>NC_064621.1:471735920-476735920 GCF_023898315.1 Schistocerca nitens | reverse complement strand
TGGTAGGGGGCGAGGGTAAGACGGCCTCTACGATGATTAGTTCGTAACCATCGAGGACGACACAGCTGTCACCTCTGGGAAGATTTTTGACAGTACAGTTGCTGCAATTTGAACCATTGTTATGAGCGCTGTTTTTTCCACACCATTTTCGATGTGTAATTGGAACAGTGAAGCTTTGCCAATCAGTTGTGTTAGCTTGTATTGACCTCGATTATCTAGGCTTCACGATAATTTTGTCAGCAGCTAACGTTGCTGCCTCTGGATCACGGGGTCCCGTGTTCGATTCTCGGGCGGGTTGGGCATTTTCTCTGCCTGGGGACAGGGTGTTTGTGTTTTCCTCCTCATCACTATCATTTGTGAGAGTGACTAGATTGGATTGTGGAAAAAAATGGACTGTGTAAAAATTTGGACTTCGTACAGACTCTGATAACCGCACAGTTGAGTGCCCCACAAACCAAAAATCATCATCAATCATCATCACCAATGAGTGTAACTTGCGAGCAATGCGAGGGGAGGCGTCTATAGCGGACTCTGACGTCAAACTGCGATGATAGATTCCTCAGCTATATTGTTACAGGTAATACACTCCACTCTATCCATCTCCAGTACCTCGTCTGTTGAACACATCCCCCAAAAAGAAAGAGAAAAGGAGTCGTACCTCCCATTTTTCCTGCCATCTCATATGTAAAGGGTAGAGTTCGTGTACATCTGCCACAAGTTTCGAGGGATATTCTAAAATTCTTTTCAAACAGGGTAACTTCATTTGTATCGCATCGTCAGTTGTTAAGTTGTATTGCGATTTTAGACTCTCCTTGTGTAGCACTATGCATATAGTAGTGTAATTAGGACCAATCTTTATAATTAATTACGTAGATAAGAGAGTTCTTTTAGTTTCCGACCCAAAATAAATAAAGTACTCTAACGTAACCTGCCTCTCTTCCATCTGGATAGGTCCATGAGTTGGGTGGTACATTTTGGCTTTCTGTCCAGAAAGACCAACGTCCGAGTCCCAGTTACGGCGTTACCATTGCCTAGTCCCACCAATTCCCGCGGAAGGGGGGGGGGGGGGGGAGTTGGTTACTATGGCGTCAGTGCAGCCTTAGAATAAAGAAATTTACGCCAAAATTCAAAATTCCCGTCATTAGGGTTGGTGACGAAGTTGAAGAATGGGGGGTTGGGTAGGGATAAGTGACAGGGACCCATGTGCAGGCTGAGGGAAACACATGATATCATTCAGAGGTTCAGGGTTCGTGTGTGAGTGGATGGGGAGTAGGGGTAGGTGTAATTAGTTGGTAAATTTAATTATTTTGCATATTAATTTGATATCGAAAGTGTTCTCATTACGCCCTTACCCCATTACTACACTAAAGTTTGTGGAATACCTGGTTTGGTCTGGTATAATGCATAAAAGGAAGGGATGTTTGTGCCCATGCAATTATGCTGCTGTGGGGTATGTAATTGAAATGCGGTGTGGAGAGTTCCAGATGTCAGCAGGGTGTGGGGAAGGGGGAGTGCGGATTGCGTATTGGGCCATCCGTCTGAGTGGGAGAGACTTAAAGATTGCGCGAAGGTATTTGGCAAAGTAGGTGAAGTAGTGCTGTCACTGCTCGAATTCATAGTGGGTGGTTTGTAAGTACTGCAAAAAGTGAAGGTGTGATTTATCACCAGCAGTATGAAAAGTGTCAGTTCATTCCTTGACCCATACAATAACAAATTTTTGGATCCGGAAAACGGGTGTCCTCAAGATGGATAAAAGACGATGGGTCAAGTAAGTCCAGTGAAGAGCCAATGTAGCAGGCAATTAACAGTCAGTCCAGAGCTCTATCAGCTGAGCTATCCAGGTACGACTCTGGATCCGTCCTCACAACATTACTTCCGCCTGTACCTCGTCTCCTAACTTCTAAACTGCACAAACGTTTCCCCTCAATTTTTGCTGGAATAGCGCTTTGGGATGAAAGGATATTGCGGATACATGGTTTAACAACAGCTTATGAGATGTTTCCAAAATGATTTTCCCTCACCAGCAGTGTGTGGGCTGATATAAATCTTCATGGCAAATTAAAAATGAGTGGCAGACTGAGACCTAAACCTTCGACCCTTGCGCCGTGGAACAAAGGGTTCTACCAAATAAGCTATCCATTCTCTTTGCGTTCCGCAGGCAAGTGATCTATGGGTTAGGAGACAAGGTACTGGAGGTGAGGTACTGGTGGAAGTACAGCTGTGAGGAGGGGTCGTGAATTGTGCTTCGGTAGCTCAGTACAGTCTGGCCTTAGAAGCTGAGCAGTGAAGATGCGCGTAGTGTCTCCACCTGCCATGCTTGCTTGTGAGCAGGAACATGGACAACCACTTCAGGAAAGCAGCACCTTAATAATGAATATACACGACCAAAAACGTTGGAAGCAAAACGCTTCCTATATTAAGAGGTACGGATACCCCCTATAACATACTGGTATTACACTTTTCCATGGAAGATGTTAAGGTCTTTGACAATATGGCACGGGATAGGATCTTGAAATCTGCTCAGAATGGCCTTCGGTTAGCCAACCCAGTTAGCCATGTGGTCTAATTCACTGCTTTCCGGGCCAGAAGGTAAGCCGGTCCCCGTCACATATCCGCCCAGTAGATTAGTGTCGAGGTCTGGTGTACCGGCTAGTCTGTGGGTGGGCTTAAAGGCGGCATTCAATCTGCGTCGGCGAATGCGGGCTGGTTCCACTTATTCAGCCTCGTTTCTACTATGTCAGCGATTGCTGCGCAAACATTTTCTCCACATATGCGTACACCTTAATTAATGTCCCACACAAACATTGGAACTACAATCGTCTGGTGTGAAGGGGGGCACTGGGGGCTGACCCGCACATTCACAATAACTAGGTTCGGTGTGAGGCGGCGGTGGGGTGAGTGGACTGCTGTAGCCTGTTGTGGGGTTGTGACCCAGTGTGGGCTACGGCGAGGACGAAGCCTCTTCGGTGTTCCTAGGTCCCCAGTTCCATACAATACAATACAATGGCCTTCACTTTTGTCAAGCTAACAGATATGGACGCGATCAGGGTGGCCCATGCGACCTTTAAAGCCATTTGCTTTTTGAGCTGCCTCTTGGGCAGCCAGCGGAAGAAGTCACAGTGGCATTCCGGCCCTATTAAGCATCTAACATGTCGTCTGGCGTGTGGAATACCACGCTCTCCAGGATTTGGTGGCACCAAGGCTCACGACGATATTGCAGGAACTGTTAACGACAGCCACCACGATTCCATCACAATTTGTCGAAGGCATTATCATCCAAATTCACAAGCCTCTGCGGGAGAATGTAGTTCCTCGTTATTGCTCTTAACGTCACTTATTGCTGACTATGAGGAACCTGCACGTATTTTTGGCTACATGATACCATCGGATATTTCTGAGTAAAGCAGCTACGGAACAAACGACGCTGGGTGTACCCATCAATACCTACTGGTGAATGTCGAGATGTGATTGGTCTAATGGCTACGTGCAGTCTCTGAAGTATCTGCGCTACCAGAATAGAAATGAGGAAAACACAAGTCCGAAAACAATTTATTTGACTCACCAAAACGAAACAAAAATATAATATCCAAAAGAACATCTGACTCGATTGCAACTGCGGGTCACAAAAAAAAAAAATTTTTTTTAATGGCTCTCAGCACTATGGGACTTAACTTCTGAGGTCATCAGTCCCCTAGAACTACTTAAACCTAACTAACCTAAGGACATAACACACATCCATGCCCGAGGCAGGATTCGAACCTGCAACCATAGCGCTCGCACTGTTCCAGACTGTAGCGTCTAGAACCGCTCGGCCACCCCGACCTTCGGGGTCAACACAAATACAAAATAACAAGTAATATTGATAATAAAAAAAAGACCCGACTCTACACGGAGAACAAACGCAAACAGTTCTACAAAGTCAAGAGTTTCGTTGACCATGCCAAGTCATCGGCCAGCTAGAAGAGGCGCGTGGCCGTGGTTACCGGGGCGGCAGCTCTGTATCCATTCAAGCGATGCATCGAACTGCCTTTCGCCTTTTTACAAGAATTTACAAGAGGTGGAGCCCCTCCACGCCCACACCGGCATGATGGCCAACAAAATAGGTCTACTGCCATCTCTGCATAAGGGTTAGTATTCACAAAAGTGAGGTGTCGCAGTATGTGGGTACTGCGATGTTTGCGTACGTCTGGTTAAGATTAACCATTAATACGAGCTCATCAGGAGATAGATTTGGTTGAAATCGAACGAAGGGTAGCGGTTTGAAGGACAGAGGAAAAAAAGTGCCAAGGCAAGAGCCAAGGGAAAAAAAACCTCTGCGATAGTTTGGTCGGGTGGTAAGAGCAGTAGCGGATGTCTTGCTGCCTGCGGCAGGTCGGGCAAGGATAGGCTTTCTTAGTAGTGGGTATCATGCATGTCGATACCTTGTCGTTGTGCGGTTGTGTTGCTCGGAGGCTGGCTTTGGGTGCCCGTGTAGAGTCCTCGTTCAGCGTCAGAAACCTCCAACAGATAGGTTTATTATCGTTTTTGTGTCCGATAGGGCATATATCGGATGCACAGTGTAAGGTAATTTTGGCGGTTTGTCTATGCGTCAGTGGGCGAGCTCGTCGGTGTCCCTGCTGTGGCCTGTTGGTCGGATTTAATAGCAGCTGGTAGTTACCAGTCAGTATTGCTGATATGCAGGGGCTTGCCGACGTTTGTCGCTTGTTTGCGTATGTTAGTTTACCATAGGTGGCTATGCACTAGCTAGCAGTGTCTTTGGCCGCTTGTGTTTCCACCTATGCTTGTGATCGTAGTTTCCCAGAGTGAGGATGAAAGGATTGTTCGAGTGTCTCGAGTTCCTGTATAGTCGTGTGGCGTGTTTTTTGAATACTTCCTCGAGGGTATCAAGGCGGTATTCGTGGTGAAGATCCACGGTGCATGTGTAGCGTGGAGCGTTACTAATGATACGTAGCACTTTGTTCTGTATGATCTTCAGGCGGCGCAGTCGTGTAGGAGCTGCATATCCCCAAACGGAGCTGCGTACGACATCAGAGGTCTAATCAGTGTCATGTATATGGACCTCGACACCCTCCAACTCATTGTGCTTTCCCTGTTGAGCATTGTGTAGAGCTGTCTGAGTCTCGCGTGCGCTCGGTTGGCTACGTACTCGATGTGGTCCCCCCATGTAAGTTTCCGGTCCAGCCAGACACCTAGGTATCTGACTTTCTCCCGGAAACGTATTGGGCGTGTATGTAGTGTTATCGGTCTACAGTGTTGGTGTTTGTGCAGTAGTTTCGATCTACGTGTGAACACAACTGCTTCGCACTTGTCGACGTTTACTTTAATACGCCATCGCTCCAACCAAGGTTCAGATGTTCTGAGTGCTGTCTGTA
The DNA here is from genome assembly GCF_023898315.1 of Schistocerca nitens. Classification (NCBI taxonomy): domain Eukaryota; kingdom Metazoa; phylum Arthropoda; class Insecta; order Orthoptera; family Acrididae; genus Schistocerca; species Schistocerca nitens. Next base: position 476,730,548 of record NC_064621.1, on the reverse strand, counting down.
TTGATGTTCGACCGTTTCCAATCTTGCTCAAGGATGGCGGTGTCATCCGAGAAGATGGCTAACGTCGTGTTTTGTGTTCCTGGGAAGTCATTAATGTACAGGTTATATAAGATGGGCCCTAGGATGCTTCCTTGGAGTACTCCAGCTTGGATACATTGTTGTGTTGATTGTTTATCCTGCACGTTAGTGTTGAAACACTTGTTCGTCAGATATAAGACGTACGAGTCCATCCGGGAAACCAGCTTCGCTTAGAGACGGCCGAAAGGCTTTGCGATGTCCAGGAACACGGCCGTGTGTTGCATTTTGCCGGAAGTGCGCCTCCTTACAAAGCCCGTTGGTGGATGTATCTGCCGGAACTATTTGCGATCACGTGCCTGGCGCAGCAGAGTAGTTCCTAGGTTATCTGCGACCTCTGGTGAAGCTGTTCTGCAGGCTCCGCGAACAGGTAGTGGTCCCTGGCAGCCGTTGGTGGAGACCTGGTGGTGTGTTGTGTTGTGGCCGCCGGTAAGTATTTGTTTTGAGAACACAGACGACATAGGTTTTTCTGGTGAATATACACCCTATGATGCAGTCATCCCGTGATGGTAGGAAACAAACTGCGATGCTGATACAGTAGGCGCTACGATGTCGAAGTGTGCGCCACACTAGTCTCCTCGCAGCATTGGTGGCTGTCAACTTCGACAGCAGTTATAATCGAGTACAAGATTACCTCTTCGCTGACACGGTGTGGATGGGCTTTCTGGTACCGATCCGCCATTTCTTACTTCAGGGATGTCCGCTATCCATGCTCCTTTACCCTCTAGCTAAGGAGCCACTTATTGGAAGTCTCATAATGTACTTGTCAGGATTCTCACTGTGTCAATACACGTTCTCACCGTCGTCCTTATGCATATGACCTGTTGCTGCCGGTATGGTCACAGGAAGAGACCACACACATACTTGATCTAATCTCCACACATGGAGATGCCCCTCAAGTAACCCAAGCAATTTTTCAGTAGTATCATCTCCATTGCCTTGATGCACTGGAACGTGTGTGGGATATCTGAAGTTCCAAAATGTTTCCAATTTGTGGACGTATCATAGGTCCTTCCGATGTCGCTAGCGATTGGTCGCAGCCTACAGTCGCGTTGCGCTATTTCCTGATGGCTGGTAACATATTTAAGGCCATAATGCCACATTCACACTCATCAGAAAGCTATGGGACTCTGACACACCAGCGTCCACTGTCTTATATCTAAACAACATGAACAGACAGTGGTTGGGCACAGAAGAATCACTCATATGAACAACTCTTGGACATTTACATGTCCATCTCCCTGCTGATGTCAGCAAAACGTGCTGCACCTCTATTTGTGTATGTCTACCTTTTTTGTGGACATTAGCACTGGCCTCCCGTGTACGCGCTCACAAAGTTCAAGGGATTTCTACATTCAGTCACCGTGTGGCGTACCTGGCAAAAAGCGTTGAGATCAAGTACCCATTAACGAGGTGGACTGCTGCGTTGCGCAATCTTCATCTGCCATACCTCCCGACATTAATGCTAGCAACCTGACATCATGCCCCCTGTGGCAAATGCATCACTAACGGGCGTTTACAAGCAATTGGTTTGATGGACACTCCCTTATGCTCCATCTGTCAGTAGGTGGATGGCAACCCCGTCGCCTGGTCTGTAACGGTGTCATGATGTTTGGACAATGGGGCGACAAACAGTCAGCTGTTTCCTTCGTGTCGTTCCATCCAATCCAGGGCCGAACTGTATACTTTTTTTTCACCCAGAGTAGATGTGTTTCGCCGCAGCCAAGACTCATATGATTGTCTTGTTCAAAGGATGGACAGTCGCCTACCTTAACGGAGATCAAACTTCGGCTTGTTCTTTGGACCCTCCAGCAATTTCAGCATGCGGTGATTGAACGACATCCGCTCTACCACGCGTATTTCGCCATTTACTTCGGTGGGGTTTTGCACGATCCCCAGCTCAGCTGGAATTGGCCAGGCGCGGTAGGCTCGATACCCCCTCATGTTACTTTAAGCCCCCAGGCGGGCTTAGCGCCTAATACTGCACTGTCATTGTTTCCCATTCCCTCTCCCCTACCTAACAATGTTGTGTCGACCGCGAAATTGCATGGTTATAATTACCTCCTTCCTTGATTGTTCCTTCCTGTCGACTTCCTATTGGTAGGTGATGTTGGGACGCCTCGACCAGGCCTTGTGTGGTCAATCCCTGCCCTCTCCAACCAATTCCAACCCCCCTCCCCCTCCCTGCCATCGAGCCGGATGCAAGCTACACGTACTCATCTCCAATTATCCTAACGGAATTGAAATGTAATCGTCACTGCGTTTGGTGCGTAGCAAAAGACGGAAGATTACTGATGGCTGGCCCTTGAACTCTTCCTGGCTGCAGGTAACTGAGGCAGTTTTTACTGGTGTACTGCAATTCAGTCTTAGCAACTGGACTATGTTGAATGTGGTGAGCCTTCATTTGTTAATGCTAATGTTTTTTTCATTGGAGGTACAGTCAATTCTGATGTTCCTGTCTGCACTTTGATGAAATAAAATAAGAGTGCAGAGGTTATCATCGTGTTTTATTTGTGGTTTTTCATGTGGTGAGGCCAACATGCATTTCGTTACTTCTCCAGAAATTTTGTACTTTTAACGCCACGCGCCAAGTCTTGTCTGTAGTCTTACTTAAAGTTTTCTTTGCATGTGTAGTTGTGTGCTGGGTATTGCTTAGTCTGTAGTTATTTTCGGCACGGATCTCATGTTCCATGGCCCGTGGATTGGGATAATCCCTTTACGTAATTGCATAAATGATACATCCGTAATTCCGTTTTTTGTACTGTAGTAAAGTAACTGATTAATGCCTGTCGCTTTTGTAATTAGTGACTCGCCTGTAAGAAGCCAACATTGATCGATGAATAGAATCATCGTCTTACTTAAAGAGAGACAGATTGTAATTCTGTTATTGCTATTAATCATCGAAGTTTCGTTGTATCTGTTAACCTTGCTGATGGTAAAGTAAGTCTTTAAATTGCTTTAAATTCCATCACGACTGTGTTTGTAGCTGTAATATGATGAAGATTGTTTGTCTCAGCTCCTTCAAATATTATTACTTGATAAAGCTGTAGAACAATTGAGGTAAAGCATTTTAAAGCAGCAGCTATACTCATTCGCCAATGGCCTTGCCGTAGTGGTAACATCGATTCCCGTCAGATAACCGAAGTTAAGCGCTGTCAGGCTGCGGGGTGCACTCAGCTCTTGGGAGCAAAACTGAGGAGCTACTTGGGTGAGAAGTAGCGGCTCCGGTCTCGGATACTGACATACGGCTGGGAGAGCGGTGTGCTGACCACATGCCCCTTCATTTCCGCATCCAGTCACGCCATTGGGCTGAGGATGGCACGGCCTCCGGTCGGTACCTTTGGGCCTCCATGGTCAACTTTATTCTTTACTGATTTCCGTCTTTACAACCATCATCACTGGAAAGCTAAGCAACAGGGACAGGAAAACAAATGTGGTATGCAAAGAGCAAAATAACGAAAAATACGAAAGTACCATTATTACATGTTTTGTTCTTTTCGTCTCTATTTACTATACACATTTGTTCTGGTTTTGCTGTATAGTCTTCCAGTGATGGCTGAAAACGAACTAAACTGGTAAAGAACAGCATCAAATGTGGACAGCTGACGGCTTTGTAAAGCATTTCCTTCAAATCCTTTAACTGTGGTAGACCTGACAAATTGTCAATCTGCGGCTGTCTCTGGTTCTTGTGAACAAACGTTAAAATCTGCTAAGATCTCATCGAGGATCCCCACCACTCTTCCAGCCTACGCTACTCACACCACCCCGACTTGACCTCTCTGTTGCACCCCACGGCTCACCCCAACCTCACAGCTCGCTCACGACGGGAGACTGGAAATAGTACCAGCACTTGCGTTTTAGAGCCCGCGTGCTGTTGTTCGTAGTGGTTTCTTTATTCGCAGTAATTGCTTTGTGAGTGTGAAGGAGTGAGGAGTGCCACGGGTACTTCCGTTTTGTACATCGTTTCTTCCTTCTTTTAGTTCATTTATTTTATTTCATACTGATTGTGCTCACAGCGTTCGTTTGTGGGCAAGAGTATAATTACAGAAAGAATCTCAGTCAGCATGTTTGCAAAAACCATCAACGGCAACCGCCTGTTATCACTAAATCGCCTATAGCTTCGTATCAGTGCTACGTGTGTGACAAAAGCTTTTCTCTTAAAAATAATTTATATCGCCCCCAACGAAATATTCCTGGTTTGCAGGAAGGAACGTTGTTCTTAAACTGTACGACATGCCCATTTGAAAGTCGTTCAAAAGGGTGTTGGATAGAACATTTACAAACTGCTCATGAAAGTTAAGTGAATTCCGAAGGTCTGCAATTCTCAACTGAAGATGAATTCTTACAGAGGAAAGAAGACAGTCAACATACGACACATTCAAAGTTTGTTAAAATGCATGGGTCTTCTAGCTCTACACATTATTATGGTTGCCATCTGTCAGGTAACTTTATCTCCAAAGGTAAAGGCACAAGACATCTTATCTGACAGGCAGCAACAAAATGAATGGTAAGTGTCCTGCAGAAATGAAAATAACCGCACACGAAGGCGGAACATAACGAGTACATTTTGTGTCTACCCACGTGTGTCACAAACAAGATTCAAGCCACCTGCCCCTGAGTCAAAAAGAGCGGGAAAACTTAGCAACATATATTGCAATGGGACTTCCGTATGACAAAGTTCTGGATAACGTACGAACCAGTTTGCAGGATTCAAATTTGCAGGGAATCCATATGACTACCAAGCGAGACTTATATAACATTGCAGCAAGTTACAAACTCTCCTCCAATCAATCAGACATCAAAATAATGCAATCAGTGTCGAATCTTGGGTAAAAGAAATGAAAAAGTGAGAACCCATGTGTGTTATTCCATAAACAACGACAATCGACTAGTTAACATCAAGAATTGAGGATTGAAGATTTCGTGATAATGAACACAGCACAACGCGAAATGTTATCAAAATATGGGGAAAACTATATGTATTGATGGAACCCATGGGTACAATTTCGAAGCGACCACTCTGTTAGTACTGGATGATCTCAGGCAAGGTTCTCTATGTGCTTTTCTAATTTCGAACAGGAAGGAAACACACGAACGCCACAATGTCCGCAGTGAAAAACCAGATTTTGCAGAGGCATTAAGAGTAATGTGCGACTGCCTTGAAAAAGTCCTGCTTTTGTAAGGGTGCAATAATATTCATAAATACTGTATGACACCGTAAAGAAAACTCATCGTATGGATATATCTTGGTAATCGGCTTATCCACCAACAGATTCCGCAAATTTTCCAGCTCCCACTTCCAGCTCGTATATTTTCTTGTGAAACGTCTCATGTTTGCATTTAGACATACAGCAGTTCTTCCGATCACTTTGTTAACAGAGAGTAACGGGTCACTATTAAGTTTTCCTTTGTCGAAGTTGGCACGTAACACGCAAACCATTCCTCTGGACTGACCTCGTACGGCAATACCTCAGACAATAGAGAGACGTCTACGTTTCCCACTACTAACAGTTGAGAAAAAATGCTTCTGATGCTGTTATTTACTCTCCTACCGCTATTTATTTACTCTTGGTGTAATTAAATCCATCCCTGATCGTCAGTGACTTAGCTCCACTTTCTTGCCTAATGCACAGGGTGTTTATACTTAAGGTTCCTGACGGTGTAAATAACGAACTGCTCATCAGAATGATGTCAAGTTTGAACAGATTATTATCGATGAAGGGGTATACGTTATGGAATTAACGATACAAAAACGAAAAAGTTACCGCTAGATGGCGTTGTAAGCAACAGAATACGCAAAATAAACGACGTGGGGTAGACGGATGTTCTTTAATTCGCGTCTGAGATGCTGGCCGTGACTGAACGCAATAACGCGCGCTGCTGCATACCTGTTTCACAAGAACGGTGACGGTGCACCAGTTTCTATGCAGAATGTTATGAAAAAGGGCGTTGGTCCGATGTCTGCAAAGCATATGGAATAAATTCGAAAAGATAGTTTCTTTTTAAGTTTAGTGTGTCAGAGGAAGGAAAACTGTTGGTCCGATGTCACAAGAAGATGCGGACAGAGCATTTGAGAACCGGTGTGTGATGGTGTGCAATCATGCAGTTCACCGGGAATTTCCCGAACGTCGGACAGGCTCGTGAGGACACCGCATTCTACGAAATATCCTGAATTGCAATCCATACAAAATTACTCATATTCAGTAGCTGCTTCATGTTGACCTGCCAGTAAATAAAAAAAAATCGTTTGCACTAGAACTTTTTGCTAGCACTGAACTGGGTAAGGAATGGCCGTGGAATATTCTGTTGATAGACGAAGCCTATTTCCATCCCAAGGTACATGACAATAGACAGAAACTTCATTCTGCAAAGCTAACTAAAGCTAACTGTGTAGTGCGAGCTGACTGCATCGTTTATCGTGGGGCTATATTTATTGTGGGAGATGGGTCCTGCGAGTCCTGTTGCCTGTACCGTCATTAGCAAGCGCTATAGAGCCTGTTGCGCACCAACGCTATTCCAAGATTTTAACAGCGTGTGTGTGTGTGTGTGTGTGTAAAATGATGCTCCTCCAAACATTGCACACCCAGTGAAGCTGCTGCTGCAGAGTTGTTTTGAAAATGCTAGAATTATCATTCGTCACTTCCCTAGAACTTATTCGGTATGACTTCTAGCTGTGGGATTACCTGAAAGATGTTGCCTTCGGTGCTCCAATTACAAACGTAGCTCAACCGAAGGCACGCACTGGGCACCGCATTCTGGAAGTTACTACTGAGTCACTCCTGTCTGTGGTGTAACATGCAGTTTCTCAGTTTGAACTTGCGGTAGAAAGCGTAGACAGCTTATTGAACATGTCGTGCGCCAGTATCACGACAGTTGAAAACTGATTTAATTGTTGCTTTGTTTGCTGTTTTTGGCCTCAGGACAGGTAAAACCGATGTCATTGTTCCTTTTTAAACTGTTTTTTTGTCTCAGCGTAGCTAAAAGCCGATATTTCTAATCGCCGGCCGCGGTGGTCTCGCGGTTCTAGGCGCGCAGTCCGGAACCGTGCGACTGCTACGGTCGCAGGTTCGAATCCTGCCTCGGGCATGGATGTGTGTGATGTCCTTAGGTTAGTTAGGTTTAAGTAGTTCTAAGTTCTAGGGGACTGATGACCACAGCAGTTGAGTCCCATAGTGCTCAGAGCCATTTTGATATTTCTAATCCAATGTGCCGCGTTGCCGTGTGCCGTGTTGGATGGGTTTACCTAACTGTGTGCCAACTGTCATATGCCAAACTTGTGTGACCATACGCACTGCACAGTACGGTTGGTTTAATGTGCGACTCACATCAGAGCGTCTCACTGTGATTCATCTGTTATTCGTAGTCGAAACCATTTAAGTTATGACACTTACTGTGCCATTTAGTGGGTAAAGTTTCGTAGAATTTTTTTGTTTCCATAACGTTTCCCACTTCGTCAGGATATTCCGTCCAAATTTGACGTCATTCTGAGCAGCGATTCCTTTTTCTACAGATTTTGGAAACTGTAACTTTAATTTTAATCACCCTGTATACCTCACACAATCGATATGACTTCAAGGCCAGGTTCTAATTAAAACGAACAAAAAATAGGCGAAGTCTGTAAGTTCGGTTGAGACAATGAAAAGACTTGCAGAGAATCCTTATGGGGCTTATGATTGCTCGTACTTTGAACTCAAATTGTAGGTTATCAATACAAAAAACAAACAAAATGGTTTGATCAAGAGTCTGCGACTTTGAAGGACGCAGACTGCTTGCGGTGAAGCCCCACAGGAGTTATATGAAATCAAAAATTATAACATCAGTCGACAGTATATTAGATTTGTGGGAGCTTATACCTAACCGCAATGAAATAAACATAAATTTAGTAGGATGGTGGTAACTCAAGCTTTGAGTTAGATATTTGGGGATTGGTTTCACTTTCCATGGCTTTACAAAAAGTACATTACTGTTTGTGGAAATTGCAGCACCAAGAAAGAAACACATGAAGTCAATTAATTTAATATCACAAATTAGGTACAAGTAACAAATGCTTACCTTTTCAAATCGGTACATATCCTTTGAACCCTACTGTTCTGTACGTCGTGTGGACACAGTGCGCGGCAATTAGAGCTCCTACTTGCCGTGGCATTGAATCAACATGGTTCTGAATGTGTTTCTGAGGGATTTCCCTCCACGCAGTTTGTATCCGAGCCCACAAATCCGTGCCACCAGTTACTGGAGGACCCCGACGCACCAGGTGCCGACAAATCAATCCCAAACATGTTCTATGGGCGACAGGTCTGGCGAAAGTGCAGGACAGGGAAACAATGGTACCCGTCGCTCTTCGAAGACGGCCTGTACATTTCTCTCAATATGAGGCTGGTCATTGTCCTGTTGAAATGTGGCCTGTGGAGATGTCAGAAGCAGTGGAAGTACTTCAGACTCCACAACCTCTTTAAGGTACCGTTTGCTGTTCAAAGTGCCAGCAATACGGATGAGGCGAGATCGGTTGTTGTAACCAATGGCGCTCCAAACCATCACGACTGGTGTTTGTCCGCTGTGCCGCTCCACAAAGTAGTCCTCCAGGTTGCGCTCACCACGGTACCACCGGACACGTATGCAGCCATCACTGTCGCACACGCTGAAGCGGGAATCGTCCGGAAAGATTACATGTTGCCACTCAGCACCTCAGTGGCGGTGTTCACGTGTCCATTGCAGTCGGAGGAGCATTTGATTTCTGGACAATGGAAGCCGACGTAATGACATGCCTGCAACCAGTCCAATCTGCAGCAAACGTCGACAGACCGTCGATGCAGACCAGGTCACACCAGTTCCAGTGCTCCAGCAACGGGCCAACACTGTGGATGACGCTGTACGGTTCGTAATGGCCATGCGGACAAGATGACGGTCATCCTGTGTTGTGGTCATGTTCCGTGCTCCAGCTCTTGTTCGTCTATTGCTTCTACACAAGCATCACGGTCGCAGCAGCATGCCCAGTGAGAGCCGAAATTTCACGGTATGACAATTCCGTTTCCCGGAGGCCGATCATTCTGCCCCGTTCGAACTCGCTCACATGCCGACATGGCTCCCTTTGAAGTCGACGAGGAATACTGACACTCTGTATTGTTTCCACCTTGTGTGACAGCTCTGCACCGACTACAGTAGTCACTACACCGACCCTATCCGACCGACACGAGAGGGCTCTGCACGGCCTACTTGTACCCCATCTCGTTGCAAAACGTGGCACGTATTGCTTGCACACCCATCGCCTCTTCCACCAAGTGTAGTGCTATTCGGGTAACTAGAATTATATATTAATACCTTCAGCTGCTGACGGGCGTTGATATATATCAACGGGGACAGGTGAAAATGTGTGCCCCGACCTGGACTCGAACCCGGGATCCCCTGCCTACATGACAGACGCTCTATTCATCTGAGCCACCGAGGGCACAGAGGATAGTGCGACTGCAGGGGACTATCTCACGCACGCCTCCCGCGAGACCCACTTTCTAACTTTATATGTCCACACACTACATTCGTAGTGTTCCTAACCAATTCAGTCATTATTCTTGAAGGACATTCTTACCAAGTTCCGTAAGAGTTCGTTGAATATGTGTGCATCCGCACAGAAGAAGAAGATCATGGCCGGTATTGCGAGAACTATATACATGTATGGATATAGTGTCTGTTCTATCGGACATGTCCATATAAAAAATATACTATTCGGGTAATTCCTTCTCGGTGTTGCACTTTTCACAAACGGCAGTGTAGTTAACATTAACAAATTTAATTTATCATAGGAATAAGCTTCCAAGAGAATTATTTCCTTTTCGAGGGTCTAAGGTAGAAGTTAATAAATTGAACCGTTTTTATTTTAAGCTGCACGCAGTTTCGAAAAATTGTTTCTCGAGAAAAACCAGTTTAATATTTACGTAAAATTTTTATATGCATTTTAGTTAAATTTGCATAAAAACTACATGTTATTATATGATATTTCACTGTAAAAATACAGCAACCAGCCACATTTTAATGCGTTTTATTTATGCCAATATGCATTTCGGGTTTGCACCCATCTTCAGCTGGCAAATTACATGGATCTTCAGTTACTACAGTAGCACAATCTAGACAGCAGTTTGGATGCTGCAGCAGGCCTGTGCAAAAGCAACGATTCCAATCATTTACTTCAATTTCGCGAGTTTAAAGTTATGAACTATCAGTTGTTCATTTTACTTACATTCTCCTCTCCTTGTTTTTTCTTGGCTTTTCTTCTTTTTTGCAACAACACAAACATTTTTTTAATCACGTATTTTACACAGGCGCACTGCGTTATCCGCCATGTTGTCGACTGACAGTTTTGTTCACATACAAACGGTTTATCCATGGACAGAGTTATATTTTACGAAAGTTTTGAGGTTCTAAGATAAGCTACTGTTTTCTAAACATTGACTTGGGTGATAGAAGTATTCTAAGTACGATGTATACATTTTTTTTGGCAGTATTGAAGATAATAAACTAACATAACACATTTATACAAAGCAGTAATTCATACATTTACAATGTAACAAAGATAGAATTAAGATTTTAGAATTAAGATTTGTATGTTTTATATTATTACATGCATTTGTTGGGTTTATATTAGATTATGTTATTTCTTGATTGTGCTTAGTAAGTGGTTTGATAAGTAGAGTGTGGAAGTTTTTCAGAAATATTCGGTTTGGCAGCTCTGTTTGGTCGTTAAGTATGTCAGAAGGGGATGCATGTTTATGAGAATAAATTTCGATTTCTTCTAGGAGGTTCATTCTAATTCCTTTGTTGGCTAGGTGGAGAAATTGTGGGTTATGGGATATGTCTGTTACTTGATGTTCTTCTTCTGCTACATGTTGGGCGACTGTGGATTTATTTAAGTTTTTTGAACGAAGAGCATCAATGTGTTCTCGAAACCATGGTTGGCCTATGTATGTCTTTGGACATGAGTTGCAGTTAAGTTAGTATATTCCTGATTGATTGTACGGTTTGGTATTATTTTTAATGTTATGGATAGCTTTGTCCTTTATTTTCTTGTTTGTATAGTAGCTGATTTTGATATCTGTTCCTCGGAACAGGTTTGCTATTTTATATGACAGCTTTCCTACAAATGGCAAGCTTACATATTTTTCCTTTGGCTGTGTTGTGGTATTCTTTAATGTTGTTTTGTTATTGTATTTGTTTATGTGGGGATTTATCTTAGAGTTTAGTTCATCTATTAATTTTGGATTGTAACCATTATTGTAAGCATTTGCTTTGATGGTGTTTAGTTCTTCTATTTGGTCAGCTGTTTCTTGTGGTATTTTGTGCATTCTGTTTATCATTGCTCTGTATGAAGCCGTCTTATGTTTATCCGGGTGGCAGGATGATTTATTAATTGTGTTGCCTGTGTATATGGGTTTCCTGTATACCTGAAATTTGTGTTTGTTGTTGGAGCTACTTATGCAGAGATCCAGAAAATTTCAATCTACTTCTGTTTGGTGTTCTACAGTGAAGATGATCTTCTGATACATTTTATTCGCTTCTTTTGCGAGGTTATCAATTTCTTCTGCTGTGCCATCAAATAAGATTATTATATCTTCAACATACCTTTTGTAATAAATTATTTTATTTACTATCTGGGGGTTTTCTTTAAAAAATTTACATTCTAAGTTATTGATGAAAATATCTGCAAGCAAACTGGCAAGGCAGCTCCCTATAGCCAGGCCCTCTTTCTGCTGGTACATTTTGTTATTAAAAGAAAAGTACTTGTGTGATAGTACTAGTGTTAATAGATCAATGAATTTATATATTTCTGATAATGCCAAATTTTTATGTTTAAGTAAATTGTTTTTAATTATTTCTATTGTTTCTTTGACCGGTATGTTTGTGTAGAGGCTTGTGATGTCAACAATAACAAAACAACATTAAAGAATACCACAACACAGCCAAAGGAAAAATATGTAAGCTTGCCATTTGTAGGAAAGCTGCCATATAAAATACCAAACCTGTTCCGAGAAACAGATATCAAAATCAGCTACTATACAAACAACAAAATAAAGGACAAAGCTATCCATAACATTAAAAATAATACCAAACCGTACAATCAATCAGGAATATACAAACTTTACTGCAACTCATGTCGAAAAACATACATAGGCCAACCAGGGAGAAACTTCAGCGTACGGTTTCGAGAACACATGGATGCTCTTCGTTTAAAAAACTGAAATAAATCCACAGTCACCCAACATGTAGCAGAAGAAGAACATCAAGTAACAGGCATATCCCATAACCTACAAGTTCTCCACCTAGCCAACAAAGGAAAAAGAATGAACCTCCTAGAAGAAATAGAAATTTGTTCACATAAACATGCATCCCCTTCTGACATACTTAACGACCAAACAGAGCTGCCAAACCGAATATTTCTGAAAGACTTCCTCACTCTACTTATCAAACCACTTACTAAGCACAATCAAGAAATAACATAATCTACTATAAACCCAACAAATGCATGTAATAATATAAAAAATACAAATCTTAATTCTAAAATCTTAATTCTATCTTTGTTATATTGTAAATGTATGAATTACTGCTTTGTATAAATGTGTTATGTTTGTTTGTTATATTCAATACTGCAAAAAAAATTGTATACATCGTACTTAGAATACTTCTATCACCCAAGTCAATGTTTAGAAAACAGTAGCTTATCTTAGAACCTCAAAACTTTCGTAAAATATAACTCTGTCCATAGATAAACCGTTTGTATGTTAACAAAAACTGTCAGTCGACAACAAGGCGGATAACGCAGTGCGCCTGTGTAAAATACGTGATAAAAAGTGTTTGTGTTGTTGCAAAAAAGAAGAAAAGCCAAGAAAAAACAAGGAGAGGAGAATGTAAGTAAAATGAACAACTGATAGTTCATAACTTTAAACTCGCGAGAGTGAAGTAAATGATTGGAATCGTTGCTTTTGCACAGGACTGCTGCAGCATCCAAACTGCTGTCGAGATTGTACTGCTGTAGTAACTGAAGATCCACGTAATTTGCCAGCTGAAGATGGGTGCAAACCCGAAATGCATATTGGCATAAAAAAAACGCATTAAAATGTGGCTGGTTGATGTATTTTTACAGTGAAATATCATTATCCACGGCCACGGAGCTCAACAGTCCAAATAAAATGGGCAAATTGTTATGTTATTATATATTTTTCATATCGCAGAAGACAAACTTCAACATAGAGTTTCAAAATTCAAAATGGGTAATCCTCTTTGGCGGATCAAAAATTGTGGTTTGACTAATATTGACTAAAATTTGATAATAAAAGTGATCTCGTTACTGAAGTCTAGTCTGCAGTTTCAGGACCGTATATCGATACTTCCTCTAACTTGAACTGTTCCTGGAGAACAATTACCTCGTTCCGCTTGGTGAGAAATGCTGATCTGCCCGAACTGAAAATGCTGCGTTCAGCAGCCTGCACACGTTGCCCGCTAGCTTTTTCTGCTAATAAGTTTGCATACATACTTCAATATAAATCATTTTGTGAGTGTGCGTCAACGCACGAAAAGTTTTCAATATGAGCCGGGTGTCTCCGGCTGATGGCGTCCATCTGCGGCTGACACTGCTTAGAACAATGGGCCGTAGGAACTTTTGTGAAGCATAGACTAAAAACGTTTTCGTCCCAACATTCTAGACACATATACTTCTCAAAAAATGCAGTTAAAAAGTCGAGTTTTCTACTATTTTGAATGAGAACCTGGCCTTAAGCTCCTATAACAGAGTATGGAACGTAAGAACTTCAGCTATTAGTAATTCAATGTTCAGCCTAGTTTTGTTACCAGAGGTTTGGGCCATATATATAACAAGTAATGGTATTAACTACTGTATATTTTTGTTTACATATCCTAGCATCATGCTTTAACACACAACTGAAACATTATTTGTATTAGCGTCGGTTGCTATCTACTGATTAACAAAGGTTCCTGTGGATTAGTTACTATTATCTGTAGATGATTCTCAACAAGAACGTGCAGAAAAACTGCCATTTATAGCTCAGATGACATACAATGCCGTTAAATTTTAGGTATCCTTGCCTCGTACATACATTAGGATCCTTTTGGTTTGGATTACTCTTACACGCTACACAGTTGCCACAACACAAACTTTTCCAGACATTCACGCAGCGAAATAGATCTGCACTGTCCAGCTACGTCGTATATCGTACGTAACACACCGAAGAAAATCACAAGTTTTATGTGTCCTTATTGCATTCAGGTCCATGTGAATGTTAACAGTGGAAGTTGGCTATTGTCTACAGGATGAACTATCCGTAACGATAGTTAAATCTCGCCGAGGAAGCTGAGCTATTACTTTCTCATAATTTAAAATAAACAGTGCTATTAGATTATACAGAAACGTTCGAGAACAGAGAGATATTACGTATGTTACATACACTGCTGGAAATTGAAATAAGAACACCGTGAATTCATTGTCCCAGGAAGGGGAAACTTTATTGACACATTCCTGGGGTCAGATACATCACATGATCACACTGACAGAACCACAGGCACATAGACACAGGCAACAGAGCATGCACAATGTCGGCACTAGTACAGTGTATATCCACCTTTCGCAGCAATGCAGGCTGCTATTCTCCCATGGAGACGATCGTAGAGATGCTGGTTGTAGTCCTGTGGAACGGCTTGCCATGCCATTTCCACCTGGCGCCTCAGTTGGACCAGCGTTCGTGCTGGACGTGCAGACCGCGTGAGACGACGCTTCATCCAGTCCCAAACATGCTCAATGGGGGAGAGATCCGGAGATCTTGCTGGCCAGGGTAGTTGACTTACACCTTCTAGAGCACGTTGGGTGGCACGGGATACATGCGGACGTGCATTGTCCTGTTGGAACAGCAGGTTCCCTTGCCGGTCTAGGAATGGTAGAACGATGGGTTCGAAGACGGTTTGGATGTACCGTGCACTATTCAGTGTCCCCTCGACGATCACCAGTGGTGTACGGCCAGTGTAGGAGATCGCTCCCCACACCATGATGCCGGGTGTTGGCCCTGTGTGCCTCGGTCGTATGCAGTCCTGATTGTGGCGCTCACCTGCACGGCGCCAAACACGCATACGACCATCATTGGCACCAAGGCAGAAGCGACTCTCATCGCTGAAGACGACACGTCTCCATTCGTCCCTCCATTCACGCCTGTCGCGACACCACTGGAGGCGGGCTGCACGATGTTGGGGCGTGAGCGGAAGACGGCCTAACGGTGTGCGGGACCGTAGCCCAGCTTCATGGAGACGGTTGCGAATGGTCCTCGCCGATACCCCAGGAGCAACAGTGTCCCTAATTTGCTGGGAAGTGGCGGTGCGGTCCCCTACGGCACTGCGTAGGATCCTACGGTCTTGGCGTGCATCCGTACGTCGCTGCGGTCCGGTCCCAGGTCGACGGGCACGTGCACCTTCCGCCGACCACTGGCGACAACATCGATGTACTGTGGAGACCTCACGCCCCACGTGTTGAGCAATTCGGCGGTACGTCCACCCGGCCTCCCGCATGCCCACTATACGCCCTCGCTCAAAGTCCGTCAACTGCACATACGGTTCACGTCCACGCTGTCCGTGCATGCTACCAGTGTTAAAGACTGCGATGGAGCTCCGTATGCCACGGCAAACTGGCTGACACTGACGGCGGCGGTGCACAAATGCCATTCGACGGCCAACACCGCGGTTCCTGGTGTGTCCGCTGTGCCGTGCGTGTGATCATTGCTTGTACAGCCCTCTCGCAGTGTCCGGAGCAAGTATGGTGGGTCTAACACACCGGTGTCAATGTGTTCTTTTTTCCATTTCCAGGAGTGTATAATAATCTGCAGTTGTACGACATGATCAAAAAACAAAGACTGACTCTGCAGTGTGGAAACGGCCGTTGCATGCTCCCATTTTTATAATTATTTATTTTTTTCACGAGTGCGGCGCAAGAATGTAATGTTTCGCCAGTGTATACTACATGCACTTGATAACGGTGTTAACTTCAGTTTCGTACTGCATTATATATGAGCAGTTCTAACCCTGAAAAATATGGGTGAATCAAAAAGAATCATCCGATTCTGCACGTCTATATTTATGAAACTAACAAACATACGCGATGAGTTCTGTTTTTTGATGAACGGGAACTCAAAAAGTTTTTTTTTATATATATGCCTTCTCATAGGTGTCCAATATGCCCCACTTGAGATACGCGGCATATGTCGATGCGGTATTCAAATTTTTCCCACACTACAGCCAGCATGTCTTGAGTTACAGCGTCCACAGCTGCTGTTATGCGATGTCTCGTTTCATTCATTGTTATTGATAACGGGGGCAGATGAACAGAGTCTTTTGTAGACCCCCACAAGAAATAATCACATAGTAAGATTCGGTGACCTTGGAGACCAGAAATATAAGGCCGAGTTATTCGGTCCAGTGCGACCGAACCATCGTTCAGTCATCCTTTGATTTAAAACTTCCTGCACTTCCAGATGCTAGTGTGGCGGTGCCCCATCCTGTTAATACATGAAGTCGTTGGAATCAGTCTCCAATTGTGGGAAAAGAAAGTTCTCAAGTAAATAGAGATATATGTCTCCTGTAACAGTGTTCTCGACGAAGAAAAGTGGACCATACACCTTTTCCCATGATACTGCACAAAACACATTCAATTTTGGAGAACGTAGGGGGACCATGTAAAAATCGGTAGTTTGCTCTTTCCAACAGTACGTTGTTCACGCATATATCACAAATAACATGATAGTTATGATTTTTTTTTAAATCGCGTGATTCTTTTTGTACACCCCGTATTTTATTTCAAAATATTTTGTACTTCGTGTAACACAGCTTTGGTAACACTGATAATAACTGAATTCCGTACACAGTACGAAACACTTCATACACGGCCGTAAATCGGAGATATCTGTTACAGAGGGGTGTATTTTGCTTGCAACATCTGAAATTGATTCGTATTTTAGAAGTTCATATGCTGTTAGCGAATGTCGGCTCATAAAGTCAGAAACAAAAGGCCATATGTATTTTTATTTCAGAGTTACCAGAATATTTGCAAGCCGTAAAGAAAAACAGTTCATCACAGCACATTACTGTTATTTTGTTGTGTTCAAAAGAAATTTCTATAAAACAGCAAAATATTCTGTAAACATATTTGAATAAACATAAACCAAAACTTTAATTCCGGCACAGCCTCTCATTGGATTCGCATGAGAAGTAAATGTCTATTGTTTATTGTTTCGGAATGTGGGCAGCGTTTGTTGCGCTTTCCGGCACAGTTGCTGTATCGCTGTGTTGTGGCTTATATCCTGATGTTACCTCCATTTTCATATTCACTGCCGTTTGCGTGAATTCAGTGGAGTTTCTATGCTTCTGTATTTTACGGAACTTCTGCAACGTTTCAGGATCTCGAAGGGAACAATATCACTTTGTGTCAATATGCTACAAATATCGTTCTAAAGTTAGAATTAACGCTAATGAATAGATTCTCATAAATTTTGGCTTGATACCAGTTACGATGGGCAAGAAATTTGTATTGTGCATCGAGCCAGTTACATCTTGTATATACTGACATGGATATGCATATTTTGGCTTGTGTAAAATATGCGACCCAATTACCCTTTTTTGTAACCATCTCCTAGATCTATATGGGTGTACTGGCCCTCTAATAAAGCTACTGTATTCTCAAAAACGGAATCAGGTACTTAATATTCGTAATTTAGGACTGCTATTGCGTGTTGAAAACTTTTCAAAAATATCCCAAGGTCCCTGAAAAAGGCTGCGGTTGACTCATTCATCCATATCAAACAGAGAGAGTGCTTCTTCTATGATAAAAAGATTTAGAGCAGGCGTCTACTTTTACGATTTCACTATAGGCACTGACATTACTAGCATTTTTGAACATTACGAATCATTACGATCCACAGGCGATTACCGTGTCATCTGAAAGTAACCGTACAGTGACTTAATTGCTTTCGGCACTTCCTTTCACAATATACAACAAAGCACTCTTGAAGCAGCAGCAGTGCTGGTAGAAGTCTTCTTACGCATCTCATTAGGAGAACATGAAGTAGGGTGAGGACCAGGTTGGACCAAAAGTGATGAAGGTCTATACATCTACATCTACATATGCATGGATACTCTGCAAATCACATTTAAGTGCATGGCAGAGGGTTCATCGAACCACTTCACAATTCTCTATTATTCCAATCTCGTACAGTGCGCGGAAAGAACGAACACCTATATCTATCCGTACGAGCTCTGATTCCCCTAACTTTATCGTGGTGATTGTTTCTCCCTATGTAGGTCAGTGTCAACAAAATACACTCCTGGAAATTGAAATAAGAACACCGTGAATTCATTGTCCCAGGAAGGGGAAACTTTATTGACACATTCCTTGGGTCAGATACATCACATGATCACACTGACAGAACCACAGGCACATAGACACAGGCAACAGAGCATGCACAATGTCGGCACTAGTACAGTGTATATCCACCTTTCGCAGCAATGCAGGCTGCTATTCTCCCATGGAGACGATCGTAGAGATGCTGGATGTAGTCCTGTGGAACGGCTTGCCATGCCATTTCCACCTGGCGCCTCAGTTGGACCAGCGTTCGTGCTGGACGTGCAGACCGCGTGAGACGACGCTTCATCCAGTCCCAAACATGCTCAATGGGGGACAGATTCGGAGATCTTGCTGGCCAGGGTAGTTGACTTACACCTTCTAGAGCACGTTGGGTGGCACGGGATACATGCGGACGTGCATTGTCCTGTTGGAACAGCAAGTTCCCTTGCCGGTCTAGGAATGGTAGAACGATGGGTTCGAAGACGGTTTGGATGTACCGTGCACTATTCAGTGTCCCCTCGACGATCACCAGTGGTGTACGGCCAGTGTAGGAGATCGCTCCCCACACCATGATGCCGGGTGTTGGCCCTGTGTGCCTCGGTCGTATGCAGTCCTGATTGTGGCGCTCACCTGCACGGCGCCAAACACGCATACGACCATCATTGGCACCAAGGCAGAAGCGACTCTCATCGCTGAAGACGACACGTCTCCATTCGTCCCTCCATTCACGCCTGTCGCGACACCACTGGAGGCGGGCTGCACGATGGTGGGGCGTGAGCGGAAGACGGCCTAACGGTGTGCGGGCCCGTAGCCCAGCTTCATGGAGGCGGTTGCGAATGGTCCTCGCCGATACCCCAGGAGCAACAGTGTCCCTAATTAGCTGGGAAGTGGCGGTGCGGTCCCCTACCTCACTGTGTAGGATCCTACGGTCTTGGCGTGCATCCGTGCGTCGCTGCGGTCCGGTCCCAGGTCGACGGGCACGTGCACCTTCCGCCGACCACTGGCGACAACATCGATGTACTGTGGAGACCTCACGCCCCACGTGTTGAGCAATTCGGCGGTACGTCCACCCGGCCTCCCGCATGCCCACTATACGCCCTCGCTCAAAGTCCGTCAACTGCACATACGGTTCACGTCCACGCTGTCGCGGCATGCTACCAGTGTTAAAGACTGCGATGGAGCTCCGTATGCCACGGCAAACTGGCTGACACTAACGGCGGCGGTGCACAAATGCTGCGCAGCTAGCGCTATTCGACGGCCAACACCGCGGTTCCTGGTGTGTCCGCTGTGCCGTGCGTGTGATCATTGCTTGTACAGCCCTCTCGCAGTGTCCGGAGCAAGTATGGTGGGTCTGACACACCGGTGTCAATGTGTTCTTTTTTCCATTTCCAGGAGTGTATATTCGCTTTCGAAGGAGAAAGTTGGTGATTGGAATTTGGTGAGAAGATTCCATCGCAACGAAAAACGCTTTTCTTTTAATGACGTCCAGCCCAAATCCTGTATCATTTCAGTGACACCCTCTCCCATATTTCGCGATAATACAAAACGTGCTGCCCTTCTTTGAACATTTTCGATATACTCCATCAGTCCCATCTTGTATGGATCCCACACCGATCAGAACTATTCTAAAATAGGACGGACAAGTGTAGTGTAGGCAGTCGCCTTAGTAGATTCGTTACATTTTCTAGGTGTCCTGCCAATATAACGCATTCTTTGGTTAACTTTCCCCACAACATTTTCTATGTGTTTCTTCGAAATTAAGTTGTTGATAATTGTAATACCTGGGTATTTTGTTGAATTTAGATTTAGTTGAATTTATATTACACTGATTTATCGTGTAATAACCCCACACTTTTCGTTATTTAGGGACAATTGCCAATTTCCGCACAATTCAGATATACTTTTCAAATCGTTTTGCAATTTATTTTCATTATCTGATGATTTTATTAGACGATAAACGACAGCGTCATCTGCAAACAACCTAAGACGGCTGCTCAGATTCTCTCCCTAATCGCTTATATAGATAAGGAACCGTAAGGGCTTATTAGAGATAATATTTCAATACCCAAAGCAACGCTGATTGTACAAAAGAAGTACACAAATGTAGCATTTGTAAGACGCTTCATACGTTTTTTACTCTAACACTACCATGGGGAACGCCAGAAATCATCCCAGTTTTACTCGATGACTTTCCGTCAGTTACTACGAACTGTGACCTCCCTGACCGGAAATCACAAATCCATTCACATAACTGAGACGATAATCCATAAGCTCGCAATTTCACTACAAGCCGCTTGGATTATTCAGTGTCAAAAGCCTCCCAGATATACGGAATCGATCTGAAAGCCCTTGTCAATAGCACTCAACACAACATGTGAATAAAGAGCTAGGTGTTTCACAGGTACGATATTTTCTAAACACATGTTGATTGTGTGTCAGTAGGCCGTTTTCTTTGAGGTAATTCATAATATTTGAACACAATATATGTTGCAAAATCCTGCCGCATATCGATTTTAACAATATGGGCCTGTAATTTAGTTGATTACTCCTACTACCTTCCTTGAATATTGGTGTGACCTGTGCAACTTTACGGTCTTTGAGTACGGATCTTCCGTGAGCGAACGGTTGTATATGATTGTTAAGTATGGAGCTAATGCATCAGCATATTCTGAAAGGAACCTAATTCGTATACTGTCTGGAACAGAAGACTTGCTTTTGTTAAGTGATTAAGTTGCTTCACTACTCCGAGGGTATTTACTTCTACGTTACTCATGTTGGCAGCAGTTCAGAGTTCTAATTCTGGAATATTTACTTCGTCTTCTTTTGTGAAGGCATTTAGGATGGCCATGTTTAGTAACTTTGCTTTGGCAGCACTGTCTTTGATAGTATCTCCATTGCTGTTGCGCAGAGAATGCATTGATTGTTTCTTGCCGCTAAGATACTTGATATTTGACCAGAATCTCTTTGGATTTTCTGCCAGGTTTCGACACAAAGTTTAGTTGTGGAAACTGTTATAAGCACCCCGTTGAAGTCCGAGCTAAATTTCCAGCTTCTGTAAAAGATCGCCAATCTTCGGGATTTTGCGTCTGTTTAAATTTGGCATGTTTGTTTCGTTGTTTCTGCAGCCTTGTTCTAACCCATTTTGTGTACCAAGGAGGATCAGATCCCTCGTTTGTTAATTTGTTTGGTATAAATCTCTCAGTTGCTTCCGATACTATTTCTTTGAATTCAAGCCACATTTTATTTATCATTAACATCCATTAATATTTAACAGATTTAAATATCAATAATGGAAGACCGTCTACAACACGTGGAATGTAGAAAAGAATGGAAAAAATAATAAATAAAGAAGTTATAAAGCCTTCGTGAATTTTTGCTTTATGGCCCACCCTGTATAATGCTGGATAGAGCCTTGGGAAAAGGGTAACGAGCAGCTGAGCAGCAAATGGTAGCGCTATTGATTCTTGTATGATGAACAGCTCTGGACACAACCAGTCCTTCATGAAATGTTACATGCTTAATCCATTCATTGTACACGTCCAGCAAAAGATACTTACACCAGCCTCAACGGTAGTCTCTCGGCACCGCGATGTTGATGTGGCTATCCATGAATTCGTATCCTGCCACTTGTGCTACGACTCATCGGCCGTCCAATGTCTTTCTTACACCCATGCTAATCTCGGTTTCTCCGCTGGAGCAAAAATACGCCTATGAGACTGGGGGTAGCCGATGACAAGGAGACTGTTCCAGACGCTGCGCTGATCACCAGTTTTTGTTGTTCTGCGATCAGCTGACGAGTGATATGCTTGTAAGAATCCCCGACTTGTACTAAACCTCCAGAAATGTCTCAGTTTAGCCGGTGAGTCTGTAGAAGATGGTATAACTGGCCACACTTTTTTGCGATAATTAAGCCAGTCCGTCTTTGAACTGACTTAGTGAGCCGCCGCATAGGAATGCCTCCTACCTCTTTTGTGGAGACGCTCTCGTAGTTTTGTGTCCTCTTGCAGAGCCGTAGCAGCGCTGTCGGATTCGTAAAGTGCAATACTTCTGTTTTATGTAATGAAGCGGGAAGAAGTTTTTATGTGCACGTATTTTTTACAGGGGATAGCACTTTATGCGTTGATATAAGAAACACTGTAAAATGAACTTGTTCACACTGATTATAACCTAAATATTAACAATCTGTTAACTATTAGCAGTACGAGAGCATGATCTACCTCATGACTAGATCGAAATGCATCTTATTGACGACTACCGACTATGGCGGAATTTGGCGTACAGTCTGCCACTCGGTGCAGTTCGTATAACATCGTACATCTTGAGTTATGCCTGGCATTTTAAAATTAGTGAAAGATAGTATTTACGACCCGTAGTCTCCTATTGTCTGAGTGGCAAAAGGAACTTTTGTCAGCAAGTATGTATTAATAATAATTACTTCATTCGGACCAGAATAAATGTACTTTCCCGACGTGTCTGTTTGCTGAAATCACGAGCGATTTAAGCATCGGCACCTCGTCCCACTGAAAGCGCCAGATGGCCAACCGCCTTTTCTAGCCAGTGAGGGAACCTACTGCTTGCTCCTTGTCGCGTACGTACTGCAGCGCTGATATGTTCACTTCGCGTAAGGGAAATGGCAGAACTGGAAATAAAGTAGAATGCACTCTTATCTGCAAATAAGGGTACCTTGAACATAACTGTGATTCTTTTCGTTCAGACAAATTCTCAATTTTGGAAACCTTATAAACGCGGTATCTCAGTTCCTAGGAACAGCCTTTACACTACAGGTCATTTCATTTTATGCCAGGTACTTTAAATATTCATTTTCTCTACAAATAAAATTTCAGTAGTTTGACAGAAATCTTTAAAAGTCAAAATCTGCTGATTTATGAAATCTTATAACATTTTCACCTACTGAAACAATTTTCCTAACTTCGATTATTAGTGTTTGCATAATCTTTGAGTTTTCACTACCATGCTCTCCTGAATTTTAACTACCAAAATTCTTTCAAAATATCACATTAATAAATATCAACAAAACATATTATATCACGACAAGTCTCTATTTACGTTAGGCAGCGACATAACACAACCACCTGTCTCGGGTATTTCAGCAGCCAGATGTGCTCGGCACATGTCATTAGCGTTTCTCTGCCTGTGCAAACCCTTTAATTTCCTTGCTGATGTCACCTCAGGCCAGCACACCACGTCGTTTCGAGATTTATTCAACCCCTGCCTTTTGTTTACAAACACATAAACTGGATATATGTTATTCCAAAAAAACCGTGTTTCTCTCAGCAGTTTAACAAAACAACTATTTAAAATCCTTTTTATGATCATGTCTGCGTCTTTTACAATGTATATACTTTAAAATCTTACTAGAGAAATATTCTATGTTGTGAATGATATACAGGCACACCATAGTTTGGAGACTTCACTTTAATTACCACGATCTCCAAACATCTCTCTCTCTATAATCTGTAAAGACATCATCCTCTCTATTTCTCTATTTATAGTCTCCTTTTTTGATACTGGTCATACTTGTGGTCTCAAGTTAAAAGGCTGAATTGGCTTGATTTTAAATTCTTAAGATTTTCCCTTTATTAATGATGGTCTATCAGAAAATACTTCTTTCTATAGTAACAACACATTTTCTAGCTCTCTTTTCCCATCTGTATCAATAATATCAATATTCTTTGCCGGAACTTAATTCTTTATTTCATTTATTATTCCTGAACAAACCTCATTCTGATTCAGATTTCCTTTTCTCTGTGGAATAGCTCCCTCTTTATCTACTTGCCACTGGAAACATTCTCGCATTATGTATAGGCAATACTTAACCTACACTTTTCCTGTCGGGGTAATCAAGTTGTCAAATTTAATTTCTCTTCGAGTACCGTTTACTGTTAGCGTCATGCTACCATTTCCTAAATTCATAATTGCTCTGTGGTCCAATAACAAATCTGTCTCTGCTATCAATCCCATACAAATATTTGGGACCACCATAGCACTAACCTCCAATAAAATTCCTTGAACATTTATCTCTAATAACACTCGATTCTTTATTTTCTGACTTCTTCCTTATACAGCTCCTATTACTGTAACATATTGTAACGGCAATACTGGTACCTCACTTCTACTTCTTATTTGGTCATAGAGCCCCTCTGCTAACCCATGTAACTCTCTACCTGTGTCAGTAACAGCAATAGGTCATATTCTCTAAATTTGCACATCTACAACTTGTTGATATTCCTCTTTGCAGTCTATTTCACCTTCGTCAAACAGAACATTCCTAATCTTCCCGAGACATTCCCTTCTCAACCTCTACATAGTCAGTGGTCTGTCATTTATCTAAGCTTGTGTTCGGACCTCACTCAAACTCGTTTCCAGTTTTCTCTTTCCTGGAGCCCCCTTTTGAGGTTTCTTTCTATCCTGTCATCATTACGTCTCTTTCTGGTCTCAATATCATATATTATTTTTATTTCTGTTATGTTCCCTCTGCTCATTATGGTTTCTGTTTCCTTACCTACGATTACCACTTTCTCTCGATCTTCAGCTTACTCCTCTCCAGCCATTCCTGGATGTTTTCTCCAATGAAATTGCATCCTCCTCATATAAAGCTTGTAAAATATCTTCTATTATCTTTTTCGATATCGCATTTAATTTCTTTTAACACTCACTGGTAGTTTGACCAATACTACAGCAATAAGGTCTTCGTTACTAAGCGGCATATCTAAATACGAGTTCTTCTCCCAGAAATTTTGAAAATAATCTTTAATGCTATCATACCCACTGCCTAAGAAATCTCTCTCTTGGAAGATGCTGTCTCTAACATTGCATTCACTACTGTTAGACCAGTACTTCTCTAAGAATTTTTTATAAATTCGTCATACGTTTGACATGATTCATTAGCTCTCATTCCCCATGAAAGAGCATCTACTTTAATTCTACTTGTAAACACATCCTATCTTCTCCCTCTCGTCTTATTTTTCTGGTAACAGACGTTTGATCTATTTGACAAAAGTTTAGGATGAAGCTTCGCTTTTGCAGAAAAATTGTGTAAAGTTCAAACTTTTAAAGAGTGATCTTCATCTGAGTTGTTTCCATTATTGTCTGTTGTTGTTGTTGTGGTCTTCAGTCCTGAGACTGGTTTTATGCAGCTCTCCATGCTACTCTATCCTGTGCAAGCTTCTTCATCTCCCAGTACCTACTGCAGCCTACATCCTTCTGAATCTGCTTAGTGTGCTCATCTCTTGGTCCCCCTCTATGAGTTTTACCCTCCACGCTGCCCTCCAGTACTAAATTGGTGACCCCTTGATGCCTCAGAACACGTCCTACTAACCGATCCCTTCTTCTAATCAAGTTGTGCTACAAACTCCTCTTCTCCCCAATTCTATTCAATACTTCCTCATTAGTTATGTGATCTACCCATCTAATCTTCAGCATTCTTCTGTAGCACCACATTTCGAAAGCTTGTATTGTCTTCTTGTCTAAACTATTGATCGTCCACTTTTCACTTCCATACAGGGCTACACTCTATACAAATACTTTCAGAAACGACTTCCTGACCTTTAAATCAATACTCGATGTTAACAAATTTCTCTTCTTCAGACACGCTTTCTCTGCCATTGCCTGTCTACATTTTATATCCTCTCTACTTCGACCATCATCAGTTATTTATCTCCCCAATTGCAAAACTCCGTTACTACTTTAAGTGTCTCATTTCCTAATCTAATTCCCTCAGCATCACCCAACTTAATTCGACTACATTCCATTATCCCTGTTTTGCTTTTGTTGATGTTCATCTTATACCCTCCTTTAAAGACACTGTCCATTCCGTTCAACTGCTCTTCCAAGTCCTTTGTGTCTCTGACAGAATTACAATATCATCGGCGAACCTAAAAAGTTTTTATCTCTTCTCCATGGATTTTAATGCCTTCTCCGAACTTTTCATTTGTTTCCTTTACTGCTTGTTCAATATACAGATTGAATAGCATCGGGGAGAGGCTACAACCCTGTCTCACTCCCTTCCCAACCACTGCTTCCCTTTCATGTCCTTCGACTCTTATAACTGCCATCTGCTTTCTGTACAAATTGTAAATCGCCTTTCGCTCCCTGTATTTTACCCCTGCCACCTTCAGAATTTGAATTATGAATCCTGTCGTCATACTTTCCTCAACCACTGTCTGCGTGTCCAACTCAGCAGCATTTTCTGTGGTATCTAAAGTATTCAATGGGACTTCCTGCCGCTCATTACCTGTAATATCATTCATCCTGACTACAGAGATGAAATACATCATGCGTCTCTGACAAGTCAATGTCTCCTGAGTGTTATTTTCGCTAATATTTAGTTAGCTCATTTTACTTTTAGTTGTCCTGCAGCTTCTAAGGAACAGTAACTATATACAACAATATTCTTTCACTTCAGCTTAGTTGGAAAACTGTATATTTTACAGGCTGCAGTAACGCTCCGCTACCTTGCCGTTTGTCGAACTCCGGACCTCAGCTAGAACGCACCCCTTCCCTGGTGATGTGCTGCGCTGACTTGCTATCCACGCTATGCCGTCACTTGGAGGCGTTTCCTCCTGTTAAGCGGTTGGCCTTGCCACGTTGGACGTCGATATCTTCTTTCTTCTGCTACGATCTCTTCTCGACGGTCGTTCGCTATTCTTCACTCGCGAAATGTCCGTTCTCCAGGGACGGGAATGGTATTTTTCGCTATGGGAAATTTATCGTTTTGTATGACACACTTCAAGCATTAGCTGAATCACAGTTTTAATATTACACATTGCAATCATATCTGACAGTTATTGTTCACTTCCCACTTCTTTTCTCGTCAAGTTTTTCATCGATATTACAATTCCTATTTTGCCCAAAAATTTGATAATACAGCTTTTTCCGTGGCAAGTTATTTCCCTACAGTCGTATTTCAGTCACAAGATGCCAAGTGCAAGATGCATCCACTGCAAACTATGCACGTGCCAGAAGCTTCGACTGTAACCCGTTAAAATTTGCAAGGAATTCATCTCCCCACAGGGGATGCGAAATGCAAGAGCCCCCACTCTCACTAAATCTTCAGAATCTCAGTATCTTAGTTCAGCCGTCGAGTCCGTCGATGGTGGATGTAAAGGGCGTACAGTATAACTGGCCACGCTTTGGCGATTATTAAGCTAGTCCGTCCTTGAACTGACTTAGTGAGACGCCGCATAGGAAATCTTCCTACCTGTTATGTGGAAATGTTCTCGTAGTTTTAAGCATTCTTGCAGAGCCGCAACAGCGCCGTCGGATTTTGAAAGTGCAATACTACTGTCTATGTTTTACGTAATGAAGCAGAAAAAAAATTTCTGCAAATAATTTATACACTGGATGGCGTTTTGTGCGTTGATTTAAGAAACACCGTCAAATGGACTTTTTCACACTGACTACAACCTAAATATCAACAGTGCGAGAGCATTGTCTACCTCATGACTGTTACATCCTATCGACGATTTTGACTATGGCCCACAGTCTGTAATTTGAGGGCGCAGTCTATGTAGTTCGTACAGGCTCGTACGTCTTCGGCTATGCAATAGTTATTCATTTATTTATGAACATCAACGTTTCCTGTGATTTTAAAATTACTGAAGGTACGACGGGGCATAGTTGTGTGATATGGGCGTAAGACGACACTGCAAGTGAACGCGCACGTGCAAGACGCCGATACACCACTGGGTAGAGGTCGACCGCGATCAAGCAGATGGCGCTGTCGCAGTGCCTGCGCAAAGAGGAGGCCAGCCGCTCCGTCTTTTCCTGGATCTATGGAGAGAAGGTGCGTTAGGGAGTCATGGTCAAAGGCGGAAGTGAGAGCTGCTATCCGCTATGGATGAGCACGCGGAATATCAGGCACAGAAAGTCATAACCCCCTTGTTGAGGTGTATGGGTCAGGTGTGATGTCGAGGCAAACGGTGCGGAGATGGTGCCAGCAATTCAGCGATGGACGTCAACAAGTGCAGGACATACCGAGACCTGGACGGACGCGCAATGCCACTACAGACGCAAATGTCAGGAAGGTGGATGACATGATTAAAACTAACCGGCGTATCGCCATCGATGGAGTAGCGGCAGAACTTGGAATCGGACATGAGCGAGCTCACAAGATCATCCACGACATTCTTCGATACAGGAAGGTGTCAGCACGATGGGTGCCCCGCCTACCGACCCCGACACACATGGAACAACGCATGGCGTTCAGCCCGGAACAGCTCGTGCGTTACTATGAATCTGGCAATAATCTTCTGTTCCGGATTGTAACGGGGGATGAAACGTGGGTCCACTATTACACGGACGAATCGAAGGCCGCATCCATGGAGTGGGAACATCCGTCATCACCGGTCCGAAAGAAGTTCAAAAGCACTCCGTCTGCACGTAAAGTGCTACTCACCGTTTTCTGGGACGCCAAAGGAGTTTTGCTGTTGGACTCTCTGGAGGATGCAACCATCAATGCTGCGTGGTACTGTGCCACTCTGTCGAAATTGAAAGAGGTGATTCGGAAAATGGGGCCTGGCCTTCTCAGATATGGCGTTCTGCTGTTGGATGACAATGCGAAACAACATGCGCCGACGGCAACGCAAAACCATATTGCAACTCTTGGTTGGGAGCGCCTACACCATCCGCCTTAAACTCCGGTTCTCGCACGAAGAGTCTGCTTTGAAGAAGACTCTCGGCGGAAGGCGCTTTTGCAGCCATTATGACGTCAAAATAAGTCTTTCAACGGTTCTTCCGTATGCAACGCCCTGATTTTTTCCTGGAAGGCTTTCTGAAGCTTATAATGCGGTATGACGAATGTCTCAATGTACTTGGAAATTATGTAGAAAAATAAATATATGCCTTATCCTTTTTTTCCTTTCGCACACAACTCTGACCACAGTCGACAGGGGAAACTTATTTTCCAAATCCCCCAGTATTTATGACCCGTAGACTCCTCTTATTGTCCGAGTGGCAAAACACAACTATTGTTCAGGAGCACATATTGCCGAAAAAAATATTGAGAGTTATCTAATTTATTCAAAATTTTTGAACTACATTTATGTATTAAATGTATATGTAAAAATCCCAAACTATTGTGATGTACCATGTTGAAGTACCCTCGACGGGCGGATATTGGGGCAGTGGTTCTGACGTTCAGTCGATTGTAAAGTTGGCAAATGCTGTCTACTCGATCCGTTATAGTAGCTTTGTTGGGTCGTGGGTAGACCAATAGCACGAGTCACCTGTAGTCCTATCGTGTCCCACACGCGCTCGACTGCAGACATGTCGGGTGATCGTGCAGGCAAGGAAAGCTGCTGCACGTCTTGAGCAGCACGGTGGGATTCACTGGCAGCATTGGGCGAAAATTATGCTCTAGGAAAATCGCGTCACCTTTCAGCAGAAAGGCATTTTTTTTGGGTCATCAGTCTACTGACTGGTTTGATGCGGCCCGCCACGAATTCCTTTCCTGTGCTAACCTCTTCATCTCAGAGTAGCACTTGCAACCTACGTCCTTAGTTATTTGCTTGACGTATTCCAATCTCTGTCTTCCTCTACAGTTTTTGCCCTCTACAGCTCCCTCTAGTACCATGGAAGTCATTCGCTCATGTCTTAGCAGATGTCCTATCATCCTGTCCCTTCTCCTTATCAGTGTTTTCCACATATTCCTTTCCTCTGCTATTCTGCATAGAACCTCCTCATTCCTTACCTTATCAGTCCACCTAATTTTCAACATTCGTCTATAACACCACATCTCAAATGCTTCGATTCTCTTCTGTTCCGGTTTTCCCACAGTCCATGTTTCACTAGTATACAATGCTGTTCCCCAGACGTACATCCTCAGAAATTTCTTCCTCAAAATAAGGCCGGTATTTGATATTAGTAAACTTCTCTTGGCCAGAAATGCCTTTTTTGCCATAGCGAGTCTGCTTTTGATGTCCTCCTTGCTCCGTCCGTCATTGGTTATATTACTGCCTAGGTAGCAGAATTCCTTAACTTCATTGACTTCGTGACCATCAATCCTGATGTTACGTTTCTCGCTGTTCTCATTTCTACTACTTCTCATTACATCCGTCATTCTCCGATTTACTCTCAAACCATACTGTGTACTCATTAGACTGTTCATTCCGTTCAGCAGATCATTTAATTCTTTTTCACTTTCACTCAGGATAGCAGAAAGGCATATAGAACAATATTGTGCAGGTATGACGATCACAGGAGATGAACGAGGGTTGTAATTTACAGCACGTCTTCTATAAGATCACGGTTCGGACCAATGGGGCCCGGGGGAAAAGAACCGTTCGTAATAGAGCTTACCAAATCTGTGTTGTACATTTGAAAGAC
This sequence comes from Schistocerca nitens, assembly GCF_023898315.1. Lineage (NCBI taxonomy): Eukaryota > Metazoa > Arthropoda > Insecta > Orthoptera > Acrididae > Schistocerca > Schistocerca nitens. The sequence continues at coordinate 476,699,749 of NC_064621.1, read as the reverse complement.
TATCACTTGTATGCAGGGAGATACTGATTCTTTGTTGAAAGCAACGTAGAGCCGTTCCATCCATCAGGTTCCTCTGACGTCAACTGCAGTGCCGTGCTCATCGATGGTGTGACATGAGTGAAAGACGAGCAGAAGGTGTGTCCTCGTAATTACATTGACAATAAAAGATTAAGAACACAGCATGTTAACAACTGCGGCGTCAAATTAGTTTTTGTCTGTTCATGGGAATCAATACGATCTACTACCGCTCTCCTGTCGATGGGATGTGCTTGGGGGGCTTCTGTGCAGCGTGGGCGTTCATGTCCTCGTCCACGAATGTGAGAATGCTCACATATTCACTGTTGTCATCATTGTTGCATGATTATCGAGGCACGCTCATCTTAAATTGTACTTCTCTGAAACCATCATCCCGCGACTCGAGAAGCCAGAATCTGACTCGTGTCAAAGCCCCCACGTTGGTGTACGTAGCACGAATGCGTGTCCGTGTTCCGTAGCGCGCTGAGTATTTTGGCAAAGGGCATTCCCTTCCATCTACATCTACATCAGTTTAGATACTCTGCAAGCCACCGTACGGCCCATGGCGGAGACTACCCTGTACAACTAACAGCCATTTCCTTTCCTGTTTCACTCGTAAACAGAATGTGAGAGAAATGATTATCTACACGCTTCCGTATGAGATCTAATTTCTGGTATCTTGATGGTCCTTACGCGCAATGTATGTTGGTGGCAGTAGAATCGTCCTCCAGTCAGCTTCCAATGTTGTTTCTCTAAATTTTCTCAGAAGCGTCCCTCAAGAAAAAAGTCTCCTTCCCTCCAAGGATTCCCATTTGACTTCCCAAAGTATCTCCGTAACGCTTACGTGCTGTCTAAACCTACCGGTAACAAATATAGCAGCCCTCCTCTGATTTGCTTCGTTTTCTTCCTTTAATACAATATGATAAGAATCCCAGACACTACAGCAGTACTCAAAAAAAGGTTACACTAGCATCCTATAAGAGGTCTCCTTTACGGATGAATCACACATTCGTAAAATTCTCCTAATAAACCGAAGTCGACCATTCGTCTTCCCTATCACAGTCGTCACATGTTCGTTCCATTTCATACCGCTCTGGAACGTTACGCCCAGATAAACGACGTTACTGTGTCAAGCGGGTCACTATTAATACTGTATCCGAACATTACGGGTTTGTTTACCCTACTCATTCGCATTAACTCACTTTTTCCTGGCATTCATCACACCTAATAGAAATTTTATCTATGTCATCTTGTATCCTCCTTCAGTCACTAAGCTCCTGTAACTTGCCCCACACCACAATATCATCAGCAAACAGCAATATCAGCATAAAAATATTCATAAGGGGACATGCATATCACCTGATGACCAAACCGTGAACCAGATAGATCATGTATGTATCCAAAAACGTTTTACAAATTGGGTCAAGGACACCAGGTCGTACAGAGGAGCAGACTGTGACACTGATAATTTCCTAGTAATAGCTAAAACGGCGGTAAAATTTAAGAAAGTCACAAAGACAAAGACCAAAATGGTAATCTATAAGGTAAATATGTTAAAGGAGCCAGAAAGAAAGGGACAGTTTGTGACAGAACTAGCTGGGCAGATAAGAAATGTGGAGCAAATGGAGTCTGGTCACATTAACATAAATGAAGACTAGACAAAAATCAAAACCACCCTGAATGAAGCAGCCGCACAAGTTTTGGGGAAACGGAAAAAACCTAACAGGGTATGGTTCAACCAGATATGCGAAAGACAGACTGAGAAAAGAAGGAGAGCTATAAAGGAGTGGTTAGGAAACATGAACAATATACAATTAAAAGAGAACTTCACTCGAAAAAGAAAGAAACATCAACAGTTCTTAGACAGGAAAAAAGAAAGTTTTACAGTGTCATACTTAACGAGGCGGAGAAGGATCTCACTCACCCTAGGACTAGACATATGTATCAAAACGTGAAGAAGTGTACCAAAAAGTACGTAAAGAAAGAACAGTTGATTCAAGATGAAAAGGGAAGAATACCAGTGAATGGCAAAGAGATAGGACAAAGATGGGCAGAACTATTTCTCCCAGCTCCTAAATTTCGAAGACTCAAAAGAACTTATTCCTTTTGAGTCCCCACAAACTGTGGACACAGAAGTGACTACTCCCACTGTATAGGAAATTACACAAATACTGAAAAAATTTAAAAACAACAGAGTGGCCAGGGAAGACCGAATTGTTGCAGAGCTCATAGAAAGTGGAGGACCTGACCTTGTAAGAATCATGAAAACCCTCTTATGGAAGGTCTGGGAGCAAGGAAGTCTCACAGAAGATTGGAAAATGGTCATCATCTGTCCATTACTGAAAAAGAATGACCCCCTGGTATCTGACAGCTATAGGGGAATATCTCTGCTAGATATCAGCTATAAAGTACTCTCTCTAGGCCTCCTAAATAATTTACTACCACTTGCTGAAGAAGCTGTAAGAGACTACGAATGTGGTACAAAAATGGCTCTGAGCACTATGGGACTTAACTTCTGAGGTCATCAGTCCCCTAGAACTTAGAACTACTTAAACCTAACTAACCTAAGGACTTCATACACATCCATGCCTGAGGCAGGATTCGAACCTGCGTGCGACCGTAGCGGTCGCGCGGTTCCAGACTGTAGCGCCGAGAACCACTCGGCCACCTCGGCTGGCTACGAATGTGGGTTTAGACGCAGCAGATGAACAGTGGACAACCTATTTAGCCTACGTCAAACAACGGAGAAATGCTGCGAATGTAACACAGACATGCACATGCTCTTCATTGACTTCAAAAATGCGTATGACAGCGTACAGAAGGGTACTACAATCAGAATACTAAAGGAATTTAAGTTTCCATCTAAAATAATCCGCTTGGTGACAATGTGTCTCGAACAAACACTTTGTAAAGGGCATACAAGTACCGGTCTATCAGAACAGTTCGAAGACCGAACCGTCCTCAGACAGGGAGACGCCCTCTCCGCTATATTATTCAACCTTGTACCAGAAAAAATAGAACTGCAATTTATGAAAACCGACCCCACTGGAATACCCCTAGACAACATGTCAATTACTGGACTGGCATATGCGGGTGATATAATCCTAATCCGTGATAGTAGGGAAGAGCTCAGAAGAATGGCAGGCTCGTACTGCAAGATTGCCAGTAGGGCAGGCCTGCAAGTCAGTGAAGATAAGACAGAATACATGGTCCTGAGCAAGTCAGCGAGAGATGGGGAACCGCCCACGGTGGACAGTCTCCGATTCAAAAGGTCAATACTTTCAAATAAGTTGGTAGTCCCCGCAGTGATCAGAACCACTGTGAAACTGAAATAAATGCTAGAATTGTCGGAGGCAACAGAGCATACTTTAGCCTTCAGGATTTGCTGAAGAAAAGATGCCTGTCAAGACGTTTTAAGATCAGGCTGCACCAAAGTATGATTATGCCAGTGGTTATGTACGGTTGTGAAAGCCTCGCCTTTAGCAGAACAGATGAATAGAAACTACTTGTTTTCGAAAGAGAAATCCCTGCGAAAAATATATGGTCCTGTGTTAGATTCTCAAACAGGGGAATGGAGAATTTGAAAAAAAAAATCAAAAGCGCTTTACTCACAGCCTAACATTATAAAAAGAACACTATAAAGAGAATAAGAAGAAGAAGGTTGACCTGTGGTGGACATGTAGCAAGAATGAACGAAGGGAGGATACCCCATGATGCGTTTCTGGGAGCTGTAGCTTGAATCAGGTACCGGGGACAATCGCGGACAAGATGTAAGGACAATATTGACAAGGACACCGAGGACATGGGAATAGGAGCAGGCGAGTGGTGGCAGGAGGCTCGCCTCGGGAACGATGGAGGAGGAGTGTGGAGCAGGCATGTGGTCACTAGGGCCCAAGCCACGGATAAGTAAAGTAAAATGTAGAGAACAGCAGCTGTCCTACCACACACGCCTGTGGCATCCCTGACGATACCGTCGTCTCGCCGTCGAGGCCAACATACTACGTTCTAAAACTTAAGAAGTCTTCAAGCCACTCACAGATCTGTGGACCTATTTTACGTGTTCGTATCTTCGCTGACAGGGTGGACATGGATGTAGCTACTTAATTGCACCATCTGCTGGCGGATGACGTTAGAACCACTGTCAGCATATCTACCATCCACGGGTGTCATAACCTGTCGTCGGGTAGAAATCGACATCTTGTTCATAGGTGTTCTAATTTACCCTCTGGCAATGTATTTCAAAAGCTGCTACTGGTGATCCTGTGATGTTGGGATACTACATCAAGTTCTTAAAATCAAACTGATCCTCCACTCCACGGAAAATATGAATATCTACCAGTCGGGTGAGTGCAATAAAAGGAAAGCTGTACGTCACTCGAAGTTGCGGTGGTAACACTAGTTTCGGTAGTATTGATGTTATGCATTTTCAAACAGAACAACTGCAGTAAAATATTTTAGAAATTTTGTTAGTCTCATCGGTTTTATCTTAGCCTTTAATGGAGAGGTTCCAAATATAACAGAACCTGAGGTCACAAAAGTCACGGGATCCCTTCTAAGATCTTGCCGGACCTCCTTTTGCCTGGTGTAGTGCAGCAATTCGACGTGGCTTCTACTCAACAAGTCGTTGTAAATCTTCTGCAGAAACAATGAGCCATGCTGCCCCTACGGCCATCCATAACTGAGAAAGCGGTGCCGGTGCAGGATTTTCTGCACTAATTGACCTCTGATTACGTACCAAAATGTTTTATGGGATTTACGATCTGGGCGGGCAAATCATTTGCTCGAATCGTCCAGAGTGTTCTTCAAGCTAATCGCGAACAATTGTGGCCTGGCGACATGGCGCATTGTCATCCACAGAACCTCCATTGTTGTTCATAGAAATGAAGCCAGCAAAAACGGTCTCCACGTAGCCGAACATAAGCACTTTCAGTTAATGGTCGGTTCAGTCGGACTACAAGACCCAGTCCATTCCATGTAAACACAACCCGACCGTTATAGGGCCATTACCGACTTCCACAGTGCTTTTTGATACCTTGGGTCCATGAGGTCTGCGCCGTACTCGTACTCTACCTTTAGCCCTTACCAACTGAAATCGGGATTCACCTGCAGAGGCCAACGTTTTACAGTCGTCTATGGTCCATCCGATACCGATACCATCCCAGGAGAAGCTCTGTAGGCGTTGTGCTGTTAAAAAATACACTCGCGTCGGTCGTCTACTGCCGTAGCCTCTTAATGCCAGATATCTTTGGTCGTCGTACGTCTCACATTGATTTCTGCTGTTATTTCACTCAGTGTTGCTTGTCTGTTACCACTGACAACTGCCCACAAACGTGGCTGCTCTCGGCGGTTAAGTGAAGGCCGTCGGCCATTGCGTTGCCCTTGTTGAGAGCTAATGCCTCACTTTTGGTATACTCGCACTCTCTTGAAAATGAGAATCTCGCAGTATGGAACTCCCTAACGATTTCCGAAATGTAGTGTCCCATGCGTCTGGCTCCAAGTACCACTCTACTTTCAAAGTCTATTAATTCCCGTCGTGTGGCCATAACCACGTGCGACACTTTTTTAAGAGAATCACCTAAATACAAGTGACAGCATCGCCAATGCACTGCCGTTTTCTGTCTTGTGTACTTAATACTGCCGACGTCTGTGGTTCAAATGGCTCTGAGCACTATGGGACTCAACTGCTGAGGTCATTAGTCCCCTAGAACTTAGAACTAGTTAAACCTAACTAACCTAAGGACAACACAATCATCCATGCCCGAGGCAGGATTCGAACCTGCGACCGTAGCGGTCTTGCGGTTCCAGACTGCAGCGCCTTTAACCGCACGGCCACTTCGGCCGGCCGACGTCTGTATATGTGCATATCGGTATCCCATGATTACGGTCAACTGAGTGCAATGTCTGTACCGCTTTTGGCAAAAAAAGGAAGTAACACGTGAACAGTAGTGGCAGTGTCTTGTACGTCGCTGTCAGTACAACACCGGTGCAGGAGTTAGAGACGTTCATGAATTAGTCCCCGCGCGGATAAGAAGTTGCATAGCTGCCAGCGAAAGTTGCGAGTATTGCGCTAGTCAAAAATTCATGCCCCGGTAGCCTCCACCCAGCGCGCCCTGACGCTGGCACAGCAGCTGTCGGGCTCACAGAAGGCTCAGAGTTTCAGATCTCCCTTCTCGTGTTTTTGCCGTTTATCGATTAGAACTCTACCTACCACCTGGCGTCGTGGTTTTAATTCCGTTTTAACTCCATAAAATATAATAATCGATAAACTGAAGTGCAGTTACATAAATGTGAACAAAATCTTCCGCAATCGCTGTTAATAAAGAAGTCATGACCGGTTTCGCATCAGTGGAGAAGATTGTTCAGGTTACCAATGAGAACTCACGGTTCCTTTTTTTTCCAAATAGTCATGGTGTGGCAAAGTAAATTTGTGGTAAGGTCTTATGGGACCAAACTGCTGAGGTCATCTGTCCCAAAGCTTGAACACAGCTTAATTTAACTTAAACTGACTTACGCTGGCAAAGTAAATGCTAAGAGCCAAGTCCCATCGTTCATCGTCAGGGTGAAGCTAAAAGCGGTTGTCTAACAAAAGTCACGACAAATAGTAACATGTCCCGTTAGTTAAAAACGATTAAAAATTTTAAAATAAAAGTGAATACACCCCTGAATAAAACCTTGCTAGTAACATCAAATTTTTTGAATGCTACGTTGCACTATTATTTGGAGTCAGCAATAGTATATCGTTTCCATAGTACTGCAGAGCACATACTGAAATCTGTTTCTAAAAAATGTCAGTTAGTAAAAAACGAAGACTTACGCAAACAAAAGTCACGACAAAGAATAACATGTCCTGTAGGGATGCAACAGTTAGGTGGGTAAACTATCACCTACTTATACAACAAAATTTCGCATTAAGAGTAGTTTCGTGGAAGTTTTGTAGTGACGAATAAATTGTTAAGTGTAATCCCTTTACTTTGATAGGGCAGCACTTGCAAATTTGGCCTGTGTCATGTAAATAGTGTGGCGTTCACTGCGTTATTCAGTGGTTGGTATTTAAGTAATTTGTAAATGAAAATGATAATCTTATTTTATTACATTGAGTAATTACTAAATTATTTTTCTCCCGGCTAAAGATTTAGTCAAGTTGCTAAAGAACTCCAAGTTAACGTTGTATTAAAGTGTTGTCTGTAAGTTGTGTAAGTGTCACTAAATCAAAGTTCATACAACAGATTGTATACGACTATTGATTATGATGGAAGCAGTTATCTTCAGCAAAATGATCATTAAAACCACCGAATATCAGCCGCGCACAACACTGACGTATGTTACCTGAAACAATATTCTTCGCAACTCGTGCGTAATTAATTTAGGGTCCACAGATCAGCTAGAAAAGTTTCTTATAAGGATCGTGCTATGAGCACTGTCTTTAAAGAAGCAATCTGATTCGAATCATTTTCATTAAAATGAGTTTGGACCACAAGTGCACATTTATTTTTACACATTTGTATTACGTTCGGCATTTATGTCTGCAGAGTTGCGTAATTTGAATTTGCCTCTGAGATAATTGTTAAGATGGCGGCAGACAATTGATAGAGACTTTCTATTGTTAGACCAAATAAGTAAGTATTTGAAATGCTTATTAAACTCTATAAACTCTATTTTCGTATTGTGCACTATTTAGACTTCATCAAGCAAACATTTGATTTGTTTCTAAGGAAAACACAGACAAATACGCGATACAAATCGCTATCATCAATGGCAGCGCTCCTTGCAGCGGAAAGAAATAATTAACACAGATAATGCTTACTGAGAGAGGAATTAAAGATACAAATAATTATTCACTCATATTTATAATAATAGTGAACTCTATTCTCAAGTAATAATTAACAAATAATTACAATTTCTTAACAGACCTCAGTTTGATATGCGTCCGCAACCTACAAAAGCCAACCAACAAAAGGTAAAAACAAAGGAAGACAAACGCAGATCATAAAAGGAATTTACAATTATCATTGTTTTTGTATGATACACAAAGACAAACGCAGATCATAAAAGGAATTTACAATTATCATTGTCTTTGTATGATACACATCGATAAGTCCAATTACATCATAGAATATTATATAAATAATTTTTATCATGGTTTGACTATTTTTTTCATATGTCGAATAGATAATGTTTATAACTGTTACAAGCATAATTTCCTCTCGTCGCACTGTAGCTAAAATTTATCTTGTGGATGTTACAATGGCCACTTAAAGTTGACTCTAAGTGCGAGTTGTTACTGATTTCTTCAACCTAACTCAAAGTTTTTTTCCTGTCTGGCTTGTATATCTGGAATCACAATCGTCTCACGCGAGCAATGCAGACATGACTTAAAGATATCCTGCTTTGTCTCCTCCCTATGCCTAAATTTTAGGCCATTATTCTTTGGGCCTTCCCCATGAATCATGGACCTTGCCGTTAGTGGGAACGCTTACGTGCCTCGGAGATACAGATAGCCGTACCGTAAATGCAACCTTAATGGGGGAGTATATGCTGAGAGGCAGCTGCCTTGTCAATAGTGGCAGGGGCCACAGTGCGAATGATTGGCTGATCTGGCCTTGTAACATTAACCAAACGGCCTTGCTGTGTTCGTACTACGAACGGCTGAAAGCAAGGGGAAACTATAGCCGTAATTTTTCCCGATGGCATGCAGCTCTACTGTATGGGTATGGGTAAAATATTCCGGAGGTAAAATAGTCCCCCATTCGGATGTCCGGGCGGGGAAAAATCAGGAGGAAGCCTTTATCAAAAGAAACAAAACTAGCGCTCTACGGTTCGGAGCGTGAAATGTCAGATCTTGGGCAGGTAAGTCAGAAAATTTAAAAAAGGGAACGAATACGTAAAAGTTAGATATAGTGGGAATTAGTGAAGTTCGGTGGTAGGTTCAAAAAATTGTTCAAATGGCTCTGAGCACTATGGGACTTAACATCTGTGGTTATTTGTCCCCTAGAACTTTTTTTTAAAAAAGATCTTTATTCAAATCATTATAATTATACAAATTAACCTACTACCTAAGTACATTATTAGGTCCTATTTCTATTAAAATTTACATTCTGCAGCTTTTACTTTCTAACACTACAGGTTGATACTATAATGCTTTCACCACTTTGAGGACTATTGTACTGTTATTTACTACGCATGTTGTTATGATTATTGGATTGAATTTTCTACTACTATCAGACTTTGACGCTACTTATAACAAGTTACTATGACTACTCTACCTGCAGCGTCACCGGTGTGCCAGAAGATACAAAGCTAATTTTGCTGGCCTTTCCCACTGAGCTAATCCCAGTGGGAGTGCCCCTGGCTCCGGGCTGGCCGATGACATGGTCGCTGCAGTTCTATGCTAATCTAATTATCCTAATTCTGAGCCTATAACTGATCTATCTCTATATCTACTTTCATGATCGGTGCGTTGTCAAGTCCGGTGATGATGTACTTCTCCCCCCCCCCCCCCAACCTAGTCCTAAAACGTGGTGGGTTCCAGCCGTGAGGCGGCTGGCCAAGTCCATGTCCTGGCGGAACAGGGAGGGTGTGCAGAGTCTAAGTCTGGTGTTTATTCATTAATTGTTTCTCAGGTATTCTTTGAGGACTTTGCTTGAGATCGCATCTGCTAGTTTATTCAGGACATTAAATGTGTCCTCTTGCCTGAGCAGGTGGTGCGTGTCGTTGTTTGGTAGTTGTTCCCTAAGTTGTTGTGCAGCATCATCGAAGAGGGGGCGCTCGTACACCACATGGTCTGGGGTGCCCTGCACTGCTCCACAGTCACACGCTGGTGTGGCCCTCTTCCCAAACCGACACAGATATGTCGGGTAGGGTCCGTGTCCAGTAAGAAAGAGCAGCAGGCCTCTAGTTGGTTTGATATACATAAGTTTTAAGCGTTCCTCTAAGTTTGTAAGCAGCTCATGTGTTCTTCACCCTGTCTCATCGTTATTCCAAAGATTCTGCCATAATTCAATCCCCCTTATTTTAATGCTTGGTTTATCTCCTACGCATACCCCCATAATTTCTTCTATTTTTTCTCTTCTGTCCTTCTTCACCCAGTGCCAGGTGGTCTGTTCCCCGTATTTTTATGTCGAATGGGCATAACCCCATTAGTACTAAAAGTGTCTCTCCCGGAGTTGTTCTATATGCGCCTACTGAACGTAGAAGCATATTTCGCTGCACTCTTCTTACGGCCATGGCAGGCATGACCCTCTTTAGCCTGTGTGCCCAGACTGCTGACTTGTATCCTACTATGGATGTAAGAATGCTGTTGTGATACAATTCGATTAGATCAGGTGGGAGATTGAATCTTTTGTGTCCAATTCCGATTAAGTTGTTTAGTACTGTTAGTGATCTCTGTGTTACCGTGTCAATATATGATGCATAGTTCCACCTCTCGTCGACAATTACACCTAGGTATCGGGCTTCACGGCGCCTGAGAACCGGCATGCCGTTGATTATGACTGTTGCGTTTGTTAGTAGCTGACCTCTGAGTAATAGGTAAGTGGACTTGTTAGGTCCCCTAGAACTTAAAACTACTTAAACCTAACTAACCTAAGGACATCACACACATCCATGCCCGAGGCAGGATTCGAACCTGCGACCGTAGCGGTCTCGCTTTTCCTGACTGAAGCGCCTAGAACCGCTCGGCCACACCGGCAGGCTCGGGGGTAGGAGGAACTGGACTTCTGGTCAGGTGAATACAGATTTATAAATACAAAATCAAATAGGGGTAATGCATGAGTATGTTCAATAATGAATAACAAAATAGGAATACTGAAAAGCTACTATAAAGGCATAGCGAACGCATTATTGTAGCCATGAGAGACATGAAGCCCACACTCACCACACTAGTACAAGTTTAAATGCCAACTAGGTCCAAGGATGAGGAGCATTTGAGGAAATGTATGATCAGATGAAAAGAAATTATTCAGACAGTTAAGGGAGACGAACATTTAATACTCATGGGGGACTGGAATTCGACAGTAGAAAAAGGAAGAGAAGGAAAAGTAATAGGTGAACATTGACTAGGGGAAAGAAATGAAAGAGAAAGCCGTTTGGTAGAATTTTGCAAAGAGCATAGCTTAAGCATAGCTATCACTTGGTTTAAGAGTCATGAAAGATGGTTGTATACGTGAAAAAGACACCGAAAAACTTCAGATTGATTACTTAATGACAAGACAGATTTCGGAACCAGGTTTTAATCTATAAGAAATTTCCAGGGGCAGGTATTGGCGCCAACCACAGTTTGTTGGGTATGAAGTGCAGATTAAAACTGATGAAACAATAAACAGGCGGGAATTTAAGAAGGTGCGACCTAGGATAAACTGAAAGAACCAGAGGTTGTAAAGAGTTTCGGCACGTTATGGAACCACTGACAAGGATAGTGGAAAGGAACACAGCTGAATAAGATTGGGTAGCCCTGAGAAACGAAATAGTGAAGACAGCAGAAGATCAAGTAAGTAAAAAGACGAGGCCTAGCAGAAGTCATTGGGTAACAGAAGAGATATTGATAGGAGAAAATATAAAAATACAATAAATGAGGCAGGCTATAGGAATGGAAAAGTCTAAAAAAGTGAGACAGACAAGAAGTGCAAAATGACTAAGCAGGAATAGCTAGAGGACAAACGTAATGACGTATAAGCATATACTGCTAGTGCTAAGATAGATGCTGCAAAGAGGAAAATTAAAGAGACCTTGGGAGAAAAGAGAACAACCTTCATAAATATCAAGAGCTAAGATGGAAAACCAATTCTAAGCAAAGGAGGGAAAGCAGAAAGGTGGAAGGAGTATATAGAGTTCTATACAAGGGAGATGTACTTGGGGTCATTATTATGGAAATGGAAGATGACGCAGATGAATATGACAAGAGAGAGAAGATAATGCGCGAGACTTTGACAAAGCATGAAGAATTTGACAAAGCACTGAAAGACCTAAGTCGAAACAAGGCTCCGGGAGTAGACAACATTTAGTTAGAGCTATTGGGTGTGGCCGAGCGGTTCTAGGAACTTCAGTCTGGAACCGCGTGACCGCTACGGTCGCAGGTTCGAATCCTGCATCGGGCATGGATGTGTGTGATGTCCTTAGGTTAGTTAGGTTTTGATAGTTGTAAGTTATAGGGGACTGATGACCTCAGCTGTTAAGTCCCATAGTGCTCAGAGCCATTTGAACCATTTAGAGCTACTGATAGTCTTGGGAGACTTCTGGTCAGGTGAATACAGATTTATAAATACAAAATCAAACAGGGATAATGCAGGAGTATGTTCAATGATGAGTAACAAAATAGGCCGTAGAAGCATACAGGGTGGTCAACTGATAGTGACCGGACCAAATATCTCACGAAATAAGTATCGAACGAAAGAACTACAAAGAACGAATCTCGTCTAGCTTGAAGGGGAAAACCAGATGGCGCTATGTTTGGACCGCTAGATGACGCTGCCATAGGTCAAACGGATAATAACTGCGTTTTTTTTAAAAATAGGAATCCCCATTTACTATTAGATATTCGTGTCGTACGCAAAGAAATATGAATCTTTTAGTTGGACCACTTTTTTCGCTTTGTGATAGATGGCACTGTAATATAATCGTGCAAGTACGTGGTATCACGTAACATTCCGCCAGTGCGGACGGTATTTGCTTCGTGATACATTACCCGTGTTACAATGGACCGTTTACCAATTGCGGAAGAGGTCAATATCGTGTTGATGTATAGGTGTTGAGATCAAAATGCCCTACGGGCGAGTGCAATATATGCTGCTCGGTATCCTGGACGATATCATCCAGCCGGCCGAAGTGGCCGCGCGGTTCTGGCGCTGCAGTCCGGAACCGCGAGACCGCTACGGTCGCAGGTTCGAATCCTGCCTCGGGCATGGATGTGTGTGATATCCTTAGGTTAGTTAGGTTTAACTAGTTCTAAGTTCTAGGGGACTAATGACCTCAGCAGTTGAGTCCCATAGTGCTCAGAGCCATTTGAACCATTTTTTCGATATCATCCAAGTTCCGGACCGTTCGCCGGATAGTTACGTTATTTAAGGAAACAGAAAGTGTTTAGCTACATGTGAACGTAAACCAGGACCTACAACAAATGATGATGCCCAAGTAGGCGTTTTAGCTGCTGTCGCGGTTAATCCGCACATCAGTAGCGAACTGTGCGAGTGTGGGAAATCTCAAAAACGTCGGTGTTGAGAAAGCTACATCAAAATCGATTGCACCCGTACCATATTTCTAAGGACCAGGAATTGCATGGCGACGACTTTGAACGTCTTGTACAGCTCTGCCACTGGGCACAAGAGAAATTACGGGACGATGACAGATTATTTGCACGCGTTCTATTTAGCGACGAAGCGTCATTCACCAAGAGCGGTAACGTAAACCGGCATAATATACACTACTGGGCAACGGAAAATTCACGATGGCTGCGACAAGTGTAACATCAGTGACCTTGGCGGGTTAATGTTGGGTACTGCATTATGGGAGGAAGGATAATTAATCCCTATTTTATGGATGGCAATCTAAATGGTGCAACGTATGCTTATTTCCTATGCAATGTTCTACCGATGTAACTACAAGATGTTTCACTGCATGACAGTGGAGTGGTCGTCGAAGCACCATACCATGGCCCGCACCTTCACCGGCTCTGACGTCTCCGCATTTCTTTCAGTGGGGACAGTTGAAGGATATTTGCTATCGCCATCCACCGACAACGGCTGACAACATGCGTCAGCGCATTGTCAATGCATGTGAGAACATTACGGAAGGCGAACTGCTCGATGTTGAGAGGAATGTCGCTACTCGTATTGCCAAATGCATTGAGATTGACGGGCATCATTTAGAGCATTTATTGCATTAATGTGGTATTTACAGGTAATCACGCTGTAACAACATGCGTCCTCAGAAATGATAAGTTCACAAAGGTACATGTATCGCATTGGAATTACGGAAATAAAATGTTCAAACGTACCAACGTTCTGTATTTTAATTTAAAAAATCTACCTGTTACCAACTGTTCGTCTAAATGTGTGAACCATATGTTTGTGACTATTACAGCACCATCTATCACAAAGCGAAAAACGTGGTCCAACTAAAACATTCATATTTCTTTACGTACTACTCGAATATGTAATAAAAATGGTGGCTCCTATTTTAAAAAACGCAGTTGATATCCGTTTGACCTATGGCAGCGCCATCTAGCGGGGCAAACATAGCGCCATCTGGTGTCCCCCTTCAAGCTAGACGAGTTTCGTTCTTTGTAGTTTTTTCGTTTGACGCTTATTTCGTGAGAAATTTGGCCCGGTCACGATCAATGGACCACCCTGTATATCACTAGTGGTAAACAGATGCTGAAAACAGGAAAATTGAAGAGACCTTGGGAGAAAAGAGAACAAAGTTTATGAATATCAAGAGCTCAGATGCAAAACCAGTCCAAGCCAAGGAGGGAATGCAGAAAGATATAAGGAGTGTACCGATAGTCTATACAAAGGCGATCTAGTTGAGGGTATTAGTATGGAAATGGAAGAGGACGTGGTATCTTCCATTTGGTGAGCAAGATCTATGCGACAGGCGAAATATGCTCAGACTCTAAGAAGAATATAATAATTTCAGTTCCAGAGAATGCAGGTACTGACAGGTGTGTATACTACTGGGCTATCAGTTTAATGAGGCATGATTGCAAAATACTAACACAAATCGATTACAGAAGAATGGAAAAACTTGCAGAGCCCGACCTCCGGGTGGATCAATTCGGTTTCCGGAGAAATGTGGTAACGCGCAAGGCAACACTGACCCTAAGACTTCTCATGGAGGATAGGATAAGGAAAGGTAAAACTACGATTATAGCATTTGCACACTTAGAGAAAGCTTGTCTGGAATACTCTCCAATTCTAAAGGTGTCAGTTTTATAACACAGGTGGTGAAAGGTTATTTACAATTTCTACAGAAACCAGATGGCAGTTATAAGAGTCGAGAAGCACGAAAGGGACGCAGTGGTTGAGAAGGAAGTGAGACAGGGTTGTAACATATCCCCGAGATTGTTCAATCTGTATACTGAGCAAGCGTAAAAGAAACAAAAGAAAAATGTGAGCAGGAATTAAAGTAGAGGGAAAAGAAACTAAATCTTACAGGTTTGCTGATGACATTGTAATTCTGTCAGAGACAGCAAATGACTTGAAAGAGCAGTTGATCGGAATGCACAGTATCTTGAAAGGAGGATATAAGATGAATATAAACAAAAGCAAAACGATGGTAATGAAATGATGTCGAATAAAATCAGGTGATGCTAGGGGAACTACATCGGGAAATGAGACACTTAGAGTAGTAAATGTGTTTTGCTATATGGAAAGCAAAATAGCTGATCATAGATATAAAATGCAGGCTAACGATGGAAAGAAATGCATTTCTGAAGAATAGAAATTTGTTAACATCGAGTATAGATTTAAGCCTCAGAGAGTATTTTATGAAGTGTAGCCATACATGGAAGTGAAAAATGGATGAAAACAGTTGGAGAGAATACAAGCTTTTAAAATGTAGAACTACAGAAGAATGCTGAAGATTAGACGGGTAGATTACGTAATTAATGAGGAGGTACTCAATATATTTGGGGAGAAGGAAATTTGTGGTATAGACTGACTAAGAAAAGGGATCGGTTGACTGGACACATTCTGAGGCATGGATGGATCACCAATTTAGAACTTGAGGGAAGCGTGCGTCATAAGAATCGTAGAGGGATACCAAGAGATGAATACCGTACGTAGATTCAGAAGGATGTAGGTTGCAGTAGTTATTCGGTGATGAAGAGGCTTGCCCAGGCTAGAGTTGCATGGAGAGCTGCATCAGGCCAGTCTTTTCAAATGTTAATTTGACGATGCCACTATAGCTGCAGTACATTAGGACTTTGTTTTTATGAAACAGATCTGATGATGGTCATTATAGACCGAAACCGGTAATCTGTTAACAAATAGTTTGTGACCATAGACGTAAAGTAAGGGAAACTTATTGCATATACGGGTCACTGTTTTATTCGCTACAATGTCGCAGCTTGTGAGTCCACTCTTATTATTCCCTCTTGGCTGTTGTACATATTGTATAAGGTCCATCTCTCCCTAAAGCTTACCCCTACTTTTCTCAGCATTTCGAACATTTCGCACCATTTTACATTGTCGAACGCTTTTCCTTGGTCGACAAATCTTATGAACGTGTCTTGATTTTTCTTTAGTTCTGCTTCCATTATTAACTGCAACGTCAGAATTTCCTCTCACGTGCCTTAACCTTTCCTAAAGTCAAACTGATCGTCATATAGCGCATCCTCAATTTTCTTTTCCATTCTTCTGTGTCTAGCTCTTGTAAGCAACTTGGATGCATGAGCTGTTAAGCCGATTGTACGGTAATTCTCGCACTTGTTAGCGCTTGCCATCTTCGGAATTGTGTGGATGATGCATTTCCGAAAGTCAGATGTTATGTCACCAGACTCATACATTCTACACACCAACGTGGCACTACCCCAACGATTTTAGGAATTCTGATAGATGTTACCTATCCCTTCTGCCTTATTAGATCTTAAGTCCTCCAAAGCTCTTCTAAATCGACTCCTGTTTCTTCTTCCATCACGTCAGACATATCTTCCCCCTCACAGAGGATTTTATTGTTCTCTTTCCACCTATCCGCTCTCTCGTCTTCATTTAACAGTGGAATTACCGTTGCGCTATTAATGTTACCTCCCTTGCTTTTAATGTCACCGAAGGTTGTTTTGACTTTCCTGTATGCCGGGTCTGCCCTTCCTTTTTCGATGCCTTCACATCCCCCTCCAGCCATTTCGTCTTAGCTTCCCTGCACTTCCTATTTATTTCATCCCTCAGCGAGTCATATTCCTCTATTTCTGAGTTTCTCGGAACATTTTTGTACTTCCTCCTTTCATCGATCATTTGCAGTATTTCTTCTGTTACCCATGGTTTCTTCGTAGTTGCCTTCTTGGTACCTATGTTTTCTTTTATAGAGATGTCAATTCCTCTTCAACTGTACTTGCTACTGGAGCTATTCCTTACTGCTGTATCTATAGCCTAAGAGAACTTCAGCCGTATCTCGTCATTCCTTAGTGCTTCCGTATCGCACTTCCTTGTGTATTGATTCTTCTTGACTAATGTTTTAAGCTTCAGCGTACTCATTGCTGCTATATTGTGATCTGAGTCTATGTCTGCTCCTGGGTACGCCTTACAATCCAATATCCGATTTCGGATTCTCTGTCTGACCATGTTGCAATCTAACAGTAATCTTCCCATATCACCCGGCCTTTTGCAAGTATAACTCCTCCTCTTGTGATTCTTGAACAGAATATTCGCTATTACTAGCTGAAACTTGTTACAGAACTCAATTAGTCTTTCTCCTCTTTCATTTCTTGTCCCAAGTTCATATTCTCCTGTAGCCCTTTCTGCTACTCCTTCCTCTACAACTGCATTCCAGTCTCCCATAACTATTAGATTTTCATCTCCCTTTACATACTGTACTGCCCTTTCAATACACTCATACACTTCCTCTACCTTTTCATCTTCATCTTGACACGTCGGCATGTATATCTGAACTATCATTGTCGGGGTTGGTTTGCTGTCGATTCCGATCAGAACAACCCTATCAATGAACTGGTCCCAGCTCCGTATTTATTGATAAAATGTACTAGACAAATGGGACGAATTAAAAAAAATACTCACGACATCTTGAACTTTTAGCTACGTTATTACAAATGCCCTATGTGTTTACTAGCAGCAGCATCAGGAACAACATCTAGGCGATAGATAAATTCGTCATAAACTTTGCAAAATGTATCTGCCTTTACACAAGTTGTGAGGACTGTTCTGTTACTCTGTTATCCACTTATTCTATGTCACGAGGTAAAGGAGAGATGAACACACGTTCCTTCACATATCCCCACAAGAAAATATCGCATGGGGTCATCTGTCGATCTTGGAGGCCAAGAACTCAGGGCTGTGTCTCGGGTGTCATGCGCCCTATCCAGCGTTGAGGCAGGCACTATGCTGCTGTACCAGTGTAGAGGAGATCCTTTCTACTGGAAAATGAAGTCATCGGAGTCCTCCTGAAGTTGAGAAAAATGCCAATTCTGTAGCATTTGAAAATAGCTCACTACAGTCACCATGTTATCTTCAGAAAACAAGGGACTGTACACTTTTTCAAGAGGAACGGCACAAACAACGTTCAGTTCCGACGTGTCTCGTGCTCAGCAACGTGACGAGGGTTCTAGAGTCCCCATATGCCCACGTTGGGTCAGTTTACTTTAACGCTAACATGAAATGTTGCTTCATCACTGAAAATTAACCGTGGTGAAAAGTACTGTCTTCCACGTCGTGTAGCAGAGCATTACTGAGTCAACCCGTTTCCTTTTGTCATCAGTCCGAAGAGCTTGCAGTATTTGTATTTTGCATGCTTTATAGTCCAGACGGCGCCTTATCATCGCCAGACAGTCGTATGATGCATTGACAGTTCTGTCCTGGGCGGCGGGTTTCGCGGACTCCCTTCGAACGTTTGCCGAATTATCGAACTAAACTGCAACACACAAAATGCCTTCGGTTGAGTGAAAACCGTGGTACTTCTGATTCGAAACCGAGAAGATTCAGTGACTGATATCTTACGGCGATTTTCCGAAATTCTAGGCTACTATCCAAAATCGAATCATTCTGTTTTAAACACTCTGTGCTACAACCCCCTACTTATTGCTCCCTTAAGGATCGCGAAGACAAATGGTGACAGAGAGACAGAGATATTTAGTCAAGCATTTTTCCAGCATTCCATTACTTGAAAGGTACGGGTAAAAGCCTTACAAAGCTGATACGATGGGAAGCACTGTATAGTGGCTTGCAGACATTGGATGTAGATACAGATCTCACGCATGTCACATCAAATAAGTATTCAGAAGCAATACTAAGGAGCGATAAGACACAGGACGATCACCTAGAAATAGTGTTAGGAAAAGACTAACTTATTGAGGGGTCTGGGGAACTTCGATGTATCATTACAGGATATCGCCTATAAGACGATAGTGCAACCAATTCTAGAGTGTTGTTCCAATTTTTGGGGTACTTATCAAGTAGACATTACCGTAGAAAATCTAAACTGGACCTAAGCACGTAAATGTAACGTGCTACAGCATGAGCATATCCCCACGAACAATAAAGATAAAAAATATCTTCCCTAATGACCTGATACAGAAACATGTACATACACTTATACTTTCGGTTATTGATTACTCTACCGCGATCCTATCATGCAAAGCCTTTTTCAGGAAAGCTGATGGAGCCTGGAACTGGTTATGAATGTTTGTGTTTGTTACATCTGTGATGCTAAGCTCCTTTGTTCATTACCCACCATCGCATGCATGGCTACCCCGGCTGCGTGCAGACAAGCGCAAAGATTTCCATACCTCCTCTGTTCTCTACTGTCTTATCTATGTGCACCGTTAGTCATATCTCTCTTCTGGCGCTGCAGTCCGAAACCGCGGGACTGCTACGGTCGCAGGTTCGAATCCTTCCTCGGGCATGGGTGTGTGTGATGTCCTTATGTTAGTTAGGTTTAAGTAGTTCTAAGTTCTAGGGGACTTACGACCTAAGATGTTGAGTCCCATAGTGCTCAGAGCCACATTTTTCGTCGTATCTCTCCTCGACCTTGATGCTCTTGTCTGAACAACATGGTAGAAGTATCCGTTCCTATCAGAGCAAAATCCTTTAGCCCAATAGATACTTTAGCCAGTTTCTCCAAGTCGCTCTTAGAAGCAGATTCAACTCTTGAATAATCTCCCTTATTATATTAGAGGAATGAATAAAGTCTCTGGTTTAATAAGCTACTGAAGCAAAAAGAATGACTGCAAGTGTCCCTCTAACCACTCGTTAACTCTGTACATCCTTCTTTCCTATCAGGGATAAAAAAGAAAAAAAGAAAGAACAGTCCGAACAGGCCTTAAATGCCCATCGCAACCGACAGGCCGCCGTGTTATCGTCAGCCCTTAGACGTCACCGGATGTGTATTCCGAGGAACATTTGGTCAGCACACCACTATCCTAGCCGTTATCAGTTTTCATGACCGGTACTGCTACTTCTCAATCAAGTGGTAATTCAATTACCCTCACAAGAGCTGGGTGCAGCCCGCTTGCCAACATCACTCGGCAGACCCAGAGGGTGACTCACCTGAGTGATAGGCAAACCCAGCTGCACTTCTGTGATCTGACGGGAACCGGTGTTAATACTGCGCCAAGGCTGTTGACCTTAGCGTGTGCAGTCTCCATAAATTTCCTTTCCCCAGAAACCGCTGCATCAGAAAATATCGTATTTTCTACACCTACAAATACTTCTTATATTTGTATTATTATTATTTCTTTCTTTTCTCAGACGTTATGTCTGGTCAATAATGGAAAGTGACGCGGACCTTGATCAAGCGTGACTTCCTTTTAACTGTATGGTATATGTTATATTGTATTTAGGAACTTTCGGGTAATTGAACATGGATCAATAATTACGGATTTCTGTAGTTGTATACATAAGTTTGGATGTAACTGTATTACATTGATGTACTGGTGGATATTGTGTGGTATGACTCCTGTAGTTGATAGTATAATTGGTATAATGTCAACTTTATCCTGATGCCACATGTCCTTGACTTCCTCAGCCAGTTGGATGTATTTTTCAATTTTTTCTCCTGTTTTCTTTTGTATATTTGTTGTATTGGGTATGGATATTTCGATTAGTTGTGTTAATTTCTTCTTTTTATTGGTGAGTATGATGTCAGGTTTGTTATGTGGTGTTGGTTTATCTGTTATAATGGTTCTGTTCCAGTATAATTTGTATTCATCATTCTCCAGTACATTTTGTGGTGCATACTTGTATGTGGGAATGTGTTGTTTTATAAGTTTATGTTGTAAGGCAACCTGTTGATGTATTATTTTTGCTACATTGTCATGTCTTCTGGGGTATTCTGTATTTGCTAGTATTGTACACCCGCTTGTGATGTGATCTACTGTTTCTATTTGTTGCTTGCAAAGTCTGCATTTATCTGTTGTGGTATTGGGATCTTTAATAATATGCTTGCTGTAATATCTGGTGTTTATTGTTTGATCCTGTATTGCAATCATGAATCCTTCTGTTTCACTGTATATATTGCCTTTTCTCAGCCATGTGTTGGATGCGTCTTGATCAATGTGTGGCTGTGTTAGATGATACGGATGCTTGCCATGTAGTGTTTTATTTTTCCAATTTACTTTCTTCGTATCTGTTGATGTTATGTGATCTAAAGGGTTGTAGAAGTGGTTATGAAATTGCAGTGGTGTAGCCGATGTATTTATATGAATGATTGCTTTGTGTATTTTGCTAGTTTCTGCTCGTTCTAGAAAGAATTTCCTTAAATTGTCTACCTGTCCATAATGTAGGTTTTTTATGTCGATAAATCCCCTTCCTCCTTCCTTTCTGCTTAATGTGAATCTTTCTGTTGCTGAATGTATGTGATGTATTCTATATTTGTGGCATTGTGATCGTGTAAGTGTATTGAGTGCTTCTAGGTCTGTGTTACTCCATTTCACTACTCCAAATGAGTAGGTCAATATTGGTATAGCATAAGTATTTATAGCTTTTGTCTTGTTTCTTGCTGTCAATTCTGTTTTCAGTATTTTTGTTAGTCTTTGTCTATATTTTTCTTTTAGTTCTTCTTTAATATTTGTATTATCTATGCCTATTTTTTGTCTGTATCCTATTATTACTATTATTATTATTATTGTGATTATAATTAATATTATACCCATTTGTGTCAGCAGCATCAGTAGTACAAGTACAGCCAATGTTTTCATTGCTTCATAGTCAGTATTAATTCCACGTATTGTCGCTATGAACACTCAAATTATTTTAATACTATTTGACATGTTAAAATTGTTGTTTTTTTAGGTAGCTATAATGTAAGAAAGTTAATGTGTAAAACTCTGGTCCGATGTAAGAGACGGCCCGATGCCCCTAATCAAATCAGGTTACACAAATAAATAAAATTATAGACAACGAAAGAATATAGAGATCGTATCACGTCGGTATAGCCCAGAAGGGAGTGTAACAGAAATTCTAACCGAAATTAACTCTTTAATACCTGAATGAATTCATATATGAAAGACGAAACTCAAAAACTGTGGCGCTTTAGAGGCACCCATCAAGACAATGTAGCACTTGTCAGAAGGGTTGACAGCTTCATGGAAAATCAGCACCCACCTGTACTGGCGCTCTAAAACAGTTAATCTTCCACTTATTAGCCCAACATCGATATGAGGCAAATCCTCGACATTCGGCGTTGAGAGGTTAAACGGAAATCATTGGAAGAAAGAAGACGCAGTTCTTGCGATACCCTATTCGGATAGTTCTGAGAACCTACACTGGAAGAAGACTGTGTATGGGTTGTGCCGTCACCATCGTGTATCACCAACACGGGTCATAAAAATGAGTTACGAGATTAGGACTTGTGAAGACCTACAGACCTTCGTTTCTGCCACACTGGTTTCAAAAACGGAATAAGTCATTAAATGTTTAATTTCTTCTTTGGATTACGAGCTATAATTGTTGAAGTAGAAGCACCATTTTTCTCCTTGTCAAGAACAAGGCATTGAACGATGATATTTCTTTCCCTCCACTCTTCCTACTTTAGATTTATTGTGGTATAACTAAATCACTGAAGGCCAATGCTGGAATGGTCCCTCAGATGCAACTTAGTGCGTTGGAATTTTCTAAGAAATTTATTTTCGTTCTGGTGCTAGTATCGTTCGTCGTATAGTTATGTTTCGCGTGTTGTTTTCGGCAGCTCACTGTTGAAATGACATCATTATACCCCACCCGTACCGCCGCTTTTATGGTTGTACTTGTACCACCTGGTGACGCAATACCAGGCAAATTTTCATTAGAAAATAAAAAGATATTAACGTCAGTTTTCTTGAAATATAATGATATCTATTTAGTTCCTTCGTAAAGATAATGGTGGCCACACAGAACGCATATGAAATCTGTGTTAAATTAGAAAAAAAGCAGTAACATCAAGAGAATGAGATACAGTTTGAAAAAAAAATCAATAGTGGTACATAGATGATGTAGTGTGTGACTAACGACATGTTCTTTATAAGTTTAACGATGAAATTTTACCAACTTACGTTTTCGTAACGAGTTCAAAGGACGTTATTTTCGGACTCGAAGGCCCCTACTCTGATGCTCAGTCAAATATGAATTATTAGCAGGATGAAACTGTAAAGGAACTCATCAAGATACAACCACAAGGCGCCGAAAGAATGCATGAGTTCTGAGAGACCATGTAATGTTGAACAAGCATATGTAAAGTAAGTGTGGAAAACTGTCTAGCATTTTCGTAAATGTGTTTAAGTTAGAAGAATTTCAGGGCTAACAGATATTTAAATGTGACATAAAGCTTTGCGAGATTGTGAGTGCTAATACCAATATTGATTCAATGCGGAAGGAAGAGTGAAGTAAGATTTCCGTTACATTGACAAAGCAGATAAACTGGAAAGGAAACAGATATACAATTAGTCTTTGTTAGTAATATTTCAGAGGGTTACTGGATCCCCTGGTCTACAGTAAAACATATGTGAAACTAGACTTGGTTTCATATGACTAAAGAAGTATACTTCCATGTTTATCTTTCATTAAAGGTCTCTTTAGGTAATAAGTTGGGATATATATTATTTTAGTTTTCGTTACTTGAATAGACATTCAAACTATTATTTACTTTAATCTTCGCAACAAATATGTGCGGACTTTTTCACCGTGATCAGACTATTACACTGAAGGGCCAAAGAAACTGGTACAGGCATGCGTATTCGAATACAGAGATATGTAAACAGGCAGAGTACTGCGCTGTGGTCGGCAACGCCTATGCAAGACAACGAGTGTCTGACGCAGTTGTCAGATCGGCGACTGCTGCTACAATGAGAGGTTATCAAGATTTAAGTGAGTTCGACACATTGCATCTCCAAGGTAGCGACGACGTGGGTATTGTCCAGAACTACCATTTCACGAGTGTACCGTGAATATTAGGAATCCGGTAAATCATCAAATCTCCGACAACGCTGCGGCCGGAAAGAGATCCTACAAGAACGGGACCAACGACTACTGAAGAGAATCGTTCAACGTGACAGAAGTGCAGCCCTTCCGAAAAATTTTAATGTTGGGTCATGAAGACGTGCAAGGTGCGAACCATTCAACGAAACATCTTCGATATGAGCTGTCGGAGCCGAAGGACCACTCATATATCCTTGACGACTCCACGACACAAAGCTTTACGCTTCACTGGGCCTTTTAACACCGACTTTGGACTATTGATGATTGGAAACACGTTGCCTGGTCAGACGAGTCTCGTTTCAGATTATTGGTTCAGATAGCTCTGAGCACCAGGGGACTTAACATCTGAGGTCATCGTTCCCCTAGAACTTAGCACTACTTAAACCTAACTAACCTAAGGACATCACACACATTCAAGCTCGAGGCAGGATTCGAACCTGCGACCGTAGCAGTCGCGCGGTTCCAGACTAAGGCGCCCAGAACTGCTCGGCCACTTCGGCCGGCGTTTCAGATTATATCGAGCGCATGGACGTGTTCGTGTATGGAGACAACCTCATGAACCCATGGACCCTGCCTGTCATTGGGTGACTTTTGAAGCTGATGGAGACTGTGTAATGGTGTGGGGCGTGTGCAAATGGAGTGATATGTGACCCCTGATACGTCTAGATACGATCTGATTGATGACACGTACGTAGTCATCGTGTCTGATCACCTGCATCCATTAACGTCCATTGTGCATTCTGGCGGACTTAGTCAATTCCAGCAGGACAGTGCGACACCCCACACGTCCAGATTGCTACAGAGTGGCTTCAGGAAGACTCTTCTGAGTTTAAAGACTTCCGCTGGCCACCAAACTCCCCCTAGCAAATCTATGTTGCCTTTCAACGTGCTGTTCAGAAGAGACCTCCATCCTCTTGTACTCTTATGGATTTATGGACAAACCTACAGGATTAATAGTGTCACATCTCTCCAGTCTACTTCAGATGCTAGTCGAGTCCATGCCACGTCGTGTTGTGGCACTTCTGCGTGTTCACGGATGCCCTTCATGATATTAGGCAGTTGTACCGGTTTCTTTGGCTCTTCAGTATATTTGGATGTTGTTTTGTTGCCTATATAAGTTATACTTTAACAAAAGTGCACAACATATGTTGTGTACCGGTATAAACAGCTATCAAGTCTTTAGTATGTTGGTTAATTGGGTAATAATTGGTGATGTAAACTTACATACACCTAAATAGAACACTTTTCCTTGGAAGAACAATGGTGCCATGCAAAAGAAATTTTATACAGATCTGTTGTAGTATCAGTTAATGATTCATAACCAAATGAATAGCAACTATTCCTTCTACAGCACTGATATGATTCGCGTATAGCGCAGAAGGAGTCGACATCTTTTTAGTGACATAAAAAATTGCGTTGCTAAGCAAATGTTATTCCAAAATCTGACTGCTAATTGAAAATATCTGTCTATCGTTATCTGGGTGGAACTGTGACCTGGTCCTAATCACTATATCTCCTGGATTTAGTTATTTACCCACAGCCTTCTGTACCAACAATTACATACATAAATATCTAGGAATACCAACGCACGGGACTGCGCTTTTCTTTTATTCAACCACATTGTTTCTCTCCGCAACATTAATATGAATTTATCATCAGAAAAATAGAGGAGGCGGTCGAAGGACCAAACAAACAGACTTAGGTTGCGTTCACTTCGGTTTCCTTAAGGGATTTGATTTCAAAGCTAAGATTCTTAAATAAGTTCGTATTTCTTTGGTCTTGATGTGACCTGAGAAGAGAATTCTTGGGCTCCAATTAAGGAGATGTTTACAGAAGCTAAATACGCCTCACGATCAAGTAAATTAGCACGGCATCTGTTAAATACGAGGGAACACGATTCCTTAATTATGAAGACGGTTTATAGAACAGCCGGGGAGTAAGATTTTTTTGAAGTTGTTCCACATAATGATCTCCAGTCTTTGAGACTGACTTATTACCAACTTTCGATGATTAAAGAATAGGTGCCATTGTTACTAATAACGTCGAACAAAATCAAAATGGTTTCGTAGAAACACATGAAGAAGAAATTCTTAACAGTTACGTCTCGTTACAAAGGAACTACGTATGATTAACGTTTAAATCACAGACTTGCTCAGTAAATAATTATTATCAGTTCAGATTAACTGTCTGAACGGTCTGTAAATTAATCAGTTCACAGATTTATTTTTTGGAGTAAACTATTAGAGTTTTGTTTGGAAATACCCGCTGCATAACGTATTCCGTAATAGTTCTAGATATGTAATCGAGGTAGTCGATGTTTGCGTGTACCCCATAGCGTGTTTCAATGATTTCATTGTAGTAGAAGTAAAGAAACTGCCGAAACATCATTGAGATCGTGTGGGACATGTTGCGAGTACGGTGATCGACTTCATACTGCTACTGACGTTTTTTAACACATTATATTTTCATAATGAAATCTTTCAACAGTTTTCTATTTTGTTCTTTTGAATTAATTTTAACAAAATTCAAGTGAAAATCTAGAAGCATAAGACAACCAGCAACATCATAAACTTCCCCCTCCGCCCCCCGCCTTCGCCCCCCTCCCCCCCCCCTCCGCAAATATCACTGGAATACTTTTCGAACGGAATGTAAGTACAATGGACTCCACATATCATTGAAATGTGGTTGGTGATAGATGGTTTTAGACGTTCACCTAGACATCAACTATTCATGTGGTTTATGATAAACTACTGTTGCGTTCGTAAAATCTTATTTGTGTATGACACAGCTGTTAGTCTTATGGAATGATTAAAGGCGTTATTACGTATTCAGTGTTCATGATCTCAGTCCTCAGTTCATCACTAGTCCTCTTTCGCTACAAAAATAGAATTTCTTTTTTGCACAAACGAGTCTGCTGTTGAGGTATTCCTAGTATCGCAGACGTATTATTATCTTCCTTTCTGAATATCGCAAGTGTTTCGTTTCACCTACGTTATGTATCCCAAATGTGATATCTAAAATTATCGTATTTGTTTGAGAAGGTAGACATTTCTTGTTGTTTGAATAATTATCGCACCGTAAGATAACGTGAAAAATTTGTGAAGGAAAGCAGTTTGAGTTGACGGAAATACAAGTTATTCAGTGTGAGTCCTTAAGAAAATCTTCCGGCTGATTACTTACATTAATAGCCTGCAAGCACATACGGCGGGACAACGTTAACATCAATGTTAACCGTAATTTAATCCGGCACAGATAAATTACTTGTTAGTTATGCTTAAGGAAGAGTTTACTTAAATTTCAGTTGTGTGAATAAATTCACAGTATCGAAAACCATACATATTATAAAAATTGATGTATGTACTTGCGTATGTGTGTTAGTATATTTCACGTCGCCTCCTAAACCACTGGATCGATCTCAACCAAACTTACTGTCAGGCAAGAATCGCTGTAGGGATAACAACCACCTACCAAACATTGACCCGAAGATAAGACGTCATAAACAATGAGACACGTGAAAATGTGCCACTACGCATGACGTTTAAATTTATTACTTCTTTGCTACTAGGTCTACTAGCAACACATTTTGCTGACAGTATCCACATATGCCGCTGAATGTACCTACCAAAATTATATTACTGTATGACTCATAGATCAGGAGGCATGATGTGGTGAATGCTGAGATGGGTGGAAAACTATCTTGTCATGCAAGACCTTTATATTTATTACATCTTTGGTACGTAAGTCTGTTCCCAGTATATTCCGCGGACGTTATCCACTTATGCCGATGAATGTGCCTATACAATTATGTCATTGTGCGACACAAGTTCTTGAGACATGACGTCATAAATACTGAGGTCCTTGAAAAAATGCCGGATCGTTCATGAAGTTTTAATACGTTTATTCTTTAATATTAATACATTCATACATTCGAGTTAAATTAAGGAAAACCTTTGACAGCTTTCAACTTCGAAGAACAAATAGCTGTAGGCGAAAATACTAGCCGTATACAGAACGTCTCACACCGACTCTGCTGCAGGTCTAAATCACACTGACAAAAAAAAAAAAAAAAAAAAAAAAAAGCGCCACGAACTACCCGCATGGGACGAAAATCGGTAGATATGATATATACGTACAGACAAACAAATGATTACAATTCCAGAAAAAATTGATGATTTATGAAAGAAAAAGAGACTCAGAAGCTGAGCTAGTCAATAACGAGTTGATCCACCTCTGGCTCTTATTCGGTTTGGAATTCATTTACGGGTTTTTTGGATGTCCTCGAGAGGATATCGCGCCAAAATCTGTCCAAACGCTCCAAACACCCTTAAATGAGTAGAGATCGGGCGTCCATGCTGACCAAGACAGTGTATGGCAAACACGAAGACAAGCAGTAGAAAGTCTCACCGTGTGCGGGCGGGCATTATCTTGCTGAAATCTATGATGGCTTGTCAAGAAGGGCAATAAAATTGAATTGGGCGTAGAATACTGTCAACGTACCGCTGTGCTTTAAAGGTATCGCGGGTGACAACCTAAAGTGTCTTGATACGGAAAGAAGTAACACCTCAGACCATCATTCATGGTTGTCGGGCCGTATGGTAGGCAACAGTTAGGTTGGTATCTCATCGCTGTCTGGGGTGTCTCCAGAAACGTCTTCGGCCTGGAATCTTCTTGATTGGAATCAAATTGTCTTGAGTGATAAGTCCTGCTTCATACTGAACTTCGATGACCAGCGAAGAAGTGTCTGGGGACGCCCTGAACACCCGTGGCGCTCCAACCCGACTGTCGCTCGCCATAGGGCCAGGCAGCCAGGATTCATAGTCTGAGGAACCATTTCTTTCCATATGAAGACTCCTTGTGTTGCTACCTGCGACACCCTTACAGCACAGCTGTACGTTGACGATTTTCTACGCCCTGTTGCGTTGCCCTTCGTGGTGCGCAAGATCATATCCGCCCGCACATGGGAAATATAAACCACTTGAGACCGTTTGTAGTATCAATTATTCAAAACGACAGTCACAATGGCATTATTTATTTTGCCGCCAACCGGTTTCAACCAGCGATGGGGTCATCTTCAGGGCAATTTACACCATTTGGTCGCTCGCTGCACCTTGCCTGTGCACGGTTGGTAACTATACGGGTTGAAACCGGTTGGCGGCAAAATAAATATTGCTATAGTGACTGTCATTTTGAATAATTGATTATAAATAAACCAGTCGCTGTTATCTCCACACAAGTACGTTGTCTAAAAACGTTTGTAGTATTCCGTGCAGGGCCGTCCTACCAGCTGATTTTGACGAACTAACGAATCAATTGGACATAATTTGGCACTATATTTTTCAAGAGGCCATCCAACAACTCTGTCAATCAATGCTAAGACGAATAGCTGCTTGCATAAGGCCAGAGGTGAATCAACGCGTTAATGACTTGCTCATTTGTGAAGCTCTTTCTCTTGAATAAATCATTCAGTCTCTCTGAAACTGTAATCGTTTATTTGTGTGTACATGTACATCACCTCTACCTATTTTTGCCCCAGCCTGACAATTTCCTCATGGTGCGTAGCTTTATTTTAGCATAGAGTGTATAAGGTTTCGCCTCTAGTAGCAGATCGGCTACATGAGTATTCGGTCAATACTAGGTTTCTCAAATGGTGTTACATATAAAGGAAATGCAGAACATAAATTCAGTAATTACAAACACAAATACACATGCAATAATTATGTAACAAATCAGTTGCTGCGATATGCTTCACTTGCACTCCACTTCCTCTGACAAGTGAAGTTCGAAGAAGATAATTCCTTACTATACGTTTATGGAAGAAGTTGGTTGAAACTATTCTTACAGCCGTGAATGAAATAGTCCGTTGGAATACTGATTAAGGAAAACTTCTTATCAAGGGGATGTTGATGAAAATGGCCAGTACCACCACTGAATAACACGAAGAGCCTAAATTTGACTTACTAGCTGAAATATATAATGCATTTAAGATTTATAAATAAAGAGGGAAAGGAAAACAGAGCACTGTAACCGGGAGGAAAGGGTGCATTAATACTCATTGGTAGGTTTCGCATGCCATGAGACATCAATTAAAATAAAAGTTACAAACTGATATAAACGAAGTTGAACAAGAGAGAGACAGAGAGCGAGAGAGAGAGAGAGAGAGAAATAAATAGTGACAATGAGGGGCAACAGAGAAACATGATAGCATGTTTACCTATCCTATATGCCGTAACACTTCCTCATGTTATGCAGTCAGCGGCCGGTGGCTGTTTTTCGAAAATATACATCCCCTAGATCATTTGCGACTTGCCAATAATGAACATCACAATCGATATTCTGTGGCCCTCACTACTACCTTTGGAGAGTGAGATATTAGCGCAAGATTTTCGCCAAAATGGGGACTAAAACGAGATCCTTGTGATAGACATTAGCACCACTAGGTTCTCTTTAAAAACTGGATGCCTTCAACTTAAGAGGCGACTCTCGGGCCAAGCTGAACAGTCGTTCCTACATAAAGCAAGGTCCTTCTCACAAGCTAATTCTGAGGGAACCCTCCGGATTCTGTTAAGTTGCCATTACTTGTCTAATTCTATCAGCCGAGGAAGATATCCCTGCGCACTGCCGCCCTTCTTCAAACCAAGGTCCGTCCCCCTCCCTACCCAATGCCATCTTGGTGATAACCAATGATTAAAATATTTAGGTCTGAAAGGCGTTGCATTGATATTACACTATATATTACACCTAGTCGGAGAGACGATATGTAATTTCCATCTTACCGTCGTCTCGGGGACATACTGAAAACCGGATGGAAAGTTTCTTTTTTTATTTTTATTTGCAGCTTAATTCTCTAACGAAATATATATTGAATCACACGGTTTACGGCTGTTAGACCATCGTCAGGTACACAATTAAATATTTGCAGCCGTGGTTCTTGTACAATGATTGCAAAGATGAATACAAACGTAGTGCATACAAAGAGACTCAGGAATTGTAGATTACGCAATACATTCCGTTTTTCTCCCAATCCCGCAGTATCAGAGCTTGTTATTGATTTTTTTCTGTCGAGATGTTTGAGATCTAATAGGCCAGACTGTTTTTACATCTTGAACTTGTGAAATGTTAACTGTTCGAAATAGTTGTTGCTGAAACTACAAAACCATTGCCCATGACACTACAAGATCAACTGCTTACATTGTCGCTGGAGACGCTACCTCATTGGTGGCAACTGGTGATGCAGCTACAGATTTGGATTACTCCATAGTGTACAGCTCTTCACAACTCTAGAAATGAGAGTTGTACAGAATAACAAATTATTTGTGTATTACCTCTCCGGACATTCTGTGTGTTACATAAGCAATATGTGTAATAAATATTTCAGGACATACACAATAAGGTGTTTTTTACTTATAATTAAAATAATTAATTTTGGAAGGTACTTCACTAGTAATGAAAACATAACAGCGAACAAGACTGCTTAAACACTTTTTGTGGGGCTGGGTTTTGTATGACGCAGTGGTGTGAACCATAATATTTTAGAGGTTCACTGCAGATGAGTTACGGAATGGTCTTCTTTCTCTGGAACCTCCCCATGGACGACCATTACCTAATGACCTTCCAATATCGCATGTAGCCAAAATTAAAAATTGTACCACTGAGAAATAGCATCATCGCTGGTGCGATACGTGAGTACCTTCAAAAGCACGAATGATCAGCCTTTGTGCCATTACTCATCTCCCTCTTGTAACACTATGCCATTGTACTGCTAGTTGTGTTTGAACAACGCGGTACCAGAGGATACATCGTCATATCTGATCATCCCCCAATAGTGTTATCCACTGTACACGCCGCCAAGCCACTTACCCTACCGGCGGAATATGATAATCTTAATCGTAATGAACTAACCTCTGACGTGAATGTCATCATCTCATACGGGCTTGGTCTGGATTATTGCGCGGAAGTTTACCGTGGAGCAGTCACTGTACGGCTCCAGGTGTAGCTGTTATTACTTATATTTCAGTACAGATCCTAAGTTAAAGAATATGCAGCAGCGCAGTCTTTAACTTTCTAAACGAACAATGTAGTAATGATCCGTGGGTCCCTCTGACAGATATACGAACGATTGAGGAAATTGCTGACCACAATATTGCTTGGTGGTGGAGAAAATATGAATGACAGTGGTACATCTGATGAATAATTTACAAATTAGTAATTTATTTTAATCATACACGTAACGAAACCACTCTACAGTTATACGCGATTGCCTTTCCTTCTGCCGCCACAAGTCCTTCTTTGATTGCATAGCGAGTCAGCTTGCAGTACAGCCGTCATCCAAGGATGTGATGTCTAGCTCTCTGCATATCTTCTTAATATAAGAACACTTCTAATAGTTAATTCTCTGACAGTGCTAGTTTAGCCTACAAGAAACTACTTAAGTTTTATATAAAGGCAGTTTACTATATGCATGTGATGTCTCTTATATTCTTTCTTGGCGTATTCTACAGTTTCGACGACGTCTTTGCTTCATACCGTACCGTAAGGATCTACCACGGAGAACCGTAAGGTCGCAATACGTTACGGAACTCAGAGAATACAGGAACTTTTAGCAGCGAGCATCAGTTCGCGTTCATGATAATACAGTTATCTACCACATTGGTCTCTAAACAAAACTGTACATGGTTCAGACTTCTATGCATAATACGAAAAAATCTACGTCACAAAACTGAAAACACGCTTTCAGAAACCGCGCTGTATCATCCCTCTTTTGTAGTCATCAGCTATATAAAAGTAAATACTGAGAAACGAAAACGATGTAAGCAGAAAAAGACGAAAAATTTTCGAGTGACGTTAGGCTACTTACTTGATCTGAAGAGAAAAAAAAAATTCTTTACGGAGATAAATCGCTAACTCTGTTCTTCACTATTTAAAGTTCGGTCCAGAACAAACCTCTGAAAACTATCTAAGTCCTAAACGGCTACAGGTGTTTACTTCGACTGGAAGGCTCGCTACATACTTTGTCATTATACATGTTGTGACTGACTCAGATTTAAGCATTATTAATCCCTCTGCTGCATGCTAAACTTCAGCGTGACAGTATCACGCAATTTATTCTTACTTTACTTCTAGCTCTAATCTATTACTTTGTACTGCACTATTTTCGTTCCATCCCCAAACAACACAGCCGGCCGCGGTGGTCTCGCGGTTCTAGGCGCGCAATCCGGAACCGTGCGACTGCTACGGTCGCAGGTTCGAATCCTGCCTTGGGCATGGATGTGTGTGATGTCCTTAGGTTAGTTAGGTTTAAGTAGTTCTAATTCTAGGGGACTGATGACCACAGCAGTTGAGTCCCATAGTGCTCAGAGCCATTTGAACCCAAACAACACAGATTTACAATTTCCACCTCTACACTGAAGAGTATCTTCATACACATATTGCATCTTGTATTATCTGGATACCAGATGTCCTGCTATGACAGTATTCTGGAAAATTCTCGGCGTTCACGTGGACCTATTTCGGTCACTCTCCAAACGCCCCCTGCGCCAAGGTTGCGCCTCTTATGCCCCCCCCCTCTCATGTATGAATGCCGTTTCTTGATAAAGGCGAAAACAAATCGATTTGACGAGCGTCCTTCTACGTTTGGCATGTTGCCTTCAATTAAAGCACAGAAATAATTTTCATTTCTTGCTACTTTTGATCTCAGAAAAACGTTGATTTCATTTACAGATACGTAAGACTCATGCCTTAATTTTAACCTGGTTAAAGGACCATCAGATCTGTCAGTCACGATCAGTGTGAGTCTTAGGTAGATAATACTGAGGGACCTGTGCTGAGCTTCTTAGTTTCAGTAATAAATCAATCTTCCCAGCAGACATTGTTTAAATGTGTATTCCGGTTGTTGCAGAACAGATTACAGAATCGTCTTACATGGTGTCACTTGCATCGGTTGCTGTGCTAGAACAGAATTCACGATGTATTTGTTGCGGAAGTAACAGAAACACGAATTCGCAGAGCACCTCGCACGTTTAATGCAAGCTACTGTGTTGCAGGCACACGGATTTTTCAGAAGCACCACCGAAAAACAAAGTTAGTTTTGCTCTTCTTGTATCTACAAAGTTTTTATCGTAAAGTGTATGATAAATCTTCGCTCCCCACGTGTCAAGCGAACATTATCTAAATATTTGGCGTTTTTGTTATGAACTAAAGACGGAATACATATATGAATCATGTTTCTTGCAATGATTGGTATGTTAGTGGAGTTACTACAGCGAAAATCTAATAATGCCGCATGACGCATATTAACTAGTGATATTCTGTAGGGCAACGTGGAGTGGCCACGTGGTTTGAGGCACCATGTTGTAACGTCGTGAGTCAATATGCAATAGCATTTTATTGCAGTAAGTTACTTTGAAGTACGGGCTCGTAGCTTTAGAGCCGTTGGCGGTGGCAATATACAGCCGCTCGTATCTTAGCGTGACTCACTCGCACCTGTAGCTAGCCTAGCCGTGGGAAGCGCAATCTGTGTTAATCCGAGCGACAGAATATTCAAGCCCCTAAGAATCTAAATAAACAGTATTAAATATCATTCAGTTTTGTTAAAAGTCAATATACAGCCCTTTGTTATTAAAAGGAAGGTTGTATTAAAATCTCAGCTATCAACTGAGATACTTTCAGATTTAGAGACAATTATCCAAAACACCAAAAAAACTGACACTTATAAGACTAAAGTCAGTTACGATTCATAGCAGTTTATCTTTTAGTATCATGTGGAATTATTACTGAAGTTCACTAAATAGCAGAAAAATTTATTTAGGTTTTTTATAATTAAAAGGTTCACTGTTTTTCATTTTCGTAACATAGAATTCATAAAAGATTAACATTTATTAAATAATTATTTATTTTGTTGTGTAAATAAATGGGAGTGAGTGAGAGTGTAAACGTGGGACATATGTAAAGATTCAGTATTATCTGATATTACGCAACTATGTCATGGGAAAGTATGAAGCAAGCAGTTGCAACAAAGCTGTAACTTCCCTACCTTTCTGATGAAGAATGGCTAAGGATACTTGCATTTGTAAGAAGGCAGCCATAATAGCCATTTGCAGAGTAGCGATTTTCTTAAGTCATTTCAAGATTTGTTTGCTTTTCGTTTGATTTTGTTAAACATTTTATTAAGATTTGCATGATGAAGTAAAATGAAGAAGTTACTGGTAATTCGCATCCGGATGGTATTGCCGTGAAGGCAGTTGCATTTACGGACAGATTGTAGGAACTTGAGCTTTGTGAAGTGTTTAGTTGGAAAGATAAACGCGTGTGAGCTTTCGGCCTTTGTGGAATTCCGCGTGGCATGTTTCAATCTATGGAATAGTTAGCGACCCGTTTCTTTATCTGAAATCCACTGAAAACAAAATGGCCGAATATGAAACTCATATATTGTAGCAGAGCATCGACTGTAAATCATGTAATAACTCGGGTCGGACTTAAGTACATTTCTGGCTGTGTCGCGTGTATACCGGGTTGTATGAACTGTGAGCTGAGGACATTGATATTAGTCGTTTGAATGAATACGGGCTGATGGCTAATTCTTTAATTTTGAACCTAAAGAAATAAAGAACTTGTTGCGGAATTTTGACATTTTTTCTAAAAGAATGAAGCAATCGCTCTCCACCTGAAAATGGTTATAAGATTTTACAGGATAGCATGCTACCAGAGTTTTGGCTGATTTTGCAAACGTAAGTATTGAAGATGTTTTTCTTCAACGCTGCTTTAAACATCGTCTGAACAGTATCTACTTTTGCAGAGAATCTGGCTTGTGACTATACGCCGTACTGAGGTAGGTGGAACTTTATGTTGTGCAAACTACGATGAAAGACAATGGTCAAACAATGAAGCAACGCAACGGGACTTTTTAACCCGCCTCGCCGCAATGTCACGAATTGCGTAACTCCTCCCGCCGGAGGTCCGACACGTCCCTTGGACAAGGGTGTGTGTGTTGTTCTTAGCAGAAGTTAGCTTAAGTAGTGTGTAAGTCTAGGGCCGATGACCTCAGCAGTTTGGTGCCTTAGAAATTCACATTTTTTTTTAATATTCTATACATTAAAATGGAAGAAATTGCACGCATACGGTCTGAAACCGTACTTTCACCGTGGAAGCCGCGAACCTTAGCCACTGCATTAGTTTCCCCTTGTCCGTTATATGTCTAACATTAGGATATAGAGGGAACCCATTAGACTTTTACATCGAATTTCTTGGAAAGTAGCGGACTTCGCAAGAAAAGCGACTAGCGGGGAACTTAGCTGCGGGTGCAGAAATTCCTCGCTAGCGCAGCTCGTATCGACAAACGGCTACCGCACTGGACTAACAGGAGCACAACGAATCTCACCAAAAAAAGCGGAAATACCTTTTTCTAAACTCCTGATACGTAATTTACAACGTAATAATGACCGTCCGGCAGTCGACATTTTCTTGGATGAAGAACATTGCACTGAAAATATTCTCAGAATGAACCACACCACTGGGGTGTGGCGGGCTGTTTCCTTGGCTTATCACTTACTTGTCACATGCAGGAGATCTGGGACTGACTTGGATTTTTCAAAAATCTTGTAGAGATAAACTAAAACGTCCGTCACAATAGAGAAATACGAGATGTTTATAATTAAAGTGCAGCTACTCACAGAGATCCACTCTGGGCTATGTTTATCGTATGGCAGCGAAACTTGGTAGATGTTATAATGAGTTAATACGAAACCGATTTACGCGGAAAAAAATTTGTTCCAATTTTAGCCACCAGGTGCAAAACTGGCACTGTGAATGCGAGAAGGAGGACAGAAATGGATAAGGAATGGGGCGTGGGCAGAAAATATAAAACAAATGGGAAGGGCATAAAAATGATTTTACTCTTATTTGTAACCACCACTTACACACTTTGTTCATTACGAACACCAGAGACTTCGACGAGATGCTGTACTGCACCAGATTAGCATCTAGTGACCAAAATTGGAACTAAGTCTTTTCTGGCATAAGTCGTTCCTCATTATTGCATTAGCATATCTATCAATTTCGCTTTCATAGGTAATGACAGCCCACAATCGACCTTCGCACGTAGCTGCATTTCGAATAAATAATCATCGTTAAACCAACTATTTGAATGGGGTACCAAATGTACCATACAGTCTACGTGAAATTACACGACAAAGAAGAATGAATATGTCCAGATAAGTTTACAAACTCCACGCTGACGGATTAACGTTGACAGTTTTTTTATTGATTGAGTTACTTAACCTGCAGGTCCGCGTCATCAGGCCCTCTCTTTCACCCTACTAGGCATGTGAAAGTTGTGTAAAGTAAACAGCTTGAGACTTACGAGCAACAAGCTGGTCAAAATAATTTAATTTTGCTTGATTTCTGATCTGCGTATAAAAAGCATACTCCTCAAGAGCAAATTTTTCATCCTGTAAAGTGTGTGACCTTACAGTTCATACCACCTGAATCCACTAGAAACATTCAGCCCTTGGATGTTTGTTGCTCCGTGCCTAAAAAACATATTATCTCATTGTCTGCAGTTCACCTTGAAGGATAGCCAGCTTTACAGTAAGCTCCATGACAGACTGTTCCGTATTCGGTTGCATAGCTGCACATTCCATCGGTTCTCGTCGCCACGCTCCACTGATACCATTCTATATGCATTCTGTGAAAGTGGATGCTTAGCTAAATGTTGGATTGTAACTCCCAAGGAGTTCGCCATCGACCTTGATGGTGGGAAGCTTTGTGATTACTGTGGCACACAATTTTTTATTTGGTGTTGATTGTGCATGTTAATGGTGTGTTTCCAACGTTTCTAGAATGTCTACGATGTCCAATTTTTGAAGTGTAATGCATATATTCTTAGAAAATCGATCTCTGCAACTCCTGGACACTCATTTTCTGTCATCCTCCTGATGCACTTGCTGAGTCATTAGCAGCTAATATTTTTACTATCATAGGTGTTAAAACAACACTTTGAAATGAGTCTTACTAAAAATTTAACTTGTGACCTCGCACTCAAAGGGTTCGTTGTGAAGAGGAAACCTACTAACTCAAAGAAAAAAGTTTAAACGGACATTTGTTGTTGGCACGTACCTGAATATCTTCGAACAAGAGTCTACCAGTCAAGAGTTGCTAGTGCATATTAAACTGATAGTTCGGTAATTTTCTGGCATGTCAACACCTGCTTTCCTTGGGATTGGAATTATTATATTATTCATGAAGTCTGAGGGTGTTTCACCTGGTTCATATATCTTGCTCACCAGATGGTAGAGTTTTGTCAGGGCTGGCCCTTCCAAGGCTATCACTGGAATGTTGTCTACTCCCGGGGCTATGTTTTGACTTAGGTCTTTTTTCCAGTGCTCTGTCAGGTTCTTCACCCAGTATCATATCTCCCATTTCATCATCACCTACATCATCTTCCATTTCCGCAATATTGCCCCAGAGTTGTAGCGGTTCCGCCTCCTTTTTAATACTTCATTTGTTGTCCTCGGTGTCGACGTACTGGCTGAAAAATGGGGTTTGTAATTTGGACGCTGACAACTGTAAATAATGTAGCCGCAGGTACACATTTGCGTTTCACTGTAGTTTACTTTCACTTTGCACAACCCCCCAATCATACACAGTTATATATGTATGGCCAGTGCACTATTGTTTTGGGTTGGTATAGTACACTTGTATGAGACATAGCTGTTTTATGAATTTCTCTGTGGAAATCATTCCTATTACTCGTTTCGTAGTTGTGAAATTCTCTGTTTAATGTAGAAAATTCCTCGTGTTCTTTTAAGAAACATATGCTTTCATATGTGTATAAGGATGGTAGTGTCATGATTTTTAATTATTTGAAAGCATGCCTTACTGTCAGGAATATCAGCTGTTCCCGAATTTAGGCAAGGCAATAGGGATTAAGTGAGCTGGGGGCTAGAGCTTACAACACTGGGAGGTTAAGAGGCGTGACCGTGCATCTAATGTCAATAACACTTCTCAGTACCGACTTAAATGTTGAGCTCTTTGAATATTACTCATTTCAGTAGCGTGAGAATGGTACGTAATCAATTATTCATGAAGAACGAAATACGCAAAGGCACTCACTACTGGTTTGACAGGAATATCAACACTGTCTTCTCCAGTCTGCACTCGTTATCAGCGTCACGACGCCACTTTCACTGTGGTTTGTGTCATTTTGGATTGATGCCCATGAAATCTTTATGCGAATGAAATTCGCGAAAATGTAGCTGAAATCTCTTCTACGACCACCACAGTTTTTTATTATTCACACACACTGTTAATTTTACCATCCTGAGTTACCTTTAATTAAAACATGACGTTATAAATATATGCCATAATACCTTCACCCTGATTACTAATTAAGGCTCTGGTTTTCATTAGGATTAATTTGTTTTACTCTTCGTCTCCTTATTCACTCTCAGATCAAAAATACCAGAACACAGCTAAGTAATACGGAACTGACCACTAGATTTAAAGAGAGGCAGACACACATAAAAGAAGACGGCTGGTATTGTGTTGTCAGTTGGGAAGCAGTAACAGCAGAATGAGGCATTTAGGAAAAATCAAGTGACTTCGAACGTGTTCTAGTCGTTAGATGTCACCTGCGTGACAAATCCATCAGCGACTTCAAAGGCTGGCCGACAGATGGTGGTGTGAATGCGAAATGAAAAGGCGAAAAAATTATGATAGTTAAATCAAGATCAGGCAGGCGACACGTACTGGCGGACAGAGACCATCGAACGTTGGAGAAGGAGTCAATAGTCAGTTCTGAAGTATTACCAGAATTCCAAGTAGTATTATGTCTGTTCATAGGGGGTTAAAAAGAATGGGGTGCGATGGTCGAACACGTTATATTGCATCGTTTCTGTTCTAAGTGACGCTTAAAGCTGTGTAACTGGACAGTGAACGATAGGGAACTGGTGATTTGGAGTGAGGAATCAAGCCATACTCAGCGGCAATCCGAAGGAGAGATTTGGGTTGGGTGAATGCGTGGAGAACGTTACCTGCCACGAAGACTAATGCAAACACTGAAATACGAAGGAAGTGGTGCTACCATATAGAGGTACTTTTTGTGGCTAGGGTATGGTCCCCTCGTTGCGATTATGAAAACGCCAAAGGCTAAAAGATATGAACTCTTTTAACAGTATTGTGTACTGGGTACACTAGAGCAACAGTTCACAGTCGATGAATGTATCTGCATGAGAATGCACCGTGTCATAAAACAGCATGTGAAGCAGTGGTTGGTAGTCAGTAACATTTCTTAAATGGACTAGACGGTAGAAACACCCTATCTGAACGCAGTGGGATGAGTTAAGTTGGCGAATCCGCTCCATAGGCCAGTAAGCAATATCTGTATTTTCTCTAGTTCCGCCGGACGAAGTGGCCGAGCGGTTCTAAGCGCTTCAGTCTGGAACCGAGCGACCGCTACGGTCGCAGGTCCGAATCCTGCCTCGAGCATGGATGTGTTTGATGTCCTTAGGTTAGTTAGGTTTAAGTAGTTCGCAGTTCTAGGGGACTGATGACCTCAGACGTTAAGTCCCATAGTGCTCAGGGCCATTTGAACCATTCTCTAGTTTCGACTCTTGACGAAGAATGGGCTGTCGTTCCCCACTGACATTAAGACACCTAACTGAAAGAGTCCCCAGTAGAATTCAAGTCATAAAAACGAAGGGTAGATACCCCATATTAACATCCACATAACTAATGTCAGTTATTATACTTCTGTTTCATATAGGTTACTGCTCCACGTAGCAGTTCATAATCCACGTTGTCTCCTCCTAAGTGGAACTACCTAGTGCTTGTATGAACGAGCACGAGAGCTGGAATGAAAAACCAGGAGTTGCCAACATTCCTCTTTCCATACCAAAGAACTTGATTCCTGTTGATACGTACTACTTGCGAACGAAATCCTTGCAACAATTTACGAAACCTGTCTTGCAACTCATTCTTGACAGTAGCAAGATTATGTCTGTAATGAGAACTTCAGGAATGGGTTGTGTCTTGTGATGAGCATACTAACGATGGTGATGGTTTGTAAGACGCTAAATATCGTGGTCTTTAGCGCCTGTACCTGTTCCAGTCATTCCATTTCCACTCTCGCCACTAACCGAATGATGATGAGGGCAACTCAAATATCCAGTCTCGGGCGGAGAAAATGTCCGGCCCTGCCGGGAATCGAATCCGGGACCCCGAGATTCGGAGGTAGCAACGCTAGCCACTAGCCCACGAGCAGCGGACGCATACTACCGACGTGGAACGTGCCAGGTGTTACAACTCACGTACTACGTGGTGAGATTTACATCATCTTGTCCCTTACCCGACATGTGGGATTCACTACAGGTCTCGTCCCAAGTTCTTCTTTTTCGGAGCCACCACCTGCCCCAAATACTCTCCTGCCACCAAGGAAAACGAAGAGTTGTAGCTCATGCTAAATGCGTCGTCACAGTTCGTTGCCAGCAAGATGCGAACGCGAGTAATCGCGCTGGCAGCTGCAAGCCGTACATCTGCACAGCCTCACAGAGCCCACGTTGGCTGGTTCTGCGCTCATTACAGATTCCGTTTGCACTCTCGTACCGCCGCCAGTACATTAGCGGAGCAGCTCTTCAGCCTGGTCGGCTCCTACGTGACACCAGACGACCCTGCGTGTAGACGACCTGCTCTCCCCCCTCCCCCCTCCCCCACCCCTTTCCCCACCCCATCTTTCCTCCTTCTTCTCTCTCTCTGCACTTAGAAGCAAATATTTAGACCTCTTGTGGTGTGGAAACAGCTTTCTCCCTGGCCCGCACACATCTGTAAACATTCCAAGAGGAGGCCAATTTCGCTGATATTCACTGGTTGAAGGAGTAACGGAGTTTGTTTCCTTAGAGGTGTTGCATTATTCACACCCGACAGGAAGGAAATGCCTAAGGGTGGTCATTGTCGCTGTAACCTGCGAGGGGCTTGCAGATCAAATCAGTAATCTCCTATAGCCGCTGGAATGAAACAGTGCTGCGGAAGGAATGATCAACGTTTCCTGTCAAACGTTTTTCAGTATCTTAAAGAACATGACATCTGCCGGGTCCTGATTTATGTGAAGATTCATCTTCACTTTCAAGATCATGTTGTTTCATTTCTGCTGAATATTTGCAGAAATCCATATTCTAATGTAGATGCAGTAGTGCACCTTGTTGATGAACTAAACGGTGAAACATAAACTGTTTTCCGTTAAAAGTAATAACATACCAAAGTATTGGTTATGTTTAAGTCTTATTGGTAATCGCATCTTGGCAACTTCGGTAATAATTTTTAAGAGATTAGCCCACTTGATGAAGAATGCACCTCTCTAGAAAATTCCTGAGAGGTCAGCCAACGCTTACATGGTTTAGTAAAATCCTTGTGACTATCTGTAACTTTGTCTTTACCACCGACATCGGGAATTTATGTAACCAGTCCACGGCTATTAGTTAGAGCACCACTGGAATTTTACAGTTCCATCTCAATAGCATTAAGTTGATTTAATTGAAAATACTATTATTTTCGTGTAAGAAATAATGTGATGTAGTAAAGGTGTATGTTACTTTTTACATCACTTACGTTAGAGCCAGTTTCATAGTTCACTTGAATGCAATTTATCGACAGCAATTATATACACTTCATCATATCTATAAAACATATTTATAGATTGAAGAAAGAACATTTTTCCAGCAGGGAACTGCAATATATTTGATTTTCATTTAATTACTAGTTTAAGCATTTGTTTGTATATCTGGATAACTGGTGTAGTATGTGAAATTTGTAAATTTTACTGTACAAAGCATAATCTTAAAAACCTAAGTATGTTTTTGGCTGTCTCATGTGGGTCTGTTGTCAGTATTCTGTATGACGCCACATAGCAAAACACTGATATCACTCATTCAATCAAGTATTCATTCTGTGGCTTCTCAGCTGTTGTATCTTCCTTTTTTCCAATATGCGTTAGATGTGAAGCACTAACTACATGAAATTTGTCACATTCTGACTGTCGCTGAGTGGGCTAATTATTGTTAAAGTCAAGAATTACAATCTACATGAGAAGTTGGAGCAGCATTTACCTGAGAAATTTCTCTAGATGAAAATCCCACACTTTCCTGTTTTACTTTCCTAAGTTGGAACCGATGACCATATCACCAAGATTATTCAGCACTCACCGAACCATAATAGCCACTGATACTGTAATAGTAGAAGATCTTACACAACCATAAAAATCTGTATAGATTAAACTCTTGTAGCCACACGAATTTAACTTTATATATAGGAAATAAATGCAGTTAACTATCAGTAAAAAAGAATTGTTTTCTCTTTGTAAAACATTGCTGAAATGTGAATTCTTGAAACCAGTCAGCTTAATACACCATTTCGGTAATTAGGTCACAGCATTTATTGTGTTACAAAGATCCAGACTGGGATCTAATCACCCCCATGAAGTTAAATGATGTGCTGCTTCAATGAATAAAAAA
Source organism: Schistocerca nitens (assembly GCF_023898315.1). NCBI lineage: Eukaryota > Metazoa > Arthropoda > Insecta > Orthoptera > Acrididae > Schistocerca > Schistocerca nitens. The sequence goes on along the minus strand of NC_064621.1, from coordinate 476,656,128 downwards.
TTAAATTTCGTTGTAATGCAATTAACAAGAAATAGAAAATTAAAGTGCAATTAATTACAGAGTAATTGAAATTCCATTTTCCAAATCGATCTGATGACGAAAAGTTTAAATGTGAAATTTATTCACTAATTTCACATAGAACCTCAATAAACTAAGTGGAAAGAACAATAAATATAAATGTGAACGAACTGTGTAAACCTTGTAGTATTAGAGCGTCTATCAGCTGATAAAGGGAATTTTCTTAATATTATGCAGCACAGCTTCGTAAAAGACATTATGTTGCAGAACACCCACTCCAAACCGTTGAAAGTTTTTGTTTTATTATCCTGCAAACAGGTTCGACCTAATGGTCATTATGTGACAAGACTCTTAAATTTTTCTTGTAGAACATCACAGTCCACATTTTGCAAAGTAATCTATAAAAACTTACTGCACTTCGATATTTGCAGAGCGGTGTTTATTGATGGATTATCATTCACAATTATTAACACAGACTATTCACCACAAAAGATTGAAGTTCTGCTAGATGAAGAAGATGAATTGAAATACGATGCAGACTAATGAGACACAAACATCCATTCCTTTAATAAATTCTTGCATAGGCCTCAGCTGTTCAACAGAAAATGGAAACTAAAATACCTGCAGCCATTTCTTTTGCATTTAATTTCTTTAGGCCAGTGTTCTTCAACCTGTGGGTCGCGGCCCCCTGGGGAGTCGCAAAGTTTTGCTCAGGGGATCGCGGTCGCCGGGGAAAGCAGTTGCAGCATGGCTCGTAATATATGTTTCATGATGATCACTGCTATAGTATAAATTTCACACGGAAGTGACAAAGGTTTGTGAAAGCACCTTGCAAATTCGCTCACGTTCAGATCTGGTATTTATTTATAATAATGAATAAGAATTTAATTTAAACGTGTTGTAGAGTTCAAATACGAAAACACTTGCAGCAGTGAGAAGCAACATGATGTCTATCGACCTCTTCCCACTTCTGCGGAATGGAATCAGGGCGGCGAGAGTCACTAAATCTTGTACATGTAGTATTTACCTCTGAGAGGTTTGCAGGGAGAGGGAAAGGATCACATCTACTTCCGGGAGGGAACGATGGTGCAGTGGCAGTGTCTTGTGTATTACTGTCAACTTAGTTTACGTTCCAATCATCTGCTGTGATACAAATTTAACACGGAATGAGAATAATTTATGAAAGCCCATTTAAATTATACTCACATTCAAATGTGATACACAATGGCTGCAACAACACGCACACAGTTCACGTGCAAAATTTGGCACCACGATTACTTGAATGCATTTCAGTAACAAGCTTGGAACCAAACAATAGATCGCTAGGATTGACAGCAGTGAGACAACGCACGAAGTACAGCAATTTTTGCCAAGCTGATCTAGGATGTATAAAATCACTCAGCTATCTTCAGTTACTGTTATTTGTGTTTTGCCTATACTGAGTCTTTTATACTGAGATGTTTACCATACGAACTTGTGTTGTGGCTTTATATGCATGAGTGATTGTCTGTGTGGTTGTTCTGTTCTAGTGAATACATACACCGTTGGTGGGACACAGGGCGATGGGTGAAACTGCTTTCACACTATACGCTTCCGTTGTTGTGGCGATCTGTTCCAATTGCTGCAGATGCTTTACTGAAGCTGAAAGTGTTAAAGTTGCGGAGAAATATTCGTCGGGACTCTGTTGCATAGCAATGAGATTTGCCTTCATTTCTTAGAAACATTGGTGGCAAAAAAATGATCTGTGAAATCACTTCTTTTCCGAAGAAAGCATCAGATTACTTAATTATAAATGAGCGCTCCCATCGGAATTGTTCTCGACCTCGTATTCACTAATAGATCACACTGGAGTATAAGGCGTTTGTGGAAATAACACGTACCTTTTTGAAATGAACGAAGTTTTATTGACCTCAGAGTCAATGAAATTCTTCTCGCACATGAATTAGCGATTCTCTAATCATTCACAAGGTTGTAAGGAAGAAAGTAAAAACAATTTTGAGTATTTATTGTTATTTAGTATTTCCAAAAATGGGAGTCCTTCCAGAAGGACTTCAGGACAACAAGGGAAGATGTTTTTAAAGTATATGACATTGCACAATTAACTTGTTTTGGTTTTTATAGTTTCAAATAAACATAAATAAATTTGAATAATGGGCTACAAGAGCTAATGAACACAAAAAACAAAGAAAATAACCGATACACATATTTTATGCACTAGTATGATAAGACAAAAGCAACAAACATGAAGTGGTTCGTCACATTTTACGCACATAGTAGTAGTTTTTTTGTGGCAACTTCGACATTTCAGCTGCTTCTTCTTTTTTATCTCGACCGTTGGTAATTCAGTAACATGATGTTCTCTTCCATCAAATCTAGAATGTAGTTTTGCCCTCTTACTAGGATGTCCTCTGCTGGTAGTGACTCATTTGTTACTTTCAAGAATTGCAGTGACAATTCGACGACGAAATGTCAGATGATCTATGAGTTCTTCGTTGTGCTAGTAAAGATCCTAGGCATTTTGGTCTGCAATGTCTATAAAATATGCAATGATCAGGAAATACCACTTTTTCCCTCTTATATGGTTCAAATGGCTCTGAGCACTATGGGACTTAACATCTATGGTCATCAGTCCCTTAGAACTTAGAACTACTTAAACCTAACTAACCTAACGACATCACACAACACCCAGTCATCACAAGACAGAGAAAATCCCTGACCCCGCCGGGAATCGAACCCGGGAACCCGGGCGCGGGAAGCGAAAACGCTACCGCACGACCACGAGCTGCGGACTCCCTCTTATAGAGCATCTATATGGGGATACATTTTGGTCAGCTCGATCTATGCCTCCCATATGAGTATTGTAGGAGTGTAATAAGGTTGAGGCACGCTTATCCTTTTCTTTTGTTCCCTGGAAAATCTTGTTACAGAGCGTAGTGGTGGCACAGCAACAACATCGTTGTCATTCCAACGTACAATGGAAATCCCGGATGCTGAGTTAGAGTAAACTTCATATGATCCTCTATTTTCTTTTATCATTTTATCTACAGATGATAGAGTGCAATTCTTAACTTTGTTTCCTCTTATTGTTCCTGTTGCTTCCACGCCCCTCTCTTTTAGGTCATGTAGTAGATCAACGCTGGTAAAGAGGTTATCAAAGTATATTCGATATGGAGCATGTGGAGGTAACTGGTCAACATAAGCCATTACCACACCGTACCCCATACCTTCCATTTCATAATCCTTACTTCACGTGCCAGCTACTTGGTAGAGTTCTAGTCAAATAATATATCCACCACTTGTGCCTCCACACAAAAATTTTAATCCGCATCGGATTGGTTTCCCTTTTATGAATTGCTTGCACCCGTGACTTCCAAGGTATGGGACCATCGATTCATCGACAAAATGATGCCGCATGTGAGGCGCAAGTTGTTTGAATCTGTCATTCAGCATACACAGTAATGGGCGAATTTTCCCAGAACGGTCTGATTTATCTAAATCGTCATTGTTGCATACATGCAAATTGGAAAATATGAAGTCAGATCGGTCTCTGGACATTGCATTTGTTACGAGGTCGTTGTGACTGTCTTTATCTGATTGCCAGTACATCTTTCTGCGTGACACTGTTAGATATCAACTTAGCAGAAGTATTGCAATAAACATCAACATCTCATCTTCTGAACAATCACCTAGTCTATTTCTCTTTGCTGCGTACTGATTTGTGTAAGTGTCCATCATTTGAAGCACTTCGTTATCAAAAAACTGTAGGAAATATTCAAGCGTTGTTCGCCCTTTCCTCATTGCAACTGTGAATATTAGAGGCCATACATGTGTTGGATTAACTATTTCACCACTTTTCCAGTTTTATTTCTTGAGGTTTAGAACTTTATTCTTCGATAGCCTTGCTGGTTTGTTTGTGGATGTAGTTGCTATTGTTGCTGATTTATACTGATGGAGGATCCTGGGACATCAGAGGTAAAGGATTGTTTCCTTGTTGCATTCACAGCGTTAGCATTGGTAGAAATGGCCAGATCACAAAGCGCAGTAGCATTGAGCTGACTTGGTGGTAATTTATCTACACTTGGATTTTCTTCAGCACCCGAATATTCATCTGATACATCATTAGTTGAATTTAGAGGAGGGTATAATGTTACATTCACACCAGTATTAGGTATTTCCTCATCTTTTGATCCTAACATGTCCAAAAGTTCCATCAGTGTACATTGTTTTCTGTGAATACAAAATGACAACATATTACCCTGACTTCCTTCTGGATGGACGGTTGAAAAAATTATTGAATTACAACTGACAAAAACTTTCAATCATAATATGAACCCATAAATAATATAGGTTAATTCTTTAAGATATTATATGAAAAGTTTCAGAATTATTGAAGCAATATGAAAGAATATATCGATGACCAGGTCAGTCAGTTCGTCCATGGTAAAATCGGCCCTATTTTAAAGACACAGTTTCTCACTCACTATGAACGACAGCGTCAAACTGACTATCGCAGCACGCATTTGACTCTGCCTACTTCATATAACAATGTGTCACTGTCTGTTGCAACAATGCGTTATTCGCAAAAATAAATAATTTCAACAGTGAGTGACGTCGTCCTTCCAGAAGGGTTATCTGGCAAAGGGCACTACGCCACAGAGTAATAAAGAATATTTTTGTGTATGTCTGTCGTACTGTCACATTAAAGCATAGCAACTTACTATATGATACATCATAGATGCCTGAGTTCAACTCAGACTTTAATTCACAAACTGCATGTTGACGTTGTTTTTATTTTCCTACTTCGGTGGCTTCATCGAGATTCCCACAATTTCATCATTGCTGGTCATTTGGTTAACTTCTTCCGTGTAATTAGTTGCGGTGATGAATCGATGGTCCCATACCTTGGAAGTCACGGGTGCAAGCAATTCATAAAAGGGAAACCAATCCGATGCGGATTAAAATTTTTGTGTGGAGGCACAAGTGGTGGATATATTATTTGACTAGAACCCTACCAAGTAGCTGGCACGTGAAGTAAGGATTATGAAATGGAAGGTATGGGGTACGGTGTGGTAATGGCTTATGTTGACCAGTTACCTCCACATGCTCCATATCGAATATACTTTGATAACCTCTTTACCAGCGTTGATCTACTACATGACCTGAAAGAGAGGGGCTGGAACCATTGTTCTGTCATATTGCTTTATAAAAGAGTTGAAAAATATCTTTAAAAAACTAGTACCACCACTTATTAAAATTTATACTACATATTGTCACAATTAATTAAATAAGAAATGTCGTCTTCTTTTGAAACTGAATAAAAGTAAATGAAATAAACATCGTGCTATATGTCTCAAAACTAGGGGTTCTGAAATACAAAAACATAGGCCTATGGAAAATTATAATCAGTTTTTTAAAATTACGTAATTCCTTGTTTAACATTAATTCTGAATTGAACATAAAGAAGATTGTTTTATAATAAATACAACGTGTCAACTATAAATAAACGCAAAACTGGAAAACTATTTTCAGGAACGGATCGATAACTAAATGTAGAATATCCAATAATTAACTGTGAGAAATTCGAAAAAAAAAATCTGCTTGTTTACAAACTGACTATAAAGTGTGACCTAGCTTAACGACGATAATTCACTTCTGAGTTTTACTTGCATTGCGAAACACTCGTTATGCGAACCATATTTCTCTGTTGGAACTCACGTAAAAAAAGGATAAGGCATTCCGTTCTGAAAAAAATACTGAAACGGTTAAAAAATTGTGCACTTTTTTATAAGAAGTCGTCTGAAGCGATTTTGTCTTTACCTTCTCCTCAAAATGAGTCATAAACACAGAAGACGGCTAACGGAATGAAACATCTGCCTAAGTTTTGGTTAATGCGCAACTTGACTGAATTCGTGTTGGTTAACGACGATAAATCTAAAATGGATATCATGTAGAGGTATTTCAAAGCCGTGCAGTAACATGTAATGACTTTCATTTCTATTATTAAAAAGCGTACTTGACACTTATTAAGATTTTATTATTTTGGCATTTTTTATTCATAGGGCGTCACCAGCTATATCTGCCACGGGTGCCACTTAGCCAGATGACAGTAAGCAAGGGTCATAGGACCCAGACTACAATAAAAATATGACAATTTTAATGAGAAGGCTGTGCCTGTTTATTTATTAATAATTTGTCAAATCATGGGCCTCTTTGTGAGACACAAATCAAATCACCAAATCATTTTCTACTTTAAGTCTATTTCTGTTCTTAGTTTTTATATTCACCATTGATAAGAACGCTAATTCACAAAGGTAGGAAGTGGCGAATGGCACTAATAATTTCAATGCTCCCTTTGCCAACTATGGATACTCTTCTTTTCTCTTCATCCACAAGACGTCAACCTTTTGCGAATTAAACTCCATTTTAAGCATCTCGTCAGCTGCTAAATCTACTAGTGTGTCTTTCTTCATCGTGCTCAGATCAGCCAATTGTACTGACATACGTAAAAAAAGGATTTAGTACCCATCTACGAGCGTTATCAGCGTCAGTGTTCAGCTCTGGAAAGTAACTTAACAGTTTCTCTTCCAAATTATGCAAGCTCTACATCATTCAAGGAATGTGAGAACTTAGTACCACCGACAGGTCCGTTGTAATTTCTTCGAGAAACGTCTGAATACAAGGGAAGGACTCAAACGCCATCTTTCGTAATAATGTTGACCAAAAATTAAGCTTTGCGAGGAATCCTTTGGTTGCATCTTTAGCTGTTAAAATGTTTTTTTCTGCCCCTTGCAGGCTCTCGTTTAAAATATTTAGGTGGTTACAAAGATCCGTGAAAAATGCCTATTTTAATAGCCAAACAGGGTCACAAAATTAATTCGCATGTCCAGATTTAGAATCATGTAAGAAAATTAACAATTTACCTTTCAGTTCCAGAACTCTTCTCAATATGTTTCCTTCGGAAAGCCACCAGACCTCTGAGTGATAAAGGAGATTTTGATGGAGCGAACACATGTCTTCACACATGATCCTACACAGTCGAGTTTGCAACGCTTTCCCTTTAATAGAGTGTACAACTTTGATCACCTCTTTTCGCACTCCATTTAAATTAGAAGATAAAATCGAGGCTGCCAGAGCTTATCGATGAAGAAAGCAGTGTGTCCGAGAAAAATTTAGAATTATTGATTTTAATTTCGGGACGATACCCAATCGTAGCTTTAGCACCATCACTACAATGTCAATGCATTTTATCCAATCAATCTCGTAGTTGCGAGTGATTTCTAAAAACATGTCATACAAACACTGGTCAGTAGTGTTCGTAGGTAGTGTTTTCCAAAATTAAATGTCTTCCATGATATTTTCTTCTGCTTTAAAGTGCACAAATATTGTAACTTGAGCACAATCTGAAACATCAGTAGATTCATCAAACTGCGAAGCAAAATGTGGACTCTTCCTTAATTTTTCTATTAACCGTTCTCGAATGTCACTGGCCATATCGTTTATTCTGTGTTCAGTGGTATTATCAAAAAGTTGTATGATTTTTAGCTTCTTTGCCTCTTGATTCCCTAACATAATTTCAGTCATATCCAGAGGATCACGTAGGTAAAAAGACGAGGGCTAAGAGAAATCATGGGGTAACACATAAGATACTGAATTTAATTCATGAAAGGAGAAAAACACAAAAATACAGTAAATGAAACAGGCAAAAAGGAATACAAACATCTCAAAAATGAGATCGACAGGAAGTGCAAAACGGCTAAGCAAGGATGGCAAGACGACAAACGTAAGGATATAGAGGAGCATATCACAAGGGGTAAGACAGATACTGCCTACAGGAAAATTAAAGACACCTAAGGAGAAAAGAACCACTTGCATGAATATCTAGAGCTCAGATGGAAACCCAGTTCTAAGCAAAGAAGGGAAAGCAGATAGGTGGAAGGAGTATATAGAGGGACAATATTATGGAAATGGAAGAGAATGTGGATGAAGATGAAATAGGAGATATGATACTACACCTAAGTCGAAACATGGCCCCGGGAGTAGACAATATTCCATTAGGACTACTGACAGCCTTGGGAGGGCCAGGCCTAACAAAACTCTACCATCTAGTGAGCAAGATGAATGAGACAGGAGAAATACCTTCAGACTTCAAGAAGAATATAATAATTCCAATCCCAAAGGAAGCAGGTGTTGACAGATGTGAAAATTATCGAACTATCAGTTTAATAAGCCACGGCTGCAAAATAGTAACACGAATTGTTTACAGACGAATGGAAAAACAGGTCGAAGCCGACCTCGGGGAATATCAGTTTGCATTCCGTAGCAATGTTGGAACACGTGAGGCAATAATGACCCTAAGACTTATCTTAGAAAATAGATTAAGGAAAGGTAAATCCATGCTTCTAGCATTTGTAGACTTAGAGAAAGCTTTTGACATTTTTGACTGGAATACTCTCTTACAAAATCTGAAGGTCGCAGGGGTAAAATACAGGGAGCGAAAGGCTATTTACAATTTGTAGAGAAACCAGATGGCAGTTATAAGAGTCGAGAGGCATGAAAGGGAAGTAGTGGTTGGGAAGGGAGTGAGACAGGGTTGTGGCCTATCCCCGATGTTATTCAATCTGTATATTGAGCAAGCAGTAAAGGAAACAAAAGAAAATTTCGGAGTAGGTATTGAAATCCATGGAGAAGAAATAAAAACATTGAGGTTCGCCGATGACATTGTAATTCTGTCAGAAACAGCAAAGGAACTGGAAGACCAGCTGAACGGAATGGACAGTTTCTTGAAAGGAGGATATAAGATGATCACCAACAAAAGCAAAACGAGGCTAATGTAACGTAGTGGAATTAAATCGGGTGATGCTGCGGGAATTAGATTAGGAAAGTAGAAGTTTAAAGTGGTAAATGAGTTTTATTATTCGGGGAGCAAAATAACTGACGATGGTCGAAGTAGAGAGGATATAAAATGTAGACTGGCAATGGCAACGAAAGCGTTTCTGGAGAAGAGAAATTTGTTAACATCGAGTATAGTTTTAGGTGTCAGAAAGTCGTTTCTGAAAGTATTTGTATGGAGTGTAGCCATGTATGGAAGTTAAACGTGGACGTAATAAATAGTTTACCCAAGAAGAGACAGAAGCTTTCGAAATGTGGTGCTACAGAAGAATGCTGGAGATTAGATGGGTAGATCACATAACTAATGCGGAGGTATGAATAGAATTGGAGAGAAGAGAAATTTGTGGCAAAACTTGACTACAAGAAGGGATCGGTTGGTAGGGTATATTGTGAGACATCAAGGGATCAGCAATTCGGTGTTGGAGGGCAGCGTGAAGGGTAAAAATCGTAGAGGCAGACCAAGAGATGAATGCACTAAACAGATCCAGAACGATGTAGATTGCAGTAGGTACTGGGAGGTGAAGAAGCTTGCACAGGATCGAGTAGCATGGCGAGCTGCATCAAACCAGTCTCCGGACTGAAGACTACAGCAACAATATCCAGAGCTGCAGGCAAAAGAAGATTCTCTGTGTCTGTATGCGACTTCCCTGCTTTAACGACTTGGAATGCGACTCGTTAGCTAGCTAGTAAAGCTTTCTCATTGACCCTGGATACCTAAAATCAGACCAAATATATTGTTAAACCTGAAAAACGAATAAAAACTCAGAAAAATTAATACTATTTCAAATGAACAAATAACATTACTATTTTATTACCAGATTCATAGTATTTTGCAGCTGGTTAAGTTTTTTTTTCAGTTTCCTTTCGAAAAAATCCACCGGTCTATCATTTTCCTTCAAATGTTTGGTTGAGAGGTGACGCAGAAGCTTTGGTGGTTTCGTATTCACACGTGACAATATTTCGCCGCAAATTAGACATTCAGGTTTATTGTTCATGACACTAAAAGCGTACTTCAGATAACTGTACTCATAAAGTCTATTTTGTTGTACATTTTATGCCCGCTCAGAGCGAAGTGCGAAGACAAAAATCACGACCGTACTTGCTGGCGTACTCGGACTCTTGACTGTAGTGACCAAAAATGCGCGTCTGTTCCCCCGCTGTCCCCTTCATACCCCCACGCCTCTACCGCGACAAAGAATATATCTCTACCCGCAGAGCACTGCCACTTCTTTTCACACTGCACTCGATTTCTCGATCAGTATAGTAGCAACAGAAAGAAAATTAAATACGTTGCTTCTGAAATCGCTGGCACACTTTTATTATTGTTCTAGGCGTCGCCAGTATATTTTTACTTGGAAGCGGGTCGCGATTTAAAAATGGCTGAGAAACACTGCTTTAGGCAATGAATTTTGATGTTCTGTTACACCATTTTCAGGCCCCTTGATCAACGTAAAAGGAGAGGACTCGAATCTCACAGGCAGTCATTACAGGACCCAAAATTAAATATCTGGTGTCTGAATATCTCTGGTTAACATGACGGTATCCTTTCGTCTATCGATTGATTACTCTAGAGATACTGTACTGAAACGCCTTTGTGTCGGTATCAAAACGTAGCAGTTATTAAAAATAAGTAACGATCCTGCATAAATTATGTGCTAAAAATTATTGGGACGTTAATAAATGTTATTAAGATGTCTAGAAGTATGCACATTACGTCTGGTATTAATAACTGGCGTAAATGCTGAATGGCAAGATTAAAAATGATAAGTAATAGATACTATACACTTTTAAAAATCAATTCATAAGCGCTAAGGTTCCAGGTAAAAAATTCAGGAAGCTACATTGAGGAAGCATTTTCCATAAAATTATTTGATTTGTTACACTTTACAATTTTCCTGTAAAAATTTGTAAAACACTGATTTTCCTATCGTATTTAAAAAAAACTGAAATTATTGTAATAAAATAGGTAAATTCCTTTCAGGAATATATAATGCCTCTTTAAGTAACGTCGTTTACCAGGGAGATGAATTCTATAATTTTTAATATGAGGAAAGTGATATGTGTCACGTTATTACTAACTTGTCTCATCAATAACAACATTCTCTAATCCTTCTGAGAGAGTAAGTACTTTGGCACTAACAACGTGCTTAGTAAGTCTGTATTTGTATTTTAGAAGGTATGCTCAAATAATAATGTTATGCGTAAATTCGTCGAAATCTTAGGAGGCAATATCAAAACCTAACCACAGTCGATTATTCTCTGCCACCTTTACTAGGCATTTTAGGGTGAAAATCGAAACTTTTGGTTGCAATATCTTCTGTTTTTGTTGCTAATACCATAGCCAACAAATGGCTCAAACCATACTTCGCAAAAAGAATGTAGTATAGACAACTTTGTAGGTAGAACAACAATAACTATTAGTAATCAGCTCGGGTATTAATAAAGTACTCCAGCTGTATTTAGTCCTTTATTTTTATATTACCACCGGTTTCACAGAACTAAAAGCCATATCTTCAGCTGAAAATACAAGTAAAACATTAGGATTAAAAAGTTGGGAACTGTTTACTCATCATTCCTTCGGATGCACTACGAATTTTAGGTAAAAAGTTACGAACTTTTTAGCGTCAAGGTTTTAGTTGTATGTTCACTGAAGATATGACTTTTACTGCCACGAAACTAAATACAGCTGGAGTGGTTTATTAATATCCAAGATGAATGAAGAATATTTTGCTACATATTTCCACAAGGCTAAATATTAGGTCACTTTTTTTACATATGTAAACGAGCTTTCAATAAAATGAGATCAAGTAATGTTTGTTGCTTTTGGTAAAAACAGAATATTATAATCGGTCCAGCTAGACATACAGCAGGAGAAACAAGAATCAATAGCCCTGCAGGTTATTCATTCCAATATATCAAGCTGTGCACTGTCATTGATGCATTTAAAACATAAGGAAGAATTGTTAAGTAGTGCAGAAACCTCAAATACGTTGGGTCTACATACTGTTGAGAATTGAAAAAGGAAAAATTATATGAGTGCCTCTTGAATCTCCTAAAACAACTTTAATCAACTTGCACTTTTTGTCATTGCAAGACTTAGAGAGAAACATAGCAGTAAATAAACAAAGTTTTGTAATTTTGATTCAATAATGTCATACAGAATTATGTTCGGGGTTAATTAATGTCTAAGAAAGAAAATTTTCATTGTACAGCAAGTTATAAGAGCACTGTGTGGCATGATTGTATTGTAGAGACCTGTTTCGGCATTCATACTCTGCAAATCACTGTGGAGAGTATAGCAGATGGTACTTACTATAGTACTGCATGTTAAATTTTCTTACCGTTCCTAGCTTCTATAGAACGTGTGAAGAACGACAGCTTCAGAGGCTCTCTAAATATCTCAATAGCTCTAATTTGGTCTTCGCAGTCTCTACAGAAGAAACATGTAAGGGGCTCAGAATTTCTCTAGGTTCTTCACTCACCTGAAACTTCGTAGAAAGATTTCTCGCCATACTTTGTGCTTATCTTCAAGACGTTGCCAGTTCTCGTTTTTCAACATTTACGTGATACTCTCCTGTAAGTCAGACAAGCCTGCGACGACTCGTGCTGTCCTAATTTGCTGTCCTAATTTCAGTACCTCTTGTTTGTCCTGTTTAGTATGGATCTCACACATTGTTATTATATTAGGAAGCAAATGTGATTGTAAACTGCCTAGTTTGTACAATAACTCCACTTTCCCGGTATCCTGCCACTGAACGGAAGTCTCCTACTTGCCTAAGACTAACTCTACAGAATGTTCTAGGAGGAATGATCCATATTCAGGAATACGTCAGGAACAATCGCTCGAAGCGGAAAGTGCAGTACACATGTGTTCTACTAAGATGGATACCTTAAGAGCTATGAGCGCTATTGACCTTCCGTACTGTGCAACAAATATCTTCTACTGCAAGCTCTTTGCTTTTCATATTTTGGGAGGAGGTAGTATGGAGAAAAGAAATCTTTCTGGAAAATATGCATTCTGAAATGCATCCCTTACGGGCAATGATCAAGTGTTTGGTATAAAAGATACAGTTTTTGTTAAGAAAGATCGTTACTTTCATATGACTGAATATTGGCTAATTTTCCTGGGGCATCTCGTATCTGATCATTCCATTTCGTATCCCTAAATTTTGTAAAACCAATGTATTTCAATGAAATGTGCCAAGTATGACTATCTGATATTGTAGTCATAGAATACTAGGCATCTAGTTCCGTGAAATGTATAATTTTACAGTTAAGTACATTGAGAGAAGTTGTTAAACATCATACCACTTCTAAACCTCTTTCAGATTTGGTAAAATACATTTGCACATTTTTGCTGGCTGTACTGTATTTACTACGAAAAGTCTTACGTTAGTGTTAATACAGTAGCTCAGAACACTGATACACGATGTGCAGAACAAAACTACAATGGTCCCAATACCCATCCATGTGCCATACCTGAACTGACTTTATACTGCATTTACGATAACTCTTCATGCATGATAACAGGGTGCTCCCTGCATTTCAAGAAATTCTTAACCAAGCTACAAATTATGTTTTTGTTATTCCTATAACCATATTTATGTCTAAATAATGTTGATTTTGTAATGAGTCCAATAAATTCCGGAAAACAAGATATACCACATGTGACTGATGTCCTTGACCCATGGCATTCAGGATATCACATGAAAAAAGCACACATAGAGTTTTGCGTATTAAATTAATTCTGAACATACAGGGGGCGTCACTTTCTTCGAAATGTGTCATTAAATTTGAACTCAAAATATATTCCATTATTCTTCAGCAGGTGGGCAATAATGAGATAGGATGTCAGGTTTGTGTGTCACTCTTACTGACAGAAATTACCCGAGCTTTTCCACATTCACTGGGCACAGTCTTTTTGTACAAAGAATCTACGGCATACTGTAGTTAATCTTGGAGCTAATTCAGCTGGTACTTCTGTATTGAATCTCACAGGGATCTCATCGAGCCTTGCAAACTAATTTAATTTTACCAGTTTTTGCTGTTCCTCAACACTGCTGACACTAAAAGCACTCATCTTTGTAATGGTGCAAGAACTGAACTGAGGCACTGCATTTTGTTTTCCTATGTCAAGGAACATTTAACCGGAGTTCTTTATTTATGCCTGTGCTTTCCGAGCCTCAGTTCAGTTCCCAAGTCATACATTAGTGTGTGGGCACTAACTGCGTTCTTTCCACATGACCACACTTGCTTTCACTGAAAATTTGAGTCGTTACCTGCTTGAGAGCCCAACATGTTTCATTCAGATACGCTTTCCTTTACATTCACAATGCAGGAGTTGCTTTTTAATTAAAAGTTTCTTTATAGCGACTGTGTACAATTGACGGTTCCCTCCATAATGAACTGTTTTACTAAGTAAGTAGCTAGTCAATGTATGAACAACTATTCTTTTAAACATAAGCCATAGTTCTCCTACACATTTCTGACCGCCTTTCGGGAGTTACACGACTACATTTCTATGTAATTAAATAAAGATGTAAATTTTTCTGCCTATCTTAGCTGCTCTGGTTACTTTGGCAGTCATTGTTACTCTCTCACGGTTACACACACCAGTTTCAATACGGACGTCCACAACGAAACCAGGACTTTGTTTTAATGAAGTGTAATATATTTCCATCATGTGTGGGTTCTTCAACCATATGTTTCTAGGTAGTTGTAAGATAATGTATGTAACGTTTCGCAGCCTGTCATGCACAGAACTAAAATTTTTCCAGTTGATTGTTGGATGATTAAACTCTCCTCCGATTATGGCAATGTGATTGGAGAAAATTCCTACCATCGTAGTTTTTCTATAAGCTTTCCATCACATTCTGGGATGAATCTAGTGGTGATAGAAAGATTCAGTAATTTGTTTATTCCCAATCTTCACACTGAGTTTTGCCCAAAAGTCTCGCATACTGCTCCAGTTTTTGTTCTGTTATTAAATTAAATATTATTTTTTGTTATTTACACTAATTTTTAAATGCAGGTTAGCATGTTTAAGGGCAAATTAATTAATATACCCTTAAACTGATTCATTTCACTTAAAGTTAGAAATATATTGCCAAAGTAACGCACTTATGAAAAGATTTTCATAAGAAAAAAAGTGAAATGTCTGCTGGAAAAAGAAAAAAAGCTGAAGAGGTTCCAATACAAATGTAACCAGAAAAGAAAGAGTATGAGAGCTACCTCTCTTAAGTCGAAAGCTCGTGCTGTAATGGTTAGCTTCGCTGCCTCTAGATCATAGGATCTCAGCTTGGAGTTTGGCTGGGTCAGACAGTTACTACACTTGGGAACTAGGTGCCTGTGTGGTCTTAGTCAGTTAATTTCATCATCATCATCGTCCCTCAAGTCATCAAAGTTGCGTTAAATAGAAAGACCTGAATTAGGCAGCCAAAAAATCCCCTACGGGTTCTCTGAGACAATAATGTAGTAGAATCGTCTCATTTCATACCTCCCAACAAAAGAAAACTCATCATAGGATATCTTGTTTTAAATGGTTAATATAACAACTCTGTAGTAGTGTATTAAATTAACATTCCACCAGCATTAACGTAGTTTTTTTGATATAATTCTCCTCGGTTCCAAAATATTTCTTATGACAGATGACAAATTTGCAGCAAGTCTTTTATATATTACCATGAGATGCAAATGAATTATTTAATGCAATGAGCTGCAAATAAACCAATCTTTTGTAACTGACTTTTTCTGTGCAATCCATTTAACAGCGGCAAATGTGGAAATGGAGTATTATTCTAAGATTATAAAACATAAAAATGAGTTTTACCTTTCGATGACAGTGTCTAATAATGGTTTCTTGTACTTTATTTGTTTGTGCTGTCATATCCGTAACAGTGGGTCCTGTATAAAAGTTCAATTTGCTTGTTAATTAGACTGATAGAAAGTGATAGAAAATGAAGGAGAGACGGCAAAGAAATTGTTTAGTTAAAGGTACAGAGCATGTCTGGTGCACTGTTGTTGTTGTTGTTGTGGTGGTCTTCAGTCCTGAGACTGGTTTACTGCAGCACTCCATGCTAATCTATCCTGTGCAAGCGCCTTCATCTGCCAGTACCTACTGCAACCTACATCCTTCAGAATCTGCTTAGTGTATTCATCTCTTGGTCTCCCTCTACGATTTTTACCCTCCACACTGCCCTCCAATGCTAAATTTGTGATCCCTTGATGCCTCAGAACATGTCCTACCAACCGATCCCTTCTTCTCGTCAAGTTGTGCCACAAACTTCTCTTCTCCCCAATCCTATTCATTACCTCCTCATTAGTTAGGTGATCTGCCCACCTAATCTTCAACATTCTTCTGTAGCACCACATCTGAAAAGCTTCTATTCTCTTCTTGTACAAACTATTTATTGTACATGTGTCACTTCCATACATGGCTACACTCCATACAAATACTTTCAGAAATGACTTCCTGACACTTAAATCTATACTCGATTTAACAAATTTCTCTTCTTCAGAAACACTTTCCTTGCCATTGCTAGTCTACATTTTATATCCTCTCTACTTCGACCATCATCAGTTATTTTGCTCCCCAAATAGCAAAACTCCTTTACTACTGTAAGTGTCTCATTTCCTAATCTAATTCCCTCAGCATCACCCGACTTAATTCGACTACATTCCATTATCCTCGTTTTGCTTTTGTTGATGTTCATCTTATATCCTCCTTTCAAGACACTGTCAATTCCTTTCAACTGCTCTTCCAAGTCCTTTGCTGTCTCTGACAGAAATACAATGTCGTCGGCGAACCTCAAAGTTTTTATTTCTTCTCCCTGGATTTTAATACCTACTCCAAATTTTTCTTTTGTTTCCTTTAATGATTGCTCAATATACAGATTGAATAACATCGGGGAGAGGCTACAACCCTGTCTTACTCCCTTCCCAACCACTGCTTCCCTTTCATGCCCCCAGACTCTTATAACTGCCATCTGGTTTCTGTACAAATTGTAAATAGTCTTTCGCTCCCTGTATTTTACCCTGCCAACTTAAAAATTTGAAAGAGAGTTTCCTAGTCAACATTGTCAAAAGCTTTCTCTAAGTCTACAAATGCTAGAAACGTAGGTTTGCATTTTATTAATCTAGCTTCTAAGATAAGTCGTAAGGTCAGTATTGCCTCACCTGTTCCAACATTTCTACGGAATCCAAACTGATCTTCCCCAAGGTCGACTTCTACCAGTTTTTCCGTTCGTCTGTAAATAATTGGCGTTAGTATTTTGCAGCTGTGACTTATTAAACTGATAGTTCGGTAATTTTCACATCTGTAAACACCTGCTTTCTTTGGGATCGGAGTTATTATATTCTTCTTGAAGTCTGAGGGTATTTCGCCTTTCTCGTACATCTTGCTCACCAGGTGGTAAAGTTTTGTCAGGACTGGCTCTCCCAAGGCCGTCAGTAGTTCTAATGGTTTATTGTCGACTCCCAGGGCCTTGTTTCGACTCAGGACTTTCAGTGCTCTGTGAAACTCTTCACGCAGTATCGTATCTCCCATTTCATCTTCATCTACATCCTCTTCCATTTCCATAATATTGTCCTCAAGTACATCGCCCTTGTATAGACCCTCTATATACTCCTTCCACCTTTCTGCTTTCCCCTCTTTGCTTAGAACTGGGTTTCCATCTGAGCTATTGATATTCATACAAGTGGCTCTCTTTTTCCCAAAGGTCTCTTTAAATTTCCTGTAGGCTGTATCTATCTTACCCCTAGTGAGATAAGCCTCTACATCCTTACATTTATCCTCTAGCCATGCCTTTTTAGCCATTTTGCACTTCCTGTCGATCTCATTTTTGAGACGTTTTGCCTGCTTCATTTACTGCATTTTTATATTTTCTCCTTTCATCAATTAAATTCAATATTTCTTCTGTTACCCAAGGATTTCTACTAGCCCTCGTCTTTTTACCTACCTGATCCCCTGCTGCCTTCACTACGTCATCCCTCAGAGCTACCCATTCGTCTTCTACTGTATTTCTTTACCCCATTCCTGTTAATTGTTCCCTTATGCTCTCCCTGAAACTCTGTACAACCTCTGGTTCTTTCAGTTTATCCAGGACCAATCTCCTTAAATTCCCACCTTTTTGCAGTTTCTTCAGTTTTAATCTACAGTTCATAACCAATAGATTGTGGTCAGAGTCCACATCTGCCCCTGGAAATGTCCTACAATTTAAAACCTGGTTCCTAAATCTCTGTCTTACCATTATACAATCTATCTGATACCTTTTAGTATCTCCAGGATTCTTCCATGTATACAACCTTCTTTTATGATTATTGAACCAAGTGTTAGCTATGATTAAGTTACGCTCTGTGCAAAATTCTACCAGACGGCTTCCTCTTTCATTTCTTAGCCCCAATCCATATTCATCTACTATGTCTCCTTCTCTCCCTTTTCCTACTGTCGAATTCCAGTCACCCATGACTATTAAATTTTCGTCTCCCTTCACTACCTGAATAATTTCTTTTATCTCATCATACATTTCTTCAATTTCTTTGTCATCTGCAGAGCTAGTTGGCATGTAAACTTGTACTACTGTAGTACGCGTAGGCTTCGTGTCTATCTTGGCCACAATTATGCGTTCACTATGCTGTTTGTAGTAGCTTACCCGGACTCCTATATTTTTATTCATTATTAAACCTACTCCTGCATTACCCCTATTTGATTTTGTATTTATAACCCTGTATTCACCTGACCAAAAGTCTTGTTCCTCCTGCCACCGAACTTCACTAATTTCCACTATATCTAACTTTAACCTATCCATTTCCCTTTTTAAATTTTCTGACCTACCTGCCCGATTAGGGGATCTGACATTCCACGCTCCGATCCGTAGAATGCCAGTTTTCTTTCTCCTGATAACGACGTCCTCCAGAGTAGTCCCCGCCCGGAGATCCGAATGGGGGACTATTTTACCTCCGGAATATTTTACCCAAGAGGACGCCATCATCAATTAACCATACGTTAAAGCTGCATGCCCTCGGGAAAAATTACGGCTGTAGTTTCCCCTTGCTTTCAGCCGTTCGCAGTACCACAACAGCAAGGCCGTTTTGGTTAGTGTTACAAGGCCAGATCAGTCAATCATCCAGACTGTTGCCCCTGCAACTACTGAAAATGCTGCTGCCCCTCTTCAGGAACCACACGTTTGTCTGGCCTGTCAACATATACCCCTCCGTTGTGGTTGCACCTACAGTACGGCTATCTGTATCGTTGAGGCACGCAAGCCTCCCCACCAACGGCAAGGTCCATCGTTCATGGGGGGGGGGGGGGGGCACTGTTAGGGCATGAGAAGTCAAGGAGCATAGGTATGTAGTGTGGAACCTGCTGTTGTTTAACACGGACACATAGCACACACAAAAACGTATTAATAAGAACAGAGTATTACTTTCCACTACAAGAGCCAGTTTGTGAGTTCCAATGTATAAGACAGTTTAATAGCAAGATATATTCAAGCTAGTTAGAAGAATAAGACTAATTAATTTTTTCTTTAAGAGGCACTGACGATGTTTACTAAGTAGCAGTACATCTCACAAGGGAACCTCCCCATCGCACCCCCCTCAGATTTAGTTATAAGTTGGCACAGTGGACAGGCCTTGAAAAACTGAACACACATCAATCGAGAAAACAGGAAGAAGTTGTGTGGAACTATGAAAAAAATAAGCAAAATATACAAACTGAGTAGTCCATGTGCATGATAAGTAACATCAAGGATAGTGAGAGCTCAGGAGCGCCGTGGTCCCGTGGTTAGCGTGAGCAGCTCCGGAACGAGAGGTTCGTGGTTCAAGTCTTCCCTCTAGTGAAAAGTTTACTTTCTTTATTTTCGCAAAGTTATGATCTGTCCGTTCGTTCATTGACGTCTCTGTTCATTGTAATAAGTTAAGTGTCTATGTTTTGCGACCGCACCGCAAAACGGTGCGATTAGTAGACGGAAGGACGTGCCTCTCCAATGGGAACCGATAACATCTCATCGCAAGGTCATAGGTCAACCGATTCCTCCACAGGAAAACACGTCTGATGTATTCTATTCGAGACTGGTGACGGCATGTGCGTCACATGACAGAAATATGTTGTCGACCCACCTAACCTGTACATTTGGCGAATGGGTAAAAAGATTCTTCTACCTTGCCCGATTTGGGTTTTCTTGTGCATGTGATAATCATTTCCAAAACAGTGATGAAAACATAAGAGTTTGTCACATAAACTGCAACAAATGAATGCAACAGTTTCACAGTCGCACAGTTTTCCGTGTGCTCTGTCAAAACATACGTTTTTAACGTTTTCAAATTTTGCCGTATGTATACCGTCAAATCCTGCAGATGTCCCAGCAAATCCGAACATGTCCTGGAATTTTGGAGAGCGAAGTTGATTATATGTGAGTGCCTGAACTTTGATAATTGTCTGAAAATAAAAAATTAAATTTTTCAGTCGAGGGAAGACTCGAACCAAAGACCTCTCGTTCCGCAGCTGCTCACGCTAACCACGGGACCACAACGCTCCTGTGCCCTGAATATCCTTGATGTTACATATGTTACACATGGACTACTCAGTATATTTCGCTTATTTTTTTCATAGTTCCACATAACTTCTTCCTGTTTTCTCGGTTGATCTGTGTTCGGTTTTTCAAGGCCTATCCACTGTGCCAACTTACAACTAAATCTGAGGGGGGGTACGATGGGGAGGTTCCCTTGTCAGTTCCTTTTAAAATAAATCTTTAAAAAACACAACTCCTTAAGAACATTACTTACAAAACACAAATGTATTGTCTCTTCATACATATTCAACCACCTTATATGTAATCTTGCTAAAAACAGTGTAGTATATATTTAAATTTCATTAAACGGTGGTTACCTCAATACACTCTAAAAATAAAAACAAAGAACAATGGAAAAAACACGCCTTCCGAATAGGACGGGAATCGGTATATGTGACGCACATGTACAGAAAAACAAATAATAACAATTTTGGATGATTTAGTCGAAAGAAAAATCTTCACAAATTGAGCAAGTCGATAGTGCATTTATCCACCTCTGGCCCTTATGCAAGTACTTATTCGGCTGGACATAACTGATAATTGTTATATATTTTCCTGAGAGATATCGTGCAGATCCTGTTCAGCTGGCGAGTTATATCTTCCACATCCCGAGCTGATTGGAGTGCCTTGTCCATAACGCTACAAACGACCTCAATTGGAGATTGATTTGGCGACATTACTAGACAAAGTAGCGCTTGCGAAGCACAAAGACAAGCAGATATTATTTTGCTGAAATGTCAGCCAGGTTGTTTTGCCATGAAGGGCAACAAAACGGCACGGGTCTTATAACGTCGTCGACTCATCTCTGTATTGTAACGTTGCCGCGGATGACAACCAAAGGGGTCCTGCTATGAAACGAAAAGGCAGCCGAGACCATCACTACCGGTTGTCAGGCCGTATGGCGGGCGACTCTAGGTTGATGTCCTTCCACTGCCTCGAGCTTATGCAGGCATGTCTTCGCTGGTAATCGGCTCACAGTTGGACGCGACGCTCATCAATGAAGAAAATTCTACTCCAGTCAATGATATTTCATGATGATTATGCCTGACACTACTGCAATGTGTTAATGTACAGAGGTTAAATGTAGTCGGCGCAAGGGGAGCCCCCTCTCTGTGAGCCACCTGTTTATAGTCTTTGTGGTCACTAACTCACCACTTTCCACATCGGATCGACGATACTGTTGAATCCGGGCTGCTGTGTGCCTCTCTGACGATTGCTCGGTCCTCCCGATCTGTCTCTCTAGATCGACCGCTTCCTTCTTGACGCTGCTATCGGAGGTGCTTCACCCATTCCTGCCATCATCGGCGAAAAGTGGAATCGTTTCTATTCCAGAATCGAGCGATTTGCCAATTACTCCAACCGGCTTCTTTGAGCCCAACCACACGTCCTCCCTCAAATGCAGCGTCTACGTACATTGTTCTCGTGCCTGTTTGTCAGGCATAGTTACAGTTCAACTGAGTACACGGAACCAAATTCGGAATGCCTTATGGCCTGGTATCGATTTGTGCCTTGTTACTATCCTTGCCAGCTACGCGCTGAAACTGCACTCCAACATCACACATTCATCCATCGGCCACCAAGTTTACAATTTTGCATTTTTTATCCATACCTATATGCATACTTATTTGTGACCCTCTTCCTCTTTTCCTTCTTCTTCTTCTCCTTCCAACTCTACTGGCAGGGGTTGCCCCTGTTCGACTGCTTCATTCCGTGGATGTACTGGACCAGCTGCTGGCCCATTTCTTGAATGATTTTCTGGATAGTCGTTTTCTTTGCGGTCATACATGCTTACAAGTTTTAGTTAGTCTTATGGGCTCATCCTTCCAACACGATTCTTCCAATTTCTTTGTGCTGTCTTTATCTATTTATTTGTAATATGTATTCCACACAGTTCCCTTATCGACAGACTTGTTGTTTTTTGTCTCACATGTGAGATCTCCTGCTGTACCCGCAGGACAGGACAGATAGTTTAACTTGGGGAAAGGGACCGAAATCAGTGGCTGTCAGTTGCCCTCGAACATGCTGCTTTATTCATTTTAAAAACATTACAAGAGTAAAGAAAACATTAAAAACAGAGAAAGCCAAACTTTAATTTTAGAACTTAATCCCTGGCTAAATTCGCCATTCAATTTCACACCTCAAGACCAAAACAACATTAATTTAGATCCGGCTGAAGGTCAATCACTTACGACCCAAAAACAAGAATTTGATTTTTACAAGGCAGAAGGCCTCATGTTAAAACATTTCTCTAAATTAGGCTGAAGGCCCAGACAATCTCACGCCTTAAGGGCAAAACAACTTTAATTTAAAATCGGCTGAAGGAAAATAACTTAAGACTCAAAAACAGGAATTTGAATCTAAACGGCAGGAGGCCTTACCCTAAAATTTCTTTAAATCAGACTGAGGGCCATAACAATCTCACGCCTAAAGGGCAAAACCACTTCAATTTAAAATCGGCCAGAAGCCATACAGAAACAAACAACAAGGACAAATAAGAAAAGGCAATACATCAAACGGCGCTCAGAAGTTTTCAAGGGTCGGACTGGAATTCAAACGCTAACGCTCGCTTAGGTGAGACAGGCAGTCGGCCCAAGAGTTCTCAATCCGATGACCACCTAACTGACAGACAGTCAACGGACCAACTGACAGGAGAACTTCCGCTCCACCCGGCCAGCACACAACAGGGAGTTCAACTGGAACAACACAGAAGGTATCGGCGCCCACAGTGAATTAGACATTCACCTGTCAAACTACACGCTGTGCTGGACAGGCACTACACGATGAGGAAAATACACTACCTGAATTTACGTCAACGCTCAGGGCAGGTAACCGGAACGTTAACGGCCACAAGGCAGAAGACTCCGCTGGTGCAACTGAATTCAAAATAATGAACTCCACATGAGGGCGGCTAGAATTTCACCAGCTTGAAAACACACGTTGTTACTCGCGCGAATGTCCCAACAGCCCACAAGGAAATTCAAATGAAACAACGTGAACAGTTGGGGCTGGCTGGTAAATTAAGTAAAGACTCAACTTTCGTGTCCAGGATCGGTGGGCCACCGACCTCGTAGCAATGGGAACAGCCCCTCACACTCCGATAGCGCGTGGACGCCGCCAGCGGCCTCGGCCAGACACGTGCCATGGAGACTTCCTCGCTGCTCCATGCCAACCGACCAACTCCCAGGCCCGGAAACGATGAAAGGACCAAATATACGTCGGCCGATGAGACGACCAACCGAACGACCAACCAACGGTCGTCCGCTCCAATCTCCCTCCGTCGGACAGTTCATATGTACCGCCAGCGGTCGGCGAGCATTGGCTGTCGGCGCCTCACCGGGGCTCCGTCCCCGACTTCACTGTTGCTGCATCACGACTGCACTGCTGGTCCGTCTCCAACTGACTGCCAGACACATGACGACCCGAAAACACTATCGGTCGTTCCAGAGATGTTATGGCTGTGCACTTATCGATAGCGCTGCTGCTGCCACTCACGGGCAAGTAAGGCAGGAAGTTAGTGACACCAGTAAATGGAATGAGAAAACAAAGCAGCAGTACCGTAATAGAAGATGACAAACAATAAATGGGACAAACGCGATCCGTGCACAGCTTAATGTATTACTTTTTCTATCTGTCACAGTTCCTTCATTTCGAATGATATTAACTTACGTTATACAGTTTCCGTTTCTGCTCTAGTGTCTGTTGCATATCTCAAAGTATGGTGCACCATTATTCAATATATATTTTCCTACAATTGTCATAAATTTGTACCTCATACAATATTTTTCCGCCATTGAGCTATCCTTATTGCCATTGTCAAGTGATTTTTCACTTCCATCTTTATAGCTCGTTATATATCTACGTAGATAAATAAAGCTCATCATATGTTCAATTGGCCCACTATCTGTTTCCAGTTTTTTTTTTTTTTTTGTCATCAGTCTACTGACTTGTTTGATGCGGCCCGCCACGAATTCCTTTCCTGTGCTAACCTCTTCATCTCAGAGTAGCACTTGCAACCTACGTCCTCAATTATTTGGTTGACGTATTCCAATCTCTGTCTTCCTCTACAGTTTTTGCCCTCTACAGCTGCCTCTAGTACCATGGAAGTCATTCCCTCATGTCTTAGCAGATGTCCTATCATCCTGTCCCTTCTCCTTACCAGTGTTTTCCACATATTCCTTTCCTTTCAGATTCTGTGTAGAACCTCCTCATTCCTTACCTTATCAGTCCACCTAATTTTCAACATTCGTCTATAGCACCACATCTCAATTGCTTCGATTCTCTTCTGTTCCGGTTTTTCCACAGTCCATGTTTCACTACCATACAATGCTGTACTCCAGACGTACATCCTCAGAAATTTCTTCCTCAAATTAAGGCCGGTGTTTGATATTAGTAGACTTCTCTTGGCCAGAAATGCCTTTTTTGCCATAGCGAGTCTGCTTTTGATGTCCTCCTCGCTCCGTCCGTCATTGGTTATTTTACTGCCTAGGTAGCAAAATTCCTTAACTTCATTGACTTCGTGACCATCAATCCTGATGTTAAGTTTCTCGCTGTTCTCATTTCTACTACTTCTCATTACTTTCGTCTTTCTCCAATTTACTCTCAAACCATACTGTGTACTCATTAGACTGTTCATTCCGTTCAGCAGATCATTTAATTCTGCTTCACATTCACTCAGGATAGCAATGTCATCAGTGAATCGTATCATTGATATCCTTTCACCTTGTATTTTAATTCCACTCCTGAACCTTTCTTTTATTTCCATCGTTGCTTCCCCGATGTACAGATTGAAGAGTAGGGGCGAAAGGCTACAGCCTTGTCTTACACCCTTCTTAATACGAGCACTTCGTTATTGATCGTTCACTCTTATTATTCCCTCTTGTTTGTTGTACACATTGTATATGACCCGTCTCTCCCTATAGCTTACCCCTACTTTTTTCAGAATCTCGAATAGCTTGCACCATTTTATATTGTCGAACGCTTTTTCCAGGTCGACAAATCCTATGAAAGTGTCTTGATTTTTCTTTAGCCTTGCTTCCATTATTAGCCGTAACGTCAGAATTGCCTCTCTCGTCCCTTCACTTTTCCCAAAGCCAAACTGATCGTCACCTAGCGCATTCTAAATTTTCTTTTCCATTCTTCTGTATATTATTCTTGTAAGCAGCTTCGATGCATGAGCTGTTAAGCTGATTGTGCGATAATTCTCGCACTTGTCAGCTCTTGCCGTCTTCGGAATTGTACATTGTACATTTGCTTCGGACGCTGCTATATCCTTAAATATTTTTTAGATTAGATTTCCATGTGTAGCTAATTCATTCATATCGTGGTTAAACCAAGGTGTTCTGTATTGCCTTTTAACATATTCACCCTTTCCATACCTAAAGCTTCTCAAGCTGCCTCTTGTATATTCGACCTAAACTTAGTCCATCTATCTCCTACATCATCCTCATCCAGACATGAATATTAATGACTTCCTCATTTAATATTCTCCGGTACACCACATCAGTACTCTCATCCTCTATGACGTCAATTTTCTTTCGCAATTTGTGACCAATTTACATAACGCTCTCGTGGATGGTCGTTCATTTCCACTGGTATTAATTTTCGTTTTACAGCGTGTGTGTGTGTGTGTGTGTGTGTGTGTGTGTGTTGGGAACAGGGCAAGTGATGGGGCCTGCATCGAGTGTGTTCAAGTTCTGAGAAAAGACCCCCTCTAGTTACCTACACAAATTTTTAAATGATAGACAGATGTGACATAGGTAACCAATAGGAAAAATACCGGGCTTAAAACTAATTTCAAAAGTCTAGCAAGCAAACTGCTCAACTTACATTAAACGCAAAAGCACTAACCTTTACTGTTTTGACAACACACTCTTTTATTCCAGAAGCAACCGCATACCAGACCAACCAACGTCTCACCCATGGCCTGGAGCCACATTGGAAGAAAAGGCAATACCTTGAAGAAACTATATGTCAGTTGGACCTAAGCAACGTTGCCGGTACGCCGATCGATCGCATTCTAACGCGCCAGCCACACCACTGTGCTGACCCACAGCTGTAACGAGGAATCAACAGTAAACAGCTTTTATCAGTAATAGAAACTGGAAATTGAAAATTTGTGGTAATGTGTTTGGGACCAAACAGCTGAGGTCATCGGTCCCTAAGCTTAGGCACTACTTAATCAAACTAACTTTCGCTGAGTACAACACACACACACACACACACACACACACACACACACACACACACACACACACACACACACACACACACACACACACATGCTCATACCCGATGGAGAACTCGAACCTCCAACGGGGGAACCCGCGCGAACGTGACAAGACGCCCACAGACCGCAGGGCTACCCCGCGTGGCTCAGTAATAGAAAAACCTACTGAGAATGGCAGGCTGGCGAACGAACTCAACTCCACCGATACTTGGAACCTGTTTATCCACTAGCAACGTAAGTTGACTATGACGCTAGCATGTTACCGTCACTTCCACATCTACCACTATCGGTATGTGACATTCGTGGCTTGCACCAGCGCACCGTCCTCCGTACACAGCAGCGAGAGAGCGAGCCTGAGGAATGGCAGTAGTCGGCTGTCAGCTGCTAGTAATCCACGTTTGCCTCCCCGCAGCGCCCACTCCTCACACTTCCTTCTCTGTTACACACCGGCTGAGTGGCCGCTCGATCCCAGCACACACTCTAACCTGCATTTACTTCCTCCTCGTCTAAAAAGAATCTTGGACCACCATACCACTTACAGCGACACTCTCTGGTGTCAATAACCAGAGTCGTTGCGAGAATGACTCAGTGGTAATTTAAGGTGAAACACTTAGAACCTTTAACAACTTGTCATTTGGACACAAACTAAGAAATTATGCGAGACGTACAATCAGCAAATACTGAACCGCTGGAATGACGCCAACATTGTTTTTTATAGGTTTACAATGCAGCTTACTACAAAAAGATGGATAATTTTATTCTGTAACATAGCTACCTACATACACTGTGGGAAAGAAATTACTACCCTTGGAAAGACGACGTCGATTTTGATCCGATGACGGTATATGCCACCTGAAGGATGGCAGATGTACTAATAATGATTTCAGTGTCGTCCGCCAAGAGATAGAGTAGTGCTGTAGCTACCAGAGCACCATCTGTGTCTATCGTTTGAAAGGGAATGCTCACAGCCGGAGGGCTATGAGCGGTGTACGGTGCAAACGTGTGAAACAAGCAGGTAGCCATGCCACGGATTAGCACTCATGCTTCCTAGAGCCAACTGAGCGAATGTGAAAGGGGTCAAATTGTGGCCTTCCGAGTAGCAGGATGGGCCTGCCACACACGTTGGACGTGCTACATCAGTTGTATCACAACGCTGTTATCAGTGGTCACGTGAACATTGTACACCCGTAGACGAGGTAGTCGACGTCAACATAGCACGGATGCCCGCCAGGTACCTCGTATTGTGAAGGCAGCAGAGGCAGATCGTACAGCTAGCACATCACAGATAAGAGGGCTTATGAGCCCAGACGTGTCGACTGAAACTGTCTCGAACCAGTTATTAACAGTAGGACTATGGACCCGCACACCTCTAGCCCGTCTTACACTCAAAAAACAGCATCGACGTGCACATCCCAACTGGTACCATCAGACAATCATGTCAAACATTAAATGCTGTGTCACGGTCTTCAGTGACGCAAGCAGATTCAGTCTGCATGTAAGTGATGGTCGTTTGTGCATACGACTAGGACCTGGTGAGTGCTGCCTCACAGAGTGCGTTTGGTTCAAATGGCTCTGAGCACTATGGGACTCAACTGCTGTGGTCATCAGTCCCCTAGAACTTAGAACTACTTAAACCTAACTAACCTAAGGACATCACACACAGCCATGCCCGAGGCAGGATTCGAACCTGCGATCGTGGCAGTCGCACGGTTCCGGACTGCGCGCCTAGAACCGCGAGACTACCGCGGCCGGCAGAGTGCGTTTGTCCAAGACACAATGGCCCCAACCCAGCACATGGTCTGTGGTGCGATAAGCCACAAATCTTGTTCACCTTCGGTATTCCTGGATCAGACGCCAATCAGTGCTCAGAATGTTGTTAGACCCCGTTCTCTTGCCCTTCTTGCAACAGGAAGGTGATGCGTTGTTCCAACAAGATAACGCTAGCCCATGCACTGCCCTCAACGTGCTCTGCAAGACCTGCAACAGTTTCCCTGGCCAGATCAATCTCTGGACTCGTCTTCAATCGAACATGTGTATGATACGACGGGACGCGATGTGACTCATACAACTCAACAGACGACTCGTACAGAACTGTGTGGAAAGATCGAGCAGGCGTCGCTTAACGTATCCCAGGACAGTACTCAGCATGTTTACGATCGACTGGATGCCAGAGTAAGCACATGCATAGATGCTTATGGAAGCTACATCACATATTAATAATAGT
Source organism: Schistocerca nitens (assembly GCF_023898315.1). Classification (NCBI taxonomy): domain Eukaryota; kingdom Metazoa; phylum Arthropoda; class Insecta; order Orthoptera; family Acrididae; genus Schistocerca; species Schistocerca nitens. The sequence continues at coordinate 476,627,201 of NC_064621.1, read as the reverse complement.
GTTTCAGCATGGGTCGGTACCAGGTACCCCAAAACAGTTAATGCCATTGATCTGTAAATGTAATAATTTCATGTACTACTTATGCACTAGAATGAGATTTTCACTCTGCAGCGGAGTGTGCGCTGATATGAAACTTCTTGGCAGATTAAAACTGTGAGCCGGATCGAAACTCGAATTCGGGACCTTTGCCTTTCGCGGGCAAGTGCTCTACCAACTTTTTTTTTTTTAATCTCATTTTTGTTCGCTTTTGTTCGTTGCATTTGCTCAGGGCGGACGTCGTAAGACATCTGTTTAAGTTCGTTGTTGATCGATTAACTCAGTTTTCTTTATTACAGAGGGCAGCTGACCATCTGACCGAACACACTGAGCTACCGTGCCGGACCGAGAGTCGAACTCGGGACCATTGCCTTTCCCGGGCAAGTGCTCTACCAACTGAGCTACCCTAGCATGGCCTACTGAGGTACCCAAGCACGACTCACGGCCACTCCTCACAGCTCTACTTCTGCCAGTACCTCGTCTCCTACCTTCCAAACTTTACAGAAGTCTCTGCGACCTTGCAGAACTAGCACTCCTGAAAGAAAGTATATTGCGGAGATATGGCCTTGCCACAGCCTGGGGGATGTTTCCAGAATGAGATTTTCACTATGCAGCGGAGTGTGCGCTGATATTCACTGTTGCAACACTAAATCTCGTGTAAAATGGAAACACCTAAATGGGTGTACAAGTATTTTTTCTAGCAGTGTTAATTTCACATAGCGTTATTCATGCAAATTTCAGCAACAAGTAATAAATCGATTGATGCCTGATTTGGCGAAATTCATGGCTTGAAGAGGCTACATTCTTTTTACCACTACTGAAACTTCTGTTGCAAACTTGTAGTGAATAAGCAGCAGAGGATAATTTAACACTTTGCCAGAGAAGTGTATTTTGCTTTCTTTGGCATAAAGGCTGGGAAGAAGAACAAGTCATGGGACCCATATCGAATGTATTCAAGTCGTGAGGCAGGACCCCTGCTTCCTATGCAAGTAGGACATAGGGCAGCTGTGAAAAATGTAAGTATCGGTAGTGGTCTGAAAAAATATGGCCACTTAAAACGCCAAAAGTTGGAGGGGAAAACGTTCTATTCAAGTGTGAACCTAAAAGAAACTTTTGCCTCCACTTGACATACGCTGGAACTATGGAACAAATTATTATAGCCCTACCAAATGATAGTGACACTTTCATGTATGTCGCAAATAAGTTACGATGGTTATCAGAAGCTTAGATGCAAGGAGGAGGTTTTCATAAGCCCTGCCGTTTGGAAATTAATGAAACAAAACAAGTCAAAATAATAGAAATTTAAGTCATCTTGGATATTTATTAATCAAGTTGTCAATAAGTTTCTTGGCAATTGCAAAGAACTTGATTACGTGAATTAGTAGCAAACATGTTAGTAATAAACATTTCAGTGAACATGGAGCAACACTCTCTGGACTGCCAAGTCTGTTACTTTCTAGAAATTCTAGGTGATGTGAACGAAGAACAGGGACAAAAATTCCATCCAAACATTGGTCAAACGGTACAGGGTAACATGACCGTTGGAATGTCAGCATGATAGCTGGTCACTTCTTGAGGCTTCCTAGGGAGTGTCATTCAGTGCACAGATGAAACCTCAATGAAGCTCCAGGGGAAAAGAGAAGAGGCATTAAGATCTATCCGTTCGGATTTACCCCTGAATATCGTAATACATCCTGATAATGTTAACAATGCCTTATTTTTGATATTTTTTAAATAAAATCTTCTTCAATATACATCCTTTGTATGAGTTTTCTGCATATTTATCACACTTTTGTGAAAGAAAGCCTTATGTGATAGAGGGAAATCCGTTGCATTTACGGACTTAGTGGATAAAAAAAGCATCAGAATAACCCAACATAATTAAAGAAAGACATACAAAATAAAAGTTTGTACACCTGTGCTATTAGTAGGCCATAATGATACATAAAAATCACTTTCCGCAAATATTTACACACAGTGGGACGTCGTTTACACAATTTATATAATATCCTCACCTTGCTGACTTTGAAATGTTAGCGTTGTTCCTATGATAAATTCTTGGCGGATTTCCTTACTTATCCTTCGCCAATCGGTTTGGTAAACACCAAGATCTAATATTTACACTAGACTAGACATGTAAATCGACATGAGTACTCAGCAAACTGCACTTTAGTGCCTGGCAGAGGTTTCATTGAACCAACTTTACAACCATTCACTGTTATTGCACTCACGAACGGCGCTTGGTCAAACCAACACGAAAGTGAGAGCTCTGATTTCCCTTATTTTATGATGATCATAGTTCTTCTCTAAGTAGGTCGGAGTCAATAAAATATTTTCGCCTTCAGAGGAGAAAGTAGGCGATTGAAACTTCGTGAGAATATCCAGACAGAACGAGAAACGCCCTTGTTCTAATGATGTCCGCCTATAGTGCTCTATCATGTCCGTGACTCTTTGTCCCCTATTCCTTGTTAATACGAAATATGCAGCCCTTCTTTGAAATTTCTAGATGTACTCCGATAATCCTAATCACACACCGTCCACCAGTACTCCGAAAGCGGACGTACTAGCGTAGAGTTGGCAGTCAAAAAAAAAAAAAAAATAAAATAAAATAAAATAAAATAAAAATGGTTCAAATGGCTGTGAGCACCATGGGACTTAACTTCTGAGGTTGTCAGTCCACTAGAACTTAGAACTAATTAAACCTAACCTAAGGTCATCACACATATCCATGCCCGAGGCACGATTCGAACCTGCGACCGTAGCGGTCATGCGGTTCCAGACTGTAGCGCCTAGAACCGCTCGGCCACTCCGGCCGATGTTGGCAGTCACTTCATCAGATCTATTACATCTTCTAAGTACTCGACAATAAAATAAGGTATTTGGTTCGCCTCTCCCACAACATTTTCTATGTGTTGACACCAATTTATTTATTCGTAATTGTAATTCCTTGATATTTAGTTGAATTTAAGGCCTTTAGATTTGATTGATTTGTCGTGTGACCGAAGTTTAACGGATTCCTTTTAGCGCTCACGTAGATGACATCACAGTTTTCATCGTTTAGATGCAATTTCCAATTTTCGTACCATACGGGTATCTTATCTAAAGCGTTTTGCCTTTGGTATAGAACTTCCAATGACTTTACAAGACGATAAACGACAGCATCGTCTGCAAACAATCTAAGACGGTTACTCAGGTTGTCTCCTAAATCGTTTATACATATAAGACACAACAGAGAATCTATAATACTACCTTGAGGAACGCCAGAAATCACTCCTTTCAGTAGTCCTTTATAAGTTGTGAGAAGGATGTAAATTGTTTTAACATAATTGACATACGTTCTCAAAATCTTCTTGTAGACGTAATACTACTTAACATCGGCCAAAATTTTTCCAATGTTCTGGAAGTTTTTGACTGATGCGCTTAATTCTTCGATCGTAAATGCCTTACCGTTCCAATGCTCCGATGCTGTAGTCGGAAATGTTGTTATAAATAGAAATTATTTAATTTTATTCACTTGATACATTGACATGTTTCATGATTGCCTAGTAGTATTAGAGACGTGTCTTGGTTTTTGAAATAAACAAAATATGCATGTAAGATGATTTCAACTCGTCTTTGCAAAACCGAAAGACTAAATTGCTTGAATTGTTATCAGACGTTTCATCGGATGGGATGGGAAAAGTAGCAGGTCACAAAATTGTATTCAGCAATACAACACCATCTGACGCTACTCACGATAACCTTTCGTAGCTACCATGCAATGAATGAAGTGGAAAATGTCGTACCATTATTTGTCCATTGTGTATGCCCGAATAAGACACAGAACAGAAATATCGGTAAAATGGATAGGGATAATTTTTCCTGTTCTTGCAGTTTTAAGCCCTGTTAATTGAGACATTCCTTGAGAATGAGAAGGACGAAGGAAAACTGACTTGAAAAATCTGGAAAAAACTTTCGTAGCTAAGTATTTTGTACACTGCCCGATCACGTTTATTCCTCTAGTATGGTTTTTCTTTATTCTGCGAACGACATATTTGTTATCTCTTTTCAATCTGGGGCAACAACGCCATTGCTTTTTTTTTCAATCTTGCTGCTTTTGGCTATACGGTGCCCTCATTTACTGCATACTATAAATATCTTGGCGACGGAACGTTCCTTCCAAAATGGAGCTTGGTCCGTTTCGTATACACACACAGAATTCTATTTTTGATGCTCTCACCTAGTCGTAGATGTATTTATACCTCTTACAGAGGCTCTTTGTGAGGAAATTATCGTGGCTAACTATCAGCTGGCGCTACTTCAAACGTCTACTGCGGAAAGCTCTACACAAAGGACAGAGCCTACACCTCCATAGATAATTAAACGCTAGGAATGTTACGAAGCCGTCATGAGGACCTTTTTATGCTTGTTGTGTCAGATCTCTATTAAACGTTTACTAACGTCGCAGCTGGAAAACTATCACCCTCGTTTGTTGCGCAAGGGTGGAAAACTTACAGGCGTATCCTACAAACCCTCATTGGTAATCTATCATTGAACACATAGATCTCCATTAGTGACATGTAACTTCACCATATAAATAATAAATGTTTTCATACAATGAAACAACACGTTTAGTGTTACCATTCACTTTTTATTTACCTCCATGACGAGTTTCAAGGTTTAAACTTCCATCATCAGGTGGATTTAAATTTATTGGTGTTACGTGTGTGTATGGGTGTGTGTGTGTGTGTGTGTGTGTGTGTGTGTGTGTGTGTGTGTGTGTGTGTGTGCGTGTGTGCTGTGTTACGATTTTTCGGAGGAACTTGTCGCACTGTCTAGTGGAGAAACAAAACACTATTTCAGAAAATGGTTTTGGGTTTCTTTTCGCAAAAATTAAACGTATATCTTACTGTAAAAATAAATTAACTAAAATAGAATGCCTCCAGTGGTCACAGGTTCCTTTCACTGTCGTAAAACATCACATGTATACTGTCATATTTTGTAAACAAATATGGCGTCTAGAAACTACTCGTTGCAAGGATCATATTACAGAAGAGAAACATTATCACAGAGTAAAAAGAATATACATCGTAACAACATTATTACAGAATTAATTTTTAAAGGGTATTGTAGATCTTTCCATTCTCTGTCTACATACAGCGCGTTTCAGTGAATATGTCAAGATCATTATCCTGATTTTTTTTCTGTTTTACATAATGAACTACTTTTTTGATACGTACATTCGACGGTTTTTCGCAGGTGGTGACCAGGTGAGAAAGATGTGTGTTGCCTTCCACTGCTGGAGGAAAGTTATCGGTAGTTACAGCATTAAAAGACAATTACTCATTTCTGCTTATATGTAGAACCTGTACTTGCAGCGTAGGAGTGACAGAATACTTAATGTGTGCTACCATTTCGTGGTGTATATGCTCAATATATTTTGCCACTTTCACGGGGCAGAAATGATAGATATCATATCAAAGATCCAAAAAATTTTTGAGACGTTAGATAATGATACACACGAATTTGATGCGCTTTACAATTCAGAATTCTTCATAATAAAGTTTATTTTCATTTCCCAACAAATAAATATGATACAGAGACTATGAAGACGAGAAAATAGGTCTTCGGGTGTGCTCAGCATGATTTAGGTTTTTAACTAACTTCTACATAAATCTTTTTAGGCTTACTGAAAACGTTATTGTTGTCAAGATGCAAGTACAGTTGACACACACAAAACTTATTTACAGTGCTATTACTTACATAGAATTTATGTAAAAGGTTTATGGAATGGAATGAGGTTTCTTCTGATTGTTATTCACTGAATTCTGCCCATACTGTTGCCATATATAAATTAAGAGACATATTCTCTTCTTTAATTAACGTTGTAGTTTCATGTCCTTATACAGCTTTTCAGATACATGCTTCTTTCCCGGATCTCGCAGTTTTGTCGTACTGGAAGGCTCTAATGTGGTCTTCAAAGCTGCTACTGAACTCTAATTTGCCACACACACGGAAAGTGACGTTTATTGCCAGCAGTTCATTCTGTTCCACGAATTTTGTGTGTCCCATAGCCTGTGCAGCATGTGATGGTTAACTATCAAGGGCTTCATGTAAGTTAAAAAGTAACAGCTGTAACATACAAATTTGAAAAAAAACGAAATAGATCCGAGAAATCTAGACATTGGTTTCCTTTCAGCATAAGAACACGAAGGCCACTTAGGCCAGTAATTCCAGACATTGCTTCATTAGGAACAAAAAGTATCCGTAGGAATTCCTAAACAGCCTAAAGACAACTACTCAAAATTGATGGAAAATGCGAGACACTAAGAAAGAACTGGCCTTTATGCGTCAAATCAGCAAAGAGAGCACTGATCCTCCGTTCATGATACCTGAAGTTCTTTTTGATGGAATCGTTTACGAAGTGAGCTACAAATATGTGTATACTTTTTCTATGATTCCACCGCAGTTGCGTTTTATTACGCTGGTGACTAATTTAGAAGTATCAAGTTCATTTTCAAGCCAGGCCTGTTTAATATAAGATGCAAAACATTTATAAGACCAAATAAAAGCACGGTTACTGAATTTTCAGTAGTTGTTCACTGACTTGTAACAAACTTGGACCAGTGGTGCTTAGTTTGGCGACAGTCAACTGACACCTTGGTAACGTATACATAATACATAGTCACAATGAATGATAGTCCAGATTCACAGTGTGGATGTATTCATAAAGTGCAGAAGAACTGGACTAAGGACGAGTGATCGAGAATATGCCATAGGAAAACAACTGCTGTCGGTAGTCTCTCGTTTAGTATCTGTGATCTGGCCCAAAGCCAAGTGTTCGTCAGACATCAAATCCAAATCATTTATGCGCACCTTTATTCAGCCCGTCACGAATCTTTCGAGACAAATAACACATGGTAATGTTTTGCTCCACTGTCAGAACTGACAGTAGTCCGTATAATTGAAAACAGTTATGCAACGTTCGTAATAACCAATCTTCGTTAACACAACTGCAGTTACATAATTTCAGTGACATTTACTTATCGCTAACATATAGTTCATTAAAATGACAAAACTTTACTGAAAAACATGGACTTCAGTGATTACATAATTAAAACGAAATAATACAAATAAAACACATTTGCTATACACCTGTTTCGTGAAAAAGAAGCAGCGGTTCAATGCAGTAATTATTGACTGCTTATTAATACCTTCTCTTTGACAGGTGGCAGCATCCTGATCATGAGGCGACATATGTCCAAGTTCTTGGACGTTCAAATATTAATTGACATTTTATCCTGTTCCGTAGATGAGTAATACATACGGGGTGTTCGGGAATTCCCATTACTTGTAGAGGGGAGTGAGTACATAACATTTAGAATAGGATCTCATGTCCTCATATGTATAGTTTCCGTTCTATGGCGGTTTCAGTTCAGATGTTTAACTCACTCACTTATGCTTGAGGAATTGAATTAGGAGTGACGCAGCACAGTTATTATGTAACAGTTACAAAGGAAACATAATGAAATATCCATTTATATTTTGTGCACATTTGTTTGGATTAATACTTAAACATTACGCGTTTACATTATTTCATAACAAAGAAGAACCCAGCGTACTGTAAGTACAGTACAGTACTGGTTCATTACTTAACAGCGGTTTGATGTGGCGACTACCATCGTGGTTACAGGCATTGTACATGTGATCTTGTCTACCTTGTTACATACAGGACAAGCAGCTCTGAGACGTTTTATTTTCACTCAACAGACGTGGACGTGTGACACAGTTGAATTGAAACCGTCGTGGAACGGAAATAATAGGTTTTCGGACGTGGGTTCCTACTCCAATTATTAAGTAATTTCTCCCCTCTGCTAGTCCTAGAAGTTTGTAACGGCAATTTCCGAGTACCCTGTGTAAACGGTATTGTGGCGTAAACAATACGCTGCAAGTAAGGATGAGCTACATAACAAGTTCATTCACGCAGTTCTCACGTTGTTCTAGTGTGCCATCACATGGCCATACACCATGTAAATTAAACCGTAGCCTAGCTCACTAAAAATAAAAGTGAAAAACAGACGCAAGGTATCGAAATGACAGTACATATCTCGGCAGATAAATCTTTTACAATCCGTTGTCGCCTGCATCAAGAATGAGCAATTTCATTTCTGCATTAGACCAGTGTTACTTTTCATGAATGAAATGTATGAGAAACATGTTTAATCTGTATTATTCCATTGTAAGAATGTAGACATTGAGGTCCAGTTCTGTCATTTTAACGAAGTAACTGTTAACGATAAGTGACCAAACCTGAAAATGTGCTTTTTCAATTTCTTGCGGCGTAATTAATATTCCATTGAATTTCGGGCATGCAGCCATGCAAATTAAATTTCTTCCACTTTCCGCCGTGTATCGTCCAGTCAGCCTTAGAGTGAGTGGTAAGACTGACGACAAGGTGCCAAGGGCGGCCTTATATCAGTGGAATAAATTTTATTTCAAGGCTACATGCCCGAAATTTAATGAACTAATACCTGAAGATAATTATTTCTTTTATAATGTACAGACTATGGTCTTCTTTGTGATCATTCTGCTTCCCGTCTTATCGATGCATGGATTGTAATATCGGGATGGTCTTATTTTTCTCGGTTGATAAAAGCTCTGTAGTGCTGAAAGTTATGTATTTGTTATCTTTAAAATACAGTTTATTTTTACTAACGGGATATGTTATTTTATTTACGTAAAAATTAACATCCTCTCTCTGAGTATTTTCAGAATTAATTTCAGAGGGATATTTTCATTTTTGTCAGCCATTATTGCCTGGATTATTAATTTCTAAACATAGCTGCAGTGGCCAGCATATTCAGGGAAAGGCTTCGCCTTTACTCACGACGATTTCTTACTCAAGTACTACGATTACGATTTCCGAGAATTACAGAAAATTTTAGGTGCACCAGACTGCAGGCTGCTGAGTGTGCTTCGGCATTGACGCCGCTAACATTTTCATCTTCTGTCGAAAGTATTAAATGTTCACTTCAGATGTAAACAAAAGCTGCATTACATCGGCAAGCCGTATAGAGAACAATATTTTCCCTGTACATAAAAGAACATCAAGCTCTTGACTGAAAAATGCTGGTACGTGAAGAGGACATCATCTTACTTATATCATTGCTAGCCATTATTCAGGAAATCCTCCTCGCTGTGAAACGAACAGACGAACAATACTACCTTAGGAATTCATAAAAGAATGTTATAACTCTATCTCTCTTACAACTACACGGGCATAAACTATTGGCACTTCGTCTATAAAAGCCCGGCACTGCAAATAACATTAACCTGTACGACGAGAATTATTTCATATTATTACATTAGTAAAACCCTTTGCCGGCCACGGTGGCCGTGTGGTTCTAGGCGCTTCAGTCCGAAACCGCGGGACTGCTACGGTCGCAGGTTCGAATACTGCCCCGGGCAAGGATGTGTGTGATGTCCTCCAGTTAGGTTTAAGTAGTTCTAAGTTCTAGGGCACTGATGACCTAAGATGTTAAGTCCCATAGTGCTCAAAGCCAGTAAAACCCTTTTTAGAATTAAAAGGACTAACGCCCACTGGTCTGATGCATTATTCAGTTCAAGTGTGGGTTTTAGGTGGCTATTCGCGCTCAGTTTGGCAACTGCTGACTTCGCCAATAATGGCCGCCTCAGGAAACATAGTTCAAAGACAGTAAGGATTTTTGTTTTTCTTAATTCTTTTGAACTCCACCTTAAGGAAAACATATTCTATAAAATGAGTAGTTATTTATTCAAGGTTGGTTCTTTTGTAATTAATTATTTGTTTTGTTGTTCGGTATTTTTATTTGTTGTGCGTTGTACCCATTCTCCGTAGCTACCTAGAGTATTGTTAGAGTTGGATGGCTGAATTTGTTCAGTGAAGTTCTGTTAAGCCGAGGTACCATGTTTCTAAAACTTGAATGTCTTCGTGTCAGTATGAAACTGGATTGATTGTGAGTGCTTCTACATGTGATTGCAGGCTTCTTGAATATATCAAAATTTGATGTTTATAATGAGGTCTCGGAAATTAAGTTTCTATTTGTTTCTGTCTTTCTGCGTAACGGTACCAGTATATACTGAGGCGACGAAATTCATGGGTTAGCAATATGGACATGCGTAGATGGCGCTAGTAGCGTGTATATGAGGTACAAAAGGGCAGTGTATTCACGAAGTGAGCTGTCATTGTACTCAGGTGACACTCGTGAAAAGGTTTCCGACGTGAATGTGGAACTAACAGATTTTGAACGCGGAATGGTAGCTGGAGCTAGACGCATGGGACATTCCATTTTGGAAATCGTTATGGAATCCAATATTCCGAGATCCACAATGTCAGTGGTCATCGGCTTTCACTCAAAGACCGGGACAGCGACATTTCCGTGGAAGACACGCAACACTGCGTGAAATATCCGCAGAAATGTATGTGGCACGAAAAGGCAGTGGGGCGAAATATGGCGTTAGTGGGCTATGGCAGTAAATGGCCGACGCTAGTACCTTTCCTAACAGCAGCGCCTCTTCTTGTCTCGTAATCGAATCGGTTGGACCCTAGACAACTGTAAAACTGTGGCCTGGTGAGATGAGTTCGTATTCCAGTTGGTAGTAGCTGAAGGTAGGGTTAGAATGTGGCGCAGACCCCACGAAGCCATGGATCCCAGCTGTGAAAGAGGCACTGTTGAAAGTGCTTGTGGCTCCATAAGGGTGTAATCTGTATTTAAATGAAGTGGACTGGTGCCTCTTCTCCAATTGAACCGATTATTGACTGGGAATGGTTACGCTGCGTTACCTGAAGACGTTTTGCTGCCATTCATGCACTTAATCTTCCAAAGCAACGATGTCATGTCACCGGACCACAGTTGTTTACGATTGGTTTGAAGAACATTCGGGACTACTCGAGCGAACAATTTATCCACCGACATCGCCCGACGCGAAACCCATCGAAAGTTTGTGGGACTTAATCACAATATGCTGGTCTGGCATATTTTGGACGGCTATGAAGCCAGGCACCATAGCTTAATATTTCGGCAGGTGACTTCCATCGACTTGTTGAGTCAGTGTGACGTCGAGATATTGCTTTACACAGGGCAAAAGGAGGTCCGGACGATATTCGGAGGTATTCCGTGACTTTTGTCACCTCAGAGTATTATCTGATATTGTTTTGGATTTACAATTTCATTGACTTTTTTTCTCAGTACATCCAAAACAATACTATGTTATATCGCTATGTGTACGACGTAATTTGTTTAGTAAATTGGAAGACAATAATAGGCGTAACCACGGTAGATATTAAAATAAAATTCGCCATTGAAACAAGAACAAATATGAAACGTAATTTGCTTTGGAGAAAAGAGAACCACTTGCATGAATATCAAGAGCTCAGATGGAAACCCAGTTCTAAGCAAAGAAGGGCGATGTACTTGAGGGCAGTATTATGGAAATGGGAGAGGATGTAGATGAAGATGAAACGGGACATATGATACTGCGTGAAGAGTTTGACAGAACACTGAAAGACCTAGGTCGAAACAAGGCCCAGGGAGTAGACAACATTCCATTAGAACTACTGACAGCCTTAGGAGAGTCACTCCTGACAAAACTCTACCATCTGATGAGCAAAATGTATGAGACACGCGAAATTCCCTCATACTTCAAGAAGAATATAATAATTCCAATCCCAAAGAAAGCAGGTGTTGACAGATGTGAAAATTACCGAACTATCAGTTTAATAAGTCACAGCTGCAAAATACTAACGCGAATTCTTTACAAACGAATGGAAAAACTGGTAGAAGCCGACCTCGGGGAAGATCAGTTTGGATTCCGTAGAAATGTTGGAACACATGAGGCAATACTGACCCTACGACTTATCTTAGAAGCTAGATTAATAAAAGGCAAACCTACGTTTCTAGCATTTGTAGACTTAGAGAAAGCTTTTGACAATGTTGACTGGAATACTCTCTTTCAAATTCTGAAGGTGGCAGGGGTAAAATACAAGGAGCGAAAGGCTATTTAAAATTTGTACAGAAACTAGACCGCAGTTATCAGAGTCGACGGACATGATAGGGAAGCAGTGGTTGGGAAGAGAGTGAAACGGGGTTGTAGCCTCTCCCCGATGTTATTCCATCTGTATATTGAGCAAGCAGTAAAGGAAACAAAAGACAAATTCGGAGTAGGTATTAAAATCCATTGAGAAGAAATATAAAATTTGAGGTTCACCGATGACATTGTAATTCCGTCAGAGACAGCAAAGGACTTGGAAGAGTAGTTGACCGGAATGGACAGTGTCTTGAAAGGAGGATATAAGATGAACATCAACAAAAGCAAAACGAGGATAATGGAGTGTAAACGAGTTAACTCGGGTGATGCTGCGGGAATTAGATTAGGAAACGAGACACTTAAAGTAGTAAAGGTGTTTTGCTATATTGGGAGCAAAATAACTGATGATGGTCGAAGTAGAGAGGATATAAAATGTAGAATGGCAATGGCAAGGAAAGTATTTCTCAAGAAGAGAAATTTGTTAAGTGCCAGGAAGTCGTTTCTGTAAGTATTTGTATGGAGTGTAGCCATGTATGGAAGTAAGACCTGGACGATAAATAGTTTTAACAAGAAGAGAATAGAAGCTTTAGAAATGTGGTGCTACAGAAGAATGCTGAAGATTAGATGGGTAGATCACATAACTATTGAGGAGGTATTGAATAGGATTGGGGAGAACAGGAGTTTGTGACACAACTTGACTAGAAGAAGGAATCGGTTGGTAGGACATGTTCTGAGGCATCATGGGATCACCAGTTTAGTATTGGAGGGCAGCGTGGAAGGTAAAAATCGTAGAAGGAGACCAAGAGATGAATACACTAAGCAAATTCAGAAGGATGTAGGCTGCAGTAGGTACTGGGAGATGAAGAAGCTTGCACAGGATAGAGTAGCATGGAGAGCTGCATCAATCCAGTCTCAGGACTGAAGACCACAACAACAACAATTTCCTACTTCTCACTGTACAAAGAAGCAACAAGAAATATAATTTTGGAATATTCAAGAATATTTCAGCAAGAGGTACAGCCATTCACAACCACTCCAATCGACATCTCACACAAAGCTATTCATGTTTCAGGCTGAACGGAACTCCACTGCACAAAATCCGCCATACATAGGAACTATACACGATATACCAGGTACCCAGAGAGGATGGGTACAACACACAAATAATAAACAAGATGAACAACAAAATAAAAAAGCGAATTGAAAAGAACAAATCACGGATAAACTACCAGCGATAACAAAGAGTCAGGAACACCAGTAAGTGACAAAGAACGCAGCGTCCGCTGGGCGGGAAACATCTTGAAGAAACAAAGACTAGAAAAGTCATTCAACACAAACAACTCAGCACAGAAAATTCTAAACACTAAGAACCTCTCGACAGATTACTTTTCCAAATCTATAATCTATCAGACAAACTTGCAACGGAAATATCTCAGAAATTGTAGCTACAAATAGGCCGGAACTCACCGACAATAGCAGTATAGAAACGATGATTAGCGATCATGATGTCAATATAGCCACTAAGATTACCAAAGTTAATAAATCAGTCTAGAATAGTGGGGGAGTGTTTCTATTAGATAGCGCAGATAAGCCGTTATTAGCATCTCACTTACACAGTCAACTGGCCTCACTTAGTTCCAGTAATATGGATGTAGAGGAAATACGGGAAAAGTTAAAATAGATTGTAAATCAGGGTCTAGTGAGTTATGTGCCTGATAAGTGGATAAAGGATGGAAAAGACCCAACATGGTTTAATTACGAAATTCGGAGGATGGTGAGGAAGCAGAGGCTATTGCATTCTCGGTTCCAAAGGGAGCTCACAAATGACGGCATGACGGCAAACGGAGGTTAGCAGAGACTCGGACGCCTGTGAAAAGATACATGCGTGAGGCATACAGCTACCACCGTCACAGGTTCGCAAAAGATCTGGCGGAGAAGCCGAGGAAATTCTGGTCTTGTGTTCTCGAAAACGAACGATGTTTTTAGTGTTTCATGAAGAAATTGGGCTAAATACAACTGTAATGTCACCTTTTCAACCAATAGTAGTTTGAAAAAAAAAATAATTGATAATTTAAAGTCGACCGGTTACCCTTTGAAAGACTCTGATGTCGATAAAATTCTTTGCAACACGTGCTCTTCTTACTACATAGGACAAACAGGACAGTCTTTCACGGTCAGATACAAAGAACATATTTTAAGAAAAAATGGTACTAGCACCCAAAACTTGTCTTTTGCCGACCACCTTCTGATTACAAGTCACGTGCCTAAAGCTCTTCACGATATCATTTTGCACACTGAGAAGAAAAGGGCATAAATTAGATGTTCTCGCATAATTTTAATGAGCAGCTACACCTGCGTAATAGAAGCTTCTTCAACGGTATAAATCCGTTACCTGATAATTGATTTTGTGTTCCCTCTTGCAGTTAGCGAAATATTTTTTCTATCTAAGTCGATTCATAATTTTTTGTTCATCAAACGTCCTACGTGAACGACATTTCATGTTACTACACTCCTGGAAATTGAAATAAGAACACCGTGAATTCATTGTCCCAGGAAGGGGAAACTTTATTGACACATTCCTGGGGTCAGATACATCACATGATCACACTGACAGAACCACAGGCACATAGACACAGGCAACAGAGCGTGCACAATGTCGGCACTAGTACAGTGTATATCCACCTTTCGCAGCAATACAGGCTGCTATTCTCCCATGGAGACGATCGTAGAGATGCTGGATGTAGTCCTGTGGAACGGCTTGCCATGCCATTTCCACCTGGCGCCTCAGTTGGACCAGCGTTCGTGCTGGACGTGCAGACCGCGTGAGACGACGCTTCATCCAGTCCCAAACATGCTCAATGGGGGACAGATCCGGAGATCTTGCTGGCCAGGGTAGTTGACTGACACCTTCTAGAGCACGTTGGGTGGCACGGGATACATGCGGACGTGCATTGTCCTGTTCGAACAGCAAGTTCCCTTGCCGGTCTAGGAATGGTAGAACGATGGGTTCGATGACGGTTTGGATGTACCGTGCACTATTCAGTGTCCCCTCGACGATCACCAGTGGTGTACGGCCAGTGTAGGAGATCGCTCCCCACACCATGATGCCGGGTGTTGGCCCTGTGTGCCTCCGTCGTATGCAGTCCTGATTGTGGCGCTCACCTGCACAGCGCCAAACACGCATACGACCATCATTGGCACCAAGGCAGAAGCGACTCTCATCGCTGAAGACGACACGTCTCCATTCGTCCCTCCATTCACGCCTGTCGCGACACCACTGGAGGCGGGCTGCACGATGTTGGGGCGTGAGCGGAAGACGGCCTAACGGTGTGCGGTACCGTAGCCCAGCTTCATGGAGACGGTTGCGAATGGTCCTCGCCGATACCCCAGGAGCAACAGTGTCCCTCATTTGCTGGGAAGTGGCAGTGCGGTCCCCTACGGCACTGCGTAGGACCCTACGGTCTTGGCGTGCATCCGTGCGTCGCTGCGGTCCGGTCCCAGGTCGACGGGCACGTGCACCTTCCGCCGACCACTGGCGACAACATCGATGTACTGTGGAGACCTCACGCCCCACGTGTTGAGCAATTCGGCGGTACGTCCACCCGGCCTCCCGCATGCCCACTATACGCCCTCGCTCAAAGTCCGTCAACTGCACATACGGTTCACGTCCACGCTGTCGCGGCATGCTACCAGTGTTAAAGACTGCGATGGAGCTCCGTATGCCACGGCAAACTGGCTGACACTGACGGCGGCGGTGCACAAATGCTGCGCAGCTAGCGCCATTCGACGGCCAACACCGCGGTTCCTGGTGTGTCCGCTGTGCCGTGCGTGTGATCATTGCTTGTACAGCCCTCTCGCAGTGTCCGGAGCAAGTATGGTGGGTCTGACACACCGGTGTCAATGTGTTCTTTTTTCCATTTCCAGGAGTGTATATTAACAACATTTCATGTGATACCGATTTTCTACTCGCTGAGTCCTTCATCTCCCTTTGTAATTCTGTAATGGTGATTTCAGCCTTTAAACTGTACTTCTAAGCCCTTATGTAGACAAATTGTTACCATCTCTGCTGCTGACAGACAAAATACTGCCTCTTACGTGATATATTAAATAAGATCATCACAATGTTCGTCTGCCTATATTTCGAATTTTAAGTAACTGTTTTGTATTTGCGGCTACTAGATGGCACTTTTGGTTTAATGTTCACGTTCCCGCTGTTGCTAACGCGGGCGCCTCAGTTTTAAGCTACCGCAGCTCGACATGTGTGAGCAGTCCATAGTTTCTCGCCTTCTATGTTTTATATTTTAAAATTCTGTGACTAAAGGTTTATCGCTTGATATTTATTTTATACGTGACATGTAAGTACTATGGCTTTTTCTTTTTATACTGCTAGTTAGTACTTACACTTATAAAAAAATCCTAAAACATGGTACTTATATTGTAGGCCAGTTTGAATTTATTTCGGATGAAGGCACTCTTACAAGTGACCGAAACCTAGGTCAAAAAGAATTCATTTTGCGACCGAGGGCTGTTTATTGTTTTAATTTTAAATTTTCTAGAGACTTAGAAGCTTATGTCCACGAATCAGCATGGCTTTACAAGGCATCTCTCGTGCGAAAAACTGCTTGCCCTTTTCTCACACGATATACTGCGAAGTATGGATGAAGGGCAATAGCAGATTTAATGCTTCTGGAATTCCGGAAAGGATTTGACACGATGTCTCCTCGCAGGCTGTTAATGAAGTTACGAGCATATGGAGTAAGTTCACAAATATGTGAGTGGGCCGAAGACTTCTCAAGTAATATAACCCTGTATGTTGTCTTCTATGGTGAGTGTTCATCTGAGACAAGGATGTCGTCAGGATTGCCACACCGCGGTTGTTCTCTATATACATAAATGATTTGGCGAATAGTGCGGGCTTCAATCTGCTGTTCTTCACTGATGATGCTGGGGTGTGCGGTGAGGTGTCGAAGTTGATTGACTGTAGAAAGGTAAGACTTAGACAAAATTTCCAATTATTGTGATGAATCGCAGCTAGGCCTAAATGTGGAAAAATATAAGTTAGTGCGAATGAGTAGGAAGAACACACCTGTAATGTTTGGATGCATTAATACTAGTGTCCTGCCTTACTCAGTCAAGTCGTTTAAATATATGAGCTTAACGTTTCAAAGCGATATGAGACGGCACTAGCATTTGAGAATTGTGGTAGGGAAGGCGAATGGTCGACTTCGGTTTATTGGAAGAATTTTAGGAAAGAGTGATTCACCTATAAACGAGACCGCATATAGGACGCTGGTGCGGCCTACTCTCGAGTACTGGTGGAGTGTTAGGGACCCGTACCAGGTCGTATAGAAGAAAGATATCGAAGCAATTCAGAAGAGGGCTGGTAGACCTGTTACCGGTAGGTTTGAACAACACGTAAGTGTAACGGAAACGCTTCGGGAAGTCAAATGGGAATCTCTGGAGGGAAGGCAACGTACTTTTTGAGAAACACTATTGAGAAAATTGAGAATCGGCATTTGAAGCTAACAGCCGAACGATCCTGCTGCAGCCAACATACATTGAGCGTAAAATCGGGGATGATAAGACGCGAGAAATTAGGTCACATACGGAGTCATATAGCAGTCGTTTTTTCCTCGCTCTGTTTGCGAGTGGAATAGGAAAGGAAATTACTAGTAGTGGTAAAGGGTACCCTCTGCCATGCACCGTACAATGGCTTGCTACATATAGATGTACTTGGGCCAAATATGTAGAAATTTCAAAAGTAGACATTCCGAACACCAACTTTACGCACTCACTTTTGCACATCATCTCGTGAAAGGAAACCACCACCCAAACAGAAATAAGGCTGATTTCTAGATCGTCAGAGAAAGCGGTAGTCTCCATCAAAAGCACAGTAGAGGAGAACACCCACATACAAAATGCAGCGTCACAAGAAACTCATTCTTGAAGGAGTATACATCACTGTGCAACAAAATAGCCGCGCGGGATTAGCCGAGCAGTCTCAGGCGCTGCAGTCATGGACCGTGTGGCTGGTCCCGGCGGAGGTTCGAGTCCTCCCTCGGGCATGGGTGTGTGTGTTTGTCGTTAGGATAATTTAGGTTACGTAGTGTGTAAGCTTAGGGACTAATGACCTTAGCAGTTAAGTCCGATAAGATTTCACACACATCTGGAAATTTTTTTTTTGCAACAAAATATTGTTTGCAGCTCTCAGTGAATTATACAAAGACACTTCTTCATATAAAACATAGTATTCAAACATCTATGTTTTCTTTCTCCTGATAACAACGTCCTCTTGAGTAGTCCCCGCCCGGAGATCCGAATGGGGGACTATTTTACCTCCGGAATATTTTACCCAAGAGGACGCCATCATCATTTAATCATACAGTAAAGCTGCATCTATTCAAACATCCTTCCCCCATGAACCATGGACCTTGCCGTTGGTGGGGAGGCTTGCGTGCCTCAGCGATACAGATGGCCGTACCGTAGGTGCAACGACAACGGAGGGGTATCTGTTGAGAGTCCAGACAAACATGTGGTTCCTGAAGAGGGGCAGAAGCCTTTTCAGTAGTTGCAGGGGCAACAGTCTGGATGATTGACTGATCTGGCCTTGTAACATTAACCAAAACGGCCTTGCTGTGCTGGTACTGCGAACGGCTGAAAGCAAGGGGAAACTACAGCCGTAATTTTTCCCGAGGGCATGCAGCTTTACTGTATGATTAAATGATGATGGCGTCCTCTTGCGTAAAATATTCCGGAGGTAAAATAGTCCCCCATTCGGATCTCCGGGCGGGGACTACTCAAGAGGACGTCGTTATCAGGAGAAAGAAAACTGGCATTCTACGGATCGGAGCGTGGAATGTCAGATCCCTTAATCGGGCAGGTAGGTTAGAAAATTTAAAAAGGGAAATGGATAGGTTAAAGTTAGATATAGTGGGAATTAGTGAAGTTCGGTGGCAGGAGGAACAAGACTTTTGGTCAGATGATTACAGGGTTATAAATACAAAATCAAATAGGGGTAATGCAGGAGTAGGTTTAATAATGAATAAAAAAATAGGAGTGCGGGTTAGCTACTACAAACAGCATAGTGAACGCATTATTGTGGCCAAGATAGACACAAAGCCCATGCCTACTACAGTAGTAGAAGTTTATATGCCAACTAGCTCTGCAGATGATGAAGAAATTGATGAAATGTATGATGAGATAAAAGAAATTATTCAGGTAGTGAAGGGAGATGAAAATTTAATAGCCATGGGTTACTGGAATTCGTCAGTAGGAAAAGGGAGAGAAGGAAACATAGTAGGTGAATATGGATTGGGGGGAAGAAATGAAAGAGGAAGCCGCCTTGTAGAATTTTGCACAGAGCATAACTTAATCATAGCTAACACTAGGTTCAAGAATCATAAAAGAAGGTTGTATACCTGGAAGAATCCTGGAGATACTAATAGGTATCAGATAGATTATATAATGGTAAGACAGAGATTTAGGAACCAGGTTTTAAATTGTAAGACATTTCCAGATTATCTTGGGAATTTGTCACCGTATAGAGTAGGGTGAACATAGTCATGTGTAGGGACTGTGGTTGTTGTGAGCGGACGCAAGGAGAATTGGCCACTCTTCGGGGGCAGGTGGAGGCTCTGTCTGTTAGGCTCATCGAGCTCGAGGCGCAGGCGTCGGCTCGTAGTGGCGTTGGGGCAACTGTGGTGAGACCTATGCCTACTTCGGTGGCCTTGGAATCACATGGAACCCCTGATGTCGCTGCGTCTTCCGGCAGTGAGCATCTTACCGGTCAGCCATCACTCCAGGGTGAATGGCGGACAGTGGTGGGCTCGCGCGAGCCTGGCCGAAAGGCGAAGGTTGGATCTGGCCGCGTGGCAGCTGCCTTACCCCTTTCCAACAGGTACGGGGTGCTTCCTAGTGGTGATGACATCGTTTCCGAGCCACCACAGGATGCCTCGCCTGTTGGGCCAGTGGCCGATTCTCCGGCAAGGTCCCGACAGTCACAGAGGGCGGGCCTATTAGTTATAGGGAGCTCCAACGTTAGGCGGGTTATGGAGCCCCTCAGGAAAGTAGCGGGTAGGTCGGGGAAGAATGCCAGTGTGCACTCGGTGTGCTTGCCGGGGGGTCTCGTCCGTAATGTGGAGGAGGCCCTTCCGGCAGCTATTGAACGCACTGGGTGTGACCGGCTGCAGATAGTAGCACATGTCGGAACGAATGACGCCTGCCGCTTGGGTTCTGAGGCCATCCTTGGTTCCTTCCGGCGGCTGGCTGATTTGGTGAAGACAACCAGCATCGCACGCGGAGTGCAAGCTGAGCTTAATATCTGCAGCATAGTGCGCAGAGTCGATCGCGGTCCTCTGGTTTGGAGCCGTGTGGAGGGTCTAAACCAGAGGCTCAGACGACTCTGCGACTATAATGGTTGCAAATTCATCGACCTCCGTTATTGGGTGGAGAACTGTAGGGCCCCCCCTAGACAGGTCAGGCGTGCACTACACACCGGAAGCAGCTACTAGGGTAGCAGAGTACGTGTGGCGTGCACACGGGGGTTTTTTAGGTTAGAGGGACCCCCCCTTGGCTTACCAGAGAGAACATTATCATCGTTGATAAAGAACGTCCGTCCTCAGAGACCAAAAACAGGAAAAGTTAACGTAATATTGGTAAACTGCAGGAGTATCCAGGGCAAGGTTCCTGAATTAGTATCTCTTATTGAAGGAAATAGTGCGCATATAGTATTAGGAACGGAAAGTTGGTTAAAACCGGAAGTGAACAGTAACGAAATCCTAGACACAGAATGGAATATATACCGCAAGGATAGGATAAACGCCAATGGTGGAGGAGTATTTATAGCAGTAAAGAATTCAATAATATCCAGTGAAGTTATTAGCGAATGCGAATGTGAAATAATCTGGGTTAAGTTAAGTATCAAAGGTGGGTCAGATATGATAGTCGGATGCTTCTATAGACCACCTGCATCAGCAACCGTAGTAGTTGAGCGCCTCAGAGAGAACCTGCAGAACGTCGTGAAGAAGTTTCGTGATCATACTATTGTAATAGGGGGAGACTTCAATCTACCAGGTATAGAATGAGCCAGGGACAGAGACTCTTGTGACATTATCCTGACTGCCTTGTCCGAGAATTACTTCGAGCAGATAGTTAAAGAACCAACTCGTGAAGCTAACGTTTTAGACCTCATAGCAACAAATAGACCGGAACTTTTCGACTCCGTGAATGTAGAAGAGGGTATCAGTGATCATAAGTCAGTGGTTGCATCAATGACTACAAGTATAATAAGAAATGCCAAGAAAGGAAGGAAAATATATTTGCTTAACAAGAGTGATAGGGCACAAATCGCAGAATATCTGAGTGACCACCATCAAACGTTCATTTCTGAGGAAGAGGATGTGGAACAAAAATGGAAAAAATTCAGAAACATCGTCCAGTACGCCTTAGATACGTTCGTACCGACTAAGGTCCAAAGCGAGGGGAAAGATCCACCGTGGTATAACAATCATGTACGAAAGGTACTACGGAAACAAAGAAAGCTTCATCATAGGTTTAAGAGTAGTCGAATCATAGCTGATAAGGAAAAGCTGAACGAAGCGAAAAAGAGCGTAAAGAGAGCAATGAGAAAAGCATTCAACGAATTCGAACATAAAACATTGGCAAACAATCTAAACAAGAACGCTAAAAAGTTTTGGTCATACGTAAAATCGGTAAGCGGATCTAAATCCCCTATTCAGTCACTCGTTGACCACGATGGCACCGAAACAGAGGACGACCGAAGAAAGGCAGAAATACTGAATTCAGTGTTCCGAAACTGTTTCACTGCGGAAAATCGTAACACGGTCCCTGACTTCAGCCGTCGCACGGACGCCAAAATGGAAAATATTGAAATAAACGATATCGGAATTGAAAAACAACTGCTATCACTTAGTAGCGGAAAAGCATCCGGACCAGACGAGATACCCTTAAGATTCTACAGTGATTATGCTAAAGAACTTGCCCCCTTTCTATCAGCAATTTATCGTAGATCTCTGGAAGAACGTAAAGTACCTAGCGACTGGAAGAAAGCGCAGGTCGTTCCCATTTTCAAGAAGGGTCATAAATCAGATGCGAATAATTATAGGCCTATTTCGCTTACGTCAATCTGTTGTAGAATAATGGAACATGTTTTGTGTTCTCGTATTATGACGTTCTTAGATAATACAAATCTCCTTCATCATAACCAACATGGATTCCGCAAACAGAGATAATGTGAAACTCAGCTCGCCCTATTTGCCCAAGAAATTCACAGTGCCGTAGACACTGGCGAGCAGATTGATGCCGTATTCCTGGACTTCAGGAAGGCATTTGATACGGTTCCGCACTTACGTTTAGTGAAAAAAATACGAGCTTACGGAATATCGGACCAGGTTTGTGATTGGATTCAGGATTTCCTAGAAGAAAGAACACAACATGTCATTCTTAACGGTTCAAAATCTGCAGATGTAGAGGTAATTTCGGGAGTACCGCAAGGAAGCGTGATAGGACCTTTATTGTTTACAATATACATAAATGACTTAGTTGACAACATCGGTAGCTCCGTGAGGCTATTTGCAGATGACACGGTTGTCTACAAGAAAGTAGCAACATCAGAAGACTCGTACGTACTCCAGGAAGACCTGCAGAGGATTAATGAATGGTGCGACAGCTGGCAGCTTTCCCTAAACGTAGATAAATGTAATATAATGCGCATACATAGGGGCAGAAATCCATTCCAGTACGATTATGCCATAGGTGGTAAATCATTGGAAGCGGTAACGACCGTAAAATACTTAGGAGTTACTATCCGGAGCGATCTGAAGTAGAATGATCACATAAAACAAATAGTGGGAAAAGCAGGCGCCAGGTTGAGATTCATAGGAAGAATTCTAAGAAAATGTGACTCATCGACGAAAGAAGTAGCTTACAAAACGCTTGTTCGTCCGATTCTTGAGTATTGCTCATCAGTATGGGACCCTTACCAGGTTGGATTAATAGAAGAGATAGACATGATCCAGCGAAAAGCAGCGCGATTCGTCATGGGGACATTTAGTCAGCGCGAGAGCGTTACGGAGATGCTGAACAAGCTCCAGTGGCGGACACTTCAAGAAAGGCGTTACGCAATACGGAGAGGTTTATTATCGAAATTACGAGAGAGCACATTCCGGGAAGAGATGGGCAACATATTACTACCGCCCACATATATCTCTCGTAATGATCACAACGAAAAGATCCGAGAAATTAGAGCAAATACGGAGACTTACAAGCAGTCGTTCTTCCCACGCACAATTCGTGAGTGGAACAGGGAAGGGGGGATCAGATAGTGGTACAATAAGTACCCTCCGCCACACACCGTAAGGTGGCTCGCGGAGTATAGATGTAGATGTAGATGTAGATGTGGATTCCGACCACAATCTATTGGTTATGAACTGCAGATTGAAACTGAAGAAACTGCAAAAAGGTGGGAATTTAAGGAGATGGGACCTGGATAAACTGAAAGAACCAGAGGTTGTAGAGAGTTTCAGGGAGAGCATAAGGGAACAATTGACAAGAATGGGGGAAAGAAATACAGTAGAAGAAGAATGGGTAGCTCTGAGGGATGAAGTGCTGAAGGCAGCAGAGGATCAAGTAGGTAAAAAGACGAGGGCTAATAGAAATCCTTGGGTAACAGAAGAAATATTGAATTTAATTGATGAAAGGAGAAAATATAAAAATGCAGTAAATGAAGCAGGCAAAAGGGAATACAAACGTCTCAAAAATGAGATCGACAGAAAGTGCAAAATGGCTAAGCAGGGATGGCTAGAGGACAAATGTAAGGATGTACAGGCTTGTCTCACTAGGGGTAAGATAGATACTGCCTACAGGAAAATTAAAGAGACCTTTGGAGAGAAGAGAACAACTTGTATGAATATCAAGAGCTCAGATGGCAACCCGGTTCAAAGCAAAGAAGGGAAGGCAGAAAGGTGGAAGGAGTATATAGAGGCTTTATACAAGGGAGATGTACTTGAGGACAGTATTATGGAAATGGAAGAGGATGTAGATGAAGATGAAATGGGAGATAAGATACTGCGTGAAGAGTTTGACAGAGCACTGAAAAACCTGAGTCGAAACAAGGCCCCGGGAGTAGACAACATTCCATTAGAACTACTGATTACCTTGGGAAAGCCAGTCATGACAAAAACTCTACCATCTGGTGAGTAAGATGTATGAGACAGGCGAAATACCCACAGACTTCAAGAAGAATATAATAATTCCAATACCAAAGAAAGCAGGTGTTGACAGATGTGAAAATTACCGAACTATCAGTTTAATAAGTCACAGCTGCAAAATACTAACGCGAATTCTTTACAGACGAATGGAAAAACTAGTAGAAGCGGACCTCGGGGAAGATCAGTTTGGATTCCGTAGAAATGTTGGAACACGTGAGGCAATACTAACCTTACGACTTATCTTAGAAGAAAGATTAAGAAAAGGCAAACCTACGTTTCTAACATTTGTAGACTTAGAGAAAGCTTTTGACAATGTTGACTGGAAAACTCTCTTTCAAATTCTGAAGGTGGCAGGGGTAAAATACAGGGAGCGAAAGGCTATTTACAATTTGTACAGAAACCAGATGGCAGTTATAAGAGTCGAGGGGCATGAAAGGGAAGCAGCGGTTGGGAAAGGAGTGAGACAGTGTTGTAGCCTCTCCCCGATGTTATTCAATCTGTATATTGAGCAAGCAGTAAAGGAAACAAAAGAAAAATTCGGAGTAGGTATTAAAATTCATGGAGAAGAAGTAAAAACTTTGAGGTTCGCCGATGACATTGTAATTCTGTCAGAGACAGCTAAGGACTTGGAATAGCAGTTGAACGGAATGGACAGTGTCTTGAAAGGAGGATATAAGATGAACATCAACAAAAGCAAAACGAGGATAATGGAATGTAGTCAAATTAAATCGGGTGATGCTGAGGGGATTAGATTAGGAAATGAGACACTTAAAGTAGTAAAGGAGTTTTGCTATTTAGGGAGTAAAATAACTGATGATGGTCGAAGTAGAGAGGATATAAAATGTAGACTGGCAATGGCAAGGAAATCGTTTCTGAAGAAGAGAAATTTGTTAACATCGAGTATAGATTTAAGTGTCAGGAAGTCGTTTCTGAAAGTATTTGTATTGAGTGTAGCCATGTATGGAAGTGAAACATGGACGATAACCAGTTTGGACAAGAAGAGAATAGAAGCTTTCGAAATGTGGTGCTACAGAAGAATGCTGAAGATAAGGTGGGTAGATCACGTAACTAATGAGGAGGTATTGAATAGGATTGGGGAGTGGAGAAGTTTGTGGCACAACTTGACTAGAAGAAGGGATCGGTTGGTAGGACATGTTTTGAGGCATCAAGGGATCACAAATTTAGCATTGGAGGGCAGCGTGGGGGGTAAAAATCGTAGAGGGAGACCAAGAGATGAATACACTAAGCAGATTCAGAAGGATGTAGGTTGCAGTAGGTACTGGGAGATGAAGAAGCTTGCACAGGATAGAGTAGCATGGAGAGCTGCATCAAACCAGTCTCAGGACTGAAGATCACAACAATAACAACAACATTCAAACATCGCCGAATATTAAAAAAAAATTGCATCTAAATCTCCTCATTACTTTTACTAGCTCTCTCTCTCTCCCCCAGTTTCCATAAACACAAACAGATATACGAATACACACATAAGCGCGCACACACACACACACACACACACACACACACACACACACACACACACAGCAATATTTCTTACCAAATATTCAAATTTAGCGCCAGATTAAACAGAAACAAAACGGTAAACAAGTGGGCAACAACAGTAACAAAGCATCTCCCTGAGTATGGCGACGTAAGTATTACTTCAAATCTTGTTCTTATATAAAAAACACGAATGAAAGCAGGTGTGAGTGAAACATAAAAGGATATGGAAAACAGTGTATACAATCGTAACAGAAAAAGAAGTCTCATTAGAGACACACAAATGGAGGAAAAAGTAGGTATAGTGACATGCACAACCTGTTCTCACCAATAAAATATTTAAAAAGCTAGCAAATTTCTTTACTGCAAAGGACAAAATTCCATAAAAGCAAGGAATTTCACAAGTAATGTGATCTGAGGTGAGCAATCGAAAGGCACATGTCTGACTTTTGTGCCTAAAATACACGTTCCTACCACGTTAATGTGACCACCGCCCTTTTAGACGTCAACATGCTATAACCGCTCACGAATAGTGGTTGGCTGGTGCCTGCACCAGCAGTTGAGGGCATATAAAGAGCATCAGGGGAACATGGAAAACTGTCAGTAGTTACCATAACGTGGAATAGTAGAATTTATCTGACGTCAGAAATGGTATGGCTTTCGGACCTGTGGCGAGACATTAGTGAAACGGATAACATTGCAAACTGTTCACGTGCCGCCGTGGTTAAAGTATGCCATCCATGCCAAAATGCACCGAAGCAACTGTGGTGCATTACGGGCCCTAAATTGATGGGGTGAACGACGGCAGCGGAGGTGTGTACGGGTGAATAGACGTGCAACTGTTGAGCAACTAACCGCCAAGAAGAACCAAGGGGCTACCAGCAATGTCACCTGAACGACCGTTCAGCTAACTTTTCTGTGTACTGGCATCCGCAGTTCATGCACCCATGTTAACTGCTGTTCTTCGGTGACGAAGGCTGGAATTTGCACACCAAACCGCAAGTGGACGTCCACTATGTGGTAACAAGTGGCCTTTTCAGATGTATCACGTTTCATGCTCCATCGGATGTGTAAGAAGTGAAACTCAAAAAACAAACAATGAGACAGTATTTTGGGCAGGAAATGATTTCTTGGCATTCCCTGGGTGGTCTCGTCCTTTTGGATGGCACAGTGGACCAGCACAAATTCGCGTCTATCCTTGGGGACCATGTCCACCCTTACATGCAGTCGGTTTTTTCTAGGAATGAAGGCATGTACCAGCAGGACAATGCAGCGTGTTACACAGCTTGCGGCTCGCAGTGTACATGTGAAGTTCAAAGAGCAGCAGATGCGTTTTCCGCGCCCCCCTGACCACCATAGTCCTCGGATTTAAACCCAATCGAGAATCTGTAGGACCACCATGACTGGACTGTTTGCACAATGGATCCTCAACCGTGAAACCTATCGCAGCCTGGAACGATACTGCAGTTGACCTGGCTCCATATCCCTATCTGTAGCTTCCGGAATCTCACTGACACTCTCCTGCACTTTCGCAGTCATCCGCGCTGGAAAATATTTCTGTTCAGGATTTTGACATGTGGTCACATCAATGTCACCGGATAGTGTAGAAAAATGCATGTGATTTTTGTGTCATATTTTACACAAATCAGGACCAACAGAATATTACACAAAGGCGTCGAAACATGTCTGTGTACGAAGATAAAGGATTACATTGAGTTTCGCCGAAGGTGGAGTATAAGAAACACAAATTTAATTCGCAACCAGAAGAAAATATCAACAGGAGCTTCCAGCCTGAGCAAAATGAAAAAGTCGATACCATAGAGATCAAAGTTTACACGATCTACAGTCAGACGCTGCACACGTCGTCCCTCCCTTAGTTTAATGGCAACTGCGAAGACATAAAGAACATCCGGCGACAAAATTAAAATTACATAATTTTGAAAACAGCGTTTCTTATAGAACGGGTTAAATGCTGGGAAAGAGAAAGAGACGGGGACTTAGGACAATCTCATTACAATTTATTTCTCACCGAAGGGATCATTAACGCTATTAAAATATGCAGTGAGAACTAGACAGAAAGACAAAAAAACTTATACAGTTATACGTAGATAATTAAGTATACATCATGTACTATTAAATTTTTATTGTTTTCACAAATATAACTTGCTTATCTACAGAAAAGTCGCAAGTGTAGAGCGTGTCACTCTCAGATAATCAACAGCTATGTTGATAAGGTGAAGAAGGGCTCCCTCCTAATATTCTGTCGGACCTTCTTTTGTTCTGTGCAGTGCCGCAACTCGACGTCACGTGGACTCAACAAAACTTTAAAATTCCCGTATCATTAAATTCACGTATGTTGTCTCTGCGGTTGTCCATAACTGCGAAAGTGTTGGTGGTGCCGGGTTTTCTGCAAGAACTGACGTCTCTGTTAGCTGCCATAAATACTCGACTGCATTCACGTCGGACGATCTGGGTGGCAAAATCGTTAGTTCGAATCGTCCAGAATGTAATTCAAACTAGTCGTGATCAGTTGTGCCCCGATGACATGGAGCATTGCCATCCATAAAATGGACGTCCGCCACTTAGCGAAAAATTACTGATTATAAACCCTGAGTCATCCCATTCTCTTTGCCGATCACGACATGACTAAATTTTATTGTACCTAATGATATAGCTAAAATTCTGTGAAACGGTGTGCTTATTTATAAAGTACTTACACTTGAAACGCTTTTATCTTGAAAATGACATACAAATTCCATCGGTTTTCGGAAACACGAAGTCCATGAATGGCTGCAGATGCTCTCCAAGTAGCCATCCATAAAAATTTCCAGTCAATGATTGGTTCAGTTGGAACACAGGAATCTACCATCAGCTCTTACAAACTGTAACCGGGACTCATCTGACCAGTGCACAGTTTTTCAGTCACCTAGGGTCCAAGTTGTATGGTCATGAACCCAAGAGAGGTGCTGCGGAAGAAGTCGATCTGTTATCAAACACACTCGCGTCGGTCATCTGTTGCCATAGCCCATTAACTCTACGTTTCGCCGGACCAATGGATACGTTCGTTGCACGTCCAACGCTGATTTCTGGGGTTGTTTTATGCAGTGTTGCTTGATTGTTAGCACTGACAACGCAACGGAAACGCCATGTTCTCATCCATGACTCAAAGTCGTTGGCCACGGCATTTTCCGTGGTAATACCTGAAATTTGGAATTCTTGACACTCTTTTGACACTATTGATCTCTGAATATTGACTTCCCTAACGATTTCCGAAATGGAATGTCCTATGCGTCGCTGGCCGGTGTTGCCGAGCGGTTCTAGGCGCTTCAGTCTGGAACCGCACGACCGCTACGGTCGCAGGTTCGAATCCTGCCTCGGGCATGGATGTGTGTGATGTCCTTAGGTTAGTTAGGTTTAAGTAATTCTAGGTTCTAGGGGATTGATGACCTCAGATGTTAAGTCCCATAGTGCTCAGAGCCATTTGAACTATTTGAACCTATGCGTCTAGTTCCAACTACCATACCTCGTTCAGAGTCTGTTAATTCCCGTTGTGAGTCCATGATCACCTTCGAAACCTTTTCACGTGAATCACCTGAGTGCAAACGACAGCTCCGCCAATGCACTGCCCTTTTATACATCGTATATGCGATACTACCGCCATCTGCATATCGCTATTCCACGACTTTTGTCACATCAATGTACATTTCCCAAAACAATTTTTCTGGTCTAGTTTTCGTACTGTTAAATTTCATCATTGCCGTAACAAAATTTCCGAACAACACAAGTAGGTGGTCAAGGAGGTACAGGTCCCTAACAGAGCACTAAGTAGACAAATGTATATTTTGAGGAAAAAGTATCCGAATATTAGTGCACTTTAACTTGGTACATTCCCGTACTATGAGCTGTTTTTAGTGTTTTCTGTGATAGGTAGATTTCCTTTGGTTCTAAAAATTTACTTGATGTCGTTTTGTAGCACATGCTTTATGCGTAAATCTGCGTGCCGTATTGGCTTAGCTATATTTTGGAAGCAGTTATATATTTTTACTCATACAGCCTCAAAGTCTTTCAGATTTCAATCCTATTTTACGTCCAAGGTGCACTTTCCCATAGGTACTAAACTATTCCACATAAGTTGAATGTTCTGTTCATAAATGATAGCAATTTTCTTGATATATTTCTAAAATCGTCAATGCGCTGTTCGGAGAATACGGTGAGCAATAAGCTGCATCTTTTTATTCTTGCTTTTTCATAAGGGGATGTAGGTAAGATGCTGCCACTGCTTAAGGAACTGCAATTCTTTAGTTGTATAAAAGTGTGGCTATGCTAACAAACTGAGACCAGCACGCCCATGCACGCAACACTATAAACACTGTCGCTTATGCATTAACCGTGTAAATCCAGATGTAGGCTATAAATTGTTAGATTCGCGGTAATTAGTTAGCTGTTTACTATGCACATTCTAAATGCGTTGCACAAAGTAAATGCCTCATGGTCTTGGCCATATTTCATTAATGAGGCTTTCATAACGCTTTACTAAGTAAATTCATGGGTCCAGTGGGAGGATATTACAATTCAGAGCATATTTAGGACATACATTTGCATCTAATTCGACGTTCATACAAGGACAGGGAAATCTTATGTTAATGAATGTAAAAGTGCTACACATGAAGTAATGGGATTGGTATTGTATATACATACGACGAAGTGTTCCTTGCATCTGTTGATTTAATCAGCGAGTGTTTCTTTAGAACGTTAAAATTTCAGTCAATTCACGTAAGTCGTACATCTTTCAGTCAGCGAGAGTTGTTTGAGCCATCATTTATTGTTATAATTTCCACTTTATATCCCTATTACCACTAATAACATATTGTATTCCTACACAGTGTCAGCCCATACATTATCAGTCCAGTACGATCAATATTTCTCTTCAGCCATTAGAACTCATAAGTTCATGTACGAACATGTTACATCAAACCAGCAACATCCCTTGCGTAAATATGTTCTTCCTTGCATAGCATTTTCATTAAAACTAAAGTGTATTGTATCCCTCAAAGGTAGCTGCAAAACAAAATGCGGGAACATGAGTCGCAACTCGTTTGCATGTTATTACTGTCACTTCTAATTTTGCTGTAATACACATAATATGCTACTAGATACAATGTATAGATCGTTAAGCCTACCGTTAAAACTGTCACAAATGCTCGTAGCTCTGTAAGATACACAACATGTATAATCAGTCACGGCAATCGTACTGTAAATATCAGTTTATGGAGACTCTCATTACAATCTACGGTTTGACCTGTAAACATAATCTGCCATCTGGGGCCCAGTTTTTACTGTGCCTGCCCTTCATAAAAAAAATGGCTCTGAGCACTATGGGACTTAACATCGGAGGTCATCAGTCCCCTAGAACTTAGAACTACATAAACCGAACTAACCTAAGGACGACAGCACAGCACACACATCCATGCCCGAGGCAGGATTCGAATCTGCGACCGTAGCGGTAGCGCGGTTCCAGACTGAAGCGCCTAGAACCGCTCGGCCACATCGGCCGGCCCTTCATAATCAATGTAGGTTATTCCCTGATTTATTATTACGTACCTTATTATCATGTCCCTTCTTATTGTCAATATTTACCATATCTTCCTTCCTTCGCCGCTTCTGCGGAGAAATTTCTCATTCCAAATCAGTTCACCGAATTTTCAAAATGCTTCGATTCTCTTCTATTCCCCTTTTGAAACTGTCCATGCTTCGCAACCATAGAATTCTGTGCTCCCAACGTACATTCTCAGAAATTTCTTTCCCAGTAAACGTCTCTTGGCCAGAAATTCCCTCTATGTCCATATTATTGAAGCTTTTTATGTCGTGGATTATTTTGCTTCAAACTTTGATGTTCAAATTTCTGCTATTTCGGATAACTTTTGTCGGCCTTCGATTGATTCTCAACTCATATTTTGTACTCATTAGACTGTTAATTCCGTTCTACGAAATTACATCTTCTTCACGTTCAGTGAAACTTAAAAAATTGTGTCCTTTTAATCTGTATTTCAACCCCACTCTTCATCCTTTTCCATCAATGTTCCTTCGATGTATGTATTGAACAATTCGGGGAAGGACTGTATTACGTACCCTCATAAGGCAAGCCTTGAGAACACGTAGTGTACCCAGGAATATTGTCAGAAGCTTTCGATTTGATTAAACTGAAGGTAGAGTGGGGGGGGGGGGAGAAGAAAAATCACGCGTTCATGCAACACCACGCATTCATACACTTTCGTTCTGTTGGTCCAGATGTGGCCGAGCGGTTCTAGGCACTACAGTCTGGAACCGCGCGACCGCTACGGTCGCAGGTTCGAATCCTGCCTCGGGCATGGATGTGTGTGATGTCCTTAGATTGGTTAGGTTTAAGTAGCTCTAAGTTCTAGGGGACTGATGACATCAGCAGTTAAGTCCCATAGTGCTCAGAGCCATTTGAACCGTTCTTTGTTGGTCCAGATGTTGCAATGTGGGACACATAAAGTTGCATGGACATACTGATCTCCAGATCTTTGAACACGGTACGTTCGCTAACCGAACATTATTGTCACATTTCTCTCCTTCTCTACGTGCGTCCTTCCAGCAGTGCAGTCCGTCCTCACTACATTTTTGTGTATGACAATGTGCAACTGCTTGGAATTGCGCAAGTGGGGCAGCACTAGGAACGAGAGGATATTCGCAGAATGGCCTGGCCTTTCCATTTCCCATTCTTAAATGTCGTGAGTACGTGTAAGATGCATCGGGAAGACGTACTGCAGTACGTCCACACGCACCAGCGACCATCCAGCCGTTGCAAACCGCACTGGTGGAGGAGTTGAAGGTTCAAATGGTTCAAATGGCTCTGAGCACTATGGGACTTACCATCTGCGGTCATCAGTCACTTAGGGCTTAGAACTACTTAAACCTAACTAACCTAAGGACATCACACACATCCATGCCCGAGGCAGGATTCGAACCTGCGACCGTAGCAGTCGTGCGGTTCCGGACTGAGCGCCTAGAACCGCTCGGCCACCGCGGCCGGCGGAGTTGAAGGCCCTACCACGCGCAATCCTTATCAATCTATCCGTCTGTGGTGATTAATTAACATGTCCTGCCTTTTTTAAAGCCCAAGACACCAAGATAAACCGCGGTGACTTCAGTGTCTTCGAATAGAAGTATGATTTCTTTTCGTTTAATTGTGTATTTTTTCTGTCACCTCCTGTACAATACTGTCGCAGTTCTTTCTATGTATGGCCCAAATTTCATCGAGCTATGTTAACTGGCAGTGACACATTTCTGAACAGTTTCTTTTCTCCTTCCGTTTTGCACAATGGCGTATTTTAAGTATGTGTCAATCGTATTAAGTAAACGAGCAGCATCCAAAAATTCAGTTCACGCTAGAAATGGAAAACAATGGGGCGATTAACTATTTAGATTTGACCGTCAGAAACGAGGAAGGTAGGCACGTTTTCGGCGTCTGCAGAAAAGACACTTGCTCCGACTACATCATAGAAGCGACGTCCCACCACCCGGCACAGCATAAAAGAGCGTACTTTCATGCAATGTGCAACAGAGCCCTGACATTGCCACTTAAGGAAGATGAGTTGCGGAAAGAACTAGGTATTATTAAGCAAGTAACAGCAGCTAATGGATACAGGACACGAGATGTTACACGTATGTTTAACAAGATCAAAAACAAAATAAGGAAAATTAAAGTTAAGAAGAAGTTTGTCACCCTGACATACAAAGGGCGTGTTTCGGAAATAATTGCTAAATTCTTTCCAAAAAACATCGCAGTGGCATTCCAGAATGAAGGGCAAATAACAGATAGACTAAGACATAAACCGCCAACGACAAAACAAATGAAACAATTCCGGAGTATATAAAATCAAGTGTGCTGAATGTGACAGTTATTATACAGGACAAACAGGGCGGAATTTTGAAATTCAGTATAGGGAACATTGCAGTCATAGCAGTCGACAACATTTGTAACACATGTAAAAGATAGTAAACATGAAGTGAGTAATACAAATGAACAAATGGAGGTGCTACATAAAGCTCCAAAAAGTCTCTATCTGAACGTGCTCGAAGAGATTGAAATATACGCTCATCAAAGAAAAACCCCAGGCCTACTACTTACTGAGCAAAGCGATTTTATGCACAGGAGTTATTATGAGATTTTTAAAGACCTGTTTAGGCTTACTCTTGAATGCAACAGCACGCCCCAGTAAGAACCAGCTGCAGCGGAACAGCCCTCAGCGTACTGGCGGCGAGGTGAATTGGGGGCGGCGGAAGGGACTCGGCATGGCGTTGTATACGTTCTGACGTAGGGAAATCCTCTCCACCACAAATCAAAACAAAGAAGAGGAAACGCACATTTTCGAAAGAATATCTACATTTTAATTATATTTTATGTTTCTTTATTAAGACATTTTATATTAGTGTAAATTTTCGTTTCATGGTCCACTCAAAAAAAGATTCTTAATATGTTATTACTTAAAAAATTGTTTTATAAAAAAGAATATTCGCCATTAATATGTACGGTGAAATAATAACAGATACATAATTGTTATACGCAGAGGGCACTGTTTTCTTTTACCAATCTGCGATATAAGGTTTTAACAATTTAAAATTTTCTTTAGCTATGACAGCGAACCGATTGTTCTGTACTGACAACTTACTCTGTAACTGCAATATATGGTATGTTGGCATTTAATACGTTCCAGAATTTCTTTTTGTAAACTAAGATATTTCTATCAATAACTGTATCTCTCTTGTTAGTTATATTTTTAACTTTGTCTAACAGATCTGAAGGTCGGCAGCTAGCCCGAAACCGGTAATTGAACATAAAGAATAGCAATCAAAGACTGAAACGCCATATTTTTACGTATTAAGTGAGTTTTCGTCAGCACATATACCAACTAGCATTATACTGACAGCTAAACACGAAATATATTTTATGCTTTCTGTACCTTGGTAGACAGGATGCATAATGCTCGTCTGAGGACTGTAACCGGTAGTAACGAGGAACTGTTTACCAGCGCTCTTGGCGGTGAATTACGACTTTTTTTAATATTTACGATGTTTTTGGCACCATCTTCACAAAATATAGCTTACAAGCATTATATTGACAGTTAAACACGAAATTTATTTAATGCATTCTGTACCTTGGTAGACAGGATGCATAATGCTGGTCTGAGGACGTAACCGGTAGTAATGAGGAACTGTTTACCAGCGCTCTTGGCGGTGAATTACGACTTTTTTTTATATTTACGATGTGTTTGGCACCATCTTCACAAAATATAGCTTACAATATGTCACACTATGCTTTTCAGTGAGTTACTGCAGGCCTTTAAAAATGCTTCGTCCTGTGAATTACTATGTCATACGCCACATAATCGACCTGTACTCACAGAAGGAAATTGGTAGACTCGATAACATCCGTGGCCTACAAAGGTGGTGTGCTATTACCGTGTTTTTAGTCAACGACTTTGATACCGACCTCCATTTTCTCTTATACTAAAGTATTTACGCTTTTGAATCTAATAAACCTCATATGTTAGATTACAACTTGTTTCATATCTTGGGCGTTACACTTAACGTCCACATTTCCCCTCCACAAATCTCCCAGCGCCAAGTTAACTCTTTTCGGATGCCGTAGGAGATGGCCCACTAACCTGCCCCTTCCAACGATCATCCATAGGCTTCCTTCCTCATGAATCATTTTTAGTGCTCCTCAATATCGTATTTTATATGTCCACCTAAATTTTTACGTTTCTATCAGAGCATCACATTGAGCAAGCAGTGAAGGAAACAAAAGATAAATTCGGAGTAGGTATTAAAATCCATGGAGAAGATATAAAAACTTTGAGGCTCGCCGATGACATTGTAATTCTGCCAGAGACAGCAAAGGACTTGGAAGAGCAGTTGAACGGAATGGACAGTGTCTTGAAAGGAGGATATAAGATGAACATCAACAAAAGCAAAACGAGGATAATGGACTGTAGTCGAATTAAGTCTGGTGATGCTGAGGGAATTAGATTAGGAAATGAGACACTTAAAGTAGTAAAGGAGTGTTGCTATTTGGGGAGCAAAATAACTGGTGATGGTCGAAGTAGAGAGGATATAAAAGGTAGACTGGCAATGGAAAGAAAAGCGTTTCTGAAGAAGAGAAATTTGTTAACATCGAGTATAGATTTAAGTGTCAGGAAGTCGTTTCTGAAAGTATTTGTCTGGAGTGTAGCCATGTATGAAGTGAAACATGGACGATAAATAGTTTAGACAAGAAGAGAATAGAAGCTTTCGAAATGTGGTGCTACAGAAGAACGCTGAAGATTAGATGGGTGGATCACATAACTAATGAGGAGGTATTGAATAGAATTGGCGAGAAGAGGAGTTTGTGGCACAACTTGACAAGAAGAAGGGACCGGTTGGTAGGACATGTTCTGAGGCATCAAGGGATCACAAATTTAGCATTGGAGGGCAGCTTGGAGGGTAAAAATCATAGAGGGCGACCAAGAGATGAATACACTAAGAAAATTCAGAAGGGCGTAGGTCGCAGCAAGTACTGGGAGATGCAGAAGCTTGCACAGGATAGAGTAGTATGGAGAGCTGCTTCAAACCAGTCTCAGGACTGAAGACCACAACAACAACATAACGTTCATAATGCTTCCATTTCCTTCTTCTCTCGTTTATATGGACCACGCCCTACTTTGCGGTGATTCAAGGGCGTACAGCAGAGGAGGCAGTGTAAGCTGCTGGAGGAACAACTTTCCAGGAGGAGCTGCTGTGTTTGTGAAACTATTGCACAAGTAACGAGGGTGAATGTAATTTGCCCATCTCGACTTATTTGCCTCATTGCAACACAGATTTATGTGCTGTACTCCTGTGACTTAAAAGGGATAACTTAATTCGATTCTTCTTTGTTATTCAACAAAAAAGGCATACTTATAGGACAACTAGTTGCATACCCGGATTTTCTGACGTACTCATTTTATCCATTCCTTATTGTAAACGTTAACAAAGAATGAATTGTATTTGTAGGGCAATATCGAATAAATTTCATTTTTATTGTGAAAACTCCCTTGAAATCATTAAACAGTCATACATGGAAGTATTGGTAACGCACAAATGTACAAGTGTAGCTGCTTCGCGCGTCTACAACGTGATTTTGTAAACGTCTCTATGGCAACGCCTCTTCATAGCTCTAAATATGGCTATTGTTTCCGTCGACAGACTTTTTGCGCTTAGCAGTTGAAAGGTGTCAAAAGCACTGGCAGGTGTCACGGATTTCTGTACGTCAACTTTATATAGGAGTGTCCTAATAGTAAAGAATAAATGTACTAAAAAATGGTTCAAATTGGCTCGGAGCACTATGGGACTTAACATCTGAATTAGCTCCCTAGAACTTAGAACTACTTAAACCTAACTAACCTGAAGACATCACACACATCCATGCCCGAGGGAGAATTCGGACCTGCGACCGTAGCGGTCACGCGGTTCCAGACTGTAGCGCCTAGAACCGCTCGGCCACACCGACCGGCTATGTATTAGAACCTCATGCATGATAAGGCATTTTTTTCATGCATCTCAGCGTTCATGACGTCATATCTCTTGAGCTACGTTTCTTACAATGTCTTCGCGTAGAAGATGAGCAGATGTGGATATTGTCTGCAAAATGTGTTGCGAATACAGTTAGTAGTAAAGAAATAATAAATTTAAACTTAATGGACAAAGCGAAGGTTTTTCACGTCCCTTAGTGTTTATGGCGTGAATTATGTGTGATACCACGATAGAATTTACATACATACTGCATACATACATTCGTACATACATACACTCCTGGAAATTGAAATAAGAACACCGTGAATTCATTGTCCCAGGAAGGGGAAACTTTATTGACACATTCCTGGGGTCAGATACATCACATGATCACACTGACAGAACCACAGGCACATAGACACAGGCAACAGAGCATGCACAATGTCGGCACTAGTACAGTGTATATCCACCTTTCGCAGCAATGCAGGCTGCTATTCTCCCATGGAGACGATCGTAGAGATGCTGGATGTAGTCCTGTGGAACGGCTTGCCATGCCATTTCCACCTGGCGCCTCAGTTGGACCAGCGTTCGTGCTGGACGTGCAGACCGCGTGAGACGACACTTCATCCAGTCCCAAACATGCTCAATGGGGGACAGATCCGGAGATCTTGCTGGCCAGGGTAGTTGACTTACACCTTCTAGAGCACGTTGGGTGGCACGGGATACATGCGGACGTGCATTGTCCTGTTGGAACAGCAAGTTCCCTTGCCGGTCTAGGAATGGTAGAACGATGGGTTCGATGACGGTTTGGATGTACCGTGCACTATTCAGTGTCCCCTCGACGATCACCAGTGGTGTACGGCCAGTGTAGGAGATCGCTCCCCACACCATGATGCCGGGTGTTGGCCCTGTGTGCCTCGGTCCTATGCAGTCCTGATTGTGGCGCTCACCTGCACGGCGCCAAACACGCATACGACCATCATTGGCACCAAGGCAGAAGCGACTTTCATCGCTGAAGACGACACGTCTCCATTCGTCCCTCCATTCACGCCTGTCGCGACACCACTGGAGGCGGGCTGCACGATGTTGGGGCGTGAGCGGAAGACGGCCTAACGGTGTGCGGGACCGTAGCCCAGCTTCATGGAGACGGTTGCGAATGGTCCTCGCCGATACCCCAGGAGCAACAGTGTCCCTAATTTGCTGGGAAGTGGCGGTGCGGTC
Organism: Schistocerca nitens; assembly: GCF_023898315.1. Classification (NCBI taxonomy): domain Eukaryota; kingdom Metazoa; phylum Arthropoda; class Insecta; order Orthoptera; family Acrididae; genus Schistocerca; species Schistocerca nitens. Next base: position 476,588,619 of record NC_064621.1, on the reverse strand, counting down.
CCCTACGGCACTGCGTATGATCCTACGGTCTTGGCGTGCATCCGTGCGTCGCTGCGGTCCGGTCCCAGGTCGACGGGCACGTGCACCTTCCGCCGACCACTGGCGACAACATCGATGTACTGTGGAGACCTCACGCCCCACGTGTTGAGCAATTCGGCGGTACGTCCACCCGGCCTCCCGCATGCCCACTATACGCCCTCGCTCAAAGTCCGTCAACTGCACATACGGTTCACGTCCACGCTGTCGCGGCATGCTACCAGTGTTAAAGCCTGCGATGGAGCTCCGTATGCCACGGCAAACTGGCTGACACTGACGGCGGCGGTGCACAAATACTGCGCAGCTAGCGCCATTCGACGGCCAACACCGCGGTTCCTGGTGTGTCCGCTGTGCCGTGCGTGTGATCATTGCTTGTACAGCCTTCTCGCAGGGTCCGGAGCAAGTATGGTGGGTCTGACACACCGGTGTCAGTGTGTTCTTTTTTCCATTTCCAGGAGTGTACATTGTTATAAAATGTGCGGATAAAAAATAAAACGAGTTTACTTTTTCCCTTAACTATGAGAATATAGTTTTAAATGAGACTGCCAGAAGAGTGCTCGTTATATTACAGCCATTAAAAATAACTCGAACAACACGTGTCCTTTGGAAGCCACACACTCAGACACACACACACACGCACACACACACACACACACACACACACACACACACACACACATTGTATGTACTCTCTCTACAGCAAACACAGAACACGTTGCTCTTTCACAGCTGGTCATCCCAAAGAGTAATTTATCAAGAGCGTAACCAGAGTTGAGAAGATGGAGTATGCAGCAAGATATGGTAATGAGGAAACGAGCTAAATTCATGTAGAGAAGCTGTTCACATGTCAATGCGTTTCTTCACACTTCCAGTTGTGGCAGCGGTGGAGATGGGTTGAGAGGGATGAATTTTCTTTCAACAGTGAAACGCTAGCAGATTTATAACTTCGTCGTTAAAATATGTCTGTTGAGCGGCTGTCCCACGATCAGCCTCAGAGTACAACCTAAAGTGCGGATTAGCGTAAAATGGGGCTACTTTGTATATGTTTAGGTAGTTTCTTTCGTAGTTTCTTTTATATTGAATATTATTTATCATTTGCTCCAACAGCAGTATGTGCCCCTCCGCTATCAAATCAATATGAATATCAAGTCTTACAAGCCACCAAAGTCTCTTTCCTTTTTTGTGACGAAATTACCCGGAGTATGAGGTTGTGTTGACAAGACGTTGAAATGCAACCTAATGTCAAATATATAAAAATATTATGAATTATACAGGGAACCGATTAAAAACAACGGTTTTTGACCACCAATTCGTCATTGTTATTAAAGAGGAACCAAACACTTAGCATTTATAGTCACTTAATCAGTCTTGTAGTTATCTTTGGAATCATAATTACCTTTAGCATTATTAAAATGAACTTTAGCAATAAACTTAACAAACTTGAATAACTATAGAAAAGCTATAAATTATTATTAATCTGTTTCCTTGCGCAACATACATTAATAGTCAGTATCGGTTGAGCCTTTGCTACACGTACCACAAACCCAGTTTCTGCAAGTAATGCAGCAAATACAGTCAGAAGCATTGTGGTATAACCAGAAACCACACTTGCAAATATAACAGAGAGTGTTGTCCTTCTGCCTGCCTTTCTTCTTGCCATTCGTCTTACCCATTATTGCTTTCTTGTGAGAAAAATCAGTTAAAGGAAGAAATCAGGTCAGTCGCAGGTGGCACAGAGGAAGTGGCCAGCCGCTGTGGCCGAGTGGTTCTAGGCGCTCCAGTCCGGAACCACACGACTGCTGCGGTTGCAGGTTCGAATGCTGCCTCTGGCATGGATGTGTGTGAAGTCCTTAGGTTAGTTAGGTTTAAGTAGCTCTAAGTCTAGGGGACTGATGACCTCAGATGTTAAGTCTCATAGTGCTTAGAGCATTTGAACCATTTTAGAGGATGTGGAGGGGATTCATGTGAAGATCGGGTCATCCTCGATAGCTGAGACAGTTTCAGCTGAGGAACCGGATCGATTTGTGGGCATCATTTTTCGCCGGAATTTCTGGCTTGTAATGGATGTCTGTGTACATGGTTAAAGAAATACTTTCTTTCCTCTTCTGTGTCGAATTCTTTCAGAGTTGTAGCTCCTTGTCTCTTTTGAAAGCTCCTGCAGGCAAAGCCTGCTGTCGAATATAAGAACAGTTTCTTCGGAACAAAATGCTGGAAGCTTTTTCAAAACGGCTTCCGGAGCAAAAGGGGAAACCTGTACTTCTGAGGAAGTTCGGTAGATTTTTTCCTTATATTGTAATATTACATTATATCATTTCATATTATTCCTCATATTATATTATTATTTTAATGCATCCATCAGTCAGTTAGCAGCATGGGAACATGTAGCTTTAGGATGGCGACCTACGGTCATGTGTATCGAGTGCGGTGTAAAATGAATGTTCTCTAGTGCTGTCTTGATGATTTCAGGTAAAAAACGAGAAGCCAAATTGTCACCAATGACAACAGCTTTCTCATTTCCTTCTGTGTGTTCCTGGATGGGCAGCAGAATATTTTGAAGAACCATACCTCGAGGAGGTTCATATCAAACCAGCCGCTGCTACTGTTCCTGTAAATAGTTCTAGGTGGCCCACCCTGTGTCCAGATATCGTAAAGGTGCTTCGATTTGTAGACAGTTATTGGAGTAATCAGTTGTGCTTCTGCTTTGCCACACGACATGATGCTCATTGATCACTTCGAAGGCTCCTACACCCTTTCCACGCTTATGTGTTCTCGGCGTACTAGGACAATTATCACGCCCAGGCTGTATATAATATATGTCTGATTATAATTATAAATTAGAGCAGGACGTCTCTCCTCTAAAGCTGCTCTCATATTCTCAAAATACTCTTAGATGTCGTTAGGCCCCACTGATGCCTTTGAAGTTTAGATGTTTGTGTTCAGATTCTGCGTGAGGTCGTTCCGAGCACGGCAATTTGTCTTTCCACAGCTTTACAACTCTAACTTTCTTGTAGATAATTATTTGAAAGATGGTTTGGTTGTCGGCCTTTGTTTAAGGAAAACCCCAACCTACTAGTACACACAAGTTATCTGCTATTAATTTCACACTCTGAGGCGTCAAGACAGTAGGATGGCCTGACATTCATTCGTGTTTGTGACGGACCCGGTTAAAAGTGGTGGTCCTATTAATTTTATACTTCCTGGCAGCACCTGCCTCCGCTCTCCCTTCCACAATGGCTTTTGCAAGGTCTTCATCACTATAATTTGTGTAGTTTCAGGCAGCCAGTTTTGTTTTATACGTTCTGACCATTGTGATATATTTGCACAGGGATACCCTATAACAAAGAGAAGAACTATATATACCACCGACTGGTTCCGCACACATTTTAAATTTATTTAAAAGCAGCCCCGAAAGCTTTCAAAGTTACTCTTGATTTTAAGGTAACCCCGTTTTATGGCACCTAAAAGAAACACGTCCGACTGTTGCCTTGTACAAGCCAATAGCGAGCACCTTCCAAAGTTCGCAAGATGAGGCCACAGGGTATCGCTTAAAGCAGCAGACGCACATAGTGTGCTGCACCTCGTGCTGCCGGTGATTGGGAAATCTGGTATCCCTACGCCTATTGGCCACAGCTGGAGTCTTCTGCGTCGTAGTCAGACAGCTGTAATAGCTTTTCTGTAAATGACTGCAACGTAACTATTGAATGGAATGAATGTTCTATCCATGTTGCCCTTAATGGGTTTGCTAATATACAGTTATAACCATTTAATTGGCGATTAAAGTTTAGTCCTGAAAGATGAGTCAGTTTTTAATTAATTGTTTCACATGAACCGATTCGTTATTCATCACCCATTTGTTCCTCCAGTTGGCAAATACCTTACTAAATGATAATTTATTGAAATCCTCAGCTGCCGACAGGTGTTGTTGATATACCTCGATGGGGACAGCTGAAAGTGTGTGCCCCGACCGGGACTCGAACCTGGGATCTCCTGCTTACATGGCAGACGCTCTATCCATCTTGAGCCACCGAGGACATATGAATAGCGCGACTGCAGGGACTTACCATTTGCACGTTTCCCGTGAGACCCACATTCCCAACTGTCCACAATCTACATACGTAATATACCTAATAGCTATTTGCCCATACACTCATTACTTGCGCACACTAAGGTGACGATTCCCGCAAGAGTTCGGGCAGCCTGTGCACATTTGCACAGACGAAGGTCAATGGCCGGGTAGCCTTTAGCTATATATGATGGTAGTAACTGCTCTCGAAAGAACACGGTCATCAATGGTGTTATTTCGAGAGCAGTTACTATCTTCATATACAGTTAAAGGCTACCCGGCTATTGACCTTCGTCTGTGCAAATGTGCACAGGCTGCCCGAACTCTTGCGGGAATCGTCACCTTAGTGTGTGCGAATAATGAGTGGATGGGCAAATATCTATTAGTTACATTACGTATGTAGATGGACAGTTGGGAATGTGGGTCGCACGGGGAGCGTGCAAGTGATAAGTCTCTGCAGTCGCGCTATTCATATGTCCTCGGTGGCTCAGATGGATAGAGCGTCTGCCATGTAAGCAGGAGATCCCGGGTTCGAGTCCCGGTCGGGGCACACACCTTCAGCTGTCCCCATCGAGATATATCAACAACACCTGTAGGCAGCTGAGGGTTTCAATTAATTATCATTTATTTTAGAGAAGCTGCACGATCATCTAAGGTATCTGTTCTTTCGAGAGCAGTTACTATCTTCAAATATCTTACTGATTTGAAATTATACGTCATGACTTTTTTAAGAGAGGATTGCAGCTGTAGTCTCCCACAGCCGGTTTCCAAACGAAGTCCTACAATATCCAAGAAACGAAGTGTTGCAAATGTAAACCTTGGGGAACCTCTTTCTCATTTCGCATTAATAATCGATATCATGGCAAGGCCAAAGATCAGTGTGACGCAACATGTCAGACGCCATAAAACCTATACGTAACACTGAATATAGCATACGTCCATCATGCGTAACTAAAACAGCCCAGTCCATAAGCCATAAAGGTTGCGTGAACCCTGCTTCTGCCTGATACCAAGTAACTTTACTCTAAGGAAAAAAAAAAAAAAAAGCGACACTCCATGAAAGAATTTCTCAAACGAGACAGAGATCGGTAGAAGTTGTGCACAAGTACTGCCAAAGAAATGACTTCAATTTCAGATAAATTGGATGATCAATTCAAAAGAAAGAGCATCACAAACTGCGCAAGTCAATAACGTGTTGGTCCACCGCTGGCTCTTACGCAAGCAGTTGCTAGACTTGGCACTGACGAAAATGTTTTTCTCATGAGAAATACCACGCAAGATTCTGCCCAAATGGCGCACTAGATAGTCAAACTTCCGAAACGGTAGGAGGGCCTTGACCATAATGCTCCAAACGTTTTCGTTGGAGAGAGATCTGGCGACCGTGCTAGCGAAGGCATGGTTCGGCGAGCACAAAGACAAACAGTGGAAACTCTACGTATGTGCTGGTGGACATTATTTTGCTGAAATGTAAACGCAGGGTAGCTATTCATGAAGAGCAAAAAACCAGGACGTTGAATATCTTTGACGTTCCGCTGCGCTGTAAGGGTGCGGCGGATGACAACCAGAGGGAGCCTGCTACGAAATAGAATGGCAGCTCCTGGCTGCCCGGCCGTATGACAGGCGACAAGTAGAATGGTATCCCATCCACCTCTGGGACGTTTCCCGACACGTCCTCGCTGGTCATCGGGGCGCAGTTCTAAGTGGGACTCATCACTGAAGGCAATTCTACCCTAGCCAATGAGGTACCAGACCTAAGACGTGTCTGGACACGCCCCGGGCAGCAGTGAACGCCAACACGACTGTCGGCCACCATACAACCTGAAAACAGGGAATGATGGTCTGGTATTCCACTTCTTTTCATTGCGTGATCCCTCTGGTTGCCATCCGCGACATTCTTTCAGCAGATCCGTAGGTCGACAATATTCTACATCCCGCTTTGTTGCCCTTTATGGCAAGCCATCCTGGACTCACATTTCAGGAAGATAATGCCGGACTATACAGGGCCATCAAGGTCTCAGATCCCTCCCCAACTGAGAGAGTTTGGAGTAATGTCGCTAGGGCTTTCTAAACACCTGCGGAAGCTGTTTCCGTTGGATATGTCATCCATTTTTTTCTACTATTGCAATCATTTGTTTGTCTGTGCATGTATATCACATTTACTGATTGCCATCCCATTCAGATGATTCTTTGTGGTGTTGTCTCTCTTCTTTTGCCTTAGAGTGTGGATCTCTAATGACCGTTCACCCGCCAGTCGCGGATGGTTAGTCGATGCACAGCTCCACTAAGAAGGACACCGCACGGCAAATGACGCATCCAGTTCTAGTACACTCATCGAATTTTTTGTTCACCCAGTAACGAAGAGTATCCCTGAGAAGACTCGGCTTCCCTTTTGTAGATGTAATTATTTCCATTACCTGTAGTGTATACAGTTCAGGTAGTTCATGACTACGGAAACGAAGGCTGTCGTTGAGGGCAGTGCATGACTGCTGGTGACAACGCATCTGCTGCTGATGAATGACTGGCATAGATCACAATGGCACCACCCCTCCTCATCGTTACCGACTCCGTGAAAAATTATGGTATATGCAGGGCTCAGCCAGAAATGAAAGTGGCACAATTGGAAGCTCCAGACGGCCAAGTCCTTTGGCGCGAGTTGGGCCTAGCACGAGAAATTCATGTTTGTGAGTGCCCAGATGGCGGTTGATGGAGCGAAAAGTGTGTACACTCGTAGTGTACTTTTTAAATTTTTATTTACTCACAGATTTTACATTGATACTCTGTAAATAAAACAAAATAATGCTCAGGACATTGCTTTTGCTAACTTTTTCAATAATGGCACGTAAAGCTAAGGTAAAGCTAAGGGAAAGCTGAGATTGGAGTTAAATTTCCAGGAAGGTTCAAATGGTTGAAGTGGCTCTGAGCACTATGGGACTCAACTGCTGTGGTCATAAGTCCCCTAGAACTAAGAACTACTTAAACCTATCTAACCTAAGAACAGCACACAACACCCAGCCATCACGAGGCAGAGAAAATCCCTGACCCCGCCGGGAATCGAACCCGGGAACCCGGGCGTGGGAAGCGAGAACGCGACCACGAGATGCGGGCTTTTCCAGGAAGGGTTTTTGAGGAGTACACTAGTGCTTCGTGTAGAAAATTAGATTCTTTCATTATTTTTCAGCTAATGAATTACAAGGCGTGAGCTACAATTCATCGAAAAATTTGGAAACGCTTTACCCGTGTGCAGCAGTCTACGTCTGCTCGAAGGAAAAAATAAAACTACCGGAAAATTAACTCCTACGCTTTAATTGCAGTCCTTTCTTGGAAAGTTATTTACAGAGTAGACGCTTTAAGTACAATCCTTTCGTAGAAACTACACTCCTGGAAATTGAAATAAGAACACCGTGAATTCATTGTCCGAGGAAGGGGAGACTTTATTGACACATTCCTGGGGTCAGATACATCACATGATCACACTGACAGAACCACAGGCACATAGACACAGGCAACAGAGCATGCACAATGTCGGCACTAGTACAGTGTATATCCACCTTTCGCAGCAATTCAGGCTGCTATTCTCCCATGGAGACGATCGTAGAGATGCTGGACGTAGTCCTGTGGAACGGCTTGCCATGCCATTTCCACCTGGCGCCTCAGTTGGACCAGCGTTCGTGCTGGACGTGCAGACCACGTGAGACGACGCTTCATCCAGTCCCAAACATGCTCAATGGGGGACAGATCCGGAGATCTTGCTGGCCAGGGTAGTTGACTTACACCTTCTAGAGCACGTTGGGTGGCACGGGATACATGCGGACGTGAATTGTGCTGTTGGAACAGCAAGTTCCCTTGCCGGTCTAGGAATGGTAGAACGATGGGTTCGATGACGGTTTGGATGTACCGTGCACTATTCAGTGTCCCCTCGACGATCACCAGTGGTGTACGGCCAGTGTAGGAGATCGCTCCCCACACCATGATGCCGGGTGTTGGCCCTGTGTGCCTCGGTCGTATGCAGTCCTGATTGTGGCGCTCACTTGCACGGCGCCAAACACGCATACGACCATCATTGGCACCAAGGCAGAAGCGACTCTCATCGCTGAAGACGACACGTCTCCATTCGTCCCTCCATTCACGCCTGTCGCGACACCACTGGAGGCGGGCTGCACGATGTTGGGGCGTGAGCGGAAGACGGCCTAACGGTGTGCGGGACCGTAGCCCAGCTTCATGGAGACGGTTGCGAATGGTCCTCGCCGATACCCCAGGAGCAACAGTGTCCCTAATTTGCTGGGAAGTGGCGGTGCGGTCTCCTACGGCACTGCGTAGGATCCTACGGTCTTGGCGTGCATCCGTGCGTCGCTGCGGTCCGGTCCCAGGTCGACGGGCACGTGCACCTTCCGCCGACCACTGGCGACAACATCGATGTACTGTGGAGACCTCACGCCCCACGTGTTGAGCAATTCGGCGGTACGTCCACCCGGCCTCCCGCATGCCCACTATACGCCCTCGCTCAAAGTCCGTCAACTGCACATACGGTTCACGTCCACGCTGTCGCGGCATGCTACCAGTGTTAAAGACTGCGATGGAGCTCCGTATGCCACGGCAAACTGGCTGACACTGACGGCGGCGGTGCACAAATGCTGCGCAGCTAGCGCCATTCGACGGCCAACACCGCGGTTCCTAGTGTGTCCGCTGTGCCGTGCGTGTGATCATTGCTTGTACAGCCCTCTCGCAGTGTCCGGAGCAAGTATGGTGGGTCTGACACACCGGTGTCAATGTGTTCTTTTTTCCATTTCCAGGAGTGTATTTGCAATACTACATCTTGTTTTTCCTTCCCTTTTTATTCCTTTTATGAAGAACTAATAAATGTAACATTTAGAGCATTATTTGGGTTTTTTCTATGGACGTAACGTAAAAATTTAAAATAAAAAATTTAAAGCACTTTCCGCTTAGGGAATGATCCCTCGACCATCAGATACAGTTCTATCAGCTGTCCCAACTGCTATCAGCAAACTACGCTCCCGTAACGTGGATCATCCCCCTCAGCTGTGTTCTGAAATGCTGTTTCATTCCTGGCCAAGCCCTGCATATACTATAAATTTGGCCGAAATATACGAGGACGCTTGGGCGCGGTAACCTTGTCAGCAGTAGTTGGAAAACCCGTGGTGCCAAACTCCTTTGGCGGAGTCCCATGGAACAAAATGGCTGGAGAAACCACATATTCACAGCAGCAACTACACTGTGTGGTACGGAGCTACCTTTCCGCCAGTTTTATATTGGACGCGAAGTGTATTTGCTGAACACAACTGTTCCTGCATTGTACAATTCCTTGACTTCTTTCACTATTTTGTCGTTCCCAAGTTTGGTGCATAAGTAATTGGTTATGCACCACAGTAGGAGGCGTGAAATTCGGTCTCAGGTATTTTGACTGTGGGTTGTTCATCGATGTTTACATGAGTGAGAAGAGGCGACAGCGACATTCAGTGAAGGTGATTCAGTAATCTGGGACTGCTTCTACTGATAAAGGACAGAAATATTAGTGGGGGAAAGGATTAGCATATGTTTTCATCGGCACCCTTCGGGCAGTAGCATGCTTCCCATACTGTTGTAACTATTTGAAATCAGATCATCTGTAAATCGGAATAAAACTATTGCTGTTAATGTCTTTACATTTCGAAAGAAGACGAGATGGATTTGATGGCCTGGTCTGGTGTACAGAATGCCACGATGTATGACCCACCGAGCACTTCATGAAATTAGCATGAGAAAAAATGAATATAAAAGCAATAATTACGATTTGAATATTTTCAGGGTTAGACGAGACTCCCCAGAGAACCAACGGTCTTACTCACGGCATCCATTATATGCATTGCGCCTTCGAAATAAATTATGGTCCCAATTTCTCTCGAAAGCAAGTGTGCAAAACAGCAGACTAGGTTGTACATAAATCATGAAGATTGAATTTCTGACCAAGGGAAAACCAGACAAGACGCAGATTATTTATTTACGTTGTATCACCTGCGACTTTCGTATTACTGTGCATTTCTTAGTTGATCTGAGAAAACACTAACGACCGTTGTGTAATTTGCACATAAATGGTTGTAAATGGTTGTAAGTGGCGAGATACAGGAAACAAAGATATGACAACAAACCATGATCGTTCCCGCGCGTAAGACTTTCACGGAGCAAAATATGCGAATTGCTGTAGTATCCAGAACTAGGAAATTAGTAACATCAATAATTTGGTACGTGGTAGTTATAATTTGGGCACATGTGCGACTACGACGTACTCTGACGAAAATGAAAATCTTCACCAAACTAAATCACCAGTGATTTCGAACCTCTGTGGTGTGATTAAAATTTCATCCATAGACGTACTAACTGGAAGTATTTTCAGTAAAGAAATCAGACGTTCCTACAGATGAGGAGTTGTTAGGTATAACTAAAGTCACTGGAACTTTGCAGATGGAGACTGCACATCAGCATTCCCTGAGCAAGTGTACCTGCTAGTTATCGGCATCTTCCACAATTTATACTGGAAAGAATAGCGAAAACAACACACTCAGTCATTAACAAATGTGAAACTCTACGTAATTTTCAGAGCAACAGACTGTTGTATGGAAATCCTTGGATTTTCAAACATTGACGTTGAAAAATCTATTCAATAGAACGCTAGAAAAGGTAAATATATTAAACTACTTCCGATAAAAGATCAGACATTTTTTACAACGAATCGGTAGGCTAGTTGGCCTTGAAATCAGCTTTATCCAGGTATTACATTGCTGTTTAATTACTTTTCACCTACTTATTAGATCAACTGAAAATAGAAGCCGTTTGCTTGTAGGAAGATCAGTAGGTAACTTCAAACGTACATTACGCAAAGTATTTTAGACGTGGTCGACCTGACTTACGTCGCTTGTCGTGGCAGTCCACAAAGCAGTCTCAAAAATGATTTGGATTTTCTATCACGACAGCATCTCAGATTACTTCTCTCACCTAAAATTCATCGATTTTTGACTGGAGTATTCAGATGCTGAAGCTATTAACTATTTAATTTTTCGTAATATACTCTTTGGGGCGAAGTCCACAACTATTGCTGACATTTTGCATGGTGAACAAATCCGCTCCAGTTGTACTTGACAGGTTATATACTTGGATGACGTAGTACACACTACGCGCGTTTCAGGATGTAAATCCAAACTTCAGGCGTTTCAAAAAGTAAAGGATGCTATAGGAATTAACTACGTCAGAAGGTCTCATACAGATGAGTTCGTCAGGTCGCATCTTGATTGCTTACGGGAAAATCGTAATAGTCGCGTAAAACATCCAGCAAGTCTCTCCTGTATGTCGTATATAAGTACAGGGGTATCTCCTTGCAGTTTGCATGGCAGCATGTTGACCCGTCTCGCTAGGGGTCCACGACACGCAGTCGGCTGGGTACTTGCATAGTAAGCCAACTCAGGGGTCCACTAGTGCACCACTTTCCAGTCGTCCCTCCAAGGAAAAACCCCGGGCTGTACCGGGAATCGAGACCGGGTCCACCGTATGACGCTCAGCCGCGGTGAACGCTTAGCTAACCGAGTGCACGGTAAGGAAATGAGGAAAGAATGAATTCATGTTGACACACAGATGTTAATAAAGCCTAAACTTGTGTCAGTCACATTATACCGTGTATACAGTGCTTACATAACAAGGAGAAGCCCGAGATAGCAGAGTAGGAGACTCATTTTCGGCTTTCGGTTGCAATGGGAGCTCATCTGACAGTCATGGAGAAGACAGGCGTGCAAGGGACGTAGTCCTTCATTCACATACAGAAAATTGCAACAATAATAAATAACTTACGTCAAGAAAGTTCGGGAATACATCTATCTAGGTAACAAGTTATTAACATTGCAAGATCACAAGTTAACGTAAGCGCGAGATATTCCATCGCAAATGTGCAATGCTCGTTCATTAATTACATGTGCAACCGCCAGAATATTGAATGCAAGCATGCAAACTTGCATATAATGTGCTATAAAGGTGCCGGGGCTCACCCTTGGTCGATGGCTTGCTGACACAGTAGTTCAGCGTGCTCGGTCAGAGAACTCGCTGGTCACTGTAATAAAACACCTGAGTGAATGGATTAACAACGGATGTCATGTGACGTCCGCTACGACCAAATACAGCAAACAATAACGAACAAAAGTGTAACGTCTTAGATTAGTAATTAAAAACGTCATACGTCCCGTCTTCAGACCCGCCTCCGCTTACACTTGATTAATATTCAGCATCGGTGGCAGAATACTTCTGGGATAAAAAGTCACCCTCTTTCTGCCATTGGCTTTGTCGAAGAGCTCGGAGAAACGGACAGAGTTTCATGGCACTCTCTTATCCTTGGGGTGGGTAACTGTGAAAGGTATGTGCTGAGATTCGATCAGGATAGAGCCAGTGAAAAATGTCGATAGTTCCCAACCGCAAGGTTGGACGAGTAGTACATCTGCGAGTAGTAAGATCTTTGATAGCTAACAGAGCTAGGTGCACGCGGTAAAAGTTGCAGTAGTGGTGAGGAGATGCGCAGAGACAGCAGACGTGTTTCGAGTCGGAGCTAGATGCCTGCAGGAGGCAGCCGGGCCGTGACAGCATCAAAGTAAGAATTGGCGCTACGCACATAATAAGCTATATATTGAGCGAAACTCGGCACATACCTGGGGAAACTAGAAAGAATAATTAATAAAATAGGTTTTCTTTGGTTAAATAATGTCTAAAAGCTAAATAGAAATCCCATTGTTGGTGCAATAAGCGTTTTGTGAAACTTTCTCGTAAATCCATGCTATAGAAGTTTTCTTTTAGTTTTTCACATGTGCCTTAAAAGTTTGAATAATAAATATATTTTAGATAAAATTAGAGTTTCATCTCACACCTTATGTCGTTCTCCGCATCCTGTGCTTGCATTGAACCAAAAGGTACATTAAAGTAAAGTTCCCATGAGTAAAGCTAATAACTTCATTTACCAGAGTAAAATAATCTATATGCCATTGCATAGTTGGCAAATTATTCAGATCAGGACAGAATTTTTATTAACTAACTAACAGGGTCAAAATGAGTATAGTTATCTAGAATGACAATTTTATGCCATTGCACTACGGCTGAGTTGAATATATGTTTTATTATCGGCTAAACGGGAAGGAGTGCACGAGCTAAGTCCACAGACGGAGTCAGATGCAGGTTGGTGACTTTCATTTATTTTTACCACTAAACATTCATGCAGTCAGATGTGTATTTTGAGTATTAATTTTCCTACAATATTTTCATGCAGTCAGATAAAGTTCAGTTCAGTTAAATACGCAGTCAGATGCAAGTTTTATTAAAGACTAAAGCAGTCACATGCAGTTCAGTCTAGTTTAAATAGAGAATTTTTATTAACAACACTTTCAACTGCCCCTAAAGCAGTGATAGACGGAATGAGGCTGCAGAAAGCAAGGGAAACCACTGAATTAAAGACAAATAATGTGTATCCCAAGACATGTGGCCTGTAAATGAAGAACTATCGTGATGATCTCTCCATTAGCATAAGATACCGGAGCAGTCCTCATTCGGATCTCTGGGACGGGACTGCCAAGGAAAAGGTGTTCACGAGGAATAGATTGAATAATCAACGAAACGATAACGTTCTACAGGACGGGGTGTGGAACGTGGTAGGGAAGCTAGAAAATCTGAAAAAGGAATTGCAAAGGCTCACTCTAGAAGTAGCAAGGATCAGTGAAGCAAAATGTTAACGATATCTGGCCAGATCAGAATAGGGTAGTCCCAACATTAGCAGAAAATGGTACAACTGGAGTAGGATTCGTTATAAATAGAAAGGTAGGGCAAAGAGTGTGTTACAGTGAACAGTTAAGTGATAGGGCTGTTCTTGTCAGAATCGACAGCCAAATAACACTGGTAACCGTAGTTCAGGTACACATACTGACGTCGCAAGCTGAGAATGAAGAGATAGCGAAACTATATGAGTATACTGAATGGATAATACATTACATAAATGGAGAAGAAAATCTAATAGTCACGCGGGACTTGAATGCAGTTTTAGGAGAAGGGATAGAAGAAAAGGTTCAGGAGAATATGAGTTTGAAGCAAGAAATGAGAGTCTAATTGAGTTCTGTAAAAAACTTCAGCAAGTAATAGTGAATACTCCGTACAAGTAGCACAAGAGGAGGAGATACACTGGAAAAGACTGGATGATACGAGAAGATTTCAGTTGGATTACATCATGGTCAGAGAGAGATTTTGAAATCAGACACGGGATCGTAAGGTGTACCCTGGAGCAGATATAGACTCAGATCACAATGTAGTAGTAATGAAGAGTAGGCTGAAGTTCAAGAGATTATTCAGGGGGGTCAAGACGCAAGGAAGTGGGATACGGAGGTACTAAGGGATGACGACACACGCTTGAAGTTCTCTATGGCTGTAGATACAGCAGTAAGGAATGGCTCAGTAGGCAGTACAGTTGAAGAGGAATGGACATCTCTAAAAAGAGCAATCACAGAAGTTAGAAAGAAAAACATAGGTACAAAGAAGGTAACTGGGAAGAAATCATGGGTAACAGAAGAAATACTGCAGTTGATCGATGGAAGTAGGAAGCACAAAAGTGATGAAGGAAATTCAGGAAAACATATTCACAAGTCGCTGAGGAATGAAATAAATAACCAGGAAGCTCAGACGAAATGACTGCATGAAAATTGTTAAGAAATCGAAAAAGAAATGACTGTCGAAAGGACAGACACAGAATACAGGAAGGTCGAAGCAACCTTCAGTGACATTAAAAGCAAGGGTGATAACATTAAGAGTGCAAAGGGAATTACACTGTTAAACGCAGAGGAAGGCGCGGGTATTTGGAAAGAGTACATTGTAAGCCTCTATGAATGGGAAGATTCGTCTGATGTGATAGAAACAGGAGTAGACTTAGATGAGATAGGGGATAAAGTATTACAATTAGAATTTAAGAGAGCTTTGGAGGACATCAAAACCAGACTAGCCCTGGAAAAAAGAGCATTCCTGACCAAAAGATGTCTGCTAGTATTAAACGTAAGCCCCAAATTGAGGAAGAAATTTCTGAGAATGTACATCTGGAGCGCAGCATTGCATGTTGCTTAAACGTGGACTGAGGGAAAACTGGAACAGAAGAGAATCGAAGCATTTGAGGTATGGTGCTACAGACTAATATTGAAATTGGGTGGATTGATAAGGAAAGGAATGAGGAGTTTTTGTGCAGAATCGGGGAGGAAAGGAATATGTGGAAACGCTGACAAGGAGAAAGGACAGGATGATAAGACATTAGTTAAGACATCAGGGAATGACTTCCATGGTACTAGAGGGAGTTGTGGAGGGTAGAAACTGTTGAGGATGATAGAAAGTGGAATATATCCGGCAAATAATTGTGGATGTAGTATGCAAGTGCTACTATGAGATGAAGAGGCTGGCGCAGGAGGGGATTCGTGGCAGGCCGCATCAAACCACTCAGAAAACTGATGAAAAAAAAAAATTAAGAAATTGAAATAAAATAAAGTAGAAGTTGTGCCGGATGGCAGTTTTAGGGATGAAGTTCCATGCTGTTGTACTTGTTTGGTCAATATAGGGACAATTTAATTGTCATCCGACCTTGTCCCATCTGTGATCAAATGGAGAGAGATCTGGTGATTGAGCAGTCGAAGGCCACATGTTGATTCTCTGTAGAGCATGTTTTGTTTACCAAAGCGCCATTCGGACGAGCGTTATCCTGCAGGAAAACACCCCCTAGAAAGCTGTTCTTGAACGGCAGCAAGTCGAATGACGAGACTGATGTACAGATTTGCAGTCAAGGTTAGTGGGATAGGCAGTGCTCCTGCAGTAGTACGAAATCGCACTTTGGACCATAATTACAGTTGTAACTCCCCTGTGTCTAGCACGCAGACAGGGGTTAACCTCCTTCTAATGAAAACATGGCCATCACTGGCACCGAGACAGAACCAACTCTCATCAGAAAACACAACAGACCTCCACACTTCCATCCAGTGAACTCTCACTTGACATCAAGTAGCAAATGGCGTTGGTCCGAGGTCGGTGTAATGCACGCTACAGGCCGTCTGCCTTGGAGCAACAATTCGTAACAATTCGTTGTGTCACTGTGGTGCCAACTGATGCTCAGATTGCTACTGCAGATGCAGTACGAAGCTCCAGAGCCACTCACAGCGAACACGATGCCTTCCCTCTCGACAGTTTCACGCGGCCATCCGGAGCCCGGTCTTCTTGCGACCGTACCTCCCCGTGAGCCCTGTTGTCAACAGTAGTATACAATGGCTACAATCCGGCCAAGTCTATCTGCCATATTACAGAAGAGATACCGAGTTTCTCTTAACCCTCTTACACGACCTCGTTCAAACTCAGTAAGTTACGATAAAGACGCCTTTGTGGCCTTAAAGCCATTCTTGACTAACATGAACTCACCACGCCCTATATCAAAAGCACCTAACGCTGACAACGATTATAGCATGTATTTAAAGTAATCTTGATTTACATCCTTACAGTTGAGCTACTTGTGCAACTCATATGCGACTGGTGCTAAATTTGAACAGATATCTTTTTTATTTTCAGATATAGAAAAACGCCTACGAAATTTCGCTTATGTCATGTATGTTATTTCTTTTCCGTCAGGATATGAGCAAACCGCTGGTAACCTCATTATTGCATTACTGGTAGGCCTGTGAATGCAGAATACTGGTGTAACTTACGGAAGTGAATTTTCTGATGGTACGTGCAGTAGTCTGAGCGTAACGGAGATTTGTTTAAAACCTACTTTGAGAGGCGTTCTTAGCACATTTCTATCACCGTAAACGAACTTCCATATTCACTTCCTTAAAGCGGCTAGTTTCCGCTAGTTCTATAACGCTGCATAACACCCGCAGCGGATATGATTTCTGTTTTTATGTTCCATCGTGCTGTAAATTTGCAGTACAGTGCCAAGCAAAGATCGCATTACAGCCGCAATCTGTGTCAAGTCAGAGTAATAGATCCATTCCTGTCTTGATAGTAAAATCTATCTTACGCCACTGAACAGAAAAAGTGAAGAACTTAAAATTTTCCTTAATTTCACACTAGAGCGTCCACATATGACACTAGTCAGAGTTGGTAACATAGTGCAGCAGCAGAAGGAAACAATCAACACTGTAAGTCTATCGCGTAAACGAGCACAGATTGCTGGATCAACATAAGTTACACATTCAGCGAAATTTACACTGTGAGTTGATACCTGTGGAGCCAGGGTCAACCAACATCACAAGCTCTGACAGCGAGGCACATCCCGATGGGGCAGCATGGATCATCGTCATTTCTTGGAGCAGGATCCAGGAGGCTGTAACACAGTGTGGGTCCATATCTCACACCACAGCTTCGCCTGCCTTAGGGCAACTCGCCACACTAGGGGCAGGAGCAGCGGCTTTGCTGGCTAGAAGGATCGAGCCAACAACACGAGTCAGCGAAATTTCTTCGCATCACTGCCACGTGGAGTCAGCGGAGGTTGACGATAACAGGTAGAACTGTACATCCGAATGACTAAGTGATAATTTGCTAATTATGTTTTATTAGCGCCGAAAGACACACTACAGGGTCAATAACCCCATCTGAAAATGCAGAGGTGTCTCCGCTCTGCATTCCTGCAACTCTTTAAGCCCTATTTGTTTCTGTACTTTCTTGAAGGCAAAACAAATCGATGACAAATTTTTCTTCAAGCTTTCTCGAGGTATCATTAAAGTGTCAGGAAGAGAGCGAACTATCGGGACTGTTACAGTGTTGAGGTAAGAAGGTAGAACTGCAGAGAGGATAGACGAAAATAATTTTAGTCTGGTTTCTGCTTCTGGTATCATTCATGAAGTATATGTGCAACAAGCCCTATATCGACACTTTTCGAGCAAATTGCTGGGTGCAGACGTATCCGGTAGCTGTCACGAAAATTGCAGTCATTAAGTTTTAATACTTACTGCAATTGATATATATTACTGAGAGACAAGTGTACAACAGACCTGTAGTGAGTTTGGCTGACGACCAGGGCGTACTCAAAGGTATGGCCTAACAATTTCTGATTCTTTTCTTAATAATCGTACCAGTTAGGGGTATTACATGTCGTGCAGATTACTCGGTCGATTTTTCCGCTTTGATAACGCAAATTGCAACACACTGCCGCGAGGAATCTCCGAACTGTAGTTTGTAACATGACGATGTGTAACATAATTACGTCGGTGCGTGAGAAACAGCGCGGTGTAAACGAGTTTCTAACCACAGGAAACGTGCCTCCAATTGAAATTCAAAGAGGAATGTATACTGCGTCTGGTTATGATTTCATCGACAGCAGTAATGTGCAACTTTGGGTTGTTCACGCTCGTAATGAAGGTAGCGGTGGTGCTAACTTGAATGTGTTGGAGTGTTTCGAAATCTTAACAACTTCGTGGACTTCACTTTGATGATGATGAAGCAGTGCAAGCGTAGGTGTGGTTGCAGCTCCATCTAACACGTCAAACATTCTACAGTGACGGTATCAACACACTGGTGTCTTGTTAGGAAAAATGTGTTCGCCGCCAGGATGGCTACGTTGAGAAATATATATGTAGACGAGAAGAATAAATATGTAGAACGTTAACAGAATTTCATTTATTTAAAAAGCTTTAAGAGTTTCCGCATTAAAACTTCGGATGAATTATTTTCAGCACGACGTCGTAAATGGGACATTAATAAATAAGTTAAAGATGTGTCACAAAAAGAAAGTATATTACGATTTGAAAGCCATCTGTTAGAAACGCCTTTCATGTTGTACACTCCTGGAAATGGAAAAAAGAACACATTGACACCGGTGTGTCAGACCCACCATACTTGCTCCGGTCACTGCGAGAGGGCTGTACAAGCAATGATCACACGCACGGCACAGCGGACACACCAGGAACCGCGGTGTTAGCCGTCGAATGGCGCTAGCTGCGCAGCATTTGTGCACCGCCGCCGTCAGTGTCAGCCAGTTTGCCGTGGCATACGGAGCTCCATCGCAGTCTTTAATACTGGTAGCATGCCGCGACAGCGTGGACGTGAACCGTATGTGCAGTTGACGGACTTTGAGCGAGGGCGTGTAGAGGGCATGCGGGAGGCCGGGTGGACGTACCGCCGAATTGCTCAACACGTGGGGCGTGTGGTCTCCACAGTACATCGATGTTGTCGCCAGTGGTCGGCGGAAGGTGCAAGTGCCCGTCGACCTCGGACCGGACCGCAGCGACGCACGGATGCACGCCAAGACCGTAGGATCCTACGCAGTGCCTTAGGGGACCACACCGCCACTTCCCAGCAAATTAGGGACACTGTAGCTCCTGGGGTATCGGCGAGGACCATTCGCAACCGCCTCCATGAAGCTGGGCTACGGTCCCGCACACCGTTAGGCCGTCTTCCGCTCACGCCCCAACATCGTGCAGCCCGCCTCCAGTGGTGTCGCGACAGGCGTGAATGGAGGGACGAATGGAGACGTGTCGTCTTCAGCGATGAGAGTCGCTTCTGCCTTGGTGCCAATGATGGTCGTATGCGTGTTTGGCGCCGTGCAGGTGAGCGCCACAATCAGGACTGCATACGACCGTGGCACTCAGGGCCAACACCCGGCATCATGGTGTGGGGAGCGATCTCCTACACTGGCCGTACACCACTGGTGATCGTCGAGGGGACACTGAGTAGTGCACGGTACATCCAAACCGTCATCGAACCCATCGTTCTACCATTCCTAGACCAGCAAGGGAACTTGCTGTTCCAACAGGACAATGCACGTCCGCATGTATCCCGTGCCACCCAACGTGCTCTAGAAGGTGTAAGTCAACTACCCTGGCCAGCAAGATCTCCGGATCTGTCCCCCATTGAGCATGTTTGGGACTGGATGTAGCGTCGTCTCACGCGGTCTGCACGTCCAACACGAACACTGGTCCAACTGAGGCGCCAGGTGGAAATGGCATGGCAAGCCGTTCCACAGGACTACATCCAGCATCTCTACGATCGTCTCCATGGGAGAATAGCAGCCTGCATTGCTGCGAAAGGTGGATATACACTGTACTAGTGCCGACATTGTGCATGCTCTGTTGCCTGTGTCTATGTGCCTGTGGTTCTGTCAGTGTGATCATGTGATGTATCTGACCCCAGGAATGTGTCAATAAAGTTTCCCCTTCCTGGGACAATGAATTCACGGTGTTCTTATTTCAATTTCCAGGAGTGTATATTGATGCAGGAGTTGTGAGTCACTAGTGTGGTTCAAGAGTTGCCCATTCAATGTTCACACCAGCTTGGCAAGTCAGAATTTGGTTGCATGGTAAAACGTTTTTGGAACCTATACTTTGAAAATGGAACCCTGCCGACGAACTAGGTGACTAGGCAGTTAATTTCATTTCAAATAATGTCATGTGGGAAAGACTTTCTCGTGCTCGATTTCTTCCCATTTTTGACACCTGAAGAAGCCAATATCCTTGTACTTGATAATTTAGGACGTTAATGTCTTCTGCGTTACTGAAACGCGCATTTCGAAGATGCAGTATTTAGGAGTTCTTTTGAGAGCAATACTTGCTACCGTTGCATTAACGTAGTTACATACTACTAGATTTTTCTGATTTGCAGATGTTTTGTTGGTATGAGGAAGATCTTTTGTCTGGTACGCGCCTTTGTCTGGTATAATGAGGTTTAGTACCTGTTTTTGTTTGCGTCATGTGCCGACATTAGTCTGCTTCCGTTTTACGTTCTTTTTCCACATGGTCAACAGGGCAACGTATTTATCTGCTGCTTGTTAGTCTACACGCTTATTCATTGAATAATAATTGGAACTGAATGAGAGTATGGCGTTGGTGGCCGGGAGACCCCTCGCGCAGTGGTTCGGCCGCCGCTTCACAAGTTCTGTAACGCCACTACGGCGACTTGCGAGTGAATGAGGATGAAATGATGATGAAAGACACACAACACCCAGTCATCTCGAGGTAGACAAAATCCCTGACACCCCCCCCCCTCCCCGGGAATCAAACCCGGGACCCCGTGCGCGGGAAGCGAGAGCGCTACCGCAAGACCACGAGCCGCGGAGATAACTGGAATTGTTCTTCTCCTGCAACCGTGTCTCAGTTTTGCGAGTGTTACATTCAATTCACATGCATTGGTTTACACTAGCCCTGTGTATTTGAAAGAAAGTGGCTTCAGCAGAATTAGTAGTGTTGTAAACTGATTTCAGCAGATAGATATTTTCTTCTTCGCTTACAATTTTCAGCCACTAGAGGGTAGGTCTGAGCTGTAGACAACTTCGAGACACTTGTTGCAATCCTGAATACAACGAGAGTTGGCTCTTTTTGTGATTTATGTTTCTTACTGTCAGGTATTAGGGAATGTAAGGTGCAGTTTACACCTGCGCTGGTCGCGTTTGCTCTACAGGAGAAGACGCAGCTACACTTACAGGTCGTCTTACAATGGTTCAAATTCTTGGTTGTAATTTCGTATTACTGTAACACATCTTGAAGGTCGCTTCATACAGTCCATAGGGCTATTAAAGCGTGCTTAGTACCTAATATTCCATTAACTATAGATATATTGCGTCGTTGTTCATTCCTGGGCCAAAATTTTGTAGGGAAAGTGGAATATTTTAAGAGCATTGATATCGGAGTCACAGCAGCGCATAACTACGCACTCATGTTAAAGTTTAGCATTTAGTAATATCTTTTGCATTGGGTGTCACTAGTTTCTACTTATGTCCCATAAGTTCTGGAATTTAAATGTGAAAAGGCACTGAAACACTACGGCGTGTTCAGCAGTGGAGAGGTAGTTGTTGGAAGTTACTAGCAGAGGCAGGAAAAAAAGAGATTGATGACGCAATAACTAGAGCTCGCAAACTTAACTGACGTCGTAATGAAAGTGAAAAGCCAGTGACTGGGTTATGTAGTCAGGTACATGGATGGCAGGAGGACGAATAATTTCTGTGTTAGTATTCCGTGAGGTAAGCAAAGACGGGGACTACTGCTTACTCTAAGGTGTGCTGATGACGATAACAAGTTCGATGCGGTGGGTGACTATAGCTGAAACTGAAATACTATGAAACGTCCCCTTAGAACAATTATACAAGACTGTGCTTAACCTGACACACAATATTTTTAGCGCAACGCAATCTGACTTTCAAAAATCCCTACAAAAGAATGGCCCTGACTAACATTAACCTATACGTTTCACAAATCACTTACCTCACAAAAATCTTCGTTACTCGAACTACTGCAATACAGCGAGCGCCACTACTGCCAGCTAAATAAAAGATTCAAACTAAGGAAGGCACTAACTACTGATAGGCATAGTTAGCAAATGAAAGATTTTAATAGAGAACAAACAATGTATTTACCTTAATAGTCATAATATATATAGCAGTTCATGACAAATTTCAAAACTCCGCCATCTCTCTCCCCACATCGACCACTGCTGGCGGCTCACCTCCAACTGCGCAACGCTACGCGCTGTTCACATCCAGCTGCCGCTGCCCAACACTACAATGGCAGACAACAATGCAAACTAGCCACAGATTGCACACAGCACAGCCAGTGATTTTCATACAGAGCGCTACGTAACGTTGCCAATAAGAAAACAAACACCCTACTTACATAGCCCCCATGCTCCCCACAAAAAAATTTTACAAATTGTTTTGGGCAGTGGCCAATAATAATTTGAAAAAATTTTTCATAATTACAATAACAAAGATATCAAATGCACACACTTATTGATACAATGTTGGTCAAAAGCTAAAATTTTCTCACAGTCCATAAAGACAGTCCTGATCATTCATCACAGTAAAACTGCCGTTTCTTTTCTCAATGTCTCAGCAATAAAAGACAATGCACACGGAAGTAGTGGATTTCCATGCTGTCTTGAAGAAGTAGTGTTGTCCTTCCAACGGAAAGACAGTGCTGACTCTTGACATGCAGACAGGTAATGGGCCACAACAGAGTAAACCCACAGCTGAGTCAGTCGAAGTTTTGAAGAATACTGGTACGTAGGTCATCACAGAGCAGACCCACAGTAGTGCTGGCAGAGATTATGGTATTGGTGGGCCACCAGAGGTGCAGACTGTAACGTCTAGTGAGAAACAAAAACAACATATTATGTAGTAATTAGAAAATTAGATGTATCATATTGTATCATAGTATAAAATTATGTATTTTTTTTATTATTTATTTTTGAGAACGTCTGCGTCGGCGAGTAATAAAACCGACACAGAAGATAAATGTTAAACAGAGATTACAAAAGGAACTAGTATATAATACTTGATGTAGATTAATGTCTTTGTCTTCATAATCTGGAAGTTGTGCGAGTAAGATCTCCTGTGTTGTCGTAGAAAACGCCAATGTAGCATTCTTTTGTCGAGACTGAGCAATGTACGCCATTACGTGTGAATTCACAAAGGTCTGTAATCAATGAGATATTTAAATGTTTTAATAGAGTTGTTTAAATGAAAACTTGTATTATTAATTGTTAAAGCTTGCTTGCCTATTATCCCATCATGTTGAGACATTTTTCAGTTATATAAATATTATCTGTGGTGCTGAGCTGCGTGGAGAACGAAGAGCCGCTGCCGCGGCGTATTTAAACGACTTACAATATAGTCGAGCATACCGCAAGGAAGCGGTAAAATAATAGTAAAATAATATTATTTCTTTAGCTCCCAGACTGGCAGTGAAGATCAGCAGATTTTATGATGTGTTGCAGGTTGACGCGGGCTGCTGATAGGATATAATTCACAGTACCAATAAGTTAATGTACCTTCAAAATCTGATAGGAATCTTGCTGTGCTCCGTTCTGATCTGGCAAACTTTATAGTGACAACGTAAATTTTTTTTAATGAGAGTCTCATGTTCTTGGGCTAGTCGTGGTATGAAATAGTATCTTATCGAGAAATAAAATCCACTGCAACCTTGTGTTTTTGAACGATCATACGAACTGTAACATCAGTGTTCATAACAAAATAATTTCAATTTTCAATAATTATGAAGTAGGGAAGATATATTGATTCTTAGCATGAGTTACAGTTACGAAAAATCGTTCCTTAAATTGTAGGCCAGATACAGGACAATAAGACTGCAATATATATATTTTATTTTGCTAAAAGGTAATGATGATAAAGAAATTCAAAGCACAGCATTGCTAAAAGTATTTCACGTAACTCTTTTCTTATATGCGTTGTTACGCCAATAATCATAATTAAATAAACGAAAGAGCAACAATTTATACAATTCGCCAGAGTTTACGTGAAACTGTCGCCCAAAAACGCGGGGCCCGAATTTGCAGTGGCCACAAATATAAAATTTTATGTATTTTTCTTTCAGTGTTGATTGTTATGTATGTGTATATATATGTATTTAGTGATAAATGTATGTATGTATATCATGATCAATGCTATGTATTAATGAATGTGCAAACACTCTTTCATGACAAAACGTACTACTGCAAGCGAGTCTGAGAAGACGATCCTGATAGTACTGAGAAACTGTAACGACTACGTAATCCGGGGGCAGCAGAACCCCGAGATCAGATAAACTAAAGGTAAGACTACAGTGTAGTTGTCCTGTTTGTAGAAGTTGAGCTCCAGTGAAGTGATCTCATATCGCTAGTGGTGTGCATATTGTGCGTAGTTTGATGTTAGTGTTTGTGACAGGACAAAGTTGATGGTAGACAGTAATTTTTAGTGTGCAGTGTAGTGTAGATGAATTAACGTATTTTGTGTGCAAGTGGTAAAACTGTCAGATTCTGTGTTTTAGTAAGCAATTTAGGAATATGGTTAAGTTGCGTAGTCAGCGTCCGAGCAATATGGATACTGAGGAACAACAATTAGTTAGTGCAGGAAATGTAGAACCGGGTACTTTAAGCAGTTCAAGTACTCTCTTTGAGGATATAACATGCGAAAATGTGGGGGCAGGGGCACAGGAGGTGGTGCCACCGCCCACTAGTGCTCAAAGAGATGAAGATAAAGAAATTGTACCACCACCAGAAAAGCAGGAACCAGAGAGTGGTAATCTGCCTGGTGGGTATTCACTTCAGGCTATATTAGAGCGTGTGTTAGATTACCAGGCAAAATTTGCGCAACAACAAGCTGAAAAGGACGAAAAAATTTAAATCTTTATTGCCCAGCAAGCCGAGCGAGATCGCCAGCAAGCTGAGCGAGATCGCCAATTAACAGAAAATTTACTTGCCCAGCAAGCTGAGCGAGATCGCCAATTAACAGAAAATTTACTTGCCCAGCAAGCCGAGCGAGATCGCCAGCAAGCTGAGCGTGACCAGCAACTTGTGCAGTCGTTAGAAAATATGAAAAAAGAGATTGCAGATATGAAACAGAATTATGAGTCGATACCTAAGGCCGTGCAGGAGCTGACTGAACAGGTCAACAACCTGCAAGTAGCAAACACTAACATGGTAGATGAAATAGGTGTCTTAGCCAACCGAGTAGAAAAGCTAGAAATAGATTTCACACAGCTTGTAGAGCAGAAGTGGAATGAACAAGCAACTAAAATTGAAACAGAATTCAACTCATGGCTAGAAGTGAAGGAGAGTGAGATTGACAAAAATATTAATTCTAAAGTACAAGCAGCCATAGCAAATAGAGATTCCGAATCGTTCAGTGCCGCAGTAAATAGTCAGGTACAGAACGACGTGCAAACCATCAAACAAATACTCAGTGAGGATATTCCGCAGTGGCAAGTGAATATGAACAAACGGATATCCGACCTGGAGAAGGGTTTAGCACAAAGCAGAAAACATCTGGAACAGGAACCTATATCGCCAACAGCCCATGGTTTTGGCAACGCACAAACTTATACGCGATACAACAATGGGGAATCGGTAGTCGATAATGCGAAGAGCTGTAGCTTCAGTTCGGAGCACACAGCATATGTCCCCGGAGCAAACCCATGTAGTTCAAAAATATTAGTTGAAGAAAGTTTAATCAAAAATAGGCAAGTTCAAACATTTACTACTGAACGGAAATCAGTACACCCAGTAGTATTCATAAAAAGCTTTAAAAATATCTTGCCCAGTGTGTGGAACGAAACACAGAAAATTCAATACGTAATGTCATACATACAAGGTGACGCAGCGTTGTGGGCTACAGAGGTAGCAGACAGCTGCAGGACATACGAACAGTTCGAAAGGGCATTTCTGTCGAAATATTGGTCGCCTTGTATACAAGAGCGGCTAAGAAAAGAAGTATATAATCCCGAACCGTACTCACCCCGTCTTGGGAATTTGAGGCGGTATTTTGAAAAGTATATAAACAAAACACGCTACTGGGACGAGCCTATATCACCAAGAGACATAATAAGACTACTAAAATCACATTTACCCATTCATATCAAAGAGAAATTAATACATGTACCAGAAAGCGACATGGAAAACTTCCTGTCTGTTCTAGATTCAATAGACTTGATACAGGAAGACGTAAAATCAGCGTGTGATCACTCGCGGAATAATGGGTCAGGATGTAAACACGACAGAAATAGTAGTGCACAAAACCACAACCATGGAAATGGTGGGGGTGGTAACAAGCGGCAAGAACATTCGCAAAATGGTAGTAATGGTAGAGGCCAGAACGGGTATGGACAACCAACTTATAACAAAAAGCGTCGATTTGACGACCGGTACGAATCCGGAATGTTAGGGAACAACCGCTGGAAAAATGCGCGAGGTCAGTGGCAGAACAATTATAATGATAGTAATCGAAATTGACAGCAGAATCAGCGAAGAAGCCCAGAGCGACAGGATAATGACCGGTATGACAACAATAGACCACCACCGCAAAACGCGCCTATTGCGCAGCCGTGGCGGCCTACAAATCAGAGTGTACATATAGTGGAGGTCGCGGACAATAGCCGTCCAAGTACCTCACAAGTAAACAATCCAACAAACTAGAATCGGCCTCGATATGCTCTCCATCGCCGGCCGAGGGGTGGAGTGAGAGCAGCACGAGTGATAATAATAATATACCTGGAATACGTATGCTGCGATACAACGACGGTGTCAGTATGGATAAAGATCTACTGAACGAACCGCACGAATGTAAGAAAGCTAATAACGAAAATGTGCAAGCTATTATCGAAGCGAAAATCAATGATGTTGCAGTGAATATAATCATCGACACAGGTGCCTCAGTAAGTGTAATGAGTATGGAGTTATTTAAAGCGCTGGGAAAAGGACATAGCATTCCGACTTTCCCGGTTAATAATTGTAAGGTGTCTGGAGCCATTAGTGCACAGAGCCAATTAGTTAAGTACCAGGTGCAGGTGGAGATTTGTAAGGAGGGCGAAGCCATAGTGAGCTCGTTCCTCGTTGTTAAAGGATTAAAGGTGTCCTGCATTCTGGGAGTAGATTTTCTCCGTGAGAGGGACGCATTGATCGACCTCTCCATGGGGAAATTAAGCATAGTTAATAGGGGTAGGAGGATTGAGTTATCTATGATGAAATCGAAGGAGGTACTTGTGCCGTGTTGTAATCGAATCAATATCAAAGGTAGGAACCCTTGGGTACTACACCTCGATGATTTTTCACATGTAGCAGAACTCTATTACCCGAATTTAGAGGATCGAAATTTTGAAACAAATGTTGAGGCATTTCAAACCAAAGTGCCGGAATCTGAAGGTTTAAGCGATACACAAAAGCAACAGTTGACGCAGCTGCTATCGGAATATACTATGGTATTTACCGACCGACCAGGAATAGTCAAAGGGTACCACTATCACATAGAGGTGATGCCCCACAAAACATACTGTCGCGCAACTTACTCCATCCCTTGGTCGAGGAGAGAAGTAGTGGCCAAAGAAAAAAAGAGGTACGATCGAGGTGTAACTAACGAACAGAAATATAATGTAGGAGACCTAGTACTTATTCGTAACCACCCTAAATCTTCAGCCACCTTAAAACAGAATAGTAAGTGGCAATTGCTATATTCAGGGCCCTTTGAAGTAATAAGCGTGCCACACGAATGTAGTTATTTGTTAGCACATCCCCATACGGGGAAGATCAAAGGATTGTATCCACGTAAAGATGTGAAGTTATTTATTCAGTGACATCTCACATATAAAGAGTAATAGTTGTAAGAAGATTTTAATTGTGTTTTAGAATATAAGTATGTTAGTATTAAGAAAGAAATTTGTGTGTAATGAAACTTGGAGGAAGTGGAATCAGAAAGTGAGCAATAGCTTACACAGGAAAGATTTTGGTTAAAAACAATTAAAGTCATTAAAATATTATATGCTCATTAAGCAACGAACAATCTTTTTGTTGATAAAGTGAGGATTAATTTCTTGAATCATTTTACAAAGGATTAATTTCTTGAACCATTTTCTATGTGTAGTATGTAAGTGCAATTAATGATGCAATCTTATATAGTAAGGTAACTGTTGTAATTGTATTAGAATAAGGAACCCTGAGAGAGAGAGTCTCTACTAGCCAAACATTGACTTTGTAATATGCAACAATTATGTGATGTGATGTTTGCTGCCAGTAGTGATTTGAGAACGACACTGGAGCAGAAGCTAATTAAAAACAAGCCCGTTCCGTGGAAACTCCGCTTTGTATGTAGCAATGCTTCAATTGAAGCCTGTGTACTTGGTACACGCCCTTGAATATTCATTACGCGATACGCGAATTAAGTCAACCAATGCAGAACCTACACTGTAGTCATGTAGGAAAAATCACTAAAAATAATGCTAGTGCTAAATGAAGTATTTATTGAGCAATATGCCCAAGTCAAGCTGTCATGCACATGGTAAAATCTGTTTGCTAGATGGGTGATAACCAGGCAAGCTACACTGAAAGGAGGAAAGGAAAACTATGTAAAAAAAAAAAAAATCACACACCTTTAAAAAAATTTACAAAAGGGCCATATACGCCTAGTAACAATATGAAAAGTGTGTTGTGATAAGGTAAAAACAAATAGACGCCATGTAGATGAGAGTGATTATGCTAAGAACAGTTAAAAGGTATTAAAAAAAATAAACTGTGTGCATAAACAATTGAGGAAAGGACGGAATATTGTGTGTAGTAGGGACAGAAAATGACTGTTGTATCTGCACCAATATATACGTCGATAAGTCTAGTGTTGAGTGATAGACTGTCCTAGTGCAGTGCTCAACGAACAATAGACAGTGTATAAAAACAGTAGCTATTGATCCGTTCGGAGTCGATTCAAACAAACATCGCTCGACGGAGACATTTAGTATGTGTGTAATGAAACATATTCGCGTGTTGAAAGACGCTCTGGCAGTGTATCAACCGTGGGAGTGAGTGAAAATGTGTAGTACAATGTGCGTGTGACGAACCCTGAATACCAGCGTCACAATGCCACAAGAAACCTGTTATCACGCCAAAACATCCTGTGCATACCAGTGAAGCGACGGCTTACTGAACAATAAACGCTTTTAACAAGTTGCATCTTCTTCCACAGCTAGTAATCTGTGTCCTTAAAGACAGTACACCGTTGTGGAATGTTTGTTTCATGCGCTACGACGGGGAGCCATGCGGAGAAGCAGAGACGAGTGCCGTGCCGCCAGCCAGCCGGTCGCGGTAAACCACTGCAACTCGCCGACATCGGCGAATGGTTCAGCGCGGTTCGCGACTGCTTGGGCGCCACGTCATCACGACGTCGCTGTTACTGAGAGCCGGTCGTCGAACCCAGTGGCCGTCGGCACGCGGCGTTCCAGACGACGCTACTCAACAATTGCTTCGCGCCGCCAGCTCCGTACAACATTGTTGTCATTCAAATGAACTATCAAATATGTGTTTAATGCACTAAAATGAATAGGGTTTAAGGGACACGAAATGATGTGACAAACATTTGTTTTTTTTTTCTTGAGTTACTCAATACAGACTCAAAGTATTCATTGCTTCAGTGATGTACAGATATAATATGTTTTCGTCATGTTAATGAAGTATACTCGCGCGAATGCTAGACATTTTAAACCAATTGTCGTGAGTAAGTGCAAGGACGATTCATTATACTACTGTAAAAATGTGTAAGAAGTGACTTTCATTACAATCCAGAACACAAATATTATATTGGTAACAAAGAGACTAAAAGTTTAACATGCTCTCACAAATAGCCTTTGTTATATGTGAACATTGGATAGAGTCTGAACTTTTTGTGATCAAACTGGGTATTCAAACAAACCAGGCGAGATGACCATGGCTCCGGCGCAGTTTTCCCAGGTTTTCTGATCGCACGTAGCCCGAATGGGGGAGCCAAATAAATGTAATGACCCTGGGACTAGGTTTACGGTCACCTCGCAAAGTGTAAGAACAGTATAAAAAATGTAATTAAACCTACAGTGTAAAAGAACTAAGACGTGTAAAGTGAATCTTCCAACCAAGGTAACAGACAATAACCAAACGGACGTTAGTGGCAGCATATTGCCGAACATTTTCAACGTTAGTCAATTGCTGCCAGGGGGCATTGTAACGTCTAGTGAGAAACAAAAACAACATATTATGTAGTAATTAGAAAATTAGATGTATCATATTGTATCATAGTATAAAATTATGTATTTTTTTTATTATTTATTTTTGAGAACGTCTGCGTCGGCGAGTAATAAAACCGACACAGAAGATAAATGTTAAACAGAGATTACAAAAGGAACTAGTATATAATACGTGATGTAGATTAATGTCTTTGTCTTCATAATCTGGAAGTTGTGCGAGTAAGATCTCCTGTGTTGTCGTAGAAAACGCCAATGTAGCATTCTTTTGTCGAGACTGAGCAATGTACGCCATTACGTGTGAATTCACAAAGGTCTGTAATCAATGAGATATTTAAATGTTTTAATAGAGTTGTTTAAATGAAAACTTGTATTATTAATTGTTAAAGCTTGCTTGCCTATTATCCCATCCTGTTGAGACATTTTTCAGTTATATAAATATTATCTGTGGTGCTGAGCTGCGTGGAGAACGAAGAGCCGCTGCCGCGGCGTATTTAAACGACTTACAATATAGTCGAGCATACCGCAAGGAAGCGGTAAAATAATAGTAAAATAATATTATTTCTTTAGCTCCCAGACTGGCAGTGAAGATCAGCGGATTTTATGATGTGTTGCAGGTTGACGCGGGCTGCTGATAGGATATAATTCACAGTACCAATAAGTTAATGTACCTTCAAAATCTGATAGGAATCTTGCTGTGCTCCGTTCTGATCTGGCAAACTTTATAGTGACAACGTAAATTTTTTTTAATGAGAGTCTCATGTTCTTGGGCTAGTCGTGGTATGAAATAGTATCTTATCGAGAAATAAAATCCACTGCAACCTTGTGTTTTTGAACGATCATACGAACTGTAACATCAGTGTTCATAACAAAATAATTTCAATTTTCAATAATTATGAAGTAGGGAAGATATATTGATTCTTAGCATGAGTTACAGTTACGAAAAATCGTTCCTTAAATTGTAGGCCAGATACAGGACAATAAGACTGCAATATATATATTTTATTTTGCTAAAAGGTAATGATGATAAAGAAATTCAAAGCACAGCATTGCTAAAAGTATTTCACGTAACTCTTTTCTTATATGCGTTGTTACGCCAATAATCATAATTAAATAAACGAAAGAGCAACAATTTATACAATTCGCCAGAGTTTACGTGAAAAGACCCACTGCAGTCCTTGTAGAAATAATGGTATTGGTGGGTCATCAACGATGCAGACCCACTGTAGTCCATGTAGAGACGGCCAGCAGCCATCTGTTGTGACTATGCAGGTGCACAATCACCATTGAAGAGTCTTGCGGATAATATAGCAAGTCCATAACCCACCACTTGTGCACTCACAAAGTTTTTGGAATTGTCCTTAGAACCAGCAATGCTGTTATCCAGTCCCTTGCTGAATTATCAACACACTTGCAAACACTATCAGTCCCTGCTTCTCACATATTGTCCATATACTATGACCAACAGAAACGTGTGCAGTGAAATGTAACTTAATTTGAGGAACTGGTGTCTATACAATTATAAATTTACAATATAAGAATACAATTACAAAGGTACAAAATACATCATTAAAGAACATAACAATACAAATAACTGTTGTAGTAATAGGGGCTTTACAAAAGAATCGAACTAACATATACATCAGTGTTACAGGAATTATGACATAAGTAAATACATAAAAGATCAGAATAACTTTTGAAACATCAACTTTACACATGAGCATTAAAACAAAACAGAACAAATAATGTTTAAACATCTTTACAAAGTAAATAACATGGTATTAGAAAAATTCTACAACATAACAACATCAGCTAAACACACAAAGACAGGAAAAACACAAATACACAAGGGAATACAAACACATAGTGGGATAACACAAGGAAAGGACAGGGTTTCTTTTACTGCAGTATTTTGCAAACAAAACTTTCTTTACTTCTCGGAGATCTCCCTTCGTTCCTCATTATTTCCAAAAAGTCCTATCTATACTTGCTTTCTGTACCTTTTTCGTATGACTTCTCAATGCATTTCATCGCAGCTCATTCTCTTATATAGTCTACCCCTGTTAAGCTAACTTAAATCTACTGAGCCCAGATACTAAACTAAGGAACGAGGCAATGCAGCAGCACAAAACAATCAATACAAATAGCAATGAAAAAAAATGGAAATTGTCACAGCAAGCAGCAATATTACGACTAATATAAGCAATGAGCAGCAAACAAGAAGAATAAATCAGTAGTAAAAGTGGCTTAACAGAGTAATGTATAGTGAAATTTAGTAGCAATATGCCTGGCAGACAATAGCAGAAAATGAAATAACTTATACCTAAACATGACATAGCTCAAGCAGAAAAAATAGTACACTAAAGATAACAATGCAGATAAGGGAAATGTATAATCACATCTTAATGTCTAAGTAATTAAAGTGGTGCACCACAACTATTTCTACAAAAGAAATTACCAAGTACTTGAAAAGAAAATTATGAATGCAGTTCCTGTGAAGGTAAATGTCTTTTTGTGCTCCCTCATTTTTTTGAAAAAAATTATTATTTACACGATCTGTAGACAGAAAATATTTATATTAGTACATCTATAAATTTTATTTTAACCAATGCTGCAGTGCAGCTAGAAACTAGATATTAAACAAAACGAGCAATCTCTCAACTAGAAAGACAATGGATGTAAAATGTTTCTCATCATTTCATTAGGCATTTTAGTAAATATCATAAATTAAGAGCTCCACAGTGTGATCATATGTTTTCAAGTTCGAGCATGTCGTATTTGCGATGCTTTCTACAAAGGAATGTCAATAGCGAGGATAATGGCCTCTTTTTTATCCACCTAATGGCTTTCTTTTGTCAGATGTCTACCTCTCAGCTGGGCGCTCAAAACGCATTACGCCAAGGTCACTTACCTTTCTTGCTGAAATATTTACGACGGCAGTTTCCGCCACAGTGACAGTCTCATATAAAAATATTTACAGGTAAAGAATTTGGGTTACACATCTGTAGAAACAAAATCCTATAAATATAACAGCGTCCAAAAAATTTTCGCCAGCATTGTGATACATTCATGCATATACACACATTTCATAACTCTTAAAGTACGATTCTTGGTTTCCAACAACCTTTTTCACAAACCATAGTCCCTAACCACTACTCATTATTCCTTACCTTATTCGTCGACACTTCTTCAATATTTCATCATAACAGATACGTAGCATAATCAAATAACTCATATAGCATCAGCTTATTGATCATAAACATACTGCAACAGCATTATACACATAGTCATCGTAATAATAACATCATAACACCTCAGTCAAATCTCAAAAACGTCGTAGCTTTCCGCAATAATGTCAAAACCTAAATAAAAAACCTCTGCTCATTTCAACAGTGTCAGCTGCCTCAAACGTACTTTAGAAATCGTGATCCCATACCAAATATATCATTCAAAGCTCTCATAATATCACAAGGGGTCCGAAAAAATATGAACAGTTTACAAAGTACAGACAAAATACAATTTCGTAAGTGTGAAGTTACCCAACTGTGTAATTGCGTAAACATGTGTCACTGATGTAGTAAAAAGAATGTTTGTTTCTCTGTCAAATAATCAGATAGCTGTGTAATTCTGTGTTAGAGAAATATGGTACCGAAGTGTAAAGTTGTATAAGCAAATACCATATTAGCTAGGGCTCCTTGTGCTTGCCAAACACATGGTACACAAAGTAAGCGTGTACCCCCTGAGGATTAATGTAATTATACCCTCAGGTGTTACAGATTATTGCAATGGAATAAAATGTATCACGGAAAACTTTCTTTGTAATTCAAAAACCTTTAAAAATAAATGTTTTAAGTATAAAATTAATCACTCAAATACATGTACTGTAGCGCTAAACTGTGCGTCTTGTTGTAGGATAATCTCTGTGGAAGTGTCGTAGTTGTCGTCCTCCGAAAGCTAAGTTCTGCAGAAGTCAATGTACTTTCCTCATGATAAACAAAAGTGAAATGCTTTGCGTATAGATATCTTAGTTATTACGCTTATTGCCATGATGAAGAAAGTACTGTGCTGTAACGTATTGTTGTGCTACGGAAAAGGCAGTCTCATTGTAGCTATACCACAAAAGTTACTACTGAAACATGTTTTACTTTCCAGAAGAATTCAGAAAAACTGTGCAGATATAAAGCAGAAACACCGCAAAAGCAACATTGTAAATTGTCGCACATAAACTAACCACTGTGTCGTCTGGTATCTCGCAGAAAGTACTTTAAATCCAGAATGTATTTTCAAGTAAACCAAAATGTTGCATTAAAATCTCATTAGCAGTACCAGTATATGTTCTAAGTATGTGAGCCTGATAGTTGTTACGTAATCGTGCAACTAATAAGCAAGAATGTACAAATACAACACTGTGTCGTCTGTTCACTATAACAATGCAATCGTAATTTCTGTTTAAAAATGTTCCCTAGGTTCTAGACTGGATATTTAAGTTCAAACATTGTTGCATGTTAACAGTTTCTCAGTGTGACAAATTGTACTAGTAGCGTGAAGTGAAAAGTTTTATGGCAAAGACTAGGTTAAAAAGCGGATTATCTTTCAATAAACGGTTTTACATTTGAAATGTGGTACAATCTTTTACTCTTCATAGTACTCAGAGTTTCAACATCAACCCAGTTATCGTGTGGTATACGTCGGTAAAGAATACTGGAATTTTTCTCAAGGTTAGCGCCTATGTTATTTTTCTCTGAGCCAGCTGGCGCACGCCGCTGCCTGCTGTGCGAGTCATTGTCTGTCTCTTTGTTGGCGCACGTCGTTATTAGGATTAGGAGACCTAACTTCTACAAATTCACCTTGCCGAGAAGGCCCTGCCCTCTTTAAATCCCGCCAGTTCTGATGCAATTCAGGTCTGTCGTTACGAATATATCGTCTGTCGTAGTGTCGGTAGATTCCGTAGTTTCTTCCTTGTCTGTCACGTGGTGGAGAATTTCTCCCTGAATCGTAACTGTGCGCCGAACTGTTGCGTCTGAAGTTATTATGTCTCCCTTGATGATAATTGTTTTGGTACCCATATTGTCTGTTTCCATGGTTATGTCTATCATATTCATTACTACGGAAATGCGATCTTTCTCTGTAACTATTACTCTGCCAGTGGTTGTCATACGGGTGGTGTCTGTTTTGGTCACGATATGTGTTGTGAGAATAGCCTTGTCGTGTCCAGTTATTATTTCTTTCATCGCGGAATTGTGACAGATGTGACCTGTAATTGTTGTGTTCCTGTTTTCGCGTTCCGCGATTGTCAGTGTCAATTTCTAATTCTTGTAAGAGTCCCTGAAAAGCTTCAATGTCGTCTTTGCAACGTCCTGCCAAAATTATATGTCGTAAATGTTCAGGTAATTTGATTAAGCAAATGCGGATGAGTTCTGAGGGGCTGTATGGGTTTGACAGGTACTGATTCTTGTGCAACATGTCTTCAAAATATTTCACAAGACTGGAGAATTCAGATTGTTCGAAATGTTTCGGCATTAAGATGCTATGTTTTACTCGGTCTTGTGTAGCTTGAGACCAATACGCTGAGAGGAAGGCATGACAAAATTCTCCTTCACTGTGACAATCGTGAATGACCGATCGCATTCTTACAGCTGGTTCATTCTCTAAGTAGCCACACATAAATTCTAATCTGTGTTCTAACGACCAGTTGGGAGGAAAACAATGAGAGAATTGATGGAGCCACGCTTGTGGATGAATGTCGTGGCCAGAATTCTTAAATGTTTTGAATTTACGTGTAGTAATGAACAGCTTATAGTCAAAATCATCGTGTCGGCGAGTAGCATATCGGTCATTGTTACGTCATGTCGGCGGTTCCATTTCAAAATTCGGTGCAGCTTGCCAATTTCTTTCATAACTTCCGAAATGCGCTGTGTTATTATTTTGTGACTGTTCCGTATTTCTATGTCCCTCTTCCCGTATTGGAGCGCGAGTGTCCTCTGAAATACGTAATTCTTGTATTACCTGTGTCAGCTGATCTTGTACTTCCCGGATTTCTCTTTGGTGTTGCGTATTAATTTGATTCAGATTTTGTTTCAGTTTCCTAATGTGTTCGCACTCTTCTGTGTCATTAAAGACTACCGGTTTTGTGTCATTCAGATTATCATCTACCTTCGTAGATAAATTAGTGAACTCATCCGAAAGTTCGGCTACTTTCTCCGATAGTGTACTTATTTCCTCAGTGTGTTTTTCTGAACCAAGTTTCAGAGTATCTACTGTGTCCTTTAAGTTTTCCTGAGTTTTTGCAAGTTGCGTAACCGAATCGGTAGATGCAACTGAGTCAAATTTAGCTTGCAAGGTCTCATGATTTTCATGAACAATAATTTGCAGTTCTTTTATGGCTGCTTCGTGATTCTGTAATGCATTTTCATGACGCGAAAAAATAGGTTGAAAATGCTCACAAATTTGTGTTTTTACGTCATTACAGACATTTTGACATTTCGATTCAATGGTATGTAACTCAGTAGTTAAATCTTCACGTGTTTGTTCAAGAGTTTGTTCCAATGAGTCTAACTTTTGAAGCTGTTGCTGTGTTTGTCTCTGATGTTGTTCCATTGTGTCTAACTTTTGAAGATTTTGTTCCATTGTGTCTA
Source organism: Schistocerca nitens (assembly GCF_023898315.1). Taxonomy (NCBI): domain Eukaryota; kingdom Metazoa; phylum Arthropoda; class Insecta; order Orthoptera; family Acrididae; genus Schistocerca; species Schistocerca nitens. The sequence goes on along the minus strand of NC_064621.1, from coordinate 476,551,402 downwards.
ACTGTTGCTGTGTTTGTCTCTGGTGTTGTTCCACTGCGTCTAACTTTTGAAGCTTTTGTCCCATTTGTCTCTGATTTTGTTCCATTTGTTGCATTAATTGCAATAATAATGTATTAGTGTCTGGAATCTGTTTCTCTATGCTTTTTGGCAGTGCATTTTCACCGGCAACATTCACATTTTGACAAGCAGAAAATGTGTCTTGACTCATTTGAGAAAACGGTGAGGACCCAAAACCTAAGTCTACAGTATTTGCAATATTGTGTTCTGTCATTTCGGATTCCTGAGGCGAGATGTTGCCGACCGATCGATCGATAATGCTTCCCTGTTCACTGATTGTTTCACTGTCTACACCATTGTTTGCAGCCCGCTCCATTTCCCTATGCACAATTACCAAATTACTACTTTGAACATCAGTTAATTCATTACTCGGTGGCGCTAACACACTGCTTTCGTTTTCACTGTCATTTCTCAGTTTACTTTGGAGCCTAGTATTACGTTTTTCATACGCCATTATTGTCACAATATTTCACACGATAACACAGAAAAGCACAATTTGAAGAGCAAAATAAGAGAACACATTAACATAAGACTGAAAATAATATCTAGTTAATTGCAACTGCGAAATACTTGGTGCAAATCTACATGCATGCCACAACTGTTTTACTGTACAACAATGAAAGACTGCAGCTACAAACGAGGTTTTCTCTACAATTACGCGCTAGCAATAAACAAAAGCTACACTAATTACACAAACTACAAGAAAAAAGTCAGAAGATTCCAGTGAGGTATCCTTGGCTAAAGGGTCGACATCTGAAACGTCCCCTTAGAACAATTATACAAGACTGTGCTTAACCTGACACACAATATTTTTAGCGCAACGCAATCTGACTTTCAACAATCCCTACAAAAGAATGGCCCTGACTAACATTAACCTATACGTTTCACAAATCACTTACCTCACAAAAATCTTCGTTATTCGAACTACTGCAATACAGCGAGCGCCACTACTGCCAGCTAAATAAAAGATTCAAACTAAGGAAGGCACTAACTACTGATAGGCATAGTTAGGAAATGAAAGATTTTAATAGAGAACAAACAATGTATTTACCTTAATAGTCATAATATATATAGCAGTTCATGACAAATTACAAAACTCCGCCATCTCTCTCCCCACATCCACCACTGCTGGCGGCTCACCTCCAACCGCGCAACGCTATGCGCTGTTCACATCCAGCTGCCGCTGCCCAACACTACAATGGCAGACAACAATGCAAACTAGCCACAGATTGCACACAGCACACCCAGTGATTTTCATACAGAGCGCTACGTAACGTTGCCAATAAGAAAACAAACAGCCTACTTACAATACATATAACATCTACTCCCATCAGCGGATATGAAATAGCTCAGTGTAATCTTCATGATGACATATCACTGATTTATATTGAATGTGTCTTCTGCTTACTCAGACCGTTCGTATCCGTGTTCATGTAGATTTATTTCGAAGCTGTAACAATAAGCTGCATAAAATTTAAAATACTTAATGTCTTACTATCCTATGTATCTTTCTTGTTACGCACTCATAAAATGTTGTTCAAATAATTTCCATTTCAAAATTAAAATCCGTTGAACAATTTTCAACAAAAATTATTTAATTGGGTTGTGTCTACAAAGATTAATCTTATCAAGTGGGTGTTTGACACGGGAGCTCAGCGAATAAAGAGGGAACGTCTAGCGCCAATTACTCCCACCTCGTTATGAACACGTGACCCTTCCTTAGAGTGCCGTAACAAAGCTGCTGCCGAAAGAGGGTGACAGGATCAGGAACGCTGCTACGAGTGCTTCCTGTGACCTACGCTGCAGAGGATTCGCAATAGCGTTAAAGCCTGTTGTCCCATTATGCAAATGCCTATGCGCTTTTGAAACCCTGGAAGTGATGCATCGGGGACCTTTGCACTTCGCACTTAGTGGAGCCGATACAGAGTCATATGCTTATCTTTCGGTGCCGTAAGTGTTCTGACGAACTTTCTGAACTCTTCCTGACAATGAGTCGAGCATGTTTTGCTTACGTATGAATTACGCGCAAGTCTGTTGATGGAGACTTTATTCTGCTTGAAAGCGGCGTGCTACTGTTCATAGTTCTCATACATGTACGCTATAATGAATTCGAAAGTTTAACTGTTAGTACTTCTGATCAAGTCGGCATTAAGGGAGAGCTTGAAAAATTAAAGAGAAATTCTACTAGAGATGCAAAATATCTACATATGTCTATACGCTGTTTCAAAACTATGTTAGTTATGGAAGATGCACATTTTTTTACACATTGCTACTATAGTATCTGATTCATCATTTATGAAAATGACGCCACCCTAACTGGAACATTTAAGTTCATGTTTTTCTTTCTTTCTTTTTAACATCAGTCTTCTAACTAGTTTGTTGCGGCCCACTACGAATTCCTCTTATCTCAGAGTAGCATTTTCAACCTAGATTATTTGTTGGATGTATTCCAGTCTCTGTCATCCTCTACCGTTTTTGCCCTCTACACCTCTCTCTCGTGCCACAGAAGTCATTCACTGATGTCTTAACAGACGTCCTATCATCCTGTCCCTTCTCCTTGTCAGTGTCTTCCACATATCCCTTTCCACTCCGATTCTGCGCAGAATCTCCTCATTTCTTACCTTATCAGTGCACCAAATTTTCAACATTCTTCTGTAGCACCACATCTCAAATACCTCGATTCTCTTCGGTTCCCGTTTTCCCACAGTCCGTGTTTCACTACCATACAATGGTGTGGTCCGAATGTACATTCTCAGAAATTTCTTCCTCAAATCAAGGCTTATGTTTGATTGTAGTAGACTTGTCTTGCCCTGGAATTACGGAAACGAATTACGGAAAGACAGATGGGACTGTATACGATCATGTTCCGTCTATCTGTATGTGAAAGGCTCTTGAATGGGACTATTATAAAAGGTTCTTGATGGGATGATTATAAGGATTATAATGAATAACTCAAATTTTAATTTTATCTAAAAAGTCTGCTATAAATCTTTACTGAAATAGATTAAACTCTATGCATGTCAGCTCACGATACTTTAAGCTCATCATGGTCTGACTCCAAATTGCAGTCTTTCTCCGACGTTCACAAAGAACTTAATCCTATTTTAAGAGAGCCTACTAAATTACATATCATACAAATCACCATAGGAAATAGAAATGATCATCAAATTATCACTCACGAAAATAAAGATGAATTCTGTACGGCATACTGTCGCTGAACAATGAAACGTCAAATCAAAATGAGAGATGAATTGCTTTCAAAAAAGTTCATACATTAATAATGAAGAATTATAATGATGGTCAAACAACAGAACATACGGCACACTTCATCTCAATACCACGTGACACGATCTATGCCGTAAATTACGACTTGACAGGTAAGAGTTATGCCAAAGTGCCAGCATAGCTCTCTCATTACAAGTCAGTATTAATATTTGACACAAGTTTTTGTATCACACATAAATGAATCTGTCCGGGGGTGCAGCTTTGGGTCGTGGAATTGTTCCGATTGTGCCGCGGAAAAGGAACAGGTCACTGGTAGGGAAACAGTGTCAAGTGCCAAAATATTTTTTTAACGCGTGTAAGAGGTCCGAGCAGATGTAATTTCGATGTATTGCTCATGCGTTGCCTGCGATATGCAAGGTACAAGAGAATCTCTGACCAGAGAGCAGTGTTGACTGCAGCAGGAACTGTGTAGCTGTAGCAGTAAGTTGTTGCTAAGTCAGCAGTGCTGCGTCATGGCCCTGAAAGATCATTCTGAATAAAAAAGAGAAAAAATCTTACCTCAATTAAGTCGCCGGATAACGCATATATATCTGCTCTTACAATAAATTTTTCTGGCACAGCCCTGTGCAATGCTGGCCGATAGATTTGTCATTTATAAAAGGGAGACAACTGATTTTTGTTTTGCAATAATCGGGATGATCATGGATGGGAGAAAATCAGTAAATTCTTTAAATTGAAATCAATGGTTGTTAAAAAATTACTTTATATGAGAAAGACTATTATTAGGACATTTTTAAAACATTTACATGGGACTTGAGATAACATTACTACATATGCGCGAGGCTGCTTTTTACCTTATACAATGCCGGCCGCGGTGGTCTAGCGGTTCTAGGCGCTCTGTCCGGAACCGCGCGACTGCTACGGTCGCAGGTTCGAATCCTGCCTCGGGCATGGATGTGTGTGATGTCCTTAGGTTAGTTAGGTTTAAGTAGTTCTAAGTTCTAGGGGACTAATGACCTCAGAAGTTGAGTCCCATAGTGCTCAGAGCCATTTGAACAATTTTTTTACCTTATACAATAATACTCAGGCTCCGACATTTGCGACAGGAATACACACGGCTGAAGGCCTTAGTTACAAAATTCTACATAAAAACTCGGCTGAAAGCCACATACTTAAGGCCTGGATACCAAGGATGTGCAACACAGCCAAATTCCCCTTCTTTTCCTTAAAAAAAAAAAAAGTTCAAACAAGGATCGTCAACGTTTAACTTAAGATGGCTGAAGGCCTTATTTTAAAATTAAAACAAACTAAATTAATAGGCGGCTAAAGGCCTCGCACGGCACTTGAGACAAAAATCGCGGTCTAGAAACAACAGAACAATGAGAACAATGGTGCTAAGAAGTGTTCCAAGGGTTGGCCTGATGAGGTAGCTGTAACGTAAGGTTAGGTGAGATAGGCAGCCAAGAATAAGATTAAGTAATCAGATGGCAACTCGACACAGGGACGGCCGAAGGACCGACCAACAACCTAATAAATTCCTCTGCGCCAACTAACGGCATAACGGAAAATATGAGCCGAGGGCGAGGATACCATCATCACTACGTCTTCAAAATCGACGTCTAAAAACAGCTAAGGCACAATAACCACTCAGAAATATGAACACCACCAAAGTCTCTCCTACTACACGCGGTACGGACAGCATCAACACGGCGAGGAAACACTACACTACACTACACTAATGCCCTCGCCGCGGAGACTCCCTCGCTGCACTGCCCCAACCGACCGACTGCCTACTCCAGTATGCAGGCAGCATTTACATAACTGCTCAGTCAAAATTACACAAGTTCCACGAAAACACTTCCACAAGAACTCAAACAATAGTAAAAGCAATCACTGTGGAACAACCAGGACGAATGACAAGTCGACACACACAGAGAAACCGAAGTGTTCGGCGACCAAATGTACGTCGTCCAATGAGACGACCGATCGAATGACCAATCAAGATCGTCCCCACTCAATTTGGGGTTTCTTTGGGGGGAGGAGACCAGACAACGAGGTCCTCGGTCTCTCCACTCAAGTCATGTGTGTCAGCAATGGTCGGGCGAGTCTTGGCTGTTAGGAACTCACTGCAGCTCCGTCGCGACTCAACTCCATGTCCGTTCGGAACTCGGAGACACGGCAACATGAGCACACTGGCTCGGACACAGCCATGCAGAGGTGACTCTTGCCCATTGGCCACCCGACATCTCTGCACAAGGAATGAACCGACCCACGTCCGGCGAGATGACCAACTGACGAGACCCAGAAACGGCCTGAAGACCAAATGCACGTCGCCCGATGAGACAACCGACCGAACAACCAACCAACGGTTGTTCCTGCTCCAATCTCCTTCCGTCGGACAGTTCATGTGTTTCGCCAGCAGTCGGCGAGTACTAGTTGTCCGCACCTCACTGGCGCTCCGTCCTCGACTGAACTCACTACACACAACAGCCCGGAAAAGCTAGCGGTCGCGCAAAGATAATAAGACAGTGCACTTAACGATAAGCTATGCTGCTGCCGCTGACGGGCAAGCAAACCAGCAACTTGGTGGCGACAGTAAATACAGAACGATGAAGATGACGAGCAATAAACGGTATGACCGCGAGCCGCCCACGGCTCCTCCTTTTCATCTTCTTTTCTTCCTAAGTCCCCAGTGACAGCGAAAATTATTTTTCTCGTCAAATGATTCTGACGTTTTCACTGCTGAAATGATTTTCATTAAAGCACTTTTATCTATTTACGGTCATATTTATGCATGGTGTAGGCTTTTTCTCAGTGAAAGGTAAGTACCGTTCCTAGTTTCAGTTATTTCATATCTTTTTTAGGAGAATACCATTAGGAAAAAATATTAAGGCCTTGCGCAGCTTCTCTGTATGCCATGAAAACAGAGCAAACAACGATATAAGGATTACGAAGACACGAAATGACAAAATTCATTTCCGGAACAGGAGTGACATCCATCAGAATAGGTTATAAGTTCCGAACCTTCCGATGTTAGCAGCCGCCGCCGCAGTCTCTTGCTTGTGCGCATGCGCAGTGTGCAGCACACTCGGAAATTTAGAACTCCATACCCGGCACTATCTACAGATCGCTGAAGCCATAGACACACTCGTGTCTGGGTTGGTTGCTGATTTACACGTAGGCACGAAAGGTGTGCTCACTTAGAGTAGTCGATTTTGACCAAAAGTCGCTCGTGTCAAACTGACTTTACAGTACGCAGTGCTTAGTCGCCTGCAGTATCACACAAGTGTGGGCAGCTAATCCGGCCCGGTTTCGTTTTGCCTCACTCCAGAGCAGGACTGCCGCTGGCGTCGGTCAAGGAGCTGCCCGCCTGTGGAGAAGTGCAACAAGGAAGACTTCGCACTATCAGAAGGTGCGGTGGTGGAGACATGAACCTGAACCAGTGCATGCTATCTCATATGACCCTGTTGCTTGGCGTGGGTCTTTCGTCGCCCCCATGGGCGCTTCTGGACTGCCCTCGCCTCTGCTAAAATTAATGTTTATTTATAGTGGTTTGAGGTACACTTGTTGTAGCAATACACAGTTTCCAATCATGCTTGGGGTAACAAATCAGGGACTCAACGGTATGGATACGGTTTGGATCGTCCTGCAAGAGATTTTATGGCTGCGTTGCATTACTACGGTGCCTGATGTAGTCCACCTCATGCTGCATAAATAGCATTGCTGTTTAACCGGCGCTTCGGTCCAGAACCGCGTGACTGCTACGGTCGCAGGTTCGAATCCTGCCTCGGGCATGGACGTGTGTGATGTGCTTAGGTTAGTTAGGTTTAAGTAGTTCTAAGTTCTAGGGGACTGATGACCTAAGATGTTAAGTCCCATAGTGCCCAGAGCCATTTGAACCATTTTTTTTGTTTAACCGGCATGCCTGCATTTTAGTGTCTTCTGGCTGCCTTCATTTGTTGTGGCGGGATTGCTAGCTTCTGCGGTAATACCCAAAAGTAGTGGCGGCGCTATATAATGTATGCTTTTCGTTTAGCGTGTGGAAGAGTTTCACTCACCACGCTCCGTGAATTGTGGGTTGAGGATATCCATAATTCTTCTCTACATTTCCATCAAGATTTTCCAGGCTGTATTATTACACATTCATTGTGGTACGATCCGCCTCGTTGTTAGAACACTTTCATGTTACTTTTTGGGTACTAACAGCCACCTGGCATGAAATTATGTTTATATCATTGGTATCTACCTCGACTGCTTTCCATGACATGAAAATTTAAATTAATTCTCCTTCTTAGTTTCCCCTTGAATGTCGTCTACGCAAGAAAGATTAGGGTAGAAAAATAACATGTCCTTCTGAAAGGGATGAACAATCTAAAAAGAATAGAAAACGGAATGAGAGTAAACAGAAAACGGGAGAAAGTAATAAGGATTAACAGAAACTAGATTCGATAAACATTAGTCAAATTTGACGGTCACGTAGGGAAGATATTCTGTTACCTAGGAAGCAAATTTGCGTGTGCCAGATGAAGCAAGGAATACATAAAGAGCATATTAGCGCGTGTAATGATGATATTACACGCGTAAAGAAGTCTACTGGTATCACTTTTATGAGAAAGTACGTTTGGAGCACAGCACTCTATGGAAGAATCAGGAAGAGAGACGTATGCGAATGTTTCTAAGAATTCATGAAATTCTGTATTGTTCAATTTACGTAAGGAATAGCGGCAGAAAGGAAAGTTCGAAAGTTGTACATAGTTCTGCACAGATTGATGAAAAAGACTGTTGGGATTCTCATAGGAGTATCTGCTGTACTGTTTTTCCGTTTTCAAACCATTGTATTCCTGATTTAGGTTTGTCAGTTGCCACATGCTGCTGAACGTTAATTTTACTTGACTATTTTGCTTCACTTTAGGAGCTTCTTCTGAACTATACTGCACACACATACCACTTTAAAAGGACTCAATATCACAATGGGACACTTTTTTGCAATCCAGAGTCCTGAAAGGCTTAAACAACTACCTAATGACACAGTAACAACAGGCTACACAAACTCACTGTACCATCAGAATAAAACCCGTATTTTGAACTAAAACGAAATAAAGGGGGAAGGTAAACATTTTCGATTTTCCAGGAAATAAAATAAGCTGAGCAATACTGAGACATGTGATATGGAAGAAATAAATTGCATGAGAAAAGTTCTTTATTTCTTGAAAGAGTGAAAATATAAAGACTATGGCCAATCACTTACTAAAATCATCACATTGCCTGTCAGAGAAAAACGGCCATATACTCACCGATATTTCACAAATCATAGCAATTCATCTAGTTTTTTTTAAAAAAAAGCATTTATATGTATTTAAAGAAAAATTCAGTCTTACCGAGAAATATACGCCCTATCGTAAAATTCCTTGCTATATTAATTAAAGGCGAAGTGCAAACGGACGTGGGCGTGGAAGGAATTCTTCTTCCAAGAATTCAACTCCGCTTTTGTCTTAAGCAATATAGGCATCACGAAAAAGTTTTAGGAAGGTAAACTGTAGCTAATGATAATGACAATGGCTGGAACTTTACTCATTCACAGAATTTTGTACGGATGTGTGTCGTAGACAATGAAAAATAATATATACAACAAGAAAATCGAGTGCTCTGTAGTGTGAACTTGAAGAGCGGTCCTGAGGATTTCATTGATTGAAAAAGTAAAAATTAAAACCACACAGGAAAAATAATACCAAAAATATCTTTTTGGGCTGAAGAACTAAAAACGGAACCACTCGTGGAGTAAGTAAAATTAGAGTTATCTTTAGAGGTCAGATTATAGGAGACGAGTTTAAGGTACGTAGGACATGTCATGAGAGCAGGAGGCGCATTGGACCTAGAGGGAAACCTATGTAAAAGTCGTTAAAGGGCACCAAAAATAGCATTGGAATGAGCATGGAGGAATTGAGGGATAAAACAATGTCCAGGATGATGGGCAAATTTTAAACACATTGTAAATCACGCATTGGAAATTATGTGCCGAAAAAGTGTGTTACGGACGGAAAAGACCCACCGTGGTTTAACAGCGCAATTCTGGGAATGCTCAGGAAGCAAAGGCAGATGCACTCACGGTACAAGAAATATCGGGAGAATGAGGACAAGCAAAAGTTAGTAGAGATTCGTGCTGTTGTAAAAAGAGCGATGCGCGAAGCATAGAAGTACTACCACCGTCATACCTTAGCAAAAGATCTTGCTGAAAACGCCAGGAAATTTTGGTCTTACGTAAAATCGGTAAGCGGGTCGAAGGCTTCCATCCAGTCACTCACTGATCAGTCTGGCCTGGCAACAGAAGATAGCAAAGCGAAAGCTGAAATTATAAATTTAGCATTTGAGAAATCTTTCACGCCATTTGAGACTCGTACAGATTCCCGTATGGAGGAAATAGTGATAGACATCCCTGGGGTTGTGAAGCAGCTGAATGGGTTGAAAATAAATAAATCGCCAGGTCCTGATGGGATTACAATTCGGTTTTACAGAGAGTACTCTACTGCATTGGCTCCTTACTTAGCTTGCATTTATCGCGAATCTCTTGCCGAACGTAAAGTCCGAATGACTGGCAAAAAGCGCAGGTGACGCCTGTATATAAGAAGGGTAGAAGGACGGATCCTCAAAATTACAGACCAGTATCCTTCGGTTTGTTGCAGGATTCTCGAACGTATTCTCAGTTCGAATATAATGAATTTCCTTGAGACAGAGAAATTGCTGTCCACGCATCAGCACGGCTTTAGTAAGCATCGCTCATGCGAAACACAACTCGCCTTTTTTCCACATGATATATTGCGAACCATGGATGAAGGGTATCAGACGGATGCCATATTCCTTGACTTCCGGAAAGCGTTTGACTCGGTGCCCCACTGCAGACTCCTAACTAAGGTACGAGCATATGGGATTGGTTCCCACGTATGTGAGTGGCTCGAAGACTTCTTAAGTAATGGAACCCAGTACGTTGTCCTCGATGGTGAGTGTTCATCGGAGGTGAGGGTATCATCTGGAGTGCCCCAGGGAAGTGTGGTAGGTCCGCTGTTGTTTTCTATCTACATAAATGATCTTTTGGATAGGGTGGATGGGAATGTGCGGCTGTTTGCTGATGATGCTGTGGTGTACGGGAAGGCGTCGTCGTTAACTGACTGTAGAAGGATACAAGATGACTTGGACAGGATTTGAGAATAGAAGCTAACTGTAAATATATGTAAATGTAAATTAATGCAGATGAATAGGAAAAAGAATCCTGTAATGTTTGAATACTCCATTAGTAGTGTAGCGCTTGACACGTCACGTCGATTAAATATTTGGGCGTAACACTGCAGAGCGACATGAAGTGGGACAAGCGTGTAATGGCAGTTATGGAGAAGGCGGATAGTCGTCTTCGGTTCATTGGTAGAATTTTGGGAAGATGTGGTCCATCTGTAAAGGAGACCGCTTATAAAACACTAATACGACCTATTCTTGAGTACTGCTCGAGCATTTGGGATCTCTATCAGATCGGATTGAGGGAGGACATAGAAGATTTCAGAGGCGGGCTGCTAGATTTGTTACTGGTAGGTTTGATCATCACGCGAGTGTTACGAAAATGCTTCAGGAACTCGGGTGGGAGTCTCTAGAGGAATGGAGGCCTTCTTTTCGTGAATCGCTACTGAGGAAGTTTAGAGAACCAGCATTTGAGACTGACTGCAGTACAATTTTACTGCCACCAACTTACATTTCGCGGAAAGACCACAAAGATAAGATAAGAGGGATTAGGGCTCGTACAGAGGCATATAGGCAGTCATTTTTTCCTCGTTCTGTTTGGGAGTGGAACAGGGAGAGAAGATGCTAGTTGTAGTACGAGGTACCCTCCGCCACGCACCGAATGGTGGATTGCGGAGTATGTATGTAGATGTAGATATGGTGGGACATCGTTCATGTCCTTACCACGGATCAGAGACGATGTTTCATAGCAGCAACCACATTGCAGATGACGGTCCACTGAGTTAACTCTGCGAAAGTTTGCTTTCTGCACTTTTTGTAGGTACGCCAAGTTTCATTTCGATAGGAGAGCTTGTGTTTCATAGATGACATCACTGTAACGACTGATGTTCTGCTCTGCTGCGTGTTCAAAGAAATGGAAAGCAATTGTGAGACAGGATTACTCGACTTCTAACAGTTTTACTTCAAAGAATACCGTTAACCCTATAAGTATAGTTCTGAAGCATAGAACAGAAATGGAGGCAGACTTTTGATTGTCGTCAGGGTAATCATGATGTTGCTATTTAGAAGAGGGCAGTTGTTATTTCATAGAAACTGTTTGACAATAAATACAACGAATCTGTAAACATGTTACCATCATATGTACTAAAACGCACATCGCACATTAACGCTTTCCAGTTTCTGAGTTATTAATTCTGCCAGGAATATATTAACTCTACACGTGTCAGCCAACGCCAGAACGCTTGTGTCCTATATATACATTGGCAGCAGACGTATTATAGATGATTATATACACAGACATACAAATGATTATAATTTTAAAAAAAATTAATGATTGATTCAAGAGAAAGAATTTCACAAAGAGAGCAAATCAGTAACGCGCTGGTCATCCTCTGGCCTTCATTCAAGCATTTATATGGCTTGACACTGATTGACAGAGTTGTTGGATATACTCTTGAAGGATATCGTACCACGTTCTGTCCAACTGGCGCATTAGATCGTCAAAATCCCGAACTGGTTGTAGGGCCCTGCCCATAACAGTCCAACCGTTCTCAGTTAGGGAGCTATCCGGTGACTTTGCTGACCAATTTAGGGGTTGTGAAGAAACTCTCGCTGTGTACAGGCTGGCATTTTCTTGCGGAAATGTAAGCACGGGATAGCTTTCCATGAAGGGTAACAAAACGAGGCGTAGAATATCGTCGACATTCCGCTGTGCTGTAAGAGTGTCGCAGATGAAAACCATAAGGGGCCTGCTATGAAAAGGTTGCATGACGAGTTAAATGCATCATGGGGCCACTTTCTTTGAAGTATAATGCTCAACTGTCAGGCAGTAAGTCATAGATAAGGCATGTAAATAATTGCAGACACTTAATGGCTCTTACATAGGTATCTGTAAACCAGATCGTACCTTTGTTTCCACTCCAATTAAAATTACAAATATCATCTAGAATAAACGTTTAATATTTGAAAGTCATGACAATTTTCACGTAGCAAGTTTTTATGCACTTCTAGGAAAATTTTTTATTTAAAATATGCTTTATAGATACCGTCGCATTTTAGTTCTCGTTTTATTGTATCATATTAGTGTAAGCAGGTATTCTCTCCCTCCTACTTCCTGCTGCAGCCCCTTCCCCCCCCCCCTCCCTGAACCTTGTCCCAGACGCTCCAGTCTGTCAAGGTTTACGTCATTTGATGTGTATCTTGTCGGCTATTGGGTAGTATCCGGAAAAAAGCCAGTCTGCGTACCCGGGATGTCTGGTTTCCGCCATTTGATGAACAAATATAATTTTCCGCTGTTCATTTCACTTAATGTACGCTATAAACTCTTCAGACGTCTTATTACAGTTGTTGCTAATTCCCACAGTAGACCACTATCTTTTTTCTGAATCCCTCTGACATTCTTCATATACCCTCCATTTATAGTGCTGCGACTTGTCGTGTGAGTAGCTATTGCAAACTGACATCGAACATAGGCAGTAGTTACAGTACTATGACTGGACTGTACGTTACTCAAGGTACATCCAGAAGACTCTTGACTCAACACGGTATACAAAATGTTTATCCCCTTAAAATCGTGAGTCTTTATATACACTGAAGCGGCATAAGTCATCGGATACCTGCTAATACCGTGTAGGGTCTCTTTTAGCTCGTCGTAGTGCAGCATCTGGACGTGGCATCGTCTCAACAGGTCTCTGGATGTCTCCCTCAGAAATATTGAGCCCTGCTGTCTCTATAGCCTTCCGTAACGGCGAAAGTATTGGCAATGAAAGATGTTGAGCACGAGCTGACCTCTCGATTATTTCTCATGTATTTTCGATGGAATTCATGTCGGGTGTTCTGAGTAGCCGAATCATTCGTTAGAACGGTGCAGAATGTTCTTAAAACAAATCACGAACGATTGTGACCCGGGGACTTGGCGCATTGTCATCCAGTGAAATTGCACTGTTTTTTTTTTTTTTTTGGTAAAATTAATTCCGTGAATCCCTGATAACGGTCTGCAAGTAGCCGGACGTAACCATTTCTAGTGAATGTTTCAAGTAAACATAACACACGCTATTACGGGTCCATGAGTTCGTGGGGACCGGGCCACAGTTGTCCAGCGTCCAGACAATACGTTCAGGAGCCCATGAGAGGCGTTGCATGCGATGTCGTGCTCTTAGCAAAGGCACTCGCGTCAGTTGTCTGATGTCATAGCCCATTAACGCCAAATTTTGCCGCACTGTCCTGAAGGGTACATTCATCGTACGTCCCGTATTTTTTTCTGCAGTTATTTCAAGCAGTGTTGCTTGTCTCTTGGCCCTGATAACCCTAAGCAAACGCCGCTGCTTCCTGTCGTTAAGTGAAGGCCGTTGGTGTCTGCGTTGTCCATGGTGAGAGGTAATGCCCGAAATTTGGATTTCTCGGCACACTATAGCCGCTGAGGATCTCGGAATATTGAATTCCCTAAGGATTTCCGAAATGGAATGTCTCATCTATCTAGCTCCAACTACTATTCCGTGTTCAAAGTCTTTAATTGCCGTCGTAGGGCCGTAATCCCGATGGAAACCTTTTCACATACATCGCCTAAGTACCAGTTACAGTGCATTTTGATGCCTTATATACGCGATACTACCGCCACCTGTATATGTACCTGTATATGTGCATATTGCATCGTTATCCGGCCGGCCGAAGTGGCCGTGCGGTTAAAGGCGCTGCAGTCTGAAACCGCAAGACCGCTACGGTCGCAGGTTCGAATCCTGCCTCGGGCATGGTTGTTTGTGATGTCCTTAGCTAAGTTAAGTTTCACTAGTTCTAAGTTCTAGGGGACTAATGACCTCAGCAGTTGAGTCCCATAGTGTTCAGAGCCAGCCAGCCATCGTTATCCCATAACTTCTGTAACCTCACTTTACTTACAGATTATTACGTCGTTATGTAATGATTTAGTGTTCTTATTATTGTCGTTATTATTAGTGGCAGTAGTCAGTTAGAAAGCTCTGGCAGGTTGAAGTCTTACTATTTATGTCAGTTCCGAAGTAAGGAGTCCAGTAATCAAAAGAGGTTGTTGTTGTTGTGGTCTTCAGTCCTGAGACTGGTTTGATGCAGCTCTCCATGCTACTCTATCCTGTGCAAGCTTCTTCATCTCCCAGTACCTACTGTAACCTACATCCTTCTGAATGTGTTTAGTGTATTCATCTCTTGGGCTCCCTCTACGATTTTTACCCTCCACGCTGCCCTCCAATGCTAAATTTGTGATCCCTTGATGCCTCAAAACATGTCCTACCAACCGATCCCTTCTTCTAGTCAAGTTGTACCACAAACTTCTCTTCTCCCCAATCCTATTCAGTACCTCCTCATTAGTTACGTGATCTACCCACCTTATCTTCAGCATTCTTCTGTAGCACCACATTTCGAAAGCTTCTATTCTCTTCTTGTCCAAACTAGTTGACGTCCATGTTTCACTTCCATACATGGCTACACTCCATACAAATACTTTCGGAAACGACTTCCTGACACTTAAATCTATACTCGATGTTAACAAATTTCTCTTCTTCACAAACGATTTCCTTGCCATTGCCAGTCTACATTTTATATCCTCTCTACTCCGATCATCATCAGTTATTTTACTCCCTAAATAGCAAAACTCCTTTACTACTTTAAGTGTCTCATTTCCTAATCTAATTCCCTCAGCATCACCAGCTTTAATTCGACTACATTCCATTATCCTCGTTTTGCTTTTGTTGATGTTCATCTTATATCCTCCTTTCAAGACACTGTCCATTCCGTTCAACTGCTCTTCCAAGTCCATTGCTGTCTCTGAATTACAATGTCATCGGCAAACCTCAAAGTTTTTATTTCTTTTCCATGAATTTTAATACCTACTCCGATTTTTTCTTTTGTTTCCTTTACTGCTTGCTCAATATACAGATTGAATAACATCGGGGAGAGGCTACAACCCTGTCTCACTCCTTTCCCAACCACTGCTTCCCTTTCATGCCCCTCGACTCTTATAACTGCCATCTGGTTTCTGTACAAATTGTAAATAGCCTTCCGCTCCCTGTATTTTACCCCTGCCACCTTCAGAATTTGAAAGAGAGTATTCCAGTTAACATTGTCAAAAGCTTTCTCTAAGTCTACAAATGCTAGAAACGTAGGTTTGCCTTTTCTTAATCTAGCTTCTAAGATAAGTCGTAAGGTTAGTATTGCCTCACGTGTTGCAACATTTCTACGGAATCCAAACTGATCTTCCCCGAGGTCCGCTTCTACCAGTTTTTCCATTCGTCTGTAAAGAATTCGCGTTAGTATTTTGCAACTGTGACTTATTAAACTAATAGTTCGGTAATTTTCACATCTGTCAACACCTGCTTTCTTTGGGATTGGAATTATTATATTCTTCTTGAAGTCTGAGGGTATTTCGCCTGTCTCATACATCTTGCTCACCAGATGGTAGAGTTTTGTCATGACTGGCTCTCCCAAGGCCATCAGTAGTTCTAATGGAATGTTGTCTACTCCCGGGGCCTTGTTTCGACTCAGGTCTTTCAGTGCTCTGTCAAACTCTTCACGCAGTATCTTATCTCCCATTTCGTCTTCATCTACATCCTCTTCCATTTCCATAATATTGTCCTGAAGTACATCGCCCTTGTATAAACCCTCTATATACTCCTTCCACCTTTCTGCCTTCCCTTCTTTGTTTAGAACTGGGTTGCCATCTGAGCTCTTGATATTCATACAAGTGGTTCTCTTCTCTCCAAAGGTCTCTTTAATTTTCCTGTATCATTTTCCTGTATCATTTAATCATACAGTAAATCTGCATGTCCTCGGGAAAAATTACGGCTGTAGTTTACCCTTGCTTTCAGCCGTTCGCAGTACCAGCACAGCAAGGCCGTTTTGGTTAATGTTACAAGGCCAGATCAGTCAATCATCCAGACTGTTGCCCCTGCAACTACTGAAAAGGCTGCTGCCCTTCTTCAGGAACCACATGTTTGTCTGGCCTCTCAACAGATACCCCTCCGTTGTGGTTGCACCTACGGTACGGCCATCTGTATCGCTGAGGCACGCAAGCCTCCCCACCAACGTCAAGGTCCATGGTTCATGGGGGGTACAAACAACAAATGTAGTTGACACATACTGACATAGTTGCTTCCAAGTGGGGATCCAGGGTATGGATAAAGGATGTGTTGCTACGGAGAGGAGTTGTTCGGAGAAAGTATGTTTTTAACATGCTCTGCCGTCAATGTGGAGATTTAGCTTTCTTTTCTAACATGGAGTTGAAAGTAGTACTCGCGGTGCACTGAGAATTGCTTTGTCACTCTATAAAAACATATTAGAAATAAGCCGTACGAATTATGTCAAATGGTTCAAATGACTCTGAGCACTATGGGACTTAGCATCTTAGGTCATCAGTCCTCTAGAACTACTTAAACCTCACTAACCTAAGGACATCACACACAGCCATGCCCGAGGCAGGATTCGAACCTGCTGCCGTAGCGGTCGCGCGGTTCGAGACTGAAGCGCCTAGAACCGCTAGGTCACCCAATTATGTCATCGATCTATAATAAAAAATATATAAAAACTACTTATCTTGTATCTTTCGTCATTGTAAAAATAAAACTGTTCATTTAAAGTTCTTTTTCATCGTTAAGTCTAGTTAGGCAATAAACTCCTCCCACTTCAGGTAGCGGGCTCACCAAACACACTTAACCACTGATAACTCTGGTGCACCCCATTTTACTCTGCCCATTGGTGTGGGTACTAATCCAATTCTATCTTTGCAGTCCCTTTGACGTTCATAAAACTGTTACCAATGGCTAAATACGTGACCAAATTTTAAAATATTTTACTTTATCTTATCAGTAACGCTAGCAACATTTCATTCAACTTACGAAAACTGCAGTTCTCAAATATGTTAATGTATCTGTCAGTTCTTCCCTAAGACATCATTCTAAAGATTGATCAATAGCACTGTGTAAGTTCGTTCCAGCCATCTGAAAATGAGTAAATGTTCTCTATGAAGCCAATCAACAGCCTAGATGGCATAAAATATTTGTTAATTTGAGACAACCGCTTCTGACAGACTTTGCAATCATCTTCAGGTACGTAACAAAGTGCATATATTTTGATTATGTCTCATAACATGAGTTAAGGCGTAATATTTGAGATAAAAGTTTTAGCTTGGCGGTGCAAAGACCGGAAATGGTACTGTGCATTTACAAACCTTAAAAATCTTTTCGCTGTGAAACGTGTTCGTTTTACGTTGAACCTCACGCCATGTTTTCAGTTGGATAAAAATCAGCACATCCCAAAAAAATTTGTCATAACTGAAATATTTAAAAACATAAAGCACTTCGTGCCAAAGGACACACACACACACACACACACACACACACACACACTCAGATGCTTGTACACCACAAAAATCACAGTACACAGTAGAACATCTGTTTACATCAGCTGGATATATTCTAACAGTAAAAATTCAAACAGCGTATAAGGTACAACTGACAACTAGCTTTGCAAAGATGACATTTGTGTAGCGTGTTACAGTAACAAGATGGCGCTTACATCGGAACCATGTAGGAGACTAAAAATTCTCATTTCATATTTAAAATTAACTACGAATGTGAGCGATCTTTAAGAATAGTAACGGTAACAAAAAATGGTTCGAATGGCTCTGAGCCCTATGGGACTTTACTACTGTGGTCATCAGTCCCATAGAACTTAGAACTACTTAAACCTAACTAACCTAAGGACAGGACACACCTCGAAGCCCGAGGCAGGATTCGAACCGGCGACCGGAGTAACGTTAACAAAACTGTCCTGTACTTACAACTGAAACACAGTTTAAACTCACACAGTCCCTTTTACAATTTCTTATTATTGTATTCTTGACAGGAAAATATAGGTATTCATTCTGCAATAGTTTATTTCCTTGTTGTTGTAGCATGTAGCTGCTGAAAACGCGGCAGGTGCATAAGCGCAAATGTCCATTGCAGTATTGCTGTAAGGAGGGCAGTGGACTGGGATTGGGAATGGGATTAGGATTGGGACTGGTATTGGGAACATGTACCCTGGACAGCAACAAAGCGGAACTCGCAGTGCATAGGTTCAGTAGACACCATCGAACAATGAAGTATGTACAAATCTCCGCAAGTAAATTATTAAAGCTATGCGGTGTAATTATACAAAGATGGCTTTTTATAGTACCGTAGAATGCAAATATTATATAGCGAAACTGGTGAGACAAGAAAGAAGTGCAGTTCAAGCATGACCCGTATAGAACTGTCCGTTAGTTGAAGAGAGCTTTAATTTCAAAACTTGTTATATATAGGTGCAAAAGTACAATCTTTTAAGATAAGAAAGTCAGGTAGACCTTTACACTAGGAGAAATGTGGGGTAATTATAATATCAAAATGCTTATAATAATGTTATGGATACTCTATCACGCTGATATAGCATGTCTGTCTACACAATCATTTTTTTTTTTTTTTGAACGTGGAGCTTGACAGAAATATATATTAATTTGATAACAAGGATACAACCATAACTTACACTGGAAATCTATGTTAATTATGGATTATTCTAAGATACTAGTAAATATTAGCTTCATATTAAAACGAGAACCAGCCAGGTAGGTTGCCGTAACGTAAGGAACAACAAGCGCAAGTGGAAACCATATGGTACAGTAGAAGGAGAGGAAGAAAACAACTTAAAGTGAACACAAAATAACATGGTAAAACAGCAGAAACCAGTGCAGTTTAAATCGTAGGTAATTTTGGAGGTATTTGTGACAACGTGAGGCAACACAGGTATAAAATTGTTGTTTCCTAGGACACAGATTGAACTCTTAACATTTTCTACAGAGAGTTTTAAGTCATACATTGCTATGGAGGGATATGCATACATAGGTGTGATCTTAGGTTCCTTCTATGCTTTGCCTGCAACACCAAAAACGTGGCGTGCATATTATTTATGTCAACTAGGCAGCAACAGTGCTGCATTTTATGGTAATCCTATAGAGTAGTAAAAATATTTTAAGATTAAACTTCTCAGCAAAGTGACTGCTTGGTATGCAAAATGTTTTTGCAGTAGGTAACAGTACGAATACAACAAAAGATATCAGCATTTACAATAGATTACTGTAGGAATGCAACTATCAATGAGCAAAGATTCTCATCACATTAAAACGTAAAAGGTTACTCATTTGAGACAATTCTCAGCGTAACTTTACACTGGGTACAATATGGGATACTAATATTATAATAATACATATGACAATTTTCGGATCAAAAGGGGATGGTGCTTAATATAACATGATGACACAGCTTTCCAGAACTACTTTCTTTTAACATGGTATAATACAGTCACAAACCTCTTAAAATGAGAAAATTTAGTCGAATAAATGTTCTAAACAGCTAATGGTAAGGAACAGCAAAATCTTTTAAATATACATCATTTATGTAGTGGCTGGTAACTGTTATAAAAAGATTTGATCATCCACTGATACCACATAATATTGTCTATTAACGAAATATCTCTTATCCGTTATATTAGCAAACGTCATACATGTATTTTGTGAGCATTCTCTTTCATTATATTAAATCAGAACCTTCCATCTACTTTTTCTTCCTCCAAATTGGTGTAAGTCACCTTCATATCGCCTCACATTTCATTTCTCTTGTAGTTCTACAGATCAACAGTGCTCATTTAACTCAGTAGTCAAAAGAAGTTAAATGGTTATATTACTTGAGGTGCATAACTTTACAGCTCTCGTTATTAACACGATATTTCCAGTTAAACAATTAAACACGCCGATAGCTTTGTCGTTTTTCTGGAATTTTCTTGTACCTCATAGCCGCGAAAATGTGTACCAAAACATACTAACTTTTCTCGTTTACTCATTTACATTTGTGCCACCTATTACATTAACAAAATTGGTGTGGTTCATTGCAGATTCAGTATCATGTCACAGTCTTCTGTGAAACTTCTTTTATCCTTTAAATGACAAAATCTTTCTTACACGATGGGAAGAACATGTAAATTAATTTCTGAGTTAAGTGTCTGATTCGGTACTGATTAGTGCTTAGCGCCTACTCATTCATTAAAGTATTACGTGTACAGTGTTGCAGCTGTTTTTAGTGGTTACACATGCAAAAGATGTGTGTCAAAATAACTAGCATCAACGTATGTCCGATTTGTACTGCCGTAGCGTTTACATGCTACATTCATCTACATATTGCGAGGCGAAATTGCTTTGGGGTCAGTGTGTTTGCCTGCCGCACTCAGCCGATGTACACCCAACGGAAATAACTGAACTGCAAACATCGCTCGTATTCATAAATGGAAACAGGAAGGTTTTTGACGCTGAAGCAATTGGAGGTCGGTGTACTGCTCCCAGCGACGGTTTAAGTACCGCATTGTTACCTCAGGCAGCCAGCTGGAAATAGTCGAACTTCATAGTTTAATACGGTTGCCACCGTGTTCCGATTATCTACTCCACTGCTTCATTCCGAGTAATAACGGTTCCTGTTTCTGCTAAAACACTAACTGCTCTGATTAAAGAACTTCTCATCCAACCATTCTCCGCTTCTGTGAAGGGAAAAACGAACGTCAAGCGATGTGCAGAGGCAGTATTTTCACGAAATAATACTGAAAACATAAGATTTGCTGTCAGGCAAAGGCGAATTTCACTTTCGTATCATCCGTGCTAGCTAATATGAACTGCATAGTCCATCGCACGCTACAATATTCGTTTTCAGTTGGAACTTTGCAGATACTCATTGGGAGAAATGATGTGGCACAGGAATAATATGGACAATGATTTAGTATTACTTCATCCATGATGGATCTGGTTGAACTACTTGGCCGTTAAGGTTTGTTAGCGATGACTGAATCCTTCCACAAATACTTTTAAAAAGATGTATTTTAATGCTATTACCTGTTCCGTCTCTCATTCTATCTTCACACTGTTAACCTTTTTAGTTACAGTAACATGAAGTGCATAAAAGTATTATGACATTAGACACCGTCAAATACACTGAAGCGGCATGAAACAGGTATAGGCATGCGTATTCAGTATAGAGATACGTAAACGGACAGAATACGGTGCCTCGGTCGGCAACGCTTTTATAAGAAAAGAGTCGGGAGCAGTTGTTAGATCGGTTACTGCTCCTACAATGGCAGGTTATCAAGATTTAAGTTAGTTTGAACGTGGTGTTATAGTCAGTGCACGAGCGATGGGACACAGCATCTCCGAGGTATCGATGAAGTACGGATTTTCCCGTACGACCATTTCACGAGTGTACCTTGAATATCAGGAATCCGGTAAAACATCAAATCTTCGACATCGCTGCGGGAGGAAACAGACCCTACAAGAACGGGACAAACGACGACTGAAGAAAATTGTTCCACGTAAAAGAAGTGCAACCGTTCCGCAAACTTCTGGAGATTTCAGTGCTGGGCCATTAACAAGTATTATCGTGCAAACTATTCAACGAAACATGGTTTATATGGGCTTTCGGAGCAGAAGGCCCACTCGTGTACCGTCGATGACTGCACGACGCAAATCTTTACGCCTCTCCTCGGGACGTCAACACCGACACTGGACTGTTGATGACTGTAAACATCATGCCTGGTCGGAGGGGATAGACTTGTACGGGTATGGAGACAACCTCATGAATCCACGAGCCCTGTAATGCAGCAGGGGACTCTTGAAGCTGGTGGATGCTCTTTAATGGTGCAGTAGGAGTGATATGGGACTCCTGATACGTCTAGATACGACTGACAGGTGACACGTATATAAGCATCCAGTCTGGCCACCTGCATCCATTCATGTCCATTGTGCGTTCCGACGGACTTGGGCTGTTCCAGCAGGACAATCAGGCAGGCTACAGGTCAAGAATTGCTGCAGAGTGGCTCCAGAAACACTCTTCTGAGTGTAAACTCTTTCGCTGGCCATCAAACTCCCCAGACATTAACATTGTTGAAATTATCTGGGGTGCCTTGTAAGATGCTGTTCAGTAGAGGTCTCCACGCACTAGTACTCTTACGAATTTATGTACAGTCCTGCTGGATTCATGGCATCAATTGCCTCCAACACTACTTCCGATATTAGTCAAGGCTATGACACGTCGTGTTGTGGCACTTCTGCGTTCTCGCGGGGAGCCTACATGATATTAGGGAGGTGTACCAGTTTCTTTGGCTCTTCACTGTATTTGCAAGCACCAAACATACACTGTCGAACATAAAAGATATCTTGGTGTAAGATTCGTAATTACTAAAGGTTATTAACACTTTCAGACAATTCTATCTATTGAGATGGATCCACTAAACGTTGACTGACCTCAGTCTGCATGTAAATAGCACAAATCTATTTATCAAGTTACCAGTATCATTGATAACACCCGTTGCCTCTACTAGCATTGAGGGTGATAAAGCCCTATAAGGACATTTTCAAACTATACCTGTGCCTTAATATGGACATCCACTCTTGTAAGTAGGCGAATTTTAAGAGATACGAAATTTGTGGAAAAGGCTTTTGCTCTTCTACTCTGCTGTTCTTATTGCATTGAATCGAATTATGACAAATCTGCATATGCACTGGAATATTTTGATGTATTTAAAGCTATCATTTAAATTCTTTGGTGGTTATTGATTCTATATTTCATAGTAGACTAACCTGACGTGGACATCAGAAACATGAGCAATATATTTGAACTATCTTTAAAAATAACTGGCTAATCGAGTCTTAGTGCGTTTAGAATCGAAAGTTGTGACACACAATGGTTTTTTATACGTAGTATTTACGAGTTTTTACCAAGGACACACAATTAGTTTCATGGGCGGACTATCAAGCCGATAAACATTTCTGCTCAACGACAAACAGTGGTAGACATCCATCGGAGAATGAGGAATGTTTCTAGGGCAGTGGATATGTCCAAAACCACAGTTGTGGAATTGTGGGCTCCGGCTTCAAGGTAACTGATGTCACCATATGGCAAATGTAGAAAACAACAAGTTACGTCAACTCAAATGGGAGACACTCGAGCAGTTGTCTTATAGTCCTGATCTCTCTCCGTGTGATTATCACGCCTACAGCCCGTTAATAAAGGTTTGACGATTCCTGTCGGATGAGGATGTTCAGCAGGCAGTTACAGACTTTTTCGCACAGTCAGACACGATGTTTCACCAAACGGGTGTCTTCAACCAGGTGCGTCGGTGGGATGCTTACCTCGAAGTTGACTGCGTTTTTGCTTGACTGGCTTACCGACTCTGGACTGTACGCCCTTGTAACGGAACTAGTTTTATCGCCCCTTCGAAGTTAGCTTCAAATACAAGAAAAAATCTTTCTGTTGGGAACACTAGACATCTGGCCAAGACAGATGATGTCTGTAAAGGTCTCTTTTAGTCTTGCTGCTATCAAGCGAGTCATTATATTTGAGTCTACGAATAAGAATTTATTGGCCTGAAACAAGTAATTCTTCTTGGTTTCGATGTTTGGGGCTGAAGGACTATAATTCATTCGATGGTTCATTCGCTGAGTAAATTTGTCACACTCCTGGTTTCTCTTTCATGATATCCGTGAAATCTGATTAAATAACCGACCAGAAAACTTCGTGAAATTCGTCAATGCACGGACTCCTACTCGTTAGTAAGTGTTTTGTAACGAGTAAAATTTCTTTTTCGTATGTAGGCCTTACGATCATAGTGAGATTCCAGTCGGTGAGGTAAGTTAGTCGGTTTTGTAGCAAGATAAGGTCTGAAGGTTTTTCTGCGCACAGTCTCCGTAAATAGTCCTTCATATCTTCTATATTAGTGGAATCGTTACCATGAAAAGACGTAATATATATCCTATAAATCTCTGCCTGAACCATTTCCGTTTTCTACAGAGGCCCAAAATGGTCCATTTTCGTCTAAGGTGTAGTCATCAACATTGCAAGTGATGATATTGTCCTTTCTCCTGTAGCTCGAGGGACTATATTAAAAATTTGTTCAGTTTTTGAAGTCAGTCTTCTCAGTTACCTAACTTTTCTTAGAGTTACCGTGTATTATGTAATAGTATTCAGTGTCTTTCCTTCTATTTTCACTGGTCCTGCACGCTGTGTTTCTGAACAGTTTACCAATTCCAGGTTTCACCAGTTTATAATTCAAGAACGCTACTAAAGAACCGCTTCTGGTGATCTGTGTTTGATCTTGGTCACGTTGAGCTCACAGCTGACTATAATCTTAATGACTACTGAAAACCACCTCAGCAGTGTTTTTACAAATTTTTATGCTACGGCCGGTTTTCTTTGAAGATGTCCAAAGGAACTAAACCGGTCTGACAAAATAACTATTTAAAAATACATCTGAGGCTGTTTTCTTTAATTATTAACTCTGTTTTTGCCCACTCTACTTGGAGTAGGTAGCACGTTAAGTTCCAGTATCCCTTCCCTATTACATTAGGCCGAGGTAAACCTATGAATTTGATGATAACTGCGTTGTGGTCCGAAAATCCGACGGGGTAAGTTCATACTTTACTATATCTATCCCTTTCGTCGAATAAAATCTGTCGCGGCTGACAATACAGATACGCAGGCGCAGCGTCCTCGTCTGAAGGCTAGTATACGACCTGTCAGCTTTAGTGCTCACATCATGGTGTGTAAGGGGCACAGTCGTCGGTTGGGGGCTGGGCGGGAGTGGTCCTGTTGTGTTCGATCTTACAACACTATTAAAATCTCAATCCATTGTTATGTCTCTGAATACATGGGATAGTTACACTCAAACACTTTTCTCTACTAGTTCTATTATTTGATCCTGATGTGGCATAAATGTTTAATCATGTTATCTCGTACAGTGCGGCTTTGCTAATGCATCCATTCGGTCGCCGTTCTATGTTCTTTAATTCGAGTCTCATTCTGGTTCAGATGCAGCAACCTCTTCCGTACACGTGGTATTGGTGTTACAAGTTCCTATTCTCAGCAAACCACTTCCTGAAGGAAAGCAGTGTCGACCTTATTGATTTTTGAGAAATTCTCCAGGATCCTCGACTTCTTTTCGCTTGTTTTTCCACAGGTATTTAGGGTGAGTACAGTCAGTACTGTCCTATTGTCCATTACAAGGTGTTTGTCAGTGTTCGTGCAACTTCTTCTCCTATTTAATTATCTTGTCCAGATTCGTTTCCTGTGGATTCGCTTTTCATTTCTTCCTTCTAGTCATCTTGATATTCCGTTTCCGCATCTCTCAAATTTTTTCTATGTATCACTTTTTGGTTTGGTTTGTCTTTCTTTCTTGATGCCCTAGCAACGCCTAGAGGCACTAGAGGATTCTTGTTGTTGATACTTCCCTCCGCTGCACTTACAGTGTCCTTCGCAGATCGTACGATGGTAGTGAAACCTGTTTTGGTATAATCTTCCACTTTACTTCCCTATACACGCTGCAGTTACAGATATTGTAAATGTATAGGCTTTCCGGTGTAATAACTAATGATAATCTTCTCTGGTCTCTATCTGTATCATAAAATCATCTTGACAACGTATTTTCGCGGTCACCATCTTGAAATGGGTACGCTCTTCTGGCGAGTTAATGCAACAACATACTCACCTGTAAATGGCAGCCATATGGACCACGTAAATATTGTGTCAACATGACTTCATGATTCATCTGCAGACCCGAGTAGAATTGTTTCACATATGTTGCAGTTTCACTCAGCTGGTCCTTTGGTCCTGGTGTGTGTTTTTCTACTGTGGATGGCTGTTTGTCGGGATTGGGGACTAGCTGCTTCTTCGCGATTTTCTGTTTCCAGCTCGGATTCACGCTGTATCTGCTTTCTTAGCATCTGTGTCAATTTCAGTTCTGCAGTTTCTTCCGAGATGGTACTTCCCTTTTCTAGTCCCTTCACCCCCCTCTCCTCTCTCTCTCTCTCTCTCTCTCTCTCTCTAACTCTCTCTCTGTCTGTCTGTCCCTCACTCTCTCTCCGTATGAGAACTGGCAAGGACTTGTCAATTCTATTTCGTTATCCTGCTGATGTACTAAAATTTAATGCAATTGTAGCTTTTTCCGTGGATCGTATTTTCAGCTTGATTTTGATAAGTTTTATCCACTTCGGTGCTGTCTGATTTCTCGGGTGATTAATTATCTGCTGGTCTTTTAATGAAGGGTGAGAATTTCTCTTCAGCTAAAATGAGGTATTGTTCAGTGGAGTGACATTGGTGTTGCCCATTGTATTACCTAGGTGGAACAGTTCCTATGTCTCTAATCACGCGCGACGTCATGGCTTAGATTGTAGAAGGAACAAGAACGATGGGAGGTTTTCTTGAAGATAGCCTGCTTCACTATACACGTGAGGTGTGTTAGCCAAACATATGTTTCGTGAGGCTTGCAAGCGCCTCCAAGAACGGGATATCGGACTTAACGAACATTCATACAGAATACAATCTCTATATAGCACTAAATGTTGTATCTATTAGACCACTTTTCGAATTCAACAATTCTTATATGTTCATATTTTGAAAGTACGTGTATCCATTCCTATTTTAAATCTGGAGGGAAATCCAACACCCTGCCAGTTTTAAGTTTGCTATTTGCGTTACTTGTGTTAACACTACCGACTGAGGTATCACGACGACGGAATTGAAATTTTCGGTGGGATTTTGACAATATTCTCTCTAGTATAACGAAACTATAGAATTTAGACAAAACTCAGTATTACTCCATATTAATATTGAGAGGCACCCACATGCCTTGCTCATACTATGGCATCAAGTAGTCAGGCCTGCAAGATGAGTGGACTGCCAAGCGAGTGGATTCATTCTTATTTATCGAGTAGCATGAACTCTCGTACTCACAATTAAGTTACAAATTATCCTCCTGTATGAATGATATGCAACGGAAACGTACATCTGACTATCAGTGATTTACAGAACACTGACTGTTCACTACGCACTGGCAATACCACATTTTCTTTTTGTCTTTTATTTAACGGCATTTATCAGCACGTGGCCACCGCACTGAATATGAATGGTGCACACATTATAAATTCGGGACATCACGGCAACATACAATTCGAAGGAAAAGTCCACCAATCTTTTTCTTTTCATATCTTATTTATTCCGATAAATTCTATAACCTAAACACACGAATTCTATAACCTACAACAATAACACATGAGAAATTCCGCCCAGTGGGCATGGCTTTACATTGGTGAATCTCTATATTATGGTCTCGTAATTATTTAACGCTACAGTGCACTTTCTGGATAGGATGGTGGATCTTTTATTATACCTCACACTTCGACTCTCACAATCATCATCACGAAACTTTCCTCCAGACCGAGCGGTACCGAAGGAACAGGCATAACCCACTAATCTTTTGAAACTACCTTGCTACTCTCCCATGCAAACCACACATACCCAAATTACATGACATACACCACACTACGACATGGAATACAAAACACTAAATAGTCACAACACTATCACTTTCAGCTTTCGCACTTCAATTAGTATTTATCCCAGTTTCACACGACACTGCCCCACTTTGTAATTCTACTTTCCTACTATGAACTCTGGAGATATTTGCACGTCTTCCTGTGCAATGCAAGCCAAGTGGTGTTGCTGGATAGACGGCCGACTCACCTTGCTTCTCTCTCAGAGTTTGAATCTAGCGTCACACGGAATCATATCACGCAAAGTAACATTAAGAACATATTCATCACACACGCGAGTCCTCAACTGATACTATAGACGAGTACTTCTCTTTATCCTTTGTCTCATACACAGATTGAGACTCACACAGTACTCACCACGTGGAAGTACTCGTCTTTAATTTCAAGTCCTGCACACGCCATTTCTTAAATATTTCAACTTATGGTACACACGCTATTTCTTAAATATTTCAACTTCTTGTACACACGCTAGTAATTCTGCTTAAGCACACGGAATTATTTCAACTTATTGCTACACGTGGTTTCATTGTGACCGTTGGTCACTTCCGAAGATTACTACAATCCCATTAATATTACCTGCCTGACATTTAATTCTCCCCACAAAAGTTCCTGAAATAGAGAAATTATTAATTCAAACTACTCTTAAATATTCCACATGCATACCATGTCTCCACTCTATTGTCACTACGGAGCACAACTAAAACAGGTCTTAACAGCACAAGATCCAGCGGCAGAGTGCTGAAACATGGCCGTTCTTGAGGTCCTCTCACACCTCTGCTGAAGTGGGGGAGCACCTTGCTACCGTATTGGTCAGCCACATTTCAGGTGCTCAAAGCTCAGGTAAATTTCATCTCTTTGGTCCCACCAAAGGTGGCCAAAGGGTCGTCTCAAAGATGATCATATATTCACATTCACTATCTGTGGTTAGCAGACGACCATACATTCATTCATTTCACAGATCTCACCAAACTGGATGTAGGGATTTATTTTGTGGGAGTGCACATGTGATCAATTAAATAAATAAATTGTCATTCTTTCCCACACTGGTATCCGGCTTCACTGTATTAATTGAAATTGAGTTATTATTAGAAAAATATGTGTTGTTCTGACAAAAATAATGAAGTATGTTGTACCTATTTTCAATGTCGGGCGGTACTGTACCCTTTCACCACCGACTACCCATGCAGAAAAAAATGGCACGGTACTATCCTTGCAATGCGAGGGTAGTTCCGAACATTTTTTTAAGAAAACTGTATTAGAACAAACGTAGCAAGTCATCAAAGTAACCAGGAGGAGACCGTAGCCCCTGGTGACCTCAAATAGACGACCAAATGCTGTTACTTTACCAAATTATTGACACACTTGTTGCATTATTGTACTCTCCACAATCCAGAGTAACGTACACATACAAATTTACAACAATCCACATGACAAATAAAACATTACATCATAAATATAAAAAATAATGTTGAGATAAAAATTTGCTTAGTTACTACGATCTTCGTTATTTTTATGAGTAATCCAAACTTCACTAATTCTATGACAAATAAAAAATACTAATTGTACTCATGAAATTTTAAATAGCTCACCGTCCAAACACAGAGCAAGTAATTTGACATTCATAAATTGCGGGGTAAAAACCTTTACACAGCAAAGTCTAAATACAAAACAAAATCAACAAAAGGAAAACATTGCGTACACTAGTTACATGTAGAATGCCAGGCTCCATACCATTACTCTAAAATATACATCAAACGTACAGAGAAATAAAACTGAGAAGAAAAACAATGAAATATACCACAAGTTACATACTGGTTACGTAATATAGTACGTCTAAGACATCATGTCATACCTCATTAACTATCATCACCTAAGGAATTGCCACCACTACTCGACTTTGAGTTTAACCTTCTCCTTGTCCACCAATACAAATACCTGCTGCTGAGCTAGTCAGTCCATCAACTTTGATCAATACACGCAATAAATAGTTAGCAATAAGTGCTTGAATCCACCAATAGCTCTCGTATCTTACTCTACTGCTCATTTCTCTGTTGTCACACATTTAGACGACAAGAACTTGCATTTCGACTAGCCTTCGTTACACTTTAATGTGAAATGTCACCACTGTGATAATAAAAATAAGTGGCTTCAGTCAACACACCAACCAGATTATTACTGTCCACGACATCAAAATGCTTCAGTTAATTCCGATATTTGTTGTGCAATGCAAACTTTTGTCCCCTGTGACAACCTTACTGACCAATACAACAAGAGCCGCTACGTTAGTATTACGCCACTGGCTAATAATTAAAGCATCATAGTACCAAATATTCTAATAAATATGCTACGTGAACTTGATAACCCAGAACAAACAAAAAAAAAACACTAACTATTCTAAACACAAATGCTAATGAAATACAATTACACTTGCTGTCCCTTCAGGAATAAAACACATAAAAAAATTACACAATTACAAATACATTATACCCTATCTTGCGAGTCACACGGGATCATTTCATTCTGTGATTTTCTTGGGGTCAAAAAAGTTGCTGATAGTTTTCCTAAAAACACTCTCTCGGTGTCAAAGCTCTCCCATGGTTACCCGGACGAAAGTCTTTAAGTCACTCAAATCGGCATTTTGAACACGCACTGAACAGTAAATTGCATCTCACATTAAACACAAATGTCATAGTCACTCTCAGAGTACCATCCACACGAATCTGGTCGTCCAAAAATGGCCCTACAACTACTATTGCCCACGGTTCTGTCCTTTCAGTCCATGGTGTAATTAAAAGTCGTAAGTTCCAACAAACAGCACTTATTCCCACACAAATTAGAGAAATGTCTCCCACTACAAACGCAAATGTCAATGTCCCACTCTAGTTTCTTGCGTTCATACAATAATTAGTCACCAAATGACAACTGTCCTCTTTAAGTATACCAAGCGTCCCACAGCAATTCACAAAGCACACTTAACAAGTCACTGCCAAAAGTTTATGGATCCCACCGTTCAGTGGTCAAGACAAAACAAAACAATCGTCCTGTCTGCTAAAGACAAAATTTTTCACCACTCACAACGTGGGAACACCAGTCCTTCACTTTCCACCTTATGGAGACATACGAGCAGTCATCTTGTTTCACGGCTCCACAGTCACTACCAGTTAATAGTTGCTGTTACAAAATGCCTGCCGGACTCTGCCGCACGTCGTTCATTCTGCCGTGGCGCCGCCGCGCGCGCCGCTGAGCAGAAGAAACCACCCGCTGTTGCCTCCGCGGGATACTTTCCCCAGTCGTAAGGGTGTCGGAA
The DNA here is from genome assembly GCF_023898315.1 of Schistocerca nitens. NCBI lineage: Eukaryota > Metazoa > Arthropoda > Insecta > Orthoptera > Acrididae > Schistocerca > Schistocerca nitens. Next base: position 476,520,194 of record NC_064621.1, on the reverse strand, counting down.
CTTATGAATGGCCAGTGGTACGTGCGTGTCGCCCCCGGCCGTTGACCTGCTGTAGTAGGCGCGTGGAGTGTACCCCGACAGGCAGTGGAGTGGGGAGTGCCGCGGTTCTGTTGCCGACGTCTGCTTGGCTTATGTGGTACAGGCGCGTTCGGTGTAGCCCCTCAGCGCTACGACACCCAATCAGTCAGACCCTTCCGTGCATCTCGCAACATTACAGACAAAAGGATATTCTTACATTATTTAAATACTCATTGATTACATGTATGATCTATTAGATACATCGGTAATAAAAGGATCTTTGTTCTAAAAAAAAATAAAATTATACACCCTAGTTTTCTACACATACAACATCCCTTTTCTATATACAGCCCATACTTGTGCTACTGATTGTACCTGTCGTCCCTCATACAAAACATGAAAGTGTTAAAAAAAAAGGAATAAGAAACAATCTATACAGCTCATAACTACAATATCAAATAGTAGACTACTCTAACATCCTATCACAGTGAAAACATTAGAAACTTTGTTCTAAAACTACAATATACAGTGAACCTTTGTGCTTGTGACAGACTGAAATTAATACCCCTTGAAAGTGTTCTAACAAAAAAATAAAAAATTATCTACTCAGCTCACAATTACTTACCACATGTTGTTAAATAGTAAACTACTTTAACATCCTAACACAATAAACATTTTAGAAACTGATGACTCTAAATCTACAACGTACAATGCACCTTTGTGCTTGTGACAGACTGAAATTAGTATCTTTTTATATATTTTACCTTTTTATTATATATAACAACATTTCTAGGACATGTATGAACCATCCACATGATGTCAGATCCTGACCTGCCATCGAGGTTCATCCAAATCAAACAATACACAATAATGTTTTAGTTACAGATCGGTAGCATCCCCTTTACAGGAGTGTGCACATTGATCACACTACTCTACGACTCTCACTCACCAGACATCACATTTTCCTTCTCATTCAATCCATTAATACACTAACAGAATAGGTCTAGAAGTCAGCTAACCTTAACACCACCACACTCACGACAACATACCATACCTTTGCTCCCTTATACTCAACCACATAACACATGAAGCTGTTTCGGAGACAGCTTTCCAGCCTCCGAATTCGTCCCTTCACTCTGGCACCTCTCTCCATCGGCTTACCTCTGCATTCACTTTACCGATTATTCATCCTGCTAAATATCAACTTAGAATTGCGACATTTCAACAAAGAACAAAAAATACACAAATTATTCATCCTGCAAAATAACTGTATACATTCTTGGTACCGTTTTGATTAGTTATACTGGTACCAGGCTTCAACAACAACAATAACAAAAATTATTTTTTTCATATAGCAACTGTTATGGTAAGAATTAGATTAACACTTATATTACATCTTACGTCAGTATTCCACAACGTTCACCATCTAGATCTCATACTCCCTTTATGTCCTTTCACGTTGTGCAGTTGTCCTCATCTGTTCATTCGTATTTCGGCTCTCCATCCGTCGATTACTCCAACATTTCCTGGTCTTCCTTCGCCATTCGCATCGATCTCGATTGCAGCATACACAGGTCTCTCTGTAACATACCTCTAAGACATCTCCACATTGCCGGCCGCTGGTGGCCGAGCGGTTCTGGCGCTACAGTCTGGAACCGCGCGGCCGCTACGGTCGCAGGTTCGAATCCTGCCTCGGGCATGGATGTGTGTGTTGTCCTTAGGTTAGTTAGGTTTAAGTAGTTCTAAGTTCTAGGGGACTTATGACCACAGCAGTTGAGTGTGCTCAGAGCCATTTGAACCATTTGAACCATCTTCACATTATTAGTTCTACTCACCTTTATTTACCACTGTTTCATCACGTCGAATCTCTCTTTATTAATCACACTGCTTCACGTCGCTTCTCTCCTTAAATATCGCCTTTATCCACTACTATTTATCACGTCGCTCCTCTATCTACCATCTTTATCCTCTCATTAATCATCACGTCGTTTCTGCTTGATCCTTAATCATATGACAAAAAATACGTACATACACCACTCTGTCGACTCCTGTTCATGACTCATTCGACCAGTCTATTCCGTCATACTTCCTGACATCCCGCCTGAAAATTCTTATGTTCCATTTGCCCCTGCACAACGTTACACACCACAAATAAATACACTGACTATCTACCATAAATTGCCTACTTTCGATCTATCCTTAACTTTTCCATAATTTGATGTTAGAAATGTGATGAAGCCCACGAGATTGTTTTCCCTTGATCGTCTCAATCAGTACAGCATTTTCCTGGACAATCCGCCTCACTCTGAATGGTCCACTATACACAGTAAAGAATTTGCTAGTTAGGAATCTAACTTACATGAAAATTAAATGTGTGCAGGGAATATACAAGCTGGGAGAAATGGGCAGCCCAAATGTTAGAAACTTTGGTGCTAGTGGCATCTTTCACTAACACCAGATTCCGAACAACCATACGCAGCACCTCATAACTGTCACTATGACAATGACATACTACCGATCAGATGGCAGCTAATCTAAAAACTTCGGTCACAATGTTGACCTTTTACATTACATGTTAAGCACCTGCCATAGTCAAATCGCACTAATTAAACTGGACTCATTGGCATTATTACATAACATTTCTTTTTAGCAACTGGTCTTTGAGGAAACAGTCCTTTTACTTTAGTGTTCCAAATAAAAATTTGCAAATTTTGCTCTGAGATACCAGCCTAACAGATTCCATTACTGGTGTTTTATTCTATGATCAGAAGTATGGTATTTGCATTCCTACATATCAGTAGAGTATGTCTGCTACATAGACAATTTTCAGTGCCAGCTGCATGTGTTTTAAAGCAAGATATTAAGGGCTGATATGTTGGATTAGTTTCTCCTATCATTCAATCCATTATGACAAGAATGAAATGCCAGGATTCCATGCTCTCCTGTCATTCTGATAGTTTCTGCCGTTCCTATCCTCGACACTATCTGACCTATGAGTCGTGTTTCCGTTCACGATATTGCTCTCATTACCCAGTTCCTGTGACAATTGTTCAAATGACGCAGAATCGTCTACGCCTCTGCCTGCTATCGCTATATCTCTGCGCAATTTCACTGGCAGCTTTGTTATACAGATCCTAGTGAACTCCCCAGGTTCGTATGGCATATCCAAATACCTATTTCGTCTCAGCATTTCCTGATAGCACGACACTGGATCTCTTATACCACCTTCGTTACAATTTGGCATCATCAAAATGCTTTGCTTAACCTGGTCCTGCTTACTTTTCGACCAGAATTGATTAAAAAACTTGTCACAAAATATCTTGTAGCTACTACAGTCTTTAATAACTTCCTGCATTTTCGCTCTAGCCTCGTCCCTCAAATGGTTACACACAAACTTCATTTTGAGGAGCGGTCCCCACGATGAAGGTAATGAATCTTGAAACTGAGACAGCCACAGGCATGGATGTTGGTAATTATGAGGATCCGGAAAACAAGTGTACGTTTGTACCGACACGAAGTGCCTCTTACATTCTTCTTCCGCATTTATGTATTCCGACCTTGGACTATACCCAGTTGGGTTTGCCACCTGTTTTATCCAACACAACCGTTCTTCTAAACCTCTGAATTCGTCTTCCTCTTTCTGCCTATTTTCGTTTTTTGAATTTATCTCACTCTCCCTCTGCAATCTACCTGGTGGTGTTTCACCTTCGCTTCTGCACGCTAATTGCAACTGTGCTAGTTCTTCCCTATGTTCCCTATTTGTTTCTAAATGCGCCTCTTTAAACTGTAATAGTGATTGTATCTCTTCCTGGTCGGCATAAACCTCTCGCTGCGTGCTGTCAGAGCCTGTTTCGCCTCTTATACCGATCTTTTCTACATCTGCACTAATCGTATTCATTCTGACCACTACCTCTTTGATTCGCTCATCCGGCAACACGTCCCTACGTTCTGTAGTATCACTCTCTATTGCAATTATTCATACCTCCAAATTATTGGCTTTTTCTTTCACGGCGTCACATACTTACTTCAACGCACCCAGATTCTTCTCCCCATCTAACCGATTATTAACTATGGGCAGACGCTCATCGATAACTGTGTGTAGCTTCCCCATTGCCTCTTTATTTCCCTTATCCATTGCCTCCAATCTTTCCTTATTTGCCTCCAATCTTTCCTTATTTGCTTCCAATCTTTTCTTATTATCTTTATCCATCACGTCCAATATTTCCTTAAACTCCCTATCTCTCTCCTTATTATCTTTATCCATCGCTTCCAATATTTCCTTAAACTCCCTATCTCTCTCCTTATTATCTTTGTCCATCCTCTGTAAAAACTGCAGAAGCACATTGTCAGTTGCTACTTTCGGTGCGCCCACCTCGTTCACCTGAGAAACCGTAGCTTCGCTAAGGGTAGCTGCACTTTCACTGCATAGCCGACCTAGTCCCGGCTCGCCCGCGACGTCGGGAAAAGCCCCCGTTTGTGGACAAAACCCGCCGCATAAAGGATCACCCAGCAGCGGTCCACTGAACAATTCAGCCCCTTCCGAGTGTTTGCCGTTCCTGCTCATTAGCTCATGGTCGGCACCTCCTTCCTGCTGCACTGCTACGTTCACCCCAGAATCGCTATTCTCCATGGTGACTACACTTTTCGACTGTGACCCAGTTACTACGGATATTACGCAAGAAAAATTATACAACGATCTTCCAGCCTTGGACGATATAGCAATTAATTACATAAAAAAATAAAAGATCCTCACCAATCCAGAAAGAATTTGCAAACAAAAAAAAATTTACTTCTTAGCGCTATCACAATATATTCCATCAAAATAAAAAAAATCTGAACAGCAAACCCTAACAGCAAAATATCCTGGCAGGGTCGAAATTATGAGAGGCACCCACATGCCTTGCTCATACTATGGCATCAAGCAGTCAGGCCTGCAAGATGAGTGGACTGCCAAGCGAGTGGATTCATTCTTATTTATCGAGTAACATGAACTCTCGTACTCACAATTAAGTTACAAATCATCCTCCTGTATGAATGATACGCAACGGAAACGTACATCTGACTATCAGTGATTTACAGAACTCTGTTTGTTCACTACGCACTGGCAATACCACATTTTCTTTTTGTCTTTTATTTAACGGCTTTTATCAACACGTGGCCACCGCACTGAATATGAATGGTGCACACATTATAAATTCGGGACATCACGGCAACATACAATTCGAAGGAAAAGTCCACCAATCTTTTTCTTTTCATATCTTATTTATTCCGATAAATTCTATAACCTAAACACACGAATTCTATAACCTACAACAATAACACATGAGAAATTCCGCCCAGTGGGCATGGCTTTACATTGGTGAATCTCTATATTATGGTCTCGTAATTATTTAACGCTACAGTGCACTTTCTGGATAGGATGGTGGATCTTTTATTATACCTCACACTTCGACTCTCACAATCATCATCACGAAACTTTCCTCCAGACCGAGCGGTACCGAAGGAACAGGCATAACCCACTAATCTTTTGAAACTACCTTGCTACTCTCCCATGCAAACCACACATACCCAAATTACATGACATACACCACACTACGACATGGAATACAAAACACTAAATAGTCACAACACTATCACTTTCAGCTTTCGCACTTCAATTAGTATTTATCCCAGTTTCACACGACACTGCCCCACTTTGTAATTCTACTTTCCTACTATGAACTCTGGAGATATTTGCACGTCTTCCTGTGCAATGCAAGCCAAGTGGCGTTGCTGGATAGACGGCCGACTCACCTTGCTTCTCTCTCAGAGTTTGAATCTAGCGTCACACGGAATCATATCACGCAAAGTAACATTAAGAACATATTCATCACACACGCGAGTCCTCAACTGATACTATAGACGAGTACTTCTCTTTATCCTTTGTCTCATACACAGATTGAGACTCACACAGTACTCACCACGTGGAAGTACTCGTCTCTAATTTCAAGTCCTGCACACGCCATTTCTTAAATATTTCAACTTATGGTACACACGCTATTTCTTAAATATTTCAACTTCTTGTACACACGCTAGTAATTCTGCTTAAGCACACAGAATTATTTCAACTTATTGCTACACGTGGTTTCATTGTGACCGTTGGTCACTTCCGAAGATTACTACAATCCCATTAATATTACCTGCCTGACATTTAATTCTCCCCACAAAAGTTCCTGAAATAGAGAAATTATTATTTCAAACTACTCTTAAATATTCCACATGCATACCATGTCTCCACTCTATTGTCACTATGGAGCACAACTAAAACAGGTCTTAACAGCACAAGATCCAGCGGCAGAGTGCTGAAACATGGCCGTTCTTGAGGTCCTCTCACACCTCTGCTGAAGTGGGGGAGCACCTTGCTACTGTATTGGTCAGCCACATTTCAGGTGCTCAAAGCTCAGGTAAATTTCATCTCTTTGGTCCCACCAAAGGTGGCCAAAGGGTCGTCTCCAAGATGATCATATATTCACATTCACTTTCTGCGGTTAGCAGACGACCATACATTCATTCATTTCACAGATCTCACCAAACTGGATGTAGGGATTTATTTTGTGGGAGTGCACATGTGATCAATTAAATAAATAAATTGTCATTCTTTCCCACACTGGTATCCGGCTTCACTGTATTAATTGAAATTGAGTTATTATTAGATGAAAATGTGTTGTTCTGACAAAAATAATGAAGTATGTTGTACCTATTTTCAATGTCGGATGGTACTGTAGCCTTTCAATATGAATAAACTCATTATTATCACCAGAGACATCAAAGTCATAATGGAGCCTTTGAACTATTTCCATGTGGTTTGTATTCTTATTAAAGGTTGACCAAATATTTTGCTTCATCGAAATCATGGACATGCTTTACGGGTACAAAGTGGATCTCCGCTTCACAAACGATACGCGAAAGGGGATGAGCAAAAACGGTCAACTGCTTACAAGTTCGGTGGATTCTGAATGAACACGATGTACACGCACATTATCATTCGTTTCCGTTACGAGCCAGCTACATAACGGAGCAACGCACACCACGATATCGCGGGATGAGCATTCGGCCTCGACTATAAAAGGCAGTCCGAAAATTTTATTTAATTATTTTTTTGTGGCTTTGGGCAGCAGGGACCATACAACCAACAGTAGTTACGAAAGTGCTATATTAACTAAATAAAATGCGATACCTTCCTTTCCGTTTCTATAACGTTTAAATCATTTAAAGATATACAGCATACTCACTGCTTCAATGACACACACCTGCACTAACATTGCATGAGTGTATGTCGTGGTTTTCGTTAATTTGAAGCAAAATATTTCGCTTAATGTGTACACGTTAGCACCTCGTCCTAACCAGCCCGGTTTCTAACATTTGTGACCGTTTACCGAACTTTTTAGACGCATCTTCTAATTCTCAAATAAAAATGTTGATGCCATTAACATCTAATTCGATAAGAGAGAAAAATAATTAAGTGCCTTCATAGAGCAAGGTCTGTTGACCTGCTGAGCTGTTTTATGTCGCCAGCGATATTCATGTAACAAGTGTTCCAGAAACACTTGTTTGCTAAAAGTTGAATTAATGACGACAGGCATCCCGACTGCAAATTAATTACCGTATTAAGTGATAGCGGAAAGCTCACATTGCTACTTGCTTGCAAGAAGATCTATAACAAACAAACGTACATGAAGCCCGGATTCTTTCTCTACCCATCCTCCTACACCGATCCACTCACCCGTCCACACACACACACACACACACACACACACACACACACACACACACACACACAGTGCCCGACAGGTTGGTATCGTTACTTCCCTGGAACCGTATCCGAAGCTCCTGCAGTGCTCTCGATCGCTGCGCCAGGACAGACACAGTGAAGTTGCCGAGAAGTTTGACAGCGCGTCGCAATCTCGCAGGTCCACTGTGTCATCGCGCCAGTTTCCCACGTCCGCGCAAAGCCTCAGGATAAAGCTGTCGCAGAAAAGAAATATATAGAGAGCACCCGCCTTTGTTCGCGGATACACGATATCTATCTCGCGACAAACAAACACAGATGTACTCCGCATGCTTCTCAGCTGCTGCGCCACTTCCATGGGTTATAGGCTGAGCTAGCCATCAGCAGCGTCAGTGTACATTGTGCCTTATTCAATTCAGATATGAGTGCTACATTTTGTTAGAGTTCTCTTTTGGCGCCATTTAGCTAACAAATGATTTGACAAGCACGTTGAGAAGTTAAATTGGATTGAGAGAGAATTATTACTTTATCAAGCTACAGAAGATACTGTACGTTAATTCTGCTGTTGTGATCTTCAGTCAAAGACTAGTTTGATGAGATCTAGCGGCTATGTCTTTACACTTTGCGAGTTTCTTTATCTTTCTATGACTACTTCAAATGGCTTCCATTTAAACCAGGTTGCCGTATTGAATTTCTAACCCCGCCCCCCGGCTCACACACGCACACACACACACACAACGTCTTCCATAGCCAAGTTGACTATTCCATGATGCCTGATAACCTGATAATGATGTATCCTATTAGCCAAATGCTTCTTTTAACGAAGTTGAGCCAAGATTTTCTTTACTACCTCAGATAAATTTCGTACCACTTAATTAGTTATTCGATCTATCCATCTCATCTACATTTCAAGAACTTCTATTCTCTTTTAGTCTGAACTACTTTTAGTCCTTATTTCTACATTGGACTACATTCTACACAAATACCTTAAAAAATTTTCCTAGTAATTCTCATTTATTTTTCATAACAAAATGGTTCAAATGGCTCTGAGCACTATGGGACTTAACTTCTCCCCTAGAACTTAGAACTACTTAAACATAACTAACCTAAGGACATCACACACATCCATGCCCGAGGAAGGATTCGAACCTGCGACCGTAGTGGTCGCGCGGTTCCAGACTGTAGCGCGTAGAACCGCTCGGCCTTCATAACAAGCACCTTTGTTCCAGAATTTTTTTTCTTGCTGTTGTCAGTTTGAATTTTACATACCCTCTACTTTCGCCATTGTAAGTAATTTTGCTGCCCAAACAGCAAAGCTCATCAACTATTTTCACTGTCTAACTTCCGGATCTAGTTTCCTCAGCATCGCCTAACTGAGTTCGACTACATTCCCATATACTTGTTTTACTTATGTCTATGCACATCTCACAATCACTTTTCAAGGCACTTTCCGTACCATTCAACGACTCTTACTAGTCCTTTGCTGTCTCTAGAAAAATTACATTATCGGCAGATCTCGGAGTTTCTGATTGTGATCCCTGAACTCTAAATACCTTTCCGAGTTTCTCATTAGTTTCTATAACTGCTTGATTAATGTACAGAATGAATAACATTGGGGATATGTTACAACGCTGTTTGACAAATTTCTCAAATAATTCCATTGTTTTGAAGATTTATTTTTATCTTTTGGAGTAAGGGATGATGTTTCCAGAATGAGATTTTCACTCTGCAGCGGAGTTTGCGCTGATATGAAACTTTCTGGCAGATTAAAACTGTGTGCCCTACCGAGACTCGAACTCGGGACCTTTGCCTTCCGCGGGCAAGTGCTCGCAGGAGAGCTTCTGTAAAGTTTGGAAGGTAGGAGACGAGATACTGGCAGAAGTAAAGCTGTGAGTACCGGGCGTGAGTCGTGCTTCGGTAGCTCAGATGGTACAGCGAAAGGCAAGGGTCCCGAGTTCGAGTCTCGGTCGGGCACACAGTTTTAATCTGTCAGGAAGTCTCAAGGGATGATGTGTTTGTTCCATGGACCTCAGGGTGATTTCTCTATGAACTACTCACTACTTGGAGACGACATTTTTGCTCGTATTAAAGTAATCCAGTAGCTGGTGATGCATGTACGATGCTCTGTTGTCGTATAGAGACTGCCCTCTGAGCAGGCAGCCAGAGGCTGGTGCATCGATATGAGGCAGTGCTGTTAAGTGATGCCTCAAAAATTTTTGCAGGAAAACTCTTAAACCTATTTAAGTAGAACAAACTTTAACAATAGCATACATCCTTATTCTTCAAGCACGTATTTATATCTCAATCTCCCTGGCGTCGAATATATTCCTCGCAGCGAGAGCCCAGTTTGTTAAAACCGTCACTCTGCTAGCACCGCATCATCAGTATCAAAGACAAATCCTCGAAGGCGTTTTTTAGGTTCCAAAAACATGAAAATCGGATGGGGCGAAATGAAGTATTGGATAGTGGATGATCGAAGACAGCGTGCACAAGGCGTCGGACTGTTGCAGGTGTAGCAGTATGTGAACTGAAATTGTCATTCAGGTGGAGAGGAGGCTTCATGTGTGGAAGAACTCTTCGAATTCGGAACTCGATTACAGCGCGCTCTTTCTCAAGAACCGACATAGCTAGGTAACACACCGCCATGTTATACGCTACAATTCGGATCTCGCAGGCAGCAGAGGGTTGCAACTTTTCAGCAGGCCTCGCAGGCCTCTGTACATCTACATCTACATCCATACTCCGCAAGTCACCTGACGGTGTGTGGCGGAGGGTACCCTGAGTACCTCTATCGGTTCTCCCTTCTATTCCAGTCTCGTATCGTTCGTGGAAAGAAGGATTGTCGGTATGCTTCTGTGTGGGCTCTAATCTCTCTGATTTTATCCTCATGGTCTCTTCGCGAGATATACGTAGGAGGGAGCAGTATACTGCTTGACTCTTCGGTGAAGGTATGTTCGCGAAACTTTAACAAAAGCCCGTACCGAGCTACTGAGCGTCTCTCCCGCAGGGTCTTCCACTGGAGTTTATCTATCATCTCCGTAACGCTTTCGCGATTACTAAATGATCCTGTAACGAAGCGCGCTGCTCTCCGTTGGATCTTCTCTATCTCTTCTATCAACCCTATCTGGTACGGATCCCACACTGCTGAGCAGTATTCAAGCAGTGGGCGAACAAGTGTAATGTAACCTACTTCCTTTGTTTTCGGATTGCATTTCCTTAGGATTCTTCCAATGAATCTCAGTCTGGCATCTGCTTTACCGACGATCAACTTTATATGATCATTCCATTTTAAATCACTCCTAATGCATACTCCCAGATAATTTATGGGATTAACTGCTTCCAGTTGCTGACCTGCTATTTTGTAGCTAAATGATAAGGGATTTATCTTTCTATGTATTAGCAGCACATTACACTTGTCTACACTGAGATTCGATTGCCATTCCCTGCACCATGCGTCAATTCGCTGCAGATCCTCCTGTACAAGACTACGGCACGGCTAGACTGCTCCGCGTGGTTACTGGCTATGACTCTGCAGGCTACCGATTACTTACACTCACAATGAAAGTTCAGAAACTCAAATGACAAAAACCGAACAGAAGAGTATTTCACAGTACAATGATTTGTCTGTTCTATCAATCAGTATCATTTGTCTGTAATTTTCTGTATTTGTTTAAAATTGGTATTTCTATGTAGAAGAATTTAAAGACTACATGCCACATGTCACTATACAGGGTATTACGAAAAGGTACGGCCAAACTTTCAGGAAACATTCCTCACACACATATAAAGAAAAGATGTTATGTGGACATGTGTCCGGAAACGCTTAATTTCCATGTTAGAGCTCATTTTAGTTTCGTCAGTATGTTCTTCCACCTACGCTCAATGGAGCACGTTATCCTGATTTCATACGGGATACTCTACCTGTGCTGCTAGAACATGTGCCTTTACAAGTACGACAGAACATGTGGTTCGTGCACGATGGAGCTCCTGCACATTTCAGTCGAAGTGTTCGTACGCTTCTCAACAACAGATTCGGTGACCGATGGACTGGTAGAGCTGTACCAATTCCATGGCCTCCACGCTCTCCTGAACTCAACCCTCTTGACTTTCATTTATGGGGGCATTTGAAAGCTCTTGTCTACGCAACCCCGGTAGCAAATGTAGAGACTCTTCGTGCTCGTATTGTGGACGGCTGTGATACAATACGCAATTATCCGGGCTGCATCAGCGCATCAGGGATTCCATGCGACGGAGGGTAGATGCATGTATCCTCGCTAACGGAGGACATTATGAACATTTCCTGTAACAAAGTGTTTGAAGTCAAGCTGGTACGTTCTGTTGCTGTGTGTTTCCATTCCATGATTAATGTGATTTGAAGAGAAGTAATAAAATGAGCTGTAACATGGAAACTAAGCGTTTCCGGACACATGTCCACGTAACATATTTTCTTTCTTTGTGTGTGAGGAATGTTTCCTGAAAGTTTGGCCGTACCTTTCTGTAACACCTTGTATAAACATTAACCAGTAGCATGAAAATTGTGGTCAGCAGCTTCACAAGAGTAACAGAAGATGTTTTTACGAATGAAATCGTGTAGACCGCTGAATAAAATTTCTTTATTTTTCGTACCATTTCGGCTACTGCCGTTATCAAATGACTGCATTTAAGACTAAATGAGCGTAAAGAGCGACATGCGACATGCGTTTTTCCAACATCAAGCAACAAAAGATGAAAAATTAAAAAGTCAAGAAATATTTTAATAATTTCACTTCGCTGATAAACGAGATTCAGGATCAATATTACAAACCTACCCCTAATCGAAGAGTTAACTGAAAGCTTGTCCCAAAAAATTGTAAAAAGATTGAAAATTTAATTTAATTTTCTTCTCTCTTCATATTCCCTAGGGTTGGAACTTTACTAGTGGCAACTATTTATTTACAGCTCGAACAAAATAGATGCGTGTTCCAAAGTTTAACTGATCTTCAAAGTAGTCACCAGCATTGCGTGTAGCCGTAGGATACTCTTAGCAGAACTAGTTGTGTTGACAGTTCGAGCGGCGCGGTCTATTAACAGACGAATTTGTAGCAGTTCTGAAGCGAATGCCGTGATGTGTTTGTTTCAGGTTAGAAATCATCTTGAACTCACGCGGGCTTGAGTCAGGGGAATGCAGTAGGTGGTATAGCAAGCACTTAGCAGCTCCATCAGTCAAACAAATGAGTAACAGATAGCGCTAACCGTGCTTGAGCATTGTCCTCTCTGAGCTAGTCGGAGGTTGTGATCCAAAAATGAACAGCATACAGACTGAAGTGATGACACTTTCTGCAGCAACACACTGAAACTCGTATAAAAAAGGAATCCTGTAAACTAGAAACACTCAAAATTTAATTAAAACTCACGATTTAAATGTGTATACTTACATATTCGTGTAATTAGCTTTCATATATGCTCAATGAGTCCATGTTGAGTTCATCAAGGTATCCTGTTCATCAGCACCTTTGTTAAACTCACAATACCCTTTTGTCTTTCGTGTGTAAGAGCAAGATAAGTGATCTTTCTCTAGCCACCTTCGACCAACTTGGATACATCGATCGAGGTCGCTAGAAATCTCTTTGCTGCATCATTGTGAAATTGGCAGGCACTGAACATGTGGTTTTGCCAGAAAGAGTTAGTGTGAGTTTGCCATAAATAGTGGTCACTTGTGGTCTCAAATTTATATCATGTTGACTAAGAGGCTCTTTGTGCTGTGATACTGTAGTTGAGGCCGAAGCTACCTTTGTCTGGCTGTCGGCTACACCATCGACCATATATTGCACTGCATAAGGAGAGTTTGAGGTCTAATACATTTATTTAAAGGTAAATTTCTCGCGGCAAGTTTAGTCTTGGACAACTTGCTAGTATCACTCATCGTATAGGAACATTGTCTCTGCACAGTGTAACAGCCATTTCGAAGCTGCTATGTCCCCGTGGTCTAGAAGTAGTGTCTTTGGCTGGAAATCAAAAAGTCCTCGGTTCCGCATCGAACCTCACCACTGCTTTGCGAGAGTGCAACTGTTTGGAAACCACTGGTTTCAAGGATTATGGGGCAACACCTCACGTCGCTCGCGTGGTAAAATATCTACTTAATACAATCTTCCACGAACTTGTTATCTCCGGAGTTTTTCAACGTACATGGCAAGCAAGATCATTTGATCTGAATCCACGTGACTTTCACATCTGGGGATATCTAAAAGAATGCGTTTACCAGGGTCGCGTTCGGTCTCTACCTTATATAAAGGCCAGTATAAAAAATGGTTCAAATGGCAGAACTACTTAAACCTAACTAACCTAAGGAAATCACATACATCCATGCCCGAGGCATGATTCGAACCAGCGACCGTAGCGATCGAGCGGTTCCAGACTGAAGGTCAGTATACAAGAGCGCGTTGCTCTGATTCCATCGGAAATAATGAGAGCAATTGCTGACCACGTCGTTTTACGGATGTACTGTGTTAGCTGTGGTTGCTCTATGTACAAAACAGTATGTAACAACCTGCCTGCATTTTTTTAAAAAAATTGAACTTTAACAAAATCCTGTTTATAGTAAATATGAAACATTAATTCAAGAAAGAATATCTTAGAAATAGGATTATCCCAAATAACATTAGACGTACGCTTAACAAAAATGCTGATTTCCCTATGACATCTGCACACAGGACGATGTGCTTTTGCTTACAGAAAGAAATTTGTAACTTACTTGCGAAAAACTGGGTAATGTATCTGGCATACTTATATCTGTCGGCAGTAGTGAATAAAGAAACATTTGACGAAATACGGAAACACATAGATCGAGGGAAAGAATTTAGCACCGCACTGCAGTAAGTTTGAAAAATTAATACACCACGCCCCGCCCGCAACTACGCCAGCACTTAGAGAAAGTAACTTTAATTTTGCTCCGCGTCTGTTTAATTTAACAGATACCAATTTTACAGATACTTAATAAAAGATTAGCTTATAACATTAATAAACGAACGCCACAGCTCCAACTGGATTCGTTAGCTGCTATTTCCATTTGAGCTTTGGTTGGCGTATTACTTAGTGTAGTGTTAGCAGTTAGCCAACACTACGCACACTACTTGGTTGAGGAGGCCGAATGCACGCGTTAACTCACGCAGGCTGGCGTGAGGTCTGAAAGAGGATACGTAATGAATGCTATAAAGAAAAGTACGTAGCTGCTGGAATACTTAACTTTAATCCATCATTGTTGTACATCGCTCTTGACAATACAAGTGAGACTCTGTAGATACATGCAATGTAATGCTAATGGCGCATTGCTAGGTCGTAGCCATTGACTTAGCTGAAGGCTATTCTAACTATCTGCTCTGCAAATGAGCGAGGCTTCGTCAGTGTGTATCGCTAGCTAAGTCGTCCGTACAACTGGGGCGAGTGCTAATCCGTCTCTCGAGACCTGCCGTGTGGTGGCGCTCGGTCTGCGATCACTGACAGTGGTGACACGCGGGTCCGACATGTACTAATGGACCGCGGCCGATTTAAAGCTACTACCTAGCAAGTGTGGTGTCTGGCGGTGACACCACACTTAGTACTGCAAAAAAAAAAAAAAAAAAAAAAAAAAAGGTTCAAGTGGCTCTAAGCACTATGGGACTTAAACATAACTAACCTAACGACATCACACACATCCATGCCAGAGGCAGGATTCGAACCTGCGACCGTAGCAGCAGCGCAGTTCCGGACTAAAACACCTAGAACCACTCGGCCACAGCGGCCGGCACTACTGTACAAATAAATAAATGTGGTAGTTGTAGGAGTGTATTGGGTAATGCATGGCACAAATCAACAACAACTCGTGGATACCACGAACAATTCCAAAAAAGTAAGATACTCACGGATGATGGGTCAGTTATTGTTCGTGCCGCTAAAGGAAAAATGACAGTTACCATCAAAGAGGAACAGTATATTACTAAGTGCCAGATTTTTCTAAGGCGCTGCAGTCCTGGACTGTGCACCTGGTCCCGGCGGAGGTGCGAGTCTTCCCTCGGGCATGGGTGTGTGTATTTGTCCTTAGGATAATTTAGGTTAAGTAGCGTGTAAGCATTTCTAAAGCTGCTATCCCGATGAAATTCAGACAAACATACATTAAACAATGTACATGAACAAACTGCCTATTGGCTTCTGTCTCGGGGTCTTCGGCCGACGTTCATCTAATGATTTTCTGACGTTTCGCCAGCACGAGTGGCTGGCATTGTCAAAGCTCCACCCTCCATTGCCGGTGGTGAACTGGAGGCGAGCTCGCGGCCGCAGACTATATGTACCTGGCGCGCCAACGTCCGAGGGCTTCTCCGCGGTCCATCTTCACAAAAACTTCTGAGGGCTCACATGAGTCAACTTAAAATTGCCATGATAACCAGGATGCGAGATTCGTCCTGGCCATTCAACCACCACATCCTCGTCTATCAAAGTTTAAGAGGAGGAGATTTGTGCCATGAGGGGTAATTCTTTCTTTATCACGCACTAATGATAGGTGGCTCTGGTTGGCAGCGTCGCTGATGGTAGCATTGCAGCAAGAGGTGTTTTCGCCGCCATAGGAGATCAAGAGTCTCATGAGGGGTGGTTTAAGCGTCATCATTAAAAGAGTGTCGTTGAATTACGTGCAGAGTCTGTGGGTTGCAATTAAGAGACTGGGTGTTGCAATGACAGTGGCTTAGTAATCGGTGGTACACTTGGGTAACAGCTACGAGGATCACTCCAAAAGAAATGCACACAATTTTTTTTTTAAATCCATGTTTTATTCTACATGTTTGAAAGTTTTACAGTGTGTAGATACATCCTTGAGGAACAATATTTTCATTCCAGAATGAGATTTTCACTCTGCAGCGGAGTGTGCGCTGAAATGAAACTTCCTGACAGATTAAAACTGTGCGCCCGAACGAGACTCGAACTCGGGACCTTTGCCTTTCGCGGGCAAGTGCTCTACCATCTGAGCTACCGAAGCACGACTCACGCCCGCTACTCACAGCTTTACTGATGCCAGTATCTCGTCTCCTACCTTCCAAACTTTACAGAAGCTCTCCTGGTTCGAAGGTTTATTCCACGAAGAGTGTCTCTCAGTTATCCAAAGAGATGATAGTCACATGGAGCCAGGTCAGGACTGAAAGGCGGGTGTTTCAGTGTTGTCCATCCGAGTTTAGTGATGGCTTCCATGATTTTTTGACTGACATGTGGCCGTGCATTGTCGTGCAACAGCAGAACTTCCTGCTTTTGCCGATGTGGTCGAACACGACTCAGTCAAGTTTGCAGTTTCTTCAGTGTCGTCATGTATCCATCAGAATTTATGGTGGTTCCACTTGGCATATGATGTCCACAAGCAAGAGTCCTTCGGAATCGAAAAACACTATAGCCATAAATTTTACAGCAGAAGGTGTGGTTTTGAATTTTTTTTCTTGGGTGAATTTGCATGATGCCACTCCATTGATTTCCTCTTCGTCTCTGGTGAAAAATAATGGAGCTTTGTTTCATCACCTGTCACAATTGGTTCAAATGGCTCTGAGCACTATAGGACTTAACATCTCAGGTCATTAGTCCCCTAGAACTTAGAAACCAAAGGACATCACACACATCCATGCCCGAGGTAGGATTCGAACCTGCGACCGTAGCGGTCGCACGGTTCCAAAGTGAAGCGCCTAGAACCGCTCGGCCACCAGCGGCCGGCCTTGTCACAATACTTTCAAGAAATTCATCTCCACCATTCTCGTACTGTTTCAAAAGTTCGCTGCATACCGTTTTCCTTGTTTCTTCGTGAGCCACTGTCAACATCCTCGGAACCCACCTGGCACAAACCTTTTTTAACGCCAACACTTTCAGTATTCTGCAAGCACTTCCTTCCACTATCCCAACGTAGCGTGACAATTCGTTCACTGTGATGCGTCTGTCAGCAGTTACCAATTCGTTAACTCTCTGCACACTGTCTGGATTGTGCGCAGTACGAGGCCTGCCACTGCGAGGACAATCCTCAATATTTCCGTGCCCGCTTTCATCGCGTAACCTGCTTGCCGACCGACTAACTGTACTGCAATTGACAGCAGCATCTCCATACACCTTTTTCAACCTCTTGTGGATGTTTCCCACTGTCTCGTTTTCACAGCACACGTCAAGTGTAGCAGCCATCTTGAAGACATACTGTGACGGCACCACTCACGGGAACAGGTTGAACTAAGTTTTAAAACAAGCGGGAAGGATGTATCTACACACTGTAAAACTTTCACACATGCAGAATGGAAACTGTATTTTTACAAAAATTGTTTGCATTTGTTTTGGAGTGACCGTCGTACGTTTAAATCGGTAGTCATGCCGGTCCAAAGTGCCAGTTCTTGTGTTGCCAGTGGAGATCTCCCAGTGGAAAACTTATTCCGAGGAATAATTGTACATTTACTTGTGCATTTGATTATCCGGAAGTAGCCCGTGTTAGCTATAGTAGCGAATTCCTTATCCGTCGCTCAATTCCCATAATTGAGTATTAAGGCTATCTGTGGATTTCGTCCTGTTGGTTCCTGACCGACAGTTATATAGGAGAAACATCTGTTTGGTTGCAGTCTCTGTTATATATACACAAATATTCTGAAATTAAAGTGAGTGCTTATTCTTCGTTTTAATGGCTGTTATTTTGTTTAAAAAAAATGGTTCAAATGGTTCTGAGCACTACGGGACTTAACATCTGAGGTCATTACACATTGCGACGCACTTCAATTGTCTGCGGTCTCTGTCAAACAACAGACGAGGTTGGCCTGTACCCTTTTGTGCTGTACGTGTCCCTTCACGTTTCCACTTCACTATCACATCGGGAGCAGTGGACCTAGGGATGTTTAGGAGAGTGGAAATCTCGCGTACAAACGTATGACACAAGTGACACCCAATGACCTGACCACGTCTGAAGTCCGTGAGTTCTACGTAGCGCCCTATTCTGCTCTCTCACGATGTCTAATGACTACTGAGGTCGCTGATATGGAGTAGCTGGCAGTAAATGGCACCACATTCCACCTAATATGAAAAATGTATGTTTTGGGGACTGTCCGGATACTTTTGATTAGATAGTGTATCTAAATGCAGAAAAATTTTTCCGTACAAGTAACCATAATGATTAACAAATGTAGAGCAGAAAAACATCTTAAGAACTCCATTCTCTTGTAAGTAGGCTGTTTAGGTTTTTTTATTGGTAACGCCACCTCTGTATGAAAATCACTGGCTGTGCTGTGTGCAGTCTGTGGCTGCTTTGCATTGTTGTAATACTCGCCATTGTAGTGTTAGGCAGCTGGCTGTGAACAGCGCGTAGCGTTGCGCAGTTGGAGGAGAGCCGCCAGCAGTGGTGGATGTGGGGAGAGAGATGGCGGAGTTTTGTAATTTGTCATGAACTGCTATATATATTATGACTATTAAGGTAAATACATTGTTTGTTCTCAATTAATATCTTTCATTTGCTAACTACCCCTATCAGTAGTTAGTGCCTTCCGTAGTTTGAATCTTTTATTTAGCTGGCAGTAGTGGCGCTCGCTTTATTGCAGTAGCTCGAGTAACCAAGATTTTTGTGAGGTAAGTTTTGTGAAAAGTATAGTTTAATGTTAGTCAGGGCCATTCTTTTGTAGGGATTTTTGAAAGTCAGATTGCGTTGCGCTAAAAAAATATTGTGTGTCAGTAAAAGCTCAGTCTTATATATATAAACTGTTAAAAAAGGGGAAGTTTCATATGTCGACCCTTAGCCTAGGATACCTCACTGGAATCTTCTGATTTTGTCTTGTAGTTTGTGTAATTAGTATAGATTTTGTTTATTGTTAGCGCGTAATTGTAGAGAGAATCTCCTTTGTAGTTGCAGTCTTTCATTGTTGTACAGTAAAACAGGTATGGCACGCATGTAAATTTGCACCAAGTATTTCGCAGCTGCGCTTACAATTAACTAGATATTATTTTCAGTGCTATGTTAATGTGTTCTCTTATTTTTGCTCTTCAAACTGTGTTTTTCTGTGTTGTTGTGTGAAACATTGTGACAATAATGGCGTGTGAAAAACGTAACACTAGGCTCCAAAGTAAACTGAGAAATAATAGTGACGACGAGCGTAGCTTATCAGCACCGCTGTGTAATGAATTAACAGACATTCAAAGTAGTAATTTGGTAACTGTGCATAGGGAAATGGAGCGGGCGTCAAATAATGGTGTAGACAGTGAAACAGGTAGTGAACAGGGAAGCATTATCGATCGATCGGTCGGCAACAGCTCGCCTCAGGAATCGGGAATGACAGAGCACAATATTGCAAATACTGTAGACTCAGGTTTTGGGTTCTCGCCGTTTTCTCAAATGAGTCAAGACACATTTTCTGCTTGTCAAAATGTGAATGTTGCCGGTGCAACTTCACTGCCTAAAAGCATGTTCCTCAACATGTTTCAGACACCAGTGCATTGTTATTACAATTAATGCAACAAATGGGACAAAGGCTACAAAAGTTAGACACAACGCTTGAACAAAATCAGAAACAAATGGGACAAAATCTTCAAAAGTTAGACACAATGGAACAACACCAGAGACAAAAAAAAATGGTTCAAAGGGCTCTGAGCACTATGGGACTTAACATCTATGGTCATCAGCCCCCTAGAACTTAGAACTACTTAAACCTAACTAACCTAAGGACAGCACACAACACCCAGCCATCACGAGGCAGAGAAAATCCCTGACCCCGCCGGGAATCGAACCCTGGAACCCAGGCGTGGGAAGCGAGAACGCTACCGCACGACCACGAGATGCGGGCACACCAGAGACAAACACAGCAACAGTTAGACACAACGGAACAAAATCATAAAAAGTTAGACGCAGTGGAACAAAATCTTAAGAAGTTAGACACAATGGAACAAAATCTTCAAAAGTTAGACACCACACTTGAACAAACACGTGAAGATTTAACTACTGAGTTACATAACATTGAATCGAAATGTCAAAAAGTCTGTAATGACGTAAAAACACAAATTTGTGAGCATTTTCAACCTATTTTTTCGCGGCATGAAAATGCATTACAGAATCACGAAGCAGCCATAAAAGAATTGCAAACCATTGTTCATGAAAATCATGAGATCTTGTGGGCTAAAATTGACTCAGTTGCATCTACCGATTCGGTTACGCAACTTGCAAAAACTCAGGAAAACTTGAAGGACACAGTAGATTCGATTTCAACACAAATGGACACTCTGAAACTTGGTTCAGAAAAACACACTGAGG
The DNA here is from genome assembly GCF_023898315.1 of Schistocerca nitens. Classification (NCBI taxonomy): domain Eukaryota; kingdom Metazoa; phylum Arthropoda; class Insecta; order Orthoptera; family Acrididae; genus Schistocerca; species Schistocerca nitens. Next base: position 476,499,162 of record NC_064621.1, on the reverse strand, counting down.
AAATGTGTTCACTATCGGAGAAAGTAGCCGAACTTTCGGATCAGGTCACTAACTTATCTACAAAGGTAGATGATGATCTGAATGACACAAGACCTGTAGCCTTCACTGACACAGAAGAGTATGAACAAATTAAGAAATTCAAACAAAATAAGAATCAAATTAATACGCAACACAAAAGAGAAATCCGGGAAGTACAAAATCAGTTGGCACAAGTAATACTAAAATTACATATTTCAGAGGACACTCGCGCTCCAGTACGGGAAGAGGGACATAGAAATACGGAACAACCACAAAATAATAACACAGGACATTTCGGAAATTATGAAACAAATTGGCAAGGCGCATTGGATTTTGAGATGGAACCGCCGACACGACGTAACAATGACCGATATGCTACTCGCCGACACGATGATTTTGACTATAAGCTGTTCATTACTACACGTAAATTCAAAACGTTTAAGAATTCTGCCAACGACATTCATCCACAAGCGTGGCTCCATCAATTCTCTCATTGTTTTCCACCCATCTGGTCATTGGAGCACGGGTTAGAATTTATGTGTGGCCACTTGGAGAATGAACCAGCTGTAAGAATGCGATCGGTCATTCACGATTGTCACAGTGAAGGAGATTTTTATCATGCCTTCCTCTCAGCATATTGGTCTCAAGCTACACAAGACCGAGTAAAACATAGCATCATGATGATGAAACACTTTGAACAATCTGAATTTTCCAGTCTTGTCAAATATTTTGAAGACATGTTGCATAAGAATCAGTATCTTTCAAACCCATACAGCCCCTCAGAACTCATCCGCATTTGCTTACTCAAATTGCCTGAACATTTACGACATATTATTTTAGCAGGACGTTGCAAAGACGACATTGAAGCTTTTCAGGGACTCCTACAAGAATTAGAAATTGACACAGACAGTCGCCGGTTGCGAAAACAGGAAAACAACCACTACAGGTCACATACGTCACAATTCCGCGACGACAGAAACAATAACTGGACACGACAAGGCTATTCTTACAACGCAAATCGTGACCAAAACAGACACCACCCATATGACAACCACTGGCAGAGTAATAATAGTTACAGAGAAAGATCGCATTTCCGTAGTAATGAATGTGACAGAGATTACCTTAGAAACAGACAATATGGGAACCAAAACAATTATTATCAAGGGAGACAGAATAACTTCAGACGCAACAGTTCAGCGAGCAGGTACGATTCCGGGAGAAATTCTCCACCACATGACCGACAAGAAAGAAACTATGGAATCTACCGACATGACGACAGACGATATGATCGTAACGACAGACCTGAATTTCATCAGAAATGGCGAGATTCAAACAGAGCAGGGCACTTTCAACAACGTGAATTTGTAGAAGTTAGGTCTCCTAATCCCAATAACGACGCGCACTAACAAAGAGACAGACAATGACTCGCACAGCAGGCAGCTGCGTGCGCCCGCTGGCTCAGAGAAAAATAACACAGACGCTAACCTTGAGAAAAGATTTAGCATTCCTTACCGACGTATAAAACATGACAATTGCTTTTCAGTTGAAAGTCTGCGTAATAGGAAGAGTAAAGGTTTACACTACATTTCACATGTAAAACCGTTTATTGAAAAATAATCTGATTTTTAACTTTGTCTTTGCCATATAACTTTTCACTTTACATTACTAGTATGCTTTGTAAGACTTAAGAAGGTGTTAACATGTAACAATGTTTGAAGTTAAATATCCAGTCAAGAACCAAGAGAACTTGAATGAGATTTTCACTCTGCAGCGGAGTGTGCGCTGATATGAAACTTCCTGGCAGATTAAAACTGTGTGCCCGACCGAGACTCGAACTCGGGACCTTTGCCTTTCGCGGGCAAGTGCTCTACCAACTGAGCTACCGAAGCAAGACTCACGCCCGGTACTCACAGCTTTACTTCTGCCAGTACCTCGTCTCCTACCTCCCAAACTTTACAGAAGTTCTCCTGCGAACCTTGCAGAACTAGCACTCCTGAAAGAAAGGATATGCAGAGACATGGCTTAGCCACAGCCTGGGGGATGTTTCCAGAATGAGATTTTCACTCTGCAGCGGAGTGTGCGCTGATATGAAACTTCCTGGCAGATTAAAACTGTGTGCCCGACCGAGACTCGAACTCGGGACCTTTGCCTTTCGCGGGCAAGTGCTCTACCAACTGAGCTACCGAAGCACGACTCACGCCCGGTACTCACAGCTTTACTTCTGCCAGTACCTCGTCTCCTACCTTCCAAACTTTACAGAAGTTCTCCTGCGAACTTATTTAAACAGAAGTTACGAATGCATTGTTATTGTGAACAGACGACACAGTGTTATTGTGTGTGTGCATTCTTGCTTGTTTGTTGCACGATTACGTAACGACTATAAGGCTCACATACTTAGAACATTTACCAGTACTGCTAATGAGATTTTAATGGAACATTTTGGTTTATTTGAAAATACATTCTGAATTTAAAGTGCTTTCTGAGAGATACCAGATGACACAGAGGTTAGTTTATGTGACAGCTACACGATTTTTATCACGACGCTACTAATGAGTGACAATTTACAATGTTGCTTTTGCGGTGTTTCTGTTTTATATCTGCACAGTTTTCTGAATTCTTCTGGAAAGAAAAACATGTTTTAGTAGTAACTTTTGTGGTATAGCTACAATGAGACAGCCTTTTCCGTAGCACAACAATACGTTACAGCACAGTACTTTCTTCATCACGGCAATAAGCGTAATAACTAAGATATCTATTCGCAAAGTATTTCATTTTTGTGTATTGTGAGGTAAGTACATTGACTTCTGCAGAACTTAGGTTTCGGAGGACGATAATTACGACACTTCCACAGAATTATCTTACAGCAAGACGCACAGTTTAGCACTACAGTACACGTATTTGGGTGCTTAATTTTGTACTTAAAACATTTATTTTTAAAGATTTTTGAATTACAAAGAAAGTTTTCCGTGATACATTTCATTCCATTGCTGTAATCTGTAAAACTTGAGGGTATAATTACATTAATCCTCAGGGGGGTACACGCTTACTTTGTGTACCATGCGTGTGGCAAGCACAAGGAGCTTACACCTCTTTACACATCGGTACAATATTTCTTTAACACATAATTACACAGCTATCTGATCATTTAACTGAGAGAGACAAACTTTTTTTACTACGGCAGTGACAGATGTTTACGTTGGATAACTTCACACTTACGAAATTGTATTTTGTCTGTACTTTGTGAACTGTTCATATTTTTTCGGACCCATTGTGATATTATGAGAGCTTTGAATGATATATTTGGTATGGGATCACGATTTTTAAAGTACGTTTGAGGTGGATGAAACTTTTGACATGAGCAGATAATTTTTTTTTTAGGTTTTGACATTATTGCAGAAAGCTACGACGTTTTTGAGATTTGACTGAGGTGTTATGATGTTATTTTTACGACGACGATGTGTATTGTGCTGCTGAGGTATGTTTATGATCAATAAGCTGATGCTATATGAGTTATTTGATTATGCTACGTCTCTTATGATGAAATATTAAAGAAGTGTCGACGAATAAGGTAAGGAATAATGAGTAGTGGTTAAGGGACTCTGGTTTGTGAAAAAGGTTGTTGGAAACCAAGAATCGTACTTTAAGAGTTATGAAATGTGTGTATATGCGTGAATGTATCACAATGCTGGCAAAAATTTTTTTGGACGCTGTTATATTTACAGGATTTTGTTTCTAGACATTTGTAACGCAAATTCTTGACCTGTGAAATTTTTTATATGAGACTGTCACTGTAGCGGAAACTGGTGTCGTAAATATTTCGGTAAGAAAGTTAAGTGACCAACTGCACGTAATGTGTCGTGGGCACCCAGCTGGGCGACAGCTGCCCGGAGAAAAAGCCATTAGGTGGAGAAAAAAAGAGGCCATTAACCTCGCTTCTGACATTCCTTTGTAGAAAGCATCGCAAAAACGACACGGTCGAACTTGAAAACATATGATTACACTGTGGAGCTCTTAATTTATGATATTTACTGAAATGAAATGATGAGAAACATTTTATATCTATTGTCTTTCTAGTTGAAAGATTGTTTACTGCACTATGAAATGCCATATGGCTAGTGAATGACGTTTCACGCCTTGCTTTGCCTATTTTGTTTAATATCTAGTTTATAGCTGCACTGCAGCAGTGGTTACAATAAAATGTAATATATGTACTAATATAGTTATTTTATGCCTACAGATCCAGTCAATAAGAAATTTATGATCTACTTCCAAGAAAACGAGGGCACATAAATAGACATTTCCCTTCACAGAAATTGCATAAATAATTTCTTTACGATTTGGTAACTAATCTGCTAGTGTAAGTTCTTGTGATGCATCACTCTAGTGTTAAGATGTGACATAGGTATTAGACATGGCCATTTTTAGTGTAATATTTTTTCTGCTTGAGCTTTGTCATGTTTAGATATAAGCTGCTGTTTGCCAGGCATAGTGTTACTGAATTTGACTTTGTGTTACTCTGCTAAGCCAGTTTACTACTGACTTATTTTTCTTGTTTGCTGCTCATTGCCTTATATTAGTCGTAATATTGCAATTGATTTGCCAATGTCCATATTTTTATCATTGCTGTTTGTGTTAATTGTTTTGTGCTGCTGCATTGCCTCGTTCCTTAGTTTAGCATCTGCGCTCAGTAGATTTAAGTTAGTTTAAGAGGGGGTAGACTATATAAGAGACTGCGTTGCGATGAATTGGAAGAAATGCATTGAGAAGTTATACAAAAAAAGTACAGACAGCAGGTATAGATAGGACTTTTTGGAAATAATGAAGAACGAAGGGAGATCTCTGAGAAGTAAAGAAAGTTTTGTTTGCAAAATACTGCAGTAAAACAAACCCTGTCCTTTCCTTGTGTTATCCCACTATGTGTTTGTGTACTCTTGGGTAGTTGTGTTTTTCCTGTCTTAATGTGTTTAGCTAATAGGAGTTATGTTGTAGAATTTTTCTGATAATATGTTATTTTCTTTGTAAAGATGTTTAAACATTATTTATTCTGTTTTGTTTTAATGCTCATCTGTGAAGTTGATGTTTCGAAAGTTATTCTGATCATTTATGTATGTACTCATGTCATAATTTCTGTAACACTGACGTATATGTTATTTCGATTCTTTTGTAAAGCATGTACTACAAATAATATCTGTATTGTTATGTTCCTTAATGATGTATTTTGTACCTTTGTAATTGTATTCTTATGTTATAAAATTGTAATTGACACCAGTTCATCATATTATTAACTTGTAAGTTACATTTCACTGCACACGTTTCTGTTGGTCATAGTATATGGACAATATGTGAGACGTAGACACTGTTAGTGTTTGCATGTGTGTTAATAATTCAGCAAGGGACTGGATAACAGCATTGCTGGTTCTAAGGACAATTCCAAAAACTTTGTGAGTGCACAAGTGGTGGTTATGGACTTGCTATATTATCCGCAAGACTCTTCAATGGTGATTGTGCAGCTGCACAGTCACAACAGATGGCTGCTGGCCATCTCTACAAGGACTGCGGTGGGTCTGCGCCTCTGGGGGCCCACCAATACCATTATCTCTACAAGGACTACAGTGGGTCTGCATCTTTGATGACTCACCAGTACCATTATTTCTACTAGGACTGCAGTGGGTCTGCGGCTCTGGTGGCCCACCAATACCACAATCTCTACCAGGACTGCAGTGGGTCTGCACCTCTGGTGGCCCACCAATACCGTAATGTCTACCAGGACTGCAGTGGGTCTGCTCTGTGATGACCTACCTTCCAATAGTCTTCAAAACTTCGATTGACTCTGCTGTGGGTTTGCTCTGTTGTGGCCCATTACCTGTCTGCATGTCGAGAGTCAGCACTGTCTTTTCGTTGGAAGGATAACACTACTTCTTCAAGACTGCATGGAAATCCACTACTTCTGTGTGCAATTTCTTTTACTAATGAGACTTTGTGAAAAAAACTGTAATTACTATTATGATGAATGATCAGGACTATCTTTATGGACTGTGAGAAAATTTTAGCTTTTGACCAACATTGTATCAATAAGTGTGTGCATTTGATTTCTTTGTTATTGTAATTACGATTATGAAAAATTTTAACAAATATGTATTGCCCAGTGCCCAAAACAATTCGTAAAATTTTTTTTGTGGGGAGCATGGGGGCTATGTAAGTAGGCTGTTTAGGTTTTTTTATTGGTAACGCCACCTCTGTATGAAAATCACTGGCTGTGCTGTGTGCAGTCTGTGGCTGCTTTGCATTGTTGTAATACTCGCCATTGTAGTGTTAGGCAGCTGGCTGTGAACAGCGCGTAGCGTTGTGCAGTTGGAGGTGAGCCACCAGCAGTGGTGGATGTGGGGAGAGAGATGGCGGAGTTTTGTAATTTGTCATGAACTGCTATATATATTATGACTATTAAGGTAAATACATTGTTTGTTCTCTATTAATATCTTTCATTTGCTAACTATCCCTATCAGTAGTTAGTGCCTTCCATAGTTTGAATCTTTTATTTAGCTGGCAGTAGTGGCGCTTGCCTTATTGCAGTAGCTCGAGTAACCAAGATTTTTGTGAGGTAAGTTTTGTGAAAGGTATAGTTTAATGTCAGTCAGGGCCATTCTTTTGTAGGGATTTTTGAAAGTCAGATTGCGTTGCGCTAAAAAAATATTGTGTATCATTTTAAGCACAGTCGTGTATAATTGTTGAAAGGGGAAGTTTCACTCTTATTAATAGCATTAAACATATACATGAAAGGAAATGAAACTCTTCTATTTCCTTCATGTTCTGGGTACAACTTGTAATATTTCTTAGCACTATAGTATCAAAAAATTAAATGACACAGTCACTGCTATCAATCATGCGCTCTCTTGTAATACGTTTTTGACTGTCAACTAAATCCGAAGTTTTAGGTAGCATATTTGAATACATCAGCTACGCGTTGAAAAGTTATCGAATAAAAAACTTTTACTGAGAATCTGTACACATTCTTGGGATAATTTTAAGGATAAACACGTGGGAGGTCGACCCTCATATTGCGTCATTTGTTGGTTCATGGGATAGATTTTATGCTCAACAGCAGTATTATAATTACAGTTTTAAAACCTTGTCAAAGGAATTGGAACGTTCACAATCATTTAAAAAAACTTGAACAGGCTCAATTGATTAACAACAAATTTTAAAAACTTTTTCCATTGAGACGACGACTTGAATCAAGGGTCCTGGGCCATACAATTCCCAAGTAGAAGAAGCAAGTCACTCCAACTAGGTGTTGCTGCAGGTGGTTCAACAAACAATCTCATGAGTAAAATCAATTACAAAAATAGGCACTAAGTGTAGTAACATTTTCCAAGCATCAGTAACACGTTACATAAGTGGACAGCGCCCATCGAAAATACTGAAAGGGGAACAAGTCACGCCACTGATTGTAGTTCTTCCAAAGCCTTTAACAATGTATAAGCCTTAACTAAAAACCCTTAAGCAATAAGATACACAGTCCACCAAAATACAGGCAGAGCTGGGAAGGCATGTAATTTAAATGTGACTCTCAACTGGTTTAAAACAGCAGAAACATTGACAATGACCCTCGATAAAAAATACGATTACCCAAATACAAGATACATTGGGAGGACAAGAATTGTGACTCCCAACTGGTACACACCTGATGAAACGTTAATAATGATCCTTTAAAAAATACAATGCCCAAAATACAATTTACGTTTGGAGGACATGCAATTTAAATGTAACTCCCAGCTGGTACACACCAGCAGAAACTTTGATAATAGTCCCCAATAAAATACAGTTGTCCAAAATACAAGGTAAGCTGACGACTACAGCAGACGGCTATCACAGCCAACAAGGAACAAGCAGGCAAGTTTAACAAAAGAATGTTCAAATGTTTGTGAAATTTTATGGCATTTACCAGCTATGCTCATCAGTCCCTAAGCTTACACACTACTTGACCTAAATTATCCTAACGACAAACACACACATCCATGCCCGAGGGAGGACTCGAACCTCCGCCGGGATCAACCGCACAGTCCCTGACCAAGTTTAACAATGAGTGGAGTTGGCTAATGACTGTGGATCAAAAGAGAGGTTCAACAGTTCACATTTCCAGAAGTAGCCAATACGAGTGCAACGTTTTAACGAGTAGTTGAAAAGCGGCTATAGTGACGAGGAACTTTGGGCTTGCAGAACACTGTTTAAACCTCGTGAGCTTAAGGAATTCACCAAATAGGACAGACTAATGGGTGCCGATTAATCGGCGACACTCTGCAGTGGACGCACCAAACGATCAACTTTACTAACTTGAGCCAACGCGACGCGGCTGGAAGAGGCACCAGATTAACGGCGCACCGACAGAAGCAAACAAGTTTCTCCTCCCGGCCCAGAGTACAGGAACGCGTCGGCCGCTGCCAACACCACCCTGCCAATACACATCGGAAGGGAACGGTGATCTGCTCAAATAACGCTACAGACGAGAATGCCTAAGAAGTAGGAAATCTCTACTTATTGTAAAGGCGACTAGACGTACGGGTTACAAGCTTAATACTCATTAAAATTACTTGTAAATTAAAAGAAGAAATATCAGCGCCTGCTGATACAATGATGAAGGTATACTCATATACAAGCGTGTTTCGCCTTCAACAAACTTTATGTTACAAATTTAATTTCGTTGATTCGCTTTATAACAGAATACTCGTACACTAGTACGGAATATGACCTGGAGCATCAAGTTGCGACCAGCTGCACTGACTGATTATCATACACACAATCACTCGGAGGCGCGTTAATATGACAGGTCCAATTCCACATTAACAAAGACGTGCCCTTGCAATTTCAAGTACCCAAAAAATAAGAAAACAACATTTAACTCCACTCAAATGTGAAGGAGCCTTAATTTCCTGTATTCCAAGCCTGAGTGTTATTTGCTCCAATTCGTAGAGGCGGTCTTTGAGGTACCATAAAATTGAAGCTTGCAGATAAGAATAGGAACTTTCCTTCCAGGTTGCACGTGACGTCTGCTACTCTTACCGCAACTCGCCGCTACCAGTCCTTAAGCGAGCCGGGAAGGCTTGCCTCCGACCGACTTAACCACTCGATGCTTCTCGAGACCTGCGCTGGACAGCCATAGTTCCCAAAAAGCAACAACTTGCCAACCACGATTCCTCCAGCCAGCTAACTGTACCAGGCCTCTCCAAACCGAAAACACACGCCTCGACCAAAGACCCTATCTTGCGACATATGATGAGATTGATATCGGCAACCCAAGTTGTTAGTGGCGCCAGTTGAGTGCCATGCTACCAAAATTAAAGCAGCTACGGCTCTGTTATATACAGTTTTCACCAGAAAAAAATTGCATATCAGATTATAGGAATACTTATTTCTAAACATGTTTATACCGTCGCTTTGAGAATATTTCTTCATGTTTTTGTGAGGGTGGAGCCCTCGGATTATATGTAGGGTGTTACAAAAGGTACGGCCAAACTTTCAGGAAACATTCCTCATCGACAAATAAAGAAAAGATGTTATGTGGACATGTGTCCGGAAATGCTTAATTTCCATGTTAGAGCTCATTTCAGTTTCGTCAGCATGTACTGTACTTCCTCGATTCACCGCCAGTTGGCCCAATTAAAGGAAGGTAATGTTGACTTCGGTGCTTGTGTTGACATGCGACTCATTGCTCTACAGTACTAGCATCAAACACATCAGTACGTAGCATCAACAGGTTAGTCTTCATCACGAACGTGGTTTTGCAGTCAGTGCAATGTTTACAAATGCGGAGTTGGAATTTGATGTATGGATTAGCATGGGGCAATAGCCGTGGCGCGATACGTTTGTATCGAGACAGATTTCCAGAACGAAGGTGTCCCGACAGGAAGACGTTCGAAGCAATTGATCGGCTTCTTTGGGAGCACGGAACATTCCAGCCTATGACTCACGACTGGGGAAGACCTAGAACGACGAGGACACCTGCAATGGACGAGGCAAGTCTTCGTGAAGTTGACGATAACCCTAATGTCAGCGTCAGAGAAGTTGCTGCTGTACAAGGTAACGTTGACCACGTCACTGTATGGAGAGTGCTACGGGAGAACCAGTTGTTTCCGTACCATGTACAGTGTGTGCAGGCACTATCAGCAGCTTATTGGCTACAATTGGGTACAATTCTGCGAATGGTTAATCCAACAATGTGTCAATCCTCATTTCAGTGCAAATGTTCTCTTTACGGACGAGGCTTCATTCCAACGTGATCAAATTGAAAATTTTCACAATCAACATGTGTGGGCTGACGAGAATCTGCACGCAATTGTGCAATCACGTCATCAACACAGATTTTCTGTGAACGTTTGGGAAGGCATTGTTGGTGATGTCTTAATCGGCCCCATGTTCTTCCACCTACGCTCAATGGAGCACGTTATCATGATTTCATACGGGATACTCTACCTGTGCTGCTAGAACATGTGCCTTTACAAGTACGACAGAACATGTGGTTCATGCACGATGGGGCTCCTGCACATTTCAGTCGAAGTGTTCGTACGCTTCTCAACAACAGATTCGGTGACCGATGGATTGGTAGAGGCGGACCTATTCCATGGCCTCCACGCTCTCCTGACCTCAACCCTCTTGACTTTCATTTATGGGTACATTTGAAAGCTCTTGTCTACGCAACCACGGTACCAAATGTGGAGACTCTTCGTGCTCGTGTTGTGGACGGCTGTGATACAATACGCCATTCTCCAGGGCTGCATCAGCGCATCAGCGATTCCATGCGACGGAGGGTGGATGCATGTTTCTCGCAAACGGAGGACATTTTGAACATTTCCTGTAACAAAGTGTTTGAAGTCGCGCTGGTACGTTCTGTTGCTGTGAGTTTCCATTCCATGATTAATGTGATTTGAAGAGAAGTAAATAAATGAGCTCTAACATGGAAAGTAAGCGTTTCCGGACACATGTCCACATAACATATTTTCTTTCTTTGTGTGTGAGGAATGTTTCCCGAAAGTTTCGCCGTAACTTTTTGTAACACCCTGTATATTGGTTTTCACCAGAAAAAAATTATATATCATATTAGAATATAAGAATACTTATTACTAAACATGTTTACACCGTCGCTTTGAGTATATTTCTTCATGTTTTTGTGAGGGTAAAATAGCCCTCGGGTTATATATATATATATATATATATATATATATATATATATATATATATATATATAAACTTTTGACAGATTGAGGGTAACTTCTTATATTGTAATTCTTCGGATGCCACTGCTGATGATTTTTATTGAAAATGTAAGCAGTGGCGAGGTTCGATCCTGGGACCCAGGACCTTTTGAGTATGTCGAAGAATATATATATATATATATATATATATATATATATATATTAAAACAGTATTCGGTCGTTGTTCAAACTGTAACTACGATTATATTCATGTTTCCAATGTTAACAACTAACCTGTCATAGCGAGTGCTAACAAAATGGTTGAAATGGCTCTGAGCACTATCGGACTTAACATCTGAGGTCATCAGTCCCCTATAACTTAGACCTACTTAAACCTAACGAACCTAATGGTATCACACACATCCAGGCCCGAGGCAGGATTCGAATCTGCGACCGTTGTGGTCACGCGGTTCCAGACTGAAGCGCCTAGAAGCGCTCGGCCACACCAGCCGGCGACTGCTAACAATGGACTACTGTGTGGTCATACTGATGGCTCTGATACGCCCCTTGACGACGTTTTCCGAATTTCTCGGCCAACTTCAGATCGCCCAGGCCACGGAAATGAGTACGAAGTGCGACATTAAGCCTCATGAATATGATACTTATAAGAATGGATAGCTCGGGGTGTTTCCTAAAATACAGCTAAGTACTTGAACAAACTTTTTTCATACCATTTATTAATGTGGGATGCATATTTCAATTCAGAAACTTTGATTTTAATAATTTCTTCGGTATAATATATCTCGTTCGGCTGAGGGCTGCAGAATGCCTTAGTTACGGATCTGACTACGAATTAATTTAATTTGACGTTGACAGAAATTGCTACGTTTATCTTTGATTTTACTGCACCTACTGTGATGTTCAGCCCTCCCACTTTCATGTGGCACTGGTCTACAGAGAGGTTTATTCATGGTTTTCTGTTCCTACAGTCTTCTGTTATATTGTTTACCCCTAACAAACCCTCTTTGTCCGCCACATTTCTTAGTGTGACTGGAAGGCAGACTTATATCTCAGCATGTCGACATCAGACGCCTAAGTTTGGTACTGGCAGTGTCGGCTCTTCAGTTTGCTCTCACAAACACTTTGGTATAAATTAGTCGATACTACATTCCCACCTGTATCTGTCATAACGTTATTGGTGTACTAGCTATCTTTTCGTAATAGATGATTGGGATATAACATTGTGTTGTTAATCATATTGTTTTCATTCTAAATGTAGCTTCTGCCTGATGCCTATTCTGTCTTTATAGCTGATGATACCCTGTGCACAGAGGTAGCATCTTCGACTGATACTGAAAGGTCCTGGGTCCCAGGATCGAACCTCGCCACTGCTTACATTTTCAATAAAAATCATCAGCAGTGGCATGCAAAGAATTACGACATAAGAAGTTACCCTCATTCTGTCAACGATCTTGTCAAAGAGAGCGAAGAAACAGAAAGAGGTTAAGGAAACTTCCTTGCACCTACAGTGATAAACTGCCCCTAAAAGACGGAAGACTCAGCAATGTTCAACGGCATGACGATTCGGAAGGCAAGGGAAACCACTAGATTACGCTTAACGTGTATCCACAGAACTTACGGTCTATAACTGAAAGAGAGTCATATGATCTCTCCATTAGCAAACGTTTCCAGACTAGTCTCCATTCCGACATCCGGGAAGAAATCGCAAAGGAGAGGTGACCATGAGAAAACGATTAGCCAACCAGCGAAAGGGTACCGTTCTACAAGTCGGGACATTGAATATCAAAAGTTTCAACGTGGTAAGGAAGCTAGAAAATATCAAATGGAACATTTTAAAACTCCGTCTAGTATGGGTGGAGGTCAGGGAAGTGAAATGGGAAGAAGAGAAGGATCACTGGTCAGACTAGTGCTGGGTGATATCAACAGTAGAATAAAAAGTTTACCGTAGAAAGAATTGTATGTACAGGAAAGCATGGCACGGAGTGTGGTTCACTGAACAGTTCAGTGAACTATTTAGTGACAGTGTTGTTCTCACCAGAATCGATAGCCAACCAACACCGAAAACGATAGTTCATGTATTCATGCCGGCGTTGCACGCTGAAGATGAAGAATATGAGAATACAGTACGAGCAATTGAGTACGTAAAGGGAGGTGCTGTGTAAGGAGAGGAGTTGTAGGGGAAACAGTAGAAAAAAAGGTTACGGCAGAAAGTGGGCTTGGCACTAGGAATGAGAGAGGACAGAGACTAATTGGGTTCCGCAATAAATGTCTCCAGGTAATAGCGAATACTCTGTCCAATAATCCCAAGAGGAGGAGATATACTTGGAAAAGGCCGGAAGAAACGGGAAGATTTCAGTCAGAGATTCCGAAATTCGATACTGTATAGTAAGGCGTACCCAGGATAGTACAACAGCAGCAGAAAAAGTTATAAGTGGTGTAAGTTTCGTGATCAGTACGGAAGTAGGGTACGGAGTGAGTTACCGTGAATAGTTCAAAGATGTTCTCATGAGGATACATAGCAAAACAACAGTGACAACAGCTGTTAAGGTATACATGCCAACGTTGCAAGCAGTAGACGGAGAGTTAGAGAAAGTATACGTAGACAATGAATCGGTAATTCAATACGGAAAGGATGACGAATATCTAACATTCATTAGGGATTGGAATGCGGTTATAGGGGAAGAAGTAAAATAAAGGGTTAAGAGAAAATGTCGAGTCGGCAGCAGCAATGACAGAGGAGAGAGATTAATTGAGTTCTACAACATATTTCAGCGAGTAACAGCGATTACTCTGTTCAGTGATCACAGGAGGAGGACGTATACTTGGAAAAGAGCGGGAGGTATGGGAAGCTTCCAGTTACATTACATCGTAGTCAGGTAGAGGTTCCGATATCAGATATTGAATTATATGGTGTACCCAGAGCAAATGTAGATTCAGATCACTTTTAGTAATGATGAAGAGTAGGCTGAATTTTTGGGACTTGTCAGGAAGAGTAAACACTACAGGAAGTGGGATACGGAAGTAGTAATGAATGAAGGGACGCTTGAAGTTATCTCAGGCTATAGATACTGCGATAATGAATAAAATCAGTAACAGTTCACCTGAAGAGGAAGGAACAGCTCTAAAATGGGAAGTTACAGAAGTTGGAAAGAACACCGTAGTTACAAGGATAGCAATTGTGAAGAAACTGTGGGTAACAGACGAATAACTTCACTTGATTGACGAAAGAATGAAGTCCAAAAATGTGCAGAAAAGTTCACGAATATAGAAAAACAAGTCTCTTAGGAACGAAATAGATAGGACATGGATGGAAACTAGAGTTAAATGGATCCATGAAAAAGTGAAGAAATGGAAAAAGAAATGACGGGCGGAAGGACAGCCTCAGCATATAGAAAAATCAAAACAATTTTTGCTTTCAGCATGGGCGGTAACAGTAAGAGAGAAGTAGTTATTCCTGTGTTAAATGTTGATGAGAGAGGGGATAGGTGCAAATCCTACGAGTTGGAAGACTTGTGTGATGTTGTGACGAAGAAAACAGGAAGTGATAGTGGATCAATTATCAAAATCAAAATTAAAAGAGCTCGGGATGACTTAAGATCGAATAAGGGAGAACGGACAGTTAAAATTCCATCGGAAAGTCTAAAATAGTTGAGAGAAGCGGCAACAAAATGACTATTGACACTGGTCTGTATAATGTATCAGACTGGCCATAGACCATCAGACTTTCGCAGAAAAACATCACGCAAGAAATTCAGACGATAGCATGAGGCGAAAAGTGTGAGAATTATCGCACAATAAGTCTTAAAGCTCGTGCATTCGTGTTCCTGACAAGAAAAATATACAGAAATGTGAAAAAGAAAACTGAGATTTAGTTAGATGACGATCAGTTTACGACAGGTAAAGCCTCCAGAGAGTCAACTCTGACAGTAGGTGCAAGACCGTATATAAATCAAAACACGTTCATAGCATTGGTAGGTGTGGCTGCTTTCCGTTTCATGAGCGCGGTGCGTCTTAGCGTCTTTCATCGGTCACCTAAGTCACATTTACTGCAGATCGTTGTTCTCACCAGTCCTGATTATTCAGGTGACTACCATGGTTATTTGTCAACTTGGTACCTGATTTTTAGACCACAGACTATCAAGGTTGTTATGTCACTGATTACCTGGACTATTATTCCACTAATCTGTGGTTGTTTTTCCACTGGTTACCCATTTTATTATTTTGGGAGTTAATCTCCTTTCTAGCCTCTTCCTTTCATGTGGAGTTTATTTAATTGTGCCTGCACAATTCGCTTGTCTGGGCGTCTTGTGTGTGGACTCAAAATTCACATGTGATTTATTCATTCCACTGTTTCCATGACTTTTACAATAGGTAGGTCTTGACTGGCCTGCCACAATCACAGTTTTTTTTTTTGCCTCATCATGAATGAATTACGTTTAATCAAGCACTGACATAAAACACTGAGGTTTATCTCTGGTGCGTTATCAAGTCTTTCATGAATATCTATAGGCAAACTCACCTTTACGAATCTCAGGACGTCTTTATGAGAAATGGGCTCAGCCCAGCGTCTTGTCTTATTTATATACTTCTCAGAATGCATGTGAAGGCTTCCCTGAAGTACATTAAAAAGACACCCGATTGAGTACCTTCATCTTCATGAACCATCACTTCGACAGAAATATTCTTTTGAATGGTTCGTAAGTTTCGCAATATTCAACCGTTTCCAGCGCTCACAAAGCAGCTTCACCCTGAATAAAACCTCTTGCAAGTTGGATTTCCTAGATATCTGCCCAGGTACGTGGTAGTACACCATTAAAAGGTCTTACAAAAAAAACAATCACCATCTTCAAGAAGATCTGACAATGGACTACGTGCAGTCCCTACAACAGACAGTGTGTCAGTACGCATTACTTTCGCCAGTTTGAGTTGATCTTGTTCCTGTAGGGATGCGGGATGTGGTACATTATCGAAGAGTTGCGCGAGTAATGGAGCATTGTGTACCGCACTCTTTCTTTCTGTGTTTGAAAATCGTTGGCTTTGCAACTCAGATTTACCTAGAAATTTGTGTTGTGTTGGCGGAAGAGCCAACACCGTGTTACTAGTGGAGGCCGAAATGCACGCGTTTTATCTCACGCAGGCTGGCGTGAGGAGGGAAGAACTATACTGACGTGAGGTCTGGAACATGACAAGGAATTTGAATTCAGAAAGCGGACGTAATTAGTTTGATACATAACTTTAATCCATTAATGTTGAACGTCACTCTTGACGGTACATGATTCACAATATTATCTGTTCAGAATACATTCATAGTCACTGAATATGGCGCCTTGCTAGGTCGTAGCAAGTGATGTAGCTGAAGGCTATGCTAAACTGTCGTCTTTGCAAATGAGAGCGTATGTATACAGTGAACCATCGCTAGCAAAGTCGGCTGTACAACTGGGGCGAGTGCTAGGAACTCTCTATAGACTAGACTTGCCGTGTGGCGGCGCTCGGTCTGCAATCACTGATAGTGGCGACACGCGGGTCCGACGTATACTAACGGACCGCGGCCGATATAAAGGCTAACACCTAGCAAGTGTGGTGTCTGGCGGTGACACTACAAATTGTTACCGTGTTCTGCAGTAGTTTTATGTACCATTACAGATGGCTTCTGAGGAGTATCCAGCAACGCTGTTTGATCTTTGCTGATAGACAAAACTTCGTCAGTCACTTTCCTTATAGCTTCATGTAGGGCTTGCTTGAAATTTCAGAATATCAGCCTTTAATTCTTTCGCAATGTTCACCTGTTTCTCACGCAGAGCCGCTATCCTGTGCCGACGAAAGTCCGCTCACCTCTCTCGACTGCGTATTTTGTGCCGACAAAATTTCACTTGGTGGGTTCAGAGCAATATTCGTAATCGTAGCCATTAATTGTAATCTCTGGAACATGTCTGTTAGTGAATTAAATGGTTCGGTGGCATGTTCAGTCAGTACAGCGACATTATCCTGAGATTCTTCATCGGTATGCATTCCAGATTCCGTATTTGACTGCTTTGTCAAATGTTAACCGTTTCCTGACTTTATACAGAAAAAATCTTCTCAGTATTAGATATTTCACTTTAAACTAGAGAATTAATGGTGCTTCACTGCTATTAATTTCCAGTGCCAGGTCAATAATTAATCAAAGTTACAGTTGTTATGAAAAATAATCCAGCAGTTTGTGGCCACGTGGCAACGCAGCATATGCATTCAGATAGTAATTCACAATATCCGTGAAGCAATCAATACGACTCAAATAAATCCTGTTATGAACCTTTAAGAAACCAGAAACGCGGTTCAGTGGCAAGAAATTAAGATGTGATATCTTACTGGAAATTTTAAGGCTCACACTGCACCGTTGGAAGTTTTCCAATTAGTCTTGTTCAAGTTGTATTTATTGCGAATTGTTAGTGCATGAAAAATAAAGCATACAATGTTTGTAATTAAATGAAATAATAATATACCACCAGTTACTCATTATATTTTTCAAAAAATTAATTCAATACAGAACGGTCGAAATATTGAAATACTCCAATTTTTAATAATTAATTTGTCTTTGAATTAAGTTTTTGTTAATAAGACAAAGTTGTTTTTCTGAGTACTTTCCAATTTAACCAAAATGAGAGACAATGCTTATCTGTCAAGTGCAATTACCTTTCAAGCCACATAGAAAATATTTGCTAAGAACTATCTTCTTGCGTTCCCTGACGACAGCAATTCTGATGTGATTTAATTAACCCCTTTGAGTCCCAAAACACGAAACGTTCACAGTTTTAGAACTTTTGACGAAATTATCTTTACTATCACCTTAAGCAACGACTAGAAGAAGAAACTTGCAAAAAGTAAACAATCACTTTTTTAAGGATGTGGTTTAAGTCTGGAACCAATCGAACATATCAGTTCTAAACCATCTATCACTTCACGTGCCCCAGTAGTTTCGAGGCGATACCATTGAAAAACGAAGTAGCAGAAACTCACATTTATGTTGAAGTAACTTAAGACAGACTTGCTTTCACTGTCACTGATCTCCTTAGTATACTCACTATAAGTAAACCCGTATGTCACAATCTCCTAGAACCAAGTAGCACGCACTGGTTAGCTCACTGGACTAGCATTCGGGAGGACGACGGTTCAATCCCGCGTCCAGCCATCCTGATTTAGATTTTCCGTGATTTCCCTAAATCGCTCCAGGCAAATGCCGGGATGGTTCCTTTGAAAGGGCACGGCCGACTTCCTTCCCCGTCTTTCCCTAATCCGATGAGACCGATGGCCTCGCTATTTGGTCTCTTCCCACAAACAACCCAACCCAACCCCCCAAATAGCTGAAATTCAGCGCAGACTGTTGCTTTGCACATTGCAAGTGACCACTGAAATGCACTACGTTCGTATAGCACATCAGTGCACCGTTAGATGTCTGTGTCTTGCAACAGCACCGGTGGTTTCACGCGCAATGCACTGGTATTTCAAAATAAAATTAATAAAGTGGTGGTTTGAGTCAGAATCCACTGGCATTCAAAGGTTAAAATAAATTGTTGGTATTTATAGTTACTGATCGATTACACAAACATCATTACTAGACAGAATCAGGTTCGACTGTAATTTTAAGTAAAGCTCAGTTAGTAATAAAGCAGGAATGACGCTCATTACTTTTACCATAAGTGATATTCTTTCACCTTGAAATTTAATTTCACTCCTGAAACTTTATTTTATTTCCTTCATTGCTTCTCCGATTTACAGATTGAACTGTTGGGGTAAAAGACTACTCGCAATCCTACTCCCTTTGTAATCGGAGCCTTAATTCCTGCTCGTACACTCTTATTAATCCCTCGTAGATATTGTATATTACTCTTCTCTCGCTGTAGCTTACCCCTATTTTTCTCATAATTTCGATAATCTTCACCATTTTACATTGTCGATCGCTTTTCCCAGGTCGACAAATCCTACGAACGCGTCTTGATATTTCTTTAGTCTTTTTTCCATTATCAACCGCAACCGCAACGTCAGAATTGTCTCTCTGTTTCCTTTACCTTTCCTAAAGCCAAATTGATCGCCATCCAACACATCCTCAATTTTCTTTTCCATTCTTCTGTACACTGTGCTTGTCAGCTACTTGGATGCATGAGCTGCTAAGATGATCGTGTGATAATTCTCTCCCTTGTCCGCTGTTACTGTCCTCGGAATTTTGTAAATGATATTTTTCCAAAAATCAGACATATTGCTAGACTCTTACATTCTACACATCAACGTGAATAGTCGTCTTGTAGCCACTTCCCCTAACAATTTTAAACCCTGCTGGAATGTTATCTATCCCTTCTGCCTTATTTGCTCTTAAATCCTCCAAAGCTCTCTTAAATTCTGATTCTAATAATGTATTCCCTATGTCATCTAAGTCGAGTCCTGTTTCATCTTTTATCACATCAAATGAATCTTCCCATTTATAGAGGCTTTCAATGTACTCTTTCCAAATATCTGCTCTTTCCTCTGCATTTATCAGTGGAATTCCCGTTGCACTCTTAACGTTGTCACCCTTGCTTTTAATGCCACTGAAGGTTGTTTTGACTTGGCTGTATGCTGAGTAAGTCCTTGAGACAGTCATTTCTCTTTCGATTTCTTCACATTTTTCATGCAGCCATTCCATCTTAGCTTCCCTGCACTTCCTATTTATTTCACCCCTCAGCGACTTGCATTTCTATATTCTTCAATTTGCCAGAACATTTTTGTACTTGCTTCTTTCATCGATCAACTGAAGTATTTATTGTTATACATGGTTTCTTTGCTGTTACCTTCTTTGTATCTATTCTTTTCTTTCCAGGTTCTGTGATTGCCCTTTTTAGAGATGTCCATTCCTCTTCAAAGGTACTGGCTACTGGGCTATTCTTTATTGCCGTATTTACAGCCTTACAGAACTTCAAGCGTGTGTCGTCATACCTTAGTACTTCTGTATTCCACCTCTTTGTATATTGACTCTTCCTGACTAATCTCTTGAACTTCACCACTACTACATTGTGATCTGTGTCTTTATCTACTCCCGCGTAGGCATTACAATCCAGTATGTGATTTCGGAATCTTTGTCTGACCGTGATGTAATGCAACTGAAATCTTCCCATATCACCCGGCCTTTTCCATGCATACTTCTTCCTTTTATGGTTCTTGAAAGAGTATTCACTATTTCATTTGAAATTTATTATAGAACTCAATTAGTCTTTCCCCTCTCTCATTTCTTGTCCCTAGCCCTTACTTTCCTCCAACCTTTTCTTCTATTCTTTCCCCTACACCTGTAATCCAGTCCTCCATAACTATTAGGTTTTCATCTCCATTTGGGGACTGTATTTGTGGTGTCACCGCCAGACACCACACTTGCTAGGTGGTAGCCTTTAAATCGGCCGCGGTCCGCTAGCATACGTCGGACACGCGTGTCGCCACTGTCAGTGATTGCAGACCGAGCGCCGCCACACGGCAGGTCTAGAGAGACGTCCTAGCACTCGCCCAGTTGTACAGCCGACTTTGCTGGCAATGGATCATTGACAAATACGCTCTCATTTGCCAAGACGATAGTTAGCATAGCCTTCAGCTACGTCATTTGCTACGACCTAGCAAGGCGCCATTACCAGTTTATATTGAGATTGTAATTATGTATCATCAAGAGCGATGTTGTCCAATTATGGATTAAAGTTAAGTATTCCAGAAGCTATGTACTATTTTTGGCTACTATAACTCCTTTAACTGTTCCAGACCTCACGCCAGTCTGCGTGAGTTTAAACGCGTGCATTTCGGCCTCCTCTAGCAACACGGTGTTGGCTCTTCTGCCAACACATCAGTATTACCATTTCAGTATCCTCATATACTTTATCTCTTCATCTTCAGCTTGCGACGTTGGCATATACACCTGAACTATCGTGGTCGGTGTTTGTTTGCTGCCGGTTATGATAACAATAACCCTATAACTGAACTGTTCACAGTAACACCCTCTCTCTGCCTACCTTCCTATTCATAACGAATGCTACTCCCTTTATAGCATTTACTGCTGCTGTTGATATTACCCTATACTCACCTGACCAGAGCCGGCCGTTGTGGCCGAGTGGTTCTAGGTGCTTCAGGCTGGAACCACGCGACCGCTACGGTCGCAGGTTCGAATCCTGCCTCGGACATGGATGTGTGTGATGTCCTTAGGTTAGTTAGGTTTAAGTAGTTCTAAATTCCAGGGGATGATGACCTCAGAAGTTACGTCCCATAGTGCTCAGAGCCATTTGAACCATCCCCTGACCAGAAACCTTTCTCTTCACGTCACTTCCCTTCACTGACGCCTACTGTATCTATATTGAGCCTTTGCATTTTCCTTTTCAGAGTTTCTAGTTTCCCTACCACGTTAAAGACTCTGACATTCCACGCCCGAACTCGCAGAAAGTTATCCCGTTGTTGATTACTCAATCTTTTTCCCTTGCAGTCCCTTCCCGGAGATCCGAATGGCGCACTGTTCCGGAATTTTTTGTCAGTAGAGAGATCATCATGGCTCTTTTTCCAATTACAGGCCACATGTGCTGTGGATACACGTTATGAGTCATTAACGCAACGGTTTCCATTGCCTTCTGCATCCTCAAGTCGTTGACCATTGCTGATACTTCCACCTTTAGGGGCAGTTTCCCACCCCAAGGGCAGTTGCCCACGCTGAACCTCTGCCCGCTCCTCCGCCTTCTTTGACAAGGCCATTGGCAGAATGTGAGAGACTTCTTATGCCGGAAGTCTTCGGCCGCCAATGCTGATTGTTAATCAAAATTTAAGCGGTGGCGGGTCTCGAACCCCTGACCGAGGACGTTCTGATTATGAATCAAAGACGCTAAGCCCGAGTTATAGTTCCAATTTTTTGTCTCCGGGGGAGACAACTGTGATACCACACTCGAACCCCCATCCCATCTGAAGGTGGCGGGGACAACTTTGAAATCTTCGATAGGAACGTCCGATTTTTAATGCAGATAACAATACAACGGCAAAATCTACATCGTTTTGTATGAAGCATTTTCTCCGTTTCGCCACATATGGTGCTGTGATGGGAGGAACAGAAATGCGTACAAAATCATAACTAATGACATTTTACTCGATAGCCCTCGAATCGCACGTAAGACCTCACTTCCACGCTGTGAGGATAGGACAGGACAGTATTTCCTAACTTCTAATTGGAAGCCCCATGAGCAATGTTGCATTCCTCCGACACATCGACTACTCGAAGCGCCATTATGCCCTTGGCTCGAAGCGAGCGCTACTCTACTTTTCAAATTAGAGTAAGTGTTCAAACGTTGTACCACCAGCTTCAATACACTTAGTGATCCCCTTTTAAAATAACTGTACACAGGACAGAAGCAGATCTGCGGAAATGTGAGAGCAGGCGTTACTGATACGGTCAACCATGTCTTCACGGCGTCTCGGCTCTTACTGCACCCCTTACCCTTTAAACGACCATACAGAAAGAAATACGGCAACGTCAAATCCTGTGACCTATCGGGCTAATTATTAGGGCTGCCTCGGCCGACCCACCGACCATCGTAAACTCAGCCTAATATCTCCCGTGCTTTAATTACGTAGTGCGCTGGGCAACCGTCATGCTGAAACCACATACGTTTTGGAAGGTCCCGGGCAACGTCCTGTAGTAGTACCGGTAGTTCCTGCTCCAAAAACGTTCGATATTTGCGTCGATTCAACGTGCCGTTGATAATATACGGACCAAGGGTTTGCTACCCATGACACCACACCATAACATTAACCGACCAAGGGCATTGATAGTCGACTTGCCGTAATCAGTGGGATTGTCTACACTCCAGTAATGCATGTTATGCTGGTTAATGCTACCATGGTTTGTGGATGTAGACTCATCGGGAAATAGTACCTCGGCGAAGAACGTGGGGTTCGTTTCCATTTGTTGACGCGCCCATTCTCAAAACACTACCGGTTATGGAAATATGGAAATCGGCGCAATGAAATTTTGATGCTGTCACACGTCGTATAGATGATACTTATGCGGTAATGTGACAATAGTACTTACCGAGATAACGGATTCGCAGAGTAATTGCCAGACGCTTTTCCACGATTTGTGGTTCGCTGCCGCTAGTACAGCTATTTCGTTAGCTTCTCCTGTAATATGTTTGCTTCGTGTCCTTTTGCCGATCTGTACGCTGGCATCAGACATAAAGGTGTTTACTAACTTGTAGAAGAACCAACGAGAGCGAGCTTTCTTTGGAAAATGCTCGACGTACAAGGCAACAGAAGTCTCAACATTTCTCCTACTTTCTCCCTAAATCAGGGTCATTTAAATTTTTTCTTCTATGGTTGCAAAATTCATTGCACGTCCGTTGTCCAAATGGCAGGCAAGTGTGCAGGCAATAAATAATGGGCAAGTGTTGTAATGTTTAGAGCGTCTCTATGTTCTACGTCTGCACGATACACGAGCTCTGGTGGCAGTGAACTATATGTTATAATAGGACGTAGCTTGCTACATGGCCACGGTTTCACTTACAGTAGTCCTATCTTCGATGTGTTGAAGGAAAACAACGTTGCTGACGGGTTTCCAGTTAGATGTCATGAAATACTGGCATGTCCTACCCTCGCAGCTCTGAGGTGTGTTCCCACGTACCATTGGGTCTTCAATGCAGTTGAGTAGCTTGACGTAAATTATGAATGTGTACCCATTTCCATTCCTCAGATTACAGCACCATAGGTGGCTAAACGAGGACATTGCTTCAGACAAAACATATGTAGATTTTGCCGCAGAATCGTAACCTGTAATAAAAAACGGTGGTTCCCATTGAAGATTTCAAAGTTGCTCCCCACCACCCGCGCAGGGGTTGGGATGATGGATCGAAACCAACACAACACAATTAGCTCTTTATTCACATGAAGTGTTGAGTGCTAGTGACAAGTGATTTCTGATCGATTACGTATTTCTAGATTTCCGGAAGGCTTTTGACACTGTACCACACAAGCGGCTCGTACTGAAATAGCGTGCTTATGGAATATCGTCTCAATTATGTGACTAGAGTTGTGATTTCCTGTCAGAAAGGTCACACTTCGTAGTAACTGAGGGAAAGTCATCGAGTAAAACAGAAGTGATTTCTGGCGTTCCCCAAGGTAATGTTATAGGCCCTTTGCTGTTCTTTATCTATATAAACGATTTGGGAGAAAATCTGAGCAGCCGTCTCCAGTTGTTTTCAGATGACGCTATCGATTATCGACTAATAAAATCATCAGAAGATCAAAACAAACTGCAAAACGATTTAGAAAAGATATCTGAATGGTGCGAAAAGTGGCAGTTGACCCTAAATAACAAAATGTGTGAGGTAATCCATATGAGTGCTAAAAGGAACTCGTTAAACTTCGGTTAGACGATAAATCAGTCTAATCTGAAAGCCGTAAATTCAACTAAGTGCCTATGTATTACAATTACGAACAACTTAAATTGGAAAGAACACATAGAAAATGTTGTGGGGAAGGCTAACCAAAGACTGCGTTTTATTGACAGGACACTTAGAAATGGAACAGACCTACTAAGGAGACTGCCTATACTACGCTTGTCCGTCCCCTGTTAGAATACTGCTGCGCGGTGTGGGACCCTTACCAGGTAGCACTGAAGTAGTACATCGAAAAAGTTCAAAGAAAGGCAGCATGTTTTTTATCATCGCGAAATATGCGAGGGAGTGTCATAGAAATGCTACAGGATTTGGGCTGGACATCATTAAAAGAAAGACGTTTTTCGTTGCGACGGAATCTTCTCACGAAATTTCAATCACCACCTTTCTCCTCAGAGTGCGAAAATATTTTGTTGACACCAACCTACATAGGGAGGAACGATGACCACTATAAAATTAGGGAAAACAGAGCTCGTACGGAATCAGATAGGTGTTCATTCTTTACGCGCGCTATACGAGATTGGAATAACAGAGAATTGTGAAGGTGGTTCTATGAACCCTCTGCCAGGCACTTGAATGTGATTTGCAGGGTATACATGTAGATGAAGATGTAGATGTAGAATGTGGATGTCCACCCCTGAGACAAACAAATTGGAATTATAATTTTTTTCTTCCGATGTGTCGTTTTCTGGATTTTTCAATGTCTTCAGTTAAAATGAACACCCTGTATAAACGGTGCACATTCACAATCAAAATAAAACGTATAAAGGTGGAAAGTGCGCGATTATAAGTGGAATTCGTCAGCTGATACAAAAGTCTATCTTGACCCACCTGAAAAATTAGCAACGAAAACGAATGTTTCAAAACGTTAATCACCCTTTTCGGCGGAAAATTTCCCACGTGCACAGTTTAATTAAAACCATTTACACTTCAGTTACGCGGGATTTCTAGATAATGACGATGCCCTTTGTATCACGACGGTGCAGTTGTGGTCTCTACGCTGTGGAAGCTATGATATAAATAGTGTCTCGCCGTGGGAGTTGCGAGCAGTTGAAGGCCAACTATGGGAGACTGCTTCTTGAGTCACGCAATCTTAACGTTCCTGAAAAAGCAATAAAAGGAACTAATGGACTCCCGACTTACCGTTGCTGTAAGAAAATTACTAGTGGATGCCATCTTTTGGAATTGAGCGAGTGATGCCACAAAGAGTTTTGAGAGACCTTGGTCTACAAGACACAGACTCTCGTAATTGCATTTTGTTAATAGGAAGACGTTTTATGCTGTTCTGTACCTTCTTGTTCTACACACATTCTACCATCGGCACAATTATATTTTAATAGGTACTGCGCAGTAGAGTTGATAGCGATCTATCATTTGCCATTCCATATCCCTGTATCCCATAATAATGTCTGTTGGCTGTTTGCCCATGCGAAGAATGGCATTCTGCTAAGAGATTTATGCTTCTTAATTGGTGAAACGCTTGCTTTTCAACTATACGCATGGTTACATTACTTCGATACCTTCTCACTTAGTGACAGTTGCTGAAATGTCGCCGACAGCATCATATTGTTCAAGTGCCTTGAGACATGAAGAGTGGTGTTACGGTATATAGCGATAATGCGTGAGCCGGCCGGTGTGGCCGAGCGGTTCTAGGCGCTACATCTGGAACCGCACGACCGCCACGGTCTAAGGTTCGAATCCTGTCTCGGACATGGATGTGATGACCTTGGGTTAGTTAGGTTTAAGTAGTTCTAAGTTCTGGGAGACTGATGACCTCAGCAGTCAAGTCCCACAGTGCTCAGAGCCATTTCAACCCATTTGATACCGCGTGATGTCGATTCTTAGATCTCTGGATGCTTATTATTACTACTGACGTAACTGGATCATTTTGATTCGGAACCGGTATTATTGTACGTTTACGATATTCATGTCTCACATGAAACTAATTTTTAATGATAAATCATAGTAGACATTATGTTTTTTTTCATTCGTTACTGATTGTCAAGAAATGTGACGTTTCGGGATGAGTAAATTTTACAGTAGCACAAAAAGCCCTATATATCACTTCTTTGGAAAATTTGTTTTTCATAAGATGTGTTCTACAGGGTGATTCAAAAAGAATACCACAACTTTAGGAATTTAAAACTCTGCAACGACAAAAGGCAGAGCTAAGCACTATCTGTCGGCGAATTAAGGGAGCTATAAAGTTTCATTTAGTTGTACATTTGTTCGCTTGCCATTTCAGCCAATAAAGTTTTTGGTCCCTTTTTCTTCAAAGGTGCTACTGTAACTGGACTACAGTATCTGGAGATGTTAGAGAATTGGCTGTTCCCTCAGCTCGAACAAGAAGCACAACAATTCATATTTCAGCAGGATGGAGCGCCACCACATTGGCACTTATCTGTCCGTAACTACCCGAACGTCAACCACCCGAGGCGATGGATCGGCCGCCAGGCAGCCCGTGACAGAGCACTTCATCACTGGCCTCCAAGAAGCCCTGATCTTACCCCCTGCGATTTTTTCTTATGGGGGTATGTTAAGGATATGGTGTTTCGGCCACCTCTCCCAGCCACCATTGATGATTTGAAACGAGAAATAACAGCAGCTATCCAAACTGTTACGCCTGATATGCTACAGAGAGTGTGGAACGAGTTGGAGTATCGGGTTGATATTGCTCGAGTGTCTGGAGGGGGCCATATTGAACATCTCTGAACTTGTTTTTGAGTGAAAAAAAACCCTTTTTAAATACTCTTTTTAATGATGTATAACAGAAGGTTATATTATGTTTCTTTCATTAAATACACATTTTTAAAGTTGTGGTATTCTTTTTGAATCACCCTGTACTTCAGAGTTTATAACAGTATCAGTGTGGACAGTTTTACTTTGTCTCGAGTTACCAATCGCCATCATCCACAAGCAACAATAGTAACTGGTTCAAAAGTTAATATTAATGACACATTTCATCCTTTTGACGCATCATAAAATGTGCAAACGTAGCTGGATATGTAACACATCTGTCATAAAACCATATACAATAGAGAATGGATATAATAGTAACTGGATATGTCATCGACCCGTCATAAAAACATTTAAAATGGCAGGTGGACGGGTGGATATTACATCCCGTTACTGCCGTGTCCATTTCCCATTTTTATGGTTTTATGATGGATGAGATATATATCCATTTCCTTTTGTATAATCCGATGATGCCCAAATAGGTAAAATGCGTCATTGACATTAAATAATTTCACATCAAAGACTGTTTCGATACTGACAAGGGAACCTCCCCATCGCACCCCCCTCAGATTTAGTTATAAGTTGGCACAATGGATAGCCCTTGAAAAACTGAACACAGATCAATCGAGAAAACAGGAAGAAGTTGTGTGGAATTATGAAAAAAATAAGCAAAATATACAAACTGAGTAGTCCATGCGCAAGATAGGCAACATCTAGGACAGGCCTAGCGCAGGAGCGCCGTGGTCCTGTGGTTAGAATGAGCAGCTGCGGAACGAGGTGTCCTTGGTTCAAGTCTTCCCTCAAGTGAATATTTTAATTTTTTTATTTTCGCGAAGTTATGATCTGTCCGTTCGTTCATTGACGTCTCTGTTCACTGTAATAAGTTTAGTGTCTGTGTTTTGCGACCGCACCGCAAAACCGTGCGATTAGTAGACGAAAGGACATGCCTCTCCAATGGGAACCGAAAACATTTGATCGCAAGGTCATAGGTCAACCGATTCCTCCACAGGAAAAGGAAAACACGTCTGATATATTCTATACGACACTGGTGACGGCATGTGCATCACATGACAGGAATATGTTGTCGACCCACCTAGCTTGCACACTTGGCGAATGGGTAAAAAGATTCTTCTACATTGCCTGATTTAGGTTTTCTTGTGTATGTGATAATCACTCCAAAAAAGTGGTGAAAACATAAGAGTTTGTCAGATAATAATTGTCCTAAAATAAAAAATTTAACTTTTTACTCGAGGGAAGACTCGAACCAAGGACCTCTCGCTCCGCAGCTGCTGACGCTAACCACGGGACCACGGCGCTCCTGAGTTCATACTGTCGTTGAAGTTGCGTATTTTGCCGTGGCCTACTCAGTATGTATATTTTGCTTATTTTTTTTTTTCATAGTTCCACACAACTTCTTCCTGTTTTCTCGATTGATCTGTGTTCAGTTTTTCAAGGCCTATCCACTGTGCCAACTTTTAACCAAATCTGAGGGGGGTGCGATGGGGAGGTTCCCTTGTGAGATACTTCGAAACCGGTAGCAGTAGCACCCTGCCACAATGGAATGGAATAATTTTTCAAAATAACAGGGATACAGTCAATAAACACTTACGAAAGCAGAACTGTAATCAGACCACGAAAGATTCAGTGTCAAGGCGGCGGAAGCGTCATAGGTTTCCAGCCGCTGTATCAGACCCTTCCTTCAGTTGCTTGATAGCCTATCTGTTTCGTACACTTCTTTCTTCCAAGAAAATATTCTGAAGCCAGGAAATGAAATTTCACAACCGTCTTTGGAAGGCAGATCAACTTGTTATATCGTATCTGTAAATGTCACACGTTAGGCACTGCATATCTAGTGCTGTTCAGTCTCCGTATTCAAAAAGTAATTAACGACTCAAATTGACACGCAACGGCTGTTCTCCTTCGGTTCACGTTTATTCCACCTGTACAACTCGTACGAACCTTGCTCATCACCATCATCATCATCATCATCATCGCCATAATTCCTATGGCAAACACGTGCAGTACATTCATAATATTTAATTAATATTACTGCATGAAACAAAAACAAAACGATAATATTAATATCTAGGTTTCTGATACATTTCATTTCTAAGCCATTGGCATTTATAAAATCTTTCCGAGTGGTCCTATAGCACCGTAGAACGCACTCTTCTCTAATTTAGGTGATAAAATCAGTGCTGCACAAACTCCGAGACTCCACAGTAGCTCATTGTGGCGTGCGAGTATTGTGGTTTGATTGCGTGTTGTACAATTTCAGTAACATTACGATAAAACTAGTTACTTGTTATCAATGTAGTATGAGGTTTTATTTAAACACTTCTTTTCCCGGCTAATGATCGCTATTTTGTTAAGGAATTCTCCATCTGGGAACGTGTAGCAATGTTGTTTGTCAATCAGGGTAAATGGCACTAAGTTGCAAATCGTTTATCGGATTTAGTGCTACCGTTATTCGAGGTGGCAGCACTTTTCTTTAAGCAAAATGAACATTTTTGTCACATAACACTATACGCGCACAACACTATGTATTGTTCTTCTCAAAATATTTCATAAAAGCTTTTACGAAATGACCAGCGGATAGGAACTTATAACACGGAAGATGCTATTTGCGCTATATTTAAAGATTATTCACAATCCAAGTCGAATTTATTTCCTCAAAGTGGGTTCTGGGCCACCAATACACAATTGCTATCGCAATTATGACCAACAACATTTATGTTCGTATAGAAATTCAATTTAATACTGCCGCTGCAATATTTCACTAAGATGGTGGCTAACATACGACAATCACTTATCGATTCTGCTTCAGGTCCTGATTTACTACTAACAAATAACATATATTAAATCTTTTTGTACCTTCACTATATGCATTAACATTTGAAAATATTTCTCAATGTTAATCGCTTATTATACAGCGTTTACCAATAAACCGCGCTGTAGATCGATAGCGCTAAAGACTGTGCTCCTTTGTAGCTGAGTAGGAAACATCACATTTATATAGGACGAGAAATACAAAAAAATTAAGTTTTAAACAAAGAAAATTAATTTCAGTGACGCAGAAACGCTGTCTTCCAAATATTTACTAACAACATAATACGGTTCTTTACAGACCTCTGTGTTACGAGTCATCAGTCACGTACGATCATTACAACAGTTGGAACAAGATGATGGATTATTCAGGAAGAATCGTAGATGACAAAAGATGAAGATTGCCATTATCTTTCACCATGAGTATTGTCTGAGATATTATTTTCACAGAAAATTATGTCAGTGACAATAATTATTTATTATTATTTTAGTATCGATAAAGTCATTTTTTAGTAATATCACGAGAACGTTCGCTCAAATTCCACACACAATGCTGTCTTGAATATTGTTCTGAATAAAATATAGTCGTGGATATTACACCATTTATGTAGAGAGTCAGAGCACCGACCACATACGGTGTTGATTCTATTTAATTCGTTCCACAGTTTTCTGCCAAGTTCGACAGCCTCGCTAGTAATTATAAATGGTGTGAAATTTGGACGAACACATGAGAGTCGCATTTCAGGTTTTTGCAACCGACCACTAGATGGTGCTTCTGGTGTGTGATAAAAAAGTTCCTTTAAGGCTTTTCATCTTTCACTGATAAAATAATGTCAGCTCTGAAGTTTTTGAAAGAGTTTCTTTACAGTGAACATTTGAATAAACTGTGTTGCAAAAAAATGGAAATATGAAGCCAGACTTTTCACCGAGGTTTCTTTTTTGGTATTATTTCTAATGGCGCAGCTGAATAACAGTGAGTGTCTTCAATATGTGGTCCTCAGTCACGTTCCCAAAACACCGGTTGTAGTTGGTTTTCACAATTTATTCAAGGCCAGGCTTCCATCAACGACGAATTTCATAAAAGTGACAAAAATTGGATGTATTTCGAAAACACATCGCTGCTGAGCGTATTACCATTGGAAACGATGAACGTGTGTTGGGGGCACCGTTAGGCATATCCAGAACCACGGCGCATTTGGTTCTGCAACAAAAACTAACCTGTCAAAAAGTTCTGTTCCCGATGGATTCCGTACAAGATTAAAGGCTTGTAACAGTGCGTGCAGGGAAATGCACAAAAAGTTTGACCTAGGAAATGCTAAATCCCTATACAAGTAAAAGGAGACGCAACACTGAAACATTTTACGATCCAAAAACTAGCCAACAATCAACTGTTTCTATTTTCCAGTAAATACTACTAAACGACTAACCCGGATCATGTTGCAGTATCCCTTTTTCAGGTTACGTGTCTAACGGTTTCATGCGACAGCAAAATATTTTATTTGCAACAATTTGCTATACCTACCAGCTACTTCTCTACATAGCCGTCGCTCCGATTTAGATATCTATAGTAGCGTTGTAACAGCTTTCCAGCACCCTTGTCTTCTGCCGCATGTACTTTCCGCCACTTTTCAACTCTGGTGTGTTGTTCGTTGTCTGTGCCAAAATGTTGTCTTCGTAGCCAGCCGTTCATGTGAGTAGCGATGAACATAAAAGGGAACCAAGTCTCTGTGATGTATGGTGGGTGATCAAACACTTTCCAACGAAAATTCTGCAGGGGTGCCCTCATTGCCCCTGCGATGTGCGGCCGAGAATTTTCTTGAAGAAGAAAATGCATGACAGACACGTTGTGTGGAGCTACATGAAATCAGGCGAAACCTCGCAGTTGGCACCCACACTTGGCGGGAGACACTATTGTTGTAGGTATCTTTACGTGCTCACTGTGGCTCAGAACTGAAAAGAACGACGTGACGCCATCGACAGGCATACTAGAGATACTGCCCAGCACATCTATGAAAATCTTCATCTTATTTTCACTGTCGTTTCCATTTCCAGTCTTATCGGACCTTACTTTCCGAATAGCTCTCACATTTAGGACAACCATTTACTACATTAAGAACTCGGAATGTATAATAAGGCTTCCACTTGGACCCACCCTCCCATTCATCAGTTACGTACCCAACTACCCGACGCTTCACGTAAGACGCCCTTCTCAACATTTAAGACCTATTTAGACAATAGCGTTATACAAACAACAATCATACATACAACATATCACGAAGATATATAACAACCTACATTTCCTAATATAATTTAAGCCATGCTAAGAGTCAGACGGCCACAATCCTGTGGCGCTACAGAGAAAAATAACACGGACAGATGAAAATAACTATTTCAATTGCCTCTTTCTAGGAAGTAAAAGGTGGTCAACCAAGAAATTGTTAGCATTATGACCGTTGTACGTAGGCAAATATAGTAACGGTCCAATCAATCCAATTAGTTGTGGCTTTTACTTTACTGTATAAACATGCGATAATAATTCAGTAAGCCACATTTATTTAATGGAGGTGCACTTAATTACGATTTAGGTAGCAGAACGTAAGTAAGCTTTTCAAATACCCTACTGGCCATTAAAATTGCTACACCAAGAAGAAATGAGATGACAAACTGGTATTCATTGGACAAATATATTATACTAGTACTGACATGTGATTACATTTTCACGCAGTTTGGGTGCATAGCTCCTGAGAAATCAGAACCCAGAACAACCATCTCTGGCCGTAATAACGGCCTTGATACGCCTGGGCATTGAGTCAAACAGAGCTTGGATGGCGTGTACAGGTACAGGTGCCCATGCAGCTTCAACACGATACCACAGTTCATCAAGAGTAGTGACTGGCGTATTGTGACGAGCCAGTTGCTCGGCCACCATTGACCAGACGTTTTCAATTGGTGAGAGATCTGGAGAATGTGCTGACCAGGGCAGCAATCGAACATTTTCTGTATCCAGAGGCCAGTACAGGACCTGCAACATGCGGTCGTGCATTATCCTGCTGAAATGTAGGGTTTCGCAGTGATCGAATGAAGGGTAGAGCCGTCATTGCTAACAAGAGGTGACCTTAACGTGTAACCAATGACACCCCATACCATCATGCCGGGTGATACGCCAGTATGGCGATGACGAATACACGCTTCCAATGTGCGTTCTCCGCGATGTCGCCAAACACTGATGCGACCATCATGATGCTGTAAACAGAACCTGGATTCATCCAAAAAAATGACGTTTTGCCATTCGTGCACCCAGGTTCGTCGTTGAGCACACCATCGCAGGCGCTCCTGTCTGTGATGCAGCGTCAAGGGTAACCGCAGCCATGGTCTCCGAGCTGATGGTCCGTGCTGCTGCAAACGTCGTCGAACATTTCGTGCAGATGGTTGTTGTCTTGCAAACGTCCCCATTCGTTGACTCGGGAATCGAGACGTGGCAGCATGATCCGTGACAGCCATGCTGATAAGATGCCTGTCATCTCGACTGTTAGTGATACGAGGCCGTTGGGATCCAGCACGGCGTTCCGTATTACCCTCCTGAACCCACCGATTCCATATTCTGCTAACAGTCATTGGATCTCGACCAACGCCAGCAGCAATGTCGCGATACGATAAACCGCAATCGCGATAGGCTACAATCCGACCTTTTTCAAAGTCGGAAACGTGATGGTACGCATTTGTCATCCTTACATGAGACATCACAACAACGTTTCACCAGGAAACGCCGGTCAACTGCTGTTTGTGTATGAGTAATCGGTTGGAAACCTCCCTCATGTCAGCACGTTGTAGGTGCCGCCACTGGCGCCAACCTTGTTTGAATGCTCTGAAAAGCTAATCATTTGCATATCACAGCATCTTCTTCTTGTCGGTTAAATTTCGCGTCTGTAGCACGTCGTCTTCGCGGTGTAGCAATTTTAATGGCCAGTAGTGTATTAAGCAACACGTAACATTCACAGTGACATTAGGATACTTTTTATCAAGCTAATTTTCTGTTCAAAAATAGGAACCACAAATATAACTAATTCTATATAAAGGGTTTTAAATTATCGCTACCAGTCACAAACGTTGTTAACTATTGTATTATTCATTTATTTGGCGACATGTTTCGAGGGAATACCTCATCTTTAGGCTAAATGACATTGCAAAAACCATTTTACAACAAGGTCATACTAATGTTACATAGTCCTTTCATAAATGCTGTGGTTATCCTGTGGATGAAGAGAAAACTTAGTAAGAGGTGATCTCACTTTGGAAACTGGATTGACGTTTGAATGAAAATGTTTTGTAACGGTCACTAACTTTGTTCTTCTGGCGTGGCAGTCTCGTTGTGATGAGCTGAGGTGAACAAAGTGAGTGGCGGTTACAAAACATTTTCATGCAAACGTCAATCCAGCTTCCAAAGTGACATCGCCTCTTACTAAGTTTTCTCTTCTTCCACAGGATAACCACAGCATTTATGAGGAGACTGTATAACATCAATATCACCTAATTGTAGAATTGTTTTTGTAATGCCATTCAGCCTAAAGATGCGGTATTTCCTCGAAACATGTCGCTAAATAAATAAGTAATACAATATGTAAAACATTTTCGGTATTCTTGCCGCTGCAGTTCTGGATAAAATCTCGAGCTTTCGACAGTTACCTCCATCGTCATCGTCAGGAGCTGACTGTCTTCACTGCTGGTTTTTTTAAATTTTTTTACTGATTTTCAATTCCCCCCGAAGGGGACGGCCTGGCACCGGCTTAGTACGCTGCTCTACAGCCTACAGACTTTTTTAAAAACGGAAGAAGAAAAGAAACAAGAAACACAGGTGATAAAACGGTGACTTAAAGTGTAAAATGGCGGATACATGCCGAAAGTTAAAACAGAAAGCAAAGGGGTTGGCAATGTTAATAAAATACATAGGAATCAGACAAGTAACATAGGAGACACACAATTAAAAACATGGCGACAATCTGGTTTCTGTTCGCAAGAGATAAAAAAAATCACACCCGTTCGTAACACTTCCCAAAAGACATAACACTCACTGTAAAACACTGCACGAAAATGGCGGCACAAAGGTGACACTCCCGAGCCAAAGGCAGATGGGGGGGGGGACCTGGAGAAGGGGGGGAAAACAAGGAGGGAGGAGAGGAAAAAACGAAACGGGGGGGGGGACCAAGGAGGTAGAGGACTCATAAGGGGGGAGAGGGGCAGGGCAGATGTGAGAGGGAATGAGATGAGGCAGAGGAGGGAAATGAAAAAGGACTTGGGGGAGAGAAGGGGGCAGAGAGAGGGGAGGTGGGAAAAAAAGAGGATGGAAGCCCGGGAAAAGGGCAGAGCAAAGGAGGGGGAGTGAGGATCAGAGTTGATAGGAGGGATAAATGGAAGGAGAGAGGGCATCATCCGTGAGGGGGAGTTAATGGAAGCCACCTTGGGAAAGGAGATGAAGGGTGTAGAGATGGAGGATAGGGGGGACACAACAGTGAAGAAATGGCAGGGAAGTGGGGATGGGAGAGGAGCAACCAGGTGGTGAGGGGGATCAAGGTAGTGGGAGGTGTAGAGGATGCAGATATGTTCGAGGAATAGGAGCAGATGGGGGAAAGGAATGAGGTCATAGAGGATCCGCGTGGGGGACGTGAGGTGTATATGGAAGGCGGAGTGCATGACGCTCAAGGATCTGGAGGGACTTATAGAATTGGGGGGGGGGGCAGATATCCAGGCAGGACTGGCATAACAGAGGATGGGACGGATTAAGGATTTGTAGGTGTGGAGGATGGTAGAGGGGTGCAACCCCCATGTCCGGCCAGAGAGGAGTTTGAGGAGGCGGAGGTGGTTGTGGGCTTTGGATTGGATGGAGCAGAGATGAGGGATCCAGGTGAGGTGACGGTCAATGGTGAGGCCAAGGTAGGTGAGGTTGGGGGTGAGGCTGACAGGACAGGCGCAGACAGTAAGGGAGAAATCCAGGAGCCAGAAGGAGCAAGTGGTACGACCTATGATGATTGCCTGGGTCTTGGAAGGATTGATTTTCAAGAGCCACTGTTACACCATGCAGCAAAAAGGTCAAGGTGATTCTGGAGAAGGCGTTGACACTGTTGGAGGGTAGGAGTGAGGGCCAGGAATGCGGTGTCATCGGCATATTGCAAAAGGTGTACTGGAGGGGGGGGGAGGTTGGGGCATATCTGCCATGTACAGGAGGTAGAGGAGAGGGAAGAGGACAGAGCCCTAGGGCACACCTGCAGAGGGGTAGAAGGTGTGGGCTTTGACATTATGGATGGTAACATAGGAGGGGCGGTGGGAGAGGAAGGAGGCCATCATACGGATGTAGTTGATAGGAAGCGCGTAGATTTGGAATTTAAACAGGAGACGTGGATGCCAGACACAGTCATAGGCCTTTTTGAGGTCGAGGGAGACAAAAATGGCGGAGCGACGGGAGTTAAGCTGGAGGGAGAGGAGATGAGTCAGGCGGAGGAGTTGGTCATCGGCAGAAAAGGAAGGTCCAAAGCCACATTGGATGTTGGGGAGGAGGTGGTTTTAGCGGAGGTGGTGATGGATGCGCCGGGAAAGGATGGATTCCAAGAGCTTGCTGAACGCCGATGTGAGACTGATAGGACAATAGGAAGAGGCATCAGATGGAGGCTTGTTGGGTTTGGAGAACATCAGGATAGGGGAGGTTTTCCACTGGTCTGGATAGAAGCCAGTGGCAAGAATGACATTGTAGAGTGTGGCAAGGACTGAAAGGAAGGAGAGAGGGCAGTGTTTGAGGTGGCGGTAGGTGATGCAGTCGTGTCTGGGAGCAGTGTTGCGTTTAGTGCGGAGTGTGAGGCTGATGTCCTGTGTAGTGATCTGAGTGTTGAGTTCAGATGGTGGTGTGTGGCCCAAGTACTGGAAGCTAGGAGCAAGGGGAGGAAGAAAGGTATTCGTACAGTCTATGACGTCAGGGAAGAGGGAATAATCAAAGTGGGGATCATCTGGGATGGAAAAAACATCTGAGAGGTGAGAGGCAAAGTGGTTGGCCTTACTGAGGTTTTCAAGAAAGGGATGGTCATTAAGGAGGAGAGGGTACTGGGGGGTGGGGCAGTTCCCAGTAAGGCGGTGGGAAGCAGACCAATACTTGGAAGAGTTTATGGGGAGCGTGGTGTTGAGTGGTGTACATGTCGGGCGCCAGGCACGGCGTTTCTTCGCAGTAAGCAGGTTGCGGATGTGTCGTTGTAATTGCCGGTGGCGGGTAAGTGTATCCCCATCACGAGTGCGGATAAAAAACTGGTAGAGGCGGTGGGACTCTCGAAGGAGAAGGACAGCCTGTGGAGGCAGGGCGGGGCGGTGAGGGTGGATGGCTTTGGTGGGGATATGGGTGGCAACGGCGTCAGACAAGCTCTGGTGCAGGAAGGCAGCAGTGCGAGAGATGTCATCAGGAGATTGGAGGGTAAGGTCGTGGCCATCAACCTGGGTGTGAATGGAGTCCCAATAGGCATCCCAGTTGGCATGGGAGTAATCATGGACTAGTTTAGGAGGGACGTCAGGGCGAGGAGCGTTGCGGGGATGGCGCACATTAGAGATCGTGAGGAGAACAGGACCATGGTCAATGCCAATGAGGTCAAGAAGATCTGTGGTGATGCGCCGAAGGAGGTTGGGAGAGGCAAGGACCACATCAGGAGTGGTGTTGGATTCGGGTCGGGTGTACTGAGGCAGGGGAACAAGGTCTCCCTGGAGGGTGGTGAGAAACTGATGTCACTGCGTGAGGTCGGCAGGATCACGGCTGTGGATATTGAGGTTGGTGGCAATCATGTAAGTGGAGAACGTGCGGTCAATGTGGGCCAGGAAATCGTATGGGATGGGGGTGCGAGGGTGGACATAAATGGTGGCACAGGTGATGGTTGGGAAGAAGAGGCTGAGGGTGAGATTGTTAAGGAGAGGTTGGGGCAGGACAGGGAGGTGCTTGAGGTGGCCTATAGCAACTCCGCCACGTGCCAGAGGGTACGGGTTTTTTTTCCATGCGGTCCTGATGGAGGGTGTGGAGGAAGAGGAGTTTGTGGGTGGGCAGGGAGCGAATGATGTGGTACAGGATATGGTAGGGTTGTTGTGTCATGGGAGGGGAGAGATAGATGAGGGTGGTGAGGGGTCTGGTTGTGGGAGTATGTGGCATAGGTGGTAGGATGGAAGATGGAACGGGCAGCGAGGGCAATTTGGGAAAGGGTGTGGGAGTGCTGGAAGGGGTGGATGTTTTGGAGCACAATGGTTATGAAACAGATGATGTCCTCTGCAGTAGGTGAAGGGTGGAGCGAGTTGTTGGGGTGGATTGGGTCATCAACAGGACGGACAGGGACAGTGAGCTCAGGGGTGACTGGAAGAGGTTTCGCTTTACACTTCAAGGAGTAGGTAGGATGTGGTTCGTTACAGGTGTTGCAGGAGGGGAGGGGGAGAGGTGAGGTTGGTCAATTCTAGAGGAAGTGTGAAGCTTTGCAGTGGCGACAAGTAGGGGGTTCTTGCAGGCAGAGGTAACATGGTCGTTGTATCTGAGGCAGTGTTGGCAGCGGTACGATTGGACTGGGGAATGGGAGGGGTCCATCTTATGAAGGCGATTGTAGATGAGGGTTCCCTCGGTGAGGAGGCGGTCAGTGGAGGAGGAGGATTCAGTGAATATCCGCACGAGAAAAGTCGGCCCGGCATCATTGAAGATGCGACGGGCCGAGCGGATTTCAATGTCGGGCCGGGAGTTCAGTTCTGCCAACACCTCAGCCTCCGTGATCACGGGGCTTAGCTTCGTGATGATAGCGGTGAAGGTTGGCGGACATCAGGTAGGTTGAGGCTGACGGGGAGAGGATGGGGTGTGATGGGGGGTGAGGGTTGAACATTGGCTGAATTGGATACGGGGGATGCGGGAGAGGAGATCGTTGTGGAAGGAAGCATTGGGGGATTTAATGACCGAGTCCTTGTGAGGAATCAGAAGGGAGATTGGGGCATTGGGGTAGCATTTCCGGATGGCGAGGGTGAGGGAGTGGGCATCAAGGAATTGAGGGTCAGGATTGGAGAGGACAAAGGTGTGGGTGGCAGGCGTCGCAGGGGCGGGGATCGGGGTCGCGTCCATGGGGGTGGGTTGGTCACGGGGATCGGGGGTTTTCCTGGAGGAGATTTCGGAGGAAGGGTCAACATTCGGACGCTTTGAATGTTTTGTGGTCACGACATGGTGGAGAGGGGCCTGGGGGATGGGTTGCAGGGGGAGATGGCGGGGGGCAGTACCACCCTGAGCAGCGGATGACGCAGAGGGAGGGGCCATGGGTGTCACAGAGCCTGTGGAACGTCGTGCCGAAATCCGTGCTACCTGGAGCCTGTCGGCGGCGGTGCAGGGAGTGGCGGAAAGTCAGTAGCTGTCTACGGAGCGACAGTGGTAGGGGAGGGGGAGTTGAGGGTAGTTACAACCGAAACTGGAGCATGGGTGGGGTGGACAGGGAGAGAAGGAAGGACGGGAAGGGGGGGGGGGTGGAGTATGCGCTCCATGTGATGCTGGTTGGAGCAGCGGAGGTAGAGGTGAAAATGATAGTGGTGGTGGGTTGGGACATGGTGGCGGCGCGCGAGAATGGCGGCGACCGAGCGGCGGTGGCGGCGGCGGCGGCGGAGGCGGCGTGGCAGCGGCAGGCGGCGACGACGGAGAGCACCGGCAGGCGGCGACCGAGCGGCGGCAGCGGCGGCGGCGGCGGCGCGGTGGCAGGCAGCGACGGCGGCGACCAGGCGACGGCGGCGGCGACAGGCGCCGACCGAGCGACGGCGGCGGCGGTTCACTGCTGGTTTTTTTTTTTTCTTTATTGATTTTCTATTCCCTCCGAAGGGGGAGGGCTGGCAGCAGCTTAGTACGCTGCTCTACAGCCTACAGACATTTTTAAAACACAGAAGAAGAAAAGAAACAAGAAAAACAGGCGATAAAACGGTGACTTAAAGTGTAAAATGGCGGATACATGCCGAAAGTTAAAACAGAAAGCAAAGGGGTTGGCAATGTTAATAAAATACACAGGAATCAGACAAGTAACATAGTAGACACACAATTAAAAAAACATGGCGACAGTCTGGTTTCTGTTCGCATGAGATAAAAATCTCACACCCAGCGACAGTATGATGGCCGTTCGCAACACTTCCCAAAAGACATAATACGGAAGACTCACTGTAAAACACTCGCTGTAAACACTGCACGAAAATGGCGGCACAAAGATGACACTCCCGAGCCAAAGGCAGATGGGGAAGGGGGCACCTAGAGGAGGGGGAAGAACAAAGAGGGAGGAGAGGAAAAATCGAAAGGGGGGGAACCAAGGAGGGAGAGGACTCAAAAGGGGGGAGAGAGGCAGGGCAGACGCGAGAGGGAATGATAAGAGGCAGAGGAGGGAAATGCAAAAGGACTCGGGGGAGAGAAGGGGGCAGAGAGAGGGGAGGTGGGGAAAAAAAGAGGATGGAGGGGGGGAGAGGGAGGCCGGGAAAAGGACAGAGCAAAGGGGAGGGAGTGAGGATCAGAGTTGATAGGAGGGATAAATGGAGGGAAAGAGGGCATCATCCGGGAGGGGGAGTTGAAGCCACCTTGGGAAAGGAGATGAAGGGTGTAGAGATGGGCCCGCAACTCGTGGTCGTGCGGTAGCGTTCTCGCTTCCCACGCCAGGGTTCCCGGGTTCGATTCCCGGCGGGGTCAGGGATTTTCTCTGCCTCGTGATGGCTGTGTGTTGTGTGCTGTCCTTATGTTAGTTAGGTTTAAGTAGTTCTAAGTTCTAGGGGACTTATGACCACAGCAGTTGAGTCCCATAATGCTCAGAGCCATTTGAACCATTTTTTTTGTAGAGATGGGGAGGGGGGGTTTCACTGCTGCTGTTGTAGCCTTATTTATAGTCCACGGACGGCTTCTGATTGGTCGGCTTATGGTTGGTCGGCGATTACGTACTGCTGTCGCAGATGATGTCACTGTGTGTGCCGGTGGCGCCACCGCTTCGTTGGTGCGTAGACCTTGGAAGGAATGTCTCTGCTGCTTCTCTGCATCAACCGATCGTTCCCATGCACAGCTCGGATGGTATCCGTTAACACTGTTAAAGTTATTTTGGCTCATTCTTATTTGAACAGCCTCCTTAGTTACAGAATCGCAGTACGTGGAGGCACGGGACAGAATTTTTGTTTCATCGAACAATCCTTTATGTTTGTTCGTGAGGCTGTGCTCCGCAATTGCCGAGTTCTCCAGTTCTCTATTTTTAATATGGCGTTGGTGTTCTGCACAGCGGTTGGAAACGATACGATTCGTCTGACCTATATAATTACTTCCACTCTCACAGGGTATATTATAAACTCCAGGGACCTTGAGTCCGAGATTGTCCTTAACAGGGCGCATCATCTCCTTAATTTTCTTAGGGAGACGAAAAATCGGTTTTATACCTCGTCTACAAAGGACTCTTCCTATTTTGCTGGGAATCGTGAGACGAAAAGAAAGAACCGCAATCGGTGTTTCGTCCTGTGAGTGTGCAGCATTTTCACGTTCACTTTTTTTTTGGAAAGAGCTGTCTTTATATCGCGTGCACCATAGCCATTCTTTCGGAACACGTACTTCAGATGGTTAATCTCGGATCTTAAGTGGTCCTCGTCAGAATCAGTGTTTGCTCTACATACCAACGTGTTCAAAACGGCTCTCTTCTGAGCAGGATAATGGAAACTCTGTGTATAGTTTAAGCCGACCTGAATGCACAGAGTTTCCATCACACCCTATTAGGAACAATGTCCCGTTTTTTTTAGTGTCAGGGAACCATCATAAGTCGCAGTATCTAGAGTGCAGTTACTGTCTTTGAATAAAAGTGCCATGTCTGTTGGACTCATAACGTATTTCTAACAGATGCGTTCCATCACATACAGCAACAGTTTTTTTTCTATGAATAGTCCCAGTTTCGTCTAGAAATGTTACTCCGAAATGACACATTGTGTGAAAGGTACTTTCTTCCTTAAATTTTACGTACTCATGTGTGGTATTATTGTCCCTCAAGTGAAGATCAGTTATTTTCATTAAGATAGTTAAGTTCTGTCCAAGTTAACAAATATGGACAAGAAGAGTAGCTTTCGAAACGTAGTGCAGCAGAATAATGCTGAAGATTATATGGATAAATCACATAACTAATGAGGAGGTATTGAATAAAATTGGGGAGAAGAGACATTTGCGTCACAATTGAATAGAAGAAGAGATCAGTTGTTAGGACATGTTCTGAAGCATCAAGAGGTCACTAGTTTAGTATTGGCGGGCAGCGTGGAGGGTAAAAATCGTAGAGGGAGACCGAGAGATGAATACACTAAGCAGATTCAGAAGGTTGTAGGTGGCAGTAGGAAGTGGGAGATGAAGAAGCTTGCACAGGATAGAGTAGCATGGAGAGCTGCATCAAAGCAGTCTCTGGACTGAAGACAACAACAACAACAACAATAGTGGCAACGTTAACATGACAAAAGAGATGACTCAAACAGTTATTTTACAAACAGACTTTACACACGACGTAATCTATGTGATAATTCAATGAATAAGATGTGACTTGACATAAAAAATATTACGTTGTTACGTCACGTTAGGGAAACCACCAGAAATTCAAAATCTGGATAGACGGGTAAGGGATTTGAACCAGTGTGCTAGAGATGACGGAACCTGTGGCTTACCCCTGACACACCTTACTCAGTGTCATATGTGCGTGCTGTTCTATTACTACACCACCATTTCAATGTTGGATATACACATGAGTCCCGTAATAGTTTCAGAATGATATCGGTAACCATATCTGTATCCACACACATATTGGGTATTAGCACTTCTCAGAACGACACCGATGCATTCTTTAAATAACGCTCAGACATTTTGAGCAGCACAGTGGCTTAAAAATATATGATGAATCTTTATCTGCAAGTATGTGAGTACCCGATATTTTACTGTATTATCTGTGTGCTCTCGTTAACATATACGTCAGTTAACGTGCTTATGTGTTACTTTATTTGGTGTCCACGAACCTTA
Organism: Schistocerca nitens; assembly: GCF_023898315.1. NCBI lineage: Eukaryota > Metazoa > Arthropoda > Insecta > Orthoptera > Acrididae > Schistocerca > Schistocerca nitens. Next base: position 476,455,939 of record NC_064621.1, on the reverse strand, counting down.
TGACGGTCAGTGGACCGAAAATTGTTGTAGAAATAATGAATTTTACCAGCAGCTCTAGATGGTTATTTGAAATTTTCCAAACTTGAGTCTTATTTAGATACGTTATATCCATTTAATAAAATGGAAGTAAGTATTCCAACTGGCAAAGACCACTTTTTCAGTTTCTCTGCTCACGTTACTGGAAGCATGGCGGTAGGAGAGCGACAAGCTGATAGACGACCTGGAGAACTTTCCGTCGTCATAAAATGTAATCACGTCTAGTTGCGCAAGGCATGCCCTACCCTCTCTACTGGTGCACTTAACTGCAGCAAATGGGAGCCACTAGATCACATTCCGCCGGCTGCTCATTAAAACGCATTAAAATGGGTTGTTGCAGGTTATTTTCTCCTCCGCTGTTTGGCATCTGCTGAATATTTCCGCAACATAAATAGAGGGCTTAACCAAAGCAGCGGAGCAATTTCCTGCGTCTGCAGCATAAGTGGTTTCTCCCTCATTTTCTCTTGCAACAGAGCACTGTCTGCAAAAATGCACCATTTCATTGTGTTTCTCTTCCAAGTGACATCTGAGCTCCCTAGCACTGACCAAAAACAGCCGAAAGCGTCAGATTATAAGAGGGACTTCAGAAAGTAAATTACACGTGTCGTCCCACTCTTCGACTATAGCGCAGAAATAGTGGCACAGTGTAAATAGATAGTAAATATTTCGGGTTTTCTGCAGACAAAGTTGTCCGTACTTATAAAAGGAACATAACCGTGTGCGAGTGAAAGGGCGCGGCAACTGGAAAAGCACTCCAAAGTTTAAGTTAGCGGGGCTCTACTATTCTTGCCGGGAAAACAGCTAACTTGAACACAGATTCAGAGTGAAGCTGTGGCGGCGTATGAACCCAGGTTACGTTGCGTACAGCCTTACTTTAATACTGTTAAGAATTTGATCACAAACGTGGGTGCTGATGAGCGGTGAGACCAGATCTTGCACCAAGCGATATCCGCGTTCGACAAGCTAAAATTACGTATGGGCGGAAAGATATTTTCTGACGACGATGACGTCCACTCAGCGTTTCTCGAATGCCTCCGTTACCAATGAGAATTTTCTGTTGTTGAAGAGCAGAATACTTGGAGGAATAGCGACGAGTATGTCTGCTGAATTCTCGTTGGCGGTCAGTGCTACCAGATACTTCAAAAGGACCATAGGGTATACGTTAGAAGCTCGCTCTGGCACTCTGTAGGAGAGGAATCGTGGCAGTACCGCCATGAACCCTGAACTATTCCCTCCAGGACAAAAACTTGGTGAACCCGTGGTGACAGTGGGATGGTTCATCCCCATCACAGGTGGGTATATGGAACTGTGGTCTTGTCTGTTTGGGCAGGCTGCCCAAATCGGCGTCATCTGCTAGTTGACCCATAGCGTGGTGGAGACTTTTGTAAACACGATGTAGTGGATGATGCTGCCAGATTCGCGCTTAGCTGTGCTGGAAACAAAGTGTATTTTTTTAAAATAATTACGTGCTTCCAGGCACGTACAGATCGGCACCTCTGTGTCTCAGATGCGTGGAAATACCTCGCAGTGCAACTTGTAATTACGTGGCCGTTTGGCAATGCCACCAGGGTTTCACAACTTGGCCCGGCCACCTTGCAGTGTACAAAAGGCCTCGCTTCTGAAATTACATGACAGCGCCCATGTACTCGCATGCGTGCCTCACATACGGCTGGAGTGGTACTACTTTTAATTCGTTAACGCCAAAAGTTTAGCTAGGTCGTTACACATTTCTAAGGTTTGTACTCGTGGTCTAGGGGTAGCGTATTTGATTAGTAATTAAAATGGCCTTTGTTCAATAATGAAAACTTTTCAGCCATGTCTACCAACCCCCTTACAGCTTACACTTTGAAAAAGAAAGAAAGAAAGAAAGTCGTCAGCTATAGTGGACGAAGACAGCGGGAATAATAAGTCACCCTCATTCAGCAAACGGCTTTGTGGAAGATGACGGAGTGGCAGAAAGAGGTTCAATGCATTCTGTTTCTCTTGGTGTAGGAAAATGGAACTGTCCCTAAAAGGTCGATGAATCAACAACGATCAACGTCTTGGGGATGCAGAAGGTAGTGGAAACCATTACATCAAAGGCACATAATGTGTGTGCATAGGGCATGTGGCCTGTAGTTGAAAAAGTGTGATAATGACATCTTCATTGGCAAAAAATTCCTGACCAGTCCCCGATTCGGATCTCGGGGAGGGGACCGCAAATTGGCAGGTGGCCATGAGAAAAAATTGAACACCCAACGAAATGATAACATTCTGCAAGTCGCAGTGTGAAATATCAGATGTTTGAAGTAGTAGAGGAGCTATAAAATCTGATAATGGAAATGCTAGGGCTCAATCTAGATAAGTGGCGGTAAGTGGAGTGAAGTGTGAGCCATAGTGCCATTGAATTAGTAGACTGTTCTGTCTGGCGCCACTGGCTCACGTGTAGTATCGACTATCCCTCTTACGGCCCCATTGCCAATATCTATGAGGAGGAGTTGGTCTCTGTGGGTTGTGTCCTTAGAATGTCTTTGCTTCCTGATATATGTTCGAGGTTCGCTGACCCGAGAAGGTAGCACGAAGTTTGGGGATTGGCGGTAGCTACATGGCTTTCATCACCACTCAGTAACCACTGCGACACCCCATGTATCCATGGAACTGCTTGCTAATAAAGGGGAGTAATATTCTGTAATCCTCGTGGTGATTTGTGTCATTTTCTACCTGCCCTCGTAATTATTTTCTGCTTTGGACCCGACCCTCAAGAGTTATACTCGGTTGGCTCGTTGGTCGTAAACGTAGGCAGTATTATTGTTCTAAGACTAGTTGTCATATAAGAATTTCTCCGGCTATTATATTGCCTTTTCTTTCTGGTTTATATCCGATCATTACTGTTCTAATGAATCAGCACCTGGTCGTAAATACAGCCAGAACAACTGTACTAAGGCACAGGTTGCCGTTGCCGGCCGGTGTGGCCGAGCGGTTCCAGGCGATTCAGTCTGGAACCGCGCGACCGCTACGGTCGCAGGTTCGAATCCTGCCTCGGGCATGGATGTGTGTGATGTCCTTAGGTTAGTTAGGTTTAAGTAGTTCTAAGTTCTAGGGGACTGTTGACCTCAGATGTTAAGTCCTATAGTCCTCAGAGCCATTTCAACAGGTTGCCATTAAACAAACAGGGGCCTTGTGGTTAGATTTAGATGTTAACCGGATCAGTTCTTTGATTGTAATTGCATTTCTCAGTCATTAGTTATAATCTGAACAACATATTGTACTAAGCTGTGCGTTGATGTGTTTGAAAGACCTGTTCATTATTAAAGTATTTTAACTGGATCTTGTGGTTCCGCCAAGTGAGTTCTCTTGTAATAAGTGTACAGAAGTAATGTTTTACGACGTTCAAAATGGCTCTGAGCACTATAGGACTTAACATCTGAGGTCGTCAGTCCCCTAGAACCACTTAAACCTAACCTACCTAAGGACATCACATACATCCATGCCCGGGGCAGGATTCGAACCTGCGGTCGCGTGTTTCCAGACTGAAGCGCGTAGAACCGCTCGGCCACACCGAGCCGCTTTAAGACGTTCCATCAGAGCGATCTTAATAACTGACAATTTGATTAACCTTGAAAATATTAACAGCCAACTGCCACCAGGGCTTTAGTCAAAATAATATTGTAAAAAGGGTCTGGGTGAGATCCAGTCGCATCGCGGCTGCCGATTGAAATTAAGAGGTTGGTTGCTTTGAAGTAAGCCTTACCATTGTCATATTGTTTCATTACCTGTTTAACCTTCAAGCTCAGGTGCGGATATTAACAACGAATCTTTCGACATACAGCTTTCAAATTAAAAGTAACTTCATTTGTTTTGAGTAACTGAATCACTCTTGCCATCTACACTCCTGGAAATGGAAAAAAGAACGCATTGACACCGGTGTGTCAGACCCACCATACTTGCTCCGGACACTGCGAGAGGGCTGTACAAGCAATGATCACACGCACGGCACAGCGGACACACCAGGAACCGCGGTGTTGGTCGTCGAATGGCGCTAGCTGCGCAGCATTTGTGCACCGCCGCCGTCAGTGTCAGCCAGTTTGCCGTGGCATATGGAGCTCCATCGCAGTCTTTAACACTGGTAGCATGCCGCGACAGCGTGGACGTGAACCGTATGTGCAGTTGACGGACTTTGAGCGAGGGCGTATAGTGGGCATGCGGGAGGCCGGGTGGACGTACCGCCGAATTGCTCAACACGTGGGGCGTGAGGTCTCCACAGTACATCGATGTTGTCGCCAGTGGTCGGCGGAAGGTGCACGTTCCCGTCGACCTGCGACCGGACCGCAGCGACGCACGGATGCACGCCAAGACCGTAGGATCCTACGCAGTGCCGTAGGGGACCGCACCGCCACTTCCCAGCAAATTAGGGACACTGTTTCTCCTGGGGTATCAGCGAGGACCATTCGCAACCGTCTCCATGAAGCTGGGATACGGTCCCGCACACCGTTAGGCCGTCTTCCGCTCACGCCCCAACATCGTGCAGCCCGCCTCCAGTGGCGTCGCGACAGGCGTGAATGGAGGGACGAATGGAGACGTGTCGTCTTCAGCGATGAGAGTCGCTTCTGCCTTGGTGCCAATGATGGTCGTATGCGTGTTTGGCGCCGTGCAGGTGAGCGCCACAATCAGGACTGCATACGACCGAGGCACACAGGGCCAACACCCGGCATCATGGTGTGGGGAGCGATCTCCTACACTGGCCGTACACCACTGGTGATCGTCGAGGGGACACTGAATAGTGCACGGTACATCCAAACCGTCATCGAACCCATCGTTCTACCATTCCTAGACCGGCAAGGGAACTTGCTGTTCCAACAGGACAATGTACGTCCGCATGTATCCCGTGCCACCCAACGTGCTCTAGAAGGTGTAAGTCAACTACCCTGGCCAGCAAGATCTCCGGATCTGTCCCCCATTGAGCATGTTTGGGACTGGATGAAGCGTCGTCCCACGCGGTCTACACGTCCAGCACGAACGCTGGTCCAACTGAGGCGCCAGGTGGAAATGGCATGGCAAGCCGTTCCACAGGACTACATCCAGCATCTCTACGATCGTCTCCATGGGAGAATAGCAGACTGCATTGCTGCGAAAGGTGGATATACACTGTACTAGTGCCGACATTGTGCATGCTCTGTTGCCTGTGTCTATGTGCCTGTGGTTCTGTCAGTGTGATCATGTGATGTATCTGACCCCAGGAATGTGTCAATAAAGTTTCCCCTTCCTGGGACAATGAATTCACGGTGTTCTTATTTCAATTTCCAGTTGTGTATATGGTGCTTATATAGTTTTCATGTGTTGCGGAAGGGCATTTAATAAGAGAGATTGTGTACAGCACGGTAGTAAAGACCGCTATTTCACCCGTTAACTGGTGGGCTGCAGGTCCGGTCGTCTTGTAATCATTGTCATATTGTTTGCTGTATTGATTTATGTTGCAAAAGCTTATTCATCTTAGGTTTAAGGTCAAAAAATTCAAATAGCTGATTTTGTAGAAAAAAGTTATGGTTATATAAATATTGTTGAATAAACAGGTTGTGTGAGAAGAAATGATATTGGTGGGTCTTCCCTTCCACGATTTCATTAATTCCAGTAAGTAACACGTATCAAATTGGAAAAAAAACAAAGGTTGCTGCTGCCGGTCGAGGTGGCCGAGCGGTTCTAGGCGCTACAGTTTGGAACCGCGCTACTGCTACGGCCGCAGGTTCAAATCCTGCCTCGGGCATGGATGTGTGTAACGTCCTTAGGTTAGTTAGGTTTAAGTAGTTCTAAATTCTAGGGAACTGATGACTTCAGCAGTTAAGTCCCATAGTGCTTTGAGCCAAAGGTTGCTGCTCAGGTAAGTACAGGGTGTTACAAAAAGGTGCGGCCAAACTTTCAGGAAACATTCCTCACACACAAAGAAAGAAATTATGTTATGTGGACATGTGTCCGGAAACGCTTACTTTCCATGTTAGAGCTCATTTTATTACTTCTCTTCAAATCACATTAATCATGGAATGGAAACACACAGCAACAGAACGTACCAGCGTGACTTCAAACACTTTGTTACAGGAAATGTTCAAAATGACCTCCGATAGCGAGGATACATGCATCCACCCTCCGTCGCATGGAATCCCTGATGCGCTGATGCAGCCCTGGAGAATGGCGTGTTGCATCATAGCCGTCCAAAATACGAGCACGAAGAGTCTCTACATTTGGTACCGGGGTTGCGTAGACAGGAGCTTTCAAATGGCCCCATAAATGAAAGTCAAGAGGGTTGAGGTCAGGAGAACGTGGAGGCCATGGAATTGGTCCGCCCTCTACCAATCCATCGGTCACCGAATCTGTTGTTGAGAAGCGTACGAACACATCGACTGAAATGTGCAGGAGCTCAATCGTGCATGAACCACATGTTGTGTCGTACTTGTAAAGGCACATGTTCTAGCAGCACAGGTAGAGTATCCCGTATGAAATCATGGCGGTAAATCGAGGAAGTACTGTACATACTGAAGAAACTAAAATGATCTCTAACATGGAAATTAAGCGTTTCCGGACACATGTCCACATAACATCTTTTCTTTATTTGTGTTTCCTGAAAAATCGGCCGTACCTTTTTGTTGTTGAGTGGTACTCAAGTAAATAAATTAGTGAAATCAAAGTGAACTAGAAATTAGAATATAAATGAAAAACTTGGTTTAGTTAAGAGAGTTACATACTCGCAAACAGCGGGCCGAACAGCAGAACAGAAAAAACAATGACCGTGGAGTCAGCGAGTTCCACATAAGCGGGCGCTGTCGATTCAGCCGCCAGGGCATCGCCCGACCGGCTCACGTGTTTCTCAGCCGTTACGTGTGATCACAGGCCCTCGCCTACATTCCAAGAGCCAATGACCGACGTTAAGAAGATTATTCGAGAAGGTTTTCAACGTGACAGACGAGGCAATGACCGTGAAGTCGTTCACCTCGAGTAAACTGAAGTGAATAAATACGCAAGACGCAGTGGGCCAGAGAGATGCAGACGAAGACGGAGTCGAAGACGGAGACGGAGACGAGAGACGAAGAAGACGAAGAAGCGAAGCAGTAGTTTTCAGTCAGTTTCGGTGCTGAAGACCGTCATGTAAGAAGAGTCTGCATCATGCACAGACGAACCAAGTCCGCCGCTGTAATGGAATAGCAACCAGAAGCCGCGGCGCCAGAAGACAGAAGTTAAAAGGTATTTGAAGTCTGATTTTTACATACCCGGGTGACTCGTGAGGACGGGAAGGAGACGGCCTCACATCAGCAGTCACCTGTGAGCTGGGATGAAGACCTGACAGCCGAAGACTGGCAAGCGGGAGTCCGTGGTTCGAGTCCGGGACACTGGCCTTGCCCCGCCGCGCCGCTCCGCTGGTCGACGCACAACACACGCGGCCGCTTAGAGAAGAGAAAACCCAGTTACAATTAGTGACATAAGTGTCCCATTTAGTATCACAACTGTTATATTTGATGTCAGAAGCCGTTACAGTTGTTACATTTGATCCCACTTCTGACACCAAATGTAACAACTGTAACGGCTTCTGACATCAAATATAACAGTTGTGATACTAAATGGGACACTTATGTCACTAATTGTAACTGGGTTTTCTCTTTTGATGCTGTCAATTGTCAGGATGAGCATTCTAAGCATTCTGTCAGGGTAAAAATATTAAATAAATTAACTTTTCTCACTTAACAACATGTGGGCAGGGTGGGTTCTTCCTTGGCTCGGGTATGAGGTCGAATGAAACATCATTATTACCTAAGAATAACTTTTATTGAAGATTTGTACAACTGTATCTTACGGAATATTCTGGTTCGGAGAGCGGCAGCTGTGTCGTTTGTGAAGTCTTCTGCTGCGGCAGCGGCAGCGGCAGCGGCGGCGGCGGCGGCGGCGGCGGCGGCGTCTGATTACGCGTAGCGGTGTGTACCTCGTGTCGTCGTCTGGCCCAGCTGACTGGAGACGTGCAGCGCGAGGTGGCCGGTTTACTTATTGCGAGCGAAGTCGTGCATCGGCTGGTGATACCTTGGATGTGGCGTCCCAGCGTTTCTCTTCTCTAAGCGGCCGCGTGTGTTGTGCGTCGACCAGTGGAGCGGCGCGGCGGGGCAAGGCCAGTGTCCCGGACTCGAACCACGGACTCCCGCTTGCCAGTCTTCGGCTGTCAGGTCTTCATCCCAGCTCACAGGTGACTGCTGATGTGAGGCCGTCTCCTTCCCGTCCTCACGAGTCACCCGGGTATGTAAAAATCAGACTTCAAATACCTTTTAACTTCTGTCTTCTGGCGCCGCGGCTTCTGGTTGCTATTCCATTACAGCGGCGGACTTGGTTCGTCTGTGCATGATGCAGACTCTTCTTACATGACGGTCTTCAGCACCGAAACTGACTGAAAACTACTGCTTCGCTTCTTCGTCTTCTTCGTCTCTCGTCTCCGTCTCCGTCTTCGACTCCGTCTTCGTCTGCATCTCTCTGGCCCACTGCGTCTTGCGTATTTATTCACTTCAGTTTACTCGAGGTGAACGACTTCACGGTCATTGCCTCGTCTGTCACGTTGAAAACCTTCTCGAATAATCTTCTTAACGTCGGTCATTGGCTCTTGGAATGTAGGCGAGGGCCTGTGATCACACGTAACGGCTGAGAAACACGTGAGCCGGTCGGGCGATGCCCTGGCGGCTGAATCGACAGCGCCCGCTTATGTGGAACTCGCTGACTCCACGGTCATTGTTTTTTCTGTTCTGCTGTTCGGCCCGCTGTTTGCGAGTATGTAACTCTCTTAACTAAACCAAGTTTTTCATTTATATTCTAATTTCTAGTTCACTTTGATTTCACTAATTTATTTACTTGAGTACCACTCAAGTATGGTATTGGGAACGCCTGGCGGCGGCTCCGACATTCCCGTTTGAGTTTAACTGATTTCTATTTCCAAAAACTTTCTTAGACCTGCATTCCTTGAATGTGTGACCTATTCTTTGACAATTAGTGCATTGAGGTTGTCTGCAGTTTTTTGCTATATGGCCCTGTCGATCGCACCTAAAACATCGTACTCCTGCTGAAAATACATTTCGCTTCTCCTTGTATCTGGTGGCACTGTCAATTTCTTCAAAAGCTGTCGCCACAGATACAGCTTCTGCTAAATTTTTAGGAAACTCTGCCCTGACACGACGGGACGTTTCAGGAGGTAACCCACGTAAAAATGTATCCAGAGCTCTATTTTCTGCCTCTTGTAAAATAACTTTATTTGCTTCATCACTAGTTGTCAACTGATAGGTGTTAATATTAACTTTTCTAATCCTATCTACAAAACTTTCTAACGACTCGTTTTGCCTCTGAGTGATAATGTTTAACTGTTCCCTATAAAATCTACAGCTGTTCTGTTTTTGAAAACGTTTAAGCAATCCTTTCTTCAATTCCTCAAATGTTGGAGCATTCCGTAATTCTTCATGGTATAAGACGTGTGCTTTAGCCTCTCCTGTCAATCTTAACTTTGTCATTTGTAAGAGCTGTTCATCTGACCATGATCCTAATTTTGCAGCTGCTACTAAATCATCAAAAAAGGCTGTTATGTCCTCGCCAGGTTTACCTGAAAAGGGAGTTACTAAGGCTGCTGCTGAGGAATCTAGGGTGGGAGGGATTGAACTGGTTTGCCTAACCTCACTCAACTGTTTAAATAATGCGTTGTTATCATTTTTAAGCTGTGCTATCTGATTAACTAAGCTCTGAATAGCTTCATCAGTAGAAACCGCTTGTGGTGCTGACTCTGACTTTGTACGATTTCGTGTCATCATTTTACAACTATTAGTTACACAATCTTACCACACTGAATAAAAAAGATGTTTAAATATTTTCGACAAACCCTTAAAATCATGAGAGAAAATACACTTCTAAATAAAGAAAATATTACGACTGCTATGCAAACCTCTATCCTTTCACACATTAAATGATACTAACTGTGGACCTTTAGTGACTGTCATTCACACCTCATATTGAGCCAAGGGTTTTTTTCTCTGACACCAAATGTAACAACTGTAACGGCTTCTGACATCAAATATAACAGTTGTGATACTAAATGGGACACTTATGTCACTAATTGTAACTGGGTTTTCTCTTTTGATGCTGTCAATTGTCAGGATGAGCATTCTAAGCATTCTGTCAGGGTAAAAATATTAAATAAATTAACTTTTCTCACTTAACAACATGTGGGCAGGGTGGGTTCTTCCTTGGCTCGGGTATGAGGTCGAATGAAACATCATTATTACCTAAGAATAACTTTTATTGAAGATTTGTACAACTGTATCTTACGGAATATTCTGGTTCGGAGAGCGGCAGCTGTGTCGTTTGTGAAGTCTTCTGCTGCGTCAGCGGCAGCGGCAGCGGCGGCGGCGGCGGCGGCGGCGGCGGCGTCTGATTACGCGTAGCGGTGTGTACCTCGTGTCGTCGTCTGGCCCAGCTGACTGGAGACGTGCAGCGCGAGGTGGCCGGTTTACTTATTGCGAGCGAAGTCGTGCATCGGCTGGTGATACCTTGGATGTGGCGTCCCAGCGTTTCTCTTCTCTAAGCGGCCGCGTGTGTTGTGCGTCGACCAGCGGAGCGGCGCGGCGGGGCAAGGCCAGTGTCCCGGACTCGAACCACGGACTCCCGCTTGCCAGTCTTCGGCTGTCAGGTCTTCATCCCAGCTCACAGGTGACTGCTGATGTGAGGCCGTCTCCTTCCCGTCCTCACGAGTCACCCGGGTATGTAAAAATCAGACTTCAAATACCTTTTAACTTCTGTCTTCTGGCGCCGCGGCTTCTGGTTGCTATTCCATTACAGCGGCGGACTTGGTTCGTCTGTGCATGATGCAGACTCTTCTTACATGACGGTCTTCAGCACCGAAACTGACTGAAAACTACTGCTTCGCTTCTTCGTCTTCTTCGTCTCTCGTCTCCGTCTCCGTCTTCGACTCCGTCTTCGTCTGCATCTCTCTGGCCCACTGCGTCTTGCGTATTTATTCACTTCAGTTTACTCGAGGTGAACGACTTCACGGTCATTGCCTCGTCTGTCACGTTGAAAACCTTCTCGAATAATCTTCTTAACGTCGGTCATTGGCTCTTGGAATGTAGGCGAGGGCCTGTGATCACACGTAACGGCTGAGAAACACGTGAGCCGGTCGGGCGATGCCCTGGCGGCTGAATCGACAGCGCCCGCTTATGTGGAACTCGCTGACTCCACGGTCATTGTTTTTTCTGTTCTGCTGTTCGGCCCGCTGTTTGCGAGTATGTAACTCTCTTAACTAAACCAAGTTTTTCATTTATATTCTAATTTCTAGTTCACTTTGATTTCACTAATTTATTTACTTGAGTACCACTCAACATTGTAACACCCTGTATAGGGTAATATCAACGGCAGCAGAAAATGGTATTACGGGATAATAGCTCGTTAACAGTAGGATGGCAGGGCAGAGAGTGATCTCTTGTGAACAGTATAGTGACAGGGTTTTTCTCGTTCAGACTCCACAGCAAACCAACACGAGAACGAAAGTCACCTACACCAGCCGACATCGCAACCCAAAGGTGATGAGATATAGAAAGTATATGAGGATATTTAACGGGTATTCAGTTCATATAGGGAGATAAAATTCTAATAGGAATGCGGGATTTGAATACGGTTGAAGGGAAAATAGTAGAAGAAATGGTTACGGGAGAAAATGGGCTTTTTAGTTGGAATGCGAGAGGGAAAGGACTAATTGATTTCTGCAGTAAATTTCAGCTGGTAATAACTAATACTTTGTTCAACAATTACAAGAGGAGAAGGTATGTTTGGAAAGGGCGTTAGATACGACAAGATTTCAGTTACATGACATCATGGTCAGGCAGATTCCGAAATCAGATATTGGACTGTAAGGCGTACCTAAGAGCAGCCATATACTCAGACCACAATTTAATAACTAAGAAGAGTAGGCTGAAGTGTAAAAGACTTGTCAGGAAGAATCAATCGCAAAAAATGGGATACAGAAGTACTTAGGGATGAGGAGATAAACTTGTAGATACTAGTTATAGATGTTGTGATGTGGAATAGCCAAGTAGGAGGGTCAGATGAAGAGGAGTGTGCATCTCTTAATAAGGCAATCACGGAAGTTGGTAAGAAAAAAAAATAGAAAGAAGGTAAATGTTAGGCAGCAAAGGAAATGCACACATCAAAAAAAGTTTTGCATTACCTTGGTTCCGAGAGTTCCAGAACCTGTACAGAAAATAGGAATAGAGATCAACTTAAACATCATTTCCGCCCTTTATATTGCTCATGAAGCCACACATTGCACGTTGTACCACCTTACAGTGAGACTTTCAGGGATGATTGTCCAGATTGCTGTACGCACCGGTATCCCTAATACCCAGTAGCACGTCGTCTTGCATTGATGCATGCCTGTATTCGTCGTGGCATACTATCCATAAGTTCATCAAGGCACGTCCAGACTGTCCCACTCCTCAGCGGCGATTCGGCGTAGGTCCCTCAGAGTGGTTAGTGAGTCACGTGGTCCGTAAACAGCCCTTTCCAATCTGTTTCCCAGGCATGTGCGATACGGTTCATGTCTTGAGAACATGCTGGCTACTCATTGATGTCGTCAACCTGAAGGAAGTCATTCACAAGATGAGCACGATGGAGGCACGAATTGTCGTCCATGGAGACGAATGCCTCGCCACTATGCTGCCGATATGGTTGCACTATCGGTCGGATGATGGCATTCACGTATCGCACAGCCGTATCCTTGCACCTCGGAAGACTCACCAATGGAAGTCCGCACGCCTGGCGTGGAGGAGCGAGTGCTGCGGTAGGTAGAAGAAACCTCTGTGACCACTGTGCCACGATTAGCAGGAGCAGAAGGCATGTCTCACTCTCGTTTCTGTGGGGTACGTCATGAACAGTAGCTGTACTCTTATGATCCACAGCGCGTTCAGGCCTAAAGGCCACAGGATCATCGCGGCAGACGGCGATTCCGTTACTGACTGTTGCAGAAGTGTGGTGCAGATTGACCTTTATTTATCGTTGAAGCAGGGTTCACAAGAGATAGTGAATTTCGATAACGGGTATATATGTGTAGATGTAAATCCCCAAGCCATTAAGGAAGACAATACTACTTCTCACTCACCATATGGGATGGTGTCCTTGGCGATAGATTAATAGGGCCATACGTGCTACCACAAAGGTTAACTGGGACACAATTTCTGGACTTTCTCATTAATGTGATGCCTAACTTGCTGGAGACCGTGCCACTGCAGCAACGAATACAAATATGGTTCATGCCCACCAGCACACTTTTGTCATAATGTCCACCAACATTTGATTCAGACATTTCAGAACCGCTGACCTGCTAGTTTCCCAGACCTCAATCCCCCAGACTTTTGGTTATGGGGACACTAGCGGGCATGGTTCTACGCCACGTCAATCAACGATGTGTGGAGTAGTGTCTTTAGTGCCTGACAGCAGGTACAACAACAACCGGCTGTACGTCAAAAGGTGCTTCATCTCTTATGCTGTTGGACAGAGGAATGCATCGTCATGAATGGACGCCAATTTGAGCACCTCCTCCAAACACGTGCTTATCGCAGAAAGTACACATTCCCGGACCCATGTTTATTGAACTTTTCTATGAGTACCACCACCTCTGAAAGTATTCGACTTTTTTTTCAACACTCTGCTTATACACTGAAGAGCCAAAGAAAGTCGTATACTTGCATAACACAGTGTAGGGCTCCCGTGAGCCCACTGAAGTGCCGCAACATGACCTGGCATGGCCTCGACTAATGTCTGAATTAATGCTGGAGGGAATTACCACTATGAATTCTGCAGGGCTGTCCGTAAATCCGTAAGAGTACGACGGGGTAGAGATCTCTTCTGAACAGCACGTTGCAAGGCATCCCAGATATAGTCAATAATGTTCATGTCTGGGGAGTCTGGTGGCCAATGGAAGTGTTTAAACTTAGAAAAGTGTTCCTGGAGCCATTCTGTAGTAATTGTGGACGTGTAGAGTGTCGCATTGTCATGCTGCAAATGCCAAAGACCGTCAGAATCCACAGTGGACATGAATGGATGCAGGTGATCATATTGGATGCTTACGATCGTGTCATCTGTCAGAGTCGTAACTAGACGTAACAGGGGTCCCTTATCACTCCAACTGCACACACCCCACCAGCTGGAACAGTCCCCTTCTGACATGCAGGGTTCATAGATTCACGAGGTTGTCTCCACACCCGTACACGTCCTTCCGCTCGATACAATTTGAAACGAGACTCGTCCGGCCAGGAGACATGTTTCCAGGCATCAACAGTCCAACGTCGGCGTTGATGGGCGCTGGTGAGGCATAAAGCTGTACGTCGTGCAGTCATCAAGGGTGCAAGAGTGGGCCTTCGGGTCAGAAAGCCCATATCGATGATGTCTCATTGAATTTTTCGCACGCTGCCACTCGATGGCCCAGCATTGAAATCTGCAGCAGTTAGCGGAAGGGTTGCACTTCAGTCACGTTGAACGATTCTCTTTAGTCGTCGTTGGTCCCGTTCTGGCAGGATCTATTTTCGGCTACAGCGATGTCAGATATGTGATGTTTACCCGATTCCTGATATTCACGGTACACTCGTGAAATGGTCGTACAGGAAAATCCCCACTTCATCGCTTCCTCGGAGATGCTGTGTCCCATAGCTCGCGTGCCGACTGTAACACCACATTGAGACTCACTTTAATCTTGATACCCTGCCATTGTAACAGCAGTAACAGATATAGCAACTGCGCCAGACACTTGTCTTGTTACATAGGCGTTGCCGACCGCAGCGCCCTATTCTGTCTGTTTACATATCCCTGTATTTGAATACGTATTCCTATACCAATTTGTTTGGAACTTTAGTCTATATAGTGCGATAATAATTTTGTACAGCACATAGCGCTTCCCGACATGACACGTGTCTGTATGATGAAGTACTCCTGTGGCCAGCAATATTCCCACATCTGCCCTTCATAGATCGTGTATACGTCCAGCTCTGACATGAACTCCGTGCCAGAGCCGGCATTCATCATATCGAGGACCAGTTGCAACAGGTGATGACAAGCCTCCCTCAGCGAAGGATATAGCTGTCCTATGGAAAGAATCCGAAAATAATCGGTGGATGCTTCCAGGCCAGTGGGTGTGCAACGTAATACTGATTAGTGGGATCACACTGTAACTTTTCTGTGAATTTGACTCGATACTATAGTAACGGAAATAAAATCATATACCTTCTCAATCCTGCCACAATTAATAACAGTTCCTGTAGCTATGAAATGACACTTATTGCCAATACGTTTCTTTTCCTGTCATGGGAAGCTAGTGCTCTACACCAAAGTAAACACAATTAACTGCAGTTGGATGCTACGTCTGATGGAACTGTGCTCTTTGTAAAAGTTTTCTAGGCCGGTTCTCCTATTAGTCTCCTTTCCCAGTATATGTTCCATTAATTTTAATCCACTTGCTTTTCCTACTATCGAATGCTGCTCCCCCACCGCTATTACATTTTTGTCTCTATTTTTCCTGTACATTATTTGACGTATTCCTGTATTATCACATTTTATTTTATGTTCATAGTTCATTTCTCCACATATCCTTTATTCTCCCGCCACTTCACTTCTCTCATTCTCTCTACGTCTAGCTTCAGCCTATTTATTTCTATGCACTAGTTCTCAAACTTACCTACGCGATTAAGGGATTTAACACCTGATGCTCTGTATGCCAGTCAACTGGCTCTCGTAGTAACCAGTCACTTTTTCATGTTTCTAATTGTGTGTTTAAGTCTTGCTGAGACGGAAGCTTAAGCTGTTTGCTATGAACCATTTCTAGGAGTTTCAGCTATCTCCTGGACTGTGTCCGGTAATGTTGAATTTCGTGGTATCAGAAAATCGTGCGTTCCTTTGAGAGACCAGCAATGTTCTGGGAATTTCTCTCTGAACTCCGTGATAAAGTTATTATTGACAGTATTTTGAAAGTATACCTTCCATCTAACACTTCACACACCACCGCCACTTAAGCCATAGACTACCATTTTTATATCTAAATCATTGAATGAGATGGAACTCGAAATTGAATTTCAATGGCTTTGCACTACATTCTTCAGTTCTTGTTGGGAAACAGACTATGAGGAAATAGTATAAACCTAGACGTCAACACATCTGCTCTTCTTACCACCGCTAACTGACAGGAAATTTAACAAGGGGAGGCCACGACGTTTGGAACGCGGATTTACTTCAAACTTCGTACACTTGTAGTACTCCATTAGGACCACAAAATGTGTAAGCAGTAGCCGTACTTCTCAAGCGTTATTGAGAAAATCGCAACATCATTTCGGTCGTCAAATATATACCTTTGCGTTGCCATTTTTACCATGAAGCGGCGGCAGCCGAGTGGTGTTCGGCCAGAGAGCAGCGTGGTCTCTGTAATAAAAACCTGAGTGAAGGGATCAATAACGAACTTCAACGGATGTCCTGTGACGTCCGCTACGACCAAACACAACAAACAATAAGGAACAAACTGGGGAAAAAAGTGATTAGCGTTCAAGCACCGTAATCGCTGGATCGCCGGATCGAGTACCGTTCGTCAGTTTCTTTTTTTTCCCAACACATATTATTTACTAGTTATACTACAATTGTTATATTGGGAAAAATACGTGTAATCGGACGAACTTTTATTAAATTTACAGTGATGTTTGGTTGCCTGCAAATTTTTATTATCACAAATAATATAATATTCATAACTATCGACTAGTAAACGACCAAACGCATAAAGTGATACTGAAAATGCATACTTGTCCGTGATTTGAAAATCCCTTCTACCTGGAAGGAGCCCGAAACTACCTGCAAGTTTTGACCGGCACAGATGGCTTTCAAAGAACGAGGGCAGGGCCAGGCTCGAAACGGGATAGAATGGGGATCATTCGACGGTTAACTCGCACAGTGGTGATACCTTGCTTGCAAGGGAACCTCCCCATCGCACCCCCCTCAGATTTAGTTATAAGTTGGCACAGTGGATAGGCCTTGAAAAACTGATCACAGATCAATCGAGAAAATAGGAAGAAGTTATGTGGAACTATGAAAAAAATAAGCAAAATATATTAACTGAGTAGTCCATGTGCAAGATGGGTAACATCAAAGATTGTGCGAGCTCAGGAGCACCGTGGTCCCGTGGTTAGCGTGAGTAGCTGCGGAACGAGAGGTCCTTGGTTCAAGCCTTCCCTCGAGTGAAAAGTGTAATTTTTTATTTTCAGACAATTATCGAAGTTCAGGCACTCACACATAATCAACTTCGCTCTCCAAAATTCCAGGACATGTTCCTGTCATGTGACGCAGATGCCGTCACCAGTGTCGTATAGAATATATCAGGCGTATTTTCCTGTGGAGTAATCGGCTGACCTACGACCTTGCGATCAAATGTTTTCGGTTCCCATTGGAGAAGCACGTCCTTTCGTCTGCTAATCGCACAGTTTTGCGGTTCGTCGCAAAACACAGACACTAAACTTATTACAGTGAACAGAGACGTCAATTAACGAACGGACAGTTCATAACTTTGCGAAAACAAAGAAAGAAAACTATTCAGTCGAGGGAAGACTTGAACCAAGGACATCTCGTTCCGCAGCTACTCACGCTAACCACGGGACCACGGCGCTCCTGAGCTCGCACCATCCTTGATGTTGCCTATCTTGCACATGGACTACTCAGTTTGTATATTTTGCTTATTTTTTTCATAGTTCCACACAACTTCTTCCTGTTTTCTCGATTGATCTGTGTTCAGTTTTTCAAGACCTATCCACTGTGCCAACTTATAACTAAATCTGAGGGGCGTGCGATGGGGAGGTTCCCTTGTTAGTAGCAGGAATAGATAACCACCTTGCAACTTGTACTCGTAATGTAGAGAGCGACGATTAATTGTACGTCTTCCGAAAGTCGTCTGTGCCGGTCAGAACTTGCAGGTAACAAGTAGTTTACGGGCTCCTTCCATGTATAAGGGATTTCTCAAGTCACGAACAAGCACACATTTTCAGTATAACTTCATGCGCTTGGACGTTTACGATTCGATAGTTATGAATATTATATTATTTGTTAGAATAAAAATTTGTAGACTCCCAAAGCCGGCCTGGGTGGCCGGGCGGTTCTAGGCGCTACAGTCTGGAACCGTGCGACCGCTACGGTCGCAGGTTCGAATCCTGCCTCGGGCATGGGTGTGTGTGATGTCCTTAGGTTGGTTAGGTTTAAGTAGTTCTAAGTTCTAGGGGACTGATGACCTCAGAAGTTGAGTCCCATAGTGCGAAGAGCCATTTGAACCATTTTGAACCAGACTCCCAAATAACATTGTAAATTTAATAAAAGTTCATCGGGTTACACGTATTCTCCCATTATATCAATTGTAGTATAAATAGTAAGGAATATGACTATGTTGGGGAAAACAAACTGACGAACGGGACTCGATCCAGCGACTACGGGGCTTGAATGCTAACCACTCGGCGGCCGCCGCTTCTTGGTAAACACGGCAACGCAAAGATATATATTTGACGACCGAAATAGTCTTGCGATTTTCTCAATAACGGTCAAGAAGTACGCTCTACTGCTTACACATTTTGTTGTCCTAATGGAGTATTACGACTGTACGAAGTTTGAAGTAAATCCACGTTCCAAACGTCGTGGCCTCCCCTTGTTAGTATTAAGCAAATGTAAGGAATGGCTTATAAAACACTTGTTCTGCCGATTATTGAGCGTTGCTCATCACTCTAGCACCATTACTGGAAAGGACTAATAGAAAAGCTAGGGAAGATCCGGTGAAGAGCAGTCAGTTTCATCAAGCCTTCGCTTAGTCGACGCGAGGGCGTTACAGAAATTCTCAACAAATATCTGTCAGTCACTATTAGAGAGGCGTTGTGCACCACGAAACTTTTACTATTGAAATTCCGAGAGACTACGTTCTGGGAAGAGACGGTCAACATACTACTTCCTCCCACAAATGTCTCGTGAAGTGACCACAACGATAAACTCGAGAAATTATGGTTGATACAGAGTTTTATTGACAAACATCCTTCCCACGTACGATTCACGAATGAAACAGGGAAGGCCGGATCAATTATTAATTTAACAATAAGGCTAGGGATGGAGATTTTACTGTCTGAAAGTAATGAAGAAAAATCGCACCCTTCTTAAGCAGAGCTAGTGAGGGAAAGTTCTCAAATACTAACAAGAATTTACGTGGGTTGATACACAATCTTAAGAGAACGTAAGAATAAATTAAAATGGCGAAATAACACTGTGATGGAGTGTGAGGAACACTGAATTCATTAACAGCATCGATACATCATCGTTAGTTTACTTCTGCGGCTGCTTTAAACATGTCACATTTAAACAGCTCAATAACCACTCGAAAATCTGCCCCTCGCGATCGCAGTTCGCTCCATTCGTTAGCTAGAGATAATGAAGCGAAAGACAATGGGGCTTGTGCTACTGTAAGATTATCTGATGGAAAACCCCTGTATATTAAGTGTAAAGGACGTGATAAACATTCCTCAAGGCTAATTAATCATGTTGTCACATAATGAAATTAAATACCACTTTGGTGTAATTAATTAAATTTAATTAAAATGGAGGCCATGAGGTAGTCTGTTTACAAAGCGCTTTCAGGACTCGGCGAAAGAATCGCTATTGGGAACAAAGGCTCATATTTCATTATTTCGCGAGTCCATTGCTGCAAGGTGCGATGTGGTACACGTTACTTGATGTAAGATGCCTTTTCACTTATCACGGCTAGTTCTATTACCAGTAATCATCTACGGTAACTATACAAGTGTTGATTTTAATATTTCGTTACTGATGTTGCTGTTGTAAGGCAGTACTGTGGCGACTTGTGTATTCCCGTGAGAAATTTTCATCACCAGTATTTGTCCAAGAATAAAATTACAGGTGCTAATGTACAAATAAGTATCAGCATACAAGGAAATAGCTTCCCACGTCACATTCAGAATCTCTACGTAGTGTCCAATAAAATGGCACCGGGAATTTCCAGAAATTTTCACAATCGTCCTTGGAAATAGAGATACAAGGCAACACGGCTCAAATTCTCATTATAGTTATCCGCATTACGCAGTTGAGCAAATGACACGCCTTGTGCGGTAGAAGAAAGTGACAGGAAGCCACTTCCCCGAAGAAAATATCTAGAATAGTGGCTCAAATGGTTCAAATGGCTCTGAGCACTATGGGACTCAACTTCTGAGGTCATCAGTCCCCTAGAACTTAGAACTACTTAAACCTAACTAACCAAAGAACATCACACACATCCATGCCCGAGGCAGGATTCGAACCTGCGGCCGTAGCGGTCTCGCGGTTCCAGACTGCAGCGCCTAGAACCACACGGCCACTCCGGCCGGCCCTAGAATAGTGTGCTGTACATATAGGCTCATAGCCGTTGCAACTTTCTTAGGGAAGTCATTACCCTGCAAGGACTGTTTTTTGGGTAAACACTTTAATTTATTATTTTGCGCTGTTACCCAATTTCAAGCACCTCCGTCACCGTGATAATCTATGATCACATAAATTATTTTCCAAACATTAGTGTGGAGGAATTTTCATTCAATGGTACGTCTAACAAAAATTGCTCATGAAAGTCGTGGTAACGGGCACAACACAGATGATTTGTATGTAAAATGACAATATGTATGACCCCCTTTGGTGATGCTAGTTGGTTATACATTCTCTGTTGGATGGCCGGAGCCCCCGTCATCCCGGGATTATCGCACCTTGGAAGCGTGTTTCTTGTTCCTTACATACTATCACGCCAGAGTGCGCTGCCCAATAGTGCAGGTGGATGATCACCATAAGGATTCCAACAATTTTCAGGTGAGAAGATATTCCAGGCCAAGTTCCCATACGTGGCTCGAATCGAGATGGGCGTCTCAGCACCAACTGTCATCTGGCGAGGGAGCTCTGCCCCATTCAACAGCCTGTCGGGAAGGTAAACACGACCACAGCAACAGAAAACCCCGAACAGCACAGTGTGCCTGCCGTAAGTCAGTTGACTGTAATAAGCTGTTTGTAGCCGTTTTGAGCATGCGCTTCGAATTGCTAAATTTTCTTGTTAACCGCAACAGGCGAGTGGGTATAATACTTGCTGAACGTGCATAGTTCGTCATTTGTCATGCAAGTTTCCTGTGTTACTTTTTTATTCGTTTAGTGAGCTGTGTGCTTAAGAGATTTGTTTTAAAACTTCCCTGTTGCCTAGCATTTTCTATGCTGTCAAGTTGATTGGTATGAGTATGCCTGTGTTAGTAATAACTTTATTAATAAGATTTATGCGTTACAGGGGCCCATAGGATTATTATTGTTATAGTTAAGAAGCCCGGAAAGGGGTCTCACTGTGTTATCCTACGTCCCTGCTGTCAGTCGCCTCAATGACAACTAATTCAAAGCAAGGATCTACCTCGACGCACTATTTAATTTCTGAATGCAGTAGCTAATACTTGGCTAATAAAGGTATCTACTCGGACGCACTATTTAATTTCTGAATGCAGTAGCTAATACTAGGCTAATAAAGGTATCTACTCGTATCTCCTTTTATTAAAGCAGCTGCCCAGCTACTTAAATCTGCGTGCTTCTGTTGCAAATTTTGGGCCGGCCGAGGTGGCCGTGCGGTTAAAGGCGCTGCAGTCTGGAACCGCAAGACCGCTACGGTCGCAGGTTCGAATCCTGCCTCGGGCATGGATGTTTGTGATGTCCTTAGGTTAGTTAGGTTTAACTAGTTCTAAGTTCTAGGGGACTAATGACTTCAGCAGTTGAGTCCCATAGTGCTCAGAGCCATTTGAACCATTTTGTTGCAAATTTTGGACGCTGGAGCGACATTTTCGGTGACCTCGACTCGTTATATTGTTACCATTTTCCGTTACCAACATTTCGCCTCAATTTGCTGCGCCAGTGGGCGAGGAAATATTTAAGAATTTCGAACTTACTGTTTCTGGCCATTCAACAACAGCGTTAACTATTAATTTCTCTTAAACTAATTAAGGAAAATATCTTTTTTGTTTTTAATAAATTTTACGTGGCCCTTGATAGCAGTTCCTACTGCTAATACCGTCGTGCGTCTTCGGGTGGTTTTCAGTCCCTAACTTGGAAGTGGACATTGTCGGCGAATTCTGACTTAATATTGTTTTATCTTATCTTCAATGGGCCTCAGCGGTATTGTAGTCTGGCATTCGGTGCATATTAAGTACACTTTTCGGGCACATCACTTACTATAAACTTATAACTGTCCATTGGCCAAACGTTTTTTTACATTAGTATTTATTTATTTGCCAGAAGACCTTGGTCATCTTAAAGTTATTGGAATCCTATGTCTTTATTTTTTTGTTCTCTCTCTCTCTCTCTGTCTCTCTATCAAGTGGTTTTTAAGCTTATCTATGTCTGTCGTGCTAAATGAACAGTAACCACCTCTCTTCCTAAATTACTTTCTCAGTGGAGAATTATAATATTTATTTTTTGTACCTTGCAAGGTGTTTTGTCGAGAAACTTAAAAGCTTCCACGCTAATTTTTTACTAGTTGTTTATTTGGTTACTCTTCATGTTAATAAAGTGTTGTTAAAAGTTTACATCCTTTAATGGACCTGACAGCATACCTTTCACCCTAACAGCTCCCCACTGCTTTTGCTGTTCAGAGTTTCACTGACATACTTATTCCCGTCTACATCTAACTTTTAGCACACTACATCGACTTCACAAGTTAGCACCTCTTTACAAAGGCTCATAACTTGTCCTAAAGTCAAGACACTGGCTACTCCTTATATTAGACAAATGCCACATGTATTTTAACTGTCAGAGTGGCTCATTCCAAAATTTTTACATTCTAAGTTTCACTTTTCACAATATTGTGGCTCAATTATATTCTCATCTGAAAACCAGAAAAATAGAGTGTCGATTCTTTTAAGGAGGAATAATGGCAAATACTGATCGTTTAATGACACAGAAATGAAGAGTTCCCCTGCAGAAATGATGATGAAAGGAATATGTGGAAAAATTTTTAAAATGTGACACAACATTTTAAAGAAACCATGAAAAAATATCCATGCTACTAGAGAGCTGCAGAGGGCAAAATATAGGGGAAGATAGATATTGGAATACATGGACAATAAAACTCTAACCGCTTAGCGCCGGTGGCAAGATGATCGCAGGAGAGAAAGTCGCGACGAGTTGGTACTAGTCATTCACAAGATTAGAGGAAAGAAAAACTTGATGCCAACATTATAGTTAGTCCAAAATTATGCGGCAAATAAAACTCATTGGGCTATGATTTAGGGATTTAAGCTACTAGTAAACACGGTTCCAAATGGTGTCACCGCATCTGCGAAGCGAAAGCTACCCCAGCGTCACTCAGCTCAGCACATCGGCTGAGCAAATGTATTCTTTCTGTTGCCAGTCTAATGGAGAATCAGCAATATAGTACAACACGTTTGGCAACTATGTGTCAGAGACCGTCTCGTCAAGGAGAAAAGGACGGGATTCGCATCCATGATTGGTCGGAGATTTTTTCAGCTCGATGAGTGAGTGCTGTGTTGCTCTTACGTTCATACGGTCATAGTAGACATGCCACTGTTGAGGTGGCTGAATGAGCACCTAACGAGAGCCAGTAAAGTCAAAGAAGTACTGTGAGTGAGCCACGTCGAAGTATCAGTCTTGATAGATCGGGATCGAGCCGTAGTTTTTCGCCTCTTGTTCAGAAAGACAAGCTAAGCATTTGGTTTATGTAATCGATATCTGAGTATTGTAGAGAGAGAGAGCAGAAGCAGCGGAGTTGCAGACACAGAGGCGAACACGAGCATGGCGTGGCTGTCGGCAGGTAACTGTCTGCAGGTAACTGTGGTCACCAAGAGAGGGAGCGCCTAGCTGATCAGTATGGCTCCGCTGGGTACTGACACACGCAGCGGGGAGAACGGTGGACTCTGCGGCTGTTGGCGGTGCGGACAGTGCGTGAAGGAACGTTGCAGCCAGAGGTGTACAAATTCCCATTGCAGCCTGCTTGCCCCTAGCTCCTCTGCAACCATTCATGCTGGTCAGCCTGCCGCGACGTAAACACAAGAGTGCGCGTGTACTGAGGCATAGTGGGTAATGCGACCGACTTGGGCTCCCGCAAGCCCGGGCTACCTGGGTTCCCGCAGGCCTGTCAAGCTTCACGGGACCCGCTCAGCTTGCTGCGCCTGACAACAGGTTGCGCTTCAAGCTACCGTGACTAGAGTAGCCAGGTAGTTAGCCGGCAGTACATTTATCGCAACGGTGGGGGCAGCACAATGAATAGGTCGGACTTTACTGAGATTGAAAAAAAATTGACAACTGGCGAATACATGCTGGTAACGAAACAGAGAACAAGTGCCCCATAGGAAATGTTTTCGTGTGTTTATGAGGCCGCTTCAAATAAATCGGTGGGTGTGTCTCAATGCAAACTATGTAAAAAGCTCTTAAGTACTTATTTAGGAACCTCGAGTATGTTACGACATGTGTGCAAATTTGACAAGCAGTTCCCCCACTCCGTAAATATCTTGAAAGAGGGCAAAGATTTAGCGGCCGAAAAGGGCGTCGAAATGTGTGCTAAGGACCTGAGACCATTAAGCAGTATAGAGGGAGAAGGATTTCATGGTAGCCCGCAAACGATGTCAAAATCTTTTGTAAGGTACTCTATTCCATGCACTGTCCGAAATATTATGTAGACAGTAATGTTCCTCTTGATGGTCAAGTGTGCAAAATTTCTTCAAGATCGGAATAAAACTGTAGGTTGGTGTAGAAGTGTGTAAGTAAAGTACTCTCCGCCATGTACCATTCAGAATTTTAAGCAGACAGCGCCCTTCATCCTGCTTATCAAGTATGCCAAATTTCATCAAGATCGGAATAAAAACGTACAATTTGTCGAATTCCGTTAGGTAAAGTAACCTCTGCCATGCACCTTACGAAATTTTAAGTGGACTGTGACCTTCCTCTTAGTTTCAAGGTATAGTGTGCAAAATTTCATCAAGATTGTATACAATACAAACACACGGACACAATGAAAACACACTTTCAGTTTTTCTCAAATTTTCCAATTTTTCGGTCGATTTTCGAAAAATTTTATTTCATAAAAACCTTGTCCTGAGAATTACGAACACAGCAAAAAAAAATTGCCGAATTGGTCCAGCCGTTCTCGAGTTTCACGCTTATTAACGCATTTGGCAATTCATTTTTATTTATATAGATAATAACCCCGAAATATATGCGTAAAGGAAGAATGTACAAATAAAACCCAATATTTTTTGACCTGAAATTAATATACATATGTAATGTTAGGGTTTGTCTTTTGGTGCTCAGGTAAAATAAAAACTTTTAATTAACGTTCATAGTGCGACAATGAAGCGCGCAGACTAAACGGCTGGGTAGCGCAGCTCAGCAGTAATATGGGCAGGCAAGCAAGTTTCCCGCAGCCTGCCCGGGTTGGGTTCTGCTTGGCTTGGCTGGGAGTGAAGCAGCCTGCCCGTTTTGTTGACAACGCGCGGCGACCTGCCCGCCTGGCCACCGGGCAAGCATGGGCGAGTTAAAAGCGGAACATGTTCACCTCTAGTTGCAGCCGTTTGATGCTTCTCGGCTAGCGCAGCTCGTGGTCTAATGGCTAGCGTTGTGGTCTCTCGATCACAGGGTCCCGGGTTCCTCCTTTCGCCTCAAATAGTCGAGTATGGTATTCTACAGGGTGTTACAAGAAGGTACCGCCTAACTTTCAGGAAACATTCCTCACACACAAATAAAGAAAAGATGTTATGTGGACATGTGTCCGGAAACGCTTAATTTCCATGTTAGAGCTCATTTTAGTTTCGTCAGTATGTACTGTACTTCCTCGATTCACCGCCACTTGGCCCAATTGAAGGAAGGTAACGCTGACTTCGGTGCTTGTGTTGACATGCGACTCATTGCTCTACAGTACTAGCATCAAGCACATCAGTACGTACCATCAACAGGTTGGTGTTCATCACGAACGTGGTTTTGCAGTCAGTGCAATGTTTACAAATGCGGAGTTGGCAGACGCCCATTTAATGTATGGATTACCACGGGGCAATAGCCGTGGCGCGTTTGTATCGAGACAGATTTCCAGAACGAAGGTGTCCAGACAGGAAGACATACGAAGCAATTGATCGGCGTCTTAGGGAGCACGGAACATTCCAGCCTATGACTCGCGACTGGGGAAGACCTACAACGACGAGGACACCTGCAATGGACGAGACAATTCTTCGTGCACTTGACGATAACCCTAATGTCAGCGTCAGAGAAGTTGCTGCTGTACAAGGTAACGTTGACCACGTCACTGTATGGAGAGCGCTACGGGAGAACCAGTTGTTTCCGTACCATGTAGAGCGTGTGCAGGCACTATCAGCAGCTGATTGGCCTCCACGGGTACACTTCTTCGAATGGTTCATCCACCAATGTACGTTCTGTTGCTGTGTGTTTCCATTCCATGATTAATGTGACTTGAGGAGAAGTAATAAAATGAGCTCTAACATGGAAAATAAGCGTTTCCGGACACATGTCCACATAACATCTTTTCTTTATTTGTGTGTGAGGAATGTTTCCTGAAAGTTTGGCCGTACCTTTTTGTAACACCCTGTATGCAGTACATATACTTTTTATACCATATACGTTAAAAACTACGCAACCCAAATCGGAACGTTTACTAGAGTATCGTCTAAAAATATGAACCAAATCGGTCAAGAACTTATAGAGATTTTTACAAACAACCTCAACCAAGGGCTAGTTATTATACACGCAGTAGTGTAGATTAGATCTAAACTTCACAATGGAAAGACAGAAACCTTAATTTTGGATTGCTGGCTCAATGAATACCGTGTGAGTGGTGTCTACCACGTATAGTTCTGAAATAAACAAGATTCATACCTGCCAAAAAAAAAAAAAAAAATAAATAAATAAATAAAACAAAATAAAATCTGTGTTAACTGTATAAGTCACGTGACATTCTGAACATCCTATTCTAGGGATTCCGTTTCCCAAAAATGACAAACACTTCACACTGCTATGCACACACGAACGTCGAAACTGCGGTGCTGCATATTAAAATCTAGATTTTTTATTCTAGTTGTTTCTGAGCTTGTCCTACACGATGTTGACACGCCTATAAAGTGTAAACCACAAAGTGAAAACTTATTTATTAAACGATGAGACTGTTTTTGCTAACATTAGCTGTAACTTACATTCGCGATTCCTACCCCGTCCTCTCCAACAGAGCGTGGAGAAACCGAACCACTGGTATTCATCCATCTCTCAAGCAGATATACTGATGAGCCAAACTGCTGCGATCTCCTTCTTGAAAGCATGATGGTCCACCTTTGGACACAAAACAGAAGTGATTCTGTGGGGCATCGATTCGATAAACCCTTGGTAATTGCCTGGTCATGCAAGTAGAGTAAGCTACAGTCTGTGGTTTGTGGGCTGTGCCCCGATAGCGTGCTAGTGAATTCCATCCAGTTTATATTAAGCCAATTTGGTGACCAAGTCATCACTTTGAGTTGACCCTCAGACTACTGAAACCTCTGTACCAAGAATCTGTCCCTGTGACAGGGGCAGTTATACTGCTGGAAGATTCCACCACCGTTGGGGAAGTCATGTAGCATGAACGGCCGGAGAGATATTCACGTTGTCCATAGCTGTCATGGCGCCTTCGGCAAATAGCAGAAGCGCAAGTGAATGCCTCCCACAGAACAATACCGCGCCCACCGGCCAGCGTACGTGGTGCAGTCCATAGTTTTGAGTAGCCGTTCGCCTTGATGGCGGCGTGTGCGCGAGCGACCATCGTGCTGGTGTGAGAAGAAAGGTATTTTATCCTGCCAGGTGACACTTTTGCATTGTCCAACCATCATTATCCCGTGCCCATTGGAGTTGTAAGGGGCGATCAAAAATGAATGAAAGATTAGTGTGTAGTGTCACGTCGACAACCTTGTCATTACAGACGGAGAGTAAGCTCGGATTATGGAAGAACTGGATCGATAATCGATCGTACCATTTCAAAGGAACCGTCACGGGATCTGCTATTAGCGATTTAAGGAAACCATAGAAAACCTAAAGCTGGCGCTGATAACCTCGGCGCTGAGTGCCCGTAAGCTCCTCTATTCTGAAGTGGATGGCCGGACGATAATTTGAACCGCCCTCTTCCTGAATGCGAGTAGTAACTGACGAACTCGTTGGGTCAACATGGGGATCATCTGCTCTGAGAGCTTCATGTTCAACATCGCACCCTGAATGGTGTGCTCCAAAATACTTGTGCCGGCACCATAATTGTGTTCTGTATTCAGATCTGCCACCAAATGCTTCCCACTTTGATATAACAGAGCGGCGGAATGACGTCTGACATATGATCACCTATGCCGCGTTTCACCGTGCTTCAACTTATGCGCCCACAACATTATCACGCGAAAAGATATCCCCGTTCCAAGACAACGGGCCATATCGATCTGACCTCTGTCAACATAACATATGTAAGGAGATTTCCCATTTCGTGGCAGGTGTCTGAGCCAAGCTCAATACGAGAGGACGCTTTCATTCGGCAGGAAGATCTTTGAGAGAAGTCTGTTTTAGTGCACTGCTCCTCGGGTCTTGTAATTGGTCGCCTTTTCCTCCATGCTGTTGGGCAAACAATTCAAGTTGTTTGTGACGGGCCGGCGGTGGTGGCCGACCGGTTCTAGACGCTTCAGTCCGGAACCGCGCGACTGCTACGGTCGCCGGTTCGAATCCTGCCTCGAACATGAATGTGTGTGATGTCCTTAGGTTAGTTAGGTTTAAGTAGTTCTAGGCGACTGATGACCTCATATGTTAAGTCCCATAGTGCTCAGAGCCATTTGAATTTTGTTTGTGAAGGTCCAATATGTCTGCGCCTGTCAGCTGATTGAGGAAGGAAACTGCCCAAGACAGTAATCACATTTGTAACATTGTTGTGAGAAAGGAGAACGGGTTGGTGCCTTAACCTTGGATTATGGACTAAATTATGTACATAACAGTTGTGTTAATGTTATAATATTTAAAGGTTTATATTAAAATGCCTCGCTTAATTTGCTTGCCACTTGCCGATTTAACTGGATTGAAGTGTGTGGCTAGCAGTCTTTTCTTGCATTCTGTGCGAGTGCGCTAAATTCATTTAATGACGTTTTAATCTCAGCAGATTATTACTACTAGTCAGTTACTTAACGTTGGTTTTAAGACTTTAGTCAGTCGTGGGTCCTGAGAAATGATGGGTGTGAAATGAAGTGACTGTCTTTTTTGTGTTGGTATTCTTGATTTCACAAATTTAACCAATCATTTCCATAACGTCAGTACTTGTTAAAGTTACGGCACGAATTCAGAGAGTTGTTAGTAGTTCAAGATGTTGATTGCCTTGATAACTGCTAAATCTGTGAAGCAAACATCTTATTTTAGACACCATTATTCTGAATATTTTCTTGGGATGTGTTAGAGATATTTGTTGTTGTTGTTGTGGTCTTCAGTCCTGAGACTGGTTTGATGCAGCTCTCCATGCTACTCTATCCTGTGCAAGCTTCTTCATCTCCCAGTACCTACTGCAACCTACATCCTTCTGAATCTGCTTAGTGTATTCATCTCTTGGTCTCCCTCTGCGATTTTTACCCTCCACGCTGCCCTCCAATACTAAATTGGTGATCCCTTGATGCCTCAGAATATGTCCTGCCAACCGATCCCTTCTTCTAGTCAAGTTGTGCCACAAACTTCTCTTCTCCCCAATCCTATTCAATACTTTCTCATTTGTTATGTGATCTACCCACCTAATCTTCAGCATTCTTCTGTAGCACCACATTTCGAAAGCTTCTATTCTCTTCTTGTCCAAACTATTTATCGCCCATGTTTCACTTCCTTACATGGCTACACTCCATACAAATACTTTCAGAAACGACTTCATGAAACTTAAAACCTTGTAAGTAGGCTGTTTATGTTTTCTTATTGGCAACGTTACGTAGCGCTCTGTATGAAAATCACTGGCTGTGCTGTGTGCAGTCTGTGGCTAGTTTGCATTGTTGTCTGCCATTGTAGTGTTGGGCAGCGGCAGCTGGATGTTAACAGCGCGTAGCGTTGCGCAGTTGGAGGTGAGCCGCCAGTAGTGGTGGATGTGGGGAGAGAGATGGCGGAGTTCCGAAATTTGTAAGACTGGATGTCAATTATGACTATTAAGGTAAATACATTGTTTGTTCTCTATTAAAATCTTTCATTTGCTAACTATGCCTATCAGTAGTTAGTGCCTTCCGTAGTTCGAATCTTTTATTTAGCTGGCAGTAGTGGCGCTCGCTGTATTGCAGTAGTTCGAGTAACCAAGATTTTTGTGAGGTAAGTGATTTGTGAAACGTATAGGTTAATGTTAGTCAGGGCCATTCTTTTGTAGGGATTACTGAAAGTCAGATTGCGTTGCGCTAAAAATATTGTGTGTCAGGATAAGCACAGTCTTGTATAATTGTTCAAAAGGGGACGTTTCAACCTATACTCGATGATTATTATATTTATTATATAATGTTTTTAAGAAAATTTTTATCATCTTTAAGGAGATTAATTTTACCTCTTTTTCAAGGAAGTAATTATTTTATTTATATGTATCTTAGATGGTTTAAGCTGAGTGAGATCTGAAAAAAAATTCTCCTTAAGCTTTCATTATCATAAATATATGCAATTAGTTAAGGTTTCCATATCAAATTAAGCTTCCAATTTCTAAATTAATTTTTTGTTAAAAATTGTAACGATGAATGGTGCTGCTGTTGTGTTACCCTTGCTTTGCCCTTCCACACCAAAGCCCTTGTGCTGGCCTTCACCTCCCCCCTGGTAAACAATTTCACTATCGTCACTAGAATGATTCTCCATGATTGCCCTGTTCTTCTTACATGTATTACTTTCCTTTCCGCATCACGTGCCCGCACGACCACCAGGCAGCGTTCAGTCTCGTGGTGGCCAGTAGTCATTGTGGTGTCGTAAGCACAGCACGCACCACCACGCAGCACTACAGGCGTCGATAGGTCGACAGCCCACTCCAGAGACGGCGTATATCGCAACGATTGCGTCTTAAAAAAGTCGCAGCGGTGGTTCAAATGGCTCTGAGCACTATGGGACTTAACTGCTGAGGTCATCAGTCCCCTAGAACTTAGAACTACTTAAACCTAACTAACTGAGGACATAACACACATCCATGCCCGAGGCAGGATTCGAACCTGCGACCCTAGCGGTCTCGCGGTTCCGGACTGTAGCGCCTAGAACCGCTCGGCCACTCCGGCCGGCCGTAACGGTGGCGCTGCCAGAGAAGTGAATGTGCGCCGGCGCTGCAGGAGAGCTGGCAGATCCAGGTCAGCTAGGATACCGAGAAGACCGACTTCTAATTGGTACACCACACCGCATCGTCAACGCCATACTGTCAGCAGTAAACATTCTGCTGGGACAAGAGCTGTTTACTATATGGCCTTAGCTTCCGGAACCGCAGTTGAACATCAGGATCTGCTGCCTGAGCCGATTTCTACTAGTTTAAGCATTCATCAATAAATACACAAATCAACAAAAAGTTTTGCATCACCCCTGTTCCCGGAACTCCTAAAGATAGACGTTGACTATGGATATTGTATCACAGACACAGTCCCTTTGACTGTTCGGAGATGGCACTAAGCCCGCCCAAAGATGTCAACAACTGTGCATGAACAATGAGCAGCGTCTATTAGACGGAGGGGGTCCGACAGCCGATCAGTTTCAGTAATTCGACCAGAAAGGAGGTACACGACTCGTGTTGTCTGTAGTTCAACCATGCCTAGACGGTCAATACCGCGGTTCTGACGCGTCCGCATTGTTACTTTGTGCCTGGAAGGGCTCTCAACAAGGGAAGTGTTGATGCGTCTTGCAGTGAACCAAGGCGATGTTGTTCGGACATGGAGGAGAT
Organism: Schistocerca nitens; assembly: GCF_023898315.1. NCBI lineage: Eukaryota > Metazoa > Arthropoda > Insecta > Orthoptera > Acrididae > Schistocerca > Schistocerca nitens. The sequence goes on along the minus strand of NC_064621.1, from coordinate 476,423,946 downwards.
ACAGAGACACAGGAACTGTCGATAAGACGCCTCACTCACCCCCCCCCCCCCCCCCCAGGGCTACTGCTGCAATGGATGATAGCTACCGATGGATTATGGCTCGGAGGAACCCTGAAAGCAACGCCACCATGTTGAGAAATGCTTGTCGTGCAGCCACAGGACGTTGCGTTACGACTCAAACTGTGCGCAATAGGCTGCTTGATGCGCAACCTCACTCCCGACGTCCATGGCGAGGCACCGACAACATTTTGCAGCGTCATTTATCACCGTGAGAGTGTTCCTGTGGACAGCAGCCGGTAGCCTGGGATTCTCAACACCGTGAGAAGGAGCCAACACACCGATGTGAACCTGTGTTCTCTAGTAGCTTGTCGGATGCTTATTACGTGTGAGCATGTTTTGCAACTTCCTTCGTATAACAATCTTGGGTCGCACGTTGTAGCCTGTGTGCAAGAATATGTTGTGTGGGATTAGTTTCTCCACTCCCGTCCGGTGCGTTAACCGACTCTGCTATGCATTCTGCTCCTCATGTTACTGACTGTGGTAATCTCTGTTCCCCGGAGGCGGACGAACGGAGTTTCATCTTGTCAAGTTTGTGTATGGTGCAGCTCAGCAACTCTTTAAGTGTATTTCTAGTTTCCCTAATTATTTACGCTTTTAAGCAATGCCCTGATTTAGATCTTTCCGTTTGTAAATAAATTCTGTAATGAACTCCTTACTTGTGCTTCGTTTGTAATTCTGAACTGAGTATCTAATCTGGTAAAATTGAGCGAACACATTCTGGCCTCTCTCAATGTGTCTTGGCGGGAGCTGTCACCCTCATTCGGTGTGCGGCACAAATGTTGTAAATACGACGAAGCAAGCGTTCGTATCTAATTTACTGTTTACTGGATTGGCATGCACAATGTGTTATCAATTTGTGTAGTTGTTAACGAAATTGTTTTTTTTTCTTTAATGGATAATGTGTATTTTATGCGTTGTTCGACCACCCATATGCTCGTTATTTAATTGCTGTCTCTAATTTTTTTTTACATTAGTTTATAGTGTGCACCTTCATTCCTGTGTGTGGACATTTACGGTTCTTAAATCTCAATTTTTTTTATTTTTTAAGTTAATTCCAGGTGTATATTCAAATTATTCTTTTTAAACTTGGTGATTAATTTGAAGTAAGAGTTCTATTTCCTGTTTGAGTTGAGAGCACATTCAAATTCACTAAATTCTTTGACACTTTTGCCATTAACTTCCGCTGCATATCCAACTTGCCTTCTGCACCTTGTTGTTAATTGGTTTAAAGTTATCGTTCTGCTTGCTATTTAAACACATGCGCATCGTTAAAATTCTTTGCCGGTGATTAAATACAAGGGCAAATTTTACTATTCTTTTCAAAGAAATATTCTTTTGACTTATTAACTCAAAGTGTGTAGCGTACAGACTTGGATCCATTGTTAAAAGTTTAATTGGGAAAATTTCTATGACCGTACCGATGGAGATATTTCTTCTGTCATTCATTTTTCAAGATTACTTTATACGCGGAGCGGCCAATAAGTAATGCGACCCATTTTCTTCCTCGGTCAGTTTCGGCGGAAAAATGCTGAATTTTGTATGGGACATCATGGAATATTCCCGTTTCTGCCCCTATGGTTTCATGTAGTTCCAATAGGTGGTGGCATTATATGTGGAGGGGCGTTCCAAGCAGAGAAGTGTCATTGAATTTCCTTTGGCGGAAAACCAGAGAACCACTGATATCCGTAGGCGCTTGTAGAATGTCTACCGAGACCTGGCAGTGAACAAAAGTACAGCCAGTCGTTGGCGGAGGTGTCTGTCAAAATCCGAACAAGATCGAACAGAACCGCCCGATCTCCTTCGTGCCGGCCGGTCACACATAGTTGTGGCTCATACAATGCTGAAACGTGATGACACTCGCATTGCAAGTGATCTACGAAACACAATCAAACACATCGCTGCTCTGTTGGTAGTGCTAAAAATGGTTCAAACGGCTCTGAGCACCATGGGACTTAACATCTATGGTCATCAGTCCCCTAGAACTTACAACTACTTAAACCTAACTAACCTAAGGACATCACACACATCCATGCCCGAGGCAGGATTCGTACCTGCGACCGTAGCAGCCGCGCGGTTCCGGACTGAGCGCCTAGAACCGCTAGACCACCGACACAGGTTGTAATAACATTGCTTTCCCCGAAAGTTGATAAGATTTTTTTTCTTTTGTGCATTACCTTCTCATAGTTCGTATGTATCATTTATTTCAACTATTCTTTATTTGTTAATACGTCACATTGTTTCTTCATTCATTTTGTTACTGTTGTTATATTGTACGAATATGAATGTTCTTGTTTTATATGCATTTTAAATCTTTGGTTAGGCTATGAGAAGTACTGTGTCAGAGAGAGAGAGAGAGTGAACGACTATCGATAGTGAGCGTGCGAGTTGTGGTATCGTGGCCGGTTCGCGAGTGAAAAAACGTGAAAAATTTCGGCGTGAAAGACGGTGATACGAGGAGGAACAATTAATTACAGTGCGTCCGCTATGTTAACAGGAGATCGTGCATTATTAAGTGAACAGTAAAACCTGAAAAGTATATCGAGTGTTTGCGGTGACGATTTTACAAACTGTGTGAACTTTTGACAGCCATGAAACAGACACCATTGTCGTGTGGAGACACTAACTGTGAAAGTGGAACAAACCAAAATGTAAAGTAAATGAACAGTGCTGTGATTTGGTCAAGAAACATTTATTATATCATCCAAACTGTCTTAAAGACGACGACGTAAATAGAACTGATGTTTGACGGACTGTTATAGTGATAAACACATGTGACTGTTTTCATGTGGCAACACGGAGAAAGAACTGTGCGAAGTTTTGGCATTAACCGTCTATATATCGTAAATACTAAAAACATTGCATAATTCCGACCTACCCGCACCGCGTGATTAATAAACTATTAATAATAAAACGTCGCGCGTGTAACAACGCACACACTGGAACCATTATTATCGCTGCAGTGCTGTCCGCTGATTCGACTACAACGGAGACGTGGACCACAGCCGTAACTGGAATATTAATGAAACGGTATGATCCATCATTATCTTCACGCCACGAGCCAGGATTAACTTCACAAATCGTCCGCGCGGACCACCGCAGACGTCATCGCACTGCCTGCAGCAACAGTTAAGACATTAAATGAAAATAATTACGCTCTCTCTCATTTCAAAATTAAAGACAATTGCAGTTAAATGATCTATTTTAAAACTACTGTCACAATATCAAGGTTCAATTTTGTTTAGTTCCAATAAATATTCTTTCCATTATTTCGTCTTGTTGACAGTGTTGAAAACCCGCCAAATTAAAGTTCAATTAATAATTTTCTTTCAAAATTCTTTTCAGACATTTTGCTGCTCATCATAATTTTATTTTGATGTTTGTGTGTAACTTCTTTTGTAGGGAGTAAATATTTTATTTTTTGGTTCAATAAAATTAGCTACCATAAAATTACGTATGTTACCAGCTGATGCTGTCCGCCATTACTGCTAGAAAACTGACCAATAGTATTTTTGCACCTATTTTCTCATTGGCTGTCAGCTTCAAAACAAAATTACGAATTTCGTTGGCATCTAGCAAATGCGCGATGTCTATGTAGGCTCCAACAATAATTTTATTTTTATTTTTTTACTTTTGCAGGTTTACTGGAATTATATTGACTTTAATTGTTCATTTGCCCCCCTTTAAAGTGATTAACGCATCTATATAATAATTGTACTGAATTAGCTAATTTTTTTTACATAAACATTGGCATACCATATTTAGCTTAAAATTAACGTCTTATTTGCCCCACATAAGATTCTGCACGTACTGACAAACACTATGACAATTTTTTTGTCTATGACTAACAGGTGTAGCCTGATTCCTTGTATAGGTCATGTTTTATCATTTAAAAGGGTTTCTTTTTTTCAGAAGTAGAGAACCAGTTTCTTCACATGGTGCTGACTTCGAACCGGAAATAAAACGGCAAACCATGGAGTGGTTCGATGCGATCATAGAGTCCTTCCAGTAAGACATTAACACTGAAAGGACATTATGCTGAAAAGCAGGGTTTTTCGTTCAAAAGAGTGGGGAATAATATGATATATTGGATTCCTGAATAAAACCAAGCGGCTATCAGAAAATAATGCCTCGCATTGCTAACTGAATGCCTCTCGTATCTAAGTTTTATTGATATAAGGTCTGGGTTCCTTGACCACCATGGCTTGTGAAGCGTCCAGATTAACCGGTGGCACAGGGGCTTAAACGTATTGCCCAGAATTTGAGCCGATGTTATTTATTTTCGATTGACAGTCCTGTATTTTGTCAAGGAACCCTGTGGATGCAATAAATTTTGTACCACGAACGGTGTCCATTCCCTGTTTCCTCAGTGCTTTTATCCTCAGGGCCACCAAAGCCCAACGACACATACTTCTGTTCGTCATGGCGTCACGAGACAAACTAAAAACTCTAACCAAAGCGTTGCTGTTCTACCGTAGCCACAGGAAATGGTGTCACATCACGTGGCGGCGAAGGAGAGTCATGCAAAGCACGTGCAAGAACGGTCAGTCAGGGACTACCACCACAAGTGAGGTCGTACTAAGTCAAAAATGCTGTTAAATAAACTAAGGGAAGCATCCACAGAGTAGAAATATTTATGGAGGGATCATTCTGACGTGAAACACGGAGTTTTTTCGCCATCGTCACTCCAACCGTCAGGTGACGAAGTTGCAACGTAAGATTCACTGCAAACGGCCTGCGGAATTTAAATGTCATTACATCGCTTCTGCGGACAGATCCCATTTAACACTACTATGGATTTAGTAAAGGCAATTCGTAGACATTTGGCTTAAATCTTTGAAGTGATAAGCGCAAGAGCATGTCGCTGGTTTGCCACAGGTATCACAGTTCAGATGTCGGTGTTTATCCACGGCTGTTTCCTAGATTTTTCAATGTACTTGATCGTATTGCCAAGTCTCTGTTTTAACAAATTATGATGATTGAGAAATGACTTCCTGTGATGCCTAAGTGACAGTGTCCCGATAACATTGAGCTTGGAGCTGAGACAGGCCGGAAATTAACGATTCAACACACTTTGGAAGATTTGTAGGAGCTAATTTCTTCTCTGGGGTTTGAAAACTGAGTAATACCAAGGAATCGACTCATACTGTCACATATAAATGTCATCCGCATGTGAAAATCGATCGAAATGTGTATACATTCCTTGGGTTGATGGCAGCACACTCCAGCAGCTCTTGTCTCTTAGATATAGTGTGATATAGTCACATAGATAATCGCTAGGATGTTGTGCCTTCATTACACTGTGCCTAGATATTATACAACACATAAAGCACGCCTTACAAGTATAATAACTGATTACACCTTTGTGGTGCTTTTCTATGAAAAGCAATTTTTCTTTGTTTATATGTGTCTGTAGCAGCAAAAATGCAGCACCACTGCGATTAATAATAAATAAATGTTACAAATATAATAAGTATGGTTGCGCCCTTTGTGGTGCTTTTCCATGAAAAGCAATTTTTCCTTCTTTATATGTGTCTTTAGCACCAAACATTCAGCACTACTGCAATTAATAATAAACAAATGTGTGAAAACGAAGCAAATATGCGTAATACTACAATTTCCATCTTAGCGCAAAAAGTAAATAACGTTGTGACTGTTTCTGTTTGATGTTGGTCAAACGCTATGCTCATCCTAAATAGATACTGGAAATCTGTGGGACTATAGTGAGATATTGCTAGAAGCAGAGTCTGGGAAAGGAAGAAAAATAGCAAATGATGTGTCTGACTGTCGTATGCTCAAACACGATTAACAGAAACATTTTTATTGTTATTGGCCAGATTATAAATATGGAGGGAGACATAAGGCCAGAAATCTATCGACGAATCAAGCTTGGCTGGCAAGCATTTGGGAAGAATTCAAAAGTATTCAGATCAAAAATGTCAGTAAATCTGTAGAAAGCAGTATTTGATCAATGCATTCTTCCTGTGATGACGTATGGCTGCGAGACATGGACACTGAACTCATTTACAAAAGGGAAACTTAGGACAGCACAGAGAGCTATGGAGAGATCAATGCTGGGCTGTACAAGAAAGGATAGGAAAAGGGCAGATGACATCCGGTCTGTGACGAAGGTTAATGACATCTTAGAGACAGTAGGTTCCTTGAAATGGCAGTGGGCTGGCCACGTCGCAAGAAGAAAGGACTTGAGATGGACGAAGCTAGTACTGGAGTGGAGTCCGAGAGAGCACCGGAGGCCTAGAGGAAGACCACCAGACAGATGGGACAAAGACATCAAGAAGACACCTGGCATAGAACTGCCCAAGACCGTCCCACTTGGAGAAGACTGCTGAAGGCCTACCTGAATCCACGACTCGAAGAGGCCACATCCTTTAATGATTGATTTGGCTGATGATGATACATTTGAGATACTTGGTGTCTGATTCATCACGATAGAGGTACCGAACGTCATTTCTCTGCCGATTCGCACACAGAACACATTGACTGAGGTTACCACTGCCCTCTTAGAATAATGGCCACTTTTAGTGTCTCTTGGAAGATTTCGAAGCATATGCTATCAGAAAGAAGAATCTAGACAGCTATTAGTGGGCATTAACGTAGGGTGTGTTCACCGTCCGCCCTTATGACGGCTTGAACTCTGATGGCGGCACTTTCAATGGGGTGTCTGTGTGGGATCGGCAGCCCAACGACCGAGACGAGAGAAAGTAGTGACGTGGACTCTTGGATCTGGAGAGAAGTCAATGCTCAAACTCATCACAAAGATGTTCCACTGGGTTCAGGTCGGCACTCTGCGTCTATACTGCGTATTGAACTGGGTACCTAGAAACGATGCCGAGGCTTCTTCCCGCCATAGCCCTCACTAGTTTACAACCCCACAACAGGCCACACAAGTCCACCCACCCCACCACCTCCCCACACCGAACCTAGGGTTACTGTGCGGTTCGGCCCCCAGTGGACACCCCCCCCCTCCCTCCCCCAGGAACTTCTCATACCAAACGAGTGTATCCCAAATGTTTGTGTGGTAGAGTAATTATGGTATACGAGTACCTGGAGACAGTGTTTGAGCAGCAATCGCCGACATAGTGTAACTGAGGCGGAATAAGGGGAACCCGCCCCCATTCGCCGAGGCATGTGGAAAACCCCCTAAAAGCCATCCACAGGCTGGCCGGCATACCGACCTCGACACTAGACCGCGCGGCTAGCTGGGCGGTTGCCCTCTGTGTAGTTCATTCTATTTCAGGAATATCAACTACAAACAACTGCCTTGCAAATTCTGTTTCACGACAGGCTGCATTGTCATGCTGATACAATCACTGTTCCTCTATGTAAGCAACACAAATTACTGTAAAATGTCTTCATATCCTGATGTATTTAATCTAGCGCACATGAACCTAATAAATCACCTCCATACTCTAAAAATAAGTCCTTTGTACTTCAACGTACACACTACATTTGACACTAGGTAAAGTTCTCCAGGCTTTCGGGAAACCCAAACCTTATCACCGGATTTCCTCAAGGTGTGCATGACTGATAAAATCACTCGTTCCCAGTCATTCACTGTCTCCAGTGGCGTCGCTATTTATACCACCAGAAGCGTTGCTTAACATTGATAATAGAAATGTTTGGCTTATGAGGAGGTACTCGAACACTGTGCCCCATTCTTTTCAACACCCTATGCACAGTCACTGTCACAGCTGGACTGCTGGCAGTCCTTTGGATCTCGCAAGGCATTCCTTCCGCTGATTTAATGCGACTTTTTACAGAACCGTCCACAACGCTCAACGATCCCTACCCGTCAGTACGCAAGGGCTGCATTTTCTTGGTTGAGCTGTGGCTATTCCTCCTCGTTTCCACAATCGCATCTCAACAGTCATCTTGTGAAGCTTTAGGTGGGTTCAAATGTCTCTGACAGATTTGTTACTCGGGTGACATCCACGCTGAAAGTCACTGACCCCTTGTGAGCGATCCGATCCATTCTGCTATTACAGCTTCACTACTGTCAATACATTTTGTTAAGAGACAGAAGCAGTTACTCAAATAAACATTCTGGAAAAATTAGCAAACAGAAGTGGTCTCAAAATTTCAGCTGAAAAAACGCAATTCATGACAAATATAAAAAATGCACCAAAATACATAGAAACACAAATAGGTAAAATAGAGCGAGTAAATAAATTTAAATATCTTGGAGAAACTATACAACAGAATGGACTAGAAAAATCTGCAATAGATATAAGAATTAACAAAATGGAAAGAGCATATGGTTTGACCAAAAATATTTACAGCAAGAAATGTATATCTAGAGAAACAAAACTAAAACACTACACCACAGTGGTACGACCAGAATGTTTATATGGATCTGAATGCCTAACGATGAACTATAAGATGGACAAACTAGAGGTACTGGAAAGAAGGATTATTAGAAAAATAATGGGTGCAATGAAAACTGCAGATGGTTGGAAAATAAGAAGTAACGAGGAGATCTACAAGAATATAAAGAAAATATCTGAAGTACTAGCCAAACGAACCTTTTTTGGACATCTGTAGCGAATGGATAGAAATAGACTAACAAAACAAATACGTCCATATTTCTGGAAGAAGATATCGACAATAGCATGGGTTACAGAAGTAAGAAAAGATCTTGAAAGAAACAACATCAAAGAATCAGAAATAGCAGAAAGAAACCGTTTTAAAAACAAAATACTAAATTTGGAAGGCTTTCAAAGCAGAAGAAATAAAAAATCGGGAACAACATGGACAGAAGAAAGGAAGAGACTTCATGGGGAGAAAATGATGGAATACTGGAAAAATAGGAAACAACAACAAAGGAAGAAGAGAACTGAAGTTGTTAACGTGAAACTAGTTGGTTAATACGACTGTAAAAAAAAAAAAGGCCTACATAGACATGCCCACGAAATACGTAATTTTGTTTTGAAGCTGACAGCCAATGAGAAAATAGGTGCAGTTTTCAAGCAGTAATGGCGGACAGCATGAGCTGGCAATATATGTAATTTTATGGTAGCTAATTTTACTACACAAAAAATTAAATATCTACTCCCTCCAAAAGTAGTTACAAACAAACATGAAAATAAATTTTTAATGAGCAGCAAAATGTCTGAGAATAATTTTGAAAGATAATTATTAATTGAACTTTAATTAGGCGGCTATTAAACACTGTGAACAAGACGAAATAATGAAAAGAATATTTATTGAGACTAAAAAAAATTGAGACATTGTGACAGTATTTTCAAAATAGTTAATTCAACTGCAATTGTTTTTGATTTTGAAATGAGAGAGAGCGTAATAATTTTCTTTTAATGTCTTAACTGTTGCTGCAGGCAGTGCGATGACGTCAGCGGTGGTCCGCGTGGATGATGTGTGAAGTGAATCCCGGTTCGTGGCGTGAAGATAATGATGGATTCTACTGTTTAATTAATATTCGAGTTACGGCTGTGGTCCACGTCTCCGTTGTAGTCGAAACAGCGCGATAATAATAGTTCCAGTCGCGATAATAATGGTTCCAGTGTGTGCGTTGTTACACACGCGACGTTTTATTATTAATAGTTTATTAATCACGCGGTGCGGGTAAATCAGAATTATGCAATGTCTTTAGTTTTTACGATATATATCCGGTTAATGCCAATACTTCGAGAAAACAGTCACATGTGTTCATCACTATAACAGTCCTTTATACATCAATTCAATTTACGTCGTCGTCTTTAAGACAGTTTGGACGATATAATAAATGTTTCTCGATCACATCACAGCAATGTTCTTTTACTTTACATTTTGGTTTGTTCCACTTTCACAGTTAGTGTCTCCACACGACAATGGTGTCTGTTTCATGGCTATCAAAAGTTCACACAGTTTGTAAAATCGTCACCGCAAACACTCGATATACTTTTCAGGTTTTACTGTACACTTAATAATGCACGATCTCCTGTTAACATAGCGGACGCACTGTAATTAATTGTTCCTCCGCGTATCACCGTCTTTCACTCCGAAATTTTTCACGTTTTTTCACTCGCGAATCGGCCACATGCCACCACAACTTGTACGCTCTCTATCGATAGTCGGTCGATCTCTCTCTGTCACAGTACTTCTCCTAGCCTATCCAAAGATTTACAAAGCATATAAAACCAGAACATTCATATTCGTACAATGTAAAATATAAAATAGGAGCCAAATGAATGAAGAAACAATGTGACTTATTAACAAATAAATAATAGTGGAAATAAACGATACATACTTACTATGACAAGGTAATGCACAAAAGAAAAAAAATCTTATTGACTTTCGGGGAAAGCAATGTCTTTACAAGTGTTCCTCGCCTCCTTTGATACTGACGGGTCTGCCTCAGCCATTTGACTCCACTGTTGAATAAAAGTCTTCTTTAGAATCGGAGTCAAACCGTCAGCACAAGTTGCACATTTATTTTCGACTGTAGTGCTGGAGTCCGATTCAGAGTAATTACTACATCTGTGTAATCTACAACCCTGGTTTCACAAGCTGGACAATAAATTTCTCCAGAGTACTCCGTATACTACAGTCTACAGAGATATACATCCTTAGGTCTCCTGCATGTTTTCTCTTGACAAATATCCACATTCCATTAGGTCTTAAGCGAATGAAATATTTTCATTTGTCATTCATGGATGAAAGACAGTAGGGTAGCTGTGTTGTGATCATCGTTTTGTTCAACCATAAAAAATAATGTACTTCTAAATATACTTACATGTGTAGAACTAAATATTTCAGTAATATTAATATTAGCACTATTCACGTGTGTATACATATATCTTGTAATCTGACTTGTTCCACATCATATCGATAAAATAATCGTGAAAATGATCTACGGAACATGACATAACTAAACTAAACTGAACTTCAGGAAGAGGTAGTAACTTCTACTTGGGTGCCCGATTTGAAGTTTAAATTATGTGCATTTTTCACACCAAAGATTCATCTGCTTCAGTATTTCATGATAATTAAAATCCAGTAGACAATAAACATGTACCATAGGTATCGTAATAAAATTTTGATCTGCTCGGTATAGCAGTTAATCTCGTAGCGAGCGTAAGATAAGTAATCAGTGCATACAAAAATATTGCATTAGCGAAACCCTGTGTAGCTAATCACTTATAATTTATAATCATCGCATTGGCATTGCAACATCGGAAACTGGTTTCTCGTCAGTCGAGCAAATCACCTAAAATGTTAAAGTGGACGAAAACATCAAGCAACTGAATCGAAATAAGCATATTGTTATCATAATAACGCAGCATAAAACCACTGCATGTACATCCGTAACACTGTAACACACTTCTGCCATCTTCACAGTACCGACAACCGTGTGATTGCATAATCAGTATAAGAAGCTTCCTGGAAGAGCATCCAGGCATTGGTTACCGGACGGATTGCGGTGATATGAGATGTTGTACAGTGGCTGAACGTTTGCCCACCAGTCGCTGATTTGCAGAGGCAATATCTCCAATAACACACGATTCCTAGAACCATATTCAAGGGCTACAGCGTACTCCGATGAATGATCTTTGCCATTAATGAAGAGGTCTTTGTGGGAACTCAATGCGAACTACGGTCGGCCTGACTTGCCTCTGCATCGAGAACTATTTCACCGAATCATATGCACAGAGAATTCCCGAACGCATTATCTATGAAAGACACGACCGATGTAGGGTGTATTATGTAGCATCGTGAAACGTCAGCCAACAAACACAGCAGAGAGTAAATTAGCTTCAGCGTGGTGCTGTTAACGGATAAATGCGAAGTGAAGCCTTCAAGGTGACATCAAATAAGCTCGTTTTCTTCCAAAAAGTAAATTCTCTCGCTTAGGGCAGTGTAAATACGCCAAAGGGCAACATTAGATAGCCACCAGAACTGCGTGCCTTTACAGAATAACTAGATATATCTAGATGCATAGTCATTTATATACGTTTTTGTGGTAAGTAGTATGTGACCGTATCACCTTCCTTCCATCATCATCCTTATACAACATGAAATATGAAATAACACTATAAAGATATGTTTCAGACACTACAGTCAACAGATGTACTCAACAAACAACTCAAACAAATCGCGAAGAGAGGTGCCTCTGTGCTTGAACGAAAGGAAACTGTTCCCAATTAGGCTACTGAACACACACTCACTTTTGTTCTTTTTTTCAGATACAAAATTTTATTGGACAGGGTGCATATTCATTACATCGTGATACAAATGAGTGTCCCAGCTAACCACGTCATACGACAAACAACGAGTTTCATCTCATGACAATAATGAACCAAACAAGCTTCCTCACGCGAGCGACTATTGCCGACAGCGAACAGTTTACTGAAAGCTCAGCACCACGTCCTTATCCAAATTCAACAGTGCTTTCGTGGTAGGCGTGTTGCTGCTTGCTCCATACTTGTGATACCGCTTTCTACCCGCTGTTTGTTTCGTACTGAATCGACATATCAATTGTGACCATTCAAACCATTTTCAATATCCAACTTAGATCTGCTGGAACACGTTACACACTTTTCATTTTGCTGTGTAATCTGTTTTATACACTAGCGAAACTCACTCAATAACAAATTTCTGAGTTACCTAAAATTTTGTGACTTTTCCTTGAAATGGGTCAAATGGCTCTAAGCACTATGGGACTTAACATCTGAGGTCATCAGTGCCCTAGACTCAGAACTACTTAAACCTAACTAACCTAAGGACATCACACACATCCACGCCCGAGGCAGGATTCGAACCGGCGACCGTAGCAGCTGCGTGGCGCTGGACTGAAGCGCCTAGAACCGCTCGGCCACAGTGGCCAGCCACTTTTCCTTAACGACAGTGGTTAGGAGAAGTCACATTATGATACGAAGTCGCCTTAGTTTACCTTCTGCGTATTGTGATGGTCCACATTCAATCCTGCGACATCATCCATCATCTCATAAGCTCCCCCGAGCTGCGACATTGTCGCTTCTTATTCTTCACGTCATTTCCAAGACTTTCTGTTTTAAAAGGACTAACGCATGCCATTTCTTAAAGTGCCACATATGTCTTAAGATGTATTCATACTGGATAATGCTTAGAAAAACATGTCTCTTCGTTATAATTAACGACCTGTAGTACTGAGTAGTTTCCAGTTTCGTAAATCACTACATTCCCTTCTTCTTGCTTAATTTCCTGTTCTCAACATCCATTTCTCTGCACAGGTAGGGCACCGGAATGGATGCAGTGCGAGTGTGGTCAAGAAGATTTACGGTACACGTTATTTCAGTAAATCGCTCGAGGGAAATGCAGAGGCGGATCTTTGGAACCACTCAGCCAATTTACTTACCCACAAATCCCACTACATCTGAGCTTGTAATTTGTTTCTAACGACTTCGTTGCTGACAGGACAAAAAATTAATCTTGCTGTTCCTTTCGTTGAACGGCGACTCAGTGTTACTATTTAGTGTTTATATAGCAGTTGATGGCATATATACTCTGACGGTTTATATACTTTATTGACTTTATTTTCTGCTTCATTATTTGAAGGGTCTTTTTCTAAACCTTACGTAATCCTTCCTTTCTGTTGTTTTCCATGTACTGTCGTTTCGTCTCATTCAGTATACTTCTGTACCTGCAGTTGCTTCGCTAAGCTTAGTTTTCGTTGTCTCTGCGCCAAATTTTGTTGAGTAAATTTCACTGGTCATTGTTACTTCATTGAACAAAGCCGCTTAAAAAAATAAGTAAAGTACTTTTTAATGTAGGAAAAGTCGACAGTAATACTTGTCGATACATTTAAGTCTTCTCGAAAATATTTGCTCTTTCAAAACGTAGGGATTACCGAGAGGGCTCCTGGTCTCACTGATGCCTCTATTTATGGAACAGCTTTTCTTTTTTAATTTTCCCATGTCGTCATCTTCTTCTTCACTCCTAGGAAGATGTCTCTCGCTTGTTGCCATCTTAATCTAGCCACTCGTCTTCCTTATTGTTTGAAGGTTAATAAACTACTTTCTTTCAAGGGGGCTCCGTGGCTAAGTAGTAAACTGCCAGGTTATGGATACAAAGATTTCATGTTCGAATCCCAGTAAGATTTACTAAGTATCACTTATCGTTTCAGTCACCTCTGGCAATGTTTATTGATGTGAAAAATACCGAGTTGCAATGTGGTTCAGTCCTAATTAAACTGTATATGCCTCGGTAGTTGGTTGCGTAAGTGAGTTCCAAGGCAGAGGAAATGTAGGGTATAACGGATATTCCACCAATTTTTTTGTATGTGGTATCTTAACATGTATATACATGTGAGTTGGTCATTTTTTCTCTGCATCTAACTCTACTCCTGCAAACAAGCTACATAATTTACTACTTGAAGTTTTCTGCATGGTCGTAACTGCATTAGTAAATGGACTACGTCCTTCAGCACAGATTGACTGTTTTGCTTCCACGCGCTCACATTTCAACAACCGAAATTCTGCCAGAGGAAAATGAGCATTAATGACTTGCTCTTGCCACATGTGCTTGGATGTACTAACTGACCTAATACACTGTGTGATCTAAAGTAACCGGTCACCCCAAAAAACATAGGTTTTTCATATTAGGTGCATTGTGCTGCCACCTACTGCCAGGTAATCCATACCAGCGACCTCAGTAGTCATTAGACATCGTAAGGGAGCACAACGGGGCGCCTCGCGGTACTCACAGATTTCTAACGTGTTCAGGAGATTGGGTGCCACTTGTGTCATTCGTCTGTACGCGAGATTTCCACACTACTAAACATCCCTTCCGATGTGATAGTGAAGTCGAAGCGCGAAGGGGCGCGTACAGCACAAAAGCGTACAAGCCGACCTCGTCTGTTAACTGACAGAGCCCGCCGACAGTTGAAGAGGGTGGTAATGTGTAATAGGCAGACATCTATCTAGACCATCACACAGGAATTCCAAAACGCGTCAAGATCCATTGCAAGTACTGTGACCGTTAGACGGGGGTGAGAAAACATGTATTTCGTGGTCGAGCGGCTGCTTATAAGCCACACATCAGGCCGGTAAATGCCTAAAGACGCCTCGCTTAGTGTAAAAACTAAAGATTGCTTTTTATTGGAAGAACACTTAGAAAATGTAACAGATCTACAAACGAGACTGCCTACACTACACTTGTCCGTCCTCATTTAGAATACTGCTGCGCGGTGTGGGATCCTTACCAAATAGGACTGACGGAATACATCGAAAAAATTCAAAGAAAGGCAGCACGTTTGGTATTATCGTGAAATATGGGAGAGAGTGTCACAGAAATGATACAGGGTTTCGACTGGACATCATTGCAAGAAAGGCGATTTTCGTTGTGACGGAATCTTCTCACGAAATTCCAATAACCAACTTTCTCCTCCGAATGCGAAAATATTATGTTGAAACCGACATGCATAGGGAGGCACGATTACCACGATAAAATAAGGGAAATCAGAGCTCGCACGGAAAGATATAGCTGTTTATTCTTTCCGCGACCTATACGAGATTGGAATAACAGGGAATTGTGAAGGTGGTTCCATGAACCCTCTGCCAGGCACTTAAATGTGATTTGCAGACCATCCATGTAGATGTAGATAGATTGGACGAGTGAACAGTGCAAAAATGTAGTGTGGAGTGACGAATCACGGTACACAAGGTGGCGATCAGAGGGCACGATGTGGGTATAGCGAATGCCCAATGAACGTCATCTGCCAGCGTGTGTAATGCCAACAGAAAAATTCGGAGGTGGTTGTGTTATGGTGTGGTAGTGTTTTTCATGGGGGTCTCCTGCACCCCTTGTCGTTTTGCGTGGCACGATCACAGCACAGGCCTACACTGATGTTTCAAGCACCTTCTTGCTTTGAAGAGCAATTCGGAAATGGCGATTGCATCTTTCAACACGATCGAGCACCTCTTCTGATGCACGGCCTGTGGCGGAGTGGTTACACGACAGTAACATCCCTGTAACGCACAGAATCCTGACCTTAATCCTATAGAACACATTTGAGATGTCTAGGAACGCCGACATCGTCCCAACCTTACCGACCGACATCGATACCTCTCCCCAGTGCAGCGATCGGTGAAGTATGGGCTGCCATTCCCCAAGAAACCGTGCAGCACCTGATTGAACGTATACCTGTGAGAGTGGAAGAAGTCATCAAGGCACCGTATTGCATTCCAGAATTACCGATGAAGGGCGCTACGATCTTTTAAGTCGTTTTCAGCCAGGTGTTCAAATGGTTCAAATGGCTCTAAGCACTGTGGGACTTCGCATCTGAGATCATCGGTCCCCTAGACTTCAACCTACTTAAACCTTACTAACTTAAGTACATCACACACATCCATGACCGAGACAGGATTCGAACCTGCGACCGTAGCAGCAGCGCAGTTCCGGACTGAAGCGCCTGGACCCGCTCGGCCACTGCGGATACTTTTGATCACATAGTGCATAACATTGATGAAATGTACTTCTGTACGCCGTCCTTAGTCATCGGTAGAAATATCTGCACTTATATCCATAACATATTGTATAATACCAATTTCAACAGAAATCAGTAGTTTACTTTTGTTACTTTCGTTACCGATTTAAGGCTATCAAGTAATTTTACACAAATTAGAAATGAATAATCTATAATTACGTATCATAGGTTAAGGAAGCTAATAATTTAGACATTTTTGGAAAACATTCAATCAGAACAACAGCTTCCAAGACTGAAATACCATTTCAAGAGGGACTACAATACAGTGCAGTAATGACACTGGTTCTAAGTAAATAAAAGGTCGAAATGATCTGAAGAAGTGCCGTTGTTTTGCAACATTCGGATTAAATTCTGTGATGTTCCGTTAGATAGTTCTGACGTTCTTCTTTGGTCGTCCCCTAATTTAAAAGCCTAAACTCTCTTCCGAACAAAAACAAGCGTTACTAAAATCAACAATTTAAATCCTGAATGGCGGAAATTAGATTACTTAAGACACTTGGTCCGGTAATTGTTAAATAATTTTCTAGATCTATGTATCACAAAACATCCTATACTTCCAATTCAGAAAAGTCTGAAATAACAAACAGCCTCCTTCCACGAATTAAATGAAAATTATTTGACGTTAATGGAAAAACGTTCTACTTCGAAAACAATGAAGTTACCCCTATAGGGCATATGATATAGGCTCAACTTAATATCACTGCTGATAACAAAGAATTTGTGTTTCTTCATATATGAAATATAAAAAATAGTTTAGTTAGTTCGTTAAATGAGTATAACGCTAGAACTTGGTTACTATGAGAAGCATTAGGAAATAGCAGGATGAGGGATTTAATGATGATTTCTCTGTGCTTCATTACAAATAAGTACAATTTAGTTCTAATCGCTAGTTTCACATCGTAGACTACAAGCTGGGTCGTAGCTCTCTTCTCGAAAACATTCAGTCATTCTCTGTAGGATTGAAATCGGTACATGTAACAGGTCTTACGTGAGCCGTTTTGTTTGTGGTTTTAGGTTTTAGTACGGTTTGTTCACATGCGAAAAGCGTTCACCACTGAAAATTGGTGTCAGATATTTAAAATCCTCTGCGGAATAGATATACGCTATAGGGAAAAAATCGGCCATAGTAAGTGAGAGGAAAACGTAATAATGGAGGTCTAAATTGAACTGCTCGAGTCAGACAGGACATAGGAAAGGATGCAGTCTCACTCTGTGTAAAGATGAACAAAGGAACGAAACTGATCGATATTTCCGAAATTTCATTATATTTCAGGGTGAAGCGATAATGGTGACATTCATTGATGACATTAACATCCTTCAGGAATATGAGAAACAATTACGTGCAACTAGGAAGAAAATAACAGCCCAATGAGAAGGGAACACTGAGAATAAATCAGACTAATGCGATACACTGGAGAAGTATTATAAATGAGATTAACGACATATTTCAACTCAAAAATCGAGAATCACTTACTAGCAGAAGCAAAAGAGATTTTTGTACCTTGAAAGTAAAGTACTAAGCGACACACGAAACAAAGAGGGAATAGCAATTAGAATAGCAACCTTCACGAAAAGATGTCTGCTGTTATCAGAAACAGGTCTTAGTTTGAGAAGAAGTTTGTAAGAGTAGACTTGTGGAACATATCATTGTATAAAAGATAATAATAAAGTAGCAAATGCAGAGACATGAGAATCAAATATAGCTCTTGATTTGAAGAAATGTGACTGAAGAACAACATATTATGGGAGTGAAATATGGACAGTGGCAAATGTATACAATGGACAATAGAGACACATACCACACAAAATGCCAGTGCTCCCATCAGAACATCAAACTGCATTCATTCTGTGCTGTCGTACGGAGATCACGTTGCCACACAAAAATTGGCAGCGTGAATCGACACCACATACATTAGTGAGGGCCCTCGGCAATCTGCAACGACAAATGGAAGACACTCCTGAAGACCACGCAGATCACGCCTGCCCCTCAGCACAGCAGCGCCCTCACACTGAGGTAAATGTAGTGTCAAGTTATTGAGCTCTTCCCCAGTTCGTGATCGCAGCATCATAGTATAGCACCAACATGACGTTTGAAGTTTCTTGTGGACATGTTCATTTAACTGTGGAACACTGTACTGCCAAGATCACCTTGTTTATCTGTGCATTAAGTGGTGCCTTAATAGTCAGTAACAGTTGTAACGTGTCTACGAATCCTGAGGCAAAGCTCTGCGTCAAAGTTAGGTAAATCTTTTATTTATTTTTGTAATAAACTGAAGTAATATATCATTTGTTTTAGTTTAATACGCCACCTCACTGAGCAATCGTAGAACCCACAACTGTAGCTGGACGAAATTAGTTTCGCCTGGTCACAGCACATTCAGTGAGCTAAACAACACACAAAATGGACACGAGGTGACCGCATGCACGTAATGCCATTCGACGAGCAGCAGTCTTTCCTATATCCAAATGATGCCAGGCGACGAGGGCACCAACAGCCCAATCAGACGATTAACGTACTGCATGTGGAGGCTGTAATCCAGGCCTAAGGTTATTCGGTGATGTTTTCGACGTGCCAGGGTGTGGGCTCTCTCGTGCGGATTACGTGGGAGTGAGCCAAATTGTCTGTTTCTACATAATGGAAGACAAATGTTGTGCCCTATTTTACACCTTCATGATGAGTATGTTGTAAAGACACCAAGTTTTTAAGATCACAACAGCCATGCTCACGGAGTTGCACGCGTCAAGTGCTACTGTGAGATGAGTCTGACACGGGGGAGGAACAGGTGGCGGGATGTTCCGAACCATTCATAGGACTGAAGGAGAAAAGTGCATTATGTGAAACTTACGAAACTAAACACCAAGGCTGTCGTAAGTGTAGGACTGTAGTCACGAATCTATGTGTGAGAAAAACCTCTCAATCCACCCGTAATTTTGTAGGTAAACGAGGGTCCTTGACTGAAAATAAAAGATCACCACTGATCACCGATCCAGATTTCACAATAATGTTGGCAGTGCAGTTGGTATCGTCTGTATTCAACAACTAACGTTAACACATGTAGCTTACGTAAAAGCACTTCCAGTTCTCTTTATTTCTGTCATATCGGAAACAAAGAGCAAAGATTAGATAGACTTCTAGAGTATTAGAGCCAGTTTCTAATTCAGTCGATCAAGAATCATATTGCAGGTCTCAGAGGGGATAGTACTACTATAAATAAGAATATTATGTGGAGGCTTAATTAACTGAATTCACCTGCAAATACATTCTAAGGAACAAAAAGAAGAAAATGACGCACCAGGAAGGAATTACAAGACAGGGACAAAAATTGGTAGATGAGACGTACATACAGAGGCAAACAAAGTATTAAAGTTTCTGGAAAATCGGATAATTATTTAACACAAAGAGCTTCACAAATTGAGCAAGTCAGTAATGCGTTGGTCCACCTCTGGCCCTTAAGTAAACTGTTTATTTTGTCGATATTGATTGACAGAGTTGTTGGGTATCCTGAGGGCTATCGCGCCAAACTCTGTCTAAATGGCACACTCTATTGTCAAAATCCAGAGATTCTTAACGGCCCTGTCCATAATGATCCCGATGTTCTGAGTTGGGTGAGATCAAACAACCTTTCTGGCAAAGGCAGTGTTTGACAAGCACGAAGACAAGCAATAGAAAGTCTCGCCGTGTGCAGGTGGAATTATCTCGCTGAATAGTAAGCCAAGGATAGCTTACCATGAAGGGCAACAAAACAGGGCGTAGAGTATCGTCGACTTACTGCTTCACTCCCCCCATGAACCATGGACCTTGCCGACGGTTGGGAGGTTTGCGTGCCTCAGCGATACAGACAGCCGTACCGTAGGTGCAACGACAACGGAGGGGTATCTGTTGAGAAGCCAGACAAACGTGTGGTTCCTGAAGAGGGCCAGCAGCCTTTTCAGTAGTTGCAGGGGCAACAGTCTGAATGAATGACTGATCTGGCCTTGTAACACTACCCAAAACGGCCTTGCTTTGCTGGTATTGCGAAAGGCTGAAAGCAAGGGGAAAGTACAGCCGTAATTTTTCCCGAGGGCATGCAGTTTTACTGTATGGTTAAATGATGATGGTGTCCTCTTGGGTAAAATATTCCGGAGGTAAAATAGTCCCCCATTCGGATCTCCGGGCGGGGACTGCTCAGGAGGACGTTGTTATCAGGAGAAAGAAAACTGGAATTCTACAGATCGGAGCGTGGAATGTCGGATCCTTTAATCGGGCAGGTAGGTTAGAAAATTTAAGAAGGGAAATAGATAGGTTAAAGTTGGATATAGTGGGAATTTGTGAAGTTCGGTGACAGGATGACCAAGACTTCTGCTCAGGTGAATACATGGTTATAAATACAAAATCAAATAGGGGTAATGCAAGAGTAGGCTTAATAATGAATAAAAAAGTAGGAATGCGGGTAAGCTGCTACAAACAGCATAGTGAACGCATTATTGTAGCCAGGATAGATACAAAGCCCATGCCTACCACAGTAGTACAAGTTTATATGCCAACTAGCTCCGCAGATAACGAAGAGATAGATGAAATGTATGTTGAGATAAAAGAAGTTATTCAGGTAGTGAAGGGAGACGAAAATTTAATAATCACGGACGACTGGAATTCGATAGTAGGAAAAGAAAGAGAAGGAAACGTAGTAGGTGAATATGGACTGGGGTTAAGGAATGAAAGAGGAAGCCGCTTGGTAAAATTTTGCACAGAGCGTAACTTAATCGTAGCTAACACTTGGTTCAAGAATCATAAAATAAGGTTGTATACATGGAAGAAGATTGGAGATACTGGAAGGTGTCAGGTAGATTATATAATGGTAAGACAGAGATTTAGGAACCAGGTTTTAAATTGTAAGACATTTCCAGGGGCAGAAGTGGACTCTAACCACAATCTATTGGTTATGAACTCTAGATTAAAACTGAAGAAACTGCAAAAAGGTGGGAATTTAAGGAGATGGGATCTGGATATATTGAAAGAAACAGAGGTTGCAGAGAGTTTCAGGGAGAGCATTAGGAAACGGTTGACAAGAATGGGGAAAAGAAGAAGAATGGGTAGCTTTGAGATATGAAATAGTGAAAGCAGCAAAGGGTCAAGTAGGTAAAAAGACGAGGGCTAATAGAAATCCTAGGCTAACAGAAGAGATACTGAATTTAATTGATGAAAGCAGAAAATACAAAAATGCAGTAAATGAAGCAGGCGAAAAGGAATACAAACATCTCAAAACTGAGGTCGGCAGGAAGTGCAAAATGCCCAAGCAGAATTGGCTAGAAGACAAATGTAAGGATGTAGAAGCATGTATCACTAAGGGTAAGATAGATACTGCCCACAGGAAAATTAAAGAGATCTTTCGAGAAAAAAGAACCAATTTTATGAATATCAAGAGCTCAGGTGGAAACCCAGTTCTAAGCAAAGAAGGGAAAGCAGAAAGGTGGAAGGAGTATATAAAATGTCTATACAAGGGCGATGACCCTGAGGACAATATAATGGAAATGGACGAGGAGGTAGATGAAGATGAAATGGGAGATATCATACTGTGTGAAGAGTTTGACAGAGCACTGAAAGACCTAAGTCGAAACAAGGCCACGGGAGTAGACAACATTCCATTAGAACTACTGATAGCCTTGGGAGAGCCAGCCATGACAAAACTATATCATCTGGTGACAAAGATGTATGAGACAGGCGAAATAATCTCAGACTTCAAGAAGAATATAATAATTCCAATCCCAAAGAAAGCAGGTGTTGACGGATGTGAAAATTACCGAACCCTAAGTTTAATAAGACACGCCTGCAAAATACTAACACGAATTCTTTACAGTCGAATGGAAAAACTGGTAGAAGCCTGAAAGGCGTATGTACTCGTTGGCAGCGATGATGAGGCATTGTAGAATCTCTGACCAGAGCAGTTGCGCTCCACTCGCAGTAGCGAGCAGTCAGTCTGTCGACAGTAGTAGCCGAGTACAGTTGCAAGCTAGTGGTTGCGAGTAGCGCGTCGGAGATGACGCAGTCGCGGTCTAGATGCGAGAGAGTTTAGTTGTGTGTGAGCAGTCGGCGGGCGTCGACATGCCACTGGTCAAGATTCAGGATGAGGTATATTTTTATTAAATAAGTATTCATGCAGCATTGCGCTCAACAGATAATCTAATGTATATTCATTGTAATTAACTTTCAAGAATCGCCACAATAATAATTTTGATTTCAAAGCAATTTTTTAACAAACAAAAAAAAATCATTCGATTTCCTTCCATTTCCTTTAAACAAAAAATTTCAATTAACTTCAAAAAAATTTAGTTATTGCGATGCATCTGCTGCAAGCTGTGGCGCAGAATAAGAGCAGAATTTTGACATGCAGTTTTACTAAGGTAAGAAATTAATTCTGATTTTTGCACAGAGCCAAAGACCGACATTTCGGTTTAATTGAGTTTTGATTATCACTACAGTTTCATTGTCATGGGATTATCTTTCATTATTTAATGGGAACTTATAGTTGGGTCAGATTGCTATTTTCATTTAATTGTCTTTGTCTTTAATATTTTTACGGGAAGGCTACACTTGGCTCCATTTCTAATAATTAGTCTCTTTTAAATTTGTCTTGGGAGCTTACACTTAGCTCTACCCCCATTTCTATTAAGTATTGTCATTTCAAAATTTTCCGTGGGGAGGTTACACTTGGCGACCCTGCCAGGATCGTATTTCGTGAGAATCTTTTGAAAAACAGTCAGATATCTGCTCTTATTTGCTTAAATATAATTATAATGTGGCGCAACGCTTTTACTAATTTGTGACTTTTCTTTCGTTAGATCATTGGCAATTCGTTGCTCTGTTGTATTTTGTTTGTTGCTTTTGCATTGTGCTTATTTGTTTTGTGAATAATTTTGACTATTGTAAAAATGCCGCGAAAAACTGTGAATAGTGTATCGCGAGGTATTTTGAATGAAATTTCCGACTTAAACAACATGACCGATAGCAATTGTGACGCGCAGAGTAGAGATGACAATGCTGTGTTCACTAACAGTCAGTGCGTTCCAACCGCGAATGACGACTTTTACCTTAATGATGAACAAGAGAACTCAATTGTCTCCTCTGTTAATTTGACGACAATTGATGACGCGGGGCGTTCTGTTGGAATGAGCGCTGCCCAGCTTAACACACCCGGTTTCGAAAATTCAAATAACGTACAGACAAATTTCTCTAATGA
The DNA here is from genome assembly GCF_023898315.1 of Schistocerca nitens. Taxonomy (NCBI): domain Eukaryota; kingdom Metazoa; phylum Arthropoda; class Insecta; order Orthoptera; family Acrididae; genus Schistocerca; species Schistocerca nitens. The sequence continues at coordinate 476,400,195 of NC_064621.1, read as the reverse complement.
AAATGAGCAGGATACACAAAGTACGACGGATTTATTTAATTCCGAAATAATGTCTGACAGTGTACATCCGACTGATAAACCTTTTTGTAAAGTACAGAATGACCAAATGGTCACACAGAACGTGACAATTGCATGTACCCCATCACAGAGCACTGAGATTGCAGCAGCTACTTTTGGTTTGGAGCAATTTATGGCAGTAATGCTACAGTTTAAGAACGAATTTAGCGTAATTTCCAAACAACAGAATGAAAAACAAGACAAACTTAGTGAACAGGTCAGACAGCAAAATGAAAAACAAGACAAGCTTAATGAAAAATTAGACAACAATGATGTAAATCTCAAGCAACTTAGTGAACAGGTCAAACAACAGAACGAACAGTTATATGAAAAATTAGACAATAATTCCAGGGAACTTAGTGAACAAATTAGTGCCGTTGCAGCGCAGTGTCATGATACTAAGATACAGTTACGCGTGGAAATTGAGGCTTGTTCACGAAAAAGTAGCGAAGAAATTAAGTCTGTTGCTCAGGAATTAAGGGAAATGCAAACAGCTACAACAGAAACACTCAGAGACGAAATTAGCGGAATCGCTAAACAATGCTCTGAAAAGGCTACACAATTGCGCGACGAGTTTAAAGCAATGACGGCAGAACTTTCGCGCACAATGGATGAAAAGATTGACGCGAAATTCGACCAACAGAACTCTCAAATTAACGAACGTCTTAGTGTTCACATACAAAACAGTGATACACGTTTCCGGAAATTTATTGAGGATCAAAATAAAGTAAAACGTCAAGTAATGGAAACAATCACTGCACAGAGACAAGAAGAGAAACGTAAGATGTTTGCGAAGGCAAAAACATATGTAGACAATAATATTGCCACAGTGTCCGACGAAATAATACATTCAAACAGTCGAACACGGAATTACGTGACGAAATTTCGGATCTTAAATCAAAAACAGATACACACACAATAGATATTCAAACAGTGACCGACAGACTCGAACAATTAGAACTAACACAGGATTCCGATGTCGTCAAAGCTGACGTTAGAAAACTGAACGAAACTACACGTAAATTGCAAAACCAGATATATGCCACTGACACTAAAATCGATGATCAGGTAAAAATACTGACTGAAAAATATGATGAATTGGCCAGTCGTATTGACGTCATCGAAAGTACTAATGACAATAAATCAGACGATACCTCACCGGTTTCATTTAATCAAACACCGGAATTTCAAAATTTACAGCAGACAATTAATGAGATCGATTCGTCTAATAATACCTTGCGTAGAAAATTGTCAAGTTTACAGCAGGAGGTAACGGAGATGAAAAACATTTCAGTTAATAACACATCACAGCAGACGCCACTTTTCGAACATTTGCCAGACTCACGCAGCGCGTGTAATTTGAGTAATCTACAGAGAGTACAGGACTTAGATTCCGAACAACCACAGTTCAACAGATTCACTTACAATCCTGAACCTGTTCCATCACATAGAGACGATAATTTCGATTACAAACATTTTCTGTCAGTGAGAAAGTTTAAAGTGTTTAGAAATGACAGAACACAGATTCACCCACTGGATTGGATCCAACAATTTAGCTTTGCTTTTCCACCGACTTGGCCTGTAACGCACAAACTTGAATTTATTTGCAGCTTTTTGGAAGGCGAACCGGCAACTCGTATGAGGCCGATCGCGAGACAATGTTATTCAGTAGAAGAGTTTCAGAATGCCTTTCTATCTGCGTATTGGTCGAAGACGACACAGCGCGGAATTAAAGATCAGTTAATTAGCTTACCAAATTATGAGAACTCCAATTTTCCCAGTGTCACTCAATTCTTTGAGCACATGGTGCAACAAAATCAGTATTTAAGTGAACCCTATAGTGAATGTGCACTCATTCAATTATGTATCTCTAAATTGCCACGATCATTAAGAGTGTCGCTTTTAACAGGTCAACAAAAAGAAAATATTGCGGCATTCACGGATCTGCTGCAGCTTTTAGAAGTGCAGCAATCAGATTATTCTTTCGTAAACAAAAATTTTTCATATAACAACCAAGGCCAACAGACGTACAGCAATTATGATCAGACACGTAATTTTAATAGGAAAAGTAACAGACGTTTTAGGAATGACAACCACCAAAGCTTTAATAACAGACAAAATTCTAATTATCAATATCGTCAAAATTTTGAGCAACAGGAATCACATTTTGGTAACAATAGACGTTTTCCACCGCAACAGCATGAAAGTCAACCGGTTAACATACCTAACCAACAATGGAATGCACAAGGTCAACCAGGCTTTAATGTTTCGCCGCGTGAACGTATAGTCCCTGGTACAACAAATAGTAACGCACGGCAGCAAGGAAATAACTACGTACACAGAAGACAGTATTTCAATTCCTATCGCAATGCACCGTATAGGGATGACTATCACGACAGACGTAAAAACGATGAGCACAATTATCAGCGTACGTTTAATAACAGTCGGTCATACCAACAGCAAAATTGTCCACAAGAACCTATTCTCATGAATGAACCCGACAGTAGGTATCATCCAGAGCGTAATGCGTCTGGAAGAAGTAATAGAACTGTTCAAATTGTAGAAATGCCACAACATCCTCCTGATAATAATAACACATCAGATAGAATCTGACTAGATACTGTACAGGTCGCGTCTTCCAATAACACAAGCACTAGTTTTGGCACGCAAAATGTGGTTCACGAAAATGTAATTACGTTTGACGACATCAGAGACACTCTTTTGCAGGAAAAACCAGTTATTCAGAAAATCATTTCACATCCTGTTATCGAAATTAAAATTGGTTCATCGAAATTTTCGGCAGTAATCGATTCCGGATCACCTATGTCAGTAATAAATGAGGAAACTTTTAATGAGTGCAACAAAGAGAATACTTATCCCACATTACCATTAGGCAAAACGAAAGTAAAAGGAGCAGTATCGAGTAAAGGAGTAGACGTTAAATTACAGACACATTTATCATTTTGTATTGGAGGTCACACATTTCACTCAAATTTCTGGATTGTTCCTTTATTGACAACAGACGTAATTTTAGGTACTAATTTTCTCGTACAACACGACGCAGTGGTTGATTTTCAAAATTCTTATTTAATGTTAAAAGATGAAAATGTGCAATTAGCTTTAGAATTTCAGCATTCACTATCTGCAGAAGAACAAACAATTAACTGCACACAGGTCATTTCCGTGTTACGTAACATAGACTGTAATCCCACATTGTTCACTGACACGTACGTACATAACTATAATACTCCAGACGAAGCTGAGTACGACGTAATGCAGATGATTTCCGATAAAGTTAAACAAAGCAGTGCAAATACAGACGACGAACGAACGCAATTACATAAAATTCTTTTACAGCAAGCTCCAGTTTTCGACAACATTCCTGGTACTATGTCCGGCTTTATGTATGAATTTCACGTCAAACAGCACGACACATTTAAAGCAAAGCATTATCCCATTCCATATGTCCACCGAGAACAGGTTAAAAAAGAATTGCAGGATATGCTCGACCAAGGAATTATAGAACCGGCAGTTAGTCCGTACATAAACCCGCTGCATATTGTTAAGAAAAAAGATGGCTCACTTCGCCTTGTACTTGATTCACGTCACATTAATGACATTATTATTAAAGAAACAGATCGACCACAGACATTAGAGGAACTTCTACAGAAATTTCACGGTACAGCTATTTATTCCACACTAGATTTGAAATCGGGATTTTGGCAAATTCAACTTCATCCAAATTGCAGAAAATATACAGCTTTTCTCTGTTTTGGTGACTGTTATCAATTTTGCAAATTACCATTCGGCTTAACTATTTCTTCTGCAGCTTTTATTCGCGGTTTGAACACAATACTTCCGACAGAACTTAAAGACAGAATCACGACGTACGTAGATGACATTCTTATCGCAGAAGCTAACTGGACTGAACACAATCTGATTTTAGAACAACTGTTGCAAACCTTTCATGCACAAGGACTTACAATTAATCTCAGTAAATCGCATTTTGGTAAAACTTCTATAAAATTTCTTGGACACGTAATTTCAGCAGAAGGCATTGCACCTGATCCGGAAAAACTTCAAGCTCTACGTGACATTACTGTTCCTACGACAAAGAAACAATTACGCAGTTTTTTGGGTTTAATTAACTTTTTTCGCAAATTTATTCATCACTCTGCTTTAGACACGCCTAGATTATGCCAATTAACAGGTAAAAACACTATTTGGTTATGGGATAAGCAAGCACATTCTGAATTTGTGAATCTGAAACATGCTTTGTTGAATGCTCCACTTTTATCGCACCCAGATCTTACTCGAAATTTTTCTATTGCCACCGACAGTTCCAACACAGCTTTAGGCGTACACATTTTTCAGGAAATTGAAGAAGATGGATCATCAGTAATTAAGAACATCGCATTTGCAAGCCGCATTTTCTCACCTGCTGAACGAAATTATTCCGTCACAGAATTGGAAACGTTATATGTTGTATGGGCTTTTACGAGATTTCGGCACTTTCTTTATGGCAGACATACCACCGTATACACAGACCATAGAGCGATACAATTTTTACTTTCAGCTAAATTCACTCACGACAGGTTAAGTAGATGGAAACTTTATTTGCAGGAATTTAATTTTACAATAGTTCACATTCCCGGCACACAAAATGTTATAGCAGACGCACTATCGCGTTCTCTCAGCAACAATCAGCAAGACGTAGCAACCAACTTCTGCAAAGCAAATTTCAGTGTCATGTACATTCAGCAAGTTGCATTTGAAAATTTTATTTCATCGTCATTACAGGACATAGCACAAGAGCAAAGTAAAGACAATGTGTGGAAAGAAATTAAACACCTTTGGCAAGATAAGAATAATGTTACGATTAGGAACCACTACACTGTACGCAGTGACATTCTGTTTCGCCGCTCTCATCCAGACAGCAACAATTGGTTATTATGCATTCCTGACGAACTGGTTAACAAATTAATATGGTACACGCATTTAAGCTACGCACATTACGGAGCAAGAAAATGTTTTCTTATACTGAGACAGAACTGTTATTTTTCGAACATGGAAAAACGTATACGACGAGTTTTAGCGTCATGTAAAATTTGCCAGAAAGCTAAGTCAGACACAACTTCACACATTCCTCCATTATATCCCATTATACCTGTTAAATTAAGACATATGGCCGCAGTAGATATTTTTGGTCCAATTCCGAGAACTAACAGAGGTTTTTGCTACATCTTTGTCGCTGTTGAACTCACTTCAAAATTTGTTACCTTCACTCCGTTACGCAAAGCTACTGCTAAAACTGTTTCGAAAGCATTTGTCAAACATTTTCTATTTCATGTAGGGCATGTGATGAAAGTAATTTCTGACAATGGATCACAATTTCGTTCTGCTATATGGACACGCATGTTACGAGCTAGAAACATTTCTCCGATTTATATATCCAAGTACCACGCTTCTTCGAACCCTTGTGAACGAATAATGAAAGAAATTGGTAAACTGTGTAGAATATACTGCCACAAAAGACATGTTAATTGGGACACACACATACACTCATTCCAAGATGTAATTAATTCCATTCCAAATGAATCCACTATGATATCTTCGTCTGTAATATTGAAAAACGTTGAACCACCAAACAAAATCAAAGAATTAGTAACATTTCCTACATCTCGTCGATTACGACACCACGAAATAATTGACATTGCGCTGAACAACATCAAACGTGCCGCAGAGCGCCGGAGAAGACAGCAAAAACAGGTTTGTAGACGCCGAGATTTTCACGTTGGACAGAAGATATTAGTACGTACACACTATTTATCCAGCAAATTAAAAGGTAAGTGCAGTAAATTTGAACTTCTGTACGCAGGTCCATATCGGATTCGCAGCATTCCTCACCCTAATGTTGTACACGTCGAAACTCTGAGAACCAGGAAATCGAAAGGCAACCACCATTGGTCAAACATAAAACCCTTTATTGAGTGAACATACTTTATGATTTATCACGCCGTAATGCTATTTGCTAATTTTATGAATATTTCTGCAATTATATTCACATGACTACTTATTGATGATTATCGTATTTTTCTTGGCAAGTGCCCGGCAAGGTAAGGTTAGCAGGTCGCTCTTCTTGTCGTTACACATCAGACCGTGCATATTTTCCAGATGAACTTACACATTTTTATGACCACTTATGCAATTATATTTATATGACTACTTATTGATGGTTATCGTATTTTTTCTTGGCAAATGCCCGGCAAGGTAAGGTTAGCAGGTCGCTCTTCTTGTCGTTACACACTAGACCGTGCATATTTTCCAGATGAACTTACACATTTTATGACCACGTATGCAATTATAATTATATGACTAATTACTGATGATGACTATCGTATTTTTTCTTGGCAAGTGCTCGGCAAGGTAAGGTTAGCAGGTCGCTTTACTTGTCGTTACACATCAGACCGTGCACATTTTCCATTTTTTTGTGTGTATGATTGTTTTCATGTTTTGTTTGTATGCACTGTGAACTAGTTAAGGTATAACACACACCAGTTGACTTTGACATTTTTGCCCTATGATATCTCAACATCGTGACTGTTTTACATTTTTCTTTTTTTTTACTGCTGCATTGTGATATTCTCTGTACACTTTTTGCCTTTGAACACTGTCTATGCTTTTGACGTATTACGTTTTCTGTCATGTTATGCTGTATGCTTAATTGTGTCACCATTAACCAATCATTATCTAATGGGTATATGATTTAAATGCAAGACATTAATCTTTGTTCATCAATTTCAGAAAGAAATGATGCGTAAAGGAAATAAATTAAACAGAAATGGGAATTCCACCTACGGAATAAACGAAAGAAGATGCAATAACTTTATGAAGAAGAGTAAATGGATTAGGATTAACAAGCATTAACAAGAATATACTATACACATCGCAGAATAGTAGTCTTAACTAATTTTTTCTTTCAGAATACATGGCGATTGATGCAAGCTGTCAGACAGAACTACACATCTTAGTTTTAAGTGATGAAATATGCTAGAGATAAGGAATAGTTGTGTGATGAATAATGAAGTGATTTTTGCAGATGATAATGAATGCTGATGAAGAATAATGATGAAGAATATGCTACTATGAATAATGAAGTTTTTTTTTTTTACAGATGATGATGATAATGAAGTTATGATAATATGGATAATGAAGTTTTTTTTCTTTACAGATGAGGATAATGTTGAAGTTATGTATTTATGCTATGTAGTTATTTAAGTATTTGTTGCAGTTTGCTTTGACAGCAGGTGTTATATTGCATAGTAGGATGACTGAAAGTTTTGGAAAGGACAGCTATGGAACACATTTTTTATACACATTTCACTACCTGTTAATTCGAAGTTCACTACTTTTCAGCATAGTCTGCGTTTCTTCTTTCAGCTCAATAATTCATTTTGTATTTTTTTTTTCAGGAGAAGCTTTTTATGATACTTACTAAACTTGTTACCTATTATACCTGTTCTAGTACTTACTTTTTTTACCCATTTGTGTCTATCATTTATAAAGTGATAACCTTGCTACAGCTGACTCATGACGAATGACGTTACACATTTTTCATTTATAGGAACAACCCAGAAGCAATTTTTTCTCTTATTTCTTCTTGCTTTCCCTTATAATTACCCAAAGCAATGCATTGCTAGCACAAAAAAAAAATATATTACCAGTCCCATATAATGTCACTAGTTTATGAAAAGAAAAATATCTATTGTAATGAGATTACTTATTATGCACATGATTATTAATGCTATGATTGTAATTTTATAACTGGCTAGTAATTGCCACTGTCTATTGTAATGAGACTACTTATTATGCCCACGATTATTAATGCTATGACTGTAATTGTGTAACTGGCTAAAAATTGCCACTGTCTATTGTAATGAGACTACCTATTATGCCCATGATTATTAATGCTATGATTGTAATTGTGTAACTGAACAAAGATTGCCGCTGTTTATTGTAATACGACTACCCATGATGGCAATAATTTAATTTTATGAACATTATTCTGTAATACTAAAATACTTGGTACAGAAATGTTCAATAACTAGAGTATGGATGCCGCAAACTACTTATGTAATCACTACTCAAGACTTGTGTGTTAGTTAATGTCCTTCACCTTCTGACCTAACTACCTGAAAATATTGTAACATCCATTTGTCTTGTCCATCCTCATTATCATGGAGCACTATATTTGGTTTTTGCACTAATTCTACGTTGGTGTGCCTCTTAAGAGTGTGGTGTTGACACGACATGCTGTCCACCACCGTAAGCGATGAAGACGTTATTATGGTCCCACTGTTTGGTGTACCTGGCATACTGCAAAATGATAGCATGGAATATTACTACGACGTTTCAGTGTCTTGATACGCTGATAAATACTTCTGGGAACGGAACTGCAGATTGTATCACTTAGTGTTGTGATTCTGTGGAAAGATATGGACTTTCAGTGCAGCTGTGTGCAAACTAAAGTGCTACAACCATGATGCAATCCTTTCCTTTCCTATCCTAATAGTGAAAATCATTTTAACTAACATCATTTATGTTAATGGCCTATACATTTTTCTCGATTTGTTGAACTCCAGTGCGAGTACACATGTGTCACTTGTCGACATGATTTTCTGCCATTGTTTATTTATTGTGAAAATACTAAAGACATTTTTCGATTTGTTCTGAAGTGCAGTATGTGTGCACTCTTGTCATCTATATTGTATATACTTTTTGTGATTTGATGATTTTTCTACCCTTGCGTTTATTTGTTATAAAACTGTTCAAAAGTTTTCAGTGCATGTGCACTTATGTGAATATGTTTTCAACTGAACTTCAGTGCCTGTGCACTCTTCTCAATTTTCGATATGATTTGTGTTCATTCTGTATACTTTTTATGATTTATGTCATTTGTTACTCATTGTATATACATTTCGTCTTTTGCTGATAGGTTCTCCACTGCAGTGCATGTGCACTCATGTCCCTTGTCAACATGATTTTGTTCAAAAAAAAAAAATGCTTACAGTGCGTGTGCACTTTGTTATTTGTCAAATAATTTGTAAATACATTTTTCTGATTTGCTGATACGCTCTCTACTCATTGTACTTATATTTTGTCTTGTCTGTAATGTTTTGTAATCGGTGCATGCGCACAACATTTAATTCATGTATTACATCCAAATATTTTGTGAATGTTAATTAATTAAAAGAAAAATTTGTTACGATGGCAAGTCCAAATGACTCACCATCGCTGCCAAATTTTTTGCCCCCCAGTGGAGGGTTATGAAAGGCGTATGTACTCGTTGGCAGCGATGATGAGGCATTGTAGAATCTCTGACCAGAGCAGTTGCGCTCCACTCGCAGTAGCGAGCAGTCAGTCTGTCGACAGTAGTAGCCGAGTACAGTTGCAAGCTAGTGGTTGCGAGTAGCGCGTCGGAGATGACGCAGTCGCGGTCTAGATGCGAGAGAGTTTAGTTGTGTGTGAGCAGTCGGCGGGCGTCGACATGCCACTGGTCAAGATTCAGGATGAGGTATATTTTTATTAAATAAGTATTCATGCAGCATTGCGCTCAACAGATAATCTAATGTATATTCATTGTAATTAACTTTCAAGAATCGCCACAATAATAATTTTGATTTCAAAGCAATTTTTTAACAAACAAAAAAAAAAAATCATTCGATTTCCTTCCATTTCCTTTAAACAAAAAATTTCAATTAACTTCAAAAAAATTTAGTTATTGCGATGCATCTGCTGCAAGCTGTGGCGCAGAATAAGAGCAGAATTTTGACATGCAGTTTTACTAAGGTAAGAAATTAATTCTGATTTTTGCACAGGGCCAAAGACCGACATTTCGGTTTAATTGAGTTTTGATTATCACTACAGTTTCATTGTCATGGGATTATCTTTCATTATTTAATGGGAACTTATAGTTGGGTCAGATTGCTATTTTCATTTAATTGTCTTTGTCTTTAATATTTTTACGGGAAGGCTACACTTGGCTCCATTTCTAATAATTAGTCTCTTTTAAATTTGTCTTGGGAGCTTACACTTAGCTCTACCCCCATTTCTATTAAGTATTGTCATTTCAAAATTTTCCGTGGGGAGGTTACAAGCCAACCTCGGGGATAATCAGTTTGGATTCCCTAGAAATGTTGGAACACGTGAGGTAATACTGACCCTACGACTTATCTTAGAGAATAGATTAAGGAAAGGCAAACCTACGTTTCTATCATTTGTAGACTTAGAGAAAGCTTTTGGGAATGTTGATTGGAATACTCTCTTTCATATTCTGAAGGTGGCAGGAGTAAAATACAGGCAGCGAAAGGCTATTTACAATTTGTACAGAAACCAGATGGCAGTTTAAGAGTCGAGAGGCATGAAAGGGAAGCAGTGGTCGTGAAGGGAGTGAGACAGGGTTGTAGCCTCTCCCCGATGTTGTTCAATCTCTGTATTGAGCAAGCAGTAAAGGAAACAAAAGGAAAATTCGAAGTAGAAATTAAAATCCATGAAGAAGAAATAAAAACTTTGAGGTTCGCCGATGACATTGTAATTCTGTCAGAGACAGCAAAGGACTTGGAAGAGCAGTTGACTGGAATGGACAGTGTCTTGAAAGGAGGATATAAGATGAACACCAACAAAAACAAAACAAGGATAACGGAATGTAGTCGAATTAAGTCGGGTGATGCTGAGGGAATTAGATTAGGAAATAACCCACTTAAAGTAGTAAAGGAGTTTTGCTATTTGGGGAGGAAAATAACTGATGATGGTCGAAGTAGAGAGGATATAAAATGTAGACTGGCAATAGCAAGGAAAGTATTTCTGAAGAAGAGAAATTTGTTAACATCGAGTATAAATTTAAGTGTCAGGAAGTCGTTTCTGAATGTATTTGTATGGAGTGTAGCCATGTATGGAAGTGAAACATGGACAATAAATAGTTTGGACAAGAAGAGAATAGAAGCTTTCGAAATGTGGTGCTACAGAAGAATGCTGAAGATTAGATGGGTAGATCACATAACTTATGAGGAGGTACTGAACAGTACTGGGGAGAAGAGAAATTTGTGGCACAACTTCACTAGAAGAAGGGATCGGTTGGTGGGACATAGTCTGAGGCATCAAGGGATCACCAATTTGGTATTGGAGGGCAGCGTGGAGGGTAAAAATCGTAGAGGGAGCCCAAGAGATGAATACACTAAACACATTCAGAAGGATGTAGGTTACAGTAGGTACTGGGAGATGAAGAAGCTTGCACCGGATAGAGTAGCATGGAGACCTGTGTCAAACCAATCTCTGGACTGAATACCACAACAACAACAAGAAAAGCTGCTGTGCTGCGATGAAATGAAATGGCATCCCAGATCATTACCTGTGGTTCAACGTCTGTATTGCGGGCGACAGTCAGGTTGGTATCAAAAATGGTTCAATGGCTCTGAGCACTATGGGACTTAACATTTGAGGTCTTCAGTCCCCTAGAACTTAGAACTACTTAACCTAACCAACCTAAGGACATCACACACGTTCATGTCCGAGGCAGCATTCGAACCTGCGACCGTAGCGGTGGCGAGGTCCCAGACCGCCTAGAACCGCTCGGCCACACCGGCCGGAGTGGTTGGTATCGCATCGCTGTTAGAGGCGTGTCTCACTTCTCCGCTGGTGGTTGCGGCTGAGTTTGAAGCGGGATATATCAATGACGACAATTCTACTCAGTGAGAAACCAGGCCGAAGACGTGTCTTGGGACGCCCCAAAAGTGGTGGGGTGCCAACCATACGGCACTTTAACCAGAGGTGTTGGCTTCGATTATTATTGGTAGGGCCCCCAAACTAGGACGGGATTCCGACGTTCTAACGAGCCAGTTAGACAGAATTTGACACGATATCCCTCAGGAGGAGATCCAACAACTCTGTCAATCAGTGCCAAACCCAGTAATTGCTAGCGTAAGGGCCAGACGTGGAATATCGCGTTGTTGACTTGATCAGTTTCTGAGGCTTTTCCTGGTGAATAAATCATTCAGTTTTACTGGATTTGTAATCATTTGCTTGTGTGTACATGTAAAATATTTCTACCGACTACCGTCCCATTCCGATAATTCTTCTGTGATGCGTCGATTTCTCTCGTCTGAAAGTGTATTATAAACAACTTACTTGGAGTTCTACAGGGTGCCCTCGGAGAAGTGCTCAATATTCAGGGCCATGATAGGATCATTTGAAGCCAAATTCTCCGTTCGTAAATACTGGTATGACCTATTCTGAATGGTTTCCGAGTTTTCTGGTGTTATTTACTTTACGTAGCATTCAATACACTGTCATGTTTACACAAGTACACCTATAAAGTTCAATTGAAAAACACGTATGCCTACCAAATTCATCTCTAAGAGTTATCGCAAAAGTCATAGTACAGCTGTTGTACAGTCACAATAAATATTCGAATACCTCACCATCAACTTCATCGCATTTGTGGACACTTGGGAGAACATGTCGCGTTGCTTGTCTGAGAGCTTGTTGACGTTCCCCAATAAAGACAGCAGCGTCTATAACGCAACCAAGAAGTTCATCTATCGTATTCACCTTTTGTTTGTACAAATCAGACTTCATACTACCCCATTAACAAAGAACCTAATGGCCTAAGGTTAACTGTACTAACTGTACTAACATGACCAACCCAGCGATTAGGATAACTCCGACTGAGATGCTCCTTCACACATTTGACGTAATGTGTAGGGGCTCCGTCATGCACAAAGCGCATCCCAGTCCGGCTGGTCAAAGGAACGCCCTAAAGGTGTTCAACAGACGAATTTTCCGAGAAATGGAAACGATTCTGCCCCGTCATTGGCACTTCTAAAATTACTGGATGGTCCATGAATGTGTTACCAATCATGCCGCAATAAACAGTAATCGAAAAACGAGTTTGGAAATTGATTCCCACTGGAACGTGATTTTCCTTCGACCATTGATGATTATTGTTTTGCTAATTTCATTCCCCGCAAAAATTGACTTCTTCAGGAAATAGTATTCTTTTTGTTACTTAACCAGTGACCAAATTCAAGTCATGTGGCACTGTCGCCATCGTGAAAGTTGGTGACACACTGTCGGATGGGGTACAAATTTCCGCATGTATCGTTCGTGATACAAGTGTTTGTGTAACCCTAATATGAGCAGAAAGTTGCCGTGTGATGGTAAGAGGACTACGATGCGCTATTTTGATAATGTGTAGATGATCCTACACAGGTTGTGGAGCTGCATGTTCAGAAGAAAAATGAGAATATGTAAGAGTACGTGTTTCGCGCTGTGTGCTGAAAGTTCTGGTAAGCACTCTATGGTCAAGAATTCGACGTATGGGAAGGTGTCAACGGCATCCATCAACAGCAGCAGGAGCACAACCGTCGCAGAAACAGTAAATATACATCATTTCTGCATTTCATCATTAACGTAGATGTGGCACGATTTAGCCAGCGCGTGTACAAACACAGTTAACCAATGGTTCTCTCTGACACGCTCTCAGTCACTCGCACTACTTCAATCACAACACATCATGGACAACTGTGCATTCAACGGGCAAACTTCATAGAAGAAACATAGTCCGAGTAAAGAGGCTGAAGGTAGGTTGGGCTAGAATAAAACGTCAAAGATGTTGGGTGGACAACACACGTACGTGTGCATCGTTACCCCTAAACAAATATACCTCAAACCTTTTCAGTACTGGAAACCATTCGAAATATACCATATGGGCACATGAATTATTTTTCTTCAAATGAGCTTTTCTGTCATATTCCTGAATATTGACCATTCCTCCTGGGACGTCCCGTATAGTGACTACAGAAATTTAATAAGATACGGAAAAGACAACAAAAGGTCCCACACAGCAGTCAATAGTAATGTGGAAGGTAGATCTACTGAATTATGATCTAAAACAAGAGGGATAAATACACTCCTGGAAATTGAAATAAGAACACCGTGAATTCATTGTCCCAGGAAGGGGAAACTTTATTGACACATTCCTGGGGTCACATACATCACATGATCACACTGACAGAACCACAGGCACATAGACACAGGCAACAGAGCATGCACAATGTCGGCACTAGTACAGTGTATATCCACCTTTCGCAGCAATGCAGGCTGCTATTCTCCCATGGAGACGATCGTAGAGATGCTGGATGTAGTCCTGTGGAACGGCTTGCCATGCCATTTCCACCTGGCGCCTCAGTTGGACCAGCGTTCGTGCTGGACGTGCAGACCGCGTGAGACGACGCTTCATCCAGTCCCAAACATGCTCAATGGGGGACAGATCCGGAGATCTTGCTGGCCAGGGTAGTTGACTTACACCTTCTAGAGCACGTTGGGTGGCACGGGATACATGCGGACGTGCATTGTCCTGTTGGAACAGCAAGTTCCCTTGCCGGTCTAGGAATGGTAGAACGATGGGTTCGATGACGGTTTGGATGTACCGTGCACTATTCAGTGTCCCCTCGACGATCACCAGTGGTGTACGGCCAGTGTAGGAGATCGCTCCCCACACCATGATGCCGGGTGTTGGCCCTGTGTGCCTCGGTCGTATGCAGTCCTGATTGTGGCGCTCACCTGCACGGCGCCAAACACGCATACGACCATCATTGGCACCAAGGCAGAAGCGACTCTCATCGCTGAAAACGACACTTCTCCATTCGTCCCTCCATTCACGCCTGTCGCGACACCACTGGAGGCGGGCTGCACGATGTTGGGGCGTGAGCGGAAGACGGCCTAACTGTGTGCGGGACCGTAGCCCAGCTTCATGGAGACGGTTGCGAATGGTCCTCGCCGATACCCCAGGAGCAACAGTGTCCCTAATTTGCTGGGAAGTGGCGGTGCGGTCCCCTACGGCACTGCGTAGGATCCTACGGTCTTGGCGTGCATCCGTGCGTCGCTGCGGTCCGGTCCCAGGTCGACGGGCACGTGCACCTTCCGCCGACCACTGGCGACAACATCGATGTACTGTGGAGACCTCACGCCCCACGTGTTGAGCAATTCGGCGGTACGTCCACCCGGCCTCCCGCATGCCCACTATACGCCCTCGCTCAAAGTCCGTCAACTGCACATACGGTTCACGTCCACGCTGTCGCGGCATGCTACCAGTGTTAAAGACTGCGATGGAGCTCCGTATGCCACGGCAAACTGGCTGACACTGACGGCGGCGGTGCACAAATGCTGCGCAGCTAGCGCCATTCGACGGCCAACACCGCGGGTCCTAGTGTGTCCGCTGTGCCGTGCGTGTGATCATTGCTTGTACAGCCCTCTCGCAGTGTCCGGAGCAAGTATGGTGGGTCTGACACACCGGTGTCAATGTGTTCTTTTTTCCATTTCCAGGAGTGTAGACAGAGATGCTACTTCGTTGCGGGCGATGAGTTAAGAATTCTGGTCGGCCGGTAAGCACGCTCGGATGGCAGAAGCGATGAAGGCAAATAAGTGGAAAATCCGGCTTCGAGTCCTACCCCGGCCAAAATTTTAAAAATTCGTCATTAAATTATTTCAGTGCTTAACTGTGGCTAACGTCGATACCTCCCTCGAAATAAAGACGTGACGTATGTGTATAAGTGAGATACTAAGATGTAACTAATATCGGTGGCTGGGCGATCTGAGTGTTGTTCGATAGGTAGAATCTGATAAGGAATTAAAAACTGTTTGCGAATGAATTAGTAAACTCTATTTGAAAGAGAGACTGTTTGAAGTAAAACATTAATTATAGTTCCTTGAGTTTAGTGAAAGCAGTGTGCAGGTTTTTCTAGGCACACAATTCAAACAATAACTGTCTGCGATACTGATGTCACGAGCTCCCTTCAATCTGTTCCTATAGCCACAAAACTTAGTAAATCCAATCTTATGAAGACAATAAAGACAGACGATTATAGGAGTATTGACAGTACCATCTTTCCGTTGTTTGAAGCTTTGGTAGTATGTACTAAAGATGCCTTTGTTACTTTCGTATATAGAATATTTTATTACTTATAGAATAGGAGGGCAAAAATAGATTTTTAGTCATACAATATTAAAATTCATTCAAAATATAACAAAAAGTGTATATGACGCTTATCTTTGTTCACCGGACGACAGCTTCAAGTTTGACGTTCCATTGTCCGCCCAAAAAGCTCTGAGACTGATGTAACTTTTGGCGAATAAGGGACGTGAGCGGAGTAACTATGGTGGCAGCTTCAGCTAGAAAAGGTTAACAACAGACGTGTATTCGAGCAGTCAGTTGTGAGAAGGCAGTGTTAAATAGTGGAACTGCGGCGTTATAGATTCAGCATTGTAGTGTCATAAATCGCAGTGGTGTACATCTCTAAATCAAATGATCGAGACACTTCTGAATGATTTGAAAAAGAGGGAAGTATGTGCAAGGTTTGTCCCATACAACTTGAATGTCCAACAAAAACAAGCGTGCACGGATTCCTACCGTGACTTGACTGAAATGCAAACCGCGATCAGTTCTTCTCCGGAAAGAATAATCACTGCCGACGAGACATGGTGTTATCAGAATGAACCTGCAATATCGGCGAAGCACAGACACTTACAAGAAGGGTCAACACTCTGATGACACAGCCGACATTGAGGTCCATGTGACACGCGAGTTAAACAACATCTCAAAGAAGGACTATCTGCTGGGTTGTATGAACGTTCGATGCTGTACTCAGGTGGAGAGAAAACTAGGTAGAATTCAACAAGCATTAAAACAAAAGCCTTCACTGCGCACTGTTTTTTTTATTAATCCAATCTACAGGGTTATTACAAATGATTGAAGCGATTTCACAGCTCTTCAATAACTTTATTATTTGAGATATTTTCACAATGCTTTGCACACACATACAAAAATTCAAAAAGTTTTTTTAGGCATTCACAAATGTTCGATATGTGCCCCTTTAGTGATTCGGCAGACATCAAGCCGATAATCAAGTTCCTCCCACACTCGGCGCAGCATGTCCCCATCAATGAGTTCGAAAGCATCGTTGATGCGAGCTCGTAGTTCTGGCATGTTTCTTGGTAGAGGAGGTTTAAACACTGAATCTTTCACATAACCCCACAGAAAGAAATCGCATGGGGTTAAGTCGGGAGAGCGTGGAGGCCATGACATGAATTGCTGATCATGATCTCCACCACGACCGATCCATCGGTTTTCCTATCTCCTGTTTAAGAAATGCCGAACATCATGATGGAAGTGCGGTGGAGCACCATCCTGTTGAAAGATGAAGTCGGCGCTGTCGGTCATCAGTTGTAACATGAGCCAATTTTCCAGCATGTCCAGATACACGTGTCCTGTAACGTTTTTTTTTTCGCAGAAGAAAATGGGGCCGTAAACTTTAAACCGTGAGATTGCACAAAACACGTTAACTTTTGGTGAATTGCGAATTTGCTGCACGAATGCGTGAGGATTCTCTACCGCCCAGATTCGCACATTGTGTCTGTTCACTTCACCATTAAGAAAAAATGTTGCTTCATCACTGAAAACAAGTTTCGCACTGAACGCATCCTCTTCCATGAGCTGTTGCAACCGCGCCGAAAATTCTAAGCGTTTGACTTTGTCATCGGGTGTCAGCGCTTGTAGCAATTGTAAACGGTAAGGCTTCTGCTTTAGCCTTTTCCGTAAGATTTTCCAAACCGTCGGCTGTGGTACGTTTAGCTCCCTGCTTGCTTTATTCGTCGACTTCCGCGGGCTACGCGTGAAACTTGCCCGCACGCGTTCAACCGTTTCTTCGCTCACTGCAGGCCGACCCGTTAATTTCCCCTTACAGAGGCATCCAGAAGCTTTAAACTGCGCATACCATCGCCGAATGGAGTTAGCAGTTGGTGGATCTTTTTTGAACTTCGTCCTGAAGTGTCGTTGCACTGCTATGACTGACTGATGTGAGTGCATTTCAAGCACGACATACGCTTTCTCGGCTCCTGTCGCCATTTTGTCTCACTACGCTCTCCAGCGCTCTGGCGGCAGAAACCTGAAGTGCGGCTTCAGCCGAACAAAACTTTATGAGTTTTTCTACGTATCTGTAGTGTGTCGTGACCATATGTCAATGAATGGAGCTACAGTGAATTTATGAAATCGCTTCAATTATTTGTAATAGCCCTGTACGTAGAAATACACTCAAAGGAAGGAAAAAAAGGCGGCACCACGAACGAATAAACGGAATGGCCTGAAATCGGTAGATATGATGTACAGACAAACACGTTATTAAAATTTCACAAAATCTGCATGATTTAGAAAGACCTTCACGCATCGAGCAAGTCAACAAGCAGTTATTTGCTTGGCGTTGATTAATAGAACTGATGGATGTCCTGAAGGATATCGTGCCAAATTCTATGAAACTGCTGCGATCGATCGTCAGAATCATGAGCTCGTTGACGGTCCAACACGTAACGTCCAAGAGTTCTTAGTTAGGGAGGGATCAAACGGCCTCGCTGGCGAAAGCAGTTTGGGAATCACGGAGACAGTCAATGGAAATTTTCGTCATGTGTAGGAGGGCATTATCTTGCTGAAACGCAAGCCCAGGGGGGCCTGCCATGAAGGGCAACGAAACGGGGCGTAGAATATCGTCGACGTATCGCATTGCTGTAACGGTGCTGCGGATGACAGCCATATGGTTCCTGCTATGAAAAGAAATGACACCCCATTCCATCACTCCTGTTGCCGGGCATTATGGTAGGCGATAATCAGGTTGTCATCCCACGACCGTCCGGGGCATCTACAGACAAGTCTTCGACCTGGAATCTCATTGATTCGAATAGAATTGTCTTTAGTGATGAGTCCCACTTCGAACTGAGCCCTAGCTGCCAGATTCCTCGTGATGGTACACACAACAGTGATAAGCTCGAGAGCGTAGTTTTGTTCCAGAGTCGTAGATAGTCCCTTGTTCAGTAGCCCACCTATGATGTAGCACATCTCCTGTGGTTCTGTCTGTATACTGAAGAGTAGCTCAAGATCGACGGAGAATGTTAAATTCTACTTTGTGGTCCGATGACGTAACAGGACTGATTCAGCATGTCAAACTTATTTCCAGATGTCAAGAATTCCTTAAAAACTAGAGGACTTCATTGTATTCCTAAACGTAAAATTCTGCAGTCCATATTTTCATCACAAATTGAATTAGGCTGATGGATTTCAAAAAGCTGTTGAGTAGCAGGGAGTAACACTTCCTGTTTTTTATATTACAACAAAATAGTTTTCTAGAACAGCCTGAGCATTTGTAAATTCAAATATATATTTAGAGACTGCCAACTACCCTTGTGTATTTGAGGCCCCCGTACAAGTTTTTCAGTTGAGTCGTGATTTTGTTGAATGTGGTATAGGTGACGTGCAGTATACTGGTCAAGTTTTCGCACTGAAGACCTTTTCTTGGATTACCTTAGAGAATCAGCAGGTAGGGTTCCCTCCTCCTATGTGTACCCTGCTCTCGTATATGATATTCCCAAAAGTAGATTTGTTACTGCAATGTACTCTTCAGAAGATACAAGCAGGCGATCTGTGATTCTAATTGGTAGTGCGGGTCGTTACTTGCTATGAAATAAGTTGTGGCTTGCCAGACACCATAAACATAATAAAATAGTAACACTTTAGTATTATATTACAAATCTGTTCACAAAGTTAATAAGTGCCAAAGGCATGGTAAAGCCTAATATTATACAGGATGATTCAGTTGCCGTCACCATGCGCAAGGTTTCCATATTCTCTCACACACCGGATACAAACTATCAGTCCATCGGAAAAAAAATACAATCTTTTTGTAGGAAGTTGAATATACGGTAGATAAATTTTATTCAGAGGTGCGTTTCCGCTAGAGGCCGTAGTTTACAATTATTCAAGGAAAATACAGAAAAGTGACCTTCCAACGCATTTTTCTTGAATAAAGTATCCCGGTACGAGCTTTAACTGCACAAAATGTCCTAAAAAAGGGTCCTGTCCATTTTGTCTCTAGGACTAACTGCGCATAGCGAGCAACAGGAAATGAAAATTTGGCACGTGATATTTGAAGGCATTACAGGGGCATATTAATAATATTTGAATACATTCTATCACCGGCTCTCATATATGAACAGAGTCAGACTGGTAAGCTTGTCGCACACATGAAATTTGTTGCTTACATTGTAAAACTTCTTAGCCATTTCTATTTCTTCGGTAAGTTTATTGAATTTAATAGGATACAACATAGCATTGTTACTGTAGTGAAGCCCTGATAACCAAGAAGCTCCTTTCAGCAACATTTATGCCAGAAGATAACTTAAATCATTGGCATTTAATAGAGTGAAACCGACGCTTGCCGCAAGAACACTAGTGGTTCGCCTGCATCGTTACTTTCGAGCAAGATTAGTTTTCAAGGCTTGCGGTCCCATCTCCACCTTCGTGATTCACTATCACGCGATATGGTCTGTTTGCTACCTCTGCCTCCACGGGAACCAGCTTTCTGCTCACTGCCGACTTATTTTGCATCACTGCTTTGGCAGATTGATTTCGGGTATCTTCCGAGTTTCAGTAAACGTAAAACTTGGAAAATAAATACACTTTAAAACAAGGGACGCCTCACAAGATGCTAGAACACTTGTCACATAGTGCACCACGTATTATTCGCGGCATGAACACGGTACGCGCCAAGTACCATGTATTCTCAAAGCATGCTGCTCAATGCAGTGTTTACGTAATATTTATGGACGAAACTAAACGTTGTTAAACCTCTCCTACTTATATTATTATTATTATTGTTATTATTATTAATCGATTACCAAGCCATAATGTTATGATGCTCTATCATCAGAGATGCAGTGCTGTAACCGACGTGCGGTACATCCACAAGTACGTTATCAGAATACGAGGTAACTCATCAACATATCAGCGGATATATCTGCAATAATAGAAGCGCTATAGCACACGAAGATTTTTCCTGAGTTCTCCCAGGTTGTTTCAGAGTACCTCTTTCTCTTGGAACATGCACCGAAATTCCATAACAGACGGACGTTGGACACATTAATCTGCCATTGTGTATATCCGTTATTTTACTCTTCCCGCAAACAGTAGAAGTTTTCACATTTTGCTTGAGATGCAAAACTATTGCTACTTAGGAGACTACTGATGATGTTGTGGAAGGGGCTAATTCTGCAGCGTATTCATTTGTGAAAGCAAGAGGTATGGAGCAATGATTAATATACGGGGCTTGAGTTCAGTGTCTGTGATGTTAAAGTCACCATCTGCAAGTTATGATTTCTGTACCTTGCTGTACATCACTTCAAAGAATTCCGGGCAGAATCGATTCTTACCTTCATTCTTTGGACGTCATCTTTAGTGTCATCGACACCGTCCTTTTTACCCCTAGTAATCTAAAAGAGACAACGCTATTATCATTTAATGCAAGGGTGGGTCAAAAATGTGGAAACACTGCCAGAAAATCCTCTTGAACATAAATGCAGATGCCAGCCAAGCGTGCTGCTTAAGCTGTTTGAACAAGAGTGTTAAACAAGTGACAGTCGTGATCGGAACAATGTCCTGTGTTCTTGTAAGCGCATTATATCGAAGAGAATTCGACCAAGGGCTAATTTTTAGTATGGTGGGTGCTTTTGTAAATAAAGTACAGTAGTCCAAGTGTTTGGTGTTTGAAGAGACACCTCATCAACGATTTATACCGGACATACGAAAAGCGGATAAACATCATCCGCTAAGTCACAGCGCGAACGAAAGTGCGTTTTGAGCCATTGTGACAGAAGGTCGATGAAGAAGAAGGAAGAAGGCGGAAATGAAGACGACGACAGCAGAAAAAAGAACTGCAGAACTGAATGCCACGCTCGCAAAACCTGTCAGCAGCAGCAGCTGTCAGTGTGAGCTGGAATTCCGAAACCACTCATCAGTGGTGTGCATACTCGTAATAAGAAAACGTAGTGCCAAAGGTGTGAATCATTGGTTTTGGAACAATGTAAGAAACTCATTATCAACGACATGAGGATGCAGAAAGCAGTGGAGCCCACTGCATTAAACACAGATAGCGTGTATACACAGGACATGTAGCCTATAGCTGAAAAAGTGTCGTGATTCTATTGGTAAAACATTCCGGAATAGGCCCCCATTTGGATCTCCGGGAGGGGACTGCCAAGGGAGCGGTGAGCATAAGAAAAAGACTGAATAACTAACGAAAGGAGAACGTTCTACGAGTCGGGGCGTGGAATTTCAGAAGCTTCAACGCGCTAAGGAAGCTGGAATATCTGAAAAGGGTAATGGAAAGGCTCAATCTACATATAGTAGAGATCAGTGAAGTGAAATGGAAAGAAGACAAGGATATCTGGTGAGATGAGTATACGGTAATACCAGCAGCACCAGAAAATGGTACAACGGGAGTAGGATTCCTTATGAATAGGAAGGTAGGGCAGAGAGTGTTTTACTGTGAACAGTTCAGTGATAGGGTTGTTCTTCTCAGAATCAACAGCAAACCAACACCGACAACTATAGTTGAAGTATACATACGACGTCGCAAGTTGAAGATGAAGATATAGAAAAAGAATATGAAGATATTGAAAGGATAATACAGTATATAAAAGGAGATGAAAATCTTAGTCACGAAGGACTGAAATGCAGTTGTAGGGGAAGGAGTAGAGGAACTGGCTACGTAGGAATATGGTCCAGGTACAACGAATGACAGAGGAGTAATTGAGTTCTGTAATAAATTCCATCGAGTAATAGCGAATATTCCGTTCAAGAAACACAAGAGTACGAGAAATACTTGCAAAAGGCTGGGTGGTACGGGAAGATTTCAGTTAGATTACATCATAGTTTGGCAGAGATTCCAAAATCAGTGTCTGGATTGTAAGGGGCACCCAGGAGCAGATATAAACTCAGATGACTATATAGTAGTGATGAAGAGTATGCTGAAGTGTAAGAGATTAGTCAGGGAGAATCAATGTACGAAGAAGTGTGATATGGAAGTACTGAGTAATGACGAGATACGCTTGAAGTTCTCTCAGGATATGGATAAAGCAATAAGGAATAGCTCAGTAGGCACTACAGTTGAAGAGGAATGGACATCCGTAAAAAGGGCAATGACAGAAGTTGGAAAGAAAAACGTAGGTACAAAGAAGGTAACTGAGAATAAACCATGGGTAAAAGAATAAATATTTTAGTTGATGGACGGAAGAAGGAAGTACAAACATATTCAAGGAAATTCAGGAATACAAAAATTCTAGGCACTGAGGAATGAAGTAAATACGAAGTGAAGGGAAGCGAAGACGAAATGGATGCAAGAAATAATGTGCACGAGGTGACTATCGGAAGGAGTGATTCAGCATACAGAATACTCAAAACAACATTCGGTGAAATTGAAAGTAAGAATGGTAACATTAAGAGTTAAAAGGGAATTCCATTGTTAAATGCAGGGGAGAGAGAAGGTGGTGGAAACAGCACACTGAAGGCCTCTATTAAGGGGAAGATTTGTCATATGTGATAGAAGAAGAAGATGAAATCGATTTAGAAGAGATAGGGTATCCAGAACTATAATCAGAATTCTATTTTTTTGGTGGACTTATGTTTAAACAAGGAAGAAGAGATAGATAATATTCCATCAGAATTTCTACAATCAATGGATGAAGTGGCAACAAAACGACTATTCACGTTGATATGTAGAATGTATGAGTATGGGGACATACCATCTGACTACAAGAGCTGATAAATGCGAAAATTACCGCACAATAAACTTAACAGCTTAAGCTTGCCAGTTGATGATATGAATAATATACAGAAGAATGGAAAAGAAAATGGAGGATATATTAGATGACGATCAGTTTGGCTTTGGATAGGTAAAGGCACCAGAGAGGCAATTCTGACTTTGCGGCTGATAATTGAAGCAAGAATGAAGAAAAATCAAGACACGTTCATAGGATTTGTCGACCTGGAGAAAAAGCTCGACAGTGTGAAACAGTACAAGATGTTCGGAATTCTGAGAAAAATAGGGTTACGATTAAGGTAGAGACGGGTCACATGCAACATGTACAGGACCCAAGAGGGAATAATAAGAGTGGACGACCAAGTACGAAGTGCTCGGTTTAAAAGTGTGTAAGACGACAGTGTAGTCTTTCGCCCCCAGTGTCCAACCTGTGCATCGAAAAAGCAATGACGGAAATAAAAGTAAGGCTCGCTCATGACATTGCTATCCTCAATGAAAGTGAAGAAGAATTACGTGATCAGTTGAATGTAATGAACAGTCTAATGAGAGCAGAATATGGACTGAGAGTAAATGGAAGAGAGACGAAAGTAATAAGAAGTAGCAGGAATGAGAACAGAGACAAACTTAACATCAGGATTGATGGTTACGAAGTAGATGAGGTTAAGGAATTCCAATACCTGGGCAGCAAAGTAATCAGTGACGTGCTATCAGTGAGATGTGGTGCTACAGACGAATGTTGAAAATTAGGTGGACTGATAAGGTAAGGAATGAGGAGGTTCTACGCAGAATCGGAGAGGAAAGGAATATGGGGAAACCTCTGACAAGAAGAAGGGGAGGCATGATAGGAAATCTACATCTACATCTACATTTATACTCCGCAAGCCACCCAACGGTGTGTGGCGGAGGGCACTTTACGTGCCACTGTCATTACCTCCTTTTCCTGTTCCACTCGCGTATGGTTCGCGGGAAGAACGACTGCCGGAAAGTCTCCGTGCGCGCTCGAATCTCTCAAATTTTACATTCCTGATCTCGTCGGGAGGTATAAGTAGGGGGAAGCAATATATTCGATACCTCATCCAGAAACGGACCCTCTCGAAACTTGGACAGCAAGCTACACCGTGATGCAGAGCGCCTCTCTTGAAGAGTCAGCCACTTGAGTTTGCTAAACATCTCCGTAACGCTATCACGCTTACCAATTAACCCTGTGACGAAACGCGCAGCTCTTCTTTGGATCTTCTCTATCTCCTCCGTCAACCCGACCTGGTACGGATCCCACACTGATGAGCAATACTCAAGTATAGGCCGAACGAGCGTTTTGTAAGCCACCTCCTTTGTTGATGGACTACATTTTCTAAGGACTCTCCCAATGAATCTCAACCTGGCACCCGCCTTACCAACAATTAATTTTGTATGATCATTCCACTTCAAATCGTTCCGTACGCATACTCCCAGTTTATTTTACAGAAGTAACTGCTACCAGTGTTTGTTCCGCTATCATATAATCATACAATAAAAAATCCTTCTTTCTATGTATTCGCAATACATTACATTTGGCTAAGTTAAGGGTCAGTTGCCACTCCCTGCACCAAGTGCCTATCCGCTGCAGATCTTCCTGCATTTTGCTGCAATTTTCTAATGCTGCAACTTCTCTGTAAACTACAGCATAATCCGCCAAAAGCCGCATGGAACTTCCGACACTATCTACTAGGTCATTTATATATATTATGTAAAGCATTGGTCCCATAACACTCCCCTGTGGTACGCCAGAGGTTACTTTAACGACTGTAGACGTCCCTCTATTGAGAACAACATGCTGTGTTCTGTTTGGTAAAAACTCTTCAATCCAGCCACACAGCTGGTCTGATATTCCGTAGGCTCTAACTTTATCAGGTGACAGTGCGGAACTGTATCGAGCGCCTACCGGAAGTCAAGGAAAATGGCATCTACCTGGGAGCCTGTATCTAATATTTTCTGGCTCTCATGAACAAATAAAGCGAGTTGGGTCTCACACGATCGCTGTTTCCGGAATCCATGTTGTTTCCTACAGAGTATATTCTGGGTTTCCAGAAATGACATGATACGCGAGCAAAAAACATGTTTTAAAATTCTACGACAGATTGACGTCAGAGATATAGGCCTATAGTTTTGCGCATCTGCTCGACGACTCTTCTTGAAAGCTGGGATTACCTGTGCTCTTATCATATCATTTGCTACCTTCCGCTCCTATAGAGACCTGCGGTACACGGCTGTTAGAAAGGGGGCAAGTTCTTTCGCGTACTCTGTGTAGAATCGAATTGGTATCCCGTCAGGTCCAGTGGACATTCCTCTGTTGAGTGATTTCAGTTGCTTTTCTATTCCTTGGACACTTATTTCGATGTCAGCCATTTTTTCGTTCGTGCGAGGATTTAGAGATGGAACTGCAGTGCGGTCTTCCTCTGTGAAACAGCTTTGGAAAAAGGACACCTTTTAAGACATCAGGGAATGACTTCCATGGTACTAGAGGGAGCTTTAAAGCCCAACAACTGTAGAGGACCACAGAAATCAGTGATAATGTGACCTACCATATTGTGGTATTGCATGTGCGCCGTGGTTACTTATGTCAGTCGCTTTCCTGTCCTGGATCATATTACCGTTTTCACGTATCACGTTGATTGGATGGTGCAGCATTTGTTCCCCAGTGATGATGCAATGCTCGAAGACGACAGGGTCACTATTCCCTCAACTCGCATCGTCTAGGACTGGTTTTGTAATCACGAGAATGAACTGCAGAAACACTGCTGGTCACCACAGTTACCAGATCTCAATGTCGCTGAGCCTTTCTCGTCCACATGGAGCGAAGGGTACGTGGGCGCTTTCCACCTTCATCATCCTTACCTGAACTTGCCACTGTTTTCAGGATGGACGGAGTAAGATCCTAAAGAAAAATACATATGACTGGTATTTATCAATTCTAGTACAACTTAACGTGCAGCAGTCTTGAAAGAACTGTGACAGAAGCCCGACCAACAGGGGACTGATTCACTAGAACATGCATTGATACTATGAAATGGTGCATCTAGCCGAAATCTAGACTTTCCGAGTAAAAGCTGCAAGAAAAAGACAACTGATTGCTGTGGTCTTACATATGTAAAACCGTAAGTGGTTCGAATGCCAACAGTTTTTCTGCTTTGTACTAGATATTATAGGTCTTGCGTTTGTGGAGTTTCCAAGTTTTTATCTTCTCCTCCATTTTCAGTGGCCGATTGCTGCGGACTGTGTGCTGTTTGGGAATATCCTGGCGAGCTAAAACTGTCTTGTGGACCAGGACTCGACAATGGAGTCTAGTCTTTTTCTACCCACTGAGTTATCCAATGAAGACTGACAAGCCACTTTCACAGCTTTACTTCCGCCATCACCTCCTGTCGTACTTCGGCAACTTCAAAGAAACTCACCCATACGCCTAACGAAAATAGCGCTCCTGGAAGAAAGGAAATCGCAGGGAAATGACCTAGGCACAGCCTAATGAATTGTTTTCATGATGAATCATTCACTATATACCATTCAGCTCACTGTTTTGAAACCTAATGTAACAATAACCATCAAAAATGTGCAAACTCGTGTACACAATGCGAATTTCGTTGCGGGAACAATCCAATATTCCGTAGCTTATACTATCTCAACTACACTACTGGCCATTAAAATTGCTACACCACGAAGATGACGTGCTACAGACGCGAAATTTAACCGACAGGAAAAAGATGCTGTGATATGCAAATGATTAGCTTTTCAGAGCATTCACACAAGGCTACCGCCGGTGGCGACACCTGCAACGTGCTGACATGAGGAACCTTTCCAACCGATTTGTCATATACAAACAGCAGTTGACCGGCGTTGCCTGGTGAAACGTTGAGATGCCTCGTGTAAGGAGGAGAAATGCCTACCATCACGTTTCCGACTCTGATAAAGGTCGGATTGTAGCCTATCGCGATTGCGGTTTATCATATCGCAACATTGCTGCTGGCGTTGGTCGAGATCCAATGACTGTTAGCAGAATATGGAATCGGTGGGTTCAGGAGGGTAATACGGAACGCCGTGCTGGACTCCTACGGCCTCGTATCCCTAGCAGTCGAGATGACAGGCATCTTATCCGCATGGCTGTAACGGATCGTGCAGCCACGTCTCGATCCCTGAGTCAACAGATGGGGACGTTTGCAAGACAACAACCATCTGCACGAACAGTTCGACGACGTTTGCAGCAGCATGGACTATCAGCTCGGAGACCATGGCTGCGGTAACTCTTGACGCTGCATCACAGACAGGAGAGCCTGCGATGGTGTACTCAACGACGAACCTGGGTGCACGAATGGCAAAACGTCATTTTTTCGGATGAATCCTGGTTCTGTTTACAGCATCATGATGGTCGCATCCGTGTTTGCTGACATCGCAGTGAACGCAGATTGGAAGCGTGTATTCGTCATCGCCATACTGGCGTGATGGTATGGGGTACCATTGATTACACGTCTCGGTCACCTCTTGTTAGCATTGACGGCACTTTGAACATTGGACGTTAGATTTCAGATGTGTTACGACCCGTTTCTCTACCCTTCATTTGATCCCTGCGAAATCCTACATTTCAGCAGGATAATGCAAGACCGCATGTTGCAGGTCCTGTTCGACTGCTGCCCTGGCCAGCACATTCTCCAGATCGCTCACCAATTGAAAACGTCTGGTCAATAGTGGCCGAACTATTGGCTCGTCACAATACGCCAGTCACTTCTCTTGATGAACTGTTGTATCGTGTTGAAGCTGCAAGGGCAACTGTACCTGTACAGGCCATCCAAGCTCTGTTTGACTCAATGCCCAGGCGTATCAAGGCCGTTATTACGGCCAGAGGTGGTTGTTCTGAGTACTGATTTCTCAGGATCTATGCACCCAAATTGCGTGAAAATGTAACCACATGTCGGTTCTAGTGTAATATATTTTTCTTGGTGTAGCAATTTTAATGGCCAGTACTGTATATACCCTTTCTTGCAGGACTGCTAGAACCGCTAATTTGAAAACTACGACATACAGTTTAAATCTGCCAGGAAGCTTCATTTTGTACCCTGTTTCGAACTAAAGATGCGCACGCTGAACAATAATGCTTAAGATTTCATTTCAGCTCAGAAGCAGTTACATTTGGACAGTCCGTTACTTGCATATCCGCCGAACGCACCAGCACACATGCAGGTGGCGCCTATCAGGGTGTGCAGTGAGGAGTGAATGGGCTGCAGGGCGCGGACGCCGGGCGTCGATGCCAGCCCGGGTGGCGACGGCGTCGGCGGCGGCGGCCCACCTGCACTGAGCGAGGTCAGGAGAGGCCGCGAGGGCCCGCGGCCGCCACCCGCGGCGCCACCGTCGCGCCGCGGCGGTCCGCCCGCACGCCGCCCAGTCTGCTGCCAGACGCCGAAGCGAACGCATCGCGCCGCGTGACGGCACTCGTCACGCCGCTCATCTGCGCTCAGTCTCGCGTTTACATTCGCTGCCACGGTTGACGAACGTGTCTACCGCCGTCACGGATGTCTGGTAGTCCATCGGATGTCAAGTGTCCGTGAGGCACCTCGAGTTAACGTGCACGTGCAGATAATAGTATCTGCCGCTGCCCCGCCCACCGAGTGCTGTGTTCGTGTATATACAGTGGCGAACGACATCGCCACTGCGATATCAAGGAGCATGAGAAATTACTTTCAATAATACCTACATACATCCACCAGAAATTTGGTAGTTACATCGAACATCTAAAGACGAAACTAAAAAATTCTCCCTGATACATTCTCGCGTTCCTAGGAGAGACGACACGTCAGACTTGTGCTCCTGAGCATTTTCAGTGATTTTCTATCAAACGCCGAAACTTCAGAACTCTGAACATCTTCATCTCCCACCTCAATACGTCTAAGCAACACTCTTAACCAGTGTGTTTTCTCGCAATGGCAACCGATCAGGGTTGAGTGTAGTGTCACCTTCGACCTTCCGAATGGAGACAGCTGCCTTGGCGCATACTGGTGGAGATCACCTCCGACGTAGACGCTCTACGGTGCTCAAGATGGCTGTAGCGGCGCCTCTACTGCTGCTTCTGCTGGCCAACATCGCACCCTATGGTGAGCAACTACCAATGCGTTCAATTCTGTACATTAGTCGACCTTTTATGATACGTTAGAGAAAACAGAAACACCAGACTCCCAACAATCTTAAAAGATATTTCGTCACACGTGACCTGTGGTGAGCTTTTCCACCCGCACAAGTTGCCGCACCGGTAGCTTGTTCTGATGATGAGTGGTTGATAGTTGGTTTTAGACTTTGTATAGAAAGAATATTTTGAACAGATTGGAATTATGGCACCCTCACTTATATATGTTGTCATATTTACACAGAGAATCCGTACATCTCTTTTGCTTCTGTGTATGGGAGGGTCGTCACACTGTTTCTTCATAACCGCTTACGACCGACAATATGGCGGCCTGTCACACTACGGCACACCTCGTAAACAAAGTTGACAAGTGGTTCAGTTGACCAACAGATTCCTAAACTACAGGTCCACAAATCGACTGCAGTACGAAAACTGCAGTACGAAAACAAACTCAAAGCAGCAGAAATCGAGTGAATCAAGCTCTCCAAATCTTCGTGAGATTATCGCATTAAGAAGCAGTAAATATGTTGAACGTGTAATGATGCCATTTCTACCAGCCTATGGATAAAGTATAATTAAATTTCAGAGAGATACTGTGGTTTCCTTCATTGTGTTATGAAAACAGAAATATTGGGATACAGATGTTGCAGGTGATTTCTTACCTCTATCCCATTCATTAATAAGACTAAAATATATACACTCTAGCTCCTCAGTGCAGTAGCGAGAATGTGTTTGTCGTTATCTGCATTATCAGACGAAGACTGTTTGGGTGTGTTGTACTGTGATGTCAAAACTACTGAATTGCCTCAATACAGACGTTCGATCTTCAAGGCTGAAGCAAATAATGGTTTATGTCTCTCCCTAACAACCACTACAATTCATTGTAGCTGTAAGAACGAGTACTTCTCAACCGTTGGTATTTGTCAATCCTGCCACATATGATCTTCCTATTAATAAAGCACTGTTTTTACAAACATTAATGTTGACAGTCAGCCCCTTCCCTGCTATTACGTAATCAGTTACTATTTCTACTTTAGCAATCTCCATGACGTCTAAGCGTGTTGTCAAGGTAATCTGGGATACATTGCTTACCAATGTTGACAGGGATTGCCATCGCTAAGATCGACATTACCATTTTCGTTGAACTCAGACTAATGGTTTGGACCTCTAAATTCCAAACGAGATGTTACAATAATTAATGACCCTAGTTTTATTTTGAACTTTGACATTTTCGCACATAACTTGTGGTTCTCCACATTACAGCAGAGGCTAATTCAGCTGCTTACCACAACTCCGTATGGATAATAGATAGTAAGAAATATCTCACATGGGACTTAAAAAGTAAAATAATTGTTATTTTAGTTTTTTATCTCCTTTAATGTACGGAAGTTTTTTCCTCTGCTACCTTCTACTACTGGCTGTGACTGTGTGAGAATGCGAGTAACCGTTTTGAACTGTTACGTTTCTTTGTATCTGTCTCACACACTCAAGCGAAAACATTTCCGACTTGCACTCATTCCACCTCCACTCAAAACACCTTTGATCTAACCAACACTGACAGGCGAGCCTGAAGCTTTTTGAGCCAGCTTTCCTGGAATCGGACCAAGCTGGTAACGGTGAGATTACTCCGCTGTGAAAATGTGGAGCGCCCAGTGTTTTGTCAGACAACAGGATTACATGACCTCATGTATTGTCATCAGCGAATTTCACTTCCGGTTTTTCACAAATATCACCTCGATAAATTTCCAGTATAAATGCAGATAGAAAGTATTCTAGTTTATTGTCGTGTTGGAACCCTTTGGCTTTTATTTTACTGACTTTTACCTATTAGGTAATGTTTTGGAGGGAAATTTTAGACTGTGGTACTAGGTAAGGAGATTGGTAATTTTCAGGGATATGCAGCATCTGATCGTACCTCACTGAAAAATTACGTAGCACTGATTATATGAAAGTGAACCTAATTACAGCGAAATCGATATCCACATGCAACAAGTATTACATTCGTAAACTGATTTGGCACGTGCTACCACAGGACCAAAACAATCTGATGTCTAATCTAAATTTCCTACGTCAGTACGTTTAGGCGTTGGGTGCAATTGCTAACCTGAGAAGAAGCGACTGATACAAGTGAGCATGTCGTGGCGTATAACATGGAACGTGTTAGAAGAATTACGATCCAGACATAAAAAAGGCTAAGTAAGAATTTCTAATGTACACCTTGCCTCGACAGTGCATTATGTCCTCCAGAGTGGACCGCCGGTTTGTTCTATCTTCTTTTAAAAATATGAAACAATTTAGACTGCATCTATTAATAACGAGGTGTTGTGCATTGCAGTTACCAAAACCGACAGAATTACCTGACCTCACTGTTTCTAGCTTCTTGTTATGTACATGTTGGAGTAGGTATTAAGGTGACTGGTTTTAATGGTGAAAGCCATACCACAAACGATTATTGAAATCTCCACATCTTATTGTTCAGAAGTGGCTACTTCCAAATACTACAATATTTTCTACGGTAATGGCTGAGTGCCACGCGGAATGTTGTTGCACTGGCTTCAGCAATTAAGACATAAATTTATTGTTTTCAATGCTACGGATTTCCTGAAGTGGTTGTATTTGTAGATTATTTTCTAAATATTTTCTGCTTTTGTCAGGTACATTATCGCACAAGCAAAACACCCAATTTTTGTGGGGCTGCGAGAAGATACAGAAATGTGCTCTTACACGTAAGATGCAGGGCGCTAAAATTAAAGATTGTTTTAATAGTTCAACAATGTATTTTAAATTATTGGTCTAATGAGTTATTGTACATCATGTTACAACTCCCTAAGTATACTCCAAAACGTGTTTAGTTTTAGAAATGAGTAACATCAAGTGTAATGTACGCAGTTTATTTTTGAGACTTCTGATGAAAACATGGAATGTATGTGATTGAGTTTTGACTGAGTATGGCATCTATTTATCACAGATTATGTGGACAGCCGCTTCTGATAATGGGTATGATATCTCGAAATCGACAAAGTGAAATAAAATCATAAAGTAAAAACAGCGCGGTCAGAGTAATCTATGAAGTCTGACAACAGAAAGGCTTCGTAAGTTAGTTATCGGAAAGGCAGAAGCACGTAATACATTGAAGCTTTGCGTCACTCCTTGAGACAAGATTGGATTGTATAAACGGCAATGCAGAAGCGGCGCAGCCCCTGAAAAGCAGGTTCTAGGTTCGAGACCCGTTCAAGCACACAGTTTCGACGGGACGCATACAATTAACTAATCGAGTTTTCATTTCTTATGCATTGCATTTTATATTTGTATCGAATCTGCCTCGGAGGTTGACCTAACAACGTACAGTGATCGGATGAACGACTGTAGTCGATGTTGCACAAACAGCGCTTTGGGTTGCACCCACAGCGCTTTGATGATTGCTTACGTCTTATTACGTGACTGTGATTTTGTCTTATACGTCAGGACTGTACCAGTCATATATCTTGGAATAGTCTGTTAATTAGTAGCGAATCTTATGGTACATAAAAGTAAGCTTGAATACATTCCATTTAAAACTATGAAACCTATAGAGCAGTGAACCAAATTCGTAAGTGGGTATGCATTATCATCCAGTAAAATTGTTAGTCAAATTGAAATACGTCAGCGACCAACGTAAAA
This sequence comes from Schistocerca nitens, assembly GCF_023898315.1. Lineage (NCBI taxonomy): Eukaryota > Metazoa > Arthropoda > Insecta > Orthoptera > Acrididae > Schistocerca > Schistocerca nitens. The sequence goes on along the minus strand of NC_064621.1, from coordinate 476,366,640 downwards.
GTATGTCACATCGTGTTATATTCTTACAATTAGTTCTACAAAAGGTAGGATACCATGCTCTTCAAAAAAAAAAAAAAATGTTCAAATGGCTCTGAGCACTATGGGACTTAACATCTGTGGTCATCAGTCCTCTAGAACTCAGAACTACTTAAACCTAACTAATCTAAGGACATCACAAACATCCATGCCCGAGGCAGGATTCGAACCTGCGACCGTAGCGGTCACGCGGTTCCAGACTAAAGCGCCTAGAACCGCACGGCCACACCAGCCGGCTCCATGCTCTTCAGAAGGATTGTTCAGCCGATCACGAAACTTTGAAAACTCAAAGTACTGTAATACAACAATGCTCTTCCTTCGAAGTAGTAACGGAGTAATCTTCAGAGAAAATATTCTGACGCTTCAACAGCATATACGGCTTCTTCGCGTGAGTACCGTGAGGGCAGAAACTGAAAATTTGTGGAAGCAATTTGAATTTCGTCGTGACAGTGAATTATATGTGAGAAATTAATAAGGCTTGAGGAAACGGCTTCTCTAAAGACAATAGACTCCACTGAATCTGGCTGCTATTCTTTTCTTATTCTGAGGATGACTGTTATAGGAAGCCAACTTTTATAGATTCCTGGAAGCAAGTTTTATATCCAGTAAAAGTTCTGAAGCCGTGATAGCTGACTCTACATTATATACATATGAAAAAGCTGCTATCATTTTCTGAAGAAATGAACAATGAACATGTTGCCTGATAGCGAAACATGAATAGTTGTTGTGAAACACGTTTCTGGAATATCGACTTCCAGTTACTATACCTATAAATATGTTGGCAGCAAACTTTTGAAACTAATGCTATATACACGTAAGAAGATAAAAAAAAAATGTGTTCCTTGTAACTTAACGTTTCCTTGGCGTAACTCACTGCACAGGAACAAGATTATATAATTCGTAAGGAGCACCATGTGCCCGCACTATATTCATCGCGTGGCTACAATGTCAGAGGAAACTTCAGCAATACATTCGTGAGCAGTGTAATTAGAGACTCCTATTTACAAGGGAAGGAACTAAGCTCGAACGACTGAAAGCAAATGAAAATTATTTCCAAACACGGAAGGTGCCTTTAAAGAATCGAAGCCTCACTTTCAAAGCCGCTTCGAATTCCTGAGAGCAGATGAGTCAGTGAATTAAATATTTTACATTAACATGCCAAAGACTTTGTAGCAAAGAAATAATAAAATAGCTGAAGTTTAATCGTACTGTATGAACTTCGAAAATCACTTTCTATGTACATTACTGTGTGTGCGTGTGTGTATTTCAGCAAGGAAAGTATCCAAACGCTTTTAAATTACGCGTTAAGTTTGCTGGAAGTCGCTAAGTGCTCTTATTCTCAAATATTTGACGAGTATAAACTGGATAATTTTGGCACTGCGAGAGATACACAATAACTTTAGTACTTCACTTGCTCTGTTAAGCCTTCAGTGCAATGAATGGATTAAGACAGCATTTTAAGTTACTGAATTCGGTCAATAATTACAAAATGGTTCAAATGGCTCTGAGCGCTATGGGACTTAACTTCTGAGGTCATCAGTCCCCTAGACCTTCGAGCTACTTCAACCTAACTAACCTAAGGACATCACACACATCCATGCCCGAGGCAGGATTCGAACCTGCGACCGTAGCGGTCGCGCGGCTCCAGACTGTAGCGCCTAGAGCCGCTCGGCCACTCCGGCCGGCAATAATTATATAAATTATTGTAAATAAAGTGCTTGTTGTTCTTGAAAGCCGGTAGACAGGCAACGTGCAACTGGATCTTGATCTTCAGGTGAACTTTTTAGATGCTTACTAATACAGGTATTCTGAAAACACGTTGTAAGTGCAGAGCTGCGGGAACGTATCACTGGAATGCATGTGATGGTTTCTCGTCTTTGCAATGAGAGCAGAAAGAACTAATACTTGATGTATATGGAGCTAGTGTAATCTTGTCTTCTGTGTCCTTATGGGAGTGAGACTTTGGGAGGCGAAGTATACTTCCTAATTTCCCAATAAATGCCGGTTTTTGACTGAGTGTAACAAACGCGAGACCATTAGTGGTGCCATTCTTTGTATACGTTCAAAATGCCCCTTCTGTCCTATGTATGGGGCTTGAGATAAGGTAACCTTCAAATATAGATTGTTCATAATTCTAAAATTTCAACTACGAGTGATCTAATGGTGGTAGAACACACACATCTCCGTATTCATCATTTGGATTTGCTGTTCCAACAAAATTTCTCATCAACATCGTTTGCTTGCAGATGACAAGCTACTTGTAATAAATAATACACAAGTGGTCCTGAAAAATCATGCACATCAAATATGAAGGTACTAACAAAAAGAAACGAATTATTGTTTGAACCAAATATCCATTAAATTTTTGTAATCATTTAGCAAAAGTGTTCAACTTACAGATGAAATAAAACGGAAACCCACTGATGATGGCAAATTGGTTCAAATGGCTCTGAGCACTATGGGACTTACCTTCTGAGGGCATCAGTCCCCTAGAACTTAGAACTACTTAAACCTAACTAACTTAGGGACATCACAGACATCCATGCCCGAGGCAGGATTCGAACCTGCGACCGTAGCGGTCACGCGGTTCCAGACTGAAGCGCCTAGAACCACTCGGCCACTAAGGCCGGCGATGATGGCACAGTGGTGCTGAAACATGTTTGGGAGCTTGGAAAATACGGTGTTTGCATAACTGGTGGACCTTACATCCTAGATCCCTATGTATTGAAATCGTTCGTATTCTGTTTTATTCATCAGAACTGGGTTAGTTCGCTTCCAGCTGACCTGATAACGGCGATGATGCTATGTGGCATGGATACCACGAGACGCTCAAAGCGTTGGATTCCATCCTGATCCCTGCCTCAGCCACAACTCACAGAGATTGCTCGGATCTGGATGCTAGGCTCTCAGATCCCTCTCGACGGTCAAAAGTACTTACTTAAGTGGCTTATGGGGTCACGTAAGTAAATCAAATAGTTCTGATACTACTCAATTACGGGGCCACCATAAACAAAAGATTGGAGCGTCGTTTAACTGAGGGCGCTGTACTCGATCATTCGGTGATTCAAGCCAATTTCACGTAAACCAGGGAACTCATTTAAATTCCACACATGGGCTCCTCCTTTGCCAGCCCAACCTTGTTATGATGGCAAGTCGAACGCAGAGTCTCGTGTGGTTTTCTATACAATTTTCCCATTTCATCAGTTTCTACTGATGTGTGCCATGATTCATCAGTCGGGCTGACCTATGACCATGGTCCGTGCATCCCTCTTTGGTGTTCAGTGCTATTGTCTGTGATGTCTGACGTATGACAGCCAGAGGCGATGACAACCGCAACTTTAGATACTCTGATGATTCTCACATTTAACAGCCCGAAAGTCTGGGTCTAAATTACAAATGCGCAAGCGTCTGGTTCCTGAGAGGTGAAGTTCACAAATAATATAGTTCTTCTGCCTCGGGTGAACCAACCATCAAAATGGGACCTAACTCAAAAATCACTGTTAATACTTAGAGGGCAACTATTTAAATTCTTATTGGGGCAATAAATTTACATCTTTATGTCCAAGCACAAATAATGACTACAACAGTTCCATCAATCTAGATGAATACTTTTTAAAAGAACAAACTTTACCATCACACAATAATTAGCACTCCGTACGACACATAACACATTTTAAATCAATAGAGATTTGCATTGCAACAAATTCGATTTTCGTGCATCAGATCCGGCCGCGGTGGTCTAGCGGTTCTAGGCGCTCAGTCCAGGACCGCGAGACTGCTACGGTCGCAGTTTCGAATCCTGCCTCGGGCATGGATGTGTGTGGTGTCCTTAGGTTAGTTAGGTTTAAGTAGTTCTAAGTTCTAGGGGACTGATGACCACAGATGTTAAGTCCCATAGTGCTCAGAGCCATTTGGTGCATCAGATTTACCACATTATTCTACAGATTGAAACTCCTGTCATGGAACTAAACTTGGTGGATATATTGTGGTCCAACAATTACAATCAATGTGTCTCGTAGTACTTCTCTATCTTTTCTTTAACTGAGAATCAACTGTAATTGCTAGTGGATTTGTGATGCAGGGGCATGCCGTGCGGCGTCAACCAAGGCCTCACATGGTGGATCAGTACAGCATAGTTGCATAGTTGAAGCATCCAGCGCTCTCGTGTGTGTTATTGCCGCACATCGCTGACAGAGCGCAGTATCGGCCGGGCAGCGGCTCGCGACACAACTGTCTCTCAGCGCAGACCCGAGCCTGGGCAGTCTCCGCTGGCTGCGGCCGCGTGTGTCATGGCACGGATCACACACCCTGTGCTATCCAGCATTCGGCAAGCAGGTGACGTAATGGTAGTGACCCACTGCATTGCGTTGATTGCCGGCAAGCTGCCTCACAGGGCCCGATGGTGCCCCCATGTGGTGGTGGCTCCAGATCCCCGTGGTTTCAGGGCAGACTGCCCTGATACAGAGTCGAGCAGTGACACACAAATACAACAGCTCCATGGCGATAGAGCTGCGATGTCAACAGAAATGACTTTAGTGTAGAATGGATAGCTATATATATGCTTCCAAACAGTGCTCGCTTTGGCTTTGTCACACTATGTGATCAAAATTATCCAGACACTTATGTTTTTCGTATTAGGCCCATTGTGTCGCCACCTACTATCAGGTGCTCCATATCGGCGACCTCTATAGTCATTAGACATCGTGAGAGAGCAGAATGGGGCGCTCCGCGGAACTCACGGTCTTCGAACATGGTCAGGTGATTGGGTGCCACTTCTGTGACACGTCTGTGCACGCGACTTCCACACTCCTAAACATCCCGAGGTCCACTGTTTCCGATGTGATAATGAAGTGGCAACTCGAAGGGACACGTACAGTACAAAAGCGTACAGGCTGACCTCAACTGTTGATTAACAGAGACCGCTCACAGTTGAAGAGAGTCGTAATGTGTAATAGGCGACATCTATCCAGACCATCACTCAGGAATTCCAAACTACATCAGGATCCACTGCAAGTACTGCGACAAGTAGTCGGCAGGTGAGAAAACTTGGATTCCGTGGTCGAGCGGCTGCTCATAAGCCGGTAAATGCCAGACGACGCCTCGCTTGGTGTAAGGAACGTAAACATTGGACGATTGAACATTGAAAAACGTTGTGTGGAGTGACGAATCACGTTACATAATGTGTCAATCCGATGGCAGGGTGTGGATATGGCAAATGCCCAGTGAACATCATCTGCCAGCAAGTGTAGTGGCAACGGTAAAATACGGAGGCGGTGGCGTTAAGGTGTGGTCGTGGTTTTCATGGAGGGAGCTTGAACCCCTTATTGTTTTGTGTGGCAGTATCACAGCACAGGCCTACAGTGATGTCTTAAGCACCTTTGTGCTTCCCACTGTTAAAGAGCAATACGGGGATGGCGATTGCATCTTTCAACGCGATCGGACACCTGTCCATAAAGCACGGCCTTTGGCGGAGTGGTTACACAACAATAACATACCTGTAATGGAATGGCCTGCACAGAGCTATGACCGGAATCCTACAGAACACCTTTGGGATGTTTTAGAACGCCGACTTCGTGCCGGGCATCACCGACCGACATCGATACTTCTCCCCAGTGCAGCACTCCGTCACTCCGTCTTCTCATGCGTTCTTCATACTCGTTCCGGCGCTTGTGGTTACGCCAGAACAAGTATGGAAATGAAGTCCCATGCGTCCTAACAGTGCATAGGGGAACGATGCGGGAGACCCGCACTGCCATACTAGGTAACGTCCTAATGGAGGTGGTTTGCCGTTGCCTTTCTCCGACCGTAATGGGAATGAATGATGATGATGATGACAATACAACACCCAGTCATCCCGGGGCCGGTGAAAATCCCTGAATCCCGGGAATCGAACCTGAAATCCCGTGCTCTGGAAGCGAGAATGCTACCGCGAGATCACGAGCTGCGGTCACAACAATTATAGTGTGAATAATTTTCGCTCCGATTTAAGCAAAAGCTAGTTTATCACACATCTCATTGTTCATGATGTATTTTCTGAACAATGTGCCGTACAGTTAAATAGTTTTGCATGTACTCTCAGCATTACAGAAACTACTCGTTCAAATTAATAAAACTGCTAGGGAACGGCAAAATAAATGTATTTCGATAAGGACCATATAGCTGAAGTCAACTTGTAATGTTAGGGAACATTTTGTAGGTGGCGCTGACGTAAGCTGGTTTGTCGGTGTCGCTCATTATTATTTGTACTGAGATTCAAAGCTGCTTTGTGTGCGGATGGTTCAAAATGGTTCAAATGGCTCTGAGCACTATGGGACTCAACTTCTGAGGTCATCAGTCACCTAGAACTTAGAACTACTTCGGGTTCCCGGGTTCGATTCCCGGAGGGGTCAGGGATTTTCTCTGCCTCGTGATGACTGGGTGTTGTGTGATGTCCTTAGGTTAGTTAGGTTTAAGTAGTTCTAAGTTCCAGGGGACTGATGACCATAGCTGTTAAGTCCCATAGTGCTCAGAGCCATTTAAACCAATCTTAGAACTACTTAAACCTAACTAACCTAAGGACATCACACACATCCATGCCCGAGGCAGGATTCGAACCTGGGACCGTAGCAGTCGCGCGGTTCCAGACTGTATCGCCTAAAACCGCTCGGCCACCTCGGCCGGCTGTGTGCGGATGGTTGGCTCCGAGGTCTTCATGAAAACACACTGATCCAGCGCGATGGGTCTGTAGCCCATTTCAGCATTGCTGTGAGGAATCAGACCTACTTTTGGGAATCGATGTATCGGCCAAGGTGGCCCCATGGCCTAGTCACACAGGTCAGCTGACCTCATGTGTCTGGATTTTTTCCTCTAGGCGCATATGATGCAGATGGAGTATGAAAAGATGTGGAAACAGAAAAACTCATCTAGAACTGCATTCAGAGCTGATACCATTGCGGATATGCCACGAATCTTCAAGCGGACAAGACTGTCAATGGTCTGACGATGTTCTGCGTACATACAGGCCAATAGTCGCGCATTCGAGCAATCCCTATCGTTCCACTGATGTAATTAGCGTGGGAAACTCCCTCCTGTGCAATCGTATCTAGCATCAGGAACTGCAGTGAGGAACCATTGCTCTGATGTTCTCTACCTCCTGTATTAATTTGAACGAATAGTTTCGGAACACCCGGTATATGGTTACTGTCTGCAAAATGTATAGCGAAGGAGTTAGTAGCAAAGAAGTGATAAATTAGAACGTTCTTATGTCAGAAAATGCAGAAAGAGATAGTTTTTGCCTTTCATTGTTCCATGTCAATTTTTATACGAAATATTGAAGATCAAATTTTTGTTGCCGCTCGAATTCATTACACAGACTACCTGTAAACGTGGTTGTGAACCATCAGTCATAAACCATGACTGGTATAGCCGTTCAGTAATATAGATTTTTCGTCTAGAAGTTAGTGTGTATATTATATGATTCTGTGTAATTGATATACTTCTGGTAATTTCAAGTAGTTTCCATTCCTCATTCAAAATATTTCAACGACTGACTCAGCAGCCTTTTTAGGGTGCAGCGAATTTTGCTGGTATGTCTAATTGCTGCCTGGATCCATGTTGACAGTAAACTACTGGTGGTCTCAAGCTGCAATTAATAATTGACTTTGATTCCCAACGCTTGTTAGGCCTTTTTTGATGCTCTTTCGTTTCTTAGAGCTCCCCACTGATATTCCTTAAAAAGTGTCCCGGGTCTTGTGGATGTGAAGGCCGGCGAGATCTTAATAAATTGAGTTCCAGACCCCCAAGCCTTATTTAAATTCAAACCTCCGTCTCTGTTTATTAGATTGCCTGGCGTCTTTGTTTCGAAGGACTCCATAACCATGCTGTACCAGGATCGAGGCGTATTTCATTTCATGATTTCATTCAAGGCAGTGTTTCAACGATCTGAGTACGGATTTATTCAGAACGGCATTCATAGGCGTCATTCTGCGAACTAAAAGCGTCTTTGAAGCGAATGGTGATGGCTCAAGGCGTGTTGACAGACGCCAATGTTCCTAGTTGTTCTAAATACTCTGTGACCTAGGGATCCGTCCGGTCTTCTTTAAACTAAAAGGTCCAGGTAAGGTAGCTGGACCTCTTTTCCAAGTTCCATCGTGAATTTCAATTACGATGGATAGAGCGTAAATGATCCAGGAACTGTTCAAAAGTTTTCCTACGCACACTGACGTCTATGTCTCTCAAAAACAAAACAGCGTCAAATGGCGTAGTGGGCGTTGGGAATCGAAGACAGTGACAAATAGCGGCGCGAGACAAACAGTAATTCACAGTCTTTTTGGAGCCGAGGCAGAGAGCACACATAACAGCAAAGCTAGTAGGACTCGAAGATGTGGGCTGGATCGGTTATCACAATATTTTACAGAAAGTGTAAATAACTGCTTGACAGATCACCAGGAAATACACCGTTAATCAATCACGCCGAGAAACCCCGAGAGACCACTGTATTATGTATTCTTTACCTTGAATTTATTCTGTCATATTTTGTATATAATTTAATGTTCTATTTCATTTTTAATTAATTTTTCTTGATTTATGAATACTACTCTTTGCGACTTTGTGTTGCCCAACGTACTTGCTAGTTCACGGTAATAGCCTCGACCTTGTACACCCACGAATTTTTCAGCTAAATATAAAACGTGTCATCTGCAGTAGGTGACCTCATATGGCGAACGCTTTGTAAAAAGTTGCCTGTCACCTACAGTAGACGATAAAGCTTATGCAACAACAAAGGGCGCTGTGTTTTCGCAGTCGTTTGCGTTCGGACATCGCGCTGCCTAAGTTGTAAATGATGCTGGATTATACAACTTGCGTAACCTCCAAACTTTGCCTCTGACCTTTCAGCGTACAATAGAACCTATTAGGTCAGGATGTCTCACAAGGGTCATAACATATCCAGCGCAGAATTGCCCTCCATGTCATGCCAAGCGTGCCTTCCACTATCGGAAGGGAAATAACTTTGCAATGATACAGGTTTCGTCTAGTAACCTTGATTTCGAATATTTGAGATCTACGAGGATGAACGCAAATATACGTAGATTTATTGTTTTCTATTCGAAGCATGCCTAAAAAATAGCCAAACTGATGCAGCACAGAGTCAAGTACTCGTGGGCCAAAGATTTAACGACCAGTAGCTGCGAAACGTGGACCCTTCTCAGCCGTATGCGGCATCTCTGGTCAATCAGTGTTGCCACAGCCTTCATTAGTGTAAGCGCTATTTTTTTTTTGCCGTAAAAATGAGAAGTGTAATAACAGAGCAACAAATAGTCGTGAAGTTTCACATGGAAACGGCTACTGAAACCTATGTATAATTCACAGAAGTGTATGGCGAGGACCGTTTGTCACGTACGCTATTTTTTGAGTGGTTCAAGCCATCCCAAGGTGGTGGAGAAGACGCTGAAGGTAACCCTGGAACGCCTTTCAGTATCAAGAAAGGATGGAAATATCGGAAAGTGAGTAATCGGATTAGACTTGATCGTCGGTTGACTATTCGGTCGATTGCTGAAACTGGAAGAATTGACAAATAATGCATAAGGCACAGTTTATATCATCCGTTCAAGATGAGAAAAGTGTGTGCGTAAGTGGAGCCGAAAATTCTCACGATCTAACAAAAAGAAGCTCTTGGAAATGTTTGTACTGACACTTTGAATATCGTTATTGGAATGAGTGACAACATTTAAAGAATCTTGGTTTTTCACTTATGATTCAGAAACGAAGCGACGACCCATGTATTGGAAGGGTCCAACTTCACCGAGAGCTAAAAAAGCTCGAATGAGGAAAATCAGATTCAAAGTGATGGTGACTGCTTTTTCAGTATCCATGAAATCGTGTTTCTTTATTGGGTTCCTGAAGGTCGAACTGTTAATCAACATTGCTACCTTCAGGCTCTTGGTCAAATTCCTGAGAAAAGAATAAAAAAAGTCCCGAATTAGGGAAGAACAAATCATGGCCTCTGCATCAAGACAACGCAGAAACTCATACCGCGTTGCTTGTTAAGAGATTTCTAGAAGAGTACAGAAACTCAGTGTCAAACCACTCACTGTACCTGACCTAGCAGCACATGACATTCATCTGTTTCCCACGGTCAACCCTGCATTAAAAGGAAGCATGGAAGCAGTTAAAGAAAAAGATATACGCGTCGTCAAGGAGGTCACAGAGAAAGACTTCCAGCACTGTTTCCATCGATGGAAAATTCGCTAGGAGCGTTTTAGTTATAGAAGAGGGGAATATATTGAATGTGAAAATAAGTAAATATTTATGTATTTGAAATAAAATGTGTCACAGCAGTCGTCCCGTTATTTTATAACAACACCTCCTACGTATAAATCACGCAACGTGCACAAAACTTTAACACCTTAAAAATAGGTGAGTCAGACCGAATGCACTCGTCCTACTTTTCCAATCATTGAAGGGAAAACTTTAGAAATCGTCTGAAATTATGCCGCGTAATGTCTCCAGCGACGTTTGTTGCATCTATGTCGTTAAAACCCAATCCCTACAGATCTCGACTCGTTCAAGAAAACAGGACAAAGTCGCAGGGACCCAAATCCGCTCAGTACGACGTCTAATTTCATGTTTCCTTCCCAACGCCGTGAGCAATGGCTTTAACACTTTCTGATAATAATGCCTGCCGAATATTGTTCTTGGCTACCACATTGATACAAAACCCACACCTAATATTCTAGACGTGAAATTTACAAAACATTGTGTCTCAATTGTTTCGCTTTCTTTAGCCCATCGCGATAACGAATAAGAAGGCACAACGTTTCTTTCCTGTGCAACTGATCAACGGCTTCTGACGCTGATTATCCAAACAGCTTTGATCTGTCGTGAGTGCAAATGCAAAAATCACCACACATGTGAAACAGCAAATATTGAAACATATTATCCCACTTGACCAAATCTTAATTGCTCGTAGCTATTCTTCAACTGATTGAAATCAGTGTTGCGTAGCGACAGTCACCAGGAGAATCTTTTACCACATCTTCTCTTGTTAAAAAAGAATGTTCATTATTTTTGCGTTTCCCCTCGCGGTTCAAACTACACATTCAACGCATTAATACCGAGGCTGTAAAATTCACTCCTTCGTATTTGTAAACGAAAAGCTCAAAATCGTGGGTATTTCAAATGAAGCTAAGGTATCAGTCCTGACAGATTGTGATGGGAATATAGATATACCGTTCCAAAGAATACCGCCCAAGCTAAGAGTGCAGGTAATGTTGGTATACGAGGTATCAAGGAAAGAAGAGGGTGAAATTTTCAGAGATGTTGGAAACTGAATCGTAAATTCTGGTTAAAATTATTATATTCTTCGATACAGTCAATAGAAGAATGGTTCCATAGTGCACACCAACTCAATTACTGTAGCAGTTCGTTCATCAGGGACAATGTTGTTTACACACTCTGAGGGATTTCCTTCCGTTAAATCTTAATGAGCTCTAGGTAGCTGAATGCAACAGAAACATTTACAAATACAGTGCTGGAAGGAGAAATGACATACTAACCATGACTCGGTCTCAGTTCCGTGATAAATATCTTTCATAAGCTACATAGTGATTTAAAGAATTTGATACAAATTAAATATATCTTCAGATAAAAACTGGAGTCATTTACGCTTGACAGTTCCTTCTAATGCACATAAGAACTTACGAACGTGTGATAATATGGTGTGTGTGTGTGTGTGTGTGTGTCGGAGGGCGCCAGCTACCAAACCGAGTGCTCGTGATGCGTGCCTAATGCTAGCTGATGACATATGGTGGTGGTACAAAAGAAACCAAATCTGGCATCGGCATTACTAACTTACTTTTCTGCTGCACTCCCAGCTCCACTTGACACCAAGTTTTGACGATATCGCTCCACACTTCTCTTAGGATGAAACGCATTAGGATCCTTCATCGGTAACCTCATTTTCGGTGGGCTATTAGGTAGTAAGTAGTTTGCTGTTTACATTTAACCAGGCCACAGAGCGCTACTGACCTCCACGTTCTGAACAACGCCAAATGTTTCAGGAATGAGACCAGCAGCAAAAACCTCTTTATTCTCCTATTGTGGATTAGGAGAAAATGCAAAATACAGAAAACTGAGTATCTAACAATATGCAGAATCTCCGTAAGCGCTGCCGAAAATTGTTTCCTAATGATATCTTACATTTCCTAATGCTAGCTTACATTTTGCAATATTTCTCCGAAAATATTCAGTCAAATACTATCAATTTTGGTAGAATATGTGCATCAAAACGGAATCAGTACCTTAAAAAAAATAGGGCCTCGGACATTATTGTATAGATAATGTTACATTTTGCCCCACAATGACTTTAAGATAAAAGGGATTTCATTCTTAATTCACGATTAAAATCTTTTTCATATCTCCGTCCTTGTTTCTGCGTTGCAATCACTTTTAACTATAATAATTTTGTAGGTACTTGTAGAAATGAAGGATATTTGTTTCTTACGTCTGCATTAGTGCCCGTTTCACGTAGGCCGAGATTTCAATTATACTTTTGTCTTCGGTATTAGCCTGATTCATTCGTTCCAGTCACAATCGGTTGTCAAAATTAAATTTTGTTCGATCATGCAAGAGATATATATAATAGCAGTTCTATTTTTCGTTTCTAGTAATTGTTATTGCATCAAATAATCATCTACCATGTACATTCTGAGACAGTTACACATTCGCATACTAAAATGACGTGGAGTAACAGGGCCCACATTGACGTAACAGTAAACTGCAACAATATTGTGGTAAAATTAATACAATAGTTCCAGTTCCTTTCATACTACATCCTTTTCTCTTCGAAACAATATTTGAAGCTAATATCGAAACTGAAATGTAAGTGCATAAACTTCTTTGGCCTAAATCAGTTGCTGTAAAATCCTGTTGGCATTAGCCAGTGTTAACTTGTACAATTTAGTGGTTTCTACAAAATAAAAGCCGACATTCCTAGCCGGCCGGAGTGGCCGTGCGGTTCCAGGCGCTACAGTCTGGAGCCGAGCGACCGCTACGGTCGCAGGTTCCAATCCTGCCTCGGGCATGGATGTGTGTTATGTCTTTAGGTTAGTTAGATTTAGTTAGTTCTAAGTTCTAGGCGACTGATGACCTCAGAAGTTAAGTCGCATAGTGCTCAGAGCCATTTGAACCATTTTAGCTGACGTTCCTATTCACGGCAACGAAACTTCTTGCGATCTACGAGTGGTCTCCTTTGTAAGTAGCTTACGTGTTACGACAGACGTGACATCAGTGGACTGTGAAAAGACAAATGGCTTATGATGGTGTGGTGACATGTTAGGCATGCTCTTTCCACTTTAACGAACGGTGGGCAAGCAGCAGCGAATGCAGCTCGTAGTCGAGAGCAGTGTTTATCTGCAGGAAGACATCGTCGACGCTTGTTTATCTCATTGTGCCTTGGGTCTTGTGGATATGCTGCCTGGCAGATACACGTGTTGGCTGAGAGACAGGACAAGGAAAGCTTTTGCTTGCGCTTCCTGCTCTTGTTTTTGTTAGGGTATATTGTCGCCGACGAGAAGAACAGCCTTGCTTTCGAAGTGGGAGATCCTGCTCTGAACAAATATTTTCTCTGTGAAACGTAATAGAAGAACGCATTGGTTCAACTGTCCACTGCATCTAAACTTCGCTGACACTAAAAAATATTTTGACAGTGTACACTGGGGATCATTGTGCAATATCGTAAGCCGATAAGGAATTCCTAACCATTTCATTAATGTTTCTAGAACCCTGTAACTACTCGGGTTGCTGTATGGGAATAGAGGATGAGAACACTCTTTTCTTTAGTATTTCGACAGACATCAGACAAGGCTGCAATTTAATGTTAGTTACAGATTTCATAGCGAGACTGGACAACTGGACAACTCCAAAACGGGCACGCACTGGAATGAGCAATCTAGCCTTACGAATGTGGATTATGCTGATAGTTACTATAGCGAAAAACGACACAAGCTTTGCAACTAACGACTACCAAGCTGGATGGAATGGCATAAGAACTGGAAACGTATTTTCTCGAATTATAGTGCAAAAAAAGGTACTGGAAGATGATGTTATAGGGTGTCAAAAAAATCAGTCTTGCTTTAGGGACCTGTTCCTTACACCAACACAAGAGCAAAAGTCTAGCAAACACGGGATCGAAAATGCGCATCTTAAGAGTTATAAGCCCCTGATCATCTTCGATACTATGAAATTCATCTCTTCCACTTCAAGCTCTTGCTTTCCATATTTTGGGAGTAGGCAGTATGGATCAAAACAAAACAAAAATGTCCGGTAAACATGGGCTCTAAAATGCATTCCTTAAGAGCTATGAACACTTGTTCAGTAGAACAAATGTGTTTCACACTAGCGAAAACAAGAAAGTACTAATAGCGCTTGGAGTATGCATTAGAGACCTCATGTTTACTTAGCATTATTTTTTTCGTACGGTCCACACTGAATCCTCGAAAAACGCGAAAAACAATAAAAGAATCTGTTTCGTAGTATCGGAGATAAAAAAGATCTCATAGCTCTGAAGACACGCATTTTAGAGCCCATATGTACTAGACATCTGTTTTTTATGTAAGGAACCTGTCGTTTAATCTTGTCGGTGTTTCTTTGGGGTAGCCTCTATAGGCTGTCTTATCTGTAACAACGGGAAGTAGAGGCAAACATCAACAAAAAAAAAAAAAGGGAAAACTTGCGCACACTTCTAAAGATGCCATCAATATGGCTGTTAAGCTCTATAACGGTTTCCACATCTTGTCATTCTACCGAGGGCCACTTACGATGTAAACCAGGAAAAACAGTAATATCTGCACTGAAGCTCAATAGTTTCTCATTAAAGATGCTTGAAGAGGATTTTGTAGGTCAGTTATTGCGACCACATTTCAGATGATAAAGCTCTTAGAAGAAGTGATTTATGTAACCCGAGCAGAATCGTAGCTGAGAGAAGGCTGCAGCTTTGGGAGCAAGTTCTACGCATTAAAGATGAAAAAAACCACAAATAACCTCTGTTGTGGAAATCAACGGACGGATGCAGAATTGGGGGAAGACCACGCATCACGTGGAAACCAAATTTTACAAAGGATTTTCAATACAATGACATGAACTAGGAAGAAGCTGAAAACCTGGCAATCTGATTAATTCTCTGGAGGAAATGTTTTTCCCCATATGACACTTAGCATTGAAAGAGTAAAGTCTAATAACAAGCAAATTCGTAAGTCGTCCGTTGTTATCAGCCAAACACATATGCCCCATGGAAATTTATTATCTTGAGCGATTAGAAAACTGCCTACTCCAAGCAACGTCTTCGATTTTCTGATGGTGAGCAGACCAAGGCTGTTATGGTGCGCACACCGAACGCCGTAGACGCAAAAAAAAAAAAAAAAAGGAGACAACATTTAGCCAATCCTTCGTAGGTAGAAAATGTAAATCTTGCGTCTGATATGTAATGACAGCTTGCTACTTTTGCGATGAGATACACGGAGATGACAGGAGTCATGGGATGGCTCCTGACGTCGTGTCGCTAATTCTTTTGCCCGGCTAGTGCAGCAGCTCGTCGTGGTATGGTCTCAGTAAGTCGTTGGAAGTCCCCTGCAGAAATACTGAGCCATGGCGCCTCTATAGCCCTCCATAATTGCGAAAGTGTTGCCGGTGCAGGATTTTGTGCACCAACTGACCTCTCGATTAGGTCCCATAAATGTTCAATGCAATTCATATCGAGCGATGTGGATGGCCAAATGATTCGCCCGAATAGTCTACAATGTTCCTCAAACCAATCACTTACAATTATGAACCGGTGGGGTGGTGCACCATTATTCGTAAAAATACCATCATTGTTTGGGAACATGAAGTGGAAATGCTATCCAAGTAGCCGAACATAACCTTTCTCAGGGAAAGAAGTGTTCAGGTGTACTAGAGGACGCCAGACTGCACAGTGCCTTTTTGGCAACTTTGGTCCATAGCTTCGTGGGGTCTGCGCCACACTCTAACCCTAAAATAAGCTTTTACCAAGTGAAATCGGAACTCATCTTAACAGGTTACGGTTCTCCAGTCGTCTAGGGTCGAACCGATATAGTCATTAGCCCGGGAGAGGCCCCTTAGGCGATGTCAGCTGTTAGCAAAGACGCTCGCATCTGTCGTCCGCTGCCATAGCCTATTAACACCAGATTTCTCCGCACTGTCCTAATGGATACGTTAATTGCACGTCGCCAGTTTATTTCTGTGGTTATTTCAGCAGTGTTACTTGTCTGCTAGTACTGACAACGCTACGCAGACGCCGCTGCTCTTTCGTTAAGTGAATACCGTCGCCCACTGCGTTGTCCGTGGTGAGAGGTAAGGCCCGGAATTTGATATTCTCGACACACTCTTGAAAACTTGGGATCCCTAAATACTGAGTTCCCTAATGATTTCCGAAATAGGATGTCCCATGCGTCTAGCTCCAACTACGATTACGCTTTCAAACTCAGTTAATTCCAGTCGTGCGGCATAATACGCCGGAAATCCTTTCACATGAATCACTCGAGTACAAATGGCAACTCCGCTAATGCACTGCCCTTTTATACCTTATGTACGCGATAGTACCGCCGTCTGCATCTGAGCATATCGCTATCCCATGAGGTTTGTCACCTGAGTGTATACTTCCTGCAAGATAATTGACAGACATCACATACCTGAAGGGACCACCGTGAGACAATTCTCCAGTCCCTTATTCACTTTGTCCTCCATACGTCTAAAAGCAGTAAAAGTATACCTGTAAAAGTTCGCAGGGAGACGATCGGCTTTTGTTCTCTCTCTCTCTCTCTCTCTCTCTCTTTCTTTCTTTCTCTTTCTCCCTTTGCCTCTCTCTCTCTCACACACACTCACACACACACACACACACACATACATACACAAAAACATACACACTCACCCTCTTTTATTTCTGTTCACGATGAGGGCTGATGAACAAATGGATTTCACTCACTTTAGATGATTGTTAGTTGGATCGATGACGACCACGACACTGCGCCATCTCTGAGTGCTCCCGCGATCGCAATCTCTCTCACATCAGTCTCTCATGCCTTTTTCGTTTAGGGAATAACAGAAAACAGAAGACTGGTTTGATGTAGTTATCCACACCCCCCCGAGTAGTTTTCCCAGAAGGTCTAGGGAGTTTGAAACAAGCATATTCAGCGTATTATTACAGCACGCAACGCTGTGTAATTCGCAAACAATGTATCAAATATTTAGTATGGTGTGTCTAAATCGGCACGTACCTGTTTTCCTTCGGCGCTTATTCTCTTGATGCCACCACCGCCAACTAAATTTTAGTCTCGTAATTCTCTTGAATTTGATTCAGGTTAAGAATGATTCCCGAAATGAGAAGTATCTGGTAAAGATCTAAACACATTCTACCAAAAGGCGCAATAATGTGGGCTGCACAGAGATCAGTTCATTAGATCACACAAAACTAACGATCAGCAACTGGAACTTTAGATATGTGGTCTGCTGGGAGTACAATAAAATCTATTGCCTTCTGTTCTGTCATTCTCTTCTATTAGTAGCACCACAACCAGGAAAAAATCGCTATTCACATAACTGGTTCTAGGTTTGATAAGAGCCCGCGAAATTAACGTTCGTCCTCTTTAACGATGCCAGTAATTATTTTTCAGGCGTGCATGCTTAATCGTTTTACAGCGCAAATGGCTCTTTCTCTCCCTACACCATATTCCAACGAGAGGATCCCTACTCGTCACACAAATTACATACTAGTCTCTCCAAATTGGAATGACCACTTTCTTATGACCTTTCCAAGTTTTTGCAGTGGCTGTGTTATGCGGTGTACTTCGTAATGTCCTTCAGGCATGCGTGTTAAATAGTGCAGCTGGAGTCTAGCCGTATTTCCAATTGCGGTTACATGTCTTATATTTCATGCAGCTGTAGATCGTAACAGTCTCTATTTCTTGAGACATGTATACATATCTGAAGGACATTGTATAATGCATAGAAATGCACAGGCATTGCAGAATATTATTGCACGCCTAGACATGCCGCGACAGTAATAAATAAGTGTCTTCCTGTCCAGGAATCACAAAAGCTGCGCGAGTGTGGGACTTGGACACAGGGTGATATATGGAGGATTGGGCGCGTCCGGTAGGTGTGCTCAGGTTTTTTTTTTTTTTTTTTTTCCCTTTCCACCCCTGCTCGTCCCGTAACTGACGTGACGCTACTGTTGGTTGATCTCCTGACACAACACACGAATGGAGAAACTTCACTTTTCATAGTAACCCACTCGCACAGAATCCGTTGACACTGAGGTCAAATACAAAAATTCCATGATGAAAGCCTTAACCGTTTTGTCAAATACAGCACTTAGAAATTTTGTTGCCCACGCTTTTGGCACTGTGCTTGGAGTATACCACGAAAGCTAACGCGCGACTGTCTAACAACTGCGAGCCTTCGAGAGAAAGACTATAGATACTACGGAGGAGTATACGACGACATTATAGTACGCTTATAGGCTCTTCATCTCTACGAGTGACATCCGCTTCACCCTTCTTACTACCGTCAAGCCTTCGCCCCGACTACAATTTTTCACTCCATATTTCCTTTCATTACCAAACTGGCGAGTGCTTCATGTCTCACAGTGCGATCTGTTTACCGATCCTTACTTTTAGTCAAACTGTGCAACAAAATTCTTATCCCCCTCCCCCTCAGTTCCACTCGTTGGCTCTCATTACCTGTTTGATCTACCTATCTAATTTTCAGGATTCCTCCGTAGTATCACATTTAGCGAATTACATTCAGACGTCTTAAAGCACCGATTATAGAATGAGGAACAGGAGTCGACAACGGAGAGATTACGGATCCCGTTTTAAAATCAGAATTTCAACAACTTTCGACGCTGTAAGATCAATTAAGCCAGTAGGGGTTGTAACCTCCCCACAAAAAATGAAAATGAAAATGAGCCAAGTGTAACCTCCCCAAAGAATTGTTTATATTTAAAAATATGAACCATGCGTAAACTCCCCACAAAATAATACTTAAATGGATTTTTTTAATATTGTGACCTCTGAACAAAATTGGCTCCCATTTATAATGTGTGCAAAAATGCTTTCAATTTAATATTCCCACAAAATTCTTTTCTAATTTAATGTAAAGTTCGAAACAGAAAAATTACTAAACACCAAAATAATAAAAAAGTTTAGTAACCTGATAAATTTTATGAGGACACCAGCGCTGACCATCGGCCCTGTATTCTGAATAAAAAAAGCAAAAATTCTTAGCTCAATAAAAACTACAATTACATCTGCTCTTAATTAGATATTTTTCGAAACAGCTTCGTGCAATGCTGGCGTATATATATATATATATATATATATATATATATATATATATATATATATATATATATATATATATATATCTATATTTTGATTCTTGGAAGGAATGGTCATGCATTGGAAATATTCTTTAAATTGAAATGAATGCTTTTCTTTAAAAGAGTTACTTTATATTATAAAAATTACTATTGGGGCATTTTTTGGAACAAATTAAATTACAGTTAACATACATTATTAGATATGCGCAAGGCTGCTTCTTTACCTTCTACAACAATACTCATCCTCCAGAGTCCTGACTAGAGTCGCGAGCAGAGCACACATCCGACACATGCCGACTCCCGCCGACTCACGCAGACTACACCAGACTACTGTCGACTCGCGCAGACAAGCGCAGACTAGTGACAAGCAATAACTAACGACAAACTACTCTCTGGTCAGAGATTCTGTCATGCCTCGCCCATCGCCGGCAAAGCATACATCTTACATAACCCTCCACTGGGGGGGGCAAAAATTTGGCAGCGATGGTCAGTCAATTGGACTTGCCATCAGCAACAAATTTTTCTTAATTAACTAACTTTACAATCACAGAATATATACATATATATAGGTGCAGAACATGAAATAAAATATAGCGCACATGCACTGAGTACAGAACATATCAGGCAATGACAAAATGTATACACAATGAGTACAAAACATATTAACAAATGGCAAACGTGCACACTCAATGTAAAATTGTTTAGCATTTTCACAAGAAATAAACATAATAAGTACAAATCATATTGACAAATGACAAAAGTGCACACGCACTGTACTTCAGAACATATCAGCAAATCACAAAAATGTATATGCAATGAATACAAATCTTGTTAACAAAATGACGAAAGTGCACACGCACTGTAGTACAGAACATATCTGGGAATCACAAAATGTATACGTAATGAGTACAAATGGCATAAAGTGCACTTGCACTGTAAAATTCTTTAGCATTTTTACAAATAAACATATCAAGGAGTGAAACAAAGTGCACACGCACTGTAGAAGTCTTTAGCATTTTTTTACATAACATCATGGAGTGAAATAAAGTGCACACGCAGTGTAAAACTCTTTAGCATTTTTACAAGAAATAAACGTAATAAGTACAAATCATATTGACAAATGACAAAAGTGCACACGCACTGTAGAAGTCTTTAGCATTCTTACATAACATATCATGGAATGAAATAAAGTGCACACGCACTGTAGTACAGAACATATCACAAAATGTGTACGTAATGAGTACAAATCATATTAACAAATGCATAAGTGCACACGCACTGTAAGACTCTTTAGCATTTTTACAAGAAATAAACATAATAAGTATAAATCATATTGACAAATGACAAAAGTGCACACGCACTGTAGAAGTCTTTAGCATTTTTCAAGAATTTAAACGCATTGTATAAGTGTTTACCATTTTACAAGAACTAGGAAAGGAATGGGAAGGATTGCGTCATGGTTGTAGCACTTTAGGTTGCACGCAGCTGCACTGAAAGTCCATATCTTTCTATAGAAGCACAACACCAAGTGAGACAATCTGAAGTTCTTTTCCTTAAAGTATTAATCAGTGTAGCCAAGACACTGAAATGTCGTAATAATATTCCATGTTATCATTTTGGTAGTACACTAGGTACACCAAACAGTGGGACCATAATAACATTTCCATCGCTCAAGGTGGTGGACAGCATGTCGTGTCAACACCACGTTCTTGTAAAGTACGCCAACGTAGAATTAGTGCAAAAACCAAATATAGTGCTCCATGATCATGAGGATACACAGGACAAACGGATATTGCAGTAATTTCTGGTAATTAGGTCAGAAGGTGAAGGACATTAAGTCACATACTAGTCTTCATTGAGAATTACACTAGTCTAACAACTGATTTGAGTAATTGGTGGCACTCATCCCCCAGTTGCTGAACATTTCTGTACCATGTATGTAGTATTACAGAATAATGTTCATAAATTATCTGTTTACAGAGAACATTGGCACTCATTGGCCAGTTACAAACCATCAGAAGTCATCATTCAAAACGGGAGCTAATGAAAGGCATAGTATTAACATAATTCACTTAGTTATAGTAATCATTGGCACTCATTGGGCAGTTAAAAATCATCAGAAGTTATCATTCAAAACAGGAGCTAATGAATGGCATAGTATTAACATAATTCACTTAGTTATAGTAATCATTGGCACTCATTGGCCAGTTACAAAGCATTTTTTTATGCATTATTCAGAAGTCATCATTCAAAATAAGTTAATTATTGGCATAGCATTTATACATAATTCATCTAATTGTAGTAATCATTGGCATCATAGGTCATCTTATTACAATAATCAGTGGCATTCATTGGTCAGTTACAAAGCATTTTTTTATGCATTATTCAGAAGTCATCATTCAAAATGAGTTAATTATTGGCATAGCATTTATACGTAATTCATCTAACTATAGTAATCATTGACATCATAGGTCATCTCATTACAATAATCAGTGGCATTCATTGGCCAGTTACAAAGCAGTTTTTTATGCATTATTCAGAAGTGATCATTCAAAGCAAGAGTTAATTATTGGCATAGCATTTATAGAGTATAACAAAAATATTATTTACAGAAATTATGCGCATAGTATTTATGTATTATTACAAAGCATCATTCAGTATTACTCAGAATTCATTATTCAAGTGACATACTACTCAGAGCTGATCAGTATTACTCAGAACGCTCTTAAACTGGTAGCATTATTTGGGACTGGTAATACTTTTTTTGTGATAGCAATGCATTGCGTTGGGATCGATAATTAATTGCTGGGGCATGAAAATATTTGCTTTTGACTTATTGCTGGAAATGAAGATGTGTAACGTCATTCGTCATGAGTCAGCTGTAGCAAGGTTATGAAACCAGTAGAGTATATGTGATCACATTCATAAATGACATAGGTTTAATGAACAACTGCTTATAGCAGATTAATTTCATGAATAATTTCTCCTGCTAAAAAATACAAAATGGATTATTAAACTGAAAGAAGAAACGCATATTATGCTGAAAAGTAGTGAACTTCGAATTAACAGGTAGTGAAATGTGTATAAAAATATATATGTTCTCTAGCTGTCCTTTCCAAAACCTTCAGTCATCATACCATGCGACGTAAGACATACTGTCAAAACGAACTGCAACAAATACTTAAATAACTACATAGCATTTCTTAACTAACAGTAAATATATAAAATTCATCATTATCCTCATCTGTAAAGAAAAAACTTCATTATCCATATTATCATAACTCCATTATTATCATCACCTGTAAAGAAAAACTTCACTATCCATAGTAGCATATTCTTAATCATTATTCATCACCATTCATTATCATCTGCAAAAAGTCACTTCATTATTAATTATACAACTATTCCTTATTTCTAGCATATTTCATCACTAAAACTAAGATGTGTAGTTCTGTCTGACAGCCTGCATCAATCGCCTCGTATTCTGAAAGAAAAAATTAGTTAAGACTGCTATCATACAATGTATATAGTATATTCTCTTTAATGCTTGTTAATTCTGATCCATTTACTCTTCGTCACGAGGTATTGCATCTTCTTTCGTTCATTCCGAAGGTGAAATTCCCATTTCTGTTTAATTTATTTCTTTTACACGTTATTTCTTTCTGAAAATTATGAACAAAGATTAATGTCTTGCATTTAGTTCATATACCACTGAATAAAAACTGGTTTATAGTAACATAATTGAGCATACAGCATAGCATGACAGAAAACGTAATATGTCAAAAACATAGACAGTGTGGAGGTGCAAAAATGTACACAGTGTATAACAATGTAGCAGCAAAAAAAAAAAAAAAAAAAAAAAGGCAAAATGTTAAAGTCAACTGGTGTTTGTTATATCTTAAATATTTCATAGTGCATACAAACAAATCAGGAAAACAATCATACATACATGAAAAATGGAAAATATGCACGGTCTGATGTGTAACAACAAGAAGAGCGACCTGCTAACCTTACCTTGCCGGGCACTTACCAAGAAAAATACGATAATCATCAGTAAGTGTTCATGTGAATATAATTGCATAAGTGGTCATAAAAAATTAGGAAATGGCATTGCACTGTGATAAATCATAAAGTATGTTCATTCAATAAAAGGTTTGATGTTGTAGACGTGGTGGTTCCCTTTGGTTTTTCTGGTTCTCAAAGTTTCGACGTGTACTACATTGGGGTGAGGAATGCTGCGAATCCGATATGGACCTGCGTATAGAAGCTCAAATTTACTGCATCTACTCTTTCCTCTGTTGGATAAATAGTGTGTACGTACTAATATCTTCTGTCCAATGTGAAAGTCACGGCGTGTACAAACCTGTTTTTGCTGCCTTCTCTGGTGCTCTGCGGCAGGTTTGATGTTGTTCAGCGCAATGTCAATTATTTCATGGTGTCGTAGTCGACGAGATGTAGGAAAAGTTACTAATTCTTTAATTTTGTTAGGTGATTAAACATTTTTCAGTATAATAGACGGATAGTAGATTCATTTGGTATGGAATTAATTACATCCTGGAATGAGAGTATGTATGTGTCCCAATCAATATGATTTTTATGGCAGTATATTCTACACAGTTTACCAATTTCTTTCATTAATCGTTCACAAGGGTTCGAAGAAGCATGGTACCTGGATATATAGATCGGAGAAATGTTTCTAGCTCGTAACATACGTGTCCATATAGCAGATCGAAACTGTGATCCATTGTCGGAAATTACTTTCAACACATGCCCTACATGAAATAGAAAATGTTTTACAAATGCTTTCGAAACAGTCTTAGCAGTAGCTTTGCGTAACGGAGTGAAGTTAACAAATTTTGAAGTGAGTTCAACAGCGACACAGATGTAGCAAAAACCTCTATTAGTTCTGGGAATCGGACCAAAAATGTCTACAGCGGCCATATGTCTCAATTTAACAGGTAAAATGGGATGTAATGGGGGAACATGTCAAGTCGTGTCTGATTTAGCTTTCTGGCAGATTTTACATGACGCTAAAACTCGTCGTATACGTTTCTCCATGTTGGTAAAATAACAGTTCTGTCTCAGTATAAGAAATCATTTTCTGGCTCCGTAATGTGCGTAACTTAAATGAGTATACCAGATTAATTTGTTAACAAGTTCGTCAGGAAATCATAATAACCAATTGTTGCTGTTAGGATGAGAGCGGCGAAACAGAATGTCATTGCGTACAGTGTAATGGTTTCTAATGGTAACATTATTCTTATCTTGCCAAAGGTGTTTAATTTCTTTCCATACGTTGTCTTTACTCTGCTCTTGTGCTATGTCTTGTAATGAAGACGAAATGAAATTTTCAAATGCAACTTGTTGAATGTACATGACGCTGAAATTTGCTTTGGAGAAGTTGGTATCGATGTCTTGCTGATTGTTGTTAAGAGAACGGGATAGTGCGTCTGCTACAATATTTTGTGTACCGGGAATGTGAACAATAGTAAAATTAAATTTCTGCAAATAAAGTTTCCATCTACTTAATCTGTCGTGTGTAAATTTAGCCGAAAGTAAAAATTGTATCGCTCAATGATCTGTGTAAAACGGTAGTGTGTCTTCCATAAAGAAAATGCCTAAATCTGGTAAAAGCCCATACAACACATAATTTTTCCAGTTCTGTAACAGAATAATTTCGTTCATCAGGTGACAGAATGCGGCTTGCAAATGCGATGTTTTTAATTACTGTAGAGCCATCTTCTACACTTTCCTGAAAAATATGTACGCCTAAAGCTCTGTTAGAAATGTCGGTGGCAATGGAAAAATTTCTAGTAAGATCTGGGTGCGATAAAAGTGGTGATTTCAACAAAGCTTCTTTCAGGTTCACAAATTCAGAATGTGCTTGCCTATCCCAAGACCAAATAGTGTTTTTACCTGTCAATTGACATAATGTAGCGGTGTCTAAAGCAGAGTAATGAATAAATTTACGAAAAAGTTAATTAAGCTCAAAAAACTGCGTAGTTGTTTCTTCGTTGTAGGAACAGTAATATCACGTAGAGCTTGAAGTTTTTCCGGGTCAGGCGTAATCCCCTCTGCTGAAATTACATGTCCAAGAAATTTTATAGAAGTTTTACCAAAGTGCGATTTACTGAGATTAACTGTAAGTCCTTGTGCACGAAAAGTTTGCAACAGTCGTTCAAGAATCAGATTGTGTTCAGACCAGTTAGCTTCTGCAATAAGAATGTCGTCTACGTACGTTGTGACTCTGTCTTTAAGTTCTGTCGGAAGTATTGTATTCAAACCGCGAATAAAAGCTGCTGAAGAAATAGTTATACCGAACGGTAATTTACAAAATTGATAACAGTCACCAAAACAGAGAAATGCTGTGTACTTTCTGCAGTTCGGATGGAGCTGAATTTGCCAAAATGCCGATTTCAAATGTAATGTGGAATAAATAGCAGTACCATGAAATTTCTGTAGAAGTTCTTCTAGTGTCTGTGGGCGATCTGTTTCATTAATAATAATGTCATTGATGTGACGCGAATCAAGTACGAGGCGAAGTGAACCATCCTTTTTCTTAACAATATGGAGCGGGTTTATGTACGGACTAACTGCCGGCTCAATAATTCCTTGGTCAAGCATAGCTTGCAATTCTTTCTTAACTTGTTCTCTATGAATATACGGAATGGGATAATGCTTGGCTTTAAATGTGTCGTTCTGTTTAACTTGAAATTCATACATAAAACCGGACATAGTACCAGGAACGTTGTCAATAACTGGAGCTTGCTGTAAAAGAATTTTGTGTAGTTGCGTACGTTCGTCGTCTGTATTTGCACCGCTCTGTTTACCTTTATTAGAAATCGTCTGTATAACGTCATAGTCGGCTTCGTCTGGAGTATTATAGTTGTGTCCGTACCTATCTGTGAACAATGTGGAATTACAGTCTATGTTACGTGATGCGGAAATGACCTCTGTACGATTAATTGTTTGTTCTTCTGCAGATAAAGAATGCTGAAATTCTAAAGCCAATTGTACATTTTCATCCTTGAACATTAAATAAGAATTTTGAAAATCAATAATTGCGTCGTGTTGTACCAGAAAATTCGTACCTAAAATAACGTCTGTTGTCAATAAGGGAACAATCCAAAAACTTGAGTGAAACGTATGACCTGCAATACAAAATGATAAATGTGTCTGTAATTTTACATCTACTCCTTTACTAGATACTGCTCCTTATACTTTCGTTTTGCCTAATGGTAACGTAGGATAGGTATTCTCTTTGTTACACTCGTTGATAGTTTCTTCATTTATAACTGACATAGGTGATCCAGAATCGATTACTGCTGAAAATTTCGATGATCCAATTTTAACTTCGATGACAGGGTGTGAAATGGTTTTTTGAACAACTGGTCTTTCCTGCAAAAGAGTGTCTCGGATGTCGTCAAAAGTAATTACATTTTCGTGAACAAACTTCTGTGTATCAGAAGTATTGCTTACGTTGCTGGAAGATGCTACCTGTACTGTATCTAGTCAAATTCTATCTGACGTGTTGTTATTTTCAGGAGGATGCTGTGGCATTTCCACTATTTGTACTGTTCTGTTATTTCTTCCAGACGTATTACGTTCTGGATGATACCTACTGTCTGGTTCATTCATGATAATTTGTTGTTGCTGATGTTCTTGCTGCTGATAAGAAAAACTGTTATTAAATGTACGCTGAAAATTGTGCTCATTATTTTTACGTCTGTCGTGATAGTCATTTCTATACGGTGCAGTGCGATAGGAATTGAAATACTGTGTTTTCTGTATATACTGATTTTCTAGTTGCTGTGCGTTACTATTTGTTGGAGCTAATGCTATACGTGCACGCGGCGAAACATTAAAGCTTGGTTGACTTTGTACATTACATTGTTGGTTAGGTATGCTAACCGGCTGGTTTTGTTGCTGTTGCGGAGAAAAGCCTCTATTGTTACCAAAATGTGGTTCCTCTTGATGATAATTTTGTCGATACTGATAATTAAAATTTTGTCTGTTATTAATGTTCTGGTGGTTGTCGTTCCTAAAGCGTCTATTAGCTTTGCTATTCAAATTGCGTGGCTGATTGTAATTGGTGTATGTTTGTTGACCTTGGTTATTGTATGAAAAATTTTTGTTTATAAAAGAATAATGCGATTGTTGCACTTCCAAAAGCTGTAACAGATCTCTGAATGCCGAAATATTTTCTTTCTGCTGACCCGTTAAAAGTGACACTTTTAATGATCGTTGTAATTTAGAAATGCATAATTGAATAAGTGCAGTTTCACTGTATGGTTCACTTAAGTACTGGTTTTGTTGGACCATGTATTCAAAAAATTGCGTGACACTGGGAAAATTTGAGTTCTCATAATTCGGTAAACTAATTAGTTGATCCTTAATTCCGCGCTGTGTCGTCTTCGACCAATACGCTGACAGAAAAGCATTCTGAAATTCTTCTACCGAGTAGCATTCTCTCGCGATCGGTCTCATACGAGTTGCGTTTGTGCGTTATAGGCCAAGTTGGTGGAAAAGCAAAGCTAAATTGTTGTATCCAATCCAAGGGGTGAATCTGTGTTCTGTCATTTTTAAATACTTTAAATTTTCTCACTGATAGAAAATGTTTATAATTAAAATTATCGTCTCTGTACGTCTGAACAGGTTCAGGATTGTATGAGAATCTATTTGTCTGTGACTGTTCTGAATCTAAGTCACGAACTCTCAGTAAATTACCCAAATTATACTGGCTGTGTGATTGTGAGAAATGTTCGGAATGTGCCGTATACTGTGACGTGTTATTAACTGAAATATTTTTTTATCTCTGTCACTTCTTGCTGTAAAGTTGACAATTTTCTACGTAATGTATTATTAGACGAATCTATCTCACTGATTGTCTGCTGTAAATTTTGGAATTCGGGTGTTTGATTAAACGAAATCGGTGAAGTATCGTCTGATTTGCTGTCATTATTACTTTCGATAACATCAATACCACTGGCCAATTCATCATATTTTTCAGTCAGTATTTATACCTGTTCATCGTTTTTTTGTCACAAGCATTAATTTGTTTTTGTATTTTACGTGTGGTTTCGTTCAATTTTTTAACGTCAGCTTTGATGACATCGGGATCCTGAATTAGTTCTAATTGTTCAAGTCTGTCGGTCACTGTCTGAAAGTCTACTGTGTGTATATCTGTTTTTGATTTAAGATCGGTAATTTCATCTCGCAATTCGGTGTTCAACTGTTTGATTGTATTAATTTCGTTTGATACAGTAGCAATATTGTTGTCTACGTATGTTTTTGCTTTCGTAAACAATTTGCGTTTATCCTCCTGTCTCTGTGCGGTAATTGTTTCCATAACTTGTCGCTTTACTTTATTCTGTTCCTGTATAAATTTACGGAAACGCGTTTCACTGTTTTGCAGGTGATGATTAAAACGTTCGTCTATTTGACTGTTTTGCTGGTCGAATTTCGCGTCTACTTTTGCATCCAGTGTGCGCGAAAGTTCTGCTGTCATTAATTTAAACTCTTCGCGTAACTGTGTTGTATTTTCAGAGCATTGTTTACCGACTGCACTAATTTCGTCTCTAAGTAATTTAGTTGTATCTGTATGTCTATTATTCAATTGTTGTGCAACAGATCTAATTTCTTCACTACTTATATTAGCACAAGCCTTAATTTCTTCACGTAATTGTTCTTTAGTATCATGACACTGCGCGGCAACGGCTGTAATCTGTTCACTAAGCTGTCTGGAATTGTTGTCTAATTTTTCATTAAGGTTGTCATGTTTTTCATTAAGTTGTTTGTTCTGTTCACTAAGTTGTTTGAAATTTTCGTTAAGGTTGTCTTGTTTTTCATTCAACTGTTTGAAATTGTCATTCTGTTGTTTGAAATTTTCACCAAATTGTTGTTTGAGATTCTCGTTAATTTGTATCATTAATGCTATGACTCGATCCATGCCAAAATTAGCTACTGTATTCTCTGTGCTGTGCGATGGTGTATGTGCATTTGTCACGTTTTCAGTAACCATTTGGTCATTCTGTAATTCTTGAAAGGGTTTGCCAAACGGATGTGCACTGTTAGTCACTAAATCGGAATGAAATAAATCTGCCGTACTTTGAGTACACTGTTCATTTTCGTTAGAAAAATTTATGTGTCCACAATTCAAATTTTACAAATCGGGTGTGTTAAACTGGGCAGCGTTCATTGTAACAGAACGTGCCGCGTCATCAATTGTCGTTAAATTAACAGAAGACACAATTGAATTTGTTTGTTCATCACTAGGATCAAAATCAATATTAGTGGTCGGTACGCACTGATTGTCTACAATTAGGGGTTTATCATCATTACACTGAGTGTCGCAAATATTATCGGTCAAATTATTCGAGTCGGCTATTTCACTCATTACACATCGCGATGTACTGTTAACAGTTTTTCGCGGCATTTTTCACAAATCAAAATTATTCACAAATGGAACCAAGACAATGCAAAATGCAACAAACACAAATACAACAAAGAGCAACAAATTTCCGATGATCTGTGAAAGAAAAAGTGACAAATTAGTAAATGCGTTGCGCCAGATGCAAACTACATTTAAGTAAATAAGAGCAGATATATGACTACTTCTCAGAAGATTCACAAAGAAATACGATCCTGGCCGGATGTCGCCAAGTGTAACCTCCCCACAAAAAATGAAAATGAAAATGAGCCAAGTGTAACCTCCCCAAAGAATTGTTTATATTTAAAAATATGAACCATGCGTAAACTCCCCACAAAATAATAATTAAATGGATTTTTTTTAATATTGTGACCTCTGAACTAAATTGGCTCCCATTTATAATCTGTGTGCAAAAATGCATTCACATTTAATATTCCCAAAAATTCTTTTCTCATTTAATGTCAAGTTCGAAACAGAAAAATTCCTAAACACCAAAATAATAAAGTTAAGTAACCTGATAAATTTTATGACACCAGCGCTGACCTTCGGCCCTGTATTCTGAATAAAAAAAGCAAAAATTCTTAGCTCAATAAAAACTACAATTATATCTGCTCTTAATTAGATATTTTTCGACACAGCTTCGTGCAATGCTGGCGTATATATATATTTATTCTTGGAAGGAATGATCATGCATTGGAAATATTCTTTAAATTGAAATGAATGCTTTTCTTTAAAAGAGTTACTTTATATTATAAAAATTATTATTGGAGCATTTTTTGGAACAAATTAAATTACAATTAACATACATTATTAGATATGCGCAAGGCTGCTTCTTTACCTTCTACAACAATACTCATCCTCCAGAGTCCTGACCAGAGTCGCGAGCAGAGCACACATCCGACACATGCCGACTCCCGCCGACTCACGCAGACTACACCAGACTACTGTCGACTCGCGCAGACAAGCGCAGACTAGTGACAAGCAACAACTAAAGACAAACTACTCTCTGGTCAGAGATTCTGTCATGCCTCGCCCATCGCCGGCAAAGCATACATCTTACAGGGTAGATAACATTCCTCAGGAATTTCTAAAATCATTGGGGAAAGTGGCTACAAAACAACTATTCACGTTGGTGAGAAGAATGTATGGGACTGGTGACATACCATCTGACTTTCGGAAAAACTGTAATCTACACAATTCCGAAGATAGCAACAGCTGAGAAGAGCGAGAACTACCGAATAATCAGTTAAACATAAACGCATTCGAGTTGCTTACAAGAAAACAAAAATGAGTATCTGTTAGATGACGGTCGGTTTGTCTTTAGGAATGGTTAAGGCACCAGACAGGCATTTCTGACGTTGCGGTTGATAATGGGAGCAAGACTGAAGAAAAATCAAGACACGTTCATAGGATTTGTCGACATGGAAGAAGCATTAGACAATGTAAAAGGGTGCTACTTTTCGAAATTCTGAGAGAAAAAGAGTTAAGCTAAAGGGAAAGACGAGTAATATACAATATGTATAAGAAACAAGAGGGGACAATAAGACTGAAACACCAAGAACGATGTACATGGATTAAAAAGTATATAAGACAAGGATTTAGTCTATGGCCTCTGCTGTTCAATATATACGTCGAAGAAGCAGTGGCGTAAATAAAAGAAAGATTCAAAATCGGGTTTCAAATACAAGATGAAAGGATAAGAATGTTAAGGTTCACTGATAGCATTCTTATCCTCAGTCAAAGTGAAGAAGTACAGGACCTATTGATTGGCTGAAGAGTCCAATGAGTGCGGAATATGGACTGAGAGCAAATCGAAGAAAGACGAAAGTATTGAGAAGTAGATAGCAGTAATGGGAACGGAGTTTATACCTTGACCAAAAAGCCACGGTGAGAGATATGTATGGAACAACGAAATGGACAAAGATTCAGAAAGGGGTCCGGCATGGCTGCATACTGTTACCGTACTTATTCAATCTGTATGCAGGACATGTTATGAGGAATGCGAGACTGGATGAAGGAGAAATAGGAATTAAAATAGCTGGAATAAATGTAAACAACTTCAGGTCCGCGGATGATACGATCCTGTTGGCAGAAAGTGAAGAAGAATTGAGAACACTCTTGCTGAAGGTGAAAGAGGAAAGTGAAAAGACCGGTCTTTGGCTGAATGTGAAGAAAACGAAAGTTATGGCAACTGCACCTACCAATTCGTGGGATATAGCAGGAGAAACCATGGAGGTAGTGACCACATTCAGTTATCTCGGTTCCCAGACCTCGGCTGATGGCGACTGCCGCCATGAAATCCGGAGACGCCTGTTGCTCGGTAGACAGGCGATGTCAAAGCTTGACAAGGTTATAAGGTCCAGAGATATAACACTAGCAACAAAGATCCATATTGTGCGGGCTATGGTCTTTCCAGTTGTGATGTATGGATGTGAGACCTGGACCATTAGAAAGGCTGAACGGCGGAGAATTGACTCCTTCGAGCTGTGGTGTTGGAGGAAACTTCTTAGAGTTCCATGGACTGCAAAGAGAACCAACAGATCAATATTGGAGCAAATAAAACCAGAATTCTCCCTGGAAGGTCTAATGTTAAAACAAAAGCTGACCTACTTTGGACACACAATGCGAAGGCATGCCTCGCTGGAAAAAAACATTAATGCTGGGGAAGATTAAAGGAACTAGAAGAAGAGGACGTAAGAGGATGTGATGGATCGATGGCATCACAGAAGCAATGTGTTCCAACCTGGAAGGTCTACGGGAGAAAGTGCAAGACAGTCGAAACCGACTAAACGAATAGAGAGAGAGAGAGAGAGAGTGAGAGACAGAGAGAGAGAGAGTGAGAGAGAGAGATGGATCTTAACATCAGGACTTCTGTTCATGAAGTATATGAAGTTAAGGAATTTGACTATCTAGGCAGCAAAATAACCCATGACGGACGAAGCAAAGAGAAAATAAAAAGCGGTGTAGCACTGGGAGAAAGGTCTTTCCTGGCCAAGAGACGTCAGCTAGTGTCAACCATAGGTTTTAATTTCAGGAAGAAATTTCTGAGGATGAACGTTTGAAGCATAGCACTGTATGATAGCGAGACATTATTGGAAAACCGAAACAGAAGAGAATAGACACGATTGGGATGTGGTACTACAGAAGAACATTCAAAATTAGGTGAACTGATAAGGTAAGGAATGAGGACGTTCTCCGCAGAGTCGATGAGGAAAAGAACTTGATACCTATACTGAGACTTAAGGCAATGACGTCCATGCTATTTTTTGTGTATTGGCTTAAGAGCCAACCCGTATGAAAAGAGGAAGCCGAAAGGCACGCGTTTAAGCTCACGCATGCTAGCGTGAGGTGTGGAACAGGACAAGGAAATCAGAACCCAGAAAAACGGACGCAGATGGTGGAATACTTAACTTTAATCCATCAATGTTGAACGTAGCTCTTGTCTGTACATTCTTCACAATATCAATAGCAACTGATAATGGTGCCTTGCTAGGTCGTAGCAAATGACGTAGCTGAAGGCTATGCTAACTATCGTCTCTGCAAATGAGAGCGTATTTTGTCAGTGAACTATCGCTAGCAAAGTCGGCTGTACAACTGGGCGAGTGCTAGGAAGTCTCTCTAGACCTGCCGTGTGGCGGCGCTCGGTCTGCAATCTCTGATAGTGGCGACACGCGGGTCCGACGTACGAGGTGCGGCTATAAAAAAACCGGACTGATGCTGGAAAAAACATTTATTTACAATTATTTACAATTTCATGTTATCTCCTTCAATGTACTCTCCTCCTCGGTCTCTACACCGCTCCATACGAATTTTCCACTGTTCATAGCAATGCTGCAGATCATTTTCGGTAAGTCCATACATTACTTCCGTCGCTTTTTCTTTTACTGCTTCAACAGTCTCAAATCTAGTTCCTTTCAAAGCTGACTTGACTTTAGGGAAAAGAAAAAAGTCACAGCGGGCCAAATCAGGTGAGTAGGGTGGATGATATAAGATGGGAATGTTGTGTTTTGCCAAAAACGTCTTCACTGACAGCGCACTGTGAGCTGGGGCATTGTCTTGGTCAAGGATCCATGACTTTTTTCTTCACAAATCGTTCCGTTTTCTCCGTACTCGCTCACGTAGGGTAGCCAGGACGCTAATGTAGTAATGCTGATTCACTGTTTGTCCCTCTGGTACCCAATCAATGTGCACAATCCCTTTGATGTCAAAAAAAGCAATCATCATTGCCTTCAATTTCGATTTTGACATTCGTGCTTTTTTTGTCGTGGAGAACCAGGAGTTTTCCAATGCATCGATTGGCGTTTAGTTTCGGGATCGTAAGTAAAAAACCACGATTCATCGCAAATAATAACATTTTGTAAGAAGGTGGGATCACTTTCAATGTTTTCCAGGATGTCAGAACAAATCATTCTTCGGCGTTCCTTCTGTTCAATTGTGAGACACTTTGGAACCATTTTTGAACACACTTTGTTCATGTTGAAACTTTCATGAAGAATCTGCCTAACACTTTCCTTGTCAACTCCTGTTAACTCAGACACTGCTCTGATTGTTAAACGGCGATCTTGTCGAACAAGTTTACCGATTTTTTCAATGTTTGCATCAGTTTTTGCTGACAATGGTCTGCCAGTGCGAGTGTCATCACTGGTGTCTTCGCGGCCATCTTTAAATCGTTTAAACCACTCAAACACTTCGCGATAAAAAATCATCGCCGTACACTTGTTGTAACATTGCAAACGTTTCACTTGCAGATTTTCCTAGTTTGAAACAAAATTTGATGTTAACACGCTGTTCTTTCTGTACACTCAACATTTTCCGACGCACAGACAAAACGTCAACTACTTAAAACAGACGCCACGGGCAGACTGAGTGCAGGAGGCAGATGAAACTCGAGCAGTAGGTGGAGCGAGAGTCACGTGACAGGCCACGCGACTTTCAGCCTTATTGCATTCGTTTTATTGTTTCACCAGTACTAGTCCGGTTTTTTTCTAGCCACACCTCGTATACTAACGGACCGCGGCCGGTTTAAAGACTACCACCTAGCAAGTGTGGTGTCTGGCGGTGACACCTTACTATTAGAGGGAGATGTAGAGAATAAAAACCGTAGAGGAAGACACAGAATGGAACACGTGAAGCAAATAATTTTGTTACAGTTGCTACTCTGATAATGTTTGGTTTGTGGGGTGCTCAACTGCGCGGTCATTAGCGCTGGTGCAAAGTTCCAATTTTTACACAGTCCATTTTCTTTTCACAATCCAATCTAGTCACTCTCACAAATGATGATGATGAAATGGCAACACAAACACCCAGTCCCCGGACACAGAAAATCCCCAACCCATCCGGGAATCGAACCCGAGACCCCGTGATCCAGAGGCAGCAACGCTAGCCCCTAGACCACGAGCTGCGGACTTACTATTCTGAGATGAAGAGGTTGACACACTAGAGAAATTCGTGGCGTGCCATATCAAATCAGTCAAAAGACTGATAACTTGGAAAACAGTGCATTCATTGGCTTCTCGGCGTATTCTTGTGCCTAACATTTTTGATAGCTGTAAATACTTGTTTTCTTCTAGCTTTTCTCATTGAAAGAAAAATTGAGCCACAAAAGTCCTCTACAACATACCTAGTGATATAAACATCTTAGTAGTCAATAAAATTCCTTTCAAATAGGAACTGATGTCATAAATGTTTGGCAGCTCGTCCATAACAGAATATCCGGATATGGAGTGCTGTTGGTAGCAATGCGTGTGTTTCAGAGAGAAGACAGGGGGTGAGACACTACGAATAGTATAAATCACTGTATTTACGGGAGAAAAATAAGAACATTACTTACGAAACAATGTAAATGTTCAATAAATTAGCATATCTTTCGCTGATAAAATGTACAACGATTTTAAACTCTTCGTTCCATGACAGTATGAGACATCACAGAAAAAATTACAAGTAATTAAATCACTAACTAAACGATATGCTCTTTATCACTTTCCAGCTGTCACAAAACAACAAAAACTGCTGTTAAATGTGTGAAATATGAATTATTCTCAAGATATTCGTCGGGACTTCCCGTTTGTTGCAGAGTTCGATTTTCTGTCGGGACAGCATATTTCACCCGATATGCGAACTGACGTCAGCTCGCACCCCGTCGCCGAGTATAACCTCTACCATCTGCTGACGTTTCCTGAATCCGTTGCATATATTACAGCAACAGAGCGTCCATAAATTTCTGCGGCTTCTCTGCCTTTATTCACAAAACCGTCTCGTACACACCAGAGAGAACAATATTCACTTTTGGGGGCCGTGAGCGTTACTATTATTCTGGACTTGTTATTGAACATTACTATAAAGTATAATTGTTTATTTCGTCACTACCTTCCTAAATATTTTATTTTATCCGACAAAATTCGTGTACCCCTTCATCCTGAGCATTCATTCACACTCAGTGCTGTTTTACTACATACACAAACATTTTACATTGTTCAGACAAAGTTATACATTATTTTACTACTGTTTATCTTTTGTATGCTACATATATGCGTTTACGGGTTTCCGTTTGAAATATCGTAAGTCATGGATTCGAACGTCGATCAATGCGTTGCTTGCTTTCCTATCGCTTTCCCGTTTGTCATGGCAAAGTACAGTATTGAGATTCAACATCAAAGTGAAGACCTCCACCAAGCTTGCTGGGCGAGAAGGAACAAAGAGGACTAGACTTGAATATTTACTTTTTCTAGCAAGGTGATTTATATCTGTTGTTTGTATCTGCGTTTATAGTCGCAACTAGGCATTTAGATTCATAAAAGACTTTAGACTCTCCCCTACACGTCTTCTCGTAGTTGTTTAAAGTACTCCTATGCATTTTAATTACATGTACATCTACGTGCCTATTCTGTAATTCAGACTTAAGTCTGGCGAAAGCTTCATCGAACCAATTTTACATATTTCTCTCCGATTCCATTCTCTCAAAGCGTATGGGAGGAACGAAGACTTCAAAGCTTTCCTTGCGAGCTCTGATTTCTGTTATTGTAGTACAATGATAATTTCTCTCTTTTTAGGTTGGTGTAAGGAAAATATTTTCGCATTCGTAGGATAACGTCGGAGATCTAAATTCCGTGAATACATCTCGTTGCAATGAAAAACGCCTTTGTTCTAATGACTACAGCCCCACTCACTACTACAGCCTCTCCTCTACTTCCCGATAACAGAAAACGAGCTCACTTCTTTGAACTTTTTCGATGTACTCTGTCACTTCTATCTGGTCATGATCTCACACCGTACAACAGTACTCTAACAGAGGACGGACAAGCATAGCGTAAAAGTCTCTTCTGTAGACATGTTGCATCTCCTAAGTGTTCTGCCAATAAAACGCAGCCTTTGTTTTGCCTTCCCCACAACATTATCTATGTGATCGTTTCAATTTCAGTTGTTTGTATTTATTAATCCTAGGTATTTAGTTGAATAGACAGTCTTTAGATTTGTGTGATTGAACGTGTCAGCAAATTTAACGGATTACCTTTAGTACCCGTGTGGATTACATCACATTTTTCATCATGTAGGGTCAATTGTAACTTTTCTCACTATACAGATATCTCGTCTACATCATTTTGGGAATTGTTTTCATCTTTTGATGACTTTACTAGA
Source organism: Schistocerca nitens (assembly GCF_023898315.1). NCBI lineage: Eukaryota > Metazoa > Arthropoda > Insecta > Orthoptera > Acrididae > Schistocerca > Schistocerca nitens. The sequence goes on along the minus strand of NC_064621.1, from coordinate 476,329,168 downwards.
CGGTGAATAACACCATCATCTTCGAACAACCTAAGATGACTTTTCAGATTGTCTCCTAAATCGTTTATGTAGATTAGAAACGGCAGAGGGCGTGTAACACTTCCTTCTGGAACGTCAGATATCACTTTTGGTTTACTCGATGACTTTCCGTCAATTACCACGAACTGTGATCTTTCTGAAAGGCAATCACGAATCCAGTCGCACAGATGAGACGATACTCCGCAGTCACGCAATTTGATTAGAAGTCACTTGTGAGGAACGGTATGAGAAGCTCTTTGGAGATTTAGAAACATGGAATAAAACTGGGATCCCCTGTCGATAGCACTCATTACATCGTGCCAACAAGGACCCGGTTGCGTTTCGCCAGAACGATATTTCCTGAATCCGGTCTGACCGTGTATCCACAGATTGTTTTCCTAGCGGTAGTTCCTAATATTATGACACAGTATATGTTCCAAAATCTTACTGAAAATCGATGTCAGTGATATGGGTGTATAATTCATCGGATTACTCCCACCTCCTTTCTTGGGAATTGCTGTAACTTGTGCAAAAAAATGGTTCAAATGGTTCTGAGCACTATGGGACTCAACTGCTGAGGTCATTAGTCCCCTAGAACTTAGAACTAGTTAAACCTAACTAACCTAAGGACATCACAAACATCCATGCCCGAGGCAGGATTCGAACCTGCGACCGTAGCGGTCTTGCGGTTCCAGACTGCAGCGCCTTTAACCGCACGGCCACTTCGGCCGGCTGTAACTTGTGCAACTTGCCATTCCTTACGCACGGATATTTCATCGAGAGGGCGGTTGTATATGACTGTTAAGTACGGAGTTATCATATCACTACACTCTGAAAACACTTTTATTGGTGTACGGTGTGGAAAGGAAGAACTGCCGTTATTAAGTGATTTATGCTGCTTTACTATGCCGAATATCTCTACTTCTAAGTTACCCTAATTTTCTTAACGGACCAAATTATTTCTTGGATCATGAGTCTGCAGATTTGTGATCCCATAGGTTAGTGTGATTTTGTCCATTAATTGCCGAAATGAGGAAAAAATAAAACAACTCTTTCATCTATGAGTTTAATAGTATTACTGGAAAAAATAGTGATCAAAAACGTAATTCTCACTCTTTGTAAATCTGTGATGTATCGTAAGTGAATTGCGATAAGAATTGCACAACTTCATTCGTTCCGGTCTTTTGCGGATTGAAAGTAGCCATAAAAAAATTCCCCGCCATCTTCGTCAGACAGTACGCCTTCCCCCATGTGAACCAATTTTCCTTGAGGAGAGAGGAACGTTGGCATCATTGAGGTAAGGGACGGCGAAGGCAATAAAGTTCTCTATTAGCTTTGAGGACGTTGCAGCCAGCGAATGGGATTTCTTTCGATGATGTGACGTCAGTATCGACGTTTACGTGGACCTATCCTGAAATTTCTTAGGCGTGTGCAGTGAGAATCGCGCAACAACTGATTATAAATTTTTGTTGACCATTAAAATGTATCTGCGGTCTCAACTACCACCATCACTCTCATGTATCAGACGCAATCTCCCCATCTGCTACATTCTTACTATAATATTCTATTTTTAACCTGTTTTACATAAAATCACATTACTAAACTATTTCAACCATATCCGTTTTCGTACGTTTTTGGCGCAAGAAAATGACCTCTGGCTACAGTTATTGTGAGTTTCTAAAAGCACATGTAAAGCCCTAATTTTTCGAGATTGATTACTGTATAGGTCACAGTACCAGTTTTATCGCCATGGTGATAATATAGGGATGAATGCTGAGCTTCTTACTTCTTAACTGGGTAAGTCATTGAAATTCAGTATAACAGAAGTCACGTGTAATAGGGTGTTGTTGTTGTTGTTGTTGTTGTCATCTTCAGTCCGAAGACTAGATGAATTCGACTCTCTGTGCATGCCTATTCTGCAGTCTCGATTCTGTACAAGTTGTAAATAACATTTCGCCCCCTGTATTTTGCCCCGGTTACCTTCAAAATTTCAGTGTAATCCAGCCAGTAACGTCAAAAAAAAAAAAAAAAAAAAAAATCGAGATCTAGAAATTCTGTGAGTGTTGGTTTACATTCCTTCATTCTACCTTCTAATATAAGTTATAAGGTCAGTATTGCCACGCGTGTTGCTACATTTCTACTGAACCATTACTGATCTTCATCGAGGTCGCCTGTTTAATATATCTTAAGCGCCACATGGACCAATTCCGTCATGACTGGTTCATTCAAGGATGTCAATAATTGTGAGGGAATATAGTAATTTCCATCGCTGATAACCTCGGCATTTAACGTCCGTAAACTCCCAGTACATTCCAAATGTCTTGTTCTCACTTAGGTCATTGCTCTGTCAAATTCTTCTCGAAATAACATATCTCCCATTTCATCCTTAACTTCTTCGTCCTCTATTTCTTCAACATTGTCCTCCAGTTTGCATCCCATACGTTTGTTTTACCTAATATAATGAGAGGAAATAAGCTGCTGTTGCTTCCTCAGCTGTACTGCAAACTACAAGCTGAGAGACGTGACATTTCTGTGGATGCTAAAAGAAGCTCGCTACAGTTTCACTGGTTGTACACCCATTATGCCCCAAATTATGGTTCCGAATACTAAATATGTATTCGAAATTCATCTCGTATCCAAATGGTTGTAACAGTTAAAATAACATAGATAAGTAAATATAATTTCTAATAGGGTATTGCTTTAGTTAATGTTATACATTGTTGATATAAAATCACAATGCCCTCGGTGTTAAAAATCAAGAGTAATTTATTATTCGCAGCGTAGAGTGAAAATGCTAGCTGTTCGTGTCATAGTCCTCTTAAACGTCAATAGACATCTTTGTTTCACTTTTAATAACACAAATAGCTACCAACATAATACGGTAAATTAACCTATGTGTAGCTCTTCATTACAGTTTTACAATTTTTTGCTGGTAATTTGTCAGTGTACACTGGTACTGAATATCTACAAAAAGCAGATACATATAAAATAGTTATTGCTACAGCTAAGAGTTTGCTGAAAACAATATTGTGAACCTAATTAAATGGTAAAACACTTTCATTAAGTACGGCGCTATTCGAAACAAACTGTATTAACAACGACCCCTTTCCGCCCAGAAGCACGTTACTAGCTTAATATTTCCTCTTATTCACACGTTCAACGTTGTTTTCAAAAATGGTTCAAATGCCTCTGAGCGCTATGGGGATTGAATTCTGAGATCATCAGTCTTCTAGAACTTAGAACTACTTAAACCTAACTAACCTAAGACATCACACACATCCATGCCCGAGGCAGGATTCGAACCTGCGACCGCAGCAGCAGCGCGGTTCCAGGCTGTAGCGCCTAGAACCGCTCGACCACCTCGGCCGGCAGCGTTGTTTTATCAAAAACGCCGTTGTCCATCACTTTGTAAAATAAAGTTCTTATGATAAAATTTTCATCATTCATTCGTTTCTCATCATTTATGACGATAAAGGAAATGTACGAAGATTGGCGGAATTCTAATATATCGTTTATTTCTATAGGGACAGCGGGGCTGAAACAGTTTCCTCCGGTGGGTGCGCACCAGAATAACTGACCCGGTAATAGAAAAGCGATGTATTTTAGGGAACTTCGAACAGTTTCTTTATCGGTAAAAGTCAGGATATGCCTCAAAACAGCTGTCGTTTCGCGCGAGCTCTGACCTGTCCAAGAATGGAGAAACCTTAGGAGACAATTCTCCGCCATCTTAACTTCTTAAATAATTAAAGATATGTATATTGCGCCATTTATGTTCCATCACGGTGTGATGTATAGATCTGCCAATCAAACTGACTGCCACTTGTACAGGGGTATATGTATACTGTTAAATTTATCTGACGTCACTGCGTGACGTATGTAGTTGCCAGTTTCACATGGTTGTCAGTAAGATCAGGCACTTTGCACGCTCAGTAGCTCAGGTTTGAGAACAAGGGGGGCCAATCCGTGGCCTGCGCTAGTTTTTGGGCCGCGGATTTTTTTCATACGAAAGAAACATTTAACATTTATTTCTCGTAAACCGCCAAAAGAGCATTCCATCAAGCGTCTTTCGTATCATATTCAGTTACAATAGGAATATCTTAGTTCATTGATTCAACTATAGTTAGATTTTCATCTGTGTTCCTATTCGAAAAAATCACTGTGTTGGATTTATTTTGAAAAGGCCGCGAGCCATCTTGAAGAAAATATAATTCGCCATGGAGGTTTGTAACCAACAATTGCCAGTGTTATGGATTGTGCAACTGCAAGTAAAGCCAGCTTTCATCTTTTTACAATTAATCTTTGATGCCTGCCTTTAATTTTGGTAGGCTTGCATTTATTTTTTGTGTTCAATTGAGGTGAGTAGGTACAACAATCGACATTAGCAATGGTTTCTGCCTCAGTACCTTAACGTAATTAGTACAAAATAAGTAAACTCTTAATTGTAATAATGTGGTTTTACTGATGACGTTTAAGGATTGCACATTACAAAGGTAGAAATGGGACCCTCCTAATGCAACTTCATCCACCTGTCTTTCTCTATTATTTACAGCAACTAATAATGTTATCAGCTTCAAATGTAGAATAGTTTTAAGAAACAATCATAACAAATGAAGTCGAAATAGAGGTCGAAAATTTAAAGTAACGCTGCTAGGTGAAGTGCAGCATATGTATTTTTTTATATTTATGCTACATGACGTTCAGAACGAAAATATACGTTTCCGAAAGCAGTTCAGTACTACTGTAAAAAATTCTCAAGAGAACAAACTATTCAGTTTCCTAAGTGAATATAAACTCAGATAAAGAACCGATATCTCGAGGAGCAGTGTAGCTCTGTGGTACGATGCTACCCTTCCCTATGGAGCGCCAGGTTTCGAATCCCTGATGGGTTGTACTTTCAAACACAGCTGCATAGTTGAAATATACTTTTAAACACAGACGCATGCTTTACGAGCACTTCCGTGAAGAGTGAAATACATAACGATTGAAAAAAAACAGTCATTACTATTTTAGTTTTTTTCAGTTCATTACAAGTAACTTCGTCATATAAACATATGCTAACTAGCGTATATTTAGTTGTCATTTTTACGAAAAATGCACGTCTTCTTATTTCTAATTACATATCACACACAAAGATCAAGTTTTCATTGCAGATTAAATCCCTAATCACCTATCCTTTACGTTTAAGGTCGTTTAAAGAAAAGAAAAATATTTCAAATTACTTTTTTTCCATCATCATGCACCCTATGCTTCAGGGAAATGCCTGTGGAACATGAACCTTTGTTTAAAAATTTGCCACAACTGGGAATCGAAGGCCACCCTTGTGGTAGTTGGGCATTCTACCACAAAGTCACGCAGTCCATCAAAGCAGTCAATTTGCTTTACGGTGTTAAACAACGTCGGGGAACTTTAAAGTACATTTTCTAGGGAATTTTTGAGAGTTGCATCGAACACTTTAGGTAACTGATATTTGATTCTGAACTTCAAGTAACGTATGCCTGTATAGACTTCAACTACCATTTGGTCTCTAGGCAGTTTCTGAATTATGATAAAAAAACTTGGTGTGGTGTCAACTAGTAAACAAATAGGACGTAAGAAGAGGAAAGTTACAGAGGAGTTGAGGAGTTTTCAAAACAAGTGGACTGTAAACTATTTTTTGTAGAATATAAAACAAAACCCATATGTCCGATGTGCAATTAATTTGGGTTCCAAAAGAATATAACATCAAACGGCATTAAGGGGACCAAACATAGAGCTATGTTTGATAAGAACAAGAAACAATTTTGACAAGACCCGGTAAACGATCTAAAAAGGAAACTTTCTCCTCTACAGCAGATGTTTACGAGGGCGAATTCAGAGGCAACATTGTATGTGAAAGCGAGCTATACAGTCGCTCTAATATTGGCAAAAGAGTCAAAGCCATATTCAGATGGCGAAATGGTTAAGGAACACTTAGAGACCGTCGTTGAAACTGAGTGTCCAGAAAACAAAAAGAATTTCTCAAAAATAAGCCTGTCTCGTCAAACTATTATTAGACATATGGACGACATTAGAAAACAAATTAAAGATAATTTTAAATACTCTCCATCTATGAATGAATGCACATAAATGGCGGATACTACCCAAGTGGTGATTTACGTTACAGGTGTTGATGCCCATTTTAATAACCCAGGATAATTAGAGATATTGTATCCACTGAAGGATACGACGAAGTCACGAGATTTATCGGATTCAGCTGTATCAACATTAAGATGCTTTTCGTTAAAACTTAACAAGCTGTCTGGGCTAACAACGGATGGTGCTCCAGCAATGGCTGGAAAACATGAAGGTTTCAGTTGATTGAAAACGAAGCCCTCGAAGTTGGCAGTATGTCGGGGCCAGAATTTCATTGCATTATCCATGAAGAGGATCGTATGTGCCAAGTTCCTCAAAATGGACCATGTCATGAAGGTAATTGTCAAAACAGTGAACTCTATTAAGTCGACAGGATTGAATCATCGTCAGTTTAAAGAATTTCTGAAGTCTTTGGATTCAGAGAATGATAACATTTCGTATTATACAGAAGTAAGATGGCTAACATGTACAAAAATGTTGAAAAGATAGATTGATTTGAAGAAAGAAACACAATCTTTTTAGATATCAAGTCAAAGAGACTCCCGGAGTTCGAAGATAAAGAATAGATTTCCGACTTTAAGTCCTTGGTCGATATAACTAGCCACCTAAATTACGTTAATAGTCGACTCCAAGGAAAAGATCAGCTGATTAATGTCATGAAAGACCGTATTTCCGCATTCGAAATGAAACTTCGGCTTTGGGTACAATAGTTACGAACAAAAAACTTCACACGTTTTCCTACACTGTCAGAGCAATCGGATGTCACACACGCGGCAGCGATTAAGTACGCTTCTTTGGTATCTGACTTGAAATACGAATTCGAAAACCGAATTCCAGATTTTAAAGAACATAGTCTGCTTCTTTTGTTTATTTGCTACGCCATTCACCGTAGATATGAGTTCATTACCGGGACACTTCCATATGGAATTCTGAGAGATACAATTTGATGTACAGTTAAAAGAAAAATTTAATCAGGTTGGTTTGGAGTGGTTAGATGAAACATATTTGGGCAAAACGAAATATCCAGAGTTTTACAAACATACTTTAAAAATGAATTCATTACTTGGAAACACGTAACATGTGTTAACAGCTTTTAAGTCCGATGAAGTACAGAACGAATGTTCATATGGAAAACTCTTTGCGTGTAGCAACGACTTAAGTTAACATCAGCAATGACTCACTTAGTTCAGTCAAACAAAGCCAGACATCCCACTACCTTCGTATTTCATTACATTGTATCATAAATGGCTCTGAGCACTATGGGACTTAACATCTGAGGTCATCAGTCACCTAGAACTTAGAACTACTTAAACCTAACTAACCTAAGGACATCACACACATCCATGCCCGAGGCAGGATTCGAACCTGCGACCGTAGCGGACGCACGGTTCCAGACTGTAGCGCCTAGAACCGCTTGGCCACTCCGGCCGGCGTATAATAAATGTTCTGTCCTCAGATTCGTTTTATTTTCTTTAAAAAACAAGTTAATATTTCTTGCTTGTTTTGATCGACAAAACTAAAATTGATAATGCGACCCGAGCGGAAATTCCCTCTAAACAATTTGGTCCACCTGCCAGAAAGGTTGGTGACCCCTGCTTGAGGATGAACCAGTCGATTTGAAAACAGTTGACAAAATATAAACTGCAACTGTAACAGATTTGGAATGGACTCTTCAGAAATAAATGGGCTGCTTGTCTCACATCAACAAGGTGTTGAAATTGCGTATAATGGGAATGTATTTTTTCTATTGGCAGAGAGATTAGTCTAACGATTTTTACAAATCCTGAACAGATAAACAAAATTTTCGTATTGATAAACTACCCCGTATTGATTGGCGAGTCCATGGCGTGTTGTGTGTACCACGACCAAATAAAGGATAGAATTGGAAGGAAAATCAGCATTGGCCGTATTTTGTTGTTTTATTATCAGTAAAGCAACAAAATACGGCCAATGCTAATTTTCCTTCCAATTCTATCCAAGCTACTCCGTAGTTATTATTCAGCCACTTCTTAGAAATATTGTTTACGACTCATACTTCGTTCTGTACGTTTCTCATGAAACGCGGATTCCCGGACTCTCTGAAAGGGCCTGTATTTTAGACATCATGAGGAGTAAAGCGTGTAGAATAGAATAAAATAGGGTAGTGTAAAATTTGGAACACCTTACATGTGTTAATGGAGATGCTGTTCGTAGATAGCGTAAAAGAGCAGAAAAATGCTAATTCATAGCAAGAAGGCCCGCCCAGAGACGTGATTTGTTTCAGGAGATCTCCGTAAAGCAGCCTGTTCCGATGCAGTGGCGCTCGCTCTCGGCATTAGCACTTGTGCCAGCGTTCTGAGCAATTGATTGTGCAGCGACCGACGTGCGCTCCTCCTGGGGCTGCAATTGCCAGCATGCGCATGCGCGGTTGCGCACCCAGCCAGGCGCGCGCGAGCACAAACACCGCCCTGCCAGATCTCATCAGTGTTCGCGTCCGGCTGTCACACGAACGTAGCGACGGAACCCCCGTCAGACAACACACAGTAGCAGCAGTTGCGGCTTTCGGGGATCTAATGTACGCGCGGAACCTAGCGAGCTGTGGGATTACCGCTGAACGTATATCCGTGCGGCACACGCGTGCCAACTTTGGTGAACGTCGTGAAAGCGGGGAATCACCGCCGCTCGGGGTTTAAATGGGCCTGGGGGCACGAGCGGCCGATCCTATCAGTCGCAGATGTGACTCTGCCTTCCACGAAAAGCGGATTTGCCATTAGTACACGCGCCACTGTAGCAGCTTTCTGGCTAGGCAGACGTTGGTAATTATGATCCCGGCAGCCTAGACGGTTAACCGGGACATGCCCTAACTGAGGTATGAATTAGTGATTAATGGAGGATAGCACCAAGACTAGGGAGGAAAGGGGATGCGTGCAGATTTCATCCGTTTTTAGTGACAGGAAAGTGTGGCAGCTGATGATAGCAAAACGAAATCCGTCCGCATCTCGTGGTCGTGCGGTAGCGTTCTCGCTTCCCACGCCCGGGTTCCCGGGTTCGATTCCCGGGGGGGTCAGGGATTTTCTCTGCCTCGTGATGACTGGTGTGCTGTCCTTAGGTTAGCTAGGTTTAAGTAGTTATAAGTTCTAGGGGACTGATGACCATAGATGTTAAGTCCCATAGTGCTCAGAGCCATTTGAACCATTTTGAAAACGAAATCCGAATTTGTAAATTTCACGTAGGAGACTCTCTTATGGACAACATACTAATAAGCGTCCCTGGCGTAGAAAAACCACTGAAGTACTTGAAAACGGATAACTGACCTGGTCTGGATGGAATCACACTTTGGTATTTCAAAGAGTACTCTATGGCAATGGCTCCTTACATAGCTTGCATTTATCGCGAATCTCTCGCCCAGTGGAAAGTCCAAAGCGACTGGAAAGTAGCGCAAGAGACACCTGGCATAACAAGGGCAAAAGAGCTAACTCGCAAATATAAAGACCAATATGGTTTTACTGCAGAATCCTTGGAAATATTCTCAGTTCAAATATCATAAATTTTCTTGAGACCAAGAATCTTACGTCCACGAATCAGCATGGTTTTCGATAACAATGGCCGGCTGTAGTGGCCGAGCGGTTCTAGGCGCTACAGTCTGGAACCGCGCGACCGCTACGGTCGCAGGTTCGAATCCTGCCTCGGGCATGGATGTGTATGCTGTCCTTAGGTTAGTTAGGTTTAAGTAGTTCTAAGTTCTAGGGGACTGATGACCTCAGATGTTAAGTCCCATAGTGCTCAGAGCCATTTGAACCATTTTAGATAACAACGCTCATGTGAAACTGAGCTTACCCTTTTGTCACGTGATATTTTCTCTACGCACTACGGATGAAGGACAACCAGGAGAGTCAACATTTCTAGATTTCCGGAAATGTGAGGGACTCGAAGACTTCCTAAGTTACAGAACCCACTACATTGTCCTCGACGGCGAGTGTTCGTCAGAGACAATGGTATTATTAGGAGTGGCCAAGGGAAGTGTGATAAAATCGCTATTATTATCTATAAACGTAAACGATTTGGCGGTCGCGATGGGCAGCAATCTGCACTTGTTTGCTGGTAACGCTGTTGTGTACAGGAAGGAGTCGAAATTGAATGACTGTAGGAGGAGACAAGAGAACTTAGACAAAATTTCTGGTTGGTGTGAAGAGTGGCAGCTTGCCCTAAGGGTAGAAAAAATATAAGTTAATGGGGATGAATAGGAAAAACAAATTCATAATGTTCGGTTACGGCATTAGTAGTGTTCTAATTGGTCACAGTCACGTCGTTTAAATACCTGGGCGTAAGGTTGCAAAGCGATATAAAATGGAATGAGCATGTCGGGATTTTGGAGGATAGCTGAATGGACGAGTTCGGTGTATTGGGGGAATTCTAGGAAATTGTGGTTCATCTGTAAAGAAGACATCATATAGGATGCTAGTGCGTCCCATTCTTGAGTACTGCTCGAGTGTTTGGGATCTGTTCCAGGTAACATTAAAGGAAGACGTCGAAGCAGTTCAGAGGCAGTCTGCTGGATTTGTTACTGGTGGATTCGAACAACACGTAGGTGTTACCTAGATGCTTCGGGAATTCAAATGAGAATCCCTGGAGGAAAGGCGACGTTCTTTTCTAGAAACGCTATCTACACAATTTAGAGAATCAGCGTTTGAAGCTGACTGCCGAAATATTCTACTGCCTCCAACATACATTATGCGTAAGGACCACGGAGATAAGATACAAGAAATTAGGTCTCATACGTAGGCATATAGGGCGTCGTTTCTTCCTCCTTCTGTTTGCGAGTGGAACACGAAAGGAAATGACTAACAGTGGTACGGGGTACCCTTCGCCACACACCATAAGGTGGAATGCGCGGTATCGACGTAAATTTCGTTGTAGATGCAGATGTAGACCGATGAGCCTAACCATTATGACTACCGGATTAATATCGCACTGATTCATCTCCGGGCTGCATTAGAGCAGCAATTCTGCCTGGCAAAAACAAGATAATTACTTTGTACCGAATGAAACATTGTCTGGGATAATGTTCACGTAGTCCACCACAGCTGTCATGGGAACCTTCGATTACTACCACATGTCCTTTGGAAGGCCAGGTAAATGACCAGCATAGCAGAAGACTGCGCCCATCTGGCTCGTCCGTGGGTGGTGCATGTATCGGACAGCCGTTTGGCTTGATGACGGCGTGTCCTGACACGGCAATCGACCTTTTGTAACAAGAAATGTGACTCATCTGACGAGGCGATAAGTTTCCATTGATCTGCTGTCCAGTCTCGAATGCCCCGTGTCCATTGCAATCGTAACTCTGGATGACGTAGGATCTAAGTGAGCACTTTCAATGGTCATCAGCAACAGAGTTCGATGCTCTACAATATCCACTGAATGGTGTGCTATGGTCACTTTTGTCTGCAACAGCACTGTACTTCGTCGTCAGATCTTCCACTGACCGCAGCCTACACTGTTTTATAAAGCGAAAACGGGGCCCGACTCCACAATTTGTGATGTGCCTTTGGCATCCGTATCTTGTGGTCCTGTGGATTTCCTGCCGGCCGCGGTGGTCTAGCGGTTCTAGGCGCTCAGTCCGGAACCGCGCGGCTGCTACGGTCGCAGGTTCGAATCCTGCCTCGGGCATGGATGTGTGTGATGTCCTTAGGTTAGTTAGGTTTAACTAGTTCTAAGTTCTAGGGGACTAATGACCTCAGAAGTTGAGTCCCATAGTGCTCAGAGCCATTTGAACCATTTTTGTGGATTTCCTCATTTGCGTGCCTTATAATCGCTAGAATGGTGTCCCAAAAGACTGTTATGCTTATGGGGCTTCCTTACTGCGTCACGTACCCCCAACGCCGACAGTTGGTATTTATACTAACGATGAGTAGTCATCATAATGATTTTTGTAATCAGAGTATATTGTTGGTGTTGTGTCTAGCTCATACAGCATAGACACAATGAGGTAGCTAGGTGCACGCTAAACTAACGCAGACGGGCGTGAAGTCTGAAACAGGATACTGGATGAAAACTATAAAGAAAAGAAGGGAGCTTCTTTTATACTTAACTTTAATGAATCCTTGGAATACATCTCTCTTGAATATTCGTTAGCTATAAGCACTGATACAAATGGCGCCTTGTTAGGTAGTAGCTATGGACTAAGCTGAAGGCTATTCAATCTGTCTCTCGGCAAATGAGAGGAAGACTTGGTAGGTCTAGTCGCAAGCAATGTCTTCCGTACAACTGGGGCGAGGTCTAGTCCGTGTCTCGTGACCTGCCATGTGGTGGCGCTAGGTTGCGATTACACAGTGGCGACACGCGGGTCCGACATGTACTACAGGACCGCGGCCGATTTAAGTTACCACCTAGCAAGTGTGGTGTCTAGCTGTGACACCACATTCCTCCCCCGCAAATCGGCGAACGGTCGTGAGATAAGGCTTCCGCCCGCCGTGGGGAGGACCCCATGTTGACGTATGCGATGAGGTGGGGAGCCTAACAACAGGCGAGGCTGTGCCACCCGCACCCGGCCATTCGGTCCGAGGGGAGCTAGGAAACGCCTGCAAACCTAGTCCAGGGTGCACGTCAACATGAGGTGTATGCGCACGGAATGAGACAGGAGGGGCCGAAGGGTCGACCTCCATGTGGTCGGAGCACCCGACGGGCGAAGACGACATCTGGTCCGGAGCGGGCAAGAGGTCCATGGCGGAGGACGGCTGGTCACGGGAAGCGAGCGGCGGCGAGTGACCCAGGGAGGCGCCAGGCGGCTGCAGCGAAGCGTCCGCTGCGGGCGGCGCCGGCGTCGGCTGCGGCGGCGGCGGCGCGACGCCATGAGGCAAAATGGAAGGCAGCGTCGGTAACACCTGGGGATGAGGCGAGCCAGTAGATGGGTCCCCAGGGCGCTGACCTGACGGCACCGTCGCTGAAAGCAGACGGGGAGCGGCAGAACCCAGGCGACGACAGAGGCGCAGCTGATTGAGATGCCGACGCACCTCACCAGAGGCCCCCAAAACCAAATACATCGCGCGGCCGAGGCAGCGAAGAATGCGCCCTGCGAGCCAACGCCGTGAACCGCGATAGGTGCGATAATAGACAACGTCGCCAGGAGCAAAAGCAGAAGTCTGCCGCTGCACAGGAACCTGATGTGGCGGATGCAGCAAAGACATCAAGGTGCGATGAGAACGACCATGGAGCAACTCAGCCGGCGAGCGACCATCGCGGGGCTGAGAGCGATACGAAGACAAAAAGAGCAACAAAGCGTCCTCCCGAGCATGCGACTCTTTCAATTTCAACATCTGGGACTTGAAAGTCCGGACCAATCGTTCAGCGGCACCGTTTGACTGAGGCGAAAACGGCGCGGATGTCAGATGTTGAATACCATTGGCCCTGCAGAATGACTGAAATTCTGCGGACATGAATTGCGGGCCATTGTCGGAAACAATAGTCTGCGGAAGACCCTCAATGCAAAAGATAGCAGACAAGGCTTGGATTGTGGCAGAAGACGTCGTGGAAGACATCCGGACAACAAAAGGAAAATTACTGAAAGCATCGACCACAACCAACCATCGAGCATTCCAGAATGGACCAGCAAAATCGATGTGCAAGCGTTGCCAAGGGGAAGTGGCTTTCGGCCATGCAAAGAATTTCCGCGGCGGTGCGGATTGGTGTTCGGCACACGCCACGCAAGAGGAGCACATATTCGTAATCGCAGCATCGATTCCGAACCAAGTACAGTGCTGACGAGCAAGTTGTTTCGTACGCACTATACCCCAATGTCCTTGGTGGAGAAGCTTTAAGACAGAGGACTGTAACGAACGTGGGACCACGACTCTGGACTGATCATTATCGGAACGCAACAACAAAACACCACGTCGTACGAAAAGTCTCTCCTTGTGAGCAAAAAAACGGCGAACCAAAGGATCTTCGATCCGTGACTTTGACAAGGGCCATTGCGTAGCAACAAAACGCAAAATAGTAGCAAGGACAGGGTCAGCAGCTGTGGCTGTAGCGACACGACGAAAATCAATCGGAAACGATGCGACCACGTCATCGGCTTCCGAATCAATGAACATGCAAGCAAGTTCGGAAGAATCGAATGCTTTATCCTCAGCAACAGGCAAACGGGACAACGCATCAGCGTTGCCGTGTTTAGCAGTGGACCGATACAAGATATCGTAGCGGTACTGCGAGAGAAAAAGTGACCAGCGAATGAATTTCTGCGCTGTACGCGGAGGTACAGGCTTGTTCGGATGAAAAAGCGATGTCAACGGTTTGTGGTCTGTGATGATGGTAAAGTGACGACCATACAAGAAATCGTGAAACTTTGTAACACCAAACACGAGAGCTAAAGCTTCCTTCTCTATCTGTGAATAATTTCTTTGCGCAGATGAGAGCAATTTGGACGCAAAGGCAATAGGGCGATCATGCGAGCCATCCTTGTGCGCAAGCACAGCACCGATCCCGAAATCCGATGCATCTACCATCAACAAAAGGGGTTTTCGGGGATCGAATGGCGTAAGGCAAGTATTTGAAAGTAACGCCGATTTCAACTGGCGAAAGGCGCGTTCGCATTCCGTCGTCCAGACGAACGGAACACCTTTACGGCGTAAGCGATGAAGCGGAGCTGAAATGGAAGAAGCATTGCGCACAAACCTGTTTGGAATTAATGCTAAAAGAAAGCAGGTGTGGATGCACACCCGAATGGCAGTCTTTTGAAGCGATACAAGCCAAGATGCGTGTTCACCACCAAGACGCGCTGGGATTCGTCGTCCACAGGTATCTGCAAGTACGCATCTGCTAGGTCCAATTTGGAAAAATATTTTCCCGGGCACAGTTTGTCAAAAAGATCTTCCGGGCGGGGCAAAGGAAAAGTAGCAGTCACAAGTTGTGGATTCACAGTTGCCTTGAAGTCCACACAACGTCTCAGTGTTCCGGAAGGTTTCGGCAAAATTACTAAGGGTGAGGCCCAAAGAGAAGCCTGCACACGTTCAATTACACCTTGAGATTCGAAATCGTGCAATGTTCTTGCGACCTCATCACGCAATGCGTGGGGAACATTGCGCGCTCTGAAAAATTTCGGTTGCGCGTTGTCTTTCAATTCCAAATGTGCAGCATAGTTCTTAGCGCAACCAAGGCCCGGGGCAAAAATGTCTGCAAATTCGTCACAAAGACTAGAAACACTGGCGGAAGGCACAGTCTGATTCACTGATAGGACCTGATTTACTATAGACAAATTAAACAATTGAAACAAATCTAAACCAAACAAGTTCACTGCACTAGAAGAACGAAGAACGTAAAATGACACAAGTTTTGTTTGTCCCTTGTATGTTGCAAGAAGGCTGCACTGTCCTAACACAGGGATCGGCTGTCCTGAATAACTATGTAACTTAACATTTGCGGCACGCAATGGCGGTTGGCCCAGTTGTTTGTACGTGTTGTGATTAATCAATGAAACTGCAGCTCCGGTATCGAGCTGGAATGGGATCACTTTGCCGTCAAAGTCTAAGTCCACAAAAAGTTTATTGTCCTGCTGACGACAAGAGCGACTGTCACGTGCAATTTGAACTGATACAGGTACAGAAGCACTTGCGACTTTACGGGATTTCCGGCGACGTCGACGCACACTTTTGGTGGGACGAACACAGTCACTGTTAGCTAAAGTATCACTGGACGGGTGGGAATGAACTACATGAATGTCCATGGGCGAAGGTCCACGAGCCTGATTGTCCTGGGTTCGATTCCGGCGCAAAGCAAAGGGCCTGGAATTATTGTGATTGTCTGATCTAAGCTTTTTCCGGCAAACACTTTGAACATGTCCTTTCTTTTGACAGTAAAAGCAAATAGCTTGGCGTGACGGGCAATTTTCACGCGAATGTCTAGTTGCACACCGCGGGCATGATTTCACTGCAGTTGCTTGCTTACGCGGCGCACGTGTTTGCAAGGTAGGCTGCCGCTGCTGTGCGGACGGGCGCGAGGGCCGTTTAGCGTCCCGTGCAGCGGGCCCGGCGGGCCCGTTAATGTGACACACTGCTGGCGAAGTTTCAAATGATGCCTGAGCAAAGTCAAGTGTGTCTTGCCTATCCAATATGTCTATCACTTGTTGAAGGGAGGGATTTACTAGTTTCAAAATCTGTTCCCTTATGCGAACATCAGAAAAGTTCTGTGCTATTGCATCACGCACCATAGTATCTGAATAAGGGAGGCCACAGTCACATTCAAAGGCACACTCCCTAGTAAGTCCTTGCAAAGTTGCAACCCACTCCCTATTAGTCTGACCGGCCGTACGTTTTGTACGAAAGAACGTATACCGTTTTGCAACTACATTGACTGTTTCTTTGAAATAGGCATCTAAAGCAGACAAAATTTCTTCGTAGGACAGAGTTGCTACGTCGCGTCGGGGAAACAATTTCACTATCACACGGTAGGTAGACACACCGACACAAGAAAGCAAAAACGGCTGCCGCTCTTTACCTTGAATTCTGTATGCTGCTAGGTGAAAGTTGAACTGGCGAGACCATTCGTGCCAGGTCTCTTCGGCCGCCACGTATGGCCGAAAAGGAGGTGCAACAGCGTTTTGTGGCAGCGGTAGCGAAGAAGCGGCGGCTGCCGCATCGTCTTGCAGCGCACGTTGACCCTGGACGAGCTGTCCAAGGGCTTCCAATAACGCCTGCGTCTGCTGATTCTGCAAGCGAAAAAATTCGGACAGTACATCTGGAGATTATGGCGAAGCCATGACACAAGCAAATCAGAGCAAAGTACAATCAATTTATGCAACGTGGGCGCGGCACCACTCCTCGGCGCCAAATAATGTTGTGTCTAGCTCATACAGCATAGACACAATGAGGTAGCTAGGTGCACGCTAAACTAACGCAGACGGGCGTGAAGTCTGAAACAGGATACTGGATGAAAACTATAAAGAAAAGAAGGGAGCTTCTTTTATACTTAACTTTAATGAATCCTTGGAATACATCTCTCTTGAATATTCGTTAGCTATAAGCACTGATACAAATGGCGCCTTGCTAGGTAGTAGCTATGGACTAAGCTGAAGGCTATTCAATCTGTCTCTCGGCAAATGAGAGGAAGACTTGGTAGGTCTAGTCGCAAGCAATGTCTTCCGTACAACTGGGGCGAGGTCTAGTCCGTGTCTCGTGACCTGCCATGTGGTGGCGCTAGGTTGCGATTACACAGTGGCGACACGCGGGTCCGACATGTACTACAGGACCGCGGCCGATTTAAGTTACCACCTAGCAAGTGTGGTGTCTAGCTGTGACACCACAGTTGGAAAATTTGTGTCCGGTTTTGAGCCTAACATTTGTTCAGACTCTTTATACCGTATATAACTATGAAGATGAGACAACCTTTCAGACATGATGAACAGACAAAATAGTAAAGAGTACAAGAGTATGGCATATAAACTGAAAGACTTTCAGTGACCAGTATTACACAATCTATCTATAGCACGTAAATCAATAATGTACTGACGTTTCTTCACAGTGTTCTGAATGTCATTGTGAAGAAATTCTAACAACTACAGGTATAAGCCTACAGGAGAGTACACTCATGAAGCATTTAAAAATGTATGCTGTAGAAACGAATGCCAGGTCAAGAGGAAGATACTCGTCTTGGTCACGAATAATAGAATTTTACGCTCGTACTGGCATGACAGTGTTGCTGGAAATGACGCAAGAATGTGATTCATGATTTTTAAGGGAAGAAGAAGAGGGTGACAGAATCGTTGGACTTATAAGTGACCATCGGATTCAAAACCAATTGTAATCGCTCAAGAGATTGAAGGCCATTGGGCGCGACGGGATACCACGCGGTTCTACATAGTGCACACGAAAGAAATTGCTCCTCTTCTAGCAGCAGTATACTGTAGGTCCTTGGTGGATACAAAAGTTCCTAATGATTGGAGAAAAGGCACAGGTCATTACCGTCTACAAGGAAAGGTCGTCGGACGGGCGCATAAAACTATAGGCGTATGTCTCTGACGTCGGTCGGTAGTAGCGTTTTGGAACATGTGTTATGTCCTCGTATTATGACATTTCTGCAGGCCGAAGACAACTAGCATGTAAAACACAGCTCGTTCTGTTCGTCCACGTGATCCAGAAAGCCGAAGATACAGGATCCCGGGTACATTCCCACCTTGACTTCCGGAAGGCGTTCGCTACAGCTCCACACTGCAGTATAATGAACAAAATACGAGCGTGTTGAAAATCAGACCATCTTTGTGAATAAATTGAAGAGTTTCTAGGAAACAGAGCACAGCATGTCATTTTGAAAAGAGAAAAATCTTCAGACGTAAAAGTAGCTTCGGGCGCTCCCCAGCGAAGTTTATATGATCATTATTTTTCACAATGTGAATAAATGACCTACTAGATATGTCGGAAGTTCCAGGATGATTTTGGCGGATGATGCTGTTGTATACTGCGAAGTCGTGACGCTAGAAAGACTAGCGAAATGCAGGAATATCTGCAGAGGATCAACACCTGGTGCAGGGCGTGGTAACTGACCCTCAACATAAACAAATATAATCTATTGCCAACACGTGTATACTAAGACCCTTTATTGTATGATACACAATTGCAGAAGAATCACTGGAAACCGTTACATCCACAAAAATCTAGGAGTATGTGTACGGAGCGATATGAAGTAGGAAGATACACAATATTAATCGTTAGTAACGCAGATGTCAGATTGAGGGTCATTGCATGAATCTTCAGCCAATTAACAAAGGTAGTAGCTTACAAAACACTCTTCGACTAATACTTGAATGTTGGTTGTGAGTATGGGATCAGTAGGAGACTGATACAGGAAATAGAGAAGATCCAAAGAAGAGCAGCGCTTTTCGTTACAGGTTCATTTATTAAGCACGAAACCGTCACAGAGTTGACTAACTAACTACAGTGTCAGACGTTGCAAGAGAGACGTTCTGCACCACGGTGTGGTCCTCTGTTAAATTTCCGAGAGCTCACGTTCCTGGATGACTAAACAAATATATTGCTTCCCCCTACATACAGTATACCTCGCAAAAAGACCATGCAGATAAAGCTACAGTCATTCGAACCCACACAGAGACTTACCGGCAATCGTTCTTCCTACGAGCTATTAGCGACTGGAACAGGATCGAAGGGAAACGACAGTTGTATTCAAATCCCCAAGGTCACACACCGCAAGGTGGCTTGCGGTTTATAGACGTTGATGTAGATGTACATCCACGATTTGACTACGGTATCGAAAGGTTTAGTTATTTGTTGGGTCATTAACTGGTTGGCTCTGAGCACTATGGGACTTAACATCTATGGTCATCAATCCCCTACAACTTAGAACTACTTAAACCTAACTAACCTAAGGACAGCACACAACACCCAGTCATCACGAGGCAGAGAAAATCCCTGACCCCGCCGGGAATCGAACCAGGGAACCCGGGCGTGGGAAGCGAGAACGCTACCGCACGACCACGAGCCGCGGACGGTCATTAACTCCCGAGCCAAATTAATTCCAGGGTATTTATAACAAACTGGTCAAAGCAACTGGAAGACCAGTGAAACTGGCGAGATACATCCGAGGAACCTACTGTGAGGCTGCAACTGCGATTAGCATTAGAGCTAGCAATGGCTGGCAATTTGGTCAACGTAATTTGCTGTGACGCATGCCGTTGGTACAAAAAAGGCTGGTTAGTCTCAAATCTAAACGCCACGTTCCACTGGAGAGTAAAGAAAGGTCATCCAAAATAAACTACGACTAGATTGGGAACTGCCGACCCGCGAAGTGATCTAATACCTATAAGCTATTCTCAGGCTAGCGAACTGCACCACAGAGGAGAACGTTGACGCAGATTTGCTGAAAGCTGGAGTTTAAGAATTCGTGTATTCAGCCTTACTTAACGAAGTCACATTCTCTCGATATACGTGGTCCAGTCACATTAATGCGACCAACGTCTATGTTCGACGTAAACTTGCAGTAACCACGATTTATCTGACTCCCAACAGGGCATGGTCATTGGCTTTGGGGCAAGGCTTGAAGCGCTTCCGAAACCACTAAGTTTGTAAGCTATTCGCGTGCCGCGATGGTTGAAGTGCTATATACCGTGCGTGGCACGCCAGAGGGCCATCGATGACATGGGTGAAGGATGGCTGCGGAGATGTTTATGGGCGAACAGACGTGCAATCCTTGAGCAGCAGACCGCCCAGATGAACTAAGATCCTATCGACAGTGCTTCCTCAACGACCGTTCAGCGAACATTGCTGCTTATGGGACTCCGCAGCAGCCGCCTGGTTCATGCACCCATGCTGACTGCTGGTCAACGGCAATGAAGAGTGGACTCTGCACTCCAGTATCGCAACTGGAGATACACAAAGTGGCGACAGGTATGCTGGTCAGTTGAATCACGTTATCCTCCAACGGACAGATCACCGTTGAAGTGTGCGGTTTTAAACGTCTGAAAGCAAAACCCTGCAACAATCGTCGGAAGGGTCCAAGACGGGAGGATGGGGCGTTGTGGACAGGGGAATGTTTTCGTGGCAGTCCCTGAGTGATTTCGTCATTCTGGAAGGCCCAATAGGTCAACTCAAGTACGCATGTGTCCTTGGGGTCCTTGTTCAGGTCTACAAGCAGTGTGTTTTTCCTCGGGACGATGGCATCTTACAGTAAGACAATGCAAGGTGTCACACCTCGGAATGAAGTGTGGTTCGCAGAGCACCAGGATGTTTTCTGCACTCCCCTGGTCACAAGCTCCTCGGATTTAAACTCAGTTACGAATGTGTGGATATCTGTCTTACTTCGGGCTGTTCCCGCCGTGGATCCTCAACCGAGAAACCAAATGCAGCTGGCCGCGGCGCTGAAGTCGGCATGGCTTCACATCAATGTCGGTACTTTCCAGGACGTCAATGACTCTCCTCCTGTACGTTTCGCTGCGGTTCGCGCTGCAAAAGGTCGTTATTTAGGCTTTTGATAGGTGGAGTGTAGTTTCCATTGTAACAAAACACACTTTTGAATCAGAACAGTGGAACCGGAAACAGTTGTGCCTAAGTGCGTGAAATTATCAAGTATCTTCGTGGTGAACAGGTGCTGTGAGTGGAAATATGCGCCGACCGGTGTGGCCGAGTGGTTCTAGGCGCTTCAGTCTGGAACCGCGTGACCGCTACGGTCGCAGGTTCGAATCCTGCCTAGGGCATGGATGTGTGTGATGTCCTCAGGTTAGTTAGGTTTAAGTAGTTCTAAGTTCTAGGGGACTGATGACCTCAGATGTTAAGACCCATAGTGCTTAGAGCCATTTTGTTTTGTTATGTCTATGAATTTAATTTTTTTTTTTTTGAGAGATCAACGTCGACGGAGATACCAAATTCCGCTTCGTATTTTTTTACAGTAAAAGATACAGGGTCACATCCTCCAGTTCGTTCCTCATGTCTTAAGTCACCTAATCATGAATTACTGAAAATCTAGTTCATTATACACCAGTGTTTTTGTTACCAAGAGTAATTTACCAGTTGAAACTTCCTGGCAGATTAAAACTGTGTGCCGGACCGAGACTTCATATCAGCGCACACTCCGCTACAGAGTGAAAAATCTCAATCTGGAAACATTCCCAGGCTGTGGCTAAGCCGTGTCTTCGCGGTACCCTTTCTTTCAGGAGTGCTAGTTCTGCAAGGCTCGCAGGAGAGCTTCTTTAAAGTTTGGAAGGTAGGAGACGAGGTACTGGCGGAAGTAAAGCTGTGAGGACGCGGCGTGAGTCGTGCTTAGGTAGATCAGATGGTAAAGAACTTGCCCGCGAAAGGCAAAGGTCCTGAGTTCGAGTCTCGGTCCGGCACGCAGTTTTAATCTGACGGGAAGTTTCATATCAGCCCACACTTCGCTGTAGAGTGAAAAAACTCAGTCTCGAATTTACCTGTCTTTTATCATAGAACAATAGTAAAGGAAGTGTCATTAATTCATTTGGAAGTAAAAGGTGACAACGGTGATGTGTTTGGATTACAGAGACACGTAGGAACGCGAGGATATACTGACTCTATGACTTATCTTAGAAGACTAATCTGTTCTTTATCACGTAACACCGCGCGGGGTAGCCGCGCAATCGTAACGCACCTTGCCACGGTTCGCTCAGCTCCTCCCGACGGAAGTTCGAGTACTCCCTCGGGCATGGGTGGGTGTGTTATCCATAGCGTAAGTTAGTTTAAGTTAGATTAAGTAGTGTGTATGCCTAGGGGCCGATGACCTCAGCAGTTTTGTCCCACAGGAAGTTACCAGATATTTCCAAAAATCGTAGAACGGTAGTAAAGGAAATATCAGTAATTAATGCGGAAGTAAAAGGTGACGTCGGTGATCTGTTTGGTTTCCTGAGAAATGTAGAAACGCGAGGAAATACTGACTCTGTCACTTATCTTAGAAGACTAAAAAGAGAAAACTCGCTTTTATAGTATTTATAAATTAAGGAAAAGCTGTTGATAATGGTAACTAGGAAACACCAAATGAAATTCTGAAGGTAGCTCGGATAAAACAGTGGGAGAGAAAAGTTGCCTACAGCTGCAGTTATGGAGAGTCGAACTACATGGAAAGGAAACGATAGGTGAGAATGCACTGAGACTGGTTGCAGTCTCTTTCCAATCTTATTCAATCTCTGCACTGAGCAAAAAGTAAATGAAACCAAGTAGAAATTTGGATATAAAATAACTGTTCAGGGGAGGTGAAATGATTGTCGATTGTATTATACTTGTGTCAGAAACGACAAAGTTCTGAGAGGGTCAATTGAACGTAATGGATAGCATCTTGAAGAAAAGCTAAATGAAGAATAGCAACAAACGTTAAACAAGTATGTAATGTGGCCGAATTAAATCAGCGATGCTGAGGGAAAGAGATTAGAAAATGAGACGCTGAGGGTAGTAGGTTAATTACATTGTTTGTGCAGTAAGATAACTGGCAATGACTGAAATGAAGAACATATAAAATGCCGACCAGCACTAGCAACAGAAGAAATATTTTATTACTGCCGAAAATGAATTTAGGTGTTAGGATCCCCTTTTTGAAAGCTCGAGGGACGTTCGGAAAGTAAGTTTCGTCACTGTATTTCACACGGAAACTTTATTTCCAAAATCAAATACGCCGTGACATCTTGTAATATTTTAGGACATAGTCGCCACCGACTCTGAGACATTTGTCGCAGAATGCAGAATAAGTTTGAAAAATCCACTTTCGTGAAACTCTGTATTGTCACACTGCCTGCTACGCCTCAAAAATGTTTTGCAAGTGCCATGCCATTTCCACCTGGCGCCTCAGTTGGACCAGCGTTCGTGCTGGACGTGCAGACCGCGTGAGACGACGCTTCATCCAGTCCCAAACATGCTCAATGGGGGACAGATCCGGAGATCTTGCTGGCCAGGGTAGTTGACTTACACCTTCTAGAGCACGTTGGGTGGCACGGGATACATGCGGATGTGCATTGTCCTGTTGGAACAGCAAGTTCCCTTGCCGGTCTAGGAATGGTAGAACGATGGGTTCGATGACGGTTTGGATGTACCGTGCACTATTCAGTGTCCCCTCGACGATCACCAGTGGTGTACGGCCAGTGTAGGAGATCGCTCCCCACACCATGATGCCGGGTGTTGGCCCTGTGTGCCTCGGTCGTATGCAGTCCTGATTGTGGCGCTCACCTGCACGGCGCCAAACACGCATACGACCATCATTGGCACTAAGGCAGAAGCGACTCTCATCGCTGAAGACGACACGTCTCCATTCGTCCCTCCATTCACGCCTGTCGCGACACCACTGGAGGCGGGCTGCACGATGTTGGGGCGTGAGCGGAAGACGGCCAAACGGTGTGCGGGACCGTAGCCCAGCTTCATGGAGACGGTTGCGAATGGTCCTCGCCGATACCCCAGGAGCAACAGTGTCCCTAATTTGCTGGGAAGTGGCGGTGCGGTCCCCTACGGCACTGCGTAGGATCCTACGGTCTTGGCGTGCATCCGTGCGTCGCTGCGGTCCGGTCCCAGGTCGACGGGCACGTGCACCTTCCGCCGACCACTGGCGACAACATCGATGTACTGTGGAGACCTCACGCCCCACGTGTTGAGCAATTCGGCGGTACGTCCACCCGGCCTCCCGCATGCCCACTATACGCCCTCGCTCAAAGTCCGTCAACTGCACAATCGGTTCACGTCCACGCTGTCGCGGCATGCTACCAGTGTTAAAGACTGCGATGGAGCTCCGTATGCCACGGCAAACTGGCTGACACTGACGGCGGCGGTGCACAAATGCTGCGCAGCTAGCGCCATTCGACGGCCAACACCGCGGTTCCTGGTGTGTCCGCTGTGCCGTGCGTGTGATCATTGCTTGTACAACCCTCTCGCAGTGTCCGGAGCAAGTATGGTGGGTCTGACACACCGGTGTCAATGTGTTCTTTTTTCCATTTTCCAGGAGTGTATTTTAATCTGCTCTTCCATTTACAGCAACCACCGCATTGATAAATTGTAGTTTCGGTACACGATGAATAACCCTACGATAGTGAGCGAGTGTAAAATAGGGAAGGAATAATCGTGTGTGTCCATATTTTTCTGGGTTTCTGTTGGCTACCGAAACTTGGCCATGTGGGTTGAACAGCATTGAAGTGATGTTTCTTGTGCACCCCCATAACGAGTTGATTTGTTGGCGATGTTGTGCGTTAAGTAAAATACTCGTGCCACTAGGAAAAATATTGGATTTTAATGCCCACTGATTTGATAAAGATTTGCGAAATACTCTTCCACCCTGACCTAGTTTTGCTTGTATTGTCTTTGCGGAACTTGTTGTGAGTAATCTATAGTAGCTGAATGTAATAACCGAGGGTTTAGGTATAATTGTGCGGTTGTATAGAATTACATTGAAGCCAGGTCTGCGCTCCTCTGTTCCATTCCATAATTACGTGGCCAAACTGCACCATGTTAACTAGAGACCGGTTTGATGATGTACATTGCAAGAGAAACGCGATTAGTTGTTGAAATACCATCGGTACTGAATAAATATCAATTAATCTCTACCCTCGACTGATTATTTACTCCTTCCATCATAAAGAATAGGTGGCAGTCAGTATCACAGTCGAACTCTGGGTCATGATAGCAAATAACAGCTATATAATGCCTGTTAAGCCCTGCATAGGTGCCTTCTGTAGTGGTTCAAAAAAATGCGTTATCCGTTGCGTTCAAATTTCTACGGGTTCGTTAAAACCATCCGCTAGAAATTATTAATACCCAGCAATAACTCGCAGGGGCCAGTAATTTCGTGGACCACACGAATTTAAGAAACCACTTACTACAGACGGTAGCTTGCAGGAGCGGTAGGACATGTCAAAGCGACGGTAATCTATCTACTACTTAGGTGGTCTTACGCCACCACCAGTACTGGAAGGTGACGTTGCAGTTTGTGTCACTTGATGTACCATTCTCTCTTTCAAAAACAATTACGAAAATTATTTTCGGAAAGTCGGTCGTATTTGTCTGGAACGTTGCGTCGCAGGGAAGTGAAACATAGAACTTAAACGGCTCAAAGAACAAAAGAACTGAATCTTTTGGAAATTTGTACTACGGAAGAATGTTAAATATTAGTTGGATAGCTCTTGTAGCTAATGAAGAGGTGCTGAATCGAAATGGAGAGAAAATAAATGCGTATGACTACTTAAGGGGCGGATGGGTGGAAGGGTAGGGGGGACCAAAAGTGTTGGGTACCAAAGTTTGGTGCCTGTATGTAGGCTCATAAGGTTGTAGGCTGCAGGAGTTGTTCAGGGACGAAGAGCTAGTATAGATAGGGTGGAGGGCTACTTCTAACTGAAGACCACAACAAGGACGACCCATTTACTCTTTCTATTACGGCAGTCGGCTTACCTGTGAGATCACCGTCTGTAGCACCCTTTTCTTTCTCGGGGCGAGGAGGTGGGGGTGGGAGCATTGTCGCTCGCTCAGTAGTGCTTCGTGACGCTGGGGAAGTACGCTGTAATGGCGTTACTGACGTCTTGAATGGCTTTACAAGTTTCTATGGACCATTTAAATGGGCAATTTGGAGGGGTTGTTAACTTGTTACAGACCTTGCTAATGCGGCCTTACATTTTGTCACAGTACATTTTGTCACAGTACATTATGTCTACTCTCCTACTGGTTGCTTATAAGGCGTGTGTCGTTTCTGACGATCTGCTGCCACTGAACGAGGAATTTTCTGATCAGTGTACTGTATCCTTTGAAGCAAGTCACCTCATGTAACATCAAGAATAACTTATAAAACCAACACTCATTTGCGACTAGTTTCCATCGAAACAATCGCTTTTGCTTCAGAGCCACTGTAAAGTCGATATAAAAAATTAAAATTAATTCTGCAGCATTGCTGTTCTCATCAAAGGTAAGTGACGCTTATGAGTTTCTATAATTTTATTTGTTATTGTTGCTCCACAGCAGTGATAATCAGATATAGGCCGACCTTGTAAACAGTTCGAGTATAGCTGATAGCCAATAAAGATGTTTAAAAATTTTTTAGCAGTTTCACGTTTTACATAAATGCATTTCTTCAAATATTTAGTATCAACGGCGTAAAATATATTATTCTCTATCGTGCTATGTGCGTGCTTTTGCATCATTAAGAATGCTTGGAACTGCGGATGAATAGCTTCAGATGATTCGCCATGTCCTGATGGTATCCCATTTCGGAGAATACTCTTCGGCAATGGCAACGTACGCAGTTTGCGTGCATCGCTAATCTCTTGCTCAGTGGAGAGTACCAGGCGATTGGAAAAGAGCGTAGGTGATTTCCGAATATAAGGAGGGTAAAGGAACGGACCCGTGAAGTTACAGACCAAATTCGCTAACGTCAGTTTGCTGCATGATTCTCAATGAGATTCTAAGTTTGAGAATAATAAATTTGCATACTAGAGGAAGCTTCTATCCACAAATCAACACGGACATAGAAATGTTAGCTCCTGTGTCTCTAAACTTGCCCTTTTCTAGCACTGTTTCCTGCGTACCATGGATGGAGGACAAGAGGCAGTTCCTACATCCCTAATTTTCCAGAAAGCGTTTGACACAGTGCCACACCTCAAACTACTGATATCCGAGAATTCGGAATAGATTTTTAGACATGTGAGTCTTGCTGGATCATTTTTAAGTAACAAAAACCAGTCCGTATCTGGACAACAAGGGTTCTTCGGAGGCAAAGTTATCGTCCGGAGAGCACCACGGAAACGTAAGTATACCCCTGTTGTTCTATCTGTATTAAAAGATATGACGTATGGGGTGACCTGCAGTCAGGCACTGGTATCTGATGACGCTGTAGGGTACGGCGCCGTATCTTCTTTAAGTGACTGTAGGATGATACAGAACCGTTTGGACACAATTGAAAAGTAGCTTAATCTTAATGAGGAAAATATAAATCATTGTCGATGGATTGGGAAAAAGAACCCAAATGTTCGAATATTTTATTAATGGTATGCTGTTAGAAACAATCAGCTCGACAACTCTTTTTTTTTTCATCATTCTTATGACTAGTTTCAGGCGCCCTGCCATGAATTCCTCTCGTGAGACAACCTTTTCATTAAAGAGTAGCACTTTGAACCTACGTCCACAATTCTTTGTTGAATGTATCCCAACCTCTGTCGTCCTGTACAGTTTTTGCCCCTTACAGCTCTCTCTATTACTATATGTCAACGGATAAATCCGAACACTTAAAGCTGATACTGGTATTTCAGTTCTGAAATACCGGTATTTTTCGGTATTTATTGGGACTCTGTTACAACAATTTTTATTTATTTTTTATTTTTTACTTATAACCGGGTAAAATAACCAAAATATCACTTAGCCATATCAGCAATGTAATATTAATTCCTGTTCAAAAACCTTTTTTTAAAAGTGTGGGGTGCGTAATGTAAGACCTTCGGTACACACACCATCAGATTATTTGACTTGTCGCTCTAACGAATTAGGCGAGTGTCAGCAATATGTCTCGTCGTCTTATCGTGGCATGTTTATCTTCTCCCGTTAGGTCAGACGATAGAAATGCCACTTGCACGTTTAGAGTAGCAGATTGACAGTGACCCACTTTAAACAGAACTTGATTAATTTTCACACACATTTATTAAAATAATAATCAGCATAAAAATAACTTAACTTGGTTCTGGATGCTATTTACAATTGACAATCTGAAGTTCCTTTGGTCTTGGTACGTTAATGTTATTCTCACATATCTCTGATACTTGACAAAGTGTCTATACATTTCTCTTCATGGCTATGTACAGGAATATGGTAATCTTATTAGGCGCAGACTGAAACTTGATTACAGACTAATGCAGACTGACTAATCGGAGGCTTTTTTTTTTTTTTTTTTTTTTTCTTTATTGTGATTTCATTCCCCTGCCCCATACGGGCAGGGGAGGGCTGTCAGCAGCACAATCCGCCGCTCTTCAGCCGAGTGATATGACAATTAAAACAAGAATAAAATAATACATACATAAGGAGGTAAAAAGGGGGAACA
This sequence comes from Schistocerca nitens, assembly GCF_023898315.1. NCBI lineage: Eukaryota > Metazoa > Arthropoda > Insecta > Orthoptera > Acrididae > Schistocerca > Schistocerca nitens. The sequence goes on along the minus strand of NC_064621.1, from coordinate 476,300,566 downwards.
TAAAACAGAGTAAGGGGAGAAAATGGAGGTAAAAATACACTGATATGTAGACGTTTTTTTTTTTTTTTCTTTTTTTTTTTTTTTGTTTTTTTTTCTCTTTCTAATCGGAGGTCTGTAGACTCGTTATTATACCTCGCACGTCCAGGTATCACTGCGAGAGTGTGATCCGCGAGGAGAAAAGGTTCTACGTTAGCAGCAATCTCATTGGCTGCGCTACATATTAATACGCGGATCGGCGGAAGCAGAATTTGGTCCGTCTATAAGACAGCGCCATCTCGTAGTGCGGAGACGGACGAGCGCTGCGCCTGCGCTGTTGTGCTTAGCGGGGCGCGCTCTAGTGGGAAAGTTGTGTACGCGCTGACTACGCGGAACTATGTACACAGCAAAAAGCAAACAATTTGTACTCGTAAAATTTACATTGCTTTAATGTACGGGGTTTTATAGAAAATGGGAAAACGATTTTAATAACAATACCGACGGAAATGAACAGCAAACACGTAAGACCTGGTACAATATTGTTGAGACAATGATTTACCTATTACCATGTGGTCTGGCCTTTTATATGAAATTTCTGTACATTCAGTGTGCAAGATTTACCCTTCTCACCTGTATGGTAGTTTCTTACTATTGTCACAGACCAACCGTTGTATATCAGAAAGGCACCAACCTTAGTCTAGAAATATTTTACGAACTGTCGTAGCAACAAAATATAATGCCTCATTTGCTTTAAAAGATTGAACAGTTGTCTGCCATTCCTGTGAAATAATAAAAAAGAAAAGAAATTATCGTAGCAGTAATAAATTAAAAACTTAAAATCAATGCATTCATACTTAACAATAGAAATAGAAATAAGCTATTCTGCTATCTGTGTCTACATAATACGTGCCTTTATCTGGTTGTAGCCATTGAAAACGGACATATTAACATGCAAAATACAGCTCCTCAACGTTAGTTTTCACCACCTAGCACTCATTATTCATTATGTTCAAATAGTGGTATGATCCATGATTAGAACACAATTTTTGAGCACAGTTTCAAAATCTTAGAATAAATACGAGAATGCTGAAGTTTTTTTTTTTTTTTGTAGTATTGTCGCTCTTCGAGAAAAGCAGCGAACTGTGGACGTGCTAACTGCTATTTTATTTCATTATTTAATTTAATGTTTGTATTCTGTGTATCTTGAAACAAAGTAAATTTTTTTCAGGCTTTATTCGATTTCTACATCTGTTAGAGGAGATAATAGGAATAAAAACCTGAAAATTGTTATTTGCAGAAACCGGTTATTTTGATCAGCTTTGACAGACAGGTTAAACTGGAGTGGGAAAAAAAAGGTATAACCTAAAACAGGCTATTTCAGCGATAACCACCATCCCTAGTATAATGGATCCTATTCGTAATGTCCAAACGAATGTCCTATCGTCCTGTCCAATTTAAGTAGCCTGTTTATATGTTTGTATGTTGACAGCGCTAGACTGCATTAATATCACTAACAGCGGTGTGCGCCCTCTACGGGACTCTGTGACTCGCAGTAGGGAATTAATAGTTAGCAGCGTTGGAGGTTGGAAGTGTTAGCGCGAGCAAACTATTTGGACGCGTGTCCTTCAAGGAGATTCGTTGGATATGGATTGTAAAATGATTGATATATTTTCTAATGTTTACGAAATGGAATTTTTGACGATTATATAATTTTCTGAACTGGATGTCACATGATTAAGGTAAAATCTTCTAAATACGTTGTTTGCTCTGCAACAAAATTTATCCTTTGCTAACTACATGCCTATTAGTAATTAGAGCTTATAGTAGTTCGAATCATTTTATCTGACTTTATGCTTGCTGTATTTGCTGTAGTTCGTGTCTTGAAGATTTTCTCTGAGGTAAGTGAGTCATGGAAAAAGTGTAGGTTATTGTTAGAATTTCATATAATTCATGGTCATTCTTTTGTGTTAATTTTGTGTTAATTATTTGCAGTCAGACTGCGTTGCGCTTGTATACTGTGGGTCATAAATGAATAGAATAAGTCTGAGTTGTATTTGTAAGGGAAAATTCCGTAGGTTAGTGTTCAAATGAAATGATAAAAACAAGTAAAGCATTCAGCAGTTTAAGTAAAGACGTAAAAGTTTCACCTTCTCAGTTTACTCTCCTTTTCTAAGGAGAACCTCCTCATAAGTTATTTTGTCAGTCCACCTGCTATTCGACATTCTTCTGTAGGAACGCTGCAAAGCTGTATGAAATAGAACGAACGCGTAAGGCCGGTTGCAGAGAAGGTGTACCAGGAGAACTGTGGGAAAGTGGAGGTCATCTATAGGTTGAGCCAGGAGCAAAGGTACATGCTTTGAGGTATGACAGTATTAATTATTCTGAACAAAAGATTTCAAAGGGACATATGCCCTATTCCTACTGATTTCCGAGGCAGAATGCATTTAACGTACATTGTTATTTATTTTCTGTGTTTTTCAAAGAATTTCATTGTTTACAATGTAACATAGCCGAGTAGAAGAAACTGAGACGATCTGTTTAGTACTGGACACTCATGGTCTATCAAGTCGAGAAACTACCACCAAGTGGCCTGCAGGACCTGCCTAAGCCACTACATCACATGCGTTTCGTGCGATATGTTTCAATATTCTCCAGCTCTCTTCGCGCCAACTATTAGTCCTACAGAGAAAACAACAGGACATTGTTAGTAGATAATCCAAGTTCCGTTTACATGATGGTCGCATCCGTATTAGGAGACATCGCGGTGAACGCACATTGGAAGCGTGTATTCGTCATCGCCATACTGGCGTATCACCCGGCGTGATGGTATTGGGTGCCATTGTTTACACGTCTCGGTCACCTCTTGTTCGCATTGACGGCACTTTGAACAGTGGACGTTACATTTCAGATGTGTTACGTCCCGTGGCTCTACCCTTCATTTGATCCCTGCGGAACCCTCCATTTCAGCAGGATAATGCACGACCGCATGTTGCAGGTACTGTACGGGCCTTTCTGGATATAGAATATGTTCGACTGCTGCCCTGGCCAGCACATTCTCCAGATATCTCACCAATTGAAGACGTCTGGTCAATGGTGGCCGAGCAACTGGCTAGTCACAATACGCCAGGCACTACTCCTGATGAACTGTGGTATAGTGTTGAAGCGGCATGGGCAGCTGTACCTGTACACGCCATCCAAGCTCTGTTTGACTCAATGCCCAGGTGTATCAAGGCCGTTATTACTGCCAGAGGTGGTTTCTCAGGATGTATACACCCAAATTGCGTGAAAATGTAATCACATGTCAGCTCTAGTATAATAGATTTGTCCAATGGATACCCGTTTATCATCTGCATTTATTCTTGGTGTAGCAATCTTAATGGCCAGTAATGTATATCATTGTACGACACATTTTTCAAGAGATATGAAGTCAAAGCCAGTGAGATACGGAAACACTGACACATCATGCATAACGTTATAATGTATTACTTCTTTACTGCGGACTCTTTTCACGAAACATTTCACAGACAGTAGCCACATATACAACGGGACGTATATGCAAAATGAAAATTAAACTGTATCGTGCAATTAGCTAGAGATACAGGTATATATGAATACAAATACATGTAAAATATATTAAATGCATGTGACATATTTTTATGCGCATACGCGGGCATAGCCATGGGTAAAAACCGATTTCAACCAAATTTGGGACACATGTTAATTGCGATATGGACAGATATAGTGTGGCGGTATTAACCACCAGCCTCCTTTTGGGATGGGGTTGTTGATAGGATAGGGAAGGTTGGAGGAGGAGGATTTGGACGGACAGAGAGGAGAAAGGAGGGGATGGACAAAGCCAGAGGCAAGGAGGGGAAGGAGAAGATTGACTGACTAGTAGTAGAATGGAAAAAAAATACATTCCCAGGGAACGCGGGGTAATAACCTAGAATAATAACAAATATCGTAAACTTATATATACTTTGCTTCTTAAACCTAATACAGCTATACAGTGAGTCTCAAGTTACTAGCCAGCGCCTGTATAAAGTGTGTATGTGATATAAATGAAACGAACGAGTTCAAATGTATTAATAAGCAACTTACAGTGCGGGTGCGTAGGCATAGAGGAATTGGCATACATATTCACTACACGCAGATATATCCTAAATTGAGTAAAAGTGCAACGAGTAGCAGGATGTCAGTCACTGAGCGACGCCACGGTGTCAGGATGAAGCTTTCTTTGCATCATGTGGACCAGACCGCACGTTGTAGGAGTAGGATCAGTACCATTTTCAATGATTTAAGAAGGCAGTTAACTGCGACATCAGTCAGAGGAATACAAGACCGTCCTACAAGTGGCGTTTTGTAAAATGTTTAAATGTAGCCCCCGTTTGTGGCTGTCTGTTTAAAGACGCGCTATTGACAAATGTCAACTGCTAGGTCATTCACAAGCAGACTATCGTGACGTGATCATGCGGTGGATATCACGAATTCTCCGATTTTTGTTTTAAGGATATTCTGCCATGGTTGAAGGTGCGTTCTTCCCCCTAAAATTTTGTCTCCTAATGCTGGAGGCATTCTCAGAGGCTGTAAAGACGTAGCTAGTTTTCAAACTTGAATAAGCTCAGCAAGCCGAATTGCTTATTACGTAACCGCGCAATGGTCTGGCGTTGACGTCATTCGACTGCTGCCGAAGATCGAGGAGTCGCGCAAGAGGTTGTATTGGAGCTCGCATTGCAGAAGAGCTTCACCCGTTTGCTTTATTTAGCACAAACGCAAAAACAATCTACGTAATTTGAGCCCTTTCTCATTTCTGTTATAGTTTTATTGTGTTTTTTTTTTTTTTTTTTTAAGTTCTATGGCCTCTCAGAACACCCTAGCATAGGACGTGTTCGACCTTGATTACATCATAGCACCGGTGAAGCGAATTTAGAGGTTCTCAATTCGGGGTGTATGACCTGTTATTATCTGTTTATATGTACTGTCCAGTTGTTCTTGTCTCTTATGTTTTCCAAGTCGAGTGTAATTTTTTTTATTTTTAGTTCCTAAGCACTTTGCAGCACGGGTAACGAATGTTGCAGACACCTGCTGTGACAACTGGGGGCCTGAGTCCTTATATTCAAACATTCCCGCAGTTTTCTTTTTGATATAAATACTTGTCCGTATTGAGTATTGTTAGCCCTCTGCTGACACAACCTGCGACTGTTTTTGTGAACTGGAGGAATGCTTTCCGTTTAGCAAGTTGTTCTCCGCCAGGAACTATAGATCGTTTAGGAAATAGTGGCCTTTATGTCCTACATCGTACCCTAGCTTTCCGAATGGTTCCTAGGTGCTTGCACATCCAAAAATAAAATTTGACCTTCCCTAAATCCACTGAAAATTTTAAATGAGAATTAATTTCGTTCAAAAGTTTTGAAGTTCTGAGAATTCCTTTTCCGCGTGAGACTGTAACGAAAATCAGATCAACTCAGGGATCAGAATCATCGCTTAGACCTTATTTCACACCCGTAAAACGAAACAAACCAAAATTGAAAATCTGCGCACACTAATAATATACAGCGTATTACAACGCGACGACAGCCTGCTTGAGATCGATATAACAGCCGAAATGAAAGCAAGTTTTTTCAGTACGGTGAGAGCCACTACTGGATAATGATTGCACTTGAGCATTTGCAGGAAATTATTCATAACCATAACACATCTAACAGTTTTATACTGTAAAAAGATTACATAATTAAATTGCACATTTATTTCAAAAGATTACAGAACGATCCTCTTTTGATTATGGTTATCGCAATATCAGCGAGTGAGGCGCATTCTGAAGCTTTAATGATGTGATCTGCTCACATACATATTTCACTGAACGTAAAAAGCCTCCACTTACGGTTATTGCTAGAATATGTGATTGCAGTAGAAATAAGTAAATATTCAGTGAGCAAGATTTCAGTTGAGCAGCATTAGTTAGAAACACCGCAAACAACACATTAAGGGTTTCTTTTGCCTCTCTTTTATATCTGCTGCCCTATAAAACGAGATACCACAGTCTTTACAGCTGCACTGAATATCGAGTAAAGTTCTTGAGTCTAGTTTACTGTTCAAAGTTTGCACAAAGTTAAGAACCAACTATTCACGCTCATTGCCGGGAGAAGGTCACTTTTAAAGGCATGCAACACTGGGCTCTTGCCTTCCAGCGCAATGGCAGTTACCCCGACGTAAAGTTCGCTCGGAGCGACTGAAATAACTGAGTCCGTTACACCGGTCTGCAAAGGTCTCCCGTTTCTTGCGTCGTCAAGGTGGATGTTGACACTTTTCTCCACAACCCTCTAGTAGAAGCCTCACAGAAATGGCGCGGTCCTCGGCCCAAAATTACTCATGGGCTACTGACAACGGCTAGCCGGTTGAAATTTGCATAGCTATTATAGAAATTACGTGAGCAATTATCTGAAATGAGCTTTGTTGTTTAACGTTCTCTTTGATTTTCACTGCCAGTAATATGACGAATAATTATCCCTACGTAAAGCACTCACTGCTCACTGTTTATACCATATGAATGGATGGTTCAAATGGTTCAAACGGCTCTGAGCACTATGGGACTTAATATCTGAGGTCATCAGTCCCCTAGAACATGGAACTACTTAAACCTAACTAACCTAAGGACATCACTCACATCAATGCCCGAGGCAGGATTCGAACCTGCGACCGTAGCGGTCGCGCGGTTCCAGAACGGCCTACAACCGCTCGGCCACACCGGCCGGTAGAATGGATGTCAAGCTATTATATCTAAGTCTCAGTGAACATACGGTCGAAAATGCATACTTTAAGAGCTACGGGAAATTTTTCATCTTCGCTACTGTGAAACTAATCTCTTCTACTGCACGCTCTATGCTTTCCATGTTTTGCGAAGTGGCAGTATGGGCTAAAACGAGAAAAAAATGTCCAGTAAACATGTGCTCTAAAATGCATACGTTAAGAGCTATGAACACTTTTTTATCTTCGTTACTTTGAAACCTAACTCTTTTCATGAACAAATGCTCATAACTTTTAAGGTATCCATTTTAGAGCACGAGTTTATTGGACATTATTTTTCTTGTTATGGTCGACCGTACGTACGTCAACAGATTTTTGTCACCGTCGGCACTCGCTCACAGCAGTAATTACTGACACCAGAACTTGTTTCACAATTTAGTAGGACTTAAAATAGATATATAGAGCAAGATTCTTCACCCGTCAGGGTAGCCGAGAGCGCTAACGCGCTGCTTCCTGGACTCGGGTAGGCACGCTGGCCCCGCACCGAATCCGCCCGGCGGATTAACGACGACGGGCCGATGTGCTGGCCAGCCTGGATGTGGTTTTTAGGCGGTGTTCCACATCCCGCTAGGTGAATACCGGTCTGGTCCCCATGTTTCGCCTCAGTTACACATCTCGCAGACATATGAACACACTCGCACTATTCCATGGATTACACTCGACGCAGACAGTTGGGGTACACTAACTCCGTCCTGAGGGGGGAGGGGGGGGGTATGACATCTGGGTACCCCTTAAACACTAACATGCCAAATCTGATTAACGATGGCTGACCCTGCGTAACTGTGGGACAAGGCTCAAGCGATAGAATAGATTTAAAGTAAAATTATTCGTTTCAGAAGGGCAGTAAAGCCGCTCTATACAGGGTGTTATTAAACAGTCTGAAAGGCTTGCAGGGTAGTTAGTGCTGACAAATAATTCTTAAGGAACATATACGACATGCGGCGAATTTTATTTATTTATTTATTTTTTTTTTTTTTCAAGTTAGTTGGTATTGAAGTTTGTCAATCAGACCGTGGCGCATGAAATTCAAGTGATCCATAAGAGACGGTGCCGCTGAACGTGTCCTTCGTATGTGTTCCCAAAACCTAACAAGAGAGCGAAACAAAAATTGGACATGGGACGGTAGCAAGAATGGAATCCCCGCCACAATCTGACCAGTCTCGTGAGCTATCATCTACGCTATGAGTGCAACTGACACTAATTACGTTCGGTGGTTATAATTAAGATGCAGCAATCACAGAAGTACAGTGTGGGCTGTAATTATATCGTAGCAGCGAAACTTGAGAGATATGGTAACACGTTAATGCGGCACTGATTTACGATGGGAAAAAATTAGTTCCCATTTTGGCTACTAGGTGCAAATCTGGTACTGTACAGTATCTCGTCAACTTATACGGTATTCATACTGAATAAATTGTGTAAGTGGCGGTTAAGAATAATATCAACATTATAATTTTCTCACTTGTTTGACTTCTTCTGCTCAAGTCCCGATCCTAATCCACTGCACGTGAGAACATGTCTGCATGTTTTTCATGCATTCACAGCACCATGCTTCCATCTGGTGGCCAGAATAGGAACTAATTTTTATCCAGCGTAAATCGGTTCCTCATTAACGCATTCGAATATCCACCAGGCTTCGCCGCCGTACGATAATTACAGCCCAAGCCGTTCCTCTGTGAGTAGCCGCACTTTTGTTATAACCACCCGCTACGTACCTGGCCGCTTGTTTTGTACATGGAATGGCTTGATTGGCTGACTGCAATGCTAATTAACTCCGAAACGGTGCGACGTATTGAAATTTTTTCGTAACAGTTATTTCTCAGCACAATCCAGCCTGCAAAATCCTTGCGAGCTTTTCAGATTGTTTCTGACCACCCAGTATGTTTTCTGCGGGTTTCGGTGTTTATTTCGATACTGAAACACATGTCAGTTTTATAATCGATGGCATTCCTTGCTTTTTTCCTTGCTGTCAACTATGAATCAAAGTTTTCATAAATGTTGCTGTCCAATCCTTTACACTCATGGTACTACAAATGTTAAATCACTGTCTTCCTTTTACAGGCCAATGGACGACTGCCTCTACCCGACATCACTTCTTTCTTTGCATAATGATTTCCAACACAGATTGATCATATTTTCTTCATTCAAAGGTTAATTTATTCACAACTGCTTATTTACGAAAAATTTTTGCAATGTGGAGCTAATTTGTAAGGCATTTTCTCTTATTCACTTAGTTCTCTCTCCAATTGACCGTACCTGCCTGGGCACGGATTTCGCAATTGAGAATATAAATTTGTAAATTTAAAAACTCCTTCCACACAGTCGTTCATCCAGTGTTTACAATTAAATAACATTTGCGCAAAACGTCTGAAAATATGTACCGCAGCCAGACTTAACTTACCGGAAATATACACCCAATTCTTTTACAAAGTACGATATTATTTTCTTATCATCTAAAGACGACTATGATACCTAAAATGCTAAAAAAATTATTTATATTACGTCTCAATGACAACACATCATTCAGTGCAACAAATAGATGTGAAGACGTTCGCAACCTGTCATCCATAGAGATAATTGTGGTTTTACCGAAAAATAAATAACTTATTTACTGTGTCCGTATATTAACGTCAGTCACCTCCCTTCTATGAAGACTATACAGTATTGCAGTGTCTATTGTGCAGACGTACAACGCAGTATTCCTTCGGAAAGCAGGAAAGCATGCACGTCCGCAGTGCCTACTGGGGCGACTACAGCTGTATGAAATACATATGGATAACTGTCAACAATATAATGGAATGAGAAGAATGAAGATTTGTGCCGGAACGGGGCTCGAACCAGGATTTCCTGCTTAATGCGAGCGGTCGCCTTACTTTTTTTAATCATTGGTAACGGGTATCGGGGGCACAAAGTGGGCAGAGATCCCGTTACGGCATCAAGGGAAAGGTGGAAAGAATTCTTTTATTTTTCAGTTTTTAAATTTTTATAGTTTTTTTGCCATCTCCAATGAACGGCAACATTTAGTGCTATGGCATACCTCGTAACATCGAGGGGAAAGTAATCAAAATCCGGTACTCTTCGACTACCGAAAAGGAAGAAAAACAAAAGAAGTCGTCCCGTTACGACTTGAGGACACTCCATGGTGCTGCTCTCTGCGGAATTATCGTATCTGCGTGGTTGCCGTTGGTAGCTCAGTATTAACAAAGAAGACGGTTCGTAGTTCATCTTCTACTGTCATGGATAATTTAGCTGCGAGGAGGGTTACGAAGCGCTGGCAGGAGAAAATTTGCTGAAGTATTACTGTAACTCGGTGTTCCACCCGACCGTACAGCGTTCTTCGTTTAAGTAGTGATGAAGACCGAGAAGTGCCATCTCGTCGTCACCAAACAGTATGTGGACGGTGTGGCCGCGTATCCGTGCCACAAAATTCGTTTGTGATCTCGGAAAATACACCTCATCCAGAAAGAGGACCGATAGTGGAGTTATCCAGTCTGGAGTCACTTGTGTGAGGAAAGAGTTCAACTGGCGCACCAGATGCAAAACGTCACTCGCCGATCTGCAGAAAAGGCGTCATCCGTATCCATCTCTCCGCAGATGACATTCAATGGAGAGTAGCTGAGTGAAGCCGCCACGGTAGCTCAGCGTGTTCGGTCAGAGGGTTTAGCTAACCTCTGTAATAAAAAAAATAAAAAATAAAATAAAAAAATTACTGAGTGAACGAATCAACGAACAACCTGAACGGGTTCAAAAATGGCTCTGAGCACTATGGGACTTAACATCTATGGTCATCAGTCCCCTAGAACCTAGAACTACTTAAACCTAACTAACCTAAGGACAGCAACTAACACCCAGCCATCACGAGGCAGAGAAAATCCCTGACCCCGCCGGGAATCGAACCCGGGAACCCGGGCGTGGGAAGCGAGAACGCTACCGCACGACCACGAGATGCGGGCTCCTGAACGGGTGTCATGAGACGTCCGCCCCGATCATATACAACGAACAAAATAGAACAAAGTAAGATCAACAAAAATTTAAAAAGAAAAGTTGTCAGCGCCACAGGATGTCAATCCTAAGGGCCCGAGTTCGATTCTCGGCTGGGTCGGAGATTTTCTCCGCTCAGGGACTCGGTCTTGTGTTGTCCTGATCGTCATCATTTTATCCCCATCGACGCGCAAGTCGCCGAAGTGGGGTCAAATCGAAAGACTTGCATCCGGCGAATGGTCTACCCGATAGGAGGCACTAGTCACACGACATTCAGTGGAGAGACCACGATGCTATTTTTGTGCACGCGAGACTGGTACGCCTGTTTCCCCTTAACATTATGTACCAAGTGGGCTGAACGCCCCTATTTACGAGTGTCGGCACTCGCCACCTGCCACGTGGCAACCCACTCTATATGGGGGTAATTCCTTTCAGACACGTTCGGCACTCTGTTGCAAGCTGGTGTAGAACGCCCTTGCCAATGTCATGCGCGTGGGCAATAGTGCAGTGCGGATGTAACTTCGTTGAAGGAAGAAGTGGCCAATGTAGGAAACAGGTGCTGGGATGTCCGATAACGGCACGGTTGGAATGAGAGAGATTGGCATTACACTTACAGCAGCAGGCTTGTAAGACAGGTCGGACAACGTCGCTACATCTCCATTTGAAGGTTTACAAATTGGGTCTTCGCTCTATCCTGAACATGAAAAAGGCCTAAACCCCCCTTTCACCTCTGGAGGATCAGGCTCTCGTAGCGGATCTTTGAAAGCATACCCTTACGAACAGAGGATCCCAAAGCTGCCAGCATGCGGTGGGCAAGAGACAGAGGTATCCTAAGCGGCTGCGCAACGTGGGGAATGCGAGACGCCAAATAGACTTTAGCACATGGCGTCAGTTACAGAGCGTCCTAAGACGGTGGCTAAGTTAGCCCTGCTCTGATCGTAACAGAGGCCTGCAGTTGATGCTATCTAGCGCCGCAGGCCAATTGTGAAATCGATGCCCCAGAAACGTATCGTGTCGCATACTGGTATGGTGTGACGCCCCCATCAGGCAGCCCCTTACCTACAGATAGCCATGCGATTTTAAGAAGTTGAGACTGTTGCCCGATGGCGGGCCGTAGGTCACCTCCCTCACCAATGCTGTGCGAACATCATAGCTGTCACGAAGGAGTATCTCATCGTCGGTATTAACAATCCAGCAAAGAGTGTGTCCGCCAAGTGTCATCCGCGCCAGGCGTTGTCGGAGGCCACAGTGCTGCGGTTTCAAATTTTTATTTATTTAGTTCACAATTAAAGATCTGCCACCTGTTATTATACAGCAGGTCGTACATTTACTAGTACATTTTGTTGTTGTAAATTTTACTAAAGGTTAAATTAAAAAAAACATGTTTCAAAGCGAGAGACAACAGCCTTGTCCTACCGAGGGCTGGATCAGGATGAGCAGCGTCAGGCGACCGTTTTACAACCTGCTCGACGCGCCCTGAAGAAGGCGCATCATTACGAAGGTGTCATTGTCAAAAACGCGTGGTAAGCTCTATCAAAGGCCTGGATGAGGTCGAGAGAGACCAAAACACCAGGCATTTGGTGAGCCCTGGCTAGCGAAATCATGCCATGATAACGACAGACTGCATTACGGGTATTATGATTGCCTCCTAATGATGTCTGGTCTTGTGAAACGGCATAATGGCCCGTCTGCTTGAGACGCGCCGCAAGTAACCGAGTGAACACCTTGATGTCACTGTTGGGTAAGATCAAGGGACGATAATCGCAGATCCTGGATCCGCCTCGTGGTTTATGTATGGATACGATCAGTCCTTTAAGGAATGCTCCAGGAATTGCACCGTGGAAGACAGTAGATCGCAGCAGATATCCGTCCAGGATGACGCCAGCCATAACTGGAAAGCCTTGTAGAGCTCCAGAGGGACGCCGTCGGGTCCCGACGATTTTTTAGCAAGCTTCTGTATTGCTTAAAAGACCTCCGCCTCAATTATATCTTCAATCTCAGCCAGCGGGATCATCGCAAAAGTGAGCTGAGAGACCTCCACCATCACCCCGTGTGATGGAGATGCTCTGAGTATAGCCTGATGTAGTGGGCCTGATGGACTTTCGCTGTACTGCGGTGAGTAGGCGTCGTCCATCGCCCGTCGTGACAACGTGGATCAAGGTCGGTCTCCGACAGCGTCTTTCAACGATGACATGATACACGGTCGGTCTCTTCTGAGGCGCTCTGTCTGGAACGCTCGCCCTGACAGTTGTCCCCTCAAACTGGTGACGTGTTAGGATGGTGGTCTGGGTTTTTGTGCAATTCGTCATTCTCTGACGTGTCGGCGAGTACGGCGATGTGACACGTCCCCACAGAATGCTGCAATAGAAATTTATGGATGTCGCCTCCATGCCACCATGTCTGTACCATAGCCAATAAACGTCTTCCAGAGGGGAGCCTGATGCAGAGTAACCACCACGAAAAGACAGATTGGTAGGCGCCGCGCCGATACGTGCAGAAGTTCCGCGTGTCGTCAAGGAACCGTCGACATCCCGCAGAAGCGGGGTGGGGCTTATTCAGTTTCTATGGACCACGGCTGCGCCTTACTCTCAGACTGCCGCATGGTCGGAAACACTACACATCTGCACATCTCGGCCCCATGACAATGGAGCGCGAGATGTAAACCCGATCGATGCAGTTAGGTGAATGGCGTAAAAAGGCAGTACGATCTCATGGGCGTCTTACCATTCTTCCACGAGCTGGAAGTTATTGACAACTGAGGCAAGTTCTGTGCTTGGAGAGTGATGTGGTAACGATCCTTTCGCGATGGGTGCACCTGAATTCCCCTCAAGCTACCATGGCGTCCTGGCGTCCAGTAAAGACGTGAATCATTGCATCTGTAAAGAAGGCAGAATGGTCATGACCCGGACGGCGCCGAGATGTTAGTTTATCTGACTCCTTGAACAGTAAGAACCATGTCACTGGCGTCAGGGAGATATTCGACGTGTTCGGCAGTATGCCAGCGGCAGATGCAAGTAAATCGTTTATCTGACTGGTGGAGTGAAATCATTGACGTGCACTTCATGAAGGAAATGCCGAAGTTCGCTTTTTTCAGTTTGGCTTGGAGCATGGCAAGCTCACGGCATGCACATGTGTTACTGGGCGTTGGGTTGTGGTTGTTTGGGGGAGGAGACCAGAAAGTGAGGTCATCGGTCTCATCGGATTAGGGACGGACGGGGATGGAAGTCGGCCGTGCTCTTTAAAACGCACCATCCCGGCATTTGTCTGGAGTGATTTAGGAGAATCACGGAAAACCTGAATCAGAATGGCCGGACGCGTGTTTGAACCATCGTCCTCCAGTGTGCTAGCTACTGCGCCACCCCGCTCGGTATGTTACTGATGTTGATTGTTGCGAGGCGGTAGTTCTGATCGTCTGCCCCCTCCAATAAGTTGTTCGGTACAGCATTTGTGGCCTCCAGGGGCGGCACGTCAAAGGTGTCCATGCAGCCGCTTTCAGTGTGATAGCGTATTGCTGGAAACAGCCGAGGGGCATCCTCATTCTCGGCCCCCACGGGGTGCTCTGATACTTACTCGATGTTTTCCGCCCAAGGGTCAGCTGTGATACTTCGTAGCCGGTGAATAGTGGAGCGCTTGCGCATATGCTCAGCAGCAGAAGTTGGACGGTCGGCGGCAGGCACTGCGGAGGTACTGTAGTCGCTGCAACATCGTGATGTGACAGACGGGCTCCAGCGTTAGGCAGGTCGTTAATTCTGCCAGACGCCTGGATTGTAGAGTCGTTTGCGTTATCTGATGGTGGGTCCTCTTCCTTTTCAAGCATTCGAAGAAGGCAATCGTCAGATGGTGTACGGCGCCGCTTCTTGCGTTTTCGTGGGGACCGCTGTTTGCAGATATGTTGTTTCGTGTCCGCTGGGTTGAGCTGGATTGGGTTATTTGGGGGAGGAGACCAGACAGCGAGGTCAGGGAAATCACGGAAAACCTACACCAGGATAGCCGGACGTGGGATTGAACCGTTATCCTCCCAAATGCGAATCCAGTGTGCTAGCCACTGCGCCAACTCGCTCGGTGTTTGGTGTCGGTTTGGGGGCTGCAATCATCTGACGTTACCCCGTCAGGAGCAGTGGAGAAGTAGGCACAACTCCCGATTCGACATCCATCTTCTCAAAAAGGTCAGTCTGTGACTTTTAGTGGTCTTTTCCGTTAGGCAACTCGGCCGGAGACAACGAGGAAGGAGTTGTGCTGTCCGCCGCGCTGTCATCAACCACCGACGGCGGCCGGGTGTGTCGGTTGTGGAGAAGAACATATATTGCTTTCGTAGACGCCGTATAGGTGCAGGGGGTGCAACGCCGCCGAGTGCTGTGCGAAGCAGTCTGCCTGCCTGGCCACATACGGCACAAGTACGCGGCTGTCTAATGTGCATGACGGTGCCCCTACAGCCCCCGAAAACTAAGTAGGACGGATCGTGCTTTGACAATTGAGTCGTAGCGCACATGATTAGATGCACTTTTTGTTACAATTGATCGATGGTGAGGAGACCTCTGGGATGTGGAACATGTCAGAAAACAAGAATACACTATTAATATTTAAAACATAAGAATAGATATGCTAATATATCTCCCATAGGTCTTGATACGCAACATACCGTTTAAGACGTAAAATGTCTCCAATCTTTGTCACTTTTCAGCCACGCATCTAATCACTAAGGTTTTAATGCTATGCGGCTCCCGGTCATGCAATTTATTGCTCGTCATATTGTTTTTATGGTTCTGTCGCCTCGTTTTTCTTTTAATTCGATTTAATGGCGTCACTAAGTTGCTCGTTTGATTACCCGTGAGTGGCAGCAGCAGCTCTTATCGATAAGGGCAACGTCGTACTATCTGTGGAGCGACCGCGAGTATTTCCTGGTCGTCGTGTATGTGTAGTTCAGTTGCGAGCTCAGTCGGGGCGCAGTAGCAGTGAAGTGGGGGACGGAGCGCCAGTGAGGCGCGGACAACCAGTCGTCGCCGACCGCTGGCGACACACATGAACTGTCCGACGGAAGGAGATTGGAGCGGGACGACCTTTGGTTGATCGTTCGGTTGGTCGTCTCATCGGACGACGTGTATTTGGTCCTTTGACCGTTTATGGGCATCGTCAGTTGGTCATCTTGCAGGACGTGGGTCGGTTCCTTCCTTGCGCAGAGATGTGGCCAATGGGCAACAGCTCCCTCTGCATGGTTGGGTCTAAGCCAGTGTATCCGGGTCGCCGTGTCTCCGAATTCCGAACGGACATCGAGTTGAGTCGGGTTGGAGCTGCAGTCACCTTCGGACAGTCAAGACACGCCCGACCGTCGCCGACACACGTAACTCTAGTGAGAACGACCTGGGTTGGTCATCTCATCGGACGACGGGTATTTGTTCGCCGACCGCTCTGTGTGTCGAATTGATTCGTCCTTCTTGTTCCACAGTGCTTACTTTTACGATTGTTCGAGTTCTTGTGCAGGTGTGTTTACGTGGAACTGTGTGTAGCTTCTGTGATTTCCACTGAGCAGATGAATGCTGTCTGCGTACTGGAATAGACAGTTGGTCGGTTGCGACAGAGGGAATTGATTAGGTTGTAGGTTGGTTCTTCAGCCGTCCCTACGTCGTGTTGCAACCCCATTGTTTAGTGTTACGCTTGGCGGCCTGTCTCACCTAAACTATGGATAGAGTTTCCTCCCAAGGCCGACCATCGGAACACTTCTGAGCACCACTGTTTGTTGTTTGTGATTGTCATTTTGTTTGGTCGCAGGTACTGTGCCAGGCCTTCAGCAGTGTATTAATATCGTCTGTTTTATATTTAGTATGCGGCCATCAGCCGAATTCATGACAACTATTTTAAGATTAGGCCTTCAGCCGTGATACATTTAAAGTCCTTGTTGCTCTGCATTTAGGCCTTCAGCCACGTTTGTTTCAGAATCTGTGGCTTTAATATGTAAATCATTGTCTGAAAGCTTTCAAAAAATGGTTAAAATGGCTCTGACAACTATGGGACTTAACTTCTGAGGTCATCAGTCCCCTATAACTTAGAACTTCTTAAACCTAACCAACCTAAGGACATCACACACATCCATGACCGAGGCAGGATCCGAACCAGCGACCTTTGCGGTCGCGCGGTTCCAGACTGTAGCGCCTAGAACCGCTCGGCCACCCAAGCCGGCTGTAAGCTTTCTCTTTAATCATACCGAATTCTCGAAACGGCCTTCAGCCGTGTTTTGTAAATGTTTACCTTGAGGTTCTTTAATTATTCTTGAGTAATTGTTTCGGCCTTCAGCCGACAAGATACTTCAAGTTTTCGTCAGATGTTTTTCTGTTGTACTGCGTCAAAGCTTAACTTTAAATTCTCTCATTTATTATGTAAAGAATTTTTTTTTAATTGGGCTTCTAGCCGAAGAATTAATTTTCATTAATATGGCCTTTAGCCGGAATTTTTACATGCTTGGCTTCTAAAGGATTTCCTTAACTGATGTTGTTGTTGTTGTGGTCTTCAGTCCTGAGACTGGTTTGATGCAGCTCTCCATGCTACTCTATCCTGTGCAAGCTTCTTCATCTCCCAGTACCTACTGCCACCTACATCCTTCTGAATCTGCATAGTGTATTCATCTCTTGGTCTCCCTCTACGATTTTTACCCTCCACGCTGCCCTCCAATGCTAAATTTGTGATCCCTTGATGCCTCAAAACATGTCCTACCAACCGATCCCTTCTTCTAGTCGAGTTGTGCCACAAACTTCTCTTCTCCCCAATCCTATTCAATACCTCCTCATTAGTTACGTGATCTACCCATCTAATCTTCAACATTCTTCTGTAGCACCACATTTCGAAAGCTTCTATTCTCTTCTTGTCCAAACTGGTTATCGTCCATGTTTCACTTCCATACATGGCTACACTCCATAGAAATACTTTCAGAAACGACTTCCTGACACTTAAATCTATACTCGATGTTAACAAATTTCTCTTCTTCAGAAACGATTTCCTTGCCATTGCCAGTCTACATTTTATATCCTCTCTACTTCGACCATCATCAGTTATTTTACTCCCTAAATAGCAAAACTCCTTTACTACTTTAAGTGTCTCATTTCCTAATCTAATCCCCTCAGCATCACCCGATTTAATTTGACTACATTCCATTATCCTCGTTTTGCTTTTGTTGATGTTCATCTTATATCCTCCTTTCAAGACACTGTCCATTCCGTTCAACTGCTCTTCCAAGTCCTTTGCTGTCTCTGACAGAATTACAATGTCATCGGCGAACCTCAAAGTTTTTACTTCTTCTCAATGAATTTTAATACCTACTCCGAATTTTTCTTTTGTTTCCTTTACTGCTTGCTCAATATACAGATTGAATAACATCGGGGAGAGGCTACAACCCTGTCTCACTCCTTTCCCAACCACTGCTTCCCTTTCATGCCCCTCCACTCTTATAACTGCCATCTGGTTTCTGTACAAATTGTAAATAGCCTTTCGCTCCCTGTATTTTACCCCTGCCACCTTCAGAATTTGAAAGAGAGTATTCCAGTTAACGTTGTCAAAAGCTTTCTCTATGTCTACAAATGCTAGAAAAGTAGGTTTGCCTTTTCTTAATCTTTCTTCTAAGATAAGTCGTAAGGTTAGTATTGCCTCACGTGTTCCAACATATCTACGGAATCCAAACTGATCTTCCCCGAGGTCCGCTTCTACCAGTTTTTCCATTCGTCTGTAAAGAATTCGCGTTAGTATTTTGCAGCTGTGTCTTATTAAACTGATAGTTCGGTAATTTTCACATGTGTCAACACCTGCTTTCTTTGGGATTGGAATTATGATATTCTTCTTGAAGTCTGTGGGTATTTCGCCTGTCTCATACATCTTGCTCACCAGATGGTAGAGTTTTGTCATGACTGGTTCTCCCAAGGCCATCAGTAGTTCTAATGGAATGTTGTCTACTTCCGGGGCCTTGTTTCGATTCACGTCTTTCAGTGCTACGTCAAACTCTTCACGCAGTATCTTATCTCCCATTTCATCTTCATCTACATCCTCTTCCATTTCCATAATATTGTCCTCAACTACATCGCCCTTGTATAAACCCTCTATATACTCCTTCCACCTTTCTGCCTTCCCTTCTTTGCTTAGAACTGGATTGCCATCTGAACTCTTGATAATCATGCAAGTGGTTCTCTTCTCTCCAAAGGTCTCTTTAATTTTCCTGTAGGCATTATCTATCTTACCCCTAGTGAGACTAGCCTCTACATCCTTACATTTGTCCTCTAGCCATCCCTGCTTAGCCATTTTGCACTTCCTGTCGATCTCATTTTTGAGACGTTTGTATTCCTTTTTGCCTGCTTCATTTACTGCATTTTTATATTTTCTCCTTTCATCAATTAAATTCAATTTTTCTTCTTTTACCCAAGGATTTCTATTAGCCCTCGTCTTTTTACCTACTTGATCCTCTGCTGCCTTCACTACTTCATCCCTCAGAGCTACCCATTCTTCTTCTACTGTATTTCTTTCCCCCATTCCTGTCAATTGTTCCCTTATGTTCTCCTTGAAACTCTCTAAAACCTCTGGTTCTTTCAGTTTATCCAGGTCCCATCTCCTTAAATTGCGACCTTTTTGCAGTTTCTTCAGTTTCAATCTGCAGTTCATAACCAATAGATTGTGGTCAGAATCCATATCTGCCCCTGGAAATGTCTTACAATTTAAAACCTGGTTCCTAAATCTCTGTCTTACCATTATATAATCTAACTGATACCTTTTAGTGTCTCCAGGATTCTTCCAGGTATACAACCTTCTTTTATGATTCTTGAACCAAGTGTTAGCTATGATTAAGTTATGCTCTGTGCAAAATTCTACAAGGCGGCTTCCTCTTTCATTTCTTCCCCCCAATCCATATTCACCTACTATGTTTCCTTCCCTCCCTTTTCCTACTGACGAATTCCAGTCACCCATGACTATTAAATTTTCGTCTCCCTTCACTACCTGAATAATTTCTTTTATCTCGTCATACATTTCATCAATTTCTTCATCTGCAGAGCTAGTTGGCATATAAACTTGTACTACTGAAGTAGGCATGGGCTTTGTGTTTATATTGGCCACAATAATGCGTTCACTATGCTGTTTGTAGTAGCTACCCCGCGCTCCTACTTTTTTATTCATTATTAAACCTACTCCTTCATTACCCCTATTTGATTTTGTATTTATAACCCTGTAATCACCTGACCAAAAGTCTTGTTCTTCCTGCCACCGAACTTCACTAATTCCCACTATATCTAACTTTAACCTATCCATTTCCCTTTTTAAATTTTCTAACCTACCTGCCCGATTAAGGGATCTGACATTCCACGCTCCGATCCGTAGAACGCCAGTTTTCTTTCTCCTGATAACGACGTCCTCATGAGTAGTCCCCGCCCGGGGATCCGAATGGGAGACTATTTCACCTCCGGAATATTTTACCCAAGAGGACGCCATCATCATTTATCCATACAGTAAAGCTGCATGTCCTCGGGAAAATTTACGGCTGTAGTTTCCCCTTGCTTTCAGCCGTTCGCAGTACCAGCACAGCAAGGCCGTTTTGGTTAATGTTACAAGGCCAGATCAGTCAATCATCCAGACTGTTGCCCCTGCAACTACTGAAAAGGCTGCTGCCCCTCTTCAGGAACCACATGTTTGTCTGGCCTCTCAACAGATACCCCTCCGTTGTGGTTGCACCTACGGTACGGCCATCTGTATCGCTGAGGCACGCAAGCCTCCCCACCAATGGCAAGGTCCATGGTTCATATGAAATATTATTTCGGCCTTTAGCCCAGAAGGTATTGTAATTTTACTTAAGTAAGATCTTCAGCTGTTACTCTAAATCCTGGTGTTTTAAAAGCAATCATTTAAACTTATTCTGCAGAAGTTACTTGGGCCCTCAGCCGTGAATTGATCTTTGTTGTTTTAAAGCGAAAACTGTGCGTTGGTTTGAGGGATAAAGTTGTAAGTGTTCTTGTATAACTAACAGTAATTGACCTTGGACCTTTTCCACAAACTGATCCGCTCTGTACTGGCCGTCAGACTGGCTAAATTTGAGATCATGAGTGTGTCTGCGCACGATATGTGTGGACATCTCCTCATTTATCAGTCTGATATAGATACGCTGATAGTAATCGATAAGTGGATCCCAATGAGGTCTTGAGGCGCAATATGAAAATCGTCCTCGATAAAACGTTCAATTTCATGTTCTCGAGGGCTTGCGTGTTCCGCTTGAAAAGATATCTTCATTGTCCCCTTCCCAT
Organism: Schistocerca nitens; assembly: GCF_023898315.1. NCBI lineage: Eukaryota > Metazoa > Arthropoda > Insecta > Orthoptera > Acrididae > Schistocerca > Schistocerca nitens. The sequence continues at coordinate 476,279,543 of NC_064621.1, read as the reverse complement.
GGTGCTCTTGACAGACGGACGAGATATCTACTAGCTGCGGCGAGAAGGTAAACAGAAAAACTCTCTCTCTCGCATGCTTCACGTCAGACACGATGTAAACCAGACGTTATCCCTCATCACTGTCTAAAGGCAAACGGCGACCAGCGGGCTATCCAAGCACAACCCACCGCCAGGCCAAAACTCCCAAACATCGTTAACCATTTGTCTGCAATCTGCCTTCACCATCTTGCCTTTGGCTAGAAGTATCCTCTTTCCGTGTGCTAGGCCGCTTTTTATGTCTCCCTTGCTTCTTCATCTTTGTAGTTGCGTCATGTATTTCATGGTTCCTAGTTTTGATATTAATTTGATCGCTGGTTCCGTGTCTGATACTTTTCACGAGTTTCGTGTTTTCTCGGTTTACTACCATTTGCGCTTTAGACAGCTCATTCCACGAAACACAGCCCGTTGTTCCTTCCCTCTTTAGCTGAGGTAATTGGCGTGTCATCAGTGAATCTCAAAATTATCATTGCTATTAATTGTAATCCTTCTCATGACGCTTTCTTTTTTTCCACCTTGTACAGACGCTCACGAATGGATGAAAGACGCGATTGAATTTCCATATCTTCCCGATTTCGTGTTATAGCAGTGACACCTGACATTCGGAGATTAGCGTACTAATCTGTTCAGAACGGATACATGCTCAACATACTTTTACGCAGTTCCCTGGCACATAAATATGGAAAAGGTAATTGGCCCTACAGTGAAGAGACACGGGTGGGAATCACGTAGCCGTAATACGCATACGGCGGCTCAGTTTGTCGCACGCAGCCGACTCGTCCCCGTCAGTGATATCGTGTCATTAGCGCCTCTGAAAAGGCGGACCAGAAAGGAAAGAAATAACGCCCCACAAAGTGGGAACTCGCTACTGCGTTACGGGCAAATTAATTTGTCGCGAGGGCGAGGCTGACCCGCAGCGGACAGTTTTAATGCAGTTTGGGGCGCGCTGCGTGGCAGGCGACGGTGTCGCCGCCACGCGGTGCGGCACGACACTGCGCTAGGCGGCACGCACAGTGCGTGTGCTCATTACGCGTGACGGCCGGCAGCCGCCTCATTAGCACGGCGAGCTCCCGTTGCAGGCGCGCCTGTAAACGCGCACCTCACATCGCTAATTATCCGCCGGACACGGGTCACACGACGCCGTAATCGCAGCCGGCCGCCCGCGTGTGATAAGCCGGCCATCTGCCGGCCGGTTCGTTCTGTGAATGCGCGCGTGCAAACGCAGCGTCTTGTTGCCAGAGATACCCACGCAGAGTCGTCTATACAAACTGCGCGGGCAACTAAACGACGTGAAATATGTTAATTAAAATAATTACTTTCCTAGATCTCGTTTTATAAGATTTCCGGAGAACTGCGGATATCTGTAACTAGATGGTACGATAGAAATGAAATCAGTTTCTGCATCAGTCACTTGTTTCTTTTGCCACTAGGCGTTTCGAAGATTTGCACCATTATCTTCAGCTGGAGACTTGTGGTGTTGGTAAAGAGTTTCCCACTCTCCCCGAAAATAACCAATGCAAATAAACAATCCTCCACCTGAAGATGACGGGTGTGAACCATCGAAACGGGCAGTGGCAAAATAAAGAAGTGACTCCGCAGCAACTGTTTGTATTTGTATTGGTCAATAGTCGCAGCCCTCATAAAGCCGTCCCTTATGGACGATATATGCATTTGTTGGTCCGACATTTCGGCGAGCAGTCTTCAACACATCTTCAGGTGTATACTGGAGAGCAGTACACTAAGGTTGCGCTCACAGTGGCACCGACACAGAGGGCTTCCGTCGACTATCGACATCGGCTGAAGATGGCCGACGTTTTCCAGTTAGTACGCGACTATGAGCGCGATCACACCTTAGCAGCCTGCCGGGGTGGCCGAGCGGTTCTAGGCGTTACAGTCTGGAACCGCGCGACCTCTACGGTCGCAGGTTCGAATTCTGGCTCTGAGCACTATGGGACTCAACTGCTGTGGTCATAAGTCCCCTAGAACTTAGAACTACTTAAACCTAACTAACCTAAGGACATCACACACATCCATGCCCGAGGCAGGATTCGAACCTGCGACCGTAGCAGTCGCACGATTCCGGACTGCGCGCCTAGAACCGCGAGACCACCGCGGCCGGCGTTCGAATTCTGCCTTGGGCATGGATGTGTGTGACGTCCTTAGGTTAGTTAGGTTTAAGTAATTCTGAGTTCTAGGGACTGATGACCTCAGCAGTTAAGTCCCATAGTGCTCAGAGCCATTTGAACCATTTAGCCGATCTCATCATCTAACGTTTAGACTTAGGACGACAATCAATTAAATTCAAATCAGTTGGTTTTCTTCGGTCAAATCGACCGACGTTGTCACATTTGCCCTGTGAGAAGCTGCCAATTTTAATCCAAGAAAGACAGAGTTTGTGGCATCCTGACGACGAAATATCATAGTCGGGATACAATTCAGAATCTATCCACTGAAATTGCACGTTTATTGGAAACAACAAGAAGGCAAAATCTTTTTCGGATATTTTAGGTGCAAATTATAACCTCAAAAAATTAATTAGTTCAATGAGAAGAATGGAGTATATTATGCTAGAAGTTACTTTAGTGGTTTATTTTTTTGTGGGGGTTGTTGAAGTGGACATTAGCTGCCTGCAAATTGTCATTACTGCTTGCTTGGCTGCTTGATTTCGGGGAGAGGACCAAATGGCAAGGCCATCGGTCCCAACGGATTAGGGAAGAGTCGGGAAGGAAGTCGGCTGCGCCATTTCAAAGAAACCATCGCGGCAATTGCCTGAAGAGACCTTCCGAAATCACAGAAAACCTAGATCAGCATAGACGGACGTGGGTTTGAACCGTTGTCCTCCCATATGCGAGTCTAGTGTGCCAACCACTGCACCACATCGCTCGGTTATTACTAATTATTGGCGTTTGTATGCCAGTAGGGTGGTGATTATGCTACCTGAAGTGATTTGCAAATCTGATGCGGGTGTCCACTTTTCAGTGCATTTTCATGTTCAGAGTATCTTATTCTAAACTTTATCTTTCACACGTATGCTAAATGACAGTCTTTGAAGGTTAATTAACGTGGGTCTGCAGTTCTTCAAATAACTTCAGAAAAACACAGTGTTTGTAATCTTGCTTTTCAGGGTAACCACTAATCATCATCTTGAATATGTAAAGCCGAAGACTGATAAGTGAAACACTTTCGGACAACGGAAGCTAATTTCGAGTACCTACTTCTAGAGATGTGATTGGAGCTTTATTAAAAAATCAGATGCAGCTCTAGCTCAAGTAAAACTAGACGTGACACGTCAGTATTTGATATCTAGCTATTACATATTTCCAGTATTCAAGCCTATACCGTGCTATATCACGTTCTGGAAAGTACAACTTAAAAGCTTTTGTGTGATGTGTTGGATACTATATACTGTGCCCTAAGGGCTACTTAAAAAGCTAATATCTTCACTCTTCCACCACAAAAATTACGAAATGTTAAATTTATCCTTTAGCCAATTTTGAAGCTATGCTTTGCGCAAGTGTTCTAAAGAGACACTGTGACAAGGAAGATTTTCTTTGTTGATAGCTACAATCACTCTGAAATAGTACTGCCACCAGTAAGTGTTTAAAGAGCATTAAAGTTTCCAGCATTACATTCTAATTATCTGAATATAATGCCAACATTGCATTAATTTTCACCATTTTTATTAATAAACTTAGCAATTCTGAGACCACAAACCTGTCCGCAGCTAGTGGTTGTGCGGTAGCGTTCTCGCTTCCCACGCCCGGGTTCCCGGGTTCGATTCCCGGAGTGGTCAGAGGTTTTCTCTGCCTCGTGGTGACTGGGTGTTGTGTGATGTCCTTAGGTTAGTTAGATTTAAGCAGTTCTAAGTTCTAGGGGACTGATGACCATAGATGTTAAGTCCCATAGTGCTCAGAGCCAGCCAGACCACAAATCTTTCATTAACTGCAGATAAATTTCATACGTACGTCATTTAATAGAAACAATACCTACTTTACCATGTAATTTAACCATTATGTGCTAATAACGTCATTGCCAAAACATCGAAGTGCACATTCCACCACTGTAGCACAATAGCACAATAAACCGCCCTCGGAAAAGGGTATATGGGAGAGATCGTTAAAGACGTGTACCATTGAAACTACATATTTTCATACTATACACGTATAAATAAGAAGAACATCAAGAAAGGCAAGTTAAATTTTAAGGTAGTGGCTCCTTCTGGCACTAATCGTTGGTGGTAGAAGGAAACTGGTGTGACAAAATTAAAGCGTTTCTAACTTTTGTGACAGGGTGTTTTTTCCTCTAATCTCATTCGTAAAACTTATCTGTTAATTCCAGTAACTGATAGGAGAGTGTATAGCACTCGCCACGTTCGAGACAGATATAGCTTATTTACTTGCATTCGGCGTCTTTTTAATAGCAAACGCTGCACTGCTGCACTCCTCTCCAAGACCAGAGATGTCGTGATATCCATCCCACCCTCGTAGGTTAACATCTAACCCCCTTCAGACATAAAACAGATTCTAACGTAACCTCCCTGACACTGCCGCAAACTGACGAAGGATATAGGACGCACCGTGACGTAGCTGAAGGCCGATGTTATCGGGCGACCTCTGGCGGCGGAGTTTGACGACCGTTGTCGGGGCCACTGCGAGCGGCAAATCTTACAAAGGCGAACGAAGCACATTGTGCAGGATCATATTAAAGGACATCAGCGATATACTCACATTCCCCGCTGTCGCTGAACACTGCATTTCCGCTTGTCATTCGAAGAAATACGATGGTCTGAATCTCTTCTGAATCACCACAACGGTTTGGAGTTAAGATCCGCATGGTACCCTATTATAGAAAGCTCCGTACTCTGCGTCGTCCGGTCATCTTACCGTGCGAAGACAGTCGCTTTGATATGGAAGAGGTGTGCTGTCACCGTGGGAGAAGCGCGGAGGAGCACACAGACTTACAGCAGAAGCGCAAACGCTCAAGCAACGCATTCGCAATGCCAACTAAAAAAACGCGCAAGTGCCGGCGGGGTCTTAGACAGGAAAGATCAGTATATCGATTGCCAGTATTCACCTGAAGACGAACAAAAGATTCTCCGCTGAAACAAGGTACCAGCAAGTCACAGACATCTGGCAGTTCCCAGAAATTTTGTAGAGCAATATGTACGTTGCGAAAGTTTTAAATTTCACTTCCCAGATCTTTTTCCACACCATCACCGTCAAAGTAGTGTCCTTGAGAGTGAACAGTGTTGTACCCTATATCACAACATAACGAAACATTTTTGAGATTACAGTGTTTTATGATCAGATGTGGCTATTAAATAACGGGACTGATGTTGTCACAGTTAGATACGCATGCACCAAAGATGAATAACCAACAACTGTGTAGCATTAAGCTTTTTTCAGTCGAGTGTCGGATCTCTGGTGTCTGTAGACCAATTACTGTGGCCCCAGGCTTCGTTTGTGTAGGAGCTGTTATTTTGTTTTGCTGGAAAAATGTTGAGTATAATAATAGGAAAACAAACTGTTGCGAGGTTTGACATATAACTTAGAAAAACTGCTACTCAAATTTATCTTTTGCTAGGAGAAGAGTATGGAAAAGTTAGCACGTTCGCGAGTTCTTTAATGGTTCACGAAGCTAAATGTGGCCGAAAAGAGTTGAAGATGACACACGCCCTTACGCCCTTCATCATCAAAAAGGGATGAAAGTACCGGAAAAGTAGGAATTCGATCTGAGATCTGACCGTCGGTTGAGTATTCGATCGATTGCTGAAATTGTAGGAACTGACGAAGAATGTATCAGTCAAGTTTTACATAATCAGTTTCACATCAGAAAAGTGTGTGCGAAACAGGTACCGAAATGCGTGCTTGTACATAAATGGAGATGTTACCCAAGCCTACAGGTTGCAGTGTCTTCAGCGCGTTGCAAGTGTCAGCCGTAGTCAGACTAATGTTCTGTGTAGTTGTGAGCGCGTGAGTCAATTCGTACGCCAGCAAATTGTTCGCACTCGTATGATAGGTGCTTCTAAACACTGTTGCCGAAATGTTGGGTATTTCAATAGGCATCGATCGAAGTTTTATATCACATACAAGGAAATCCCAAAATCATCATCCGCTAAGTCACAAAGAGTACAAAATTATGTGGTGAGAGATCGTGACAACTGGTTATTCAAGAGCATTGTGAAGAGAAATATGGGGACGACAGCTGCAAAGGTTACTGCAGAACTGAATGACGGACTCACGTACCCTGGCAGCATCAAATAAAAAGGAAGGGTGCAGGGAATTCCGCAACCATACATCAGTGTTGCAAATGCACTTAATAGAAAATTGGTGCCGAAGCCGTAACACACAGGCTATGGAAGATTGGGAAAAAAACATTCGGTTTCATGAATCTTGTTTCACACTGTTTCCAACTTCTGTCCTACAGCTACTTCCCAAGAGTGAAACATGGAAGGACTTCGGTGATCATTTAGGTAACCACGTCGTCATGTTCCGTGGACATCATGATTGCTGGACAAGGGTGGCGTTACTGCCAAGGATAATGTTGTCATTGTGGCCCATGCCGTGGTACATCGTACGTTTCCCTATGTTGATGCTGTGTTCGAAGAAAAGAGGACACATTTTCACACAGCTGGCCTCATCGAGGACCGGTTTTGTGAGCGTAGCCCCTGGACATCGCTGCCACCAGATCTTAAGGTCTTAAGGTATCTATTTTTGGAGAGAAGGGGCGTGACTTTTATCCACCTCCAGCATCCTCACCTAAATTTGCCGCTATATTACATGAAGAATAGTATAAAATTTTCTTGAATACCATAGGGACCTATATTTATCCCCTCTGAGATGACTAGAAGCTGTTTTAAATGTGCTTCCTAAGACGTTTTGGGCACGATATCGTGTTGCGTTTCCGATGTACAAAGCAAAGATGTGGCTGCTCTGTCAGTTTTAGTTACATGGTGCTTGTATTTCCTACATAGTTGTTGCTATGGTATTTATAGTATATTTAGACCAATATAGCTTTAGACAACTATTAAACACGCACTGCAAGTACTGAAAAGTCGAATACAAGTTTATTTCTTAAAAATTACATAACACAAATGGCTTCCATCACTGACGGTGCACTGCTGAAGACGTTTGCAGAATCTCATCACTACACTCTCATTTCTTGATGAAGGACCTCTTGTCTACTCCTGGATTGCTTTCGACTCATCAGCATTGTGGAGGCGTCGTGAAAGAACTTCGTTCATGGGATGACTCATGGAAAAAACTCATGTGATCCTGACGGTAGGGTTTTCACGTAATCGTGAGAAGCGCCGGTGACGAAAGTGGCACCTCAGTATAGTCACTGAATTACGAACCATCACTGAATTACGGTCCTTCATAAAAAGATTGAATAACCAACGAAAGGATGACGTTCTACAAGTCGGGGCGTGGAATGTCAGAAGCTTGACGTGGTAGGGAAGCTACAAAATCTCGAAAGGGAAATGCAAAGGCTAAATCTAGATATAGTAGGGGACAGTGAAGCGAAAGGAAAGAGGACAAGGATTTCTGGTCAGAGGAGTATAGCGTAATAAAAATAAAATCAACAGCAGCAGAAAATGGTACAAGGGGAGTAGGATTTGTTCTGAGCGGGAAGGCAGGATAGAGAGTGTACTACTGTGAACAGTTCAGTGATAGAGTTGTTCTCATCGTAATTGACAGAAAACAACACCGGCAACGATAGTTCAGATATAAATGCCAAATTCCCAACAGAAGATGAAGAGAGAAAGAGACAGAGAGAAAGCATATGAGGACACTGAGTGGATAATTCAGTACATAAATGGAGATGAAAATCTAATAATCATGGGGGATGCAAATGCAGTTGTGGGGGAAGGAGTAGAAGAAAGGGTTACATGTGATTGTGGCTTGGAACTAGGAATGAGAGAGGAGAAAGGCTAATTCAGTTGTATAATAAATTTGAGCTAGTAATAACGAATATTCTGTTCAAGAATCACAAGAGGAGAAGGTATAGTTGGAAAATAACAGGTGATTCTGGAATATTTCCGTCAGATTACATCATGGTCAGACAGAGACTGTGAAACCAGATACTGGATTGTAAGTCGTATCGAGGAGCAAATATAGTCTGAGATCAGAATGTAGTAGTGATGAAGAGTAGGCTGAAGTTTATGACATTAGTCAGGAAGAATCATTACGCAAAGAAGTGGAGTACGGAAGTACTAAGGAATGAAGAGAAATACTTGAAGTTCTCTAAGGCTTTACACACTGCAATAAGGAATAGAGCAGTAGGCAGTTCAGTTGAAGAGGAATAGACGACTCTGAAAACCGCTATCACAAATGTTGGAAAGAAAAAGATAGGTACGAATAAGCTAGCTGCGAAGATACCTTGAGGAACACAAGAAGTTGATCGATGAAAAAAGGAAGTACAAAATTGTTCAGGGAAGCTCAGGAATACAGAAATACAACGAATGAAACAAACAGGGAGGGCAAAGATGCTAAGACAAAATGTGAAGAAACCGAAAATAAATGAGTGTCGGAAGGATTGACTAAGCACATAGAAAAGTCAAGAGAACCTTCAGTGAAATTAAAAGCAAGGGTGCGAGTATTAAGACAGCAACGGGAATTCCACTGTTGAATGCGGAGGACAGAGTGGATAGGTGGAAAGGGTAAGTTGAAGGCATCTATGAGGAGGTGGAATTTTCTGATGTGTTAGAAGAAGTGAAAGGAGTAGATTTAGAAGAGATAGAGAAGCCATTATTAGAATCAGAAGTTAAAAGAGCTTTGGGAGTCTCAAGAAGAAATAAGGCAGAAGGGATAGATAACACTCATCACGATTTCTAAAACTATTGGCGGAAGTTTCAACAAAACGACTACTCGCGTTGGTGTGTAGAATGTATGAGTCTGGCGATATACCACCTGACTTTCGGAAAAATGTCATCCACACAATTCCGAATACTGCAAAAGTTGATACGTGCGAGAATTATCACACAATCAGCTTAACAGCTCATGCATCGAAGTTGCTGACAAGATTAATAAGCAAAAGAATGGTAAAGAAAATTGAGGATGGGTTAGATGACGATGAGTTAGGCTTAAGAAAAGGTAAAGGCAATAAAAAGACAGTTCTGACGTTGCGGTTCATAATGGAAGAAAGACTAAAAAAATCAAGACACCTTCATAGGATTTCCTGACCTGAAAAAACTTTCGACGATGTTAAAAGGTGCAAGATGTTCGAAAGTCTGAGGAAAATAGGGATTAGCTATAGAGGGAGACAGGTACTAATGTGCAAGACCAAAGAGGGAATAATTAGAATTTAAGACCAAGAACAAAATGCTCCGATTAAAACGAGTATAAGACAGGGATGTAGTCTTTCGCCCCTAATCTTAAATCTGTGCATAGAAAAGCAGTGTAGGACATAAAAGAAAGGCTCAGGAGTGAAAGGATGTCAGTGATTAGATTCGCTTATGACATTGCTATCCTCAGTGCAAGTGAAGAAGAACTGCAGTATGTTTCGAATGTAGTGAACAGTTTAATGAGTGCAGATTATGCATTAAGAGTAAATCGAGGAAAGACAAAAGTAAGGAGAAGTAGCAGAAATGAGAACAGCGACAACTTTTCATCAATATGAATGGTCACGAAGTATATGAAGTTAAGGAATTCTACTGGCTTGGCAGCAAAATAACCAATGACGGACGTAGCAAGGAGGACATCAAAAGCAGAGTAGCATTGGCAAAAAGAGCATTTCAGGCCAAGAGAAGTCTGCTAGTATCAAACATAGGCCCTGATTTGTGGAATAAATTTCTGAGAATGTGCGTTTGGAGCGCAGCATTGTATGGTAGTGAAACATGGACTGTAGGAAAATCGGAATAGAAGAATTTGTGTCGTGGTGCTACAGACGAATGTTGAAAACTGGGTGGGCTGGTAAGGTAAGGAATGAGGAGGTTCTGGGCAGAACCGTAGAGGTATGGAATATGTTGAAAACACTGACAAGGAGAAGGGACATCTGTTAAGACATGAGGGAATGACTCCCGTTGTACTAAAGGGAGCTGTAGAGGGCAAAAACTGCAGAGCAAAGCAGAGGCGGTAGTTTGCAAGTGCACTCTGAGATGAGGAGGAAGAGATTGGCACCGGAGAGGAATTCGTGGCAGTTTGATAACTAAATAAAAACCTAAAAAAAAAAATAATTTGGCTGTAGCCCCATGTTGCTCAAAGTATATCACGTGCAGACGGCAATGTCCCTGCAGTTGTGGAATACAGATATTGTTAATCAAGGACATGTACCGCTCGTTTGTTGACACCTGCCAGCAAGGACTGCAGTGGACTGTCCTGTAGCACACCTTTGGACTAAACTGAACCGTATCATTAACGAACTTCGGTACTGTTGCCGAATAGAGAAACGTCGTAAATATTGTTTATTGACAAGCTCATTCATATGAATGCTTGCCTCACTCAAATTTTGTTATTTCCCTTCCATAACATTTGAGCGACTTGCCGCTTTGAAACATTATATCCAGATTCACCATCCTCTGCAAAGAAATGCAACTGGTTTGTAATGTCCTGGAACTGCGAGGACCAGATCTCTGTGGGCTTCGTCGCAGAGCTACACGAACTCGTCAGATATTCGAACTCTCATTGCAGGTTCGTTCTGCTTAAGTCCGGTTGTTTTATCCAGCTGGATGTTGTCCTCTCACCTGAATCTCGGAAATTGCGGTCTCTTCCACTATGCATTGCGCGTTGTACAGCAGCAACGCTCTACACACAGCTTCTGCACTGCCCCTGTACGCTCCTCTACTGGACAACGTTCAGTACTCAACTAAATTGCATGCTCTGTGTGTCCGATTAGATGAGGTAGATGGCGCGAGAGCATGAACAGCTACATCTTAGCAAGGCAGCCAATTGAAAATGTACTGTTTCCCCTGGGCTACATTGTCTTTACATTCTGGAATTCTAGAAAGAATTACACGATATTTATCCCAGAACAGCAGGTCTGACTGGGGTGACATGAAGTTTTACATACCAGATTCGGTCGACCTCGAACTTTGTCTAAAATAAGAGGTAAGTGTAAGTTTGAGTACGTTGGGAGAATATTAGAGAAATTTCATTCATCAAAGAAAGAAGTCACCTACAAAACACCTGTTCGACCTATTGTTCATCAGTGAGGGACCCTTACCAAGCCAAGTGGGATGAGAAGATAATGTCGAAACGACACAAAGAAGAGCAGCGCTTTTCGTGGCTGGTTCGTTCATTCATTGCGAGACCGTTATTGAGATGCTCAACAAAAACCAGTGGTAGTAGATAAATTAAACGTATTTGCAATTTCGAATAATGACAACCATCAGCTGTAGAATCTAATGACGATAATGAAAATTTTTGCTGGACTAGGACTCGAACCTGGATTTCCCGTTTTATCAAGAGAAGTCGCCTTACCATTTGGTTATCCGCGCACCACTGACGGCCACATCCAAACTTCCATGTTTCGTGAACAGCTGGTGGTGGTGTTATTCGCAATTGCGAATAAATTTGATGTATTTCATAACAGCTGTAGTCGCCGCAGTGACTGTTCCTTTGGACATGCATGCATGTCCAAAGGAACTTTGCATCGTAATCAGAATAACACACGCACTGCAAATCATGTTTCTCTGCCGACATCGGGCAAGCTAGTGCAACGTCTGACCTGTACTGGAATGTACATAATGGATGTACGAGTCCAGATCGTAGACACATCGTTGACGACATATGGAAGTTTGGGTCTGTCCGTGAGTCATGCACAGATAGCCATGTGGTAAGGCTACCGCTCGCGATAAAATGGGAAATCCGGGTTCGAATCACGGTCCGGCATAAATTTTCACTGTCGTCATTCCGTCGTACAGTTGATGGCTGTCATTATTCGCAATTGCGGATATGTTTAATTCATTTCATAACGGCTGTAGTCGCCGCAGTGCATGCGGGTCCAAAGGAACTTTGCATCGTAATCATAATAACGCAGGCACTGCAATATCGTACCAGTGGTAGACGCTGCACGAGAGACCTGGTGTATCACGGACAGTGGAAGTTTTGAGAGCGAAAATCCAAGGGCAGTCTGGTAACATGTTGCTTCATCCTACTTTCAACTCGTGAAATGACCACCACAACTGGAGACAGCAGAGCTCATATGGAGTTATACCAATAATAGTTCTTCCCACGCGCCGTTAGTGAATGTAACAGGAAAAGGGAGGAAACGATGCTGATCGGAAATAGTTTCTGACACACACTCTAAGGTGGTTTTGCGGCGTACAAATGTAGATGCAAAAATTCAACTCTAATTCAAGACGACCACGGATTCATTAACATAATTGGCTACAGTTTCATTAAAAATTCATTATCAGGAAGTTCAAGTTTGTTGAATGTTGTTGGGCTTTTGTTCAAAATGGTTCAAATGGCTCTAAGCACTATGGGACCTAACATGTGAGGTCATCAGTCCCCTAGACTTAGAACTACTTAAACCTTACTAACCTAAGGACACCACATACATCCATGCCCGAGGCAGGATTCGAACCGGCAACAGTAGCAGCAGCGCAGTTCCGGACTGAAGCGCCTAGAACAGGTGATGTGAAACTTGTAAATGTAGTAGTGGAATAAAATCAGTGTTTCGTGTTTAATAGAAGTAATTATCTTCATCGATTTCAATTTCAGCAGCTGGCGCACTGTATTCTTTCGTATATAATTTTGTTGCCACTGTCACACATAAGTGCTCGTATTAAATTAATTGCTAATTAATTAAAGTTTAATTTGCACTCATATATTTAGATAAAGTACCACCATTACAATACATCACTGCATATACCACTGTCTACTCCTCCCCCCCCCCCCCACTTATCCTCTCTCCCTCGACCCACTCTCTCTCTCTCTCTCTCTCTCTCTCTCTCTCTCTCTCTCTCCCCTCTCGCTCTCTCTCTGCATTTACATTGCAGGTAAAAAGCACCAATGTTTGGAAAGAAAAATATTTCTGTTATAATTCACTGATACAAGACTGAGATGTTCTATTACGTTCTTCCATGAGACCTACACAAATCAAATTTTCCATTCCAACGAGCAGACTCAATAACACTGTAATCAATGAGGTGTCGTTTTGCTCCTTTTGTCCATTTATAACAATGTCTGCAGAATACTGCAGATTTTCGTTAATCATTATTGTACTGTACATGCTGATGCTGGTTTTCAACTGAATTGTTCATCACAGTCTGGTTCAGTGTTCTAGGGTTGCTTGAGATCTTCAAGGTTTTCTAGACCAGCATCCGCCTGTTTTGCTCAGAATTTCACCCGTGGCTGCCTTATAAACGCTTGGTAATCGTAAGCTTAGCAGGACCGTCTTTTAATTGAAATGAAATTAATGAAATTGCCAAGTATTTTGAAAGTAATATAATCGGGAGATAGATATATGTAAATATACTTTCAATCTACATTTATATTTACAAGACTACTCTGCGATACACGTAAGTGTTTTAACAGGTGGTTGGTAGAACCATTTTCAGACTATTTCTCGACCGTTCCACCCTCTAATAACACGTAGAAAAAAGTAACACCATATCTTTCGGTGCGATATCCTAATTCCCTTATTTTGCTACAATGGTCATCTCTTCATGTGTAAATGGGGCTCAGCAGAATATTTTAGCGTAAGGTGCAGGAAATTGTTGATTGATATATCCTTACAGGATCCCCCTGCAATCAAAAACGCCTTAGGTACAATGATTTGCATATCACCTTGCTTTGCATACCGTGAAAAATCTCTCTTCTGTTCGCAATGATGTAAAATACTTTCTCTATATCCTTCCTCGATTCCGTTAGATAAGGATCCCACATGGACTGCAGTATTCTGGGAGAGGATGGAAAATATTAAAAGCAGGCTTTGAAACTATGTCAGTTGGTTCCAGTTTAAGTTCTTCGTAATAGCAAACACAACAATCTTTACATCGGTGCCATTTCTTGCGTAACTGAACTTTAACGGAATCTTTTTAGCATTCGTGTGGAAGACCTCACACTTTTTGTGGTTTAGGCACAATTGCCACTTTTCACACAACGCAGATAGCTTATCTAAATCATTGAAAAATCGTTTTCGTCTTTTGGTGAATTTACCAAATGATAAACGATATCATCATCATCTGCAAACATTCTAAGAGGACAGCTCACATTGTCTGTTAAGTCGTTATTACAGGCAGAATCACAACTCCAATGATAAACTTACAGATGTAATTCTGTGACATCTTCTGAGTATTTTGGTGTTAGGCACACACGCCTCTGGCGCTTGTTACAGAATGACACACAGAGGTAACCAAAGTCATGGCGGTAGTATCGCGTCCACAAGGTTTCAAAGGGCAGTATGTTGGCGAAGATGTCATTTGTTCACAGGTGATTCATGTGTGAAGGCTTCCGGCTACACGATGGGGATTAACAGAAATCGAACGCGGAATGATAGTTGGAGCTAGACGTATGGGACATTTTATTTCGGAAATTCAATATTTCGAGATCCACAGTGTCAAGAATGTGCTGAGAATCCGAAATTTCAGCCATCACCCCTCCCACCACGGACAATGCAGTGGCCGACAGCTTTCATTTAACGAACGAGGGCAGCGGCGTTTTCGTGGAGTTGTCATTGCTAACAGACAAGCAACACGGCGTGAAATGACACCAGCAATCAATGTGGGACGTAACGTACGACGAAGCTATCCATTAGGAAAATTGAATGTTAATGGGTTAGGGCAGCGGACGACCGAACGTAGTATCTTTGCTAACAGCACTACATCGCCTGCGGTGCCTCTGCTGGGCTCGCGACCATATCAGTTAGACCCTAGACGAATGGAAAATCGTGGCCTGGTCAGTGGGGTCCAGATTTTAGTTGTTAAGAGCTGATGGTAGGGTTCGAGTGCGGCTCAGACACCACTGAGCCATGGACCCAAGTTGTCAACAACGCACTGTGCGAGCTGGTCTTAGGTCCTTAATGGTCCTCGAGTCCTTCTCAAACAATCATTGACTGGAAATGGCTATTGTCGGCTACCCCAGAGACCTTATGTAGTCCTTCATGGACTCCATGTTCCCAAACAACGATGGAACTTTCATGGACGACAGTGTACCTTGTTACTCGGCCACAATTACTCACGATTGGTTTGAGGGACATTCTGGACCATTCGAGCGTCTGACATGAATCCCATCGAACATTTGTGGGGTACCGTCGAGAGGTCAATTCATGCACTAAATAGTGCACCGGTAACACCTTCGCTGTTATGGACGCCTATAGAGGCAGCACGACCCAATATTTATGCTGGGTATTTACATCGACTTGTTAGGTCCATTCCACTTCAAGTTGCCGCACTAAGGCCGGCCGGAGTGGCCGAGTGGTTCTAGGCGCTACAGTCTGGAACCGCGCGACCGCCACGGTCCCAAGTTCGAATACGGCCTCGGGCATGGATGTGTGTGATGTCCTTAGGTTAGTTAGGTTTAAGTAGTTCTAAGTTCTAGGGGACTGAAGACCTCAGCAGTTAAGTCCCATAGTGCTCAGAGCCATTTGACCCATATTTTTTTTTTTTTTTTTTTTGCCGCACTAAATCGGGCATAAGGAGGTCCGATACGATATTAAAATGTATTCCACGACTTTTGCCATCTCTGTGTAGTGTAACTATGTTTTTTTAAAAAAAATGGTTCAAATGGCTCTAAGCACTATGGGACTTAACATCTGAGGTCATCAGTCCCTTAGACGTAGAACTACTTAAACCTAACTAACCTAAGGACGTCACACACATCCATGCCCGAGGCAAGATTCGAACCTGCGACCGCAGTAGCCGCGTTGTTCCGGACTGAAGTGCCTAGAACCTATGTTTTTACACATGGCACCCGAATTGCTTTTGTTTCAGAGAAAAAGAAATCTTCCATAACAACGAAAAAGCATGTAATATGTAATCGCTAACAAGTAGAACTCAAAAAAACCGTATCTCGTTTCTCGTAGGTGACTTCAAACAGCTGACGTGGTTTACGTCGCAATGAGGACAGGTCAACTTGGCGTCATCAGTGCACCCGTACGCGATGTGCATATTGGCAGCTTTTCATCAGTTATCCTCTATATAGTACTGCTGGGTATCGCTGTTAGTACACAACTAACACTGCCAGAGAACGAATACTGAATGCAAACTTGAGGGCATGTCGAAAACGGCCTGGAAATCTAATAATATCGAATTAACATAAAATCCCGTGACGAAAGCACTAATAGTAAATTATATGCCTTAGTGATGTGAACGCACCACTCCTTACCGGCAGGATAAAATCTGTAAAAAGATATTTAGAGGTTACAAAATATTTTACGTCATAAGCGGATTACAGGATGCAGTTACCAGTCAAACATAAATCAAGTACATACAAATTCTCGTAAATGACCTCGTCAGTTTCTGCTTTACCGTAGAAATGACATCGCATTTACTTTTTGATTTTGTTGTATCAGGCCCTTGTGGCTACTGTACATCTCCATTGTTTGAAAGGATTCTTTAACTGTGAAAATATAGAATTAACCTCCACGTAAACAATATAGTAACAAGTATTAGATCGGAGTTCACCATAAGGATATGAAGATTCGACTTTGTACGAATGGGATATTTGAACGATACGTCGCTAAATAGCATCCGGTCGTCCTGCTCTGAAACAATCAGTTCACTTTGCTGACACATATATCTAAAACACAGAAAAACATGCACAAAAAATTAATGTGATCGACTATAGGATTCTTCGAATGACTTGCAGACCCCATTTCAATAAAATTAATTTTATTATTCAATAAATAAAGCGCTGTAGAGGGAGCCCTGAGAACATATCTACTATCATGCCATCTGCAACAAGAGAAGTAACATACTAGAAGAGGAAGTTCTTTTTTACACAATATTATGTTTCAAGAAAAATGAAAGTGTCACAGGGAATGCCTTTTTAACTCCTCGCTTGTTGTCTCTATGCCCCACATTTAATATGGGCTCTGTGGTATTTAGTATACGATTTACATTTTTATGAAGTATTTTTCTTTGCGTAGTAATTGGTTCATATTAAGAATTTACCAAAATATAAAAAAAATTAATACACATTCTCTAAGATGCGCTTCAGTTTGTCTTACAACGAAACCAGGGGCAAATTTGATTTTTGTAATTTTTTATTTATTGTACTTGAAGTTCACAACTCAAATATCAATAACCGAAAGCAGTTCGATGTAATTCTTAAATACTATCGACTTTTCAGTTATGCGAACATCTTTAATAAATTAAAATAATGTCGCTTTTTCTACAAGCAGGGTGGCCCTGATGTAGAGTGCTTGCTTGCTATGTGCCGTGTCTGTGTTCCATTGCTAGAAACTTCAAATTTTGAAACAGAAGCACATATTGTACGAGCATTTGCGTAATGTGTAAAATACATAAACATCAGCAGCGCTCTCGACTAGTAATCGCTCCACTTCCTCCTCGTTTCGGACATTATTCTCTTTGTTCTTTTCCTCATTTAAATATAAAATGTAACAATTACTGGGTGGTTATCAATGAAGTGCAGCTACTCACTGAGGTACAGTTGGGCTGTAATTATCATAAGGCAACGAAACTCGCTGGATATGCTAATGCCTTAATACTGAACCGATTTACGCTGGAAAAGAGAATAGTTCCAATTTTGGCCACCAGGTGCATATCTGGTGCTGTACAGCATTTCGTAGACGTATCCAGTGCTCATATTGAACAATCTGTGTAAGTAGCTGTTAATACTAAAATCAATATTATGCCTTTCCCATTTGTTTAACCTTTTCTTCCCAAGTTTCGGTCCTAATCCATTACGTATGGAAACATTTCTACGTGTCTTTCTTGCATTCACAGCCGTAGGTCTCCATCTGGTGGCCATAATTGGAACAAATTCTTTTCTTGCGTAATTCAGTTCACATTAACACATTAGAATATCGAAGCAATACCACACTGAACCTTTGTGAATAGATGTAATTTAACTGTAACTAAGGGGTATATGTTAATAAACATATATCCACTCGTCATTTTTTTGAAAAATACACGTCTCATCAACTTCCTATCGGTTTGATGCGACGCGACACGAGTTCCTCTCCTGTGCCCTCTCAGAGTAGCATTTGCAACCTATGTCCTCAACAGTTTCCTGGATGTATTCCAGTCTCGTCTTCCTCTACAGCTTCTTCGGCTACCATGGAATTTATTCTCTGATACGTTAACAGATGTCCTATCGTCCCGACCCTTCTTGTTGTCAGTGTTTCCCATATATTCTATTCCTCTCCTCATTCCGTACCTTAACAGTGCACCTAATTTTCAGTATTCTTTTGTAACACCAAATCCCAGATGCATCGACTCTCTTATTTTCTGGATTTCCCACAACTACTATACAATTCTGTGCTCCAAATGTACATTCTCAGAAATTCCTTCTCCGAATTACGGCATATGATTGATACTAGTAGACTACGGCTTTCCGGTGACGCAATTCTGCTTTCGATCTCCTCCTTGCTCCTTCCGTCATTGGTTATTTGCTGCCCAGGTAACAGAATTTCTTAACTTCATCTACTTCGCGACTAACAATCCTGCAATTAAGTTTCTCGCTGTTCTCATTTCTACTACTTCTTACTACTTTCGTCTTTCTTAAATTTACTTTCAGTCCATTATTCTATACCAATTAGACTGTTCATTCCATTTCGCAGGACCTGTCCACTGAGGACAGCAATGTCATAAGAGAATCTTATCATTAATATCCATTCACCTTGTACTGAAATACCACTCTCGAACGTTTCTTTTACTTCCGTTGTTGCATCTCCGACGTATAGATTGAAGAGCAGGGATAAGGACTACGTGCCTGTCTCACATCCTTTTTAATCCTAGCTCTTATTTCTTGATCTTCATATCTTATTATTCCCTCTTGGCTCTTGTACATTCTGTGTATTAATTGTCTCTCCCTGAAGTTTAACCCTATGTTCCTCAGAATTTCGAACATCTTGCACCATTTGACATTGTCGAACGCTTTTTCAAGGTAGAAATATCGTACGAACGTTTCTTGATTTTTCAGTACTCCTGCTTCTATTATCAACTGAAACATCAGAATCGCTTCTCTGGCGCATTTCCCTTTCCTAAAGCCTAAACAGATAATCATCTAACACATCCTCAATTTTCATTTCCATTCTCCTGCATATTACTTTGTCAATAACATGGATGAATAAGCTTTTAAGCAGACAGTGCAATAACTCTTCCGAAAATTAGGTGGTACATCGTCAGACCCACACGTTCGACACACCTACGTGAACAGTCGTTTTGTTGCAAATTTCCCCAATGCTTTTAGATATTCTGATGGAATTGTATATATCACTTCCACCTTCTTCAATCTTAACCCTTCCAAATCACTGTCAAATTCTAGTTCTGATACTGGTTTCTCTATCACTTCTACATCGATCTTGCTTCTTCCTCTATCACATGAGACAAATCTCCCCCCTCATAGAGACCTTCAACGTACTCCTTCCAAATATCTGCTCTCTCTCTCTCTCTCTCTATATATATATATATATATATATATATATATATATATATATATATAATGGCATCTGTCCATCCTTGAGGGATGATGGTGTAGCATGCTTGGTTTAGAGTCTGCAGCGTCTCTGCGGTGGCTAAAAAGTCCCACTCGAGAGTGGCAGTCCCTTCTGCAGTTTGGACATGTGAAATTTGAGGGACTTCGAACAGAAGCCGCTCTGTCTCTTCGCTTTGTCCTCTTCCTGATTTGTTCCTGTGTGCGTTCGTCCTCTGAGAGCTTGACGCCGTTGCGCACAGTTACTCGCCACTTGACACGGTCATCTGCAATGCTTTCCCAGCGACTTGGATTGATTCTGGTCCTGGTCAGGTCTGTCTTGCAGATATCCTTGAAACGAAGATGCGGTCGTCCCACTGGACTCACACCTTCCTGAAGTTCGCCGTACAGCAGCTGTTTCGTTATCCGTTCAGAATCCATGCGCTTGACATGTCCCAACATCTTAGACGTCGATGACTCAGGAGTGCAAAGATGCTGGTTGTGCTTGCACGATGAAAGACTTCAGTGTTGGGTACTCTATCTCTCCAAGAGATCTGAAGGATCTTCCGGAGACAGCGGAGATGGAAGCTGTTGAGTCGAGATTCATGCCTAGAAAGAGTTGTCCATGTCTCACAGCTATAGAGAAGGGTGCTTATAACACAAGCGTTATAGACTTTTAATTTAGTTTCTGTGGTAAGCAGTCCGTTGTTCCATACTGTGTTTTTCAATCTATCCATGACAGATGATGCCTTTGCGATTCTATTAGTACGTTCAGTGTCCATGGACAAGTTGCTACATATTATGGATCCCAAGTAGGTAAAGTCATCAACTATCTGGAGAGGATTGCCATCAATGCTAATGGATGGAAGGTTGGTAGTGCTCTGCGCCATGATCTTAGTCTTTTGAAGGCTGATGAGTGGACCAAACTTTTCACAGGCATTTGATAATTTGTTGATTATATACTGCATCTTCTGTGTTCGCTACTAGAGCTGCATCGTCCGCATATAACAACTCACGGATAACAACTGTATTTACTTTGGTCTTGGCCATGAGGCGAGCAATGTTGAAAAGATTTCCATCAGACCTCGTATGTAGATACACTCCCTCCTCACATTCAAAGGCAAATCTGAGCAGAAGGGAGAAGAAAATCCCAAATAATGTAGGAGCTAACACACACCCCTGTTACCCCTGTTTCACACCGCTATTAACAGGGAATGCTTCTGATGTTTTACCGTTGAATATATATATATATATATATATATATATATATATATTTATATATATATCTATATCTATATATATATATATATATATATATATATATATATATATATATATATATATATATATCCTCTGCATGTAACAATGGGATTCCCATTGCACTCTTAATGTTACCACCCTAGCTTTTAATTTCATGGTAAGCTTCCTGACTTTTTTATATCCTTTTTCAGTCCTTCTAAAATCATTTCTTTTTCAATTTTTTCCACATTTTTCATGCAGCCATTTCGTCTTAGCTTCCCGGCACGTCCTATTTATTTCATTACTCAGCGACTTGTATTTGTGTATTCCTAAATTTCCCTGAACATTTTTGTGCTTTCTTCTTTCATCGATCAGTTGAATCATTTCTTATGATGCCCTCCGATTTCTGTATAGTTACCGTCTTTGTACCTATGTTTTTCTTTCTAGATTCTGTGATTGCTAATTTTAGAGATATTCATTTTCTTCAACTGAATTGCTTACTGAGCTATTCGTTATTGCAGTATCTAAAGCCTTAGAGAACTTCGATCGTCAGTCGTCATGACACGCACCACGCTGAGATTCGGTGGTGAGATGGCAGTGAATAAGTCGTCAAAAATTGAACAATGGTCAAGCATAGAAACAGAAAGAAAGTGTACTGAACTGTGAAAAAAGAAGCAAAATATAGACAGTGAACGGTCCAAGCTCAAGATGTGCCGCATAGAGCTAATTTGAATGGTCATACTGTCGTGGTTGTTTGGACTGCGAAGGGGAGGTTTGTGTTCAAATCTCCCCCGTGGCCCATATTTTTTTTTTTTTTTTTTTTTTTTGTCTGTGGACTGTATTCAAGTTTGTATCCATGTTGTCGTGTAATGTCCGGCTGAAACAGCGAGCTGTATAAAGGGACCTTCAGACGTACGCAGGCACCACTTGTTATGACTCTTAATTTCGGTTTTGGAAGTTTTGACTCTTGAATTCCTTTGTTGTAACATAGTTGACACTCGTTTCATTGTTGTTTTCATTTGTGTGAGAGGTCTATGCGTCATCTCACCTGCTTTCACTATTCACCACATTTACTTCCGACCGTAATATATTCTCACCACATATTCTATAACAAACGTACAGTATCACATTTGCCAAGACTACAGAAGGAGAACAGACAATCACTGACCGGACGGAAAGTTCATAATTGTGTGAAAAAAAAAAGAACTCGCTGGAGGTTTTGTTTTTCTCATTTCTACTACCGACTTAACAAAAGAAGGAAGTTTAAGTTTCCCGTTTTATTTGTACTCCTTATACTGCTTTATTTGAATTTTTTAATACAGTAAAAAGGAAAGAGAAGTGACAATCCCCGTCAGGGGGTCAAAAGAAAACAATCATCTGCACCACATTTCCATCAGCACGCCGTCATGCATCATTAAATCTTGCGTCCAGCCGAATAAATTTAACTATCACCGTCACTGGGGCGACACCCCTGTTTTGGCTGCTGACCATTTGTCGGAACATTATGTGTGCAGTTGTAACCGTGTACCATCACTCGTAGGACTAGTAAACATTATCCAATCACATATGGCAACAATAGCAGTTGACCAATTGTTTTCTCAATGTACAACATACATAAAGCGTGTACCTTATAGTCTTCAAACGTTCTCCCCCACAAGTCGTCTCATTCCTGGGCACACACACGATCGGGCGGATTGTGAAACACGGTTCCTAGATAGCTGGCAAGTAAGTTTTGTGTTTCGTATGAAAACGTACGAGCTCATATTGTCCTTGTAGTTATATCCAGCCGGCCAGTATGGCCGTGCGGTTAAAGGCGCTTCAGTCTGGAACCGCGTGACCGCTACGGTCGCAGGTTCGAATCCTGCCTCGGGCATGGATTTGTGTGATGTCCTTAGGTTAGCTAGGTTTAATTAGTTCTAAGTTCTAGGCGACTGATGACCTCAGAAGTTAAGCCGCATAGTGCTCAGAGCCATTTGAACCATTTGAGCCAAGTTATATCCAGCAGTCCTTCAGAGACAATACATCTCGCGAAAACACATGTTGCGTCGCGTGTCCACGATTCAGTTGACCGCATGTGTCTTATGTTTGGGACAGAATGTTGCTTCCAGCAAAAAGAAAAGGAAACGCGTCAGTATCCGAAAGTCCCTCGCTGCGCCGTACACTAAGCTATGTTCTTCCGTGTCCATTACACAAACCTCTGGTTGGATATTTGATTTCCGCGACGTTGCTGCCGTGGTGACTCATTAAGTAGCGATAGATCTCCTGATTCGTGGGTGTTCTCATGGAGGATATTTCCGGTACTTCCGGACGAACGTAATTATAAACAATGAGGCTACATGTGCAAGTGTAGGTGACATGTTGCCCACCATTATCGTAGGTTAAGACGACGACGGAAGAAGTTCAGTTACCAGAGCTGGTGTAACTGTGACAGTCGTGACGCGAGGTGAACGTTGGTGCACGCTACTCGTAGGACCATGTCGAAGGCCTTCAACGAATTATTATATATGGACATTCGAACGTTCTAAAGCAGCCGCAGATAAATCGCCGCCGCCAACTTTCGCAAAGAACGAATAAATATTATTCCTAAGCACAGCAGCGCGTCCATGGTCTGAAATAATCCTTGCACGTCTTCCAGACATTGTGTGGACTTCGTCATATTAACCACAGTACCTGCCGACATCCCTTAAGTATTGAGATGGTTCACTACCTCAATCTGTACCTGTGGTCTAGCCGGCACGGTACCTCAGCGTGTTCAGTCAGAGAGCTGGTTGGCCTCTGCAATAAAAAACTGAGTTTAAGGATCAACAAACGAACTTGAACGGATGTAATATGACGTCCGAAACGACCAAACACAACGATCAACAACGGACAAAAAAAAAGGGGGGGGTAATCGTCTTTGACTCGTAATGAAAACGTCTTCTGTCCCCGGTTCACTCCCGCCGCAGCTTAAATTTTGATAATAGCATTGGCGGCCGAAGACTTCCGGCATAAGAAGTCACCCTCATTCTGCCAACGGCCTTGTCAAAGGGGGCGGAGGAGCTGATACAGGTTCAGGGCACTCTCTTGTCCTGGAGGTGGGAAATTGCTCCTAAAGGCGGAAGAATCAGCAATGATCAACGGCATGAGGATGCGGAAGGCAATGGAAACCACCGCATTAAAGACACGTAACGTGTATCCACAGGACATGCGGACTGTAGCTGAAGAAGTATCATGATGATCTCTCCATTGAATAAAGATTCCGGTATAGTCCCCTAATCGGATCTCCGGGAGGGGACTGCCAAGAGGGAGGTTACCTTGAGAAAAAGACTGAATAATCAACGAAAGGATAGCGTTCTACAAGTCGGTGTGTGGAATGTCAGAAGCTTGAACTGATATGGAAACTAGAAAATCTGAAAAGGGAAATGCAAAGGCTCCATCAAGATATAGTAGGGGTCAGTGAACTGAATTGGAAACATGTCAAGGATTTCTGGTCAGATGAGTATAGGGTAATATCAACAGCAGCAGAAAATCGTATAAATTGTGTAGGATTCGTTATGAATAGAAAGGAATGGCAGAGAGTGTGTTACTGTGAACAGTTCAGTGACAGGGTTGTTCTTATCAGAATCGACTGCAAAACAACACCGAAAACGATAGTTCAGGTACACATGCCGATGTCGCAAACTGAAGATGAAGAGATAGAGAAAGTCTATGAGGATATTGAAAGGGTAATACAGTATGTAAAGGGGGAAGAAAATCTAATAGTCATGGGGTTGTAGGGGAATGAGTAGAAGAAAAAGTTACAGGAGAATATTGGCTTGGGACAAGGAATGAGGGAGGATAAAGTGTAATTGAGTTCTGTAACAAGTTTCAGCTAGTAATAGTGAATGTTCAAGAATCACAAGAGGAGGAGGTATACTTGGAAAAGGCCTGGTGGCACGGGAAGATTAAAGTTAGATTACATCACGGTCAGACAGAGATTCCGAAATCAGTTACTGGATTGTAAGGCGCCCCCAGGAGCAGATATAGACTCAGAGCACAATATAGTAGTGATGAAGAGTAGGCTGAAGACATTAGTCACAAAGAATGGCTACGCAAAGAATTGGGATACGGAAGTACTAAGGAATGACGAGATACGGTTGAAGTTCTCTAATGCTATAGATACAGCAATAAGGAATAGCTCAGCAGGCAGTACAGTCGAAGAGGAACGGACATCTTTAAAAAGGGTCATCACAGAAGTTGGGAAGAAAAACGTAGGTACAAAGAAGGTAATTGCGAAGAAACCATGGGTAACAAACGACATACTTCAATTGATCGATGAAAGGAGGAAGTATAAAAATGTTCCGGGAAAATCAGGAATAGGGAAATAAAAGTCGCAGAGGAGTGAAATAAATAAGAAGTGTAGGGAAGCTAAGACGAAATGGCTGCAGGAAAGATGTGGAGACATCGAAAAAGAAATCATTGGCGGAAAGACAGACTCAGCATACATTAAAGTCAAAACAACCTCCTGTGAATTGAAAATAAAGGGTGATAACATTAACAGTGCAACGGGAATTCTACTGCTAAATGCAGAGGAGAGAGTGGATAGATGGAAAGAATACATTGAAAGTCTATGATGGGGATGATTTATATGATTGTGATAGAAGAAGAAACATTACTCGATTTAGAATAGGTAGGGGATCCAGTATTAGAATCAGAATTGAAAAGAGCTTTGGAGGACTTAATATCAAAAAATGCAGAAGGGGTTAGATAACATTCCATTAGAATTTCTAAAATCATTGGGGGAAGTGCCACAAAACGAACATTCAAGTTGGTGTGTAGAATGTATGGGTCTGTCAACATACCATCTGACTTTCGGAAAAGCATCGTCTACACAATTTCGAGGACGGCAAGAGCTGACAAGTGCGAGAATTATGACACAATCAGCTTAACAGCTCATGCATCCAAGTTGCTCACATGAATAACATACAGAAAAATGGAAAAGAAAATTGAGGATGGGCTAGATGACGATCAGTTTGGCTTTAGAAAAGCTAAAAGCACGAGAGAGACGCTCAATAATGGAAGCAAGACTAAGGAAACATCAAGACAAGCTCGTAGGATTTGTCGACGTGGAAAAAGCATTCAACAATGTTTAATGGTGCAAGATCTTCGAAATTCTGAAAAAAAGTAGGAGTAGGTAGGGGTAAGCTATAGGGAGAGAGGGGTCATGTACAGTATGCACAACAGCCAAGAGGGAATAATAAGAAAGGACGACCAAGAACGAAGTGCTCTTATTAAAAAGGGTGTAGGACAAGGATGTATCATTTCACCCCTACTGTTCAATCTACACATAGAGGAAGCAATGATGAATATAAGTTAAGTAGTGGAAGTAAAATTCAAGGTGAAAGGATATCAATGATACGGTTCGCTGATGACATTGCTATCCTGAGTGACACTGAAGAAGAATTACATGATCTGCTGAACGGAATGAACACTATAATAAGTACCGATTGTGGACTGAGAGTAAATCAAAGAAAGACGAAGGTAATGAGAAGTAGTAGAAATGAGGACAGCGAGAAACTTAACATCAGGATTGATGGTCATGAAGTCCATGAAGTTAAGGAATTCTGCTTACTAGGTAGTAAAACAACCAACGACGCACGGAGCTAGTACGACATCAAAAGCGGACTAGCAATGGAAAAAAGGGCATTCCTGGCCAAGAAAAATCTACTAATATCAAATATTGGCAGTAATCTGAGGAAAAAATTTCTGAGAATGTACGTTTCGAATACATCATTGTATGGTAATGAAACATGGACTGTGAGAAAACCGGAGCAGAAGAGAATCGAAGCAATTGAGATGTGGTGCTACAGACGAATGTTGAAAATTTGGTTTACTGATAAGGTAAGGAATGAAGAGGTTCTGCGCAGAAACGGAGAGGAAAGGAATATGTGGGAAACACTGATAAGGAGAAGGGATAGGATGATAGGACATCTGTTAAGACATCAGAGAATGACTTCCACGGTACTAGAGGGAGCTGTAGAGGGAAAAAACTGTAGAGAAGATTGGAATACATCCAGGAAATAATTGAGGACGTAGGTTGCAAGATCTACACTGAGATAAAGAGTTTAGCACTGGAGAGGAATTCGTGGCGAGCCGCATCAAATCAGTATCAGGAGGTCCGCATATGCACGACGGATGACTGAGGTCTCATGTAGCGTTATTCCAATGAGCGACCATCGCATAACATGAATCAGCTGCTCTTGTGCCAACACAAAAAGCACTACTGAGAGCGGGCTACCTTCTCGGACCGAGGGACCGAGCTGTTAATGTGAATTGAGCCCGCTTCCGTCATTTCACCTTTGATGTTGTTCCTCGGATCAGTCTCGTAAATATGGAGATGAAGAGCGGTGGAACAGCCTTTCAGCTTGTAACTGAAGATAAAAGATCATGATTTACCATGTTGAATGCACGATCGTAGTCTATTGATTTAGAGCTGGTCGCATTCGACACGATTCTGCAAGGGCTATTACTTCACTTAAAGCTGAATGTTGCTTCGTAACCCTAGGCAAGCCTGATCAGGAGATATAGCCGTAGACATTGCCAATTTAAGACCAGTATCTAGTAGTCATGCTAAAGATGACGTAGTCATCGTTTAGCATGGTGAGCGCAAATATTAGTTCGCACTGTGACTACCCTGCAACATTGGAATAAGAGGAATAATATCTGTCACTGGATCCGGCGGCACGCTCAGGTCAGGGCGCGTCAGCTCATTGTGCATTGACACCTCTTGTGGCATCATCTTTTCCACGAATTCCCGATTAAAATTCCATCCGCATGAGGACTTATGTGCCGCTCATTTCTCGTGTGCTCCCAATATTTCCTCTTCTGTGAGTGGCTCCATTAGTGCTGCCTTATCCATCTAAGTTAGTCTTACAAGCTGCGACATCGTTATGCAACAGATCTGACGATGGTCATTAAAGACCGAAACCGGTAATCTGATAACAAAAAGTTTGTGACCATAGACGTAAATTAAAGGAAACTTATTAAGTCAGTCTTGTTCGCAACTGTTTGCAATATGTCCTCCTCCTCCCGGTGGTCTGTCGATGCAACGGCAAAGACGTGGCGGAAATGCTCCAAAAATCCAGCCGCAGGGTCCTTTCAGAGCAACATCAGTTGATGTTCCTCTGAATCATGGAGCACTGTGACTAAAGATCGGCGTTAACGTTTGCGTTCACGTGACACATGATGCATCGAAGTGCGCTTCCAGCGATGTTGTCGAGACAACTTGACCGGATCTTGATGCCTCCCAGTCGACGTCGCGTAATCGATAGGCTGCATGAACTT
Organism: Schistocerca nitens; assembly: GCF_023898315.1. Lineage (NCBI taxonomy): Eukaryota > Metazoa > Arthropoda > Insecta > Orthoptera > Acrididae > Schistocerca > Schistocerca nitens. Next base: position 476,251,425 of record NC_064621.1, on the reverse strand, counting down.
CTGCATGATGTTCTCGAGACGGATCCCGAAATGACAACTAACGAAGTATCGTGTAAAATTAATAATCAGAAGTGTCCCTTATCCACCTCGTCTTATCCCGACCGTATTATGTAAGAGCTCTACGTATCATTAGTTTAGCCCATCTTACCACCAATGAAACACAGCTCGAAGATCTACGACTCGCTGACGACATTCGGTGTCCACCAACAGTGAAGAAATTAGCTGCATGTGCCGTGGATACACAGCGCATGTTCTTGAGGAAGCGAAATGGTACACAGATAAACTAGAGAGTGGATAAAGGCAGTGAGCCATCGCTCAGCATCGACAACCTTATCATGTTGGCCAACCGAAACACATACTCGATCAAGTCGGCTTGTCGGGTGACTAGAGAAAAACGTGTATCCCTCTCGATTCTCATGGATTCTGTCGCATGTGTCGGACAAGTCCGTTTCCCGGGCTATAGCTTGTAGTTCACGATAGATATTGTAATGTGGAGTTTGATCCTTTGGCGCCAAGGCGTAATTGAAGTCTCCACCCATCAGTAAATGATTGAAACTACTGATAAACAAGGGCACAATCTCTTGCAAATAATATTTCGCAGGTGCTCGTCTGTTTTCTGAACCGGATGGTGAATAAACGTTGACGGTACTGATCCCATGAACTGTTATAGCCAGCCCCCATGCTGCAAGAGGTGATTATTGGGAATGCGTAGAGGAGGCACTCTCCCAGTTCGTTTCTTGGCATTTTTCTCCGGTAGGATGGTAGTGACCTCTGGTCGCCGCTAGGCGCAGTGAAAGAAGTGTCAGAATTATTTATTTTCATAAAAATACAGGCGGAATCTTGACTCGTGCTTGGCATCGTCTGTCAATGACCACTGAGGAGTCGCGTCGTGAACGGTCTTCAGCCCGCTCACTGCAGCTGACACCTCACACATCGTTCCAGCAGCTCTGGCTGTACCACGACGCCACGGCAGTAAGTGAGGGTGGTGTGTGTATTCACACACGCCGACTTGGGAGCTGCTCTGTCCCTCCCTCTCGCCACCCTTCTTCACTATCTGTCCTACCACTATGACAATTGCTCTGGCGTGGCGTTGGACGGTATTGGCCTGCCGTCCAGGTAGATCCTATTCAGTCGACCAGGAAGTCTGGAACGCTGGTGTCCTGATCCTGATGGGACGAAAAGACGTCCAGGTCCTCCCATCTCCGAGAGCTGCAGACTGTGGTGTTGGACTCAGCGGCTGGTGATTATGGTAAGGTAGCCATCTATCCCAGTAGCGGCTGTTGTCCCTAGCGTGCAGGAAATCTACAAGAAACTTGTACAAGACCTCACTTCGCTGAAATCAGATAATCGAGTTCAAGCGTCATGTACGCCGTCGATCCATCCGACCAACTTCCTTACCAGCTAAAAAGTGATGGGGTTTTAGGGAGCGAAGTAGTGGCTGTTGTTTACCCGATGCCATTCGTCATGACCGCCTACGGCTTGCTGTATCAGCGGTTTCCCTTCTGCTGTGCTTCATTAACGAGTTTGTTATAGTATAGAATGGATTTGTACAAGCTCTTAGCTCCGTTTGCTGCATTCTCCTTAGACTTCCTTTCGTCACTTAACGAAGGCGACGTGACCCTGTTTGGCTACTCTGGCCCATTACGTTCTCTTGAAGTCTGCCGATGTTGTACTTTGCCCTGACCCAGTCTCGGTGGCGTAATGTTTTCACTGTGGCCGCCTCGTGTCGACATTTCCGTAATGTAGCGTGATAATTTCGCTCTGGCACTTTGAAAGGTTTATCCGTTTTACTGCCCTATACAAGGCTGGCATGCGACGGTATATAAGCAAGGTAGCGAATTGGGATCCCCTCTCGCACCAGTACAGCTGTTTCACTGTCAAGTCTGAATGAGCCGGCCGGGGTGGCCGAGCGGTTCTAGGTGCTTCTGTCTGGAACCGCGCGACCGCTACGTTCGCAGGTTCGAATCCTGCCTCGGGCATGGATGTGTGTGACGTCCTTAGGTTAGTTAGGTTTAAGTAGTTCTAAGTTATAAGGGACTGATGACCTTATAAGTTATGTCCCATAGTGCTCAGAGCCATTTGAACGAAGTCTGAATGAGGCGCTGTAGAGTAAATGTAGCCGTGCACTTCCTGGAACGCAGTAGTACAGATATACTGCACCACCAATATATTCACTTCTGAGGCATACAGCGTGTTCTGCAAAAAGCTGTTGTTCCACAGACAGTCTGGTAGTATAAACGTTAACTGTCGGTATTTTCTATGCCTGGGTCTGCGTATCCATCTGCTGCACAAAATGCTGAACTGGAGAAAATCTACAAAGTGGTCTCATTAAACGTCCTCAGAAGGTTTCCCGTCCGATGTCCTCCCTTAGTATTACTTGCGCCGAGTTGTGGAAGAGAGATGCGAGTCTCCACCAAGGGGAGGAGTCACATCGGTGATGTCGTCGTCCCGCTGAGACCAGTCGGTCTTTACCACGCTGGGGGCTGTAGTGGTATGCAGTGTTCATGAAATTTGCGCAGCACCATCATCCGCTGCTGTAGGGTAGATGGACGCCGGAGGGACGGCTGGTCGAAACGACACGACATCCTCTCACTGTCCGAATGCCCTTGTTCAGCAACAACCGGTGGCTGTTGGTCCACGTCGGATAGGTCCATATTGCCAGAGTCATCAGGAGTCCAATATGAGAAGGAGACGAATCTCCAGAATCAGGGAGGGGCTTCTTGCGACTCTTCGGGGAGAGTTGTTTACACCCTCTTGAATCCTGCGACCCCTGTTGCATCAACCAACAGCTTCAGCGGACCCCTCCACATAAATTTCCATGCTTTTTCTTGTGTTGTTGTCTGCTTGATCTATCACCTTCAATGTTTGGGGCTGGGGAAGAGTAAGATCCATCTCGCATCATTGCTGCCAGATTTCCCCTCCGTCATCTCCGGTGTTGTTTCGAATAAACGCTCCGACCTCGGCATTACTTCCTCACGGTGCGCCGGCACCGTATGTCAGTGGTAGTGACATAGGGCGGCCTGCGTCGGTAAGTTCCCGCTGGGTAGTTTCACGAGTCTCGTTTTAGTGCTCTCAGATCAAAGATGTCCTTTACCACCACGTCCAGAACTCGTTGGGGGTTGTGCGTCGTAGATAATAATGTCTCTACACCTGCCTATGTTTAAATAGAAAGGCACATGCTTTGTGAGGGAAATTCTCACCTGACGAACACTGCTGAGCGCTGCATTCGTGCTGAAACAATTGGCTCTTTGACTAAATACTCTGCAGTCCGGCTGCAGTTATTAAATTATCACTGGTTCATGTTCTTCTAAGGGCAGCTCGAAGATTCGAATCGTGCGCAAACCGAAGCCCGCGTAAGCCATTAACACGTCGCTAATATGACCATCAGTGTGCCGATTGTGAGCTTCTATAATCGTTTCACACTCTTCATCGTCAACCACCGCGATATAAACAGCGCTGCCCAAGATTAAAAGATCTCCGTGTAGTTCATATGCACCTTACCACTCAAAAAAGTTCAACTTCGATTGCTTCCGGTCTTGCGTATTCATTACAGATCGTAAACTGTACAGTAGTTTTTCGAAACGTATGTGAATACACAGTACACAGTATGGTTTGAGAGTAAATCGGAGAAAGACGAAGATAATGAGAAGTAGTAGAAATGAGAACAGCGAGAAACTTAACATCAGGATTGATGGTCACGAAGTCAATGAAGTTAAGGAATTCTGCTACCTAGGCAGTAAAATAACCAATGAGGGACGGAGCAAGGAGGACATCAGAAGCAGACTTGCTATGGCAAAAAAGGCATTTCGAGAAGAGAATCGAAGCGTTTGAGATGCGGTGCTATAGACGAATGTTGAAAATTAGGTGGACTGATAAGGTAAGGAATGAGGAGGTCCTACGCAGAATCGGAGGGGAAAGGAATATGTGGAAAACACTGATAAGGAGAAGGGACAGGATGATAGGACATCTGCTAAGACATGAGGGAATGACTTCCATGGTACTAGAGGGAGCTGTAGAGGGCAAATACTGTAGAGGAAGACAGAGATTGGAATACGTCAAGCAAATAATAAAGGACGTAGGTTGCAAGTGCTACTCCGAGATGAAGAGGTTAGCACAGGAAAGAAATTCGTGGCGGGCCGCATCAAAGCAGTCAGTAGACTGATGAAAAAAAAATGTCATTGCTATTGTTTCAACAAGTAACCTACGCGAGTACCCCTGTTGTAAACATTGCCCCTACGTCGAGCACTTCGCAGTTGGGACGTACACATGTCCGAGCTGCACCGCTGATAAAGGGAGACGGTAGTTTGAACAGAGATCTCCCGCTTTAGAGTCCAACACAGTGACCACACAACCACCACACAGTGCTTCTTGCAGTTCACTGGATGTTGCACGCTTTCAGTTTGGACCGTTCATTGTTTCTACTTTGTCTGTTTTTTCTCAGTTGAGGAAGAATCCTGTGTTCAGTTTTTGAGGGGCTAGTCACTGGGCCGTTTAACCACTGAGTCTGAGAGGGCTGCGTTGGGGAGTTTCACTTGATAATATTTCTGTATCCAACTTCTTCGCGGATTGATTCTTCCTGCACAATCTCTTAAACTTCAGCTTACTCCTCATCAATAGTAAGTTGTGATCTGAGTCAATATCTGCTTCTCGCTTCGCCTTACCATGCAGTATCCGATTTCGGAATCACTGTCTGACCATGATGTAATGTAACTGAGATCTTGCTGTATCTTCGAGCCTTTTTCAAGTAACCCTCCTCCTCCTGAGGTTCTTGAACAGAGTATTCACCTTTACGATCTGAAATTTATAGCAGAACTTAATTAGTGCTTTTCCTCTCTCATTCCTAGAACTGAGTCCATATTCTCGCATAAACCCTTTCTTGTACTCCTTCCCCTACAACAGCATTCCTGTCCCCCATGACTACGTTCTTTTTCTCTTCATCTTCAGCTTGCGACGTTGGAGTGTATACCGAAACCATCGCTGTCGGTGTTTAATTTCTGTCGATTCTGATAAGAACCACCGTATGACTAAACTCTCACAGTAACAAACTCTCTGCCTCACCTTCCTGTTCATAACGAATCCTAATCTTGTTATACAATTTTCTGCTGCTGTTGATATTGCCGTATATTGATCTGACAAGAAATCCTTGCCTTCTTTCCATTTCACTTCACTGACCCCTACTACATCAATAGTGAGCCTTTCCATTTCCGTTTTCAGATTTTCTAGCTTCCCTCCCTCGTTCAAGCTTCTGACATTCCACGCCCCAAGTCGCAGAACGTTATCTTTTCGTTGGTTATTCAGCTTTTCCTCATGATCATCTCCACATTGACCGTCTCTTTAATTATATATCTCCCACAAAAATCCAGTTTTCATTGCAGATATAAATTCTCAGTTACCAATCTTTTAAAAGGATTTTCCATTTAAACAATTACAAATTATTTTCAGCTTTCTGTATTTCACGGTTCACAGAGTTCCTCGTAGAACAAGCATATGTGCTCAAAAATTTACCGCAGTCGAGAACTGAACCAGGACCGCGCATGCGGTAGGCTAACACTTTATCCCCCAATCGCCCTGCCTGTCAATAATACATGAGTGTCACATATTGAAGATTCTCTAAAACTTTAAAGTCAATTTTCTCGAAAATTTTTGAGAGTTGCAAGGACCTGCTTTAACGATTAATATCTGAGTTCTGAACTTCATGTACCATAAACATGAAATAAATTCCAAATATGCGATGGCAGTATGATCTCTTTGTTAGTAATAGGAAATGAAGATGTGTTTTTGTCTCAACTGTAATACAATATTAATACCAGAAATTTTTAAATAGTAGAGCTTGAATAGCAAATACCTAATTTCAACATCAGCTGAGTGGGTCGCCCATGCTCTCCCCCCCCCCCCCAACTCCCCACCCCCCCCCACCCACCCACCCACACCCGACCCGCGCTTGGCGACAGATAAGCTGAGGTCGTCTCTGGGGAGAGGTGCGATGAAAGTTTCCGGGCACGCTACCCCTTTGCAGTCAGTGAACGTGCAGGCCCTGCGGAGGGAGGTGGGACGACTCTAACGAGACGGTGTTGACGGAGCGCCGTGTTGACGGAGCTCCCGCCTCACAATGGTGGGCGAGTGTGGACCACACTAGGGGGACTACAGTGGGACCAGCAGTCTGGTGCTTTCCGGCGCTGCGACGTGTTGCGGCCGGCGCCAGTTGTGAGGTCGCACGCTGGCTGCGTGCGCTCCGGCACACACACAGACACACACACACAAATAAACAAACACACTGCGGTAGCGCCGCTAAATGGAGTGAACGCCAGAATTAAAAAAGTTCCTGCAGCGCTCCTTTTCTGTCTTTCTTTTTTTTTTTTTTTTTAATGGAAAAACCGTGCAACTGTTGTGAATGAGAAAGAAGGAAACTAATGGGTAACAAAGAGACTGGTTCGAAGTTCAGTGGCATAGTGCGCAACGCGCATGGCGGCTGCCTTGGTGAGTCGCTGCACTTCATACACCACAAAAACACCGGCTGCTGTGGCCGAGTGGTTCTAGCCGCTTCAGTCCGGAACAGCACTGCTGCTACGGTCGCAGGTTCGAATCCTGCATCGGGCACGAATGTGTGATGTCCTTAGGTTAGTTAGGTTTAAGTAGTTCTAAGTTCTAGGGGACTGATGACCTCAGAAGTTAAGTCCCATAGTGATCACAGCCATTTGAACCACCACGAACACAAATCTAATCTTTGCTCTTCTCGATGGACTTGACCAAAACAGTTCGTTTCAGGCACCATACAGTCCCATGTTTTCTCTTTAATTCTCTTTCCGCCGGCCGGAGTGGCCAAGCGGTTCTAGGCACTACAGTCTGAAACCGCGCGACCGCTACGGTTGCAGGTTCGAATCCTGCCTCGGGCATGGATGTGTTTGATGTCCTTAGGTTAGTTAGGTTTAAGTAGTTCTACGTTCTAGGGGACTGATGACCTCAGAAGTTAAGTCCCATAGTGTTCAGAGCCATTTGAACCATTTTGTCTCTTTCCTGTTTGCTGTAATCAGTCTTCTAATTGCTTAGAAGTTGCATTACTACGTTACAACTTCCTCTGCTACACCAAATACCAAAATCCTCGTTTCAGACTAGTGTTTACACCCAACTTCCTCAACTGTTTGTTTGATGCGTTGTAATCCATATTGAAACATGTTAGTTAAGGGAAGGCCAGATTCGGTTACGATTGTGGACTGGGCCGTAATCACTTACATTTGGTTCCCTTTTACAGTTACCCACAATTTATTTTAAACCAGTAATTGCAGACTCAACAATGAATATAAATACCACACGTTATTAATGAAGGAATAAACATCTGTGTAAATAACAGTGTTTTCAGTTAGTTACAATTTAGCATGTCACCATTAAATATATATAAAGTAGATAATGTTTTAAAAGCAAGCCACTGTGATCTGGACAGAAGGCCTTACACCCCAGGAATGGCAATAAATTAAGAATTGTTTGATACTCGCTGTAATTTACAACTTACAGGTATTCAAATATTAAAGGTAAGTCGCCACAAACACAGCAGAAGGCATCAGACGCCAGGAATGGCCGCAAATAAGTTTGAAAGGCCCACTGCTAAAATGCAAATACCTAATTAGTATTTTAAGGCAAATGGCCACAATTATGGCTGTAGGCCTCACACTCCAGGAACGGCAATAATGTAAAAAATTTAGAAACCTTCTATAATTCAGCAAATACTTTAGCAAAGGTTAATTAAGTAACAAACAACTGATCACCAAACGGGTGAAATAAGTTGATAGCGAACTTTGTAACACAACCCTTTACATCCACTGAACACTACACTGCTAGATTTATTCCAGAAGGCGGTCAGAACTATTAACTAGACATATAGAACCTTTAATGTAGGCATTACAAGGTATTCTAATAAATAATACAACAATGAAGCACAAGAACCGGTACACAAGTTACTTAAAGGGTACTGAGGCATATTATACTCGTAGAAGGCGCGGGCTGAGGTAGCGTTGTACTAAACTATTGACCATTAGACTTCCTTTTAGAACAAACGTTTTATAAGAACCAGGGGTCCAGAGAGGGTGCTCCAGAAATCGAACTCTGAGAAGGTCCGGCAACAAACACTTTCGCGAGCGATGAGATAGGCAGCCAAGAGTTGCATTCACTTCACAAGATGGTGACTCATACTAGTGGCAGTTTAACGAATGACTAATGATAATGTTGCTGCAGCTACCTGACGTCCGATAAACCAAATGCAACGATGGAACACCACGCCAAACCTGAACTGGGGGTCTGCACTACATCCCCAGAATACTGTGTTTAGAGCACCCGTAACTAGAAAGGAATCACTACTACCAGAGTAGAAGAATCACCAACCGGCCTACAATCAAGAAAGCGGTCAAAACTACATGCTTTACCGGACAGCTACGGCAAGGCGAGGAAACGTACACTGACGCTACATACACTAACACCCGTGGCAGGTAACGGGGGAGTTAGCGGCCACCGGGCAAGAAAAATTACAGCGGGCTGACCTTAACAAATTGTAACAATTTGAAAGCGGTAAATAGTAATAAGAAGTCGAGGAAAGCTAATCAGATCCGCCTTCCCCAAGCTCTCCACTCGCTGCTCTTCTCCTCGGCGACACTATGAGCAGCAACACGAACCCAAGTCACTGGAGAATCGCGAGATATCACAATAGTGGTTTCTCTATTTGGATTGAAATACACTCATCTTAAAGCTTGCTGGATCCGGTTTACGACGAGGTCGTGCACCCTCGCAACCACAGCCCTTCCCTCCGGCAATCCATGTGTGTCGCCAGCGGTCCCGTTGTCTTCTCGCACTGTGCAGACCTGGCTCCTCCTGGGTCCCCAACTGAACTTGCCCACTCACACGACCTGGGAAAACAACGACGTCGCCCCAAAGATAGGGCAACAGTTACTACATATCGATAACCTCCGCTGCTGCCACTAGCGGACAGGCAACGCTTGCAAAACCGAGTGGCGCTAATCAACACGAGAAGATAAACAACCGTAACCAAGCCAGCTAAACGATACCGTCTGTTCTCCAACAGAGGGCAGAAACCTACAAACGACACCAACGCGAGTCACAGCACGTCTCACATATGTTCCACTAAAGCTGTTACCTAGCTTCATAGGCAACTTTTTCTATAGGAAAATTTAGGAAATGATGAGTAAGGAACCACACGTTGCAAGCCTCCCCACCCTTCACCCTGTTGCAGTGGCGACTGGCTCTTGTGAAGAATGATTGTTGACAAGCCACCGTATGTGCTCGTATCTCTCGCATTTTACCATCGTGACGTTTTGTGCGGATACACACGGGACGAAGCCTGCACTGGTTGACTCTCGGAATTTCGGCAGTAGACTGCACCGCAAAATACAGGGTGAGTCAAAAAGAGTTTTGCAACTTTGGAATGATACAGAAATTTATTTGCATAATTTCCAGAATCGGTAGATTTGTCATTTTGTAGAAAACAACCTCAAGTTTGTCTTAGTCAGTGCATCAGCACTCCATACCGGCACCAGGGGCGCCGGCGTAGTGCAAAGCGTAAGTGGCTACTTTCTCCGGTACAGAGCGTGCTCGCTGAGGATTTTGGTTCCTTGAAACGAACTTGCAACAACTGTTCGGCGTACATTTCGCACCGAATACGCTAAAGAACCTCCAAGCAGACCTACAATTTAGCCGCCTTAGCTGCAACGAGTCTGGGAAGAAATTAATTGCCGGTGGGATGTTCTCAGCATCACAAATGGTAGTCACATCGAATCAGAATGACACGTGACACTTTTATGTGAGACTTGAGGATTTTTGCTACAAAATGGCACACTTACCGATTCTGTAAGTTACCTCAATAAATTACTATATAATTCCAAAGTTGTAAAATCGTGCAGCGTCTGCCACTTCCACTCAACCTCTCCTTGACGCTTTGGCGCTTCTTAAACGTGCCTGTAACAAAACTGGGTGCTCTTCTTTGGATCTTCTCTGTTTCCTATATACAACCTGTTTGGTATGGATCCCTGACAGATGGGCAATACTCCAGTAGTGGCCGAACGATAGTTTTGTAAGCCATCTCGTTTGTGAACGTACATCCTCCCTGAGGATTCGTGCAACGGATCTCATTCTGGCATTTGCCTTAACTGCTATTAGTTTTATGTCGTCGTTCTATTTTAAATCGGTCCGTAGGCATACTCCCACATATGTAAGGATCATGAAATACTGGGTCTTTCAGCCTATTTCTGTGCAATACGTAAACATACATTCATGTTGAAGGTCGATTGCCAATCCCTATGTGAAACGTCGTACCTAAGCAGGTCTTTCTGAATTCCAGCAAAATTTACCGACGTAGCGATTTCTCTGTATAAAACAGAATCGTCTGCCAATAGCTGTACGGAACGTCCAGTGTTAACCAATAACGATTTATATCGTGAAAAATAATTGTCCTATAACATTCCCTTCGAGTACGAACGAAGTTTCAAATTTACTTTACGTCTGAAGATTTCTGTCCGTTGAGAATGACGTGCTGTTATATTTGTTAGAAATTTTCATTCAGGAAACACACTAGGTTTCGTACTCCGTACGCTTGTATTTCGTTCATGAGGACACAGTGCGGAACGGTATCGAACGCCTTTCGCCCTGGGCGCCGGTATCTGCTGCTTTCTGTATCTAGTAGACCAAGAGGGAGAGATGAGTTTCAAACAGTCGTTGTTTACGGAATATGTGTTGGTTTCTATAGATGAGATTACCGGTCTCTAGAAATGTCACAATACGCGAGCATAAAACATGTTCCTAAATTCTACATCCGACCGACTTCAGAGATACAGGCTTAAAGTTTTAGTGTGTCCTTTCTGCAACCCTTCTTGGAGAAATGAATGGCCTGCGCTCATTTCCAGTCGCTAGAAAATCTTCGCTCCTTCAGCAACCAACGGTACACTGCTGATAAAAGAGGAGTTACTTCTAGCTCATGATCTTTGTACAATCCTATTAGATTAGTAACCTATCAGGTTCAGTGGCCTTGTTTTCCTATCTAGCCGTCAGCTTTTCTGATAGCTGTCAGTCTGACGTTCGTGTGATGACTTATGGGGTGAACTATAGTACGATGTTCCTCAGTGAAGACGTTCAGTACTTCGGCCTTTTCTCTGCAATCCTTCATTTCGATCCTATTATGATCACGAAGAGTCTGCGCGAATGGCCTTCATCCATTTACTGATTCTCTGTCAAGTCGGTAGGTAGATTACTTTCGAATTTGTTGAGCATTTTACGCATGGCTCTCTTAAGCTAATTTTGGTTTCGTTCAGTTTTCATCCATGCGGTTCTGGCCTGATTAATATTAGCAGTCACGCTTTCGTGACAGCTTTCCGGCACGGCCGTCGAAATTTCGATGGGTCCCTCACAACTCTGTTCGACACATATCTGTTGGAGGCATATTGTACAGTATTTAAAGATGCTCAACATTTTCGGTCCTGGGGATGAACTTTCAACATTGACCGTTCAAGTAGTCTGTAATATGTGTTGTCCCACTTGACAAGCAGAAATATCCTCCTTTTTTAGCTTTCTTTCCTATCTGCAACCATATTCAGTGATGCTATAGCGACCATATGATCACAGATTCCCTGTTCTAGGCTAATTCGAGAAGTTCGGGCCAACTTAGTGACCCAAAAATATAATACGTTGCTTCAGGAACAATTGTTTGATTATCTGATGAAGGTAATTTTCGGATGAAGCATCTAGAACAATTTCACATGATTTCCTTGCCATAATATTCACCCTAACCACTTCAGTCTCCCAGCCTTTAGCTGGTAAGCTGATGTCTCCATCTAATATTACAAGATGATCAGAGTATTTACATTGAAACTTCTCCAAGTTCTCCCTCAAATGTTCCTCAACTACTGCTCTTGAGGCTGGGGTATATAAAACATCCGATGATAATGTTCCGCACTCCTCATCTTCACCCAAAAGATTCGGAATCTGTAATAATTCACTAGTTAATATCGCAACGTTTCGTAAGCTGCCTCCTTTGAGGATGACTTCATTTACTTAGAATTCTTCCAATGAATCTCACTCTGACACTTCCCTTCATTGCGATTGGCTTTATGTCGTCGTTTCATTTTATCTCCACCACTGGCGCTCAATCTATCTTTGCGATATACATTCCAAACGGAGCTATTAACATCTGGCTTTGCGTCTAGAGAAAAATGTACAAGGAACACACATTTTTTGGTCGATACTTCAATATAAAATCACATGAAGCGGCGCGCGCTAAAGACCGCCATAAGCATTATCCGCCATTTTTATCACTGCTATCACTGCTATTAACATCTGGCTTTGCGTCTAGAGAAAAATGTACAAGGAACACACATATCACTGCTATTAACATCTGGCTTTGCGTCTAGAGAAAAATGTACAAGGAACACACATTTTTTGGTCGATACTTCAATATAAAATCACATGAAGCGGCGCGCGCTAAAGACCGCCATAAGCATTATCCGCCATTTTTATCACTGCTATCACTGCTATTAACATCTGGCTTTGCGTCTAGAGAAAAATGTACAAGGAACACACATTTTTTGGTCGATACTTCAATATAAAATCACATGAAGCGGCGCGCGCTAAAGACCGCCATAAGCATTATCCGCCATTTTTAACATTTTTGTTGTTAGACTTAATTTCGTATTTTGCGCAGAATTTGCGAATATTTCACGTTCTACACTATTAAATTCTGTGTAATGCATTAAAGTTATTTGGAATGTATTTTTCATTCGTCAGGTACCCAGAATTTTGTGGTGAGTGAAGTGCTAGATATTATTATAACTGTTTACATTATATGTGGAAAATTACGTATTACACTCCTGGAAATTGAAATAAGAACACCGTGAATTCATTGTCCCAGGAAGGGGAAACTTTATTGACACATTCCTGGGGTCAGATACATCACATGATCACACTGACAGAACCACAGGCACATAGACACAGGCAACAGAGCATGCACAATGTCGGCACTAGTACAGTGTATATCCACCTTTCGCAGCAATGCAGGCTGCTATTCTCCCATGGAGACGATCGTAGAGATGCTGGATGTAGTCCTGTGGAACGGCTTGCCATGCCATTTCCACCTGGCGCCTCAGTTGGACCAGCGTTCGTATGGACGTGCAGACCGCGTGAGACGACGCTTCATCCAGTCCCAAACATGCTCAATGGGGGACAGATCCGGAGATCTTGCTGGCCAGGGTAGTTGACTTACACCTTCTAGAGCACGTTGGGTGGCACGGGATACATGCGGACGTGCATTGTCCTGTTGGAACAGCAAGTTCCCTTGCCGGTCTAGGAATGGTAGAACGATGGGTTCGATGACGGTTTGGATGTACCGTGCACTATTCAGTGTCCCCTCGACGATCACCAGTGGTGTACGGCCAGTGTAGGAGATCGCTCCCCACACCATGATGCCGGGTGTTGGCCCTGTGTGCCTCGGTCGTATGCAGTCCTGATTGTGGCGCTCACCTGCACGGCGCCAAACACGCATACGACCATCATTGGCACCAAGGCAGAAGCGACTCTCATCGCTGAAGACGACACGTCTCCATTCGTCCCTCCATTCACGCCTGTCGCGACACCACTGGAGGCGGGCTGCACGATGTTGGGGCGTGAGCGGAAGACGGCTTAACGGTGTGCGGGACCGTAGCCCAGCTTCATGGAGACGGTTGCGAATGGTCCTCGCCGATACCCCAGGAGCAACAGTGTCCCTAATTTGCTGGGAAGTGGCGGTGCGGTCCCCTACGGCACTGCGTAGGATCCTACGGTCTTGGCGTGCATCCGTGCGTCGCTGCGGTCCGGTCCCAGGTCGACGGGCACGTGCACCTTCCGCCGACCACTGGCGACAACATCGATGTACTGTGGAGACCTCACGCCCCACGTGTTGAGCAATTCGGCGGTACGTCCACCCGGCCTCCCGCATGCCCACTATACGCCCTCGCTCAAAGTCCGTCAACTGCACATACGGTTCACGTCCACGCTGTCGCGGCATGCTACCAGTGTTAAAGACTGCGATGGAGCTCCGTATGCCACGGCAAACTGGCTGACACTGACGGCGGCGGTGCACAAATGCTGCGCAGCTAGCGCCATTCGACGGCCAACACCGCGGTTCCCGGTGTGTCCGCTGTGCCGTGCGTGTGATCATTGCTTGTACAGCCCTCTCGCAGTGTCCGGAGCAAGTATGCTGGGTCTGACACACCGGTGTCAATGTGTTCTTTTTTCCATTTCCGGGAGTGTATTTTGTCGGTCGTGCACCATTTTGCACCTTGACACAGAAGGTCTTTTACCACGGAACATGTGATATTTGTCTTAACAATTTAGCTTTCCTGCAAATGGATTTTTCTCTTTTTTAGTTTCCAGTATCTTATATGTCAAAATGTACCTAACTTATAACGGATCTTTGATAATACTTATGCTTATACTGATTTCGCTTACTGGTTATTGGTGTGTAGGAGAGTAACAGTGTACCTGAAAGGCTACTACAAACCATAAGGTATCTTACGAAGGGTTTAGGGTCGCCATACGAAAGATACTTGAGGAAATCACGAACTGTATCTATTAAAATTTCGCGAACAATAAATGATTCCCATTTACCACAAGAAAGCTAAGGCTCTCTCGTCAAAGGCGAGTATGTACCCCGTTCTCAGTCAGGCAGTCTATCTGTTCATAGAGAATGTACTCTATGAAACTGAAATGTCACTTAGGCAGCAAATGAATAAATAGGCCTGCATGAACTGTAGATATGAAAAACGCTGCAGGATTGATCCTATGAAACAGAGATTGGGATATGTGGGATAAAAAACTAACAGTGAAATTCAATTTAAACTAGTTTTAACGTTTATTTCACGTAATCAAATTGGAAAAGCACTACATATTTGTGTAGTGCTTTAAACAACCACGTGAGCAAAACAAATAATCAGGTACCTTGCCTGATGGGCTTGTATATCATTAGAGTCTCATAAAATAGTAATCACTTAGTAGTAAGGAACCTCACGCGCTTTTCACATTGATACTAACACCACTCAACAGATAGAAAATGAATTAGAAGAATTACACCATGCACCACAAACACGCAGCATTGGCAAAAGGTTTGGTACAGCGGTCTAACGCTAAATATGGAAAACTGAAGTCGTGGTACTGAACGAGAATTACCATCCGAAATGCAGATCAGATCTTGAATGCCTGTAAAACACAGCACACTCGTGAAGGAAATGTAATGTAAGCCTTGCTAGTATAGAATAGGAACGAAAACCGAGGAGCTGAAGATTTTTCATACACGTGGCTCTAGCCGCACAAAGACAGACCGAGAAAAAGTATAAAAAATCAGAAAAGTCAATTGAACTACCAATATAAGTAAGTTTTAGCGGAATAACTGAAGATGAAACAGATTCCGAAAACCGAAGGTTCCCCAAAACAACGACGAACACAAGCGATTGTGCAAACAAAGGCACGCACACTTACGGCTGGAAATTACGGGATAGCGACGAAACTAACGAAACAGAAAAGTGATAATATTAGAAACACAAACACACGCACATTCGCATGGGAAACACAAATTATGATTGAGACTAAGCAGAATTCGCATGCCACGCTCCCTTATTTCTAAGATATGGTTGAGCCAAGTAAATACTAGAAAAATCTAACAATCACAAAACACCGTACCACTTCCCATTCTGGTGGAATGTTCTGCATCATTGTAAAGGTTTTGAAGCTAGAAAAGAGATAGATAAAAACTTCGACTAGGCTGAAACTTACACAGACCAAGTTACCATATTCATTATTGCTAACAAGCTGCCACGAGCAACCTCTATTTCCAGAATCGCAGGATCAAGTGTTCTGCACCCAGACCCAATCGAGGTCCCCACACACAGGCAGACGAAGTTGTCACAAAAGAATCTTACCAAACCTTACCAACTTAAGCAGAACAGCTCTTCGACTAGAAGCTAACAAATGGTTCAAATGGCTCTGAACACCATGGGACTTAACTTCTGAGGTCATCAGTCCCCTAGAACTTAGAACTACTTAATCCTAACTAACCTAAGGACATCACAAACATCCAAGCCCGAGGCAGGATTCGAACTGTAGCGCCTAGAACCGCTCGGCTACTCCGGCCGGTTAGAACCTAACAAAACCAAAGTTGGCTCAACTGCCACAATAGCAGAAAAGAAACTTTACCACCACAAGACGTTATAAAAACTCAATATACATACGCACTCACTCACTCTTTCATTCCAAGATAACAGGAATGGGAAAGATGGATAGCGGTACAAACAAAAACACTGTAATTAATTGTGAGGAAGTAGAGATGCGTAATAAATCAATGCATGGCTGTCAAATAGATACGGAACAAATAAGAATTCAGCGAATGTATGCAACTGTGGCTGACTGGAGCACCCTCAGCTGCTCATTATTTATTCTGGCACGTTTACTGAATGCATCGGAAGTATAAGGTGCTAATAGACAGGTAAAATGACGTTAAATTTTATTTACATATTATGAAGGGGATAATATGGAATCATTTCAATACATAATTGACAAGATTTTCTCTATTCCATCGATTATAAATTTCAATCGAATATTTTTTTCCTAGGTACAAGAACTTATTGTACCTTGGAACATGCTTTCACATTTGACAGAACCTTAATTTTTCCGGAATGATTTTTGTAATTTTAGAAAACTACTGCAGCACATTAGAAGTGATCCCAACATTTAAAAATAGGAATGGAAAATGTATTACACATATAAACAGGGATGGCTAGGGGTGAATATCTGTATAGGCATGAAGGTACAAAACTCTCCTCTAATACGTGAATATTGCACCGTTCATAGGAGACAGTAGATCTGTGACCTTCCCATAGATACTCATTAAGATTATATTAACATTTTCATTTTCCGATACGCCATGACGAACGATAATCTCTTTAATCCATAGGGATCTAACACATTTCTGGATTCCTCATTCACAGCTTGTTCTTGACATTTTGTAAATAGGTTTTCATGGGAATCCTTGCGTCTATCTTAAAGTGTCTGCCAGTTCACTTTTTCCACAATTTTCATGAGAATCCCTTATTCGGCACACAATGCTGTAACCATTTGTACCTTCCATCTTTGATTACGCCCTTGTTTCTTGTTTGTCCTAATTAGTACGGAATTGCACTAAGTTAATCAATATTAAAGAAACTAAAATAAGGATTTAGTAAGCGAAGTACCTGAAAGCAGTAAAATTATGGAGAAAACAAAAATGAAATTTAAGTTTGATAGACTTTACATTTCATTCTTTTAGCAGGCAAATGGCACAGTAACTACAAGCTCAGAGAAAGATGTACAAGAATTCCACGATTTCTTTCAATGCTTTTATACTTTGAGAGATAAAGCACAGTTAGTAAAAAATGATTAATGTAGAGAGATATAATGGCTTAGTCGAGGCTAACAATAGTAAAATTTTTCAAATGGCTCTGAGCACTATGGGACTTAACATCTGAGGCCATCAGTCCCCTAGAACCTAGAACTACTGAAACCTAACTAACCTAAGGACATCACACACAGCCATGCCCAAGGCAGGATTCGAACCTGCGAGCATAGCAGCAGTGCGGTTCCGGACTGAAGCGCCTAGAACCGCTCGGCCACAGCGGCCGGCGCTAACAATAGTAGCCGAAGCAGTGCTGCAGGGCACTCGCAATAACTGTAAGAGATTACATGTACAAGGTAAACATTAATAAAACCGACTAACTACTAGGACGGATTTCATACTGGAAATGGCAAAAAAAGGTCTTATGAAAATGTGTCTAGAAATGCACCGTTGCCACAGTAGATGGCCCTGACGAGTGGAAATTCCTGTGACCACGTGTCATGTGTTCCTTGTGTGTTGTAGGCTGTGCGAATGACGCAGTATGCAGTAAGCACAGAATTGTCCGCTACTCATGTCAGGAACAAGCGGAGATGGTGTTTATCTACGGCCTAACAGATGGAAACGATGGAGAGGCAGCACACCGAAACAAGTACCCTCACAGACACCAACCACATCACACACCATTTCAAGCCCGTTTTAGTTGTTTTTGTGATCGTGGGTCCTTTCAGACAGACGAAGGTGACCGCTCGGAGGACGTAAACTACCACAAAGACATGCATGACAGCCACTACTAGCCTTATCACCTCCAACAAGTGCAAGGATCACAAGCAACGGGTTTCCCTATGAGCGAGTACTTGTGTCGAAAGAGCCGTACTGCCTTTCAACCGTTTCTACCTTCTTGGCCAACACCATCTCGGCTTGTTCCCGACATAGATACCGAACCATTCTGCTGCTAACAGTGCGCTGCGTAAATCACACAGCGTGCAACCACAGCACGTGGTCAGAGGTACTTAGATTCATCAGTGCCATCTACCGTGGCAACGATGCATTTCCAGACACACGCTCATAAAACCTCTCTCCCTTCATTTTGAGACAGGAATCCGTCCCTGCAGTTTGCCGGTTTTATTAATGTTCACCCTGTGTATGGGTGTATAAGATAGATCGTTGATGGAATGAAATGAATAAACACCAATGACCGAAATAAAATTTTTCTGGGCTACAATTGTACAATCTCGCTAAAAATTACATTATTTTATGAATAACTTTTAAATGTATAGTATACTAATCCAACACTATTGTTCGTAGAGAATATTCCTGTAAATCATATAGCAGTCTGAAAATGGTTATATCCTGGAAAGCAGGAAAGGATTTCTTACTCGACAATAAAAGGATAGTCGCCTCAAATGGAAACGAATCGTCCGCACTTGCGTACTTCAGTTATAATTTTACCAGTCATAGTAAAAAGTGAGAGAGTTTAATGAATATTTTCAGTAGTTAGGAAAGTGCAGGTAGAAGGTGCAGAAGGGACCGAGAACGTAAAAACTTTGAATTAATAGCATAACACGTTCGCGTAAGAGACAGCGGTCTGAAAAGTTTCGACGGCGCAGAAACAGTTTCTTCCTTTAATATGCTGCACGCAAGAAAAATAATATCATGCCATTATCTCCC
The DNA here is from genome assembly GCF_023898315.1 of Schistocerca nitens. Classification (NCBI taxonomy): domain Eukaryota; kingdom Metazoa; phylum Arthropoda; class Insecta; order Orthoptera; family Acrididae; genus Schistocerca; species Schistocerca nitens. The sequence continues at coordinate 476,232,371 of NC_064621.1, read as the reverse complement.
AACGTGGCAATTAATTATGCAAAAGCGAGCAAGATGAATCTAAAGTAGCCAGAAAAGCAATAAGAGCCATAGCGTACTAAAGAGCATTATAACCTTTCAAGCATTGTTCGTTGTCAGTTACGTGAAAATATAAAATTCTCTTAACACTCTATTCTTCCTCGTTTTACTCACACTGTTGATGCGCTTTATGTCTTTTAGTTCCACGACAGTTGCAGTGAGGGTCGTTTAATGCACTACTCAGAGGTGCATACTTTAGAGACACATTACCCGCAGCCCCCTTTCCATAAACTCTTTGTCGTGGTATTCTAAGCTGCTTAATTACCAGCTATGAAACATTATGACTTAGCTACCAAAGCACGACAGCGTTAATTGTGATGTCATAAAGTAAATATCACCTTAGAAGTAAGTCATTTACATAGAATAACTATGCACGTGATATGCTCATATAAGAATACTCTTTTCTATTATCACCATGATCTAGGAGCAGCATTTCTGAATACAAATGGAAACATCTTGGATCTATCCTAAACTGCTCTAAATCTGAATAAAAATCAGCAGTAATGATGGCTGGTGTAGGGAATCACCCTCGTTCCTTCAAAGCCTAATCAAAGAGGACTTTCTTGCCCTTAGGCAGGGAAACCTCCTATAAAAGCACAGGATTTAGCAGTGATCTACTGATGATGATTCAGAAGGCATTAGAAACTAATGTATTAAATATACATAATGGTGACGAACAGGAAAAGTTGAATATATTTCTAAAGTGTCATGTTACCCTCTTCACTGGCTAAATATTTCGGATGAGTTCATCATTCGGCTCACCGCCAGGAGACTGCCAATGGGGATAAAAAATCATCACGACCCTCTCTCAATGCTTTACTACCCTCTCCTTATAAAACTTAACCAAAATCATCCTGCTAGCCATGTGAGACTAGTACTCCTGGATGAAAGGATATTGCGGAGACACAATCGCAGCCTGGGAGATGGGCTATGCCATTTCTCCCGTACACTGTTTCTTTCAATAGAGTTAGTCCCGTACGACATGCAGGAGAACAAACATCTGAATAGTTTGGGAGACAGGTGAAAGGTGCTGGTGGACATATTCTGTGAGCCCGGACGTGGGTACTGCGTGCGTGGCCCAGTCGGTAAGAGCACTGTGCGTGGAAGGCCGTGTTCCTGTTCCTAGTCACAGTTCGGCATGCAGTTGTAATCTGCGAGAAGGATACATAAAAACGTTTAGTTGGTAGTAGTGGTGCACATGTTATACTGTTGAAATAAATAGTATGACCGCTCGGAGGACCTAAGCAAACATTATAAGCGACAAAAAAGGGGGTCGCATATACTTTTATTCCCATTACAAATACCAAACCGAATTACGTACTTTCTGTCGAGCAGTAATTGACTCCATGACGTCAACACAAGGGTCTACGACCCATCGGCAATATGGTGAATAGAGATTGACCCCAGGGTGAAATAGTGAAGGATGAGGACGGTAACTGAATATGTCATTGTCATTTGTCTTAATAGACAGGCAACGGAAAATCTAAATCAGGTTGCCTGGACGGAAATTTGAGGCTGCTGGCGATGCTGCTCTTTTATTTACTGCGTCTACATCTACATCAACATGACTAGTCTCTTGTTCACCCTTCAGTGTTTGAGAGAGGGCTCATAGAGCACTTCCAGAATTTCTCTCGACTGTTCCACTCCAGAAAGGCATGAGCAAAAATGAAAACGCAAATACTTCCTTGACAGTTCTTATTTCTCCTTACGTATATGGGAGACAAAAAATTGCTTTAGCATTCTGAGGAGAAAGCTAGTAACTGAAATTTCGTGAAAAGATCTCTAAGCGCGAACGACGTGTTTTAATAATTCCTTTCCCAAACCATGTTTCATAGCTGTGATATCCCCACCACTATTTTACAATAATGACAGACAAACTGCCTTCTTGGAACTTTTGTGATGTCCACCTTGGTGAGGATATCGCAAACCGCCTCCTCCCAGAACCACTCAAGAAGGAATGGACAAGCTTAGTTTCGACAGTCTTTGGATCGCCTCACCCACAAAATTCTCTGTGTAGCGGTCTGCAAATCACAAATTCAGCAATTAATCGATCTCTGGTACTCTTCAGGGCAACGGCCTTACCGCAGTGGATACCCTGGTTCCCGTCAGATAACCGAAGTTAAGCGCTGTCGGGCGTGGCCGACACTTGGATGGGTGACCATCCAGGCCGCCATGCGCTGTTGCCATTTTTCGGGGTGCACTCAGACTCGTGATGCCAACTGAGGAGCTACTCGACCGAACAGTAGTGGCTCCGGTCATAACGACCTGGAGTGCGGTGTGCTGACCACACGCCCCTCCTATCCGCATCCTCAGCTGAGGCTGACACGGCGGTCGGATGATCCCGATGGGCCACTTGTGGCCTGAAAACGGAGTGCTTTGGTACTCTTGACATACATTATTTGATCAAAAGTATCCGTAGACCCACCCCCACGTAATGCAGAATTGACCAAAAGATGTTACGGGAGCGGACCACCCAGTACAAAAGAAGGTGAAGAATGATCTATTGACACCGCTCGGAGTGGCCGAGCGGTTTGAGGCTCCATGTCACGGACTGCGTGGGCCCTCCCGCCGGAGGTTCGAGTCCTCCCTCGGGCATGGGTATATGTGTTGTTTTTAGCATAAGTTAGTTTAAGTAGTCTGTAAGACTAGAGACCGATGACCTCAGCAGTTTGGTCCCATAGGATTTCACACATTTGAACATTTGATGTATTGTCATTACAGAAGCACTAAGAGCAGAATGGGTCAGCCAGGAGTGCCCAGTGACTTTGAACGTGGTGTTGGTGTTGTATGTTACGAAAGTAAAAAATCCTACAAGGACTTTCAGCTCCTCTAGAGCTGCCCTATTTTTGGTGACATGGTTCTATAGTGGAAAGGAGAAGGGATAAACCAAGACGTGCCAGATCTCATGTACTGACGGACTTGGGCAGTAGATCTCTCAGGAGGGTGGTTGCAAAAAATCGCATGAAATCAGTGGAAGGGATCACTCGTGAGTTCAAAAGTGCAACCAAAAGTCCAACAAGGATGATGCGCTTAGGGAGTAGGAAACAATCAGGTACAATGGTCAAGTAGCTTGTCGTGAACCACGCGTTTCTGTAGCAAGTGCTAAGGGACGCCTAGGGTGGTCTCTAAAGCGGCAAGACTGGACAGTGGGTTACTGGAAACGAGTGACTTTCAGGGGTAAATCGTGCTATACTGTTTAGGAATCCAAAGGGAAGTTTTTGGTCTGGAGAACGTAATTTGCCGTTCTACCATTACGTGTAGTGCCTACAGCAAAGTACAGAGGAGGTGTTCTTGCTGCATGAGGATGTTTTTCGTAGTTAGGGGTTGGTTCCCTTTTTGCGCTTAAGAATATGCTAAATGCGGAAGTATATGAATGCATTTTACTGCGAACAGCAAGAGAACAGTTCGGTGACGATTATTATCAGCGTGACAATGCACCCTGTCATAAAGCAGCATCTGTGAGGCAATGGTTTGTGGACGATAATGCTCCTGAAATGTTTTGATCTGCACAGAGACTTGACGTGAACCCAACGGGACACTTTTGGGTTGAGTTAGAACGCCGACGTACCCAAACATCCAACATCGCTACCTTCTCTGGGTTTGCCTCTTGAGGAAGAATGGGATGTCATTGCTCCAAAGATATCCCTCACTGAAAGTGTCTTCCATTGAGGTGAAGGCCGAACTCACTCCATATAATTACCCACAAATACACCACTGGTCAAAAATTTTCTATCGCCCATGATAAAGACTACGTACTTCATTTTAATGGACAAGCACATCGTACAAACTAAATAGCCCACCAAATAAAAGTTTTCTCTTTCTAACGCTAACTTCAGTATAATATGTTTTAAATATTAGCCTCTTCAAAGTATCCACCCTTTGCCCTCAGAATAGCTGCACAAACTGTTAGCATTCTGGAGATAAGATTTTGTAAAGTATTTGCAGATAATGCAGTCCAAAATGTCTCTAAATCACTGCATAGAACTTCAGTATTAGATGATATCATTTTTTGACCTCCCTGTTAAGTTCATGTCATAAGAGTTCAATGGGATTTAAGTCACATAACTGACTTGGCCAAATCATATCCTTCTGTTCCTTGTATTTCTCGTGTCTATGGACGTACCCTCTGTACAATGTACAGTATGTCTCGAATCATTGTTCTGCAGCATAACAAACGCACGACCAGTAAGTTTCTTGCAAGATAGAACTTCAATGTTGATCAGTATCACGTGATATTCCTTCCGTAATATTCCATTAATTCTCACTAGATCCCCTACTTCATCAGACACAAAACATCTTCACACCATGATCGACTCTTCAGTACGCTTCATCGTTCTCATGACACACTGACTCCTCATACGTTCTCCGCGAAGTTGACGAACAAACATTCGACGGTGGCTTCCAGATACTTGAAACTTGGATTCGTCTTTGAATAATACCTTGGACGATTGCATCACGCTTCAGCTTCTATGTTGGTACACCCTTTGCTGCTTTTTTTTTTTTAGCCTTTCTTTTCATGGTACAGATTTCTCCGCAGCAGCTCTGCACTCTTTAAACCTTCTTCACGAAGATGGCGTTGCATTATGGAGACTGAGATTTGAGATGCTCCCATACTGTTTACTGCCTCGCGAATTTCGGGTGCAGTACGGGTCAACTGACGTTTACTCGGTATCAATTGATCTTCCCTGTATGATATTACTCGGAGTCTTCCAGATCCCGAAACACTTGCATTGGGACCAGTTTGCTTCCAAACGCTACAACGTATACACCACTGTAGATTGGGCTACGCAAACTACTGTTTTTATTGTGACTCCGCAGATTTCCCCGGCGTCTTACATGTTTATGTTCTTCACGGGCATGCTGCCGGATATGACTGGCTTCACTACACGATACTTCGGCGATCCATCTGGCCGCCATCTTCAGGTGCGATCGCTGAGTACACAATCACGATGGAACTGAATGACCATCAGGTCAACTTTTGTATGATAAAACTACTGAGCTTTGTCCCCATGTGTTGAGATCCACATATTTTTTATTTAATGACGTATTTTTTTAACAAACTGACGGTGTGGCTGTAGGGAGTCCTCTTTCCCCTATCGTCGCCAATCTTTTTATGGAAGATTTTGAAGATATCGAACTCAGGACTTCTTCTTTTCATGTTTTTGGAGATTCTTGGATGATATTTTAATTGTTTGGCCCATGGAATGGGAGCTCTTAATCGGTTTCTAGATCATTTTAACTATCTTCATCCACGCATCAAATTTTCGATAGAAATTGAAAAAGATATAAATGACCTTTTTTAGATATTCTAGTACACAAAAAAGAAAATGGTACCTTAGAACATGGCGTATACCATAAATCCATGCATACGGGCCGCTATCTTCATTCTAGCTCAACGGATATACCGATCACCAAATCAATCGTACTTTTCAGTTTGGGCCATGAACTGAACCAGAGCCGGACAGCGGTAAATTATTTGCTTTTATACCCTTTGCTGAAAATATTTCTTCAAAAATTTCTAAAATTCTCAGGAAATATGATATTGAAAGTGTTCTTTTGCCTTTGGCAAAGACTAGAGCTTTGTTTGGATCCGTTAAAGATGATTTGGGATTGAGAAAGCCTGGAGTTTATAAAATGCCCTGTCATTGTGGAAAAGCCTGTATTAGACGCACTATTCGCATTGTTCATGACCGATGTGTGAAACATAAGCGTCACATACGTTTGCTCCAGCCTGAAAAATCTGCCGTCGCCGAACATGGTCTCAATGAAGGGCGTAACATGTCGTTTTAAGAGACGAAAATTATTGCTCCGGCTTCTCGTTACTGGGATTGTGTGCTCAAGGACTCCATCGAAATACGTTATCTGATGACATTATTAATAGAGATACAGGTGTTCCTCTAAGCAAGATATGGAACCCTATTTTATCTGATACAAAACAACGGTCTGGTTTTCGACCCGCTACATCTTAATTAGCGATTTATCACTTCCGCCAGTTTCTACCGCCGGCGGCGCTGCAATTATTCGCTTCGCATTGGGCAGCTCTTCCGCTCCTCACGCAGTCGTAGAAGCCTGTACGCAAAATAGAAAGGAGCCGCAGTTTTTTATGTTAATTCAGTCACAGCGTGATTGAGTACTCTGCGATCGTACCTGAAGATGGCAGGTAGATGGATCGCTGAAATAGCGAGTAGTGAAGACGTTCATATCCGGCAGAATAGCCGTGGAGAGCACAAATACTCACGTTATTGCCCTACTAGAATAGCCTTGCTGGTGCAGAGCGACAACTATAGCTCGTTTCAAATTCCTGATTTCACCCTGTAACTATAACATGATATGAATCTGATCACGTATGTTAACACTCCTCTAAGTACATACATTGTACTGTAAAGTAGCGCGAACTGATTGATACACAGCCATTTGAAGGAGTGAGGTCTATTCGAATGGAATTGTTTTAGGTAAAGGCATGTCACAGGTCTCGTGGATACTCACCAAAGCCCCTCTGTGCAAACAACAGAGACGCTCAGTCTATATATCTTTATTTTATTATCAGGAAGGGATATGAGAAAATATTTAGATCGAAATACCTTTGAACCAAAAATCCGCATTTGTGACACGTGATCGAAAACTTTTGACAAGTCGTGTAAGTGACTGGATACTTTTGAGGAGCTGTGTGGTTATCAAAAAGAGGCCCAACAACAGTTTTATACGAAAAAGAATAACCAGAGGTGAAATGGCTACAAACGTCATATTCTAACTCTTCTTCGTTGCACAAACTGGTGCAGAAGTGTGTCTTCTGTTACTGACGTTAGGATTCCCTGTCTCTTTCTTAATTAACGAAGGTTTCCTAAAGAACAACGTAGCAGGTTGGGAGTTGGCTTCGGCGTCAGCCTAAGTTAGTTGTCAGCAAGCGCTGCGTCCGGTGAATGCATTCGGCTCGCCGCTCACGTCTCAGTTATAAGGCGAACCCGCGGAACAAGCCAACTTTCTTCCCGCGGCATCAGCAGTCCTCGCTCAGAGGTCCTGTTTCTGCGGCATCGGCTGCCCGCCGCTATCCCCTGCACTTGCTCTGGATTTGAACAAAGTTACGGAGATTTACTGCGCTCGATAGAACATCCCATCCTTGTTTCCTCGCGTCTTTTTCTCGTCGTCTTGCGGTGCCGTGCGGTTTTACGCGGGCGTCCATTTCGGTTGTCGATTTCGGGGAAATGCTTCGCCCTACAGCAACCAGTACCTGAAATCAACTCACTAAGTGCATATCAAGTAATGGCTATAACAGCAAAAGTATATTCGCACCAGAAAACGGAAAAATTGCACAGGTTCAACAATACGCAGGAAAGGAACCAGAAACAATGCGGCGAATTACAGGTCCACATCACTGACATAGATTTGTAGTATGAATTTAACAACGTTCTTCACAAGTGGCATATAATAAAATTGGGAACCTGTGGAGTATCAACTCAATCGTACGACTGGATTGATGATTTTCATTCTGTGATGTTACAGTTCGTAATGGAAATGGAAATGTGTGGTTAGGTCTATGGGAGCAAACTGCTGAGGTCATCGGTCTCTAGGCTTACACACTACTTAATCTAACTTAAACTAACTTATGTTAAAGACAACACACACACTCATGCCCTAGGGAGGAGTCGAACCTCAGACGGCGGCAGCCGCGTGAACCGTGGCACGGCGCTTGAGACCGCATGGCTACCCCGCGTGGCTACAGTTCGTAATAATTGATCAGATGTCATAGAGCGAAAGTGAAGTGATATCTGGAATTTCTCATCTTACAATAAATGAGCTTGGTGTGAATAATTTCCATTACAGTACGGTGTCGTTTCATGCGATAAAAAATGTCTAATCCGAATTATCATGAATTTCGAGTTAGTGAAGTTCGAATTTGTATGGGTTTCTCATATTACAGTGCACATAGTTGTATATAGCAGTTGATTTGGTAATTTAGTTTATTGGTACTTTGTTGTTCCCTTTCTTTTTAAATAAACGACCTGCTGATGAGTTTTTAGGAAGACGAAATCGGTAATGATATATTTTGTTTGACCCGGTGCTGAAAACATGCAACATAAGACACTTGTTTAAGAGACGATCACCGTATCATCCTCAAGGGAAAGGCCCTGTCTATTTTTCAGCAGTATTAAGACAGACGAACATAGTTAGGAGTCCATAATTCCAGAAATAGGTAAATCAATTCATCCACCACGAATCTCGTAGTCAATCGTGAGGTTACACGCAAATAATTAAGTCCATGAAAGTGTTTCTTTTATCGCTGCGTGCAGGACAATTAGAGTAGATCGCTCAAAATGTGATGAACGCCTGTGATCAGCCTCTTATCTTATATAGGGTGGGCAGAAACAATCTGAAAATATTTTAGGGTGTTGCAGGGTCGGTTGTGCTGAAAAATAACTACTGAGAAAAAAATTCGATTCGTTGCTCCGTTTCTGAGTTAATTAGCATTCAGATTAACCAATCAGACCATTGAGCTCGTAAATTCAAGCGGCCTGCCAGAGACGGTGTCGTCAAACGTGTGTTTCGTTTGGTTTCCTAAAACCGAACAAGAGAGTGATACGGAAATTGGGAAAAATTAGGGAAGAGATGGTAGTAAGACCCGAACCCGAGCCAAAGGCTGTGCAGCAACTGACATTAATTATATCTGGCGGGCCGCTTGAATCTGCGCATGCAACGGCTTGATTGGCTCACTTGAGTGCTAATCAACTCGGAACAGCGCAACATATCTTTATTCTTAACAATTATTTTTCATCACAGCTTATGCTGCAACATCCTCACAACCTTTTCAGATTATTTCTGACCACCTTGCACAAGGCTCTGCTCGTTCTCTTCATACTCTGTTACTGAACATGTTTCAAATACGCGTGGTTACTCATCTGAACACCCATCAAAGGAAGCTACCACTACAGCCAAGTCCATGAAATCGATAACCACCTCTTTATATAGACATCTCCAATATGTATACACAGTCTCACACACTCATGCCATAAAAAGACACACAACCATAGAATAGTGATTTACAGTGCTAATTACTAACTGATTAGGTGATGGAGTATATGCTACATTACTGATCAGTGTTTGTATTTCCGTCAAAGTGGAATCACGAAACATTAAAGGCCTCTGTCTGAAAGGAACTGTGTGCGAGTATCAACTAAATGTCATCGAATATTAATGATCAACTACGTTAATTTAACTGGTTGTACATGCAAATTTAATCTTTATTGACTACTCATTGCTGAAGAATGTTTTATTGTGTAATTAATTAACTGAACTACACTGATTTAATCGTGCTTGCAGCGTTATTCGAAATCGTAAATATATGCTTGTTACTGTTTTGGCTACCATCAAAGATGTTTTTCTGAGAAGTTGTACCTGAAGCTGAAGACAGTCGCTGCTGGTACTATATCACTGGACCTGCTCGTCGTTGCTGAGCTGAGATGGGTCTCAAATGGCGGTGGCTCCTTTTCGATTCTAATGAATCGTCTGAAAATATTTTCTCCAAAACTCAACTTCTGGAAACCACCCGGTAAACATAAATAGTAACATTGTTATAATAACTCCAGGAAAAATTCGTGATGGGATTTAGATAACAGTAAAAAGAACTGTTTACGGCAACACTGAACACTCGATTTATCATACAGTATATATTTCGGACGCAGTATGCACATTTATTCAAACTCCACCTTCCGTAAATCTCGTACTATGATGTCACAAGTAATTAAAAAGTTCTAAATATTGCTTAAGGAAGTCCATGTTATATTCACTTTTTTCACAGAAACACCGATCGTTCACTTGCCATAGCCAGTCTCCACTACACAGTCCAAATACATCTTCCACTTCGCTGATAAACAAAGTTCTACAGATGACTGCGCTCGCCATCACAGCCATATATATCACTCGTTCCACCCGTATGGCTTCAATGAGAGTCCCAGTTTGTCGAACTCAACGTAGGTAGCCGTCATTAAATGACTCGACGATTCGTGACTTTTTCTGTTTCCTTTGTTCTCTCTGTGGCAGATGTAATACCGCTTTTCCTTCTGTCATCCAGTAGGCCCCTTTTCGTGATACGCTCCGTCTATAATGACCTTGTTGCCAACGGACGACTAAGCTTTAATTTAACTTCCTTATTTACTATCAGCGTTGCAGTCTGTCGTTTCTCACAAGCGATTGCGCGAACCTACTCGAAACATTTCGCCACCTGTTATAACCGACCTCATACTACTCATGATCGATTCAGTATTCACATTTAAAGTTGAAACTGCGATATTGCGAGCTGGAAAGCGTCGGGACTGCGTAATGGTCTGGAAATGTTCCGCTGGATACGTGCAGTATTGTCGTATTTTCGAAATTACGCCGGCAAAATTTGCGTTGTGAAGTATGACTTGAGGGTGATAATTTGGTCAATTATGTAGATACTTCCCGAGACTTTCGTGCGGCCTCGAAGTTGTAGGAGGGAGAGGGGTAGGGGAGGCGAGGGGAAACTAGGAACGCGAAGAAACTCCGTAACTTAATTTTCAAGCACGGGAGAGGCCGCTGAAGTATGCCACGGCTGTTTCTTATTCCCGCCATATGTGCAGCAAGAAAGTTCCAGAGCATTCATTTCCGGTAGCCATGGCAATGCCTCGCCTACTTTTGGCTGCTTACTCCTTTTTTTCCGAGTGAATCACCTTCTTAAGCAAGTAGCGCCAGGTCAGCAGTATTTATCCTTTAGAATAATTTCCAACTCCACTCACAAGCAACACTGGTAAAATGAAGAGGGAACATCATCAGAAAAATAACGGAAAATAACATCATTTCGTAATTGCATGTTTCTCGCACAAAAACGTCCTAAAAGCATTCATTTTTAGCTTTGAACTTTTCCTGCAAAATCGTACAACCAATGTATTAAATTTGAAATCAGCAATTTTCTGAGACTGATGCTGGTGTAGTGTATATGTAGTCCGCGTCATCCAGAACGGACCTTTTGCATGTTAAATATATTCAGACGTTAGACGACATACATGAAAAACTTCACAGGCCTTTCCGTTGATGCGAAAGAAGTACATTTCACAGTCTGACATTAACGTATAGTCAAATGAAACTATATGGTTCCAGAGAACTTTTCAAGTCATAGATTGTTGTGACGTCTCTATGCAAACTGAAGCGACAAATGAAAATTTGTACCAAGCCTAGGGTTCGTATCACAGCCTTGGTACAAATTTACATCCGTCCATTCAGTCTGAACATATACATTAGTATTTATAACGCTGTAAGAATTATTGGTTTGCTAAATAGAAGCAGAGTACTGAAAATTAAATTCATGGCAGTGTTCATTAGAATACGTAATTATTTCTCGGGTAATGAGGAATATCACTATTTGATACATGATAGAGCAAAGTTTTCTCTTGTCCTCTATTTGCGCATGACTGAAGTCAATGCGTCATCAGAATTTCCTTACAAAACGATTGGGTTACTAATGGAGTTTATGCCATAAATGAAGAGGACGAAGCATTTCCAGAAGGCTTTTGACACCGTTCCTCACAAACGAATTATAATCAAATTGATTGCAAGTGCATTATCATATCAGATGTACTGCTGGATTCGTGGTATCCCGTGAGAAAGGTGATAGTTCGTAGTAACAGACGGGAAGGTATTGAGTAACGCAGAATTTGATTTATGGCATTCTCCAAGAAGTGCTATAGGCCGTCTGATCTCCCTGATCTACATAAACGATTAAGGAGACAATTAGAGCTGCACTCTTAGATTGGTTCAAAAAATGGTTCAAATGGTTCTGAGCACTATGGGACTTAACATCTAAGGTCATCAGTCCCCTAGACTTAGAACTACTTAAACCTAAAGACATCACACACATCCATGCCCGAGGCAGGATTCGAACCTGCGACCGTAGCAGTCGCGCGGTTCCGAACTGAAGTGCTTAGAACCACTCTTAGATTGGCTGGAGATGATACTGTCATTTACTGCCCTGTAAAGTCATCGGACGATCACGACCAATTGTAAAATGCTTTAGACCTCTGGCGCAAAAAGTGATGAAAGGTGTGAAGTCATTCACATGAGTACTAAAATTATTCCTTTACAACTTCGTTACATTATAAATCACACAAATGTAAAGGCTGTGAATTCAACTAAATACTTAGAGATTAGAATTATGGATAACGCAACTTCGATCACATAGGTAATATCGTGGTGAAGGCGAACTAAAGACTGCAAGTTATTGGTAGAACACTTAGAAGAAGCAATAGCAACAGGTCTACTAAGAAGACTGATTACACCACACTTTTCCGTCCTTTTCTGGACTACTGGAGCGCAGTTGGGATCCGCATAAAATAGCATTGACTTAATATATCGAAAAAGTTCAAAGAAGGGCATCTTATTTTGTATTATCGCGAAGCAGGATGGAGAGTGTTACGGATGTGACTCAAAATTTGGGGTGGAAGTCTCTAAAATAAAAGCGTTGTTCGTTGCGGCAGAATCTTCTCAAGACATTTCAGTCATCAACTTTCTCCTCCTAAGGCGAAAATGTTTTGTTGGCACCCACTTACACAGGGACAAATGATCATAATAAAATAAGAGAAATCTGAGCCCGCACAGAAAGACTGAAGCGTTTGGTTTTCCCACACGCTGTTCGAGAATGAAACGATAGAGAAACAGCTCGAAGGTGGTTCGATGAAATCTCTTCCAGGCACTTAACTGTGAATCGCGGATTAATCATATGGATGTATATGTACATGAATGGAAATGGACGATTGCAACAAGTGAATGAGGAATACAGAAGCAATGAAGTGCTCGAAAATTTTGATTAAGTATCTAATTAATAATTAGTATAAATTGATAGCCTTCTTTCGTAGCATTTCAAAGATATGAAAGCCGACTAATCATTCCAGTAGGCTTCCGACATGCTGGAGAATTGGTTTGTGCGTTACTGTACGGCTATCGTCTGATTTTCAGGTATTTACATAAGATGGGAACAGTTCGCTCCGAAAGCTTTTGGTCTTTCTTGGGTACGCCAGAATACACCGAACCTACCGTTTCATGGAGATATTTACAGGCTGTAAAAGTAGCTTGAGGCTCCTTAACAATTACGCTTTCGTGCCAGACTTTCCTTTTTCCCTTTTTTTACACAGCAGTCACCTCGACCTCCCTTGTTGTTCCGAAATGTTTGGAGTATCTAGAAGGGATTTTAGGCGTTAAATCGATCTGAATAATTTCCTTTTCACCGCGCTCGTACTTCACTGGCAATTGCTCCAGAGAGTGCGCGCCAGCGTTGGGCCACCACGTCCAAATCTTCGTGAGGTAGTGTGATCAACGGTTATCAGCGCCCTTTCATCCATATGTCTCTCAGCGCCAGCTTTAGGCAGAGATAATCTATTCGTCTTTGCGGCTAGAAGATCCGTTTTGCGACATTCGATACAATTTCTTAGCGTTGGAAGTATTTCCAAAAAAATAAAGACAGACGTTAGATGCAAGTGCTACTCTGAGAAGAGGAGTTACTGAAGGAGAGTATGTCTCGGAGAGTGACATGAAATCAGTCTGAATGAGAAAATGCCGTTGGAAGGAAATTGTGGGATGAGTTGGACTACGTGCAACTGTTTAACAACGTCCATTGGGCTACTGCGATCCAGCAAACTTACAACTTACGTCTCCTATAACCAGTATTTAGGGTAATATTTGGGTACAACTACGAAAACGCGAGTGATTCTGAATTTCACTCAGTAATTCACTCAAATTTTACTTGTGTAGTGACTTATTGACAAACATAAATCAAATTATACCGAGTTTAAAAGATATCCGAGGATCGTATCGTCTAGATAAACATCGTTTTCATCATATCTACGAATTAAAACTGTATTCTTAATATGTTGGATCTTACTGTTATTACTAGTTTACGAGCTGAACTCATGGATGAAAGGGCTAAGTGATTGCCGTTATCATCATTTACGTCAACAGGTTGGTCAGAAACAGCTGGTGGTAGTCCTTATTGGCATCAGCGAAAACATTTCATGTATTTCATAACGGCTGTAGTCGCCGCAGTGCCTGCTCCTTCGGACATGCACTGCCAAACACAAGACCATTAAGAGGAACGAAGGACCATCTGAGAGGAATTACTTGCGTGTTACGAGGCTAGTTGTCACAATTTTTTCTCGAACACCGTCACAGGCGATGAAGCGTGGGTTCATCACTTCCAACTGGAAACAATATGGCGGCACATCACCTCTCCTCCGAAGAAAAAGTTCAAAGTCGCACACTCAGCCAGCAACCCATGGCGGCTGTCTTCTGTGATTCTGAAGGGATATTCTGTTTGATGTCCCCCTTCATGGTGCAACGATTAATATGAATTTTACTGTGCTACCCTCAGAAAATTTAAGAAACAACTTCAACTTCACAGTGTTCCTCGCCACAAATATGCAAACAAACTTCTCGATGACAACGCAGGCCTCACACAAGTCTGAGCAGCCGAGAGGAGCTCACAAAACTTAATTTGACTGTTCTCCGTCATCCACCCTATAGCGCAGGTCTCGCATCTTCCGACTTCCATCTATTTGGCCCAATGAAGGATACATTTCACGAAAAGTAGAACGTGGTTCATACGGAGCTTATTGATGTAGAAAGGCGTTGACTCCGACGTCGATCTGAAGAATGGAACCATGCGTGCACACAGGCCCGCCAAGTAAGGGGGTGTAAGAACTTCACACTGACCCGGGATTGCCGACCGCTGTGGACGAGCGGTTCTAGGCGGTTCAGTTCGGAACCGCGCTGCTGCTACGGTCAGATTCGAATCCTGCCTCGGGCGTGGATGTGTGTGACGACCTTAGGTTAGTTAGGTTTAAGTAGTTCTAACAAGGGAACCTCCCCATCGCATCCCCCTCAGATTTAGTTATAAGTTGGCACAGTGGATAGGCCTTGAAAAATTGAACACAGATCAATCGAGAAAACAGGAAGAAGTTGTGTGGAACTATGAAAAAAGTAAGCAAAATATACAAACTCAGTAGTCCATGCGCAAAATAAGCAACATCAAGGAAAGTGTAACCGCAGGAACGCCATGGTCCCGTGGTTAGCGTGCGTAGCTGCGGAATAAAAGGTCCTCGGTTCAAGTCTTCCCTCGAGTGAAAAGTTTACTTTCTTTATTTTCGTAAAGTTATGATCTGTCCGTTCGTTCATTGACGTCTCTGTTCACTGTAATAAGTTTAGAGTCTGTGTTTTGCGACCTCACCGCAAAACCGTGCGATTAGTAGACGAAAGGACGTGCCTCTCCAATGGGAACCGAAAACATTTGACCGCAAGGTCATAGGTCAACCGATTCCTCCACAGGAAAACACGTCTGATATATTCTATACGACGCTGGTGACGGCATGTGCGTCACTTGACAGGAATATGTTGTCGACCCACCTAACTTGTACACATGGCGAATGGGATTCTTCTACCTTGCCCGATTTAGGTTTTCTTGTGGATGTCATAATCACTCCCAAAAAAGTGATGAAAACACAAGAGTTTGTCACATAAACTGCAACAAATGAATGCAACTGTTCCACAGTCGCTCAGTTTTCCCTGTGCTCTGTCAAAAAATATGTTTTCAACGTTTTCAAATTTTTCCGTGTGTAGACCGTCAAATCCTGCATATGTCCAAGCAAATCTGAACATGTCCTGTAATTTTGGAGAGTGAAGTAGATTTTATGTGAGTGCCTGAACTTTGATAATTGTCTGAAAATAAAAAAATTAAAATTTTAACACTAGGGAAGACTTGAACCAAGGACTTCTTGTTCCGCAGCTGCTCACGCTAACCACGGGACCACGGCGCTCCCGAGCTCACACTATCCTTGATGCTGCCTATGTTGCGCATGGACTACTCAATTTGTATATTATGCTTATTTTTTTCCTAGTTCCACACAACTTCTTCCTGTTTTCTCCATTGATCTGTGTTCAGTTTTTCAAAGCCTATCCACTGTGCCAACTTATAACTAAATCTGAGGGGGATGCGATGGGGAGGTTCTCTTGTAAGTCTTTTTTTGAGTGATGACCGCTGATGTTAAGTCCCATAGTGCTTGGAGCCATTTGAATTTTTGACCCGAGACTATGTTGAAAATAGGGTTCTGTAGCCACAATAGTGGGGAATAATGTGGTGTATATGAATACTAAATAAAACCAACCTGCTTTCTAAAAAAAATGTGTACGTTAGTTATTGAACGACCCTAGTAGGTAACGAATTCCCTCACGATTCTCCACTCTATCAGTGGGCTGCGGCATTTCGTTTTGTCTCGTCTGTAAATCTACTACAGTAGGGTGGCATGGGGATTTCAATATGTACCCTGTCTCCAGACCTGTAAACAAACTTTTCTTTCTAGAGGTGATAATTAAAACTGAATGATCTCTGCTGCTGCTTGGTTTTGAACAGACCAAACAGCTAAGGTTATCAGTCTATGATTCACCCCCAGAACGGAATATGTGTGCCCCATCTGGCTGCGTCTGTAGTCAGTTCTGTGTGCAAGTGTGAGAATGTTCTAAATGTTTGCGTAATGTGTATCTGAGACGGGAGAAGGGTACCAGACCGGTCTTCACCATGTGCCATGTGGAAAACCGATTGAAAACAAAACGCCCTGAAGTTTTGTCCACGTAATTGTATGGTCATCTAGGACAAAAAATATAAAGAAAGTAGATACCAAAAATCATATTGTTCCAAGTGTTTACTTAAAGTTCGATTAAAATTACTTGTTTTTTAACGTCCATCCCTTGGTGCTGTAGTGTCGGCACATCGGCTATCGCTCAGCTAAAGTTGACACGCAAACATAGCTGGTTACTTCCCAAGTGCTGAAGAGGGAGTTACATGTAACTCGGAGCAATGTTGGAAACTGCTGCCGTCAGGTATTACGGGAACGCGAGATACTCTGTCCACAATTGATTTTAAAAGTCGTCAGTGACTGAACTGCGGCAGACGAGCCCAGAATTCACACTCATGTCCTAACTTAACCACAACCTCTTTATGTGTAATGCATTCGAGAAAACGGCTGTCAACAACCTGCGACACAACTGTCAATCGCGGTTGCTTTGTTCCTGAAGATTAAATGTGACATCTACGAACAAGCTCGAGACAGAAAAATTAATGGTATAGACCTTCAGCTATCGTTTATTTTGCACACTGCTGCTAGTTTCTGTCATGGACGATTTTCAATCTTAGCAGGCGTAAGCTGGGAAATGGTCTATGACCGAAACTAACAGAACCGTGCAAAATAAAAAAAAAATAGATGAAGGTTTTCACCACGAATTCCAACGAGTGTTTAAGCAGCTGGTATTCTCCATATAACCGAGTATAGAGGAATTTCAATTTCAGCACTAACAGCAAATTGTAATTTCTCAGTTTCATTCGTTACCCGAAACTATCCTCAAAAAAAATGGTTCAAATGGCTCTGAGCCCTATGGGACTTAACGTCTGAGGTCATCAGTCCCCTAGAACTTAGAACTACTTAAACCTAACTAACCAAAGGACATCACACACATCCATGCCCGAGGCAGAATTCGAACCTGCGACCGTAGCAGTCGTGCGGTTCCGGACTAAAGCGCCTAGAACCGCTCGGACACCGGAGCCGGCCTGCAGGTTGTGTTCGGTTCAGTTATCATATATGATTAAATGCGAATTAAATTACCAAAACTCGAGATTCGCGATCCAAAAGCGCCAAGAAAGGTAGCCGGACAAGGAAGTGAAAGTCAATTGATTATCTGTTGGCGGTAATTTGGCAACAGCGAACAGTCCGAGAGTGACGTTGGGTGCTCTGGTGGGAGGAACTCAGCCCCAACACGTGATGGCAGTAAGGTACCCCTTAGTCGCAGATGAGCACGCATTTTACTTTATTTCCGGTTTTGCTGTTTCACATACGTGAAGTGAATTTATCAGCGCTGCAGTGTGTACAGAGTTAGGAGCGAGCGGTGGGTTCCCAAACTGGCTAGCAGAGACGGTTGGTCGCATATCGCTTTCACGGGCAGTGGGATGAGGTGCCAACGCAGAAACCGCTAGTGAAGAGTTCCTCGATAACAGAACGCAGCATGTCATCCTCAATGGAGAGAAGTCTGCCGAAGTTAGAGTGTTTTCAGGTGTGCCGCAGGGGAGTGTCATAGGACCGTTGCTATTCACAATATACATAAATGACCTTGTGGATGACATCGGAAGTTCACTGAGGCTTTTTGCAGATGATGCTGTGGTGTATCGAGAGGTTGTAACAATGGAAAATTGTACTGAAATGCAGGAGGATCTGCAGCGAATTGACGCATGGTGCAGGGAATGGCAATCCAATCTCAATGTAGACAAGTGTAAAGTGCTGCGAATACGTAGAAAGATAGATCCCTTATCATTTAGCTACAAAATAGCAGGTCAGCAACTGGAAGCAGTTAATTCCATAAATTATCTGGGAGTACGCATTAGTAGTGATTTAAAATGGAATGATCATATAAAGTTGATCGTCGGTAAAGCAGATGCCAGACTGAGATTCATTGGAAGAATCCTAAGGGAATGCAATCCGAAAACAAAGGAAGTAGGTTACAGTACGCTTGTTCGCCCACTGCTTGAATACTGCTCAGCAGTTTGGGATCCGTACCAGATAGGGTTGATAGAAAAGATAGAGAAGATCTAACGGAGAGCAGCGCGCTTCGTTACAGGATCATTTAGTAATCGCGAAAGCGTTACGGAGATGATATATAAACTCCAGTGGAAGACTCTGCAGGACAGACGCTCAGTAGCTCGGTGCGGGCTTTTGTTAAAATTTCGAGAACATAGCTTCACTGAAGAGTCAAGCAGTATATTGCTCCCTCCTACGTATATTTCGCGAAGAGACCATGAGGATAAAATCAGAGAGATTAGAGCCCACACAGAAGCATACCGACAATCCTTCTTTCCACGAACAATACGAGACTGGAATAGAAGGGAGAACCGATAGAGGTGCTCAGGGTACCCTCCGCCACACACCGTCAGGTGGCTTGCGGAGTATGGATGTAGATGTAGATGTAGAAGTCAGCAAAGGGGTATGTGTGGAAAGCACTATTTTTCTTTCGCGAAGCATGTAATTTTTATTAATAAATATTTGTTGAAAAAAATTGCCTTTTGTTAGAGATTAGTAAGAGTCTACGGGGCATAAATACTATCTTAAAGTAATTTTAGAATGGCAGGAAACGTCGATATAAGCCAATAACTTTGACATAACAGAAGATATACAATCTTATACGAAATATAGCGACTGTACGCTCAGGTTACAGACTGTGCGCCATAGTCGGCAGTAGTCACTAAGATGCCTTTAGATCTAGTCATGCGGCAGACCATCCTTTCGTACCGTTAATAGGTAGTTTATAAACAGCGTGAACTAGTTAATTTTATAGTGTTTTTTAAACAAACCCGCCGTAATGGCGTCCCGTGTCAAAATAATTTGCACAAAAAGGACTTCTTCCCGCTTCATTGCGTAAAACAGTCAGTAGTATAGCGCTTCTAGAATCCGATGGCGCTGCTACGGCTCTACAAGGGGACATAAAACTGAGAGCAGTTTCACGTAACAGGTAGGAGGAATTCCTGCTCTGCGGCTCAGTAAGTCAATTCGAGAACGGACTGGCTCAGTTATCGCAAAACTTGGGGCAGGAAAGCGTGGCAATTTATAATGTACGCCCCTTATACCAGCATCTACCGACGCACCGGCTAAACTGAGACACTTTTGGAGCTTTAGTGCTAGTGGGGCGTTCTTGCAAAGCTCACCTAACACGTATTTGTAATCACACTACAGAAGGCTGCGAGTATAGTGAAATGACGACGAGGGGTATGAACCCCCCCACCCCCCCCCCCCCCCCACCCCCCCCCGAAGCTTTGCAAACGGAAAAGAAAAGCTATTAGTTGACCGCCCACGGCTGATTTCGCCTGGTAGGCTTGTATTCGCGCAAAAAACAATGGGCGTGGGCAGGAGCGCATATGGCCGCGCTTCAGGGCCCATATGCGCGGAAATGAGCGGAAATGGGCGGAGCGTGCGCGACGGCGACATCTGTCCTGGTCTGCTCGCCTCGCCGTCCTGTCGTGCCGCCCCCTATGATTCAGGGGCATGAATCAGCGCAGGTGGCGGCGGCGAAGGCGGCGGCGGCGGCGGCAGCGTAGGTCGGTGATTCACGCCGCACCGCCTGCGAGCTTCCAGGTATCCCGACCCCGCCGCCCCTAAACCCGTGGCGCCGCCCCATGTTACAGCCGCAGGCCTGATTCACGCGACGGCCTCCTCGCGTGACGGCCACCTCTACGTATTCATTATCTGATCAAAAGTATCCGTATATCCATTAGTGGACATTAATACGAAATATGTCGACCCATCGCTTTTATCGCGACTTGAACTCAGCTCGGGACGCTTTCAATGAGGTCTCTGAACGTCTGTGGAGAAATGGCAGCCCTTCCTTCCTCAAGAGCCGAGACCAGAAAAGGTGCTGTTGTTGTCCACAAACTATCGACTCACCCTTGCTGCTCTATGTCGGAGTACATTGTCTAGGTGATACGTTCATCGCCTACGATCTGTTCCTACACTGCATGCAGTACAAAATGCTGGACAAATATATTCATAACCTTGTACGTTTAGTTTATTCTTAAGCACTATATGGGGGTCACACCCTAACCAGGAATATCACCAACATCCGGTAAGACCATCTCTTCTTTACTTCACTGTCGGTACCTCACACGATGTCAGGTAACGTTCTTCAGGCATTCGACAGACCTAAACCCTTCCATCGGATTGCCACAAGCTATGATTCACTGCTATCACCCGCTTCCAGTCGCCCACTGTCTGTGCACCACCTCAATCGTCGCTTAGCATTCGCTACGGATCCAGGTTATCGAGGAAACAACCGGTATTCGGTTATATTATATTTTCAACGCTAGTTTAACCTTACAGTTAAAACTCCTCAAAATAATCGATTTCTAAAATAATCGACTTTGTTTTTTATTCCTATTGAAACTAAGCCTTTAATTATTTCCACCATTGAATCACTGATCTACAGAATTTTCATTGACATAGACAACTCAAACTTTGCCTATTTATTTATTACCCACAATAAAAAATGTTCAAATGCGTGTGAAATCTTATGGGACTTAATTGCTAAGGTCATCAGTCCCTAAGCTTACACACTACTTAACCTAAATCATCCTAAGGACAAACACACACACCCATGCCCGAGGGAGGACTCGAACCTCCTCCGGAACCAGCCGCATAGTCCATGACTGCAGCGCCTGAGACTGCTCGGCTTATCCCGCGCTGCTACCCACAATACACTATCCCAACGCTGCCTGACTGTTATACAATAACAACTTCCAATAATTAACCATAAAGAATGGCCCTGTATTGCAAGACTCAAACTATTAGGAGGCATATGGTTAGCAAAAGAAAGATTTGTTGAAGATTTACAAATATTTACCTTACTCAAGTGACATCCAGTTCCAAAAAAAAAAATAGTTGTCAATAATTCCACTGCCCAAAATTTATCAGCAACTTCTGTCATCCTAAATTTTCTTGCGTCTTACTTGAGAATGCAACTCCTACCAACACAGTCTCCACTTAGAAAAACAGGTACATACACTTCTCTATCCAATCGCTAGCTGCTAGTCCGTCCAACCACAGAATCTCTTGTAAAGTACTCAAGGCGCTGTCAACGATATTAACACAGCCTATAGCGCTGACAACATACAAAAAGGCTACTTACACTATTATTTCCTGTAACAAACGTAGAACTCGAACAAAGACTGAAATATTTTAACTGCCACACTTTCAAGATAAACAGTATCAGAAGATTAAATTAAATAGGCAAATAAAAGAAAACTTCGTCTATCCACCGTTTGCTACTTTTCTCGAAAATTGGTAAGCGGTAAGTAGTGGAATACTACAAAAAATCGCCAATATTGTCCCATCGATTCTGATTTTTTGAAACTCTGCTCGAAAAAGGTCATACCACTATTTGGACATTACGGACAGTCAATGGTAAAGCGTGAAAACTAAGGCTGAAGATCTCTATTTTTCGTGTTAATTTGTCCATTTTCAACAGCTACAGTACATAAAGGCATATTATCTAGACACAGGCAGCAGACCACCTGCTTTCTGTTTTCATAGTACACTATGAATGAATTTTTAAGTTTGCTCCTGATATGATATCGCATGTTTGTTCAGGCTACTCCCGTTTTTCATCTTTTAAAGCAAATGAAGCATTTCACTTCATGATAGCACACTTCGTAAAGCATTTTCCAGTCTACGGATGGTGTCATACAGCTTATGTAAGACGGCGACAGTGGGAACGTATCATATAGGCCAGACACGACACGTTTTGCACACTGCATGTGCAAGAGTTGCATCTAATAGATGACGACACATGGTAACAGCTACAATATTGTCTCAGCAACGTTGTATCAATTCTTATGTTTGTTTCTGGTTTCTATCGGCAGTATCAATCAAACAGCACTGACAGCTTTACCCATTTTCTACTATAACGAAATATTTAAAAGCAATGGAAATTTTATCATTACAAATTACTAATTTTTTGAAAAAAAGTTATTTTGTAAATAAAAAATAAGCGCTGCTGCTAAGGCTAATTGAAATTCCGGCTTTTTTTTACACAGTTATTAGTAAAAAGATAAACATTTCTGTTATAACAGAAGCCAAATAAATACTGAGAACTAAAGTACCGGCATCGGTTTTAACCGGTCAGTTTTCCCCATCCCCAGCATTCAAGAAAGACATGTGTGGCTTTTGAGAAGCTGCTTGCTCATTGTACCCCATTCCTTTTAGCTACCTACGCACATTGTGATAGTTGGACTCCTGGCAGGACTTTGTGGAACTCTCGTGTGATTTTTTACGACCACCCTTCGCAATGTTAGACAGTCCATGTCCATCAGGACATAAAGTTTTGCAGGTCTTTGTTAGTTTCCATGTTTTTTTTCTTTTTTTTCGTTTACACTTTACAGTCACATCACCAACAGCCGACATGGGCAGCTTTAGAAGGACTGAAATGTCTCTAATGCATCTGTTACCCAGGTGACAACTATTAACTAGCCCACGTTCCAGTCACTGAGCCCTGCTGTCCGATCTATTCTGTTATTACTGTATCACTATCGACAAAATACTCCCCGCCTTCACTTATACTGGTACGTCCGCCTCTCGTGACCTCTTGTGGTCAACTACACACATACACAGTGGTTTCCGGACAATTTCGATAAGATAGCGTACTTACGTCCTTCTGCCGCCCGCTTTCCCCACCAAATTCTCTGCTGAAGCCCCTCACAAATGTTTGTGCTGCATACTATCTACAATCAGCGACATCTGCTGTAAGACTTACGTGGGTGTATAATCCCTAATGCTTTACATATGACCAAAAGTTTCACCAGGCCACCTAATAAGTTTAATTATTTACGATCACAATTTTGGCAGTTGTGCCACTACCAAGCAGTAGCTCTGGTAGCAGCGAGGGAGAGGCAGAGGCGTCTGATCGACACCCAGGTGAGAATATAGATAAGAGGCCCGAAATAGACCGGGCGCAGCGCTAGTGGGTAATGCAGGAACCTACTGCACTGGACTATTACCTTCTGGCGTCAGGCAATCTTGAATTCCGCGCAATGTGCTAAGGAGGCATCACTCCGCTACGTGAAGCTGTTGGTAACGTGCTGCACTAACCCAGCGGAACAAAACCACTTCAGATTGTATCTTGTTTGGACGGTTTCGAAACTGCTGTTGATGTACTTTGCTGTGTTTACGGAATATTTGGTTTCTAACTTCTCCTATGAAATTTCCCGTCCCCATATGCAGCTAGTTTCGAAACCCTAACGTAACCGTTACGTTGTCCAGCTAATCCATCTGTGTCTAGTCGTTTTGGACTCGAATCTGAGCCACTATTTTGTGAGACCCTGGTACAGCGCATGTGACGGAATGATTCTGTATGTTGCGGGAATAAATTGTCCAAAAGGAGCTGCAAGAATCGAATATCTATAATCGTAGATATTGTTTGTAAGCTACACTTCATGAGTTGAGGAATAGATGAACATCGCGCAATAACGAGCTAAACATTCTATTGTAGAGAAATAGTCTGTTTAATACCTGACTTTTAATCCAATACACTACAGGTTGATTCAAAAAGAATACCACAACTTTAGGAATTTAAAACTCTGCAACGACAAAGGCAGAGCTAAGCACTATCTGTCGGCGAATTAAGGGAGCTATAAAGTTTCATTTAGTTGTACATTTGTTCGCTTGAGGCGCTGTTGACTAGGTGTCAGCGTCAGTTGATGCTAAGATGGCGACCGCTCAACAGAAAGCTTTTTGTGTTATTGAGTACGGCAGAAGTGAATCGACGACAGTTGTTCAGCGTGCATTTCGAACGAAGTATGGTGTTAAACCTCCTGATAGGTGGTGTATTAAACGTTGGTATAAACAGTTTAGAGAGAATGGGTGTTTGTGCAAAGGGAAAAGTTCTGGACGGCCGAGAACGAGTGATGAAAATGTAGCACGCATCCAGCAAGCATTTGTTCGCAGTCCAGGAAAATCGACTCGCAGAGCTAGCAGAGAGCTGCAAATTCCACAATCAACTGTATGGAGAGTCCTACGAGAAAGGTTAGTTATGAAACCTGAACGTGAACTACCCGAGGCGATGGATCGGCCGCCAGCCAGCCCGTGACAGAGCACTTCATCACTGGCCTCCAAGAAGCCCTGATCTTACCCCCTGCGATTTTTTCTTATGGGGGTATGTTAAGGATATGGTGTTTCGGCCACCTCTCCCAGCCACCATTGATGATTTGAAACGAGAAATAACAGCAGCTATCCAAACTGTTACGCCTAATATGCTACAGAGAGTGTGGAACGAGTTGGAGTATCGGGTTGATATTGCTCGTGTGTCTGGAGGGGGCCATATTGAACATCTCTGAACTTGTTTTTGAGTAAAAAAAAACCTTTTTAAATACTCTTTGTAATGATGTATAACAGAAGGTTATATTATGTTTTCTTTCATTAAATACACATTTTTAAAGTTGTGGTATTCTTTTTGAATCACCCTGTATATTAATTGTAGGTAATAAGAAGCACATGGCACTTAATAATATCTCCATCGTTGATTGACGTTACTATATAAGATTTAAGTAACAATTTGCAACAGGTAGCATAACACTCGCAGCACATATGGAAGCGGGTAAACGAAGAACCCTTTGCATATCACTCCAGTCAACCATTCCCAGCCTGCTTCGGACGTAAATGGTAAAAAGTGATGTTGTAGGAGCAGCGCTGTCACGGTACCTCTTGGTGGACGCAACGCATTGTCTGATACTAAGGCTATTAGTCCACATATTTTTCAAGACTAGCATTGCGACATATATCGAACCACTATAAATAAATACAACGAAATTAGCATTAGGGAGCAAGAACATGTGACATATTATGACAGATACCACGTCTGGGAACAAGCAACATGTGTCGCGGAGAACCATAAAATGATACTATACTAAAATGTAAACTTTCACGGCCGGAAATATCATGTCCATTATAATTATCCGGGCTGTTATGCCGTGGTCGGTTGATGAATTCCGTGGTGATTCCCAACGTTTCGTCTCCGACTGCGGGAGACATCTTCAAGGGGGTCCGTAGCTTGCTGGACCTTCCATCAAGCTACGGACCCCCTTGAAGATGTCTCCCGCAGTCGGAGACGAAACGTTTGGAATCACCACGGAATTCATCAACCGACCACGACATAACAGCCCGGATAATTATAATGGACAAAATGATACTATGCTTTGGTAAAACGAATATACTGTGGGCTGATACCAGCATTAAATAAAAGTTTTAATATATAAATAGTTTGAGGCTTTAGTAAGGTATTTAGTTTTGACCGTTATGTAATTAACGCATTTCTTCTTGTCTTATTTTGACTTTCATGACAGTAACAGCAATTGTATGATTTTATTTTGTTCGCAGGTAGCAAACCAGGTACATGATAGCGAATAGATAAAATAATTTAATAGATTACCTTACCGTCTTTCTCTGTCTGAGATAATTTAACAGACCAACTGTGGTTATGTTGAAATAATTGAAGAAAATACGGTTACCAGTTTAAGGTTATTCGACGATTACTCCGAAATAATGGGTAATTATAATTAAAGTTTTAGTTTAAAAACACGGTAGAAAAGAATCGCTGCTCAGAACTACGTCAAATTTAAACGGAATATTATCGAAGAAGACGAAAACAAACAAAAAAAATTAATGAAAACTTTCCCAATAGATAGTGGTGGTAAGCGTCATCAATCAAATCCGTCGATTACAGATGGCAGATGACTCGCAGTACGACAGCTATGATGTGATTTGCACAATAAGCCAACCGCACTGTGCAGTGTGCATGACCGCTCAAGTTTTGCATTCAAAAGCTGTGTCACTGTTACCTACGCAATCCCATCAACCACGGCAATGTCGTACCACGTTGTATGGGAAAAATCTGTGTTTATTTTCTTCCTGAGGCGAAAAACCTGCATAAAATGAAACAATGACATTTGTTTTCAGCTGTAATGGGTCTGATGCAGGAAATATTTAATTAACTGTCCACCGTTTTCTGTCACAAGTTGAAATCGAGAAACAGCATATTCCATAACACATCTTCGCGCAATGCGTGCTTAATTCAGCTTCTTTTAGAATCGGAGCACTGAACATAGCATTTTTCAGATAGCCCCACAACCAGAAGTAACTGGGACTAAAGTGTGTGTGAAATCTTATGGGAGTTAACTGCTAAGGTCATCAGTCCCTAAGCTTACACACTACTTAACCTAAATTATCCTAAGGATAAACACACACACCCATACACGAGGGAGGAGTCGAACCTCCGCCGGGATCAGCCACACAGTCCATGACTGCAGCGCCCAAGACCGCTCGGCTAATCCCGCGCGGTGGGGCTAAGGTCAGGTGATATGGACGGTTTGGCTGTAGGGAAACGACTGCTGGTAATTGTAGCATTTCCTAAATGCCTCTGTAGCAGCCGCTTCACCGGCTGTGCAATGTGTGGAGGCGCGCCATCTCGGTTAAAAATAACCCTACACACACACATCCATGCTGATCAAGAGTTGGAATGACGTTGGTGCGCAAATGGCCTTCATAGCGTTTACCAGTGACAGTACAGGTAACAGTGCCTCCAGGACCCATCCCCTTGGAAAAATATGATCCAACGATAAGCAAAGCCGTCAACCTCAACACACGGTCACCTTTGCAGAAAATAACGGAACAAGTTGAAGTGCAAGCCGATTTTCCATTGCCCATAATCAGCAACTCTCTGTAGTGAGATGGAAGTGAGAAATCTATTGTCCACTTCCATGCTGGCAAGATTTTCTAGAGAAAAAATTTGTCTTAGTAGAAGGTCAGCATGAAGCAACTCCTGAACAAGACAGATTATGTATGGTTAGCAGAGCAGGATCTTTAATAGAATTCTAAACACAGGCTCGTCGGGAGGTTCAGACTGCAGACATTCTGCTGTCCATTACATGTCTGTACACTGCGACGAACCTGCACCTACCTGTGGACATTGTCTCAGCAGATCATCAGTAGGGAAGCCGAGCGAAACCTACTGTACTTCGACGTGAACTAGGCTGCAATTAAAGTCACTAATCTACGTTTCGGAAGAAAATTTTCACACGAAATGAAAGGTTGGAAATTTTGTCCTTAATATATTCTGAAACTTAGGTGAACAAACATCACTGCCAAGCCTGTGTTATTCTTAACACAGTCACTCACAATCACTTTCACTCACGTTAGCAAGTTTATGGTGTTGCATTTCCCGAAAACGTAATAGCAACAAAAATACGGATTGTTTTTGATTGAGAATGCGCGCCAAATATTAAGTCTGTCGGTACCTAATGCAGTCACAGTTTTTGGCCACCGACCTGCTCAATACACAACGCGGAATTTATGTCTTTTCTCGTCACAAAAGTCACTTAAAAATTCCGAAATTTCTGTGCACCCATCGGAATAATTATGCCGTCACTTTACAGCACTTTAGATGTATGAAACACTGCTAGATCCGGCAACTTATCATTTCCATCGGAACTACTACTACACACGTCCGAACTGTTTCATGCAGGCCGGAGTGGCCGAGCGGTTCTAGGCGCTACAGTCTGGAACCGCGCGCCCGCTACGGCCGCAGGTCCGAATCCTGCCTCGGGCATGGATGTGTGTGATGTCCTTAGGTTAGTTAGGTTCTAGGGGACTGATGACCTCAGAAGTTAAATCCCATAGTGCTCAGAGCCATTTGAACCATTTTGAACTGTTTCATGGCTAGGCTCCGACTCTTCTCTTCAATACTCTTTCTCTACCAGCAGAGAAAGGCGCGCGAAGAATATTGCTTTACCACTGGTCAGTTTACTCAACAGCCAATAGCAAAACAACATTCTCGCGCGTCAGTCCGCGCTTTTCCTCAATAACCAATCGCAAAATAGTAACCCTAACGACTGCACCTTTTACCGACGTAATTATCTAATATGCTGAAGTTTTGTTTATTCATAAAGTTATTTACTATTGTTATTTATACCTGAATTACGTTCCCTGTACCATAAACTTACTTTACAAATCTATTCTACAAAAATCCCCTATGTCCACATCCATACTTTTTCGAAATGTTCCCACACTAAATCCCACTACATAACTAGTTATTAACCTTAAACAAAACTCACGCATCATTCATACTGCTAAAACACATTTATAACATTTTACATACACAAAAAGACATATTAACACTTTATGAAAATACTAGAACAGTTTATGACAAACATTCTATTACTCTCGTTCAGCCGCGCGGGATTAGCCGAACGGTCTAGGCGCGGGATTAGCCGAACGGTCTAGGGCGCTGTAGTCATGGACTGTGCGGTTGGTCCCGGCGGAGGTTCGAGTCCTCCCTCGGGCATGGGTGTGTGTGTTCGTCCTTAGGATAATTTAGGTTAAGTAGTGTGTAAGCTTAGGGACTGATGACCTTAGGAGTTAAGTCCCATAAGATTTCACACACATTTGAACATTTTGAACTTTGGTCCACTCTAGTGGGCACAATCGAAACTAAATCAGTCCCTTATCCAATATTGTCCTCTATCGGCTGATACATAAACTACGTGCGCGTCCAGTCTCGCGTCACCATCTGTCACTATCCAGCTCTGAGACACACCTCCCACTTAACCGCCTCCAAGGCAGGTTCGGTATACGGCGCTACGCCTAAACACCACCACTCGATCCTTCCTGTAATGCTGTGGCAACATCTTGTACTGACGTCAAGTGTTTTCCTCTCCCTCCCAAACTGCACTTCACAAAATCCTGTCTTTTCGAATTTCGTAATCATTTTCTCCAGCCCGTTGGCAGACATCAGACCAACGGCTCTTTCATAGACTTGAGGTCCGGAATTTCTGCAGAGTTACTGCCATACAGTTACCGCTCATACAAAAGAACTTTGGCAGCAGCGCGCGATCCCGCATTGAGACAGTCATGCGGACTGTCTCAGACGCAAACTGAGGAACAGCCGTGTGCCTCACGTCTTTTGTTTTGCATATCCTGCCGCCAACAGTGTCACCTGGTGGCAAATTTTTCGTGATTTCTGTTTTGTTTCCATAACCTTTCTCCTTTCTTCGATAATGTTCCGTTCTTAGCAGTGATTCGTTTTATACAGCATTTTGAAACTGGAGCTTTAATTACAATTACCCTGTAACATTTATCACGTTAAGCGAGGTTGTATTCACAGAATTGTTGTGGTTCGAAAACAATCACTAAAATTTTGACCGTGAATCGATCCCGAAGCTGAAAGATGGCAAACTGTTTCTTTGTCTGGTCATGCCAAAAAATTGTCACAGCAGTCCAGGAAGAGAATTACATTTACAGTTAACGAATTCAATTGCTCAAGCTACGACTATAAATACGCACGAAATTCCTCTGAGGTTGAGAGAAATCTAACAACTGCAACAGGGTTTTGGTAAGCATGCTACGGCGTGAGTTAGTCATCTGACCGTACGCTCTGTGGAGCACCGAGTCCATCGTCGGAGGCAGACGCATCTCGTTCGTACGATACGTCTACTCTAACACTGCCCGACTTGAAGTGAGTTCTTTTCCGACCTCGAACACCACTGGTCTTTCTTACGGCTTACGGTGACTGGCTTCAGATAATATCCTTCATTTTGCTCCTACCAAGTTGCCGAGACAATATCGGTCTTGTAGGTACGCTTCTCCCTCCAGAGCTAAAGAATAACTTGTTATTGATAAAATTCCTGGCATGGTTGATTTTGCACCGTGCCCCTGGATGCCATAATCTGAGTCTTCTTCGGCGAGTTTCAATTTAATGAAGTTTTTCTTTAATTAATCTGACTGAAGTTACGTAATTCATAGTTAAACTTTTTCTTGACAATAATAAAATTTTGCAAAGTTTTACGTTGATGGTTTTTGGGATGGATTATACTCAATAATGCAATATGGTGGCGAAAATTAATTATATTCTGAATGAAATGATTTTACAAACGTTCAAATGGGACTTGCTTTTTACAATAATCTTACAACTAGCATTGTGCGAACATACCTTCAGTGGTCTTGAGATTCTCAAAATAATAATTTAATAATATTAGTTCCTCTTGTGATAATAGTTAGCTGATGTCTCTGTACATCTGTTTATAATCTCTTGTAAATCATAGCCGGTGGCTGGCAGGCACACCGCTCCTCTCAACCTCTCGCTTTAGACCTGCTACCGACTCGATTTACTTCTCGCTTACTACTGACTTCCTACGAACGCTAAAGTGCGGTCTCTCCCGCTAACAATGCTTTCTGGTTCAAACAATCCCTGCTACCACTACAAAATGTATCAATGCGCGGTCTTTCCCGCTCTTTTCTTAAAATGTATCCATACGCGGTTTCTTCCGCCCTTTTTAAAATTATACCAATGTGCAGTCTCTCCTGCCAACAATACTTTGGTGCAGACATTCCCTGCTACCACAATTATTTCCAAAAAGACAAATATTAATTATTCCTAAATAATCCTATTAATAAAATATAAACATCTTTCATAAATTGTGGTTTGACAATAGACAATAGAAATATACATGTCTTACAATCTGTAGTAAATTTATCAAACGAATCACTGTAAGCTCTCAGTGACAGTAGGAACTGAAATGTAGTTCGACCATAGTAAGGAGCGCACAGAAATTGGGTTGGATATTACTTTCAACTTTCATGAAACATGTTATTCTTTGAGCGTTTCTTTCATATTTCCAAGGATAAGTACGAGCTGTTTGTTGAGTCTGCCTTCCAAGTTAATAAAATTTCCTCAGAAAATGAACCGAGTTCTATTTTGTTGGTAGTTCCATTGATGTAGCAATGTATCTAATTTTCTAAACACAGGATAAACAAAGCACGTCACCAAAATAGCTGATATAGTCTTTAATTGTCAACTAAGTTTCACATTCTGCAAGGTAATATCTTCGAAATTCTCCATAAAATTTTGGCATGGTATCGTTTGACATCACTATCACAGTTATGAATGTTACCAGTAATGAGTTGCATGAAGCTAAAGGAAATCCTCTAAACTTCCATGAAATAATCGTCGCTACTCAGATAAGTGTAAAACGGAATTATTTTCAGTTTCAGAAAACATATTAGTGAAAGTCTGATTGGGTCTCCCGTCAATCCCAGTAATGGTGCGGAAAATTTCGTGAGGTTGTAGAAAGGTCTTGAGGATGACATTAAGGCTAGGAACCCGTGTCCGGAACATAATCCAACGACGCTACACAGCGTCGAAGTTGTAGGCGCCAGCACCTGAGACTAATCCACCCCTTCGGCAGCAAACATGACATTGTACGCTGACGGGCCACACGCTACACACGAAACATCTGACAATGTTGCTTGTTCTTCAGTGATCGCGATTGAGTGCTACGATCGCCAGTGGAGAAGATGAAGCTAGCTACAGCATGACACGCCTAGTCTCTTACGAACACGATGCAATGTTGCCTTGGTGGATATCGCTTCCCAACTGCAGTTTATTTTTCTCTTGTAAATCGAAAAGCATTCGAGATTTTAGTGGGTTCCAAGAGAAAAATAAACTGCGGATGGAAACCGGTGTCCGAAACCGTCATCCACCAACAGAGCATGGCATTCATAGGAGACAAGGCTTTTCTACGAAGCTTCCCCACCGGTGATCGTGGCAATCAGTTGGGATCGACGACTAACAAACAACTTTGCGAGACGTTCCGCCTACGGTCCGCCAGCGTTCCAAGTTCTCTACTGCTGTCCACGGGATAGCCTAGCGACAGTCGCCGGCGCCTTCACTTCGTCTCTCTGTGGATGACGTGTCCGAACACCAGTTCTTAACGTCGACTTGTTCCTCAAGACACCATATACAACCCGGGATAATTTGTCGCAACATTTCTGGGACACCCTGTGTCTGGTATAGTCATCCTTATTCAAATACATCTACATCTACATTTATACTCCGCAAGCCACCCAACGGTGTGTGGCGGAGGGCACTTTACGTGCCACTGTCATTACCTCCCTTTCCTGTTCCAGTCGCGTATGGTTCGCGGGAAGAACGACTGTCTGAAAGCCTCCGTGCGCGCTCTAATCTCTCTAATTTCACATTCGTGATCTCCTCGGGAGGTATAAGTAGGGGGAAGCAATATATTCGATACCTCATCCAGAAACGCACCCTCTCGAAACCTGGCGAGCAAGCTACACCGCGATGCAGAGTGCCTCTCTTGCAGAGTCTGCCACTTGAGTTTATTAAACATCTCCGTAACGCTATCACGGTTACCAAATAACCCTGTGACGAAACGCGCCGCTCTTCTTTGGTTCTTCTCTATCTCCTCCGTCAACCCGATCTGGTACGGATCCCACACTGATGAGCAATACTCAAGTATAGGTCGAACGAGTGTTTTGTAAGCCACCTCCTTTGTTGATGGACTACATTTTCTAAGCACTCTCCCAATGAATCTCAACCTGGTACCCGCCTTACCAACAATTAATTTTATGTGATCATTCCACTTCAAATCGTTCCGCACGCATACTCCCAGATATTTTACAGAAATAACTGCTACCAGTGTTTGTTCCGCTATCATATAATCATACAATAAAGGATCCTTCTTTCTATGTATTCGCAATACATTACATTTGTCTATGTTAAGGGACAGTTGCCACTCCCTGCACCAAGTGTCTATCCGCTGCAGAGTGGGGGAGGATCGCCGCTTAAAAGATGTCGATGGCTAAAAAGACAGTGCCCTATCCGGAGTCTAGTTAAAATTACCTCCTCCCGACGACGCGTTCGGGAGGAAGAGGTCCAAGCACAAGGAAGAACTTTCACGTCCCGCAATTTATAATGGGGAAGTGTCGACCAATGTGCGTGCCATAAAAAAACAACACGGCGACATAAAACACTCCGTAGATCGGCGAAGGGAATCGATTGAATAGCTGGCCGAAGAAGAGAGACTGCAGCCTTGGCTGCTATATCGGCCGCCTCATTTCCACAGATACCAACGTGTCCCGGGAGCCAGAGGAACGCCACCGAGACGCCCCCCAGGTGGAGCAAGCGCAGACAGTCCTGAATCCGGTGGACCAGAGGGTGCACAGGGTAAAGAGCTTGGAGACTGAGGAGAGAGCTGAGAGAATCTGAGCAGATAACGTTCTGTATCCGCTGATGGCGGCGGATGTAGTGGACAGCCTGGAGAACAGCGTAAAGTTCCGCAGTATAAACCGAACACTGGTCGGGAAGCCGAAAGTGATTTGGGTGTCGCCAACAATATAGGCACTCCCCACACCTAACGATGTTTTCGAGCCATCGGTGTAAATAAATGTGGCTTCCGTCATTTGTGCACATAGAGCAGCAAATGCCCGACGATAAACAAGTGAAGGGGTACCATCCTTGGAAAATCGAAAAAGGTCACGGAGCAGGCAGATCCGGGGACGGAGCCAAGCCGGCGCTGTACCCCAAGTTGTCAAGAAGGTTTTAGGAAAGCGGAAGGAAAGAGAATGGAGCAATTGACGGAAGCGGACTCCCGGAGGTAGTAGGGAGGAGGGGCGGCCTGCATACCCTACATCAAAGGAGGCGTCGAAGAAAATGTCATGGGCTGGATTAGCAGGCATGGAAGACAGACAGCTAGCATAACGACTCAGAAGGACTCAGAAGGACTGTTTAGGATGGTGGAGGCTCTGTAATGATGTGGGGCGTGTGCAGTTGGAGTGATATGGGTCCCCTGTTACATCTAGATACGACTCTGACAGGTGACACGCACCTAAGCATCCTGCCTGGTCACCTGCATCCATTCGTGTCCACTGTTCATTCTGCCGGACTTGGGCAATTCCAGCAGGACAGTGCGACATCCCACAAGTCCAGAAGTGCTACAGAGTGGGTCCAGGAACACTCTTCTGAGTTTAAGCACTTCCGCTGTCCACCTCTCCCCAGACATTCACATTACTGAACATATCTGGGATGCCTTGCAACGCGCTGTACAGAAGAGATCTCCGCCCCTTCGTACTCTTACGGATTTATGGACAGCCCTGCAGGATTCATGGTGTCAGTTCCTCCCAGCTCTGCTTCAGACATTAGCTGAGTCCGTGCCACGTCGTGTTGCGGCACTTCTGCGTGCTCGCGGGGGCCCTAAACGATGTTAGGCAGCTCCTTTGGCTCTTCAGTGTAAAGTGAAATTCAGTACACACCACGAATTATTCTAATCTTCATCCGAAACTAACCACTATACTAGAGCCTCCAATTAGTGACCATGTGGGATTACTTTCGCGTTGGGTGAAACAAGCTGAAAAGAAGAATTCAACATAAATATCCGTTGTTGATGCTTTTCAAATAAAATAAATGGCCGCTTTTGACAAAATGCTATCAAAACTGAACTCGATATTTCGTGTTGTTCTCATCGAACGTTGACTGAGAGGACGAAATACAGCCAGTAGCAGGCTAACTTTCCGCCCCGTTTCAACTTCACGGTTCTAAGAAACAACAAAGAGACATTCGCTTAAACGAAACCCATCCCCTCCTTAGATTGCCTTAGTTTGGTGTGGTGGGGACTTCTGAGCGAATTCCGGCTCTGAGAGATGAGGCGGGACGTTCAGCGGAGGGTAAAGGCTGGGTGAGAATTTAAGTTAAAGGGAAAGGTGTTGGCGCCGAGAGGGCGGCGAAAAGTGTGATTGCCGCGGGCGAGATTTCGTTTAAAGTTTGTAATGAGGGGCGTGCGGCCTAAGCAGTCCCTGCCTCGGAGGATGACGGAGCACCGCCGGAGCGCAGGCTCTGGATCTAGCTGGGCTGGGTTCCACTGGGCGGAGCCCAGGGGGTGAGGTGTCTTCCTCGGAACAGAGTGTAATCGACTTTATCCAGCACTCTCGCAAATCACGGATAAGTAGAAAAACACAATATAAGCTTCCTGAAAGTTATTCTGGACTGTTCGTCACAGCTCTTACAAGGAAGGACTCCTAGCAAATACTCTTGAAAAACAGAGAGAAATTACTGTACATGAATGTTGCTTTGGGAATGCAAAAATCCGATGTTCACAATATATAGTTTGAACCCAAACTTCACTGAAAAGATTTCAGAAGTTATTCTGTGATATTTGTCTATCACATGTTTATTCGAAGAAGTTTCGCGCTTGGGGCCGGTCATTGTTAACTACAATCCACAAGATTTCGATAGGGCACCTGTCAGTCATCTTCAGGTGAGCCATTACAAAATCTGGGCGCGATGTGTGTATTCTACGCCTGCATTAAGATGGTGGAGACAGATTGGCAACACTACTAAGCGGGTATCTGTGATGGAATTTTGAATCTATGCTGTCCTCAGCGTTGTCAGTAGCAGCGGCCACCAGCGTATTCCGTATTCATAGTTTAGAGCAAATCGTGGAAATGATGGGGTTCCCCGCTTTTTGCAACTGGTAGCCGCTTTCCGGCCATGCGCATGTCCGTGGATTCCTTGAAGATGCAAAACCAAATGAAGTTACAGAAGCCTACATTATTGTCTTACTACGCTCCACTGAGTTCCGGGTGAAGATACAATGACCAACTATAGCAGAATTGGTTGTTTGCATGGGGAGAGATCAGGTTTGATGTTCGTAGTAAAGTTTTCTTACGATGAGCGTCTGATCTGAATAAGACACACCAGCCTCCGCAGTAACAAATCGGTATTCACTTATGCGAGGATGGCTGACATTTGAAATGGATGGAAAACCGCTTTGACATATTTCTAATACGAATGAATTGTTGGCAACAAAGGGAAGCTAGGGATTTAGCAAGGGACATTTCCTCCTCGCCTACTTGCTTTTGACTGACAGTGCTCTGTTGATCTGCTGGCTAGAATATTCCTTTTCTCCGAACCCTTTCTCTAGGTAGGCAAGCGTAGGTAGACTATCTGGGTCCGAGACTATGTAGAATCTGAGTGCAATCGAAGCACTTTCATAGTCTGTGATGTGCAATGAAAACTCGCCGATTGGAATCATAATTTTTAGTTAAAATTCTTAAGAAAAACTTAAAGAAATATCCACCCTATAAACAAAGAATGTTTAAGGGTAATCAGTGTAAAAAAAAATATATTCACGCAAAACATGATTCTGTATAGGTGGTCTTACAAATAACTGAATGCCCTATAGAGTAGCCATTCTTTAGTCCAACCACTTATGTGATATTAGCATTTTCCCACTAACG
Source organism: Schistocerca nitens (assembly GCF_023898315.1). Lineage (NCBI taxonomy): Eukaryota > Metazoa > Arthropoda > Insecta > Orthoptera > Acrididae > Schistocerca > Schistocerca nitens. The sequence goes on along the minus strand of NC_064621.1, from coordinate 476,195,655 downwards.
GTCTCAGGAAGGAAGCAAGTCTTATCTGGGAGTACCAATATTACATACTATTGGCTATGAAGCACAGTCTCTTGACGCAATTTAGGAAAGCCGTACGGCCAGGGTGTTAAACAAGTATGTGGTCTCAATCACTTGATGCTCTGTAAGAGGTAATGAGTAAGAGTTCACAAGTGCAGAAGATTTCCATTGACCATGTCCTATGGGGTCATAATGAATCTTTCTATTGGTCGTGGCACTTAATAGACTATGCCTCTTAACGACATACACACCGCGAGGTAATAGCAGTTTTGCATCATAAAAGAAAAAAAAAATGGTTAAATGGCTCTGCGCACTATGCGACTCAACTTCTGAGGTCATCAGTCGCCTAGAACTTAGAACTAATTAAACCTAACTAACCTAAGGACATCACACACATCCATGCCCGAGGCAGGATTCGAACCTGAGACCGTAGCGGTCGCTCGTCTCCAGACTGTAGCGCCTAGAACCGCACGGCCACTCCGTTTGCATCATAGTTGTCGACTTCCAGTAGCATTATTACAGGATTCTATTGGAGATTTCATAGTGCAGCCCTTTCTGCGGAGGTTAAGATCCTGTATGGAGTAACGGCTTTCAAAAGTGGAGAGAATTTTTCCCTTTTTATTTCTTCTGCAATATCCACACTAAGTCATCGTAAGGCTTGTTCAGCACCACTGGTAAAACTTAAAATATTGGTGCTTTTGGAGTGGGTGCAAAATTCATTCTCTTACCTAACACAGACAGCACTGCACCACACTCAGCATCTCTTACTAACCGCAGAAGTCGCCTTTTTCTCCGACTGGCACTTTCTTCTGTCTATCTCTTCCCATTGTCTCCATCTCTTCCCCGGCTCTTTCTTACGTCTCGTTCTTCACCACTTTCAGTGTCTCTCTGTCCCACTGCAATTGTCTTTGCCGCATTCCTCTTATCTCCCATTGAGATTGCTTCTTTCTTTCTTGCACACACCGTGCTGCCTTTTTGTTGAGCCACCATCATCTCCTGTCCACACATGTCCTTGGTGATGGTTTACTCTGACTTTTGACGCCTATGCAAGGAAACTTTAACACATGAGTGTAGGAGTGGAGGAAAGTTGGCAAATTTCTTCGTGCTAAGTTTCGCCGGCTCTCTTTCTCAATTCTGCTTTCTCCTGTCACTTTTACTACCACCGCTACTGTTTCCAGTCATGTCTCTTTTTCTTTTACTACCACTGTCTCTGACTGGCCAATACTCTCTCACTCTCCTTGGCTCCAGCTGGTATGGTCTTCATCCATCTCACTTTCTCTTCCACTATCACATTTTCTCTCCCACCATCTCTGTTTCCTTTCTATTTCTCTTCCACTGGCACTGCCTCTTCTCTCCTCCACCGTCAACGTACATTTGCTTCTGTCTTTCAGCACAAAAGTGCGAATATGTTCGCGTACCAAAATTTTTGGTGATGAGCGGCGAAATGAGGAGTGAGGCAACTATATGGCCATTGTTCTGTCAGAGACTTTTGAAAATGAGTATATTGCCCTTTTTGTTCTCTGACAGAAACATTTTTCAGCTGGCTCCCTTTTTTCCGCTCTTACAAGAGGGTATGCTGCTTGAATACAACGAATTATGTAGGTCATCGAGATTCTGACCGTTTATTTATATACTTCAACACATTCAGGTACGTATATGGTTTTTGTAAGGTGCTTACGTCACCACCTGGCACAATCGAATAATTTGCAGTCTCTATAGGCGCTAAGTCATCAAAAATGTCGGTAAAAAAAATTGCGTCTAGAAAGCTAGTTTGGTGACCTCAGAAACTTTTCGATGACCCCAGAACCCTTGACATGTGTTCACTGCGTCAGTAAAAACTACGTTTACGCCTCAGACGTGATATTACGTGCTTAAGTAAGGTACTATTGAACCTCCGGATCTCAGTTATGGATAAAGATATCCAAAAAAAATTTCAGTGTTCCCCGAAAACATCATCCTATGAATATATGTTACAAAATTCGACGATCCTCCACGAATAGAAATCACGTAGATGGCCATCCCCAGAATTGGTATTTTTGGTGTCCAAAAAATACGGTTTTACGGCGTTTACTCCACGAATCGCCCATGAACAAATAGTGCGTTTATACGCCATCAAAGGGTCATCTTACAACACACTTAATACAAAAGAACTAACCGATTTACGTAATTTGCCTGGGGTGGTGGAAGTGTGGAATGTTAAAATTTTTTACCTTTACTACAGTATAGATACAGTATGCCCGTTCTTCCGATAGGTATCAAATTGGTCGCTAGGCCATGAGCTATTTAAAGCAGCTGGTATCTCTGTGATCAATAGAACCCGAGAGATGACCTCCTGAAAAATCCCATATTGATACCGTTCAGTGTCGTGCACGGAATGATATATCTTTTGAGGATGGCTTCACGCATACTGTGGTGGTGGAGAGCACAACACAGCTTCCTACTCTTGCAGCTCTACAACCAGAACCGGCCAGCCCGCCACCATGTACAGATGGGAAAGCTTAGGAAAAAAGATCTCCCTTACATTCTTTTATAGTCTGAGCACTTCCTCTACGTCTTCCATTCAGTCGATATCAGTTCATATACATATAGTGTATTACCTGTCTTTTCCTAAAGCGTCCAACTTCCAACTTGTCAAGTATAATGTCAGACTTGCTCCAGCTGAAGTCCTTAACTTTACCTCAGCCAAAGAGACAGTCATGTAACAGTAGTTTTTGTGACCCTGCAGAGAGATTAACCACCAGAATAAATCTACTGATTAGAAAAATAGGCCGTAATTTAATAAAGATTACTGACAATGTAAGACTTGATTACAGTGTTTTCAGCAATTGAAATGTGGCTTATGCGAAAACCGGAAAATAAGACAGTGGAAATATTTTAAATTGTTGTTGCAAGACGATTCTGAAAATTATGTGCTGATAAGACAACTAATGAGCATGTTTCTAGTATCGTCGAGGAGATGAAAACAACGGTGACGCTGTGTAGGAGAAGGGTCAAGATGAAAGTACATCGGGTTATACATTTCACAATATTTTCCATGATTCTAGAGGGACTTGTAAGAGGCAAAAATTGTAGGGGAACACATAGATTGGAATATATCCTACAAAAAATTGAAGAGATTGGCTGGAAATGGTTCTGTAAGATGAAGAGATCGGCGTAGGAGAGGAAACCACAGACGATTGCATAGAAACAGAGACACGAATAAAAAGATGTTGGTTGGTTGGTTGGTTTTGGGGAAGGAGACCAGACAGCGTGGTCATCGGTCTCATCGGATTAGGGAAGGATGGGGAAGGAAGTCGGCCGTGCCCTTTCAGAGGAACCATCCCGGCATTTGCCTGGAGTGATTTAGGGAAATCACGGAAAACCTAAATCTGGATGGCCGGACGCGGGATTGAACCGTCGTCCTCCCGAATGCGAGTCCAGTGTCTAACCACTGCGCCACCTCGCTCGGTATAAAAAGATGTCTGATCGTGATTGGCACACGAAATTCTGTAAAAGACCGTGAAAAATCTGACTCAATTTATTCGCTTTCACTCGTTGAAACCCACCGGAAAATGTAGACAGGTGCTTTAATGATGAGTCCTTCAATGTGAGCCACAGTTTCACATGATATAGAACGTGGAATGTATACGAGACTTCTCCGGCTTCCGTAAAATCAGTTGCTATATCCTCTACCAAATGGGTACTGCTTCCACGTTGCGGTCAAACGTAATCGTGTTAACGAACTTCCCGGGCCAGATGATCTTTAGCTGCCTGTAGTTCCTGGGCGAAGGCAGCTCCGCGTGATATAATAATGTAAGACTGCAGTAGTAGAAGCACTAACTACTTAATGCAAATGTAATTAGTGTACTCGGCGCCAGTGTAGTACCACGTAGAACTGAGCACTCATTTCCCGTCGAGTTTCTCGGCTGACATAAAATTTCTTTAGATGGCCCTATTAATGAAGGCGCCTCTTGAGTGGTGACACGGCAGTCGTAAATGAAACGTCCGAGCGAAAAAGAGAAGGACTCCGCCGATAAAGAGGAAGATTTTTATTAATATCTCCATTACCACAGTAAAAAGGCGTCGTAAGCCATTAAGCATAACGACTTAAGTTAATTAACTTCTTACTCAAAAGATTCCGCTATTAACATTAGCCGTAATTCTCTCTAAGAATATTTTGTGTGCATTCATGTTTGTAAGACCTCTAATTTATTTACTTACGTTTCGAAAACAGTAAAGACCTCTCATTTCATTTAATTGCACCAGCACGGTGCTACATTTACGTTTCAGTTGCCTGTCGTATTTCTTTAATGACAAATCTTCGGAAATTTTATTTTTTGTTATTGGTACTCTCTTTAATAGACTTATATCCAGAATTTAATATGAAGAACAAACACTTACTTAAATGAAACTATAGATTTTTCAATAAAGTGGTATGGAATGAGCGAAAAAAATCACTTTTTCACAATACTCTTACAAATTCCACGGTAAATGGTTGACACTGGCGATTCATACACTTTGTAACCCACAGCTTAATGTCTATGTTTTTTTTTGCCTAATAGTGCCTTCAGGCAATAACTACACTCCTGGAAATTGAAATAAGAACACCGTGAATCCATTGTCCCAGGAAGGGGAAACTTTATTGACACATTCCTGGGGTCAGATACATCACATGATCACACTGACAGAACCACAGGCACATAGACACAGGCAACAGAGCATGCACAATGTCGGCACTAGTACAGTATATATCCACCTTTCGCAGCAATGCAGGCTGCTATTCTCCCATGGAGACGATCGTAGAGATGCTGGATGTAGTCCTGTGGAACGGCTTGCCATGCCATTTCCACCTGGCGCCTCAGTTGGACCAGCGTTCGTGCTGGACGTGCAGACCGCGTGAGACGACGCTTCATCCAGTCCCAAACATGCTCAATGGGGGACAGATCCGGAGATCTTGCTGGCCAGGGTAGTTGACTTACACCTTCTAGAGCACGTTGGGTGGCACGGGATACATGCGGACGTGTATTGTCCTGTTGGAACAGCAAGTCCCCTTGCCGGTCTAGGAATGGTAGAACGATGGGTTCGATGACGGTTTGGATGTACCGTGCACTATTCAGTGTCCCCTCGACGATCACCAGTGGCGTACGGCCAGTGTAGGAGATCGCTCCCCACACCATGATGCCGGGTGTTGGCCCTGTGTGCCTCGGTCGTACGCAGTCCTGATTGTGGCGCTCACCTGCACGGCGCCAAACACGCATACGACCAACATTGGTACCAAGGCAGAAGCGACTCTCGTCGCTGAAGACGACACGTCTCCATTCGTCCCTCCATTCACGCCTGTCGCGACACAACTGGAGGCGGGCTGCACGATGTTGGGGCGTGAGCGGAAGACGGCCTAACGGTGTGCGGGACCGTAGCCCAGCTTCATGGAGACGGTTGCGAATGGTCCTCGCCGATACCCCAGGAGCAACAGTGTTCCTAATTTGCTGGGAAGTGGCGGTGCGGTCCCCTACGGCACTGCGTAGGATCCTACGGTCTTGGCGTGCATCCGTGCGTCGCTGCGGTCCGGTCCCAGGTCGACGGGCACGTGCACCTTCCGCCGACCACTGGCGACAACATCGATGTACTGTGGAGACCTCACGCCCCACGTGTTGAGCAATTCGGCGGTACGTCCACCCGGCCTCCCGCATGCCCACTATACGCCCTCGCTCAAAGTCCGTCAACTGCACATACGGTTCACGTCCACGCTGTCGCGGCATGCTACCAGTGTTAAAGACTGCGATGGAGCTCCGTATGCCACGGCAAACTGGCTGACACTGACGGCGGCGGTGCACAAATGCTGCGCAGCTAGCGCTATTCGACGGCCAACACCGCGGTTCCTGGTGTGTCCGCTGTGCCGTGCGTGTGATCATTGCTTGTACAGCCCTCTCGCAGTGTCCGGAGCAAGTATGGTGGGTCTGACACACCGGTGTCAATGTGTTCTTTTTTCCATTTCCAGTAGTGTATATCCATCGTAAGAAGTGAGTAAAAATACGTTTAGTCAAACACTACAACAAAAGTATTGAAAACCTTACAGTATCACCATTACGTGCTATGAACATTCGTTAGTATTCCTAACTGATCGTCGAGTTATCTTAACAGTAGTATGACGGAAGAATGGGCGTGAGTGTATTTCATTGAATCTGACTGGAAATTGAAGTTAGTGGAGTTATTTCACATATAGATCACAAAGAAGAAATTAAGTATGGGGCACCTTGGTGGACATTTTCGACTTAACTTTGTAAAACACCTCGGAACTCTGAAGAATCCTAATGAATATCCTAATGTAATCACCCAATTACAACTCTGATGCTTTTTCATGCCACTGTAAGACCACATGTAAGCGTGTAAACCTCTGTTAAACTTAGAACTGACTTAGTTCAACGTATACCCCAGATTCAGAGCCATCAGACTGCCATCTGGTCGGAATATCGTTTTGATTACCACAATGAACTGGAGACACTGCGGAATACACCGAGAACTATTAGCTGAGGATGACAGGTAGCACTCTTTGTCTTACTAGGCCTGCATCCAATTTTTAAATGTGGGTATAAACTGTTGCGGATGGTCAGAGACTTTATTTCCTGACAGGCTGTCGTCTGTGCATGAAGAGGTGAATGACCGAAAGCCAACAAGGCAAAGAAGAATGTGGTCTGTTAAACCCTATTTCTGGTACATCACACTATCTTTATCTACACCCTGTGAATTATCATAAAATCAATGGCATAACGTAGTTATCACAACACGATAAATTAAAATTTGTTACTGTTACGTTCAAGGATAGAACTTGTTAGGTGTGATTGTTGGGTTTGAGCTGTTCGTAGACTAATTTTACTTTCAGAACCTTTGCATACTGTAAAATAATTAACGCACTGAAAGAGGGACTACGGATATTTGTATGTGCCCTTTGTTAGATTCTTTCACATTTTTCTACCACTTTAAATTCAAGTACATGTAATAGTTACCTATATTTTCACTAAAAGGAATAGGCAGTAATCTCCACTGAAAGATCAAAGCAACTTCATACGATAACAAACATGAATGTTCAAGTGTAATCCGTATAAAGAATATCTCTGTTTAATGTTTACTGATGTTCGTTGACAAGTAATTTAGGAGTCCTAGACTTACCGCATCATATGTACTCGACTCATAAACAAACTTGACCGACTAAGACCCAGGAATTTCTGAATGTTCAAAATGGTTCAAATGACTGTGCACTATGCGACTTAACTCCTGAGGTCCTCAGTCGCCTAGAACTTAGAACAAATTAAACCTAACTAACCTAAGGACATCACACTCATCCATGCCGGAGGCAGGATTCGAACCTGCGACCGTAGCGGTCGCTCGGCTCAAGACTGTAGCGCCTAGAACCGCACGGCCACTCCGGCCGGCTTTCTGAATGTCGTACATCTTTTAGAATATGTCGAATGACTTCAGTTTAATAATTGGGTTAATAAATGCAGAAAGCATCTCTGTGTATGTTTGGGAACATCCCTTCCACTTCTTTAAACCGCCACAGTATAATGCCTCCTTTCTGCTTCGTCCTCCTCGGAAGGGCAGAGGTCGGTGACACAGAGATAGAACTGGTGGTGTGTGAACAGTGCATAGTTCAGATTCAAACCCTGTTAGCGGGAGGTACGTCAGTAACGAGCCTGATGCCGAATTGTCCAATTTGTGGTGAAACCACTGCTCCTGCCGTCACAACCACTAACGCTAATACCGTAAAAGCATTAGTGACGTGTGCGGTAACCTCGGAAACCACTCCACTCGTTTCACAATGCGTTGCAGAAACTCTCCCTTTCCGGAACTACATTATACTTTCACATTATGATACAATTAAAATCTAGTGAAATGATTAATCATCCAATAGACAAGTATAACAGATATTATAGCATGTTACAAATGTTAAGAGCGATTGACTGAAGCACTTCTCTTACAAGGCCGGCGAACAGGCTGTTCCAGAAGATTGTTGCTACAACTACTTAAGATACCATAATTCTATTTTCGCTCGTATGAATTGTGAGGAAGTGCTTATTAAATTCTGTAGTCACTTCTCATAGCCATATTAGTTTCAAACATAACTGTAATAATATCTCTTGCTAGTATCGTAGTCCAAAATGAGACTAATTAAAATAGCCAGTCAATTTTCAAAATCAGGTTACTACGACGGGCGTTCAGTAAGTAATGCAGAATTTTTTTCGGAAATCAGTTTCTTTTCTACTTTCGGGGTTTCAACGTACCACGTTATTTCCCACTCATTTGGCTACAAAACCCAATTTTTCAAATCATCTCAGTAAAATGTGAGGGCCATACGCCGCTTTACTGGGAGGGCCTGTATGCTAGCGTAGTTATGTTCTACTGGCTGACGTCAGAGTTAACGCCTCGCTGCATCAATAGCCTATCCATCATCCACGTACTAATTCCCGCGGAAATCATCCCTCATTGGGCCAAAGAGATGGAAGTCGGAAGATGCGAGATCCCAACAGTAGCTTAGATACGGAAGAACAGTCCAATGAAATGACGAAATTCAACAAAAAATTGACACGATCAGCCTCGTAACGCGCAAGTAATTCCGGACTGATGGTTCTTCGTTGCTCTTTATTTTCTTCTGTTAGGTGGTGAGAAAAGTAGCGGGCGCCCAACTCTGAGTGCTCCAATTGGAGACCAAGAGTGTCAGCACTACCAACCGAGACATCCAGCTGAGCAGCGAGGCTTTTCGCTTTAATCCGTCGATCACCTCGAATGAGAGTGTCCGCACGTTCCAACATTGCAGGAGACACAACTGTTGCGGCTGGCCGGCTCGCAGGAGATCGGGCAAGTTTTCGCTACCTTGTTGCGTTGATGACAGACGCCGCACCCAACGACTCATCGTGCTTTTGTTCACTGCTGTGTCTCCGTAGACATCCTGCAGGGGCCTATAGATATCTGCGATGCTCTGTTTTCCGTCAAAAGAAACTCAGTGACCGTTCTCTGCTTGAAACGCACCTCAGTTGCAGACGCCATTTTGAAGGTTGCGTATAGCGCCACCACCAGTAGGAACTTCTTGAAACTATAGGGGTGAAGCGGGCATATTACGCCACGTCTCGCTTTTTTTAACCGAAGTTAGCTGAGAAAAAAGAATGAGTTACTTATTGAACCCTCCTCGCATCACACATTGACACCTCACGACTACGGCTGGGATATCTTTAAGGAAAACATAAAAGGTGGACCCATATGTTTCGTCATTTGTTGTTTCATATAACACACTGTATTACTTAACAACAATATTACCATTACAGTTTAAAAACTTATTAAGAGAGTCAGAATTCTCACAAAACTTGAACAGAGTCAATTTTAAGAATTGTACCATCAAGAGCAGGTCATGAAAATTGTAAGTACACAGTTCCCAGAAATAAGAGAAAGATCTTACCAAGTGGGCGTGGCTGCAAGCAGGTTCCACAAACAATTTTTATAACCAAATGGATTGTGGCCGAGAGGTTCTACGCGATACAGTCTGGAACTGCGTGACCGCTACGGTCGCAGGTTCGAATCCTGCCTCGGGCATGGATGTGTGTGATATCCGTAGGTTAGTTAGGTTTAAGTAGTTCTAAGCTCCAGGGGACTGATGACCTCAGAAGTTAAGTCCCATAATGTTCACAGCCAACCAACCAAATGGATTATAATAACATCCATTAAATGTACTAACAATTTGCAAGCTTAGGTAACCATTACACAATTTGACAACATTCACCCAAATATAGGAAGTCACGGCACTGATTACAGCTACTGAAACACAGAGAGTTTCAAACTTTTACTGACCTTCAAAGTAGTCATCAGCATTGTGTGTGGACGTCGTCGGATACTCTTAGCAGTGCCAGTTGTGTAGACAGTTCGAGTGGCGCGGTCTATTGTCCGACGAATTTGTAGCAGTTGGGAAGCGAATGCCGTGAAGTGTTTCCTTCACTTTAGAAATCGAGTTGAACTCACAAGAGCTTAGGTCAGGGGAGTGCAGTACGTGGTACAGCACTTAGCAGCCCCATCAGTCAAACATATCAGTAACATGAAACTTCCTGGCAGATTAAAACTGTGTGCCGGACCGAGACTCAAACTCGGGACCTTTGCCTTTCGCGGTCAAGTGCTCTACCAACTGAGCTACCCAAGCACATCTACATCTACATCCATACTCCGCAAGCCACCTGACGGTGTGTGTCGGAGGGTACCCTGAGTACCTATATCGGTTCTCCCTTCTATTCCAGTCTTGTATTGTTCGTGGAAAGAAGGATTGTCGGTATGCTTCAGTGTGGGCTCTAATCTCTCTGATTTTATCCTCATGTTCTCTTCGCGAGATATACGTAGGAGGGAGCAATATACTGCTTGACTCTTCAGTGAAGCTATGTTCTCGAAACTTTAACAAAAGCCCGTACCGAGCTACTGAGCGTCTCTCCTGCAGAGTCTTCCACTGGAGTTTATCTATCATCTCCGTAACGCTTTCGCGATTAATAAATGATCCTGTAACGAAGCGTGCTGCTCTCCGTTGGATCTTCTCGATCTCTTCTATCAACCCTATCTGGTGCGGATCCCACACTGTCGAGCAGTATTCAAGCAGTGGGCGAACAAGCGTACTGTAACCTACGTCCTTTGTTTTCGGATTGCATTTCCTTAGGATTCTTCCAATGAATCTCAGTCTGGCATCTGCTTTACCGACGATCAACTTTATATGATCATTCCATTTTAAATCACTTCTAATGCGTACTCCCAGATAATTTATGGAATTAACTGCTTCCAGTTGCTGACCTGCTATTTTGTAGCTAAATGATAAGGGAACTATCTTTCTATGTATTCGCAGCTCATTACACTTGTCTACATTGAGATTCAATTGCCATTCCCTGCACCATGCGTCAATTCGCTGCAGATCTTCCTGCATTTCAGTACAATTTTCCATTGTTACAACCTCTCGATACACCACAGCATCATCTGCAAAAAGCGTCAGTGAACTTCCGATGTCATCCACAAGGTCATTTATGTATATTCAGAATAGCAACGGTCCTATGACACTCCCCTGCGGCACACCTGAAATCACTCTTACTTGGGAAGACTTCTCTCCATTGAGAATGACATGCTGCGTTCTGTTACCTAGGAACTCTTCAACCCAATCACACAATTGGTCTGACAGTCCATATGCTCTTACTTTGTTCATTAAACGACTGTGGGGAACTGTATCGAACGCCTTGCGGAAGAAACACGGGGTCTACCTGTGAACCCGTGTCTATGGCTCTCTGAGTCTCGTGGACGAATAGCGCGAGCTAGGTTTCACGCGACCGTCTTTTACGAAACCCATGCTGATTCCTACAGAGTAGATTTCTAGTCTCCAGAAAATTCATTATAATCGAACATAATACGTGTTCCAAAATTCTACAACTGATCGACGTTAGAGATATAGGTCTATAGTTCCGCACATCTGTTCGACGTCCCTTCTTGAAAACGGAGATGACCTGTGCCCTTTTCCAATCTTTTGGAACGCTACGCTCTTCTAGAGACCTACGGTACACCGCTGCAAGAAGGGGGGCAAGTTCCTTCGCGTAATCTGTGAAAAATCGAACTGGTAGCCCATCAGATCCAGCGGCCTTTCCTCTTTTGAGCGATTTTAATTGTTTCTCTATCCCTCTGTCGTCTATTTCGATATCTACCATTTTGTCACCAGAGCGACAATCTAGAGAAGAAACTACAGTGCAGTCTTCCTCTGTGAAACAGCTTTGGAAAAAGACATTTAGTATTTCGGCCTTTAGTCTGTCATCCTCTGTTTCAGTACCATTTCGGTCACAGAGCGTCTGGACAGTTTGTTTTGATCCACCTACCGCTTAGACATAAGACCAAAATGTCTTAGGATTTTCTGCCAAGTCAGTACATAGAACTTTACTTTCGAATTCATTGAACGCCTCTCGCATAGCCCTCCTCAGACTACATTTCGCTTCGCGTAATTTTTGTTTGTCTGCAAGGCTTTGGCTATGTTTATGTTTGCTGTGAAGTTCCCTTTGCTTCCGCAGCAGTTTCCTAACTCGGTTGTTGTACCACGGTGGCTCTTTTCCATCTCTTACGATCTTGCTTGGTAGATACTTATCTAAAACATATTGTACGATGGTTTTGAACTTTGTCCACTGATCCTCACGCCCCGTCCTCACAGCTTTACTTCCGCCAGTACTTCGTCTCCTTCCTTCCAAACTTTACAGAAGCTCTCCTGCGAACTAGGCTGTGGCTAAGCCATGTCTCCGTAACATCCTTTCTTTCAGGAGAGCTAGTCTTGCATGGTTCGCAGGAGAACTTCTGTAAAGTTTGGAAGGTAGGAGACGAGCTACTGGCGGAAGTAAAGCTGTGAGGACGGGTCGTGAGTCGTGCTTGGTTAGCTCAGTTGGTAGAGCACTTGCCCGCAAAAGGCAAAGGTCCCGATTTCGAGTCTCGGTCCGGCACACAGTTTTAATCTGCCAGGAAGTTTCATATCAGGGCACACTCCGCTGCAGAGTGGAAATCTCATTCTGAAATCAGTAACTGCTTGCACTGTACGTGCTTGAGCATTGTCCTGCAAAATGGTGGTAATGTCCTGCTGAAAGTGTCATCACTTCTAAGCTGGTCGTAGGTTGTATACCAAAAATGAACAGCATAGAGACAGAAGTGATGAGATTTTCAGCAGGACCTGACCTGCGTAAGGTGGACTCAAGTTTACATCTGTAACCACATTTATTGAAATGTATGTACGATACGCCAATGCTCACGACTGTTCTTACATAATCTTTCTAATACTAAAGTGTAGACTTTCACGGCCGGAAATATCAAGTCCTTTATAGTTATCCGGGCTGTTATGCCGTGGTCGGTTGATGAATTCTGTGTTGTTTCCCAACGTATTGTCCCCGTCTGCGGGAGACATCTTCAAGGGGGTCTGGAGCTCGATAGAAGGTCCAACACACCAACTGGCTCGCTACTGACTGCCGCTAAGTTCCTTGTCCGTGCGCTCGCGCACCACGGCGTGACGTCACGTGTTTTGAAAACGTCAGTGCAAATTTCCGCTGTCCGTCGCCGTCGATCGCCGTTGCCGTCACCCAGTAGTGGACGGTACATATCTTCTTTAACACCGTCATCCATATACCGTTTAATTTCACGCCCTCCTCCTTTCGATTGAAATTATTATGGTGTTTAGCGATTTCGATTGCCTCCCTGTAGAGCCTTTCATAATATCTGCTTGTGCCCGCTAGTACTTGCGTCTCCTCGAAACGAATATGATGGTTCCCTGGTTGGAAAGCATGCTCCGCAACAGCTGATCGTTCCGTTTCCCCTCTTCTACAATTGCCCTTGTGCTCTTCCAGCTACAGCTCTTCGAGCTTCAGACCCCCTTGAAGATGTCTCCCGCAGACGGGGACGAAACGTTGGGAAACAACACAGAATTCATCAACCGACCACCGCATAACAGCCCGGATAACTATAATGGTCATGATCTTTGCACCAGAAAATGTTAAGAGTTATGGAGTTATTTTATCCAGAGTCGTCTCCAATAATTTCCTAAAGGCACTAAAGATCCTGATGTCGTGCACCCATGATCATGTAGCCCATCCATCCATCCATCAATTCATTCAGCAGTCGTCACTTCGTCAATTGCCGGAGTGTTGTGGCGGTGGAGTGGAAGGAGGAAGGGTGGCTGTATAATAAGAGACAGGGCGAACGAACGTCTGCCATATCGCGGCGGTTCTGCAGCCGACAAGAAGCACAACCAGCGGAGGACAAGTTGGGGGAGATGTTATTTCATGATATCAGGACGCGGCGCGCTCCAGTTCTCTGTATCTGAGGGAAAGCCTGATGTCCCCGGCTTGAGAACCGCAGCAGCTGCGAATCGTCGCGGACAAACTTGCTGCGTGGGAGTGGTGCGGCGAGGGGTGGTTCCAGTAGGACGGGCCGCGCAGCGCTGTGGCTGAACGAGACTACTGGCGGGTGTGAGGGGGGCGGGAGATGGAGGGGTGTGGCGCGCTGAGTGGGCCGGCGGTCGGCGGTAATCGAGTTAGTCACACGCAGCCATTAGCGGCCGTCGGCAAACAGCTCGCAACTGGGCCGGCGGCGGCGGCCCCCGGAACTGCTGCCGCGGAAACACAACTCGGCCGCTGGCGCTGCTGCAATTCCGACGTCACTCGGTGGACACCGCCGGCGTTGTTGCGGAGGTTCAGACCGCGAGCGGCGCGGCGCGGCGCTCGGTTTATGGCCGCGCGACGGAACGGCCACTCCGCGGCGGACTCTCTCAGAAGGGGTATACGCTTTTATGGACACCGGAGCTAGTAGCCCACCGAACGAGGCAGCACGTTAGCCTACATACACATGGTGTTTGACAAGTTGTAGTACAAGCTTCTCGGTGTTGTAGAGAAGACTTAGGAGACAAAGTTTTGATAGGGAAGCAGCGTCCGGAAATGTACTGACTGGATATAAGCTACCTTTCTAGGCCGGATCACTGTCAAAACGGAGTACATTTTCAAACACGTATCATCTCTACAGATGCCCAGCACTATTCATAAAATTAGAGGTCGTCACACCCACTTTGTTATATTATAATCGTGACACTTAACTGACTGTATATTGCCATTGTTTTCTTCTGGGTACGACTGTAGTTCAAATGGTTCAAATCGCTCTGACAAGGGAACCTCCCCATCGCACCCCCCTCAGATTTAGTTATAAGTCGGCACAGTGGATAGGCGGTTCTAGGCACTACAGTCTGGAACCACGCGACCGCTACGGTCACAGGTTCGAATCCTGCCTCGGGCATGGATGTGTGTGATGTCTTTAGGTTAGTTAGGTTTATGTAGATCTAAGTTCTAGGGGACTGATGACCTCATAAGTTAAGTCCCATAGTGCTCAAAAGGGAACCTCCCCATCGCACCCCCCTCAGATTTAGTTATAAGTTGGCACAGTGGATAGGCCTTGAAAAACTGAACACAGATCAATCGAGAAAACAGGAAGAAGTTGTGTGGAACTATGAAAAAAATTAGTAAAATATACAAACTGAGTAGTCCATGCGAAGATAAGCAACATCAAGGTGAATGTTAGCTCTGGAGCGCCGTGGTCCCGTGGTTAGCGTTAGTAACTGCGGAACGAGAGGTCCTTGGTTCGAGTCTTCCGTCCACTGAAAATTTTACTTTCTTTATTTTTGCAAAGTTATGATCTGTCCGTTCTTTCATTGATGTCTCTGTTCACTGTAATAAGTTTAGTGTCTGTGTTTTGCGACCGCACCGCAAAAGCGTGCGATTAGTAGACGAAAGGACGTGCCTTCCAACGGGAACCGAAAACATTTGATCGCAAGGTCATAGGTCAACCGATTCCTCCACAGGAAAACACGTCTGATATATTCTATACGATACTGGTGACGGCATGTGCGTCACATGACAGGAATATGTTGTCGACCCACCTAACTTGTACACTTAGCGAATGGGTAAAAAGATTCTTCTACCTTGTCCGATTTGGGTTTTCTTGTGGATGTGATAATCACTCCCAAAAAAGTGATGAAAACATAAGAGTTTGTCACATAAACTGAAAATAAAAAAATAAACTTTTCACTCGAGGGAAGACTTGAACCTAGGACCTCTAGTTCCGTAGCTGCTCTCGCTAACCACGGGACCACGGCACTCCTTGACTCGCGTTCTCCTTGATGTTGCATATCTTCGCATGGACTACTCAGTTTGTATATTTTACTAATTTTTTTCGTAGTTCCATACAACTTCTTCCTGTGTTCTCGATTGATCTGTGTTCAGTTTTTCAAGGCCTATCCACTGTGCCAACTTATAACTAAATCTGAGGGGGGTGCGATGGGGAGGTTCCCTTTTGAGCACTATGGGACTTAACTTATGAGGTCATCAGTCCCCTAGAACTTGGATCTACATAAACCTAACTAACCTAAAGACATCACACACATCCATGCCCGAGGCAGGATTCGAACCTGTGACCGTAGCGGTCGCGTGGTTCCAGACTGTAGTGCCTAGAACCGCTCGGCCACCATGGCCGCCTACGACTGTAGTCTTGAGATTTGTCTATACAAATAAATCTGGAACTAGCCCAAATCGCAATAGCTCATTGGGCGACTTCAGCTATTAAATAATTAAAGTTCATTCACTTTACCTTCTGCGTTTTTCCGACACTCAGGCAACTGATTCAAAATATTCATTCAGCTTCCACCGTAAGATAATTGTCAGCTCCTCGCATGATCTACGAAATTCCATCTACTCGTTACGATTGCGCAGACATATCTCTTTCATCGTCTCTTCTCCTCAAGCGACAGAGAGCAGAGAGATTACAATTAAAGCAAAGAATATAATCATTTACAAAGCTTGCAATGAAAGTATTTCAACTGAAATTGCACATATTTTTAACGTAAATATAACCACATTTAATGGAAATATTGTCATAACTAACTTTAAAAAAATTGCTTAGTTACTTTTCTTGTTAATTAACTCGAAAATTTTTCTATTCATATCCAGATGAAAGAGGTGGTTCACAAAGGAAACCGTTTGCTTAAAAATAGATTTATATACCCACCAGTGTCGGACGGTTCCCCATATACACACGGCTTGATTACATCACACGTCGTGCTCATACAAAATGAGAAGATGGTGCAGTCGTCAGCCCGTGTTTCACTAGGACATCACATAACATTTTCGTCCGGCTACAACAACAGCTGCGAGAAACTGGTACGTCTCAAATCGGAGGGTTGACTGTCGTGCTCCAAATACAGGACGCACTCTGGCTTTGACGTGGTCGTCGTTGGTCAAGTGGAAGAGAACCTGAAGACAAATGTGAAGAGGCAGAGAGCTAGACTCTAGGTGTAACCAATCAATACAATGGACATGAATCGATGCAGGTGATCAGACAGGATGCTTACGCTCGTGTCACCTGTCAGAGTCGTATCTAGACGTAAGAGGTGTCCCATATCACTCCAAATACACACGCCCCAAACCATTGCAGAGTCTCCACCAGCTTGAATAGTCCCCTGCTGACATGCAGTGTCCATGGACTCATGAGGTTGTCTCCAGACCCGTACACATCCATCCGCTCGATAAAATTTGAAACTAGACTCGTCCGACCAGCCAACGTGTATCCAGTCATCAACAGTCCAATGTCGATGTTGACGGGCCCGCCCGAGGCGTGAAGCTTTGTATCGTGCAGTGATCAAGGGTACACGAGTGGGCCTTCGGCTCCGGAAGCCCAGATCGATGACGTTTCTTTGAATGGTTCGCACGCTGACATTTGTTGATGGCCTTGAATTGAAATCTGCGGCAATTTGCGGATGGGTTGCATTTCTGTCACGTTCAGTCGTCGTTGGTCCCGTTATTGCAGGATCTTTTCGGCCCCAGAGATGTCGGAGATTTCATGTTTTACCGGGTTCCAGATACTCGCGGTACGCTCGTGAAATTGTCATACGGGATAATCACCACTTCTATATTCATCGATGTGATGGTCAAATGTGGTCCTGAAAAGGACCAAGATGATGTTTCTGGTGTGAAAGGATCAGCCGCCAGGTAAAACTGACGCCCAGTGTACGCCCGATTGCAAGAAAGGAAGCCATAGAATCAAAGTTCCGAAAGTACAGCAAGAGGCCCAAGAACAAACGAGGGATCTGACTCTCTCATTCGAGATATCTGAATTAAACAAGTCTATTAAGGAGAGCAAAACTGGTAAAGCATCCGCTCTAGATGACATCCGTATGGAGCAAATCAAGAATTTCGGCCCAGAAACCAAAAAGTGAATCCTGCAGTTTTTCAACAACTGCATGAACCAGTACAAAATATCAAAGATCTGGCGAAAGAGCAGGGTGATAGCTCTTCTGAAACCTGGAAAGGAAGCAAATCATCCCATGAATTTCAGACCAGTTAGCCTTTTGAGTCACCTTTATAAACTGTTCGAATGTATGATTCTGAATAGAATCCTACCAGTAATAGACCCTCTTTTCATACCCGAATAAGCAGGATTTCGACCAAACAGAAGCTGCACAGGGCAACTTTTGAATCTCACTCACTTTATAGAGGATGGTTTTGAAACCCGTCAAGTAACGGGCGTGGTCTTCGTGGATCTCACAGCAGCGTATGATACTGTCCATCATCGGTTACTCCATGCAAAACTATACAATATGATCATCAACGCCCACCTCGTTAGACTACTCAGCACTCTCCTCCAAAACCGCAGGTTTTTTGTTGAATTTCAAGAACAACGTAGTCGCTGGAGAGCGCAGAAGAATGGTCTACCTCATGGAAGCGTCTTGGCTCCACTTCTCTTCAACATCTATGCCAACGACCAGCCATTGACCCCAGGCACAAGGGGATTCTTATATGCAGATGACCTAGCCCTTGATACGCAGAGCTCATGCTTTGAAAGAGTGGAAAGAAACCTGACAACAGCACTTAGAACTCTGTCAAGCTACTACAATCGGAACCAACTCAGACCAAACCCTTCGAAGAGACAAGTGTGTGCCTTTCATTTAAGGAACAGGGAAGCTAATCGTGAGCTACATATTGCATGGTCAGGCATCCAACTCCAGCATCATCACATACCTAAATACTTGGGAGTCACTCTCGATAGAACTCTGACATTCAAAACTCACTGCAAGAACACCAAAATGAAAATCTCCGCTCGAAACAATCTAATTCGCAAACTAGCGGGGACACAGTGGGGATCACATCCACAAACTATTCGCTGTTGTGCAATGGTACTGTGCTTTTCTACTGCTGAATATGCTTCTCCAGTCTGGTACAGGTCATCTCATGCCAGACAAGTAGACATTGATCTCAACGAAACCTGGAGGTTGATGACAGGTTGCTTAAGACCTACCCCAAATGATAAGCCCTACTGGCTGGCTGGAATAGCGCCACCATGGATACGCAGAACAGTGGCTGCCGACAAGGAGAGACTAAAAGTGGAACAGGACAGTCGCCATCCATTTCACGGACATAATCCACCACAGCAACGGCTGACACCGCGAAAGAGCTTCCTGAGAACATCCGAGAAGCTCACCATTTCACCAGAGAACGCAAGGCTGGAGTTATGGAAGAAGTCGACGCCTCACCTGCAGACGCCAGAAGCTGAAGAACTACCTACCACCTGGACACAACGAGAGCTGGCTGGTATGGAAATCTTTAAACAGATTACGATCAGGAGTTGGACGACCCAGAGACAACCTGAAGAGATGGGGCTTCATAACAGAAGACACGTCCTGTAATTGTGGACAAGAACAAACCACAAGCCACATGCTCCAGTGCCTTTTGTGCCTTACATCCTACACGAAGATTGATCTCCTGCAAGCCACTCCAAGCGCCTTGGAGGTTGCAAAGTACTGGGCACATGTAATATAAATACAATTTGTGTATATATATGTACATATTTATTGATGTGTATGGCTACTGTAAATTTGTATGTTACTGATTCGAGAATAATAATAATCCCCACTTCATCGGTATTTCGGATATGCTGTGTCCCACCGCTCGTGCGCGGACTATAGCACTACATTCAAACTCACTTAAATCATGATAACCTGCCATTGAAACAGCATTAACAGATCTAACAACTGCGCCGGACACTTGGTGTCTTATATAGGCGTTGCCGATCTCAGCGCCATGTTCTGTTTACACACCTCTGTATTTGCAAACGCATGCCTATACGAGTTTCTTTGGCACGTTAGTGTAGTTCAGAGAACTGGAAACCAAACAAACTCTTTGAATTCTGCTACACCAGAAAATCGTCTCAGACACTTAGTGGGCCTCGTAACAGTTTCGTCTACTTGGAATTCGATATTAATAAGAACACGATGTGCCGAAATCTTAATCGTTAAAATAAACTTCCAGGATAACAGAATACGCAAGATTAAGAGTTACGCCCACAGAGGTTTTAACCTAAGAAGATGGGCATTAGCAAATCAATAAGCATACGCAATTATTCCCAAGAGGAACCCATCACAAATCTAAAGCAAATATAGGGGCTGAAACAAATGGACTAGTTAAGATACGGTAATCAGCTTGTGTTCGTCCCACGTGCCGAATGGTTGCTCAGTTTAGTACAGATTGTGAAACACACACACAGAAAACACATTAAATTTACATAACACCCAAATGGCAAATAGCACGTGGCTATTCTTATCTTAAATGAGAATGAAATTTGTTAAAGGAAATTAAACGTGGAGAGTAAACACATGATAAGTGCAGGTAAACGGAAATCTTTCCGGGCCAGAATTAACTAACAATAAAAATTTTTAAAGATACCTGAATCTAGGAAACACAGGAATCAGTAGCCTAGTTAAAGTTCAGAAATGTTCAGATGTGTGTGAAATCTTACGGGACTTAACTGCTAAGGTCATCAGTCCCTAAGCTTACACACTACTTAACCTAACGTATCCTAAGGACAAACACACACACTAATGCCCGAAGGAGGACTCGAACCTCCGCCGGGACCAGCCGCACAGCCCATGACTGCAGCGTCCTAGACCGCTGGGCTAATCCCGCGCGGGCCTAGTTAAAGACTGATCTTCCTAGATCGAGCTTAACAGACAAAACAACTAGACGTTGAACATACCGCTTCAGCTGTAAATTTTCTTTTATTATCACGACCTGTTTCAGGCTCTCATAAGCCCATCCTCAGGTGTCGCAACCGTGCTGTGGCCCCTGAGCGCCGCGGTGGATGTGTACTAGGACTAGACAGATCGAACCCGGTCGTGATAATAAAAGGAAATTTACAACTGAAGCGGTATTTTCAACCTCTAGTATAATGCTCGGTTGCAGATGTTCGTCCAGCAGGATTGTTCGTAGACAGAACAAGGTTAAACTAAAGCCCTCTTACAATTCAATACATGTTTATCTCGAGCACGTCCTTACTACCGGGAAACTGGTACCCGTTACGGGCTTCGGCCATAATAACGGCTAGCGGTACGAGCCTTATCACAGTACAAGCCATATCAGCTTATGGGGAAAACATGAAACGAAATTCAGTAGCATAGGCACAGGGATTTTCACGAACTTTGCCTGACACTTTACCGCACATAAGAGTTGGTGCTCAGCGTCATTTATGCGTCATTCCTAGGAGAGTTAAGGACGGCGTATGTGGCCACGTTCACCAACCAAGGGATCAGGAAGCAAGCATTGTCGAACACCAGGATTGCTCTGCTACCGCACAAGCAGATGAAAGCGGCGGCACTCCAGTAGGCGCAGGCACGCTTCTCAAAGTAAACATCCGCCATTCGAATGCGGCGAGCGGACCTCCACGGCTAACAAGCTCAGGTCGTGATGCAGAGAGACTTTCTCCCAGAGAGTCCACCCCCGGCACACAGGCCTCTACTGTGAGCTGCGCGCGCACTAAATTCTGCTCGGGGCGCCACAAGAGCGCCATCCACCTAGCAGCCAGAGTATCCGTAGTTAGGTAACGAAACCCAAAGGCGTTCCGCAAGGAAAGTTATCGCTATTAGCGCATGCACCGCTGAGATTTTCCGTGGCACAGGCTTCTACAGAGGACACAGCCTCATGTCTCATTACCACCATTTTTTGCATTCAGTAAAGTGAGAGATTTTAAAGTGTTTCTGTCTTGAAATTTATTTTAGATCCAAACTGTGCCATATATTTCCGGAGATGAGTTTCTTATTACAACGCTATCTGCTAATTCCCCTCTGTAACCACTAGAAGCCTGTAACAGGAACTGTAAAAAACCTGTGCAGTTCTGCAGGTCACATTATGATGTGTGACGAAGGGTACTCTGTGTACCAATATCTCTTCCTTCCTATACTGTTCCAGTGGCGAGTGGAGATTGGGAAGAAACATTGTACGACCGGCTGGCTGATAGGAGGCGCTATATCGTTAGAAGTGTTTGCCGTCGTCAGTCCCTGCTGTAATTATGACGTCACATACCATTTTCGTCGAACTGCAACAGTTTCCTGAAAGTGGTGCGTTACTAACTACGGGAGTTGACTGTGATGCTCCGCATATGCGCTGCACTAACTACTTTGAAGACGACATCGTTCGTCAAGTAGAAGAGAACCCAACGACAGCTACGTTTGTACAGGAGGATAGCAAGGGCGGATGTACCATGAAGAAACGACTGTTCTCGAACAGATGTATTTGAGTTTCTGGAATTATATGGAAATACTGTGTTTGATTCACATAACTGCCCCACGCACAGTTCTTTTCTTACAGAATTCGCATTTATGAAAGTTTCTGAAGCTTTCTAGAAAGACTGCAGAAAGATAGTTTTACGGACACGGGAGTCGGGGAAGGGCGGGGAGCATTTCTGCTCCCGCAGATTCTATTGATTCTACAGGCAACTGTCTTGGTACAGCCAACGTAGTCAATACAATATTTATTTAATCTGGATACCTGTTTCTTCAGATGATTTATACCATGATAATAGGCGAGGGCGGGGAATGGAACAGGTGTTGTGACTTTACAAACTTCAACTGCAGTTTAAAATCGTGTAAATTTCAAAAAATGGCTCCAAGCACTATGGGACTTAACATCTGAGGTCATCAGTCCCCTACACTTAGAACTTCTTAAACCTAACTAACCTAAGGCCATCACAAACATCCATGACCGAAGCAGGATTCAAACTAGCCACCGTAGCAACAGCGCGGTTCCGGACTTAAGCGCCTAGAACCACTTGGCCACGGCTGCCGGCCGTGTAAATTTGTTGGCATCTTTACTGAAGAAGCTCTTTGTATACTCCGTTGGAAACCTAGGTTGCCGGCCGTTGTGGCCGAGCGGTTCTAGGCGCTTCAGTCTGGAACCGCGCGACCGCTACGGTCGCAGGTTCCAATCCTGCCTCGGGCATGTATGTGTATGATGTCCTTAGGTTAGTTAGGTTTAAGCAGTTCTAAGTTCTAGGGGACTGATGACCTCAAATGTTAAGTCCCATAGTGCTCAGAGCCATTTTTTTGAAGCCAAAGTTGGTACCGACGGGAAACGTGTGAATGTCGATTCAGAGTCATCCGCCTTCCGACTTCTGTCGGAATAGGTACTCCTTTCAGCAACCTTGGTGACAGTACTGTTAACACCCCATAAGAACCTTAATCTCTCTAATTTTACATTCTTGTTTTTTTTTCGCGAGGTGAATTTGGGTGAATGAGATATGTTATTTGATTCTTCTAGGTATCTACAATCTCGAAAATTTCGCAGTAAACCACACTGTGACGTGTAGGGTGGCGCCTGCCACTGGAGTTTGATGAGCATCTCAGTGATGTTCTCACGCGTACCATACGAACCCTAGACGAAACGCACTGAAGTTCTTTCAGTGATGTCTGAACTACCATATCAACCCTAACTAGAAAGGGTCCCTGACTCAGCAGCGATACTCAAGCATCGGTTGAACGAAGCTTTTGTAAGCTGCATCTTATGCTGATGAACCATACTCCCTAATATTTCTTCCAGTGAATCTCAACTGTCATTTGAGTTATTGTGGTTGGTTTGAAGTAGTTGCTGCACTTTAATTAGCACCAGATATCTAAAGCATGTAACTGCTTCCACTGATTGCTACGCAATCGTGTAACCAAACAGTAATGGCTTTTACCCTATACGCACATTTCTTTATATTTGAGTTTGTTCAGAGAGATTTTGCAATCCCTGCATCAAGTATTGATGCTCTTAATTCTTCTTGTGTCTCCCTACAGCTTTCTTGCGTTGTAACCTCCCGACTCTTATTAAATTATTCGCATACGGCCACTTTGAAGTTTATTTTGGAGAACAGTAACACACCCTTGGAGTACGCCGGATGTTACTACCTCGTCTGAACATCCGTCACAGTTGAGGATAACACATCTGTTCTATTTGATTGCTTTTGTTCAATACAATCGCAAAGCTGGTGT
This sequence comes from Schistocerca nitens, assembly GCF_023898315.1. Classification (NCBI taxonomy): domain Eukaryota; kingdom Metazoa; phylum Arthropoda; class Insecta; order Orthoptera; family Acrididae; genus Schistocerca; species Schistocerca nitens. Next base: position 476,171,795 of record NC_064621.1, on the reverse strand, counting down.
GGGTCTCATATTACGTACATTATTAGTCCATCCTGGAGTACACATCGAATGCAAAATGACCGTGCAACAGTAGGAGCTGATGGCGCAATAGTAAGAATAAATACGAGAAATGGTTTCTGTATGTTTGTGGAGACTTACAAATATTTCGCTGTAGGTAGTCGGAAAAGTGAAGAGCGAGCTGTCGGGTCCCAACTCCGATTACCCAGTTACAGTACAAGAAGCCGTGATACATCGGATCTTACACAGCACGTTTTAAATGAGTATCTGACGCACTGCGCAGGCACATCTGAGATGTGTTCTTCAGTAAAAACGTGTCATTGAATCTATTACTTAAAATCAGAGCATGTAGAGTGAATTACGTTTACACACGAAGGAGTATGATAGAACTGACAATTTAAGGAAACGTTTGTGTATTGACTACAACACAGAGCAAAAAACCTATACTCTGAATGCATGAATATCCACTGTCTCCTCCAAACCACATGGATGTATTTCAATAGGATTTTGAATACCATACAGTGCAGCTACCCCACAGCACTCAGCTCTGTTTTATCGGGGTGGTTTTTCGTTAATGTATATAGGGCAATGTTATTTCCTAGTTGTATATTGGAGATTTCCTTACATTATTTTGGTACCTTGGGAAGCTTTTATTTTACGTACTTAGTCGTCCTCCTCTATCCCACTTCTTTGCGTATTGATTCTTCCTGACTAATGTCTTGAACTTCAGCCTACTCTTCATCACTACTATATTGTGATCTGAGTCTATATCTGCTCCTGGGTACGCCTTACAGTCCAGTATCTGATTTCTGAATCTCTGTCTGACCATGATGTAATCTAATTGAAATCTTTCCGTATCTCCCGGCCTTTTCCAAGTATGCCTCCTCCTCTTGTGATTCTTGAACAGGGTATTAGCTATTACTAGCTGAAACTTGTTACAGAACTCAATTAGTCTTTCTCCTCTTTCATTACTTGTCCCAAGCCCATATTCTCCTGTAACCTTTTCTTCTACTCCTTCCCCTACAACTGCATTCCAGTCGCCCATGACTATTAGATTTTCGTCCCCCTTTACATACTGCATTACCCTTTCAATATCCTCATACACTTTTTCTATTTGTTCATCTTCAACTTGCGACGTCGGCATGTATACCTGAACTATCGTTGCCGGTGTTGGTCTGCTGTCGATTCTGATTAGAACAACCCGGTCACTGAACTGTTCACAGTAACACACCCTCTGCCCTACCTCCCTATTCATAACGAATCCTACACCTGTTATACCATTTTCTGCTGCTGTTGTTATTACCCGATACTCATCTGACCAGAAATCCTTGTCTTCCTTCCACTTCACTTCGCTGACCCCTACTATATCTAGATTGAACCTTTGCATTTCCCTTTTCAGATTTTCCAGTTTCCCTACCACGTTCAAGCTTCTGACATTCCACACCCCGACTCGTAGAACGTTATCCGTTCGTTGATTATTCAATCTTTTCCTCATGGTAACCTCCCCCTTGGCAGTCCCCTCCCGGAGATCCGAATGGGGGACTATTCCGGAATCCTTTGGCAATGGAGAGATCATCATGACACTTCTTCAATTACAGGCCACATGTCCTGTGGATACACGTTACGTGTCTTTAATGCAGTGGTTTCCATTGCCTTCTGCATCCTCATGTCGTTGATCATTGCTGATTCTTCCGCCTTTAGGGACAATTTCCCACCCCTAGGACAAGAGAGTGCCCTGAACGTCTATCCGCTCCTCCGCCCTCTTTGACAAGGCCGTTGGCAAAATGAGGCTGACTTCTTATGCCGGAAGTCTTCGGCCGCCAATGCTGATTATTTTTCAAAATTTAGGCAGTGGCGGGGATCGAACTCGGGACCGAAGACGTTTTGATTATGAATCAAAGACGCTACCCCTAGACCACGGGTCATTAAAATTGCTACACCAAGAAGAAATGCAGATGATAAACGGGTTTTCATTGTACAAATTTATTATGCTAGAACTGACATGTGATTAAATTTTCACGCAATTTCGGTGCATAGATCCTGAGAAATCAGTACCCAGAACAACCTCCTCTGGCCGTAATAACGGCCTTGATACGCCTGGGCATTGAGTCAAACAGAGCTTGGATGGAGCGTACAGGTACAGCTGCCCATGCAGCTTCAACAAGATACCACAGTTCATCAAGAGTAGTGACTGGCGTATTGTGGCGAGCCAGTTGCTCGGCCACCATTGACCAGACGTCTTCAATTGGTGAGAGATCTGGAGAATGTGCTGGCCAGGGCAGCGGTCGAACCTTTTTCTGCATCCAGAAAGGCGCGTACAGGACCTACTACATGCGGTCGTGCATTATGCTACTGAAATGTAGGGTTTTGCAGGGATCGAATGAAGGGTAGAGCCACACATCTCAGATGTAACGTCCACTGTTCATAGTGCCGTCAATGTGAAGAAGAAGTGACCGAGAATTGTAACCAATGGCACCCTATACCATCACGCCGGGTGATACGCCAGTATGGCGATGACGAATACACGCTTCCAATGTGCGTTCACCGCGACGACGCCAAACACGGATGCGACCATCATGATGCTGTAAACAGAACCTGGATTCATCCGAAAAAATCACGTTTTGCCAGCCATGATCTCCGAGCTGATAGCCCATGCTGCTGCAAACGTCGTGCAGATGGTTTTTGTCTTGCAAACGTCCCCATCGGTTGACTCAGGGATCGAGACGTGGCTGCATGATCCGTTACAGCCATGCGCATAAGATGCCTGTCATATCGACTGCTAGTGATACGAGGCCGTTGGGAACCAGCACGGCGTCCCATATTACTCTCCTGAACCCACCGATTCCTATTCTTCTTACAGTCATTGGATCTCGACCAACGCGAGCAGCAATGTCACCATACAATAAACCGCAATCGCTATAGGCTACAATCCGACCTTTATCAAAGTCGGAAACGTGGTGGTACGCACTTCTCCTCCTTATTCGAGGCATCACAACAACGTTTCACCAGGCAACGGCGGTCAACCGTTGTTTCTGTATGAGAAATCGGTTGGAAACTTTCCTCATTTCAGCACGTTGTAGGAGTCGCTACTGGCGCCAACGTTGTGTGAATGCTCTGAAAAGCTAATTATTTGCATATCACAGTATCTTCTTCCTGTCGGTTAAATTTTGCGTCTGTAGCACGTCATCTTCGTGGTGTAGCAATTTTAATGGCCAATATGTGTGTGAGTATAAATATTCGGTTCCTTAAATCACTACCAATCCAGCGGTCTTGCAACCCCTGGTCACACACAGTCTGATGCTTCACATCAACGCGAACCGTTGTCATTATACTTCACTCAGGAGAGCCTGTCACGTAAGCCAGTCATGATATGTGTCTCTTAATTAGTTTGGGACTTGTAACACACCGAAGATGTAGGGCTCTTTTTGAAGCACCCTGCAACTTTTTGATTATCATTATAATGAAGGGCTGGCTTGTAGTAACTGAACTGTGTGTTATTTTAAACGAATGCAACCGGTTGACCCCTGCGTCAAGTTGAACTGCTCAACAGACACTGCGGCTGACAAAAAGACAACGAATAAGTACGTAAAATTAAAGCTTCCCAAGATACCAAAATAATGCATGAAATTCTCCATTATTCAATTACAAAATAACACGCACTGTGCAATGGTTAACGTTGCTGTATATGCACTAACGGAAATCCTCTTTCACAGACAACAGCTGAATGCTGTGGGGTAGCTGCACTAAATGGTACTCAAAATCCTATTAAAATACATCCTTAAGGTTTGGAGGAGACAGCGGATGTTGTGACAGTGGATGTTGTGCTCTGTGTTGTAGTCGATACACAAACGTTTCCTTAAGTTGTCAGTTGTCACTTCTTTCTGTGTAAATATAATTCACCCTACATGTTATGCTTTATAGAAAATCAGCGATCAAAATACGATATTTGAAATTAACTATAAAAAAGAGTAGATCGCAAAGACACGTTTATTACAAAATGACCGATTTTGATGATTACATGATCTTCTTCACATCTTCAAAACTGTAATGTGATAATTGACACAAATTAGAGACACACATAAAAAGAACTCAAAAGTAGCTATAAGATTACAAAACATAGATATATCCATATCGATGCACAATGGCTGTATACGGAGTAAGAATCTTAGAGTGGCGAGAGCGGTGTAGCTATTTCTTAAATACTAGAGAGTCCGTCTACGGCTGAAAGCGCAATGTCACCGTTTGCCAGACAGGTGTAAATTGAGAGAATTATGTACAAAAAGATGTATTTATTAGTAAATAGAACGTCAAAATTACTTGGAATAATTTTATAGTAAACAGAAAACAGCTTGTTAATGCAGTTATTGTCATATAAATACATTAAGAACTTTAAAAACGAAACAAGTAAACATCGCATTCGTTGTGTATTGTTCACCCTCTGGGAGCACACTGGAAAAATAATTACGATGTTGTTGGTTTTTATGGAGATAATGGACATCGTTCTAGAGATGTAGCAGCTGTGCGATATGCAAATAGATGGCGGTGAGTATCGATAGGTGAGGATATTCCACAGATCCACGAAGAAGATGTTTAGTGTTGAGATGGTAGACGATGATCTAGGCTGTTTCTGCTGAAGTGGCCACAAACATCGATAAATGAAGTTTAGTAGAAAAATAGATACAGTCCCAGGATATAAATAAGCGGTATCCGTTAATACAGGTTTCGATCTGTAGTAAATAGGTGTTGATCGTAATATGGAATCAAATAACAACAAAAGTAGTACGAGAGGCTAGAATATAACTAATTCGCACATGAGTTCATTCGTAGCACTACATTTTTAATTTATACCTTTACATCGTGTAATTATCTCAGTTAATTAAGTTTTGAAATTATTTTTTCAATGGCTACCAATTGACATATTTCAGAAATACGGGTGCTTACTTTTCTTGAAGACAGATCGTTGACGACATATGGAAGTTTGGGAAAAGCTGTGAGTCGTGCACGGATAGCCAACTGGTAAGCGATTAGCGGGAAATCCTGCTTCGAGTCCCGGTCCGGGCAAAAATTTCACTGTCGTTATTCCATTCTACATCTGATAGTTGTCCTTATTCACAATTGCGAATTCATTTAATGTAGGACAAAGAGTATTGTCTGAACATTCCTCAGTTTCCAGAACATGCAGAAAATTCCGTTTTTCAACGGGACGGAGCACCACAGCACTGCGACCTGCATGGAAGACTATTTCTTAATAATCATCTGCCTCAAAGCTGACCTTAGCTGTAAGGGGTGTATTGATCTCGCATGTGCACCATTGGCCTGAATGTCGTTGAGCTCATGGCATGCGATTTTATATTGAGGGAAATATGAGCCTCCCCTTCTATCGGCTTTAAGTGAACGATGAAGCCGCATAACAGCAGCGAATGCAGCATCTAGAGACACGCTCGCTTCAGTATGGGACGACTTCAACTGCCGCCTGAGTTTTTGTGTCCATCCAGAGAAGAGTACATTGAAATTTAGTGGAACGTAAATGAAAACTTTGATCCCAAACGTAATTGTAAAAGCACCTAAAGTTTATCCGTGCATGAGTGTACAAGATATACCATTGTAAATTTGGACAGGTGTTTCCGTAATCAGGAGGTGCTGAAGTGTAGCGATCGGTCAATAGCTACAGGTTGTAAAGCTCCCCTAACGTACGAGGAGCGTCCAGTAAGCAATGCAACACATTCCTTTCTCAAAGCGGGAAGGTTTATTTTTTCAGGATCCCAATACACCGTATTAATCCCCACTCTTTTGGCTACAAAACCCTATTTTTCAACACAATTTCCATTCAGAGCAATGGCCTTAGGCCCCCTAACTCGAAGGGCCTGAATGGCAGCATGGTATCACTCTACTCGTCGACGTCGGCTCCAACTTCTTGTTACAACAGTACCTTCCCCAAGTGCTTTTTCCGTGGAGTGCATCCTCCCTTGAGCCACACAGAAGAAAGTCGGTAGGTGCTAGATCTGGCTTGCAGGGTGGATGAAGAAAAAAAGTCCAATTAAGTTTTGTGAGCCCCTACCGTGTGGGCACAACTGAGTGATGCCTCGCGTTGTCATGGACAAGGAGAAGGTCGTTCACATTTTCGTGGCGACGAACACGCTGAAGTTGTTTCTTCTAATTCCCGAGAATGTCACAAAACATTATACAGTTGATTGTTGCACCACGAAGGAGGACATCAAGCAACTAACCCCTTAAGAGTTCCATAAAGCCGTCGCCGTGACTTTACAAGCTGAGGCTGCGGCTTTGAACTTTTTCTTCTGAGGAGAGGTGGTTTGGCGTGACTCCCTGGATTGCTGTTGTGTTTCCGGTCCGAAGTGATGAACGCATGTTTCATCGTCTGTGAAGATGTTCGACAAAAATTGTCAGGATCATCCTCGTAATACGCAAGCAATTCGGCACACTTGGTCCTTCGTTGCTCTTTATGCATTTCCTTCAGGCGGCGAAGAAACCAGCGGGTACACATCTTTGAATTCTCCGGCTGGTGAACGGACTTCTCAGTACTGCCGACTGTGATGTGCAGTTGTGCAGCTAGGTACTTGATTGCATTCCTTCGATAACTCGAATGAGAGTCTCCGCACGTTCTAATATTGCAGGAGTCAGAACTGTATGCGGCCAGCCGGCAAGCGGAAGTTCGGACAGGTATGGGCGACCTCGCTGTGATGATCAGACGCCTCGCCCAACGACTCACCGTCCTTTTGTTCACTTCCAGGTCGCCGTAGACATTCTGCAAACGCATTCTGTGACACTCTGGTTTCCCGCCAAAAGAAACTCAATGACAGCTCTGTGCTTGGAAAGCACTTACGTCACAGACGCCATTTTTAAAGCTCTGTATAGCGCTTCCACCTGTCGGAATTTCATGAAACTATAGGAGCTGAAGCAGGAATGTTCCAAAAAAATTTACACGTTATTTTCAGTTGAAACCGGCCGTGAAAAAATGTGTTACTTTACTCATTGAACGCCCATCGTACAAATATATACCACTTGGATTTATTATACTTCATGCACGTTACACACGCCCTACGAGTGCCTGGGCTCATCCGGTTTAGTATTACGAGTTAAGCTCATATCACACTCATGCTGAGGTAGCAACTTCTGCTTTGCATTTCCACATTAATTTAACAGGTTATCACTGTTCAAGGGAGCCATTCCGTATCTACTCAAATACCAGATTTTCAGCCAATGGAGATTACTGACCTACAACCACGATGCTCTTTCTTCCATAACTTTCGTAATCAGTCCCGCATCCCTTTCTGCGAATAAACCGAACCACTATAATACTTTTACCTTACGAACGGACGTAAAATTTTCAAATTCATGATCATAGCTTCTAGAAAATACTTCAGAATATTTCTGTGCAACGCTGCTGCATCCTCCGCGCGTAACTCACAAACGATGATGACGATGATCTTTGGTTTGCGGTGCGCTCAACTGCGCGGTTATCAGCGCCCATGCAAATTCCCAGCCTTTGCTCAGTCCAGTCTTGCCACTTTTCAGGAATGATGATGAAATGATGAGGGCAACACAAACACCCAGTCATCTCGAGGCAGGAGAAAATCCCTGACCCGACGGGAATCAAACCTGGGACCCGGTGCTATTGAAGCGGGAACCCGACTGCGAGACCACGAGCTGCGGATACACGCCTGACCAACAGCGATTGAACATTATTGACCTTAAATAGTAAGACAACACCCTTGCCAGAGGCGCGCTCATCTGGAAAAATTCTAGAAACTACTGATAAGTACTGCGTACGAATTACTACGTCATTGCCAGCCGCTTTGGCCGAGCGGTTCTAGGCGCTTCAGTCAGGAACCGTGCTGTTTCAGCGGTCGCAGGGTCGAATCCTGCCTCGTGTATGGATGTAGGTTAGTTAGGTTTAAGTAGTTCTAGGGGACTGTTGACCTCAGACGTTAAGTCCCATCGTGCTTAGAGCCATTTGAACCATTTACTATGTCATAACAACGAAGATGGCAGTAATCTTTACAAGGTTACCGCTGAAAGCTTACGTGGCTGTGTGTCGTATGCTAGGAACAAATGGGCTGAACTCGGTTAAATGAGGAAATCTATTGAGAAAAGGAAATCCCAGGGAAGCAACATTGAGGTTCACTTATTACATACTTTCTGTATGAGTATCAGTAACTGAAAGACGTGCGCAGGCGGTGTACAGCGTTCGCAAATTCATGTCCTACATGAAGTTTAGTGCTAAGAGTAACGAGATGTGAAAATGTAAAATTCCAAACGATTCGTCGGACAGACACAAGTTTCGGGGCAACTACAGATCAATTGATGCCGATAGAGCTGCTAGCCCCCCTCCCTCCACCCTCTACACCTCCCAAAAATTTGTTCACTTCACGTGTGTCAATGAGAGGGAGAGTTCATTACATTTTTGGTGTGAATAATATTAAACAGTGTCGCCCCTGTGCCGGCCAGTATGGCCGAGCGGTTCTAGGCGCTTCAGTCTGGAACCGCGCAACCGCTCCGGTCGCAGGTTCGAATCCTGCTTCGGGCATGGATGTCTGTGATGTCCTTAGGTTAGTTAGGTTTAAGTAGTTCTAAGTTCTAGGGAACTGATGACGTCAGATTTTAAGTCCCATAGTGCTCAGAATCAAATGGTTCAAATGGCTCTGAGCACTATGGGACTTAACTTCTAAGATCATCAGTCCCCTAGAACTTAGAACTACTTAAACCTAACTAACCTAAGGACATCACGCACACCCAAGCCCGAGGCAGGATTCGAACCTGCGTTCGTAGCAGTCGCGCGGTTCCAGACTGTAGCGCCTAGAACCGCTCGGCCACCCCGGCCGGCGCTCAGAATCGTCTGTCGCCTCTGTGGCGTTAAGTGGCTTTACTGTTGTCACTTGTTATTTGACGGAGTAGTGAACTCCCCGGTAAATTCGTTTGCTGCGAGTTCCCAAGACAGTTGTGCTACGTGTGGAAGCTAGAAGCCACGTGCTTTCAGAAAGACTCACACAACTTTGTCACAGGAAATGCCAACGTGGCTTACAGAGGTCCATCGTTTAAGGTTACAGGTATCGTCAGCCACTCCGACCCGGCGACTCAGCCAGGAAGTTCAAGGTATATGTTTGTACCTGGTGACACGTCATCAAGAGTGTTTGGGTTCCTTCTGTTTGTTCTCAAGAATCGGTACTCCTTCTGATTTCGGCTCTCGTTTTCTTCCACATAAACACTTGAACATTAAGACTTTGTAATCCTCTGTGCAAGTTATAATTCACTCCAAGATCTTCGTAACTTCAGAAATCGAACAATCTTTTCGAAACATCCAGTAATGTTTTTCCAATTATACAGGGTGGTCCACTGATCGTGACCGGGCCAAATATCTCACAAAATATCAAACGAAAAAACTACAAAGAACGAAACTTGTCTAGCTTGAAGGGGGGAACCTACATAGCGCTGCCATAGGCCAAACGGATATCAACTGCGTTTTTTTAAATAGGAACCCCCTTTTTTATTACATATCCGTGTAGTACTGAAAGACATATGAATGGTTTAGTTGGACCACTTTTTTCTCTTTGTTAAGATGACGCTGTAATAGTCACAAACATATGGCTCACAATTTTAGACGAATAGTTGGTTTCACCAACAGCGGTAACGTAAACCGGCATAACATGCACTATTGGGCAACGGGAAATCCACGATGGTTGCGACAAGTGGAACACCAGCGACCTTCGTGGGTTAATGTGTGGTGCGGCATAATGGGAGGAAGGATAATTGGCCCCCATTTTATCGATGGCAATCTAAATGGTGCAATGTATGCTGATCTCCTACGTAATGTTCTACCGAAGTTACTACAAGATGTTTCACGGCATGACACAATGGCGATGTACTTCCAACAAGATGGATGTCCGGCACATAGCTCACGTGCGGTTGAAGCGGTATTGAATAGCATATTTCATGACAGATGGATTGGTCGTCGAAGCACCGTACCATGGCCCGCACGTTCACCGGATCTGACGTCCCCGGATCTCTTTCTGTGGGGAAAGTTGAAGGATATTTGCTATCGTGATCCACCGACAACATACGTCAGCGCATTGTCAATGCATGTGCGAACATTACCATAGGCGAACTACTAACTGTTGAGAGGAATGTCGTTACACGTATTGCCAAACGCATTGAGGTTGATTGACATCATTTTGAGCATTTATTACATTAATGTGGTATTTACAGGTAATCACGCTGTAACATTAAGCATTCTCAGAAATGATAAGTTCACATTGGAACAACCAAAATTAAATGTTCAAACGTACCTACGTTCTGTATTTTAATTTAAAAAATCAACCTGTTACCAACTGTTCGTCTAAAATTGTGAGCCACATGTTTGTGACTATTACAGCGCCATCTATCACAAAGCGAAAAAAGTGGTCCAACTAAAACATTCATATTTCTTTACGTACTACACGAATATGTAATAAAAAATAGGGGTTCCTATTTAAAAAAAACGCAATTAATATCCGTTTCACCTATGGCATGGCCATCTAGCAGGCCAACCATCGCGCCATCTGGTTTGCCCCTTCAAGCTAGATAAGTTTCGTCCTTTGTAGTTGTTTTGTTTGGCGCTTATTTCGTGAGATATTTGTCCCGGTCACGATCAATGGACCACCGTGTATATAAGTAGTTCCACAGTTGGGTTGGCCTTAATTGGCCTCGCGTACCTCAGTAAGTCCTATACCATCCCTCCCACCAAGGGAAAGCTGTGTCAGTACCGGCAGTCGATCCTGGGTTCTCCAAATGATAGACAAGAGCGCCGACGACTCAGCTACAGACGTGCACTGACTGTAATGAAAGACATGTATGTATGTTGTTTCTCTACTAGGTAAAGTCAAGCAGTACAACTACCGGATGGTTACAATTAAAGAGCAGCTATTGACGGAATTTCAGTGTGGGCGGTAATTACGGAATGACAGTGAAACTTGGTAGACGTTGTAATGCGTTAATGCGAAACCGATTTACTCTGGAAAAAATTAGTTCTAATTCTGGTCACCAGGTGAAAATCTGGCACTCTGCGTGACCTCGTTGACGTCTTCAGCGCTCATATTGAACAAACTGTGTACGTTGCAATTAACAATAAAATCAGTGTATGAATGCATGGTTTCGCGGCGATATGAATTAATACACTCCTGGAAATGAAAAAAAGAACATATTGACACCGGTGTGTCAAACCCACCATACTTGCTCCGGACACTGCGAGAGGGCTGTACAAGCAATGATCACACGCACGGCACAGCGGACACACCAGCAACCGCGGTGTTGGCCGTCGAATGGCGCTAGCTGCGCAGCATTTGTGCACCGCCGCCGTCAGTGTCGGCCAGTTTGCCGTGGCATACGGAGCTCCATCGCAGTCTTTAACACTGGTAGCATGCCGCGACAGCGTGGACGTGAACCGTATGTGCAGTTGACGGACTTTGAGCGAGGGCGTATAGTGGGCATGCGGGAGGCCGGGTGGACGTACCGCCGAATTGCTCAACACGTGGGGCGTGAGGTCTCCACAGTACATCGATGTTGTCGCCAGTGGTCGGCGGAAGGTGCACGTGCCCGTCGACCTGGGACCGGACCGCAGCGACGCACGGATGCACGCCAAGACCGTAGGATCCTACGCAGTGCCGTAGGGGACCGCACCGCCACTTCCCAGCAAATTAGGGACACTGTTGCTCCTGGGGTATCGGCGAGGACCATTCGCAACCGTCTCCATGAAGCTGGGCTACGGTCCCGCACACCGTTAGGCCGTATTCCGCTCACGCCCCAACATCGTGCAGCCCGCCTCCAGTGGTGTCGCGACAGGCGTGAATGGAGGGACGAATGGAGACGTGTCGTGTTCAGCGATGAGAGTCGCTTCTGCCTTGGTGCCAATGATGGTCGTATGCGTGTTTGGCGCCGTGCAGGTGAGCGCCACAATCAGGACTGCATACGACCGAGGCACACAGGGCCAACACCCGGCATCATGGTGTGGGGAGCGATCGCCTAGACTGGCCGTACACCACTGGTGATCGTCGAGGGGACACTGAATAGTGCACGGTACATCCAAACCGTCATCGAACCCATCGTTCTACCATTCCTAGACCGGCAAGGGAACTTGCTGTTCCAACAGGACAATGCACGTCCGCATGTATCCCGTGCCACCCAACGTGCTCTAGAAGGTGTAAGTCAACTACCCTGGCCAGCAAGACCTCCGGATCTGTCCCCCATTGAACATGTTTGGGACTGGATGAAGCGTCGTCTCACGCGGTCTGCACGTCCAGCACGAACGCTGGTCCAACTGAGGCGCCAGGTGGAAATGGCATGGCAAGCCGTTCCACAGGACTACATCCAGCATCTCTACGATCGTCTCCATGGGAGAATAGCAGCCTGCATTGCTGCGAAAGGTGGATATACACTGTACTAGTGCCGACATTGTGCATGCTCTGTTGCCTGTGTCTATGTGCCTGTGGTTCTGTCAGTGTGATCATGTGATGTATCTGACCCCAGGAATGTGTCAATAAAGTTTCCCCTTCCTGGGACAATGAATTCACGGTTTTCTTATTTCAATTTCCAGGAGTGTAAAATTTTCTCGGGCTTCCAGCCACGTCAGGTGGCTAAAATCCCATGAGCTTTCGACCGAGCTCTCCTCAGTCATTGTCAAGTGGTACGATGATTGCTGTGTCGTCGTGGCCGCGTCGTTATATAGCCGCACTGCTGGCTGTGACGTCACTAGTGCTCTCTTCCTCGCCATGTATGGTAATGTTTTCATCCCGCGTCCGTCGCGCCCGTTTTAACCTCGCGATGGCCGTGTCCCATGCTGTGCTGAGCTGCGAACAGCCGTCCTTGTTGATGGTGTTTTCAGAGGTTTTTATTTCAATAGCTTCTTTTTTGAAGCAATTCCAAAATTCCTTCGTCCTCATAACGACAGATGTTTCGTCGAATAGAATTCGGTCTCCATTTTCTAAGGTGTGTTGTGCCACGGCTGATTTTTCTGGATAGCGTAGGCGTAAGCACCTCTCGTGTTCCGTCCGGCGTGGCTCCACAGTGCGTACCGTTTGGCCAACGTAGTAACAGCCACATTGGAATGGTATCTTGTACACTCTAGGCGTTCTAAGCCCTAGATCGTTCTTCACAGGCCTCATGAGCTGTCGAACTTTTGCTGGGAGACTGAACACCGATGAAATGTTACGTCTCTTCAGGAGCCGGCTAAGCTTTCCCGACACTGTCCCACAGAAAGGCAAAATCACATGTTTCTTGCTTTCTTCTTCGGTTGTGTTCTCTTCTCTGTTGGTGTGTTTCTTGCGTGTCACATCAGATGTAGCCTCAGATACCTGTCCGTGGCTGTACCGGTTTCCTCGGAATACTTATCGGAGGTGACTCAGTTCTAGTGGCAAACTTTCAGCGTCTAGGATGACTTTAGCACGATGGACGAGGGTATTCAGAACGGCACGTTTTTGTGTAGGATGGTGATGGCTGAGAGCGTGCAGATTCCGAAGTGCGTGTGTCGGTTTCCTGTAGACATTGTGGCTGAGGTGCCCATTGGTTTTTCGTCGAACGAGGACGTCAAGGGAGAGCAATGCACCATCTGTCTCGACTTCCATCGTAAACTTGATGTGGCCGTGAACGCTGTTCAGCTGTTCTAAGAATTCTCCCAGTTTTCCACGACCATGAGGCCAGATGATGAAAGTATCATCCACGTAACGATCGATAAAAGCAACTTGCTTTTCCACGTACGTTCCATTCCTTATCTGTTACATATGGAAGTACACTACTGGCCATTAAAATTGCTACACCACGAAGATGACGTGATGCAGAAGCGAAATTTAACCGACAAGAAGAAGATACTGTGATATGGAAATGATTAGCTTTTCAGAGCATTCACACAAGGTTGGCGCCGGTGGCGACACACACAACGTGCTGACATGAGGAAAATTTCCAACCGAGTTCTCATACACAAACAGCAGTTGACCGGCGTTGCCTGGTGAAACGTTGTTGTGATGCTTCGTGTAAGGAGGAGAAATGCGTACCATCACGTTTGCGACTTTGATAAGGTCGGATTGTGGCCTATCAAGATTGCGGTTTATGGTATCGAGATACAATGACTGCTAGCAGAATATGGAATCGGTGGGTTCAGGAGGGTAATACGGAACGCCGTGCTGGATCCCAACGGCCTCGTGTCACTAGCAGTCGAGATGACAGGTTATAACGGATCGCTCAGCCATGTCTCGATCCCTGTGTCAACAGGTGGGGACGTTTGCAAGACAACAACGAACTGCACGAACAGTTCGACGACGTTTGCAGCAGCATGGACTATCAGCTCGGAGACCATGGCTGCGGTTACCCTTGACGCTGCATCACAGATAGGAGCGCCAGCGATGGGGTACTCAACGACGAACCAGGTTGCACGAATGGCAAAACGTGATTTTTTCGGATGTATCCAGGTTCTGTTTACAGCATCATGATGGTCGCATCCGTGTTTGGCGACGTCACGGTGAACGCACACTGGAAGCGTGTAATCGTCATCGCCATACTGGCGTATCACCAGGCGTGATGGAATGGGGTGCCGCTGGTTACGCGTCTCGGTCACCTCTTGTTCGCATTGACGGCACTTTGAACTGTGGACGTTATATTTCAGATGTGTTACGAACCCGCGGCTCTACCCTTCATTCGATCCCTGCGAAACCCCCCATTTCAGCAGGATAATGTACGACCACATGTTGCAGGTCCTGTACGGACCTTTTCTGGATACAGAAAGTGTTCGACTGCTGCCCTGGCCAGCCCATTCTCCAGATCTCTCACCAATTGAGAACGTCTGGTCAATGGTGGCCGAGCAACTGGCTCGTCACAGTACGCCAGTCACTACTCTTGATGAACTGTGCTATCGTGTTGAAGCTGCATGGGCAGCTGTACCTGTACACGCCATCCAATCTCTGTTTGACTCAATGTCCAGGCGTATTAAGGCCATTATTACGGCCAGAGGTGGTTGTTCTGGGTACTGATTTCTCAGTATCTATGCACCCAAATTGCATTAAAATGTACTCACATGTCAGTTCTAGTATAATATATTTGTCCAATGAATACCCATTTATCATCTGCATTTCTTCTTGGCGTAGTAACTTTAATGTCCAGTAGTGTATTTCTATACATCTTTATTGCATTCACTGCGCCAAATTAGCACCTAGTGACGGGAATTGGAATAAAAAATTTTTCCAGCCTAAACTGGTCCCGCAATAACACATTACAACATACACCAAGTCCTTGTCTTGCGCTAGTTACAACTCATACCGGACTTCCGTGAGCAGCTGCAACTGGTACGTAAATTAAAGAACGCGTCTTTCCTGTTACGTACGATGAGAATTGGATCCTCCAGCTACTAAATCTCTTTCACCAAAATACAAAGATTTTCCCTACTCGTGTTACTTAAGGCTTGGGAATAACAAAAGTGTAGTGTGTCCTGTTGATGGCTAGCACAGTTTTGGTGTTTACGTCAGTCTCGGCTACTCGAGAAACGTTTAGATGCGCTGGAGATCGGACGTGATAATCCGACGGAATTTTCGGGCGCCTCGTGTTTGCAGGCGGATCACAAAGCTCGCTGCGGTGTTTGTATACAGGAGGCGACGCCAGCCAGCCAGCCAACCAACATAAAGGAATGGCCCGCCGCCAGCGCAGCGCGGACCCGCCGGCCAGCGAATGGCTCCCGAGGGCCGGCCGAGCTAATCTCGCTCCCAAACTGGTGTCCGGCCGCACTTTTTCTCGCAAGCTGCGGCCGCTTGATTTAGGGTGCTATTCCGGGCCTAACTGCGAGTAATTGTCCGCACATTTGTCTCGCGGAATAAAAATGCATTAAAAAATAGACAGCAGTAATTAGGCGGCGCGTCTACAAATTGCAATAATAACAACTGCCGCTGAAGGGTAATGTTCGCACAGCTAACGGGGAAAGGGTGGGAAGGGAAGAGGGGCCTTCAGATGTTGTGAAATTATTGGGGGAGTAAACCTGATGTAGTGCATCAGCAAAGTGTTTTTTGGCAGATTACTATGAGGGAGAAGCCTTTAACGTGCCTATCGATTTTAGGAAAGGAGGCTGGTGCAAGTTAAATTTCACCCCAAGATCTTCATAGCTGTAGAAATCAGACAACTTGCAACTGAGGTCTCTAGAGAAAGAGAAAAAGCTAAACGGGTCAAGGATAGGGCTAGATGCAGTTAATGGATTCATCTACATGTATACATACACAGCGATAGACACCGGGTAGTGGTTGGGAGAGAGTACTTTTTATGTTACTGTCATTTTCTCCGATTTACTGTTCCAGTTGTGAATAGTCCGCAGGAACAGTGATTGTTTGTAACTCTTCATCTGGGGTAGTATTTATCTAGTTTTACCTGTTGTGACTGGGCAAGACAGCCAAGACACTAGGAGAGGAAGCCGAAAGGCACACGTTTAAGCTCACGCCGGCTGGCGTGAGGTCTGGAACAGTTAAAGGAGTTGAGTCTAGTAAAAAAGGTACGTAGCTTCTGGAATACTTAACTATAATCCATAATTGGTGAACATCGGTCTGACGGTACATGCATCACAAGATAAATAGCAAATGGTAATAGCGCCTTGCTAGGTCGTAGCAAATGACGTAGCTGAAGGCTATGCTAACTATCGTCTCGCAAATGAGAGCGTAATTTCTCAGTGATCCATCGCTAGCAAAGTCGGCTGTACAACTGGGGCGAGTGCTAGGAAGTCTCTCTAGATCTGCCGTGTGGCGGCGCTCGGTCTGCATTCACTGACAGTGGCGACACGCGGGTCCAACGTATACTAACGGACCGCGGCCGATTTAAAGGCTACCACCTAGCAAGTGTGGTGTCTGGCGGTGGCACCACATTACCTTTATGTCTTAACGCGAGAAACAGTAAAGTAATAGTGGTAACATTGCGGAGCCACGCCAAAACCGGCAAAGCGAACCGACACCACAGTCATTAGCGAGGTACTCCGGAAGACACGCCCTCCCTCTAAGCAAAGTAGCGCACTCACGCAGAGGTCAAAAGGGTGTCTAGAATGCAGTTAATGGATTTACCTACATCTTTCTCCAGTAACCTCCTGCCCAATGTGACACTGCAGCTAAAGCAGTCAACGTCTTAGTGCAACATCGTAGCTTGTCGATACTTTCGGAGCAGGTGCCTCGCAGATTCCTACGGATGGGCGCCGCGAGTGACACTTTGAAAGGTATGTGCTAAGATCTGATAAGGGTAGATCCATGAAATAAAGTCGATAGTTGCCAACCGCAAGGTGGAATGAGTATAATATCTTTGAGTAGGAGGATCTTTGATGGTTAAGAGAGCCGGGAGCGCGCAGTAAAAATTCGCAGCTAGGTGCCCGGAGGAAGCAGACGTGTCGTGACAGCTTCAAGGTGGATTCGTGATACGCAATAGTTTTTGTTTGCACACTGAGCAAACTTTAGCACATTAATGGGAGAAGCTATGTAAGGATTTCAAAATGGGTTTTGTTAGATAATGTTCAGATTTTGGATTTGTATGTCCAAGGCTTAACGCAGTAAGCGTTTTGTGAAATTTTTTGTAAGATTGATTCGTGCTACAAAAATGTTGGAAATTGTAGTTTTTTATATGACCTAAATTTTTAACAATATATATATTGAGATCAACATTGTGTTTAAATCGAACAGCCTGAGTCATAATCCACATCCTTAGCTTGTATTGAATATGAAAATGAGTAGTAAAGTAAAAATACCCACCAGTGAAAGAACGTAAAGAAAATGAGGCCTCTATAAAATATATATGTGCAGTTCATGGTTTGAAATCGATTTTGGTATAACTAAAGTTATCAGAGCAAAGTTATTTCAAATAACTAATTTTATGCCATTGTACAACTGGCATTATTCAAGCCAAGATACAGTTTCATTAAGTAAACATCAGAACCAAAAGTTAATTTTTCAGCACCATCTTCATGCCATTGCACAAACGGCATTATTCTCTTAAACTTGACTGCTGAGTCAAATACATATTTCATTACTGGCAAAATGGAGGAGTGCACGAAACAAGTTCGCAGACGCAGTCAGATGCAGGTTTGTTGAATAATTATTTTGGAACAATTTTATCTATGATACTTTCAACTTTGAACATCGCCAGCGATGAAGAACCTCGAGGCCGCCGGCCAAGAACGGTGTTATAAGCGACGGACACCTGAATACTAGCCCTTCTGAACAAAGTTGAAACCATGGCCAAAGAGTATACATAAACCTTCCTTTTTGTATCTGATTTATTATGTTTTCATGAAGTTTCCACCACCCGGTTGCTGCTACGGCTATGTACAAAATTTTAGTATATTTGTGTTTATTGTCTACCCTTGGGTACTCCCCAATGTAGCTTTACGTCTGAAGATTTATCTCTGATATAAAGAAGGAATCCTCTGGGTATTCAATAAAGTGATTTAGGAGCTGGTTTCGCATCTAGCCTCATAACACATGTGTAATTTACCGCAAGTGCTTAATCACATACAAATAAATTTTCGGGAAAAATGGTCAACATTTTGTGAAATAATTTGTCTAAAAGTAAGAGATGAAATAGATTAGAGAAACATTTCATGGATCTTTGAAGAAAACTCGAAATCATGTAAAGCTGATGTTATGCTCGCACATTAGTGATGTAAGTAGACTATTAAATGGAATTCCAGCATATATCCCCTAGCACTTTTTCAAATTTTAAGTTCGTAGTGACTGAACTTTAAATTGTCAATCGGTATGAGCATCTCAGCTGCTACACATGATTTCTATCATCATTCAAAGCCGCTTCAAATGTTTCTCTAACCAGTTTATTTCTTTTTTTTTTCATACAAATCATTTCACGAAACATTATATCGTTATTTTTAAATCTCACATTTTGTTCAGAAGTCATGATACATGTTGTTGTTGTGGTCTTCAGTCCTGAGACTGGTTTGATGCAGCTCTCCATGCTACTCTAACCTGTGCAAGATTCTTCATCTCCCAGTACATACTGCAACCTGTATCCTTCTGACTCTGCTTACTGTACTCATCTCTTGGTCTCCCTCTACGATTTTTACCATCCACGCTGGCCTCCAATGCTAAATTTGTGATCCCTTGATACCTCTGAACATGTCCTACCAACCGGTCCCTTCTTCTTGTTAAGTTGTGCCACAAACTCCTCTTCCCTCCAATTCTATTCAATACCTCCTCATTAGTAATGTGTTCTATCCATCTAATTTTCAGCATTCTTCTGTAGCACCACATTTCGAACGCTTCTATTCTCTTCTTGTCCGAACTATCGTCCATGTTTCACTTCCATACATGGCTACACTCCATACAAATACTTTCAGAAACATACATAATATGAGAAAAATATACCGGTTTTCCATTATTATTATTATTATTATTATTATTATTATCATTATCAAGAGTGGGGTCTGTAGACCAAGAGAAAGCAGACAAGTTTCAGTTCAAATTGAGATTTTGATATTTTTTGACACTTCATTTACACAGCGAGCAACACCTGTAGGTGAAATGTTTAAATTACCCTCAAATCACTAATTACGTTTTTCTTAATTAATCATATCACTTTCAAGGAATTAAATCTTTCTTTGCAAATCTAGAGTTAACGCTGGTCAGTTTGATACTCCATTCGGCCGTTCCCAATTCTTCGTTTAGCTATGAAAATTAGAAAAATGGTTCAAATGGCTGTTAGTACTATAAGACTTAACATCTGAGATCGTCAGTCCCGTAGACTTAGTACTACTTAAACCTAACTAACGTAAGGAAATTACACATATCCATGCCCGAGGCAGGATTCGCACCTGCGACCGCAGCAGCAGCACGGTTCCGGACTCAAGCGCCTAGAATCGCTCGGCCACAACGGCCGGTTGATGAAAATTAGAAGAAAAATCCAACTATGTACTATCTACGGTGTATTGTTTTCACTCCGATGAAACGTTTGAGGAAGAACCTCTCTTTCGAAGAACAATTTGTCTTCACAGCGTTCAGAAATGAGCTTATATCGGTCGCCGTATGAAATCTAAACCCTCAAGTAATTAAATCACTTTTACACTAAAGTCCCCTAAGGCTCAACGACAGTTTCGGCAACTGATAATAGGCAAAGGGGCACGTAAAGGGGACGTAATTTTGTTCAGTTGATTGTTCTCTTTGCTGTTGTATTAGCCCAGATAGTTTTTAATAGAACGATGTGTGTTGTGATTGATATTCGTAAGCTCACGTAAGCACCTCTCCTTCATGCTGATGAGGAACTTTTGTCAAGGTATTCGAGAAATGTGCTAAAGCTGAAAGGCAAGGCGGGGATCAACCCAGACAGCGTAGTAACATGCAGAACGATGTTGCGCCTTCGTTACTAAAATATAAATAAATATTGCCTCTTAACCAAGTTTATACCACATACACAGGATCGTTAGCCATTTTTGTAAATTGAACTACAGGTCTAGCGTATGAGGTAAGTCGCAGGAAAACTGTTTCAGATGGAGTGATTGTACTTGTATTTACGTGAACAGCTGTAGTAAAAACCTGTAAGGCTTGATAACAAAGGTGCCGTCTGGCATGAGAGCCCTACTTGCGTCTTTCTTTTTTTTTTTCTGTCTGGCAGGGGCGGAGGGTGGGAGACCAGATGCGGCCCGCCTCGAATTCGTCCCCTGTGCAACCATCTTCATCTCAGAGTAGCACTCGCATCCGAAGTACCCTAAAGTTTCTAGCGTCTACAGCTGCTTCTCAAGTACCACAGAAGTTATTCCTTGATTTCTGAACACATGGCATACGCTCTTCTTGTCAATTCTTTTCGTACGTTTCTCTCCTCACAGATTCTTCGGGGAACCCACTTCCTCATTTTGTCCATCCACCTAATCTTCCTGGTTCCTCCCACAAACCACGATTCACTTCCATACAAATCTGTGCTCCAGTTTTACAGTACCAGATTATCTTCCTCAAAACGATGCTGATGGTTGATACTAACAGACATATCTTCCTCAAAACGATGCTGATGTTTCATACTAATAGATATCTAATCTTCCATATTCCTCTATAGCACCACACCTCAAACACTTCATTTCTCTTCTTTTCCGGTTCCTCCCACAAACCACGATTCACTTCCATACAAATTTGTGCTCCAATCTTACAGTACCAGATTATCTTCCTCAAAACAATGCTGATGTTTGATACTAATAGACATCTTTCCTTCTGGAATGCTCTCATTATTGGTGTTAGTAAGCTTTTAATTTTCTTCCTTCGTCTAGAACGTGATATTTCCGTCACAGCTTCTCCGATATTGAAACTGAACAGTAGGCCTCGAAAAGCTACATCCTTGTCTTAGGTTTCTAATCCGAGCACTTCGTCTTGTACTTTCATTCTTATTTTTTCTTCTTGTTTCTTGAAAATATTGTACATTATTTGTCTTTCCTTATAGCTCACTTGTATTCTTCCCAGAATTTCGACATATTGTACCATTTTATATTGTGAAACTCTTTTTCTAGGTCGAAAAACCCTATGAACATGGTTTGAGTTTTCTTAAAAATTGAAGCATCAGAAATATCTGTGTTTGTCTGTCCGACTTTCATTGCCCTTTTAGAGATGTCTGTTCCTCTTCAACTGAACTGCTTATTGTGATATGTGCCATCTCAGTATCTGTAGCATTTGAGGATTTCAGACGAACATCATCATTTCGTAGTACTTCAGTATTCCAGTTCTTACTACATTCATTATTCCTGAGGACAAACATTATATCGCTTTACTCGTATTTTCAAAAGCTTTCG
Source organism: Schistocerca nitens (assembly GCF_023898315.1). NCBI lineage: Eukaryota > Metazoa > Arthropoda > Insecta > Orthoptera > Acrididae > Schistocerca > Schistocerca nitens. The sequence goes on along the minus strand of NC_064621.1, from coordinate 476,150,029 downwards.
AACTCTTTAAAAAGTACATAGTTTCATTTAAAAATACTTGGTTCCGTACCTCGATTATACAAGAGTTAACAGTATTGCCCATAATTCAAGCTAGATTACTTTTTCATACACGTCATAAGATTGCTCTCCTGAATACTCCGTGATATTAGTGGAAAATGGAAGAAAGTACGAAAAGGTAATCGCTCCCCTTCCCCTCTCTCCCCTTCTCCCGCTCTCCCTTCCTACGTCCATCTATCTTCCTCTCTCTCTCTCTCTCTCTCTCTCTCTCTCTCTTTTCCTGTGAACCATAATCGAACAGTCCTGAGCGGAAAAGCTGTGCTAATACTTGCGCCAGCCTCTATACATAATACGAGTAATATCCTCTTGTCTAGTTTTACTTGTCTCCGAAAACAAGGTAAGGAAGGAAGTTAGGTATGCGAAAGACAACATAATTAGAAATGGGGCACAAATTACAATAGGGTAAGCAAATCGGCCATCTCGTTTTCAGAACAGCCAACTCTGCATTTGCCCAAAACGATTTAGGGAAAGCAAGGCAAATCTAACGCTGAGTGGCCGGAAAGGTTTGTATACCACCTCCTTCTTCCGAAATGCAAATACCCCTTAAAAGAATCCCACTGTTTATCCATTATCCGCAACGTCTAAATATTAGTATTACATTGTTTGGTGGGATGATCCTTTGCCGCATAACAGGCATTTTTCGTATTTGCGAGATTACTGTTCAACAAAAGAATGCTTAACGTTCTCTACCTATCCCTGAATGCCTCGTTGTCTGAAGACCTAGGAAAGCTAATTCAACTTAGCCCTAGTTGGTGTCACAAAGAAAACGCACATCGGAAATCTAGCTACTGGACTTGAGATCGACGTATCTTGGATGGAACTTTACTAACTGTTTTCTAGTAACTTTCCCTTACAGGGTACATGAGGTCAGTGATCACAGAAGGAACAACGGTGTTCTGGTATGCACAATCGTGAAAGTTTAATGAACTAAACTGAAACTGAGGGAAAGTCTATTCACAAGGTAGAGAGTACTGCTGAACAGCAATTAGCGTAGAACGCGTGTATATTCCTAACACTATGGTTCCGAAAAGTGTAACTGTACTAATTATTATTATTAAGTGAGGATTAGGTCACGTCAGGGGCGCAACATGCACGCACCATACTCACATGCAAAGTTCCGTACATTCGCAGAATTACCGAAGTTAATATTCACCATTTTATAGACGAAGTTGAGTAGACAAAACTGGCTGGTGCCTCGCAGCGGTAAGCATGAAATGAAGCGTGAACAAGTTTGGTCACACTTGAATTTAGCTAAATGACAGCAATATTATCACTCTGGAGAACTCCATACGCTTGCATCTAATGACTTTAAAGTTACGGAAAGGTACTAACTCATAAAATCTGGACTAATTATCACCCCAAAGTCATCACTTTATCAAGCACAGAAAAGACATATTATACTCACCATACGGCAGCACAGCGACTCGTGTACGAGTTGTCTCTTCCGTGGCTACTTAGAATCAATCTGTATCGCCTCCATGCACAGACGCAGAAAACATCTGGACGTGGCGAACTGACATATGGACAAGACCAGTTTTTTAGGAGTACCTCGTATATCCTCCAACATAAAGACAGGTGGGACGACACCTGTTTACTGTTTCTCAAAATTTTCCATTTTTTCAACCTGTAAAATCTGAATGAAAGAGTCTCTCGCGCGTGACCCTGAAAGAGCCAATCGCGAGGTCGCCCATTATGAAAATCTGGGCAGATAATTGCATGTGTTTGCGATTACAGATACATTCAGTCAGTATAGTGACTGCCAGTGTTTGGGGGTGATGGTTACACATTCATGGTATGCTCTATAATAAAATTTAATAAAAAGTTAATGTAAAATACATAAAATTTCTGTTTCCATCGTGATGATCCAGCCTGACACGGAAAAAATAAAAGAAAACAGGCAGAGAAAAGGCATTGCACTAATTGACAGAATCACCAAATTATATAAAATGTGGATCGACCGTCGCCCTTCACTGTGTCTTTATAACAGCGCCAACATGATAGTTTCCAATAACGCAGAGAAGCGTTTTCTTAGCGGTGGGAAACTGTCCTCCAATGGAGATGACATACTTGACCCGAACTAGCTTCTTATTGAAATTTCTAAATAATGGATGGACCAAAGTGTCATTAGACACATGCGCAATCAGAACAGATTTATTAATTAGGGTCTCCTCCCTCTTCTGAACTATTAAGAACGCAGTAACTATTCAAGGTTACGTATTCATACTTTTTCTCATTCCGCAAAGGGAAAAAAAAGAAAGCGTTACGGAAACGTAGGCTCTAACGAAGTTGAAATCTATTTTTACATGAAAATCCGTACTTATAATCATACGTGCATTAACCGAATCCATCACCGGCCATATGATAATTGTATCGGTGTAGACATTAGGTAATTTTTATCATTAAATTATGTTCACATGTCAGGACCATACGGTACTGCATAAAGTGTACATATAATTATAACAAATAACATCACAGTGATAGCATTTAATTTCTCTTGTCGTTTTCCTAGGTACATGATGGACATTGTTTCCTTCGCTTCTGTGTTTATTCTGTTCTCAGACACACAGCTCGTAAAATTACGACCAGTAGTTTCTAGTCTTTTAGATGCATTTAAAATACCACTTCAGCTTTCAGTCTCTAGAGGAATTAGCGTTTCAACAACTTGTTTCTTTCCCCTTGTCTACTGGCTGGAGAAAAACTCTTTCTCTAGCATATGAAACTAGCATTCTGCCACGGAGCGTGCGCTGCAGTGAAACCTCCTGAGAGATTAAAAGCTGTCCGCCAGACTGGAAAAACTCCATTAGCTCAAAAATACTAGGCTATGTTCAACTGACAAGTGTATTGTAGACTGCCGTTATGAAACTGCAAACGTACTAAGTACATAAAAACACAATAGTTACGGACAGAGAGTGACCCCATTGCTTCTTTTGGTCCAAGTTTGGTTCGGCTAGTCATACTAGCAAGCAGAACTCACAGTATGAATGAACATGCAACTTGCTAGATCGACATCTTCCATACATAAATGTTACATTACCTTGATCGATGTCTTTCAGTTAAACAGCTATATTTCGTAAGCTAGAAGCTGCTTACTTAAGATTTCCATTATTTGTTAAGGTAGGTCGTATATTATTCGAATATTCTGCTTCATACAAATCCTGCTTACGTCATGTAAGTATCCGAGCGAGATGGCGCGATGGTGAGTGGATTTGCATTCGGGAGGACGACGTTTCAAAACTGCCTGCGGCCACACATTTTTGGAATTATTTTGATTCTCCTAAATGCTAAAAGTCAGGATAATTATTTTTAAACCTGCACGGTACAGATCTAGAAACGATGTGTCTCGCGGCCGACTAAAGAATAGGATGTCCGCCTTATCGTAATAGCACTTGCCACCACTCAATACGTTAATGGAATAGTAAGGAAAATCGATAGTATTGGTACTGTGTACCCTCAGCCGTGCGTTATACAGTTGCCTAACGAGTATGTTTGTAAATGTAGAAACACGTAATTGCCGCAAATTAGCCTATGACACTGATACCGGCGACAACCCAAAGTTTACTGCACACGGAGTTATTGATGAGACCAAATATAACTTGGTACAGTTTAGAGGGGATTGTTTTAGAAACGACTGGGAGGACAAATGCGTCGCTTAATGTGATGACGGGCAGTGGAATGCTTGTGGGCTCTTCTGACGAAACAGTGGTTGTGTTGACGATCGAACGCTTCTGGTTTATCCTTCCGTGCTGTTTAGTGGACGATTTATGCATTAGATTCCTTATAATTCCTTTAACTCCTTCATTCATGACATACTGAATATAAAGTTAGCCTATCTGGTTACCCACTAAACGTAGTTATTGGTACTCGGATGAATTTTGTGGGTAAGTGCCAGGATGAGGAAAAGCCGAGACTGCCTTGACTTCTCGACGAAACGCTGCTGGTTGACCCTATCTACCGGGACATTAACTTCTATGGTATGCTGCCGAGTTGTTTTGGTAACGATGACGGAATTGGTAAACGATAGATCCGTTAGAACCTCCTGGAGCTCTCGCTTCCAGTTATTGTGAAGTGTTGGCGCCATTTTTATGAAGTGCATAATGGGAACACGAATTATCGTGCAGTCCTGACATTCTGCGCTGGTTTTCCACGAAAGTAAACCCTCTGTATGCTCAGTGGGCTGATGACGATGTCTTGACTTTTGCAAGTATTGAAAGCTAATCGCCTCTTAATGGTTAAGTGGCTAATACGAACAGTCAAGCGTCTAAGATGTCGAATAAAGCAATGTCTCCATCCTTTTTTCGGGAATTCTTTTCTGTATTTTCACCACATTTTCGCTCTATTTTATTTATAAATCACACCACGTCTCTCAATTTGCAAATTTCCATAACGGCTAAACTCAGTAGAATGTGAAGAAAGACTTTCAGTGTATCTGTTAATAGAGAAAAAATAACCGCTATCACTTTAAAACTTTGACTGCTATGCCTACTTAAAGTTTAAATTTATCCTCCTGATGTTGAGTCTCCCTATGTTTCTACACCCTGTAAGTTTTCGGACCAATTAACTCTTAAAGGCTATTCTGAACATCTATCACGGTAAGTAGCTTGTCTTCTTCTTCTGCTTCTTCTGCCTTTATCTCGCACCTACATGGGAGTCGTCATGGTTACTCTCAGATTGGGCGATGTTAATATTAGATAGTGGCCGGATGCCCTTGCTGTCGCAAACCCTTTACCCCATTAGTCCTTACCCCCCCCCCCCCCCCGCCCCCCCCCCATTACAGAATGTACAAGGGGCATTAAATAAATAATGCAAAACGTTTTTCTGAAAGGATGTTGGTTTTATTCATTATTCTAACACACCATTTTATTCCCCACTCCTTCTGCTGCAAAGCCCGTTCTTCAACATAATGTCCGTTCAGTGCGAAATCCTTACGCCACCTTACTGGGAGTGTCTGGATGCCTGCACGGTACCGCTCTATTGGTATTCTGTTAGGCGGCGCACACCTTTGAGTGCTCCAGCTAGTGGACGAGTGTGTCAGCTCTACCAACAGAGATGTCGGGTTGTGCAGCCAATTTGAACCGTGAATTTAAAATTTCAAAATCTTTTCTTAAAGAAATTACTTTATTTACTAGCGATTCATCAAGAACATTAACACACTATGTGAGCGTGGAAGTAGTTGCCAAGGAGTAACTGATGGAAACAGATTAAATTTCGACCAATGAAAATTTTATTCACAAAGCCTTTTCAAAACAGATCTAAAATTTATAAGCAGAAAAGCACACTCGAAATATCAAGTTATTATTTAACAAATGTGAATTTTATTCCTAAAAGCTTTTTCAAAACAGTTTTAAAATTATAAGCAGAAAATCACTCTAGAAATAGCAAGTTACAATTATTCAGAGGCAGAATAAAAGAAATTTTTGTTACAGTAGTAGCCTTCGGTCTAAGAAGCTTCCGCCCCCTTTCCACTCAGCCGTAGTCACGGCCGCTCACAACGACCTCTGAAAAACTACACTGGTGCCAATCTGCAACACACCAGATTACTTTAAACTAAAATTTTTAACAACTCAGACAAACACATTAACTATGCACCCCGTAAGAGGGATGGAAATGATACAAACACTCACACTAAGAACTTATTTTCCACCAAAGTGCAATTTGTTTTTAAAAGCGCTCTTGCGGTGGGAGGGTGGCAACTTTATAAAAATTACTATTAAATAAAACCCATGAAATTGAAACTTACATAAAGTGTACAACATGCTCTACATCACACATATACCGCCTCGCAAGATGATAGGCAAGATAAAAACATATTTCAGGAATTCGGCCCTTCCTCAATTCTATAAATTCGTTAACACCGAATCCGACAAACATGACAGAGGCTGCTATTAACGTATGGCAGACCGACAGACAGACAGGCCGACACTAACTGCCCAACAAATGCGGACGAGAGACAAACGAGCAAGCTGGGGACGAGAGACTGACAAACAATACACGTAAAATTTAACAAGTAACTGAAACAACATATCACTAATCACTCAGCTTCTAATAACTGCGATTTCTGGCGAAGAGCTGGCGCAGCACTCCCAAAACGCTCTCCCGAACCGGCCGCTGCAGGCCGCTTCAACGGACGCAGGAAGGCGCGCCGATCTCCCGTCTCAAGGCGTCGCAGCTCGCCCCGGCCAGCCCGATGTCGTGGGTTGACCCCTGTTGCTCTCGTGTCGGCCGCGAAGCCACTCCCCTTGGTATACGGCGAGGCCCACTGGACTGATGGCGACCTCACATGCGCCGACGCTCTAGACGGACAAGTCATCCGAGCGCCAATGACCATTGCCCTGAACAACTCGAGCAGGTTGGCGGCCCAACACATACTAGCACTCCGGACAACAGACAGACACTAACTATCCCACACTGATCCGGCTGACCAACTAACCAGACTCGTCGAGACTGACAGACCGACACTTCTCAGACTAACTGACTCAGACTGACTGACGGCCCGAATGCCGAGCTCATAGCGCCTCTTAAATGCACGTGAACAGGCAACTTTTCCCCTTTCACACCAGAGGGAGACACCAACGCTGCGATAGCCACACCGGCGCCACCGCCAGAAACGGAAGGCAACTGCTTCACACAACGCGCTACGGCGCGCTCTTCAAAACAGCAAATTTTACTACGGCTCAGAAGTGTTTGATTGTGATCCGTTCATCACCTCGAACGAGTGTGTCCACACGTTGCAACGTTGCTGCAGCCACAGGTTTGTGCAGCCGGTCAGCACGCAGGAGATCGGACAAGTTTGAGTAGCCTTATTCCGATGATGACACATCTGTCTGGTAACCACTCATTGTGATTCTGTTCGCTGCCAGGTCTCTGTAGACATTCTGCAAGCGACTATGCATATCTACGATGCTCCGGTTTTCGGCAAAAAAAAAAAAAAAAAAAAATCAATAACTCAATGACAGCTCTCTACTGGGAATTCACTTTCGTTAGAGACGCCATTTTGAAGGCTACGTATAGCTCCCCCACCTGTCGTGATTACGAAACTCTAAACGTTGAAGACGGCATGTTCCACGATGTAACACAACAAATTCCGCATTTTTTCAACTGAAATTAGCGAAAAAAATTGTGTTGCATTACTTATTGAACGCCGCTCGTGTTTACCCCATCTGTCTGCGTTTAGGGTCATACATGTGAAAATGTCTGAAACTTCCCTAAATAATGGTTCAAATTACTCTAAGCACTATGGGACTTAATATCTGAGGTCATCAGTCCCCTATACTTAGAGCTACTTAAAGCTAACGACATTACACACATCCGTGCCCGAGGCAGGATTCGAACCTTCGACCGTAGCAGCAGCGCGGTTATGGACTGAAGTGCCTAGAACCGCTTTTTTTTTAAATTTCATTTCTTTCGCTTTTGTTCGTTGCATCTGCTCGGGGCGGACGTCGTAAGACATCCGTTTAAGTTCGTTGTTGATCGATTAACTCAGGTGTTTTTTTTTTTTTTTTTTTTTTTTTTTTTTTTTTTTTTTTTTTTTCAGAGGACAGCAAACCCTCTCTCACCGAACACGCTGAGCTACCGTGCCGGCTCGTCACCTGACATCTGTTCAAGTTCGTTTGTTGATCCTTTCACTCGGTTTTTTATTACAGAGGCCAACCATCTCCCATCTCTCTGACCGAACGCGCTGAGATACCATGCCGGCAGATAAACCTCTGACTGCCTCATCTCACTTTGTCTTTTTTTCTCTTTTTTGTTCACTTTTGTTCGTTGCATCTGCTCGGAGCGGACGTCGTAAGACGTCTGTTTAAGTTCGTTGTTGATCGATTAACTCAGTTTTTTTTTTATTACAGAGGGCAGCTAATCCTCTGACCGAACACGCTGAGCTACCGTCTCGGCCACAGCGGCTGGCTTTCCTAAATAGCTGCAAATCGTGTAACTGAGGCGGAACGAGAGATGTAACCCGATGTTCACCTAGTCCGATGTGGGAAACCACCTGAAAACACAAGGGCCCTCGTGTTTAATTTCCCGATGGCGGGGATTCGATCTGGGGTTGCCGAAATCCCGGAAGCGGCATGCCAACGCAAGCTGCTATGCGAACGGGTTTTGCAAGTAGTTTGAGACTAGAAGAAATGGACAGTTTGGAGGAACGTTGTATTGGTTAAATGGCAGTTAGACTAGTGGTATTGTACCAGATGTCCCTAGTGCTGCGCAAAGTGTGGAAACTTGCAGAACACTGATGCCGACGCTTTCCGTTTGCTCGTGAAGCGCTCCATATGAGGCCCTGGGAAACGTCTGCTAGGGAAATTTACTACGGAGCACTTAACGACTGCCGTCTGGAGTGCGAAACTTTATCGAAATATGAAATCTGCTTTCGCAGCAGCACTGTGGGGGGAAAGTTAAGGAAAACAAGATTACTGACGTATTCCGAGCGCTCACTTGAAGAAATGCCAGAGATAAGGATGGTGGCGCGGGTTGATGGAGGAGATGGTGTGGGGGAGGGGGAGTGCAGCAGCAGCAGCAGCGCAAACAATAGGCGGGGGAGGCCGGCTGGGTCGGGCCGCTTCCGGGCGTACGCCGCGCCGCGGCTCGAGTGTTGGCGTGGGAGAGCCGGCAGCGCGCGCGCCTAATGGAAGGGCCGAGGTCAAGTGGCTGGCACAGAGGGACAGCGCGGCGCACAGCCCGGGGTACACAGGGCTGACACAGCGCGCGCCGCCGCCGCCGCCGCTATGCAAAGCACTGAGGCGCCGTCCGTCCCTACCCAAGTCACAGTAGCAGCACAAACACGGCCAATCACCTGAGTGTCCCGTCCTTTGTGCAGCGTTATTACAAACGACTGGAGCGATTTTAGAAATTAACTTTACTACATTAGCGATCGAAATGAGGTAACGCCCAATACGTATGCAACACACATAACTTAGAGGTAACGCGGTTACGATCTTAGCTCTTGTAATGTTTGTTGTTGCTGTGGTCTTCAGTCCTGAGACTGATCTGATGCAGCTCTCCATGCTACTCTATCCTCTGCAAGCTTCTACGGCATCGCGTGGATTGCAAGTCAGCGCAGCTCGTCACCAGAGAAGGGGTGCGCTCTAGCTGAGGTCCGGAGTTCGACAGACTGCGAGGCAGAGGAGCGTTACCGAAACCTGTAAAATATACAGTTTTCAAACTAAGCTGTATATATTTAATGTTATTTAGAAGCTGCAGGACAACCAAAAGTAAAATGAGCTAATTAAATAATAGCGGGAATAAGGTTCAGGAGACATCAGAGACGCATGATGTATTTCTTCGTAGTCACGATCAATGATATTACAGGTAATGAGGGGCAGGAAGTCCCATTAAATACTTTAGATACCACAGAAAATACTGCTGAGTTGGACACTCAGACAGTGGTTGATGCAAGTATGACGACAGGATTCATAATTTAATATGCAAGCCATGTTTTCAGCTATGACGAGTAAACTAGAGGAAAATGCTAGGGAAATAAAAAACTGGAAGTGACTAAGGAAAAAATAGAAGAAACTGCTACGGAAACTAGAAGAAAATAGTCAGAAACTCGAAGCTACTAATAAGAGAATAGAGGAGAGTGCTAGTGACACTAAAGAACATTTGACAGAAATTATGAAAGAAATTAACAAGAACACAGCTTATTAAATGGATACTAACCACAATTTCAAAGTGGTAGATGAATCAATTGAGAATATAATGAAGAAACAGTGGCCAGTGAAACAAAATTTGAAAAAAAGTCACCGTTGGGGATGTAGCCGTAGTAAATCACAGTAAATTTATTAAAGAATTACAATAGAACTTTAAAATGTTAGATTACAATTTTGATAAGGAGTCAGAATAAAAGTGAAGCGACGATCACCAATGTAAATAAAAAATAGATGAAATAGAGATATCTTTATCTAATAGGATATCTTCAGCAGAAACAAGGACTAAAGATATATTCAGAAACGTAGCTAGTTGTTGTTGTTGTGGTCTTCAGTCCTGGGACTGGTTTGATGCGGCTCTCCACGCTACTCTCTCCTGTGCAATCTTCTTCATCTCCCAGTACCTACTGCAACCTACATCATTCTGAATCTGCTTAGTGTATTAATCTCTTGGTCTCCCTCTACCATTTTTACCCTCCACGCTACCCTCCAGTACTAAATTGGTGCTCCCTTGATGCCTCAGAACATGTCCTACCAACCGATCCCTAGTTCTTGTCAAGTTCTACCACAAACTCCTCTTCTCCCCAATTCTATTCAATAATTCCTCATAAGTTATGTGATCTACCCATCTAATCTTCAGTATTCTTCTCTAGCGCCACATTTCAAAAGCTTCTACTCTCTTCTTGTCCAAACTATTTATCGTCCATGTTTCATTTCCATACATGGCTACACTCCATACAAATAGTTTCTGAAACGACTTCCAGATACCTAAATCTATACTCGATGTTAACAAATTTCTCTTCTTCAGAATCGCTTTCAGTGCCATTGCCTGTCTACATTTTATATCCTCTCTACTTCGACCATCATCAGCTATTTTGCTCCCCAAATAGCAAAACTCCTTTACTACTTTAAGTGTCTCATTTCCTAATCTAATTCCGTCAGCATCACCCGACTTAATTCGACTACATTCGATTATCCTAGTTTTGCTTTTGTTGGTGCTCATCTTATATCCTCCTTTTAAAGACACTGTCCATTTCGTTCAACTAATCTTCCAAGTCATTTGCTGTCTCTGACAAAATTACATTGTCATCGGCGAACCTCAAGGTTTTTATTTCTTCTCCATGGATTTTAATACCTACTCCGAATTTTTCTTTAGTTTCCTTTACTGCTTGCTCAATATACAAATTTAATAACATCGGGGAGAGGCTACAACACTGTCTCACTCCCTTCCCAACCACTGCTTCCCTTTCATATCCTTCTACTCTTATAACCGCCATCTGGTTCCTGTAAAAATTGTAAATAGCCTTTTGCTCCCTGTATTTTACCCCTGCCACCTTTAGAATTTGAAAGAGTGTATTTCAGTCAAAAGCTTTCTCTACAAATGCTAGGAACGTATGTTTGCCTATCCTTAATCTTTCTTCTAAGATAAGTCGTAGGGTAAGTATTGCCTCACGTGTTCCAATATTTCTACGGAATCCAAACCGATCTTCCCCGAGTTCGGCTTCTACTAGTTTTTCCATTCTTCTGTAAAGAATTCACGTTAGTATTTTGCAGCCGTGACTTATTAAACTGATAGTTCAGTAATTTTCACATCTGTCAACACCTCCTATCTTTTGATTGGAATTACTATATTCTTCTTGAAGTCTGAGGGTATTTCGCCTGTCTCATACATCTTGCTAAGCAGATGGTAGAGTTTTGTCAAGAATGGCTCTCCCAAGGCTATCAGTAGTTCTAATGGAATGTTTTCTTCTCCCGGTGCCTTGTTTCGACTCAGGTCTTTCAGTGCTCTGTCAAACTCTTCACGCAGTATCTTATCTCCCATTTAATCTTCATCTACATCCTCTTCCATTTCCATAAAATTGTCCTCAAGTACATCGCCCTTGTATAGACCCTTTCTATACTCCTTCCACATTTACGCTTTCCCTCCTTTGCTTAGAACTTGATATTCATACAAGTGGTTCTCTTTCCTTCTCTGAAATTGTCATTCGAACTGGACACTAGGATCACTGGGACCCTCAATTTGTTATTTGCTGAAGAAAGTGCCTGAATATAGAATATTTTATAATGAAATTGGACTCTCATATACTAAACGCACTTTATTTCGCCTCTGTCGTGTACTTTTTCCAACAATATTAGTATTAATACATCCCTAATCCTAAACGAAGTAAATCTGCCATGAAAGCTGTTCAATAACGAAACTTGAAAGTGATCTGGAACTAATGATACTAAATGCAGTTTAATTAGATGAAGAAGCTACTTATTTAAAAACCACACATATTACTCAAATATTTCGAAGTGTTCCCAGTTATTACTAAATCGATTTATTCATTCTCGTCACACTCTACCTGTGTGGACTGCAGTGTTGTAGGCAACTAGGCTGGTCTCTTTTGTTAGGGGCAGCTGTGTTCCAATAAAGACTATTCTTACCGCAGGCGACTGTATTTTCATCATCGCTGTCTGAAATTCGGCAGCCTGATCAATTTCCCCATCGTCCACAACTGCTGTAGGATCATCAACTTCAGAATCACTTTCGTCTCGAAAGTCACTTACGTCTCTTTCACGATCGAGGCCTTCTAATAATGCTTCCCATATAACATCTTTCGTTAGTAAAGTGTCACTCTCATGTGTCATTTTCACTTAAGTGTACTTCACACTAGGCGGCAGGATAGTTACACGATATGAGTTCCACGTTCACAGTGACTCTTCAGTAAGCATTTTTGTGAAATTCATTAAACAACAATGGCTACATTTATCGTAGTCTGCGGTAGCCTACATTAGTTTTACAGGGCTTGTGCATAGGTTCGTAGCGTTTATCCACAAGTGAAAAAAAAAAAAAAAAAGAAACAGTTTCAACAACAGATACTGCACTCTTAAATAATATATACTCCTTCACTATTCACAACAGTCTGCCAATGCTGGGATAGATTTTCGTTTTCACAACTGTAGAAGTCAAGTACTTTTGAGATGAGGAACTCGTCAAACCAAGTTCAGAGCGTATTTTCATCCAGAACGGAAGTGCCTTGAAGGTTGTTCGACAGAGAGAGAAAAAACTGAAGATATTAGGGCGCAAGATCTGGTTGGTAAGGTGGGTGCGGAATGACTTCCCTATCCGACTCATGTACAGTGTTTATTGTCAGTCTAGCAGAATGCGGGTGTGCGTTATCGTAGGGCAGAACCACTTCACGAAGTCTTCCTGTTAGTTCGTCTTGGACTGTATCTGCAGGACGTCTCAGTTGTTGACGATAGATTACAGCAGTGATGCTTACACCTCGGGGAAGCAATACGTAGTACACCATACCTCGCTGTTCCACCAGAAGCATTATATCATTTTTTGTGGATGCGCGCAGGTCTTTTTACGGGAAACTGCTGCTTTGTTTGGGCACAAACATTCTTCTCTTTTTCTTACGATAATATAAAGACGCCATTTCTCGTAACCCATAACAATGCAGGACGAGAATGGTCCGGGTTTTTCACGAGCCAATTGACGACAACCAGCAGAGATGAAAATATGGTCACCTGATGATTTTTTAATTTTGACCTGGAGCATGCGGTACTTATACACTCGATTCTTGAACTTTCCCCATTCCACGAAAATGTCGCGCAATGGTGGAATGATCACAGTTCGTCACATTTGACAGTTCTAGAGTTCACTAACGCGGATTATTGTGCATTAATGCGTTTAAACGGTCTTCAACAAAGCCTGTTGTTCTTCCTAAATGCGGAGAATCCCTAACATCAAAACGATCCTCGTTAAAACGAAAAGACCATTTTCTTGCCCTGCTCTGTCCAGTGGCGTTATCCCCATACACGGAGCAAATATTTCTGGCTGCCTCCGCTGCTGTCACCTTTCTGTTGAACAACAGAAATGTTCCTATCTCTCCACATGCCACTCCATTTTCTAGCTTTCACACTCCACTCACTACCTCTAAATGACAAAATGACAATAAGCAAAGTCAAACAACAACACTGAACTAGAAATGAAAAATGACAGTCGATAAGTAAACCCATAGAAACGGGATTACCAACATGCAAAACGAACGCTACGAACTTATGCACCAATCTTATATAAATAAGTGAAGCTATGCTATAAATTCACTGTAGCTACGTCAACTGATGTATTGACACAAAACTGAATGCTCGTATGGGAAAACAAAAAAGTTCAGTGTTGGTGCAGCTGCGGTTCATATTTCAGCCACGAGACTGCAGCGGTAAGTAGTTAGGCAAGATGGCGACCGACGCCGAGAAAGCTTATGTTGTCTTCAAACGCATTCACGTCAGTCTGCCGTAACGGTATAACGACACTTCAGAACGAAGTTCAACAAAGATTCGCCTTGACAACACCATTCGCCGATGGTATGCGCCGTTTAAAGCTTCAGGATGGCTCGGAAAAGGGAAATTAACCGGTCGGCCTGCACTGACGAGGAGAACATGGCAGGTTCCATAATCTTCAGCAACGTTGACGACGTTTCTTTCACGTGTGACATTTATAGGAAGAAAAGTCGCTGTGGCAAACCCGCCTTCGGACGAAGCTCGATGTGTACGGAATTTCTACATTTCAAAAGTTTCTGCAACTGGTATAATCCTAGGGTAAGCACAAAATATTCCTGAACAATAAACATAAGAATATAATACAAGGATCTAGAATTGCTATAAGATTGGAATACGAGAATCCGAGAATTTGAAAAGATTTTAACCTCTGTAAATACTACACACATTTATATTATGTAATAAGTGTATGACATTAATATAATGCTCTTTTATCACCTGACGTGATAACAAACATTCGTGTAGTAATCTTCTGCAGACATGAGTAGGTAAACGAAAGAAACAAAATGAAATAAAATAAACAGTAATTGGGGTTCGAACACAGGACGTAAAACTGAGATGCTACGACGGTAGCCACTGTGCTACCAGTTGAGCTGAACTTATCAACTACTAAAAGACATCCATATCACATCTAAATGAGGGTCATTTTCTCAGAAGCGGTCGAGTAACTATGGGAGCTGAAACACGTTCTCGTTTAGGTTGACTCCTCTTCCACTGAGCGACGATGCTGAGAAATCAGACTATGGCCGTGTTGCCTTCGAGAGCGAAGAAACGGCTGACCGCGTGCGGGCGAGTTTCGCAAGTAGCCCACACAAGTCGGCGAATTACCCACACAAGAAGACGAACAGATGAAGCAGAGAGCTGAGCACACCGCAATTGACCGTTCCAAAGATTTTAAGGAGACGACTGAAGCTGAAACCTTACTTCTTGCAAGTGTCACAAGACCTACTGCCGATGACACTTTGAAATTTAGGCTCAGTTGCACAGTCTGTGAAACAGGGTGGTTTTGAGAGTAACTCATCTTCAGTTATGAAGCGACGTTTTTCGTGAATGGAACAGTGAACTGGATGAATGTGCTGGACAGTGAATCACCGCGCTATCGTACAGCTCATTCGAGATTTGCCTAAAAATAATATGTTCTTTGTGGCCTGACCGTTCAATGTTTACGGTCCCTTTGACCACTATAGGACACTATTATCTGTACATGCCACAACTGGACAACTGGACACCAACAGCGTGGACTTCACCTGTCAACAGGATAGATCACCACCCCACCTCCACCATGATGTTCCGGAATTCTCAGACACGATAATGAGAAACCTATGCATCGTTGGGGTGAGAACTCATTGGTCTCCCGATCAAAACCCATACGATTCTTTCGTGTCAAGTAAGGCGATAGATTCAATATTTACGCATCCTCTGCCAATAAACTTACAAAAACTACGAGCTCGCATTAACAGTGCTTTTGAACAAATTGATAAGGACAAACTGCAACAAGCATGGGAAGATACTGACTTTCGTCTTGATATTTGCAGCATCAGTAGGTGGAGAAAGGGGGGGGGGGGGGGCGTAATACACATATGGACTACTTGTGATCTGTGAAAATTTTTTTGGCTATTTCTATCAGTGTAGAAAGCCCTGTTACAATATGTAAAATAACATAGCTACAGAAAAACTATGAAATTTCTTCAATTATTTGTAATGCCCTTTTTCGTGAACGATTAAAAGAGTTGGGAAGAGGTTTTAGATAAAATACAGTAATTTCATTCTATGGGTTGAACTGCTTGATGCAATTCTATTGAACTTACTGCTGATGTCATAAATCTGAGACCGATAGCTGCCACTCGGTATATTCCACTTAAGTTACTTTACATTGTAAAGTATAACCTAAAATTCTACCTAATAAAAGTTGTTTTTCTATAAATACTGGCAACCATCGCTTGAAGCCTAGCTCGCTCTCTCTTTCGTCCAGAAAACAGGTTGGTACGACATTCCTTGAGTTTTGGAAGACATTGTATAGAATCGTGGACTGTCTCCAAATGAGCAAAATACGACCATAAAGAATATCAAACCAACTGAGTGACTCGATTGAAGAGTCTCTAGCTAATAGAACACAGCATGTCGTTGTTAACGGAGAGAAGTCTTCAGACGTAAAAGTAACTGGGGGCGTGACCCAAGGATGTGTTGTAGGACTCTTGCTTTAGACAAAAATTAAGGATAAATGTGCACATATTTCTAGTGATGACTGAGGGCTGTATGGAACAGAATTACATCAGTATTTACTTCATCTGCAGACTAACACTTGTAGCTGCTATGAGTCGTATGTTTTAGGGTTGGTAAGTATACATTGCACAAGTAAGTCATTAAAGTTTATTCTTCCCTGGGCAGCAAGTCATGTATTGCAGTGTGAATGCCTCGAGGCCAAAGGTAGTCTATAGTGACGGGCAGGAATTGATGTCAAATCTTCGAAGTAAGCACACCTAAACCGAATTCACGGAATCCAGACACGGAGGGCTCTAGTTATGCAAGTATCGATATACCTGACTGTCTATATATAGAATGCATAGGGGCCAGAAGATGACGTTATTGAGGTGCCAAAGTGAGCGTCCATAATAAAGTAACTTCTCAAAATGGTTGTTTTGGCGTTTTTCCTTGGTAAATAGCAATTTTAGCAAAATGCAGGAAGACCCGCAGAGGACCGATACTTTTGCAGAGAGTGGCAAATGACCCTCAAAATAAAAAAAATAAAAAAAATGCAACGTACTGCGTATACATAAACAGAAAGACATATTACCGTATGGTAACGTGATTGGAGAACTCTCACTGAAAGCAGTTACTTAAACAATGTGTCTCGGAGAACGCGGGTGGAGCGAGTTGAAGTGGAACATAAAAATAAAATTTATTGCGGGTGGCGCGGATGCTACACTGAGATTCATCGAAGAATCCTTGGGAAACAGTCCATCAGCAAAGGAAGTAGCTTACAAAACAGACGTTCTCCCAATAGTTGAATATTGCTGGCAGATCTTGGAACCGTATCAGACAGGATTGGAAGAAGAAATAGAGATGATACAAGGAAGGGTAGCACATGTGTTGCAGATTCATTTAGCAATCACAGAAACGTCACGGAGCTGCCCAGTCAACTCCAGTGGCAAACATTGCAAGAAAGGTGATCTGCGTCAGAATGTGCTGTACTGTTAAATTTCCGAGAGCGCACGTTCCTAGGAGACTCGTCTAACATATTGTTTCCTAGCACAAATCTCGCAAAAAGACCGTGAATATAAAGGCAGAGAGATTCGAGCTCGCAAAGGGGCTTACCAGCAATCTACCTTCCCGTGAACCATTCCCGACTGGAACAGGAAGAGGAGTTGGGGACTCTGGAACACAAAGTACCCTCCACCACGCACCGTAGTGAATACAGATATAGATACTGTCCTTGGAAAACAAATTTGTATCCACTGGTTTTAAAAGATATTTATTATCCGTCTTGACTGCATTAATTTATTAAACGTCGATTTCGGCTCTATTTGAAACTTCACGGTTCTCAGTCTATCGGTTACAAGAGTAATCCGTCCAAAGTTCAGTAAATTTACAAGCTTCGTGAAATAATGAACTGTCTTCATTATATGACGTAGCACCGCAGGGGATCTCACGTTAACCATGGCAGACATCGTTTAGTTGGTGCATTCTTAGAAACAATGAGGCGCATCACACGGAACGTGCTAATCATCATGATTTGCGACTGCAGCGCTGTCCATCAAATTTACTAATAGTTGTAACCATAGAGTTAGATTTGTAGATGGTTCATATGGAACGGACAGCAGTCATTTAAAAATTAGTGCAGTCAAGATGGATATTAAATCTGTTTTAAAGATTGTACTGATACAACATAAATCGTCCGCACACGGAACGAGAACACCTTCGTGGACGAGGCGCTGGTCCACTTTTTTTTTGGCACCAAAGCGGGGAATTTCATGTTCCACGGCATTCCGCAGCGCAAAAGACTGAGTAAGAAAAGTCAGGATTTTGCTTCGTTGAGAGGCATGTGGCAATGAGATGCAAGGACGCAGACAACGTTACTGCCTGATTCGGTCACATTCACCCAAATAACGCCGGGATACGTGATTTCTTTATAACTATTGTTTATGACTGTGTGCACAATCAAGCGTGCCTACACACACACACACACACACACACACACACACACACGAATCCACACGCACATTTATATAAAGTACAAAACCTATAACACAATATTAAAGCAAATACTTTCCTTTTTTTTTACTTTATCTACTGCACAAGAGAGCTTGCACGGTTAGGAGGAGAATATTTTGTACGTTCTTATTTCAGATCCTATATTTCACATTTTCTAAAAATTCTGCTCCTGAGCCGAAGCAGTGATCTAGCATGAATGACTCTACCAAAATTATCTCGGTTTACAAGCTGCGTGACTTAAAGCACTTGAGCTTTCGATAGTTTCTCGGCTATCTTCATAAAAAGTTAAAAACACTGTCTGCAGAGGCTTGGTATGGTGTCCTACTTACATAGATGTCATGTTAATTAATGTCAAATTTAGTCCAGTGTGCCATTTAGGATGTTGTATACCCATTCACTCACACTAATCATAGGCACGTATCCTGTAAACTGTCTCGTTACTAAAAATTTTGATTAAAAATTGTTTAAATATTAAACAGAACATATACACTATGTGATCAAAACTATCCGGACACGCCAAAAACATACGTTTTTCATATTAGGGGCATTGTGCTGCCACCTGCTGCCAGGTAATCCATATAAGCGACCTCACTAGACATCGTGAGAGAGCAGAATGGGGCGCTCCGCGGAACTCACGAACTTCGAACGTGGTTAGGTGAGTGGGTGTCACTTGTGTCATACGTTTGTACGCAAGATTTCCACACTCCTAAACATCCCTAGGTCTACTGCCTCAGATGTGATGTTGAAGTGGACACGTGAAGGGACACGTACAGCACAAAGGCGTACAGGTCGACCTCTTCTGTTGACTGACATAGACCGCCGACCGTTGAAGAGGATCGTAATGTGTAATAGGCAGACATCTATCCAGACCATCACACAGGAATTACAAACTGCATCAGGATACACTGCAATTACTATGACAACTAGGCGGGAGATGAGAAAACTTGGATTTCACGGTCGAGTGGCTGCTCATAAGTCACACATCACGCCGGTAAATGCCAATCGACGCCTCGCTTGGTGTAAGGAGCGTAAACATTGGACGATTGAACACTGGGGAAACGTTGTTTGGAGTGACGAATCACGGTACGCAATGTGTCGATCAGATGGTAGGGTGTGGCTATGGCGAATGCCCTGTGAACGTCATCTGCCAGCGTGTGTAGTGCCAACAGTAAAATCGGAGGCGGTGGTGTTATGGTGTGCCGTGCTTTTCATGAAGAGAGCTTGCACCTCCTGTTGTTTTGCATGGCGCTATTACAGCACAGGCCTGCATTCACGTTTTAAGCGCCTTCTTGTTGCCCTCTGTTGAAGAGAAATTCAGGGATGGCGATTGCATCTTTCAACGCGATCGAGCACCTGTTCATAATACACGGCCTGTGGCGGAATAGTTACACGACAATAACATCCCTGTAATGGACTGGACTGCACAGAGTCCTGACTTGAATTATATAGAACACCTTTGGGAAGTTTCGGAACGCCGGCTTCGTGTGTGGCCTCACCTACCGACGTCGAGCGCAGCACTCCGTGAAAAATGGGCTGCCATTCCTCAAGAAACCTTCCAGTACCTGACTGAACGTATGCCTGCGAGAGTGGAAGCTGTCGTCAAGGCTAAGCGTGGGGAAACACCATACTGAATTGCTGCATTATCGATGGAGGTGTCTACGAACTTGTAAGTCATTTTCAGCCAGGTGTCAGGATACTTTTGATCACATAGTCTAACTGACTAATATGCAGGTACCCTTTAAAAAAATTAAGGGATAGCTCCTTTCCGGTCCTTATTAATCACAGGTAGCAATCTAATGAGCGCGATGTTTACGAGACATTTAAAAACATTGCTTCATGTTGTGCTCTTTTGCTTCGTCTGCGGTCTAGTCACGGACAGCCGTCACGCAAGGAGACGTGCCGCTAGTTGATAAGCTGATACGAGCGTCATATTTCGTTCGGCAAAATGTTCCATATCACGCCTGGACACTGATTTATTACTACTAGTCTCTGCGGTAACCAGTTACGAAACTCGTCCAATCTGTAGTAAACATTTTATCAATATACCATAAACATTCGGTGATCTGGTGAACTTTTGTATCGCAGCTCCTTTGCCAAACACTTTTCGGCATAGCTTGATTTCGGTGCCTGAAGAGAAAAACATGGCCTACTTATCAGATATGATAAAATGCTTGAGTACTGAAGGATTAAAGGTAGACAAATCATGAACGGCTGAAGGGCCAGCAAATCGAATCATACGATTCGCTGAATGTGTGAGCATTCACCTTGTGCACAAAGCAGTGTGCGATTTGCAGGGAGGGATGGGGGGGATTTCCCCCCCTCTGCATCAGACCATCCACTCCTCTGGTTTTAGTTTATGCGTCCCAACCTGGGATGTTTATTTCCACGCACTGGAGTAAAACTTTACATATAATTTAAATTTGTGGAGCCGAACACTGAAAGTTTTTAATACGGTCTTACTATTAATACTATTAATATGTTTGCTTATTAATTTTGAAAAAGTGTTATGAAGTAGGTAAGCATTTCAAAACATTTAGAACAAAACAACAAGACGTCGCCCCAGCGTAAACGAGGCTTTAGAGTCAGGTCTGTATTGTATGGTGGATGTGATGTGTTGCGTACGAAACTGAAACCTGCGATCAGATCCAAACGTCGTGGAAAACTGTGAAGAGGTGTCATCCTACAGCAAGATAACGCTCGCCCACATTCTGCCAAACGGACAGACGACGCAATAAAGGAGTTGAGATTCGAGGTGCTGGAACATCCACCATACAGTCCAGACCTAGCTGCAAGCGATTTTCACATGTTTGGACCCTTAACGGAAGCACTACAGGGAAGAAGATTTGAAAGCGATGAAGTGATGAAGACGTTATTGCTGCGGTGCGGTGCGGTGCAACCAATAAACGTATTTTCTGATGAAATAAAAAAACTCGTCAAACGTCGGGAAAACTGCATTGAAGTCCAGGGAGGTTACGTAGAAAAATAACGCATGTTTCAGTTTTCTATCATCAGAATAAGTACAGCTTTTCACAAATATCCCTTTACTTTTTGAATTCCCCTCGTATACCTATATGTAGATGATTTTTTAAATAAGCTTTACCTATAACATACTTTTAAAGATATAACAAGGGATGGCTTTTCTGATAGTGCTTAAGCGTGAATAGTGAGTTTCGGCATTAACATCTATTTATAAATAACTGTTTAACCATGGGTAACGCCACGGTCCAAGCTAGTAACATGTATAATTATACTAACCCCCTAAGACATCCCCCCCCCCCCCCCCCCACTGGTAAAAGCATAAATTGAACACTGGTACAAAGATAACATACACAATTTTCTGCCAGTTTTTTGCCGTGAAGAATGTGAGCCATTCAGATGACGTGTTAAGCACCACCATTCTCAATATCTTTACTGTTCCCACGCCGCTTGTAACAACTATCACTTGTTCAACCACCGGCATTGCATTCTCCGTATTTATTTTCTTAGCTGTGATTCCGCTTCTTAGATCCTTTTTATACCGACTATAAATGCTTTGAAAAAAATTATGTTTTTTTGTTTTACCTGTCCTGAATCGCTGTGCTAGTACCGGAAACAAACTACTCAGTTTCAGTAAAGTGCGGAAGGAATTGTTTTCACCAGTACGCCACAGATAGACACATCAAGGAATTAACGTAGACTCCAATGGAGGGAGAAGGCCGTGTGAGACCCGCCGGAGTCGTCCTCCGAAATGCATGGAAGTTGCAAGATGCATGGCACGGAGTGGCAGTTGCCATTCATGAGACGGCCGCTGGCCGCGGTCGTATACTGCAGGAGACCTCATCTACTTGAAGACGTACGTACTGGTGCACGACGCAGCGCTGTCGAAGGAACGCTGGACCATTAGGAATCGACTACAGCAACCAAGACAGGCCCATTACTCCCCTGTCGCAGTTTTAAAGATGAAGGTATCATCAACCCGATGATTGATCTGAATGCCGCACTGTTTTTCTAGGCGTGGTCCAATTGGCGTGCTGTAGCCTTCCTCCGACATTCGCCGACCGCTGTGGCCGAGAGGCTCTAGGCGCTTCAGTCCGGAAGCGCGCTGCTGCTACGGTCTCAGGTTCGAATCCTGCCTCGGGCATGGATGTGTGTGATATCCTTAGGTTAGTTAGGTTCAAAAATGGTTCAAATGGCTCTGAGCAGTATGGGACTTAACTTCTGAGGTCATCAGTCCCCTAGAACTTAGAACTACTTAAACATAACTAACCTAAGGACTTCACGCATATCCATGCCCGAGGCAGGATTCGAACCTGCGACCGTAGTGGACGCTCGATTCGACTGTAGCGCCTAGAACCGCTTGGCCACCCTGGCCGGCGGTTAGTTAGGTTTAAGTAGTTCTAAGTTTAGTAGACTTCAGATGTCAAATCCCATAATGTTTAGAGCCATTTGAACCATTTAAACCTCCGACCTTCGAACTGGATCCCCCAACCGGTTAGAAGGGTCACACAGCATAATGTAGACCCAAACACTGCCATAGGTGAAAGTACCTAGGACTGAATGGGGATAGCAGACGAGACATTTGGATTCGTAATCATGCACTTTACTTCCCAGCCACGGAGGTGTAGAGGGATAAAATGGATGTATGGAAAGTGTCTTTGATACACGTGGAGTCACATTTACTTTTGTACTACAATTATCTAAATTTTGTTCAATTCTTCATGATCAAATTACTCCCTTAAAAGGAAGAATACATATCTGCGTCAACATTAGTGTGAAAATGCTTAATTTACCAGTTATGACACAGTGATCTGATGCTTCCGTATCGCCGGCTGGTGTTGCCGAACGGTTCTATGCGCTTAAGTCCGGAACCGCGCGACCGCTACGGTCTCAGGTTCGAGTCCTGCCTCGGACATGGATGTGTGTGTGACGTCCTTAGGTTACTTAAGTTTAAGTAGTTCTAAGTTCTAGGGGACTGATGACCTCAGAAGTGAAGTCCCATAGTGCTCAGAGCCATTTGAGCTTCCGTATCATGTATGGATACCTAAATTTATTCTTGGATGTTTGAAATGTTGACTGCGTAATTAGCATGTGTGTGTGCACAGATCAGAATCTAGGGCATTACTGTTGATAAATACGTCTTTTAATGGTATTTAAATGTTCCACAGTTCCTTGAATAACATATTGCCTGATTAGGTTGCTGTTGACACCCAGTAATGGTCTCCCACTGAAACGCAGAAATCTAAATAAATTTGGCTCAAAAGTGCCTCCAACCTTCACCCGTAACGGTGCAAGCGCGTGGCGCCTGCGACGTAACCCTCGAGATCGGTGACGCTAATAACTAGGTGCAAGACGTGAAAAAGAAAGGCCAGATCTTATAAGTTCATGTGGGACGTAAGGTGGATTACTGGTGACTCACTGGTACCAAATTCCACCACAGTTTTGCCCAGCTCCACCGTGGACGTGTTACGCGATTCGCAGGTTTTCACTGCCCCTATTTCTCGCCTTTCACTCCTTCTTTGACGCCTCTGCGATGATGGTCAGAACAGTGACGCCCAGCACTCAACTTTTCTGTCGCAATAGGAGACAACTATGTGGTTTCAAGAAAGTGACCCTGTAATCGTGTTGTGCAATGTAGAATAGACTGATTATTGAGCACTACACCTCACTCATGCTTCCCAGGTATGGTAGTACACCCCACTCCCTGAAAGTTTAAAACTTTGTACTAGGCCGGATTCAAATCTGGACCCTTGCCCTATGCGGACAAGACTCTTCCTGGCCATGTTATCCAGACATGATTCACGAACTTCCCTCGTACCTTATGGTTGTTTCAATGCCTCTGAAAAATTTTCCAAGCTTCATAGAAGCTCTCCTTTATATCCTGTCGGACTGGGACTCCTGGAAGAAAGGCTATAATGGGGAAATGTGTTATGAACCATACGTTAAATGCAGCACATGACCTGTGTAAAAAATAGTAACTAATCCCAGAGCGAAACGTTGATGACTACAGTTGACCCTGGAATGCCTCTACCACCATGACGAAATGCAGTTGCTAATTTCTTGATTCGTCCGTCATGGGTTATTCTGCTTTCAACTTCGTCTACTTCGTGATGAACTTTAATGATCAGTGGGGTAGCCGTGCGGTCTAGGGCAACTTGTCACGGTTGTCGGAGGTTCGAGTCCTCCCTCGGGCGTGGATGTGTGTGTTGCCGTAGCGTTAGTTAGTTTAAGTTAGATCAAGTAGTGCGTAGTCTAGGGACCGATTACCTCAGAGTCCTCACCACTAATTTCCAAATTTTTAATGATCGGTTTTTCGCTATTCTCATTTTTGCTTCATTAATTAATTCTTTTTCCGGCTTTTCTCAATCCTAGATTGTTCATCCTCGTCAGCAGGACGTGCAGTTCATCTTCGCTTTCACTTACGATGCAATGTCATCGACGAATCTTATCACTGACAGCCTTTCACCCGAAATTTTAATCCCACTCTTGAACATTTATTTTAATTCCATCGTTGCATCTTCGATGTCTAGATCGAACGTAGAGGTCAAAGACCGCATCCCTGTCTTACACCTTTTCTAATCCGAGCTCTTCGTTCTTGGTATTCCAGTCGTATTTTTCTTTCTTGGTTCTTGTACATGTTGTATATTACCCACATTTCCCTATAGCTTATTCGTATTTTCCTCATAATTTCGAACATCTTGCACCAGTTTGCATTGTCGATCGCTTTTGCTGGATCGACGAATCCTATGAATGGTGTCTTGATTTTTCTTCAGTCTTACTTCCAGTATCAACTGCTACAGAACAGCGTCTCTGGTGATTTATCTACCCTAAAGCCAAACTGATCGTTATCTAACGGGACCTCAATTTTTCCATTGAGCTGTACGTTATCCTGGTCAGCAGGTTCGATTCATGAGCACGTGTATGGTCTAGCTATCTCCGAAATGGTGTGGATGATATTTTATCGAAAGGCTTATGGTATGTCGCCTGTCTCATAGATTTGACACATCAAATAGAATATTCGTTTGGCTGCCACTTCCACATGTGATTTTAGATGATTCCGGCGGAATGTTACCTATTCCTTCTGCCTCATATGATGTCAAGTTTTCCAGAACCTTTTAAGTTCTGATTCTAATAATGGATCCACTATCTTTTCCATGTTGACTCCAATTCCTTGTATTATCTCGTCATCGAACATTTCCACCTCCTCTCCAAATATGAGTTTCATATTACTCAGTGAAGACGTGGAACTTTGATCATTTCCAGGCAAGTGTTAACTGTATGCCTTCCTCTTCCTGATGATGATATCCTTTTCGGCACTCCACTCATAATCCGCACTCACATACCAAGACTCAGCAAAGACGTATTTCTGTTGCGTCATTCAGCGCCTTATGGTTAGAACGTCATATACCTTAAGATGTCAGACAAAAGTCGCTATTGCCACTAATGTGCCATTCACGTATAGAATTTATTACTCTTGATTTCGGGTTTTAAATGTTTACTATCGGAAACAAGGTCCACAGCAGATTCAAATGGGAAACGACCCGAAACTACACTCAGCTGACAGTTGCATGATATACAGTCCGGCAAGCCGGTAACATTCTTGTACGGGCCTTCCCTCAGCGTGTTAGGTGTGATGCTGTACGATCAATGATTTACACAATGTCTGTATTTACACAGTTTGTGTATGATACATTACGTGGTCCTTCAGACACTGTGTAAAGACAGAGATTGTGTAAATCATTGGTATACTCGTATATTCCTCGACAAGCTATGACTGTCCCTTTCTGTACGGGAATTACCAAGTGTGTGCATCGGGGGGATAAGGATAATACACGAGGGCTGGAACTTAAATAGTGGTAGCTATTTATTTACAGCTCGTACAAAGTAGATACGTGTTTCAAAGTTTTACCTACCTTCAAAGTAGTCACCAGCACTGTATATAACTCACTGCCAACGATATGCAAGTCGTAGGATACACTTAGCAGTGCCAGCTGTGTCGACAGTTCGAGCGGTGCGGTCTATTGCCCGGCGAATTTGTAGCAGTTCTGAAGCGAATACCGTGAAGTGTTTCCTTCAATTTAGAAATCGAGTTGAACTTACGATGGCTTGAGTCTGGGGAGTATAGCAGCACTTAGCAGCCCCATCAGTCAAACAAATCAGTAACAGCTTGCACTGTACGTGCTTGAGCTTGCCCTGCAAAGTGGAGGTCAGGTCTTGCAGAAAGTGTCATCACTTATTTCTCTATGCTGTTCACTTTTGGAACCCAACCTACGGCCAGCTTAGAGACAGAAGTGATGACACTCTCTGCAGGACCTGACCATCATTTTACAGGACAATGCTCAAGCACCTACAGTGGAAGCTGTTACTGATTTGTTGGACTGATGGGGCTGCTAAGTGCTATACCACCTACTGCATTCCTCTGTTTTAAGGCCTCGTGTGTTCAACTCGATTTCTAAACCATTTATTTATCGTATGATGATACAGAGCTTGGATCAAATACATAATGTTAAGAGTGTACAGTATGAGAAATGACAAGAAAAGTGCAGGTACAGAATCAAATGTCCAAAGTATTATATTAAATTATGTACACATTACACAAGTTCTTAGATTTCTAGGTCCAATCTGTTGATCCACTTGAGCCTTTCAGGTGAGGCATGGTGTATATCATTTATTGATCCTCCGAAGGCTCGCTTCGGGCATTCACGAACAATGTGATTTATTGTTTGCAGGGCAGCTCCACAGTCACGATCTGGAGATGTTCCTCAGCCCCATTTATGCTTTAGATATCCGGGGTTCCCTTGTCCTGTTAGAATGCAGTTGATGGTTCTCCACTGGCGTCTGGGGAGTGTGAATCCTGGAACTCACATGGAAGGTTTTTCAACCAGAATTACCGTCAAACACTCACGATTCTTCTCATTGACTTCTCCATACTTCGTTGATGTTAAAGTCGGAGGCTTCAAGATGTTGTGCAGTTCGCCAAAGTGGTTTTCTTCACTTCAGACACTGATTTTCTGCTATTAATGTATCGCTGTGTACGGGTAGCGGGGAGTTCTTCTGAATGTTTCTCCAGACCTTCAGAAGAGCATCTGAACTTCGTTGAGCTGGATGTTGGATGTTACTTAAAACTGGTAGCCATGTAGCCTGTGATAAGTCGCATTGTCTGGTGGAGTTGCACATCTATCTCGCTACAGTGAGGACTGTTTCTAAACTGAAGGAAACACTTCACGGCATGGGCTTCAGAACTGCTACAAATTCGTCGGGCAACAGACCGTGCCGCTCGAACTGTCAACACGACTGGCACTGCTAACAGTATCCTACGTCTTCTATAGCTAGCAGCGGGTTAAACACAATGTTGGTGACTACTTTGACGGTCAGTAAAACCATCAAACACGTATCTATTTTGTACGAGCTGTAAATAAATAGTTACCACTATTAGAGTTCCAACCAACCCTCGTATGACATACGAAAGTTCTGGTCTGTGGGAGGCGTGCGCGAATAACCGAAGCAGTTAAGGCGACGGCTCACAATAAGAGAGAAAAAGGTACAAATTTCCATGTGTCAGTAATAAAATGTATATCACACGTCAACCGTATTGGCAATTTGCGAATTCGTTTCGTAACATCTGTACAATAAACTGAAGACCTACCCTTCCCATTTCCTAATTTACGCGAGCGGTCACCATAAACGCTTTGGCTATACGATATGATCCACGGCCAGTCCCAAACTTGCACACCCTTCCTGCGTCACAGCTTTTACTCGTACACTCATTACAGGGGAGGACATGTTAATTGAAAGTCGCTGGCGAATACATTTCATGTAGTTCATAACGGCTGTAATCGGCACAGTGCCTGTCGCATAGTTCTTCATGACAACTCGGACGCTGCAACTTCTGCGATCCAGTAGGGTTTCTTTTATCGTTCAGTTCGTTGTTTCATTTCATCAGGTAGCTACGATGGAACGGGCACCACACAGCGTGAGACTGATTCTGGGAAAGCAACTGACTAACTTAATAATGTGTACCTCTTCCTATTGATATGAACGATTTAATGACAGGCACTGAGACAATTGATCGTACAATAGAACTTCGGCTACAAGTCAAAGGAAAGAACACTGGATTTGATGTCATATACAACCGTATATAAACAACGCAAATTAACTTGCACCCGTTCTAGAAGCAGTATGCACCAGAACACAGGAACAACGAAACATTCCAAGGAATTGAGGAAACGGCTCAAGTAAACCTCTCCTCCATAAACGGCCGTCAGGAAGATGCAAATAACTATTGGGCTGTAGCATTATGGACTGTCTGCTATAACAGAATAAAAAATTACTGCGCACACACATTATGAGCCTTTGGAGACTGTTCCATTCAGCAGAGTTAGCATTGATTTCGCACACAGCGCCCTTATGAAATGCTGTTGACTGTGCTCTCAGAAGGTCCCGGCAGCAGTACATAAGCGTATTCAAATTAGTAAGTTAATTAGTTCATTCTCCATAGATTATTTGAACGATTATTTATTTTTTTTGGATACATGTTCTTAGGCAGAAATTCGCCAGTGGAGTAGAGGGAGTTGCCCAGGAGAGATGATTTTAAATTAGATTTAAAATTTGCTTCACTACCTGTCAGATTTTCATATTATCGGATCAAATGTTCACAGATTTCTGATGCTGCGTTTCGAATTCCTTTTTGAGTCACTGAAAGCTTTAACAATCGCTAATAAATGTCATTTCTCTCCGTAATGTTATAGGATGGACATCACTGTTTTCTCAAAGTGTTAGCGGTTTTCTGTGACTTGCGGAAGGCACTCGACACAGTTTCGCATCCTCCTGAAGTGAACAGGTAAGTTTAGGCTGAAACGTCCCATTGACGACTAGATCAGCACGAGCGCGGATGAGGGAAGAGGAAATGATTTAGGGAAATCGCAGAAAATCTGAATCTATTTGCTAGGATAGAGGTTTGAACTGCTGTCTTTTCGGTTACGAGTCCAATGTGTGAGCAAAATATCGGAAGACGTGTAGGCCTGGATTCGGTATTTACCAGCGGATAGAATGCAACGTATTTCGTTCAATGGGGCGAAATCGTCATAGATAAAAGTAGCTTCAGACGCAGGCAAAGGACACATTATGCACCTCTACTTTTCACGATTCGTGTATGAATAACAGCAAAATTAAGGGAGAATGTAACTAATTGCTACACGAAACATAATAAATTTAACGTACCGCCAAACATAGGTAAAATGTTTACTCTCATTCAGTTACACTATTCGTGACTAATCACTGTAAATAGAATCGTATAATATTAAGGAGTGTGCGTATGAAATGATCTAAAGTGAAAGGACTAAATATAATACGTTTTTGGAAAATGAGACGATAGATCAAAGTTGTCGAAGAAATTCTAAGGAAACGTAATTCTCCCATGAAAGAGGTAGCCCACCAAACCCACGTTAGATCGATTCTTGAGTTCCCATCTGTCTTGTCCTGCTAGAGGTGGGATTTAATAGAAGCGATTCTAGGATAAATGAGGCGTTTAACAGGGAGTTAATTAGCCCACCAAACTCCAGTGGTAGATGCTGAGAGACGTTGTGGACCGTGGGGAGATATCTCAAAATGCCGAGTACGGACATTCCAATGCGCAACTCTCGAATAGAGCGTGACGAGTAAGTTAGCTAAACCTTCGCTCATTCGAACTCTTGATGACTGGTTCTTCCTGAGCACTATATCGTAAATGGAGCAGGAACGCAGGGAATTGATAGTGGTACTTGTAGAATCACGTCGAGATAATTTGGTATTTCATTGTATTCTCTGTCTTGCGACGCGTGTGCGATAGTGGTGGGAGTGTCAGCGCGATTGTGTGGTTGCAATTTTGTTAACTGCTGAAGGTGGCTAGATACTTTCTTCAGAGCTCTCAAGATAAATATTGTTAAATTTACACGTCCGATCTAGATAGATGAAGGAATTAATACAATAGAATATTATATAAAAATCTACGTCGGTAATATTGACACTCGAAGATACAGAGGCTGCGAGTGGCAGCAGCAACACTAAAAGGAGACTGTTGTACATCGTACGTATCTCTGGCTTTGTTAGGACTTGGAGGTAATTTCTAATTTTTTTTTTGTCTTGTGTTGTTTTCCTAGTGGGAGTAGAGAGTGGTATATACGTGGTTGCATGAAAGTGGTAGTCCGCCATTGCAATCAGAATTGTGACATTAATGTTTGGCGTCTATACAGAAAAGGTGGAAGGATAAAAGACCATTGTAATTCGAAAGAGCTCATCTTGATAAACGGCGAATATAATCATCGTCAAAGACAACAAAACAGGAAAAGGTAATTTATTGGACATTATATATGATTAAGTTTTACTGGCAAGATTTTCACCCTGTGGCGAAAATAATTTCAAGTCAGCATCGAACTTCTATTAACACGGATCAAAAACAGCGACGAGCGACATTGCCACCTTTTCTCATAATTAACATTCAATAGCCCTGACGCGGATTTATTCTCGCTACAACGATTAAGGATGTGCTGACATTTTCATTCCCCTCCCGTTTTTCTTTGAAATTGATCAGAGCCATCAGTACTAAATCGTCGATCGCTGCAGCTGTGGAGTCCCGGGATCGACATCGCCGAAATCCAGAAGAATTCTTCCTCCAGCAAACCTCTATTGCTGGAGATACAATAATAATAATAATAATAATAATAATAATAATTTTCACAGAATCTTTAAGACTTTTTTGTTAGGAAAAGTCCTGCACTTAATTCCGCAAACATTCATAATATTCTTGTTTTAGTTTCCAGTTTTTTATGTCCACAGTCACCCAGTACAGTACAAAATTCATTCAAGAGTGAATTAGTACATTATTGCAGTTAAGTTGGGAAAGGCATAATAAATACTCTAACTACGCTAGTGAACCGTAATGCTGACTGCCATGTGTAAATGTGTAAGTAACGTTCTGCGTATGATATTCTACAGCAACATCAAGGCTAGTATTACAGTCACTCATTAGCAGCGGTTAAATAAATGGTATTTGCACGCCTCTGCCAAACATGTTTATTCACTATTTGTTCAACTAACACATTTTCTTCGTATTTCAGTGAACTCCACTCCAAAACGAGTTGGATTTTGTACCACTTTCCACTTAAACACAAATGCACCCTCCGTATAAGCGCTACCCGGAGAAGCTCATGCTGCTACTCCAAACTGCAGATATCGTCCAGGTGGTGAGAATATGCTGGTTTAATACGAGACTGACCGTCGACATTGCTAGATCGAAATGTATACGACCATTCAGTGCTAGTGGAAGATTCCAACTTTCTAATTCAAACAGTGGCGCTCCCCTGTAACAGTCACCAGGCACGGAGTTGGAAATTTTGCTATACCGTGCACGCGTCAGATGAAAACAGTAACGATGGTCTTCAGCCGACAGCAACAGTATAGCAAAATGTGGATTAAGTGCAGTGTTTGACTGAGAAACCTCGTGGGCCAAACCGACAATTTACCGTTACCTGCCTTGATTATTCAGTGCAGGAGGCAATCTCTAATTTTGCACTGTAGTCCTCTTTTGAAAACCAGTTTATTTGCCAAGATCACTATGTTGGCACAATTAGTGGATTACTAGTTTCAGCAATATGTATTTCTGTACTCAGATTGATAAAACCGAGCAGTGATAGATACATCATACGCTTCTTACACCACTCTGTCACTTCGGGACTACACAATATGCTTAAAACAGTCGAGGCACTAGAGTGATGAGTCGGATGTGCGTATGGGACGAAGGAAAGAGAAAAGATGTGGCATATGTCCCTCTTGGTCGTGCCATTCGTATTCCAAGTTTTACATACTTTATGATAGCACACCTGGCATGTTCTTGTAATGCCTCGACTTTCTATGCATATTGTATGACTCTCATGTGACAGAGCGGTTTAAGGATTGTAGGATATAAGTACCACTGTCAGGTTTTTGGATCTGAAGATGCAATACATATTGCTGAATCTAGTAATCCAGTAATGGTTAAAATAGTGATCTTCGCAAATTAATTGGTTTTAAAAAGAAGACTAGAGTACAAAAAATTATTTGTTACGGGCGGCTTCGACTCGTCGAGTAATTGATGGCTGTGCAAAAGCACCGCGCGTGGGCTGGCGCACAAAAGTCTTCAAGCATTTCATTAGGGAATGAACAGCGCAGGAAGTGGCTTGACTACAACTGATGAAAGTTCCGTAACCAACAATGAATAAATGACAGTCGATGCTGAGGGTGATTCGAAATGAAAGCCCACAAGAAAACAACAACAAGAAAAAACTACGAACTGCGGTTCTATGCTGCCAGACAAATGAGTGACGCGTTCCTTTGTTCATATTGCGGTACCGCTGGAATCCCGACGTTCCATAACTGTCGAATGGTGCCTGCACTACCGGCGGTCGTGCGCGACCGAACAACGGTGACTATTCATCGGTTCAAAAAATCACTACACAGGTTTAAAGGATCTACAGGCGAAAGTATTTTCGCGGTTTTGTCAGCAAAACAAACAGACATCGACGCATTATTCGCGGAAATCAACATTACTCTTTTATTGAAAGACAGTAATTACACTAATGTCACCGCGATTTATGACGGTATGCAGGACATTTCATAATGGCCGGACATGGCTCTTGATAGGATGTGTGATCGCCACGGAAGAGCATGCATTCTCTGAAACGTACTCCCATGCTGATCACGAAGTTGGCAAGGAGTTTCCGGTAGGGGTTCGATTCCTCTTCCAGGGCGGTTTCCAAGTGCTGGGTGGCCATTGGTGCATGTGGACGTGCTGAAATGCGTCACTACAACGAATATCAACGTGCTCTATGGCATTCAAGTAGGAGGGACTAGCACGCGACTCCATTCGCCGAATCCACTCTCATTCCGAGAGCTCCTACACCCGCGCTTTTCGATGCCGTCGCGCGCTGTCATCCATAAAAATGAAGTCAGAGCAGAATGCACACTTTAAAAGTGTCACACGGGGAAGGAGTATAGTCTCATAATAACGTTGACCGGTCAGTGTATGAGTTCAAAGGTTTGGAGGTCAGTACTCCCATGCCACATCATGCCCACCACACTAAATCACCTGGACCACCAAACCTATAAATAGGTCGTACCCCTCCTTTCTTCTGCCTGGTTCACACACCGTCCTTTCGGTTTCAAACCGTCGTCTATCTGTACACATCCAAACACAGCATAAAAAGCCATAAATACGAAAAGAGTCATTCATACGTAGGTGGAGGAAATTAATGCTTACAAAAGATAAAATATCGTGTCGTAGCTTATCATATAGGTAGGGCAAACGATATATAGGATGTTAAGTGTTCAGTGCTCAAACTGAAGGGTGCGATGACGGTGACAGCAACAAATATACTTCGTTAAGCAACTACACTACTGGCCATTAAAATTGCTACACCACGAAGATGACGTGCTACAGACGCGAAATTTAACTGACAGGAAGACGATGCTGTGATATGCAAATGATTAGCTTTTCAGAGCATTCATACAAAAGTGGCACCGGTGGCGACACCTACAACGTGGTGACATGAGGAAAGTTTACAACCGATTTCTCATACACAAACAGCAGTTGACCGGTGTTGCCTGATGAAACGTTGTTGTGATGCCTCGTGCAACGAGGAGAAATTCGTACCATCACGTTTCCGACTTCGAAAAAGGTTGGTTTGTAGCCTATCGCGATTGCGGTTCATTGTATCGCGACATTGCTGCTCGCGTTGGTCGAGATCCAATGACTGTTAGCAGAATATGGAATCGGTGGGTTCAGGAGGGTGATACGGAACGCCGTGCTAGATCCCAAAGTCCTCGTATCACTAGCAGTCGAGATGACAGGCATCTTATCAGCATGACTGTAACAGATCATGCAGCTACGTCTCGAACCCTGAGGCAACAGATGGGGACGTTTGCAAGACAACAACCATCTGCACGAACAGTTGGACGATTTTTGCAGCAGCATGGACTATCAGCTCGGAGACCATGGCTGCGGTTACCCTTGACGTTGCATCACAAACAGGGGCGCCTGCGATGGTGTACTCAACGACGAACCTGGGTGCACGAATGGCAAAACGCCATTTGTTCAGATTAATCCAGGTTCTGTTTACAGCATCATGATGGTCGCATCCGTGTTTCGCGACATCGCGGTGAACGCACATTGGAAGCGAGTATTCGTTATCGCCATGGTGGCGTATCGCTCGGCGTGATGGTATGGGGTGCCATTGGTTACAAATCTCGGTCACTTCTTGTTCGCATTGACGGCACTTTGAACAGTGGATGTTACATTTCAGATGTGTTACGATCCGTGGCTCTACCCTTCATTCGATCCCTGCAAAACCCTACATTTCAGTAGGATAATGCACGACCGCATGTTGCGGTTCCTGTACGGGCCTTTCTGGATACAGCAAATGTTCGACTGCTGCCCTGGCGAGCACATTCTCCAGATCTCTCACCAATTGGAAACGTCTGGTCAATGGTGGCCGAGAAACTGGCTCGTCACAATACGCCAGTCACTACTCTTGATGAACTGTGGTATCGTGTGGAAGCTGCATGAGCAGCTGTACCTGTACAGGCCATCCAAGCTATGTTTGACTCAATGCCCATGCGCATTAAGGCCATTATTACGGCCAGAGTTTGTTGTTCTGGGTACTGATTTCTCAGGATCTATGCACCCAAATATCGTGAAAATGTAATCACATGTCCAATGAATACCCGTTTATCATCTGCGTTTCTTCTTGGTTTAGCAATTTTAATGGCCAGTTGTGTAGGTATCGGAGACGCACACGTCAGTAAGGAGTAACCAGGAGGGCAATGGGTATGACTGAAAATAAAACAGTGTTAAATATTTTTCAGTCTTATGGTGCTCTAATTAATCCTACAATAAATGTTCTAATTGCGAGCCCTTTAACGTTAGAGCACCGCCGGTATCGACGTAGTATTGCGTACCGTGTTCTATGTGGTGTGTTCCGTATGTCTTTGGCCCCTGCAAGAATTCTTGCAGTTAATTCTTCCCGTCAGTCACAAGGAAGTAGTATACTTCGATTTTCATGTAACCCCTACGAAGAATAACGCGATTGCAGATCTTGCCAGTCAATGTACAACTCCTCCTTGGCTCGTCCAATAGTTCCAGAAGTACTCGTTACTACTCCACGTACTGGTTTTGCAAAGTGCACTGGTGCCCCACGTGCTAGAATTACGTCGTCCCTATGGTACATATGGGTACTTACTTCTTCCAATAGCGTCGGCAGGTGCTTTTGGCCACCTGAGTCGAGGTAGCAACATTTATGGCCGAAAGCAAGTAGTCGCCCAAGATACTGCACCAGCTGTTTACTGTTACATATCTCAGAAGATCTCATATCATTATTGTACGTGGGTTTTCATCAGCCCATCAACTTCATTGGTCGCACGGGATTAGCGGAGCGGGCTAAGGCGCTGCAGTCATGGACTGTGCGGCTGGTCCGGGCAGAGGTTCGAGTCCTCCCTCGGGCATGGGTGTGTGTGTGTGTGTTTGTCCTTAGGATAATTTAGGTTAAGTAACGTGTAAGCTTAGGGACTGATGACCTTAGCAGTTAAGTCCCATAAGATTTCACACACAACTTCGTTGTTGTGTGAGAAAGGTCAATTTTGCTATCTCCTTCACCATTGCTGTTCTTATGCATGCTCGGTGCTCACGCAGTATGTGTTTCTAGCACCTAATTGCTCAACGGAATATAATTGTTGTAGGCTCTGTCGACATATAAGTTTGGACACTGAATTTTCGAGCACATTTTAATTGCTGCTCCATCTGAACTGTTGAGCATCCACCGTTACCCTAGTTTAATGTAGATGGAGTGTCCAAAGTGAAAGCACTGCAACAGCTGATCATCAGTTAGTTGCAAGCCGGCCGTAGTGGCCGAGCGGTTCTAGGCGCTACTGTCTGGAACTGCGCGACCGCTACGGTCGCAGGTTTGAATCCTGCCTCGGGCATGGGTGTGTGTGATGTCCTTAAGTTAGTTAGGTTTAAGTAGTTCTAAGTTCTCGGGGACTGAGGACTGATGACCTCAGAAGTTAAGTGCCATAGTGCTCAGAGCCACTTGAACCATTTGCAGTTAGTTGTAAACGCATCAAGCAACAACATACTTTGATGTGCTTTTTATTTAGCTAATGACTAGCTATACTATGATTCAGTCTACGTAACTTCTCTTTTCGTTCCATGTAGGCGATGGGAGGTAAGAAAGAAGTATACAACCTTGCAAAGTGCTGAAGTAGACATGGACCGGAGTTTACTAAACGTATAACACATACTTTATGCGCTGGGTCTGCGGTGCTTTAGAAGGCGCAGACGAGATGGTAGCCCCTGTTGCAGCCCTTCTCCCCCCCACCCCCCAACCCTATCACTCTTCTCTCTGCGGACGCCACTCACGCACACACGCCCCCTCGCCGGGTCTCCCCCCATTCTGGAGACTTGTAGGCGATACGTGTCTCAGGAGCGCGTCCCACCACGGCCCGCCCCTCTGTGGTATCGCGACGCCGGCGTCCCGACCCTGCGAGCCGTGGGCGCTGCCCTCCGCCCCAGCAAGTGCCCGTGGCGCGCACTCGACGGGCCTCCGCCCCGCTGGAGCACCCGCCGCCAATGCCGCCACCATTCACCTCCCGCCTGAGTCAGCCGTATCGCCCTCACAGCTCTGAACACAGTTACCGCCGCAAATTGGTTGCCGCTCTGCGCTGGAACGTTACCGGGTAACGTGCACCGTATTCCTCTCTGTAAATCACTTGGCCTCTTGACGGCGTATCTAATCTACGTCTAGACCTCTATCTGTACTCCTCAAGCCACTGTGTGTGGCGGAGGGCACTTTTATTAGTATTATTAACCTCACCCAAATTTTCCCTGAGGTAGTCCTGAATAGTGAGAATGGTAAACGACTGTCACTCTAATTCTTACCATGTTTTTAATATGTAGCTTTCTCGTCTGGTCAGTGATACGTCACTGCGTAAATCGCTTCATCGACTTTCATGGCTGTAACACACTTTCACATTTCCGATGGTTCAAATGGATCTAAGCACTATGGGCCGGGGTGGCCGAGCGGTGCTAGGCGCTACAGTCTGGAACCGCGCGACCGATACGTTCACAGGTTCGAATCCTGCCTCGGGCATGAATGTCTGTGATGTCCTTATGTTAGTTAATGTTAGGTTTAAGTAGTTCTAAGTTCTAGGGATCTGATGACCTCAGAAGTTAAGTCCCATAGTGCTCACAGCCATTTGAACCATTTTGAACTTAACATTCTGAGGTCATCAATCCCCTAGACTTAGAACTACTTAAACATAACTAAGGACAAAACACACGTATATGCCAGAGGCAGGATTCGAACCTGCGACCGTAGAAGCAGCGCGATTCCGGACTCAAGCGCCTAGATCCGCTCGGCCACAGTGATCGGCTTCACATTTCTGAGCAGCATCACTTTTTTGTCGGTGCTCCTATGAATTCAAACCGAGAGAAAGACAATCAGCTGGGTGCTGTATATCGCACCAATTTAGCCATGGTGATATTCGATACTATATTACAATATGTGAATTGTAGAGCATATCTAAACCATATTCCGCATTAGGTAGATACATATCGAGAGTTTAATTTTATACACAAAAGCAGTCATCATAAATCTGCGTTATCACGTTATGTTTTCGTTGTCCCATCCTTCTCGTTGTCGGCTCAGAAGCATGTTTGTCATGTGCTGAGTATCTAGATGTCGTTTGACCGAGTTTGCCCGCACCTCGTGGTCGTGCGGTAGCGTTCTCGCTTCCCACGCCCGGGTTCCCCGGTTCGATTCCCGGCGGGGTCAGGGATTTTCTCTGCCTCGTGATGGCTGGGTGTTGTGTGCTGTCCTTAGGTTATTTAGGTTTAAGTAGTTCTAAGTTCTAGGGGACTGATGACCATAGATGTTAAGTCCCATAGTGCTCAGAGCCATTTGAACCATTTTTTTGACCGAGTTTCTCTGAATGTAGGGACAGCTTAGCCAACTTCTGTGTGTAGCAAAGGGGAACTCTTCTTGGCCAGAGAAACGCTGGCGAACGATATAATCCGTCGCTTCATTTCAGTTTGCACATGTAGGATATGCATGCTGTCTGTCCGTCAACTTCCGGGCAGCGATAGGGACTGTGTGTGAGTCGCGAACAGCCTCACTGCGCCTTGAATAGTCGTTGCTGTTCTTTATAACACTCTCGGCTGAGCCGGCCGGAGTGGCCGAGAAGTTATAGGCGCTACAGTCTGGAACCGCGCGACCGCTACGGTCTCAGGTTCGAGTCCTGCCTCGGGCATGGATGTGTGTGATGTCTTTAGGTTAGTTAGGTTTAAGTACTTCTAAGTTCTAGGGGACTGATGACATTAGAAGTTAAGTCCCATAGTGCTCAGAGCCATTTGAACCATTTGAACTCTCGGCTGAGTTACAAAATCACATTTACAATTGCGTCACGGAGACCCCAGCTGGATTTATCATTCATTATGGAAGGGTAAGAGGAGTATTTCAATAGCGAAATTCACGCACGTATACATACTTCATAGAGATTCAGGAAAAATGTGACAATATACAGAAACATCTCCTTTCAAATGGTTCAAATGGCTCTGAGCACTATGGGACTTAACATCTCTGGTCATCAGTCCCCTAGAACGTAAATGGTTCAAATGGCTCTGAGCACTATGGGACTTAACATCTATGGTCATCAGTCCCCTAGAACTTAGAACTACTTAAACCTAACTAACCTAAGGACATCACACACATCCATGCCCGAGGCAGGATTCGAACCTGCGACCGTAGCGGTCACGCGGTTCCAGACTGAAGCGCCTAGAACCTCACGGCCACACCGGCCGGCTATCTCCTTTCAGTCCTTAGCGTTGTATCTTGTGAATGTGAAACTTTCAGCTTTACCGAGTCCTTAGTTCATTTCTTAGTAGGTTTCTGTTATTGTAGAATAACTTGGGCTTCCTTGGGTAGGCAGGAATTTAGAATAATTTCGCAATTTTTGGAGTCTATAGTAGTGTTTTCTTTGTGCTCTATGAGTGGATCTCTGAGTGTGACTAAATTTCTGAATAAAACGTGTAACTGTTTATGAGGAATGTGTATGGTTTTAACATTCAGTACGCAAGGAAAGGCCACTGCTTTTTGTACAGATTTGCGTGTGATTTCTTTGTGTATGGTTGATAGCCGTTAGCAATTGTTTTGCTCGAGATTGAGCTGTAGTGTTGAATGCTAGCAACTGAACCAGTTTCCTTGCATAAGTAAAAGTTTCGTGATCTTTCTTGTCGTGAAAGTTTATTATATCTTATCAGTTTTTCATTTTAGTGGGTAGCCACGTGGTTATTAGTGAATGTCAGTGGCTCCTACTTTTGGAAGAATTGTTCAGAGGAAGCAGTTCACATTCATTGTTCTTAATTGCAGTCACACCTAAGTTTTCTTTATTAATTTGTAACAATATTGTGTTAAAGTAGTCGGCCATCAAGGCATCTTGTTTCTTTCATTAAATTACTGAACAACGTCTTTCTCTGTGATGAATGCGTAGGCTATACGTGTGCCTGTGTAATCCATCTTTCCCTTGGCACTTCCGATTTCATCGTGTTATTCAAACAGGCATTTGAGTCCCTTTCACCAGCAACATTCAGTAACAACACACCAGGGAAGCTTAAAATTTTTCCATTAAGTGTACGGTTGTTCGTCTGTTTCCTATTTAAAGATTTAATCGTGAAATAACTGAACGATAAAAGGCGTTCCTGATGTTCTATAACTCAACCAGTATTTTTCCAATTTGCTACTGAAGCTCTTCTAGGTCGGTTTAGCTCACACATGTACGATTTTTATTTAAGAGTATTCTTAACCTGATTCTTCTATCTACTTAATCAAGAATTATCAAGGCATATCAACATTTCACTAATTCTCCTTAGTTGTGGCCTGTCCACTAATTTGCAGGCATGTGTTCAGGGTAATTAAGTGGTAGGTCAGGTCACATAATAACGTACCAGGCTTTGTAACTATAATTTTCCATCAGCCAAGCTAACCATATAATTAAACATGTACCAGTTCATTACATTGGTACAAACGTTGCATCTGGTTTTAAACCAACTTCCCACTGAGCTATAGTCTTGAAATTTTAAACATAGCTCAGAAATGGATGACGATGCAGTACTAACTCGCTTTCTTGTAGGTCTGTTCTATAGGCGTGGGGGTAGGGGGGCAGAAGGTAAGTAACACCTGACAACTCGGCTGCCCAGCAGGACTGGCGTGTTTTGCAGGTAGCATCAGTATAGGTTCCAAGCAGTATGAGAGTTGACAGGAATGGCTTAGCAGAGAAAGGGGCAAAGACAATCCGGCTATTGCTTTCATGTGTTAATTTTTGATACAAACTTTACAACTGTTTTTAAACCAACTCCCCTATGAGCCAGAAGCTTGGAATTTTAAACATTATCAGAATTGTATTACAATGTAATACTACGTTGCTTTCTTGTCTGGTGTGTGGCAGAAGCAGTATCCTCTGGCCCTCCTCAGAGTAAGTCGAAAGACTCATCTTGCGGCTTACTCTAAGAATGGCCGAACGATACGAACGATGCGTGGCCGAAACATCAGTGGAAGAAATTTTATTGGCGTGGCTGCATGCCCAAAATTTTATGGACTGTTCATTACGCAGCGAAAAGGTGAAAATGCACAGAAGGCTTTTTGTTTGCAGCAGTCATTTCCCATTAAGCTAGAGACTTGAAACTTTCAACGTAGCTCAGAACCACAGTATTCCTCTTCCTTTTATGGTGTGTTGCGGAGAGTACGTTTTTACCACTGCTATTTTTCTCTATCTCTGGTCCACATGTGAAAGGTTAGTGGGTGAACGACGTGCTGGTAGGCCTCTATCTGAGCTTGAATATCTCTAATCTCTACCTTCACGGTCTTTTCGCGAGATATATGTAGGAGGGAGGAATATATTGGTTGTGTCAGATGAAGAAAAACTGACATAACCTTCAAATTTATCACATGTGTCTGTTGTGGTTTCAGCAGAATGTTTGATATCAATGGAAATCTTCATAGATGCAGGTCTGAAAGGCAGAAAATCATTATTTTATTAAAAATTAATTTTCATGTACTACATTTTTTAATCATATTAGAATGCATACAATAATTTCTTCTAGCTCTACATAGGTCCCTGACCCCAAACAGATAGTCGTGAAAATTAATGGTTGTGAATTTTTAATAAGTATCAAAATCTTTGTAAGATTTAAAACCAAAAACCTTTGGTGCATGCGAAATTTTACTTATGATTGAATAGTTCACCTTATTGCTATTACACATCTTACTAACACACGGACAACTCGCCTCCTTACTATTATGTATTGCCTATGCCCCACACTCCGTTTTAAATCTTATGAGATTTTCGTAGCCTCTAAAAATTCACTATCAAAAACTTTCAAGACTACCTGAAGAAATATTGTATACCTTTTTAGTCCGATTTAAAAATGCATATATTAAAACCGCGTTTTTATTTAAATAATTATTTGCGTTGTGATTGCGTAATTAGATACTTGAAAGAAGAAGTAATACTCGGCCCACGTCTTCTTGAAACTTTCGGTCTCGGAATTTCGAAGTATGTCACTATAATTTCTTGAGCATCATTGTAACGCTGTAGCGCTTACTAAACGATTGCGTAACAAAATGAGCTGCTTTTCTTTGGACCTCTTCAACGTTTTCTTTATTCCAAGTTAAGCCAGCCAGACTTTAGCAATCGTTCGATCAAGTATTTTTTGAACTTCCTCTTTCTTGGATGAAGTTTACTGCTGCTTACTAAAAGTACAACACCAGTAAAGGCGCAAATAACGAAATTCTACATATTGTGCTGATGCAGTACAGTACGACGAACATATGATTAAATATAGGTAATTTGGAGCTGCAGAAAGTGCGAAATCTAGTACACAGAGCTGCCAATTCTGACAGAAACAATGGTTCTAACACGGCTAGGCACTGTGCCGAATAAAAATTGAATGAGTT
This sequence comes from Schistocerca nitens, assembly GCF_023898315.1. Classification (NCBI taxonomy): domain Eukaryota; kingdom Metazoa; phylum Arthropoda; class Insecta; order Orthoptera; family Acrididae; genus Schistocerca; species Schistocerca nitens. Next base: position 476,107,806 of record NC_064621.1, on the reverse strand, counting down.
ACATGGGTAGGTCTTGCCACGATGTTTTAACTGAGTACCAGCTTTCATTGATTGTGGATGGGAGCAGTGAGGTTCCAACACAAACCTCGATGTCTCCAACGGATGAGACATCTAGAGAACGTCCTGAAAGAAGCAGCACTCGAACATATTCTGTATCAAGGTAGATCAGAAAAATACTGGCAAAATGCCGTCTTCCGTTATCTTGTTGAAAGATGACTTCGTGATATCCTCCAAGCCGGCCGCTGTCGCCGAGCGGTTCTAGGAGCTTCAGTCCGGAACCGCGCTGCTGCTACGGTCGCAGGTTCGAATCCTGCCTCAGGCATGGATGTGTGTGATGTCCTTAGGTTAGTTAGTTTTAAGTAGTTCTAAGTCTAGGGGACTGATGACCTCAGATTTGAAGTCTCATAGTGCTTAGAACCATTTGAACCATTTGATGACCTCTAAGATCGCGTACATATAGCTGCTTCAACACGTCAGAAATGGAATACCTTCTGTCCAAATTACCGGCTAACAAAACGAGAGGTTACCTTCATCACGCAAGGTGCAAGGCCAGAAGACTGTGACCAATGCAGTGTGGCTACGTTTGTTGTATCCTGAGCTATCACATCCGGATACGTCTGTGGTTGGTGTACTGGCTACTGGGATCGTTTGAAAACATGAGGAATTTTCACTCCTCTTTCCAGTGTCGTCGTTGTCGCCAAGTGCACCACTCTTGCGTCGCCTTTCGTTGACCGGGAGCAATGATTTATTTTATTTATTTAGCTTATGGCATATAACACATCATACAGAAAAGACATAAAAATCATAAGACACAGAAATAAAGAGTAGTCACAGTGTGTAACATATAGTTGTAGATATAAAAGTGTTTAAAAATAGTGTATATAACAAACAAAAGTTCACAAACAAACATCCAGATTTGTGACATAGTCTATTGCACTTTCAGTCGCGGACAGAAACTCATTGAGGTCTCCTGCAAAACGTCTCAGAGGGCAATCTTCCACGATCGTCTGCCGGTCCGCACCGCAGTCACATCTCGGGGTGGTGATTTTACCCCACCTGTGGAGGCTGTCTGCACATCTGCCGTTATTTGTCCGAATTCGATTCAGGGTCGTCCAAGTTTTCCTTGGCAAATTGAATCCTGGTGGTTGGACATTGATGCATGGCATATTCTGCAGGTTTTGGGGCACAGATTCTCTCCACCGCATTTTCAGAGGTTGCCATAATCCGGGTTGAGAGGATGCGTATTTTTTGCCTTTTTTAAAGAGGGGTGTCTTGAACGCAATCTGTTCATCTCCAGGGCAGGAACATCTTTATGGATTGGCAGTTTCTCGTTGTTCAGCACTTTTCCATACTCGCGTAAGAGAGCGTTCTCTCTGCGCAGGTCCGGTGGGGGAATGTTGCTCAGTATAGGTAGCCAGTGTAAAGGCGTTGGCTTTATTGTTCCTGATATCATCCTCATTGTGTAGTTTAGTTGAGCATCGATCAAGCCTGTGTGTTTACTGTTTAGCCATACCGGTGCGGCATATTCTGCTGTTGTGTAGACAAGTCCCAGAGCCGAAGATCTCAGTACAGCCGCGGAAGAGCCCCACGTGGTCCCACATAGCTTCTGTATGATATTATTTCGAGTTTTAAGTTTTGCGGCTGTATTACGTAGCTGTTCCTTGAATGTTAGGGTTCTGTCAAAGGTGACGCCTAGATATCTGGGGTAATTATTATGGTTTAGCTGCCTGTTTTCGAAATGAACGTTGAGCTTTCTTTTTGCTTGGGCATTGTCGAGGTGAAAGCATGTCACCTCCGTTTTTGCCGCGTTTGGCCGTAATCTCCACCTTCGGAAGTAATCTCCCAACTTTGTTAGATCCGCAGTTAATGTGTTTTCCGTTGCCTCCATTGATCTGCCTCTTGCAGCTATTTCCCAGTCGTCGGCATATCCGAATTTTTGAGAAGTGGTTTCAGGTAAGTCAGATATGTAGAGGTTAAACATCAATGGCGCCAGAACGGAGCCTTGTGGTAAACCATTGTTGAGCTTCATTTGGTCACTTTTTAAGTCGCCCATTATAACTCTGAAACTTCTATCTGTGAGCATGTTATCAATGAGGTTGGCCAGATTATTACATGGTATGACCCGCAGCAACTTAAATATCAGGCCTTGTCGCCAAACGGTATCATAAGCGGCTGATAGGTCAATAAAGGCTACTGATGTTTTGAGTTTTTTCTGAAAGCTCGCCTCTATATGAGTTGCTAGGGAGAGGATCTGGTCGGTGCAACTGCGGTTGGGTCGAAAACCTACCTGTTCAATAGGTACCACTTCAAGAATTTTTCCGCTTATTCTATTGTAGATGATACGTTCCAACAGCTTATAGACACAGTTCAGCAGAGCTATAGGGCGGTAGTTTTGGGGCATGTCATTAGGTTTGCCTGGCTTTAGTATCGCTATAATCTTTGCTCGTTTAAGCTGGTGTGGGATATTACCCAATTCTAAAATATGTGTTACGAAGTTTGCGAGCCATGTTGTAGTATATTTTCCACAGTGAAATAGGAATTCCGGGTGGATGCCATCGAAGCCGGGAGCCTTGCCACTTTTGATTTTTGACAAGGCTGCTGCAACTTCTTCCGCTGTGATAGGCTGGGAAAATTCGGAGGTAGGCGATGCCCTTTGTTTTAAGGATCTTAATTCACGTTTGACGGTCGTGGTGTGTGTTCTGTCCCTTGGTGCTCTTGAGGTTCTAACTATGTGTGCGGCCACATTGTTAGGGGTTATCGGGTGGGTGTCTTTTATTTTACGTTTACTGCCTCCCAGGTTACGGAGTAGGGTCCATGCTTGCCTACTGGATTTAGTGAAATCTAGATTCTCCACGGTGTCCATCCATTTTTCCCGTCGAGCTGCGTCTAAGCTGTGCAACAGTTCGTCCGCGATTTCTTGGTTGTTGGTTTCGGTAAATTCCTGGTACAGGTCTTCGCATCTCTCATTCCAGCCAGGGATGTACTCTTTCCGGTAGCCTCTGGGTACATTCCTCTTAGCCGTGGCGATGACTGCTCCCACAAATCTGTCATAGTTGTCCCTAGTCGGGGGCATACAACCTAGACACTTGTCAAGGTTTTCTTCAAAGGCGGCCCAGTCTGCCTTCTGGAAATTCCATCGTGGGCGAGGAAAGGATTTTATGATTGGGATGTTAATTCCGACTTTTAAGATAATAGGGCGATGCTAGCTATGTGGGAAATGAGACAGGACTTCACGAGTTACGGCTAGCGGTTGGTTGTTTTTGTTTTTAGTGACAAAACATAAATCAGGGTTATAATCTCGTCTCCATGCTGCTGATCGAAATGTTCCGCGGTCCTTGGCGTCGAAAATCAGGTGGGTGTTAGTCTCCTCACTCCAGCTCATCAGGGATTCACCGTTCTGGTCGTTTCGTGCGTACTTCCAGTTCTCATGGTGACTATTAAAGTCTCCTACGTAGATAGCAGGGTGGGGATATTTTTGGAGTACTTCTGGAGGCCATGGACAGCCGGGAGGCTTATAGATGTTAACTATAGTGGTCTCGCAAATTTTGACAGCAACTTCATGTATGTTGTTGTCTGTAGATATCTTACACAGGGAAGCATTTTCTATCTTATTTCGTATGTAGGTTGCCACGCCGTAATTGTGGTGATAGGTGGCTCCCAGTATCTCAAATCCAGGGATTTTTCCTCTAGAGGCCAGCTGATCTTTGTTTTCCGCATGAGTCTCTTGTATCGCGACTACGTCGATTTTGTTCTGAGTGAGAATTCTCTGGAGAAATTCACATTTGCTCCTACTTATGCCTTCAATGTTTAGGTGGCAGACTCGAAGGCACGGTCCGAGTGCTCTAGTCAATTCTTCATCGTTCATTTGGTCGGTATCATTCATGATGTGTTTACCAGGAGATCCAGCACAGGATTATCTGGATTATCTGGTTGCCTTTAGTGCTAGTTCATTTAGCGTTACCCAGGGTGCACGTGTAGTATTCTACTACGGACGCGAACTAGCCTTACACCCCGGGGGCAATGAAAACCGCTACTATGGTCGCCTCGTTGAAAGTCCGTTGTACTCCAAACGTTGCCGCGCTCTCCGTGTAGATACTTGTCATGCTGCAATCAAGGCCATATTCTTACTCAAGGTTCATAACGTGACTGTAGAGACCTGCACGCGCTAGCGAACAATACGTCTGTCGTTCCACGGGTTCAGTACGGCCCGCGTGACCCCATTATTCAGTATTCAAATGACAGTTGTAGGATGTCACTGCATGATAAAATGCAGGCTTGATAGCATCCTAGATATGTACCGCGAGGTTAAAATTAAAGCGCAGCTATATACTGATAGTTCTAGGGTGGGCTGTAATTAACGAACGGCAGCAGAATGCTAATGCGTTAATGCGGAGCCATTTAACAATGGAAAAAAATTGATACCAGTTTTGGCCAAAAGGTGGAAATTTTGCACAGTACATTGGTTGTATGACGGTATGATGTGCACCCTGTCATTTGAAAATCAATAACGAGAGTGAAAAGCATAGCCATCGAGAAGAGAGACTGTGCACCGTTAGCGAACCTTTTCTGTGTGTACGACAGCAATTAACAGTGCTGCATAGAGAGTGTCGCCGACGGAAAGGTCTGAGGAGAGGCCCGATGTCATTAAATGGTTTGAAGAAGATGTTAACGAAATTCTAAAACACGAGTGACCTTGGTGTGCCACTCGGAAGAGAAGGGCGTCCTGTCCTGGAGGAAATTATTGACGAGGTTGCTGTTGTTGTAACTAAACATCCAGCACGCGGTTGCGTTGGTTGTGCAGTGTCACTAGAATTTTACATCCCTTGATCAACAGTACGAAAAGTTTTGCAGTTTATAATGCAGGGTTGCACAAAGCTGAGGAGTGATCGAGAGCCAGCGCATACGAACAGATCGGTGAAAGGCCTGCTTTAGATTTAGTAGCAGGTGTAACGCTTCAGTCCTTGTATGAGTGGAACGATACCTAATGGGGCGGCCACTATGGATTGGTGAGCGGTGGCCAGCTTCAGCTCGTATTTACTGGTGGTATTTCTGTACAAGGTACAGACGGTGGAGCAATTAAAACTTCATGATCCACAGCAACTTTCTGAACTTACTCTTCGGTTGATGACATGTGGGCGGCAATATTCTATGGAATAACTAGGTACATTATATACTACAGGATGCAGTAAATACACAGAACCGAAAAATTTGGGGTCCTGTTAACCCCTTGCGTTATGTACGAGGAGCCACTGCACCTGCCATATGTGACCGTGTGGTGCGGATCCAAAAGCACCTTTATCCTCGGTTAGTTTCTTCCTGAAGCGAATACACTCAGAGTGTCTGTCAGGTTTACCGTCACGTCTGCACGTTATCGAAACCTCCTTATACAGAACGTGATTCCTGCTTTCGAAGGGTGCAACTGTTTGAAAATCACTGTTTTCATGCAAGATATGGCGACACCTCATGTTGCTCCCCAAGTGAAAGATCTGCGTAATGAAACCTTCCAAGGACGTGCTGCCTTCAGATGCATCCCAGGTGCATTTCCTGCAAGATGTCTTGACCTGAGTGCATTTGTCATTCCGCTCTGGGGATATGTAAAGGAATATTTTTACCAAGGACACGTTTGACCTCTACCTGATCTGTGGGCCAGTACACAGGATTACGTTGCTCAGATTCCAGCGGAACTGCTCCAAGCAACTATTAATCATGTCGCTTTACGGATGCAGCATCCTGTCGACGTCTCCAGTGCTCATACTGAACGAACCGTGTCAGTGGCGTTTAGTAATAAAATCAACATTTTGCTTTTGTCATTTGTTTGATCTTTCCTGCCAACATACCTTTCGTACCCGTTTCACTGCCTTACGATAATTACAGCCCACAATGGATCTCTGCGAGTAGCTGCACATTATTTATAACCATGCGGTATTATATTTGACGCCGGTTTCACTTTGGTAATAATAATAATGTCGTGTGACGAGGGCCTCCCGTCGGGTAGACCGCTCGCCTGGTGCAAGTCGTTCTATGTGACGCCACTTCGGTGACTTGCGTGTCGATGGGGATGAAATTATGATGATTAGGACAACACAACACCCAGTCCCTGAGCGGAGAAAATCTCCGATCCAACCGGGAATCGAACCCGGGCCCTTAGGATTGACAGTCTGTCGCGCTGACCACTCAGCTACCGTGGGGGGGGGGCGGACTTTCACTTTGGTAACACGCCACTTCCATGGTTCTGCGATGTTAATGTCTTGTACTGTAGATTTCCTTTCGATTCTCTCAAGGCTCTACGAATCGCTGGTGCAAACTATGCTACTAGGTACGCAGTACGAATACTCAGTGATTTTCTGTCCCTACAACTGATTATATTGTTCATAAGCACATCATAACAAAGAAAATGCACCCCATGCAATTTTACAACGAAGGAACATGAAACCTTGAATTTCGCACAATATATTGAAGGATGACCAACATAATATGCCTGTTAATGGGAAAGAAATCAGTGTCTTTTCAAATGGATGTTATTATTAGCACAGATCGCTATCAGACTGAAAACGATTCTAAATCCTCACAAAAGTGGTTTACCAAAGAAACTAGGTTGTTTATTTGAACGGTGGCGAGTGTTCTACTGGTTAACTTAGCCGTTCTAATCAACTGTTCGTTATAACAATAAACCATGTTATCTGGACAGGTGTGACCCTCCAATATAGCCGCACACATTAGCACACCGATTCGGGGATCCAGGGAAGCTCGCCGTCCTTTGATCTAATCCGTCCAGTGGAGTAAAGACAAGGGCTGATGTGCCGATACTGGGTGTAGCTTTTAGTCGGTCTACGTCATCCGACGAGGTGAATACCGCGCTGTTACCCACGGTCCGCTGCTGCTACAAGTCAATCAAACATTTCGAGAACGTACTAATACTTTCATGTGGGGTAACACCACACGCGGACAGAAAGAGTGCATAAATTCCGTCCCAGGGGTAAGGGCTGGCGACAGGAAAGTCATCGACTACCCCCTGCCACCATCACTGTCAAATCCAGAACAACATGTCGACCGCGCGAAGTAACGGGATAAGTCACGTAAAAGAAAATCTGTACTGGTCTCTATGTTATTACGTCGTACCTGTAGCGCGTATGTAATGACACTAAATGTCTTGGTGTTCTAAAACAGACAGTCTGCCCTAAGGACAGCAGTTTCCTTCGTGATTTGGAAAAACAAATTACGTACTGAACCACTATACCGTAATTATGAATTAAGTTAACTCATTAACTCATTTGGAAGTGGTACATACCCTAAGAAGCAAAACTGAATAAAATAATTTTTTCATATCAAATTTCGTACAAACACACTCATAAAGGAGTTTGCTTGATTCCCACCAACATAGGGATAAATGGCTATCGTAGTGAATTAAGATAATTCTGAACAAGCACGGAAATATTTAGATACTCACTCTTCCTACGTCCTCTACGAGAAAGGAGCGCTCGGAAAGGGTGAGAGTGGACCTACGAATGGAATGTTGGAGTAATAATATGTAATGGGTACGCAAATAAAAACGAGACACATTGAAAAACTTAAGTAAACTGTCTATTATTTCAAAAAAATCGCCTTAACTGTGAATACATTTACCTCACTATGAGACAAGACAGCGCGTAAGTGGCAAAAATGTTTACAGTTACCTACGGAACCATGAGTATATTCAGGCGTGCACCTCTTCAGCCGAAGCCAGTCGATCGCCACGAATGCCATTCTTCAGGGACTCCAAAAATATGGAAACAGCGTGGGGAGAATCAGGATTGGGAGCAATGAGATAAATGCATTAACAGGTATTGCAGTTACTTTTTAAATAATAAAAATTTACTTACTTTTTTCCATCTGTCTCGTCTTTATTTTAGTGCCCTTATATATGTAGATATTCCACCCATCAGACTTTGCATTTTGGACTTTTTGTGACTCAACATGATTTTCTTCCCAATGTTTCTCCTTCAAAGATATTCCTTGTGATTTCGTTGTGTTGAAATAGATGTCTAAACAAATTGCTTGTGTTTTTCTCTTTAGAGTTGACCACTGTTCATTTTTCACATATTTTACTTACTGTTTGATCACTGCATTGTAGTTCATTCCACCTGCACTAACTCTGTATTTTCTTTTCCTTTCATGATAGCTGTAGCTCAGAACATTTCTAAAATAACTCGATAATTTTTCTTGCTTGTAATTTAAGTAATTTACTGTTGTTTCAGAAGGCGTTTGGCCAATTCGGTTTACTAGCTCTCACTTGTACATCCTGTTTATCTATTACCGACGTTCCTGTTATTCAGGATACCAGTCAACACTCTCAATACGTAATGCATGCCGCCCTCTTTCTTTAGAATATCATTAACATATTTAATGAAACGTATTTGTTTGCCATTCATTTTTAGACTTCTTTTATCATTTTCAATGCTTATATTGTGTTTCGACTAGCGTGAAAAACAAATGTGGAGACAGAGGATCCTGTAGTCAAACCCTTCTTCTTATTCTAGTCGATTTCTGTAGTCAAGACTGAACCGCCAGCTTGCAGTGCTGACGTGACATTGTTTGTTAACAACACCGAAACGCATAGGACACGACACTTCGTTAGCTATGTTAAGCAGCAGTTTATGCTCGATACATCTTTGTGGACCATAACCCGAAAAATTACATGCAGATGGTAACTAAGTACATGTGGTCCACTATTAGAGCACTAATTAGTTATTCGATCAATACAATTCTATTCACCAGCATTCCTCTGTAGAAACACATTTCGAAAGCCTCTTTTTGTTCTTGTCTGAACTGTTTATCGTTCATATCTCAGTTCCTTACAAAACTACCCCACACACAATTACCTAGTTATAAGACTCCCTAACTCTTAAATTTATTTACTTTAATTTATATTAAGAAATTTGTCTTTTTCAGATGCTTTTTTCTTCCTATTTTCCGCCTCACTTTTAAATTTTCACTTCGTGGGCCATAGTCAGCTATTTTGCTGTCATAATAGTGTTTCATTTCCTAATCCAACTCCCTTTTCTTCGCCTGATTTGTTTTCACTACATTCCATTCCCTTTGTCTGACTTCTGCTGATATTCGTCTTAAAACCTCATTTCAGGATAATAACTGTTCCGTTAAACTCCTCTTTATGTCCTTCACAGTCCGTTATCGACAAACCTTAAAGCTTTTCTTTCATTCTTCCGAACTGGCTCTGAGCACTGTGCGACCTAACTTCTGAGGTCATCAGACGCCTAGAACTTAGAACTAACTGAACCTAACTAACCTAAGGACATGACACACATCCATGCCCGAGGCAGGATTCGAACCTGCGACCGTAGCGGTCAAAGGCAAAAATATCTCCTAATCTACAAGTGGCAGAAACGTAGGTTTGCCTCTTTCTAAGCTACCTTATAAGAGGTCTTGTGTTACATCTCTTTAATTATGTGGCAATATTTTGTGCATATCACTATATGTTCAGCTGAAAATTACTTTATGTCCATGATTATTATTAATTTTATCCACATTTGTGGTTTTCTTATGAGAATTCTGAATTTACCCTCGCAGTATCAGTGTGTATGTGAGTGTTTTGAGGGAGAGGGGGGAAGGAGGGGAAGGGGTACTTTGTGACTTTCTTTTGAAATTATTGTAATCTAGTTAATTTATATTTTTAAATTTTGAAAAATTATTAATGGCTTTTAATGAATTATTCTACCAGATACCATAAAAGTGTTAAAGTTTTCAGTTCTACTTAACTCAAAATTTTGAGTCTTAGTAGTAATGTCACTTTCACCAATGAATCTCGTATTTAATATTTCCAGAAATGTTGCGAGAACAAGTAAACAACAGTTAGCGAATTCAACATCCTTAAAATTTTTTATGGTGGACATAAATTAACCATCTCACAACTCTTGGTAATGTGCGTTGTGGAAAATGCGTCGATAATGGTAAGGTTAGTTAACTAAATACAGAAGCTCCGATAAGAAAACTTTTCGTTATTCTACGTAGTTGACCTCATCTCTGTTAATGAATTTCTCTCGTCACCTCGCTTTGTGTGACCTGACACAGGATATTAGCGGACATTGAACTAATTCCAACTTGACGAGGAAATAATCAGAACTCGATAGCGGTCCAGTCTGTTCGCCACGACCTGATGTCACAGAGCGGCGTTAAATGTCTGAACAGAGCGCTTCCTCGTTCATCTGGTGCTCTAATTACGTTGTGGAAGTGATCTCTTTAATGCAGTTCTCGAGTTTGTTGGTCTGTGCCGGCAGAAGCCATGAGCTCGGCGCGTCGGCCTCATTCATATTCTGACTACGTGTCTCACCGGGACTCGTTGGGAAGTTGTGTCAACAACAAGGGTTAATGGGGCACTTGCAAAGCGCAATTGCCTTGGCCGAAATAATCAAGAACTCGGCGTGTGGAGCTACTGAAACCGTGCCAAATAAACGCTATTACAGCCACCCTCGCATATTTCTGCAGCCACCAACTTAAGACGGGAAACCTCCGCAAGACGTGTCAACATGATTATGAATAAATTAAGCTCGTTTTCTTATTTTAAAACAAACTTATGAGAAATGGGATTTTTCTTGAAAATTTTTTGACTGTGATCTCATAAGATTAAAGTAACACTTCATCTGTATGCTCTTCTATGATAGGCTGTCTCCACTTTCTAATATTACAGCGGAATGAACTTGAAAGCGAAATATGTCTGTTTTCTTGAACGAAACAATCCCCACTAAGAAAGAGAGATTGACAAATAATTAAATCAAGTGTATCGCGAACACCAATACAGATTGGAGCAAAAATCACTGGGCACTGATTTAAACAAGAGATTGAATTTATGTTTCATTACAAATACATACAATACCCCTCAATTATTTTTTATGTTCAAACTCTTCTCTATCTTCATTAATATATGTATGAACTATTTTTGAACAGTATTACACACTATATGGTGTAATGCGGTATGCCATACACTATTCGTCCACAAGGTGGTTTTGATTTAAAGTGTCTTCTCCATTCATAACAACAGCAGTAGCACCCCAGTCTTATGAAATATTTTTAATGCGAAAATCCCTTCTTCTTTCGTTAACACCATGACAATTCGGGAAGCTACAGCTGTAAACACGTCTCACAGATCACGCTTTCAACAATTTACAACTTTGAATATTGTGTTTATTTTGTTTGTCTTTGCATTGCATACCAACTTGACAAGGCGTAATTATCAGCATTTGGTAATAACAGCTTAGCACATTAAATCTTCCTAGTGTATTACGTCTTGCTGTTACTTTTATTTTCTTTGAACCAACTGCAACTGTACAGTGACTTTAGCGCCAACCTGCATGCCTCCCACGAGAGGCTACTGTCAGGATTATTTTGCAAAGTCAAGAGAAAAATATTATTAACATTATTACTGTTGTTGTAATTTCAATTTGCCTTGTGCTGATTACCAAATATGGCCTCCACTCGTTCTTTTCAATCTTCTAATCCAAAAATTTGGTTTGACTCCTATTGTACGTGGAGTGCTTTAGCCTTCTTGCAATCTTTCCAACGCAACCAGAAATAGCGTGACTTACACTTTCACGTGAACTCATGAAAACGATAAAACGTAGAGTATTATACATGTATAACTCATTCTTAGAGGTGAAAGATAATATAAAAGCAGAACAAACCGACTCAGGAGCGAACCCTGGATGTTTGGTTCGTAGTCAGACAGTTATCCATTGAACAACAATTCATTACTTTTTTAGGAGCAAATTATTGATGATGGTTGTATTTTCATAAATAATGTAATTTCTCCCCATGTTCTTGTCGTTTCTGCGCCAGTTTTCAGAAATACCTGATTGCCTAAAATTGGAACCAAAACATCGGTATTGTGTTGCACCTTATTTTATGATTTATAACAAAACCAAGAAAACTAAAAATGATGTTATCAGTTTACTCTAATCTTACTCATGATGATTCAAATTCCCGTAGCAAGACCCGAGGAGTATTGATTAGCAGATTTAAGTAATTTCAAAGGAGTCGATATTACAATTTCTTCCTCCCTAAGACCCCGTAGATACTACTTACCTACATTTTTAGCCTGCCACAGATGCCTACAAATTTAATAATAACAACAATAAAACGTGTAAAACATTTTAATATAATAATAACTTTTACATCAGAATTTACTGCGTAACTTAAGCATTACCTCTTACAAGGGAACCTCCGCATCGCACCCCCCTCAGATTTAGTTATAAGTTGGCACAGTGGATAGGCCTTGAAAAACTGAACACAGATCAATCGAGAAAACAGGAAGAAGTTGTGTGGAACTATGAAAAAATAAGCAAAATATACAAACTGAGTAGTCCATGTGGAAGATCTGCAACATCAAGGACAATATCAGCTCAGCAGTGCCGTGGTCCCGTGGTTAGCGTGAGCAGCTGCGGAGCGAGAGGTCCTTGGTTCAAGGCTTCTCTCGAGTGAAAAATTAAATTTTTTTATTTTCAGTTTATGTCACAAACTCTTATGTTTTCATCACTTTTTTGGGAGTGATTATCACATCCACAAGAAAACCTAAATAGGGCAAGGTAGAAGAATCTTTTTACCCATTCGCCAAGTGTACAAGTTAGGTGGGTCGACAACATATTCCTGTCATGTCACGCACATGCCGTCACCAGTGTCGTATAAAATATATCAGACATGTTTTCCTGTGGGCGAATCGGTTGACCTATGACCTTGCGATCAAATGTTTTCAGTTCCCATTGGACAGGCACGTCCTTTCGTCTACTAATCGCACGGTTTTGCGGTGCAGTCGCAAAACACAGACACTAAACTTATTACAGTGAACAGAGACGTCAATGAACAAACTGACTGATCATAACTTTGCGAAAATAAAGAAAAATAATTTTTCACTCGAGGGGAGACTTGAACTATGGACCTTCCGTTCCGCAGCTGCTCACGCTAACCACGGGACCACGACGCTCCTGTGCTCAATGTCTCCTTGATGTTACCTATGTTGCGCATGGACTACTCAGGTAGTATATTTTGCTTATTTTTCCATAGTTCCACACAACTTCTTCCTGTTTTCTCGATTGATCTGTGTTCAGTTTTTGAAGCCCTATCCACTGTGCCAACTTATAACTAAATCTGAGGGGGGTGCGATGGGGAGGTTCACTTGTTAGAAACTTCAATTCAGAGAACATAGCATTTGAATCGCATTCACACCAAAATATTTGCCGTGCGGTTACTTTAAGAACTTAATTTTGAGAGCACAGTCGACGTGCGCATTCACTCATTATAAGCAATTCAGTTAGCACTATCACTACGATTGAGAACTTAAGTCTGAAGATCATAACTTGACGATTACGTGCCTCATGCTGTATAGAAGATTTACTGCCTGTGGCAATGAAATGGGAAGTATGTAAAAGTTTCCTACATGGGACGCATGGCAGAACTAACGTCAATAGTGAGACATTTAAAAGACCAGGATAAGATTAAAAAAAAAAAAAGATCAACAGCCTGCACAAGAACTACTTCTGCTGTAAAGCGTACTAGTGGTTGACACTCGTTACCACCTCCTGCATGTCTTATATTTTAAAAAATAGTGCCATTTCACTGCACAAAACAGACACTAGTCACAATGAAGTAAATATGCTAAAAATGCAGCTGATTATATTTACTGTGTAAGGGTCACCAAGCTAAAAGGAAGTTGTATGTCGCTAGGGATCTCAAAATGTGAGTTACATCGAGAAAATAAAACTTTTATTTGATCTAATCAAGTGAACAACTGACAATTAATGACACTTAGCGATACGCTGAAAATTGTAGCAAACTAAAATGAGATGATTTTTACCTTCATTTGGCTCATTTTTAACTGGGAGACTACAAGAAGCAAAAATGAATTGTACTTTCACATCTGCACAGTTCGCAAAAACAAGATAAATCAAGACAAAAATATTTAATGTAGATAATTCAGCATTTAAGATGCGTAACCAAATGAGTTAACTTTCAGTAACTCAGAAGGTGGATTACGCCACCACCCGATGGCGCCTGTCATCATCGGACGAGAGCCGGGAACCCAGTCATTCGAAGCTAAGTTCTCTCCTGAGCTCTTCATAGGTCCCAAGGTGGTGGTGGTGGTGGTTAGTGTTTAACGTCCCGTCGACAACGAGGTCATTAGAGACGGAGCGCAAGCTCGGGTTAGGGAAGGATTGGGAAGGAAATCGGCCGTGCCCTTTCAAAGGAACCATCCCGGCATTTGCCTGACACGATTTAGGGAAATCACGGAAAACCTAAATCAGTATGGCCGGAGACGGGATTGAACCGTCGTCCTCCCGAATGCGAGTCCAGTGTGCTAACCACTGCGCCACCTCGCTCGGTTTCACAGGTCCCAAGCTCTATTTGGAGCGGAGGTTGACGATGCTGCCAATCTGACGAACGAATACGTTTCCTTTTCCAAGCAGAAACAGAGCAAAGTAGGTGAAACTTACCACTCAGTGCTTGCAAAAAGTATCTTTACGAATTATGTGGCTGATACTGGCTTCAGATAATCTCCCACCACTGGTGATCACTGCCTAAATTGCGTGTGGTGGTGGGGGCGTTACTTTGGGTTGGACAGTCCGTAATTTTGGAGAGAACCAACGAACATTTTCCGCCAGGGAACGCCGGTAGGTGGCTTCTGTTTGATGTGTGGACGGAAAGGCAAATTTTGTCCTCAAGCATCCAGGCTACTGGCGGCACCGTGTCAGTGGCAAGCGAAGTGGCGCCACGAACTGTCTACAAGAAGCATTTCGGGAAACAGGGCCATTTCTGCAGAACTGCCTGGATGCAGGGTACTTCGACTAGTCGCTAATTTCCTACAACAGGACAGTCGTGGTTGCAAATTGTCTTACCTATGTATTGGCAGTGACGCGTCGCATGACATAAATACATAAAACTATTTGTAACCAAAACTGTCTTATTTCAATAATTTCTGTAAAAACTGCCTGCAACCCAGGGGACACTTGTTCCCTGCTTTTGAGTCACCATGAAATGCCTTCTGCTGATGCTACAGACTTGCTGAGCACTATAGATCCACTCGCTTCCGATTCTCAGCAAAAGTACGAAGCTCAAGCTAATAGTAAATGCGCTGAAAGAAAACCGTAAAACGATATGTGACAATCGTGTTATATCACCCACGTGAGATTTTAAATGAGATGTGTTTCTAGCACTCGTCTACACACTTGTCTGGCAAGTCAGTATTTCTGGTATAATTTTTTTCTTAGGGGAAGGTCTTCCCCCACTCAACATTTTGTGCTTTGTATGTTCTACCTGTGTACAAACCGTGTCGCATTTGTTGGTGATCGCACGTAGGGCAAGATAGACATGTGCACCTTTACCAGACTAGAGCATTACGGGTCATCGCCTAAGACAACCTGTGTGGTTTAATGGGGCCATTTTTTTCTCTGATCCTGTCCACTAACATATTTCGGAAGATGATATGCGAATTCCCTTGTTCAAATAGTTGTTCAGTTACACTGCTCAGGAACTGCTGATCTGGATTAGCAGCGCCAGCGGCTGTTTTCATTTGACTATTTTTTTCTTTTCCTTTCCTAAGCAGTACGGTTGTATGAGATAAGAAGCCTTTAAAAAGGAATTTGCCATCATAAAAATTTTGAGCGCTGGCCAGAGGCGCAGCCTCAGGTAGACAGATCGGCATTCGCGGCCTTTTTTTTCCTCAAGCTTGCTCTCCAAATGGGACCCGAGACGGGCTTTTTCTGTCGAAAGAACACGGAATTATGCGCAGAAAGCTTTTAGCAAGATAAGATGTCTCTAACTAATTGTGCTTTCTCACAGGGCTTTTTAACTATCGCTACGACGCCTCAAAATAATATTCGGCTTAAATTTTCCGAATCTAGCTTTCTTACTGTTATTTTCTGTAGAGTCCGAGCCTTTTTGCTGTGTCTACGTGCACATAACTGTCAAGAACTTTTGAGTACTGTGAGTTGGAGGGGAAGAGATTTGCTGTCTTCCACCACAACTAACAGACCTATTAGTTCAACAAAGAGATAATATACAAGGGTAGGGGATTGTTTACGTCTTCACTTGAGTTTTATTGGTTTTCGCTCACAATCGTTGCCATCATTGGGCAGTGAGGTGCTGCTCCGGTGAAAAACAGGAAAGTTGCAGAGTGACTAGGAGGAGCACGCTCCGGTCTAGGCCTTTGCAGAGTAAGGACTTCACTGTAAGCTTTTGCGGAGTATTCACTTCATTTAGGATTTTCCAAGAGGAAAGGCTTTAGATTAGGAGAGGTGAATGATGAGACGAGTCTTGCTGCCACTAGATGGAGCAAGTACAAAGGGACGGCGGAAACCATATTCCCCAGCCGCTGCTGCCGCCAGCTTCCTTATCCACGATCCATATGCTTAGTAAGATAGGCCATCGTCATGCCCGCCGATGTTGTCCAGACGCTTTCAGCAGCAGGGAACACGATTTTAAAGCTGCACATTCAGCTTGTTTTTCTCAATACCCAGTGTGGCAGTTTTGTGGTATTCACTCCTATCTTTCCGTGCGCTTTCTACATCTAACTAACAACTTATGCAGTCACTGGCTGTGTCTACAAATTACTAACGTAACTGTGTTTCATCCGCCCCATTAACCTGTGCCAAGATTAGAGCAACAGTCCCTAGTCCGTAAGTCAATGGGTACCAGTGGGTGATATTCATGTTTAAAAACAACAATTCTAATTTTGATAGTGACTAATTGTCCCTATTCATATCCAGAAGATCCTTCCTCCCATTAACACAGCTGTATGACAGGTGTGGTACCTATTTATTTCATGCTTAATTGGGCCACCTATGTTAATATTCATTTAAATCACCCGTTCCCGTTGGGCGAAAGTAAGCTTGCTTTACATTAATTTGCATGATCGTTTGGTGTGGTTCCTCACACTGTAAGTTACCAGAGTTTGGTCTTGTGCATCATTGGGGTATGCACCCAATCGCAACCGACATCCCACAGTGCGAAAGTCACTGGAATGTATCATGCATTAAATTTCAATGTGATCTAAAAGTCAGCCAACTGAAAATAAATGTGTCTGTAAATAGGAGCTGCAATGTATTTGCACAGATAGCAGCAATGGTATTAAAGACAACAAACGAACACGCCAGTGTAAAGGATGAAGGTCACATGATATCTATAGTAATGAATGGCCTAGTAAACATCTCATTTTCCGAAGATCAACGTGGTATCGTTCAGGAATATTTTGCCAGTGTTCCACATGTTGTAGACATATTTGATGAGTTGTATTCAGATGCTGCAAGCCGAAAAATTCTACTATAACGAGATTAATCACCTGCTTCTCGGAATGTGAATCTACTGCAAGTAAGAAAAAGAAACTGGCAACCAGCCATTTTGACAGACAATAAACTGACTGACGTGAGGGACGTGATGTTGCTTAGCCTTAAAACAGTTTGAAGAGAAAAGTTAAATGTTTCGTGCCCATAATAATGTTCGTAGTAGTGTGAAGGAATAGAAGGATCCGGAAAGGAAAAGCGTCTAGCATACTGCACATGGATTCGGTAATCTGTTGACATCTATGGAATGACAGAAGTGGATCATGTTTTCCTCACTGATGAGGCATGTTTTCGCCTTATTGGATACGTGAATTGTCGAGACACTAGGATTTGTCCAACTGAGAAATCCACAGGTCTTTCATGAAAACATCTTGCACTTTCAGGAAACTGGAGTAGGGTGTGTCGTATCGTGTCGTAAAATAGTGGGACCTATTTTCTTTAAAACAACAGTGAACAGTTTTGTGTGACGATCATCGTTAGACAGTTCGGTTTGCTACTAAACACAGTTCCACGTTATTGTTGTTTGTGGCAGGACTACGCCACTTGTCATGAATCTAACGAAACAATTCAATATTTCCTGGAATTTTTTGGTAACCAAATAGTTTCCAAAGGGTTATGGCCCCACTTTCTCCCCATTTAACGTTTAAAGACTTCTTCATGTGGGGCTAAACTAAAGGAAGAGTATATAAAACAGGCCTCACACACTGATGGTACTAAAGATTAACATTACACTGAAGATGAACAACATCAGTCAAAGCGTCCATCGTAAGGCATAGTAAAACGTGCATGCGTTGCTGAAGACGGTAACTATTTTATTCAAGAAAATACAATGAACGTTAAACAATAATAACTCACAGAGTAGCAAACTATGGTTCGATGGGTACGAAACAGACTACAAACCAAAGGCTTAGAGTCGGGTCTTCATTTAGTTTTTCTGCCTTTTGTAACACCTTTCATCTCTACAAATCATTTACGCAAGAGGACTTATAACCGACGCAATAAATTTTGTTCTGAAAGCAGGCTACACTACACCAATTATTCCCCACACTTTTGGTTACAGAACCCTGCTTTTGAACATAATCCCTGTTCAGAGCGATGGCCTTATGGCATCTTACTGAACAGGAAAACTATTTTGAGTACACTTTATGAACAATGTGAATGAGTTTAATATGCTATGGGCTTAAACATCGAATAATATGCCCAGTATACTCGTACATTGGCTGCAAATCCACTAAGAAAAACCACTTGTTCATATTCGGTAGTGGAAAACACATCTTTCTATTACAACCTCTTTCTCTACATATTTTGAGAGGATGTAATATGAACAACAACAACAACAAAAACAAAAACAAGTTTCCAGTAACAATTGGTTCTAAAATGCGTACCTTAAGAGCTATGAGAACTTGGCAGTAGAAGCGATATACCGGGTGATCAAAAAGTCAGTATAAATTTGAAAGCTTAATAAACCACGGAATAATGTAGATAGAGAGGTAAAAATTGACACACATGCTTGGAATGACATGGAGTTTTATTAGAAGCAAAATGCAGGATGACGCTCCACCCCATATTACTAGATGCGTGAAAGATTTCTTGCGCGCGTCGTTTGGTGATGACCGTGTGCTCAGCCACCACTTTCGTCATGCTTGGCCTCGCAGGTCCCCAGACCTCAGTCCGTGCGATTATTGGCTTTGGGGTTACCTGAAGTCGCAAGTGTATCGTGATCGACCGACATCTCTAGGGATGCTGAAAGACAACATCCGACGCCAATGCTTCACCATAACTCCGGACATGCTTTACAGTGCTGTTCACAACATTATTCCTCGACTACAGCTATTGTTAAGGAATGATGGTGGACATATTGAGCATTTCCTGTAAAGAGCTTCATCTTTGCTTTGTGTTACTTTGTTATGCAAATTATTGCTATTCCGATCAGATGAAGCGCCATCTGTCGCACATTTTTTTGAACTTTTGTACTTTTTTGGTTCTAATAAAATCCCATGTCATTCCAAGGATGTGTGTCAATTTGTACCTATCTATCTACATTATTCCGTGGTTTATTCAGTTTTCAAATTTATACTGACTTTTCGATCACCCGGCATATACTACCAATGAACAAGTTCATATGGCTCTTAATGTGTGCATTTTAGAGCCCACGTCCACTACGAGATTTTTTTCTTCTTACGGTCCACACTACCATGTCAGAAGGTTTTTCAGCAGAGTTCTGGATCACACTGTATGTACTTTGTGATGTACGAGACTTCTAGTAACCGTTTATATGCAATGTCCTGCCGTTTTCGGAACTCTCCGTTTTCATGCTATTTTATTTGTCGAAAGTTATCAGTGAAATTAGGAAATTGATATGTGTAACAATATAAATGCTTCTATCGAAATATGTTTGGTGGTGGATGGGGGTGATGCTGGTTGGTGGTAATGACACACATGGCAGTCCCTCTCCTTGGATCCATGCCTGCCACGGTCGTCAAAGTCAAAACTTTCTTATCGAGAGTCCTTGACATAGACGTCGCATTCCTGCACAAATTTACGAATTCAGAGCTGTTGCGACTTTCGTGGTCACTTGTTGAAATACTGCTTGATAGCACCTATATTGCGACCTTCCGCCGACGTTCGCGCTAATTGTTTTCCCGACGCTTCGCCAGCTGTTAGCCATCAGCTATGCAGGGTGAATCTTATCAATGCTAGCCACTTGTACTGGCAAAACGTCAGGGAAGTCGCTATACAAACGTCGGCCGTAGACCCATTGTCGGAACGGAACAGGTGATGCGTTTGTGTGAATCCCGCTATTTGGAATGGATGGCGGAATGCTTCGTCGTTCGGTTCGCTCGCTGACGTCCCGTGTGAACAAGAGCTCTGTTATTGAGGAGCGGCAGGTGTGTCGCCTCACTCCGTGGCACGGTGGGTGGGTGGAAGGGGGACCGGGTCTGGCCGACCTCGTTGCCGCGCCGCTCACGTACGGCGCCACCGGCGCGCCGACAGCCGCCATGCGACCCCGGCTCCCCTAACCGGGCGATTTATAGCGCGCCCTGGCCAGCGGCCGGCGGTCCATCGCCACTGGCGCCAGCGCCGCGCCGTCACCTGCTTTTCGTCGGCCACGGCGTGTCTGTTGACCGTTACGAAGACGGGAAACGATTATCCTTCTACCATGGTTGGTAGACGCACAGGCACGCGGTTTTTACGTCATCTGCCTGGCAGGAAGAGGAGTGTGTCGGTTCTGCATCAGCCATAATTGCAGTAGTAGGTACTCAGAATTAAAAGCAGTCGAACATGTTGGAGCTCTAGCTTCTGTTTTGGCTGTCCTGTTGTTTATAATTTACACAAAGATCTTAAATTTCCACCACCAAATGGTTTAAATTGTGTGTACACTGATCATCCAGAACTTTATGACCAACCTTCTATCGATATAAACACGTCCAGGCGATAGTACCATCATCTGGCGAGGAATGCATGCAGTATCAACGGTTGTGCCATCCGTTCGTAGAATGAGTAGAGTGCGCGATCTGTCTAGGTTTGACCAAAGGCAAATTGTGATGGCCCGGAGGCTCAGCACGGATATTTCGGAAACTGCGTGGCTTGTCGAGTTTTCGAGCAGAGCTGTGGTGAGTGTCCTCAACACGTGGCGAAACCAAGTTGAAGCCACGTCCAGATGCCGCTGGTCACCCCGTAAACCTCCCCCCCCCCCCCCCAAAAAAAATACAGATGCCGGATGTCATAGACTGGGCCGATTGATAAAACAGGACAGGCGGCGAAGCGTGGCAGAATTATCAGACTTTAATGCTGCGAAGAGCACAAGTACATCGAAGAAGCAATGATGGAAATAAAAGAAAGGTTCAGGAGTGGAATTAAAATAAAAGGTGAAAGGTTATCAATGATATGATTCGCTGATGACATTGCTATCCTGAGTGAAAGTGAAGAAGAATTAAATGATCTGCTGAACGGAATGAACAGTCTAATGAGTACACAGTATGGTTTGAGAGTAAATCGGAGAAAGACGAAGGTAATGAGAAGTAGTAGAAATGAGAACAGCGAGAAACTTAACATCAGGATTGATGGTCACGAAGTCAATGTAGTTAAGGAATTCTGCTACCTAGGCAGTAAAATAACCAATGACGGACGGAGCAAGGAGGACATCAAAAGCAGACTCGCTATGGCAAAAAAGGCATTTCTGGCCAAGAGAAGTCTACTAATATCAAATACCGGCCTTAATTTGAGGAAGAAATTTCTGAGGATGTACGTCTGGAGTACAGCATTGTATGGTAGTGAAACATGGACTGTGGGAAAACCGGAACAGAAGAGAATCGAAGCATTTGATATGTGGTGCTATAGACGAATGTTGAAAATTAGGTGGACTGATAAGGTAAGGAATGAGGAGGTTCTACGCAGAATCGGAGGGGAAAGGAATATGTGGAAAACACTGATAAGGAGAAGGGGCAGGATGATAGGACATCTGCTAAGACGTGAGGGAATGACTTCCATGGTACTAGAGGGAGCTGTAGAGGGCAAAAACTGTAGAGGAAGACAGAGATCGGAATACGTCAAGCAAATAATTGAGGACGTAGGTTGCAAGTGCTACTCTGAGATGAAGAGGTTAGCACAGGAAAGTAATTCGTGGTGGGCCGCATCAAACCAGTCAGTAGACTGATGACCAAAAAAAAAAAAGAGCACAAGTATGTTCGCACACGCAGAGTGGAACGTCCGCTTAGAAAAAGTAATGAATTACTGTGCTGATAAACATTATTTGATTTTCAAACAGCTGAGCGGAACTGGACGTACTCAGACATTTCGCTCGTTACCTATTCTGATCAACACTAAGCTGACACAGAATATTTTTAGCGCAACGCAGTCTGACTTTCCATAATCCCTACAAAACACTGGCCCTGACTAACATGAATCTATACCTTTCACAAATCACTTACCTCACAAAAATCTTCGTTACTCAAACTGCTGCAATACAGCGTGCGCCAATACTGCCAGCTGAATAAATGATTCTAACTACTGATAGGCACAGTTAGCAAATGAATGATTTTGATAAACAACAAACAATGTATTTACCTTAATAGTGTTCAAAACTCATAATATATATATATATATATATATATATATATATATATATATATATATATATATATATATATATATATGTCAGTTCATGGCATCCAGTCTTACAAATTTACTGCCTCTGATGGACACACGTCCAGATTATCCTCTCTCAAAACTCCGTTATCTCTCTCCTCACATCCATCACTGCTGGTGGCTCACCTCCAACTGTGCAACGCTACGCGCTGTTAACAGCCAACTGCCCAACACTACAATAGCAAATTCCAACAATGCAAACCAGCCACAGACTGCACACAGCACAGTCAGTGATTTTCATACAGAGCGCTACGTGGCGTTGCCGACATAAAAACCTGAACAGCCTACTTACAAGAGCACCCAACACTTCTAACGAAGGGCCTCCGCAGCCGACGACACATTTGTGTGCCAGTGTTAACACCATGAAATGGCAACTGCGACTGAAATAGGCACGCCATTACCGGCGTTGGACGTTGGCGCAGTACAGAGCTTAGCAGGAGGAGGAGGATATTAGTGTTTAACGTCCCGTCGACAACGAGGTCATTAGAGACGGAGCGCAAGCTCGGGTGAGGGAAGGATGGGGAAGGAAATCGGCCGTGCCCTTTCAAAGGAACCATCCCGGCATTTGCCTGAAGCGATTTAGGGAAATCACGGAAAACCTAAATCAGGATGGCCGGAGACGGGATTGAACCGTCGTCCTCCCGAATGCGAGTCCATTGTGCTAACCACTGCGCCACCTCGCTCGGTAGCAGAGCTTAGCATGGTCTGATGAATCCCGATACCTTCTTCTTCATGCCGATGGGTCGGCGCGAATCCGTCGGCTTCCAGGGGAACAGCTCATTGACACCTGTACTGTGGGACAGATACAGGCTCGCGGGAGCTCCATTATGCTCCGGGGAACATTCACGTCGGTACCCATGGATTCAGTAGAGCTCGTGCAAGGCAGCATTACGGCCAAGGGGTATGGTACACTGGTTGCAGACCACATATATCTCTTCATGCCGATTATGTTTCTCGATAGTAATAGCATTTCTCTACAATAAAATGCAGCATGTCACAGGGCCATGAGTGCGATGGAGTGGTTCGAGAAACTCAGTGACGAATTCCAAATAATGTGCTGGGCCTCCAAATCGCCAGGTCTGAACCCAGTCGAAGCAATCTGAGATGCGATTGAACATCGCGTCATAGCTCATCGCCTTTCTCCGCGGAATTTGTGGGGATTAGGTAACTTACGTGTGCAGATGTGGTGACAACTCGCTCTCAAGATCTACCAAGGCTACATTGCTTTCATGCCAAGACGTGTCGCCGCTGTTACCTGTGCGAAAGGTGAACATACCGGCTGTTAGGCAGGTGGCTGTAGCGTACTGGCTGATCAGTGTACATCCTCCAACTCCATGGCAATCGTACAGGAACCTTGATATGTTTTCAGTAGGAAAACACAGTTCAGGTTACAATGACAGCATCTTCAGAATTTCTAAATAGGGAAAACAAGACAAAAACATGTTAGGGATATGGTCTTATCTGGCATAAGAAGATGATAAAACCTTTCTTAAACTCTTTGAAGGACAGCAGAGTGACAGGGAATCTACTTTTAGGGAATGCAGGTAATGCATTAATCATAAATAGCCGAAACTCTTGGTATGCGCCAAATGTGCAAAAGCAAAAAATTTTTAAAAAACCTCACCACAGACTAGTAATGCGGAGTCAAACCGGAAGCGGAACCGTGAAAGAGACAATTAATCTTACCTTCTGCGAATGACGGGACACACTTCTAACCTTGAAACAAAAATTGGCATAAAAATGTTGGTGGCCGTGAATACATGACTCCATATGAGCTCGCTACGCGAAGCTGTCAGGCAGAAAATTTTTTTTAAAGTACAGTAAACACGAATAAAGTGAAACGTACAGTTATGATTGAAGATACTGCCAACGAAAATTAGACTTAAGGGGATACGGAATCACCTATCCCCGCAATGTTAATATATGCCTACTATAGGGAACATTTTCTCACAAACTACTGGAGACAGAGAGGTAAAAATTTTACTGTATGTGCATTCATATGTTACAACAATACTGAAACAACAGTTTATTGTCAAAATATTTTCTTACAGAGATATTGTACATTTATTTTTAAGTAAATTTTTTCCATCGCTTTTTACTAGACTATCACCCCTAAGTCTTTTGTAAATCAAGTAATTAAAAAATCGTTGTTTCAGTATGTAATAGGGACCTATGTCACTACGTCATAAAAATTTCAGACTTCTAGGTTGACCAGTACCTGAGATAATGTTCCTAGATGAAGTAAAAAGTAAACTTACGGGAAACGGAGAAAGAAGATTAAAACATTCCTGATCCGTAGCTAATACCCCCTTCACAGTCTTCATAATCATCTTCAAGTCTTCTTTTGGCACCCCTCTGCACCTGTCTTGCTTTTTTCACTAATGTCTTGATTATATTATCAGCATGCCTTAGTCTGTGCTGATCTAAAAAGAACATAGCACGTACCGTACGGGAACCAACACACATACCCAACTTTTGAAGGACCTGGCATTTAGTTATATTTCCAAGATTGAAGGTTGCCACAGCATCATACACACCAAAATGTAGTGTATTAATTCCGACAAACACTGTTTTTGGGAGACGATGCCATATCACACTATTCAAGCACTCGTTGGGGTTCTGCGTTTTTCCGTGAAGACATTTCATCAGAAGACTTCTGTCAGCCAGATCTCTGAAAATGGGCTTTATTTCTGCCATGATGGCTGATGGTAGACTGTGGTGGTGAATGTATTTCTCTCCTGTTGTTAGTCCCCTATTGTATTTACACCAGCTGTTTTCACCTTTGGGGCACAAACCATGTTGTGGATGCTCATCCGTGGATGCGGTGTGGAAATATAAAGCCCATATAGCTCTCCTCATTTCTTCAAGATTGCCTGTATTTTGCCTGATTGCAAGGCCATAGCAGTTCTGAATGTGGTCTATTATGGAATCAGTCAATCTTCCTCTGCCATCCAAGGTTTTCCCATCATCTAGTTTTTTCCCTTTCATAACTGATTTTAACCTTCTCAGCCTGGCACCCATTCTCTTCTGCACATGTCCTATACATTCAAGTTTGCTTATATTTACACTGTTCCCATATGGTTTGCTTTCCAAAACTTCTTTGAATGCTTTAGAGTCACCATCTCCCAGATATTTGACATAGCGAACATTATACCACTGTGAAGAGCGCAATACCCGATCTCACAAATATATAAAAATAAAATAGTTATAATTGTAGTAGAGCTATGTATGATACGTCATTTTAAAGAGGAAACATGGCAGAATATAATACGCCAATAAAAAAAATTCGATTTTTTAACCCAAAATCCGATTCCGTATCCCCTTAAAATAGGTGATTGAACTAAAAGATATATAAAAAGCATTAAGGAGGAAGTACAACATCTGACACAGGGTCCTACCTGTTACCACCAAAAGTAAAAGCAAGAAGTCAGTAAGAAGTACATCAACATTAAAGGTCTTTTACAAAAATTACATTAAATATATAAATAGTTCCCATATGAGAAATAAATATAGAACATAGAAATTAGTTAATATCTTTATGTGGAAATTCATGGCAGTGTTCAGTTACACTCTTCGAAAAACTATCATAACTGGATCATAGAATGTCTGATACTTGGTAATCTGTTGGTGTTCACAATCTACAATTCTTCCAGCAAAGTCAATGTTTTGCTCTTGGATGCAAATTTTAAAATCTGAAGCGATTCTATTAGAGGTTCTGCAAGTCCACTAGCTTTTAAATGCTTGGCGAACGGAATTCCGAATATGCTTCAGAAAGACGAAACATGTCAATACAGCTCTTGCAGCCATTGCAGCCTGAATTGTCTTTTCCACTGATAAATTTCAGATTTTGTTAATGATTACTGTTTTAGCTTGCTAAAAGTTGAGGTCACCAGCTCCCTTGCATTGAATAAACAGAGATGGAACTGGGTGAAAACCTTTAGAACAACAATAAATTGCAAAAACGTAGTCTACCAACAAACACAGCATGATAAACAATATTTTAAAATACAAGATCAACATGTGAATGTAATAAAGGTAACCCATCGTATGCATGTTTACTGTAGAAAATATTCATTACGAAATATCAGGACAGGTGCCCAGATTACTGTAAATGAACAACTGCTTAAAAATTATGGAAAACGTGGCCACTGTATAACATATTCAAATCTTATATTTTATGGTTTATATAAGAAAAAATCCATTTGTTGCTGGTAAATAATTCGTCTATGCACATAAATTATCTGTAATGGCCAATAGTACATGAAAATCAATTAAATTGTACATAATTTGATAGCAGCTCTTCAGTGATCCTAGGCAGCTCATATAAATTACCTATTTACAAATGTAAGGTTACATATTTTTATGCTTAAATTCATTCTTATGTCCTTTCGTGTATCCACAAATTATTCTCTACTAAATGTACATAGGACGAGTTTCCTCCAAATGATAGGACACATTCAATATTTCGCTGGATATAATATACACTGTAGCTGTGAGACCTGACTTTCTCCTGGCGTATACAATTTTCAAACAACTTACGGGTATACAGCCAGGTAATATTAACAGCGAACGCCGATGATTCGGCGGGAGCACACCCCGCCATTTTTAAGGCAAACTGCAACGAACAGGTGATGTACAGGCAAATTTAAAACCTCGGTTCTTGAACTAATGCAGGAAAGATAACACGCACACTAAACACTAGTGCCACCAAAGATCACCAAAGTCAGAGATATAGATAGTGAGACTGCGAACTAGCAGGTGAGGTAACATCGACTCTGTGCCTCTGTTTTTTGACAAGGGAGAGTGCAGGATTCCAAACAGAGTTTAAACAAAAACCTCCATCCCTGTTTACAAGGTTGTTTAATCTCAACTGCCTCCTTAATAACACTGTCCCAATAGTTGGAAGTGCATGCCAATATCTAGCTGTCGCTGCATAACATAGGGTGACCAGTATCCAAGCAATGTTCGGCAATAGCAGATGTACTTAGCTGCTGTAATCGTGTGTGCTGTTTATGCTCAGTACATCGGTCCTCCACCGTCCTGATAGTTTGGCCAATATATGCCATACCTCAGCTACAAGGAATGTGATATACACCCCAACTTAAGCAAACGAAGATCAACCTTAACGGAACCCAAAAGCACTAATTTTAGACGGAGGTCGGAAAACACGTTTGATGTCGTATTTCCGTAAAATATGACCTATCTTGTTGGAAGTGCTTCCCACGTAAGGCAAAAAGGCAGTAGACTTAGGTGTCGACTCAGTATTATCAGCAATCACCCGATGCACAGTTGGTCGATAGCGCCTCGCACGTTCAGTCTGTCTTTCACTAGAACAATTTTGACTGAACGTAGCTTCAAGATGGGACAGCTCAGCTGGCAAAGTCTTAATGTCGGAAATGACATGTGCCCTGTGTACCATGGTACTAAGTACCCCTTCAAGTTGTACCGGATGGTGACAACTTTTAGCCTGTAAATACAACTCGGTGTGAGTACGTTTGGCCGGCCGCGAAGGCCGTGCGGTTCTAGCGGTGCAGTCCGGAACCGCGGGGCTGCTACGGTCGCAGGTTCGAATCCTGCCTCGGGCATGGATGTGTGTGATGTCCTTAGGTTAGTTAGGTTTAAGTAGTTCTAAGTTCTAGGGGACTGATGACCTAAGATGTTAAGTCCCATAGTGCTCAGAGCCATTTTTGAGTACGTTTCCTGTAAACTGCACGTCCCAATGATCCATCATCCTTCCTCCTAACCAAAACGTCAAGAAAGGGAAGGCAACCATCCTCTTCCACCTCCATCGTAAAACGAATGTTCGGAAGGATCGAGTTCAGATGTTGTAGAAAGGCATTCAAATTCTCCCTACAATGAGACCAAACAACAAAGGTATCATCAACATATCTGAAGACACAGTTGGGTTTCAAAGGCGCTGATTCCAATGTACGTTCCTCGAAGTTTTCCATAAGGAAATTTGCGATCGCAACTCCATCTGTCTCTTTGTAATACTGGTCATTGAATAAAAAGTAGGTGGATGGCAACACGTGACGAAAGAGGCTAGTTAACTCGGCACCAAACCAAACCCCAATTAACCACAACGAATGAGACAGAGGAACACGAGTACAGAGAGGGACCATATTCAATACATACTAAAATATCAGAGTCATTCAACCGCAGTCAATCCAAACGACGTAAGAAATCAGCTGAGTTCCTATAATGTTCACAGTGACCAACTTGTGGACTCAACAGAGAAGCAAGATACTTGGCTACACGATATTTTGCCGCTCCGATATTACTAACTATAGGACGGAAAGAACCCCATCCTTGTGTACCTTCGGAAGACCAAAAATGTTTCAAATGGCTCTGAGCACTATGGGACTCAACTGCTGCGGTCATAAGTCCCCTAGAACTTAGAACTACTTAAACCTAACTAACCTAAGGACATCACACACATCCATGCCCGAGGCAGGATTCGAACCTGCGACCGTAGCGGTCGTGCGGTTCCAGACTGTAGCGCCTTTAACCGCTCGGCCACTCCGGCCGGCAAAATTCTCGGAAGGCCATATAACCTATGGGGAACAGCACTATAGGTGTTAAGACTCTTGATAGTGTCCTGCGACAAAGCACTTTTCTTCAGGAGGCTGTGCGCTGATATGAAACTTCTTAGCAGAATGAAACAGTGTGTCCGGCCGACACTCGAACTCGCGACCTTTTGCCTTTTGCGGGCAAGTGCTCTGCCAGCTGAACTACCCAAGCATGACTCGCGACCCCTCTGTACGGCATTACAACCAGTACCTCGTCTCCTACCTTTCGCAGGAGAGCTTCTGTGAAGTCTGGAAGACAGAAAACGAGGTACTGGTGGAAGCAAAGACGTGAAGACGTCATGAGTCGTGCTTGGGTGGCTGAGTTGGTAGAGCACTTGCCTACAAAAGACAGAGGTTCCGAGTTCGAGTCTCGGTGCTGCACACGGTTTTAATGTGCCAGAAAGTTTAAAAACATCAATAGCTGACAAAGCAAATGGACTGCCATGAGTTTTCTTTAAAGACTGAGGACATACAGTTCATCTATGCTCAGAGAGCTCTAAGAGCTGTACAATAATCCACAGAAACAGTGATTTATAAGAAACAGAAATTGTAAAGATCTTGAGAGTCCATATATATCAAGATGTGCACTGAATAGTCTGAGTTCAGCTATGCTTGCAGTATAGATCATTATTCATGTGTTTATTTTAATTTTATATACTGATTCATTTATTCTGGAAAGATTATCGTCATCAGGCCATCCATTACATCTAGCAAGCATTCTATACAGGGTGTTACAAAAAGTTACGGCCAAACTTTCAGGAAACATTCCTCACAAACAAAGCAAGAAAATATGTTAAGTGAACATGTGCCCGAAAACGCTTACTTTCCATGTTAGAGCTCATTTTATTACTTCCCTTCAAATCACATTAATCATGGAATGGAAACACACAGCAACAGAACGTACCAGCGAGACTTCAAACACTTCGTTACAGGAAATGTTCGAAACGTCCTCCGTTAGCGAGGATACATGCATCCACCTTCCGTCGCATGGAATCCCTGATGCACTGATGCAGCCCTGGAGAATGGCGTATTGTATCACAGCCGTCCACAATACGAGTACGAAGAGTCTCTACATTTGGTACCGGGGTTGCGTAGACAAGAGCTTTCAAATGCCCCCATAAATGAAAGAGTTGAGGTCAGGAGAGCGTGGAGGCCATGGAATTGGTCCGCCTCTACCAATCCATCGGTCACCGAATTGTTGTTGAGAAGCGTACGAACACTTCGACTGAAATGGGCAGGAGCTCCATCGTGCATGAACCACGTGTCGTACTTGTAAAGGCACATGTTCTAGCAGCACAGGTAGAGTATCCCATATGAAATCATGATAACGTGTTCCGTTGAGCGTAGGTAGAAGAACATGGGGCCCAATCAAGACATCAACAATGCCTGGCCAAACGTTCACAGAAAATCTGTGTTGATGACGTGATTGCACAATTGCGTGCGGATTCTCGTCAGCCCACACATGTTGATTGTGAAAATATACAATTTGATCACTTTGGAATGAAGCCTCATTCATAAAGAGAACATTTGCACCGAAATGAGGAGTGACACAGTGTTGGATGAGCCATTCGCAGAAGTGTACCCGTAGAGGCCAATCAGCTGCTGATAGTGCCAGCACACGCTGTACATGGTACGGAAACAACTGGTTCTCCCGTAGCACCCTCCATACAGTGACGTGGTCAACGTTACCTTGTACAGCAGCAACTTCTCTGACGCTGACATTAGGGTTATCGTCAACTGCACGAAGAATTGCCTCGTCCATTGCAGGTGTCCTCGTCGTTCTAGGTCTTCCCCAGTCGCGAGACATAGGCTGGAATGTTCCGTGCTCCCTAAGACGCCGATCAATTGCTTCGAACGTCTTCCTGTCGGGACACCTTCTTTCTGGAAATCTGTCTCGATACAAACGTACCGCGCCAAGGCTATTGCCCTGTGTTAATCCATACATCAAATGGGCATCTGCCAACTCCGCATTTGTAAACATTGCACTGACTGCAAAACCACGTTCGTGATGAACACTAACCTGTTGATGCTACGTACTGATGTGCTTGATGCTAGTACTGTAGAGCAATGAGTCGCATGTCAACAGAAGCACCGAAGTCACCATTACCTTCCTTCAATTGGGCCAACTGGCAGTGAATCGAGGAAGTACAGTACACACTGACGAAACTAAAATGAGCTCTAACATGGAAATTAAGCGTTTCCGGACACATGTCCTCATAAAATTTTTTCTTTATTTGTGTGTGAGGAATGTTTCCTGAAAGTTTGGCCGTACCTTTTTGTAACACCCTATATATCTTACTCTTAATGGCAGATACATTCAGTAAACAGTAAGAATTCCCATATCACTGGCAGAATGATGTCCCTTTCATCACTGCTAGACTTATTTGATGTCTTTACCGCATCATGGGGCCGCAAAGCCATCAGGCAATCTTTAATATCGTGCTTGACAGTGGGCACAATTTTTTTTGTTTATAACTGTAGATTTTTAATATATTTGTAACGACCGCTTAGAAAGTCAGAAAGCTGAATCTAGTGCACTCCAGATCTGACTCAAGAAGTGTAAATGCAGCGCTCCTTACGAAAGAAATCTTTGGTCTTACAAGGGAAACGAGTGGAACGCTCGTTCTTTTTTCTGAAAAGCCTAATATAATTGATTGTTGAATTTGGCCACTGCACATAACTAAAACTCTCATCACAATGGTATAAAAAAATAGACACACATTTTGACTCATCGCAGCTGGTTCTGCGTAAAGTCACGATGCAGGTGATATCATCAGCTCTTTCCCTCTCCCTTACTTTCTCCCCTCGCCTCCACCTACACATAAAGCATGGTGTAGAACAGCTTATATTTGTTATTTGTGGGTCGCCTAACCATAGAAAAGTTGTAAGACAGTGAGGGATCTTAAAAGCTGAATGAACATTGAGATTAACGGATAAAAAACTGATGTAAAAACTATAGAATTAACAGAGCACAAAGTCAAACCGAATTGCAAAATGATATTAACACTGTCGGGAGGTAAGAGTAGAAGTCTGCATGGAGGAAGCACAGGAGAACCTGCTGATCTGAGCAGGTCACAAAATCAAAATTAACGACATAACAAGAACATACAAATTATAGCCAAATTAAGCAAGACGAATTGCTTGGACAAAGTAAGCAAGTACAAGGTGCATTCAAGTTCTAAGGCCTCCGATTTTTTTTCTCCTGACTGGAAAGAGATAGAAACATGCGCATTGTTTTAAAATGAGGCCGCGTTCATTGTCAATACGTCCCAGAGATGGCAGCACCATACGGCAGATGGAATTTTACCGCCAGCGGCGAGAATGAGAACTGTTTTAAATACTTAAAATGGTGACGTTTTCCTTACTTGAACAGCGTGCAATCATTCGTTTTATGAATTTGCGTGGTGTGAAACCAATGGAAATTCATCGACAGTTGAAGGAGACATATGGTGATGGAGTTATGGATGTGTCGAAAGTGCGTTCGTGGGTGCGACAGTTTAATGAAGGCAGAACATCGTGTGACAGCAAACCGAAACAACCTCGGGCTCGCACAAGCCGATCTGACGACATGATCGAGAAAGTGGAGAGAATAGTTTTGGGGGATCGCCGAATGACTGTTGAACAGATCGCCTCCAGAGTTGGCATTTCTGTGTGTTCTGTGCACACAATCCTGCATGACGACCTGAAAATGCGAAAAGTGTCATCCAGATGGGTGCCACGAATGCTGACGGACGATCACATGGCTGCCCGTGTGGCATGTTGCCAAGCAATGTTGACGCGCAACGACAGCATGAATGGGACTTTCTTTTCGTCGGTTGTGACAATGGATGAGACGTGGATGCCATTTTTCAATCCAGAAACAAAGCGCCAGTCAGCTCAATGGAAGCACACAGATTCACCGCCACCAAAAAAATTTCGGGTAACCGCCAGTGCTAAAAAAATTATGTTGTCCATGTTCTGGGACAGCGAGGGCGTAATCTTTACGCATTGCGTTCCAAAGGACACTACGGTAACAGGTGCATCCTACGAAAATGTTTTGAAGAACAAATTCCTTCCTGCACTGCAACAAAAACGTCCGGGAAGGCTGCGCGTGTGCTGTTCACCAAGACAACGCACCCGCACATCGAGCTAACGTTACGCAACAGTTTCTTCGCGATAACAACTTTGAAGTGATTCCTCATGCTCCCTACTCACCTGACCTGGCTACTAGTGACTTTTGGCTTTTTCCAACAATGAAAGACACTCTCCGTGGCCGCACATTCACCAGCCGTGCTGCTATTGCCTCAGCGATTTTCCAATGGTCAAAACAGACTCCTGAAGAAGCCTTCGCCGCTGCCATGGAATCATGGCGTCAGCGTAGTGAAAAATGTGTACGTCTGCAGTGCGATTACGTCGAGAAGTAACGCCAGTTTCATTGATTTCTGGTGAGTAGTTAATTAGAAATAGAATCGGAGGCCTTAGAACTTGAATGCACCTCGTAACGATCTGCTCAGACTATCGATCGAGCAGCGGCAACTGCGAAACTCATGTTTCGGTAGCAACAGTTAGCGTGCGACGATCAGCACCGGACGGCGACCGGTGACAACGCGCTCTCAGCCACCGTCTGGAGACGAATTGTCCCTTTAGCAATGAGTTTTACGCTGTCGCTGAATGGCGATCGCCTGCAGATGCCAACACTCACAGCCGCGGTTGCGTCGAGGATTCGAGGAAGGGAGGTAGGCTGGAGGCGAGCTGTCTGAGCCGCGCCAGGTATTTGCGGCCGCAGCTCGGAGCCGGCCTGATCGCCGGCGGCGGATGGTACGGCCGGCTTTTTACCAGACCAGAGCTGCAGTCCGAGGGAGCCAGGGTGCTCCCCCAGGGGACCGCGGACCCGGGCTGCTTCTCCACTCTCGTGGGAGCCCGAGGCCCAGCAGCAGCTCAGCTCGCCCCTTCCTCGATGCGCCGCGAAACAGTCTGCACTTGGTGTTAGTTCTGAGGATACCCGCGGAGGAAGCTCCTTATAGCAATGCGGGAGAAAGGCTGCAAACGCCGCAATGAACTAATAGTGAATGATAGTCTCTCTTATCACTTTTACAAACATTTTGACACTCTCTGACAGATCAGAACACTGTGCTGGATCAGAGATTAGATCGTAGATCCTGGCCTTTCATTCGTGTTTCTCCTACCGACCCTCCCTGTGACCCAGTTTCCGTCACAAGTTCAATCTATACACTCGCATTTATATAAGTACAATGTAAGCTATCATGCGACGCATGGCGGAGAGCAGTGCATGGCGGCGGTCGCTCTGTACCACTGCCAGTTCTACTGAGTTTTATCAAAACCCAAAAATATCCCCTGAAACTTCCTCAGAAAGTCAAGGATATACTCGATGACGACCAAATTGGCTTCAGCAAAGTGAAAAGCTGTGCGGTGTGGGATCCGCATCAGGTGGAACTTACGGATGACATCGAAAAAGTACAAAGAAGGGCAGCTCGTTTGTATTATCGCGAACTAGGGGAGATAGTGTCACAGACATTATACTTGAATTGGAGTGGCAATCATTAAAACAAAGGCGTTTTTCGTTGCGACGGGGTCTCCTCATGAAATTTCAATCACCAGTTTTCTCCTCCTATTGCGAAAACATTCTGTTGCCACCCATCTACGTACGGAGAAATGATCATCACGATAAAATAAAAGAAATCAAGGCTCACACAGAAAAATTTAAGTGCTCGTTTTTCCCGCGTGCCGTTCGAGAGTGGAACGATAGAGAGACAGCTTAAAGTTGGTTCATTGAACGCTCTTCCAGCACTTAATTGTCAGTAGCAGAGTAATCACGTAGATGTAGATGTAGAGACACATTTCTGACTTCGCGCTTGATAATGGTAGCAAGACCGAAGAAAAATCAAGACACATTCACAGGATTTGTCGACATGGAAAAAGCGTTCGACAATATAAAATGGTGCAAGATTTTCGAAATTCAGAGAGAAAAAGGCCTAAGCTATAGGTAAGCACGGGTAATGTACAGTATGTACAAGAACCAAGAGGGGACAATAAGACTGGAAGATCAAGAACGAAGTGCTCGGATTCAACAAGGTGTAAGACTGGAATGTATCCTTTCGCCTCTACTGTTCAATCTGTACATCTAATAGTCAATGACGGAAATGAAACATAGGTTACAGAGTGGAATTAAAATTCGCGATGAAAGTGGTGGTGGTGGTTAGTGTTTAACGTCCCGTCGACAACGAGGTCATTAGAGACGGAGCGCAAGCTCAGGTTAGGGAAGGATTGGGAAGGAAATCGGCCGTGCCCTTTCAAAGGAACCATCCCGGCATTTGCCTGAAACGATTTAGGGAAACGCGATGAAAGGATATCAGTAATAAGATCCGGTGATGACATTGCTATCCTCAGTGAAAGTGAAAAACTACAAATCTTTTGAACGGAATGGACAGCGTAATGAGTACCAAATATGGATTGACATTAAATCGAATAAAGGCCAAAGTAATGAGAAATAGCAGAAATGATAACAGCGAGAAACTTCATAACTGGTGGTCGCGAAATAGATGAAATCAAAATAACCCATGACGGACGGAGCACACAAATAGGCATCCGGATAGTTTAGAGTAGATATTGTGTGTTTAGGTCACAGTACATAACTTTTAAGAGGGATGAGCGCTACTATAACAAGATTTAATGTTTTTATAAAGAAATGGATGTCGAATCAATACCAAGTTAACTATAGATGCCTGTAACTAAAGAAAATGTGTCAATGAAGAACTCAGCATAAAGGAAGATTAGGGTTCATGGCAAATTCGTTATAGATAGTACCAGAGCACGAACTGGACGTGAACAACGAAGGGAAGCAACTGGTACAGTAGTTCACTTTTCAATGTTTTGCAAAACAAGAGAAATCGACTGGAAAGGCTTTCGAACTCCACTTCCCCCGATTGCGAGACCAGTAGCTGAGTGCGTATAGCGTGTAGCTGGGTGCAAGATCAACCAGCCGGCCACTATGACCGAGCGGTTCTAGGCCTTTCAGTCCGGAACCGCGCTGCTGCTACGGTGGTGGGCTCGAATCCTGCTTCGGGCATGGATGAGTGTGATGTCCTTAGATTAGTTATGTTTAATTAATTCCAAGTCTAGGGGACTGATGACCTCAGATGTTAAGTCCCATAGTGCTCAGAGCCATTTGAACCATTTGAAGATCAACTACAATATTAATGGTGATGATACTTAGTATAGGAACTGAAACTTCAGTAGAAGCAGAATACCTACTGCTCCCAGGATTTCTTGTTTGATCTTACTGCTCTAAAGCCGCGAAGTTTCGCTCAGGAGCCCAAGAAAGGATTTCATGTCATTCATTTGTTGCACTGAAATCCCTACTGACGACAGAATTATTTTCTATGTTTTCAGAAATATAGGGGACCATCCGTAAATGATGTAAAACATGTCTACATTGTTAACCCCTGACATGTTAATCTTACGAAAAAAAGAAGCTACCAAACAGTGGTGCATAGGTATCTTTATTAGCTTACAACAGCAAAGTCCGCAGCTTGTGGTCGTGCAATAACGTTCTCGCTTCCCGCGCCCGGGTTCCCGGGTTCGATTCCCGGCGGGGTCAGGGATCTTCTCTGCCTCGTGATGACTGGGTGTTGTGTGATGTCCTTAGGTTAGTGAGGTTTAAGTAGTTCTAAGTTCGAGGGGACTGATGACCATAGATCTTTAGTCCCATTGTGCTCAGAGCCATTTGAACCATTTTGAACAACATCAGAATATTTACCACTAGAGCAAACATCAAGTTTCAATAGAATACATCAATGATACAATCACATAAAAGATAATATTACGTTCGTTGTTGTATTCCGAATTACGATGTGAGGTTCCTTAGAACATGCATGCATGTTCGAAGGAACAGACACCCCGGCGAATACAGCTATTGTCAAATACAGGAGGTATATTCGCAGTTGCGTATGTGGATACTGTATTTATCCACAGACACCGGGCAAGCAACTTTCAACTAAAATGTCTCTCCTAAGCTGACATATGCATTATGTATAAACGAGTACAGGTTGTAGATACATGTTTGACGACATATGGAGGTTTGGGTCTGGCCGTGAGTCGAGCTTCGATAGCCAAATTATAAAAATAAAAACACTATGCAGCTGATGGTAGTCCATATTCGGAACTGTGAAAAAATTTCTTCCAGTTAGAAAACTTGAAAATGGTTACATTCATGATATTTGAAGTCATATGGTAAAAGGCATTTTTAGAACAGGATATACTTCAGTTTAAATGACGTTATTCATCACATATGTTCCCACTTACGCTGCTCTAGCCAGACAGAGGAACAGTACGAGCGATAATAGTGCCACTATTTAACGAGAACGAATGAGGAAACACCATCGGTTGTAATTTCAGTCCGTTGTTTATGAGAATTACCCAAAACGGATATTCAATCCACAATAAGTGCACAACAGTACCAATAAAATATTTTATTTCTACATTACAGTAACGCAACCCAACTCTCAGTGGAATTTATTTACAATCTCTTCAACCTTTACCCATGTCTCTCTCACTGAGATCAATCCCTGCAGAAGTACAAAGCTTTCACCTTTTAACAAGCAGAACTTTTGGCGTTTTGACGTATTTCTTAGACTTGCGGTTGGTCAGCTGTTGTCGCCACAGCTCTTTAGAGTTCTCCGTGAGGAAATCTGGGCCTTAAAAACTTTAGTTTCACTGCAGCAGCGTTATGAATTTATTACGTGAGGAATTCTGCTGGCAGAACAAAGGGAAACCAGAAAGCGTGGAGAAGGGAGAGAAGGCCAGAGATGCCAGACAAGCCTCCCTCGTTAAAATAATCCGAAATTCTCATATTTAAAGGAGAAGTATCTACATGATCAAAGGAAGCTTTGCGCTTAGTGAACAATATTACCCGCTGTGTACAAAAGGCTGCTTTCTTTCTGTGATTTTCACGTGGAAGAAATTTAATCGCTTATCGCTCGTATTATGAAATCATCAAGCAACCGTCTTCATTTTAGTTCTTACTTATTAACGGCTTATGAGAAGCTGTATGAATGGAAATCTCGTGTACAAGATGAGAGATATTGTCATATGACATCTATTGTGGCCTTAATATGAAAATTTAGCACATGGTCCCTGAAGGGTTAATTATAAACTTAACTACCCTATTTCACTCGAAGACGATATTTTTCGGCAACCGTCAGCTACAGGCAAGATGAACTATGGTCCTACTGTTACTAACGTTGTAAAAGTGTGATTTTCTTGCAACAAAGAAAGAAAGAAATGGTGTAATCACATTTATGAGCTCTTTCCCAAATTACTGAAAACCCTAAATAAACGCTATTTTAACGGTAAATATATAGAGAACTATGTACTTGCGCAGATATCACTCGTAACATTGTCGATGTTTCACTTAACAGTAAATTTTTTTATAAATGACACATACGTTTTGTGAGGTGATCAATTCAGTGAGAGATAACAGCCGTCCAAAACATTCTTGTGAAGGTAACCTCGAATCTCCCCACTGTTGCTGAGTCATCAATTGTTCTCATGACATTTTTAGGACCTGTGACCACAAAGTGTGTGTATTCATTTCAAGCAAGAAGGAAATTCATAATAACACTAAAAACTATAAAAGAACGTATTCATCTCTTTCTCGTAGATCTTAATCGCAGTTATGGTTCGCCCAACAATTGTAAGGCATGATGGGTTCGGTTCTTCACGTATAAGGACTCTGACGTGTTATGAATTCTTACCAGCCCTTTTGTTTTCTTCGTTTCATAGTTCAGTGTAACTTCACCAATTGGTTTCCTTTCTTTAACATCACAATTTCCCGACAGAGTTTTCACAATATTTTACGCCATTTCAGACATCGAACTTACGACACAGATAGCTTCCGACAACTTGTGCCATACCTCAACTACCGTAGTCATACTCTCTCCATAAGGCCCTAAAACCATATTACTACTGTCCTGATATTCCATCACTGACTCGATAGATGATATACAAAAATTAACAACAAAGATACCATATCACGTAGCTCAGAGATAATTAGAGACATCGGTCTTTACATCCAAAGAGTCTAATGCGATTAACTACTTCTTGTTACATGTTTTCAGAATAGGTCACACTGATACGCCCATTGACAATAGTTTAAAACTATAATTACCCTTTCAAATTAATTTGGTAATAAACCTTGTGTTATTTTTATGTAGCAGTTCTGCTTATGTAAAATATGAGAATAATTTAGGTTTTTATATAACATAACAATCTCCTTTGGATCGTGTCAGAAATTGAACGCGAATATCGTGTAGTACAATAAGAGAGAGAGATATATATATATAGAACCACTGACAAGTTCTGTTACAAGGTGCACGTGCAACCAAATTTAACTCTACTTATTTTTGTCCATCCGTTTCCTTAGCCGCGGCCAGCGCATCTGAATGCAATGAGAAGGAGTCGGGTTTGACACCTGGTGCTGTGAGGTATTTTTTGTTTGGAAAGGTGAATGGGATGGAGCCCACGCTAATCTCGTAATTGCAGTTTCAGCAGCGTTCATTATTGAAAGCTTCGAAAAAGTAACAGTTCAAAACACGAGGTATGTTTTATAAGAGAGATTTCACATGATCCGAAAATCTTAGACGTATTCGATAAGAAATTTGGTAACCCCCTTTCATAAAAATACTCAGAATATCAGAGTGTGGGGTATAAAACTGAAAACGTTGGAATACGCGAAAGAAAAAGACATACGAGTCGAAAGATAGAAGTCTTGGAATTCATTATGAGCATTTGTTGGGACCTTTACGAAAATATTGTAACTTTCATTCAGATATATTACTGCCGCCATAGTCCATTTGGTGTATGGACCGCGAAGACAAGATCAGAGAAATTAAATCTCGTATGGAGACACATAGAGAACCGTTTTTACCTCGCTCTGTTTGTCAGTGGTACAGAAGGGAACGAATAGTGGTGGCAAAAGGTACCCTCCGCCATGCATCATATGGTGGCTTGCGGAGTATGTGTATAGAAGTAAATGTAGATCGGCAAAATGGAAATGTTACGCGGCAACATCTACAAATAAACACGACACCGAGCACCTTTTGCAAGACAGAAGAGGAAACAGAATTTCATGGATATAGCTTATGAAAAGTTTTATACTTTTTTTCTTTGTGAGGCAGAGTATTTAAAGAGACATGACGGGGAAATCTACATATACTGGAAGATGAAGATGAGAAAAGTCTACAAGTTAAATGATGGTTACAGGCGGTAATACGAATTCTTCCCAAGTACAGTAACGATCTTAGAGTACAATAATAAAGCTATTGTTCCTGTGTCCATTGTAATATTTAGATTTAAGTAACAAACGACACATTAAAAACAGAGCTGGACGTAAATTTTCTAAAATTAAGGTATGGAAATTGAGTAATT
This sequence comes from Schistocerca nitens, assembly GCF_023898315.1. NCBI lineage: Eukaryota > Metazoa > Arthropoda > Insecta > Orthoptera > Acrididae > Schistocerca > Schistocerca nitens. The sequence continues at coordinate 476,067,347 of NC_064621.1, read as the reverse complement.
ATATGTACTCTCATATGTACTAGATGCACGTTAATGAAAGACAAAATTGTAATAGATTTTTCCAGTCGCCGGATAACGCAAAATATTTTAAATATTCTTTTCAGAAATAGCAAAAAACATTATTGTCATGTATCTAAGCCGTGGATTCCCGAACCGTAAAATCATATCTCTGAATAAGCGACAGAATCTTGTTCACAAGGGATACATAAAAATTTCTAGCTCACAAGTTTTAATACTTTGTGCGTTGGAGTCTCTTAAGTGAAGAGCTACAAAATCGGCAGCGTCATTCCAAAAATTTTCACCGTGTTAGAAGTGCTTCTGTAAGTAGGCTGTTTAGGTTTTCTTATTGGTAACGCCATGTAGCGCTCTGTATGAAAATCACTGGCTGTGCTGTGTGCAGTCTGTGGCTAGTTTGCATTGTTGTCTGCCATTGTAGTGTTGGGCAGCTGGATGTGAACAGCACGTAGCGTTGCGCAGTTGGTGGTGAGCCGCCAGCACTGGTGTACGTGGGGAGAGAAATGGCGGAGTTTTGAAATTTGTAAGACTGGATGTCATGAACTGCTATATACATTATGACTTTTGAACACTGTTGAGGTAAATACATTGTTTGTTCTCTACCAAAATCTTTCATTTGCTAACTATGCCTTTTAGTAGTTAGTGCCTTCAGTAGTTTGAATCTTTTATTTAGCTGGCAGTAGTGACGCTCGCCGTATTGCAGTAGTTCGAGTAACGAAGATTTTTGGTGAGGTAAGTGATTTGTGGAAGGTATAGGTTAATGTTAGTCAGGGCCATTCTTTTGTAGGGATGTTTGAAAGTCAGATTGCGTTGCGCTAAAAACATTGTGTGTCAGTTTAAGCACAGTCTTGTATAATTGTTCAAAGGGGACGTTTCACTTCTTTTGAGTGAATATTTGTAGCAAAACGCCAGACTTGACCTGAGGGATGAACAACGTGCATTGTGCACATTCTGTAACTTTTCTTTTATCCAAACCAGTATTTTTGCGCCATTCAATGTGACTAATAAATTTAATTTCTATCCTTGCACTTAAGAGGCGCCTACCCATAAAATATTAAATTTTTCTTCCCTGGATCGCTTAGCAGTTCTCCAAATAAAATTTGTACAAGATCTTAGATAGCCCAGTGCTGAAGATTTTTCTAACTAGAAGTTAGATCCCAGCAAACATGACTTTTGCTTATTACTGGTTCCCCAACAGATCCACCTTTCTTCACGTACCTTGTTTGTTAAAGATAAAGATGGTAGCTCTCTTTCTCATATCAAGTGACATTACTATAGCCTGCACGTTCATAGAATTGCGCATAAAATCTTCATAAAAGCGTAGGTGGCTGCTCTCTACCCAACGCAGCAGTGTGGTAAGCCATCCGTATTCTGTGAGACCAGACAACGAGTCCACAGCTCCAACAGCTTTTCGACATAAACCATGTCTCCTTTCTACTACTTAACAACTTCCCTCCTTAGAAAAAAAATAAAAAAAGTGGTTCAAATGTCTCTGAGCACTATGGGATTTAAATTCTGAGGTCATCAGTCCCCTAGAACTTAGAACTACTTAAACCTAACTAACCTAAGGACATCACACACATCCATGCCCGAGGCAGGATTCGAACCTGCGACCGTAGCGGTCGGGTGGTTCCAGACTGTAGCGCCTAGAACCGCTCGGCCACCCTGGCAGGCCATTCTTTAGAAACACTTCTCCTAATACTTTTTGCGGACTTGGTATGACCAACGACCGGTCAGTGCAAACCTAAATATATCTGTTAACCAAATGCATTCTAGTTATTTTTTAATTTAATTAATGGGTTCATTGTTAGTCACGCTTTAAATAATGTGCATGTGAATTCCTGTGGTGCTATCATGAATCTAACCTGACTACACCATTTCACGGAGATGTCGAAATTAGCTGCTTGTGAACCTCTGTTGTTGGCATATTCTAAAAATATCACGTTGTCAGCTTACGCTACAAATAAAAACATTTTCCGTATATTTTGGAATCCCTCCAGCAGCGATTCTTAGCCGACACCCCTTAATTTGGACCCGCAGACACAACCGCAATACGTATGTTAACCTTCTCTTTTGTACTTGTTACTACTAACATCTTTAAAGAAATTTTCGAATGCTTGTACTCTTCGGCCTCGGTTATAAGTTGGTGAAGCATCTGATATATATACTAATGAAATGAGAAGTCTGTCCACTACAAGTATCTCCATTGCTTCTTCATACTTTTCAATCTCTCTCTTATCATACATTAATTACAGCTTCTTACATACTTTCCAGGTGATATATATTAGCCCAGTAATACCTATCATGGATCTATTATTATTTGCTGGAAATCGTCACCTTTACAATAGCTGTTTTCATCCGCCTGAAATTTCCTTTTAACCAGCCATCTGTATATGAGAACACAAAATTTATAGTCTCCATGTCAGATGCATATAATGGCTAGCAACTCTTTATAGCAGAATTTTATGACAAGCGTCCTCATTTTATAAAGCACTCTCACTCAAATGTTTTCGTGTTTTAGATGGGTATTTAGTACAAGTACATAAAAAACATGCCATTTTTCTTATTGCAATGCAGCTAAACACACAAAAATTTGTCAGACCCAAGAACATCATGTGGTCACTGTATACTAAACGTCGTATGGAGGGGCTGCGAGGAATGTTTCTTCAGTAATGTGAGTTTCTTTGTAGATGGCAGGAAAGAAAGCAAGACCGACGCACGATTCCGATGCGTCCTCGGAAGCACAGACCCGCGTTCGCATAATGCCGCAGGTGGCGCCCCTGCCGATATCGGAATTACAAATCATCCTATATCCCCAAGCTCATCCGCACAAGGACTCTTTTCCTCTGTGACTTCCTCTGACTAGTCCTTTCTTGTCTCAGCTGGACTTCAACCAGCGTGTTACATGAGCGCGCACACGCACGCACGCACACACACACACACACACACACACACACACACACACACACACACACACACACACACACGCGCGCGCGCGCGCGCCCACACACACACACACACACACACACACACACATACAGCCGTAGGCACCCACGTACGCACGCACCACATAGACGCACATCCTCATCTTCAAACGAAATAAAACAACGATCCAATCACATTAATTCTCCTGCCATAGGCTGTGGTGTCGGTCGCCACAAAAGAAACGATTGTGCTGCCCCAAGACTACAATGAATTCTGCAACACTCTAACACAGTCTTTTACAAAACAAAGAATGCAATACTCTGAGCATGCCATTACCTAAATTTTCGTCAACTACATACTGCTGCTTCTTGAGACGAGCTAACGCAGTGGATTACAAATAACACATTGCATTTTAACTACATAACCTCAAGCGGCACTGAATTTATCGCCGCTTGCGAATCAGCTTAACTATTCCTGGAAGACACTACGCCCACATAGAAGTGCAACATTTTCTTTTACGCTTAATATGAGTTTTTTAAGCGCAGCTATACAGGAAAATACGTCAGTATTGTTGAGGTGATCATAAATTCAATTTTTAAAATAATGCAGGATGCTATCTTCATCGGAACGTAGCCTGGGCAGTAGCTTTGGACGTTAACCTTGTAACAGTCACGCGTTTAGTTTGAAAAGTATCAATCACTAGTTTGCAGTTTGAGGGCGGACTCTCTAAAATAGAGATTGTTAAACAAAAAGCAGGAATCACAGGATTTTTCTAATGTCTTATAAAATTTTAACCCAGATAAGGTCATTACATCATACCGTAATGTCAGAACTAATATAGAAGTTGGTCACAGCGTAAATGGTAGCAGACCATGAATTTACGCCTGTAATTAACTCTCTGGCAAAGGTTATTTATTCTACCTCGGCCTTTGCGGCTACCGTAAGCGGAAAGAGCTTTAGCATAAAATTGCTATGTCAAAATTATTTGTCAGTACGACTTGGAATCGTTTATCAAACATTCGTGATGATAATGACGAAAGCAGCTTTCGACAGTCAGCTCGAAGTATATTTAAGAAAATCCACCATAATTATATGATTAACAGAACGGCATTTACTGGCTACAGTCTATGGCTTCAAAGACCTGTTCATTTGGTAAAAAAAAGGAGATGGAACGTAGGTTTAACTAACCCTGTTCACCTCACTTTTCATCCCACACAATCTACACATACACGTGTTTACCGTTACCTGTGATCAACTGTACGCGTATTCCCCGCAAATACACCATTCTACAGGCTTACAGTTTGATGTTCTTTAAGCGCTAGCATAATTTTCACTGGGTGTCAAGTAACGACAATCTTCTTTTACCTTTTGTTTCGCTTACAATAAAATCTTAGCGTCCCCGTCAAACGACCTTTTTTTTTATTTTTTACGATGAATAACGTGACTGGAACTGCATGTGAGGCAGTCTATTATTTTTTACTTGAAGATCCAGTTCATTTTAATGGGAAACACAAGTGCTCCATTTCTTGCTGTAATCAAAGCTCTGCTTGGCGGAATGGCCCCCATTATATTTCCCAATGTTCTGGAAGTAGAAAACTAAAATCTTATGGGCTTCCATATCGAAGATGAAAGTTATCGAGACAGGATGGCTCGTGAAAGTTTGATATTCTGGCTTAAATTTAACAGTACCAACGGATTTTCCATAACGTGCATTGCCACCGGGGAGAGAAGGAGAGTTACTTTATACCTGCCCTAAAAAAAATTATAAAAATGAAAACAAAATTTGTTAATCGTAGTTCAAAAATGGTTCAAATGGCTCTGAGTACTATGGGACTCAACTGCTGAGGTCATTAGTCCCCTAGAACTTAGAACTAGTTAAACCTAACTAACCTAAGGACATCACAAACATCCATGCCCGAGGCAGGATTCGAACCTGCGACCGTAGCGGTCTTGCGGTTCCAGACTGCAGCGCCTTTAACCGCGCGGCCACTTCGGCCGGCTTAATCGTAGTTGACATATATTACCAAATCACGTTTTGAAGAGGTAGTGATGTGTTAGAAAACGAATAATATCAACTCACTTTAAGTAGAGTGATCCACCAACAGTCGGGGCAGGATACTTAATGCTCACCCTAAAAAAAAGCTAAAAATGTGTATTTCGTTAATTGTTCTTTACTTTTACCCAGAACATATTATTCAAAGAGATACTGTTGTATAAAGGAGGTCCTCAACCTGCTGTTATTGATTATAAGTGTTCTTTACGGAAAGTGACATCCACTGCTGAGACTAAATTTTTGGGTTAACTTTACCTGAAAAATGTAAAACATTTATGGAGTCTGGTAGAAGAATTCATTAATGTTAATATATATTTCTTTCAAAATTTTAAAATATAAAGTAACTGAGTAGATTACAATAATTTCAAAAGGTGGGCATAAAGTAACCCTCCTCTGTCCTCCATGGTATTGGGAGGGTTAATGCATAACGGATAGCAGATCTGATGGAGATGAAGAAGATGAGTGAAGCCCAGGTTCTCATTCAGATGAGCAAAAGAATAGGCCAAGTTGGGAAATTTCTTTTGAGACAATGGAAAGACATGCAAGGGATCTGTTTGGGAACTACGCCCGTAATTATGATTTGATTAAGAGCTTGTGACTTTGAAGTACGCAGACTGCGTGCAATGTAGATCCCCAGAAGTTAGCCGGCCGCGGTGGCCGTGCGGTTCTGGCGCTGCAGTCCGGAACCGCGGGACTGCTACGGTCGCAGGTTCGAATGCTGCCTCGGGCATGGGTGTGTGTGACGTCCTTAGGTTGGTTAGGTTTAAGTAGTTCTAAGTTCTAGGGGACTTATGACCTAAGATGATGAGTCCCATAGTGCTCAGAGCCATTTGAACCAACCCAGAAGTTATCTGAGATCAAAAATGGGTAACATCGGTTGGTACTACATTACGTTTATGGGAGCTTATACCTAATCACAATGAAATAATCTTAAATTTAACGATATAGTGTTAATTTGAATTTTGAGCTCTATTTTTGGGAGGTTTGTTTCACTCTTTATGGCTTTACAAAAATATTTAATAATAACAAAATAGTTAAAATTAACCAATGAAGGTGTTTTCGTTACTTACGTTTGCTTTGCGATTCCTATACTGTATTTCAACCCTTTCTCTAACTCGAATTATTCATAGAGAGCAATTCCAGTAGTTCTTCTTGGCAAGAAAAGCCGATGTGGCTGAGCGAATGTACTGTGATCGGCAACCTGCACACACGTTGTTCGTCAGCTTCTTCAGCAATTATGTTTGCAGGCTTCATCTACATCTACATCTATACTCCGCGATCCACCTTACGGTGTGTGGCGGAGGGTACTTATTGTACCACTATCTGATCCCCCCTTCCCTGTTCCATTCACGAATTGTGCGTGGGAAGAACGACTGCTTGTAAGTCTCCGTATTTGCTCTAATTTCTCGGATCTTTTCGTTGTGATCATTACGCGAGATATATGTGGGCGGTAGTAATATGTTGCCCATCTCTTCCCGGAATGTGCTCTCTCGTAATTTCGATAATAAACCTCTCCGTATTGCGTAACGCCTTTCTTGAAGTGTCTGCCACTGGAGCTTGTTCAGCATCTCCGTAACGCTCTCGCGCTGACTAAATGTCCCCATGACGAATCGCGCTGCTTTTCGCTGGATCATGTCTATCTCTTCTATTAATCCAACCTGGTAAGGGTCCCATACTGATGAGCAATACTCAAGAATCGGACGAACAAGCGTTTTGTAAGCTACTTCTTTCGTCGATGAGTCACATTTTCTTAGAATTCTTCCTATGAATCTCAACCTGGCGCCTGCTTTTCCCACTATTTGTTTTATGTGATCATTCCACTTCAGATCGCTCCGGATAGTAACTCCTAAGTATTTTACGGTCGTTACCGCTTCCAATGATTTACCACCTATGGCATAATCGTACTGGAATGGATTTCTGCCCCTATGTATGCGCATTATATTACATTTATCTACATTTAGGGAAAGCTGCCAGCTGTCGCACCATTCATTAATCCTCTGCAGGTCTTCCTGGAGTACGTACGAGTCTTCTGATGTTGCTACTTTCTTGTAGACAACCGTGTCATCTGCAAATAGCCTCACGGAGCTACCGATGTTGTCAACTAAGTCATTTATGTATATTGTAAACAATAAAGGTCCTATCACGCTTCCTTGCGGTACTCCCGAAATTACCTCTACATCTGCAGATTTTGAACCGTTAAGAATGACATGTTGTGTTCTTTCTTCTAGGAAATCCTGAATCCAATCACAAACCTGGTCCGATATTCCGTAAGCACGTATTTTTTTCACTAAACGTAAGTGCGGAACCGTATCAAATGCCTTCCTGAAGTCCAGGAATACGGCATCAATCTGCTCGCCAGTGTCTACGGCACTGTGAATTTCTTGGGCAAATAGGGCGAGCTGGGTTTCACATGATCTCTGTTTGCGGAATCCATGTTGGTTATGATGAAGGAGATTTGTATTATCTAAGAACGTCATAATACGAGAACACAAAACATGTTCCATTATTCTACAACAGATTGACGTAAGTGAAATAGGCCTATAATTATTCGCATCTGATTTATGACCCTTCTTGAAAATGGGAACGACCTGTGCTTTCTTCCAGTCGCTAGGTACTTTACGTTCTTCCAGAGATCTACGATAAATTGCTGATAGAAAGGGGGCAAGTTCTTTAGCATAATCACTGTAGAATCTTAAGGGTATCTCGTCTGGTCCGGATGCTTTTCCGCTACTAAGTGATAGCAGTTGTTTTTCAATTCCGATATCGTTTATTTCAATATTTTCCATTTTGGCGTCCGTGCGACGGCTGAAGTCAGGGACCGTGTTACGATTTTCCGCAGTGAAACAGTTTCGGAACACTGAATTCAGTATTTCTGCCTTTCTTCGGTCGTCCTCTGTTTCGGTGCCATCGTGGTCAACGAGTGACTGAATAGGGGATTTAGATCCGCTTACCGATTTTACATATGACCAAAACTTTTTAGGGTTCTTGTTTAGATTGTTTGCCAATGTTTTATGTTCGAATTCGTTGAATGCTTCTCTCATTGCTCTCTTTACGCTCTTTTTCGCTTCGTTCAGCTTTTCCTTATCAGCTATGATTCGACTACTCTTAAACCTATGGTGAAGCTTTCTTTGTTTCCGTAGTACCTTTCGTACATGATTGTTATACCACGGTGGATCTTTCCCCTCGCTTTGGACCTTAGTCGGTACGAACTTATCTAAGGCGTACTATTCCTATAATTCATTTTTTGAATTTACGTCACGGCATAAGTTTTCTGCCTTTCAGCGTCTCCGGCTGAAAGCGCCTCATGGAGGCCATGACTCTGCTTCGAACAATGGTCTGCAGAAACTTCCGTAAGGCATAGATTTAAAAATCTTTTCGTCCCAACATTCTAGACATATACACCTTCAAAAAATGCAATTACAAAAAGAAAAAAAAATCGAGTTTTCGATCATTTTGAATGAGAACCTGCCCGTAACACTACTGTCTCTTCAAAAAGCAATACGGGCATAATAACGTATAGGGACTTCAGAAATCTAATCACACAAGAGAAATTAGTCACTTCCACAAAACATCACGCCAATACCGTGTAACATCGCTTGTTGCATTGATTCTGGCCTCCCTCTGGTGAGGAAGTGACTGCACAAGTCGACTATGCCACATCCTTCTGAACCCACTAGTTGGCGATTAGACAGTGTAGGAGCGGGGAGTTGATTTCTAGCCTTCACCCACTGTTCCAAATAACTCCAGACATTTTCTATACGAATGCGGTCGAATACTGAGCGGGTCAGTTGAGAAGCGGTAGGATGCCTGGATATTTATCGAACAAGAAACAACTGTGTGCAGACACATGAGCTCGGCTGTTTTCAACTTCGAAAGAACCATCCTCGCCATGTGATGAAGAATACTCGGGTTCATGATCACGGTAAAATGAGTGAGTGAGCCCACTTCGTTGTACGGTTACACTCCTAGAAGCTCCACAGAGCCACCTCTAGACACTCCGTGTTAAACGCGTCATTTGGCCTCCGGTGCACTCGACATCTCGATACACTTGGAGTGACGTAAAGTCGTAGTACCGAACTACAAGCATCTATTGGACAACTGTCCGATTCTGTCTGTACTCTTTGGCTGATTGAAGACTTGCAGCTTTACTTGCCACTATGCGCTATGATCTTTTCCGATTCGTTTGCACACTGTTCCCTTCTCAATGTTCGCTCAGAATCTAATTGAGGTGCATTTTCATTCGCCTGACAGCAACAATTGCAGTCGAGTTTGAGACCGTTCGTCATTGACCGGGCATGGCATATGTCTTGGTCCGTGTCGGTAAGAATCCTCTTACATTACTTTCCGTATCCCGTGTTATATTGTTGTGAGTGGTTCACCATTCCATGTAGACACGAGAGACAGTTTACGTTCATCTTTCTTTTTCCTTTGCCTCTTCTTAATTCGCTCCAATATGGATCATTCTATATATCGACTACGGCACTGACACTGGCATTTCGTGACCAGATTCCCTTACTAACGCACTTACTAACGCCCCTCTCCCACCCCCGATAACCCTCTTTGCAGTTCGCTCAAAATATTTTGTTACTGCATCGCCGCTAGCTAAGAATAGAGAGATACACTAATGGCCATTAAAATTGCTACACCAAGAAGTAATGCAGATGATAAACGGGTATTCATTGGACAAATATATTATACTAGAACTGACATGTGATTACATTTTCATGCAATTTAGGTGCATAGATCCTGAGAATTCAGTACCCAGAACGACCACGTCTGGCAGTAACAACGGCCTTGATACGCCTGGGCATTGAGTCAGACAGATCTTGGATGGCGTGTAAAGGTACAGCTGCCCATGCAGCCTCAACACGATACCACAGTTCGTCAACAGTAGTGACTGGCGTATTGTGACGAGCCAGTTGCTCGGCCACCATTGACCAGACGTTTTCAGTTGGTGAGAGATCTGGAGAATGTGCTGGCCAGGGCAGCACTCGAACATTTTCTGTATCCAGAAAGGCCCGTACAGGACCTGTAACATGCGGTCTTGCATTATCCTGCTGAAATGTAGCGTTTCGCAGGGATCGAATGGTAGAGCCACGGGTCGTAACACATCTGAAATGTAACGTACACTGTTCAAAGTGCCGTCAATGCGAACAAGAGGTGACCGAGACGTGTAACCAATGGCACCCCATACCATCACGCCGGCTGATACGCCAGAATGGCGATGACGAATACACGCTTCCAATGTGCGTTCACCGCGATGTCGCCAAACACGGATGCGAGCATCATGATACTCTAAACAGAACCTGGATTCATCCGCAAAAATGACTTTGCCATTCGTGTACCCAGCATCGTCGTTGAGTAGACCATCGCAGGCGCTCCTGTCTGTGACGCAGCGTCAAGGGTAACCGCAGCCATGGTCTCCGAGCTGATAGTCCATGCTACTGCAAACGTCGTCGAACTGTTCGTGCAGATGGGTGTTATCTTGCAAACGTCCCCATCTGTTGACTCAAGGATCGAGACGTGGCTGCACGATCCGTTACAGCCATGCGGATAAGATGCCTGTTATCTCGACTGCTACTGATACGAGGCCGTTGGGATCCAGCACGGCGTTCTGTATTACCCTCCTGAACCCACCGATTCCATATTCTGCTAACAGTCATTTGATCTCGACCAACCCGAGCAGGAATGTCGCGATACGATAAACCGCAATCGCGATAGGCTACAATCCGACTTTTGTCAAAGTCTGAAACGTGATGGTAAGCACTTCTCCTCCTTACACGAGGCATCACAACAACGTTTCACCAGGCATCGCCGATCAACTGCTGTTTGTGTATGAGAAATCGGTTGGAAACTTTCCTCATGTCAGCACGTTGTAGGTGTCGCCACCGGCGCCAACCCTGTGTGAATGCTCTGAAAAGCTAGTCATTTGCATATCACAGCATCTTCTTCCTGTCGGTTAATTTTCGCGTATGTAGCACGTCATCTTCGTGGTGTAACAATTTTAATGGCCAGTAGTGTATGTATATCTTCCATTCTCAATTACAAAATAGGCGTACAATGTCAATCACGCCCCGCCAACAACTATGCTTTAGTGTAACCGCCCACAAAACATCAGTTTTCTCCGTTCCCCATGTCGCCCAACCTAATAACGTTTTGGACTGACAGTCTTGTGTCAAAAGTTAGGCCATAAAACTGGATTTTCGAACGAAATTCGCCACTGGTTTCACACATTAATGTCTCCGTGTAAACCATGTTTAAGTTCACGACTAAGAATCAGAGAGCCAGTCGTTATAGAGGAAATAAATTTAAGTCTTGAAAGTAATTCACTAGTAAACGAAATGCTATTTCTAGTAAAAATCGGATGTCACTTTCAAAATAGGAATTCTAAACTCTGGAAAGACACAGTTGCGCGGGTCTATGGAGCCCTTTTGTAAACAGTGTAAAGATAAATACGATTAACGGAAGCCATTTCACTGGGTGTAAGACCAGCACCAAAGCTGTCTGACGTGACGCTTCCGAGAAAATAACCGGTGCCCCCGCAACACGCGACGCTATGAGTAACCTTTCAAGGCATCGGCTTGACGTAGCAGCGGCTGTGTATACAGCCAGCAACAAAGAAAAGCCGCAACAGGGGTGCTGGCCCGCTAGTTTGTAAACAGGTCGAGTCTGTGCTCCCCAGGCCCCGTTATTGTCTGGGCGCCTTTAGAGCGCCGCTAGATAAATTTAGGATGAAATCGATCCTCCGACTTGAGGAACAGCACCGCAGTACACGAAACCTGATATGTAATTTTAAAGCCACTCACTCTGAGGTGGTAACAAATTTACGGCTTCCAAATACGGCCCTATGTAACGAGTGAAATGCTGCTGCGATGCTATGTTAACTACATTTAAACGTAAGATTTTGTATTTATTACCGAGCGAGGAGGAACAGCTCGAGACAAGGTTGCAAATCCTTTATCCACATTTATGTTTTATCAAAACTGATTAAGAGGAATTCTAGGATTTTTCTTTTGAAGAGGGCACAGATGGTGGCGTTTCACATGATCATCCGCTCCAAGCTTCCGATCCTTTTCTAATGACGTCGTTAAAGACGATGTATTAAACCATGCTCGCCCTTATTTTCACCTTTCTTCTTTGACCTTCTGTTTTCGGTTATCGGTTGTTGTAGAACATAAAATTACATCAGCATCTACCTCTGCAGTCACGATGATACTTCGTGATGCGCCATCGAGGATACATCCTGTGCCACCATACTAATCGTGGCTAGTGTGTTGGATATTTGACAGTTTCGGTAACCCTCCGATATACAGTATATAGTACAAAAGTTATCACATTACGACCACTGCTGACCGAGGCGGAAGCACCACAAAGCAGGTCGTCTGCTCGCGTGTTCGTGTTGTGTGGCGTTTCTCGTCTCCTATTTGAAAAGTGCAGCAATATGTTTCAACTGTATGCTGTCTCTCCCATACTCCCAATCCCGAGTGCTGCAGAAGGAATTATTCAACTCCGACTCAAGTGTAATTACCCGAAAATGTGCCCTAATATTCAAGTCTCCAAATAAGCGCAACGGATATTTAATTGGAATTGTAAGTGATTTGGCCCTGGATCTGCATCTAACTGTGTACGTAATTACCCTTGGTCTAACATAAACAGACGTGGCTCTCACGGCTATTTGAGTTCTTATCGTCTGACAGCTGGAATAATTCTAGTTCTATTAGTGGCAAAAAAAAAAAAAATCAGTCGTAAATCTAATGTTTGTTTCTAATTATATCTCAACTTAATTAAAGAAATAGTTATTAAATTTCTGCGTTCTAAGACCCAATAAATTATCAAAAGACGTGAAGGGTCGTGAAATAAACGAGACAAGAACCGAATGTCACTGATTCAGTGACATAAGCTGTAGAGTCTTGTACAGTAGGAAGTAAGGATAGAGGATGTTGTTATGGGTGGCCGGTATCCTGTTTCTACAACACAAATGCAAAAGTGGATTCACTTGGTTCTTTATTTACAAGGACTGTTAGCTGTTACTTAATTTGAATAGATAATGTGTGTTGTGGTACAAGCCGCGCGGGGTAGCCGCATGGTCTGAGGCATCTTGGAGGGTCCGTGCGGCTCCCTCCGTCGGAGGTTGGAGTCCTCCCTCGGGCATGGGTGTGAGTGTTGTCCTTAGCGCAAATTAGTTTAAGTTAGACAAAGTAGTGCGTAAGCTTAGGGACCGATAACCTCAGCAGTTTAGTTCCATAATACGTTACCACAAATTTCCAATTCTTTTTTGTGGTACAAGCTCTTCAATCATTGTCCTCTCGCAGACAATATCGGTAATCTTGCTATTACTCTAATCTGGTCCTGCTATGTACTGGCGTAGCCTAAGCTCACTCTGCGATTGAATGACGTAAGCCAAACTAGAGTGAGTCAGTGAGTTACTGACCGAGAGTGAGTGTGAGACCCTCCGGTCAGTGGCGGCCGCCTAAATACTTGCTGTCGAGAGGGCGTTGGCAGACTGTTGCTTGCGAGTCTGTCTCCGGCCTCTCTCGTGACAGGCTTGCTTGATCAACTGCCAACCATCGATCTTCGCGCTACATCTTTGCCGACCAGTGTGTTGGAGACAGCTTACGCCCGCATATCAACTACAACTTATTCGTGAAGGGATGCTTTCGAATAAGTGTATAACTGCAGCTGACTCCACTGAAAGCAATTCAATATAAACACAGTATTTCATGCATGAGTAGCATATATTTTTGCGGTTGCCTGTATTTATTCGACATGTAATAATTTCTATGTTCTTGTCACCAACTTGACTCGCCATTATGGTAATCGCTGGATATGCAGAGGTCGACCACGACGGAAATTCGTTATACATTTTCCTGCAGAGCCATTTCAGAGCGTTGCTGTACGAGGTGTGGCTAGAAAAAAACCGGACTAGTACTGGTGAAACAATAAAACGAATGCAATAAGGCTGAAAGTCGCGTGGCCTGTCACGTGACTCTCGCTCCGCCTACTGCTCGAGTTTCATCTGCCTCCTGCACTCAGTCTGCCCGTGGCGTCTGTTTTAAGTAGTTGACGTTTTGTCTGTGCGTCGGAATATGTTGAGTGTACAGAAAGAACAGCGTGTTAACATCAAATTTTGTTTCAAACTAGGAAAATCAGCAAGTGAAACGTTTGTAATGTTACAACAAGTGTACGGCGATGATTGTTTATCGCGAACACAAGTGTTTGAGTGGTTTAAACGATTTAAAGATGGCTGCGAAGACACCAGTGATCACACTCGCACTGGCAGACCATTGTCAGCAAAAACTGACATCAAAGGGATTGTGCACATTGATTGGGTACCAGAGGGACAAACAGTGAATCAGCATTACTACATTAGCGTCCTGGCTACCCTGCGTGAGCGAGTACGGAGAAAACGGAACGATTTGTGGAGAAAAAAGTCATAGATCCTTCACCAAGACAATGCCCCAGCTCACAGTGCGTTGTCAGTGAAGACGTTTTTGGCAAAACACAACATTCCCATCTTAGATCATCCACCCTACTCACCTGATTTGGCCCCCTGTGACTTTTTTCTTTTTCCGAAAGTCAAGTCAGCTTTGAAAGGAACTAGATTTGAGACTGTTGAAGCAGTAAAAGAAAAAGCGACGGAAGTAATGTATGGACTTACCGAAAATGATCTGCAGCATTGCTATGAACAGTGGAAAATTCGTATGGAGCGTGTAGAGACCGAGGAGGAGAGTACATTGAAGGAGATAACATGAAATTGTAAATAATTGTAAATAAATGTTTTTTCCAGCATCAGTCCGTTTTTTTTCTAGCCGCACCTCGTATGCCACATCTGTAGAGGATGAAACATAATTTTTACTAGAATTCAGGTGGGAATTCAAAGAATACGTTCAGCTCCAGGAGATACTGAATGAGCAGAAGCCTGCAGACTGTAAGAGAGTGGGCATTTAGAACACGTAAGTCAGTGAACTGGGTGCATCATTGTGAAAATAAGAAAGAGTTTCTCATGTTATAGCTAACCGACTTCCGAATATGATACCTGAATACAGAACTAAAAAAAAAAAAAAACAGGCACTGCAATATGATATTTATCCTCTAATACTGGGCAGCCACTTTTAATTAAAAGCTTCTCCTCTGTACATGAATTAAATAACATGCGAACTAGTACAGGTTGTGACGAGGGAACGATGACATGTGGAAGTTTGTGGCTCTGACCGTGACTCGCACACAGACCGAGCGAGATGTCACAGTGTTAGGAGCTTGGACTCACATTTTGGAGGACGACGGTTCAATCTCCGAGCGGCCATCCAGATTTAGGTTTTCCGCGACTTCCCAAACTCGCTCATGGCAAAAGCTGGGGTGGTTAGGCAACAACCGACTTCCTTCCGCAGCCTTTCGTAATCCGATCTTCTGCTGCGTCACTAATGACCTCGCTGTCGGCGTGGCGTTAAACTAAAATCTAATCTCCTCTCGTTAACGGCCAGCCAAAGCGGTTAAGGCGACTACTTGTGTAAAACGGGAAATCCGGTTTCGAGTCCCGGTCCGGAACAAATTTTCGTTGTCGTTATTCCCTTGTACAAATGAGGGTAATTCTTATTCGGAACCGCGAATACATTTCATGCTTTTCAACAAATGTCCATTTCCGGACCCATGTTCATACGACTTATTTTATTTCCTGCGTGTGTTGCACCTCGTCCTGAAATATTTCCGTGTATTTTAGGAACAGCTTGTAGATACGTAAAGGTTGTGAATTTCCCTGTGATAGATCATGCAAAAGCCCGCATCTCGTGGTCGTGCGGTAGCGTTCTCGCTTCCCACGCCCGGGTTCCCGGGTTCGATTCCCGGCGGGGTCAGGCATTTTCTCTGCCTCGTGATGGCTGGGTGTTGTGTGATGTCCTTAGGTTAGTTAGGTTTAAGTAGTTCTAAGTTCTAGGGGACTGATGACCATAGATGTTAAGTCCCATAGTGCTCAGAGCCATTTGAACCAGATCATGCAAAAATAGCTCTATCTGCTGACTCGTGTGCAGTTTCTTACCAGAGTTAATGTGGGATATCAACAGGCAACCCAGGCCAAAATCATTGTTTTCTTAATGGCAAATGGATCGTAACTCCCTGTTGTGCCTGTCGATTACGGTCCTTTTTTTTATACCATTTCTTCAGTTCTGTCGCAGTGGTTATGTGAAATTTCTGATCCTTGTGTTTTGTTCATTAGCCTGCAATGCGTATTACATCGACAGTCTTCAGGAAGTCAATGAACACAGAATCAACATGGACATCGCTGTCCACTGTCACAAAAGAGAAGACGTGAATTAAAGGTCTTTCCTGAAATAACTTATCGAATACCTGGCGATGTCGCTGTTCTACACAATTATCTAGGAATTTGATAAGAAAACAATAAACATGGTTTCTTACTATAACATTTATTTCAGTGTCCCACATATAAGACTGTAGTACAGCACACGTTTAAGATCCCAAAACGTGTAACAAGTGAAACTAAAGTTTATCATTTTTCTCGTCTATCCTGAAAACGGAAACAATTCAGTTTGCCAAACTATCACGAAATCTGGGTGACGATAACTGGAAAAATACCATACAGTATTTCAGAATGTTCATACACTAATAAAATCCAGAATAAAGACACAGACTTTAGTCATCAATATTATATTCTTCTACACTGTTTACTACAGTCTGCCAACGCTGGGGTAACTTCTCGATTCCGCGACTGTAGAAATAAAGTGATTTTGAGGCAGAGATTTCGTCGAGTTTTGTTCTGAGCGCATTTTCAACCGGAAAGTGGAAAGGAGGTTACTTGAATATTGTTCGATAGCGGAAAAGGTGAAAATGTGAAGGTGCAGAATCGGGTGAATAACGTGGGTACATAATGGTTTCCCATCATAACTCCTGTACACCGTTTTTTTCTGAACCTACCAAAAGCGGACGTGGTATATCGCGGAGGAGCCGCACTTCACGCAATCTTCCAGGTCGTTGTTCTTGGACTGTGTCTTCAAGACGACTTACTTGTTGACAGTAAGTGTTAGCAGTGAAGATTACTCCTCGGAAAGCAATTAGTAGTAAACTATACCGTCGTTGTTCCACCAGATCGTAACATTATATTTTGTGGATGAGCGTAGATCTTTGTACGGGTAGCTGCTACTTTGACTGGGCACCACAATTCCTTTCTTTTCCTTATGTTGGCATCAAGACACCGTTTCTTGTCACCAGTAGAGACAGAGGATAGGAATGGTCGGTGTTGTTCTCGAGCAAATTGATGACGAGTAAGCTGATTTTTGAAATTTTGGCTTACAGAATGCGGTATTAATACATCCGATTCTTGAACCTGCCCATTGCATGCAAATGTCGCACGATGATGGAACCATCACGGTCATCACATTCGCCAGTTCTCTAGTACTCTAATGAGGATTATGGTGGATTAATACGTAAACGACCTTCTTCAAAACCAGAAGTTCTTCCTGAGCGTGGAGAGTCACTAGTGTCAAAACGTTCCTCCCTAGAGGGAGAAAATTGTTTCCTTGCCATGCTCTGTCCAGTACCGTTATCTCCACTAAAGGTGATGTCTCTGCCTGCCTCTGCTGCTGTCAACCCTCTACTGGAGAATACGTCGTAAATGTTCCGATTTCTCAACTTGGCACTCCATATCTAGCGTCTACAGCTGCAGTCACTATGACAACGTGTAAACGCAAATGTCAACAGTGAACTGCAATTAAAAAATGACAACTGATAAAAAACCCGTAGCATCTGGAATAAAAACATGCAAAACAAAGACGCTTAGAACTTATGCACCAGGGGTCTTAGACTTTGCATCAAGATTCATAGCAAATATTATGTTCATTGTTATAATCTGGATGTCACTGTACCATCATATTACTGTGAGACTAAAAAGCTAGAAATGCAGACGAAAAGAAGTTAATGAGGCAGAAAATAAATAGTCGATCTCACTTTCACAGGTGCGTAATATAGCTGGAATATAAACCGAATCAGTTTGAGGAAGAATAAATAAATGTCCAAGCTCTGCTACTGAAGAAAGAGTTCATGTAATTTAACCTTCCCACTTTGCTTTAGAAAAATTTCGCAGTAACCCGTGGAGTGATAGAACATTCTTGTACAGCTGACCGTTGTGCAAAAAAACCCAATAAAAATATTGCTACCCTCACGTGCTTAACAAGCAAAAAGTTTACATCTGAAAAGTACAATTAATATATGGTGAAGCTGTATGAGATGGAAGCGGCGAGGAAAACTGATGAATGTTTTTTTTTTTTTATAACGCACTGATTAATTACGAAATGCTATTCATACAATTAATTCAGCGCATTATTATTAATTGCTTATCTTTTCGTCTTCACTTTTTCGTAACGCGCTTTGGTGTCCCGATCTGAAAGGTGTTTCAGTAGAGCTTGCATTAAACATAAGAAACTAGTTCATAGGGTATTTAAAATTTATCCAGTATCTGATGCAGACCTTTATACTTCTTTCCATGTCCAAACCTGTGCACTGAACAGAGTTTATTGTACGTGCAGCCATTTCATCGGCTTTGTCCTTTTGTTTGTTTCGTTGTTGCCAGCATTCGCGTGTTGTATGTTGACGCACCGAGTGTTTCCTGTGGTTTCGATGGCTGTGGTAGGCAGGCTTTGTCCGTGTGTTTAACACAGAAGCGAGACAGCCTCGAGCATCATTCCCAGTTTACAGTTTTCGCTCAAAAGCACTCAAACTTTAACCTTTACGCTATCAATGTTTCCAAAATATGGATTTGTGTTCTGCTACAGCAGATGTCCTCATGGGCAATTAAAGCAGTGGGAGCAAAAACGAAAATAATAGATACTGACAGTATGGCACCAAATCAAAGCTGTAAATGAGAAACCCGTATCTTTTTCGGTTTATTTTTCTCCCTGCCCTATATTGTGATGGTAACGGGAAAAAGCGGGATCGTTACGACAGACAAACGTATTGCATGTGGCACATACAATCGCTTGTCATTTTTCTATGTTAGAGATGTACGGCTTATTAATATTTATCTGGAAAAGCACTTCTTGGAAGAGATTTGTCCATGCTACTGGTCTTTTACCTGCTTTGATTTACGTGTGTACATACGTACATTCGATAAGGATAATTACTCTATGAGTTTTGTATAAAGTTAAGCAACTACCGTGTACTCGAGACGATTGAAATAAAGTCTGTGCAAAAAACTCACGTCTCTATCGTCTTACCACCACCGTAATACATCTGCATCAACATGCTAAATCTAGATTGTAACGCTGCAATTCCCAGTTAAGTGCCGGGCAGAGGGGTCATCGAACGACTTTCAATCTGTTTCTCACCGTTCCATTCTTCAACGGTCCGTGGGGAAAACAAACGCATACATCTTTCCGTGCAAGCTCTGATTTCTCTTATTTTATTATGACGATCATTTCTCCCTATGTAGGTGAGCGCCAACAGAATATTTTCATACTCTGAGGAGGAAGCTGTTGACCGAAATTTCATCATAAGATGCTACCGCACGGGAAACGTCTTTGTTTTAACGAGTACCATCCCAATTTGCGTATCATATATGTGGCACTCTATGCACTACTCCGCGATAATATCAAACGAGCTGCCCTTCTTTGAACTATCTCCTTGTCCTCCGTCAATCCTATCTGATACGGATCTCACACCGCACAGCTATAGTCGAGAAGTGAGCGGACCACCATTCCATAAGAAGTGTCTTTAGTAGGCCAATTGCTTTTTCTGAGTGTTCTGGTTTGCTTACCTCACATTATCAAAGTGATATTTCCAGATTAAGTTACTTGTAATCATAATCCCAAAGTAATTAGATGAATTTGCAAACTCTAGATCTATGTGGTTTATCGTGTAACCGAGATTTAGCGGATTCATTTAGCACTCATGAAGATAACTTCACGCTTTTCATTATGTAGAATCAGTATATAAATAAATCAAAGTTATCTTCAGAATTCTTGCTCACGGACATCCGCAGTTCGTCTCAGAGTGAGTGTAACATGTCAACATGTTTCTTTGGGTGTGATACACAGAAACGAAAAACTGTACAGCAATAATTTGCTATCAGTTGCTTCTAAGCGTTATTGAACCTACAGATGTTTTTGAGAAACGGCTACTATATACAAATTTTTATAGTTCCAGTTATACAGGCTGGAATGTTACATATGGCAAGCTGGCGCACCACTTTATTTTGCTATCTAAACACGGCAATATCCCGGATTTACATTGGCCTGATAGCATCCTGGCATTTATCGGGATTTCGAGTCAGTCATGTTTATTAGCAGAAAAGAAGTTTATCGTATTTCATTGTTGATGATACGGCGCAGCCTTTAACACTCGGCAAGCCACCTTGCGGTGCGAGGCAAAGGATACCTTGTACATCTACTAGCCATTTCCTGTTCCTGTTCCATTCGCAAATACAGCGAGTGGAAAATGTCCTTCTATATCTCTCAGTACGAGCCAAAATATCTCCTCGTGGTCCTCGCAGTAGAACTGTTACGCAGACAGCTTGAAATGTCGGTTCTACCAATTTTCTCAATAGCATACCTCGAAAAGAATGGTTCTAGCTAAATCCATTTGAGTTCCCGAAGCATCTCCATAATACCTGCACGCTGTCCGAACCCACCGGTAACAAATCTTGCTGCTGACTCTGAATTGCTTCCATGTCTTCCTTTAATCCGGCCTCGTGTGGATCCTAAACACTCAAGCATCAAGCAAGAGTAGGTTGGGCTAGTGTGCTATATGTGGCCTCCTTTATAGATAGAACACACTTTCATAAGATTCACGAAGTCGACCATTCGGTTTCCCCAACCTAGCTATAATATACGGCAATATCAAAACACTGCATTTTCCCCGATGGAATTACATTTTGTTGGTGACGTATGAGTCTCAACTTTATCGTCGATGAGGAGAGAAGCTGAAGTAATGAATTAGAACTTGTGCCACGGCCGGGATTTGATACTAAGTCTCGTTTTTATTAGACAGAGCCTTAACCACTACAACACCGCACATAGGGGTATTTCATTCAAAACGTTGCCCGAAATTAGTGTTTGATACTTTCTTTACTATCAAACCACAGAGAATATATTTCCAGGATATTAACGTACATACATACTTTGACACACGAAATGAAACAAAATTATGGCATTTTTATTATATTCCTTATACGCTGCTCAAAAATGTTTGGTATACTATCTTTAAATGTAGTCTACGATACCAGAGGTCTCACTGACCTTAGGTACTTCATGCATTATCCAGTTAGAGCCCATATAGTAGACGTTCCTTACTACTGGCATACTTTATGGCCGTTCCCCAGTCGTATAAACATACCGCTGCCACAGTGACAGTCTGGTATCAACAAGAGCTGCATTCAGTTTGTGTTCGGCGCTGCAGTAAAATGCTACGTAGAGACGTACACCACTTTGCAAGAGCCAGGATAGTGGCTTTACTTTCAGCAGGTCATACACAGCAAGATGTTTCCGATCGGTTAGATGTCAGTCAGAACTTGTGTGTCTAAGTTGCGGACAAAGTACGGAGAGATGGGAAATAGGAATGACAGACTTTGCAGTGGTCTTTCTCGTATGTCAACAACAATGTACGATTATTTCGTCCATCTGTCGGCTTGCAGGCACCCAACGTCAACTACCAAATATATTGGAACTGAATTCTCCCGGGCTACAGGGATTCCTATATCAGACGAAACAGTACCTAGAAGATTGCATCAGGATGGCCTTAATTCCAGAAGACCGATGAGAAATTTTGCACTGAACCAACGGAAAAGATACAATCGAAGGACCAGGGTTCTTGCACATCAACACTGGACCATTGCAGAATGGAGTAATGTCATATTTGCTGACGAGACCAGGAAAGGTTTGCGGCCGGACATTAGACGTGATAGGCTTTGGCGAAGCTCTAGAAGACACGAAAAACGGCGATACGTTCAGGAAGTCCATCCATTTGCAGGTGGAAATATAATCTCATGGGCGGCAATAACGATGGGACAGCAGACTGCTCTGATTCCCATCTACGGCAATTTGACTGGTTCCCGATGCCTCCAAGATGTCCTATAAGCGACTGTAAGGCCCTACAGACGTGAAGCCAGTGACAATTTCATCCTAGTCGATGACAATGCAGGACTGCACCGTACTCGAGCAGTGTCTCGGTAACTTCAAGGATTAACATCAAACGAATGCATTGACCAGCACGGCCCTCAGACATGAATGCAGTTGAGCTTGCATGGGAGCTGTTGAAGGTGGCCATTGCACAAGAAAAACTTGATTGTCTCATCCAGAACAGAGTCTAAGACCTCATCCTGGGCGGGTAGGACATACTCACTACCAAACACTGATAATCATCACCACGAGATAAAGATTTTCACTGTTTTTGTTTCAAGATGTACACTCAGGAGAGACCCTGCTTCGTTTTGTAATGATTTTTAGTAACTGAGCAGAGCCATCCATGTTTTCAGAGGTAATTATGTTTATTCCGTTAATAAGGTACTGTACAAGCCTCATTGGATGTAAAGAAGTCATCGTAGTATACTCTATGATATTCCCAATATTTGTTGATGTGTGTATCTTTGTATTATTCCGATGATCTCTTCCACTCTCATTCATCTGAGAAGAATGTTTCTATGGGGACTCCTCTTCATCATTATTTTCGGCTTGAGGGACCTGCCTAATCCAGTCTTCGTTTGAGAGAAGCACGTGTAAGGTCACTTTTAGGAAAGTTTCCTGGTTTTCTTTGGCTTCCGTCTCATTATTAATGGATCAGATGTCAGTAGTAGCCTGTTTATTATGTCCAGATGGTATTCTTCTCGAACGAATTTACTGCCAACCTTTGTCTCTAAAGACGAAAGTCGGAAGTGCTTATTGCAAGCCTCAGCTTGTTCTCTTGATAAACTGCCTATGGGTAAGAAGGTACGTTTGTGACAGTTGGGCTGTGCACGAAAATCTTGTGTACAGTGAGAGAAATAGGAAGCCATCGATATAAATCAGTATAATCCGTCCGAACAGGTTTTGGAAGATCCAAAGCTACTGACCGGCCGCCACGTCATCCTCAGTCTATGGTGTCACTGGATGGCGGCAGCCGCTACTTCTCGGTCAAGTAACTCCTCAATTTGCCTCACAACTGCCGAGTGCTTCCCGCTTGCCATCAGCACTCGGCAGACCGTACTGTCACCCGTCCAAGTGCTAGCGACAGTGCTTAACTTGGGTGATCTGAGGGGAAACGGTGTTACCACTGCGGCAAGGTCGTTAGATAAATCAGTATACAGTCTTGCTGATTCAACAGTATAAGGAGAAAATTTATCTATGTCTATCTTATGTCCACTGGAATTAGTTCCCAGAATAATCCTGAATAGATCAATTGCAGAAATACACCTGTTATTTCTGCTGATGTTTCATGGTTCAAAATGGTTCAAATGGCTCTGAGCACGATGGGACTTAACATCTATGGTCATCAGTCCCCTATAACTTTGAACTACTTAAACCTAACTAACCTAAGGACATCACACAACACCCAGTCATCACGAGGCAGAGAAAATCCTTGACCCCGCCGGGAAGATGTGTCATGGTCTGCAAGAAATCTTCTTCTGGGATTTTCATCATTTCTATTTCATTAGCCCTGCTTGGTAACAACCACAATTAATCCCAATCTGTTTCCAAACATTTATTGTGTGACATTTTTCCTCTCCTGAACAAGTTACTTTCCCTCTTTTGAATGGACCTGCTACTTCCTGATGTTAACTTTGTAGGACAAATGCACCTAAAACTCGAAACATCTAATTCGGTCACATAATGTACACAGGCCGAAATGAAGAGCTTGGTTTCTTGATAAGTCATCGAAGTCTTATGAGGTAGCTTTGCAAATGTAGTATCTCATTGCCGATGCCATCTCTGTTGCTGAAGTGCAGACCTTTGCATCTACCATAGCCTTCAGCAGTGTGTGCATTGTGGCTAGCTGACCTTCTGTTCTTGGAATTTTTGTTTGTCATGTTTCAGTTTGCCCGTTGATAACGCCAATTCTTTCATTAGTAACATAGGGAATTACACGAATAAATTTCATTCTTATTGGTCTCGAATAGCCAGGAAATGGTGGTCTAGGATTTTTCCAAACAGTTAGGTCTTTATTCGAGCGATTACTAAGTTGGAGTGGAACTAAAGGTGACTGAAATTTGTTCGCATCAATATCGTGGTTGTTTTCATAGTTTGGTTTAAACTGAATTTGCTGTGAACCATCTCTACCTCATTTAATGCATTTGTGTCATTAATTGGAAAACCATTTAAAACCTCTTACAAATATAATATCAAGAGCTCACTTGTTGACTAAGCAAGGCTTGAAGTTGAATCTCCGCGTATGTGGTAGTCAATTGAGCGAATTCATAGGGTAACACTGCTTCCCTGCTTTTTAGCGTCTTGTAGTGTACTGTAATAGGGATAAACCTTGTTATCAGCTGTTAGGATTATTCCGTACTGTTTCCTTCTCAGTGAGGCTTTCATAAACATTAATACGCTTTTCATACGTGAAATTAGATTTTTTACTTGTTAGTCTCTCTACGACTCCCGATCTAATGCTTGTCTGAATTTAGCTCACCGTGTGACATATCAATCACGTTGGTATCTTCACCATTTCCAGATTCTCGGAGCTTTATTAGACCGACATACTTTATTTCTGTGAGTCCAAAATTTTTCAATACCTGTGTCGTACATCATGTATTGCGTTAACTTAACTCTACAAATGACTTTGGTGACCTACAAACTCGAGTTTCCCAACATGGAATTTTAATGGCACTTAGCTGCCAGTTATGGTCATTTTCAAGAAAGTACTTGCAGTTTTATGAAAAGCAATCCATCGTTTAATTTACTTATGTTTAAAACCTTTCTTTTCTTCGTTAGGGAACGTAAAATCTTACAATATATAATTTTCCATAAAGCTGAATCTTTCTACACTTCTTAGTTCAGAACATCTCCTCATAAGATTATAGAGTTCTTTTCTTGTCATAATTTTGAATTTCTAAGGACATAGAGTAAAATGAAAATGTTTTCAGAATTCATTTCGGCAGTGACATTTTTTGTAGCTGACAACTCATTAATGTAACAATCGTACAAAATTAAACAGCGTCATTCAGCGGCTAATTTTTTAACATTTCCAGTAGAGAAATGATTTTTCTATCACGCTGCATTAACAAATGCAAGAAAACACTCTGAACTATATCACAAAAAATGATTAATAACAGAAGTAATAAATAATATGAATGAAAATAATTATAAATAACGGTACATACCCGAACCTTCGGAATCCATATCGCTTTTCGCCAAACTTCAAACAAACACACAGTTTAACACATTCACAACCGTAGAGTGATTTCCAGCCAGCAGAGAAGCCTCAGCTACACTGCAAGCCAGACGTGAGTATAGGGTAGCTCTACGGTGCATTAGTGCACAACAGGCAAATACCACACTGCCTCAGCAATTCCCAACCTATCAGAGTGTAGTAAGAAGTCATGCAACCCGTTAAGCACTCGCATTTGAAAAGTGGACTTTTGGCCAGGTTTTAGGAAAAATACCCCTACGTGTACCGCAGCGTTGGGGGTACCACCGCAGCACGGAATTCAAGTTTATGTTAACGAGATCAGTGGGCGAGGGTAGTTCAAATGGTTCAAATGGCTCTGAGCGCTATGGGACTTAATATCTGAGGTCATCAGTGCCCTAGAACTTAGAACTACTTCAACTAACTTACCTAAGGACATCTCACACATCCATTCCCGAAGCATGATTCGAACCTGCGACTGTAGCGGTCGCGCGGGTCCAGACTGAAGCGCCTACAACCGCTCGGCCACACCGGCAGGCTGGCGAGGGTAGTCCGTCAAGCTATTGTAGCTACAGCGCTATGGTATTTGAGTAGGCAGCATGTCTGCATAGTAAGCAGGAGACCTGCGTTCAAGTCCTGGACGTAAAATAAACATTAATTAATTGATTCAACTTTTTCCCGAGTTTACACGTGTTTAGCGCGCCATCCGTTACGTTCGGATCTCGAGATAGCTCGTGTCTCCAGATAACACCTGCTGTGACATGTATCTACTGTTTCGTCTACTTGATTGCCTACATGTACTCTTTGCTTATTTAGTATTCTGACCATGTTTTGATACTTGCAATAGTGACTAATTTAGTCTTCAATTTTCTCCAGCCTTTAGACATGGCCCTATTCAGAAATCGGAAGGAAATGAACGAATCTTAAATACTTTCGGAGGTTTTTAAGATGATTATTCAGATGTTCCTAGTGAGAATGAAGATCCGGATGACTATGTGAATGAATGTTTCATGGTTGTAAAGACCATTCTAGTGACAGTGAGATCAGTACACGTGTAAGGAAGCGTGAGGTGGAAGTGTTCTCAAGAGATTCCGACAGTAACGAATATGATTCTGTTATTGTGAATTATTCGTTTCGACATAATGTCCGATTCGATGGAGTTTCCTGTTTGTAAGATATCAGACGTGAGAAAAGCTAATCATGCTGCTTAAGAATGGCTTTGTCTGAACTAGTGCTTTCTTTTGAGAATATTATTTTACTCGTGTAGTGTAAAAACGACGGAGCTTAGAGTGTCATATATAATTCTGCAACAATATAACGTTAGGTCTACTCATCTGTAGCAAAGAGCATTCTTATATATAGCTTTCATATACAAACTAGAGGAGATTCTCGATAAGTGGGAGCTGCTAAGAATTTTATCGTAAAAATTTAATTTAGTTAGATGATATTGAAGAGACCCTGTATTTTATTGATACCCCAACTTAGGAATGTTTGAGGATAGTTCTCGTGCTTATGTCTTTCCGCCGTTTCGCTCCACACCACAGCTGAATTTTTTACAACTTATCATTACAGTACAGCAGACGTGATCCGTTAAAATAGTTGGGGCAATTTAGCGACTGAAATAACAATAGTTCTTTTATAAAATAACTATTTTGCTATTGGTCATGTATTTTATTGATACCCTAAGAAAAGAATTTTTTCTGGTACTTCTCGTAATTCCGTCATTTCGGCATTTCGCTCCGGCCCACAGCTGAATTTTTAAGTAACATATAATTACACGACAGCAGCTTTGATCCATTAGAAGCGGTCTGGGGCAAGTTTGCGACTGTAAAACAATAGTTTTGTTGTAAAATAACTATTTTGCTACTGGTCATGTTTTTATCTTAGTTAATGTATTGCACGAGGCGTTTCGGGAAATTATTCCCATATTGAAGTGCATTATGTCTGTGACACGCCATTTATTCGTAACGTTCTCGATAAGAGGAATATTCTGTGTTCTGCCTAGGCCAAGATTTTAGCCCCAGATTTATAGAGCATGTACAAACAAGTAGCATTATAAAGATAAATATAAGCAAATAATGATCGATATAATTAAGATAAATATCCTGTGTAAAAATGTATGCGTACTCTGTGGACAAACAATGGCTTCATCTCGGTTGACTACTAGTAAAAGCATCATTTTAACTATTTGTTTATATACGTTTGGTATTTTCAATGTGTACTATTCCCAGAAAATTTTGTGTAGTATTTAATATAGGTCAATATCTGCACACGTGTACCACAAGAAAACAGCAAATAGAAGTTCTTACAAATTTAGCCACGAACTGTACGCATATATCACTTATTAAACTGCGCATGCACTTGCATGTTACAATAAAGACAACAGAATTTTGCATCACCTCACAGATTGCAAAAATCACGAATAAATGGCTTTTTTTTTAAATATTCATCAGTCTTCCAGCTCGTTTGATACAGAGCGCCAAGAATTGTTCTCCTGTGCCAAACACTTCATCTCACAGTAGCACTTGCATCCAACTTCCTCTATCATTTCATCTCAGAGAAGTACTTGTAGGCAACGTCCTCAATTATTTGTTGGATTTATTCCAAAGTCTGCCTTCGTTTGGCCCGCTACAGCTCCCTCCCGTGGAAGTTATTCCCTGATGCTTTACTACATGTTCTGTCATGCTGTACTTTCTTCTCGTCACTGCCTGCCGGGGTGGTCGAGCGGTTCTAGGCGCTACAGTCTGGAACCGCGCGACCGCTATGGTCACAGGTTCGAATCCTGCCTAGGGCATGGATGTGTGTGATGTCCTTGGGTTAGTTAGGTTTAAGTAGTTCTAAGTTCTAGTGGACTGATGTCCTCAGAAGTTAAGTCCCATAGTGCTCAGAGCCATTTGAACCATTTTCACGTCACTGTTTTCCATATGTTCCTTTCTTCACTTACCAGTCCACCTAAATCTTCTGTAGCATCACATCTCAAACGCTTCGATTTTACATTTTCCGGCACTCCCACAACCCATGTTTCACTATAATTAAATTCTGTGCTCCAAACGTGCATTTTCACAAATTTCTTTTTCAAATTGAGGCCTATGTTTGATACCAGTAGACTTATTTCGATCAGGACTTTGCCTGTGCTGGTGTGCTTTCTGCTCCTTGCTCCGTCCATCATGGCTTCTTTTGCTTCTAAGGTAGCAGAATTTCTTAAGCTTATGTACTTCGTCGTCCACAATTCTGATGTTAACTTTCTCGCTATTTTCATTTCTGCTACTTATCAGTACTATAGTGGTCTCCTGTTGACCCTCAGTCCACTGTTCATTCCCTTCAACCCATCCTGTAATTCTACTTCAGTTTCACTTTCATCGTTTATATCCTTTCACCCAGTATTTTAATCCCACTTTTAAACCTTTCTACCATTTTAGTTATTGCTTATTCGTAGTATAGATGGAACAGTAGAGACTTCATCACTGTCTTACGGCCTTTTTAATCCGAGCACTTGAGTTCTTGGTTTTCCAGGCTTGTTAGTTCCTCTTGGTTCTTGTGAATATTGTAAATTACTCGTCTTTTCTGATATCTTACCCAAAATTTCTCAGAATTTCTCCGATCTTGCAGGATTTTACATTATTGAACGCTTTTCCCCGGTCGACAAATCCTTTGAAAGTGTATCGATTTTTTTTCAGTCTTCCTTTCATTTACAAACGCAATAGCAAGACTGTCTGTTTGTTGACTCTATCTTTCCCAATGCCAAATTAATACCGATCTAACAGATCCACAATTTTCTTTTCCATTTTGCTGTATGTTACTCTCGTCAACAATTTGGATGAATGAGCTGTTAAACTGAATGTGCACTTACCAACTCATGCTATCTTTGCAACTGTGTGGATGATAATCTTCGGAAAGATATTTCATCAGTCTCATAGACTATACACACGAGATGAATATTCGTTTGGTTAGCACTTCCTTCAAAGATTTTAGAAATTCCGCTAAGGTGTTATATGTCTCTTCTATTTATTTGATCTCCAGTCTTCCAGCGTTCTTTTAAACTATAACTCTGATACTGGATCCCCTATTTGATCTATATCGTCTCCAATTTCATCTTCTCACACGTCTTCAGGCAGGTCCTTCCCTTCACTGTACTCTTACCACCAATCTGCTCTCTCCTCTGATAAGTTCAACAGTGGAATTCCCCTTGCATTCTTAATGCTGCCACACTTGCTTTCAGTTTCACCGAATCTTGTTTGAGCTTTCCAATAAACGAATCAGTCGATCCCACAGTCAAATTGCATAACGTACAGAAAGCTACTTGAAAGTGGGAACTGTTTCCCGAAAAACTTCGTACGAAGTATTACTAACAGGAAAATTACGTACGGTGTCTTGCTAAATGTGTATGTGTATGTATATGCACCTTAGGTTTTAGTGACAAACACAACGGCAGGTAATGTTATAGTCTTCAACTACTCTGCACAAACGATGTTAATAGTACATTCAAAACACACGAATTGTGTTAGAAAAGTAATTAGTCTGAGAACACTCCGAGCGATCTGGTAAGGCTCTGTTCTTCTGCTTGTGTAGACCTGTGTATTCATCCCTTCCAGATTCTCAGGCCGAGTTCCAGCTCCGTACATCAATCACGTGATTTTTCTCAGCGCCGTTATTGACGTTACGTTTTTGTTGTGTGTTACGAAAATGGAACAGAGGACTTTCGCGCAATGTTATGCTATCAAGTTTTGTTCAAAATGTTTCAAATGGCTCTGAGCACTATGGAACTTAACTTCTGAGGTCATCAGTCCCCTAGAACTTAGAACTACTGAAACCTAACTAACCTAAAGACATCACACACAACCATGCCCGAGGCAGGATTCGAACCTGCGACCGTAGCGGTCGCGCGGTTCCAGACTGTAGCGCCTAGAACCGATTGGCCACCCAGAACGGCTCAAGTTTTGTCTTAAACTTGAAAAATCGACATTGTGATATTTGAAAAGTTGATTCAGGCTAATGGGGAACATTCCCTATCAAGAGCACAAATATTTCGCTGACACAAAGAGTTTTTGGAAGGCCGAGAACAAGTTGAAACTTAACCTCGCTCAGGGAGACATTCAACTTTAAAAATCGATGAAAATGCCAAACATGTGGGTGCTCTAGTGAGAACAGACCGCTGTTTAACAATAAGGATGGTGGGTAACCTTTAAATTTAGCGGCAAGTACCAGTGGATGATTAATCGTGACAACGCCACTTATCAGACGGTCATTTACAGCGCAGAATTTTGTACCTCAGAAGGAATTCCTGTTGTTTCACAGCCCTTCCCCCTCCCCTACCCACCCCTCCCCACCGCTCCTCGTTACCTGATCTGACAAGAAATCGCTTGAGTGCTAGATCGCTAAAGGCCAATGATATTCGGGGCATTCGACGCCCCACATATTGGCTATAATGCAACCATACTATTGACAGCTCATGTAAACTGGAGACAGGATGGAGATATAAAATAGGGAGCACAGCATGTGGCTGCGGAATGTAGTGGAACTACTTAGTCGACTATTCACTTACAACAGTGCTACAGTGCTAGTGGTGTTGGTACAAAGCAGAGCAATGGCAACGATAAACGATACAAACATTGAGTTACATGTACAACAGTTACCGAAGTTGACATTCCGTCAGAAAAGAATCCACGGCAATTAGCAGAGTTAGAAAGAAGTGGCAGATGAAATATTAACTTTTCGGAAGATGAGGTATTGGAATGTGCGGTTTTGTTTACCCCCGACTGTACGCACTATGTACGTGAGGAGTACAGTGATGACGATACGCTCTTATCAAGTGATAGTGGTGTTCAAACAGGTGTCGAGCCATGTAATTCATTATCCTTGTCGGATAGGGACCTTCAGATCCCGTCTGCAGTGAAACGTAGTAAAGGACAACCTTTGTAGAGGGGGCGGGTACTAAACATATTTACGTACGTGGAAGATCATCCGCATCATAGTAAGTAAACAATAATGAACAGATTTCGAATAAGTCCATAGCAATATGACCGTACAGTACGTAAGAAAAACTACGGCTGTTCAAGGGAGGACAAGGTGCACTTGTTTCAAAACTTATGTTTGAGCGCTTCAAGGTTGATCGATACAATTTACAGGATGCGCATGACAGTGACTTGCGTTATGCACATCAAACTGAGCGCGACATAGGTTACAGTGATTTCAGGAGGAGCAGTGGATGCCTGCATAACTTCAGACAATGTTACAGAATAGGAAGACGTAATATAAGGAAATTTCAAACAAAGCTGCAACTTGACGATGCACAGCAAACTGCGGAATCGGCTAAAAAATTTGTAGATGACATAATCAGACGTATCCTATACTGCAGTAAGGAATTTATTTTCAACTGCGACCAACCGGGATTTCAAGAGGAAATGCATATGAAAGGAACTCTGGAAATTGAAGGTACCAGAGAGTTGTATCAAGAGCATCTAACGTCAGTGCTTTAACGCATTCATATACAGTAATGCCGACCGTTAATGTGAATGGTAAATTGGCTGGAAGATTATTTATTGTCCTTCGAGAAGTTGGAGGTGCTCTGCATCTTACGATTCTTCCTTGTGTGCGTAATCTTGCAAGGGCATTAGGGAATACTAACATCGCAGCAAATAAGAGTGTGAATATGTGCATAAGAGAACTACAACTGCGGTGAGCACTGCTTTCGGCCAAACCCTGTCAAAAACCTTGCTTTTGTTTGATTCCTGGTCCGCATATAAAAATCAAACTGTTTTAGAGAAAACTATTCCTCCTGAAATGTGTGTGACATTGCAGTTCATACCGCCTGGAACCACTGGACAGATTCACACGCTGAATGTTTGTTTTTTTCCGTGCCTATAAAACATATTATCGCACAGTTTGCTACTACGCCTTAAAGACAACTAGTTTCACAATAAGCTACACAGATACTGTTTCGCATTATGCTGTATGTCATTAAATTCATTCAGGTCTCATCACCCTGTTACACCATTATGATTATATACGCATAATTTAAGAGCGGATACCTAGCTGAACAGCCTGCACGGTTTGTAACTCCCAAGGAATTCGCCTTCGATCTTCATGGTTCGAATCTCTGAGATCACTGTGGCATGCCATTTTTCATTCGGTGTTAATGATTTTTTTTTTTTTTTTTTACCATCTCTTGAATGTCGACGATGTCCATTTTGTGAAGAGTAATACACATATCCCATAGAAGATCGATGTGTGAAATTCCCGGACACTCATTTTCTGTCGCCCTGCTGATGCACATGGTGAGTCATTAGCAACTAATACTTTTCTTAGTATAATTTTTTTTTCAAATGTGTGTGAAATATTATGGGACTTAACTGCTAAGGTCATCAACTTACACACTAATTAACCTAAATTACCCTACGGACAAACACACACACCCATGCCCGAGGGAGGACTCGAACCTCCGCCGGGACCAGCCACACAGTCCATGACTGTAGAGTCTCAGACCGCTCGGTTAATCCCGCACGGCCTCGTAATTTTTAACAGACCACGTCCAAATGAGCGTTTCTAAAGATTCAACTTGCGACCTAGCATTCAAGGGATTCCTTGTGAGTCGTTGTGACTCTTTTCTTTCCCGAAATTGAAAAAAAAAAAAGTCTGAGAAGGACTTAATTTTTGGTCTCTGGAGAACATTCAAAAGAATGCGACTGACATGTTAAAGGCCATAGCAGGTGAAGCCTTTGAGCGCTGCTACCACGACTGGGAACGACTCAACCGCTTTACAAATTCCGAAGGGAACTACTTTGAAGGGGCAATACCGTTGTCTGAAAGAAATAAAAGCTTTGGTACATAAAAAATCAGTCTCAATACTTTTCTCACATACCTCATAATTTAATTAAGAAATATGTAACAGAGGATGAGTAGCTACAAAAATATTGCCCACGCGTGAGAAGTTCCGACAGCGGATTAGGCAGCCGTGTTCCTGGTGGCACCAGCTAACAGAGGCGCGCAGTTCGCCCCCCAGCTTCTGCTTTTTACAAAGTGCGCTCGCGAGTCCGACCGAGCTCTCGACGCCCTCCCCAGCTTCGTCAGCTGATGAATTATCAAAAGAAAGGCGCGCGCTGCACAATGAGTAGCGCGCCGACCCGGTGGGGTCGCGTGGCGCTCCAGGGGGGAAGAGGCAGAGTGTGCGTGCAGTACAAGCGGGGGCGTGTTTAGCCGAGCCATTCTGCGGAATGAGGCCTATTCCCCGGAGGCAGTTAAACCGAGGCCTGCGCGCTCGACCACCCACCGAATGCAAATGCGATGGTTGAATTTCGAGAACACACGCGGCATAGCAATCAGTGCGGGGTAATATGTGGCATTGGCTGGAGCGCTCGTGCGGTCTCTTACCCTGCTGCTCGACACAGCCGATCCAAAACAGGGAGGCTCATTTAGTCTCCGCCTGTCACTGAACAACACCGAGTTTCTCTGACGTGTTGTACTTCTTGTTATCGTGTAACGGCCTAAATTTGCGAGAGAGTATGCGGCGAGAACCTACCTCTAGCATGCTCGGGACGAGGAAACTCTCGTCAGCGTATGAGTCTAGTCATTAGCGGTAATTATCATCTTGAAAAAATAAAATTATCAATTTACCTTGTTTATTTGTTTAAAGGTATGGTTCAAATAGCTCTGAGCACTATGGGACTTAACTTCTGAGGTCATCAGTCCCCTAGAACTTAGAACTATTTAAACCTAACTAACCTAAGGACATCACTCACATCCATGCCCGAGGCAGGATTCGAACCTACGACTATAGCGGTCGCGCGGTTCCAGACTGTAGCGCCTAGAGCCGCTCGGCCACTTCGGCCGGCTGTTTAAAGGTATATATATCTGCAGTCCGTGCACACCCACCTACAGTAGGACACACTAATGTATGATTACAAGATTGCAGAACATTCCGTAGTAACAGTTACATCCGTTACATATGAAAATTTGCGTGAATGGAACAATGTTCCATCTTTACTACAGCACCTTTCAGTTTGTGTTCTGTCGCCAAATTCAACGACGTCGGAATTGTCCATGGTATCGAGATCTACCAACTGTTTAATTTGAAACGCCATTAATGCAAGCCTCCACAGTTTCTCGAAATGACAGAGATACTTAATGGATAACAACAAAAATTTTGCGGAATGTTTGTTTATTTGGCTTTACAATTAAACACAACGGCAGTGAGATGCAAGCCACTATATCACTGCACCAGTGTTGCTAACTTCATGCTAGGGAGAAACAGTACTGAGCAACGTACACATCCGTACTATCAAGGTGTCTACTTTCTCCACCTGTCGAAATCACGTAAAGACTCTCACCACTACCCTTAGCTGAAACTGTTTTTATTATAGTGGCTTCACATTCAAATGGTATCAGAGAAGTTTTAGGAGAGAATTACGCGGTGTTCTACTAATGTAATTAATTTTCGTGTAATTATAATCTATGATGGGGATGACTTATTCAGATAATACTATGTGATCAAATGACATCAGGAGTCTCCCACAAATTGCCTCATCGCATAAAAATCGAATTCATGGTATAGCATGATTCCGCGATGATGTACAGAAGGGTAAATATATCGATATGAAATAAGAATCTATGCTCCGGAAAAAACTGAGTCGAAAGTTTCAAGGGAAAATCATTCTAATACTCCCGATAGTAGAATACAGGTACCGGTTCTGCTGTTGCTAAGACTGCAGGGTAGGCAATCCCGACGACACTTAGGTGTAGAGGTTGGGTAATAAGTAACTCAATGCAAATGGCACACTGTGTACTGACATGACCAGTTCTGGAGTACAATGTCTGTAGTGCAGCAGACTGCATTCTGTTTTTATAAAATGAACCCTGAACCAAATGGAGTTGTACCATATTGCAGAGCCTGTGTTGTTCAGAACTAGATGCAGTCATTGTTCAGACATGCATGAGTAGCCAGAGAAGCACGCAGCTATTATGAAATACGTATGTGGTGTGTGTTCTTTCGGACTCCTACATAACTAAGGCAGGACGAACTCGTGATCACTTTAGTGCGGATGCAAACCACGCTCGAACTCTTACGGGAATCGCATCTCGTGGTCGTGCGGTAGCGTTCTCGCTTCCCACGCCCGGGTTCCCGGGTTCGATTCCCGGCGCGGTCAGGGATTTTCTCTGCCTCGTGATGGCTGGGTGTTGTGTGGTGTCCTTAGGTTAGTTATGTTTAAGTAGTTCTAAGTTCTAGGGGACTTATGACCACAGCAGTTGAGTCCCATAGTGCTCAGAGCCATTTGAACCATTTTTTTCTTACGGGAATCGGCTAAATGCCGCGAGTAATGAGTATAATGGGCAAGGGGCTCCACGTAAATAGTCAGTGGATAAGTTGAGACTTTGGGTCCGATGTGAGGTGAGCTAGGGTAATACGTGCAGTTTCGATTATCTCTACTTCCGGATTTCGCAGCGGTCAGCGCATCTGCGTAGCATGTTGGAGGCCCGGGTTCGATTTTCAGTCAGGAAAAAATTTTATACCTTCCACATTCTACATCTACATCTACATCCATATTCTGCAAGCCACCTGACGGTGTGTGGCGGAGGGTACTTTGAGTACCTCTATCGGTTCTCCCTTCTTTCCAGTCTCGTATAGTTCACGAAAAGCAAGATTGTCGGTATGCCTCTGTGTGGGCTCTAATCACTCTGATTTTATCCTCATGGTCTCTTCGCGAGATATAGGTAGGAGGGAGCAATATACTGCTTGACTCCTCGGTGAAGGTATGTTCTCGAAACTTCAACAAAAGATCGTACAGAGCTACTGAGCGTCTCTCTTGCAGAGTCTTCCACTGGAGTTTATCTATCATCTCCGTAACGCTTTCGCGATTAATAAATGATTCAGTAACGAAGTGCGCTGCTCTCCGTTGGATCTTCTCTATCTTCTCTATCAACCTCACCTGGTACGGATCCCTTACTGGTGAGCAATATTTAAGCACTGGGCGAACAAGTGTACTGTAACCTACTTCCTTTGTTTTCCGATTGCATTTCCTTAGGATTCTTCCAGTGAATCTCAGTCTGGCATCTGCTTTACCGACGATCAACTTTATATGATCATTCCATTTTAAATCACTCTTAATGCCTACTCCCAGATAATTTATGGAATTAACTGCTTCCAGTTGCTGACCTGCTATATTGTAGCTGAATGATAAATGATCTTTCTTTCTATGTATTCGCAGCACATTACACTTGTCTACATTGAGATTCAATTGCCATTCCCTGCACCATGCGTCAATTCCTTGCAGATCCTCCTGCATTTCAGTGCAATTTTCCTTTGTTACAACCTCTAGATATACTACAGCATCATCCGCAAAAATCCTCAGTGAACTTCCGATGTTATCCACAAGGTCATTTGTGTATATTGTGAATAGCAACGGTCCTATGACACTCCCCTGCGGCGCACCTGAAATCACTCTTACTTCGGAAGACTTCTCCCCATTGATTTAAATCAGTGACCCTGACAGCTAATGTCAATAATTCCTTTGTGTCTTTTTATGAAATACATCAGAGTTCGCAAGAGAAATATATATGCTCTTTGTCAGGATCTATCGAGATATTGATATAGTCGTTCGATTTGAGTTACGATTGTGTTTTAGTATGGTCTTTGGCTCAACAGATGTTGGTACTTTCATCTCTGTATTGAGAAAACAAAATGGCTGGAGCACGCTTGATATTCGAGCAAAGAAAATGTATTATGAAGTGGTTTTTCAAGTTTCATAATGCCGTTGAAGTGCAACGTTAGTGGAGTCGGGAGTTTGAAACAGAACCGGCAACCCTCCTAACAATTAAACACATCAGTGACAAGTTTAAATTGCGTGGAACGATTTGTGATATTCACAAAGGAAGATCAGGAAGGCAGCGTACAGCTACAAGTGCTGCTTCGTCGGCTCTCGTGTTGGAAACGTTTGTTAATTCTCCACAGAAGTGTGCTACACAATGTGCACGTGAAGTGGGCGTTAGCAATACAAGCGTACGTAGAATTCTGAAAGCTGCAAAATGGAAAGTTTACATTCCACGATTACTGCATGCGATTAATGATGAGAATCCTGATCACTGAATGCAGTTTTGCGGATGGTATCAGCGAATGGTAACTGATGACGGAATTGTGACGAAGATAGTGTATAGTGATGAGGCACAATTTAAACTTAATGGAACCGTGAATCGTCATAACGGTGTGTACTAGGCACCGGAAAATCCGCTTGTTTATGTGGATAAAGCGGTCAATCTACCAGGGGTACATATGAGGTGTGGACTATCATCTAGGGGTTAGGTAGAACACTTTTTTTTATGCTAATGTCACTGGAGAAGTGTACCTGGAAATGTTACGACCATCAGTTTTGCCAAGTATACATGCACTTTATGGAGCTGAGGAAGAAGTCTTCTACCAACAGGATGGGTCGCCTCCACACTACCACCTAGCCATACGAGCTATCCTGGATGATAATTTTCCAGAGTATTGCATTGGCCAAAGGGGAGCATTAGGTTCCCTCCACGGTCACCTTATCTAACGCCTATGGACTTTTACTTGTGGGGAACTGAGAAAGATAACGTCTATCGACGGAAGCTACACACGCTGGAGGAACTTCGTCAGGAGATTACAGCGACATGTCCAGCGATCTCCACTGTAACACCGAGCGAAGTGGCGCAGTGGCTAGCACACTGGATTCGCATTCGGGAGGACGACGGTTCAATCCCGCGTCCGGCCACCTTGATTTAGGTTTTCCGTGATTTCCCTAAATTACTCTAGGCAAATACCAGGGTGGTTCCTTTGAAAGGGCACGGCCGACTTCCTTCCCCGTCCTCTCCTAACCTGATGAGACCGATGACCTCGCTGTCTGGTCTTCTCCCCGAAACAACCCAACCCCAACCCCCACTGTGACACTGACTGACGTAGTTGAAGCGACCGATCGTCGTTCTGTTATGTTTTTAGCCACCAACGATGAACATTTTGAACAATTGAAGGAACCATGTGCTACACTTAAGATTGTACAACATTTGTCATCAGTTATTAAATGTAAAATAAACGCATAAGTAATACTTTTGTTTTCTTAAAGAGTATGTACATTTTTATGGCGGACTCTGTATATACACAGTTGTGAATATAGATGACCATCAGCTGTATAATGGAATGAGACAATGAAAATTTGTGCCGGAATGGACTCGAACACAAATTTCCCGCTTATGTCGAGCTGTAACCTTACATTAGGTTATCGGACCACGATTCACGGTTGGATCCTAACCTGACGGAGTCGTACTCGGTGACTGACTTTGCAGACACAATTTTCGTATATGGGAAAGCAAGTGGAAGTTGCAGAGAAGCGGAGAAATTTACAGGACCAAATACCACTATAGAAGACATACGGCGCACACCATGTTTCCACGACTGTTCCATCGATTATGTGGTACAGGGTAATTGGTAGCACAGTACAATGACGAAGAGAGACGACGAACTCTACAGACACCCGACTTAGAACAAGCAACGTTTTCTCGAGACAGTAAGGTGCCTGCAGCCAGCACTCTAACAGTTTCACGTGAAATGAATGTTTCGCAGAATACTGCATGGCGAATATAGCAGGAAAAGCAGCTACCCCCCCCCCCCCTCCATTCACAGAAAACGCATGGTTTGACCACTAGTAACTTTGGACGTAGTGTCGTGATCAGCCAACGGTCCTTTCAGCGCATTACAGTCGATCCTCAATCCCTATGTATGTACTTTTCACGGTTGAAACTTGTTTCGCCAGAGACGAAATGCCAAGTAGTCGCAATTGTTGTGTTTGGGCTAATGAGAATCTTCAGGTTACAGTTGTGAGGAGCCAATGACACAGATTATTAGTCAACGTATTGAGAGATATAGTCACTGATTGCATAATTGGCCGTTTAATCTTTCTGCCTGCTTAAATACCCCAGTGTACACAGTATTTATCAGAAAAATAGAAGGTTTCTAGAACAAATCCCACTCGCTGTTCGCCAATGGATGTATTTCCAACATGACGGAGCCCATCTCAATCTGGACTGAGGATTCGTGAATGCGTGGATCAGACATTCCATGAAAATTGTTAATTGGCGCATTCTGATTTCTACTTTTGGGGCCATGTGAAAAGTCTTGCGTAGATACTAAAAAGGATCTCATGTCAGGAGCTTTCGCTGTCTACGACACTGTTCAAACGACACCTGCGATATTAGAGTGGGTACGACAGAACTTTGTACGACGATAGCATACCTCCATTGACGGTGGTGTACGTCATTTTTAACAACTGTAGTAAATTTGTGTAGGTAAATAATATTAATTATTGCTGTACCATAGACGCAGGATTTTCAATCCCTCTGATATCAAGTTACTTGCGCCGTTAGTAGTCAATCAACAGAGGAAATCATCTGATGCTACAGGAGGAATTTCATAAGTCACGATTAGCGTTCCGAAGTTGGGGCTCCTGAGGCCCCTAAATTTGAGCGCCTCGCGAGGCTAAGGTGGAACTTGAGTAGATTCTCGTTTATGTCATCCGACTCGGTCGTTCCCGCACTAGGGTCCCATACCTCAGGTTGGTACATTTATCCTTCTTCATCATCCCTGAAAGGTTGCATCATCATCCAGAAATCATCCTGTACAGTGACTGAAGGAGCCTCTTGCCAGGCCGTCAACACCCACGGAATGTCTACCGATCGCCGTGTCACCTCTGCATTGCTGCGTCGTGCGGATTCAGTATGGAGGGGCATGTGGTCAACACATCGCTCTCTCGGCCGTTTCACGAACTTTCCAGGCCGTGTAGACGCCACTGCTCGGTCAAGTAGCTTCTCAATTGACATCACTAGGCTGAGTGCATCCAGTACAAGTCCTCCCACCAAAGAAAAAAATGAGCGATACCAGGAATCGAACCCGAGTCTTTCACATAGCGGCCATTTATTCTGACCACTCACTTACGGAGAAGAACGATATATTGGCTGAAGTGGGCAGAAAACGGGTGAAACGACTAAAAACAAACAAAATTCGAACTGTGGAAACAAAAAATAAACAAAACATTATGTGCACTTACATCCAATCTCTGCAAACCACTGCGAAGTGCATACAACAGGGTAGTTCCCATTCACGAGGTATTGCAGTAGGCGATTTATTTACGGCTTCTGCTCATTTTATTCTCATAAGGTGCGCGGAATAATTGACGTTTTAAGTGTCTCTGAACGCAGTATAATTACTGTAACATTATCCTCGAGAGGCCAAAGGGAGCGAGACATAATGAGTTTTAGCATATTCCTAGATTTATCATTTAATGCTAGTTCTTGAAACCTTGTCAGTAGTCTTTCTCGGAATAGCTTGCGTCTTATCTCCATGTGTTTGCCCGTTCAGTTTCAAAAGCATCAAAAAAACCCGAGACCATTTGTGCTACCATTCTCTCTATATGGTCAGTATCCTCTGTCAGTTGTATTTGGTACGGATCCCAAACACTTCAGCAATATTGTAGGATTGGTTACACGAGTGATTTGTAAACAATCAATCTGCTTTTGATACCGTTTGCGTTTCATAGCATTCTACCAGTGAACCGAAGTCTGCTATCTTCTTATGCCTAATCCTTTGTGATCGTTGTATTTCATATCCATAGATAGTCTTACCCCCATATATTGGTATGTGTTGACGATTCTAGCTGTGTCTCACCCATATTATAGCCGTAGTAAACTACATATTCTTCTTATGTACAGTGGACAATTTTACTTTACTGAACATTTAGCCAAGTTACCAATTTTTGCTCCGCCTTAAAATCTTATCAGTATCTGACAATATTCGTGCAGCTTCTTTTGGACAGTACTTCAATACAGTTAAAAGCATCATCACTGAAAAGTCTGAGTTAACTGTTTGCAAGGTTATTAATATGCAATATGAACAGCATGGATTTCTACACACTTCCTGGAGTACATCCGAAGTTACTTCTGTATCTGTCGATGAATCTCCAGCCAAGACAACAAACTGCGTCCTCCATACCAAGAAATCGTCAACCGAAACACGAATGTTGCTGCTTTCCCCATACAATAGTACAATTGATAACAAGCGTAAGTATTGTACAGTGTCAAATACTTTTCCGAGATCGAGGGACAATTTATCTACTGCCTTCCTTGGTCGATGGCTTTCAGGATGCGGAAGATGTGGTATGCTCGCAAATCAGTTAGGCAAAGTCACATAGTTTGGAGTTGCTTGGATTCTGAATGCGAATTTGTGGGAGGCGAAGATCCAAATGTGGTAAAAACGTATGGTACTTATATTTCTATGACAGAGTAGTGAAAGTGTAATCGAAGTACAGCGACGAAACTCGGAAGTACCTTTCCAAAGGCACGCATGAGCCTCTTTGTATAAATTACTATTAATCAGATGTGACAGTGATCTTTCAGTATTATGATTTGAGCAGAGTACATCAAAACTGTCAATCACAAATAAAACTGCAAAAGGACTACTAAATGCAGAAATTAAATCCTTGAAAGAAATTAACATAATGGGCTTATAAACACAACGATAAATTTGGAGTACAAGTGAATCTTAGTTCACTATTCGCAGAAGTCAAAAGAAATAGCGTTAGATGGAATATGTAGTGAATATAAGAAGCGGCGGCTTTAGAACAATGATGGAGAGTAGAAAAGTTAAATGCAAAGAGGATCATGCGCTACATCCATCAAGCAGATCAATCTATATGTTATTTCCTCTCAGTAGCGCAGAAATACGTTGACCCATTTGGACATATTATATTTGAAGAATAGATTCATGCACAAGTCATTCACCTTTTTTAGTATAGTACGGGATTCTCGTAGCGAAAATGTTGTGTCTGCCGTATATCAGAAGTGTTGTTTCAGTGCATAAACAACCATAGCTCAAATTCTTTGTTAACAGTTTATAGTGTAACGTGCTCATTTCTCTCTTCAACATTTAAAATGTAGTTATACTCTCCTGAATAGATTCTTTCCCACAAAATAAACAAATTACCTTAGTTAAACTCAGAAAGTGCACTTGTTTGTTGCAGTGTTCATTTCAAATTTTCGAAACGAATTCTGTAATCACATCAAGTTAATATCGAGACGTAAATAAATCTGAGGTATACTGCTGCCGGCTGTATTCGAGACATGCTGCGAATTGCGACAGCAGGCACCAACGGAAGTCGTTCCCGATTGTTAGCTCATTGTGCCGAGGCAGTGTTTTGTTCTCAAGCAGTATTCAATTACAGCGCTAAGGCGGGACCCAATTCTGCGATGAAGCTGCTTGTAACTCTTTCTAATTACACTACTAGCCGAGGGATGAGTTGTCGTTTACTGCGGGATAAATGATTTACTTGGCACATCTGCGTCCCGGAGGAGAATAAATGAGTTACTGCGAAGTGATTCTAGAGAGAGCACAAACATTTTCGCGAATCATTACTGTACCTTGACGGGAACACAACAGTCTGTCGGAGGGGAGTGTACACGGTATCAGTATTTTATTAATGTGGGTAATTTATGTTCACTGTATGAGCCCGTCTCAATGATACAAAAATGCCGTGTCATCCTCCATTATTTACAATTAGCATTAAATACTCCAAAATGTCAAAATGTAATTTTTACCGATTTTACTGATACAATTGCCATTTTAATTAATGATAATATATAACTGAAATTTCGGTGGCATTGATAGCACTGTTTATAGAATGCCATTGCTACTATGAGCAGCTCTTCAACTGTTCTCCATTTTGCACATTAACCTCGGAGGTCCGAAAAACATTATTTCACCACCTCTTCATTAAGACTGTCTTAACGATACTGTGATAGGTTTACCCAGAGATGGAGAAGGTTTCAAGTATATCTGAGACCATTCATCTATCAGAAGCGATACTGAAAGATGGCATGTTTATGGACCATTCATTTGAAAATCACCTTCCATTTCAAATTGAAATCAAAATTACTGAGAGTGAGAGAAGACATGAGTATTATTCGTGGAATTCATCATTAATTTCTTAGGCAACAAAGAGCACCGACAACGTATACATGTTACGGCCAGGATGTTGGGAAAACTTCCGGAAATAGGTGTTTGTTGAGGATCAACATACATTTTCTGAACAGTGACCTCCATTTCTTGCCTGAAATTTTTGGAGATGTCAACGAGGAACAATGTGAGCACTTTGCTTGACATCTTAATTTGGTGGGAAGACGGAAATACG
Organism: Schistocerca nitens; assembly: GCF_023898315.1. NCBI lineage: Eukaryota > Metazoa > Arthropoda > Insecta > Orthoptera > Acrididae > Schistocerca > Schistocerca nitens. The sequence continues at coordinate 476,023,853 of NC_064621.1, read as the reverse complement.
TTCCATCGCATACTCAGTGTGAGGAAGTGATTCCTCGAAGCATACAACAGTCCGTCCGTCGGAGAAAATACTGTATTAGATGCAGAAGGAGAATGAAAAAAGGAAATATGAGACGATGGACACATAACTACCATGTAATGATGTATATGTCTTCTTATTTATACTTCAATAACATCCTTGTTCTTACTGTAAAATTATCACCTCTCAGTTCAGTTACATGTATTTAGCTAATATTCTAGAATATTCTGAAATGAGGCTGTGACAAAAGCACGTGAAAAACAAATGTGGCGAGATACAGGTTCAGTGCCTAATAAAATCACAATATTAAAAAATGACCTAAAAAAGCAATAAACAAATATTTTCTTGTTAAATTTGACCTATTAATTCAACTGAAATCTAAATTTTCATCGAATTCAGTCTAACGAATTTATAGCTTACATTAACGAATGAAAGGACATGACACAGAGTGCTCTTGTTACATGCGAAAAAATATCATTATTTACTTTCAGACGAAAAGTAAACAACTTCTGTAGTTTGCTTCCGTCTTTATAACCATTTACTTGGTGGAAAGAATCTCATATATCAGAGTATGTAAACTGTGCCTCAAAAAATTTTTTTGTGACTTCAAGCACAGATTAGAAGCTGATGTTTTCTGTGAAAATTGCGTCCAAACACATGGCTTTTCCGTATTGGATGAGTTAAAATTTGGCTGAGATTCTGCATTTTAAGTACGCTGTTTGTGTCATTGCCTGTTCATGGAATATAAGTATTACTCGTTAACAGTATATTTCATTCAGATAAATTAGGAACGTAATTATGCAAACTGCACGCGTCATTAAGCGAACTTGTATTCTACTATACCATGGTTTCTCCCATGGCGCAACTAGTGCGTAGCTCTTTGATTTCCTGTGCTCTGGGCATTCAAAGCAGTGACAGAAATTAATAAACTGTTGTGTTTTAAAGTCGTTATTCCTCTCACTTTTCTCCTAAATTTCTGTAGCTAAATTTGTTTAAGTATAACACTCCGTTTTCGTCAGAATGATTACAAATACCGGGTAGATGCTGAGAAGCTGTGAGCTACCTTTACGGTTGCAAATTAATTTCTGTGTACTTCCGTTAATAAGTCAATCGGCAGTCTGCAGGGCTGCGTGGGTTAATGCAGATCGTATGTTAACCATGACGCTGTGAATCGCAGGTAATGATAAACATTTGTACTAACAAAAAATTTTATCATTACTATACGAACAGTTACTACTGCTTCTTGTTCCTCATATATTGGTTTCTCACTAATGATGAGTAATGATCTTCTATTTCGTATTGCTTTATTTGGAGATCATAGTTCCCAATTCGAGATTTGATCAGGAAGATGCGAGAAAGGGCCTAAAACCCTCCCTAAGGATAGTCATTTTATGAGACTAATGTCGTTTCGCCAGAGCTCGGACTCGAGTGTACCTCACTTCAGTTACCTTGATTTATACGAGCAGTTGTACAAAAAGAAATCTTTGGTACAACAGCAGAGACCCACTGATGCTTTTATATTTTTTAAAAAGTTGCTTTTGTACCTTGCGCATGGAAGTCGTAATCCACTGCTTTGTGGCTTGCACGATCACCACGTAATTTTTATACCATCTATCCTTTTACTGATACTCGTAAGTGTGACAACGGTATGAACAAGTATGCTGGGGAATTTAGGCGATGTGATATTTTGTGTAACAATAGCTGAAGCTATACAGCCTTTGCTTTTCTTTTTACCAAGAGTGTCCACTCATAAAACGGTACCACTATCTTGAGAAAGGGCCCTGAATACCACTCTGTTTAACGCCCAACAATTTTAAATCTATTTCTTCATCCCTACGATCGTAGCTACTCATCACAGTACAATGTAGATACCCATAGCTGGAGTTTACTTCAGTAGTTACACTTGATTTCTGGGGGATCGGCTGTGGCCATGCGAGTAATTTTCTGCTTGGCACAAAAATGTATGAAATAGCAAGACCTATCCAAATGCGAACTTCAGAAGAAATGCCTAAACTACCACAGACATAAGTATCGCACGACATCCGTAAGGATAGCGACTTATTTGCGATAAAGTGGAAAAGAGGGTCTCATTAGCAGGCTTTAGAAACAGAAAATTATGCACGGCGTAATCAAAGAAACAAAAATTATTTTAAATTTCCGAAGGTCGTGCGTTCTCCACTAGCCGCAACGGTGGTATATGGGATTATTTTTTTAAATTTGTAATGCGTTATACATTCGAGCTACTGAAGGTCTCTTCATACACCACTCGATGATCAAGATCAGTTGTTGGCCAAACAGCAACCATACGCTAAGATACGCTAGGCCAGAACGTCAACACACGCAATTCTGTGAAAGTGATTTTGTCCCATGTTGAATTATTGTTGAGCAACAACATACGTAAAAGCATTAAACGTGGTAAGGACGGCTGTATTTCAATTGAAAGTTGTCATTAATATTTTTGGAACTTAATAATGAATATCGCAATTAGCGTTGGTACTGTGAAAGGGAGAGATCTATGTGAGGGAAGCGAAGCCAGATCGCATTTTGTCTTGACGAAGTGAAGTGGAGTTCGGCAGCGTTCTGTTGATGCTTCGATACGGTGGCTGTAGCATGTCGCTATGTTCAGAAATTAATAGGTAGACATGAAGAAGAACTATGTTTTATTTAAAAACCTCTAAGAGTTTTGACACACAAAATTCTGAGGCATTACTTTCTGGGATGCCCTCGTCGGTGTAGGCACTACATCCGAATTTTTGTATGAAAGTCAATATTCTGCATGTTTACTCTTGGTCTCTATATATTTGCAACAGTGTATCGCTAGAGAGTTCCGCATTGTAGCGTATAACATGGCGGCGTGTAAAGTAACTGTGCTGGTGTGAGGGAAAGAGCGTGCTGTAATCGAGTTTAGAATTCTAAGAATTCGTCCATACATGGAACACCCCATCCTTCAGCGTGACAACGCTACGCTACACACGAGAGCAGCGACACTGCAACAATTCGACGCCTTGTGTTCACCGTCACCGATCATCCTCCATACAGTCCCGACTTGGCCGCATCCGATTTTTATCAGATTCCAGAACTTGAAGAACACCTTGGAGGACTTCCCTTTTACATCTACATCTACATAGATACTCCCAAAGAGACAGTACGGTGCGTGGCAGATGGTACGCTGTACCACTACTTCTCATTTCCCTTTCGGTTCCACTCGCAAAGACAGCTAGAGAAGAACGATTATCTAATACACGTCCGAATGAGCCCAAATTTCTCGTATCTTATTTTCGTGGTCCTTCCGCTCAATGTATGTTTATAGCAGTAGAGTTGTTCGACAGTCCGCTTCAAATGCCGGATCTCTAAATTTTCACAAAAGCGGTTTTCGAAAGGAACGACGCCTTCCCTCCAGCGATTCCCATTTGAGTTCACGAAACATCATCGTAACACTTACATGTTGTTCGAACATAACGGTAACAAATCTAGCAGCCCACCCCTAAATTGCTTCGATGTCTTCCTTCAATCCGACCTGGTACGGATCCCAAACACTCGAGCAGTACTCAAGAGTAGGTCGCACCAGCGTCCTATATGCGGCCTCCTTTGCAAACGAACCACTCTTTCCTAAAATTCTTCTAGTAAACCGAAGTCGACCATTCATTTTCCCTATCACAATTCCCACATGCTCGTTCTACCTCGTATCGCTTTGCAACGTTACGCTCAGATATTTAAATAACTTGGCAGTGTCAAGCAAGACACTAGAAATACTGTATCCCAACATTACAGGTTTGGTCTTCCTTCTTATCGACATTAAATTAAATTTTTCCACATTTAGGTCTAGCTGCCATTCATTACACCAACTGGAAATTTTGTCTAAGTTGTGTGTATTTTTCTACAGTCACTCAACTTCGACACCTTACCGTCACCAAGGCTTCATCAGCAAACAACCACAGATTGCTGCTCACCCTGTCCGCCAAATCGTTTATGTATATACAGATCAACAGCAGACCTAATACACTTAGCTGGGGCGCTCCTGACGATACCCTTGTCTCTGATGAACACTCGCCGTCGAGGACAACATGCTGGGTTCTATTATTTAAGAAGCCACTCACATATCTGTCAACTTATTCCATATGCTCGTACCTTCGTTAACAGTCTGCAATGGGGCACCATGTCAAACCCATTCCGGGAATCTATAAATATGGAGTCTTCTTGTTGCTCTTCATCCGTAGTTCTTAGTATACCATGTGAGAAAAGGGAAATCTTAGTTTCGCAATAGCGATGCTTTCTAAAACCACGTTGATTTGTGGACATAAGTTTCTCAGTCTCAAGAAAGTTTGTTGTATTAGAACTAAGAATATGTTCAAGGATTCTGCAGCAAACGAAAGTTAGGAATATTGGAGTGTAATTTTGCGGGTCCGTTCTTTCGGCCATCTCATATACTGGAGTCACCTGCGCTTCTTTCCAGTCGCTTCGGACTTAGTTCTGGGCAAGAGACTCACGATAAATGCTAACTAGGTAAGATGCCAGTGCCGTAGTGTATTCTGTGTAAAATCAAACTGGGATTCCATCCGGACCTGGTGATTTATTTGCTTTCAAATGTTTCAGTTGTTACTCTACGCCAGATATGCTTATTACTATGTCGTCCATACGGGAGTCTGCCCGAGGTCAAATGACGATATGTTTGTACGATTCTCCTATGTGAACGATTTCTTGAACGTGAAATTTGAAACTTCTCATTTCGTTTTGCTATCTCCACCTGCCACACTATACTGGTCAACAAGGGACTGAATGGAAACCTTAGACACGCTTAGCGATTTTACATATGTTTAGAATTTTCTCGGGTTCTCTGTCAGATTTTTTGCTAGTGTGTGACGGTAGTAGTTGTTGCATACTACACGTATAGTTCTCTTCACATTCGCCCGAATCTCTACTTACCTTCGCTTGTCATCATTTATGCGTCCCCTTTTGAACCAATAGTTCAGCAGCCTCTATTTCCTTAACATCCGCCAAATTTCGTTACTAAACCTAGGTGGTTCCTTTCCATCCTTATTCACTTACTAGGCACATAACCATCATGACCCGGTTTACAATGTGCTTCAACGTTGCTATAGTTCCTCAGTATCCATCTAACTAAATGATGCCAGTTCACAGTCCAAGTGAGCTGTTAATAACTGAATATCTTCTCTACCTAGCACGAACGCTATTCTAACCTTCTTGACTGATTTATTAACTTTCATAATCGTAGTTGCTATAATGACATCATGATCGCTAATCCCCGTTTCCATACCGCCGTTGTCGATAAGGTTCGGCCTATTTGTAGCTGCAAATTCTAAGATATTTCCATTGCGTGTGGGCTGCCGAGCTAGATGCTCAGGATAGTTTTCAGGACACGTGTACCAAAGAAATTCGCATAACTATCTGTCTGTACCCCCCTCAATGAATCCATGGACACGCCAGTCTTTACTCGGTAGGTTGAAGGCGCAAGAAATAAGGTTGCATGATCCGGGTATTTACAAGCTATTGACCGTAGACCTTCTTTGAATGTCTCTAGAACTGTCACAGCAGAATCGGGTGGCCTGTAAAAGCATCCAACAACTAATTTTTGTTCACGTACACCTGATATACGCGACCAGATGAGTTCACAGTCACACTCAACTTCGGTCTCAATAGAGACAATATTTTTGTCACCTGCAATGTTTTGTATCCCGCCTGGAAGGCGGCGCGTGTGTATGAGCAGGAACAGGAAAATTACATCTGTACTGCACGTAAGTATATACAGGGTGTTTCAAAAATGACCGGTATATTTGAAACGGCAATAAAAACTAAACGAGCAGCGATAGAAATACACCGTTTGTTGCAATATGCTTGGGATAACAGTACATTTTCAGGCAGACAAACTTTCGAAATTACAGTAGTTACAATTTTCAACAACAGATGGCGCTGCGGTCTGGGAAACTCTATAGTACGATATTTTCCACATATCCACCATGCGTAGCAATAATATGGCGTAGTCTCTGAATGAAATTACCCGAAACCTTTGACAACGTGTCTGGCGGAATGGCTTCACATGCAGATGAGATGTACTGCTTCAGCTGTTCAATTGTTTCTGGATTCTGGCGGTACACCTGGTCTTTCAAGTGTCCCCACAGAAAGAAGTCACAGGGGTTCATGTCTGGCGAATAGGGAGGCCAATCCACGCCACCTCCTGCATGTTTAGGATAGCCCAAAGCAATCACACGATCATCGAAATATTCATTCAGGAAATTAAAGACGTCGGCCGTGCGATGTGGCCGGGCACCATCTTGCATAAACCACGAGGTGTTCGCAGTGTCGTCTAAGGCAGTTTGTACCGCCACAAATTCACGAAGAATGTCCAGATAGCGTGTTGCAGTAATCGTTTCGGATCTGAAAAATGGGCCAATGATTCCTTTGGAAGACATGGCGGCCCAGACCAGTACTTTTTGAGGATGCAGGGACGATGGGACTGCAACACGGGGCTTTTCGGTTCCCCATATGCGCCAATTCTGTTTATTGACGAAGCCGTCCAGGTAAAAATAAGCTTCGTCAGTAAACCAAATGCTGCCCACATGCATATCGCCGTCATCAATCCTGTGCACTATATCGTTAGCGAATGTCTCTCGTGCAGCAATGGTAGCGGCGCTGAGGGGTTGCCGCGTTTGAATTTTGTATGGATAGAGGTGTAATCTCTGGCGCGTGAGACGATACGTGGACGTTGGCGTCATTTGGACCGCAGCTGCAACACGGCGAACGGAAACCCGAGGCCGCTGTTGGATCACCTGCTGCACTAGCTGCGCGTTGCCCTCTGTGGTTGCCGTACGCGGTCGCCTTACCTTTCCAGCACGTTCATCCGTCACGTTCCCAGTCCGTTGAAATTTTTCAAACAGATTCTTTATTGTATCGCTTTTCGGTCCTTTGGTTACATTAAACCTCCGTTGAAAACTTCGTCTTGTTGCAACAACACTGTGTTCTAGGCGGTGGAATTCCAACACCAGAAAAATCCTCTGTTCTAAGGAATAAACCATGTTGTCTACAGCACACTTGCACGTTGTGAACAGCACACGCTTACAGCAGAACGACGACGTACAGAATGGCGCACCCACAGACTGCGTTGTCTTCTATATCTTTCACATCACTTGCAGCGCCATCTGTTGTTGAAAATTGTAACTACTGTAATTTCGAAAGTTTGTCCGCCTGAAAATGTACTGTTGTCCCAAGCATATTGCAACAAACGGTGTATTTCTATCGCTGCTCGTTTAGTTTTTATTGCCGTTTCAAATATACCGGTCATTCTTGAAATATATATATATATATATATATATATATATATATATATATATATATATATATATATATATATATATATAGGCATACATAACTTGTACAGATGAGCACAGTCTCAAGCTGAAACTGTCCCGGCCGTCTGCTCTTTATCAAATGGCTGAGTCTATGGTGGTGCTCGTGCGCTTGCTAGAGTGCGCTGTCGTCGTTGTCTGTCGTAGTTCCAACTTACCTGGCAGCTACGCCGTGGCATCCTAGCTATCGGTACCACACAATGAACGCTCCCCCTCCTATGGCTTCTAATCTGTCTTTCCGAAAAATGTTCCACGACTCGCTAAATATCTCAGAGCTCCCCTCTGAGGGTTTCAGCCAGCTCTCAGTCCCAAGACTGAGTACGAGAACTTTCAAAAATGTTCAAATGTGTGTGAAATCTTATGGGACTTAAATGCTAAGGTCATCAGTCCCTAAGCTTACACTCTACTTAACCTAAATTACCGTAAGGACAAACACACACGCCCATGCCCGAGGGAGGACTCGAACCTCCGCCGCGACCAGCCGCACAGACCATGACTGCAGCGCCTTAGACCGCTCGGCTAATCCCCCGCTGCAAGAACTTTCCTGGAGGGAAATAAATTCGGGAACTTAATTATGAATACTTCAACAGTTTACTGATAAAGTTTAGTTAGTGAAGAAGCCTTGTAAGCAGAGGATAAGGTTGAGACAACAAAGTTAAAAATTCAAGAGTGAAGGTCTCACTGGTCTCACATTGGGAGAAATGTGTTCGTTTCCAGGGCGACTATGTTGATAAATAACTATTCAGACGTGAGGGATGAAGATGTAGAATGTTAACTACGTACGTTTTATTTAAAAAACTTTAAGAGTATACAAACAAAACTTGGGAACCAATTACACAGTGCGTAGCAGTGGATATTTGGTATCATTGCTGGACATTCGCTCGCTTTTCCTCACTTGGAAATGGAATGACTTAAAAATGATTGTAATTTCCTCTCTCTGCAATCTCTGATCTCCCTCAGTTTTTTCTTATTGTCAACACGAGAGCTGAAAGTTCGACAAGCTTTCTGCAGTCTGGCGCAAATCGGAATATCATCCTCAGTAGCGTTCTGCTCAAGCATGGTGTTCTTCCTTTCAACAATCATCAACCTTCAGTTCCGTACCATTCTCATATTGATCTAACCGAGTGGTAACAAAGCTAAGAGTCTGTATCTGTATTTCTTCGATGGCTTCCTTTATTCTGATCTGTTGAGGATCTCAGAGGCGCACTAATCAAGAATACGTAGCTCAAGTGTTCCTGAGAAACCTTCTAACGAGTCGCAGACGGCCGGCCATTCATCCTCCGTACAGTTGACATTATGTTCTTGTTCTGTTTAATGTCGTTTTCCTGCCTTACATGGAAATATTTAACTGACTTGACGGAGCCAAGCAATATAACATTAATACTGTGTTCATGCATTACGGGAATTGTTTTCTATCAATCTGCATTAATCCTGTAAGCATGAGAGCTGCCATAATGGAACACAGCAAGGTTCTACTCTCAGAGTAAATCTGTCACCCACAGTCTTTAAGATATGTGTTGTCTTTGGGATCGTTATGTTAGCACAATCCGTTTTTAGGTGCCTTCGGAGAGAATGTAGTGAAAAAAGGGTGTATTGTGATGTAGACAGGGAGAGAGACCGGAACGTAACGAGTTTAGATATGGTTGTCCTATGAGAAGTTTTTTTTATGTAGAATAGGTGTGAAAGTGGTCCATGTAACAAAGAACATAGGTGCTTGTGGCCCGATTAGCGAACATTTTTTAGGGTTTTGCATAAAGGACCCGGAACATAGACAAGTGTTGCATATCTGTTATCCTGTCACGTGGTATTTAACTGGCGTTGAGCTTGGAGAATGAAATCAAAATGAAAATTAGGTTGTACTGTACGATGGTACACTTTAGAAAAGGAAGAGATGTTAGTATCAACTGAGAAGCTGACAACGTGACGGGCCAACGAAAAGTTTGCCCTCACTATGAGATGAAACAAAGCTATTAAATTCTCCTATATTACCAAAGTAGATTAATAAAATGTAACCCAGCCCATAATTTCTTATATTTCTTTCTTCATTTTTACCTCTTTTAGTGAAGTAAAATATACACACACCTTTATTAAAACGGTTAATTGCGTTCGTAGTTCTTTTAATTTTTCTTATGTCTCTAGCCGTCAGTTGATGATATGAAATAATAAAAGGGTAGCTACAACTGCTACAGGGTGACAGGAAGAGTCTGAAAGGGTTGTAATGGTGTTGCAGGGTGGTTTGTGCTGAGATATAATTGTTGAGAAGAAAATAGAAATCAATTTTTACTTCTTTTGCAGACTAATAATTGTAGTTATTAGGAGTTGTGTGTTTTTAGGTTGGTTAGTACTTTCAGGTATATGTGGCAAGAGCTATGTTGGTTGGTTGGTTTGGAGATTAAAGGGACTAAACTACAAGGTTATCAGTCTCTAAAAGCTAGGCATTAATGTTTATTTTCCCATGGGCAGCAAGTCAGATGTTGAAGGGTGGGCGCGTGGATCCGAAACGGTTACCCTGTACTGATAATGTAGTCCACTAACTGGTGCAGTTGCGAAGTTAGATGCAGAGGAAGAGCAACTAACACACCGAGATGGGTGCGTATTAAGGTTACAATGATCACAATACGTGCCCCTAAACCCCTTACGCCGCCTATGCGTCGTCAGACGTGTTTTCTCTGGTGTTTCGGCAGATATCTTTAATTTCGTTATTGCAATGTCAGCCCAGATTAATTATGCTCATTACTTCCCTCACGTAACGCCCACTCAGGACGGAAAGCGTCAGTCTGTTTCCCGTTACTAACTTAATGATTTTTAAATTGGAATCTGATGTGCCCATTAGACAGAGCGACCCTAAAGTAGTGTAGTACGATATTCGTTTTATCGAAATGTATTAATAGAGGCAGTAAAGAACGGAGATTAAGTTAGTATTTCAGCAGCTACTGAAGAACGTCTCTGAATGGCGCTTGCAGTCAGCGCGTTACAGGGCGCTGCTGTCACTGTTGTTGTACGGGCTGTTCTTCGTGTTTAACAGTCCTTCTGTCGAACGGGCACGTAAAATTCGGAATTAACAATCATTTTCGTTGCAACAGGAAGTAAACCGACGATATCCGTCTACGCTGGGCGTCGCATGAAAGATGTGACAAGCAGTATTTCTTTGGGATGACCGTAGCTACATTTCGCATAAACGAAACCACTAATAAAGAGCCTCCTCTAGTGCTTATTTTTGACAACTGGTTTCGATAGATATAACTCATCTGCTGCTCTTCAAAACATTTTCGTTACAACTGCAAACATCGGCCGAGACACCAGAGAAAATGCGACTGACGACACCTAGGAGAGGTACTTAATAAACTACCAACCACATAATACGGAAAAGCATTCCTTAACGTTAAGCATTGCTGGATTTTTATTTTTAGAAATGGTATGCAACAACATCTGCTTCCCAATGTTACAATTAGCAAAATTATATGATGTCAGTCGTAGCAGTCTACAGAAATCCGCGCGGACGATCCCATATTACGTGAGGTTTTATTGTATGATTATCAACAGCATTAAGTGGTTCCCTTACGTTAATCCACATTTGACACAGGCTGTCATTCATACAAAAGAATAATAGTAATAGAAACTCTGTCCAATTTATTCTGAATCCCTCTAAAGTCATTCAGCGATGGCTCTTTCCGTATACAACAGTAGCACAATTTAACAGTCCACCTCCGAATGATCATGAAGAACGGAAGTCAGTCCACCTCCGAATGATCATGAAGAACGGAAGTGCTACGATTTCGCTTACATGGAATGGTGCTACAGCTGCTTTTGTCTATATTTGCGAAGCGTTGGATGTTTCCGTTATTGGAAACAGTTTATGTAGGAAAACTTCAAAACGCGCCAGAGAAGCCTGTGATGATGTCTCCCGCTGCAGGAGATGGACCACTTGGCAGAAAATTATTCCTGAAATTTCGTGATTGCTGCTCAGAGCAATCCACGCCGCCATTTACTGTGAGAGAATTGTAAACGTGGCAATTGTTTGCGGTCGCTGTTTCGGACTCAACGGTATCGTTTAAGACTTGGACAAAATGTAAGAAAAATGTACAGGGGATTCATTTGGAAGCAGAAGAACACGTCAATTTTGAAATGGAGCCGTGGGCTGCGTTTGAACGTTGAAGACGAAATATTTTAGAGTAATTTTGCTAAAAGCGCCTTTACTTAATTGTTCGCATCCAATACCTGCTGGAGCCTCCAGCTGGAAGGAGTACTTTCGCGGAGCTTCGGTCTGCCGCTTCTTGGAGTCGAGTGCGTGAGAGCTGCCAGCTCTGAGATGACCGCGAAACAATAGACCGCAAACTCCAGCAGCTGCGACCATTCTGCACGCTAGTGGGAGCTGGTGGTGGCAGCGTTGGCTGTACGAGGGGGGAGAGGGGGGGGGGTATAATCTGGAACTGAAAGGCGGGCGGAAGAAGGGGAAAGCGATAGAACGCGCTGCACCATCGAGTTCGCTACCGACATTTGGGACAACGCAGTGTGTGGGAGCTGCGTTTTACAAGATCGTACCTTTATTCAACTTTTCGCCCCTCCGTGCAGTCAACAAGCTGGTACATCATCGAGCCCCGCAGAGAAGCTATTTCTCTTCTTTTTTTTTTTTTTTTTTCTTGTCCGAGAGAGTAGCTTCAAAGTGAAGAGGGATTCATATTGTACTGTCTGTTCTTCTCAGATCGGTTTCACAACTCTACCCACCAACATTTTCCGAAGTTCCCACAAACAATTCAGGAATATTCCAACAGGTAAAATGTGTAGCTTCTTTTGAGAGTTTACTTCGGCCTCTCTGTTCCTTTTGCGGAACTATATGCCACATCCATTATTGTTTTGTAACTATTTCTGTCATAATTCGCTAAATTGTTAACAGCACTGTAAATAAGCTAATTTGTTATATGATTTTTCAGTCTATTTCTTTTCAAAGACATACGTGGCTGTTCCATGGATTTGTTTATGTCAGACACACTGTCACTTAACGAAATTATTCTTTCCCATTTCCTTATGAGATGGTTTACCTATAATAATCGTAACAGTGGTTTTTTTAGTAGTTAATTTATTTTGCAGGGGAAGAACAGAGCCTTGCCTTACCTGTGACCAGGCGTTTTACATCTTTTAAATTCAATTCATTATGAAAAGCGGGTTAAAAATTGCATCTAATACACCTGGAGAGTACTGACTTAGAACTTACAAATACAACACTATGAATTAGCTGATCAAAACTGTCCAGACACCTGTAAGTGGACATTAATATGAAATGTAACCACCCTTCACTTCTATGAGAGCTTGAAGTCTCCTGGTGACACTGTCATTCAGGTGGCTGAAAGTCCAAGGAGAAAAACAACGCACTGTTCTTCAAGAGTCAAAACCGGAGAAAGAAGTGATGTTGGAAGTCAACATTGTAAGTCATCCCAAAGGTGTTCCATTGGGCTCAGACCTGGACTCAGGTCTGTCCACTTCAGAAATGTACTCCTACGTAAATCATTGCCTCACAGCTACTGCTGATAACAGGGTGAGTTGTCATGATGATACAGTCATCGCCTCCGAACCGTTCCTCTACTTTAACTACGAGAAACAGCCAATTCCATAATATCACCCCTTGCGTACTTCACTTCTGGCTCTACACATAGCGGCACTAACGTCCTACAGGAATTAGCCGTGCCCAAAACTTTCCACCAGACTGCTATAGTGTCTGCGTTCATTTTAAGCCCTGCTCAAGATAAATGTGCTAGCTGGAATAATGGTAGTACTTTGGAACTCATGAATGACTCATTCCATTGAGTTCATGTAATTGTTTACTACCACGTATCGCAGTGGTCGACGGTGCTCACCATTAGTACAGGGTGTTACAAAATGGTACGGCCAAACTTTCAGGAAACATTCCTCACACACAAATAAAGAAAAGATGTTATGTGGACATGTGTCCGGAAACGCTTAATTTCCATGTTAGAGCTCATTTTAGTTTCGTCAGTATGTTGTATCACGTTGGAATGATGCCTCATCCGTAAAGAGAACAATAGCACTGAAATGAGGATTGACACATTGTTGGATAAACCAATCGCAGAAGTGTACCCGTGGAGGCCAACCAGCTGCTGATAGTGCCTGCACACGCTGTACATCGTACGGAAACAGCTGGTTCTCCCGTAGCACTCTCCATACGGTGACGTGGTTGGGGTTGGGTTGGGTTGTTTCGGGGAGAAGATCAGACAGCGAGGTCATCGGTCTCATCAGGTTAGGGGAGGACGGGGAAAGAAGTCGGCCGTGCCCTTTCAAAGGAACCACCCTGATATTTGCCTAGAGTAATTTAGGGAAATCACGGAAAACCTAAATCAAGATGGCCGGACGCGGGATTGAACCGTCGTCCTCCCGAACGCGAGTCCAGTATGCTAACCACTGCGCCACCTCGCTCGGTAGTGACGTGGTCAACGTTACCTTGTACAGCAGCAACTTCTCTGACGCTGACATTAGGGTTATCGTCAACTGCACGAGGAATTGCGTCGTCCATTGCAGGTGTCCTCGTCGTTCTAGGTCTTCCCCAGTCGCGAGTCATAGGCTGGAATGTTCCGTGCTCCCTAAGACGCCGATCAATTGCTTCGAACGCCTTCCTGTCGGGATACGTTCGTTCTGGAAATCTTTCTCGATACAAACGTACAGCGCCACGGCTATTGCCCCGTGCTAATCCATACATCAAATGGGCATCTGCCAACTCCGCGTTTGTAAACATTGCACTGACTGCAAAACCACGTTCTTGATGAACACTAACTTATTGATGCTACGTACTGATGTGCTTGATTCTAGTACTGTAGAGCAATGAGTCGCATGTCAACACAAGCACCGAAGTCAACATTACCTTCCTTCAATTGGGCCAACTGGCGGTGAATCGAGGAAGTACAGTACGTACTGACGAAACTAAAATGAGCTCTAACATGGAAATTAAGCGTTTCCGGACACATGTCTACATAACATCTTTTCTTTATTTGTGTGTGAGGAATGTTTCCTAAAAGTTTGGCCGTACCTTTTGGCAACACCCTGTATATTAGGTCTGCAACGTCTTGGTTGAGATGTGGTTTTGACATTTCCACTGCACAACTGCAACATCAATAGACTTGGGCAGCTTTAGAAGGGCTGAAATGTCCGTGATGATTTGTTTACTCATACGAAATTCAACAACTGCCTCACGTTAAAAGCCACTGTGTTGCTGTTACTGCTTCACTACTGACAATATTCCATGTGGGCGAGGCCACGTCTCCTGGCATCTAGTGATTGATTCCACCTCTACTGGCAACACTCCCTGCCAAATTTTATACTGACGAGATCCACTTTCCTGACATCTAGTGATCAGTTCCACGCTGCATACGGTGTACAGAAACTTTCAATCAAATATTGTAGACATGTTAAAGGCAGGCAGACTCATACTTTTGGTACTAGCAGCATTGCACACCAGAAAACGGACGGAAGTGCAAGAGAAGTCTGTATGACAGATGAGAAGGTAAGAAGCAGAGGAGGTGGGAGCATTTGGCTGACAATCTGAGAGGGAAACTGGCCATGCAGTTCAGTGGTGACAAGTCATTTGGCTTGTATTTATTACCATTTTCCCATTTTAACAGGTGCTGAGGCTGTTCTCTGCTTTGATGACAGAGCTTGAGAATTGCTCGCATGATGGACAGAAGAAAGGCGATGCAGGGTCTGGTAGATTCTCTAGTATGCAAATGGAACACGGGGATTCGCGGAAGCAGAGCCGGCCATGCTAGTGGTAGGGGGAAATGTGTTGTCAGGGTGAAAGTTGTGTCGCTGGGTAACTGCCATGTGGAAGACAGCTTTTGTTTGGTTTCCACTCTGGCTAAGATAACAGAATATGGGAGTAAGAACTTGAATCAGCAGCAATCGAACGCTCTGCTGTGTTCAGAATAGTGCCTTCAGCAGATCAGAATTTCCTGCTTCCAAAAAAACATTAAGAGCTGCAAAATTAGCAGCTAGCCGCAAGGACCGTGTTTTTTAACTCTACCAGGAGATGGGAAGTGAGACTAGCTGCTGGGAGTGAAAACGCCGAGTGCTAAAATTCATATGACGTCATGAGGCTGGATCTCATAGAGGGAAACGTTTTAGAGTTTTTAATGTTATGCGCTTCCTCGGTGGGATATTTGTTGAAGAAGCAATTATGCCACCGGTGGACAGAGACTAGCTGTAAAATGATTGGTAGGCGTGTCCCCTTGGTGGAAGGAAAAGAGTGGGCTATTCGATTTCGATAGACAAGACTAGAGCTCGACGTGGGTCTTGAGGCTTGAACACACCTTACCAGACTGTGGTCCCCAATGCAGCAGCCAACTGGAAGTCTGCAGAAGCACGATGGTACTGCATTATACTTCAGAGACCTAGAGATGGAGGCAACACGCTGCTCATCTTCTGGAGATAATTTATGATGAGCAATAATTGCAGCGTCAGCATGTTAGGACAACCCTTGATCAGAATTCAGTCTAAGCATTGCAGTTAACTGTTCCACTTGCATCAGTCCGTTATTGCATGCATGCATGTGACACAGAGCCAAGCAGTCACTGTAGTCGATCGGTAGGAGAGTCGTGAGTCATTTCAATACGTCAGTTACGATTGAGATGCCGACTTTAGGCTTTAGGCTTTGCCAATCAGAAGATTCCCTTTTCTAGATCCATCAGACACTTTCACATTTTTTAAACTTTGTCTATTGCCGTATACGTTTGTTTTCATATTTGTGATTGTTTGGCTAAATTAACACGTTCATTCAAATCATGCTTTTGTTAACACCTTCAATATTTTCATTTCTGATACTAGGGAGTGTCCCCCCCCCCCATTTCTTTAGGATCCACAGATAGGGCCTAAAAATTTATTTTCCTTTATTAATCCGTTTGCGTAATTTAATGTAGCATTGGTCTTAGGGTGTGAAGCATAATGAATTTACTTACATTCGACAGATGCTTCGTTTTGCAAAGCGGTGAATCTTTTAGAAACCTCAAAGTTTTATAATAACGTAAGGTAACAGGTGCAACGATAATATTTAATACGAAAAGTTACATGAAGGTTGAATCTCTACATCGATAGGTTCGAGGGAGACTGTCAAGTATCAAATAATCGCCTTTACTCGACTATTTCAATCTGACGACTCCTACTGTAAACAGCTTGTCGGCCGTTTTGTAGCAGAACAAATTTTGAATTGTTTTTCTCTCAAAGCAACTCGCTGTGTACGGCCAGCATCAGCTCGGGAAGAGACCAATCAAGCGGCGAGATCGCCCTAGTGGTCGCGCCGTACCTGTTGACGGTGGGCGGGATGCTTGCTTCAGAGGCGCTTTGATCCATCAGCAGCGGGAGCAAGCGGCGCGCCGTCATCACAGCCAGCCCTTTCATCAGCTCCTCGCTACTTCGCCTCCTGCGGTGCTGCCGCTCACAGAGCCGGTCGTTGCCTACTTTTCTGTCATCTGCGTCGTAACGAATCGGTTTTACCGGAATTCATTGTCATTACTGCCGCGATCGCCACCCGGAGAGGCGCTGGAACAGGTAATCTGGCAGCGCATTTCGGCAACGGCGCAGGGTAGTTTCCACAGATCAAAGAAGACGGGCACGAAGTTGATGAGAGTATCCGCTTCACCCGGTCCACCACTCTTGCAGTATTTCCCTTCCGGAATAATGAATATCTCAGTTAATGTTTGAATCTTCGTTATTTCGATGACTGCAACTGCCGACACGGTACCAGTTGTGCTCTGGACTCTGTGTTTATTAGTACGAATCCATTTTGTTTTACATAATAATTGTTTTGTGTATAACAGTTTTACTACTGTTACTTCGATAATACATAACTATACTCAAAGTTGCTTGAAGTATTATATTAAAATAATAAAAAAATGGTGCAAATGGCTCTAAGCATTATGGGACTTAACATCTGAGGTCATCAGTCCCCTAGACTTAGAACTACGCAAAAGTAACTAACCTAAGGACGTCACACACATCCATGCCCGAGGTAGGATTCGAAACTGTGACCGTAGCAGCCGCGAGGTTCCGGACTATAGTGCCTAGAACCACTCGACCATCAAATGATGACTGCCTACAAGAAGCAGCATATGAGCTATTAACAAACTTTATTTGATCAGTAATAGAGAACACCGCTGTTGTTTCTGGAAATATCACTGAAAAAAAAAGCATTGACACCATCCACGCTTATTCATGAATTTCAGAGAAGTTTCATATATTTGTAAAAGTAAAGTACTATCAATATGTCAGTTTGGTTTCAAAAAAAAGTCTTTTCAACGGAAAGTGCTATACTATGCTAGAAGTATGTAACGGAAATTTCCTATCACCCTGTGTATTTAGCAACACCAGGCACCGCTTGCAGAAGGAGCGACAGTTAAAATTAAGCTTTTGACAACAGCAACAAGCCACTCTTTGTCTTTTTTGTTTACCCATGGGGAAGGGCTTCATCTTCTCAGTGTGACTGTGGAAATGAACACCAGACGATCCATCACATTGTGACAAGCTGTAGCAGAAGAGCCTACCATGGGAACTTGGAAGATTTCTTTGAAGTGACAGAAGCAGCCCTTGAATGGATCGACAAATTAGATATTAGTTTATAGACTTGTTTTGTAAATTATATATTATGAAATTAATATACTTTTGTAAAATTTTGTAGAACTATGTAATCCACAATTGGTAGTCGCTGTTCATATGTAGTGCCAAACGCTAAATATATAAAAACCGGATTCGCTCTTCAAATGGACAAGAGCATCATCAGAACATACGGTTTAAAGTATGTTTAGACTACAGCAGTAAATGATGACGTTGACAGCGCCAAAGATGAAACTGAATTTCACCGATGTACTTTAAACTGTATATTCTGATTTTGCTGTTGTTCATTTGAAAAACGAAACCGGAAAATAAAAAATAGGAAGTGCGACTTGCAACTGTTTCCAAAAACTTAATCTGTGGATTAGTGACTTGCTGTGCAAAGTTAGGTTTTTTGTTGATGATAATTCAAGTATAGTAATCACACCCAAGAAACAAGAATTAGCTGAGAAATTAGTTAATAGCATGTTTCAGAAAATAATTAAGTGGTGGTCTGAAAACGGATTCTCATTAAATTCTGATAAGACACATTGATAACACCATTAATAAATATACATTTGGCCAGAATTTGTAGCCAAGCTCAATATTCAAAATGTTTTAGTGGGCCCGTTGATAAGAGATTAAATTGAAAGACACACATTAATGATGGGCAGAAACGTTTGAGTTCTGCTGCTTGTGCTATTAGGGTTACTGAAATTTTGGTGATAAAATAACCAGTACATTAGCTTACTACGCCCTTGTCCTCCACTGCTTTCACGTGACATATTTTGGGCTAATTCATCGTTAAGAAAAAAAGTATTCATTGTACAAAAGCGTGCAGTCAGAATAATAGTTGGAGCACACCCAAGATCATCTTGCAGACGTTTATTTAAGGAACTATCAATGCTCACTGTAGCTTTATAGTATTTGCACTACTGGCTATTAAAAATGGTATACCAAGAAGAAATGCAGATGATAAACGGGTATTCATTGGACAAATATGTTATACTAGCACTGACATGTGATTACATTTTCACACAATTTAGGTGCATAGATCCTGAGAAATCAGTACCCAGAACAATCACCTCTGGCCATAACAACGGCCTTGATACGCCTGGGCATTGAGTCAAAGAGAGCTTGGATGGTAAGTACAGGTACTGCTGCCCATGCTGCTTCAACACGATACCACAGTTCATCAAGCGTAGTGACTGGCGTATTGTGACGAGCCAGTTGCTCGGTCACCATTGATGATGACGAATACACGCTTCCAATGTGCGTTCAGCTCGATGTCGCCAAACACGGATGCGACCATCATGATGCTGTAAACAGAACCTGGATGCATCCGAAAAATAGACTTTTTGCCAATCGTGCACACAGGTTCGTCATTCAGTACACCATCGCAGGCGCTCCTGTCTGTGACGCAGCGTCAAGGGTAACCGCAGCCACGGTCTCCGAGCTGATAGTCCATACTGCTGCAAACTTCGTCGAACTGTTCGTGCAGATGGTTGTTATCTTGCAAACGTCCCCATGTGTTGACTCACGGATCGAGACGTGGCTGCACGATCCGTTACAGTCATGGGGATAAGATGCCTGTCATCTCGACTGCTAGTGATACGAGGCCGTTGGGATCCAGCACGGCGATCCGTATTGCCCTCGTGAACACACCGATACCATATTCTGCTAACAGTCATTCGATCTCGACCAACGCCAGCAGCAATGTCGCGATTCGATAAACTGTTTGTGTATAAGAAATCGGTTGGAAAATTTCCTCATATCAGCACGTTGTAGGTGTCGCCACCGGCGCCAACCTTTTGTGAATGCTCTGAAAAACTAATCATTTGCCTATCACAGCATCTTCTTCCTTTCGGTTAAATTTCGCGTATATAGCATCTTTGTGGTGTAGCAATTTTAATGGCCAGTAGTGTATATTCAGTTGTGAAATGTTTTAATAACCCATTCCAGTTCCAAAGCAATGCAGTGCGCATAACTACAGCTCTATGAGAAAGGCTGATCTGCACTATTCTGGATTAAATCTAACTTCCTCACCAAAAGGGGTGAATTATGATGCCACAAAAGTCTATGGTTACTTGCTAAATAAAATAAAGAATGTGACATATAGCCAAACAGCGTTAGAAACAAATTTTAAAAAATTCTGAATGACAATTCCTTCTATTAAACAGATTGTTATTTAGATATAAATCAGTAATTTTACAATTTTTAAACAAAGGGATTAATATCATGTCAAGGAATCTTTTGTTAAACTGACA
Source organism: Schistocerca nitens (assembly GCF_023898315.1). Taxonomy (NCBI): domain Eukaryota; kingdom Metazoa; phylum Arthropoda; class Insecta; order Orthoptera; family Acrididae; genus Schistocerca; species Schistocerca nitens. The sequence goes on along the minus strand of NC_064621.1, from coordinate 476,003,623 downwards.
TGTGAGACATTATGAAGCGTCGTATTCACCCTAGCTGTGAAGCAAGTATGAATCTAATCTATTCCAAATTCGGTACGGACTAGTACCTGTACAATTATCATGGTAAAGCTTGTCAGATCACTAGTCGACTTGGCGCCTGGTGTAAGCACATGTGTCCGGCAATTTGTCTGTAGTCAACCTCACGATCAGCATGGTCCATATCGAAGCTGCATACCCGTATACTGTAATGTACAGAAGGTTTAGTTGAGCGCTGATGACGAAGACGTACATCTGTGACAGTATACTTGCACTGACAGTTTGAAAGATATTCTGAAGATGGACTACGTTTGAAACGCGTCAAATATAAATTTTTGAACGATGAGTGATCTGTCCATTTCAAGCTATACATTCAGAAGTCGCGTTACAAGTGCTCTCTATTTACACTATGGTCTCAGATCTGTAGTGCGACTTTATCCCAAGTCTTTTGTTAAATGAACTTTACTTACCAGAGCCACAGACTCCTAGAACCCCTGTCATTTTAATTTCTCCCGTCAACTGATTCATCCCAATGACATCTCGCTCCTCTCCTGTTACAATTCCATCCCATTATAAGCACAGCCACATCCTGTTCCTTTGCTACAGCTCCTGCAATACGTACATGAAAAATTAACTTATCCCACACACACTCACTACAGCTCCTCAAACATATCTCACGTCCTTTTCTGTCCCATATTTCCAATACATCTGGTAACATAGTGACTGAAAACATCTCCAGTCAAACCCAAAAGCAGCTCCAACACTAATACAATCAGCAGCCTAACTTACTGTAAACCCATCACCTTCGCTGTAATCTTCCACCACATCACGATACTTTCGTTCAATTGATGAAAGTTTCCTTTGGTACCATCCTTTCGTATCCGTTTTCCAACATCTCTCGAGCCGAAATTTAGCTGCTGCCAACCCGCCTCATTTGGCAGAATTAATTAGTAAATGTAAAGTAGCATAGGATTTATACGAATACACTGATAAGACTAGTCATGGGATACCACGTAATATCGTGTCTGACTCTTTTTAATCGGCGTAGTGCAGCAACTCGTGGTGTCCTGGATTCAGCAAGTCGTTGGAAGAACCCTGCAGAAATACTGAGCAATGCTGCCTGTATAGCTGTCCATAATTGCGGAAGTGTTGCCAGTGCCGAATTTTGGCACGAACTGATCCCTCGGTTACGTCACATAAATGTTAAATAGGATCAATACGTGGTGATCTGGGTGGTCACATCATTCACTAGTACTGTCCAGGAGGTTCGTCACACCAATCTCGACCAACTGTAGCCTGGTGACATGACTTACTGTCTTAAAAAAAACTGTTTTGATTCATGAAGTACATGAGTGTCTACAAATGGTCCGCAAGCAGCCAACCATAACAAGGACCCAGCCCATTCCATGTAAACAGGTGGTTGGTTGTTTTTGGGGAAGGAGACCAGACAGCGTGGTCATTGGTCTCATCGGATTAGGGAAGGATGGGGAAGGAAGTCGGCCGTTCCCTTTCAGAGGAACCATCCCGGCATTGGCCTGAAGTGATTTAGGGAAATCACGGAAAACCTAAATCAGGATGGCCGGACGCGGGATTGAACCGTCGTCCTCCCGAATGCGAGTCCAGTGTCTAACCACTGCGCCACCTCGCTCGGTCATGTAAACAGAGCCCATACCACCAGGGGGCCACCACCAGATTGCTGAGTGCCTTTTGAAAAACTGGGTCGACGGCTTCGTGGACTCTGCGCCACACTCGAACCATACCATCAGCTCTTACCCATTGAAACTGGATCATCTCACCACACCAAGGTTTCCCAGTCTTCTGTGGCCCGAACGATATGGTCACGAGCCAGGAGAGGCACTGCAGGTGATGTGCTGTTAGCAAAGGTACTCGCGTCGGTTTTCTGCTACCATAAACCAGTAACACCAAATTTCGTTGCCCTGTCCTACCGGATACGTTCGTCGCACGTTATACACTGATTTCTACGGCGCTCTCATGCAATTCTGCGTGTCTGTTAGCACTTACAACTCTATGCAAACGCCGCTGCTCTCGGTCGTTGAGACAAGGCCATCGTCCACTGTATTGTCAGTGGTGAGAGGTAATGGTTGACAGTTGGTATTCTCAGCACACTCTTGACTCTGTGGGTCTGGCAATATTGAATTCCGAAATGGAATGTCCCATGGATTTACCTCCAACTACCACTCGGTATTCAGAGTGTTAATTATCATCAAGCGGCCATAATCACATCAGGAACGCTTTCACATATATCAACTGAGTACGAATGACAGCTTCACTAATGCACTGTGTACGCGATACTAACATCATCTGTATATGTGCATATTGCTGTCCCATGACTTTTATCACCTCAGTGTATCAAGGCTACAAAATTAAGTCAGACTTTTGTGTGTCCTAGCATCGCTAAGAAGAAGGCAGTCTATGTAATAATGGTCGTAGCATGAAAAGTTTTATTTAAATAAGACTTTATACACTTTTCTTTTAACTGAGAATTTCACTGGATTGCAGAAGTGAACGGGTGTTCTTGGTTGAGTGTTACAAACCCTTCTTCTCGTCAGGATTAATAGGAAATTCCGATTAACGTTTCAGCTATAATGTCAACAGATCATTAACCATCACAGTGGGAGGCTGTAAGTGGTAAATCGGTGGCGTCACATCATTAAATGAATCCGTAATTCATATTGCCTCCGCCTAAATCCTCAGAAAACTGTTGCTTCAGCATTTCACCTACGGAACAGACACTCTGACCATAAACCAGAAGCTAAGCTCCGAGGACAAACCTTGCAGTACTGCAGCACTCCGAAGTACCTCGGAATAACACTCGATAGGTCCCTAACTTTTTAACATCTCTCCAACGTGCCCGCAAAATTGAAGACCTGTAATAATATCATTCAGAAGCTTGCAGTGCTCAGAACCTGAGAATAACTGCTTTTGCACCATCATACACTGTAGCTGAATACTGTTGTCCAACTTGGATGAACAGTGCTCACTGTAGCAAGATAGATGTGCAACTCATTCAGACAATGCGATATCACAGGCTGCATACGTAGCACCCAAACTACGTGGCTACCAGTTTTAAGTAACATACAACCCCCAGCTCTACGAAGATCACATGCTCTCCTCAAGATCTGGAGAAACATTCAGAAGAACCCCCAGCTACCCGTACACAGCGCTATATTAATAGCAGAACATCAGCGTCTGAAGCCAAGGAAACCACCTTGGCGAACTGCACAACATCCTGAAGCCTCCGACTTTAACATCAACGAAGTATGGAGAAGTCAGTGTTCAACGGTCATCTAGTTGAAAAGCCTTCCATGCGAGTTCCAGGTTTCACACTCCCCAGACGCCGGTGGAGAACCATCAATGGCATCCGAATAGGACAAGGGAACTGCCGTTATCTAAAGCACAAATGGGGCTGAGCCACATCTCCAGAATGTGACTGTGGAGCTGCCCTGCAAACAATAAATCACATTGTTCGTGAATGTCCGAAACGAGCCTTCGGGGGATCAATAAATGACATCCACCAAGGATCACCTGAGGGGCTCACCTGGATCAACAGATTGGACTTAGAAATCTAAGAACTTGTGTAATGCGTACATAATTTAGTATAATACTTTGGACATTTGATTCTGTACCTTTATTTTGCTTGTCATTTCTTACACTGTATACTCTTAAAATTATGAATTTGATCAAAGCTCTGCATCGTCATGCGATAAATAAATAAATACATTGCTTCCTCCATAAAATGAGTCTTAACGAAACCGTGGAGAGTCGATTAGTGCAGAATGCGCTGTACTGCGTGTTATTCTGTTCGTTTCATTAATAATGTGAGGGGAAGAAAGGAGACAAAGGTAGTCCCGGCGAACAGCCTAAGCCACCCGCAAAGCACCACGGGAAGCGCTACGCTTAACCTGTCCATCGAATGGATCATCATCAGTAGCGTCTAATGCCTTCGATCCATAAAACACTGCGCTGAGGTTTGGTAGTTAACCCTGGACTTAGGTAGAGGTTTTGGTGATCTATTACTCTACTCCCGTATCAATTTTAAAGCAGAAATTGGATGAACTTGGAGGCGGTGGACGTAGAAATAACACGCCAATGATTTAGTAAATTTCGCAGTCATAGCTAGCGATTAATTTCTTCGCGGATTGGCGGGTGACAGGGAGTTTTGTATTCTGTTCGTTTCGACTTTTCACTAGCAAACTTGTTACTAACCACAAAGCTGTCCTGTTAGAAAAACTTGCTAAAGGAAATGGCAAAACGGCAATAACTTCCTGGCAGATTACAACTGTCTGCAGCCCGGGAGTCGAAACCAGCAGTCACCAGATTTGGCTCAACACACCAATTTCTCGTCAGTTATAAGAGTTATAAAATCTAGATTTTATCAACTGCACGATTTTTGTGCATTTTTGATAATCTGAAGGAAACGAAATCTTTATTAAACTATGTTTTCAGCTAACTGCAAATAAGTCCGTCAAATAAATCATGTACCATGCCCTATTTTGGAAGACGAAAGATCTACACCTCGTCAGCCACAACGGGAGTCCACATCTTATTTTATGTCAGTTTTTTACATTTATCGCTAATATTTTACGGTCAGCGCCCTGCTGTTCTAGCAACAAGCGCCAGGTACAAGAGTGCTGAACAAGTAATAATTAGGTGTTCACGTTACGACAGACGTAGGAACATGTTTCTCAGGGCTTTCATCAGAAGGATTTTCCCAGCGTACATGTGTGAAAGACCTGATTCCTCAGCTGACCACAGCCGGCTACGTCAGTATCACCCTTTTCCTTCGAGTAGCAGGTACCATGTTATAAATCAGCCGCATAGCATCCAGCTCGAGATCATGTGGTACATGGACTGCTGAGTGTACATGATGTACTTGTATTAGTGTATAATATTATACCTTACGTATTATGTATGATAGTGTATGTCTAGTATATCATTTCTCACTTCTCTGGCCAAGGGCGAATAAATAAATTATTGTAAAACGTGAGACAGCAGTGGCCGCAAAGAGTACAGAGTCACTACGAAGACGCAGTGTAAATTAAGCTCTGGTGATATGCGTGTTATGCAGACTAAAGGTCGAGGTAACGTTCTTAAATTTTGTACTGCGGGTGACTCATGCTGTCTGTCTCCGTTCTCTCTCGCTCTCTCTCTCCCTCTTTCACTGTCTCATTTTCGCCTTCATCATAAAACCAGCAATTTTTCCATTTACGGATCGAGGTAACCCTACTTCTACAATCGATCTAGTGCCGTACCCATTAATATGTTAACATATGTCCTACCAAAATGCCTCTTCTTCTTGTATTATGCACGTATTCTGCAGAAAATTTCGTTTTTCATTATTTCACCTAATTCCCACCATCCTTTTGTAATACTTCATGTCAGACGGTTCGATTTCATTATTTTCCCGTTTCGTCACCGCCCATAATTCATAACCATACGAAGTGCTGCTTCAGGCGAACATTCCGAGATATTTCGTCCCCAAATTATGGCTTTGTCTGGTACTGGTGGGCTTCTTTTAGCGAGGAATGCCATTTTTGCCAAGGTAATGCGCATTGTATATCTTATTGCTTCTTCTGTAATATGTTATTTTCTTTCCAAAGTAACAGAATATCTTCATCTACTTTGTGGTCCCCAATTTCAATGTTAAGTTTATCCCTAATGTGATGTGTGATTCTCCTCATTACTTTCGCCTTTCTTTGGTTTCTTCGTTACCCAAATTTTGGGCTCATAAATATATTGGTTTCACTCCACAGGCCATCCAATTCTTCTTTGCATTCGCTGACGATAGCATATGGCTAATACGTATGTTGACATGTGTTCTATTTTATTCACCAACTGGTTCTACTCCAAGACCGTGCTCACTGTAGTCAGAATGCTATTAAAATACCACGCTACATGTCATACGTCTTACGAAGCATTTAATGATTGCAATGGCTTATCTCGCATTTATATTAACCTGTTATCTTGCATTGTTAATCATTTATATATGATACACAGAAAAATTTATTACCAAAATTTAATGACATTATTAATGACCTTCTGAAGTTGCGATTTACTGCCATTAGTGTAGTTACCAGTTTGTTATTGTTACTAAATAAGCAGTACTAGTTTCTATAGATTGTACGTTAACTTTTACACAGAGCATTACATGAAGTGTTAGTGGGGGCCGTGAAACTTTTAATCTTTTATAGTTTAAGGAAAGTAATGAAACACATAATTTTAATAGGACAACTACTTCAATAATAATTAATTAAGTTTTGCATGACCTTTCACTGTGGATTACCCACTGGTTAACCGACTATAACAAGGCATACATAAAATTGTTAATTTCATAACACATTTGTTGAATAACTCTTTCAATAATAGACAATTGTACCAACTTGAATAAAAGGAATATGAACACAGAATCACTATTTACAACTTGCTATACCAATATGACTGCTGCAGGGCTTCAAACTGCAGTGACCTAGATTTTATTTCTGTAATTACAGTTCACCAGTAATCTTTATATTCTGAGAAATTATTCTAACAATTTTTGGAAGTATAACTCCAGAGTAAAATTGCAGTTAATTACGTTTTTGCTATGGATTGAACCGAGGATCTTTGATTACCACGAGGAGCACTTCAGTTAAAATACAATTTGAATGATCAAATCATGTTACTTAGTTAGTAATAATTAATGTAATTAGTAATTTAAGCACTTTTACTTTATACGGAAAAGAAAACTCGGAAACTTCTTGTAACAAGAACAAGATCCTTTCGAGGTCAATGACATACGATAGCTCACAGTTCGTGATATAAGACTAGTATTAATCACATATTATTCCAAAACGGTAGCAAACATTAATCCAAGCATGCATTTACGATATTAAAAGTTAATTTACCTGAATGTGAATGCATTGGTGACCTTCTGTGTTTATAGAACGAAGTTATATGGTGTAATCATGGCTCTTGATGCCCTACGCTCTGTATTAAACTTTCTTGGCGTCGTAAATTCAGATTTTAAACAACCCAGTAAAAGGCGTGATACACCGGTTAACAACAATCCACAACTGAGGCATAATTGCACCACGTTTGCAGAAATCTTTCCCTGATTGATCATTCGGATTGTTGACTCGTCCAGAGCTAGCCACTGACTACATGCGCCACAAAGTCTTCTCACACCAGTTCGCGATCTTTCATCTTTTTCATTCCAGTCTAAGTCCTTTCGTTTTCTTAGGATTTATCTCCAGCTCTCCTATCGCATACATTTCCTATGCATGGATCAGTTATATATTACAATGTTCTGCATTAAATAAAATTGCTCCAGGAAAGACATTAACAAACTATTTCCAGGTTACAACAGATTTCAGAATGAGAAAAACACTTAAATACATCTCAAGTTCAAGAAGTAACATAACAAAAATGTACCGATAATCGACATAAGTGTTACAGTAGCAATAACATCAATGAAACTTACAACTGTTATCCCTTCACCGAGTATTCCAGTCTCACTCTTGAAACTTCCTTTTATTTACTTCACTGCTTTTTTGTCTAATTGCATTGCTTCTTGGCTTGCACACTAAGCGAGAAGGAGTACATACATCTTTGTCTTACACCCATTTTCATCAGAGTGCGCCGCGCGGAGTGGCCGCGATGTTTGAGGCACCATGTCACGGACTGCGCGGCCTCTCCCGCCAGAGATTCGAGTCCTCCCTTTGGGCATGGGTGTGTCTGGTATTCTTAGTATGAGTTAGTTTAAGCAGTGTGTAAGTCTAGGGACCGGTGACCTACACAGTTTGGTCCCATAGGAATTCACACACATTTTTGAACATCCGAGGGCTTTTCCCTTGATTTTCCAATTACGTAGTTCCCTTTTCGTTATTCTACATGATGTAACTACCCGTGTATTCCTGTAGATAACCCATATACTGCAGTAAACACTCTGTTGGAATACACTTACCTGTCCTTAAGCTTGCCTTCATTTTTTTTCACCGAGCGAGGTGGCGCAGTGGTTAACGCACTGGACGAGCATTCGGGAGGACGACGGTTCAATCCCGAGTTCGGCCATCCTGATTTTTTCCTTGATTTCCCTAAATCGCTCCAGGCAAATGTCGGGATGGTTGCTTTGAAAGGGCATGGCCGACTTCCTTCCCCATCCTTCCCTAATACAATGAGACCGATGACCTCGCTGTCTGGTCTCCTCCCTCAAAACAACCCAACCTTCATTTTATTCGGGGTCCAGTACAAATGACAATAACAGTCGCGCACTGAAGTATATTTAATAGACGATTAAAACACTGAAACTGAAAAAAAATTATTGTGCTGCTGATGAATTCAAAATTTGTGCTAGAAGAAAGATATCACAAGGAAGAAAGCGAAAGACTTCTCAGTTCAAAATCTGGAAAACAAGAGAAAGCGTAGACAGACCTCTATGTCATAAGAAGTAGATAACACCGCTCATGTTAGTAATTTTTGAGAACATTCCTCGTGGAGAAACAGCGATCTGGCTTTTAAATGGATTGTAAACAGTCTCGACAACAAACACTTTCTTTAGATGGTCACCGCTACCGCCTACCATCATGGCTTGACGGTCTGAGCATGCCGAACACTGACCGAAACAGGACGCAACCGAAATAAATGTTTTTGCAATCGAGACTGTTTATAATCTATTTTCAAAATTGCTGATGTTGTCGGCGAGAGCGTGATACTCTATTTATACTGCCAGTATGAGCGTATGTGCTGCCGTGGTTACTAATTAGAATTCTCGCAGTGAGGCACTTAGGCGATGTCATCTAGTGAACATATGATACCGTGTGACGCACGCCCCATTGCCCACGCACAGACTACTGACGCATCCACGGGATGAATCACTTCTCACATCGCGCTGCCACCCCCCCCCCCCCCCCTTCCGCTCCGCCCGACTTAAACTCCCACCTACAACTAACTGACAACGGAGCCTTCCCGAGATCAGGCCGAAACCTGTCTCTTAGTCAATATCCTACGACACTGTATGAAACGTCCCATTTCAACAATTATTCATGACTGTCCTTAAACTGACACACAATATTTTTAGCGCAACGTAGTCTGACTTTCAATAATCCCTACAAAAGAATGGCCCTGACTAACATTAACCTATACCTTTCACAAATCACTACCTCACAAAAATCTTCGTTACTCGAACTACTGCAATACAGCGAGCGCCACTACTGCCAGCTAAATAAAAGATTCGAACTACGGAAGGCACTAACTACTGATAGGCATCATTGTTAGCAAATGAAAGATTTTAATAGAGAACGAACAATGTATTTACCTTAACAGTGTTGAAAAATCATAATATACATAGCAGTTCATGACATCCAGTCTTACAAATTTCAAAACTCCGCCATTTCTCTCCCCACATCCACCACTGCTGGCGGCTCACCTCCAACTGCGCAACGCAACGCGCTGTTAACATCCAGCAGCCGCTGCCCAACACTACAATGGCAGACAACAATTCAAACTAGCCACAGACTACACACAGCACAGCCAGATATTCTCATACAGAGCGCTACGTAACGTTGCCAATAAGAAAACATTAACAGCCTACTTACATAGCCCCCATGCTCCCCACAAAAGGTTTTACAAATTGTTTTGGGCAGTGGCCAATAATGATTTGATAAAATTTTTCATAATTACAATAACAAAGATATCAAATGCACACACTTATAGATACAATGTTGGTCAAAAGCTAAAATTTTCTCACAGTCCATAAAGACAGTCCTCATCATTCATCACAGTAAAATTGCAGTTTTTTTTTCTCAAAGTCTGAGCAGTAAAAGAAAATGAACACGGAAGTAGTGGATTTTCATGCTGTCTTGAAGAAGTAGTGTTGTCCTTCCAACGGAAAGACAGTGCTGACTCTTGAAGAATATTGGTAGGTAGGTCATCACAGAGAATACCCACTGTAGTCCTGGTAGAGATTACGGTATTGGTGGGCCACCAGAGGTGCAGACCCACTGCAGTCCTTGTAGAAATAATGGTATTGGTAGTCCATTAAAGATTCAGACGACACTGCAGTCCTTGTAGAAATAATGGTATTGGTGGGTCATCAAAGGTGCAGACCCACTGCAGTCCTTGTAGAAATTGGTGGGCCATCAAAGATGCAGACCCACTGTAGTCCTGGTAGACACGGCCAGCAGCCATCTGTTGCGAATGTGCAGTTGCACAATCACCATCGAAGCGTCTTGTGGACAATATAGCAAGTACATAAACCACCACTTGTGCACTCACAAATTGTTTGGCATATCCTTAGAACCAGCAATGCTGTTAACCAGTCCCTTGCTGAATTATCAACATATGCAAACACTAACAGTCCCCTTTTTTTCTCACATATTCCGCGTGTACTATGACAAACAAAAACGTGTGCAGTGAAATGGAACTTACAAGTTAATAATATGATGAACTGGTGTCAATTATAATTTTATAACATAAGAATACAATTACAAAGGTACAAAATACATCATTGAAGAACATAACAATACAGATAACATTCGTAGTACAAGCTTTACAGAAGAATCGAAATAACGTATACATCAGTGTTACATGAATTATGACATGAGTACATACATAAAAGATCAGAATAACTTTCTAAACATCAACTTCACACATGAGCATTAAAACAGAACAGAATAAATAATGTCTAAACATCTTTACAAAGAAAATAACATATTATCAAAAAAATTCTACAACGTAACTCTTATTAGCTAAACACAATAAGACAGGAAAAACACAAATTCACATAGTGTAACAACACAAAAATACAGGACAGGGTTTGTTTTCAGTGTGACATTTGGTACTGCAGTCCACCCCAAAACTTCATTCCATATATCTTTCCTCTTATTTCAACATTTGTTTCCACCAAAAAAATTCTATCCAAGCATACTTTCTGTATTTATATGTTCACACATTTATTACCTCATTATTTATTTTCCATTATCTTACCTCATCATTTATTTCCAAGAAAAAGGAACCCAACTTTTTTGGTTCATATCCTCTTTCAAAATACTTTTTTGGCCAAACCATTTTCTTATAGATTCTCAATGCATTTCATCCAATTCATCACAACTTGTTCCCTTATATTGCCCACCCCATCTTAAGCTAATTTAAATCTACTGAGCTCAGATGTTAACTAAGGGACGAGGCAATGCAGCAGCACAAAACAATTAACACAAACAGCAATGACAAAAAAATGCAAATTGGCAAAGCAAGCAGCAATATTGCAACTAATAAAAGGCAATGAGCAGCTAACAAGAAAAATAAATCAGTAGTAAAACTGGCTTAACAGAGTAATGTAAAGTGAAATTTAGTAGCACTATGCCTGGCAAACAGCCGCAGCAAATGCAATAACTTATATCTAAACATGACATAGCTCAAGCAGAAAAAATATTACATTAAAAATGGCCATGTTGAATACCTACACTAGAGTGATGCATCACAAAAACTTACTGTGCAAGAAAGTTACCAAGTCATTAAAAAATTATTTATGCAATTCCTGTGAAGGGAAATGTCTATTTGTGCTCTCTTTTCTAAGAAAGTATATCATAAACGTATTCTTTACTGGGTCTGTAGACAGAAAATAGTGATATTAGTACATCTATTAAATTTTATAATAACCAATGCTGCAGTGCAGCTAGAAACTAGATATTAAAGAAAATGAGCAAATATGTACAAAGGAAGGCATGAAACATCATTCATTAGCCATAAGGCATTTCATAAGGTAGTAAAAAAATCTCTCAACAAGAAAGACAGTAGTCATAATCAACTGTATGGACATAAAAATATTTCTCGTCATTTCAATAGACATTTCAGTAAATATCATAAATTAAGAGCTCCACGGTGTTATCATATGTTTTCAAGTTTGAGCGTGTCGTATTTGCGATGCTTTCTACAAAGGAATGTCAATAGCGAGGATAATGGCCCCTTTTTTTTCTCCACCTGTGCCTCTGAAAGGCACACATTAATGGCTTTTTTCCATGCGACTGTCACGCAGCTGGGTTCCCACGACTCATTACGTGAAGGTAATCACTTAACTTTCTTACTGAAATATTTACAACAGCAGTTTGCATTACAGTGACAGTCTCATATAAAAAATTTCACAGGTCGAGAATTTGCGTTGCAAATGTGTGGAAACAAAATCCTATGAATATAACAGTGTGCAAAAAATTTTCGCTTGCATTGTGATACATTCACGCATTTACACACATTTCATAACTCTTAAAGTACGATTCTTGGTGTCCAACATCCTTTTTCACAAGTCAGAGTCCCTAACCACTACTTATTATTCCTTACCCTATTACACATATACATATTCGTCGACACTTCTTCAATATTTCATCATAATAAATATGTAGCATAATCAAATTCCTCATATACGGTAGCATCATCTTATTGATCATAAACATACCTCAACAGCATAATAAACATCGTCGTTGTAAAAATAACATCATGACACCTCAGTAAAACTTCAAAAACATCGTAGCTTTCTGCAATAATGTCAAAACCTAAAAAAATTCTCTGCTCATTTCAATAGTGTCATCTACCTCAAACGTACTTTACAATCATGCTCCCTTACCAAATACATCATTCAAAGCTCTCATAGTATCACAATGGTTCCAAAAAAATATGAACAGTTCACAAAGTACAGACAAAATACAATTTCATAAGTGTGAAGTTACCCAACTGTGTAATTGCGTAAACTTGTGTCACTGAGGTAGTAAAAAAAAATGTTTATCTCTCAGTTAAATGATCAGATAGCTGTGTAATTTGTGTGTTAGAGAAATATGGTACCGATGTGTAAAGTTGTATAAGCAAATACCATATTACTAGGGCTCCTTGTGCTTGCCAAACACATGGTACACAAAGTAAGCGTGTACCCCCCTGAGGATTAATGTAATTATACCCTCAGGTGTTACAGATTATTGCAATGGAATGAAATGTATCACGGAAAAACTTTGTATCGTAGTACTTCAAATATCTTTAAAAATAAATGTTTTGAGTACAATATTAATCACTGAAATACGTGTACTGTAGCGCTAAACTGTGCGTCTTGTTGTAAGATAATCTTTGTGAAAGTGTCGTAGTTATCGTCCTCCGAAAGCTAAGTTCTGCAGAAGTCAATGTACTTACCTTATGATAAACAAAAGTGAAATGCTTTGCATATAGATATCTTAGTTATTACGCTTATTGTCGTGATGAAGAAAGTACTGTGCTGTAACATATTGTTGAGCTACTGAAAAGGCTGTCTCCTTGTAGCTATACCACAAAAGTTACTACTAAAACATGTTTTACTTTCCAGAATAATTCAGAAAAATTGTGCAGATATAGAACAGAAACACCGCAAAAGCAACATTGTAAATTGTCACTCATTAGTAGCGTCGTGATAAAATCGTGTAGCTGTCACATAAACTAACCACTGTGTCATCTGGTATCTCACAGAAAGTACTTTAAATCCAGAATGTGTTTTCAAGTAAACCAAAATGTTGCATTAAAATCTCATTAGCAGTACTGGTAAATGTTCTAAGTACGTGAGCCTTATAGTCGTTACTTAATCGTGCAACTAACAAGCAAGAATGTACAAATAACAACACTGTGTCATCTGTTCACTATAACAATGCATTCGTAAATACTGTCTAAATACGTTCCCTAGGTTCTAGACTGGATAGTTAACTTCAAAACATTGTTGCATGTTAACAGTATCTCATTGTGACCAATTTTACTAGTAGTGTGAAGTGAAAAATTTTATGGCAAAGACTAAGTTAAAAAGCAGATTATCTCTCAATAAACAGTTTTACATGTGAAATGTGGTGTAAACCTTTACTCTTCCTAGTACGCAGAGTTTCAACTTCAACGCAGTTATCATGTGGTATACGCCGATAAGGAATGCTAAAATTTTTCTCAAGGTTAGCGTCTACGTTATTTTTCTCGGAGCCAGCCGGCGCACGTGTCTGCCTGCGGTGCGAGTCATTGTCTGTCTCTTTGTTGCCGCGCGTAGTTACTGGGATTTGGAGGTCTAACTTCTACAAATTCACCTTGTCGAGAGGGCCCTGCTCTGTTTGAATCCCGCCAGTTCTGGTGCAATTCAGGTCTGTCGTTACGATCATATCGTCTGTCGTCATGTCAGTAGATTCCACAGTTTCTTTCTTGTCGGTCACGTGGTGGAGAGTTTCTCCCTGAATCGTAACTGCGCGCTGAACTGTTGCGTCTGAAGTTATTATGTCTCCCGTGATAATAATATTTCTTGTTGCCATATTGTCTGTTTCTATGATTGTCTCCATCATATTCATTACTACGGAAATGCAATCTTTCTCTGTAATTATTACTACTTTGCCAACGGTTATCATACGTGTGGTGTCTGTTTTGGTCACGATTTGTGTTGTGAGAATAGCCTTGTTGTGTCCAGTTATTATTTCTTTGGCTCTGAGCACTATGCGACTCAACTTCTGAGGTCATCAGTCGCCTAGAACTTAGAACTAATTAAACCTAACTAACCTAAGGACATCACACACATCCATGCCCGAGGCAGGATTCGAACCTGCGACCGTAGCGGCCACGCGGTTCCAGACTAAAGCGCCTTTAACCGCACGGCCACACCGGCCGGCCTATTATTTCTTTCATCACGGAATTGCGACGGTTGTGACCTGTAATTGTTGTGCTCCTGCTTTCGCGTTCCACGATTGTCAGTGTCAATTTCCAATTCTTGTAACAGTCCATGAAAAGCTTCAATGTCGTCTTTGCAACGTCCTGCCGAAATAATATGTCGTAAATGTTCAGGTAATTTGATTAAGCAAATGCGGATGAGTTCTGAGTGGCTGTATGAGTTTGACAGGTACTGATTCTTGTGCAACATGTCTTCAAAATATTTCACAAGACTGGAAAATTCAGATAGTTCGAAATGTTTCATCATTATGATGCTGTGTTTTACTCGGTCTTGTGTAGCTTGAGACCAATATGCTGAGAGGAAGGCATGGTAAAATTCTCCTTCACTGTGACAATCGTGAATGACCGATCGCATTCTCACAGCAGGTTCATTCTCTAAATAGCCACACATAAATTCTAATCTGTGCTCTAATGACCAGTTGGGAGGAAAACAATGAGAGAATTGATGGAGCCACGCTTGTGGATGAATGTCGTTACCAGAATTCTTAAATGTTTTAAATTTACGTGTAGTAATGAACAGCTTATAGTCAAAATCATCATGTCGGCGAGTCGCATATCGGTCATTGTTACGTCGTGTCGGCGGTTCCATTTCAAAATTCGGTGCACCTTGCCAATTTCTTTCATAATTTCCGAAATGCGCTGTGTTATTATTTTGTGGCAGTTCCGTATTTCTATGTCCCTCTTCCCATATTGGGGCGCGAGTGTCCTCTGAAATACGTAATTCTTGTATTACCTGTGTCAGCTGATCTTGTACTTCCCGGATTTCTCTTTGGTGTTGCGTATTAATTTGATTGTGATTTTGTTTGAATTTCCTAATTTGTTCGCACTCTTCTGTGTCATTAAAGACTACCGGTTTTGTGTTATTCAGATTATCGTCTACCTTCGTAGATAAATTATTTAGCTGATCCGAAAGTTCAACTACTTTCTCTGGTAATGAACTAATTTCCTCCATGTGTCTTTCTGAACCAATTTTCAGACTATCTACTGTGTCCCCTAAGTTTTCCTGAGTTTTTGCAAGTTGCGTAACCGAATCGGTAGATGCAACTGAGTCAATTTTAGCTTGCAAGGTCTCATGATTTTCGTGAACAATAGTTTGCACTTCTTTTATGACTGCTTCGTGATTCTGTAATGCATTTTCATGCCGCGAAAAAATAGGTTGAAAATGCTCACAAATTTGTGTATTTACGTCATTACAAACTTTTTGACATTTCGATTCAATGTTATGTAACTCAGTAGTTAAATCTTCACGTGTTTGTTCAAGCGTGGTGTGTAACTTCCGAAGATTTTGTTCCCTTGTGTCTAACTTTTGAAGCTTTTGCTGTGTTTATCTCTGATTTTGTTCCACTGTGTCTAACTTTTGAAGCTTTTGCTGTGTTTGTCCCATTTGTTGTATTAATCGTAATAACAATGCATTGGTGTCTGAAACATGTTCCTCAGTGCTTTTCGGCAGTGAATTTGCACCGGCAACATTCACATTTTGACAAGCAGAAAATATGTCTTGACTTATTTTAGAAAACGCTGAGGACCCAAAACCTGAATCTACAGTATTTGCGAGATTGTGTCCTGTCATTTTGGATTCCTGAGGCGAGCTATTGCCGACTGATCGATCGATAATGCTTCCCTGTTCACTACCTGTTTCACTGTCTACACCATTATTTGACGCCCGCTCCATTTCCCTATGCACAGTTACCGATTTACTAGTGTCAATGTATGTTAATTCATTACACAGTGGTGCTGGTAAGCTACGCTCGTCGTCACTATTATTTCTCAGTTTACTTTGGAGCCTAGTGTTACGTTTTTCACACGCCATTATTGTCACAATATTTCACACGATAACACAGAAAAGCACAATTTGAAGAGTAAAATAAGAAAACACATTAACATAGCACTGAAAATAATATCTAGTTAATTGCAAGCGCAGCTGCGAAATACTTGGTGCAAATCTACATGCATGCCACAACAACAATGAAAGACTGCAACTACAAAGGAGATTCTCTCTACAATTACGCGCTAGCAATAAACAATAGCTACACTAATTACACAAACTACAAGAAAAAAAATCTGAAGATTCCAGTGAGATATCCTCGGCTAAGGGTCGACATATGAAACGTCTCCTTTGAACAATTATACATGACTGTCCTTAAACTGACACACAATATTTTTTAGCGCAACGCAATCTGACTTTCAATAATCCCTACAAAAGAATGGCCCTGACTAACATTAACCCACACCTTTTACAAATCTCTTACCTCACAAAAATCTTCGTTACTCGAACTACTGCAATACAGCGAGCGCCACTACCGCCAGCTAAATAAAAGATTCAAACTACGGAAGGCACTAACTACTGATAGGCATTGTTAGCAAATGAAAGACTTTAACAGAGAAAAAACAATGTATTTACCTTAACAGTGTTGAAAAATCATAATATACATAGCAGTTCATGACATCCAGTCTTACAAATTTCAAAACTCCGCCATTTCTCTCCCCACATCCACCACTGCTGGCGGCTCACCTCCAACTGCGCAACGCTACGCGCTGTTCACATCCAGCAGCCGCTGCCCAACACTACAATGGCAGACAATAATGCAAACTAGCCACAGACTGCACACAGCACAGCCAGTGCTTTTCATACAGAGCGCTACGTAACGTTGCCAATAAGAAAACATAAACAGCCTACTTACAACTGTTTCCAAATTGCAAAACGCAGTTAACGTTATGCAAAAATCTTTCATATATGATAAATTCTGGAAGTTATTACAGTATCACTTTCTGGATATGTGGAGGAAACAGTTCCATAGCTAAATTTGACGCAGTATTATAATGTCATAGGAGCGCTAGCAAAAAAGGGTTTTTATAAGCTTGCACATCACAGTTGCGTCTGCAACACTCCTACGATCTATGTACAAAACTGCTCTCAAGAAGAGGCGTAAAAAGTCTCTGCATCTCTAGTTCAAAAAGTAATGGAACTTCGCTGCTGCACCGAAAACTTGTTCGTCTACTTGCTCGTTCATCAGATGCTACGATCATCGAAATGCTTCTGTAGAAATATGGGCCTAGATAAATATGTATCTGAGGACAAAGAGAGAGAAAGAAAATAGTGTAGATAAACTATTAATACAAAGAGAAGGATGAAAAATCTCACGTGAATACTTATTGCGTTCCGCTTGTTACCTATTTTTATCCGAAAACTGGTTGGGTTTGTTCACACATGAATTAAGCATCTTTCGTAGTCAGGGACTATGACACCAGGGTAAACTATGTGCAAACTGAGGGTATGCAGTGTTAAGGATCCATTTGTCATGGTAATCGGTCGTCAAATGGCGCTCAGGAGGCCTCTCTGTGCACTCTCAGTTTTGAGTCTGCAGGTTGTGACTGTGTTGACTTTGGAGTGAAAAGTGTAGGCAACATGCAGTCTCAGATACATCCAAGCCCCTCTTACGATTACGTACATCTGTTAAACTACACTCATGCTCATTAATTAAGGATAATGTTGGTACATGGTGAAACAAAGCTCTGGGGGGCGGTTTCTGGGTTTATATCACCTCAGGGTGCATTTGACCTGCGGTCGTCGCACGGTGGTGCTGGCAGCAATCCACATACGAGAGGTGTGTTGGTGCATGTCAGACTACGCTGCAGCGAGTAAGTGTGCAGACATTTTCAGGGGTGCTAATGGTGACTGTGTGTTGAAAATGGCTCAAAGAACACATATTGATGACGTTATGAGGGGTAGAAAACGAGGGCGACTGGAGGCTGATCAAACACAGTGTGATCTTAAGATTATGGTAACGATTCCAGCAGACTGGAAACGTGTCGAGGGGCTACAGTACGGGATGTCCACAGTGTACAACCCCACAAGAATACCAATGTCTCACCATCAGTGCCCGCAGACGGCCATGGAGTACTGCAGGTAGCCTTGCTCGGGAACTTACCACAGCCACTGGAACAGTTGTCTCGACCACACAGTCTACAGACGACTGAACAGACATGGTTTATTCGCCCAGAGATCTGCAAGGTGCATTCCACTTACCCCTGGTCACAGGAGAACCCTTAAACCCTGGTGTCAAGAACACAATACGTGGTCATTGGAACAGTGGTCCCACATTATGATCACGGTCGAGTCCAGGTACAGTCTGAACAGTGATTCTCGCCGGGGTGGGATTATGATTGGTGCACGTACACCCCTGCATGTCTTTGACAGAGGAACTGTAACAGGTCAGGTGTATCGGGACGTCATTTTGCACCGGTATGTCCGCCTTTTCAGGGGTGCAGTGGGTCCCACCTTCCTCCTTATGGCTGATAACGCACAGCCCCACCGAGCTGCCATCGTGGAGGAGTACCTTGAAGCAGAAGATATCAGTCGAATGGAGTGACCTGCCTGTTCTACAGACCTAAACACCAACGAGCAAGTCTGGAATGCTCTCGGTCGACGTATCGCGGCACGTCTTCAAATCCCCAGGACACTTCAGGAGCTCCGACAGGCACTGGTGCAAGAATCGGAGGCTATACAACAGCAGCGGCTCGACCACCTCATGCAGAGTATGCCAACCCATTGTGAAGCCTTTGTACGTGTGTATGGTGATCATATCCTATATTGATGTCGGGGTACATGCGCAGGAAACAGTGACGTTTTGTAGCACACGTGTTTCGGGACGGTTTTCTCAACTTACCACCAATATCGTGGACTTACAGATCTGTGTCATGTGTGTTCCCTATGTGCCTATGCTATTAGCGCCAGTTTTGTGTAGTGCCACGCTTTGTGGCACCACATTCTGCAATTATCCTTAATTTATGAGCATGAGTGTACATCAGCCATTTCAAAAAAATGGTTCAATTGGCTCTGAGCACTATGGGACTTAACATCTCATGTCATCAGTCCCCTAGAACTAAGAATTACTTAAACCTAACTCACCTAAAGACATCACACACATCCTTGGCCGAGGCAGGATTCGAACCTGCGACCGTAGCGGTCGCGCGGTTCAAGACTGAAGCGCCTATAACCGCTCGGCCACACCGGCCGGCTCAGCCATTTCAACGGAGTCGCGTTGTGAGCCCGCAGGAAACTGGGTGGACTTGTCGACTGATTGCTGCGCTTCTGGGACAAAACGAATCAGTGGTGTGTCACCGTTTACCAGAGTGGCCTGTGGAACATACACACACCTGTAGATCATGTTACGAACGTCATAATCGAAGCACTGTGCAAGCACAGGTGACCTACCGACCATCATATGAAGAGAAATCCTCGCGCATATTACACCTGCTGTGTCATCAGGGACCACAGGAAATCGTCTGCCTGCAGCACGCTCGTGATGTGCTCCTGGGTACGAACCACTGTCACTACGACACCGCCAATCGTGTCTACACTGGTGTCGTAAAACCGTTGACTGGAGATTTTAACTGCGCTGATGAGAATAGGTCCCGTCTGTATGAGAATGGTGGACATAACCGTATATGGCATATAATTACTATAGTTGGTAAGCTGCTTATTCCACAGTGCATCCGCAGACAACATACGGGTAACATCCCAAGCTTCATGGTGTGGGGGGTCATCAGTTACAACTTGTGGTCACGTGTCGTGTTTCTGCATAATAAACTAACCACTGATTTCCACATTGCGCAGGCTGTTAGCCCCATGCTAAGCCCATTTCTTCGAGAGGAAGGTGAGGTTCTTTTTCTAAAGGAGAATGCACGTCCACATACGGCTACTGCGACGCTACATACTCTTCGTGCTGTACAACAATTTCATCGGCCAGCAAGATCACCAGATCTCTTGGTAATTAAACTTGTATGGGACATAATGAAGTGGAAACTTACTCGTTCTCCAGGGCCTTCCTTGTCACAAATGGCACAAAATGGTTGGCAAAACCTACGGCAGGATCCCATTCGGAACCTTTCTAATTGCATATATGAGAGAATACAGTACTGTATTGTCAACAGACGGGTTGCAGTGTCTACTGATTCGACTATCTGGGCATGCTTTGCTGTGACGTCTGCTTTATGGGTCTGGAATTGTTATTATATGCCCATACAACAATTAACTACATATCACCTCGCAACAATGCAGTTTCATAGTCGTCAGTAATATTATTTCTCAAAAAATAGCTGTAACCGCTTAATGAAATGGCATGCTCACTCAATTCACGAATATTTTACACTTATCAGCCAAAACATTATGACCACTGTCGACAGCGAGTCAGTCATGTCACACGGTAGCGAAAGTACACACGTGGACGCGAAACCACCCTATCGAAGATGGGCTGTAAACGTAGGAGTCTATTGGGATAAGCCACTCTAACAAAGTGCACATTCTTATTACGCAAAGTCTGTGAACGAGTATCACGAAAACGGCGAAGCTGGTCGAATTGTCACGTGCTACTGTCGTGAGCACCTACGGAAAGAAATAGGACAGTGAAACGAGTAATAGGGGCCAAATGGTTGGACGTCCACGATTCTTCACAGAACGTGGAACTCTGGGGCTTGCCTGCTTTAGAAACAGCATAGATGGTTATCTGTGGAATCTCTGCCGAAAGAGCCCAATGCTGGTGCAAGCATAAGTGTTCGAAGCACACCGTTCGTCGTACATTGTTAAACATGGAGCTCCGTAGAAGACCACCTCTACGTGTTCACATATTGAACCAACGATATCGACAGTTACAATTTCAGTGGGCACGGATCCATCGGGATTCGAGCGTCGGCCAATGGAAAAGCGTCAGCTCTTCGGGTGAATCATATTTTTGCTTCTGTAGGTAAGCGCCGCCGGTGGCTCGAAACGTGCAGCGCGCGTGGACGCAGGCTGATGGGAGCAGCATTATGCTACGGGAGACACTCTACTGCGCTTGCACGGGGCCTGTGGTAGTAATCGAAGACACGCTGACAGTTGCGAACCACCTACATCCTTCACGCTTAATGTCTTCCGTGACGGCGATGTCTTCTTTCAGCAGCATAATTGTCCGTGGCTCGAGGAGAATTATAGTGAACTCATGTTGATGTCTCGGCGACCAAATTCTCCTGATGTAAATACTATGCAACCTATCTAGATTTCTATCGGGTGCCATCACCGCTTACCCAAATCAGCGGCTTGCTATTTACGCGAATTGCATCAAGCATGGGTAGATATGTAATACCATGTGTCTCCACAAATCTACCAACTAAATGTCAGATCCCTGATATGCTGGATGTCGACACTTTCCATCTTCTTGGAAGCACACCGACACCATCTCGGCTTGTTCGTGACATGAATACCGGACCGTTCTGCTGCTTATACTACGCTGCGTCAATCACACAGCCTTCAACACACGATGAACACTCGACACGTGGTCGAAGGAACTTTGATTCGTCAGTGCCATCTACAGTGGCAACAACACATATCCGGACACATGCTCATAGAAAATTTTTCTTTCATTTCCAGTCAGGAACCCATCCCTGGAGTTTGACGGCTGTATCGATGTTCACCCTGTATAAATGATATAGAGAACTTTTGAATGCCTTATTCATTACGAATTTTGTATAATAAATTCATTGTGACTGCATTTCTGAAGTTAAACTTTGTTTGCATGTACGCAATACTGAGGAGAAATAGGTAAATAAAGCCAGCTGCAACTAAAAAAAAACGTGACGTGACAACCACTTAAGTATGTTAGACCTCTAGTTGCAGCTATAATTGTCATGATCTCTTTTTGAAACAAGGCGATGACGTAGCCTTAAACTCATGCAACTGGGTAATTTATGACTATCAAACTGCAAATTACAGCTTACAACCTGACATGCTCGCAGTCACGTTTCCAACTATGCACTGTTGTTGTTTTGGTACTCATGAATGGACGCTGTTGCATGACTATAGCGAACGAATCTTTCCAACGCATTCAGAGCCATTTCACATTCTGAACGATCTGAAGATGGTTGCAGATAGCAACTGAAACTCGTTATAGAACATTAATTGTGATAGCAAAATTGTGGTCTAAGGATTAAAAGTTTTACTTTAAAAATAATTATTTAATAAATTTACACGTTTAGCTCTTCCTTTTGTGAGAACGTTGGTGCAATTCTCATTCAACAGCAATACTTGTAGAACCTGACTCAGTCTTCTAGCAAACTGATGAATTAGGCGATGGGTATTTCTCTCCAACTGTAGTAAAACGTTAAAGATATGTATGGTTGCACTTGCAGGAATAGCAGATGAAGATGAGATAACTGTCCGTCCGTGCGAAACTCCTCTGAGGAAAATTTGATCCAGCCTGTATACTTGACAGCACTTTTTTTTTTTTTTGGTCATCAGTCTACTGACTGGTTTGATGCGGCCCGCCACGAATACCTTTCCTGTGCTAACCTCTTCATCTCAGAGTAGCAATCTACGTCATCAATTATTTGCTTGACATATTCCAACCTCTGTCTTCCTCTACAGTTTTTGCCCTCTACAGCTCCCTCTAGTACCATGGAAGTCATTCCCTCATGTCTTAGCAGATGTCCTATCATCCCGTCCCTTCTCCTTATCAGTGTTTTCCACATATTCCTTTCCTCTCCGATTCTGCAAAGAACCTCCTCATTCCTTACCTTATCGGTCCACCTAATTTTCAACATTCGTCTATAGCACCACATCTCAAATGCTTCGATTCTCTTCTGTTCCGGTTTTCCCACAGTCCGTGTTTCACTACCATACAATGCTGTACTCCAGACGTACATCCTCAGAAATTTCTTCCTCAAATTAAGGCCGGTATTTGATATTAGTAGACTTCTCTTGGCCAGAAATGCCTTTTTTGCCATAGCGAGTCTGCTTTTGATGTTCTCCTTGCTCCGTCCGTCATTGGTTATTTTACTGCCTAGGTAGCAGATTTCCTTAACTTGACTGACTTCGTGACCATCAATCCTGATGTTAAGTTTCTCGCTGTTCTCATTTCTACTACTTCTCATTACCTTCGTCTTTCTCCGATTTACTCTCAAACCATACTGTGTACTCATTAGACTGTTCATTCCGTTCAGCAGATCATTTAATTCTTCTTCACTTTCACTCAGGATAGCAATGTCATCAGCGAATCGTATCATTGATATCCTTTCACCTTTTATTTTAATTCCATTCCTGAACGTTTCTTTTATTTCCATCATTGCTTCCTCGATGTACAGATTGAAGAGTAGCGGCGAAAGGCTACAGCCTTGTCTTACACCCTTCTTAATGCGAGCACTTCGTTCTTGATCGTCCACTCCTATTATTCCCTCTTGGTTGTTGTACATATTGTATATGACACGTCTCTCCCTATAGCTTACCCCTACTTTTTTCAGAATCTCGAACAGCTTGCACCATTTTATATTGTCGAACGCTTTTTCCAGGTCGACAAATCCTACGAAAGTGTCTTGATTTTTCTTTAGCCTTGCTTCCATTATTAGCCGTAACGTCAGAATTGCCTCTCTCGTCCCTAAAGCCAAACTGATCGTCACCTAGCGCATTCTCAATTTTCTTTTCCATTCTTCTGTATATTATTCTTGTAAGCAGCTTCGATGCATGAGCTGTTAAGCTGTTTGTGCGATGATTCTCGCACTTGTCAGCTCTTTCCGTCTTCGGAATTATGTGGATGACAGCATATGGAACTGTTGACATAAATACATTCTTTTCAGTCTATGAAGTGAGCTGGTCTGTTAGAGAGAACGTCCTGTGGGTGTGCACGGGGATGCAGGGAAGATTTGACTGGCGTATCAGTTGGGTATAAGTTTGAAGAAAACTTGGCCATGTAACGGATATTGTCCAGTGTCAAGTGTACCCAAAGTACTGTATTTTGTCTTGAAATATAACAATAATTGTAAAACTGTGTGCCGCACCTGGAACTTTCCTTTCGTGTGCTAGCGCTCTGGCGACTGAGCTATCCACGCACAACTCACACTCCAACCTCACAGCACTACTTCCACAGTTACCTTTTCTGAAATGGTATTTGCCCGCAAACGTAAATTTCCCAGGCTCTATTCCCGGTCCGGGAAGGAGTTTTAAAATGCTAGGAAGTTTCAAATCAGCGCACAATCCGCTGTAGAATGAAAATTCATTCTAAAAAAATAAAAATTAAATTAAAAAAAACTGTTTCCTCAGTCATGAATTTTTCCACCCTCCACTCTCCCCCACCCTCCTAGCTTCTGAGCCAAGTGCTCTTTCGTTCGATATAATGTCATAACTTTACGATTACGTTGAATGAATGATCCGTGGAATTAGTATTGAACTCTAATTGTCGAGTTGCGTGTTGTAAGTGCAAGTGGTGTGCTTATTCTGTGTTATTGTTAGCGAAACTTTACGAATTGACTGGGCAATGCAACTTCCAACACCAATAAAGATATACAATCACTGCAAAATAGATTCAGCCCCTTAAGCACTGAATCCTAAAGCTCTCTTCAAAACTAATAACTTTCATCCTTGTGCACATAACAAATAAATTAAATTGTCTTACCACTAAAGCACCAACGGAGTAACGCCGTAAATTATGGTCTCTCATAGAAAATATAAATATGCTATCTACAGGTTCAGCAGTGTGCAGTGCTGGCCATAATACTTGAAATGCATATGAAATTAATTTGACTGATATACTAGAACATTTAAGAAAATCCAACATCTTTGAAAAATATATGACATAGACTGAGAGGCGGTACTGATTATTGAGAATTACATACACTCAGTTTTTATTAGCAATATTATATATTGCAAGTTAAGTTTGTCTTTTCAAAAAGATCTGACAATTGAAGTTACATTACTTACAATTGATTCACAAATATTGAGATTTATAAACAGCAAGTATTATCTAACTTCATCAGATCATCAAATTACGCATAGCTCTGTTAACAAATCTCAGAAGCATTAAAAAATGAAATGTTTAACTAGCATTTTTATCATTACCGTTTATGTACATTCTGGGATCACTCAAAAATTACAAATTATGAGCCAACTCATCTAGACTAACGCACTGGCAAAAGCAGAAATCATAATTACTGAACATATTTACCTAATTTGCATGAAGACTTCAGCTTCCATGTTCATCAATATTGAAACACCTACATTAATCTAACTCTTGGTGGCTTCACACAGCACACCCCAAAAACTGCCTAATTCATCGTCTTTCCCTCACAGATAGCTACATACAACTGTGGGCCAAGAGCTCTCTTACTCCAACACTAGCAGTATCTTTGGCTCTGCGGTCGTGCACAGTCAGCGATCCGCATTAAACGAGGCTATCAGAGACATTCATCGTTTATAGTGTACAACTTTCATTTTGATTTATTAATATTTTTATCTTATTCTGGTGCCACATACAAGTGTGCCCCAGTATACTCCTTTCATGTTAGTCTTCTTTCCTCTGTCCTTACTCCCCACCTTCTATTGGCAAGTAATAATGGGAAAATCCGATACCGCTATTTTAGTTTTGAATAACCACTATCTTTTGATATGTGTTTGGTCTGTGTTTTTTCCATTTCTTACTAATAAATGGATAAAAAGAGGCATATCAACTTGCTGTAGCAGCAGAGCTAAAATTATTGGTTTTAAGTAAAGCTTCACGTAGAAACGAGTACTGTTTTTTCGTAAATTATCCATTGCTTTGAAAAATTAGATAATTATAAAAAAATGGTGCAAATGGCTCTGAGCACTAGGGGACGTAACTTCTGAGGTCATCAGTCCCCTAGAACTAACCTAAGGACATCACACACATCCGAGGCAGGATTCGAACCTGCAACCTTAGCGGTCGCGCGGTTCCAGACTGTAGCGCCTAGTACCGGTCGGCCACTCCGGCCGGCTCGATAATTTTAAAAACTGGGAAAAGCGTTCAGTACTATCTTTATAGCAACGCTTACAGTAAGAAACTAGCAAGGAACACGTGATATAAGAATCAGTACAACATTGCAGAGACAATAAAGTACCCACTGCTCTGTGGCGTGGCCTATTAAACGGTACACGTGTACGTGGTGCGTGCATCATTTGCCCCAACCTGGTCTGTCGTCCTGGGCATCAACTCCATTGCAGAATGTCATCATCCCTAGTTTGGTAGTACTTTACAAAGTGAGGTAGCAGTGAACCACTATAATCCATTCGCTTTACAAACTTTAAAAATGGGTGGAGGCACAACAAACCTGCGACACCCTGTAAGGACAGGACTTTCATAATGATTCGTGAAAGACAAGGTGAATTTAACTGATATATCTACAATTTTACTGACGTGTCGTAAACTTGTGATGATAACTAAACTTGGGATAATAACTGAAACCCTAATTTTGCTAACAGAATAAAAAAGCTTCAGCTTCTAGTAATTTTCTTAGTTCACTCGACAGTACCGGTGGGCCTTCAAGGCCTGCTCGGACGGTGTTTGTATTCCACGACCTGTTTCGAAGCTTAAAGCTTCATCTTCAGGTACCACCAAATAATTATGAAAACATGAATGTGTGGGGTTAGAGCCAGCTAGTCCTATTCTCCCATCCGGTTGTTTGGTACTTGAATGACTGACAAATCCGACCAACACATATTCATATTTTCATAATTATTCGGTGGCACCAGACTATAAAGCTTGAAGCTTTGAAGCAGATCGTGGAATAAGTTAAGAAAATTACTGGCAACTCAAGCGGAAGATTTTCTCTATAAATGTGTTCCTCAGTTGTGAATGTTCAGCTTGTAACACGCCCGGGAGTACGAATAGGAGTGGAGGTACCTTTAAACTGACTTCTCGTTTCGTGACCGTTGCTTTTCTTGACCGTGCGCCCTGTCCACACCTCGTACCTGGCAATCCCGCGGCGGTCGTATTGTTCTGCTCCAAAGCTGGCTGTTGGCTTGCCTGAAATTATCTATCGAAAAAATGCAAGCGGGTTTAGGGGAGCCACTCAACGTTTAAATACAACACTGTCCTATGTCTGGTATGAACATCTATATTCTGAGACGATATGGAAACCACAGGTTGCACTGTTTACACTCTAACTCGTAAATGTCATCCCAATTAACAATCTTGATGATTAACAGTCCAAAATATAATTCAGACGGGCGTACGCGTAACCGACACGACGCGGGTGATTGTTGATGATGCGGAAGCCGAATGATCGAACGAAAGTTCTTACGCTCGTCACACATACAGATATCTGGTAATTGTCCTCCTTGTCACTAGTAATGATATAAGACTGTTCGTAAAGTTAATTTTTCAGTTCTCACTTGTACGAGCGTGCGCGTAGCCGTCGCGGCGCGGCTGATTGTTGATGATGCGGAACGCGATGATCGAACGCACGTTCTCACGCTCGCTATAAATCATTGTGTTTGGCAGATCCCTGTCCCTGCCAATTGTCTTGCTGAAATCAATCACCAAGTTACTTTAAATGAAGTTTAGGCCCCAACTGCGATGCTCCCACACTGGGCAGACGCATCCCTCGGCCGAGAGACCAGCGAGTAAGTAGCCTGTTGCACCTGAGTGGCGACTGGGGAGCCATCTGGTGAGTAATGGCCAGCTGCGTGGCCGCGAGTGGAGACGACGCCGAATCCCGGCGCGGCCGCTCCTGCTAATGTCGCCGTAATGAATCTCCGATGACCCGTGCCGGACCGCGACCCACATCCATAATTCATACGTGAACCCGGCCTGCCGACAGCGAGCCCGCAATGAGTCCACACACAGCCACCGCCGGCTATACGTCACGCGCAAGCCTGTCCCGAGTACCATTACGCGGCGCATCATGTACTCCGTATGTGGTTTCGCTTTCAAATATGGCGCAGTTCATATTTATTTTCATTGCCTCACGTGACTTTCACTGTAATTGACAGAGAAGAAATACACTAAGGTAACAAAAGTCGTGGGATAGCGATATTCACTTATACATATGGCGGTAGTATCTCGCTCCCAAGGTATAAAAGGGCAGTGCATTGGTGGAGCTGTGATTCATACCCAGGTGATTAATGTGAACAGGTTCCTGGCGTGATTATGACTCCACGACACGAATTAACAGACTTCGAACGCGGAATGGTAGTTAGAGCTGGACCGATGGGGTATTCCATTTCGGGAATCGTTAGGGAATTCAGTATTCCTAGATCCACAGCGTAAGGAGAGTGCTGAGAATACCATATTTCAGGTATTACCAAAGGACATTGTATTTGCCGACCGTCTTCACTTAAATGGGGTAGGACGTGAAACGGGCCGACTTGGAGCAGGAGAGCCACCACAGGACATTTTAATTTACACTATCAATACTTTTACAAATAAATTCATAAAACTTTGTTAGCATGACCAGGAAGGATTCAGGATTGACACTCATAGCAGAGGAAGTTCAAAAACATAACAAAACAATTTTTTTTACATGTGAAATTTCATCATTTTTTCACGTGGTATTGGCTGCATTTGTCGCTGTAGGTAGACTTTTCTTCATACGTAATAGAGATTCTTCGATGAATTTTGCACAGCATACAAACCATACTTACAGGTGTATGAAACTCTAGAATTTCTCAAATCTGTTAAAAACTGTGGTAAAAACTGAGATAATTAACTATAAAACTCGAATTATCTCTAAACACGAAGTTTAAAACGTGACAGCCCATTCATTTTTCCATAGGTTAAATAAATTCTAGAGTTTCATACACCTGTAAGTATGGTTTTAAGCTGCGCAAAATTCATCGAAAAATCTCTCTTACTTATGAAGAAACGTGTACCTATACCAACAAATGCAGCCAACAGTAAGTGAAAAAAATCATGTAATTTCACATTTAAAAAATATTATTTTTTCGTGTATTTGAACTTCCACTGCTATGAGTGTGAATCCTGAATCCTCCCTGGTCATGCTGACAAAGTTTTATGAATTTATTTGTAAAAGTATAGACAGTGAAATTTAAAATGTCCTGTGGTGCCTCTCCTTCTCGAAGTCGACCCGTTTGACGTCCTAGCCCCTTAACGATTGAGTGCAGCAGCGTTTGCGCCCAATTGTCAGTGCTAATAGACTAGCAACAATTCGTAGAGTAACTACAGATATCAATGTGGGACATACGACGAACGTGTCCGTTGGGACAGTGCGGCGAATCATGGTGTTAATGGGCTAAGAGAGCAGGCGACCATCGCGAGTACTTTTGCTAGCTGCACGAAATCACGTGGAGAGCCTCTCCTGGGCTCGTGACCATATCGCTTGTACTATAAAAGCGTTGCCTGGTCAGGCGAATCAAGATTTTAGCTGGTAAGAGCTGATTACAAGGTTCGAGTTTTGCGAACACCCCATGAAGCCATGAATTCAAGGTGTCAACAGGACACTGCAAGGTGGTGGTGGCTCCATAATGGTCCTCTGGTCAAACTGAACCGATAACTGACTGGAAGGTGTTATGTTCGGTGTAGTTGGAGACCATCTGAAGCCATTTACGGACTTAGTGATTACATGACATCGCGTCATGTAATCGCTTCACAATTGTTCGTGATTGGTTTGAAGAACATTCTAAAG
This sequence comes from Schistocerca nitens, assembly GCF_023898315.1. NCBI lineage: Eukaryota > Metazoa > Arthropoda > Insecta > Orthoptera > Acrididae > Schistocerca > Schistocerca nitens. The sequence goes on along the minus strand of NC_064621.1, from coordinate 475,973,509 downwards.
CATTCTAGCGAATGTTTTGTCCATTCAGTTCACCCGACATGAATCCCATCGAACATTTATGGAAAAAACCTGCACCGGCTACACTTTCACGGTTATGGACGGCTGTCGATGCACCACGGGTCAGAATTTCTGCGGGGGTACTTCCAACGATTTGTTGAGTCCATGATGAGGCGAGTTGCTGCACTACACCGGACAAATGGAGATTCGACACGATATTATTTTATCACGTCAGTGTATTGCGCGCCAGTGCAGTGGTGATTAAAACGAAGTTAGCCAGATTGATCCTAGTGATTGAAGAAATTTTCGTCAAGTGCATATGGCTGGCGTGGAGGAGAGAGGTAGTGACGTTAAGGTCCTGATCACAAGGCTTGTGACAATGTTCAATGTTAAGTACTACGTTCCTCAGCACAGTCTGAGCGACAGTGTTGGCAATGTTGATGGTAACCCACCTTTCGTGTGGACACGTAAAGCTCGGCGGTCTTCTTCTTGCTATTCTAGAAGAGCAGAGCTTAAACTGGCATTTGGCTCCATCCTCTTTCACCATTTCTTTGGAACCTCGATTTTCTGACTGGTTTGGTGTGGCTCATCATGGGTCAAATTGGTTCAAATGGCTATAAGCACAATGGGACTTAACATCTGAGGTCATCAGTCCCCTAGACTTAGAGCTACGTAAACCTAACTAACCTAAGGACATCACACACATCCATACCCGAGGCAGGATTCGAACCTGCGACCGTAGCAGCCGCGTGGTTCCGGACTGAAGCGCCTAGAACCGCTTGTTCACAACGACGTGAAGAAAAACCTAGGAAAGGCGTCCCGCATTTTCTAAGGAATATATTGGTCAGCGCTTAGAAGATCTGTAGCCCAGTCTACCCACACCAGCGCAAAACGCGGAATACAATAGGTTTGCTTTTAGTAAGCATTCGATATAAAATTATTTCTCCACTGGGAACCTTCATGTCTTCGTCACTGAAGGCCTTCATCGTTTGATCTCCGTTAGCCTCCATCCCAACGCAGATGAGCTGAGGGTCTCAGAAAGATTACGAGCTGATTTCACTTAGCTGTTGGTGAGGATCGTAGCTGTGACGTCAATGGCTGATTCTGCAGCCGTTTCGGCCTCCACCTATTGTTTGCTATGGTGAGATGAAGACACGACTATGAGACGATGTGTAGGGACAGGTAAGTTGTTTTCGTAGTATTTACATAATTTCAAACCTCACTTTGAAGACTTGGATTCAGGTTCAGATGAACAGCTTGTCTACACCTCCGACCACAAGTGCAGCACATTCCGTTCTGTAGTACTACCTTCTTTTGCACTAATATCACGTCAGCCACGGTTCAACTTCATGACTGCAATTGTTTTATTTACGCAATTATCAGAATCTTACCAGGCGCATTTATCAAATGTGAAAAGGTTTCATTTTAATATTATTACTGCTTGTCAAATGCCTTACGAGTCAGTATAACAGATTAAACCGAATTAACTGTAATTGTTGTCTCATTTAGTTTCCAGTGAGCTCCTAATTCATTATTCTGGAGGGTGTCTTGTTAGTTTATGTCAGATCATGGGAGCAGTTTCTATACCTCCACTTTAAAAGACGATCTGTCCCTTTACAACAGTTATTGTATAATTTGTAACGATCATTTGTATTTTTTTGTTCATATAGATGTTAAAAGCCTCTAAGTACTTTATAATTAGCTAGATATGGACGTCCATGTGGACGTGAAGATTAGAATAGTAACGCTGGAGTAAAGAATGCAAATCTAGCAGCTAGCAGTTGAGATGCAGTTAACTGCTGTACTGTGTAAGAGACATTCAAAGAGGACAAAGTACTAGCGGGCAACTCTGTTCTTAGTGTGGATCGACAAACGAAGCCGCCATCAGTGATTTTCGAGCAAGAGCTAAAACATTTTCCATAAATTTATGTGTACTTTGTTGTTATGCAATGATAGAAACTGTATGAGAACAACACAGTGATATTAATAATACAGTTGGTTTTGAAGCTTGAACTTTCTTTCATAAATGCATATATCTGGCTGTACGTTTATGACCATGGAATAGCCGCATTTGCATACGAAATCTCATCCCACAAATTCTAACGTATGTGTCGAGAATCGGCAAAATACCTCGTTCATATTGACCATAAGTTCAACGCTTCCTCGCCCTAAGCACGCAGTGGCCCAAATCCAATGGCCACCGAGCTAGCCGCTACGAAAAACTCGTGCATATTTACACTCTCTGGGGAAACGTTATTGGTGTCCTTTTGAGTTTCACCGGCATCGAAATTCTGTTCGTACTGTAGATAAATACGGGTGGTTTGCTCTCAGTGAAAGCATGACGTCGGTAATACCTCAGCCATGATTCATCGTTGAGATGTAAGAACGGAAATTAGTACCTGATTAACAGCTGGATGTTTGCAGTTTAGTTGTGAGCCCGGAATGCCACGCGATCGGATGTATTAAATGACAAACTCGTTATGCAAATCCACTGATATGTGTCCCAGTACCCATACTGCTATTGAAGTGTTTCAACGAAAAAAAAGTCTTGCACTTCTTTTGCCGGATACTTTTGAACTACTTGGCTATGGTTTTATGTTTTCCGTATATTCCTGACGAACCAAGTTCTGCTCATCAATCACCTCATGTAAATGTGATACATATTGCGTTCTGTATGCTCCGTCATAATGTTTGTTGTACGTAACGATTCCTTATATTTCACTGAGCTTCCTGCAGTGTTCTTCATCGCACATTTGTAATTTGTGCACTTTTTATCTGTCCTAATTTTTTTATTGTTTCAACCTCACCCTCATGCTGTGTTCACCCTGATTTTCAAGGTGCTCTGCTTTCCTTAACAAATGTAATTTAGTTTGACCGAAGTATTCTGCCCGAGATGTTTACTTTACTTGAATCAGCAGATCTTACTTCGATTGGTAAGCAGGATTCCCTCGCTTTATATACAGAAACATTCAAAGTTACAACACTTTGCCAATGTTATTACCCTTATTGTGTTGCTTGGTATTTGATGGGGACTGTGTGAAATTAATGTATGGGCTGTACTTCTTCCAAATGTCCCTTACATTTATTATTCTTATTTTATCTATAAGATTAGGGATCAAAGAATAAATATAGGTGATTGTACTTCTTGTAGCATACTGTTTACGGGATGCATATGTATCATCAGAGATACAACTGAAACTGAAATCAAGTTTCAAGCTCAAGCCTAATAAAGTCGTTCTACATCGAACGTATGCTGCTTATTCCACTGTTGTATATAGTTACATTTAATTATTGAGAAATTTGTAAAAGGTGATGTCCAGGTTAATTATTCAGTGCCTGTAGGAATAATAGACAGTTAATTGAAATAATATTAAGGTTTCTCTACAAAACTTTTAGTGTTGTTTTAAATATAAATAGCGTGACGGAAAACGTAAACCAACCATTTGGAAACCTGAGAGTCTCTGAATATGACTAGAATTGGAAATAACTATGAATTTTACTGATAAGCTGGAGTATGATGTCTTAACTAATTTTCTGTATTTGGAGGGCAACAAACATCAAGAATTAAAGCCGAGTTGGGGGAAGTTAATGGAAGCAAAGAGACAGCAAGTGACACAGTGGTTAGGTCGCGCAGAGGCTTCCACTATGGTGAAACAAATCTTAACGACAAAGAACGAAGGTATTGACCATCTCTCTGTGAAGAACCGGGATTCACAAGAAATCGGGAGACTCTGGTGTTCAAAGACCGGCATAACACTATCGAAACGGTAAAGTAAAAGGAGAAAAGTCGCCGAAGAAAAATTTTTTACTTCTAGTGGGTATGAACATAGGTTTCATCCGGTAGGGTAACCGAGAACACTAACGCGCTGTTTCCTGGACTCGGGTAGGCACGCCGGCCCCGGATCGAATCCGCTTGGCGGATTAACGAGGGCCCTGGATGTAGTTTTTAGGCGGTTTTCCACATCCCGCTAGGTGAATACCGGGCTGGTCCCCACGTTCCACCTCAGTTACACGCGTCGCAGACGTTTGAAACACGTCCGCACTATTTCACGATTTACACTAGATGCAGACAGTTGGGGTACATTGATTCCATCCTGGGGGGTACGGGGTGGCGGCAGGAAGGGCATCCGGCCATCCCTAACACTAACATTGCCAAATCCGTTGTAACCACGCCAACCCTGCGTTCGCTGCGGGACTATGGCATAAGCGAAAGAAAGAAAGAAAGAAAGAAAGGTATGAACATAGGTTTCGCGCCTGCTGTATCAAGCCTACCGAATAGAGAAATCAGCCGCTAGCGCTAGCGCGTCCGTACGACTACTTTAGCTGTGGGTGAGGGCTGGGTCTGTCGCTAAGGCCCCAAGCCAAACGAACTAAACAAATTGCAAACTTGTATATTGGTCATTATCGAAAAAGACGAAGAAATATCACTGGGCAAGATCATACATACAGTCCTTTATTGTTTTTTCTCCTTTATTTCAATTGTCTTGGTGTTGGCTGTCCGGTGAGATGTTTTCGCTCCACTACAACGACCTCGGTCATTTGGCACATTACATAGACACACATGCTGCAGCGTTGCATTATGGAATTTTACCTTCCACCCAATTTTCTCCTGATACGCAACCGACGACCTTTCCTCGTTTCTTAGGTCGAAGAAACCATTGTCCACTATTCATTTCCACAGTAAGTATCAGGTGATTTTAGAGGTAGAACGTTCCCTGAACAGCCCAAATGCAGATGCGTGTATCACCTAGGACTCCGACAAGGCCTCCATCGTTGAAGAAAATGTGTCTTATTGAAAAGTACACTTGGAGATAAGGACTGGCACCATCATTAAGTCTCGTCCTTGCTGTTTAATTTTTGGAGGTGATCATTAAAGCTCTATAGGAGTCCAACATGGATAGCATTCCACCAGAGCTTCTAAAACCGTTAAGAGAAATGGAAACAAAGCAGCTATTCACGTTAATGCGTAGAGTTTATGAGTCTGGCGATATATCATCTGTCTTTCAGAAAAACTTCACCCAGACAATTCGAAAGATTTAAAGAGCCAACAAGTGCGAGAACTATGGTACATTTAGCGTAACAGCTCTTATATCAAAGTCACTGACAAGAATAAAACACAGAAGAACGGAAAAGAAAATTGAGAATGTGTGACATGACGATCAGTTTGGCTTTAGAAACGAAAATGAACCAGAGAGTCAGGTCTGAACTTATGGTTGATAACGGAAGCAAGAGCAAAGAAAAATTAAGCCACTTTCATAGGATTTCTTGACGCGAGGAAACCGAGAATGTGAAATGGTGCAAGGTGTTCGAAATTCGGAGAAAAATAGGAGTAAGTTAAGTAAGTTACAGGGAGAGACGAGGAACATACAACATGTACAAGATCCGAGAGGGAATAATAAGACTGGAAGATCAAGAGCGAATTGCAAGGATTAGGAAGGGTGTAAGACAGGGATGTAGTAATGACGGAAATATAAGAAAGGTTCAGCAGTAGGGTTATTGTTCAAGGTGAAAGGCTATCAACGATACGATTCGCTGATGACATTGCTATCCTCAGTGAAAGAGATGGACAATTACAGGATCTGCTAAATAGAATGAACAGTCTATTGAGTACAGAATGTGGCTCGCAAGTGAAGCGAAGAAAGATGGAAGTAGTGAGATGTAGCAAAAGTGAGGAAATTGAGAAGCTTAACAGCCGGAATGGTTATTAAGAAGTAGACGAAGTTAACGAATTCTTCTGCGTAGGCACTAAAACACCCCATGACAGACGGAGCAAGAAAGACATAAAAAGCAGACTGTCACTGGCAGGAAGGGCATTCCTCGCCAGGAGAAATCTGCTGGTATCAAACATAGGCTTTAATTTGAGGATCACATTTCTGGAAAAGTACGTTTGGAGTACAGCACTTTATGGTAGTGAAACAAGGAAGTGGGAAAAACAGAAGAGAAGAGAATCGAAGCATTTGATATGTGATCCTAAAGAAGAATGTTCAAAAATTAGGAGGATTGATAACGTAAGGAATGAGGAGGTCCACCGGAGAATCGACGATAGGAATATATAGAAAACATTGACAAAAAAATGGGACAGGATGGTAGGGATCTGTTAAGACATCACGGAACAACTTCGATAGTACTGAAGGAAACTGTAGAGGGTGGAAACTGTAGAGGAAGACAGAGACTGTTATAGATGTAGCAAATAATTGAGGACATAGGTTGCAAGTGCTACTCTGAGGAGAATAGTTTGGCACAGGAGGGAAATTCGTGAAGAGCTAGATGAATCCAGTCAGAAGACGGATGACTCAAAATAGGAACAAAGTCCAAAAGATACGGACAGACCACGAGGCAACTGCCAGATCGATGGGACAAAGACCTGTTGAAGGTCGCTGGGTGAATATCGAACAAGACCCGTTGCTCATCGAAGAAGAAGCTTCACACATAGCTAGACTGAAAACTTGGAGAGACCACATAATTTATTGAGGGAAGTTGCTAATGATGAAACACTTGATGTATGTTTTATTTGATACGTGTACAAGCTGTAAATAATCTTTTACCTTTTGTAATTTCTCCCTGATAATTTCACCGTTTCATAGAATGAATGCCATAGTGTATTTCAATGGGAAGTTGCTTTGATCTCTTTGATTTTGATTCCTTCCAGTTATAGTAAGAGTAATGGATTGTTATTCAGGCGGACATAGCAAAAGGCTTGGAAGTGCAGTTGAAAAAAACTGGACAGTGTGTTAAAAAGAGGATATAAGATGACCATTAACAAAAGTAAAGAAAGAACAATGGAAATTAATCAAACAGAAATAGAAGGTGTTTTGGAAGTTACATTGGGAAATGAGAAGTGGACACAGTAGAGAGTATATAAAATGGGAAGGAAAGCATATTCTGAAGAAGAGAAAATTTTTAACAATTTTTCTAAAGATATTTGTTGGGAGTGTAACCTCGTGGGGAAGCGAAACGTGGACGATAAGTAGTTCAGACAAGAAGAGAATAGAAAGGTTTGAAATGTAATGTTAAAGAAGAGTGCTAAAGGCTAGGTGGGTAGTAGAATAACAGTTGGGGATGTTCTGAAACTAATTGAGAAAATGACACAACTTTACTAAAAGAAAGGATCGTTTGATAGGATACATTGTCAGGCATCAAGGAATTGTGGATTTGATAACGGAAGGACGTGTTGACTGTAAAAGTTTTACAGGGAGACCAAGGCTTGAATACAGTAACTAGGTTCATATGGATCTTGGTTACAGAAATTATACGGAGACAAAGAGGGTTGGACAGGATAGAACAGCGTGGAGAGCTGCATCACACCAATCTTCGGTCTGGAGATCTCAAAAGCAACAAAGGGACAATAGCGCAAAATCCAAGCGCAGTAGGAAGGAAATCGTCTCTCGCTTAACAGATGTCCTACGTGACCGCAGTAACTACATTGTTGCGTCGCTCCGGGGACAGCGTCTTGTCGTCACACATTACGCGCTCCCCCAGCTAGGGTTAGTTCAGGCAAGGCGGGTCGTTATCCGACCGAAAACGGCCCGCCCCCGGTCCAAGGGCTCTGCGCGAGAAGTGATAACGCTTGTCTTCCGGGAAAGCGGGCGGCGAGTTGAAGACCTCTGGGAGAATGTGGCAGAAAACACTGTCGGAGGACGTGACCCGCACTTAAAGGCCGTACAGCGAACAGCTGGTACCCTGCAGGGCGATAAGAAGAGACGGCCGCCGTCGCCGCAACCTGCGGACAAAGTGACTCCCGAGGAAGACACCCTGCTCCACACTGCCTTCATCGATTCGACAAACTGCGCTGCGCGATCGGAGCAACTTTAATTTCCTCTGCTTATTTATTTAACTGGCGGTGCGTTGTGTGAAAGCAGGGCAGTCGCACGCGCGCTTCAAAAGCCAGAGGCTTCTGCGAGAAATAATGAAATACCGATAGCCCTGCAGCAGTAATTTTACCAGTGGGTGGTGTGTAGTGCTTGGAAAGAGAAGATCAATTTGCCTATGGCTGCTGCATCCCGGGGAGAGATGCTGTACAGCACACAAGTGACTGCTTGCGTAGTGTAGTTGTTGTTGTTGTGGTCTTCAGTCCAGAGACTGGTTTGATGCAGCTCTCCATGCTACTCTATCGTGTGCAAGCTTCTTCATCTCCCAGTACCTAATGCAACCTACATTCTTCTGAATCTGTTTAGTGTATTCATCTCTTGGTCTCCCTCTACGATCTTTACCATCCACGCTGCCTCAGAATGTGTCTTACCAACTTCTTCTAGTCAAGTTGAGCCACAAATTTCTCTTCTCCCCAATTCTATTCAATACCTCCTCATTAGTTATGTGATCTACCCATCTAATCTTCAGCATTCATCTGTAGCACCACATTTCTAAACTATTTATTGTCCACGTTTCAATTTCATACATGGCTATACTCCAAACAAACACTTTCAGAAGACTTCCTGCCACCTAAATCTGTACTCTATGTTAACAAATTTCTCTTCTTCAGAAACGCCTCCCTTGCCAATGCCAGTCTACATTTTATATCCTCTCTGCTTCGACCATCATCAGTTATTTTACTTCCCAAATAACAAAACTCATTTACTACTTTAAGCGTCTCAAAAAAGGTTCAAAAGGCACTGAGCACTATGGGACTTAACATCTGTCGTCATCAGTCCCCTAGGACTTAGAACTACTTAAACCTAACTAACCGAAGGACATCACACACATCCATGCCCGAGGCAGGATTCGAACCTGCGACCGTAGCAGTCTCGCGGTTCCGGACTGAGCGCCTAGAACCGCTAGACCACTACATGCCATTATCCTCGTTTTGCTTTTGTTGATGTTCATCTTATATCCTCCTTTCAAGACACTGTCCATTCCGTTCAGCTGCTCTTCCAGATCCTTAGCTGTCTCTGACAGAATTACAATGTCATCGGCGAACCTCAAAGTTTTTATTTCTTCTCCGTGGATTTTAATTCCTACTCCAAATTTTTCTTTAGTTTCCTTTACTGATTGCTCAATATACAGACTGAATAACATCAGGGATATGCTGCAACCCCGTCTCACTCCCTTCCCAACCACTGCTTCCCTTTCATGCCCCTCTAGAAATTGTAAATAGCCTTTCGCTCCCTGTATTTTACCCCTGCCACTTTCAGAATTTGAAAGAGAGTATTCCAGTCAACATTGTCAAAAGCTTTCTCTAAGTCTACAATTGCTAGAAACGTAGCTTGCCTTTTCTTAATCTGTTTTCTAAGATAAATCGTAGGGTCAGTACTGCCTCACGTGTTCCAACATTTCTACGGAATCCAAACTGATCTTCCCCGAGGTCGGTTTCTACCAGTTTTTCTATTCGTCTGTAAGGAATTCGTGTTAGCATTTTGCAGCTGTGGCTTATGAAACTGATAGTTCGGTAATTTTCACATCTGTCAACCCCTGCTTTCTTTGTGATTGGAATTATTATATTCTTCTTGAAGTGTGAGGGTATTTCGCCTGTGTCATACATCATGCTCACCAGATGGTAGAGTTTTGTCAGGACTGGCTCTCCCAAGGCTATCAGTAGTTCTAAAGGAATGTTGTCTACCCCCGGGGCCTTGTTTCGACTTAGGTCTTTCAGTGCTCTGTCAAACTCTTCACCTAGTATCATATCTCACATTTCATCATCATCCACTTCCTCTTCCATTTTCATAATATTGTCCTCATGAACTTCGCCCTTGTACAGACCCTCTATATACTCCTTCCACTTTTCTGCCTTCCCTTCCTTACTTAGAACTGGGGTTCCATCACAGCTCATGATATTCATGCAAGTGGTTCTTTTTTCTCCAAAGTTCTCTCTAATTTTGCTATAGGCAGTATCTGTCTTACCCCTAGTGATATACACCTCTATATCGTTACATTTGTCCTCTAGCCGTCCTTCCTTAGCCATTTTGCACATCCTGTCGAACTCATTTTTGAGACATTTGTATTCCTTTCTGCCTGCTTCATTTACTGCATTTTTGTATTTTCTCCTTTCATCAGCTAAATGCAGTATCCCTTCTGTTACCCAAGGATTCCTATCAGCCCTCGTCTTTTTACCTACTTGATCCTCTGCTGCCTTGACTATTTCATCTCACAAAGCTACCCACCCTTCTTCTTCTGTATTTCTTTCCCCCATTCTTGTCAATCGTTCCGTAATGCTGTCCCTGAAACTCTCTACCACCTCTGGTTCTTTCAGTTTATCCAGGTACCGTCTCCTTAAATTCCCAGCTTTTTGCAGTTTCTTTAGTTTTGATCTACAGTTCATAACCAATAGATTGTGGTCAGAGTTCACATCTGCCCCTGGAAATGTCTTACAATTTAAAATCTGGTTCCTAAATCTCTATCTTACCATTATATAATCTGTCTCATACTTTCTAGCATCTCCAGGATTCTTCCATGTATACAACCTTCTTTTATGATTCTTGAACCAAGTGTTAGCTGTGATTAAGTTATGCTCTGTGCAAAATTCTACCAGTCGGCTTCCTCTTTCATTTCTCCTCCCCAATCCATATTCACCCACTATGTTTCCTTTTCTCCCTTTTCCTACTATCGAATTCCAGTCACCCATAACTATTAAATTTTCGACTCCCTTCACTATCTGTAGTTATTAATTTATATTTGAAGAGTGGGAAATTTCAAACGTAAACTTTTTTTCCAAAGTCGTTTTTAGTGCTTTTGAGTTCTGGGTATTCTGTTGCGTGTCTCTAGACTTGATCCACGTGCCAAATCAGAAGAAATGTTCCAAATATTCATTACTATGAGGTATATGGTTTTCGTACTAGAGATTCAAGTGCCATACGCCAATGTCTCCTCCATTTAATTTATGTACCCTTTGGGTTGCGTGCAGAACGATAGTAAACTTTTTTGTATCAATAAGACATCTTTTTAATGGAGGGAAGATTTTTGAATTGCAGAGAAACGGAGAAAGGTAAGCAAGGTCTTTGTACCAAAAGACTTACACAAGACTGTTGAGCCAGCGAAAGCTATGAACCGATTCGGAGTAATTACAATCCATATAACTGACTTCTTTGATTTTAAAAATGCTGCTGAAAATATTCTACATGCAGGTTTACAAGACCTCTCTTATTACGATTATAGCGCCCCATTCTCAAACAGCTATTAAAAATGTTGATTCCGTAAGAGAAGAAGTTGCTTCATCTCAAACACCAGAAATGTCTATGAGATGAAAAACAGAAATACATGTAGACGATGTTGCAATTTCTTTCGCAACAACATAGTGGATACTATAGGAAATTTGAGAATATCTGATCGCAAGTATCGAATTATGTAAGAAACATAAGTCAATACTGAGAGAGTTTTTCTTTAATCTACTTTGTTATTCTCTTGTAAAAAGTTTGAAAAAAACGAGTAACGGTTTTTATCGACAGCACTTTCACTAGATAAAACATTACTGCTGTGTTTGTTTTATCGCAAATTAAACTTAGTGCCTCATTATTAATTGGCACTCAGGACCAGTCAGTCCCCACGTAGCAGGTGAACGTTCATAATAAATTATTTACTTTCTAATGTGTCTCTTTTGTGCGGGGATGAGATCAGCAGCATAATTCTGTCATAGCAGAATAAATCTCAAAAAAAAAAAAAAAAAAAAAAAAAACTCTTGGCTGCTCCCGTAAATAATTTACTTAACGTGCGGTTTCGTAGCGTAGAAGCCACATCATCATCTTGTTATTCAATATGTCTATTTATCGCTGCGGTTGTCCCTGCTGAAAGATAATGGATATCGATACAAGTTCTCAAATTTTTTTCGATATAAGTAAGTTGCTAAAATAAAGGGCTACATTATTTGTTTCTTCCTCTGACAAATGTGGGATTTTGCGATTACTTCCTGTAGTCATCTATTAATCTCGTAGGATTAATGCCTACTCTGGACATCTGAATCAGACTATACAACCACATTTTTATGTCTAACAAGAAATGTGTACAATATTTGTTACTACTTGGTGCTTATAAATACTACAAAGAAGAAAAGAAACTAATACTACAAGAAAGAAACAGTAAAAATTAAACATTCTCACAGTACAAAACTACAACTGACCGTTAATTAATCATCGAAATTCAAATATTAATGTTGGTACGAATGCGCTTATGACTGAAATCGTATTATTTTTATGGCTAAAATCAAAATTTTAGGCTTATTTTTCGTTCACTGCTGCCATAATTTCCTTGCGAAAAGTAATTTCCACTACGAGATCTGACTTTGGTAATCGATTCCACGGCGACGATCTTTTCTTAGATCCTTCATTCCCGCAATCTGTTTAAGATCGTCCCTTCACTGGTTGCTGACCTAGCTACTTTCTCTCCAACCGTGTGGAACGTCTGCGTTCTGTATATTTTCATGATATCTACTTGTGAACTGCAGTAAAAATGTGCTGCATTAAGCATTTTAACAAGTCTTCATGGGATCGCTTTGTCCCCGGCTGTTGTTTGTTCGGTTCAACTTTTGCCGTTGGTTTTAAAATAATTGCCCGATGAGCTACAAACCTGAAAGTTTCAGCGTAACCAGAACCGGACGACAATATAACATTAACTTCCTTTTTTCTTTGGTATTTGGCGGAGGGTAGTTTTTGTGCCATTACCATTTCTCCTTCTTCCTGTTCCAGCCGTGAATGGTTCGCGGTAAAAACTATTACTGAGAATCAATAAAATTCTTCAGGGTATCAGACCGCATCGTCATAATTTAAAATGCGCCAACGTTTCGGCCAGCGTTGCAGCTAGCCTTCATCAGGGCCTTACGTTAACTGCTAAATGAACACACTTGGTTCCTTAAATAGCTGCACGAGAAAACCGCGTCGTTACTTGATTGGCTGTAAAAGGAGGAGGAGGAGGGGTGAAAGGTATGCTTTATTGGTGTTTCCTTTATTATCTGTCACTGGCTGAAATAGCTGTTTTCTATTGGTCTTTATATTAATCCACCCCATTGGAGGAGACGGACGAATAGCGAACAGGTGATGGCTGTGACGTCACACTGTTTCCATGCTGTCCAGGAGCCGGCTGCGGCGTGCCATTGCTTTGTGTACTCGCGACCACTACTGCGGCTCTCCGCGTGTCTGCATGGGCCGCCACGGCTCTGCCGCCGCTCCGTAGCCCTGCTATTGCAGGCAGCCAAGACCTCGGAAGCTTGTACCCATCCTCTCTATTCATGTTGGCGGGTCTTTTGGCTATTTCTATCGCCTCTCTAATCTTTCTTTTGAAAGTGAGAGGCTGTTTCGCTGCGATAGGCGTGAGCTTGTGCGCCACTGTCTGACGACCACCTATTTCAAGTGGAGAGGTCAATTTTATGAACAAACTGACGGTGTAGCTATGGGCTCACCCCTATCGCCTATCGCAGCAGAAATTTTCATGGAGGCATTTGAGGAAACAGCCCTCCAGTCCGCACCATTACGTCCAAATTATTGGCTTCGCTATGTCGATGATACTTTCGTCATCTGGCCCCACGGAGAAGAGGAGTTACAGAACTTCCACAAGCACCTTAACCAACAGCATAGGAAAATTCAGTTTACAATGGAAACAGAGAAGAATGGGGTGCTGCCTTTTCTCGACGTGGAAGTTTATCGAAAACCTGATGGTAAACTTGGCCACAAAGTGTACAGGAAACCAACCAATACGGACAGGTACCTTCACGCCTCCTCCCACCATCACCCCACGCAGAAGAAGTCCACCCTGCACACGCTAACGAAGAGAGCGTACAGGATAAGCGACGAAGAACATCTGAAGACAGAACTTGAACGCCTCAGGTCCATCTTCGGAACTAATGGCTATGGGAAGCAGATGATAGACAGCACCATGTCGACAAGGGAGAAGACTAATAGGGAAGAGGAGAAGGAGGCACAAAGCATTGCTGTGTTACCATATGTACAAGGGGTCACCGAACGTATTGGCAAAATTCTACGAAAAGCCGACATCAAACCAATTTTCCGAAGCAGAAACAAAATATCAGACATGCTCGGTTCCACCAAGGATGCAGTTGACAAACTACACACAGCTGGCATGTATAAAATTGGTTGTGCGTGTGGATTAGTCTACATAGGTGAGACGGGACGTCCGATTAGCACAAGGCTCTCGGAATATGAAAGATATATCCGCCTGAACTAACACACTAAGTCAGCAGTGGCGGAACACCGAGACGAGTGCGGGAAACCAATATTTTTCCAAGAAGCCCGCGTCCTGGCGAAACAGCCTCTCACTTTCAAAAGAAAGATTAGAGAGGCGATAGAAATAGCCAAAAGACACGCCAACATGAATAGAGAGGATGGGTACAAGCTTCCGAGGTCTTGGCTGCCTGCAATAGCAGGGCTACGGAGCGGCGGCAGAGCCGTGGCGGCCCATGCAGACACGCGGAGAGCCGCAGTAGTGGTCGCGAGTACACAAAGCAATGGCACACCGCAGCCGGCTCCTGGACAGCATGGAAACAGTGTGACGTCACAGCTATCACCTGTTCGCTATTCGTCCGTCTCCTCCAATGGGGTGGATTAATATAAAGACCAATAGAAAACAGCTATTTCAGCCAGTGACAGATAATAAAGGAAACACCAATAAAGCATACCTTTCACCCCTCCTCCTCCTCCTTTTACAGCCAATCAAGTAACGACACGGTTTTCTCGTGCAGCTATTTAAGGAACCAAGTGTGTTCATTTAGCAGTTAACGTAAGGCCCTGATGAAGGCTAGCTGCAACGCTGGCCGAAACGTTGGCGCATTTTAAATTATGACGATGCGGTCTGATACCCTGAAGAATTTTATTGAATAAGACAACGGCCGCGGAAGCCTACGCTTATATATTACTGAGAAGCCCTTCGTGTGAGCTCGAATCTCTCTAATTTTATCTCTGCGGTCTTTTCGCAAGATGTATGTTGAAGGAAGTAATGTATTGGTTGACTAAGGTGAAGAGAAACTGGAATTAATCCGAAAGTTACCAGATGTGTATGTCGCAATTTCCCTACAGTGTTTGAAATCGATTGAAAATTTCGCACACACTGGACTGCAGAGCAAAAAACAAATATTTAAATGAAACTAGATTCTGAATATATAACTTTTAAATAGGATTAAGAAGTATAAAGTAATTTCTCCTAGCCATATGCAGATTCTTAAGCCCATTCAGACAGTTCTGAAAATTTGTTGTTAAATTTCAGCAGTTTTTAAAATACATCTAAGACGTGCTTTGTACAACTGACGTGTGACTAGTTCATGTCCTTAGTATTATCTTACAAGTGCTTTTATAGCTATCATAAATTCACAATCATAAATGTTCAGGACTATCAGTATGGAGTTACGAATCTATATATATGCCATTGTGGTCGGTCTCTCTGCCGCCTGAGGAACGGGTAGACATTTTAAGTTGAAATTTATGTCAAATACTAAGGTCGCTTGGTGCTGTAAGCAGTTTAATCTAATTGAACCAGGCAGTACAACTTAACTGATTTTTTCACCTGTTCACAAGGAAACGAAAATCTACGTAGGTGAGATGTATCCGCAAATTACGAATCACTTTACATCAGCTGTACCATTTACTAGAAACTCATGCAAAGTTGTGTTAGTCCTAGACTCTAACCAAGATTTCTCACTTATGGCGAGCAGTCGCCTTAACAACTTCTGCTAGCCGAGCACATCTTGAGGATCGATCCAAACCTCGATATGTGTTGGTGTCTCGTCTTATGCTGTTCGCACATTATGTGATTCCTGCACAGAGAGAGACGATATTTTGTTCGTCAGTTTGATTTCGCTTTCGCATGAAATAACATTGTTATTGCAGTGTCTGTGTTTAGAGTGTCTGAGTTGTTCGATGCGAACATTTTTCAGACATGCATGCAAGTATGAAGGACATTTGCATCGATCTGTACAGACACTCTAGATACAGACACTGCAATAACCACGTTATTATTACGTTGTAATTTCTGAATTTTAAAGTATAGGGGCAAAAGAAATACGTTAACTTTCTGTATTCACCGAGTCAGACTTATTTTGTATTTTATTTCATTAATGCGCTTACATTAATAATATGATTTCTACTAACTAAAGCAGCAATTACCGAGTATCAAGCTCATTTCTGCTTTACCTTTGGATTATGCTAAGACTTGTTTTAGTGCATTAAAACTGTTCCCAGTGCTGGATGACAGGGTGAAAGAAGTTGCCTTCAATCAGTTTTATCTCTCTTTGACGAATACCTATCCCAGCTTCACAATTAGGTCAAATACTTAACATTACTTTACTGAAGTTTAATTCGGCATATCAGTAAATTTAATCCTGTCGCCAACACCAAAGTAAGGAGTAGATTAAGTTTCACATTTTATTTACAGTCTTTCCTGTGGCCATGTAGAAATATAAGCGAATACTGCTCTCTCGCCTCACTGACCCTTATCATGGTGTCATAGAACCCTATTTCTGTCAGTGGCAGTGACGAACTACCGATTTGCAACATTAACTCCTTTTTGCAGCAAAATACTACATCGTTTTGTGAGTTCAAACACTGTGTCATATAAGGGAAAAAAACTTTCTCCATAGAATCCTGCGTCCATATCGCAAACTCCGTCGTTCGAAATTCCCCCTCTTCATAAATAATATACCTGAATGCAAAGAATTTAGGAAACCAGAAACCAGATTGATTAGAAGTTTTAGATCACCCGGAAAGCGGTTGATGCAGCACCACACTACGGATTCTAAGGAAAATAAGTTTCTCAAGGAGATTTTACCAACCTTGTGCCTGCTTCGAATATTTTCTGACCAGTTGGAGGCTGCAAGCTACGATGGATGAAGGGCCGTCAACTGATGCTGCAGTAATACTGTGGAGTGTAGTATGGTCGTTGCTGTTGCAGTTATACATTAAGCTCTGAGTGGGTGGTATGAGTTGAAATTTAGAACTCTTACACAGACAGCGCAGTTGCGTGTTAGGTAATTGTATCCGGTGAAGCAGCAGCGTCATCGATTTGCATTTCGCCAGAGTCAAATTCAAAGACGGAAAGTAGCCCTTAATATATACTTAAATCCAGGTTCTGTGAACCACTGTAAAGGGTTGGCAGAGCATACATCTCATTGTCCCAGTTATTAGGGCTTCCTTCCGTCCCATTCATGTATGGGTTGTGGAAAACACGTGTAGAGGTGATGTGCAGACACACCAGGGAAACCTGCAGATGCTTCATTGACTGCCGATCATTAATTTTTTGTGCTGGTTGACGTATACTCCCTAGACCGCTCCGTTCATATCGCATGTACCGCTAATCCGTCTCGATTCCGTTGTGTAATGGAGAGAACGAGAATAAAAGAAGTAGAAGTGACATATCGGAAGAAAACGATCTAATTGCACATTTGGAAACCTAATGTGTCGGACCTTCCGAGTACAAGACGTACAAGCAATCTCTTGCTTAATGCCGTTTTTTATTTGATATATACCTGCATTTTCAGCTTATTATATTAATTTCACTTTAATTACCGACATACCTA
Source organism: Schistocerca nitens (assembly GCF_023898315.1). Classification (NCBI taxonomy): domain Eukaryota; kingdom Metazoa; phylum Arthropoda; class Insecta; order Orthoptera; family Acrididae; genus Schistocerca; species Schistocerca nitens. The sequence goes on along the minus strand of NC_064621.1, from coordinate 475,956,072 downwards.
TCTTTTAATATAGAAAGTGTATTGTACAATGTGAATTAAGTGTGTTGCACCAAAAAATTTACAAAATATAGCCCAGTAAATAAATGCTTTTGCACTTCTACATGTTTTACTCTAAAATATTTTGAGAAAGGAGGAGTATTAGTAATTTATTATAAGAAGTAGTTCTTGGGCACTACAATGTTCAACCATACGTAGAACTATACACAGACTAAATGACCATTAGGAAAAAAATAGCAGATATTTTGATAATAATTCAGATAATTTATAAATATCCACGTAACCTTAGAAATAATTTACTCAATTTGCTTCAACAGGGAGTTGTACGACTTGTACTCGCTGCCCCTCCGTTATAGTGGCGATATGCTATTTTTTCAGCAGTGACATCGTACAGTATTTTCTGCTGTGTCCAGTAATACTTCCCTGGACGCAGAATGTGGAACCGGAATGAAAATCTCGATATCCAAGATGAACACATTGGTTTCAAGGGTGTGTGTAAAAGTGCTGTAAATAACTCATGAGATGTCGAATGGCAGGCCTTCGTTTCCTATATTTAATATGTGCCACTGAGCCATGACCGGTATATTGGGATACGACAGATACGTTGATTTTAATACGTATGTAATATAACGATCCGAATAGCAGAGAAGAAGATAGTGAATGACACATTGATAAAATTCTGTTCTACACCGATAATTCAGTTCTCCCCGTGCTGTATTTCCATATATATTATGTCACCGTATGTATGGTAGAATAATTGTATGCACTTAATGGCATGTTGGTAGCTTGTTTTGCATTGATGGCAGCTGCCTCAAGGTCAAGTTTTGGAAATTTGAAATTTATAGCATTTAGTTAAAAAAAAATAAACTTAGCTGAAAAGAGGGAAAACTGTAAAAGACAACCTTCTCTCGTAAATAATTATAATACGAAATATACACTGAATTACTGTAGAGCAAATCACAATATTACTGTTGTGAACTTATGGCGCAGAGTTTTTCTGCATCTGTTACCTCATGAAACTGGCTGTTACTAGTAAAATACATTACTAACATGTTATTAGTTAGCAACTGTTCGTATGTTTCGGGAGTTTTGCCAGTGTCTAACAGAATAACAGTGTAGTAAGCATCTGACTTGCTGACATGTTAATGAGTTTTTTCCGGTATCAGAATAATTAAAACCAGGATCAATATTCCTAATAACAGTAACGAAAACGATGCTAAAGGGACAGGTCAAATGCTTCAGAGATGAGTAACTGCGATTCTCATTTCAACTTAGTTCTTGAATAATTTCTCACGCTAACTGCAATTGTAATAAATGGTGGGTGTTTTCTTTCAAATGCTATCGTTCACCTGGGATTTTATTGGTCAGAAAGTTTTCCTAATTGCGAACTAGAATTGGCGTTCCAGAAGTTTGAAAACTCTCGATTCCTCACAGTTCGTTGCCAGAAAGACGCCGTTTTACTGCCAGATCGACGGTGCTATCTCATACTGACTTTTTTCATTAGTGACCACGAAGGAAAGAATAGCAGCATCAGATTGATAGACATGCTGTCTTAACGCAGTCTCTTTCACTTATTGCCGATGATATATCATGAGAAAATACTTCATTTATTTTGAAAACCATGTGTGCGCAACATTGTATTACAAATGTCCGTGAGAAAGGACACGTTTTGAACACTCTGCGCATGTATCCATGTGATAAACAGCAGTTTCAAGAGAAGGGCGGCTTTCAGGCACTCATCGCAGCAGGCGCTGCTTAGTTCCATTCTTTCAGCACTCAAATGGCACTCATACACTGGAACTAGTTTCTACTTCCTTTGCGAGTCCTTGAACACGTCTGATCCACACGCCGCAAGTGATTTCAGCGAGCCAGACTTATAATGAGTCAGATACTGCAGTCTGAAATAAACTTAATAACTGTCATAGATAGCAGGCCAAACAGAAATCTAACAGTCTCCAGCGACACGCACCAAGTATCGCCCAATGCTGAATATTATCTGTTCATTTAATACACGGGGTGGATGAAAAATAGTGGTAACACCACCGTAACGTGAGAACTGTAGCTGATAACATGTCAGATGAAGTAGTGCAGAGAGCAGATCGGCTATGTTTGAGTCAGTTGCAGTGTGTACTGTCTGAAAGTGCGGAAGGCCAGTTCAAGTACCATAACAGTATGTTTAGGAAACACGAACTATGTGCATGGATCAAGACCGTATTGGTTCAAGACCCGATTGGCACGTGGTCGGAATGAATCACAGTGGCCGGCCGGAGTGGCCGAGCGGTTCTAGGCTCTATAGTCTGGAATCGCGCGACCGCTACGGTTGCAGTTTTGAATCCTGCCTCGGGCATGAATGTGTGTGATGTCCTTAGGTTAGTTAGGTTTAAGTAGTTCTAAGTTCTAGGGGACTGATGACCTCAGAAGTCCCATAGTGCGCAGAGCTACTTGAACCTTTTTTTTTTTTTTTTTTTTTTTTTTTTAATAAGAGTGTTTTCTTGTGGCACTGCATCCCATTGTCCTTCATGACAGTGTACATGCCACAGGGCGAACCCTGTGCAGGATCTCCTGCGTGCATGTGGGTGTAAGATACTGGTACCTCCACCGTATTCACGCGACATGTGTCCCTGCGATTATAAGCTGTTCTCCAAAATGAAGGAACCTCTTCGAGGCAACACAAGAGAAGACATCACCCGTGCCGTAGGATGGACCTTCCAAGAAGACAGGATGGAAGCGCTGGTAGTGGAAGACGTCTTCCATCTTTGTGGGGAAAGGTGATAGAGATGAGCGTCGATTATATTGAGGGTATGTAATACTATGAACGTCGGTCGGCCGGCCGCTGGTGGCCGAGCGGTTCTGGCGCTACAGTCTGGAACCGCGCGACCGCTACGGTCGCAGGTTCGAATCTGCCTCGGGCATGGATGTGTGTGTTGTCCTTAAGTTAGTTAGGTTTAAGTAGTTCTAAGTTCTAGGGGACTTATGACCTCAGCAGTTGAGTCCCATAGTGCTCAGAGCCATTTTTTTGAACGTCGGTCAGTAAATGATGACATGAGTTATAACCGTGTTTCCGCTACCTTTTATCCAACCCCACGTATATGCTTATTACATGTTTTGTACTGTGTTACCCACTTTAATAGTCCTAGGGATATCCAACTGTGAGCATTGCAAGTGTGCAAGACTGCAAGTGTGCACAGCCACGATTTGTACTGTGGCAGGGATTTTGCTTCCTCCTACCTTGAATTTTGCATGGTAGACTTGATTTAGTGAATACAGTTTTGTACATGTTGGCACCAATGTCCATTGAAATTACAGAGTTGCGGTGAATAAAGGAATAATGTTCGCAAACATTAAAAATATGTATTTCCGTAATTTTACGATCTCCACTCGTAAATAAAAACTACGTGCCCTAAACTCGGCAACTCGACCGCGAGAAAATATAAATGTACTGTGCTGACTTGCAACAGCGGCGCAGCTCCATGCCCTCACCGTTCACGTGAGACAGCAGCGCGCGTAACTCGGTCGCAGTACGAACAGTTTGTGTGTGTGTGTGTGTGTGTGTGTGTTACGTATGGCCGGCTGCGACGTGACGGCGCGGTATGCCGGAAACGCGCGCGCAGCCCTGTGGAATGCGGGACGGATGGCGCCTGCCGCGCCGGAGGTATGCAGACCCGCGCACCACACCGCGCCGTTCAGTTTTGCGCAGTGTACCTACCGGCCGTGGGCGCAGTAGCCCGCAATAATCGTTCCTATTATTTCTTCGCGCCGCGCTGCTGTGTAAAGGTACCGGCCCGTTTATCTGATGCTCTTCCTTTCTCGGTAATAAAACGCAATAAAAACAGAGGGGAAGCGCGGCAGTCGAAAAAATCTGCTCTTTACCAAAGGTGGCCGCTACATGCCCCGCGGTGCGGGCCGGCTAGCGCACGAACTATCGATTTCGCCATGGCGTCCTGTTTACTGTTTACCCTCTGCGCTGCCCCTATACAGCCGCCAGGCTGCCACTGCTCGCGGTCGTCGTACGTTCTTTGGAACAGGCGCGGTTATATTTCCACGAGCAATCCACATAACCGTTTGCACAGAGATATAGCGGGTGTTCCGTGTCATGCCGATTGCCGTAATAAACAACTCAGACAAAGATTACCCCAACTGAAAACCTGCGAATGTTGTGGGCTTCGATTCAACGACAGCAGGGAATGAAAGAATAACAGTAAAAAAATAACTACAATTGTTTTGTAACATAACAATATAAACATACAAAAATAAAGCAACTTTTAATATACATGCGTATCTTTCCATACATGTAAAATCTAAATGTGCTACTAATAACAGTCAACACTGCGTTCATGCACATTCTGGCCTCCATGTCGAGTTGTCCACAAGCTGGAACAGAAGAACGGATTGCTAAGAAAAAATTTCATTACCAACCAGGGCTATGTGATTAATGTAATTAGATCAGTTACTGCAACATATTCGTAAGCCCACATATGAAAGTAATATCTGTGTTTTCCACAGAATAAACCGTGAGGCCCTGAGGAGGGCCTATGGCGTATCACGCAGGCTTGGTAACTTAACAAAATTATTTTTTATAGTTAGAGAACTCGCCAAATCTAATACAATATTTATCGACTTTTTTGAAACAAATCATTAATTGATAATTATTTTTCGAAACTGAAAACCTGAATTTCCTGTGTATTTCACATCTTAATGGCAAACCATTTGCGCAAAGCCAATTAAAAATTTCAGAAATAGACCTTGCTGTCAATTTATTTGGTAAAAGTGGTTTTATCATGTACAAACATCGTCCACTCTGACCTCAGACAGATATAAAGTACAATTTGGCAGTGCCTGTTTTGTTAAGAGAAACGATGCAATGTTCCTGTGGACATGGGTGCACGTCGGAATGGTTCAAATGGCTCTGAGCACTAGAGGACCTAACATCTGAGGTCATCAGTCCCCTAGAATTAGAACTACTTAAACGTAACTAACCTAAGGACCTAATACACATCCATTCGCGAGGCAGGATTCGAACCTGCGACCGTAGCAGCAACTTGGTTCCGGATTGAAGCGCCTAGAACCGCTCGGCCACAGCGGCCGGGACGTCGGAATGAACGGATACTGGGGCAAATACAGCCATGACGAAATACTATAAATGTATTCGCAGCTGCGAATACGAGCAACCATCAGCTGTATAATGGAATGATGGCAATGAAAATTTACTCCGGACCGTAACTCGAATCCCGATTTCTCACCTTAGGGGAGCGGCTGCCTTACCCGCTTTGGCTACCCGTGTAAAACTAACGACCAGACCAAATTTCCATATGTCGTCAACCTTGTCTTTACAACCTGGCTCGTAAATCAGTTATGTATTTTCCCGTTAAGAGGAAATATTTTACTAGAAATTCACTTGCCCGGTGCCGGCGGTTAAGGCTAAAGCTTTATGACCACTGTCCACCGTGACGTTGGATGCAGCCTGGTGGTGCTGCGCGCTCGCGAATTGGTAACAAGAGCACATAAGCCGAGGAGCACGGACAGGGGATCAACCTAGCGAAGATATGGGCAAATGTGGAAACCCATTGAGATAAGCGACTTGGAAAGGGCAGATTATTACTAGGCAGAGCGTGTGAACGAGTATCTCGAAAACGGAGAAGCTGGTCGAATGTTTTTATGCTACTGTTTTCAGCGTCTACAGAGAGAGGTAGAAGAACAGAAAAAAGTATGATTGCAGTGGGCACGGTTACCATAGGGATTCGATCGTAGTTCAATGGAAGCGTGTCAGCTCTTCGGATGAATCACATTTTTGCTACAATAGATCGACTGTCGTCTCCGCAAACGCCTTCATCGAGGTGAAGGGCGACTCGGAAAGTGCAGCACATCACAGAGATAGGTGGGAGCAATATTATGCTACGGGAGACCTTCTCCTGCTCTTCCAAGGGACTTTTGGTAGTGCTCGAAGATACGCTGACAGCTGTGAACAGACTGCATCCCTTCATACGTCATATCTTCAGCGACGACGATGCCATCTTTCAGCAGGATAATTGTCCGTGCCTAGGAACCAAAACTTATTACAGTGGTTTGACGAGCATTATAGTGAACAAAAGTTAAGGGGCTCCGGAACGCCCTATACTTGCAATGTTAAAATAACGCTTATAAATTACATCTTTCCTCACAAAGTATTTGAGGTAGGAAGTTGAACTTTTTACACATTATTTATTGGAATATGGGCTACAACTTAACACAGGGATTTTACAAAATTTTAGTTCAGTTATTAAAGATGATTTTTTTTAAATTGTAATGAAAATTCACAAAATTTTTTTGCAATTTTTTATTTATATATTCAAAAATGTACAGTTGTTTGGAAAAAGGCTGTGTTAAATTATGCAGAAGGTACTGTGTAACATTTACTGAAAGTTTGAAACAAATATGTTTGGAAGATCCTTAGAAAACATGTAATTAGTATGAGAAAATAAAAGTTTTGGGAATCGAGCGACAAAGATTGGATTAACTTTTTAGTGCATTCCAGGTCCATAGGATGGATTATCTTCATCCTCTGCAAACTCCTCCTCCAGCTTCCTCTTGTTCCTCCTCCTGTTTACTCTTGCTTGTATTTCTAGACTCTTTACAGCCCTGTCTGCAGCCCGAAGGCGTTCCTTGTCTAAAGCAAGCATCGCTCGTACCATGTTAGAACCTATCTTCATTCCCATATTTCTAAATACCTTGCACCTTACAATGTTGCCATCATTGAAAGTCGCAACAGCATCATACACACCAAAGTGAAGTGTTTCTATTCCAACAAATACAGTCTTGGGGATTCTCGACCATATAACACTATTTACACTTTCATTGGGGTTTTGAGTTTTTCCGTGAATACACTTTTTCAACAGTTCAGGTGCTGCTAAGTCTCAGAAAATAGGTTTTATCACCTCCATTATTGCATGAGGCAGAATATGCTTATGAGTGTACACTTCACCAGTTAGCAATCCTTTGTTATATTTACACCAACTGTCTTCTTCTTTGGGACACAAGCTATGTTGGGGATTTTCATCGTCTTTATTGTTTACAGTAATAACACATACCTTTGGCTTTCCAACATTTCTCCTTTTCTTAAAAGCCTTCAGAGGATTTCTAATAACTTTGCTTTTACTCATTATTATACTTCAACAAAACAGACTCAAGAAACAGAATTAGTTACGAATATTTTCGAGAAAACGACAGAGTAAATAAACATGAAACAATCGACAATCACACCAGCGATATATATTGAACCATCACAGGTTAGCCACAACACATACTTTATCTCACATCACTAAAATGTACCTCATGAACACGGACGTTAATAATAACACCATTTGACAGCAGTTTAACAGCGCCACAGTGGGTCACGCCCATGTAGAACACATTTAAAAAAAATTTAAAAATAGTTGTAGTCTTCGGAATTGAATAAATTATATATCTATTAAAAGGTAATAGTCTGCAGATTCAGAAAACGCAAAAAAGTAAAACTTGAACTTTTCATGATTTTGAGCCTTTCCGGAGCCCCTTAATGCTTCGGCGACCAAATTCGCTTGATAGAAATCCTATGGAACCCATCTCGTACGCTATCGGGTGTCATCACTGCGTACTCAAATCAGCGGCGCGTTTTTTTACGTGTCTAACGTCACCTCTAGTAGACATCTGTTACCACATACCTCCAAAAACCTACCAACAAACTGTCGGATTCTTGATTGGCATGATCACTGATGTATTTCTTTCCAAATACGGACAAACAAGCTCTTAAGCAGGTCGTCATAATCTTTTGGCTCATCAGTTTACAAACATTGAGTGATTTTTCCAAAAATTATTACAGCTACTGCCCAAAGTGAGGCTGATAGCCACATAATGCAAATTCCGGGATGGTTTCTTTGATAGCGCATGGCCGACTTCCTTCCAAATCTTATCCTAATCCGAGCTTGTGCTCTTTGTCTTATTACCTCGCTGGCGATATAACGTTACACTGCTCTCCCTTCCTTCCTTTATGAATGGCTTTGCGGGAAATGCGCATTAAGAATAATGCATAAGCGAAACCGAAGCGAATGGGGAATCATTCCAGCAATGATACCGGCTCAACAAGGAACGTAAAACACTTTGCTGAAAGCCATATTTTTATCTCCCAGCGCCTGGGAACGAACACCGTCGCAAACATACTTTGAAAGTTTTTGAAAGTCGATGAATCCATTAGCAGGCAAAGAAAGTTAGGCGGTTTACGGTCTGTCACGGGAAGAAGAAATTTGAAGCTGAACATGAAAGGCGATTTGTCGACACAGTGTTGGTGCAGTTAGAAGTGCTTCGGCGCACACCGCTCAGTGCACATTTTTTAACATGGCATACGCAACCGATGTCCCCTACATAAGACCATGCTGATCAAATGACATCGTGAATAACGGTTTCAGCGGGTTCGGGGTCATATAGATGGGACCGTGCCTCATCGGTAACGTGTCGACTGGACGTATAAATTACATCGAGTGAGACCTATGGTAGGAATCTAAAACAGCATCACAGCTGTGAATATTATGGTAACTATCTGCATCCTTTCAAGTTTCTTCTCCGACGGCCAGGTATCTTCCAACAGGATAACCTCCAAAGGCTGTAATTGTGCTAGAGTGGTTGAAGTAGCATCATAGTGAAATAACTTTAATTTCTTGTCCACCTAAGAGATTGTGGATGCTACCGACGCCAAGTCCGCGCCAGTAACAAAGTGCTCGTAAAATAGGGGAATTGCGTGATCTGTGCGTAGACATAACCGCAGGGAAACAATGAAAGAATTGCCGAATCCACACCACACACAATCGCTGCTGTGCAGCGGTCCAAAGGAAGATAACATTCTATAACGCACGTTTTTTCTCATAAATGTCTTTTGTAACAGAATTTTAAGTGTTGTGTAGGATGACAAACTTCGTTATACTGAATTATGTTTCATCACAAGGACGAGAAAGGAACCCTCTTTTCCAAATGAAATTTATTCTTTTGCACCAGACATGTTTTTCATATTCATGTTCGTTGTTCATAGGTACAAAAGGAAGAAAGATCAGAGGTCAGTATACAAGTAAAAGGTGATTGTTCCACCTACAGAGGCAGAAGAAGCTGTATGTCTGTTAAAACATAAGAAGTCCGCAGGGAATGATAGGATCCCAAATAAATTACTGAAGTAAGGAGGATATCCTCTAACTGAACAACTAACAAGGTTGGTTAACAGTGTTGTAACTCGTAATAAAGTTCCAAGAATGGAGGAATAATATTACAATTTTCATACACAGAAAAAGCGATAAGAAAGACCTGTCCAAGTGCAGAGAGATAAATCTACTGAGTTCAGTCCTTAAAGTCATAAAAAGTTGTGGGAAATAGAATGAAGAAGCATTACAACCCTTGCAGAGGAGCAATATGTTTTTAGATCCGGTATTTCACGTATAGATGAAGTGGTCATTCTTAGCAAGGTCCTTTCAATGTAACAGACCACCTTACCTTTGTTTTATTGATTTACAAAAGGTTTCGATACGATTCAGTTAACCGATGTTATAAACCTGCTCTAAAAATGGACGATCCCTTCCAACTTAATAAAAATAGTGGAAGACATTTATCCCAAAATTACATACAGGCGAAAATTGGTTAGAGGTTAAGTAGATGCGTAGCAGTTAATAGTGATATTAGACAAGGTGACTTTCTTAGCGCACTACTTTGTGATATAGCCGTGGATGAGGTGATAAAGAAGGTATTGACTAATAGTGGTTACAGAACGGGAGGCGAAGAAATAAAAATATTACGTTATGCTGATGATGCAGTTCAGTTAGCAAACAGTGAAAATAGCTTTTAGAGACTTTTACATGTATTTAACGTGGCTGCTAAAACCCTAAATATGGCATATCCAATTCAAAAAACTAGATGTATGGCGACATCTATAGAGACAGTTAGATGAAAACTAGAAGTGAGCGGACAAATTATACAACAGGTACCGACATTTAAATATGTTATTGAACTGTCAGTGAAAATGTCTAAAAATGGTTAAAGACCAAGTAGAAAAAGCAAATAAACTGGCAGTGTGTTTAAATAATACTGTTTGGAGAAACAAGCGTGTAGAAAAAGAGGCAAAGACAAGAATATGCAAAACAACAGTGAGTTATGTCATACACAGTCATCAGAAGACCGGAAACATCAGAAAGAAAAAGACTTTTGGAAACCACAGAAACAAAAATTCTGCGAAGGATTACAGGGAAGACCCTGCTTGATAGAGTGAGAAGTGAAAACTTTATAAAAGGAGGTATCGCAAGCTCCCTTAATGAGTGGGTACATAACAAAGCATGAATGGAACGAACACATAGAAAGGATTGATAACACATGAACAGGATGGTTGAAAATCGTAGGAAATATACTATTACCAGGTAAAAGAAATATTGGCTGTCAAAGGAAAAGGTGGAGTGACAACCTCAGGGTCAACTAAGGGTACTGAGGGAAACAGGCTTTAGCCCAGGAAGAAAGGAAGATGAAGAAGAAGGAAAATGTTAGGCATCTTCAGAGGTAGTGGTACAATTATGGAATATCATTTTGTTCTTCGTTCACAAATTTTTCAGTTTTTCACATTAAGTAAATGAAATATCTGTAGCTCATACTGTGGGATGTACTTTAATGCTTCCTATATTGTCGAATAGATACTACGTTAGGAACCTTTCTAATTTAGGCTTAACACAAACTTTGACAATTTTGACTCTTGACATTTTGGGGTAAAAATATGAAATAATCCCTTCATTTCAAATTTGTTAAAGTAAAAGAAATAATGGAGAATGGAGTAATTCATTGTCAAAGTAAACACTATAAAACATTATAACACGATAGAAAAACACGTAATATGCTATTTTCTGTTATGAAATATTGTCGCATTTTCTCTTGTGAAACCTGTAGATGTACGAGAGTCATTCAATAAGTAATGCCCTACATTGTTTTCAAATAGCCATTAATATAAATAGACAAACGTCCTTGTCGGTGCTTCACATTTGACTTTTGTTCTGTGCGGCAGTGGAGTTTCTAACCGTTCTGGCAGCTGGTAGAGCCGTACTACAGTGTCAAAATGGCGTCTACATACGACTCACGTTACAAGCAGCGTGGTGTTGTTGAAAATTTTGTGTGGAGAAAAAGAAACCATGGTGAAAATCCATAAACGTTTCTGTGCAGTGTATGGTGATGCACCAGTTAATAGGAGCTCAGAAGGGCGATGGATAAAGAAAGTTACAGTGTAAGGAAATGCAGAAACAGAGTTCCTTTGATCAGCCACGCTCGGGACGTCCTGTCACAGCCACTGCTCCAGACATGCTGAATCGTACGGATGCCGTTATTTATGCCGACCAGCGCATCACAACTCGACAATTAGCGCTACAGTTGTCGGTAGCATTGGAAGTGCGTCAGCAATGATAGAGACTCTCGGATACTCAAATAGGTGCTCACGATGGGTTCCGCGAATGCACATAGTGGACCACAAAATTCAAAGAAAGGCCATTCCATCTGAATTTTTTGAGGGTTTTGAGGCCGACGGAGAAGCCTCTCTGTCACGGATCGTTACGGGGGACGAAATCAGGGTGCAACACTTTGCGCCGGAAACAAAAAGGCAGTCCATGGTGTGACATAATCCTCATTCACCACAAAAGAGGAAATTCAAGACAAGCTGCTCTGCCGGAAAAGTCATGGTGACAGTCTTCTGGGATTGTGATGGCGTCATTCTCGTGAATGACGGTCAACCATCAATTCAGAGGCATACGTGAAGACTCTAAATAAACTCAAGAGCCGTTTCCAACTTCTTCGATCGGACAATAATCCAGCAGCAATCTTGCTCCAACACGATGATTCATATCCATACACGTCTGAGAACTCTGGAACACATCGACAATTTGGGTTGGACGGCATTGCCTCATCCAACCTATAGTCACCACCTGGTACTCTGGGACTTCCATCTCTTCGCGCCGCTTAAAGATCCTATAGGGGGAACATACTTTGACGATGACGAGAGTGTCAGCCATGTAGTGAAAATATAGTTACGCCTTCGCAGGAAGAGCTTTTACCAGAAAGGAATGCATGCTCTTCTACAACGTTGGCGTATGGCCATAGAACGTGATGGAGACTACGTAGAAAAGTAGGACATGGACAAGACACGTTGATGTATACTTTCACCAAATTCTGACTCTTAACAATAAATATGTTCTGAGAAAAGAAATGTGGGGCATTACTTATTGAATGACCCTCGTAATAAATGAAGTTGCTGTGGGTTTTCGAACTGAAATATCCTTCCTTTGTCGCGTAACCACCCTTTTCCAGCCTGCTCTTGCAAAAGGAGGTTGTAGATATTATTGGCTTTGGCGAACTGAAATGCCATCTGTTGAAGATTCTTTCGGGTATGTCCAAATTATTTTGCTTTCATTATCATGCCAAATTCAATCGTCTGTTGTTTCTTTTAGTTAGATAGAACAGTTTTAGCCCAAGTTCGGTCTTTCAGGCTAAAGCAGCAGGTAAATCTGATTTTACAAGCCTACATAGAGTGGCCCTGGGAACTTGGAAAGTTTTTGCTTCCTTCAAGTAGCCCACCTTCTTCTCTCGAACCTTTTCAATTGCTGTAAGCGTAGGCTTCCGCGGCCGTTGTCTTCTTCAATAAAATTCTTCAGGGTATCAGACCGCATCGTCATAATTTAAAATGCGCCAACGTTTCGGCCAGCGTTGCAGCTAGCCTTCATCAGGGCCTTACGTTAACGTAAGCTTAACGTAAGGCCCTGATGAAGGCTAGCTGCAACGCTGGCCGAAACGTTGGCGCATTTTAAATTATGACGATGCGGTCTGATACTTTTCAATTGCTGTTTCCGTCGCAGACTCTTCCCATTGCTTTCGAGCTCGTGAAGTCATTTCTGAAGCAAAACCTATAAATGAAACTGGGTCTGAAAGTACGGTAAGAAAATGGCATAGCAGTACTCCATATTAGTACCAGCCATCTTGATATTCAGAAAAACAAATAAAATCGAAAATTAAGTTTACGCAGGTAACAAACATGACATTTTATAGCTTAATATATTAGCTAAACTTCTGTTTCACTCACTTGCAGGGGATGCCAGCTGCAATATGAATGCATCCCAAAGCAGTCTACAGTTGCTGAACGTAGTTTTCAAGTAGCTCACCAGCGTACAGCAATTACAAGGCGAGAAGTAACAGTATATCATATTCCATATTTGTACCTGTTACTCTATCCGCATTTATATTCCGTTCATGCAGCCTCTTCCAGTTGCACAGGGTGACAATTACTGAACTATATGAAATAAAATCACTGTATCTTCTGAACGGTTTGCGTTAGGATGTCCAAACAGCACGCTTGGCCGCGGGGTATGATGGGAATTCGTATGCGCTCTGTGGTTTGGTTTAGCGACGAAATCCTCTTTGATTAGGAACGGTTCGTTAGTAAGCAAAATTTGCGCACTTGGGGGACTGAGAATCCGTATTTAGTATTCACCCTCAACGAGCGACTGTGTGACGTGCAATGTCCAGTCATGGAATAATCGGTGTGATATTCCTTGACGGCATTGTGACTACTGAAGGGTACAGGAAGTTTTTGGAAGATTATTTCATCCCCATTATCCACAATGACCCAGATTTCGACAAGATGTTGTTCATGCAAGAAGGAACTCGACCGCCTATCACCAGGAGAGCATTTGATGGAGAAGCACTGTGGGGACCGCGTTGTTGATCTGGGGCATCCAGAGGCCACTGGCATGAGGCTGATTGGCTGCCATATTCTCAGGATCTGAACGCATGTGACTCCTTTTTGAGGGGCTGTATTAAAGACAAGGTATACAGCAATAACTTCAAAACAATTGCTGAGCTGAAAACAGCCATTCAGGAGGTCATTGACAGCATTAATATTCCGACATTTCAGCGGATCATGCAGAATTTCAGTATTCGTCAGCGCCTCATCGTTGTCATTGATGGCAGACATATCGAACATGTCATAACCTGAATCCGAATATCTGCGGTGATGATTACATGCTCAATAAAGTGTATGCACGACATAGTTTGTAACTGATTTAGGTGTTTTAAAATAAGTGTCACCTGTAGATATCCTAAATGCTCATAGTAATACTTCTTCCAGTCAATATTACTCTGCACGTAACCTACAACATAATAAACTACACATGCTCGCACTGTTCTTGGTCACATTCTTCAGACAGAGGTATCAGTCAGACTTTTTTCTGACCTTTATGATGAAACATAGTTGAAGTTATAAACTAAAGAAAATTGCTGCAGATATTAACAATACCTTATGCTGTTTGCGTTTATATGTATAGCCCATGTTTCTGCCATAAACTTCACCTTGCCGGCCGCTGTGACCGAGCAGTTCTAAGCGCTTCAGTGCGGAACCACGCTGCTGCTACGGTCGCAGGTTCGAATCCTGCCTCGGGCATGGATGTGTGTGATGTTCTTAGGTTAGTTAGGTTTAAGAAGTCTAGGGGACTGATGACCTCAGATGTTAAGTCTCATAGTGCTTAGAGTCGTTTGAACCATTTTTTTGAAACTTCACCTTTCAATGAAAGATACTGTACTCTTCTCATTAACACTGGCGCAAATCGACTTACAGAGAGTATCGAATCTTTTCCGAAGTTATTCAAGTAACAGTAGCAGCGGCTGATACCAGGGAGACGGGAGCCCAGCGTTGGTGTATTGCACGCGGTGTCCTCCGGCAACGCTCTGGCCGTTCGCTTTAAAACATTTACCGACTCCTAATGAGTAAACGATGGACAGGCTTCTGCCCGGCCTGACATTTGATTAATTATTGGCCGGCGCACAGCACGCTCCCTGCTACATCATCCAGGCCGTGGCAGCAGCTTCGCTGTACACTGCTCACCGTCCTATCATTAACAAGCAATACGGCAGCTGCCGCAGTAGCAATCCAGTGAATCATTTCCTGTCAATAGTAGGGCAAACCCAGTAATTAATTCGCGGGCGAGTTCCAGTGATTCTCTTGTCATCAGCTGTGGATGACATCACACTGCACTTCATACTGACAAAACCGGATTATAAAATTGCCTCTTTCCCTATTTTCCCGCACGTTCCGTGCTATCATATGAGCCAGAGCCACTAGGTCGCTGGCTGAATAACTGCAACCAAAATATTTGCAGCAGAGTACAAAGTGTCACATATACTTGGCCACCAAAAGTAAGCTTATGTTCAGAAACAAAATAAAAAATACATCAAGAAAAGTTGTTTAGCTCCGAGAGGTATGTTAACCAACATGACTCGCTTCCTGATAACACTTGTTCGTTTCCACACTATGAACAGCAGTGTGTCGTTCTTTAAATAGTGCCCTATGCATTCGGTAATCGTTTTCCTCTCATCAAGACCAGTTTGAAAAGTAGTAACAGTGTAAAAAAATTTTGTTAATTTTACAGAAAACTGGATCTGACTCCTCTTTACTAAGGCACGTGCATACGATAACGTAATACATCCTCTTGCTGCAGTTTACAGGAAACAAATGGAAACACAAGGAAAATGCACATCGGACATTACTGTTTTGCAACGGTTGACTAAATGACCGAGGAGCAGTTTCGTCGTGTTACCATTTCTTTACTGCCAGCAAGCAGACGAGTTACATTAATCGAGAGTACGTTCTACAGGCAGATGTCACCCTGATCGAAATCACTAACTGAACATCCCCATGCCTTTCACAATAACAACTTCATCATCTTCAAAACATTTTCCATGTGTCGTGTTCAGCGAGTGACCATTGATATACAAATTTTTACGATGGTTTACCGATGGCACAGGCTAATGAGTGAAAGGGGCGGGTGGTTGTGAGGACGAAATATATTTTAACAGTAAGTTTATTATCAACAGGCTCTCACAGTTATGAAGGCCAACACAAGCAATAACAAAAGCACATAAATCGAAATGACCACTTCATAAATATCGTAATCACAAAATAAACGCAATTAAATGATGAAATTCTTATAAGAAAATGCTCCTATCGTGCAAAATTCTTTAGTGGATGAGAATTGTATCATTAAAATAGAAGTAATAGTAAAATAAAATCACATTTTAATGTACGTCAAATTACAATCCCTAATGTTTCCTCAACATTTAAGGTTCAAATAACACAGAATAAATTAAGTCCGAAGTACACATAGATAGCTGGCTATAGACAACAAATATCATAAGAATATTTGCCAATAATGAATAGAAAAATAATGAAGAAAAACTAAAACAGCCAAAAACCTCGTCAAGAAAAGTAGTGCAACATTTACCTCTAAGAATTTAGTATTTTTGTAAACAACGTTTTACAGTGCCAAAATTAAACTGCCACAAACTTTATCAAAACACAAGTTCAACAACAAAGGTCTATGTAAGGAACACAACTGTGCTCTCACAATTATCAAGACCAAGAAGAGCAATAACAACAGGACATACATCAAAGTGAACATTTTATAAAAGCGAAACCCATGAAATAATCGCAATTAAATCATGATAATCCTTTAATAAAACACACCAATCGTGGAAAACCGTGTATTGAGTGAAGTCTCTATTCCAAAACAAGAAATGACAGTAAAGTAAAGTAGCACATCAGCACCAGTCAAAATACAATCCCCAACGTTTCCTCCTCAGTTAAGATTAAAATTACGCAGGATAAATTAATTCCAAGGCGCAGATTAAAAATTGGTTGTAGACAATAACTATTTCAGGAACTACGATCCTTTTTCTTGCACGCACTTGCCAATAATTGTCAATCCTTAACATGAAGAATTCAGCCATTTTTGAAAACAATATTTTAACAGTGGGGAAACTAATCTGTCAAAAGCTGTTCTGAACATGAAGAATTCGGCTTTTTTTACATTATTTTAACATTTGCAGAATTGATATGTTACATACTTTGTGAAAACACCAGTTGGTGCCTGTGAGCAGTTAGTCGGTAACAAAGCGGGAAGGCTTGGAAACAAAACACTCATGGGAAGCCGTTGCGTAGGGCACACGGCAAAAGATGCCGTCACTGTCTGAGATTCTACGACAGACTTCTTAGACACCTAGACAACAACGCATTCTCCTAGCATTCGGATCCCAAATCTCTGTGCTGTTTCCAGCCATACACAAATCCCCTTCCAAGGCGTACATACCAGTCCCGTCAGTTCTGAACCTCCCCAATAGACTGACTGCTACACTCGGATAGCGTTCATGAACTGCTCTGCTTATTTCGAACTGAGGTGAAGATGAAGTGTACGTTCCCAGGAGTAAATTTCCATTAAGCCGAGTCCGACAGTGAGACCAGCTTCTCAAGTGTGCTAGCGAATCCACGGGGGTCGCAGCACTTTAGCAGGAAAAAACCGCAAAGCGATTGTGAAAGTAACTATATACACGTCACTGGTGCTTGTACCAGACATGGCAGTTTATTCCGTCCTCTTAGATTCCGCCGCAACCGCACTCTCGAAAATCGCAACATATTCGGAAATGAGCAGGCAAATATTTGTGAGATGCTAGAAGTCTCCTTCTTTTTCTTGCGCCTATGTCAGCATCGGGGCAGAGTCGGCATGAGCAGCAAGTGGTCAGACATGGTTAATGAAAGGGATGGCCGGATGCCCTTCCTGTCGCCAAATCGTTACCCACCAGCACGGAATATGTGTACCCGAACCGCCTGCATGTACGTAGTTTTATTCATACGAAAGTGGGCGAAAATTTTCAAAATATTGGCAAATCTTGTAACTGGGATGGGAACAGGGTACCATCCTGCTTTTACCTAGTAGGATACTGGATGCCACCCATAAGCCACATGCAGGTTTACCGACACACCGGCTCTCGTCGCTAATCCGCCTGGCGGGTTCGATATGTGACCGGCCCACCTCTCTCTCACGGAAGCAGCGCTTTAACACGTATCCGTGCGGGTTCATGACAAGCAATGAACACAGAAAATAAATGTACTCTTACGTGCCTCCCTAACCACACCATCTGAAATAGCGCAATATTCGGGAAAAAGGGCAAATACTCGTGACAAGCAAGAAATATAAATGTCATTTCTGGTCGTATCTCTCGCCAAAATTTCATCCGTTTTTTAATAATACAGAATTCACAGCATCAAAAGAAAGTCATTCCTGAGTGAGCACACTCTTACATGTAAATTATTTCGAATATTGCAAACTATACACTCTTTTCATGAAGAGGAGAGTCACAGAATCTGTTATTAAGTGGAAATAAATATTGACGTACAGCATGACGCTAACCCAGTTCAACTCCGTAATTCCCTGAGTGCAAGACAAGTAAATGCATTTCTCGAAACATTATCATTAACTTTAGGATCCCATGCAGTCTTTTACCGCTGATGCGTCCTTAACTGACATTTAATTACACGAAACTGTACCATGAATGATGTGTTGATGATAAATATTCAATCCCACATTACCTTGAACCAGCGTACTACCATAACAAGCGAGTTACGACACACAAACAACGAAATGCAATAAAATCAACATGGTGTCTCCAAAGTTGATTGCTGTCGTCGGGTCGAGCGACACATCATTTTGAAGTTAGTTCCGAATACGCTGACCATGTCACGAATGCATTCCAGACACTGCGGCCACTAGGTGGCTTGTTCATTCCGGGTGAAGCTGAGGATCTTCCACTATTGATATCATCGACGTCCCGGCAGGCTGGGGTAGAACTTGATCCAGGGTGCGACATCGTGGCACTATTGTAAGAAAACCTGCCTACCCAGAAAAGAATCCTATACTGCTCTCCAGTTCACGACACAACAGGAGGATTCACATATTTTCTCTGCTTTTAGTCAGTTAAGAACAGTCCAATCCTCTCACATGTATTGCGTAGTGGTTCTGATTCAGTTATTTTAAGTTTTGGAATTCTCTTCCAGGTAAGTTCTTCCAAGTTTGTAAGCATAGAACTGGTTTCGGAATTATACAGAAAATCATTGATGTTCAAAATATAGGAATGCTTCGAATGTGTGGAAAAAACTTCTAACAACCTTACAGATATTCGAAAACAGGGACAAATACCTCATTACGGGTTTTGTCTGTGAGACTATTTGAAGAGGGTAACGAAGGATTACTTGCCATTACATATGAAGCACGTGACAGTCGCAGTACATCTTAAAATCGTCTTAGTTCTATGGAAAAAAAATAGAATCTAATCTAATCTAAACAGCACCTATTACTCTTGGTCTCTTACTCCTATTTGTAGAGGTAAATCGGAATCCTTTCATCTGATTTTTGGTGTTCTTGTGTTTCTTTGTCCAGTTCGTCTGTATTTGTTTAAGAGATTTTGTAGTCTGTCACCGTCAGTTTTACTAATATGTTCTTTCCACTTCCTTTTGTGATAATCTGTTTTTTTTTTCGTTGAAGATGTTAATCCTACTTCTGCTCTTATTTCTATATTTCACTCTCGATCTTGTGTTGCGGTCCTGCTACAGGCCACAGAAATCTCATTTCCGCTCTCAGGATTTTTTTTATATCCTCTTGTTGTTGTCCATGTTTGAGTTCCTTTCATTAAACATGATAGTGTAACAGTTTTTCTTCTTTAACTCCGGATGTCTACTTTCTTACTTTCCTTCGTAAGGTCCGTGGAGCAATAATAATCACGAAGAAAAATTTCTCTATGTTACGTTGAAAATCAATATCGTCTTCATGCATATTATATGACATTGTGAGCATTAAAATTTTTTTATTTGGTCTATTATTATCACATTTACCAATATTTTGGACGTAATTATCTTTTTTCCCGTAGTAAGCCATCAGGTTCGTTTTGTTATAAGATTTCTGCAAGTTGCGTAAAACATATATTCTCTGTAGTTGATATGCTGCTGCTCTGTGTAGATCATTCCCATTATTAGCAATTATTAAGTGGTAATCTACAACTAGCATCGTCAGTATACTCGTATATTCTGGACTTTTAGGACCAAACAGTAAATTTTTTATTCCCTTGTACATTTCATTCGTTTATGTAGATGTTAGAAAGGAATGGTGATGAACTGCATGTTTGTTTTATGGTTTGGTTTATTGCCTCTCTATTTGATTACTTTTCCTGCAGTATATACCTTTACCTTTATGACATCTATGAGATGTTTAACTAAACCTGTGTTGTGTCAGTCAAAAGATTCAATGAAATGAAATTTATGAGATATTTAAGTAAACGTCTGTTGTATCAGTCAAAAGCTTCAATGAAATCACAACAGTATCATGATAATTACACAGTAAACATAGATCGTCCCTCTCTTGGACACTAATTGCTCTTGTTAGACGACCTCAGCAATTTTGCTTAGTCCTCGATTTTGACATATTCCTTGTAGGTTGTATTCAGTAAGCATTCCTCGACAGTTTTTGCAATTTGACCTGTCTCCTGTCATGAATACGCTATCACTGTATATTTCCCCTACAATGGAATATGTTTCCTTTTTCATCATACACTCGTGATTGTTATAAATCATTAACTATTTTGTGTTGTAGTTATTTAAATAATTCGCAGTTATTGTCAGTGCCTATTGCTGCTTTATTTTGTATTTCTTTTATTGCTTGGACTAATTTTTCCAACTCTATTCTATTCATTAAGTATTACCATCCGTACCTACTCTCATATTTCCCTGCTATGGGTACGGCTACGGCTATACAGGAATATTTCAAGACTAGTAATATAACAAACAGGGATCGCTCGAATGCTCCTTTTAAACGAAAAATGGTAAACGTACGGGCAACGAAGTCATTCAAGCGAAATTGACGCCCTCTGTGTTCCAAGTACTAGAACCGTGACGAAAAGTTATAACACATATTTCAAACACCATTGTCCAGTGACTCTGTGACATAATGCTACCTTTACAATGACTTGAACTGCAATCATTAAAAGGAATTGAGGAGCTTAAATTGCAATACTGAGACAACGATGAATGCAAAAAATTCTTCTGCGTTCGCTACAATATAACTCTACATACGATGGTATCCAATATCTTTTTGAATAACTTTCACCTGTATTTAAATTTCATTCTCAGGAGGGAATATTCACTGTAATTTCCTCAACATATCCGTACCGAGAGAAATGTCTCATACTCTGAAAATGTAGAGAGAATTGTAATTTTTATTGTCGGATGCTCGCTAGACATTTTACTACTCGAGAGGTTCTGTTTTCCTTCTTTGTTTTCTTTCCACAATGTCGGATGCGTCTGTTCTCAGAGACAGGCGTCACTTAACGTGGAAATGTGTGTTCGACTAGCGCGCTCTGTTCTGCTTTGCATACTAACTCATGCAAATTCACTAATTAAACCTCGTCATACACAGGCGCGCACAGTAAAGGTTTCGCGCTTCACAGCCCAAACAAATGCGCTGCAACCGGAAATTACTGCAAATATTGAAATGAACAATTTCTTTAGTCTCCTCGCAAAAGGTCATAGGTACGGTCAATGAAATCAGTCTGCAGGCAGTGTAGTATATAAAGTAAGTATAATGTTGACCGTATGCGCAATAAAAGGTGTCGCACTTCCAGGTCAGGAGTTTTGAAGCTGTTTTCTGTGAGGAGTCATTCATTTTATGTTTAGAGAGTGTTTCATCTCTATTTTTCCGGACGAAGTTGTTATTTGATCTGTGAATGTAAATCAGAAAATGCAGAACCGTGGATGTCCTGTAGCGGAAATTCAGGTTGGAAGTGCGGACAGCAATAGCTATAACAGATGAGACTGAAAATAAGTAAACATAGATAGTGAATCGCATTATGGAGTTGCTGTTTTCTTAATTTAGTGTTTTTCCAAAACTGAAAATGATATAACTCATTCCAGTGCAGGATATTTATCACACTTTTCCACGTCTAGACCCTTCACATTGCAGTTTCAGATATCTCTATATCTTCATATATTTCTTCCTTTTTATGTATCACAATGTTGAGTAAACTAACTGTGTCTAATTGTATCTGCTCATAGCGATTAATGAACTTCCGTTAAATAGTAGTAACAAATCCATGCCTTGCTGGTTTATACAAAGACAAACACGGGCGACCAAAGTGTTACCATCACCATCATCAAATTCTGCACTTATTACACTTTTCCTACCCCGTTTCCTTATAGAGATATCTGAATGTTTCTATTTGCTTTTGGTTCTCCCTGTACGTCCTCCTCCTTTGGTTTGTCTTTCTACAGAATTGTTCGTCGCCATCCTCCATCCTTCTCATGTGCTGCTTCCATTTCCCAAGCAAGTATTTTATCAGCTACGGACTTGCCAGTAAAATTCACCTTGAAAAGTAGTTATCAAGTATAGTTTATTAAGCTTTTATTTTCGTTATATAGAAGTAATAAATGCTTTATTTTTATTTCATGTTAAAATATTACTTAGTGGTTTGCTGTGTGATTTGCCCACAGCCTTCATATAATAATTAAACACTGTCTTTTATAAATGTAACTATTAGTTATTTTCTTATTATTTTATCTACTGAGATTGCTATGTCGAGTATTGTTGGGTTTTCATGCTAAAATCCCAAATGCAGGAATGCACACATACGTCTGTATTTATGCCTTTGTGGATATTTCCTTGGAGTTTCCTGTATGAAAACGAGTATTCCCTTCACATAAGCTGCATTCTCAGTGCACAAAAATTAAAATAAAGTATCTTCAGCTTTTGTAATCCTGTCGTCCTCAGTTATGGATGATATTACGGTAAGTTCATAATTACTGCTTTGGCATCGTCTAACACCAACCAAATAAAACACATCTTTTGTGCGATAGTCATTTTGGATTTGTTCTTTGCAATGCTTCTTCAGTGTCTTGGAAGATGTACATAGTCTTGTGTATACTGTGTTGCTTACGTTTAGAACGTCGTATAGGGGAAACCGGGAGTTGTCACACGGCGGGCGGTCGCACCCTTGCAGTTTGTCAGTTGGAATGACGTCATATCTTCTGCAAGATGTGCTGCGACCTCGTGCTACAAACACCAGCTAGTGCGGCATAGCCGCTCACCATATCAGACTGCTTGAGAAGCTTGCAAATAACAGATTGTATTTTGAGGTAAGTTTTTCTTATTTTGAAAGCACATTCAATGCAAGTTAAGGAAGATTTGTATAGTTTATCTATCTTGTTATCCTATCACATGTGTACCGGTGATATTATTTGTCTTTATTTAGAGGTTTGGGGAAGATGGTTACATGACTTTCTTTTGTAGATATACACTCCTGGAAATTGAAATAAGAACACCGTGAATTCATTGTCCCAGGAAGGGGAAACTTTATTGACACATTCCTGGGGTCAGATACATCACATGATCACACTGACAGAACCACAGGCACATAGACACAGGCAACAGAGCATGCACAATGTCGGCACTAGTACAGCGTATATCCACCTTTCGCAGCAATGCAGGCTGCTATTCTCCCATGGAGACGATCGTAGAGATGCTGGATGTAGTCCTGTGGAACGGCTTGCCATGCCATTTCCACCTGGCGCCTCAGTTGGACCAGCGTTCGTACTGGACGTGCAGACCGCGTGAGACGACGCTTCATCCAGTCCCAAACATGCTCAATGAGGGCCAGATCCGGAGATCTTGCTGGCCAGGGTAGTTGACTTACACCTTCTAGAGCACGTTGGGTGGCACGGGATACATGCGGACGTGCATTGTCCTGTTGGAACAGCAAGTTCCCTTGCCGGTCTAGGAATGGTAGAACGATGGGTTCGATGACGGTTTGGATGTACCGTGCACTATTCAGTGTCCCCTCGACGATCACCAGTGGTGTACGGCCAGTGTAGGAGATCGCTCCCCACACCATGATGCCGGGTGTTGGCCCTGTGTGCCTCGGTCGTATGCAGTCCTGATTGTGGCGCTCACCTGCACGGCGCCAAACACGCATACGACCATCATTGGCACCAAGGCAGGAGCGACTCTCATCGCTGAAGACGACACGTCTCCATTCGTCCCTCCATTCACGCCTGTCGCGACACCACTGGAGGCGGGCTGCACGATGTTGGGGCGTGAGCGGAAGACGGCCTAACGGTGTGCGGGACCGTAGCCCAGCTTCATGGAGACGGTTGCGAATGGTCCTCGCCGATACCCCAGGAGCAACAGTGTCCCTAATTTGCTGGGAAGTGGCGGTGCGGTCCCCTACGGCACTGCGTAGGATCCTACGGTCTTGGCGTGCATCCGTGCGTCGCTGCGGTCCGGTCCCAGGTCGACGGGCACGTACACCTTCCGCCGACCACTGGCGACAACATCGATGTACTGTGGAGACCTCACGCCCCACGTGTTGAGCAATTCGGCGGTACGTCCACCCGGCCTCCCGCATGCCCACTATACGCCCTCGCTCAAAGTCCGTCAACTGCACATACGGTTCACGTCCACGCTGTCGCGGCATGCTACCAGTGTTAAAGACTGCGATGGAGCTCCGTATGCCACGGCAAACTGGCTGACACTGACGGCGGCGGTGCACAAATGCTGCGCAGCTAGCGCCATTCGACGGCCAACACCGCGGTTCCTGGTGTGTCCGCTGTGCCGTGCGTGTGATCATTGCTTGTACAGCCCTCTCGCAGTGTCCGGAGCAAGTATGGTGGGTCTGACACACCGGTGTCAATGTGTTCTTTTTTCCATTGCCAGGAGTGTATAACTCATTTCAGTATAAGTTGCGGTAATCACACGAATTTTTGTTGACTGCTTGCTATTACCCCTCCATGGGCAACTTACATCTCCGTGTTAGTGAGAAGTTTTCGTTAATCTCTTCATTCGATAAGTAATTGACTGAAGCATTAGTTATATTTTAGATGATGTAGAACTACGAAAGAACCACGAAAAAATGCAAGCGGACACAAGTAACTTTATGGTCGTCAACTAATACACACCACAAACTAGATACCTTGGACTATTTAAGGAAGGGATGTGAGGCTCTGTCATACAAAACATAGCCAATATGAAGACTTTCCCAGAGGTGTGTGCAGCTCTGCCAGCATTCCCTATACTGGTTATAAATGGTTCTGGTACATTCTGCGGTTCTACTTACAGATTTCATGGATTTTGATCTTCACCTTTGTTCTGGTTCCTTTGCTATAGCTGTTCTTCTTCCAATAACTGCCATTTCCAGTTTCTTCTTCATACTTCAAGATTTCTTTTTCATACTTTAAGACGCTACGAACTGAACACCCGTTTTGGTGTTTTAGTGGTGTTGCGAAATGTAGGATGCTGTTTCCAAGTATAGAATGTGTTTTTGTCGTTTATGATTGAGTGTATGTGGGTATATAATATTATTAATTTTTTGTAATTCTCTCTCTCTCTGTCTGTCTGTCTCTCTCTCTCTCTCTCTCTCTCTCTCTCTCTCTCTCTCTCTCTCTGTGTGTGTGTGTGTGTGTGTGTGTGTGTGTGTGTGTGTGTGTGTGTGTGTGAGTGAGAGAGAGAGAGAGAGAGAGAGAGAGAGAGAGAGAGAGAGAGAGACAGACAGACAGAGAAAACGTTGCTGCACGTAAGTGGTAGTTATCAGAACAAGAACAGCTATAACAAAGGAACTGGCACGCAACCTATAGAAAAACACTCACCAATTCTGTAAGCAGAAGTTTATTACTACAAAATAGATACGCAGAAGGTGTCAGAACCGTTTATAACCTAAATATATACAAAGCACTACGTTAAAAGTAAAACGAAAAAATGTACATATTCCAGGTCACTGAAGATACCTTGCCAAAATAAAGACGAAATGCATATCGCACTATAATTTTGTTTTATTCAGTTGTGATTCCACTGTCCCAAACTAATGAACATGCCGAAAATACACTACTGGCCATTAAAATTGCTACACTACGAAGATGACGTGCTACAGACGCGAAATTTAACCGACAGGAAGAAGATGCTGTGATATGCAAATGATTAGCTTTCCAGAGCATTCACACAAGGTTGGCGCCGGTGGTGACACCTACAACGTGCTGACATGAGGAAAGTTTCCAACCGATTTCTCATACACAAACAGCAGTTGACCGGCGTTGCCTGGTGAAACGTTGTTGTGATGTCTCGTGTAAGGAGGAGAAATGCGTACCATCACATTTCCGACTTTCATAATGGTTGGATTGTAGCCTATCGCGATTGCGGTTTATCGTATCGCGGCATTGCTGCTCGCGTTGGTCGAAATCCAATGACTGTTAGCAGAATATGGAACCGGTGGGATCAGGAGGGTAATACGGAACGCCGTGCTGGTTGCCAACGGTTTCATATCACTAGCAGTCGAGATGACAAGCCTCTTATCCGCATGGCTGTAACGGATCGTGCAGCCACGTCTCGATCCCTGAGTCAACAGATGGGGACGTTTGCAAGACAACAACCATCTGCACAAACAGTTCGACGACGTTTGCAGCAGCATGGACTATTAGCTCGGAGACCATGGCTGCGGTTACCCTTGACGCTGCATCACAGACAGGACCGCCTGCGATGGTGTACTTAACGAGGCCCTGCATTACGTCACACAGAGTTTCCACGTAACCTGCTAGAATCTCTGGCTCTACACATTCTTTGACAACGACCGATTGGAGTGTAAATGCCGAAAAACAGCTTCACTCCGAGTGCATACGCACAAGAAGAGAGGAAGAATAAATCCTATGAAACCGTAAAGAAAGGGTTGTTTAACGAATGGAAAACGTCATTTTTTTAGATGAATCTAGGTTCTGTTTACAGCATCATGATGGTCGCATGCGTGTTTGGTGACATCGCGGTGAACGCACATTGGAAGCGTGTATTCGTCATCGCCATACTGGAGTACCACCCGGCGTGACGGTATGGGGTGCCATTGGTTACACATCTCGGACACCTCTTGTTCACATTGACCTCACTTTGAACAGTGGACGTTAAATTTCAGATGTGTTACGGCCCGTGGCTCTACCCTTCATTCGATCCCTGCGAAACCCTACATTTGAGCAGGTTACTGCACGACCGCATGTTGCAGGTCCCGTACGAGCCTTTCTGGATACAGGAAATGTTCGAGTGCTGCCCTGGCAGCACATTCTCCAGATCTCTTACCAATTGAAAACGTTTGATCAATGGTGGCCGAGCAACTGGCTCGTCACAATACGCTAGTCACTGCTCTTGATGAACTGTGGTATCGTGTTGAAGCTGCATGGGCAGTTGTACCTGTAGACGCCTTCCAAGCTCCGTTTGATTCAATGCCCAGGCGTATCAAGGCCGTTATTACGGCCAGAGGAGCTTGTTCTGGGTTCTGATTTCTCAGGATCTATGCACCCAAATTGCGTGAAAACGTTATCACATGTCAGTTCTAGTATAATATATTTGTCCAATGAATCCCAGTTTATCGTCTGCATTTCTTCTTGGTGTAGCAATTTTAATGGCCGGTAGTGTGAAATATTTCAACTGCAAGCGAAATGACATCGTTAAACAACCCTTTCTTTTCGGTTTCATAGGATTTATTCTTCCTCTCTTCTTGTGCGTATGCACTCGGAGTGATGCTGTTTTTCAGCATTTACACTCCAATCGGTCGTTGTCAGAGAATGTGTAGAGCCAGAGATTATAGCAGGTTACGTGGAAACTCTGTGTGACGTAATGCAGGGCCTCTTGAACGTGCTGCGTATGCGCTCCCTAAGTTGGGCGATCGAGCCGCAGTGAAGCGGCGGTCCGACCGCAGCGCCGCCAACCGAGCGACTCTCCCTGAGGGACGCTTCCGGCTACCGACGCCCCCGCCACCTGCCGCGCCACCAAGTGTCCCCAAAGTGGCGTGCTTACGCCGGACCCGTGGACCCCACAGCCCATCCGTTATGTCAGAGCATTGGTAGCCCCACACGTGGTGCCACCGCAAATGTTTTTATTCTCATCCTGTCTACAATGAAGTGACGGTAGTGATGCTATAACGAAATGCACATGTACAGATGGCGGTAGTATCACGTACACAAGATATGAAACAGCAGTCGTGTGATTACTGCCGCACAATGGGAATTGGACGCTTTTACATCTACATCTACATTTATACTCCGCAAGCCACCCTACGGTGTGTGGCGGAGAGCACTTTACGTGCCAGTGTCATTTCCTCCCTTTCCTGTTCCAGTCGCGTATGGTTCGCGGGAAGAACGACTGCCGAAAAGCCTCCGTGCGCGCTCGAATCTCTCTAATTTTACATTCGTGATCTCCTCGGGAGGTATAAGTAGGGGGAAGCAATATATTCGATACCTCATCCAGAAACGCACCCTCTCGAAACCTGGAAAGCAAGCTACACCGCAATGTAGAGCGCCTCTCTTGCAGAGTCTGCCACTTGAGTTTGCTATACATCTCCGTAACGCTATCACGCTTACCAAATAACCCTGTGACGAAATGCGCCGCCCTTCTTTGGATCTTCTCTATCTCCTCTGTCAACCCGACCTGGTATGGATCCCACACTGATGACCAATACTCAAGCATAGGTCGAACGAGTGTTTTGTAAGCCACCTCCTTTGTTGATGACTACATTTTCTAAGCACTCTCCCAATGAATCTCAACCCGGCACCCGTCTTACCAACAATTAATTTTACATGATCATTCCACTTCAGATCGTTCCGTACACATACTCCCAGATGTTTACAGAAGAAACTGCTACCAGTTTTTTTTCCGCTATCATATAATCATACAATTAAGGATCCTTCTTTCTTGTATTCGCAATACATTATATATTTCAATAATAAGGGTCAGTTGCCAATCCCTGTACCAAATGCCTATCCACTGCAGATCATCCTGCATTTCGAATGGTTCAAATGGCTCTGAGCACTATGGGACTTAACGTCTGAGGTCATCAGTCCCCTAGAACTTAGAACTACTTAAACCTAACTAACCTAAGGACATCACACACATCCATGCCCGAGGCAGGATTCGATCCTGCGACCGTAGCGGTCGCGCGGTTCCAGACTGTAGCGCCTAGAACCGCTCGGATACACCGTCCAGCTCCCGCATTTCGCTGCAATTTTCTAATGCTGCAACTTCTCTGTATACTACAGCATCATCCCCTAAAAGCCGCATGGAACTTCCGACACTATCTACTTTTAGTTGGAGCTATACATATGGGACATTCCATTTCAGAAATACTCAATATTACGAGGTCCACAGTGTCAAGAATGTACCGAGATACCAAATTTCAGATATTACCTCTCAGCACGGGCAATGCAGTGGTTGACGGCCGTCACTTAACGATCCAGAGCAGCGTCTTTCCGTAGAGTTAACAGACAAGATACACTGCTAAAACAGACAAGAAACACTG
This sequence comes from Schistocerca nitens, assembly GCF_023898315.1. Classification (NCBI taxonomy): domain Eukaryota; kingdom Metazoa; phylum Arthropoda; class Insecta; order Orthoptera; family Acrididae; genus Schistocerca; species Schistocerca nitens. Next base: position 475,926,876 of record NC_064621.1, on the reverse strand, counting down.
CCTTAAATAACTGTAGAAAGCAATGTGTGACCTACGACGAATGTAACCGTTGAGACAGAGCGGCGAAATGTGGCGTTAATGGCCTATGATAGTGGACGACTGATGCGAGTGCCCTTGTTAGCACGGTAAAGCCTGCAGCGCTCTCTTTGGCTCGTGATCATATGGGTTGGACCCTTGATGACTGGAAGACCTTGGCCTGGCCGGATGACCACCGATTTAAATTGGTAAGCAATTATTCAAAACCAGACTTAATCGCATTTATTATTATTATACTGCCAACCGGCTTCAATCCGACCAAGGGGTTATCTTTTGGGCGTTTACACCATTGGTCGACTGCTGGTGGTGTCACTCCTGTCTACATAACGGCAGGAAACACCAGTGATAGTTATTACTATAAATTCAAGCACTCAGAGATACTGAGGCTCAACGTCTCCTGACGCCCACCCCCCCCCCCCCCCCCAACACCATCCCAAAGTTTGAGAAAACACCCATAAGGTTAATGTCGCTCAATCGACTTCACTTAGACAAGTGAAGAATGAGCATTTTTCATCTTCATGTTTTTCACCCGGAAAAATATTTTCCAAAAAATCTAGGCAATGATCTTTTATCCTGATATGTACCAATCAACGCAAAGCGCTTCAATGCAAGTAGCGCTGGCGTACTTACCAAAGTCCCTCAGACATTAATTTTTGTTACCACATAACCAACCTGTGAAACATGAGCCGTGTCAGGTGGCTGCGCCTAAGGCCTCCCACACGTAAGTTTAAAACGACCTTACAGATACGCTGACTGGTTGAAAAAATTTGCAAATTGTCCTTTTCATGTTTGGACACAGTATCTTCTAATGAACTGCCCAGAGAATATAAGTTTTCTTTCACCTTTGTCTTTTTACGATGGGCGTGGTAAACAGACAACTCTGCGACAGACTAAGGGTACACAAAATCACAAACTATGGAAGACTTGAGGATATTTGTTTTTTTAACAGTTCATATTCCAATGTGTATTCGTGACACATATGAAGTGATTGATATTTCATGTTGATCGAATATAAGGATCTATTCTAATATGAAGGAGAGGATTATTTGTTCTTCATGCTAGAGTGCTAACGGTCATGCTTTGAGTGGATCTGAATTTTACATATTTTCGAAGACACCACGACGAATTTAGTAATGCAATTCACCCGTGGCGCACGATTAATCAATCACGCTTGTGACGAGTGACTGACCCTTGCTCTTGGTCGATAATTAGCATATTTGTTGGTTTTCACCCTGTGGTAGGCCGCGCGTAGTGGTCGCGCGGGTAGAGGCGTCATGTCACGGATTGCGCGGCCCCTCCCGCTGGAGGTTCTTGTCCTCCCTCGGGCATGGGTGTGTGTGTTGTTCTTAGCATAAACTAATTTAAGTTAGTTTAAGTAGTGTGTAAAACTAGGGACCGATGACCTCAGCAATTTGGTGCCTTGGGAATTCCCAAACATTTGAACATTTGAGCCATGTGGTAGGCGGAAGGTGCGTGGATGCAGAGAGGCTCATGCGCAGTTAGAGCTCTCTGGCGACAATGCTCTTAGAGCGGTTACAAGCGGTGGTATTATTACCAGCGAGAACGCTCAGTTGTGTTTTAAGGTTTGGTCTAGTGCAGGAGACGGCAGCATAGTGTGAAGTGCAGCTGATAGCTGGCGATAAGCAACAGGGCTCAGTCTCTCGTCGAAAGGCGTGAATTCTCCGAGAGAGTTCGCTAGTTGAGGAGGCAGTGGACGTATTTGCTTCTACAGTTGTTTGCCTTGCGAGGAGCCGTTACGAGAATGTCTGTCCCTTGGCCTTATTTTTAAACTTGCAACGGCCACGCTGTAGTTCCCAAACCGACCAGCATACTTCGAGGGGACTCAGTGTTTGTTACAATTATTAGCTTCATCCTTTACTAAGTTCTTTCAAGAAGTTAACCGCTTCGTTTAGGAAGTCTACCAGACTATATCATCCTGGTTTCCAGTCCGTCGCAGGGTGGTTTATGAAGAGTTCATGGAGAGCGCGTTGTACTCCAGGTCGTGTTTAGAATAATGTGAAACATCAGGTAATAGGTTTTCCCATACAATGTACTTACGTAAGTGTTGCCATTTACCGAAGGACGCTGTGCTATCCAGACGCAATCAAAAAATGGTTCAAATGGCTCTGAGCACTATGGGACTTAACATCTGTGGTCATCAGTCCCCTAGAACTTAGAACTACTTAAACCTAACTAACCTAAGGACATCACACACATCCATGCCCGATGCAGGATTCGAACATGCGACCGTAGCAGTCGCGCGGTTCCGGACTGAGCGCCTAGAACCGCGAGACCACCGCGGCCGGCTCCAGACGCAATCGATTACCGTAAGTTATAGCGGCGGTTAACGAGTACTTCTTCGTTTGTGGCCAGTAAATTTCCTGGGCCGTTGGAAAATTATTTCAAGCAACATAGTAGTGGCCACTGTGTAATAATTTAAACATTTAATAACTTATAGATTGTCTTCAAGCTTCAAATACGTTACGCTGTTGAATTTAGGACGGATTATTTTCTGTGCATTTGATATAGTGTTGCGGGTAGCTTATTTATTTTATTGTGAAATCTTTAAAGCCTTGAAACTGTAAGTGGTTAATGTGATTCACTAAGACTCAGTTGCTACTGCGACCTTCAGCAAGTACAGCAGAGCTTGCAAGGCCACACGTCCGGGAATTTACAGTTGTAAACCTTGTATTCTGTACACTTTAAATAACACCTTACAAAATTGAAAATATACTGTCTTAAAGTTGATGCATCAGTACTGAATTTTACGAGTTTCAATTGACTGAAGAATTTGTTTGAATACATTTTTTAATAGTGAGTTTGGTACTTGTTTTTGGTTGGAGGCATTTTTCATTAAATTCATTCTGATCAAAATTATTACTTCCTTCGTACATTGCGGATGTGATTTATTCTAAAAGAAAAATTAAAATTGTTTTCAGATTTCAAACATGGCTGAAACAGCAACCGTTGAAATTCTTCACGGTAGATGATGACGTAGTAAGTTTATACACCAATGTTCCGGTGCTTAAAATTATTGAAGACTATATTCGACAACATAGAACTTTAAGTGAGTTGCAATTGTCTGAACTTATGTCACTATTGCAGGTTGTACTAGATTATAATTACTTTCAGTTTAATGGCAAAATGTATGAGCAACCATTCGGCTTAGCCATACGTTGCCCGCTAGCTGGTATCTTGGCTGAGATCTTTGTGAATGCGTGAGAAGAAAATTTTTTAAAAAATAATCCTGTGTTGGGTATTATGATTTCTTTCTATGCTCGTTATGTTGATGATATACTCATAATATTTCAAGGAAGTGACCAAGATCTACAACAAATGTTTCATGTTTTTAACAGTTTTCACGAGAAAATGAATTTCACAAAAGAGACGCAAAACAATGAGAGACAACTCCACTTTCTTGATTTGAAACTTAAGTTATCTGACAACACTATTAGTTTCGACATTTTTCGTAAAGAAACTTTTTCTGATAATACTATCCCAGGAGATTCTTGTTATCCTCAAACTCACAAAATCGCCTTGTTTCATTCTGCAGTCCATCGTGCTGTGAGCACAACTTTAGAACAGAATTGTTTAGAAAAAGAAATATCTTCAGTAAAATCAATAGTTACTAACAATTGATACGACCCTAAATTAATTGACCAAACTGTTACGAAAAAAACAGCTGTAAAATGTTCAACCTCAGGAGATAACAGGGCGAAAAAGAATGAAGGTAATAACTTTATTTCTATTCCATTTTTGAGGAACGTATCATATAAGATAAGAAGACTTTTACAGAAACAATACGGTTACAGGGTTACCTTTTCCGTAAATAATAGCCTGAAACAAAGAGTGATTCATACTACTGGAGCACGGAAAGAACTTGGCACTAAATCCGGTGTTTACAAAATTACTTGTAACGACTGCCCAAACTATTACATTGGACAGACAGGTACACCCATTAAAGTAAGGTATAAAGAACACATGCTAGGCAAAAATGGGGAAAACGTATATAATTCCACGTTTGCCGAACTTCTATGGCTCTTACAGCATACGCCACGTAAACTGGATGACGTAGAATTGCTTCACGAAGCAAGTAAGGGTTACAAACTGGACCTGCTCGAAGAGTTAGAGATTTTCAAGCATCTGTCTTAAAAATATGGTTTTGTTGTTAATAAACAGGTGCAGCTTAGAAACAAAAGATTTTTAGACAGTTTCAAACCCCTCCTTGCTTTAATGTTATATAGTCTGGGTGACTTGCCTGTTGATGCCGGTGGGATGCGCTTTTCCTGTCTTGTTGGGATTCTACGTGTTTTTTATGTTTGCTGTTTGTGGTTTTCGATGTGTACATGTGGTTAATTGACTGTTATGTTTTTATTCACAACGACAGATGGTTTCGTTTTACTTTAACATTTTGGTTGTTTTCGCTAGTATGTATTTTACCGTTTAAGTTACGCGAGATTCTCGCGCATAACACTAGTGCCCTAACTCGTTAGTTCTGTTCCGTAGCGCAAGCAAATGATTGACACTAGGACACGGGTAAATTGGTTTCATATTTTCTATTTTACGTGGATGTTTTTAAATGGTTCTGATATGTTTTATTTATTAAGACAGAAGGTTTGATTTAGCACAACTTTTAATAATTTTGATGCGCATGTGTAAGTATCCATGGATTTTAATGTGCGCGACTGTCTGACACATACCACAAGTGCCCTCCCTCGGTGAAACATTAACTGATGCTAAGCTGTGTTCACATCGACCCTCTGTCCATAATCATGCTGTATAAATGGAGATGGTGTTTTTACTACTAACGACGCCTTTGTCACAATTGTTTTACTAATCTCCATTGCAGGGTGTAATTTTAATAAGTGACTAAAAGTTTTTGTGTCAGTAATACTCTGGTAATTTTACGGTTACTTAAGCTATAGTCCTTTTTCTTTCTCATTTCAGATGCAAAGTTTTTCATAATGAAAGTGTCTTCCTATTCAGGGTATTTTACTTGTGATGAAGGTATATTTAGATATACCGAAACCGTGGTCAAGAATTTTAATAAATCTTTATCCTGCAAGTATTTTGGCTGTCATCATTTACCGTGAATTGTTTTCAGACTCTGTGTGTTTACGTATCAAAATAAATTTGTTAAAAAGTATCGTGGTGTTTATTAAAGTCCAGCGCATCTGCACTCCACTAACTAGCCCTATCATTTCAGCAATATAAGTTGGCTTATAAGGTCTTACATTATAGTTTCTGTTTCGATATTTCTCAGGTTCATCCTCCCTTATTAACTCACTACAGCGCCGCATGATTTTAGGTAACAATTTAAAGACACATGTACATGCTTATTGGCAACATTTTCCTGTTGTCCAAAGAAAACAAGCTTACTGCTTACGTAAGTTTCCGTGGTACTTTGATTCCTGTCTATAGTTCACGGCTGTGCTACCCCGTATCAGTCTGGGAGTGAGGATGTCCACTTTGTGGGTATACGGGATCTATTTTGGTGACTAGTATTTGCTACAAGCGAACTAAAGCTATTCAGGACGAAAACTGAGGTTCGTTCTACTTTGTTTATAAAAGTATCAGCCATTCGTAATTTATTCTTGGATGTCTCTGTCTGCTAGTTTATAGCTATCATATTAATATTCAAAAGCGATTGTGTTCATTCGATGGGCATTAGTATGGATTTAATCACGTTACATTTGTATCGCAAATAACAGTATTGAATTCGTTGGTAGAGCTCACGCAGAGTTTATGCTAATTAACTCATTTCAATACGACTAGGTGCTCTGTTATCTGATGATCTGTTACCTGTCGTGTTGTAAATAAGTTACAAATAGCTGCATATATGAATATTATGACACTAATGATAAGTAAATAACAATCAGGCAATATTTACCACCTTCAGGAGAAAACAAATACTGGGATATTATTTGATACAAGCAAGCGATCGCCGGCAAAGTCACTTTGAATTTATTACTGCGCAGTAAATGTTGTTGATTCTGGACAACGCGAAGCAGTAGGATATCATCGCATTCAAACAAGCTTCCTTATGTAACTTCCAAGTGTAAGATTTTTAAATGAATGCTATAAATGAGAAACAGTTGCCATCGCAAATTTTTGCATTAAATCTTGAATAATGTACTGTGTGTAATTTGAAACAGTCATTCATAGAAATGATTCGCTGACGCAATCAGAATTTTCGAAAAATGAGGGACAACTGCTGACTGTCTCTATGACATGAAATATAAATATTACGAAAGTATCTAATTTGCATAGCTTTAGGGTGTCTTCCATTAATGGCAGTTCCTTGACTAATGCTATCGTTTACAATAATGTACTAAGGACAAAGAGTACTTAAATACAATTTTGTGTTGAAAATGTAAGTATACTTACGATGGATGTTAATGCATTTATTTACCGATTCGCAGAAAAAATTGAATCTCTTTTAGAAAATATAAAACACGTTGTTAAAGGACCTGGCGATGGAGTACTGAACTTGTAAATGCATTATTTGAACTGCGTTCATTAGATTTTAACTCGTACAAGTACGCATTTCTTTTTAACACTAAAACGTGAGATTTTACCGAACAGTCATAAACAATAAGATTCTGGATTTATCAGAATATTGTTGGAAAAACCATCACTAACACATCTAACGTCAGGAATAACGTGTTCGTGTTTGCCTGCACATCTGATAACACGCGGTTATAAACAGGTGTAGTACTTGGCTGTTCTCCAAATGCATGTTCTCAGAAATTTATTCTCTGAGTTAAAGATTATGTTTGATACTAGTAGATGTCTGTCGGTGAGGAATTCCACCTTTGCCTCTGCTAGTGTGCTTTTTATCTTGCTTCGTCTGTCAGTTGCTATTTTTTTTCCAAGGAAGTTGAATTCCTTCACTGCGCCTACTTCTCGATTCGTACGTGTGATGTTATGTTTATCATAAATCTCGTTCTTGTTACTCCTCATTTCTTGAATCTTTTTACTTTTAATCCTTAATGTCTACTCGTTAGACCATTCCATCAAATACATCCCACAAATTTTTCCTGCCTTTCATTGAGGGTGACAATGTCGCTAGCGAAGCTTACAACTGATATTTTTTTCACTCTGAGTATTAATCCAATTCCTAAGCCTTTCTTTTATTACCGTTATTACTTCTTCGCTGTAGTGACTGAACTGTAAGAGCGAAAGAATACGTCCCTGTTTCATACAATTTCTAATCCTAGCAGTAGGATGTTCAAGAACCGTTACGAGACACTAACGTTGCCCACACACGCAGGCAGCATTGGAATGATAAATGTTCACAATAGGGCGCGCGCTCTCTCTTTGCGGACGATGCATCGCCTACGTACTTCGGACAGCCAGCCGGAGTGGCCGTGCGGTTCTAGGCGCTGCAGTCTGGAACCGAGCGACCGCTACGGTCACAGGTTCGAATCCTGCCTCGGGCATGGATATGTGTGATGTCCTTAGGTTAGTTAGGTTGAATTAGTTCTCAGTTCTAGGCGAATGATGACCTCTGAAGTTAGGTCGCATAGTGCTCAGAGCCGTTTGAACCATTTACTTCAGACAAGGACCTACTACACAGTTTGAGGAGGTGGCCTTTTCCTGTTGGCTACATTGCGCCAGCACTGTGTCACATTCGCACCTATTTGGTCGACATGAATTATCTGTTGAATGTCCTACCGGCCACACGAGTTCTACCGTCATTTTCAACGGACGCTGCCTGCTAATGTGAAGGAAGGCCGACATCCGGAGATTGACTGAAGGTGGGTGTGAAGTACGCGCAGAAAACTACATCGCTCGCGTAGACACCCCATTTTAAATGAACATTGCGGAGGATAATGCCCTCCAAACATAGTCGTAGATCACGAGGTGCAGGCACGAGGGCAACGGCAAGGAGAGAGGCTGACAGAGAGCATCCTTGTCGCGGTGAGCGGTTGCTATTGACCAGGACTCTGGAAGGGGCTCCGTAGATGAACAACACCTGCCGAAAATGGTGACAGTCCCATCTTCTCTAACACAGCCATTGAGAAATGGTGCTCAACTAGGTCATATGCGTGTTCTAGGTCAACTGCTACGAGGGCGCCTTCAAAGCGGCATGTCTACATGAGCGCCACCACATCTCTATAAAAGCTTAACGCCGTGTCTATATTACTGCCACCTCCGAGACGCCTTTCTCCGACATGAATAGCATCTTTGACAACAGCGACGAGGGGAGCACGAAGTATGCGGGCGAAAAATTTGTAATCCGAATTCACTAACGTCAACGGCCGGAAGTCTTGCGTCTGCACCCCCCGTTTGATTTTGGCATATGATCATGCCTTCCAAAAATTCGGGGTGAACGCGGAAGTCTGGATCCAGGAGATCGCAGCACGTCTGGCACCAAACTTCTCCCATCAGTTCAGAAAAGGTGCTATAAAATTCAGTAGGAAGACCATCACGTCCAGCGGATTTATTTCTCGAGCCACGCGACAGGCCCATGTCCGTTTCTTCCCACGTGACGGCCTCCAAGAATGTGGCGTCGCCTGACACCCTACCCAAAGGTGGCAGGTCGTGCAGGACGTCCTCAACGTCATTGTCAGGCCGTTGACCTGCTAGAAAGAGAGTGCGATAGTAATCTGTGAGGACACGGGAGATGGCGTTGTGTGCCTCTGCACATTGCCCGTCCGCTGAAATAACTGCCGTGATGAGTCGCCTCTTACGACGTCTCCGTTCTCTGACGATGTGATAAAGAGAAGCACGTACCTCTGGGATGGAATCTTGCAGTCTCGTTCAAAGCCCCGTGCCGTCCAATCTGTTAGCCGTGATCTGCAAAAGCCGTGCCTGTAATCGGCGGAAGGCCATTTGGCGCTCTGGCAAAGGTTGTTGCGACACCAGTTCTCGGAATACCGTGTAGTAAAACTCAGACGTTTATCGGAGCCAAAGTGCCCTGTCTCGTCCACACGCCATGAGCGTGCGGCGAAGGGCTGGTTTAGCGTAGTGTTTCCATCACCGTGTCGTGGAACCATAGGTATGATGCCGTCGCTCTCATATGCATCTCTAAAAAATAAACGATATTTTCATACAGTGCCATATATTCCTAGCTGTAGTGAATTCAAAGCTGTATCGCAAATGCTTGATTCGAAGACTTGATTGCAATAAAATCTTTGAATGAAGCACTTCGGATACGGTTTTGAATTCACGACGTCTAGAAATATATGGCACTGTATGAAAATAACGTTTATTTTTGAGAGATACATATGGGGCCTGAAGATGGCACATTGGATACCGAAGCTGGTAGTCAAAATAAAATAACATAAAGTAACGTCTCAATTACACGTCTGTTGAAGAATTATATGGTAACCTTTTGGTGGCGCGACCACCACGCTCGCTTGAATCTCCCCTCTGCCCCCCCCCCCCCCCCCCCTCCAATCGAGGGATCCCAGACCGTACTCATCTGCAATCCACAGGGTGTTGCTCGATATTTTTATCTCTATCGATTGTTTATTATTCTATCCCAGAAGATGTTGATCCGTTTAATAATACAAGTCTCGTCGAATACAATTCGCACTCCGTTTTTCAGTGCATGTTCTACTACAGTTGACTTTTGGGGATAGCGTTGGTGGAAACAACTTTCGTGTTGTATGCGGCTCTATTCACAAGTATGGACAGTCTAACCGGCACGCAACTGCCCACACCCACATGGTATTTGGGTATGCTCCAAGTGCTCTGAAGTCTACATACCCTTTCACAGGCTTTTTTGCTGTATCTTTGCTGGGGATCTGAAGACTGTCAGTTTTCTGTCCGGCTAATACACCCTATTATTGAGCCACAAAACCGTAAAAGCGCAATCTTCTTCGTGTCTCCTTCGGATACCTTTGCTTTCGTGGGTTACTTGGAATTGCTTGTGAAATTTTTCTGCTGTTGTAAGCTTTCCTCTTGAAAACTTTACTTCAGTGGCTCAGTTCCATTGGCACGTTTTCAGCGTCTGAGACAGTTTCAGCTCGGCGTACCAAGGTCTTCAGAAAAGATCGTTTCTGTGCTAGGTGGTGGTAACTAGTGGCGTGCAGATGCCTGACAATATTTTATTAATGGATATCGCCACGAGAGCATGCGTTCGTGCGTGACTTGTCTTACACGATGGGTGCTGTCTGTGTACCCATACTTTTCTTGTGACACGCACGAATTGAAGGACGTGATGATCAGTCCCTTTCTGTTTTGTATTGAGTCTGCAAGTCCGTTTAACTTTAGCAGTCTGTGATACGCACCATATCGTCTCTTGAGAAACACCCATTCCACATGGTGTGTGTTTCAAACTATCTTAGCCAACAGGGTTTCTGAAATAAACAAATAGAATGTGTCTCACACAAGCAGAGTGTATAGTACAAATCAGACGAAGGTATATCATTTGCCTTCGCTACACACATATAAAATTGTAAAGAGACGTCCAGCATAGTTTTCTGTACTTTTTTCTCGATGATGAACGAGAAACCAACCCTAAATTTCTAAACGTATTCATGGTACTCCCTGAACATGAATGCCAACGTGTTCGCCTAGTGAAAAGTTCTGAGTGGAGGCTTTGATAGGGTACCGAAAGAAAAGCTTTAAACATTGATCACCTCTCCTAATAAACAATTCCTCCTGTGAGAAGCTGACACTGAGGTCCTTAATTTCGTGTGATGAATGCGCTTGCGAAGGCGCGGCGAAAATGGACGAGGTCCGGATAGAGTCTCGTAAGTGCCCGAAATAATTTATAAGCTCTCCCGCGAACGCCGTGGAAGCGACGGTGGGTCGGCCGCCACGTTTTTACTCAGACCCGCAAAAGCCGGCAACGCCAGTCAAATGAGATTAAGCTCGCCATTCCGGTAATGCCAGTTTAGAAATAGAGAGCGGCTTCGCGTTTCAGCAGAATTAAGCCTCGTAAGGGAGCTGAAAACCTGATTACTCGATCATTGTGGCGGGCGGGATTTTAACGAAGATCAACGACAGCCTAATGGCTCGACGGAGCACTGACTGTAAAAGCGCAGACAGATGCTTTACGAATGCCCACTGGGAGAGACCGATATTGTACTGCTTGAGCGGGGTAGGATTCGAAATACTATGCAGTTCTTCACCACCTCTCAGAACAAAGAAAAAAATTAACTGTTGAGAACAACTAGAGATAAACAGAAGACACAGACGTAGACTTACTTTATATATGTTGATCGTTGATTTTATCTACACCTACGGCTTTATTCCACTTTATGGTATGTGGTGGAAGGTACTGTATATACCAGCGTAACTTCACTCTTTTCGGTTCCAGTCGCGTATGTTTCGCGAGAAGAACGATAGTTGGTAAGCCTACGTGTGGGCTCGAATCTCTGTAGTTTTATCTTGATGATCTGTTCATGAAATATACGTGGAAAGAAGCAACATGTTGGTTTACTGTTCTAGGAACGTTTTCTCCCGTAAGTTAGCAGTAGACCAGACAATCATGCATAACGCCTCTCTTGCAGCCTTTGCCAATGGAGTTGGCTAAGCACCTCCAAGACGCTTTCGCAGTTACTAAGCGACCCTGTAACGAAAAATGCTACCCTTCTTTGAATCTGCTCTATTTCATCCACCAGTCTTGTCCGACATTATCTTTGTTTTGTTTTGTAACCCATTTCGTTTGTTGATAGACTACATTTACTGAGGAGTCTACTAAAGAATCTCAGTCTGGTATCTGCTTTTCTCACGATTAACTCTATGTGGTCGTATCAGTTCAGATCGCTACGTTCTCATACTTGTAGATATTTTATGGAACCTAACTGCTTTCAGTGAGGGTTTTACTATCACACAATAAACGGTGTTTCTGCCTATGCATTCACAGTATGTTACATTTGTTTATTTTGATGGTCAATCGTCATCCCCTGCACAAAGCATCGAGACTCTGCAGGTCTTCCGACATTTCACTACAATTTTCTAGAGTCGGAGTTTCTTTGTATGCGACAGCATCATCCGCGAAAAGCCTCAAGGAATTTCTGATGTTATCTACCAGATCATATATATTCAAGTATATGTATGTATGTGTGTGTGAACTGAAATTGAATTAATAGTTCGAAGGGGAGCAGATCAATGAATATGCTCGCATATGGAATGATATCAGAGGAAATCTTTCAGATATTGGGTAACTGTGTAACTGTGTGTTGGGGTATACATGAAGTAAATAATTTCGGCGTTCAGTTTAAATGGAGAATTTGCATTGATATCATTTCCTATCATTATATCATTATCAACTTCATTCATATTGACCCTTTAGTTTCGTTTTATAGCATTTAACTATTTCATAAACATCCCTTGTGCTCCATTTACTCTGTACCCTTCATAGCTTTGCCAATGGGAAACCCTCTGGCAGTAGTATCACAAATCATTGGTGGAAACAACAGTGGGAATCAGAGACTTAGTCTGGTCTGGAGGTGTTCTATGACTGGCTAATGGTGAAGGCGATTGTTACCAAATACATAAATCTGAGTGGGATTCTCTCTCTCTCTCTCTTTCCAAGCACTAATCCCGACTTGCAGGGTCTGCTGGCTAACCAGATGTGGCACGTTAATTTTAAGGGGTGGCTGGATGCCCTTCCTGTCGCCACACCATACCCCCCGGGAAGGTATTAGTGTACCCCAACTGTCTGCGTCTAATATAATCTGTGGAAGAGTGCGAATGTGTTCAGATGTCGGCGACCCGTGTAACCTAGCAGAATGTGAAAAACCACATCCAGGAGGGACGGCACACCGGCGAGCCGACCCGGGTCCAGGAAGCAGCGCGTTAGCGCTCACCGAGTGGGATTCTCTATCTGGAACAATTTCCCTATCGGAATTAAATACTTATCTAAGATTTAACTTGATCGTAGATGAAAAGAGGCTGAAACAGATACCGTCGTGAAGAATAGCACGAACTACCTATAGGCATAGCAAATTCTCTCAGTGTCCACACTTGGCCGGCCATGGTGGCCGAGTGGTTCTAGGCGCTACAGTCTGGAACCGCGCGACCGCTACGGTCGCAGGTTCGAATCCTGCCCAGGCATGGATGTGTGTGATGTCCTTAGGTTAGTTAGGTTTAAGTGGTTCTAAGTTCTAGGGGACTGATGACCTCAGAAGGTAAGTCCCATAGCGCTCAGAGGCATTTGAACCATTTTTTCCACCCTTGTCATATTTGATTACCTATTTGCGCTTTTGAAGATATGCTCCATCTTCACTGTCAGTAGATGTGTGTATTAAACATAGTTACATTTTTGTTTCGAATGCATCGAGTGACGTCACCTAAAGGCAGGATTTACAAAGGCAAATACACGGTCGTTGAAGCAGATACAAAAATCTGTCCAATGTATCTGTTAAATTTAGAAGTGTTAAATTTACAGGTGCACATTCGAATTTCTGCTACATATTATATTATGAATATGAAAAAAGTAAAACACAGGGTAGAAATTAGCATGCGCAGTGGTGAAAAATTTCATTAGAAATCTGTATGCAAATCTTTCTGTTTCATACTTAGGAACGATACAAGTCATCAGTTTTGTGCTACAAAAGAATGGCAGTATATTTCACTTTACTTTTCTAAAAAGCTATAGGAAATAGGCTGCAATGTCATTTTTCGCTGATATTAAGAAAATCCTTTTTCTGCACGTACTGCAAATCGTCTCGTACATCTACCTAACCATGCAATGTTGTCTAAATCTTTTCATCTTGTTTTGGGTCCTACTGGTACGAATCTTTGGTAATCAGACAAGGTTCTTCCTACTGTTACAGTCTTTCCATATTCCTCATGTATTCTCGAATATTTGCATTATAGGCCTTATTAATATTCCGTTTTCATGTATAAATGTGTTTTTTCTCTTCAAATACCAGTAACATCTATTTGAGAGAACAAATCTCTCTTACGTTGACAATTAGCTTCATATTAATGTGATATATTCCGCCCTAAGTGTTTAAAATTCTTTACTTGCTCTTTAATTTTCCATTTATTATACTCCTCAGCATTAAATCTAGGTTCTGTTTCACTTTCGTTTCTCTTTGTATATTTATTTTCACAGTTAGTTCTACATGCCTGGTTATCTTCAAATAGCACGCCACTACATAGTCTAAAATTTTGAAAGCAGAGGAAACAAAATAGCAGATCATTTACAGATTACAAAGTATTTTGTTTCTATAGGTATTAAAGGCACAGATAATAAATCACTCTCATGTTACTAGCCTCAGTTGACGTACTCTCAATTTTGACTAGTTTTACTTGCTCCTTTGACATGCCTTTCGTAGCTTCTATTAACAGTTATGGGCAATCCTTTTGAACAACATCCACAAGAACATTCTTCTCGTTACATGCCCAACAGCTTAACTGAATTAATGGAAATTATTTGTGCTTTTGGATTGCATTTTACTGATATACCACCATCCTATTTTGAATAATAATTACTTTTGTTTAAATGGACAACGAATTTAGCTATTTCTTTTTGTATTGATTCTAGATTAACATTATAGATCATATTCAGCAAGTTTCTTTCACCCAATCAGTTTTCTACGTTCAGAGGAATATATTTCATTCCTCAACACAAATTAACAATTTTCTGAATTTTTTATGTTTGAAGTATTGTATAACTCAGCATGTCATAACTGTATGTATCTTTTTCTGTTTTTTACATTTTTTATACTTTAAATTACTTGTTTGTATTTTATATGACTCTTAAAATGTGTCATTAGTTTGTAACCTCGTTATTCCGCTCATGTACATCTGTTTCAACATTAGATACATATATTGTCCCAGACAGCATCTTGATATATTTTAATTATTTTTCATCTCCATTTTATAGCGTTCAGTATATTGCCATCAGGTACAATTCCTTGCAGTATACTTCTAAATTCATCATTCTTTTATTATTGTGCAGGAAATGGCAATTGAATCTCAATGTAGACAAGTGTAATGTGCTGCGAATACATAAAAATATAGATCCCTTATCATTTGGCTACAAAATAGCAGGTCAGCAACTGGAAGCAGTTAATTCCATAAATTATCTGGGAGTACGCATTAGGAGTGATTTAAAATGGAATGATCATATAAAGTTGATCGTCGGTAAAGCAGATGCCAGACTGAGATTCATTGGAAGAATCCTAAGGAAATGCAATCCGAAAACAAAGGAAGTAGGTTACAGTACGCTTGTTCGCCCACAGCTTGAATACTGCTCAGCAGTGTGAGATCCGTACCAGATAGGGTTGATAGAAGAGATAGAGAAGATCCAACAGAGAGCAGCGCGCTTCGTTACAGGATCATTTAGTAATCGTGAAATCGTTAATAGATAAACTCCAGTGGAAGACTCTGCAGGAGAGACGCTCAATAGCTCGGTACGGGTTTTTGTTAAAGTTTCGAGAACATACCTTCACCGAAGAGTCAAGCAGTATATTTCTCCCTCCTACGTATATCTCGCGAAGAGACCATGAGGATAAAATCAGAGAGATTAGAGCCCACACAGAAGCATACCGACAATCCCTCTTTCCACGAACAATACGAGACTGGAATAGAAGGGAGAACCGATAGAGGTACTCAGGGTACCCTCCGCCACACAACGTCAGGTGCTTGCGGAGTATGGATGTAGATGTAGATTACACTAACACATTTCACACCTTTACTCCAGATGTTCTCCAATTACATTTCAAATTTAATTCGAGATTTTTGTGTTCCTTTATAATGTAGTTAACTGAGATGAAAGCACATTTTCCTCTTATTATTTGCTTCTGATACAGATATAATTTGGAAGGTGGGATATCGAGCGTAATCGTTGAGGTTCATTTCCATATGGTTATTGTTGTTTCTACCATAGGCTTTACTTTTTGATGTTACATGTTACAGAACGTTCGTCATAACTGCAGTTTGCTCTCGTTCTGAAAAGAATTTAGCTATTTTGTCTGTGATGTAAAAGAAGTCTATAGTTACCTCTGTGCCACCATGTCACTATATACAGGTTGATTAAGCTGCCCCTACCGCTGGGTTTTATACAACTCACAGTGCTTTCAAATACCATGTCTAAGATTTTACTATTCTCGGTAGCTATGTGCATACTATTGGTATTGCAGAAATATAAATGAACAGGATCTTTCTGTAGCAAACTGAATGTAGTTACATTTTGTACCGGGATTCATTTTCAGTACAAGCCATAGTTTTCGAATTATTCAAGAAAAATTTAAAAAGTTTATCTTCAAACGCCTTTTTATTGAAAAACACGAAAACCATAGCGTGGAGCTAATGTGTAACTCAGTGCAAAATTTTACTACTTCACGTTTACTACAAAATGGTCCCGTTTATTTTTTCTGTTGCACTAACAGATTGCGCAAAGCGAGCCGAAGTGTTTTTTGCTACCTGCCTAAAACGCGTTGGTAGGAGAAGCTGGATCAACTTGTATACACTGGTTGTAGAAGGATTACTGGAAATTATTTTGAGAAGTGATAGTATGGGTTAATTCGAATAATAGATTCCATATAATAATGTCTAATTTTTATTATTTACAGAGGCATAGCTACTTGAATGTAATCCAAACAAATACAGAAAGTGTTAAGTAAAGTATGAAGTAAGAAGTTGATTTTTAAATATTCCACCTCTGACGTCAGTGCCTTTTCGAATTCTCTCGCCAACATTATGTGTAGAGTATTTCGTCTTGGTGTTCTTTTATGAGGGCGATAGTATTCACAATCTGGACGATCAGTTCGTTCTTGTTACTCGCTTAATTTTTGTAGTCTTCACCCGTACAGGAAATATGTAAATGGGTAAGGTATGAGAACCTTGATAAACAAGCCACGTCAACGTTGTTGAAGATGAATCGTCCGTCGAAAGTTATATTCAGACCATATGTCACCTGACTGCTAGAATGTACAAGGGCCCCGTCGTTTTGGAAGGACATCCTGCGCTTGTGGAATAAGGAACACCTCCGAATTATACTGGCTTTCGACAATAACGGCGCCCTGTAAGGCGATGCGATGATACTACTACAAGCTTAAAAAACTGATTTTTTGTTGTAACACACCAAGGATTTACAGGGAAATTTTCTTGTAGATTCTCCACAAAGACATGTGGGTTAACGTCGAGCGAAAGATGTGAGTAACGAGTGCCTCGACTGAACATGGCTTCATCAGGAAAGTCAGCGATCCATAACTGGCCAACGAAAAAATTGTAATCATGTAAGTTCAGATTCTTACTGAAGGTGAAGAATCCCCTATAAATGGTAAGAATATTGTCCGTTCATATTTAAGGAACGCTGTATTCTTTCATGTGGAACAAGGATCCGATTGGAAGGCTGTGTGTCATTTTTTACCGAGTCTTCTAGTTCCCTCACGCTTTATTCATTCCCACGTTTGCATAAACAGACCCATAGCAAATGGAGTATCCACGTGAGAAAAGAAGAATTTGGGAACACTTGTATGTCTGTAAAGAATAAGAACTAGAAACATATTACATGTGAATCAATACTGAGAATGTTGCGCAGCATTTTTTAAATGTGTGATGTTTTTAACTTAATATGTTTCGGAACAACGTGTACCGACAACCATGCCAGTACATGAAATCTATTTCCAGTTGCGAATATGGAGAACAATCAGCTGTATAACGGAATGACGAGAATGAAAATTTGTGCGGGAACCGGATTTCCCATTAATCGCAAGCGGTCAAGATATCCGAGCACGGCTTAGATCCGGACTCAGACATCCATGTTTCGTCAACTGCGTGTCCACAGCCGGTACTCGGGTATCCATTACGCATGTTACCTTAAGTGGAGACATTTTAATTAAATGTCGCTTGCCCGCCATCAGCGGATAAATACGATATTACCGTGCCTGTGCTGTCCACAAGTAAAATGCAAAGTTCCTTCGGACATGGAGGGATGTCCGAAGGGACTTTTCATGTTAATCAGGAACAACCACGCACTTCAGTAGCATAAGTGATCATGTAAACGTCTATATTGTCGTGCAGTATAACATACCTTAAAGTTAGGTTGCTGTTAGGTACCGCAGAAACATAAAAGGCCAGAAGCCAACTGGATTATCAAACATAAAACCATTCCAGTGACATATCACGTTGGCGCATACAGCTGCAAACTAAAAGCAGCTGTCTTAGCCTAACTGAGATAGTACTACTCTATAACGCATATATCACAGCCATCAAGAGTACCACTACCTATCGTAAAATTTCTGAACAATATGTCAAGTCCTAGGAAATCGTGAAACCCAATATTACACTTGTGTGGCAAAGTGTGTATCCACATAGAATATTCAACTGCACACATTAAGACTTAACCCCGTTCACATGGGGGTCGTGCCTCCTCCTCATTACCGATTTTATCCAAATTTATAGTAACTTTAGGGCTTGGTGAGAAAATAAAGTGAGAGGAGTGGGGGCTCCAGATGGCAAAGCGTTCGGAAAAATATAGCGCTTTTGGCGCGGGTTGGGTGAAGCATCGGCCATATATGATAACGTATTTTCCATACAGTGGTTGGTGCAGAGGACAGATTACAGAACAGTAAGCTGAAGGGCGTGGATTCGAGTTCGGATTCGGGAAATTTTTTATTTTTATTATTTATGTTCCTTATGCTAAAAATAAATCGAGATAATGGTCAGTATATTGTATGTATTATTTTCAAAACGGTCATGAAAAGGAATGCAAAGGATAATTACAAAGTGCAAATAAATTTCAAGCAAAGGAGTGTACTTACATGTCCTCGAGCACTCTGCAGATAACGTTTCAAGAAGAGACTGTAGTTAAGGCTTTAGAAACTTCGCACTGCGTTAATTTCATTTTGACATTTGAGAAGACTGCATCAAAATACATTCAGTCGTACATCACCAGCCATCCTCCCAAATTTTTGCATTGTGCGTAGTTTCCTACCAAACCATGTGATTGTGGCGAACATTTTATGAAAGCAAACTAGATTTGTTTTTCTATAGAAACTTTCAAGCAGCCAAGTAATTGAAAAATGCTGTTTTTATAAAACATGCAAGATGCCGAAACAATTAATGTTTCCGCCGTTTTTATGAAGAATATACCGCAGTGCGTGTAAATCATCAACTGTAAAGTAATAAAATTATGTAATATTACATACGAAATTCGAGGGCTTGACTTACAATTCATTCATGTAAATTAATTGCTATTCCAAATTTTCGTAGGCCTTTCCTTCTCAGCCTATTACGGAAATATTAATAAATTCCACATATTTAGCATGATTACACTTTATTTACAGTACAAGTAACGTAAAAACCGAAAATAAAATAAATTTCGGCATAAGAACTAGATCCTTCGATCATCAGATTACTATTCTGTAATCATTTCGGTGCGCCAGCTGTTACCAGAAAACTGTTCTAACATAAATGGTTGATGCCCCGCCAGACACGCACCAAAACTTCTATTTCTTCCTAAACTTTTGCCCATCAGGAGTTCCCATTTCTGTCACTTTGCCTTATGTGCAATCCCATTTCGGTAATTGTTACGGACTTTAATAATCCGCGATCTACATTTTCAAGAGTGGACTGAGAATACCAAATTTCAAGCGTTGGTCCTCACTGCGCACAACGCTGCGGCTATGTACTGTATGAAACAAGTACCTTTCGAAAACTACATTACGACAGCATTAAAAAACATAGGCGAAGAACAGGACAAGGACCCTGAAATACTAGGAATCAAACACTAGTGGAGAAGTAAGGATTTTCCAGACATTCGACAGCACTATCTCGTAAAAAACAATGTTTTATTTTTTAGACGAAATGTTGCAACGAATGAATGCTTAATTTATATCCCAGATGTACTAATTAATAAGTACATATGATATACACATTTAAGTAATGGCCACTTTGGACCAAAGAAATGCTTTTAAAAAATAAAACAAACAAGCCATTTTCCTAATATGGAAAGACGAATTAGAACAGTATTAGTCAAATTTAAAAAAAATGTATGAGGGACAACACGTCACTTTCCAAACCAGACCACATATGTTTCCAATAATCCCTTAAAAATTAAAACAAATAGCTGCAACAAATTTGATGGGGCCTCTCCCATGCACAAAACATGGATATATTTTCATATTTGTCGTTTTGGAACTTACTTCTAAATATGTTACCTTGACACCATTAAAACGAGCAACACGTCTTACTATAAGTAAAGCATTTAGACAAGATTTTCTCAGACAAGTAGGTCGAGTGGAACGAATAATTTCGGATAATGGCCCACAATACAAATCAGTGCAATGGCAGAACACGTTAAAACAACACAAAATAAAACCCATCTACATATCTAAGTTCAAACCTAGCGTAAATCCAGCAGAACGATCTATGAAGGATATAGGCACTTTATGCCGATTATGTGCAGGCAAAAGGCACAACACTTGGGATATATACCTTAAAGATTTTCAAGAAGTAATAAATGAAATGCCACATAGCACTACACTACTACCTCCAGTTACTGTACTTAAAAATATTGAATCCCCAGACATAACCAGAGAAAATGTTAGATTTCCTATTGTACCACGTAGACAACACAAACAAGTCATAGCAACAGCAGTCTCCAACATCAGAAAGGCAGCCATTAAAAGAAAAGAAAGAGGAGATAGAACAGCAATTAAAAGAACATTCTCGGTAGGCCAGAAAATATTTGTAAAAACACACCATCTCTCCAGCAAACAGAAACACAAAATACATAAGTTTTACGCTGCATACAAAGGACCTGTCATAATTAGCCGAATTGCTCATGATAATGCTGTGAAACTAATGAACCCAAAAACAGGCAAAACCTTAGGACTTCACCATGTGAGTCATATCAAAAAGTTTAAAGATTAATTTTATTACTGGTAAATAATCAGCACAATATTTCAAGATTATGTTGCAGATAAGATTGTCAGGAGAAAGAAGAATGAAGAGGGAGGAAGGTGGGAAAAAGAAAGTAGTTTCAATAAAAACAAAAACAAAAATAACACCAGTAGTACCATAGATTAAGGTGAAGGGATAAAGTGTAGTTAGTCTAACAGCATGAAATACTAAAATGCTATACACCACGACACTACACAAAAATAAAAAAAAAGAATTTGACGATTCTTGTAGAAGTTAAGACTCAAAATATCTTAGAATTGTAACATGGATAGGGCGCCGAAATTTGTAAAGCTTTTTAAGAAGGCGTAAAACAATGTAGGTACTAGACATATGTTAGATGATTATAAGTAAAACTTTTTGTAAGAACCATTGTAAAAACTCCAGCAAAGACCAGATGCAACGACCCACAAGTTGCAACGTGAGAAGTATCAAGAAAGAAAAGGACGTAATTAGCAAGACACGATTCCTACAAGGTAGAAGCATCGAGAGAAGGGAAAGGACAGCGAGACCAACAGAGGGTCCTTGTAGCCAAAGTGGGCAGTAAATCTGCTGAACCACAGGGTGGCGGAACCCTGTTGGGACAGAACACGGACCCACAGAGTGGTGGAACACAGAAGGCCAAGAGGGTCTTGGAACGCCCCAATTCAGCGGAGCGAGCAAAAAGGGCCCGATGAGAAGACCACTTGGGCAAGCCACCACTGGCGAAAAAATATGTGTAAAAGTCACAATACTGCTATTAAACAGCACACTGATGCACGAAACTGAAAAAAACTTCCACAAAGTAAAAATGACACGCCCAAACAATTTATCAAACTGTTACTAAGAGGAGAACTTCAAAGCGACTAGTTATCAATAAATATTTCCATATCCTGCCCAGAGAAGAACCAAGAAGCAGAGAAATATCAGGAAGAACAGAAGTTGATGATTCGCAAGATTGAGACCAAGAAAGAAGATCAGTGAAGAATAGACGACAGACCTTCCCAAATCCCTATCCTGTTGTAAGCTAGTCGTCTGCGAAGTATTACAACGAAAAACGACCGCTTTCAGCGACACATAACGATGAATTTCACACATACAAAGCCAGTAAACCACGAGATTCTACACTCACAGCTCCATTCCATTATGGGACGTCCAAAACAGCAACACACACTTGCAAAGCCAACAAGGAACGACGAACGAAGCTGTACATCAGATTCTTGCCCACATCCATCTCGCTCAAGTTCATCATCTTCGTGCAAAATCATTCGCCAACCTCATGCTGAAACATTCATAGGATTGTATTGAATGTGTGAAATCAAATTATGTGATGTAGGAATTGTGCAAAAAGAAACATGTGAAAAACTAAATAAGTTAAGCACACCAGACAGCTAATAAACTACAAAGTAACAATCATTGACTATGGACTTAACCAAAAAATAGACTATCGATAAAAATAAGTCATTAGTTCTGAAACGGACAGTATATAAAGAACAAAAGTAAGGCATAATAAACATTAAAACTATATGCCACTTATTTTCTCCTCACAAGAATAAAAGAATAACTATATTTTACTTATTTTCTCCTTATGAAAACAAAGAATAAAATATTATCTTGTTGGATGTTTTTCCTTTCTTTTAACATTAGTACGATTTGTTACGATAATATCTCAATACTTGTGTATGTATATTTCTTTGTCAAAGCAATTCTTGGAAATAATTCTAATTTGTTAATGTAACAATATTGAAATGAGGGTCTAGAAACAAAAACATTTTACTTGTACATGATATTTAGAAAATGTGTTGTTGTTGTTGTTGTTGTGATCTTCAATCCTGAGACTGGTTTGATGCAGCTCTCCATGCTGCTCTATCCTGTGCAAGCTTCTTCATCTCCCAGTACCTACTGCAACCTACATCCTTCTGAATCTGCTAAGTGTATTCATCTCTTGGTCTCCCCATACGATTTTTACCCTCCATGCTGCCCTCCAATACTAAATTGGTGATCCCTTTATGCCTCAGAACATGTCCTACCAACCGATCCCTTCTTCTGGTCAAGTTGTGCCACAAACTCCTCTTCTCCCCAATCCTATTCAGTACCTCCTAATTAGTTATGTGATCTACCCATCTAATCTTCAGCATTCTTCTGTAGCACCACATTTCGAAAGCTTCTATTCTCTTCTTGTCCAAACTATTTACCGTCCATGTTTCACTTCCATACATGGCTACACTCCATACAACTACTTTCAGAAATGACTTCCTGACACTTAAATCTATATTCGATGTTAACAAATATCTCTTCTTCAGAAACGCTTTCCTTGCCATTGCCAGTCTACATTTTATATCCTCTCTACTTCTACCATCATCAGTTATTTTGCTCCCCAAATAGCAAAACTCCTTTACTACTTTAAGTGTCTCATTTCCTAATCTAATACCCTCAACATCACCGGACTTAATTCGACTACATTCCATTATCCTCGTTTTGCTTTTGTTGATGTTCATCTTATATCCTCCCTTCAAGACACCATCCATTCCGTTCAACTGCTCTTCCAAGTCCTTTGCTGTCTCTGACAGAATTACAATGTCATCGGCGAACCTCAAGGTTTTTATTTCTTCTCCATGGATTTTAATACCTATTCCGAATTTTTCTTTTGTTTCCTTTACTACTTGCTCAATATACAGATTGAATAACATCGGGGAGAGGCTACAACCCTGTCTTACTCCCTTCCCAATCACTGCTTCCCTTTCATGGCCCTCGACTCTTATAACTGCCATCTGGTTTCTGTACAAATTGTAAATAGCCTTTCGCTCCCTGTATTTTACCCCAGCCACCTTTAGAATTTGAAAGAGAGTATTCCAGTCAGCATTGTCAAAAGCTTTCTCTAAATCTACAAATGCTAGAAACGTAGGTTTGCCTTTCCTTAATCTTTCTTCTCAGGTAAGTCGTAAGGTCAGTATTGCCTCACGTGTTCCAGTATTTCTACGGAATCCAAACTGATCTTCCCCGAGGTCGGCTTCTACTAGTTTTTCCATTCGTCTGTAAAGAATTCGTGTTAGTATTTTGCAGCTGTGGCTTATTAAACTGATTGTTCGGTAGTTCTCACATCTGTCAACACCTGCTTTCTTTGGGATTGGAATTATTATATTCTTCTTGAAGTCTCAGGGTATTTCGCCTGTTTCATACATCTTGCTCACCAGATGGTAGAGTTTTGTCAGGACTGGCTCTCCCAAGGCCGTCAGTAGTTCCAATGGAATGTTGTCTACTCCGGGGGCCTTGTTTCGACTCAGGTCTTTTAGTGCTCTGTAAAACTCTTCACGCAGTATCGTATCTCCCAATTCATCTTCATCTACATTCTCTTCCATTTCCATAATATTGTCCTCAAGCACATCGCCCTTGTATAGACCCTCTGTATACTCCTTCCACCTTTCTGCTTTCTCTTCTTTGCTTAAAACTGGGTTTCCATCTGAGCTCTTGATGTTCATACAAGTGGTTCTCTTATCGCCAAAGGTCTCTTTAATTTTCCTGTAGGCAGTATCTATCTTACCCCTAGTGAGATAAGCCTCTACATCCTTACATTTGTCCTCTAGCCATCCCTGCTTAACCATTTTGCACTCTCTGTCGATCTCATTTTTGAGACGTTTGTATTCCTTTTTGCCTGCTTCATTTACTGCATTTTTATATTTTCTCGTTTCATCAATTAAATTTAATATTTCGTCTGTTACCCAAGGATTTCTACTAGACCTCGTCTTTTTACCTACTTGATCCTCTGCTGCCTTCACCACTTCATCCCTCAAAGATACCCATTCTTCTTCTACTGTATTTCTTTCCCCCATTTCTGTCAATTGTTCCCTTATGCTCTCCCTGAAACTCTGTACAACCTCTGGTTCTTTTAGTTTATCCAGGTCCCATCTCCTTAAATTCCCACCTTTTTGCAGTTTATTCAGTTTCAATCTGCAGTTCATAACCAATAGATTGTGGTCAGAGTTCACATCTGCCCCTGGAAATGTCTTACAATTTCAAACCTGGTGTTAGCTATGATTAAGTCGTGCTCTGTGCAAAATTCTACAAGGCGGCTTCCTCTTTCATTTCTTAGCCCCAATCCATATTCACCTACTAAGTTTCCTTCTCTCCCTTTTCCTACACTCGAATTCCAGTCACCCATGACTATTAAATTTTCGTCTCCCTTCACTATCTGAATAATTTCTTTTATTTTATCATACATTTCTTCAATTTCTTCGTCATCTGCAGAGCTAGTTGGCATATAAACTTGTACTACTGTAGTAGGTGTGGGCTCCGTATCTATCTTGGCCCCAATAATGCGTTCACTAAGCTGTTTGTAGTAGCTTACCCGCCTTCCTATTTTCCTATTCATTATTAAACCTACTCCTGCATTACCCGTATTTGACTTTGTGTTTATAACCCTGTAGTCACCTGACCAGAAGTCTTGTTCCTCCTGCCACCGAACTTCACTAATTCCCACTATATCTAACTTTAACCTATCCATTTCCCTTTTCAAATTTTCTAACCTACCTGCCCGATTAAGGGACCTGACATTCCACGCTCCGATCCGTAGAACGCCAGTTTGCTTTCTCCTGATAACGACATCCTCAAGAGTAGTCCCCGCCCGGAGATCCGAATGGGGGACTATTTCACCTCCGGAATATTTTACCCAAGAGGACGCCATCATCATTTAATCATACAGTAAAGCTGCATGCCCTGGGGAAAAATTACAGCCGTAGTTTCCCCTTGCTTTCAGCCGTTCGCAGTACCAGCACAGCAAGGCCGTTTTGGTTAATGTTACAAGGCCAGATCAGTCAATCATCCCAACTGTTGCCCTTGCAACTACTGAAAAGGCTGCTGCCCCTCTTCAGGAACCACACGTTTGTCTGGCCTCTCAACAGATACCCCTCCGTTGTGGTTGTACCTACGGTACGGCTATCTGTATCGCTGAGGCACGCAAGCCTCCCCACCAACGGCAAGGTCCATGGTTCATTCGGGGGGGGGGGGGGGAATGTGTTAGAAATAGATTTTACTTAATTACTAAATTTATAAAAAAATATTTCTAAGAAACTCGATGTGAAAGACTCCTCACTTTCGATAACAAACTTCTTAAAAACCAAACTTCACACTTAAATAAGGAAAGAAAATAATTAAAAATTAATAATAATAATTCCAGAATGAGATTTGCACTCTGCAGCGGAGTGTGCGCTGATATGAAACTTCCTGGCAGATTAAAACTGTGTGCCCGACCGAGACTCGAACTCGGGACCTTTGCCTTTCACGGGCAAGTGCACTACCAACTGAGCTACCGAAGCACGACTCACGCCCGGTACTCACAGCTTTACTTCTGCCAGTACCTCGTCTCCTACCTTCCAAACTTTACAGAAGCTCTCCTGCGAACCTTGCAGAACTAGCACTCCTGAAAGAAAGGATATTGCGGAGATATGGCTTAGCCACAGCCTGGGGGATGTTTCCAGAATGAGATTTTCACTCTGCAGCGGAGTGTGCGCTGATATGAAACTTCCTGGCAGATTAAAACCGTGTGCCCGACCGAGACTCGAACTCGGGACCTTTGCCTTTCGCGGGCAAGTGCTCTACAAACTGAGCTACCGAAGCACGACTCACGCCCGGTACTCACAGCTTTACTTCTGCCAGTACCTCGTCTCCTACCTTCCAAACTTTACAGAAGCTCTCCTGCGAACCTTGCAGAACTAGCACTCCTCAAAGAAAGGATATTGCGGAGACATGGCTTAGCCACAGCCTGGGGGATGTTTCCAGAATGAGATTTTCACTCTGCAGCGGAGTGTGCGCTGATATGAAACTTCCTGCAGATTAAAACTGTGTGTCTCCGCAATATCCTATCTTTCAGGATCTATGCTCGCAAATTGCGTGAAAATGTAATCAGTTCTAGTATAGTACATTTGTCCAATGAATACCCGTTTATCATCTACATTTCTTATTAGGTATATAGAGGTGGGAGGATGGAGTATACCGATTAAGAGAGGAAGACTAATTAATTAAAATGGGGTCAGACTAATAAAATACAATAGAACGAGTGATTCGATGTAACGCCAACAGGTAGTAGAGTATGGTCAAAAGTCGTGAGGAACATAATTTGTACTTGCTCCAATACCGAGAGAGAGAAAAATCAGAATGATATTTATATAATCAAGGCATCGCGCCACTGGTGACACCTAGAATACCGTGACGTCAGCAGTGAGCGGACGCACCCGGCGTTTGGCTGTGGACTGCACAGTAAGCAGAACAGGCGGGCGGGGGAGCGGCGAGTTTTCGCGGGCCTGCGGCGGCCAGCCGGTGAGATTGTCCGCCTAACGGGCCGTGGCACGCCCATTAAACACAATTAAGCAGCTCTTAAGCCGGCGCCGCCTAATCTGATCTGCCCTCTACTCTCCTCTGCTCTCCTGGCCCGGCCACCGCGCGGCGCGGCCGGCCGCACAGTGCTGTGCTGTACTGTGCTGCCTGCAGTGGGCTAATTTAAGCGGGCGCTCACTGCGAGCAAAGCTTTGGATCTTGCAAATTGCACAAATTGCCTTCCGGTAGATTTTTGCCTTATTTAGGACCGCGGCGGCTACCGGACAAAGCCTCTGGGAGAGTTACTGGCTGTACACACGTGAGCCTCACAGCTCGTTGCTTTAGCGCTGAATGATTCCGTTGCTTACAACAGAGTAGTAGCAACAAAGGTTCATACACAGAGCGCTCCAGATAGAACATTAAAGATATTGTGAAATGTTGGTATTGACTAATTCGAATAACAGTTACCATGTATCTGCTGTGAAGTCATCGTACAGATGCGTCATGAATCAGTAGTGAGAATGTTGCATCAGTCATGAAGTGATGAAGTTTCAAGACTACGTTATTCCATTATCTTGTGGTGTAAAATCAGAAGACAAATCCACATATCTCAGTAATACACATACTGACAACCATGTAAATATCTGTATTGCCCTGCAGTGTAAAATATGCCGGCCGGAGTGGCCGAGCGGTTTTAGGCGCTACAGTCTGGAACTGCGCGACCGCTACGGTCGCAGGTTCGAATCCTGCCTCGGGCACGGATGTGTGTGCTGTCCTTAGGTCAGTTACGTTTAAGTAGTTCTAAGTTCTAGGGGACTGATGACCTCAGAAGTTAAGTCCCATAGTGCTTAGAGCCATTTGAACCATTTTTGTAAAATATGTTGAGGTTTCTATGCCGTAGAAGACAGAAGTTTCCTAGGGGCAGCTCTGGGCCTACTTTAGCTATATCCTCTTTGACAAGTTGCCAACAGCTTATTCTACTTACGGGAGGACCGTGCATATTCGTCATCAACGGCTACCTCGAAAATTATGATATACATTCAGCTGACAAAAGTTATGGGATACCTCCTGTCGTGTCTGACCTCCGTTTTCCCGATGTAGTGAAGCACTCGAAGTGGCATTGGCTCATCCAGTTGTTGGAAGTCGCTTGCAGAAACAATGAACCATTCTACCTCTGTAGCCGTTAATAATTGCGAAAGTATTGCCGGAGCAGGAGTTTGCGTAGGAATTGGGCTCTCGATTATGTAGCATAAATGTTCAATGCGATTCCTGTCGGGCGATCTGGTTGGTCAGATCATTTGCTCGAATTGTCTAGAATGTTCTTCAAACCAGTCGCGAACAACTGTGTCCTGGGGGCATGGAGGATCGTTCTTCGGCAACATGAAGTTTATTAATGTCAGCAAATGGTCTTCCAGTAGCCGAACATGACCATTTCCAGTCAATGTTCTGTTGGACCAGAGGACTCATTCCATACCATGTCAACACAGCCCTACCAGCCTATACAGTGCCTTGTTGACAACTTGTTTCCTCGGCTGTGTGGGGTCTTCGACACATAGTAATACTTATCACCAGCTCTTACTGACTGAAATCGGGACTCATCTAACCAGACCGTGGGTTTATGGTTTTATATAGTACAATGATCTGGTCACGAGCCGGGAATAGGCACGACAGGCGTTTTCGAGCTGTTAACAAAGGCAGGGCAGCAGTCGAACATTTTCTGTATCCAGAAGGGCCCGTGCAGGACCTGCAACAAGAGGTCGTGCATTACCCTGCTCAAATGTTGGGTTTCGCAGGGATCGAATGAAGGGTAGAGTCACGGGTCGTAACACATCTGAAATGTAACGTCCACTGTTCAAAGTGCCGTCAATGCGAACAAGAGGTGACCGAGACGTGTATCCAATGGCACCCTATACCATCACGCTGGGTGATACGCCAGTATGTCGATGACGTATAACGCTTCCAATGTGCGTTCACCGCGATGTCACCAAACACGGAATCGACCATCATGATTCTGTAAACAGAACCTGGATTCATTCGAAAAAATGACTTTTTGCCATTCGTGCACCCAGGTTCGTCGTGGAGTACACCATTGCAGGCGCTCCTGTCTCTGATGCAGCGTCAAGTGTAACCGCAGCCATGGCCTCTGAGCTGGTAGTCCGTGCTACAGCAAACGTTGACGAACTGTTCGTGCAGATGGTTGTTGTCTTGCAAACGTCCCCATATGTTGACTCAGGGATCGGGACGTGGGAGCACGATCCGTTACAACCATGCGGATAAGATGCCTGTCATCTCGACTGCTAGTGATACGAGGTCGCTGGGATCCAGCACGGCATTCCGTATTACGCCTCTTGGACCCACCGATTCGATATTCGGCTAACAGCATTGGATCTCGACCAACGCGAGCAGCAATGTCGCGAAACGATGAACTGCAATCGCGATAGGCTACAATCAGGCCTTTATCAAAGTCGGAAACGTGATGGTACACATTTCTCCTCCTTACACGAGGCATCACAACAACGTTTCAGCAGGCAACGCTGTTTGTGCATGATAAATCGGTTGGAAACTTTCCTCATGTCAGTACGTTGTACGTGTCGACACCGGCGCCAATTTTGTGTGAATGCTCTCAGAAGCTAATCATTTGCATATGACAGCACCTTCTTCCTGTCGGTTAAATTTCTCGTCTGTAGCACGTCATCTTCGTGGTGAAGCAATTTTAATGACCAGTAGTGTATCTCTTTTCCTCGCCTTCTCTTTGTGTATTTCCCCCAACTTATCTCTGTGACGATATCTTCATCCCCTCCCTCTGATTGTGTCCTCTCATATCTCTCCCTTTCCATCACCACCTACTCCTTTCTCTTTTCCACTCGCCCAACACTCCTCTACAGCTTCCACTAGCATCATGCATCCTTTCCATCACCACCTACTACTTTCTCTTTTCCACTCGTCCACCACTCCTCTACAGCTTCCACCGGCATCATGCATCTCCAGCTCCACCCATCTCTCTGTACATTTCCTCCTCTCCTCGTCCTGTCAATCTTCATCTCTACCCATCTGAATCTATCTCTGGCCATGTTCATCTGTACATTTAGCCCTTGTAGTGCAGTTCAGTAAACCCATCCAGTTCGAATCCCGTAACACAACTGTCATGCAGGACAGGCTACACATCAGGGGCTTGAAAATTAATTAGCCGCTGATGTACAGACTGCCATGCAAAGCAGGTTGATTGGCAGGCTGATACTATTCCCAGACAACCTGCGTCTCGTGCAGGGTACATTACACGCCAGGGGCTGAAAACTAATAAGTTTTAGCCCCACACTCCTATTGGAGCTACAGCATTTTAGATTCTACTGTGCTGATACTGTGAGGCGCACTGCGCCAAATTTTGTTGATACCGCTTAAGAAGTTTGCAAGGAGATCTGAAACTCTGATTTATACACGTAAAGGTCTTAACTCATTCAGTCTGAAACCAATATACGCTTCCAGATCAAAAATATTAAACAGCCACGAAGGGAAAAGGAAACGCAAAGAAACTTTATGTAGTGAGAGAGTATGTGATGTCATATCAGTGATTAAATTAGCGAATCAAATTTACAGCGAACTAAACAGGAAAAGCCCACATACTAGTACGACACTGCATCACCTCTGGTCTCATGCACAGATTCGGTTTGGAAGAGTGTCACAAAGCCATTGTATCCTCTCCTGTTGCAAGCTGTCTAACAACTGGTGTAATGATATCGTGCACACCGGCACTGGGACGGTATTCACGTGATTCCGCACATCAAATATTGTGGGCATATGGCCTACAGGAGTAGCCCAGCATCATGCTCATGGAGACGTGTGTCATCTGTGGACGAATATTAACCTGTGTAATTATTCAACATGGAGGTAACACATTTGGATGTATGATGCCCGTAACGTACCTGTGGATCGTCAGAGTTCCCTCAAACACTACCAACAATGAATCAAAGTCATACCTCATGGCTCGCCAAACCATGACGTCAGGAATAAAATCGTAGTTCTTCTCCAAAATATTGAAAGAATTACCTCTCTCCACGTCACCGCCATACTAGCCGACCATTGCCAACAGGAGTACTGCAGAACCTCGCTACAGCCCTGAACACGACGTGACGCCATTCATCAGCTGATAATGCATGTAGAACAGTAGCTCCTTGTCCTATTGCTGATAGTCTGAGATACAGAGCGCAGTTACACAGCACGTTCCAAGGGTCCATTACTTATAATCTGACGGCACATTCAGATGTAAAGCGCTAACGATGTTCGTGAGCACAATACGGCTATCGTCCATCGTAATGATCAAATGTGGTCGATTGGCACTTCGACGTGTATGTCTTCGGACAAGTTCCCATGCAGTACATCATCACGGTACTGTCACACGCTAATTTTCAAAGGAACCATACTGGCATTTTCCTGGAGCGATTCAGGGAAATCACGGAAAAGCTAAATCAGGATGGCCGGAAGCGGGATTTAACCGTCGTCCTCCCGAATGCGAGTCCAGTATGCTAACCACTGCGCCACCTCACTCGGCACACGCCAATGCTTCACAAATCTGGGTACTTAGCGATTCGAGCGGCCAGCCAGATGGAGACTCACAATGAGGCCCTTCCAATTTCGGGTGCTGATAAAATCTCACAAGACTACGCGACATCACCGTGTCGTTCACAGTCATCAGACAACGTCTGACACAGTTAACGACACTTATGTATCCTACCACGCGTGGTTACAACATTAAACACAAACACACTAGTGTAATCTGGTGGCCGTTCTAAACGTCACAGAGAGTTGTTATTTTCACCGTTTACATGCCCATCGATAATGTGTACATGTTTGATGTTACACTGACATTGAAGCATGTCTGCAGAGTGCTTAATTTTTTCTGTCAGGGATTATAACACTCTTCCTCACTCCTTTTACACTGTTCTATAAATATTACACTGTCGCAGTTTTATATTGTTCCTCTGTCATATGAACGAGCAGAAATAACTACGACATTGACTCATAACAAATTATCTTCTGTCAGTCATTATAACGTCTTCTTATAGCTTTTAACCTTACTACTTACATTGCGAAATGTAAGGTCCCCCTTGATAAATCAGGTGTATACAACACAGATTCGATACAAAACAAAGAAACTTGAAATGTCCAGACTTGAACAGTAAATAGCCGAATTGTTTGTAGCAAACTTTCCTATTTTAGAACCGTTCAGGAAGACTGCAGTCGACAAAAATGTATTATTTCAATCGAATTCTAAATTGCGCCTGAAGTTAAATGGACGTAGGTAACATGCCTAGCGAAACTCAGATTAACTGTCGGTTGTTTTTAGGGCAAACAGTTGCAGAATCACTCGGAGAAAGACTACTCTCAGTAGCACGAAGCAGACAGTTTTGTGAAACAGTTTCCTTGCAACTGCCTTGAGCAAGAAGCTAGACAACCTGCACGTAATGACACTATTTTAGTCTTCGTAGCTACAAATAAGCCTGACCTTATCGACAGAGTCGGTGCAGGGACACTGGTTAATGATCATGATGTCGTCAGAGCCACGATGTTAAATGGATCACTAGATTAATAGATCCCTTAAGACGGTTAGGAAAATTTTTGTACTGGAATTATCAGAAAAGCGCTTCTTAGCCTTCTACGTAGACAATTAATGGACATCTTTTAGCATATACTAAAATGATAGGTGTACAGGAATCATGGGCAAATCTTGAACTGATTGTTAAGTCTTCTTTCGAGAAATATGTGTCCTGAGGATGGTAAAACCTATTGTGGATTAATAACAAAATTCTGAAAATGCTAAGAAAACAGAGATTATTTGACTGTTTATTAAAAAAATCAGGAAATAAAGGAAGAAATATCTACAGATAAAATGTGTACATTTTTACGCCTATAAGGAAATGTATTCGGGAAACAGACACTACGGGCGCGAAAGATCTCGCATGGAGTCTGAGAAAATTGTGGGTCTAACATCGATAAGCGGGTGGAATGCTTCATTCCACCCATTCGTCAACTTGTGTGGTGTCGCAATAGGAGACTGGAAAACGACAGATGAAGCTTTAAATTTCGAGTTTAAAATATACTTCACGCAATCGTATCGAACAGGCATACCTTCTGCTGAACGTCACACAAACTTTAGTAAGAAGGTCAAAGATATAGATGTTCCTGGTTTTGAAAAGCAACTAAAAGAACCAAAAGAAATAAGTATACATGGTCCGGGCAGAAACCCCATTACGCCTTACAAAATACTCTTCGGCATTGACTCCCTACTTTTCATGCATTTATTGCGATTCTTCCGCCCAGTGACAGGAAAATAACTCGGGTCTCTGCCGTAAATTCCGAGGGTAAAAGAAAGGGCCTGTGAAATTACAGACCAATGTCTGTAATGTCAGTATTCTGCAGAAGATACAAAATGATAAAATTCGTTGAGCGCGGTTTTAGAAATCACTACCCATGTGAAACTCAGCTTGCATTTACCTCGCACGATATCCTGCGACCCACGGATAAAGTACAACGAGCTTACGGAACAGATTCTTTGATATGTGAGTGGCTCGAACACTTCTTAAGTAACAGAAGCCACTACATTGCCCTCGACGGGGAGTATTCACAAGGACCAAACAGTCGCCAGTTGTATCCCAGGGAAGTGTGATTGAACCGCACTTGTCCTTTATATATACAAACGATCTGTCTGTCAGGGTGGGCAGAAAGTTACGACTCTTTCATTAAGGTATGGAAATATGTTGTCGCTGTGTGATTGCAGGAGAATATAGGATGAATTGGACAGAATTTTTATTTGATCTTATGAATGACAGATTCCTCTAAATGTATAAATTTAAAGCCGATTAGTGGAATAAAGAGAGAATTGCTAGTGGTGTATCGCTAGTAACAGTCACATCGAATAAATATCCATCTCTCCTGCTGCATGTAATACAAGCTTACTTCTTCCTTTCGGGATACTAGCTTACTTCCGAATAATATATGGGTTGTTTTAAAAATGCCAATCGATGGCTTTCTTCGCAATTTCATTGCCTAAATTGCTCCCACTGGAATGTTACAGTCGACTGGATGTGGTGTATCATGTAATTTATGCGCTCATATCTTTGTTCAGTTGTTTACCTTTAATTGTGTTTCCTATGTTGTTGTGACAGTTAAGCGGTACAGATAGCAGTTCGGTGTAACATAGTCAAAATACTGCACTTTATGGTTCCTGAGAATCATATCACACTGAAGTAAATAAATGAGTATCGTCCGAAAAATAAAGTTATGCGTCTCTGTGGCCACTTACGACAGTGTTTCAGTGAAGTCTTCCCCATCAGGAGAAAGAAGTCTTCACCATTAGGAACAGTAATAACTGATTCATTAACAAATACGGTTGTGCAAAATGAAATATTATATGATTTTTTCTTTCAAAATTTCCTTAATTTATTAGTTTTGTATTATATAGAATTCGTAAGGACAACTCTTATTCGGAAACTGGAACAGTTGTGGGTGACTTTCCCGTAGGCAAAATAGCGCGCACTAAAATGTTTACAGTGTACTACCTCTTCAAATATTCACATTATCAATTGAAAACTCCAGTCGGAAAGCCTCATTTACATTCCTAAAACGCACAGTAATTTATTTTCTTTCAGTATTTTCCGGTGTCGATACTGCAGAGTAGCAGCAGTAAAGAAGAAATTTGACAAAGACGTTCATAATCTATAAAACTTCTAGAATCGGTAATACACAGTGTAATACGTGAGAACAGCTTTGTATTAAGTACCACATTACATGATTATTTGCTTCTAGTATGGGAGAAAAAATTGCTGAATAACCATACATTTAGCGTTCTAAGAACCTACAGCACTAAAAGGTTTTAAGATAACGTGTGGGACAAGTTTCGCTTTCAGAATTTCATGATATTTTCTACCCACATATCTTTTCACTCTCTTCCCTTCTCCACTCTTGTTAGATTTTCCACAAGAAGATTTCTGAGAAATGTCGCTTTGCTGAAGCAGATATTCTTTTCCTTTAGTTGTCCTGTTATCTCAGGTACCGGCCACACTACATATTTCTTTCTTCACTTCACGAGACAATAAATTCAGTAGAATGAGCCATGTGGGTTAGACAGTCTCCACTATTCCCTAGATCGTGGCCAGTTATCGTAAACACAAATTTTCGTGGTAGTTGGGGAAAGGTTTATGGAAGTATAAAATGACTATACAGAGGCTTGTAAATTTGATGTTTCTGTGTTAGTAAAGTAAAGAGAGTGGTAGAGTACATGGGGGAAAGCATAGAGAGTTAGTAAATCATTTGCATTCACTTATCTTCTCCTTCTTAGGAGCTGAAGGACAATATAGCAAAAATTAACGTAACATTTTAACAACTCGGTGGAAATGAACAAAATTGCGGCAGTATGTTACCAGAGGTCTCCCAGTCGTGCACAGGAAACGGAGCGTCACATGGGGGGATGTAAACATCACTATAGCTCCAAATGGGGTTGGCCTATCAACGTGAGGCATTTTAAGGAGTGGGAAATGATAGTGCGTCCCAATCAGCGAGCAGTTACAATGCACTGTAGTGGTGATCCTCATTACAACAAGACACAGAGACAACATTTGGATGACTTCACTTAGGGAAGAATCACCGAAAAACTGCAAGAAGGACGAAGCTTGACGAGTGCAGCCCAGGAGTCTGTACTGGTCACAGCACTGTTTCATGTACATGAGGAGCCTTCTGAAATCACAGGCATAGCTACCTGAAGGGGAGGAGATGATCAAGCAATTATCAACTACAGCAGCGGATGATGGCTCTATTGTGTAACAGGCAAGAAGGGACACAGGCCAAGGAGCGAACAGAATTGCAACATTTAACGGAACTGCAAGACAAGCAATCTCACACTCTACAATGGCACGGCGACTGTGGGGAGAGGGAAGGGTCTCTCTGTCCGACGACAAGCAAGCTTTTCCGTTGACACCCACATATCGGCGGCACCGTTTACAATTGGGCCACGAACATGGCATTTGGACCGGTGAGAAGTGGGGTTGCCTGCTCTTATGGGATGAGAGCAGATACTGGATGTTTCCTCAGATGGCGAGAGGTGGGAACACGTTATGCACTCAGAAACATTGTCGAAAATGACCATTTTGGTTGTGCAGATGTTATGCTATAGGGAAGAATACTGTTGGATTCGCGTACTGATCTCCCAACTTTTGAACACGGTACAACATGACACTACTCCTATACAGAGTGCCTCTTTTCATGGATGCATTCGGTCCTGCCTTCGTTTTTATGGATAAGGATATGTGATAGCATCGAACAGTGCATATGGACGAGCTCTTGGAACGAGAGCATATTCGGTGAATGGACTGGCCTGACCTTCCCCCAGATTCAGATCCACCTGTGGAATGCATTGGGAGACCTACATCAGCTTGACAACGCGCACACACAAGTAACGGGCAAGGCGAACTGCAGCTGGCGGTTTATTGGTAGAAGCGATGCAGTCATTCAACAAAGGAAATTGCTGACAATACGTTAGTTCGTCTAGTCTTATTGTTCGACTGTATGGGACCCTTAACAGTTGGGTCTGATTCAAGAGATTGAGCTGGTCCAAAGAAGAGCGGCAAGATTCGTGACTGGTACATTCAGCCATGGCGAGAGCGTTACAAATCTCATAGAAAGTTTGAAGTGGGGCACACTTACAGATAGACGACGCGCTAAACGGAACGAGCTGCTCACTAAATTCCGAAATACGATCTTCGCCGAGGATGTAGAGCATATATTATCACCACCAACTTTCAAATCGCTCGATGATCACCATTCAAAGATAAAGGAAATTAGAGCTCGTCCTGAGGCGTTCAGACTTGTTTTCGCTCGCGCGATCCACGAGTGGAACAGAG
Organism: Schistocerca nitens; assembly: GCF_023898315.1. Lineage (NCBI taxonomy): Eukaryota > Metazoa > Arthropoda > Insecta > Orthoptera > Acrididae > Schistocerca > Schistocerca nitens. The sequence goes on along the minus strand of NC_064621.1, from coordinate 475,889,842 downwards.
GGGGGGAAATACGGCTTTGGATCGAATTGTGCCCGCCGCCACACACCGTTTTGTTGCTAACGGAGTATATATGTAGATAATTATTATGATAATAAAGGTTAATTTTGTGAAAAAATTAAAATTAGAAATTTATTTCATATTATTAGGTCACAAAGGGTTAAATCGATAATTTTAACGAAATAGCCGACTGTGACCTAATAGCTCTTCCAATGAAGACCTAATAATGTAGAATGCTGCAAATAATTCGTATAGTTGCAAACTATACGAATAAGTGTGGAGGTATAAGTGTGGCGGTATAAGTTTGGAGGGGCGGGGGGTTGCGTGTGAAGATCACGTCTGTACGTTTTTCTAGAAAAACGCTAAACCACAGTCTCTAGCGAAACGTCTCCTGGTACAAAATTAGAATCAGTCAAGTTCCACATAGAAAAGGCTCCAGTACATTTTTTATCTAGGAGTAATACTTTTCTCGAAGGGAAAGAGGGTATATTGAATATGCTGTAGCTTAGTTGCCTTTAATAGGCTAATTTGAGGTAGTTTCGTGATTTGATAGATCACAAGTGTACATTATCAAATTGTCAGTCTCGACTTCCCATAAAACACTGTGGTACGTTGTAAACAGGAATTTTCTTCTTCTGTATAAATTTGGGGTATCCTCTCTCGGCTACGTTACCCCGTATCTTGTTTGACAATATTCCCTGACCTTCGGAATTGTTCTAATAAATGTCAGTTACGTACCCTTAAGAGCTATAAATAGGTGATTCCTAAACTCTTCGTGAGTTAGAGGCCACCGATAACTCTCGTTATGTAATATTTAAGTAAAAGGCTAATGTGATGTCTTAATACATTATGTATTTTATGCCGTAATCCTGTGTCAAGGACAGTATAATACTATCACGTAATATTAAGGATGGAAACAAGTCTCAAACGTCCATGCCGAATGAAAATGTATAATGTGGTATCCATAACAACGTACCAGTAATGGGAGCATCAATTTATTATACAGTCCACAAATATACATTGGAAAATAGAGGCGATTAATGCCCTGATTAATAGTTTAAAGGAGAACAGTGCGATCTGAACAAGATAACCGATTTCAAGTTACGGCGCCCGGACGGTACGACCTACCCCCCGTATATCTGGGTCCGGTGCTGTAATTACGCTAATCCCGTTATTGCAACTTATGTACCTCGCATCGAGCCATTCGGCAATAAACCGATCGCTATAAAGCAACGCCGATAATCCAATTGCACGGCAACTGCCTCCCAGGTACGGACGCGTGCCTTCGTCGTTGGTTCAGTTCCAATAAATAACTCGCGTTCTTTTATAGATGGTTGCTGCGATCAGTCGTCAAATATTAGCAGTTAACATTTAAGCCAACTGCAACTCAAAGTAGCTTACAAGATATATTTAATCAGTCATCCGTGACGGCTATATTTTATTAAAACTCCAGAGTATATCCTACCGCATGCAGCTCACTAGGAGAAAAAAATGCGGTGCTAATTGCAGGCTGCTGCAATCAAAAATATATTCCATCAAATAGTAGCAAATGAGATACATAAGAACACAGTAGCTTTCCGCGTGACGTATGGACTGTCAAAAACCAAGATATCTTTTTCCGGGTAAAGCCTTTCCATGAGACGACACTTCGACGACTTACCTATCCATAACCCACCCAATATACCCAACCAGAGAGAGGGAACCTGCAGCTCAACGTGGACTGCTTTACATCATTGGAAATCAACGCTAGATTAAAACGAAGACTGAAAATCAGTTGGCAGACAGAAATACGCCCCACAACATCTCGGTTTTCAGACACACGCTTTACTCCTAAGCAGCAAGGCCGAAACGTATACAGACACTTCGTCTATGGATTCTGATAATTGGGTTTGCGTGTGTCAAAATATGTGACATAAATGGCCCTTTTTTTTATTGCGTTGAATTACAAACTTAAATATTTTACACGTAAGGGACAGTAGACCTCAGAGCTTGACAAAGTTTCAGGTTGATATCTCTTCCCGTTTCTGAGAAAAAGAGAGTTTTGATGCATTGGCAGATAGACGGACAACAAATGGCGAAAAACATTATGTGATAATTACAAATTAACAGTTACAATTTTTTTCCTTTACTTGTACTGTGAAATCTTGCTTCTTGCCATTATGATTCTAGGTCATCGGGAAGTGCCCCATATATTTTGGTAAGTGAGTTTTACAACAATCAAGATATGTGAAATAAACGGTAGTATCGTTTCATTGCATTGACTTAGAAGCTGAAATTTTCCACACCGCCAAGAGACCGCAGAACTTAGTATGTGAAATGAGTTTCAACTTGATACCGCTACACTTTTCTGAGAAAAGGGCGTCTTAACTGTCTGACAAACAGGCAACAAAGTGGTCATATAATGGTTCCGTTTTTACCCATTAGGGTACGGAACATTAAAAAGGGAGTTCTTCTTATCAGGTCTCATTATCTGTCGAGTTCAGCATTTGTTTTCGTGTAGTTAATAAAACAGTACCAAGAAAGTTTGTTCAATTTAAACACATTTAACAGTGGCATATATTAATCAGGTATTAATCTATAGTCCGCTGATAATGCCTTCATTAATTGACCAAATGGAGGATACTACCGTGACAGCGAGCTTTTGGACCAAATGTTTGAATGTTGTAGTATCATCATCTTCATCATCATCATCATCATCATCGTTCTAAGCTTCATTGAGCCTTTCGTGTAATACTGTAAGAGGAAAAACTCCTGGATCTACCCCACAATTCCACATTTGTTTCTTTTATGTCTGCATGCGTTAGGCAGTATCGGCGTCTATACATATATTTTATGTACAAATCACTTTTATTTCTGTCTAAGAGCAATACTTAAAGACAAACTGCTGATACGTGCACCAAGTGTCATCAGATCACTGAAGTTAACCAGTGGGATAGGTCACAGTCGGGGTCTTCGAAGTTCTGTTGCCAAGCGAGGTCCACTCAGCCCTTGCGAGGCCAATTGATGTGCTATTTAACTGAGAGGTAGCTGCACCAGTCACGAAAACTGACAACGGAAGGGTGACGCCTAAGGGCTGAGGATGTCACGACGGCCGGTCGGTACCATTGAGTCTTCAAGGCCTCTTCCAACGGTGTTTCCTTCTTCTACAATTTTTTTGTGTTACGGCTTTCCTATAAAGAAAAACATCGTTCATGAACAGTCTCTGAGCGTTCGACGAAATCCGCTAGCTCATTTATATGGTTCAAAGCCATTGACTCTGGTAATGTTCTGCTCTGTATAGTTGTATGCTACATAAAAATGTCACAAGCAGATTATAGCTGCCTTGATTTGTATACGGTAGTACCGAGCAACATTACTGTGGTGATAAAATAACAAACTGTCGCATCAGTGTTATTTTTCCCGCTTTTAGTCGTGTCTGGATTTGTGTTTTCGTTTCGTACAGGGTCACTACTTCAGGTGTACGGAAATGTAATGTGCAGAAATAATAGACAAAACTCCGACGAAAATTCCTGATCTACATTTTGGAATAACCAGTGGTTTAGTCAGTCATTTAAAATATTATCTCTGGCACAAACAGGTATTCAAACGCAAATGTCGTAGAATGCAGCCACGCGGAAGCCTTACAGTTTTGTTTCATGTTGACAATATATGGTTGATACGTACCAGGAGACGTACGTCGCATCCTTTAGACAACATTGGTCAAATAATTATTCCGGCCGAGTTCAGTGGAATTACTTTGCTTCAGACGTTACGACCCTCCTATGCAAGCTTCCGTACTGATACCTATTGTGAATATTGCGAACAATATTCTACATTTAACCGAATCCATAACATGATTCTTTCTGATATGACCAATTGACGCCTGAATTACTTAGGTTCTGCGCTTCTGGATCTTATTTTGCAAACTGCACGAAAGTAGTGATAGCTGCGTAAAGTAAAGATTTACGTGATCAATGGTACACAACTTTCCGAGTTCTCTCATTATCATTTACAAGTCCCTTAATTTTCATGGCAAACTGAAACGCCACCATGTAGGGGAAGGTGAGGGAAAGTGGTCACTGTTATTTTCTTTCCTGAACAGAGCTGTTGTCTGCCAAGAAGTAGTCAAAGTAATACTGAAGTACACCATCATCGTTGTGAGTGAGTTTTACAGGGTAATCTTGTTACGTTATTTATTAGTAAAAACTTTTCTCATCTTCAGTCATCTGATGTAAGGAAAGGAAATTTGACAGCGACGTCGTTAGAGATTTGGCTGATTGATGCTCGGATTAGGGAAGGACTGGGGAGTAAGTCGGAAGTGCCCATTGAACCATCCCGGCATTTGCCTTATCGATTTAGGGAAATAACGAAACACATAAATCTGATCCATCATCCACCCGACTGCGACTCCAGTGTGCTAACCACTGCTCATCTTCGCTCGGTATGGCTGCCGTAAGGCAAGTGAATTACGTTATTCTTATAATTGCGTAGGATTCCGTGGCCAGAGTCAGTCGACATAAAAGTTTTCTGGGTTTGGTACCGCGTCATAAAGTAAAAACTACTGCTGCTGGAGAAAAACCAACGTTTCGGCCACGATTGCAGCGGCCTTCTTATGGCTCTCCAGCAGTAGTTTTTACATTATGACGCGGTACCAAACCCAGAAAACTTTTATGTCGTACGTTATTATTGTTACCACACTTACATGTAGAGTAATACTTTTTACAGTATCATTGTTCAAACAATGCCTTTTACCCTACATATGTAGTTGCTTGTTGATTCATGTCGGGTTGATAGGCATCTGTAAACCACTAATGCTGATATGGCGTCCTATAGGGAAAAATCGTCATACTACTCGTGGAGAAAAGTGGCCAAGACATTCATGGGAATAAAATTTAGTTAATCCCATGTATCTTGCATAATACCACAGATGAGACTGACTTCTTAAACCGTTTTATTTACGAAGACTTCTTTCGTGGTTCTGTTACTTAGTGACGTTTAATTAAGTTGAATTAAGTAATTTACACCCGTTGAAAATATTTTCTATAATCTGAAAATAGTCCTGAAAACGGTGTGCTGCAGCACATTAGCACTGTTTGTTACTAGAGTATCATTACGTCTGGAAAATATGTCCGGAAATCTGAAAATAAATATGGAATCGTGTTATGATCGCACTGGTCGCTTACCATGCGGATTCGGTATTCCTAGATTTCCATAAAAAATTTGACACGGCGCCACACTGCCGACCGTTAACGAAGGTATGACCACACGGAATGGGTTTCCAGGCATGTGAGTGACTCCAAGGCTTCTTAAGTAACAAAACCCAGTACATTGTCCTCGACTGAGAAACAAAGGTATCGTCAGGAGCGCCCCAGGGAAGTGTGATAAGAGCATTGTTATTTTCTATATACACAATGAACAGTTGCACACATGGTCTACGGGCAGCACTCTTGATTACTAATCAAAATATTGTCCCTGCCATGTTCGTACCCCGACACCGCCTAAATTCTGAATAACAAGCAGCACTGGCGGCCGAAGACTTCCTGCATAAGAAGTCACCCTCGTTCTACCAACGACCTTATCCAAGAGGGCGAAGGAACAGGCAGATATCCAGGGCACTCTCTTGCCCTTGGGGTGGGAAATTGCCACAAAAGGCGCAAGAATCAGCACTGAGCAGATAATGTGTATCGACAGAACATGCGGCCCGTAATTGAAGATAGTGTCATTATGATTTCTCCATTGGAAAAAGATTCCGGAATCGTCTCCCATTCGAATCTCCGTGAGGGGAATGCCAAAGAGGACGTCACCATGAGAAAAAAAAAAAATGAAAAACCAACGAAAGGATAACCTTCTACAAGTTGAGGCGTGAAATGTTAGAAGCTTGAACGTGGTAGGGAAGTCAGAAAATCAGAAAAGGGAAATTAAACGGCGCAGTCTGGATGTAGTGGGAGTCAGAGTAGTGAAGTGGAAAGAATACAATGATTTCTGCTCAGGTGAGTATAGAGTAATAATATTGAAGGCAGCAGAAAATCGCGTAGCTGAAGCAGGATTCATTATGAATAGGAACGTCGGAAATAGAGTATTTTACTGTGAACAGCTCTGTGGTAGAGTTTCTCTCATCAAAATCGACAGAAAACCACTATCGACAACACCGACAGGTATAGACACCGATGCCGCAAATCTGAAGACGAAGAAATAGAGAAAATGTATTAAGAATGAGATTTTCACTCAGCAGCGGAGTGTGCGCTGATATGAAACTTCCTGGCAGATTAAAACTGTGTGCCCGACCGAGACTCGAACTCGGGACCTTTGCTTTTCGAGGGGAAGTGCTCTACCATCTGAGCTACCGAAGCACGACTCACGCCCGGTCCTCACAGCTTTACTTCTGCCAGTATTTCGTCTCCTACCTTCCAAACTTTACAGAAGCTCTCCTGCGAAAGTTTGGAAGGTAGGAGACGCGATACTGGCAGAAGTAAAGCTGTGAGGACCGGGCGTGAGTCATGCTTCGGTAGCTCAGATGGTAGAGCACTTGCCCGCGAAAGGCAAAGGTCCCGAGTTCGAGTCTCGGTCGGGCACACAGTTTTAATCTGCCAGGAAGTTTCATATCAGCGCACACTCCGCTGCAGAGTGAAAATCTCATTCTGGAAACATCCCCCAGGCTGTGGCTATGCCATGTCTCCGCAAAATCCTTTCTTTCAGGAGTGCTAGTTCTGCAAGTTCGCAGGAGAGCTTCTGTAAAGTTTGGAAGGTAGGAGACGAGATACTGGCAGAAGTAAAGCTGTGAGGACCGGGCTTGAGTCGTGCTTCGGTAGCTCAGATTGTAGAGCACTTGCCCGCGAAAGGCAAAGGTACCAAGTTCGAGTCTCGGTCGGGCACACAGTTTTAATCTGCCAGAAAGTTTCAAAATGTATTAATATTGAACAGGAAATTCAGTATGTAAAGAGATATGAAAATTTAATGGTCATGGGGGACTGGAATGCAGTGGTAGGGACTTGGTACAACGAATGAGAGAGGAGAAAGACTGAGGAAGTTCTGTAATAAATTTCGGCTAGTAATAGCGAAGTGCCATTGGTCTGACAGATACACCGGAATCAGATACCGGAATATAAGGCATACGCAGGAGCAGATATAGACTCAGATCACAATGTAGTAATGATGAAGAGTAGGCTGAATTTTAAGAGGCTAGTCAGGAAGAATCTATGCGCAAAGAAGTGGGATTTGGAAGCACTAAGGAATGAAGAGTAACTCTTGAAGTTCACTAAGGGTATATGTGGACTGCAGTAAGGAAGAGCTCAGTAGGAAGCTCAGTTCACGAGGGATCTGTGAAAAGAGGTATGACGAAAGTTGGAAAGACAGACGTAAGGGTAAAGAAGGTCAACTGCGAAGACACCAAGAGTAACAGAAGAAATACTACGGCTGATCGATAAAAGTAGGAAGTACAAACATGTTCAGGGAAATACAGGAATACAGAAATAACGGTTGCTGAGGAATGAGATAAACAGGAAGCGCAGGGAAGCTAAGACGAAATGGCTTCATGATAAATGTGAAGAAGTAAAATAAGAAATTATGGTAGAAACGACGACTCAGCCTGTGTGAAAGTTAAACCAACATTCGGTGATACTAACAGTAAGAATGGTAATATTAAGGGAGCAACGGGAATTCCATCGTTAAATTCAGAGGAGAGAGCGGATAGTGGAAGGAGTATGTTGAAGGCCTCTATTAATTCCAAAGACTGCTAGAGTTGACAGGTGCGAGAATTGTCACACATTCACCTTAACGGCTCAGATATCAATCTTGCTGACAAGATATACAGAAGAATGGAAAAGAAATTTTATGTTGTTTAGACGACGATCATTTGGCTCTAGGAAAGATAAAGGCAGCAGAGTGGCTAATATGACGCGGTGGTTAAAAATGAAATCAAGACTAAAGAAAAATCAAGACACATTCATAGGATTTGTCGACCTGGAAAAAGCGTTCTATAATGTCAAATGGTGCAAGATGTTCGAAATTCTGAGGAAAATAGGGGTAAGACGTAGGGAGAGAGGGGTAATGTACAACAGGTACAAGAACCAAGTGTTAAAAATAAGAGAAGACCAAGAATGAAGTGTCGGATTAAAAAAGATATAAGGTAGCGATGTAGTCTTTTGCCTCTATTGTTGAATTTGTACTTCGAAGAAGCAATGATGCAAATAAAAGAAAGTTTCAAAAGTGGAACTGAAACTCAAGGTGATAGGAGATCGGTAATACGATTCCGTGATTTCATTGCTACTTGCGGTGAAAGTGATGAAGGGTTACATTATCTACTCGATGGAATGAACCACCTAATGAATACGGAATATGGAATTAGAGTAAATCGAAGAAAGACGGAAGTAATGAGTAGTAGCAGAAATGACAACAGTAAGAAACTTAACATCTGGATTGATGGAGATGAAGGTATCCTACTACCTAGGCAGCAAAATAACCAACAACGGACGGAGCAAGGAAGACACCAGAAGCAAACTAGCACTGGCGAAAGGGAATTCCTGGCCAAGAGAAGTCTACTGGCATCAAACGTAATTGGAAGAAGAAATTTCTGAGAATGTACGTTGGGGCACAGCATTGTGTGGTAGTGAAACATGGGTTGTGGCAAAACCGGAAAAGAAGATAATCGTAGAATTTGAGATGGGGTGCTACAGACGAATTTTGAATACTAGGTGGATTGATAAGATAAGGAAAGAGGAGGTTCTGCGCTGTATTGGAGAGGAAAGGAATGTGTGGAAATCAGTGACAAGAAGAAGAGACAGGTGATAGGTTCAAATAGCTCTAAGCACTATGGGACTTCACATCTGAGGTCATCAGTCCCCTAGGTTTAGAACTACTTAAACCTAACTAACCTAAGGACATCATACACGTCCATGCCCGACGCAGGATTCGAACCTGCGACCGTAGCAGCCACGTGGTTCCGGACTGAGGCGCCTAGAGCCGCTCGGCCACAACGGTCGGCGGTCGATAGGACATCTGTTAAGACATCAGGGAGCTGTAGACTAGAGGGAGCTGTAGACTATAGGGAACTGTAGGGGGTAAACATTGTAGAGGAAGACAGAGATTGGAATACATCCAGCAACCAATTGCGGACGTATTTCGTAAGTGCTACTGTGAGATGAAGAGGTGGGCACAGGAGAGGAATTCGTGTCAGGCCGTATAAAACCAGTCAAGAGACTGATGAGACAAAAAAAAAAGAGAGAAAGAAAGAAATATTGTGTGGCCGACAGGGTAAGCGACAATTCTATAGCCGTTGCTGATGATACTGTGGTGGATGGGAAGGTGTCGTCATTGGATGACTGCAGGGGAATACAAGGTGACTTAGACCAAATTTCTAGTTGGTGTGAAGATGGCAGCTAGATCATAATGTAGAAGAATATAAGCTAATGAGGATGAGTAGCGTAAAGAAACCCATAATGTTTGAGTACAGCTTGACGCAGTCACGCCTATTACATATCTCGACGCAACGTTCGAAACAAAATAAAACGGTGTGAGCATGTAAGGACAATAGTAGGGAATGCGAATGGTCCTCTTTAGAAGAGACCACATATAGGACACTAGTGCGACCCACTCTTGATTACTGCTCGAGTGTCTGGGATCCGCAGACGTCTGACTAGAGGAAGATACCGAAGCAGTCCAGAGATGGGCCGCTAGATTTGTTACCGGTAGGTTAGAACAAAACACAGGTGTAACGGAGATGCTTCGGGAAATTACTGGAAGGACGGCGACGTTGCTTTCGACGACCACTACAGAGAAAATTTAGAGAACTGTCACTTGAGGCTGACTGAAGAACGATCTACTGCGGTCAATGTACATTTCGTGGAAGGACCATGAAGATGGGATCAGAGACCTAAGAGCTCGTGCAAAGTTATGTAGACTGTCGTTTTTCGCTTGCTGTATTTGTGAGTGAAATGAAGTGGTACAGGATGCCCTCCGCCACCTACTGTACGATGGCTAGCCGAGTATGCATGTAGATATAGATGTGTATGTTCATTAACGTACATCAGGTAGTGATACTGATCACTATGCAAGTCTTCAGAAAAATATCGTTCCGATATTTTATCTTTTTCGTTTAAAAATATTTGATATGATGACTTATAAAATTTAGACTCAATATGTGTAAGGGGAAACCTTCTGCTAATAAGCAGGGTTCGGTGAGCCACTTTATCTCATCTACTTCTGTTTGGAACGATTTCATTAAATATTGCTTCTAATTGATTAATTGTCTCTACACTGCTGCCCAGTACAAAGTCCAACCAGACGTACTATGGCGATGAGTTTACGCGAAACATCACGGTGTCGGCTGTGCGTGATGTAAGCGCGTGCGTGCTGACTGGCGGAGCGCTCTTTACGTTGAGAGCTCCCAGTGGGCGCGGAAGCGAATGTGAAGTGCAGATTATGCTTGTACAAGCGCATGTAGATAAGGGAAGGGGCCGTTAGCGAGACAGGGGGAGCGGGCGATAGGGGGCCGATACTTGCGGGCACTAACCCCCACCTCTTCTCACCTTCACTCACCCACTCCCCATCCCCCACTCCTACCAGAAGACATTACGGCGATGGCGACGCTGTCGTACCAGCAGGAACCGGGTTTGCGCGTGCTTATGTGTGTGTGTGTGTGTGTGTGTGTGTGTGAAACGCATGGCGCACTCACATCGCTCTTCGGCGCTGTTTGCGTGCCGGCGTCGTGACACGCAACGGGCTTTACTGCGCGTGGCCCTCTTCATTATATGACAACACTCGTGTCGCAGGCCGCTTAAGCGCGGCAAATTAGCTATGGGAGAACGAGCTACTGCCGCGGAACTTTGCCGAGCTACGCTCTTCTGCTGAGCGCTCGTTGCAGTCCTCGCTTATTTCATTTAATCTCCTACTTAATCGTTAATGTTGTTGTCATCCGGTAAATTTTGTTTTATGATTATTAGGCAGTGATGAAAGCTATATTTCTCTGCCGAACGTTTCGTCTTCCAGTTTTAAAGACGTCGGAGGAGGACAGAACGATTCAGAAAACAGTTACAATCTCAAACAAACTCAGAAAGCAGAATCGTTCATACGTATCCAAGCAACTGTCAGTTCGTGACGTCCCCAGAGCGGTGCCTAACATGATGGATTCGCAGCAACCTTTCTTATGGAGCTAATAGGAAAGAAGAGCTGGCGCTGTTTGTCTTATTTAGCACAAAGCCCCACAAATTCTCTAGTACCAATCTTTCTTCTCATCTGCTAGAATAGTTTTCCTGTTTTTGAATTTCAGTGGCCTACCTGTACACTGTAGCATTGTAGTTATCATAAAGGCTGTTTGTTTTATAAGCCCAGATGTTTCTATTGAAGAGTGAGGACAATGTACTGAACAACTTTATATAAGTATTTACTTCATCTGCGGACTAATAATTATAGCTATTACGAGTAGATGTTTTTACGTCGGTTAGTAGATGACGCGGCACAACCAAACCTGTAATACTTGTTTTCCCCCGGGCAGCAGACCAGGTATTTAAATGGAGACACATGGGTGTGAAAAGAATAGTTATATGGACAGGTGTAGACTACTTTACAGTACAGGTACGACCGTGCAGAAAACTTCAGGTACAAAATCGCGTCACGTATTTGCGTCAAGATAGTTAACATAGAGAAACAGTGACTAACACACCGAAGTGGATACATATTAAGATACCAAATATCATAATATCTGTACCTATAGCTCTAACACCCTGTATATTGGTAAAACTAATCATAGAAATGAATTTCGTGGTTACCTTATACCACCTATTTATCTTGTTGCCCCGACAACAATTTGTCCTATGTTCCTTAAGGCTGGCGTTATAGCTTCTTTTGGTAATTCCTCTGCCACTGAGCGCATGTGCAGGGGAGTAGGTCCTTAACAGTGTTCTAATATATTTGCGCTTTTTTCTCATTCGGTTAAGCACTGTTTCGGTTCCCTGTCTCCTGACGAAAAAGCCCTTGAGTGCGAGGTCGCAAGTTCATTCTTTAGTAAGGCTTATATGCAAGTGTTGTGTTAACAATTAATGACAGGAAAAATATTAACTACTAATGACTTACCATGTGCATCAGGAGAGTGACAGAAAATGAGTGTCCATGAGGTGCAAAGATCACCCTTCTACGGAACGTATGTATTACACTTCCCAAACTGGCCATCATCGACATTCAAGACATACGGAAAACAAACCATTGACTTGCAGCATGAACACCAAATGATGAACTGCGTGCCACTGCGGTCACATAGATTCACACCATCAAGGTCGAAGGCGATACCCTTGGGAGCTACAAACCGTGCTGGACATTCATCTAGGTATCCACTCTTAAAGAATACATACAGAACCATATTGGTGTATCGGGTTGATGAAAGCTAATGGAATGCGACGGCAAGCAACCGAATGCGAAACAGTCTATCGCCTAGCTTATCGTGAAACTGGCTATCCTTTCCGGTATAGTTGCAGATAGGGCGATAATGTGTTTTAGAGCTACGGAGAAAAACAAATATACAGAGGCTGTATTTGTCTACTGGTACCAGGTAGTGGGTACAAATTGTAATGTCAAAACGGTTTTCAGGAGGAATAGTTCGCTTTAAAGCAGTATAATTTCTATACCCAGGCTAGGAATCAAGCAAAACTCAAAAGCAGTGCTCATACCTTAGTTGGAGTTCTCTTACGCCCGTTTTCCCACTCTTCCTTGCTTTGACGTAAATATTCCCTACTGCCCTTGCACGATCGCACAAACGAGGAAGAATCACTAAAGGGAGGGGGGGGGGAGCACCTCGAACAGCACAATAAATAACTTTCCAGCCAATCTACCGTCAGGATTAAGAGTCGACATAATTATATATGACTGCTTTAACACACTGATGTTAGCCGGTCTTCACACAACTCTCTTGGATGTCTAATTTCCAGGATTATATTCATATGCACTTCCTCTTCTATCGTGAGTACTCGGAGCTAAAAACAAATTCCTTACTGAACGATGAGATAAGTTTGTCTTATCTATAAATTGTCGAGCCGATTCCGCAGTTTACTGTGCATCATCATGTTGATGCTTAGTTTGAAATTTCGTTATCGTAAGTCTTCCTGTTCTGCAGCGCTGTTTGAAGTAATGGGACCATCCATTGCTTCCCTTGAAATCACTGTAACCTACGTCACGCTCAATTTGATGTTCATAATGTAGTACATCATTATCATGTATATCTTGTAAATTGTATCGAGCGTTTTTCAAACGCGTAAACAACAGATTTTGTAACAAGTGTGTGTTTGTTATGCACAACACGGCCATACTGCTGTGGACTTTTTCAAAACCTGTCCATAGACTGTGATTATACAACGTTGCTGATGATCTTCCATTTACGTAATTATGTTTGGTACCCGCTACTTGGACAATGATTGTCCTTCTCTGCGTTTCACTGGAGATGGGGTTTGAGACTCCTTCTATGACATGGGTGACGAACTGCATTGCTCGACACCTGATTTAATATCAATTTCACTTGTTAACCACGTATCGTCATCGTTGTACTCTTTATGTACGTTGTCCGTACGGTCGAGCGTGTAGGACGCAACAAAATCCCTTGACATCTTGCAGAAACTCCAATATTTCATCTGCCACCTCTTTCTCACCGTGCGACATTCCTAGGGTTTTCGTGACGAAATGTCAACTTCGGGAACTGTTGTTGTACGTATAATGCAATGTTTGCTTTGTTTATCGTTGCCTTTGCTCTGCTTTGTATCAACGCCACTAGCAGTGTAACACTTTTGGGACCTACTCGTCGACTAAGCAGTTCATCACGCTCCGTAGCCACATGCTGTGCTCGCCATTAGATACCTCCAGTCCCGCGTTTGCATAGAGTTGTCATCGCTAACAAACAAGAAACACTGTGTGAAATAACCGCAAGAAAGCCATGTAAAAGTGTGAAAATGTTGTATAAATCAAATTACCTTCCATTCGGAAATTGAAATGCGCTCTTCGACTGTGATATAAATTTAAAAACCGTGAAGAGTGGCAACCACTCGTCGTTCCCGTTCAAGCTTTGTTAGAGCAGATCCACCTTTCTCCTAGTAACTAGCCATTATCAATGCTAAAAATACAAGACATACATAGCCAGACCATAGCATACAAGAATTACATCTCGTGACATAATCTATCCTGAAGTGCCAAAGAAACCGATATACGCATGCGTATTCAAATACAGAGTAATGTAAAAAGGCAGAATATAGCGCTGCGGTCGGCAGTGCCTATAAAGGGTGTTACAAAAAGGTACGGCCAAACTTTCAGGAAACATTCCTCACACACAAAGAAAGAAAATGTTATGTGGACATATGTCCGGAAACGCTTACTTTCCATGTTAGAGCTCATTTTACTACTTCTCTTCAAATCACAAAATCATGGAATGGAAACACACGGCAACAGAACGTACCAGCGTGACTTCAAACACTTTGTTACAGGAAATGTTCAAAATGTCCTCCGTTAGCGATGATAGATGCATCCACCCTCCGTCGCATGGAATCCCTGATGTACTGATGCACCCCTGGCGAATGACGTATTGTATCACAGCCGTCCACAATACGAGTACGAAGAATCTCTACATTTGGTACCAGGGTAGCGTAGACAAGAGCTTTCAAATGCCTCCATAAATGAAAGTCAAGAGGGTTGAGGTCAGGAGAGAGTGGAGGCCATGGAATTGGTCCGCCTCTACCAATCCATTGGTTACCGAATCTGTTGTTGAGAAGCGTACGAACACTTCGACTGAAATGTGGAGTTTCACAGCCGTCCACAATACGAGCACGAAGAATCTCTACATTTGGCACCGGGGTTGCGTAGACAAGAGCTTTCAAATGCCTCCACAAATGAAAGTCAAGTGCATGAACCAAATGTTGTGTCGTACTTGTAAAGGCACATGTTCTAGCAGCACAGGTAGAGTATCCCGTATGAAATCATGGCGGTGAATCGAGGAAGTACAGTACATACTGACGAAACTAAAATGAGCTCTAACATGGAAATTAAGCCAGAATGAGATTTTGACTCTGCAGCGGAGTGTGCGCTGATATGAAACTTTCTGGCAGATTAAAACTGTGTGGCCGACCGAGACTCGAACTCGGGACCTTTGCCTTTCGCGGGCAAGTGCTCTACCATCTGAGCTACCGAAGCACGACTCACGCCCGGTCGTCACACCTTTACTTCTGCCAGTATCTTTTCTCCTACCTTCCAAACTTGGAAATTAAGCGTTTCCGGACACATGTCCTCATAACATCTTTTCTTTATTTGTGTATGTGGAATGTTTCCTGATTAGTTTGGCCGTACCTTTTTGTAACACCGTGTATAAGAAAACAAGTGTTTGGCGCAGTAGTTATGTTCAAATGGCTCTGAGCACAATGGGACTTAACTGCTGAGGTCATCAGTCCCATAGAACGTAGAACTACTTAAACCTAGCTAACCTAAAGACGTGACACACATCCATGACAGAGGCAGGATTCGAAGCTGCGACCGTTGCGGTCGTGCGGTTCCAGACTGTAGCGCCTAGAACTGCTCGGTCACCTCGGCCGACCGCAGTAGTTAGGTATATTACTGCTGCTGCAATGACAGGTTATCAAGATTTAAGTGAGATTGAAATATGGTGTTATAGTCGGCGCACGAGCGATGGGACACAGCATCTCCGAGGTAGCGATGAAGTGGGAATTTTTCCATCGACCATTCCACGGGTGCACCGTGAATATAAGGAATCCGGTAAAACATCAAATCTCCGACATCGCTGCGGACGGAAAAGGATCCTGCAAGACCGGGACTAAGGACGACTGACGAGAATGTTTCAGCGTGACACAAGTGCAACACTCCCGCTAGTTGCTGCAGTTTTAATGTTGGGTCATCAGAATGTGCCAGCGTGCTCATCATTCAACGAAACACCATTGATATGGGATTTCAGAGCCGAAGGCCCACTCGTGTACCCTCGATGACTGCACGACACAAACTTTACGTCTCGTCAGGCCCGTCCACACCGACGAGTCTCGATTCAAATAGTACAGAGCGGATGAATGTGTAAGGGTATGGAGACAACCCCATGAATCCATGGACCCTGGATGTTAGCAAGGGACTCTTAAAGGTGATGGAGGGTCTGTAATGCTGTGGGGCGTGTGCAGTTGGAGTGATATGGAACCTCAGATACGCCTAGATACGACTATTACAGGTGACACGTACGTAAGTATCCTGTCTCATCGCCTGCATCCATACATGTCCCTTGTGCATTGTCCATTGTGCATTCCGACGAACGAGGGCAATTCCAGCAGGACAGTGCGACACCCGACTGTTGATACAGAGTGGCTTCAGCAACACACTCCAGAGTTTAAACGCTACAGCTGGGCACCAAACTCTCCAGACGTGATCGTTATTGAGGAGATTTGGGATGCCTTGCAAGATGCTGTACAGAAGAGATTTTCACCCCGTCGTACTCTTACGGATTTATAGACAGTCCTGCAGGATTCATGGTGTCCCCTCCAGCACTACGTCCGTGTCACGTCGTGTAGCGGCACTTCTCTGTGTTCGTGGAGCCCTATACGATATTAGCCAGGTGTAACAGTTTATTTGTCTCGTCAGCGTATATCGCTTGTACATTAAATTACATAACAGTATTTTGGAGTTTTTATACACTACTGGCCATTAAAATTGCTACACCAAGAAGATGACGTGCTACAGACGCGAAATTTAACCGACAGGAAGAAGATGCTGTGATATGCAAATGATTAGCTTTTCAGAGCATTCACACAAGGTTGGCGCCGGTGGCGACACCTACAACGTGGTGACATAAGGAAAGTTTCCAACCGATTTCTCATACACAAACAGCAGTTGACCGGCGTTGCCTGGTGAAACGTTCTTGTGATACCTCAAGTAAGGAGGGGAAATGCGTACCATCATGTTTCCGACTATGATAAATGTCGGATTGTAGGCTGTCGCGATTGCGGTTTATCGTATCGCAACATTGCTGCTGGCGTTGGTCGAGATCCAATGACTGTTAGCAGAATATGGAATCGGTGGGTTCAGGAGAGTAATACGGAACGCCGTGCTGGATCCCAACGGCCTCGTATCACTATCGGTCGAGATGACAGGCATCTTATCCGCATGGCTGTAACGGATCGTGCTGCCACGTCTCGATCCCTGAGACAACAGATGTAGACGTTTGCAAGACAACAACCATCTGCACGAACGGCTCGACGACGTTTGCAGCAGCATGGACTATCAGCTCGGAGACGATGGCTGCGGTTACCCTTGACGCTACATCACAGACAGGAGCGCCTCCGATGGTGTACTCATCGACGAACGTGGGTGCACGAATGGCAAAACGTCATTTTTTCGGATGAATCCAGTTTCAGTTTACAGCATCATGATGGTCGCATCCGTGTTTGGCGACGTCGCGGTGAACGCACATTGGAAGCGTGTATTCGTCACCGCCATACAGGCGTATCACCCGGTGTGATGGTATGGGGTGCTATTCGTTATACACGTCTCGGTCACCTCTTGTTCGCATTGACGGCACTTTGAACAGTGGACGTTTCATTTCAGATGTGTTACGATCCGCTCTACGCTTCTTTCGATCCCTTGAAACCCTGAATTTCAGCAGGATAATGCACGACCGCATGTTGCAGGTCCTGTACGGGCCTTTCTGGATGCAGAAAATGTTCGACTGCTGCCCTGGCCAGCACATTCTCCAGATCTCTCACCAATTGAAAACGTCTGGTCAATGGTGGCCGAGCAACTGGCTCGTCACAATACGCCAGTCACTACTCTTGATGAATTGTGGTATCGTGTTGAAGCTGCATGGGCAGCTGTACGTGTACACGCCATCCAAGCTCTGTTTAACTCAATGCCCAAGCGTATCAATGCCGTTATTACGGCCAGAGGTGGTTGTTCTGGGTACTGATTTCTCAGGATCTATGCATCCAAATTGCGTGAAAATGTAATCACATGTCAGTTTTAGTATAATATATTTCTCCAATAAATACCCGTTCATCATCAGCATTTATTCTTGGTGTAGCAATTTTAATAGCCAGTAGTGCACATGCCCGAGTAAGTCTTCACATGTTGATCATTTCATTAAAGACTTTTGCGCAATAAAGAAAGCCTTTGTGTGACACCCTCTGTATGAAGTTCGTAATATATAAACTTCATAGTAAAGCAGTTATGGTCGCTTTTGAAATATATAATCTAGCACAGGAAAAAAATAAAGTTAAATATTGACGTTGCTGCGATGACTTACAGCTATATTTAACAGTTGACAGTAGAAAATGTCAGATTTACTCCTTGTTAGCCACTTACTTTCTTAATCTTTAAAAGCACAGGTAAAATCGGTTTCATAAAATTTCCCAAAAAATTTACAAACTGCTAGGAATCACATGATGCCTTCTTTGACTATTAACACTGATTTGAATATTTTTTTCATTTATACCTTTTTTTAAACTTCGTGAGGAGGTATGTGGCACCTATTACTTGCTGAACAGTTGATATATGACGCCAAAGATAACCAAGATAGATCTTTGGTGAGATTTGTCAATCCGTAATGGGTGTAAAGATTAATGATGTCCGCGCCACTTCATACATATTATTTAATAATTTGTACAATTAAAATCAGATACTGATTTGCTGGTGACAGCAATTTACTCGTATCTTTATCAACGCAACATAGAAATAGTTACGTAGGTTCAATATTATAACCATAGTATTCGTACTGTCTTCCGTCAGTGACTGCTCACGTCATTGGCTGCTACATATTGACCAGAAGTCAGGACCTATTTAGTACCACATGGGTCGTATTTTTCACTGCTTCTAAGAAATCAGTGTTTATAATGACCAGATTATTAATCAGGTTGCACCTAACATATTTCTGATGGTAAAAGATCTCCAGGTCTTCTGGGATGTCGAGGAACCTGCCCTTCTCACCGTTATGCAGCAATCCCACATCAGACGTCAAATTCGAGTCCTATGCTTTGTTGTAAGCAAATGAGCATCCATACTGAATCTCTCCGAGGCATTCTTCCTTTCCAATTTGTTGTTTTCGGATCGTGTAATTTAGGTAGGACATGAGTACCAGCGCGGTATTCGTCCAGTCGGTTGCGGGAAACCACCTAAAAAGACACGCAGGCTGGCCGTCGTCGTTAATATGCAGGGAGGATTCGATTCGGGCCGGCACGCCTCCCCGTGTCCCGGAAGCAGAAGCTTAAAGTGCACACGTATCCGGGAGGGAGGGTATAGCAGCTGTTTTCATTATAGTACTTGACATTTGTGTGTCGAGCAGCTCTAGTAACAGCACGCGCAGACGCACGCACGCACGCACACACACACACACACACACACACACACAACAACAACAACAACAACAACACAGGCACGCTTTTTGTGACATGATCAAAATTTATCTGATACTGACAGCATTATGATAAAGTGAAAAAATATTTCTAACAGACAATGTGATCATGTCGTTTCTCTCAGTCCTTTCGGATGCGTAGATATTTCGTTCGCAAAGGTCGCGGGTGCCTACAAAAGTAACGGAAAGGTCAGAGGTAGGGGAAAGGTACATAAGTGGAACCAACCAGCCTTTAGTGCACCGTCTGTGTATTTCATTACACTCTGGCTTAGCTCTGAAAACGTAGAGCGCGTTCCGGTTGACCCAACAGTCGAAGCGCACTGTATATCCACCCCTTTCTCCCTCTTCCACACACACACACACACACACGCACACGCACTTACACACTCACTCGTGCACATAGAGGAAGAAAGGCCAGGCGGTGTTCTTTACATTTCATTGTGCGAACGCAGCAGCAGTTCGCAGTCGCAACACGGCAGAATTATCCGCCGGCGGTACCGTGCCCAGTCTGTCCTCGTGTACCCGTCACTTGTTTACTGAAAGTGCCCCACCTGCGAAAAGGGTATTGACAGAGCAAAATGAGTCGTAAGGAACCCTTGTTTGCACACAGCCCCCAGCTGGAAGAAACGCAAGCAAGTATCGGGACTCGAGACATTGATTACTTGGGGATTCCGCCTGCGGGGAGATTTCGAAACGCAGGTCTCGCTAAAATTTTTTGTGACCTGTAATCCCAGGCGTTCCTTTCATTATTCTGCTTGGCTCTCTCTCTCTCACTGCTGTCCTCCCTGCTCTTCAATACTCGCAGAAAAGCCTTTTCACTTTTCTCTCTCTCTCTCTCTCTCTCTCTCTCTCTCTCTCTTTGGTCTCCGCTTCTTCCCACTACCACACTTTGTTTGTCCTGACTACCTTCCCTTGCTCCGCCGATCCGTTCATCTCTTTCAGAGCATAGCTTCGCTGTCTCTACCTAAACAGCAGGATCTCCACTTATTCACAGGACGCCATCGAACGAAAGTAAATCAAAACTGGCGTGTTTGAAATATCTTGCTGTGTGACAAGAACGCTCGGCAGGTTGTAAGCATTACTTGAAATTCTCTGTTAGGTGTCAAGTCATATTTAGATAAAAAACGAAACAGCAATAAAAATCGTTTAACCAAGAAAAATTACAGCGCTGTATCTCTATAGGACGTGCAAGATCAGTGCAGAGAAATAAGTATTGTTGATTACTGAGATGAAAATACAGGGTACAAAGCACAAATGGAACTTCCACTCTTAACTAATAATGAAAAATATCAAAGATGTCTACCGCCAGAGCGTACATGCATCAGAAATGCAAGTAAAGGTAAATCTTCTTGGTTAAAGTTAACCGACAATGAAAGCTGTACAGACACCTAAACCTAGAAAACACACGCACCACGAGTGCAGGTAAGGCCTATCTATTTAGATCGAGTTTAACACACAATTAAAGATACCTCAATCCAGGAAACACATACACCAGTAGTGCAGGGAAAAGCAAGTTTTTCTAGACCAAGTACTCACAGACAGAATTAGACACAATGCAAGGCCTCTCTAAGTAGAATAAATGTTTAATTCGGAGATGTCTTTGCTACCGGGTTGGTAATCCACGTTATACACTTTGGCCAAAACTACGACCAGCAGTATAATACGCCTTATCAGCTTATGACATAAACAACAAACGAAATTCTGAAACAAAACCACTGGGTGTTTACGAAACATGGCGGACACTTTACCGCACACGAGAAATAGTGCTCAATGTTTTCTTGCGTCAGGCCTGGGACAATTAAGGACCAAATATGTGGCCATGTCCACCAACCAAGGCTGAGGGAAACAGACCTAGCTGAGCACCAGAGTATGGTCTGCTACTGAACACGCAAGGGGAAGTGGCAGCTCTCCAGTACGGGTAGGCATGCTCCTCAAAATAAACATTCGCGAACTAAACGCGGCGCTTCATGGTGAGCAATATCAGGGTGCAGTCCAACGAGACTCCTTCCCAGATAGTCAAACGCCAGCAGCCACAGTTCTAGTGTGGGCGTACACGTAACTCCCGCTCGAGGACCTGCAGGGGTGCCACCAATACAGACGCTAAAGAAACCGTAGCTTGGTAATGAAACCTAAAGTCGTTCCACGGCAAAGTTGCGGGGATGAGTGCATATGTGGCTTACTTATGACAAAGTTCTTTAAAGGCGTTGGAAAACCTGTTTCTTTCTTTTTTATATCGAATATTGTATCCTTTAAAAAACAGTAAAGCCAATATCCATATGTGTTAAAATACGTAATTTGACTCAGCGTAGATATATTACCTGAACAGGATCGTCAGAGAATAATGTGCTTATTGGAACTGTTACGAGGTGCCACAGCAGTAGGTAACTTCACCTTCCCTGTCTTATTCACTTTCTGTTTTTAATTATTTATTTTATTTAGTGATTTATTTAATCTATCACGTGGGAAAAGGTAACGTGTGTGGTATTAAAATAGTTTGTCACTTCATTAAAAGTGGAACAACAAAAATATTTTACAATCAGTTAGATATAAACTGCGGGTATATGTACTAAGGTATGTGAGAGAACATGGGGTAGGAACAGAGAGCGAAGGTAATGGGACACAAGTAATGAAGGGAGGTGTAAAGAAGTGGCGTCGATAATTGAGAAACGGAAATAGATAGAAGAATAATTGTCAGAGGATGAAAGCATTTGCGTAAAAGCTTTCAGAACCTCTGGCGACTACTGCGTACATTAAATTTCACTGTATCTCAGTTGCAACAGAAATATTTTTTCCTAGTTGATGTCTAACGCACAAATGTGTGAACGTCAAACATTTTGATAACGCGCAAGTGCTGCCAAATGTTGTGCTTCACTATGAATATATCAGCCAGTCAATGTAACAGCGCGCAGCAGCTCATGACCACCAGCATACGCGGATGTGGTTGGTTCGCTATATTCCACTGTATAATTGAATGTTGCTGTTATTATTTTGCATGATAATTTTGCTATTCATTACAACAGAGAGTATTTCATAATTAGTTTATTTAGTTCATAAAATGAAGGCATGTGTATGACTTGTGTTTTTAAAACGGATACACATTTTTTGTATATATCTTGCATCTGAAATCATTTAAAAATCACCTGAGAGCATTACCACATAATGAAAAATTTTCCTTCCTCCAGAAAATATTCAGGTATGAAAGGGTTAATGACTGACAGAGAGAGAAATGTGGTCATGTAAGTTATTTGTTTATGGAGAAGTTTGTAGTCGTATTAGTTCGGCATCGGACTGATTGTGGACAACATTACCTATCAACTTACGCACTGTAATAACTGATACAACCTAAAGACCACAGGAGGTATATTCAGAGTAAACTATTCACATCTTCCCTCGAGTTCAAAAATGGTTGAAATGGCTCTGAGCACTATGGGACTCAACTGCTGAGGTCATTAGTCCCCTAGAACTTAGAACTAGTTAAACCTAACTAACCTAAGGACATCACAAACATCCATGCCCGAGGCAGGATTCGAACCTGCGACCGTAGCGGTCTTGCGGTTCCAGACTGCAGCGCCTTTAACCGCACGGCCACTTCGGCCGGCTCCCTCGAGTTACCCAGTGCCATTTTCGCTTCTTTTCAATTGTAGTAAAGAAAAGTATATTGTTCCATTTTATTGATTGGCGACTCCATGTTGTCTTGTGCACTACGACCAGATAACAGGTATACTCGAAAAAAGAGACAGCATTGGTCGTATATTTTTTACTATTGCAAAATCGATTTTCTGTCACTGAGTGACCATCTTCAGTGCTATATTGTATAACTTAAATTGGGATGCACTGTTGTCACTAAGCTTACGGCAATCACCTCCACAGACGCTCTGCGCTGTGCCCAGGGCTTAACTACAGGGCGGAGCGGTCTGCTAGCGGCTAGCAGCTGCAAGCTGCTCGCCCGAACAGCACTTAATGCGGCTGTTTACGTCTCGGCCGCAGGAAGCTCGGCGCCGCCTTTGAAGCCGCTAACTGCCGTGAACCTGCCGCTGCGCCGCCTCCACCCACGCAGCTCGCTATATATAGGTGGCGCAGAGTGCCTGTCGCGAGCGGGCGCCTCTGTTCCGCGGGCCACCGGGGTGGCGGTCGCGCCGTTTTGAGCCTTCTCGCAACTGCACTTCGCTACCCGTAAAGCTGAAGCACCCGCCGTCTTTAAACGAGCGCCTACAAGAAGTTTGCGCCTACTTGCGCCACGCTACTCTGACTGGCCCACACCCAGCTAACCTTTTCCCTTGCCGAAGACGTGAAAATAGCAATATCCTCACGTCTAAATGTAGTTCAGCGAGCCAAATGTGAAGTAGGCCACAAGAGGCTATACTGACGCAACGTAATGAAGTCGGTGTTCCATTTGCAGCCCGCAAGCCACCGTTACACACTGAGTGCCAGTATCATCCCCTCTCCCCCAGAAAAAAAAACCCACCCCTTCCCACTATCTGTTCCTTTCGATGATGCTATACGGAAATGAAGATTGTCGGCATTAATCTGTACGTGCACGAATTACGCGGTGTTGGCCGTCGAATGGCGCTAGCTGCGTCGCATTTGTGCACCGCCGCCGTCAGTGTCAGCCAGTTTGCCGTGGCATACGGAGCTCCATCGCAGTCTTTAACACTGGTAGCATGCCGCGACAGCGTGGACGTGAACCGTTTGTGCAGTGGACGGACTTTGAGCGAGGGCGTATAGTGGGCATGCGGGAGGCCGGGTGGACGTACCGCCGAATTGCTCAACACGTGGGGCGTGAGGTCTCCAAAGTACATCGATGTTGTCGCCAGTGGTCGGCGGAAGGTGCACGTGCCCGTCGACCTGGGACCGAACCGCAGCGACGCACGGATGCACGCCAAGACCGTAGGATCCTACGCAGTGCCGTAGGGGACCGCACCGCCACTTCCCAGCAAATTAGGGACACTGTTGCTCCTGGGGTATCGGCGAGGACCATTCGCAACCGTCTCCATGAAGCTGGGCTACGGTCCCGCACACCGTTAGGCCGTCTTCCGCTCACGCCCCAACATCGTGCAGCCCGCCTCCAGTGGTGTCGCGACAGGCGTGAATGGAGGGACGAATGGAGACGTGTCGTCTTCAGCGATGAGAGTCGCTTCTGCCTTGGTGCCAATGATGGTCGTATGCGTGTTTGGCGCCGTGCAGGTGAGCGCCACAATCAGGACTGCATACGACCGAGGCACACAGGGCCAACGCCCGGCATCATGGTGTGGGGAGCGATCTCCTACACTGGCCGTACACCACTGGTGATCGTCGAGGGGATACTGAATAGTGCACGGTACATCCAAACCGTCATCGAACCCATCGTTCTACCATTCCTAGACCGGCAAGGGAACTTGCTGTTCCAACAGGACAATGCACGTCCGCATGTATCCCGTGCCACCCAACGTGCTCTAGAAGGTGTAAGTCAACTACCCTGGCCAGCAAGATCTCCGTATCTGTCCCCCATTGAGCATGTTTGGGACTGGATGAAGCGTCGTCTCACGCGGTCTGCACGTCCAGCACGAACGCTGGTCCAACTGAGGCGCCAGGTGGAAATGGCATGGCAAGCCGTTCCACAGGACTACATCCAGCATCTCTACGATCGTCTCCATGGGAGAATAGCAGCCTGCATTGCTGCGAAAGGTGGATATACACTGTACTAGTGCCGACATTGTGCATGCTCTGTTGCCTGTGTCTATGTGCCTGTGGTTCTGTCAGTGTGATCATGTGATGTATCTGACCCCAGGAATGTGTCAATAAAGTTTCCCCTTCCTGGGACAATGAATTCACGGTGTTCTTATTTCAATTTCCAGGAGTGTATATTTAATGCATTTATACTAGACCCATAGTGAGGCTAATTTCCTGTACTTCGACTTCTTTTTGTTCCTCTTTTCCAATTCACACCATTTCACGGCACGTAGGTTCCCTTCGTGCTCGTGAGTGTGCTAAAAGTATCCAGTGTTACATCAAACTGGAAAGGCACTCTTATATTGACGGAAAAACTCTTAGGATAACGCCATGTCTAGATAAATGTCTTAAAAGTAACACACTGAGCTTTCACTTCGTTCATAAATATATGAAATATAATTTAAAAAATTACGCAGTTTTACATATATTAATACATATTAACAGAAACAACTCTGCTATCACCAATTACGTCGTCCGCCCCCGGTAGCTGAGTGGTCGGCGCCACGGAATGTCAATCCCTAGGGCCCCGGTTCGATTCCCGTATGGGGCGGAGATTTTCTTCGCTGAGGGACTGGGTGTTGTGTTGTCCTAATTATCATCATTTGATCCCCATCGAGGAGGAAGTTGTTGAAGTGGTGTCAAATCTAAAGACTTGCACTCGGCGAACGGTCTACCCGACAGGAGGTCCTAGTCAGGCGACATTTACATTTACCAATTACGTTGCTTTCTGCAGTTCTGACCTCAGCGCCAGCTCGCCCGGTCACGACGAGTCAACAGACCAAACTTAGTATTTATTTACCAGTAGAACTGACGGATTAGACCTACGTTCTGCTCACAATAGCTGAGTGCTGCCTACAAGGCAGTACGACGAGCGATCTATGATCGTCGGACATGTGGTTAATCCTTCCAGCCTTTGAGGACAGTAGACGACTGCTGATGCTGTTGCTGATTCTTTATTCGATCAGCTCCTCACATGGCCTCAAGATGTTGAGTGGACGCCATCCCACGCTTCCCAACCTTAGAAAAACCGTGAGGAAGTAGCGGGAACCGAAGCCGGGTTTTTCCGCAACGAAGGCAGCGACGCCAGTCGTTTGGCTATAGAAGCGGTCCCTTCTACGTCATAGTCACTAGTTTCGATGATAAGTTTATTCCTAATCTCATTTCCAGTACGCCAAACTACTGATATATTTCTTCAGCTTCTTTTCCGTCCGTAGCATTTGTTCATTACACTCTTAATTCATTTAAAGCGGTCCTCGAATTATAACTCACTTTTTTTCTTCTGTAGGGCCAGCAGCATAATATACGTCTCATAACAACGTGATTATTAGAGTACATACACCAAATAGCTGCTTATTGTGAGGAGTCTTTACTTACGACAGAATGTATCGGCTTTATCGCCATATTCAAGTACTTGCAGCTACAATTTTGGTGACAACAGGTATGGATGCCAATGTAATTCATGTTAAAGTAGGTGCATTGTACTCACTTATAGATTTATATGACATCCACATTACGTCACTAGTGGACCGTTTTAGAACTGTCACAGCTTTAATAAGGTGGTAAATGATGTCAAGATGTTGAAAATAAAATGTTAATTACGACGCCACAGCAGTTTGACATGACAGTCTTCCCCTTACGACGCTATAGGTTTACAAAGATTAACAGTGATAATATTTTATAAACTACAATGTGCCACGATTGTCTTTTATTGTTGCATCTATTACTATAGATTAATCCATTTTCGTGTTATAAAAGTTCAATAAAGTTTCTGAGGTAGTTCGTTTAATTATTTTTGTGGGAATTTTCTCGTGTACATATAGATTTCTAATTCCTCAAGAATGTTCACTGCAAAACCGTTTGGTACTCTGTGCAGAATATGTAGTTCACTTTCGATCGTATCAGTAGTGTAATTTGGATTTTTCAAGTGTAGAAAGAAACTGGACTGATTATATTCGCTCTCTCTAATGTGTTCTTTATATCTCACGCTAAAATTTCTTTCTGTTTGGCCAATGTAAAAGCTATTACAGTTGCCAAATGTTATTTTATATGTGCCTGGGTTATCACATTTCGATTGGTGGTGGAACATTATTTAACTGAGAGTTGGTTATTGGTTCGAAAGGCTAGTTGAATATTTGTGCATTAATCCTTTTCGAAATTCTATCAAGGTATACTGCTGGTACGCATCTTATTTTCTGTGTCGGTGATGTTTGTCGAGTTAGGCATATCTCGCTATGTAATGTGTTCTGCTTTGATGTTTTACATTTGTAGTATAATTTTGTGATTATGTTGTGATGAAAATCATTTGTATAGGCTACATAATGAAGTGTGTCAAGTTCTTTCTGAATTGCAGGCTTTTCTAATGGTAGGCTGTTTAATCTATTCGTTATTGAATGAAAAAATGATAGTTTATGAGCCACTGGATGACAGGAATTGGCACTTATAATGTTGTCGGAAGTGGTGTTCTTTCTATAGATATAAAATGTGTGGCGACTATCATCTTTGACATAGTGAGGTCTAGATAGTTAATGGTATTATTTTTCTCAGTTTCCATATTGAATTTAATTTTAGGGTTTAGTTGGTTCAGTTTTTGGTGGATATTTGAGATACCTGCTTGGCTGCCAACTACCAATATGAAGTATCATCTACATACCTAAAATAGTATACAATTTTCTTGACAATAGGCCAATCTGAATTAGAGAAGTTGAAGTCCAAGTATTTCTTCTATTACATAACGTTGCTTTGCTGCTACCTTCCTTTTACATATGTTTGTCTGTCCATTTCAGTGACTGCCTTTTTCATGGATGTCCAATAATCTTCAAGTGAACTGCCTACTGTGGATTATTCCCGCGATTCTCTCAAAATTCATTCTACTGCAAGTCAGTCTACTGTAATTCTTCTACTCTTCATCATTACTAAACTGCAATCGAGTCTGCAAATGCTCTTGGGTACGCCTTGCAGTCCCTTATCTGATTTGAAACTCTTTTACCACGATGTAGTCCAGTTGGTGTTTTTCTGTCTCCCCTCCTCTCTTGTGATTTTTAAATAGGGAGTCAGCAGAACTTATGTAATCTTTCTCTTCTCTCATTCCTACCACGAAGTCCATGTTCTCACGTAATTATTTCTTCGTTTCTATCCTCTATTATCACATTACTCTCCTCTCATGTTTTCTTAGAATATAATCTCCCTTCACATATTTAATTAGCTGTTCAGTGTCCTCTTATCTTCTACCAACCTCTTTCTCTTTTTCTTCTGTTGTGCTTTATGAAACAAAGCTGAATAATCGTACAAATTTACCTATCCGATATGCGACCTGGAATTGCAGGTGGTTCACATATGTTAGATCCTGCAGCAGCTGGTTCGACGGCCCTCGGCGGTAATAACTTGAAAGAGTATGCTTCTCTCCGACGCTTTAGCCTATTCATTTATGGAGACAGAGAAAAGCGACTCTTTATACGTCTACGTATACTGTCTAATTTCATGATGTCACTATACAGATTGTCGGTACTTTTGGTATTTATTTGTTATTTATAGTTGTTCGTCAAACTTCATGAAAAAGATTTAAAAATAAAAAAGTGCTTTTTTCCAAAATTTATTATTATTTCAGTAACTCGATAATATATATCAGATTACCCTCCATTCATAGGCTGTTGCACGCAGCGACCGTTATTTTTGATTTGTAAATAATTCAATGAACTGTGAACAAAGCCCGACCAACAGGCATTACATGCATTGACCAAAAATGATAGTGCATTGAGAATGGCTAGTTTCTAGCTGAAATCTAGATCTGCCAATAAAAATTCCAAATGACGACTGATAGCTGAAGTCTATTATTGATAATATATGTTTCTCTAGCAGTGTGTGTGTGTGTGTGTGGTGTTTCTAGTAGTATAATAATAATTTGTCGAATATTAGCGAATTAATTATCGAATCAAGATAACTGTATTAATTTATTGATTATTATTGGAAGTATATCTGTTATATAGTGTTCTCCATTCCTTGTATCGAGGTAGTTTGACATTCTGTGTCGTATTCAGTAGCACCGTCCCTCTGACATGTGCTGTAATTAGTGTGATGTAATATGCAAATCACATCTCATATTAGGTGCGTTGGATCAGTTTAATGAAGCAGCCCCCGACAAATCCTATTATGTCGTTAGGAACCACGTGTAGCCTACTCCTGCCTTCCAATAAATTTGCCGCCTACACAGAGAACTGGACGCGTTTATTGGATTCGTCCGCAGATATTAAAACTAAGGAATGATCAGTTTCAAGTGTTTTTAATGCATAACAGATAAGTATTACCCAAGAGAAATACATCTTTTGTTAGTGGTATATGTTGTAATAAATCTAAATTCAACTGAAATATTAAGGAAACTGAGGTTATTCGTAGTACCCTGTTGTCGCGGTCAACCTTGAACGTGCAATTTTTCTGTTATGCATCGAAGTGAGCAATTAGTTTTAATTATATCACAACTTTTTTTGGCAATTGTTAAAGTAGTGAGAATAAGGTTTATGTGCGAAATGGGTAAAAGAATAAAACGGTTCTTCAAGAGTAAAGGACAACGTACAACAGTGATGTTGCCTTTTGAAGTGAGAGTAATGAAAGTGTGCATGATGACTCAATGTCATTGACGTGTCATTTGTCACAACCACTGACAAATGTACCGCATAAAAACCTCTTGGTGTTCTTCCCAGTAGAGGAAGATGAATGCTTTTTATTTTTGCCCCTGCACAAACCATACAGCAATGAATAATGTTAAGTAGGCAAGTAGCAGTAAAGTAATTCGAAGAATTCAACTCTCTATACATACGCTATAAATCTAACAAGTTGTAAATAGAAAATGGAGTACTGAAGTAAAGTTGTCAGTTAAAGAGACATAAGTTCCCTATTATGGAAAGAAGTTTGCAAATAGGGTAACTGAAGCACTGTTCTGCACCACCTTGTGACGTTAATCGTTCGAACAAAAAGCAATAAAGTAATATTTTAATGTATGGATTTTGATGCTACTTGCTAATGTTGATAATAACGTCTATACTAAAATTAAGATACACTGTGTGATCAAAAACAGCCGGACACCTGGCTGAAAATGACTTACAAGTTCGTGGCGCCCTCCATCGGTAATGCTGGAATTCAACACGGTGTTGGCCCACCCTTAGCCTTGATGACAGCTTTCACTCTCCCAGGCATACGTTCAGTCAGGAGCTGGAAGGTTTCTTGGGGAATGGCAGCCCATTCTTCACGGGGTGCTGCACTGAGGAGAGGTATCGATGTCGGTTACTGAGGCCTGGCACGAAGTCGGTGTTCCAAAACATCCCAAAGGTGTTCTATAGGATTCGAGTGAGGACTTCGTGCAGGCCACTCCATGATAGGGTTGTTATTGTGGTGTAACCACTCCGCCAGTGGCCGTGCATTATGGACATGTGCTCATTCGTGTTGGAAGATGCTATCGTCACCCCGGATTGCTCTTCAATAGTGGGAAGGAGGAACGCACTTAAACATCAATGTAGGCATGTTCTGATATAGTGCCACGAAAAACATCACGGGGTGAAAGCCCCTCCATGAGAAACACGACCGCACCATAACACCACCGTCTCCGAATTTCACTATTGGCACTACACACAATGGCACATAACGTTCACCGGGCATCCGCCATGCCCAACACTGCCATCGGATCGCCAGATTGCATACCGTGATTCGTCACTCCTCACAAGTTTTTCCTCTGTTCAGTCATCCAATGTTTACGCTCCTTCCACCAAGCGAGGCATTGTTTGGCATTTACCGGCGTGATGTGTGGCTTATGAGCAGCCGCTCCACCATGAAATCCAAGTTTTGAATTAACAAATTCAGACCAAGTACCCTCTCTGACGGCAGAGCAAGTGTGTATTCTCTAATGCAAGTGATCATAAAGGCAGGAAGGACATCCTGCAATAGACTGTCCCAAGCATCTTGCGTCTATCGTTGCAATTCGGCAACGGTTCTTACAGGCCGAGGATAACGAGTAAGTTCCCATTTCATCATGTCCCATTCGCGTTCAATTTGCGAGAGACCTGGTGATCTTGCTGACCAGGGTAGTTGTTCCACACCAAAAAATGCATGTTGGATCGCAGCACAGCACTCTCCTGTCAAAGAAATGACAGTAGCACGGGGATAACTGCCTGTGCAGTGTAGCTGGTGCTGTTTCATTAGTTATTTTACCCTGTAGACGCACCAAATGCGGCAGCGAGTTGTAACTGAGCCAGCCGCCCCCCTCCCTCCCCTCCCCCCCACACACACACACGCACAGTGAAGCCTGCGATGGGACTCATGTTTCGTGAGCGAATGCGCTCTGGAATATCGAGTTTATCAAGTCTAGACCATAGGCATGTATGTCCATAACTCGCGTACAGGAAGAACCCACTGCCTTCATGAAGACAACAGAATACCTTTCCAGTCTCCAGTCAACTCTCCCAAGACACAGGAGTGGCGGTGTCTTGGTGTCAGCGGGAGCCTGGCCAAAGACTCACGTGATCTTAATCCTGCTGATGATACCGCAGTTGCAACATGTGCTAAGATTTCGTCCCTGGAAAATGTCGGCCACTACTTCTCGCATAACGCGTCGATCTTGACGTGCGTCTACATTACATGGACGTCTGGGACCTGGTCTATAGGTGTGAGAACGTTCCACCGACCGCTGGTGAAAGCAGCGACACATCACCGATACGTTGTGCCCAACAAGTCCTACAATCCATCGATAGGTCTATGCCCTCGGTTGAGCCCCTTTTAAATGGCTGATGCTGATCAACAGGAGTACGTACCCAAGAATGATATTGGCATAGTTACCGCCAGCAGTGCGGTAGCCTGAAGTCTACTGATTTCTGGCCAATCTATGAAATAGAGAGGCATCAGAAAAACACCTGTGAATGGATCCTCACATGTAAACGTTACGGTATGAGATCAATCTTATCGTAGCAATTCATAAATTCGTAGTATCCAAATGAATAATCTGTCACCGTGTTGTAACAAGTTACCAGGCCTACAGCTGAACTCCTCGTTTTCACTTCCCCGTCGATACAAAATTAGCCTTGTGCCGTCGGCGTCATGAATGATACAGGTTATTCCTACAGCCGCAGACAGCTCAGCTTGCCAAGAATTTTATAGCGAGAAACCGGAGCACCTTCGCGTCGCAAACATCCGCCCCCACTTTGCGTAAGCTTTTCCACGGAATATACGAGTAGCGCACTTCTTCAGAAAATTCGTTGCAGGTCGTTGACGTTTCTTGTTTTATGCTGAACGGGTCGAAGCAGCTATTATGACACGGGTTCGTATTCGGGAGAAACGGAAGTAAAATCCATTCAGAACACCTTTACTTATGTCTACTGTAGTTCCCATCAGTCGCTTCAAGCAAATCAAACAGCACCTCCTACAAAGACACGTACGATCTCCATGCATGCATGTACGGTTTCCTTCCGTGCTTCCTTCACTAGTGTAATCTTTTTCCTTTTTTAATGGATTACATGTTATGCAAATACTGTAGATCTTCGTTCGAAGCAACAGGTTCTCTTTGTATGTTGCTCGCTGTACCCGTAGTGAAAGCAGAAGCCGTTGAAGTAACGACTTGCCTATAATTATTTTTTAACCACGAGGCAGCTTGTAATCTACAGCACCTTCACTACATTTACTAGAGGATTACTTCGTGAACAGCTCCGCCGTTCCCATAGAGTTCCTCAGATGGTTACACCAATGCACATCAACAGTGATAAGTAGTGAAAATTTCCACAGTGTATTTCCGTTCAAGATCACATATTTATAGGTACCCTTCTGGATTCTACAAGGTGTCACACTTTTAACGAATCACTAATTGCGACATTACCTAAAGAAGTTTCTCCAGCGGCCCAGGAATTATTTATTTTATTATAAATCCAGTCGCCGGCCGGGGTGGTCTCGCGGTTCTAGGCGCGCAGTCCGGAACCGTGCGACTGCTACGGTCGCAGGTTCGAATCCTGCCTCGGGTGTGATGTCCTTAGGTTAGTTAGGTTTAAGTAGTTCTAAGTTCTAGGGGACTAATGACCGCAGCAGTTGAGTCCCATAGTGCTCAGAGCCATTTGAACCATTTTTTTATAAATCCAGTCACAGACAACACATGCTATTAATTTCGATCAACCATGACCATCTACTAACCTGCATTTATTCAGCACTGAAGTAGGTCATCGTCGACCGAAGTTAACAACATTTGTGGCCCGTGACTGGATTTATAATAAAATAAGTTTTAACGAAGATCGTCTGTTTGTCAGTGTCATCGTAACAATTTCTTATCTCATGAACGATGTTTTGAGATTTGAGTGTGAAAATAAAAATGAAAAATATTATTAAATACCGGATCAACAGCACAGCCTTTACTTCGTCCACTATGTGTTTTGATGTTTAAACGATTATCAGAGGCAAGGCATCTTGAACTTAGCTGGTTTTAGTGATCAGCATTGGGGATTTCCTGCAGTGGCATGTGAGGTAGACATGCAGTTAGGTTGCGTTCTGCGCTGGTAATCACTGTCTGAATTAGCTCAAATGGTTCAAATGGCTCTGAGCACTGTGGGACTTAACATCTGAGGTCATCAGTCCCCTAGACCGTAGAACTACTTAAACCTAACTAACCTAAGGACATCACACACATCCATGCCCGAGGTAGAATTCAAACCTGCGACCGTAGCGATCGCGCGGTTCCAGACTGAAGCGCCTAGAACCGCTCGGCCACACCGGCCGGCTCTGAATTAGCCACAGCAGGTTAAGATGTGAGATAGTAAACATGTCTGTTGTGGTTAATTGTTAATTATTACCAGTAAAAGATGAAATTAACCACATGGCGAACTCAACCACACAAGGAGCTGCAAAAAGCAATTATTTAAAAATATTCCGTACATCTGATACTGACAGTTGCTTAATAGTGTACACTGTGTTTCTGAAGTGGAAGTTATGTCTCTGTTGTAGAATTATGTTTCTTTTTCCTCGCCGCAATCACTTGGTAGCGGCCGTTTAGAAGGTTAACGTCACTTCTCGTGGTCCTAACATATTTTTGTTTGGACTCCCATCCACACCTTTTTCTTGGACTTACCACTCCTACACGATAAAATATATTCACAGCATGACATTTCGCTCCACTGACAATTGTAAAATGAAGTGAAGTACCTTGTCAAATAAAGAGCCAGAAACTGACAGATGGAAGCTTTGTAAGTGTAGCAAAACACTGATTAGTCATTTAAGAAATCCTCGTAAAAATTAGTAACAATCCGTTCTCCCACCGAGTTTTAAGGATCTGTTTTAGTTACTACCGCGTTAGTTGTAAAATCTTTATGGAAACCGCACTTGGAACTCACCGAGCTACTCGACTAACGGGAAGCTATAGTTGTTGTAAATATTTTTGTCCGTCGTACGACCCTGAGCCTGGAATATCAGAAGTTAAACGTGGTACGGCAGTTGGAAAATCTAAGGGAAATGTTAAGGCTCAGTGTAGATACGGTGGCTGTCAGTGAAGTGAACAGAAGGCGAGGGTTTCTGGTCAGATTAGTATAAGGTATTGTCAACCCAAGCAGAAAATTGTATGACGGGAGTTATTATCAGGAAGGCCGGGTAGAGTGTGTGTTACTGTGGACAGTGATAGGATTGCTTTCATTAGAATCTACAGCAAACCAACACCGACAACGATACTTCAGGGATAGATGAAGAATCACAAGCTGAAGATGAAGAGAAAGTATATGAGGATATTGAACGGGTAATTCAGTTCAAGGGAGACCAAGAGATAAATACACTAAGGAGATTCAGAAGGGTGTAGGTTGCAGTAAGTACTGGGAGATGAAGAAGCTTGCACAGGATAGAGT
Organism: Schistocerca nitens; assembly: GCF_023898315.1. NCBI lineage: Eukaryota > Metazoa > Arthropoda > Insecta > Orthoptera > Acrididae > Schistocerca > Schistocerca nitens. The sequence continues at coordinate 475,854,952 of NC_064621.1, read as the reverse complement.
AGCATGGACAGCTGCATCAAACCAGTCTCAGGACTGAAGACAACAACAACAACAATTCAGTTCGTAAAGAAAGATGAAAGTCTAGTGGTCATGGGAGAAGGCAATGCGGTTGCATGGGAAGGAGAAGCAGGAAAGGTTACGGGAGAAAATGGGTTTGGTAGTGGGAATCAGGGATGAGGAAGACTGTTTTTGACATTGCTGAGCAACACTCACACAATAATTTTTAAATGAACACACCATCATTTGAGTATATTGTTGTTTATTAAGTTAGGATCCAGGTTTAGGCCTTTTATTTCATTTTAAAAAGATTAAGTTTATGCCATTAACATATACTACAGAACATGAAGCTTAATTTTGCCCATAAATTAAGAAAAGTATTCGCTCCCCACGAAATGCCAGATATAAAATCATCATCCTGTAAAAAGGTCAATACTCCCACTATTATTTAAGGATGTTTGTACAAGATGATGACAATCAATGCTCCCACAATTATTTGGTTCAAATGGCTCTGAGCACTATGGGACTTAACATCTGTGGTCATCAGTCCCCTAGAACTTAGAACTACTTAAACCTAACTAACCTAAGGACATCATACACATCCATGCCCGAGGCAGGATTCGAACCTGTGACCGTAGCAGTCGCGCGGTTCCGAACTGAGCGCCTAGAACCGCTAGACCATCGCGGCCGGCCACTATTATTTATTGATCTTTTTACAAGATGATGATTTTGCACCTGGCATTTCGAGGGGGAACGAATATTTTTCTTAATTGATAACAAATTTTGAGCTTGATGCCCTGCAACACATGTTAATGACATAAACTGGATCACTTGAAAATAGCATAAAAGGCCGAAACCTGAAGCGTAATTAAATAAGCAACCGTACAGTCGAATGGCGGTCTGTTCATTTTTAAAAAAAGGGAGGAAGACTAATTGTGCCCTCAATAAATTTCAGATAGTAATAGCAGATACTACGTTCAAGAAACACAAGAAGAAGAAGTATACTTGAAAAAGCCAGGGAGGTACAGGAAGATTTCAGTTAGCTTGCGTCATGGTCACAGAGAGATTCTAAAGTAAGTCATTGGATTGTAAAGAATACCCACGGGCAGATGTAGAGTCAGTTCACAATTTGGTAATGATTAAGACTAGGCTAATGTTTAAGAGACTTGTTAGGAAGAATCAATGAGCAAAGATGTGGAATACGGAAGTAGTAAGGAATATAGAGATATGCTTGAAGTGCTCTGAGGCTTTGGATACAACGCTGATGAATATCTCAGTAAGCATCTCAGTTCAAGAGGGATGGACAACTCTAACAAGCGCCATTACAGAAGTTGGAGGGAAAAACATAGGTGCAAGGAAGGTAATCGAGAAGAAACCACGGTTAGCAGAAGAAATACTTCAGTGGACAGACGAAAGAAGGAAATAAATAATGGTTCAGGGAAATTTAGGACTACAGAAATACAAGTCGTTTAGCAATGAAATAAACAGAAAGTGCTGGGAAGCTTAGGCGAAATGGCCACATAAAAAACTTTTAGAAATCGAGAAAGAAATGATGGTCAGAAGGACTGACTTAGCGAGTGGAAAAGTCAAATCAACCTTCTGAGATATTAAACTAGCTGCAGTAGGAGATTAGTGTTTAACGTCGCGTAGACAACGAGGTCATTAGAGACAGAGCACAAGTTCGGAAATGGAAAGGACGGGGAAGGAAATCGCCAGTGCCTTTCAAAGGGACCATCCCGACATTTGCCTGAAGTGATGTAGGGAAATCAAGGAAAACCTAAATCAGGATGGCCGGACGCGGGTTTAAACCGTCGTCCTCCTGAATGCAGGTCCAGTGTTCTAACCACAGTGCCACCTCTCTCTGTGGTGCAAAGATGCTAATATTAAGAGCACAGTGGAAATTCGACTGTTGAATGTAGAGGAGACACAAAAATTAGAAGCGCTTTGGAAAGCTTCATATCAAATAAGACAGGAGGGATAGATAACATTGAGTTGGAATTTCTAAAATCGTTGGGGAGGATAACAAAACGATTATTCACTATGGTGTGTAGAATGTATGGATCTGGCGGTATACTATCTGACTTTCGAAAATACATCATCCACAAAATTCCCAAGAGCCGAAAAGGGCGAGAATTACCGCACCATCAGTCTGACAGCTCGTGCATTCAAGTTGCTACCAGGAATGATGGATAGAAGCGTGCAAAGGAAAATTGAGACTCAATTAGATATGATGTATGCTTTAGGTAAGGTAAAGGCACCAGGGAGGAGGTTCTGACGTCGCGGTTGACGATGGAAGCAAGACTGAAAAAAGTCGAGACTCATTCACAGGACTTGTCGACCTGGAAAAAGCGTTCGACGTGTAAACTGGTGCAAGAAGTTCGAAATCCTGAGAAAAATAATGGTAAGCTACAGGGAAGGACCTACGAAGAATGAATAAGAGCCAAGAGGGAACAATAAGAGTGGAAGATCAATAACGATGTGTACGGATTAAAAAGTGTTTAAGACGAGGATACAGTCTTTCGTCCCTCACTAAGCAGCAGTCGAAGAAGCAATGACGAAATTAAAAGAAAGGTTCAAGATAGGGCTTGAAATTCAGGGTGAAAGAACATCAGTGTTAAGATTCGCTGATGATATTGTCATCCTCAGTAAAAGTGAAGAACAGTTACAAGACCAGCTGAGTGGGATGAATAGTCTGATGAGTACAGAATATGGATTGAGAATGAATCGAAAAATGACGGAAGTGTGAGTACTAGCAGAAATGAGAACACCGAGAAGAATGACAATAGGTTACCACAATTTAGATGATTAAGGAATTCTACTACCTAGGCAGCAAAATAACACATTACGGGCGCAGCAAGAAGAACATACAAAGGAAACTAGCATTGCCTAAAACGGCATTCCTGGCCAAGATACATCTTCTACTGTCTAACGTAGGTCATAATTTTGGGGAAGAGATTTCTCAGAATGTTCGTTTGGAGTATAGCACTGTATGGCAGTTAGACATGGACTATGGAAAAACTGGAACAGAAGAGAATCGAAGAATCGAAGCATTTGCGATGTCTTGCTACAGATGAATGTTGAAAATTGGGTGGACTGCTACGGTAGAAATAAGGTCGTTCTCCGCAGATTCGGCAAGACATCGTAGGACGTGTATTGAGGCGTCAGATACAACTTCCATGGTAATAAAGGGAGCTGTAATGGTAAAAAACTGTAGAGGAAGACAGAAAATAACTCATTATGAAGGTGGCAAGGGCTACCCTGATATGAAAAAGAAGGCGCAAGAGGGGAATTCGTGGAGGACCGTATCGAACCAGTCAGGAGACTGATGACAAAAAGAAGCTATTCTATTCCTGTTAACAGAATCTCAGTAAATGTCTGAAGATGGCCTTGTAAGCCGAAAACCGTTTAGCAATAAAAATAATATTGTAGAACAAAAGCAAACTGGTGCTTTTCATTTATTATTATTCTATTCCTGCTTTGCGCAAAGCTTTGTTGGATACTGCTGGACCACACTGACGGAACGATGCATTACAGGTTCGTACTCCTCAATTTTTTTCAAGTCGTTTCACGTTTAACGCCACGTAGGACGAACACATGCAGGTAGTTCACACAAGTATTAAAATAAATCTTGTAGAATCTTAATATCTTCAGTCTTTACTATACATAGCCTTTTACAAAAATGAAGCACCGTGAATAGGAGGAGAAATGAAAAGTCACAAGTCGAGGGGTATCTGATATTATTGCAGTGATTACAAAAAAGTCACATTTACAAAGAACTTAGCAGTATGAAGCAATTTACGAATAGTAGCAGCACTTCTGACTCGAAGGATGCACTAAGTCTGTTGGGAAGGCCGATGTAAATCCGAGTCCTCTCCTGAAACAAGCTGGCCCACGAATTTTGAGCCTGGTCCTTCATGTCCTGGATGCTGGCAATGGAATGGGTTTGACGTCAGAAGTGGTTCTACATATGTACTATCAGGGACAGATCTGGAGATTCTGATGACCACAAGACTACCTCAACGTCATTATTTGCTTGACGTATTCCAATCTCTGTCTTCCTCTACAGTTTTTGCCCTCTACAGCTCCCTCTAGTACCATGGAAGTCATTCCCTCATGTCTTAGCAGATGTCCTATCATCCTGTCCCTTCTCCTTATCAGTGTTTTCCACATATTCCTTTCCTCTCCGATTCTGCGTAGAACCTCCTCATTCCTTACCTTATGAGTCCACCTAATTTTCAACATTCGTCTATAGCACCACATCTCAAATGCTTCGATTCTCTTCTGTTCCGGTTTTCCCACAGTCCATGTTTCACTGCCATACAATGCTGTACTCCAGACGTACATCCTCAGAAATTTCTTCCTCAAATTAAGGCCGGCATTTGATATTAGTAGACTTCTCTTGGCCAGAAATGCCTTTTTTGCCATAGCGAGTCTGCTTTTGATGTCCTCCTTGCTCCGTCCGTCATTGGTTATTTTACTGCCTAGGTAGCAGAATTCCTTAACTTCATTGACTTCGTGACCATCAATCCTGATGTTAAGTTTCTCGCTGTTCTCATTTCTACTACTTCTCATTACCTTCGTCTTTCTCCGATTTACTCTCAAACCATACTGTGTACTCATTAGACTGTTCATTCCGTTCAGCAGATCATTTAATTCTTCTTCACTTTCACTCAGGATAGCTAATCGTATCATTGATATCACCTTGTATTTTAATTCCACTCCTGAACCTTTCTTTGATTTCCATCATTGCTTCCTCGATGTACAGATTGAAGAGTAGGGGCGAAAGCCTACAGCCTTGTCTTACACCCTTCTTAATACGAGCACTTCGTTCCTGATCGTCCACTCTTATTATTCCCTCTTGGTTGTTGTACATATTGTATATGACCCGTATCTCCCTATAGCTTACCCCTACTTTTTTCAGAATCTGTTACAAGAGAGGTAACACGTGGAAGCAGGACATTCGTGACTTTATGCCGACAGATTTCCCTCAGTCACCATCGGCTGTGATCGGAAGGCACTCTCGATGGCTTCCCTAGCCGTGACCTTAGGAGCGACACCACTGCGTCTCTCCTGAACATTTCAAGAACGAGACTTCTCCCAGTTCACGGACGATAGTCATCCGCGGTACTGCCGATCCGCGATACACTGCTGAACTCTGTGTAACGCCTTTAATCAGCGGTCCATGCTTCCTGGTCACTCCACTGCTCCATAAGCAGCCGTCTGTGTTGTGGTCTTAACGGCACACTAGGCATAGGTCGATAATTTCCTGCTCTGGCTGTTGCTTGCCTCCATCAGTGCAGGATTGTACAGAAACTGGCAGGTTGTTCCTTGCTTATTGTCGCACGCCAGGCGCAGATGTGAAGTTTCGGTGTGTTTGGTATACAATACGGAGAGCCTCCTCTGTGCTTCTCAGACGTGGTCGACCTGCACGTTGAGGACGAATGTCCCTACACTCACTTTCCCAAGTAGTCCTACATCTGTCCATTCTCACATCTCAGTGTCCCACTGATTTGGATTTTGTACTATTCAATCAGCCAGCCAAATGGAGATTCACATTAATGCTGTTTCTAACTCTGAAAGATACTGATAACACTTTTTACACGATTTTACGGCATCTTCGCTCCTTTACAGTGATCACTCAACATGTGACACCATACGTGCCAGGCCCAGAAACTAAACACGAATAACTAGTGCATTCTAGTGGCCGTTCTGCCACACAGAATCATTCATCTACCCGCCAACGGTGCGTACGAGTACGTCAGGCCATGACTTTTGTAAGAGCAGTTTTTTTTTTCTTTTTGGTCAGACGTGTACATCTTTCTATGTATTACATAATTATTTAATACTGCAAATAAACTTTGGTAAGTTTGTAATCGAGGACTAGCTGTTAGCTGAGTAGTAGCCGAAAAACAGTCCCACAATGAATATTACAGCACCTCTTTATATTGGCCTATTGACGAGGACATTCCCCTACAAACAATTAGAGTTGATTTCGCTCCATGCAGGCAATACTACACTTGCGTCAGAGCAATGCAGATTCAACACAATACGGGCAGGAATAGAGACAGAAACTAAAATTGCAGTCAGTATACATTGCTATCAGAGCACAGTCCACACGCCTGTATATACATCCATTAACCCTAAAGGTAAAATAATCGCCGAAGCACTGCCTCCACAAACAACTGAACGGGGTACTGTTGTTTTATTTAGTTGTGACTAAAAAATTTATATCCAAAAAACAAGTTATTTAAAAGTATGCAAAGTGCAATGCCGTTATTTAATTATCCTTTTTTTTTGGATGAGTAGGCACCTGTAGTCGCTATCGAAAAATGGAAACACCATCGTTAATGAAGGGAATAATTAAACTTAATAATGCATTGACAGAGTAAGCGAGGTATTAATGGGAACAATTAATTTAAAATTGCACAGAGATAAGAGGTGTCTGAATATATTCTGACTCGTCACTGGTAAAGCAACCACTCAGATACTCTGAGTGTAGAATCGGTGCCGGCGCCGCAGTATCGCCTCAAAAGTTGCAGAAAAGTTCACAGCCATCGTCTGTCGTCCATATAAGACAAATCAAACGTGTCGTTTTTCTCACATGTTAGAATTTCATACTTCATGTGTGCAGCCAATACATGTGAGATTTCAGTTTACAATGCTACTGCATAGCTCTTGAGAAATTTCATTAAGTATACTGTATTTTTTTATAAGCCCTTAATCTAAGTGCGATACGTAAGTTATCTTTAGGCTGTTGACATAAACAACAGATAACAGGACCTGCTTTCCACATTAAACCAACAGGACCCGGGTTTCGATTCTCGGACGGTTTGGGGATTTTCTCTGCCCAGGGACTAAGGGTTTGTGTTGTCCTCATCATTTCATCATCATCACCATTTGTGTGAGTGACTATATTGGATTGTGAAAAGGAAATGGACTGTGTAAAAATTGGGACTATGTACGAGGGCTGATGACCGCACAGTTAAGCGCCCCACAAACCAAACATCACGTTAAACCACATGACTTTAGTATCCGAACTAGTATAGAAGTGTTAAACTAGTTTTATGGAAAGAAATAGGTATGCGAAAGTCAGTGTATCGTTAAACATTGTAACTCAGAGTGATAATCTATTAAGAAAGGGGAAGAAAGGATTCTCATAAGTCGTCAGCTTTGCCACAGCCAGTGGTAGCTAAACTTATGAATGCTGAGGAGACGCTGAAGCTAACTGATAATAAAATGATTGCCGACATACTTCACAAAGTCTTAACATTTGTCACTCTGATAACAGCCAACACTAGTGTAAAATGGAAAATCATCAAACTGGAGCAAAGGTCCCTCTTCCTTCATTAAGGTTTCGTCTAATTTACTAGGTTTAAAATGGTATGCAATAATAATATACAGTGTCGTACATCCCACTACTTGTCACTCTCCGTCTACGCAGCATTCGTAAACGATAGTGCAACGAGTTATAAGCAAAATCTACGTCCATGAATACAACTTTAACTTCGTCATCCATGCCATTAGAGTAAGACGGCTTGGTGATGAGGTGTGAAAATAAATCTTCAAAAAGTGACGCATATTCGTAGTTCAGCCAGAACAGCAGACGATTTCCGATGTTCATAACTGAATGAAATATTGGTCCCAGTTCGGGACAAGTTGCATGTCTAGCAGATAAAATGACTGACTTTTATTCTTATATTTCTTGACACAACCACATGAGCATTTCATAATGCCGCTTCGACTAGCCAGTGCACGTCCTCAGACTGTCACAAAACCTAGAAATCTTCAGGGTTATTGACAACGCAGCTGAAGCCGCTTGGTGCAGCATGTGTGTTAACATAAAATTATATAATTTTAATCTTTACGTAGAAAGTACTTGTCAGATGTTATAGAAAATGAAAATATTCTTTATATCCTCCTTTTATCAATTCACAGACTGAAGATGGCCACTGACTGGTGAAAACCGATAGTGGAATCGTGAACTGCTTAATTGATGGCGTCAGATAATTTAAAAATAAAAGAATGTCGCTCCCGATTAGTGACGTGGGCCCATGAGATTCAGAAGTACGTTGGGACTTCGGAAAGTTACACATGTCGTTGCACGCTACAACGACTGTGCAAGTAATGTTGCGGGTTATCGGAAGAGGGAACGTACTGAAGGTTTCTTGCAGACAGAACTCTGCTGTGTTATGGATAATACGTACTTCACAAATTGCGTTTGAAATGGCTCCACAGCTGGAAGCATACCCTAGAGTATACGGGACACTACGATTCTTGTGGGAGAAACACCTAAATAGAAACGTAGGTTATTTTCAGGAGGTGGAACCCCACAACTTCTGTATGTTTGAAAAATGTCATTGTGCTGCCTTGAACAGCTGGTAAAATACTTTTGTTTACACAACCACTTTCAGTTGTCTGGCAGTCAACGGGTTCATAAACGTTTTCGCAGTACCGTGTTAGACAAATTATAAAATCATTATCGTCAAGTGATAAAACCATGTTCTCTATACTGTTATCATATCGTAATATAATGATTATGTTCACAGCATTAACGCCATGTACAGTTTTAACATGAATGAGTACACTACCAAAAACAATTCTCGTAGGTTGGCCATCTAATTTATGTTACAATATGACGACAGTCAGGTATAATTCATGATTTTATCAGCTGACTGTAACGATTTTGTATTCCGTGAACCTCATGATGGTCACAAGACAGAAAGTGATTGTGTAAATAAAGTATTTCGTCAACAGCTCAAGGCGTTAATAAGACAGTTTTCAAATTTAACGCAGATTCATAGCGAAATTCTGACTGTACGAGGATCATATACACTGTCGCGTTCAGTAGTAGCGAAGTGGTTTCAACGACTTGTCCAAGACAGCAGAGACGTGGGTGTGGCTGATTGTGAAGTCCAGAACTTGCACCCTCTTTTCGGCAAGCTGAAAGAACAGATGGTTCGAGAAAAAGATTTTCCAACGACGACGTCGTTCACACAGCGGGTCCCGAATGACTTCGTGGCCAAGGGCCGGATTTCTGCTGTCAAGGTTTTCAGCAGTTAGTAGAACTTATAATCAAATTTTCCTCGGTACATTTTAGTCTCATTTTTATCTACTATAATGATGGAAGCTGAATAAATTAATTAAAATTTGTGTCACGACCGGGGCTTGAACCCAGGTCTCCTTGTTTACTTTGCAGAAATGGTAAGACTGCACAGTGTGTAATATCACTGCACGGATTCACAAGTCGAATGCCCTCTCTAACACAAACTTCTCTTCATATCTTCAATTTATTTTTTTCCCTAAATCGTCAATATTGCCAAGGGTCTCCGGCATTGGATAGCAAGTCAGTGTTGGACATAATGGGGAAATCCTGTGTCTCAGGTTATCATATACATTTTATAATTAAATTTTCCGAGTTCAAGTACCGGCCCTGGCACAAGTTTTAATTCATTTATTCAGCTTCCATCATTATCGTAGATGGTAGAAAGATCAACTGTCTTTCTTCAGAGACTTTGTGACGATGTTCACGAGTAGAATTGTGTATCTGCGTCACTTTGAGGTACAGTTTAGCATTCAATGAAAGCTACTTAGTCTGCCACAATAATGTGCAACTTAATGTTTTGAGTCCCCATGTACCACCTATCTTACGCAAGCTCTCGCCTCTGGCATCCGAGACCAGGACGGCGATCAAGTGTATTTTCCATGGTCTCTCTACACAAATACTAACACACAGCTTTTCACTAGCCCAATGTGTACTCTGCTTCTTCGGACGTACTACGGAGGCCCTCTCAGACTTACAGAAAAGCACTCCGTCCTCGGGCCACAAGTGGCCCATCGGGACCATCCGACCGCCGTGTCATCCTCAGTTGAGGATGCGGATAGGAGGGGCGTATGGACGGCACACCGCTGTCCTGGTGGTTATGATGGTTTTCTTTTACCGGAGCCGCTACTATTCGATCGAGTAGCTCCTCAATTGACATGAAAGAGCTAAGTGCATCCCAAAAAGTAGCAACAGCGCATGGCGGCCCGAATGGTCACCCATCCAACTACCAGCCACTCCCGACTGAGCTTAACTTCGGTGATCTGACGTGAACCGGTGTATCCAATGCGGTAAGGCCGTTGCCAAACTTACAGAAAAGTCACGTTTAAATTATATTTACCGCATTATTTGTATTCGTATGGACGAGATGTTAAATCTGAACCTTACTTCCTTCTACTTAAAGATTTTTATTACTGTCAGAGCATTAAAAACGCTTAGGAATCGTTACGACGGAAGGACTTAATTTCAGTAGTAAATGAAGATTCCACTTATTCTCTTTTTAGTTGTCATGTGTATTAAGTATTATGGCTCTCTAAGTTTTGTTTTACATATGTGTTCCACGCACTGTAGAAATAGTGTTTAATGATACCAGTACTATCAGTCATGTTTAACTTCTGTAGAAGGTAAATAAGTTTGGGCTGGTGCGACAACCAAGTTCAGTAGGCCCGTAAATCATTTTCCTTGCATTAACTAAGCTGGAAGAGGCCAAAAGCACATGTAACGTAAGTGCAGTGTTATAAACAGTAGAAATATTTGAGAGTTTCATTTCGGAGCTCAATGGAGCTTTTAAACAAGCGATTGTAAGACAAATTTCTGAAGGGAATCTTCCTTGTTATTTCTATAGGAATAAATCCATTTTCGGCCCTCTAAAAGAATATAGCTATTCGAATAAGTAGGATTTTAACGTTTCACTCCATATTTCATTAGAAATACTACGTTGCAGTGCTAGTGTTATTCCGAAGTACGATGAAAAGTTCCAGCCGTAATGAAATACAAGAAGTGTGTTGGCAGTTGCAAATATGGACAACCATCGCACCACTCACGGCCAGACCCGTACTTCCATATGTCGTCAACCTTGTGCCTACAAGCTGTTCTCGTACATCCGCTATGTATATTCCCATAATTAAAAGTCGCTTGTCTGGTGTCGGCGGATAAATTCAATGTTGCGGTACCTCTGTTATTCCTAGTTACGATGCGAAGTTCCTCCGGACATGCATGCATGGATCTTGCATCGTAATTCCGAATTACGATGCAAAGGTCCATGCATGCATGTTCGAAGGAACTTTGCATCACCGGTTCTAGGCACTTCAGCTAAACCGCGCGACTGCTACAGTCGCAGTTTCGAATCCTGCCTCGGCCATGGATGTGTGTGATGTCCTTAGGTTAGCTAGGTTTAAGTAGTTCTACGTTCTAGGGGACTGAGCCATTTGAACCATTTTGAACTTTGCATCGTAATTCGGAATAACACAGGCACTGTAACATCGTATTCATCCGCCGACAATGGCAAGCGACTTTCAAGTAAAATGTCTCCCCTGTTCGGGAATCTACAGGCTGCAGATACGGTTGACGACATATGGAAGTTTGGGTCTGGCAGTGAGCGGGCTCTGATAACCAAATGGTTTGGCGACCGCTCGCGGTAAGCGGGTTTGAGTTCCAGTCCGACACAAATTTTCATTGTCGTCATACCATTATTATCCATTTATTTTTTCCATTAGAAATGTATCAATAAATTCTGATGATACAGGGTTCTAGAGGGAACCTGGCCGCATTGTTTCTAAAAGTGGTTAATCCCGATATCAACCATGCTCGGTAATTGATCTTAGCACTCAGGTGGCCTAGGTGAGAGAGTATTATGATACAGTATCAAATACACGTTCATCGTTCCAAGAGTCGAGTAATGACAAGCTGCTAAGAAGAAGCCTGTTGACTGTGATTCCATTTGTAGTGCAGCAGGTGTTTTGATACTCTCTTTTTGTAATGACAGCTATTGGTCATTAATTCTTATAGGTGGAACGTAGAGCTGCAGCTGATGGGAAACCTACCCCCTTTAAAAAGTTCAAATGTGTGTGAAAGGTTATGGGACTTAAGTGCTAAGGTCATCAGTCCCTAAGCTTACACACTACTTAACCTAAATTATCCTAAGGACAAACACACACACCAATGCCCGAGGGAGGACTCGAACCTCCGCCGGGACCAGCCGCACTGCCCACTACTGCAGCACCTTAGACCGCTCGGCTAATCCTGCGCGGCTTCCAAACTAAAATTTTGGTTTTTGAAACTGCTGACTGCGTCAGCATTCCTTAAAGATACATCTGACGAGGTGTCATCTCTCACAATGAACAGGACAACAGTCGAATACGTTTGCTTAATGAACCTCACCGCCGAAGTGTGAGCAAACTACTACTTGCTGAGAGATAAGTGGCAGTGTGTTACGTAACACTCGAAGTAAACGAGGATGTATGAGAGTAGGTCAATTAGATAAGTGGACCACAATTAGCGTTGTTGGGATAAAGCAGCAGAAACGAAGTGGAAGAAAGGTCAGTCGTAGCGTACAAGCAATCCTTCTTAGGACTCAGCATCACAATCATCAGATAAGTAGCTTGTGGTAGAGTGTAGTGCTCAACTCATTTACACACGTTGCTACATTTCTCTTTACTTGTGTTATGGGTTTTTGTTTTAGTATCGTAAGTAAGCTAAAATAGAAGTGTTCGAAATATTTTGTTTTCTTATATAGTTATTCTACCGGATTTCTACAGAACCTCACGATTTTAGTGTTTCCCTATTTCTAATCAAAATATAATAAAATTTTGCACCTGAAGAAAGGCAATAAGTGCGTCAACCGTAGGACTGCAGGTGACAAGATTATATCGTAGTTTCACACGATGACTCAAGGAAACGTCTGTGGTCCCCGATCCACAATTGATACCTAAGCCTTGTGCGAAGTACTGATGCCATGATGGCAGTATCATCTTTTACTGGAGAGAGTGAGTTCCTTTGTTGGGATTCGATAGACACTGATTGAATATTGCAGTGCTGAGTACCTAGAAATGAGGTCCTAGGTAACAATGCACAATTGCTCACGAGCTTCGTTTGCAGAACTCTGGGCTATGCTATTAAAATCGCGACTGGGCGTTCAAGTACAGTAAAATTTTCAGTGTGAATGTTCGCGAGATAGTGAGGTTAGTCTAAACTCACACTGTGAATATCGATTTTGTTTACTGGTCAGCCTAACCGCAGATTTTTTTTTGATTTGTCTTACAAGGGGAGGCCGACAATTGTGAAATTCAGATTCGATTCATACTGTGCATAATAAAAGCTCATGGCCAGAGGTGTAATGTGGCAAAGCACCAAGACGCACTTCTCAGCCGTTGTCGAGAAAATCGACAGTTAAAAGAAACCGTTGCGGTGAAATATTCTCTACGCTTAATAATTTTCTACAACGTCGTGGCGCAGCGGTAAGCGCTCGGGTTCGTAATCCGAAGGTCGCCGGATCGAATCTCGCGCCATTAAACTTTTTTTATTATTTGTTTTTTTTTAATTCAAATGTACACACACACACACACACACATATATATATATATATATATATATATATATATATATATATATATATATATATATATATATATATATATCTCCAATGCATCGTCCACCACCAATTGTCTTCTCCGATTTTTGCCGATGCATCGTCCACCACCAATTGTCTTCTCCGATTTTTGCCGATATGATACGATACGCGTGGTATGCATCAAACCTGAAGAACGACAGAACAATTTTTCAGAATGTCAATCAGGTGTGTTTCCCAACAGATAATTTAAAAAACAATTGTTCTTGTAAAAACACATCGTTTATCAGATGTGCTCGATCTCGTGCTGTTTTCTGCTTTCCATGTTTCTATGATAACTATCTCTCTGGTTCGTGCGATACTCCAGCTACTTCTGGTCACTAATTGTTAATTATGTGCGACTGTATATCGAACTTATCAATAAATTGTATCCACTTGAATATTATTTGTGATATTGTGTTTTATTTCAAGTTTTATTTTTCGACTTTCAACAACTTATAATATGCACAATTGTTGCAACTGATTGCCGGGAATTATATATATATATATATATATATATATATATATATATATATATATATATATATATATATATATATATTTGAATTACAAAAGAACAAATAATAAAAAATGTTGCATGGAGCGGGATTCGATCCGGGGACCTTGAGATCACGAACCCGAGCACTTACCGCTGCGCCACGACGCTGCAGAAAACTATTAATCGTAGAGAGTATTTAACCGCAACGGTTTCTTTTAACTGTCAATTTTCTCGACAACGGCTGAGAAGTGCATCTTGGTGCTTTGCCACATTACACCTCTGGCCATGAGCTTTCATTATGCACAGTATGAATCGAATCTGAATTTCACAATTGGCGGCCTCCCCTTGTTAGCAAAAAGCATTCAATCTCCATTTTTCCTCTCACAGTAACAGAACATCTAAATACCTTTACGGAAAAACACAATAAAATTTGCAATTTTCATAGACGGATGACGCACACTAGCGACTTCCCCTAGAGAGACTGAGGATTTTAGCAACAGGAGTGAAATAAAGTTAGCTGCCGAACCGTGAACGGGCAATCAATCAAAGTTAGTGGTACGATGCTGGCGTTGTGTCCTTCTGTACCTCACCGTGTTATGAACCCTCCCAAGAACGCCACATGCGGTAACGAGTACGTGGGCAGCCGCGTAAAGCTGAAAACAAAGGATGAATTATGAAGTAATCAATGAATAATAAATCAGGTGACAGATTCGGGAACTTTGATAATGAACAAACTGCTGCTGTATTTGTAACTTCCATATGGACTTTATTTCGAAGTACTTAGAACTTCAACTGCAAGTTGAAGTATTAAAGTAATCACACAGAGGAAAGAAACCTTAAAATAACAATTCCTACTTATCGAAGCACCAAACATACTTCAGCTGCCGTCATCTTGAGACGAATTACAAATTTGTTCAATACGGTGTGGCCATTAAGAAGAATTTGAACGGAGCATCTTCTTGCTCAGGAGACATGCACGAATAAAGAAAAGCAGGCCGTTCCAACGGTTGTAAAGGCGACGGCTAGGGAACCTCTGAGGCAAAAACGAAGCGGCCAGTTTCTATGGCCCAGCAATCGAGAATTAGCCGTTCGCGCACTCAGTAGCTTGGCACCGCCCCTAAATTCTGAAGGTGTAGATTTACTAATGTGAAGCGCCGGCTGTCTACATGAATCACCTTACTGCCATTACATTGTCCATTGTGAAAGATCTGCTTGGAAGAACCAACTGTTGTAGCTCGCCGGCAACCGCATCTTTGCTATAGGCTCTCACCACCATGCTGCACCGAGTTGTTCTTTACTTCGTACAGAGTTTGGTAATGTCGCACGGATTCGATCGTCTGTTCGTTCGTTTGGCCATCGCGAGTATACCGCAGTACACTGAAGTGACAAAAACTTAGGATACTATCTAATATTGTATCGGACCTTGTTTTTCACGGCCTAATGCAGCAAATCGACGTATTATGGAGTCAAAAAGTCGTTGGAAGTCCCCTGCAGAAATATTGAGCCACGATGACTCTACAGCCGTCCATAATACGCAAGTGTAGCAGGTGCAGGATTTTGTGCACGAACTGACCTCTCGCTTATGTCCCATAAACGCTAGATTGCAATCCTGTCGGGCGATCTGTGTGGCCAGATCATTCGCTCGAACTGTCCAGAAGGTTCATCAAATCAATCGCGAACTAGTGTGGCCCAGTGTCATGGTACATTGTCATCCATAAAAATTCCATTTTATTAGGTAATATGAATGGATGCATATGGTCTCGAAGTAGCCGAACATAACGATTCAAGGAGCCCCCAGCAGCTTGTACAGTGCCTTGTTGACAACCTGGGTCCTAGGTTTTGTGGAGTCTTCACCACACTAGGACGCTATCATCAGCTCTTATCAACTGAAACCGGTAGACATCTGACCAGGTCACGGTTTTCCAGACGTCTACGGTCAAACGGATATAGTAACGAGCCCAGAAGATGCGTTGCAGGCGATGTCGTGCTCGTAGCAAAAGTAACCGCGACGGTCGTCTGCTGACACAGCCTATTAACGCCGCTCTTTCCTAGCGAATACGTTCCTCGTACGTCCCATATCGATTTCTGCGGTTACTTCACGCAGTGTCGCTTGTGTATTAGCACTGACAAGTCTACACAAACGCCTCTGCTCTCGGACGTTAAATATAGGCTACTGCGTTGTCCGTGGTGAGAGGTAATACCTGAAATTTGGTGTTCTCGACACACTCTTGACATTGTGGAACTCGGGGTATTGAATTACCTAACGGTTTCCGAAATGGAATCCCACATGAGTAAAGCTCTAACTACCATTCCTCGTTCATAGTCTATTAATTCCTGTTGTGCAGCCGCCCGCATCTCGTTGTCGTGCGGTAGCGTTCTAGCTTCCCACGCCCGGGTTCCCGGGTTCGATTCCCGGCGGGGTCAGGGATTTTCTCTGCCTCGTGATGGCTGGGTGTTGTGTGCTGTCCTTAGGTTAGTTAGGTTTAAGTAGTTCTAAGTTCTAGGGGACTGATGACCATAGATGTTAAGTCCCATAGTGCTCAGAGCCATTTTTTTGTTGTGCAGCCATAATCACGTCGGAAACATTTTCACGGGAATTACTTGAGTTGAACAGTCTGATATTGGATCGGAAATTAATCTGAAATCTCTACGGCCTGGTGATATTTATGTCGTGCGGGAATCAAGCGCTGTGCCAGTCAGTTTAGGTGTGGTGGCGCGCACTTCATAGTACGGGACGCAGTGCTTGAGAAGCAGGCTGCTATCACCGCATAGGCTCCGGTCCGCTCCCCGGACTTTGGGAGGTGGCGAACTGATTTCATCCGAACTGACGGGTTAGGATGAATGTAAAAAAGTAGAAAGAACATCGTCAGCTGTAATTTCATCTCCAGTATATTTTACAGATTACTGGTGTCAACGATATAATAGCACGTAAAATTAACCGGAGATGAAATTACAGCTGACGGTGTTCTTCATATTTTTTACATTCATGACCGTCTATAAATTTGGGAACATTAGGTGATTATGCACAGTGAGAAAGATATATATCATAAAATCGCATTTTATAGTCCTCTAAATATTTATTAAGCCCAAACAGTACAAAGGTATATGCAACTATTAATATTCGTCAGAATAGGCATCCTTTGCAATAATCACTACCTTGCATACTCTCGGCATGCGATTGATCAAGTTTGCCAGGGTTTCGGTTATAATTGGTGTCCATTCTTGCTGCGGGACCACCGACAATTGTGTCCCCTCGTGATTCCTCGTTTCCGGGTCCTCCTGTCGAATTCATCCCACAGTAGCTCGATTGAGTTTCCATCATGAGACGAGAAGGCCACTCCATGTTTTTCAAAATTTTCTGAACCCCTCAGACTTCAAATAGTTCTGACACAAGTGGGATATACGTTCCGGATAGTTTTCCTGCTACAAGACAAACCATTTCCCAATTAGATTCGGACCAGATGTGTCGGCATATCGCATGACAATCCTTTTGGTTCATTTTTCCATCTGCTTTCGCCATATCTCCGACTCCAAAAGATCCTCATACCATCATAGAACTCCCTCCATGGTTCACATTTGGAAATATGCACTTAGGATTCAAGCGGCCATGGGGTAAACGAATTAACGGTGTTTACTTCCAAATATTTCGCACTAGGATTCATCAGTAAATCAGGCTGTTTACCAATTCCCTGCTATCCAATGTTGGTGTGTAGTAGTACACTGAAGCATATTCTTCTTGATGAAAGGACGCAAAAATGGGTTCCTTGCAACTACATAAACCTGGAGGTTGTTTTCTGGCGGATGCCTTCACACTGTTGACTCACTCAGTGGTGTACTGCTAGTTGTGTTTAGTCCAGCATTCATTTCGCGGTCTGTTTTGAATCTGTTACGTTTACTGGTCACTAATAAATACTCTTCCTGACGTTCTGATGTTTTCCTGGGTGCTCCTGAACGAGGATGATAATCGTAGGAGCCTGTATATCGATGGCGGTGTATGCTCTTGCCCGCTGAATCGTAAAGAATCCGGCACTTCTAGGGCATTTAAAACTACTTACGGTGCGTTTACTACCTTCACACTAACGGAACTACAGCTGAACAGAACTGTAAACAACACGCAGTCGTGCAGTCTACTGGGGCCACGTGTCGTGCGTAGTGAAAATGCTTGGACAATTGAGTCAGTTTGTATAAAACTGAGCGATACCGGTATCTACCTCCATGTATGTATGTGTAAAATACCTATCTGTAAACTACTGTGTCATTCTTAATCTTCATTAGCCATTATTTAGACTACTGTTCTAACTAGTAACTCGTATACATATATATATCACTCCTATCTTGCTTCTTTGTGATACCCAGCATGGTGTTTCCAAACTTAACGGATTTTGCGTGCATAACGACAATTGACCCACCATTCAACAAAGCAGGAACGAATGCACCCATGTCCGTGAACATTGTTACATGGTTACGTCATGCAGCACTTCAGTTTACCATGTCAGTAGCATCTGCTAAGGGGACTGCGAACATACTCAAACGGACATCTCACGTAGTAACGGTAGCTTATCAACTGAATGAATTAGGTAATATTGTTCGATGTGTCTACTGCTAACGTTGCATTTTGTTCATGATGGGGAGGTTGATCCTGAATTGTTATTTTCCTATCATGAGGCGTGGGGGTATTTAGTAGAGTATGTGAACTCTGGGAACAATCGAAGCTGGAGTGCTGAATACTGTAATCGGCAATATCAAAATAGTTTGCGTCATATGGAAAAAGGAGTGTGACCTGAAACCAGAGCAATAGCAGTTATAGCCTACCGGTGGCATAATGTACTTAATACATGTAATGGAAATGGAAGTGAGGAGGTTGATACATGGTACTAGTCGACAGAACCAATTGCAAGAGGATATAATGCAAACTGGGTTCGAGTATTGTTGATGAAGCAGTGCTAAACCGTACAACCGATAATGTCGCTTGCGCGCTTGCGGAGAATTATCAAGGGTAAGAGAATCAGTGAAGCAGAAGAAGTGTCTTTACGGCAAGACACGGAATATTTTAAAGCAAAACTCTACCGAGTGAAATAAATGGGCAGGAAACCTAACTAGGCGCTACAGTCAGGAACCGCGCGACCGCTACGGTTGCAGGTTCGAATCCTGCCTCGGGTATGGATGTGTGTCATGTCCTTAGGTTTTGTTAGGTTTAAGTAGTTCTAAGTTCTAGGGACTGATGACCTTAGAAGTTAAGTCCCATAGTGCTCAGAGCCATCTGGAAAGCTAACTAAATGGCTCTGAGCACTATGGGACTTAACTTCTGACGTCATCAGTCCCCTAGAGCTTTGAACTACTTAAACCTAACTAACCTAAGGACATCACACACATCCATGCCCGAGGCAGGATTCGAACCTGCGACCTTAGCAGCAGCGCGGTTCCGGACTGAAGCGCCTAGAACCGCTCGGCCACAACGGCCGGCGGATAGCTAACTAAAAATGTAAATGTCCATTTCGTCAAGACATTAATTCTCGGAGAGGTCTTCACTAATTTCTTTGAAACTTTGAGACATTGATGTATTCGAATGTGCGCGCGTTTTTTTGTAATTATTTTTAATATATGTATAACATAAAAATAAATATGTAATATATCCTGCTGTCCAAAAGTAAAGCAACAAACCGCTGTTTCTCCTCCTTGTGTCTAGTTAACGATATAATCATGCAAAGTGTCAACAGATGTCCGTACGATCGTATTCTGCACGGTAGATGGCATTCCGGTCAACGGACAACCACACCAACGATGATGTCAGGGCACCTATCAGTGTTTGCCGGGTAGACCCACATTCACAACTGCCGTGTACACAATCACAGACAGTGCAGTATGGCACAGAGAAGATGCCTACTAGACTCTCTGCGGTGGAAGGTCATAGAAATAATTGAAGCAGGACAGTCGCAAACGGGAATAATTATTTTCTTTCTCGGATGTGGCGACAGTTTATAGCGACCGAAACTGTACCACGAAGACCAGGGCTGGGCCGACCACGTGCGACATCAGAAAGAGTGGACCGTTATTTGGCAGTAAGGGCACGACGGTACCACCCTAGTACTGCGCTGACTCTGACATATGTCCTCGCAGCATCCACAGGACGTGTTGCATCGAGGCAAACTGTGTAGAGAGGGCTTCGACAGAGTAGCCTTTACTGTAGGAGAACTGATGTATGTTTGCCTCTGGCGCGTCTTCCCAGGAGTCGTCAACATGCCACATAAACAGTCGAACAGGTGAGTCTTAATTTGGTCTGGACAATAGTTCTCGACGTATTCGCGTCTGAAGCGTATGTGGAATATGATTTGAGACTCGAACATTGTGTAAAGATAACAATATCGATGAAGATCGTTAAAGATGTGGGCAGGACTGATGTTGATCACACGTACATCTCTTCATGAAATTGTACAGGTGAATCGGAATGGTTTAACTGCTGTCAAATATCGTGACGAGGCCTTCGAATCTCATGTACGGTTTTTGCGAGATGCGCCCACACTTCGTAGTGATAGAGGACATGTTCGACCTCATACAGCACGAGTATTAGATGTTTTCTACGAAACGGAAGATACTGCAAGCTCGGCTTGACCTAATTGCTCTCCCAATTCGAATCCCATAGAGCCAATCGGTGATCCACTAGGGAGATGAGTTTCATTACGTCAGCATCCAACAATCACACTCGAAGACTTACGAGCAGATCTGCAGGAAGAATGGGCGTTATTGTCTCAACATAGCATTGATGACGTTGTTCGCAGTATGCTCCGTCGTTGTCAGGCCTGTATTGCTGCCAGAAGTGGTCACGCCCAATATTGAGCACATTAATCAGTTGTCGGAATGTGTGTTCATATCTGTTAAGTTGGAAATAACGAAGAACATTTTTGTCTACTGTTATGCATGTTGCAGTTGTTTACGTTCTGCATTCTTTACACTGTTTGTACTTTCCTATCGCCTATTTATACTGTTTTGTGACAAAATGAACGCAATCTTGCAAAATTTCCGTTTGTTGATTTGATTTTGGACACTAGTTTACAAGGGAGAAGAGTTATTACTAAGAAATCTCTAAAGTTTTTAGACCGACTTATATGAAATATTTGCACAAGACTATAATGAACATTCGGACGGTCATAAGCTATAAACTTTTTATGTATAAGGTAAATCACCTAAAACTAGCACTTGAAATATTACGGGAATGGAAAGTGATATTGAGGTGCGGTTTTTACAGAATGGATTGGTAGTGAGAGGCTTGTACTGCAAGCTAATAAACAGATTTTAACAATACATAGAAAGGGTATTCTTGAGCAAACATACACTTTTTAAATGGAACATACCTGTTGAGATTAACAAACTGAAGTACGGTAAATTCGAATGTTGGCGGCATTTTTAGGAGGATTCTAGTCGAATTGCTTAAGAAATTTTGTATACTGCAAAGTTCCCACCCCGACACTTACGCAACACCTGTAGTAGCACACACTAAAGAACAACTCAAGTGCATACGCTGATTATCCGCAGTCTGACCAGTAACGAGGCAACTGAGCACCACAGGTTGTGTTCAAAATGACCACCGGCAGCGGAAATACACGCTACCAGTCTGGTATGGAACAACTGCTCCACACGTGCTAGCATTTCAGCAGTAATGTTTGAGCAGGCTGCAGAGGAACTTCTTCCAGCTGCCCTGGAAGATGTCTTTTAGGAGGCTGCGACGTATGTGCGCGTTCAGTGTTCCGTGTATGAAAAACGGGCCTGTGAGCTGATGTTTTCACTATTGACATGTTAACGCTCCATGGATTCTGATGTTGCACCTGACGAAGACAACGGGGTTTGTCAACAGATCAGTAGCGCATGTATCGACGGTTTACCTTTCCGTGATTGGTAAATGTGGCTTCATAATTAAACAAGATACGTGATACATCTGGAGTATCCTGTCGTAATGCCGACGTACAGGAGTGAACATGATTCTCATAATCGTTCCCATGTAGCTCTGGAGGGAGAGAGGTGTGACAGGGACGGAACCTATATCACTGCAGAGTGCGCAGGGCACTTGCGTGATTCATGCGACTTCCTCGTGCTATTGCGCGGGCGCTAACATGCGGACCAGCTGCCACAGCAGCATGAACATTAATTTCACCCTCATCTGTCGCCACTTCTTTCCTTCAGTTACGTTGTTTAGGCGTTCCACTGTCACTTTCACGTAATTAGTTGAAGAGTTTGATAAATAAATGCCGAGATGTTTGACGACTATTTGGCTATCTGGACGCATATACCGTACAAAAACGAACTGCATTATTCCTACAATTTCCTTACACGATGAGCATGTCGGCTTTCTCTCCATTGGAAAATCCCCTAGTCCGCTTACGTGCTACTGCTTGGACTCCCACACACTGACTTTGAAGTCTTAATGCACTCAAGGATCACACATGCGTACTGTAAGAAAACTTAACACCTTCGTACCTTGGTATTAACGCAGGTCGAATAGCACAAAGAAGTGTCACTGTGGAAACTTTGCACAGTACGGCGTCTGGTAAAAGACACATACACTATACTTGCAAGAAGCATCACTGACATTCTTATTTACACTACCGTTAGTTTGTTAATGTAACAGGCATTTTTCCATTTAAGAAAGAGTATGTGGCACAAAAACTACACTTTCTGTGTATTATTACAGTCCGTATTTTGGCTAACAATACGAGCCCCTCACTACTGGTCCATTCTGTGAAAACCACACATCAACATCACTTTCCATTTCCGAAATATTTGGGATGCAAGTTTTAGGTGATTCATCCTGTGTGTAATATATAACTATAGGTACAGCGTGAAAGTTATTTAAACCAACAAATCCTGAGAGGTTGTACGGAACACTAAAACAAATATTTTTCCCTAACCTCTTAATTTCCTTTTTAATCCGGTAGATGGCGTATTCGCTCTCAGTTGAAATGACTGGTTTGTTTCTGTAACGGCTGCTGTTGTGCCGGTAGAGGGCATACTTCACTTTTCAGTTGTATCAGTCATTTTTTGGATCTCTGCAATAGTCGACGTAAGCGTGTTGTATTAATGCCGTTGTTTCCTGCCAATAAAGGATCAAAAGTATTTGCGTTACCTTCTGTCTATTATAAGTAAGATTTAATGTCTCAAAGCATAGTGCCTTACAGGAAAACACATTATAAAAAGTGTTTCCAGTGCCCTATGCAACGTCCAGATTATATTGGTTTAATTACCTTGTATTCCGGAAAAACTCCCTCTATCAGTTTAAAAAAAATTCCGCACTGGAAATATGACGTTACAAACAGGAAAGTAGTAATAATAGCTTATCGGCTTATGATTATAATACTACTACTGCTACTACTACTACTACTACTACAACTACAGACACTGAATTCGCAATAACATTAATAGGCTCAAGGTCAGAGAGAGGGTTTAAAAGGAAATGGATAGAGGGGTGGGAGGAAAATGGACCTATAAAGTGGAAAGGAGGAGAAGGACCGTGACAGGGGCAGGAGATGGAGAGAAAGAGGGAGGCGGTGATGGAAAGAGAGAGTAGTCGTAGGAGAAGATGGAAAGAGAGGAAGGAGAAGAGGATGGGCAAGGGGGGGGGGGAGTTCACGGTCAGAGAGAGGGGAGGAGAAGATAGACAGTGAGAGGGAGATGATCGATAGGGAGAGGGGGAATGAGGAGGAGATGGACAAAGAGGAGGGAAGGAGGAGGAGATGAGGAGAGGGAAGTGGGACGAGTTTATGAGTAGGACATATAACCCATTCTTTTACATTTAAAGAAATAGCCACAGCAGTACATGGATGGGAACAGCTAGTTCTGAATGAAAATATTTGTCATACATCTTATTATAAACAAACACCGTCAGAAGAGTCCTTCAAGTTCCAATGGTGCCTTCCGGCCGCCGTGTCATCTTCAGCCTGTAGGCGTCACCAGATCAGGATATGGATGATGATGATGATTTTTGGATTGTGGGGCGCTCAACTGCACGGTTATCAGCGCCCGTACAAATTCCCAACCTTTGCATAGTCCAATCTCGCCACTTGCATGGATGATGATGAAATGCTGAGGACAACACAAACACCAGTCATCTCGGGGCAGGTGAAAATCCCTGACCCCGCCGGGAATCGAACCCGGCTACCCGTGCTCGGGAAGTGAGAACGCGAGCGCAAGACCAAGAGCTGCGGACATCCAGATATGGAGGGACATGTGGTCAGCACATCGCTCTCCCGGCTGTTGTGACGAGTGCCATTCTTCTCAGTGAAGTAGCTCTACAGTTGGGCTCACAGGGGCTGAGAGCACCCTGCTGGCCAACAGCACTCGGCAGACCCATACCGTGACCCATCCACGTGCTAGCCAAGCCCGACAGCGCTTAACAGCGGTGATCTGACGGCGACCGGTGTTACCACTGCTACAAGGCCGTTGCCATACAGGTCATTAATCTTTTGCCAAGTTTCAGACAGTCGAGGCCCAGAAAAGAAACGTCACACAGCTACCTACCTTCCCAACATCACAGAGGGCGTCTCCCTTATTCTGCAGATACATGGCTCACGCTAATACCTCCTGGACCCCTTCCAGAACTGGGTAATCTACTGTGAATACTCGATACCAGGAGAACTGTTTTGCCGTAAGTGAAGCTGTGAGAGTGAATCGTGAGTCGTAACTGAATTATAGTCACTATGACCATCAAAATGTGAGGTACCAACATGAAGTTTCCTAACAGTCCGCCTCTATAATTCCACAGTCATCGCGGCGCATTGCTAGGGGAAGGGCCCGAAAAATTTGAAAATTCGTGGTACGGTCTTATGGGACCACACTGCTGAGGTCATCGGTCCCTAAACTTACACATTACTTAATCTAACTTAAACTACACGACTGGCCATTAAAATTGCTGCACCACGAAGATGACGTGGTACAGACGTGAAATTTAACCGACAGGAAGAAGATGCTGTGATATGCAAATGATTAGCTTTTCAGAGAATTCACACAAGGTTGGCGTCGGTGGTGACGCCTACAACATGTTGACATGAGGAAACGTTCCAACCGATTTCTCATACACAAACAGCAGTTGATCGCTGTTGCCTGGTGAAACGTTGTTGTGATGCCTCGTGTATGGAGGAGAAATGCGTACGATCACGTTTCCGACTTTGATGAAGGTCGGACTGTAGCCTCTCTCGATTGCGGTTTATCGTATCGCGACATTGCTGCTCGCGTTGGTCGAGATCCAATGACTGTTAGCAGGATAAGGAATCGGTGGGTTCAGGAGGGTAATACGGAACGCCGTCCTGGATCCCAACGGCCTCATATCACTAGCAGTCGAGATGACAGGCATCTTATCCAAATGGCTGTAACGGTTCGTGCAGCCACGTCTCGATCCCCTGAGTCAACAGATGGGGATGTTTGCAGGACAACAACCATCTGCACGAAAAGTTTGACGAAGTTTGCAGCTGCATGGAGTATCAGCTCGGAGACCATGGCTGCGCTTACCCTTGACGATGCATCACAGCCAGGAGCGCCTGCGATGGTGTACTCAACGACGAACCTGGGTGCACGAATGTCAAAACGCCATTTTTTCGGATGAATGCAGGTTCTGTTTACAGCATCATGATGGTCGCATCCGTGTTTGGCAACATCGCGGTGAACGCACACTGGAAGCGTGTATTCGTCATCGCCATACTGGCGTGTCACCCGGCGTGATGGTATGGGGTGCCATTGGTTACACGTCTCGGTCACCTCTTGTTCACACTGACGGCACTTTCAACAGTGGAAGTTACATTTAAGATGTATTACGACCCGTGGCTCTACCCTTCATTCGATCCCTGCGAAACCCTACATTTCAGCAGGATAATGCACGACCGTATGTTGCAGGTCCTGTACGGGCCTTTCTGGATACAGAAAATGTTCGACTGCTGCCCTCGCCAGCACATTCTCCAGATCTCTCACCAATTGAAAACGTCTGGTCAATGGTGGCCGAGCAACGGGCTCGTCACAATTCACCAGACACTACTCTTGATGAACTGTGGTATCGTGTTGAAGCTGCATGGGCAGCTGTACATGTACACGCTATCCAAGTTCTGTTTGACTCAATGGCCAGGCGTATAAAGGCCGCTACTACGGCCAGAGGTGGTTGTTCTGGGTACTGATTTCTCATGATCTATGTACCCAAATTGCGTGAAAATGTAACTACATGTCAGTTCTAGTATAATATATTTGTCCAATGAATACCCGTTTATCATCTGCATTTCTTCTTGGTGTAGCAATTTTAATGGCCAGTAGTGCAACTTACACTATGGACAGCACATACATCTAAGCCAGAGGGACGACTCGAACCTCCGACGGGGAGAGCTGCGAGAACCGTGAGAGGGCACCCCAGACCGCTCGGCTACCCAGCATGGCAAGGAGCCCGAGACCGATTGCCGATAGGATGGGAGATTCTCTGCGCTCAGAGACTGGGTGTTGTGCTGTCCATACGTTAGTATTGTCTTAATTGACATTAAATTGTTCATGGCTAAATGGGCATGACCAGAAAATCGGGAAATTGAAAAAAGTTTCGTAATAGTACCCTTGGTTGTCGAGCGACAGAATCAGTCGGCAGAGCTTACTATTTTTCTTTCACGACTGAAGTTCAGTAGTTCTGCAACATGCTTCCAGTGAACTGGACCCGAGCAGGAAATGTCGTTCATCAAGAGGTGGGAGGTCTCATGAATGGCCAGGGTAGACCATCGCAGGGGCCAGCGGCGGCGCCGGGCCGGTGAACCTGGCGTTCGCCCACACGTGCGCGACACGTGGCCACGAATAGCGGCGCGCTGAGGCGCCTGGCCGCCGGCCAGGCTGTCCGCGGGGCTGGCCCAAGCAAAGCAAAGGAAATCAAAGCAAAGGCAGAAGCAGAAGCAGAAGCATAAGCAGAGGTAGAGGCGGGGGGGCGCGCGTGCCAGCACGCAGGGCACCTGCCGCGGAGTCGCGACACGCGGGCGGCGCCGCGGCTTAATAGCGCCTCATTATGCTAGGAATAAAACGGCCGGCACCGCGGAGAGTGGGCGGCCGGTCGGGAAACAAGGGGGACGAGGCGAGGTTGGGCCTCTGCGCAGAGAGGGCGGGCCCTGCGAACCTTCGATCGCCGTGAGCTTCGCATCCTAGTCGGGAGCCACTCGTAAATAAATCCACTTATCGATACGCTTGCGACACAGTATGCGTACCTAATACGTTCCAAACGCCGCGCATAAAAGCAGGATTTGGTTCAAATGGCTCTGAGCACTATACGACTTAACTTCTGAGGTCATCAGTCGCCTAGAACTTGGAACTAATTAAACCTAACCAAAGGACATCACACACATCCATGCCCGATGCAGGATTCGAACCAGCGACCGTAGCGGTCGCTCGGTTCCAGACTGTAGCGCCTAGAACCGCACGGCCACTCCGGCCGGCCCAGGATTTGGTGATAAAAACGGTAGGGTCAAGTATTTTGGACAGCTGTTGGGCTAGGGATCACTTGTATACGCAACAGAAGGATCGTTTTAGTGTCACTAACCTACAGTACTTCCGGGCGGGAAGGAGAGCCTGGACCCCGGCACGAATCCGCCCGGCGGATTAGCGTAGAGGTCAGGTGAACCGGCCAGTCTGTGGATGGTTTTTAGGCGGTTTTTCATCTGCCTCGGCGATTGCGGGCTGGTTCCCCTTATTCCACCTCAGTTAATGTCGGCGATTGCTGCGCAAACAAGTTCACCACGTACGCGTACACCACCATTACTCTACCACGCAAACATAGGGTGTGAGATGTTCCCTCGGGGGTCCACCGGGGGCCGAATTGCACAATAACCCTGGGTTCGGTGTGGGGCGGCGGAGGGGTGAAGTGGACTGCGGTAGTCGTTGTGGGGTTGTGGAGCACTGCGGCTGCGACGAGGACGGAGCCTCTCCGTCGTTTCTAGGTCCTCGGTTAACATACAATACATACAATACAACCTACAGTACAGGGTCACAGTATCAATATGACACACTTCCTTCTGCTTAATCATATTGAGAAAATCACTGGGTTCTTTCTGCGTCTGATGTGGTCTACGGTGATACTAATGGTACTTATGGATGTACCCTTAGTTAATGGGTGCTTACTATGAAAACCTAAACCCAGACGAGGAAACCAAGACGGGTATGAACATGAAATGGCCGAATATTTACAATATGTTCCTAAGATCGAGAGCCCGCATCTCGTGGTCGTGCGGTAGCGTTCTCGCTTCCCACGCCCGGGTTCCCGGGTTCGATTCCCGGCGGGGTCAGGGATTTTCTCTGCCTCGTGATGGCTGGGTGTTGTGTGATGTCCTTAGGTTAGTTAGGTTTAAGTAGTTCTAAGTTCTAGGGGACTGATGACCATAGATGTTAAGTCCCATAGTGCTCAGAGCCATTTGAACCATTTTTTGAACCTAAGATCGAGACCCCGCAAAAAATTTCCTTGACATCTTTATCCGTTTCCAATATACTTTCATAGTTACACTAATTCAACACACCAAATGCTATATGAGACGAAATACAAATCCGTATGTTTACCTTCAAGGCAAAAATAAGTTCACAGTATACACAAGATTTCCTAATCTGACTTGAAACGTATATGTATGTAATATATAAAAGGGAAAAGTTGTTACCAAATGTCTAAAAGTTCTAAGGCCATTTTCTTCATATTTCTAAACGATCCCCTAATGAACATTTAGGTGGACGTAGGATATATATATACACTCCTGGAAATGGAAAAAAGAATACATTGACACCGGTGTGTCACACCCACCATACTTGCTCCGGACACTGCGAGAGGACTGTACAAGCAATGATCACACGCACGGCACAGCGGACACACAGGAACCGCGGTGTTGGCCGTCGAATGGCGCTAGCTGCGCAGCATTTGTGCACCGCCGCCGTCAGTGTCAGCCAGTTTGCCGTGGCATACGGAGCTCCATCGCAGTCTTGAACACTGGTAGCATGCCGCGACAGCGTGGACGTGAACCATATGTGCAGTTGACGGACTTTGAGCGAGGGCGTATAGTGGGCATGCGGGAGGCTGGGTGGACGTACCGCCGAATTGCTCAACACGTGGGGCGTGAGGTCTCCACAGTACATCGATGTTGTCGCCAGTGGTCGGCGGAAGGTGCACATGCCCGTCGACCTGGGACCGGACCGCAGCGACGCACGGATGCACACCAAGACCGTGGGATCCTACGCAGTGCCGTAGGGGACCGCACCGCCACATCCCAGCAAATTAGGGACACTGTTGCTCCTGGGGTATCGGCGAGGACCATTCGCAACCGTCTCCATGAAGCTGGGCTACGGTCCCGCACACCGTTAGGCCGTCTTCCGCTCACGCCCCAACATCGTGCAGCCCGCCTCCAGTGGTGTCGCGACAGGCGTGAATGGAGGGACGAATGGAGACGTGTCGTCTTCAGCGATGAGAGTCGCTTCTGCCTTGGTGCCAATGATGGTCGTATGCGTGTTTGGCGCCGTGCAGGTGAGCGCCACAATCAGGACTGCATACGACCGAGGCACACAGGGCCAACACCCGGCATCATGGTGTGGGGAGCGATCTCCTACACTGGCCGTACACCACTGGTGATCGTCGAGGGGACACTGAATAGTGCACGGTACATCCAAACCGTCATCGAACCCATCGTTCTACCATTCCTAGACCGGCAAGGGAACTTGCTGTTCCAACAGGACAATGCACGTCCGCATGTATCCCGTGCCACCCAACGTGCTCTAGAAGGTGTAAGTCAACTACCCTGGCCAGCAAGATCTCCGGATCTGTCCCCCATTGACCATGTTTGGGACTGGATGAAGCGTCGTCTCACGCGGTCTGCACGTCCAGCACGAACGCTGGTCCAACTGAGGCGCCAGGTGGAAATGGCATGGCAAGCCGTTCCACAGGACTACATCCAGCATCTCTACGATCGTCTCCATGGGAGAATAGCAGCCTGCATTGCTGCGAAAGGTGGGTATACACTGTACTAGTGCCGACATTGTGCATGCTCTGTTGCCTGTGTCTATGTGCCTGTGGTTCTGTCAGTGTGATCATGTGATGTATCTGACCCCAGGAATGCGTCAATAAAGTTTCCCCTTCCTGGGACAATGAATTCACGGTGTTCTTATTTCAATTTCCAGGAGTGTATATACAGTTTTGCATCACTTCGGTTCCAAGAGTTCCGGAACCTGTACAGAAAATTGGCGTAGCCATCAACATAAACATCATTTCCGCCCTTTTTACTGCTCATGAAAACCACACATTGTGTGTTATACCACCATACAGCGAGACCTTCAGAGGTGGTAGTCCAGATTGCTGTGCACACCGGTACCTCTAATACCCAGTAGCTTGTCCCCTTGCATCGATGCATGCCTGTATTCGTCGTAGCCAACTATCCACAAGTTCATCAAGGCACTATTGGTCCAGATTGTCCCACACCTCAACGGCGATTAGGCGTAGATCTCTCAGAGTGGTTGGTAAGTCACGTCGTCCATAAACAGCCCTTTTCAATCTATCCCCGGCATGTTCGATAGGGTTCATGTCCGGAGAACATGCTGGACACTGTAATCGAGCGATGTCGTTATCCTGAACGAAGTCATTCACAAGATGTGCACGATGGGGGCGCGAATTGTCATCCATGAAGACGAATGCTTCGCCAATATGCTGCCGATATGGTTGCACTATCGGTCGGAGGATGGCATTCACGTATCGCGACAGCCATTACGGCGCCTCCGTAACCACCAGCGGCGTACGTTGGTCCCACACAATGCCAGCCCAAAACAGCAGGGAAACTTCACTTTGCTGCACTCGCTGGACAGTGTGTATAAGGCGTTTAGCCTGACCGGGTTGCCTCCAAACACGTCTCCGACGATTGCCTTGTTGAAGGCATATGCGACACTCATCGGTGAAGAGAACGTGATGCCAGTTCTGAGCATTCCATTCGGCATGTTGTTGGGCCCATCTCTACCGCGCTACATGATGTCGTGGTTGCAAAGATGGACCTTGCCATGGACGTCGGGAGTGAAGTTGCGCATCATGCAGCCTATTGCGCATAGTGTGCGTCGTAACACGACGCCCTGTGGCTGCACGAAAAGCATTACTTAACATGGTGACGTTACTGACATGGTTCCTCCGAGCCATAATCCGTAGGTAGCGGTCATCCACTGCAGAAGTAGCTCTAGGGCTGCCTGAGCGAGGCACGTCATCGACAGTTCCTGTCTCTCTGTATCTTCTTCATGTTCGAACAACATCGCTTTGGTTCACTCCTAGATGCCTGAACACTTCCCTTGTTGAGAACCCTTCCTGGCACAAAGTAACAATGCGGACGAGATTGAATCGCGGTATTGGCCATCTAGGCATGGTTGAACTACAGACAACACGAGCCGTGTACTTCATTCCTGGTCGAATTACAGGAACTGATAGGCTGCCGAGCCCCCTCTGTCTAATGGCTGCTGCTAATTGGTGGTTGTTTACATCTTTGGGTGAGTATTAGTGACGTCTCTGAACAGTCAAAGGGATTTTGTCTGTGATGCAATATCCACAGTCAACGTTTATCTTCAGGGGTTCTGGGAACTGGGGTAATGCAATACGGTTCTTTATATATATATATATATATATATATATATATATATATATATATATATATATCCAAACTGATCTTCCCCGAGGTCCGCTTCTACCAGTTTTTCCATTCGTCTATATATATATATATATATATATATATATATATATATATATATAAGAGCCTTCTTCCCGTTTTCAAAAATATTTATCCGTTATCCAGAAATACCCCAAAAACATATTTATCAGTGCTAAAACACAGCCACGAAGTTTGATACTGCTATGCACAGTTGTTGTTGTTGTTGTGGTCTTCAGTCCTGAGAATGGTTTGATGCAGCTCTCCATGCTACCCTATCCTGTGCAAGTTTCTTCATCTCCCAGTGCCTACTGCAACCTACATCCTTCTGAATCTGCTTAGTGTATTCATCTCTTGGTCTCCCTCTACGATTTTTACCCTCCACGCTGCCCTCCAATGCTAAATTTGTGATCCCTTGATGCCTCAGAACATGTCCTACCAACCGATCCCTTCTTCTCGTCAAGTTGTGCCACAAACTCCTCTTCTCCCCAACTCTATTCAATACCTCCTCATTAGTTATGTGATCTACCCATCTAATCTTCAGCATTCTTCTGTAGCACCACATTTCGAAAGCTTCTATTCTCTTCCTGTCCAAACTATTTATCGTCCATTTTTCACTTCCATACATGGCTACACTCCATACAAACACTTTCAGAAACGACTTCCTGACACTTAAATCTGTACTCGATGTTAACAAATTTCTGTTCTTCAGAAACGCTTTCCTTGCCATTGTCAGTCTACATTTTATATCTTATCTACTTCGACCATCATCAGTTAGTTTGCTCCCCAAATAGCAAAACTCCTTTACTACTTTAAGTGTCTCATTTCCTAATCTAATTCCCTCAGCATCACCCGACTTAATTCGTTTACATTCCATTATCCTCGTTTTGCTTTTGTTGATGTTCATCTTATATCCTACTTTCAAGACACTGTCCATTCCGTTCAACTGCTCTTCCAAGTCCTTTGCTGTCTCTGACAGAATTACAATATCATTGGCGAACCTCAAAGTTTTTATTTCTTCTCCATGGATTTTAATACCTACTCCGAATTTGTTTCCTTTACTGCTTGCTCAATATACAGATTGAATAACATTGAGGAGAGGCTACAACCCTGTCTCGCTCCCTTCCCAACCACTGCTTCCCTTTAATGTCCCTCGACTCTTACAACTGCCATCTAGTTTCTGTATAAATTGTAAATAGCCTTTCGCTCCCTGTATTTTACCCCTGCCACCTTTAGAATTTGGAAGAGAGTATTCCGGTCAACATTGTCAAAAGCTTTCTCTAAGTCTACAAATGCTAGAAACGTAGGTTTGCCTTTCCTTAATGTTTCTTCTAAGATAAGTCGAAGGTCAGTATTGCCTCACGTGTTCCACTATTTCTACGGAATCCAAACTGATCTTCCCCGAGGTCCGCTTCTACCAGTTTTTCCATTCGTCTGTATTGAATTCGCGTTAGTATTTTGCCGCTGTGACTTATTAAACTGATAGATCGGTAATTTTCACATCTGTCAACACCTGCTTTCTTTGGGATTGTGATTATTATATTCTTCTTGAAGTCTGAGGGTACTTCGGTTGTCTCATACATCTTCCTCACCAGATGGTAGAGTTTACCAGATGGTAGTTCTAATGGAATGTTGTCTACTCCCGGGGCCTTGTTTCGGCTCAGGTCTTTCAGTGCTCTGTCAAACTCTTCACGCAGTATCGCATCTCCCAATTCATCTACAATCCCTTCCATTTCCATTATATTGTCCTCAAGTATATCGCCTTTGTATAGACGCTCTATATAATCCTTCCATCTTTCTGCTTTCCCTTCTTTGGTTAGACTTGGGTTTCCATCTGAGCTCTTGATATTCATACAAGTGGTTCTCTTTTCTCCAAAGGTCTCTTTAATTTTCCTGTAGGCAGTATCTATCTTACCCCTAGTGAGATAAGCCTCTACATCCTTACAGTACATTTGTCCTCTAGCCATCCCTGCTTAGCCATTTTGCTCTTCCAGTCGATCTCATTTTTGAGACGTTTGTATTCCTTTTTGCCTGCTACATTTACTGTATTTTTATATTTTCTCCTTTCATCAATTAAATTCAATATTTCTTCTGTTACCCAAGGACTTCTACTATCCCTCGTCGCCTTCACTACTTCATCCCTCAGGGCTACCCATTCTTCTTCTACTATACTTCTTTCCCCCACTGCTGTCAATTGTTCCCTTATGCTCTCCCTGAAACTCTGTACAACCTCTGGTTTAGTCAGCTTATCCAGGTCCCATATCCTTAAATTCCCACCTTTTTGCAGTTTTCTTCAATTTTAATCTGCAGTTCATAACCAATAGATTGTGGTCAGAGTCCACATCTGCCCCTGGAAATGTATTAAAATTTAAAACCTGGTTCCTAAATCTCTGTCTTACCATTATATAATCTGTCTGATACCTTTTAGTATCTCCGGAATTCTTCCATGTATACAACCTTCTTTTACGATTCTTGAACCAAGTGTTAGCTATGATTAAGTTTTGCTCTGTGCAAAATTCTACCAGACGGCTTCCTCTTTCATTTCTTAGCCCCAATCCATATTCACCTACTATGTTTCCTTCTCTCCGTTTTCCTACTGTCGAATTCCAGTCACCCATGACTATCAAATTTTCGTCTCCCTTCACTACCTGAATAATTTCTTTTATCTCATCATACATTTCATCAATTTCTTCATAATCTGCAGAGCTAGTTGGCATATAAACTTGTACTAGCGTAGTAGGCGTGGGCTTCGTGTCTATCTTGGCCACAATAATGCGTTCACTATGCTGTTTGTAGTAGCTTACCCGCACTCCTATTTTTTTATTCATTATTAAACCTACTCCTGCATTACCCCTATTTGATTTTGTATTTATAACCCTGTATTCACCTGAAAGGTCTTGTTCCTCCTGCCACCGAACTTCACTAATTCCCACTATATCTAACTTTAACCTATCCATTTCCCTTTTTAAATTTTCTAACCTACCTGCTCGATTTAGGGATCTGACATTCCACGCTCCGATCCGTAGAACGCCAGTTTTCTTTCTCCTGTTAACAACGTCCAATTGAGTAGTCCCCGCCTGGAGATCCGAATGGGGCACTATTTTACCTCCGGAATATTTTACCCAAGACGACGCCATCATCATTTAACCATACAGTAAAGCTACATGCCCTCGGGAAAAACTATGGCTGTATTTTCCCCTTGCTTTCAGCCATTCGCAGTACCAGCACAGCAAGGCCGTTTTGGTTTTTGTTACAAGGCTAGATCAGTCAATCATCCAGACTGTTGCCCCTGCAACTACTGAAAAGGCTGCTGCCTCTCTTCAGGAACCATACGTTTGTCTGGCCTCTCAACAGATACCCCATCCGTTGTGGTTGCACCTACGGTACAGCCATCTGTATCGCTGAGGCACGCAAGCCTCCCCACCAACGGCAAGGTCCATGGTTCATGGGGGCACAGTAAATGCATATAATTTTAATGATGCATTCTAAGATAACTCGCTCTCGATTGACGTCAAAAATTCTATTCATATATTTATCCGTCCCCGAACTAAAGATATTCAGAGTTACCCTACATTTACACGTAAAATATGCACGTGTGTGTGGAGAAAAGTAGTTTATAAAGTGATGTAGAACGGAGAAATGTCGTTTACATTGTGTCCGTTACCAAATGGATATATGATTTTCCTTTTTTATGTAAAATCCGGTTTGAGACGTAAAATAATTTTTGCGTTGCTTCAGTTCCACACAGCTACTATCTAAATTTTTCTGCCAAATACTTTTCTTTTCGTATGAGTTACATGCCGTGCTGTATCAGGGAAGGCAGGGAACCATCGGAAAATGTCTCCCATCGGCGCAAAAAAATTGCGAATATAATCCTGTCTATTTAAATTCTCTGTCCGAAACTGGAGTTCCAGCTGCCTCATTCTTTCTACCTCAGCACCTGCAAATTGTGTCAAAAGATTTTGCATGCCAACATATTCGCACATTCCTACGCGGAGAGAGAAGACAGTAGCGGTGACAAATAGTCGAAAAAGTAATAATTACTAAAAGATAGTAGACAAGTGGTTGTGGTATAGAAAGAACGTAGGAGAAAGAGTGATGGTGTGAGTGGAAGAGAGGCACACAGTGACAATCGAACATAGCTGACAATGACAAAACAGTGCTATGAAAAGGGTGAAGGAGACATTGCAGGAGGGGTATGGGGGAGAGGGAAGGAGTAAAGAGGAAGTGGATGTGACTGAGAGCCGGTGATAATGAGAAACGGGGTGTGTGACAATGACGAGAAAGAGAGAGATAGTGACAATGAGAAGAGAGAGCATCAGTCGGAAGGAAGGAATGAGATATTAGCGGTAGGAAAGAGCAAGAGGGAGACAGTGACAATAAGAGGATACTGTAGTAGCAGGACAGAACGAAGAGGACTCTGGCTGCGACGAAGGACACAATGACAGAGAGACACAAAGAGATAATGACGATGGGCTGGGCTGAATGAGTGAATGAGAATAGGCAACTGGGACTGGATAGATATAAGCGACTTACAGCCATGGATTAGTGGGTGTGAGTGAGTAACACTTACGGGAGCTTGTGTGAGTTTGAGGCGAGTTTCAAGTTAAAAATGGCGCGGTACGTTTGAGCATGCCAAAATTATTGGGAAATTTTTAAAGGTGCTGGAAAGATAGAGAAAGGCAGCTGGTACCCTACTTTTCAGAAAATCTTTTAAATAAACAAGAACATATCCGCATTTATTGTGCCCCGATAAGAGCATATTTTCTGCTGGTGGGATTTGTGTCGCTATACTTGCTTCTCACGAACGGTCTTGCCTCTACAATACACCACTCACCGTCAGATTACAGACGTTACATCTTGTAGGCCAAACCCCATCATAGCTCGGACTATAACTTTCTGTTAACAACACGTGTGAGTCGTCAATAGCTCGAATACTGGACTCACTGCGCGTGAGAGCTGTGTACGGACGTTTCGCTACCTGTTCCTTGACGCTTCCGTTGTCAATTTCTAGAATTACTTTGAAAGAGACATTAGCTAATTTAACAACTGCTGTCGCGAACCGCTGAGCCAACATGATCATATTGACGCAATCTCGTTCGTGTAACAGTTGGGTTTCGACGTTTACCATAATTCTGCTTCAAATACATGCTTCTTGAGTGAGCAGGAGATTTTGGAAGTTCAAGAGGAAACAAACTGCTCAGTAACACACGTCGCGCCTTTTTCAGGTGGATAATTATACTTCCTTTAATAGTTATTTTAAAATTTGTAATCTGTCATAGAAATAAAGTATATATGAGAAATAAATCTTGGAGCTTGGTGTTTCATTTTTCTTTTTATTACTTTTGAATTTAATTACGTATGTGCAGTTATGCTTCAAATAACGGCATAAGTATCTGGCTTTCTATCCCTGGTGTTATTCTAAGTGGCCGCTTACCGAAATGTTAAGCAGCGTCGAGGGTGGCCCGTTCACGTTGTTGGCATAATCTCTCTCTGACTTTCCGGAAAAGCGGAGGAGGGATGGTGGCATACAGTTCCTGGTAACCAAAATTTGCGTCGTTGCCCTAGATTAAATTCCAAATCTCTCTGAAGTGTCTCATGGATTGATGGATTGACGGAATGTGACGCTGTTGATGGAGATCCATCCTTCGGACGGGGACTTATGCTTGGCGGCTTCCTTGGTACGATTCGAATGGAACAGAGTAGATGCTGGCACTGAGTTTCACCATCTCCCTTCACTCCTCATCGGACAACGCAAGTGCATACATATGCACACACACACACACACACACACACACACACAGAAACACACACACACGCACACACACACACACACACACACACACACACACACGCACATACATCTACACTTACCTGGTACACTTCACACACAACTCTGACACTTTGGAAGGAAAGGAGACAATGTACTTGAAGGACAGGAAAACGCCCTCCAATAAGGTGGTTGAAACCACCCCTCGAGCTCTTCCAGCCAATCTTAGT
This sequence comes from Schistocerca nitens, assembly GCF_023898315.1. NCBI lineage: Eukaryota > Metazoa > Arthropoda > Insecta > Orthoptera > Acrididae > Schistocerca > Schistocerca nitens. Next base: position 475,817,393 of record NC_064621.1, on the reverse strand, counting down.
GCACGACTGCTTATCACAACCGTCTTCAAAAAATTAGAGGTCAGATGGTACTGATTCCGTTTCGAATCCGATGGTATATTTAGCTAACACAAAAATAATTATATTTTATTATTATTATTATTATTATTATTATTATTATTATTGATATTATTATGTAGTGGTTTGCTCATTCAGAAATTGTTGTTTGTTTTGTTTTTAGTGGTATGCCTCGTGTTAGGACGAGAAATGTGTATTACTCGTGTAACGGCTTTCTTGGTGTGTCAATACACAGAGAAGAGGTTTCAATCTGAAGACGGTCATATATCCAAGATGTTATAAAAAAAATGTATTACATACTTTGAGAGGTGGCAGTAAGGACCAAAAAGGCAGAAATATATAGTATACATTGGCTCTAAAATGCATATTTTACGAGCGATGGGAACTTGTTTGTATTTGATAGTGTCAAACACAAGTCTTCTACTGCAAAAGTGCTCATAGCTTTTAAATTATGGATTTTAGAGCTCGTGTCTCCTGGATTTTTGTTGTTCCACATACTACCCCCTCTCAAAATATGAAATACTTTTTAACGGACTGTTCAGTTAGCACGGCAGTCACGAAAAGGCTAAGAAATGTCACGACAAGGCGCTATCCAAAATACAGAATACTCCTGATGCATTGCAGTAAGGGATGCCGACGTGCTGCTGCCATCCACGACAGTAAAATAAGAGGGGTTTCGTCTCGCACATCCTTGTGCTGTACTGCCTGTAAAATAGAGGAAAAGGGTGTGGGAGATGAGAGGACGGGGAGCGATGTCTCTGCTGATGGAGTACTGCAGAGTTAGCGGACTGACGAAGACGGATCGCTTCGCGAACTTTGCCTTACTACGATATGAGGGATGTAACAGTTGAAAATCACAAAAAACTGAATTGTGAAAAAATTAAAACTCACAATAATTACGTTACAGATAAAAAGGAATATAATGATAACGTGATTCCGGAAATGAAGAACCCAGGAGGAGAAGGAGGAAAATCCATTTTTTCCTAACAATATTACGAAAAGGAAAGTTACTACTCACAATTTAGCGGAGATGCTGAGTTGCAGACAGTCACGACAAGAAGACTGTCACAATTTTTTTACCTAAGTCATTTACTGTTTCATTCGTGTTATTTAATGTCTGTCTTTTACCGTGTACACATGTTTTAGAGAAGACAGATGTCACTCACAGAACAACTGATTAATTTAATATACACTGAAGCGCCAAAGGAGCTATTAGAGGCCTGTATATTCACATACAGAGATATATAAACAGGCAGAATACGCTGCGTTTGGCTACGCCTATATAAGACAACAAGTGTCTATTGCAGTTCTTAGATCGGTTACTGCTGCTACAATGGCAGGTTTTCAAGATTTAAGTGAGTTTGATCGTGGTGTTGTAGTCGGCGCACAAACGATGGGACACAGCAACTCCGAGGTACCGATGAAGTCGAGAATTTCCCTTACAACCATTTCACGAGTGTACCGTGAATATCAGGAATACGGTAAAACATCAAATCTCCGCCATCAATGCGGCAGAAAAAAGACCCTGCAAGAACTGGACCAACGACGACAGAAGGGAATCATTCAACGTGTCAGAAGTGCAACCCTTCCGCAAATTACTGTAGAATTCATTATGGGTCGTTAACAAGTGTCAGCGTGCGAACCATTCAACGAAACATCATCGATACGGGCTTTCGGAGCCAAAGGCCCCCTCGTGTACCCTTGATGAGTGCACGACACAAAGCTTTACGCCTCGCCTTTGCCCGTCAACGCCGACATTGGACTCCTAATGACTGGAAACATGTTGCCTGGTCGGACGAGTCACGTTTCAGATTGCGTCGAGCGGATGGAGAGTACGGGCATGGAGACAATCTGATGAATTCATGTACCCTGCATGTCAGCAAGGGACTGTTCAAACTGGGGAAGGCTCTGTAATGGTGTGGGACGTGTGCAGTTAGAGTGATATTGGGCCCTGATACGTACAGCTACTACTCTGACAAGTGACACGTGCTTGGGCATTTCCAGCAGGACAATGCGATACCCCATACGTCCAGAGTTGCTAATGAGTGGCTCCAGAAACACTCTTATGAGTTTAAACACCTCCGCTGCCACCAAACTCCCCAGGCATGAACATTATTGAGATGATCTGGGATACCTTACAACGTGCTGTTCAGAAGAGATCTCCACCCCTTCGCACTATTAAGGATTTAAGGACAGCTTTGCAAGATTCATGGTGTCAGTTATCTCCAGCACTACTTCAGACGTTAATCGAGTCCCTTCCAATTCGTGTTGCGGCACTTCAGCGTGCTTGAGGGAGCCCTACACGATATTTGGCAGTCGTATCAGTTTTGTTGGCTATTGAGTGTAATTGTACAAGGGAAAAAGGAGGCAACGGCAGTCTTCTGGAGGGTAACATTGCATATGTGCAGATGATGCATTGCCAACGGGCACTTAGTTAAACTGGCTGCTGATTTAAGTCTCCATTTCTGTCCGCCATGTAAACCATGCACTATGTATGTTTAAAGATTATGTGTTTTCAGTGCAGTGTTGTAATGTGGTCACTGTTAATTGCATCCACGAAGTTTTAAGCTTCACTGCCAGTTGTGTGATATACTGTCACTACCAAAATAATGAAAGTTGATAAGCGCATCGTAACAAACAACAAAATGCTATTTTTCATGTTATTGTAAACATTTTTGTACATTAATTTGGCATCAACTCTTTTGACTCAGAGCAATTTCATGTCACATTATTTATAGTGTTTTTATTCTTATAAAAATGAGTGAATAACAGCTAAAATACGTAAAATTACTCCCCTAAGCACGTACTAACAAACATAAAGGTTACTGGAACCAGAGATAGGAGAATAAATCATTGTTTTTCAACTTTATTAGTTCTTGTCCTGTAAAATTTATTCATGCGGACTTATCCCCTATGTCCCATTGTGGTCTTGAAAACTACATTTTGCTTTTAACAAAATAAAATACCCTAACTTAGAAGCTACGTCTTTTAAAGAAAATTGAGAATATTTTTATAGCAGGTAGGGAACACCCTGGGGGAAAGTCTGAGTGTAGCGCTTATTAATATCTGCAGCATTTTTATGCAATGAAATTGTGAATGGTTCACTAAAGGAGCTTAGTTTCATCTCAGCTGCCAGGTAAACGCTTTCCCGCTGTAATTTTGAAGACCTCTTGAGATCATTAATAAGATATGTTCCTAATGTTGCGGCATTTTACTGACACAGTCTCACCCACCTCCTTGCTTTGAAAATGGCATCAATTCGGCGAAGAATTCAAAAGCTTTTGCAGGTTTGCCATAAGCATCTGAGGCCAATAAATGATGTCAGACCCCGTCGAGCTACTGACCTACGAGGTGTTGATAGCCACTATCACCCACCATATGATAGGCTCCACGAACTGAGCCTTCCACATATCGTGCGCTAGACTTCCCATTGGGCCGTCAGCACACATGGCGCCTTGCATCATTCGAAAACGGGCAAATTCGTGTCACGCCAGACCACGCGAAATGTCTCCGGTCAGATACTTACGCATTTTTGCCTTGTTTCGCTCACTGACAGTCGCTGAGAGACCTGGTCTTTAGCGAGAAACTCGGCTTCAGAATTCCAGTGCATTCAGTTCCCTTCGAAATGCTCTCTCCGAAACTGGTTGAGATGGCTTTCATTAATTGAGAACGGCTGTTCCCGTCGGTATCGAATACTGACTGTCATTAACAAAACGTGAGACTCGCGTCTGGTCTGTGCCGGTTAGGACCACTGCTATTGCACCTTGTTACATGGCTGAGAGTTACACGCCACTCTTAAAAATAGACGTATACTGAGATGACGAAACCGATAGGATAGCGATATGCACACATAAGGGTGGCGGTACCATCGCCTATACAAGGTATAAAAGGGAACTGCACTAGTGGACTTACCATTTGTACTCAAAGGACTCATGTCAAGAGGCTTCTGAGGTGATTACGGCCTCACGGCTGCAATTAACAGACTTTGAATGCGGATTTGTAGTTGGAGCTAGACGCATGGCTCCTACTATTTCGAAAATCGTAATGGAATTCAATGTTCCGACGTCACAGTGTCAATAGCATCCTGAGAGTACTAAATTACAGGCGTTACCTCTCATTACGGATAACGGACTGTCCGAAGGCTTTCATTTAACGACCGAGAGCTGCATCGTATGTGTAGAGTTGTCAGTGCTGATAGACAAGCAACAGTGCGTGAAATAACAGCAGAAATCAATGTGGAACGTAGACCAACGTAACTGTTAGGACAGCGTGGCGAAATTTAGCGTTAATGGGCTAGAGTAACAGACGACTGATGCGTGTACATTTGCCACCTGCACGACATCAACTGCAGCGCCTCTCCTGGGTTCGTGACCATATTGGTTGGACCTTAGGCGTCTGGAAAACCGTGACCAGGTCAGTTGAGTCCTGAATTCAGTAGGTAAGAGCTGATGGTATGGTAGTAGTGTGGCGGAGACTTCCCGAAACCATTGACCCAAGTTGTCAACAACACTATGCAGTCTGGTGTGGCTTTATTATGCTTCGGCTGTGTTTTTACTGGAATGGACTGGGTCTTCTCGTCTAAACTGAACCGATTATTGAATCATTGACTGGAAACGGTTCTACTGGGCTGCTCGGAGACCATTTGCAGGCATTAATGGACTGATTGTTCCCAGATAACGACTGAATTTTTATGGATGATAATCCTCCATCTCACTGGGCCACGGTTGTTTGAAATTTGTTTGAAGAACATTCTGGACAATTCGAACAAATGGTTTGGCCATCCATGTCGCTCGGAAAGTGACAAAATGGAGAGTTCAGTGCCTGCACAAAATCCTGCACCGGCAGCTCTTTCGCAATGATTGCACTGCTCGATATTACTACAAGGTACTTCCAAAACTCGAGTCCATGCCATACCGACCTGCTGCACTACGCTGCGCAGAAGGAGGTAAAACACGACATTAGGAGGTGTCCCACGACCTTATTCACCTCGTTGTACTTGACAGTCCCTAGTTATACATGAGAAAACTGGGCTACATCTTTCACATTCAAACAAACGTGATTTCTCCATTCTGTCATTCCATCAAGTCGCTACATCAACTCGTTCTACTACTGTGATGCCAAACAGTGGACTGGATAGAAATATTGCTATGTCAGACGCGGAGTGGTGATGGGCTTCACTGCTGTGAGTTCCGTCAGCGATGGATGCTCACATGATAGTACGCTACCAGTCTTGCATACAGTACGCTATCCGATCAAACTGATTACTTGATGTTATGAGAGGTGGATCCACCAGCAAAAAAAGAAGCGTAGTATTGTCAGCAGAGAAGCAGCAACAGCAGAAATGTGTAGTCAGGAAAGCTTAGTGACTTCGAACGTCGATTGGTCATTGGATGTCAACTGAGTGACAAGTACATCAGGGACGTTTCACCCTTTTGAAGCTGCCCAATTCGTCTGTTTAGGTTGTGATTGTGGTGGAGAAATAGGAAGGAACAACACCAGATAAATCAAGCCAAACAGACCTCATGCACTCACGGACAAGAATAGTCTCGCATTGCGTAGAGTGGTTGTAACGGAATGATCACTCGTGAGTTCCAGGGTGCTTCCAGCAGTCCAGATAACACAACGGCTGTGTAGTAGGAAGTTAAAAAACTTGTTACAACAGTATAGCAGATCCTTATGCGCCGCACATTTCTGCAGTGAAAACTAAGAGCTCTTGAAGTGTAAAGGGCGACAACAATGGATAATAGCCGATTGGAAACGAGTGATTTGGAAATGTGAATCACGCTATACCCTGTGGCAATCCTGAGGAAGGATTTACGTTTGGCGCCGGCCTGGAGAACGTTAACTGATTTCGTGTGTAGTGCCAACAGCGAGGTATGAAGGAGGTAGTGTTACAGTATAGGATTTTCAGTGTGTTTAGGCTGTGTGTTTTCCTAACTGCGCTTAAGAAAACTTTAAATGAGGAAGGACGTAAATGCTTTTACCACATTATGCACTGCGTACATTGAGGAAAAGTTCAGGGAACATGACTGTATCAGCACGGCAATGCCCTCTGCCAAGAAATAGGATCTATGGGACAGCGATTTGTCAATAATAAAAGTCCAAGTAAAACCATTTATTTCCCTTGCTTTATGTCTATGATCACAAAATTTTTGTCATCCGACTGCCGATTTCGGTCCATAACGACCACCTTCAGAGCCATTATAGTTTTTATAAAACAGATCTGAAGATGGTCAATTTAGAGCGAAACCGGTAGTCGGATGACAAAAAACTTGTGACCATAGACAGGAAATAAAGGATATTTATTCTATGTGCTGGTCACTGTTCAATTCGAGACCATGTCGCAGCTTATGAAAACAATTTACCCGTGTGAGTCTCTTTATTTTCTCACACGACGCGTTTCGAGAGTTTATACTCTCATCTTCAGCTGGAAAACAGCAATATCTTATTATATGTGTACCAGCTGATTATTGTTAGTCTTTTTTCTGGTTTCATTTTGCTACAAAATGTATAACAGGCACTTGTTATCGTCATCTGCCACTAAGATGATACACTTGTATTAGTGACGGAGTTACTTATAATCTGTTACAGTGTACAGAACAGTCCGTCATAAATGAACATATTTATTTGATTTATCACACAGAAACACGAACCGCTAATATAAACATACCAAAGATTGTACCGACGTAAAGAAAATGTACTTTGCCACCGAGCGAGGTACTGCAGTGGTTAGCACACGGGACTCGCGTTCGGGAAGATGACGGTTCATGCTGATTCAGGTTTTCCGTGATTTCAATAAATTGTTTGAGGCAAATACCGGAAGGTTTCCTTAGAAAGGGAACGGCAGACTTCCTTCCCCATTCTTCCATAATCCGACAGGACCGATGACCTCGCTGTCTGGTCCTCTCCCCCAAATCAACCAACCAAGGTAGGGTATTTGGCCCTATAGATCATTCATAGCCAGTTTACATTGTTCATCAGAGATACATAACAGCAATTATAAAATTATTTCTTTCTCTACAAAATCTTGTTAAAAGTATTACGTTACAAAATAAACGACAGTAACAAAAGATATGAACAAACACCTGCGCATGTAACAAGATATATCTGTTTTCCACCTGAAGGTGGGAGTATAAACTCACCAATCGCCACGTGGGAGGAAGTTAAAGGTGACATATTTACTTTAACTTTCAGAAGTAGTTTTATAATTGCTGTATCTATCTCTGATCCACAATGTAAATTAGCTACGAATGATGCAAAGTACCGTATCTTTACTTCGCTACAACCTGTGGTTTGTTTATGTTAGTGGTTCGTGTTTCTGTGTGAAAAATTCGTCAAAAATGTACATTTGTGACGAACTACAGGATTCTGTTCACTGGAACAGATTGTAACTGCATCACCATTTCAGATGTACAATCTTAGTGCCATATGACAGTCACAAATGGTTTTCGTAGCAAAATGAAACCAGTACAAACAAGTAGTTGTAACTAGTTGGTACACATGTAACAAGATATTGTGGTTTTCCACCTGAAGATGAGAGTAAAGCCTCGAAACGCGTCATGGGAGAAAGTAAAAGATGACTGACAAAGATAAATTGCTTTATTTGAGGTTCTGCTGAAACAGTACCATTTTCCTTAAAAAACTGTCCAACATAGACGACATAAAGTAAAGTGGTTTGTGGACAATAACATTCCTGAAACGGACTGGTCTGCCTACCTGATCCCAATGGAATACATTTGGAATGAGATAGATCTTCGACTTCGCTCCAGAGCCCAGCTGGTTTCGGCTCTTGAGGAAGAATGTACTACCATTCCTCCACAGACAATCAGCCACACCATTGAAAGGGCCGCCAGCAGAGTTCAAGCGGTCATGAAGGCAAAGGGTGGCCACCCCCTATATTCATGACCACTAACAGGTGTCCGAATACTTTTGACAGTGTATATTTTCCCAGGCTGACCTGTGGGCTATTTTACGAGATGACTAACGCATTGCCCAGTTACATTATAGAAAAAGCACTCCGTTTTCAGGCCACGAGTGGTCTACCGGGACCATCCGACCGCCGTGTCATCCTCAGTGGAGGATGCAGATAGGAGGTGCGTGGGGTCAGCACACCGCCCTCCCGGTCGTTATGATAGTATTCTTGACCGAAGCCGCTACTATTCGGTCGTGTAGCTCCTCAATTGGCATCACGAGGCTGAGTGCACCCCGAAAACTGGAAACAGCGGATGGCGCCCTGGGTGGTCACCATGCCCGACGGCGCTTAACTTCGGTGATCTCACGGGAACCGGTGTATCCAGTGCGGCAAGGCCGTTGCCCATTGACATTATAGAGGATTAATAATAGACGACTACATCAACTCATTAATGCACAATGAATTGTAGAATGAGTTTATTTTTTCACAACGTCAGTAGTTTGTGGGACATTTACACGTTGATAGTAAAATCACTCGTAAGTTGAGAGTGTTCTGTAATAATTGTGTTTTTACGTAGCGTGTTTATGGAACAAACAAACTATTTCAAGAAATGCTCTTTTTGCACGGTTAGATATTACTTTAGACAGGAAGACGATTAATATGTATGGCTGTACCAGAAATGGTTACTAAACACCGCCTACTGACTGCAAAAAATGTGCTAAACGGATTCATCGTGTTTGATTAATGCGAGTCGTTGAAGGTCCAACCCACGCTCATTACATCTGTTGTTCAGCATCGGAATTAAAATCGTTTTACACTCTTTTCATCGAAATGTGGCCGAATCCAGACTACGTAATTGATATTTAAACCGCCATTACAAATGCGCTACACGGGAACCTAATTTAGCGACGGCCGCCCCCGTCGCTGCCACAGTCAAGTTTACACGGCCGCGGAAACAGAATTAGCAGCACTGCGTTAAGCCGTATACTGACGCTGCAAAATGGATTCAATTTTCAGGTGGTTACGTGCGCGAGCCACGCGGTCCTGCGTCACAGGTAGAGCGTGTGTGGTCCGCCGCGTTGTGCCGCGTCCCGCCTGTCGAACGGCGACGGACCTCTCTCTGACGGCCCCCACAAGCAGCCGGCCCTGGTAATCGCATTAAGGCAGGCGCCTGATCAGTGGCCAGTCGACGGGTTTACGACCCGCACGCCCCCGGTAACATTTAATGAAGCCGCTCGACCAGCTACGTCCGGAAAACATATGTTCGACGTTAGCCGGCCACGCAGCTGCCAGGAAAGGTGGAAAATTAAATAATGAACAAGTTACCCGCGAGTGATTTGTGTACCCCCAGTTAAAGAAGTTTAAAATGTCTCACATCCGCTGATAATGTTTTGGAAGGGCGTTATTATCTCGTCACGAGTAGATTTTACGGATTGGACTGTTCTTCATATCGCAACATCTGCACTTATATTTTTCATGTGATAAGTTTCGGGTCTTCCAAGTCACTGTTGCAAGATACGCCCGCAAACCTCAGCTGGCAACTAATTCCTTTAATAAAATGAGCTGCGTAACATATCTACTTTTCGATGTGCAAAAGTCGATAAAAATGTTTAGTATAAATACATAGCAACGAAAAGCAAAGGCACATTAGTGATAATATGTTGAAGGTTTTCCGAAAGGTAACCTATGCCATAGTTCTATCTTTGACGTTATGCTGCGTTACACCCGCATTCCTATGCACACGGTCTGTCAGAAATGTTTAAATTTTGAGTTTAGTTACAGTAAAAACAACAGATATTTCGGAAAAGTATGAGCTAAATGGTTCTAGCATGTTTGAGAACATTAGAGAACCCGTGACAGTGAGGCGGTTGTAGAAGCCTTCCACAGCTTCTGTAACAGAATAATATCGAAAGACCATTCGCAAAATCTAAAGTAGTTATGGAAATATGTAAGGGCTCTCAGTGGCACCACACAGTGTTCCGACACTCAGTAAATGACACAGCAACTGAAACTCATGGTAGAAAAGTAACAGTAGAAATATTTCTGACGCGATTGCGGAAGAAAACTATCACACTTGATATTTTAATACACGTAACAGCCCAGGTATCGAAACTCTTTGTTTTATATTCTGGTAAAAATAAAAAAATATGATCTGGGGCGCCACTTTTACTAAACCTGAGGTATGCTTCTAACGTATTGCTGCAGCTGAAATTACACAACCCCAGTTTCTCTCATCACTGCAAGGAGGAATGGAATGAATATTAGTGTCAGTGGCGTTAAAATAGTTGGAATTCCTCAGATTGTACGAATCTCCAGCATCTAATGAAATCCCAAACAAATTCTCACAATTAGCGGCTGAGTTAGCGCATCTTTTAACCATAATATACCGCACATAATTCGAGCAAAAGACTGTGTCCAGTAGTTAGAAGAACGTTCAGGTCACTTCAGTCTACAAAACAAACAACAGACGTGATTCGCAAAAGTACGATACAATATGTATGACATCTATCTCTTAAAAATGAAGCAGGCGACAGTGAACACAAACTTTTAAAAATTAGGATTGACAGAACATGCAACATTGGCTAAGATGGAATGGCTAGAGGGCAAATGCAAGGCTACATAAACCTGTATAATTAGGGGAAAGGTAAATGCCACCTATAGGAAAATCAGTGAGACTTTTTGAAGGAAAATGAAGCAACTGTAAGGCTATCAGGATCTCATAAGATGGCAAGCCAGTACTAAGCAATGAAGGGAAATCGGAAGATAATGCGGAGAAGGGCTATATACTCGTAAGAGAAATTAAGTTGTAGGAGATCTTACGGAAAGGATGTGCCCAATATTAGGCCCTAGAAAAATTTTATAGACCACTGGACTGAACTCTTGGGTGAACGACATTCCGTCAGAATTACGGGGTATGCTATCGTCCAAAGATAACGGTTGTGCACCTCAGTCGATAATGTTACTCAATACGACACTCTTTAGAGACGTCTTACTGCAATCCAAAACAGTGAACTGGAGAAGCTAAAGAAATGCGCTCTTTCTCAGCACTCAGCGCTTTCGCACGGAGGTCAATATAGAGCCGAGTATGGAAGCACTTTGCCACAGATAGTGACCTCTGCTGAAGAATTCAGCACCATGGAGTAGGACAAAAAATTATTCAAGTCTCAGATGGAAGTGTGCTTTTGTAAATGTTGAACATTAAAGAGAAAGGTTTGTTAATTAGTGCATCAAGTGATGCTTTGTCAGTGACAGTTTGAATTTATCAAGCACTCCTATAGCAAGGGATTGCATCAAAATAAATAAACCTTTTATACATTCACGTAGTAAAGTGCACTTTATTTCATATATTGCAATTCCAAAGAGGCATCTTCTAGGGCAATCAAAAAACGCAGAGACGGATGTAGTTTCATCTGCTCATAACATTGAGATTGGAGGGAGAGCCAGCCATATCAAAACCATTCCACCACGAAACATTTTCAGATTTCGAGTATAATGTGATAATTCCAGTTCCAAAGAAGGCAGGCGCTGACAGATGTGAATATTAACAACCAAGAATCTTTACAGTGACTGGAAGAACTTGATCATGGAAAAATCAGTTTTGGTTGCGGGGAAAGGTAGGAACATGCTAGGCACTATTGACCTCACGACTTATCTTAGAAGGCAGCTTAAACAGATTCAGATGTATGTTTACAGCATATGTAGACTTAGAGATAGCTCTTGAAAGTATTAGCTGCAATAACCTCTCTGAAATTCTGAAAGTAGCAGGAATAAAACACAGATAGCAAAAATTTATTTACAGCTTTTTAGAAAAACAACTTGTAAATACAAGAGTCGAAGGACGTGAAATGGAACCCGGGATTGAGATGGGAGTGAGACAATGTTATAGCCTATTTCCGGTATTATTCAATCTCTAAATTAAATATCCAGTAAAGGAAACCAAGAAGAAACGTTGAAACAGAATTAAAGTTTAGGGGGATAAAACGATAACTTCATGATTTGACGACTACACGGCGATTCTGTTTGAGGCAGCAAAGAGCTTCGATCGACAGGTGAACAGTATTGACAGTATTTTGAAAAGAGGTTATAAGATGAACATCAACAAAAGGAAAATGAGGGTAATGGAATTTAAACGAAATAAATCGTGCAAATCAAATAGTGCGATGCCGAGGGACTAATGTGGAGCTTTGTACCAAAATAGTCTTCGGGTTGAATACCAAAACAATTGTTGAAAGTCATAGAGAAAATTCTAAGCTCAACTGCCATGAATTAACGCGAGTTGAACGACCTCTTCCATCCCTACCAACCCCAAAAATATTGGTTATGCGAAAAGTAACTCGCATTTTTTTTAACATGACAATCTGAAGCGCGTGGGTCAAGACAGGTAGATGCAGTGTTTCTTGACTTCCGAAAAGACTTGGACAAAGCAATTGAACCGGTACCACACCAGCGCTTATTAATGGAAGTACTGTTTTATGGAGTATGAAGTGAAATACGTGACTGCATTGAGTACTTATTGGTAGATATTCGGCAACTCGCCTGTAGGAGTCCTGCTCGTGAGCAAGTAGCATTTTCGTCCCTTACATTCAGCATTACACTTGATCCATAAAACTTAGGATGTTACTGTTTAATGCCAACATTGAATTCCGCTAGATTAAGAAATAACTTACACTGCATTTATTTATCTATAAAATTTAATATTTTACAACCATTTTTTACACGATGAATTTTGAAGCTACATTATCTGGGACATCTTGCGTCTGATATCATACACTCATTCGGACTCCTTTCAGAATCTATTGAATTATGTTATGTCTCACATTATAAAGGGATCAATGGGTATCAGCGCAGACATTTTTTATGATGTGCCTTAATATGTACACATATCGGTGTGTTGGTTGTTTGGTCTGTATTGAAAGTCTTTCCACAAACTTTCCAACCTCGTGTATTCTGCATGGACGTACCCAGGCAGGGAAGTGAATGACGACTGACAGTACAAACTACGGGTTTTGCATCCACGCGTCCACACTTCAATATCTGGACTTTTTCCGTCGGAAAATTGCGCATCAATGGCTCCCTTGAAGTTGGAGATTCTACCCAGCCTAAAAACATACGACTTTTAATTTTGTTTCAGAACTGAATAGTAAAGGATAGAAATTACTAAATTCAAGTCGTGACAGAGACAGTGGCGGAAGCAAATGGGTCAAGTTAAAGACACTGTCCACCGAATAAAAAATAAACATTCAACAGAAAAGAGGACGGAAAACCAAAGGATACGAGACAAGCACAATCATTAGCTCGTCAGGCGTGTTGCAAGAAGCTGTATCTATTTCGTAAGAGCAAATGGCGAGGGACCAACACATCAATTAACAGCCTGTGAAGTGTATCTATCAGAAAAATGAGGTCACATTCGGTCTTTACGAAGCGAGCTTTGCGTCTCACGCTAGCTTCCTTTCACACTCCAGCTCTCCAGTGCTTGTCATGGGCTGATAATTGGGGTAGATGGAAATCACAGTAATACCACTCGATTCTACGATCACGATACTGTAGTGAATCTATGTCCTAGATGCTGCAGCACAGGCTATCAGCTAGCCAAAGATGTACTCAAGGTGATCGTCTTCACCGGCTGAACTCCATGTGGCTTGCCGCCTACCATTTACTGATGGTGAATCTGACTCTCTTCTGACCAAACCACACCGCAGAATGCTGCCAATACTCGTCATCAATGCGTAATCGAGCAACAAGTCCTCTCGGGGTCCACGTTCCTGTTCAACAGCCAGGTGCCCCCGGATGCTGTTCAACAAAGCGCCCTCGAATGCTGAAACTTACCAGGGAAGGGAGAAAATGAACCGGCCCCACGACTACCGACACCAGACACTCCGCCGATGGGTCATAAAGGATCATGGTAAAACCTCGAGTGGGAGAGAGTACACACCACAGTCAGCAGGAGAACCACTTCACGCTGGGTAGCCGCCACACCGCTCGCCAGCTGCCGCCAGGATCGCGCACATCAACTCCTAGTCGTACAGACGCAGAGCTGACTCGATGTATGTTGTCTACAACCCAACACGCCGCTGAATGAGCAACAGCTGAGGCCGCTGCAGGAGAACGAAGACTTGCAAACATTATGAACAAGTAACTGAACTCTAATAATGTTTTACTGGAGTCGTTGACGCTTCACAGGTTTCCAACAGCTGTCCTGATTTCATGCAAAGGTGTATGCCCTCGGATCTCCGCAATAACTATAATTATTAGACCACAAGTATCTTACATACCGATGTGCTGTTGTTCAATTCACCGTCCTCAGTCACGAGTAGAAATATCGACACTTACACCCATTACGCGCTATGAGTTTGGAACGCACTACGCATTACTATTGACGGTCATTCTTAAAGAAATTAATAATTAAGTGAAGCAATATATAACTCAAATAATAAAATGAGAAGGGTAATTAAATCTGGGGAGAGGCGTCAGAAAGTTTGAGCGATATTAGACGCATGATATGCCACGTAATGATACCATAAACTAAATATACTTTCAGAATTCATGCGGGCCGGTGTGGCCGTGCGAATCTAGGCGCTTCAGTCTGGAACCGCGTGACCGCTACGGTCGCAGTTTCGAATCCTGCCTCAGGCATGGATCTGTGTGATGTCCTTAGGTTAGTTAGGTTTAAGTAGTTCTAAGTTCTAGGGGACTGATGATCACAGATGTTAAGTCCCATAGTGCTCAGAGCCATTTTTGTAATGCAATTTTAATGAATACCTGCTTGGATGAGTCTACCTTGGTGAATGATCAGATACGATCAGCCGCGTGTAAGACAGATGGATGACTTCGAATCATTGGTAACTATAGTCATCTACAGAGGTGGAGGGGTGACTACGGCTTAGAACGGCAGGCGGCAGATACCTGAGACGACATAGCAGGCTAGTGTCGAAATTAACGCTTTGTTTGACTCGTACAACTGTGGTACGTCGGTAAAGGTAACAACCACTCCCAGGCAGTACATGAGAAGAGCCAGATGACTGGCGAGATCAAAACGAGCGTCCAGTCAGCTGGCTGCAACACGCGCGCCCAGCTCTGCTGGCACGCAACCCCATTGCATGAGCCGCGCCGGAAACACGAAGTCGGTTGTGAATCTGCAAAGGCAACCAGTTCTGAGATGGATGACTGCGTCACAGCGTAGTGGTTACCACACCACGATGACAGAAGATGGCTGCAGGCACGGTATTCGACCCACTGTCCCCTGTGCAGGTGTCCGGCTTGTCGATAGAGTTAACTTGGAATATTTGCTTTGCCGCGGCACTGGGACTGAAATGTGGACTTAGTGGGGGAAGCTGGTACCGTGTCAGAGCCCCGAAGGCATGACTTCTTCTGGAGGCTCCTTGTGGTCTCCTTAACTATCATAGGAGAACTGATGGGCCGCGAATGAAACTAAACTCCTGGAAATTGAAATAAGAACACCGTGAATTCATTGTCCCAGGAAGGGGAAACTTTATTGACACATTCCTGGGGTCAGATACATCACATGATCGTGATTTCCCTAAATCACTCCAGGCGAATGCCGGGATGGTTCCTCTGAAAGGGCACGGCCGACTTCCTTCCCCATCCTTCCCTAATCCGATGAGACCGATGACCACGCTGTCTGGTCTCCTTCCCCAAAAACCAACCAACCATCACATGATCACACTGACAGAACCACAGGCACATAGACACAGGCAACAGAGCATGCACAATGTCGGCACTAGTGCAGTGTATATCCACCTTTCGCAGCAATGCAGGCTGCTATTCTCCCATGGAGACGATCGTAGAGATGCTGGATGTAGTCCTGTGGAACGGCTTGCCATGCCATTTCCACCTGGCGCCTCAGTTGGACCAGCGTTCGTGCTGGACGTGCAGACCGCGTGAGACGACGCTTCATCCAGTCCCAAACATGCTCAATGGGGGACAGATCCGGAGATCTTGCTGGCCAGGGTAGTTGACTTACACCTTCTAGAGCACGTTGGGTGGCACGGGATACATGCGGACGTGCATTGTCCTGTTGGAACAGCAAGTTCCCTTGCCGGTCTAGGAATGGTAGAACGATGGGTTCGATGACGGTTTGGATGTACCGTGCACTATTCAGTGTCCCCTCGACGATCACCAGTGGTGTACGGCCAGTGTAGGAGATCGCTCCCCACACCATGATGCCGGGTGTTGGCCCTGTGTGCCTCGGTCGTATGCAGTCCTGATTGTGGCGCTCACCTGCACGGCGCCAAACACGCATACGACCATCATTGGCACCAAGGCAGAAGCGACTCTCATCGCTGAAGACGACACGTCTCCATTCGTCCCTCCATTCACGCCTGTCGCGACACCACTGGAGGCGGGCTGCACGATGTTGGGGCGTGAGCGGAAGACGGCCTAACGGTGTGCGGGACCGTAGCCCAGCTTCATGGAGACGGTTGCGAATGGTCCTCGCCGATACCCCAGGAGCAACAGTGTCCCTAATTTGCTGGGAAGTGGCGGTGCGGTCCCCTACGGCACTGCGTAGGATCCTACGGTCTTGGCGTGCATCCGTGCGTCGCTGCGGTCCCGTCCCAGGTCGACGGGCACGTGCACCTTCCGCCGACCACTGGCGACAACATCGATGTACTGTGGAGACCTCACGCCCCACGTGTTGAGCAATTCGGCGGTACGTCCACCCGGCCTCCCGCATGCCCACTATACGCCCTCGCTCAAAGTCCGTCAACTGCACATACGGTTCACGTCCACGCTGTCGCGGCATGCTACCAGTGTTAAAGACTGCGATGGAGCTCCGTATGCCACGGCAAACTGGCTGACACTGACGGCGGCGGTGCACAAATGCTGCGCAGCTAGCGCCATTCGACGGCCAACACCGCGGTTCCTGGTGTGTCCGCTGTGCCGTGCGTGTGATCATTGCTTGTACAGCCCTCTCGCAGTGTCCGGAGCAAGTATGGTGGGTCTGACACACCGGTGTCAATGTGTTCTTTTTTCCATTTCCAGGAGTGTAATTTGCCTGCTGTGTTGTTATAATCAAGATAACAACACCCTGAGCTCTTCAGCTGATAGCAGTGGTTGCAAAAGCCCAGCAAATGTTCCCAAATACTTGCGCATAAAATAGAACTGGCACTGAAGTTGGATATCAGGAAAACTCTATGTTTACAAAAGGAGACTGCTAACAAGACTTGAACGATCAATCCCAGAATATTGCTGAGATGTGTGTGAAATATACGAAATAGGCCTATCAGAGGATACTGAACCTATAAAATGAGGGGTAACAGAAGTTTGCTCCAAGAAAAGCGTCGCGAAAATGCAAAAAAACCTGAAATGGCCGATGGTCAAGACAGATTCCGTGAAAGCTGTGGGTTAAAGAGCATTTCGCTCTCATTTAAGTATGTGACCTAAAGAGTCAGCCTTCAGGAATTGTGAAACGAGCCCTGTCGTACAGGAGGTGGGATGCCTCAAAGGGCGCAGATTCACCACAAGATGGGGAAATTCACAGGCGCCTATTGTCATTGAGACTTAAGCTTTGCAGTGTGCGAGTGAGACGAACGAGAACCTACGTGATAGGGAATCCCACTAGAAGGCTGTTGTGGTCAAGGAGACGTAGCAGTGTTAGATATGGCTGACCTAAGATCGGCCACAATGGGAAATATCTATGAAAACTATTTAATTCTGTAGTAGTGCAGGGAATCAAGCCAGAGTAATTTTAATCTCCCATTCTCCATAAATGTTCGTGGTTTTCCCAATAAAACTTGAATATTGATCATATCTATAATAGTTTAGTATTTACTGTAAAAGTGAAATTAACAAGTTTTATAATCTGAACGGTTTGGTCGACCTTAACGATCGACATTTCGTATAGAAGCGCATCATTAAAATTACAAACGTAAATATCATCTATATAACTTTATTTGTTTGATAGATATAGTAAATTTAAGTTATCAGTATTTTCATTTACGCATCAGCTCATCATTTCGTCCACACAAAACACATTGAACGATGACAGCATGACACCTTATTAAATCATTAGAAAATAGAATATTGGCTGTAAAGTGTAGTACATAGTAGCTACTTTCGTTCCTTATTTGTTTATCAGAAATCACATTGGTATAACGATACTGGCCGTGATATTCAATGTTAAGAAGGAAATTGTATTGGTTTTATGTAAAAGTATTTAACGTTTATTATGTAATGGATATTATTGTTACTTTATTTAGAACGTGAAAGTGATCAAGCTTTGATTATTTAAATATCTCTAAATGTAAAGTAATGTAGAATAAGCTGTAGCCAGTCAGGTGGACGGCTTCAAGAAAGGGAACTGAATTAGTCAGTTGAGCGAAGAAGTTTGCCGCGCGGGAAACGCGGTCGGACACGGGCGGAGGGCAGTTCTGGTTGAGACACCAAAGGGGACAGTTCGGATGGAGACGCGAAAACGGACGGTCGGTCTTTAGGTAGCTAGGAAGTGAAACGACGTAGAATATTTCGCGTTGTGTGGTATCGTGGGAGTCAGTCTGTGAGCGGAGAGCAGCTTCGTGCCTGGTGTGAACTCTAACTTTTCACATATATAACTTGTATTTCGCGATGAGATTGTGAATTATCGAACTGTGTCAAATGCATATGCGATCGAGTGTAACAGTAACCATAAATACGACCACTTTCGCCATGAGTTTGCTTTTTGAATGAACATTATTCTAACCAAATCGCAACTGTGTGGCCTACATCAGTTATGAATCGTTAATTTAGTGCCCGATATTATTATTACAATTATTATATGTTATGTTAACTTTGAATTTCGCAAACTTGCCATCAGCCACACAATTTAACCAAAGGGTTAAAAGTGTAATGCGACACATGCGCTTCAACCCCTAGACGAGTTTGAGCCAAGACATTTCGACGGAGAGGAACCGCATGTGACACCGAACATCTTTGGGATGTTAGCTCGCTAATCCCACTTAAAAGTTTCAGGAACCACGACTGACGAATTTAGGAGCATACTATAACCCTACGTATCACCCCTGTAGGCTCTACAAAGAGAAAATTAGACAAATAACATGATGCATAGACACATTCAAGCAATCATTTTTCCAATGCTCCACACGCGAATGGAATGCGATTATGATAGGTCTACCAGATTTCAGAGAGAAGAAACCGGGACACTTGCGTCTATATTTTGTACCTTACTTCATTACTACACTTGCGCTTACCTTTCTTGTCAGTTGTCATAGCATTTTGAAATCGATAATAGGCCTATGACAATGCAATAGCTGAAAAACCGTTAACAAGAATTTATCTTAATTTTGTGAATTGGAAAGAAAGATATAGGTACATTACACATAAATAAAATTCTTCTCTTCAGAAATAAAAAATGATGATATATAACTTTTTTACTGTAATAGCCTGGATATATTTTCTGCAATGTTTACGCACTTACTGGGTACTTAGGTACAATTTGTTAATCTTATAAAATATGTAATATTACAAAAAATTATCAGATATAAATTAAACACTTCATATTAAAATTTAAGATTTCGGACTGTTAGGGCGAGCGTGCAAATTCATGGCAAAAAAGTTCAATAAGCATGCTTACACACGCCACAACGCTCATATTCTTCTCAAAATTAACTTCCATATGCCTGCAGGCCTCTTAGGAGAAATGGTGTGAGTTAAGTGACGCTCTTTTATACCTCCTTCGATTTTGTTTTAACTTATTTTGACGGTGTTAATTGAAAGACAGGGATAGGTACTATCTCCATTCTTTTCAACATATTCCTTACTGTTTCTTTAAGCATAAGACGAGTTTAACCAAATGACGTAGGCCTATTCACTGTGAAAACATATATTTATGTAACATTGTACTGCCAGGTAACCTGTTTTTCACAAATATGTAATGAAATGAAAAATGTTATTGCACACATTTTGTTTCTCGGTACAACAGGACGTTTGTGTGTGAACAGGGACTGTCCCTTCTAAACTGGGACGGTTGGTCAGCCTGTAACCTCCTGCCGCAGGAAGTATCCTCTCTCAAGCACTTCTGTTGTGCAAAAAATTGATATTAATGTAGATATGGAGTGGAACTTACGAACACGAATAAACTACCAAATTGAGCGGCCTTATCTGAAACTGGATTAAAGCAAATTCACCAACATTTAGAGCCCAATGAGAATTTCGCTGTCATACGTAGAGGAGAGAGTGGATAGATGGACAGAGTACGCTGAAGAACTGTGTCAGGCGAGGGACTGGTCTGATGACACAATAGAAGAAATGAAAGCCGATATAAAAGACATAGGGTATCCTGTATTGAAGTCAGTCTGGACAGAGCTTTGGATGACTCTCTGCCTGCTTAGCTGTGGTAACACGTTTGCCTACCACACAGCGGGGCCGGGTTTGATTCCCGGCCGGCATGGGGATTTTCTGCGCTCGTGAACTAGATGTTGCACTGTCGTCGTCATCTTTTCTCCGTTACTGACGGAACAGTCGCTCAATGTGGCGTCGACTGAAGTAAGAGTTGCACTCGGCGGCCGAACTTCCCTGGTTGGGGCCCCCTGGCCAACAATGCCACACGATCATTTCATTTCATTTTTTGGAAGACTTGCGATGAAACAAGGCATTAGTGATACCTTGTTTTCCTACGGAATTTGTAAAAGCATTTTGTGGAGTGGCCATCAAACGACTATTCTGGTTAGTGTATAGATCTCTTGAGACGGGAGATATACCATCAGACTATATATGAAATATGATCCACACTATCGCGAAGTTAGCAACGGCAGATAAGTACTATCACACAGTCAGCACGTTCATCTAAATTGCTGACAAGAATAATGCGCAACTGAATGAAAAAAAATAAGAGGATCTATAACAAGACAATGAGTTTCGCTTGCGGAAGGGTAAAGACACCAAAGAGACTGTTCCAATGTTGTGACTGATAAAGGAAGCAGAACTTAAGAAAAATCAGAGAAGTTAATATAATTTGTCGATCTAGAAATGGCATTTGAAACAATGAAGTAGTACTAGATTTTCAAAATTCTGAGAGAAATACAAGTAAGCCATAGGAAAAGATGAGTAACATACAATACGTACTTGAACCATATTCGCTGGTGACATTGCAGTACCCACTATAAAGTGAGGAAGAAGTACGTGACATACTAAATGGAGCGGTTAAATGGCACATACTTTTAATATGGAGTGATGGTAAACCGAAGAGAGACAGAAGTAATGAGACGTAGCAGAAATGAGATTCACGAGGAACATAAAATCAAAATTTGATCACACGAAGTAGAAATTAAAGAATTTTGCAAGCTTGGAAGCAAAACAGCACATGACGGACAAAGCAAAGAGGACATAAAGAGCAGACTAGCGCGGATAGAGAGAGTATTCTTGCCGGCGAAATTTACTAGTATCAAATGAAGGGCTTATTTCAATATTGGTACAAGTCCATTACCTCCAATTTTCGGTCTATAATGCTTCTGAAATTAATGAACCAAACAAACAGAAAGAAAAGTTCATCTCTAAGCCATATGTTTGAATATTTCTGGTATGTTAACTACAGATTTTTCAGTTCTCATTTAACTTTAAGTCTGTATCTCAATATGAACCAAAATGGTCTATTGAAATAAGCGCTTCAAATAAAAGCCATAATTTGAGGATGAAATTCTAGCAAATGTCAGTTTGGAGCAGAACATTGTATGGTAGTGAATCATGGACGGTGGGAAAACTAGAAAATAAGAAAATCTGTATGTTTGACATGTGGTGCTGGATGAGGTTTTTTAGAAATAGGTGGACTGATAAGGAATAAAGAAGTTTTTCGTAAAATTGACTTAGAGAGGAAGACATGGAAATCACTGATAAAAAGGGACGACAGGATAATATGACATCTGTTTGGGTATGAATCAATAACTTCTATGGTACCAGCGGGAGAAAATGTTCAAATGTGTGTGAATTTCTAACGGACTAAACCGCTGAGGTCTTCGATCCCTAGACGCTACTTAAACTAACTTATGCTAAGAACATCACATACACCTTTGCCTGACCAGACGGAAATGTAGAGGTTAAAACGCTGTAAGGGAATAGTTCCAATAAATAGTTCAGGAGGCAGCGAGAGTTGAAGAGGTTGGTAAAAGACAGGAATTTGGGGCGGGCAACATGAGACCCAACAGAAGACAACTATAAATTATTAAGAATATTATACTGTGAAGTACGACATAGTCCTTTGTAGGCACATGCGAGCAGTGAAATTTTTCCCTGCAGCCATATGCTACAGTCAACTAAAGCGAATTATGTTTGTCATATTTTTGTACTGAAATGACTACAAGCGAGCCGAACTGAGCCGAGCTAACGCGAGCATGAGTTTTTTTCCATATGATTATTTTATTTTGTACAGCGTTTTAACCATCGGTAGTTAGTGAGTTAGATACAACACTAACCAAGGAACCTCACAGTCCGTTCAAAAGGCAAAACAGAAATTGAAAACAGGGCAACCAGCATGTTGAAAGTCAACCACCTCGGTAGAAGTCACATATTCTTCGTAGCTCTCGTGTCACGAGCCGAGGAGGAAATGAAGGTCTTGCATGTAAAATTTGGGGCCGCAATCATCCTGACCTAGATGAAACTGGTGCACGGCTGTTCACGCAAACACTGCCGAAAAAGGAGAATAACTAGGTCGTCTTAGGCACGCACACACAATACTCCTACAGTCTTACTGTTCCTTTATTTGTACGCCTTGCATTTGTTCAGAAAAACAACGAGAGAAATGCGAATGATCAGCACACACGAAACTAACTTTCTTCTATGCAGTTACATAGCTAACACAGTCTTGTTGCTTGCAGAGGAAAAGTCGTATATTACACATTTCAGGACTCCCTTGTTAAAATCCACGTAGTAGATGGTGTAAAATTGTTTGAAACAGTATTTATGACCTTACAGTTTTATTGCATTGCGAGTTTACTGCCCCGTATCTGATGATTGCTTTCCAAATTTCTAACGTATGTATATGACTAGTATCTTCTCATCAGTAATATCATCTAAAGATGAGTTAGGAATAGCATGCAAGAACTCAGTTTCACAAACAATGCCCAGTTTATTTGAGCATCGTAATCCACAGACGTTGACAGTTTCAAAGAAAAAGTTGCAACCGTGGCCTAAAATTTGATCTGTATTGCCAAATGGCTCTGGCATATCGCCATAACGTCATTCTCAATGACGCCATTTGTCGAGGTACCTATATCCATTTCTACATGTTAATCTGCATAACCTAAATATGCCTAAGGCAATAAATATACATGACAACAAGGAAATAAGATGAACGTTGGTTCGGATACGGCGTTACACTGATGGCAGTCCTGTAACTGGCTGGCTCAGTTAGATCGCAGCTCCGAGGCAGGAAAAAGGATACCGCCTTCACGAGAACAATGTCTAGAAAAGCACTGCGGTAATCACAAAACCTTCCGACTGACGACAGCTTTACTTTACCCTTTCGGAATCCACTAAGAAAAATTACAGGGTGAATCACCTAAAACTTGCAATGCAAATATTGCGGAACTGGAAAGTGCTATTGACATGCTGTTCACACAGAATGGATTGGTAAAACCTTCCGACTGACGACAGCTTTACTTTACCCTTTCCGGATCCACTAAGAAAAATTACAGGGTGAATCACCTAAAACTTGCAATGCAAATATTGCGGAACTGGAAAGTGCTATTGACAAGCTGTTCACACAGAATGGATTGGTAATCAGAGGCTCGAATTGTCAGCCAATAAACAGATTGCAACAATATTTAGAAAGTGTATGTTTTGAGCACATACTCTTCTTAAACGGAATAGTTCCAGTTGACATGAACAAACTAAAAGTAGAGTAAATGAGAATGTCAGTGGATTTCGTTGCTCGTTCTACAGCTAGTCGTTTACGAGATTTCATGTTTTTTTTGGGGGGGGGGGAGGGGGGCGGGTGCTCTGAGCCCTATGGTACTTAGCTTGTGAGGTCATAATTCCCCTAGAACTTAGAACTACTTAAACCTAACTAACCTAAGGACATTACACACTTCCATGCCCGAGGCAGGATGCGAACCTGCGACCGTAGCGGTCGCGCGGTTCCAGACTGAAGCGCCTAGAACCGCTCGGCCACCCCGGCCAGCTTCGGGTTTTGAAAAGTTTCCACAACTACCCCTGTCTATGCAATTCAACATGGGTAGTTGCTAGATACATTTTTGTTGTTCTTGGGTAAGTGTACTTGTAAGTTCGTTGGGTGCCTTGCATCTTCCTAATCTGTTAGTGACTGACAGTACGCCGTGAGTGGACGATGGGATTTGTCAATCCAGTAAAAGTCGACGTTCTCGTGGTGTATGGAGACTGTAAGAAGAATGTAGTTCGTTCTTGTACGATGTATGTGTCATGATATTTGTTGTTGTTGTGGTCTTCTGTCCTGAGACTGGTTTGATGCAGCTCTCCATGCTACTCTATCCTGTGCAAGCTTCTTCATCTCCCAGTACCTACTGCAACCTACATCCTTCTGAATCTGCTTAGTGTATTCATCTCTTGGTCTCCCTCTACGATTTTTACCCTCCACGCTGCCCTCCAATGCTAAATTTGTGATCCCTTGATGCCTCATGACATGTCCTACCAACCGATCCCTTCTTCTAGTCAAGTTGTGCCACAAACTTCTCCCCAATCCTATTCAGTACCTCCTCATTAGGTACGTGATCTACCCACCTTATCTTCAGCATTCTTCTGTAGCACCACATTTCGAAAGCTTCTATTCTCTTCTTGTCCAAACTAGTTATCGTCCATGTTTCACTTCCATACATGGCTACACTCCATACAAATACTTTCAGAAACGACTTCCTGACACTTAAATCTATACTCGATGTTAACAAATTTCTCTTCTTCAGAAACGATTTCCTTGCCATTGCCAGTCTACATTTTATATCCTCTCTACTTCGACCATCATCAGTTATTTTACTCCCTAAATAGCAAAACTCCTTTACTACTTTAAGTGTCTCATTTCCTAATCTAATTCCCTCAGCATCACCAGATTTAATTTGACTACATTCCATTATCCTCGTTTTGCTTTTGTTGATGTTCATCTTATATCCTCCTTTCAAGACACTGTCCATTCCGTTCAACTGCTTTTCCAAGTCCATTGCTGTCTCTGATAGAATTACAATGTCATCGGCAAACCTCAAAGTTTTTACTTCTTCTCCATGAATTTTAATACCTACTCCGAATTTTTCTTTTGTTTCCTTTACTGCTTGCTCAATATACAGATTGAATAACATCGGGGAGAGGCTACAACCCTGTCTCACTCCTTTCCCAACCACTGCTTCCCTTTCATGCTCCTCGACTCTTATAACTGCCATCTGGTTTCTGTACAAATTGTAAATAGCCTTCCGCTCCCTGTATTTTACCCCTGCCACCTTCAGAATTTGAAAGAGAGTATTCCAGTTAACATTGTCAAAAGCTTTCTCTAAGTCTACAAATGCTAGAAACGTAGGTTTGCCTTTTCTTAATCTAGCTTCTAAGATAAGTCGTAAGGTTAGTATTGCCTCACGTGTTCCAACATTTCTACGGAATCCAAACTGATCTTCCCCGAGGTCCGCTTCTACCAGTTTTTCCATTTGTCTGTAAAGAATTCGCGTTAGTATTTTTCATGATATTTAAATAGACATAAGATATCTCGGCAATTATTTATCAAACTCTAAAACACGCAATTATCGTGAAATTGATAGTCTAATGACTAGACAAAGTAGCAGAAGCAACAAATAACGACAGATGAAGGTGATATTACGGTTCTTGCAGCTAATGCAGCTGATCCGCACGTTAGCTCCAGCGCTATCGCACGGGGAAGTGACAGGAGTCAGGCAAGTGATGTACGCATTGTCCATCGACATAGATTCCGTCCCTGTCACTTTTCTCTTCATGAAGAGCGACAAGGAAACGATTGTGAAAATCGTGTTAACTTCCGTACATCGGCACTACGACAGGATGCTTCAGATGTGTCTTGTACCTTGTTTGACGATGAAGCCACATTTTCCGTTCCGGCCAGTTAAACCGCAAAAACCTGTACTATTGGTCTGTTGGCAATGCTCATCGTCTTCGACAGGTGGAAAGTCAGAGTGCATTGTAAATGTGTGGTGTGACATAGAGAACCACCAGCTCAAGGGCTCGAGTTTCATAGAAGGAACACTGAAGGCGCACAGTTATCGCAGCATACTAACAGGGCATCTACCACGGATGCTTGAAGATGTTCTTCTGCAAATTACCAGGAACCTGTGTTACCAACATGACGGCTGTAAAGTCCATACTGCAACGAGTA
This sequence comes from Schistocerca nitens, assembly GCF_023898315.1. Lineage (NCBI taxonomy): Eukaryota > Metazoa > Arthropoda > Insecta > Orthoptera > Acrididae > Schistocerca > Schistocerca nitens. The sequence goes on along the minus strand of NC_064621.1, from coordinate 475,791,141 downwards.
CCAAAGCATGTCTTCGAATTGCTTACAAACCGTTGAATTGGACGCAGAGGATCTATAACGTGGCCGACCTGTTGCCCGGATTTCATGCCTGTAGAGTTTTTCTTGTGGAAAAATCTAAAAGACGATGTCTACAAGGACTTATGAACTACGCCCGATGATATGCAACGACGTATTACTGTAGCCTGCTTGGACATCTCCGATGAAATGCTAGCAAGCGTTCTGAGTTGTTCTATACTAGAGTAGAAGTTTGTATTAGTGCTCCGGTTGTCATGCTGAACACAGCTTCTGATGGTCAACTGCCTCGTTAATGGTTACAATGCAGATAACTAACGTTCTTTAGAGTGTGCAACCACAGGTATTGTACAAGCGGAGGTGTGGGAACTTTTGAAAATACCATATCTCATAAACGACTTGCACTGCAACAAACTCCGCTGTGATTCTAATCTACCCTACTTCTAGACTGATAATGTCAACAGGCATTTTTCCATTTAAAAAAGTGTGTGTCTGCACAAAAATGAACTTTCTAAGTATTATTGCGTTACGTATATCAATAACAATTTCCATTTCCGCAATATTTGCGGTGCAATTTTTAGGTGATTTACCCTGTGTTTTGCCTCCCATTAAGGGAAGTTACCTGAAATTATATAAAATTGTTCTGGCAAAAAAGTTTGAACGATGCTTAAATATGTCTAATGACTACTTCACACAAAAAATTGTAAAACAGGTGTTATGCTACAAAGCAGTCAAATGTTTCATGAATGAATGTTGAAGTTCAGATTATTGGGAACTACTTGGTTGTTATGCGCCGACTAGAACGCATAAAAAAATTTACGCATGGGGCCCTTCTTCCAAATGGCCGTTCCTTCCGAAGCTAACAAATAGGATATTCAAGTATCTGTATTTATGAGCTATGTGGCAACGTATTCCGAACGACAGATTCTCTGTGAAAATTATCATGTGTGATAAAACTACATGATGAAGCTATAAATCGAATACAAACTATAGCCAATAAAATTTTTACTGCTACCATAAGCCAAACTACTAGTCTCCCATTTCAAGATATTAAACATAGTACCCCTTCAGTTTTATATCATTTCAGAAGTCTGTTTGGTGCCCTTTCTTATCGCGGAAGATTTTTTATCTCAGACGAATCCGATATACACAAGCAATCAATAATACTGACAGTGTGTGTGTGTGTGTGTGTGTGTGTGTGTGTGTTTGTTTGCCTGCCTGTCAAAATCCATTCCAAAATGTGTTACTTTTCTTCTCTGAGCATATCTGACAAACGGCCAATCGCCACATAATGTAAGACTTCAGTGACAACGTAATATTTGTTCATGCCTATTATCTTTGGCTATAGCGATGATGTACTCGAATATGGTGGTAGGTAATTAACACAAGGAGTTCCCTAATATATCCGGATAGAATAAGTTTATCGAGGTGCGACTTTCGAAATATTTGGGATCTCTTCTCCTGTCGGTTTGACTGTGGTTTGTCATGGAGTGAACTTGTTAACATTAGATCAACGTGTACAAAAATCATGCCTTTGCTATCCTTGTCTAAGATCCCTTCTAAACGGACAGAGAAAAGTATTACGTCTTAACTAGGGAGAAATGTTTGATGCATAGTTTTAATTCGGCTGCTATAAGTGTTAAAAATTACTTCCGTTAGCCGGAAAATTTGTAGCGTAATACACTATGCTTAATGAAATACCTCCTTTGATGCAAATAAACTTGAAATACTGTGTTTCGTTTTCCAATAACCAAGTAATCTGAGATAAATTTCTATGCCTTGGCTGCCCTGAGGTCAAAATATTGCTCACACCAAAGACTGCGTAATGAACAGACAGTAAATTTTAGTGGTGTTTCACGCTAAAAATGATTTATATCGTTCCATTCTGGTTCTACACTGACGAATATCGCTTTACGTACTATATGTAAAGGTGACGGCGCAAGATTGCCTGCAGATGTTCGGATTTTGATACAGAAGACAACAATCTATATCAATCAATTCACAATAAAACGGTTATTTGTAACGAAAGTATACGTTTAATTCACAATTTCTAAGATAAAAGGAATTTAGGAAAGACTCTCCATTAACCAGTGAATAGTATATTATGTGATAAAACCCATATTGCTGCTGTAAGAACTGAACCCTATCTTTGAACCAGAACGTTACTTCCATTCTTCATAAAATCATGGTTTCATGACTATCTCAGAAATACTACCAGTATTGCCATTCCTCGTCGTGCATCCTCACCTAAGTAACTACACAATAAACTAAACCACTCAACACAGTGCTGATTTTACTTGTCTCGGAACTACTATGGTCATCGTAAGTACTTTCGTGCAGCCGTTATTCTACTGCAAATTCTACATACTACCTATTATAGCACTGTACAGACAAATAATTCAGTACTTATAGTTAAATATTAGTTAGCAGATAACACCGAGAAAAGACGACGAAAGTGCTACAAAACTTTTTGTTGTGTGTAGACCATACAGCCCAGACACAATGCTGTAGCCGATAGGGCACGCAAGGCTAACGCAGACGGGCGTGAAGTCTGAAACATGAGACTTATAAATGCACTAAAGAAAAATACGTAGCCTTTTTAACACTTAACTTTATTCTCTTGTTGGAATACATCTCTCCTGCATACTCGTAAGATATTGGCACTGATACAAATGGCGCCTTGCTAGGTGGTCGCCATTTAACTTAGCAGAGGGCTATTCTACTGTCTATCTCTCGGCAAATGAGAGCAAGGCTTAGCACGTCCAATCGCTAGCTATGTTGTCCGTACAACTGGGGACGAGGTCTCCTCAGTCTCTCGAGACCTGCCTTGTGGTGGCGCTAGGTTTGCGATCCCACAGTGGCGACACGCGGGTCCGACATGTACTACAGGACCGCGGCCGATTTAAGTTACCACCTAGCAAGTGTGGTGTCTAGCGGTGACACCACACTTTTATTTTCCAAACTGTGCAGCCGGTTGTGTCTACTGAAGACCACAGTTCTGATAGTTTCCAGGAATCGTTTGAATTAACGGGCTCGCTGACGTCTACCATATAAGGACAAACAAATACTACATGCTCTGGATGTTCATACAGCCCATAGTCACACATTGCTTACTGTCGTTTCGCGGTTTTGAAAACACAACTGTAAATCAGTAGACTCATGTATGAGAGGAAGGTTGTTCCAGTCGCAGTCCAGTCATTCAGATGCAGTATATTCGGCATATTCTTAAATCGGTTGGATGACTGACGACTGAATGGTCCCTTTTAAGGAGCACCGTCAAATTGCTTTCCCAATCAAAGCTTCCACTCCATCTGAAATGACTTCTTCACAGACAGAGGAGGAGAAAGAGATTATTGTTTAACGTCTCATAGACAATGAGGACTTTAGAGATGGAGCGCAGTCTCGGGTTAGGTAAGGATGGAGAAGGAAAACGGTCTTGCCCTGTCAAAGGAACCGGCATTTGCCTGAACAGATTTATGGAAATCGCGGAAAACCTAATTCATGATGGCTGGAAACAGGTTTGAATCGTCGTCCTCCCGAACGCGAGTCCAGTGTGCTAACCACTGCTCCACCTCGCTCGGTCCATTTCCTCCAGTTTCAAACAAATTTTGCGGCTAGAGACCACGTCTACTCTTGAGATGGACCATTCCTTGATATCTGAGAAAATGGCATGAACACTTCCCACTTTATTGGGTTAGTCTTCTCCGAGTTTTGTAAACTAGAGGAGAGAATGTCTGAAGCTGTCCCTTTTTCTTAAGCATTCATCTTTAATATGCGAAGTATGACAGTTAAAAAAAATGGCTCTGAGCACTATGGGACTTAAAATCTGAGTTAATCAGTCCCCTAGAATTTAGAACTGCTTAAACCTAACAAACCTAAGGACATCACACACATCCATGCCCGAGGCAGGATTCGAACCTGCGACCGTAGTGGTCGCGCGGTTCCAGACTGAAGCGCCTAGAACCGCTCGGCCACACCGGCCGGCGTATGACAGTTAAAGTAGCTATAATTACTCTCATATGTGCTTCGTAACTGTATCTAATGTAACTGTGGCCACGTGCTCTGCAAGCGTAAAAGACTGCATTCCTATTTTACACAGTATTTAATCCAAAAAATTAGTTCTTGGTATTTAGTTCTTATTGTCCTCTCTTGGTTATTGTACGTTTTGTATATTAACTTACAATTTCGAACACCAAATTCCATTGTAGAACGCTTTTCCTCGGCCGAAAATTCCAATGAACATGTCCTGATTTTTCTTATGTATCACTCCTATCATTAAACCCAACGTCAGAACTGCTGTCTGACGCCTTTAGCTTTCTGAAGGCCAACCAGATTTCTATTTAACAACTACTCGAATTTCTTTAAATTATTCTGCACATCGTTATTGTCAACAAACCAGGTATACAGGTATTTAGGCCGATTGTGTGAGAGCTTCCCCATTTTTCCGGCGGATTTTCCTTTTGGTCTCCCTTGTACTCCATATTTATTTCGTTTAAAAAATGGTTCAAATGGCTCTAAGCACTATGGGAGTTAAAATCTGAGGTCATCAGTCCCCTAGACTTAGAACTACTTAAACCTAACTATCGTAAGGACATAAATCACATCCATGTCCGAGGCGACCGCAGCAGCAGCACGATTCTGGACTAAAGCACCTAGAACTGCTCGGCCACAGCGGCCGGCTATTTCGTTCAAAAGTAATTTAAGTTACTGTACTCCTGTTTTCCTCTTTCGTCGATTGAAGTATTCCTTCCGATATCCTAGCGTTTCTTCACAGTTACGTTACTGGCACCTATTTTTATTTGTCCAGCTTCTGAGACTCCCCGTTTTAGAGACGTCCATTCCTTTTTAACAGGTCTTAACTGAACAGCATGCTGTGGTGTTCCTTATCAAATTATCTACAGCCTTACAAAACTGCAAACGCATCTTATCAGTCGGCATTACTTCAGGATCCATTCCACATCGTTTCATTTAGATGATTCTCTTAAATTTCAGTGTACATCATTACTAGACCGTGATCCCAGACTACGACGGTTACAATAGCCAGGGCGCATAAGGCGACCGCCGTTTTATTCTCATGAAGTGTGCTGCAGCCTAGGGACGAATAACAATAGGAGCGTGGGCCGGGGCAGGAGGGGAAGGAATGCAGTAAGGCAAATGACAGCAACCACAGGTAGGTACCTAAAGTGATGTGTGTTGTGAGTGCAAATTTAGGCTACAGATAGGACCATACCGAGATCTTGGAGAGAGAGGCCCCCAACAAAGGTGTAGACACAGCGGGGAGGCCCAAAAACTGACCAGTTAAAATGAAAACGAGGTAGACAATGTAAGGATTAAGTGAGAGAGGCGCATGAGTTCTCCTGCCGCCCGTCTTTTGTCTGCAAAAGGAAGCCTTCCGATCAGAGCGAAACGAAATCGCAAGCTATTTCGGCCATGTCACTACGTCCAAGTAGCTTACAAAGGAAAGACCGATCGAGTAAGTGTCACTTGGGATATGTGTTAACTGTGCTCCTTAGACGGCTAACTCGTGTTAAAGCACTGTGTTTTTGCTGCTGCTTCGCTGCTATGCTGTAGGATCTCAATGGTTTGCCACAGTTTTAAGCGGCCAGGAAGTTTCATATCAGCGTACTGTCTGCTGCACAGTGAGAAATTCATCCTGGTACCTGCAAAACGTTATTGTTATCAGATTACAAGATGTGGTGTAAAATAACGGTTGCAAATTTTGAACAACAAAGCATACACTTGCTGTTATAATAAAGTTAATAAGAGCTTTCGAATAGTACCGAGCGACACCGACTTTCCATCTAGTTGAAGGTGAGGTCAGGTCCCAATGGTCTGAGAGCGCCAGCGCTGCAAATATCCGTATCACTGGCCGGCTGTTCGCGCGGTGCTCCTCGGCCGCGCTGGTTCCCTTTCCGCGGCTGGCAGCCATCCGAACGGCGTCTCGCGTTATGCGGCGACGGTAATGCGCCGCATAAAAGTAAAAAGAGAACGAGTGGCATGGAGAGGAAAAAAATGCGAAAAGCTCAACAAAAAACACGCGGCGAACGAATGTCGCTGTCACAGGGGCAGAGCGGCAGCCCGCCGCACACGCCCGCCGCATAAAATAAATCCAGCAAACTGTATTTAGAATCCGCCCACGTGCGAAAAATATACACGCATGTGAACGTTGCCGCCAGGAATGAATTTAGTGAAACGTGTTTGACGCGAGCACTGTGATGTGGTTCGTTTAATTTGAGTGCGACGTTCGCGACGCGATGGTAGATTTGGCTTTTAACGCTGCGTTACCGCTATAGCCATTAGACTTTTTTTTCGAAATGTTCGTTAGCTAAGGACAAATAGAGATTCTAATACGAACGGAGTGCCGTACTCGTCAAAGCTTCCGTAGGCCAAGAGCGTAAGTTTACCTGGGATGGGGAAACAATACAATGGGAATACCATATGACAATCCTGTGCAAGAGAGGCAGTTACACACATTTTCTGTAATTTTAGAAAGTATCAAGAAATGTAATATAGTCCTGACACTCATTGGTGTTATTGTTCTTAGAATGTGACTGGTGATGGAATGAAACTAACGAGAAATGGCGAGGAAGCCAAATGGCTCTTGACGTAATACGCCCGTAACGATGAAGTTCGCTTATAATTCTTTTGCTACTTGATTTAAGAATACTTATTACACTTTTGAATTATAAGCGTTATTAAAATATTGGGAGATACGATTCGTAGTAAAATAAATGTAGAGGGTGTAAAAACGTATGAACTAAATGATACAAGCTACAAGGTCTTGAATAAGAAGTGCCTTCTAAATTACATATAATTGCAGCTGCACCCAAGACAATATAAAAATAGCATTTCATGCATAAGAAGCATTCTGTTCTTGTATTGAAAGAGACTATTCTTGGTGTGATACTATTTCGCACAGAGTCTAATAGTATGCTCATTTCTACAGTTCACTCTACTTTCAATATACAGTTGTTTTAATGTGTTTGCTTGATCTTCAAAAGCTACTGAAGTTAATTGTTTTTATAGCTTTGGTCTGTCCACTGATTTCTTCTCTGTGGGAAAACAGTTTTGTTTTCGTTGCACTTATTGGTTCAAATGGCTCTGAGCACTATGGGACTTAACATCTGAGGTCATCAGTTCCCTAGAACGTAGAACTACTTAAACCTAACTAACCTAAGTACATCACATACATCCATGCCCGAGGCAGGATTTGAACCTGCGACCGTAGCAGTCGGGCAGTTCCGGACTGAAGCGCCTAGAACCGCTCGGCCACCGCGGCCAGCGTTACAGTTATTTTAGCTACGATTTTGGTATACTATTAAGTATGTTACATATCGTGGGCACTATGTTGCTTACCAATTGTTAGTGTTTGTAAAATGCTTTGGATCGAAGTGTACTAAATGAAACTCTACCTTATTGTGTAGGTATTCGAAGGTGTTGTACAACAGTTCTTCTATTGTTTACTAGATGTATGACGTTTCTAGAAACATATGTTCATCTTCATCAGATGTCTGGATGTTATCAGATTACCGTAAGTAAACTACCACATACTATTTATTAGCTATCAGTGTTACTAGGAAACGTAAAGGAAGGCCAAGGTGGTGCCACTGTTTTGACATAGTTAGATTTTATTGCGCTAGATGCGAGAGCGTGCCGAAAAGTAATGCACAAGAATTTTTTATGGGAAAACAGATTTTTAAATAAAACAAATGTTAGTAAGATTCTACATCTTTATTCTTCGTTTTTGCAGCCGTATGCTGATAGAGGGCTCCAAACTGCAGCGTGTGACACGGTGGTGTGTAACGTAACTACGTCTATGCCTGAGAAACAGTGTGTTCTAATCGAGTTTCGAAATCGAATAATTGGTTCAAATCTGGAGCAACCTCTCCTTCAACATGAAAATACCAGACCACCCACGAACGCTGCAACATCTGCAACAATCCGACGGATAGGGTCCACTACCACTGCCATACCGATCCGACTTCGCCCCATCCGATTTTCATCTGTTTCTAAAACATAAAGAACACCTTCAAGGACTTCACTTTGTAGTGATGAAGCGGTGCAACCATAGATGACCTTGTGCCTCCTTAAAAAAATCAAACATTCTACAGTGACGGCATTAGCAAATTGGTCTCTCGTTGGGAGAAATGTATTCTTCGTCAGGGTGACAACGCTAATGAATGTGTAAACATGACGAACAAAGGTGTAGAATGTTAATAACGCTTGTTTCATTTGAAAAGCCTTAAGAATATTCACATAAAAAAATTCGAAGTAATTACTTTTCTGCGGGTAACAGTACACACCATGTTACAAATATATATCTACTGGGTGCATTGTTTGAATATCGTATTAAACATTACTACTTAGGAACAACGTGACACGCTGCTGTCGCATTGCGTAACAAGAGTGTGCAAGTGTGTCGCGATTGTGTGCGTTACACACGGTAGCTGATGACGAAGCGTTTTAGATATGGTGCTACAGAAACATGTGGTTCTCCGCAGAAGAGGCGAAGAGAGAAACGTATAAGGAACAATTACGCGAAGAAAGGACAGAAGTTTACGACTTGTATTATCGTATTAAAACCTTTCATGGTACTTGATTGGGCTGTAGAGGGTAAAACCTGTAGTGGAAGACAGAGATTGGAATACAGTTTACAAGTAACTGAGGACTTTTGTGTCAGTAATACACAGAGATGACATTGGCGAGTGAGAGGATTTCGTAGCGACCGCATCATTCCAGCCAGAAAACTGATGACTCAGAACAATATACATATATATTTCACAATCTCTTGTAGGAACGTTTGCAAATGTCATTTGTTACAAGTTTGGATCGTGCACGAATAAATCAAACGAAACAAGATGGACGATAATGTTTAAAGGTTATCAGAGAAAGCGATAGAAACTGACAATAAAATATGTTTAGTGGAACAGGAACACTTTATGTAAGAAATTTAAACGCGGTTTCAGGAAAATGAAAGATGCTGTCGATAAGATCCAAACCGATGATACATGATATATGTAATGTCCACACAAAAATAAGAATAAAAATAAATATCGAGCGAAAGAGGAAACTGAATGTGGTAAAGACGGGTAAGAACTGCCCATAAAGTTGTACTGTCAATACCGTGACGCGTTAGCGGTGTTTGGAAAGTGTTGAGGGTCGTTTACGCAGGCAGCACGGAATGGGCTCCTGAAATAACTCCACCGCCAAGGAAAATAAACGACTTTACCGCAAGATCATCACCAACTGCGCTCTTCTGCGTCGCGCCTTTGACGTGTTATTTCCCACAAGAATTTTTTAACAGTATTAGCAGCTCGATCTTGGCGAACATAACTGCTTTTTTGCGGCTTGTCGCAATGAGCATTGAGAGTTTAGTGACACGTATCATGTTGATGCGCTGCTTCCAAGACCATTTGTGTATCAGATCAAAGAAAGACGTAGGCGTACAACTTGTAACACAGCTGATCCTAGTTCAGACAAACCTATCAGTTGAGGATATCCTTTCCTCACCTTTCCTTTAGTATTTCTGAACCTAAGACAGGAAACGATTATGTTAAGAAGTAAAATTTTATGCCTCTATAGAAACTCATAGAGACTGATTATCATATCTTTTATCGACATAGATTTCATTCTGGAAAATTGTGATTTGATTCGTTTGAATAATAAACAAGAGAAAGGCCGCAGAACTGCCGTCCTGCAGCGCGGATTGCAAATAATTGCAGGATCTTGTTTAGAAATCTCTGGTTACTGATCTCTTTCCAATTTGTTCCCTATAAATGAGACAGTGCTGTGTATGGACTGTAGCTGACACTTCAGAATTTAATTAAAGTTTGTTAAGGAACTATATCTCATTCCGTTTATGAATCATTTTTCTAAAATATAAGTAAATAGAAACATATTACTACAGGTTCTGGCAGGTGCTCATGTTCTTCAGCAAGTTATAGAAAATACATACAAAATTTACAGAACAAATTCAATTCAGTCTATGCTAAGAAAGAGAGAGCATTATCAAAGTGGGGCACAATCCATGCTGGAGTACGACGAGAACGCGATCTCACTATTGCTTTTTATTTGGATGAATCAAAACGTAGAATAGTGAAGACAACGGTCGCAGGACTTCATTGAAACCAAAAACAACATAAAACAAGATGCTTTAGCTATTGCAGATGGTGTAGCCGTTGTAGCATCTTGAGAGGATAACATCAAGCGTTCTGAACATCAATTTCAGTGTATAACTGAGAAATTCCACGCTGACATCAACACCGACAAAATGAAAGCTATGTTCTTCTATGAAAAACATCCAGCAGAAGGTAAGATCTGTTTGGTGCAATAAAATTCTGTAATGGTAGGATATCATTTCTGGAAGAAAAGAACTAGTTGAAGAGCCACCAAATATACCATCCCAATGGGAGCTACTATAATGAAAATTTCCATATTGAAGAAATACACTAGAATACATCATTATTCGCTGAAGAGCCAAAGAACATGGTACACCTACCTAATATCCTGTAGGGCCTCCCTGAGCACGCAGAAGTGCCGCTACACGACGTGGCATGGACTCGACAAACGTCTGAAGTAGTGCTGGGGAGAAAGGACACCATGAATTCTGCAGATCTGTCCGTAAATCCGTAAGAGGGGTGGAGATCTCACCTGAACAGCACGTTGCAAGGCATCCCAGATATGATCAATAATGTACATGTCTGGGGAGTTTGGTGGCCAACGAAAATTTCTAAACTCAGAAGGCTGTTCCTGGAACCACTCTGCAGGAATTCCGAACGTGTGAGGTGTCGCATGGTCTTGCTAGAATTTCCCAAGTCCGTCGGAATACCAATGAACATGTACGAATGCAGGTGATCAGACAGGATACTTATGTACGTGTCAAATTTCAGAGTCGTATCTAGACGTATCAACGGTTCCGTACCACTCAAACTGCACACGCCCCACACCATTACAGAACCTCCACCAGCTTGAACAGTCCCTGCTGACATGCAGGGTCCATGGATTCATCAGGTTGTCTCCATACCCTTACTCGTGCATCCGATCGATACAGTTTGAAACAAGATTCGTCCGACCAGGCAAGATATTTCCAGTCATCAGCTGTCCAATGTCTGTGTAGACGAGTCCAAGTGAGGCGTAAAGCTTTGTGTCGTACAGTTATCAAGATTGTACGAGTGGGTCTTCGGCTCCGAAAACCCGTATCAATTATGTTTCGTTGATGGTTCGCACGCTGACACTTGTTGATGGCCCAGCATTCAAATCAGCAGCAATTTGCGGAAGGGTCGCACTTAGTTCCGTTCTTGCAGGATCTTTTTCCGGCCGCAGCGATGTCAGACATTTGATGTTTTAGCGGATTCCTGATATTCACGGGACACTCGCGAAATAGTCGTACTGGAAAATCCCCACTTCACCGCTACCTCGGACATGCTGTGTCCCATCGCTCGTGCGCCGACTATAACAACACGTTCAGGCTCACATAAATCGTGATAACTTGCCATTTTAGCAGCAGTAACCGACCTAACTACTGCGCCAGACACGTGTCGTGCCGACCGCAGCGACGTATTCTACCTGTTTACATATCTCTATATTTAAATAAAGCCAAACAAATAAAAGCCAATGAAGAGAAAAGACTAAAAGCATTTAAAATGAAATTCTTGAAACGAAATGGGACCACGAATGAAGCCTTGTTGAAGGAATTTCAAATGGAACACATGACACATTATAGGCAGAACCACCGAAACAACTTGCGATAATATCTACAATGAAAGAGAGGGAGAAGCACCCCAAGATTCACTATATATTACCACCCCCAGCGTTAGGTCGATCAATGAAACGACGACAGGAAAAACCGACGAGACTGTAAGAGGGCAAGAGTCCCTACGTGAAAGAAAATTGGTGATACGTCGCAACCATGTATGTAGCTTTACAGCATGTTACATTGACTGTGCCGGGCGCTGTGGCTGAGCGGTTCTAGACGCTTCAGTCTGGAACCGCGCTGCGGCTACGGTCGCAGGTTCAAATCCTGCCTCGGGCATGGATGTGTGTGATGTCCTTAGGTTAGCTAGGTTTAATTAGTTCTAAGTTCTGGGGGACTGATGACCGAAGATGTTAAGTTCCATGGTGCTCAGAGCCATTTGAACCGTCGGATACAGTATCTGAAATATGTACCCACGATGTTAAGTTCTGAAAGAGCAAGACTTAAACAGCAGAAGTGATAGAAAGAGTCTTTCATTTTTAAACAATCTGGGAACCTTTATTTTTCCTGGTAATTTAAAACTGTGTCCTTTGCCTTGACTCGTACTTGCTACTGTGTAATTCGCGAACAGTGCTCTTATCGACTGAGCTATCCATGATGGAATGAAAATCCGCTTTCAAAGTTCATAGTTTACGGATCCGGTAATGAGTCTCGGTCCGGCACACAGTAACTTTCACATGCTAGCATTATGGTTAGCTGCATATCTTTAAGTTCATTTAAAACGAAATGTGTTAGCCCCGCACGTGACGTTATAGTAACACATAGTCTCTTCTATAAGATATAGAAATTTATGGACAGTTTGTCAATAGGTAGCAGATTTCAAGCGTTATAGGGAAGTGAATTAATTTTCTTTCGAGTCCGTTGCAAAGCTAGTCTACCGCGGAGTCACAGGAATGCAGTCATTGCTGTCTCAAACAGTTTCAGAACAATCACATTTATACCAATTGCTGATGCGAAATGCGCCTCGCCGTATTATAAATACGTGATATTTGAATTACAAACAAGTTGTATATTGGACACTAAATTAGTGTCCTCCAGCAGACATGACTCTAATACCATGTAACACGTTCCCTAAATTTGATAATGGCCTCAATGCGGGGTGGAGGAATTAAAACATTTCCTCAGATATGCCATATTAGCTCAAACCACTTACTGACGTCGCATGAGCGCCTGGTGCCTTATATGTATCATCTAGTGCCCTTGAAAGCGTTGTGTCCTGTTTTAAGATTGTTAATAATAACACAAGGATAGTATGAATGAGTCGTGTTTTCAAACCCCTGTATTTTGCGAAGTTCTGCATGCAAAAGAAATGACTGTACTGTAAGTATGCGATATGTTTATCTGATACGGCAGTACAGCCTGCATTCATAAGAAGTTATGAAAAAGGCTCGGCATGTAAACAGAGCGTTCTGCGTTATTATCGACAATTCAGGTCCAAATGGTTCAAATGGCTCTGAGCACTATGGGACTCAACTGCGGAGGTCATTAGTCCCCTAGAACTTAGAACTAGTTAAAGCTAACTAACCTAAGGACATCACAAACATCCATGCCCGAGGCAGGATTCGAACCTGCGACCGTAGCGGTCTTGCGGTTCCAGACTGCAGCGCCTTTAACCGCACGGCGACTTCGGCCGGCAATTAAGGACCACTGGTTGCCTCTGTAAATAGTAAAGTATCGGTCGAGCATGTGTGTCAGATGCAACCGGGGAGAGGGTGAGGGAGAGTATCGTACGCAATCGAAAGTCGAAAGTCCACGCAAATCTCGAACGCAGCGAGCTATATGGAATATATTGCGACAGCGGTTAAATTTCAGACCGCACCGTCTGCAGCTCGTGCAACAATTAAACCCGAAAGATTATGTCTAGCGCCTTCAGTTTTGCTTCACAATGCAGGAAACACTTGAGTATTCATATTTCACGTCCCACATGATATTTAACAATGAATCAGCCTTCGATTTATATTGAAAGGTTAATCTCCACAACGTGAGAGTGTCGGGCATTGAACATCCTCTTAAAGTTGTGGTGCAGGAACGACATTCATCGAAAGGTAATATTTTCTGTGCAGTGTCACAGTAGAAACCGTAAGGGCCGTTTTTCTTCTCTGGGTAGACTGTGACAAGTACCTCTTACCTGGACATGTTGCAGTCCTGGTTGTTCCCACAACTGATTGCTGAGGCCAATAATTTGATCTTCCTACAAGGGGGTTCATTCCTTCATTTGAGCATCTGTACTCGTCACTATCTATGCGACGAACTTCTATATCGTTTTATTGGTAGAAATGGTGAAGATGGTGTGGCTCTATTCTCTTGGCCCTCCCGTTCGCCTTATCTAACGCAATGTAACTTTTTCCTTTGGGAATACATTAAGATTGTGTTTACGTAATCCACTATCAAAAACACTGGAACAGACCAGAGAACGCATCAGTTCTGCCTCGATGACCTTTGATAGGATGTTGCTACACTCCTGGAAATGGAAAAAAGAACACATTGACACCGGTGTGTCAGACCCACCATACTTGCTCCGGACACTGCGAGAGGGCTGTACAAGCAATGATCACACGCACGGCACAGCGGACACACCAGGAACCGCGGTGTTGGCCGTCGAATGGCGCTAGCTGCGCAGCATTTGTGCACCGCCGCCGTCAGTGTCAGCCAGTTTGCCGTGGCATACGGAGCTCCATCGCAGTCTTTAACACGGGTAGCATGCCGCGACAGCGTGGACGTGAACCGTATGTGCAGTTGACGGACTTTGTGCGAGGGCGTATAGTGGGCATGCGGGAGGCCGGGTGGACGTACCGCCGAATTGCTCAACACGTGGGGCGTGAGGTCTCCACAGTACATCGATGTTGTCGCCAGTGGTCGGCGGAAGGTGCACGTGCCCGTCGACCTGGGACCGGACCGCAGCGACGCACGGATGCACGCCAAGACCGTAGGATCCTACGCAGTGCCGTAGGGGACCGCACCGCCACTTCCCAGCAAATTAGGGACACTGTTGCTCCTGGGGTATCGGCGAGGACCATTCGCAACCGTCTCCATGAAGCTGGGCTACGGTCCCGCACACCGTTAGGCCGTCTTCCGCTCACGCCCCAACATCGTGTAGCCCGCCTCCAGTGGTGTCGCGACAGGCGTGAATGGAGGGACGAATGGAGACGTGTCGTCTTCAGCGATGAGAGTCGCTTCTGCCTTGGTGCCAATGATGGTCGTATGCGTGTTTGGCGCCGTGCAGGTGAGCGCCACAATCAGGACTGCATACGACCGAGGCACACAGGGTCAACACCCGGCATCATGGTGTGGGGAGCGATCTCCTACACTGGCCGTACACCACTGGTGATCGTCGAGGGGACACTGAATAGTGCACGGTACATCCAAATCGTCATCGAACCCATCGTTCTACCATTCCTAGACCGGCAAGGGAACTTGCTGTTCCAACAGGACAATGCACGTCCGCATGTAACCCGTGCCACCCAACGTGCTCTAGAAGGTGTAAGTCAACTACCCTGGCCAGCAAGATCTCCGGATCTGTCCCCCATTGAGCATGTTTGGGACTGGATGAAGCGTCGTCTCACGCGGTCTGCACGCCCAGCACGAACGCTGGTCCAACTGAGGCGCCAGGTGGAAATGGCATGGAAAGCCGTTCCACAGGACTACATCCAGCATCTCTACGATCGTCTCCATGGGAGAATAGCAGCCTGCATTGCTGCTAAAGGTGGATATACACTGTACTAGTGCCGACATTGTGCATGCTCTGTTGCCTGTGTCTATGTGCCTGTGGTTCTTTCAGTGTGATCATGTGATGTATCTGACCCCAGGAATGTGTCAATAAAGTTTCCCCTTCCTGGGACAATGAATTCACGGTGTTCTTATTTCAATTTCCAGGAGTGTACGAACTGGACTACCACTTGGATGCATATCGTCTGACCAGAGAGACACACTTAGAGCGTTTGTGGAATGCTAAATGCCAACTCTGTGAACTTACAGTTCTATTCATACATCAGTCTTCATTTTTCATATAATATTTTCGAAAATATACAGCTTTGGAAACAAACTAATCATTTATAGCAGCCACGTATTTTTTGTGGTGAGCTTGGATGCGATTTGGAAGCTCATAAGGTCAGTTCTTCCTCAACAAATTGTTGTAGAAAATAGTTTTATGAAAATGACTCTAATTTCTGGTCAACTTGTGTATTTTTGCTTTCTCTGCTACCTTTTCAGTAATCAGTCTTCAGCGTTTTAGAAAGTCATAAGTAAGCAAGTTGATGAATTGGTCCTCTTGACCAAATACAGCTGAAATCTCTAAATAAAATGAATGTTGTCCGGGTAGAGTAGGAACAGTAATGTAGTATAAGCCACAACACGTATGTTAATAATGCATACGTTTCGCCTGCAACCCGGAACAAGGAAACACCAGAATAGCCTAAACAGATTATAGAACGGAGAAGCAGACGCACGCCGACATAACTTCGCGGAGATGGAGCGCCAATTCTCCTGGGAAATTGACCAGCTTCCCACGAGAACACGGAGGCAAAGGCACACAGCTGCCCCTGGCTGCGTGGTTGGCCCGCAGCACAGAGCATGTCTGCCGGCTTATGTAACGGCTACGTCCACAGTCAGCAGACTGCGTGTTCCACATAACTATGAAGCTCTGACAGTGGTCGTGATTGCACAATAATCTATGGGAATTCAAGTCCGCCTATAATGCCAGCAACTATTACTTTTAAAGCCCAAACTTCCTATCGTCATCAGCTGGCACTATTACTCAAGAGGCCGGCCGGAGTGGCCGAGCGGTTCTAGGCGCTACAGTCTGGAGCCGCGCGACCGCTACGGTCGCAGGTTCGAAACCTGCCTCGGGCACGGATGTGTGTTATGTCTTTAGGTTAGTTAGGTTTAAGTAGTTCTAAGATCTAGGGGACTGATGACCTCAGATGTTAAGTGCCATAGTGCTCAGAGCCATTTGAACCATTACTCAAGTCTGTGAAATGGAAACATGCTTTAAGTAATGATTATTACTTATTATGGGAATAACTTCAAAAATATGAGTTCTATTGTGATTATTCCTTGTTTTCGAAATAAATGTGCTATACCTACCCTGTTGAGGTAAAAACGCCTGTTCGCTCGTGGATCTAGCTTTCACGAGTAACAAAATACCGTTACATCTGAATCGCTAACAACGACGAGGATGTTAATTAAAAATTGAGTAAGCCCTCAACGGATAAATCATGTCTGTACGTGTTGATCGCACAGTATTTGTTTTGCCTGTGACGTCATAGTACCAGCACAGGCGCTTGCGCGTGACTGTTACAAATTACCTTTGTGTAAAATTGTATGTTTGTGTAACGCTTAAACGCGTTTGGCTAGACATTGATTCATTTCTTATTGTGAACATCTTGCGAAGCATTACGGAAACCCAAAGTAAAAGAATAAATATGTTCTCCAGAATAGAAGTGACAGTCGGTGTTAAACTAAAAATTACAAAATAACGAAAGATTTTTTGTCATAAGCCTCGTATACAAGCTGCGAATTATAGAAAACGCAATTCGAAGGAAATCTCGCACCGAAAGGAATCTAGGGAGTCCAAAAAGTCCTCTGCTGAGAGAGGGTGACAGCTACGGCAACATCGAAACAGAACTAAAAATAGTAGTGCAAAGCGATTGCGTAGCTGGATCATCGGACATGTTACCTCTAAGGACCATACTTAGACGTCATTGTAAGGTAATCCAGGAAGAAGTGGTAATATGGACATAGCTGGCAGAGAGACAATGTCTGACGATTATGTGTTGCGATCAACAAATATCATTTTGTCGGCCAACGCTGACACATGGGGCATCGACTCGCGTTCCATTAGATTAGATTACATTCAGTTTTCGTTCAAAATAGGTGAATACATCAAACAGGAACTGCTAATATTTACAGAAGTAATACACTGTCGGAATAAAATATTGTTATGCACTTTTAATAAATTTATCACACACAAAATAATTAATCTTGAGAGTTGTGACCTTGACTACACTGTCTCAAAACTGAAACCTTACGCACATTTTTACTTAAGTTTGTCTAACAGATGTAAGTGTTTTAGATGTTTATGTAGATTGTTCTTATTCCTACTACTGAAATTATTTATTGAGCTATTGGCTGGTAATAGAGATATATTACTTGCAACAAATTTAATTAACGAATTAATATATTGAGAAGCAGCGATTAGATCACAAAGTTCCTTGAGAACGTTTCCACATGAAGTTCTTGGACGGTGCCACGGTTGACTAAGATGTTACTTAGCAACCCACCAGAGAACCATAAATGGCTAATTGTTGGTAAGCGGTGATACTCACTTTCCCAACGCCTTCAGCAGAGACAAGTTAGGTTTTGCATGCAGTGCGATTGGCTATGGTCTTAGTGGGATACGAAGTTGGTTGAGGCTAGAAACATTTACTAACAGAAATATCCCCCAGTGATAAGAACTTGGAATTCATAGCGTGGGTCCGGATGGCGGGCGTTTGCCCGTATTGCATTTCATACAGAATTTCGTATAGAGTAAATTTGCCAATACGTTGAGAGATATGAAGAATGCATCAGTCTGAAATACAGCGTAGAGAATAAGAGCTTGGAGAATAAAAACAATTAGTTCTCAGATTTTCTCAAAATATGTTTGGAAGAACTCCAGTATTTTATTTGTAACCTACTGAAAGTTAGTTTGCACATAACTGTCGTATTCAGGTACAGACTGAACCTTCCTGTCAGAGGTAAACTGAATGCGGGATCCAGATTGTTATCCGACTACTTGACTTTCACGAGTAAGAGACTTATCCGAGAATGTCTAGATGCTGGGTTCGAGTCCCGGACTGGCGAAAGGTTTAAATGTGCCAGGAGATTTCAGAACAGGACATATTCCTCTGTAGAATGATATACTCATCCAGGTGATGATAGGATTATTTTAAAAAATAACGTTAGTTGGGGGGGGGGGGGGGTGATTGTTCTTTAAAAGCCAATCTCGTATTTCGTGGGGGAAGCATAAGATTCATGAGTGTTAGCTTACGTCCACTATTGTATCAAATCAGCTTGCTAATAATACTTACAATACTGAGCAGTGATTACACCACATCAGTATCACATACATTTTAAGTGGTGCAAATCGCAGTTACAAAACCTGAAATATCAAATAATTTCGTTGGAACTGAAACTAAATGTCCAAAGAAATTAACGATACGTACTCTTATTTTACCATAAGTAACAGTGGGAACTAACACTGGTGGGAGTATATAACAATAGAAGCAATAAAATTAGTCTGCAAACTACCCGTATATGAGATGACTCGTATGTATGGTTACTAGACCACACTGATTTAAGCGTCAATAATCATAAATTACAGTGACACATCATGATATTTTATTACCTTATTTTCATTATGAACCCCACAATACGTGTGACAACACATTGCTTACCATAATAGTTTTAGGCTCCCAGATGTTGATAGGTGTTGTATGAATCTGGACACAAATAAAGATTGTTACCAAATATCGTTGTTTGGCCTAATAGCTTTCTTAGTTGAAATATTACCAGTTTCGATCAAACAACAAACCATCCTCAGGAACGTAGAATTCAACGATAGGGAACAATTTCTTCAAAGATAACGAACCAAAATAATCACAAAACGTTGGTTGTAAAACTGTAACTTTCTAAAAAAAGGCATTAATTACAGATGATGCGTCCAATCGTAATCATTTGTGCCGAAATCATTGTTACCTATCTGTTGTATAAAAACTATAACATGTGGGGAAGCAACAAAGTTACGAATGAGGCAAAACACACTGTCACAATGAGGTGACATAGCCTCCCGTGTAATGGAAACAAGTGAACAAGAGTATATCGATACTAATGCTAAGTATACGTCTGAGTTTCGTACTTTCATCATACAACAAATCGTCGGACGACAGCTGTTATTACACCTTTACGTTGTAAGAGTGACACCTTCAGCTGCATTTATATGCCTTATTTCAAATAAAATAAATTCTAATGTTACATTTCACCATCTTCATACCCCTATTTGGCATAAGGCGATCACCTAATTTGAAGAACGTATGTTTTCCGGGGTGTCCGGATACTTTTCATCACACAGTATATATACAGGGTGTTACAAAGAGGTACGGCCAAACTTTCAGGAAGCATTCCTCAGACACAAATAAAGAAAAGATGTTATGTGGACATGTGTCCGGAAACGCTTAATTTCCATGTTAGAGCTCATTTTAATTTCGTCAGTATGTACTGTACTTCCTCGATTCACCGCCACTTGGCCCAATTGAAGGAAGGTAATGTTGACTTCGGTGCTTGTGTTGACATGGGACTCATTGCTCTACAGCACATCAGTATGTAGCATCAACAGGTTAGTGTTCATCACGAATGTGGTTTTGCAGTCAGTGCAATGTTTACAAATGCGGAGTTGGCAGATGCCCATTTGATGTATGGATTAGCACGGGGCAATAGCCGTGGCGCGATACGTTTGTATCGAGACAGATTTCCAGGACGAAGGTGTCCCGACAGGAAGACGTTCGAAGCAATTGATCGGCTTCTTAGGGAGCACGGAACATTCCAGCCTATGACTCGCGACTGGAGAAGACCTTGAATGACGAGGACACCTGCAATGGACGAGGCAATTCTTCGTGTAGTTGACGATAACCCTAATGTCAGCGTCAGAGAAGTTGCTGCTGTACAAGGTAACGTTGGCCACGTCAGTGTATGGAGAGTGCTACGGGAGAACCAGTTGTTTCCTTACCATTTACAGCGTGTGCAGGCACTATCAGCAGCTGATTGGCCTCCACGGGTAAACTTCTGCGAATGGTTCATCCAACAATGTGTCAATCTTCATTTCAGTGCAAATGTTCTCTTTACGGATGAGGCTTCATTCCAACGTGATCAAATTGTAAATTTTCGCAATCAACATGTGTGGGCTGACGAGAATCCGCACGCATTTGTGCAATTACGTCATCAACACAGATTTTCTGTGAACGTTTGGGCAGGCATTGTTGGTGATGTCTTGATTGGGCCTCATGTTCTTCCACCTACGCTCAATGGAGCACGTTATCATGATTTCATACGGGATACTCTACCTGTGCTGCTATAACATGTGCCTTTACAAGTACGACACAACATGTGGTTCATGCACGATGGAGCTCCTGCACATTTCAGTAGACGTGTACGTAGGCTTCTCAACAGCAGATTCGGTGACCGATGGATTGGTAGAGGCGGACCAATTCCATGGCCTCCACGCTCTCCTGACCTCAACCCTCTTGACTTTCATTTATGGGGGCATTTGAAAGCTCTCGTCTACGCAACCCCGGTACCAAATGTAGAGACTCTTCGTGCTCGTATTGTGGACGGCTGTGATACAATACACCATTCTCCAGGGCTGCATCAGCCCATCAGGGATTCCATGCGACGGAGGGTGGATGCATGTATCATCGCTAACGGAGGACATTTTGAACATTTCCTGTAACAAAGTGTTTGAAGTCACTCTGGTACGTTCTGTTGCTGTGTGTTTCCATTCCATGATTAATGTGATTTGAAGAGAAGTAATAAAATGAGCTCTAAGATGGAAACTAAGAGTTTTCGGACACATGTCCACATAACATATTTTCTTCCTTTGTGTGTGAAGAATGTTTCCTGAAAGTTATCGTGACCCGGCCAAATATCTCACGAAATAAGCGTCAAACGAAGAAAAGCTACAAATAACCAAACTTGTCTAGCTTGAAGGGGGAAACCAGATGGCGCTATGGTTGGCCCGCTAGATGGCGCTGCCATAGGTCAAACAAATGTCAACTGCGTTTTTTTAAATAGGAAGCCCCATTTTTTATCACATGTTCGTGTAGTACGTAAAGAAATATGAATGTTTTTTTGGACCACTTTTTTCGCTTTCTGATAGATGGCACTTTAATAGTCAGAAACGTATAAGTACGTGGTATCTCGTAACATTCCGCCAGTGCGGACGGCACTTGCTTCATGCTACGGTCGCAGGTTCGAATCCTGCCTCGGGCATGGGTGTGTGTGATGTCCTTAGGTTAGTTAGGTTTAAGTAGTTCTAAGTTCTAGGGGACTTATGACCTACGATGTTGAGTCCCATAGTGCTCAGAGCCATTTGAACCATTTGAACTTGCTTCATGATACATTACCCGTGTCAAAATGGTCCGTTTAACAGTTGCGAAAAGATCGATATCGTGTTGATGTATGACTATTGTGATCAAAATGCCCAACGGGCGTTTTTTCGTTAGCAGCTTCTTTCGTGAGATATTTGGCCCGGTAGCTTTTAAAAATGTATGTAAAATCCACACTACAGTATAGAGACAAGTCGTTGTTTGACATCGAAATATTCTTTACCGATTTACTTCAAATTTTCGCGTAATACGATCACCTTTTATGAGAGAATCATTATATCACAAAGGGTTATTATGTATAAAATACACAAGAGTTCGAAATTGTTATTGACAGAGTGGTCACAGTGCTCATTATTGAATAAAAAGGTGTAAGTCTTGTTAAAAATTTTGTTGCTCGTATTAAGTCGATATCCACCTTCGGTTTCTGATAAGAAAAGACGGCCGCGCTAGCAGCAGACAGAGGAGGACGGTCGAGGGGTTGCGTCAGCAGGGGTGGCGGCAGTTTACGATTAAAGCGGCGACGACGTCGCGGTCTGGTGAGCAGCGCCCGCAGACTCTGACACCGGCCCAGGCGCGCCGAGTAATTGCCGGAAAAGTGCCGCTCTGGCTGCGGGTGAGGGGTGAGGGTGAGTCTCTTTCCCTGCCACCCCCGCGAAACAACCTTACCGTTCACGCAGCGTCAGGTTTCCGCTGCAGCAGTGGAGTGCATAATAATATTCGGCTCATATCCGGCGCAAATCCACAGCAACTTGACGATTTACATAACAAGTGTTTCCTCTGCCTCGGTTGTTCCTTCCGTCAACCCTTGACGGCCCCTAGAATTTCGGCATCAGGAAACGTTATTCTTCCTAACTTCTTGTCACAAATCACCGTGCGCGGTATAATTCAAGAGCAACTATTTCAGGAATAGCTGTTACTTAATGCCATTCGACATTTTGTGAGTTACTTATGTGTTTAGTGTTGTATTAACATCAGCGAATGAGCGTTGTAATCATCCGAATACTCAAACACAGAGTCTTGTCAAGGTACCTGAAACAGCGTGACAATTCTACATCTAGATGTACACTTCGCAAGCCATCTTAAGGTGCAGCGCGATGGGTACTCCTGGTACCGCTTCCTCCCTTTGGTGTCCCATACACGAAATTCACTTCAGAAGAATGATCCTCGATATTGCTTCATGTGGGGTACTCCTGACATTATCTTCAAATGTGTCTATATTATTCCGTTAAGAACGGTATGTTCAATTCTGCTTGCAAGGGCGTCCTGTATCAAACCACAAATTGCGCCGATACTCGATAATTTTGTATGTTATTCAACAAACGATTATGTGATGCTGTATAGATTCAAGTACTTATGCTCCAAATATTTTCATTATGTGTGTATTAGTAAACATAACTGTAGCAACCTCCTCGTTTGTTCAGGTAAACTAGATGCAGCATACGATTTGACAATGGCTTCAAACTGCAACTTTTAAAAATACACGCTGCATTAACAAGTATAACTAAATTTAAGGTAAACGTAAACTTCACCCATAGCTTCTGGCAGAACGATCAGTACTGACCGACCGGTATGTCATCCTCCACCAATGGCGTCATTAGATGTAGTAACAGAGTAATAACAGATCAGATAGGTGGCTAAATACAGCATCGACAACGCTTTTAATGTCAATAGAAAATTTGTTACTATGTAAACGACCACATTGTACCTTGGAATATTTTTCAGTATCGTAAAATTGTAATTTCTCAGAATAATTATTGTAATTTTGAGAAACCGCTACAGCACATGAAAAATAAATGACGTCTTTTAAAAGTGGAATAAGAAAATACATTAAACTTCTCTTACAGAGCGAAAGTCTTCAAGGTCGAATATTCTCCTCTACACAGGAGTGTAAAAGAACTGTGAAGGTCTCTTGAGCGGCAGTCATTTGCGCCTTAGAAAGGTAAAGGCACCAGAGAAGCAGTTATGACTTTGCACTTGATAATGGAGGCAACCAAGACGCTTTCATCAGATCTGTCGACGCAGAAAAAGAAACCTTTAAACATCTTGCTCCATTTTACTTAGGAGAGAAACAAAATTTATAGATAAACATGGGTAATGTACAACATGTAAAACAACAATTATTTGATTTCACTTACTGATTATTGGTGTGCAGCAGAATAATAATATAACATATCGGTGTCTAAATACAGCATCGATAACGCTTTTGATGTCAGTGGTATATTAGTTCCTATTTAAACAACCATATGGCACCTTGAGACATTTTTCAACATTAGAAGAATAGAAAACTTGGGCAGAAATACTCCATTGAAAATGATGTAAGTTAAAGATGCAGTTTTTCCCCCCTGCGGTTAAACCTGTAGATCGGAGAAACAATGATGTAAACAAAATATTTATCGTAGTGAGATTAAAATATACTGCAAAAAATTAAAGGTAAGGTTCGCTAATATTGTACCACCACTAAAAATGATGAATAATTACAGGACCTGTTGAGTCCAATGAACAGTCAGTGGGCCAAGAATACAAAGTCTGTTTGGCCAGGAAAATCACTGGCTTATCTAGAACGTTGGGCACCTAATCAACCTCAAAGTAGTTCCCTTGGGACTCCACACACTTCTCCTGGTGGTGCTGCCATTGCTGCAAACATGCCCAAAACGCTTCTTTCGAAATCTTCTGCTGTCGTTGCTGCCATAATTTCATCTCTTGTATGAAATCGCTTTCTTTTCAAAGGCCTCTTCTGTTTTAGAAACAGCCAGAAGTAGTAGGGGGCCATATCAGGGGAGTAAGTAGCCAGCTGTAGCACAGCAATGTGATTTTTTTCTCCAAAATAGTCTGATGGAGGCGCCAATTTCCCGTTGTCCGCAAGTTCGGCCTCTTGCGCCGCAGAGCATCACGTATACGACAGGGATCGTCCCTGTAGTACACTTTGGTGATTTTTGACCCTGTGGTGCGAACTCGTGGAGTACCACACCGCGGGAGTCAAAGGAACCAGTCATCAGCACTTCGATGCTGCAGTGAAACTGGCGGGCTTTCTTTGGTCTTGGTGATGAGAGGTACTTCCACTGTGCCGAC
Source organism: Schistocerca nitens (assembly GCF_023898315.1). Lineage (NCBI taxonomy): Eukaryota > Metazoa > Arthropoda > Insecta > Orthoptera > Acrididae > Schistocerca > Schistocerca nitens. Next base: position 475,766,172 of record NC_064621.1, on the reverse strand, counting down.
TGATATTTGGTTTCCGGGTCGTCCCCGTACTCGTCACCAGTGATATGGTGCTCACCAAGTCGGGGTCGCTGTCTGTGGAGTCAACATGTCTTTTGAGACTTCAACACGAAGTTTCTTTAGCTCCTCCGCCAGCAGCTTTTGCACGGATTTCGCCGTCACTCTCTCCATGGCCAAATCATCGGTCACAGTCGAAAAAGTGGTGATGCCAACCTCTTCCACAATTTCTCTGATAGTCACACGACGGGCGCACATGACGACAGTGTTCACATTGGCAATGACTTGCTCATTTTGGGATGTTGATGGCCCACCAGAGCGTGGCTCGCTATCCACCGATTGGAGCCGTTCCTAAACCAGTTGTACCACACCTTATTCTGTGTGATGCCCATAGCATCGTCACCGAAAGGCGTGTGATGCTTCCGAATGGTTTCCACCTGGCTGTAGCACAGCTTCTGGCAAAATCTGATGCAATAGCGATGCTCCAGTCGTTACATCATTAAACAGCAACGAGAAACTGACACAAATTACCTCCCTCAACTGTTGCTTACCAAGAACTGACACTTTCGACAGAAGGGAAAAAATACTGCATGCCTTCGAAGATTCAAGGTCGGGTCATGCAAGTGAACTACATTAAAGTCCGTCTGGTATTAACTAAAAGAAATAAGGTAGGATACTTTTCTAACAGACCTCGTATGGATTGATATTAATCAAACAAATTCGGAATTAATTAGGAGTGGAAAAAATTTTATAGAGAAACTTAACATCTGAATTTTAGTCCACGTGGCAGATTGAACAAGTTCGTTGTGCTAACTTGGGAACAAAATAACAGACAATCTGGTAAGTTGACTAGCACAGGAATGGAGTGAATTCCCTGCTAAAGCAAGTCTCCCTAAGAGGTGACAGTGGCCTTATTGTAAGCAACAACTTTCAGAAAGTGTATGCCTAACGTTTGATGATGTGTCAGGGAAAACCTGGAAAAGAAAAGCTTCGAAGGGTTCCAGGTATGATGTTACGGAAGCATGGTGAAAAATTACGTGGAGTGGTAAAAAGTAATTGGGATGTCCTTAGTAGAAATGGGCGAGGTAAGGAGCATATGGAAAATATCAGCCGGCCGCTGTGGAAGAGCGGTTCTAGGCGCTTCAGTCAGGAACCGCACGACTACAGCGGTCGCAGGTTCGAATCCTGCCTCGGGCATGGATGTGTGTGATGTCCTTAGGTTAGTTAGGTTTAAGCAGTTCTAGGTGACTGATGACCTCAGATGTTACGTCCCATAGTGCTCGGAACCATTTGAACCATTTTTTGAAAATACTAATTACAGGAGACGGGATGACAAGACATGTATCAGACAACGAGGATTAGTTTCCATGTTACTATAGAGAGTTGTAAAAACTGCAGGGGAAGAGAGAGATTTGAATGTATCCAATAGGGTGATGAAATTGGCACAATGGTTCAAATGGCTCTGAGCACTATGGGACTTAACTTCTGAGGTCATCAGTCCTCTAGAACTTAGAACTACGTAAATCTAACCAACCTAAGGACATCACACACATCCATGCCCGAGGCAGGATTCGAACCTGCGACCGTAGCGGTCGCGCGGTTCCAGACTGTAGCGCCTAGAACCGCTCGGCCACTACGGACGGCTATGGAAGGGGCATCAGAGAGATGACTTATCATCTCTTAAGAACAACATATCAATGTAAAATACACGGAATGATCTCTATTTTGGACACACACGATAACTGATAGTCATGCAATTCGAAGCAACTTCTGCAAACTACTTGTTACTTGTCCCTAACTTACCCTGCCCCCGCCTACCCATCCCAGCCACCACGTAATGGAAACCTGAAATTTAATATAGATCCCGAGACACGCGTTATTACGGGCTGAGACTAGGTTCAGGGCAGGGACAAATACTTTGTGAGCCGACCTAGTTTATTATCGCAGCCCTTCGCTTTCCAAGCACGCGCATTATCACCAAGCCCACTTTTTAGTCGACCACTAGACCTGACTCCTACCAATATACGCAACCCAATTCTTCCAAGGCACTCTTATCTCCAGCCTCAAGACGTGATGATGGGCTCGAGCTGTCTCGGGTGGGTGTGACGTAGGCGGATGCTGTTGCCTCTACTGTGCCTGTGTGTACTGCAACAGTCATAAGCATACCGGTCGGTAGCACACTGCATTCGCATTCGGGAGGACGGCGGTTCAATCCCGCGTCCGGCCATTCTGATTTAGGTTTTCCGTGATTTCCCTAAATTGCTCCAAGCAAATGGCGGGATGGTTCCTATGAAATGGCACGGCCGACTTTCATTCCCGTCCTTCCCTAATCCGATGAGACCGATGACCTGGCTGTCTGGTCTCCTCCCCCAAAAAACCCAACCCAACACCGGTCGGGGCCCGCAAGTAGCGGACAAACAGGCACCCCACTTAGTTGCAGCCTCTGAGGCAGAGTGGCCCAAAAGTTTCCATACAATGTATTTCTCAATAATGTGTTACTTACTTTAAATTATTAGGACACACTCTGAGTATGTCCAACACGAATGAAGGAAGTAAATGTTTTTGGAATGATTGGAGTAGAGTGATGTATTTCGAACAGATTGTAGATAATCTTAAAGATGCATCTCGAAATGACGAATAGCTCTACATACTGGAGTGTAAGTTTTTCGAAGTTCTGAGTGAAATGGGAGTATGTTATAGGGAAAGGCGGGTAATATACAACATGCACAAGAACCGAGTCAGAACAATAAGAGTGGAAGATCAAGAACGAAGTGCTCGGATTAAAAGTGGTGTATGACGGGATTTTAATGTTTCGCCACTACTGTTAAATATGTACAGATAAGAAGCAAGGACAGAAATAAAAGAATGGATAAAGAGTGGGATTAAAATTCAGCGTGAAAAGTTACCAATGATAAGATTCGAATATGACATTGCTATCCTCATTGAAAGTGAAGAAGGGTAGCAGGATCCATTGAATGGAATAAACAGTTTCACGAGTACAGAATATGGATTGAGAGTGAATAGGAGAAAGACGAAAGTAGTGAGAAACAGCAGAAATGAGATCAGCAAGAAACTTAATATCAAGATTGGTGATCATGAAGTAGATAATGTTAAGGAATTCTGCTACCTAGGCAGGAAAATATCTCATGACGGATGTAGCAAGAAGCGCGTAAAAAGCAGACTACCAGTGGTAAAAAAGAGCCATCCTGACCAAGTGAAATCTGCCAATATCAAACATACACCTTAATTTGGTAAAGAAATTACAGAGAACATACGTTTGGAGTACAGTATCGTATGGTAGTGAAACGAGGACTGTGGTAAAACCGAAACCGAAGAGCACAGAAGCATTTAAGATGGGGTGCTACAGTCGAATGCTAAGAAGTAGGTGGACAGATAAGGTAAGAAACGAGGAGACTCTTCGTATAATCGGCGAGGAAGCGAATACATGGGAAACACTGTCAAGATGAGGTGACAGGATGATAGGTTATCCGTTAAGATATGAGGCAATAACCTTCATGTTACTAGAGGGAGCTGTAGACGGTAAACATTGTAGCTGAAGACAGAGGGTGGAATACATCCGGCAAATAACTAGGGTTGTAGTTTACATTTGCTACACTGAGATGAAAGGTTTGGCGCAAGAGAAGAAGTCGTAGTTGGCAGCGTTTATAGAGCAAGAAGACTGAGGATTCTAAAAAAAAAAAATGTGGTTTTAGGGGCGTGTTTCCTGGAGGGTACAGTTCTTGTGGAGGTTGCTGAAGTTCCATCTAGCAGAGCCTAATGGCATTTTATCAGCTTCCACACGAAGGAACAGAGTGTTTGAAACTTCAGTACCATGCCCCTGTCTCTGTGTATCCCTAGTTCCATTTTTATGCGTTATTAAGCGACGTTAAAACATTAATAATGTTTTGATAGTATTTCAGATAGTTTTTAGTTCTAGCATTGGTAGTTTTAACCATCGTAGGGACAATTTTGTAAATTTTGGGCCAGTGTGCACTTGAATAACGGTCACCAGCTGGCGACAAGTTTTACAAACTGCAGTTTCATGATAGAGGAAGTTGCAGCTCATAAATGCCCCTTTACCAATATTGGCAAGTTTCTTTTTATGAGTGTACTGTACCTCAGTTATAGCGAGTTTTGTTTTCTTCAGAACTGATGCAGACAATGCGTCTGAAAACAACAGAATCTGAATTCAGTGTGCAATTTATTAAGCACAATTTTGCAGTATGAGCTTCGAAAAGAGCTATTGAAACGCTGAAATTTCAATTAAATGGTCATAGATCATTTTGTATACAGAAGGCGAGACTAGCTGATTTCATCTATAAAAAATGAATTGCGGTAATGTAAATGTGCATAAGTGATAAGTAGCAACTTCTTTGTTGTAAACCAGTTTAACCAACTAAATGAAGTGTTTAAAAACGGGTGGTATCATGTTTTTTATCCGACGTCACATTTTTCAACACAGTAACACAACAAACCATTCTAAAAATGAACCCTTTTGAGAGAACTGTAACGCCGGCCGGTGTGGCCGAGCGGTTCTAGGCGCTTCAGTCTGGAACCGCGCGACCGCTACGGTTGCAGGTTCGAATCCTGCCTCGGGCATGGATGTGTGTGATGTCCTTAGGTTAGTTAGGTTTAATTATTTCTAAGTTCTAGGCGACTGATGACCTCAGAAGTTAAGTCGCATAGTGCTCAGAGCCATTTGAACCATTAGAACTGTAACGCATTGTGTTCCTAAAGCTACGTATTTTCGTGATACTCAAGACGAAGAAATACAGTATGGCTGCTTCGCGAACACAAACCGTCTGCTGCTCGGTTTGCTTCCGTCAGTCAATCACAGCACGAGATCGCTGACATCACGGAAATATCAATACAGGCAACGCATTAGTAGCTGCGTGTATGAACCACCTTCAGCTGTATATTAAAAGTGACGACAATGAAACTTTGTGTTGGACTGGGACTTAAGCCCAGATCTGTCGCTTTTCATGAACGGTTACCGTAACTACTTCAGCTGTCTCTGCACGAATCACGGCCAGACCCAAACTTCCGGACATGAAATGTATTCGCAGTTGCTGCTAACAACAACTATTAGCTTATAAGGCAATGACGACAGTGAAAACTTCTCTGCCAGAGCGGGAATCGAACCCTGGTTTCCCGCTTTATGCGAGCAGTAACATTAATTGCTTTGGCTATCCGTGAACGACCCACGGGCAGCCGCAAACTTCCACATGACGTCGTTCATGCGTCACAACCTCTACACACACACACGCCTATGTTGTTAAAAAGAATGATACAACGTTCCGTCAGACAAGCATGCATGTCCGGAGAAACATGCAGTTTTGGCGGCTATGAAATGCATGTAATACGTCTGATACATGAAATTTATTCACAGTTGGGAATACGAACAACTATCGACTGAATAACGGGATGACTATAATGAAAATTTGTGCCGGATCAGGACTCCAACCCGGATATCTCCATGTCCGAAGGAAAAGTGTGCCTTAACTCACAGGCGCTGCTAATTCTTATATATTCGCCACTACTGCGCCTTCGACTGTCAATAAGAATGACCTTCCTGGACGGAAAAGTAAATAACGTACAGGTAGGGGTTGTGATACATGGGTTATGGCATGTGGAAATTTGATCTGGCCATGATTAGTGCACAGAGAGCCGAAACGGTATACTATATAGCTCGCATATAGTGGGAAATTCGGGGTCGGATCTCGGTCTAGCACAAATTTTCATTGTCGTCATTATGATATAGAGTCAAAGACGGTTGATATTCGCAAATGCGAATACTGTACTTTTTGACGGCTGTAGTCATTGCAATGCCTTTTCATCTACATCTACATCATACCCCGCAAGCCACATAACGGTGTGTGGTGGAGGGTACTTTCCGTACCACTATCTGATTCCTCCAACCCCGCCACTCGCGAATAGTGCTTGGGAAGAATGATTGTCTGTAAGTCTCTGTACTGACTATAGTTTCTCGAATTTTCTCCTCGTGGTCAATAAGCGAGATGTAAAGTGCTGTTTAGTAATTTCGACAGTAAATCTCTCCGTGATGCACAATGCCTCTCTTGTAACGTCTGCCAGTGGAGTTTGTTTAGCATCTCTGTAACGCTCTCTCGCCAGCTAAACGATCCCGTGATGAAACGCGCGGCTCTTCCTTGGATCTTATCTGTCTTCTCTATCAGTCCTACCTGATGTGGATCCCAGATAGATGAACTGTAATCAAGAATTGGGCAAACAAGCGCCTTACAAGCCATTTCTCTCGTGGTTGAGTTACATGTCCTTAAAATTCTTCCGATGAATCTGATTCGAGTGTCTGCTTTCCCCACTAGCTGTTATATAGTCATTCCACGTAATGTCGCTCTGGATAGTTATGCGTAGGTATTTTACGGTAGACGCAGCCTCCAGCTGCTTGTCATCAATAGTGTAGCTGTGCAGTAGTGGATCTCTTTTCGTATGTATGCGCAGCATGTTACATTTATTTACGTTCAAAGTCAACAGCCAGAGCCTTCACCATTCATCAATTATCTGCAGATCGTTCTGCGAATTCTTACTATCTTCTGGCGTTGCTACTTTGGTATAGACAACTGCATCATATGCGAACAGCCTTAAAGAGCACTCGACGCTTTCTACTAGATCATTTATATACACTGTAAACAGCAACGGTCCTATCACACCTCCCTGTGGTACCTGGATGTTACTTTTACATCTGTCGATTTTGTTCAGTTAAAAGCGAGGTGTTGAGTTCTATTTGCAAGAAATCTTGAAACAAATCATAAGTCAGCTCTGATAATTCGTAAGCTCGTATATTTGGCACTAAACGACAATTCGGAACGGTGTCAAATGCCTTAGAGAAATCAAGGAACACGGCATCAACCTGAGCGCCGTTGTCCACAGCGATGTTGGTTTCACGGAACAACAGAGAGCTAAGTTTCGCAGGATCCCTTTTTGCGAAATACACTTCGATTTTTATAGAGGAGATGTACATTTTCCAAAAAAGTCATAATCATTGGGCATAAAATATGTTCCATAATTCTACAACAAATTTACGTCAAACGATATATGTCTATAATAGTGCCAATCGATCTTACGGCCTTTTTTAAAAACGGGAGTGACCTGCGCTTTTTTTCCATTTGTTAGAAAGTACAAACATGTTCCGGGAAAATCAGGAATACAGAGATACAAGTCGCTGAGGAATGAAATAAAGAGGAAGTGTAGGGAAACTAAGACGAAATGGCTGCAGGAAACATGTGAAGACATCGAAAAAGATATGATTGTCGGAAGGACACACTCAGCATACAGGAAAGTCAAAACAACCTTTGGTGACATTAAAAGCAACGGTGGTAACATTAAGAGTGCAACGGGAATTCCACTGTTAAATGCAGAGGAGAGAGCAGATAGGTGGAAAGAATAGATTGAAAGCCTCTATTAGGGTGAAGATTTATCTGATGTGATAGAAGAAGAAACAGGAGTCGATTTAGAAGAGATAGAGGATCTAGTATTAGAATCGGAATTTAAAAGAGCTTTGGAGGACTTACGGTCAAATAAGGCAGAAGGGATAGATAACATTCCATCAGAATTTCTAAAATCATTGGGGGAAGTGGCAACAAAACGACTATTCACGTTGGTGTGTAGAATATATGAGTCTGGCGACATACCATCTGACTTTGGGAAAAGCATCATCCACACAATTCCGAAGACGGCAAGAGCTGACAAGTACGAGAATTATCGCACAATCAGCTTAACAGCTCATGCATCGAAGCTGCTTACAAGAATAATATACAGAAGAATGGAAAAGAAAATTGAGAATGCGCTAGGTGACGATCAGTTTGGCTTTAGGAAAATTAAATGGGCGAGAGAGGCAATTCTGACGTTACGGTTAATAATGGAAGCAAGGCTAAAGAAAAATCAAGACACGTTCATAGGATTTGTTGACCTGGAAAAAGCGTTCGACAATATAAAATGGTGCAAGCTGTTCGAGATTCTGAAAAAAGTAGGGGTAAGCCATAGGGAGAGACGGGTCATATACAATATGTACAACAACCAAGAGGGAATAATAAAAGTGGACGATCAAGAACGAAGTGCTCGTATTAAGAAGGGTGTAAGACAAGGCTGTAGCCTTTCGCCCCTACTCTTCAATCTGTACATCGAGGAAGCAATGATGGAAATAAAAGAAAGGTTCAGGAGTGGAAGTAAAATACAAGGTGAAAGGATATCAATGATACGATTCGCTGATGACATTGCTATCCTGAGTGAAAGTGAAGAAGAATTAAATGATCTGCTGAACGGAATGAACAGTCTAATGAGTACACAGTATGGTTTGAGAGTAAATCGGAGAAACACGAAGGTAATGAGAAGTAGTAGAAATGAGAACAGCGAGAAACTTAACATTAGGATTGATGGTCACGAAGTCAATGAAGTTAAGGAATTCAGCTACCTAGGCAGTAAAATAACCAATGACAGACGGAGCAAGGAGGACATCAAAAGCAGACTCGCTATGGCAAAAAAGGCATTTCTGGTCAAGAGAAGCTTACTAATATCAAATACCGGCCTTAATTTGAGGAAGAAATTTCTGAGGATGTACGTCTGGAGTACAGCATTGTATGGTAGTGAAACATGGACTGTGGGAAAACCGGAACAGAAGACAATTGAAGCATTTGAGACGTGGTGCTATAGACGAATGTTGAAAATTAGGTGGACTGATAAGGTAAGGAATGAGGAGGTTCTACGCAGAATCGGAGAGGAAAGGAATATGTGGAAAACACTGATAAGGAGAAGGGACAGGATGATAGGACATCTGCTAAGACATGAGGGAATGACTTCCATGGTACTAGAGGGAGCTGTAGAGGGCAAAAACTGTAGAGGAAGACAGAGATTGGAATACGTCAAGCAAATAATTGAGGACGTAGGTCGCAAGTGCTACTTTGAGATGAAGAGGCTAGCACAGGAAAGGAATTCGTGGCGGGCCGCATCAAACCAGTCAGTAGACCGATGACCAAAAGAAAAAAAAGGGACCCTTCGTTAATCTAGCGATCTACGGTAAATTACTCTTAGAAAGTGAGCCAGTTCTTTCGCGTAATCTTTATAGAATCTTATAGGTATCTCATCTGGTCGTGACGCCTTTCTAGTGCTGAGCAATTATAGTTGCTTTCCAGTTCCTCGATCGCTTATCTCAATATGTGCCATTTCGACGTTCGTACGACGATTGAAAGGAGGGACAGTGTGACGATCTTCCGCGGCTGCAAGTGGGAGTGGACTGAGTGGCTGCCGCCTGCAGTGCTACACTGTGGAGGTAGAGGTCGCTGGTAGTGCAGAGCCGCTGGAGGCGCGGCTCAGTGGGCGCGCACCACTGACCCATAGCGACTGCTGTCAGTGTCAGACGGAATCTCGCTGTTCTGTTGTCACCTGTGACGCACGTATTGTGGTATCGATATCTGCAACCACAAACTGCGTTAAACATTTCTCTAAAATTAGCTTTTATTACGACTCGTGATAGCCGGCCGCCGGGGCCGAGCGGTTCTAGGCGCTTCAGTCCGGAAGCACGCTGCTGCTACGGTAGAAGGTTCGAATCCTGCCTAGGGCATGGATTTGTGTGATGTCCTTAGGTTAGTTAGTTTTAAGTATTTCTAAGCCTACGGGACTGATGACCTCAGATGTTAGATCCCATAGCGCTTGGAGCCATTTTTGAACGACTCGTGATAAGTGTCGGGAGTTGTGACGATGGTGGTGGAATCATATATCAGCTTTTGGTGCTACACTACTGGCCATTTAAATTGCTACACCAAGAAGAAATGCAGATGATAAACAGGTATATATTGGACAAATATATTATACTAGAACTGACATGTGATTACATTTTCACGCAATTTGGGTGCATAGATCCTGAGAAATCAGTACCCAGAGCAACCACCTCTGGCCGAAATAACGGTCTTGATACGCCAGGGCATTGAGTCAAACAGAGCTTGGTTGGCGTGTACAGGTACAGCTGCCCATGCAGCTTCAACATGATACCACAGTTCATCAACAGTAGTGACTGGCGTATTGTGACGAGCCAGTTTCTCGGCCACCATTGACCAGACCTTTTCAATTGGTGAGAGATCAAAAGAATGTGTTGGTCAGGGGAGCAGTCGAACATTTTCTGTATCCAGAAAGGCTCGTACAGGACGTGCAACATGCGGTCGTGCATTATCCTGCTGAAATGTAGAGTTTCGCAAGGATCGATTGAGGGTAGAGCCACGGGTCGTAACACATCTGAAATGTAACGTCCACTGTTCAAAGTGCCGTCAATGCGAACAAGAGGTGACCGAGACGTATAACCAGTGGCATCCCATACCATCGCGCCGGCTGATACGCCAGTACGGCGTTGACGAATACACGCTTCCAATGTGAGTTCACCGCGATGTCGCCAAACATGAATGCGACCATCATGATGCTGTAGACAGAACCTGGATTCATCGGGAAAATTACGTTTTGCCATTCGTGCACCCAGGTTCGTCGTTGAGTACACCATCGCAGGCGCTCCTGTCTGTGATGCAGCGTCAAGGGTAACCACAGCCATGGTCTCCGAGCTGATAATCCATGAAGTTTCAAACGTCGTCGAACTGGTCGTGCAGATGGTTGTTGTCTTGCAAACGTCCCCATCTGTTGACTCAGGGATCGAGACGTGGCTGCACTATCCGTTACAGCCATGCGGATAAGTTGCCTGTCATCTCGACTGCTAGTGATACGAGGCCGTTGGGATCCATCACGGCGTTCCTTATTACCCTCCTCAACCCACCGATTCTATATTCTGCTAACATTCATTGGATCTCGATCAAGACGAGGAGCAATATCGCGATACGATAAACCACAATCGCGATAGGCTACAATCCAACCTTTGTCAAAGTCGGAAACGTTATGGTACGCATTCCTCCTTCTTACACGAGGCATCACAACAACGTTTCACCAGGCAACGCCGGTCAACTGCTGTTTGTGTATGAGAAATCGGATGGAAACTTTCCTGATGTCAGCACGTTGTAGGTGCCACCACCGGTGCCAACCTTGTGTGAATGCTCTGACTAGCTAATCATTTGCATATCACAGCATCTTCTTCCTGTCGGTTAAATTTCACGTCTGTCGCACGTCATCTTGGTTGTGTAGCAATTTTAATGGCCAGTAGTGTATTTAGTAGTCCATTATGAAACATAAACAAGAATGTAAGAAAGTTATATTAGAAATCTTCGCTCCTTCCACCATAAACCTTTTTAGTAGTGATAGGCTTCCTGTAGCGTAGCCCGTGGACTAGGTTAGTCGCAATCGTTAAATGTCGCCCCAGTGAAAAACCTATCTCCTCGCAGCCGTGGCGCCGGCAGCGGGGCTGTGCAGGTGGCGGACGCATTCGTCACACGGCGCGGCGCCAAGATGGCTGCGAAGGCTCGCATGTCAGTGGCCGGTGCGTCGATATCGGCGAGAACCGCGCATACGAATCTCGCGGCCTGCGGCGGTCCGCGAGGAGCCGAGGAGGTGATGGAGGACTCTGCCGCCGTGACAGAGCGGGCCTTCACGGCGGCGGTCGGGAGGGGCGAGGGGGGGGAGGGGGCGCAAAGGGCGAAAAGCGTGGGGAAAAATGTGCGGCGAAAAAGTGGGGAGTGGCTGACGGGGGGTGGACGGAGCGACGGGGCGGCCGTGTCACGGCCCGGTGGCGATTTTTATTCTGTTGACAGAGGCAGTCGGGGCGTGCGACGCGGCAAATGGCGTGGAATCTCCGAGCTGGCGTCCGAAACGTGTGACGCTCCGCACACGTGTGTGTGTGTGTGTGTGTGTGAGCGCGCGCTACGTCAGAACTTCCCCATGCAACGCTGGGTTTAGCTTTTAGTTAGATACGCTCCGGTTGTTCCCGGCCTGACGTTGCGTAAGGTACGGACTTGCGCGTCCAGGTGCATGGCACACAGTCTGCAGTGAATACCGTCTGCGGCTTTTCGATAAACTCGAAGTGAACTATTGGACACAGAGTGAGTAGGGGTAACTGGTAAGCTAGTGTTTCGGGTGCAGACCAATGCTAGGGATCTTGTATTTTAATCCGTAACAAGGAAAGCAAATTATCCATGAAACAGCGAAAATTTACTCCTAACGAAACTCCCTAAGCCGGTTCAGCCTCAGCGCTTTACGACCGAACTACACTGATAGAAAAAATTAGTGTAGAGTACTAAAATTTTGGGAATACAGTTGTCTAGGTAGTCTGTATAAGTGATAAGCAACGCACAATCACAGGTTAAAGTACGCCTGACGTAAGTCGTTGCACATGTGCTATGCTGGTACATTAGTAACAGATGTAACCGTCAGAATGTTGAATGCAAACATGAAAACTGCATTCATTGTCTTTTGCAGGTCCCGGATGTCAGTGGAGTAAGATACTTGTCGCACTTTGTCGGCCTATACAAAGACGGGTAATGCTGTTTCTGAATAATACCCGTTTTATCGTCCAATAATAGAGACAGATCTGGTGATCTAGAAGGATACAGTAACATGTCGAGACTCTGCAGAGTATCTTGGGTTGCAAGAAAAGAATGGGAGCGAGCGTTATCCTGTTGGAAAACAACCCCTGGAATATCGTTCATGTATGGCAGCACGACAATTCGAATCATCAGACTGACGTAAAAATTACAATAGGGCGCATGAGATAACCATAGGTGTGCTCTTGCTCTAATATAAAATCGCACCCCACACCTTTAGCCCATGTGTAGGTCCAGTATGCCAAGCATGCCAAAAGGTTATTTTCAGAATCCCAACTGTCCTCCTCCTAATCAACATATGGCCATCACTTGCACCGAAAATGGCTCTGAGGACTGTAGGACTTAACTCCCGAGGCCATCAGTCACTAGCACCGAGGTAGAGCCAGCTTTCATCAGAAAACACACCAGATCTCCACCCAGCCCTCCAGTGAGCTCTCGTGTAACACTACTGAAGTCACAAGTAATGATCGTTTGCGGTCAGTTGAATGCATGCTACCGGCGTGTCACTGGGAGCTGTCCTTGAGGTAACAGATTTCTAACAGTATCACCGTGGTGCCAAATGCTGCAAAAACTGCTACTGCGGAAGCAGTACGATATGCCAGAGCCTTAAGCCGAACGCGATGGTCTTCCCTCTAGGCAGTGTCAAATGGCCGTCTGGGGCGCTGTCTTCTTACGACTTTACGTTCTCGCGACCACCGCTGCCAGCAGTCATGAACAGTGGCTACATTCCTATCAAGTCTTGCTGCAGTATCGCAAAAGTAACGTCCAGTTTCTCGTAGCCCTACTACACGACCTCGTTCAAACTGAGTGAGGTGCTGATGGCGCCTTTCTCACCTTAAAGGCATTCTTAACTAACACAACGTCCAATCTTAATGGTAACAAACGTTCACGACCTTTACGGCATGTATGTAAAGCAAACCTGATTTCCAGCCTCATAGTGGCGCCACTGACACCTCTCTTATGAGACTGGCACGAAATTTGAATTTGTGTAGAAACTCTATGTCGCACAACTCCTTTTTGGAGGTGTGATTTTTTTTTTTTTGACATCAGAGTATAAATACTGACGGTAAAGCTTACTCGTCGTACAAGGAAAAAGAATTTTCACAGAGCATTACGCACCCTTTCTTCAGACACTGCTACAGACGATGAGAAAAGTGAGAGAATAAGAACTGTGTGCAGTGCTATTGTTTGTATACTCAGTTCCTAAAGTCGTGGGAGGGTCATCTTTCATGATTTGCCCCCTTCCGACCTGAATTTTTTGTGGAGGAATAAATTTATTTTTGCTGATCTAATGCTCTTAGTTGGTCTTTTAATGATTCTACAAGCAACAATTATACAAATACATGCTTCCGCTTTCAGTATATACAAGCTGCTGAGTAATATACCTCCACAGACAATCTGCAGGGACTCCAAGTCCCGCTAGTAAATGAAGGGTTATGGGTGCTTGGTATGATTAACTGATGAAAATCTAGAGTGAAAAAGTTGTTTTCGTATGGAATCGGATTACTCTGTTTGCAAGAGTATGCAGTCTTTTCTAGTGTTCGTTTGCGGCCATTGACCAAACCAGAGAAAGATACAAGATGGCGGCGTGTAAGATGATGCGCCAAGTGGTTTTCTGAATGTGTGTCACTCGTTAAGAGCGAACGAGCGAGGTGGTGCACTGGTTAACACACTGGACTTGTACTGGGGAGTACGACGGTTCAAATCCGTGTCCACCAATCCACATTTAGGTTTTCCATTTCTTTAATTCGCTCCGGGTAAGTGTTGCGACGGTTCCTGTGAAAGGGCACGACCGAGTCTGTGGTCCATCTCTAATGATCTCGATGTGGACATAACGTTAAACTCCCTTTTTCCTGGAGAACGAGTACAGTTGATAAAATGCGTCACAACCCTTAGACCGTCGGTGAAACGCTCCCGTCCACATTACTTTGCTCAAAAAATTCTGGAACATTAGTAATTTCGCGCAATTTGTATGTTGGACCGAAGTGCTGTTGGCATCCCTGCACACGCCTGTGTTTAATTTGTATCTACCGGAAGTGTCATTGTTGTATTTCAGTTATTGTTCAGTGCTGTATTGTTTCCAAAGTTGTGTTGCGCAGTTTGTGAATTTGGAGACGGCAGAGTTAGAGGAGCGACTCACTTGCATTGAATATGCGTGAAACTCAATAAAATCTATACAGACACACACCAAATGATTCATAAAATCTACGGTGACGAGTGTTTAAGCCATAATCGGTATTACGAATGATTCACACACTTTAAAAATGGTCATAAGCAACTTAAACACGATCCTCGTTCAGGACACCATTCGACGTGTACCATGTCAGGAACGTCGTCGAAATAGTGCGTGCCAAACGATGGCTGGCTCTCCGAGATGTTGCAAAGAATGTAACATTTCAGTTTAATCACTGCTGCCCGCAAGTTCGTCCCGCGGCTCATGAGTCAACTCCAGACGGGCCATTGTCTCGTAATCTCTGAAGAGCTTTCGGATGGCGCAGATAAGAACGAGATGTCCCTTAGGAGCATCATAACTGGTTAATACACGTGGAGCTACGGTTATGCTGTTAACACCAAGGTTCAATCTTAACAGTGGGTCGGGAAAGTTTCTCCACCACCAAAGAAAGCTCATCAGGTCAGGTCAAATTTCAAAGCCACGAGATAGTTTTCCTTTTGAAGGATTAGTTCATCATGAAGTCGTACCGAGGTGACAAACTGTCAATCGATGTTACTATCGGGACGTGTGGCGACGCCTGCGAAAAAATGTGAGAAGGAAACTGCCTCAAATGTGACTAGACAATTCATAGTTCTTGCATCATGATCATGCAGCAGCACATTCATTCCGTTCGTAGGAGACTATTGCACAAAGAACGAAATATCTGTGTTTCCTCATTCTCTGTACTCTCCAGATCTGACATATGTGGACTTCGTTTTATTTCCAAAGTTGAAAACTCCGTTTAAAGGATGAAGATTTGCAACGATAGAAGAGAGAAAAGAAAATTCGTACACGGCCATTCGCGTGATCCAGGAAATGGAGTACCAACACTGTTGCAAAAATGGTTCAAATGGCTCTGAGCACTATGGGACTTAACTTCTGAGGTCATCAGTCCCCTAGAACTTCGAAATACTTAAACCTAACCAACCTAAGGACAGCACACACATCCATGCCCGAGGTAGGATTCGAACCTGCGACCGTAGCGGTCGCGTGGTTCCAGACTGTAGCGCCTAGAACCGCTCGTCCACCACGGCCGGCAACACTGCTTCCGGAAGTGGAAATGGCGTTGGAAGCTGTGTATCAATTGTGAAGGAGAGTATTTCGAAGGGGCTCATGCACAATAAGTAAAAGGTAAGCGTATAAAGATTTTGTGGACAAACTGCCGAAATTTTTTGATCAGACCTCACATACACTGGCAGGGCGAAGAAAAGGCGCATGCGTACACGGTAAGTCGTAGTGAACGGACGACAGAGATATATGTTACCATGACAGGAGGATTTTCTGTACACTCCTAAAAGTGTTTATCAACATGGTAAGAGGACCTAGAAAGAGTATAACGGATGCACAAGTAAGAGGCAAGTTATTTGAAGACATAAAATAATATATGGAAAAATAAATAAAGTCTAGCATTTGGGAGGCTACTCCAGATAACGTATTGCAGCAATTTAGTCCTGTACTTGCAAAAGAAACTCATCATCCCGCCCATCTCAGATTTAGTGGAGGAATGGCCCAGTGGATAGACCGTCAAAAATTGAACACAAATCATGCAGGAAAAAAGCAAGAGAGTGTACTGGACTATGAAAAAGAAACTAAACGCAAGCAGTGTAAGGTCCAAGCTTAAGGTGTGCAATATCGAGCGAAATGTAAGAACAATGGTTTCGTGCTTATCTGGTCACGGTGTTGGACTGCAGACATGAGATCAGTGTTCAGATCTCTCTCCCTTTTTATTTACCACAAAATTATGTACTGTCCGTCCGGTCATTGACTTACCTCTTCTCGTTCTGTAGTCTTGGCAATTTTCACACTACACATTGGTTGTAGAATATGAGTCATGTGGTAGGAATGTATTACCGCCGCAAGTAAATGTGATAAATAGTGAGAACAGGCGAGATGCTGCATAGACCTCTTACGGAAATGAAAACAACAAATAAGCGGCTGTCACCTATGTTACAATAATGGAATTCAAGAGTCAGAAAATCCAAAACGGAATGCAAGGGTCACACTATGAGGAACTTGTGTAGAACAAATAGGAGGTACGTAGGTCTGGAGGTCTCTCCGTTATACCTCGCTGTTGCAGACTGACGTTACACAACGACACAGATTTTTAATACAGCGAACAGACATGTTAATGAACGGATGGACAATTCATAATTTTTAAAAAATTGATGCAAGGGAGATTCTAAAACGGTCTCCACCTTCGTAATCCGTGACCACATTACCACAACGCCGTGGCTATTCAACTTCGCTCGATTGCGCACATCTTGAGCTTCGACCGTTCACTGTTTCTCCTTTTCCATAGGTTAGCACACCGTCTTTCCGTTTTCATGTTTGATGTGTGTTCAGTTTTTAACGGGCAGTCCACTTGGCCATCTTACCACTAAATCTGGTAGGGGGCGGGGGTTTTACGTGGAGTTTCCACTGTCAGTTTGTTCTTCTACGAATCATTTGAATTAAATCGAAGTATTTCCGTAACACTTCCAAAACCATGTACGTTACGATCGTAACAGTATCATCATCTATGCTATTCGTCTCGGCAAAATCTTGCTCGTCATTAAACACAAGGTGATACAAGGCTCTACTCCCATGCTGTAATTCACATAATCACATTTGCCTATCTCCATTTAATGCCCTATATGTGATGTAAAATACCTTTTCAACTTAACAACATTGTAATTTACGCTTCCTTTCTCATAATGCCGTTTCTTTCTACAGTGGTTTCGCATCATCGTTGACATGCATGTACTTTGTAAAGTTGAGAGGCACCCACATGCCTCGCACATACTGTGGCATCAAGCAGTCAGGCTTGCAAGATGAGTGGTCTGCCAAGCGAGTGGACTCATTCCTATTTATCGAGTAACATGAAATCTAGTACTCACAATTAAGTTAAAAGTTATTCTCCTTTTTGGATATTACGCAACGGAAACGCACATCTGACTATTAGTAATTTACACAACTCTAACTGTTCACTACGCACTGGCAATACCACATTTTCTTTCTTATTTAACGGCTTTGATCCACACGTGGCCATCGCACTGAATATGAATGGCGCACACATTATAAATTCTGTGTATCATGACAACAAACTATTCGAAGGAAAAGGCCACCAATCTTTTTACTTTCACTATCATATTTATTCCGATAAGTTATATAACCTAAACACACAAATTCTATAACCTACAACAACAACATATGAGAAATTCTGCCCAGTGGGCATGGCTTTACATTGGTGATTCTCTATCTTATGGTCTCGTAATTATTTAACGCTACAGTGCACTTTCTGGATAGGGTGGTGGATCTTTTGCTATATCTCACACTTCGACTCTCACACCCACCATCATGAAAATTTCCTCCAGACCTAGCGGTACAAAAAGGAACATGCATAACTCACTGCTCTGAAACTACTTGTTACTCTCCCATACTTAAATTTCATGAAATACATCACACTGGCAACATACAATACAAAGAAAAGTCACAACGTTATAATCACACCACTTTCAGCTTTCCCACTTCAATTAGTATTTATCCCAGTTTCACACGACACTGCCCCACTTCGTAAATTTTCTTTCCTACTAAGAAATCTGGAGGATATATGCACGTCTCCCTGTGCAATGCAAGCCAAGTGGCGTTGCTGGATAGACGGCTGACTCACCTTGCTTCTCTCCCAGAGTGTTATACACTCCTGGAAATGGAAAAAAGAACACATTGACACCGGTGTGTCAGACCCACCATACTTGCTCCGGACACTGCGAGAGGGCTGTACAAGCAATGACCACACGCACGGCACAGCGGACACACCAGGAACCGCGGTGTTGGCCGTCGAATGGCGCTAGCTGCGCAGCATTTGTGCACAGCCGCCGTCAGTGTCAGCCAGTTTGCCGTGGCATACGGAGCTCCATCGCAGTCTTTAACACTGGTAGCATGCCGCGACAGCGTGGACGTGAACCGTATGTGCAATTGACGGACTTTGAGCGAGGGCGTATAGTGGGCATGCGGGAGGCCGGGTGGACGTACCGCCGAATTGCTCAACACGTGGGGCGTGAGGTCTCCACAGTACATCGATGTTGTCGCCAGTGGTCGGCAGAAGGTGCACGTGCCCGTCGACCTGGGACCGGACCGCAGCGACGCACGGATGCACGCCAAGACCGTAGGATCCTACGCAGTGCCGTAGGGGACCGCACCGCCACTTCCCAGCAAATTAGGGACACTGTTGCTCCTGGGGTATCGGCGAGGACCATTCGCAACCGTCTCCATGAAGCTGGGCTACGGTCCCGCACACCGTTAGGCCGTCTTTCGCTCACGCCCCAACATCGTGCAGCCCGCCTCCAGTGGTGTCGCGACAGGCGTGAATGGAGGGATGAATGGAGACGTGTCGTCTTCAGCGATGAGAGTCGCTTCTGCCTTGGTGCCAATGATGGTCGTATGTGTGTTTGGCGCCGTGCAGGTGAGCGCCACAATCAGGACTGCATACGACCGAGGCACACAGGGCCAACACCCGGCATCATGGTGTGGGGAGCGATCTCCTACACTGGCCGTACACCACTGGTGATCGTCGAGGGGACACTGAATAGTGCATGGTACATCCAAACCGTCATCGAACCCATCGTTCTACCATTCCTAGACCGGCAAGGGAACTTGCTGTTCCAACAGGACAATGCACGTCCGCATGTATCCCGTGCCACCCAACGTGCTCTAGAAGGTGTAAGTCAACTACCCTGGCCAGCAAGATCTCCGGATGTGTCCCCCATTGAGCATGTTTGGGACTGGATGAAGCGTCGTCTCACGCGGTCTGCACGTCCAGCACGAACGCTGGTCCAACTGAGGCGCCAGGTGGAAATGGCATGGCAAGCCGTTCCACAGGACTACATCCAGCATCTCTACGATCGTCTCCATGGGAGAATAGCAGCCTGCATTGCTGCGAAAGGTGGATATACACTGTACTAGTGCCGACATTGTGCATGCTCTGTTGCCTGTGTCTATGTGCCTGTGGTTCTGTCAGTGTGATCATGTGATGTATCTGACCCCAGGAATGTGTCAATAAAGTTTCCCCTTCCTGGGACAATGAATTCACGGTGTTCTTATTTCAATTTCCAGGAGTGTAGTTTGAATCAAGCGTCACACGGAAACATAACACGCAAAGTACTATTAAGAACATATTCATCACACACGCGAGTCCTCAACTGATACCATGGACGAGTACTTCTCTTTATCCTTTGTCTCACACACAGATTGAGACTCACACAGTACTCACCACGTGGAAGTACTCGTCTCTAATTTCAAGTCCTGCACACTCCATTTCTTAAATATTTCCAACTTATAGTACACACGCTAGTAATTCAGCTTAACTTAAGCACTCAGAAATAGTTCACTTATTGCTACACGTGGTTTCATTGTGACCGTTGGCCACTTCCGAAGATTACTACGATCCCCTTAATATTACCTGCCTGACATTTAATTCTCCCCACAAAAGCTCCTGAAATAGAGAAATTATTATTCCAAACTACACTTAAGTATTTCACATGCATACCATGTCTCCACTCTTTTTTCTTTACGGAGCACACCTAAGACAGGTCTTACCAACACAAGATCCAGCGGCAGAGTGCTGAAACATGGCCGTTCTTCAGGTCATCTCGCACCTCTGTCGAGGTGGGGAAAGACCATGCTACCGTATTGGTCAGCCACATTTCAGGCACTCAAAGCTCCGGTAAGTTTCAGCTCTTTGGTTCCACCAAAGGTGACCAAAGGATCGTCTCAAAGATGGTCATGTATTCACATTCAGTAACTGCGGTTAGCAGACGACCATACATTCATTCATTTCACAGATTTCACCAAACTGGATGTAGGGGTTTATTTTGTGGGAGTGCACATGTGATCAATTAAAAAATAAATTGTTATTCTTTCCCACACTGGTATCCCGATTCGCTGTATTAATTGAAATTGAGTTATTATTAGAAAAAATATGTTGTACTGACAAGAATAACGAAGAATGTTTCACCTATTTTCAATGTCGGGCAGTACTGTACCCTTTCAAAGTCTCTGTTTGTTTTCATATGCTGAGAGTCAAAACATGAGGTGTGCAGTGTTTAATAATGCACACTGTTATATGTGATGGTGAAAATACAAACATCATTGCGAATATGATTTGTTGGAAGAAAAGTGTGAAAACGAATGCTGCAGACTGACAACACAATTAAGCAGCACTCTAACACAAGCCTGTAGTGCAGCCATCGTAGTTACACCTTTGTAACTGAGAATTTTTGTTTGTCCTAGGGAAACTCACAAACAAACCAATGCATCATATGTTTTGTAGAAATTACGAAAGTTATCTGATGATGAATTCGGAATCCCGTAACGGTACTTTTAGAATAAAGTAACCCAAAACCAATTTGTGGCATGTTGCTGTACACCATCGAAAATTTATTTCATGTAACAGCCGCCTTCTCCAGCCCTGGTTTTATGAGACAAAATTGCAGATTATGTAAATATTTAAAATTGTTTACTAGCTCATCTTTCGACTCAAAGTGTTTTCGAATCTGGACCAAGAATGTCCCATTGTTGTACATTTCCCTCTGGGCAGCAAAATGTTCTACTAACGATCTCTTAAAGACAGGAAAGTGCCTTTCTGCTTCCCTAATGCCGAATTAACCTGCTAATACAACATCCACAGCTTCTTCATTGATTTCTCATTCCATTTTGATTTTTTACAAACTGCCAATCATCGTCCAGTGAAAAATAAAACCTTGGATACATTTTCTGTAGGTTCATACGTAGCGTCCAAGACTGGGTCAACAAGATGGGCTCTGAAAGCACTCCTGCTGTTAGCATACAGGTAAATTTCGTTAAACAAAAATTATAACTGGACCTTTCAGTCAACAGTGTAGTAATTTCGAAAATCATACCACAAAATTGTCCAAAACTCCCTCGAAGGCAAACCACTGCCAAAGTGTCATTTTTTGATGTGGTGTCGACACAGGTCTTGCACGTTTGTTAATGGGTGACAGGCAGCTGTGAGCCCGACAAAAACAATACACAATACCTAACATCAATAACATTTATGTTTTAAGGTGCATCTGAAGTTGGCTCTGGGTGTACCGAATTAATTAGGAATCAAAGAAATTAAAGATCATCGTTATAGGCATAGGCTAATTAATTAAGATGGCTATTCGTTTATTAAGTTCAAATAGGTAGCGAAGTGGAAACCACAGCGAAAATAGAAAATGTGTCGTTTGCAACAGTTATCTACACCTTCGAGCTACTTCTCTACAAAGCCGCCACTCCAAGTTAGATATTTGGTGTAGTGTTATACCAACTTTCCAATACCCTTTCCGCCAACTGCCTACTCTCATTTTCAGCTCGCTGTTTCTGCCAGCGGTTCATGCTAGCAGAGATCAAATTCAGAGGGATCCATGTCGGGGCTGTATGTTGGGTGATCAGACGCTTCCCACTGTAATCGCTGCAGGAGAGTTCTTGCAGTGAGCGACCGAGGATTGTCATCGGGAAGGAAATGCGTGACTGTTATATGGGCTAAATGAAGCCAGACTAAATCTCTCAGCAGGCACTAATACTTGGCGGGACACACTTTTTGTACGGATCTTAAGAGCTGACTGTGCGCTAAGAGCAGAAAAGAGCAACGTGACGCGATCGGTGGGCATAGTATAAACACTTCCGCAATTTGCGGAAAGCTTCATTGGATTTTCGCTCTGGTTCGCATACCGCGACAGATCTGCCCCTAATAAACGAATAGCTCTCGTACAATTTCAAATCATCAAATGGCTACGTTCCCACCACCTACTGTGGAGGAAAGTCAATACATGCACTGAAGTGCCAAAGAAACTGGTATAGGCATGCATATTCAAATACAGTTATATATAAACGACCAGAATACGGTGCTGCGGATGGCAACACCCACAACAAGTGTCTGGCGCTACGATGGCAGGTTATTAAGATTTAAGTGATTATGAACGTGGTGTTATAGTCGGAACACAAGCGCTCGTTACACAGCATCTCCGAGGTAGCAGTGAAGTGGAGTTTTTCCCGTATGACCAATTCACGAGTGAATATCAGCAATTCGGTAAAACATCAAATCTCCGACATCGCTACGGCCGGAAAAAAAGATCCTGCAAGGACGGGAACTACGAAGACTTAATAGAATCAATAGAATCGTTAAACATGACAGAAGTGCAATCCTTCCGCTAACTGCTGCAGTTTTCAATGGAGGGCCATTAACAAGAGTCAACGCGCGAACCATCCGCCGAAACATCATCGATATAGTTTTTCGGAGCCGAAGACCCACTCGTGTACGCTTGATTACTGCACGACACAAAGCCTTACGCCTCGCCTGGGCCCGTCAACACCGACATTGGGCTGTTGATGACTACAAACATGTTGGCTGGTCGGACGAGTCTCGTTTCAAATTGTATCGACAACCTCACGAACCCACGGATCCTGCATGTCAGCAGGGGACTGTTCAATTTAATTGAGGCTCTGTAATGGAGTGGGGTGTGTGCAGCTGGAATGATATGGGACCCCTGAAATGTCTAGATAAAACTCTGACAGGTGACACGTACACAAGCATCCTGTCTCATCACCTGAATCCATTCATGTCCATTCTGCGTTCCGATAGACTCGGGCAGTTCCAGCAGGACAAAGCGACCCCCACACGTCCGGAATTGGTACAGAGTGTCTCCAGGAACACCCTTCCTTCTGAGTTTAAATAACCTCCCCCCCCCCCCCCCCCCCCCCGCTGGTCAGCAAACCTCCAAGACATGAATATTGTTGAGCATATCTGGGATGTCTTGCAACGTGCAGATCAGAAGAGATTTCCACCTCCTCGTACTCTTGCAGATTTATGGACAGCTCTGCAGGATTCATGGTGTTAGTTCCCTCAAGCACTACTTCACACATTAGTTGAGTCTTTGCCACGTCGTGTTGGCTCTTCAGTGTATTATGGAATCTAACTTCTTGATGATTGTTGAAGCACACACTCACAATGTATATCATTATATGAAAGATCAGATTTACTCGGGCTGCACTTCGTTGCTGTTGAGCTACAGTTTGGTATCGTTGGTACAGTGTATAAATTACGCAGTAAATGGTAGGATTACCGTTAGAATCGGTAGTATTGGTAGGAACAGAAGCATAAATAAACGTAGGAGAGAGAAACTGGGAGCCGACGACTTCTCTACATATTTTGTTTTTTCGTTTTGCACGTAATTAGAACCGAACATCGTTCAGTGTTGGTTCACCTTGTATGTTATATCCTTACAAAGTGTAAACTGCATTTTATAACTAATAGAAATTACCTGTTCGCATAACTTCTGTGCCTTTATGTAGTCAAAGCAAACAATTTTGTGCAAGTACAGTCCACATTTGCATAAATAAGAAATCCTACATTACAATTGTTGTGACTTTGTGCGGTCTTCATCATGATCAAAGGCAAGAGTTTTTTGTTATTATTGGTAAAGTTGTTTCTGAACAACAGGCAAATGCTATGTATCAACTAGACGAGTTATTGAAGCTGTGTTTGACAACATTGTTTCCCGTTTATTTCTTTAATTTATATTTTTCTAGGAAAATACGCTTTGTAGTGCTACGTGATAGATCTGTAGGCTACAAATTCTTTTATTTTTATTTTTACTACAACAGATCTATGTTTCACTGTACAAATCAACAGTTTTCGAATAAAACCTAAATTAATCATTGACCGTTTCAATCTTGCTATATATACTGTTTGTTTCTAAATAAGACAGGAGGATAATCAAGGAGATCAAAAGTGTTCCATAGGTTACATGGCCCTTCGCATATTTCCACTCAGTTTCCAGACGGTCACCGCTTCCGATTTCTGGGTGATGTATTAAGACATTTATCCATATACTAGGAAGGTGATCGATTTGAGGTAACGCCTAATACGTATGCAACACACCTAATGTGCAACTTAACTGACTAAGGCTACTAGGAAAGCTACCATAGCTTGCTCTTACTTATGATACCCTATACAGTCTGTTAAGTAAGAGCATGGTCGGCTTACACACAGATGGTAAAAGATATGGGCCAAGTTATTTCACAACCCAATAGAGGTAACCTTCGTCCATTATACACTATTCATAAAGAATTAATTTACTTTGAACTGCTGTTTGAGAAGCAGAACACGCGACATGAGTGCAGGTTATACGTCACGCTTTGAGGCTGCGTTTTTCCGTAGCCACGCCAAAAAACAGGAAAAAAAGTCATGCAGCGACGTCGGGATACAACGGGAAATCAAAGTCATTTACACAAAAGCGGGTAACACGCTATAACTTGGTTAAAAACTTGCATGACTTTTAAGAACCTGGCTGAATTGGTAAAGTGACTTCTAAAATGAAAAAAAGGTTATTAACCGTTTTAGAGAAGTCCATTCTTAAGGTTCCGCCACGCGCAAACGAAATGTACTGTGAAACAACTGCCAACGCAAGTTAGACGCGTTTGGAGGTCTCTTCCACGTAAATATGCGGAAAACTTGGTTTCAAGCATGCCTCGGAGATGACAAGCAATTACTGACTCTGCTGGTGATTGGGGGGATTATTAATTGAAACTGACTTTTCTTTTTTTCATATACGATGTATGTATATGTTTCAGTGACTAACCCGACCACGATATTAGCTAACACACTACATGAATCCCCACCTGACCCAAAGCTGCAGTCTGTCTACACTACTAGCCATTAAAATTGCTACACCAAGAAGAAATGCAGATGGTAAACGGGTATTCATTGGACCAATATATTATACTAGAACTGACATGTGATTACATATTTACGAAATTTGGGTGCAGAACAACCACCTCTGGCCGTAACAACGGCCTTGATACGCCTGGGCATTGAGTCAAACATAGCTTGGATGACGTGTACAAGTACAACTGCCCATGCAGCTTCAACATGATAGCTTCGTCAAGAGTAGTGACTAGCGTATTGTGACGAGCCAGTTGCTAAACCAACAACGATCAAACGTTTTCAATTGGTGAGAGATCTGGAGAATATGCTGGCCAGGGCAGCAGTCGAACTTTTTGTGTATCCAGTAAGGCCCGTACAGGACCTGCAACATGCGGTCGTGTATTATCCTGCTGAAAAGTAGGGCTTTGCAGGGATCGAATGAAGGGTAGAGTGACGGGTCGTAAAACATCTGAAATGTAACGTCCACTGTTCAAAGTGTCGTCAATGCAAACACGAGGTGACCGAGACGTTAACCAGTGGCGCCCCATAACATCACGCCCGGTGATACGCGAGTATGGCAATGACGAATAAACGCTTCCAATGTGTGATCACCGCGATGTCGTCAAACACGGATGCGACCATCATGATGCTATTAACAGAACCTGGATTCATCCGAAAAAAAATGACGTTCTGCCATTCGTGCACCCAGGTTCGTCGTTGAGTACACCATCGCAGGCGCTCCTGTCTGTGATGCAGCGTCAAGGGTAACCACAGCCATGGTCTCCGAGCTGATAGTCCATGCTGCTGCAAACGCCGTCGAATTGTTCGTGCAGATGGTTGTTCTCTTGGAAACGTACCCATCTGTTGACTCAGGGATCGAGATGTGGCTGGACGATCCGTTACAGCCATGCGGATAAGAGGCCTGTCATTTCGACTGCTAGTGATACGAGGCCGTTGGGATCCAGCGCGGCGTTCCGTATTACCCTCCTGAACCCACCGATTCCCTATTCTGCTAACAGTCATTGGATCTCGACCAACGCGAGCAGCAATGTCGCGATACGATAAACCGCAATCGCGATAGGCTACAATCCGACCTTTGTCAAAGTCGGAAACGTGACGGTACGTATTTCTCCTCGTTACACGAGGCATCACAACTGCGTTTCACCATGCAAGGCCTGTCAACTGCTGTTAGTGTATGAGAATTCGGTTGGAAACTTTCCTGATGTCAGCACGTTGTAGGTATCGCCACCGTCGCCAACCTTGTGTGAATGAAAAGCTAATCGTTTGCATATCACAGCATCTTCTTCCTGTCGGTTTAATTTCTCGTCTGTAGCACTTCATCTTCGTGGTGTTGCAATTTTAATGGCCAGTAATGTATTTATCGAAGTAATCAGCCCCCTCTCTCATTAGCTTCCCCCGTTTCCCATGGATGTTGGTACGCAGCTGCTATCCATATTTCAGTTATGACGGCCGATATCCCCTCCCGTGGCCTACTTTCATCCCTTCAGAAAAAAGATTCTGCTTGTTTCAATCGAAACGGACGATGGCCGGCGGTGATCTCGATAAGCCGTACGGCTTTTATCGGCGGGAGGCTGACAGCCGTCCAATCTCTGCAACAGCCCCTCCAGGGGGCGAGGGCTTGTGTTGCAGGCCCGCGGGCGCCCGGCGCTTGTTGTGTAGATATATCGATTGGCAGCAGGTGCGGACGGCCGCCTCTGCGTGCAGCTGGGAGGCGGCGGAGGCGCAGGCGGCGTCGCCAGAGGCAGCGCCGTCCGGACCGGCGTGGGCGGCGGAGGCCGGGGCGGAGTCGGCGCCGGCGCCCGCCCCCGCGTCTACTGCGGACCCTTCCGGCCCCAGTACCGGCTGTCGGCGGTCTCTGCAAGTACATCGCAAACTCCGCCTGCACGAACCACTTCCTACGCTGCAGATGAAACTTGACTTCTGGCGCTGATCAGCTTCTGGGCAAACTCTGGAACTGGATCGCTTTATCAACCTCACTGGAAGACCAGAATTCGCTTACTTTACAAATCTCTCGACCTCTCATAGAGTTCTATCCGCTTGCCGGCTTTGTGGTTGTGGCAGTCGTACAAAGACATTCCATTCACCTTACATGAAGCATGAGAGCAATTTACGCTTCTTCTTGTTGTTCTGCATCCGACCTCTGCCTGAGACTTGTATCGTCACTAACATCTATCTTTTCTTCATGACAGCTAGTCACACCACTAGCAGTGCATCGTAATAATATAACCCCCGCCGCAAGTTATTGATAGTAAGCCTGAATGAAAAATGAAACCATGAAATATTCAAATATTGGATTTTTATGCGAAATTTGTTTACGAAATCCTCTTAGGTTTACTATAATGTAACAGCATCGTCTTCCTAACTGTGGTTTGAAAATTCAGTGTAGTCCACGACTCGTGAATATCCACAGTTTATTTATCCAGTATTTGGAAAGAGAGAGTACTTAGCGGCATACAACTAACTTTACACATAATTTCAAACCTTTACGCCAAAACATTGTGAAAGGGGAAAAGTTTATCGGTTTCTACATTTTCGCGTTTGATACATTAAAACTGCTACATGAAGCATGACGACTCAATTTATTACTTCTTTAATACTAACTGTATTCTCGGCACGTTTGAAACTATGTTCACATGTCCCACTGAAATGCCAGAAAAATTATATCACAGCATGACGCATAGTTCAAGCGATATCACGTCACGAACACTGCCGCATCATGCGTGACGCTTAAATTTATTACTCCTTTGCTAATAACTCCATTCAAAACACATTTCAGAGACTTACACCATTGAATGTGCCTTAAAATTATATCCCTGTACGACATATAATTCACGAACGACGAAATAATAAACGTTGTGTTGCTTGTAAATGAAATTCGCTAGAGATGGTGTAGCCACAAATTCATGTGAAAGATGTTACATATATGAGAAATACATTTGGCATGAGTTACGTAGGCAAAGTAACGGGTAAAAAGCGAATCCTAAAACGCTGGAACGAATGCAGCCAAAATGCGATCTGGAAGGAAATACTGTGGCGGTAAGATTCACCAGCCTCCTGTTAGGGTCAGGTGATAACGCAGAGAGAAAAGGAGGAGGAGTAGATGGACAGGAAAAGAAGGGGGCAGACAAGATGGATACAGGCAGACGGGAGGAAGAGGCGGCCAGAGAGAGGGAAGGGGAAATGACCCAAGAGAGAGGCGAAGGAAGAGACTGAATCATATGGTGGATAGAAGAGACTGACGACTGACGGAGGACGTACATTTAGTATATATATATATATATATATATATATATATATATATATATATATATATATATATATATATATATAGGGTGAGTCACCTAACGTTACCGCTGGATATATTAGACCGAACGTGAGGAGAGGGGCTAGTGTAACCATAAAAAAATGGACGGAAGTATGTTTTTTAACACAACCTAACGTTTTTTTAATGGAACCTCATTAGTTTTGTTAGCACATCTGAACATATAAACAAATACGTAATCAGTGCCGTTTGTTGCATTGTAAAATGTTAATTACATCCGGAGATATTGTAACCTAAAGTTGACGCTTGAGTACCACTCCTCCGCTGTTCGACCGTATGTATCGGAGAGCACCGAATTACGTAGGGATCCAAAGGGAACGGTGATGGACCTTAGGTACAGAAGAGACTGGAAAAGCACATTAAGTCCACATGCTAACACCTTTTGATTGGTCTTTTTCACTGACGCACATGTACATTACCATGAGGGATGAGGTACACGTACACACGTGGTTTCCGTTTTCAATTACGGAGTGGAATAGAGTGTGTCCCGACATGTCAGGCCAATAGATGTTCAATGTGGTGGCCATCATTTGCTGCACACAATTGCAATCTCTGGTGTAATGAATGTCGTACACGCCGCAGTACATCTGGTGTAATGTCGCCGCAGGCTGCCACAATACGTTGTTTCATATCCTCTGGGGTTGTAGGCACATCAAGAAACACATTATCCTTTAACGTACCCCACAGAAAGAAGTCCAGAGGTGTAAGATCAGGAGAACGGGCTGGCCAATTTATGCGTCCTCCACGTCCTATGAAACGTCCGTCGACCATCCTGTCAAGGGTCAGCCTAGTGTTAATTGCGGAATGTGCAGGTGCACCATCATGCTGATACCACATACGTCGACGCGTTTCCAGTGGGACACATTCTATTCAACTTCGTAATTGAAAACGGAAACCACGTGTGTACGTTTACCTCAGCCCTCATGGTAATGTACATGTGCGTCAGTGAAAAAGACCAATCAAAAGGTGTTAGCATGTGGACGTAATGTGCTGTTCCAGTCTCTTCTGTACCTAAGGTCCATCACCGTTCCCTTTTGATCCCTACGTAATTCGGTGCTCTCCGATACACACGATCGAACAGCGGAGGAGTGGTACTCAAGCGTCAACTTTAGGTTACAATATCTCCAGATGTAATTAACATTTTACAATGCAACAAACGGCACTGATTACGTATTTATCTATATGTTCAGATGTGCTAACAAAACTAAAGGGGTTCCATTAAAAAAACGTAGGTTTGTGTTAAAAAACATACTTCCGTGAATTTTTTTTATTGTTTGTATTAACCAATTACACTAGCCCCTCTCCTCACGTTCGGTCAGTGGAATCGATTCGTCAGTATTTGATGTGGTTTACGAAATATATCCAGCGGTAACGTTAGGTGACTCACCGTATATATATATATATATATATATATATATATATATATATATATATATATGGCGACGATTATTAAACTAAATGTAAAAAACGTAAATTAGTTACAAACTAAGGCGTGCACACACTTTATTCAACATGTAAACGTCACTACAGATATTCGGATTTCAGTTATGACATACTCGATATGCCTGCCAACATTGGCGATGATGTGGCGCAGACGAATTTTGCATGACCCGCTGAAGGGTCGGAACATCGATGGTATCGATGACCTCCTGAATGGCTATTTTCAGTACAGCAATGGTTGTGGGTTTATCTCTGTTCACTTTGTCATTAATATAGCCCAACAAAAAGCAGTCACATGTGTTCAGATCCGGAGAACATTGCGAGCAATCGTGCCTCATGTCAATGGCCTCTGTAGCCGATAGCCAGAACGAGGTCCCCAAAGTACTACTACAGGACATCAAACACTCTCCGGCTTCGATGGGGTCGAGCTACGTCTTGCATGAACCACATCTTGTCGAATCAGAGTCACTTTGGATAATGGAGATGAAATCATCTTCCAAAACCTTCACGTACCGTTCAGTAGTCACCGCCCCATCAAGAAATATCGCACCGATTATTCCGTGTCTGGACATTGCACACCACACAGTCACCCATTGAGGATTAAGAGACTTCTCTGTCGGGAAATGCGGATTCTCAGTCCCCCAAATTCGCCAATTTTGCTTATTGGCTGCATTTTCACGTGTAAATGTCCGACAACAACCTGGCGCGTGCGCATGTGCATACTAATTCCCTCATGGCCCGCTACCAACCTTGCAATCTGACCGTCCTAAAGCAATCAGTTCAGATTTTATGAAGATCTTCTTTCAAGTAGTTCAATAATTGTCACCCTGTGTACGTACAACACTATTTCCGATTACTTCTGTTAGTAAACTTCAATGAAAAAACATTTTCGTTCTCCTAACGGAGATAATACAAATTAGATGTAGCAACACAAATATTATATGATGTATACCAAAATGTAATCTTTGCATCTACAGCAAACGTTAATGACAACTATTTGTATTTCGCAAGTGATTCCTTGTGCTGATTACATATATGCATATATAAATAAGGAAACGTATTATTATATGCAAATTACGAGATACCGTCAGTGGGATACACTACAGAACGTCACATATATGGTAGGTCGAATTATAACGGACTGAAAAATCACATATGGGAAAGACACTACACTATGCAATGTAAGTTATTATAGGGAATATG
Source organism: Schistocerca nitens (assembly GCF_023898315.1). NCBI lineage: Eukaryota > Metazoa > Arthropoda > Insecta > Orthoptera > Acrididae > Schistocerca > Schistocerca nitens. The sequence goes on along the minus strand of NC_064621.1, from coordinate 475,734,796 downwards.
TGTCTTTTGTATAATAACAGGTGGACAACGTCCGAAAGAAGTCTGTAAAATAAAATACTACCACAAAGAATGTTTTGGCGAAGAATTAGTTAATAATACGACACTTTTACAATACACTGAAAAGGCTTGTCTCAAAGAAACAAAAGTCGTGAGAATTAGTAATCTGCGAATTATGTCGGCATCCATGACGACTTTTTCTGGAACTGCAGATGACCACAAGCTTCAAAGAGTCTACGTGTGAGAGTAACTAGTAACTGTTGTCTCTCAACGTTTAATCAGGATAAATTATCCTCAATATGTCGCTGCGGGCCTGCGGTAACATAAAGAGGTACCTTGGTCCGATGACTCATTCTTCACTCCCCTGTCAACAAGAGACGCGATTATTCATTGATTGGTACTTCCCACAGTTAATCACGTAGATGACAGTTTATTGCTATGTTTAACACCTGATATTCTCCCATCTGAGATCACTAAAACCAACATATACCACAGATGTAGTCCTCTAATAAATGTGCCATCTCCAGAGCTGACAGAATTACAGTTCTCCTTGCCAGCTATTTCTAGATGTGGCTTGGCGAAGATTCGCATGGACATGAAACGTATCTGGTTCCACCATCGATAGCATACTGCGTCAGGCAGAGAAATGAAATGAATATTACCTCTACTTTTATTTATGCGTGGACAATGGTTCATTCTGCTATAATACATTCAAAATGTGCGTTTATGTATTCCGTGATGAACAGCAATTAATATGTAATCGAATGCTACATTTCATTCACGCAATGAAATATAAATAGCTGGTGTCGTATCGCCGTGTTGTCTCACAATAAAGTTCTGCTGCAATTTAGTTGAACATGATAACCTAAAGGGCGTTCGGTAGTTCTTACTACCAATTAATTAACTTCCTGGAGGGGTATTAGTAGATGAAGTATCGCGTAGTAAAACATTCAGAAATGATAGACAGTATTCCCGCACAAATTGAACCAGTAGTATCAAATACAGGTCTTAACTTGACAAGAATTTCTGGGAATATGCTTCTGAAATACAGCTTTGTATTGTAGTCAATTGTGAGTAGCGGGGAAACTGAAAAAGAAGACAAAAGACGTATTCGTAATACAGTGTTAAATAATACAGCTTAAATTAACTGACGATTGTACCGTAGAGAATCGGCGGGGAAAGAATATGCACAAACTTCAGGTACAAGAAAGGAAAGGACGATAGTACATGTTTCAAGACAGGAAAGGACTGTATTCATCATACTCGGAGGAAAATCAAAGATGGGAGGACGGGTTTTGCAACACTTACCTGAAATAATGACGTTCTGTGCATGTACCTTTCTCATATGAACAAGCTGGCAAAGAAAACGAAATCGTAACGAGTTACATTGAAAAAGCAGGAGACAAACTGTTCAAAAATAAGTAATGAAAAGAAATAAACTATCAGGATAAACGGTAGTTGTAGCTCCGTAACAGTCTTTGAGAGTGAAGTGCAGGTGGTAAGGTACAACGTGCAAAATTACCCAAAACGCCCGATTTTAGAGTCTAAACCCTATATTTGACATCTCCTTTCTCTCACGGGTGGCAGACTCAATGCCAATCGACGACTTAGAGACAGAGAAGAGCGTCAAGAGGACTTGACGTGTAAAAATACTCGTAAACGACACTGTCGGAGTAAATTCATAGGTTTTCGGTCAATAGGATCATTGATGGCTGTTCATTCTGGAACTTAATCCACATTTATTCGAACGGAGGCAATGCAAATCCGGACAGAATGACGCAATCATGTAAGATTTATATTCATTGTGTCTTTATAGTCAGAGAAGTCATTCTTCTTCCTGTACACATTCACAGTTACAGTAGCATTTATATATCGACCGTCTAGAGAAGGCAGGGAATAGAGGGTAGTTGTGGTAGAGCTCCGTTTTGAGTTAATGTTATTGTATATTGCATATAAACTTTTGAAAATACGTTAATAATAAAGGAAATGCCGCGTGGAAAACTCTATAGTGTTCTTTTTATCACTGGTTTACATCTGATGAACATATCATCTGCGTATCCAAAACTAGTGCAGCAATGTTCAGTTTGTCCAAAGAAGTGAAAAGAAACTTTAAATTGTTGTCGTATCGTAGCAATTCAGGATCGACTGCAGTTCACAGTATTATTTCTAGGTCTGAAGGTGATCTGATCATCATATGTAAAATCGGCAATCAAAATAATGCACACAGAGAAAGATCTAGGCTTCACACATTTCTTTATATCAACAAGGTTTTCCAGTCACATAACGTCTTAAATAAATAAAATTACTCTGATTATTGAGAATGAAAGATTGCAGACGGTGGGAAAAGTGAGGGTAATTAGCTAGTATGCTATAATCTGGAGGAAAATTACTTTGGCGCTTTAACTGTCACAGACGAGTTCTCTGTATTCCAAGATGAGCATGGCTTTGTTGTCTATGTACTGCCCCCCTAATGTTAAAACCTGTGCTAAGAGACGGTGTTCCAGCCAATATCAAATACTTAAGAAAATTATTTCATAAAAAAGTTTGATTTTTGCACATCTCATAGCTGTTGTGTACCACACAATGGTGTGCACAATGGTAAGCAGAGATGGCGTACGGAGTGGTGTGGTAACTGTCGTCATAGGAACGCTGAGAGGAAGCAGGTATCATGATCAAAGACGTTAACAAAACAGAGGATTTACTTAACTTGTATTTCTCCGAACACACGGAGACTAATTAGATATGATGTAACAAGAAATAGAGTCCAGCTTTCACAATGTCCACAAGGAGAAGTCTGTGTAATAAAGCACGAACGATGAAGGTGGAGGCGCAACCAGGTGGCGTCCGCGTAGCAACGCATTGCGAAGTGGATCCGAATGTGAGCGGGCTGAACGGCTGCCACTGGCCATCCTATATCGCGGCGGCAGAGGGCGCTCAAAGTACATAGCTGCCGGAGGTGACGCTCAAAGGGCGCACACCATTGGGTCTGCCAGATCCCGCGCGACAGTTAATGACGTCAGACGGAGACTTGAAATTCCGTTGCCAGTCTTAATACGCCGCGGGGTAGTACTGATACATGATTCTCCAATAGTATGCTGTGTCCGCATGATAAGGAACTGAATTTATGCTGAAAATTCTCGGCTTCCAGCCGGGTAGCGGTGTCTTCAAACTGCGACGTTTCGACGAATGACATACTCGTATGTCACCTGACTGGAAGCCCGAGAACTCTTCACCAGCTGTATAGGCCGGGAAAACATACATTCACCTTAACTGAATTTATTTTCATTAGTTGTCTTGGTTACTGTGGTGCATCAAATTAAATATTGTTCAACACGTAACACAAAATTTTTATAAGTTTGCAGAAGTAAATACGCATTGTGCAGGCATCTTATATAGTTGATTTTTGCTCATACTTCATTGCGTATTTACATATGTAATTGACATACATACCGAAATTTAATTTAAAGTAGAGAGCAGAATGATACTGCATTTCGCTCTCAAGATATTGGTTTCTACAGGGTGAAAAGAATTTAAACTGACAAACTCTGGGAGGATGTAGGGGACATCAAAACAAATATTTTTCCCTAATGTCATTTATTCCTATGAGGATTATTTAAACCGGTGGAGACCGTATTACGCTCCTCAGTTGTTAGAGGGCGTGTTACGCTCTTCAGTTGTAGTCAACTGCTGTCCACCAGTGCAGTAGTGCATTGTCTCTGTTTACTAATGTAGCGATACACCTGGAGTGAGAACACTGATATGGTTGCTGAGTACTACGTAGCGCACCACAACGGACGAGCTGCACAGCGGGTTTATCAACAACAATAACCTATTCGCCGTATCCCACACCATACGACCTTGGCTGCTTTGTACCAACGTCTGCGTGAGACCGGGTCATTTAGCAGATTACCTGAACATGGACGCCGTCGCACGGTACGAACGCTGCAAGTTGAGGAAGCTGTCTTGCAGCATGTGGAGCGGGATCCGTCAATCAGCAATCGTGCAATTGCACGTAACATGAGGACGAATCAGACGAATGTAGGAAGAGTCCTTCTAGAGCAATCGTTACGTCCATTTCACTTACAGCGTGTCTACAACCTGGAACCAGTTGGTTATCCACCCAGAGCACAATTTTCGCAGTGGTACCTGGAACAGTGTGAAATGCATCCTACATTTCCATCCTCTGTGTTGTTTACCGATGAAGCAACGTTCGGGGGCGATGGAGTCTTCAACATCCACAATTCGCATGTTTGGAGTGAGGATAATCCACATACCACAGTTACTAGCGCTCATCAAGTGCGGTTCTTCGTTAATGTGTGGGTGGGTGTTGTTGGGGACTGTTTAAGTGTGCCGTATCTGCTATCTAGTTGTTATCTCTTGGTCATAAAGAAATGGAAAAGTGTTTGTTGGTTTAATTAATTTGCCACCAGAGAAATCTTCCTCTACTCCTCATAGGAAAAAATGACTTTAGGGGAAAGTATTTGTTTTGATGTCCCCTACAACCTCCCATAGTTTGTCGGTTTAAATACTATTCACCCTGTATATCCGGCAAACACTCGTGCGCTTCGGGCAGTACGCTGTCACGATTTCTGTCCCCGATGGAGGGCTAGAATGCAAAGTGTGGCTTCTATTAAGGGTGCGTCCGGAAAGCTTATCTCAGTGCCAAACATCTGATTGCCTCATTCCAAGTAATTTTCAGCGAAGTTGAGACGACGCTGGCGACAAGGGGCGCTACAGCCGTACAAAAGTGGACGGATATACCTCTTCAGAGATGTCTCTGAAATTAAAAAGGTCTCCAGAGAGGGAGACAGCGAAAGAAGTGGAGCGGGGCGGGGGGCGCCGGTGTGGCCGTGGCGGAAAGAACGCGGACAAGAATTCCGGAGCAGAGCTTAGTGGAAATTAATTTCTTCCTTAAGGGCTGCCACAACAAATAAACACTTTAGCGCGGCCATACATCACGGCGGTGACGGCGCGCGGGGGCTCCGAAGTTGTGCGAGTCGGTGGAGACGCTCCTCAAGCAGTGGGGCACCGGCGCCTTCAATTAGGCGTCGCGGCGCGGGGCGCCTCTGGGCGTCGTGGCGCCGGGCCGGCACAGCACACTGACAGCCGTGTCAGCTGCAGCCGCGCGCGCCTCTGATGCGCTCCCAACCCCGTGACGGACGGGCAGCGCCGGGCGCTGGCCTGTAATGAGGACGGGGGGCTCCCCATCACCAAAGTGCCGAGCAGAGTTGGCTGGCCCGGCTCACTTCGCCCTACACATCACTCACAGCGAGCATTAACATCAATTAAGGTGGCAGTCTGCGCAACATACGGCACTTGCTGGCGTACAATAAAAGTAGCGCCCCCTCTCAATAGAACATGAAGTGCTGCTCTAGAGCAGTGGTTCCTAACGTTTCTGAAACCACTACCCCTGAGTCCAACCGGATTTATCTAGTAGGCCGTCTTCCCATTTCATCTGTAACACCTCACCCGTCACTTATCTGGTTTTGGTGTGTGTTCACCCCAGGTAATTGACTAACAGATCAACAGAGAGTGCAAAACTGCCACAATGTCGGATAACGCAAAGAAAGTAATAAGGCCCTGTGACTCCTGATTGAACTGCGGTGGCAGTGTTGACATTAACTGATTCAGAATTGATCCCTTTTAATTAAAAAGGGGTGCACATTGATGTTATATTCAGCTATTGAACACAAGATGCAAATGTTGAACATAAAATTAATTAAGAAAGTGGCTTGGAATTTCTACTACTTCATTGAAAACAGATGCAGTCGATTAGCACAGATTTATTTTAACTCAGGAACTTCAATCATCACATTACATGACTCTCTTAACAGGCAGTGGTAATAAATTGCGTTTGCGTGAAGTAAAGCGCGGTAAATCAAAAGTAATTCCTATCGACTGACCCAGGCGTAATGCGAAGTGCGAGAAGAATTCTACAATACAGGGCCCATGAAACCCTCGTGGAAACTTTGCCGACGTGATCCTACAAATTAATCAGTGGCCGTAGCGGGCGCGATATCACCGAATTCAGCGTGGCGGCGCGGCGTCGTTATGCGGACGTCGGCCGACCTCGTGCTGCTGCAAGGCTGCGCTTGTCTATTAACTTCTAGCTATCTTGCTCAGTGCATAGCTGAACGAAAACATTCTATCTCCAAGCTCATTCGTTCCATTTGCTACGTCCTAAACTGCACAGATGCTCACTCTTCCTCAGGCAAGCTGGGAATGGAAGACTCCTACGGGGACTTCTCCCACTCCGCTCTTCGCCTCGGTTTCCCCTCCAGCAAAATCACTTACGCCAAATCACTTACGCCAATTGCAGCGCAAGTCGCGTTAATTATGCGTCGCTTCCCAGCGCCGACCAATGCCTGCTCTGGGAAGTGAACAAATTCCCACAAAATTTCCCTTCCTCTCAACTTCTGCTATTTAGCTCCTCCCAGGCCACCCATCTAGGTTAGCGTCTGCACAAAACACCAATTTTTCCGGAATTCTGACACCCAGGAGAGTACTTCAAATTCCTCGGTCCTACGTTCCCATCGGAGGCCGGCGTATTTCATTCTATCGCTCTTCACCTGATTCGCTTCAAACTCTGCGGACTGTGAATTCAGCGTGAAGTTGCTATAATCACGAACACGCATATTTTGGCCTCTGTTGACCGCTCCACCGTAGCTTTGCGCGGCTTTCTCGCATGTTTCACTGAAAACGGGACGACGGATATTTATCAACAGTTGTACCAGTTCTCCATCCGCTTCCCGGTACACCAGCATGGGGTCAACCACCCACTCACTGTCACTCATCTTAGGCAGCTGGAGGCCGCGCCCCGTTGCCCCTTTCTCATAGCTTGAGCCGCCATAAGCTGCCTATTGTCGCTTCCCTTCGCCGCTCCCAGCCGGGCTCAGTCAACTCTTGAACACTTCCCTAGGATATACTAGCCTCCAGTAAATCGACTCGTTTCCACAAGGTTTTCATGTCGTGTGAATTACTTTAAAACCATCACCCGACATTAATTATTCCAATACGTCCATAATATACCCTCTACAAGGTGCATTGTGCCTTGTCAGTCATTTGTGCTCAGCCCTACTGTTCGTTCAACGTGAGTTAGGTGAGCTTTAATGACTTCATCTAACACATCATCAGCATTAACACTACGTTCCATGAGATACTACCCAGTAACTGTACTGCCCTCTGGGTGGGCACCACAGTTTTGATAAATTTGAAGAAACACATCGGTTTCCCTAGGATAATCACACACTGAATAGCAAAAGAAGCTGGTACGCCTGCATGATATCGCGTATAGCCTCCGCGAGCACGCAGAAGTGCCGCAACATGACATGGCAAGGAATCGATTAATCTCTGAAGTAGAGATGGAGGGAATTAACACCATGAATCCTGCAGGTCTGTACATAAATCCGTAAGAGCACGAAGGGTGGAGATCTCTTCTGAACAGCATGTTGAAAGGCATCCCAGATATGCTCAATAATATTCATATCTTGGGACATTTTTGCCCAGCGGATGTGTTTAAAATCAGAAGAGTGCACTTGGGGCCTGTCTGTAGCAACCCTGGTGAAACTGCCCAAGTCCGTCGGAATGCAGAATGGACAAGAATGGATGCAGGTGATAAGGCAGCATGCTGACGTACGTGTCACCTGTCAGAGTCGCATCTTTCAGTGCTCTGTCAAAGTCTTCACGCAGTATCATATATCCCATTTCATCTTCATCTACATCCTGTTCCATTTCCATAATATTGTTCTCATTTTCAGTGTATAACAGAAATTCCACGCTGACATCAACACCGGAAAAATGAAAGCTATGTCCTTCTATTGAAAACATCCAGCAGAAGGTAAGATCTATTTGGCGCAATAAAATTCTGAAAAGGTAGGATATAAATCATTAATTCTGGAAGAAAAGACCTAGTTGAACAGCCACTAAATATACAAACCAGTGGGAGCTACCATAGTGAAAACTTCCATATTGAAGAGCCAAACAACCTGCTACACCCGCCTAATATCGTGCAGAGCCCCAGGGAGCACGCGGAAGTATTGCAACATGACATGGCATGGACTTAACTAACGTCTGAATTAGTGCTGGGCGGAAACGACACCATGAATTCTGCAGATCTGTCCGTAAATCCGTAAGATTACAAGGGGTGGAGATGTCACCTGAACAGCACGTTACAAGGCATTCCAGATATGATCACTAATGTTCATGTCTGGGGAGTTTGGTGGCCAACGGAAATGTTTAAACTCAGAAGACTGTTCCTCGAGCCACTCTGTAGGAATTCTGAACGTGTGAGGTGTCGAATTGTCCTGCTAGAATTTCCCAAGTCCGTCGAAATGAACAATGGACATGTGCGAATGCGTGTGGTCAGACAGGATACTTATGTACGTGTCAAATCTCAGTGTCGTATCTAGACGTATCAACGGTCCCATATCACTCCAACTGCGCGAACCCAACACCATTTCAGAGCCTCCACCAGGTTGAACAATCGCCTGCTGATAAGCATGGTCCATGGATTCATGAGGTTGTCTCCATCCCTTACACGTCCACCCGCTCGATACAATCTGAAACGACACTCGGCCGATCAGGCAACATGTTTCCAGACATCAACAGTCCAATGTCGGTATTGACGGGCCTAGGCAAAGCGTAAAGCTTTGTGTCGCGTGGTCATCAAGGGAACACGAGGGAGCCTTCAGCTCATAAAGCCCATATCGATGATTTTTCGTTGAATGGTTCGCAAGCTGACACTGAAATCTACAGAAATTTGCGGAAGTGTTGCACTTCTGTAACGTTGAACGATTCTTTTCAGTCGTCCTTGGTTCCGTTCCTGCAGGATCTTTTCCCGGTCGCAGCGTTGTCGAAGATGATGTTTTACCGGATTCCTGATATTCACGTTTCACTCGTTACTTGATCACACGGGAAGATCCCCACTTCATCGCTACTTCGGAGATGCTGTGTCCCATGGCTCGTGCGGTGACTATAACACAACGTTCAAACTCACTTAAATCTTGATAAGCTGCCAGTGTAGCAGCAGTAAGCTATCTAGCAGCTGCGCCAGACACTTTTCTTATACAGGCGTTGCCGACCGCAGTGCGTGTTCCGCCTGTTTACATATCTTTGTATTTGTATACGCATACCTATATCAGTTTCTTTGACGCTTCAGTGTAGTACTTCAAAGAACACTACTAGCTACAAGAGGCTTTCAGTCTCAAGTGCATACAAATCGGTGTATAAATCACCACCGTGAAATAAAAAAATCACATCCCTAAACGGTTTATCATAGCACGTTTGTCAACGCATACGGCGTCGGAAAATACCGGTGTTTCAGTTAAAGTATATTTCTGTGCAACTTCCAAGTAACAAGTTAAAGGAATATTTTAAAGGGTGGTCAAATCAAAACGAGATAGATGGAAAAGTGAGTCTATTACTTCAAATGTAATCGCCATATTTGTTAATAGATTTATCCCAATCTGAGACAAGACTGTCAATTCCAATGCCTTCATGGTCCACATGTTGTCAAGGTTATTACGACTACACTGTAGGGAACCCGTTACACACCCGCCCTATAGTTCTGGTCTCTCCCCATGCGATTTCCATATTTTTGAATCATGAAGAAAGATATTCGTGGTCATTGATTTGGTTCGGACGAAGAGGTTCGCACCTGCGCCCAGTCAACCGTAAACACCTTCCATGAAAGCAATGAATTTGTCTCACAGTGTTACAGGTGTATTAGCAGCTATGGCGTTCATTTCTGAAATAATAGTTTACTTAATTTGTTCTATCTGTCTATCCATTCACCATTCCTTTGTTTAGACGGGTGGTCGTAAGAAACGTTGCTCATTCTGCGGAGTTTCCAGCTATATCGGAGAGCTGCAGCAACAGTTGGAATTTATTAAGTAGAACATTATCTGGAAATCCTGTCAGATTAAAACATTGCACTGGACCGAGTCTCGAACTCGGCACCTTTGTCTTTTACTTGCAAGAAGAGTTTGGGGAGAAAAGAACAAGCTAAATTGTATCAACAAGCAGAATCGTTTGACAATGCGTCGCGGGGCGGGGGGGGCAGAGTGGCAGGAGTCGTCGTTTGAATCCTAGCCACGTCCACTTCGCTACAGAGGGAAGAAGGAAAGGAAGGGGAGACCAGGAAGAAAAGAACACACCAAACGCTATCCAGAAGCACGAATTTTATCTTTCTGATTTTTTTATGGTAAAGGAAAGGGAGGTTCTCTATCGAATCAAAGAAATAAACACTCACTCAACTAATAGTTGCAACTAGGGTTCCTGATCACCTAGCGTGTCTTATATCTTTTGTTGGGTCACCATCGTTCGTTCTAAGTCTTCTGCATTACAACATGTTCATCATCTCTCGTCACGAATGATCCAGCTACTTGGTGGATTTTGTAGTGCACTTCAGAGAAACTTGGAAAAATATTGTCTATATATGAAGGTTCTGTCACAAAATCCCATTCCTGCCTCGTATCCACGTGATGGCGTTGGTCTTGGTCCTCGGATAGAACATTTTGACTGAATGAATAATTTGAACAGTGACTTATGGTCGTGTTACCGCAGTAGAAAAGCCAACATTTGTTTAACAAAGCTAATGCGGTGTTCGCCTGTGTCAACATTACATTGCATTCAGTTGGAGGATTCCACCATGTGGATTATACGTAGAGTTCCTGTATGACGTGTTTCCTATTGATTATTACATAGCCGGCCGTGGCGGCCGAGCGGTTCTAGGCCCTTCAGTCCGGAACCGCGTGACAGCTACGGTCGCAGGTTGGAATCCTGCCTCGGGCATGGATGTGTGTGATGTCCTTAGGTTAGGTTTAAGTAGTTCTAAGTTCTAGGGGACTGATGGCCTCAGAGCCATTTGAACCATTTGATTATTACATACCAAGTGGTCTGGAGTCGGAATCGAATATAGCTGCATGGACTGTCCACCACACGACACGCTAGTGTGCTGGCGGATTTTGTTCCCACTACATTCGGTTGTCGTCTCCATCACCGTTGGCAAGGGTGCAATCAGGAAGGAGTCACATGTGGAACTGAGTTCCAAATGAAAACATCCAACGAAGAAGAACAGTGTTGGGATGTTCTGCAGTGACTGCTGACTCGAGGGAGGCTACCGCTATAGCTTCCATCAGCAAGCGATGCCATAACCGTAAATGGTAACCGACGAAAAAAGGTACCGCCCTATCGTAAACGTTTATTAGACCTGGACATCCCATGTCCTTGGGGAGGGTAAGGAAGTCATATTGAACTTTGAGCAACATTTCTGTGCTAACGAAGTAGCCGAGAGTCGCTATAATGCTGCGGCACGTTTTGTTCGTAATTGGAAGTTCCTTCGCAATGTGTGGGATGCGCAATGCCAGGTAGAGATTGACATGTTGTGTCCTTTGGAGGATGTTCAAAGTCAACAGGCAGTATTGTACCATCCCTACTCTAATTTGGTGCAGAGGCACCTGTAGTTAGGGGTCGTAGTATAGCGTATATCGTTCATGAAATCTAAACCCAGGCATAGTCTGGTCACTGATGCTTAATGAGGTGACAGTGTCAAGGTGGTAATCCTGTCCCGATTTGCATTGTTACTGAATTTCGACGTTAATGAGGCTAGCCGACGCTTCCCCTTATGTCGTGATCCATTCCGTGGTGAACCTCATATCATCACCACCGCGAAGCACCAGCATCATGTCGTCCGCATATTCTGAGCATGGGAGATGGTGAAATCGAGCATTATTCCAATGAGTCTACGGCGCTGGCCATATAATAAGGGTTCTAAGGAATATAAGATCGTTAATAATGGGCAGTGTTGGCGCACCTAGGAATTTCTGGATGGCCACCGTTAAACGAATGTTAACGGGGACCCTCAGTGACGCATCGCGTAAGTAGCAGAATCACCACTTCGACAAAGTATTCTGGGTATTACGTGCTCCGCAGGGCTGAAGTCAGGAAAGAGAGGTCAAATGCTTGACTAAGGTGGATGGTAGTCATGGGTACAAGCCCCGGTCATGTCCGCTTTCAATGCCTGCTGAACATAGTCTAGCACTGTGGTCATGAAAAGCCTTGGGTATACTCCATCGTTTGTTGAGACGTTTACCCTCCGTGTCGAAAACGTTGACCAGCGGCCATCGATGCCTTTTGCATTCCTTCAGTGTGTGATACACTGAAGGTCGTTCTGTGGGCAAGAGGTCTTGTCCAAATGGAGGTGCGCGAGAGAAGCAATCTTTGCTTTGGCACAGTTGATTTATACCTGTCTAATGGGCGAGGGTGGTTGTTCTGAACATTCTCCGAGGATGGTAAATTACAAGTCCATTGTGTGTCTGCATCATGCAGCTGCTTCTCTACCAGACTTCATGAAGGTTTGCCTTAGGGCTGGTTTTCCTCAGTCAGTCCTCCCTATTAGGGCCGAGGGGTGAAGACCTCAACGTCAGACACACTCATTCCATGTCTTCCACCGCAACACAACAGAATGACAAGTGGACGGCGTTTTGCTTCTACAGGCTCCTGGTTAGCTATTCCCTGAGCGGACTGAGAACTATACCATAGATGTAGGCCGAGTGATCACAAAAAGCTGTAGACCATAATTTCGCATCACAAATAGCCACCTGTATTGTGCGAGTGACATAATCCGGTCTAGTACGCTGGGCGAACGACTGTTAAAGTATGTATATTCGTGCCTATCCTCGTGTATTTGGCGCCACCTGTCCACCAGCTGAAGACTGCTGATGAGAAAGTCAAGCTCAGCTCATGGATAATGGCGCGGGAGCTGGTCCGAAGACGGTTGTGTGCAATTAAAGTCCCTGCCAATCACCAGATCCTCTAGCCGACCCTGTCAGAGCAGCGCGATGTCCTCTGCAAAAAACTGGAGCGTTCCAGCCGTAGATATGTATCGGAAGGACATAGACATTGAAAGGTCGGGCTCCGTTCAAAGTAGCGGCCATGATACGTGCAGTGGGGAGGTATCTAACGTCATCGGCTACAAAGCTTTCTCTAAATAGGACGTCGACACCGCTGACGGTCAACGAAGCGTGGGAGACACTAGTTGTGTAACTGAAGTGGTCAGGATCCCTTGCGATGTAGATGTCCTCAACATGAAGCATGGCTTGCAACATGGAGGATTAATGGCACGTTGTGATAGAACTGAGGTATATTGCTGCCAGTCGACAAGTTTCTGCCTCAGGTGGTGTCGTCACGGACGACGATAGAATGGGATACCGTTGCCCAGACGCCACTGACTCACTGCCAGTTACTTAGTACCAGGAGCGGTAAGGGCACAGTGGGTCTCGCCCTTACCTTCTTCTCTCTCTTCTGTCGCCCTGCCATATTCAACGACATCTGTCCATGGCCTACGTTGCCAGCTGCTGTTGTGTAGAAGTTCCAAAGGTCGGACTCCGTATCTCTTCCCTACGGCTAGCTCATGGCGTCATAGCCAGCAGGACGAGAGAAGATGAGGAGACCGCGTCTTGAACGTGAAACGTGTCCGGTACACCTGCCCATTCGGCGGGCGCTCTCTCTTTGCCCTCTGCAACCCCGTTATTTTTCTGTTCCGTCGTGCGGAGGACGCAGTTGTCGGAAGGTGCGCACAGTCGCTTTTTATGTTTGCGACGTAAGTGTTGCTTATTGACACGATTGTCCGTGTCGTAGTGAGAATGCTGATCGGTCATTGTCGCTCCCTTAGTAAGGATGGCCGAGGTCGGTACTACCCTATTGTCGACGTCCATCTTTTCTTAAAGTTTGCCCATTAACGGTGGTTGTGGGTGCTACTGTGTTGTCGTCGCCTGGGGTGGCTTCTTGACCTAAGTCATGTCGTCGTTGGAATGTAGGACATCGGCAACCGCAGATGATTGGTGGTTTGTTGGTCTAGGGGGACATGTCTTCGGCGATGTGACGTAGTTGAGGGAGGCCATTGTCGCCTCTGACGGTGACACCGGTTCTCCGATCGGTACTTGCGTTAGCCAGTGTTGAATACATTCCGACCTGACATGGCCTTCATGGCCGTAGCCAGAATATATGCGCTTCTGGCTATCATCGTAAGTTACTGTCGTGTGGCAACCGTCGATGCGCAGGTAGAACAGGATGTGTTTTGTCACATCGATTTTTGTTTGGGGGCCACTATTGCACAATTAAGCTCAGCTTCAATTCAATTCAGTTTATTACTAAGAATTTCAGACTCTAAATACGTCGTAGATAATCCTTAATCATTTTGCCACACAAAGTTTTATGTTACATATGTAACAGTAAATAGTGTTAACGGGAACCATTGGTAATGTTAATGGAGAAATTAAACAGAACATTTGAAAGATAAGAATCAATAAAAGAAAATACGAGTAAAATAAAAAAAAATAACTAAAGCTCCAAGTGAGTAACTGCCATGTTACATAACAAGATATGTTACTGGCAACCTCGGAAGAAATCGTGCTTTGCCGACTAACTACAACTATATGTACTTCTAGGCCTATTGTTGCTATACTATTGTAGATCAGTCACATTGGTAAACGCATACCTCGGAAATCTTCGAGTCTATCCAAATCAGTGTTGGTGGCCATTGTATTTTTTTCTCTTTCTCTATTATTATTTTCTTCTTATTTACATACACATGCGATGAATTTTCTGACTTTGAAATTCATATGTGTCTCTCGTTATTTGTAATTTAGGAAACGGTTTCTTGTGACCTTGACGTTATTTTGATATTCAGATCGTCCACTTGATCTTATAGACTCAAAGTTAAGCAATCACCCTTTAGGTATATCCGATGTGCTATCATATTGACTTCAGTTTACAAGTTTAGGACAGTTAATGATTGCAGATCGCAGTCTAATTGTCTACAGTCTCTCTCTCTCTATCTGGAAAAGGAGACATTTGAGAAAGACGTAATCAGCGAAAACTTCCTCTTCACATTCACAGTGTAGTGTGTTACTGCATCCCACTCGATTCAGATGTTTGAGATATGGACCGTGGCCTGTTAATATCTGGACCATATCTGGAGTAGGGGCAATATCAAGCAGTTTGTGCCTGTTCCTGATACTTAGAAATATGCTGTAAACACGCCTTATAGTGCTCCTAGTGTCCCTATCAGACAGCAATTCATGTAACGTCACGGCTCGTAAATGGCTTTTATCAGTAATATGCGTCCATGTGATCTCGTACACACGGCCATATTGCTCACGCCCCAGCCAATAAAGCGCTGCCCTGTAAGGTACCATTATGTCCATCGAACATATCCCGAGGCTCACCATTAAACACTCTACATGTGAAGTGCGAAAGGCACCGGTGAGCAACAAAAGTATGCTCCGCTGACTTCGTCGCAGTATTGTTTTGTAGCTGCCTAGTCTGAGGCTTTGCGCCCAGACGCTGGCGGCGAAACAAACAATGACGCTACCTTTGTGATACGACCGCACCACAAGCAACGGTAATTCATAGTCATCAGTGTGACAAAGGCAGTCTTACGCATCATTTTAGCTGATTTCTGAGTAACTTTTATCGTCTAAAAGAATGTCTAAATACCTACAAACAGCTATGAGAAGAACCTCAGGGAAGGATTGCTCGTAAGAGAAAGTCTCCCCCTTCAAAAGTTTGTATATCGTTTTATGAATAGTTATAGCTAGTTTGTTGCTCTTACACCAATGCTCAATCAGAGCACGCACATCATTCGTCTTTTCCTCTAGACCCGCCCTGGAGGCTGCGGAAACAACTATTAGGATGTAATCTGCGTAAGCAACAACTCTTTCAATAACATCTGCCCCATCTAATAGATGTAATAGCGGTTCAGTACTTGAGTCTTTGAAGAGTGGGCTACTTATGGAGTCTTGAGGACAGAAACTTTTAGATTACCTTGCTCTGCCCCGGAAGCCACAAGACGCTACATACACTACAATAACCTACAAAGCTCTCATACAGACGTTTGGGGATCCCGACATCTCAAAGGAGTGCGAACATAGCAGGCCAGATAACATTGTCTGCCCCGGAAGCCACAAGACGCTACATACACTACAATAACCAACAAAGCTCTCATACAGACGTTTGGGGATCCCGACATCTCGAAGGCGTGCGAACATAGCAGGCCAGATAACATTGTCTGCCCCGGAAGCCACAAGACGCTACATACACTATAATAACCTACAAAGCTCTCATACAGACGTTTGGGGATCCCGACATCTCGAACGCGTGCGAACATAGCAGGCCAGATAACACTGTCGAATGCGCCTGCGATGTCAATCGTGAGCACGACTGCATACTTCTATTAACAGCATCATCTATAGACTTTCGCTTTTTGTAACCATATTGACAATGGTATAGAACCAAGAGCTCCCTGTCCGTCTGTAAGCGATCACAGAGCGGACGTTCCTAAGCTTTCACCAAAACATTTAAGAAGCCATCCTCTGTGGCCGAGCGGTTCTAGGTGCTTCAGTTCTGAACCGCGCTGCTGCTACGATCGCAGGTTCGAATCCTGCCTCGGGCATGGATGTGTGTGATGTCCTTAGGTTAGTTTGGTTTAAGTAGTTCTAAGTCTAGGGGACTGATGACCTCAGATGTTAAGTCCCATAGTGCTTAGAGTCATTTGAACCATTTTGAGCGTTTAATAAGCAAATAAGTCTAGGTTTTCGGTGATGCCGGGTCTATATATTTTGATACAATGAAGGCTTTCACGACCTGATGTTTCGGCTGTTGAGAATTTTTCCGGGTTGTATGGCCGTGGTCCATGGAACTCTTCAGTCCCTGACGTTTCGTGCAAGGCTACGTTGGACATCTTCGTAGGTGCTCCTGGTTGTGCTGAGTCTTGCCAGTCGGCAATTAGTGTTGCTTGTCTGTTAGCACACACAACTCGTATATCATAAACGTTCACCGTATAATTATCACAACAGCATTTTTATTGTTCTATAGCTATTTGCTTAGGTAACATATGTAATACAATAAACAGATTTTCAATTTAAAGGTGCTTTATTAATTAAGAACTTAAATAGATACAAAAAAACATGGTAAAAATGATGGTAGTCATAAAAAAACTTCGTAAAAACGCTGAAAGTCCACTATCTTTCTGTGCTTCTTCAGTGGATCTTGTAACCTGTAAACAGATTTTGTTATAATATTCTAGATTTTAACACATTACGCCCATATAGACTTTATTTTAATACTGTTACTTACAACTTGTGTTTTGTCAATGAGGAAGTTCTTCAAAGTACTTTTGACCAGATGGACTGCAAAACTGCTTCAGGTGCTGCAGGTCTTGGTACTTTCCAGGTTTTAGTTTAATCAGATCTGGAAATAAGCAAACTTTTGAGGTAAAACAAGGGAACCTGCTGGTGGTTTTTGTCATAAAATAGTAACCTACCTACTTACATAGCGTATTATGAATTTAACTAATAAACTAACTAAATATCTGTTGCAATAACGGCAAAAATTTTTCCTGTACTGATAAGTTTTCATTACTTTCAAGTTTACCTATTGTTATGAGGTATTATTCTATAACTCATTATAGGTCTATAGATTATTGATATGTGAAAGCAAAGATAAAGTGTTGAGTCATTTTCTCTTACCTTCACGCAGAATTGGTGGTAAAGAGGATGTATTATCACCAGGGTCTTCTGTCTCTCTTGAAAGCTTGGTAAGTTGGTGTTGTGTTAGGATTGGTGACATAAGAAAATACCCAGTGTATGATGATCTGTGTTCAACTAACCTGCAATGGTCTTTTGAAAATTTTATTTCACAATTTGGTCGTGTAGCAAATGGGCATATCTGGTGATAGTGATTTTCCAAAAAAACAGTCCATTTTCTAAATAGGTTTTGGTCAGCTTCAATCACAGTGAAAGGCGAAGGCTTTACTCTAGCATTCTTTATTTCATTTACCCAACATTGATAAGCCAAATCAAGTACGTGGACTGAGCATCATTAGATTCTAAACTATTAAAATAAGAAATTAATCTTTTTCTTTGACCTTCACAAACTCTATCAAGACACTGTAGTCTTTTACATCAGCAATCTGGCCCAGATCCGTGAGTCCACACATCTCTTACCCTCCCATGGGATTTTCTCTTCTTTGTGCTAGGTTTACTGACGTTTCCACACTCTTCATCCACACTTGACTCACTTAATTCACTCATTTTCAAAGAAGCTACTACCAAGAACACAAGCTACAAACTTTGGCAACTTTTTAACCACAAACACAAAGTAATCAAAAGAATGAAGACAGCACGTAGAACTCCAACCAGGTTTTGCCAGCCTTATGAAATGACTCTCATCATATGTGCCGTGAACACAGATGACATTCATCGGTTTTACCGTGCACAACAAAAATAAAATGGCAAATAACTTGGCAACTGCCAGCATCCTTGCCGTGTACACCCCCCTACAAATTCAGCCGTATTTGAGCTACAAATTCCTGTCCTAACCTGAAAATGGGAAAAAATTGACTATCATCATTTTTGCCTTGTGCTCTTCATTTGTTTTATTTGTCATTACCTGTGGCCGGATGCATCTGCTGCTGCGGTGGAGTCTGCTCCGACGGGATAACGAAGAAAAAAAAGGAAAGGAAGAAGGTGCGATTAGTTTTCGCGTACTGAGGGTTGCGTACCACATTGATTATATATATAGTTCATCCATCCTGTAAATCTAGAATTTCAACGATTTTTATCTGTTATCGATACTGGTGAGATACTGGTCGTGGGAATTCCAATATCGTATCACAATCTCCGCAGTAGTTCCTCAGACGAGCCTGGATATACAAAAAGACGTGAGCAGGGGACATCATTTACTTCATTGCATATATGTAGACACAGAAGATTTATTAAAACATTTTAGTTACCTACTAAAACACGACTACAACTTACACTTTATATTTACGTGCAGTAATGTTCGTCTATTATGCTTCTGAGACATGATGAAAACACTATCAAAATACATATATTCAAAGGGCAAAAAGTATTTTTATGTAATAAAATTACAGTTTAACAAGTTTCAGATTCTTCACTTTAACTGTATTGTGAAACCTTCCTTCTTGCCGGATTTCCTTATTCTAGGCCAACAGGAAGTACTCTATAGGTTTTGGTGAGTGAATCTGCAAGTTTCAATCTATGTGACATAAATGGCCGAATCTTTTCAGCGCACGACTCATAAATTTACGTTTTTCACGTCACTAAGGTACCATAGACCTTAATATGTGACTAAAATTTTATACTCCAACCTGTTCCATAGAAAAAATACCCTAACAGACGGATAAAATTGGCAAAAATATTTTTTCTTGTTATGTAATTATAGTTTAACAGTTTTCAGATTTTTTACTTGACGTGTAAAACCTTGCTTCTTGCCAAATTTCATGATTCTAGGCCAACGGGAAGCATTATATGGGTTTTTATGATTTAGTTTTCGAGTGTCAAAGTATTTGACGTAAATGGCCGTATGTTGTGATTGAATTGACTAAAAAGCATAAAATTTTTACGTCTCTAAGGGACCTTAGGCCACAACATGTGACATAAATGTGAGCTGGATACGTCTTCCCGTTCTGGAGGAAAAGATTGCTTAACACACGAACGGACGGGTGGACGCACAAACAAGCAATTCTATAAAGATTCCGTTTTGACGGACAGAGACACGGAATCCGAGAAAAAGAACGACTGCGAGAAGATGTGCGCCTTTTTCTTTCTGTTTAGCGGTGGTAGGGCCTCCATGAACAAATTATGGTAATTTAATCTCTACTCTTGAGACAACACGAGAATTCACAATAAAAACATAAATTTACCTTAAAAGCGTAATTCTAAATTAGTATAAATAAAATAAGACATGCAGTTTACTTAAATACAGCTATGCTTCGATATACGTTGATTATATCGTAAGTTTTTCTGCAGCTAGCTCAGCAGAAAGATACTGACTTGGGAAAATATTCCCCAGGAATTTGCGGAGAAACACTTCTTATCGAATGACAGACCTGTGAGAAAGGTTTCAAACGAGATTAAGTGAACCTCTGACTCAGAGCCGGTCATTCGCTGTGTTAGATTTTCCCACCTTATTGTCTTCTTGTGTTAACTTATACTGCATCCGCATGCAGTGTGCAACCCGCTTCGCCGACATTAATGTTCTGGAACGTTGGTTCTATTACAATTTATAACTGAACACAGAATGGTTTCTCACCGCTTTGGCCTCGAATCGCACTTAAGAGAGTGGCAATTACATTGTCATTTACCTGGATTTGTAGAGCCCAAGTGGAGATCGTGGGTATTTCCATTGTTCACTGAAACCTCTATATCCAGGTTACCCACTCACCTAGTCACCTGCTTACAGCCAGCTTCTATCGCAACAATTTCTTTTTCTCGTGATGAAGCAACAGTCTCCTTCAACAAAATTAGAGTAGCAAAAATTTTGATAGTGCGCGACTTCGTCGAGATATTACGGGCTGTAAGATTGAATTATTGTTTGTAAATACCGTTTCCGATGCCTCAGTATTAATATCCATTACCCGTCTTCTTAGGAAATGTTTAGAATTCAGAATAAAGCCAAGTGTAGGAACTCCGGTGAGCTAGATTAGTTAGTGTAAATGCACGTGTATTTCTGAAAGCATTCCCACATATTTTTTAGCGCATGCCCGATAAATATTCATTGTGCCGAGGCATCTGGGAACGTTCCGGAGCCTACAAATCGGGGTAGTTTATCTGAAAGGCTGAAAGAGGTCGCTTCGGCTCCAGTGTTTATGAGGTAGACTCCCAGACAAACTTTTGTAAATAGTGAGGACGGCGTCTTGTCTAGAAATAGCCGATGACAGACGCTTTATTCCTACCACGTGTTGCGTAAGATCAATGTCTTTCTCCTAAGGAACCGCTTCGTAAAGACATTTATTAATACATCTTCCCCGAAAGGGATTTGAATACTGAGCAGGCTACTAGGTGCGGCAACAATAATTATTTCACTTTATGCAATTATCGTGATACCGTCCTTCACTACTGAAACTAAACTCTTTAGCCACCGACCAGTGAGCCAAAAAAACTGGCATATGCGATTGCAGTACCTCTACGTAGTGGCTCTCGATTTACATGAAATAGAAAATGAATTTTGAATAGCAGTAGTACGGATGACTGATATTAAAACGTCGGAGCAACTCCCATGCATGCTGGACAGCATTCCACTTCAACGGAAATGAGTAATCTACATAACTTACTGGTTAATGTCATGCTCAGTGGTTAATTTCATGCTCAGAACATTTTCTCAGTTCATGGTTCTGTTTCTCTAGTTCCTGAAGCCACTTTCTTCTTTTTTATTGTCATTATTGGTAGTTTCATACATTCTCTCATTTTTTATGTAGTGCAGAAAATTAAAAATAACGATATTTGCGTAATTTTACGGAAAATAAAATTTTACCGACGATCGTTGTTTTCATTGTCAGCTTATCTTCTCTCACATGAACTCTGTTTACATTGCACACCATTCTCGTCTCTTTATTGTCCATTGTGTAACTTCCTATTCTCTCCCACATTACCTTCCGTCCATTAGTTTTAGTCTTAGGATTAAGACCGTACAGTTGTTTCACATTTCTGACCTTTTGATCTCTCTCTCTTTTTATCTAGCTGCCTTCTTTTACTCGACAGAATTATCTACCACAAAGGCGTGGCTCCTGCCGCCTTTTACAATTTTCCTCGTAGGCCTCAAAATTTGTGATGTGTTTTCACCGACTAGATTTGGTCAGAAAGTTGTAACTGTGTCTTGTGTCCCTCCTCCTTAGAGTTCTGTTTGTTGATGATTTAGTAGCGCTGTTTCTGTGCAATCTACAGTCCAATTTCGAATAGGTGGCGTTTGACAGCTAGCGGGTTGGACTACTCACACCACCAGTTCACCAACGGGAACAACAGAGGAATTCTCCGCTGTCCAAGGCATTCTGCCTTGGTAGTTCTCAAGAATGAAAGTTTCCTGAACGTGAAAATTTCACCAGTTATAAGGAAAAGCACAACATAATTATAGTTGACAAACAGGTCTTTGATATGCTTCGAGACAACGTAGAAATATATAACACGTGATTTTCAGAATCTTAACGTGATTTTGTAGGGAAAGTAGAGTTTAAGGCGCTTTTCTATGGCCACGAAGAGCTGAGAGCTGTGACGAGTCCTTGCAGAAAGTTGTGCAGCGGCGTATCTTTGTACGTTAAACGTCAAATGTCAACTTGCTCGTATCATATTTGAGCCATTAGCTGTAGAGCTATGTGCTTATTCTGTATTGATTTCGTTGATTACAACCATCTTTGCAGGAGAAAACTGTAAGTTCTGACTTTAGTGACTCTCCTGGTTCGGAAGACCTTCGGGGTATGATGAAGATCGTTTAAACGCATTAATCCACAATGATCCACGTAAGTGTAGTCGAGAATTGGCAAATGGCATCAGCGGGGGACGATATGTGCACCTCTACTTGCTCGTTGTCTATTGGTTCGTGAAGAGCATCGAACATTCCTGTCCTGTATAGTTACTGGTGACGAGAAATGGTTCCTTTAAGCTAACATAAGGTAAAAAAAGGAATGCTTCAGCCCAACCAAAGCAGCAACTCCCCGTACAAAGACCTACCAGCATTCAGAAACGATAACTTTAAGTATCTGGTGGAACAGCGACTGTGCGGTTTACTGTGAATTGCTTTCCTCAAGTGTAACCGTCACTGACGAGATGTACTGTCAACGTCTTTCCGACGCATTCCTTGGACAACGACAAAGAAGACTACGTGAAGTGACCATATTTCACGATAACGCCAGCCTGTATTCTGATAGAATGACAAGAAACAGTACATAGAAGATGGGTTAATTCCGCACCCATCTTATTTACATGATCTTGAGCCCTCCAATTTCCACCTTTTCCGATCTCTATAAAACATCCTTCAAGGACCTTCCTTCCTATTGAAAATGCTCTCCGAACATGGCTTGATAAGTTCTTCGCCTCATTAAAATGGCTCAAATGGCTCTGAGCACTATGGGACTTAACATCTGAGGTCATCAGTCCCCTAGAACTTAGAACTACTTAAACCTGACTAGCCTAAGGACACCACACACATCCATGCCCGAGGCAGGATTCGAACCTGCGACCGTAGCAGCCGCGTGGTGTCAGACTGAAGCGCCTAGACCCGCTCGGGCACACCGGCAGGCTCTTCGCCTCAAAAACACGTGATTTTTGCACTCTTGGAATCAAAAAGTTACTCCTTCGTTGACAGATTGTTGTAAATAATGAATAAGAGTACATTATAGATGACTAAATTATCCTGTTATGTGTACCTGTTGTGTTTATACAACTTACGGTAAAACGCTATGAACCAAGCACCAGCCTAATAAATAAACGACGCTCCTTCTATTATGAATCTACTGTTCCATGTCCGTGATTATTCCTGTCCAGAACTCTGCCTCGGGCATGGATGTGTGTGATGTCCTTAGGTTAGTCAGGTTTAAGTAATTCTAAGTTCTAGGGGACTGACGACCTCGGATGTTAGGTCGCAAAGTGCTCAGAGCCATTTGAACCATTTTGTCCTGCACTGACTCTGTCCCTTGGATATTTTTGAGCAGTGTAGGTATCTTAACTAACAATACACACAAAACCAGAGCAACAATTAAGTTAAAGCGCTATGTATATGACAACAAAGGGAAAAAACGCATATTTATATAGATGTTTGGATTTGTAACCGAATGGTTTCAGTCCAATCATCCACGGTAGCCCGAAAAATATTTCTACTATAGTTCTATAAAAAGTGGTAAAATCTACTTGCTTGTCAGGGCGGCACTAGAACAGAAATGTGACAACACAATGAAAAGTAACCAATAACACTGTTTTTTAATATTTATGGTACAAAATTGAACTGAACTTTGGTAACATTTCAATGCGTGGCACTTTAAGTGCTATAACTACTACGATGAAATCTAAGAAACTTTGTTGTCTTTTAGCTGCATATGATATTATCACTTAAGACTGAAAGTAATTATGCAGACACTCATAGTTAACTGTATCTATCGCTTCATAAACAGCGACTGCTACGTCGGACTGTAGTTTTCTTGAATGGAACTTACAGAATTGTATTCATAGCTTAATTGTAGTAAATTCTGGTACTGTAGGAATGCCTGAACAGCAGGAACATGGCGAGTGCCGGCGGCGCATCTTTTTGTTGCTGTTGGCAGAAGAACCTCCATCCGTTCCAACAGCAGGTGGAAGCGAAATAGACCACTGTTAACCGCGCCCTGTCTTTCAACTGGCAACACTATCGGCAGACGAATACAACGCGCTGATAGACGATACACACAAGCCAAGTGTAGCCCCGATTAGCGAGCGCCATCTGGGAATGGCTACTCGGAAATGAGAGTGGTCCGCAGATCGTGTTCTCGCAGTTGCGTTCTCGCACGGGGTCCCGGGTTCGATTCCCGGCGGGGTCATGGATTTTCACCTGCCTTGACATGACTTGGTGTTTGTGTTGTCCTCATCATTTCATCATAGTTGATGAAAGTGGCGAGTCTGGACTGAGCAAAGGTTGGGAATTTGTTCGGGCGCTGATAACCGCGCAGTTGAGCGCCCCAAAAACCAAACCTCATCATCATCATCATCATCATCATCATCATCATCATCATCATCAAAAGGGAGTGGCTCTACCGGCGAGGCTGTGGCCTCTCATGGTATTGCTGTGTACCTACTGCCATGTTAACGGCAAAAGATTATCAATTTTCACTGTTAGACAGAACACGGTGAATCAGCCATTATCCTATCTCATTGATCCATTACCACAATTCCAGTGTTTATTTCACAACTGGATGCTTAAAATACAGATTTTTTTTTCCAGTGGCAAGCGACGCTAGCTCTCAGTGCAAGTGGAGAAGAGAATTCCAAATGTATCCCTTATTAATTTACGGAATACATACACGGAATACACTGACAAAAAGAATGCATTAGCAAAATAGTAATTAATGTGGGGCAATGGAATTTCGGGAACAGATTTGTCTAGGTAAAGTACTTAAGGGATCACCATTGCAAGATCACAGGTTAATGTAGGCGCGAGATAAGCCATTGCACAAGTGAACTGCTAGTACACTGATATAACTAGTGCAACCTCCAGACGTTGAATACAAGAATGCAAACAGGTGTCCGTTGTCTCGCACTGGTGCCGGATGTCGGCTTGTGGGATGGAGTTGCATGGCCGTTACACTTGTTCGGTCTTTACAGGGACGGTTAGTACTGTCGGCGGATGAAGCTGGAATTGTCGTCCGATGATGTCCCACATGTGCTCGATTGGAGACAGGTCCTCTGATCGAATAGGACATGGGAACAAGTCAAAACTCCGTGTAACATGTTGAGCTACAACAGCGAAATATGGGCAAGCTTTATCCTGTTGGAAAACAACCCATGAATGTCCTTCATGAATGGCAGCGTAGCAGGTTGAATCGCCAGACCGACTTACAAATTTGCAGTTTGGATGCGTGTGATAGCCACGACAGTGCCCTTGCTGTCATACGAAATCGTACCCCAGACCACAATTCCAGGTGTAGGTCCAGTGTGTCTAGCACGCAGACAGGTAAACTACTGGCCTCCTCCTAACCAACGCACAGCCATCACTAGCGCTGGAGCAGAATCAGCTTCCATCAGGAAACACAACAGACGTCCACCCCGCCCTCCAATGAGCTCTCGGTTCACGCCACTGAAGTCGCAAATGGCGTGGTTTAAGGTCAGTGGAATGCACACTATAGGGCGTCTAGCTCCGAGCTGTCCTTGAAGCAACCAATTTGTAACAATTTCTTGAGTCACTGTGGCGTTCAGATTGCTACTTCAGATGTCTTATGATGTGCCAGTTCCATAAGCCCAACATGAAGGTCTTCCTTTCCGGTAGAGCCTGGTGGCTCTTCGGAGTCCGGTGTTCTTGCGGTCGTAGATTCTCGTCACCACCAGTGACAGCAAACATGTACTGTGTTTAGATTCCTGCCAGAACTGTCCGAAACATTACAGAAGGGACATCCAGCGTCTCCTGGCTCTATTAAACGACCTCCTTCATACTCCGTGACGATTGGGCATAGTGTCTACGTCACCTTAAAGGCATTCGTGACTAACATCAACTCACCATGTCTAATCTCAAAGGTAAATAGCGTTGACGACCGTTCCATCGTATATTTAGAGCAAACCTGATTTGAATCCTCATAGTGACGCTATTAGTACCACTCTTATGAAACTGGTGTGAAATTACAATAAAGATCATTTTTCAGATGTAGAAACACGCCCGTTAACATTCGTTTATGTCGCTCAACTCCTTCTTAGTGTTGCAACTTTTTTTCAGTCAGTGCGTTTATAAACGTGTTTTATTTATGTCCAGGTTTCTCTATGAAACCGTCCCAAAAGGTGGAAACTTCTCACGATATTCTGATGAGTATCTTTGCCATGTACAACGAACGCGCTGTGCCCCGATGAATTTGTTTACGCAGCTGATGACTCACGTTGCATCTGTGGTCACTGCTGACCCTCCGTGCAACGCAGGGCCATTACCGCGAGGAACGCCGCCCCCATCCGCATGAGGGCGCAGTAATTGGCGGATAGGGGCGAATCAGTGCTCCCCTGTCCCATGAGCATGTTTACAGCCACCCAGAGTATTTGCATACATCTGCCATTCAGTGATGGGGGCCTAATGGACCGTCCGCCTGTCGCAACGTCTGTACCCCGGATTAATACACATCGCGGTGAGCCGGCCGAAGTGGCCGTGCGGTTAAAGGCGCTGCAGTCTGGAACCGCAAGACCGCTACGGTCGCAGGTTCGAATCCTGCCTCGGGCATGGATGTTTGTGATGTCCTTAGGTTAGTTAGGTTTAACTAGTTCTAAGTTCTATGGGACTAATGACCTCAGCAGTTGAGTCCCATAGTGCTCAGAGCCATTTTTGAACATCGCGGTGAGGTGGTTCCTGCGTTCAGACGTCTCACATATTTAGCAACAGGAGACGTGCTGTTTCGGAAGCACGCTAAAAGTGGTTATCAGCCGGTTGCAAACAGGCATTAACGGCTACTTTGTTTCACAGCACACAATTACAGCAGGCTGTCGCTCGAATTCACAGTTCGAGGGACGTCAGAAAATATTATACGAAAAGCAGTGCCTATAATAATAACTTGTTATCATTATGAACTTGGTGGCAACAACGTTACTAAACCCATAATGATAAAGGAAATCAAAGACATGTAATTGCTTACACTACTGACAGCGAGAAATATTTTGGTACCTCACAGCTCTTGAAACGTTTCAAAGGACGAGATACTGCTGTTGTGAACAGATGTTAAGTACTAGAAACTCTCTGATATTCTGCAGTGTTTCCCATGACTGAAGGCTGACGTCTGAGGAGAAGGTCAACACTTTAAAGACACAGGCGTACAAGACTAAAAGACGAAAATAACGTCTGCGTGATGTGTCATTGCCTAGACACATAGCTCGACGAAACTTGGAATCTATGAAGAAAAAACTGCTACAGTATAGCAGCCTGCTGAAAAACATACGCAATGCAGTGACAAAAAATTTTATTCAGAGACAACAATTGCATTAAGGTCACCGTGTTTTATGATGGTCCCCTGGGCATTACAAAACGCGGGACATGGTTCTTAACAGCATGTGTGATCGCCACGGACAGCAACGTGCCCCCATATTGACCACAAAGTTTGTTAACGACTTTTTGTGGCAGGGAGTACTACTCCTCCAGCAGCGCGGTTGGCAACTGGGCCTGTCACACCAAAACACTGTTCGATGGGATTTAAGTCGGGGGAACGGGCAAGCCAGTCCATTATCAGAGTTACTAAACACGGTTTTCCGAAACTCCTTCACCAAACAAGGCGAAGTAAATATTCCTGAATTCCAATCAAGAACAACTGCCAAGATGAGAAACATGGAAGTAGATATCCTCGGAGTAACGAAGCAGCTTAAATCACAAGTCGCTGAGGAATGAAATAAATAGGAAGTGCAGGGAAGCTAGGACGAAATGGCTGCAGGAAAAATGTGAAGACATCGAAAAAGATATGATTGTCGGAAGAACAGACTCAGCATACAGGAAAGTCAAAACAACCTTTGGTGACATTAAAAGCAACGGTGGTAACATTAAGAGTGCAACGGGAATTTCACTGTTCAATGCAGAGGAGAGGACAGACAGGTGGAAAGAATACATTGAAAGCCTCTATAACGGTGAAGATTTGTCTGATGTGATAGAAGAAGAAACAGGAGTCGATTTAGAAGAGATAGGGGATCCAGTATTAGAATCGGAATTTAAAAGAGCTTTGGAGGACTTACGGTCAAATACGGCAGAAGGGATGGATAACACTCCATCAGAATTTCTAAAATCATTGGGGGAAGTGGCAACAAAACGACTATTCACGTTGGTGTGTAGAATATATGAGTCTGGCGACATACCATCTGACTTTCGGAAAAGCATCATCCACACAATTCCGAAGACGGCAAGAGCTGATAAGTGCGAGCATTGTCGCACAATCAGCTTAACAGCTCATTCATCGAAGCTGCTTACAAGAATAATATACAGAAGAATGGAAAAGAAACTTGAGAATGCGCTAGGTGACGATCAGTTTGGCTTTAGGAAAAGTAAAGGGACGAGAGAGGCAATTCTGACGTCACGGCTAATAATGGAAGCAAGGCTAAAGAAAAATCGAGACACTTTCATAGGATTTGTCGACCTGGAAAAAGCGTTCGACAATATAAAATCGTGCAAGCTGTTCGAGATTCTGAAAAAATTACGGGTAACCTATAGCGAGAGACGGGTCATATACAATATGTACAACAACCAAGAGGGAATAATAAGAGTGGACGATGAAGAACGAAGTGCTCGTATTAAGAAGGGTGTAAGACAAGGCTGTAACCTTTCGCCCCTACTCTTCAATCTGTACATCGAGGAAGCAACGATTGAAATAAAAGTTCAGGAGTGGAAGTAAAATACAAGGTGAAAGGATATCAATGATACGATTCGCTGATGACATTGCTATCCTGAGTGAAAGTGAAGAAGAATTAAATGATCTGCTGAACGGAATGAACAGTCTAATGAGTACACAGTATGGTTTGAGAGTAAATCGGAGAAAGACGAAGGTAATGAGAAGTAGTAGAAATGAGAACAGCGAGAAACTTAACATTAGGATTGATGGTCACGAAGTCAATGAAGTTAAGGAATTCTGCTACCTAGGCAGTAAAATAACCAATGACGGACGGAGCAAGGAGGACATCAAAAGCAGACTCGCTATGGCAAAAAAGGCATTTTTGGCCAAGAGAGGTCTACTAATATCAAATACCGGCCTTAATTTGAGGAAGAAATTTCTGAGGATGTACGTCTGGAGTACAGCATTGTATGGTAGTGAAACATGGACTGTGGGAAAACGGGAACAGAAGAGAATCGAAGCATTTGAGATGTGGTGCTATAGACGAATGTTGAAAATTAGGTGGACTGATAAGGTAAGGAATGAGGAGGTTCTACGCAGAATCGGAAAGGAAAGGAATATGTGGAAAACACTGATAAGGAGAAGAGACAGGATGATACGACATCTGCTAAGACATGAGGGAATGACTTCCATGGTACTAGAGGGAGCTGTAGAGGGCAAAAACTGTAGAGGAAGACAGAGATTGGAATACGTGAAGCAAATAATTGAGGACGTAGGTTGCAAGTGCTACTCTGAGATGAAGAGGTTAGCACAGGAAAGGAATTCGTGGCGGGCCGCATCAAACCAGTCAGTAGACTGATGGGAAAAAAAAAACAAGGCAACCTGTCCAGATTGTATACCAGTCAGGTTCCTCTCAGAGTCTGCTGATAAAATAGCTACATATTTATCAATTATATACAACCACTCGCTCACAGAAAGATCCGTACCTAAAGACTGGAAAATTGCTCAAGTCACACCTATACCCAAAAAGGGAAGTCGGAGTAATCTACTGAATTACAGGCCTATATCACTAACGTCGATTAGCAGTAGGGTTTTGGAACATATACTGTATTCGAACATAATGAAGTATCTCGAAGAAAACGATTTATTGACACAGTACGGTTTCAAAAAAAATCGTTCTTGTGAATCACAACTAGCTCTTTATACTCATGAAGTAATAAGTGCTATCGACAGGCGATGTCAAATTGATTCCATATTTTTAGATTTCCAGAAGGCTTTCGACGCCGTTCCTCACAAGCGTCATCTAACCAAACTGCGTGCCTACGGAGTATCGCCTCAGTTGTGCGACTGTATTCGTGATTTCCTGTCAGAAAGGTCACAGTTCGTAGTAATAGACGGAAAGTCATCGAGTAATACAGGAGTAATATACGGCGTTCCCCAAGGAAGTGTTATAGCCCCTCTATTGCTCTTGATCTATATTAACGACAATTTGAGTAGCCGTCTTAGATTGTTTGCAGATGATGCTGTCATTTACCGTCTTGTAAAGTCATCAGATGATCAAAACGACTTGCAAAATGATTTAGATAAGATATCTGTATGGTGCGAAAAGTGGCAGTTGACCCTGAATGAGGAAAAGTGTGAAGTTATTCACATGAGTACTAAAAGCAATCAGCTAAATTTCGACTACGCGATAAGTCACACAGATTTGAAGGCTGTAAATTCAACTAAATACTTGGGGATTACAATTACAAATAACCTAAATTGGAACGATCACGCCGGCCGCCGTGGCCGAGCGGTTCTAGGCGATTCAGTCCGGAACCGCGCGACTGCTACAGTTTCAGATTCGAATCCTGCCTCGGGCATGGATGTGTGTGATATCCTTGGGTTAGTTAGGTTTAAGTAGTTCTAAGTTCTAGATGACTGATGACCTCAGATGTTATGTCCCATAGTGCTCAGAGCCATTTGAAGTATGTGGAACGATCACATAGATAATATTGTGGGTAGGGCAAACCAAAGACAGCGATTCATTGGCAGAACACTTAGAAGGTGCAACAGGTCTACCAAAGAGACTGCTTACATCACGCTTGTCCGCCCTATTCTGGAGTATTGCTGTGCGGTGTTGGATCCGCATCAGGTGGGACTGACCGATGACATCGAAAAAGTACAAAAAAGGGCAGCTCGTTTTGTATTATCGCGAAATAGGGGAGATAGTGTCACAGCCATGATTCTAGAATTTCAGTGGCAATCATTAAAACAAAGTCGTTTTTCGTTGCGACGGGATCTTCTTATGAAATTTCAATCACCAGTTTACTCCTCCAATTGCGAAAACATTCTGTTGGCACCAACCTACATAGGGAGAAATGATCATCACGATAAAATAAGGGAATTCAGCGCTCGCAAAGAAAAATTTAAGTGCTCGTTTTTCCCGCGTGCCGTTTGAGAGTGGAAAGGTAGAGAGACAACTTGGAGGTGCTTCATTGAACCTTCTGTCAGGCACTTTATTGTGAATAGCAGATTAATCACGTAGATGTAGATGTTATTCGAACATCGTCTCGTTCGAAGAGCTCCTCGCCCTACGCTGTTGGATGCCGTTGCTCATAGTCATCCATAGAAATGAAGTCTGGCCTATTGCACCCATAAGAGACGCAATGAGAACAGTGTTGTAATATTTTTGACTAATGAGTGCACACTGTTGAAATGTCACTACGCCCGTGAAATATTATGCCTCCCGACACCATAACACCTGGATCAGCAAAACGATCACGTTCGTCATCATTCTGGACGTAGCTTCAATTGGTGAGAACTGGGAACACGTAATGCACCCAGGAACATTGTCGAGCATAACTAATTTGGTGGCCCTGTGGGACGGTGTAGTAACGCATAATGTTGCATGGGCGTACTGCCCTCCAAATCTTTCTCACAGTCAACGTTATTGTGGCACCGTATCGAGCTGCCCAGGTGGAAGTCCTCTTGGAACGACAGGATATTTTGTAAATGGCCTGGCCTTTCAGTGCCTGCAGCTTAAATCCCAGCACGTCCATGCGTCAACGATCATCCAGAAGTCGTGAAACGCGATAGTGGGTGGATGGAACGTCCAACCACAAGAAGTCCGTACCAACCGTGCAGCCAGCGTAGGAGCATATTATGGAGCATGGATTGGCAACCACGGTGAACACACACACACACACACTATTACTATGCATTTCCCGCGCCGTTTGTAATGTATAGGGGTCCAAATAAATCGCGCTGTGTTCAGTGTAACTGTAGTCTTTCAATAAAGTGTCATTTCTGTTCGTCTCATTGTGTATCCCTTTAAGTTACTGTCACTTTTGTTCGTCTGATTGCCTATTTCTTTCAGTTTCCTTCTGTACTACACTGAAGCAGCTTTCTCTGTATCGTCCAAGTTTCACTGATGTATGTAACTTGCAGTGATAGATCAAGAGAAAGTTATTTTCTTCCATAAGTTTGGCACACAAATGAAGAAAGATGGTTTACATTTTTGTGCAGGTTCCCTTCGCATTCATATCTAATTGCTACGAAATACAGTGCGCATAGGGGGACAAGTTCCATTCAATACACTTCTTAGTCATTTACCAAGTGGACGTAGGACTGCTTTGCTACCGACGTTCACAGGCACTGCTATGTGGATGCACCGTATAATGCACCTAGACGATTTTCTAAAGCAGTGCCCTTCAAAACTTTTTCCTCCAAAATGTCTTCATGACTTGCGGCCTGTGTGGTATCTCAGACTGAGAGATGAAATCTTGATACGACAGTGGCTGTTGTGAAACTAGTGCGGCTGAAGTTTGTGCTTTTCACTTGTCTCTCCTTCACGTCGCCTCGTCTCTCGTAATTCGACGCTGTCATAACTCATACCTATCACTCACTCCACATGATTCATTACTTTCGTTTTGTCCCATGGAATCGTGCAGAATGAGAGTTCAGTTTGCATAGCATAAAATTCTTAACGAAATTTCCCATACGTATTAGAAACCCGTTAGTTCTTAATCTTTATATATTATAAATTACCTGACGGAGTCACAAATAGAACGTCTACGGAAATTACGGATATTCCCTTAAGGCAAGCCATCGGTGACATGCGGAACCTATCTCAAATACACTCCTGGAAATGGAAAATAGAACACATTGACACCGGTGTGTTAGACCCACAATACTTGCTCCGGACACTGCGAGAGGGCTGTACAAGCAATGATCACACGCACGGCACAGCGGACACACCAGGAACCGCGGTGTTGGCCGTCGAATGGCGCTAGCTGCGCAGCATTTGTGCACCGCCGCCGTCAGTGTCAGCCAGTTTGCCGTGGCATACGGAGCTCCATCGCAGTCTTTAACACTGGTAGCATGCCGCGACAGCGTGGACGTGAACCGTATGTGCAGTTGACGGACTTTGAGCGAGGGCGTATAGTGGGCATGCGGGAGGCCGGGTGGACGTACCGCCGAATTGCTCAACACGTGGGGCGTGAGGTCTCCACAGTACATCGATGTTGTCGCCAGTGTCGGCGGAAGGTGCACGTGCCCGTCGACCTGGGACCGGACCGCAGCGACGCACGGATGCACGCCAAGACCGTAGGATCCTACGCAGTGCCGTAGGGGACCGCACCGCCACTTCCCAGCAAATTAGGGACACTGTTGCTCCTGGGGTATCGGCGAGGACCATTCGCAACCGTCTCCATGAAGCTGGGCTACGGTCCCGCACACCGTTAGGCCGTCTTCCTTTCACGCCCCAATATCGTGCTGCCCGCCTCCAGTGGTGTCGCGACAGGCGTGAATGGAGGGACGAATGGAGACGTGTCGTCGTCAGCGATGAGAGTCGCTTCTGCCTTGGTGCCAATGATGGTCGTATGCGTGTTTGGCGCCTTGCAGCTGAGCGCCACAATCAGGACTGCATACGACCGAGGCACACAGGGCCAACACCCGGCATCATGGTGTGGGGAGCGATCTCCTACACTGGCCGTACACCACTGGTGATCGTCGAGGGGACACTGAATAGTGCACGGTACATCCAAACCGTCATCGAACCCATCGTTCTACCATTCCTAGACCGGCAAGGGAACTTGCTGTTCCAACAGGACAATGCACGTCCGCATGTATCCCGTGCCACCCAACGTGCTCTAGAAGGTGTAAGTCAACTACCCTAGCCAGCAAGATCTCCGGATCTGTCCCCCATTGAGCATGTTTGGGACTGGATGAAGCGTCGTCTCACGCGGTCTGCACGTCCAGTACGAACGCTGGTCCAACTGAGGCGCCAGGTGGAAATGGCATGGCAAGCCGTTCCACAGGACTACATCCAGCATCTCTACGATCGTCTCCATGGGAGAATAGCAGCCTGCATTGCTGCGAAAGGTGGATATACACTGTACTAGTGCCGACATTGTGCATGCTCTGTTGCCTGTGTCTATGTGCCTGTGGTTCTGTCAGTGTGATCATGTGATGTATCTGACCCCAGGAATGTGTCAATAAAGTTTCCCCTTCCTGGGACAATGAATTCACGGTGTTCTTATTTCAATTTCCAGGAGTGTAAAAGGGGTTCCCAAATGGTTCGATAGCATAATACTACAACTAACGAAAATTAATTCCGGTATTTTCCAGACAATTATCGTGATGCACGTTTCTGCTCAATCCCATAGAACTCACATTCATGAGCCACGAATTTCTTCGTACTACACGCAGAATAATTTCATACTACTTTCAGTAGCTTGTGAGAACATCCCAAGAATAATTTTTGATCAATTTGTTAATGCCTCCAGGTTTTTTCACAGGTTACAATAACACTGTATTGCGTGCTACTTGTAACATCTTAAGATTCCAGTCCCTCGAATTGTCAAAACTTCATCTGCTCATTCGCCATTGTCAAGTTGCCAAGACTACCCTAGTGTGGTAATACATCGATATACAGGGTCAGTCAGCAAATCTGTTCACCGCGATTTTTCCTGAAGCATTTAATAACATCGTAATTCTGTTTTGATCCATATGAATTGTGAGAAAAGACTCACGAAATAACGTCAGCTTCTCTCCATATATTTGTGAAGAACAGCTTCGCTGAATAACCCTGTATAGTCAAGCTGCCAACTGTGACATAACTTTTGTGTCGCTGTATATGGACTTGTGTGGCTTAAGCGTTCGCTGCACGCACTTCAACACGGCGACCGCTCAATCTCTGCCACAGTAAGAGTTACGACGACGCCTATAATAAGGTCGTATTTTTTATGTCAGTGGTTATTCCGCTACTCTGATTACACTGTGCCAAAAGCTGTTAGTCGGGCCTTAGCGGAAATTGCAAAAGATTCGGAGACCACTTTCCAAGCCGTTGTTAGCTATTGCAAAGTCTTCAGATAAGCGTAATGAAAGAACCTCTCGCTCTCCTTCCTGAAGTGTTCCGCTGCGTGCACTGTTCACCCGACGTAGAAATTTTGATTATCCCAGGCATTTTGAGCCATTCTGTATCATTTTATGGCCTTTTAGCCGTTGTACTTGATGCGAATCTTAACTGAGATCCAATTATTTAGTAAATGCTATAACCACGGTTTCTGGAAACCGTTTATAACTGACTCAGTTTACCGGGCGGATTATGGGTGTTCTATAGTGCGATATGATTCGTGCTTGATGTATCGAAGACTGTTTCACTATGTGTTTCTGTATCGTGTGAAGACAGTTGAGGTCGTGCAAGTATTACGTTGGCATTTTCTACGTGTCCGAGGGATCCATCACGTTTGCGGCGGGCGAAGAACTCGAAGAAGGGCACAGCATTGTCTTTTTCAACATCCAAAGTGAACTATATGTAGCTGTTAATGCTGTTGCAGTATTCTACGAACTCAGAAGTTTTTCGTGTGCTTGTGCCAAGACCCCAGTACAAGTTATATAAGGTAGCTGAAAATTAGGTGGGCTGATAAAAAATGAGGTTGTCCGTGAGGACGGAATTACTTGGAGGTATACGTTAAGAAATTATGACAAAAGTAGATAATAAAACAAGAATGAAGTAATGAAATTTGCTATCATCCAGAGATCACGGTGTCAAAGCAAAGTCGCGAACGCATATCAACACCATAGCCATTAAAGAGCGCTCGCTGCAATCTGCAACGACGCTTGGGAGCCGCTCCTGAAGACCAGATCTTCTTCCACTACTGCAGCGACCTCGCACTGAGGTCAATATAGAGTTGAGCATGCAAGAGTTCAATGAACATCATAGTACAGGAACAATGAGTAATTAAAGTTTCAGAAGCACTGTTCGTGTTTTTAATGTGGAACATTGTATCTCAAGGGAACAATTCGTTAATCAGTGCGTCAAGTTATGCTTTGTTTGTCCATGACAGTTGCAAGTAATCCAGTACTCCTGTGGCATAGAACTGTGTTGACGTTATGTACCCCATTTATCTGTTTATATAATAAAGTGAACTGAAGCCCGGAAATTCAACTAAATACCTATGGATTACAATTATGAACAACTTAAATTGGAAGGAACAAATAGAAAAATTTTGTGATGA
Source organism: Schistocerca nitens (assembly GCF_023898315.1). Taxonomy (NCBI): domain Eukaryota; kingdom Metazoa; phylum Arthropoda; class Insecta; order Orthoptera; family Acrididae; genus Schistocerca; species Schistocerca nitens. The sequence goes on along the minus strand of NC_064621.1, from coordinate 475,698,481 downwards.
AGGCTAACCAAAGACTGCGTTTTACATGGCAGGACACTTAGAAAATGTAACAGATCTACTAAGGAGACTGCTTACATTACGCTTATCCGTCCTCTTTTAGAATACTGCTGCGCGGTGCGCCATCCTCACCAGATGGGATTGACGGAGTACAACGAACGAGTTCAAAGAAGGGCAGCACGTTTTTTATTATCGCGAAATAGGGCAGAGACTTACACTGAAATGATACAGGATTTGGGTTGGACATAATTAAAACAATGGCGTTTTCCGTTGCGACGGAATCATCTCACCAGATTCTAGTCACCAAATTTCTCCTCCGAATGCGAAAATATTTTGTTGACACCGACCTACATAAGGAGAAACGATCACAACGTTAAAATAAGGGACATCAGAGCTCGTACGGAAAGATATAGGTGTTCGTCCTTTCCACGCGCTTTACGTGTTTGCGGTTTATCGTATCGAGACACTGCTGCTCGCGTTGGTCGAGATGCAATGACTGTTAGCAGAATACGGAATCGGTGGGCTCAAGAGGGTAATACGGAACGCCGCGCTGGATCCCAACGGCCTCATATCACTAGCGGTAGAGATGACAGGCATCTTATCCGCATGGCTGTAACGGATCGTGCAGCCACGTCTCGATCCCCGAGTCAGCAGATGGGGACGTTTGCAAGACAACAACCATCTGCACGAACGGGTCGACGACGTTTGCAGCAGCATGGACTATCAGCTCGGAGACCATGGCTGCGGTTACCCTTGGCGCCTGCTATGGCGTACTCAACGACGAACCTGGGTGCACGAATGGCAAAACGTAATTTTTTCGTATGAATCCAGGTTCTGTTTACAGCATCATAATGGTCGCATCCGTGTCTGGCGACATCGCGATGAACGCACATTGGAAGCGTGTATTCGTCATCGCCATACTGGCGTGTCACCCGGCGTGATGGATTGGGGTGCCATTGGTTACACGTCTCGGTCACCTCTTCTTCGCATTAACGGCACTTTGAACAGTGGACGTTACATTACAGATGTGTTACGACCCGTGGCTCTACCCTTCATTCCATCCCTGCGAAACGGTACATTTCAGCAGGATAATGCACGACCGCATGTTGCAGGTCCTGTACGGGCCTTTTTGGATACAGAAAATGTTCGGTGCTGCCCTGCCCAGCACATCCTCCAGATCTCTCACCGATTGAAAACGTCTAGTCAATGGTGGCCGAGCAACTGGCTCGTCACAATACGCCAGTCACTACTCTCGATGAACTGTAGTATCGTGTTGAAGCTGCATGGGCAGCCGTACCTGTACACGCCGTCCAAGCTCTGTTTTCAATACCCAGGCGTATCAAGGCCTTTATTACGGCCAGAGGTGGTTGTTCTGGGTACTGATTTCTCAGGATCTATGCACCCAAATTGCGCGACAATGTAATCAATTGTCAGTTCTAGTATAATACATTTGTCCAATGAATACCCGTTTATCATCTGCATTTCTTCTTGGTGTAGCAATTTTAATGGCCAGTAGTGTAAAAGGGAATTCTGAAGGTGGTTTGATGAACCCTCTGGGAGGCTTTTAAATGTGATTTACAGAGTATTTATGTAGATGTAGATGTAATATTTCATGTGCCACCTCACCGAACGGTGAAAGAACCCACAGTTCTGACCGCACGAATGTGAGCTTCACCTGGTCACAGTAGATATACTTCTAGCTTTTTGCTCGCCTCGTTGCCTTCTTCATTTCTTGCCAAGAGAAAAAGGTGACGGTGGCAGTGCAGTTGTACACGTCTCCAGAGAGCGCGTCACCTACTCGAGCGCTTTAGCTACGTGACGTGGGTAAGCACCGCGGAAAGCAAAGGCTTGTAGCGCTGCGGGTGTGTGGCTCTGTGACAGCTGACTAGCGCACAGTGGCTCGCCACGCGCCTCCAGCCGGCCGCGGAGCAGACACGGACACAGCCGCGCGTCACGCCACACCGTGGTCCGTGGGCGGCGCGCTCCACCTCATCTGTTCTGCCTCGGCGGGCGCTTCAGCGGCGGAACTGCTCGTTCACGTAAAGGGCTGTGTGACGTTTTGCAGCATACGGAAGAGGTGGAAGGGCGAACAGTTTTCTGCGGAGGTCACAAAGACTGCATTCTAGTAGGTTATCAGTAATTCCTTCACTTTGTAAAGCACTGCTACGGAATGGGCAGCTGACCATTAGATGTAGCGAGGGGCGAAGCCGCCAGTATAAAAGAGAAGGGTAGTATTGTGCTGTTACAGCAAAATGAGTTGCTCAGAAGAGCTCAGTGACTTCGAATCCGTACTAGACATTGGATATCATACGAGTAATAAATCCTTTCAGGTCTCTTAACGCTCCCCAAATCGAGTCGTTGGTGATATGATTGTGCAGTGGAACAACCACGACTAAATCAAGAACAGACAGGCATCATACACTGAAGAGCCAAAGAAACTGGTGCACCTGCCTAATATCGTGTAGGGCACCCGCGAGCACAGAGAAGTGCCGCAACTCGACGTGGCATGGACTTGACTTATGTCTGAAGTAGTGCTGGACAGATCTGACGCCATGAATCCTGCAGGACTATCTATAAATTCGCAAGAGTACGAGCGGGTGGAGATCTCTTCTAAACAGCACGTTGCAAGATATCCCACATATAAATATCTTCAACATTTCGCGGCCCTGTCAGCAAATTTTAATAATTTTAATAATTAACAGCCTCAGTTGCACTGTTTGCCGAAAATTTACCTAGGTTTCAGTCGGGATAACCCAACCTTCTTCAGAATAACAGTAACTACCGTATTTCCATGGTGGAAATCGTCAAGCTAAAACTACAAATCCGAGTGAAACCTAGAGAAATTCTAGGCAAACAGTGCAACTGAGGCTGTTAATTATTAAAATTAAAATTAATATCCCACATATGCTCAATAATGATCATCTCTGGGGAGTTTGGTGGGCAGCGAAAGTAAACTCAAAAGAGTGTTCCCGGAACCACACTGTAGCAATTTAGGACATGTGGGGTTTCGCATTGTCATGCTGGAATTGCCCAAGTCTGTCGGAATGCACAATGAACATGAGTGGATGCAGGTGATCAGACAGGATGCTTACGTACGTGTCACCTGTGAGAGTCGTATCTAGACGTATCAGGGGTTCCTAATCACTTCAACTGTACACTCCCCAGATCGCTACAGCCTCCACCAGCTTGAATAGTCTCTTGCTGACATGAAGATCCACGGATTCATCAGTTTGTCTCCACACCTGTGCAAGTTCTGAAACTTCCCCTTAGAAAAATTATTGAATTACTGTGCTGATAAACCCCTTACGTTATCTGATTTTCAAACAGCTGAGCAGAACTGAACGTACTCAGGCATTTCGCTCTTTACTTATTGTCATCAACACTAAACTGACACACAATATTTTTAGCGCAACTCAATCTGACTTTCAAATATCCCTACAAAAGAATGGCCCTGACTAACAATAACCTATACCTTACCTCACAAAAGTCTTCGTTTCTCGAACTACTGCAATACAGCGAGCGCCAATACTGCCAGCTAAATAAAAGATTCCAACTACTGAAGGGAACCAACTACTGATAGGCATAGTTAGCAAATGAAAGATTTTGATAAAGAACAAACAATGTATTTACCTTAATAGTGTTGAAAAGTCATAATATATAAATCAGTTCATGACATCTAGTCTTACAAATTTACTGTCTCTGATGGACACACATCCAGATCATCCGCTCTCAAAACTCCGCCGTCTCTCTCCCTACATCCACCACTGCTGGCGGCTTACCTCCAACTGCGCAACGCTACGCGCTGTTAACATCCAGCTGCGAAACACTACAATAGAAAACAACAATGCAAACCAGCCACAGACTGCACACAGCACAGCCAGTGATTTTCATACAGAGCGCTACGTGGCGTTACCAATAAAAAAACCTCAACAGCCAACTTACAGTTCATCCGCTCGATACAATTTGAAACGAGAGTCATCTGACCAAGAAACTTGTTTCCAATCATCAACAGTCCAATGTCGGTGCTGACGAGTCCAGGCGAATCTTACAGCTTTGTGTCGTGCAGTCATCAAGGGTACACAAGTGGGTCTTCGGTTCCGAAATCCCAAATCGATGACGTTTCGTTGAATGGTTCGACCGCTGGCATTTGCTGATGGCCCAGCACTGAAATCAGCAGCAATGTGCTTAAGGGTGGCAGTTCTGTCACGCTGAACGATTTTCTTCAATCGTCGTTGGTCCCGTACTACTGGCGTCCTTTTCCGGCCGTAGCGATGTCACTGATTTGATGATTTAACGAATTCCTGATATTCACAGTACACTCGTGAAATTGGTCGTTGAGAAAAATCCCCACTTCATTGCTACCTCGGAGATGCTGTGTCCCATTGCTCGTGTGCCGACTAGAACACCATATTCCAACTTACTTAAATCTTCATAGCCAGCCATTGCAGCAGCAGTAATAGGGAACGTCGAGCATTGTGAGAGATGGTTCTAAAGCAGGGCTTAACAACTGGCCGGTTTTGAGCGCGAGTACTCGCGCCTGCTCAGGCACGTGCTCGCGAGCAGGTGCAAGGTCGCGGAGTAATGAGGGAGGGGAGGGAGGGGAAATGCGCACGCACATTTGAATGTGATCTCGCGTTCTTAGCAGATTTAACTAGCAATCTGAATGCTTTGAACATTTTACTACAAGGTAAAGATCTGCTAAATACTCATTTCATAGATCGAATACGAGCTTTTAAAATGAAATTGACACATTGGGTGAGTCAGCTGGAAACAGGAAACCTAGCTCATTTTCCTAAATTATCATCCATGCAAGATGTTCACAAAGACTGTGAACGTTATTCACATAGTTCAGTTGATCAGCGCTTTCAAGATCTGACAGCACTAGACAGTGATTTTGATCTGTTCTCTCCATATTCAGCGAATATTTAAGAGATTCGTCCTGAGCTGCAGCAAGAAATTATTGACCTGCAGTGTGACAGAGAATACAGAGACAAATTTCAGAAAAAGAAAAACATTTTGGAATTCTACAGACACTTCCCTCACGATAGATTTCCTCGTTTGCACCAACTGGCGGCTACAATAATATCAATGTTCGGTTCCACGTATGTTTGTGAACAAATGTTCTCTGCAATGAAATGTAACAAGACGCGCCTGAGAAACGCATTGTCTGATCGAAATTTAAACTGCACGCTGCACCTAAAATGCACAAGAACAATTACTCCGAACATAGACGCAATTGTAAAGGGCAAAAAGTACAAGATAACCGAGAATCCCACACTTCAGTGACACCTTTTATTGTGTAACAGTTCACAAATTAATGCGAATGTAGAGGCATACACTAAGCTAATAAAATTATGTGGCATGTGTACATTCTCCTTTATTTGTTTCATTTGTCGCAGTAATAATTCGTGAGTGATATCCCTGCAGGTGGCCGCGGATTTACATCGACTGGCGGCAGCTGTTGTGTGCCCCACGTGACTTTCCCCACTCTCCGCTCTGGTCCGGTAGTGGGGATAGCGTGCTCGCGCTGCTCCGTGCTCGCGCCTTGCTGCTCACAGCTTGCTATGCGAGCACGTATGTTTTGAAGCCCTGTTCTAAAGGAATAACTCGTGATTTCAAAAATGCTACCAACAGCTCAGCTATCAAAGTGGCTCAGCATAGGGATTTAAAGAGAGTGGGATTAAATGGTCGAGCAGTTCCACATGATCCACACATTTCTGTAATCAGTTCTAAGCGACATATCTGTAGTCAGTACTAAGCGCCGCCTCAGGTCACGTAATTAGCGACGTCACTGGACAGTGGATAACTGGAAATGAGTGGTTTGGAGTGATGGCTCTTTCTACACCCCACCTGGCACTCTGATGGAAGCGTTTTGGTTTGAGGAAAGCCTGGAGAATATTACCTGCGATCACATGTAGCGCCAACAGTGGTACAGTTTGTGTAAGGGGGTGCTACTCCCGAATACGGTGCGGTCCCCTTATTGCGCTAAGAAAACACTAAACGTGCAAGGATTTTACAGCAGTACGTACTGCGGACAGTAGGGTAATAGTTGGGAGACGATGACTGTATCAGAATGACGATGCACCCTGTCATAAATTAGCATCTGTGAAGCAGTGGTTTGTGGACAATATCGTTCCTAAAATGTACGAGGCGTGTTTTTTTTAAGTAAATACCGTTTTGAAATTAAAAAAGACGTGCTAAGAAATTTCAATATCTTTTTAAATGAAAGCTTGTACCTTAATCTACTTTTCTACATAATTTCCGTCAATATTGAGGCACTTGTCATAAAGTTTTACCAGTTTTTGAACACCCTTCTCATAGAAGTCTGCCGCCTGACTTTTAACCACTGCATCACCACTGTTTTGACTTCGTCATCGTCTTGAAGACGCTGACCGCCCAGGTGTTTCTTCAAGTGCAGGAACATATGGTAGTCACTGGGCGCAAGATCGAGGCTTGTACGGCGGATGATCTAGAGTTTCCCATCGAAAAGATGTGATGAGATCTTTGGTCTGATTAGCCACATGCGGACGGGCATTGTCTTGCAGAAAAACGATGCCCTTGCTCAACTTGCCACGTCTATTGTTCTGAATTGAACGGTGCAGATTGTGCAATGTGTTACAGTAAGCTGCTGCATTGATTGTCTCATTACGAGACAGAAATTCCACAAGCAATACTCCTTTTCTGTCCCAAAAACTGTGCACATGATTTTACGGGCAGAAATTGTGTGCTTAAATTTCACTTTTCTGGGTGAATCTGAATGCCGCCATTCCATGGACTGTTGCTTTGATTCTGGTGTGACGTCAGGCACCCATGTTTCATCGTCCGTAACAATTTGGCTTAAGAAATCATCACCGTCGTTGTGGTACCGCTCAAAGAAAGTCAATGCACAATCTAAACTTTTGGTTTTGTGCACATCCGTCAACAATTTCAGTAACCAACGTGCGCACAATTTTCGGTCATTCAAGTTCTCGGTCACAATGCCATACAAAACACTACGAGAAACATTAGGAAAGTCATCCCGCAAGGAGGAAATCGTAAAGCGTCTGTTTTCTCTCACGTTATTGCCCACTTCCTGCACCAAACTTCCATTAACGGCCGAAGGACTCCGACTCCATTCTTCATCGTGCACATTTGTGCGGCCATCTTTAAATGTTCTCACCCACTTTCTTACCATTCCATCACTCACAATGTTTTCTCCGTAAACTGCACAAATTTCACAGATTTCCGCACGAATATCATACGAAAAATAGGAATTATTTTCAAAACGCTTCAAATGGTTCAAATGGCTCTGAGCACTATAGGACATAACATCTGAGCTCATCAGTCTCCTAGACTTACTACTTAAACCTAACTAACCTAAGGACATCACACACATCCATGCCCTTGGCAGGATTCGAACCTGCGACCGTAGCAGCAGGGCGGTTCCGCACTGAAGCAGCTAGAACCGCTCGGCCACAGCGGCCGGCTTTCAAAATGCTGTAGTTGCTCTTGAGTAATACCACTACATTAGAAATCTGCAAATACTTAAGGAATATCACTATATGACTACGTAAATTATGAGAAACGTTTTTTTCATTAACATTTACAACTTTGTTCCACTCACCCCATAAGTAGGCAACTTTCCAGTATCAGGACCATTTCTCCTCGAAATTGACGGGAATATGCTACTTCCCCAGAGCCTTGCTTTTAATGTCCTTCCACTCACAAATATTAACCTTTAGTTTCCCTTTTAAGCTCGTTATCACATCATTTCATTGCGTTACCCATTATGCCTTCACTTATAATGTTGTACTCCGCAAAAGAGCAATTCTGTGAGTCGAGAACGTTACTAAAAATACCCTGAGGGATAATCAATTTTATCAGCAGATACAGTGGGGCAGACACAACTCTATAACAACTCTAACAAATTTTTGACAGAAGTGTTAGTTACAACACTGTTCATGCGAACGGTTCTGTCGTACTCTAAAAATTGTAAGGTAGTTTTTACACTCTTATTTCTTGAATCAGTTGATTATTTCGTTACAAAGGATTGTAATACATTCTGTAATTTTGGCATTGCATCAGGATCATAATTTTTGAAACACTAGTGTACCATATCTCTGCTTTGAATACAATACTGCTGCATTGATTGCCTCATTACGAGACAGAAATGCCTCAAGCAATACTCCTTTTGTGTCCCAAAAACTGTGCACATGATTTTGCGGTCAGCCAATTTTTTTATATAGTTTTTATTCAGCCGCGTTGTCAATGCTTGGCGTCCATGTGAAAATTGTAAAATATTTTGTGGCAAGCTTTCATTCCGGTTTCTCACCTCAGAAAGTTACTGTGCTATTACTACTCGTCTCAAAGTGCAGTAAGCTGTAGCACTGTTCTACAAACAGAATCCAAAGTCAGGGGAAACCAAAAGGAATATCCACCTTTAAGGAATACTCCTGCCACATCCGAGAATCGAGTTCTAAAAGCTCACGTAATTGGTTATCTTCTTAAAACAAACAGCTTTCAAAAAAGGTCTTACCACCGATGTTAGGGAGCAGAGGAAACAGACTCGTAATTACAGTGAAAGTGACGCCCGGCGTCGGGTTCGGCCCTGTGCAGCCAGACGGCTGTCCGACCAACAGGTCCTCTACTAACTGGACGAGGGGATCGCATTCAGACCTGATGCCGCGCGTCTGGGGACCTCCTTTGATCGCCTCCCCTAACAAAGCCAATTTCTTTCAATCTCCACCTTCCCCACCCCTCTCCGTCGCATTCTGTCCCCTTCACGGCCAGTGTCAACCCTTCCCTTTTTGTCTACCGAGGGCTGCTCAGAATTGCAGTAAAGAAGGAAGCGTGTCTTCCTGCTAGACGTATTCTCCGTCGCTAGCGAACGGCGCAGGGCCTCCATTAGCACTAACGACATTTCCTGGCAAATGTAACTCTGCAACGCGTGTTCTGTTTTCTGCACCGTAGACGTAATGCCCGGTCCTTTGTATCAGGGATACTGCGGAGTGGAGACGATGCCTGGGCTGGCACTGTGCAAGAGAGTACCTTCCCGTACGACGTAGCCAACCCTCCTTCCACTACGCTTGTTTATACACTGGTGTTCCTCGATATATTTTCATTAGCTGATTTATCTCTCCTAGGTTATCTTATTGTCAAAACCCAAAGAAACATATAGAGGTAGCGGCTTGTGCCAATTATACCGGCAGCTATGCTCATTATAATATTTTCCTTGTATTACCGTCGTGAAGAGTTTCGTACCAGTATTAATACAGTTTCCAGAATAAGAATTTCACTCTGCAGCGGAGTGTGTGCTGATATGAAACTTCCTGGCAGATTAAAACTGTGTGCCGGGCCGAGACTCGAACTCGGGACCTTTGCCTTTCACGGGCAAGTGCTCTACCGTCTGTTGGAAGTAAAGCTTGAGGACGGGGCGTGAGTCGTGCTTGGGTAGCTCAGACGGTAGAGCACTTGCCCGCGAAAGGCAAAGGTCCCGAGTTCGAGTCTCGGTCCGGCACACACTTTCAATCTGCTAGGAAGTATCATATCAGCGCACACTCCGCTGCAGAGTGAAATTCGCATTCTGGAAGCATCCCCTAGGCTGTGGCTAAGCCATGTATCCGCAATATCCTTTCTTTCATCAGTGCTAGTCCTGCAAGGTTCGCAGGAGAGCTTCTGTAAGCTTGGAAGGTAGGAGACGAGGTACTGGCGGAAGAAAAGCTGTGAGGAAGGGGCGTGAGTCGTGCTTGGGTAGCTCAGTTGGTAGAGCACTTGCCTGCGAAAGGCAAAGGTCCCGAGTTCGAATCTCGGTCCGGCACACATTTTTAATCTGCCAGGAAGGTTCATTAATATTGTTCTTAATATTTAACGTTAGATGATGACACACTTTGTTTATAATACCGATATTAACAACACCTTTCACGCAGGCAGTCTGTGCCCCCCAATATAAGAGGCCTCATTTTAACAACCATAGAACGTCCGTTCAATTTTCTGTTTGAGTTACCACGTTAAGAGTTGCTACCTAGGAGAAAAGAAGAAAGAAAAGCTTTGGATAAACAAAATAAGAGATCTTTGAAGGAAGTACAGAGCAAAGAATGGGCCTGATTATGCTGCAAAATGTGGGCACGGTCTTCAAGAAGATTTCTACATTTTACATTCTTAGAATAATGAATTTCATAAAAAAGTCTATCTTCAAATTTTGTATAATTTTTTGAATCTGTACCATAGGGATCACATTAAAAGTCCAATATTTTGCATATTGTGTAAGGTGCCTTGAAAGAAATTTCCTTTTTTCTCTTATGCATAATACCTCAAACATTATTTGATAAATAAGTAAATACATGCCATAGCATGCGTTCAGAAAGTTTGAATGATAGAAAAGATAATGTGGCAATAAAGGAAAAAAAAGATGCGGGGTTCTATTACACAACCTCTTTCTATGTATTATAAGACGTATTACACATAATATGGAATTCAAAATTTACAAATAGCTACTATGCAAATAGCGAAAATCATAACAGCCATAACGAAAAAAAAAACGGATTATGTGGTTGTGTGAAAGATGAAATATTTCTGAATATAGCAGGTGAACTAAATAGAAACCTAGTCCCAACAGGGAATCATATAGCGCTCGTAGAAAAAAGTGTTTCGAGGCTGTTACCTGAACTGCTCCTCCATGATACTGACAAGAGGGAGATTGAGTTAATAATTAAATCACTAAAGACCAAGAACTCTCATGGATATGACGGGGTATCTAGCAGAAAACTGAAGTATTGTTCTATGTATGTTAGCCCAGTACTTAGCCATATCTGTAACTTTTCCTTTAGGAGTGGTCGGTTTCCTGACCGATTAAAGTACTCGGTAGTGAAGCCACTTTATAAAAAGGGAGACAGAGATAATGTTGACAGTTATAATTTCTATGCCATCGGTGTTTGCTGTTTCTTATTTATATAAATGATATGCCTTCTAGTATTACAGGTGATTCAAAAATATTTCTGTTTGCTGATGACACCAGCTTGGTAGTGAAAGATCTTGTGTGTAATATTGAAACAGTATCAAATAATGTAGTTCATGAAATAAGTTCGTGACTTGTGGAAAATAATTTGATGCTAAATTACAGTAAGGTTTTACAGTTTCTAACTCACAATTCAACAAGAACCGATATTTAGATCAGACAGAATGGGCATATTATTAGCGAGACGAAACAGCTCAAGTTCCTAGGATTTCGGATAGATAGTAAGCTGTTGTGGAAAGCCCATGTTCAGGATCTTGTTCAGAAACTAAATGCTGGTTTATTTACCATTGGCATATGGTGTTATTTTTTGGGGTGATTCTTCTGATTCAAAAAGCATATTTTTGGCTCAAAAACGGGCTGTTCGAGCTATGTGTGGTTTAAGTTCGAGAACCTCTTGTCGACCCCTATTCAATAGTCTGGGAATTCTGACACTGCCTTCATAGTATATATTTTCTTTAATGTCGTTTGTTGTTAGCAATATTAGCTTATTCTCAAGAGTTAGCAACTTTCACTCAGTTAATACTAGGTAGAAATCAAATCTGCATGTGGAATGCACTTCCTTGACTCTTGTGCGGAAAGGAGTGCAGTATTCTGCTGCATCCATTTTCAATAAGCTACCACAAGAACTCAAAAATATTAGCGGTAGTCCAAACACTTAAGTCTAAGCTGAAGAGTTTCCTCATGGCTCACTCCTTCTATTCTGTCGAGGAGCTCCTGGAAGAACTGAAAAATTAAGCAAATTCCAGTGTTACACTGTTGATTTTCTTTATTTAAACTTACGAATTGTCGCCTGAATATGTTACTTTTATTTCATTTTATTTGTTTCTACTATCGTGTTATAATTTCATGTATTAACTCGTTCCATGCCCATGGAGACTTCTCCTTAATTTGGTCCCACCGAACAATAAATAAATAAATAGAAATAAAAATAAAAACAAATCATTAGCGGGTACTGTGGACAGCAGCAAATATGACGTGAGACTAGAGGTGGAAGATGGAGTAAAATAACTTTATAGATCCCAAATAATGAAGTAAGAGAGAAGGAAAGTGAAACAACAGACTTGGAAAACAAAACCAATCGTCACGGACTATAGGAAACCGGGAAGTGAAAGCAAATCGAAGCATCTGATATTTGGAGCTATAGTAAGGATGTTGAAAAGTAGTGGGGCCGATAAGAAAGTGTGAGGTTGTCTGCAGTAACGGCTACCACAGAAATATACAGGAAACACTATCCGGAAGAATGGACAGAATGATAGGACATGAGAAAAGACAGCGAGGAATAACTTTTACGGTACTTGGAATAGCTAGGCTAAAACCTGTGCGAAGAGGCAAATAATAGCATTGCGTACAAATGTTGACCTGCAGACGCTGGGACAGGAGAGGATCCCGATAACAGTTCACACCCACTGGCAGGAAAAAAGGGAAAAAGAAATGACATTCTAGCAGCTCCACATAACCCAGGTCCAAGAGTATAAACACGTGGCAAGAACAGAACTATCGCGCGGCGTCAACGTCTGGCTGTAGGGTAACGCGTCCCCCGGGTGCAGCCTCCAACTCTCCGTAGTTATCTTCGAACTGTCCAATAACAGCCCAGCATGCGACGTCGGGTATTACCTGTCAACCTAAATAAGACAGTAAATAGCCGAAGACCATCACGAGTGTGCATCAGTTGGTCGCCCAAAAGAGGACCGCTGCAAAATCAGCAGAAACGTCGGCATTTTTGTTGTTTCAGTGCTTCGTAATTGCTCCACCAACTACACAAAATTATTTGATTGAAATTGACACTGACCATGGAAGCTTACGAAATTAAATAGAAATTGATACGGAATATTGTTTTACACAGATGTATTTGACACTGGTACTTTCTATCGGTCCAGTCTACTTTTGTAGCTGAAGTATATATATAATTGCGAATTTGTATCCCAACAAAGGTGTAAAATTACGAAATGCGTACCATCTGAAAAATGACACTCTGTCGAAATCAGCTGATAGTCCATTGCGGATAACAGTGATCCCGAAATAGCTAAGGTGGAAAATGAAATTCCTTTATCGATACATAACCCCGGAAACCCTTGTTCGAATTATGACAATGCCTCAAAGGTTTCAAGTTCCGACATACCGCATATCTGTCCAATGTAGTCGGCACTTACTTCCCGTCTTCTTCATCCACGATGCCGACCCACGATGTGTGCCCCTTCCTTGACAAACTATGGCCCCGCTGTCGGCACCTTCACGGAATCCACTGTTTCGCCTCGCCAGTATAGCCTGCAGGCGCACTCCACATTCCTCTCTCTTTTAAAACGCAGTGGGACTCGCCATAGCTGACTAGAAGCCATTCTCCAATCAATACTGAGTGACTCGTTCGAGCCTTAATCCAGTGAATATATTTCGTACCCCACAGTGAATGTCTCTTGGTGAATATCGTTGGAGACGACCACATATAAGGGGCGTTCAAAAAGAAACGAGCCGGAGGCATAACTACAGAAACCAGTACCGGTATGTTGGAAGTATAGACCCTGGCTGTTGAGACACTTGTCCCACTGTGACACAAAGCGGTGAATGGCTGTCTCATAAAATTCCCGGGGCTGCGTTGTTAACCAGTTACACACATACGGCTGGACAGCGTTGTCCGAAGTGAATCGTTTGCGCCTCAGTTCGTTTGACCAAGAAGACCCTCTTCTGATTCACTTCTGCAGCATGGGACCACAGCGAATGCCCAGCGTTACTTGCAAACCTTGACCACCCTTTGCCAAGCAGTCAAATCAATCCGACCAGGCAATCTCATCTGTGGGGTCATTCTGCTCCACGACAATGTAAAGCCACATACGGCCAACATTGTCTAGGCACTCCTGTAGAAACTCAAATGGGAGGTTCCCGGGAATCCTCCATACAGTCCGGACCTCCCTCCCTGTGATGACGCCATTTGTGGTCCACTTATAAAGGCTCTGAGGGGCAAACGATTAACCTCGAACGACGACGTCCAGCTGTACATACAGAACTGATTAACATCGCAGCCCCTGGAATTATATGAGACAGCCATTCACCGCCTTGTGTCACAGTGGGACAAGGGTCTCAACAGCCAGTGTCAATACTTTTAACATAAAGGTACTGATTTCTGTAGTTATACCTCCGGCTCGTTTCTTTTTGGATGCTTCTTACAACAGGGTTCAGAAGTCTCTTACAAAGGCGTTTGTCTGGAGTTTAGTCTGGTGCAGAAAGGGAACTTGGACACTAATCAATTCACACACAAAAATCATAGAAGCTTTAGAAAGTCAGTGTTGCAAAAGAACCTAACAACTTATAAGGAGGTACGGAATCGATATGGCGAAATCTTGATTAAAACGATCGGTTGATAGGACACAACTAAATTTGCTAATGGAGGGAAGTGTGGGTGATTGAAATTGTAGGGGGAGACCTGATCATGAACATAGTAAGCAAGTTTGAGTAGATGTAGGTTGCAATATTTATGTCTCTCTGAAGAGGCTTCCACAGGATAGACCAACGTGGGGAGATGCGTCAAACCAGTCTTCGGACTGAAGACTACATCGCCAACAAAGTCGCAGTATTAGTTGCCGAGGTCTTAGCTTTGATATCGTGAACGGTTTACGTAATACCGCTGTTGACTTCGTAATGTGGCGTATTCAGTAAAACCCGCAGAATTTTGCAGTGTCTTCTTGAGAAATAGCGACGTTGTCGCGGCGTGCTGTTTAAAATCTGGTGAAGCGTATACATTGTTGGCGGCGCCGACATGAATGAGGATCAGCATTTGTTTGTCTGCTACGAGGCGCGAGCGCCGCAGACGCTGTGACGTCAGGACGTCGGCTGACGCGCTCCGTCGCGCATCGGAGCGACGGGCGTGAAATTGTCGGCGCTCACAATCGATAAACGTCGGCGAACGTCGCGTTTGCCGCCGCCACCGCCGCCGCCACCGCCGCGGGCAGCCCCTGAACCGCGGGGCGGGGATTCACGGCACGCTCCGCCGACTGTGGCGTCGACAGAGGTGTGAAAGTCCGTGCCAGTTACTTTATCGTGAGAGGCGTCATAACATTCTGGACATCAACTTAATCGAGTAAACTGACAAGAGGTAGTTTTGGGTGCTGGGTCGCGTCATTGTAACTACTAAAACAGCTAAATTCCCGACGTTTCGACCGATTTGCTGCGTACCTCTTCAGCACCACGCTGAAGAGAACCGCAGCAAGTCGGCCGAAACTTCCGCAAATTTAGATGTTGTACTTGTTACAATGACGCGGTCCAACACCCACGAGTACTTTATCTGAACTATCACCGGTTACGGAAGCCTACGAACTTACGCAAACGGGAATTTGTGAAAATGGAGCCATTCGATGATGTATATAGTGGAACAATGTGTAAATCTAAGACTATAGATATGTGGGTGAGGGGCATGAAAGGGAAGCAGTGGCTGGGAAGGGAGTGAAACAGGGTTGTACCATATCCCCGATGTCATTCGATCTGTATATTGAGTAAGCAGTAAAGAAAATAAAAGAAAACTTCGGAGTAGGAATTAAAATCCATGATGAAGAAATAAAAACTTTAAGTGATTCTTGAGTTTCTCCCGGCGTATTTGATAATCAAAATATCCAAGGGTGTGCTGCCGGTCTATAGTGTCCAACGGGCACAATATTACGGCGATCATACATGTCGCCATCATCGGGTGAACTGACGTTTGTCTGGAGTTTAGTCTGGTGCAGAAAGGGAACTTGGACACTAATCAATTCATACACCTGTTATGAAAAGCGTATCTTTCTTTTGGGTGGGAGTGTGTGAGTGTGGGGGGGGGGGGGGGGTGCGGATACTTTTGATCACATAGTGTACCTTCGGAACCGCCAGTTGGATTTTAGTAGGTCATTCTGTCAGGAAGGCTCCACAGGGAGACAGTCGTTCTACTTCACGCCTTGAAGTAGGCTAAAGAACAGTCTCTGCTTTACACGCTCAAGTGGAGGGAATCCTTCCGATACGTTTCAAGCAAAGAAGCCGACGACAGGTCGTTCCACACAGGAGACAAAAAAACGGAACGCGGCTGCCGTCAAAGTTTAGTGGGCTACGGTTAACGGAAGTTTTCCGTTGCAGAAGAAGTGTGTTCGTGGCGGTGGCGTGGCCCGTCTGCACGCGCGGACTCATAACTCTGGGCGCAGTTTTCTGGCACTGGCCCTTTTTTTTCGCCGCCCTTGTTTGGGGTAATAAACGACGGCGAGCGCCGCAGAGCAGAAAGCACTTGCGCGCGAGATAAGAAGCTGCCAGCGGCGGCGGCGGCGGCGGCGGCGGCGGCGGCGGCGTGAGCCGGCGCGGCCTGCGTTATAAATGAGCCCTCAGCAGGCAGCCGCCGGTCACGTGGTCGCGGCTGCAGGCGGCGGCCCGCGGGCCGCGAGCTGTACTGCAGTGGCGCCCTAATTACGTTATACAGGCGCGGCCGGGGCCAAGGCGCTCCGAGCAGGCACCGCCTGCCTGCCTGCCTGCCTGCCTGCCTGCCCGCATTTTTGTTTCACTGGCCGAGCTATTGATATTCAGATTATGAAGCTGTCTCTAAATGGGCTCAATCAGCGCACGAAATCCGGTCCCTACTTAGAGACAATTGACAATGCCTGGAGTCCCACTCTGTTGCCCGAGCTGTCGGTAGCTAATTAAGGAAGCCGCCCGCTGCGTGGAATAACTGCGAGCACTGCTTCGGTGTATAAGAAAAGGGGCGGTGCGCAGGGCGTCTGCACTTCGTATTACGAATTCTTTCCGAGCAATACCACCTCGGAACGGTAGGCGGAAGTGACCTGAAGTTACACACACTCTAGAAGTGCTGATCTTTCCGCAGATTATACCGGCTACTTTTACCAAACTGCAGCTTTAAACTATACAGATGAATTTTTTATAACTTAATTTGCACTTAATGTAACGGAGTTCATGACGTACGTCTTTGGAAGGTCACATAAATGTCCCACCTCTAAGTTCTACTGACGCGATGGTGGAATTTAGTGGAGGCGTCACACAGGGAGATACTGTTTGGATTTACATATATGTACAAGGACTGATACGGCAGGGAGCAGATTGGGAATTCGTTTTTTGTGAAAATTATAAAAATATCTAATCAAATAACATTTATTTAACAATATTTCATATTCCATGTGCACAGGTATACGATTAAAAAAACCTTTAATAAATGCAATCCTCCCACGTACGGCCGACCTGGGTGGCCGCGGGGTTCTAGGCGCTACAGTCTGGAACAGCGCGACCGCTACGGTCGCAGGTTCGAATCCTGCCTCGGGCATGGATGTGTGTGATGTCCTTAGATTAGTTAGGTTTAAGTTGTTCTAAGTTCTAGGGGACTGATGCCTTCAGAAGTCAAGTCCCATAGTGCTTAGTGTCATTTGAACCATTTTTGAACCTCCCACGTACGCACTTCTAGAGGTTTCAAGTTCATTAATGTTTAATTGTTGCAGCTGTGTTTCCGAGTACAAGAAATGATTAATTTTACAGATCAATAGCAGAAGTGGTTCTGAGGTACAAGGTATCAAATGGTTCAAATGGCTCTGAGCACTATGGGACTTAACGTCTATGGTCATCAGTCCCCTAGAACTTAGAACTACTTAAACCTAACCAACCTAAGGACATCACACACATCCATGCCCGAGGCAGGATTCGAACCTGCGACCGTAGCAGTCGCGCGGCTCCGGACTGAGCGCCTAGAACCGCTAGACCACCGCGGCCGGCTACAAGGTATCGATCCATCCTAAAACACATATATTAGTAGGTGGTGGTAGTTCCTACGTGCGACCGTGAAGCCTATAACACTATCCCTCCTACTGTTATACCATACCTTCAAAGGCTGGCGACAGCAGTACAATGAAACTATGTTATTAAACCAATTATGGCATTTAGAAGCAGTGCAAAGTTACCCTCTGAAAGGAATTTTGTTGATTTTGACCATGATGTGCCTAAAGGAGGTTGCCTATCGGTCGTGAAAGTCACAGTTACGTAGTTATACAACAAGTAACAGATAATATTTTACCTATTTAAACTGTTCAAATGATAAAGGCAAATGGTGGCCAGCCTAATTAGGCATAAGAAGGTGTAACATTCGTGTTCAAAACAAATAGATTTAAGTAACTTCAATGGATGAATACAGCCTATACATTCCCACACGAGAGTACAATGAACCCAGCCACAAGCAGATGTTAGCTGACAGTTATAGCAGAAGAAACCCATTTGTATAAATACAACATATAATGACACACACTTTTGGATTCATGGCTTAGTCAAAACGAATAGTTTCAGTAACACTACACATGAAAATCACTGTTAAACTGAAGATTAACAACAGATGCAGCACCTGAAAGGTAAGTGGCGGCGCTCCGACAGGACCATCCCGTCATTCGGAAAGGCACAAAGTGATCCCTTCCAAACTCACTCAGTTGACTGTAGCAAGCACGAGTGTGTCTCAATGGGATGTTTGCCTACTTGTTTCACGCGTTTGCGCTACACTGAGTCTTCTGGCAATGAGCATTTCTTATTAAATGGTAGACATAGATGGGGCTCTGGTAGCTGTGCTACTAGGCAGTCTGTTGCTGACGACGTTGAGACCGTTATCAGTACATCTACTATCCCCCAGGTGGCATATGCCACCAGCGCATAAAAATCGACGTCTTCTTTCCATTTATTCTAATTTTCCGGCCGTGTATTTACTTAAAAATTACGCTTAATGGCTCTAATACCTGAATGCATGATGCTGGTGCCAGAATAGCTTTAAATTTATGTTACTTGATTTCTTGAACACTGTCTCTGATCGAAACGCTACAAATGTTTACTATCGGGAGAAAAACCGAAACTTTCTTAATATACAAGACTCTTTATGTTTGGGATAAGGTCTCTTCGGATGTATCACATAAAACGTACTGAAGCCTTTCAGCAAGACAGTACACGCTGAAATAACCTAGAAGAACAACCTTAAAGCTTAGAGAACATAAGAATTAACAAAAGGAAATAAATCTTAAAAAATTGTTCTACTAATAGAAATTAGGAGAGTAAAAGGTGTAATTATAGAAGCTTCTTTTATTTTTGACTTAAAGCTTCCTTCTTTTGTAAAAATTCTAGACCTTCGTTAACAACTATAACAAGTTTAAGAAACGATGAGTAGTGGAACAATGATTGGTATCCATTATTTCTATTCTAAAACAAAGATTTACAAAAAGCTTGAAAATGGAACTTAAAAACACGAGGTGAAAATAGGGGCATCCACAAAAAGGTGCAAGAAATCTTTTCAAATATTTTAACGAAATGGGTTAAAACAATACAAAATGGTAGATTAATCTACAAATCTAAAATTATTTACAGGAATCACAAACGTAAGTAGTTCCTTCAGCACAAGCACCAATTGTGGCCACATTTGGCACTTAACACATTTAATCCACACCTCTCCTCTCCTCTCTTGAGAGAACTTTTCATCACAAAACGTGCAACTTGCATCGCTTGAGTCTGGTGTATCCTCATCGTTCACATCAAGCTCACTATCGCTGTCCACTAGGTGCGGGCTGCAGGAGCCTGAGGAGTCCGATGACGAATCAGATAGTTTTGTGGAACAAATTTTCTTTTTTTGAAGGCCTTTGGATTTCGCACCTCTGTCCGCAGGGCGGCCTCTAACCGCAGAGAAACTCAACGGCCTCGTGACAGCACTTTTATGTCAACCGACTTTGTCAACTGTTCTTCGTATGGCGTTCCAATGATGTGGCAGGCGAATGCCGATTTCGTCCCCGCGTTGTAGTTCTCTTCTTAAAATGGGGGACAGAAAATATGTCGAATAGTGAAACTGCATTTGTTGAAGTCCCTGGAACATCAAGGTAACTTGAAGAAGAAGCAGATTTGTCGATGGTCCAGAGATAGCAAGTAGAGCAGCATATGATACAGAAACATTAGGTCTACGTTTCACTGTGGAGCACGGTTTTCCTGCAACCTACTCAGCAACTATGAAATTAGCGTCGGTGAAGATAGAACGGTTCATAAACTTTGAATCAGTTTATTGCTATCTGAGCTGGTTGGGTACGAAGGTGGGCTTGGCCAAAAACCTCCGTAACGTCGTAAAGTGTGAGAGGACGCCCATTGTGACGCACCGTTACTCTCACTGCCTCGCTGTAGTACGTGAAGTGCCATGAACGTATTATATAGAGGCTGCAGTTTTTGGGTGCAATGTGGAGGAAGTGAAATGATAGTCACGCGGTCAAGTCAATCACATCTGGATTTCGAACGTGCCTATAATGACCATCCAAGATGATGAGAACAGGCCACTGCTCAGTCTGACATGTTTTCTCAATGAAGTGAACGAACCATTCCGCGAACAAATTGTTTTGAACGCATCCTGAAGGATGGGCTGTACCAATTGAACCAGGGGGTCAGCCTCTCATTAGAGCTTGGGACGTATTGGTTCTAGGAAAAATTATCTATGGCGTGACGTAATGTCCCGAAGCGCTCATGCATGCGATAACTGTGATTGCAGCCCCTCTTTCTGCAGATATTAGAGCTGCAACTTGTTTCTTCACTTTCATCCCTATCAGAGAAGTTAACGTACAGTTTTGAATAAATCTGTACCATACTATGCTGAATAAATCAAATGTAATGGATTTCCAAATAAACAGGTTTCCATCTTTGTCAGCATAATGGAACTGTGAAAACAATCCTATACGTATTATAATTCAAATATTTTCTGAAACAATGTTTGTTACCATTTCACGCTGAAAATGCTGCACGGATCTGGAAGAAATATGTAATGGTTTTAGCTTGTAATCTCAGTTAATACATAGACCACTTTTAAAATTGTGTAGTACAAGGTATTTATTTATTTGAAGTATATAACGGGAAATGTAGAACAATAATTACTTTTAGAAAAATCTTTTTACTCTTGGGCTTTTGAACTCTATCGTAATAATGAAAATGCTTTTATTATTTAACATGTCTTACATAATACGATTCAACGTAATGAATACAATCCTTATACCGTCCTCAGCGTGTTTAATCCATACTTCCACCCATACTCGTTGCATTTTAACCGCTAAGCGTCAGGTGTGTCTTACAGCTTCTGAAACGCTTGGAGACCCATGACTACGGTGTCATTTAAATGCTGCATGACAGAGAGACGTCTTGTGCTTACGTGCATAACATGGTAGGATTTTAGTGAGGCTGTATCTGATTATGATATGCGAGCGTATCTGCTGATACCCGCCACACACTTGAGGAGACATGACGTTGTTGCACTTACAAATATTATAAAATTTGGGCTGCACCGAACAATAAAATGCTTATTTTCTTTCTTCGTCGAATTAGAACGTTTGTTACTCCTTCAACATAAACCCTCAATCGGTACACTGCGGACAAGAGACGAAGCTACGACATACCCTGTGTATTTTCTAAACTCATCAGAGCTGACGGGACTGCCGTAACGCAAGCTGGAGATGAAGGTCGGTGTGTCTGTTGCACTAATGCGTCACCTGAAAGCACCAAAATTGTGCATTGGCACCAGGTTAGGCATCACGGATCTGAGAAGGCATATCGCCCAGGCCACCATCACCATCGGCGAAGCCAACAGAGAGACGGTTTTGATAACATACGAATTCCTGTCATCCCAACAAACTTACCTTTCCAGTTCAAACGCTTGCAGTTCCCTTTGAAAGTGGCCTTCTTGATCACTATAAATAAGATTCAAGGACAAAGACAAAAGTGGCAGGTATTCATCTGTGCACACGATGTTTCTTGCACATTGGCAGCTCACGTGTACAGAACAAGAAGTTTCGGAACGTTATTTACAGACACACAAAACTGTAGATTTCTGGCTCTCCTTACACACCAAGACAGTTACGATCTAGAGTGTACGTTGATTCATTGTGGACGTGGAACAGCGGCTGTTCAAATATTTACTAAAGAACAAACAACGGTGCAATTTGAGAAGTTCTTTTTTTTTCGCTACCAGTTTCGGAATTTTACTACGCCATCCTAGGCCCCATATGCACCTCTCAAAAAGTATCGGTATTGGCATGCTGTGGTCGTCTGTTTCAGGATGTCGTGAATTCTACAACGAAAGCACAACTTATTACTTGATGTTTGACTGTCCGTGCTTTTGATGCAGAATTTACGACATCCAGAATCAGATGGCCCCAGTATGCCAAGATCGATAATTTTTGAGAGGTGCATAAGGTACCTGAAGATGGCATACTGAATTGCCGAAACTGCTAGCGAAAACGTATTAAAATAACGTCTCAATTTGCACGGGTGTTTGGCGAAGTTCTTTATTAAAAATTATGATCTTTTCCGTGCTAGGTATATCGCAGACAGCTATGAAATAATTTACTTCCTACACTGGCAAATTTAGTAATTCACTACTCGGTCGCGTAAACGTTTTTTCCTTAAGTAAACGAGTGGATCATGAGCGACATGTGTTCTGTCAGCTTCTCACGTTTCAAACTTCTCTTCGCGCTATTTGCTGGGCTCCATGTGGCTCTCACCTCACTACCTCCAAGACGTAAGAGGTAACTTTTGTATTTGGGAATACACGTGGATGCTGAGTTTTGGCATTAACATTTGTATATAAATAACTGTTTATCCACGGTAACCCCGCGGGGCGCAGCTAGTGCAACATGAAAGTAATAATGTATCAGAATGTAAAGAACAATGTTGCTGTAATAATAACGCACTACACGGAAAACCTCTCACATTGTCCAAATTTTTTGCTGTGAACTCAGGGGAGTTACCTGTTTAATACTGGTTTTTGTTTCAAAAGAGAATAAATTGAAAGATAGAGGTTACGTTCTCCCTCCACCGCAATAACCTATTAAAATAAAGTTCCCTCCCCTTCTTCCTTAAATGACCAATGAAACTAACTAATTTTGAAAATTATGACGTAATGGCATGCGCACTGAACAGTAACAACAAAATAGAAAGGACACTGCATAGCTAGAACGCACCATTAGACCCAGAAGAAGGCCGCTGCAACCGTGGCCGAAACGTTGGTTTTTCTCCAGCAGCTGTAGTTTTTACCATTATGACGCGGTACCACACCCAGAAAAATTTTATGTCGACCGACTCTGGCAGCGGAAGCCTACGTAATTATAAATTGGAAGTAGATAAACAACATTAAATAAAAAGAAGTACAAAAAAGGTACTGGAAAAAGTAACCAAGTAATACATGTTGACTCTGGTCAGTAAACACTGTTAATAATTTAGCCAATTACGAATTGAAACGTTTCAGAGTCCATTTCACAGACAAAATACATAAAAAATAACCAATGTCAGCTGTACAAAATAGAATGTAACAGATCCGCGTTGTTGGCACAAAGCTCACTTCTAATTTGTTCAATGTTTTACGTAACCTGTGACATATTTCATGATCTGAATATGATACTTGAACGATTCAAACCTGTTATTTTGTAGTGTTAGCAGTATTTGTTCTATTTCGGCTAAAAATTACTTGTAACGCATTGCGAAATGTGGCGTTAGCGGTTCAAAACAAAGAAAAACAACCGAATCTGCAATGCAGCTGAGTTTTAAAGTTATAAAATCAACTTGGTAACTGCCAAACTTTATCAGAAGACTCACAAAGTTATTAACCCTCAGAAATGTACGTCTCTCAAGGGAGAGCAACACCTTAACCAAAGTACTTAACTCTATCCTAGTTACGTAGCTACCACGTATACAATGAATGTCGTGCGGCACGCATAAACAGGTCGTAGCGTTTCACGAACAGGGCGTAATTTTCGAACAATGTCTCGCTACGTGATCAATTACTTGAACTGCTGGTACATGTATCATGCGATCAGTAAGCATTGTGGCCAGCTGATTTTTTTCATTCCTTCCAAATTTTTATTTTTATCTTGCTTCAAAGTGTTTTGATATCTCTGATACATTCCCAGCTGCCAGCTTTTAATAACAGGCACGTACAAAATCGTAGATGTGTATATAATACAGATAAAGTTCACTATTTCTTCCTTTAAATGACATTTACTTCGTGGAAAAATTCAATTACGCATTCTTTGGCAATACGATAAGTTCTGAAAACGGAAAAGAGAACCATGCCTACTTTTCAGAGTGCATTATCCTACGTCAATAAGCGAATTAAAGAAATGTGACACAATATGGCAATGATGGTGAGATATCGGTCTTCTTGTGGTGTTGTACACTGTGGACGTCTCGTACTGTAGCGCCTGGACACGTTTCCAGTCTTCTGGGCTCATAACCATAGTCCTGAGATGACACTTTGTGGCACACGGAGGGCCCATGCTACAACCTGCTGTGTTTGACCAGCCTCCAGTCGCCCTAGTATTCTACCCCTGATAACGTCATCAGTATGTGTTCTTTGAGCCATTTTCAACACACAATAACCATTAGCAAGTCTGAAAACGTTTGCACACTTACTCACTGCACCGTACTCTGACATGCACCAACACACTTCTGCGTATGTGGACTGCTGCCAGCGCCACCATGTGGTGACTGCAGGTCAAATGCACTGCATGGTCATACCCCGAGGCGATTTAAACCCGCAAAACGCCTACCAGAGCGTTGTTTTATCATGCATCGGCATTATTTTTAATTTATGAGGATGAGTGCAATTATTTTGGTGGTGGCACTTCCCCTGAAACATACTTATTGAGACACATTCTCCCTAGCCGTCTCTCTCTCTCTCTCTCTCTCTCTCTCTCTTTCACACACACACACACACACACACACACACACACACACAGTGTGTGAATAAGGGAGAGAGATATGAGGTTCCTACGTGCATATCTGAAAGAACAAGCTTTACGAAATAAATTGAAATTAATCCGCCGAATTCGTCTTCCTTGACATCAGTTTTATTAGGTACAGATCTACTACCCAGTGGTGGCACGTAAAAATTCGTATCGGACTGGGACTCGAACTCAGACCTCGAATATGTGGACAGCGTGACGTAACGGAAGTGTGGGTCGGTCCGGGGAGCGTGCACGGATAGCGGAAGTTGTTAAGGCGACCGCTCGCAATACGCAGAAAGCGTACAGCATGGTTCAAATGACTCTGACCACTATCGGACTTAACATCTGACGTCATCAGTCCTCTAGACTTAGAACTACTTAAAACTGACTAAGATAAGGACATCACACACATCCATGCCCGAGACAAGATTCGAACCTGCGACCGTAGCGGTCGAGCGGTTCCAGACTGAAGCGCCTAGATCCGCTCGGCCACTCCGGCCGGCTCAGTACAGCATAAATTTATATGTGCTACTACTGGATAGAAGATCCACATCTAACACAACTGATGCCAAGGAATTCACGTTCAGCGAACTAATTTTGAACAAGTGAGGGTACTGAGAATTCCTCCATTTACGTGTCTCAAAATGGATCAAAGGGTTCTAAGCCCTATGGGGATTAACATCTGAGGTCATCAGTCCCATAGACTTAGAATACTTAAACCTTATTAACCTAAGGACATCACTGAGATCATTGCCCGAGGCAGGATTCGAACCTGCGCCCGTAGCAGCAGCGCGGTTCCGGACTGAAACGCCTAGAACCGCTCAGCGACAGCGGCTGGCGATTTTCATATCTCTATGAAAGTTAAGACAGAGGTGCACAATGGACATCTCCTAAAACACTGTAGGTCACTAAATTCACATTTTCCCTTTAATGCTCATTATGATGAAAGAGTAAAAAATAACACCCTGGAAAACAAAAATTCACAAAATCGTTTCATTAAAAAATTGCGTTCTGGGCGATATGACTCTCTTGTCTTGAAACCTTGTGGACAAAATTTGTGGTACTAACAACATCATCACAATACATGTACTCACATATACTCCAATTTAGAGTTTCTATTCTACACTCACTCCCAGCTAAGCACAACTATGATATTGACAAACGAAGCTATTGTATTTAAGAAAGTTAATTGCGCTACGTAATGTAGCAAGTTCTCCTGCAATTAGTAATTTCAGGTATCTATAGAGATTGAAGCGATATCAAAAGCATCTTTTGCGAGAAGTTTTAATTCGATACTTCCTGGCAGATTAAAACAGTCAGCCAAAAGGGACGTCGGAATCGACATTATCGGCATACGCGAGAACGTGCTATACCAATTATGCAATCCAAGCAAGACTCGCGACCGTTGTCTCAGCTGCACTTTCGCCAGTATTACTTCTCCTATCTTCCAAACTTTACAGAGCTTCACAAACCGACCAAGTCAATAACGAGTTCGTCCACCTTTGGCCCTTATGCAAGAAGTTATTCTGCTTGGCACTGATTGATCTGTCGAATTTCCTCCTGAGGAGTAGCGTGCCAAATCGTGTCCAATTTGCGTGTTGGACCATCAAAATCCTGAGCAGGTTGGACGGGGCTGCCCTTAATGCTCCAAACGTTCTCAATTGGGGAGGGATCCGGCGACCTTGTTGGCCAAGGCAAGTTTCGACAAGGGTGATGACAAGCAGCAGAAACTCTTGCCGTGTGCAAGTGTGCATTACCTTGCTGAAATGTGTGCCCAGGATGGCCTGCCATGAAGAGAAACAAAACGTCGACGTTGCTGTGCTATGATGGTGCCGTAGATGACAAGCATACGGGTCCTGCTGTGAAAAGAAATGCCACGCCAGACCTTCTGGCTATCGGGCCGTATGGCTGGCGTCAGTCAGGGTGTTGTATCAACACTATCGGAGCTTTGAAGGCGTGTCTTCGACCTGGAAACTCATTGGGTGGGATAGAATAGTCTTTAGTGATCCGCTTCGAAAGGAGCACAAACGACCAGCGAAGAACAGTAGTTGTGAAGTCTGCGTAAGGAACAAATATTAAAGCTTACTGTTGGCAGTTCCATCTTACAAAGTGATTATGCGGCAAACCGTTTTGACTTGAAGTTTATTAAATCTATTTGACCAGGTACAACAGTCTTGAATGTGCCAGACTGCTCATATACATCGAACCTCCTCACGTGTTTGTAGCATATGTTCCAATATCTGTCCCACTGTCTCCTTCAGTTTTCCCTCATGCTTTTCTCTCACATAGTTACATACGTTCTGTCGCCTATCCTTCTTGTTCCCAGTGTTTTCCACATATATCTTTTCTCGCCGATACTGCTTAGGACCCTATCATTTGTCATCTTATTAGTAGTTTCTCAAAAGATTAGCTTCTTCACTTCTCCGGTTTTCCCAAGACCAACATTCACTTCCATACAATGTTGTAGTCCATACATAGATTTTCGCGTACTTTTTCCTCAAATTAGGGCCGATATTTCGATTATTAGACGTCTTTCAGCCAGGAACGTTATCTTTGCCTCTCTCGTTTGCTTTTTACGTCATTGTGCCGTTGGTCATGTACATGCGATCACGTGTATCTATCATGCTTTTAAAATGGGGAACTCTTTCACTTCGTCTGTTTCCTATTCGCCAATTTCGATGATATATTCGTCACTAACCTCTTTTACGGCGCTCCTCATTAGTTTCGTCTTTCTTCGGTTTAGTTTCGATCCGTAGCGTGCGCAAATTAGACCATTCAACAAATCGTGCATTTCTTGTTCATTTTCACTGAGGACAGCGGTGCTTACCTTTGATAATGTTACACTCACAATTCTAATTCTACTCCTGAAGGTGTGGTTTACACCGTCCAGCCACGTTAATCTGGCCACTTGTCGAAAGCGTGAATAACCACTTTTGGCAACGAAGACCGCAGCGAGATGTGTGGGATGAGAGTGAATGAGTTGACATAAACGTTTTCTGAACGCTGTACCGCGCCATAATACAAAAAACTATGCTGGAGAAATCAACGTTAGGTCAAGACTACAGCAATGGCCTTCTCCCACGTCTTGCAGTAGACGCGTTATCATATTCTAAAAACCTTCATGTCAACAGACTCTGGCCGCAGAAGCCTACCCAGTTATAGAGTCAATTAGCTCTGTAAGCTCCAACGGGGATGCGCAGCAATGCCGTCTGCAGTCCAGTCGTTAGATGGTGCTTTTTCAATTAAGAAACATGGAGGGTACTCCCGGTCAAGGTCGTGGCACAGAATCTCCATTATGCTTAATCCGGGAAGTTTTGTGACCAGAGAAGTACGATAAACTCATTATGCTCTTCGAACCACGCACATATGATGCGAGCTGCGTGACACTTCACGTTAATCTGCTAGTCCATGGAGCTGTGTCAAGAAGAAACAAACTGCATGTACTCGAACGGTGTTCGTGTGGTCCCCAAGGATAGACGTATAGCTGTTTTGATAAACTGGGCCTTCGAGAATGACGAGATCATCCCGGAAATACCATTCCCCGGACCAGAAAGCTCCTTCATCCAGTCTGGACCCTTCCGACGATTGTTGCAGGGCTATCTATCCGATACAGCATAATTCATCTGAATAGGTCACCTTTCCCTACTCAGTGGAGGTCCAGTTGTACCGGCGTGCAAATTCCAGCCTAGGTCACCAATGACCAGCACTCAGCATGGACGTATGAACCAGACCCCTGCTGCGTAGGCCCATACACAGCAATGCTCGCTGAACTGTCGTTGAAGAGACGGTGTGGGTAGTTCCTTGTATCATCTGGGCAGTCAATTTCTCAAGAGTTCCATGTCCATTCCCCATAAATATCTCTGCATCCGTTGTTCACCCCGCTCATCTAGGGCCCGTGGTACACACATATTCCTCGGTGCCCGTTTTGGATAGCGCCATTTTCCCATGTACGCTATAATTTAACCACTGTGACATGCGAACAGTTTCCATACTTAGCCGTTTTGGGAATGCTTCCAGCAATGCAACGAAAGCCAATCATCATTCCCTTTGGTTCTTTACATAAAACGCTCCGTTTCTACATTACCATAACGACTGCCGAGTTATTCGTGTCCCCCTGACATGCTTTATATACCCTCCGCTACTAGTTCTGCCACGTGCGCCGTCTGGGAGATGTTATCGCACGTTTATGTCGAAAGTAGGCGGTGGTCACTTTAATGTGACTTGACCACGTATCTCCGTCATTGAAATGGAAATCAAGTCCCATGCTTCTTTACAGAGCATAGGGGAACGATTCGGGAGACACACACCGCCGTACTAGGCAAGGTCCTAATGGAGGTGGTTTGCCGACCGTAATGGGGATGAATGATGATGATGAAGACGACACAACAACACCCAGTCATCTCGAGGCAGGTGAAAATCCCAGACCCCACCGGGAATCGAACCCGGGACCCCGTGTTCGAGAAGCGAGAACGCTACCGTGAGACCACGAGTGGCAGACATCTCCGTCATTACTTCTGCAATAAACAGATTGAATAGTAGAGGAGAAAGAATGCATGTCTGCCTTATACCGCTTTTAATCCGAGAACCTCGTTCTTGGTCTTCCATTCTTACTGATCCGTCTTGGCTCTCATACATACCGTACTGCATACGATCCGACTTTCGCTTTAATTTACGCCTATTTTCCCGAGATTTCCGAATATTTTGCAGTTTTTTGAATATCGATTGCTTTTTTCTGGGTTGACGAATTCTAATAATAATGCAATTGTGTTCTGTGGTGGAGTGCTTATCTTTACCCTTAGTTACAATGATACCTTGCAGCATGGTAACGGCTGGGTAACCGTAGCCCTCGTCCGCCGACCTAAAGCCTAAAGTCGATAAAGTTGCAGGGCTAGAAAATTTTAACAGCTGTGACGTCACTGCTTATCGGACATTTCACATCACAGAAGTCTACAATAGAGATATGGGTAAATCATATTAATTGTCGTCGATGCCGTTGGTTCTGAGGACTAGGAATCGTCGTAAGATAAATGAAACTGAATCTGTGTCAGTCTGGGTAAAAGGCATTGACAATTGTAAAAAAAATCTCCGCTTTTGCTATGCGATGCTTCTCCAGTTATTAACTGGTACCTGGATACTCTTATGAACTTAATAGTATTTTTCAATTCTCTTACGTCAGTGACTGTTTACTACGGAAATCCTGTGCTACATTTAAGCCGTGTCACGTGGCCTATGAACATGTCGCCACCTGCCGGCGCGTCCGCCACCAGCAGTAACAGTGTGCGCGAGTAACGGGTACGGCTGACAAGGACTACCGGCCGGGCTTGTTAGCGCGGGGCTGCCGCTGAGAGACTAAGCTATTGCTGCAATTATGGCCGCGGCTGCAGCAATCCGTTTGGAACAGGACACTCGAGGACAGGCCGGTGCGGCGGCCGTAGCCTCGCCTATAAATTGGCGGGGGAGACCGGTGGCTGGTGGCTGGCGGCTGGCGGCCATGTTTATCGAGCAGCGGTGGAGGCGTCGGTTTCGGACTCGGCGCCGGCTGCGGCGCCGGCTGCGGCGTCGGCGTCGGCGGGCTCATTGACGCCGCGCGCAGGCGCCCATACGTCAGCGCGCTGTGACATCCGCACCTAATGGTGTGAGGGAACCTGGGGAGGGGTAGGGGGAGGGGGCGCCCGTCTGCCAACTGGGTCAAGGGCTGCCGGCGGCCGCTGACCGCCTCTCCACCGACCGATCGCTGCCGCCTGGCTAGGTGCGGGAGGGCCAATTAAGGATCAAGTTGGCTACACGCACCCACAGTTTCATAGTTCAAGAGGACGTACGCGGAAGGCTAGCATACTGTCACAGAGGTGACACACAGTGGTTACGGTTACTACAAGCCACATAATAAGTTGGGAAACGGAGCCAAGTTTCTAGTAGTTTACTGTCGAGTTGAGATTTTCACATATGTTTTATTCGTATCATACAGAAACTAGCATACGGCAATAAACAGCCTTTTAAACAAGCCGCTAACGCCAATCAAAGTAATTTACAGCAATACAAGAATTTAAAAAAAATTTAAAGAACAATAGTAAACGGGCTACTAAAGTAAATACAGAACTTTGTTAATACGGTACGGTGAGGTAGTGAAGCTACCAACACCACCATTTAAAAAAATTAAACAGGTCTCAGCAAACACACGATTAATGGCAATACAATGAATTTACAAACTTGAAGGAATTTAAAACATTTTAAACACAAGTGTCCGGGAAAATCATTAGAACATAACAGATATGAAGGACCCGTGTAAGGCGGCCACAAATAACCCACTCAGGGATGCTCAGGCTAAACAGAATACTGACCAATTTAAATACGCCCGTAAACACAATTGCCACTCTCAGGCTGGTCACCGAACCGATTTTCAGCCAGCGAAAACTTTTTATAAGATGGCTTACCTGGCTGACAGAGCTAACCCCGCGCAAGGAAACATTACACCACACAGTCTTGAATGAGCGACCACATGATCAACCAACAAGAAGCATGAATTTACTTATGATCCACGACAGAATAGCGAAACAATTAAACTGCTCAAAACTACACCTCCCATCGGACAGTAACGAGAGGAGGAGGAAAGATCACTGTCTTCAATTACATCGGTGCCAGGGACAGGAAACACGGTCGCCGGAGGCAGAAGAGACGATGGTTACACAAAATTATTACTTAATGATTAAACCTTCCACGAACTTAACTTGCAATTATGCTCGAACAGGCAGTACACGATCTCCGGTGGCAAGGATCCACACATCCGACCGCGCACGCGTCGTCAGCGTACCTAACACGCCACGGTCACGCGACAACACGCTCTGTCACCGGAGTTCACGTCTTCTCTGCAACTTTGACGGGTAGTGACCGCTCCTTCTTATACAACCAACACACTGGGAGCTCTTCCGTCAATTCGACCCGCTCGTTACACACAACCGACATACATCACGTGGCGACTCGGTACAACCGACCACGCCTGCTTCGCGCTGGAGAGCCACACTGCCCTCCCATGTCCACATCACACTCTCGGCACGCGCAACGCCCCTACTTCCGCGCCACCACCCGAGGTTACAACCGGTCAAAGATCTCACTTTGTCCATAGCAGTTTCCCGGAAGCAAAAACGCAGATATCGATAGCAGAGGGAAAAAGCAACCAAGCAGCCACTTAATGACAGACAACATATCAAACAAACATGTCAGAGGAAGAAAGGAAAACCAATGCCATCTAAACACAAGGTGTAGCACGAATCGACACACGGCTCACTTACGTAGCTGCTCTTTGAGGCGTAGTCAAAAGTTTTATACGTCATCATCATCATCATCATCATCATCATCATCATCATCATTATCGCCAAAGATTGGGCCTTTTGGTCCGTATCGTCTCCTTCAGAATTGGCCAAACCATCTCTTCATTGGTCCTCCTAACGATCTTTTTCATTAAAACCTCCGGAATAAGAGGCCGTGGTCCAACAGTAGAAATTCTTCCTCCTGACGTTTCGGTGGCAACTGCGGGCAACATCTTCCGAGGTGACTCAACGACTGGCTACTGGACGGTGGATGTCCCGTTTAGACAGAGCGCATTGAGGGCGCAAACACACGTCCTCTGCTGTCGACAGTGAAACTATCAATGACTAACATCACTACTCTCGATCGACTGCCGCATGTTGGTGCAAGATCGACCGCCATGTCTAATCTAACTTTAAGCCATCTTCTTTTCTATTAAAATTATTGTGCCGTTTATAAATCTCTATCACTTCTCAATAGATACGTGAATAATAATGCGATGCCTAAGCTAGCACGCTTGTCTCCCTAAATTTTATTTCATTATCTTCAAGAACATGTTTCGCTGTAGCCGATGGCAAAGATGCATTTCCAGACACATTTTCACCGGACCTTTTTTCCTCCATTTCCAGACAGGATTCTGTCCCTGCAGTTTGTCGGTTTTATTCATGTTCACTGTGTACATGTTCTTACCACCTTTACTAATATTGCTTTATTATATCAATCATGCGAGCGGTCTAAGGCGCAGCTGTCATGGACTGTGCGGCTGGTCCCGGCGGATGTTTGAGTCCTCCCTCGGGCATGGGTGTGTGTGTTTGTCCTTAGGATAATTTAGGTTAAGTAGTGTGTAATCTTAGGAACTGGTGACGTTAGCAGGTAAGTCCCATAAGATTTCACAAACATTTTCATTTTTCGTTTCAATTATATTTTTCGTATTCAGTTCGGTCGGATGTCGTCGTGAAATTTGTCTCTCTCTCTCTCTCTCTCTCTCTCTCTCTCTCTATATATATATATATATATATATATATGTGTGTGTGTGTGTGTGTGTGTGTGTGTGTAAATCCAAGTAAATTCGATTCACTTGGCCCTATTCTCTTTTTCATCTCTCTTCTTAAGAGTCCAGTTTTCGCATCCATAGAGTAGTGCTGGTACAGCCTTAAGCTTATAGAACTTGTATGCTGTTTACAAAATATTGTCTGTATCAGAGTAAACTTAATACACTGATTTCAAAAACTTTCTTCTCATGTAATGTGTGCTTCAGATAACGTATTCAGTTCTGGAAAAAAATTGACTGATGTGTACAGTGTCGTGAAATAAAACTTTAAAGTACAAGAAATGCAAAATCTGAAATAACGAAAATGAATATAACTAAATGCCAAAGGAAACTGAGTGACCAACATAACCAAAACTCAGTACTAAAGCACATTATGAACGTCGCGTGATATGAAGTGCAAAGTTTGACTTGGAATAGCCACAAAAATAAATTACTGCATCACTTCCAAGAAAACAGCTGTTTAACATCATCAACACGGTTCAATGGTAGTTAATGTATATGCTAGCACGACACCAGACAATCCTGACTACAGACTGTATGCCCAGGAGTGCAATGTGAGATCTGCTCTGACACAAAGTGTCGTACCTCTCATTCTGCAAATGGTTCAAATGGTTCTGAGCACTACAGGACTTAAAATCTGAGGTCGTCGGTCCCCTAGAACTTAGAACTACTTAAACCTAACTAATCTAAGGACATAACACACATCCATGCCCGAGGCAGGATTCGAACCTGCGACTATATCGGTCGCGCGGTTCCGGACTGAAGCGCCTAGACTCATGCTGCATGCCGTTTTTGTGCCTGGAGTCAGACTGTTGACATTTTTAAAAACATCAAAAAAGATATTATTATCAGCCCTTGATATATTTACCGAAAGAAAAAATATCAACATCAGAGTACAAAAATATCGTTGGCATATTGTTAATATAGCATACTGCCGATTTTTGAGTTTTAGATTTAAGTATTTCTTTATTACGAGATATTCTGTACATCGACAAGCTAACTGCCTGCCTATCCCCCTTAGAGCAAGACTTGAAAGAAAAACACTTAATTCGAAAAAATTTTAGTTAGTAATGGGACGCTGTGCAGATGAAAATCTTGTGTTACAATACTTTTTTGGTCGACTATTGTGTTGTGCTGTGTTGTTAATTAACAACAGTCTACATGCTGCATTTTCTTGTAATATTTCATTCGAGTTAACCTTTCATACCTTATTTTCTTAATTTCCCATTGGCTACATGTCGAAATAAACCTTTTTTTCACGGTGATGATGGAAAATTGCATGGTGAAGCAAAACGTTGCAATTTCTTTTCGTAGCGCCCAGCGCCGATTACTTGAGCATTTCCGCTCACACGTCTGCACCAACCGCCAAGACATCTTCTCCTTTACAAATTTGTTCATCACTTTTTGTTACTGTTTTTGAATAATTCCGATGTGAAGAAGTAGAGCACCCGTTGCATTAAAAAAAAAATTTACGCAACTAGTGTGTTATTTCTTTGCATCAGAAATCTAGTTATTACATTCACTGCGCCACACCCTCCTCCCTTCGTTTTTGATAAATAAAAAGGGCTGCACAACACAAGAAGACTCTGACAATAATAAAATCTATCATTACAAAGAAACTACAAATATAACTTTAAAACCCTCCAAAACCATTACTGTGAATGTATTCTATGTCAGTTTTCATCTCCATAATAAAGTATTCTAGATAGCTTTCCCCATATTCACAGAAAATAAATCTCAATCTTTAAAAAACTCAACTGCACGTTACTATGCCGCAAACAAGAATGTCTCAGCGATGTACAACTCAATGACTAACACGTCCACCACAGATAAAACTAAACTCAGAGTCAAGGACCTTTTTCACTACTCCAACACCGTGCTCAATCATGTTTGTCCCAGTACAGTAAGGATGAATTATTTACAACAGCAGAAGGCATATGACAGCCTCACTAACTTTAGTAGAGTATGTCTGTGGACTCTCTTTCCTAATGTTCTGCGTAAAATTTCACAGAAATAGTTAAATAGGTCTAACTTAGTTTCTATTCATTGTTTGCCCTATATGTAATATGTACCCTAAATATTTAAATGTATTAACTACGATCTGCTTGTTAGTTTGAGTCTTAACTTGGAAGGGTAGGTTTCTTAAAGTTGCTACTGATTTTGTCTTCGTGATAGAGATGTTCAGATTGTATCCTTTAGCTATTTTACTTCTAGTAAGTCATTTTCATTCTGACTAACAATTACTTGGTAGTCAGAAAAAAGCTGTATGCTAATATCCTCATCGTTAATTTTTGAGTGTTTTATTGTCTTTAATCAAGTTCTGGTTATTTCATCGATATACATATCAAAAAGGGTGGGTGAGAGGGGACACCCTCAACTAAAGCCTTGATTTACTACATTCATGTTACGTCTGCTGCCAGCTTATTTGTTTGTATTTATTTATTCATCTATAAACCCCGTACGGCTCTTATAATATAAGATGGAATCCCACTGTTTCTTAATATTTTCCACAGTTTGTTCCGATTTATTCAATCAAACGCCATTTTCGTAGTCAATGAATGCAAAAAAGTTGATAAATTGAATTAACGATGTTTTTCTATTAGTTGTTTCACGGTTAAGACACATTTAGAGCATGATCTGCCTTTTAGAAAACCATGTAGGGCGTCAGATAATACGGATTCAGCAATTGACGGTTGTCGTTTTGTTAAAAGCCCAGCACACCGTTTATAACATGAACTCAGGCTGATACCTATATAGTTCTGACATTCACGTCTGTTTCCTTGCTTATACATTGCGCACGTAAGGGCTATATTCCACTCGTCAGATATATAACCACTTTGCCACTACATATTCATAAAACTGAGTATTCTTATTTTTGCAATATCTGGTACGTATACTATTAGTTCTGTATTGATTTGGTCACACCCTGGCGTCTTCCGGTTCTTGCTAGACGTTATTGTATCCAGTAGTTCCTCCAACGTCATTAAATCAACGTTTCTATCTCGTTCAGACAGAACCGCCTGTGTATGTTGCGCATCCGTCCACAGTGTTTTATAGTACTGCAACCAATTTAATTCAGATATTGTGTTTATTTTCTTTTACTTATGACTGCTAATAAATATAATAACGTAATTAATTTACGTGTCACTTTGCGGATACGTGTCTGCTGTGGTAGTACGCCCTGAAATCCACACAGAACAACAAAAACAAAGTGATGCAGCACACGAATGAAGTGCAAATGGACTGCACCATTTTCTTTTGGCTGCTATAGTGGCGTGCTGCAGTAGTCTGGTGCGGTAATTTCAGTGGATAGCGGCGTTGCAGACCTGTATACGCGAACGAACAAAAAAATTGATGAGGACTGGGTCCACAGCCTTAATGCGATTACTGATTCATGTTGGTACACGTTGTGCACGAAGTATTTATTTTTTATGCACGTTGATTTATTGTGCTTGCCATTTGGTTCATGAATACGTACAAACTAAACAACAGTGACAGAGTATCATCTGTATTTCACTGCAGTCTAGATTTCAGCTAACAGCGCAGCTGTCTTCAGTGCTAAGACCACAAAAATAACATGAAAATAAGACACTGATAAAGCACACTAACCAAGAACCAAGTTATTGTTGTACAAAACGCCATAGTTAGTAGCATACATTGACGTTAAAATCTACACTACGAAGTGAGCAATGTGTACACTGGAAATATGACTTAGTGTTTGAGCTCAAATGTTGCTTTTCGACATTTAATACATAGAGGTGGGAGTGCTATGCTGAGTGTGTCACTCCTAGGTCGCCATATTGCCTTTTATTGAGGCGGCGGCTTTCAAAAGCTCCCAAAAAGGGTGCTTCTCATTACCACTCGCTCACCGAGCAACAAAGTGCGAGGAGATTTCTGATGGCCACGTCCTACATAGAAGGCGTGGTGTCGACGTAGGAGGGGTGCATTCAACCCAGCGGACCCATCACCGTGTAATCAAGTGCGACAGTGTACCATGTTAGCTGAAACCGTACAACTAAAAATCTAAGCCCTCTTGCCAGTATTTACAGCGTGTTGACTTTGTAATGTACTTCTTAACATCAATGTTCTCTGAAATCTGTTCACAAGCATATTATGAACATTTCACTGTACTTCAGTTCAGGTAGGCAGAATTTCATTAGGTATTATCTGCATATATTTCTATTTGTGATTAAATTACGAATAGTAATGCATGCAGATAATACGTAATAAAATTATATATTTTTTGATTATAAAATACAGTAAATACTGGACGATTATAGTTCCGTTGCCAGCTTGTTCTTTTTGTTTTAATATTTTATGCAGTAGAAAGTTTCACGATAATGGACTGCTGTATCGCATTATTTCCTCAATTTCTATTTTAATATATATGTCTCCTGACAAAAATAACATTTTATTATAATTATTTTGCTTAATGTTACTGTTATGTATAAAATTTTTTATCTTAATCAACTTTTTCTTACATGAAAAATGGAAATACAGAGCATTGGCCATCTTACATGGTGTAAACGGAGGTTAGTTGTGTAGGTCTCTAAACAAAGGTCCCAGTCAGATTGTTGCTTCTACATGCGAAAGTTATATTGCAATATGCACCATTGTAACTATGTTGAGTCTCCATGACTACCTGTAATTGTATGTCATTGTGCAAATGACATTTTATACACATGTGACATGGTTCCATTGTGATGCGCTTTTCGAATATCTGATTGCTGCGTTAGTCTACTTTTTATTTCTTAGTACTGATGATATCCCTGCTGTTAACTGAGATTTAGATCTGCAATACAGTAGAGGTGGTATGTTGACCGATGCTATCTGTCCAGGATTATATCACGGTCGTGGGGCAAAATTAACTCCATGGAGTCCAACCTAATGAAATAACTATGACCTAGATCAAGCACATTTCCGAATAAAATTGATGAATTGTGGGAAGAACTGTATGTACGAAGTCTCATATGGTGATTTATCTTAACCATTCTGAAGTAGTAATTAAAAATTTCTCCGAACTCCACCATGACCTCAATACGTGAGAGTGAATCCTTACTATCTCGATCATCTTGTAACTGGCCAGTTACGAAATCACCACGACCGAGATACCTCTTGACACGCTCCCTGTGGAGCTTTATTACAGTTTAGCATTTTTATTCATTTACAACACTCCCTTGGTGTTAACGAGTTACATGTCGCGGCGTTTGGTTGTGGTTGGAGATGTACAATTCTGTCACACCTCGCTACGTTTCTCTAGAGAACTCCTTCCTGATTCTTTCTCAAGATCTCCCTCTCGCAGCAGCTTTTAGCACCAATTCGTGGCTCTGTTGAGATGTTCTACGAGGTGCATTCAAGGTCTAAGGCCTCCGTTTTTTTTTTCTCCAGTCTGGAAAGAGATAGAAACATGCGCATTGTTTTAAAATGAGGCCGCATTCATTGTCAATACGTCCCAGAGATGGCAGCACCGTACGGCAGATGGAATTTTACCGCCAGCGGCAAGAATGAGAACTGTTTTAAATACTTAAAATGGCGACGTTTTCCTTACTTGAACAGCGTGCAATCATTCGTTTTCTGAATTTGCGTGGTGTGAAACCAATTGAAATTCATCGACAGTTGAAGGAGACATGTGGTGATGGATTTATGGATGTGTCAAAAGTGCGTTTGTGGGTGCGACAGTTTAATGAAGGCACAACATCGTGTGACAACAAACCGAAACAACCTCGGGCTCGCACAAGCCGGTCTGACGACATGATTGAGAAAGTGGAGAGAATTGTTTTGGGGGATCGCCGAATGACTGTTGAACAGATCGCCTCCAGAGTTGGTATTTCTGTGAGTTCTGTGCACACAATCCTGCATGACGACCTGAAAATGCGAAAAGTGTCATCCAGGTGGGTGCCACGAATGCTGACGGACGACCACATGGCTGCCCGTGTGGCATGTTGCCAAGCAATGTTGACGCGCAATGACAGCATGAATGGGACTTGCTTTTCGTCGGTTGTGACAATGGATGAGACGTGGATGCCATTTTTCAATCCAGAAAAAAAGCGCCAGTCAGCTCAATGGAAGCACACAGATTCACCGCCACCAAAAAAATTTCGGTAACCGCCAGTGATGAAAAAATGATGGTGTCCATGTTCTGGGACAGCGAGGGCGTAATCCTTACACATTGCGTTCCAAAGGGCACTACGGTAACAGGTGCATCGTACGAAAATGTTTTGAAGAACAAATTCCTTCCTGCACTGCAACAAAAACGTCGGGAAGGGCTGCGCGTGTGCTGTTTCACCAAGACAACGCACCCGCACATCGAGCTAACGTTACGCAACAGTTCCTTCGTGATAACAACTTTGAAGTGGTTCCTCATGCTCCCTACTCACCTGACCTGGCTCCTAGTGACTTTTGGCTTTTTCCAACAATGAAAGACACTCTCCGTGGCCGCACATTCACCAGCCGTGCTGCTATTGCCTCAGCGATTTTCCAGTGGTCAAAACAGACTCCTAAAGAAGCCTTCGCCGCTGCCATGGAATCATGACTTCAGCGTTGTGAAAAATGTTTACGTCTGCAGGGTGATTACGTCGAGAAGTAACGCCAGTTTCATCGATTTCGGGCGAGTAGCTAATTAGAAAAAAAAATCGGAGGCCTTAGAACTTGAATGCACCTCGTAGTGTTGTTAAGTTACAATTGTAGGAAAGTGAGGAGTTAACCTGCAGTAGAAAGCACAACGTATATTTTAAGGGATACCATGTTCCATTACGGACTTGCCCATTACGCTGTGTTAACACAAAATTTGTGTGTACTCTCTTTGATTACAGTCACACTATCACTTGCTGGTACATGAATCAAGTAGTAACCAAAATTCGTGTCTGCACACCACAAGTTTAACGGTGTGATTCTCCTAACAGTTGAATATTGTCGTCACAATCGTGGCCTTATACTTTATCCGCGCGCCCTGACTTATCGTTAATAAACAATTAATACAACTGTCTGTTTCACAATGGCTCTCCTGACACGACCCTTCACTGTGGCTGCACCCATTAGACTCTCGATCAACAATAGTTCCCATGGTAATTAACGCAACGGCCACCAGCAAGACGATGCACTGCTGCTCCCGCTACCAGATTGTCACCTACCAGCTAAAAAGTCCTATTTCCTGCCGATACAACGGAGCTTCCGGAAAGAGGACTTCCTCCAATCATAGCAAAGAAAATTTTAGTGGAGCCTTGCTTAGTCAGCAGCAAGTGAGGATGTTGTTCCCGGGCACGAGACGCCGTATCACGTTAAGCAAACTCCGTAGTACCACTGATACGTGTCTTTCTGCCCAGATAGTACGTACTGGGACAGACTGCGCCAAATTACTAATGTATTCGATACCCATTTTAATGTAACTGTTTCACACTGATCCCTTGAAGAACAACAAACACCTTTAAGGAACGTGTCGTTTAATGTGTTATCATTTTAAATGTCGCTGACCCAAAACTATTGTTTAAATTTCCGTCCTTAAAACGATTCTTTTTTCCTAACTATAACTATCCATTGACTCGATTTTTATTTGCCGAGCGACAAGGCATGCTAATTAACATTGGACATCATTGTAGACTAGAGGTAAATTAAACGAGAGTTCAGTATTGCCAACAGCTGGTCTCGTATTCGGGGGGGCGGACGACCGTTCAGTTCCCCGGGTAGCAATTGATATTTTGAATTTCTTTGTCTTTGGTTAAGGTAAAATGTGGGATAATTCCTTGGTGTGGATAATACACATTTCCTATGCCATCGTAGTACTATCCATGATTTCGTTACATCTCTATTGATCTCACCGTTGATGAGAAGCAGAACTCTAATATTCCTCCCTTCCTTCCCTTGAAACGTATGAAATGGAAATGGAAATGAAGTCCCATGCTTCTTTACAGAGCGTAGGGGAACGATGCGGGAGACACGCGCCGCCTTACTAGGCAAGGTCCTAATGGAGGTGGTTTGCCGTTGCCTTCCTCCGACCGTAATTGGGGTGAATGATGATGATGAAGACGACACAACATCACCCATTCATCTCGAGGCAAGAAAAATTCCTGACCCCGTCGAGAATCGAACCCGGGACCCCGTGCTCGGGAAGCGAGAACGCTACCGGGAGACCACGAGGGGCGGACCTTGAAAAGTATAGCAAATGCAATTACGTTGCAAAGTGGCTTTGATATGATCAGAGCCCTGTTATTTATAATAGCGCAGTGTGCTGACCACTCACATCTTCTCCGAGACATAAGTCATAACGCCCCACTCGGGACTAATGGGGCACGAACGAGCTATAACGGCCATTGATGTCAAAGCAGATATATTGACAGACATCTTACTGGTAAGATGAAGATATGTCGAGTCATACGTAGTATCGTCGTTCAGGATGATCATGTTTATTGTTAGCTTTAATGCTACAGCAGGGACTAGGGTGTATGTAAACGGTCTACTGACGACGTAACAAGGTTCTAATCAGCTGAGGAAATGGTGCTGGAGTGCTCTGTGACATTCGAACTAGGATTTACAGCTATCGTGCTATGACTGAAAGGATGCTTCCATAAACATTGATTATAATTGTATACTGGAAATATGCCGTCTGCTCTCGATGAAGAAATTAACTTAGCTCGTTTAATAAATGTTGCGTCGCGTGATTAGCCGAGCGGTCTGAGGCGCTGCAGTCATTGACTTTCCGGCTGGTCCCGGCGAAGCTTTGAGTCCTCCCTCGGGCATGGGTGTGTGTGTTTGTCCTTAGGATAATTTAGGTTAAGTATTGTGTAAACTTAGGGACTGATGAGCTTAGCAGTTAAGTTCCATAAGATTTACAAAAAAAAAAAAACTGTTGCTGAAACTATCGAAACAAAGCAAAAGATTCTTAGGCGTATCTAATATACGGAAATGTGACTATCTCTTTTTCACAATAACTTTAGTTGAGTGAAAAGAGATAGCAATGGTAGTTAGGTAAAGAATATGTAAAAAGTATGTTCCGAATGCAGTCAAATTGCTTGCAAAATTTAATGAATAAGCAAGCACAGCACAAACGGCATGAATTCTTTTATGCGGCTGCAGTAATGAATATGTTACTAAATGGTATACTGCATGCGAAAAGTGGCGCACAGCTTTCTTTCGCTATTTCACAAGCGACAGAAAGACAAGCTGGCTGACAATGGCGTATACTGAGAGAACCTACTACAAAAAGACTATAGCCTGAAGTGTCGGTCAACACAATACAAGAGACTGGTGGAAGGGGTGGAGGGTATCTGATACGCAAAGCAGCACAGGGATATTTTCACTATTTATGTTCATTCGGGACAGATAGGTGAAATAAATTCCACGTAGGGTAATTCGTTGCAGCTGTGGGCTGATCGTAACTGTACTCGTTCATTTTACAGCAGGAACTAACAGGGATCTGAGCTCTTTGCCAATAATTCATTTCCTCATTACTAGAGGGAGAAAGAGAGAGAAAGAGAGAGGGAGAGGGAGAGCGCAAAGTAAATTCTATAAGCATACGTGTATAAGTCTTTTCAGAGCTACGAAGCTCAATACTTCTAACCTCTGCAGTTACATGGAGAACACAAATCAAACGTCTGATGTTACAAATCCTTAACGTGAACGACCTCCCTTCACTTTCTGCCGCTGTCAGAACTAACGAAATTTTAGGTATAATAGCGTGTAGCATGGCATCATCAGTAGAATTAACTAAGGGATATTAAATCGCATTTGGAGTAGTTATGGATGACTACGATGATTTTCACGTCATCTGATAAATATTCCGCAGATATTTCAGCAGAAGTATTTATTTTGTGTTATTCGTTAAAAGACGGTTCGTTAAATCAGGTGAACATAGCATACCTAATTCGAGAGGACGATAAGCTTTCTAATCAGTGAAGATTTCCTAACCATAGTAGGTTTAATTTTAGGAAATAGGAAATGAAACCTTGCAGTTGTGATTATTTGTGTACAATATCCACTCACGTTGAGTAGGTATTCGATCTTTCTAGTTAGTGTCCTTGGGGACTCTTGCGACTGAGTTCCTGTATAATGCCACTCGATTTCCTACAGTGGAAATTCAGTTTTGGACCTATCACTGTTTTTTATTTTTTGTCTTTTGAACGGTTGGTAGTCTTGTCAGTTAATCAGGGATTCCATCCTTATGTTGCAGCTTTTATTTTCTTGTCCTTCGGCGATTAAGTTTCCATTCTAAATTGATGAAGAATGTTGGGTCTTCCCTGTATCCCCAGTGTTGATCATCTTATGATATGAGATATATATTCACCTGACGATGTTATTGTAACCAGTCTGAGGCGTACAAGAGGAGTTTTCGTACAAGTGAAGCTGTTTCCGAGTTTCCAGGTTTTATTTTAAATATTTAATACTGTAAGCCATGTATTACTTTCAGAATCTGCCTATATATCCTGAAGCAGTGTAACTTGTGGCGCGCAGATTACCCGGACTATATTTATCCTGTATTTAAGAATGAGAGACCTTAACGATTTCTTACAAACTTCACACGTAATTTGAAACTTTTATGAAACTTTCCCACTGACGTCCCACACAAAATGATGAAAGGAAGGAGGCTTATCACTTACTATACTTTCGTTGTTTATGCGGTAAAACTGCAGCATCTGGCATGAAATTTTAATTTATCACTTATTTACCACTAATTCAATTCGCAGCCCGTTTTGCCGACAGCCTCAATGAATACCAGCGAATGTACCTGAAAAATTACGTGATTACATGACACACTATTCGGGACATGTGATGTTTTATGCATGGGAATTCCATTGTTTAAGGAAACAGGTTTTATCAGGTCTCGGGAGATTACTGATGCTATACTAGACGACCTGCCCCATCGTGCAGACGAGACCCCACTGGGCTTCTAAGGCCTCTCGCGGTTCTTTTGTCATCCAGTCAACAACCACCTCACGTGATCTGGACTCAGCCTCTCACCACGTCCAGAGGGCGTACTACTACTTCTTACTTTCTTTGGCAGAAATGAGAGATTGCCTGCATGTAACAAAACGTAATTCACACTTGCAACCCAGAGGATGGCCTCTGATTGACGTCACTGATCTGCGTTCTGATGATATACTGGCGTAACAGAATGTTCAGATCGGGCGCCATGTGACTTTTTGAGGGCCAAAATTAAGAGGCGTGTAACCTGACTGATTCTAGACATACTGTGCCAGGAAACTGTGACTGTCATCGGTCAGCAGCACTGACTATGTATGGTATTAGCGGACAGAATGCGTAGTTCGTTCGCATGTTCATAAACTGTTGCACTGGTGAAAAGTACGTCAACTTTACCGCATCCTATAACATTACCTCACAAATGGAAGTATATCGTTCTTAGAATGATAACAGAGAAAATAAGAACCTGCCTTTATAGAGTGGGTGAGATATCACCTGCCTTTGAGCTCAGCAAGGAAGTTCGCCAGCAACTTCTGGTGTTTGACTAATTGTTTCTTTTAATGTATGTTAAAGCTATTACCTGTATGACAGATTCGTATACGCACCATCTCTTTTGGCTAATAAAATGCAAGTTTCAGTTGCTTATACACTCCTGGAAATGGAAAAAAGAACACATTGACACCGGTGTGTCAGACCCACCATACTTGCTCCGGACACTGCGAGAGGGCTGTACAAGCAATGATCACACGCACGG
The DNA here is from genome assembly GCF_023898315.1 of Schistocerca nitens. Classification (NCBI taxonomy): domain Eukaryota; kingdom Metazoa; phylum Arthropoda; class Insecta; order Orthoptera; family Acrididae; genus Schistocerca; species Schistocerca nitens. The sequence continues at coordinate 475,653,761 of NC_064621.1, read as the reverse complement.
CACAGCGGACACACCAGGAACCGCGGTGTTGGCCGTCGAATGGCGCTAGCTGCGCAGCATTTGTGCACCGCCGCCGTCAGTGTCAGCCAGTTTGCCGTGGCATACGGAGCTCCATCGCAGTCTTTAACACTGGTAGCATGCCGCGACAGCGTGGACGTGAACCGTATGTGCAGTTGACGGACTTTGAGCGAGGGCGTATAGTGGGCATGCGGGAGGCCGGGTGGACGTACCGCCGGATTGCTCAACACGTGGGGCGTGAGGTCTCCACAGTACATCGATGTTGTCGCCAGTGGTCGGCGGAAGGTGCACGTGCCCGTCGACCTGGGACCGGACCGCAGCGACGCACGGATGCACGCCAAGACCGTAGGATCCTACGCAGTGCCGTAGGGGACCGCACCGCCACTTCCCAGCAAATTAGGGACACTGTTGCTCCTGGGGTATCGGCGAGGACCATTCGCAACCGTCTCCATGAAGCTGGGCTACGGTCCCGCACACCGTTAGGCCGTCTTCCGCTCACGCCCCAACATCGTGCAGCCCGCCTCCAGTGGTGTCGCGACAGGCGTGAATGGAGGGACGAATGGAGACGTGTCGTCTTCAGCGATGAGAGTCGCTTCTGCCTTGGTGCCAATGATGGTCGTATGCGTGTTTGGCGCCGTGCAGGTGAGCGCCACAATCCGGACTGCATACGACCGAGGCACACAGGGCCAACACCCGGCATCATGGTGTGGGGAGCGATCTCCTACACTGGCCGTACACCACTGGTGATCGTCGAGGGGACACTGAATAGTGCACGGTACATCCAAACCGTCATCGAACCCATCGTTCTACCATTCCTAGACCGGCAAGGGAACTTGCTGTTCCAACAGGACAATGCACGTCCGCATGTATCCCGTGCCACCCAACGTGCTCTAGAAGGTGTAAGTCAACTACCCTGGCCAGCACGATCTCCGGATCTGTCCCCCATTGAGCATGTTTGGGACTGGTTGAAGCGTCGTCTCACGCGGTCTGCACGTCCAGCACGAACGCTGGTCCAACTGAGGCGCCAGGTGGAAATGGCATGGCAAGCCGTTCCACAGGACTACATCCAGCATCTCTACGATCATCTCCATGGGAGAATAGCAGCCTGCATTGCTGCGAAAGGTGGATATACACTGTACTAGTGCCGACATTGTGCATGCTCTGTTGCCTGTGTCTATGTGCCTGTGGATCTGTCAGTGTGATCATGTGATGTATCTGACCCCAGGAATGTGTCAATAAAGTTTCCCCTTCCTGGGACAATGAATTCACGGTGTTCTTATTTCAATTTCCAGGAGTGTATATTTTGGTCATCAGTCTACTGACTGTTTTGATGCGGCCCGCCACGAATTCCTTTCCTGTGCTAACCTCTTCATCTCAGAGTAGCACTTGCAACCTACGTCCTCAATTATTTGCTTGACGTATTCCAATCTCTGTCTTCCTCTACAGTTTTTGCCCTCTACAGCTCCCTCTAGTACCATGGAAGTCATTCCCTCATGTCTTAGCAGATGTCCTATCATCCTGTCCCTTCTCCTTATTAGTGTTTTCGACATATTCCTTTCCTCTCCGATTCTGCATATAACCTCCTCATTCCTTACCTTATCAGTCCACCTAATTTTCAACATTCGTGTATAGCACCACATCTCAAATGCTTCGATTCTCTTCTGTTCCGGTTTTCCCACAGTCCATGTTTCACTACCATACAATGCTGTACTCCAGACGTACATCCTCAGAAATTTCCTCCTCAAATTAAGGCCGGTATTTGATATTAGTAGACTTCTCTTGGCCAGAAATGCCTTTTTTGCCATAGCGAGTCTGCTTTTGATGTCGTCCTTGCTCCGTCCGTCATTGGTTATTTTACTGCCAAGGTAGCAGAATTCCTTAACTTCATTGACTTCGTGACCATCAATCCTGATGTTAAGTTTCTCGCTGTTCTCATTTCTACTACTTCTCATTACCTTCGTCTTTCTCCGATTTACTCTCCAACCATACTGTGTACTCATTAGACTGTTCATTCCGTTCAGCAGATCATTTAATTCTTCTTCACTTTCACTCAGGATAGCAATGTCATCAGCGAATCGTATCATTGATATCCTTTCACCTTGTATTTTACTTCCACTGCTGAACCTTTCTTTTATTTCCATCATTGCTTCCTCGATGTACAGATTGAATAGTAGGGGCGAAAGGCTACAGCCTTGTCTTACACCCTTCTTAATGCGAGCACTTCGTTCTTGATCGTCCACTCTTATTACTCCCCTTTGGTTAATGTACATTTTGTATATGACCCGTCTCTCCCTATAGCTTACCCCTACTTTTTTCTGAATCTCGAACAGCTTGCACCATTTTATATTGTCGAACGCTTTTTCCAGGTCGACAAAGCCTATGAAAGTGTCTTGATTTTTCTTTAGCCTTGCTTCCATTATTAGCCGTAACGTCAGAAATGCCTCTCTCGTCCCTTTACTTTTCCTAAAGCCAATCTGATCGTCACCTAGCGCATTCTCAGTTTTCTTTTCCATTCTTCTGTATATTATTCTTGTAAGCAGCTTCGATGCATGAGCTGTTAAGCTGATTGTGCGATAATTCTCGCACTTGTCAGCCCTTGCCGTCTTCGGAATTGTGTGGATGAAGCTTTTCCGAAAGTCAGATGGTATGTCGCCAGACTCACATATTCTACACACCAACGTGAATAGTCGTTTTGTTGCCACTTCCCCCAATGATTTTAGAAATTCTGATGGAATGATATCTATCCCTTCTGCCTTATTTGACCGTAAGTCCTCCAAAGCTCTTTTAAATTCCGATTCTAAAACTGGATCCCCTATCTCTTCTAAATGGACTCCTGTTTCTTCTTCTATCACATCAGACAAATCTTCACCCTCATAGAGGCTTTCAATGTATTCTTTCCACCTATTTGCTCTCTCCTCTGCATTTAACAGTGGAATTCCTGTTGCACTCTTAATGTTACCACCGTTGCTTTTAATGTCACCAAAGGTTGTTTTGACTTTCTTGTATGCTGAGTCTGTCCTTCCGACAATCGTATCTTTTTCGATGTCTTCAAATTTTTCCTGCAGCCATTTCGTCTTAGCTTCCCTGCACTTCCTATTTATTTCATTCCTCAGCGACTTGTATTTCTGTATTCCTGACTTTCCCGGAATATGTTTGTACTTACTCCTTTCATCAATCAACTGAAGTATTTCTTCTGTTACCCATGGTTTCTTCGCAGCTACCTTCTTTGTACCTATGTTTTCCTTCCCAACTTCTGTGATGGCCCTTTTTAGAGATGTCCATTCCTCTTCAACTTTACTGCCTACTGCGCTATTCCTTATTGCTGTATCTATAGCGTTAGAGAACTTCAAACTTATCTCGTCATTCCTTAGTACTTCCGTATCCCACTTCTTTGCGTATTGATTCTTCCAGACTAATGTCTTGAACTTCAGCCTACTCTTCATCACTACTATATTGTGATCTGAGTCTATATCTGCTCCTGGGTACGCCTTACAGTCCAGTATCTGATTTCGTGATCTCTGTCTGACCATGATGTAATCTAATTGAAATCTTCCCGTATCTCCCGGCCTTTTCCAAGTATACCTCCTCCTCTTGTGATTCTTGAATAGGGTATTCGCTATTACTAGCTGAAACTTGTTACAGAACTCAGTTAGTCTTTCTCCTCTTTACAAAATTGTTGAGGCTTTCGTGGCCACTTGTTGACAAACTGCCTATTGGCTTCTGTCTCGGGTTCTTCGGCCGACGTTCATCTAATGATTTTTCTCCTCTTTTCTCCTCTTTCATTCCTTGTCCCAAGCCCATATTCTCCTGTAACCTTTTCTTCTACTCCTTCCCCTACAACTGCATTCCAGTCACCCATGACTATTAGATTTTCGTCCCCCTTTACATACTGCATTACCCTTGCAATATCCTCATACACTTTCTCTATCTGTTCATCTTCAGCTTGCGACGTCGGCATGTATACCTGAACTATCGTTGTCGGTGTTGATCTGCTGTCGATTCTGATTAGAACAACCCAGTCACTGTTCCGTTCACAGTAACACACCCTCTGCCCTACCTTCCTATTCATAACGAATCCTACACCTGTTATACCATTTTCTGCTGCTGTTGATATTACCCGATACTCATCTGACCAGAAATCCTTGTTTTCCTTCCACTTCACTTCACTGACCCCTACTACATCTAGATTGAGCCTTTGCATTTCCCTTTTCAGATTTTCTAGATTCCCTACCACGTTCAAGCTGCTGACATTCCACGCCCCAACTAGTAGAACGTTATCCTTTCGTTGATTATTCAATCTTTTTCTCATGGTAACCTCCCCCTTGGGGGACTATTCCGGAATCTTTAGCCAATGGAGAGATCATCATGACACTTCTTCAAATACAGGCCACATGTCCTGTGGATACACGTTACGTGTCTTTAATGCAGTGGTTTCCATTGCTTTCTGCATCCTCATGTCGTTGATCATTGCTGTTTCTTCCGCCTTTAGGGGCAATTTCCCACCCCTAGGACAAGAGAGTGCCCTGAACCTCTATCCACACCTCCGCCCTATTTGACAAGGCCGTTGGCAGAATGAAGCTGACTTCTTATGCCGGAAGTCTTCGGCCGCCAATGCTGATTATTTATCAAAATTTAGGCAGTGGCAGGGATCGAACCCGGGACCGAAGGCGTTGTGATTGTAAATCAAAGACGCTACCCCTAGACCACGGGTACCTTTCTGTTGCTTAATGAAGTTAAAAAAATAGACTTCAATCCCTTAGGGCTGTACTGCATGCCTGAGAGCATGCACGTCAAAGCTTCATCTTTTTTTTCAGTTAAAAGGATTACTAAACTTTTGGAAGAATATTAGGTCCATTGAGAACAGTAACTGATACGTATTAAACAATTTTAATATTTCTTTTACTTATGACCAGTTTCAGCCATATAATGGCTGTCTACTCAAACCATTGTAATTAGCAAACATATGATGAGTTGATATATGTTGTCCAGTATGACAACATGTGCCCTGTTTCAGCCATCATACGGTGACTAAAGCCTCCAACACAACTGGCGACAAAGTTGCGCAACATTGTATACCGATAGTTCCGATACGCTGTGGCGACAGTACCCATTCAAAGTCGAGGGTCCACAGATTCAGAGTCAGTTTCACTACAGAAATCGGTAAATGTTAAAGGAAACAGGTTGACACTGGGATCAAGCAGAGAAGACCAGACAAAAAACAACTAAAACAACTACAATGGTACATATTGATGTATTATGAATTGGTGTATTAATATGTGGATGAAAAATTACTAATCCTTCGTCAGAAATAATAATAATACTTATGTATACATAAATATGTAATATTTATCATTGTTATACAGATAAAAATCAGTGTACTGTAGTGTCTAACTTGCGAAATTAAATAAGACGTATTTACATCATTGGCAGACTATCTTCATCGCTTTCACCGCTATCCATTCGTCGATTTTCCTTGGGTTCCATGGCTCTGTAGTGCATACTCTAGTGGGTGGTAAACAAACTACTCTTTTTTCTTTTTTCGGAAAGTACATTTTTGTACTTACACAACTTTTTGTGCTCTCTCCTGAACTGTGATTTTAAATTCTGTATTTTTCCCATGTGTTATGATATTTGGTACTTTTTGCCAAATGGGACATAGAATTCCTCTTTTTGTTTCTGTTTTGGTAGTCTAGGCCTGTCACATCCCACAGATATGATCTATTTCCAGTTGCAACGGTTATTTCGCGTTCTCGTCAATACAGTATCAGAACATTTAAGTTCTACCACTGTAAAGACGGGAGATCATCGATTCGGAATGTCAGAACTGTGTAGTAAGCAGCGGCAGGAACAGCACCACAAAATTACGCAACACTAACACTCCAAACCATCGACTCTCGGAGAGAGATTTTAACCGTGTTCAACCAATTTTTCTCCGAATCATACTGTTTGTGGGAAAAGCAGTGAGAATAATTACTTTTGGAAACCTTTTATCAGACACAGCCTGTTATAACAATAAACTGTTTCGCTTAATAAAACGGCCGCCAGCCCAAATCGGTAACAGTGCTTACACAAAAAGATGAACTCAATTTTCGACACTGAATAAATAACTGCTTTCACTTACTACGTAATTTAAACACAATCACTTAATTTCCATTTACTACAGTCACTTGGCAGTAAGTACTATTAAACCCACTTTTGGTACTTATGGAATTTATCACTATACTTCAGTAATTATTTAAAGAAGACACACACAAATGTTTCAACAAGTACAAAAAATATATTAAACTTATGGTTATCATTCATATGACCAAAACTATTATTTAACACGACTAAATTTCATTTCTTTACGACTGTTATTTGTTAACGTTTCACTAACACCAATATTTTTTCTGGCTTTCTATGACATTGAGAAGCAACACGAACAATTGCTGTTAAGATTGTTGCAGTTAAACAATTATGTTACTTTACTTTCATAAATACTATTGAAAACTTATCCTCATGGTCACGCAAAGCGGTGGCCCTTAAACTGATACGTGCAAACTTTAGTATTTAATAACGATTTTCAGAATTTACCACCAAAACAGTAGTATTGCCAGTAATTTACTATTATTCAAGCTTCAATAAACATCAGGATACTCGGAATAAATTCGTTTAGGTAAGGACCCTACTGAGGTAAATGAAATAGGAAAATTACGGTTAAACACGAAGGTACATTTAACACTTATATTCCACTGATAGAAGGTGGATGGTTCATACTGTGATACATTTCTAAATAATATACTTTGCTGTTATTGATGTCGAAGGTAGCGTGAGGCGGTGCTGCGTAGTAACATTGCGCAGGTATGGCTCTTGGTGTACATAGCTCTGTCTTCCTCTAGGTGGCGACGATAAAATTGCAAATTTCTGAGCTATTAATTTATTGCCGTACTGCGCCAATCATGTACAACACGTCCAAGGCCAAAACCCAGTCTTGCAGGTAAATTCTGGGCCTCTATTGCTTGACCAACGTAATGCATGTTCACCACTTGCAGGGCAGCTACCGACTGTGTGAGCCACTTGCGCGCCAATTCTTACTCACACGCCCCACAACCTTTTCCATTCCACTTCAGAACGGAGTTCCGTTCTACCTATGATCCCTACACCTTTTCAGTTTACACTTGTGCTTACAAAAACCCTCAGTATGAACCACCTACAATTGCATGACAGCATATACACACAAAATTGACATAATTTATTACAGTTGTACTTAATATATTTCATAATTATTTACAAAATATGTTTTAATAGATTTATTTCACCTACGTCAAAGAAGTCATTTTAAACACGTAAACTACACTTAACAAAAGCTTACTCTCGTTATAGTATTTGCTTAATTTTTCAAAATTATTGCAGAACAAAAAAAAATTTAAAATATACAGATTATGGCAGTATTATATTTACAATAGCATTACACAGTCTCCTAACTAGAAATTGACTCTAAGGGCTTACGGACTACAGTAAGTCCTGTAACACTGTCACGTGTTCCCTGTTTCGATGGGGAACCTGAGGCTAGCGACGTTTGTATCACGACGGTCGTGTAGCACGAGAAGAATGTCGCCGAACATTCCTGAAACATGTCCCACTACACGTTTTCAGCTACCTTATAGCTAGGTGTGTAAGAGGCTTAAGACTTACCATTTGTTAAGATGGCCAGTGCACAGCTGTAAAGAGTATCAGAAATAACTTCGTACTGTGTGTAGAAGAAATAATATTTTTTGTAACATTCGAGATTTGTGACTTACTTTTAGAAAATGCATATTCGAAATCCTGAGAAGTATCGACACTCTTAAGTGGCAGCCCCTGACGTTTCCTTCTTTTGTGCGCAGCTGGCGGGTCGCAGCCGCCTGGGGGCAGTGCTGCCAACCAACTGGGAGGCGGAGGGTCTGCCCCCTACTTTGACAGGTCGGCGTCGCGCAACGTGACGGCCCTGCTGGGGAAGACGGCGTACCTCAACTGCAGGGTCTACAACCTAGGCAACAAAACGGTAAGCAGCCCAGCCGCGAGGCGTTTTGCTAAATTTTCTTACACGCTTCCTGGTGCAGTATCATGTGCCTGTGCAACGTGTATTGACTAGAGTCCATATTATAATTACATATTCTTTTCTTTAGATGTACTTTACTTATAACAAAAACTAAAATGCTGACGAATTACACTGGAAGGACACTCTGCCAGGCACTTAAATGTGGTTTGCAGAGTATCCATGTAGATGATATTTCAAATTTTTCCGAGGGACGTTCATTCTTTTATTCTACATCAGTTTCTGTTGAAAAAATACAGAATTTGTTGTGAGACTTCGTGGAATGTTTCCGCTTCAACCACTATAGCTTCATGAGGTTTCGATAGGTGGTGAAGCTCTACATAGTGGTCAGAATGGTGTCTGTAACAGAAGAGATTTCGAAGCAGAGATGTCACAGAGTTTTGGAAAACCAGCATTCCTGATAATCACAGGCGCTTTAAGAATGCCTACAGACAACTGGCCGCGAACAAAAGTGTGGTGAGACATTGGGCGAGGCGTCTGCCATCATTGCAAACGAGAGGGCGTTAACCTGACAGGTCACCGCGTGGCTGTCGGCTGCACCCAGCTGCGACTCCTGCGATGTTGGAACACTCTAATATGAGGTGATCGACTGATCACATTCAAACACCTCGTTGCACCGCGGGACGTCTCTGTTGGTAATGGTCAGTATACTTCATTGATCTGTTCTTCCTCATCCACCCTATAGCCTGGGCCTCGCGTTGTCTGACTTCCACCAGCTTGGAGCAATAAAGAATGCACACTCTGGGAAGCAGTACCTGGATGATGTGGAAGTTACTGAAACACAAAACACTGGGTCGGACGCTGGCCAGCAGAATCACACGACGCGGGCGTAGGGCCCTTTCGAGTGAGGTAGCGTAAGGTTGTCGCACTGAACAAAGATTATGTTGAAAAATCGGGTTTTTTAGTCAAAAAGTAGGGAATAATACGGTTTACTGGAAGCCTGAATACGACCAACCTCCTTTCAGAAAAAAATGTGTAGCATTACTTATTGAATGCCATTGATTTTACGTATTTTTAGGTATAATACACATTTCACACCATACTAAAGAATTTTGCGTATTTTAATATTTTTGCGGACTTGTCTTCCATTTTCTAAGCCCCATACAGTAAAAATTTGAAGTTTCATTACTGTGTTTACAAACCACCAGCATGCAAACAGGAAACGAACGACTAGACAGATTGGAGTTCACATCATTAATCATTGTTTATTGAAACGTATGTATTTAAGAAAAATAACTTAAATTAGGTAGGTTAACAGGATTAAAAGCCACACATTGAAGTTTTGAAATTTAAGAAATTACACACCTTGGTTTGGTGGCAGTTTAAACAAGGCAATAGTTAAAGGCAAAATCTATATCAGACAGCGGTTCTTAGATTTAAGACTCAGAATTTCCAGCTATACGAACTACAACTCACAAAATGCTTCAACAGATCAACAAGTAATTAACATTTGGAAACAGATGGCTCTTTAAGACTCTTCTCAAAAGTTTAAAAACTTAATAGCTGTACAGGAAGACAGAGTAACTTATAGCTGCCTCGAGACAACTAGGAAAAAAAAACTTAAAATACACCTCTAAGTTAATAAAGTAAACAGGACGGCACCCGTGGTCTTGGGGTAACGTGCTTGAGTCATAATCTAATAGGTCTTCGGTCCCGGGTTCGAATCCCGCCGATGCTTCAATTCTGATTAATAGTCATCATTGGCAGCCGAAGACTTCCAGCATAAGGAGTCACCCACATTCTGCAAACGCCCTCGTCAAAGAGGGCGGAGGAAAGGCTAGAGGTTCATGGCACTCTCTTGTTCGTGGGGAGGGAAATTGCCTCTAAAGGTGGAATAACCAACGAGGAACAACGGTATGACAATGCAGAAGGCAATGGAAACAACTACATTAAAGAAACGTAACGTGTATTCACAGCACACGAGGCCTATAATTGAGTAAGTGTCGTGATGATCTCTCCTTTGGCAAAAGGTTCCGGAATAGTCCTCCGATCGGGCTCAGGGAGGGGACTGCCAAGGGAGGTTACCATGAGGAAAGATTGAATAATCAACGAAATAATAACGTTCTACGAGTCGGTGCATGGAATGTCAGAAGCCTGAAAAGGGGAATGCAAAGTCTTAGTCTAGATATAGTAGGGGTCAGTGAAGTGAAGTGGAAAGAGGACAAAGGTTTCTCGTCAGATAAATATAGTGTAATATCAATAGCAGCAGAATATGGTATAACTGGAGTAGGATTCGTTATGAATAGGAAGGTAGGGCAGAGAGTGTGTTACTGTGAACAGTTCAGTGGTAGGGTTGTTCTTATCAGAATCGACAGCAAAACAACACCGACAACGATAGCTCAGTTGTGCATGCAGACGTTGCAAGCTGCAGATGAAGATATAGAGAAAGTGTATGAGGATATTGAAAGGTTAAAACTCTATGTAAAAGGGAGATCAATATCTAATAGCCATGGGGGACTGGAATGCAGTTGTAAGGGAAGGAGTAGAAGAAAAGGTTACAGGAGAATATGGGCTTGGGACAAGGAATAAAAGAGGAAAAGATTAATTTAGTTGTGCAATAAACTTCAGCAAGTAATAGCGAACACACTGTTCAGGAATCACAAGAAAACGACGTATAGTTGGAAAAGGCAGTGATGCGGGAAGATTTCAGTTAGATTACATCATGATCAGAGAGAGATTCCGAAATCAGATACAGGATTGTAAGGCTTACCCAGGAGCAGATATAGACTCAGATCACGACGTAGTAATAATGAAGAGTAGTCTGAAGTTCAAAATATAGGAAGAATCAATACGGATAGAAGTGGGATACGGAAGTACTAAGGAATGACATAAACGCTTCTTCTTCTCTAAGGCTATAGATACAGCAATAAGGAATAGCTCAGTAGGTAATACAGGTGAAGAGGGATGTCTATTCCTAAAAAGGACTATAACAGAAGTTGGGAAGGAAAAGATAGGTACTAAGTAGTTAACTACAAAGAAACCACGGGTAACAGAAGAAATAATTCAACTGATCGATGAAAAGAGGAAGTACAAAAATGTTCCAGAGACTCAGGTGTACCAAAATACAAGTCGCTGATGAACGAAATAAATAGGAAGAGCAGGGAAGCTAACACGAAATGGCTGCATAAAAAATGTGAAGAAATCGAAAAAGAAATGACTGTCGGTGGGATTGACTCAGCATACAGGAAAGTTAAAACAACCTTCGGTGTCACTGAAAGCAAGGGTGTTAACACTAAGAGGGCAACGGGAATTCCATTGCTAAAATGCAGAGGAGAGAGCGGATAGGTGGAAAGAATATATTGAAAGCCTCTATGAGAGGAAGATTCGGCTGACGTGATAGAAGAAGAAACAGGAGTCGATTCAGAAGAAATAGGAGATCCCGTATTAGAATCAGAATTTAAAAGAGCTTTGGAGGACTTACGGTCAAATAAGGCAGAAGGGCTAGATAACATTCCATCAGAATTTCTAAAATCGTTGGGAGAAGTGGCAACAAAACGACTATTCACGTTGGTGTTTTGAATGTACGAGTCTGGTGGCATACCATCTGACTTTCAGAAAAACACCATCCACACAATTCCGAAGACGGCAAGAGCTGACAAGTGCGAGAATTATGGCACAATCAGTTTAACATCTCATGCATCTTGTAAGCTCATGCTTACAAGCAAAATATACAGAAGAATGGAAAAGAAAATTGAGAATGCGCTAGATGACGATCAGTTTGGCTTTAGGAAAGCTAATGAAACGAGGGTGGCAATTCTGATGTTGCGGTTAATAATGCAAGCAAGACTAAAGAAAAACCAAGACACGTTCATAGGATTTGTCGACCTGGAAAAAGCCTTAGACAATGGAAAATTTTGCAAGACGTTCGAAATTCTGAGAAAAGTAGGGGTAAGCTGTAGGGAGAGATGGGTCATATACAATATGTACAACAGCCAAGAGGGAATAATAAGAGTGGACGACCAAGCACGAAGTGCTCTTATGAAAAAGGGTGTAAGACACTGATGTAGTCTGTCGCCCCTACTGTTCAATCTGTACATCGAGGAAGCAATCATGGAAATAAAAGAAAAGTTCAGGAGGGGAATTAAAATTCAGGGTGAAAGGATATCAATAATACGCTTCGCTAATGACACTGCTATCCTGAATGAAAGTGAGGAGAATTCCATGATCTACTGCATGGAGTGAACAGTGTAATGAGTACAGAATAGGGATGGAGGGTAAATCGAAGAAAGACGAAGGTAATGAGAAGTAATTAGGAATGAGAAAAGCGAGAAACGTAATATGAAGATCGATAGTCACAAAGCAGCTGAAGTTAAGGAATTCTGGTACCTAGGCAGTAGAATAACCAGTGACGGACCGAGCATGGAGGTCATCAAAAGCAGACCAGCAATGGCAAGCAGGGCATTCCTGGCCAAGAGAAGTCTAGTATTATCGAATATCGGCCTTAATTTGAGGAAAACATTTCTGAGAATGCACGTTTGGAGTACAGCATTGTATGGTAGTGAAGCATGGACTGTGGGAAAACCGGAACAGAAAAGAATCGAAGCATTTGACATGTGGTGCTAAAGACGAAAGTTAAAAATTATGTGGACTGATAAGGTAAGGAATGAGGAGGTTCTGTGCAGAATCGGAGAGGAAAGGAATATGTGGAAAACACTGATAAGGAGAAGGGACAGGATGATAGGACCTCTGTTAAGACGGGAGGAAATGACTTCCATGGTACTAGATGGAGCTATAGAAGGCAAAAACTGTAGAGGAAGACAGAGATTGGAATACATCCAGCAAATAACTGAGGTATTAGGTTGCAAGTGCTAATCTGAGATGAAAAGGTTGGCACAGTAGATGAATTCGTGGCGGGCCGCATCAAAGCAGCCAGAAAAATGATGAAAAAAAAGCAGCTGCACAAATTTATTGAGCTGCTTTCAGGCAGACAGGGCAAGTTTCTTAAATCTCGCCCCATTGAGCAGTTATGCAATTAATAACAGAACGAGTGTGCACAGAAAATGTTCAAATGTGTGTGAAATCTTATGGGACTTATTTGCTAAGGTCATCAGTCCCTAACCTTACACTCTACTTAACCTAAATTATCCTAAGGACAAACACACACACCCATGCCCGAGGAGGACTCGAACCTCCTCCTATTCACGCTTTTGGGCCGTTTGATTTTTCCAGTCGTCTCTCTAATTTTCCATTGTTGCATCCTGCCGTCGAGCAAGCAAGCAGACTTCTTCAAAATTTTGATGCCTTGTACCAGTTGCAGCAAGCGTTCATACTACAAATCACGTGTGCTGTCCCGTGTTCTGGTTTCACCAACGTACGTCGATGCTATCACTACGAAGTCTGTAGACGTATAGAGCTTTCTTGGAGCTGCTAAGAAATGTTGACTTAATTCCTCGGAAGAGCAGTATATCCCCCACATGGTCTAACGTAAAGAGGACTAGCAACAATTAGTTTTTCCCCGGATCTTTTTCATATTTTGTCTTTGCTATGAGATACAGGTATCAGCGTTACTGATAAAATGTAAACTAGAAGTTAGATTAAGAAAAGAAGATATAGAAAATTACCTTCAACTATTTACAAACAGTTATATACCCATAGGAGTAAGGGACGTAGGTCGGCCCAGGGAACAATGGAGCTAGGAAGCTGAAACGGACAGGTCCCTCGAAACTACTCCATGAAATTAAATGATGACGATGTTGACGACGAGGAACCTGGCTCTCCAGGGATTTTTTAAAACAGACAAACATACAATAGAAAATACGTTCATTGTTTGAGGGCCAACAGTATGTCACGGCTTGTGAACTATAGACCATAATCAACTTCTTTTCCTTCTGATCGTACGTGAATTCTTGTGTGTTTATAATGAAACATTTGCTTAAGGTATGTTACGCTGCGAAGAGTAACTGTGTATTATGGAGACAAGTCGATCTTGTCTTCATCAGGCAGTCTCAGGAAGTCTACTGTAAACCTAATAGTGCTCCGCGAACATACAATAACTGACTACAGACGATGGTTTACCGACTTCGTTAAATGAATGAAGCGGGTTAAGTACACTTAGTTCCAGATGCTAAGCAAAGTTTTCTTCTTCGTTGTTGTTGCTGTCACTGTTGTCACCGCATATTATGGAGAGATCGATATAAGGGCCGTTTGGGTCCGTAAATTATCGACATCGTGCCTTACAAGTATTTTAAAATCATCTTTCTGGAGTTCTGTTACTAGTGTAGAATCGTTGGCTTGTTCCAGAAAAACTTGTGAATGATGTTTGTTCATATACTCTGGAATGAGGTTTCGCTCAGCAATATTCTCACAGCATCGATTCCGTGAGTATTTAAGAGAAACTCTCCTTCCTACCTTGTCAGACTAGTACGCATTGAACGAAGAATATCACGGAGAAACAATCTTGTTACAGCGAAGAGGATTCTTCAGAATCAATCTCTTGTCCTGATTTGGATTATGCGCTGTTTTGAAATTTCTGAGAGGGTTTACAATTAGATGAGAGGCTGAATTAAACGTCTGAGGATGGTGTTTCTCCGACCGACATTTAATTATCTCTCTTTTTTTCCCCTTCAGTGTTCTCCCTTTATCTTTCCTCTTTGATCTGGCATACTTCGTCTAAGCTTTCGCTACGCAATTACCGTTGTTTCGGTCACTATCAATTACTTCCACAACACGGTGCTGACATAACTAGAACTCGATAAAATTTCAGTTTCAAATTATTATACAACCAAATTAGTTCTTCAATACATTTCAGTTATATCTGAATGTGTATGAAATCTTATGGGATTTAACTGCTAAGTTAACCTAAATTATCCTAATGACAAACACAGACACCCATGCCCGAGGGAGGACTCGAACCTCCGCCGGGACCTGCAGTTATATCTGATATTGAAGCAAAAATAGGTCCACTGATAAATTTCTGCAGTTGGCTTCTTCTGAACTTTCCTTGGAGTAAAATTATTTTACACTCCTGGAAATGGAAAAAAGAACACATTGACACCGGTGTGTCAGACCCACCATACTTGCTCCGGACACTGCGAGAGGGCTGTACAAGCAATGATCACACGCACGGCACAGCGGACACACCAGGAACCGCGGTGTTGGCCGTCGAATGGCGCTAGCTGCGCAGCATTTGTGCACCGCCGCCGTCAGTGTCAGCCAGTTTGCCGTGGCATACGGAGCTCCATCGCAGTCTTTAACACTGGTAGCATGCCGCGACAGCGTGGACGTGAACCGTATGTGCAGTTGACGGACTTTGAGCGAGGGCGTATAGTGGGCATGCGGGAGGCCGGGTGGACGTACCGCCGGATTGCTCAACACGTGGGGCGTGAGGTCTCCACAGTACATCGATGTTGTCGCCAGTGGTCGGCGGAAGGTGCACGTGCCCGTCGACCTGGGACCGGACCGCAGCGACGCACGGATGCACGCCAAGACCGTAGGATCCTACGCAGTGCCGTAGGGGACCGCACCGCCACTTCCCAGCAAATTAGGGACACTGTTGCTCCTGGGGTATCGGCGAGGACCATTCGCAACCGTCTCCATGAAGCTGGGCTACGGTCCCGCACACCGTTAGGCCGTCTTCCGCTCACGCCCCAACATCGTGCAGCCCGCCTCCAGTGGTGTCGCGACAGGCGTGAATGGAGGGACGAATGGAGACGTGTCGTCTTCAGCGATGAGAGTCGCTTCTGCCTTGGTGCCAATGATGGTCGTATGCGTGTTTGGCGCCGTGCAGGTGAGCGCCACAATCCGGACTGCATACGACCGAGGCACACAGGGCCAACACCCGGCATCATGGTGTGGGGAGCGATCTCCTACACTGGCCGTACACCACTGGTGATCGTCGAGGGGACACTGAATAGTGCACGGTACATCCAAACCGTCATCGAACCCATCGTTCTACCATTCCTAGACCGGCAAGGGAACGTGCTGTTCCAACAGGACAATGCACGTCCGCATGTATCCCGTGCCACCCAACGTGCTCTAGAAGGTGTAAGTCAACTACCCTGGCCAGCAAGATCTCCGGATCTGTCCCCCATTGAGCATGTTTGGGACTGGATGAAGCGTCGTCTCACGCGGTCTGCACGTCCAGCACGAACGCTGGTCCAACTGAGGCGCCAGGTGGAAATGGCATGGCAAGCCGTTCCACAGGACTACATCCAGCATCTCTACGATCGTCTCCATGGGAGAATAGCAGCCTGCATTGCAGCGAAAGGTGGATATACACTGTACTAGTGCCGACATTGTGCATGCTCTGTTGCCTGTGTCTACGTGCCTGTGGTTCTGTCAGTGTGATCATGTGATGTATCTGACCCCAGGAATGTGTCAATAAAGTTTCCCCTTCCTGGGACAATGAATTCACGGTGTTCTTATTTCAATTTCCAGGAGTGTATGTATTCTTTATTCTTGTTTTATAATAGGAATAAAGGTGACTCTGAAGTGTAAAATTGTAACATTTTTCTGTGCTTTCCCATACTAAACGATTTTGCGAAAGATTCAGCGCCTGTTAGGTGACATATCAGCCTACTTTTATTTACAGTATTTACACCTTTTTCTTCAGATATATCGTCCACACACGTTTATAAGCTGTAAGATGGCCGCTCCATATATTACAAACTTATAATTCTGTTGTTTTAATTAGAATTTACCAAGTCAAGTATTATTAAGATCGATAAAGTAGATATTAGAGATTAAATAATGAAATTCATGTTTGGTGTTCGAAACGGCCTTCAATTTTCAAACCGAATAGAGCAAGCACTGTCATAAATAGCGACACGCTCATATTGGAACCGGCACGAAAAGAAGTTGCTCTGTAAAACAATTTCACTGTCCTTCGCTCATTTCATGTTACTTCAGTTGAAGCGTCAAATTAGAAACAAACAGCTCGAATGAAGCGCCGCTATCACGGAAGGCTTTCTGTTATTGAATTACCTTTTTTCTCTCTCTCTCTCTGAGAGAGAGGAGCCCTCTCAACAAAATCTCATCAGAACTGGAGCCAGAAACATCGTTTTGCGTTAGAAGCCAATATTCGGACCGTAGTCTGCAAACCCCCTCGCCCCACCCCCTCGCTTTTTTTTGCGAATGGATTTCTATTTCACATGCATGAAGCGAATCTCTTCGTGCAGGCCACGCAAGCAATAAGCAATAAATCCTCGGCGAGCTGTGGTGATTCACTAGCAATCTGGCCATGCGAGCCTCAGTGGCAGCCAGCTAGAACGGCCGGGGGCCCGAGTGCGCCGTGGGAAACTCGGCAGAACCCTCGGTCGCGGTCGGTAGACGGATGGGTGGAGAACACTGGCTGGCGTCCACTTACTCCTCACAAGCTACTCTAAGCCGCAGAGCTGAGCGACGTTCGTGCCACAGAGTTACGTACGATTTAGCAGCAACTGATACCTCAGAGTATCTTTCAGGACGTACTTGATGATTTAGAAAAGAGAGTTAGAAGGTTAAGGGAATCTTCAAAAACATTCGCTGTGCTGTTGATACTGTTTTGATTGGTGATAATTTAGATGGTCCTCAACAACTTCTCTACGTATTAGACAATATCAGCGACAGAAAAACGCATCTTATGATTGTCACACCACAGCATGTCCCCTTTAGAAATGCAGGTCTTCGACTCAGTGGCTCCTTTATAGAAAAACTAGACAACTTTAAGTAACTTGGATCTTGGCATAGAGAACATTGGCGACCAGAAGAGAGATCAAATGTCGCACAGGGATCGACCTGACTCTCCATATTGTATATAAAAACAATGTCCTGACTGAAACTTCCTGGCAGATTAAAACTGTGTGCCCGACCGAGACTCGAACTCGGGACCTTTGCCTTTCGCGGGCAAGTGCTCTACCATCTGAGTTACCGAAGCACGACTCACGCCCGGTGCTCACAGCTTTACTTCTGCCAGTACCTCGTCTCCTACCTTCCAAACTTTACAGAAGCTCTCCTGCGAACCTTGCAGAACTAGCGCTCCTGAAAGAAAGGATACTGCGGAGACATGGCTTAGCCACAGCCTGGGGGATGTTTCCAGAATGAGATTTTCACTCTGCAGTGGAGTGTGCGCTGATATGAAACTTCCTGGCAGATTAAAACTGTGTGCCCGACCGAGACTCGAACTCGGGACCTTTTCCTTTCGCGGGCAAGTGCTCTACCATCTGAGCTACCGAAGCACGACTCACGCCCGGTGCTCACAGCTTTACTTCTGCCAGTACCTCGTCTCCTACCTTCCAAACTTTACAGAAGCTCTCCTGCGAACCTTGCAGAACTAGCACTCCTGAAAGAAAGGATACTGCGGAGACATGGCTTAGCCACAGCCTGGGGGATGTTTCCAGAATGAGATTTTCACCCTGCAGCATCTGTAGCTCAGAAGGTAGAGCACTTTCCCGAGAAAGGCAAAGGTCCGGAGTTCGAGCCTCGGTCGAGCATACAGTTTTAATCTGCCAGGAAGTTTCATACCAGCGCAAACTCCGCTGCAGAGTGAAAATCTCATTCTGGAAACATACCCCAGGCTGTGGCTAAGCCACGTCTCCGCAGTATCCTTTCTTTCAGGAGTGCTAGTTCTGCAAGGTTCGCAGGAGAGCTTCTGTAAAGTTTGGAAGGTAGGAGACGAGGTACTGGCAGAAGTGAAGCTGTGAGCACCGGGCGTGAGTCGTGCTTCGGTAGCTCAGATGGTAGAGCACTTGCCCGCGAAAGGCAAAGGTCCCGAGTTCGAGTCTCGGTCGGGCACACAGTTTTAATCTGTCAGGAAGTTTCATATCAGGCACACTCCGCTGTAGAGTGAAAATCTCATTCTGGAAATGTCCTGACTGACTCACTTGCTCACTGACTCTTCATCGCCCAGCACAAAGCGCTAGGGATAGAAACCTGAAATTTGCAGAACGTTTTGATCTTATAGTGTAGGTGTCGATTGAGAAGGGCGTGAAACAGGGACTTTGTGGAAATAAGTCTCTATTAAGACAATTTTGAAGGTAGACGTACGAAAATTGGAATTTGATTTCTGGGTCAGAGGTACATATTTCGACATTTTTGAATATTCAACCGTTATGAAATAAAATAATGGGTGGAAGTTTTTTTTAATGAAGCATTATTAAAGAGCAACTCAAGTATATTTAAACATACATCTGTTAAAGTTGGCATTTGTCTTCTCGGTTAGAAACAAAATATTTCATGTCTCATTGTTCCTGGAAATTCTACCCGTAAGGTGGTGAAACAAGAGATGAAATGATTCATGAAATTATTCTACTTTGAAAGCATTTTTAAAGGTAACTTCTATGAAAATTTGAATTTAGCTTATCGGTTAAAAATTAAATTTACGAGTTCTAGTGTTTTGGAAATTCGACGCCAAGGAGTTGAAATAGGGTCTGACTGATTTATTGCCCGTCATCGCTCGGGCCTAACTAGTTAGGGCAGAAAATCGAAATTTGGAGAAGATGTCTGTCTTATACTGTAGGTATCGTTTAGTACGGGATTCCTCGAAATTCCATCCCTAAGGGGGTGATGTAGGGAATGATGCGTTTTTCAAAATATGTCGCTATTAAGACAGATTTGAAGTTAACACTATGAAAAGTGGTATTTGGTTTCTTGGTCAAAAATACAGAAACTCGTGTTTCAGAATTTTTGGAAATGCAACCACCAAAGGGCTAAGATAATGAGTGTTAGGTTTTTGAAAATAATCCGTTAAGAAAGTACTAATAAGACATTTTTAAAGCTGTGTCTTTTAAAAATTGGTATTTGGGTTCTCGGTTGGAAGTAAATAAATACCTGTTTTAGTGATTTTGAAAATTCAACTCGTAAGGGTGTCAAATAGTGGATGAAAACTCTTATTAAACTGAATCATTATGAAAAAGCATTTTTTAAATCTAAAACTACGAAAATTTGTACAATTTTCAGTTAGAAATAAATATCCTGTTTTTCATTGTTTTTGGAACACATGTTTATTAAAGAATTACTAAGGCGTTTTGAAAGCTCCTTCTTTGAAAATTGGTATTTGACTTTTCTGTTGGATATAGAGGAGTATGTGTTCTTAGAAATTCAGTCTCCTAAGGGAGTGAAATTGGGGATGAGTTTTATGAAATTCTTTTATTATGAAAGCATTTTTAAACTTAAATCCATAATAATCTGTATTTGGCTTCTCGGTTAGAATTACAAAAAATATATGTCCCACTGTTTTTGGAAGTTGAATACGGAAGGAGTGAATAAGGGATGAAAATCTTTAAGAAGATATCTTGTTATATCAAAAAAAAATTAAAGCTAAGAATTGACATTTCACTTCTCGGTTGGATATGAAGAAGTATGTATTAGTAAATGAAAGTTTCTACGAAAACTTCACCACAAGAAAGCAAAAGTCATGATTAACAAAAACCTCGGACTCCAGCTATCAGAATCGTTTTTTGGTCAGAAGTACATTCGGAAGGGACCGTGCTTCTATGGCCTTAATTAGCGTGAAAAGTTTAGAAGGTGTTGGAATGATATTTGTGATCAACAATAAAAGTTAGATTGAAGAAAATCAAATCCAAGAGATATCTGTACAGGTCGTACAGTCTACGTGAGCGAAGCAGCGAGCGTTAAGCTAGTGCTTTCATAAAATTAAAAAAATTGCTATGTCCAGCCAATCCAGATGCCTGAAGAATTAAATACAGGCTATTTCTATTACTCAAATTTAAAATCAGTGGAAAGAAATTTCCATGAAACGAATGTATGATCGTCTAAGTCACTGAATATTTTGTAGCAAAATATTTGATCAGGTGAACACCCGCAAGTAGGGAACATACACTCCTGGAAATTGAAATAAGAACACCGTGAATTCATTGTCCCAGGAAGGGGAAACTTTATTGACACATTCCTGGGGTCAGATACATCACATGATCACACTGACAGAACCACAGGCACATAGACACAGGCAACAGAGCATGCACAATGTCGGCACTAGTACAGTGTATATCCACCTTTCGCAGCAATGCAGGCTGCTATTCTCCCATGGAGACGATCGTAGAGATGCTGGATGTAGTCCTGTGGAACGGCTTGCCATGCCATTTCCACCTGGCGCCTCAGTTGGACCAGCGTTCGTGCTGGACGTGCAGACCGCGTGAGACGACGCTTCATCCAGTCCGAAACATGCTCAATGGGGGACAGATCCGGAGATCTTGCTGGCCAGGGTAGTTGACTTACACCTTCTAGAGCACGTTGGGTGGCACGGGATACATGCGGACGTGCATTGTCCTGTTGGAACAGCAAGTTCCCTTGCCGGTCTAGGAATGGTAGAACGATGGGTTCGATGACGGTTTGGATGTACCGTGCACTATTCAGTGTCCCCTCGACGATCACCAGTGGTGTACGGCCAGTGTAGGAGATCGCTCCCCACACCATGATGCCGGGTGTTGGCCCTGTGTGCCTCGGTCGTATACAGTCCTGATTGTGGCGCTCACCTGCACGGCGCCAAACACGCATACGACCATCATTGGCACCAAGGCAGAAGCGACTCTCATCGCTGAAGACGACACGTCTCCATTTGTCCCTCCATTCACGCTTGTCGCGACACCACTGGAGGCGGGCTTCACGATGTTGGGGCGTGAGCGGAAGACGGCCTAACGGTGTGCGGGACCGTAGCCCAGCTTCATGGAGACGGTTGCGAATGGTCCTCGCCGATACCCCAGGAGCAACAGTGTCCCTAATTTGCTGGGAAGTGGCGGTGCGGTCCCCTACGGCACTGCGTAGGATCCTACGGTCTTGGCGTGCATCCATGCGTCGCTGCGGTCCGGTCCCATGTCGACGGGCACGTGCACCTTCCGCCGACCACTGGCGACAACATCGATGTACTGTGGAGACCTCACGCCCCACGTGTTGAGCAATTCGGCGGTACGTCCACCCGGCCTCCCGCATGGCCACTATACGCCCTCGCTCAAAGTCCGTAAACTGCACATACGGTTCACGTCCACGCTGTCGCGGCATGCTACCAGTGTTAAAGACTGCGATGGAGCTCCGTATGCCACGGCAAACTGGCTGACACTGACGGCGGCGGTGCACAAATGCTGCGCAGCTAGCGCCATTCGACGGCCAACACCGCGGTTCGTGGTGTGTCCGCTGTGCCGTGCGTGTGATCATTGCTTGTACAGCCCTCTCGCAGTGTCCGGAGCAAGTATGGTGGGTCTGACACACCGGTGTCAATGTGTTCTTTTTTCCATTTCCAGGAGTGTATTTATAGAATAAAAATGCGCTTCAGTTGCAACAAATTTTCTAAATTACTGGCAACTCAAGCGAATTTTTATTCTACAAAAACATTCTGCGGAACCCATATTTCAAGTGGATGCAGACTACGTTGAAAAATAAGGTGATATGTTTGTTGCAGCGGTACTTTATTTTGTTCTTCAAAAAACGTATAAAACGACGCTCGTTAGTAAGGTAATCAGTGGAAAAACTGCTTAGATTGATCCCAGTGCAGTCTTGAACTGGACACGTTATACATGTTGCTGAGCTGGAATTCCATCTTGTAGGGGAATTTACATGAATAAGGAGAGACGCAGCCACTCGGGGCGCGTTTCTTCCGCGACGACAGCAGGAAACATTTCCCAGAGCGGACTGCATAATAACAGAGCAGGCCGCGGTCGCAACACGAGCTGCACCCATTGTCTACCTGTCCGCGCGGCGTCGCTGCCAGAGCTACAGACACGCTAATTGCCGCCATTACCGCAGACAAACTCCGGACGGCTACTGCGAGACTGGCTCAGTAGCGACCACAGGTTAACCGGATACTCTTTCTCCAACGGAGGGCATTAACTAGGGTTGGGCCGCTGCCAGTCCCAGTACAAAACTGCCTTTGTGTATGTGTTCAAAAGACTTGACACGTATGATTCCTTCACTCTTTCGGAAATGATTAAATGTTATTTCTTTTATATGATTAACAAGAAAGGAAGACGGAATTATGTTAATAAAGGGAGTGTGTTTAAAAATCGATGCAATCAGTGATTGTTGCTCCGCTACTAACAGAGTGATGCATGACCGTGGAAAAAAAGAAATATAAGTACTCCAACGCTAGTTTCTGTGTTGAATAGCAATGTTTTTTAAATGGATATGACTTTGCAAAACAAATTTTGGAAGAAACCCGGTTGTCTTTATAGATCTGGCAATGTGCATTTAAAGCTGCAGCAATGATGGCCGATCAGTAACATCACCGTGCTACCAACGCCATTTTCGATCCCCGGCTACAGCCCCGTAAAATAAATTGAGAAACAAGAGTAAGACAGGAAATAAACGTATTATTGAACAAAATAAATTAAGGTTGGAATTATTCGTAATTAATCTAAGTTGTAATTCGAATAATCTCACCTTCTGCATTCCATGCAGACAAAAGAGACGGCAGGAAATAAGTGGTGCAGAAAAAGTCACCGAAAGCCTTCCGTTGTTTTACAACAAAAACATGCCGAAAATATTTCACAGTGGTTATAATATCTACTTCATTTCAGATCTCTGGAAGCTATAATCATGGAGGTAAAAAAAGAAGTGAGATGGCGCTATAGACTTACAGTGTACATGGTTTTGAAGCAACAATTGACGTGGCCAGTCGACGTCTTAAATAGCCCAAAAAATTAGCAGACTACAGTTTACGAGTGCTTGTAGTTCATTATTCCTGTTGTGTGCACGCAACACCTGTTTTAAATACTAAAAATTATAATGCTTTCATGAATAGCTTAGTGTCAGGAAGCCATTTTCGAACGTTTTTCTCTTACTGAATGCGTATTTTCTCTAGTAATGTGATTCATTTGGCCTCATTAGTGTAACTTGTTTTTAGTTAATATTTTCGAATTACCAAGAATTACACTTTTACTGTGTTTGCACTGACAGTAAGTGAAGCTGCAAATTCGAATTAAATGGCTGTTTGCTTCTGGTACTGCTTCTTTTTCGTTACATTTTCAGCTTTCAACTCGAATGCAAAACATTTTTAATGTTCATGTTTACAAAGAACTTACCTACGAGTTCTTTGTTAGCTCATAAAAGTCTACACTGAGGAAAGACGCAACGCATGCTATAGTATCTTGGATGATTATTGAAATGTCAAAGAAACATAAATGCATGGAGGTACACCTCACTGCAGAAGAGAGTTCTTGTTTCCTTAGATTGTCGATCCATTAGTATCATCTTAGTTTACACATGTTATCGGTTTGAAAGCTTACCTATCAATAATCATTCAGTGTGCGCCCAGTAATAGCAATTTACAGGGTAAAACGACAATATTTTTGTATGTATTCCAGCATTCTGCAAGGCTGTAAATGTGATAAGGGAATGGTCTCAAACGTTTAGACCCCATAAAATGAATATTTTGTTTTAGCGTATATGTAAGAAATTTTTATTAATATTGCCTAACTTGTGTGATACATAGATCTACCTTTCCAACAATAGTCTTTTTTTTTTTCTTTTCGCAGAATAATTCTGGCCAGTAACTCTGTCACTTTTTCTCGAATAACCGATCATACCACAATTCAAACGTGCATTTGCTTTAACCGTTCGCTTTATTTTACTTTTGAATTTCATTTTGACGTTTTCAAAGGATATATGCCCTTACCGTGCTTTGTTATATACCAATAGACAATCAACTAGTTAATTAGTTCCATGTTCCATGTACCATTTGCGTGGCAAATCATAATCATTTTTAACGAATCATTTTACATTAACATAAATTTTTTTGTAAAAGTTCTTCAATGTTGTTCATTTATTAGTTTTTCTTAAATTAAAGACAGACAAATGGTAGTAATTCTTACCCATCACCATTTACCCATTACAATGGCAAATAATCTGCGAATAGAAGAATTTGACAAAGAGAAACGTTTTCAGTTTAGTTTCAAATGTTACATTGCTGTCTGTCAGGCATTTTGTATAACTGGGTAAGTGATAAAATCTTTTGGTTCTAGTACCGTGAACCCCTGTTTGTGCTACCGACAACCTTAACGTGGCGCAATGAATATTACTTTTCCTTCTGGTACTACAATTATGTACATTATTGTTCCTTCAGATTACGATCGGATAGATCAGTACATCCTCAAACGGTGCAAGATGGCATTTTTTTATGTAACAACTACGTCTCCACACGATCGAACCAACAGATGCGGTTTGGGACACAACTACCAAAGTCGATAGATATTGTGAACGGTCGAAACCGAGCACGGGCGCATCGATGTGGCGTCATGGGAAATAACACCGCGGTGAATCATTAAGGCGTAAAATCAGTGACCTAAATGTTTTGGGCTGTGTAAGATGGTGAACATCAGTTTCAAGTTTGTGACGTAATGACAACTTCCCTCTTTTCTGCTTCCATGGCTATAGTGTTCGACTAAATACCGTAATGAAATTCATTTTGTCTTCAGTACTTTCTATCATATTGTGTAATGAATCATATCTACACTGAATTTTGATAAAATCTTGTTCATCATTCTCTATTTCATATACACAGAATTATTTCCATGTGGTTTAGGCAAATATATTTTACGGGAGTGGCTTGCCGAAACCGACAATGTGAAGATTTGGGTAATAATTATAGATCCAGACATAATAAGAAAAAGCTTCACCGAATTCTAGCTTGACCTTTATTCGCTACCACTGGCATCATTTGTTGTTGAAAAATACAATGAATTTACTACAGTACTACCATTTTTACCAGAACTAGTTCACTTAACGTTTAACGTGGTCACTATAAATGTTTACGAAAGCTGTTAATTTGGTGTAAACCAACGACGTTACAGCACATGATTTTCTTCATGAAATGTTTTTCAATAGATATCTTCAACGTCGGGCATGTTCATCGTCGGATGGTTGCAATAGAAATCAATTATAGGTAACAGATAAAGAGCTAGTTTAGTAATAAAAGCGGTGCAAATTACGAAATCATTTGATAACTGCAACTGCTTCATAATGTTTATCTAATGGCACTACTTAATATTTTACAATGCGTCATAGTTTTTTCAAAGCGTAAAATCATTTCTGATGTTTTCCGGACAGTGTAAGAAGATGCCTATTCCTGGCGAAGGGAAGTCTACTAGTATCAAACATAGGCCTTAACTTTTGTCACGAATATCTGAGAATGTACGTGTTGATCACAACATTGTATAGTGATGAGACACGGACTGTGGAAAACCGGAAAAGAAGAGAATTGAAGAATTTGGGATGTTGGGCTACAGAAGAGTGTTGAAAGTTAGATGGACATACAACATGAGGAATGAGGAGGTTCTCTGCAGAGTGGGCGACGAAAGGAATATGTAGACAACACTGACAAGAAGAATGGACGGGACAATAGGATATTTGTTAAGACATCAGGGAATAACATGGTATTAAAGAGCTGCAGAGGATAAAATCTGTAGAGGAAAACGGGGATAGGGACACATCCAGCCGGCTGGTGTGGCCGTGCGGCTCTAGGCGCTTCAGTCTGGAACCGCGTGACCGCTACGGTCGCAGGTTCGAATCCTGCCTCGGGCATGGATGTGTGTGATGTCCTTAGGTTGGTTTGGTTTAAGTAGTTCTAAGTTATAGGGGACTGATGACCTCAGAAGTTAAGTCCCATAGTGCGCAGAGCCATTTGAACCATTTGATACATCCAGCAAATAATTGAGAACATAGGTTGCAAGTGCTACTTTAAAATGAAAACGAGAGGAATTCGTGGCGGGCTGCAATAAACCATTCATATTAAGGAAAGAAAGGTTTTACATTGGTTATTCGTTTTTTAAAAGAAATGATTATTGTATAATTAACTTTTGTTCTTCAAAGCGATTTCTACGACACCATCAAAAGCTGTACAAGTATTTTCCCATTGTTTCCGGTGTAAAAAACATCCAGTTATCCTTATTATGTTGGGACTTGGTCTGTAACTAATTAACAAGAACGTTTTGAGAAAGAAACTCTGAGCTGTTAATTTTGGTGTAGAATCCTCAATACCAACATAAATTTTCCTCCTTCTCACTATGACATGAAATATAATACAGTGTCCTGGAAAAATCGTGATCATCGTGATCATTAAATGTATTTACGTATGGTTACCATGATTGCTGGTACCTATCTGTTATTAGACCATCCTTAGACCCAACTCAGGAGAGTCCAGTGCTTTACAGAACTTAAAAGTTTTGTGTTCAACGTAAAGCGAATTTTTAAGTCATTAACTCATTATTAGTATGATCTTTGAATATAACTGTTTTACTTGCTTACGTCACCTAACATACACTGATTTACTTGAGTACATGGATACTTTACGAAGTCATTCATACAACCAACCTTCCTTCTTTTTCTATGTCGCTAGAGGTCTCTGATGCTCTTAGAGATGGAAACAAAGCGAAAAGTTCGATCGGGATTAAATATTGTAAGATTTACAGTAGAAATTTCATTTTCTGATTATGTTTTAGCCAGATATTAGTATAGGTTCTTTACTTTCATTTTATATCACCATTAGGACTTTCAAAGATATAGCATCAGCTATTGACTGGCTGCATCCAACTTATCATCCCTATAGAATATTTTAGGGAATCCAGAGGATACAAAGTTAACGGCGTCCGAACTACGTTTTGGGCTCGACAGTTTCTAACTACTGTTATGTTGCACAGGTGCTATGTCGATGACAGAACAGCTTGTTGCTTTTGCAAATGCTTTAATATCAGCCTCATGTTTATTTTAAAGGATAACTGTCCACAGACTGAGAATTGGTTTGAATACTACACCATTTTCAGAATTATTGGATGACAGCTATCCATCGCAAAACATACGTAATATTTGAATCAGTCCTAACCTCTGATAAAGGCATATTAAGCTAACAGCTCCGTAAATGGAGGTTGCTACATAAATAAAAGACTAGCTGCTTTTTTTTACCTGTCTAGTAGATTAGCACATAGAGCCCTTGATACCTGTTTTGAGCGAGACAAACTTCGTCAAAAAAGCTTCCCAAGTACTTTGGGATCACGTCAGACATGAGACTTTCCTTTAAGGAGCGCTTGACTCCAACATTTGCTAAGCTCAAAAGCGGAAATAAAATGCTTCATAAGCCCTGTGAGACTAGCTGGCAATCGTCAGCAGACAATCTTCGAGTCTCGACACTCGACTGTTTTATTCCAGAATACTGTACCAATGTTTAATTGTCTATACCATAGTTATAACACCTGACGATTCCAAGCACATTCGAAGTGCTTTGGTAATATCTACACTGACACATACTCCAATCTCTCATATCTAGAGGAAGAGTGCGCTACTACGTGACAACCCTATCTCCTATTGAGCCAAAACGATTAATATCTGACTACTATAAATGAATTCAATGCCATGGATGAATGGAAACAATGCTGGCAACAAAACTGTCGTCCACGATCACTGAAACAGCACTGCATGCAGAAAAATTTCCCTGGATATGACCAGCCTCAGTCAGTTTGGACTACTCTGAGTTGCATCCGAACGGGCCATGGATGTTGTACAGACACTCTCCACAATAATTGCAAATATTTATCAACAGTTTGTCCTTGTGGTGCTCACCGACAAACAGTTTATCGTACTGTATCAACGTTTCCTGCACATTCATACAAGGATCATTTGCAGATTTCCTGACGGTGACGAATTGTAAACTGTATAAAACATCTTGATATTGGCCTGTACCTATTGCTGTATATATTATACACTGAACAGCCAGAGAAACTGTTGTTGTTGTTGTTTTTATGGTCTTCAGTCCAAAGACTTGATGTAGCTGTCCGTGCTACTCTATCCTGTGCAGGCCTCATCTCCGAGTAACTTGTACAACCTATATATTTTTGAATCTGCTTAGTGTATTCATCTCTTGGTCTCCCTCTACGATTTTTACCCTCCATGCTTCCCTCCAGTACTAAATCGGCCCTCGATGCCTCCGAACGTGTCCTACCAACTGATCGCTTCTTCTACTCTAATTGTACCACAAATTTCTCTTCTCCCCAATTCTATTCAGTGCCTCCTCAATAGTTACATGATCTACCCTTCTAATCTTCAGCATTCTTCTGTAGCACCACATTTCAAAATCTTCTACTATATTCGCGTCCAAACTGTTTATCGGCCATGTTTCACATCCATACATTCCATACAAATACTTTCAGAAAAGACTTCCTGACCCTTGAATCTATACTCGATGTTAACAAATTTCTCTCCCTCAGAAACGCTTTCCTCACCATCGCTAATGTACACTCCTGGAAATGGAAAAAAGAACACATTGACACCGGTGTGTCAGACCCACCATACTTGCTCCGGACACTGCGAGAGGGCTGTACAAGCAATGATCACACGCACGGCACAGCGGACACACCACGAACCGCGGTGTTGGCCGTCGAATGGCGCTAGCTGCGCAGCATTTGTGCACCGCCGCCGTCAGTGTCAGCCAGTTTGCCGTGGCATACGGAGCTCCATCGCAGTCTTTAACACTGGTAGCATGCCGCGACAGCGTGGACGTGAACCGTATGTGCAGTTGACGGACTTTGAGCGAGGGCGTATAGTGGGCATGCGGGAGGCCGGGTGGACGTAACGCCGAATTGCTCAACACGTGGGGCGTGAGGTCTCCACAGTACATCGATGTTGTCGCCAGTGGTCGGCGGAAGGTGCACGTGCCCGTCGACCTGGGACCGGACCGCAGCGACGCACGGATGCACGCCAAGACCGTAGGATCCTACGCAGTGCCGTAGGGGACTGCACCGCCACTTCCCAGCAAATTAGGGACACTGTTGCTCCTGGGGTATCGGCGAGGACCATTCGCAACCGTCTCCATGAAGCTGGGCTACGGTCCCGCACACCGTTAGGCCGTCTTCCGCTCACGCCCCAACATCGTGCAGCCCGCCTCCAGTGGTGTCGCGACAGGCGTGAATGGAGGGACGAATGGAGACGTGTCGTCTTCAGCGATGAGAGTCGCTTCTGCCTTGGTGCCAATGATGGTCGTATGCGTGTTTGGCGCCGTGCAGGTGAGCGCCACAATCAGGACTGTATACGACCGAGGCACACAGGGCCAACACCCGGCATCATGGTGTGGGGAGCGATCTCCTACACTGGCCGTACACCACTGGTGATCGTCGAGGGGACACTGAATAGTGCACGGTACATCCAAACCGTCATCGAACCCATCGTTCTACCATTCCTAGACCGGCAAGGGAACTTGCTGTTCCAACAGGACAATGCACGTCCGCATGTATCCCGTGCCACCCAACGTGCTCTAGAAGGTGTAAGTCAACTACCCTGGCCAGCAAGATCTCCGGATCTGTCCCCCATTGAGCATGTTTGGGACTGAATGAAGCGTCGTCTCACGCGGTCTGCACGTCCAGCACGAACGCTGGTCCAACTTAGGCGCCAGGTGGAAATGGCATGGCAAGCCGTTCCACAGGACTACATTCAGCATCTCTACGATCGTCTCCATGGGAGAATAGCAGCCTGCATTGCTGCGAAAGGTGGATATACACTGTACTAGTGCCGACATTGTGCATGCTCTGTTGCCTGTGTCTATGTGCCTGTGGTTCTGTCAGTGTGATCATGTGATGTATCTGACCCCAGGAATGTGTCAATAAAGTTTCCCCTTCCTGGGACAATGAATTCACGGTGTTCTTATTTCAATTTCCAGGAGTGTATATTTTACATCCTCTCTACTTCGACCATCCTCAATTATTTTTCTGCCGAAATAGCAGACCTCATCTACTACCTTAAGTGTCTCATTTCCTAATCTAATTCCCTCAGCATCACACAGGTTCCGTACATACATGTCATCTGTCAGAGACGTACCTAAACGTATCTGTCAGACGTCCTTTGTCACTCCGACTGCCCACGCCCCACGCCATTACAGAGCCTCCACCAGCTTGAACAGTCCCATGCTGACATACATAGTTCACTGATTCAGGTGGGTGTCTCCACATCGTTAGACGTCCGTCCACTCGATACAATTTGAAACGATACTCGTACGACCAGGCAGTATGTTTCCAGTCACTAACAATGTTGGTGTTGATGGGCCCTGGCAAAGCGTAAAGCTATGTGAAGTGCTGTCATCAAGGGTACACGAGTGGGCCTTCTGCTCCGAAAGCCAACATCGATTATATTTCTTTGAAAAGTTCGCACGCTGACACTTGTTGATGGCCCAGAATTGAAATCTGCAGCAATTTTCAGAAGGGTTGCACTTCTTTCACGTTGAATGATTCTCTTCAGTCGTCATTAGTCCCCTTCTTGCAGGATCTTTTTCCGGCCTCATCAATGTTGGATATTTGATGTTTAACCGGATTCCTGATATTCAAGTACACGCTTGAAATGGTCGTAGGGGAATACCATCACTTCATCGCTACCTCGGAAATGCTGTGTCCCATCACTCGTGCGCAGGCCGTAACAGCACGTCTAAACACACTTAAATCTTGATGACCTGCCATTGAAGCAGCAGTAACTGGTCTAACAAATGCGCCATTGGCTTGTTTTCTTATATAGGCGTTGCCGACTACAGCGCCGTATTCTGCCTGTTTACATACCTCTGTATTTGAATAATCATGCCTATACAAATTTCTTTGGCGCATTCGCATATTATGCTGGAATTCGTGTTTAGTGACCTTCGTACGTGTATAGCAATTAGTGTGATTGAAAAACTGTTAATGTATGCCATACAATAAATAATAATAATATTTTCAGAATGATTTTTTTTTCTACAGCGTAAAATGCGCTGATTTGAAACTCCATAGCAGATTAAAAATTCAAACCGTATCGAGACACGAAATCGTAGGAGAGTGATAATGTATCCTCGAAACAATTGCCCAGTGTGTAACTAATCCTTTTCTGTGCGATATCCTTTCTTCCAGCAATGCTAGTCCGTCAAGGCACGCAGGACAGCTTCTGTGAATTTTGGTTGGTAGGAGGTGGAGTACTGATGGAAGTAAAGCTGTAAGGGTGGGGCGTTTGTAGTGCTTGGGTAGCATAGTAAGTAGAGCACTCACCCGTTAAAGGTCCTGGTACAGCTGACAGTTGCTATAACACCATCGTTAACACATATTAATTTTTTACATACACAAAGCGTTACCAGCAGACGACAATTCAGTAGCACACACATGAAAACTGTAGGGCTAACGGCAAGTGCTACCTTCAGTCGTTCGATTTGCCTTCTAGCAAGTCTGTTGTGCCACTGATTCATATGAAGACTGCTGTAGTCAAAGTATTATGCACTCTCTTGTGCATGAAGACCAGACGTAAGGCCCACGTCAGAGGAAAATGATCGAACAGACTGCTTTGCCGCCATTCAAGAAGGAGAAAGCACTCAACAGCAGTGCGAACTACATAAAAGAGTCGTATAACCGACCGTCGAGGGAAAAGACGTGCGTGCTTAGAGGCTCTCAGGTTTCGAGAATGCCTTGGTGTCCCGCTGGGAAGGATTACAGGCAGTCCGTCACGACGATTCGAGAAAGGCTCGCAGTCACCGCAAGGTATATGACGTCTGCAGGAAAGGCTATAGAGCCGCTTCACACGGTCTGGCTCTGTTCGGCACTTTATGATCTCCATCTTTCAGGCACTCAATCATGTGGACACATCACCGCATCCCTCAACAGGAACTAGCAGGATGTTGGATGTACACTGCATCTGTCAGTGACAACAGCAACGATCTTTCATCGTCTACAGTACTCCGTCGTAACACTTGACTAAGCCGACTTTCTCAGTGTTGCCTCTACGTAACTAGGAAGCGCACAGAACGTTCAAAGAGAATCAACGGCCAAACAATGTACCAGTAGTCCTCGTGATCGTAAATCAAAAATAAAGTACCGCAGCACACCACTACAGAGTCAAAATCAAGTGGCGCAACCCACTGATTGCAGTGGAATATCGTACTGTATTTCATCTTCTGTATCTACGTGGCGTTCAATTACAGAATGACGATGCTATTATATTCATGGTGAACCGTTTGCTGCACAGCCAAAATAAAGATTTTTACAACCCAGAGCTCCTGAAGTTAATATATACAGGAGGATTCTCAGCATTACCAAGTTTTAGTGTCACAGGACGGTTTATTCCGAGGAGATAGAGAAAACACTGTGGCATCCCTCGTAGGTGGAGGTTACGTAAGATAGCACACTCTCATACAGACACTTGATGGAAAACGTATCATTTAAAAACGGGAAACATTCCACCAACAAATTAGCAGGGACCGTCTGGAGCCTAACACCCTGAGAACAATCTTGGTCTCACACTACAGATAACAAATTATCGGCCGACTGGAAAGAGAGCTAGGTAGACCTTGTAAGTGACTGATGGAGATCAGAACAGGTGCCTACTTAACTCTTGGAAGGAGATTATGATAATTTAAGGCACCCTGTGGGTGCGTAGTATATATCAAGACGACTAACATACTAATCATCGAAGCAATGCAACCTCTAGGACTGTTACAGACACACCTGCAGCGCTAGCGCACGTAGCTCGCCTCCATCCTAAATTTCTACAATATTCGCGAAGCATAGGCCATGCCATGCAATGAGATCACCGAGTTCAGTACTGCAGCGTTCAGCTAGCACGATAGACACCCTACCACCAGCCAGTCTCTATGAGTTGTGAGTGGCAGGCATGCTTTTGTAGTCTATAATAGACCCCCAACGGTTTCAGTGTGTGATTAGTCCATGGTTCAACATCCCGTCCCCATCATAACTAAAAAGGATACGATGGTTTTTTTGTCTACCTGGATTAGCACATAACTTAAATAGACTCAGAAATATAGACAACCGACTCGTTACAAATTTTCTTCTCCATTTAAAACTTAAGTCTTTAGTTTCTCATCTCGTTCAACTTCAATAAAATGCGCAAAGAGTGCCGGCTTCTGTAATTCAGTAGTGTTGCTGTTGTGGTCTTTAGTCCAGAGACTGGTTTGATGCATGTATACATGTTACTCTATCCTGTGCCAATTTCGTCATCTCCCAGTACCTACTGCAACCTACATCCTTCTGAATCCGTTTAGTGTATTCATCTCTTGGTCTCCCTCTACGATTTTTACCCTCCGCGCTGCCCTCCAGTACTAAATTGGTTATCCCATGTTGCCTCAGAATATGCCCTACCAACCGATGCCCTCTTCTACTCAAGGCGTGCCCACAAATTTCTCTTCTCCGAAATTCTACTCAGTACCTCCTCATTAGTTATGTGATCTACCCATCTACTATTCAGCATTCTTCTGTAGCACCACATTTCGAAAGCTCCTATTCTCTTCTTGTCCAAACTATTTATCGTCCACGTTTCACTTCCATACATGGCTACACTCCATACAAATACTTTCAGAAACGACTTCCTGATACTTAAATCTATACTCGATGTTAACGAATTTCTCTTCTTCAGAAACGCTTTCCTTGCCATTGCCTGTCTACATTTTATATCCTCTCTACTTCGACCATCATCAGTTACTTTGCTCACCAAATAGCAAAACTCCTTTAATACTTTAAGTGTCTCATTTCCTAATCTAATTCCCTCAGCATCACCCGACTTAATTTTACTACATTCCATTATCCTCGTTTTGCTTTTGTTGATGTTCATATTATATCCTTCTTTCAAGACACTGTCCATTCCGTTCAGCTGCTCCTCCACGTCCTTTGCTGTCTCTGACAGAATTACAATGTAATCGGCGAACCTCAAAGTTTTAATTTCTTCTCCATGGGTTTTAATTCCCACTCCATATTTTTCTTTTGGTTGCTTTGCTGCTTGCCCAATGTACAGATTGAATAACATCGGGGATATGCTACAGGCCTGTCTCACTCCGTTCTCAACCAATACTTCTCTTTCATGCCCCTCGACTCTTCCAACTGCCATCTGGTTTCTGTACAAATTGTAAATAGCCTTTCGCTCCTTGTGTCTTACCCCTGCCACCTTCAGAATTTGAAAGTGAGTATTCCAGTCAACATTGTCAAAAGCTTTCTCTAAGTCTACAAATGCTAGAAACGTAGGTTTGCCTTTCCTTAATCTATTTTGTAAGATAAGTTGTAGGTTCAGTATTGCTTCACATGTTCCAATATTTCTACCGAATCCAAACTGATCTTCCCCGAGGTCGGCTTCTACCAGTTTTTCCATTCAGTTGTAACGGAATAAAATTAAAATATCCGTTATTTCTGCTGTTTGACCAGGTATCGTTTGAGAGAACCAATTACGCAGATCGCGGTGAACTTTACAAGCGTACCGAGCGATTCTCCATTTTCTTGAAACCTGCTAACTACGTATTTCCACTTGCATGTCTCTGCACTCTTGATAATTATAATGAGGTCCCCCTTCCAGTCTACATTATTAGTGACAATTCCGTGAACCAAGTGTATCTCATCAGAAATATCCGCTGAACGTATGACTTGCTTGGACGCTATTCCGGGTTACTGCATGATCTGCGTGAGAGACAGAATAACCTGAAGCACGGAATATGAACTTTCGTCTCCTCTACTTTACTTCCAACAAAGTTGCAGGCTGGTGTCCTAGTTCTTTGGATTTCGCTTAGTTCGCTGGTATAGTGAAAGTCTTGCGACGCCGGTCGTGGTATCGACCGCTTTCACTTTCTGAGCTCGGCTTCCTCATCGTGTATACGCTTCTGCTCGACAGACACAATGAGTTAATAAAAGTCTTGTTTTCTACGTCCGTCTCATGAACGGTGTTGAAGCTTACTGGCATTATGAAGTTGCTCCCACTTCCAATTTTCTTGACAGTTTTAATGTGAATGTTATGAAGTACAACACATCTGCCGTATCTTTAAAACACACATACCACTACATAGCTGTAATGAAATTCAGCTGTATGACTTCTTAATTGTTTGCAACTGTTATTGTAGAACTGTTCTACATATGCATGGAAACATAGACTGAAACGTATATTCGTTAGTGAACTGTATTACGGTTATAGATGAAGAAAGTGGTTTATGGTTCATTTTGCGATGTATTCGCACTTGGTATAGTTTCTTACAGGCTGAAGTCTGGGTAGGAACTCGTGAAGAGACTGATGTAGCAGTGCATGCGCTTTGTGATTAGCTACGGCTAAGTTACGAAAGAGAGCTGAGCAAATGCGGCCGCTACCATTTTGTGACATTTGTCTCTGCAGCTCAATAAGGTGCAATTTTAAAATTGCAAAACATGGAGTATCATGGGTGATATGAGTTTGGTTGACACTAACAACAGCTGAGAGAGTTCCTTTCGACTGAAACAATGTAATATCTGTGCCATGCATGTTGCTTCAGTAGGAGGATGGGGATACACAAAGTATGGCCCGCAGTTGTAAACGAGAACGAAGGAAAGATTAGCTGAGGATCTTGCAGGAAGTGTAAGGGGAACCGACGAGCACACAAGTCCAAAATCCCTGTGATTACTGGAGTGAAAGGGACACACATTTTAGGTAAGTGTCAGGGCACAGATAGTCAGTACTGAAAGAAATTAGAACAGAACAGGCCCACACTTACTGGAAATGTTTCCCGAAAAATAAAATTAATTTCTTTCATAGCAACATAAAGGGCTTGAGAAACAAGACAGATAAGATTGTTGTATGCCTGGATGTGGAAAATTCTAAAGTGATAGATGTTCTGTGCCTCTCTGAACAACACGTACCCACGACATTCAAGAAGTTAAATATAACGGATTACAGACTATCATCATTTCCGTGTAATATGAACCCGAAAAGTGGATGAGTTGTGACATAAGTAAAAGTTGTGTGAAGATGGTGTCTGTTCTTTCGGACATGTCTGAAAGAACAGATACCATGTTTATATAGTTAAGGCTAACCGGCCATTGACCTTCTTCTTCTGTGCTGGGTTCACACGCATTGCCCGAACTCTTACGGGACTCGGTAAGATTGTCTGCCGCGAGTAATGAGTGTAATGGGCAGGGGCACTAAGAATGTAGTATGTGGACATTTAGTTGGGAATGTGGGTCACACGGGGAGCGTGGAAGGGATAAATCCCTGCAGTCGCACTATCCTCTGTGCCCTCGGTGGCTCAGATGGATAGAGCGTCTGCTAAGTAAACAGGAGATCACGGGTTCAAGTCTTGGTCGACGTACATATTTTCAGCTGTCCCCGTTGATGTATATCAATGCCTGTCGACAAATTAGGGTCTTGATTTAATTATCATTTCACAAATTCAAAAATATTGAAACAAATAGTTTTCTTATTGATCAGATTTAGATGCAGAATACATGTTTGATAATTGTAACAGCCTGCAGAACCCTTCTGGAAACATTCAGCTGTTTATGAGATATCTAGCTGTACTACTTAGCTGCCTGTGAGGCAAGAGGAAACTGTTCGTAGATTGTAGAGATTTTCGTTTGAGTTTCTTAAATGATACCAGCAAGAAAATAAAACCGAGTCTTTATTAGAATATTTCAACGTAATTTCAGTAGTCAGTTTTCAACTCGTATGCAGCATGCTAGACACTGCTATTAATGAACACCCAATTGTTAACCGAATGCCTGATCACGATGCATAATTAATGGAAATAAACAGTTTGGAACCTTACAGCCCTGAGGCAGGCTATTACACAGCAGTGACTCTTATGAATGAGAACAGGATAGAATGTTTTAAGAGTAGGTGCAAAGAGGTGATATTGGATGAGAATTTTAGAAAGAGATGCTACGTCAAATTAAATTTATTCCATCGTAATTAGTCTCAGCATTTGAAAGTTAATTTCCTAAAAAGTTATCCGAAAGATCAGTACAAAGAAAAAGTAAGCCTTGGATAACTAAGTGAATTTAAATCTCTGTAAGAAGATGAGGGATATTTATACAAAGGCCATAGTAAGACAAGGTCTGACTTTACTTGCGCATTAGAAAAACTGTAGTACTTAAAGGAATGTCACTGAAATGTCCAGAGGTATGCACGACCTGCTAGAAATAAATAATGTAGATAATAAGGTAAAAACGATAGGGGTTGGATTCCTGGTCTAGGGGTAGCGTCTTTGATTAGCAATCAAAACGAAGGCTTAACGCTTGAATGTTCTCTCTTCAGTATCGTAACAAACACGTCCATGCGCGCTTACGAAATCCTTATAAGCTTTATCCATATTTAAAACCTCACCTTTTCGTGTGCATGCTTCCCCTAAGAGTCTGCAGAGATCACGATGGTCGGTTGGCAGGTTCTCTGTCACCCTGTCTGTTTGCTCCATAGTCGGGAAATATATTTTCCCCCTCG
The DNA here is from genome assembly GCF_023898315.1 of Schistocerca nitens. Lineage (NCBI taxonomy): Eukaryota > Metazoa > Arthropoda > Insecta > Orthoptera > Acrididae > Schistocerca > Schistocerca nitens. The sequence continues at coordinate 475,615,579 of NC_064621.1, read as the reverse complement.
GGTGACTGAAACACATCATCAGACGCAGAGCACTCTGAAAAATTTCCCGATTTTCTAACCTACTTATGCGTAAGTGACTCGTAAGATCATCATAATCAATTATGTTGTTCTTGTGTTGTTTGGGGTTTCTGTCTGTGTCCTGTGATGCACCCTGATATTTGTCTTCGTTTGTTGTTAGTGTGCACTGGGAATTTTATATAGCTGGACTATTTGTCACTGTATTATTAGGCAGATCATTTGTATGTTGCATTAGGTTTCCGCTTTCTCTGTTATTAGAATGTTGCCTGTTTCCGCTTTCTTTGTTATTAGAATGTTGTCTGTCGACTTGGGGGTTATGTGGCAACTGAGTGTTTCCTTTTAGGCAATTTCCCCATGTGTCTGTGTCGTGTGTACTGCCACCATTTGTGACCCGTTGAGGCTTTATGTACCGACTGCTTGCTACGTGGTAGTCAATGGCTCCCTGCACACACATTTCGTCTACGTAATCAATGATGTTAAAATATCTTTGCTTTATTACGTCACAAGTTTGCAGTGATGGAAGATAGTTCGTTTCTAGGTCTCTTAATTGTATTATACCCACATGTTATCTTCAGACGATAGCACGCTACCAATCTCTCGTTTTAGTTGAATGAGACTTATGTTTGCTCCTGCATGTATAGTTTCTTTGCGTATCTATACCAGTGTTCAAGATCGGGGCTAATGCCTGACCGCTGTATCTGTAATCCGTGTTTGTGAAAGTTGTGGATAACGTCATATTCGCTTTGTTTGCCTTTCGTAAAACTGCTTGTAGGCAGGGCAATCACGCCCTGCTGCCTTACCACATATTCTGTTCCTGTATTTGCATGATATACATCCAGCTGCGACATACTTTCGGTATTCTGACTGGTTGTGACCTGGCTTCACACATTTTCCACACACTGGTTCTTTATCGCAACGTTTCTGCGGATGATCTAGAGCACAGTAACTGAAGCATTTCTGAACAGCCACAAAATCTTTGTTGTATAAGAACTCGAACTGAATATAGATTCTTTCCCTTTGACGGGGTCCCGGGTTCGATTCACGACGGAGTCAGCGATTTTCACCTGCCTTGAGATGAGTGGGTGTTTGTGTTGTGCTCATCAGACTGGACAGAGCAAAGATTGCGAAATTGTACGGGCGCTGATAATCACGCAGTTGAGCGCCCTACAAACTAAACATCATCACCATCATCACCTTTCTCTTTGCAGCAGCACAAGACCAAACCTTGGCATGAATTAAAGCATATTATTAACTCTTAGTTTACCTTCTGGGCATGTTTTGAACTTTATTTTAACTTCGTCCTAGCACTCTAGTAGAGGGACAAGGTTCGAGTCAAGACACGCTGCATTGTTGCCAAATTTATTCAAGATCGCGGCGATGACGTCATCGAAGATGGCATGTAGACTTGGCAACATCGCATGACGTCATCCAAGACGGCGGATTTTGGCGGGAGAATGGTCCAATTGTGCTACATCCACTAACCTAACCTCAAGAAAAAATGGCAGGAATTATGAATTTTGGCGGGAAAATAATCCAATTGTGATACGTCCACTAACCTAAGCCTCCAGAAGCAAAAATGGAGGGAAGTTTGAATTCCAACAGGATAATGCATGCAAAGACCGTACTTGTCTTTTTATTATTCATTATTATTATTATTATTATTATTATTATTATTTATTGTAGGCCTGCCTCCACTAGAAAATCCCGCCAAATTCAAATTCCAACATGATATTCTCTGAAAACTGTACTTCTATGTATTATTATCATTTATTATTTATTCAAGATGTCCGATTTTCTCGGTGAGAAAGCCATTCTCCTTACATCCATAACAAAAATCAATCACAAGTTCAAATCCCAACACCATAATTAATCACGCGTACGAACTTTCTCCATCACTTATCTTTTTTCACTGGTACCCTATCATAATCGCATCAAATAATAAACTGCTCTTATAGTAACGTAAGTCACATCCTTTGATTTTGCAGGGGGGAAGGGACTGAAGATTTTATTTCAAGCAATACGGTCATCACTTGTTCTCCAACACAGTCAGCACACACATCTTTGATATCGCAGTGCAATCACCACAACGTCCGCGCTCCACCTGAATTAGTTCAAATCCTGGATGGCGCACGGAGACACTGCCTACACCTGTCACATGAGGCGGCGAGCCACTAGCGTGGGGGGGCGAGCCCAGCGATCGCTCCCACGGCGTAAACATGTTTTCGCGGGAAATGCTGGAACTTGTCGAGTTTGACGTCACAGAGGCCCCTTGACCACTCACCGCGTGTATTCGTCGCCTCCGCACGCTCCCCGCCAAAATTGTCTGCCTCGGAGCCGAATCACACAACGGTCGACCGTTCGCTGACACACTTTTGGCGCCACGTTCAAACCTCTCGATGCCGACCACTCACCGTCCACCACGTGTCCATGTGCGAGCGAGAACGCAGTGCTACACTTTTGGAGGCAAATTTTGCTCAATAGTGGAATCCGCCATGACTATATAACAGCTCATTTGGACCGCAGTAGAACGCCCGCTAATTGACTTGCTCTCGCGCGCGCGTAATAACTGTACAATCGCTACGCCGCCGCCTCGCTTACGTCTCACACCCCCCATACACGCGACGAATATAGCCTTCTGTAGATACCTGGAAAATGACTCTTTATTTCAGACATTACGGTCATGCAGGTGTGTCCCAACTGACTTCTCCATGCCCACACAGCGAAACTCCAGAGCGCAGCTGACGTACGCGCGGCCGGCTGAGCCCGCTCCATCGACAGCTCCCTGGCCAGCTGACGTCAAGCGACCAGCAGGTGCCTGCACAGCCCCCACGGTCAGCTGCGCTAGCCACAGAGTCCGACTATGTAAACATCTTTCCACACCCGCGAGCACTTAACGCTGGACACGATGGAACCTGTCGACCGCTTGCCGGACAAAGGATACGTTTGGCGCCAGAGTTTGACCGACAGTGGAATCCACCATGACTGTATAACAGCGCGTTTGCTCGTCGCGAGAACGCTCGCTAATTCACTCTCACCGCCCCGCTGTATTAAATTATTCAATTTACAATTTCATATACGTATGCTAACGTGTTCAACTCCCTAATTTCAACTACTTTTCTAGGACCAGACCGCCACCTCCTCGTCCTAGGAACCAGCGCCAAGTTTGAAATCTGCCAGTAAACAAAGCTCACTTGCGCTTCCGCCACCAACCTAAGAAAATTGTTTCAAACTAAGCCACCAGCAATCAGCCTCTTCCTACACGTTTCTGGTAAACGGACTCACCCTGCACTAGGTCCATGGACCGAGGAACGAATTTACTTTATTTAGGAATGGAGTATATGTATCACACCTACATGTCCCACATCATACAGACCTGCAAAACACGCCTACATAACTCATTTATAATGTTCTAGACACACACTTGCTAATTGTAAACAGTTAAAAATAACTCATAGCACAACCTACAGACATGCGAACTGCTCGTAAGTCCGCAGCTCGTGGTCGTGCGGTAGCGTTCTCGCTTCCCGCGGCCGGTTTCCCGGGTTCGATTCGCGGCAGGGTCAGGGATTTTCTCTGCCTCGTGATGACTGGGTGTTGTGTGATGTCCTTAGGTTAGTTAGGTTTAAGTAGTTCTAAGTTCTAGGGGACTGATGACCATCGATGTTAAGTCCCATAGTACTCAGAGCCATTTGAACCATTTTTGAACTGCTCGTAAATAATGCAAAACATTTACCTCCAAATAGCCAAACAACTGGTAATTTTCGGAAATAATTTCAGTGCATAGGCTGATGGAAGGAAGAACGAGTGTACTGTATTTATTTGCCACATATCTATTTGAAGCTTTTACTTTTCATAGGTTTCGATATGTAAGGCTGACATAAGGCAGTTTCTGAACTCCTGTAGCGCACTACACTTGGAAACACAAGCACACCCATCAAGATATTCATTCCAATCCAGACCTGTAACTCCTCTACAGATAAATTTGTCCAGATATTTGTCTGCTCACATTCTGACCAGACGGCCGTTATTGCGCAAAAACAGCTCAGACTGCGCTGAGATGCTCAGGGAAGTAAGGAAGGGCTGCACTCTATTTATTTGGAGCCCTTTTATTCAGTCGTGGAGTATATTAGTCACAAAACACCCGCACTGATCCAACTGTGGTCATCTGACACAGGACACAATCACTTAAACAACACTTAAACAACTCCTAATTTCACCACACAATAGCAAACAGCTTTTAAATAATGCAGTACACAATATCAGCAGACGAGCTCTATACTCTTAAACTCTCCAAATAAAGCACCGCACAGTGCACAGACACAGCCGGCCGAAGTGGCCGTGCGGTTAAAGGCGCTGCAGTCTGGACCGCTACGGTCGCAGGTTCGAATCCTCCCTCGGGCATGGATGTTTGTGATGTCCTTAGGTTAGTTAGGTTTAACTAGTTCTAAGTTCTAGGGGACTAATGACCCCAGCAGTTGAGTCCCATAGTCCTCAGAGCCATTTGAACCATTTGAAGTGCACAGACATGCTCGCAAAATAGTGCAACAGACGCGCCCAAACACCACCAGCTGCCAAACCGACCAAAAGTCTCTGCTCGGCCTCCCCCAAACATGACCTCAACACAGTCGCATTCACAGCTATCACCGGAGAAACTGATATCGTCTATGCGCCTTAGATTACGCTTCAAGGCAGGCCGCACGCGCGTGCGGTCGGCGGGGAAGGGGATTCCAGAGTCTCCAGCCAAGTTGAGCTTCCGAGCGCTCGTGACAGCCAACACATGTGAAACCTCCGTTGTTCTTTTCATGTATACCGCCGGCGTCTCAGGTCTGGACCTGCCGTCACGTCTATTCTCAGAATAGCTCATAGCTCGTTGACACACTCGATTAACGCGGCCGGGAAAACATTTACTACTCGCATGCAACCGAGATGGTGACGGAAAAACCAAATCACTCTGATCTGCGCTGCAGGCGCGTGTAATCATTGAGAACACTCTAGTTATTTTTTTCGAACAACTTATTTAACCATACAGTGTATCTATCACGCTATCACAAAACACCAATCCCAGATGTGCCCTGGGCCATGTTGCACAGCCCACAGACACGCACCCAATCATAAATTCAGTACACACTATAGCAAACTGCAACTAAATAATACATCACACAGATGTGTAGATACGCTCAGTACTCGTAGACTATCCTAATAACGCATAGCAGAGCCTGCAGATCCGCTCGCAGACGTGCGCAGGTACCCCCACTCTGCACCCTACCTACAGGATCTTGAAGTCACCCATCCGTCTGATTTCAGACCTCGCACAGCCCCTGCTCGGCTTCCGCAAGCGTGAGTTGGCGCGGTCAACACGCTCGTCAGCGGTCAAAGCACACACATACGTCCGTCCAGGACCGCGATCCCGAGCCGCGACCACCGAACGCGGTTGAAAGTCAACTTTATATCAACGTAGCATAATTCCAAAGTGCAGCCTCCACACGCTAGACACAACATAGCAGCACATGTCTTTACCTCTTATGACACTGTAGCACACTGCACATTGCTCCTCACAAGACATTACACGGCCTTTTAACTAAACATAACCACACATTCCTGCTCTCGCCTCGTCGAATGACCAGCCACCTAAAAACCTTCTCAATATTATTCCTACTTTACATTTTTTTTTTAAATAAGATCTAATTTACACCTCCCACCGCACCTAACCTCACACCTGTCTCACCATCAACATATGCAAACGTCCTCAACCCTATCTTGACACTCATATATCACCCCAAAAACCATGCCCATCAATCAATTTACCATTCTCATCCCTCTTTTCGAATTACAAACGTGGCCTCTATCTAAACACCAATCAACTCATCTTTCTCGCACTTTCAACAGTAAAATTAGTTTTACCCACACCCAGAAATACCAAACGCCATTAAGGGCACTTTTGGCTCTGAGCACTATGGGACTTAACATCTATGGTCATCAGTCCCCTAGAATTTAGAACTACTTAAACCTAACTAACCTAAGGACATCACACAACACCCAGTCATCACGAGGCAGAGAAAATCCCTGACCCCGCCAGGAATCGAACCCGGGAACCCGGGCGCGGGAAGCGAGAACGCTATAGCACGACCACGAGCCCAAACACAATTAAAGAGTCAAACTTTTATACAGTGCATGAAGCACATATGACAATATTCAAAGCCTGGTCCATATTTACCACCTCCACCTTCAATTAAATATTATTACCATTGACGCAACATTCTGCCAGCGCTCGATTTTTACCTATTTTTCCGCTCTTAAATGTTGTCGCTAGCGGTCGAATATCACTATCTATAGATTGCATAAATTTCCACATAAAAAAAATCTCGCCCCGCCGTTTAGAGACTCCTATATCCGAACTCATAGCATCATCCCACTATCACTTGCTCTTATCTAATTACTCATCCATCAGCAGACAGCTATTTTTTGTACAGTGGTAGCTAAACTGCGCCATCAACTTATCACCATTCGCGAAACGTATCTTCAAATATGTAAACACAGTTACTAAATTACACAGCGGTCCTGCTGAGGACATGACCTTCAATATTACAGTTCTTAATCCAATAACCACCGAAACAAGTACTAAATGCTCAAACTAATCCCATAGCGCCTTACAAAGCGAGTGTCAGAGCGCCGCCGGCGGCATGTCAAAGCCACATAGCTGTCCATCTAAACAGCCATCCACTCAGCCCCAGAACCAGAATGCTGAAGTGGGCTCTCCCTATACCTGCTGTCCAGCTATTGTCTAACGACTTACAGTGCACAAATGGATTCCTGAATAGCGCAGATCTCTATCTCCCCCTTGCACCTCCAACAGGACATGTAAACAGTGTCTCCCCCAGCCAGCGAACCCGACGTCATTCACCCTTCGCTGATAATTTCCACTCGCATATATAAAACCATATTCACTCCTGCCAAAACTCACTTAATAATAAAAAAGCATTCTCCCTTTCTAAGCATAGATGAGTATGCATTTATCTTCACCCATCTGATCTTTGCAATTTAAGTCAGAGAAACACATATCTATTACCTTCTGCAACCTATATAAAAACCGAACGAACTCAGTTACTACAACAGGACCTTGTTTTGACCATTCCCCAGTAATGCGCGCAATGTTGTACGCCTCAAACTAGGTACAAGTACAACAGATCCTCAACACCCTATCATCTTTATCCTCTACCATCAAACAGTGAAAAAGTCACAAAGACACCAATGCGATCCACCTTCAGTGTGGACAAACGGAGTTCACAATACTCCCCCCGAATAACTCAGAGTGCAACCATCCAAGAATTCCTAACAACTCACCAAATCCAACACCTCAAACTACAAATGCCTATATGAACAAGATCATATTAAATATACACACACGCTGCAGAGAGCCCTTTAAAGTTTGATCACCCATACTCTAAGTGAATCAGAAGCCGTCTCTGGCCCTTGTTTAAACAGTGTTTTCTAACACGCTTTTGCACACTGCCGAGCATTTCGTCTTTCTGCCGCGACTTTGAAGTCATTGTCTGATTTTAAACAGACATTAACATGGACTGATGCACAGTCTCTCACAGGAAACTCATATTCTTACAGTTGATAGCATAACATTGAATGATTTTAAATAAAGGACACCCGCAACACAAGGAAAATAGAAGAACCTGCTGGCGTTGTAGCCACTTCCCTCGAAAGTGATTGACCATCTCTACATTTACACTCATATGTCGCAGTGACCGAATCGTTTATAACTCTGCATTCAATTTCTAGTCATTGGTCATTTTTGCACACAAGTACAGGATCACCGTTTTCGGTGCTAGCAACCCTGGAAGTTGCGGTCCATCAACCAAAATTTCTCCCTCAACTCAAGCAAGCATTGTCAGTCAATCATTATATCGTACCCAATGCACAGATGTGAGGCGTGCATGTACAAAGAGATACAGAAAACACAGCAAGCCTAGAATCGCCTTGGTTAGATTTAGAGACAATTTTAGAACACAGAACGATAACTTATGTCGTGGTCACATGGATGGATCTGACATAAAATCGAAAGAAATGCGAAAACTGATTAGCGCATAGATATAAACTAACCTAATATACACAGAAATGCGGTGAAAAATGAGAATGTACTTGCTTATCTTCTGGTTGGCAGGGCGGGAATTTGTACATGGAGTCAAGTATGCGGCAACAAGAGAAATGCAGGAAAACGATGACTTCGAAGCGAGCCGAATAAGGAAGGCAGTCAATTTTTTCTCGTTGAGTTCGTATTATAGTGTATGTCTACTGAGGTAGCAGTGATACACGCGAGTTGAATACTGAATTTGATGCTTTTCAGGAGGACAGAGAATCATTCACGTCTAAACTTACATCTGTGTTAAATCATACAATTAGCAAGCATGTGTCTAGAACATTATAAATGAGTTATGTAGGAGTGTTTTGCAGGTCTGTATGATGTGGGACATATAGGCGTGATACATATTCTCCATTCCTAAATAAAGTAAATTCGTTCCTCGGTCCATGGACCTAGTGCAGGGTGAGTCCGTTTACCAGAAACGTGTGGGAAGAGGTTGAGTGCTGGTAGCTTAGTTTGAAACAATTTTCTTAGGTTGGTGGCGGAAGCGCAAGTGAGCTTTGTTTACTGGCAGATTTCAAACTTGGCGCTGGTTCCTAGGAGGAGGAGGTGGCGGTCTGGTCCTCGAAAAGTAGTTGAAATTAGGGAGTTGAACACGTTTGCATATGTATATGAAATTGTAAATTGAATTATTTAATATAGCGGGGTGGTGAGAGTGAATTAGCGAGCGTTCTCGCGATGAGCAAACGCGCTGTTATACGGTCATGGTGGATTCCACTGTCGGTCAAACTCTAGCGCCAAACGTATCCTTTGTCCGGCAAGCGGTCGATAGGTTCCAAAGTGTCCAGCATTAAGTGCTCGCGGGTGTGGAAAGATGTTTACGTAGTCGGACTCTGTGGCTAGCGTGGCTGACTGTGGGGACTGTGTGGGCACCGCTGGTCGCTTGACGTCAGCTGGCCAGGGAACTGTCGATGAAGCGGGCTCAGCCGGCCGCGCGTACGTCAGCTGCGCTCTGGAGTTTTGCAGTGTGTGCATGGAGAAGTCAGTTGGGACACACATGCATGACCTAATGTCTGAAATAAATTGTCATTTTTAAGGTATTTACAGAAGGTTATGTCCGTCGCGTGTATGGAGGGTGTGTGACGTAGGCGGGGTGGCGGCGCAGCGATTGTACAATTATTACACACGCGCGAGACCAAGTCAATTAGCGAGCGTTCTAGTGCGGTCAAAATGTACTGTTATATAGTAATGGCGGATTCCACTGTGGAGCAAACTTTGCCGCCAAAAGTGCAGCACTGTGTTCTCGCTCGCACAGGGACATGTGGTGGACGGTGAGCGGTCGGCATCGACAGGTTTGAACGTGGCGCCGAAAGTGTTGCAGGGCAATGGCCGACCGTCGTGTGATTCAGCTCCGAGGCAGACAATTTTGGCGGGAACGTGCGGAGGCGACGAATGCACATGGTGAGCGGACAAGGGGGCGCTGTGATGTTAAACTTGACAAGTTCCAACGTGTCCAGCGAAAACATGTTTACGACGTGGGAGCGATCGCTGGGTTGGCCCCCCACACTAGTGGCTCGCCGCCTAACGTGACAGGTGTAGGCAGTGTCTCCATGCGCTGGGCAGGGCGTGGTGAGGATTTGAACTAATTTCAGGTGGAGCGCGGACGTTGTGGTGACTGCACTGCGATATGAAAGATGTGTGTGCTGACTGTGTTGGAGAACAAGTGATGACCGTATTGCTTGAAATAAAGTCTTCAGTCCCTTCCCCCCTGCAAAATCAAAGGATTTGAATTACGTTACTATAAGTGCAGTTTATTGTTTGACGCGATTATGATACGGTACCAGTGAAAAAAGATAAGTGACAGAGAAAGTTCGTACGTTTGATCAATTATGGTGTTAGGATTTGAACTTGTGATAGATATTTGTTATGGATGTAAGAAGAATGGCTTTCTCACCGAGAAAGTCAGACATCTTGAATAAATAATAAATGATAATAATACATAGAAGTACAGTTTTCGAGAGAATATCGTGTTGGAATTTGAATTTAACGCAATTTTCTAGTGGAGGTAGGCCTATCATAATAATAATAATAATAATAATAATAATAATAATAATAATAATAAATGATAATGAATGATAGTAAATGATAATGAATGATTATAAATGACAATGAATAATAATGAATGTTAATAAATGATAATGAATAATGATGAATAATAAGAAACAAAAGTAAGGTTTTGCACCATTATTGTGTTGGAATTTGAATTTGGAGGGAATTTTCTAGTGGAGGCAGGTCAATAATAATAAATAATAATAAATGATAATAAATAATAATAAAAAGACAAGTACAGTCTTTGCATGCATTATCCTGTTGAAATTCAAACTTCCCGCCATTTTTTCTTTTGGAGGCTTAGGTTAGTGGACGTAGCACAATTGGACTATTTTCCCGCCAAAATTCATAATTCCCGCCATTTTTTCTTGAGGTTAGGTTAGTGGATGTAGCACAATTGGACTATTCTCCCGCCAAAATCCGCCATCTTGGATGACGTCATGCGATGTTGCCAAGTCTACATGCCGCCATCTTGGATGACGTCATCGCCGCCATCTTGAATAAATTTGGCAACAATGCAGCGTGTCTTGACGCGAACCTTGACCCTCTACTCACTCTTCCTTAGAGATGTGTTTGCTTAAGGAGATCTGATATAGCTCCTACGGGAAGCCCTGATCAGTTAGAGTATTTGCGACCTGACATGCTGCTAGGAGACTTAGGAATTTCCTTGGCTCTTGCTATCACAATAATAATTAACGTGCAGTACAAAGTGTTGGGAACACTTTTGTCAAGGTAACATATGTAAGTGATGAACACCGCAAGTTCTTATGTTGTTAATGTAAGTGTGGGATAGTCCACTGCAAACGTGACATGATGGTACATTAACAAATGTGTAATCGCCAGAATGTTGAATGAAAGCATGCAAACGTGTATGCATTGTGTAACGAAATCCGAATTGCTGCTATAGGAGTTTCTTGTGCTGGATCCATTTCGGCTATATTACCATCTTCAGACGACGTCCGTATAGCATCAGTGGTCGCTGCACTATGTATTGTACTTATAACGCGGTGTACATTTAAGACTCTATAACGTTACAAGCTGTTTTGTGGTTTGTGGCAGTTGTTAATTGTCCCGTCTCTTAATTTTTATAATTTGATGTTTTATAATAAGTTTGACAGATCGACAGTAGTGACATTTGGCCAAAGACGTGTAACAACTGTTTTTGAGTGTATTTGCATGAGTAGGAATAGAAAATATGTCTATTAATGGTAACACTAGTCATGTATACATATCTGGTAAACTGTCTCGTTTTACTTCATTTCGGTAAAAGAACTTGCAAATGATCTATGGAACATATAAGTAACTAATTAACTAACAAAAATGGCGATTTGATACTCAATAAGGCAATATTTCCATAAACAAGAGAGTCAAACGACAGTAGTGTGTGAATGTGGAACGAGGTGCCAACTGTTACATTACGAGTTCGTAGAAAATCATCTCAATGTATACGTAGAAAAACATAATTTCCATTTTCATATGCAAATTTTAAACTAAGTACAGCGTTAGTGTATCCATATATGAATCGCTCAGACGTCCGTAAGTCTGGATTAGCGTCTTCGCAACTCGAGTTCGAGGTCCAGAAAACCACGGCGAAATCTTGAAGTTTCACTGTTAGGATTTAAAGCTAATTCCAGGTGTATACACGAAAGCCGACAGTACTGAAACCTCAAGACGACGAACTGCAGCTCCCATCAAACTGTATCACTTCGGACACGCTTTTCGTTCAAAGTTTTTGAGCGGTCATTGTTTCTTGTCTGATTCTGTGGTCAAGGCTTGAAAGTACAGAAAGAGGACGGAGGTCTCACAAAACGTCTACGGGCCACCGACCCCAGTGCTCGGTAATTTTTTCGGAAGGAACAAACAAACCACCGAATACCAAAGACTCGACTTTGTTGATATTTAGGTTATTGCACGATTTTTTATTTTCAGCTCATCTGTGAAATATCTACGAGTACAAAGCTTGCTAACTCAGTGCAGTGCTCTAAGCTAAAATGGAAATAATACAGGTAGAAGACTTACACACTTAGTACGTGTTACCCACTCCAGTCGTAGCACGACGCACTGAATCATTGTCTTAACTGCCATCCATGCAAATATGGTATCTTTTGTAAAAATTTTGGAGACTTTGAAAATGGTAGATAACGCCGGATTAATTTAATTAAAAAAAATGTCCTTGACAGAGATTGTAAAAAAAGCTTGAAGACAGAAGATTCAGGTTTGTTAAAGGAGAAAACGACAAAGGGGTTGCAAAATATACAGCCGGAACCATGGACTAAATGATGGCGCCTTATATTCTACGTACATTCATAGCCAATGTAATTACAGGTTGTTTAGATTATGCTGTAAAAGCTCGGAGCCCTGAAGACATATCCGTCGATTGGCTTAGGAAAATTATGCTTCCATAGGTAATTACAAAGAATTTTCCATCACGTCATTCACAGTCTTGTGTCACAGTGGATAAATGTTGTAACACTTATGACTATTACTTTGGAAACAATAAACGGTTTACTTGCTTTTTTTCCAACTGCCTCGTTTCCATTTTACTCCTCATAGTAATAAGAATTTGCACAGCTTTCCTTCGACGGAGCCGGCCAGATAAAGTGTCTACAACAGATTCTGCACAGAGGTGTCCTGTGTTAACCTTTGTTGAGAGCGTTGTACTTTGGACACACACCCCGTGTCCCGTAACGTTAGGGTACGAGGATCCCCCGTGACTATCTTCCCTCTCCTGTAAACATCCGCAAGCACAATTCTCTCAAAGTGTCCAAAACGTTTACATATCTGATGTTCCTGTTCCATAAATTACTCTCAATTTGAGCTTCACTGCCATATTTTCGACACTTGATATCTATAGGTTAATTTCTATTAACTTTTAAAAGCTTCCGGAGCGACGTACATGGTGCTCAGACAAGTAATTTAATATAAAAATATGGACCAGCAAATATTGGGAAATACTCCACAAGTGAATGACCAGTATTGAACATGTGACGTCACCACATGATGTACCTTGCCGCACGTGCAGCGGTGGAGCCTATCGTCTGTCGCACCTGATCGTGCCAAGCCAGTGTGCCTCCGGGCCTACGGGCGCGACTTTAGAGCGAGGGGCTCAGCGTTCGAGTCTTGCATCTCCAGACAGAATTTTGTTTTGCAATGCGTTAGGCAATTATTTGTTTACATTGATCTAATATTCTATGCACCGGTCTTGCGATATCTGCTTGTTAATGGCAAAATACAGTACAACAAAAACCTACCGTTTGCGTCACAATGAAATAATTCGTTTCCAATTGCATAGCCAGTTCTAAATGGCGTACGTGTCCTTTACTAAATTCAGTCTGCAGAAAAGGGATATGAAAAGAAATAAATACTAAATTAGAACAGTTTTTGCTTAGTTACAGCCAGGACAATAATTTTAAAACTTATACGTTTACCGAATATCACATTTAAAAAACGCGTTCGAAAACACAATAGGCAAGTGGAGCGATGTGTAGTACTGCCCCCTACCGGACAGTGTTGGATTGACAAACCCTGCACGTGCAGCCATGTACGTCATCTGATACGTCCAATGTTCAACAATTGCCTTCCAATTTAGATTACTTACCGACATTTGCAGCCCCATGTGTCTTACATTAAATTATTTGTTTCAGTATCATCTAGGTCCATTTAGGGTTTTTAAAAAACATGAAGACTCACCCTATATATTAAATGTCACTTTCTTTTCTTACATCAGTTTCAGCTAAGGCCACGGCGGTGTCTATTGCTTCATTCGAAGCCTCTGGGACTTCCAAACGAACCCTAAATGACATTTCTGATGTTTGTCCCAGGAAAAAACAGTATTCAGTGACCGTTCCCTCCTTTACACCTTCAGTTGGCTTATTTATATCTAAAACTGAGGTGCCTGATACATGAGATATTGAACAGCATCCTGATCCGGAACATGTTTTAGACATACCACCATACGTACATGGTGAACGAGTTGTGTTGAAACTCTTTCATTAATGTTAAGAATACTTTCCACTGGTTTTATGTGTATCCCGATCCGGTACTCTGCCAGTCCGACATGGAGCCTCTGGAGATGGAACGAGTACCTGTCTTTATTTACTTACTTGTGTTCTGTCCCTGTACAGCCCGACTTCCCTCCATCCATCCCGTATGAATGAGAAAGCAAGCAAACGAGAGTATTTCAATACTCACTCCAGTACAGAGTGTTTCATAGTCTAGTGTGGTTTGATATAGTGTTGCCAACTCAGGCGCCTTGGTAGGGAATGACATGACCAAAGAAGATAACCGGAGGGCATGGTCGAATCACCGCATTTGTATGAATAATGGAGGGATAGTTGCTACCTGTTCTTCCCACCTAGCGCGTGGCCCGACCATTAGGACAGTGAGAGCCGCGTCGACAGTCATTTGGTTTTCGGCGACTGGACTGGTACGGTGTGGAGATTTTTTTTTAAATTCAAACAAAAGTTCAAGGTCGTCATGAAATTTCTCGAGATTCAAGCTGCAAAATTGTCCTCCTCGGAAACTGCGCGGACCACGCGACGGATTGGATACCAAAGGGGCCTGGGTTCGATTCTCCATCAAGGCGTGGATTTTCTTCGCTCGCTATGTGTTGCCCTGATGTTGTATCATTGTAACTGACGTATGTGTGCAACAGCCAAGAGGGAATAATAAGATTGGACGACCAAGAATTAAGTGGTTGGATTAAAAAGAATGTAAGACAGGGGTGCAGTCTTTCGCCCATGCTGTTCAATCTGTACAGCGAAGAAGCAATGATGGAAATAAAAGAAAGGTTTAAGAGCGGAATTAAAATTCTAGGTGAAAGCATACTGATGATACGATTCGCTGATGGCATTGCTACCCTGAGTGAAAGTGAAGAAGAATTACATGATGTGCTGAATGGAATGCACAGTCTAGTGAGTACAGTATATGGAATGAAAGTAAATCGAAGAAAGACGAAAGCAACGAGAAGTAGCAGAAATGAGAATAGCGATAAAGTTAACATCAGGATTAATGGTCACGAAGTATATGAAGTTAAGGAATTCTAATAGCTTGGCAGCAAACTAACCAATGACGGACGCAGCAAGGAGGACATCAAAAGCAGACTAACACTGGCAAAAAAGGCATTCCTGGCCGAGAGAAGTCTTCTAATATCAAACATAGGCCTTAATCTGAGGAAGAAATTTCCGAGAATCTACGTTTGTAGCAAATCACTGTATGGTAGTGAAAAATGGACTGTGGGAAAACCAGAACAGAGGAGATGTGGTGCTACAGGCGGATGTTGAAAATTAGATTGCCTGGTAAGGTAAGGAATGAGAAGGTCTACAGCTACATCTACATCTACATCCATACTCCGCAAGCCACCTGACGGTGTGTGGCGGAGGGTACCTTGAGTACCTATCGGTTCTCTCTTCTATTCCAGTCTCGTATTGTTCGTGGAAAGAAGGATTGTCGGTATGCTTCGGTGTGGGCTCTAATCTCTCTGATTTTATCCTCATGGTCTCTTCGCGAGATATACGTAGGAGGGAGCAATACTCTGCTTGACTCTTCGGTGAAGGTATGTTCTCGAAACTTTAACAAAAGCCCGTACCGAGTTACTGAGCGTCTCTCCTGCAGAGTCTTCCTCTGGAGTTTACCTATCATCTCCGTAACGCTTTCGCGATTACTAAATGTTCCTGTAACGAAGCGCGCTGCTCTCCGTTGGATCTTCTCTATCTCTTCTATCAACCCTATCTGGTACGGATCCCACACTGCTGAGCAGTATTCAAGCAGTGGGCGAACAAGCGTACTGTAACCTACTTCCTTTGTTTTCGGATTGCATTTCCTTAGGATTCTTCCAATGAATCTCAGTCTGGCATCTGCTTTACACACGATCAACTTTATATGATCATTCCATTTTAATTCACTCCTAATGCGTACTCCCAGATAATTTATGGAATTAACTGCTTCCAGTTGCTGACCTGCTATTTTGTAGCTAAAAGATAAGGGATCTATCTTTCTATGTATTCGCAGCACATTACACTTGTCTACTTTGAGATTCAATTGCCATTCCCTGCACCATGCGTCAATTCGCTGCAGATCCTCCTGCATTTCAGTACAATTCTCCATTGTTACAACCTCTCGATCCACCACAGCATCCTCGACTTGCGCCATAGGGTGGTGGGGTTTCGGGTTCCGATGGATAGGTCAGGAGTCCACTACACGCAACAAGCGGCTACACGGGTAGCAGGGGTTGTGTGGCGTGGGCTGGGCGGTTTTTTAGGTTAGATGACCTTGGGCAAGTACAGAAAGGGCAACAGCCTCAACGGGTGCGGGGCAAAGTCAGGACATGCGGGGACCAAGCAGCAATCGGTATTGTAATTGTCAACTGTCGAAGCTGCGTTGGTAAAGTACCGGAACTTCAAGCGCTGGTAGGAAGCACCGAAGCTGAAATCATTATAGGTACAGAAAGCTGGCTGAAGCCAGAGATAAATTCTGCCGAAATTTTTACAAAGGTACAGACGGTGTTTAGAAAGGATAGATTGCGTGCAACCGGTGGTGGAGTGTTCGTCGCTGTTAGTAGTAGTTTATCCTGTAGTGAAGTAGAAGTGGATAGTTCCTGTGAATTATTATGGGTGGAGGTTACACTCAACAACCGAGCTAGGTTAATAATTGGCTCCTTTTAACGACCTCCCGACTCAGCAGCATTAGTGGCAGAACAACTGAGAGAAAATTTGGAATACATTTCACATACATTTTCTCAGCATGTTATAGTCTTAGGTGATTTCAATTTACCAGATATAGACAGGGACACTCAGATGTTTAGGACAGGTGGTAGGGACAGAGCATCGAGTGACATTATACTGAGTGCACTATCCGAAAATTACCTCGAGCAATTAAACAGAGGACCGACTCGTGGAGATAACATCTTGGACCTACTGATAACAAAAAGACCCGAACTTTTCGACTCTGTATGTGCAGAACAGGGAATCAGTGATCAAAGGCCGTTGCAGGATCCCTGAATATGGAAGTTAATAGGAATATGAAAAAAGGGAGGAAGGTTTATCTTTTTAGCAAGAGTAATAGAAGGCAGATTTCAGACTACCTAACAGATCAAAACGAAAATTTCTGTTCCGACACTGACAATGTTGAGTGTTTATGGAAAAAGTTCAAGGCAATCGTAAAATGAGTTTTAGACAGGTACGTGCCGAGTAAAACTGTGAGGGACGGGAAAAACCCACCGTGGTACAACAACAAAGTTAGGAAACTACTGCGAAAGCAAAGAGAGCTTCACTCCAAGTTTAAACGCAGCCAAAACCTCTCAGACAAACAGAAGCTAAACGATGTCAAAGTTAGCGTAAGGAGGGCTATGCGTGAAGCGTTCAGTGAATTCGAAAGTAAAATTCTATGTACCGACTTGACAGAAAATCCTAGGGAGTTCTGGTCTTACGTTAAATCAGTAAGTGGCTCGAAACAGCATATCCAGACACTCCGGGATGATGATGGCATTGAAACAGAGGATGACACGCGTAAAGCTGAAATACTAAACACCTTTTTCCAAAGCTGTTTCACAGAGGAAGACCGCACTGCAGTTCCTTCTCTAAATCCTCGCGCAAACGAAAAATGGCTGACATCGAAATAAGTGTCCATGGAATAGAAAAGCAACTGGAATCACTCAACAGAGGAAAGTCCACTGGACCTGACGGGATACCAATTCGATTCTACACAGAGTACGCGAAAGAACTTGCCCCCCTTCTAACAGCCGTGTACCGCAAGTCTCTAGAGGAACGGAGGGTTCCAAATGATTGGAAAAGAGCACAGGTAGTCCCAGTCTTCAAGAAGGGTCGTCGGGCAGATGCGCAAAACTATAGACCTATATCTCTGACGTTGATCTGTTGTAGAATTTTAGAACATGTTTTTTGCTCGAGTATCATGTCGTTTTAGGAAACCCAGAATCTACTATGTAGGAATCAACATGGATTCCGGAAACAGCGATCGTGTGAGATCCAACTCGCTTTATTTGTTCATGAGACCCAGAAAATATTAGATACAGGCTCCCAGGTAGATGCTATTTTTCTTGACTTCCGGAAGGCGTTCGATACAGTTCCGCACTGTCGCCTGATAAACAAGGTAAGAGCCTACGGAATATCAGACCAGCTCTGTGGCTGGCTGGATTGAAGAGTTTTTAGCAAACAGAACACAGCATGTTGTTATCAATGGAGAGACGTCTACAGACGTTAAAGTAACCTCTGGCGTGCCACAGGGGAGTGTTATGGGACCATTGCTTTTCACAATATATATAAATGACCTAGTAGATAGTATCGGAAGTTCCATGCGGCTTTTCGCGGATGATGCTGTAGTATACAGAGAAGTTGCAGCATTAGAAAATTGTAGCGAGATGCAGGAAGATCTGCAGCGGATAGGCACTTGGTGCAGGGAGTGGCAACTGTCCCTTAACATAGACAAATGTAATGTATTGCGAATACATAGAAAGAAGGATCCTTTATTGTATGATAGCAGAAAAATCACTGGTAGCAGTTACTTCTGTAAAATATCTGGGAGTATGCGTGCGGAACGATTTGAAGTGGAATGATCATATAAAATTAATTGTTGGTAAGGTGGGTACCAGGTTGAGATTCATTGGGAGAGTGCTTAGAAAATGTAGTCCATCAACAAAGGAGGTGGCTTAAAAAACACTCGTTCGACCTATACTTGAGTATTGCTCATCAGTGTGGGATCCATACCAGATCGGGTTGACGAAAGAGATAGAGAAGATCTAAAGAAGAGCGGCGCGTTTCGTCACAGGGTTATTTGGTAACCGTGATAGCGTTACGGAGATGTTTAATAAACTCAAGTGGCAGACTCTGCAAGAGAGGCGCCCTGCATCGCGGTGTAGCTTGCTCGCCAGGTTTCGAGAAGGTGCGTTTCTGGATGAGGTATCGAATATATTGCTTCCCCCTACTTATACCTCCCGAGGTGATCACGAATGTAAAATTAGAGAGATTAGAGCGCGCACGGAGGCTTTCAGACAGTCGTTCTTCCGGCGAACCATACGCGACTGGAACAGGAAAGGGAGGTAATGACAGTGGTACATAAAGTGCCCTCCGCCACACACCGTTGGGTGGCTTGCGGAGTATAAATGTAGATATAGATGTAGATCTGCAAAAAGCCTCAGTGAACTTCCGATGTCATCCACAAGGTCATTTATGTATATTGTGAATAGCAACGGTCCCATGACACTCCCCTGCGGGACACCTGAAATCACTCTTACTTCGGAAGACTTCTCTCCATTGAGAATGACATGCTGAGTTCTGTTATCTAGGAACTCTTCAATCCAATCACAAATTTGGTCTGATAGTCCATATGCTCTTACTTTGTTCATTAAACGACTGTGGGGAACTGTATCGAAAGCCTTTCGGAAGCCAAGAAACACGGCAACTACCTGCGAACCCGTGCCTATGGCCCTCTGAGGCTCGTGGACGAATAGCGTGAGATGGGTTTCACACGACCGTCTTTTTCGAAACCCATGCTGATTCCTACAGAGTAGATTTCTAGTCTCCAGAAAAGACATTATACTCGAACATAATACGTGTTCCAAAATTCTACAACTGATCGACGTTAGAGATATAGGTCTATAGTTCTGCACATCAGTTCGACGTCCCTTCTTGAAAACGGGGATGACCTGTGCCCTTTTCCAGTCCTGCGCAGAATCGACGAGGAATTAAATATGTGGAAAACACGGAAAAGGAGAAGGTACAGGATGATAGGACATCTGTTAAGACAGGAGGGAATGACTTCCATGGTACTAGAGGGAGCTGTAGAGGCAAAAACTGTAGAGGAAGACAGAGATTGAAATATACACAGCAAATAATTTAGGACGTAGATTGCAAGTGCTACTCCGAGATGAAGAGGTTGGCACAGGGGAGGAATTCATGGCGGACCGCATCAAACAAGTCAGAAGACTTATGACTGAAATTATACTGTTCAGAAAGCTGTATGGGCACACACTGGAAACCACTCATTTAAAAAGAAGACCTCCAAATCTTAGATTCTGTTAGGTAAATGCTAGTTTTTCGGTATTTGACTAAGTAATTGTAATTCTATTTCGTGATATACATGCGAAATTTCCTAATTTTAACCATCTTTCTTTGTGGACCGCATCTTTGGTGTTGGTGTCTTCAGCCAAGCACGTGGTCCTTACTTTGTCTCTCTTTGTGGCAGGATAGAAATAACATGACAGCCTGTGTTATAATAAATACGACCATATACAAGTTGCGTGTGGAATTTCGTATTTTAATGTTTTCTTTGTGAATCGTGTCTTTGTTACAGTGGCGCTCAGCCTAGCACTTGATTGTTTGTCACCTAACATGGTAGAACCATAATAAAATACTTGTGTGTGTTAGAATAAGCACGATGATACACAATTTGACGTGTGAAACCTTGTATTTTTGAATAGTTTTCTTTGTGAACCATACTTCAACTTCACGCGATGATCGAACCAAGTGATGAGTACTTTATAGTTGGTTGTTTTTGGGGCTTGACCAGATAATGGTTAAGATTTTGTTTAAGCAGTACATAAAAGAAAAATTTATTCTCCCTTAGTAACGCTATCGAGCATAGCATTACGGACGTACTATACACCAGTACATACGCTATTAGATCCCATTATCAGTTTGTGTGTTCCAGCGTCTGGGACACACAAAGTTCAGTTAATTAGGGGGAATTTAACGGTGGATATTTGAGTAAATTAATGTTTCCCTTTTGGAACCCACGCATAATCATCGCTTCATCACCCTCCGACCAGCGCTGTACAAGATTAAATAAATCTAGTTTGTTTAGAATCTGTTTAAGAGATCACTTTTAACACCAATATTTCTGATGCACTGAATAATTAATTGAGAGAACGTAAGTGTGTGACATAAAAAGTCTGGTTTTTCCTAGCGCAAAAAAAGGAACATTTAAATTAATGAAACCAGCTTAGATGATAATTAATCCGAGTCATTTCTTTCCCCATCATGTTCTCCCCGTAAGAAATTTCAGAGAATTATTTACTATGACGAAAGTGTTGAATTAATAATCTAACGGGATGATTATCGATGTTAAGGAGACATATAACAACTCGGACGTTTATGAGTCCAATTCCACCAAACCTTACGTACTTCCAAGTATCCAAACAGATTAACATTCCCTTTATCTGTTGCGTAGTTAAATAATTATTAACGATCATTTCATGTCTTTTATCGGGACAAACCCTTTGTTTTCTGGGATACAGTCTCTGCTGGGTGTATTTGGAATGTGAATTTGGATTGCCTAAATGCAAAGAGAGACTGTCTTGCAGCACCTGTAGTAGAAATCAAAGAATGGCAGCAGTCAGAGCAGATACGTACAGTGTACGCAAGGAAATAATGAAGAATGAAGGATAGGGAAAACAACCATATAGAGCCTATCGGTAGATAGTCGTACTGCTATAGAGTATACTCCTGCTGCACAACCATGGAACTTGCTGTTCTCTTCAGGTTGCTGCCCATCTTCAGTTCAGTACATCTTTTAGTACCGTTTATAACGGAGTGTGTGAAATGGCTAGGTGAGGCCAGAGATACTCCAGCAAATGCGGTGCAGGTACAGCAGAGAAGTCGGCTCATGGATACCAGAAAACCATAATTGCTATTCATTTACATTCACTAGACTACAATGTCGTAAGTGATGATGCCGAATGTGGCAAATACAAAGACACTGTGTGTCTTGGTACGCCCACCTCCGGCTTGGCCTTGTGACTGCATTTCTGACCACCTAGTACCGCTGCAGTGTCTCGACTACCTTTACTATAACTGGTAGACCAGTATGACTGCGATTGCTGGGAATATGGCTGGCTGCATCGTGTCCTCAGTGACAGAGCATGAGGGAGTCCTCTGCTGGAACTGCAGCACAGGCGAGGATGGCTAGAACCCCACGTCGTAGTCCCGACCAACAAGGCACCAGAATCGGGAGCTGTCCAAGCACCAGTGTGGTCATGCGATGGACCGAAGTTTGAGGTCTAGCCACAATAGTGATGGTAACATAGTTGGTATAGGGCTGTACGCACAGACTTGACCTCATATTACTGCCCAGCTGTTCGATAATGACGATTTGTTCCCATGGGTTTCAATGCAGCTACCTGGTGCTGACTTCATGGAATGGTCTGCGTTGACGTGTCACAGGAAAACGTCCGGAACAGGGTCGGTGACCAAGTACTATCTGTTGTCGTGCGGTAGTGGATGTAACCACAGAAGCTTCCAGGAGGTTGGTAAACGTCCCAGGGCGTTGACGCGTTGGAAACCTGACGTCATAGTAGCGGCACGTCGTTTCTGAAGTTTCTGAATAGCACGGCGTTGTCTGGCAGTGGTCAGTACTAGGAACCCAGCATTCTGTCCAAGGCACAGTCAATTGGTTGTGTTTTATTCAGTTTGAAATGAGTGAGAGATCTAGAGAAGGTAATAACCAGGGCAGCAATCCCAAACCCTCTGTATCAGTTTAGGACTCGGAAGTACAGAAATCATGTAGCTTTGCGTTATTTGATCAAAGATGACGTCGAGATAGAGTACAACCGCCAGCCTTAACACGTCAAAAATATGAAGGATTCTGTCACAATTTTCTAGCCAGACGAACAAGAGGTGGTCCTTTCGTTATCCAATGGCATCTCAAACCATCACATCAGATGCTGAGCCCATACGACTCTACGCTACGAACGCTACTTTTATGCTTCTCTAAAGTTCCACACACAGAATAGTCCAAGTAATACTGTACGAAGACTCGAGAGTCGTCAGAAGAGACATAGCACCACTCCTGTTTTCAGTGCTTTCCACTATGATAGCCGCCGTGTTGACAGCCACTGATTTTCCAGACGTCGTCGCAGCTGCTGTGTGGCCGTACTCGATCCCTTTTCCTGATTAGAGGTACGTCACGTGACTTTATGAACTAGCACACTCTGGTGAAGATTATATCTGTATTCTTTTGCGTTAATTATATGGAGCCATGGAGACCCTATATGGCGTTGAGTATGATCGTCCTGAACCGTTCACTTCACACTCGTCTGACGGCAGTGGGATTCCGGGTAACATTAGCAGCAATATCGAGGAAGTATAAAAGTCCATCTAGACGGTCCACGATCCTGCAGTTATCGAATTATGAAACGTGACGATTCGCCCCTTACCAATATAATGTGTTAGTACCAAACTAAATAGCCCCAAAAATCAGTCAGTATCACCTTGCCAGATTATGGTCGGGTATTGTGCATCTATATCATGCTCCGTAAGCCACCTAACGGTGTGTGGCGGAGGAGACGTGTGTACCACTAGCTGAGCCCTACAACCCCGTTCCACTCGCGAATAGCGCAGGGAAGAATAATTGTCGGTAAGCTTCTGTACTGGCTCTAATTTCTCGACGTATTTGGGGGGGGGGGGGGGGGGGGTGCGGGAAAGTAATATGTTGTTCGACTCTTCGCTGAAAGTTCTTTCTCAAAATTTCGATAGCAAATCTCTCCGTGATGCGCAACGCCTCTCTTGTAACGTCCGCCAGTGAAATTTGTCGAACGTCTCCGTAAAGGTCTCACGCCGGCAAACGATCCCGTGACGAAATGCGCCGCTCTTCGTTGGACCTTCTCTACCTTTTCTATTAGTCCTACTTGGTAGAGATCCCAGATAGATGGACAATACCCAGGAATCATCAAACAAACCCCTTACAAGCCACTTCCTTGGTGGACGACTTACATTTCCTCAAGATTCTTCGTATGAATCTCAGTCTAGCATCTGCTTTTCCCACTGTTTGTTTTATGTGCTCATTCCACTTAAAGTCTCTCTAGATTGTCACTCCCAGATGTTTTACGGTAGATGCTGTTTTCAGTTGTTTATCATCAATAGTGTAGCTGTATAGTAGTGGATTTCTTTTGCTATTTATGCCAAATATGTTACATTTATTTACATTCATGATCAACTGCCGTTTTTCGGCGGTGGCACATCAATATTCTCTCAGGGCCTTAGCTAAACACCCAACACTAGCCCAAGGTGATTATGCGATTGAATGAGTTACCTGGGCGACGTCTAATATATTTACGCTGCTACCTCATTTCCGAGTGCTCTTTGAGTAGAGGTTAGCAGTGGCAGAAGCTAGCGGCCGGAGATCTCGTTCACGTTCAAAATGTCATGCTGTAAAATAATCCACAGTGATTATAATTTTTTCAAATGTTGCGTTCATTTTGGTACGCCGATGCTTCCAGTTCTCTTGCGACTCTTCTTAGATACATACCCATTTAGTTCAGAGGTCGTCAAACATTTTGGCTCAAGAACCAATACTAAAACAGTGGAGCGTCACTTCTGACCGCATTTGTTCCGGTTTATTATTAATTGGTAACTTACAAAAAATGTTATTTCGTGCGCCCCAAATAAGGTAGCTATTGAATGGGTGCGGTAAGTTGGCCGCCGGTCCCCAAGAACTGATCGATAAAAGTCGGCACCATTCGGAACGCTTCGCGTCGACTGTTCCCTGTCTCAGACTGCTGCCATCCTCAGAGCCCTCGAAGTTGTGACACTGTAATTTCCTAACAGAGTTGTTGTTTGTCTGTGCGGCTGATTTACTGAGTAATTACAGGAACTGTACCCATATTGAGGCCCTTCCCGCCGGAGGTTCGAGTCCTCGGGCATGGGTGTGTGTGTTGTCCTTAGCATAAGATAGTTTAAGTAGTATGTGAGTCTAGGGACCGATGACCTCAGCACTTTGGTCCCTTCAGAATTCACACACATTTGAACATTTTGAACTCATACTGAAATGCATCAAGCAACATCATCAATGATTACCAATTGCTCTGAATCTCATTTTTCGTCTACTCATTGTGTTGTACTACAACAGCCTTTATTTAATATCATACTCCTTGCAACAAATGCTTACCGCATTTGAAGATGGCCGTCACTATAATGCACGTTCACAAATACAAATTACCGAGCGAGGTGGCGCAGTGGCTAGCACACTGGACTCGCATTCAGGAGGACGACGGTTCCATCCCGCGTCCGGCCATCCTGATTTAGGTTTTCCGCGATTTCCCTAAAATCGCTCCAGGCAAATGCCGGGATGGTTCCTTTGAAAGGGCACGGCCGACTTCCTTCCCCGTCCTTCCCTAATCCGATGAAACTGATGACCTCGCTGTCTAGTCTCCTCCCCCAAACAATCCAATCCAATCCAACAAATACAAATTACTTCCATGCCAAAATTTACACCACAGCAGCTGATCGGTACGAGTCACACATGCACGCGGTTTGTTCAAATGGCTCTGAGCACTATGGGACTCAACTGCTGAGGTCATTAGTCCCCTAGAACTTAGAACTAGTTAAACCTAACTAACCTAAGGACATCACAAACATCCATGCCCGAGGCAGGATTCGAACCTGCGACCGTAGCGGTCTTGCGGTTCCAGACTGCAGCGCCTTTAACCGCACGGCCACTTCGGCCGGCCACGCGGTTTGTCAGTACTGGAAGACAAACAATAAAAACATTCGCACTCCCGTTTTCCCTAAAAGCGCAGTGGCTATGCTGCCCCTTAGGTAAGCGGCCAACGGTAGCTCACGGTACAACTCACCAACGTTAGTGAAGCACATCTTAAATATTACTGTATCCGTATTTTTGATTCTTGCTGAACAGGAAAACTACACTCCTAAGAGCCTCTTAACTTTAGCTGAAGTTTTTGCATTCAGATGTTGGTTCATAGATACATGTTATTATACGAGGACTATTCGAAAAGTAAGGTCCGATCGATCGTGAAATGGAAACAACTGTGAAAATCAAAGATGTTTTATTTTAAACGCTTAGCTCCACCTTCCAGCTAAATATATATGTAGTCTCTGCTCCGATTTGGACATTTGTCGTAGCGTTGTACCAACTTCTCAGTGCCCTCGTCATAGAAGGACACCGCCTGTGTTTTCTGCCAATGCTTTACGCTGGTCTGCCGCTCGTTGTGTGTGTCAGAACGCTGTCTCCATAGCCAGCGGTTAATGTGAGCAGAGACGAAACCCAGGGAGAGTCCATTGTGGGCTCTATTGTGGGTGGTCAAGCACTTTCCATTGGAAGCGCTGCAGGAGCATCTTCATTGCCCCTGCAGATTGCGGCTGAGAATTGTCATCCAGAAGGAAGCGCGTGACAATTATGTTATGTGGGCTGCGTGACATCAGGCGAAATCTCACACCAGTCCCTCATACTTGGCGGGAGACATTATTGTTCTAGGCATCTTTGCGTGATCACTGTGGCCTCAGAACTGAAAACAACGGCGTTATGTGATCGACTTGCATATTAGAAACACTGCCCATCGCATCTGTGCGAAACTTCATCGGATTTTCACTGTGGTTTCCATTTCGCTCCCCATCGAACCTTACTTTCCGAACAGCCCTCGTACAATAAGACTGAGAACACTGGGTTACACGAATGCTTGTTTCGGGCCACATGCAGCCCGCGGGTCACAGTTTGACGACCGCTGTTTTAGTTCTTCGTCACTCATCTACCCACGCTTTAGCACCGTCTAAACACCGTGTCATAATATAATACATTATGCCATACGCTTCTACAAAATCAACATGGACTGTTGCAGCATTGTTCAAATGCAGAAAATTATTACAACACGGTACTCATTCTTGTCCTTTCCGCGTGCTTTGGTACTGTCGCAAGGTTGTTTCAGTGTCTACAAGAACTGAATACGTGTTAGAAGATCTTTTAAAAACTCTTCCAAAATTGTAGAATCCGCTTATAGTTGCTGATCCACGATCATTGTGCAATGAGATTTCGTGATAATGATTCGCACCTTAAGGTTAATCTGTTAATCTGCGGCAACATATATAAAAATGTGAGGCAGTTAAATGCAAAAACTAATGGTGCTTACTATGAAGGAGGTGGAAAAGTATTCACTTGGCTGTATTACAGTAAGCCATTAAACCAATAAAATTTCCCAACGTTCTATAAGGCGCTTATCCTGGCAACATCAAATGCAATGGATATTGAAAGATTACGGTCACTGCCGTGTGATATTCTGATTTGGACTTGAAAGTAGGGTAGACACACGGAAGAATCCAAAACGGTATCAGCTTACCGGTATTGAATTCCTGTTGGTACTTAAAAAAACGGCTACCTCGGCTGCGCTGAGGAAATGATGACATCGTGTGCAGATACAGCTGCTAATAAGTCATTCTAGACATTGACACGAATAATGGACCAACGTGCCGCGCGAGCGCTAGTAGATGCCGTTAGAGGGCACAAGGGTTGTATGGGACCGTGGTACCTTATGTTTCGAAAGTTAGGCGTCGTTTGCAAATGAAATTGACAACATAAATTACACAATAACAATTAGTGTTGCTTGTCGTTGTTAACATTATTAACATTTTTGATACAGTGGAAAAATTCTGGGTAGTGTGCTTAGCATTTTAGCTGTTGTACAAACCCCACTAATAAAAACATAAAGCTGATTAAATTATCAGTTATTAAAATTGGACCCAGGGAAAACCAGCTTGAAACAGATGAATGCTTACGATTGTAAGGTAAATTAACGAAAGAATTAAAACTGAAAGGGAATTATGCTACACAACAATTTACAGAAAAACTGGGTGAATGAGAACCAAAAGTCAAAAGGCAGAGAACGTGAGACACTGCAGTTGTTATTGTGAAGAGGCCGCTCGTGAAGGAGGGTATATACGATCGAATATATCTGTACTCTAACCAAAAATTAATTAACTGACTTCATTTTTCTCGAATGAAAATTAATACTTTATTATTACCTCCCAAAACTTACGAAATATTTGAAAATTTTCTTACCTCTACGGAAGCAAAACTACGACAGTAGTTGTAAACCGAATAGTTCACTTGCATCCAAGAAATACACGAATGAGTCCTTGGATATTTCACACCTACCTCCCTTTGTTTAAGGTTCAACGGCGTTACCATGTTTCCAAGTTGTAAACTCCCGCCCTCTATGGAGGGAGGGACGCACCAGTTGGCAACTTGTCGAGGAAGTAACTTCTGTCGAAACTCGCGTTAACTTCAGACAAGGTCGTCAGGAAACATTAGTCTTATCTCTAAAAGCTTTATTCGACTTGGTCTCCTATTACAAAGTACTGCGAGGTCCACGGAAGGGGGATAGTTAGGATAAAATTAAAGCAAGAGACTCTGTGAGTTAGTAATCAGGCTTCAAGTTCCAGCCGACGGACCGATATCACAAGCACCACTCTGCTCAAGTTTGCCGAACTGTAATGCTTTGCTGGCCCTCTCTACACTTACATACTGAACTAGCTAACAACTGCACTCTCCTTTCTACGTGGTTTTGGGAATTAAATTTTTTCCAAGCCCATTTGGTTCGAGAATTTGTAGCACTTGTGCAATACAAAAGGTTCTTGCCAAATTAAAATCAAGTGGAATTATACAACAAAATTATTTAAACAAAGAGAGAACTTTGAATTCTAATCCAGTAAATTTTGTGTGTGCTATTCTCGGTGCAGCTACTAGAGTTTTTGTGAATGTTGCAACGTAATCCGATTTCATACACGTAAGCTCAAAGCCATGCAGAACTAGCATCCATATTTAGCAGATAAATATAGCACACTACGCCAACAGATAACGACTATCTCGAGAAGGACACGTACTGTGTTTTAGTAGCTCATCAGTGGAAACGAATGGACTTTGCACGTATTACAACTGACAGCAGACATTCCTGTGCGACACCAAGCATGATTGCGATATTATACGACGTCTTACACATAACAGCTTCCTACTGAAGACTTTAACGTTGAAATTATCTTACGGCAATGAAACTAGAAATTACAAAACCAACATTTAAATAAAAGGGGTTTCACTGTTGCAGTCACTTGAATCTACGTACAATCCACAATAGTAAAAGTACTTGGCAATTAACTTAAACTGGGACGGTGACATAGATAATGTTGAGGGGAAGGCAAACCAAAGATTGTATTTTATTGGCAGAACTTTGGGATATGCGACAGGTCTGCTAAATAGACTGACTACAGTACGTTTGTCCGCCCACTACTAGAGCACTGCTGAGCGGTATAGGATCCTTACCGGATAAAGTTGTCGAGGACAGCGAAAAGATTCAAAGAAAGGCACGGATATGCTTTGCGAGATGGGGTGGCAGTCATTAAACCAAAGGAATTGTTATTTTCGGCGAGATCTTTTCACAAAATTTCAGTCTCCGACATTGTTCACCAAATGCGAAAACAATTTTTCGGCACCCACCTATATAGCGAGAAACGGTCTTGCAATAAAATAATAGGAAACTTAGTTCACACGAAAAGACTTAAGTATTCATTTTTTCCTAGAGCAGTTAATTGTGAGTTGGAGAGTATTCCTGTAAATTTAGATGCAGATGTAGTGTTATCCGTGTGAAAAAGAGTCGAGTAGTCTTGGTGAATGCCGCAATGTACTGAAATTGCACAGAGGGATAGTGTTCATAGTGACGCTATTACACTTTGTTACGTCCTGTACTTCACGACGCAATTACAGTGTCATTTATTAAGAGAATGTCGAAAAAGTAACTCAATATGGAGCACATTTCGAATGCAGAAATTTTCAGTCTTTTCCGTAATAAATCACAAACGTAGTGCCCAATCTGCAAACAGAAGAAGTAATAATGGAAACGGAGCTTTCTAGTATCGACCGCAGTTAAAATCATGGAGTAGCACTCGGAAATAAGACAAACCATGATCCCACTTCCCATCCAGTTATTAAGAACCAGGAAGGTTTGTCACATTCGATTTAATGCTTATTAATAAAAATTACAATTATTTAAATTTAGGAGACATACTACTGCAAATTGATGTCGCGTTAAACGAAACAAAAATGTAGATCAAATTTATCCATTACAATATGAAAACCTCTGCTAGCTTTAGTTGTTTATTATTAAGTAAAATGTATCTCAAGGAACAAATAATATTGACACTGAATTAAGTATCAATAACTGCAGTGTTTAGTTCAAGTAAAGAAACGTCAAAAAAATCACTGACGAACTGTGACAATACAATTCTATTACGAATAATAGTTTCTCAATCACTGATCAAAATGAATAAAACTCAAGTAACAAGCAGAACGACAGACTTGTTAAAGTCCGTGACGCAAATAATTCACTATGGTCATCGCCAGCTGCTGTGAGAACTTCTATACATTAATTGGCGACTCCATAGAATGCTGTGTGCACAACGACCACGTGATAAATAAAATTAGAAGGAATGTCAGCATTGGCCGTAATTTTGATGATTTATTAACAGGAAAATTGATTTTCGGTCACATAATGATCATCTTCAGTTCTTTAGCATACATATTAAAGCTCCTAGGCACTGGTGTCTAGTTATTAGCAGTCAATAGACTAATAACTAGATAACAGTGCCTACAAGCCTTTAATTTGTACGCTAAAGCACTGAAGATGATCATTATGTGATCGAAAATCGATTTTGCTGTTAGTACATCAAAAAATTACGGCCAGTGCTGACCTTTCTTCTAATTTCACTTATATATATGTTATCAAAGTCTGTCTGTCACAGAAATACTGTCGCTCGCACTCAAAGTTTTTTAAAGTTCAGTGCAACAACTTAAATTTACGCGAAGTCCAAAAAAGCGCAAATACCAAACACACTAAACGAGTGCGGCATTCTGACCGCTCAAAATCTCAGCAACCTTACCATGAGTGATACACCTCAGCGAAATGACATCAGCCAAGGGGAAGTCTCGAGACTCACTCTACATGCTTGTTTAAAGCCTCGGTCACGTGATCTACTGATGAATACAGCACACAAGCTTCCCTGTGCGACAGTATTATAAAATATTTTTTTTTATGCTCCATTCATTTACATTACATTGATAGTTCAAATAACTGTGAGATTTCATCAGAAAAATATGTATATTCGCACTGAGTTGACGGTCTAGTACAAGAGAAATTCCTGACTGACTTCTATTTATTGTCCCAGAACCAAACTAGTCTAACTAAACACTGTTAACAAAATAGCTATAGCAATAGTTACTACATTGCTCTTACGTATCGCAAATGGACAAGCTGCTGATAATAATTCGTGTAAATGTGGGAAACTCTGTTTCAGCCAAAGCTTCAGCAGCAGTAAATAATATACACTGCCAGAAAAAAATAGTACACCTGGAAGGCGACGTCGACTTTAAGTCGAAGACAGCCTATGGCACCTGAGGATAGCAAAGACATTCATAATGGTTTAAACGTCATCCACCAACAGACAACGTAGTGGCATAGCTATCAGAGCACCATCTGTGTCTATCATTTAATAGGGAATGGTCACAGTCAGAAGGCTCTGTGTGGGGCAAACGTCGAAAGCAAGCAGGCAACCATGCCAGGGAGAAACAGTCGTGCTCCAACAGCCAACTGAGCGAGTTTGAAAGGGGTCAAACTGTGGCCTTCCGTTTCGCGGGTTAGTCATTTCGGAGGACTGCCACACTAGTTAGAAGTGCTGTGTCGGTCGTGCAACGACGCTGGTATCAGTGGTCACAACCGTAAACGAGGTTGCGGATTTCCTAGCACCACAGACGCCCGCCATGGTCATCGAAATGAAAGAGCAGTAGCGGCAGTTCGTACAGCTACCACAGCTTGTGGGCTTGTGAGCCCAGACGTGTCAACACGAACTGTTGCGAATAGGTTATTAGCACTGGTACTATGGTCATGCCCACCTTTAGCTCGTTTTCCACTCACACCACAGAATCGACAAAGTACACAGCTCGACTAGTGTCGTCAGAGGATCACTTGGAATGGTGCGTAGTGGCCTTCAGCGATGAAATCAGGCTCTACCTGC
Organism: Schistocerca nitens; assembly: GCF_023898315.1. Lineage (NCBI taxonomy): Eukaryota > Metazoa > Arthropoda > Insecta > Orthoptera > Acrididae > Schistocerca > Schistocerca nitens. The sequence continues at coordinate 475,583,566 of NC_064621.1, read as the reverse complement.
ATGCAAATGCAGACCTGGTGATGGTTGTCTCGTAGAGTGCATTCGTCCAAGACACTCTGGCTCCATCCCAGGCGTTATGGTCTGGAATATGACAAGCTACAACACTCGTTCACCTTCGGTGTTTCTGTACAGGTCGCTAACTAGCCCTCGGTACGTGCAGAATGATGTTGGACCCGTTCTTTTGTCGATCGTGCAACAGCAAGGTTGATTTGTTATTCCAACAGGCTAATGCTCGCGCTCACACATCCGGTAACACTCAACGTGCTCTGCAAGTCCTGCAGCAGCCTCCATGGCAGCACGATCTCCGGACTTGTCTTCATTCGAGTATTGTGTGGGATATTATGGGACGAGAAGTCACTCGTGCGACTCGTCAGCCAACACTTACGGAACTATGTGAGCAAGTCTAGCAGCCGCATCATAACTTATCGCCATCTGTACGATCGTCTGGATGCCAGAGTCAACTCTTGCGTTGCTTCCCGTCGAGGCGGAACCTACACCACTTACTAATATGGGTGTTTCAACATTGGCCTATACTTGATACCTTAGAAAGACTTGTGCTATTGATCTGTAAATGTAATCGTTTAACGTATCCCATAGCCACTGATGCAACAATAAATCTTCATTGAACTGGAAACCTCAGAAAGGATGTAGAAATATTTATCAGTTTGTGTGTATCTGGTTACAAAAAATGGTTCAAATGGCTCTGAGCACTGTGGGACTTAACTTCTAAGGTCATCAGTCCCCTAGAACTTAGAACTACTTAAACCTAACTAACCTAAGGACATCACACACATCCATGCCCAAGGCAGGATTCGAACCTGCGACCGTAGCGGCCGCGCGGTTCCAGACTGTAGCGCCTTTAACCGCTTGGCCACCACGGCCGGCATCTGGTTACAGATGTCTCCAAAAGACACGACATATATGTCATTAAGACGAGGACAGCCAGTGATCCCTTCAGTACAGATACACACCAAGTTCGAACTCTTAGGGGAACTAGGGGAAATAGGCGAAATTAGGCGAATAATGACGATGATGGGGCACTGCATATATATATAGTGTGTGGCTACTTTGAGAATTTGATTCTGAGAGTACTCCGTGCAGTTGTGTTAACCACTGTGTCCAGATGGCGTAGTGGTCAGCGCATCTACCTAGTAAGCAGGAAACCCAGGTTCGAATTCTGGTCTGGCAAAAATTTTCCAACTTCCTCATTGATATAAATCGATATCTACTGGCAGCTGATATCTTTAATTACTCTGTCTCTTGATAATAAAATAATGACCTACTCATTAATTTATGTGTGCAATAATTGCATCATCAAGTTGTCTCACCGTGTGACTTGCGTCAATACCTTTCCACTGGTGTGCCATACGTGTCCTTAATTTGTCTGTGAGCAGTTGTAACGTAGTTCCAATTAATAAATGTTTAAACATTAATAGTTCTTACCCCACAAGTCGTACGACTTTGGTGATGATTTTGTTGGAGTCCAGAACTTTTACCGATTTTAAAAGCAGCTTTGATTTCCTTGTAGCACGCTTGCAAGCAGTTTTACATTTATATCAATCTATAGTTTCTTCTTCAATCTAATATTTGAGTTGCCAGTGCATGATGGGTTCCATTCCTCTCTCATGCGTGCCGTTGCGGCCAAGCTGTTACCTGGTAAAACGCTGTCGCTGCTCAACTGCTGGTCGTTCGGCGCCTCGTGTCCGCCATGCTTTGGTCGCATCACACGCGTCCTCCGTGACCCAACCGTACATCGCAATCTGCCAGCACTTGAAGCTCGCGACGACATCGTTTAAATAATTCGGACAAGTAGGCTGATAGTAGGTGGCGACACCAGTACTTCTCCAGCGCCGAGCTGCAGAATTACGTTAATTTCTGACCAGCGTAACACACAGCTGGTTATGTAGGTATTCCTGTAACTCAGGTAACAACAGTGAGTAAAAAGTTCGACGTGGAGAGAAATGAATAGTTTCAAGCCATTTCATGTGACAAACTAGTGTTGCCGTCTACCAAATCTACGGGCCGATAGTTATGGTGAAATTTATAAATGATTTAGTAAATCGTAGGGTACGGTAGTGTCGGAAACATTGCTAGAAGATGAGAAACGAATGTATGTGAGAGAAAATGAGAGCCTACGACTCCTCTTTGTTGTGTGTTTGTTTCTTTCTGTGTTTTGTACATACTGATAAAAGCACATCGTTCAGCAAGAGTCCACTGTATACGTTATAACCTTACAAAATATAAATTTCATCTTGTAAGTAATAAAAATTAGGTGACAACGTAAACTCTGTGACCTTATGTAACCAAAGCAATTACTTTTGATGCAAGTGTAGTTTACATGTACAAATATAAAAACCGCCATAATTATTGTTGTGTGTATCTACAGGATAGAATGATCTACATCATGATCAAAGGCCACAGCGTCTTCCTATTATTGATAAGTATGGAAGTTATTGATAAATAACAAAAACGTTTCGTATAAGCTCGACGAAGTATTGAAGCGGTGTTTGAAAAATTTTTGTTTTGAAGCTATTTTGATTTTACATTTGAGGAAACTGCGTTTCCTAGCAGTATATCAAAAATCTGTTCATTGTTTTTTAATTTCTAGTACAAATCCCTCTGTTTTACGTTAGAAATCAAGTTTCGAATAAAATCAATGAGTGTTTGGTAAGTCGCTGGACGGTGCTGGCACCATATCTACACACACAAGTCTCCTAATTCCCGTTGACTTCTGGGACGAGTCATATGTTCGATCGGGTTCAGATCTGACGAGTTGGGGACCACTGAAACTAGCCACTGTGTTCATCGAAGCACTCCTGGACTTACGGCATGGCGCATTATATTGTTGAAAAATGCCACTGCTGTCGGGATACATGATCGCCATGAAGTGGTGTACGTGGTCTGGTACCAGTGTACGATACTCGTTGGCGGTCATGGTGCCTTGCAAGAACTCCACTGGACCCACGGATGCGCACGTGGATGTTCCCCAGAGCGCCAGCATGTTCAAATGGATCAAATGGCTCTGAGCACTATGGGACTTAACATCTGAGGTCATCAGTCCCCTACAACTTAGAACTACTGAAACATAACTAATCTAAGGACATCACACACATCCATGCCCGAGGCAGGATTCGACCCTGCGACCGTAGGAGTCGCGCGGTTCCGAACTGAAGGGCCAAGAACCGCTCGGCCACCGCGCCGGCGCCAGCTTGTCTCCGTCCCTCAATACAGGTGTCAAGGAGCTGTTCTACTAGAAGACAAGAGACTTGCGTCCTTCCATTAGCATGATAAATAATGTATTGGGGTTTTTCAGGCCATTTAACCCTCCGTCACAGGGCACATGTCCAGTGCCGATGGCCATATTGTTATTTCAGCCATAGTTACCGACGCCATGGCACATGCACGGATCATTGGCTGCGGAAGCCCATCTATAGGATTGTTCGGTGCACTGTGTTGTGAGACTCACTTCTACCCTGCGCAATATTAAACTCCTGTTTTACCAGTCTGTCCGCCGACCGCTGTGGCCGAGCGGCTCTAGACGCTTCATTCTGGAACCGCGCGACCGCTACGTTCGCAGGTTCGAAACCTGCCTCGGGCATGGATGTGTATGATGTCCTTAGGTTAGTTAGGTTTAAGTAGTTCTGAGTTCTAGGGGACTGAAGACCTCAAATGTTCAGGCCCATAGTGCTCAGAGCCTTTTGAACAAACTAGTCTGTCCAGCCTACGACGTCCGACATCTCTAATGCGTGGGACCGCCCAACCCCACGACGCCTGGACGTGGTTTCATTTTAGTTTCGTTAAGTCTTGATGACATTGCTCACAACATACCTCGAAAATCCGATAAGTCGTATAGTTTCCGGAATGCTCGTGCCGAGCTTCTTAGGATATCACAATCTGTCCTCGATCAAATTCAGATAGATTGCATGCCTTCCTCACTCTACACATGAAATCCTAAACTCATATTGGAATGTATACCGCAGAGACAGGCTGGACAGTGAAGGGGGAGGCGTGTTTACAGCGATAAGAAGTGCAATAGTATCGAAGGAAATTGACGGAGATCCCAAATGTGAAACCATTTGGGTGAAGGTCACGGTTAAAGCAGGCTCAGATATGGTAATTGGATTTCTTTATAGGCCCCCTGGCTCAACAGCTGTTGTGGCTGAGCACCTGAAGGATAATTTGGAAAATATTTCGAGTAGATTTCCCCACCACGTTATAGTTCTGGGTGGAGATTTTAATTTGCCGGATATAGACTGGGAAACTCAAACGTTCATAACGGGTAGGAAGGACAAAGAATCCAGTGAAATTTTTTTAAGTGCTGTATCTGAAAACTACCTTGAGCAGTTAAACAGAGAACCGACTCGTGGCGATAACATATTAGACCTTCTGGTGACAAACAGACCCGGACTATTTGAAACAGTTAACGCAGAACAGGGAATCAGCGATCATAAAGCGGTTACAGCATCGATGATTTCAGCCGTAAATAGAAATATTAAAATAGGTAGGAAGATTTTTCTGTTTAGCAAAAGTGACAGAAAGCAGATTACAGAGTACCTGACGGCTCAACACAAAAGTTTTGTCTCAAGTACAGACAGTGTTGAGGATCAGTGGACAAAGTTCAAAACCATCGTACAATATGCGTTAGATGAGTATGTGCCAAGCAAGATCGTAAGAGATGGAAATGAGCCACCGTGGTACAACAACCGTGTTGGAAAACTGCTGCGGAAGCAAAGGGAACTTCACAGCAATCATAAACATAGCCAAAGCCTTGCACACAAACAAAAATTACGCGAAGCGAAATGTACTGTGAGGAGGGCTATGCGAGAGGCGTTCAATGAATTCGAAAGTAAAGTTCTATGTACTGACTTGGCAGAAAATCCTAAGAAATTCTGGTATTATGTCAAAGCGGTAGGAGGATCAAAACAAAATGTCCAGACACTCTGTGACCAAAATGGTACTGAAATAGAGGATGACAGACTAAAGGCCGAAATACTACATGTGTTTCTCCAAAGCTGTTTCACAGAGGAAGACCGCACTGTAGTTCCTTCTCTAGATTGTCGCACAGATGACAAAATGGTAGATATCGAAATAGACGACAGAGGGATAGAGAAACAATTAAAATCGCTCAAAAGAGGAAAGGCCGCTGGACCTGATGGGATACCAGTTCGATTTTACATAGAGTACGCGAAGGAACTTGCCCCCCTTCTTGCAGCGGTGTAACGTAGGTCTCTAGAACGTAGAGTTCCAAAGGATTGGAAAAGGGCACAGGTCATCCCCGTTTTCAAGAAGGGACGTCGAACAGATGCGCACAACTATAGACCTATATCTCTAACGTCGATCAGTTGTAGAATTTTGGAACACGTATTATCTTCGAGTATAATGACTTTCCTGGAGACTAGAAATCTACTCTACAGGAATCAGCATGGGTTTCGAAAAAGACGGTCGTGTGAAGCCCAGCTCGCCCTATTCGTCCACGAGATTCAGAGGGCCATAGGCACGGTTTCACTGGTAGATGCCGTGTTTCTTGACTTCTGCAAGGCGTGCGATACAGTTCCCCACAGTCGTTTAATGAACAAAGTAAGAGCATATGGACTATCAGACCAATTGTGTGATTGGATTGAGGAGTTCCTAGATAACAGAACGCAGCATGTCATTCTCAATGGAGAGAAGTCTTCCAAAGTAAGAGTGATTTCAGGTGTGCCACAGGGGAGTGTCATGGGACCGTTGGTGTTCACAATATACATAAATGACCTGGTGGATGACATCGGAAGTTCACTGAGGCTTCTTGCAGATGATGCTGTGGTGTATCGAGAGGTTGTAACAATGGAAAATTGTACTGAAATGCAGGAGGATCTGCTGCGAATTGACGCATGGTGCAGGGAATGGCAATTGAATCTCAATGTAGACAAGTGTAATGTGCTGCGAATACATAGAAAGATAGTTCCCTTATCATTTAGCTACAAAATAGCAGGTCAGCAACTGGAAGCAGTTAATTTCATAAATTATCTGGGAGTACGCATTAGGAGTGATTTAAAATGGAATGATCATATAAAGTTCATCGTCGGTAAAGCAGATGCCAGACTGAGATTCACTGGAAGAATCCTAAGGAAATGCAATCCGAAAACAAAGGAGTAGGCTACAGTACGCTTGTTCGCCCACTGCTTGAATGCTGCTCGGCGGTGTGGGGTCCGTACCAGATGGGGTTGATAGAAGAGATACAGAAGATTCAACGGAGAGCAGCGCGCTTCGTTACAGGATCATTTAGTAATCGTGAAAGCGTTACGGAGATGATAGATAAACTCCAGTGGAAGACTCTGCAGGAGAGACGCTCAGTAGCTCGGTACGGGCTTTTGTTAATGTTTCGAGAACATACCTTCACCGAAGAGTCAAGCAGTATATTGCTCCCTCCTACGTATATCTCGCGAAGAGACCATGAGGATAAAATCAGAGAGATTTGAGCCCACACAGAAGCATACAGATAATCCTTCTTTCCACGAACAATACGAGACTGGAATAGAAGTGAGAACCGATAGAGGTACTCATGGTACCCTCCACCACACACCGTGAGGTGGCTTACGGAGTATGGTTGTAGATGTAGAGGTAGACAGCACGCTGATTGAGATGAGGTAACGACAGACATTATGAAACACATCTAACGTACAGGTTCCAATCTTTGCTGACCAAGGTTACAAGGAAAACTAGTTGTCTGTGCTTACTTATGATAATCTATAGTAGTCTACAGCAGTTTTAACAGTTATACATCTCCAGTGGCAGGCGACAACGGCCTTATGTTACATCAGAACAAATGTTTATTGACGAAATTTTAGGATACGTTGGGAGAAAAGCACCTTCTTCCTGAAGTAACCGATTACTTTTAGGTCGAATGTGCGCGTTCGATCTCAGATTTACGAAAAGAATTGAGAACTCAAAGCACTACATCTCAAGGTAACGATGCTATTACTGTCACACCGCTCGAAGTGGAGTACACGTGGTGAGATGCAAAAGGGTGGCGAGAACTAGTGGATGCGCAGTCTGTACAAGCGGCAAAATGACGAAGGCACTCTGCCGGGCTCTGCTCAGCTCCACTCCCGTGGTACCCGATCGTCGCGTCGCCAGGGAGCAGGGAGCGGGGAGCGGGGAGCCCTTACAGCCAGACGTTCTAACAAGAGCCGCGCACCGCCGGCAGCGGGCTGCGTGTAGCGGCGCGGACTACAATACGGAGCAGACGAGTGAGGAAGCAGCGCGGCGCTGCGGAAAAGGCGCGGCGGAAACGGCGCCGGAAAGAAGAGCGTGTGGGCGTTTCGCGGGGGCGGCGGGGGCGGTGGGGCGAGGAGGCGGCGGCAGGCAGTCGGCAGTCAGCAGGCGGCTGTGGCTTCCTCACTGCCTGGAGACCGCAGCCCGCGGCTAACGAACCGAGCAGCGCAGCGCGCGCACAGGCGCACACGCCGACAGCTACGTGGGCGGAGTTAGCGCTGACTAAGAGGCGCAGGCGGAGGACTACGTGTGCTAACACTGGCAGGTCACTCGAAACTCATGAACTGAGGCAGGTAAAGGTAAAATGTTGAGAGACCTATGAAAACTGCTCTAGTTTGCAAAGTTAAACAAGTACGATGGGCGGTCAGTAAGTAATACAGGTACATCTATCCCTGGAGGTGTATTCCAAGCAGAGAGCTGTCACTGATTTTCTTTCGGCGGGTAACCTGAGCATCGTAAATATTGATAGGTGATTGCAGAATGCTTATGGATACTTTACAGTGAACTAAAGCACTCCGCCTTCAGGCCACAAGTGGCCCATCGGAACCATCCGACCGCCGTGTCATCCTCAGATGAGGATGCGGATAGGAGGGGCGTGTGGTCAGCACACCGCTCTCCCAGTCGTTCTGATGGTTTTCTCTGACCGGAGCAGCTACTATTCGATCGAGTAGCTCCTCAATTGGCATCACGAGGCTGAGTACACCCCGAAAAATGGCAACAGCACATGGCGGCTAGATGGTCACCCATCAAAGTGCCAGCCACGCCCGACAGCGCTTAACTTCGGTGATCTCACGGGAACCGGTGTATCCACTGCGGCAAGGCCGTTGCCGCTCATCACTGTAATAAAGTCGCTCAAACAGGTCGATTTTCCCGCGTGCACACATCTCTGACACCAGCAGTGTTGGAATGTGTGGACACTGTCAATCGAAGTGATCGACGGATCACAGTCTCCCGGCGGAGGTTCGAGTCCCCCCTCGGGCATGGGTGTGTGTGTGTGTGTGTTTGTCCTTAGCAAAATTTAGGTTATGTGTAAGCTTAGGGACTGATGACCTTAGCAGTTAAGTCCCATAAAACTTCACACACATTTGAACATTTGGATCACAGTCAGACCCCTCACTGCTCTCTGTTGATAATACTGACAAACTCGTCCACCAGTTGGAGTACGCAAAAACGTATGCCCAATGGGTTACTCGCCGTCCAAAAGAAGAGCATAAGGAGCAAAAGAGAACCATCTGTTAGAAACTGTTTGCACGTTTGATGCTGATCGAGCCAATTTTCCGTCGAAGATCTTCGCAGGCGGAGAAACATAGCTTCATCACTTCGAATCGGAAACAAAACTGCAATCGCTAGGCCGGCCGGTGTGACCGAGCGGTTCTAGGCGCTTCAGTCTGCAACCGGGCGACCGCTACGGTCACAGGTTCGAATACTGCCTTGGGCATGGGTGTGTGTGTGATGTCCTTAGGTTAGTTAGGTTTAACTAGTTCTAAGTTCTAGCTGACTGCTGACCTCAGATGTTAAGTCCCATAGTGCTCAGAGCCATTTGATTTTTTTTTTTTTTTTTTTTTTTTTTTGCAGTCCCTACACTGATGCTATATCACCTCCCCTCCGAATAAAAAGTTCAAAGCCACACGTACAGCCGATTGAGTCATGGCGACTGTCTTTTGGGACTCTGAAGGCGTTATTCTGTTTGATATCCTTCGTCATAGACCAACGATCAACTCTGAAGTGTTTTATGCTTCCCTCAGGAAACTGGAGAAACGACTGTCCCAAAAATGCTGACGAACTCCTCATTATTCATGACAACCCAAGGCCACAAACACGCCTGTGTACCCTACAGAAGCTCACAGCTGAAATGTTCTTCCTCATCCAGCTTACAGCACATGTCTCGCCCCAAGTTAACGATGCACTGTGCATGGGAAGGAGTATGATGAAAGGGAAGTTGTTGATGCTGTAAGACTTTGGCTCCGACGTCAACCAGTACGGTGGTACCACATGGGCTTACTCTCAATAAGTTGCGTGAGGTCGTGTCATTGAACGGAGATAATGTTGAAAAATAGGGTTTTCTGTCCAAAATAGTGGAATAAACCCAACCAGCTTTCAGAAAGCAGTGTGTCACATTATTATTTGAACGCACCTCTTTTGAAAAGGAAAGAGTCAGGCCGCTCTCGAGTTTCTGACGAAAATGTCGCATGAATTTACACACCTTTCCTACTTATTCCTACAAAATAAACTCGTCGTGCCAGTCGAGGAATACAGATGCTTACAATAACAATTTGGCGTGCTTTCAGGCGTCGGTTGGTTATGAAGCCATACAAATTACAGCTGTTGCACGATCTACGACATGACGACAAACTCAAAGGTGTAGCATTTTCTAACGAGCTGCGAGGTGTGCAACTTCACTTCCGCCGTTTGCCGATAGGTGGTGATAACGGTAAGTAGCGGTGGAAAGAAACAGATCGCAGATTTCAGGCATTTAGCTTGGACCTCGGTCAAGATAACCTCATTCAAACATTAGGCGACTGCGCCTGCATCATAAAGTTGTTCTTGATTGAAAATGTCGGTTTACGAGCCTAATTTTCGTCATTTGTGGGAGGTGTTACTGTTTTGTTTCAATATGAAGATAACAGCGGCTGAGTCTCATCAAATGCTCTCACGTACGTATGGTAAGGACGCTATTAGTGAAAGAACGTGTCGTGAGTGGTTTCAACGCTTCAAGAATGGTGATTTTAACGTCGTAGGCCGGCATAGTGGTGGAAGAGAGAATGTTTCCGAAGATGCAGAATTGGAGACATATCTGAGTGAAGACTCTCGTCAAACTCCAGAAGAATTGCCACGATTGGTGGGAGTGACACAAAAACCCATTTCAAAACGTCTCAATGCTATGGGCGTGATTCAGTAAGAAGGAACTTGGGTCCCGTGTGAGCTGAAACCAAGAGACGTTGAACGGCGTTTGTGTGCTTCGGAGGCAAAAACGGAAGGGATTTCTGCGTCGCATTGTGACCGGGGACGAAAAATGGGTTCATTACGATAACTCTAAACGGAAAAAATCATGAGGGTATCATGGCCATGATTCCACGTCGACGGCCAAACCGAATATTCACGGCTCCAAGATCATACCGTGCATTTGGTGGATCCACCTCGGCGTCATGTACTATGAGGTGTTAAAACCAAGTGAATCAATCACAGGTGCTCGTTATCGAAAGCATTTAATGCGTTTGAGCAGAGCATTAAAAAACAAACGGCTGCAATACAGCGAGAGGGACGATTAAGTGATTTTGCAGCACGACAACGCTCGACCCCACGCTCCAAAAGAGGTCAAAACGTACTTGGAAACGTTAAAATGGGAGTCCTACCCCACCCGCCTCTGACTATCATCTGTTTAGATCAATGGCGCATGGCCTGGGTGACCAACACATCTGATTTCATGAAGAAGTCACATATTGAATGGATTTGTGGATCGCTTCAGAAGATGATAAATTTTTTCGAAGCGGCGTTCCTACACTGCCCGAAAGATAAGAGAAAGTAGTGGCCAGCGACGGAAAATACTTTTCATGATACATGTGTAAGCAATTTGTTTCATTAAAGACTCAAATGTTGGAGAAAAAACGGCGGAAGCAAAGTTGTACACCTTGTACAACTATAATACTTCCGCGCAACGCGTCGTGTTCTGTGGTGAAACGGCTTCCCACCACAGTGGGAAATGAAAGAAATATAACGTTCGAATTTGGGGCCTATAGAACCCACACGCACGCAATGAACATGCATTAGATTTGCCTAAGGTCAATTTGTGTGGTTTAAGTTTCATCTGTATACGGCCCAGTCTTCCTTGTTGGAAACACGGTTGAGGTTCAGCGGTATGTTGCTATGTTACAAAATCAGTTGTTTGCGATGCTGAATGAAAACAACTTAATCTTTCCACAAGACGGGGCAACCCCTCAGTATAATCGCTAATTTGCTGAATATCTGAATGAAACTCTAACGAGCCGTTGGATTGACCATCAAACAAGCGACGACTTACTACTTCTCAGCTGCCCTCCGCGGTCACCGGATTTGATGCCCTGTGACTTTTTCATGTGGGGTTCGTTAAAGACAACGTTTATGCACTAATAATACCACAGAACCTGGAAGAGGGACGATGGACATGCTTTGGCGTGTGCGAATGGAATTCGAGTATCGATGTGATATTGTTCGGGTCGGTGATGAAGGATATGTTACACAGGTGTAACCTAAACTCGAGAGGTTCATAAATGTGTCCGAGGTTTCATAGATGCATGTTTTACAGTTTAAAAAATACATGCATTTTAATGTAAACAGCGTGAGTCACCTAACGTTACCGCTGGATATATTTCGTAAACCACATCAAATACTGACGAACAGATTCCACAGACCGAACATGAGGAGAGGGGCTAGTGTAATTGTTTAATACAAACCATACAAAAATGCACGGAAGTATGTTTTTTAACACAAACCTACGTTTTTTTAAATGGAACCACGTTAGTTTTGTTAGCACATCTGAACATATAAACAAATACGTAATCAGTGCCGTTTGTTGCTTTGTAAAATGTTAATTACATCCGGAGATATTGTAACCTAAAGTTGACGCTTGAGTACCACTCCTCCGCTGTTCGGTCGTGTGTATTGGAGAGCACCGAATTACGTAGGGATCCAAAGGGAACGGTGATGGACCTTAAGTACAGAAAATACTGGAACAGCACATTACGTCCACATGCTAACACCTTTTTATTGGTCTTTTTCACTGACGCCCATGTACAATACCATGAGGGGTGAGGTACACGTACACACGTGGTTTCCGTTTTCAATTACGGAGTGGAATAGAGTGTGTCCCGACATGTCAGGCCAATAGATGTTCAATGTGGTGGCCATCATTTGCTGCACACAACTGCAATCTCTGGCGTAATGAATGTCGTACACGCCGCAGTACAGTTCCCTTTGGATCCCTACGTAATTCGGTGCTCTCCGATACACACAATCGAACAGCGGAGGAGTGGTACTCAAGCGTCAACTTTAGGTTACAATGCAACAAACGGCACTGATTACGTATTTGTTTATATGTTCAGATGTGCTAACAAAACTAACGGGGTTCCATTTAAAAAAACGTAGGTTTGTGTTATAAAACATACTTCCGTGCATTTTTGTATAATTTGTATTAACCAATTACACTAGCCCCTCTCCTCACGTTCGGTCTGTGGAATCGATTCGTCAGTATTTGATGTGGTTTACGAAATATATCCAGCGGTAATGTTAGGTGACTCACCCTGTATATAGACTATACATTCATTTTGAATCGCTGTAAGGTTATACAAGCTGTCCCTCTCAAGTGACATGAAGCGCATTTTATCTGGTGTTTCGGTAAGTATTCCCAATCTCGTTTTTCGTTTTTGCAATGTGTAGCTGAAGTCTATTCAAACAAATACTGGTAGTCACACATTTCATGAGACGCACAGTGCCTTCTTTCCCGTTACATACAAAGTTATTTTGAAGTAGAATTTTCACTGCCTTTTCGATAGAGCTGTGGCATATTAGTCTCGTGAGATATTTGTTTTATCGATATGTATCATCAGGGGAATTTAAACGCTAGGAATAACCTGTACGCCAGCAGCGACTGAGTAGCGTTGCTGCATGGTGGTAACAGTCGCAGTGAGGCAGAGCGGCAGGCCAGTCAGTGCTGAACTTCTGATTATTCTGCTTCTGGTTATTCTGTCTCTGTTACTGTCTTCGTAAATACTTACAGGGAAAACAAATGTTGCGCTCGACTAATTTAGGACAGCTATGTCTAAATGGCACGTAAAACTACGCTTTAAAAATAATTATTTTCGGTATGCGTAACATACCATTGCTTTCTGTTCACAATGGGCTTCGTATGAAAGACGTGATGGGCAGAAATACCAGAAAAAATGCACATGGCTACTCACTGGAGACTCAACAGGTATGTGCACGGAAGGAAAAGAAATGGTTCAAATGGTCTAAGCAGCATGGGACTTAACATCTTAGGTCGTCAGTCCCCTAGACTTAGAACTACTTAAACGTAACTAACCTATGGACATCACACACATCTATGACCGAGGCAGAATTCGAACCTGCGACCGTAGCAGCAGCGCGGTTCCGGACTGAAGCGCCTACAACCCCTAGGCCACAGCGGCCGGCAAGAAGGGGCAGCTAGAGCAGCCACCCCAGATATAAATATATCGATGTCCGGTTTTCGCCTTGCTATAGTGGATAATATGATAAAGGATAATATAGGTGTGTGTCCTGACGTTTCTTAGGTAAATTTTATCAAGTACAGTTGTCGAATTATAACACCGACATTGTTCTTTCCTGACTGAATTACATAGCCTCCTTTTTTCTTTGGCGTTCGAAAGAATCGTCTAAGAGAACTTCAGGGACATAAAATGTGTGGGACTTGATGAAATAGCATCAAGATAACAGCGCCGCAAATCGCCGCCCAGCCGTCGGGAGAAGAGGTTCCACAAATGTATGCCCTGTTATACGATATATTACACCTATAACACAGGTGTGGGCGTCTGCGTTTGAAGTCCATCAGTCTGTGTTCTACTGTTGTAGCAGTCAGATAAAAAGCTCGTAAAGCTTTTCTGGAAGTACATGGCAATACAGGACATCGATGCATTTATTCATTATGGATGTATCTGGGTTGTGGCTGTCCTAGCTGTCCTTCCGGGCACATACTTGCAATAAGTAACTGCAGACAGCCCCACAAATTCTGCCCATCACGTCTTTCATACGACTGCAATGAGACTCTAGAAACTGTATATCGTCTATGTCGAATTTCGCCAAACTATTAGAGTAGCGGCACAGTTGTATGGTGAGGAGTATCCAGAAGGTGCCAGAACTTCTTTCGAAATATTATAACTTTTTTTCTAGAAACTGAAACTGCAGAGAATAAAATACGCCAAAGAAAAAGAAGAACAACCAATAAAAGAAATGAAACTAACATTTCAGCAGCACAAACTCACAATACAAAAGTCAGTAAGAGTTATCTCGGAAGTACGTGAGGGATAAATAAAACGAGTGTTCTGAGAACATTATGTTCCATCGCACTTCATCCTCTTCAGACGTCGCTGTGCCTACAGTTTCATGGCAAAGACATCAAAAATGGTTACGGTTCTCTGAATGTTATCTTCTATACGGAAAGTGTAAAGTGATGCGGCATATCTATGCAAAATTTAGTTCATGGAGGAAGCATTGTTTACAAACCTTGTGAAAGTCAATCTTCTAAATATGCAATATTCGTCGGCTGAAAATCAACTCTGTCTCAAAGAAGTGGATGAGGCAGTGCTCTTGGTATGTCAACGTTTGGTGCGTGATTCTCAAGGCACCCATCACTGGTTCCTGTGTTATTGATGGGAAGCCAAATACACTCAAGTATATCGAGTTCATAAGATAAGCTGCTCCCAATAAGTTTATTGGGAGTCATCCCACTGGTTATAAGGCAGAGTGGGGCCAACATTACAGATGCCCCTCCCATTCCGCATATGTAACGTCAGACCCTCTTAAGGGAACGTTTAGAGAGTATTGAAACAGTGATTCAGGAAACAGAAAATGGTTTGCACACCCACCACACTTAACACCTGTATACTATTATCTGTGACGAAAATTAAAACAAGAATTTAAACAGGTGGTCTATTAGAAAACACCGTCGTTTCTCGAAACCGTTAAATGACGTACAACATCAGCCAGTGCTGACGTTAGTTCCAGATGAAATTCAACGTTCGGTATTGTTTCACCAGAATCACTTCATAGCGTGCTCTGTGGTCAGGGTCAACATTTTGCGCATTTGGTATGACAGCTGTGATTATAAACGCACGTACTGTATCTGAGTTAGGTGCTTGCTCACATTTGGTATAAAAGGGCAACCGTTTGTGCTGGCATCCGAACACGCCTGCAGGATCGACACGAGCTTCAAAATGTCACGGAGTCCTCAAGTCTCACACTCACTCATTTCGTGATGAGACAAATATTTTACCGTGATTTCAGCACGTCAGGGCATCGATAGATAACTGATGGTTACAATGTCTGTGTTTATACAGCGTCTGTAGCCTCGAATTATAATTTCCTTCACACTTGAATGCAAGGTACCCCTGTAAAATTGTTACCACCGCCCCTCCCCACTTCAGTCCAATATTAAATTGATGATCTCTCGATGTGTCCTGTCAACGGATTCCTTGTTTTAGTCAAGTTATGCCAGAAACTTCTCTTTTCCCCAGTTTCAATCAGTAACTTCTCATTGGTTACATGATCTACCCTTCTAATCACTATCATTCATCTATAGCACCACATTCCAAAATCTTTTGTAATCTTCTGCTGCTTCACTTCCATACAGGGCTAGTGTTTCACATCTATACAAAACTGCACTCCAGACATGTACCTTCAGAAAGGACTTCCTATCACTTACACCTAGGTTCCACGTTAACAAACATGTCTTCTTCAGAAACGCTTTTCTTTCTCTTTGGCAGTATACATTTTATATCCTATATACTCCCGCCATTATTAGTTGTTTTATTGCCCAAATAACAAAACCAGTCTACTGCTTTGAGTGTCTCATATCATAACGTGTTTCCCTCAGCAGCACCTAATCGACAGCTTTCCGTTAGCCTTGTTTTGATTTTGTTAATGTTCGATTAATATCCTATTCCAAGATACTGTCCATTCCGTTCAATTGCAGCTCCTAATTCTTTGCTGTATCTTAAATCCGTGAAGCTGTTATTTATTGTACTTTAGCTGTAATTCCTTTTCCAGATATTTTCTTGCTTTGCCTCACAATTTGTTTAATATACAGATTGAATAACTTTTATGATAGGCTAGAACTTTGTCTCACTGCCTCCTGATCCACTGCTTTCCTTTCATGAACTTCGAATCTTATGACTTCCGCCTGCTTTCTGTATAATTTGTAAAGAACCTTCGCATCCCATATTTTATTATTTCATTTCTGTTACCTTCAGAATTTCAAAGAGTGTGTTCTAGTCGACACTGTCAAAAGCTTTCTCCGAATCTACAAAAGTTATTAATGGTTTTCCACCTGAGCTCTTGATATTCAAAGATTTGCTCTTCTTTTTTCCAAATGTCTTTATAATTTTTCTACAGGCAATATTCATTTCTCCACTAGTCATATTCTTCTTCTAACTCCCTACATATGTCCACTAGTTCTCCCTGCTTAGCCTTTATCATTTCCTGCCAAACTCAACTTTTAGGCATTTGTATTCCATTTCACGTGCTTCATTTGACGAAATCGTTATAATTTCTTCTTTCATCAAGTAAATTCATTGTTGTCTGTGGTATCCAAGGATTTCCAGTGTGTCTCGCCTTTTTACTTAGATGACCTTCAGCTGCATTCCCACTTTCATCTTTCAAAGCTGCCCACTATTGTAACGTACCCCTTCCCCTGTGTCAGTTCATCGTTGACTAATGCTTCCTCTGAAACTCTCAACAATCTCTGATTGTTTCAATTTATTCAGATCGCATTTCCTTAATTTCCTACTGTTTTGCAATTTCATTAGTTATAATCTATTGTTTATGATCCAATAAATTGTGGACAGAGTCAACCTCTGTCCCTGGACATGTCTTACAATTTAAAATTTGGTTCCGAAATCTGTGTCTTACCGTTATATAACCAATTAGAAACCTTCCGGTGTCTCCAGGTCTCTTCCACGTATACATACTCTTTCAATGATTCTTGAACCAAGAGTTAATGATTAAATTTTGCTCTGTGCAAAATTCTGCTATGTGGTTTCTACCTTCATTCCTTTTCCCCAGTCCATATTCACCTAGTATTTTCCCTTTGAATTATTATTTAAAAAACAAAGTTTTGTCTGTTTTTGGTGGTGCTATTTAGTGGTAATTAAGAACTAAATTTTGATGAGAGGAAATTAACCGGAGGGCTGTTAGTTAAAAGAAGCAGCCGAGTAAAAAAAATGATAAGTTTAAATTATCACACCGCACAGATAAATTTACCACTAAGAGAGAAAAAATCAATAATTCAGGATTTTGTCTAAGCTGCTTTGATAACATGGAGCTGACTGACCGCTCACATCGTTTGTTGGCCGTATACCGATCATTAACATCAAGCATTACGAATAGAAATGCTTCCCGGAAACTGCGTTTACAGATCGGCTTAACAGATCTCAGGGACGCACGAGTCGCTGCTACAAATTCGAACATCGATGATGTTCGGCAGCAGCCAGCAGCAAACGATATGGCGACAGTCTTGCAGTCCTCGTGGATGAAACATAAAAAAGTGGGCAGGCAAGGTTAATGTAGTTGAAATGAAACATTGGTATGTTATAAGAATTATTCATATATTGACGATACTTTTACATAGATAAAAACTTTACACACCTGTCAATTATCTTTCATGTGCAACTGCCTGTTACAAAATCATTAAGAGAGAGTGATCGACAAGAGCGGGGATATCAATAGGGAGCGGTCCTAAGAAGGGAGAGAGAGAGAGAGAGAGAGAGAGAGGGAGAGAGAGAGAGAGAGACAGCCAGACGCCGTTCCTCTTTATTATACCAGCAGACAACTTAAGGCAACTTTATTTTCGTTTTTCCTCAGTCTCTTCCTGTTCCGGAAGCTTCTTTCGTGGTAAAATGTTCCAGAGACTTCACAGCGCTCCTTTCCGGCGCGGCTGATAGCATAAAATTTTATTGTTGACTCCGCTTACGCTGCATCTGTTGCATTATTAGCCTATTAAAAAATGCAATTGCTCTATTTCGCTAATTTTAACATCTGTATGCTCTCTCACATTAAAGAATTACAGTTTTTACATTATAAGTCAATTTAAAGACATTACACGGAATGAACACAAGACTACAGCATTTCTTACATAGGTTTAAATAATTTATTTTAGTTTTGGGGCTTAAATTTATTTACACGTAAAAAGAAACGTTTCACTTTCTCTTCCGTTCCATGTTATTGAATTCCGGTCCCCATTCAGCATTAAGCTTTCCTCGCCCGTAACTATCAGAATAATTCACTTTATCTCGTAAAAGACGTTTTTAGTCTCTTCATCTGAGGAGCTAGTAGGCACATGAAATTAAAATTTTGAAACGGACCTGCATACCCCAGTAAATATGAAATTGCAACTGAAAGACAAGTTTTCGCCTTTAGTTCCCAGTCTGTCCTATGGCTTTAATCCTCAGTGAAGTTTCATAACAGCACATACTCCGCTGCAGAGTTAAAGCTTTTTTTACTCGAAATAATCCTGTAGGCCGTGACAGCCATTTCTCCTCTATACCCTTTCGTCCAAGAGTGTTAGTCCCACAAAATATTCAGGAAAACTTCTGTGAAGCTTTTGCATGTGCATCCCTGTGACTGATGGTCTCTGGGACTTCCACTGTTCACTTCGTACTAAAATGAAACATATGCATCCGTTGTTTTGATGTTCTGTTTTATATTGCAACCGGTTTCGGTGACTCAGTTCACCATCTTCGAGCCTTAACTGACGCTGAGGTGGTGAACTCCAGCCGCATACACGATCCCGTCAGCGGCCAACACCAATGAACTGTCTTCCATCACACATCAGTTACACCGTATTCTACAGCAGCCAGTTCATTGATGTTGGCCACTGATGGGATTCGTACACACGACTGTAGTTCACCTCTTCAGCATGTTTTAAAGCCTGAAGAATATGTGCTGTCAAACTAGATGCAATATCATGAAATAATATCGAAACGACGGCTGCAGGTGTTTCATTTTATTACGACTCTTCTGTGAAGGTGGGTAACTACACTGCTGGCCACCGTAAATGCAACACCCTGAAGGAAGCATCCGAATCAAGTGAAATTTACACCATGGGTTTGCAGCGATGAGATATGCAACTGATTAGAATTTCAGCGCAGACGCACATCACGCGCGCCTGTGGCGCCACCTCATAGCGCCATTTAAGGCTTGGCGATTTCGACGAGTGTACGTTCGGCACGTGTGTTTACCTTGTGGTTGTTTCACAAGACTATCAGTTATGTCTCGCAGACAACAGCGAACATCGTTTGATCAAGTATCCGAGTTCGACGGAGGAAGGATAGTGGCTTACCGAGATTGTGGATTATCATACAGAGAAATCGCTAGTCGTGTTGGACGAAACCAAACAACTGTAATGCGGATATGTGACCGTTGGATGCAGGAGGGTACGACGGACCGACGTGGCCGATCGCATTCACCTCGGTGCACCACTGCACGTGCTGATAGGCAAATTGTGCGCATGGCAGTGACGGATCGCTCAGTGACATCCCGAACCATAGCACAGCACATTGCGTCTGTAACGCATCATCTGCGCGTACCATTCGACGCCGTTTACAGCAGAGTGGTCTGTCCGCAAGACGTCGATTGCTTCGTCTACCATTGACGCAGAACCACAGACGTCTCCGTCGCCAATGGTGTGATGACAGACGGATGTGGACGGCAGAATGGAATGACGTTGTCTTTACTGACGAGGCACGCTTCTGTCTGCAGCACCACGATGGTCGGATTCGAGTGTGGAGACACTGTGGAGAGAGGATGCTGGACAGCTGCATTATGCACCGCCACACTGGTCTTGCACCGGGTATTATGGTATGGGGCGGTATTGGATATTACTCTCGCACGCCTCTAGTACGCATTGCCGGTACTTTAAATAGCCGGGGCTACATATCCGAGGTGCTGGAGCCAGTTGTCCTTCCTTACCTTCAGGGCTCGGCCACAGCCATATTTCAACAGGATAATGCGCGACCACACGTGGCACGCATTGTCCAAAGGTTCTTCGTTAATAACCAGATTGAATTGCTTCCCTGGCCGGCTCGATCTCCGGATCTTTCGCCGATAGGAAACATGTGGTCCATGGTTGCTCAACGAGTGACCCAGATAACATCCCCAGCTGCCACACCAGATGATCTTTGGCAACGTGTGGAAGCTGCTTGGGCTGTTGTACCCCAGCAACACATCCAACGTCTCTTTGACTCAATGCCGAGACGTGTGGCAGCGGTGATCTCCAACAATGGGGGCTACTCTGGCTACTGATTCTGGCAGGAACCACATGTCACAGACTTCTGTAAACGTAATCATTTGATACTTGGTCAACATGTTATCTACAAAATAAATTTTGTTGTGCTACCTCTTGTCTTTCTTGGTGTTGCATTTACGGTGGCCAGCAGTGTAGTAGAGAGGTTAGAAAGTGCATCATGTAATAAAGAGGTGCACCTACGTTTTGTTTTAAATATCGATTTCGGTCATAATTCTAAACATACTGTGGCCATAAATGAATTACTCCGTCTTGTAATGTAACGTGGCACTGAAAATGATGGAACAGAAGGAAAATATACATCTGTACACACCAAATCAGGTACTCTTTTCCTTGTGTGTTTGTCCCACACTGGCGTCACGTCAGCATCGGTATTGCCATCCTCAAGGGGTGGACAGATGAGCTTCCTGTCACCAATCCAATACCCCGTGCGACAGAATATGCATCCCACAGGGGTTTATGCATAGTGCTCTTCATGTGAAAATGAGCGCAAGTATTCCAAAATGTATGTGAATCATGTAACTGAAGTTGGACTTGAGTACCAGACCAGTATTCATCCAGTGGGATGGGGAAACTGCTGAGAAACGACATCCAGGCTGGTCCATCCTGTGACCCTCATCATTCACCCAACAGTTGGACTATATCCAGAGTACTTAACTTCCCTCAGCTGTTGGGAGGAGGTCAAAACCAACTGACAAATGCTTTGGTTTGTGGTTACTACTGGAGAAGCTGGACAATCTTTTTTCTGATATTAGTAATATAAATTGCACTGAAAGTGGTATGTCCCTAGCAAGAACAAAAGTGCTTACTCCAACTACAGAATCATTTTGCGATAAGACTGTTGCAGTTAAAATCTGTGATCAGGTGGAGTGTCAGGTTCAGTTACAGATGGGAGATCTGTAACATTAAAGAAGGAGATGTGTGACTAAATTAGTATTGCTGTCTGTGGTGGGCACATGAAGGTAGTGTGTAATGGGGTTTCTGGTGCATTTTGTTTGTACAGGTTGTATACATTTAGGGGCAAGTACGAGGGCTATCCACAAAGTACGTTACGTTTTCGTTTGTGTCCGTTAGGGGCGGGGCTAGCGCGGCCATCTTGGTGTCATGGCATTCCGCCGCTCAATCGGAATCCTGCCGTGCTAGTGAGAGGTTCGTGCTGTACTCTGTTGAGTTACTGTGACAGTTTGAAATGTCAGCGTTAATTGAAAATGCCGCGAAGTGTGAAGTGCGTGCTGTAATAAGGTTTATGACTGCAAAAAACTGCACACCGATAGAGATCTATCGGCAGCTTTGTGAAGTGTATGGGGACAACATAATCACAGAAGGTGGAGTGCATCAATGGGTCATAAAATTTAAAAATGGCCGAACTAACGTTCAGGACGAAGAGCGAAGTGGAAGACCCAGCATAGTGACTGTCGAAAAAGTCGATGCCGTGGTCCGTGAAAAACGTAATTTCACAATAACGGAACTCTCTATGAGTTTTCCACAAATTTCACGAAGTTTGTTGCACGAAATCATTACCGAAAAGCTTGGTTACCACAAGTTTTGTGCAAGATGGATACCAAAAATCTTGACAGAGATTCACAAAAATCAGCGAATGGCTGCAGCGTTGACGTTTTTGGACGCTTACGAGAAAGTTGGCGACTCATTACTCGATCGCATCGTTACTGGTGACGAAACATGGGTTAAGCATGTGAACTGCGAGACAAAATTGCAGTCAATGCAGTGGGGGCACACAAATTCCCCCCAAAAAACCAAGAAATGCATGCAGAAAAGGTGTGATTTTTGTGGATTTCCTGGAAAGAGGCACTACAATGAACTCTCAAAGGTATTGCCAAACACTACACAATCTCAGAAGAGCAATACAAAACAAGCGCAGGGGAAAGTTGGACTCAAAGATCTTGCTGATTCACGACAACGCCCGGGCCCACACGGAAAATGCCACTCGTGAAGTTATCAAATCTTTTAAGTGGGAGTTGTTTCCTCATCCGCCGTACAGTCCCGACCTGGCACCGAGCGACTTCCACTTATTCCCGCAATGAAGAAGTGGTTGGCTATGCAGCGTTTTGATGACGACGCACAGCTTCAAGAAGAGGTAACCACGTGGTTGAAGGCGCAGGCGGCCGAATTTTACCACGAAGGAATTTCCAAGCTCGTCCATCGCTACGATAAGTGCCTTAATTTAAATGGCAACTATGTAGAAAAGTAGTATTTAAGTGTGGCTTTCATCTGTATATAATAAAAAATTTCCAATACTTTATTTATTTTTAATTCCAAAACGTAATGTACTTTGTGGATAGCCCTCGTATAATGCAGAATCAAATTATGCCTTTCTCCTTCCATTAACCTACTGTTATGCTAAATGATTTATGACCACCCAGGGACAATCCATCCCTCTGAGAAACCCTCAACCCCTTCCCTCCTCCACCTGAACCCCTTTGGAAAATCCTAACTTCATCAAAAGGTCTCTCCCCACTAAATCTCCAACTCTTGGAAATCCCAGGACCCCCTCACCCCTCTCCCCAACCCCCTCTCTTCCTCCTGCTCTTCCCACCTTTCTTAGAAAAAATTGGCATGAAAAGTCTCTCAATCTTTCCTGGGCTGTAAGACTGGAGGGATGTCATGACAAGAAATTGAATTCAATGTCAATAACATATAAAGGGAAATATTATTTATAAAATTCCCTTTTCATATTCTTTATTTAATCAGTATACAGAAGACAGGGCTCCCTTCCCTCCCTATACTAAGCTGTTGGTGGGGGTCGTATTGTGTTGGAAATTTTTAGAGAAAGCTCACAATGCGTGTAATTAACCAGATGTTGGTGTTGGACAGAGAGGTGTTAAATAACTAAATTACCTATAAGCATGCAGTTGAGGACTGTGTCCATAGAATCCTACATGAGGAGCAACAGGAGGTGATAGTGGAGGAGTGTAAGAAGAAGAACACTTTTTTAGTAAATAATGGTGATGCAGTGGGAGAGTTTGGAGATTCATTTCACAACTCTTGCTAATCGAGGCTTGTGGTGGAACTGTCTGTCCTTTTTAAATTGGCCAGTCAATATGTGTAAGAGAGGAACGCCAGACTGACTGACATAATTCCCAATACCATCAAAAGAACGCACTCAAAATTTTGATGTCTTAGGTGAAAAAATGGGGAGAACGAATGGCAATGCAGGAATGCTACATCCAATCATATGACGGTGATGCCAGGGGATATAGGGCGAACACAGTTATTACCCCAGTATTCAAACTGCACAATGTTGTTAAACAACATACAGCAGCTTTTCTGTAAGTTATTACTTATCTTCTGCAACGTGGATGTGATTGGTACAGAAGAGTGGAGCACATCTGAAGACTATTTGTTATAGTTTTGAACTTAGAACAGTTTTCCAAAGGATCAAACACAAGATCAATTCTGTGGTTGTGTATTGTATGTTCCAGTTTGGTAATACAATGTTCTTTATCCAAGGACGACATAAGAGTTTGTCGTGGTCGCATGTCTGGACGCTTTATAACATCTGTATGGCAGTTACTGACAACATTGTACACACCTTCACTTGTGATTTGACATGTAAATTTGTTATAAATTGGCAAATGGAGGTCACCCACGTTAAGCAGTCTATTCCAACTGTCTTACTGACCACAGTCATCTCGCTACTTAACTGGCGGTCTCCTTCAATATGATAGTAGGATAGATATTAGGAACTCACTCATCTCGATTTTATTAAAAATCTCGGAGAAATCATTCGTTACGAAAAGGTAAGAGTTGTCTACATGTAGCTGCTGCAATATTTCAGACAGCACTCAAATTAGCATATGCATAAGCATTTAGGATTTTTATATTTCTTCGAAATTGTTTCCAGGGCTTCCTTGCAGATTTTGTCTGGTATTCCTCTTCTTATCACACTGTCGTTTGCGTGTACAAGAAATGGTACGGGACTTTGGCACCATGTCTTGCAATGACGAATTTGGAGAATTTACTATGTAGATAATAGGTAAATGAGCCACACATCTCCTTCTTTAATGTTACAGATCTCCCGTCTCTAACTGACCCTGACACTCCGCCTGATCACAGATTTTAACTACAACAATCTTATCGCAGAACGATTCTGTAGTAGGAGTAAGCACTTTTGTTCTTGCTAGGGACATACCACTTTCAGTGCAATTAATGTTACTAATATCAGCAACAAGATTGTCCAGCTTCTCCAGAAGTAACCAAAGCGTTTGTCGGTTGGTTTAGACCTCCTCCCAGTAGCTGAGGGATATTAAGTACTCAGGAGGAATACATGTTAACACTTTCAATTACCGCAGGAGACTGATAGGTTGTGACTGTCAAGCCCCCTTTTATACTAGAAATATCAAAGATGACGGCACTTGCGGTCACGCGATCCTACGGTCATGAATCCTAAAATTTGTTGTACTTGCAATACACTTGTAACTTCCCAGTACCACTGCGCTATTATGCTTGTAATGTGCTCGTGGGAGGGACAGGGACTGACCCTCACGTATGCCACCTTTATGTATAGGGTTGAATTAACACAGCTTGAATGTATACTACAGATCTTTATTAGGACACATTTTTGGACACAATAGTACAGTGCAGTAGAGTTTGTGGCTGGATCTGAACGCGGTTTTGAAGGGGATTGTACGGTGCAGTATTCGCACTGCGAAGTAAAGCTCTGTATCCGAAGATGGTTCTGTGTTGTGTTGGTACACCGCAATAGCTGACAGAAGATTGTAGTGCTGTACCCGAGCATAATAGCGGGATTTTTCAGCTCGGGATAGGGTGGTACTCGCAAGGGGCAGTCTCCCTCCCTCCCACGGACACCTAGCCCACAAAATAGCGCAATTGAGCTAGGAGTTTGCAATTGGATTGCAAGTACTACAAATTTGGAATGCATGGCCAGAAGATCACGTAACCGGAAGTGCCGATGTCTTGGATATTTAGAGTGAAAAAAGAAGGGAAGAAGGACGACACCAACCGATGAACTAGCAAGAAGAATTTAATTTAGCCACCAACAACATCTCACATCTCACAGAGAAACTTAACAAATCAGGAATTTATAAAATTACATGCAGTGTTTACAAAAATATTACATTGGCCAAACGGAAAGAAATTTTGGAACCCGCTTTAAAGAACACATTGACTGTTTTCAGACTTGGCAAACCGAATAAATCAGCTACGGCGGAACAGGTAAATGAAACAAGACACATTGTTACAAAAGACAACGATCTCAAAATACTAGATAATATAGAAAAGTGCCACACGAGGAATAACGAGAACCTAAATGAATTGAGGGACTTAAAAAAATCACATTTCTTTTACAGTTTCACTACAGTACTCTTAGGATAAAAGATACACAACATGACAGTCGTTTAACTCTAGCCACAGCAATAGCTTAGATATGTAAAATAAATAGTTTATATCATGATCTGTACAATAATATTGTGATAGGTGCTCAATTTGTAATGTATTTCGTCAACCTACATATGTAATACGACAACTAGACGTGCGGAAGACGTATAAACATCTGACACCACATAGATCGACAGATTGATAGTCAAATCGATAACAGCTGTATTTTGAACGCCATCTTGTCCACTGCACTATCGATTTGTTTGTGTGTTCGTGTTTCTAAGTTATTATGACGTTAGTAAAAATCCACGGAAATGGAAACACCTCAGCTCATTACAACGAGACTGCCACACCAGAAGAACAAAGTGAGTGACTGTTACAAAACATTTTCATGCAAACATCAGTCCAGCTTCCAAAGCTCTTTCTGAGTTTTCTCTTCTTCCACAAGATAACCACAGCATTTATGAAAGACTATGTAACATCCGTATGATCTTATTGTGAAATAGTTTTTGTAATGCCATTTAGCCTGAAGATGAGGAATTCTCTCGAAACATGTCGCACAAAAAATAAAAAATACCTCAGTTAACAAAGTTTCAGAATGGTAGCGATAATTTTTTTAAAAAATTACATAAGAAAAATTTAAAAGTGCTTACTCCTAATGCAGAACACTTTTTTGATAGCATTGTGATAGATAAAAGCTGTGATCAAGTAGACTGTCAGGAGCAGTTAGAGAATGGACAATGTCTAATGTTAAAAGAAGAAGATGTATGGCTCAATCATCTATTATCTACATAGAAAATTCTCGACGTTCGTCACTGTAAGGCATGGTGCCAACGCGAAGCTGCCATTTCTCCTACGCACAAACGGCAGCAAGAGGAATACTCGATAAAATCGGCAAAGAAGCACTTGAAACAACCAATTTTTAACAACGTTCTGCAGTTTAAATACTAGGGTAATATGAATACCGGAATATTGTCTGTTGTGTTAGTAAGTCTGCAAGACTCTGAAGACCGAGAATAGTCTGTTAGTTATGCTCTGTCTGCATACATTTTTAATTATCGAACCTGTAAACTACGTAAAGACTCGTAACACTGGGAAATATAAGTATTGCAGACAACTTCAGTATTAAAGCAGGAGAAACAATTTCCTCTCAATACAAGACATTTTTCGCCACAATACCGTCGGATACAGATATCACAGAATTGGGACTGGTTCTACAAATAATGTTATGCCACGAGTCTTAAGAAAAAGAACCAATGTACCAAACAGACCTAAACCATTCCACATTATACCAATAATTCCTTGAAGTGCAGTTAAAGTACTAATTTCACGAAATATAGTGGAAATAAACGTGGAAGCCGAAAACAGCTGTCGCAAACGAGGAGTATAACTGCTTTTTGAAGAAGAAGAATGCAACCGCAGATGTGCAAGCAAGACTAACACATCACTTTAACCACAGAGTATGGAAAAACCTGGATACAAGTGGAGAATGTAAGACATCATCATTTACTGTAAATAACAGTTGTAAGCGACTATATGTTGAATTGCTGCCCATCAAGAACGTATACTACGTTAAAGGATACCTGAAAAATCCGTTTATAAAGCTACATTCCCATTTGGATATGCTTAAAAAGAATGGTTACGTTGTTTCTGAATGTTGTAGCCATGGTGGCAATGGTGTGAACTTATCAAAACAAAAGTTTGGGGGTTTAAGGCTGATGGGGTAATTACATTTAATGGCAATTCGTTTGCAAACGTAAAGTCAAACTTCTGTACGGAAATTCCAGAACAATGTGCAGCTGGTGATTTGTCAACATACACCCTGAATATTGTGGTGTGTTTTAATAACTGTGTTATGCAGTAAATAAGAGGGAAAGTAAAAATTCTTGAATCCTCTTGGCTAGAAGAACTACATGAAGAAACAGGACTAGCCGTTGAAGTTATAAAGGAGATAGTTTACAGGAAACAAACTACACATGTATTATAATTCGAGACCATACTTTCTTTATACTTACAAAATTACTGGCTGGAGAGTGAATTGGATAACTCACATGTAGACTTAGACTTATTAAATTTATTAAAACTGCACCAAACAAAAATGTAGAAAGAGTTGTTTTCTGCGTGTAAATATGTATGGAATAATTAATAAATGCCTTTGTACAAAACTATTTCTTTTCATATTCTCTGCTAACATCCTAATGGAATCACCTATTTACAGCGATCTATGCATGTGCCTGTTGGATTGGGGAGTTACAGGACGGGGTTGATGTTGAAAAGTGGTTAAAACTAGGAAGTCAAAAGTCTAGTAACACTCATTTCTTCCCTATATGAGGGTTACCCAGGCATCGACGCATCCTTGTCGGCAACAAATGCTCAAACACCACTGTAACGTCCCCCCCCCCCCCCGTTATAATTTTGGTAGATAATGCTAGATAAATGTAGAAAATGTATCAATGACTATTACAATATATTTGAAAGCATTATTCACATATGAATACTTCTGGAAATCTGCAATATCATCCTGCCATAAGACATCCAAAGGCTTAATCATGCCTATGACGGTATGCTTTGAAGGCTGGTTTATACAATTCTGTAACAACTGTCTCCATAGTTATTCGATCATAAATCTCTCTGTAAGCTAAGAGTTTACTAAAACAGCCTCACTCGAATGAGCAGTATCAAAAAATGGTTCAAATGGCTCTGAGCACTATAGGACTCAACTGCTGTGGTCATAAGTCCCCTAGAACTTAGAACTACTTAAACCTAACTAACCTAAGGACATCACACACATCCATGCCCGAGGCAGGATTCGAACCTGCGACCGTAGCAGTCGCACGGTTCCGGACTGCGCGCCTAGAACCGCGAGACCACCGCGGCCGGCGAGCAGTATCACCAGCAGCAGCAGCAGCAGCAGTCATAGCCAATCAATTAACTCATTGAGATTGTTGTAGTACCGTATAATACTTCGTGGGTCGATTGCTGACTCTTACATGCTGGATGTAAGTACCATCACCAATGCTATATCAAGTATCAAAATAGGATTTATAACGGATCTGTATTTCAAACAGTGTTAGTTTCCCACTTTCCTATGTACGCCAGACAGTTGCAATATTTCTCCATAAATCTCCAGATCTGTACGTAATAATTTACAGTTTTTGTGGGATTTACGAAAGTAACGATTATTAGACCCATTGTTCTTTGAATTCCCATTCACCTGTCTGTATTGCTGTTTCTTTCAAATTTAAATGTTGAGTGCCCAGCATGCATGATTTTTTTTTTACCTCTGACACTGAATGGTGTCGCTGTGTGGTTTAATGAAACACTAATTTCATAGAAAGATTTATTAACAGGTTTAAATGTTTGTCTCAATGTCTACTCTCAATTCTGACGTCCTAACCTGTGCAATGATTACTTCCGTGCTGTGATGATCTCATGTTTACTCGACATATTGTTGTATACTAAGTACACTCCTTCATTGGGTGCACCTTACAAACACTCTGTCCACACATAAGTTATTTACGTTGCTTAAAAGCTGAGTAACCATAATACCTAATTAGTTGGTCTGGATATACATCTTCAGAACCTTATTTTAATATTCGAGAGGATGGAATTTTCTGTCTATGTATAGAAGAAATCTCTATGTATACCAATCCTCTCTGGTAGAGTGTCCAGGGCGTGTGGAAACTTGTCCTTGGCGTGACTTGTACTGACATACGCACCACTTTCACACACACACACACATATATATATATATATATATATATATATATATATATATATATATATATATAACGTAGAAAATGGCTGCATTCACTAAATCGATACTCTGTCCTTGCCGTAACGCCAGAATGTCCTGGAATAGTACGGATTGACCTGCACTGTGTAGTGTCGAGCCCCGTAGTAACTTTGGGGACACGCTCTGTGTCTTCATCAGTGAGTGGCACGGATAAAACTAGCTCCTTGTCCTGCTCCAACATGCTAACCAGACGCCATATAGGCTCCCATGTGCCACCCACGTTGCAGTTCTGGTCACCTTCAAGGCTACTGAGATGAAGAATAAATGTTATTTGTGTCAATTAAATATTAATAATAATAATGGCAACTACAGAGAAATATAAAAGAAGACATGTAATGAGTACTAGCTTTTCTGTTTCTTTCTATTCTGCTGGAAGGTGCTGGATGATCTCAGATGCTGTTGCTGTTGATGTCTCTTGATTCATCCACTGACTGACAGAATGGCCAACTACCACGTTCACCTCATATGCCATGACATCACGATAACCTGACTGGATGCTACGTTCCTGCATTGCCATTGGTTCTAAAATTATTCACTAATGTGAGTGCACCCTGGTGGCAGCATTGTGGTCTAGATCAGTTAGGCTGGGGCTGTTGAACACATGTTCATCTCTTTCCCATGTGGACTAGCCACTTCAAAAAAAGCCAGTCAGTTCCAGCACGAGCAACGATCTGTGTGAATTGTTAAATGCAGCTTCAAACCCTCCCACATCATCATCATTATTTGCTGAAATATCAGTACCTTCCATTCCTCATGTTTGCAGTCCTCGGCTGCATGCTTACAGGTAATACAACTATTAAACCTATCTCTGATCGACAGCAACACCTCGTTAGTTGAATAAACTTTGAGCCTTTCCCGCCAATTTCCTACAGAATGGAACCATAAATAAAGAAGATAAACCACCTTGTGTTCTTCCACACCAACAGCTCAGTACAGACAGCGATTTTTCCCACCATTTTCCAGGAAGGGGATGCGCCCAGTCTCCTGCAAAATAATTAAATAAAGAATATGCCAACTGAGTTTTATAAATAAACAATATATCCTATGTAATGTAATTGACATTGATTTCTATTTCTTGTCATGACATACTTCCAGCCCAACAAGCTCAGCACAGATTGGCTGGGGAGGAGGAGAGGGAGGTCGAGGTTTGGGGGATTTTTAGAATGAGAGATTAACCCCAGGATGTCATAGGACAATTACGGTAACAAAAGGTTAAGGGGGAGGGGGGTAATTTGTCTCTGAACGTATGCTTGCCCCTCAATGTTTGTAACCTGCACAAACAAAATGCGTCAGAAGTCGCCTGCGCCACTCTTCACCAAATCAAGTTAAAAAATGGTTCAAATGGCTCTGAGCACTAGGGGACTCAACTTATGAGGTCATCAGTCCCCTAGAACTTAGAACTACTTAAACCTAACTAACCGAAGAACATCACAAACATCCATGCCCGAGGCAGGATTCGAACCTGCGACCGTAGCGGTCGCGCGGTTCCAGACTGTAGTGCCCAGTCAACTATTATAACACAGTTATCAAATGTGAAGTTTTGTATCTGGGGAAAAGCTCACATCCATGCCCGAGGCAGGATTCGAACCTGCGACCGTAGCGGTCGCGCGGTTCCAGACTGTAGTGCCCAGTCAACTATTATAACACAGTTATCAAATGTGAAGTTTTGTATCTGGGGAAAAGCTCACAGTCCACAGAAGATGTGATCTGGAAAATAGCGTAACAGGAGAATGCAAAATTGTAATTAAGATGCTTGACCCAAAAGATCGTAAGATCGATGCAGACAAGAATCCCTAACGACAAAGCCTATCGGATCTCGCGGCATCACAAGAAAAAGAAGATTTAAATTTAATGGGGGTTTCCACAGTCTCCCAACAACAAGACTCACTCATAAATCTACGACGTAAATACAACTCAAAACCATATGCCAAACTATGAGAGTCAAAAAGATTTAGAAAATACACATGCAATTCCATCACTTTTCAACATAAACACACACTGATAAGCCAAAACACTATGAGCACTGCCAACCACTATAATAGGTACCGCCTGGTGGTGTCCCAGGCACGTGACACAATAGCAGTTAAGCGTAGCAGACATGCACGGCGAATAACGCCAGCGAAGATATGGCTGCAAATGGGGAAATCCTATGAGACAAGCGAGTTTGAGGAATGACAGATTATTATTATTCAGAGGCTGCGAATACCTGAAAATGGCGAAGCTGATAGTATGTTTACATGCTACAGTCACGAACATCTATGGAAAGAGCTAGAAGGACACTAAACTACCACTAGTCTCTAAACGGTAGGACGTCCACGACACTACACAGAACGAGAGGTTCGGAGGCTTGTCTCCTCTGTAAAGTAGTATAGATGGTGATCTGTGACGTCTCTGCCGGAACAGAACAACTCTGGTGCACGCACAGGTATCTCGGAGCACACCGTTCATCATACATTGCCGAACATGGAAAGCCTCACCAGACCACACCGACGTGTTCATATGTTGACAAAGTTACATCGTCAATTACGACTACAGTGGGATTCGCGTTTGTCAATGACAACGTGTTAACTCTTCGGGTGAATCACATTTTTGTTACAGAAGGTCTATGGTAGTCTCCACAAATGCTGTCATCGAAGTGAACGGTGCCTCTAAATGTGCACCACGCCATGGACGACGGCTGGTGGGAGCAGTATTATGCTACGCAATATATCCTCCTGCGTGTGAATGAGCCATGTGGTAGCTGACACCTGCAAACGATCTGCCCCGACGGCGATGTCATCTATCAGCATTATAGTGAACTAAAGTTGATGTGTCGGCGATCGAATTTGCCTGAAGTGAATCTTATGGAATCCATCTGGTTTGCTGTCGGCCACAGTCACCGCATACGCAAATTAGCGGCCTATTATTTACGCGAATTACATGAACTGTGTACAGACATCTCAGGCCACATCCCTCGAACAACCTGTTAACAGTCTGTCTCACACGCCTGATACGCAGAATCAATGATGTATTTCATTTCAAATATGGCGCTAGAAGCTATTAAACAGGTGGTCACAGGAAGTACTGTAAGAGAATGAAGTCACCACTATTGCAGGGGAAAGTGAACTGATGAAAAAATAAAGATAAGAATCCACGGAGAGAAAATGAGAGCTTTCTGGAAACTCCAGAGATGTAAACATAAAAGCTTTTCTTGATCAATAGGTCCATCCACACTTAATAATAACAATAATAATCTTTATTAGCCGACTCAACAAACCCGAGTGGATGTGTAAGCTGAAGCACAAGTAAAACACCTATTGCTCACATAACAGAAAGCAAAATAAAGATATCATACAATATAACATGCAGAAAACATGTCTGCCTCTCAACATACGTTTGACATTACAACATGGTGGGCGTAAAACAGTATAGATAAGCGATTATGAAAGCCGTAGAAGAATGACCATAAAGATCCAACGTTGTAACGAATTAGTACTGGACATATCAAAAAAATACCCTGTTAGAAACAGACACTCCAAACTAATACCATTAATTTCTGTCAATTAACAGGGAGACTATACTCGTATAAGAAAAACACTGAACCAGGTTATCCGCTGTTAACCACAGGCCACAATACGTTATGTTAGTGATTGAGACGACGCCAGCAGTAAACAAACAGACCAAAAAGAAGTTCAACACAGTCTGTTGTATACAGCGTGTCCCAGCTATCTTATCCACCAAAAATATCTCTGGAAAAATAACAGCTATTGGAAAACGACTTTCACCGGTCTCAATGTAGGACTGGTGCCCATGAATGTACATATTTGGAAACATTCTAAAACGAAAGCATATGTGTTTTTTAACACAAACTTATGTTTTTTTAAATGGACCTCCTATATATTTTCTTCAGCAATTCATAGCATGATAAAGCACATACACAATGGCGTTGATTGCATCGTAATATTCCCATTACATCCCGAGATATTGAGACGCGAAGTTGACGCTTGAAACACCCGACATTCGCTGCTAGCGCACGTCCTGAGGCTCAGGCGTGAACCCCATGCTGCCCGTAATCGCGATGTGATTGACATGTGTAATCACACCTCCATACTTATCAAGAGGTCCGAAACGAATAATACGGTCTGCTGCGATTACGGGCAGCATGGGGTTCACGCCTGAGCCTCGGGACGAGCGCTAGCAGCACATGTCGGGTGTTTCAAGCGTCAAATTCGCGTCTTAATATCTCGGGATGTAATGGGAATATTGCGATGCAATCAACGCCATTGTGTATGTGCTTTGTCATGCTATGGATAGCTGAAGAAAAAATATAGGATGTCCATTTAAAAAAACATAAGTTTGTCTTAAAAAACACATATGCTTTCGTTTTAGAATGTTTCCAAATATGTACATTCATGGACATTCGGTGAAAGTCGTTTCCCAATAGCTGTTATTGTTCCAGAGATATTTTTGGTGGACAAGATAGCTGGGACACGCTGTATAAGAAGTGAAGCTGTAATATATTGGGATTATCACTGTAAAACTTTTTATTCAAAAAATATGTATTTAGGTATTGCCACTCTCAGCGTACTCCCCTCCTCTGTGCCTACAACGATTCATGTGAATTTTTTTTTTCCATTGGTGGAATCAGAGCTGGTAGTATTCGTCTGCGAATTCCTCAATTAATCTGCTTCAACGGAATGCAATCTTGTTGCTTATAATGCATATTTGACCTTGAGGATAGATAAAAGTCACATCGTGCTATGTCAGGCGTATAAAGTTTGTGTTCGAACGCTTTGTTGCTGTTCTTTGCTGGAAAGCTCTAACAGATCATGTCGTATGAACTGGTGCATTGTCTTGGCGCAGAATTCATGACAAATTCTTCCACAAAATTGCCTTGCACCGTCTTTGTCAGATCCTACAGTTTCAGCAATCGATCGACTCGTCAACCGACGGTATGACCGAATCAGATTACCTACTTTCTCGATCTTTTCATTCGTGATTGATTTTGAAGGGCACCTTCAACGTCATCTCTGCCGTCATGGAACCACGAATAACCTGCGTACATGATAAACAGTCATTGCCATTCACTTATTTTAGTAAAAGCTGCGTTTTCTGTGGCGGTTTTTCCAAGTTTCATGAAAAACTTCACCACAGTTCGTTGCTGTATTGTTATACTGATCATGATTTCGGAAAAACGAAATAATAACTCTTGCACAAGATGAAGGCCATGGCCACACTGAATTGTCTATAGACACCATTCGACCAAGAAAGCTTCACACTTGGTGCATGTTTACTTACGCCATGGCAGCATCTATCCTGCCATTTCATATGCACACTTCACGTGACGCGAGGACCCCCCACACCCCTGCATCGATTGCAACCAAATTTCGCACAGACACAGCAGGCCTTATGAATATCAGCACTTTGGAGTTTATAAACTCCTTGCTCTAATTGGAGCAGAAATGGGAGCAAAGCGTCTGTAATATAGGCTAACCTGAATTAAAGGCGTGTTACATGGGAACAGTACCAGCCTGTTAAATGAAAGAGCTTTGAAGGAAACCTTACATGTCAAGTGCAAGGAATTGGGATTGAGACGCGAAGTTGACGCTTGAAACACCCGACATTCGCTGCTAGCGCACGTCCTGAGGCTCAGGCGTGAACCCCATGCTGCCCGTAATCGCGATGTGATTGACATGTGTAATCACACCTCCATACTTATCAAGAGGTCCGAAACGAATAATACGGTCTGCTGCGATTACGGGCAGCATGGGGTTCACGCCTGAGCCTCGGGACGAGCGCTAGCAGCACATGTCGGGTGTTTCAAGCGTCAAATTCGCGTCTTAATATCTCGGGATGTAATGGGAATATTGCGATGCAATCAACGCCATTGTGTATGTGCTTTGTCATGCTATGGATAGCTGAAGAAAAAATATAGGATGTCCATTTAAAAAAACATAAGTTTGTCTTAAAAAACACATATGCTTTCGTTTTAGAATGTTTCCAAATATGTACATTCATGGACATTCGGTGAAAGTCGTTTCCCAATAGCTGTTATTGTTCCAGAGATATTTTTGGTGGACAAGATAGCTGGGACACGCTGTATAAGAAGTGAAGCTGTAATATATTGGGATTATCACTGTAAAACTTTTTATTCAAAAAATATGTATTTAGGTATTGCCACTCTCAGCGTACTCCCCTCCTCTGTGCCTACAACGATTCATGTGAATTTTTTTTTTCCATTGGTGGAATCAGAGCTGGTAGTATTCGTCTGCGAATTCCTCAATTAATCTGCTTCAACGGAATGCAATCTTGTTGCTTATAATGCATATTTGACCTTGAGGATAGATAAAAGTCACATCGTGCTATGTCAGGCGTATAAAGTTTGTGTTCGAACGCTTTGTTGCTGTTCTTTGCTGGAAAGCTCTAACAGATCATGTCGTATGAACTGGTGCATTGTCTTGGCGCAGAATTCATGACAAATTCTTCCACAAAATTGCCTTGCACCGTCTTTGTCAGATCCTACAGTTTCAGCAATCGATCGACTCGTCAACCGACGGTATGACCGAATCAGATTACCTACTTTCTCGATCTTTTCATTCGTGATTGATTTTGAAGGGCACCTTCAACGTCATCTCTGCCGTCATGGAACCACGAATAACCTGCGTACATGATAAACAGTCATTGCCATTCACTTATTTTAGTAAAAGCTGCGTTTTCTGTGGCGGTTTTTCCAAGTTTCATGAAAAACTTCACCACAGTTCGTTGCTGTATTGTTATACTGATCATGATTTCGGAAAAACGAAATAATAACTCTTGCACAAGATGAAGGCCATGGCCACACTGAATTGTCTATAGACACCATTCGACCAAGAAAGCTTCACACTTCAAAGCTATTAGTCGTTGATCTTTGGTGCATGTTTACTTACGCCATGGCAGCATCTATCCTGCCATTTCATATGCACACTTCACGTGACGCGAGGACCCCCCACACCCCTGCATCGATTGCAACCAAATTTCGCACAGACACAGCAGGCCTTATGAATATCAGCACTTTGGAGTTTATAAACTCCTTGCTCTAATTGGAGCAGAAATGGGAGCAAAGCGTCTGTAATATAGGCTAACCTGAATTAAAGGCGTGTTACATGGGAACAGTACCAGCCTGTTAAATGAAAGAGCTTTGAAGGAAACCTTACATGTCAAGTGCAAGGAATGGGTTTTCAGTCTCTGACATATACGAAAGGCATGATGTGTTGAAGGAGTTTAGACTTGCTCTGTTGGCCTGCTTAGCATGGCAGTCTTTACATGAGCAGCAGATAAATGATTTTCAAACCCCTGGTGTGTAGCCACCCCTGCTTAACATGTGTATTGTGGGAGTAATATCAGTCTGCGTTACTGACCTCTATTACAGTGCTTCATGTGCCGAAGAGCAAGGCTGCGACAGGTTGAGATAGAAGAGTGGATGAATAGAGCGAGAGGAAGGAGGAAATGGACAGAGAGAGGGGTGGAGGGGAGATAGATAGGACAGGAGGAAGGCAAGAGGGGTATGGCTTGTGGAAAGATTTAGGGGAAGGAGGGTATGGTCAGAGGGGTGCAAGAAATAGAAAAGAGAATGGGACGATGAGACAAGGAGACAGAGAGAGTTGAAGGCAGATAGGTAGAGTTGGGAGGAAGAGTTGAACGGACAGGAGTATGATGTGGAGTCAGAGAGGTGGAGAAGGGAGTGTATTCAATACATGTGTCAAATGCATATACAGGTGAAGTTGTGGGGAAGAGGCTGGTTTACAATAAAACATAGATTCCTAGGGTTCAACACAGTAGGTCCCAAAGTAGTCTCAGTAATACAGAAATATAATTGCTTGCATATTTTAATTGAAAGCATGCCAGATGCATTCAGTTGCACAAAAATATTTGCACAGAACACAACAGGCACCCCCTCTTCTAGCTGTTGTGACCGAACATACACCACAGCTGATATTGGGTCGCATCTTGGGAACACTGTCTTCGTCAGATCAGTGAAACCGAGTCCCAGCCACTCACCCACATGGGACGAACTGATGCCTTCTGTTGACAGCAAACCCAGATGCCAGATTGATTGGCTGCCATGAAATGTGACGAACCTCCTGCTCCACTTAATCCAGTTGACTGCCCTCTCGATCGCTAAGCTATTGTGTCTTCTTGCTGGCCGTCTGCAAACTGACACAGCTCTGTTGACGCTCCCTGTAGCTGTAATGTGGCAGCATTAGCGCTACAGATTGGCCGCCATGCATCCGACGTCCTCTGTATGAAGCGCCGACAGATCACATTGGACATGTTCCAAAAATGGATGGGATACAATTGTGCTGAATATCAAAGTTCAGTAAACAATGTGGCAGGAACAAATTTAGATAGTCAAAATAAATAAATAAAATATTATGGTTGTGTATTAAATTATGCAGTTTCTAATCACTGATGAATACTGTCCAACACCACCTATATAAAATATTTGAGGAGAGAGCTGCTGCACTTAAGTGTGAACCAGCTGTGAGTCGTCAGAGGACAGGCCTGGTCAAGGTTTGTGCTCCCGCATCACACTCCCAATCTGTGAGGGCAGCTGAGCCTGTCCAGCACTCCAGCTTCCCCCACCACTGCACTACTCTGAGTAGGTGTGCCACAAGATACAACTACCTCTAAGAGTGAAAATTGCAGCATACTGTTACAAGCAGGATTTTATCACAGGTGTCTATTTACAACTTTTTATATTTCTGCCAAATCAATAACTTTTGTTATTTGATTGAGAAGTATATTACATACTGCTAATTTGGTGGGCCAAACTACAAACAGCCTTATGTACAGGCATTTAACGTTAAGTTGTGATGATTACAAATTAATACATGTTGCAATTTCATATGTGTAATACATCCAGAACTATAGTTCGTGATACATTCAAATATATGGATTTATGCAGATTAAAATCTGTTGCACTTGAACGTTGTGCCACGTTGTCAATTTCATAAAAGAAGAAACACATTGAAATAACTTTAACAGCCGGCTGGAGTGGTCGAGCGGTTCTAGGCGCCATTTAACTTTAACAGCTTGTCTGTATAGTCGAGGATATTGCTTTTGGGGTGACATTTTATAAAAGTTTTGTAAATACCTAGATTGGACAAACATGTCGTTGAGCAGGGTGTACGTCGGCCGCTGGTGGCCGAGCGGTTCTGGCGCTACAGTCTGGAACCGCGCGACCGCTACGGTCGCAGGTTCGAATCCTGCCTCGGGTATGGATGTGTGTGTTGTCCTTAGGTTAGTTAGGTTTAAGTAGTTCTAAGTTCTAGGGGACTTATGACCTCAGCAGTTGAGTCCCATAGTGCTCAGAGCCATTTGAACCATTTTTGAGCAGGGTGTACATTCTTTGTCCGTTAGCTTAAGTTGGAAGTAATCAGGTACATTAACAGCCAATAGCGAGAAAGAAAGCTGACACATAAATAGAAATCCGTCTTCATTCGCGTAGTTTCTTGGAATCTCTTTGAAAAATCATTATGAAATATTTTACTTAGTAAAACGTAGACGGGCGTGTATGGTCCACAAGTGAACACCTTGACTTATAGGAAATATTCCATGTCATGGATCTGCTGATATTTTCCTAGGACTGCCTCTTTTTTGATGTCACCCTTGTCCGTCATATGTTACCAAATGATTCTCCCCTTGCATTAATTCATTTAATGAATTAAATAAATACGTAGTGTTGATCACAAAAAAATTTATCACCATTCTACTTACCTTTAATTCAGTTTTTGTCCTAATGGGTGCCTGCACTTCAGTCATCATTGACTGTCGTTTGTCAGAAGAGAAGTGCCTGAGATTATCTTTCTTCTTGTTGTTGCAATAAAATCCCAGTAAGTGATTCCCCCGTCGATCATTGTGCAATGACATATTAAGACTTTGATTTGCCTTTAAACGTAAGGCAGCTCCCATCCAGCACTGGGCATCTCAACTTTTTACTCTTTACATAAGTATGTGGACCCCATAGTACTCCTAATGCAGAACGCAAATCTAATTTTGCGCAAGTAGTGTTGTCAGTAAACTACTTGGCATCTGACAAGGCGAATGCTCCGCTGAAGTGTCGCTCGGATGCATCCTTGCGTTTCCTCTTCCTCCTCAACTCTCGGCCCCACTCTACGCTCAGAGCGTTGGAGCGCAACCGGAGCGCTGGCGCTTGCGTTACGCTGTTCGGCCAGGGCTGTACTCGGATAATCCACTCGCCAAGGACAAGGTCCTGGGCTCCATTCCCAGACTGGTACAGGACATTAATCTGCCAGAAAATGTCATAACTCTCCAGTCCTAGAAGCATCATGACAAACAACAACAGCGAATGTAATCCAACCATTACCTATACTACTTGATTCGGATGATTTAGCAATAGAAAAATTCAATTTCAGACCTAAAAAGTATTTAGGACCTGACAATACAGATATACTGGCAATCTTCTTCAGATTGGATACTTTCTTACTAGTACCTGGCGCTGGAACGGAACCAAAAGTACCAGAAATATTCAACAAATCTTTTTAGACTAGCATACGTCTGCGACGGCGATATCCAAAACGGCGACCCATTCTCGAATGATGCTATTCATATAATGAACGCGCGAAGTTGCATCAGCAGCTATTTATAGCTCATGACGCAAGCGCACGCTGACCTAATGACCTCCAGCGGCCGGCGTTCTGTTATCTTATGTAAACAAATCGGCTCCGCTGCAGACTCGTTCCCACTTGCTTCGGCCGCCCGTGTTAGCTCCATGTTATAACTACAGAACGCCGGCCGCTGGAGCTCATTAGGTCAGCGTGCGCTTGCGTCATGAGCTATAAATAGCTGCTGATGCAACTTCGCGCATTCATTATATGAATAGCATCATTCGAGAATGGGTCGCCGTTTTGGATATCGCCGTCGCTGACGTATGCTGGTCTACAAAGATTTGTTGAATATTTCTGGTACTTTTGGTTCTGTTCCAGCGCCAGGTACCAGTAAGAAAGTATCCAATCTGAAGAAGATTGCCAGTATATCTGTATTGTCAGGTCCTAAAACTTTTTAGGTCTAATTTCCCCTCCCTCCCTTCTCTCTCTCTCTCTCTCTCTCTCTCTCTCTCTCTCTCTCTCCCTCTGTCTCTGTCTCCCTCTCCCCTGAATGTGAGTGTGTATACACGTATGTGTGAGTGTGAGAGAGAGAGGGACAGAAATGAAATCTTTCACTCTTCAGCCGACAGTCTGTTGTGTTACGTAATTTCCAGCAGATTAAAAATATGCCATTATGGATCCTGTGTATGTGAGTGTGTGTGTGAAAGAGCGAGAATAAAGATAAAATTAGGTTTTAATCTTCATCTTCTAACTACCAAGCTGGATGAATGTCCTATTTTGTAGGGCTAAAACTAAAGAGTGGTAAAAAAAACGATGTGCGGAACAACTGGATACGTATTCACTCAAATTATAGTACAATAGAAGGTACTTTCAGATGTCGACTGATATTCATACCTCAGCAGCCTTATCTGTAGTTAACGGGACTTATATGCATACATCACTAGCAGAACTGAGAAAGCTACAGTCAAATGCGATCCATGTGGCAGTTAGGCGTTAAAGTATGTCCACAACATTCCAGCTGTGCTCCTCTCCTCTATAATTCTACCGGCGGCCCAAAACACATGTGACACCTGGAATATGTCAGAAAAATTACCACTGAAGATTGATGTGTCTCACCAGCCCCTCTTGACGCGAATTTCGAAGACCAGCTATTGCGATCGCGTTTTAGATGAAGTGCTGACAAGAAGCCGTCTACGCGAAGAACACCTCGAAACAGCTGGGAATGAACTTTTGCAAAGTACATTCAGTGCATGGAGGTCAACTGCGAGGAAGCTGAGAACCTGGAAGCTCACTGAGTTCGGTGAGAAAACTTCTCACCTGATGTGCTACCTAGCATTGGTTCAAAAATGGTTCAAATGGCTCTGAGCACTATGGGACTCAACTGCTGAGGTCATTAGTCCCCTAGAACTTAGAACTAGTCAAACCTAACTAACCTAAGGACATCACAAACATCCATGCCCGAGGCAGGATTCGAACCTGCGACCGCAGCGGTCTTGCGGTTCCAGACTGCAGCGCCTTTAACCGCACGGCCACTTCGGCCGGCCCTAGCATTGGACAAACTAAGTCGAAGTAGGTAAGTCTTCTCACGCAGATGTCTTTACACTACTTATGTCGAGGTTTTGGCGCTATCTCTTGCGAAAGTAAATATCTGAAATTTGTATAATCACTCAAGGAAGTGGCAACCAAACGAATATTCCAGTCGGCGGTAAAATTTATGTGACAGGTGACATACCATCAGACTGTCAGAAAGAAATGTCACCCACGTAATTGCGAAGGTAGCAATTACAGAAAAGTGTGAGAACTATAGCACAATTACCTTAATGGCTCATGCATCCAAGCTGCTGGCAAGAATGATATACGCAAGAATGGAAAAGGAAATTGACGATCTATTAGATTACGATCAGTTTGGCTTTAGGAAAGTAAAGCCACCGAAGCGGCAGTTCTGCCGTTGCAATTGGTAAAGAAAGCAATACTGAAGAAAAATCGAGATGCGCTCGTAGTATTTGTCGATGCAGAAAGAGCGTTTGACAATATAATATGGAACATGGTGTTCAAAATTCTGAGAACAATAGGAAGAAGCTACACGGGTAATGTAAACTGTATCCAACAACGATGGGGTAACAATAAGACTGGATGACCAAAAATAAAACCGAGCGGGGTGGCGCAGTGGTTAGACACTGGACTCGCATTCGGGAGGACGACGGTTCAATCCCGCGTCCGGCCATCCTGATTTAGGTTTTCCGTGATTTCCCTAAATCACTCCAGGCAAATGCCGGGATGGTTCCTCTGAAAGGGCACGGCCGCCTTCCTTCCCAATCCTTCCCTAATCCGATGAGACCGAAGACCACGCTGTCTGGTCTCCTTCCCCAAACCAACCAACCAACCAACCAAAAATAAAGAGCTAGAATTAGGAAGGGTGTAGGGCAGCTATATGTCTATCACCCCTTTTGTTCAATCTAAACACAGAAAAAGCAATGACGAAAATTAAAGTTTGAGGTATCAATGATGAGATCTCCTGAAGACACTACAGGCTCCAGTGATAGTTAAGAATAGTTACAGAATGTGTTGAATGGAATGAAGTCTGACCACTACGGAATATGGCTGAGAATACATAGGAGAAGACAATAGTTAACAGAGGTAATAGCAATGAGAATAGGAGAAACTTAACAACAAAATTGATTAAAAAGTAAATAAAGCTAAGGAATTCTGCTACGATGAAAGAGAGGTAACCCACGATGGACGAACGAAGGAGGACATTAATAGCATTCTAGCACAAACAAAGAGCGTTCCTCGCCAAGTCCATTAGTATCAAACACAAGCCTTAATTCAATGAAGAAATCTCTATGAATGAACGTTAGGAGCACAGTATCACGTGGTGTGAATCGTGGACTGTGGGTAAACTGGAAGATGATGGAAGAGTTTGAGATAAGGTGCTACAAAAGTCTGTTGAAAACTGGGTGAACTCACAAGGTAAGAGATGAGGAGTCTCTCCTCAGAATGCACGAAGAAAAGAGCGTAAGCTAAACACAAGATTATAGGACGTGTTAAAACACCATGGAATAGCTTCCATGGTACTAGACGGAGCCGTAAAGAGTAAAAGCTGTAGAGGACAACAGT
This sequence comes from Schistocerca nitens, assembly GCF_023898315.1. Taxonomy (NCBI): domain Eukaryota; kingdom Metazoa; phylum Arthropoda; class Insecta; order Orthoptera; family Acrididae; genus Schistocerca; species Schistocerca nitens. The sequence goes on along the minus strand of NC_064621.1, from coordinate 475,540,431 downwards.
GATTCGAATACATCCAACAGACAATTGAGGAAGTAATGTGCAAGACTGCTCTTGACCAATGATGCTCATATATGACAGCGTACACTGGGAACATTGCACTGCACGAGTTGCTTCTTTGTATGTCGGTGTTTCCTGGAACCTCTTGTGCTGTGTCCGTGGCACACAATCAGTGCGATGAGTCCTCGGGAGGCGCCGCTGCTACATTGAAACAATGGGGTCGCGTTTCATGCGCTGCTGGGCCAGAGTAAAGGGGACAGATCTGATGTCGCGCGTGAGTTACGCTCAAACACCGGTTGGCTACGCGGAGCAGATAACGTAACCCACTTAGTTACTCCACTGGTTGTTGACACTGTTGCCGGTGTTGATGCGGTGTGGTTGCTGCTGATGGAAGATAGTCTTGGAAGCCAGATGTTCTCGAATGACCGCTACCATTGTCACTGGGGAGTCTGACATACTCCTGTCGTGATTTTCTTCTAAAATGTCCTGACTAATACCCAATGTTCATTAAATAAGATTTTACCTAATGCAGTTTCTAGAGTGAAATGCTCAGTACGATTCAGCCTTTCGTGGTATTTAATCCAGAAAATACGTTGCTAATTTTTAACCATCACTTCATTAATGGAAATTACGATATTCCTTTCTTCAAGATGATGAATTGTGGAACTACAAACCGTCGCAGAGATCTTTTCGAAAGTAATATTCGCCTGGATTTAGCGACCATATTATCGTTCATGTTATCTTAATGACGAAAGTACTTCATTTACATTATGTAAATGGCACAGGCGATTACAGTCAAATCACAGTTTCTGTAGTGAAATATGAGATCCCCAGTTAATCCGAGAATGACAGAATCTCCTACATTTAAGAAGTAATCACGTAACGAATTTTTTAATTTGTTTATGTGTGTGTGTTTGTGTAGGAAGAAAGAGCGAGCGTGTGTGTGTGTGTGTGTGTGTGTGTAGGAAGAAAGAGCTAGCGTGTGTGTGTGTGTGTGAGAGAGAGAGAGAGAGAGAGAGAGAGAGAGAGAGAGAGAGAGACTGATTGAGAGAGGTGGGGTGGGGATTCTTGGTGTTTATACCCTGAAAACAATTGACACCGCTTTCAAAATCAGAGCAACGTGTAAATAGTTATAGCTGCGTAGGCTGCCGCAGTTAGGGTCAGTTAAAAAAAAGTATTCAGTGTCGTATCACGTTATATACGAAAATATACCGCTGAATGTACCAATAAAATTATTTGACTCTACGACATACAGTTCAGGAGACATGAGGTCGTAAATACAGCTGCATGAAACACAGCCGCATCATCCATAACGTTTTAATTTATGACATATTTACAACCAGATATATTATAAACAAATTTCGCAGACCGTATGCAAATATATCACTGGGTGTACCTCTCAAACAATATCATTGTACAACACATTGTTTATGAGATATGACGTCATAGAGATGGAGCTGCGTGAAAACGAAACTGAAGGACAAAATCCGCTAGAAATACAGGTGAAAATTTTTGCAAATGTGTGTGAAATATTTTAAATATAAGTGACGAATGTAAAAATTTTCTTTTTAATGTCTGTACTGATTTCAACCAAACCTGGTAAACACATCACTAACTGGAAAGAGATATTGCGGGGGCAAGAAGCAGCAGACTCCTGCTGGGGTAGGAGTGATAACATGGTGACAGAAGGGGGGAGAAGGGATGAACATAGGAAGGAGGGAGAAGGAGACTGACAAAGTGAGGAGGGAGGAGGAGGAGGAGGAGGAGGAGAAGGAGAGAGGGAGAGAGAGAGATGGGGGAGGAGGAGATGGATAGGGGAAGGGGAAGAGGAGATGGATGGAGGAGATGTATCAGAGTTGGGAGGAGTGTATGGACAGTGGGGGAAGCAGCACATGGGCAAAGGGTTCAGGAGCAGATAGAGGGTCAGGTGGGGCGGATGGAGAGCGAGAGGGGAGTAGCAGATGTGGAGGGAGAGGAGCAGATGGACAGAGAGTGGAAGGTGGAGGAGGTGGATAGAGAGTATGGCTGAGGAGATGAACAAAGAGGGGTCCGCAGCTCGAGGTCGTGCGGTAGCGTTCTCTCTTCCCACACCCGGGTTCCCAGGTTCGATTCCCTGCGGGGTCAGGGATTTTCTCTGCCTCGTGATGACTGGGTGTTGTGTGATGTCCTTAGGTTAGTTAGGTTTAAGTAGTTCTAAGTTTTAGGGGACGGATGACCATGGATGTTAAGTCCCATAGTGCTCAGAGCCATTTGAACCATTTGAACAAAGAGAGGAGGGGGAAGTATGAGATGGGCTAATAGTTCAAAATGGCTCTGAGCACTATGGAACTTAACTGCTGAGGTCATCAGTCCCCTAGAACTTAGAACTACTTAAACCTAACTAACCTACGGACGTCACACATATCCATGCCTGAGGCAGGATTCGAACCTGCGACCGTAGCATAAATAAATACCCAGGCAGCGCTCGGTACTCAGCGTTACACAATTCTGTAACTTTATTTGTTTATAAGATATAGTAAATTTAAATTATCAGTATTTACATTTAAGCATCTGATCATTTCCTCCACACAAAACACTCTGGACGATAACAGCACGACACCCTATTGAATCATTAGGTAATAGAATATTTTTTGTAAAGTTTAGTGTGACATTCAAAGTAAAGAAGGAAATTGTATTGGCTTTATATAAAAGAATTTAACAATGGACATTATTGTTGCTTTATTTTAGAACGTGAAAGTGGTCAAGCTTTGATTATTTAATTGTTTTAAAATGTAAAATAATATAGAATAAGCTGTAGCCAATCAGATGGACGGCTTCAGGAAAAGGAACTGCCCGAGTCAGTTGAACGAGTCAGCTCAATGGAAGCACACAGGTTCACCGCCACCAAAAAAATTTCGGGTAACCGCCAGTGCTGACAAAATGATGGTGTCCATGTTCTGGGACAGCCCATTGCGTTCCTACGGTAACAGGCGCATCCTACGAAAATGTTTTGAAGAACAAATTCCTTCCTGCACTGCAACAAAAACGTCCGGGAAGGGCTGCGCGTGTGCTGTTTCACCAAGACAACGCACCCGCACATCGAGCTAACGTTACGCAACAGTTTCTTCGTGATAACAACTTTGAAGTGATTCCTCATGCTCCCTACTCACCTGACCTGGCTCCTAGTGACTTTTGGCTTTTTCCAACAATGAAAGACACTCTCCGTGGCCGCACACTCACCAGCCGTGCTGCTATTGCCTCAGCGATTTTCCAGTGATCAAACCAGACTCCTAAAGAAGCCTTCGCCGCTGCCATGGAATCATGGCGTCAGCGTTGTGAAAAATGTGTACGTCTGCAGGGCGATTACGTCGAGAAGTAACGCCAGTTTCATCGATTTCGGGTGAGTAGTTAATTAGAAAAAAAATCGGAGACGTTAGAACTTGAATGCACCTCGTATTATTGTATGGGTGGCATTCTCCTGCGTGTCCATGGCACCGTGATGATAATCGACGATAGCCTGACAGCTGGGGACCACATGCCTCACTTCACGATTTAAGTACTCCCCGACAGCGATGTCATCTTTCACCAATATAACTGTCCGTATCTCGGGGCCAGTGGTTTGAGGACTATTATACTGAGCTCACGTTGATATTTCGGCGACAAAATTCGCCTGATGTAAACCAAATGGGTCGCTATCGGGCGCCATCACCGCGTACGCAAATCAGCGGCCCGTTATTTCCGCGACTTACAAGACCTGTGCGTAGTCATCTAATGCCACATAGTTCCACAAACCTACTAGCAAACTGTCGAATACACGCAGGATAAGCGATGTATTTCGTTCCAAACAGGTATTAAGCAGGCTGTCATAATACTTTGGCTCACCAGTATTTCTTGTGCCAACTAACGCTATGGTGTTGCTAGGCTCTGCTGCATAGATCAGAAATAGAAAATAACTTATATTTCTTTGGTTTAGATAGTCTTTCAGTTTGTTCGGCGTTTAACACGAGCTTGTCTCTGGAGGTTGTCAATAAGTCGACAAATCGCATTACGATGAGGTACAGCTGTTCCCGGGAATTTTTCAGCAAGTACCGTCTGTACTACATCTGCGTCTGCGTCTGGTTCGACTTGCCGAAACGCATATTCCAGAAGAAAAATACGTTTCTACGTCGAAAGCAACACAATTTAAAACCAACTGAAAATGTAGATACTACACATTGCATTCAATTGTTAAATGTTACGCAACATTAGAATGAGTTAAAAACCAAATCGCGTGTCTAAATAAAAATTTCTGCCAACTAGCGTTCTGTCAACTTTGTTTCGTACTTCGCCCGTACACTATATCTGTAGCCCGTTGCAGGGAGATTTACCGAAAGCACTGTAGTGGCTCGGTGGCAACAATTGCAATAACAATGTGTCGTCGGGAAATGCAAGTGCGTGCTGTGTCCCAGCAGTACTCTTCTATTTAACCCTTTGAAGCCTCATTACAAATCATCAGTGTACTGTGGCTCTTGGAACTTACTGCGTCTCGCAACCTAAAGAAATCGCCACTAGTAGTCGCCGCGCCCTAGCCACATATTCCCACTCTTCTCACAACTCCCTTTCGTTGCGTCGGCGTCAAGTTGATACCTGACAGTTGCAGTGGGCTGGGCGCGCCAGGTTCGTGGGCCTAACTCAAGCAATGACATAACGCGATTTCGTAAACGTCTCTACGGCAAAGTCACAGCTCTCTAGACGGCTACTGTTTCCACCTGCAGGCGCCTCAACTAAAGCTATTCTCTGCGCGCAGTCCACAGATTCTGTTACCCACTCTGAAATTATTATTGACTCTTTACAAAACATACCTGACAATTGTCATTGTGTTTACCGTACCAAAGCTACAAGAATGGTTTTTACCGTTGATAGTACCTTCACTATCTCATGTATTCTGTAATAAAATTTAAACGAAATAGGCGCTGAGAGTATGTAATACAAAAATAAAGGTAGTTACTTTCGTGCAAAGCAATAAAACTTAATAATTCAAAAGTAATGCTGTATTATTTTGTGACATGCTATATTGTAGTGTCACAAGTAAACAGCTGTTTGAAGGGTTGTGCTCCTGAACACGCGTCCAGCCTGTTGAATACTGCTCCACGTCAGTCGATGACGGGAGAATAACTGGCTATGTTCTCTGGAGACGACGTCCTTCACTAGAATAACGAAGTCCACGGAAATTCTAAATCAAGATAGCTCTGTGATAATTTGGATAACACAGGCCGCTAATACAAGTCCAGTTAATGAGATCTACCTAAGGCTGTTGCAGCCACGATTGCTTCAATGTCGTTCACGTCATCTTGCGTGCCACTTCGTGGGCAACGTTGGCACCAACTGTGTTGGTTCAAAGTGTGGATCGATGAAATGGCATTGGAACCAACGTTGGTAGCATTGTTGGTACGTCTCCGCTGCTTATTGACGTTTCGACCATACATCAAAGGACGATGGGTCATTTTATCCAGTTTGGTTCCTTGTTTGTTCGTCCGTCTGTTCGTCGTCGTCATATTTAGTTCCAAACCGAGACTTTCACCATGTCTCAGCAACAGTGGAGCTATATTATTCAACCACACATCCGCAAATGCAACGGCCGTGATCTGTGCGTGACACAAATTTACTTTGGTTCTATATGGCTTCAAATGAACGTTGGTTCCAATGTGTGGGCACTCTCCCTTAAATACTGGCCGATGTTGGTGCCAGCGCTGGCACCAATGTGTGGACGAAGTTCATAGCAGGCAACTGACTCACTGGTCGGAATTTGCCACCATCTGAAGTCGCAGTGTATTGTTTTGTACGTAGCACCACATTTCGGTGAGCTGTATTCAGCTGACATGGAACAAGTGGGGCATGCTTCGTCCTGAGCGGCCATTGTGGTACGGGTTGCGCTCCAAATCCAGCAATTTCAATACTATTTATTAGTTAAAAGAGACATCAAATAAAATCTTCCAGACAAGTAGTAAGTACCTCTTCACAGAACTCATTAATGTACTTTTTACGAACTGCCTTGGCAGACAAAAACGTGAAGCCCCCCAAAAGAAGAGGAGTGAAAGAACAAACGAATCATAGGTTAAAAATTTGTGTGAAGTTAATATAATGAATACAAATTCGAGTCAAATTTTACAACAACTTGGCAGTATGCTCCCACTTGTTAGTAAGACGTGGCTCCCCAAAAAATGGTTCAAATGGCTCTGAGCACTATGGGACTCAACTGCTGTGGTCATAAGTCCCCTAGAACTTAGAACTACTTAAACCTAACTAACCTAAGGACAGCACACAACACCCAGCCATCACGAGGCAGAGAAAATCCCTGACCCCGCCGGGAATCGAACCCGGGAACGCGGGCGTGGGAAGCGAGAACGCTACCGCCCGACCACGAGATGCGGGCCGTGGCTCCCCGTCTGGCTAGGATGTGCAATCAAAAAACGTTTTGCATCACCTCGGTTCCCAGAACTCCTGCAGATAGACGTTGACTGTGGTATTGTACCAGACACAGTTCCTTTGACTGTTCAGAGATGTCTCTAAACCTGCCGAAAGTTATAAACAACTACGCATGAGCAGCGCCTATTAGACAAGAGGGGATCCGACAGCCGATCAGTTCCAGTCATTCCATCAGGAAGGAGGTACACGGCTCGTGTTGTCAGTAGTTCAACCATGCCTACACGGTCAATACGGCGGTACAATCGTGTCCGCTTTGTTACTTTGTCCCAGGAAGGGCACTAAAGGAGGGAAGTGTCCAGGCGTCTCGGAGTGAACCAAAGCGATGTTGTTCGGACGTGGAGGACATACAGGGTGACAGGAACTGTCGATGACATGCCTCGCTCAGGACGCCCAAGGGCTACTACTACAGTGGATGACCGCTACCTACGGATTATGGCTCAGAGCAACTCTGACAGCAACGCTACCACGTTGACTAATGCTTTTTGTGCAGCCACAGGCCATTGAGTCAATACTCAAACTGTGCGCAATAGGCTGCATGATGAGCAACTTTAATCCCAACGTCCATGATGAGGACCATCCTTGCAACCACGACACCATGCAGCGCGGTACAGGTAGCCCCGAAAACATGCCGAATGGACCGCTCAGAATTGGCATCACGTTCGCTTCACCGATCAGTATCGCATACGCCTTCAACGTGACAATCGTTGGAGACGAGTTTGGAGGCAACCTGGTCACGCTGAACGCCTTAGACACACTGTCTAGCGAGTGCATCTAGGTGAAGGTTTCCTGATGCTTTCGCGTAGCATTACGTGGGGCCGACGTACGCCGCTGGTGGTCATGGAAGGCGCCGTAACGGCTGTACTATACGTGAATGCCATCCTCGTCCATTAGTGCAATCACATCGGCGGCATATAGGTGAGGCACTCCTCTTCATGGACTATAATTTTCGCCCCCATAATGCACATCTTGTGAATGGCTTCCTTCAGGATAACGACATCGCTCGACAAGAGTGGCCAGCATGTTCTCCAGACATGAAACCTATCTAAAATGCCTAGGAAAGATTGAAAAGTGCTGTTTATGGACGACGTGACCCACTACCACTCTGAGGGATCTACGCCGAATCGCCGTTGAAAAGCGGGACAATCTGAAGCGACAGTGCCTTGATGAATTTGTGGATAGTATACCACGACGAATACAGGCATGCATCAATGCAAGAGGACGTGCTACTGGGTATTAGAGGTACCGGTGTGTACAGCAATCTGGACCACCACCTCTGAAGGTCTCGGTGTATGGTGGTACAACATGCAATGTGTGGTTTTCATGAGCAATAAAAAGGGCGGAAATGATGTTTATGTTGATCTCTATTTTCTGTACAGGTTGCGGAACTTTCGGGACCGATGTGATGCAAAACGTTTTTTTGATTTGTGTGCCCTTTCCTGGGGTAAGCTAAGCTAACTGCACAAAAAGATTAGAACTGGTTCTCGATATCCTTAATACTGGCGCTTGGACACCGTTGATGCCCAAGCTGATCACACACATGTCTTAGCGTGAACAGATCTGGAGATCTTGTTGGCCATGGGAGGACCACAACATCATGCAACAGTACATAGAGGTATGTTTCATGCTTGAATGGACCTCATCCTGATGAAAACTGACAACACATTACTGTCAGATGGGAGGTAACATTTGAGAATTCTGGACGTGGGGTACAATTGCGCCATTAGTGTTCCCAAAATCTCTGCCAGACGTGGCCTGAAATCATAACTGATGACTCCGCACACCATGACGCTAGCAGTAACACCACCGTGTCTGTCAGAACGCTGGAAGAATGAGACCTCTTCCCAGATCGCCGTCATACTCAGCAACGGTCACGCTGCCCTGTCATGGCATCACGTGCCTATTGCTGGGACGGTAGTTCCCTAGTCCGACTGGTGCTATTCTTGGATGGAAAGTGAAGATGTGAAAGTTTTGTGTCTGGTGTATAATATGGCGATCCACCCTTTTGGTAGTCACATCTCGTCGGCAGGAACCTTGACGATGAGTGTGTCTGCCCTGACGTTCCCGTGCAGTACACCATCAGTCCACTGTAACATCCGACTGCTCCACAAATCAGGACTCTTCGCGATTTTCCCCAGTTGCAAATTGGGGACCCACAATGAGGCTCCTGCCTGGTGGATGTAACGCTGTCTCACACAAGTAAGCGGCATCTCCGTGTCCTTAATCACTTACTATCAGACATTGCTCAGCACACTACCAGGCAAAATAACATCAAGAAACACGAAGAACACCAATGCATTCTGGTGACCGTTCTCCAGTCAGAGAGATATGCAACTCTAAATAAAGGGAAAAAAATGATGGTGTGCACTTCTACTCAAGGTACAATGACATCTCATCACGTCTCCAACTTTGCTTTCAGGCAGTGTATAACTTCTACAAGAAAGGACCAGATGCAGACGCCCAAATCTTTCTGTTCCTTGTCGGTTTGTTATGAACAATGTCCCAGGAACTGATCCGCAATGGCTGTTGGTCGTGGATTGCACGCCTTGTAGACAATAATGATGCTTAGGCTCGGTGCGAGACTGTGAGCAACGCAGACCAGTTATTTATTACGAAAGTTATTTATTGTTCTATCTCCATGAAAAGTATTCTTGCAATATATGTGGCTTATCTTACGTATCGATTCTTTTTTTTTTTTTTTTTTTTTTTTGTCAGTTTGATGCGGCCCGTCATGAATTCCTTTCCTGTGCTAACCTCTTCATCTCAGAGTAGCACTTGCAACCTACGTCCTCAATTATTTGCTTGACGTATTCCAATCTCTGTCTTCCTCTACAGCTTTTGCCCTCTACAGCTCCCTCTAGTACCATGGAAGTCATTCCCTCATGTCTTAGCAGATGTCGTATCATCCTGTCCCTTCTCCTTATCAGTGTTTTCCACATATTCCTTTCCTCTCCGATTCTGCGTAGAACCTCCTCATTCCTTACCTTATCAGTACACCTAATTTTCAACATTCGTCTATAGCACCACATCTCAAATGCTTCGATTCTCTTCTGGTCCGGTTTTCACACAGTCCATGTTTCACTACCATACAATGCTGTACTCCAGACGTACATCCTCAGAAATTTCTTCCTCAAATTAAGGCCGGTATTTGATATTAGTAGACTTCTCTTGGCCAGAAATGCCTTTTTTGCCATAGCGAGTCTGCTTTTGATGTCCTCCTTGCTCCGTCCGTCATTGGTTATTTTACTGCCTAGGTAGCAGAATTCCTTAACTTCATTGACTTCGTGACCTTCAATCCTGATGTTAAGTTTCTCGCTGTTCTCATTTCTACTACTTCTCATTACCTTCGTCTTTCTCCGATTTACTCTCAAACCATACTGTGTACTCATTAGACTGTTCATTCCGTTCAGCAGATCATTTAATTCTTCATCACTTTCACTCAGGATAGCAATGTCATCAGTGAATCGTATCATTGATATCCTTTCACCTTGTATTTTAATTCCACTCCGGAACCTTTCTTTTATTTCCATCAATGCTTCCTCGATGTACAGATTGAAGTGTAGGGGCGACAGACTACAGCCTTGTCTTACACCCTTCTTAATACGAGCACTTCGTTCTTGATCGTCCACTCTTATTATTCCCTCTTGATTGTTGTACATATTGTATATGACCCGTCTCTCCCTATAGCTTACCCCTACATTTTTCAGAATCTCGAACAGCTTGCACCATTTCATATTGTCGAACGCTTTTTCCAGGTCGACAAATCCTATGAAAGTGTCTTGATTTTTCTTTAGCCTTGCTTCCATTATTAGCCGTAACGTCAGAATTGCCTCTCTCGTCCCTTTGCTTTTCCTAAAGCCAAACTGATCGTCACCTAGCGCAGTCTCAATTTTCTTTTCCATTCTTCTGTATATTATTCTTGTAAGCATCTCCGATGCATGAGCTGTTAAGCTGATTGTGCGATAATTCTCGCACTTATCAGCTCTTGCCGTCTTCGGAATTGTGTGGATGATGCTTTTCCGAAAGTCAGATGGTATGTCGCCAGACTCGTATATTCTACACACCAACGTGAATAGTCGTTTTGTTGCCACTTCCCCCAATGATTTTAGAAATTCTGATGGAATGTTATCTATCCCTTCTGCCTTATTTGACCGTAAGTCCTCCAAAGCTCTTTTAAATTCCGATTCTAATACTGGATCCCCTATCTCTTCTAAATCGACTCCTGTTTCTTCTTCTATCACATCAGACAAATCTTCACCCTCATAGAGGCTTTCAATGTATTTTTTCCACCTATCTGCTCTCTCTTCTGCATTTAACAGTGGAATTCCTGTTGCACTCTTAATGTTACCCCCGTTGCTTTTAATGTCACCAAAGGTTGTTTTGACTTTCCTGTATGCTGAGTCTGTCCTTCCGACATATCTTTTTCGATGTCTTCAAATTTTTCCTGCAGCCATTTCGTCTTACCTTCCCTGCACTTCCTATTTATTTCATTCCTCAGCGACTTGTATTTCTGTATTCCTGATTTTCCCGGAACATGTTTGTACTTCCTCCTTTCATCAATCAACTGAAGTTTTTCTTCTGTTACCCATGGTTTCTTCGCAGCTACCTTCTTTGTACCTATGTTTTCCTTCCCAACTTCTGTGATGGCCCTTTTTAGAGATGTCCATTCCTCTTCAACTGTACTGCCTACTGCGCTATTCGTTATTGCTGTACCTATAGCGTTAGAGAACTTCAAACGTATCTCGTCATTCCTTAGTACTTCCGTATCCCACTTCTTTGCGTATTGATTCTTCCTGACTAATGTCTTTAACTTCAGCCCACTCTTCATCACTACTATATTGTGATCTGAGTCTATACCTGCTCCTGGATACGCCTTACAATCCAGTATCTGATTTCGGAATCTCTGTCTGACCATGATGTAATCTAATTGAAATCTTCCCGTATCTCCCGGCTTTTCCAAGTATACCTCCTCCTCTTGTGATTCTTGAACAGGGTATTCGTTATTACTAGCTGAAACTTGTTACAGAACTCAATTAGTCTTTCTCCTCTTTCATTCCTCGTCCCAAGCCCATATTCTCCTGTAACCTTTTCTTCTACTCCTTCCCCTACAACTGCATTCCAGTCGCCCATGACTATTAGATTTTCGTCCCCCTTTACATACTGCATTACCCTTTCCATATCCTCATACACTTTCTCTATCTGTTCATCTTCAGCTTGCGACGTCGGCATGTATACCTGAACTATCGTTGTCGGTGTTGGTCTGCTGTCGATTCTGATTAGAACAACCCGGTCACTGAACTGTTTACAGTAACACACCCTCTGCCCTACCTTCCTATTCATAACGAATCCTACACCTGTTATACCATTTTCTGCTGCTGTTGATATTACCCGATACTCATCTGACCAGAAATCCTGGTCTTCCTTCCACTTCACTTCACTGACCCCTACTATATCTAGATTGAGCCTTTGCTTTTCCCTTTTCAGATTTTCTAGTTTCCCTACCACGTTCAAGCTTCTGACATTCCACGCCCCGACTTGTAGAACGTTATCCTTTCGTTAATTATTCAATCTTTTTCTCGTGGTAACCTCCCCCTTGGCAGTCCCCTCCCGGAGATCCGAATGGGAGACTATTGCGGAATCTTTTGCCAATGGAGAGATCATCATGACACATCTTCAATTACAGGCCACATGTCCTGTGGATACACATTACGTGTCTTTAATGCAGTGGTTTCCAGTGCCTTCTGCATCCTCATGTCGTTGATCATTGCTGATTCTTCCGCCTTTAGGAGCAATTTCCCACCCCTAGGACAAGTGGGTGCCCTGAACCTCTATCCGCTCCTCGGCCCTCTTTGACAAGGCCGTTGGTAGAATGAGGCTGACTTCTTATGCCGGAATTCTTCGGCCGCCAATGCTGATAATTTATCAAAATTTAGGCAGTGGAGGGGAACGAACCCGGGACCGAAGACGTTTTGATTATGAATCAAAGACGCTACCCCTAGACCCCTTTTTTATCATTTTTAATGTGAATTTCAGACCACAATGCCATTATATCTTCTTCACTTCTTTTAATTTTTTTTTCCCTAGACCACTTTTTTTTTTGAAGGAAAGTAAACATTTGCTTCAATTTGTAATGAGAATAGAATGAACAAAGTATATATCATTTCTAGGCTGCCGTTTCGCAATATAAGAAATGAAATGTCTTCTTGATTTTTTTTTTTTTTGCGCCAAGTAGTAAACAGAAATTTTTATGGTGCACAAAAGACTATCACTTCATAGTTGAAGGAAAGTTGCTCTGCGAGAGAAGGGAAATGTGAAAAACCGAAAATGGGAAAGAAAAAAATGACTTCTGCATTGTTGAGCATCTGAATAGTATCGTAAAATTCCGACAAGAACTAAAGTCCCAGGAAGCAAATAGGATTCATACGTACAGGTCACTGGCAAACTCTGCTATCCGAAATATTGTATTTGAAGCATTTAACCGTTAATTATGATTTTCTGCATATTTCCAAATATCCTTCTGTAGTCACAATGTTGTCTCATTTTAAAGTGTTCAATTTCTATGTAAGAATAATAGTCGAGGAAAGTAGCATGCCTATTCTGCATAATAAACGATGCTGTGTGGCCCATGATCCACGTTGCAGCGTTGTTTTTTGCTCGTGGATATCTCAGTTTTTGTGGCTGAATGATCTCTAAAAGGTCTACACCACAGGGCGTCGTACGGTCTATCACCGACAATCGTTGACGAAGAAATGTAGTAATTTCTTCTGCAAGTCCGCACGTGAACCTTTGAAGAAGCGTATCGACTCTTCCGCATGCGTCACAGTTGGGCTTTGGATGAAGGCCAATTTTATGTAGCTTTTCATTCGTTGCTACTTTATCGTTGACTGTTAGATACCAGTCGGCTATGACGCGTGACGGTAACACGTCGCTGTGCACATTCCGCCACACTATACTCCAATGTGTATGTGGATGTTTTTCTTCGAGACGATTCCTGTGGTTTGTTGTCATGAGAAGGCCATAAAGCTTCCTGTTCGTCAGGCTTCCGTTATCGACGATGTTGTGTCGAATGTAGCTCTTTTCCATGTAGTACAGTCGCACATGTCGGTAAGACAGTGGAATGCCGGCGATATTAACTGGTGGGTCCAGGCTATGAGGCTTCCACCGCTGAATGAGGTTTGCGATGATACTGGTCCTCCGGGTACGGAACTCCTTCCTGATGCGATTTAGGAGCAGGGTGACACATTTTTTGTGTACTTTAATGAGGTTAAGGCCACCTTTGAACGAAGGTAAAGTTAAGGTATCGAATTGAACTTTGAAAATGTGCCCCCTAAAAAGAAACCAATATAACGCTTGTTGTATACTCTTGGCTAGATGGTCGGAGATTGGAAGAATTTGCGCCAAATAATTCATCTTGCTCGTAATGGCGATCTCGATGGTCTTAACTTTCTGTAGTATGTTCAAGTCACGGTCGGAGTGAAGTATCAAAGCAGCACGTATTTTATTAAGCATGTGTGACCAGTTGTTCGTCAGGAATTTGTCTGGTTTGGCCTCAAAGGTAACACCGAGGGTTGTGTGATAATCCTTGACCTTGCACCAGGTAATATGGGATATGTCTCCGATACCGCCACCGATCTGCAAAGCTGTGGTTTTAGTTCTATTTAGTATTGCTCCTGAAAGAAACGTGAATGTTTGTAAAAGAGTTTCCGCTGACAGAAGTTGTTGCGATGATGACACAGTTACACATATATCGTCAGCATACGCAATGCAAGGGATAGTGACAGACTCGACGCTAATCCCGATCCCGCTATGCGCTAAGTTGTTCAGTAGCGGCTCAACTGCAATGGCGTACAAAATCATTGACAGAGGACAGCCTTGGCGGATGGATTGCTCAATGGAAACTTCTTTTGTAAAATGACCATTAATGATAATACGTGAAGAGGCGTTTGTAGTAAGTTTGCGAATTAAATCTATGAGATGAGGTCCAAATCCTAGTTTCTTCATGCTTTTAAAGAGGAAGTCATGACGTACACGGTCATAAGCCTTCTCAAAATCTAGAAAGATCAGAGCGCCCTGTCCTTTGGTTTCAGCATATGAACAGATGATGTTATCAAATCGCAGGCAGCTGAGATTGCACTTCGGCCTGGCACTGCACTGTACTGGTAACTGCCCAAAAACTTGTACATAACGGTTTGCATCCTTAGCTTAATCGATCTGGTGATGATTTTGAAATCGGCATTCAGGAGTGTGATGGGTCGCATGTTTTCGACCTTCCTGCTGTTCCCTGTTTTCGGTAATGGCAGGATGATACCTTCCGTAAATGCCTTGGGTATAACGTCCAGGTGCCAGAGTTCATTCGCTATCTCGAGGAGTGTCGGACCGAGGAGGTTCCAGTAACCCTGGTAAAACTCTGCGCTGAGACCTTCGGGTCCTGGGGACTTCCCTTTCTTTGCATTGTGGACCGCCAGTCGGATTTCGTCCTCTGTGAAAAGAGATGCCAGATTTGCATTATCCTGTTGTGACAAGCGACAGCTCAAGGTCCTAAGAAAATCGTCGCACGAGTGTTCATCAACGGATTGCTTCTTGTAAAGTTGACTGTAACAGTCGTAGACGTGCGAGATGATGTCACGTTGCATCGTGATGGCATTCTCAGCGTCATCAACGACGGCTTCAATCAACATGGCTTTACACCGTTTCGTCGTTCTCAGGATGTGGTACAGAGAGGCCCGTTCTTCGGCGGCAACGTCCTTGGGATGGGCTCGCACGATGATGCCTTGCATTCGTTGGCGTTGTATCGCCGTGATTTTCGCTTTATATCGTTTGATCTTTACGTCGATATCGCGAGAAGGATTGTTACAGCAACTGTACAGTTCTCTCAAACAGCGATAATAAAACTCAATAGTCTGTTTCTGCCAATAGCTTTTTTGTCGGGCGTAGCTCATGAGGGTGAGGCGTAATTTAGGCTTAGCACACTGAATCCACCACTGGAGAACGCTATCGTAACGACGTCGTTGCCGCTGGAGTTGTTGCCACGTTATGTTCACCTCCTCTTCAAGTTGGGCATCCTGCAGAAGGCTGACATTCAATTTCCAGTAGCCTTTCCCGTGGTATATTTGCTGGCGTTGTAGGTTAAGGTAACACTGATACGCACAATGGTCGGAGATATTGACAGGAGCTATGTCACAGTTCACAGTGTGTCGCTGGAGGGCATCGGACACACAGATCCTATCCAGCCGACTGGCAGAATGACTGGTTACGAAGGTGTACGCTACCCGTTCACCGTGCAGTTGTTGCCATGTATCGTGAAGACGCATGCCATGAATTAAATGTTCAAGTTCGATACATCTGTTCGTATTAGGAGTTTGGTCTCTGTCGTTAAGCACACAATTGAAGTCATCACCGAGGATGAGATGTGCACGATAAGCGCTAAGAAGAATGGGAACCTCGTTTTTATAAAATTTTGAACGATCTCTCTTATGAGTGCTACCTGAGGGGGCGTACACGTTAACAATCTGCACACCATTCACTCGAAGAGAAATGCCACGACCACTAGGCAACCGCTGCACATCCGTAAAGGGTACACCGTCGTGCAGAAGTATGGCAGTGCCTACAGCATCCTGGAGATTGACGTTATCAGTGAGAACGTAACCGGGCACTTCTAAGACTGTGACTACCTCCTGTAGGAGGGCAATGTCAACGCTGGTACCATACAAGAAATCAGTTAGCGAACGGAGTTTCACCGCACTTTGAATTCTATTGACGTTAAGTGTGGTAACGTTGTAGGTTTGGCTATCGCACATGATGGTTCAAAGGACAATGAGCTCTGAGTGTTGGATCGTCTTTCTCGACGGCTTTGAATAAAAACTCGTCGGGAACGTCTGGAGTACGAAACGAAATGTCAAAACCAATAACGGGTCAGGGAGCGGAAATGTCGCAGCGCGATGGTCATACGCGAGAGCATACTCCTAGAACGTATCGATTATAGATCGTTAACCGTTGTTAGTGTCAAGAGGGAGGGGGGGGGGGAGGAGAATTGGAGTCTAATCTGCCAGGGACAAATATATCTGCCAGGAGTACCAACAATATTTTATTGATAATTGTTTTAACACACAACAAATTTAATGAAATGAGATCAATATAAAACACACTTGAAAATTTAAAATAACTATATCTGATTGCGCTGAAATCTGTCACGAAAACAAGAAGGCACTACATTTCCAGTACCAGCTTTAAAGGAATGATTTTTAAGGTAAAGGGAATATTTTTAAAGACAGTTTAAATTAAATGCACAATAACCAAATTTACACAGAAGATGGCATACTGCGTTAAACAATTATGCTATGAATATAACACATATATGCTTAAAAAATAGCCACTAGGAGATATTTAAAAGGCAAAAGAAACGGGAGAGATCAAATAGCTTAGCGAAATACCAAGTTGCAACAAGCTGCACGTTAAATATCGTAACTAAGCAAGGACGCATAGTAAAATTATTATATTTTAACTCCGAGTAGCTTCATAACCCAGTCACAGTAAATTGCTTTTCTCTTCTTACAGAAAGTCTAAACAAATACATGGATCCCAGCCAATAGCCTTTCACAAGCTTATTCCCTCTGATAACATCAAATGGACTAGGACTTCGACGGCCAGTCATCAAAGCCTTCAAAACATCAGAAATTATAAAGCCGAACAACAGTGACCGGCACTATAACAAATAAAACACATAATTAGGCACAGCCATAAAATCTATAATCTTAACTACAGTAAGATAATTTTTAAAAATCCGGGCAAACATATGCGTCTAGCTGGTACACAAAACTCTTTAAGCAGTCAACCGTCTGAGAAGAAAAGGGAATACTATTAACTCGGTACAGAGAATAATGATACTATCAGAATATCCCAACTGCAGTTTTTTCCTATGTTACTTAAAATCCGTCTTGATTGCAATTTTTTTTCATATGACCGGTTTCGGTTCATTCAGAACCATCTTCAGATCTGATATTTCAGTTACAGGAGTAACCCGTCCAAATGCAGCAACTTTCACATGCTACGTCACATGCTACGTCACATGTGAAAGTAGCTGCACTTGGACGGGTTACTCCTGTAACTGAAATATCAGATCTGAAGATGGTTCTGAATGAACCGAAACCGGTCATATGAATAAAAAAAATTGCAATCAAGACGGATTTTAAATAACATTATAAAATCACTGATTGCTGTTATCCCATAAGACATATGTCTGTTTTTGCAATGCAGTTTTTTCCTTTGGTAACATACCAATTCGCTATTCAAGTTCTGTCACCCGTTATTCTAGTGACGGTGGCAACACAGAAAGTATGAAGTTCACAAATTGCTCACCATGTAGTTTTCCTCGGCGGTGCTCATTCAGCATTCCTAGCAGACGCAGATCATCGTTAATGAACCCGGACTGCCCTCTTTTCTGAGGGACTCACATAACGAGCACAACTTGAATATCAACATTAAAGTGGATCCAATGCCGACAAGCGGCTTCACACTCAGTCACCGCCCAAGCTGTCTTACGTCGATGTGACTAGCCAGCCAGGCACGACGTAATCTGGTACAGTTGATGCTGTCACAACGTCGTGAATAAAATAACTAGTACCCATCGATAAATTTTGTCTACCTCACATGATGGTCTGCCGAGACCGTTGTGCAGTTCATTTCATCAAACAGTACCTGATGAAAATCCAACGTCTTGCTTATCACAGGGCTGCGACAAACTACACTACTGGACATTAAAATTGCTACACCAAGAAGAAATGCAGATGATAAACGGGTATTCATTGGACAGTTATATCATACTAGAACTGACATGTGATTACATTTTCACGCAATTTTGGTGCATAGATCCTGAGAAATCAGTACCATGAACAACCACCTCTGGCCGTAATAATGGCCTTGATACGCCTGGGCATTCAGTCAAACAGAGCTTGGATCGCGTATACAGGTACAGCTGCCCATGTAGCTAAACACGATACCACAGTTCATCAAGAGTAGTGACTGGCGTATTGTGACAAGCCAGTTGCTCGGCCACCATTGAATGGTTCAAATGGCTCTGAGCACTATGGGACTCAACTGCTGCGGTCATAAGTCCCCTAGAACTTAGAACTACTTAAACCTAACTAACCTAAGGACATCACACACATCCATGCCCGAGGCAGGATTCGAACCTGCGACCGTAGCGGTCGTGCGGTTCCAGACTGTAGCGCCTTTAACCGCTCGGCCACTCTGGCCGGCTGGCCACCATTGACCAGACGTTTTCAATTGGTGATAGATCTGGAGAATGTGCTGGCCAGGGCAGCAGTCGAACATTTTCTGCATCCAGAAAGGCCAGTACGGGACCTGCAACATGCGGTCGTGCATTATCCTGCTGAAATGTAGGGTTTCGCAGGGATCGAATGGAGCCACGGATCGTATCACATCCACAGCGATGTCACCAAACACTGCTGCGACCATCATGAAGCTGTAAACAGAATCAGGATTCATCCGAAAAATTGACGTTTCGCCATTCGTACACCCAGGTTCGTCGTTGAGTACACCATCGCAGGCGCTCCTGTCTGTGATGCAGCGTCAGGGGTAACCGCAGCCATGGACTCCGAGCTGATAGTCCATGCTGCTGCAAACGTCGTCGAACTGTTCGTGTTGTTGTCTTGCAAACGTCCCCATCTGTTGGCTCAGGGATCGAGACGTGGCTGCACGATCCGTTACAGCCATGCGAATAAGATGCATGTCATCTCGACTGCCAGTAATACAAGGCCGTTGGGATCCAGCACGGCGTTCCGTATTACCCTCCTGAACCCATTGATTCCTTATTCTGCTAACTGTCATTGGATCTCGACCAACGCGAGCAGCAATGTCGCGATACGATAAACCGCTATCGCGATAGGCTACAATCTGACCTTTATAAAAGTCGGAAACGTGATGGTACGAATTTCTCCTCCTTACACGAGGCATCACAACAACGTTTCACCAGGCAACGCCCGTCAACAGCTGTTTGTGTATGAGTAATCGGTTGGAAACTTTCCTCATGTCAGCACGTTGTAGCTGTCGCCACCGGCGCCAACCTTGTGTGAATGCTCTGAAAAGCTAATCATTTGCATATCACAGAATCTTCTTTCTTTCGGTTAATTTCGCGTCTGTAGCACGTTATCTTCGTGGTGTAGCAATTTTAATGGCTAGTACATGAGATTAGTACGGTGCGACCATGAAACGGACTAAATTCTCAGTGTAAATGAAGTCCTTACTGTGGACACAGTGATAACATATGTAGGAGGAGTGGTTTTATTAAAAGTAAACGTTTAAACCGCGGGTAATTTCGCATTATCCCTGCGTCATTTCGTTCGTCGCGATCGGCCATGCAGCGAGCGGACGTCGCGCCGTTTGGTGGTGACGGTGAGAACCAGGCGAACGAATACGCAGGCGGGGCGTAAGTCGTTTTGGAGTTTTACGGCCCTGGCCGCCATTGATCGCACTGGCCTCGAGAGGTGACGGAGGCCCGCCAGCGATTTCGGCGCGCCGCACATCTATGCTTTCCCCGAGGAGCCTGAGGGCGCGACGTAAGAGGCGGAATGTGGCCATCATTCACGCTCAAACAGATGGCGCGGCAGTATGCGTTGATGCGCTACGGTGCGCCACATTTATTACGACTAGCGCCTCCTCAGATCTACTTCATACTTGGTGAACGTAATTTTCCGGTCACCTTAGCGGAGAACCATCAGAGTTGTTAGTCACTGATTTTGACGAGTCTTTGGTATGTTGTAGAGGAAACTCTTCTAAGTACTCGGTTAGCAGGTTTTCATGCGTCGGTCTCTAGTTTCCGAGAAAAAAAAGTTGAAGTTTTATGCGTACCTACTATATCCACAACGTTAATCGTCTTCCGATCAAGGGAAAGTGGCGCAGCTGCTAAGGTTTATTGCTATCGCGCTGCCAGTCATAGTCCGTGTACGATTTATTGACTTTCATCGTATAGAATATCTTTAAATAGTATATGTCATGCACAAAATAATTATTTTCGTTATAGTAATTTCATTAACAAAATTCATCGTTACAGCAAACTTTCTTCAAACGTGTATTTCGTTTGTGCTTCGTTGAGAGGTCAGATTTGAACGCACAGTTAACGATGAAATTTTTGTAGACGAAGAAAGCGAACACCAGCTTACCCCAATGTACTATACTTTGCCAGCCGTCTGATAATTTTTCCAGGCAGGTTGAAATTTTCACGAACAAAAAAATTTCAAAATGGTGCACACTTGCTAAAGACTAATGAACGGACCGCTTGGACGGATGAAACCATAAATGTACAGTCTGCTTTCACAGGAATGATCAAATACGCGTGGGTCGCATCGAAGTTGATGGAAGAAAGAACAATCTTTTCGGATGTAAACTTACTGTGTCTTCCCGAAAAATCTGTGTCAACAAGACAGCTGCTTCCGTTAAATGTGCGTGGCCCACTAGGAATTTGTTTTTCTGCTTCTTCTACGATAAATATCATCCGAAATTCTGTCTAGCAAAGCAAGTGATGCAAACTATCGTGAGTAAGACGATACTGTATTCTATTATGAAGCAAACGGAAAACGCATTTGAAGGTTGTTTGCTGTAATAATCGATTCATTAATGAAATTATGGGGCGTGCCGTAGAGTATTGTGCTATTTCAGCAAGACTACAACAAAACCAGTTACTTATTATTAACGTAACATGAGGTTTTATCACTGCTTTTCCCGGATAATGATCGTTATTTAGTTAAAGAAATCTCCGCTTGGGAACGTGTAGCAATGTTGCCTGTCAAGCAGTGTACATGACACTAAGTTCATGCACAAAAGTGATCATAAATAACCAGCAAAGAAGCTAAATGTATGAGAAGTGATCTCAACTATACAAGAGTAATGATTTTTAGCAATCTTCAGCACTGTAGCATGATAGTCTTATTACCAGTTAAAGATCGTCTATCGAATTTACCGCTACTGTTATTCGAGGTGGCAATACTTTCTTTTAAGGTAAATGAACAGTTTTGTCACACAATACCACACGCACACAACACTAATATATGTTTTCCTGTCAAAATATTTCATAAACGTTGTTACGAAATACAGGGCTTCATACATCAGCATGTAATTGCTATCACATAAGATGCTGTTTGCATTGACATAAGTTCACTATATTTAGATATTATTAGTAATCTAAGTGGAATTAATGGCCTCAGAGTGGGTACTGGGACACCTATACACAATTATTATCGCAGTAATGACCAACAACATTTATGTCTGCTTAAAAATTCAGGTTAAAACTGCCGCTGCAATATTTCACTAAAATGGCGGCTAATCTAGAACAATCACTTATCGAATCCCGTTCAGGCACTGTTTTACTACTCATAAATAATATATATTACATTCTTTTTTATAGCTTTACTATATTCGAAAACATTTGAAAATATTTGTCAATATCAATCGTTTATTATTCAGCATTTACCAATAAACCGCGCTGTAGATCAATAGCGCTAAATGCTGTTCTCCATTATAGGTGATCAGAAAAACTTAACATTAATATATGATAAGAATCACAATGAAATAAAATTCAAAATAAAGAAGATTCATTTCAATGACACAGAAACCCTATTTTTCAAATATTAATTAACAACAGATATATGTGTTACCAGATCTCAATCATATCCCATCGGTACAACAGTTCGAACACGAATAAGGATTATTCTAGAACAATCATAGATAACAAAAGATTGAGATTTTCTTTATGTTTTTCCATGGGTATTGTCTGAGATATAATTTCTTACAGAATATTAAATTATGTCATTGACAATAATTATTTATTTTTTTAGTAACGATGAAGTCCTCTTTTTTATTAATATCACGAGAATGTCCATTCGCATTCCACACACAACGCTGTCGCGAATATGATTCTGAATAAAATATAAGAGTGGATTTTACAATTACTACGGCGGAAATAACTATTTTTGAATAATTTTGCATGAAACATCCTATTTAATGATATTCAGTACGATGAAATTGAAAAAAAGTACACCGGCTTGATTTGAATTTCTACCGTCAGTGTGATAGCCTTGGACTTCAGTCACTGCACTACTTTCATTTGGCTGGAAGATAACTGACGTCCCGAGTATAGGGGGATATGCATAAAACTTCAACATCGGTTTTCGCGAAAGTATTAACCGTCGCATGAAAAGCTTCTAGCCAGAAACTCAGGCAAGTCCCTCTACAACATAGCTAAGGCTCGAGAATATCCGTGATTAAGAAGCTGTTGAGCTGTTCCGGTGCGGCCATATAACTAAAGGTCACTTCAAATTTCTAATTATTTAATTACCAGTGGTAAGATGCTCTGACGCTAAGCAAGGGTGGCATACCATATACCGTGAGTCATCCAGCGTTCCTGCTCCACTACGAAAGAGATAGAGCAGTGGTAAAGAGCGACAGACAAATTCGCAATGGCGACTGTGAAAATTGGCACCCGGCGATCCAATTAAGGTTTTCCACGATTTTCGTAAGCCACTTAAGGCGAATACTAGGATGGTTCCTCTGAAAGGTCACGAATGATTTCTTTTCCCATCCTTCCCAATCCGAGCTCGTGCTCCCTCTATAATACCTCCGTCGTTGACGGGACATTAAACTTCAGTCATATTACGGACAGCAAAACCATACGACACTCCAGTCAGCTCTTTCGTATTTGCAGTAGATTTAGAAGCAACTATGGCTTAAATTCCATGTCTTTAGCATTGTCATCCATGTGTGAAAGCACATCTTGTTAATGAATCCTCTTGTATAGTGACTACCACGTTGATTTATTGTTACCACACTAGAAGACATTGCTGTACATTGAAAAATCGACACATTATCACATCGATCACGATGAAGCTGTAGTTGCTGCGAAATCGGTTGAAAATAAATTAAAACGATAAACATAGTTGAGTGTCCTCCATAACAGCGACGAAGTTAGAGAGGGAGCATGAGCTTGAATTGGAAAGGATTTGATTTATTTATCGTTTGGCATAAACATTTTGATATGTATGGTAGAGTGGACATTTAAATTACTGAAGATAAAGAGTTGAGGAAACAAGTACATCAAGTTTAATGTGCAGTAATTATAAAACACATAAAATGCTTAGTGAAATAAACAGTACCATGTTTTATGCAGCGGACCGTCAAATACCCAGTAACAATGGTATTTAGGATAGCCAGTAAAATGAACAGTAATTTGTACATTAGGATGACCAGTTAAATGGACATTAAAGTCAGCAGTAAAAGGTACATTAAAATGAAGAATGAGATAAGTAACAAAAAGGACAATGAAATGAACAATAAATTTAGGCTAATAAAGTTGACTGGCTGAAGTGCCATGGGCAACAAGCGTAATGCCAATACATTAATGGGTAAGCCATCCAGCCAAGAAATTGCAGCATCTTTCATAAAGGTCTGTTTTTTATGACGGGTATCCTCTGATGTTGCACTAACACACAATATGATCAGCTGTCTGACGCAAGGCATCACAGTCCCACTGACAGCTTGACGATTTCCCTCGTTTGTACAGAAAGTCCTGGCAGACTTCATGTGATGTTCGAATCCTGTTAAGAGCTTTCCACTGTCTTTGGGGAAGTTCGAACCCAGTAGGTCTGCAGCGGTGTAAACAGCTGCAGATTCTACGTCAACGCAACCAAAAGATAAGGCTATTTATGTAATATATTTTGATGCTCGCAAGCTCAGCCATCAAAACCTATAGAGTACTTCCCGTTGATCTAAAAACATAAAATTTGGCATAAAATGGCTCAAATGGCTCTGAGCACTATGGGACTCAACTGCTGTGGTTATCAGTCCCCTAGAACTTAGAACTACTTAAACCTAACTAACCTAAGGACATCACACAAATCCATGCCCGAGGCAGGATTCGAACCTGCGACCGTAGCAGTCCCACGGTTCCGGACTGCGCGTCTAGAACCGCGAGACCACCGCGGCCGGCAAATTTGGCATAAAGTTTGGTTTTACAGTACATACACAAAGGAAAAAAATCCGAAAGCTGTAAATTTGTAGTTTTATCACACGGAATTTTTTTGTCACATATTATCTGATACTCATTCTGTTCCTTCGTCTATTAATATACCTTTCCATCAGAGACGAGTAGAAGTATCAAGTTGAAAATTGAGTCACATACGAAGATCTACAGGCCATTGACGTGTACAAAATTGAAGCTTCAGCTTCAGTGATGCCAAAAGGCACGGTCATTGATGTCACAAATTTTGATACTCGCAAACTCAGTGATCAACTCCAGTAGGGTACTTCTCGTTCGCCTACAATCCTGAAATCTGGCATGAATCGAGGTTTCACAGCACAAGCAAAGAAATAAAAATTCTGAAGACGGTCAAAGCTTACTTTTATCACGAGAAAAAATATTTTTCTCTTGTCTTTTTTTCTGACGTCGGATTTGAAATTAAAACAATGAGTAGTTCTGTAGTTAGACTGACTGGGTCGCAATGTTAAAAGTCAAAGATTAGGCAAAGAATGACTTTATTGGCGATATGACGTGTTTCGGAATTTATCGATCGCCAGATATCCAGGTGGGACTGCTGCATGTACGTATGGCGTTTCAAGTTGTACGTGAAACAAACATTCGCAGAGCAGTCATCCCTTGTCTGATGTTAGATTTTTACCTTTGCGACGAATTCAGGCTTAGTGCAAAGCTACTGATTATTATGATAATGGCTGCCTACCTCTTTCAAATTCTGAAGGTGGCAGGGGTAAAATACACGGAGCGAAAGGCTATTCACAATTTGTACAGACATGAGAAGGCAGTAATAAGAGTCGAGGCACATGAAAGGGAAGCAGTGGTTGAGAAGGGAGTGAGACAAGGTTGTAGCCTATCCCCGATGTTATTCAATCTGAATATTGAGCAAGCAGTAAAGGAAACAAAATAAAAATTCGGAGTAGGAATTAAAAACTATGGAGAAGAAATAAAAACTTTCAGGTTGGTCTATGACATTGTAATTCTGTCTACGACAGCAAAAGACTGGGAAGAGCAGTTGAACGGAATTGACAGTGTCTTGAAAGGAGGATATAAGACGAACCTCAACAAAAGCAAAACGAGCATAATAGAATGTAGTCGAATTAAGTAAGGCGATGCTGAGGGAATTAGATTAGGAAATGAGACAAAGTTGAAAATGAGTTTTACTATTTGGGGAGCAAAATAACTGATGATGGTCGAAGTAGAGAGGATATAAAATGTAGACTGGCAATTGCAAGGAAAGCGTTACTGAAGAAGAGAGATTTGTTAACATCGAGTACAGATTTAAGTGCCAGGAAGTCGTTTCTGAAAGTATGCGTATGGAGTGTAGCCATGTATGGAAGTGACACATGGACGATAAATAGTTTGGACAAGAAGAGAATGGAAGCTTTCGAAATCTGGTGCTACAGAAGAACGCTGAAGATTAGATGGGTAGATCATGAGGAGGTATTGAATAGAATTAGGGCGAAGAGAAATTTGTGGCATAACTTGACTAGAAGAAGGGATCGGTTGGTAAGACATGTTCTGAGGCATCAAGGGATCACCAATTTAGTATTGGAGGGAATCGTGGAGGGTAAAAATCGTAGAGGGAGACCAAAAGATGATTACACTAAACAGATTGATGTAGGTTGCAGTAGGTATTGGGAGATGAAGAAACTTGCACAGGATAGAGTAGCATGGAGAGCTGCTTCAAACCAGTCTCTAGACTGAAGACCACAACAACAACAACCTCATCCATGACGTTATGTCACATTTATATTGCTGAAATTGAAACATACACGAAAACCTTGGAATCCCTGGGATCGATATCTTTCCAGTGTCAATGTCGGTAACAGGCAACGATATTCGAGATTCTCATTTCCGTTAGGGATGAACTGTCTATATACATACTTACTTTTGTACAGAACCCTCAGTACGCGAGTTCTACTCAAAGCTGGTCATTTGTTTTCGCTAGGTGGTTTGCAACATTTCCCGTTTTCTGTATTTAATAAACCAGAAGTATCTCTATGGCTGCAGAATTTGCACTGAGGAATGTTTGCAGCACTTTTATTTCTACCAGAAAAACTGTTACTAACGAACACAGTATCTGAAACCTGTGCACTGAATGAAATAAAAGTATAAACTGGAGCGGAAGTGTTGGCGTTGGTATCGTTTAATGTAACCTGTTTTACGTTAATCTTCATATGTCAGATGTCTATTGTTCGAACCTCCTACCGCTGTTATCCATAAGTTCTTCCCAGTATTCAACGTTTTCTAGGAGAGAACCAGTTCCCACTTTTTAACACTCTTTTTTCCTCTTTTCTTCTACGTTAGTCATACTGCAGCGGCATATTTCGTCCCATTTTGTCCGTATTATCTGCCGTTATCTTCATTCCCTATTTTATCGTTTTAATCAGCTTCATAGTAATACCCTGTAGCTT
Organism: Schistocerca nitens; assembly: GCF_023898315.1. Lineage (NCBI taxonomy): Eukaryota > Metazoa > Arthropoda > Insecta > Orthoptera > Acrididae > Schistocerca > Schistocerca nitens. The sequence continues at coordinate 475,513,539 of NC_064621.1, read as the reverse complement.
CTCGTTGCAGCCAAGCGAAAACTTTCCGACTTCTTGCTTGAAATATGTTTGCAACGCAACATATGCTACAGTTGAAATATGTATAAAAATATAATACATTTCTTTACACTTGATAATATACTCGCACTATTGCCAGCTGCCTTTGATCAAATGCACCAGATCGTCTGCATGTATGAACGTATCATATTGACATCATTTAGTGTTCTACAGTTACATGCAAGCAATCAAGTCATTCGATTTAACAATTATAAAGTGTATGTACTGATATACGTTGACCACTTGTTACTTGACAAGCAACACTCACTTGTCTGTTTGAGCAAATACCTAATGCATTTCAGTAAACACTCCTGAAATGAACACATTCCGAAGCCGGTACTATATCCCTTAGCTAAGATTAGATTCAGTTTTCGTTCCACAGGCCCAAAAAATGAGATGATTCTCGTGGGTGTGGAACATGTCAGGACGTATGACATAAAAACATAAAACATTTGAATATAATACTTACTACCCTGATCATTTGTCAGGAGATAGTCGAAAATAGTTAATACAATGCAGTAAACTGGGACAGCTAATATTTACAGAATTGACACACTGTCAGAATGAAACACTGTTATCCACTATCAATAAATTATCATACGCAAAATACCTAATCTTGAATGTTGTGACCAAGTGCTGTCTAAACTGAAATCTAACAGATATTTTTACTTAAGCGGACTTAAGAGTCTCTGTTAAGATATTCATCTATGGAGTAGAAGGAGTTGCCCATCAAAAAGTCTTTTAAACTCTGTGTAAACCGAGGTTTATCTGAAACCAAGATTTGAATGGTTGCTGGCAATTTATTAAAAATGTGTGTTCCTGAATATTGGACCCCTTTTTGGCTTTTTGGACCAAGGTAAGTGATTTTAGGCCTTTATGTAGATTCTTCTTATTCCTGGTATTGATACTGTTTACTGAGCTATTGGTTGGAAGTAGAGATGTATTACTTGCAACAAATTTCATTAAGGAATAAATATACAGAGGAGCAGTAGTTAGAATACGAAGTTCCTTGAACGGGCTTCTAGAAGATGTTCTTGAATTTACACCACAAATGATTCGTATCACACGATTTTGCACCCTAAAAACTTTTGGTCGGTTAGATGAGTTTCCCCAGAATATGATCCCACACGACATAATAGAATGAAAGGAGTTCTGATGATATATTCTTAGCCAAATACTTAAATCAGTCGACAAACCGCGTATACCAGTAGACTGATAATACACTGAAGACATCACGCGATTTCACAGCAAAAAATTATACTTTTCCAATTTATTTTATGTTTTGAATCCCATAATTTTATGTGCAGTGTCTAACAAACACCAGAAATTTACGGGTATTTTTCAACTGATTTTAATCACTCAAAACGTACATTTCGTTATGTTATTAAATGGATTTCGGCTCCAACACTATCCTCAGACCAACGACACATGACGTCCCTATCCATAGCTGGCTGATAACTGCCCGAAGTATTAATTCATCGAAGACAGCGACGCTGCCACTCCATGGGTACTAATAAATTTGTCTGAGAGTGGTCGCATAACCGAAACCATTTACCCAATACAATTAAATCTACATATAGACTATTTTAAGTCTTTGAACTGTCAAATGAGTACGATATTATAGCCAGAAAAACAAAATTTCACTCATAGCTAAGGCTTTAAAAGAAAATGAAATACATTTGTCACCTAAGAATTTTATTATTCAGCTGGAAAAGTGATAAAATTACTAATTTTTGGTATAATCATATCATATTAAGTCGTTAAGGATATTTATATACTTACGGACATACACAGTGAGTAAGATTTACTTCGAAATATTGATGTACTCTTCTGCGAATATCTCTTAAAGCATAAACAGACGTAAGTTTATTCTTTTGTAGCCTGTTGTGAAACCCCTCGCTTTAGTATGGCTCCTGAAGGGAAAAAAAGAAAAACAGAATTGCGCGTTTTAGAAGGAGGAGACACCCAATGGTAATAAAGCAGACGATATCCTGCCACATCAATACATGTAGATTGTATTGCAGTAAATTTCAAGTGGCCTGCGCATGACCCCTCGGCGCGTGTGTTGACTGTCGCAGTCCGGGCGCTGATTGACTTTTCGCGTGACTCGCAAGCGAGTTATTGCATAAATTACTGGCTAAGGGAAGAACGTTGTAGTTTACGCATGAAATTCTGGCGCTCAGTGTGTCAGAGACATTTTCTGGGAGAATATGAAGTGTCCTGACACACCCTCGGTCACAAATTACGGCTAGGTACATGATTTTCTTCATTATTCTACTTTTGCTACTGCTTCAGTGCGAGAGTTAACACCACGAAACTTTCGGCACTTCTGATACAGGAACTGCGTGAGGTGGAAGTTATGAATCTGAGCTTACTATTGTTCTAATCTAGTGTGATATGGAAACAGAAACTTTGCATTTACATTCTACATTGTGTACGTCTTGAGTACTTTCGTTTGCAACAGCAAACTTTGATATCTTAACAGTTTTTATGCAAGGGAGTAGAACATAATGTGAAGTGAATTGTGCGTGATTAATAGAAAATTTCGCGAAACGTGATGGTTAGAATGGGTAGCATTCGTTGGAACGTCGTCTCTAGGCGCATTATTAATAGATTTTTAGATACAGAAGCGTTCTGATGCAGAAGTTACACTTCTGCGATTTCGCTACTGCCTGACTGTAATAATAATACATACCTCAAAGTTTTGCAGCATACCGGTTCGCAGAACTCCTGAAGACAGACGTTGACTGTAGAGATTGTATCACAGATATAGATCCTTTGATTGTTCAGAGATATCACTAAACCCGTCCAAAGGTGTAAACAACCAAGCACGAGCAGCGCCTATTACACGGAGCGGGTCCGACAGCCGATCAGTTCCAGCCATTCCACCAGTAAGGAGGTACACGGTCGTGTTGTCTGTAGTTCAACCATGTGTAGACGGTCAATACCGCGGTTCGATCGCTTCCGCCTTGTTACTTTGTGCCAGGAAGGGCTATCAGCAAGGGAAGTGTACAGGCGTCTCGAAATAAACCAAAGCGATGTGTTCGGACATGGAGGAGGTACAGAGAGACAGGAACTGTCGATGGCATGCCTCGCTCAGGCCGCCCAAGGGTTACTACCACAGTCGATGACCGCTACCTATTGAATATGATTAGAAGGAACCATAGCAACGCCACATTGTTGACTAATGCTTTTGGTTCAAAAATGGTTCAAATGGCTCTGAGCACTATGCGACTTAACCGCTGAGGTCATCAGTCGCCTAGAACTTAGAACTACTTAAACCTCTGTAACATAAGGACATCAAACACAGCCATGCCCGAGGCAGGATTCGAACCTGCGACCGTAGCGGTCGCTCGGTTCCAGACTGTAGCGCCTAGAACCGCACGGCCACTACGGCGGCGACTAATGCTTTTCGTGCAGCCACAGGACGAAATGTTAACGACTCAAACTGTGTACAGTACGCTGTACGAGGCGCAACTTCACTCCCGACGTCCATGGCGAGGTCCACCGTTGCAACCACGACACCATGCAGCGCGGTACAGATGGCCCCAACAACATGCCGCATGTACCGCTCCGGATTGGAATCACGTTCTCCTCATAGATGCCTTGAACCAGACAATCGTCAGAGACGTGTCTGGAGGCAAGCCGGTCAGGTACACTGTCCAGCGAGTGCAGCAAGGTGGAGGATCCCTGATGTTTTGAGGTGGCATTATGTTGGGCCAACGTACGCCACTGGTGGTCATGAAAGACACCATCGCTGCTGTACGATACGTGAATTCCATCCTCCGACCGATAATGCAACCATATCGGCAGCATATTGGCGAGGCATTCGTCTTCACGGACGACAATTCGCGCCCTATCGTGCACATCTTGTGAATGACTTCCTTGAGGATAACGACATCGCTCGACTAGAGTGACCAGCATGTTCTCCAGCTATGAACCCTATCGTACATGCCTGGGATGGGTTGATAACGGCTGTTTATGGACGACGTGATCCACTACCACTCTGAGGGTTCTATGCCGAATAGCCGTTGAGGAGTGGAACAACCTCGGCCAACAGTGCCTTGATGAACTTGTGGATAGTATGCCGTGACGAATACAGGCATGCATCAATGCAAGAGGACGTGCTATTTGGTATTAGAGGTACCGGTACGTACAACAATCTGGGCCACCAACTCTGAAGATCTCGCTGTATGGTGGTACAACATGCAATGTGTGGTTTTCATGAGCAATAAAAAGAGCGGAAGTGATGTTTATGTTGATCTCTAATCCAGTTTTCTGTACTGGTTCCGGCACTCTCTGAACCGAGGTGATGCATAACATTTTCTGTCGTTATACGGATGAATGACCGATATCTGCAGAGTTAAAGAACATTCATCGTATTCATCCCGTTCTACTACATAAAATGTTCAATCGATATACGACTAGTTTTTTTCTAAATCATCCAATCATTGGGTATTACATTACTCCACTTTCTAAGACCAAGTATTCGATAACATCCTAAGAAAGGTGCCGTTTATATGGGTGCATTTCGATCTTATGGGGCCTACCATTTCTTCTCAGTGAAATATAGAATATTGTCACACACATTGCGGTCGCGACTGTCAATTTCAGCGGTCACGGATTTGTCAAAGAGGGCGGAGTTATGGACACAGGTTCAGAACACCCTCTATCCTTCTTGGTGAGAAGCTGCCCCTAAACGCTGAAGGATCGGCAGTTGTGAATGGCATTGCATGAAAGACACATAAAGTGTATCTGCAGAAAATATGGTACGTGACGAAAAATTTGTCGTCATGATCTCTCCATTTACTAGGAATTCCGGATCACTTTCCCACTTGAATTTCCGGTGTGCGACTAACATTGGGGAGGTGACTTTGACGAAAGGATAACATTTAATGAATCGGAGCGCAGAATGAGGTAGTGAAGCTAGAAAATGTGAGAAGGAAATGTAACGGCTCTTTCTACATATCAAGGAGAAAGTGAATAACATTAAAAATAAGGTAATCGTAATTTACTATCAGAAGAAAATAGGGTAATATGAATAGCAGCAGAAAATTTATTACGGAAGTAGTATCCGTTGAGTTGGGAGGTATAGGAAAGAATGAGCCACCATGAACTGTTCTTGTAAGATACAATGACAAATCCAACAGTAATAAATTCTATCAAGCAAAAGTATCAAAAGTGACGCGTTTCGAAGAAGGGAAGCCTTGAGGCTTACTCCTTCGAAACGCGTCAGTTGTAGTGCTTTTGAATTATGAAAGGTGGTGCAGCGTACATTTGGACATAGATTTTTAACAAACACGACGTCGTAACCATCATGATACAACCAATAATTATAGTTAAGGTAGAAATTCCGACATCACGAGCAGAATATGAAGAGATAGGGAGGTTATACAAGCAAGTAAAATGATTTGTAAATGAAATGCAGTTCCAATAATCATGTGAAATTAAAGAAATCTGTTGTAGGAGAAGGGCAGAAGGCAGAGCTAGAGGTTGATACTAGGACTGCAGATAATTTTAAAAATATCGGGAACCCTATCTATCGATATTTAAAAACGTGTCATTATCGGTTCTGGATATATCGAAGGATTGTATCAACATGTCTAGATATCGACGTAACTTTGTATGAAAATATCGGCTACACCTTGGAAATATACTGCCAGTTGTAGAGCTGTATATTTAAGTATTGATTTATCATTAGATATTCTGTACATCAACAAGTAGCAGCCAGCCTATCCCCTTAGAGCAAGAAGTGAAAGTAAAGTAATGCAAATTCACGCTTGGCAAGAGCCACTTCGCTAACTTGGCAAACGCACGTAAGTGGCACAATGAAAGGTGCCAGATAGGTCCGTCGTTAGGGTCACTCAATTACAGGATTTTTCCGGAACAGTTCACATCGATTTCCCTATTGTTTTCATTTCTGCCAACATCAGCGACCTAGCATTCGTAGTTTCAAAATTTCGTACTGAAGCTAAAAGTTGCAATTGCCGTTGGTATTCCAGAGTGCCGATTACGTCAGCATTTCCCCTCAGGAATCTCTACCCACCGCAGACCGCAGTCTTGTCATTTAAAAACGCTTCTCTAACGCAACTGCTGTGCTATTAACCCACATGGCAAATCTTGTTATTCAATTTACACCACTACCCCCAACTGCAATCGGACTACTTCTTTTGTGCCACATATGCTTGCTTGACACAATAGAAAGATTGGATGTAATGAAAGCCCAAAAAGTAGTGAGACTCCTTCACACACCGAAATTAAAATTATGTTCCACAACAACTTCAAAAGAAAAAATTCAAATATTTCCAAATGGTTCAAATGGCTCTGAGCACTATGGGACTTAACATCTGTGGTCATCAGTCCCCTAGAACTTAGAACTACTTAAACCTAACTAACCTAAGGACATCACACACATCCATGCCCGAGGCAGGATTCGAACCTGCGACCGTAGCAGTCACGTGGTTCCGGACTGAGCGCCTAGAACCGCTAGACCACCGCGGCCGGCCTTCAAATATTTCAAAAAATTGTGAAAAATATCTAAAATATCTCCACTCGGTATTGCAATATTGATATTGATACATCGATCTATCAGTGAAAAAAAATCGCCAATACGTATTTCACCGCTCTTGCAGACAGTAGCGATACATATAGAGGTGGAGCCCCTCCACGCCCACACCGGCATGATGGCCAACACAAAAGGTCTACTGCCATCTCTGCATAAGGGTTAGTATTCACTAAAGTGAGGTGTCGCAGGATGTGGGTACTGCGATGTTTGCGTACGTCTGGTTAGGATTAACCATTAATACGCGCTCATCTGGAGATAGATTGGTCGAAGTTTGACGAAGGGTAGCGGTTTGAAGGGCAGAGGAAAAAAAGTGCCAAGGCAAGAGCCAAGGGAAAAAAACCTCTGCGAAAGTTAGGTCGGGCGGCAAGAGCAGTAGCGGTTGTCTTGCTGCCTGCGATAGGTTGTACAAGGATAGGCTTTGTTAGTAGTGGGTATCATGCATGTCGATACCTTGATGTCGTGCGTTTGTGCTGCTCGGCGGCTGGTGCTGGTACAGAGTCCTCGTTCAGCGTCCTGCAACCTGCAACAGTTAGTTTTGTTATCGGTCTCGTGTCCGATGGTCATATACCGGAGGCACAGTGTGAGGGAGTGTTGGGAGATTGTTCGTGCGTCTGTGGGCGAGCTCGTCGGTGTCCCTGCTGTGGCCTGTTGGTCGGCTCTAGTAGCAGCTGGTAGTTGCCAGTCAGTGTTGCTGATATGCAGGGGCTTACCGACGTTTGTCGCTGTTTGCGTATGTTAGTTTACCATAGGTGGTTACGCCCTAGCAAGCAGTGTCTTTGGCCGCTTGTGTTTCCACCTGTGGTTGTGATCGTAGTTTCCCAGAGTGAGGATGAACGGATTGTTCGAGTGTCTCGAGTTCCTGTATAGTCGTGTGGCGTGTTTCTTGAATACTTCCTTGAGGGTATCAAGGCGGTATTCACGGTGAAGATCCACGGTGCGTGTGTAGCGTGGAGCATTGCTAATGATTCGTAGCACCTTGTTCTGTATGATCTGCAGGCGGCGCAGTCGTGTGGGAGCTGCATATCCCCAGACGGGAGCTGCGTACGTCATCAGAGGTCTAATCAGTGTCGTGTATAAGGACCTCGACACCCTCCTATTCAGTGTGCTTTCCCTGTTGAGCATTGGGTAGAGGTGTTTGAGCCTCGCGTGCGCTCGGTTGGCAACGTATTCAATGTGGTCCCCCCATGTAAGTTTCCGGTCCAGCCAGACACCAAGGTATCTGACTTTCTCTCGGAAACGTATTGGGCGTGTATGTAGTGTTATCGGTCTACAGTGTTGGTGTTTGCGCAGTAGTTTCGGTCTGCGTGTGAACAGAACTGCTTCGCACTTGTCGACGTTTACTTTAATACGCCATCGCTCCAGCCAAGGCTCAGCTGTTCTGAGTGCTGTCTGTATTCGTGAGTTGATGTTCGACGGTTTCCAGTCTTGCGTGAGGATGGCTGTGTCATCCGCGTAGACGGCTAACGTCGTGTTTCGTGTCGCTGGGAAGTCATTAATGTACAGGTTAAACAAGATGGGCCCTAGGATGCTTCCTTGGGGTACTCCAGCTTGGATACCGTGTTGTGTTGATTGTTTATCCTGCACGTTAGTGTTGAAACATCTGTTCGTGAGATATGAGTGTATGAGACGTACGAGTCCGTCCGGGAAACCAGCTTCGCTTAGTTTGCGTATGAGTCCGTTGTGCCAGAGACGATCGAAAGCCTTTTCGATGTCTAGGAACACGGCCCCTGTGGCTTTGTTCATGTTGTAGCCGTGTGTTATATGTTCGACTACGCGGAGGAGTTGTTGTGTTGACGAGTGGTGATTCCTAAAGCCGAATTGCTCCGGTCTTAGGGTGTCGTTGGCGATGCAATGCCTAGTGATACGTTTTAGTATTACCTTCTCAACAATCTTGCTGAGCGAGCACAGCAGACTGATGGGTCGGTAATTTTGTGGGAGGGAGTGGTCTTTCCCTGGCTTCCTGAACATCAGGACCTTGGCCGCCTTCCAAAAGTCAGGGAAGTGTTGGTGTGTCAGGATGGCATTCGTTATGTGTGCGAGGTATTCTACGGCTTTATCCGTGAACTCCTGGAGGACACGGTTTTGAATGCCATCAGGCCCAGGGGCTTTTCTAGCGGTGGTGTGCTTGATAGCCCATGTAACTTCATTTGTGCTAGTACGTCTTATTTCGTTGCGCGAGGGCTGGGCTACAAGTCGTGTAACCTCCTGGTCCGTTTCAAGTGTGAATGCTGGGTCTGAAGGAACCAGATTCGGCATGAAAGACGCTGCAAGTGTTGAGGCCATAAGCTCTGCCTTCTCCGTCGCGGAGTAGGCTGGGCCGTCTGGTCCTTGTAACGTGGGAATGTAATGTTTCTCCCTGGTGAAGTGTCTGGCCAGCTGCCACACGCCAGGACGTGTGGTATCCAGCCCTGCGAGTTTCTGTCCCCATTGTTCGTTTCTGAATGTTTGAATTTTATTTCGTATTATGCCCTGGAGTCTGTTGACGTGCAGTTTATAGAACGGGCGCCTGGTACGCTGCCAGTATCTCCTGAGGCGGTTCCTCATTGAGATAAGGCCCAGGATTTCCTGGGGCAGGGCCGTCGAGTGTTGTCTTGGTGTTGTAAATGGAATGGCGTCAGTCATTGCGTCTTGGACGGCAGTTGTGAGAGCCTCCACAGCCTCATCGATTTGCTGTGTGTTATTAATTTCGTGGGTGTTAGGAATGCGACTATCAAGCGTTTCCTTGAACAGTGTCCAATTCGCACGCTTGTAGTTAAGCATCCTGCGTGGTACGATGTCCTGCAGTGTCTCTTCCATGTGCAGTATTACAGGCATGTGGTCTGAGTCCAGATCGTTTTCAACCGTTAGGTTGAGTGTGCATGTGATGCCCTTTATGAGGGCTATGTCTAACACGTCTGGCCTATGTCGGGCCTGTGTGGGCACGAACGTGGGAACGTCCGGTCCAAGTATAATGTAGTTTCGGCCTAGTGCGTGTTCGTACAGTTTCTTGCCGTTGGAGGTTCGTATTCGTGAGTTCCAATCGGGGTGTTTTGCGTTGAGGTCTCCAGCGGCTATTACCCGCGGTGCTATGTTGAGTACTGTGCTGATATCGCGTGTTCCTATGTTATTAGGAGGATTGTATAGCGATACCAGTGTGGTGTTGGCTCCGTTGAACTTGACCCTGACGGCCGTAGCCTCTAGTCTTTCAAGTGCTGGGAGCTCGATGTTCGTGTGGTCGATGTCTCTGTGTATGATGATTGCCGTGCCGCCTCCCCTCCTGCCATCCGCTCGGTCGGTACGATAGACGCAATAACCTGGGAAGTTTAGTTGTTTGCGAGGCGTAAGCAGTGTTTCGTTCACAAGAGCGATTCGGATACCCTTTCGCTCCATGAACGCGGCCATCTCGGCTTTTTTGCTTGCGATCCCGTTGGCATTCCAAAACAGGATCTGCGTGATAGTGTTTAAGTCTGCGTTTCGGGGCTGGTGTGGTGTATTATCCATGTAGTAGTGTAAAAAGCGGTGTGATAGTGGCTTTGGCGCTAGTCCAGTTGAGCGTACCCGACATGAACTGCATGAAGAGTTGTGAGACACACCCCATAATCTTCGTGACTATTTCGGTGGTCGTGCGTCCGGGGAATAATGTTTCCATTATTCTCTGGAATGTTGTAGTGATGTTGGTCATGTCGGCCTGCGAGTTATTGGTCGTGTTAGCGGCCGCTTGTTCCAGTGTTGGCGTTTGGTGAGGGCTGGCCTGCGAGTCGGTTGTTCGTGTGGCAGTTGTTGGCGCCTGTGTGCTTTCTGTGGTGAGTGGGTGTGTTATGTGGGTTGTTGAGTTGGTGTCCGGGATGTGTTCGTGGGTGTTGGTGTTCTGTTGCCTGTTTACTTGTTGTGGTGCGGTCGTGTTCCTCGTGCTACGGCTGTTTCTCCTTCTCCTCCTCCTCTGGCGCTGGGGTTGTCCCTGTGTAGGTGCGTTTTCTGTAGCCTGTGGTGGGCTGCAGTTCGCGATCTCAGGGGGTAGTGTGTTGTTGTTGCTTGTTTCGTGTGGTGTGCCCGGTGCGGGTGTGGTGTCAGGTGTTGTGCCTGTCTGTTGTGTGTCTGTTGCTGGGGGTGTTTGGTGAGCGTGTTCTGAGCTCTGGGGCTCCTCTGACCGTCCCGCGCTGCTGGGGCTGCCAGCGACCACTCCAGCGAAGGATATTCCACTTCTTACTGGGCGCGGGGGCGGCTTTGGGACTGTTATGGCGGTAGGTTTCGCATGTTTCGCGATTTTGCGCCTCAGAGCTGCTTTGTAAGCAATGCACCCTCTGTAGTTTGCCGGATGGGCAGCACCACAGTTGGCGCACTTGCGAGGTGCTGTGTGGGGGAGTTTGCAGCGTTGGGTTGTGTGACCGCCAGCGCAAATGCGGCAGCGGGGTGCGAGACCGCATCTGATACCCGCGTGCGCATAGCGCTGGCAGTTGTGGCATTGTTGGGGGGTGCGCGGCGTGTTGTACACCTCCACATTGACGACCATGTGAAGAAATAGCTTTATCTTCAGCAGGTCGCGGGATTTGGCCGTGTCGGCCAACTCCGCCATGTAGTTGTGAGACGGTCTCGCTGTGCCGAACTCTGACATTCGGTTTACCCGAATGCACTCCCACCCGAGAGCAGAGAGTTCATTGTGTACCGTTTCGGTTGGGGTTCGTGAGTCTATCCCCTTTATCACGTACTGCTGTGTCTTTTCCAAGACTGTCCTGTACGTGAAGTGTTCTACCTTCCTTTCTTTGAGAAAGTCCAGTAGATTCGTGTAGTCTGCCTTGTTCGCCACGTACAGTGCGGCGTGTTCCCCGGTGAGCTTAGAGTAGTATGTTGTGGGGCTGTGCTTGTTGTTAAATTCTTTGTTTAGGAGACTTAGGTCTCCGTAGTTGTGAATGATGACCGGTGGGAAGCCGGTCGCGGTGTTGTTAGTGTTCTGCGTAGCTGCTTGTATATTTGTGGTTGCTGCAGTCGCAGGGTTGTTTGTGTTGGTCCCTGTGTTATTGTTGTCTGTTCTCGGTGTAGATGGTGTTGGCAGCAGCGCTCGGCCGTTGCCTCGTGAGTTTGTGGGTTCACTTGTCTGCGTATTTGGCTGCTGTTTGCGCCTTGGGCCGACCTGCTGCCACGGCCCGTCTTCATCTGTATTTGTTGTGTCCTCTGTCGGCTCTGGCTCCGGTTCCGTCGGTGCCTGGGCCGCCAGAGGTGAAGTCGATGTATCGCTGTTTTATAGACCGCCATTGTTCATACGGGCTCGGTAGTGGGAATGATACATAAAGGCAATCACGATAAGTTCACGGTTTTGACAGGGTTTCTCTTTTCTTGAAGCCATAAAAACCTTTTATTATGTGTTATTTTTATCCACTTGACATCTTGTGAGTGACTTCAGCGTAAAATGAACATGTTTTACAACCAAAGATTTTAAGACATGCAGATGACAGCGTAGTCTGTTGAAACAGGTTGTCTTAAATAAAAATTATTTTATGCGACCCTAGCTATTGAATGGTTTTTCACAAAAAATGGACACGTTAGAGTTTTGCTCGTCGGTAATTCCCCTCAAGAAATTGCTGTGTTACACCTAGTCTCAAATTTTACTTTATTTGCTCTACTCTTCCTTCGAAGAGGAAATACGTTTTAATCTTGCACAGATGGGACGTATGGTTAACAGAAAAAAAGTAAAGTAAGAAAGTGATTTTTATGACAATTTTCGAAACTTTTGAACCCTTTACATCAATGACTCTAGAGCGCAAACAGCCGACTATTGAATCACACAGATTTCTATTAACTTTCCACAATAACAGTTAATAGGAATACACTGCTGCAGCATCGGTGCTTCAGTTAACTGTATTGCGGCCCCAGTGGAAGGCGGATTAATAGCATTAAGCCATTGCTAGTCGTCTGTTTTAGCCAAAAACGCATTTGAGAGTAGAGTGACAACTCAGATGGTTTAATAGATCAAGTTCCGACGAGATGATTTAATCACCGTAAGGTGCAGTATCAGTGGATTAAAATTCGACACTATTTATTTTGAACTGAAGTACTTGAAGTGGAGAGCAGCTACCTTGGCTTCGTACGGTATGTAAATTAACACTAAAAACTAAGAGTCGTGATATGCTCTCTAGCAAATGTGTGTACAGGAAATAATTCTCCCATATAACGGACTGTTTCATTCTGAAGTTATTACAGCGGCAAATAACGCAGAAATTTTGCTCTTCCATCAGGCAATACATATGCAGTAGCTTCTGAAATTTCGTTGGTGGTACAATAACAGGTACGCTCGAAATACAAGTAGTACTTGCTAAGAAATTATCTTAAATCATGAGCAAAGACGATAGTTTACTCAAGCGCAGATACTAGAGAGCTTCAAATTGTTTTTAAAACGTAGCTTCAAATTGTTTTTAAAACGTATGTAGTTGCCAGCGATCCTCTAAGCCAAATTTCAGTAGAACGTGGAGAAGGTACGCTGAGCAGATCGAGAGGACTGAGACATGCTGGACCTCTTCCCACTGCGCTGGAACATTTGGGGAGTCCGTCGTTACTTGCGGATATCTGCAGGATGCGTTTAATTTGTCGCCTCGTTATTTCAGCAGAGCGCTCCTAAACTATGGTCGAGCAGACAGAACTGTCGCTGCGGGCATCGTTAAGGTCTCGCAGTAAGCAGCTTTCCGCTGGAGTGGCTTACGTCGCCAAGTAAGTCGCGTGCCGCAGTTTATCAGCATCCAGAGGCTGGAGGCGGACTCCATACGTCGCAGTCGAAGTGAAAGCGGAACGTTGCAGATATTCTTTGAAACTGGGGCTATCACGAACGAAGGTACTTGTTCATACATTACTGTGACAACAACCGGAAAGCCGAGGATATACACTACTGGCCATTAAAATTACTACACCACGAAGATGATGTGCTACAGACGCGAAATTTAACCGACAGGAAGAAGATGCTCTGATATGCAAATGATTAGCTTTTCAGAGCATTCACACAAGGTTGGCACCGGTGCCGACGCCTACAACGTGCTGACATGAGTAATGTTTCCAACCAATTTCTCACACACAAACAGCAGTTGACCGGCGTTGCCTGGTGAAACCTTATTGTAATGCCTCGTGTAAGGAGGAGAAATGCGTACCATCACGTTTCCGACTTTGATGAAGGTCGGATTGTAGCCTATCGCAATTGCGATTTATCGTATCGCGACATTGTTGCTCGCGTTGGTCGAGATCCATTGACTGTTAGCAGAATATGGAATCAATGGGTTCAAGAGGGTAATACGGAACGCCGTGCTGGATCCCAACGGTATCGTATCACTAGCAGTCGAGATGAGAGGCTTCTTATCCGCATGGCTGTAACTGATCGTGCAGCCACGTCTCGATCCCTGAGTCAACAGATGTGGACGTTTGCAGCACAACAAGCATCTGCGTGAACAGTTCGACGACGTTTGCAACAGAATAGACTATCAGCTCGGAGACCATGCCTGCGGTCACCCTTATCGCTGCATCAGAGACAGGAGCGCCTGCAATGGTGTACTCCACGACGAACCTGGGTGCACGAATGGCAAAACGTCATTTTTTCGGATGAGTCCAGGTTCTGTTTACAGCATCATGATGGTCGCATCTGTGTTTGGCTACATCGAAGTGAACACATATTGGAAGCGTGGATTCGTCATCGCCATACTGGCGTATCACCCGGCGTGATGGTATGGGGTGCCATTGGTTATACGTCTCGGTCCCCTCTTGTTCGCATTGACGGCACTTTGAACAGCGGACGTTACATTTCTGATGAGTTACGACCCGTGGCTCTACCCTTCGTTCGATCCATGAGAAACCCTATATTTCAGCAGAATAATGAACGGCCGCATGTTGCAGGTCCTGTACGGGCCTTTCTGGATACAGAAAATGTTCGACTGCTGCCCTGGCCAGCACATTCTCCAGATGTCTCACCAATTGAAAATGTCTGGTCAATGGTGGCCGAGCAAATGGCTCATCATAATACGCCAGTCACTACTCTTGATGAACTGTGGTATCGAGTTGAATCTGCATGGGCAGCTGTACCTGTACACGCCATCCAAGCTCAGTTATGCTCAATTCCCTGGTGTATCAAGGCCGTTATTATGGCCAGAGGTGATTGTTCCGGGCACTGATTTCTCAGGATCTCTGCACCCAAATTGCGTGAAAATGTAATCACATGTCAGTTCTAGTATACTATATTTGTGCAATGAATACCCGTTTATCATCTGCATTTCTTCTTGGTGTAGCAATGTTAATGGCCAGTAGTGCATTTAATCACGAACTCTAATCCAGACTCGGCATGCAGTTTTAATCCATTAGGAAGTTTCCTGCAAGCTCACTATATATTGCACATTGCTAATGTCGTCCGAATGCACTGGTTAGAAGAGCACAATATCATTTCAGTATAATCGTTGACACGGCACATTGAATCAGGACAATATTTGCACAGTGACTTTATTTCCTTTTAGAACACTCTAGACGCTGCGATGGCTGCATTCGTTTGCTGTATTGAAAACCAAAGCATCAGCCACTGCGTTGAAAGCAGTAACTCTCTTTTGTTCTTCTTCTCTTATTCCTCCCCCTCATATAAGTTTGCACATTTCCTTTAAAAAAAATACTCGTTTTGAAATTTAACAGTTCTGTACGTCTCATGAGGGATTACACTTCTCAGAAATTACAGTAGCCAACGATGTTTATGTAATTGGCATTACCCTATGCAATGCGGCTGTACTGATAACAAAAATTTTTAAGAAAATGTAATATTTCCTCTTGTTTTGAAGTTACGAGACTTTTACATTATGTTCTATAGAAGCCCATGCATGTATTTACTTTGGTGTTACCCCTCGGAGTAGGCTCGCTGGAGGCGCAACCGTTTTGCCTCGTGCTTGTAGTTTTCTACTTTTGATTCCCTGATTAGTGTCCAGCAATAATCGGCTAACACCGATGCACTCCACTATCCCTGGTATCCCATTTCCATGTCCGAAATTTTCTGGTGGAAGCGATCTCCGCGTTCGCAGGCTACAGTGCCACAGTTGTCAGGAATGAAGTGCAAATGAGGCTCTAAGAAATGTAACTTTAAGAACATGTTGCACCCCAGTCTATCGTAGCAGCGAAAAAATTTACCGCAAGATCCTTATATTTTTCTGCCCTCTTATTTCCTATAAAGAATGTAGACATTTGAACGAAGCCACCTCTAGCTAACTTTTCATCGCTTGTCGGGATGGTATTGAATGCACATCTTTGTACAGTTTGCGTATTTGGAGACCCCCGAAAATCCCTTCTTTTACTTTGGCCTCACTAACACGTGGAAATATGTCCGGCAATAAAGAGAAATGTTTCCCCGTTTTTGTCCGTGGGTTTAACGAAGTTTTTCAATACACCCAATTATATATGAAGCGCAGGAAGAAATATGTTCTTGTAGTCGACAAGTGCCTCGTACTTTTAACATTGTGAGATCCTGGTTCAAGTGACTGGAGCTTAGGCCGATCTTTCCTTCCATAATGAAGCGCTTTGGCACGAATATCTCAGAGGCACAGGAAGCGACAGAATCTGGTGTAGCCGTGTTGTAGCCCAAGTAATATACCTATGACTTTCATATTCTCGGCAATCTGCCATTTAAATTTGTCATAGTTCAGTCGCAATAATAATAGTTTCGTGTTATCATATGTTTCTTTCATGTAAGATGCATAACCAAATGGAATTTATGGTAACACGTTACCATAATGCTGTAGCACACTCATGAGACTTTGGAGGAACCGATGGACGACCTCCACTGATCACTTTTAGAGTCGAGTCAATGCCTATAGCTGCCATTAATCCCATTACATCACTACCAGATCCCAAGTTCTTTTCACTTTCGGAAAGTGGAAGGAAAGGAATATAGCGGCTACCGGAGGCAGTCACATTTCCCGTCGTATCAATACGTTTCCATTGTTGTAATCGTGACGCCTACTGTTCAGCTTTACCTTTCGACAATTCCAGATCTCTCATTAGGTCAACAACTTCACACTGAGTTATTTTGTGAACCTCTGTAGGCTCATCGTTACACACAAATTCAGAATATTTCGAAGAACTAGGTTTTGTAGGTGATGGTACGGTGTAGTTTGACTACCCCTCTTCACTAACACTATCAGGCGGGACAGGAACAGGCAGTCCGTCTCCGTGACGCACTTGTCGCATGACCTACGGTATTTTAGGATTGGTCAAAGAAGACTTTTTCTTCTAGGAAATACGATGTGTTAATGGAGTTGTCATACAAAAATAACAGATACTTGGTTTTATGGTTCCCGCCAAATCACGGGTACAGTAGGGTCTACGCAACATCTTCTACGATTCACACACGAATGAAGACTCGAGACACAAAACAGGCGTTTGCATCATGCATGAGAGGCCAGGGTCTTTTCCTCGTCCCCGACTTCACAGCCGAAGTACAGTCTGTAAGCCTTCCTAATATATGGATTATATGAAGATGGTATCTGTTCCCGAAAGAACAGATACCATTGAAGACCGTGCAGCTTCTCTAGGATGAAATGATAGTTAAATCGGCACCCTAGCTGCAAACAGGCGTTGATATTCATCAAAGAGGACATGTTGAAAATGTTTGCCCCGACTGGGACTCGAAACCGAGATCTCCTACTTACATGGCAGACACTCTATCCATCTGAGCCTCCGAGGGCACAGAGGATAGGGCGCCTGAAGGGACTTATTCCTTGCACGCTCCCCGTGAGACCCACAATCCCAACATGTCCACACCACTACATTCGTAGTGCGCCTAATAGATGTTTGCCCATCACACTCATTACTCATGGCAGATTAATCTACCAAGTCCCGTACGAGTTGGGGCATAGCATGTGCGTTCGCACAAGAAGGTCAATGGCCGGGCAGCCATATTTCAACTATATATGAAGGTAGTATCTGTTACAATAAATGATAATTAAATAGACTCCCTAGCTGCCAACAGGCGTTGATATGTAATGATGTATATCAACGCCTGTTTGCAACTAGGGTGCCGTTTTAATTATCATTTCATAATAATGGTTCAAATGGGTCTGAGCACTATGGGACTTAACTTCTGAGGTCATCAGTCCCCTAGAACTTAGTACTACTTAAACCTAACTAACCTAACGACATCACGAACATACATGCCCGAGGCAGGATTCGAACCTGCGACAGTAGCGGTCGCGCGGTTCCAGACTGTAACGCTTAGAACCGCTCGGCCACCCCGGCCAGCCATTTCATAATATATGGTGTTACTGGCACCAAGGTACAGTCTGTAAGCCTTCCTAACATATGGTGTTGTTGGCATTCCTTTCAATTTCAGTGTAGCCAGTCCACAAATGTAGCAAAAATTATCAGCACTGTTTACGCATTTGCGGGACACATTGAACCACAATGACCACACGCACGAGCTACACCTTAGTAACACGTTGTTCCAGCACTCGAAAAGAAAACAGCTTGTAACAGACTGAAACATGCTCCACTTCTCCCTTCCTCTTCCCCGGGCTAAAATGACCATCAACATACCCACCGCCATTGTTGCCTGGAACTTCATCACTCTTGTAACACCAGAGGGACTTTGGAGCTTATACATGGTGAACATTAATAAAGCCGACAAACTGCAGGGGCAGCATACTGACTGGGAATGGAGGAAAGAAGGTCCTATGAACCTGTGTCCGGAAATTGTGCGTACATCGGCATCAGATCGTCCTTAAACGTAGTACAGAGCTGTATGGCACCCACGTCACAACAGAAATTCAAAGCGGCTCCATGGGATAGCAAGTGATAAGGGTAGCAGAGGTGGTCGTGCAGAATACACATAATCGTACTTTAGCTTACACCATGTGGTGGGACGCTTGCCTGGGTTCGTCTGAATATCCTGTAGAACACACTCAACCAAATGTCGTGTACGTACGCAGAGGCCACCACGTCCCTGCAAGTTCGTCTGTCTCAAAGGACGCATGATGGCACAAACGCCCAAAAGAGGGCTCGAAGTGTTGTGTAATATGGTCGGTGTCTGTGAGGGTTCTTGTTCTGGCACAGCTGCGTTGCCTTTCGACCGTTCTCATTTCTTGGCCCGAGACAGACACCATCTCGGTCTCTTCCCGATATGAATATTACACCATCCTGATGCTTACAGTACGCTGCATCAGTCACAGAGCCTGCAACACACGACACGTAGTCAGAGGAAATGTCTGTCACTAGTCAGCGCCATCTATAGTGGCAACCGTGCATTTCTGCAGACATGTTCATACGGCAGTTTGTTCTCCATTTCCATTCAGGAATCTGTCACTGCAATTTGTCGGTTTTATTAATGTTCACACTCTATAGGAAGGGACTGACAATGAATGTTAATAAAATATAACTATAATTAAATTCTCACACCTTAAACTCCGAAGCTAGAGCTAATTCGAATTTTTCATTGCTGTTTTCGTGGTGGATGTAGTTAAAAACATTTTTTTTCATCCTAATTAGAATTTTCACTGTTGGCTAGTGTTATCTTTGTAAGCAGTAATGTGCAACACATTATTTATACCACAATCCGTCTGCAGTTGCTCACTTCTAAGTACAAGGGATTTCATACACATGTCCCTTTCCTCAGCCTTGGATCTCTTGGCCTCTTTACCTAATTTATGCCTCTGCGTGGTATCGAAAATTTTGGTTGAACACACGAGTAATGTCTCCCTCTCACTTTCATTGTCAAATTAACAAGACTTACGTCTCTCATCTGATCTCTTCTTTCCCCTTGGGAGTTTTGATAAACTGATTTATTCCTTTTTTCTGGTAATCATCATTCTGTGTGTGGACATTAAATTTTATAACAGAATTCAAATACTGACGAAATCTTCTTCAGCTTCGAGCTGGTTCGTTCAACTAAATGTCATCATTCGTAAATGCGCAATTTTTGTACGTGTTTTGTTTATTTTCATTAAGATGCCTACCTTAAAGCTCACAACAGCCTATTTCTCTATCTTGAACAATTCCAGCCCACAGTTTGGTAGAACTGGAAATAATGGTGCTAAGCTCAACATATGTAACAGGGCTCACAGCGGACGACCTTGTACGGCAACCGATCAGATAAATCGGGTTCAGCAACTCATCAGAGAAATTTGTCAGGTAACGCAGGCACAGCTGTCAAGAAAATGTGGCATATCACGAGAGCGTGTACAGGCCACCACTGCAAAACTGCGGTACAGAAAACTGTGTCCACGCAAGCTACCTCGAATGCTCACTGCTTACATGCAACAGAGGAGATTGGATATAAGTCAACCTTTTATTTTGTGTTTTGAGCGTTGGGGCGATAGGTTTCTTAAAAAACAATACTGTGACAGGTGATGAAAGCTGGGATCACCATTGTGACCAAGAAAGCAAGGGAGCTCCAATCGAGTTCCACCAGAAAGGATCAGCGACGCCAAAAAGTTCAAGACCATGCCACCAGCAGGCAAACTCATGCTCACATTATTCTGGGCGAGACCCTCAGAAAACTAAATGCGCGAATTTGAAGAGTTTGTCAAAACATGAAGCATCTTCAGCATGACAGTACGAGACCACACACTAGCGCTGCGACGTCTGCAACAATCCGACGCTTTGTGTTCACTGTTATTGATCATACTCAATACAGTCCCGACTAGGCCCCATCCAATTGTCATCATTTTCCAAAACATAAAAAACTACGTCGTGGACTTCATTTGAGGGTGATGAAGGGTGCAAGCACACATGAGATTGTGGCACCGACAACAAAGTCAAACATTCCGCTGTGAAAGTGTTAACAAGCTGGTCTCTCGCTGCAAGTAATGTGACTGTGTTGGGCAATAAATACGTAGACATATTAATAAAAATGTAGCATGTTAATGAGATTTGTTCTATTTAAAATATTGAAGAGTTTTCACATAAGGAATTCGGCGGTATTACTTTCAATCACGCCTTCGTGTAAAAAATGGTTCAAATGGCTTTGAGCACTATGGGACTTAACATCTGAGGTCATCAGTCCCCTAGAACTTAGAACTACTTAAACCTAACTAACCTAGGGACATCACACAACACCCAGCCATCACGAGGCAGAGAAAATCCCTGACCCCGCCGGGAATCGAACCCGGGAACCCGGGCGTGGGAAGCGAGAACGCTACCGCACGACCACGAGATGCGGGCCCTGTTGTAACAGATTATACTCCTATCCTCTGTGCGATAGTTCAGGATCAACTCAATTTTGACAATGTTACATTACCAGTTCCCAGAAAATACTGCCCCAAAATATCATCGTTCAAATAGTGCACGGTCATTAATGTAATGTCATTTAAGACTGTAACCATCCAAGCGTTACATTGACTGACTGCAGGAAAGAGAAATAGCTGTAAAATAGTAAATATTTTTGTTATTGCAGTATCTGACATTGTCCTGAGAGGTTCAGTAACTTAATTGCTATCTAAGGTAATTCTCATTTATTGTTTCTCTCTGTAACACGTTTTCCTCTGTTGCACATTTTAAATCTGATTTTCGATCACTCAGCACCATTTTCAGATCTAAAATAAAGTAAAACGAAATATGAACCATCTGATATTTTACAATTAGTAGACAAGAACAGAATTGTACGTAAATGTAGAATTTACCTAAGTGACTACGTTAGCAACCCGTCTTGTCCATTCAGAACCACATATTAAAGTATTGCGTTTTGCAGCCGCCGGCAATTTCTTAACAGGGACATGTTGAAGGCAGAGGATAGGGGTGGGGTGAGGTAGAAGAGGAAATGAAGTGAGACTGATTGGGGGAGGGGAAAGTGCACAGGGAGGATGGTGGTGGATTCAAATGCTTCAAATGGCTCTGAGCACTATGAGAGTTGACATCTGAGGTCATCAGTCCCCTGGAACTTAGAACTACTAAACCTAACTAACCTAAGGACATTACACACATCCATACCCGCGGCAGGATTCGAACCTGCGACCGCAGCAGCAGCGCGGTTCCGCACTGAAGCGCCTAGAATAGCTCGGCCACACCGGCCGGCACGGTGATGGGGATGTCATCAGTTTAACAAGAGCGTCATGCTAATATTATAGAACGCATAATTATGCAAAATTATCTTTAAAATATTAATGATGTAGAATAATGGGTATATGAAATGTAACTGGTACAAAACAGTAATTGGAAAACGGAGTGTTGGGGACTGAGAGCGGGCAAAGGAGGCAAACGAGGGAAGGATAGCGCCAGGAATGCTATAGGTTCAACCAGACAGGACCTTATACTAAAATTGCAAAAAGTCAGTTATGCAAAAACCTTTTGTTAAAATACGCGTAAAACTGTAAAACAGGATAAACTAGTAGAGTATCAAAGAGGAAATAAAATAGCGAAAACTGAAACAGTACCTTACAATATTCAAAGAGTGAAAATTTGAAAGTATGAAATCATAAGGTCTTCCTCTGACAGCATAAAAATAAAAATTGTTTAAAATTTTTTTTGTTTCAATATTAAAAGTATAGGCGTTAGAAAGTGGATGTATAATTAGTGAAAGACGTAAATATCGTTAAATTACAGAAGTATAACTATGTAGACGACCTACAACTGCATCAAATGTCATTAAATAATACGAACTTTTAAAACGCGGAAAGCATAAAACCGTAAAAAGTATAAAACAATAAACTGTTAAAGTGAAACTTTGTGCAGAAACTAAAGTTACATGGAATAGTGTGTAGCGGTTACGCCTAACTGCATTTGCTTCTGCTTGATGGCGTTCTATGGCACACACTGTTGCAGTATATACAGCATTGTGGGCCGTATATCCCCCATCGGGGGAAGTTCGGCCGCCGAGGGCAAGTTCTTATTGCATTAGAGGTCACATTGGGTGACTTGCTCGTTGGACATGGGGCTGAAATGATGATCAGGACATCACCAGTCCCTGAGCGGAGAAAATCGCCTGCCGCAGCCGGGAATCGAACCCGAGCCCTTTGGCGTGGCATTGCGCCTCGCTGACCACTCAGCTAACGGGGGCGGACAGTATATACGGAAGCTACTCTACATGCCGGCCTGTCGGTAGGACGGTGTGTGAGCCGATGCGCTGCCGCTAAAAAATGCACTGTCAATAAAATAGTCCCGCTTTGAATATCTGAAGATACTAATTCAGTTTTCACCACTTTACTTCCACTTCTATAATCTACTATTTTATGTCGTTTTGCAGTTTTGCACATCTATTCTGGTATTTTAAAAGATGTTTTTTACATAACTGACTTTCTTTAGCTTTACTATAAGAAGCTCTCCTGTTAAACCCGTAGCATTCCTCCTCCTACCCCTCCATTGCCTTCTTTATCCACCTTCAAACACCATCGCTCCATTTTACAATTTTACTGTTATTTGCGATTTCCATCTTACATATTCGTTGTGCCACATTATTAGTATTTCATTCAGAATTTTTCACAATTATTCCTATAATTTTAGCATGGCCCGTCTTGTTAAACACATGACATTCCCACCATCCTCTCCCCGCTTCCTTCCCCCTCCCCAAAGTAGCCTCACTCCATTTCCCCTTCTACCTCCTCTTCCGTCTCCCCTACCTCTAACATAAACCTACTCAAAACACTGACAGCAGTCGCAAGACACAGTACTCTGTTACGAGATTTTGAGTAGACAAGACGGGTTGCTGACGCTGCTACGTACGTAAATTCTACATTTGTGCAAGGTTCTATTCTTTTCTACTTATTGTAAAATATTAGATGGTATATATTAAGTTTTGCTTTATTTTAGATCTCAAGATGATGCTGAGTGATCGAAACAGGTAATCTAAATAAAAATGTTAAACTGAGATGGAACAATACATGTGAATCATCTGAAATACTTCGTTACTGTTTCTGCGTCTAAAGGGTGCCGCAGTTGTAGTTCCTGCCACAAAATATTCAACACTGCGGGATCAAAGACTACATGCGACCAATGACCTACTGCTGTGGAGCTAGTTACAAGATAGGAAACCGGTACCCAGTCTCAGACTCTTAAAACATTCAAACAAAAACATCCGTGTTCGTTAAGAGCAATAAGGGAGAAGAGGTAAGAAATGACCTAGACTATGATCTTAAGTAAGTGGAACGGATGACGTCAGTAGAGATTTCCGGGATATCTAGATTAAGGGGTGCTACTGCTTCACGATAACACACGCCCCCACAACGCAGACGTCGTGACACAGTAGTTACGCCTACTCAAATGGGAAACGCTCCAGGACCCACCCTGTAGTCCTTACCCCGTGCGATTATCACGCATTCGGTTGACGATTCCTGTTGGGTGGTGACGTGAACAGACAGCTTCACACGGCAGGACACGGTGTTTTACGAAACGAGTATCTTCAACTAGTTGCGTCGGTGGGATGATGGCCTCAATGCTCAGGGTGAATTGGCGTGATTGGCATACGGATTCTGGACTGTACCGCCTTCTAACGGGAACTTTTTGATTTCTCTTCGTATTCCTAGACTCATACATTTAACATACCAGCCTGGATAGTCGTTTAGTTGCCAGTTATCCAAAATAATTTAGAAATTAATTTGTTAATCTATGTTATAAATGAACTTCCGAGTTGCCTTATTACATGTACGTTTCTTTCTGAACCAAATGATTTTAGTGTTTTAACCAGCGTCGTAAAAAATTTCATAAACATCAGAATAACAGTGTGTTATGAGTCAGCTCGGTAATGGTAATCTAGTGGGACCCAGAACCTGCTCGTCTGCCATACACGCCACACTTCTTGTATCGATCCACACTGATTTAGTCACGTAGTCCCTCTGTTCTTTCTGCTCACTAAGCAGATATGTTTTTAGTAAACGAGTCTAAGTTTCTACATGCCGTTAGTGTTGCGCTCTACAAGAAATATGGTTCGGTAGTTTTGGTACAGTAGCTAAATGACGTAGTAAATAGTAGGATCAATTATAGTAGTTGTAGCATTGGTAGGGGAGAAAAGCTAATGATTGAGTGAGAGAGAAACTGGTAGCCTACGCCATCTTTTTTTTAAATAATTATAATCGCAAATCAGTCAGTGGTAGTCCATTGCGTATTTTATATCCTTACAGAATATAAATTGCATTTATATATACAGGGTGGTCCATTGATAGTGACCGGGCGAAATATCTCACGAAATAAGCATCAAACGAAAAAACTACAAAGAACATACTCCTCTAGCTTGAAGGGGGAAACCAGATGGTGCTATGGTTGGCCAGCTAGATGGCGCTGCCATACATCAAACGGATATCAACTGCGTTTTTTAAATAGGAACCCCCATTTCATATTACATATTCGTGTACTACGTAAAGAAATATGAATTTTTTAGTTGTACCACTTTTTTCGCTTTATGATATATGGTGCTGTAATATTCACAAGCATATAAAAACGTGGTATCACGTAACATTCCGCCAGTGGGGACGGTATTTGCTTCGTGATACGTTACCCATGTTAAAATGGACCGTTTACCAATTGCGGAAAAGGTCGATATCGTGTTGATGTATGGCTATTGTGATCAAAATGCCCAACGGGCGTGTGCTATGTATGCTGCTCGGTATGCTGGACGACATCATCCAAGTGTCCGGACCGTTCGCCGAATTGTTACGTTATTTAAGGAAACAGGAAGTGTTGAGCCACATGTGAAACGTCAACCACGACCTGCAAAAAATTATGATGTTTTAGCTGCTGTCGTGGGTAATCCGCGCATCAGTAGCAGACAAATTGCACGGGATTCGGGAGTCTCAGAAACGTCGGTGTTGAGAATTCTACATCAACATCGATTGCACCCGTACCACATTTCTGTGCACCAGGAATTGCATGGCGACGACTGTGAACGTCGTGTACAGTTCTGTCGCTGGGCACAGGAGAAATTACGGGACGATGACAGATTATTTGCACGCGTTCTATTTAGCGGCGAAGCGTCATTCACCAAGAGCGGTAACGTAAAAGCCGCGCAGATTAGCCGAGCGGTCTAAGGCGCTGCAGTCATGGGCTGTGCGGCTGGTCCCGGCGGAGGTTCGAGTCCTCCCTCGGGCATGGGTGTGTGTATTTGTCCTTGGGATAATTTAGGTTAAGTAGTGTGTAAGCTTAGGGACTGATAACCTTAGCAGTTAATTCCCATAAGATATCGCACACATTTGAACATTTTTTGGTAACGTAAACCGGCATAATATACACCATTGGGCAACGGAAAATCCACGATGGGTGCGGCAAGTAGAACATCAGCGACCTTGGCGGATTAATGTATGGTGCGGCATTATGGGAAGAAGGATATTTGGCCCCTATTTTGTCGATGGCAATCTAAATGGTGCAATGTATGCTGATTTACTACGTAATGTTCTACCGATGTTACTACAAGATGTTTCACTGCATGACAGAATGGCGATGTACTTCCAATATGATGGATGTCCGGCACATAGCTCGCGTGCGGTTGAAGCGGTATTGAATAGCATATTTCATGACAGGTGGATTGGTCGTCAAAGCACCATACCATGGCCAGCACTTTCACCGGATCTGACGTCCCCGGATTACTTTCTATGACGAAAGTTGAAGGATATTTGCTATCGTGATCCACCGACAACATGCCTGACCACATGCGTCAGCGCATTGTCAATGCATGTGCGAACATGCGGACTACTCGCTGTTGAGAGGAATGTCGTTACACGTATCGCCAAATGCATTGAGGTTGAAGGAAATCATTTTGAGCATTTATTGCATTAATGTGGTATTTACAGGTAATCAAACTGTAACAGCATGCGTTCTCAGAAATGATAAGTTCACAAAGGTACATGTATCACATTGGAAGAACCGAAATAAAATGTTCAAACGTACCTACGTTCTGTATTTTAAGAAACCTACCTGTTGCCAAATGTTCGTCTAAAATAGTGAGCCATACGTCTGTGACTATTAAAGCGCCGTCTATCACAAAGCGAAAAAGTGGTCCAACTAAAACATTCATATTTTTTTACGTACTACACGAATACGTAATAAAAATTGGAGTTCCTATTTAAAAGAACGCAGTTGAAAACCGTTTGCCCTATGGCAGCGCCATCTAGTGGGACAACCATAGCGCCGTTTGGTTTCCCCCTTCAAGCTAGACAAGTTTCATTCTTTGTAGTTTATTCGTTTTACTCTTATTTCGTGAGATATTTGGCCCGGTGAGGATCAATGGACCACCCTGTTTATTTATAATTATTGGTATTTTGTGCACAATCAAAGTCAAGAGCTTCCTGATGTTACTGATAAACGCGAAAGTAGTTTATGATTAACAGAAAAACACTGATCACCCAGAACATTATGACAGCCTATCTCAGTGCAGGTCACGGCACTGATAGCATTGTCGACGCGTAATGGCATGGAAGCCATGAGGCCCTTGTAGGTCGCTGGAGGGAGTTGGCACCTCAGAAGTCACCCTATTCCCGTGAATTCTGGGGAGGAGGATGATGAGCTCTGACGCCACGTACCATCATATCCCAGATGTGCTCGATCGGTCTCAGATCTGGTGAGTTGGGAGGCCAGCACATCAATTGGCGCTAGCCAGTGTGTTCCTAGAACCACCCCATCACACTCCTAGCCTTGTGACGTGCTACATTATCTTGTTGACAAATGACACTGCCGTCAGAAAACATGATCGGCATGAACGGTGGTCTGCAACCAGTGTACGATGCACCTTGACCGTCACGGTGCCTTGCATGAAGTCCGCTGGACTCATGGATGCCAACCTGAATGTCCTGCAGAGAGTAATGGAGATGCCGTCAGCCTGTCTTCAGTCACGCAGTACAGTTAGTCGACAAGGATCTGTTCCCCTGGAAGACGACAGATTCGCGCCGACCAATCACCCTGATGAAGAAGATATTGGGATTCATCAGACTAGGAGTTTGTCGGTGCACTGCGTTTTCAGACACGCTTGTGCTCTGCCCAGAATATAAGTCTGAAGTTACTTCCACCATAGCTCGCCGCCTGTCTTTCTTTACCATTATGCCCAGCCTACTACGTCCGACATCTGTAATGAGGCGTGGCTTCCCAGCCCCGCAACGGGTGCAAATGGTTTCACTTTGGTTTCGCTTCGTGTTGAAGACGCCACAGCACTCCTCGAAAACCCGAAAAGAAGCGCAGTTTCCGAAATGCTTGTTCCGAGCCTCCGGGCCATCATAATCTGCCCTCGGTCGACAGACATGCATTTTCGCAGTTCTGCACGCGGACAAAACGCTCACCAATACTACATGCACCGTGCATGTGTCTGGCTAGCAGTCATTCCTCGGCAGGTGGGGCTCCTGTCGCCTACAAGGGATTATATCGATAGTAGGTCGGTGGTCATATTATTCTGGCTGATAAGTGAATGTTTTATACAAGTTCGACGAGTATCGAAACGATGTTAGCCTTATGTGAATAATCTGTCATGTTTTCGTAATTTTTTTTATAACATCCAACTCTTTCAGGTTACAAATCGACGATTTTCAAATGAAATATGAATTAAACATTGAAGACCTGAAGTTTGCTATAAATACTGTTCAGTTTTACGTAACAGATAGCAGAGTGTCTATGTAAAACAAATTTTCTCTATGTTACCTGGTCCTTTATAATTACTCCTTGAGTTTCTAGAGAGTTAACAGCTTTCGATTTTTAAGATAGTCTAGTAATACACTGATCAACCCACTAAGGACAGGAAACATTATGAGATAACGCCCTATAGGGCGTGAATGTAATGCAGCTACGACCTCAACTGACCAAAGCTACTAGGAACGCTACAGCAATCTCAACTTATAGTCTACGGTGGCCTATGGTTGTTTTACAGGTTTATATGTTGTGAACAGTATGTTTCATTGCCTATATCTTAAGATGCGTCGATGATAATCATGAATAATTATTACTATCAGTGCCAGAAGCAGCTCACCACATAGTCGTAAATTACACTCAGTAATTGATTTGTGCATATGTCCTTCTGTACTGGCCCAATGAAAAATGTTTGGAAAACGCCAGTCATTCTAGTAGATTGGAGTCAAGGGCTAGTGCTGGTGGTCTTACAGTTCTTACATAGCGATGTCAACAGCATCGAAGGCGAGTTCTGAACTATCCTAGGAACATTTGCTTCCTTTTATATGGAGAGACACTTAAAAAAAAAAGAAACTGGTGAACCGTGATAAAAATTGCTGTTTTGAACTGCGCGCTGCAGCGCGTAGTGTGAAACAGTCGCCCTCCGTTTCTGGCGGTGGTGCCGCTGTGGCAAGCGCAGCTTTGGTGTCTCCCTCTGGTGGGAAAGGGAAAAGGTTGCCTGATCACGTGCATTTAAGGGGCGCTATGAGCTCGGCAGTTGATCATTCTGTATCCGTCTGAGTGTGGTCAGTTGGTCAGCCGGGTCAGTGTGGGGCAGTCAGTGTCTGTCTGTCGTCCGGAATGCTAGGATGTGTTAGGCCGCCAGTCTGCTCGAGTTTGTTCAGGCAATGGTCATTGGCAGTTGGATCGATCGGTTGGTCGGTCGCGCACTGGGACACAAGATGACTTTTCCGTTTTGCGCGTCGGCTCATGTGAGGCCGCCACGTCAGTCCAGTGGCCCGCGCCGTATAACGAGGGGTAGTGGCTTCGCGGTCGACGCGAGAGCAACAGGAGTCAACCCACGACATGGCCGGTGTGGGCTGCGACGCCGTGACACGGGAGATTGGCGCGCCTTTCTGCGTCCGTTGAAGCGGCTAGCAGCGGACGATTCGGGAGAGCGTTTTGGGGGTGCTGCGCCAGGTCTTCGCCAGACATCGCAGTTTATTAAAAGTTACGTGATTCGTGATATATTGTTTCATTTCTCTTGTCTCCAGGTTGCTCGTCTGCCTCCCGTCCGCATTTGTTAGACAGTTAGTGTCTGTTTGTCTGTCTGTCGGTCTGCCGTATGTTAATAGCTGCCTCTGTCATGTTTGTCGGAATCGGTGTTAACGAATTTTTGCTTAAGGTATAAAGGCCGAATTCCTGAAATATGTTTTATCTTGCCTATCATCTTGAGAGGCGGTATATGTGTTATGTAGAGCATGTTTGTACATTTTGTGTAAGACTGCATTTAATGGGTTTTTATTTAAATGGTCATTTTAGTATATAAAGTTGTCACCCTTCCACCGTAAGAGTTTTCCTTTAAAAAAAAGTTGCACTTTCGATTGCAAGTAATTCTTTGAGTGTTTTGTACCATTTCCATCCCTCCTACGGGGTGCATAGTTTATGTGTTTGTATGAGTTGTTAAAATCTTTAGAGTAATCTGGTGTGTTGCAGATTTGCACCAGTGTAGTCTTTCAGAGGTTGGTGTGAGCGGCCGTGACTACGGCTGCGTTAAAAGAGAGCGACAAGCTTCTCAGCCCGAAAGCTCATACTGTCAAAATATATATATATATATATATATATATATATATATATATATATATATATATATATATAATTTCTGCCTCTGAATAAATTGTAACTTGATATTTAAAAGGTGATTTCTGATTATAATTTTTAAATCTTTTTTTTTTCATAAAAAAGGAAGTGTTTTTTAGGAATAAAATTTTCATTTGTTAAAAAAAATTGTTTTCATCAGTTACCCACTGGCCACTACTTCCACGCTCACATAGTGTGATTAAATGTGTTAATGTTCTTGATGAATCTCTAGTAAATAAAGTAAATTCTTGAAGAAAAGATTTTGAAAGTAAATCCACGGTTCAGCTGGTACGGTATAGATGTTTTATGGCCTGTGCCAGACGTTGTTCAGTTTCAACACCCCGACAACACTTACGATCTCAGCGATAACGTTCCAGTGGGATTATTTCGCTCTGACTGGTGTTCTTCAATTCACAAAATTCTGGGACATGTAACTACTTGGGGTTCGCTTGATTCAAGGAATAGGGGGATGAAGTTTCATAAACTGTTTACCATCGCAAAAGCATTCCCGCCATAGAAAGTTTGGGGGAAAAAATCTACGGTTTAACCCAGGAAGTTACTTTGTTGCTAACATCTATCATTTCCGATTTCTGGAGACGTGATGAACAATGCCTGTTCACGCACTCCTGGACCCTGTCCGGTCCTGAGTTCTTACAAAGTCGTATCGGTGCTTTCCCCCTATATACTCTGTCAACATTTCCTTTGGTTTTCCTTCCCATATTTGACCTTATGTTTAGCCGAACATTATAGCTATTTCTAGTGATCCTTCTGCTTTCACGATAAGTCAAAAGTACCTATCTTTCATCTGCAGTATATTAGCTTCGAAAAATACTTCTAGTTTTATTTCTTCCAGAACTGTTCTATTGTTTACTTTTTCACTCCATGAAATCAGTTTTCTTACGATCCACCGTTTGTATTGTCCAAAGATGTAGAAAACTGTGGGAGCCATCAAAGATTCAGTCTTTCTTTTTGATTTGGTCAGTCGTGGCAGATTTTTTTGCTAATGTGCTTAATTAAACTGCAGCTGCTTCATGGACGTACCCTCGTTCTTATAGGATTTGCTTTTTTGCTGTTGTGGGTCTTATTTCCTTCCAAATGTAACCCTTTTGATAATTATTGTGTTTTTTTTTTCAGAATACTTGTAATGTCATCTTCACAGCCTACTACAATTGTTGCGTAGTCTGCATATGATAATTGTTGATTAAAATGCCTTGTCCCTTTTTTCAATTCTGATTTACATATCTGCTTGGCCTGCACTTATCACTACATGTGGACCTCAGAAATGTAAAAGAAATTGAGATGTCTGATGTCCAAAAATATGGTGGCTGATGTAAAACAGTGGTCAAGAAATTATTTCTCGGTATCTCTCTATCACTTGCGGACCAAATACTGCTATTTTTGTTTGTTTGTTTGGAATAAAAGCGCTAATGAACAAAACTCGTCCTTTGTGGACGACTCGACGAAGTTACTACCCTCCATACAGAAGATATATATATATATATATATATATATATATATATATATATATATATATATATATATATATATATATAGTGTCCGCTCTTTCGGACAGTCCGAAAGAGCAGACACCATATCGATATAAGTATATAGTTCTGGCAATACCGGCTGTGACCTTTTTCTGTGCGGATGCACACATATTCCCCGAACTCTTACAAGACTTGGTAAGAATGTCTTCCACGAGTTATGAGTGTGTTGGGATGAGACACTAGGAATGTAGTGTGTGGACATACAAGGTGAGATTGTGGGTCTCGCGGGAGGCGTGTGCGAAATAGTCCCTGCAGTCGCACTCTCCTCTGTGTCTCAGATGGATAGAGCGTCTGCCATGTAAGATCCCGGGTTCGAGTCACAGACGGTTTACACATTTTCACCTGTCCCTGTTGGTATATATCAACGCCCGTCAGCAGCTCAAGGTATTAATATAATTCTAATTTCGAGAAAGGTTTGGATCGATTCCCGCTCGGGGCACACATTTTCACCTGTCCCCGTTGGTATACAGGGTGTTACAAAAAGGTACGGCCAAACTTTCAGGAAACATTCCTCACACACAAATAAAGAAAAGATGTTATGTGGGCATATGTCCGGAAACGCTTAATTTCCATGTTAGAGCTCATTTTAGTTCCGTCAGTATGTACTGTACTTCCTCGATTCACCGCTAGTTGGCCCAATTGAAGGAAGGTAATGTTGACTTCAGGCCGGCCAGAGTGGCCGAGCGATTCTAGGCGCTACAGTCTGGAACCGCGAGACAGCTACGGTCGCAGGTTCGAATCCTGCTTCGGGCATGGATGTTTGTGATGTCCTTAGGTTAGTTAGGTTTAAGTAGTTCTAAGTTCTAGGGGACTGATGACCTCAGAAGTTAAGTCCCATAGTGCTCAGAACCATTTGAACCATTTTGTTGACTTCGGTGCTTGTGTTGACATGTGACCCACTGGTCTACAGTACTAGCATCAAGCACATCAGTACGTAGCATCAACAGGTTAGTGTTCATCACGAACGTGGTTTTGCAGTCAGTGCAATGTTAAAAAATGCGGAGTTGGCAGATGCCCATTTGATGTATGGATTAGCACGGGGCAATAGCCGTGGCGCGGTACGTTTGTATCGAGACAGATTTCCAGAACGAAGGTGTCCCGACAGGAAGACGTTCGAAGCAATTGATCGGCGTCTTAGGGAGCACGGAACATTCCAGCCTATGACTTGCGACTGGGGAAGACCTAGAACGACGAGGATACCTGCAATGGACGAGGCAATTCTTCGTGCAGTTGACGATAACCCTAATGCCACCGTCAGAGAACTTGCTGCTGTACAAGGTAACGTTGACCACGTCACTGTATGGAGAGTGCTACGGGAGAACCAGTTGTTTCCGTACCATCTACAACGTGTGCAGGCACTATCAGCAGCTGATTGGCTTCCACGGGTACACTTCTGCGAATTGTTCATACAACAATGTGTCAATCCTCATTTCAGTGCAAATGTTCTCTTTACGGATGAGGCTTTATTCCAACGTGATCATATTGTAAATTTTCACAATCCACATGTGTGGGCTGACGTGAATCCGCACGCAATTGTGCAATCACGTCATCAACACAGATTTTCTGTGAATGTTTGGGCAGGCATTGTTGGTGATGTCTTGATTGGGCCACATGTTCTTCCACCTACGCTCAATGGAGCACGTTATCATGATTTCATACGGGATACTCTACCTGTGCTGCTAGAACATGTGCCTTTGCAAGTACGACACAACATGTGGTTCATGCACGATGGAGCTCCTGCACATTTCAGTCGAAGTGTTCGTACGCTTCTCAACAACAGATTCGGTGACCGATGGATTGGTAGAGGAGGACCAATTGCATGGCCTCCACGTTCTCCTGACCTCAACCCTCTTGACTTTCATTTAAGGGGGCATTTGAAAGCTCTTGACTATGCAACCCTGGTACCAAATGTAGAGAATCTTCGTGCTCATATTGTGGATGGCTGTGATACAATACGCCATTCTCCAGGGCTGCATCAGCGCATCAGGGATTCCATGCGACGGAGGGTGGATGCATGTATCCTCGCTAACAGAGAACATTTTGAACATTTCCTGTAACAAAGTGTTTGAAGTCACTCTGATACGTTCTGTTGCTGTGTGTTTCCATTCCATGATTAATGTGATTTGAAGAGAAGTAATAAAATGAGCTCTAACATGGAAAGTAAGCGTTTCCGGACACATGTCCACATAACATATTCTCTTTCTTTGCGTGTGAGGAATGTTTCCTGAAAGTTTGTCCGTACCTTTTTGTAACCCCCTGTATATCAACGCCCGTCAGCAGCTGAAGGTATTAATATAATTCTAATTTCGAGAAAGGTTATAGGTTTGATATTCTTGAAGAAATGGAACTTATTAGGCATATATTTCTGAATGATGGTCTCCTTCTCAATGAACAGCTACAATGGCAAAATACAAATTTCTTTAATGACTCCGAGCCGCTTTTTGCAACTATCTGATATACTGCCGATCTTCGGCTGAAGATCTTTACAAACTGTTCTCAGACATTATTTTCTTCCTCTTTTAATTGTTTGTATTCGACTCCAAGGTTGTTATTCCGCAGGTGGCGCTCATTGCTCTGTTTCCACGTAGCAGTGAAATCAGTTCAAAAATGATTCAGACGGCTCTGAGCACTATGGGACTTAAAATCTCAGGTCGTCAGTCCCCTAGAACTTAGAACTACTTAAACCTAACTAACCTAAGGAAATTACACACATCGATGCACGAGGCAGGATTCGAACCTGCGACTGTAGCGGTCACGCGGTTCCAGACTGAAGCGCCCGGCCACAGCGGCCGGCTGAAATCAGTTGACAAACCTTTCAGTCTGATGTAGATCGTAGTAGCTTTGCTACATTCATCGTTTTATAAGTTTTAATTATTTGACTTCAGCATTATAACTATTGCTTTTTTACTATCTCACCATGCAATGTCATCTTAAGGTGTTTGATATGGCTGTTACTTTTCTACAATGATTAAGAAATATTTATGGGTAATTCCAATGAAGATACTTTAGCAGGCGAATACAACGAAATTTTTGCAGCCGGTTTGTTGTTGTTAACCTTCATTAAAACTCGAATACGGTTGTTGTAATTCAGCCTTGTTAAATATTGCGAGTACTGGTAATGAAGTGTTGTCTGATCTGTACGACACATCCCAGGATTATACAATGAAATGAACACCCTTAGCTGCTTACAGGCGTTGACATACGTCAACGGGGACAGATGAAAATCTGTGCACCGACCAGGACTCGAATCCGGGATCTCCTGCTTCCATGGCAGACGCTCTAGCCATCTGAGCCACTGAAGACAAAGAGGATAGCGCGACTGCAGGGATTTATCTCTGACACGTCTCCCGCGAAACCCACATTCTCAACGTATTGTCCCGCGCTACATTCGTAGTTCCCCCGCCCATTATACTATTACTCGCGGCGCGTTGCCGATTCCCGTAAGAGTTCGGGCACTGTTCGTGCATTCGCACAGAAGAAGAAGATGGTCAAGTGGCCGGTGAGCCTTAACTCTATATATACTAAGATGCCATTTTAGTATATACATCCCAGGATCTCCGACTCGGAGCTAAGGAAAACCTGCAAACTCTGTGGCACAGACGGCCACGCAAGTGGCTGTGTACAGTAGTGGTGAGAGCGACTGGATCCGGCGCAGAGAGTAGACGGCGCTAAAGGTGCAGCGGAGACATCGCTCTGAACTGCTGGTGAAAAAATACGAGCGGGCGGATTTGTCGGAAGCCGGCGCCCGCCGCCGAGGGCAGCTGAGGCGCGCTCTTACTGACGCTGCGAGGCGTCCCCCCACACACAGTGGCGCGTGCTGCGAGGGCCGCACCCGCCACGCCAGCCGAGCCGTATCGGAACTCGGCCTCTCGCTCTCTCTCTTTTCTCCCTTCCGCTTAATCAAGTTTAAAACCTGACTAATGGATTCTCTCGTTCCCCCAATTTCCCGAGCCACAACAAGGAAGCGCTTCCGGCCGCATAAATCTGAATGTGATTAATAACCGGCACGGCCAGTAGGATAGGCCCGGCGCCGCGCCGCGGGGAATCCCGCTGGCCGCCCTCGGTGGGGGATCCCCCTGCACGCCCCGAACCGGCGGGGAAGCCCCGCCCCTTTTCTCCCCGCACTCCAGCGCACAAACGGTGGCACGCATTCACACGTGGACACTCACACACACGCACGCACACACACACACACACACACACACACACACACACACACACACAATGGGAAGCGTCGCGACGCCCGGGGAGCGGGTCGGGCGTCGCCTGCGGCGTTTTAATTAATGAGTCGGGATCGCCGCTACGCACAGCAGCAGCCCGACGCCACCGACGCCGCCGGCGCGAATTAAAGGTCTGCCGGCGACGAGGACGGCGGCGACGAATCGACCGAGCATAAAACACCAGCTCCGCGTGCCGGCTCTCTTCCTATTAGGACAGAACATTCTGTCTCCTCCCGCCGGCGGAATATTTACTCACCTAACAGATAGCTCCGTGAAGCGGGTGAGAGCGAACGTTGCTCCAGTCCTCAGGAGGACACAATTTCAATTATGTACCCCCCGACGTTGCGCTCCAGTTTATCTCTTTCTTGCGTTTTAGCGATAAAAAAGTATGGGTCGTATGTCGATAGGAGCTACGAAGAACGTTAAAAAATTTCGAGGGGGAATGGACTCTTTCATTAAAACATATCTCGAGACTCATCGGTACAAAAAATTTTCTTTCTCTTTTCCTTTTGCATGTTAATACATATCCTTAACTGACCTACACTACTTGCATACGGATATCGGTTTCACGCTGCATACTTAGAAAATGAAACAATTGTTTTAAAAATTAAAGTTATACAAACAATTCAGAGTGTGGTCGTTGTGAAAATTCTGAAGTCATTTTTCTACATTCCGGAGACTAAAGGCCATGCACTTGAATGGAGTGCTAAGTACTAACTCAATTATGGCAGTTTGGTCCCTTAAGAATTCACACACACACACACACACACACACACACACACACACACACACACACACACAAACTCAATTATGTATGCCTATGTGTACGTCTGTATATGTAAATATCTTTTCAACGCAAGAAATACTCTGGATAGAGGATATGTCGATGTCACGATTCTTGATGAGGTGAGTAATGTTACCAGCTCTACAACCTGGTGAGAATTTGGCACGCTCATGTTGTTATACTAGGTTATTTTCGCTTGTCATCCCCAACTCAGGTAACGCAATGCTACCTACTTAGCGTCCCGTGGCGCCAGAAGCCTGTCGTCAGTGCTTCCTGCTGCTTACAGCTGTTCACGTCTCACAGTGGGAGGCACAGTTCTGCAACCGCCTGGACGGATGGCCCACATACTTACTGTGGGGTCTTAGCCACTCGTCTCGTATAGGGTGCCTAACGGATGTTGCGTTCTCGGAATGCTACGCAACACTTCAAGCCATAACATTAATAGTTTTACTTCAGCAAAGCAAACTGACAACCATTAACTTTGTATTTAGAACAAGTGTCGCAAGCGATGGGCGACATGCAAGCAGTAATGTTCTTCGCTATATACAAAGTCCAAACAAGCAATGGAAATGGATCACTAATGACTGGTACCGTAGCACTCTCTGCTAGGCCGTGCCAATACTGTCCACTAATGTTCGGTCGAGGCTGGCAAGAGCGGTCCTTGTATTCATTTCTTGCAGAGGTCGCTCCTGTCGCGGCACGGCTATTGGCTGACGTCGCCTCACCGCCATCTCTGGTCTTGCGTTCTTCGTCTTCGTTCCGGCGCTTGTGGTTACGCCAGAACACTTAAACTACTGATCAAACATATCGGAACACCTATTAGGGGACACTGATACGAGGTGTATACGTCCTTGAACTCTGCTGGTAACACTTTCAATGAGGTGTCTAATGTCTGTGGAGCAATGGTAGCCCATCCTTCCTCAAAAGCAGAATCCAGAGATGGTAGTATTGTTGGACACTGAACGCTGTACGCAATGCCCTAAAATACACTCCTGGAAATTGAAATAAGAACACCGTGAATTCATTGTCCCAGGAAGGGGAAACTTTATTGACACATTCCTGGGGTCAGATACATCACATGATCAC
This sequence comes from Schistocerca nitens, assembly GCF_023898315.1. Classification (NCBI taxonomy): domain Eukaryota; kingdom Metazoa; phylum Arthropoda; class Insecta; order Orthoptera; family Acrididae; genus Schistocerca; species Schistocerca nitens. Next base: position 475,475,961 of record NC_064621.1, on the reverse strand, counting down.
ACTGACAGAACCACAGGCACATAGACACAGGCAACAGAGCATGCACAATGTCGGCACTAGTACAGTGTATATCCACCTTTCGCAGCAATGCAGGCTGCTATTCTCCCATGGAGACGATCGTAGAGATGCTGGATGTAGTCCTGTGGAACGGCTTGCCATGCCATTTCCACCTGGCGCCTCAGTTGGACCAGCGTTCGTGCTGGACGTGCAGACCGCGTGAGACGACGCTTCATCCAGTCCCAAACATGCTCAATGGGGGACAGATCCGGAGATCTTGCTGGCCAGGGTAGTTGACTTACACCTTCTAGAGCACGTTGGGTGGCACGGGATACATGCGGACGTGAATTGTCCTGTTGGAACAGCAAGTTCCCTAGCCGGTCTAGGAATGGTAGAACGATGGGTTCGATGACGGTTTGGATGTACCGTGCACTATTCAGTGTCCCCTCGACGATCACCAGTGGTGTACGGCCAGTGTAGGAGATCGCTCCCCACACCACGATGCCGGGTGTTGGCCCTGTGTGCCTCGGTCGTATGCAGTCCTGATTGTGGCGCTCACCTGCACGGCGCCAAACACGCATACGACCATCATTGGCACCAAGGCAGAAGCGACTCTCATCGCTGAAGACGACACGTCTCCATTCGTCCCTCCATTCACGCCTGTCGCGACACCACTGGAGGCGGGCTGCACGATGTTGGGGCGTGAGCGGAAGACGGCCTAACGGTGTGCGGGACTGTAGCCCAGCTTCATGGAGACGGTTGCGAATGGTCCTCGCCGATACCCCAGGAGCAACAGTGTCCCTAATTTGCTGGGAAGTGGCGGTGCGGTCCCCTACGGCACTGCGTAGGATCCTACGGTCTTCGCGTGCATCCGTGCGTCGCTGCGGTCCGGTCCCAGGTCGACGGGCACGTGCACCTTCCGCCGACCACTGGCGACAACATCGATGTACTGTGGAGACCTCTCGCCCCACGTGTTGAGCAATTCGGCGGTACGTCCACCCGGCCTCCCGCATGCCCACTATACGCCCTCGCTCAAAGTCCGTCAACTGCACATACGGTTCACGTCCACGCTGTCGCGGCATGCTACCAGTGTTAAAGACTGCGATGGAGCTATGTATGCCACGGCAAACTGGCTGACACTGACGGCGGCGGTGCACAAATGCTGCGGAGCTAGCGCCATTCGACGGCCAACACCGCGGTTCCTGGTGTGTCCGCTGTGCCGTGCGTGTGATCATTGCTTGTACAGCCCTCTCGCAGTGTCCGGAGCAAGTAAGGTGGGTCTGACACACCGGTGTCAATGTGTTCTTTTTTCCATTTCCAGGAGTGTATGTTCAAATCTTCCACATCTCATGTTTCCTTGAGTGTAATGAAGGAACCACATTTTAACTACGAACAACACCACCACATCGTAACGCCCCCTACTCCACACTTTACTGTCGGCACTACATTTGGCGGCAGACAAGGTCCTCCGGGCATTAGCTAAACCCAAAGCCTTCCATCCGGTGTCCATTGCGTATAGCGTGATCGAAATCACTCGTTTCCAGTCATTCACTGTCCAGTGGCGTCCCTCTTTACACCTAGCATTGAGTACATGAATATATGGCATACGAAGAGCTGCTCGTCCCTTCCTTTTAAATCCCTAAGTACAGTCGCAGTGCTAGAGGCACGCTTTGGAACTCACGAGTGATTCCTTCTGCCGATTTCCGTTTCGCAATGCTCAACGCTTCCTAATCGTCAGTACATGATGTCCACCTTTTCTTGGATTAACTATTTTTGTATTTCGCGTTTACACTTTACCAACAATCGATGTGGGCGGTTATAGAAGGACTGAAATGTCCCTGACGGATTTGTTACTCTGGTGACATCCGATGACTCGTCCAGGCTAGAAGTCATCGAACTCTCCCAACCTACCTAATCAGCTGTCACTGATTCTCTACTGGTAAAATTAGCTGCTTTCTTATTTACTGGCGGGTCCACCTCTCGTCACATCTGGTGGTCAATTCATCATTACATACGGGATATTTTTCATCATACGGTGTACGTTAATTGACAGCATAGGTGGTGAAAGTCTGTAGCCCTTCTTATGGATTACGTGGGACGGTCGCTTTGCTATCTAAAGACCCTCTCTGATTTTTCGCGTGGTTGTACACTCCTGGAAATGGAAAAAAGAACACATTGACACCGGTGTGTCAGACCCACCATACTTGCTCCGGACACTGCGAGAGGGCTGTACAAGCAATGATCACACGCACGGCACAGCGGACACACCAGGAACCGCGGTGTTGGCCGTCGAATGGCGCTAGCTGCGCAGCATTTGTACACCGCCGCCGTCAGTGTCAGCCAGTTTGCCGTGGCATACGGAGCTCCATCGCAGTCTTTAACACTGGTAGCATGCCGCGACAGCGTGGACGTGAACCGTATGTGCAGTTGACGGACTTTGAGCGAGGGCGTATAGTGGGCATGCGGGAGGCCGGGTGGACGTACCGCCGAATTGCTCAAGACGTGGGGCGTGAGGTCTCCACAGTACATCGATGTTGTCGCCAGTGGTCGGCGGAAGGTGCACGTGCCCGTCGACCTGGGACCGGACCGCAGCGACGCACGGATGCACGCCAAGACCGTAGGATCCTACGCAGTGCCGTAGGGGACCGCACCGCCACTTCCCAGCAAATTAGGGACACTGTTGCTCCTGGGGTATCGGCGAGGACCATTCGCAACCGTCCTCATGAAGCTGGGCTACGGTCCCGCACACCGTTAGGCCGTCTTCCGCTCACGCCCCAACATCGTGCAGCCCGCCTCCAGTGGTGTCGCGACAGGCGTGAATGGAGGGACGAATGGAGGCGTGTCGTCTTCAGCGATGAGAGTCGCTTCTGCCTTGGTGCCAATGATGGTCGTATGCGTGTTTGGCGCCGTGCAGGTGAGCGCCACAATCAGGACTGCATACGACCGAAGCACACAGGGCCAACACCCGGCATCATGGTGTGGGGAGCGATCTCCTACACTGGCCGTACACCACTGGTGATCGTCGAGGGGACACTGAATAGTGCACGGTACATCCAAACCGTCATCTAACCCATCGTTCTACCATTCCTAGACCGGCTAGGGAACTTGCTGTTCCAACAGGACAATGCACGTCCGCATGTATCCCGTGCCACCCAACGTGCTCTAGAAGGTGTAAGTCAACTACCCTGGCCAGCAAGATCTCCGGATCTGTCCCCCATTGAGCATGTTTGGGACTGGATGAAGCGTCGTCTCACGCGGTCTGCACGTCCAGCACGAACGCTGGTCCAACTGAGGCGCCAGGTGGAAATGGCATGGCAAGCCGTTCCACAGGACTACATCCAGCATCTCTACGATCGTCTCCATGGGAGAATAGCAGCCTGCATTGCTGCGAAAGGTGGATATACACTGTACTAGTGCCGACATTGTGCATGCTCTGTTGCCTGTGTCTATGTGCCTGTGGTTCTGTCAGTGTGATCATGTGATGTATCTGATCCCAGGAATGTGTCAATAAAGTTTCCCCTTCCTGGGACAATGAATTCACGGTGTTCTTATTTCAATTTCCAGGAGTGTATATGGTTGTCTAGGTAAACCACTGGCCTGTTTAAGTTTTACTGACACTCAACACTTGCCTTCACATTCTGCTGTCATTGATTTAGTATGCTGACAAAGCCGTATTAATCGCACATGTTACGCTATGCGTGGTGATGAAGCCATCCATCTTTGAAGACGAGTACACAGTCGTAGCTAACGACGTACGCTTCTGGGGTATGAGGCTTGTCTTTAGTGGAACTCAGGTCGTTTCGTATATCGTTGTTGCTGCTGTATATGTTTGCTTCCCCCTCTGCACGTGGAAGAGTCTGCGCCAGCAGTGGCTACACTCTCGTCGTCTAGGACGCCAGTTATTGGAAGCAGCAGGCTGGCCGTGGTTGCGGAGCACCACAATCTAGTGATATAAGCACCACACTGCAGGTAACAGAACGCACTTATGCGTCTCGTGCGTTACCTGCCAATATGTAAACAGTATTATGTCGCGATTACAGCTTTCATCGGATTTGTCTGTAGCGACCAATAGAACCTAATATCAAACATTCTCAGCAATAAACATCAGATACCCATCCCCGTTGATCCTTACGCCGTATAAAAACGTAGTACACCAGGTCGCCCACTTCTGATATTATAGAAGAAAAACTAGTCACACCCACAGACCACGTGGAGTAGCCCACGCGGTCTGAGGCACCATGTCACGGATTGCGTGACCCCTCCCGCTGGAGGTTCGAGCCCTACTTCTGGCATGGGTGTATGTGTTGTTCTGATCATAAGTTAGTTCCAGTTAGTTTAAGTAGTCTATAAGTCTAGGGGCCGATGACCTCAGCAGTTTGGTCCCTAAGGAATTCATACACACATTTTCACACCCAAAAGTACTCGCCCTGATGATAGTTGCCTTCCATAACAGGCGAAACGACGACTTTTTTTTTGTTACATAAGGCACATTAGATATAAAACAGATTCGAGCGCCAACAAAGTCTTACCAACATTCGCTCTTCCCGCGTACCATTTCTGACTGGAACAGAATGGTTGGGATGTAATAATTATATAGAATGTACTCTCCCACATACCACACGTGGCTTGCGGTGTATAGATGTAGTTGTAAACGTTGGAAGACACACGCTCGACATGGATGCGTACGGCTCATCACAGTACTGTCTGTAAAATTCCAAAGGAAACCTATTCCACCAGCGGAAGTCGAATATATTTATTTATCCGTATCAGACGCTAAAAATGATAAAATATAAATTTCTTTACATAGTAGTACTTTACTACAGAACATATCAAATCACGTCTATAGTGCATCTCAGAAGGCACTTGCTGAAGTTCGTGAAATGGGCGGTGGTTTGATCTTCGCCTCATTCGCAGATCCTACACCAAACACAGAAAAGCATACTATGCGTCAGAGTAAGAGCCAAGGCAGTAATTCTCAAGGTCTCTGGTGGTACACCCTAATCGGTTAAATTCAATTTGCGAAGCATGTTGTTCCTAGGTCACACTTACTGTTTGGTGTTTATAGAATGCTTATTATAAGGGAGGATGCGATCTATTCTCACATCTAAATACTCAGCTGTGGTCAGTGGTGCAACTCAACGTTCTCCTAAGCTGCTTGAAGACTAGTCGGTCTCTAAAAGAACGGCAGGTATCTGAGTTTTTAAAGGGTTACGCTTGAGTTGGTTTTCTTTGCAGTAACAGGTTAGTTTAATCAGGGCTTCTGAGAGATTTTCTTCTGCAGCCTGAAGGTGGGTTGCCTGAGTCGCAATAAGTAACTTCTAGGAGTCCGGGAAGGGGCTGGGGCGTTCTTATAAATGTTGAAAGGAATTGGGGCCAAACACTTGCTTGTGATCTCCTTTTGTTGTCTCCAAAGACTACTCTGACGCTGATATTCACAGAGAACAGGTGGTTTTTAAAATACTGCAATAACCTGTATCATCTTACAATCATTTGTCATATTATATAGTTTGCAGAACAGGTGCGACGATTACCTGTGTCACATGCAGAAGTAAGTCGATAATGGCTACCCCTGTGATTTTATGATACGTCCAACTTCACTGTACTGTATCATATGGAGTACCAGTGAAGTGTGTATAAATTACATTCTGGCGTTCTCTGGGCAGTTTGGTAAACTTTACATATCGAATTACTGAAGATGATGACGTTGTGTGAATATTCAAGAAAGGTAGTAGGCGTAATCCACTAAATTACAGGCTCATATCGTTAACGTCGGTATGTAGCAGGATTTTAGAAAATATACTGTGTTCGAACATTATGAATTACCTCGAAGAAAACAGCCTATTGACACACAGTCAACATGATTTTAGAATACATCGTTCCTGTGAAAACACAACAATCTCTTTATTCACATGAAGTGTTAAGTGCTATTAACAAGGGATTTCAGATCGATTCCGTATTTCTGGATTTCCGGAAGGCTTTTGACACTGTACCACAAAAGCAGCTCCTGGTGAAATTGCGTGCTGATGGAATATAGTCTCAGTTATGTGATTGGATTTGTGATTTCCTGTCAGAGAGGTCACAGTTCGTAGTAATAGACCGAAAGTCATCGAGTAAAACAAAAGTGATTTCTGGCGTTCCCCGAGGTAGTATTATAGGCCATTTGCTATTCCTTATCTATATTAACGATTTGGGAGACAATCTGAGCAGCCGTCTTCGGTTGTTTGCAGATGACGCTGTCGTTTATCGACTAATAAAGTCATCAGAAGACCAAAACAAACTGCAAAACGATTTAGAAAAGATATCTGAATGGTGCGAAAAGTGGCAGTTGACCCTAAATAACAAAATGTCTGAGGTCATCCACATGAGGGCTAAAAGGAACTCTGTAAACTTCGGTTACACGATAAATCAGTCTAACCTAAAGGCCGTAAATTCAAGTAAATACCTAGGTATTACAATTACAAACATCTTAAATTGGAAGGAACACATAGAAAATGTTGTGGGGAAGGCTAACCAAAGACTGCGTTTTATTGGCAGGACACTTAGAAAATGTAACAGGTCTACTAAGGAGACAGCTTACACTACGTTTGTCCGTCCTGTTTTACAATACTGCTGCATGGTGTGGGATCCTTGCCAGATAGGACTGTCGGAGTATATCGATAATGTTCAAAGAATGGCAGGACGTTTTGTATCATCGCAAAATATGGGATAGAGTGTCACAGAAATGATACAGGATTTGGGCTGGAAATCATTAAAAGAAATGCGTTTTTCGTTGCGACGGAATCTTCTCACGAAATTACAATCATCAACTTTCTCCTCCGAATGCGAAAATATTTTCTTAATACCGACCCACATAGGGAGGAATGATCTCCAAGATTAAATAAGGGAAATCAGAGCTCGTAGAGAAAGATATATGTGTTCATTCTTTCCGCGCGCTATTAGAGATTGGAATAATAGAGAATTGTGAAGATGGTTCGTTGAACACTCTGCCAGGCACTTAAATGTGATTTGCAGAGTTTCCATGTAGATGTGGATGTAGATGAAGCAATAAGTTTACCAAGTATGAACGAAACTGGCAGAGCCGTTTCTGAGTGATGCGGGAAGATAAGGAGAAAACATACAAAATACCCATTCACGCACCATAACACACAATTTTGTAACCCGATTTTCCACGATTGTCTCTGTAAAAAGGACGGTAGACAAGACTACATAATTAATGTCATCTTATTAATCAGAACTTCCTACTGTTTTCCAAGGTTGTTCAGGACAGAATGCATGCATATTTAAAACAGTTAATACATGGACAACAAGCGTGTCTTATGATGGATCGATGGATCTCTGATCAATTGTTCGTTTAGAAATTATCCATACCATAATAAAGTAAATACAAAAAACAATGGCAATATTAACTGTCAATTTTCAGAAAGCAGGTGTAGTATATTCCATGGCTTTCGACATACAGAGTGGAGTCAGGTAAAGATGTAAAATATCAACATAATAATACAGGAAGCACCAGATGCAGGAACCAAGGGAAAAGTTAGAATTAGCATGGGAATAGAGATGATATGTAAAATATGGGAGAACAAAATTAATGAAGGTAGAAAGAAATTACAAAACACAAGAAGCGAAAAATCATGCACACTGATAACCCTGTGTTTGAAGAAGCACAAGAGATTAGTTACAGGGGAGAGGGAGGGACTTGTAGGAAACTACAGAGACGATAAGAAACAAGAAATGGATGAGAGAAGTAAAACAAAATCCTGAGCGTCGTATTAATTCAGCAAAAGATTTTTGCAAGAGGATCCAAAATAAGCATAAAGAAATAATCACACCAGTATATCTATATGGAGCAAAAATATGGACAATAGATAAATATACATAGAGAAAAATAAAGGTTTTCCATGATAATATCCTGCAGTAGATATTTGGACCAATTTGTGATGGAGGGGAATGGCGAAGAAGAAATAACAGGAATCTCATGGAATATACAGTGTGTTAGAGGTATACTTATTGAGAATGTGCTCATTGGTACCTTAATATGTTCCCACTTCAGAGTTTTACTTGTTTTTTCTCTGCATATAACATTCTTCCCGCGAACACATCACACAGTCGTAATTTACTACGCCTGATGTTATATATTGTGCGTTTTGCGTCCAGAGACCCCACATTTCATTGCCTAACCTGCTCCTCAGGGAAAAACAAACAGTGAAGCTTGGTTCTGCCACGTGTACTTGAAGTTACTACCCATCCTTCTCATAACAGCTGTAATTATTAGTCTGCAAAATAGCAAAAAAAGCAAATACTGATGTAATTTTGTTCAGCAGACTGTCCTCAGCCATCAATAGAAACATTTGCACTTGTGCCCGGAACACACTGTCCACATCTATACGAGAGAGGCAATATCAAGATTGAGAGAAATACCAGACAATGAACCAAAATGATGAAGATGTTTAGGCAGAGTCCTGATGGCTAGTGTTATAAGATAACCGGAGCAAGGAAATAAGATGTCAACATTGTGGAAGAGGCTATCTGACGACGCCAAAAATCGACTGCGGATTGAGCCATCAGAAGAACAAGTGCTAGTAAATTCAGTGAGTAATGTTTCTCGATATATAAAGTCTTTATTTTTGTAAATAACAAGTAATTGACAGTAAAAATAATAAATGCTCAAATTTTTCATCGCAGTAGGCGGAACTTTAAAAAGACAGAAATGGCAGAGGCAAATACGTACGTCACGCAGTGCCGCCTCTTAAATAATCCGCACGGAGGAGGGATAGCCTACCGGCCAGTGAGACCCGTTCGTCGTTTGGCGCGACAAATCCGTACCGCCGCTCGCCACACGTCCTCTCCAGCCGTATCACCTGCGGGTAAACAACCCCAGCCGCCGGTGTTTACTCTCGTTTTTAATCTGTGCTCGGAGAGTCACGTGCGGCAGATTTCCCAGCGGGCAACTCGCACTTCATTCCCGAGCAACTACCAACTTTTTCCTCCACTGCGCCGCGCAGCGTCGCTAGCTTGGGGGCAAGTTCCACCAGAAACGGCTGTCGCTTGTTTCGCAAGGCGCAACTTTCTGGCGAACGTCCGCACAATATGGCTAACCCTGTTGATACCTCGTGCACTTATTTCGTCACGTCGGGCTGCCTGTGATGCACGCATTTCATTCCTCGTCTCGCAACGATGAAATTTTTCGGGCTGCCTCCGTTCACTTTTAATATCTACAAAACTTTAGACGCGTCTTTCCTTACGTAGAGGAAGAACTTACTTAGCCGCAAGAAACATAACGAATTATTTATTATATTCTGTAACGTGAGTTTTCAAAACCTTTTGTTTTTTCCACTTTCCTTCATAAAAGCTGTTGCAAAATATTATGATGTTTTTGGATTAATTTTCTCTCTGTGTGGATGCGATTACGCCTTCTTTAGTTATGAATGTTTAGTAAATCTCGACCAAAGGCCACTTCCACCATTTGTTTAACTAAGTTTTTGAGAAATAGAGCGAGTGTCCTCTTAGTGAAAATTGGAAACGTCGTCTTCATCCATTATGGTGTGTTTCACAAAAATTTGCAAAACAATGAAATTATTAGAGTAGGGTAATTAATTCATACTACAATTATGTAAATATTCCCCCTACCACTAAGCCACAGTAATACATGTAATGTATGTACATTTCGTAATCAGTCTTCTGTTGCTTATGATCCCCTTACGTATATTCTCTTGTTTTAAACTATTTAGCGAAGCAGTGTAACTTATTTGCCTTGTAACAATAACATAACAACAGTATGTGACTGATGTTCAGTGAAAAATATAAGTGAATTTCAGCGTCAGCATGCGATAGTACATCGTCTGTGTATTTTGTAGTCCATTGTAATGCCATAACAACTTCCACACACAGTAAGGATAAATATTGTGCAACTATTAAACAAGGAAAAAATAAAATGTACTAAAACATTTTCGAAAGAAATCGAAGTATGTGTCTATGGTATGGTCCCTAAGGTGTTTGCAGATACTGTAGAATTTTCACCTCATTTGCCATGACTGTATCTAGATACTTCAGCAGATACCTTCTAATGTGTCAGCGTTTCCAGCAAACATTTTCTACAGCCGTGTCTGTTTATCAACGTTGTTTCTAGTACCTACTTACTCTCTACATTATTTTTAACATCTTACTCAATTTAAACGTTTTCTTTAACATTTCTGTGCCATTCTGACGATACAAACCAGAGACGAAGCGTGCTATTCTTCTTTAATGTTCCTCTTTGAATCTTATTCGTTAATATATAAAATGATAAATTAGCTGCTCCAAATCCTGGTCCGATAATAGTTTTATTCTTATAATAGTTTTATTCAGTTTGAGATCTAGGTGTCATATGCAAGTACAGGGGAGGGAAAAACATTTGCACTTGGCGGTCGGCATGTGATTCCTCATCCCAAGTGAAGACAAAAGTGTATGTAGCAAAACCTATTCCCGCCAAAAGGTTTAATATAGAGGCGATTCTAAAAGAACAAGACTCTGATTACGCTGAAACTGTGTGTAGCGTAGCCAAGAATAGGTACCATGAACTCTGCACTCTGCTAAGCCGTCCCGTTAGCTCAATGATAACGTGGCAGTGCCTTAGAAAACGAATGTGCAGACTCGTCTGTGTTCGACTCACGATAGCGCCAAATTCTTTTTTTTTTTAAGCATTAAGACGTAACATGGACTTCTTACAGACGTAAACTACCAGTTTGTAAACGTTTAATTTAAAGTTACGCACATTCATTCCAAAGCGTGGCGGTCCAAAATCATGCTGAAACCACAACTGTTGCCGAAAACCAAGTGGATCGTTTCCTAATGCGTCAGGAAAAGTATCACAAAGAAACGTACTCCACAGGGACGCATTCGACTCGCAGGGCAACAGGTAAGGGCCCCAAAGGATTCTTTCCACGATTCCTGCCCACATGTTTATGCCATAGACTGCCTGAAAGCCGAGTTCACGGGTGAAATGTGGGTTGTGTTCCGACGACCACTAACAGCTGTTGTGGCGGTTGAAAATATCTACACCAGTGGCGCTAGATTCGTCAGTCCATATCACATTATTTATAGAATGTTCTTTATATTCCACTTAGTTCACAAGTAATTCACAGAACAGTACTTGTCGAATGTGGTCTTCTGGCCGTCGGTGACGAGATGGAGTGTAATCATACGGCTCCAAGTTTCCGTCGAGCAACATTTTGGCAATCAGTGTTTGACATACCTGGAACTGTCTTGCAGTATGACGGGTACTTCGCCTATGAGACTGGTGAACAATTTCCAGAATCACATATTCTTTCTGGTGTATATCTAGTCCTTGGACTACTTCCGTCCATTGTATGAGGGCTAAGATTACTGATTTTCCGATGGCATTACTTCGGACGACAAAAAACATTATCAGGATTGCGTCTGTAAGGTCCGCTTCCGTAGCGAAGCGGTAGCGTCACCGTTTACCACGCAAGGGGCCTGGGTTCGGTTCGCGGCAGGGGACTGGGTGTTGTGTGTCCATCATCATCTTCATCATCATCATTGACTCGCAAGTCGCCGATGTAGCGTCACCTAAAAAGGACGGCGGCCGAATTCCCCCGAATGGGGCCTCCCGGCCAACAATGCCACACGATCATTTCATTTCATTTGCGTCTCTGAGGGCACACTGCAGCATACGCGAGAGCAACAGAAGTAGGTTGGTTATTGGATGTACCCATCACCAAAAGCATATCGACATGCTCATGGTTGTCTACTCCATCGGGAGGCCACCCTACATGAACTTGATGAGATTAGTCAAGGTTGTGCACTGCGTTGTTGGTAGGCTCATGCTTGCAGTTTAATGGACCCCACTCTCAGTTAACAGGCTATTGTCATTCGACAATACGATGTCCTGCTTGAAAACGACGAGAACTAGGGAATGGACGTCTAAAAAGTAAAAAAGGAAGCTGACGAAGTTCCGTACCATAGCTCCATGTTAGATGTGGCTGTGATGTCCGAGCAGTGCTACTCAACTCACCGACGACGCCTGGTAAGGTTGTGTGCTGCACGATGCTACATTGTTGCCAGCTGCTCCTTTTCACACTTGTGTTTTCACAATGCCCCCGAAATGATTTTGTTAAATAACTTTTGAGTTGAATCAGGAGAGGAATCGCAAGACGACCTCCAAGTGCGGAATTTTATCTTCGCCCTGCATATGACGAAGAGTCTTCAATCTGAAAATTATTGCAGGGAAAGGCTATCTAATTACCAAACGTATTATCAAATTTATTGCGTCAAAGCAGAAAATAATTTTGTAATATTTGAATACTATAGGAAATCAACATGTTTTCCGTATAGTCTCGTGGAGGAAAATAGTGGAAAATGAAATCGGCAGCATCCTGTTCAAATGAGCTAACACGGTACTTATCTCGAAATCTCGGGTATCAACTGAGTTTTAACGTTGTTGCGCCATATGAGTCAGTTGTTATACCACTGTGCCACCCCATTCGGTCACACAATCTACCTTTACACCTAAACCTCGCAAGCTGCCGTCCAGCGCGAGGAGGGGGTGGGGCGGGGGGGGGGGGGTGAGGGGTGGAGGATGTGTCATGCACTTATGTAACTTCCACATTCCGTGTTCCAGTCGACAATAACGAGGACATAGCGCCTTAGTTGCTGAAACGATTATTAGTACTGGTATGCCAAGACAGGGGGTTCTGATTATAGCCTGCAAAAACTTCCACTTTTCTTTGAAAAAAAAATAAAAAAACTCATAATTAAAAACACTATATCCCTTTATTTTATCAATTCCCTTGCTTTCCTTCATACTCGAGCATAATTTCTGTAGTTTCTGGTATATACGTGTGTTTCTATGAATTAAAATGCACACCAGGTTTTCAACTGGGCGGTACAAACTTTCAACAAAGTGTGTCGTGGTTTCCAATAATGTCATGGGGCCACATAGAAGGCCGTGTAACGGAAAAGAACCCGTCTCAATTTGGTTTGCTTTTTACGCTAGTGAGCCCTGTGGCGGACGTGCTCTGTTTTGTGAGCATTGCGGCGAACTGCCGAGGAAAAAAGTTTAGCGTAACCATTTGTTTAATGTGGAAGCGAGCGTTATTTAATCAAAATATCCACGGGTGAACTGCCGGTCTACAGTGTCCAACGGGCACAATATTTCGGCGATCATACATGTCGCCATCATCAGGTGAACTGACGGACTGAGCTCCTGTGAACGTGCCGGCACGGAGATCCGTACACTATGGCTGCTCAGGGGAACTGGGTTCGGTCGCGCTGACGCTGACGCTGCACAGGTGAGGGTGGACCCTCGGCTTGAGACGGAAGTTCTAGCGCTGGAGCGCTTCGCCTTCCTCATGGCGGTGTGGTGAGTGGAGTCTTGGCTGTAGAGAATGGCTTGGCGGTGTGCATGTTGCCTTTTTTTTTTTCAACCCAAAAAAGACAGGAGAGTGAGAGAGAGACAGTAGAAGTGGAGGAAAACGAAAGGCCTCATGTGGCTGGCCCGGTGTGTTTTTTTTTTTTTTTAAAGAGAAAAGGATAGTAGAAGGGACAGTAAGAGAAGTAGGAAGACGAAAGACTCAATTGACAAGCCGGTCGTTTATGAGATTGAAGAGAAGAAGCAGAAGAAAGAATGAGAGAAGAAGATTAGGAAAACTAATACCAACAGTGCCGGTCGTTGACTCTGACGGCGAGGCAGACACGCGGAGAAAGAGGGGTCGGAGAGCATAGAGGGGAAGGGAAAAGGGGTGACCAGGGATCAGTGGGCAAGGAGGTCAGGCCAGCGGGTGGTGGCCAGGCGATGGAGGTGGGTGCCAAGGGAAAGGATGAGAGGATTGGCGGATTGGCGGGAGTGGTGATAAAAGGAAATGGCAGAGGAACATACACGGTCGTGAAGGAGGGGGATATCAGCCAGCAAATGAAGTTCGCGGGTGGGGAAGCGGTACGGGAGGCGGAGTGCAAGCCGGAGAGCACGTTTCAGCACCGTCTGGAGACGGTGGAGATGTGTAGGGGCGGCATTGCCCCACGCAACGGAAGCATATTCCAGGATGGGGCGGATCAGGGACGTGTAGAGGAGGACGCCTAAATGCTGGGTAAGGGAGGAAGACGGATTTAGGAAAGGATAGAGCTGACCGAGGCGTCCTAAGGCCTTGCGCCGTATGTCCTCAATGTGGGGACGCCAGGTGACGGCCCTGTCCAAGGTGACCCCCAGATATTTGGCGGTCCCTGCCCATGGGGCAGGGGTGCCTAGGACAGTGACGGGGGGATAGTTGATGGGCCACCAGCGCCGACACATGATGAGAGCCTGCGTTTTGGCAGGGTTAAATGCCAGGCGCCATTTTTTGGCATACTCCGTGAGAGTGTCGATGGCTGATTGAAGATGCTGTCGGAGGAGTCCCTTGCTCTGGGAGCGAGCATAAACAGCCGTATCATCAGCATACATGGCGAGATGAACCCACGGAGTGGTAGGCATGTCAGCCGTGAAAAGGCTGTAGAGGACAGGGCCGAGCACACTCCCCTGCGGAACACCTGCCCTGATGCGCCTCCTGGTGGAGGTACCTCCCGGTATTCGAACTTGGAAAGTGCGGCCTTCGAGGTAGGTGGCGATGAGACGGACATGGGAGGTGGACAAGCCATGCTGAAAGAGCTTATACAGCAGACCCTCATGCCAGACTGAGTCGAAGGCCCGGGAGACGTCGAGGAAGATGGCCCCGAAGTACTCCCGACGCTCGATGGCGTCCAGTGCCTCCTCAACGAGGCGGAGGAGCTGGTGGGTGGTGGCATGGCCACGGTGGAAGCCAAATTGAACGTCGGGGAGCACGCGCTCCCGGGCGACATGTATTAGGACTCGCTTGAGGTACAGCCGCTCAAACAGCTTGGAGAGGGCGAGAAGGCGGCTGATGGGACGATAGCTGGAAGGGGAGCGAGGGTCTTTACCAGGTTTAGGGACGGCAATCACCTCCGCATGTTTCCAAGTGGAAGGGAATTGCCCATTGGAGAGGATGGAAATGAAGGTGGAGGTAAAGATGGGAATGGAGGGTGGGGGAAGCTGTTTGAGAAGCTGGTTGGTCAAGGCGTCAGGGCCGCCAGCTTTCCGAGGATGGAGGTACCGAAGCTCCCGGGCGACCTCCTCATCCGTGATGGGGGTGATGATATCGTCAGGATCATGGGTGTCGAGGAACCGGTGGACACGGGCCGTGACCATGCGGACATGGACGGGGTCAATGGGGTCATCGAACGGTGTGAAGCTGTGCGCGAAAAAGTCAGCCAAGGCGTTGGCCTTAGCGTCAGGATCACACACAGCCTCAGCACCGACCAGGAGGGGGGGAAGACGGGGATGCTTCCGGAGGAACTGGGAGACCAGGCGCCAGGCAGATGCTTCGTGGAGATTGAGAGTGGAGAGCTTTGCCTCCCAGGCTGCATTGCGATGGGCTTCAATAGCGGCCCGTATCTCGCGCTGCATTCGATTTACATGCCGCTTGGTATCCGGGTCGCGGGTGCGTTGCCAGTCACGGATGGCCCGGTTCTTAGTCGTGATGATGGCATGGATGGCTGATGGTAGAGAACGCAAGTGGGAGGGAGGATGTGGGGGATGGGGAGGGGTGGCAGCAACAGCAGCAGCTATGGCAGCATCCGTGAAGTGCGTGAGGGTGAGGTCAGCCCCCAACGTGGCGGCGTCTGGGATAGTGGGCAGAGCCGCCTCGACGCGCCGCCGATAGGAGGCCCAGTCGATGCCCCGCAAGTCCAAGGAGGCACGGGGTGGCTCCAGGGACCCGACAAGGTCGATGGAGTAGATGACGGGGACGTGGTCAGAGGCTAGGGTGGCACGAGTGGTGGCGACGATAGGGAGGGGGAGACCTTATATGAGGGCGATGTCGAGGACATCTGGAGGGCCACGATGGGGGAAGATGGTGGGGTCGAATGGGCTGACGACGCGGGATCCATGTGCTTCGACCACGCGAAGGAGGCGACGGCCATGGGTGTTTGTGAGGCGGCTGTGCCAGGCTGCATGCTTGGCGTTGCAGTCGCCCCCAACAAATAGGTCGCCGCCTAAAGATGGGACTGTGGCGAAGTGAGGGGCATGGAGGAGGCCATGGGGCCGACGGTAAAGGGCCATAAATGTTATAGGCCCTCGACGCCAGTGGCCTCTAGGGTGGCAAGGGCGGGGAGAGTAATCGGGTGGTGGCGAAGGGATGCGCGGACATACACTGCGGTTCCGCCAAAGGCAGTTAGCCGATTGGTCCAGTAGCAGCAGAAATTTGGGACCCGGACACTGACCCCCGACTTAAAATGGGACTCAGTGAGGAGGCAGACATCGACCCCTTCGTCAAGCAGAAACCGCCGGAATTCCCCTTGCTGGTGGTGGATGCCATTGGCATTCCAGACGAGGACGGTGAGGCCATGGAGTCTAACTGCCATGACAGGGGGTGGGGAGGGTAGCGGTGATGGGGGAGAGGGAGTGGGAAAGGGCGGCTGCAATTTGTTGGGGAATGGAATGTAGGAGGGCGTCAAGGGCCCCAGTGATCGCAAAGCCTCGACGACACTGGAGATAAGGTCTCCAAAGACCGGGTGGACAGGGGAGGAGGGGAGAGGGTGGGGGGGAGGACCAGGATGGGTACGGGGAAGGAGGGGAGGGGGCCGGGTGGGAGATGGGGTGAATGGGGCTGGCTGGGGGTAGGGGGAGTGGGGGAGGTGGTCAGGAGGGGGAATGGGGGTGGCGAGGAGGGGGGTGGGGATGGGTGGGAAGGTTGCGGGAGATGGTGGGGGGTGAGAGGGTGGGAGGGGGATGGGCCGGGTAGACGTGACCTCGCAGGGGGACCCGCAGAGCCAACCTCATGGCGCTCCACGAGGGAAGGGCCGCAGAGCGTCGCTGATGGGCGCGAAACGACTTAATTTTGGGACAGCCCTGGTAGTTACCTGTGTGGGCGCCACCACAGCGAGCACAGGTGGGGGGGGCCTTCCCGAGGTTTAGAGCAGGAGGTGGATTCGTGTCCACCGGCGCATTTGACACACCGCACCGCACGAGTGCAATCACTCGCATAGTGCGCCAGGCCCTGGCACCGGTAGCAAATGAGAATGAGGCGCCGGGAATGGGGCTTCTCGTTGGTGACCGAACATCGGTCGATGGCAGGTAGAGTCAGGAGGACTCTATTTTCTGGTGTGTCGTCGGCAGAGGCAAAGTAAAGGGGGGTGGGGAGTTTGGTGCGGGAGAGACGACACGGGAGATGACAGCAAGGGTGATGTTGAGGGCAAGCAGCGCCTCCCGGAGGTCGTCGGCAGCATATTTAAAAGGGAGGCCGCGGACAACAACCCGGAGCCGCCTCGACCTCTGGGGGGAGGTAGAGCAGCCGATGTTCTGTTCTCCGAAAACATGAAGTACCTTCTTGAGGTCGGCGGGGGATTGTAGGTAGAGGCGGTAGAGGTCTTCGCCTGTCTGCCTCACACGGTAGTCGGAGTCAGTGATGTGGTCGAGGAGTTTTCGGAGATTTGTTTAAGGTTCTGTATATTCAACCAGAATGGGAGGGGGCGGCAGAGGTTTGGGGTGTGAGGGCTGGGAGGGGGGGGGGGGAGTGTCTGCCGCGCCGTCAGAAATCGGCGCAAACTGGTTATGCACCGGGACAGTCGGAGGGACGTTAAGGTGGCGGCGGGGCGCCGTCTTGCGGGGGATGGTGAATCCCTCCGCGTCAGATGTTGCCTTCTGCTTCTTTCCCCGTGCAGCGGCGGTGGGGGTGGCTTCAGAGTCGGAAGAGGCCACAGCAGGCTTCCTCTTGCAAGACTCCTGCGTGACCTGCACGGTGTCGTCGGCATTGTCGGCGGCAGCGGCGTGAGGGTAGAGAAACCACCGAGTTCCCAAAGCGGGGTCAAACGGGTACTCCCCCTCCTCTGCAGCGTCACGGAGAGCGGTGAGGTGTTCCTCCAGGCCCTCCGCGATGTCGCTGTAGTCCATGTAGTCGTCGAGCGAGTCGCAGTCCGAATGCTCGGACACATTGACAGCGTCGGAAATGTCCGGCATGTCTAGGGCGGATGAGGGACGAAGGAAAGTGGAATCCTGCCTTTGCCTCGGCGCGCGCGGGCTGACGCGCCATGTGCCCTATCTAACCGCCTAAGGGCGGCGGCATCGATTCCTGAATCGATGCCACATCGCCCAGAAGAGTCAGCAGTAGAGGACGGCGTCGGTGGTAAGCCGCCAGCGGAAGTGACAGCACTCTCAGGCGAAGGTGGAGAGTCCAAAGAACGAGCCATCTCAGAGTCCGGTTGAATAGGCCGGGTTGTCGTTGGTGGGGGCCCGGATGGGGCCGCTGACGAAGCTAGCTCCGCCAGGCGGCGATCCGCCACACCCTCAGCTCCAGAACACACATCAGTCGCAAATGACATCGCAGCTCGGAATGGGGGTTCGGTCGCGGCGGCGGCCGATTTAAATATGCTCCGCCCGCGGCGCGCTCACTCAGCCGTCCGCGCCCCGCGCCACGGTCGCGCGGTGGAACAGATTGCGACGGCGTCTGAGATGACGTCGGTGTGATGGCTCTGTCCGCCGTGGTCGTCACAACTATACATTTGCTCGATTTACTCTTGATTAACCCAATCGCTGGTTCCCAAGCCTTGCTAAGATTATAGCCACAGTCGCGGTTTATGAGGTCGTCATTGGTGCGAATTTCGATGGCCTCTCTAACAACGCAGTCCCAGTATCTCGACGTCTGTACCAGAATCCTCGTGCGTTCATACTCCATAGCGTGATTTTCCGACAAACAATGTTCAACGACCGCCGACTTGCTCGGATACATCAGTCGAGTGTGCCTCTGGTGTTCACGGCATCGATCCTCGACGGTACGCATTGTCTGACCAATGTACGACTTGCCACATTGACACGGAATCTGGTACACGCCGGCCTTCCTCAAACCGAGGTCATCTTTGGCGCTCCCCACCAGTGCACGAGTTTTATTCGGAGGACAAAACACAGTTCCGACCCGGCGTTTCTTCAAAATGCGGGCGATTTTCCCCGAGAGTGCGCCTGTATATGGGATAAACGCAGTGCCTACCTCCTCCCTCGTGATTTCATCCATCTCCACAGGTTGTGCTGTAGTGGGTGGGCGGAGAGCACGTTGAATCTGCCACTCTGAGTACCCATTTTTTCGAAATACAGTTCTCAGATGTTCCAATTCCTGGGGTAGACTCTCTGCGTCAGAGATAGTGCGCGAGCTATGTACTAGAGTTTGAAGCACCCCATTCCTCTGTGAAGGGTGGTGGCAGCTGTCTGCGCTCAAATACAGATCAGTGTGCGTTGTCTTCCAATACACCCCATGGCCTAGGGTGCCGTCAGGCCTTCTCTTGACCAAGACGTCAAGGAAAGGTAGTTTACCCTCCGTTTCAGTCTCCATAGAGAATTTGATGTTGGGGTGTATGGAGTTTAGAGGTGTAAGGAAGTCAAGGGGTTTATCCATACCATGTGGCCAGATGACGAACGTGTCGTCCACGTAACGGAAAAAGCAAGTAGTTTCCATTCGGATGACGACAGGGCTTCCTCCTCGAAGTTCTCCATGTACAAATTCGCTACCACCGGTGAGAGTGGGCTACACATTGAGTGTTATTTGTCTGAACTCAGTTGGCCGTAAAGACTGCTTATATCTGAAATAAACGTGCGTGGCTGCGACAACAGCGGTTCTATATAAATGTAACTATATTTATGTAACAATATTGTCTTTCTCTCTGGCAGAAAGGCGTAATACGGGTTTGGTTGACCTACCAACGCTAGCTACTGCTATTTACGAGAAACGGAATTAACGGGACAGATTTTCACCTTTAAGCGCACTGATTGAAGTCTGTTGCACTGAATACGCTATTTCCATGTGGTGTCACATTCACTTGTATCAATTAATTCCCTCACCAAATGTAAGAAATAATAAACGATTTTCAGTTTTCTCGTTCAGTAGTCGCAATGAGTATGTCACGTATAAGGGTTGCTTAGCCATTAGACGTAGTGTAATAGTCGAATAATTTAAGTATAGTAAGTGTACACCAGTCCTTAACTCCTTGCCACGAACTGCACGACTTGCTAAAATAAGAAAAGAAAAAATGAAAACTAATGACAGCGTGGATCACAGTTTATTGAAATGGAACATATTCGCAATCATTCAGTAATTAATTTACTATAGGAGCACTATTATCATTAGTCTTAATCTGGGATGCTGTGGTTTAGTAATAAAGTACGTTATATTTTTACTACAGTCAGCCTAACTTAGCTGAACACTGGCGAAAGCACAATCCAGGAAATGCTTTCTACAAAGTATTGTAATTGTTCCTTTTCTGCAGCTTATGTCTTGAAATAAAGAATTAGGTGAAACTAGAGTTTTTTGCGAATCTTTAAAAAATCCCATATCTTTGCTTGTAGCAGTTAATTCCTATATGGTTATCCTCTTTAAAACTGAAAAGTCAACAAAAAGGAACTGAAATTGGTACAGAAGCTGGTTAAATACCTAACTTCAAAATTTGAATACTTATATGAAAGTTATTACCTTTCGATAATTTATATTTCAGTGAAAATCGTGCGGACAGTGTAACGCAATGCATTGTACACAATTTAGACGTGGGACAAAATTCAAGTATTAATTACGTAGATTAAGTCTCAACTGAATTTTAGAAACACGCTCTATTCACATAAATGTTAGTACTAACGTCATTTTTGTGTGTTTGTAACACTAAAACAATATTTATAACTTCAAAAGTCATGTTAGAGAAAAATAAACATTAAAATGTTATGTTGTATTTAAGAACATCGACAATCATCATATTTGCTCAAATTACTGGGCCCATTTGAAATAGGAATGCTAAACTGTATTTATATAGAATCTAGTCATTATATAGAAGAGATGTTTTTACTTTAAAGTTACCATCGTGGTTGAAATGGTTCAAATGGCTATGAGCACTATGGGACTTAACTTCTGAGGTCATCAGTCCCCTAGAACTTAGATCTACTTAAACCTAACCAACCTAAGGACATCACACGCATCTATGCCCGAGGCAGGATTTGAACCTGCGACCGTAGCGGTCGCGCGGTTCCAGACTGTAGCGCCTAGAACCGCTCGGCCACAACGGCCGGCAGTTACCATCATCTGTTGGGTATTTCATCTACATTTGAACAACTACCAATTACTCTCACAAATAAGTCCACGTGTAAAAACTTGCTTAGCTTTGGAATGGTGTGTCATGTTTATTACGAAAAAACTGCGTTGGAGACGTGTCAGATGTTTTACGGGGACGAGGATTTTGGTAATTTCAGCACATTTTGAAGTATTGCGAAATATTAGTGCCATTTTTTGTACTGTAATGTGTATGATACGCACGTTCAGCTAGAAGAAACAATAAATCAAAAGTATTACTAAAATTGGCGACATTTTATTAATCTGATTCTATAGGTTTGATGAAATCTATCGTAGCTATGCATCTATTTAGGTGTCTACCGCTTCATATAACCTGTCCACATACACCCACCGAGATATATGGGGGAGAGTACTTGCGCATGCTGTCGTCTGCAGTGTCCTGTTCGTTAATACCACTGATCTGATCGAGCAAGTTGAAATTTAGTACAGCGTGATGGTAAACCCATCGTCCTGTAACAGTGTACAAGGTTATTTAAAGTTACTTCGTAAACTGTATCCTGAATATCATTTATTTCAATAGTTACTGGATTGTGATCACTGGATTATTTTTCCATTCCCACACTACATTATTTTGTGTCTACTCATACTGTTTAACGTCTCATATCGTGTAACCGCCTGCATAATTCTTCGTTACCGCGTAATATCCAATGAAACGCCTGTATTCTCATGAAGCATTAATTTTATTAGATCACTGGCCACAAATTTGTCTCTTGTGGTAATTACCACATGATACTTCGGCCTTATCTGCATTGTTCCCAATCTCCCACCACAGCTGCGGTAACGTCAAGTTTTCAAGAATTATTACACACACCTTTGGGAAATTTTAGTGGAAGAAGTTTCCATGTGCACGCAGGGTACGTTATCTTCCCTGCAGGACCAAGTTTTACCGACAAACTTCGACTGCTACCGAAACTACGTATTAGCGCTAGAGTCAATTACCTTAGTTCACTTTCGCTTGCGTAACGTTACTGAAGAATCGCAGGGAATTAGCAGAGAACTCTCACTTCCATGAAGGAACATATTATTCGCAGAACTTCTACTCTCACAGACTTATCACCAGCAATCTTGGTCTAGCGCCATATTGGTTTACATTCTTACTGATGATCTACAAGTTTAAACATGAATCATTTGTTCGTGACGATATTATGTACACGATACACACTTTTAAGTTGTAGCTGTCTTTTCTAGATTTGAAATGTGACACGCATTATTACTAACATATTATATTAATACTGCAGGTGCAGGCAATTATACACAGCTGCCTAGCTTATTAAACGGCGAACATTGATAGCTATGCTTAATGCTTTTGATCAGCTTTACATGTTTTTAGATATTTTCACCACTTTATAAACCTGTGGCTTGTAAAACTTTGACTCTGTATCAATATAAATATAGTTCTTCGCGTGGCATCTGTATGATTGTGTACCAATTAGTTTTTTTAGAATATTTGATGATATGGGTATATTCTCAGCTATCATGTTCAACTGCTCGTTCGACGAAAGATCCGTACCTAAAATCTAGGAAGTTGGAGAGGCGTACTGCTACACGTGACAGGAAATGGAAGTAATCAACTAAAATATAGACTCATTTAACAGACATTTATTTCCGGTACGATTTCGGAACGTATTCTGTTGTCCAATACTATGAAATACGTGAAAGAAAACTATCTGTTGTCACATGATGAGCACAAATTCAGAAAATATCGTTCTTGTGAAACACGATTGGCTTCTTTTTCAAGCTAAGTAATGAGCACTATCCATAGTGGTTTTCAGTTGAATTCAATTTTTTTTTTCAAACTTCTAAACATCCTGAAGGCTTCTGAAATCGTCGCTCACAGGCGTCTCCTAATTAAATTATGTGTTGTAAGCTGTGGAACTGAATTCGCGATTTCCTGATAGAAAGTTCCTAGTTCACAATGATGGACGAGAGCTTATCTACTGAAGCCGTAGTTATATCTGGCGCTCTCCAAGGAAGCGTTATTGCCCCCTAGTGTTGTCACTTTTCGAAAACGATTTAGGATACAACATTAGTACCCCTCCTAGATCATTTGCAGATAACGCTCTCGTTCACGTTTAGTAAAGTCATCAAAAGATCAAAACAATTACAAAGTGATTCGGGCAAGATATCCAAGATACCTACATTTTGCGAAAACTGGCATTTAATGCTGAAGAATAAAAAGCGTGCTTTCCTCCTCTAAGATACTACAAAAATACCTAAAATTCCGGTTACACGATAAATCGCACTAATTAAAGGTTTTCGACACAATACTGAGGGATTACAATTACGAATAACTTAAACTTAGAAATTGGGGAAAGGCGAACCAAGAATTACGTTTCAGAGGCAAGCGTAAGATGCAACAAATCTACTAAACGAACTGATTACGCTAAGTCTTTGTACCCTCTTCTGAAGTAATGTTGCATGGTATTGGAATCTTACCAGTTAGATTTATTACCATTACCCTATTCGAAAGCGAACCGGTTGTTTGATTCCTCTGCCAAACACCTAAGTGTGAAATTCAGAGTAATCATATGAAAAATTCGCATATATTTGTTCATTTCCCATGTATGGAACAGTTTTGTTCGGATTCTTTCTGTTCGGCGTCTTCATTACTTTGAAACTGTTCAAATTCGTTACAGCTCGGAGACAAGAGATGTATTGGTAAATACTGAAGGAACTTACACAATTTCAAGTTTATGAACGCGTTGGAACGCTAAGCGGTGGAGCTCCTGCGAAGAAATAATGTTTTTAACTGTGGAAGGAACATGTGGAGACATGTGTGGAATCAAACTGGTCTCATTTTAATGTGATGACCATTAACCGATTTTTTGTAATTGAAACACCCGGACTTCCAGGAGGGTGCAATGACGGACCGGTAGTAAATAGTTTGTCTACTTTCATTTTGTTGACTGGTAATAACTAATCAACAGGCAATTACTTACAAGGGAACCTCCCCATCGCACCCCCCTCAGATTTAGTTATAAGTTGGCACAGGGATAGGCCTTGAAAAACTGAACACACATCAATCGAGAAAACAGGAAGAAGTTGTATGGAACTATGAAAAAAAACAAGCAAAATATACAAACTGAGTAGTCCGTGTCCAAGATATGCGACATCAAGGTACGTGTACACTGAGGAGCACCGTGGTCCCGTGGTTACCGCGAGCAGCTACGGAACGGAAGGTCCCTGGTTCAATCCTCCCTTGAGTGAATAGCTTTAATTTTTTATTTTCAGACAATTATCAAAGTTCATGCACTCAGACATGATCAACTTCGCTCTCCAAAATTCCACGACATGTTCAGATTTGCTTGGACACATGCAGGATTTGACGATCTACACACGGAAAAACTTGAAAACGTTAAAAACGTATGCTTTGACAGAGCACCGGGAAAACTGTGCGACTGTGAAACTTGTATTCATTTGTTGCCGTTTATGTGACAAACTCTTGTTTTCATCACTTTTTTGGGAGTGATTGTCACATCCACAAGAAAACCTAAATCGGGCAAGGTAGAAGAAACTTTTTACCCATTCGCCAAGTGTGCAAGTTAGGTGGGTCGACAACATATTCCTGTAATGTGAAGCACATGCCGTCACCAGTGTCGTATAGAATATTTCAGACGTGTTTTCCTGTGGAGGAATCGGTTGACCTATGAATTTGCGATCAAATGTTTTCGGTTCCTATTGGAGAGGCACGTCCTTTCGTCTACTAATCGCACGGTTTTGCGGTGCGGTCGCAAAACACAGACACTAAACTTATTACAGTGAACAGAGACGTCAATGAATGAACGGTCAGATCGTAACTTTGCGAAAATAAAGTAAGTAAAATTTTTACTCGAGGGAGGACTCGAACCAAGGACCTCTCGTTCCGCAGTTACTCACTCTAACCACGGGACCACGGCGCTCCTAGCTTACACACTCCTTGATGTTGCATGTCTTACACTTGGACTACTCAGTTTGAATAATTTGCTTATTTTTTCATAGATCCACACAACTTCTTCCTGTTTTCTCGATTGATCTGTGTTCAGTTTTTCAAGGCCTATCCACTGTGCCAACTTATAATTAAATCTGAGGGGGGTGCGATGGGGAGGTTCCCTTGTTAGCACATTGATTAGCCCCCTTTCTTCTGTCAACGTGGTATTTTCGGAAAAATGTCGTTGAAGAGCTTTTTTTTCTATATTGAGCCTGTCATTATATCACATCTGGTAATAACTAGCGGTGGCCTCTTTTGTTTCTTCTTTGTACTCGAGGACATAAGGATTACAGTATGACGTAATACACTAACTTCACTACTTGGAATCCGCCTGAAAATTGAATCCTTCAGAAATATAAAATAATAAA
Organism: Schistocerca nitens; assembly: GCF_023898315.1. Classification (NCBI taxonomy): domain Eukaryota; kingdom Metazoa; phylum Arthropoda; class Insecta; order Orthoptera; family Acrididae; genus Schistocerca; species Schistocerca nitens. The sequence goes on along the minus strand of NC_064621.1, from coordinate 475,450,486 downwards.
TAACGAAATAGAAATTAAAATAAGGTGAAAAGATTGTGCTTGGAAATAAAGAAAAGGTACGTTGAAAAATAAATAATGTTTTAGCCGGCTTCCGTGAGTGAGGTTGAACGGAAGCTCTACTGTACAGATCGTCAGGCCTCAGCCGGAAAGAGTAAAGAACACTTTGACCTACTAATTGGCCACGGAAACCAATGTTGAATATTCATAGGCTGCTCCTCGAGTAGTACAAAGGAGCACAGCAGTTATGTGGAAAAATACATACTATAATTCGGGAACAGAGAGAGGAAAACGAAACAGCATTGAGGAGCGGGAAAAGCGGACAAAGTAAACCAGAATGAAAACAACACTCCGAAGTAAGAACTGAAGGCCTATAAGGAGGAGGACACACGGTAATTAATGGAATTATAAAAGGCGTATCAAGCATTTAAGGGAATATATAACAGTGGACACGAGGCAGGTATTACGTAAAAGTGTTTACTGACCAATGTGACACGACAGTCTCTCTTGGACAATACAAACTGAAATCCGCTTCACAACTGAGCTGATACGGTTATCATAAGAACGTACACTATATAGTAGCCACTAGACGACGAATTTCCGTTATAGTTCCAACTGAAATTCGGTACGTAAGGCTTCCGGCCTAGCCTGACTTTTGACAGAGTATCTACAGAAATTACCTATACAGGGTGAGTCACCTAACGTTACCGCTGGATATATTTCGTAAACCACATCAAATACTGACGAACCGATTCCACAGACCGAACGTGAGGAGAGGGGCCAGTGTAATTGTTTAATACAAACCATACAAAAATGCACGGAAGTATGTTTTTTAACACAAACCTACGTATTTTTAAATGGAACCACGTTAGTTTTCTTAGCACATCTGAACATATAAACAAATACGTAATCAGTGCCGTTTGTTGCATTGTAAAATGTTAATTACATCCGGAGATATTGTAACCTAAAGTTGACGCTTGAAACCTCCGACGTTCAGTTCAAATGGCTCTGAGCACTATGGGACTCAACTGCTGTGGTCATTAGTCCCCTAGAACTTAGAACTACTTAAACCTAACTAACCTAAGGACATCACACACACCCATGCCCGAGGCAGGATTCGAACCTGCGACCGTAGCAGTCGCACGGTTCCGGACTGCGCGCCTAGAACCGCGAGACCACCGCGGCCGGCGACGTTCAGTTGCGTGTTTTAACAAACTCGGGCCACGGTCGACGAGCAGTGTCATGCGCATAATGCATCGTCACCGCTTTCACCCGTTTCATGTGTCGCTACACCAGCAATTACATGGTGATGACTTTAATCATGGAGTGCAATTCTGTCAATGGGCATTAACAGAGAATGCGTTGCAGTTCTACCTGTTTACCGATGAAGCGGGTTTCACAAACCACGGGGCAGTGAATCTACGGAACATGGATTACTGGTCCGTGGGCAATCCTCGCTGGCTCAGACAGGTAGAGCGACAGCGACCGTGGACTGTAAATGTATGGTGCGAAATCATTGGCGACCACCTCATTGGTCCTCACTTCACTGCAGGGGCCCAAACAGCTGCAATATACATCGCGTTTCTACAGAATGATCTGCCAACGTTGCTCGAAAATGTCCCACTGGAAACGAGTCGACGTATGTGGTATCAGCATGAAGGTGCATCTGCACATTCCGCAATTAACACTAGGCTGACCCTTGACAGGATGTTCGACGGGCGTTTCATAGGACGTGGAGGACGCCTAAATTGGCCAGCCCGTTCTCCTGATCTTACACCTCTGGACTTCTTTCTGTGGGGTACGTTAAAGGAGAATGTGTACCGTGATGTGCCTACAACCCTAGAGGATATGAAACAACGTATTGTGGCAGCCTGCGGCGACATTCCACCAGATGTACTGCGGCGTGTACGACATTCATTACGCCAGAGATTGCAATTGTGTGCAGCAAATGATGGCCACCACATTGAACATCTATTGGCCTGACATGTCGGGACACACTCTATTCCACTCCGTAATTGAAAACGGAAACCACATGTGTACGTGTACCTCACCCCTCATGGTAATGTGCATGTGCGTCAGTGAAAGAGACCAATAAAAAGGTGTTAGCATGTGGACGTAATGTGCTGTTCCAGTCTCTTCTGTACCTAAGGTCCATCACCGTTCCCTTTGGATCCCTACGTAATTCGGTGCTCTCCGATACACACGATCGAACAGCGGAGGAGTGGTATTCAAGCTTCAACTTTAGGTTACAATATCTCCGGATGTAATTAACATTTTACAATGCAACAAACGGCACTGATTACGTATTTGTTTATACACTCCTGGAAATTGAAATAAGAACACCGTGAATTCATTGTCCCAGGAAGGGGAAACTTTATTGACACATTCCTGGGGTCAGATACATCACATGATCACACTGACAGAACCACAGGCACATAGACACAGGCAACAGAGCATGCACAATGTCGGCACTAGTACAGTGTATATCCACCTTTCGCAGCAATGCAGGCTGCTATTCTCCCATGGAGACGATCGTAGAGAGGCTGGATGTAGTCCTGTGGAACGCTTGCCATGCCATTTCCACCTGGCGCCTCAGGTGGACTAGCGTTCGTGCTGGACGTGCAGACCGCGTGAGACGACGCTTCATCCAGTCCCAAACATGCTAAATGGGGGACAGATTCGGAGATCTTGCTGGCCAGGGTAGTTGACTTACACCTTCTAGAGCACGTTGGGTGGCACGGGATACATGCGGACGTGCATTGTCCTGTTGGAACAGCAAGTTCCCTTGCCGGTCTAGGAATGGTAGAACGATGGGTTCGATGACGGTTTGGATGTACCGTGCACTATTCAGTGTCCCCTCGACTATCACCAGTGGTGTATGGCCAGTGTAGGAGATCGCTCCCCACACCATGATGCCGGGTGTTGGCCCTGTGTGCCTCGGTCGTATGCAGTCCTGATTGTGGCGCTCACCTGCACGGCGCCAAACACGCATACGACCATCATTGGCACCAAGGCAGAAGCGACTCTCATCGCTGAAGACGACACGTCTCCATTCGTCCCTCCATTCACGCCTGTCGCGACACCACTGGAGGCGGGCTGCACGATGTTGGGGCGTGAGCGGAAGACGGCCTAACGGTGTGCGGGACCGTAGCCCAGCTTCATGGAGACGGTTGTGAATGGTCCTCGCCGATACCCCAGGAGCAACAGTGTCCCTAATTTGCTGGGAAGTGGCGGTGCGGTCCCCTACGGCACTGCGTAGGATCCTACGGTCTTGGCGTGCATCCGTGCGTCGCTGCGGTCCGGTCCCAGGTCGACGGGCACGTGCACCTTCCGCCGACCACTGGCGACAACATCGACGTACTGTGGAGACCTCACGCCCCACGTGTTGAGCAATTCGGCGGTACGTCCACCCGGCCTCCCGCATGCCCACTATACGCCCTCGCTCAAAGTCCATCAACTGCATATACGGTTCACGTCCACGCTGTCGCGGCATGCTACCAGTGTTAAAGACTGCGATGGAGCTCCGTATGCCACGGCAAACTGGCTGACACTGACGGCGGCGGTGCACAAATGCTGCGCAGCTAGCGCCATTCGACGGCCAACACCGCGGTTCCTGGTGTGTCCGCTGTGCCGTGCGTGTGATCATTGCTTGTACAGCCCTCTCGCAGTGTCCGGAGCAAGTATGGTGGGTCTGACACACCGGTGTCAGTGTGTTCTTTTTTCCATTTCCAGCAGTGTATGTTCAGATGTGCTAACAAAACTAACGGGGTTCCCTTTTAAAAAACGTAGGTTTGTGTTAAAAAACATACTTCCGTGCATTTTTTTATGGTTTGTATTAACCAATTACACTAGACCCTCTCCTCACGTTCGGTCTGTGGAATCGATTCGTCAGTATTTGATGTGGTTTACGAAATATATCCAGCGGTAATGTTAGGTGACTCACCCTGTATAGTTGATACAAAAAATGAAATGAAATTATCTTGTGGCATTGTGGGCCGAGAAGCCCCGTCCGGGGAAGTTCGGCCGCCGGGGTGAAGTCTTATTTCAGGCGACACTACATTGGGCGGCTTGCGTGTCGGTAATGATGATGAAAGGCTGATGAGGACAACACAACACTCGGTCCACGAGGTTAGAAAATCTCCAATCCAGCAGGGAATCGAACGTGGGCTCGTTGCATAATAACCAAAAACGTTACCATTCAGATCAGCAGGCGAACAATGGATACTCAGGAAGCATGAATAAAAACACATTCAGTTACAATATTTTCGTGTTTTACTAAATTGCACGGTGCATTTCGTACCCCATGGTCCCATCAATAGGTGCAAATCGTCTAATACATAATTTTCCTTTGCTTTTCAATGAGGTGAAATGTATATATATATATATTTCATCTAATTTTCTAATAAAAGGGTAGGAAAAAAATCGTGTAATTTAATAAAACGCGAAAAAATTGGGACTGTACGTGTCTTTTTTTTCATACTTATATGTCTTGCACTACTCAAGCGTCAGAATACGAATCAAATTAGAATATACAGAATCACTTGAAATATACACCCCCAATTGTCAGTGCTATTGATGTGCAGTTTTCACAGAATGGATTGGTAGTCGGAGGCTCGTACTGTTTAGCGAATACACAGATTGTAACAATACTTAGAAAGTGCCTATTGGCAGTAAAAGACTAAAAGTAGGGTAAATTACAACATAAATGGAGTTTGTTGCATGGTAATAGTGCGTGTCGTTTACAAGATATCCTATACTGAAAGTTTCCAAACCGAGACATTTTTGTGTCATTGAACCTGCGTAGTTCCTCGGTACGATGTTGTTATGTTTGCTTGTGTTTCTTGAGTGCATTGCGACTTGGTAGTCAGTTAGTGTGTGACAGTCCCAGAAGCATTTAGTGATTGGACGATGGGATTTACAAGTGCAGAAACAGTGTATGGAGAACGTAAGAAGAATGCAGTTCGTTCTCGTACAGTGTATGCGGCAAGATATCCCAGTAGACGTCAGCCACCTCTGCAATTATTTGCCAGCCTCATCGTTTACTTTAAAGTAGTAATGTAACATCTTTATAACGTAACATATGATGTTGATGATGATAATGATGATCGGTTTGTGGGGCTCTCAACTGCGCGGTCATTAGCGCCCGTATAAATCCCAACTTTTACATAATACTAAATTTTTTACAGGTTACGATCTAGCCACGGTCACGAATGATGATGATGAGAATGAAATGATGAGGATATCACAAACACCCATCCCGGGGCAGAGAAAATTCCTAACCCGGCCTGGAATCGAGCCCGGGACCCCGTGATCTAGAGGCAGCAACGTTAGCGACTAGATCAAGAGCTGCGGACCAACGTAACAGAAAGAAACAAGTGACGACGGAAGAGGGAGAACTTAATGTTGTTCTTGCAGTAGTAGCTGATCCGTCCGTTAATTCCCACGCAATTGCACGAGAAAGTGGTATCAGTAAGGCAGGTGTCCTAGGCATTCCCCGTGAACACTATCTCTTGCACATCTCTCTCCATCAAGAGCTGCATGGAAAGGATTATGAGATTCGTGTTAACTTCTGTACATGGGAATTACGACAGCAAACTCCAGATGTATCATGTAGTGATGAAACTAGATTTACCAGTCATTGCCAGGTTAACCCCGAAACATGTCGATTGACAATTGCCGTTGACTTCGTCAGGTGGAACGTCAGCGTCCATGGAGCGTAATCGTGTGGTGTGGGGTAGTGAACCACCAGATCATAGGCCTGCCTTTTTCGTAGGCGGAACACAGAACGCGCAGAAGTATCGTAGTCTCCTAAGGGACCAAGTTCCACGGATGTTAGAAGACGTTCTTCCGCAGACTAGGAGGAAGCTGTGTTATCAACATGATGGCTGTCCAACCCATAGTACACGAAGCACTTCAGCATACCTTCACGAACTGCTTCCATATCGTTGGAATGGACGCAGAAGTCTTGTACATTTGGCCCGCCCGTACCCCGGAATTTACCCTGTAGCTTTTTCTGTGGGGGAAGTTGCAAGACATTGACTACAATGACATATCAGCTACACCCGATGATATGCAAAGACGTATAAGTGCCGCCTGCTCGGACATCTCCACTGAAATGCTAATCTATCTATAGCAGTCGTTAAACACCAGACTTGAAACGCATATTGTCACTCCCCGCGGTCATTTTGAACACAACCTGTGATGGTCAGTAGTCTCGTTACTGTTCAGAATCCGCGAAACTAGTATATGCACTTTTATTGTTGTTTTATGTATGCTACCACAGGTATTGTACAAGTGTCGGTGTAAGAAATTTTCAAAATACGGTATCTCGTAAACGACTAGTACTAGAGTCCTTCAACAAACACCACTAACTTTCTAATTTACCCTAATTTCAGTCTGTTAATGCCAATAGGCACTGTTCCAACTAAAAATTTTATGTTTGCACAAAATATATATTTTTAAGTGTTATTACAATTTGTTGATTGGCTAACAATGCGAGTCCCTGACTAAAAATCCAATCTGTGAAAACGACACGTCAGTAACACTGTCCATTTCCTCAATATCTACGGTGCAAATTTTAGGTGACTCACCAAAAATGGTTCAAATGGCTCTGAGCACTATGGGACTCAACTGCTGAGGTCATTAGTCCCCTAGAACTTAGAACTAGTTAAACCTAACTAACCTAAGGACATCACAAACATCCATGCCCGAGGCAGGATTCGAACCTGCGACCGTAGCGGTCCTGCGGTTCCAGACTGCAGCGCCTTTAACCGCACGGCCACTTCGGCCGGCCATAGGTGACTCACCGTATATATACAATCAAGACAAACGAAACTGGCATTCTACGGTTCTACGGTTCGATGAAATGTTAGATACCTTAATTGAACAGGCAAGTAGGTTAGAAAATTTAGAAGGGAAATGGACAGGTTGCAGTTACATGTAGTGGGAATTAATGAAGTTCGGTGATAGGAGAAAATGGACTTCTGGCCATCTTATAAATACAAAGGGTTATAAATAGAAAGTCAAATAGTGGTAATGCAAGATATTCAAAAAATGTGTGTGAAATCTTAGGGGACTTAACAGCTAAGGCATCAATCCCTAAGCTTACACACTACTTAACCTAAATTATCCTAAGGACAAACACACACACCCATGCCCGAGGGGGGTAATGCTGGAGTGGGTTTAATAATGAATAAGAAAATAGGAGCGTGGGTAAGCTACCATGAGCAGCACAGTGAACGCATTATCGTAGGTCACGCCTAGCACAGTAGTACAAGTTTATATGCCGACTAGCTCTGCAGAAGATAGAGAGATTGAAGAAATGTATAATGAGAGAAAAGAAATTATTCAGATAGGTAAGGGAGATGAAAATTAAATGTGATGGTGGAATGGAATTCGATAGTAGGAAAAGGAAGAGATGGATAAATAGTACATGAATATGAACTGAGGGACAGGGATTAAAGGGGAAGTCGCCTGATAGAGTTTCGAACAGAGCATAATTTAATCATCGCTGACGGTTGTTTTCAGAATCGTGAAAGGAAGCACTACACGTGGAAGAGACCTGGAGGCACCGGAGGGTTTCAAACTGATTATATAATGAGTGTGGAGAGATTTAGGATTCAGATTTTAAATTATAAGATATTCCATGACCAGATGTGTACTCTGACCACACTTTATAGGCTAGGAACAGAATATAAAAATTTGAGAAACGGAAGAAAACGTAGGAAATTAAGGAAATGGGACCTGGATAAGTTGGAAGAACCAGACCTTGCTGAGAGTTTGAGAAGGAGCGTTAGGCAACAGTTGACTAGAACAGGGGAAAGGAATATAGGGAGAAGACGAATGGGTAGCTTTAAGAAATGAAATAGTGAAGGTAGCGAAGGATCACATTTGTAAAAAACAAGGCCTGATATAAATCCTGGGATAACACAAGAGATACTGAATTTAACTGAGGAAAGGAAAAAGTTTAAAAAAACGGCTAATGAGGTAAAAGGAAGGAAATAAATACGTTAAAAAACAAGCAAGACAAGAAGTGCAAAATGGCTAAGGAGGAGTGGCTTAAGGACAAATGGGAGGGTTTAGAAGCACGCTTCACAAGGTCAATATAGACACTGTCTACAGGAAAATTATAGATGCCTTTGGGGATAAGAGAAGCAGCTCTGCGAATATCAAGGTATCAGATGAAAAATCAGTCCTAAGCAAACAAGGGAAAGCTGAAAGGTGGAAGGAGTATATGGAGGGTCCACACAACGGAGACTTACTTGAAGGTTTTATTACTGAAAGGGAAGTGTACGTAGTTGAAGATGAGGTAGAAGATATGGTACGGCGAGAAGAATTTCACAGAGTTCTAAAGGATCTAAGCCGTAACAGGGCCCCGGGATTAGACGATATTCCGCCAGAACTACTGATAACCTTGGCAGAGCCAGCCAACATAAAACTCTTCCATCTGGTGTACAAGGTGTATGAGGCAGGCGAAATACGCTCAGACTTCAAAAAAATGTGGTTATTCCAATCCCAAAGGAAACAGTTACTGACAGGTGTGAAAATTACCGAATTATCAGTTTAATATGTCGTGGTTGCAAAATACTGATGAATGGAAAAACTGGTAGAAGGCGGCCTCGGCAAAGACCAATTAGGATTCCGGAGAAATTTAGGAACGCGCGAGGCAGTACTGATTCTTCGACTTGTCAAATGGTTCAAATGGCTCTGAGCACTATGGGACTTAACATCTATGGTCATCAGTCCCCTAGAACTTAGAACTACTTAAACCTAACTAACCTAAGGACAGCACACAACACCCAGCCATCACGAGGCAGAGAAAATCCCTGACCCCGCCGGGAATCGAACCCGGGAACCCGGGCGTGGGAAGCGAGAACGCTACCGCGCGACCACGAGATGCGGGCTTCGACTTGTCTTAGAGGTCTGGTTTCGGAAAGACAAACCCACGTTTAGAGATTTGTAGAAAGCTTTTGACGGTGTTAACTGGAATACTCACTTTAAAATTCTGAAGGTAGCAGGGGTAAAACATAGAGACCAGGCGGCAGATAAAAGAGTCAAGAGGCATGGAAAGGAAGCAGTGGTTGAGAAGAATGTGAGACACGGTTATAGAATTTCCCCGTTGTTATTCAACCTGTACAATGAACAAGCATTGAAGGAAAAGAAACAAAAATTTGGAGAAGAAAAAATTCTTTTAACGTTTATCAGTGACGTCGTAATTCTGTCACAGCCAGCACAGGATTTGAAAGAACAGCTGAACTGAATGGACAGTGTATTGAAAAGAGAATATACGATGAACATCAATAGTTGCAATAATTATTTGGAGAAGAGGAGGCTCGCACAGGATAGAGCAGATGTTCATTTTAATTGAAGACTTTGTCATATCTGAAAACAACATATCGTATCAAAAATAGTTACAATTCAAATTTTTTTTTTTTTTTTTTTTTTTTTTTTTTGCTCGGAGGGTGACATCCAATGACACCACACCCGACCATCCATCCCACCTCATGGCTGACGAGGACAATTTTGGAATCTTAAATGGGAACCTATTTTCGTATTGCAGATTACGAATCTACGACAAAATCAGTAAGGTTTGATATGAAGCATTTTCTTCGTTTCGGCACAGATAGCGCTGTAGTCGGAGGAATAGAAATGGGTACACATCGTAATTACGACATGCTATGCAAGGCCCTTGAATATACAATAGCACGGGGAAGCCCACCTCCATGCTAGAGTGTAGGACAGGACAGTATTTAGCATCTTCTAATTGGAGACCACATTTGTATTTCTCTGACATATCGAACAAGGGACTACCCGACGCGCGACTGCGGCCGTTTCTCGAGGCGAAGGCTACTCTACTTTCCCAATTAGAGTAAGCGTTCAAACGTATTACCGTCAACTTAATTTCACTCAGTATCCACTTTTCAAATGACCGTACACAAGACAAAAGCATATCTTCGGAAATGTCACCAAAGGCGTTTCTGATGCGATCGCCCATGACTTTACGGCTTGTTGGAACTTGCTGGTGCACCTTATCTTTTAAACATCCCCGCAGAAAGAAATACGGCGACGTCAAAACCGGTGACATAGCGGACAAATTGATAACGCCACCTCTGCCGATCTACCGACGAGTATAAACACCGTCTGATACCTCTCGCGCTTTAATTGCGTAGTGAGCTGGGCAGCTATAATGCTGAAACCACATAAGTCGACGAACGTCCAGGGCAACATCCTGCAGCATTAACGGTAGTTCCCGTTCCAAAAAAGTTCGATATTAGCGTCCGTTCAAAGTGGCGTCTATAAAATAAGGGCCGGTTGGAGTGGCCGAGCGGTTCTAGGCGCTACAATCTGGAAACGCACGACCGCTACGATCGCAGGTTCGAATCCCGCCTCGGGCGTGGATGTGTGTGGTATCCTTAGGTTAGTTAGGTTTAAATAGTTCTAAGTTCTAGGGGACTGATGACCTCAGACGTTAAGTCCCATAGTGCTCAGAGCCATTTTTGAATAAAATGAGGACCATTGTGTTTGTTCCCCATGATGCCACACCATACATACACCGTTGATGGTCAACTTGCTGTAACCAGTGGGTATTGTCTACACTCTAGTAATACATGTTACGCCGGGTGAAGCGATCATGGTTTGCGAATGTAGACCCAACGGAAAACAGTATCTCGTCATAGAACGTGGGAAGTTTTCCATTTATTGACGTACCCATTCCCAAAACACTACGCGGTTATTGAAATTGGCGCCATGAAGATCTTGATGGAGTGACACGTGATATGTATGATACTTACGAAGATGCAATATTCTGTCAATAGTACCCACGGACACGCCGGAATTTCAGTGTAACTGTGTGGCGCTTATCCGTGGGTTGCGATGCACTGGAGCTAGTACAGCTACTTCATTATGTTCTCCTGTAACACGTTTGCTCCATTTCCTTTTGCCGGTCTGTATGGTGCCATTAGATATAAAGGCGTTCACAACCTTGTAAAAGAAGGAACGAGAGCGAGCTTTTTCTGGAAAACGCTCGGCATACAAGGCTACAGTAGCCTAAACATTTCTCCTACAGTCTCCGTAAATCAGGATAAATTCAGTTTCTTCTTCTGTGGTTGCAACATTTATCCACTAGCACGTATGTTCGCCAAATGATAGGTAGGTGTGCAGGCAATAAACATTCCTCTGGTGTTGTAATGTATAGAACCGCTATCTGTTCTATTCTTCACGATACGTGATCTGCGGTCGGAGCGTACTGCCTCTTGTGATACGTCGTAGTTCTTACGCTTACAAGGCCACGTTGATGTGTCGAGTAGTCCCCTGTTCGATATGTCGAAGAAATACAACGTTGCACGAATGTGGCTCCGTTACACATGCCGACGTCACAAGCTGAAGATGAAGAGATAGAGAAAGTACCGTATATGGGGATGTTGAAAGGGTAATACAGTACGTAAAGGGAGAGGAAAATCTAACAGCCTTGGGGTACTGGAATGCAGTTGTAGGGGAAGGAGTAGAAGAAAAGGTTGGGGGAGAATATGGACTTGCGACAGTTAATGAGAGAGGAGAAAGATTAATTCATTTCTGTAATAAATTTCAACTAGTAATAGCGGATGACCTGTTCCAGGATCACAAGAGGATGAGGTCTACTTGGAAAAGGCCGGGTGATACGGGAAAAGTTCAGTTAGATTACATCATGCTCAGAAATTCCGAAATCAGATACTGGATTGTAAGGCGTACCCAGGAGCAAATATATACTCAATCACCATTTAGTAGTGGTGAAGAGTAGTTTCCAGTTGAAGATATTAGTCAGGAAGAATCAATAAGCAAAGAAGTGGGAGACGGAAGTACTGAGAAATGACGAGATACGCTTGAAGGTCTCTAAGGCTATAGATACAGCAATATGGAGTAGCTCAGTAGACAGTACAGTCGAAGAGAATGGATATCTCTGAAAGGGGCAGTCACAGAACTTGGAAAGAAAAACATAGGTACAAAGCAGGTAACTGCGGACAAACAGTGGGTAACACAAGAAATACTTCAGCTGATGGATGAAAGAAGGACGTGGAAAAATGTTCAGGGAAATTCAGGAAAAGTCGCTGAGGAATGAAATAAATAGGGGGTGCAAGGAAGCTAAGATAAAGTGGCTGCAAGAAAAATGTGAAGTAATCGAAAAAGAAACGATTGTCGGAAAGACTACTCACCAAATAGGAAAATCAAAAGAACCTTCGGAGAAATTAAAAGCAAGGGTGCTAACATTATGAGCGTAACGGGAATTCTACTGCAAAATGCTGAGAAGAAAGCGGATTGGTAAAAAGAGTACACTGAATGCATCTGTGAGGGAGTAGATTTGTCTGATGTGATAGGAGAAGAAACAGCAGTCAATTTAGAAGAGATAGGGGATCCAGTATTAGAACCAGAACTAAAGAGAGCTTTGGAGGATTTAAGATAAAATAAGGCAGAGGTGACAGATAACATTCCATCAGAATTTCTAAAATCATTGGGGGAGAGTATCAACAAAACAACTATCCAGGTTTTTGTATTCCGCCTGGATAGGCGGCGCGTGGATCTGCTCCTGTGAACTGCTTCTGCAAAATAGGCCGAGAGAGAAGGACGCAAGTAGGAGCAAGAAAAGGTGAAGTACTTCGGTACTGCGTGTAAATTTAAAGCATCTTTACTACAGGAAGTATATGAATACATAAATTGTTACTTACCTTTGGCGGAGATAAGCACGTAGGTGCGAAGCCGTACATCAATCAAAGCTAAATCCGACTAGGAGTTACAAAGGCAAAATCAGTAGTGGCTCGCACACTCTGCAATAGAAACAATGTTGCTTGGTCGTCTGCTCGTGATCAAATGGGCTGAATCTTGAGCGGCGTTCGTAGAGCTGCACAGTGCCGGCTAGAGGGCACTGGCGTCGGCGAAGATCTTACGCTCTCGTTGTGCCAACCTTAGAACGGGCGCCTACGCTGTGGCATCGTAGCTGTTGACACCACACACGTATCCGTGTAGAATGTATGATCTGGCAAAGTACCGTCTAACTCTCGGAAAACTATCACCCAAACAATTCCGAAGACTGTAAGAGCTGGAAAGTGCGTGATTTATCGCACACTCAGCTTAACAGCTCATGCATCCATGTTGCTAACAAGAATAATATATAGAAGAATGTAGAAGAAAATCAAGGAGGTGTTAGATGACAATCTGTTTGGCTTTAGGAAAGGTAAAGGTGTCAGAGAGGCAATTTTGACGTTGTGGTTGATAACGGAAGCAAGACTAAAGAAAAATCAAGACAAGTTCATAGGATTTGTCGACCTAGAAAAAGCGTTCGACAATGTAAAATGGCGGAAGATGTTCAAAATTCTGAGAAAAATAGGGGTAGGCTATAGGGAGGGACGGGTAATCTACAATACGTACAATAGCTAATAGGGAATAATAAGAGTGGACTACCAAAAACGGAGTGAGCGGCTTAAAAAGGGTGTAAGACAGAGATGAAGCCTTTCGCCCTACTGTTCAATCTGTACATCGAAGAAGTAATGATGAAAATAAACGACAGGTTCAGGAGTGGAATGACGATTCAAGGTGAAAGGATATCAGTGATAAGATTGGCTGATGACGTTGCTATCCTGAGTGAAAGTGAAGAAGAATTACATGATCTGCTGAACGGAATGGACAGTGTAATGGATACAGAATATGGATTGAGAGTAAATCGAAGAAAGACGAAAGTAATGAGAAGTAGCAGAAATGAGAACAACGAGAAATTTTAGCACCAGGTTTGATGGTCTCGAAGTAGATAAAGTTAAGGATTTCTGCTATATGGGCAGCAAAATAACCAGTGGCGGACGGAGCCAGGAGGACATCAAAAGCAGACTAGCACGGGAAAAAAGAGCACTCCTGGCCAAGAGTAGTCTGCTAGTGTCAAACATAGGCTTTAATTTGAACAATAAATTTCTGATCATGTACGTTGTATGGTAGTGAAACATGGAGTCTGGGAAAACCAGAACAGAAGTAAATCGAAGCATTTGAGATATTGTGCTACAGACGAATGTTGAAAATTGGGTGGACTGATAAGGTAAGGAATGAGGAGGCTTTGCGAAGAATCGGAGAGGAAAGAAATGTGTGGAAAATATTGGCAAGAGAAGGGACACGATGACAGGGCAGCTTTTGAGACATCAGGAAATAACGTCCATGGTACTAGAGGGAGCTGTAGAGCGCAAAAACTGTAGAGGAAGACAGAGACAGGAATACATCCAGTAGATAATTGAGGACGTAGGTTGCAAGGGCTACTCTGAGATGAAGAAATTGATACAGGAGAGGAATTCGTGGCGGGCCGTATCAAAGCAGTCAGAAGACTGATGACTCAAAAAAAGAAAAATATGGTTCCCATTGAAGATTTCAAAGTTGTCCCCGCCACTCAGGCACAGGGTAGGTTGGTGGGTCGAATGTGAAATCGTTGGATGTCCCCTTCCGAGACCAGAAGATTATAACTTTTTTTGACCCGATGTATAGTTTTCGAGATATTAAAATGTCTTATGTCTTCCGCTAAAATGAATACGCTATCTACCATCTTTAATTGGATGTCTAAAACATAAATCTGGCCTTGTGATGTCTTGTTGAAAGACGTCGAAGTTACTGAAGATGGAAAACAGCCTACCAGTTTCAGAGATATAAGGCTCGATTGCTTGCTTGCTGAGCATCCTTCACATTTTGAATGGATTTCACAGGATGGATCAATTGCTCGTCGTTCAAGTGCTTTTATTACTGATTTAGTTTAAACTAGAAGAAAAGCGTTCACAAAATATTTGAATCTCCTCGAAAGTGTTAACTGGTTCTCACTGCCGAATTCTGTATTTACAATGGTCCTTACAAAAAACATATTGTGATACATACATTTATTCAGACTGTACGTTCTTTGTTTCATGATCCTATATCTCTTCATTGTCAATAATCCCAGTGAAAATATTTTATTCTAGTGATATATAATCACAAATGTCATTGTATGGAAAATATGTCCCCGCGCAGCATATGAGGCTCAAACATGTTACAAAATCTGCAAATAAATCTGTATTCTACACTGTGCCTATCAGAGATTTTTATAGAGATGATTTTGAAATATGAGACATCATGGTAATTTCAGCATTTGTACACAATTCTGGTAACATCAGACTGGCAGTTTCTCTAGGAATCTACCATTTCAGAGGAAATGGAGGAAATAAAAATTAGATCCACAAAGAACTATCTACACGCTTGTGAATTAAGTCAGAAAGAAGACTTACAATGTATACCTATTTATGCCGTATTCTGATGTCTTTAATTTTGAGAAAACATTTAGTGTAATCTCATTAGTTTCATACAAACTGTTTAATCTATGCACCTAGGGACTGATATAAGTAATTGCAAATTTATCCATCTTAATGTTTTACGCCAGTTTCACGTTTTGCTTTATTTTCAGTTTCACGGATTATTTCACATAGATAAATCCTATTGTCAGTTTGAATACATTTCCTAGGTTTCAAGACTTTTTGCTAAAGAAACCTTTCCTCCTGGATCTACGACTAACGTCCGACATTTATTTTGCAAGATGTTACCCACTTTGATTGGTGTTAGAAGTGTGACATACTATTATGAAATATTTGAGCTAAAATTACGTTCCAGTAACAATCTCTAAATATATTTCAGATTCTTGAATCACTTAAAGTCCGGAAAAGGATCACACTTATTACTGTCACTGGTCCCAGTATATACACATAGGTTGGTTAAGAGGTGGTATAGTCACGACAAAAATACTTGTTTTTGTCGGAATTTGTCACAACTTCTATCATCTCCATTAGTAACGTAAGGCTCAGGCAAATGGCACCGAGCAACATGGTGCAGTAGTCAGCACACTACGAGTAGATTCGCATTCGGGAGAAGGGCCGGCCGGAGTGGCCGACCGGATCTAGGCGCTACAGTCTGGAACCGCGCGACCGCTACGGTCGCAGGTTCTAATCCTGCCTCGGGCATGGATGTGTTTGATGTCCTTAGGTTAGTTAGGTTTACGTAGTTCTAAGTTCTAGGGGACTGATGACCTCAGAAGTTAAGTCCCATAGCGCTCAAAGCCATTTGAACCATTCGGGAGAAGGACGGTTCAAATCCGAATCCGGCTTTCCACATTTACGTTTTCCTTTATTTCCATAAATCGCTCTAGTAAAATGCCTGGTTGGTTCCTTTAAAAAGAGCACGGCCGATTTCCTTCCCCATCCTTAATACAAAACGAGATTGTGCTCTGTTTCTAATCACCTTGATGTAGACGGGACGTTAAACCCAATCTTCCTTCCTTTCTTCCTTCTTTCAGATAAATTTCATCGAAGAACAGGGTCTGCTGTATCATATGACACGCTTAAACATGTTAACTTTATTAGTACTTTTACGTATTATTAAAATTTAAACTATATTACACGACGAGGTCCATTAGGCGAGGACTTGCCACGAGAAGGCTTTATATTGTCTTGTACACTAAGGTATTTACATAAAAGTTTCCTATCGATTTGAGGGTGCCTTGTTATTTATTTACATTCAAATATACACAGTTTTGTGGAATCACTGAAAAATTATTCTTTTAAAATCTATACCTAAAATATTGTTTTGTACAAGACAGATAACTAGTTCTTCACTTTCGATTACGGATGGAGAATAATGAGGTTCCCATGGATACGATTTAGTTTATATCTCTACTAAAACATGTGGGTAACCGTCACGGAAATTTCCGAGATGTCGATTCTGAAGGCATTAATTGTATGCTCTTTGTAGCTCTTTCATCCTACTTTTCCTGTGTAGAAGGCAGGGCCGCTACGGCTGTAGACTGAATACTTCACAACTTTCTTCTATGGCGGTTACTCGTATAAAGGACAATATTTGTTGTCGGTAAAGAAGAGAGCCGTACGTTACTATTCTTAAAAAATAGTTGATTTCAGTGTCTAAATACCTATTTTTACCCATATGGATTGTATCCTGTTGGAATTGTATACTTCTGGACAATTCATTTGTGACTTACTTCTCTTGGTAAGTATTACCAGTAACTGATATACACTCCTGGAAATGGAAGAAAGAACACATTGACACCGGTGTGTCAGACCCACCATACTTGCTCCGGACACTGCGAGACGGCTGTACAAGCAATGATCACACGCACGGCACAGCGGACACACCAGGAACCGCGGTGTTGGCCGTCGAATGGCGCTAGCTGCGCAGCATTTGTGCACCGCCGCCGTCAGTGTCAGCCAGTTTGCCGTGGCATACGGAGCTCCATCGCAGTCTTTAACACTGGTAGCATGCCGCGACAGCGTGGACGTGAACCGTATGTGCAGTTGACGGACTTTGAGCGAGGGCGTATAGTGGGCATGCGGGAGGCCGGGTGGACGTACCGCCGAATTGCTCAACACGTGGGGCGTGAGGTCTCCACAGTACATCGATGTTGTCGCCAGTGGTCGGCGGAAGGTGCACGTGCCCGTCGACCTGGGACCGGACCGCAGCGACGCACGGATGCACGCCAAGACCGTAGGATCCTACGCAGTGCCGTAGGGGACCGCACCGCCACTTCCCAGCAAATTAGGGACACTGTTGCTCCTGGGGTATCGGCGAGGACCACTCGCAACCGTCTCCATGAAGCTGGGCTACGGTCCCGCACACCGTTAGGCCGTCTTCCGCTCACGCCCCAACATCGTGCAGCCCGCCTCCAGTGGTGTCGCGACAGGCGTGAATGGAGGGACGAATGGACACGTGTCGTCTTCAGCGATGAGAGTCGCTTCTGCCTTGGTGCCAATGATGGTCGTATGCGTGTTTGGCGCCGTGCAGGTGAGCGCCACAATCAGGACTGCATACGACCGAGACACACAGGGCCAACACCCGGCATCATGGTGTGGGGAGCGATCTCCTACACTGGCCGTACACTACTGGTGATCGTCGAGGGGACACTGAATAGTGCACGGTACATCCAAACCGTCATCGAACCCATCGTTCTACCATTCCTAGACCGGCAAGGGAACTTGCTGTTCCTACAGGACTATGCACGTCCGCATGTATCCCGTGCCACCCAACGTGCTCTAGAAGGTGTAAGTCAACTACCCTGGCCAGCAAGATCTCCGGATCTGTCCCCCATTGAGCATGTTTGGGACTGGATGAAGCGTCGTCTCACGCGGTCTGCACGTCCAGTACGAACGCTAGTCCAACTGAGGCGCCAGGTGGAAATGGCATGGCAAGCCGTTCCACAGGACTACATCCAGTATCTCTACGATCGTCTCCATGGGAGAATAGCAGCCTGCATTGCTGCGAAAGGTGGATATACACTGTACTAGTGCCGACATTGTGCATGCTCTGTTGCCTGTGTCTATGTGCCTGTGGTTCTGTCAGTGTGATCATGTGATGTATCTGACCCCAGGAATGTGTCAATAAAGTTTCCCCTTCCTGGGACAATGAATTCACGGTGTTCTTATCTCAATTTCCAGGAGTGTATAAGGGTGTTACCAGACGTACAATGGCGTTAGCAAAAATTACGGGCATTGTCTTGCACGAGTACCAGTTACCTACGTTTTCTCAGTAAGATGTCTAGAGTACAACGTTATCCTTCCTCTAACATTTCTATTTTATTCCCTTAAGACTCTGTGTTGCCCTTTCACATGGACTAGTATGCTATGTAAGCCAATTACGACACTAGAAGTATCCGTTTTATTTTCTGTGATATTTTGTCTCCCATCTACCTCAGTACACCTCCCAAAATTACCAGTGTTTTAGACATGGGGGAGCTAATATCTTACATGCTATAACACGTATGATGCACAGCACCTTCCTAGATCTCGCACAACAGTCTTATAACGCAGATAATGGTCGAGATTATAATAAAACTTACAAATGCTGTGTGTGTATGTGTCTATTTCTGGTGCTTAGCAAAACGGTATGTTATTGCCCCAAAGTTACTGACAATGTGTGGAAATGTGCACCCTCAAACGTTCAAATGTGTGTGAATTCCTAAGGGACGAAACTGCTGAGGTCCTCGTTCCCTAGACTTACACACTACTTAAAATAACTTATGATAAGAACAACACTCATCCATGCCCGAGGGAGGACTCGAACCTCCGGTGGGAAGGGCCACGCAATCCGTGACATGGCGCCCTATACCTCGCGGCCAATCCGCTCGGTGCTGTGCATGCTCCTGGTGGACATTGGGAAGCGGCGTGCTTTTAGATTCGCTGCACTGAATGCCAGTAGCGAACCCGTTTGAAGCGCACCGGCGGTCTAGAGGCTGGATATTCCATTTCGAGCAAAGGATAGTGCTGATCCAGATATGTGACTTCTAGGGCTCTATCACTGAAAAATATACGGAAATAAAAAATAAAAACTGGAGGGTACTGTTCAATGACCAATTCGCAGATGCTGAGCAAGATCATGGGCGTAAGACGGTAAGCATGCTGGAGATTAGGGCAAGGGACCGAAAGCGTCACTGGAACGGGAATATAGGTAAGAATTTCAGAACCGATAACACAGTGCACGGGGGAAATAAGGAGCATAAAATGATGTGAGACTGCTCCAGGCTCACAGTTTGACTGCCATGGTACCTGAAGTAGGTAACTTGTATCTGTTGATACGGGGTGAACGTTTACGTCGATTTGTTCCGATCCACTTCCCAAACACTGTTCAGCGACTGGGTTCTGATGAGTCATACGTATACCTACAACACTGAGCACAGTTTCGTTTCGTTGGAGGAATGTGCACATTGTGAAGATGGGCAGGAAAGCGTACATGAAAGTACAGTATTTCAGTTGCATCAGCAAACCATTCAGCAAGGTCAGCAGTGTGTTGTGATACACGTGTGTTTATTTGTCTGCCAGGTGTCGTGGGTGCGGCACAGAGACGTGCACCTGCTGACGGTGGGCAGGTACACGTACACCAACGACCAGCGGTTCCGCGCCATCAACCAGCCGCTGAGCAACGACTGGACGCTGCAGCTCAAGTACCCGCAGCACCGCGACGCCGGCGTCTACGAGTGCCAGGTGTCCACCACGCCGCACATGAGCCACTTCGTGCACCTCAACGTCGTCGGTGAGTCTCATTTCATTCGTTCAAGCAGGCAAGCCAAGCGTTCCTGTTGTTGGTAGCCAAATGTATTGACATTTTTCCCATTCGCTTATTTTACTTAGTAAATGGTGTTAACTCACGGTTCACTAGTAGCGGCAGTAATCCATACCTTTCTCTTCAGGGAAAACCGCAGTGCTGAAGATGGGTACTGCTGTGAGCGGTCATAAACAATCCATGCAAGTAGTAATGCAAAGGACAGCTGAGTACCGCACCAGCGAGGGCGCTGACGCTATATAGTATAGTCCGTCGGTCGACTAGATTGTGAGGAATACTCACAGCCCTCTGCATATTGCCGGAAGGAGGACGTGTTTGCCAGTCTTTAGTGGCTCGTTGGAGGATTAATGTGGGAGGGGGGGGGGGGGGGGGGGAGCACCATCGAAATATCGTGTAGTGTAGCTGACGGCGACCGCAAGACCGAAATTTATTCCAACACTCAGTGCTCCGTGAAAATTTTAAAATTCGTATAAACATTTCGTGACCATCCAACTACATCTACATCTGCATCTATACACCACTGGCTGTCTGAGGTACTTTAGAACCCTATCATTTCCGCTCTCTTAACCACACCATTCTTGTACCTTGCATGTGCATTCTAGAAACTTTCACACTGTCTGCGTGAAGCACAACACCACCGCTCAGTGTATATGCAACTTGAGATGGATGAACATCTCCGAGAAGTTCTAGAAGGCTTAGGTGTCAGTTTTTCCCGTGCGCTGTTCGGGAGTGGAATGGTGGAGAGATAGTATGATAGTGGTTCGACGAACCCTCTGCCAAGCATTTAAATGTGAATTGCAGAGTAGTCATGTAGATGTAGAGTGTAGATGTAGATGTTTACGTAAGAAATCCGGTATTATGTGGTTTCTTTGAATCTACAACCTCTAACTGTTCCTCCATGTAAGAGTTTTAGACAGATGGACAATGCTACAGAATACATCTAATATGAGTTTTAAAACCAACTTCCGTCGTGGATGCATGACATTACAATGAGATTCAGTTTAGCAGCTGCTTCTGCTGTTCCTAGTTTGGTGTTGCCTTTTCGACCTGAACCGTTCAGAATTTCGTGATGGTAGTCCATCACACCACCGCTGCCGCGTTGCCATTGGATTAGAAAGGGTAATTGTCACCCAGAGAGAACAGATTTTCCGCGTCTCACCCCTTTTGCGTAAGCCAACGTCGTCCCATTTTTGTGTTTAATCCTCACCGCTGTTTACCCATTTATTGAGATCAACATGACTTTACAAGGAATTAAGATCTACACCTATCGCCGGCCGCGGTGGCCGTGCGGTTCTGGCGCTGCAGTCCGGAACCGCGGGACTGCTACGGTCGCAGGTTCGAATCCTGCCTCGGGCATGGGTGTGTGTGATGTCCTTAGGTTAGTTAGGTTTAAGTAGTTCTAAGATCTAGGGGACTTATGACCTAAGACTTTGAGTCCCATAGTGCTCAGAGCCATTTGAACCATTTCTACACCTATCAGTAATCACCCAGTTCAAATATGGAACACCATATTGTCCAAAGCTGTCTTCCTTGTGACCATAAAGCGATTTTTCCATTTCATTCATTCCTACCCAAGTCAATAACTAAGGAACAAACGCCATATATACTCTTCAAATTATGTGGCGTTGGTTGGCGGTGGCTCCATCTAGTACATGAAACCAAATGAAAGACAGTTCTCGTAAAACTCTTGCTTTACACACTTCAGTCGCAATCTCCTCACCGAGCGAGGTGGCGCAGTGATTAGCACACTGGACTCGAATTTGGGAGGACGACGGTTCAATCCCGTCTCCGGCCATCCTGATTTAGGTTTTCCGTGATTTCCCTAAATGGCGTCAGGCAAATGCCGGGATGGTTCCTTTGAAAGGGCACGGCCGATTTCCTTCCCTATCCTTCCCTCACCCGAGCTTGCGCTCCGTCTCTAATGACCTCGTTGTCGACGGAACGCTAAACACTAATCTCCTCCTCCTCCGCAATCTCCTCAGGATCCCCTTACAGACATCGCCCCCTTCCAATTTCTTCATTACTTTTCCCTCCTACTCTCCCCTGCGTCTTTCTTTTTCTTTTGCCTTGTTTGACATTTTTTCGCCCATCAAGAACTCTGTCCCCAGAGGAGCGGCGCATTGGTCATGCATCCCGGTTGACATACCATGTACCCCAATTCCTGTTGTTACAGACAATTCGCAATTTTTCACAACACAACTTTTATTGATGTAACTTCAGAAGGTTAAAGACTGAACATACAAATGAAAGGTAACAATAAATAAAAAGTCTCCTAATTGAGGCAAACAGAAGTTCACTTCTTATTTTCCACAGACGTTCGTGGTAACACACTCGCACATTAGTAACAGTCCTATTCCGATACGAAGACGTAATCTTCGACGGTTGCAGTACACGAGGTCGGCCTTCGGCTTGAACTGAACTTCGGGCCTGGTTCTAGCCCCTAAATAGCTGTCTCCAGCCAATCAGATTTCGGCGTAGTGATACTTCCTGCAAGCCGTGGATGGAGCTCCACCTGCAGGAAGTAGTGCTCGGAATGTCTGTTTCCATTATCTTGTGTGTAAATAACCGGTGTTTACCATCGTGCTTTTGGGTATGCCTTTGGGCATAGACAACCTGGTCCTGTGTGGTGTTATATGGGTTGCCGGCCTTCAGGGGGCTACCTTGGCTCAGGTATAACACTTCCTACCCTCCCCCCTCCCCCCCCCCTTCGTATCACCAATTTAGACACGAGCATGAGCAAAAATTTATTCATTTTTCCGCAGAAAATTGTTATAGTGAAACTGTCCTTCTTGGTGTGACACTGATGGAGAAGCCCATCCAACGTATCCGATGGTTTCGAAGATCCTCAACCATAGTGTTGTGCTGTTCGATTAAATTACGAGTAACTTCCCTGAATGCAGTGTATTGATACTATCGTTTCATATCCACATTACTTGTTCCTAATCTTCGATATCCCAAAATTGATAATTATAAACAATGTAATGGAGGAAATACAGGGAAGTACAAGATGTTAATTAAGACAGAAAACGCTGATGGAAACTACAAAGATTCTCTACTCCTTGTGAACGGAAATGATACGTTAGTTAACTGCTCACGTGAAAAGCAGAACTCTGAGAGCGTCGTTTCCTTCCGCAGAACATAATGGCTTCTATCCTTTCCCTCAGTAACGGGGCACGTGTCAGATTTTTACATATGCTGTGCTCCATGTTTTCATGAGCCTACCACATTCTTTCAGGAGGTGCTACAAATTGTACCCTTGGTTCGTCCTGCACATTTCGCGTCTTTCAGACACTTATTCGCCTTCAGAGCTTCTCACTCCACTTTTTATGGACAAATAATCGTCGTATGTAGGCGGAGGTACCTTTCAAGTCCCATCGACGACGGGGTAATTACAAACAGGGCACAAGGCCAAATTGGGCAAGGATGTCGAAATAAGTTGGGCTTGTCTATATCTAGTAAACCATCCGTGCATTTGGCACGAAAAACCCACATACGAGCGCCCACGTCTACATCTACGCGATTACTCTCCTGTTCACAATAAAGTGCCTGGCAAAGGATTCAGTGAACCACCTTCAAGCTGTCTCTCTACCGTTCCACTCTCGAAGACGCGCGGGAAAAACGAGCACTTAAATTTTACTGTGCGAGCCGTGATTTCTCTTATTTTAACGTGAGCATCATTCCTCCCTATGTAGGTGGGTGCCAATCGTAGGAGAAAATCTGTGATTGAAATTTATGAGAAGATCCTGTTGCAACGAAAAACGCCTTTCTTCTAATGATTGCCACTCCAATTCACGTATCATATCTGTGGCACTACCTCCCATATTGCGGGGTAATACAAAACGAGCTGCCCTTCTTTATGCTATTTCGATATCAGCCGTTAGTCCCACCTGATCCGGATCCCACACCGCACAGCAATACTCCAGAATAGGGCGGACAAGCGTGGTGTAAGCAGTCTCTATAGTAGGCCTGTTGCACCTTCTAAGTGTTCTGCCAATTAAATGCAGTCTTTGGTTTTCTTTACCCAAATCATTATCTATGTGATCGTTTCAATTTAGGTTATTTGTAATTGTAATCCCTAAGTATTTAGTTGAATTTACAGCCTTCAGATTTGTGTGACTTATCACGTAATTGAAATTTGACGGATTTGTTTTAGTACTCATGTGAATAACTTCACACTTTTTTTAAGGAAATTCATATGTACCTCGTGCCTACGTATAAAGTCTATCAACCATTTCGCAATATTGTAAGGTTATTTCGAGTTAACAAGAGAGAAACAGCAACATTATTGTACGTTTTGGCTTCTGACAAATGACTGTAATCTTCAAGAATATTCTACATCATGATTTCATCCCCGAAATTGAAATGTCCCATCTGCATGACGATTATTTGGTATAACGAGGCGGGGTACTAGCCGCGGTACAACAGTCAAATTGCACCTGCTCCATAACGCGGTCGGGTGAAAGCAGAAGCTTTTTCGCTGTAATTACTCTCCGCACACGTCACGCATTTGGCATGAATTCTGGACGGCAGATTTAATTAACAAAGTGGCGCTGTCGGGGTTTGTTTGAATTGAAACATCTCCGCCGGCCTATTTATTCTGCAAGGTACACAGGCGGTTTGCATATGTACACCGAGTGGTTTAAACACTGATACGTGATCTGTTAACTACTCTAGTTGATGAGACTGTTCTAGTTACAAGTGTGGCAGTCCGTGATAAGCAGTTAACGTAGCACTAATCAACAAAACTCGTGCACCAACTACCGTGACTACAAAGTTCCTGACAGCACTTCGGCGCCGCTGGTTTTAATCACTATGCAGGTTACCCCGTTGCCAGGAACATAAACGATATCTGAAGTACCAGTTACCCGCCACAGACACAGAATCATAAAAACACTGGTAGTAAAAAAAAAGATGAACAAAGTAACGTTTATACTGGAAACAAAACACGAAGGAATTACCCAAATGGATGTTACGTACGTGTACAATCAAACAAATGGTTACAATAAGAGAAAAGTAGGATTATTTATTCAAGAGAAAGAGCTTCATAAATTGAGCTAGTCAATAACACGTTGGTCCACCTCAGCCGCTTATGCAAGCTATTACTCGGCTTGTCATTAATTGATAGAGATTCTGGATGTCCTCCTGAGACGTATCGAATTGAATTATGTCCAATTTTCGCGTTGGATCGTCAGTATCTCGAGCTGAGTATAGGGTCCTGTCTATAATGCTACAAAAGTGTTCAGTTGGGAAGAGATCTGACTCCTTGAGCGCGAAAGTAGTTTTCGGCAAACACAAAAACAAGCGTTAGAGACTCTCGCCGTGTGACATGTAAGCCGCTGTGACTTGCCAAGGAGGGCAACAGAAAGTGGTTGGTATCACCACTGTCCAGGGCGTCTCCAGACACAATCTTCTGCCTGGAACATCACTGACTGGAGTAGAACTGTCTTCAATGATGAGTCTCAATTCAGACTGAGCCCCGGTGATCAGCGAGGACCTGTCTGGAGACGCACCGAGCAGCTGTGGGATACCAAACTGATTGTCACCCACCATGCGGCCCGACCACAGAAATCATGTTCGGTTGTGCCATTTCATTTAATAGCAGGATCTCTTCGGTTGTCATCAGCACAGTGATACGTCGACGATGTTGTACCCCACATTTTCCTTTCCTTCGTGGCAAGCCATCCTGGGCTTACATTTCAACAAGATAATTGTGAATTTCAACATGATAGTACCAAACACTACCTTGGCCAGCAAGGTCGCCGAATCTCTCCCCAAATGAGAACGTTTGGAGCATTGTCGACAGAGCTCTCCAACCAGCTCGGGATTTTGACGATCTAATGCACCAACTTGAAAGAATATAGCACGTTATTTCTCAAGAGGACAACCAAAAACTCTGTCACTCAATGCTAAACCGAATAACTGCTCACATAAGGGCCAGAGGTTGATCAACGAGTTAATGAGTGGCTAAGTCGTTTGTTTGTCTGTGCATGTACGTGACATCTACCTATTTCAATCCCGTTTGGATAATTCCTTCTTGCTACTTTTTTTTGTCCTAGGGCGAATGTAATACGCAATCATCTGATTCCTGAATCGTTAGGTATTACAGCAGTTGTTCGAGAGTGCCAGTACTGTGCAATAGTTACGAGGATTGGTTGTTATTGTCAAGGAGCGATATTCTAATTGTGGCCGACCAATCGACTATAATCTCCAGTAACTTCCTTTAATCACTTTAAGCGAATGCTGGAATTGACTCATAGAAAGGAGAACACAACTTTATCTTCTCTCATTTCATCCTGTCGGAGCCAGTTTTTCGTCTCAATGACCTTCATAAATCGACAAATTGGTAATCTGTTCGTATAAAAATGTTTCGCTTGTTGGAACATTTACAACTTAAAATCACTGACAGTGATTTATGGAACAGCAACACCTATTAACGTTAAGCATCCGTAGGAGAAGTAAGTTCTCCAGTTTAAATACCTTGGATCACGTTTCAACAGTAAAAATATCGTAAAAATGGATATAAATGAAAGAACATACTCAGAGTCAAATGTCTGTACTCACCAAGCGACCCACTCAAAAGTAAAGCTTTGTCAATCCCCACAAAGATGAAGATATACAACGCTATCATCTACCCCTTAGTATTGCACGGTTCAGAAAGCTGGACGCATACAAAGAATGAAAGAGAAAACCTTAATGTTTTCGAAAGAAAAGTAATGAGAAAAATCTGGGGAACCCTGTTGGAGAATGGCGTATGGATAATTCGAAAGAACAATGAAAATTATCAGTTAATGAAGGAACCCACAATCATCCAGAAATTAAAGAGTATGCAATGGGCTGAACAAATGGTTCAAATGGCTCTGAGCACTATGGGACTCAACTGCTGAGGTCATTAGTCCCCTAGAACTTAGAACTAGTTAAACCTAACTAACCTAAGGACATCACAAACATCCATGCCCGAGGCAGGATTCGAACCTGCGACCGTAGCGGTCTTGCGGTTCCAGACTGCAGCGCCTTTAACCGCACGTGGGCTGAACATGTGGCTAGAATGGAAAACAACAGAACCACCTAGAAAGGATTTGAAGGAACTCTCCAGGCAACAAGACCATTAGGCCGACCTCGTAAAAGGTGGAAAGATGACATAGAGAAGGTCATCACAGCATTAGGAATTTCCTCAGGTTCGAGAGAGGCTGCGAGAGATAGAAGGCGGCGGAAGCAGATCGTTGATGCAGCGCGTGGTCTGCAGGGCCTGTGATCACTGAGAAGAGAGAGAGAAGAGAGAGATGTAAGTGATTTTAAATCCTGTCTCTGTGATTCAACAATGATCTCAGACTTCTAGTAATGGTGATTCTACTGACAATTCAAATGTACGTTTTAAGGGAAAACAATTTCTAAACAGCTGAACAAGGCGACAAAATTAAAGGGCGTAAAACAGTTTGTCAATATTGTCTGGTTGTCTGAAGTGAATTCTACAAGTCAAGAGACATATTTTATTTGTGATTTAACAGGTAGAAAGGATTATCTTCCGATGTATTGCAGCCCAGTTTCTTCTCTGAAGATCCTTCCTGAACGGAACAGTTAAATGTTTATGCCGTATGTATTGTTTCACGGGATGTGTCGATCTGGAGAAAGGCTTCTCCAATGTAAAAATGATGCAAACTAGAAATTCTGAGAGAAGTAGGTGTAGCCCGTAGCGAAAGCCAGGTAATGTACAATACCCGTAAGGACCAGGAAGGAACAATAGAATGAGAACTCCAGAACGAATTACACGGATTAGATAGAGAGTAGGATGAGGATGTATCCTTTCGCTCCTACTGTTTAGTCTGTACATCGAAGAATCAATGACGAAATTATGATAGGGTAAGGAGCGGAATTGTACTTCAGGGTGAAAGAATACAATGATGACACTGTTACCCTCAGTGGAAGCGACGAAGAGATAACAGATGTAATGCATGGAAAGAGAAATCAACTGTCCTCACACTACGGATTGACAGTAATCAGCGGACAGACGAAATTAGCGAGGAGTAGCAAATATGAGCACAGTGAGGAATATAACATCAAAGCTAGGGGACAGGAACAGACGAAGTGAAGGAATTCTGCTACGTTGGCAGAAAAACCACTTACGAGGAATGAAACAAGCAGGACATGAAAAGCAGACTACCCGATATAAAGATTAACTCAAGGCCAAAAGAAATCTAGTATAAAACAAGGTCTTAATACGAGGAAACAATTTCCGTTAGTATACGTATAGACTACAGAACCGTGTGAAAGTGAATCATGGACTTTGTGGAAAATTGAAAAGAAGAGAATCGAAGTGTCTGTGCTGTGGTGCTACTGAGAACGTAGAAATAACAAAATTATAGGGCATAAGGTAAGATATCGGCGAATAACTGGCAACGAACTAAAGCTGTGGAGAGTACAAACTCTTATGAAAGACAAAAATCGGAATATATTCAACCAATAACTGAGGACTTTGGGTATAAGTGCTACCCAGAGATGAAAATGTTGGCATCTGAGAGCAAGTCGTGGCAGGTCACATCAAAGTAGCCAGTGGGTTCAAGACTCCAAAAAATTATGGCTAATCAGATTGGAACTCTATATGAGTAGACAAATTATTAAGCCACACTATGTTACTTCGGAATCAGGTTTCCCGTCGAATCCGAATTTGGGAGAAACTGGATGGGTTCTTCACTGCGTACTAACGACGTAATGATAGTGATTCATGTCGTTCTTTTCCGAGTGGAAATTAGACTCTTAACCGTTCTTAAAATTAGTATATAATAGGAAACCGTTAACGTGAAAATAGTTTCTCACGGAATTTTGTGTATCATGTTCTATACAACCGACGTTTTAATCATATCTATTTGAAAATTACTGTATTAGGCAATATAGTTTACAACCACCTTGATTACAGTCGAGATATTTGCACCTTTAATTTCTTTCTCGGAGTATTACGCATATAAAGTTTGGTTTAGAGAATCTCCCTAAACTTTAAGATGGGTACTATTCATTGTGCTGAATACACAATATTATGGACACAGGAAACATCAAGCTCTGCTCATTCCGGCCTCAAAAAGTCACAGAGATCTGCTCATGTGTGTATATGTCATCACTGTCGGCTGAAACATCCTTTCAGGTTTCCCCACAGTTATTCACTTCGGTTCAAATTAAGAAACTTTGGAAACCATTTGGGAAGAGCTCCTCGTCGCAAGTTTAATATGGTGGACAAAACAACACCGGTAATGAATCTTTCTGCGTAAAGAAATGTGAAACTTTACTCTCCAGGAAGAAAATAGGGCCAGAAAGCGTTGAAGTGTGTCTTCAGTATCACAGCGTACTTCGGAAGCAAATTTTCCTAAAACAATTCCTTAGGTTTATGACAGATCCCACGACGCTCATTGTTCCCGTATCGAAGTGTCTGTGCTGTGGTGCTACTGAGAACGTAGAAATAACAAAATTATAGGGCATAAGGTAAGATATCGGTGAATAACTGGCAACGAACTAAAGCTGTGGAGAGTGCAAACTCTTATGAAAGACAAAAATCGGAATATATTCAACCAATAACTGAGCGATCGTGTGAGACCCAACTCGCGTTATTTGTTCATGAGACCCAGAAAATATTAGATACAGGCTCCCAGGTAGATGCTATTTTTCTTGACTTCCGGAAGGCGTTCGATACAGTTCCGCACTGTCGTCTGATAAAGTAAGAGCCTACGGAATATCAGACCAGCTGTGTGGCTGGATTGAAGAGCTTTTAGCAAACAGAACACAGCATGTTATCAATGGAGAGACGTCTACAGACGTTAAAGTAACTTCTGGCGTGCCACAGGGGAGTGTTATGGGACCATTGCTTTTCACAATATATATAAATGACCTAGTAGATAGTGTCGGAAGTTCCATGCGGCTTTTTGCGGATAATGCTGTAGTATACAGAGACGTTGCAGCATTAGAAAATTGTAGCGAAATGCAGGAAGATCTGCAGCGGATAGGCACTTGGTGCAGGGAGTGGCAACTGCCCCTTAACATAGACAAATGTAATGTATTGCGAATACATAGAAAGAAGGATCCTTTATTGTATGATTATATGATAGCGGAACAAACACTGGTAGTAGTTACTTCTGTAAAATATCTGGGAGTATGCGTGCGGAACGATTTGAAGTGGAATGATCATATAAAATTAATTGTTGGTAAGGCGGGTACCAGGTTGAGATTCATTGGGAGAGTGCTTAGAAAATGTAGTCCATCAACAAAGGAGGTGGCTTACAAAACACTCGTTCGACCTATACTTGAGTATTGCTCATCAGTGTGGGATCCGTACCAGATCGGGTTGACGGAGGAGATAGAGAAGATCCAAAGAAGAGCGGCGCGTTTCATCACAGGGTTATTTGGTAACCGTGATAGCGTTACGGAGATGTTTAATAAACTCAAGTGGCAGACTCCGCAAGAGAGGCGCTCTGCATCGCGGTGTAGCTTGCTCGCCAGGTTTCGAGAGAGTGCGATTCTGGATGAGGTATCGAATATATTGCTTCCCCCTACTTGTACCTCCCGAGGAGATCACGAATGTAAAATTAGAGAGATTAGAGCGCGTACGGAGGCTTTCAGACAGTCGTTCTTCCCGCGAACCATACGCGACTGGAACAGGAAAGGGAGGTAATGACAGTGGCACGTAAAGTGCCCTCCGCCACACACCGTTGGGTGGCTTGCGGACTATAAATGTAGATGTAGATGTATTGAAAACAGAAATCGGTATGCGAATATAACATCTTTTCATTTATCCACAGGTTCGCTGT
Organism: Schistocerca nitens; assembly: GCF_023898315.1. Lineage (NCBI taxonomy): Eukaryota > Metazoa > Arthropoda > Insecta > Orthoptera > Acrididae > Schistocerca > Schistocerca nitens. The sequence goes on along the minus strand of NC_064621.1, from coordinate 475,419,617 downwards.
CGGCGTTTCATCGCTTAGTATTTGTCAACATTACGAGAAGAATTGAGCAAGGTGACCGCTCGAGCATTCCAGTTAGACTGCTCATGACACTCACTTAGAAACTTCCATCAGGGGTTGGAAAACTGTATCCAGTCATGTTATTGTAGTCGATAATATGAACTTGAGTTTCGTATCTTGACGCTGCACAAGAAGTAACAAAATCATATACCGAATAAACACCGTTAAGCCATGTTTCCGTTACCTTGATAAATTTAAAGTGCGTACTTTCTTACGGTGCGTGTTCTGGACCGAACGTTCCTGTTAAAGAGATACTGGCGTGAGATAACGGAAGAATGGGATTCAGATACCTGTTAGGCCAATGGAATTAAGGTACTCTATTCATTCTCTCACTGGAGACGAACACCGAGATGTACCTAGGAGCCACATGACCTACACGTTGGCAGAAATGTACAAACAGATTTCTATACCGTTCTGCCGTGATAGTGCTCTCTCGCTAAATCAGTTTTAATTGCTGAGCTAGAACATAATAAAATGTCAGCCAACCAGTGCAAATGAAACTGTACTAGAGACACAAAGAGTTCATACAAAGGGCAATTAAATACAGAGGCTTTCAGAATGTAGGCATAAACAATTTGCGTAACTCGTCTACGGTATCAGTGTTGAATGAAATAATATATTCCTCTTGTTGTGTCTGAAACTAGTGGTGCGTCAGCAAGTGTTTTACGGCAGCGTAGCAGGTGGCCGCATCGTGTCTGTTCTCTATGAGATGCCACGTCGCTTAGGCGTTCATTACTCCTTTTTTAACATCCTATGACATAGTGGTGCACGTCGAGCTAGCGTTCAGGTAATTGAGGAGGCAATAGTGAATTCGGTGTCTTCTACGTGAAACCTTATGTAATTAAATTAACATTATTTACCAACAGTGGGAGTCAAATTAGCCACAGTACTGTGTGTTTGCTTTAATTATGAGGGCTGCCCAGAAGATACTGCACTGCCGTTTTTTCTTTAACAGTTCTTTATTGAACATAATGAGAATGACACATACGAAAGAACGATGTTTTATCCACACACCTTATTATTCCACATAATCTACATCCCGTTCTATGGCCTACCTCCAGCAAGAAACTAGGTCGTGTATGCCCTGTTGGTCCTGATGGCCGGGCCAGTGCTTCACTGTGTGAAGCACCTCCTCTTCGTCCTCAAAATTCTTCCATGAATGGCATCCTTTAATGTCCTCGCGAGTGATATCATCACCTCGCTGCAACATGTCACTTGTGACAGCCGTTAATGGTTTCCCCAACCGCTGCAAATCGCCGAGCCACCTTCTGGTAATCTCACCCCCCGTGTCCAGCGACTAACTGTACTTCTATCGACCACATACGCTTCACAGACTTTGCACAAGCGTTTGTGAGTATTCCCCACAGTTTCTTTGTCTGCAATGAGAAATTCAACGACGGCACGTTGCTTGTAACGTCCAGCACCTACAGACGCCATTTTGAAACTGTCCTGCAGCAGCACTATCTGTTGGAAGTGTCGGAAACTTGGCGCGCACTCTCTGGAGACTTCAAACAGTACATAAGCAATGTTTTGCATTCATAGCATTGTTTTCGGCTAAAAAAAAGATGCGGTGCATTACTTTCTAGGTATACCTCGTACTTTCCAAAGATTCATTCCGCAAACGAAATACACTCCTGGAAATGGAAAAAAGAACACATTGACACCGGTGTGTCAGACCCACCATACTTGCTCCGGACACTGCGAGAGGGCTGTACAAGCAATGATCACACGCACGGCACAGCGGACACACCAGGAACCGCGGTGTTGGCCGTCGAATGGCGCTAGCTGCGCAGCATTTGTGCACCGCCGCCGTCAGTGTCAGCCAGTTTGCCGTGGCATACGGAGCTCCATCGCAGTCTTTAACACTGGTAGCATGCCGCGACAGCGTGGACGTGAACCGTATGTGCAGCTGACGGACTTTGAGCGAGGGCGTATAGTGGGCATGCGGGAGGCCGGGTGGACGTACCGCCGAATTGCTCAACACGTGGGGCGTGAGGTCTCCACAGTACATCGATGTTGTCGCCAGTGGTCGGCGGAAGGTGCACGTGCCCGTCGACCTGGGACCGGACCGCAGCGACGCACGGATGCACGCCAAGACCGTAGGATCCTACGCAGTGCCGTAGGGGACCGCACCGCCACTTACCAGCAAATTAGGGACACTGTTGCTCCTGGGGTATCGGCGAGGACCATTTGCAACCGTCTCCATGAAGCTGGGCTACGGTCCCGCACACCGTTAGGCCGTCTTCCGCTCACGCCCCAACATCGCGCAGCCCGCCTCCAGTGGTGTCGCGACAGGCGTGAATGGAGGGACGAATGGAGACGTGTCTTCAGCGATGAGAGTCGCTTCTGCCTTGGTGCCAATGATGGCCGTATGCGTGTTTGGTGCCGTGCAGGTGAGCGCCACAATCAAGACTGCATACGACCGAGGCACACAGGGCCAACACCCGGCATCATGGTGTGGGGAGCGATCTCCTACACTGGCCGTACACCACTGGTGATCGTCGAGGGGACACTGAATAGTGCACGGTACATCCAAATCGTCATCGAACCCATCGTTCTACCATTCCTAGACCGGCAAGGGACCTTGCTGTTCCAACAGGACAATGCACGTCCGCATGTATCCCGTGCCACCCAACGTGCTCTAGAAGGTGTAAGTCAACTACCCTGGCCAGCAAGATCTCCGGATCTGTCCCCCATAGAGCATGTTTGGGACTGGATGAAGCGTCGTCTCACGTGGTCTGCACGTCCAGCACGAACGCTGGTCCAACTGAGGCGCCAGGTGGAAATGGCATGGCAAGCCGTTCCACAGGACTACATCCAGCATCTCTACGATCGTCTCCATGGGAGAATTGCAGCCTGCATTGCTGCGAAAGGTGGATATACACTGTACTAGTGCCGACATTGTGCATGCTCTGTTGCCTGTGTCTATGTGCCTGTGGTTCTGTCAGTGTGATCATGTGATGTATCTGACCCCAGGAATGTGTCAATAAAGTTTCCCCTTCCTGGGACAATGAATTCACGGTGTTCTTATTTCAATTTCCAGGAGTGTAGTTGTGATGAGCTTTACATTTCCACGAGTTTAGCTGACGTATATAACTAGTCTAGATAAGGCTGTGGATTGACTTCCTGCTTGTTACGAGCAGATGCCAGCGGTAGACTTGAAGGGCCTCTTCCTCTTGCAAACGATTGTCAGAGTTTGCCGATTTCATGTACCTCACAATGTTGCCTAAGCAGGACCCCGATATAGCACCAATCATTCGCCTGATGCTAACTGCCACGCAGTGCACGGATCTGGCTGTAATTACACTGTTGTTGTTGTTGTTGTGGTCTTCAGTCCTGAGACTGGTTTGATGCAGCTCTCCATGCTACTCTATCCTGTGCAAGCTTCTTCATCTCCCAGTACCTACTGCAACCTTCATCCTTCTGAATCTGCTTAGTGTATTCATCTCTTGGTCTCCCTCTACGATTTTTACCCTCCACGCTGCCCTCCAATGCTAAATTTGTGATCCCTTGACGCCTCAAAACATGTCCTACCAACCGATCCCTTCTTCTAGTCAAGTTGTGCCACACACTTCTCTTCTCCCCAATCCTATTCAATACCTCCTCATTAGTTACGTGATCTACCCACCTTATCTTCAGCATTCTTCTGCAGCACCACATTTCGAAAGGTTCTATTCTCTTCTTGTCCAAACTGGTTATCGTCCATGTTTCACTTCCATATATGGTTACACTCCATACAAATACTTTCAGAAACGACTTCCTGACACTTAAATCTATACTCGATGTTAACAAATTTCTCTTCTTCAGAAACGATTTCCTTGCCATTGCCAGTCTACATTTTATATCCTCTCTACTTCGACCATCATCAGTTATTTTGCTCCCTAAATAGCAAAACTCCTTTACTACTTTAAGTGTCTCATTTCCTAATCTAATTCCGTCAGCATCACCCAACTTCATTCGACTTCATTTCATTATCCTCGTTTTGCTTTTGTTGATGTTCATCTTATATCCTCCTTTCAAGACACTGTCCATTCCGTTCAACTGCTCTTCCAAGTCTTTTGCTGTCTCTGACAGAATTACAATGTCGTCGGCGAACCTCAAAGTTTTTACTTCTTCTCCATGCATTTTAATACCTACTCCGAATTTTTCTTTTGTTTCCTTTACTGCTTGCTCAATATACAGATTGAATAACATCGGAGAGAGGCTACAACCCTGTCTCACTTCTTTCCCAACCACTGCTTCCCTTTCATGCCCCTCGACTCTTATAACTGCCATCTGGTTTCTGTACACATTGTAAATAGCCTTTCGCTCCCTGTATTTTACCCCTGCCACCTTCAGAATTTGAAAGAGAGTATTACAGTTAACGTTGTCACAAGCTTTCTCTAAGTCTACAAATGCTAGAAACGTAGGTTTGCCTTTTCTTAATCTTTCTTCTAAGATAAGTCGTAAGGTTAGTATTGCCTCACGTGTTCCAACATTTCTACGGAATCCAAACTGATCTTCCCCGAGGTCCGCTTCTACCAGTTTTTTCCATTCGTCTGTAAAGAATTCGTGTTAGTATTTTGCAGCTGTGACTTATTAAACTGATAGTTCGGTAATTTTCACATCTGTCAACACCTGCTTTCTTTGGGATTGGAATTATTATATTCTTCTTGAAGTCTGAGGGTATTTCGCCTGTCTCATACATCTTGCTCACCAGATGGTAGAGTTTTGTCATGACTGGCTCTCCCAAGGCTATCAGTAGTTCTAATGGAATGTTGTCTACTCCCGGGGCCTTGTTTCGACTCAGGTCTTTCAGTGCTCAGTCAAACTCTTCACGCAGTATCTTATCTCCCATTTCATCTTCATCTACATCCTCTTCCATTTCCATAATACTGTCCTGAAGTACATCGCCCTTGTATAAACCCTCTATATACTCCTTCCACCTTTCTGCCTTCCCTTCTTTGCTTAGAACTGGGTTGCCATCTGAGCTCTTGATAATCATGCAAGTGGTTCTCTTCTCTCCAAAGGTCTCTTTAATTTTCCTGTAGGCAGTATCTATCGTACCCCTAGTGAGACAAGCCTCCGGATCTAAAGTATTCTGAATATTAGTGAATATTAATATAGGGTATGTCTACGCTTCACCTTTATGACAGCTTTAATTCCGCTGGGGTCCCATTCAGTGATATGTCTGAATGTCTGTGGAGGAAATGTAGTCCATTCTTCCTCAAGAGCAGGAACTAGAGACCATACTGATGTTGGACGCTGTGATCTGGAACAACGTTGACGCTCTAATTCATCCCATTTCATTAGGTTCATGTGGAGACTATGTGTCGGCCACTCTATTCCGGGAATATTATTGTCTACAAAACAAAGCTTCACAGATGCTGCTGTATGACAGGGTACGTTGTTATCCTGATAGAATCATCGTCTCAGAGCTGTTCTTGTACTGTACCTAATACACAACGCTGTAAAATGTCTTCATCCCATTCCGCTTTTAGCGCTTTGCCAAGCGCAAGAAGGGGAGAATTCCATAATCACGAAAAACTCACCCATGTCGTAACATCATCAACTCCTTACCTCACTGTTGGCATTACACGAGGTGGCAGTCTACGTTATCCAGGGATTCGTCAAATTCACAACTTTCCACCTGATTGCCACAGGCTGTTGTGTGATTCATTAGTCCAAATCATGCGCATCCAGTCATCCATCATCACTATTTACACCACCTTAAGCGTCGCTTAGCACTGACAAGAGATATGTGGCTTATGAGAAGCTACTCTACCAGTATACTCTGTTCCCCTCAACTCCCCAAGCACAGTCATTCTGCTAGTTGGACTTCTGGTAGCACTATGGAATTCACGAGTGAATCCTTCCACTGTTTTAATGCGATTTTTCGTTATCGCTCTCTGCAATGTTCGACGGTCCCTATCCACCAGTGTTTTAGATCTTCCTGTTGCTGTTATAAGTGTTGTTGTTCTTTCACGTTTCCACTTGAGAATCACATCACCAACAGTCGATTCTGGTAGCTTTAGAACTGGGGCGGCCACGACGTGCGAAATTTCACGCAGGGGCGCCAAAGCGCGGCCTGTCACTCGGGTTTGCTCGGTCCGTCTCGGAAGTACACGATGCGGCGTGACATTTCACGTAGTAGTGCGATGCGGTACTGTCTCTTCCGGGTTGTATTTGGTATTTTTTCGAAGAGAAGGATGAAACTCCTCAGTGTCTATTACGTAGTCACATAATCGGCGGGCACTACAGATATGGTCTAGAGCGGTATTACACCACAACGGAACAGGAATTTCAATATTTAGTGGCCGATCAAAGAGAAAATACGTTGGCGGACCTAAAAAGATGTGGTGTTGTAGAGCAAGCCACTCTCAGCGTCAGAAACGCACGGAAATCATTGTATGTGTGGTGTTTATATTTGTTTTTATATGCTTATAGAAATCCAATGCGTTTACAGTCCGTTCTATTGTTTTTGATATCCAATCGGCAACCACCAGCAGCGGCCCGCCATTTAAAGCAAGCTACAAAATGGCGCTGGGATGTAATATACCTTTCAGCGGTGGCGAGTACCTTAAAAAGTGCATTGTTGAGACAGCGGAACTCGTGACGGAATTGGAAGTACAAACGTTTTCTGAAATTAGTATGTTGCGCTGCCATGGCAGCGGATGTCAACAGGCACTTAATTGATAATGCCAGCAAGTTTATGGCGTTCTCAATTGTTTTGGACGAGTCCATCAACATTTCGAACCCGGCCCAACATGCGATTTATGTTTCTGTAATCGGCAGCAATTTGCACTAAGCATAAAAACTGTTAGGTTTGGTGCCAATGAAAGACACAACCAGAGGAATCGACTCTCTGGAAACTGCTGAAAGTCAGATGGAGCCGTTGGTCTGAATTGGAACACGTTGGTCTCAGTTGCCACTGACGAAGCGCCAGTGATGCGCGGGGCACAACGTGGACTCTTGGCATTGTTGCGCAAAAAACTATAACGATCAACAATTTGTACGGAATTCATTGTTCCGTGCATCAAGAAGCACTGTGTTTAAGATTGTAGGGGTGGAGAACGTCTGAAACTGGTGTTCCGAATAGTAAATTATTTTAACTCATACGGGTTATAACACTGTCAGTTTCAACAGTTTTTGATAGAACTGCAGGAACAATATGGAGGCGTGATTTACTGCAGCGAACTACCTTTTTTAAGTCGAGGGTCTTGCTTGGAACGATCCTTCGAGTTAAGAACACGTTAGTAATCAATTTACAAAAGAAAAAGGAAAAGAGGAACCTACATTAGAAGATACGGAATGGATTGCAGATCTCGCATATTCAGTTGAGTTGACATCCTCAATAAGACGTTGCAAGGTGAGAAGCAATTAACATCTGATTTAACTGGGAAAGTTGGATTCATTTAAAATGAAAATTACATTGTTGAAGGAACAGCTTCTGAAAAAGGGCACCGCCCGCTTCCCTGAACTCTCTGGTGTTAATGAAAATGCGCATTTTGAACAAATACAGGAACAGTTTTCAGATCGTTTTCAGGACACTGCCAACCTCGCATCTGTTTTCTGGACTCTTTCAAGATCATTTGTTGTATCAGTTGAAAGCGCCCCCGTTGATTTGGAAATGGAACTGATCGATCTGCAAAATGGCTCTGAGCACTATGGGACTTAACTGCTGTGGTCATCAGTCCCCTAGAACTTAGAACTACTTAAACCTAACTAACCTAAGGACATCACACACATCCATGCCCGAGGCAGGATTCGAACCTGCAACCGTAGCGGTCGCGTGGTTCCAGACTGTGGTGCCTAGAACCGCTCGGCCACCCCGGCCAGTGATCGATCTGCACTTTCATTCCCTATTAAAAGATAAATTGTGTTACGTTAGAACCGTAGAGGAATTGTACGAATGTTTTCCTCGGGAACAGTTTCCACGTTTCCGTAACGAGCTTGCAAAAGTGATAGCCATGTTTGGATCAATTTTGTTTCTAAATATTGTTTTCAGTAATAAAAACTAAATAAGTCAAGATTACGTGGTAGCCTCAGTGACGACGATCCGATAAACTGCCTGTACCTGTCAGTGTGCCTACACTTCGTACAAGATACTGACATTTATGTCTGCAGCGAACCAGAAGTAATTAGATAATGAGGGTAGTTTTGTTCTGTTTATGATATATTAAGTTGAGAATAGTAGCCATGGGACTGTCGGTAGAGAAGTGCTCAATAGCAATTTCTTTTTCTGTCAAATGTAGTCACGATAATTTATTCCGTTCCTAACGCTATGCTATGGAGACTATTTGCTAAATCCGCTGGTCAAGAATAAACTCATTTTCCCAACTTTTTTTATTAAGGAAACTACAATAACCCACCAACAGTAACACACTCTTCAGAACTAACAAAACAATAACGATCCCTTCTGCGGATCAAGTAAATAACAACTGATTCCTATAATCAGGGTTCCATTCGACTTTATACGGGTACAACTGTTCCACGTCGAAGTCGGCTGTTAGCAGCTAGTAGATAGCCTAACACCACGGAAGCGACGTCTCACAATCGTTGCGGAAGAGAGGATAGTCAAGGTGGCACATCGCTGAACAGGCAAATCTTCTCCTCACACGGCTAGTCTAGAACTGCCTGCTGAACGGCCGGGCGCCGGCTTATCTAGTCCCGGGCGGAAAGATATTTCCTGGACTATTTGTACACACGTGATCCCCAAGGAATATATCTTCGATCGTCACGCCCCCTTCCTCCGCTGCTGGTTGATGCCTTCTGATAGACGTTGACCGTACCTACTTGTTTGTTGTCGACTATGGTACTTGCTGGTAAACATTGTTGCGTTGGCCAGACTTCACAGCGGAGTCGGCAACCAGCGTCGCTGGTTTGTCTGCAAAGTTGACGCTTCAGTAGGCGTCTGTGGTTACTGCAGCGCTATTTTTTGCCTCTTTTTAAATATGTCAACTGGAAAGTAAACATTTTACGTGTAACAATGTCTGGCATAATATTACTGGTGTAATGCCACTGCAAATTCAACTATATTTTATTTGTATTTTTTTATCGTCTCTTGTATCATGCTGGCCGCTGCGGCCGAGCGGTTCTAGGTTGGTTAGGTTTTCGTAGTTATAAGTCTAGCGGACTGATGACCTCAGATGACCTTAGTGCTTACAGCAATTTGAACTATTTTTTCTCGTACCAAATTCCAGTAACAGTACATTGCCACTCGTTATTCCACATAGCTTAAGCTATTCAGCTTCCTTAATATAGTGTAATACGAAATCAAGCCACATGCAAGCCGGTCTGTGTTCTGTGCGCCACCGCTCTGCAGTCTGAGCGGCGCGTGTGCAGTTTCTGCAGAGAGAGAATAGAGTGCTGGTGGGGGAAACGTGCACGGAGACGAGAAATAGCGGCCCACGTGCGGAAGCGCCGCCCGTGTGCTTATTTTCTTGCCGGCCCTGCTTTAGAACAGTTAGAATGTCGCTGATGGATTAGTTACTTAGGTGACATCCAGTCAGGAGTCCATGTTCGCGATCAACGACCCCTCCTGACTAAGACGTTCGTCTGTTACTGTTCGCTGCTGAAAACACAGTACTCCACGTCCTGTTTTATACTTGCAGGTCCGCCTCTCGTGATTTCTAGTAGTCGATTCTGCATTACATGGGGGTCTGCCGATACTTTCAGTCAGTGAGTGTTTTTCACGTGAAAATTCAAAAAGTATTAGTTTTCAGGATATGTATAATGAAAATAATATAACTGTGAAGTGTTCTAACTATACAACCAGATCCAAAACGCAACCTCCTTCTTCACCTTTGAAATCATGGATCCAATCGATAGACTTCGTTATATATATAGGAAAAAGTTTAGGTTAGTGCGTAAGTTCGTAACGTTTTTCCGTAGGCTTATAAACACAACAGACCCATACAACAGAGACTTTAATCATCAATAATATATTCTCATTCACTATTTACAACAGTCTGTCAACGCTGTGGGAACATGTCGATTCCGCATCTGTAGAAATCGCGTGATTTTGAAGCGAAGAAATAGGAGAACCATTTTCGCAGTGCATTTTCAACCAGAAAGGAAATTCCTCGGAGGCTGTTTGATAGAGAGCGGCAATCTTAGTGCACAAGAACGGATAAATAAGGTCGGTGTGGAATGACTTCCCATCCAAGCTCCTGTAGAGCGTATTTTGTCAGTCTAGTAGAATGTGGGCGGGCGTTATCGTGAAGTACCACTTCATACCGTCTTCCTGGTCGTTGTGCTTGGACTGCGTGTACAAAGCGTCTCAGTTGATGACACTAAACGTCAGCAGAGATGGTTACACCTTGGGGACGCGCTTAGTACAACATACCGTCGGTTTTCCATCAGATGCATAACATTTTCTTTCGTGGACGCGCGCAGGACTTTATAGAGGGAGTTGCTGCTTTGTTTGGAGTTAACCATTCCTTTCTTTTCCTTAATGTTATCATAAAGACATGATTTCTCGTCAGCAGTAACGATATACTATAGGAATGGTCGGTCTCGTTTATTAAGCAATTGATGACGAGCAAGCAGAAATGCACATATGGCCAGCCACCGATTTTTGTAATGCTTAGGGCATGTGGTATCCATACACCCGTTTTTTAAACCTTCCCCATAGCATGAAAGGGTTGCTCCATGGTATAATGATCACACTTAATTATATTTACCAATTGTGGAGAAAAATGAGGTGCATCATTGTGGATTAATATGTTTAAACGATCCTTATCACACCTCCATGGTCTTCCTGAACGCGGAGTGTTACTAATGTGGAAACGGTCCTCCGCAAAAGAGAAAACAGTTTCCTTGCCGTGTTCTGTACACTGGCACTATACTCATACACGGATAAAATGTTTCCGGCTGCCTGCGCTGTCGTCACCTCTCTGCTCAACTCAAACGGAAGAATACGTCGGAAATGTTCTGTGTTCAAAATTGGCACTCCAGTTACTAGCATTGACAGCTCAACTCAGTTCCTCCAAATGACAACATGTAAACTCAAAAACAACATTGACCTAAAAATGAAAAATTGCACCCCATGAATAAACCCATAGTATCACGAATGTGGAACAAAAATGCTACGAACTTACGCACCAACCAAATACGAAATTGTTTGGAATGCTTCATCCATAAATTACCAAGAACAGGCATTATGAGAACCGAGGATAACGCCTAGATCTTCAGTATACAAGCAGATCCCAATTTTTAAATCATTGCAGCATCAGTGACTACAAGTGTGACTTAGAATGTACACAAAAGTAACTAACAGTTCTGCTCAGTACGAGCAACAAGAAATAGATTTCAGGTTACCTGATAAGTCATCACCAATGTTTCACGTCTGAGACTGGAAACATTGAGTGTAAATGGACAAAGTTCAAGAGTATTGTACGACATTCCCTAGACAAGTATGTACAGTGCAAATTTATTCGACAGCTATGTTAGAAAGCTGCTCAGAATGCGAACTGAAGTTCACCGCAGATTTAAATATTGTCAAAGTCCCGATGACAAAGCCAAGAGGAAGCCAAAATTAGTGGAAGAAAAGCCACCTGTGACGAGACATCAAATTTATAATTAAAATTCTGTGCACATATCTGACATAAACTTTTAATAAGTTTTGGTCAGATGTTAAATCAGTAGGCGGATGAAAGACGTTTGTCCAGACACTCCGTGACCATAATGGCGGAAAGGGTAACACAGATAAAACTTAAATACTAGATTCCGTTTTCCAAAACTGTTTCATCGCAGAAAATTATACTGCAGTCCCCCCTTTCCATCGCTACAATAACACCTAAATAACAGAAGTCGAAACAGGGGCCGGCGGAGTAGAAAATCAACTAAAATCGTTCTACGGAGGGAAGGCGACTGTATCTGACACGATAAGGAGAATTTTATGTACAGAGTATGTGAAAGAAATTGTTCCTTTTCTAGCAGCAGTCTATCGCAGCAGGTTGGAGAAGAAAACTATTTCAAGTGACTCAGAAAAATTTGTAGATCACTCCCGTTATTAAGAAAGGTCACCAACTAGAAGTCCACGAGCATTGGCCTCTGTTATTGACATCAGCCTGTTGCAGAATTTTCGAAGAAAATATGTGCTTGCGAGTTAAGAACTTTCTGGAGACCGAAAATCTTCTCTGGAACGATCTGTTTGGCTCGAGTAAAAAAATAATGTGGGACCAAAATTAAAAGCTGAAATAAATCGACATTGTTGGAAGTTGTCGTTAATACTAATTTTGTTATGGTAGATTTGTAATAAACTACTTGGTTTGTGCTGTAACTACATAGACCATCGTATAATCTTGTTAAAAGTCGCTCGAAAAAACCAACAAAATACGTTGCATTACTAATCGAATATATATTTTATTGTTTTATTGTTGTCACATTCAAACAAAATATATCACTTTATCATAATAAGGTCTTTAACTAGAGTAGAAAATAATTATCATCCACATAGATTACATATTTCACACTTTACCTGGAAGTTTCGCCGTGGTTAAGTTCTAAAAAATCTATTTTGTTGTATTTTGCAGATAATGTGTGTCAGTCAGGAGTCTGATATTTGCGAACAGAATTTTATAATGAGCTATAAATGCTTGCAGCAGATATCTTGAGATTCAAGGAAGCTGAAGACGATAGACCTCCTTCAACCTGGTTTAATCAATGAGGGTATTTCCTTTATTCTTTGGGTGTGTCCACATTTGTTCTCTATTTGGTGATGCTACACGTGACTTAGAAACATGCTTTTTCAAAATATACTGGGCAGTAAATGAAAAAGGGTCAATATATATCCTTTAGGGATTTTGACGGACAGTGGGGCACATAAGGTAAATAAGGACGATCCCGTAAAATATGGGACGTATGATCATCCTACTGTAGGAACATTTTGTTCATAATAAACATATATGACATAGTTGTTAAATTCGCAATCTCCATTAGGCAGTTCGCTGATGATGCAGCTGTAAATAAAGAAGTCACAACACTAAAGAATTACACCGAAAGGCAGGAAAACCCTAAGAAGCGCTACTCGTTGTGTGAACTGGCACTTGAGCTATAATACAAACAAATTTAAAGTATTAAGTATAAAAAGGAGAAAAGATCCATTTCTACAAGAAAAAACGATTGCAGAATAATCACTGTAGGCCGTAACGTACATTCGATACAGAAGAGATGTTTTAAGATGGATAACAATATGAGAGTAATCGCAGGTTGCACAGATGGCAAAGATCACTGGTGAACCCTTGCTAAGTGTAGACTAAACTTGAAGGTAACTTACAAATGTCTCTTTAGAAAAATGCTTCAGTAATGTTCCGTGGCCAATGTGCTCTTACAAAACTAAGCAGACGGTGGAAGTAGTGAGCTGCAGAATAGTTACGTATTTTGTATTAGAGATGCTCCCCTATCTCTTACGGCAGAAGTGAATCGTTGTGCACCACAGAATTGTTTATAGTCCGAATTTTTAAACTGAAAGTTCACTGTGGAACCTACTAATATATTGAAATTGCACATCATCTTGTTGAAGAATGCCACTACCGAGCGGAAACACGATCGTCGTCTCCAACCAGTGTTCAATACTCCAAGGCCGTCATGGTGTCTTGCACGAGTTCCACTGAACCCGTGGATGTCTATGTGAATGTTCCGAAGAGCATAATGGAGGCGCCACCAGCTTATCTCCATCTTGCAGTACAGTTGTCAAGGAGCTGTTCCCCTGGAAGATGATGGATTCGCACCCTCCCATCGGCATGATGAAGAAAGTATAGGGTTTCATCAGACCATGCAACACACTACCAGTGCCCCAACTTCCACTGCCGATGGTTGAGTGCCCATTTCAGTCATAGTTGCCAATGTCATGATGTTAACATTGGCTGAAGATGATCACAGTAGTGGTCGAAACTGGTCACCGTAATAAATAAATTGTGATCAAGACTGTTTTTGATAATAAATACCAGTACAAAATTAATAAATACGGTAGTCAGGCCTAGTATCTGTTTCTGAGAGTGTTTGCTTGGACTTGAAGAAGAAGATTCTGTCCAATAAGTCTGCAGCATAACATAGTACGAAAGCGAACTGTGAACTGTGCATAAAACCGGAATAAGAGACAACAGAGGCGTTTGACGCGTAGAAAATTGGATGGAGTAATAATAAAATTAGGAGTTTCTCTACAAAATAAGGTGAGAAAGAGAAAGCGTGGGAAATATTGACAGAGACAGGAAGAGAAGGCATGTGTGAAGACATCAAGAAAGAACGGCAGTTCTACTGTGGGAGCTAGCTATTGGAGGTAAAAACTCAGAAACTGGAACACATCCGACAGATAATTGCGTTAGAGTTTGGGACTGGAGAGGAATTCGTGGCAGGCAGCATGAAATTAGTCATAATTGTGACCCAAAGAAAAACATCTATTCACGTTGAGGTATACATGCCTCTGCAAATAGTATAGTTTCTCTGCAAGACATCTAACTTTTCGTAACAAACTGGCAGCACAAATTAGCGTTTCATTGCCTACAACAGCGTCACTACTCAGAATAACGTTTACTAACTTTAAGAGGCAGCAACCATATATATACCGGGTGGTTATAATGAAAGTGCGGCTGCTTACAGAGGTCCAGCGTGGTCTGTAACTATCGTATGGCAGCGAAACTTGGCTGATATGGTATTGCGGGACCAATTTACGTTGGAAAAAAATAATTCCTATTTAGGGCATCAGGAGGAAACCTGGCACTGTGAAAGAAAGGAAGAGATATGGGAATGTTTTGATGTGTAATGGATTCGGAATCGGACTTGAGCGGGAAAGTTCAGACAAGTGAGCAATGCCAGTCTGTTGACCGTGGGATGGACAAATCTCGTGACACTGTACTAACACTAGAACTACCTGGGCCTCATACTGCATGGTCAGTGACTACTACAGCAACCTCTTGAATAGCTTCCACAGAGATAGGACGCTTTCCTCTTCCATGTTTTCTAATTTCGTTGTGATCTTCTTTAAACCGTTGAATGCAGAACTGTAATTGATGCCGTTCACACAAAACAGTTTCACTAACAGTGCACTATCTCTGTTCTCGATAACCGTACTGTCCACTCACGTTATGGCTTATCAAGTGGCAGGCAGCGTGGCAGTCATATCGTCAAACAATGTGTGCAGCACCATATTTGCACCGGACGATCAACACTAGAACTAATTTTTTCCAGCGTAAATAGGTTCCGCGTTAACACATTAGCATATTTACGTAGTTTCGCTGCTACTCAAAGGTTAGAGCCCACACTGGCTGCAGTTTAACTATGACCACCCAGTACGTCACATCATAAATTCTTCGACAACTGCCGATCTACAAGACCTGGTCCTCCAAAATTAAGTGAGCATATATAGTTACATTCTTCACCCTTCCAACTATTTAGCTCTGTGTACAACACGGCGCAATGAATATGATAGTTGGTTTTAATCCTTGGTACGTCTCTGGAAGAGAGCTAAACCTCTCGACCTTTATTTGAGCTAACAGGTTTCTGTGACGGAGCAGATTTATCAGTTGTACTGCGCCTTTTTCTGTTTGCACACGATAAACTTGCAGACACTTGGGCCAGCCAGCAAGGCGCAAAAGCAAAGTTGTTTGTCTAATCAATGAAGGTCATTAGTTTGTTTTGGAAGTAATTGCTTTACACACTAGGCTGCCTGGCGTTGCAAATACATTGTACTAGTCGAAAAGAAATGTCACAAGTTGGAAGTTAGAAGTACCCGTGCAAGAAATGTATCCACAAAGTTTATTTCCGCAGTCGCCGTTTTCCGTGAAACTCGGAACAACTTCACAAATCCCTTATAAGTTTCATAGCTAGGCCATGATTTGCATGTCAGGCACTGGGCTTCCCTGTTCACAGCAGCTACATACACTCCTGGAAATTGAAATAAGAACACCGTGAATTCATTGTCCCAGGAAGGGGAAACTTTATTGACACATTCCTGGGGTCAGATACATCACATGATCACACTGACAGAACCACAGGCACATAGACACAGGCAACAGAGCATGCACAATGTCGGCACTAGTACAGTGTATATCCACCTTTCGCAGCAATGCAGGCTGCTATTCTCCCATGAAGACGATCGTAGAGATGCTGGATGTAGTCCTGTGGAACGGCTTGCCATGCCATTTCCACCTGGCGCCTCAGTTGGACCAGCGTTCGTGCTGGACGTGCAGACCGCGTGAGACGACGCTTCATCCAGTCCCAAACATGCTCAATGGGGGACAGATCCGGAGATCTTGCTGGCCAGGGTAGTTGACTTACACCTTCTAGAGCACGTTGGGTGGCACGGGGTACATGCGGACGTGCATTGTCCTGTTGGAACAGCAAGTTCCCTTGCCGGTCTAGGAATGGTAGAACGATGGGTTCGATGACGGTTTGGATGTACCATGCACTATTCAGTGTCCCCTCGACGATCACCAGTGGTGTACGGCCAGTGTAGGAGATCGCTCCCCACACCATGATGCCGGGTGTTGGCCCTGTGTGCCTCGGTCGTATGCAGTCCTGATTGTGGCGCTCACCTGCACGGCGCCAAACACGCATACGACCATCATTGGCACCAAGGCAGAAGCGACTCTCATCGCTGAAGACGACACGTCTCCATTCGTCCCTCCATTCACGCCTGTCGCGACACCACTGGAGGCGGGCTGCGCGATGTTGGGGCGTGAGCGGAAGACGGCCTAACGGTGTGCGGGACCGTAGCCCAGCTTCATGGAGACGGTTGCGAATGGTCCTCGCCGATACACCAGGAGCAACAGTGTCCCTAATTTGCTGGGAAGTGGCGGTGCGGTCCCCTACGGCACTGCGTAGGATCCTACGGTCTTGGTGTGCATCCGTGCGTCGCTGCGGTCCGGTCCCAGGTCGACGGGCACGTGCACCTTCCGCCGACCACTGGCGACAACATCGATGTACTGTGGAGACCTCACGCCCCACGTGTTGTGCAATTCGGCGGTACGTCCACCCAGCCTCCCGCATGCCCACTATACGCCCTCGCTCAAAGTCCGTCAACTGCACATACGGTTCACGTCCACGCTGTCGCGGCATGCTACCAGTGTTAAAGACTGCGATGGAGCTCCGTATGCCACGGCAAACTGGCTGACACTGACGGCGGCGGTGCACAAATGCTGCGCAGCTAGCGCCATTCGACGGCCAACACCGCGGTTCCTGGTGTGTCCGCTGTGCCGTGCGTGTGATCATTGCTTGTACAGCCCTCTCGCAGTGTCCGGAGCAAGTATGGTGGGTCTGACACACCGGTGTCAATGTGTTCTTTTTTCCATTTCCAGGAGTGTATGTCAGCTCATACGCTATGCGTATGTCGGAGGCAAAGTTTGTGATTTGCTCGATACGCCCTGAAAGCTATATGAAACTACACACAAAACTATTAGTAACTGATAACAATTCCATTTCCTTCAGCGTATAAATTTCCTGTAGTAGCCGAAAATATTTTTCAATACATGTTTTCCAGTTTCCTAATATTTGAAAACGTAGTGAAACCTCAGATTTCTGTATGTATTGAAGCTATTGAATTAACTAATGTATGAAATAAAGATTTATGTGGTCCATCTTATTTTCAGCTTTGAAGTGATTCGTGGAGATACAGGTTAACCGAATTTCTATCGTGTTTTTAAAGATACAGTTTGGCAGCAATAAACAGTGTACTAGGGGCGTTCAGTAATTACTGAAATACATATTTTTCTCGACCAAATTCTGTTGAAAAAATTTGGAATTTGTTGTGAGACAACGTGGAATAATTCCGCTTCATGTCCTGTAGTTTCATGTAGCCTACAACATGGTATCTGTAACGGAAGTGCGTCATCTGTTGCGTCAGTCTGTCATGTAGCCCTGCTATCAGCAACATCCACAGCTAGCAGTGACGCGGAGATGATAAATAATAAGAAAATGAAACGCCTACAGCCGTCCTTAGGATCCTATTTATTGTGTAGCTACAAGTTTCGCGGCTTAAATGGGCCATCTTTAGGCCGTATTTGATGCTGACCCGTTCAGTGCTGTCCAGCAAAATGAACTCAACATTACATGTTAGTGCGAGCATCTGATTGCAAACTGTGCGGCATTACAACCAGCTTGGATGCGGAACACATTGCTCGTGCGAAAGCAAACCAGAGCTTTTAGCACGTGACTGCCTGAAAGCCATGCATCAAGACGGTCAGATAAATGCAGTAATTCTGGACTTCCGAAATCCATTTGACGCTGTACTACACCAACGCTTACTTCTGGATGGATAGAGAATATCTTGATCGGGAAGACGACCGAGCGAGGTGGCGCAGTGGTTAGCACACTGGACTCGCATTCGGGAGGACGACGGTTCAATCCCGTCTCCGGCCATCCTGATTTAGGTTTTCCGTGATTTCCCTAAATCGTTTCAGGCAAATGCCGGGATGGTTCCTTTGAAAGGGCACGGCCGATTTCCTTCCCATTCCTTCCCTAACCCGAGCTTGCGCTCCGTCTCTAATGACCTCGTTGTCGACGGGACGTTAAACACTAACCACCACCACCGGGAAGACGGAGACTCGTCGACGAAAGGAGAAGTAATATCAGGTGAGTCCCAAGGAGATGTGTTGGGACCCGCGATATTCATGTAATATCTTAATGATCTAGCGGATCAATATTAAAAGAAAAATTTGACTTTTTGCAGCTGATACGGATATCTACAGAGTGTTCCACAACTCATTTTACTCACTTCTAGGGGATGTACAGGGGACGTAGGAGGTCTGGTTTTACATACGATCCGAAATGCGGAAACGGTTCGTTTCCGTTTTATAAGGGAAGAGGTAGATTTTTCTTACGCATTTCGCCTGTTTTGTTAGGCTACACTCATTCACGCTTGGTACGATGACGCGATATCACTTGATGTTCTGTTTCCATCTTCCTTGTTTTCACGCTCACTGGTGATGCGACAGTTCACATTCCAGTGACCAGTACTGCGGTAACAGGATGCCTGAGTTCGCAGAGTAGATCGATATGATGTTAATTTACGGTGAAGCTCGACGTAATGCGAGAGAAGCTCAACGTCTGCACCGCGAGTACTTTCCAGATACTGTGATTAATCTCATTCTGTATTTGCCAGAGGAGCACCATTGGCTGCGGGAAACTCGGAAATTCACAAGCGATATAGCAAATTGAGGTGCTCCAAAAACGCGGCGCACTGTGGTATTGCAAGAGGATCTGCTTCATCAAATTGAAGAGAACCCATCATTGACGAGCACTCGAACCATTGCACGTGACTTGCACGTGTCTCACTCGTCTGTCTGACCTGTTCTGCATGAACAGCAATCCACCCATATCTCCCTCAGTAGGTACATGCCACGCTCCTGGTGGATTTTGTGTCACGTGTCAATTACTGTACTTGGTATTTGAAACTTGTGACTTGTGGAAAGGCATGATTCGGTGTGGATGGGGCCTTATTCTGTTACCGTTGGTTACCCGTTTTTTTTTTTATCACGTACACTTTATTTGGAACCAGTTGAAAATAATGTTAACAATAAGGAACAATTATCAAATTTGACTGTTAAGACAATGTCTAATTAAAAATTCTTTAGACAAACTGCATTCATGGCTCAAGGCCCTATTGACCAGAAATTTAAATTATTTGTCGTCTGAAGAACCCAATAGTAATAACTCAAAAACCATTTGACGGCTGAAGGCCTAGATAGTAATATCTCACTAAAATATTATAAAAAAAGGACAATCATATTAAGAGACAATATCTAACTAAAAATACTTTCAACAAATTGGATTCACGGCTGAAGGCCTTATTGACAATCGTCACACTCTGATCAAATCAAAAGAGAAATGGGCCTCAGACAGAGCTCCAAGCATCGACCTGGGAAAGTTGCTCAATTTCGTAAACGATGAGACAGGCAGTCAAGAGTTGTATTCATATAACAGAATGGTAACACAAACTAGTGACAGTTTAAACGCCGGTCAACACTCTTGCAACATCTACCTAACGTCTGATAACCAGCACAACGATGGAATAAACCAGGCAAGGCGGAAACGGCGGACAGCACTGCGTCTTATGAATCCAGTGCTAGAACATTCGGAAGCAGAAAGATTCACTATGACGTAAGTAGTCCAAAGAAACAAATAGCCGAACCACAATCAAGGAGGCTGTCGAACTACACGCCTTACCGGACAGCAGCGGCAAGGCGAGTAAAGATACTCTGACGTGAAAATCGCTACCCTCCAGGGCAGGTAACTGGGGCGTCAGCGGCCACTAGGCAGAAAAATACCGCTGGTTGAACTTCATCAATTAACACAAGAAGCTCAATGATTAATAATAAAAGGTGAAGAATGGCTAATTAATTTCGCCAACTCCAAACACTCCACTCATTGCTCTTCGTCTCAGCGACCCTGCGAGCAGTAACGCGCGAACACACGGCGTGATGTCAACATAGTGGAGGTTTCACTACTGGGTTAATGTTCACTCGAGTCAAACGTCCTGGGTCCGGTGGAGAACTAGGTTTTCGCCCTCGCAACTACAGCCCCTCGATCCGGCAAAGCCTGCTTGCCATCAACGGTCCCCGCACGTAATCCCACTGCCGGACCTCACTGCTACTTCGTCCCAACCGAACTACCAGACACATTCCGACTCGGAAAATACTTGTCGCCCTTCCAAAGATAGTACCACGGTACTAGGTATCAATAACCGTTGCTGCTGCCACTCGTGTACAGAAAATCAAATGTTCAAATGTGTGTGAAATCTTATGGGACTTAACCGCTAAGGTCATCAGTCCCTAAGCTTACACACTACTTAACCTAAATTGTCCTAAGGACAAGCACACACCGATGCCCGAGGGAGGACTCCGCCTCCGCCGGGACCAGCCGCACAGTCCATGACTGCAGCGCCTTAGACCACTCGGTCGTGAACAGACAACGTTAGCAAACGCAGTGGCACCAGTAAACACAAGAAGTAAACGAGACGCCACTAGCCCTATTACACGATGCCAACCTAGCAATGGCACCAATACAAGCTGCAACACGGCTCAGTATTTACACCGTTTTGTTGATTTTCCCCAGTTTCCAAGGGGAGTTTTGTTCATCGACAAATTTCAAGAGAGAAGGTACTTCGAAAGCTCGAAATAGCCACATTTGAGATCAAGGGAACCCCAAAACCACGTGTACACGGAGATTTCAACACAGCTCCGGTATCAGTGCCTGGGCAGGTACCTGCGATGGCCGTATAAATTGGCAAGTACTTCATTCCTCCCCACTTAATGGTGGCCAGGTACTTGATATTCCCGGAAAACAAGTGCTGGCGGAGTTTTTAGAATTGTGCCACTGTACCTCGGCACGGATTGTGGTCCCAGCAATAGGTTTTGCAGTTCGCTTCCAAAACCAACTGGACGTACTCTACGGCGACAGGTGGATCGATCGATGTGGACCACATATTTGGCCACCATGATCCTCAGAGTTAACTCCTTTGGAATTTTTCTTGAGGGGCCACACAAAGAATTTTGTTTGTGAGACAGCTGTTAAGTCGTAGGAAGACCTAGTTGCACGGATCATAGCTTCTACAGAAGTAATTGACCGTACAGCATGCATGTCGGACAGAGCTTATGCGAAATTACTGCGCAGATACACAGTGTGCATCGAACTTGGTGGTCCTCAACTCGAACAGATGTAGT
Organism: Schistocerca nitens; assembly: GCF_023898315.1. Taxonomy (NCBI): domain Eukaryota; kingdom Metazoa; phylum Arthropoda; class Insecta; order Orthoptera; family Acrididae; genus Schistocerca; species Schistocerca nitens. The sequence continues at coordinate 475,397,919 of NC_064621.1, read as the reverse complement.
AATATCACAGTAAATAGGAGTGAATCTGTACATCTTGTTTTCATTGTGACATGGAAACGAACCGTTTCTTGAAATGGATTCCTATATAAAGCTTGATCTACTAAGTCTCACCCTACAACCTCTAGAACCGTGTAACTTGAATTGTGGTACACCCTGTATAACGAAATGCTATCTGAAGCTGCACAAATATTCACTCAGATATGGCTAACAGTGTGTTGCAAACATGGAAAGCGTGCGGCAAATGCTCAAAAATGTAAAATTCTGCACTCACAAGTCGCAGAAATGTACCATTCCTACTATATTAATAACTCACAACTGGAATCAGCCGACTCACACAATTACCTAAATGTAGCAACCTGTGGAAGACTCGGCTGACAAACAAAAACACCCGCTCACATGTTCACAGGTTTTCAGCTGCAAATTATTATGGTCCTACTACAGACGAAGCTCAGAGTGTCAACAAAAATAGCTTAAATCGTGCCTTTTTGCTCGCTGTGCATGATGTGGAACTCCCAAAACTTCGTCCAGAGCTACTCGTAGGGGATTTTGCTTATGCATTTCTTTTCACAGTTGTTCTTGCTTACCAATAGCCGCAGTTTTACGGGAGATTGTCTGTATTGTATCTGCTCCTAATTTGTACCACTGCTATCAAATTCGTACCTCTTCTACTATCAGATATTTTGTTAAGTTAGCTAGAACTACCTGCCTGTTGGAGCCATATTGTCAGTTACGAGTTCTATGTAATGAGAAAGAGATTGTCTGAAAAAGGCGTTGAGTTTGTTGCAGTTCTCATCTAATATCTTGTGTACGTGATGTAGAGACTTGTGATGACGTTGAGTGGCAGACAGCCCCTCGGTGTGATTCGTTTCGAGGAAACTGTCAAAGAGACAAGGGAGATGTTGTCTATAATGTACCGCTATGTTTCCGATACTGTATCGGTATAATTAAGGAAACGTGCTCGTACAGTGGGCTTTAAAAATGCATTCACCATTTTATTAGTTCAACATAAAATTCAGTAATAATGTAGTGGATTATTTAACGCGTTCTTTAGCCTAAGTTTTTAAATAAATAATTATTTTGTGTTACAGTATGGCAAAAGGAAGGAGCTGTACAGAGTGTTTCACAATGTTTTGACGAATTCAAATCTGAATAACGAACGCTGGAAAAAGATACAGCGACGGTGGCCCCGTCTGCTAGTAGAGTGGAGTGTCAAGTTTCATCCCACGTGCAGGTTAGTAATCATGTCGCACTGGTAGAAGTAAAACCTTCAGTTCTCGGTGGAGAGCTATTTTCTTTACAGTCAGCCTGACATGTGCGTGCAACGTGCCTTTCTGAGTATTCCAGTATTCAGCAGCGACATCCAGTTCCTGCTCGTTGAGCTGTATTGAATGGCGTAAGAAACTTCTGTGCAACTGCGATTGCATCCAATCAAAAATCAACCGGCCTTCGGAAAATTATCCGAACTTCCGGGAACATGAAACATGTGCGTAGCAGTTTACAGGAAAGCCCTCGTCGTTCGTTACGAGAAAGTGTCCAAGGCTTAAAGCAGTTAAAAGATCGAATTCAGGGTGGAATTTCCAGAAGTTCTCCAGCCGTTACGAAAGATGTCTTTAAAAAGTTGATGAAATGCCTCGAGTACTGTGTAGCTCCGAATGGCTGTCTTTTGTCCAAAGTAGTATATCATTAGTGAACTTGAATAAATGTTTACCTTGTGTAAAACGTTCAAGTTTGTTTCATAGCTAGTTTACTGTTATACAACTCTGAAATCGTCAAAACATTGTAAACCACGCTGTAGAAAGTGGACCACCAGTGAATTTCACTTAGCAGTAAGAGTATATGGTCTAAATCAACAATTAAGAGACATGCTTAAAGTAAAAACAAAAATGTGAACGGGGATTACAAAAATTTGGCCGCAGTAAAGTGTTTTCCAACGAAGTTGAAAACGAATTGGAACAGCAAATACATTAGAAGAGATTATTTTCTGTTTGAACATGTCAGATTTAAGAAAACATGCATTCAGCATTGCAGAACGAAACGGATTGCTCTATACATTAAAAAACAGAAGAAACGATGGTACTTGAAAGATGTGCTGAAAGTGTTCATTTAAAAAATATTGCCGAATCCGTGGGACTAGGCGCTCAGTCCGGAGCCGCACGACTGCTACAGTTGCAGGTTCGAATCCTGCCTCGGGCATGGATGTGTGTGATGTCCTTAGGTTAGTTAGGTTTAAGTAGTTCTAAGTTCTAGGGGACTGATGACCATAGATGTTAAGTCCCATAGTGCTCAGAGCCCTTTTGAATCCGTGGGAAATGATCAAAACTCTAAAAGAAGCACACTGAAATTAAAAAATGTTGATTCATGCAAAGTGTCCAGGGGTGGGTAAAGGAGAATAAGTGAAAGTTAAACCATCTGTGGGCTGTATAAAAATGATTGATTGGGAAGCTGGCAGGGTCGTACACAATGAAAGTTATCTTGGCAGGTTCATACACAATGAAAGTTATCCTGGAAGGATAGGACACAATGAAAGTTATCCTGGGATGGGACGCCACATTGAAAGTTAACACTTCGGGTGATTATATAAAAGTGATGATTTGATTGAGAATGTTAGCAAAATTTTGTTTACTGACGACAATTATTTTTCCAAAAATAAAAATAAAGACAGACATAATTAAAGTCGAACAAATTCTCGTAGAATACCGCAAACAACTAACAGGTGGTTTAAGACAAAAATGGACAAGGATCCAGGACGGCAAAAGTGAGTCAAGTACTCTGGTCCTAAAAATGTGTATAACGCAATCTGAATTAATCTGACGCTGAGCAGACGTTTATCGATGATCTACAGAAGTCTCGATGGGTGCAGCTGAGAGCAAGTGTCTATTTGGATTTCTTATGCCCAGATAAGGCCGGAGCAACAGTACTTTAGCCTGTTTGCTTCATGCAGCGAAGTACCTTGCAGCTGGAGAATCGTGTGCGGCAGAGACATTTGTGAATCGATCGCGGCAACGACAGAAAGGCAAAATCTCACGGTCTAGCGTTCAGGCAACGGATCGCAATTTACTCTCTACAAGAGACCTGAAATCTCGGTAGATTTCAGTGTGTGACACACCCGTTCGCTGGTCGTACCAAGGGCCAATTTGGCTCACTTCTACGACAGAGCGCACAAGGATGCCAAACAACAAGACTGGTAAACCAAAAACGAATAAGTGTGCCCTCAGCAAACGATTAGTCTGAGACGTGTGAAGTCACACTGTTGCTACAGTAAGAACTTCACAACAGCTTCCCCAGTCTGAACTACTCGCAAGTGAAGTCAGCCTCCGGACAGGTCACAAGCACCAACCACACATGCCAGAGCCTAGACCAGAAGTTTCTTCCGGACCGAAGTCCAGAGCCAGAGTTCCTCGCATCTCTCCAGATAAAAATATTCCATTTTTCCCGCAAAGTGCACCAACGACACCGCCTTCACTCCGTCTTTAGCCAATCCTACATGAATGCCCAAACTCATGTCGAATCAGCGCAAGAGTTAAGAAACCTGCGTCTCTGGAAAAAAAGAAACCGCCAATTACTGGCCTTTTTAGTCTTCATGGAGGGAGAAGATGTTTTCAACCAAAGTCGCGTCGCTTGGTTCAAATGGCTCTAAGCACTATGGGACTTAACGTCTGAGGCCATCAGTCCCCTAGAACTTAGAACTACTTAAACCTAACTAACCAAAGGACATCACAAACATCCATACCCGAGGCAGGATTCGAACCTGCGACCGTAGCGGTCGCGCGGCTCCAGACTGTAGCGCCTAGAACCGCTCGACCACCCCGGCCGGCCGCGCCGCTTGCCATGGCAACTAGTGAACAGATACAATCGTAAAGATCTATCTAAATCACCTGTGCCTTGGAGTACGTTAGTCCCATAGTCCCAGCTATGAGTCGCCATAAAGATTCTATCCCTCAGCGTTTCTCAGACGCCAGAGTTTCTTCTACGACCAAGGCGGCCGATGGAAGTAGGTCACAGGCCTATTTACAGTATTGACGAACACGAAAACTTGTGAATTTTTATTAGGCTAGTCTGGATTTCGCTTAGCTTAGCGTGAGCTCCATATATTTCCTGCTCTGACATTTAGGTATTACGATATCAAATAAGTTTTATACACATTTCTCAGATAACAACTTGACACTTACGAACACTAGTTAAAATATGTGAGAAACTTTCAATGTACCACATTAGACGACCCCACCAATTTTCGCAGGACTGGCAGTGCTGACGGAGAGATTTGCATTTAGTAGTAGTAGCGGTAGCAGTAGTAGCTTTATTCACCTGTACATCTCTTTTTACAAGGAAATAGGACATGACAAAGTATTTACACTTTTAGACCAATTTAAAATAAGCTAATTCGTATACACATACATTTACAGACTTCTAGTTAAACATAATCATTAGGTTTACTCCTTGTATACAGGGTGAGTCACCTAACATTACCGCTGGATATATTTCGTAAACCACATCAAATACTGACGAATCGATTTCACAGAGCGAACGTGAGGAGAGGGGCTAGTGTAATTGGTTAATACAAAACATACAAAAATGCACGGAAGTATGTTTTTAACACAAACCTACGTTTTTTTAAGTGGAACCCCGTTAGTTTTGTTAGCACATCTGAACATATAAACAAATACGTAATCAGTGCCGTTTGTTGCATTGTTAAATGTTAATTACATCCCGAGATATTGTAACCTAAAGTTGACGCTTGAGTACCACTCCTCCGCTGTTCTATCGTGTGTATCGGAGAGCACCGAATTACGTAGGGATCCAAAGGGAACGGTGATGGACCTTAAGTACAGAAGAGACTGGAAGAGCACATTACGTTCACATGCTAACACCTTTTTATTGGTCTTTTTCACTGACGCACATGTACATTACCATGAGGGGTGAGGTACACGTACACATGTGGTTTCCGTTTTCAATTACGGAGTGGAATAGTGTGTGTCCCGACATGTCATGCCAATAGATGTTCAATGTGGTGGCCATCATTTGCTGCACACAATTGCAATCTCTGGCGTAATGAATGTCGTACACGCCACAGTACATCTGGTGTAATGTCGCCGCAGGCTGCCACGATACGTTGTTTCATATCCTCTGGGGTTGTAGGCACATCACGGTACACATTCTCCTTTAACGTACCCCACAGAAAGAAGTCCCTGCAGATGCTGCTCGCCGACCGTGGCCCGTGTTTGTTACAATACGCATCTGAACGTCGGAGGTTTCAAGCGTCAACTTTAGGTTACAATATCTCCGGACGTAATTAACATTTTACAATGCAACAAACGGTACTGATTACGTATTTGTTTATATGTTCAGATGTGCTAACAAAACTAACGTGGTTCCATTTAAAAAAACCTAGGTTTGTGTTAAAAAACATACTTCCGTGCATTTTTGTATGGTTTGTATTAAACAATTACACTTGCCCCTCTACTCACGTTCGGTCTGTGGAATCGGTTGGTCAGTATTTGATGTGGTTTACGAAATATATCCAGCGGTAACGTTAGGTGACTCACCCTGTATAATACTTGTGAATTTTTACTAGGCGTGGCTGAGCACAAAATGCCCGGTCTATGACTCTACTGTGCAGACGCATCCCTTCAGTCTGTCGCCCCAGCCCAGCCTTCGGCATTGTCCTGCTGGAGACCTGTCCCGACTAGGAGGTGCTCTATCTCCCCTGTACGACCATGAGTCTGACCGTCAAGATTTACTGAGGTATGGGCTCGCCACCACTCGCTTTCAACTTCCAACATGCCGTTCCTACGAACTAAGAATCATAAAAAGTACCTCATACATTTAGCGACCTACCAGGCGCCATCAATGCCTGCTCGAGCAGTTAAATTCTTAGAGTCTCGCTCAAGTTGTAACAAAATATTTATGAAAAGTAGGTGAGAGAGCAACTTGTCCTCTCTCAAAAGTTATATTGCAATGCCAGCAAACATTGGTGTAAGAAACAGAATAAGGAAAAATTCCTTACAGGTAGACTAGTTCACGCCTTTAACCTCTGGGACATTGTTTATATTGGTTGTAAAATACAGGGTGATTATTATTAACATTTAAAAAAACCCGAAGAGACGTAGACGACGCTAAAATAAGTAATTCCATATCAGACAGAAGGGGTCAGAAATGTTGGGAATTACTACAAAAATTGATGGGCTGTGTTGGACATGTGACATCACCCGATGACGTACCTCGTGGCCGTCTTTTGTCGTGAAGAGATGATTGACTGATGCAACATTTGCATTCGAGCAAACGTCGCAAATTGCGACCATTCTTAATAGACGTGATGTTTTAAATGTCGAAGCTAAGAAATTATTTTCTTCGGTGTAAACAAGTAAAAGCTATTATTTTTCTTTGTTTCTCTCCATTTATGAATTCTTTTTTTGTTTGTAGACATTATTTACTAGTAACGTCGCAAATGGGAAGCTTATACCTATTTTTATTTGACGCAGTATGGTAGGTTTTTGTTGTACTGTACTTTGTAATAACTCAGCGGAGACCACGAGACCATTAAATAAAATAATAAATATGACCTCAGTGTAAACAGCGCAATCAAAAAACTACTGCTTGCCAAATGTAAGATTTGAACCCTGTACTCCACGCGGTAAATTCACGGACGTGGGTCCAGAGTCACACAGTCATAAATAGTTGACTTGGGTTGGGCTAATCAGAAGCGACAGAACAATAAGCTCAACCACCGCACGTGCAGCGACATACGTTATCTGGTGAAGTCACACCGTGTTCAACATTTGCCGACCACTTTTGGGATATTTCCCGCCGTTTACAACCCCATGTGTCTCATATTAAATTACTGGTCTTAGTGCTACCCACGTCACTTCCGAGGTTGTTAAATGTTGATAAGAATCACCCTGTACAAGCACCCACTAATAAAAATTAAGAAACCAGCTACCTAATCTGTACTACTTCTAGACGTATAGAAAATTAATAGTAATGTGTTCATTTTTCTCAGAATTTGCATTCATTAAATCAGGTACCAAGAATAACATTTGCATATAAGGACGGCATCCTATAAACAATTTTTAATCAGTAACTTACTGTTCAGGCTATAATAAATAAAAGCTCAGAAGTGGTAAAATGTAGGCTTCTCTACCCTACATTTGAACAAATGATGTCACAGTTACAACCACAAGGGAACGAAATTGGACGAAAATCGCCTTTGCCAATTCTGGATAACGATAGAACACGATTTCCTAAAAACTTATATATAGTAATTGTGTTACATCCAACAATGCTTAAGAACAACAAGCTCTGCTAATCTGTTTCAGCACTTGCTTCCTATCTTCAGATATGATTATTGCACTAATGGCTTTATTAAGACATATAACAACCCCGGTTATGCCTTCTGATCAGGACGTCTTATAAAACATGTCAAAAATACACCATAATGTCCCATATGAAAAAACTTGGACATAATAAAATTATTATATAAACATAATTTAGAAGTTCACACACGTCCGTTTCGGCAGTACGCCAAATTTTTAAAAAGTCTCCTAAAAGTTCCTACTCGAGACAAATGTATTCCTCCTGCACCGTTTCCTACGAACCCTCCAAGCAGCAGCGTTACCTGAATACCGGGAAATTGGACGCTCGAAAGGTCTCTTCGCTCCATTATGATCAGAATGCTGATGCCCACGTCCATTTATGACATTACCTCTGCGGTAATATTATTCAGTTGACAGAAGGAAATGGATGGCGGAAGTATCGCTTATCCTTTCCGTATCAAATTGGAAATCTTCTCCTCATCAGCAGTGAAGAGCGTTCTCAAACACAAACACGATAAGGAGAAGGAGAACCGAAGGAATGAGATGTATGAGATATTGAAGATACAGGGTCTTCTGGAGCAAAGAAAATCGTTTTGCTAAAAAGGGATTTTCAAGTAGCTCCTCAAAAAACTGATTCCCCAGGAAAAATGGATTTTCCCACGGCGCGATGAGTTTACTACGGATGGTTACAGTGTCATTAACGTAAGGAATCATGCCATCACCACTGTAAGTAATTATGAAGAATTTCGCTTTCGAATTCCTACCTGAGAAAATGTGTGGTCTTGTCTGCCTAAATAGGTGTTCTCACAATTTTTGGCACTGTGTTAAGAGTAACAATGCTTTCATTTAAATAACTACTCTTACGTCGGACTTGTGGTCTAGGGGTAACGTGCTAGATTAGTAATCAAAGCGCCCTCGGTTACTGCTTAAATTTTCATTAATAATGAACACTGGCGACCGAAGACTTCCTGCCTAAGTTGTCTCCCTCATTCTACCAACGGATCTCAAATAGGGCGCACGGAGGTTCAGGGCCCCCTCTTGTCCTGGAAGTGAGAAACTGCCCGTAAGCGGGGAAGAACCAGCCATGATCAACGTAATGGGAATGCAGAAGGCAATGGCAAACACTGCATTAAAGTCATTAAACGTGAGTCCACAGGACATGAGGCCTGTAACTGAACAAGTGTCACGAAGATCTCTCAATTGGCAAAAGATTCCGGATTAGTACCCCATTCGGATCTCCGGGAGGGGACTACCAAGGGGGAGGTGAGGGAGGTGACCATGAATAACCAACGAAAAGATAACGTTCTATGAATCGAGGAGTGGAATGTCAAAAGCTTGAAGGTGGTACGGAAACTAGAAACGGGAAATTCAAAGGTTCAATCCTGATATAAAAGGGGTCAGTGAAATGATATGGGAAGAAAACAAGGACCTCCAGTCAGGTGAGTATAGGGAAATATCAGCAGCACCAGAAAATGGTATAACGGGAGTAAGATTAATTATGAATAGGAATCCATGGTAGACAATTTGTTACCGTGAAGAGTTCAGTGGTAGGGTTGTTGTCATCAGAATCGATAGCAAACGAACACCGATGTATAGGTATAGATTCCGACGTCCCAAGCTGAAGAAGAAAAGATAGAGAGAGTATATGAGGATATTGAAAGAGTAATACAGTACGTAAAGGGGGATGAAAATCTAATAGTCATGGGCAACTGGAATGCAGTTATGGGACAAGAGGCAGAAAAAAAGGATACAGGAGAATATGGGCATGGGACAAGGAATGAGGGAGGATAAAGACTGAGTTCAGTAATAAATTTCAGTTCCTAACGGCGAATACTCTGTTCAAGAATCACGAGAGGAGGAGGTATACGTGAAAAAGGCCGGGTCGTGTGACACGGGGATCTTTAAATTCGATTACAATACGGTCAGACAGAGACTCCGAAATCAGATACTGGATTGTAAAGCGTAGGCAGGCGTAGATAAACACTCAGATCACAATGTAGTAGTGATGAAGAGTAAGCTGAAGCTTAGGAGAGTAGTCAGGAGAAATCAATACGCAAAGAAGTGGGATACAGAAGCACTAAGGAATGACGAGATACGCTTGAAGTTTTCTAAGAATATAGATACAGCAGTAGTGAATAGCTCAGGAGGCAGTACAGTTGAAAAGGAATGGACATCTCTAAAAGGGGCAATCAGAGAAGTTGGAAAGGAAAACATAGGTACAAAGAAGGTAACTGCGAAGAAGCCATGGGTAACAGAAGAAATACTTCAGCTGAGCGATGAAAGAAGGAAGTACAACATTGTTCAGGAATACAGAACTACGAGTCAGTGAGGAATGAAATAAACGGGAAGTACAGAAAAGTTAAGACGAAATGGCTGCATCACAAATTTGAAGAAATCTAAGTAGAAATGGTTGTCGGAAGGACTGAATCAGCATATGTGAAAACAACCTTCTACTCTGGGATGAAGAGGTTGGCACAGGAGAGGAAATCGTGGCGTGCCGCATGAGAATTGTCAGAAGACTAACGACTTGTCTGAACACATGGTAGAAGAAGAAACTGGTGTCGATATGGCTGACATAGTGTACAGAATATTTGAATCGAAGCATTTGAGATGCTGTGCTACAGAAAATTCGGTGGACTGAGAAGTTGAGGAATGAGGAGCTTCTGCACAGAATCGGAGAGGAAAGGATTGTGTGGAAATCTCTGAAAATCAGAAGGGAAAGGATGACAGGACGTCTGTCAAGACATCAGGGAATGAATTCCGTGGTACTAGAGGGAGTTATAGAACGCCAAAACTGTAGAGGAAGACAGACATTCGAAAACATCCAACATTTTTGGAACATAATCAAGAGATCAGTTCGTGCACAAGACCCTGCACAGGAAACACTTTCTAAATTATGGACAGTTATAGAGTCAGTATGGCTCTGTATAGCTGGAGGTGACTTCCAGCGAAGTAATGAGACCATGTCACATCGAGATCCTGCACTACCCCGGACAAATGAAGGTCTGACACGATATTCAGAGTATCCCATGACTTTTGTCACCTCATTGTCTGTATGCGTAGCGCGAGGAGTGGTATTACGTGAGGGACTGTGGATTCTTCACACACTCGGGCTTGATTTAGCAGCAACATTTATGCAGCAGAAATTGACCATCAGGAATCTTCCAAGTGATTTTCCGACGTAGACTGAATCTGTGCTGAAGGAGAATAATTCTTTGCCGGTTAACTTCTCACAGGAAGACAACAAATCATCTGCTCCAGGTCCAAGATATGTATGATGTAAACTCTACAGAAAGAGTGACAAGAAATATCTATACAGTGAAGTGCTGTGACTGTAATTATTTCATCTGTGGTGACCATACGGAAACTTTTTGCAAAAATAATTGCAGGTCATACCTTATTGTTATTGTCTTTTAAATATCAACAAAAGAACAACTCCTTTGCCAGATGTTCGTTATTTTAATCTACAACTAACTTTGTTATTATTTACATGTGGTTACCTCTCCAACACCCCGTAGCGTTGGGTTTATGAGTTTTATCAATCATGCTGTGTGCTTGAATCAATGAAAGCACTAAAATTTGTAAAACTTCGATTATTTAGAGTGTAACAATTGTAAGTTTGAGGAGGTGAATGTTCACTCATCTTAACATTTGTGTATTTAAAAAAGATGTTCTTACTTAAGGGTTACGCATCATGTCGGAGCTGTCTTATATGAGGTTCAAGCTCTAGATCAGTATTACTAAGACTGTTAACCCTATACTCGTACGGACGCAGCACCCCAGCAGAAACGAGGAAACCAGGCATCATCGGTTCTTCTACAGTGCGCCAAGCGCCCAGTGTGTCATACTCAAAACTACTTTAGGCCTCCCATCATTTCAGTAACTTGATGTTGAAAATAGCTGTCCTTTGTGCACCTAACTAAGTAACAATCTAATTTGGACTTTAATAACAATGTCTAACAAAGTGGAAACAGAAAGCTGATTTTCATAATCCCTCTGTCGACTGTGCTTTACCGGAAGTTAAGAATACTCCTCACATCAAAGGGGCGAGATTGTGTAGAATGAACGAGCGTGAGAGTTTTCCTGTGCCGTGGGGCTCGCGTGTACTTGCAGGGTTGGAAACTGCAGTTTCTCTATTTCCTAATCTTCCTGTTTAACAATGGATAGGTAGAATGAAGATCAGGGAGTTAGCGGCTGCTGTCTGTTCCGCTGACAAAGACGTGCCAATTAAGGCAACAATATGAAGAGCAGTTTGGTTTTGGAATAGTAAAGGCACCATAGAGGCACTTCTAATGTTTTGGATGATAATGGGGTCCAGGCTGAAGAAAAATAAAGATATGTTCATAGCATTTGTCGACCCGGAAAACGCGAACGACAATGTAAAATGGTGCCAGATTTTCGATATTCTGAGGACGATAGTGGTAACCTTAGGGAAAGACGATGGATATACAATATGCGACAGGAAAAAAATATAAAAATGAGACTGGAGGGCGAAGAACAAGTGTGTAAGACAGGAATGCGCACGTCGCCCTTTCCTGTTGAATGGACACATCGAAAAAGCAGCGACAGATATAAAACAAGGGGATGCAGAGGGGGGCTAAAATTCTAGGTGGAAGAATATTAATGATAAGTTTCACTGATGGCACTGCTACCCTCAGTGACAGTGAAGAGGAATTACGTACCTATTGATGCAACTAACAGTAATGATTACTCAGTACAGACAGAGAGTACATCAAACAGCTACGAAAGGGTTAACAACTAGAAGAAGTGAGAAGAGCAAGAAACTTAACATCAAAGTTGGTGATAACAAAGTAGTCAGTGAAGAAAACCGTGACAGACGGAGCAAGGAGAACATGAAAGGCATACTAGCACTGACAACAAGCTCATTCGTGGCCAAGAGAACTCTGCTAGTATGAAACGTAAGCCTTAATCGAGGAAGGAATTTCTGACAATATGCGTTTGCAGCACAGAATTGTACGGTAGTGAAACATGAACTGTGGGGAAACAGGAACAGAAGAAAATCGAAGCATTTGAGATATGGTCCTACAGAAGAATGTTGAAAATTAGTAGGGCAGAAAAGGAAAGGAGTGATGAGTTGCTCCGCAGAATCGGGGAAGAAAGGAATATGTGGAAAACACTGACAAGGAGAAGGGACAGGATGATAGGATATCTGTTTACACAAGGAGGGATGACTTCCATGTACTGGATGGAGCTGTGTAGGGTAAAAGCTGTAGTGGAAGTCATAGTTGGGAATACATCGAGCAAGTCACTGCGAACCTAGGATTCAAGTGATACTCTGAGATGAAAATTTCGACAAAGTAGAGTGCTTTTTTTTTAAAATTTCATGAAACAAGTCAGAAGACTGATTACTCAAAAAAAAAAGCATGTAATTAATTGGGAAGAATTTAGCTTCTCTGAGGTACGACGGTCTAATTCGTGAAAAACAGTAGTACGTTATGACAAGATGAATACAACCCTCTTTAATTGGAGGTTGAATTATTAACTTCTCTCACGAAAGTCGCATGATCTGAAGGAAAATAATTGCTGAAATTTTATTTGGCTCGCTGATTAATTATTTGTTTGGCGTTCCACATTTTCTGCGAATGAGCGCAGTGCAGCGAAAAATTTGGCTTATGCAATGTAAATACACATTAAATCAAATGGTAACAGATCACCGCAGTAAGAGATCAGGTGGAACCAGTTTTGGTCATCGATAAGAAAAACGAAATGACATTTGTTCCCTTCCTCACATTAATTCGTTGTACTACCATAAGGCGCAGTACTTCGTTTGTTTCCCTGTGCAGTTGAATTGTCTAAGTATTACTGATAACTCGTTTGTCAACGTTTTCCTCTAATAGCCAGTGATGTTGAAAGTAGACTGTCCTATTTGGAATGACGATTCGCAGGAAGTTTGGTCGTAAATGTGAATGAAGTTTCGAACCTGATAAATGTACTCATCCTGCGATATAATCATACTCTTTGTAATGCTGTATCAGAGACTGGAGATGTTGTTCAGAGATGTTAACTTCGCCTTTTCACAGTAAGTCAGAGGATAGCAGCAACAGAGTGTGTTGAAGGATGGAAGCCGGCCAGCTGTGTAGTGGAGACAGCAGGATTCTGTTATAATATGTTTCGGGGAAAGATATTGAGCAAATGAGATTATATCAATGGAAGAAGGATAAAAGCCAAACTCATTATTGCATATGGTTAAAGTTTGCTATAGGAAATTTGTAAAGAAGCATATGGTCTTGCGTTACAGTTCAAAAAAGAGTCAGCTGTACGCAGGAGAGTTATTAAGATATATTTTGATAACTTGTCTAGGTGCGAGAACGTTGTGAAAATGTGTATTTTTGTTACAGCTTAATGAAGCATCGTTAAAATTGGAGCCATTATTCTCATTAATCAGTCATTAAGATTAGTTCCCCATTTTCATTTATTTTCATGACTGCTTGCACATACGCATCACACATCGCGAGTTGTATACTGCGAAACATTTTTGAAAATTGGTAACATACTGCCTTGCACTGCAAGTGGCAAGTACAGCAAATGAAATTTTATTTTTGACAGTCACATCATTATTCCTAATAGCAGCAAGTTACAGAGCAGATGAGCGTTCCGTACACAGAGGTAGGCCAATAAATTTTATTGCCACCAAGGTTCATGTGCACTGTATTGTCAGTGTGTGTTTGTGAAAATAATGCCAATATCATATCGGAGGCTTAATACCAGTAAAAGGTATCAGTCACATGTTGTTGTTCTTCTTATCTTCAGTCCAGAGATTGGTTTTGATGCTTCTCTCCATATCCTGTACAAGATTCTTCATATCCAAGTACCTACTGCAACCTACATCCTTCAGAATCTGCTTAGTGCATTCATCTCTTGGTCTCCCTTTACGGTTTTAACCCTCCATGCTGCCCTCCAATACTAAATTGGTAATCCTTTGATGCCTCAGAATCTGTCGGACCAAACGATCCCTTCTTCTAGTCAAGTTGTACCACAAATTCCTTTTCTCCCCAATTCTATTCAGTACCTCCTCATTCGTTACGTTATTTACCCTTCTAATCTTCAGCATTCTTCTGTAGAATTACATTTCGAGAGCTTCTATTCTCTTCTTATCTAAACTATTAATCGTCCATGTTTCACTTCTATACATGTCTGCACTCTATAAAAATTCATTCAGATAAGACTTTGTGACATTTAAATCTATACTCGATGTTAACAAACTTCTCTTCTTCAGAAATGCTTTCCTTGCCATTGACGGTCTAAATTTATGTCCTATGTACTTCGACCATCATCAGTTATTTTGCTTCCCAAATAGCAAAACTCACTTACTACATTGTCTCATTTCCTAATCTAATTCCCTCAGCATCACCTGAAGTAAAAATGTTATCTTGTGAAATTTCAAGCAGTTTTATCAGAAAGTCAGATTCTTTAACTTTTATGTTAATTCGCTGTGTAATTACAGTAATAGTTCTGGTACAGTGACAGTTTGCAAGACTAAAGATGGAGATTAAAAATAATATGGGCCAACATTTTAATTTGAATCATTTTGTTTTGCATTCATATGAATGGTTTGTTGTACTGGCTAGTCCGGATTTCGCATAGCTTAGCGTGAGCTCCATGTATTTCCTGCCCTAAGATTTAGTTATTACGATATCAAAAATAAGTTTTATACACATTTCTCAGATAACAACTTGACACTTACGAACACTAGTTTAAATATGTGAGAAGCTTTCAATGTATTACATTAGACGACCCCACCAATTATCGCAGGACTGGCAGTCCTGACGGAGAGGTTTTCATGTAGTAGTAGTAGTAGTAGTAGCAGTAGTAGTAGCTTTATTCACCTGTACATCTCTTTTTACAAGGAAATAGGACATGACAAAGTAGTTACAATTTTAGACCAATTTAAAATAAGCTAATTCCCATACATATACATTTACAGACTTCTAGTTAAACATCATCATTGGGTTTACTCCTGGTATACAATACTTTCTTACAAATAAACTATTAATTAATGTAATGCCACAATGTTCACTCATATCTCACTATCAGTCACTGTGATGTGCACACTATACACACATTGTTTCATAACACTTCACTCGCTACACACACACACACACACACACACACACACACACACACACTCACACCACACACACACACACACACACACACACACACACACACACACACACACACTGGTGATCTCTGGGCCATTTTCTGTACCACAACTTCCCATTTGCTATCCTGAAAAACTTAAACAGTATCACTCTATAATGAGTGAGATGTTGAGCTCAGGAAGGGGAAGAGGTGTTAGTATTGCGCTATGCGTAGCTTTGGGATACGTTTTTCTAGAAAAAGAAAAAAGAAGGAAAAAACACAATTTGAAGGTGTTATGTGAAATGTTGGCTGCTTTATAATCATTATTATTATTTATTTGCGTAACTTTTTTTTACCAAACCCCTACTCTGTTTTACCTAAGTAATCGTACAATGTGTAAAATGTATTGCATAACAGGTACTTTTTAGTTACCTTTATAAATAAGTGTATTTTTGCAGTTTTTTTATCTCTTTTGGTTATTTATTGTACAGTTTAATTTCTTGATATAAAATGCTGTTTTGAGTTATATGCTTATTTTTTCTTGGTAAATTGAGTGTAACTCTTGTTCCATGGTCATGGACAGAGTTGTTTGTCCAGTAATTACCAATGTTATTTTTTATGTGTACAATTGACTGGTAAATGTATTCACTCAAAGCAATTAAAATCCCCAGTGGTTTGAACAGATCTTTACAATGAGCTCCACTACTGTTTTTGGTTACTATTCTTCTAGCTCTTTTCTGGAGTTTGAAAATTGTGTTCATATTTTGTGCATTTGTTTCCCAAAAAAATGCCATAACTAAGTGTATGTACGAATAGTATGTAACTAAAACACACTGAATGTTACACATCAATGATAGGATTCTAAGGGCATAACATGCTGATGACTTTCTGTTTGCAAGTACGTTTGTGTATTCACACTACTTCAACTGAGAATCAATATTCTTTCCTAGAAATTTTACATCTCTTACACAGTCTATAGAGGTGCCATCTACATTTAATTTAACATTGTCATTTTCCTACTTCAAATTGAAATTCATGGCATTAGTTTTCTTTATGTTCAATGTCACTTTATTGGTTAATGACCAATCATAAGCTTCCTTGACACTTTCATTTGCTTTCTCTGCAAGGAGTTCTCTTGCTTTCTCAGTGGCTATAATATTGCTCTTATCAGCGAATAGAATTTTTTAACCATGAGTAACACTACTGGGAAAGTTATTGATGTATATTAGGAATAGTATTGGTGCTAATATGCTACCATTTGGAATCCCTGTATTAATATATTTTCGTTCTGATAAGAATTTTACTAAATGTTTAGATCTATTTGAAGTATGTGTTATCTGTCTGCTAGATATTATCGAAACCAGTCATTAGCTACACCAGTCATTCCTAAAGCTTCTAATTTATTTAATAGAATACTGTGGTTGACTGTATCGAAGGCCTTACAAAGATGCAAAAAATATGCCTGTGAAACACTCACCTTTGTCAAGAGCATAAAGTACAACTTTTGTGAATTCTACTATGGCTGAATCCATATTTTTGCCACTCCAGAAACCAAACTGTGATTCGCTTAAAAGATAGTATTTATTCAGGTAATTAATTCATCTGTCTTCCATAATTGCTGCTACTATTTTTGAGAATGGTGGCAGCAGGGGAATGGGGTGGTAGTTTTCTACATCATCTGCATCACTTTTCTTAAGCAAAGGTACAACACTTGACGGTTTTAACTGCTTGGGAAATGTCCCTGATGTCAAGGATTCAATTATTATATTTGCTAGGGGGTCTTGTATAATAACTATGCATTGTTTCAGTACATTCTCTGTGGTTAGAAGTAACATCATTGTATTTAGTGCAACATTATTTACAGGTGTATTTTTGGATGAAGAGGGGAGGGGGATTTTTGCTGTAACTTCTCTGAAATACTTGAAAATTGCTGGTTTACATAGGTTGCTAAGTGTTGTGGATCATTTAATACCTTCTCGCCCTCCCTTAACAGTCAGTTATTCTGCGTTTGTTTGCCTCTCCCCATTTCCTTTTTTTATAACATCTCAGACTGCTTTGCTTTTATTCTCTGCATTACATGTTATTTTGTCATTAAATGACATTTTTGCAGCAATCAACACCTTCCTATAGATCTTTGTGTATCTATGATGGAAATTTAAGAATTCTGGATCATTTTGACTCTTTTTTCATGGAATTGAGCTATTTAAGTGTTTGGGAGAACTTCTTAATACCTGTCGCCATCTATCTGTTTTTTGTGAGATGTTGGTACAGAAATACATACTTTTGGAAATGCCTTTTCAAAGTTTAATTTAAATAATGTGGAGAATTTAGAGAATTTCATATTCACATTAGTTTCCTTATACACTTCATCCCAGCTTTGTTTTGTTAGTTCTTTTGAAATTCTTTTATTTTGATTTCTGATAGATGTCATTTGTAGGCATGTAGTTTAGGGAATGGTTCGATGCCCGATTTTATTGTTGTTTGGCAGAGCTGGCCTGATAGTTGGAAACCATTCACAGCTACATCACATTTTTCCCTGTCCATATCAGTGGCCACATGGTCAATTACTGATGCCGTCATTGTAGAACACTTGTTACACTATTGACCAATACGGGCAAGCCAAAACTTTGAAGGATGTTTAGGAGGGTGCTGCTGGATTCATTAATGTTATTAGTGTGATGTTAATGTCCACACAAAGAATTACCACTTATCTGAATTTATTGAAAAAAGTGTCCACTCTACCACTGGCAGATCTGTACACACACAAAATGATTAATTTCTTGGTGATATCAAGCCCTGTTAATTCAGTATCTGATATTTCAAAGTGTTTATCTTCACTTACTATACTGAGGTCATGTCTTGATTTGAACTGTGTTCCTTTTCTGATATAAATGCATGATCATCCACCCCTTGAAGCAATTCTGCAGTACAATGATAATACTACATGTTGGATTTCTGTGTCTCTACACCAGCGTTCAGTATCACAAATTTCTTTGCAGTTCAAAGCGTGGAGCTCAACTTCTAATAGTTGTATTTTATTTTTTATTTATTGCATGTTTTGATGGAGGATTGTTAAGTCTGTGTAACGCCTCATGATACACTTTCCAATGGTTTGTTTTTCTTTGTGACATCTTGTATGTCTGATATTTGGAGTGTTAAAATCTGTCTCGTGAGTGAGTGTTTCAGTATTTTCTAAACTTCTGGATATACTCCTTCGTCAGGGGAACCTGTTGTCAGGATTTATCCTAAAAAAGACTTACTTTTCCTAGCAATGACAACAGGTGTTTGACCATGTGTGGCCCGAGATCCACCCCCTATACTTTCATGAATCAGCTGTACCAATCTTCCCTTCCCAGTCCTATTTAGGTGTAGGCCATACCTCCTGAAACCCCACCTGTTGACAGTCCCTACGGCATCAGAGTAAGATGAGCAAAGTGGGCTGTCCTCAGAGTCACCCCCAACCCCACACTTATTCGCCTCACAGCTTCATCAAGGTGTGGTCGATCATGACGCCGCAACAGCTCAATAAAATGTACGTTTATGCCATGAGTCAGGGAAGCTATCTTGTCCAGGTCACCACCTATGTCGTATGCCCCATCCCTGTCCAAACTGTTTCCCACCCCACCATCACTACATGGTCATCTTTTGTAAAGTCCTTACATAAAGACCCTAAGTCCTCTATCACATGACTTAGCCCTGAATTTGGCTTGTTTTCGTCAAGCTGTGATGCACATAGCGACAGATTCACTGTCACCTTCCGAGTCATACAGGTCCCGACAGCTGAACAAGAGAATGTGTGTATCATACCCTCCCACAACTCTCATGCTCTAACCAGTACACTTTAATACTTCACACCAGAGCCGTATGTGAAAGCGCACCAACCAGACATCTTTTAATAAGTGTCCCGTCGACAACGATGTCATTAGAAACATGATGGAATTAGAGAAAGAGGGGGAAGCAGATCAGCCATGGAGCCATCCAGGCAATTCTTCGTATTACTAAACAGTCCTGAAGACAAAATGCGCCAAAACAGATCTTATCTGATCCGTATTCGATATAGTTTCGTTTGCTTCAGATTCAGAAGCACTGCAGCAACGAATGCAGGAACTGAACACAGCAAGTAAATTCAACATACAAATTATTAACCGTTTTTGAGCTTCATGGATGGTGGATGACTAGTCAGAAGCGACCATGTGAATCTTCACTGCTGACTTAAGTCATGTCAATGAAGTGGTGCGCATGTGCCAGCTGGTTATACGGAATCGGATGGATCAACGTACATAGGCAACAAAATGACAGAAATGACCTATCATGATTGAACGTGATTGTGATCCCACCATGAATGGTATAGCCCAGTTGCTAAATAAAGGCTAAATGTCGAACGTGTCCACAATGAATCGAGCCCCACCCTCAGACCTGTAATACGTACAAGAACAGTGGTAGGAGAATTATCTTAAACGACAGTGGCCTGAGATGAGGGTCACGCTTTTTATGTCACATTCGGTTTCAAACCAAATTGGAATTTCGCTTCCGAGACGAAATGCGAAGGGAACTGCATGCAGTGGACATTTGGAGCCGGGTACCTTTCGAAAGGAAATTGATCACAGCAGCACGTGAATTTATACGTCTCCAAGGTTCCATATAATAGAGAAATAGGACAGTAACAGACTGTATGTGTTTAGTGCGGTTCGAGGAGTCCCGATTTAGATGGTTTATCTAATGACACAAGGCATCGAATGCCCGATGAGGTACCGATTGAGGCTTCCGCCGCTAGTGTCATGATCATTACAATTCTTCTGGGTATTTTAACGGGTCATTGTATAACATATTTTAAGTATAAATTTAAAATCTACGTTTCGACTATATTACAACAACCTTCCTCTTTTCAAATTTATAATTAAAATATTTTATACAATGATGCTGTAAAATGCCCAGTGACGTGATCAACCCTTAGAGTATGGGGATGTATACGTGATATTTGCTGGTACCTTTTATACTGTGACTTCGGCGTATTTATTCGGGTTACCGTCGATAAGAAGCACGCTGTTTATTTCCAAATACTCGATTACTTACCATTTCTTCTAAATGTTCATAATGAATACTAAAACCTTCAAATATGACAAAAGGCATGTTTACAGAGCTACAAGTACTATATCCTTGTTTGATGAACACTAAAGCACACCGTCGCACCTCGACGAGCCTCCTAATTCATGTCACGTAAGACGCGTTGTGCATATCATGCAGGGGCAGGAGAAACTACAACAAAACAGTAACACGATAGAAGACAATGTCGTGAAAGTGACAGTGAGGTGTACGAAAAGCACGTAAAAATGTCAAAGTGTTTCCTATCGAATGAAACTGAGTTGTTGTTGTTGTTGTTGTTGTTGTTGTGGTCTTCAGTCCTGAGACTGGTTTGATACAGCTCTCCATGCTGCCCTATCCTGTGCAAGCTTCATCTCCCAGTACCTACTGCAGCGTACATCCTTCTGAATCTGCTTAGTGTATTCATCTCTTGGTCTCCCTCTACGATTTTTACCCTCCACGCTGCCCTCCAGTACTAAATTGGTGATCCCTTGATGCCTCAGAACATGTCCTACCATCCGATCCCTTCTTCTAGTCAAGTTGTGCCACAAACTCCTCTTCTCCCCAATTTTATTCAATACCTCCTCATTACTTATGTGATCTACCCATCTAATCTTCAGCATTCTTCTGTAGCACCACATTTCGAAAGCTATTCTTTTCTTATCCAAACTATTTATCGTACATGTTTCACTTCCATACATGGCTACACTCCATACAAATACATTCAGAAACAACTTCCTGACACTTAAATCTATACTCGATGTTAACAAATTTCTATTCTTCAGAAACGCTTTCCTTGCCATTGCTAGTCTACAATTTATATCCTCTCTACTTCGACCATCATCAGTTATTTTGCTCCCCAAATAGCAAAACTCCTTTACTGCTTTAAGTGTCTCATTTCCTAATCTAATTCCCACACCATCACCCGACTTAATTCGACTACATTCCATCATCCTCGATTTGCTTTTTTGATGTTCATCTTACGTATATCCTCCTTTCAAGACACCGTCCATCCCGTTCGGTTGCTCTTCCAGGTCCTTTGCTGTCTCTGACAGAATTTCAATGTCTTCGGCGATCCTCATTTTATTTCTTCTCCATGGATTTTAATACCTACTCCGAACTTTTCTTTTGTTTCCTTTACTGCTTGCTCAATATACAGATTGAATAGCATCGGGGAGAGGCTACAGCCCTGTCTCACTCCCTTCCCAACCACTGCTTTAGTTTCATGTCCCTCGACTCTTATAACTGCCATCTGGTTTCTGTGCAAAATGGAAATAGCCTTTCGCTCCCTGTATTTTACCCCTGCCACCTTCAGAATTTTAAAGAGAGTATTCCAATCCACATTGTCAAAAGCTTTCTCTAAGTCTACAAATGCTAGAAACGTAGGTTTGCCATTCCTCAATCTTTCTTCTAAGATAAGTCGTAGGGTCAGTATTGCCTCACGTGTTCCAACCTTGCTACGGAATCGAAACTGATCTTCCCCGAGGTCGGCTTCTACCAGTTTTTCCATTCATCTGTAAAGAATTCGCGTTAGTATTTTGCAGCTGTGACTTATTAAACTGATAGTTCGGTAATTTTTCACATCTGTCAACACGTGCTTTCTTTGGGATTGGAATTATTATATTCTTCTTGAAGTCTGAGGGAAACACTCGAAACAGCAATACTCTTGAGTTGGCAGTTATGATAGCCGTGATTGGCAGTGGTTAGCCCCTCATTTGGATCTCTGGGAAGGGACTGCCGAAGCGCCGGTGATCATGAGAATAATACGGGATGACAAATGATAGGATAACATTCTACGAGACGGTGCATGCAATGCCAGAAGTTAGAAGGTAGCAGGAAATCTAGAAAATCTAAAAAGGGAAATGCAAAATCCCAGTGTGGACACACGAATGTAGGGTGATATCAACAATAGCAGTAAAAGGCACAATGGAAATAGGATTTGTTACGAAAAGGAAATTAGGGCAGAGAGTGAGGTATTGTGAGCAGATAAGTGATAGGGTTGTTCACATCAGATTCGACAGCAAACCGACGCCGACAACAATAGTTCAGGTACACATGCCAACGTCGCCAGCAGCAGATGAAGAGACACAGAAAGTGTATGAGGATACTGAACGGCTAATGCAGTAAGTGAAGAGATATGAATATCTAACACTGATGCGAGATTCCAATGCAATTGTAGGGGAAGCAATAGAAGAAATGTTTACGGTATAATATAGCCTATATGACAAAGGAGAAACGCTGACTGAGTTTTGGAATAAGTTTCAGACAGTAGTGGCGAATGCTCTGTTAAAAATCGCAAGAGGAAGAGTTTTACTTGGAAAAGGAGCACGGGAAGGTTTCAGCTGGATTACGTCATTGTCAGACAGAGATTCCTAAATCAGATACTGGATTGTAATACGTAGCCAGGTGCATATTTAGACAGAGATCACAGTTTAGTGATAATGAAGAGTAGAACGAAGTTTAAGAGAATCTTTCGGAAGAATTAGTGTATTATGAGTGAGATATTGAATTACAGAGGAATCACGAGACGCAATTAGTAACACAAGAGTAGGCTGCACAGTTGAAGAGGATTAAACATCTTGAAAAATGGCTACCACAGGTGTTGCAAATACAAACATAGGTGAGAGGAAGGTAACTCCGACGAAACCGTGGCTAACAGATGAAAAGCTTCAATTGATCGTGAAAGACGGGGTATGCAAAAATGTTCAGAGAAATCACAGCAATATACGTAAACCACTTAGGAATGAAATAAATAGCAACTGGAGGGATACCAAGGAAAAATGGCTGTAGGAAGAATGTGAAGAAATCGAAATAGGAGTGCTAGTCGGCAGGTTTGAATCAACACATAGAAGAGTCAAAACAACATTCAGTGAAATTAAAAACTAGTGGTAGCATTAAGAATGCAATGAGAATTTCACCGTTAAATGCAGATGAGAGAGAGAGAGAGCTTATTGGTGGTAAGAGTACGTAAGAGTACTTTGAATACATCTATGAGGACTTACTGATGAAATTGGAGTCGGTATGGAAGAGATAGGAGATACAGTAATAGATTGAAAATTTAAAAGAGCTCTGGAAGACCAGATCGAGTAATATAGAAGGGATATAACATTTCATCGGAATGTCTAAATTCAATTTGGGAAGTAGCAACCAAACGAATATTCAGACTTCCGTTAAATTTCACCACACAGTTCCAAAAAGTCGCGAGCGAATATATCATTTTTCATGGTGTCACATCGGGTTCTGAAGGGATCGAGTTTTTTTGGAAAGCCGTTGGCCTAGCGATCTTTTGTATACCAGTCGAAATGACAGGTATACTGTCGGTATCCCACAATACAAGCTTAAAATTTAAACATTACTCACCTCATCCAGTACAGGCAAGTGGAGCAAATCGGTCAATTCTTTGGCTTTGGGTGTCGTCTAGGGTGGGCCATAGACGGCTTCCAAAAGCACCATTTGTTTATTGGCAGTGGAAAAAATACGAAAAACCACAGTTTTTCTTAATTTCCATTAATCATAAATCATTCAAAGCTATACAACGTGTTCCTAAGATAATGTTTTCGAAGAAGAGATACAAGGCTACGGTACTAATGCACTTAAATTATGCACGTAATATCAGGTTTGAGGCACAAATGTAGTTTTAACTCACTAAACTTATAGCAAAAGTTCCGGGGACATCTAAAAGTTTGTGAGATAACCAAACCTTGTTTATAGTTGCCATTTGTTCACCAATAAAATTTTACGACGCGCGGTCTCTGTACAATAGGCACTACACGCCCTATTTAGACTGACTTGACCTGGTAATTATACTGTGGTGCAAATATAATACAACGATTTTTGGTGTACTGTAGGTGCAGCCTGCAAATCTCGTGGTTTTTTTTTCTATATAGTAGTGTAGAGGGAACTTGTCTAGGATGGGAGAAGTATTTATGTTACCCTTATACGTACTTATTTCTTGTTAACGTGCCTTAAAGCATGTAAGTACGTCGAAGTATATCAATAAACTATGAAAAGTTACTGACCTCCAGAATCTGTTTACTCTGGAAATAAAAGCCATAAACCATTATTTCCCCGCACTGAGTCTAATTCACAATGTAATCAAACAGATTGTCAACAGATATCCGTATGATGGTGTTCTCACTGAAGATAGGATTCCGGTTAAGGAACAACCATGCAAACGATGGCGTCAGGGCACCCTTCAAACAGGGCATTGTTTGACAGGTAGCCCCACATCCACAATCGCTGTGTACACAGTCATAGACGGTGCAGTAAGACACAGTAAAGAAGACTACCAGACTCTCTGCAGTCGAGGGACATAGGAAGAATGGAAGTAGGACAGCCGCCAACTGATATCGTCCGATGGCTTAACATGAACTATTTTCCGGATGTGGCGACAGTTCATAGAGACTGGAATTGTTCGCGAAGTTCAGGGCAGGGCCGAACATGTGTGACATCCGAAAGAGAGGACCGTTATTTCGCTGTAAGGAGACGCCTGTACCGCCTTACTACTGCAGGGCAACTGGCATCCGGCCTCGTAGCACCTTCTGGACATGTTGTATGGAGGCAAAAGGTGTACAGAAGGCTTCTGCAAAGTGGTCTTTATTGCCAGAGACCTGCTGTATGAGTACCTCTGACGCGTCTTCAAAAAATGGTTCAAATGGCTCTGAGCACTATGGGACTCAACTGCTGTGGTCATAAGTCCCCTAGAACTTAGAACTACTTAAACCTAACTAACCTAAGGACAGCACACAACACCCAGCCATCACGAGGCAGAGAAAATCCCTGACCCCGCCGGGAATCGAACGCGGGAACCCGGTCGTGGGAAGCGAGAACGCTACCGCACGACCACGAGATGCGGGCGCGGTCTTGAGTGGAGTAGTCAACATGACACCTGGGCGGTCGAACATTGGGCGAATGTTTTTTCCACAGGTGAGTCCCGATTTAGTCTGGAGAATGATTCTCGACGGATTCGTATCTGGAGGAAACGTGGAACATGATTTCTGGAGCGGAACATAGTGGGGAGAGACTGATATCGAGGAGGTTCCCCAATGATGTGAGCAGATATTGTGTTCAACACTCGAACACCTCTTCATGAACTAGTACGGTTGAATCGACAAGGTTTTACTGTTGTCACGTATCGAGACGAGATCTTGCGACCTCATGTGAGAATGTTGCGAGGGCCAAGACTTCATACTGATGGACGATAATAGCTACGGGGAGTCGCAGCGCGATTTTAGGAGTTATGCCACGGATTGCGCGGTCCCTCCCGCCGGAGCTTCGAGTCCACCCTCGGGCATGGGTGTGTGTATTGTTCTTAGCATAAGTTAGTTTACGTTAGTTTAAGTAGTGTATAAGTCTGGGGACCGATGACCTAGTAGTTTGGTCCCTCAGGAATTCGCACACATTTGAACACTTTTGACGATAATACTCGACCTCATGAAGCACGGATAGTTGATATTGTCTTGGAATAATCTGCATGCATGGCGTGGCCTCCCGATTTGAATCTCATAGGGCATGTCTCAGACGAGTTGCATCACTTCACCATCCACCAACCACTCTCCAAGACGTGCCGTTACTACCTCAAAATGATTTCGATGACATTATTCACAGCATGCTCCGTCGTTGTCAGGCCTTTATTGCCGCCAGAAGTGGTCAAACCCCATACTGAGCCTGTTAACCAGTTGTCAGAATGTGTATCTAAATCCATTAAGTTGTAAAAAACCAAGAACATTTGTCTACCGTCATGCATGTTGCATTTGTTTACATTCTGTATTCTTTACATTGTTTCTACTTTACTGTCACCTGTTTATACTGTTTCGTGTCAAAATAAACGCAACTTTGCAAAATTTCTGTCGGTCGCTTTAATTTTGGATACTAGTATATATAAGCAGCATACCCTGCTGTAACAGGGAAAAGGACGGAACCACATGAAACATGCTCCTCCTGAAAAGAGTCCAACAGGACAGCGAGGAACCAGCTGCCTGAATCCTCATACTGTCTTCTTCAACAGGAATTTTGATATGCGAGCATATTCGTAGATGGGAGACAGTGGTGGTGAAAGAGAGAAGTGAAATTGATGTTGGGAGAGAAAAAGTGACAGTTTAGTGAAAGAGACATGGGCAAAGACAACAGCAGTGGAAGCCAAAGAGAGAGGAGATAGTGGAGTTTACTGAGAGACAATGACACTGAATGAGACATGGATGGAGATAGTAGCAGTGGGAAGAAGAGAGAGAAGAGAGAGCGGAAAGGAAATAGTGAAATGACTGGAGACCATGCATAGACTTAAGGATCTGGACACCATTCGCCCCCACCCTCTCCACTCCTACCCTACCCCATCACCAGATTGGAGGATATTCGTTGAGAGGAGACAATGTTGGTTGAAAAGAAAGAAAAAAGCAAACTGTAAGCGAGAAAGGAAGAGACAGTGGCAAATGGATACATTGAGAGAGAGAGAAAGAGAACGAAGCAGAGAGAGTGACAGTGGGACAAAGAGACAGTGAAAGTGGCAGAGCAGGGAACACCGGTAAGGAACAACAAAAGAAAGGGATGTAGACAGTGACAGGGGCTTCGCTACACAGAGAGACTGGGTGAAGGAATTTCAATGTTCTGCTCTATTCATTTACCACAATTTTGATGATTAAGGCGAAAGGAGAATTGACTTATCTGGCTCCCCAGTTTTCTGGCAGAGTATTTTAAATAGGAGAATATCGGAATTTTTTTCTGTTCCAAGGAAAGCATTTTTCAGATGGTATACCATATGTACAAGAACCAAGAGGGAGCAATAAGACCAGATGACCAAGAACGAACTGCTCAGATAAAAAACGGTGTAATATGGGGATTCTGCCTTCCACTCCTACTGTACAGTGTATACATCGAAGAACCAATGACAAAAACAAAAGAAAAGATCGAGACTGGAAATAAAATTAGAGTTGAAAGGACAAGATTCGTTGATTACATTGCTATTCTCAGCGAAAATAAAAGGTATTATAGAATCTATTGAATGGAATGAACAATTCGATCAGTACAGAATACGGATTAAGAGTAAACACCAAAACGACAAAAATAATGAGATGCAGCAGAAATGAGAAAAGCGAAAAATTTCATATCAAAATTGGGGACCACGAAGTAGAAGAAGTTAGGGAATTCTGCTACAATGGAAGCAAAATAAACCAGTATGAAAGAGGCAAAGAAGATATAAAGACTACACTAACTCAGGCAAAGCGGGCGGTCCTGGCTAAGAGAAGTATTCCTAGCCAAGAGAAGTCTACTAATCGCAGGCTTTAATTTGAGGGAGAAGTTTGTGGGACTCTACATTAGGAGGACAGAATTCTATAGTAGTGTATCATGCACAGTGGGAAAACCGAAACAGAACAGCACAGAAGCTTTTGAGAAGTAGTTCTGCGGAAGAGTGTTGATAATTATGTAGGCTGATAAGTTAAAGAACTAGGAAGTTTTCGGCAGAATGCTCGAAGGAAGGAATATGTGACAAAAAAAAAAAAATTGAAATTTGTGGCACGTTCCTATGGGACCAAACTGCTAAGGTCATCTGTCCCTAGGCTCATACACTACTTAGTCTAACTTAAACTAATTTACACCAACGACAACGCATACACTCATGCCTTAGGGAGGACTCGAACCTCCGACGGGGGAGCCGCGCGAACCTTGGCAAGGCTCCTAAGGCCGCACGGCTACCCCGCGTGGCTTATGTGACAAGAACAAGGGACAGAATGACAGGAGATCTGTTAAGGTATCAGAAAGCAACTTCTGTGGTGCTAGAGGGTAAAAATTATAGAGGAAGACTGAGAATGGAATACATCCTACAAATAATTGAGGATATTAGGTGTAAAAGGTACTCTGCGATGATAAGGTTAACGGAGGAAAGGAATTTGTGGCAAGTCACATCAAAGCAGTCAGAAGACTGATGACTGAAAAAAAAAATTATTCAAAGGAATCTGACGTCATTCTTACTGCCAAAAAAGTCGCAAATTCAAGTGACGATAAACTTGGGTGGATACCGATCGCCCACCCTTCTCTCTTAAGTAGACCACAAAAGCCCCATAAGATTGAGGCTTAGTGAGTGTGGTGGTCAGGGGGAAGTGACAGTTGATCCTCACGCTCATAATCCCAGTACTGAACGATGCGGATTGTGTGAATAGACGCTCCGTCGTCTTTGGGGAAGAAGTTGTTAACATGATCAGGCAGAACTGTCACATAATCCTCAGCGGACTGTAATGCGAACTTGCAGAGTAACCAAGGAGATCGTGGAATACCACGATATGGCTGCTCAAATCATTACCGAATCCCCGACATACTCGGTCAGAATTTGGAAATATTGTGAAACGTAATTCGCCCGACCTAATTACATTTTTCCATTGCTCCACAATCCAGGTTTTATGGCTTCGGCACCATGTCTTGCTGTTACTGGAAATTGCATAAGTGATGAGTGGTTTTGGAAGTCTAGTTTGCCCGAAACTCTGCATTTACATCTACATGGCTACTCTGCACCTTAGGTGCCTGACAGAGGGATCATCGAACTACCTTCAGAACAATTTTCTGTTATTCCACTTTCGAAAGCGCATGTTAAAAAGCGAACATCTGTATATTTCTGCGCAAGTTCTGATTATGATTATCCTTTCTCCCTACGTAGGTTGCCGTCAACAAAATATTTTCGCGACCGAAGGAGAAAGTCGGTGATTGAAATTTCGTGAGAAGACCCGGTAACAACGAAAAAGTCTTTGTTTTAATAATGTCGACCCCAAATCCTGTATCATGTCCGTTACACTTCCTCTCCTTCTGCTCGTTAATACAAAACGTGCTGCCCTTCTTTGAACTGTCTCGATGTACTCCGTTAATCCTGTCTGGAAGGATCCCGCACCGCGCAGCAGTGCTCCCAAAAGGACGGTTAAGCGTAGTG
Source organism: Schistocerca nitens (assembly GCF_023898315.1). NCBI lineage: Eukaryota > Metazoa > Arthropoda > Insecta > Orthoptera > Acrididae > Schistocerca > Schistocerca nitens. Next base: position 475,368,513 of record NC_064621.1, on the reverse strand, counting down.
TAGGCAGCCTCTTTAGCATATCTGTTGCATCTTCCAAGTGTTCTGCCAATAAAACATATTCTGTGTGCTTTTTCCTACTTAAGTTGTTCGTAACTGTAATTCCTAGGTATTTATATCAATTTACGGCCTTTAGAATTGATTGATTTATCGTGTAACTGAAGTTTAACGGATCTCCTCTAGCATTTACTTGTGGATAACCTCACACTTTTCGCTGTTCAGGGTCAATTCCAAGCTTTGACACAATACAGATATTTATCTAAATAGTTCTGCAAATAGTTTTGAACCACTGATAACTTTACTACACGATTAACGACTACTTTATCTGCAAACAACCTAAGACGGCTGCTCAAATTGTCTACTAAATCGTTTATATAGACAAGGAACAACATAGGGCTTAAAACGGTGTCCTGGGGAACGTCAGATATCGCTTCTGTTTCACTCGATGACTTCCCGTCAATTACTACGAACTGTCACTTCTTTGACAGGAAATCACGAATCCAGTTGCATAACTGAGACGATATTCCATACGTACCCAATCTGATGACAAGCCGCTTCATTTTTCATGTGAGTCCTCTCAATGGCCATCCATCACGATCACTCAACGCATACTTTCGCCCGTGTTGTGACAACGGACCAAGTTTGTCCGCTTTCCCTGTATGCGCTATAAATTTTCTATGTGATTCCTCCTGAAATATTGAACACTTCTGCTACATTCGTCACGGAAGCACCCACCATTCTAGCATCAACAATTTGCCCACATTAGAATTCCCTTAGCTCCGACATGATGCACTCACAACTACACAGAACAACATTGTTCTGACCACTATTAACACTTGTAACATATTGCACAGGTACCGTTCGTGGTCGTATGTAGCACTTGAACCTATCGGCTTTGTTAGTACCTGCATTTATGTTCAAGCACAAATTTCTCGCGCTATTTCCGTATTTTTGTCCCACCCTTGTAATTCTGAATTAAAACAACTGAGGACATGGAGTGTCGCTTAAACGTCAAGCTATTCCTCGTCACTTTTGTTTGTCTCTGCTTTACACTAAATCTATATTCTGTTTATTCCACCCTGCAGCTCATATAAATCATCGGCACATTAAAAGACGAGAGCAATATCGTAAGGGAATTGTAACGTTTATAACCTTTCACCCTGAATTTTTGAATCAGATAATAAATGAAAATGTGTGGGATTCATTACTCTGCTGGTGCAAGGATTCTTTCACATGTTTCAATAACCTCTGCTCTAGGGCACGGAGGCCGCGTTACGTTGAACTCTACGCTGTCACGATAATTCTTTGAGTAAGTCACTCTCATTGGGGGAAGGTAAGTATGTAACCATTTCCAACAGCAGTATGACTTTCTTCTACACTTATACAGTCTTTTCGCATATAAATCTACAAATATTCTTTTACTTTAGATACATGGTACAGCAATTTCAATGAATCAGGTAACTGTCCCCGTATTCGAATATGAGATGCAGTATCTGTCAATTAATCCGAGTTCTTCTGATCCTTGCTTCATTGTTCCTGCCCTCCTTCCCAGACATCAGTAACAAAACAGATCTCGTAAACAATTTACTACTAGCGTTCCTGCTAGAGTTTTATGGTAGTGTTTTATTTCAAAAGCTGCTTGATACTGACTTTAGTGTGACTTCATAAAAGACTAATGTAAAGGAATAGTTTCAGATTTGTGCCCTCCAGAAAGTGAACTTATAAATATGAAAGTTCCTGGTAGTCGACGCTTGGGTACTTAAAGAGCTGAAGTAGTGACTATAACAACGTCGCTATCGCAAGATGGAAGTTAAAGGTAGACGAGGAAGAAAAGGCAAAGGGGCATAAAACACAGTACTAAATTCGTAATGCTCTTTTTATTAATATTACTTTGAACACATTCTGAGTTCGAATAAATTTCCTTGACACAGAAAGTTCTGTCCACACATCGGAACATCTTGAAAAAGAGTCGCCTGTGCGAAACTCAGTTCGTCTTTTACCCTCGTGATTTCCTACAAACCATGGATGCGGGGCAACAGGCAGATTCCATATTCCTAGATTTCCGGAAGGCATTTGATACGATCCTGCACTGCAGACTGTCGGCGCAGGTCCGAGGATACGGTTCCCACTTTTGAGAGAGGTTGGACGACTTTTTAAGATGTGGAACGCACTGCTTTGTCCTTAGCGTCCAGTGTTCATCAAAGACAAGGGTATCGTCAGGAGCGTCTAATTTAAGTGTGATAGGGCAGCTCTTATTCTCTGTATACACAAATGATGTTGCACACAGGGCGAGCAGTAACTTACTGCTGTTTGCTGATGATCTTCGGTGTACGGAAGGTGTCGTCCTTAAGCGACTATAGGAGTATACGAGATTGATGATTTAGACAGAACTTATACTTGGTGTGATGAATGGCAGCGAGCTCTAAATGTAGAAAGTAGTAAGATAAAAAAAATGGTTCAAATGGCTCTGAGCACTATGGGACTTAACTTCTAAGGTCATCAGTTCCCTAGAACTTAAACCTAACTAACCTAAGGACATCACCACACATCCATGTCTGATGCAGGATTCTAACCTGCGACCGTCGGGCGGCTCCAGACTGTAGCGCCTAGAACCGCTCGGCCAATAGTAAGATAATGTGGATGAATAGGAACGACAAAGCTGTAACGCGCAAATTCAGCAATAGTAGGGTGCTGCTATACACAGTCACACCGACTACATATCTAGCCGCAACGTTGCAAGACCACGTGTGGTTGGTAGTATGGAAGGCAAATGCTCGACTTCGTTTTATTGGGAGAATTTTAGGGAGGATTGGATGATCCATAAAGGTGACAGAATATGCAACGCTAATGCAACCCATTGTTGAGACTTGTTCGAGTGTTTTCGATCACCACCAGGGCATCCAAACAGTTCAGAGGGGTGCTGCTAGGTCTTTTACCGCCAGGTTAGTTCTGTTTGTAAGAATTATGAAGGTGATTCGTGAGCTCAAATTCGAATTTCTAGAGGGAATACGATGCTCTTTTCGAGAGGTACTACTGCATAAATTTAAAGAACCGGTTATTATTTTCTTTATTCATATGGCTAGGGCCCCCGTTGGGCAGACCGTTCGCCGGTTGCGGGTCTTTCAATTTGACGGCACTTCGGAGACCTGCAGTCGATTAGGATGAAAGGATGATGATGAGGACAACACCCAGTCCCTGGGCGGAGAAAATTCCCTGACTCTGCCAGAGTCGAACCCGGTCCCAGAGGATTGACAATCCGTCACGCTAACCATCCAGCTACCGAGAGCGGACAAAGAACCGGTATCTGAGACCGACTGCAGAACCATTCTGCTGTCAGCAACATGCATTTCGCTTAAGGATCAAGAAGACAAAATGCGAGATACCTGGGCTCGTACGGAGTCGTTTTCCCATCGTTCTGTTCGCGAGTGGTACAGGAAAAGGAAGGAATAGTAGCGGTAGCGGTACCCTCCGCCATGCTCCGTACGATGGCTTGCAATATACGGCTGTGTAGATGTACATGTACTTTAAAAAAAGTGATGTAACTAGTTTCCGCCGACTTTGAGAATAATATTGTACTTAATGTTCTTCAGTATTCTTAATATCGCTGCTGTATTCACTTTCCAGGGAGCATTAAGACGACAACTATTGACTGTTGCTGTGATATTCGCGTAATGAGTACTGGTACGACGATCTAGAGTGAAAGCGTTGATTTACCAGCACACGTTACCTCTGACGACCTGATAAAAACACACACAATGGAAACGAGGACAACTTCTCACTGAAAACTGCACGTAACAACTAATTACATATCGTGGGAAGAGGTGAAAGGTGGCTACACTGAGCCACAGCGCCAGAGATCGCTAGAGAGCTTTGTTCCGCCGCCTCCACTGGCAGTGATTATTGGGATGTCGTAGTGGGCAGTGCTTGTCCAGGACTCGTAGTAGTCAGTTCGTGTTGAGATGTGCTAGTAGGGAGTGCTTGCTGAGATGTGATACTGAAAAGTTCTTGTTGAGATGTGGTAATAGCGAGTCGGTGTGGAGATATATTGTAATGATTAGAGTGATTTTGGTCAATATATGAAGGTAACGGAACTTGATTTATTTTTTCATTATTTCCATGTTTTAAATAATGCGTCATTACAGGTTCAGTCAACAAAGCATCTGGCTTGTGTTCTTGTATTAGAGTGTAATTCTGGTTTTCATGAGTAATTATGGTATTTTTATTTTCTTTAATTAATTCAGTATAAATGATATTGAAAATTTCTTGTGTTATTGAAGAAGAACCGTGCCACATGCGTACGTTGAGTCATACTTCCACACACAGAACAGTTACACTTGTGCTTGGTTTCGTAGGTTTTTATAGTTGCTGGGGACTTAATTAATTGTGTTAATGAACATTTCCATTTCATTCTTTGTTATTGTTCTAAGCAGTCAGATTGCGTAATAATAACAGTCAGGGCCAACCGTTTACGAGACATTGCGTAATCGGACAAACAGCTACTAAACCGAAAAACTAAAAATATTTGCATTTCAAATAATTAAGCCCCCATGCAGAGGATATTTCTTTATTGTCACTTTTTGTCTCGAATTTTTAGGACACATACTGAATTCAACATTTGTTATCTCTTGCACTCATTGAAATGGACACGCATTTGTTCTGAACTTCATCTCCTCTTTGCTTATCTCGTTGTACACAGAACTCTGTATTGGATGGCAGAGGGGGCTTTGGGAGAAAACCGTGCATTACAAGAATGCATTATGGAAGAGGCTAAAGGACTGCCATCCCCCAGGAGACACAATAGCTGCCGCCAACAGCACATAAATATGTATTGTGGCCATAAAGCAATACTTCATGTAATTTTACGACGCCCTTACTTATTCTGAAACAGTATATGATCTTTTATAGTCAGGATGTAATCAAGTAAAGACTGATGTAACTAATGTCCGCCTTGCTTTAGCACAAGTATCTGTCATTTTGTAATAGCTTAATGTCAACACTTCTAAAATAACTCATCTTTGAAACTCCTAAGAAGCTTTTTTACGGAAGTATTGAGGAAAGATTGCCGGTCGCTGTGGCGCAGCAGTTCTAGGCGCTTCAGTCCGGAAACAAGAGGCTGCTACGGTCACAGGTTCGAGTCCTACCTCGGGCATGGATTTGTGTGATGTCCTTAGGTTACTTAGGTTTACGTAGTTCTAAGTCTATGGGACTGATGACCTAAGATGTTAAGTCCCATAGTGCTCAAAGCCATTTTAACCAATTTTATTGGGAAAAGAATGTTAGTGATTAGACTCGTCGATTACTGAGTTATCAGAGAGAGTAGATACGCTCGGCTTTTCTCCGAAACGAGTGTCCAGAGTCATAATCAGAGCAAGACCTCGCACGGAAGAAAGTTGCACGGAAGAAAGTCGCGTTGCGTATGTACAACACAAGTATACTATCCAGTTACATTAATGTGACCACGTGTCAAAAGCCTGAATAAGCACCTTTTACACCGCGGACCCCTGCGAGACGTGCAGGAAGAGTCACTGAGCACCTGGAATGTACCGATAACGATGAGGAGCCATGCGCCGGGCTGTGTGGCCAAGCGGTTCTAGGCGCTTCAGTCTGGAACGGCGCGACCGCTACGGTCGCAGGTTCGAATCCTGCCTCGGGCATGGATGTGTGTGATGTCCTTAGGTTAGTCAGGTTTAAGTAGTTCTACTCCAGTGCGTGGCTAGGTGCGTTAGGTTTCTCGTTTGGGGAAACATGGCGCGTATATCCCTATCGAGGCGGTCCCACAGAGTCTTGATTGGGTTTAAATCCGGGGTATTTGGCGGCCAAAGAAGTAAAGGAAATTCATACAGGCGCTCTTCGAACGACGCACGTACACTGCGAGCTGTGTGACACGTTGCATTGTCCTGCTGGTGGATGCGAGCGTTCCGGAGAAAACCGATCCGCAATTACGGGTGCACGTGGTCCCCAAAGGTAGATACATATTTGTGTTGGTCCATTGTGACTTCCAGAATGAAAAAATTACCCTGGGAATGCTCTCCGACCTCGACCCTTCCGAGAACATTTGCAGGTTCTTCAGATTTTTCACACCGCACACACTAACAGACATCTAACCGATGGAGCATAAAATGTCATTCGTCTTGAAAGGTCATCTGTTGCCACTCACTCAGTGGATGTTGAGTTGCGGTACTGGCGTGCAAATTCCAGCCCTCTTTGCAGTTGAATAGCCGTCAGCATGGGTGCATGAACTAGACACCTACGACGGAGACCCACGCTCAGCAACATTCAGTGAACGGTCGTTGAGGAGACACTGTTGGTGGCCCTTTGATTCATTTGGGCTGACAGTTGCTCAACAGTTGCACGGCTGTTCGCCCGTACACATCTCCTCAGTCGTCGTTCACCCATATCACCTACGGCCAGTAGTGAATCACAGTTACTTCGGCACCGGTTTTGGTAGCAGCATTTTGCCACACACGGTGTTGTTTAACCAAGGCGGCACTCGCACAGCTTACGGACTTAGCCATTTAGTAAACGCTTCCACTAAGGGCCTGGAAACAAATGATGATGTCCTTTTGGACGTGAAATAGAACGCTCCATTTCCGCATTGCGACAACGACTGCACTGCTTCTCCACGTACCACCGATGCGCTTTATGTATCCTCCACTGCTTCAGCCGCCACCTGCCGTCTTGGAGTAGTCTTTTCACGTTGGTTTCGAACATAAGAATAGTCTCATTAATGTGACTGAACCTTGTATTAGTTTAAGAAAAGGCACTTCACTGTCAGAGAGATTTAAACCAGCAGCAATGAACATGAGGAAAGTCAAACCTGGTAGTCAAGGAACGCAGGATTCGGTTACGATCGTGGACGGGGCCGTAATCAGTTACAATTGGTTCCCTTTTGCAATTACACACATTTATTTTAACACGATAATTCCAGACTCAGCAATAAATCAAGATATCACTCGTTATTATTGAAGGAATAAACAACTGTGTAATTAATAGTGCTTTCAGTGCGTTACAATTTACCAAATGAGCATAAAATACAGACACAGCAGCCGGCCGTAGTGGCCGAGCGGTTCTAGGCGCTACAGCCTGGAGCCTCGCGACCGCTACGGTCGCAGGTTCCACTCCTGCCTCTGGCATGGATGTGTGTGATGTCCTTAGGTTAGTTAGGTTTAAGTAGTTCTAAGTTCTAGGGGACTGATGACATCAGAAGTTAAGTCCCATGGTGCTCAGATCCATTTGAACTATTTTTGAACGGACACAGCAAATAATGTCTTAAAAGCAAGCCTATGTGTTCCCAATTAGAATTTTAAGACAAGTAACCACAGTCACTGCTGAAGGCCTTTAACGCCAAGAACAGCATTTATAAAAGAATTAGCAAACATACTGTAAAACAGCAATGCAATAGCAAAGGTTAATTTAAAAGGACAAGCAACTGATCACCAGCCAGGTGTGACAAAATGGTGGCAAACTTGGTAGCACAATAATTTAAACCTGCTATAACGCCAAGAGCCGGCCGAAGTGGCCGTGCGGTTAAAGGCGCTGCAGTCTGGAACCGCAAGACCGCTACGGTCGCAGGTTCGAATCCTGCCTCGGGCATGGATGTTTGTGATGTCATTAGGTTAGTTAGGTTTAACTAGTTCTAAGTTCTAGGGGACTAATGACCTCAGCAGTGGAGTCCCATAGTGCTCAGAGCCATTTGAACCATTTTGATAACGCCAAGAATGGCAATTATATAAAAAATTTAGAAACGTACAGTAAGACAGCAAATACAATAATAAAACACAAGGGCCAGTCACAGACGGCGCACCAGGAATCGGCCTCTGAGTAGGTCCAGCAATAAACACTTTCGCGAGTGACGAGATAAGCAGCCAAGAGTTGCATTCACTTCACAAGATGGTAACTCAGACTAGTGGCAGTATAACGAATGACTAAGGATACGTCCAATAAAACAAATGCAAAGATGTAAAAAAGCCGGAACTGGCAGTCTGGACTCCACCCGCAGAATACTGTGCTTAGAGCGCCCGAAACGAGAAAGGAATCACTACCACCAGAGTAGAAGACTCGCCAACCAACCTACAATCAAGAAAGCTGTCAAAACTACACGCCTCACCAGACAGCAGCGGCAAGGCGAGGAAACGTACACTGCCGTTACAAACACTAACCTCCAGGGCAGGTAACTGGGGCGTTAGCGGCCACGAGGGAGGAAAAATACCGCTGGTTGAACTTAACAAATAGTAACAAACTGAACGCAATAAATAATAATTAGAAGTCCAGGAAATCTAATAAGATACACCTTCCCTAGGCGACACTACGAGCAGCAGCACGAAGTCACTGGAGAATTGCAAGATCTCGCAGTGGTGGAGGTTTCTCTACTTGAATCCAAATGCACTCAACTTATAGCTTGCAGGATCCGGTTTACGATGAGGTCGTGCACCCTCGTGACCACAGGCCTTCGATCAGGCTGTCCATGTGCGCCGCCGTCAGAGACACGGTGTGTTCTCACACTGCGCGGACCTGGCTCCTCCTGAGTCCTCAACCGAACTGCATACTGACAAGACCCGGAAGAACGACGTCGCCCCAAAAATAGGGCCACAGTTACTACATATCGATAACCACCGCTGCTACCACTAGCGGACAGGCTATACTTGAAACCAAGTGGCGCCAGTCAACACGAGAAGAAGACAAACAACCGCAACCATGTCAGCTAAACGATACGATCTGGCCTCCAACAGAGGACAGAAACCTACAAACAGCCAACACGAGCTGCAGCACGGCTCATAAAGGGATGAAGGAGGCATGTGACAAAATACAAATAACGAAGTGAGGAGGAAAGAAAGTGGCGCGACTGCGGGACGGAAAGAAACAGAAGCATAACTATGAGCATAATGAGGCGTTTCGTACACTGTGTGGGCAGAAATAAAACTAGTAATATGACTATTTTTAGGGAAAAGGGTTGTGACGTTAACCGAAGGAAGCGCATTCTTAACGGCAACGGGACATTAAATTGTTTGCAGAGTTCAGGGATAAAAATGAGAGAGAGTGGGAGTTTGCAAACATTTCTGTTTTGTGGATGGACTCTATAAGGATACTAGATAAGTGAGAATTTGATATCTTATGTTGCGGCGAAGATGAGGCGGAAGGCCGGCCGGGGTCGCCGTGCGGTTCTAGGCGCTACAGTCTGGAACCGCGTGCCCGCTACGGTTCCAGGTTCGAATCCTGCCTCGGGCATGGAAGTGTGTAATGTCCTTAGGTTAGTTAGGTTTAAGTAGTTCTAAGTTCTAGGGGACTGATGACCTCAGAAGTTAAGTCCCATTGTGCTCAGAGCCATTTGAACCATTTTTTTGAGGCGGAAGGCACCTGAAATGTGATGTGAGATATGCGCATATGAGCTGAGCAGCCGATGATATAAACCACGCAACATGTTTGGCCGCAGCTATCCTAACTGGGCGTTTGAGGCACTGACTTGTTCCAACAGATGGATTTTACTGATGCAAGCGCATAACCGCAGTTAGTTCAGTCATGGTCCCGGCGGAGGTTCGAGTCCTCCCTCGGGCCTGGGTGTGTGTGTTTGTCCTTAGGATAATTTAGGTTAAGTAGTGTGTAAGCTTAGGGACTGATGACCTTAGCAGTTAAGTCCCATAAGATTTCACAAACAAAAAAAAAATGTTCAGTCATCCGAGGGATGGATTACAACGCAATAGTGGAGGTTCGGCAGACCGAGTATTTATTTGAGTGTACGTTTCGCATCCTGTAAAAGCATTCACAGAAATTTCTGCGTTACACAGAGGCAACCAGAAGCCTGCCTGCACTTTTTCTGGCTTTCTGTCCAGTAGAGTACCTCACCAAACGATAAAGGTAATAAACATTTTTTTACATGATGTTGGGATACCGACGAGAGGAATAACCGTTGACAGAATGTTGGTGATTGTATGAAAATGATTTTTAAAACACCACTGATGATTTTGACTTGTCACAATTCTACAAATTTTCATTAGTTTTGCGTTCGGTATAGAGGGGTCCCGATTTGAAGAAAAGACACTATACCTCCTCGTTTTATCACCTGGATATGCCCCTTGATTCGAAGACGAAATTGTAGCTATTTCGATCTGGAAATGCACTCTTCTCATCAGACCAGCGTGGCGCACAGGCGCAAATTCGCGTAGCAGCGGTGGCGGCCACGGCAGCGGCGCTGGTGACGTCACGCGGTAATCGTCGCCATTAGTCGGCCGGAAGCCGCAGTGAGCACCTGATGGGCTGCGCCCGGTGAGGCCATTCGGTGGCCGCCGGAAGTCATTTCGCCAATCCCGTCCGTAAACACAGAGCCGAGCCGCTGCGAATCGCAGACGGGCCGCTGTTGGCAGCCCTGACGTAGGCGTCACTCCGCCTGACTGCCGCACACATTCAATAACGCTGAATGACAGTGCGTGACGAGGCGCAAAGCCTCCCCTGCCGCTGTAATGGTAGTAATTGCGTTTATGCTGCATTTCTGTCGCCCTCTGTCCGTATCTCTCCCTCTATACCAGCTACACTCATAAAATAACTATGCAGGGAAAGCACATGTTGTTTCAAAAGGATTCATTCGATTTTATAAAATTGTAAATCCTACATGAATGAAGAAAGAGAGCGGAGGTAAATGTTATCTTACGCACATGACTAAAAAGTTGTTTCTTTTCAAAAACAACGCCGATGTTTTGCAGTGGTATACCTTGAAGATGAAGGTACATACAACCTTGGAGTTCCTTTTAAAATTACAAAAAAGATGTTCAAATGTGTGTGAAACCTTATGGGACTTAACTGCTAAGGTCATCAGTCCCTAAGCTTACACACTACTTAACCTAAATTATTCTAAGGACAAACACACACACCCATGCCCGAAGGAGGACTCGAACCTCCGCCGGGACCAGCCGCACAGTCTATGACTTCAGCGCCTAGACCGCTCGGCAAATCCCGCGCGGCTTTAAAATTACATTTTGGGTCGATGTTTTCATTGTCATCATTGTCATTCCACGAGAAACTTGTCGCATACTTTTGCGACCGTGTAGACAGTCAAAATCGTACAGTGATACCTTCGCAGTTTCTTAACCAGTTTGTTTGATAACAAACTTTTTTTCATTAGGAAGCCACTCGTTGCTTGTACTAGTCTCTTTTCTGTGTCCTTCATCCGTCATCCAGCATAGACTATTTTGTTTCAAGGTATCAGAGTTTCTCACCTTCATCTATTTCGTGACCATGAATTTCGATGTCAAGTTTTTCGCTATTCTCATTTCTGCCACTTCTTTGTTCGGCTTACCCTCCGACCATATTCTTTACTCTGTAGACTATCCAGTCCAGTCAACAGATTTTGTAATTCTTCTTCGACTACACTCAGGATAGTAATTTCATCAGTGAATACTATCATTGGTACCCTGCCACTCTGAAATTAAAATACTTCATTTTAATTTCAAGTGCAAATATTTACATTTTCTTTGATTGCAAGTCATATTTGCTTATTGTTAATTTTTCGTTTTTACTCAAGGAGTTTAATTATGAAGCAGGAGCCGGCCGTGGTGGCCAAGCGGTTAAAGGCGCTACAGTCTGGAACCGCGCGGCCGCTACGGTCGTAGGTTCGAATCCTGCCTCGGGCATGGATGTGTGTGATGTCCTTAGGTTAGTTAGGTTTAATTAGTTCTAAGTTCTAGGCGACTCATGACCGCAGAAGTTAAGTCGCATAGTGCTCAGAGCCATTTGAACCATTTTATGAAGTAGGAAGACAGCTTTCTTTATTCCATAATTTGGTCAGCTGGAGATTCAAACCTTTGCCTCAGAAGATGTAATACCTTTATTTACAATGTGAGTTAAATGTAAAGAAAAACAAACCCAAAAAGCCGGCCTGAATGGCCGAGTGGTTCTAGGCGCTATGGTCTGGGACCGGGCGACCGCTACGGTCGCAGGTTCGAATCCTGCCTCGGGCACGGATGTGTGTGATGTCCTTACGTCAGTTAGGTTTAAGTAGTTCTAAGTTCTGGGGGACTGATGACCTCAGAAGTCCCATAGTGCTCAGAGCCATTTGAACCATTTTTTTTAAACCCAAAAAAAGGTTAGCCTCACTAACTAGAAGTAGGATGTTCGATCCCAACCACGTCTTTAATTCTGAACAAAAATAATCAACAACGGCAGCAAAGCTTTCCTTTGCAGGAAGTCACTCTCTTACTGCCATCGATTTTGTGAAAGCTGCGCAGCGCGCACAGAGTGTGTGGGCTTGAATCGGATTCTATCCCTCAGATGCGAAAGAACCAGCAATGATCAACGGCATGAGGAAGCATAACGCAATGAAGACCACTACATTAAGAACGGTATCATGTTTCACCAAGACCAGCAGCGAGTAAGCGACAAAGTGTTATGTTGTTGTACCCATCAGAAAAATCTTGCTGATTAGTTTCACCTTTATTTGTCCAGAAAATGGCTGCCAATGTGGAGGCAACCATAAGAACCAACGAAAAGGTAACATCTTCCGAGTTGGAGCGTGAAATGTCAGAAATTTGAACGTGGTAGGAGACTTAGACAATCTGAAAATGGAAATGGAAAGTTTCAATCTAGACCCAGTGGAGATCAGCCAAATAAATTGGGAAGAAAATAATGTTTTCTGATCAGACGAATATTTGGTAATTTCAAGAGCGGCAGGAAATGTTGTAAAGGAGTAGGATTCACTATGAATAGGAAGGTAGGGCAGAGAGGAAGTTGCGGTGAAAAGTTCGGAATAGGATAATTTCATCAGTACCGATATAACACCAATGTCAACAGCAGTACTTCGCGTATACATGCCGACGTCATAAGCAGAAGATGACGAGGTGGAGAAAGTATTTGAGGATGTCGAAAGGGTAATTCAGTATCGAAAGGGAGACGATAATATATTACTCATGGGTGACTGAAATGCGCAAGTAGCGGAAGAAATATTAGTTGCGGGAGAATGTGGGCTTGGCAGTACGAATGGCAGAAGAGGAAACGCGTTCTGCAACGAATTTAAATAAGCAATATCGGATACACAGTTCAAATACCGCAAGAAGAGGTGATATACTCTACTCGCCATTAAAATTGCTACACCACAAAATTGACGTGCTACAGACGCGAAATTTAATCGACAGGAAGAAGATGCTGTGATATGCAAATGATTAGCTTTTCAGAGCATTCACACAAGGTTGGCACCGGTGGCGACACCTACAACGTGATGACATGAGGAAAGTTTCCAACCGATTTCTCATACACAAACAGCAGTTGACCGAAGTTGCTTGGTGAAACGTTGTTGTGATGCCTCGTGTAAGGAGGAGAAATGCGTACCATCACGTTTCCGACTTTGATAAAGGTCGGATTGTAGCCTATCGCGATTGCGATTTATTGTATCGCGACACTGCTGCTCACGTTGGTCGAGATCCAATGACTGTTAGGAGAATATGGAATCGGTGGGTATAGAAGGGTAATACGGAACGCCGTGCTGGATCCCAACGGCCTCGTATCACTAGCGGTCGAGATGACAGGCATCTTATCAGCATGGCTGTAAAGGATCGTGCAGCAACGTCTCGATCCCTGAGTCAACAGATGGGGACGTTTGCAAGACAACAACCATCTGCACGAACAGTTCAACGACGTTTGCATTAGCATGGACTATCGGCTCGGAGACTATGGCTGCGGTTACCCTTGACGCTGCATCACAGACAGAGGAGCCTGCGATGGTGTACTCAACGACGAACATGGGTTCACAAATGGCAAAACGTCATTTTTCGAATTAATCCAGGTTCTGTTTACAGCATCATGATTCTCGCATCCGTGTTTGGCGACATCGCGGCGAATCCACATTGGAAGCGTGTATTCGTCATCGCCATACTGGCGTATCACCCGTTGTGATGGTATAGGGTGCCATTGGTTACACGTCTCGGTCACCTCTTGTTTGCATTGACTGCACTTTCAACAGTGGAAGTTACATTTCAGATGTGTTACGACCCGTGGCTCTACCCTTCATTCGATCCCTGCGAAACCCTACATTTCAGCAGGATAATGCACTACCGCATGTTGCAGGTCCTGTACGGGCCTTTCTGGATACAGAAAATGTTCGACTGCTGCCCTCGCCAGCACATTCTCCAGATCTCTCACCAATTGAAAACGTCTGGTCAATGGTGGCCGAGCAACTGGCTCGTCACAATACGCGAGCCACTACTCTTGATGAACTGTGGTATCGTGTTGAAGCTGCATGGGCAGCTGTACCTGTACACTCCATCCAAGCTCTGTTGGACTCAATGCCCATTCGTCTCAATTATACGTACTTCCTTGTCTCGTTGATGAGTCGAAATATTTCTTCTTTCGCCCAACATTTTTACGCATATACCTTCTTTCTCCCTATTTTGTCCGTCAGAATATCTGTGACTGTCGTTTTCGAAGGAGGTGGTTGTTCTGGGTACTGATTTCTCAGGATCTATGCACCCAAATTGCGTGAAAATGTAATCACATGTCATTTCTAGTATATTATATTTGTCCAATGAATACCCGTTTATTATCAGCATTTCTTCTTGGTGTAGCAATTTTAATGGCCAGTAGTGTACGAGACAAAGATCAACAGGTCCAGGAGTGCTGCAGGCGGATTCGGTCTTGAGACGCAAAGATTTAGAAATTAGATTTCCGACTGTTGGCATACCTAAAGACAGATGTGGACTCGGATGATTGTTTACTGATAATGGACATGCGGAGAAGACAATGTGGAAACAAGTGGGATGTTAAAATGTTGTGGATTGGCCAGATGCGTTTAAGGTTGTCTATGGCTCACTACTGCGATGATGAGTACCACAGTAGGCAGGCCAATTGAAGAACAGTTGCCACCTTCAAAAACGACATTCACTGAAGTTTGACGGACAAAATAGGGGCAAAGAAGGTATATGCGTAAAAATGTTGGGTGAAAGAAGAAATATTTCGACTGACCAACGAGACAAGGAGGTACCAATAATTTAGGAAATGATCGAAATATAGCAGTATGAGTCGGTTAGGAAGGAAATAATTAGGAAATGGAGGGAAACCGAGGCCAAAAAGTGCAGCTTAAGCTTTAAGCAACCGAAAAAGGTTGGTCGTCTGAGATACTAATTCAGCATATGGAAGAAACAAAACAACCGTCGATGAAGTTAAAAGAGAGGGCATCAACATTAAGATTGCAGTGGGAATACTGTAGCACTGTTATATGCAGAGGAGAGAGCAAATAGGTAGAGAGAGCACACTGACGGTCTGTACGGTGAGAGGATATGTATAACGACATTCTAAAAAAAGGAATGTGAGTCGAATGGAGAGACATACAGGATCCAATATCATAGGAGGGGTTTAACAGGGCCTTCGAAAACAAGCGTTCAAGCAAGCCAGATGCATAACATACCGTCGGAGTTCGTAAAATCATGTCGGTAGTGGCAACCAAACGACTATTCATGTTGGTATGCAGAACATGTATATCACACAATCAGGTTAATGATAAAAGAAATATAAAGGTGAATGGAATAGAATATCCAGGAGCTGCTTGGTCAGTTTGACTTTCGGAAGTGTAAGGACACTAGAGAGGCAGTTCTGACGTTGCGATTGTTGTTGCAGGCAAGACTTAATAATGAAGGCACGATCAGTTGAAATTACTCTCTAGCAGAAGAGTCCGACATGTGAAATGGTGCAAGGTGATTGCAATTCTGAAACAAACTAGAAGTGAACTATTAAGAAAGACGGGTAATATGCAGTATGTGTAAGAGCCGGACCTTCCCGTTGGTGGAGAGGCTTGCGTGCCTCAGCGATACAGGTGGCCGTACTGTAGGTGCAACCACAACGGATGGGTATCTGTTGAGAGGCTAGACAAACGTGTAGTTCCTGAAGAGGGGCAGCAGCCTTTTCAGTAGTTGCAAGGGCAACAGTCTGGATGACTGACTGATCTGGCCTTGTAACAATAACCAAAACGGCCTTGCTGTGCTGGTACTGCGAACGGCTGAAAGCAAGGGGAAACTACAGCCGTAATTTTTCCCGAGGGCATGCAGCATTACTGTATGATTAAATGATGATGGCGTCCTCTTGGGTAAAATATTCCGGAGGTAAAATAGTCCCCCATTCGGATCTCCGGGTGGGGACTACTCAAGAGGATGTCGTTATCAGGAGAAAGAAAACTGGCGTTCTACGGATCGGAGCGTGGAATGTCAGATCCCTTAATCGGGCAGGTAGGTTAGAAAATTTAAAAAAGGAAATGGATAGCTTGAAGTTAGATATAGTGGGAATTAGTGAAGTTCGGTGGCAGGAGGAACAAGACTTCTGGTCAGGTGAATACAGGGTTATAAATACAAAATCAAATAGGGGTAATGCAGGAGTAGGTTTAATAATGAATAAAAAAATAGGAGTGCGAGTAAGCTACTAAAAACAGCATAGTGAACGTATTATTGTGGCCAAGATAGACACGAAGCCCACGCCTACCACAGTAGTGCAAGTTTATATGCCAATTAGCTCTCCAGATGATGAAGAAATTGATGAAATGTATGATGAGATAAAAGAAATTATTCAGGTAGTGAAGGGTGACGAAAATTTAATAGTCATGGGTGACAAATTCGAGAGTAGGAAAAGGGAGAGAAGGAAACATAGTATGTGAATATGAATTGTGGTTATGAAATGAAAGAGGAAGCCGTCTTGTAGAATTTTGCACAGAGCATAAATTAATCATAGCTAACACTTGGTTCAAGAATCATGAAAAAAGGTTGTATACATGGAAGAACCCTGGAGATACTAAAAGGTCTCAGACAGATTATATAATGGTAAGACAGAGATTTAGGAACCAGGTTTTAAATTGTAAGACATTTCCAGGGGCTGATGTTGACTCTGACCACAATCTGTTGGTTATGAACTGTAGATTAAAACTTAAGAAACTGCAAGAAGGTGGGTAGCCGGCCGCGGTGGTCTAGCGGTTCTGGCGCTGCAGTCCGGAACCGCGGGACTGCTACGGTCGCAGGTTCGAATCCTGCCTCGGGCATGGGTGTGTGTGATGTCCTTAGGTTAGTTAGGTTTCATTAGTTCTAAGTTCTAGGGGACTTATGACCTAAGATGTTGAGTCCCATAGTGCTCAGAGCCGTTTGAACCATTTTTTTGCAAGAAGGTGGGAAATTAAGGATATGGGACCTTGATAAACTGACTAAACCAGAGGTTGTAAAGAGTTTGAGGGAGAGCATAGGGGAACATTTGACAGGAATGGGGGAAAGAAATACAGTAGAAGAATAATGGGTAGCTCTGAGGGATGAAGTAGTGAAGGCAGCAGCCGATCAAGTAGATTAAAAGACGAGGGCTAGTAGAAATCCTTGGGTAACAGAGAAATATTGAATTTAATTGATGAATGAAGAAAATATAAAAATGCAGTAAATGAAGCAGGCAAAAATGAATGCAAACATCTCAAAAATGAGATCGACAGGAAGGGCAAAATGGTTAAGCAGGGATGGATAGAGGACAAATGTAATGATGTAGAGGCTTATCTCACTAGGGGAAAGATAGATACTGCCTACAGGACTATTAAAGAGACCTTTGGAAAAAAGAGAACCACTTGTAATAATATCAAGAGCTCAGATGGAAACCCAGTTCTAAGCAAAGAAGGGAAAGCAGAAAGGTGGAAGGAGTATACAGAGGGTCTATACAAGGGCAATGTACTTGAGGACTGCATTATGGAAATAGAAGAGGATGTAGATGAAGATGAAATGGGAGATACAATACTGCGTGAAGAGTTTCACAGAGCACTGAAAGACCTGAGTCGAAACAAGGCCCTGGGAATAGACAACATTCCATTAGAACTACTGTCGGCCTTGGGAGAGCCAGTCATGACAAAACTCTACTATCTGGTGAGCAAGATGTATGAGACCGGCGAAATACCCACAGACTTAAAGAAGAATATAATAATTCCAATCCCAAAGAAAGTAGGTGTTGACAGATGTGAAAATTACCGAACTATCAGTTTAATAAGTCGCTGCTGCAAAATACTAACGCGAATTTTTTACAGACGAATGGAAAAACTAGTAGAAGCCGACCTTGGGGATGATCAGTTTGGATTCCGTAGAAATGTTGGAACACGTGAGGCAATACTGACCTTACGACTTATCTTAGAAGAAAGATTAAGGAAAGGCAAACCTACATTTCTAGCATTTGTAGACTTAGGGAAACCTTTTGACAATGTTGACTGGAATACTCTCTTTCAAATTCTAAAGGTGGCAGGAATAAAATTCAGGGAGGGAAAGGCTATTTACAATTTGTACAGAAACCAGATGGCAGTTATAAGAGTCGAGGGGCATGAAAGGGAAGCTGTGGTGTGGAAGGGAGTGAGACAGGGCAGTAGCCTCTCCCCGATGTTATTCAATCTGTATATTGAGCAAGCAGTAAAGGAAACAAAAGATAAGTTCGGAGTAGGTATTAAAATCCATGTCCATGGAGAATAAATAAAAGCTTTGAGGTTCGTCGTTGACATTGTAATTCTGTCAGAGACAGCTAAGGTTTTGGAAGAGCAGTAGAACGGAATGTACAGTGTCCTGAACGGAGGATATAAGATGAACATTAACAAAAGCAAAACGAGGATAATTGAATGTAGTCAAATTAAGTGAGGTGATGCTAAGGGAATTAGATTAGGAAATGAGACACTTAAAGTAGTAAATGGGTTTTGCTATTTGAGGAGCAAAATAACTGATGATGGTCGAAGTAGAGAGGATATAAAACGTAGATTGGCAATGGCAAGGAAAGCGTTTCTGAAGAAGAGGAATTTGTTAACATCGAGTATAGATTTAAGTGTCAGGAAGTCGTTTCTGAAAGTATTTGTATGGAGTGTAGCCATGTATGGAAGTGAAACATGGACGATAACCAGTTTGGACAAGAAGAGAATAGAAGCTTTTGAAATGTGGTGCTACAGAAGAATGCTGAAGATTAGGTGGGTAAATCACGTAACTAATGATAAGGTATTGAAAAGAATATGGGAGAAGAGGAGTTTGTGGCACAACTTGACAAGAAGAAGGGACCGGTTGGTAGGACATGTTCTGAGGCATCGTGGTATCACAAATTTAGCATTGGAGGGCAGCGTGGAGGGTAAAAATCGTAGAGGGAGACCAAGAGATGAATACACTAAGCAGATTCAGAAAGATGTAGGTTGCAGTAAGTACTGGGAGATGAAGAAGCTTGCACAGGATAGAGTTGCATGGAGAGCTGCATCAAACCAGTCTCAGGAGTGAAGACCACAACAACAACAACAACAACATATCGAAGATCCCATGACGGAAGTAAAGGCTCAAGAGTGTAAATGAAATGAAATGTCGTGTGACGAGGGCCTCCCGTCGGGTAGACCGTTCGCCTGGTGCAAGTCTTTCGATTTGACGCCACTTCGGCGACTTGCGCGTCGATGGGGATGAAATGATGATTAGGACAACACAACATCCAGTCCCTGAGTGGAGAAAATCTCCGACCCAGCCGGGAATCCAACCCGGGCCCTTTGGATTGACAATCAGTCGCGCTGACCACTCAGCTACCGGGGCCGGACAAGAGTGTAAATGAAACTGTAGGTGAAAGAATATCAATGAGGATATTCGCTCATGAATTGCTTTTCTCAATTATTTGTGCATTGCCTGATTAATGAACAGTGTAATGAGTACAAACTGTAGATTGAGAGTAACCTTTAGAAAGATCAAAGTCATTAGGTGTAACTGAAACAAGATTAGCGATGAACTTAACATCAAGGTTGGTCACCACCAAGCACACCAATTGAAAGAATTGTGCAAACGTGTAAGGAAAATAACACATGACGGACAAAGCAAGGAGGACATAAAAAGCAGACTAGTGCAGTAAAGAGGACATTCCACGCCAAATGAGGTCTGTTAGTATTAACTATCGACCTTAATTTGAGGAAGAAATTTGTGAGTATGTACGTTTCAAGCACAGCTCTGAATGGTAATGAACCATGGACTGGGAAAACCGGGAAAGAAGAAAGTCACAATGTTTGAGACGTGGTGCTGAAGACGGATGCTGAAAAGTGGGGAGACTGACACCATAAGGAATGGGAAGCTTGTGCGCAGCATCACCTAAGGAAACAACATTTGAAGAACACTGAAATACCTTCCTTCGTACATGAAGGAATTGTAAAGAGTAAGACTGTAGGGGAAGGGAGAAACTAGAATACATCCATCTATAAGTTGGACCTAAGGTGCAAGTCCTGTTCTAACATGAGGAGGAAGAAACAAAAGAATCCCGACAGTGTTAGTTAATTAATCGTATGTTCTACAGATCGTATGAATGATTATTTTATTGAAATTAAGTGAAACTGAATTCACAAGGTACAAGACATTGTTCGTGTTAACTTTATTCATTATTTTATTTTTTAGCCTTACTCCTGCACTTATGAAACTGCGTTCAAAAACTAGGTTTTTACAGGCTATCAATTTTTAAATAAAAATTCGTCTATGGCATGGAAAGAGTATCTAAGAGGAAAAATTTTAGTTGAGATTTAAAAATTATTTTAATACCTGTCGGATTTTACATTGTTGGAATAATCACAAAAAAAATTTTTTTAGCTGCGTCTTTCACTCCTTTTTGAGCAACTGACAGTTTTAATTATGAGTAATTAAGGTAATTTCTTTTTCTACTGTTGTGTGTACGTATATCAATACTCTTTCCAAACTCTAATGGATTATTTGTGAGTAATTTCATTAATGAATATGGTGAATATGCGTATTGTGACCTCTAGTCCCCTTAAGTTCAACCTACATGGTGACTGGTGGTGAACACCACAGGTTATTTCTACTGCTCGTTGTCGTGCAGACAGTACTTCCTTTCGAAGTGATGAGAAAATTATTCCATAAGAAGTTAATCAAAAATAGTTCAAAAAATGGCTCTGAGCACTATGGGGCTCAACATCTTAGGTCATAAGTCCCCTAGAACTTAGAATTACTTAAACCTAACTAACCTAAGGACATCACACACATCCATGCCTGAGGCAGGATTCGAACCTGCGTCCGTAGCAGTCCCGCGGTTCCGGACTCAAGCGCCTAGAACCGCACGGCCACCGCAGCCAGCTAGAAGTTAATGAGTGCAAATATACCAAGTGTGTCCGGAGGTTGATTTGTTTGTCTCCACAGTAGTCACACGAAGAACAGAAGCAGCTGAACTTAAATATTCGAGCAGCTTAGTGCTACACATCTTCCACTTCAACTTTCTATCAATACGTACAGCCAAAAACTGGAGCGTACTATCCCATTTTCCGACTCCTATTCATGTGCTACATAAGTTGTTGAAATGACTGTTGTGCACAAATGGATGTAGTGTGTTTTCTCCGAATTGGATCAAATGGCTCTGAGCACTATGGGACTTAACATATGAGGTTGGTGGTCCTTCGCTCACAGCTCCGGGCAGTGTTGGCTTCCATCACACCGCCCGAAGGTGCAGCCAAGTGGCCTCACTGTGTCGAGTCAGACGCGAAGATGCGAGGGACGTCGAGCACGTCCACTGCTGTGGCCGTCCCGGGTATTGCCTGCACTGAAGTTGACCTCTCACCCATGATCGAGTGGGAGATCATTCCAAAGTCCGGCAGGCATTGAAAGACTTTCAGAGGGGCCGATCGTACGGCCTCCCCGGTTCGTTTGACGAACAGGTTTCTGTGGCTGACGAAGTCTCTAAGCTGGATGCAGTTGCCCACCCTGTTCCAGAGCAAGCTTCTCGGCCTGCAGGGTCTGGGCATTAAGAGAGGGTGGGTTTGCCTGTAGTTGGGAGCGCCAACGTTAGGCGCGTAATGGGGCCCCTTAGGAACATGGCTGCCAAGGAGGGGAAGGAAGCCAGTGTGCACTCCGAGTGCAAACCGAGGGGAGTCATTCCATATGTGGAAAGGGTGCTTCCGGATGCCATGAAGGGAACAGAGTGCAGCCAGCTGCAGGATATGATGTAGACTGCCAATGGCAAGGAAAGCGTTTCTGAAGAAGAGAAATTCGTTAACATCGAGTGTAGATTTAAGTGTCAGGAAGTCGTTTCTGAAAGTATTTGCATGGAGTGTAGCCATGTATGGAAGTGAAACATGGACGATAAATAGTTTGGACAAGAAGTGAATTGAAGCTTTCGAAATGTGGTGCTACAGAAGAATGCTGAAGATTAGATGGGTAGAGCACATAACTAATGAGGAGGTATTGAATAGAACTGGGGAGAAGAGGAGTTTGTGGCACAACTTGACTAGAAGAAGGGATCGGTTGGTAGGACATGTTGTTAGGCATCAAGGGATCATCCATTTAGTACTGGAGGGCAGCGTGGAGGGTAAAAATCGTAGAGGGAGACCAAGAGATGAGTACAGAAAGCAGATTCAGAAGGATAAAGAAGCTTGCACAGGACAGAGTAGCATGGAGAGCTCCATCAAACCAGTTTCAGGACTGAAGACCACAACAACAACAACAACGATGAATAAAGAATGTGATGATTAATGTCACGTCCTACGACAGTTAGTTCTATTAATCTGACACATGAATTTTAACTCTGCGAGCCCACATTCCGTGAGAGAGCGCGCATGTAGTGTCTCAACTACGCGCTTGCCTCCTCGCCATGGATGGAGCGATGTCCGAAGATGGCGCAGAACATGACAGAGGCCACTCGTGTAGCAGTTACCTTTGCCTATGCGTCTCCACTCCAAATTTTCGCATAAAGTTTGCGACGTGAAGTAGCAATCTCCTGCGGGAAACAGTCACCTGAAGGTGGCTGAATGGAAGTTAAACGAAATACCGTGACAAGAAGTTGACATCATCCGGCTGCAACACCAAAACATCATGGAACATTCTTGCAGTTAGGTAACTGAACGGGATATGAGAGCAGCACTCGCACCCAACTTCTATTCTGCCCCTGTCTTCCCATACAGATTTCACCCTCTAAAACACCCTTTGGTACCATGGAAGTTATCCCCTGATATCTTAACACATCCTTTGTCATTAAATTCTCCGTGTTATGAGAATGCTGCTTTTCTACAGATACTCAATTAATGAAACACCATTCCCGTTGCTGTTATGACCATTAAGTTGTAGACCGATTTCGGACTTGACATCTAGATAATACTGAAGCTGCTTTGTTAATTTACAGATGTTCCATACAAACGTCTACAATGATGAGATAAAATATTATGACCACCTGCTTAATAGCTTGTTTGTACGTGTTTGGAATTAAATACATCACTGAGTCGGCGTATCAGGATTCCGACAGTTTGTTGGTAGGTTTGTGGAGGTTCGTGGCATTAGATGTCTACTCAAAGGTCATTTAATTCGCTTAAATAACGGGCCGCTTATCTGCGTAGGCGGTGAAGGCGCCCAGTAGCGACCCGGATGGGTTCCGTAGCTTTTACATCGGACGAATTCAGTGGCCGAGACGTCAACATGAGTCCAGTATAATGTTCGTCGTACCACTGTATTACGATAATTTATCCGAGGCACGGATAACTACCCCTGAAAGATGACATCACCGTCGGGGAAGACGTCAAGCATGAAGGAATGCGGGTGGTTCGCAGCTATCAGCATGTCTTCCATTACAGCCACAGATCACATGCAAGCGCAGGAGAACGTCTCCCATAGCACTATACAGCTCCCGCCAGCCTGCGTCCGTGGCGTGCTGCACGTTTCGAGCTTCCGTTCAACTCGAAGACGGCGTTTGTGGAAACGACCAGCGGCCTAGTGTAGCAAAAATGTGATTCATCCCAAGAGCCGATATTGATCGACGGTAGAATCCCGATGGTCTCGTACCCACTGCAGTCGTAATTAGTCGTAATTGACGATGTCGTGGGGTCCAAATGGTTCAAATGGCTCTAAGCACTATGGGACTTAACATCAGAGGTCATCAGTCCCCTAGACACAGAACTACTTAAACCAGACTAACCTGAGGACATCACACACATCCATGTCCGAGGCAGGATTCGAACCTGCGACCGTAGCAACAGCGCGGTTCCGGAGTGAAGCGCCTAAAACCTCTCGGCCACAGCGGCCGGCGAAGTCGTGTGGTCAACGTGTGAACACGTAGGGGTGATCTGGTGCGGAACTCCATGTTCAACAATTTACATTGAACGGTGTGCCCCGAAACATTTGTGGGAGCACCAGCATTGTGGTCTTTTGGCAGTGATGCCACAGACCATTATCTACCTGGCTTTACAGAGAAGACAAGCCTCCGTATTCCACGTTCTGTGACGAGTAATGGGCGTCCAATCATTTTGCTGCTGGTGGTAGTTTCACTGTCCTTCCAGTTCTTTCCGTAGTTGCTCACGATAGTAGCACGAGGACATTCGACCAGTTTCGCCGTTCTCGAGATAGTCGTTCAGAGGCGTTGTGAAATAATAATCTGCCCTTTGTCAAAGTCGATTATCTCAATGGATTTCCCCATTTTCAGCCATATCTTCGCTAGTGTAATCCCCGTCCGTGTCTGCGCAACACCACCTAGACTACAGGCCTGCGCGCACACTTGTGACGTCAGATACTGATGGCCGGATCTGTATTGGAACGCTCCTGTTAAGCACTCTGCAGCTATACGTACTTTACGAGTTTTAGAGTTGAGACCGCATAGAGATTCTTGCGCTATCCTCTCCTACATGTCCTTGTAATGAAAGTATGGAAATTTATATCATTGCGTAAAGTAACTGAACAAAACTGCCCTATGTTATTTCAAGATGTAAAATTATTTTGACAATTTGCCTTAAATACGGGTTTCTAGGCTTCAATAGAAACTGTAATTTTAAATCCTGTCTTTTACCTCAGGAGCTCCGCTTTCTTGCAGTAAAAGATCGGCAATAAGCAACAACAAGCAAACGTTTTCGGTTTTAAATGAAGCAGCTGGAGCTCCTACAGAATTTAAGAATTTGTTTCCCTGGTTATTTTCGTAAATTTTCCTCTTCATTTAAAAATTTGCTGACCTCACACGAAACTCAAATCATTCGACGAAATGGAGCACCTCCTGACATAATGTTTAATAAATCAAAAAACCCGAAAAATATTTTATTTCCCTGTTTCTCCATAGCTTTAGGTCCTTAAACATGAAAAGAGTGTTTCTCCTATATCCTTGATTTAAATTCGTGTCACAGAGTGCTGTTAATTTAATCTTAATGCACTTACTTCGAAATTCTGCTTTCTATACTGCTTAATCTGTCGAACACTGAATTCATGAAAGCAATTTTCTAAGGTAGTTCACTCAAATTGAAATTATTTCTGAATAGCTGTATATGTAAAACTGTACGAAATCATTCAGTAGCTCTTCCAAATCAAAGTGCTGGAAACTCAATAATCTGGTAGGAATGATAAGGAATACTAAACATTTTCGAGTCACACTAATTAATATAACTATTCTGTGTGACAATAGTTGCAAGTATGAGCGACATTTCACAGCCAGCTTCGTATTAACCTCGGAGCAATGGCCCAGAATTAAGAAACAAATTATACTGGTACATGATACGTAACTGCTTTTGAAAACAATTGGCAAATGTGGTGCAATGGAAACAAATAACACGCTACAAATTTTTTGTCATTTACTTAGCTTTGAATGATGCGTAGACACAAATTCCTGTCTGGGAATAGCTGCAATCCATCGATTTCTCAACTTCACACATTTGCGAAATCGAAACATGTGCACTTTCATGCCTTATTGGTATTTATAATTTCCCTGGCAAAAGGGAACGCAGCACTTGTATCCCATACTTCGAAGAACTGTAGCCGAATACTGTATGAAATATATGTCACTTTCACGTGTTACACGCTTTCAAAAGAACATACACGACAACAGGACTGCCGACTGAAGATAAGATGGCCAACAGTTTGTGACGTCACGTGCCAATATGGCCGCTGTGCGTAGGACTTGTATCTAGAAGGCTTTGGTCAGCGCCGCTTACCACGTCACGTGTCCGCAGCACCACCAGGCGGCATGTGACGTCACGCTGGGCAGTGGCCATAATGTTTCGGCTGATAAGTGTATAAGGGGCGATCAAAAGTTTCCGTTTAACGTCGTTACTGCAGTGTATATGCAACCCAGCGTGATTCCGATGCTAGTATGAAAGCTCCGACAGGTAGGCAGTGGTTAGTGTTCCCTTCGAACAGAAACCTTTTGATCGACCCTTACATATGAGGCTTAGTTTCCATGTTAAGCACTAGTGCGTTCTACATTGTAGGTGTTGCATGGGGGCTTAATTAAAATAGAATGCAAATAATTTTAATTTTTTGCTTTAGTAGCTGTCTGTTCGATTACGAAGTCTCGTAAACGGTTGGCCCTGACTAGTATTATTACGCTATCTGACTGCATAGAACAATAACAAAGAATGAAATGGAAATTTTCATTAACACAATTAATTAATTAAGTCCCCAGCAACTATAAAACCTACGAAACCAAAGCACAAGTATAACTGTTCTGTGTGTGGAAGTATGACTCAACGTACGCATCTGGCACGGTTCTTCTTCAACAACACAAGAAATTTTAAATATCATTTATACTGAATTAATTAAAGGAAATAGAAATACCATAATTACTCAAGAAAACCAGAATTACACACTAATCCCAGAACACAAGCCAGATGCTTTGTTGACTGAACCTGTAATGACGCATTATTTAAAACATGGAAATAATGAAAAATAAATCAAGTTTCGTTACCTTCATATATTGACCAAAATCACTCTAATCATTACAATATATCTCCACACCGACTCGCTGTTACCACATCTCAACAAGAACTTTTCAGTATCACATCTCAGCAAGCACTCCCTACTAGCACATCTCAACAAACACTCTCTGCTACGAGTTCTTAACAAGCACTGACTACCACGAGCTCTCCCCAAGCACTGACTACTACGAGTTCTCAATAATCACTGCCAGTGGAGGCGGCGGAACAATACTCTCTAGCGCGATCTCTGGCGCTGTGGCTCAGTGTAGCCACCTTTCAGTGTTCCGATATGGAACTTGTTTCCTCATCGCACGTTGCGTATGTCCCTTATATCAGCGCTTTGATGACATGGAGCAGCAGTAATTAGCCTCATTGATTCCATGACTCTGAAGCCTGAAGGGATTAGGCTAAAATGTTGCTTTTCGTGGTACGTACACTCCCCACTCTGTTAATGCGCGTCACACACATCCCTTTGCTGTTAACAAAGCTCTACGCATTTGAAACATGAACTAAATTCAAATTTACGCTAAATCAGAATTAAATTACTTCAAGGGAAATTGTATTTCACACCATGAACTACTCGTGTCACTAGTGAAGAGTAACTAGTAGTGGAACTTTTATAATTTATTTAATTACGTGGTAGTCGTTGTTAGTAATTTACAGTACTTGGAGTTTCTTTTTCTTCTCCACTTTTGTTACGCGGCTGCACCGTGCGACAAGCGAGATTGCGCTGTAATTAAAACACAGGAGCCCTACTCGTGAATAAATGGTTTCAGTTTTCATTCTGGGAATCAAGATTTAATTTTTCCTTGGTCTACATAAAGCGTCTCAGACGAGCGAGGGAGCAATTTCTGTGGAAATTCGAGCACTCTAGGTGTTACGTAATGAACAATAAAACAAGCGGACCTCGGGGAAGATCAGTTTGGATTCCGTAGAAATGTTGGAACACGTGAGGCAATACTAACCTTACGACTTATCTTGGAAGAAAGATTAACAAAAGGCAAACCTACGTTTCTAGCATTTGTAGACTTAGAGAAAGCTTTTGACAACGTTAACTGGAATACTCTCTTTCAAATTCTGAAGGTGGCAGGGGTAAAATACAGGGAGCGAAAGGCTATTTACAATTTGTACAGAAACCAGATGGCAGTTATAACAGTCGAGGGGCATGAAAGGGAAGCAGTGGTTGGGAAGGGAATTAGACAGGGTTGTAGCCTATCGCAGATGTTATTCAATCTGTATATTGAGCAAGCAGTAAAGGAAACAAAAGAAAAATTCGGAGTAAGTATTAAAATTCATGGAGAAGAAGTAAAAACTTTGAGGTTCGCCGATGACATTGTAATTCTGTCAGAGACAGCAAAGGACTTGGAAGAGCAGTTGAACGGAATGGACAGTGTCTTGAAAGGAGGATATAAGATGAACATCAACAAAAGCAAAACGAGGATAATGGAATGTAGTCAAATTAAATCGGGTGATGCTGAGGGGATTAGATTAGGAAATGAGACACTTAAAGTAGTAAAGGAGTTTTGCTATTTAGGGAGTAAAATAACTGATGATGGTCGAAGTAGAGAGGATATAAAATGTAGACTGGCAATGGCAAGGAAATCGTTTCTGAAGAAGAGGAATTTGTTAACATCGAGTATAGATTTAAGTATCAGGAAGTCGTTTCTGAAAGTATTTGTATGGAGTGTAGCCATGTATGGAAGTGAAACATGGACGATAACCAGTTTGGACTGGAAGAGAATAGAAGCTTTCGAAATGTGGTGCTACAGAAGAATGCTGAAGATAGGGTGGGTAGATCACATAACTAATGAGGAGGTATTGAATAGGATTGGGGAGAAGAGAAGTTTGTGGCACAACTTGACTAGAAGAAGGGATCGGTTGGTAGGACATGTTTTGAGGCATCAAGGGATCACAAATTTAGCATTGGAGGGCAGCGTGGAGGGTAAAAATCGTAGAGGGAGACCAAGAGATCAATACACTAAGTAGACTCAGAAGGATGTAGGTTGCAGTAGGTATTGGGAGATGAAGAAGCTTGCACAGGATAGAGTAGCATGGAGAGCTGCATCAAACCAGTCTCAGGACTGAAGACCACAACAACAACAACAACCTAAATGATCAGTAAATTAAATGTATACGTCAACGTGATTAGAAGTAGCACTTTCTAATTCCTGTTAAAAAGTACTTGCATGTTTCTCACAGAAGAAACGTATCACATTCGTTAGATAAAATAAAGTACACGTGAATAAAAGGTAACTGGATGTTACTCTACATAATCTCAGTCTGTCTTGGAATAAAAATCTTGAGGGATTTGCTATTTCCTGTTATAACTGAAACAAAAATATCGATTAGAATATCCCACTACATAATGACAGTTAAAATCAAGGTAGCAGATGATATTTGTATCATAAGAGATACATAAATGACACAGATGGGAAAAGGAAGGCGAGAATTAGATCTAGACTCCTTTAACTGTCCACTATGTCGTTACTGAGAAGGGATTCAGAAAGTCCAGGGTAATCTCATTCAGGATGCTCAGGCAGGTCCTTGAAACCTTTGAAATAAACATTGAATATGTATGTACAGAACGAGGTCAGAAACTAACTGTTTAGTGGGCGCTGTTCACTTCATTTATAATCTAGAGATGGTAAGCAAGAGAAGAATAGACGGTTGATATGTACTTCAATTTGATCGACTTTGTTTGGTTGCGACTGATTAATTTAGAGCACTGTCGTTGATGGAGCACTGGATAAGTACAGGACACTGTTGGGAACGGTTACAATAATATACAGCGGTGCCTTTTTATTTCGGAGGAGAAACAGCGATCGGCAGAAAAGTAGCTACGACCACAACCGAATAATACAGTTCACATATGAAATGTATGTCTCTTTTAGGAGAATGCATATAAAATAAGTTATCTAATAACATTTTAAAACTATAAAATCTTTACACTTTAGTATAAGACTCATTCCGAAGTTAAACTTCCTTTACAATGCTTACAGTTAGCGTTTCTACCTAAAGTTTTGTTCAGATTTCTACCAATCTTCAAACAAATTGAAACGTGTGCATTATGCGATAACGGAGTCCACAGTAGGAAAAAAAAAGGAATGAAAAAAAAGTTCACCGGTAAAACTGAATTGTAAATATGAATACAAATTTTTGTCTCACCTCTGAATGGTCTAGTGGTAATCAAAACGTTCCGAGCTCAGAAAGTGTTCATGTTTCAAATAAATGTTATCAAGCAATAACGGCCGAAGACTTGTGGTATAACAAGTCTCCCTCGTCCTGCCAACGGTCATGTCAAAGAGCGTGAAGGACATGACAGAGGTTGTTGGCCGCCTCTTGTCTTGGGGTTGGAACTGCCTCTAAAAGGCCGAAAATTATCAATAATCAACGTCATGATGATGCATAGAAATGCGTTAGCTGTATCCACAGGCCTTGTGGGCTGTTAATTGAATAACTTTCATGTACTGGCAAAAGGTTCCCGATTTGGCCGGGGTTCAGATATTCGGGAAGGGACTGCCAAGGAGAAGATAGCCATGAGAAAAAGAATGAATAACCAAAGGAAGGCTAACACTCTACGAGACCGAGCTGCGAGTGTCAGAAAATTGAATGTTGCAGGGAAACTAGAAAACCTGAGAAGACAATGCAAAGTGTCAATCAAGATATTGAAAGGTGTCCACTGGGGCACACTTGAATGTGGACCAGAATAAGATCAGAATATTAATAAATTAAAATGAAATTAGGATACAAAAAACGATTAATGTCTCTGATAGGATCGATAACGCTGACTGTGCCCGACCGTAGAGCTAAAGATTGTGCTTTGTTGGAGTACGAAGGCGCTGGGCGCACAGTATTAGGTAGTAGCTGTCTGTGAGGGAAAGGTGGTGGAGTAGGCAGTTTCTGTGGTGTACTGTGCGAAGCCACCAAGAGTTAGATTAATGTACGTATGTCAATATTGTTGAACATGGAAGCAGAAGTCTTCAGGCAAATAAGGAAAAGATGTTCAACAATTATGATTTCTATTTTTGCCAGCACGTTAGTGTAGTTGAGTTGGCTGATAATTTATAATTTTTGGGTAACCCTACAATGTACGTATACGATTTTGATAAAGAAACAAGCTAAATATTTCATTTTTAGTGCTTTTAGATTAGTTAACAGAGCTATGTGTAAGTTGATGATTGTCGTTTATGTTGGATTAATGAAGTTAGATAATACTTTCTGTTTAAATATCGTTGTTTATAAATCAGTTGTCAGATGTTTATCAAAAGCCAAACTTAACTTGCAATATAATTTTGCTAAAAGGAACTGAGTGTTAGTAATTCACCATAATCAGTACCGTCTCCCAATCAAGGTCATATCTTTCTTAATGTTCTCATTTATCAGCCAAACGAATTTCATGTGCATTTCAAGTATTATGACGAGCATTGCACACTGCTGAGCCTGTAATTAGCATATTCGTATTTTTTTATGAGAGACCAGAATATATCACGTTGCGAATGGTGTCTTGTGGTATAGACATCCACGTCGTATTCACCTTGTTCCAAAGTTCATCTGTGGTGTTTGGCATTGGTTCACAGCGCTGCACCCGTCGGTACACCGTATCCCCCCACATTACACAGTCACTTGCACGTTAAATCTCTGACTGTTAATCCATATATTGTTTTTTTTTCACACGTACAAAAAATACGTTTTTAGAAAGGAGCAGATATAGACTCTGATCACAACGAAGAGCAGACTGAAGTTTATGCGAATGGTCCGGAAAAATCAACGAGGAAATATGTGCGCATTGAAATACTGAGGAATAATGAGATACGGTTGAAGTTCTCTAGCGATGAAGATACTAAGATAACGAATACTACAATAGGCAGCTCAAATGAAGAGGAGTACTTGAAGCTGGACGTCAAAGATAGAAGAAAGGTAAAAGGAAAGAAACCTTGGGTAACAGAACATTATCGACGAAAGAAAGAAATGTGAAAGATTCAGGTACCGACAGGAGAATATCAGAATAAGTTACTTAGGAATGAAATAAATGGAAGGCAAAATGAAATGGTTGCAGTAGAATCATCCAGAAATCGTAAAAAAATTATTGTCGGAAGGACTTATGCAGCATATAGGAAAGTTAAAACCTGCGGTGAAGTTAAAAGCAAGGGTGGTAACGTTAAGAGTGCTATAGAATTTCCACAATTAAATGCAGAGACGAGAGCGGATAGGAGAAAAGAGTACTTTGGATGCTTCTATGAGGGGAAGGACTTGTCTGACGACGTGATAGAAGAAGAAACAGGAGTCAATAGGGAAGACATAAAGGATCCAGCATTATACTAAGAATTTAAGGGAGCTACAGGAGACTTAAGATGAAATAAATCCGAAGGGATGCATAAAATTCCCTTGCAGTATCTAAAATCACTGACGGAAGCGGCAACCATATGACTATTCAAGTCGGTCTGTAGAATCTATAAGAATATGCGAAAAACCATCCGCAGAATTTCGAAGACAGCAAGAGCAGAGAAGTTCGAGAACTATTGGACAGTCAGCTCAACAACTCATGTATCCAATTGCTTACAAGAATAATACACAAAAATAGTGAAAGTGTGAGAAATATTCACGTAGGAGGCTAGCGAGTACTCTAGTAAATATGATTAAATCTGTAGTTAAGTTGGCTAGGTGGCAAAAACAGTCATACAGCAAGTGAAGAATGACTTTAATGACGTATTTCGAATAATTTTTTTCTTCGGAAACTCAAGTGCAGAGGTAACACAAGGACAAGAGCGTTACTAGTTGTGATCGTAAAATGAGGTAGCAGAGTAATATACAGAAGAATTGAAAAGAAAACCTACTATATTTTAGATGACCGTCGGTTTTGCTTTAGAAAAGGTAAAGGTGCCAGAGGGTCAGTCATTATTTTGCATGACTAAACAAAAATCATGACCAATTCATAACATCTGTTGGCATGGACAAAGTGTTCAACAATGTCACATGGCGAAAGGTGTCCGAAATTCTGAAAAAGGAGGAGTACGCTGTAGGGAAAGACGAAAAATGCACAAAAAACCAAGAAGGAACAATAACAATGGAAGACCAAGAACGAAGTGCTCAAATCAAAAAGGGTGTAATACAGGGATGCAGTCTTTCCTTCCTACTGTTCAGTCCATACATCGAAGAAGAAGTAATGATAGAAATAAAAGGAAGGTTTAAGAGTGGGATTAAAATTCATGGCCATGGGATATCAACGACGAGATTCGCTGAAGACTTTGCCATCTTCAGCCAAAGTGAGGAAGTACTCAGTGTCTTCTGAATGTAATGAAGTGGCTATTGAGCACAGCATCTGGATTGAGAGAATGCCGAAGAAAGACGAAAGCGATGTGAACCAGCAGAAATGAGAGTAGGATAACATAATATCAGAATTAATGATCACGAAGCAGAAGAGGTTAACGAATTCTGCTACGTTAGAAACAAAGTAATAGGACATAAAAAACACACTTGCACAGGCGATTAGGGCATTTCTTGCAAAGAGTAATCTGCAGATGTCAAACACAGTCCTCAATTCGAGGAAGAAATTTCTGGGAACGTACGTTAGGACGACGGTATTGTATGGTTGTGAAACGTAGACAGTAGGAAGACCAGCATGGAAGAACAATGAAGCGTTTGAAACGTGGAGCTACAGAAAAACGTTGAAATTTAAGTGAAACTGTAACATAGGGAATAAGGATGTTCTTCACAGAATCTGAAGAAATTATGATTTCGGAAACACTGACAAGACGCTCGGACAAGATGGCAGGACACATAGTAAGGTATCAACGGATGTCCTGCATGGTACAAGAGGGAGCTGTAGAGAGTATAAACTGAAGAGCAAGGCGGGCTTGCAATACATCAACAAATAACATAGGACATAGCGTCGAAGAGCCAATCTGAGATGGAGTGATTGGCACAGAAGGGGAACCGTGGTGAGCAGCGTCAAACAAGTCATAAGACTGATGAAAGAAAAAAGACCCTCTATTTGTTGTATGTGCAGGATGTTTCACAGTTCATGTTATACAGTTACACGCTTCTAGAGGATGTAGAAGGGAACTTAATAGATCAAGTTTCTCGTGGGAACTCATGTTCGCAAACGTCATCCAACGACGCTACAGAGCGTTAAAGTTACAGGCCCTGACACCTTTAAATGTATGTATATACAGGGAGATTTTGTGCGTCGTTGCAAACGTTTTAGGATGATGGAAGAAGGAAAAATGTATCAATTTGAGTTAAGGGTCCCTGTACTGGAATCGTAGGAGTGGAAATTTATAACGAAAACCGTTCTCATACCTCTGACATGTACTGGTACTGTTCTTGCTTAGATTGAGGGTAGACAACTTTCAGAGGTGGTTATACGGACCAAAACAAGAAAAAATATGTCGTAGACATGAGCTCTGAAGTGCATGGGCACTTTTTCAGAAGAGGGGACGTGTTTCACAGTGCCCTCTACAACCTCTAGAAGTGTGTAACATGAATTGTGATACACCCTGTATATCTCTCACCCAGGAATCACCCAGGAACTGATACCAGGAGAACACAGCACTAGCGCACTATCATTACTATAATCCCTAATTTACAGACATTTTGCCTCAACTGAAAATCCGTTCTTTCGCGTTGGGAAATACGCACACAAAATACTATCGGAATGGGGCGTAAATCGATTGATAGATGTAGTGTCCATGTAAAGGCAAACAAAGGGTTACAATTTCATGAAAATTGGACATTTATTCGGTGTGTCATTGACTGATGGAGTTCACGGATGTCCTCCTGAATGATATTGTGCCAAATTCTGTCCAACTGGCGCATTAGATTGTCAAAATCCCGAGAGGGTTCTGGGGCGCTGCTCATAATGCTCCAAACGTTCTCATTTGGGGAGCGACCTGACGACCGTGCTGGACAAGGTACTGGATTTTTTAAAATCTTTTTAACTGGCTTTCGGGTCGTACGAATTCAGCCATTTCAATAGTGAAACAAACGTAAGAAAAACACAACACCCATTTCCCGAGCGGAAAAAATTTCCGTCCCGGCCGGGAATGGAATCGGGGCCCCTTCGATTAGCAATCCGCAGCGCTGACGGCACGGCTACCGAGGCAGACTAAGGTAGGGGTTAACGTAAAAGACTTTGTTTTTCAAATCGAAATTGTACTGCAAATTATTCAGAAGACGAAGTAAATATACCAGAATTCGAATCGAGTTCAGCTGCCAAGATGAGTAACGTAGAAGTAAATAACCTCGAAGTAGTGAAGCAACTTAAATCACTTAATAGAAACAAGTCTTCTGGTCCAGACTGTACACCAATTAGGTTCCTTTCGGAGTATGCTGATGCATTAGCTCCATACTTAATAATCATATACAACCCTTCGCTCGACGAAAGATCCAAAGACTGGGAAGTTGCACAGGTCACACCAATATCCAAGAAAGGTAGTAGGAGTAATCCACAAAATTACAGGCCCATATATGCAGCAGGATTTTGGAACATATATTGTGTTCAAACATTATGAATTACCTCGAAGAAAATGGTCTATTGACACACAGTCAACATGGGTTCAGAAACTATCGTTCCTGTGAAACATAACTAGCTCTTTATTCACATGAAGTGTTGAGTGCTATTGACAAGGGATTTCAGATCGATTCCGTATGTCTGGATTTCCGGAAGGCTTCTGACACTACCACACAAGCGGCTCATATTGGAATTGCGTGCTTATAGAATATCGTCTAAGTTATGTGACTCGATTTGTGATTTCCTGTCAGAGAGATCACAGTTCGTAGTAATTGACGGGAAGTCATCGAGTAAAACAGAAGTGATTTCTGGCTTTCCCCAAGGTAGGGTTATAGGCCCGTTGCTGTTCCCTATCAGTACAAACGATTTGACAGACTATATGAGCAGCCGTTTTCGGTTGTTTGCAGATGATGCAGTCGTTTATCGACAAATAAAGTCATCAGAAGATCAGAACAAACTGCAAAACGATTCAGAAAAGGTATCTGAATGGTGCGAAAAGTGGCAGTGGACCCTAAATAACGAAAAGTGTGAGGTCATCCACATGAGTGCTAAAAGGAATCCGTTAAACTTCGGCTAAACGATAAATCAGTCTAATCTAAACGCCGTAAATTCAACTAATTACCTAGTTATTACGAATACGAGCAACTTAAATGGGAACGAACACATAGAAAATGTTGTCGTGAAGGATAACCAAAGACTGCGTTTCACTGGCAGGACACTTAGAAAATGTAACAGATCTACTAAGGAGACTGCCTACACCACTCTTGTCCGTCCTGTTTTAGAATACTGCTACGTGGTGTGGGATCCTTACCAGATAGGAATGACGGAGTACAAGTTCAAAGAAGGGCACCACGTCTTGTATTATCGCGAAATATGGGAGAGAGTGTCACAGAAATGAAACAGAATTTGGGCTGGAAATCATTAAAAGAAAGGCGTTTTTCGTTGTGACGGTATCTTCTCACGAAATTTTCCTCCGAATGCGAAAATATTTTGTTGACACCGACCTACATAGGGAGGAACGATCGCCACGATAAAATAAGGGAAATCAGAGCTAGTACGGAAAGATATAGGTGTTCATTCTTTCCGCGCGCTATTCGAGATTGGAATAATAGAGAATTGTGATGGTGGTTCGATGAACCCTCTGCCAGGCAGCCGAATGTGATTAGCAGAGTATCCATGTAGATGTAGACGTAGATCTGCTTATGCACAGGGGAGCTTTCAAATGAAACAGCAAACAGCCTCAAAAGACGGTGTAAGAATGCCATTGTCCAAAAAACGTTTAGAAGACTATATTAGTAATTCTTTCAAGATCACAATGAACTCTTCATACCTCGAGTTTTGTTTAAAGTCTGTAAACATAAAAAACTTCACTGTCATTCTCATAATTTGACCCTCCTACAAGGCGGATTTCGTTTTAATTGCATCCCTATCAAATCAGAAATAAACTGTTTTACGGTTTACAATATTCTGCTGTCGAGTGCACAGAAAAGTCAAATTGAAATGAAATGTCTGCAATCCATTGCAGATGCTCTAAGTTTCGTAGCTTTACTTCTTTTTCCTACATAAGTAAACGATAGTGGGTTTTTAAGCGAAAATTCGTTCCAGACCTACCCCCTTGACTTAACGAAAGTGCAATACCGTATTTGTTCAACTTCATCGAAAACTGTTGCAACTGACAGTGGAATATTGGGTGAAACTTTATAAATTTTACTATTCGTACCATAGGTTTCTTCACGTGCTCCACGCCTGGAAATTTAGCAAAAGTGCAGAGCAATATAGCTCGTCTACTGATCCTTGCTTTTTTTTTGTTGTTTCGTTGTCAACCAAATATTAAAATTTTTTCTGGGTGTTATTGGAACATTGTTTCATTGAAAATTTTCAGTTTCTGTCGCTTATTCGACTGCATAATACACAAATATATGTTGAAACTTGTTGTCCCCCTCTTCTTTCGTTCCTAACCAGATTAAAGGCCCTCTCACGCAGATGGCGGAATTGCTTCGCTCTTTTCCAAGAATTCCTCTTCTTTTCTAACCTTTTCATCTCATAGTAGCACTTGAAACCTGTCCCATTATCTTCTGTATGTATCCCAATCTCTGTCTTCTTCCTCTACAGTTCTTACCATCTGCAGGTCCCTCTAATACCATGGAAAGATATTCCCTGAAGTCTTATATGCCTAACATCCATTCCGTTCTTCTTGTCAGTGTTATCCATATATTCATATCCTCATCAATTCTGCAGAGAACCTTATCATTTCTCACCTTATCAATCCACCAAATTTTCAACATTCTTCTGAAGCACCATATCTCAAACGCTTCGATTCTCTTATATTCCAGTTCTCCCCCCCCCCCCCCCCCCCCCAGTGCGCGTTTTACTACCATACAGTACGGTATCCAAACGTACATTCTCAGATATATTTTCCTTAAATTTAGGCCTGTGTTTGATATTAGTAGAATTCTCTTGTGACTCCTTAAGATTTTCCGGCGTACTGAATATTCTATGAGGTTTCGTGAGTGCCGCCGGATCGTGTTGACTTCTTGTCGATTGTTGCGGATAGAAGTCAACATAATCCGGCTGCAATCACGAAACCTCATAGAAGAATTCTCTTGACTCAGACTGCACTTTTCGCCAGTAATACTCTGCTTTTTATGTCCTCATTGCCCCGTCCATCATGTATTATTTTGCTGCCTAGACAGCAGAATTCATTGACTTCGTATACTTCGTGATCCGTAATTATGATGTTAAGTTTCTCGCTCTTCTCATTTCTGGTACTTCTCATTGCATTAGTCTTTCTTCTGTTTACTTTCAGTCCATATTCGGTATCAATAGATTGTTCATTCCATCCATCAGATCCAGTAATGCTTCTTAGCTTTGGCTCAGGACAGCAATGTCATCAGTGAATCTTGTCGTTGACATCCTGTCACCCTGTATTTTAATCCAATTCTTGAACCTTTCTCTTATTTCCGTCATTAGTTCTTCAATGTACAGATTGAACAGTAGGGGCAAAGGACTTAATCTCTATATTACACCCTTTTTAACCCTAGCACTACGTACTTGGTCTTCCAGCCTTATTGTTTCCTCTTGGTCCTTGAATGTCATGTATATTACCCGTCTTTCACCACGGATTATCCCTATTTTTCTCAGTATTTCGAGTATCTTGCACCATCTGATATTGGTGAAAGTAGTTTACAGGTCGACAAAGCCTATTAACTTGTTTTGAATTTCTTCAGTTTTGCTTGTATTGTCAACCGCAAAGCCAAATCATCCTCTCTGCTGGGTTTATCTCCCCCAAAGCCCAACTGATTGTCATTTAAGACATACTCAATTTTCTTATTATTCTTCTGTATATTAGTCTTGTCAACACCTTGGGTGCATGAGCTGTTTAGCTGGTTAAGCAGTAGTTCTCCCACTTTTGCTGTATTCGATATTTTGTGGCTTATGCGTTTCCAAAAATCAAATGGTCCGCCTGTCTCATACATTCCACATACCAACTTTCATGGTATGTGGTCAATTCACCAAATGATTTTAGAAATTCGAATGGAATGTTATGGGTCCCTTCTGATATATTTGATTTTAAGTCTTCCAAAGCTCTTCTAAATGCTGTTTTTAATACTGGGTCCCCTTTCTTTTCCCTGTCGTTTCTTCCTCCATCAAGTCGTCAAACTCGTTCGCCCTCCTACAGAGGCCTTCGGTGTACTCTCACGTACTCTTTCCACCTATCCGCTCTCTCCTCTGCATTTACAGTGACATTCCCGTTGCACTCTTAATGTTACCATCCTTGCTTTTAATTTCAAGGAAGATTGTTTTAACTTTCCTACACTCTGAGTCAATCCTTCTGACAATAATTTTTTTAGAAATGTTCACTTCTTTCATGTAGCAGTTTCGCTTTAGCTTCGCTGCACTTCCTACTTATTTTATTCCCAAGTGACTTGTATTATTGAATTTCCCTGAAATTTTTGTATTTCCTTGTTTCGTAGATCAACTTTAGTATTTCTTCTGTTACCCTCGGCTTCCTTACAGCTGCCTTCTTCGTACCAATGGTTTTCCTTACAACTTGTGTGACGGCCCTTTTCAGAGCTGTCTACTCTTCTTCAAGTGTACTGCCTACTGCGCTATTCAATATCACAGTATCAATAGCATCAGAAACTTTGAAGCGCATCGCTTCGCTACTTAGTACTACCGTATCCCTCTTTTTTGCCTACTGATTCTTCCTGACTAGTCTCTTAGCCTCTGTCTACCCCTCGTCATTATCAAAACAGTCTAGTACATGATATCGGAATCTTTGCCTGACCATCATGTAATCCAGCTGCAAATTTCCTTCGTCTCCTGGCCTCTTGTGATGCTTGAACAGAGTATTCGCTATTAAGAGCTGAAATTTATGGTAGAACGCAATTAGTTCTTTTCCTCTCTCATTCCTATTGCCAAAGCTGTATTCGCCGGTAAACCTCTCTTACATTCATTTCCCCACCACCGAATTCCAATTCCTCGTGGGTTTCTCTTCATCTTCTGCATATACGCCTGAAATGTTGTTAGTTTCCTGCCGATTCTGGTGCGAACAGCCCTATCACTGAACTTTTCACAGTAACTTACTCTCTTCCCCACCTTCTTATTCGTAACGAATCCTACTTCTGTGATACAGTTTTCTGCTGCTATTGATATTACTCTATACTTCTCTGCTAGGAATCCTTTTCTTCTTTCCATTTTAGTACACTTACCCCACTGTCTTTAGATTGTGTCTTAGCGTTTCTCACTCCAGATTTTTCTAATTTCCCTAGCACGTTCGAACAGCTGACATTCTACGTTACCAATTGTTGAACATTACCTTTTTGCTGGTTTCTGAGTATTTTTCTGATGGTTTCCACCTTGGCAATTACCTCCCACAGATCAGAACGGGAGACTAGTCTGGAATCTTTTTCCAATGGAGAGAACGTCAGGACTCTTTTTCAATTACAGGCCACATGTCCTGTGTGTACACATTGTATGTCTTTAGTACAGGGATTTACAGTGCCTTGCGCATCCTCGTGCCGTCGATCATTGCTCATTCTTTTGCCTTTTAGGAGCAGTTTCCGATCGCAAGAGGAAAAGAGTGCCCTGAACCTCTCTCCGCCGCTCCGCCGTTTTCGACAGTGCCGTTGGCAGAACGAGGGTGACTTCTCACGCTAGAAGTCAGCAGGCACCATTGCTCATGATTTTTATTCAAAAAGCTGTGACTTGTTTCGAGCCCGGGACACAGGACGTTTTGATTACTTGTGAAATACGCTACCTTTGGTGTCCGTCAGGTCACCAACGAACAGTGAACGCTAAAAAAGGCTATCACCACGGTTCTCAAACTGCAGGCAATTTCTCCTGCCGGTAAATGCCACAACTCGATACTAAATGCAATGTCGCACTGTAGCGTTACTTCCGGGAAGATTCGGCTAGATTTCGGCCTGCACAAGGCCCACACTCTGGGCTCGCGAACGGCTTAGCACCCCGTTGCAGGCCCAGATATAAAGAAACAAACATCTATAAATGAAAGCATAAATATATAGATAACTGCATGTATAAGAGTAACTGTTAACAGAATGGTTGTTGGGAAAACACAGTGATCTGAAGAATATTTCTTCAGTTTAGACCGCAGGAAAATATTTTCGCATTAATTGTTCCAGTCATTTATCCACTGTAACGGCATCTTATAAATGGAAAGTGATATGCCCTGTAGTGGCACATTACATAATATACACTCCTGGAAATAGAAAAAAGAACACATTGACACCGGTGTGTCAGACCGACCATACTTGCTCCGGACACTGCGAGAGGCCTGTACAAGCAATGATCACACGCACGGCACAGCGGACACACCAGGAACCGCGGTGTTGGCCGTCGAATGGCGCTAGCTGCGCAGCATTTGTGCACCGCCGCCGTCAGTGTCAGCCAGTTTGCCGTGGCATACGGAGCTCCATCGCAGTCTTTAACACTGGTAGCATGCCGCGACAGCGTGGACGTGAATCGTATGTGCAGTTGACGGACTTTGAGCGAGGGCGTATAGTGGGCATGCGGGAGGCCGGGTGGACGTACCGCCGAATTGCTCAACACGTGGGGCGTGAGGTCTCCACAGTACATCGATGTTGTCGCCAGTGGTCGGCGGAAGGTGCACGTGCCCGTCGACCTGGGACCGGACCGCAGCGACGCACGGATGCACGCCAAGACCGTAGGATCCTACGCAGTGCCGTAGGGGACCGCACCGCCACTTCCCAGCAAATTAGGGACACTGTTGCTCCTGGGGTATCGGCGAGGACCATTCGCAACCGTCTCCACGAAGCTGGGCTACGGTCCCGCACACCGTTAGGCCGTCTTCCGCTCACGCCCCAACATCGTGCAGCCCGCCTCCAGTGGTGTCGCGACAGTCGTGAATGGAGGGACGAATGGAGACGTGTCGTCTTCAGCGATGAGAGTCGCTTCTGCCTTGGTGCCAATGATGGTCGTATGCGTGTTTGGCGCCGTGCAGGTGAGCGCCACAATCAGGACTGCATACGACCGAGGCACACAGGGCCAACACCCGACATCATGGTGTGGGGAGCGATCTCCTACACTGGCCGTACACCACTGGTGATCGTCGAGGGGACACTGAATAGTGCACGGTACATCCAAACCGTCATCGAACCCATCGTTCTACCATTCCTAGACCGGCAAGGGAACTTGCTGTTCCAACAGGACAATGCACGTCCGCATGTATCCCGTGCCACCCAACGTGCTCTAGAAGGTGTAAGTCAACTACCCTGGCCAGCAAGATCTCCGGATCTGTCCCCCATTGAGCATGTTTGGGACTGGATGAAGCGTCGTCTCACGCGGTCTGCACGTCCAGCACGAACGCTGGTCCAACTGAGGCGCCAGGTGGAAATGGCATGGCAAGCCGTTCCACAGGACTACATCCAGCATCTCTACGATCGTCTCCATGGGAGAATAGCAGCCTGCATTGCTGCGAAAGGTGGATATACACTGTACTAGTGCAGACATTTTGCATGCTCTGTTGCCTGTGTCTATGTGCCTGTGGTTCTGTCAGTGTGATCATGTGATGTATCTGACCCCAGGAATGTGTCAATAAAGTTTCCCCTTCCTGGGACAATGAATTCGCGGTGTTCTTATTTCAATTTCCAGGAGTGAATTTAGTTGAGTCAGTATATACTAGAATGGCAAATTTTGCGAAGATGTAATACATTTACGTGCATTCTGTTTTATGTTTTAACGAAAGTGGGAATTACACTCCTATCTTAATCACTAGAGTCACCGATTATCGGACACGGTTTGAGGCGCCATGTCACAGACTGCGCGGCCCCTCCCGCCGGAGGTTCGAGTCCTCCCTCGGGCATGAGTGCGTGTGTTGTTGTTAGCATAAGTTAGTTAAAGTAGTGTGTGTAAGTCTAGGGACCGATGACCTCAGCTGTTTGGCCCCTTTGGAATTCACACCCACACATTTGAACCGATTATCGGATAAAATGTAATCTTGTTTCACGGACAAGCGCATCAAGTATAGAAGACTCAGTCTCTTCGAAGACCGACGATTGCATTTTTGGGATAAATAATAGGTAACTGTTTTCAACGGAAATTCTTTGTTGCTTTCTGGTGCGAAGATGGTATCGAAGATCACATTAACATAACTGTGTTAGTGTTTACTTTTTTAAGATTGACATTCTACCCTGAACGGTTATATTATAATAACTTCCAGTTCCTATGACGTGCGATAACGGCTTTATTAATTTCCTGCGCCTTCTATGTTTCTTATTTTAGTCGATACAGAAGCAGGATATTTCAAAGAAAAATGCACGTTGCGAAACTTCGGCGAGGGATGGATCGTTGTGTTATGTAAGTATTTCAATGTCTTTGAGGTGTCGTTTCTAATATCATGCATTAAGAAGTTCTTGATGCGTTGCCTACAATGTACATAACTTTTCAGAGAAAACTTTCCCTTTTGTAACGTTGTCTCCTTCATAGGGTTTTAATTTTTGTGATTTTAAATTTAAATAAGAAGGTAAAATGTCGGCGAAGGAAGGAATCATCATATTCCCAGAAAGAAGAGAAAAGATACAGTTATGAGAATTGGAGGAATGTATTGAACTTACAACGTTCTTGCGGCGTAAAATACTTCTGCAGGAGTGTATTTCATTACTCATTCGATATTCGCCTTAGGCCATGAAGTCGTCGT
Organism: Schistocerca nitens; assembly: GCF_023898315.1. Lineage (NCBI taxonomy): Eukaryota > Metazoa > Arthropoda > Insecta > Orthoptera > Acrididae > Schistocerca > Schistocerca nitens. The sequence goes on along the minus strand of NC_064621.1, from coordinate 475,325,199 downwards.
TGGAAAGCAAGGAATTTGGTGACGCGAAACAGTGTTATTGTTGATTGCAAAGTATTAGTTTGTGGACGAATAATAATTACATTGCGACTTCGCTAAATCCAATTTAATGCTGTTTGATTTAAAAATGTAGAAAAGTGAATGCAACAGCGCGCTTATGGGGGTGCATTCAACAATTAAAATAAAGATGTAAATAATTATTTTTAGAACATTTCTCGTGGAGTAACAACGATCTGGCTAGAAGTACTTTAAAAAATCATTAAATAAGTCTTTATCGAAACCAGACATTTATTTTCAATGCTTATCGGTTTCGATCAGAATGTGACCATCGCTTCTGACCATTTATAACATGATGGTAGGCGGTGGCGGACCATCGCTTCTGACCATTTATAACATGTTGGTAGGCGGTGGCGGTGAACGAAACAGGCGTTATGAATACACGAACGTCAACTGCGCCGCCTACCATCATGGTATAAGTGGTCTGAAGATGGTCGATTCTGACCGAGAAAGGTGAGCATTGTAAGTAAACGTTTTGCTGTGGTCTAAAAAACTAAAGTCGGTCCGAACAGTAAGCATCCAGGTACCGACCGGCCGCCGTGTCATCCTCAACCCACAGGCTGCACTGGATGCGGATACGGAGGGGCATGTGGTCAGCACACCGCTCTCCTGGCCGTATGTCAGTGTACGAGAACGGTGCCTTTACTTCTCAATCAAGGAGCTCCTCAGTTTGCCTCACAAGCGCTGAGTTTTATTGCCGTCAGGACTGTTTTTACTCCATATTTGAAGTCGTATATGACTTAATAACAATAAAGTTCATCATACAATAGATGATACAATCTACTAGACCGAGCGAGGTGGCGCTGTGGATTGCGCACTGGGCTCGCTTTCGGGAGGACGACGGTCCAAATCCGCGTCTGACCATCCTGATTTACGTTTTTCATGATTTCCATAAATAGCTTCAGGCAAAGGCCGATATTGTTCTTTTGAAAGGGCATAGCGGACTTCCTTCCCCATCCTCCCGTAATCCGATGGGACCGATGACCTCGCTGTTTGGTTCCTTCCCCCACATCAATCAACCAACTAACCATTGCCATCTATAGGGCAGCCAAGATGTCGATCAACTAGTAGCGAGGCTCTAACACGAAGAAGGCAGAATCCGTTCTCTTATTTTTAAATAAAATAAAAATCAGAATTTTTACGTACGAGGATTATGACATCGAAATAACGTTCATACCTTGAGATATGACGTTATAGCTAATATGGCCGGAAGGCAGTGATTTGTTACATCGTGGCACTATATGACATATCTTTGAAAATAATTTCAATTCAAAATTTTCCACTTTTTGAGCAGTGGTGCAGTTAAATCGAGTCGTTCTGTGTGACAATCTGACTATGATTTACAGTTACAGAGGCATCAAACTGTGGTAGCCCTATTTATCAGCTAGGTGAACCGCCTTTAAAGTGTTATGTTCAAACAATACTTCGGTGTCGATTTCGGTTCTAGTTTAACCCCTCCTGACTTGCAATTATTTCAGCTGATATTGCCGCGCTGGAACAAGCGAAGTGGAACGCGCCGCTGAATAAGCAGAGCTGCACAGCCCCGAGCTGGTGCAGCGCCGTGCAGTGGGCGCTGCTACGGAAGTGTGTGTGTGTGTGTGGGCTGCGCTTCCGCTCCCTACGCCCTAACTGCATCTACGTCCGCTGTTGCAGAACCGACGACGGAGATCGTGGGCGGTCCGGACCTGTACATCGACCGCGGCAGCACCATCAACCTGACGTGCGTGGTGCTCTTCAGCCCGGAGCCGCCGGCCTACATCTACTGGAGCCACAACGACAACGTGAGTAGCCCGCCAGCCAGACACCGCTGCCTGTCTGCGGCTGCTCAGTGCGCGCCGCCGCATTTACCGCAGCCGCGAGCGCGCGCCGTCGCCGTACATTCTGCTATACGGCGGAGCAGGGAAACCTAGCTGGAGAAATGTATCCATTCTCTACTACAGTTCACAAAAGTATTGGAGGGTGCTTTCTCCTTAGTCAGCATATAAGAGCCGCTGAGAGCCAGAGAGGTATAACTCAATTTTTACCACTTCTGAGAAATGAAAGGTTTTGCGTTTCGTTTAATGTAAATTCATCCTTTACAATAATTCGTCATTAATTTGATGAAATGTACAAATGAAACACACTGAAGCGCCAGAGAAACTCGTATAGAGTCCTGCATGACCGAGTACGCGAGCACGAAATACGACATGGGGCGAGCACACCCTAACTGGCTGCCCGCACTAGATCTTGTGACCGAGCATAGAAGCGGTGACCGAATACGTAGCACGTAACTTCAAATTACACGTGTCATTATCCGTGTGAGACGGCAACCAGTACGGGCTTCTCATTCGTGGTGTCTCTCTCTCTCTGTAATCATGCAGCACGAGGAAGCGAGTGCAGTAAGACCTAAGACTGAAACCAATGTTTACACATTGAAGGAACGAGAAGGTCTAAAAAGCCAAGTATAGAGTACAATTGTGTTGGTTGTAGACGAAAATAGTGCATCTACTGGGTACGTATCGTGCGTAAACTGCTCCACATTATTGTGTTTCCAGTAGGGAACCCCTCATTTAAAGAAACACAGTTGCAGGAAACCTCACAAAGATACAGCTCTTTTAGGGATATCGGCAGTAATAAAAAATAGTATTACAGCAAAACGTGTTGCAATGTGTGCTCAAGATATGAGACCTTTTAATACTGTTTCCGGTAAAGGTTTCAGAGAACTAGACCAAGAATTAGTACATCCAGGTGCGCATTATGGAGACGTTAACGAGGCAGCTGTCAAGCGACATCCCTCTACTATAAGCTGACATGTCAAAGAACAAGCTGATGCAATGCGAAGCAGCATAATGCCTTCTGTTATTTCGGAAGTTATTAATGAAACAAGCGCTACGACAGTTGATATGTGGACTGATTCGCATAATCAGGTGCACTATTTGACGCTTACAACACATTACATTACCACAGATTGGTCTCCTGTGAACAATGTTTTATTTACAACGAAATTCCCTGGCGTTAAGAAGACGGGGGTAAATATTATGAAAGAAATTGAATAGAGGATGACTGATTGGGACATTTCGCCGCACATGTTGCACAGTTTTGTTTATGTCTCCGACCAGGTTGCCAATGTAATAAAGGCTTTGGAAAATCACGAAAGGATTCCGTGTGCTGCTCATTGAATAAACACAGCACTTAGCCATACTTTCGATGAAGATAACTTCTTGTTAAATCATGCCCCGAACATCGCATCAGCAATAAAAACTGCAAAATGAATTGTAAGGTACATTAAGAAAAGTGGCCTCTGCTCGTCTTTGAAATCATCGTTGAAACAAGAGGTCTGCACACGCTGGAACAGCTTGTACACTATGCTGGAATCCTTACACACACTGTATAACGAAGTTGCTGCTTTGCTGACAGATAAGGACTCCGCTTACAGATTGCAAGGATATGATAACGAGCTTGTAGGAAAAATTGCGCATTTTCTGAGACCATTTAAAGAGGCCACAGATGAATTAGAAGTCGAAAAAGAACCGACAATCCAGTCAATTCTTCTTTGGTTTCACAAACTGCAACAAATTTGCAGTGCCAATGACACTGGCTGTCATGTGAGTAATTACTGCAGTTAAAAGCACTATTTCATTGTAATACGCGATAGATTTATAATTAACTAGCGTAATTGATGTGTACTAACAGATATGTATTTTTTTTGCTTTCCAAGTGCTTTATGAATTTAGCTGTGTCACGTAATCGTTCTTGGAAACGCTACTTTTGTATTAAAAGAGAGAGGGAGAGACAGAGAGATAAATACATTGTGTGTGTGTGTGTGTGTGTGTGAGGGAGAGAGAAAGAGAGAGAGAGAGAGAGAGAGAGAGAGAGAGAGAGAGAGCCAGACAGAGAGCCAGACAGAGAGGCGTTGGATTTGTATAGTGCAGTGCAGTGCAGTGCAGCGAGCCGAGGCGAGGTGAGATGTCAGCGGTGACCGGTCATGCTCGGTTATCCGCGTGTCCGGAATCCGGACAATAGACATGGGGCGAGTACGTGACCGAATCGAGTCGTATGGGGCCGGACACGAGCGGCTCAGTCCCCCCGTCAACAGACAAGCCGTGAGCGGTCAAACATTGCGCGTTGCAGTACTCTAATAGACATGCGTATCCAAATACATAAATATGTAAACACACAGAATACGGCGCTGTGGTCGACAACCCCTGTATATGACTACATGTTTCTGGCGCATTTGTCAGATCGGTTACTGCCGCTACAATGCCAGGTTATCAAGATTTAAGTGAGTTTGAACTTGGTGTTATAGTCGGCACAGTCTGCCGGGGTGGGCGAGCGGTTGTAGGCGCTACAGTCTGGAACCGCGCGACCGCTACGGTCGCAGGTTCGAATCCTGCCTCGGCCTTCGGTGTGTGTGATGTCCTTAGGATAGTTAGGTTTAAGTAGTTCTAAGTTCTAGGGGAATGATGACCACAGCAGTTAAGATCTCTTGCGAGAACGGGACCAACGACGGCTGAAGAAAATCGTTCAACGTGACAGAAGAGCAACTCTTCCGCGAATTGTCGCAGATTTCAATGCTGGGCCATCAAAAAGTGTCAGCTTACGAACCATTCAACGAAACATCATCGATATGAGCTTTCTTAGCCGAAGGCCCACTCGTGATTCCTTGCTGACTGCACGACACAAAGCTTTACACCTCGCCTGTGCCCGTCAACGCCGACATTGGACTGCTGATGATGGAAACATGTTGCCTGGTCCTACGAATCTCGTTTCAAATTGTGTCGAGTGGGCGGACAACCTCTGAATCCATGGAACCTGGTTGTCAGCAGGGGACTGTCTTAGCTGCTGACGTCTCTATAATGGTGTGGGTAGTGTGCAGTTGGAGCGACATTGGGCCCGTGATACATCTAGATACGACTTTTGACAGGTGACATGTACGTAAGCGTCCCGTCTGATCACCAACAGCCATTCGTGCCCATTGTGCATTCCGATAGAATTGGACAATTCCAGCAGAACAACACGAAATCGCACACGCTCAGAATTGCTGCATAGTGGCTCCAGGAACACTCCCGCTGGCCAGAAAACTCTCCAGACGTGAACATTATCGAGCGTGTCTTGCTACTTGCTGTTCTGAAGAGATCTCCACCCTCTCATACTCTTAAGGATTTATGGACAGCCCTGCAGGATTCATGGTGTCAATTGCCACCAGCAATATTTCAGACATTAGTCGAGTCCATGCCACGTCGTGTTGCGGCACTTCTGCGTGCTCGCGAGAGCCTTACACGATATTAGGGAGACCAGTTTCTTTGGCTCTTCAGTTTATTATAGTTACTACAGAAATTTTAGTTACTTGTACCATAAATACTTTATATTTACTCCCTTAAAGTTGGAGTACAACTTTTTCACCTCAGAAATTTACTCATAGTGAAATGTGAAGTTGTATAAATCAAGAGATTTACCACTCTTCTTATAAACGTTTTGGTGAAATGGAATATTTGAGAAGGAATACGCTGTCTTTTAATTTCCATAACTCCAATTTGTTTATAAAACATAAACCTAATGTGATACAGTAAATATAACTGTGCACTTATCGCTCACATTATGCACTTTTCTCTCACAAGTTGAACTAAAATAATAGCATTGTTTTAGTTAATTACTAGAATGCTACCTACAGAGTCTATCTATAGTTCAGCAGTGCGCTCATCTGCGGATTAGAAGTAAGTTGTTGTTTCTAAATGTCAATATTTCTTAAAAGGTAGTTCTTGTCTTGGTGATATTTGAAGAGTACCAACATTATGAAATGGAAAGTTGCTACACACACACACACACACACACACACACACACACATACACACAGTCACACAAACGCAACTCACACATTCACATGACTGCAGTCTGTGGCAATTTAGTTGCCAAAGACAGCGGTTATGTGAGTGCGAGTTGCGTTTGGGTGACTGTGTGTGTCTGTTGTCTATTTTTTACAAGGTCTTGCTGTCCGGAAGCTAATTTGTGACAGCCTTTTGTTGTTCCTATCTGCGACTCAACATCTCAGCTACGCGATGAGTAGCAACTTTCCTTTTCATAATATTGTTATAGTCTATCCTGGATTTTCCATTATTTGGTATTGGAAGAGACTTTATTATGGAGCAATCTATTTACTCAATTTCACCGTCCACAACATCTTTCTCTTCCAAAGGGTCAACATGTCCAGGTACAGATACCTGAGCAGAACCAGCAGTTGTCAGTTAGTTGAAGAAAGCATGGTGCACCGGAGGGGAGTGGTTTATGGAAGAGGCGTCATCATGTATTTCCTTTTTGCGTTGGTGAAAGGTGGCACAGCATTGTTGAGAGGAGTGAGTTTTGTGGTTGATGAGTTTAGTGCGTGGCATCACTACTTGATTCGTATAGGTTTTAATCTGGACTTCAACATGGATGCATACCTCCCTTATAAAGACAATTTCAGCTGTAATAACACCTGGATATTACAAATCTAAAGAAAGGAAACAATGACAGTACTTAATAGCACTGTTACAATGGCTTTTTGATTTTAGAGCGTAAATAAACACGCAGAATAACACAGAACAACCAGACTACGTAGCCTTGCCGCTTGGCTTAATACCACTATACCGCGAACACACTTCACTCTGGCGTGAGAAGAAGGACGCATCTGGAGTTCTCACATGGCTACAGTGGGAGTGATAGTTATACCACTTCTCCACAAAAAATCTCCATCCATTGTAAGTAACCTGAGTGGTACAGCTCAGAAACCAAAAATTTTTGACTTACGCCACTTTGGTTCTCAGCGGATCATATAATAAGCAATTTTGATGACATTTTTTAGACTAATAAAGCAATCAGAGTAAATTTTTTTGCATATTATTTACTGATAGTTGGACAATCATCTGAGGAGATAAAACTGCTCTGTCGAAAATTGAGGTGTGGCAATGACGGAAGTATAAGCGTCTGCATATCTTATCTGAAATAAAAAAGGAACAATTTTCATAATCTGCAGGATTTGATGTACTGAGTATCGGCACAGTTTTTTGAAGTTCGAAAAGAATGATAAAATGGAGGACGTTTGAAAAAAAGGTGTAGTTCTGTAGAGTGTTTTTCGTCAAGTTTATTGAGTAAAAGATGCCCGAGTAATAATTGTACCAAATTTCAGAAAGATATCTCCATGAGGGTGCACGCAATCAGTTGCGTTAGGCTGAAATACAGTGTATTTCAAACCGACGGGAAGGACTGCCGATACAATAATATAGATATCTTTCTGAAATTTGGCAGAATTTCTCCTCTGTCATACTCGCAAAGAGTAATTGGCTGATTTTTGTCACCTTAAATTTATTTATTAGTTATTGAAAAAAACACGATCAAAAGCGCGCGACAGTGCTACATCGTTTCTTCAAACATCCGCCAATTAATTTTTTTAAATATCACTCCGTGCACAGTATCCTAAAGATTAATAAAATTCTTTGTTTCTTGATTTCAGATAAGGTTTGTAGACTACAGGACTTCCCTCGTGGACACACCTCATTTTGGATAGAGAAACTTTAACTCTTCGGATATGGGGCTTAATTATGACTGAATTTCTTAAAAAATCAGAAAATGCTGTCCAAGAATTAGTGAATAATATGGAAAACGGTTTGCCTTCGTTGCTTCATTCATTTTTCTAATAAAATCGTAAAGTTACTTATTTTGTAGTTTGACTGAGAAGAATAAACTCACTAAGCATGAGCTTTATACTACAACACATTACATAATTACAGTACAAATCCAACAGGGAGTGTTTGAAAAAAGAAAAAAAAACACTTCTTCGTTTTAAACATCTTTGTATAGCAAAGTTATTAAAGCAATCACCGACAAAAAGAGAACACTCACTCACTAGGTGACTGGGTTCCAACTGAGAAGTTATTCCACCGCATAAGTAACCTAAGGGGACATGCAGTGCGAAACATGTGGTCAGTATAGGAAATAAGAAGTTCATTTTTACATCTACATTTACGTACATACTCCGCAAACCACCTTATGGAGCACGATGTAGGCTACGTTGTACCACTGCTAGCCGTTTATTTCCTGTTCCACTCCAAAACAGAGCAAGGGAAAAGCGACTATCTATACACCTCTGTACGACTCGTAATTTCTCTCATCTGCGTGGACCTTACACGAAATCTACATTGTCGGCATAGGAATCTATCTCCAATCAACTTCAATGTCGGTTATCTAAATTTTCTTAGTTCTTTTCCGTGCAAAGAATGTCGTCTTCCCTCCAAGGATTCCCATTTGGTTTCACGAAGCACCTTCATAATACTCGCACTTAGATGGAACCTACCGATAACAAATTTAGTAACCCGACTATGAACCGCTTCGATGTCTTTCTTTAATGCGACTTGGTAGGGAGGCTTCAACACTCGAGCTGTACTTAAGAATGGATCACACTTGTCTCTTTTACAGCTGGATCAAACTTTCCTAAAATTCTCCCATTAAACTTCAGTCAGCTATTGGCCTTCACTGCTACCGCGCTTACCTGCTCCTTCCATTTCATAACACTTTGCAACATTACACCTAGGTATTTAATCGATGTGACTGAGTCAGGCAACACACTACTAATACCGTATTCGAAAATTTCTTACTCAAATGCATCAACTTACATTTTTCTACATTTAAAGCCGTTTATCACACCAACTACAAATTCTGTCTAAGTCATCTTCTATCTTCCCATTGCCAGTCGACGACGCTACCTACCCGTACACCACAGTGTCATCAGCAAACAGCAGCACATCGCTGATCACATTGTCCGCCACGTCATTTCTGTACATAGAGAGCGAGATCTATGTTGTCACACTTCCCTTGGTCACTCCTGAAGATACCCTAGTCTCTGAGAAACACTCGCCGCCGAGGACAACGTACTTGTATTCTATAACTTAAGATGTTTTCCATATGGTCGTGCCTACGATCACAGTCTGTAATGGGCCTTTAATATATTTTGTATGGGATCAAAAATTTAAAAACCTCTCTCACACCGGCCTGATTTAGCTTCACTGATCAGGATAGTAAAAACATGCGTATATTAAGGGAATTTTCATTGACAAAGCAGGCTTATCACATTCACACAGTTCAGTACTGTTCTATCCTGATTAAATTAAGCTTAACTTAAATTCCACAAGGCAGTGAAGCAATTTCGAAGTTTCGGTGCGACGAAAATTGTCAGTCGATCTCCTGGAAACATTTGTAATAATTATTAACTTTCGGTGATCACATGGGGAAGACCGGAGATCTGCTGGTAAGACCGTGTTAGCGTATTTATTTGAAGTAACTGGATATCTTGAACATACAAAACGGCAGGTTCGTCCAGTGTAAATCAGACGTTCCCCACTGATCCCGTGCAACACAGCGTAGTAAGCAGACACTGTCAGTAATAATAATCCGTTAAATAATACGCGAACACATTTACTTTAGTTTAGTTCATGTATTAAATTCCTTCTCATACAGAATCTCATCAAAATGGCGACTAGCTCAACAATACATACATATACATCCTTCTTTCACAACTAATCGTCCAGAAGTCCCCTATTCTTTTTCCTAAGAGAAAACATAGATAGCAGAGAAGCTATTCCATGGAGTAAATGGACGCTCCAAGGAATAATTGGGCTTGAAACTACTTTGCCTTGATTAAAAACGTATAGCAGTGTGGAATCCAGGGTTTCGACGCTGCTAGGAGGGTCTTCCTCAGAATTTAAATCAAAGAATGGTCTATATTCTATAACATGGTCACAGAATTATGATTAAAAACGTATAGCAGTGTCGACTCCCGGTTAATTCGTAAAAATAGTGACCGAGAGCAGTTTTATCTTTCTATTGGAAAGAGTAGGTCTCCAAATATAAACTGCAAAATACGTGTCTAGAAAAGCAACAGTACTCATAATTCTGAAAATTAAATGAATTAGAATCGAGAGACTTTCTGAATTCAAATATTCAGGCGAAACCATTCAGAAAACCGGCCTGGAAAAGATTTGTTACGAAATTCGTTGTGACAGAATGGAAAACGCTTTCTGGCCTACAGAAGACATATGTTAGAAAAATGTATCTTGGAAAACATGAAACTGAGACATTACAAAACTTTCAAGAAAGGGAGCCTTTATTGACCTGGAACACTCACTTTAAACAGAAAGAGAGGCACTGAGAATATGCAAAAGAGAAGAAGAAAAATTTTTAAGTGCAAATTATACGAGAAATGCTATACACAGATAAATCCAGTAAATAAGCTCAACAGTTTGAAAGTTCCAGGCAGATTAAAACTGTGTGCCGGACTGAGACTCGAACTCGAGATCTTTGCCTTTCGCGGGAAAGTGCTCTACCAACCGAGCCACCCAAGCACGACTCACGCCCCGTCCTCAATGCTTCACTTCTGCCAGTACCTCGTCTCCTACCTTCCAAACTTTACAGAGCACTTTCCCGCGAGAGGCAAAGGTCCCGAGTTCGAGTCTCGGTCCGGCACACAGTTTTAATCTGCCAGGAAGTTTCATATCAGCGCACACACCGCTGCAGAGTGAGAATCTCATTCTGGAAGCTGAACAGTTTACCCAAATTTTCTCGTAATTCTATGAGACTCACGGTAAAGCTAATATAAAAGAATGAACTTGATCAGTATAGTAAAAGAAGACCTGAAAGTAGCAAGAGTAACACAACTTGATTATTAAAAACACAGATATACAGTACTGATCTTCCACAATAATATTTATTTTGCAGTACGTCATATATATGAAATAAATATTATTGTGTAACATCAATACTGTGTATTTAATGTTCTAATATGAATGCAGTTCTCCAAGTACCGACGAAAATTTCATAAATAACACTTGAAATATCAAACAGAAAAATTTTTAGGAAGGAAATTCACGACTGTAATCGTTAAAGTACACCGTGGATGCAAAATGGCTCTGTCCTAAATCTGCGCCGAGGCAGCTGTGCTGCATCACAGGCCATAGATGACAGGGGCGAACGACGGCTGCAAAGTTGTATATGGACTAATAAACGTGCAAATGCTGGGTAATTGATCCTCCAGATGAACCAAGGAACAACCAACAGTGTCTGCTCTAACTACCGTTCAGCGAACGTTGCTTCTCATGGACCTCTCCAGCAGGTGCCTTGTTCACGTACCTATGCTGACTGCTGTTCAACGGTGACGACTGCTGGAAAAATGCATGCCAGTGCTGCAACTGGACTTCCACTTAGTGGCAATAGGTGGAATTTTCAGATGAATCACGTTTTATGCTCTATCGGACAATGGCCGTTGGCGTGTACGGTGAGAAACGTCTGAAGTGAAACACCTTGCAAAACCGACGGAGCATTATGGTCTGGGGAATCATTTCCTGGCATTCCCTGGGTAATCTCGTCATTCTGGAAAGCACAATAGATCATCACAAATATGTTGTAATCCTCGGGAACGGTGTCCACCCCTACATTAAATTTGTTTCTACTCCGCACGATAGCATCTACCAGCAGGACAATATAGCGTGTCAAACAGCTCGCAGTGTATGTGCGTGATCGGGAGAGCAGCAAGATGACTTTACCGTACTGCCATGCCCACGAAAGCTCTCCGATTCCTACCCAGTCAAGAATCTGTGGGACCACCTTGATCGGGCTGCTCGCGCCATGTATCACCAGCCGAGAAACCTACTGCATCTGGTCCCACCACTAAAAGCCGGCCGCGGTGGCCGTGCGGTTCTAGGCGCTGCAGTCTGGAACCGCGGGACTGCTACGATCGCAGGTTCGAATCCTGCCTCGGGCATGGATGTGTGTGATGTCCTTAGGTTAGTTAGGTTTCAGTAGTTCTAAGTTCCAGGGGAATGATGACCTAAGATGTTAAGTCCTATAGTGCTCAGAGCCATTTGAACCCACCACTAGAGTCAGCGAGACTACACAGCCCGGTCTGCAACTTCAAGAACCTCAGTGACTTTCTTCCTACGCGTCTCACGCTGCAAATGCAGTTGTTCAGGCTTTTCACTGGTGGTCACGTTCACTCGACGGAAGATCCGTACCCAAAGACTGTAAAGTAGCACAGGTCACACCAATATTCAAGAAAGGTAGTAGGAGCAATCCAATGAATTACCGGCCCATATCGTTAACGTCGATATGCATCAGGATTCTGGAACATATATTGTGTTCGAACATTACAAATTACGTCGAAGAAAACTCACTATTGATAAACAGTCAACATTGGTTTAGAAAACACCGTTCTTGTGAAACACAACTAGCTCTTTATCCACATGAAGTGTTGAGTGCTATTGATGAGGAATTTCAGATCGATTCCGTATTTCTGGATTTCCGGCAGGCCTTTGACAGTTTACCACACAAGCGGCTTGTAGAGAAATTGCGTGCTTATGGAATATCGTCTTAGTTATGTGACTGGATTTGTGATTTCCTGTCAGAGAGCTCACAGTTCGTAGTAACTGACGGAAAGTCATCGAGTAAAGCAGACGTGATTTCTTGCGTTTCCATAGGTAGTGTTTTAAGCCTTTTGATTTTCCTTATCTATATAAACGATTTGGCAGGAAATCTGAGCAGCCGCCTTCCGTTGTTTTCAGATGACGCTGTTGTTTATCGACTAATAAACTCATCAGAAAATCAAAGCAACCTGCAAAACGATTTAGAAGAAATATCCATATGAGTGCTAAAAGGAATCCGTTAAACTTCGGCTAAATAATAAATCAGTCTAATCTAAAGGCCGTAAATTTAACTGAATACCTAGGTATTACAAATACGAACAACTTAAATTGGAACGAACACATAGAAAACGTTGTGGGGAAGGCTAACCAAAGACTGCGTTTCATTGGCAGGACACTTAGAAAATGTAACAGATCTACTAAGCTTGTCCGTCCTCTTTTGGAATACTGCTGCGCGGTGTGGGATCCTTACTAGATAGGAATGACGGAGTACAAGTTCAAAGAAGGGCACCACGTCTTGTATTATCGTGAAATATGGGAGAGAGTGTCACAGAATTGATACAAGATTTGGGCTGGACGTCATTAAAAGAAAGACGTTTTTCGTTGCGACGGAATCTTCTCACGTAATTGGAATCACCAGCTTTCTGCTCCGAATGCGAAAATATTTTGTTGACACCGACCTACATAGGGAGAAACGATCACGATAAAATAAGGGAAATCAGAGCTCGTACGGAAAGTTATAGGTGTTCGTTCTTTCCACACGATATACGAGATTGGAATAATAGAGAATTGTGAAGGTGGTCCGATGAACCCTCTGCCAGGCACTTAAATGTGATTTGCAGAGTATCCATGTAAATGTAGATGTGAATGTGAAAGGACAGTGTACATGACATGTGTTTGATTACAATTTAAAAACGTTTACATATAAGCTGCATTATCCGCGACACTGCTAAACTATTTCTTTGCATTAGCAGAAAAAAATGTGTGATTTTATGCGTGTGGTGTCTGTTCTTCCAGACACCTCCGAAGAACCAGCCACCATTAGTGCTTCTGTAGCCGCAGCCTAATATACATGACGAAACAGAAATTCTGAAGTCATCTGCAATCGAGCACTGAAATAAATCCATAGGTGACAAGTGATAATATGTGCCGGACCGGACTCGCACCCGGACTTTTCGCTTATCTCGAGCTGTCGCCTTAACCACTTCATCTGTCCGAGAATGCGTCCCGTCAAACAGAAATTGCTGCACGTCGCACACTACACATGTAGTGTCTCCTCTCCATTATACTAATTGCTCGCTGACTCACCTGATTCCGGCAAGAGTCGAACGAAGAGTGCATCTCTGTGAAGGTATCAATATCTGCTGTCATGGAGCATATACTGTATTTATATGTATAGTGTATTTTCTTTCGGACATGTTTGAAAGAACGGGCAATTCATGTTTCTGCAGATGTATATATATGACGAAAAAGAAATTCAGACATCAGCAGTAATCGAGAACAGAAATAAATCAAAATGGTGAGAAGTGAAAATTTATACCGGACCGGGACTCAGACCCAAGTATCTCGCTTATCGCCAGGGATTTCCGTAACCACTTCGGCTGTCCGAATTCGAATCCCGCCTAACACGAATTCCCATATGTCGCGTACTACATACTGAGTGCCCCCTGTCCATTATCCTCGTTCCTGGCAGGATCACCTGGTACCCACAAGAGGTCGAACGAAGAGTGCGTCCTCACTGAAGGGGTATCATTATATGCCATCAAGGCGAACATATTTATAATTAGCATCGAATTAACACACTTTTGGTCACAGTTGCGCCCTGTTTTCAGATGTATAGCAGATGCTCATCAAAGAGAAAAGAGAACTGGCTCTGAGCACTATGGGACTCAACTTCTGAGGTCATCAGTCCCCTAGAACTTAGAACAACTTAAACTTAACGAACCTAGGGACATCACACACATCCATGCCCCAGGCAGGATTCGAACCTGCGACCGTAGCGGTCTCGCGGTTCCAGGCTGTAGCGCCTAGAAACGCACGGGCACTCCGGCCGGCTGAAAAGAGAACTGAATCCAAACGGCTAGCCACATAAACTCCAGAGTGAGTTGCGGTTTTAACGCCAGTGGTATTCAGAATAAAACAAGACAGTGAGTAAATCAGTGTTGGGTCTGAATATCCTGTTCGAAAAAGTCGAAGCAGCTCTTTATTAAATGCTGGTCGGAGAAATACTTCTACTAACTCTTGAGTACTATGAAAACAATAATTAATATCAAGTGGGCCGAAACAATAAATATATAAATTTAAACAGATAAATTATTTCAAGCACATGTAGCTATTTCCATGGCACAGGTTGGAGAGAGAGTAAAAATAATTTAATACATTTTTAGTGCAGAAACAGAAAATTTCTAATCATAGACAGTCAGTTGATAATTCTCGCAGCTCACGGTGGAAAAAAAGTACCGAGCTCTCCAATGTGTAACTAAAGTGCCGTGTGTCTGATAATTTTGCCTGTTTGTAATTTTCGGGGCAACATCGTTTCGTGTTTGTCAGAACGTTTGTGAGGTGGCACACAGTCGCTTCCGTAACATGTGCACAGCTCATTTCATAAACAAACATAGGCCGTGTACATAAGCGCAATGTTTGTGTTGTTTTCTTGTGTTGTCGAGTGTCCCAGAGAAGAAACAGCGGGTGTTGTTCTGTTATTACACAGTTAGGACAGCATACGCAGGCTGCGCCCTGCTGTCTATTAATTAGGTTGATATCGAAGCGGAACATTTGAAACTTGTACTAACATTAGAGTACGATTAATGTTTCTGAATGTAATGCAAAGCTTTCTGTCCTTTTCTTAAGGGAAATGACTATGTAAAACCTATGTAAAACAGTACGAAAATTATTGACAACGTCAACAAATCATCTCACAGTCAGCTAATTTTGATACAGTTATGTTCCAAAACCAGTTCATATGTTCCTCATTCTTTGTTGTTACTGCTATTAATCTAACAGTAATACCCACTTTTCTCTACGCCCTCCAGCTTGCATCTAGTACTGCTCGGTTACGTATCGGGTTTGTTTTTCCGGCAGTGTCGGTCGCACGTTAAAAGTGATACACAACAGTAGGGATAGGTGAAGTGTTTGCCTCTTGTATGCTCTCACTGAATGCATTGGAAGAGCAGAACAATGATGCATGACGAGCTGTTGTTGCAGAGACGAAAATCACGTCACAGTACTTTTGCATCAGTGCATATGAGCCTTCGAGAAACAGGAGCCTTCCGTGTTACAATGATTTTCTATTACAGTCATTTTCATTAATATGAAAGTAATTTTACTGAAACAAAGGGGTTGTCCTTAAACAAAGCGAATAAATAATATTTACAATATTACTCCGTAATCAGCCTCTTAGACCGTGTGTCCCTCATTGCAAAATACTCAGAAGCTGTCCCTCAAAAGCCTCTGAAAGCCTGTCGGTGGACTTCTGGTTCAGCTGTGTGATTACCATTCCAAAGATGGCCGTAACATATTTTTGGGCCACCTGTCCATGTAGAGCGGCTGACATCAAACATTTTTGCTTGAAAACCCATACTGACGTTGTGGGGTTACACCTAGCGCCGTTTATGTGACGACCTTACTATTAATTTGGAACCTACTTATGTTAGCGTGTTATGAGCCACCAAGACTAGCTATACTAAGGGCATAATAAGTTGGCAGCCATCCCAAAGTACTGATCGTTAATAGTCGATACCTTCGGAACACTTGGTGTCGACTGTGCTCTTCCAGACTGCTGCCAGCCTCAGCTATGTCTGACACTACAGTTACCTGGTGAAGCGTTGTTGGCATTACTATATGTACAGAAGACTTTGATCAGTGAAAGTATTTGTACTTACATTTAAATTCACTATTTAATATGAAAGGACTTGCCAAAAATTTTGATAAATGATGTAAATGCCAGTTTTCTTGTACTTACTATATTGTCTTACAACAGTCTTAATTGAATGTTCCTTGCTATAAATAAGTGCCACATTTGAAGGTGACCTTTTCAGTAATGAGTATTCCGAGTCCACGTTAGTTACGTGTCAAAATTTATACTTCATTATTTGTTTATTTATCGCTTATTTAACTTGGCCAGATTAGGCCTTAGGGCCCTTTCTTACATCTGACCAAGAACAACAGATACCTTAAATAACACAAAAATATTCACAGAAATAATAATAGTGATAATTGTAACAATGTTAATAATATAAATATACCAAAGAAGCTGTTCGGTACGAATTGTGCACGCCTTTAAGTTGTCAATTCTGGAAGACAAACAATGAAACAGTTCCCCTTCCACACCCTTTAACCCCGCAGTGGCACAGCTACTTACCCTTCTGACCTAAGATAAGCAGTCATCTTTGCATAGCTCCTAGACGAATTCAGGAATGTCAATTCAAATTAAGCAAATATTAAAATATTACCGTCTCTGTAAGTATTTTTGTTTGTTACTGAGCAGTAAAACAGCACTCATAAGAAGAACTGAAAGTTAATTGAAGCTTTCGGATTTGGTTGTTAATTTATACATGCATTTTATTATAAAATTCGGCTGAGAACTGTTAGCCGCACGAATACTTGATTCGGGATGCACAGTTTTGACGACCACTGACGTAGATATTTGGTCGCTCGTTTACCAGTTGTTACTTCCGTCTCAATATCTTTGTCACAGATGATATCCTGCATACAATATAACATAATATTTAAAATTTTTATACATTTTTTTTATTTTTTAATCTTTGAGATCTAAATACGTTACATGTTGCTATCACCTGTGTCTTTCGAAAATGATTATTAGATCCTGTCTTGCATCTTCCTGCTGGAATTTATCCAGTCTATGCTCTATATCTTGTCTACTGTTAACGAAAATTGTTTGGTCATCTGCGTAACATAGTGAACACATTTTGTCCTGTCCAACTAACGTAAACATTACTGGATAGTTTTCGTAGCACGCCTCTAGCGCTTAGGCTCTGTGTATTAAAAACGGATATAGACCATAACATTGCTTAAGAACTTTCGTGTTTTTAAGGCTTTCTGTTATTCTTTTCCTCACGTTTAGTTTTAGTTCAGTCTCTTTATATATTCTCATATCTATGTTACTCCACATATACCGTCATTTTCGTCTCTTCGTGGCAGCTGCAATTTCAAATCTTGGAATCATGCATACTTTTTTACAACTTCACAAAACTCATGTGCATTTCCTGTGTTCCTTTCTGCTGATAATCCAAGACAGTATATATTGTCCAGACGTGATCTGCTATCAAAAATCCACCTTGTTTCTCTGAGGAATCTGTCATTTCTGTTCGATATTTCCCTTAAGGATACCACACAAGTGATTTGCTACTGAAGGTATTACACCAATTACCCCACAATCCAAACAAGACTTCCAGTTCCCCATTTTATAGATGTTACGAATAAAAGACATGTTCCACTCCCGAGGTATGTCCTCCCCTGGTTCTGTTTTGTTAAAAATTACACAAAAATATTATTATAGTCTTTTCATCTCCATGTATCAAGAGTTCCATTCTAACAATTCCTCAAACAGTGGTCTTATTACTTCTTACTCTCTTTAGAGCGTTCTTCACATTCTTTGTTATTTCTTCCTCTGTCCTCTCACATTCTAAAAACACATCATTTCTCATATAATGCCGTCTGTTCTCTTGTAACAGTCTACTGTAATGTGTTATCCACTGATTTGGTGATATTACCTGTATCGTACCCCTGTGTCTTGAACAATTCTCACACTGCTTATTGTCTTTCATACCTCAGGGGATTTGTTGTAGTCAATTGTATTATCATTTCGTACAGAAACATTTTCCCAGTGGTGTTCTTTCTGCTTTTTCTCCACCGCTTTGACTCTCTTCATTAAAACAACGTTCTCTTTTCTACACTGAACAATCTTATATTATTACGATTCGAGGTAGGATTCATTCTTCTCCATAATAGAATGCACGAAATCTTGCTCAGTTTTTCCAAATACTGTATCTTTTTCCTTCTTGTCTCAGTCCCTAAGGCGTCTGTGGCCGCTTCCGAAGAACGGGCTCAGGTCATCGTACTACCATTCTTATGTGCTCATCCTGTCGGGAAATAGTTTTTCTCCAGCTTAGTTTAGTATAACAGCTTAATACTGTTTTGTCTCAGTTGAACTAATGTAAATATGGGTCCTTGCAGCCTAATTTCATTTCTGTGCTTTTGTACAGTAGACCTCATTACCTTTAAAGGATAACTTATTTTCCCTATTATCATACGGTGCTAACGTGCACATTCAGGTTGTCAAAATACTCTTTACATATTTCATCATCATTGTTCTGTTCCTGCTGATTATCAGTGATAGACCTAATACCTCGCGACGCTGTCTCTGAGGTGTGCATCGGTATTTTCCTGTGTTGAAATAAGGTATTGTCAAATACGTATTCATATCCTCTACATACCTGCAGTTCCCTGTGACCACTTTACTGCCTCTCTCTAGTGTCTTGCCACATTATTTTCGCAGGAAACTTTTCTGCTTAAATCTTCAAATAACATTATCTTGTTATGGGAATTCTTTCCAATATTTTGTCGACTTCGTTACATTTTATTTTTGATTTATATATTCCAAGGCTCATTTCAGGTTTTGACCCATTTTAAATTGTCGTAGCCCATTAATATTTTCATATTTAGTGTTTACTTCTCGACCGATTTGAAAGCTGCAGCTGTCTTGTGCCAAATAATTATTTTATATACCACATTTCCCGAACTATATGTTCATGTTTAATTTATGTCTAGCTACGATTAGCTCAAAATTTTAGCTTCTCACTGATCTACTAGCTGGATGACCGTTCCAACTAATTGCAAATATACAAAATTTTGTATCATTAATATTAAATAAGTTTTCTTGTAATAGCGTTTATACTAACCACTACGGGTAGCATATTTTATGTTCGGCAAGGAATTAACACTATTCATGTCTTAATTTACAAAGAGGGATATGTGAACTTCTGATGTCAGCAATACTAAATCTGCAAGGACAATTGACTTCTAAAGCAGTTTCAGCATGGATAAGGAAAATTTAGATGAACTCTAGGTGTTTTTACGGTGTAAATAAACACATATTTCACCCTTTGATGATGCTGCACAACACCAGCACATCAGCGAATCTAAAAGTATGTGTAATATGCATATAAATGCGAAATAACGAGATAGAATCAGGGGACCGAAGCAACTGAGAATACGTAACGGTAAGTTAAGTATACGACCCCTCAAACGTAGTTGCATAAGGAATTTTGATCTGAATAGGACAACTGCAGCATTCAAGGCACAAACGTCGAATAAAAAATGTTACAAGGCTACTGCTCCTACTGTAAACTTTTATGTAAAAGGTTGAGACACATTAATAAATACACATTTGTATAAAACTTTAGTGAATACGATCGAGTTCACCTACAATCAACTAGTCATCAGGTCCAAAAACCGTCTGAGTGATGCATTTACACCAATGGAATAACAGTTATCAGTTGTAGAGTGTCCCATCACTAATATTACCTGTACGAGCTTTACATAAATATTACATAAACTTCAGAGACGCTTATATGTTGTTGTTATCATTGGTGGCAACGGTTATTACATGGTGTAAATGCATGGCTGAGATGTTTTATGGACACGGTGCCGGTTTGATCCCAGACCGAAGTCTGTCGTCTTAAATATGATATATTGATACAGCTGTGTATTAGTTAATGCAGTTCTCAACCAACATTAAAACTGTACATCATCATCTACACAAAATATTTTATGTTTAAGTTGAAAGGAACCTCAGAATGAAAGCCGTTGCTCTGTTTGTAATATGGCAGCAGAAATGAAATAAAGCCTCACTATTATTCTCTTCTAAGTGTGACCTCACTCTCTGATAACTATCCCAAGAGGTCTGCCTATGATTAAGGATGAGGCGTAACGCGAACTTCCATACACATGGTGACAAAAGGCATGGGAGACCTCCTAATATCGTCTCGAACTTCCTTTTGTCCGGCTTATCCCAGCAACTCGACGTGGCATGCACTAGAGTCATTGGAAGTCCCCTGCAGAAATACTGAGCCATGCTGCCTCTATAGCCGTCCATATTAACAAAAGTTCTGTTGGTGCAGGATTTTGTGGACGAACATGCCTCTCGATTATGTCCCATAAATGATCGCTGTGATTGACGTCGAGCGGTCTGGGTGCTCAAAAAATGGCTCTGAGCACTATGGGACTTAACATCTATGGTCATCAGTCCCCTAGAACTTAGAACTACTTAAGGGGCTCCGGAAAGGCTCAAAATCATGAAAAGTTCAATTTTTACTTTTTGCGTTTTCTGAATCTGCTGACTATTACCTTTTAATAGATATATAATTTATTCAATTCCGAAGACTACAACTATTTTTAAATTTTTTTTGAAATGTGTTCTACATGGGCGTGACCCACTGTGGCGTTGTTAAACTGCTGTCAAATGGTGTTATTATTAACGTCCGTGTTCATCACGTACATTTTAGTGATGTGAGATAAAGTATGTGTTGTGGCTAACCTGTGATGGTTCAATATATATCGCTGGTGTGATTGTCGATTGTTTCATGTTTATTTACTCTGTCGTTATCTCGAAAATATTCGTAATTAATTCTGTTTCTTGAGTCTCTGTTTTGTTGAAGTATAATAATGAGTAAAAGTAAAGTTATTAGAAATCCTCTGAAGGCTTTTAAGAAAAGGAGAAATGTTGGAAAGCCAAAGGTATTTAGAAATATGGGAATGAAGATAGGTTCTAACATGGTACGAGCGATGCTTGCTTTAGACAAGGAACGCCTTCGGGCTGCAGACAGGGCTGTAAAGAGTCTAGAAATACAAGCAAGAGTAAACAGGAGGAGGAACAAGAGGAAGCTGGAGGAGGAGTTTGCAGAGGATGAAGATAACCCATCCTATGGACCTGGAATGCTCTAAAAAGTTAATCAAATCTTTGTCGCTCGATTCCCACAACTTTTATTTTCTCATACTAATTACATGTTTTCTAAGGATCTTCCAAACATATTTGTCTCAAACTTTCAGTAAATATTACACAGTACCTTCTGCATAATTTAACAAAGCCTTTTTCCAAAAAACTGTATATTTTTGAATATATAAATAAGAAATTGCAAAAAAATGTTGTGGATTTTCATTACAATTGAAAAAAAAATCATCTTTAATAACTGAACTAAAATTTTGTAAAATCCCTGTGTTAATTTGTAGCCCATATTCCAATAAATAATCTGGAAAAAGTTCAACTTCCTACCTCAAATACTTTGTGAGGAAAGATGTAATTTATAAGCGTTATTTTAACATTGCAAGTATAGGGCGTTCCGGAGCACCTTAAATATAACTAACCTAAGGACATCACACAACACCCAGTCATCACGAGGCAGAGAAAATCCCTGACCCCGCCGGGAATCGAACCCGGGAACCCGGGCGTGGGAAGCGAGAACGCTACCGCACGCTGGGTGCTCAAATCGGTCACTCGAACTATCCAGAGTGTCAGCTGATGACATGGCGCATTGACATTCATAAAAATTCCATCACTGTTTGCGACTATGGAGTCCACGTATAGCTGAAAATGGCCTCGAAGTACTTCATAAAAGCAGCCGAACACAACCGTTTCCAGTCAACGATCGGGTCAGTTGGATCAGAGCACCCAGTCCGGTGCATGTAAACACAGCCCACACCACTGTGGAGCCACCGGCAGCTTACACACTGCCTCGTTGACAACTTGGACCCATGGCTTCGTGGGGTCTGCGCGACACTCGAGCCCTACGGTCAGCCGTTACCAACTGAAACTGGGTTCGTCTTACCACGCCACGGTTTTCAGTCGTCATGAGTCCAACCACTATGGTCACTCGTCTGCTGTCATAGCCCATTAACGAACACCAAATTCGCCTCACTGTCCGAACGCATACGTTCGTCGTGCGTCCCGCGTTGATTTTTGCTGTTATGCCATGCAGTATTGCTTTTTCTGCCAGCACTGCCAGTCCTACGCATACACCACTGTTCTCGGTCGCTAAGTGGAGGCCGTCGGCCATGCGTTGTCTGTGGTGAGAGGTAATCCCTGAAATTCTCTATTCTCGGCACTCTCTTGACACTGTGGATTTCGAAATATTGAATCCCCAAACAATTTCCGTAACAGAATGTCCCATGCATGTAGCTCCTACTACGTTTCGCGTTCAGAGTCTGTTAATTCCCGTCAGCGGCCGTAATTACCTGAACCATCTGAGCTCCGCCGATGCACTGCCGTTTCATACCTTGTGTATGTGATGCTTCTGGTGTCGTATGTGGTCATATCGCTAACCCATGACTCTTGTCACCTCAGTGTGTATCATGGTATTTTATGCTTACCCTTTGTTTTAGAAATGAAGAGGCGAATAGCTGTTGTCTTACTACGAGCCACCATGCGTGGAATTTCGCTCGTCTCGCATACTTTTCAAACTTTATCAAGGTTCTAAAAGTAATTGGCGTCTGAACTAGACTCCAGTAGTACGGCTCGACTGCAGGATGACGAAATGCCCTTCCGAGAGTTATTCACTGTGCATAAAATTTCATTAGGAATAGACTTGAAATCTGATGCTTTCTGACAAACATTTAAATAAATGAGACATTAGAAAGACATCACCTCAGTGTGTATCATGGAATTTTATGCTTACCCTTCGTTTTCGAAATGAAGAGGCGTATAGCTGTTGTCTTACTACGAGCCACCATGCGTGGAATTTCGCCCGTCTCGCATACGTTTCAAACTTTATCAAGGCTGTAAAGGTAATTGGCGTCTGAACTAGACTCTAGTAGTACGGCTCGACTGCAGGATGACGAAATGCCCTTCCGAGAGATATTCACTGTGCATAAAATTTCATTAGGAATAGACTTGACATCTGATGCTCTCTGACAAACATTTAAATAAATGAGACATTAGAAAGACAGGGCTGGTTAAGACTGTGAATTTATTCCAGTGATTAATAAACCCCACACGGAGTACAAATCCCAACATTAGGCTAACAACAAAATATATGTAGTTCCTCCATTGCGGAAGTTACTCTTACATGTAGTCACAAGAAAACAAGACATGAAAGCCGGAAATCCACAAAAATGGAGAATAATCCTGCATTAACATTAAAATAGACACTCGCAACAAAATAACGCAAATTCCTCCACCAGTATTTAACTACACTGTAGCAAAATGTCGTGCTCCATTCGCGCTTAAGCAGCTAATTATTATCAGCATCGGCTCGCAAGTAAACAGAAGAAGTCGCTACTCTTAAATAGGCGTTAGGTGATTTTCAAGTAAAAAAACACCAGTGCTGATGGCTCGTGTTCCCTGCTGGTACGAACAAAGGAAGATCTCGAATAAAGACATTGTTATAATTACTCGAAAAAACTACACGACTCGATATGAAGAACATCCATGAACATGTAGCGAAATTACAGTAGCGTTTTCCTAATATAGCCGCAATACAGCACGTTTCCAAAACATCTGTTCTTACTCAATACAGATTATTCCCAGTTGCCAGTCAGCTGTCATTGTCCGGAGGCGCCCTTTAAGGGTGGGCAGGGGGGGGGGGGGGGGTTAGCCAATGGTTCAGGGAGCCAGAAGAGTGAAAGAAGCTCTTATTCAACGAAAAGGAGGTTTGCCCGAATACATCAGTCAACCATTCAACGCCGGTAACCGAGAACACCAGTCTTTCCCTAATGGACTGGTGGTGTATCTCATTGCCAAGCACCAAAAACAGCTTGTCCGAATGGGGCAAAAATCTGTAGGTGTGATGTACATGTACAGAAAAACAAATGATAACAATTACAGAAAGAAATGGATGATTTATTTAAGAAAAAGACCTTCACAAATGGAGCAGGTCAACATCGAACTGTCAAGCAAGTAATTACTCGGCTTGGCGTCGTTTGACAAAATTGATGGATGCGCTTCTGAGGGATATTGTGCATAATTCTGTCCAACTGGTTCAATGGATCGTCAAAACCACGACCTGGTTGGAGGGCCTTGCCCATAAAACACCAAACTTTCCTAATTGGGAACAGATCCAGGACCTTGCTGGTAAAGGTAGGGCTTGGTAAGCATGAAGACAAGCCGTCGGAGCATAGAATATCATCGACGTGTCGTTGTGCTGTAAGGGGGTGAAGATGACAGCTAGAGGAGTCCTGCTATGAAAGGAAATGGAGCATTAGACTAACTGCTGGTCATCGGTACTCCGTTCGAAGCGGGACTCATCACTGAAGACATTTATAGTCGAGTAAATGAGATTCCAGGCCGAAGACGTCTGGAGACACCATAGACAGCCTTGGTATACCAACCTGACTATCGTCTACCATAACGCCAGACAACCAGGAGCGATGGTTTTGAGTGACATATCTTTTCATAGCAGGACATCTTAGGTTGTCGTCTGCAGCACCCTTACAGCACAGGAGTAAGTCTACGATATTCTACGTCTTGTTTTGTTGCCTTTCATGAGGAGCCAACCTGGGCTTACATTTCAGCAAGATAACGCCCGCCCGCACACGGCGAGAGTTTCTACTGCTTGTCTTCGTGTTTGTCAAAGTCTACATTGGCCAAGAAGGTCACCGGATCACCGCTCAACTGAGAAACTTTGGAGCATTATGGCCAGGGGCTTCCAACCAGCCGGCTGGAGTGGTCGAGCGGTTCTAGGCGCTTCAATCTGGAACCGCGCGACCGCTACGGTCGCAGGTTTGAATCCTGCCTCGGGCATGGATGTGTGTTATGTCCTTAGGTTAGTTACGTTTGAGTAGTTCTAAGGTCTAGGGGACTGATGACCTCAGCTGTTAAGTCCCATGGTTCTCAGAGCCCTTTGAACTTCCATCTCGGGAGTTTGACGATTTAAGGTATCAGTTGAACAGAATTTGTCGCGATAGCCCTCAGGAGGACATCCATCAACTCTATCAATCAATATCAAGGCGAATAACTGCTTGCATAAGGGTCAGAAGTGAACCAACGCTTTATTGAATTGCTCCATTTGTGGAGCTCGTTCTCTTGAGCAGTTCATTCAGGGTTTTCTTTTTTTTTAAAAAAAAAAGAAAAGAAAAGAAAGAAAGCACTGTGCTCCTTTATTATTCACATCTGCAAATCTCTGTCGCATTCCGTCTTTCCTCTTAGATGGTATATAAAATTAATCTGGTTGCAATATTTCTTCAAGCAGATATGAGTCTAATAAATGACGACATGAAACAAAGAGACACTTCCCTGCTGAGTTATTGTACTGAGTCGGAAACAGCTCCAATCAAAAACTGCTACACCGTAGAAGCCCAAAACCGAAATTTCGCACAACAGTCGTTCGTTGTTTAACATTCATGAATTCGTGCAGCGGTTCCACCACACTCCGCAAGTTGTCGACGGCCGAACGAACTGTGGAACGGGTACGGCTCGTGTTGTATTGGGGGCGCATTGACGCTCTGTGCCTCTTGTAATCGATTGTGCGCCAGGCAGCACGATCCGTTATCCCCGGCGACGACATGGCTCCACGCCCGTACCAATACATCCCGCATTGTCATGCTTCATGATTCGTGAAGGCCCCTGAACGGTCATGACCCGCGTTCACTACATTCAGCTTCAAAGACAATGTTCTACAACCCACCTATCCTTCAAAACCCGATCAATTTTCGTGTAGCTAGAATGTCAGTTGAATACGGGAATAACTAGAAAAGTATCATTTACACAGAAACACAGACACACACACACACACACACACACACACACACACACAGAGAGAGAGAGAGAGAGAGAGAGAGAGAGGTCTAAGCAAAAAGTATTTCATTGGATGCACGAAACAGGCAAAAGATAAGCTGTAACTGCACTGCAAATGTATTTAACACTTTTACTTACCATTCATGTCCTTATATGAAGACACGTCGTCACAAGTCGCCACAAGTCCAGTTTAACAACACTTTCACAACTAATGTAACACGGTATTACTCAGCAAAATTGCTAAGTGTTCCCTACATAGTGCTAAGATTTGGTATTCAAGACGCTGAGGTATAAGACGACTTAGCACTAACGAGAGAGTACATCAAAAGACAGTTTTGCTCAAATTCGTAACTTTGCTCCCCGTATCAAGGTAAAATCGTAAATAAACATAATCTTGCCTTTCCTAAATCGGAATTATCATTGGCTAAATCCATACACGCACCAGATCGGTTGTCATGACTTTACGAAGTGACATCAGAATCGCAACATTCTTGAATAGTTAAAACCTATGAAATATTACATAATTTGAGAATACGTCCAGATAAGAGACGTTATTTTAATAACATTGCAAAACAAGACTGACGCTACGGGTCTCTTCGATGTAGTACCTCAGATAAAATGTGACTGACAGGAACCCTCATTTTCTTGAGACAATATTCTGGAGCTTCATCTTGCGTAGATGGCATCATTACCCCCTCTCCGACGGAAAGTTCTCCTTTAGTTGCCCTGAAATTTATCTTCAACTCATTTTCGTCTGGTGTGTCTTCTGAGTGTAGCATCCCAACTAGTAAAAATCATTTTCAGCAGAATACATGAAATTAGCTGCAATCAATCTATCACGTTCCTCGGTGAGGAA
Organism: Schistocerca nitens; assembly: GCF_023898315.1. Taxonomy (NCBI): domain Eukaryota; kingdom Metazoa; phylum Arthropoda; class Insecta; order Orthoptera; family Acrididae; genus Schistocerca; species Schistocerca nitens. Next base: position 475,298,123 of record NC_064621.1, on the reverse strand, counting down.
TAAAGTCAAAGTTTCACATTTTTCATGTTATGAGGAATGCCCCACATGTTAAACTGGAATTGATTTTCAGCCTACGTACTCCTGCTTACGGTCTTATCAGAAATATTAAATCCCTATTACATCTTACTAGCCGTGGGTGTGAGGAATGATACGAGAGTCGGTTCTAACACAGGAGGTCGTCAGATGATACTTGAGTGGGGTTAGATGACGCCAACCTACAGATTCGATCCGCTGGTGGCGAACTGGCCTTCCGTCTTCTGTTATCGATGGCTCTGTGGCCTCTTAGTCCGAAATCTGATTTTGAGTGACAGCCTTACTAGACAATATATCAGTGTGGTAGGTTTCATCTACTAGTTCGTCATGTGAAACAGTTAATCAAAGTCAATCCCTTGAGCTTTCCTTTCTGATTCCACTCTGGTCCCAACTTCTCGACCTGCAACGGATTTCACCGTAGAATGTCTGGAGCCTGTAGGGAAAAGTTAGTTTTATTACTTGCTTTTAAACACTCGCACTCAAATCTATTAATTGCTAATTGCCTTTTTTTTATCAGTCTACTGTCTGGTTTGATGCGGCCCGCCACGAATTCCTTTCCTGTGCTAACCTCTTTATCTCAGAGTAGCACTTGCAACCTACGTCCTCAATTATTTGCTTGACATATTCCAATCTCTGTCTCCCTCTACAGTTTTTGCCCTCTACAGCTCCCTCTAGTGCCATGGAAGTCATTCCCTCATGTCTTAGCAGATGTCCTATCATCCTGTCCCTTCTCCTTATCAGTGATTTCCACATATTCCTTTCCTCTCCGATTCTGCGTAGAACCTCCTCATTCCTTACCTTGTGAGTCCACCTAATTTTCAACATTCGTCTATAGCACCACACCTCAAATGCTTCGATTCTCTTCTGTTCCGGTTTTCCCACAGTCCATGTTTCACTACCATACAATGCTGTACTCCAGACGTACATCCTCAGAAATTTCTTCTTCAAATTAAGGCCGGTATTTGATATTAGTAGACTTCTCTTGGCCAGAAATGCCTTTTTTTGCCATAGCGAGTCTGCTTTTGATGTCCTCCTTGCTCCGCCCGTCATTGGTTATTTTACTGCCTATGTAGCAGCATTCCTTAACTTCATTGACTTCGTGACCATCAACCCTGATGTTAAGTTTCTCGCTGTTCTCATTTCTACTACTTCCCATTACCTTCGTCTTTCTCCGATTTACTCTCAAACCATTCTGTGTACTCATTAGACTGTTCATTCCGTTCAGCAGATCATTTAATTCTTCTTCACTTTCACTCAGGATAGCAATGTCATCAGCGAATCGTGTCATTGATATCCTTTCACCTTGTATTTTAATTCCACTCCTGAACTTTTCCTTTATTTCCATCGTTGCTTCCTCGATGTTCAGATTGAAGAGTAGAGGCGAAAGGCTACAGCCTTGTCTTACACCCTTTTTAATACGAGCACTTCGTTCTTGATCGTCCACTCTTTTTATTCCCTCTTGGTTGTTGTACATATTGTATATGACCCGTATCTCCCTATAGCTTACCCGTAATTTTTTCAGAATCTCGAACAGCTTGCAGCATTTTATATTGTCGAACGCTTTTTCCAGGTCGACAAATCCTATGAAAGTGGCTTGATTTTTCTTTAGCCTTGCTTCCATTATTAGCCGTCACGTCAGAATTGCCTCTCTCGTCCCTTTACTTTTCCTAAAGCCAAACTGATCGTCACCTAGCGCATTCTCAATTTTCTTTTCCATTCTTCTGTATATTATTCTTGTAAGCAGCTTCGATGCATGAGCTGTTAAGCTGATTGTGCGATAATTCTCGCACTTGTCAGCTCCTGCCGTCTTCGGAATTGTGTGGATGATGCTTTTCCGAAAGTCAGATGGTATGTCGCCAGACTCATATATTCTACACACCAACGTGAATAGTCGTTTTGTTGCCACTTCCCCCAATGATTTTAGAAATTCTGATGGAATGTTATCTATCCCTTCTGCCTTATTTGACCGTAAGTCCTCCAAAGCTCTTTTAAATTCTGATTCTAATAGTGGATCCCCTATCTCTTCTAAATCGACTCCTGTTTCTTCTTCTATTACATCAGACAAATCTTCACCCTCATAGAGGCTTTCAATGTATTCTTTCCACCTATCTGCTCTCTCTTCTGCATTTAACAGTGGAATTCCCGTTGCACTCTTAATGTTACCACCTTTGCTTTTAATGTCACCAAAGGTTGTTTTGACTTTCCTGTATGCTGAGTCTGTCCTTCTGACAATCATATCTTTTTCGATGTCTTCACACTTTTCCTGCAGCCATTTATTCTTAGCTTCCCTGCACTTCCTATTTATTTCATTCCTCAGCGACTTGTACTTCTGTATTCCTGATTTTCCCGGAACATGTTTGTACTTCCTCCTTTCATCAATCAGCTGAAGTATTTCTTCTGTTACCCATGGTTTCTTCGCAGCTACCTTCTTTGTACCTATGTTTTCCTTCCCAACATCTGTGATGGACCTTTTTAGAGATGTCCATTCCTCTTCAACTGTACAGCCTACTGCGCTATTCCTTATTGCTGTATCTATAGCGTTAGAGAATTTCAAACGTATCTCGTCATTCCTTAGTACTTCCGTATCCCACTTCTTTGCGTATTGATTCTTCCTGACTAATGTCTTGAACGTCAGCCTACTCTTCATCACTACTATATTGTGATCTGAGTCTATATCTGCTCCTGGGTACGCCTTACAATCCAGTATCTGATTACGGAATCTCTTTCTGACCATGATGTAATCTAATTGAAATATTCCCGTATCTCCCGGCCTTTTCCAAGTATACCTCCTCCTCTTGTGATTCTTGAACAGGGTATTCGCTATTACTAGCTTAAACTTGTTACAGAACTCAATTAGTCTTTCTCCTCTTTCATTCCTCGTCCCAAGCCCATATTCTCCTGTAACCTTTCCTTCTACTCCTTCCCCTACAACTGCATTCCAGTCGCCCATGACTATTAGATTTTCGTCCCCCTTTAAATACTGCATTACCCTTTCAATATCCTCATACACTTTCTCTATCCTGCTGTATCAAACATCAATTGAACTACTACGTGTTCACAATAACACTGACACTTTTTCGCATCTTACATAGCCTGTACTTCATCAGTTTGATTCCTTTAATAAGGAAAACTTTGCAAGAGCACAGGGCTGTGGAGTGGAAGGACTGAATGCTGCGGGGGTGTAGACATATTTTCCTAGCTAATACTACTTTATTACAAAACAAAATTGTTCAGTAACCAAAATTGCGATTGGTCTTAAGAAGGAACAGCAATAAAATGAGAAATGAAATTGCTCAAACTCTGAAATACAGGTAAGGAAGTATTTTAAGAAGTTCTATGACCAACTTCAACAGGTAATCAGAACCAAAAGCACTACAAAAGGCAATAAGAGAACTAAAGTACATAGTCATTCCACATTAAGCTCTGCTGCACGGCATGATCAGCCAGATTAAAGTAAACTTCGACAGAACAGGGAGGCATTTCAAACACAAGAATACTACAGACTACCAGGAACAACACCGCAAGGTACGCTTCCACCGGCACTGCTCTGTGCAGTCGGCCCCGTTGCCTCTGTGTCGGTGTTTTCGCCCTTTCTGAGGGCTAAATGTCTTATATTACGTCTGGTCCAGAGTAATTCTATTTTGACCTGTATTTAGGGAAGGTTGGGGTATCATCTAACCAAGGTGGCAACCGTGTGATTTATAGAGGTACCACTGAATATATTACCCTAGTCTGTGGCCCCACCGATTTATTAAAAGTGATTCCCTTACACTCTTATCTGTAATGGCGACGTCAGAACTTAGTCGTTTTATACCTACACCAATCGTAACAGAAGTTGTCCGATTACGTCGGGTATGTGAAGTATAGAGGAAAAGCAGATATACCGCTGCGTGTTGACGGGACGCAAGAATGTAAAAGTTTCCGTGTTTGTCTTGCAGACTGACAACTTACGGCCATGCAAGCCTTTTACCCATCAGCTGAACAAACTTAATAGCTCGTTTGATAGTGCCTTATCGCATTTCCGGAGTGACTCCCTCTCTGTAACCAAACATTTTAATACCTTCTTTCAGTCAAAATCACAGGTGTATACATACCTGAGATGTGCAATTACGTGAAGAAAGAGTACCAGAACAGTAGAACTGATTGAAACAGCTTCTTGAAAAAGGATATGACTGAAACAGAAATTCAGCTTAATAATGACTATAGTTATGATGGAATGGAGGCACATGCGATACTGAAATGCTTAAAGGCGAATGCCCTAATGGAATAAATAAACAAATTTAATATAAGTTACCGCCGGCCGCGGTGGTCTCGCGGTTAAGGCGCTCAGTCCGGAACCGCGCGACTGCTACGGTCGCAGGTTCGAATCCTGCCTGGGTCATGGATGTGTGTGATGTCCTTAGGTTAGTTAGGTTTAAGTAGCTGTAAGTTCTAGGGGACTGATGACCACAGATGTTAAGTCCCATAGTGCTCAGAGCCATTAGAACCATTTGAATATAAGTTACCGGGAATATTTTTCTGGAAATAATGTTGCAGGTACAACAGCGGTTCGACTCGGATAAGAAACTTTTCGATGTATCGAAATAATTAGATACCGAGGTAGCAAGAAAAAAAAAGAGGCCATTAACCTTTTACTGGTAGTTCCACCTTCAAACACTGAGGTAGAAAGATTTTTCAGTGTTCTCCAAAATGTAAAAGCAGTCTCAACTACGAAACACTTAACGGTTTGCTTCATACACAACTAGGAGTGCTAGCAAACAGTTGCTTCGTTTTATAACCAAACAGAGTTGTTCTAAATGCCGTGAAAGATAATGCTTCAGTTTCTGCTTCTGTAAATTTAGGAATATTTTGTACAGTGTACTTTAGGTGTTTTATGTGATTAAGTACAAGAAACAATATGTTGATTTTTATTATATTTACCGAGCGAGGTGGTGCAGTGGTTAGGCACTGGACTCGCATTCGGGAGGACGGCGGTTCAGTCCCGCGTCCGGCCATCCTGATTCAGGTTTTCCGTGCTTTCCCTAAATCGCTCCAGGCATATGACGGGATGGTTCCTTTCAAAGGGCACGGCCGACTTCCTTCCCCATCCTTCCCTAATTCGATTACACCGATGACCTCGCTGTCTGGTCTCCGCCAAACAACCCAAACCCCTATTATATTTATAGGTCCTAAACATAGGGATTGTGCCATTGTTTAGGAAATTTTAAGGGTAATTCCGAAAGAAATTAGGGTACAATCTAAACTTGTAAGTGGGAACACTGCTCCGTGCTGCCGTCGCAATTCTACCACCACCGCGCTACCCCGTTGCTCCCTCGCCGTTCTGCCAAGCCGCCAGCCGCCAAGCTCCACGTCCCGCTGCTCCCGCGAACACTGCTCACCACGGAACACCAAATTATGAGTCACGATACGCGAACATAGGACGAAAGAAGCGCTCCTAGCGACATGGCAGGGAATTATGAATTCGAGAAAAAATGACGGCAAAATTCGTACTTTCAGTTCAAAATACGCGATTTAGATGACAGAGTTTTTCAGTTGCTACTGTGCTACGAGTCTAACGCATAAAATGCAAAGTGTGCGCCTCAAAACGACAAGTTTTTATTACCTTGAAAAGTAACCAATTCGAGAAACCTCAATCGTAAACTAACTTTTGGTAGTTGGGGTTCAGAGGTATATAAAATTTTAGCAAACGATGTCGTGGTCGTCTTTCGACTTCAAATTATTTATTTGGAAAACCCAATGTTGCCATTTAGATCGCTCGGCCGTTTTCAAGTGAAAATAATTACGCCTTATCATTTTACGAATTGTATTATGTATTCCGATTAATTTTCAATGTGTCAATAAGATACACATCTAAAAAAGTTTTGCATCACCTCGGTTCCGAGAGTTCCGGAACATTACAGAAAATTGGAATAGAGATCAACGTAAACATCATTTCCGCCAATTTTATTTCTCATAAAAACCACACATTGCATGTTGTACCACCATACAGTGAGATCTTCAGATGTGGTAGTCCCGATATCTGTATACACCGGTACCTCTAATACCCAGTAGCACGTCCTCTTGCGTTGAAGCATGCCTGTATTCGTCGTGGCATACTATCCACAAGTCCATGAAGGCACTGTTGGTCCAGACTGTCCCACTCCTCTACGGTGATTCGGCGTAGATCACTAGAGTAGATGATGTTTGAGGTCGTCCATAAACAGGCCTTTTCAATCTATCCCACATGTTTTAAAGGGTTCATGTCTGGAGAACATGCTGGCCTCTCTAGTCAAGCGCTATCGTTATCCTGAAGGAAGTCACTCACAAGATCTGCACGATGGGGCTGAGAATTGTCATCCATGAAGACGAATTCCTCGCCAATACGCTGCAGATATGGTTGCACTATCGGTCGGAGGAAGGCATTCACGTATCGTACAGCCGTTGCGGTGCCTTCCATGACCACCAGCGGCGTATGTCGGCCCCACACAATACCACCCCAAAACATCAGGGAACCTCCACTTTGTTGCAGTCGCTAGACATTGTGTCTAAAGTGTTCAGCCTGACTGGGTTGCCTCCAAACACGTCTCCGTCGATTTTCTGGACGAAGGCATATGCGACACTCATCGGTGAAGAGAACGTGATGCCAATCGTGAGCGGTCCATTCGGCATGTTGTTTGGCTCATCTATACCGCGCTGCGTGGAGCCGTGGTAACAAAGATGGACCTCGCCATGAACATCGGGAGTGAAGTTTCGTGTCATGCAGCGTATTGCGCATAGTTTGAGTCTTAACACGACGTCCTGTGGCTGCACGAAAAGCATTATTCAACATGTCAGGGTTCCTCCGAGCCATAATCCTAGGTAGCGGTCATCCACTGCAGTAGTGGCCCTTGGGTGTCCTGAGGGAGGTATGTCATCGACAGTTCCTGTCTTTCTGTATCTCCTCCATGTCCTAACATCATCGCTTTGGTTGACTCTGAGACGCCTGGGCACTTCCCTTGTTAAGAGCCGTCCCTGGCACAAAGTATAAATGCGGACGAGGTCGAACCGGGTATTGACCGTCTAGGCATGGTTGAACTACAGACAACACGAGCCGTGTACCTCCTTCCTGGAGGAATGAGTGGAACTGATCGGTTGTTGGACCCCCTCCGTCCAAAAGGTGCTGATGCATGGTTGTTTACATCTTTGGACGGGTTTAGTGATATCTCTGAACAGTCAAAGGGATTGTGTCTGTGATACAATATCCACAGTCAACTTCAGTCTTCAGGAATTCTGGGAACCGGGGGATGCAAAACGTTTTTTGATGTGTGCATCAGGTAGAATAAATTATTCCATTTTTTAAAACACAAAACAGAAACTGATTTCATAGCATAGGGATCTCTGGAGCTTTGCTCCTGTCTACGAATTCGTGTGCGAACTGCTCGATGTAAATGCACTGAATGTATCACAAGCTGCGTCATGGAGGCAAACTGAACAGTGACCCAAAAATAGAATAAATTTCCTTTACTTCACGTCCATAGTCACAAATTTTCAAGGCCTGGGACTACCGGTTTCGGTCAGCAAAGGCCGAAGCAAGTGTTAAATAAAAATGTCATCAGATCTGAAGATAGTCATTACTGACCGAAACCGGTGGTGTGAGGACTTAAAAATTTGTTACCATATACGTCATACTGTTGGTATTCTACTTCTTTTTAGTTTGCACACGTATTTTCTTATTTTATTTCATTTAGTGGTAGAATTCGTGTTCTACTTTTCTACATCTTGTCGCAGAACGATGTTGTACTTCGATTATAAATGGTTTTGCTTGCAAATGAGTATGCTTTGTAGTCATAGTGACTAGGCATTCTTCCTTGCCAATGCTTTATAGTGACAGTAGAAACGCATGTGTTCGCACGTTATTAACAGCTACTACAAAAAATACACTTTAGCGGAAATCAATATACTAAAATCATCTTTCCACTCCAGTAATATTTAATAACATTTAGTACATCCTTGCATGCTTTCGCCATTGGATCTACTAGTGAATTCCGTATGCAGTAGCATTCGTACGGTTGAAGTACGTTCACACTATACCCTGTACAAATATCCAATTCGATGCTGAAAATTCTTGCTGCATTGTAGTACCTGGGACAATATCCACCTTGAACTGTACTAGTCCTCATAGTTCCATTTGCTTCAGCCCAACTGGTATAACGTGAGGGAGTGGATAGTTAACAACTGCGTTTGGCTGCCTCTCTTTCTCGCTGTCTACCTTAGAACATACGTGTTCAACGGCCAGGCCATGTGTGTCTGTAGGGGTTTGGTCGGCTTTGCAGTTAGAATTTTTAAGTGCATATTTGATATATCAGTGGCTATTATTTGACTTTCTAACTAAGACTGATACACCACATCACCACTTTCTGCTGAAATCCCACAATGACGATCACTGACACTACGACTGATTTTTCAATTCTCTCTTTAATGAAGGCCGTTAAATTGTTGCGCAGGCCGCTTGGCGAATAGTTCTAGTTGTCGCGATGCTTCGTGCGGTGGCGCCACATGTAAGCAGTTGCTGGGAACAGTGTCCAGAACAAACGGGGTGGACATTCTGTTGTGAGCCTTCGACGTGCGTGATACAGGATTACTCGTAAACTGCCTTTCGGCTGTCATCTGGAGTCGTAGAGGACTGATCGTGGCCATCTCGGTCACGGTTTCAGCAGCACGTTGTTGGATAGCATTTGTACTGGAATCCCGATTACCACCCAGCACTGTGTGAACCGTAATTACGATACCTTACCATTATACGAGTACAGCTGTACCTCCAAGACGGGAAAAATCTTTTGTGAATGGATACATTGCATTCTAAGGAATATGAAATGCAAGCAGTATGTTTCTTCTGTTATCTAACGTGGCTTGTATAATCTAAACTGTGTTCCAATGTATTTCATTCATCTCCGAGATTGTGGACTTCATGATGGCTGTTTGGACGTTTTGCTGCCGAACTGTTGTGGTCCGTATTATGTAAAAAGATCTGTACAGAGTAGGCAAGCCGCGCCTCCATTGTGGTTGTGGTTGTTTCTGTCACAACTACCAGGGTACTCACGCTTGTAGTTATGAAGTCGTTCCCACTGTCAGTCTTCGGCATTAATGTTGTACCTATGGCCCAGTTATAAGAACTAGTATCTTGATATAAGTTTTACCCTGGCACTTTGCGTATTATACTGATTTTATATTATGGTCCAAAGTGGAGGTCAGGGGGTGTGATGTGTTTGAACCCTTTGATTCGCAGCAGTATACAAAAATAAATTTCAATACTTTTCACAATATTGAACTTTATCATCAGAGTAACCAACGAACACAAGAGTATATTAGCGAAAAGTTAACAATCAATTATTTTAAAGAGGTGGTTCCATTTTGCAATATAATTTAAAAATTTTTCACTAAAATAATCTTTATCATCATTGTAAGCGACGAACACAAGAAGAAGTAGGCAAAAACTAAACAATCAATAATTTTAAAGGTGTGGTTTTAGTTTGAGGCAACACATACAGTTCTCAACCACTCATCATTTAATGAGATATGTTTGAAAGCAATTTAGCATTTTTCCTAGACACTCTCCCACATTTCGAATCTTCCACGAACTCATAATGTGTAAAACTAATTATAGTTCTAAATAACAAGCAAAAATGGGCCTAAAATTATTAAATATATATCAAAAGTACATGCCGTACTGCTCCATTGGTTTCATTTCGATACCACTCACTGCAGCACTAGTACAAACTCAAAATTATGTAACAATAACATTAGATATACTTGCTCTTACTGACAGTGGTCTCCTCGATATGATCACTGTAAAAAAATTACAACCTCCGACAATGACGTTGCACAATCTTTGTGGCAATTGTTGGGTTCAACGCTGTCAGGTAGTCCTACAACGCTTTACATTCATAGATGTACCTTAGAATACCACTAGATGTCTCTGTCCTACAATGGCATCGGTATTTTCATGTTTAAGGTACTGGTGTACATATGTACTCGTATATGGTGATTTCAGACAGAAACCCCTGGTACTCAAAGGGTTAAGAAATCTTGAGCTCTGTCTGATATTCCTGGCTGTGGCCGCCAGTATTTTATTTTCCTAGAAGCTCGCTTTGAAGCAGCATCATACACGTCAAGTAGCAAAAGGTACAAAAGTGGAATGAGGTACAAGCGGGAGATGATACAGCATGTACCAGTCCTGTGGGAGAGTCCGCCAATTGCACTGAACTCGCTTCTGATTGGTCGACACATTCGTGTGCTCGGCGCCAAAACGCCTAACAACTCCTATTAATTATTTATATACTTTTCAATGTATTTAACCCAGCTTTTCGTATGACAATCTCTCTTGGTTATCCTACGAGTCAATGTTTTTTTTTTATTAAATTTCATTAGCTTTGAGAAAAATAAGAGTAACGATATTGCAACCGAAGTGCTTCAGACGCCTTTGGGTCTCTTTGGTGCGCCTGGGAGACGAAGTACTTGGTCTGATATAGTCACTTTGTTTTGGCCGTTCTTCAGAGCCAGACAGGCCGTATTCTCTATCGGAAGTTGGATATAAAAGTTACAACACAATTAAGAAAGATATGTGGAGTGTTGTAAAAGACAGTGTAAAATGTGTGAATGTTTAAGTAATAACCAAACAGGATACATTAACGAGAAGTGTAGCCTACCATCATTGTCAATACTACAGATCTTGCCGTCTGTAGATACTGAGACTAACCTCGGCAAGTGGCATCCCATAAAAAGCACAATCACAGCTCCAAGTTAACAGCGTAGCAACCTCCGCCGAAGAAGATCCCACGACCGACGACCTGTCTTCTGCGCTGGGTACACAACTTTAGAAGACGACAGCTTCGTAGAAAGAACGGTCACGGACTCTTATTCAATGTCTCCAGATTCCTCCAGCTTCCAGATCTGGCTTCCTAAGAATGCATGATTTAAAACTGTCTAGAAACTCGCTCTTATTACATACTTTATACCTAAAGGGTTTTCTTCGGGTTGCCGAATGTAAGACGGGCTCCTTAAGACAGTGATCCAATGAGGTGTTGGTTTGATTTATTTTATTCACATGCTTGTTAAGTGAGATGTTAGAAGATTTATTCTCCTGTATATGATTATTATTTTATGGAGTATGGTTTGTGGATTTGGTAGCGTATTCTGAAGAGTTTAACTTCGGGCTGGGGTTATAATATCACTTTCTGAGGCGGGGCTGGAATCAATTTAATAGTTGCAAGTGGAAGTTAGTTACATAAGAACAGTAACATTTTGTTGTGGTGAGCGCTACATTGTTTATTTTGTAGATAATCAGAGCTATACTCTGCTCTATCTTGTAACTGAGTGGTCAGTCTTTAACTCAAGTATTGACGGTTTGTATCGTATGGACGCACCCTCCTTTCCATAACAGCTGTCAATGCTACTCACTGTAATATCGCATTTCTTACGAATTGTTTTGTTCCATTCCTTGCCATATCAGTCTTTTTCCTAAATTTTTGTTCCCAAAATGCACCTGTTTACTTATTAAGTGCTTAAGTTGTCACTCTGTAGTTTAACAACGTAGATCTCGCACTGCAACATCCTGTGGTACAAATTGTAGTATGCGGCGCACAATTTATTTTCAAGACTCATCTCTGAGACTTCAGCTGTTTTCACGTATCCTCCATTTGGCTGTGTATTGGAAGTGGTCACTTAGGTAAATGGACAATTTACGCAATCAGATGCAGTTTTCTAGCAGAGCCCCCCTACGGCAGACACCGACCATGTGTTTCGACCAATTCCTCGCGATAAAATGCGTCAGAAGCAGACGGTCGCGTTTGATTAACGCGTCTAGCAAGGTGAATACGTACTGTAGCCAGAAATGTCATTTCAGAAGTGGTCCGTAGAAATTCTTACGTATCAGATTACTCAGCAATGTCAGCGAGACTGTATGGACCTCGCCACGGAAGGCACACTCTAGAATTCGAGCGTTGGTATAAAGAGCATCTTCTGACCTGTATATACGAAGTGCTGTGAGCCACTCTAGGGTAATCGGGCTGCGCAGTTTCTCCGTTCCGCCGTTATTGTTGCACTGGTGGCTATCATGTGGTGACATACTCTGCTAATGACTGCCATATATCACTTGCCATCGCAAGAATACGTCCTGCTCGATCCTCAACAGTAACGTATTTCTCGTTCGTGCGCCCTGTCCTCAAGTACAGTGATGGATGACCTCTTTAACTCTTCTTATATGTAGTAACAAGTGCTGTGTTTACACAGATTATCTTCCGACGTCGAATGACGCATGTAATAAATATGCAAGTAAATAAATTGCATTGCGAGGAGGAGGCAAAGGAAGAGATTAGTGTTTAACATACTGTCGAAAACTAAGCTTTAGACGCAGAGAGTAAATTCGGATTAGGGAAGGATGGCGAAAGTAATCGGCCGTGCCCCTTCATAGGAAGCATCCCGGAATTTTCCTTAAGCGATCCAGGGAAAGAACACAAAACCTATATCTTGATGACCAGACACGGGTTTGAACCGTCGTCCTCCCGAATGCGTCCTGTCTGCTAAACAGTGCGTTACTTCCCTCGGTTACAGTTGATCTAATGAGACTCGCACTTTTCCTTCTCTTATACTGTTAAATAGTTTTCAATCACTGAACTTTTATCTCTTTTTATTAATTAGTAATCAGTGTTAGTAAGTAACCAACTTTTATTTCAATTAGAAACCAAAGCAAATATGCTTATGGCACATACATTTCTAATACTGTGTTGAAACCTTTAAGTCCTATGAAACGTGTAACTGCCAAAACATGAGAGTACTTTCCATTTGACGACTCAGGTTTGGGACGCTGTATGGTGTGGTGGCGATAGATTGTTTCATTTAAATTATAGCCGGCTGCGGTGGTCTAGCGGTTCTAGGCGTGCAGTCCGTAACCGCGCGACTGTTACGGTCGCAGGTTCGAATCCTGCCTCGGGTATGGATGTGTGTGATGTCCTTAGGTTAGTTAGGTTTAAGTAGTTCTAAGTTCTAGGGGACTGATGACCACAGATGTTAAGTCCCATAGTGCTCAGAACCATTTGAACCATTTAAATTATATTTTGCGAATACCTCAGTTTTGCATTGGTGTATACACTGTTGTAAAATTTACCGAATTGTTGTGGCCTCCTAAATCTCATGGATGTTTATCTCCAGAACTCTTCTTCAGGTAATTAATACATTTCAAAAGTAAATAATGACTTTACGACAGTCATGTTAACTTCTTTACTTCTTTGCACTTATTGCTAAACAGATTTTAGATAACAACTTTCACTATTAATATCAGAGAGATCTGGAGCTCAAGAAGTATGTGACTGCCCTAACATTTCACGTGCAGAAACAGAAAAAATTAATAGTTCAAATGGCTCTGAGCACTATGGGACTTAACATCTATGGTCATCAGTGCCCTAGAACTTAGAACTACTTAAACCTAACTAACTTACGGACATCACACAACTCCCAGTCATCACGAGGCAGAGAAAGTCCCTGACCCCGCCGGGAATCGAACCCGGGAACCCGGGCGTGGGAAGCGAGAGCGCTACCGCACGACCACGAGCTGCGGACTAGCAGTTGAAGTTCATTTTTTCAGTACTAGACAATGACTGAAAAAACAGCTGAACATAGTGCTCAACACAGATCTGCAACTGATTTAAAGCTCGATTCCAAACTCGTCTTGTTTTGTTTTCCTACTATCCATCGTTCAGCATTTTAAGAATTTCGTGTGGTACTATAGGGTGGGATTACACTTACACAAAAACTTCACATTTTGTTTTAAAATTAATGTATTATGTATTATGCTTTATTAGTTGGTACCGGCTGTATGAAACCCGTTTGCTGATTTGAATACAGCTTACATTTAAAAAAATGTGACTGGCACCTGCTACTGTTACTCTGTCACATTCACAACGATTGCTTGGCACGTGTGTTCGGTGCAGATACCTGGGGAACCCTACTGGCTTCCACACGCTGAATATTCATTCCAGACGACCCATCACTTATTGCGCGACTCCTGTAATAAGACGTAATATAGGATTTAAGAAAGATGGTAAAATATAAAGGTAACCTGCAATTTATGCAGGAGGAACATTAAAGCGTGGAAGGTAGAAATACTGCCAGAAATAAAGCTATATGACGTCTTAAGCTATGATTGCATAGCTCAGTCGGCAGAGTAGCTGCCAGCGAAAGGCAAAGTTCCGAGTTTCCAGTCCTGGTCCGGCACACAGTTTTAATCTGTCAGTATATTTCGGAACTTCGTGTACTCCACTGCAGAGTGAAAATTCGTTGTGGACATGAGTCCCTTGGGCTATAATAGTGTCTGTACAGCTGTTTCTAATGTAGAAGATTTCACAGCGTTTTCTCACTTCACTGTTTCTCAATTTCACCAATGTACAGAGGACTACCTTGGCTTCTTCGCGAGCCTGTTACGTAGAACACACCGTCTGCAACGGAGGGAGCTTCTGGCCGTGCACTCTCCCACGCAAACAGCTGCTGCTGGCACAGCATTTGTACATCGGCACCGTAAAAGCAAAGTGGAATTTAGTCGTAAAATGGCGCGTCGCACACGGCCGTAAAAGACTGCGCAGCGGCAGGTGAGCGCTTACTGCGTTACCGGATAGACACCAGCATCTCGTGTCTGCAACCACCGGGCTATAACCACGCGTGATTGCCGAGTCCGTGGCTTAATACAGAGCGCACACCGCGTCGCACAAGAGTTTATTCCACCCCAGCCTTGCGCGTGGTTTTAACATGGGGCAACATTTGTTGGTGCACAAGTGTTGAGTCTTTGAATCGTCAAGCTCCCACTTCTCAGTCACTCATTATTCGTAAATCAGACGACAACCTAGTCGCGTAGCGTCCCTCCTGTTCATGATGACAGCGATGACGTGTCGCTGAACACATGAGAAATTGGAAGCGTAAGCAGCCAAGGCTGTTGAGATCACCGCGTATCAGTCGTGAAGGTTCGCTGCGACTGGGAGCAGGGCGCTCATATCTCAATCAGTGGCGTTTTAGAGCTGGTGACTGGCTAAGAATATTGGTCCTCACACGGAACTCGGAAGCGCTCGTGGACGAGAAGCTTTTCATGTTCTGTGACGTCATAACGTGGTATTTCAGTCAATAAAATTTCTCTGGGTTTGTGACCGCGTTGTCAATATGTAAAACTACCGACGTTGCAAAAGATGTAGCTGTTATCTAATTCTGATAGGCTGTTAAGGATGTAGGGGAGGTATAATAGAAGTTCTTTACTAGTGTTTTTGTTATTCCTTTTCATTGGCGGAGACCTAAAGTTTTGATTATTGTTTGCATTACTGCTAGTGGCTGGTGGAAATCGGCCAATGGGAAACCAGGCAGCAGTTCTGACGTGGTGTTACAATAATGCAAACACTAATCAAAACGCAGAAGGTCACTTACAACAGTGACGGAAACGTCGGTATTTTGTACATATTGACAATGCGGTTACAAACCCAGAAAAATTTAATTGACTGTGACAATAGCTACGGAATCATACGTTTATATTGTGGTATTTCACATTCTCCAGTACTCTGAAGCGTGAAAGGCTGAATACGAGGTGTGGCTATTAAAAAAAGGGACTAATGCTGTTTCAGAATAAGTACGTATGCGTCAAACACAAACGACCAATATCAGTCGAATGCTGTACATCTGGCGCCTGTAGACAAATCAAAGTGGCTGTGGTCTTCATTTGTGAAAGACCTGTTATTTTGTTTTGCATGAAAGATGATGAGCCTTATGAGACAGCAACGAATTGTCACGAAGCACCGCATGAAGCATAGAAAAACTACTACTGAAACCTATCTTCTAGTAAAGGAAGTGTACGGCAAAGACTGTTAATTCATTCACGTGAGTTTTCGAGAGGTTCGAGGGTTTCCAGGATGGCCGAGAAGACGTTGAAGATACCTCACGCCGAGGACGGCCTTCAGTATAAAAAACGGATGAAAATATCGAAAAAGTAGTTAATATGACGATATGACTATCGGCCACAGCTGTAGTAAATTTTCATATCGTGAGAAATGTTTGTGTGAAACCGGTGTCGAAAATTCTCACGATCGCACAAAAAGAAGCTCTTATAAATGTTTGTAATGACACTTTGGATACCTTTGAAAATGTTTCGAATATCTTGTAAAGAGTGGTGACATGTTAAGAATGTATGTTTTCACTTGTCATTCAGAAACCAAGCACGAATCCATGCACTGGAAGAGCGGAACTTCACCGAGAAGGAAAAAGCTCGAATGAGCAAATCAAGATTCAAAGCGATGCCGATTTTTTTTTAGATATTCATGGAACTGTAAATCTTTACTGAGTACCTGGAGGTGAAACTATTAATTAACATTTCTACCTTGAGGTTTTTGCTCAACTCAGTGCGTAAATAAGAAGAAAAAAAAAAACAACGCGTGTTGTGGCAGAGAAAGTTATGGGATCTGCATGAAGACAACACACTGGCTCATACCCCAAGAGGTTTCTAACGACGTACAGGATTCCAGTGTTACACCACGCACATTATTCGGCTGACGTAGCACCAAGTCCCTATTATCTATTTCCAAAGGTCAAATCTACGTTGAACGGAATAAGGTTTCCGTCCGCCGAAGCTGTGAAAGAAAAAGCGACACGCGTCGTAAAGGAGCTCATAGATGAAGACTTACAGCACTGATCCTATCAATGGAAAATTCGTTTGGCGCGTTATAGGGATTGAGGAGAGGAGTATATTGGGGGTGACAATAAGTACAAACGTATATTTGTGAAATAAGATGTATTACAACAATAGTATCGAAATTTTATACCGCACCTTGTAAAACAAATCACATTTCTGATTCGGGCAATGAGATGCTAGACTGTGTTCTACGTCAGAAGTATAACTTGGGAGTCGCCACACTGGATTACAACATTGGCAGGTGAGGTCTGTATTACGCAGCATTTATGTTATGAATACATGCAGTTCCAAAGAACCAGAACGTTGAGGTTGTCCCGAAAACGCGTCGTTTTTTATGCTATTCGTTGCAGTAGAATGAGAAGAAATATCATATTGATGATTAAAGGGTTTTCGTATTTGGGCGTTTTCGTTTTAAAACTTGCCTACTATGAAAGTATGCCGTTTCAAAGTCCGCTTTGAAGACTTATTTTCAAACAATTTGTAATAATGGAGTAGTTAATGGCATACTGGTGCTTCAAACTTTCAGGATATCGTAACATCAAAGACATACGCAACACCAGTTCATCGAAAGAGGCGCGAAGTTGTGGAAGTCAAATAAAGGTGATCCGCGTCTCGGCTACCTCCAAATATTTCTTTTACGCACCTATGCATTTTAAATGTTTTGAGGCTTTGTTACTAATTTTATAGAAGAATGTTCTGTACTGTTCGATGTTATGCGTATAAAAGAGACTCTTTCCATGGTAACTTTTATAAATTTGTATCGCTCTATTTCTAGTGGAAAATTTAAAACTAATACCCTTACTGACCAGACATGGTACTTTTCTTTTTGACTCGTGTCATGTTCGTAAGTTTTACATTTTTTGTATATGTAAAATAAAGACAAAGCAACATGTATAACATCTGGACAACGGAGAATTGGTCGTTCAATACAGACAGCGTAACAATTTTTTGTGTGTCAGTTTTCATAAATAGACCGTATGCTTTGCGACCAAGAACAACCAACAACCGCCGCTGGAGAATGCTGTAGTCGCGAATGCTGAGCACGTTCCGTGTGATGCACGAGCCTGTTTCGAAGTATGCACCAACCACAATGGAAGCCACGTCTTGTATGTTCCACGATGAGAGACACATGTCTTGCGGGGACGATTGGAACGCTGGTTAAGCACTGGACTTTCCGGCAGTGGAGTCTCCGACTTGGCTTCGGCTGGACAGGAAACGCAGGAAATTTATGTAGGTGGATGGAGAGGGCTGCCTTCTGTCTTCGTCCTAGGTTTTTGATAACCTTGTACGTAAAAGTCTCCAATTTTAGTGGACTTCTGAGGTTTCGGAAATATAGAGAATTAACCTTCGTACATCCATATTTAAATTGGATGATGGTGGGACATCAGATGGTATAATTTTTATTAACAAATAAACTCCTCCAGCAGTACTTAAGATTTCATATTTATTTGGCTACTAGTTTCGTCGTACGTCAACGCCATCTTCAGGCCGGTACACTTTGATGATATCAATTGTGTGTGGCTGAGCACTGTAAGTCCGCAAATGGACCAATACGTGCTCCACATCAGCACGTATTGGTCTCATGCGGACTTCTAGTACTGAGTCACACACAACTGATATCATCAAGTGTACGGGCCTGAAGATGGCGTTGACGCAACGTCGAAACTAGTAGCCAAATATGAAATCTTAAGTACAGCTGGAGGAGTTTCATATTTAATAAAAAATCTAGAATTAGAAGACCGTCCAAAAACATATTTCTGTATTCACTTTACGAGCATAAGACATATAAATGCTGATATCAGGCTAACTTAAAAAAAGTAAAAGAGAGAGAGAGAGAGAAATGGGCGTGTGGTGGTAGTAAGGATCGAGCCCTAGCCAAAGGCCGAGCAGTCTCGTGCGTTTTTATCTGCACTATGAGAACAACTGACACTCATTGTATCCGGACCACTTAAATCTGCGTGCCCATCGGGCTAATGAGCTAACTTCGAAGCTAATTAACTCGAAAATGGCACAACTTATCTAATTTTTTTCTTAAAATTAATTTCTCAGCATAACCTGCTCTGCTACAACCTTCCAAGTTTGTCAATCTCTTCCCGACCGCCCTTTGCATAAGTGTGGCTAAGGTGCAGTGTTTGAACACTTCAATATTAGATATTAATTGTAACATTTATTCGTATTGGCGCCAAATGTAACAAATGACTCCCAGCTCTCTGTCGACGCTTCAGCACGATGCGGCATATTATCTTACCTTTCCCACACTTCCTCCTCCACTGTTAGGTCTTGAGAAGGTGTCCTCCCGTTCCTGCTTGCTCGTAGAGTTACAGCAGCGTAACACCTAATAAAAAATGACCCGCAATATTGCATAAAAGCCACGTCTTGCCTCCTACCAACAATTCCAGAAGTTTATTTCTGAAAGGAAGCTAAGAAACTCCGGCCTTACTGTGGTTAACACTCACCTATGAGAACAGCATGGTCGGCCCAGAGCAGCGTCAGCTTATTCATGTTCATTTAAGAACGGCTCATTATTCCGATGTTTCCGACTTGTCCAAGAAGATACAAACACGAGTGAACCTTGTGAGAAAGCTGGCAGGCAGTACATGGGGAGCAACCACATCAGTTCTCCAAGGAGCACCCCTTGCACTGGTATACTCTGCAGCAGAATACTGTGCACCATTTTGGCTCCGAAGAACCCACGTAGCGAAAGTAGACGTCCAACTGAACTCACTTATGAGAGTAATTAGTGGTACAGTCCGGTCTACACCTACTTGCTGGCTACCAGTGCTTTCAAACATCTGTCCACCAGACCTCCGTCGAAAGGCTGCTCTTTATAACCTGTGCCAGCAAGTTACTGAAAACAACTGGATCCCTCTTCATGACGACTTGCTATCACTGCCCAGGAAACGCCTCAAATCTAGAAGACCAGCATGTGAAATGGGAGTCCAAATGCTATCCACAGGATTCGACCAGGACACAGAGTGGAAACGTGAGTGGCAAGCTACAAGAACCCGAAACCACGAACTTGTAGACAATCCAACAGTTCCAGTTCCAGGCTTCCACAAACCAAGGGAGGTGTGGGTGCAGTTAAACAGATATCGGACTGAAGAGGGTGGGTGCAAATACAACATGCACAAGTGGGGCTTTTCAAGTGACAGTGTCTGTGACTGTGGTGACACCCAAACAATGAGCCACATTGTGAATGACTGTCCAATCAGACGCCTCCCTGGTGGCACTGAGAAGCTCCATCAAGCATCCCACGAGGCACTCCGCTAGATCGAGTCCATCAACATCCGAGTGTAGTCTGAGCCGTTTTAGAACTTGTGTACTATATCTAATTTCACATGTTCATTTTTGTATATATTTCTTTGTTTTGCTAAATGTGTATCACTGTAATTAATGCATACGATGATAATAATAATAATAAACGTGCCATCAATAAAGTTAGCAGTAAAGAAGTAATAAATTAAAACGTCGTGCCTAATGAGGCAGCTTTACTGCATGGAAGGCGAAAATGCAGTAAGCGATTATCTCTGACAGTAAGAGATATGTATACCAAGTTTGACTGAAATCGGTTCATTGATTTAGAAGGAGAAAAGGAACATACGTACACACACACATAAACTGTGGTGACAAAAGTCATGGGATAGCGATATGCACATATACAGACGGCGATAGTATTGCGTACGCAGGTTATAAAAACACAGTGCATCGGCGGTGCTGTCATTTGTACTTACGTGACTCCTGTGAAGAGGTATCCGACGTAATTACAGCCGCACGACGCGAATTAGCGGTCCTCGATCGCGGAAGGGTGGTTAAAGCTAGATGGGACATTCCATTTCGGAAATCATTAGGGAATTCAGTATTCCGAGATCCACAGTGTCAACAATGTGCTCCGAATACCGCATTTTAGACATGTCGTCTCACCACGGAAAATGCAGTGGCCGACGGCCTTCACTTAACGACCGAGATCAGCGGTGTTTGCATAGAGTTTTCAGTGCTGACAGACAAGCAAGCCTGCGTGAAATAATTCCAAATATCAATGTCGGACATACGACGAATGTGTCTGTTAGAAAAGAGCGTCGAAATTTGGCCACCAACAACAGATCACCTGCAGCGCCTCTCGTCGGCTCGCGACCATCTCGATTGGACCCTAACACTCCGTCATCAGGCCACATGTGGCCCACCGGACCATCCGACCGCCGTGTCATCCTCAAATGAGAATGCAGATAGGAGGGCGTGTGGTTAGCACCCCGCTCTCCCGGTTTTATGATGGTTTTCTTTGACCGGAGCCGCTACTATTCGGTCGAGTAGCTCCTCAATTGGCATCAAGGCCGTTGCCCCGATTGGGCCCTAGAGGACTAAAAACCTGTAGCCTGGTCAGGTGACTCCCGATTTCCTAAAAACCTGTAGCCTGGTCAGGTGACTCCCGATTTCCATTGTGTTAAAAGTGTGATGCAGACTCCACGATGCCATGAACCCAAGTTGTCAACGAGGCACTGTGCAAGCTGGTAGCGGCTCCGTGATAGTGTGGGCTGTGCTTACAAGGAACTAGCCGTGCCCTCTGGTGCTACAGAAACGATGATTAACTGGAAAAGGTTATTCATGGCCTTCATGCTCCCAAACAACGATGGAATATTTATGGATGACAATGCGCCATGCCAACGGTCCACAAATGTTTGAAGACATTTCTGGACAATTGGAGAAAATGATTTGGCGACTCAGATCGGTCGACATGAATGCCATCCAACATTTATGCGACTAAATGAAGAGGAATGCTTGTGCACAAAATTCGGCACCGACAACTCCTTCGCAATTACAGACGGCTATAGAGGCAACGTGGGTCAATATTGCTGCAGGGGACTTCAGCGGCATCATTATACCACGTCACGTTGCTGCACTACTCCGGGCAAAACAAAGGTCCGTCGCGATATTAGGGGGTATCACATGACTTTTGTTTTCTCAGTTTATAAACGCATTTTTATAAGATGTATGGTCAATGTGAATCTCAGCGTTACAGTCAGCGAGAAGATGTTCAAGTAAGTGTACACTCACAGTGCTAGAGTCATTTCACAAGGACGGAGGATTAGAGCTGTCACGTTGTCAACGAGATAATCAGAGACGGAGTACATGCTCGGTTTACGGAACGATGGGGAAGGATATTGCCTGTGTCCTTACCAGGCGCTTACCGTCAGTCATTTAGGTAAATGGTTCAAATGGCTCTGAGCGTTAAGATACTTAACATATGAGGTCATCAGTCTCCTAGAACTTAGAACTACTTAAACCTAAGTAACCTAAGGATATCACACACATCCATCCCCGAGGCAGGATACGGACTTACGACCGTAGCGGTCGCACCGCTCCAGACTGAAGTGCCTAGAACCGCTGGGCCACCCCGGCCGGCTGATTTAGGTAAATTTGGAGAAACTGCATCTCGAACGCCGGACAAGGATTTGGCAACAGCGTATTTCATTCCAGTCACATACCTATTGATACGTAGCGAAGCACTACTTAAATAGCAAACTATACGCACCTGTTGTGTTGGCAATGGAGCGAAGCAGAAACGTTAGGAAGCACTGAGCCTGCTTAGGCTGCACAGTCTGCAACATACCTCGTATCTCGGAATGGGAAGAGGAGCAGATTGTCTCACGATCGGTGATCTGGGAAGCGTTGTAGGTATTTAGTGAGGAATACAATATGGAGATAGCTGGGTCATTATAGTCATCATACGACACATAAGGTTCTGGGTTTGTGTCCCGGTCAGGCAGTTTTGATCCATCAGTAAGTTTTTTTTTTTTTCTTACTGAATCACAGACGCATTCTTCGAAACAAATTTTCACGTATCATGGACTAGATTCTTTTCAAAGTAAATAAAATCTCTACGTTTCAAAGAGTCGATAATTGCTGTGCGGATCGTTGCGCCTGTCACCGACCTGGCGGTAGTCCCGCTGCGCCCTGCGCTGCGTGTGCGGTCGGCGAGTTTCAAAGCGGCGTCCATCTCGCTGGACCGTTCGCTGGATTCTGTTCTGTTTAAAGCGGCCAGACCGCCGAGGGAACAATGGGACAGCGCAGTTTATTGACGCTGCCCTCAGAGCTTTGATCTCGTTGAGTTTTCTGCGGCGAGTGTTCAGTTAATGGCAAGTGGTTATTACGTCCGGTTCAAGGGCTTTCACTTGCCCGGAATTAGAATGAAACAAGCCCACCGCTAGCCGGGAGCTGCGTGCGCACGCGTGACTGACGGTTCTGCTGCATTATAACGCGCTCCCTTTCGTCCTCTCTTTCTCTCACGCTCTCTCTCATTCTCTCTCTCTCCCTCTCTCTCTCTCTCTCTCTCTCTCTCTCTCTCTCGCTCTCGCTCTTCTCTGATGCTCTCATTATCCCGGAGCTTTACATTTCCCGTCTCCTGACGCGCTCGCTGTGGAGATGAGCTTTAACACGCTCCTGTTTGCAAGGGGCTGCAATTTGCTGGGCAAGCCACTCAGTTCGCTTTCTTTCAGCCCTCGCAGCCGCTGCGACGTGTAAGAAAAACAGTACAGCCTTTTACTCGACATAACTGAACAAACGATAACAGCATTGTCACCATCATTTTAAACATAACGGTCGGTAGTGACATCTTTCACACACGTCCCGACTTTCACATTTTGTAAGTATTATTGATCAAATAATAAGAACGGCTTATGGTGTCATATTCAACACCTTAAACTAAAATATGATTTTCGTTTTCTTGAGCTCACGGTATGTGAACATATCGAGACTGACACAAACGCATCACTCTAACCAGTGCACATGTGACAAGATGCTCAACCAACACATTCCAAAACGGCGCGCATAAAAACATTTTTCCGGGCCTCATACTTCTGGGTCTATTGGTGACAGAAAGGTAGTGTCATGTGTTTTGGGTATCCCTCGGGCTAGGGACCATTTGCATAACCAATAAAAGGGTAGTATTACGGTAACTATTCCATAGTATTTTGTTTCAGTATTACACATTTCCCGCCGGCCGAAGAGGCCGCGCGGTTCTGGCGCTGCAGTCTGGAACCGCGAGACCGCTACGGTCGCAGGTTCGAATCCTGCCTCGGGCATGGATGTGTGTGATGTCCTTAGGTTAGTTAGGTTTAACTAGTTCTAAGTTCTAGGGGACTAATGGCCTCAGCAGTTGAGTCCCATAGTGCTCAGAGCCATTTGAACCATTTTTACACATTTCCCCCAATTTGGGTAAACGGAGCAAATCGATTAAATCTTTTTGCATTAGATGTGGTCTACAGTGCGCCATTACAGGCTTATTGACGCACGATTTAACTATGGGTGGTTCCAGAGAAAACTCGAAAAAAGGGTATTTCACAATTTTATCACAGACATGAGCGGATATTTGAATAACTAATAGCAGAAAATTACTCAAATTTTGAGATATGTTCTATAGGCCTTTGTCTAGATGCGCCGTCTTCCCGTTTTCAAAAATACTTATCCGTTATCAAGAAACACCGCATAATATGGTTTTCTAGTACCAGTTCCGCTTCGTGGATTCCAAAACGGCTATGCACAGCAAATCGCTGAAATTTTTACGGTGTACTCCGAAGACCCTATGTCGTAAAACTTAGAAAATGTTCTTTATATCTTCAATCGTTTCCGAAATAATGTCGTTAAAATTTACTCTACTTGTACATTTAAAATACGCACATAAATCCGATGTGACTCGAAATCATAGTGTATAAAGTTACGTATCACGAAGAAATACGGTGTAAAGTGTCTCCATTATCTTGAGAAGGATTCTGGGAGCTCAGTGTTATACCAATGAAGCACATGCAAAACTCTTGTCCACATAATATCCAGTCTGGGATGTAAAATTAGTTTGGCGTAATTTCAATTTCACATGTGTAAACTACAAAATTTTGCTGTCCCATAAAGTTGTAAGTAGGCTGTTTAGGTTTTTTTTATTGGTAACGCCACCTCTGTATGAAAATCACTGGCTGTGCTGTGTGCAGTCTGTGGCCCCTTTGCATTGTTGTAATACTCGCCATTGTAGTGTTAGGCAGCTGGCTGTGAACAGTGCGTAGCGTTGCGCAGTTGGAGGTGAGCCGCCAGCAGTGGTGGATGTGGGGAGAGAGATGGCGGAGTTTTGAAATTTGTCTTGAACTGCTATATATATTATGACTATTGAGGTAAATACATTGGTTGTTCTCTATCAAAATCTTTCATTTGCTAACTATGCCTATCAGTAGTTAGTGCCTTCCATAGTTTGAATCTTTTATTTAGCTGGCAGTAGTGGCGCTCGCTGTATTGCAGTAGCTTGAGTAGCGAAGATTTTTGTGAGGTAAGTGATTTGTGAAAGGTATAGTTTAATGTTAGTCAGGGCCCATTCTTTTGTAGGGATTATTGAAAGTCAGATTGCGTTGCGCTAAAAAAAATATTGTGTGTCAGTTTAAGCACAGTCGTGTATAACTGTTGAAAGGGGACGTTTCATATGTCGACCCTTAGCCGAGGATACCTCACTGGAATCTTCTGATTTTTTCTTGTAGTTTGTGTAATTAGCGTAGATTTTGTTTATTGCTAGCGCGTA
This sequence comes from Schistocerca nitens, assembly GCF_023898315.1. Lineage (NCBI taxonomy): Eukaryota > Metazoa > Arthropoda > Insecta > Orthoptera > Acrididae > Schistocerca > Schistocerca nitens. The sequence goes on along the minus strand of NC_064621.1, from coordinate 475,272,867 downwards.
ATTGTAGAGAGAATCTCCTTTGTAGTTGCAGTCTTTCATTGTTGTACAGTAAAACAGTTGTGGCATGCATGTTGATTTGCACAAAGTATTTCGCAGCTGCAATTAACTACATATTATTTTCAGTGTTATGTTAATGTGTTCTCTTATTTTTGCTCTTTAAATTGTGCTTTTCTGTGTAGTCGTGTGAAATATTGTGACAATAATGGCGTGTGAAAAACGTAACACTAGGCTCCAAAGTAAACTGAGAAATAATAGTGACGACGAGTGTAGCTTATCAGCGCCGCCGAGTAATGAATTTACTAATGTTCAAAGTAGTAATTTGGTAACTGTGCATAGGGAAATGGATCGGGCGTCAAATAATGGTGTAGACAGTGAAACAGGTAGTGAACAGGGAAGCATTATCGATCGATCGGTCGGCAACAGCTCGCCTCAGGAATCCGAAATGACAGGACACAATTTTGCAAATACTGTAGATTCAGGTTTTGCGTCCTCACCGTTTTCTAAAATGAGTCAAGACACATTTTCCGCTTGTCAAAATGTGAATGTTGCCGGTGCAAATTCACTGCCGAAAAGCACTGAGGAACATGTTTCAGACACCAGTGCATTGTTAATACAATTAATGCAACAAATGGGACAAAAGCTTGAAAAGTTAGACACAATGGAACAAAATCAGAGACAAACACAGCAAAAGCTTCAAAAGTTAGACACAGTGGAACAAAATCTTAAAAAGTTAGACACAGTGGAACAAAATCTTAAAAAGTTAGACACAATGGAACAAAATCTTCAAAAGTTAGACACGACGCTTGAACAAAGACGTGAAGATTTAACTACTGAGTTACATAACATCGAATCGAAATGTCAAAAAGTCTGTAATGACGTAAAAACACAAATTTGTGAGCATTTTCAACCTATTTTTTCGCGTCATGAAAATGCATTACAGAATCACGAAGCAGCCATAAAAGAACTGCAAACTATTGTTCATGAAAATCACGACACCTTGCAAGCTAAAATTGACTCAGTTGCATCTACCGATTCGGTTACGCAACTTGCAAAAACTCAAGAAAACTTAAAGGACACAGCAGATACGATTTCAACACAAATGGACACTCTGAAACTTGGTTCAGAAAAACACACTGAGGAAATAAGTACACTATCGGAGAAAGTAGCCGAACTTTCTGATCAGTTCACTAACTTATCTGCAAAGGTAGATGATGATCTGAATGACACAAGACCTGTAGCCATCACTGACACAGAAGAGTATGAACAAATTAAGAAATTCAAACAAAATCAGAATCAAATTAATACGCAATACAAAAGAGAAATCCGGGAAGTACAAGATCAGCTGACTCAGGTAATACAAGAATTACGTATTTCAGAGGACACTCGCGTTCCAACACGGGAAGAGGGACTTAGAAATACGGAACACCCACAAGATAATAACACAGGACACTTCGGAAATTATGAAAGAAATTGGCAAGGTGCACAGAATTTTGAGATGGAACCGCCGACACGACGTAACAATGACCTATATGCTACTCGCCGACACGATGATTTTCACTACAAGCTGTTCATTACTACACGTAAATTCAAAACATTTAAGAATTCTGGCAACGACATTCATCCATAAGCGTGGCTCCATCAATTCTCTCATTGTTTTCCTCCCAACTGGTCACTGGAGCACAGATTAGAATTTATGTGTGGCTACTTGGAGAATAAACCAGCTGTAAGAACGCGATCGGTCATTCACGATTGCCACAATGAAGGAGATTTTTATCATGCCTTCCTCTCAGCATATTGGTCTCAAGCTACACAAGACCGAGTAAAACATAGCATCATGATGATGAAACACTTTGAACAATCTGAATTTTCCAGTCTTGTCAAATATTTTGAAGATATGTTGCACAAGAATCAGTACCTGTCAAACCCATACAGCCCCTCAGAACTCATCCGCATTTGCTTAATCAAATTCCCTGAACATTTACGACATATTATTTTCGCAGGACGTTGCAAAGATGACATTGAAGCTTTTCAGGGACTATTACAAGAATTAGAAATTGACACAGACAGTCGCGGGATGCGAAAACAGGAAAACAATCACTACAGGTCTCATACGTCACAATTCCGTGACGACAGAAATAATAAATGGACACGACAAGGCTACTCTCACAACACAAATCGTGACCAAAACAGACACCACCCTTATGACAACCGTTGGCAGAATAATAGTTACAGAGAAATATCACATTTCCGTAGTAATGAATATGACAGAGATAACCATAGAAACAGACAATATGGGTACCAAAACAATTATTATCAAGGGAGACAGAATAACTTTAGACGCAACAGTTCAGCGTGCAGTTACGATTCAGGAAGAAATTCTCCACCACATGACCGACAAGAAAGAAACTATGGAATCTACCGACATGACGACAGACGGTAGGATCGTAACGACAGACCTGAACTGCATCAGAACTGGCGGGATTTAAACAGGGCAGGGCCCTCTCGGAAGGCGAATTTGTAGAAGTTAGGTCTCCTAATCCCAATAACGACGCGCGCCAACAAAGAGGCAGACAATGACTCGCACCGCAGGCAGCCACCTGCGCCGGCTGGCTCAGGGAAAAATAACATAGACGCTAACCTTGAGAAAAATTCCAGTATTCTTTACCGACGCATACCGCATGATAATTGCATTCAAGTTCAAACTCTGAGTACTATGAAGATTAAAGGATTGCACCACACTTCACATGTAAAACCGCTTACTGAGAGATAATCTGTTTTTTAACTTAGTCTTTGCCATAAAATTTTTCACTACACGCTACTACTACAATTTGTCACACTGAGACACTGTTAACATGCAACAATGTTTGAAGTTAAATATCCAGTCTAGAACCTAGGGAACATTTTTAAACAGAAATTACGATTGCATTGTTATAGTGAACAGATGACACAGTGTTGTATTTGTACATTCTTGCTTGTTAGTTGCACGATTACGTAACGACTATCAGGCTTACATACATAGAACATGTACTGGTACTGCTAATGAGATTTTAGTGCAACATTTTGGTTTACTTGAAAATACATTCTGAATTTAAAGTGCTTTCTGAGAGATACCAGATGACACAGTGGTTAGTTTATTTGACAGCTACATGACTATATCACGACGCTACTAATGTGTGACACAATTTACCTTGTTGCTTTTGCGGTGTATCTGTTTTATATCTGCACAGTTTTTCTGAATTCTTCTGGAAAGTAAAACATATTTTAGTAGTAACTTTTGTGGTATAGCTACAAGGAGACAGCCTTTTCCGTAGCACAACAATACGTTACAGTACAGTACTTTCTTAATCACAACAATAAGCATAATAACTACGATATCTATACACAAAGCATTTCACTTTTGTTTATCATGAGGTAAGTACATTGACTTCCGCAGAACTTAGCTTTCGGAGGACGAGAGACTTCCACAGAGATTATCTTACAATATGACGCACAGTTTAGCGCTGCAGTACACGTATTTGAGTGATTAATTTCGCACTTAAAACATTTAATTTTTTTAAGATATTTGAAGTGCAATGATACAAGGGTTTTCCGTGATATATTTCATTCCATTGCTGTAATCTGTAACACCTGAGAGTATAATTACATTAATCCTCAGGGGGGTACACGCTTACTTTGTGTATAACGTGTTTGGCAAGCACAAGGAGCCCTAGCTAATATGGTATTTGCTTATACAACTTTACACATCGGTACCATATTTCCCTAATACATAAATTACACAGCTATCTGATCATTTAACTGAGAGAGACAAACATTTTTTTTCTACGTCAGTGGCAGATGTTTACGCAATTACACAGCTGGATAACTTTACACTTATGAAATTTTATTTTGCATGTACTGTGTGAACCCTTCGTAATTTTCAGAACCATTGTGATACTATGAGAGATTTGAATGATGTATTTGGTATGGGATCATGATTTTTAAAGTACATTTGAGGTGGATGAAACTTTTGACATGAGCAGAGAATTTTTTTTAGGTTTTGACATTATTGCAGAAAGCTACGACGTTTTTGAGATTTGACTGAGGTGTTATGATGTTATTATTACGACGACGATGTGTATTATGCTGCTGAGGTATGTTTATGATTAATAAGCTGACGCTATATGAGTTATTTGATTATGCTATGTATCTGTTATGAGGAAATATTGAAGAAGTGTCGACGAATATGTATATGTGTAAAAAAGGTAAGGAATAATGAGTAGTGGTTAGGGACTCTGGTTTGTGAAAAAGGTTGTTGGAAACCAAGAATCGTACTTTAAGAGTTATGAAATGTGTGTAAATGCGTGACTGTATCACAATGCTGACGAATATTTTTTTTGGACACTTATATTTATAGGATTTTGTTTCTACAGATTTGCAACGCTAATTCTTGACCTGTGAAATATTTTTTTATGAGACCGTCACTGTAGCAGAAACTGCTGTTGTAAATATTTCCATAAGAATGTTAAGTGACCACCTGCACGTAATGCGTCGTGGGCAACCAGATGGGCGACAGTCGCCTGGAAAGAATTCATTAGTGTGTGCCAGAGGCGCAGGTGGAGAAGAAAAAAAAAAGAGAGGCCGTTATCCTCGCTATTGACGTTCCTTTGTAGAGAGCATCGCAAAAACGACACGGTCGAACTTCAAAACATATGATTACACTGTGGAGCTCTTAATTTATGATATTTACTAAAATGCCTAATGAAACGATGAGAAACATTTCACGGCTACTGTCTTGCTAATTGGGAGAAATGCCATATGGCTTGCTTTAAGTATTTATTAACTCATTTTGTTTAATATCTAGTTTCTAGCTGCACTGCAGCATTGGTAAAAATAAAATTTTATAGATGTATTAATATAAATATTTTCTGTCTACAGATCGAGTAAATAATAATTGTTTTCAGAAAAATGAGGGAGCACAAAAAGACATTTACCATCACAGGAACTGCATTCATAATTTTCTTTTCAAGTACTTGGTAATTTTATCAAAACAAGACATGGTTGTCTCACTGGGAGGTCCGCGATCGTTCATTAAGTAAAATATGGCGTTTCAGTCTTCGATTGCTATTCTTTATTCTCAATAACTGGTTTCGGGCTAGCTGCCCATCTTCAGATCTGTTAGACAATGTTAAAAATGTAATTAATAAGAGAGATACAGTTAGCAATAAAAATATCTTAGTTTACAAAAAGAAATTTTGGAACGTATTAAATGCCAACATACCATATGTTGTAGTTACAGAGTAACTTGTCCGTACAGAACACACAGTTCACTGTCATAAGTAAAGTAAATTTCAATCTGTTAAAACATTATATCGCAGTATTTAAGAGTAACCTGATTGGTAACAGTAAAAAGTGCCCTCTACCTATAACAATTGTGCATCTGTCATTATTTCGCCATATATATTAATGGCGAATATTCTTTTTAATAAAACAATTTTTAAGGTAATAACATATGAATAATCATTTTGAGTGGACCATGAAACGAAAATTTTTTACATTAATTTAAAATTTTTTTATAGAGAAAAATAAAATATAATTAAAATGTAGATATTCTTCCGAAAATGTGCGTTTGCTCTTCTTTGTTTTTGATTGGTGGTGAAGTGGATTTCCTTACGTCAGAACGTATACAACGCCACGCCGAGTCGTCTTGCGCCGCGCCCAATTCACCTCGCCGCCAGTACGCTGAGGGCCGTTCCGCTGTAGCTGTTTCTTACTGGGGCGTGCTGTTGCATTCAAGAGGAAGCCTAATACAGGTCTTTAAAAATCTCATAATAATTCCTGTGCATAAAATCACTTTGCTCATTAAGTAGTAGGTCTGGGGTTTTATTGTGATGTGCGTATATTTCAATCTCTTCGAGCACGTTGAGATAGAGACTTTTTGGAGCTTTATGTAGCACCTCCATTTGATCATTTATATTACTCACTTCATGTCTACTCTCTTTTACATGTGTTCCAAATGCTGTTCGATTGCTATGACTGCAATGTTCCCTGTATCGAATTTCAAAATTCCGCCCTGTTTGTCCTATATAATAACTGTCACATTCAGCACATTTAATCTTATACACTCCGGATTTATTGTATTTCATTTGTTTCGTCGTTGCTGGTTTATGTCTTAATCTGTGTGCCATTTGCCCTTGGTTCTGAAATGCCACTGCGATGTTTTTTGGAAAGCATTTAGCAATTCTTTCCGACACACGCCCTTTGTATGTCAGGGTGACAAACTTCTTCTTAACTTTAATTTTCCTAGAATCGCTACTGATGCCCGCGGATTTGTTTTTAATCTTGTTAAACATACGTGTAACATCTTGTGTCCTGTATCCGTTAGCTGCTGCTACTTGCTTAATAATACCTAGTTCTTTCTGCAACTCGTCTTCCTGTAGTGGCAATCTGAGGGCTCTGTTGCACATTGCATAAAAGTACGCTCTTTTATGCTGTGCCGGGTGGTGCGACGTCGCTACTATGATGTTGTCGGAGCAAGTGTCTTTTCTATAGACGCCGAAAACGTGCCTGCCTCCCTCCTTTCTGACAGTCAAATCTAAATATTTAATCGCCCCATTGTTTTCCATTTCTAGTGTGAATTGGATTTTTGGATGCTGCTCGTTTAAAACTTTAGTCATTTCCTCTACGTCTTCTTTTTCCCCTTTGAATAATAAAATAGTGTCGTCAACATACCGTCTGTAATAAATTAACTTCTCCTTAATTTCTGGCAAAGAGCTAAAAACTTTGTTCTCAAAGTCATTCATAAAAATTTCAGCTAAAATACCTGATAGACTGTTACCCATAGCTAAACCTTCATCTTGAATAAAAACTTTATCGTTAAAAATAAAACTATTAAAACTCAGTGTGAACTCTAGCATATCTACGAGTTCGACGATTTCACCCATGCTCATTGACTTATTTTTTATCAGGTTTTTCCTTATAATTTGCAAAGTATCCGGTATTGGTATATTAGTGTAGAGGTTCACGACGTCCAATGAGGCTAGGACTGCATCCTCTAGGATTGCAATGTCCTTCACTTCGTTCGCGAAACACACACTATTTTTTACGTTGTAAACTTGCTCGTATTTATACGCCGATTTTAACTTACGGTACAAAGCCCTATTCAAGAGCTCATTAACGGCTTCCTTCCCATTGCAAATAACACGCATTGGTTTATTCTCCTTGTGCAATTTTATTTGCGATCTTGCTTCTGGTGTTCTTGGATTCATCTTTACTAATCTAGCTTTTTCATTTGGAGTGAATAAAAATTGTATTGCTTCTATCCTTGCCTTTAAATCTGTCTGAAACTTCTTTGTTAAATCTTTTTTGACTTCTTTAATTCCGTTTTCCTGAAACAACCGCATTGTCTTATCTATATATTCCTTTTCGTAAATGACAACTGAGGTACTGCCCTTATCTGACTTAATCACGATTGCGTTGTTAGAATCCAGTTTTAAGTTAATTTCTTTCACTAACCTCATCTCACTATATTTACCGTTATGTAAAGTTTTCTGGCATTCAATTGCCTCTTTGGCTTTGATGGCGATACATGTCTCCTGGAATTTAGTTAACTTAGCATCCCTACATGCTACCTTAACTTCTGCGATCATTCTCTTGGTGTCTCGTTCTTGCAAGTTCGTTCGTGGATTATGCTTAAGCCCCTTATCCAAAAGCTTCTGCTCTTCTTTAGAAAAGACAATATCTGTTAGGTTAACGGTTCTGTCATAAAACTTATGTACATGCTGTATTTTATCTGTTTCCCTCTCTGCCTTTGCTATTGCTCTACACAGATTAGTAATTTTCTTATTGTGTCTTTTTATGATTTCGTCCCTATGTACCTGGATTCTTGCTTCAATCTCATATTCAACTTGTCTAAACTGCAGTGGCGACAATAGGTTACCTAACTTCATATGTAAATCGTACGTAAGCTTATTGAGTTTGTCTTTCTCGATGTACCCTGATTTGATCTCCTGTCTTATCCATGACAGTTCTGCTCTCTTCTTAACTTTTGTGGCTGAGATACTGTAGTTATTTATCTTTACCCTTGCTTACTTCGGTACAACACCTAATTGCAAACAGTTCTTATTGAAATGTATTTTTAAATTAGCTTTCACTATATTAAGCTTAGCTTTAAAATATGTTTTCACATCTCCCACAGCCTGACTAGGCACAAGTTTATCAAAACAAGACATGGTTTTTATTCAAGATGAAGGTTTAGCTATGGGTAACAGTCTATCAGGTATTTTAGCTGAAATGTTTATGAATGACTTTGAGAACAAAGTTTTTAGCTCTTTGCCAGAAATTAAGGAGAAGTTAATTTATTACAGACGGTATGTTGACGACACTATTTTATTATTCAAAGGGGAAAAAGAAGACGTAGAGGAAATGACTAAAGTTTTAAACGAGCAGCATCCAAAAATCCAATTCACACTAGAAATGGAAAACAATGGGGCGATTAAATATTTAGATTTGACTGTCAGAAAGGAGGGAGGCAGGCACGTTTTCGGCGTCTATAGAAAAGACACTTGCTCCGACAACATCATAGTAGCGACGTCGCACCACCCGGCACAGCATAAAAGAGCGTACTTTTATGCAATGTGCAACAGAGCCCTCAGATTGCCACTACAGGAAGACGAGTTGCAGAAAGAACTAGGTATTATTAAGCAAGTAGCAGCAGCTAACGGATACAGGACACAAGATGTTACACGTATGTTTAACAAGATTAAAAACAAATCCGCGGGCATCAGTAGCGATTCTAGGAAAATTAAAGTTAAGAAGAAGTTTGTCACCCTGACATACAAAGGGCGTGTGTCGGAAAGAATTGCTAAATGCTTTCCAAAAAACATCGCAGTGGCATTTCAGAACCAAGGGCAAATGGCACACAGATTAAGACATAAACCAGCAACGACGAAACAAATGAAATACAATAAATCCGGAGTGTATAAGATTAAATGTGCTGAATGTGACAGTTATTATATAGGACAAACAGGGCGGAATTTTGAAATTCGATACAGGGAACATTGCAGTCATAGCAATCGAACAGCATTTGGAACACATGTAAAAGAGAGTAGACATGAAGTGAGTAATATAAATGATCAAATGGAGGTGCTACATAAAGCTCCAAAAAGTCTCTATCTCAACGTGCTCGAAGAGATTGAAATATACGCACAATAAAACCCCAGACCTACTACTTAATGAGCAAAGTGATTTTATGCACAGGAATTATTATGAGATTTTTAAAGACCTGTTTTAGGCTTTCTCTTGAATGCAACAGCACGCCCCAGTAAGAAACAGCTACAGCGGAACGGCCCTCAGCGTACTGGCGGCGAGGTGAATTGGGCGCGGCGCAAGACGACTCGGCGTGGCGTTGTATACGTTCTGACGTAAGGAAATCCACTCCACCACCAATCAAAAACAAAGAAGAGCAAACGCACATTTTCGGAAGAATATCTACATTTTAATTATATTTTATTTTTCTCTATAAAAAAATTTTAAATTAATGTAAAAATTTTTCGCTTCATGGTCCACTCAAAATGATTATTCATATGTTATTACCTTAAAAATTGTTTTATTAAAAAGAATATTCGCCATTAATATATACGGTGAAATAATGACAGATGTACAATTGTTATAGGTAGAGGGCACTTTTTACTGTTACCAATCAGGTTACTCTTAAATACTGCGTTATAATGTTTTAACAGATTGAAATTTACTTTACTTATGACAGTGAACTGTGTGTTCTGTACGAACAAGTTACTCTGTAACTACAACATACGGTATGTTGGCATTTAATACGTTCCAAAATTTCTTTTTGTAAACTAAGATATTTTTATCGCTAACTGTATCTCTCTTATTAATTACATTTTTAACATTGTCTAACAGATCTGAAGATGGGCAGCTAGCCCGAAACCGGTTATTGAGAATAAAGAATAGCGATCGAAGACTGAAACGCCATATTTTACTTGGTAATTTATTTTCAAAAATAAATTGTGATGCATCACTCTAGTGTTAAGATGTGACATAGGTATTAGACATGGCCATTTTTAGTGTAATATTTTTTTCTGCTTGAGGTCTAGGTTTAAATTTTATTTGCTGCTGCTTTTTGCCAGGCATAGTGTTACTGAATTTAACTTTGTATTACTCTGTTAAGCTAGTTTTATTACTGATTTATTTTTCTTGTTGCTGCACATTGGCTCATATTAGTTGTAACGTTGCATTGCTTGGTAATTTAGATTTCCTGTAGCTTGCTTTGCAATTTTCCATTTTTTTTGACATTGCTGTTTATATTAATTGTTTTGTGCTGCTGCATTGCCTCGTCCCTTAGTTTAGTATCTGAGCTCAGTAGATTTAAGTTAGCTTAAGAGGGGGTAGACTATATTGGAGAATGAGTTGCGATGATTTGGAAGAAATGCATTGAGAAGTCATACAAAAAAAGTACAGAAAGCAGGTATAGATAGGACTTTTTGGAAATAATGAAGAATGAAGGGAGATCTCCAAGAAGTAAAGAAAGTTTTGTTTGCAAAATACTGCAGTAAAACAAACCCTGTCCTTTCCCCCTGTGTTATTCTGGTACGTGTTTGTGTACTCTTGTATATTTGTGTTTTTCCTGTCTTTATGTGTTTAGCTAATAAGAGTTATGTTGTAGAATTTTTCTGATAATATGTTATTTTCTTTGTAAAGATGTTTAGACATTATTTATTCTGTTTTTTTTTTAATGCTCATGTGTGAAGTTGATGTTTCGAAAGTTATTCTGATCTTTTATGTATGTACTCATGTCATAATTCCTGTAACACTGACGTATATGTTATTTCGATTATTTTGTAAAGCCTGTATTACAAATGTTCTCTGTATTGTTATGTTCTTTAATGATGTATTTTGTACCTTTGTAATTGTATTCTTATGTTATAAAATTGTAATTGACACTTGGTCATCAAATTACTAACTTGTAAGTTACATTTCACTGCACACGTTTCTGTTGGTCATAGTATATGGACAATATGTGAGAAGTAGGGACTGTTAGTGTTTGCACGTGTGTTAATAATTCAGCAAGGGACTGGATAACAGCATTGCTGGTTCTAAGGACATTTCAAAAAAAAAATTTGTGAGTGCACAAGTGGTGGTTTATGGACTTGCTATATTGTCCGCAAGACTCTTCGATGGTGATTGAGCACCTGCACAGTCGCAACAGATGGCTGCTGGCCATCTCTACAAGGACTACAGTGGGTCTGCATCTTTGATGACCCACCAGTACCATTATTTCTACAAGGACTGCAGTGGGTCTGCACCTCTGGTGGCCCACCAATACCGTAATCTCTACCAGGACTGCAGTGGGTCTGCTCTGTGATGACCTATCAAACGATATTCTTCAAAACTTCGATTGACTCCGCTGTGGGTTTCCTCTGTTGTGGCCCATTACCTGTCAGCATGTCAAGAGTCAGCACTGTCTTTCCGTTGGAAGGACAACACTACTTCTTCAAGACTGCATGGAAATCCACTACTTCTGTGTGCAATTTCTTTTACTAATGAGACTTTGTGAAAAAAAAACTGTAATTACTCTTATGATGAATGATCAGGACTATCTTTATGGACTGTGAGAAAATTTTAGCTTTTGACCAACATTGTATCAATAAGTGTGTGCATTTGATTTCTTTGTTATTGTAATTACGATTATGAAAAATTTTAACAAATATGTATTTCCCAGTGCCCAAAACAATTTGTAAATTTTTTATGGGGAGCATGGGGGCTATGTAAGTAGGCTGTTTAGGTTTTTTTATTGGTAACGCCACCTCTGTATGAAAATCACTGGCTGTGCTGTGTGCAGTCTGTGGCTGCTTTGCATTGTTGTAATACTCGCCATTGTAGTGTTAGGCAGCTGGCTGTGAACAGCGCGTAGCGTTGCTCAGTTGGAGGTGAGCCGCCAGCAGTGGTGGATGTGGGGAGAGAGATGGCGGAGTTTTGAAATTTGTCTTGAACTGCTATATATATTATGACTATTGAGGTAAATACATTGGTTGTTCTCTATCAAAATCTTTCATTTGCTAACTATGCCTATCAGTAGTTAGTGCCTTCCATAGTTTGAATCTTTTATTTAGCTGGCAGTAGTGGCGCTCGCTGTATTGCAGTAGCTTGAGTAGCGAAGATTTTTGTGAGGTAAGTGATTTGTGAAAGGTATAGTTTAATGTTAGTCAGGGCCCATTCTTTTGTAGGGATTATTGAAAGTCAGATTGCGTTGCGCTAAAAAAAATATTGTGTGTCAGTTTAAGCACAGTCGTGTATAGCTGTTGAAAGGGGACGTTTCAAAGTTCGTTTCATCTAAGTAACATGATCTACGGTAGTAGGGAAAAGACTGGAACCAGCGGAAAATTGCTCCTATCGGAGCAGAGAAAAGACTAATATGCTCCTGTTTAAGAGACTAACTCAAAAGTGGGTTCTACCTTCCTGAAAACCTTTAAAAAAATTCCAAAAGTTTTGGCATGGGAACAAATTCGTGCTTTCGTATGCTGGCAGAGAAGGAAATAGCAGTAGTGGGGAAAAGATGGAAAAGTAATAAATACTTTTGGAAGAAACGACATTTTGTCAATGAAGTTAGTGATTGATTATTTTATAAAAATTTGTTGTTTAATTTTAGACGCAATCACATTCTTATGACATAGTCATAACCGGTTTAGGCCATACAATGATCATTTTCAGATTCTATAACAACACAAAAGAAAACTTATATTAACACCCAAAACAAAGTGCAATATTTAACCAGGCTTATTAGTAATCTAACTGAATTTATGCGAAATACATATAGTTCATACCTAAAGGCTATCTTACAGAAGACGCGTGCATCTAGTGCAAAGAGGGGGAAGAAAATCTAACAAAAATTTTTATATCTGTTTAAGACCGCTGTTTTACATTTTATAGCTAGTTTGACAATGCATGAACCTGTGTTCAGTGTATGCCGCCTTTAGGTGTGAACTATATGTATTTCGCATAAATTCAGTTAGATTACTAATAAGCGTGGTTAAATATTGCACTTATCTTTAGGTTTTAACATAAATTTTCTTTTGTATTGTTATAGAATCTGAAGATGGTCATTGCATGTCCGAAACCGGTTAGGACTCTGTCATAAGAATTTGATTGCGTCTATAAATAAAGAAAAAAATTTTACGTAATAATTACTGGAAGATAGCAGCCAGCGATGGTCATATAGGAAGAATGATGGAGACAACGAGAGTGTGATAGAAAGAGAGGGACACAGTAACAGAACAGCTATAGGGAAAGGGCGAATGAGACAGTGCGAGTGGGAAAGGAATAAAGAGAAGTATAAAGTGGAAGTTGATGAAAGGCAGTAATAATCAGAGACAGAGCTTATGACCACGACAACGATGAAGAGAGGGATAGTAACAGTTAGAAGAGTCTGTTACAATGGAAACCAATGATTGAAAAAGTAGCGGTAAAAGAGAGCAAGAGCGTGAGAGCGACAGTGAACGGAGACAGTTTGTTGTTGCGTTGTGGTCTTCGGTCCAGAGACTGCTTTGATGCAGCTCTCCGTGCTACTCTGTCCTGTGCAAGCTTCATCGCCCAGTACCTACTGCAACCTACATCCTTGCGGATCCGTTTAGTTTATTCATCTCTTGGACTCCCCTACGATTTTTACCCTCCACGCTGCCCTCAAATACTACATTGGTGATCCCTTGATGCCTCAGAAAATGCCCTACCAACCGATCTCTTCTTCTAGTCAAGTTGTGCCACAAACTCCACTTCTCTCCAATTCTATTCACTACCTCCCCATTACTTATGTGATCTACCCATCTAATCTTCAGCATTCTTCCGTAGCACCACATTTCGAAAGCTTCTATTCTCTTTTTGCCTAAATTATTTATCGTCCACGTTTCACTTCCATACATGGCTACACTCCATACAAATAATTTTAGAAACGACTTACTGACACTTAAATCTATACTCGATGTTAACAAATTTCTCTTCTTCAGAAACGATTTCCTTGCCATTGCCAGTCTACATTTTATATCCTCTCTACTTCGACCATCATCAGTTATTTTGCTCCCCAAATAGCAAAACTCATTTACTACTATAAGCGTCACATTTCCTAATCTAATTCCCGCAACATCGCCCGATTTAATTAGACTACATTCCATTATTCTCGTTTTGCTGTTGTTGATGTTCATCTTATATCCTCTTTTCAAGACACTGTCCATTCCGTTCAGCTGCTCTTCCGGTTCCTTTGCTGCCTCTGACAGAATTACGATGTCATCGGCGAGCCTCAAAGTTTTTATTTCTTCTCCATGGATTTTAATTCCTACTCCGAATTTTTCTTTTGTTTCCTATACTGCTTGCTCAATATACAGATTGAACAACATTGGGGATAGGCTACAACCCTGTCGCACTCCATTCCTAACCAATGCTTCCCTTTCTTATAACTGCCATGTGGTTTCTGTACAAATTGTAAATATCCTTTCGCTCCCAGTACTTTATTCTTTGGCACCTTCAGAATTTGATAGAGAGTATTCCAGTCAACATTGTCAAAAGTTTTCTCTAAGTCTACAAATGCTATAAACGTAGGATGCCCTTCCTTAATCTATTTTCTAAGATATTTCGTAGGGTCAGTATTGCCTCACGTGTTCCAACATTTCTACGGAATCAAAACTGATCTTCCCCGAGGTCGGCTTCTACCAGCTTTTCCATTCGTCTGTAAGGAATTCGTGTTAGTATTTTGCAGCCGTGGCTTATTAAACTGATAGTTCGCTAATTTTCTCATTTGTGAACACCTGCAGTCTTTGGGATTGGAATTATTATATTATTCTTGAAGTCTGAGGGTATTTCGCCTGTCTCATACATCTTGCTCACCGGATGCTAGAGTTTGGTCAGGACTGGCTCTCCCAAGGCTGTCAGTAGTTCTAATGGAATGTTGTCAACTCCCGGGTCCTTGTTTCGACTTCGGTCTTTCAGTGCTCTGTCAATCTCTCCACGCAGTATCATATGTCCTATTTCATCATCATCTACATTCTCTACCATTTCTATAACATTGTCCTCTAGAACATCGCC
Source organism: Schistocerca nitens (assembly GCF_023898315.1). NCBI lineage: Eukaryota > Metazoa > Arthropoda > Insecta > Orthoptera > Acrididae > Schistocerca > Schistocerca nitens. Next base: position 475,257,801 of record NC_064621.1, on the reverse strand, counting down.
CTTGTATAGACCCTCATTATACTCCTTCCATCTTTCTACTTTCCCTTTTTTGCTTAGAACTAGGTTTCCATCTGAGCTTTTGATATTCATGCAAGTGGTTCTCCTTTCTCCGAAAGAGTCTATAATTTTCCTGTAGGCAGTATCCATCTTACGCCTAGTGATATGCGCCGTTACATCCTTACATTTGTCCTCTAGCCATCCCCGCTTAGCCATTTTGCACTTCCAGTCGATCTCACTTTTGAGACGTTTGTATTCCTTTTTGCCTGCTTTATTTACTGCATTTTTTTATTTTTTCCTTTCATCAATTAAATTCAGTGTCTCTTCTGTTACCCAAGGATTCCTATTAGCCCTCGTCTTTTTACCTACTCAATCCTGTGCTACCTTCACTATTTCATCTCCCAAAGCTACCCATTCTTCTTCTGCTGTATTTCTTTCCCCCATTCTTGTCTATCGTTCCCTAATGCTCTCCCTGAAGCTCTCTACAACCTTGGGTTGCTTCAGTTTATCCAGGTCCCATCTCCTCAAAATCCCACCATTTTGCAGTTTCTTCAGTTTTAACCTACAGTTCATAACCAATAGATTGTGGTCAGAGCCCTAAATCTCTGTCCTACCATTATATAATCTATCTGAGACCATCTCGTATCTCCAGGCTTTTTCCATGTATACATCCTTCTTTTATGATTCTTGAACCAAACGTTAGTTATTCTCTTCTACCGGGCGGCTTCTTCTTTCATTCCTTACTCCCATTTCATATTCACCTACTACGTTTCCTTTTCTTCCTTTTCCTGTAATCGAGTTCCAGTCACCCATGACTATTAAATTTTCGCTTCCCTTACTATCTGAATAATTTATTTTCTCTTCATACATTTCATCAATCTGTTCGTCATCTGCGGAGCTAGTTGGCATATAAACTTGTACTACTGTGGTTAGCGTGTGCTTGTATCTATCTTGGCCACAATAATGCGTTCACTATGCGTTTTGTAGTAGCTTACCCGCATTCCTATTTTCCTATTCATTATGAAACCTACTCCTGCATTATCCCTTTCTGATTTTGTATTTATAACCCTGTATTCACCTGACCGAATGTCTTGTTCCTCCTGCCACCGGACTTCTCTAATTCCTACTATATCTAACTTTAACCTATCCATTTCCCTTTTTAAAATTTTGAACTACCTGCCCGATTAAGGGATCTGACATTCCACACTCCAATCAGTAGAACGCCAGTTTATTTCTCCAGATAAGAACGTCCTCCCGAACAGCCCCCTTCCGGAGATCCCAATGGGGGACTATTTCACCTCCGAAATATTTTCCCCTATAGGAGGCCATCATAATTTTAGCATTCAGTAAAGCTGCATGTCCTCGGCAAAAATTTTTGCTGTAGTTTCCCACTGCTTTCAGCCGTTCGCAGTACCAGCACAGCAAGGCCGTTTTGGTTAGTGTTACAAGGCCAGATCAGTCAATCATCCAGACTGTTGCCTCTGGAACTATTGAAAATGCTGCCGCCCCTCGTCAGGAGCTACATGTTTATCTGGCCTCTCAACAGATACCCCTCCGTTGCGGTTGCACCTACGGTACGGCCATATGTATCGCTGAGGCACGCAAGCCTCCCCACCAACAGCAAGGTCCATGGTTCATGGGGGGGTGGAGGGTGGGGGGTGGGGAGACTGTGTTAGTAGGACAGCCGGCCGCGGTGGTCTAGCGGTTCTAGGCGCTCAGTCCGGAACCGCGCGACTGCTCCGGTCGCAGGTTCGAATCCTGCCTCGGGCATGGATGTGTGTGATGTCCTTAGGTTAGTTAGGTTTAAGTAGTTCTAAGTTCTAGGGGACTGATGACCACAGATGTTAAGTCCCATAGTGCTCAGAGCCATTTGAACCATTTTTTTGTTAATAGGACAGAACGAAGGAGATTTCGCCCATGAGACAGAAGACCGTGACAGACAGATAGAGGTAATGACAATAAACGTGATTGAATGACTGAATGTGGGATTGTATAGGTATGAGCGACTTACAGCGACGGAGCAGTGGACGTGAGGGAGTTACAGTTAAGGAAGATTGTGGGAGAAAGAGTTGATCTACAAGTTAAAATGAACGAGAACATGTCGCCTGCCATAACGTATGGAAAAATTTTTAAAGGTGCTGTGACAAGTAGAATGACACAGCTGGTACGCCACTCCGCTATGGTAGAACAAATTACCGCTGGATTGCATGATCACATTAAACAATAATTTTAAAACTGTCCTACTACATATTTTAATACATCGATAAAAGACCTCATAAATACATGACACGTGATTTATTAGTTAGGTTGAAGATGACATTCAAAATTCAGTGATCCTCCCTTTTATTTAAATACAGTACACAATGTGATTCTATATATCACAAATTATCTGCAGCTTTTTGATACAACTTTATTAATTACCGGTGTACGACAGAAATCTGGATCACCGCGAGAAATGCATACACGAGCGTAAACGATGTTCTAGCCATACCCACACGTTACACTGTTGTGTTATATTTGACCACAAAGAGCACCTGCGCGATATCCTCGATGCGTTGTAAGTGTCAGCCTTGGTCAGGACAGTATTCAGTGTAGAAATGAGTGTGTTACGTCCGATCTAAGTGAACTCGGACGTGACCAAATTTTTGGTGATTATATAGTGTTTGCTGCCACATACAGAGCAGCCACAGCGTTTGGAGTTTCAAGATCAATCGTTTCGATGACTTATGCTTCATACACATCATCTGCCAAGTCGCAACAAGGACGAAAGTGCGTGTTGAGTGATGGTGGCGGTCGGTCATTGACGAAGATGGTATTTAAGAGGACGACAGCTGCGCAAATCACTGCGGAACTGTGTATCGCACTCACGATCCTTGTCAGCACCAAAACAACACGAAGGGAGCTCCAAACGAAGGGGCTGCAGGGCGAGCTGGAATTTCGAAATGCAGTCATCAGTGATGCAAACGCCCTTTGCAAGAAAATGTGGTGTCGAAGAAATTAAAGCTGGCCGTTGTGGCCGAGCGCTTCTAGGCGCTTCAGTCCAGAACCGCGCTGCTGCTACGGTCGCAGTTTCGAATCCTGCCTCGGGCATGGTTGTGTGTGATGTCCTTACGTTAGTTAGGTTTAAGTAGTTCTAAGTCTGGAGAACTGATGACCTCAGATGTTGTCCCATAATGCTCAGAGCCACTCGAAGAAATTAAACCTGGAGAACCTGGACGATGGAACAAAGGAAGAAAATCATTTTGTTGGCTGAACCTTGTTTCATACTGATTCAGCTTACGTCCCAAGAGTGAAACATGATTGGGGATGGATGATGATTTGGGCAGCTACATCGTGGTGTTAAACGGACCTCATGATTACTTTGCAATGTGGCGTTATTGCCTAGGATTATGTGACCATTTTGATTGATCACGCCCATACCATGATACATTGTTTTTTCTCCAATGATGACGTTGTGTTAAAAAACAATAGAGCGCCTGTTTACAAAATTCGTATTATCCAAGGCTGGTTTTGTATCCACGAGAATGGGTTGTCACTTCTTCCCTGGCCACTAGTATCACCTAATCTCAATATTATCTAGATTCAGTAGTCTACTTTCGACAGCGGATGTGTCATAGCTGTCTACCTCCATCATTGTTACCTGAATTCATCACTGTTTCGCAGGAAAAACGGTATACGATTCCGTTGAAAACCACACAGGACCTTTAGCTATTCATTCTGGGGTGACTGCAAGCTGTTTTGAATACCAAAGATTTTTCTGCATGTATTAGGAATGGTAGCGTATTTCGCTTGAGGTTTTTTTCATATTTTTCTTGTCTCGTTGTCATTCTTCGAATGTAAAACAAAGTATCACCACACAACACATTACTTCGTAGAGTTAATAACAGTCAGACAGTTCGTACTGAGTGTTCTAGTGTGACAGCGAATCAATAAAGTTTTTTCAGGGCTATGAGGAAAGGATTATGAACAAGGATAATACAAAAATTTCGTATTTAAAGACTGTTGGTTGCAGCTGGTGAATTTTTAGTATCTAAGTGTCTAGTATTACGTACTATGGCTAGTTAACTACACATGGAATATTTTTCCCAGTTCTGAGTTACCGCAGGAGATTTAACATACATGAATTATTCTCTGTCATTATGGCTCGGAAGTACATCAGTTGTACTGTATTTACAGGCGGAAAAGTAACCTGAAGCAGTATGGTTTCCTAAAACTCAGTGGTGTAGAGAAAGTTATTTCTAACAATTATCGATCATAAATCTGATTTAAATGACATAACATCCAGGCAACGACCGATTATTACTGATTATTTGATGCAAAAAAGCCAGATACGTATGTATTATACTGTCGAGGGTTTTCGAAATACTTGATATAAATTGCTAAAGGATGAGAGCTTTCTATAGCCTGTTAATATTTCTACTACGACCATAACAAAGGAAAAAAACTCTGCTTATCGTTAGTGTTTCAGTCATAATCATTTCTCACAATGTAGAGGATTTAAAGACATGCTGATGGAAGCTGCAACAAAAAATTGTAGCTCATATGCAGCACAATCCTTCAGGTACTTGAAGCCCTTTGCTGGATTTTAAAGCTAAAGAAATTTGTATACAAATTCTCTTGTATGCAGATCAGACAATGTAAATGCCTCCAGTGATAACTCAAGTACCTTTAAGTAATATTTTTTTCGTGTTATGAAGTAAATCCACCACCCGCATGAACCATGGACCTTGCCGTTGGTGGGGAAGCTTGCGTGCCTCAGCGATACAGATAGCCGTACCGTAGGTGCAACCACAACGGAGGGGTATCTGTTGAGAGGCTAGACAAACGTGTGGTTCCTGAAGAGGGGCAGCAGACTTTTCAGTAGTTGCAGGGGCAAAAGTCTGGCTCATTGACTGATCTGGCCTTGTAAAACTAACCAAAACGGCCTTGCTACAGCCGTAATTTTTACCGCCGAGGGCATGCAGCTTTACTATATGGTTAAGCTCCGATGGAAAACCAGTTCTAAGCAAAGAAGGGAAAGCAGAAAGGTGGAAGGAGTATATAGAGAGTCTATACAAGAGCGATGTTCTTGAGGACAATATTATAGAAATGGAAGAGAATGTAGATGAAGATGAAATAGGAGACATGATATTACGTGAAGAGTTTGACAGACTACTGAAAGACCTAAGTCGAAACAAGAGCCCTGGAGTAGACAACATTCCATTAGAACTACTGACAGCCTTGGGAGATCGAGGCGCAACAAAACTCTACCGTCTAGTGAGTAAGGTGTAACGAGACTGGCGAAATATCCTCAGACTTCAAGAAGAATAAATAATTCCAGTCCAAAGAAAGCAGCTGTTGACAGATGTGAAAATTACCGAGCTATGAGTTTAATAAGCCACGGCTGCAAAATACTAACACGAATTCTTTACAGATGAATGGAAAAATTGGTAGAATCCGACTTTGGGGAAGATCAGATTGGATTCCGTATAAATATTGGAACACGTGAGGCAGTACTGACCCTATGATTTATCTTAGAAAATAGATTAAGGAGAGGCAAACCTACGTTTCTAGCATTTGTAGACTTAGAGAAAGCTTTTGACAATGTTGACTGGAATTCTCTCTTTCAAATCCTTAAGGTGGCCGGGGTAAAATACAGGGAGCGAAAGGCTATTTACAATTTGTACAGAAACCAGATGGCAGTTATAAGAGTCGAGGGGCCCGAAAGGGAAGCCGTGGTTGGCAAGGGAGTGAGACAGGATTGTAGCCTATGCCCGATATTATTCAATCAGTATATTCAGCAAGCAGTAAAGGAAACTTAAGAAAAATTCGGAGTAGGAATTAAAATCCATGGAGAAGAAATAAAAACTGATGACACTGTAATTCTGTCAGAGACAGCAGAGGACCTGGAAGAGCAGCTCAATGGAATGGACAGTGTCTTGGAAGTAGGATATGAGATGAACCTCAACAAAAGCAAAACGAGGATAATGGAATGTAGTCGAATTTCATCGGGTGATGCTGCGAGAATTAGATTAGGTAATGAGACGTTTAAAGTAGTAAATGAATTTTGCTATTTGGGGAGCAAAATAACTGATGATGGTCGACGTAGAGAGGATATAAAATGTAGACTTGCAATGGCAAGGAAAGCATTTCTGAAGAATAGAAATTTGTTAACATCGAGTATAGGTTTAAGTGTCAGTAAGTCGTTTTTGAAAGTATTTGTATAGAGTGTAGCCATGCTTGGAGGTGAAACGTGGAAGATAAACAGTTTAGACACGAAGAGAATAGGAGCTTTCGAAATATGGTGCTACAGAAGAATGCTGAAAATTAGATGGATAGATCACATAGCTAATGAGGAGGTATTGAATAGAATTGGAGATAAGAGAAATTTGTGGTACGACTAGAACAAGGGATAGGTTGCTAGGGAATATTCTGAGGCATCAAGGGATCACCAATTTAGTATTGGAGGGCAGCTTGGAGGCTAAAAATCGCAGAGCCAAACCAAGAGATGAATACGCTAAACAGATTCAGAAGGATGTAGCTTGCAGTAGGTACTGGGAGATGAAGAAGCTTGCACAAGATAGAGTAGCATGGAGAGCTGCATCAAACCAGTCTCAGGACAAGTAAATGACAAAAAATAAGTTACACGTTATTATGGCAGACCAAATGACGTATTTAACCTTGTCCTACTCCTCAAAGTGACACGGATGTATGACGTGTAGTCACATTTGGAACGTTCTGTCAATGGTTCGTGGTTCAGTTACTCGACTATAGAAATCCATTCCTTGGTTACGGGCCAATTCCAGAACCACCATGTGAACGTCTTCATCGTCGGAGAATCTTTCCCCTCGTCCGCCACGTCATGGCGTTTCAGCTGTTCTGGAATTACCGCTCAGCATCATCTACGTCCGCTGGGTTTGCTTAAGCAGTTGGCTCCATTTCGCTACGGCTGGAGAAGACGTTGAATTGGGTCAAATACCACCAGAATTTCACGGTGATATTATACCTTTTGCCCACAAGGTTCGAACCGTCCCGCGTACTACAACTTCAACGTACGTTCTCAGTTGACAGGCACAACACTCGCATCGTGTGACGCACGTGTCATCAGTACTGTAGTAGATTGTGTCTGCAGAAAACCCGGAACATGTACTCTTTTCTGAGAATGCGTTATTCCTATTGAGCAATGGTCCAGCGTGGGACATCATGTGTAACTTCTTTTCTGAATACCTAAGCGCATGTACGAGGGCATTTCAATAAGTAATGCAACACATTTTTTTCTCGGCCAATTTTGGTTGAAAAAACCGGAAATTTCTTGTGGAATATTTTCAAACATTCCCGCTTCGTCTCGTGTAGTTTCATTGACTTCCGACAGGTGGCAGCGCTGTACGGAGCTGTTAAAATGGCGTCTGTAACGGATGTGCGTTGCAAACTACGGGCAGTGATCGAGTTTCTTTTGGCGGAAAACCAGGGCATCTCAGATATTCATAGGCGCTTGCAGAATGTCTACGGTGATATGGCAGTGGACAAAAGCACGGTGAGTCGTTGGGCAAAGCGTGTGTCATCATCGCCGCAAGGTCAAGCAAGACTGTCTGATCTCCCGCGTGCGGGCCGGCCGTGCACAGCTGTGACTCCTGCAATGGCGGAGCGTGCGAACACACTCGTTCGAGATGACGGATCACCATCAAACAACTCAGTGCTCAACTTGACATCTCTGTTGGTAGTGCTGTCCCAATTGTTCACCAGTTGGGATATTCAAAGGTTTGTTCCCGCTGGGTCCCTCGTTGTCTAACCGAACACCATAAAGAGCAAAGGAGAACCATCTGTGCGGAATTGCTTGCTCGTCATGTGGCTGAGGGTGACAATTTCTTGTCAAAGATTGTTACAGGCAATGAAACATGGGTTCATCACTTCGAACCTGAAACAAAACGGCAATCAATGTAGTGGCGCCACACTCACTCCCCTACCAAGAAAAAGTTTAAAGCCATACCCTCAGCCGGTAAAGTCATGGTTACAGTCTTCTGGGACGCTGAAGGGGTTATTCTGTTCGATGTCCTTCCCCATGGTCAAACGATCAACTCTGAAGTGTATTGTGCTACTCTTCAGAAATTGAAGAAACGACTTCAGCGTGTTCGTAGGCACAAAAATCAGAACGAACTTCACCTTCTTCATGACAACGCAAGACCTCACACAAGTCTTCGCACCCGAGAGGAGCTCACAAAACTTCAGTGGACTGTTCTTCCTCATGCATCCTACAGCCCCGATCTCGCACCGTCGGATTTCCATATCTTTGGCCCAATGAAGGACGCAATCCGTGGGAGGCACTACGCGGATGATGAAGAAGTTATTGATGCAGTACGACGTTGGCTCCGACATCGACCAGTGGAATGGTACCGTGCAGGCATACAGGCCCTCATTTCAAGGTAGCGTAAGGCCGTAGCATTGAATGGAGATTACGTTGAAAAATAGTGTTGTGTAGCTAAAGGATTGCGGAATAACCTGGTGTATTTCAATGCTGAATAAAACAACCCCTGTTTCAGAAAAAAAATGTGTTGCATTACTTATTGAACTGCCCTCGTACATGATTCCACATAAATAAAAAAATAAATGTTCATTTGTTCCCAATATTAAATCTCTTGAAGTACTACTCCATATACTCGTAAATTTTGATACTACGTTGCATTCGAATACGTGCGTGTTTTTATACAGGCTGTCGCAAACTTTTTGGGTCAAACTGATGGAGTTAACAGATTAGTTTGAGATAGGAAACCAATGAACGGAAATCCTTATTTATTGTGCTGTGGGCATACACAACGTAGCTCATTGTTCAAAGTGACGCCCGCCAGACAATGCAAACATGGCAATGGTGCATTAAATTCTGTTGGACTCTCTCAAAGATGCCTGGCGTCTGTTGTGACAGGAGGGAAGCAGCTTGGATCCTAACAAGCAGGTCTTCATATGTACTTATGGGGGTTTCACACATCAACGTCTTGGCGTAACCGCAGAGGAAATAGTCTAGAGGTGTGAGATCCGACGAACATCACTGGCCATGAGATAGGACCTCCCCTTACAATCCAAAAATGAGGGTACGTGCTCCTCAAATGCAAAATATTTACATCTAAGTGGGCTGGTGCTCCGATGTGCTGAAAGCACATCCTTTCGGCGACCACAATGGGTACACCCTTCACGAACTGTGGCAGCACATCTCGCAGGAACACCAGGTATCGTGGACCAGTCAAATGGGGAGGCAGTACACAAGGTCGTATTAGATAATGCCAGCCCATGTGTTGACAGAATCGTTGCTGATGGCCACCAATTTGGGTAGCGTGTGGTTTTTCCTCACTCCACTCAGTGTTGCGGATTTTGAAAACACCATCATGGGTGAATGAGGCCTCGTCCATGAAAAATAGGAACTGTACGAAGTGCGGCACTGCAGCACTGTGACGGATAATCCATCGATAGAAGTCAACGCGGGGCTCAAAATCAGTTTTTCCCAGTGTTTGCACACTTTCTTCATTGTAGATGTTCAAATGGCTTTGAGCACTATGGGACTTAACATCTGAGGTCATCAGTCCCCTAGAACTTAGAACTACCTAAACCTAACTAACATAGGGACATCACACACAACCACTGTAAGTGTGTTAGTTCTCTCCACATTGTATTCTTCGGACAAGTTGACGGGTGCTTATCGCTGGGTGGTCGGCCACACGATCCAGGACTATCTCTTTAAAGTCTTATGCTCGGACATATCTTCGGCGGGAACCTCGATGGGCTTTCTGTGACGTGAACAATCCCGTCTCTCGTACATTGGTATATACGGATATACACTTCTCCCAGTTAGGATGACGCCTGTTTGGAAAGCGTTATCTGCGTTACGGGCACTACTTCCTGCCTCACAGGACGTCAAATGCATGTCTGCCAACACTCATGAGGAGTAACGTTCCATCTCTGACTAAGCGTCATGCATTGTACACAGTAACAAACCCCACCATGGGCACACAGAAGCCCTTTGATGCAATGGACAACTGACATTAGGGATAGCGGTGTGTGTGCTGCACAGATTAATGTGCCAGAGCGATATACGGATCAGGGGTGTACGCTGTTTATGATCCGCTGCCTGTATCAGTGTGCAACATATTTCTCGGGATTTTTGCGAGAATGCGACAGAACTGCATGTGCCGTTGCAGTACAAATATTGAGACTGGCGATCATCGCTTTAAACAGCTACTTTGAGCTACGTTGTTGATATTTTGTCTACGCTGTATGTGTCCACAATATAATTGAAAATGCATTTCCGATCATTCGTTACCTATCTCAAAATAATCGATTGTGGGCCCACTATAACCTGTTTCAATTTGACAGAAAAGATTTGAGACAGCCTGTATAACTACTGGCTTAATACACAGCATGCTACAAAGCAATACAGAAAACTTAGAGAGATTATAGAGGTTGTCGTGAGGATCAAACTGACGACAGGAACCCGTTTCCGGTAACGTCATCCAACGAAGCTACAAAGTGTGGATATTACAGGGACCAGGACATGCCGCTACCCAACCCCTTCGGCAGCAAACGCGAACTTGTACACTCACGACCAGTAGGTGGAACGTCTTGCGATGTTATTTGTTGTTCAGTGAAACTAGCTGCTGCGTAGACAGGCGTTGTCTCCTATGAATGTGATGTTGTCTTGCTTCGGTGGATAACAGTGTCCGACATGGATATCCGTCCGCAGTTCACTTTTCTCCTGTGTACCGAAAAATAATGGAGATTTTAAGGGTTCAGGGAAAAAAATAGACTGCGGATGGAAACCAGTGTCCGAAACCATGAGCCACCGTGGCTACACAACTGCTAGCTCCATTCCCTCCACTGGTGGTCGTGGGAATCAATCTCGTTCACTGAATAACAAACGACATTGCGAGACATTCCGCCTACAGTCTGAGTGGATACAAAGTGGTTAACTAGCGACAGGTACCTGAGCCTGGTGCTTTGACACTCTGTAGCATCGTTAGATGACTTGTCCAGACACGGGTACCTATCCTCACCCTCCAAATGTGTCGGTATCGTTTTCTAACACTCTGTATATGATATATAAATACACTCCTGGAAATTGAAATAAGAACACCGTGAATTCATTGTCCCAGGAAGGGGAAACTTTATTGACACATTCCTGGGGTCAGATACATCACATGATCACACTGACAGAACCACAGGCACATAGACACAGGCAACAGAGCATGCACAATGTCGGCACTAGTACAGTGTATATCCACCTTTCGCAGCAATGCAGGCTGCTATTCTCCCATGGAGACGATCGTAGAGATGCTGGATGTAGTCCTGTGGAACGGGTTGCCATGCCATTTCCACCTGGCGCCTCAGTTGGACCAGCGTTCGTGCTGGACGTGCAGACCGCGTGAGACGACGCTTCATCCAGTCCCAAACATGCTCAATGGGGGACAGATCCGGAGATCTTTCTGGCCTGGGTAGTTGACTTACACCTTCTAGAGCACGTTCGGTGGCACGGGATACATGCGGACGTGCATTGTCCTGTTGGAACAGCAAGTTCCCTTGCCGGTCTAGGAATGGTAGAACGATGGGTTCGATGACGGTTTGGATGTACCGTGCACTATTCAGTGTCCCCTCGACGATCACCAGTGGTGTACGGCCAGTGTAGGAGATCGCTCCCCACACCATGATGCCGGGTGTTGGCCCTGTGTGCCTCGGTCGTATGCAGTCCTGATTGTGGCGCTCACCTGCACGGCGCCAAACACGCATACGACCATCATTGGCACCAAGGCAGAAGCGACTCTCATCGCTGAAGACGACACGTCTCCATTCGTCCCTCCATTCACGCCTGTCGCGACACCATTGGAGGCGGGCTGCACGATGTTGGGGCGTGAGCGGAAGACGGCCTAACGGTGTGCGGGACCGTAGCCTAGCTTCATGGAGACGGTTGCGAATGGTCCTCGCCGATACCCCAGGAGCAACAGTGTCCCTAATTTGCTGGGAAGTGGCGGTGCGGTCCCCTACGGCACTGCGTAGGATCCTACGGTCTTGGCGTGCATCCGTGCGTCGCTGCGGTCCGGTCCCAGGTCGACGGGCACGTGCACCTTCCGCCGACCACTGGCGACAACATCGATGTACTGTGGAGACCTCACGCCCCACGTGTTGAGCAATTCGGCGGTACGTCCACCCGGCCTCCCGCATGCCCACTATACGCCCTCGCTCAAAGTCCGTCAACTGCACATACGGTTCACGTCCACGCTGTCGCGGCATGCTACCAGTGTTAAAGACTGCGATGGAGCTCCGTATGCCACGGCAAACTGGCTGACACTGACGGCGGCGGTGCACAAATGCTGCGCAGCTAGCGCCATTCGACGGCCAACACCGCGGTTCCTGGTGTGTCCGCTGTGCCGTGCGTGTGATCATTGCTTGTACAGCCCTCTCGCAGTGTCCGGAGCAAGTATGGTGGGTCTGACACACCGGTGTCAATGTGTTCTTTTTTCCATTTCCAGGAGTGTATATATACACTATTGTATATAAAATGGAAAATTATTCATGGAATGAAATTTATTTACAACAGAATGCTAGAAAGCAAATGCTGTGCTTTGCCCTGATGTGCTTCTGTTTAGCCTCGTTTCCTTTCTAGCACTCAGTTAAATAGTTAATTACACTCCAGGAAATTGAAATAAGAACACCGTGAATTCATTGTCCCAGGAAGGGGAAACTTTATTGACACATTCCTGGGGTCAGATACATCACATGATCACACTGACAGAACCACAGGCACATAGACACAGGCAACAGAGCATGCACAATGTCGGCACTAGTACAGTGTATATCCACCTTTCGCAGCAATGCAGGCTGCTATTCTCCCATGGAGACGATCGTAGAGATGCTGGATGTAGTCCTGTGGAACGGCTTGCCATGCCATTTCCACCTGGCGCCTCAGTTGGACCAGCGTTCGTGCCGGACGTGCAGACCGCGTGAGACGAGGCTTCATCCAGTCCCAAACATGCTCAATGGGGGACAGATCCGGAGATCTTGCTGGCCAGGGTAGTTGACTTACACCTTCTAGAGCACGTTGGGTGGCACGGGATACATGCGGACGTGCATTGTCCTGTTGGAACAGCAAGTTCCCTTGCCGGGCTAGGAATGGTAGAACGATGGGTTCGATGACGGTTTGGATGTACCGTGCACTATTCAGTGTCCCCTCGACGATCACCAGTGGTGTACGGCCAGTGTAGGAGATCGCTCCCCACACCATGATGCCGGGTGTTGGCCATGTGTGCCTCGGTCGTATGCAGTCCTGATTGTGGCGCTCACCTGCACGGCGCCAAACACGCATACGACCATCATTGGCACCAAGGCAGAAGCGACTCTCATCGCTGAAGACGACACGTCTCCATTCGTCCCTCCATTCACGCCTGTCGCGACACCACTGGAGGCGGGCTGCACGATGTTGGCGCGTGAGCGGAAGACGGCCTAACGGTGTGCGGGACCGTAGCCCAGCTTCATGGAGACGGTTGCGAATGGTCCTCGCCGATACCCCAGGAGCAACAGTGTCCCTAATTTGCTGGGAAGTGGCGGTGCGGTCCCCTACGGCACTGCGTAGGATCCTACGGTCTTGGCGTGCATCCGTGCGTCGCTGCGGTCCGGTCCCAGGTCGACGGGCACGTGCACCTTCCGCCGACCACTGGCGACAACATCGATGTACTGTGGAGACCTCACGCCCCACGTGTTGAGCAATTCGGCGGTACGTCCACCCGGCCTCCCGCATGCCCACTATACGCCCTCGCTCAAAGTCCGTCAACTGCACATACGGTTCACGTCCACACTGTCGCGGCATGCTACCAGTGTTAAAGACTGCGATGGAGCTCCGTATGCCACGGCAAACTGGCTGACACTGACGGCGGCGGTGCACAAATGCTGCGGAGCTAGCGCCATTCGACGGTCAACACCGCGGTTCCTGGTGTGTCCGCTGTGCCGTGCGTGTGATCATTGCTTGTACAGCCCTCTCGCAGTGTCCGGAGCAAGTATGGTGGGTCTGACACACCGGTGTCAATGTGTTCTTTTTTCCATTTCCAGGAGTGTATGATTCTCTCTCTCTCTCTCTCTCTCTCTCTCTCTCTCTCTCTCTCTGTATATATATATATATATATATATATATATATATATATATATATATATATATATATATATGGGTGTTACAAAAAGGTACGGCCAAACTTTCAGGAAACATTCCTTACACACAAATAAAGAAAAGATGTTATGTGGACATGTGTGTCCGTAAACGCTTAATTTCCATGTTAGAGCTCATTCTAGTTTCGTCAGTATGTACTGTACTTCCTCGATTCACGACCCCTGATTTCATACGGTATACTCTACCTGTACTGCTAGAACATGTGCCTTTCCAAGTACGACACAACATGTGGTTCATGCACGATGGAGCTCCTGCACATTTCAGTCGAAGTGTTCGTACGCTTCTCAACAACAGATTCGGTGACCGATGGATTGGTAGAGCCGGACAAATTCCATGGCCTCCACGCTCTCCTGACCTCAACCCTCTTGACTTTCATTTATGGGGGCATTTGAAAGCTCTCGTCTACGCAACCCCGGTACCAAATGTAGAGACTCTTCGTGCTCGTATTGTGGACGGCTGTGATACAATACACCATTCTCCAGGGCTGCATCAGCTCATCAGGGATTGCATGCGACGGAGGGTGGATGCATGTATCCTCGCTAACGGAGGACATTTTGAACATTTCCTGTAACAAAGTGTTTGAAGTCTCGCTGGTATGTTCTGTTGCTGTGTGTTTCCATTCCATGATTAATGTGATTTGAAGAGAAGTAATAAAATGAGCTGTAACATGGAAAGTAAGCGTTTCCAGACACATGTCCACATAACATATTTTCTTTCTTTGTGTGTGAGGAATGTTTCCTGAAAGTTTGGCCGTACCTTTTTGTAACACCCTAACACTACCGCTGGATATATTTCGTAAACCACATCAAATACTGACGAATCGATTCCATAGACCGAACGTGAGGAGAGGGGCTAGTATAATTGGTTAATACAAACCATAAAAAAGTGCACGGAAGTATGCTTTTTAACACAAACCTTCGTTTTTTAAAAGGAACCCCGTTAGTTTTGTTAGCACATCTGAACATATAAACAAATACGTAATCAGTGCCGTTTGTTGCATTGTAAAATGTTAATTACATCCGAAGATATTGTAACCTAAAGTTGACGCTTGAGTACCACTCCTCCGCTATTCGATCGTGTGTATCGGAGAGCACCGAATCACGTAGGGATCCAAAGGGAACGGTGATGGACCTTAGGTGCAGAAGAGACTGGAACAGCACATTACGTCAACATGCTAACACCTTTTTATTGGTCTTTTTCACTGACGCACATGTACATTACCATGAGGGGTGAGGTACACGTACACACGTGGATTCCATTTTCAATTACGGAGTGGAATAGACTGTGACCCGACATGTCAGGCCTATAGATGTTCAATGTGGTGGCTGTGGTGTCACAGCCAGACACCACACGTCCTAGGTGGTAGCTTAAATCGGCCGCGGTCCTGTAGTACATGTCGGACCCGCGTGTCGCCACTGTGTGATCGCAAACCTAGCGCCACCACAAGGCAGGTCTCGAGAGACTGACTCGAACTCAGCCCAGTTGTACGGACGACAGTGCTAGCGACTAGACGTACGAAGCGTTTCTCTCTCATTAGCCGAGAGACAGAATAGCCTTCATCTAAGTTCATGGCTACGAACTAGCAAGGCGCCATTAGCCTCACAGTGATTGTAATTAAAGTCTCCTTTGTGCGATGTACCACAATGCGTTATTAAAGATAAGTATTAAAGCAGCTACGTACTTTTCTTCATAGCATTAATTACGTATCCTGTTCCAGTACTTCAGGCCCGTCTGCGTTAGTCTAGCGTGCATTAAGCCACCTCTATCTACAAGGTGTTGGCCCAGCTGCCGACACATCAGTGGCCATCATATGCTGCACACAATTGCAATCTCTGGCGTAATGAGTGTCGTACACGCCGCAGTACATCTGGTGTAATGTCGCCGCAGGCTGCCACAATACGTTGTTTCATATCCTCTGGGGCTGTAGGCACATCACGGTACACATTCTCCTTTAACGTACCTCACAGAAAGAAGTCCAGAGGTGTAAGATCAGGAGAACGGGCTGGCCAATTTATGCGTCCTCCACGTCCTATGAAACGCCCGTCGAACATCCTGTCAAGAGTCAGCCTAATGTTAATTGCGGAACGTGCAGGTGCACCATCATGCTGATACCACATACGTGGACGCGTTTCCAGTGGGACATTTTCGAGCAACGTTGGCAGATCATTCTGTAGAAACGCGATGTATGTTGCAGCTGTTTCGGTCCCTGCAATGATGTGAGGACCAATGAGGTGGTCGCCAATGATTCCGCACCATACATTTACAGTCCACGGTCGCTGTCGCTCTACCTGTCTGACCCAGCTAGAATTGTCCACGGACCAGTAATGCACGTTCCGTAGATTCACTGCCCCGTGGTTTGTGAAACCCGCTTCATCGGTAAACAGGTAGAACTGCAACGCATTGTCTGTTAATGCCCATTGACAGAATTGCACTCGTAGATTAAAGTCATCACCATGTAATTTCTGATGTAACGTCACATAAAACGGGTGAAAGCGGTGACGATGCAGTATGCGCATGACACTACTTTGACTCAGTCCACCGGCTCTCTCAATGTCCCGTGTACTCATGTGTGGGTTCATGGCAACAGCAGCTAACACACCAACTGCACCCACTTCTCCTGTGACGGACCTGTTACGGACCCGTTTGCGTGCTACGACCATACCTGTTGCATACAGTTGGCGTTAGATGTTTTGCAATGTGCGGCACGTTGGATGCTCTCTGTCCGGGTACCGTTCTGCATACACCCTGCAGGCTTCAGTTGCATTTCGTCGACACTCGCCATAGATGAGTATCATTTCCGCCTTTTCAGAGTTCGAATACACCATGGTCACAGTTCTTACAACACTACACTATCACAGACGTCTGGTAACACGGTGTACTACAGTTGATCTGCGTTCGGAGACGAATGCAGAATAACAATAGCAGCAAGCGCTACATGCGGACACTGCCACAGCTAGACCAAACCACAACAGTGCACTACAGCCACACTCGTAAACACGGTCGTCATCGTAAACATGTCCCTGCAGATGCTGCTCGCCGACCGTGGCCCGTGTTTGTTACAACACGCAACTGAACTTCCGAGGTATCAAGCGTCAACTTTAGGTTACAATATCTCCGGATGTAATTAACATTTTACAATGCAACAAACGGCACTGATTACGTATTTGTTTATATGTTCAGATGTGCTAACAAAACTAACGTAGTTCCATTTAAAAAAACGTAGGTTTGTGTTAAAAAACATACTTCCGTGCATTTTTGTATGGTTTGTATTAAACAGTTACACTAGCCCCTCTCCTCACGTTCGGTCTGTGGAATCGGTTCGTCAGTATTTGATGTGGTTTACGAAATATATCCAGCGGTAACGTTAGGTGACTCACCCTATATATATATATATATATATATATATATATATATATATATATGTATATATATATATATATATTGTGTGTACTAAAGAATAAAAGACAATATGCTGTTTTGTTTCCTGCCACGCAATGTTTTCTCAGAAAACAGAAAAGTTTCATTTATGGGTTGTCAGCTTGTCATAGAAATATTACTATGGAATCTGAATTTGCAATAACAATAAACAAGGATCAAGAACACAGACGGGGAGGAGTAGATGGATAGCAAAGGGGGTGAAGGAAATGTAAACAGAGAGCGAGAAGTTGGAGATGGAAAGAGAGAGATGGAGGAGGAGGTGGAGAGAGAGAGAGAGAGCGAGGTTAAGGACAGAGAGAGGGGCGAGGAGGTGATTAGGACATATTTCCAGTTCCCATACATATTTAGCAGTTGCAAAGCATGCGCGGTAGGTTAGTTGGAGAATAACTTTCAACCTGCGTGTAATTAAATGCTATGTTCAGAAACCTCATTTGGTTGTCTCTCGAAACAGCAAGCAATCAGGACAACTGGCTGCGCGATGAAACCCCAGGGTAGAGAATTAGTTCATTTTTCCTCGGCAACGGCCATTTCACCACATCGTACAACGCTGTGTATTCTCGTCTTCACTGGCGCAGACAAAAGTTTGTTTTGCTGTGCCCGACTCGCATCCGTTTGTTTGGATAACTGGCGACGAGAACTTTACACAAAACAGAACTCGCCTGCAGAGCTACACAGCGACTCTGCAGAAGCCTGCACAAGCAGAGGTGAAAACGTATCGAAGAAACGGAACAGCTCCATAAAAGTTGTCTTACCAAGTCTGAAATGTCTTCGAAATTGTGGTGCTGCAGTCATTTCGCTACCAAATGATACGAGTGATATGATAGATTCTCAGTGTTACAGACACACTACATCTTATCAGTGTAAGGGCGCCCATTTCTCGGGACAAGATGGGTGTTGCCGTAACCACCGCCCCCACCTCCCCCCTAACTCTCATGCTGAGGAACAAAATATAGTGTAGTCAGGCGTTTTTATTTGTACTTAGCGATTTAAAAGTTGGTATTATGTAGGTTTTTAACTGGGTGGTAAGTGATACGTTTTAATGGCTAATTACGAGGCTCCATTCGTCTTCGGAAATATTTAAAATATTTCATACCACCAGGCGTAGCCAACGCTCCTTAAAGTATCGTATCGGTGCTTTTGTATCAGTGTGCCTATATATCATGAAAGGTCACTAATTATTGCCTCAGAGAATGTGATTCATATAACGTATTTAAGATTTTTATTTGTCGTTATTCAAGGTAATACTCACGGTCGCCGAGCTGATGCTATGGGTCTAAGAAAATTAAATAATTTTCGGTACCGGTAATATGGCAGAGGTCTGTGGTACAAATCACCCATCCCTCTCTCTCATTACCGCTCCCCCCCCCCCCCGCCCCCTCCTGCCCCACCCCGTCCTTCGACCACTTCCCCGGCGCTTCGCCTATCCAGATTCAGGTTTTCCTTCTGAGGCTTCACTAAAATGCTTAATAGAATTGACAGTTCCGCTACTTTGGAAAGGTAACTACAGATTTACCTCTGTATCAGTCAGTGCCACAAACATATGCAATGGTACGTTTATAGTGAAGATAGCACAACCCAGTTTCTGCACAAGATGCTAATTGTGATTGTAAGAAGAAAGCATAAAAAATATGACATTTTTTTCTTCCATTATTATGTGATGTTCTACCTCCTAGTAAAAAAAATCGCAAAACACGGACTTAGTACATTTACGCCAACAAGATGTTGAGTATCTACGAAAAACATGAACTATTTTTGATTATAATGTGGCAGTTATAACATTTCATAAACAGCTGAAAATAATGAAATAAATTTTTGCACTCGTGAATACCCCTACACGAGCTTCTGAGTCAGTGGTAAATGTTATATCTTCCTAACATAGAAAAACATTTTGCTTTTTGAAATTCAGTGACACTGCAGAATGCTAAAACAGACTTCTTATCCTTAGAGAGAATATTTTCTCGAATATGAATGAGAAATGTTCTCTCATGTTATCAAATAAATTAGAGTATTTCTTGGCTATTTTTGCGAAACAATAGTTTTAGAATGTCTTTGAAACTCTAACGTTGACTGATGTACAAGAAACAATAGCTTCCACGGTAGAGAAAAAGAGAGACCAGTGTACGCAGCTTGCCATGATGCATGCACTAATTACTCGCTGTGCTTTCCGTCAGAAGGTCGATGGAGCGTTTATATGAACATCAGGCTCCAGAATTGGCCTTTATTGTTAAGATAGCTATTCTTAAATCAAGATATTACCACAATTCTGTGGAGACTTGTTAGAAGACTGCGCGCCGTGTAACCCGATGATGCTCTTTCGAATCATGTCCGATACAATCCGCAACCGTTCAACAATCACCCTCCACCCAAAAGATTTGGTAGGCGATATATTCATCATACGCATATTTCGTACAATTGCTTGAGAGATGTGCTCATTACAAATGGTTCAAATGGCTCTGAGCACTATGGGACATAACTTCTGAGGTCATCAGTCCCCTAGAACTTAGAACTACTTAAACTATCTAAGCAAAGGACATTACACACATCCATGCCCGAGGCAGGATTCGAACCTGCGATCGTAGCGGTTCCAGACTGTAGTGCCTAGAACCGCTCGGACACTCCGGCCGGCAGTATTTTAAAACAGCATACTTAAATACCTTTGTTTACCACAAGCCTTAATTTTTGAACAGGTTAGGCTCTGTTACTGATGCCACGCAAATGAGGTAGCATGTTAAGGTCTACAATTATACTTTGCCATTTAACACGCGTCGTGAAGAGGAAAGAAAGACTCCAGCTAATTAACTGAAAGTCACTTCTTGGATTCAGTATTTGAAAATGCGCTTAAAATCAACAGACAAAGGTGAGAGCCAAGTCTACACTCTCAAGCAGCACACGCAGAACACGAGGATAAGGTGAACATTAAATAAACTGCTCCTTGTTCAATGATTTACACACCGAATTACTGCACACGCCGGAAGCCCCAGTTGCTTGCAAATGACGCAAATAATGGTCAAAACGTCTTAAGTCCAATGGTATCCGCAGGATAGGAGTTTCATTGGACAATCAGGCCTCATCTCCTTGGATCCACATGCGACCAAGACAGTAACGTTGGCTGCTATCACGGCTTTAACGATGCGTTACACCTGACACGAGTCACACCAAACCATAATGAAAACGGCGTGGCCTCCTGTCCGTTCCCAGATGTCCGCAATCAAAGTTCCTCCTCCCGACCGACGCTCTCCCGCAAACACGGAAGGAAGCCGGCCGCAGCAACGCCACAGCGCCCTCTGGCTAGGGTAAGAATACAGTAGGGCGCGAAGCGGGAATTTCAAAAGGACCGCGTTACAGACAAGGAGGAAACGCAGAGGACCAACCGTGACATTTCGTCACGGTTCACCTGGAAGTAAACGAAAGCATGGGAAGTCGTAGGGCAAGGTGTCTGTCACCATCGTAATTACGACTAGTAAACCTCCCCAATCTCCCGGGTACCCGCCGGGCGCGCTCAGCTATGACTCCAGCAAAGTTCTCCTCCGAAAAATTGTTCAAAGCTACACCCTCAGTGGGTAAAGTCGTGGTGACGATCTTCTGTCTGGGAAAACGCAAGGCTTTATACAAGTCTGCAGGCGATAGGAGCTCACAGATCTTGATTGGATCGTTCTTTCTCATCCACCCTGCAGTCGGGGTCTCGCTTCATCCAACTTCCATCTCTATTTTCCAATGAAGGATGCACTCCGCGGGAAGCAGTACGTGGATGATAGATTCCGGCGGGGTCAGGGATTTTCTCTGCCTCGTGATAACTGAGTGTTGTGTGCTGTCCTTAGGTTAGTTAGATTTAAGTAGTTCTAAGTTCTAGGGAACTGATGGCCATAGATGTTAAGTCCCATAGTGCTCAGAGCCATTTGAACCATTTGATAGGGAGATTACAGATGCAGCAAGGCTTTGGTTTTGACGTCGACCGGAAGAATGGTGCCATGCAGGCTGTAACCTCCCCCTCACTTTTCAACCTTAATGACAGTGAAAAATTAAACCCGGTGTACCTAATGGAAATTTGGGAAAAGCAATCGTCACTGAAGTTAATCTGTCGATAAAGAGGGAGGAAGGGTTACATCTGAATGAAAGGGAAAATGCAAATGAAATTGGTGGAAATTAATTTTGAAAAAGGGTAAAGTTATTAAAGAAAGTAAATGTGCGGTCGTTACGTTAACAATTAACTGGCGTTAATTAGATATTTGAGATTTGGGGAAAATTACGGTCGCCAGTCCTATGGACAACTACTATAATAACTGAAAAAGAAAGGTTAATGCACATATAATTAGCACTAAAAGCGTGGCAACTGAAGGTTGACACGTATTGTATGAAAACTGAATATTTGTCAGAAGTAATAAATTTCGCTACACTCTGACTTAATTTAGCAAAAGAATTATTAAATCCGGAAAATTGAAAGTTAATTTAGTGACTGAAATTAATAGTGAGCTTTGTTTCTGAAGCACTACGAAATTAAATAAAATAAGGTTAGCCTTGGGCTACCTCAAGAATCATCTCAAAAGCAACTTGAATCTACGCAATTTAGAAATAAGAGACTTAACTTTGAACTTGAATTACATGATTTTGAAGAATTAACAAAAGTAAAATTTAGTACATACCAAGCTGAGCTGCAGTCACAGGTAAGCTAAAATATGGTAACAAAACTCTCACTCTTAATTTGTGTTTGTGTAATCTAAATATAGTTCTGTTTGGTTATTGTAGCCAGCTATGAATACTTTAACTGACCTTTGAAATTAAAACAGTAAAATGGAATGATATTACTTTAATGCTGGCCTTTGAATTTCAACGACACTCGGGTTCATTTCGGAAAAGGAAGGGACCCTGCTTGGTAATGCAATTGGGACAATGAGCAACAAAAGTTCATGCTAAGTTGCTGTATTTTAGTGATGCAAATGGAACAGTTTGAAAAGCTGAGGTCTGCCATACAGTTTTAAAACTTTACGTGCTTTCAGTCTTCCTTGTTGGTTGCTTGAAGGTTTGAAGTCGTCGATAGAGGAGGTGGCGACAATCACGTATAGTCGGCCGTCGCTGTTGCAGAAGCTGGATGTTGGCGCGCCTTATTCTCGACACGGTCACCAGGCGAAAAGGGCTCTTGAAGTGTGCCAGGCAATGTTTCCCGTCCGCGACACCTTGCCAGAAACTATCATACCAAGTCGAACGCAATTACATGCTGCCAAAACCCGAAAGAGTGGCAACTCGCGGGAGCATCACTCAATACACCTGCTCCACCGCCCTACTCCATCCAGCCTCCGCTCTGCCCGCGCTCCACGCGGCAGAGTTAACACTCGCCAAGATCCTAAACACTTTGGTTCTCCAAACGACCTATCGATGTAATCGTTCGAAAGCATAGTTTTCCCTAGGCAAGAAAAAATGGCTCTGAGCACTTTGGGACTTAACTTCTGTGGTCATCAGTCCCCTAGAACTTAGAACTACTCAAACCTAAGTAACCTAAGGATATCACACACATCCATGCCCTAGGCAGGAGTCGAACCTGCGACCGTAGCGGTCACGCGGTTCCAGACTGAAGCGCCTAGAACCGCACGGCCACACCGACCGGCAAAACACAGCTACCCTAGGCAAGACCTAGCGTAAAAACACAAATAATATTTACAAAACAATTCAATTATACATAGACATAAATGCATAAAAATTTATACAAATTGTAAAACAATTACAATATCTAAAGACACAGAAATATCATATCTTCAGGTAACAAAATAAGGAAAAACTTTATAGTACAATAGATAGAAATAGGAGGATATGCATTTCCGGCGTTGCAAGGCATACAGGTGCTCCCAGTGTTACGGACGCCAAAAACAGCTAGACGTACTGAATACTGTATAGTTTATACTACTGTAGATTAGTGTATAATACTCCAGTATTGTCAATAGCTATACACAGGAATAGAAACAAACATTTAAGAAAGTCTGTATTATTATCAGGTTGCTAGATAATGGCACTGTAACCCGAAATAGGCCCATCGCAAACGCTTACAGCACTAACCAACATTGATTTGGATTTTTCTACTTATAATGTCTCTGAAGCACGTACATCGCGCTGTGGGCGCTCGAGAATACCAACTGTTCGTTTCTCCATGGTTATTACAAAACTCCTTCCCAGAGGGTATCTGTTTCATTTATTACGCGATTATGGTTGTCGATGTTAACTGGAACATTCGGAATATCGAACCGAGATGGAGTAAACGAAGAATCTATGAAACGCACACAAAAATAAATTCTCCCAGACTACTCAAACAAATGCTAACCGACGTAAAACTATTGCCGAACGGGAGGTCCTCATCTGGAGCTCGCGGACGGGCGGGAGGTGATACCCTGTTTGTGGCCGCCACAGTTCCGTTCTGTGAGCCACGCTCCCCCTTTGCCGGAAAGTTTTAATCTCAAGAACAACACGGGAAGCGGTGACTGCCGCGCAGAGTTACGCTAATGCGGCCGCGCAACTTGCGGCAAGTTTTATATTAAATTTCAGAGTCCCTACTTCCTGCACACGCTCAGAGTGCGTGCTCGTGTCAAAGCGCGAACCGGGAGAGCTTTTCAAAGTTACGCGAACCATATCTCTCCTGGCGGCACGTACGTCGGTGGCTAAACCTAAGGATTCATGGAATGCCTGTAATGCTTGTGTGGTGCTCGTTCGGATCTGCTTTCAACGTGCGTGAAATTAGCTACAGTAAGAGGGCAGTCGGTCGTAAATGAAAGGCTTGGTGCAGTAGAGGGACTCGTGAACTCCGGTGTCAAATGAGTCAGATTTATAATTTCAGGACTATTCGAAGTCGGCCTCAACTGAAGGTTCACTGAAGTAGATATCGTCTGCAGCCCGGAACAGAACCGTCTTTGGTGGTGGTGGTGGTGGTGGTGGTGGTTGTGTTGGTGGTGGAGGAGGAGGAGCAGGACATGAAGTTCTGTATTAAGCATGATTCAGGAATGAACAGATTTCACTGGATCCTCGTTTACTCTGACCAGCTGGAATCTTAGGTCAGCTGGATTCCCGAAAATCCGGATTATACCGAAATAAAAAAAATTGAATGATTTTTTAAAATGCTCTAATACAGAGGGTTCCAAAAAAATGTATCCACTGTTTAAAAGTCCATAACTGGCAAACTAATTGACGGAGTTGTCTCATCTTTGGTAGTGTAATAGTTTGTAGTTCTGGCAATCGCCACACAAGCGTTGTATTGCGTTGTTTTGTTTTGTCAGATGACAGTCGCCCGGTAGTCAGTGTTTTGTTCCTAGTTGCACCTAGTTACTCGAGTAAACATGGCTGGCGCAAGGCTTACATTCGATGAAAGGAAGTCAGTTGTGAAGTGGTATTTCAAGTACGAAAACATTTATGACGTTCAACGGCAGTGACGAAATGAGTATCAAACAGAGCCACCGACACGTTTAACGATTTGTAAGAGACGATTAAACAGTGTACTTTCGAAAGACGTACAGTACAGAATCGGTATGCCAATCATGCGAAATCGCCGTGACCATTGAAGCAATCATCTACCCGTCGCACAAAGTTGAAGACACTTTTTGGTAAAACACCGTGTGGTGCTGCGTGAAGAAGTCCGTAAAATCCTGCTACACATTCTCGTCCGACAGCAATCGTTGATCCTTGAAGGCCTTTTTTTAAGGGACCGAAGGCTTTATAAATCGCATGTCAGAGATGGCGACTGTAGGGCGGATGCTCAAGTGTCTCCCACTTCAGTTGCCCTAACGATTGCTTTACGACATTTGCAACATGCGGATGTGCATTTTTATGATACAGCATCATCCATTGTCGTGCACCATTCCACAAGGTTGGTATTCGACAGACAGACTGCCTCTCCGATGGGTGTCTGCCGGTGCTCGTTCTTCGGCAGCCAAGGCAATAATAACAGCACGTTGGTTCTGGTTGTACATATTTGATAATAACATCGCCATACATCACTTTTCCATATTTACTGCACGCGCGTCGGCAAGACACAAACGCCTCACTAATCCCTTGCATACATGTTGGTGCATCAGAGTCGCCGCACTTTGTGTGTAAACTGCAGCAACGCACCCGAACGGAAGTTTTTTCATAGCACTTTGAACATTTAATTAAATGCAAACCCAAAAACTATACTTTATTTTCACAAAATAATTTTATCAGACGTTGAAAAACATTGTTTTATATGCTGAAATAATACTATTTAAGCCAAATTATTACGTCGTTTATGTGCAGCCATTTCATCATCAATCGGCTGAAATTGTTTGTACCAGGCACTTCATCTGTTGTCGATATTACATCGAATACTGCTCAATTACTATGCTTAAAAGCAGAACAACCAGAGGAAAGTAAGCAAAATCTGGATGAAAGAAAGGTATGACTTAATGTGCGCCGGATAAATGAGGTTTCACTGTAGTGATTTGAGATGATGAAAAAATAATCACAATAATCACCTTAGGCGGTTTGTACCAGGGAGGAAGTAGACCTACTGTAATAATGATAGCCGGCCGGAGTGGCCGAGCGGTTAAAGGCACTACAGTCTGGAACCGCACGACCGCTACGGTCGCAGGTTCGAATCCTGCCTCGGGCATGGATTGTGTGATATCCTTAGGTTAGTTCTAACTTCTAGGGGACTTATGACCACAGCAGTTGAGTCCCATAGTGCTCAGAGCCATTTGAACCATTTTTTTGTAGTAATGACGATGAAGGAATATGCATTGTAATCATATGAAGGGGCTGAGAGAAAGCACAAAGTATGGTATTAAGGATGAATGAAGCACTCCGTCTTCAGGCTACGAGTGGCCTACCGGGACCATCCGACCACCGTGTCATCCTCAAGGGAGGATGCGGATAGGAGGGGCGTGGGGTCAGCACACCGCTCTCCCGGTCGTTATGATGGTATTCTTGACCGAAGCCGCTACTATTAGGTCGAGTAGCTCCTCAATTAGCATCCCGAGGCAGAGTGCACCCGAAAAATGGCAACAGCGCATGGCAACTGGATGGTCACCCATCCAAGAGCTGGCAACGCCCAACAGCGCTTAACTTCGGTGATCTCACGGGAACCGGTGTATCCACTGCGGCAAGGCCGTAAGGATGAAAGAAGGAGCAGCCAATCATCTCAGATAAATGATGGAGAATTCGAAGTAATATATTTATCGACAGCGATATTTATACTCTACAACCCACCGTAATGAAAAGGGCGGAAGATATGTCCCACTGTAAAGGTTGTCAGGCTTTTTCCCGTTCGTTCACAAATGGAACACGGTAAGAAAGATTGCTTAAAGGTCTCCGAGCTCGCTATAATAATTCTAACATTGTCTTCGCGATCCCCGTGGGAGCGATACGTAAGGGGTTAAAGTATATTATTAGATTCATCGTTTAAAGCTGATTCTAGAAACTTTTTCGGTATGGAATGAATTTATTTCCGTTTATGCTCACAAACTCGTTACGTCCTCAGACTACCAGTTTTGGTCAGCAGTGACCGACCATCTTAAGATCTGTTTTAAAACATGTACTAATATAATGGGGACATAGTGGCATCGTAGAAAGACACCACTATGGCTCCATTTTAAAACACATCTAACGATGGTCATTGCTGACCAAAACCGGTAGTCAGATAACCTAACAAGTTTGTGATCGTAGATGAAAATAAAGAAATTTATTCTATACTTTCTGATTCACTGTTCAGTTCCCAGCTTGTGATTCACGGGATAATTTACCTCTATAATCAAAATTCTGCAATTTCAATTCTTTCAGCAACTGCATTACACTCTCCGATGGGTCAAGCAACCTGCGACCGTTCGTGCTGCTATCTTTGTATCTGTTCACTGTGGCCTTTTAGTCCTATTTCGTGAGAGTCCTACACATTTGAACTGTAGTCTAGGCTGGTTTGCGCATGTGTTTTCCTTGCTCTGTCATTTGTAGATGAGTTTCCCTTCCCTAGAATTGTAGCAATGAGCCGCAGTCTGCCACCTACTTTTCCTACGGCTCAATGTATGTGATCGTTCCATTTCAAATCCTTACAGATCTTTACACCCAAGTATTTCTATTAATTGACTGATTTCAATTTGACTTACATACGGGTATATTGTCGACATAGTATACTAAGCCTTCTTTCGTTTTGTAAAGCGCATAATTTCACATTTTCTCTATCATTGCAGCACTTCGAAATATAGTCGAGAGCTGACTGAATATTTATTCAGCTTCTTTCATCCAGTACTTCATTAATTGTAACAGTATCCATCTGCGAGAAGTCTGAGTTTATGATTAAAAATTGTCTGCAAGGTCTTTAATATGCAACATGAACACAGTTGCCTGAGGTACACCTTAAGTTAGTTCTATCCGCCGATGACTCTCCATCCAACATAATGTACGTGCCTGTCCCACCTCCCCCCCCCCCTTTCAATCCAGTCAAACATCTCGCTCGACACCCCATATCATTGTATTTTCGACAACATACGTATGTGTGGTACTAACACCTTTCGGAAGTAAAAAGCACTGCATCCACCTGGATGCCGTGATCCATGACTCTCAGGATGTCATGTAAGAAAAGCGCGGGTAGTTTTTCACATGATGAATCTTTTCGAAAATCGTGCTGGTTGGCATGGAGGAGTCATTCTGTTCAAGATACGTCTTTGCATTTGAGCTCAGAATATATTCAAAGTTTCTATAACAAATGGATGTCAAAGCTATTAGGTAGTAGCTCTGATTACTTCTGCAGACCTTCTTGCAGATGTATGTGACCTGTGCTTTCCTCCAACCAGTGGGAACAGCATTTTGAGCGAGGGGTCTTCAGTGTATTATGTTAAAAGTAGGGCTATATCAGGGATACCATCAATCCCTGGGGCATTATTCAGTTTCAGTGACTTCAGCTATTTCTCAGCTCAACTGTCACTAATACCTGTTTGACTCACCTTTGATGTGTTGCGAGAATTAAATTGGGCGTTCGGCCTCCGTTTTCTTTCGTAAAGGAATGTTTGAAAACAGAGTTAAGCAAGTGCGCTTTCCGTCTGTTACCCCTAATTTCAGTTCCTGTCTCGTCCGTGGGAACAAAGTTTGGCTTGGAGAAAAACTGTGCTTCTTACAATCTTTTCATACGGGCATAGTTTCTTTGTGTTTTGTGAAATATATTCTGATAATATTCTGCTACCGTGGACACTGAAGGCTTCATGCATTGCTCTTTTGACAGCCAAACGTGTTTTTATTCGTCGTCTCGTTATGTATAGCATTATGCTTTGTTTTACATCAATCACAGTAGTAATTGCTTTTTATAATTTTCTTCACGCAGACACTATACTATGGACGGTTCTTCCCGTCGTGAACTGTTCTACTAGGTACATATCTATCCAGAGGATGTCGACTGTTCATTCATACTAAATCTATAGTTCCTCTACATGCTCTTTTCCCAAGTCAAAAGCTTCAAGTTCCTCATTCAGATATGACACTACTGTTCAATCTGGGTATCTTCAAAGGGGTCAGACCTATTTCGTGCCATTGAATCCAATGTACTTTGCCAGACAAAAGTGTGAAGCACACATACGACATGGCCACAGTCAATGTACTTTATACATGTACTCACCATTCCCTGTGACAGGTACTAAGGCCACTAGAGTGTATTATTGTTTTCGTGTTTAGTGCTGCCACCAGGCCTTATAGGATCCATAACTGACGTGAACATCCTTAGATATTGAGTGATCACTGTGAAAAACACGGATCTGCCCCGTGCTTGTGTAACATAGGATTATCAGCACCTGATAGAGTTTGAAATGGGTCTCTTTGGGTGTCTTAAGTTTTCTCTACTGCTGGATTCATGAGCCCTCTAGATTTGTGGGGCATTCAGATGTGACAGTTACCCGATGATGGACTGCGTGGGGCCCTGAAAGAGGGCTTATTCGTCATCAAGTGTTCCGTCAAGTGTCCGGTTAGCCCAGTCTCATCACCAAAGGGGAGGGTGAATCCTTGTTCTGCACCAGATGCCTGTCATCTCGACTGCTAGTGACACGAGGCCGTTGGGATCCAGCATGGCGTTTCGTATTATGAGTATGGGGCCGACTTGGGTAGAGGTCTTATTCTTCCAATGTTTTGGAAGACACATAGGTGATATTCTTGGCGTCGTGTGGGTAACAGTCGGGTATGACTTCCAGTCCTGCGTCCTCAGTATTGATGTATCGAAGTTCTTACAGTAGACTAATGCTCGTCCACACAAGGAAGTGTCTCAGCGAACCAAGTGCATGATGATGATGATGAGCACGATCCCAGATCTGTCAGCGATAGAACACGTGTGGAAGCTGCTTTTACGTCAGCAATGTCCAGGTGCCAGTATCAAGAATATCATGGACAACTCAGTCAATTTCTGCGTGTGGTGTACCGCAGCAGTATATTTGTTAAAATAAATTTTAAACTTTCCCATCTCGGCTATTGGCGACAGACACTCCGATTATTGAAGCTCACACACTCACAGGCCATTACCAAGTGCAGTAGGTTCCAGTGTATTGCAATATATCCCATTTTTAAACGGCGGACATTGGATGCGCTCGCTCTTGTACATGGTATGTCTGCCGTTCAATACTTGGGTGGTACCTGTTACACTACTGGCCATTAATATTGCTTCACCAAGAAGAAATGCAGATGATAAACGGGTATTCATTCGACAAATATATTATACTAGAACTGACATGTGATTACATTACGTGCATGGCGTGTACAGGTACAGCTGCCCATGCAGATTCAACACGATACCACAGTTCATCAAGAGTAGTGACTGGCGTATTGTGACGAGCGAGTAGCTCGGCCATCATTGACCAGACGTTTTCAATTGGTGAGAGATCTGGAGAATGTTCTGGCCAGGGCAGCAGTCGAACATTTTCTGTATCCAGAATGGCCTGTACAATACCTGCAACATGCGGTCGTGCATTATCCTGCTGAAATGTACGGTTTCGCAGGGATGGAATGAAGGGTAGAGCCACTGGTCGTAACACATCTGAAATGTAACGTCCACTGTTCAAAGTGCCGTCAAAGCGAGCAAGAGGTGACCGAGACGTGTAATCAAGGGCACCCCATACCATCACGCCGGGTGATACACCGGTATGGCGATGACGAATACACTCTTCCAAAGTGCGTTCATCGCGATGTCGCCAAACACGGATGCGACCATCATGATGCTGTAAAGAGAACCTGGATTCATCCAAAAAAATGACGTTTGGCCATTCGTGCACCCAGGTTCGTCGTTGAGTACACCATCGCAGGCGCTGCTGTCTGTGATGCAGCTATGGTCTCCGAGCTGATAGTACATGCTGCTGCAAACGTCCTCGAACCGTTCGTGCAGATGTTTGTCGTCTTGCAAACGTCCCCATCTGTTGATTCAGGGATAGAGACGTGGTTGCACGATCTGTTACAGCCACGCGGATAAGATGCATGTCATCTCGACTGCTAGTGATACGAGGCCGTTGGGATCCAACTTGGCGTTTCGTATTACCCACCTGAACCCACGGATTCCATATTCTGCTAACAGTCATCGGATCTCGTCCAACGCGAGCAGCAATCTCGCGATACGATAAACCGTAATCGCGATAGGCTACAATCCGACCTTTATCAAAGTCGGAAACGTGATGGTACGCATTTCTTCTCCTTACACGAGGCATCACAACAACGTTTCACCAGGCAACGCCGGTCTACTGCTGTTTGTGTATGAGAAATCGGTTGGAAACTTTCCTCATGTCAGCACGTTTTAGGTGTCGTCACCGGCGCCAACCTTGTGTGAATGCTCTGAAATGCTAATCATTTGCATATCACAGCATCTTCTTCCTGTCGGTGAAATTTCGCGTATGTAGCACGTCATCTTCGTGGTGTAGCAATTTTAGTGGCCAGTAGCGTACAACATATTGGCACCTACTGCATTTGAATATGGCCTATGAGGCCGAAACTGGTCAATCGTGGGAGGGTTAATATACTGGATATTTAACAGCAACCATCGAGGTGGAAACCTTCAAAATATCTTTTATTAAAGACATATCTTACATTAGTTGTGGGCCAGCTAGCCTCTGGAGTTTATGCAACGTAACACACTTCCAGCCGAATCATTGCATGCATCCAGGCCAGTGTGGGTGCGACGTCATACCCATAAGTGGGCTAGTTCATTGTAGCTCTGACTCACTGAAATAATAACACAAACCCCCTCATTCCATGAAATTTCATTTCTTTTCCTCCTTCCCTTCTCTGTGCTTCACTCTCTTTGTCAGGCAGTTTATTTCCAATTTGAATGGAATTCCTAACTGTTATATGTAGGTATGTAGTAACAATGTGCAAGATTACGCCCAAATCTGACCAAACTATAGTTATAACGCCTGTTGGATGAGTTTTCTCCGATAATAACATGTGACTGAGGAACTGCACTAGTGAATTAAGACTTTCTCGGAAGTTTTCTGTTACGTCATGAGGTGAGTGTGGTAGTCTATAGAATGACCCAATGGTAATTTTGTGCTGATACTAAGTCTTGCCTAGAGAGTCTAGCATGAAGCTTCAGTTCCTTATATCGCTAGGTTTGAGTTTCTTCTCTCTTGAGACAAACCACCGCCTCCATTTCCCATATCGTTCCGCTATAAGATTAATTTTCTCCCAAATATCTCACTGCTCTTAATTTCTGGTTTTGATGAGATTTCTGTTCCCAGTATTATGTGAGATTCCCTGTCTTTTAGGGGCTTCTCCTAGAACTTTGCTGTGATAGTTGTGCGGATTTCTTTCGATCTTTCCGATCTCCTGTAATTACCATTATCTGTATGTAATGGAGAGTCGTCTAATTACCATATATGGTCAGCTACCTGGATAACATCCTCTGATGAGTAGTACACATCTCCATTTATGGCGCAGGTCTAGGCAGTGACAGCCTAGCTCGTTACAGAACTTTCGTAGTCTGTAGTTGAAGCCTTCCACTCGAGCCAGAACCAGGGCTACGATCAGTTCTGGGGACAGTGTTGCAGATTGTGACCTTCGTTCAAACTCCATGAGTATTCCCATACTCCTCATCAATAGCTGGAATTATCCCAGTATGATGTCAGATCCTAGACGAAAGGCGTCGTTTGTTCCAACGTTCTTCACAATCTGCAGTTTGTTGCACCTTGTTACCTCAGTGCCTGCTGGAATAGCTGCTTCAACATACTGCGTGAAGCCCACGTGCATACGGACTGAGTCCACGGAGTGCTGTTTCCCATCACGTGCCACAAGTTCAGGAATAGGTATCATTATTAGCCACTAGTTTCAAATGCTGATGATTAGTAGATCCCTCCTCTTTTGCATTTGTCTCCCCTTGACGTGGGAAACAGTGAGTTTCTCAACTAGTAATGGGGGTCTCACTGGCTCAGTTTCAAATGCAGTGACGATAACATGTCAAACGTGCGTTATGGCAGAAGATGACCCAGTAAGAAAGAAAGTAACTGGCAAGGAGATTTTGGGTTCGTGTCCCAGTCAAGCAGAGAATTTCGACTCGTCAGTATTCGTAATGAGACGTCTCAGCACACTGGTGAGTGAGATATACATTCAGGACTCATTTTCATTTTCCTACTTTGGTAACAGATTCGAATTCGCGATAAATTTGGAGAGTTATTGGCTTATCACAATTAATAAAATACTCCTGGCTATTATGCCGTTGTCGAATGGATTTCACATTAAAAAACAACGTTTCGTTCCTGTCTGCGGAGGACATTTTTAAAGGGGAGCACAGCTTCTTTGAGTGTCCGATTCACAACCTAGCTCTAGTGACAACAGCAAAGGTACGTTTACGGGCGCTTCCGCGTGATGTCACGTGCTTTGTATATCCAAGCGCAACTTGCCGGTGTCGGTGTCTGCCATCCACTGTCGGTATCATCCCATGATGCATCAGGATCCAGATGTCATTCGTTTCAAGCCTTCCTTGTTGTACTGAAATTCCTCGGGTCTTTAACAGTTTCTTTGGCACCTCTTTATCGGCTTTCATGGTACCCAATTATGGCTGGCAGTACAAGAGTCCTATCAAAACGAATGTGGTGGTCTCCTGACTGCCAAGCTTGTTCCGCAGCAGTTGTCCCTTTCTCCAGTTGCCCTTGTATTCTTCCAGTCTTTTTTGACGATCGTTTGTGTAGTACTCGCGTATACCTCCGAACAAATACACCGAATCATAGAAATTCGCGCTTTTTCCAGAGGTCTGCGAGCAACCTTGGTCAATTTTAGGTAATCTTTTTCTTCCGGATGGGTCTTTAGATTACCACGACGTTCTGTTTTGTCAAGATTTTTCCTTTGCTGTCAGTAACGTCCTGAACAAAAGGCAGGAAAACTATCGATCTCACAGTAGCTTGTGCGTCGCTATGATTTTTGCGCTGCCTTTATATAGCTCTTTTTACCTGAGCAGATGAATAACAGTTCTTGAGCGGTGCCTTGGTGAGGGGTTCTAGTTCCGCATCAAGAAGGTCTTGTCGGGAAAGCTCTGTACGCCAATGTTTTATGACGCCTCGCTTTTGTTGCAGGTGATGGCTTTAATTCGGTTTCAATAAACTGTGTGGCATAAACAGCAATCATCTTCCTTGAAAACTTCGGCTCAAGAAAATTTAATCTTCCACCTGCCTCCTCATCCATGGTAAACTGAATCTTCCGAAATGTGCTCCTCAGATGGGGACCATACGTTAGGTTTTAATGTGGAATCCATCCAATCACGGTATAATAGCCCAGAATATTTTATTAACTGACATGTCCGGCCGTGAAAGTTTACGTTTTACTGGCGTATGTGCCAGAACTGAAGCCACCTATATGACCCTTCTTCTATGCTCTCTTTACATTTTAGTTGCGGCAGCACCACATTTCTCAAGACATGAGAAAGCGTACGTCAGCGCCATGATCACATAAGCGCTCTTTCTCCCGCCGCAGGTGATGAGTAGCTCTCGCCTCAACAGAAGTCTGATTTCACAATCTACTTGCCTAAGTGTTTGCCAGCGGCGCAGGCCGTCATACACGGAACAGCACGTGAAGACGGTAAACATAGTGTACGGGCTTCAGGTAGCTTTTAGGCAGATTAAACGCCGAGAGGTGGCCTGTCGCGCTGTCAGTTGCTCGGCCCGAGTTGTGTTACTATTCATCAAAGGCTTTCAACGTAATTTCGGGCTCCTGCTTTGCAGTACGGTTGCTTAGTATGGTACGTACAATGTTGGATGTAAATCAGTTTTATAAACAAGCTATGTTCTTTTTACTGTAACAAAAACTTTCCATTAACATTAACTTTAGAGAAGTTTCCTCTATTTTTAATGCAACTGAAAAAAATTGGTGGAACGATAATGAATTGCTAGGTAAATGACACTTCTGCTGCCAGCATACAACCGATGCATTTAATTTTAGTTTGAAATTATAGCATGCGAGTCCAACGAAAGACGCGATACAAGAGAAATACGCCAGCCACAGTGGTATGGCAAAGATCTCACAGTTTCAGATCCTACATTCAGTGAAAATTACATTTTTAATTTACGGAAATTCAGTGAGGAAATTATTTTAAATTACAGTACAGGGACGTGACAAACGTTTAAATTAACACTGATCACCAAAGTACAGACAATGATAGGAAAATAGATTCCCCATTGCAGGTAATATGCAGATTTAGAAACAGATAATCTCTTTGGCCACATGGCACATGTGATGAATTAATAGAATACGGGGACAGCCATTATATCAGCGGCTTCATATTTTGTTTAACAGTATCATCAAGGAAGATTGGACATCAATAGATTGAAGTTAAAGTATTAAAATTGCAATATATGAAAAAGGAGACAAGCATGTATGTTAGATAATTACCGAGAAGTTACCCCGCTTGGTATCACCTTAAAACTATGAACATCAGTGATTAGATACAGAATACAGAATTCTATAAAAATAGCAGAAAAACACCAATAATTCAGGTGAAAAAGGAGCACTGTACATATTATTAGCTTTCATGACTTAGATAGGAATAGAAAAAGGATATAATTCCAACTTTAATCGACAAGAGAGAGTATTAGGGAACGATTGACAAATACATGGGAAAGGAATTCAGTAGAAGAAAAATGGATAGCCTTGAGAGATGGAATAGTGAAGGCAGCAGGGGATCAAGTAGGTAAAAAGACGAGGGCTATCAGAAATCCTAGCGTAACAGAAGATGTAATGAATTTAATTGATGAAAGGAGAAAATATGAAAGTGCTGTAAATGTACGAGGGCAGTTCAATAAGCAATGCAACACATTTTTTTTCTGAAACAGGGTTTTTTTTATTCAGCATTGAAATACACCAGGTTATTCCCCAATCTTTTAGCTACACGACACTATTTTTCAACGTAATCTCCATTCAATGCTACGGCCTTACGCCACCTTGAAATGAGGGCCTGTATGCCTGCACGGTACCATTCCACTGGTCGATGTCGGAGCCAACGTCGTACTGCATCAATAACTTCTTCATCATCCGCGTAGTGCCTCCCACGGATTGCGTCCTTCATTGGGCCAAACATATGGAAATCCGACGGTGCGAGATCGGGGCTGTAGGGTGCATGAGGAAGAACAGTCCACTGAAGTTTTGTGAGCTCCTATCGGGTGCGAAGACTTGTGTGAGGTCTTGCGTTGTCATGAAGAAGGAGAAGTTCGTTCTGATTTTTGTGCCTACGAACACGCTGAAGTCGTTTCTTCAATTTCTGAGGAGTAGCACAATACACTTCAGAGTTGGTCGTTTGACCATGGGGAAGGACATCGAACAGAATAACCCCTTCAGCGTCCCAGAAGACTGTAACCATGACTTTACCGGCTGAGGGTATGGCTTTAAACTTTTTCTTGGTAGGGGAGTGGGTGTGCCGCCACTCCATTGATTGCCGTTTTCTTTTAGGTTCGAAGTGATGAACCCATGTTTCATCGCCTGTAACAATCTTTGACAAGAAATTGTCACCCTCAGCCACATGACGAGCAAGCAATTCCGCACAGATGGTTCTCCTTTGCTCTTTATGGTGTTCGGTTAGACAACGAGGGACCCAGCGGGAACAAACCTTTGAATATCCCAACTGGTGAACAATTGTGACAGCACTACCAACAGAGATGTCAAGTTGAGCACTGAGTTGTTTGATGGTGATCCGTCGATCATCTCGAACGAGTGTATTCGCACGCTCCGCCATTGCAGGAGTCACAACTGTGCACGGCCGGCCCGCACGCGGGAGATCAGACAGTCTTGCTTGACCTTGCGGCGATGATGACACACGCTTTGCCCAACGACTCACCGTGCTTTTGTCCACTGCCAGGTCACCGTAGACATTCTGCAAGCGCCTATGAATATCTTAGATGCCCTGGTTTTCCGCCAAAAGAAACACGATCACTGTCCGTTGTTTGCAACGCACATCCGTTACAGACGCCATTTTAACAGCTCCGTACAGCGCTGCCACCTGTCGGAAGTCAATGAAACTATACGAGACGAAGCGGGAATCTTTGAAAATATTCCACAAGAAATTTCCGGTTTTTTCAACCAAAATTGGCCGAGAAAAAAAATGTGTTGCATTACTTATTGAACTGCCCTCGTAGCAGGCGAAAAGGAATACAATCGTCTCAAAAATGCGATTGGCAGGAAGTGCAAAATCGCTAAGCAAGGATGGCTAGGGGACAAATATAAGGATGTAAAGGTATATATCATTATGGGTTAGACAGATAGTGCCTACAGAAAAATCAAAGAGACCTTGCAGAAAAGGGAACCGCCTGTATGAATATCAACAGCTCAGGTGGAAAACCAGTCCTAAGCAAAGGAGTGAAAGCAGAAAGGTGCAATGAGTATATAAAGGGTCTGTACAACGGCGAAGTACTTGAGGGCAATATTATGGAGGAAATGAAGAAGAGGTAGATGAAGATGAAATGGGAGATATGATACTGCGTGAAGAATTTGACAGAGCACTAGAAAACGTAAGTCAATAAAAGACCCCGGGAGTAGACAACATTCATTTATAACTACTAATAGCCTAGGGAGAACCAGCCATCATAAAACTCTACTATCTGGTGAGGAAGATGTATGAGACAGGCGAAATACCCTCAGACTTCAAGCAGAATATAATAATTCTAATATGCATACGTGTTGACAGGTGTGAAAATTACCGAAATATCAATTTAATAAGTCGTGGCTGCATAATACTAAAACGAATTCTTTACAGACGAATGGAAGAATTGATAGAAGCTGACCTCGGGGAAGATCAATTTGGATTCCGTAGAAATGTTGGAACATGCGAGGCAGTACTGACCCTAAGACATATCTTAGAGGATAGACTAAGGAAAGGCAAATTTACGTTTCCAGCGTTTGTAGACTTAGAGGAAGCATTTGACAATGTTGACGTATACCCTCCTTCAAATTCTGAAAGGGGCGGGGATAAAATACAGGGAGCGAAAGGTTATTCACAATTTGTAAGGAAACCAGACCGCGGAGAAGCCCTCGGACGTTGGCGCGCCAGGTACATAGAGTCTGTGGCCGCGAGGTCGGCTTCAGTTCACCACCGGCAATGGAGGGTCAAGCTTTGAAAATGCCAGCCACTCGTGCTGGCGAAAGGTCAGTAAAATCATTAGATGAACGTCGACCGAAGAACCCGAGACAGAAGCCAATAGGCAGTTTGACATTATCTCCTTTCATCAATTAAATTCAATATCTCTTCTGTTACCCAAGGATTTCTACTAGCCCTCGTCTTTTTACCTACCTGATCCTCTGCTGCCTTCACAGTTTCATCTCTCAAAGCTACCCATTCTTCTTTTACTGTATTTCTTCACCCCCGCCCCCCCCCAATTCCTGTTAATCGTTCCCTAATGCTCTCCCTGAAACTCTCTACAACCTCTGGTTCTTCCATTTTATCCAGGTCCCATCTCATTAAATTCCAAACTTTTTGCAGCTTCTTCAGTTTTAATCTACAGTTCATAACCAATAGACTGTGGTCAGATTCCACATCTGCCCATGGAAATGTCTTACAATTTAAAACGTTATTCCTAAATCTCTGTCTTACCATTGGGTCATTCCATGTCAAAACAACCAATTGTACTACGTGACTTGAACCATGACCTCTCAGATTTGGATGAATTTTTTTTCAGGTAATGTACCCACTAACACTAGTTAAGATTTGAGATTTCAAATTTTTCTGATCTTTGTTTTTTTAGTTTCAAGGGTTTAAAAATCAAAAAAACCTCTGTTTTTGATCAATTGATGATTGTTTTAAAATGCTGTAGCTCAAATGCCATACAACCTAGAGAGCTCAACTTTCCACCATGTTTTCCTCTATAAATTCCGTTAGAGTTTATATGTAACATGACTATGCTACGTAAATCTGAAAATTTTAAACTATTCCAAAAAACTTTTTGAAATTTCCAAAATACGTACCCTTGGATTTCTTTATAAAAATTACATGTGTTGTCCAGTCCAACTGACTACATGCACGCAAAATTTCAAGAGGGGATCTCAATGGGTTCTTGTATAAAACAATGTTTTACTACCGCAATACACACTAGTGAGGTGAAAAGCAGACTACCTCTACTCTATGAATACTAAGGTAGGCCTATGTAATTCTAACAAACTTAAATTATTTTGTTAGCCTTTTTATGCAACATTACCCTCTTACTGTTTGTTAGTTCATTAAACGATATAGTGTTGTTTTAATTTTATGTTCATGATTCTTTTAACTATGCATCAGAAGGAAGTGAACACATTTTAATTGGTAATATACGTGCTACAAGTTAAAATTTTGAATAAAGCCACTCACCTTCATCCTTAGTTGTAAATGGCAGATATTATCTTTTTCTTGGTTTTCCATTGTTATTTGTAATCATTTACAACAAGTTCCTCATATTAGAAATTGGCATGTAAGTAATTTCACATGGGAAAAAGATTAACTTGTGGACATCTGCATGGATGGAACTGTATTTCTAATACCAATTGGTATTTACAAAGTTAATACACATGGTGTCTATAGAACTTAGTGTTTAGTGAGGGTAGGTGTAAAATAATTTAAATTTGCTTCTTTTATGATCTTTTAAGAAATTTTTCCAAAGCAAGAGAACGCAACTTCATTTCTTTAGCACTTAAAGTGTAGGTTCTTCCTGTAGCTGTTGTTGGATTCACTGTTTGTAAAAGAGTACTTCCTGGGACATTTAATATATCTCTTGGTTGTGGATAGTAAAAAGACTGGGCTGGACCCTTTGGGTGTAAAAAATTTATTTGGTACATGTCATTGTATATTTCTTCAGTGCATCCTAACTACCAAGAGTTGTCATATGTTACTGTCACAAAACCAGCAGTAATATTTTCCATATGTGACGGTGTTATTTGGTTCAGTGTTGTCACATATTCAAGAGACTCATCCAGACTAAAATGATAAGGCTTGACAGTAATTTGACTCTCTGTGCAGGGTTTATATGAGTGAAACTTTTGTATTCCCACAATCGCTTTTGAGTCACTAAGTTCATAGTCCTCTGTTGTGCAATATTCAAAGTCAATGTTTTTTTTATTTTTCCCATAGCAAATACATGAAGTGTTTGGGTGTTAAGATTTGTTAGTCATATGGCCTTTGTAAGCTGGCTTTAGCAGCTAGCTGCTTAACAGTTCTGCCAAGGCCATCACATGCGCTCTTGCCATGGGATGTTGCAAAGAACTCCCACTCTGTCTCAACTTCAAAATCAGTTTTATGCAAACACAAATTAAGGAAGTTTTCCTTATTTTTATATTGTGCAGCGCTGCCATCAGAAAAGTAAGTAATCTTTTTAAGTGCAAAAGGCAAGTTTTGCTTTATGATTTCTAGGAGTTTTTTCTGGAATACATAGAAAGCGACTGCATTATGTATCAGGAAATCTGATATGAAGACATACTGCAGATGTTTTAGCTTTCCCTCCCATTTATAATATATGATGAAAGGATGCAGTGAAGATTCCCCATTACATCAAGGTGGCCATAAGTGGGGTAGTGGACAAAACTAGAGCCTTGACCCTATATGAAAATCTCACGCTTTTTTTATAATAAAAAGTGAATGTCACACAAAATCGTATGATTCTTAAGTTATTATTTTTTATATATTTTATTCTCGCATTAAAATATCATTTAATGAATTAAAAACAATACGAGGATAATGTTGCATAAAAAGGCTAACAAAATAATTTAAGTTTGTTAGAATTATATAGACCTACCAGAGTATCCAAGGCCTTGAAAATAGTCTGCTTTTTACCTCACTAGTGTGTATTGCGGTAGTAAAATATTATTTTATACAAGAACCCATTGAGATCCCCTCTTCAAATTTTGCATGCATGTAGTCAGTTAGACTGGACAACACATGTAATTTTTATACAGAAATCCGAGGTTATGTATTTTGGAAATTTCAAAAAAATGGGTTTTTTTGGAATAGTTTAAAATTTTCAAGTTTAGGTAGCATAGTCATGTTACATATCAAATTGATGGGAATTTATAGAGGAAAATAATGGTGCAAGTTTGAGCTCTCTAGGTTGTATAGTTTTTGAGCTGCAGCATTTTAAAACAATCATCGATTGATCAAAAACAGAGGTTTTTTGATTTTCAGACCCTTGAAACTCAAAAACCAAAGGTCAGAAAAACCTGAAATTTCAAATTTAAACCAGTGTTAGTGGGTACATTACCTGAAAAAAAATTCATCCAAATCTGAGACATCAAGGTTCAGACTGTTAGCTGATTTGATATGAAATGACCCCATTATATAATCTATCTGAAACCTTCTGGTATCTCCAGGCTTCTTCCATGTATACAACCTCCTTTTATGATTCTTGAACCAAGTGTTAGCTATGATTAACTTATGCTCTGTACAAAATTCTACCAGGCGGCTTCCACTTTCATTCCTTACCACCATTCCATATTCACCTACAACGTTTCCTTCTCTTCCTTTTCCTGCTATCGAATTACATTCACCCTTGACTATTGAATTTTCGTCTCCCTTCACAGTCTAAATAATTTCTTTTATCTCATGATACATTTCATCAATCTCTTCGTCATCTGCGGAGCTAGTTGGCATATAAACTTGTACTACCGTGGCAGGCGTAGGGTTCGTATCTATCTTGGCCACAACAATGCGTTCACTACTCCCGCATTACCCCTATTTGATCCTGTATTTATAACCCTGTATTCAACTGACCAGAAATCTTGTTCCTCCTGCCACCGAACTTCACTAATTCCCACTATATATAACCTTAACCTATCCATTTCCCTTTTTAAATTTTCTAATCTACCTGCCCGATTAAGGGATCTGACATTACATGCTCCGACCCGTAGAATGCCAGTTTTCTTTCTCCTGATAACAATGTCCTCCTGAACAGCCCCCTCCCGGAGTTCCTAATGGGGGACTATTTTACCTCCAGAATAATTTACCAATAGGACGCCATCGTCATTTAACCATACAGTAAAGCTGCATGCCCTCGGGAAAAATTACGTCTGTAGTTCCTCCTTGCTTTCAGCCGTCCGCAGTACCAGCACAGCAAGGCCGTTTTGGTTACTGTTACAAGCCAGATCAGTCAGTCATCCAGACTGTTGCCCCTGCAACTACTGAAAAGTTTGCTGCCTCCCTACAGGAACCACACGTTTGTCTGACCTCTCACGAGCCTCCCCACCAACAGCAAGGTCCATGGTTCATGAGGGCAGCTGAACAAGTGATGAACTTCAAGTATTGAGACACCGTTATCAGGATAAAAATAATCGTAATCAATTTCAATAAGAAAAATAATACATCTTGTAATTTTATTTTCCTCTGAGATATTTAAGTCTCTTCTTAATCTACTTTAACGATTGTAGCAGAAGAAATGAATTTCGCATTTACAGCCAAAGCTTGGCTGAAAAACTAGGCGAAATGACTTTCTGATTTGCCGCTTGTACACTGGCTAAGAAAGAAAATTATGCACCAAGATAACAAAGTTGGATGCCAATGTTACTTCGTACAGATACACACAATCGGTGTAACGTAAATGAATAAAGTTGCAATTCTCTATAACAGGTAGAACAAACACAAGCGTACATTAGTGTAGTTCCTATCTGGTGTTATTACCAAGCCTGGCACAACGTAACTGGCGTAAACAGAGTCAGATGTTGAGTTATTACAGTGTAGGACACGGAGCTGTCTCTTACCCGTTTGAGACACTTTTATCAGCAGCTGACAGAATTTGAAGCGGGGTGTCATCGAGTGTCTGCAGTTTGTGCTGCGGCTGGGACTCAAACCTGGATCTTCCTGCTTGCTAGGCAGAAATGCTAACCATTACACCACCACAGCACTATGGTTAACACTGCTGTACGAACTACCCAAGTTGATTGCCTCCCCAACACACACTTCAATTCACAGCTTCAGCTTATTTTCCCTTACAATGTCATTACTGCCAGGGTTCTCCGCCGGCCAGTGTGGCCGAAAGGCTGTAGGCGCTACAGTCTGGAACCGCGCGACCGCTATGGTCGCAGGTTCGAATCCTGCCTCTGGCATGGATGTGTGTGATGTCCTTAGGTTAGTTAGGTTTAAGTAGTTATAGGGGACTGATAATCTGAGAAGTTCAGTCCCATAATGCTCAGAGCCATTTTGAACCATGGCTCTCTGGCATTAGAATAGCACCCCAGCGTTGGACGTAATGGGAAAGTCCTGTACGATTTATGATCTTAAAGATCTTATAATTGTATTTTTCCCTG
Source organism: Schistocerca nitens (assembly GCF_023898315.1). Lineage (NCBI taxonomy): Eukaryota > Metazoa > Arthropoda > Insecta > Orthoptera > Acrididae > Schistocerca > Schistocerca nitens. The sequence continues at coordinate 475,214,522 of NC_064621.1, read as the reverse complement.
AGACATTACGTCCCATAGCGTCCAACACTGTCGGAAATGTATAATGATTTCTATTTCTATGTTAATATTGTCTACAGAAAGTTAAAGTGCATGGAAGTGCACTTTTTATTGTTTACAGAGTGGCACAATCCATTATTGATTTATGAGAGTGTAGTTGTCCACCCCCAAAAGATTCTGAATAATTTCATAGAAGCCTGTGTCTTTATTGTAACATCTGAAAAGTTAGTGCACTCATTTGCTTTGACTTCACTGGTGAAATTCATGTCTTCTAAAAAGACATTTCTGACGAACAAATTACTGATTCATGAATTTTCTTCAAATCTTAGTAAAATATAATTATTTCCCATTCAATGGACTGTTACATCAACAACCTGTTAGGCTTGCGATGGGAAACCCATTATCAGGAATCCTAGCAGACGGGTTTATAAATTTAAAAAAAAAATTGAGCTGCTGCCTTAGGTTTATTTCATATTCCAGATATGTTGACAATATTGATTCAAAATGATAAATTGCTTTAGGATACGAGAGCTGATCTGTGTCCATATCGTTGAACTCGAATTTCGAGTCCGCAGCTAGTGTTCTAGTGGCTAGCTTTGCTGCCTCTGGATCACGGGGAACCGATGACCACGCAGTTTGGTCCCCCCCCCTCCCACCCCCACCCCCGCCCCTTCCCACACTCTTTTAAACCAACCAACCAACCAATCTGGATGAAGGGGTCCCGGATTAGATTCCCGGGTGGGTTGGGGATTTTCTCTTAACGGGGATGGTTGTTTGTGATGTCCTCACCATTTCATTATTGTCATCATCAATCGAGCGAGTGGCTAGATTGGATTGTGAAAAGATTGGATTGGGTACAAATTGGCGAGCGCTGATAACCGCGCAGTTGAGCGCGCCACAAGCCAATCATCATCATTATTGAAATTCGAATCAAGCTGCTCGCAATTGCCGGCCGCGGTGGTCTAGTGGTTCTCGGCGCTCAGTTCGGAACCGCACGACTGCTACGGTCGCAGGTTCGAATCCTGCCTCGGGCATGGATGTGTGTGATGTCCTTAGGTTAGTTAGGTTTGAGTAGTTCTAAGTTCTAGGGGACTGATGACCGCAGATGTTAAGTCCCATAGTGCTCAGAGCCATTTTTTTTTAGCTCGCAATTATAGAGGGTTATTCATATTTACGTCCGTTTTTTTACAAGACGACTGTGAGAAAACTTGACATACATAAATTAAGTGCATTGCAGTGGATAGATGTGAGAGGTTTCAACCCATATTACAGTTTTTCAGTATGGGTATTGTTTGTGATGTGGTAAACGTCAGTATGACAGTGAAAATCTTGCCATACATGAATGACAAGCATTCCTCCATTATTCACAATGTTTCGACGTACGTGCCAGCTAGGGGTGTCCTGTGCAATTACGCCACGGCGTGTATCACGTATCGAAATTTGGAGAGATAATCTGTCCACTAATCTGGGTCATTTCTGAGCATGTCATGTACCTTTCACGAGCGGTCTTCCGAAAGCGCCGAGGTACTTATGAATTAGCCTGCATGTTGTGTCTACTACCTCCAACTACAGGGTGCTTATTTAGGTAGTATTACCTTTCGAAGTCTCTTAAGGAGACCCGTCAATCTCGGCTCTATAGATTCGAGTAATTGTCGGTTTCAGTCAGATTACTTGCCCACAAACGGGAGCCCGAAATCGTCGCGTAATTGTGGTTGCCCGTCTGTTCCATAATTCGTGTGTTATCGACCGGGATGACGGCTCGACGGCGCGAGGTTTGTCCTGGTGACAGGCGTGCACGCCGGTGGGCGGTAATTATGCGGTGCGCGTCTCCCTGGGCTCTGGTCGATCTGCAGCGGCAGCGCAGACCGCAGGCCGGCCGTGCGTGTCACGTCACGCAGGGTGCCCGCATGTCGGCGGCTGACCGCCGTCTGCCCTGGCCGGGCGCCACGCGGACAACGTCTGCCGCCGGCGGCGCACTGCTTTTCATGACGTGTCTCTCTCCCGACAGTGACGCCATAAACAGGTGTACCAGTTCACTCATCCACACCATTCGTCTCCTTCAGAACATTCTACTTCCTGACCGCATCGAATAAGTACTCTTAGAAGACATCTGGTTAGCACACTTGACTCGCATCTGGGAGGACGATCTTTCAAACCCGCATGCGGCCATTCTTGGCGGCCTAGACATCAGGTGCCGACGGCACTACTCACAATCGCCCATCCGGCCTGGATCTCCGCCCCCCCCTCACCCCCTACCTTTTACAAATCCCTTCAGACCCTTGAACGCCATGTTCTCTGCCTCGCCTATCGCATCCGTCTCCCTTCCCCCACACGGATCCTGTACGACCTCATTCCGTTCCCCCACCTCCTCCTTTTCCTTGAAAGGATACGGATCCTGTACACCTCCTGTAAACTCGATCCTCCTCACCCGCTTGTCTCACCCATCCTCTCCCACCCCCACCCTCTGCTGCGCCTGTATTCCCACGTCCCACCCGGTCTCCATCTCTCCACCCTCCTTACCCCCTCCCAAGGTGACTTCCGCCAGCTCCCCCTCCCTGATGATGTCCTCCTCCCCTCCATCTTCCCCTCCTATCAACTTTGATCCTCCCCTCCAACTTCCTGTGTCTTTTCCTTTGGGCACCCTCCCTCCCTTCTCGCTCCTTTTCCCCCCATCCCCCCTTCCTCCACCCCTCTTCCCCCGGGCTTCCTCTCCTCCTTTCCCCCATCCCCCCTACCCCCTATCTCTGCCCGTGGCATCTCTGCTCTCCCCTCTCCCTCTCCCATCCCCCCTACTCCTCTCTTGGCAGGTCCCCGGACTCTTACACGCTCAGTGGACATTCGGGCGCCGGAGATCATCGCCATCAGTGTCTCGTGTGTGTGCCTTCGTTTTGTGTTTAGTGTTCTTTCGCCGTCACGCCACCACTGTTCACCTGTGCCGTCGCAGTCGTCCGTGTTGTGTGCGCCGTGTCAACTGCTGTTAGTGTTTTCTCTCGTCCAGCGTGAACGGCTTCATGTTCATTGTTTTTCGTGTCTACAGTTTTTGCCCGCCGTTTTTATTGTCTTATCTGTGCCAACCATATGTCATATTTATTGTACCACTCGCGGCTGAAGAGCAGCGTAATATGCTGCTGGCAGCCCGCCTTTGTATAAGGTGATTAAAATAACAATAAAGAAAAGAAAAAAAACCACCACTCGCGATATCTCAGCAGGTGTGGTTGCCGCGAGCTTCGCTCCTACGGAACGGACGTCGCTGGAAGTTATACTTCCGCAAGTCAGCGGCCAGACCAGCAGGTGATGACAACAGAGTTCCTGCTAGGCCACAAGGCAGCATGCACGCCTATGCTAAAGGTCATTGACGTACTGCACCTCTTCCGGTACCTGCAGCAGCGTCTGGCTATGCCCTCGACCACCATCTTCCAGGACAGCACGCTACCTTATCCCATGCACTTAAACCGCGTGAGTCTGAGGCAGACACCTACATGCACATGAGGGGAAGAAGGTTCCCCAGAACACACTGTCTTTTTCTGCGGGCAATACGCGAACAATAGGCATACATTACACTTAGACTACACACATACAGACATAGATATATACACAGCAATAAGAGACGAAGAACAATGGGCACAATTAAACGCACTGACAACCAGTATTTCAAAAACCACTCATGAAGAGTATATGCGGACACTACATTACAGACATGCCTATGTGCAGCGTAACAGCATTCTTCAGAGGATGGACAGCGATACCCACAGTGACAGCGAAAATAGTGACAATGAGGAGGAACCGGAGGAGGAATCTGAGATGTGACAGTAAATAAGCAAAAGTGCTGGCAATCTAGCCAAGAAAACACCAAATGCTGTACATGGATGGGCACCTAAAGTAGTTAATACATAGGATTAGTAATAAATAGAATAAGCAACATTATTTCTCTACTAATATCCATTTGTGTGTGTGTGTGTGTGTGTGTGTGTGTGTGTGTGTGTGTGACTGGCGGTCAACGGCTCGAAGAAACCATTGCGAGGTATTCACCGTCAGTGAGATTCGGTGATGGTACTAACAAATCTCTCATCTATCCTATCTTCTTTTTATATTCTTCTTAAAAAACAACAAAATTTTATTTATATTTCAACCTTAAATTATTGTTATTTTGAAAAGTGTCGTTCTTTGTAAATGTTGTTGATAAAACAAAGGGAAAGAAAACTGTAAAAAGATGAAAAACGAAAATTGTAAGATGTTCGACCTGTTTTATACATCAGGTAACAAGTCTATAATGTGGCAATAAATAAATACCTGCACCATCTGGACTCTGTGTTCGTCGACATGCTAGCCGGGTATAAATTATGCATGTCTTTTGGAAGTCAGTGCTGGAAGCTAGAGAGATCTGAAGAGATTGAATAAGAGTCCCGAACGGTTCTTTCCATCAACCTGTCGTCTTCTTGTGTCCCCAGCGCGGAGTACAGCTCGTCGCTTTTATCGCGAGGAGTTGGTTGAAACACATGGTCGGTGTCTGCCGTAGGGGGGGGGGCGAATTACAGTTCTGCTAGAAGACTGCATCTGATTGCTTATATTTTCCATTTACCTAAGTGGCAACTTCCAATATGCAGCCAAATGGAGGATACGTGAAAACAACTGAAGTCGCGGAGATGCGTCTTGAAAATAAGTCGTGCGCCGCAACCTACAATTTGTACCAAATGGCTCTGAGGACTATGTGACTTAACATCTGACGTCATCAGTTCCCTATAACTTAGAACTACTTAGACCTAACTAACGTAAGGACACCACACACATCCATGCCCGAGGCAGGATTCGAACCTGCGACCGTAGCGGTCACGCGGTTCCAGACTGAAGCGCCTATAACCGGTCGGCCACACCGGCCGGCTACAATTTGTACCACAGGATGTTGTAGTGTGAGATCTACCTTATTAAAGTGCAGAGTGACCACTTAAACACTTACTAACTAAACAGGTGCATTTTTGTAACAAAAAATTAGATGACAAACTTATATGGCAAGAAATGGAACGAAACAATTCGTAAAAAACGCGATAATACAGTGAGTAGCACTGATAGCTATTATGCAAAGGAGGGTGCGTCCATACGATACAAGCCGTCAATACTTCAGTTACATACTGACCACTCAGTTACAAGCTAGAGCAGAATATGGTTCTGATTATCTAAAAAATTAGCAATGTAGCGCTTACCAGAACAAAATGTTACTGTTCTTATCCAACCAACTTCCATTTGTGGTTATTAAATTCCTTGCAGCCCCGCCTCAGAAAGAGATATTACTACCCCAAACCGAAGTTAAACTCTTCAGAATACTCTAGTAAATAACATTAACTATACTCCATAATATAATTATCATATACAGTAGAATAAATCTTCGAACATATCACTCAGATGAAGGATCGACATTTAACAAGTATGTGAATAAAATAAATACAAACCAACACCTATCTTAAGGAGTTCCTCTTACATTCTGCAATCCGAAGACAACCCTCTCGATATAAAGTAATTAATAAGAGCGAGTTTCTAGACAGCTGTAAATCATGCGTTCTTTGGAAGCCAGATCTGGAAGCTGGAGGGATCCGGAGAGATTGAATAAGAGTCTCTAACCGTTCCTTCGAACAACCAGTCGTCTTCTTAAGTTGTGTCCCCAGGGTGGAACACAGCACGTCGGTCGTGTGATCTTCTTCGGCAGAGGCTGCTGTGGTGTGAACTTGAACCTATACTTGTGCTTTTTATGGGACGCCACTTGCCCAGGTTAGTCTCCGTATCTAAAGAGGGCAACACCCGTAGTACTGACAATGATGGTAGGCGACACCTCTCGTCACTGTGTCCTGTTTTGTTATATTTTAGATAATCACACATTTTACACTGTCTTTTACAACACTCGACACAGCTCTCTTAATTGCACGGTAACTTTTGTATCCACTTACGATATAGAGTATGATATGTCCGTTCCTCCTGAACTACCGAGACATAATTACACGTCCGTTCTTCTAGAACACCCGAAACAGAGTTACGTGTCACTCAGGGAGAAATAAGACGCCACTCAATTGCGACAAAATGACAAAGAACAAATGGCATCAACGCGAGCCGGCCGTGGCTCATCTAACTTTGTTCAATCTTCAAGAGTTTGTTCATCTTTAAAGAGTGTTGTGTTATCACTTACCAACTGCTTATTTGCTGGCATTGAGAAATTTAATGCTTTTTTATTCAGGAACTTTAATTTTGCTTGCGACTGAGAACTATTGCTTGTTTTTTACTTGTGGGAGGACTTTATTTAATTTCGACTAGACCAAAATTTTCCTCTGTATTTACGACATTAAGTTTGTTCGAGAAATAAACTTGTTGTCTTGTTACTACCTGTCTCTCTAGTGGGTAACTCCTTCGAACCAGACGTAGCAATCTTATCTGTCTGATGTCCTTGATCATATCGCTGTCGTTCTCCCCTTACGTTCTTTATTACCACAGTGGTAACGAACAGGAATATGTTCTCATAGGCTGGCGCGACACGTACCGGGTAGTTATAATTAAAGGGCAGCTACTCACAGTGACCCAGAATGGGCTGTAATTGTCGTATGGCACCGAAACTTGGTAGATATTCTAATGTGTTAATGAGAAACCAACTTACGCTGCAAAATAAAAATTAGTTCCAATTTTGGCAACCAAGTGCAAATCTAGTGCTGTAAAGCATCTCTTGGACGTCTCGGTGTTCATAGTGAAGAAACTGTGTAGTCGGCACTTAATAATGTAATCAACATTATGCCTTCATCACTTGTTTCACCTTTTCTGCCTACGTCATTTTCCTAATATATGACATACGTAGCCGGCCGCGGTGGTCTCGCGGTTCTAGGCGCGCAGTCCGGAACTGTGCGACTGCTACGGTCGCAGGTTCGAATCCTGCCTCGGGCATGGATGTGTGTGATGTCCTTAGGTTAGTTAGGTTTAAGTAGTTCTAAGTTCTAGGGGACTGATGACCACAGCAGTTGAGTCCCATAGTGCTCAGAGCCATTTGAACCTTTTTTGACATACGTAAATATTTGTTCTATACGTCCTTCTTGAATTCGCAGCGCATGAATTGAACGTGGTGACCAAACTTTGAACTAATTTTTTTCCAGTATAACTTGGTTCCTCATTAACACAATAGAATATCCACCAAGCTTCCCTGCCATACGACAATTCTCTGTGATTAGCTTCACTTTAATTATAAACGTCCGGTATATATAATCGGCGGCTGTGAGCTCGACTGCAGTCCACCATTAGCAATGGAGGGTGAACCGTTGACAGAGCCAGTCATTCGTGCTGGAGAAACCTCAAAAAATTCTCGGTCGAAGAACCCCACGCAGATTCCAAAAGGCAACTTATCAACAAGTGGCCACGACAGCCTCAACAACTTGTAATATCGCCTCAACTCGTGATAGTGGCTTCGGAGAGGAAGATAACCCGCAGGTTCGTTCAGGTACCCACTTATTGATGATTAGAACTCATAAAGCTTTCTTACTGCGAGGACGCTGAATGCTAGTTTCATCATCTTTTCCAAGTGGTCGAAGATAATTTCTGTCTTATTTACATTCGGTGATGTTGAGGGCTAGTCGAGATGCGATGAGGCTGTTCACTATTGCTCAAACCAGGAACATATGAGTGCAGCTCTGTGAATATGACTGTTGTCATCTTGGAAGAGGGGAGTGTCAACATCATTCTCATCATGAAGACTTGCGAAAGGACTACACTTGGTCTTCTAGAAAGTTGAAGTAAATTTCCTGATTTATGTTCAAAGTTCCCTGAACGAGTCGCCACACATGGTGTATGAAAGAAACCCCCAAAATTTCACGTAACCAAGAATGGCTTTAACTGCAATTTCAACACATTGAGTGTTAAACGTGTCATTGCTCTGTCGGTGCTCTCAACTCTATGAATCATTAGGAAAAAGGGAAAATCGCAATTCGTCCGACTACATTACAGGTCTCTGTTCCACTTCTGTCACGTTTATGTTGCTTCTCCCATTGAAAACGCCCAGTCTCACAAGCCGCTGTTTGAAATAGCATTTGCGAGGTACACAATTGCATATGTCCATTTGATACAGTTCCTTTCCCAATCTTCGTTCATAAGCTTATTGACAGGGAACTGTTTTCATTGACGGCTGGCCGGCCGAAGTGGCCGTGCGGTTAAAGGCGCTGCAGTCTGGAGCCTCAAGACCGGTACGGTCGCAGGTTCGAATCCTGCCTCGGGCATGGATGTTTGTGATGTCCTTAGGTTGGTTAGGTTTAACTAGTTCTAAGTTCTAGGGGACTAATGACCTCAGCAGTTGAGTCCCATAGTGCTCGGAGCCATTTGAACCATTGACGGCTGCAGTTCCTGTCCCGATTAAAAACCGACACACAGTGTGAGTGACACTACTCTTCGGCCCCTGCCGGTTATGATCATATTTACGAGCACTGTTATTATGCCGTATTACATGGCTGCGAATGGTATGCTAATCTTCATGGATACCCTGGACTGCTTCCGCTGACTCACTGACAAAACGTAGAACTTCATCCACGGTGTGGTCATGGGCACGTCCCAAACAACAGAAGCTTTCTGCCACTATACCACGTTTCCACGTCAATCAACCTTACAGACCTCAATCCGTACAATCGACTGGCCTATGCACACCAATTCACTTTCATGACTTACGTCAGCGAAAGGGGTTCACGTTAGGGCTAGGTACAAGCTGCACATCATCTACACCGCTACAAAGTGCCCAGTGTGCTGTTTGCGGGGACTGGTTAACATTGTTCATTGAGCTTATACTGTCGTTGTATTCGGCAGGCTCTTCTTCCATCCGTGTAATAATATTTATATTTTGACAACAAATAGAGTAAAATGTAGTGGCGCGCAATAAGCTTCCGTCTGAGGGCATTGCTGCAGCGTATATGCAACGTAGCGCGAATCAGGTGCCGACATGCAGAAAAGAGTTTAGTGTGTCACTTGTATTTTTCTGACACGCTTGTGGTAAATGTGGAAACGTGAATTATAGCAACGTTATTATCAAATGCGTCCAAACTACGCCAACGTGCTGCTTACCTTTCATGACTGCCGAAAGACAAACACCGGTAGAAATTGATTGGAGAATGAAGAATGTATGTGGGGCAGCATGTCTGTCGAATACCACAGTTGTTGAAAGGAGCTGCTTCTTCATGATAACGCACGTACCCACATCGGAAACGTAATGCAGGTGTTAAGCCTTCTCAAGTGGGAGCTACTCGAGCCCCCTCCCCCTATAATCCTAATCTCTCGCGATGCGGTTATTACCCCTCTGACCCGTTAAAGAGGGACTTGAAGAAAAACGATTCCTCTCGGACGAGGCTGTGCAGCAGTCAGTTACGGACTTCTTCATGCAGCGGGACACGGGTGTCTAAAACCTGGAATGTCGGTGAGTTGATTACCTCAACGCACACGGAGATTTTTCCTGACTGGCATATCGATTGTACTGCCTTCCAATGGGATTTTATTTATTCGCCCCTTGTTTTCAGTCAGTTTATCTTTGGAAGAGTTCCATTACCTTTCATATTCCTTTACTTCTCTATTTTTTTTTTTTTATTTTCACACTCTAATACTTAGCTTTCAGTAGCATTAGGACATTTATACAAATTTTATGTGCAATAAAAGAGTTGAGATCATAGTCAAACCTGATAATAACGGTCTAAGAAAATCCCTCGTTACCGTTAATTACAAAGATTTTCAGGTTACTTCGCCTCTACCGTTTTCATCGTGGTTCGTCCAAGTTTCTTCATTACACTTAAGTATCCACAAAACAAAACAGTTACTGTTTATTGTGAATGATGTGTAATTGTACATAGAGAGTGTAACGGGTGTAAGTGAAGATTTCTGTTGGTGACTGAGGACTGTGACCGAACAACATTACATCATTATTTACATTTGCAGACTAATGATTATAAACATTGTAAGTCGTATGTTTTTAGGTTGGTTACCTCCAGGTACATGAGGTAAGAGCAAGCTAATGCTTATTTTCGCATGGACAATAGGGCAGGTGTTGAAGCGTGGATGTACGTACACAAATCGGTTAGATTGTATCGACAGGCATAATCAATCCACTTATGCAATGTGAGTTTGTAAGGGACAGTAAGTCGAAAAATGTTTTGACGTGTTTGTGAGAAGTTTGTTAGACACAAAGAAAAACAACTACCACGCTGATGTGTGTCATGTAATTAGGTACAACACAAGACATGTCTTGTCCTCAACAGAGCAGTGGATATTGAAATAACTTTTCTGAGAATGTGTTAACCAACGACAGCAAAAATAGTGACAGTTCCTACAATATTCGTTTATCTACTAAACTGATGTTTCATCTTACAAGGCCAACATGTGAAAATAACTATTGTCCTCACACACATCACTACAATGTAAAACAATTCCGCGTTAGATGTTAGGTATGAAAGGCGGGCTGAGTTAACTCACCGTATAAACGTAACATCGGAAAGTCTAGCTGTGAGGCATAAGACACCTTTTCATGCTGTCAGGCACCACATACAGTCAGTGAGAGGCAGAACCACTGCAAGCCTGCAGTCCAGTCTGAACACATAACCACTGACAGACATAAAATAGTGCAAGCAACGAGCACCAACAGAAAAAGTAGCAAAACGTTATTATTAGTAAGCGATTGCAATTTAACAATCTCGTTACAAATGCCTGTTTCCGACATAAGTATCCCTCCTCACATACGTGTGATGTTACCTTGTATTGTAGCTCTTAAACACATGTGACAGCTCACAAAACATCAAAATCGTTCAAATAACTCTACATGCGCAACTGGTAACCATAGTGTCAGTATGGTCTTACGTCGACAGTACGTAGTTTATGTGGTCGAAGTCGATTTAAAACAACCATTAATGCTGGAATCATGTGGTGATTCTCGTACATGTATGTTTTGATTCGAGAGCTCTTATATTTTCTGAATTATTCGGAGAGTTTTAACATTACACAGACCTCAAGATGATTTATTTTTTTTATAATTTCGAAATCGATCCCAGTATTAGTTCAATACCGAAAGAAGAATGCCAATAAGCGGTAAATATGTGTGCCGCAATAAATACGTAAAATTTTTATCAAATAAATTCTCGATTATTGTTCTATTACCAGTCTCATTTCTTGCGTACTTTTACGTAATGGGAAAAATACGTAATATTTTGTATTTTAAGACCTGTAACTGTTTGGATCTACTTATAGGTGGATGCTAGATCTATAATCGGTCATACTAAGTTCTGCCTGTACCTATACAAGCATACTGCATCATTCCACTGATTACTTTTACAATCACTGCTGATAACCAGGTAATTATCACGCAGTTATTGGAAAGTACGCTCGGAAAATTATCAAACTCTCTGAAAATGAAAACTCTAAATTGACGCATGGAAGCACTCTGTTATGAGCACGAAGGGGAAGAGCGCTATGTTTGTAATTAACTTCTGTGTCAACAGGAGAGTCCGTAAAATTGCCATTTGAGTGTAACAGAGAGGTCCTTTTGATCAAAACGATAGCTAATGCAACATTTTGATTCACGGGAATATCGAAAGAACGATTTAGGCTGGTAGTTTACTGTGATACCCACACACGAACATGATGTAGCTCGCCAAGTCAACGGACCGTTTAAATTTTTTGCTCTTAATTATCTCTGCACTGTTAATATACTTGCTTTTGACGGCCATTTCCGTTAGAGAAGCAAACTTCAGGAAAATATTGTTCACAGAAACACAAGAGGTATTCGTTGACACTTTTTACAAGCTGTGAGGCAATTAGAGCTACATTCCAAAATTTTTTTATAAAGAGATGTTTCATTTAATTAGTTCACTAAAACATCGCTAATAAATGACACATCATACTCTGACATTACTTCTGTGTAGAAGGTCGAAAGCGTTGTATCATCATTTGTTCGGGATAATTTTATGAAACAGTTGCTGGCTCGAGGTAAATATTGGAAATACGTAACGACTGGTAACTCGATGTTTAGCATTTGTCCACCAAACTACAGGAAAAGACTTTCCACTGCTTATATTCCCATAGTCCTGCAGTTCAAGCTTTTGTAGCCTGAAGAACAACATACGTCAAAGTAGTCATATGAAACTGCTTATTAAACATGCGAGAATAAAGCGACAGATGGGCAGAAAATGAAGGCACCAAAATACAACAACCTCTGGTTGCACTCAGTGCACAGTTTTGAACGAAATTTAGAATTCGTGGACAAGTAACAGATTTATGCCTGCAGAAAATGAGTCACGGTGTAGAGACTACGTCGATCTGTGTGCTTCGATTCTAAGATAACTAAAAGTTAGCGCTTCAATCGAATAAAAACACGCTTATTCACTCCTACTGCCTACCGTCGAGTCGAAGTCACTGCCCTAAAATACTCCTTCTAAAGAAATATGCTTCCGCAATAAACCTGTTAATGGCAAATAACACAGCAGTCATGATTTCACTGAATTTGGTTACTCAGAGTAAATATCAGTATTAGGCCTGCAGAGCTACTCAACATGTGACACAGTATAGTTCATGCATCACAGTTACTCAACCAAGGACACTCTCGTTGGACCTCTAATACTCATCCTCTATTCGGTGCTCCTGAAGACCAGACGGACAGTAGTATTCACATGGCGTTGTGGATCGGATCAGAGGCTAACCTGAAATACTCCACCTTGCTTTGTAAAATTTCCCGACTGACATACTAGGTTGGAATTAGTGAAATATCTGTTCTAGGTTGCCGGCAGCCTCACATGTGTTTCGAAACAAACTATGAAAAACCATCTAATGCTTACAGCAGTGATTTTGCGTGGCTTGGATTTGACAAATCCTTGGTATGGTCTCCCAATTCCCATAAACTAAGGGGAAGATAGTGGTCTCTGGTGACGGACCTGGCTCTCGATATCCTTACAGAAGTGGTCCATCGGGTTCACATCAGGCGAAATTGGTGTCAAAAGCCAAGTCAAGAGTTCACTATCTTACTTCGAAAATCATAGAAGTATTATACAGGTCTTGTGACAAAGCAGTTAACTTGTCGGAAGAAGCTATTGCCCTCGGGAAGACGTCAACCGCTAAGGTATACGGGTGGGCCGCAGTAATGCTCACGAAACACGTTGGTCCTGTTTGGATGCATTTTGTAAAAACATTGCCTAGTTCATTTTTCCGCATTTACCACTAGCGCGTCAGAAAGGTACGAATGCCACACTAATGCCTCGTCTACAAGTCGGTGCTTAAACACCAGTTTCAGAGTCACGCTACGTTGCATATACGCTACAGCAAAGCCTTTAAACGGAAACATATTGTTCGCCCCTTACATATAAATAGTTTAAGGTTTTCCTAATGTACCAATTGGAGAAACCGAGAGACCAAGGATTTCATGACATTAGGGAAGTCACGTCGTTTTCATTTTCCCTATGGGCCCACTGCCTTGCTTCCTTTGCCTGTCTATTACCAACTATTCATTCTAAGTAGCCATACCCAGGTAATCACTCTTCCTGTCAATAACGTCCGTTACTTTCTCTACCACTTTCTTTGTTTTCTGCATTCTTCAGTCCTGATAAAACGGACACTTCATCACTAAACTATTTACATTGATAGCATTTACTTTTTTATGTGTATTTTGTTTCCCGCATTTTTGACCGATTATGAATATGCGTGTTTCGTATATATATTTTAGTCTCATCTTTGAGAACTTATCACTCCAAAGAATTGTGCTTAATTGGAGGATAACTCTTGTCTGGTTTTATTTTTAATGTCGTCTACATCTTGCTATTCTCAGGTATAGTTGAACAGTGTTTAAAAGAAGAACAATGATAACTACTACAATTCCTAATGTCTAAATCTTGATCAGTGTGACCACACACTATTACAGAATTCTGTTTGTCCTGTGATTACTATTTAAAGCCGACTTCCTATTTTCCTAAGAAAGCTTTCTTTACATATAAGGAATAGTCGTCACAGCGTACGGAAATTATCACCCAGTAATCAACGAATAGGAAATATTGTTCGTTACCTCCCACTGACATTTCCATCAGATAGCGTTCACTTCTATATGTGTTTGACATTTCTTCCGGACAAATTTTAAGTTACTGAAAAGTCGGTGGACAACTTCTTCGAGGTCCTTTTCTACTTTGTACTTCCGCTACTAACGAATTATACACTTTAACTGAGCTTTTGCATCCACACTGTAGGACTTAATGCATTTACATAGGTTATTATTGCGCCATTTCTTCCCATGGTAAGCCATAACTTACTTAATGCTATTGAGCCAGGCACCTTTTCTACATCTGCGAATGTTAAGTGAATTCAACACACTTTTTGTAAATTTTTTTTTGTATAAAAATACAGTCTACACATGACAGGTTAGCTAGGAACCCAGTGCGGTCTTCTTCTCATTCTTTAAAAAGTTTGTCAATTCTGTTTTCTAACAGTCATCCGTAGAACCGAGTAAGGACGACAATTGAAATCGGCGTCCGGCCATCCAGATTTAATTTTCCATTACTTCCCTTAAATAGCTCGATCTAAATGCCAAGATTGTTCCTTAGAAAGGGCATGGCCGATTTCCCCGTCTCCAATGACCTCGCCGTGGACGGGACGTTAAATACTAATCTTCCTTCGTCCGTACGGTCTAGCCGCTGAACAAATTACCCTTATGACTCAATCAGTCCTACAATTCTTTCTTAAAAATATAGTATATAATTGTTTTCTTTTATGCAACAGGCGCATTTCCGCCATTTAAGTAACTAGTAAAGGCTGTTGGAAGGATTTATATTAATATGTTGAGTGTTAACATTTCGCCGATTAGAAAATTTAGCAATTTTGAGTCTGTTAACACTTTTCTTATTCTTTCTCATCCTGGATTTCTGCTCCACTCTCAAACAAACTATTCCGATTATATTTTTTGCATTCTAATAAGCCATTTTCTGTGGTATCCACAATATACGAGGCCTGTTCAGAAAGTAAGCTCCGATTGATTGCCAAATTGAAACCACAGTGAACATCAGAAATGTTTTACTTGTAACAATTAGCTACACCTTTCAGCTACTTCTCTACGTAGTCGCCGTTCTGACTTAGACTTTTGTCATAGCGTTGTACCAACTTTTCAATAGCCTCATCATAGAAGGCAGCCGCCAGTGCTTTCCGCCAATTCTCCACGCTGGCCTACACCTCGTTGTCTGTGTCAAAATGTTGTCTTCAAAGACAGCGGTTCATGTGACCAGAGATGAAACTCAGGGGGAGACAATTGCGGACTGTATTGTGGGTAATCTCACATTTCCATTTGAAAACGATGCAGGAGCATCTTCATTGCCCCTGCAGAATGCGGCTGAGAATTGTCTTGAAGAAGAAACAGCACGACAGTTATGTAATGTTAGCTGCATAGCTTCAGGCGAAATTTCTCACCAGGCCCTCGTACTTGGCGGCAGACACTATCTTCTAGACATCTTTACGCACTCACTGCGAGCTCAGAAATGAGAAGAGCGACGTGATGCTAACTGGGGTTATACTAGAGACACTACCCAACACATCTGTGCAAAGCTTTACCGAATTTTCATAGTCGTTTCCATTTCGCGACCGATCGGAGCTTACTTTCTGAACGCCCCTCGTAATACCTGAGCCTTTTAATGACTTCCTAAGCTTTGTTTACTCTTGCAAAACTATTCTCGAACAAATTTTCCTCTCTAACAGCTAGTATATTATACAGAACGTACTCTACACCATAGTGGAAAAGGACGCCATCGCACTTTACTTCAAATGGCAACACTGAACAGTTTTAGTAGAGCTTCTAGTTAAATATCAGTCAAACCGAGGCACTTCTTAACAATATCAACTATTGTCAGAGATTAACGTGATGCTTATTGCAAGAAAATACTCTTGATGAATCTGACAAGGTGTAAAAATATTAACATTATGGATGCAGTTACCAAACACAGAGCACACATGCGATACATCCATTCTAACTTTTGTTCCAATGACCTATCCCAAGCAGGTACTGCCGTAATTTTTTTTTATTTGCACTGGACTGTACGGTCACTGCTCACTCAATTGAGAGATATACTACGTAATATGACAATTAGTACTCTCCAGTACAGTAGCAGACTTTACTCAACTATTAAATACACAGACATATCGGTCTGTTGTCTTCGTCGTTAGTAACCTCCAGAACACGGATGGCCGAGAACTCTCCACCTGTGCCGATCTGTCTCGTCTGACTGCACACTAACCCCATACCACACAACGCTGTCTGAACAGGAAGATTATCGTCACTCGGTGACCCACGTAATCGTCACGTATTTAGGTTCATGACCGGAAAGAACTATTTCGCATATATTGATCGAAATATTGATATAATTTTTGCAGCGCAACATGCATATTTGAAAACTTCGCAGAACGCCGGGACAATGTAAAAGTAAAAAATTTGTCTGTAAAACGGGAATTACATTACAAGCCAATCACGTCAACCTTTAAATGCTTAACTGCATTGTCATTTGAAATGGCAAAGTGTCTCGGAAACAGCTCGTATATATATGTGAGACTGGCAGTGCCCTGTAAACGTTCTGAAAACAGTTCGAGCGATTCTGTCGATGCCACAACGAAATCCTCAACTTCGTATTTTCTTAAATACCAGAGCAGAGCGACACTGACAGTTTTGTTTATCATAAGTTGTCCCTTGCACAATGTGATTCTTTTAATGCTTCCACTTGCCCCATCAAATCATAAATGAGTTACATCTCACCGTCTGTCTGAGGATGTTCAAGTGTGTCATCAGGTCCACTAAATATACGAGGTCTACAGCCCATTCAAGAGCTTTAGCTTTCAGGTCCTGCTTTCCTTCTTTCCTTCAGAAATTCAACGATACTGGGTAAAATCAAAATACCATTCAAAACATGAACCGAGACGTAATCGATATGCCTCGTAGTACGTCCCCATACTCTTCTCTGAGCGCCATCGAAAACTTTTGAAGCTGGCGGTGTAATAACCCATACGCCTACAGAAAAATTATTGTTCGTACCTCTAATTTCATCACGTGTCCTATGTCTGCAAATTCAACACAAAGTGTTGCTCTATGTACAAATTAATCAATGTCGTACTAATCGTATGTTGATAATTGTAACTTTTTCCTTTTTCGTAGCCAATTAAATCTTCAGAATCTTTGAGTGCGGTTTTGTAAAGCCGTTCTATAGCGATATTTTGATGCCTGGCGATTATGCAACTGCGTAATAGGCAATGAGTGTCCTCGCCCTTCCCTTCGAAAAAGAACTATGGTACCATTCCTTTATAAGGCTTGAGACGATAGGTCACTAGACTGCCTCTTTCTGAGTGAATGTTCCTTTACAACAGCACTAGACATTTTTAACTTACTCACCACCACAAGTCTATCGAAGTGAAGAAAATGGTGCCAAACGAAAAATGCTGCACCAAATGTTGGAAGAAACACTGTCACATCACACAGTTAAATGAAAATTAGAGCCATAGCGTGCAGTTTCCAGAAGGATCGAGTACAGCCGAGATGCACCCAGTGGAGTCGAGACGTGCCGGTTTCTGGCGAGACAGATGACGTCCTGGCCTGCACTTATGCATCGCGTTTTGCACACGTGAAATTTTGAAGGCTGTCGCCAACCCTGCTCCAATCTTGGATCTAGTCCGATTGCACTTGCTTTCATAAGAGGCTGTGGCAGGATGACGAACAAAGCCAGTGCAAAATTCTTGAAACTACACTCCTGGAAATTGAAATAAGAACACCGTGAATTCATTGTCCCAGGAAGGGGAAACTTTATTGACACATTCCTGGGTTCAGATACATCACATGATCACACTGACAGAACCACAGGCACATAGACACAGGCAACAGAGCATGCACAATGTCGGCACTAGTACAGTGTATATCCACCTTTCGCAGCAATGCAGGCTGCTATTCTCCCATGGAGACGATCGTAGAGATGCTGGATGTAGTCCTGTGGAACGGCTTGCCATGCCATTTCCACCTGGCGCCTCAGTTGGACCAGCGTTCGTGCTGGACGTGCAGACCGCGTGAGACGACGCTTCATCCAGTCCCAAACATGCTCAATGGGGGACAGATCCGGAGATCTTGCTGGCCAGGGTAGTTGACTTACACCTTCTAGAGCACGTTGGGTGGCACGGGATACATGCGGACGTGCATTGTCCTGTTGGAACAGCAAGTTCCCTTGCCGGTCTAGGAATGGTAGAACGATGGGTTCGATGACGGTTTGGATGTACCGTGCACTATTCAGTGTCCCCTCGACGATCACCAGTGGTGTACGGCCAGTGTAGGAGATCGCTCCCCACACCATGATGCCGGGTGTTGGCCCTGTGTGCCTCGGTCGTATGCAGTCCTGATTGTGGCGCTCACCTGCACGGCGCCAAACGCGCATACGACCATCATTGGCACCAAGGCAGAAGCGACTCTCATCGCTGAAGACGACACGTCTCCATTCGTCCCTCCATTCACGCCTGTCGCGACACCACTGGAGGCGGGCTGCACGATGTTGGGGCGTGAGCGGAAGACGGCCTAACGGTGTGCGGGACCGTAGCCCAGCTTCATGGAGACTGTTGCGAATGGTCCTCGCCGACACCCCAGGAGCAACAGTGTCCCTAATTTGCTGGGAAGTGGCGGTGCGGTCCCCTACGGCAGTGCGTAGGATCCTACGGTCTTGGCGTGCATCCGTGCGTCGCTGCGGTCCGGTCCCAGGTCGACGGGCACGTGCACCTTCCGCCGACCACTGGCGACCACATCGATGTACTGTGGAGACCTCACGCCCCCACGTGTTGAGCAATTCGGCGGTACGTCCACCCGGCCTCCCGCATGCCCACTATACGCCCTCGCTCAAAGTCCGTCAACTGCACATACGGTTCACGTCCACGCTGTCGCGGCATGCTACCAGTGTTAAAGACTGCGATGGAGCTCCGTATGCCACGGCAAACTGGCTGACACTGACGGCGGCGGTGCACAAATGCTGCGCAGCTAGCGCCATTCGACGGCCAACACCGCGGGTCCTGGTGTGTCCGCTGTGCCGTGCGTGTGATCATTGCTTGTACAGCCCTCTCGCAGTGTCCGGAGCAAGTATGGTGGGTCTGACACATCGGTATCAATGTGTTCTTTTTTCCATTTCCAGGAGTGTAAAATACACTGTCTCCTCATCCTATGCTGACATCATAACGTTCGTGTGATATCATTGATCATCATACTGCAACACTGTTATCAAGTCCAATTTGTAAGGTTGTACTGGGGACTTCTCACTGTATTGAATTACTAATCATGAAAACTTCAACACTAAGGAAAGTCTGAAAACAGGACGCTGATATTTGCTATGAATGTGAACTCGTCCCATAGCATAAATCTGCTTTTACGTCCCGCTACCGTCCCAAAGAGGCGTACAGCTCACGCGCTGATGTACTTCAGTTACAGCAAAGATGTAGTGAGGAGTGGTGTAATCATGCATCTCTTTTGCCACAAATCTTCTTTCCATATGGAGCCAACTCACCTCTGACATGGTCGTTTGGCACCATTCTGTGCAATTCTCCTCTTGTTCTATACGGCTTAGTCATTGCTGAGAGTTCTATAGCTCTACCTAAACTGCACTGGTTGCGAATACCGTGGAGTCTGGAGCCATTAAACTGTTGCAACTTGCCACAAATTAACGCTGTGGAACACAGGTCTGACTGCACGCAGTGAGTGTTGAGCTGACGGATAGCTTAATATCCGTGGCAATAGCATAATTCACCCCTCACATCTAATAACGGCGACTTGATACTCCGACTTGTAACGCGAAACACCAATGATATGATGACACGCCATGTGGCCTAATATTAATCGTTCTTCCACCCCCCACTGTTAATTGTCACCATTTCTGGCATTCCCCAACCATCCCCCATTTTCAAGTGACATTCTAAGCCCTTTAGGTGTGTTATTCTGTGGTATCTGCTTTCAGTTCTAGGTACCACTGTATCGGCCTGGAAGTAACGTTTTTGTCATTTATAACGGCGCTGTTTTAGCTGAGTTTCCTCAGTTACACAAAGTCATTAGCTGTAATTAATATCAGAACTCATTTGAGCCTAAATTAATTAAAAGTTCCCCAGAATGACGATAGCTAGTGAATTTACTCTTGCTTGGATACGATTAATATATCTTAACATCTGCTCAGTACAGCACCAGTACTACACAAATCCAGCTTGTGGATTTTCATCAAAGTAATTCGATGACTTTGGTAACCACAGTGCATTCTTGATCTCTGGTCCACATGTTCACTTGCACTGTCATGTTTTACAGCTCTCTGCATGTTCAACATCAGTAAATAAAATATATTATCAGTGCTTGGTATTTTTACCCAAACAGCTGATTGAAGTTGCGCATGACTGTCATCTGGCAACTTTACATACTGTTTTCAACCTACATCTGTTAGATTTCACATAAACAAAATCTACACGAGCAATTCTCTTTCGCCGGCGGGAGTGGGCGAGGGTACTAGGCGCTTCAGTCTGGAAGGTTCGAATCCTGCCTTGGTCATGGATGTGTGTGATGTCCTTAGGTTAGTTAGGTTTAAGTAGTTCTAAGTTGTAGGGGACTGATGACCTCAGCTGTTAAGTCCCATGGGGCTCAGAGCCATTCGAACAAATTCTCTTTCATTTAAAGCTTATTGTATACACAAAATATATTTAAATACATTACTCTCCTGACCGGTTTACGGGTTCTGATATCAGAAAAATGAATAATGAAGACGTATACACTAATATCAAATATCGGTCTTAAGTTAGGGAAGAAATTTCTGAGAATGTACGTCTGAAGTACAGCACTGTATGGTAGTGAAACATGAACTATGGGGAAACCGGAACAGAAGAGAATCGAAGCATTTGAGATGTGGTGCTACTGTTGAATGTTGAAAATTGGGTGGACTGATAAGCTAAGGAATGAGGAGGTTCTGCGCAGAGTCGGAGAGGAAAGCAACATGTGGGATACACTGACAAGGACAAGTATCTGAATGCTAGAATCAGTTTAGACATGAGAGAATGACTTACATTGTACTAGAGGGAGCTGTAGAGGGCAAAAAATGTAGAGGAAGACAGAGATTGGAATACATCCAGCAAATAATTTAGGATGTTGGTTGCAAGTGCTAGTCTGAGATGAAGATGTTAGCACAGGAGAGGAATTCGTGGAGGGCTGCATCAAACCCGTCAGAAGACTGATGACAAGAGAATATATATTAATAAAATTAAGGGGTGTCAAGGATAGGAAGATGTTAGCACAGGAGAGGAATTCGTGGAGGGCTGCATCAAACCCGTCAGAAGACTGATGACAAGAGAATATATATTAATAAAATTAAGGGGCCTCAAGGATAGCTCTTCCTTGTTTTACATCAAAGTTAACTTATACCAATTTTATATTGCATGTGAAATCTTTTTCAATGTGTTTTATTATGGTAGCAACCACACCCCACCATTTAAAATAATCAAAACATCACGAAGTTTAAAAGAAATTTGAATTAATGTTCTATAGATGACTTGCTCAACAAATCATAATGATGTGGAACGAGTCATTTGACATTCACATCACAAATTAATTAGTAAATATTGCTACACGCTGAACATTTATATACATTTTAATGAAAAATATTCTGGTGTGAATTGGTAATTCCTCACCACCACCTTTGAGATATTACAACAGTAGAATTTCTTTTACACAACAGAGTGTGTTGTCAAAGACAAATTTTTTCTGTATGTTTTCAAATTCTAGTTTTCTGTCTGTCAGATATTTAGTATGACTGATCAAGCGATAAAAATTGCGGTTTTCTGCACCCCTTTCTGCTTCAGAAAATTTCAGTGGAGTAATAACTCTTCTTTCTCTTCTGGAATGGTTTTTACGAATATCATTGTTCGTTTTCAATTGTAGTGCATAACTTACAACATATTTTATGAGGATATAAATATTTTGTGAAGCATTAGACAAAATGTCCTACTCCTTAAACTGATTACTATTACATGATTGTGGGTGAGCACCACCTATTATTCTTTCCACACATTTTGCAGCAATGAAGTATTTCTTTCTAAAAGATTAGTTACTCCAGGGCATTATTCTATATGACTTTATTGAATAAAAATATCTACAATTTTTATCTACACACAGTTTAAATGGGTCTGTATGCAACTGTGGCCAAACTAAGCTGCTTTAGGAGTTCCAAAATGAGCTTTTCCAAATTCAAATTTTCATCAATTTGGTAATATAATAATTCTGAGGTTTTCGATCTATTTATTATTCCCCATAATGTGTTGCACTTATCACTGGTGCAGTACCTCTAGATGTGAAGAACTGAATACGTTGTGCCTTTTTTTAAAGCTGAGAGTGAGACGATTTGCAGAAAACCAGTCAAGTTCTAAGAACATTATTTACCATTTGTTCAGATGCAGCATGTATGTTAAAGTGAAGTGTCTCATTTTAAGGTAAATTTAATGCTGTATCAAAAATGTTCTTACGTTTAGTGGAGTCTGTAATACTTTTGTTTTGGTGTATTTAACATTATGACCTATTTTCTAGCAATATTTAGTCAGTTGCTGCGTTTGCATTGCAGCTGAATGTGTAAATCATGATCTTTTGCTTTCGAGCATCTGCTTAATAGATGCTACATTCTCAGACAGTGATGTAACTGAATTTGACTATTATGCAGTTACCCGTTGTTTATATCCTATAGAATTTTGGTATTAGCCAAACGAATTACCGTATCATCTTCTTTGGTTGTTATCGAACCTCATTTTGTGGATGCCCAATATGGGGCACTGAATTAAACTGGTTTCAGCTTTCGAAATATCGATTTCTGTCAGCAGTTCCTGTTATAAATCCTCAGCATCGCAAATTCCACAACAAACCGATTCAAAAACGCAGCAAAATGAAAGTCCATTTACGTAACCTGCCTCCAGCTCTGGTTGCGTCCACTGCTCCGCTACGTCCTGCTACTCCGGAGAGCCCCTATGAATGTGTGGCGAAAGTACAGGAGTGTGTTTGAACGGACGTTATGCTCCGCTAAAAAAACGGCCTACTGATATTGTCATGATTTAGGCACAATATACAATGGACTGGTACATTACAATAGGTGCTAGTTGTTAAGAAAGTTAATTAGATCCATTTTCTGTAGATCACGTTCGCGATAACTTTTGTTTTAGAAGAACAAGCGTTGAATAGTGCCCCCCTCCATCTATCCTGCTTTTCCAGACACGTTGAAGATAGGATTTTACTCTGGCCAGATGGCAGTGCGGTACAGCATCAGTTCATTTTCCCTTGTGAACAGTTTGCATCCAAACATAAGATTTATAGTGGGAATGAACAATAGCAAGTTGCCTTTTATAGATGTATTGGTCGAATGATTCGGCCATTTTGTGTACCGAAAACTGAACCATATGAACTGAAGTGCGAAGCCTTCACAGTTCGAAGCCTTCACAATTCAGCTCAGCTGAATACCGTAATTCACAGATCCAGGATTATATCGGTCAAGGCGCATCTCGGCTCCGAGAACGATAAATTGACGACTGTGTTATGAAGGAACATTTATTCAGACCATGATCTTGAGTCAACGCCATTAAGCGAATTTCGTTCAACAAAGTGAGGAGGATAAAGACATTGCGCGACTTCCATTATGTCGTGCAACGACTAGCAACGTAGGTATAATCCTGAAAAGGCAAGGA
Source organism: Schistocerca nitens (assembly GCF_023898315.1). Taxonomy (NCBI): domain Eukaryota; kingdom Metazoa; phylum Arthropoda; class Insecta; order Orthoptera; family Acrididae; genus Schistocerca; species Schistocerca nitens. Next base: position 475,190,822 of record NC_064621.1, on the reverse strand, counting down.
ATCGGACCGGTGTTAAACCCACGAAGGAAAATGTAGGAAATATTACGATCTGTTCAAGATTATCTCCACCTAGGTATACAAAGTATTTATGCTCCTTGCAAGTGTGGCTACAGTTACGTGGGGCGGTCTATAATGATTGCAGCTGATCGCTGTGTTGAACGCCATACTTACTTACAGAACAGGTGTCCCGAAAAATCCTCGAGGGTAGATACACTCTGTTAAATAAACACAAGATTGTATTGGAACGTACGAGGATTTATTCACGCGCTTCGAACTACTGGTACACGGCAAATATGGAAACAGTGGAAATTAGACTCTCTCATACAAACGTCAATATACACTCCTGGAAATGGAAAAAAGAACACATTGACACCGGTGTGTCAGACCCACCATACTTGCTCCGGACACTGCGAGAGGGCTGTACAAGCAATGATCACACGCACGGCACAGCGGACACACCAGGAACCGCGGTGTTGGCCGTCGAATGGCGCTAGCTGCGCAGCATTTGTGCACCGCCGCCGTCAGTGTCAGCCAGTTTGCCGTGGCATACGGAGCTCCATCGCAGTCTTTAACACTGGTAGCATGCCGCGACAGCGTGGACGTGAACCGTATGTGCAGTTGACGGACTTTGAGCGAGGGCGTATAGTGGGCATGCGGGAGGCCGGGTGGACGTACCGCCGAATTGCTCAACACGTGGGGCGTGAGGTCTCCACAGTACATCGATGTTGTCGCCAGTGGTCGGCGGAAGGTGCACGTGCCCGTCGACCTGGGACCGGACCGCAGCGACGCACGGATGCACGCCAAGACCGTAGGATCCTACGCAGTGCCGTAGGGGACCGCACCGCCACTTCCCAGCAAATTAGGGACACTGTTGCTCCTGGGGTATCGGCGAGGACCATTCGCAACCGTCTCCATGAAGCTGGGCTACGGTCCCGCACACCGTTAGGCCGTCTTCCGCTCACGCCCCAACATCGTGCAGCCCGCCTCCAGTGGTGTCGCGACAGGCGTGAATGGAGGGACGAATGGAGACGTGTCGTCTTCAGCGATGAGAGTCGCTTCTGCCTTGGTGCCAATGATGGTCGTATGCGTGTTTGGCGCCGTGCAGGTGAGCGCCACAATCAGGACTGCATACGACCGAGGCACACAGGGCCAACACCCGGCATCATGGTGTGGGGAGCGATCTCCTACACTGGCCGTACACCACTGGTGATCGTCGAGGGGACACTGAATAGTGCACGGTACATCCAAACCGTCATCGAACCCATCGTTCTACCATTCCTAGACCGGCAAGGGAACTTGCTGTTCCAACAGGACAATGCACGTCCGCATGTATCCCGTGCCACCCAACGTGCTCTAGAAGGTGTAAGTCAACTACCCTGGCCAGCAAGATCTCCGGATCTGTCCCCCATTGAGCATGTTTGGGACTGGATGAAGCGTCGTCTCACGCGGTCTGCACGTCCAGCACGAACGCTGGTCCAACTGAGGCGCCAGGTGGAAATGGCATGGCAAGCCGTTCCACAGGACTACATCCAGCATCTCTACGATCGTCTCCATGGGAGAATAGCAGCCTGCATTGCTGCGAAAGGTGGATATACACTGTACTAGTGCCGACATTGTGCATACTCTGTTGCCTGTGTCTATGTGCCTGTGGTTCTGTCAGTGTGATCATGTGATGTATCTGACCCCAGGAATGTGTCAATAAAGTTTCCCCTTCCTGGGACAATGAATTCACGGTGTTCTTATTTCAATTTCCAGGAGTGTATATACCAGCTATGCACTTAGGAATTCATTTGGAAGTGTGGTGTCACCGCTAGACACCACACTTGCTAGGTGGTAGCTTAAATCGGCCGCGGTCCATTAGTACATGTCGGACCCGCGTGTCGCCACTGTGTGATCGCAGACTGAGCGCCACCACACGGCAGGTCTCGAGAGACGTACGAGAACTCGCCCCAGTTGTACGGCGACGTTGCTAGCGACTATACTGACGAAGCCTTTGCTCTCATTTGCCGAGAGACAGTTAGAATAGCCTTCAGCTAATGGCTACGACTTAGCAAGGCGCCAATTGTCACAGTGCATGTATCTTACGAGTCTCATTTGTATAGTCAAGAGAGATGTATCACAAGGATTGATTAAAAGTTAAGTATATTCCAAAGATACGTATTTTCTTTATAGTATTCAATACGTGTCCTGTTCCAGACTTGACGCCAGTCGGCGTGTGTGTACGCGTGCCTTTCGGCTTCCTTCTCAGTGTGGCGTGACTAGCCACAACAGGAAGTGCACTTGATAGGGAAAGAGCTCAGAGGAAGACCTCTCGTAGTTTACCACTGTAAGCGAGTGATGGCGCTGAAAGCGATGCTTCATAGAAAGCATAAACGTAATCCATTGACATAGAGAGCGACACCCCGGTGCTCACCATTTCCATGATTTCACTATGATGTAATCCAGCCAATCAGATGCCGTCGTTTGGGCATAAAAGTGGGAGCCTCACCAGTTTCACGACAATCAGACGTAATTCTTGACGACGATGATGGAGACAATCATCGAAAGCCTGAGATTTTATCTAAATTTGACGCTTCAAGTTTACCGAGAACTTTTTAGTCAACGTAACAAACGATTCTATTGAAAAATTATAGCTAGCTGCTAATAAATTTCTAATCATATTAACAAATTCAGAACAAAAAATCCCTGAATAAAATGCCGTTAACGGGTAACGTGATGCCGAAGCCATAAAATTTGGACTATGGAGCAAAGCCTTTTGGTCGGTTGCACACTGTTTCCAAGATCTAGACACAAGAGTCAAACACTATGTCTGTGTGTGTGGGGGGGGGGGGGAGGGAGGGGAGGGTGAGAGAGGATGTTTGGTGATCTTGAGATAGTGATACTGTGGTATTCCATACGTCTCATGGGTACTCTGTAGGGTCACATTACTGCCAGAGATTATGTGACCATTATGGCTGATCAGGTCCATCCCATGGTAGAATGTAGGTTCCCATATGGTGATGCTGCGTTTAAAGACGACTGGGCCGTTGTTTGCACACTTCACATCAACTAGGACTGATTTTGTGAGTACGACGTTGAATTTTCGCATCTCCCATTGCCACCACAGTGACTAATTCTCAGTATTATTGAGCTTTTGTGCTCTACTTTGGATAGAAAGATGCGTGATCGCCGTACAGCTCTATCATCATTATCTGAACGTGTCACTATTTACCAGGAAGAATGATATGCAGTGGGGTCACAAAGGTCATGGGATACCCCTCCCTTTGCCCAATGCGGTGTAACAACTCGACGTGGCATGGCCTCAACAAGTCAGTGTAAGTCCCCTGCAGAAATATGTAGCCATGCTGCCTCCACAGTCGCCCATAATTGCGAAATTGTAGCCGGTGTATGATTTTGTGCACAAAGTGACCTCTCGATTCGAGCTGGGTAGGAAAATCATTTGCTCAAAGGGCTGTTCAAACCAAACAGGAATAAATTAGGCCCAGTGACATGGTGCATTATCATTCATAAAAATTCCATCTTTGTTTGGGAACATGAAGTCCGTGAATGGCTGCAGAAGATCTCCTAGTAGCCGAACATAGCCGTAAACAGTCAATGATGGTTCAGTAGGACCAGAGGACTCACTCCATTCCATGTAAACACAGAAGACTTCATTATGGAGGCACCAAAACTTTTACAGTAGCTTGTTGACAACTTGGGCCCATCTCTTCATGAGGTCTGCGCCACACTCGAACCCTACCATCGGCTCTTACCAACTAAAATCGGCAACAGCTAACCAAGTCACGGTTTTCCAGTCGACAATGTGGTCACGAGCCCGCGAGACGCGCTGCAGGCAGTCGCGTCGGTCATCTGCTGCCATAGCCCATTAAGACCATTTTTGGTCGCTCTCCCCTAAAGAATACCTTCGTCGTACGTTTCACATTGATTTCTGCGGTTATTTCACGCATTGTTGCTTCTTTGTTAGCACTCACCACACTACTCAAACACCGCTGCTCTCGGTCGTTAAATGGAGGTCGTCGGTCACTGTGTTGTCCGTGGTGATAGGTAATGCCTGGAATTTGTTATTCCGGAAAACTCTTTACACTGTGAATCGCGGAATATTAGATTCACTAACTATTTCCGAAAAGGAATGACCCTTACACCCAGCTCCAGCTACCATTCTGGGCTGGGAGGGCTTCGCTGATTCAGCCTCAGGGACTGAGGAGGACCGTGAAGCCCTACGACCAGATACCTGTGGTTGCTTCAGCCACTGGCGGGTGTCAGTTTTGCCGCTGGCAGGAACCTGGGAACGGAGTGACCAAAGTGATCCCTCTTCCTGGCGAGAGGAGCCAAAGAAGACTTACGCGTAATGAGCAGCGAGAGAAACTTAAAAAGAAAAAGACCCCCCAGAACCAAGGCACTGCGGTGGCACCCACACCACCACTAAATACAAGCTCTATGTCTGAGAATGAGGTGGAGATTCTGGCGTCCGCCGTTGTGGCCGAGCGGTTCTAGGCGCTTCAGTCTGGAACGGCGCGACCGCTACAGTCGCAGGTTCGAATCCTGCCTTGGGCATGGATGTGTGTGATGTCCTTAGGTTAGTTAGGTTTAAGTAGTTCTACGTTCCAGGGGACTGATGACCTCAGATGTTAAGTCCCATAGTACTCAGAGCCATTTTAATCATTTTGAACCTAGATCTCGCTGGGCCCTCAGACACAATGGATGTCGATTGCACAGGTACTCATCTGGTGGCAGCAGGTGATGCTGAGGCATAGACTGCCTCATTGAGTGTTTCATGCCTTGTGGGGTGGCACCCTACTTGCTGGCAGAGGTAGGGAGGCTGATGGTCAGGTAGGCTTTGCGTATATTCATGGAAGACACTCCTTGCCAGATGGCGCCAGCGTTTTCACTGGAGAGCTGGCGGCCATATCTCGTGCTCTTGAGCATATCCGCTCATGCCCTGATGAGTCATTTCTCCTGTGTACTCCTTGAGCAACAAACAAGCTATCGACGAGTGCTACCCTCGCCATCCTTTGGTAGCGTTCCTTCAGAAGCCCATCTATGCCCTGGACAGGTCCCGTCGTTGCGTAGTGTTTGTGTGGACCCCAGGACACGTCGGGAACCCATGCAACAAACTTGATGAAATGGTTCAAATGGCTCTGAGCACTATGGGACTCAACTGCTGAGGTCATTAGTCCCCTAGAACTTAGAACTAGTTAAACCTAACTAACCTAAGGACATCACAAACATCCATACCCGAGGCAGGATTCGAACCTGCGACCGTAGCGGTCCTGCGGTTCCAGACTGCAGCTCCTTTAACCGCACGGCCACTTCGGCCGGCAAAACTTGATGACAGGCTGGCCAAACAGGCTACGCAGAAACCTCTCCTGGAGATAGGCATCTCAGAATCTGACCTGCGTTCTGTCTTAGTCGTAGGGTTTTTCATCCTTGGGAGATGGAATGGCATAACAGTACGCACAACAAACTGCTTTTCATTGTGGAGACTACGAATGTGTGGAAGATTTCAATGCAGTCCTCTCACAGTTGGCCCCTGCCGGCTCCACATTGGCCATACGTGGCTAACACGTGGATATATCCACTGTCGCGAGGACCCACCTCGGTACTGCTGTGGCCCACAAACGACGGTCGTCGACCTCATGCTGCACTGTCCACTTTTAGCCGCTCTGCAGCAGACATTTAACTTTCCCAGCACCCTGCCTTAGGTGTAGGGGGACAATGCCTCAACAAAAGCTTTAGTTTTACGTTTTATTCGTGAGGGCGGGTTTTATAATTTGATATACGTTTTAGAGCATATACTTTGTCCCTCTGTGTCCTCCACCCTAGTGCTTTTACAGTGGAAGTTTTAATGTGTTGCAGAGTGGCTGGCTTCTCCTTTTTATTCTCATGGTCAGCCAGCCATGGTAATCTGCTCTTATACATGATTATTACGTCTCTCTATGGTTTTCTTGCCCGATTTTGTCCATTTTAGTGTTTTTGTCATTCTTGTGATTTCTCCTTCTTCCAGCTGTGTTTCGTGTGTCTCGATTATCTAACGCCCATCCTTGTGGAATAATTGTAACCGGAACGAAGGACAGATGACCTAGCAGTTTGGTGTCCCCCCCCCCCCCCCACTCTCTCTTAAACCAACCAACCAATAGACATATGGCCACAATCATGTCAGAAACCTCGTCAGATGAATCACCTAAGCAGGTATGACAGCTTGACCAATGTACAGCCCTTTTATATGTTGTGTACTCTATACCGCTGCCCTCTGTTTATCTGCATATCTCTACTTCATGAGTTTGTCAACTCAATGTAATATTGCCTTGACAACAATACAGGATCTTTATGTATCCATTCTGAGACGAAAGGAAGGTTTCGATGGGAACAATTTATCTACACTGTATCAGGCATGCTGATGTGTTGTGTCTTTGGTGTCACCGCACTTTTGGCCACCCAATTTGTATCCCACGACCAAACCATGAATGTAAAATTTGAAAAATTAGGACTCGCACGACTTCTTACAGTAGTGAGACTGCAAGGATCGGTTACAATGGAACAATACGTAGTCTCCGCTATAAACCGTAGGTTCGATAGTGGAGTATAAAAGTAGAAGTAAAGATTGAAAGAATTTAATCAGTTACATTCCTATTGGTTTTTCTTATTTATGCGTATCCAGATTTCAGTTGTAAATAGCCACCTTCAGTGCACTTGAGTGTCACAATACAATAGTCCCGCAACAGTACATGTCGACTTATGACCTTACGGTGCATAGGCAGTAGGGAATGAATTGTAACTCAGTCAAATGCACTGAAGATGCCTATTAACAGCTGAAATCTGGATATGCAAGAATAATAAAACCCAATGGGATTGCGACTGACTACTGTAATACTATCCGCCTGTCTAGGCTTAACGGTTCTTTTTGGAATCAATATTCGTTATAAATGTAGATGTGGGTGTAAATCATCTTGAAGACGCGAATGACGCGGTAACAATGGTGGACCGAAATACCCTCTATGAAGCATTTAATTGTGAACTGAAGGGCAATGTACATGAAGATGTGAAGCAGTCGGCGTTCGTAGATACAGTGTTGTCTCTAAAGAAAGGCAATGGGTCATTAATAGAACTTCGGACTGGAAAGGGCAGGAGGAGTGCAAGCAGTAGGTCACCCTACCCGCTGGTACTGCATGCTGGAGAGAGTCGTCAGCGGACGTGGCGTCCTCATTAACGCGCGCCGGCGGCGACGGCGAGACGTCGTCTGCACTGCCGCGCCGCGCCGTGTGTGATCGCATTGCGGATTCCAGGGGCGCGCGCCGCCGCCCACCTGCCACCGCTGACGGAATTTAATTAGAGCGGCCAGGCCTCGCCTCGCCTCGCGCGGACCGAGGGCGGCCGTGCACCGTGCGCCTAATCAGGAGCCGTCTGCTGCCCGCGGTACACCGGAGCAACGTGGCCGGCCGCTGCAGCGGGCGCTGCCCCAGACGGTACATGATAGGGTTCCCTTGCTTGCATTAGCTTTACCAAAGGGGGAAAAAAAGATCCAAAACAATGCTGCGCTGAATCTCGCTGCCTATTACCAAGCGATCTTACTTCATCTTCCCCGTCGCCATTTCACCTCATTTTGGTTTTTCATCTATCACCCGCAGGCTTCCCGCAAGGCTTCTGCAATGTGTTTATGCCAACGTGGGACACTAAGAGACTCCAGAAGAAGACTCCAGTAAGGGGACTAAACCTCATGGAAGAATAAAGGGCAACATAATGCAGACACTATCCTTCGAAAACCATGAACGTACTTGAAACTGATACATAAACCTCATACAGTGTCCGATGCTGAGAGCCCACAAGAGGAATACTTTGTATATCATAGACTTTTCCACAGTGATTCATGCTCACCTTGGTGATCGCCAGTCAACCATTACTATCAGGTGAAACAAAGGAGAAAAGTTTATGAATCAGTACAACACATATTCAGACAGCTGATAAAATTACACTTCAAAGGGGTCATTTACGGGTCAGTTGCGTTATGAAACACCCCCCTTTAATTCCTTTACCGGATTTTGTGTAATTTATCGAAGCCGCCAAACAGTTAATTACTATGATTATATGACCGTGTGCGTAATGGATGAAGGCTATCGGTTTTCCTGCTGTGGTTTCGGGGGTATTTCAACCGAGTGCGGCTGTTCTGTGACTGAATAGTGGAAATGATAGAAAGTTGGTCTATTATTAAGGAGCACAAAGGTTGCGATGTACAAACTGATATATATATTTCCTACTAACACACAAATGCTGAGGCAGTTGCTATCTTCGCCTTACACATCTAATTACAGTTATATCTTTTTATTGGTTGTTGATTTTCAGTACTTCGTCACACGCAATGCTGATGGTTAACATTCACAACAATCCTCACTGCAATACATGGTTGTTGCAGGCCGACGCGGTTGACGCGAAACACGTAATTCGGCACTTGTCACTTTCTGTTTCATATCACTCGCGAATCGGTATTAGTGAGGGTCAACCCCACGACGATCAGGGGTACGTGCTCACTCGTCATACTCCGGTGAATTTTACCGTTTACAACTCACGCGACCACCATTCTTGACCGTCTCTCCAGCACCATCTGTCACTCGACACACTCCAGTACTACTACGCACTCGACACTCGTCTCACTGCTTCCTACAGCGCACGACAATCGACTCCTGTCTACTATCGACCTGGGCGTCGGATACTAGCATCTATGTTCGTGGGATCACGGATCCCTTACATCCTCGCCCTAAATACCTTCTTTGTAGCCATAGGCGAAAAAGAATAATAGGAAAAATTTATCACATAGTATATAAATGAAAATGGGGAACATAAGTTCTGGTTCAAATACTGAAAAGTTACATAATATCACAAATAATACCTTATTGGCTCTGGTAAGAAACTGCCCCTACAGAAACATTACACAACATAAATCTATCTTCATTAACATAGTACAGTAAATATTTTTACATAACTTTGTCTTACATTCAATTACCAAAAATCTTCACTTTCAAAGGTTTGTACTACATATTTTTTATAACTTGCTACAGCTAAAACAAAAAAAAAAAAAAAACAAAAAAAAATTAGTTGAATGCCAGCTACCCCTTTGGTATGCCGTCCTTTCAGTGGGGTTCGTGCTGCCCATACTACTATCACTCTAACTTATAACTCACTTGGTCAACACACATTAAAGTTAAGGAAGAAATTCACAACTTCTTCATTTGAGTCCTTAACACAAGCGAAACTGAAAATGAGAACAAAAGGTAGCATCTGTACCTTGACTTATGCAAATATTTTACGATCCCTCATATCTCTACAAATTGATTCCATAATATTAAATGCTCCATTATACCGCTAAATATGTCTTACATAACTATTTGCATCACCATAACTAATGTGGTCACCCAGTGAAAAATTTTAAATTAATGATCATTTCATTTTGCCAAACCTTTATACTGGCATATGTGAATTGTTATCACTAATGCTCAGAAGAGATGTACAATATTTCCTGTTATATTGACATTAATTCAAATCTGCTATAAGGATATCTGTTATTCATTACACAGTGCCAGAATTCTGTTTCTAAAGCTTGACTTAAGCTTAACCATAATTGACTCTGGTAGCTAATTGGATACATGAATTACTCATTACTCATGAGTTACACTTTCTGTTTTATCAACATACTTGAGATCAACATGTATACCTACAAATAACTTGCAAACAGATGTTTCTCATGTGCTAAATGACATACATCAATACTTCAAACATCTCATACTCAATACACTTCATTACACATAACTCCCTCAATTTAACAGCAACTTCAACTGCAAATAAATGTATATCTATCTTCAACCTACATCAATCCTCCATATACTTCAATACTTCAAACATCTCACACTCAATACACTTCATTACACATAACTCCCTCAACTTACAGCAACTTCAACTGCATATAAGTATATATCTTCAACCTACATCAATCCTCCATATTCGCTGCAATAACTACATAAAAATACTACTACAGATCCCTTGGCCTCTACGTACATAATATTTCACATCATTTATTCGAACAAGTATCTCCTCATGTATTTGTTTCCTTATATGAATTCCTATTTGCAAGCTAATACGTTATTTTGACTCTCTTATACAGTTGCTTGACCTTTTTATGTCTCATAAAACAACTCTATAAGATTACACAGACTCCTGTTTGATCAATTAGCTTACCACCACATTTTATAAACATTGGCTTTCTGATATGGTTCTCATTTTATTACTTCTGGCACTAATAATTTTGTAATGTACTGACACTAAACTGATTTTTTAACTTATTGATTCTCTGACATCTCACACTCTACATCAACAGTAACTGCTTGTCCTTATTATAAGTCAACTATAAATTTGCTACATAGTTCCTGACTGAATTATTTGGACAACCACTACCTATTCTAATTACTATACACTAACTTTCTTAATCTAGGGATAGAGAAACATGGTAGAGGAGTGAAACTTGAAATAAAAAATAAAGTCTCACCCAGCTGGGAGTGTACCAGGCGCCACTTGGTATACCAGCAAAAGAGTTGCTGGCTCCCTACACCTAACTTTCTTCAATTCGTACCTCATGATCCCTTCGTCTATGTTCTCCCCTCTCATAATTCCTGTCATTATCATCTTCATCTCTCCCATGCTTGAGGTAAAACTGTCGACCATTGCCACGTTTCCTATGTCCATTACCCCTACCTCTACCTCTGTAATTCGGTGGGCCATTAAGCTGACTTTGACGGTAGTTGTTTCCACCTTGATCCTGACCACGCATCTGGTCATTTTCCTGTGCATGAATAGTTTCTAATTGCTCCAATACTTCCATTAAAGTATATTTATCTTTAATCAGGCTTCCAGATAAGTTTTCTTGCATCCTACGACTTAACCTCCTTTTAATTGCTGATATCATTATGTCGTCATTCAACGGCTGCTCCAATATTTCATTCAACTCCCATAGATGTTCAGAAAATTCTCTCAAGGTACCTCTCCAGGTGTTTAGGGACTTGCGATGCAGTAAATCTTCAAGTGTTGCACATTGGTGACTTTTGGACCAGTATTTCTTTAAAAACTCTTCCTCAAATTGACTGTAGCTGGTAACTTCTTCTTTCTTCCTAACTCCCCAGATGAAAGCTTCACCTACCATTCTGTCTATTTCGAACTGAATTTTATCTGCATCTTGTAAGTGTGCCGGGAAAACAACTCGTAACCACTTAGTAAATATCATCGGATGCAATGCCCCTTTGGGTTTATATTTTTGCCCCATGTTGGTCTGGGTATAACTATTATCAGCATTTACTAATGTAACGAGCTTGCCCTCTCCTACTGTTAAGGTGGCACTATTTATCTTCCTATCAATCTCTTCGGTTTTAGTTTCTAGCTGTTGGACTCCCTCCTGCAGCTGTTTGATCCCATTTGTGACTATATGTTCCACAGCCTCCTCCACTTTCACTTGCCTATTTCCCAATTTACCAATATTGACCTGGCACAGCTGCTGTACTTGTACCACATCTTTAATCTGCTGGTATTGTTGTGTTTCCGTTTTCTGCATTTTCTCTTCAAAGTCAGTTTTGAGGTCCATGACATCTCCCTCAGCTTTTCCGATTATCTCTACTTTCATATCAATCATCTCTTCCCGGAGTCGATCTACCTTCACCTGTAGCTGGTCATCTCTCTCCTGAAGAGTTATTCTCATCTTTTCCTGGAATTCCTGCAGTCCTTTCCGTAAGTTTTCTTGGTTTTCTTGGGACATCTCTGCTATACCTTTCTTGATTTCTTGGAGCATCTTAAATATTGTTAACTGCGATTCTCCATCCTCTAGACTCAATTCTTTTCCAATAGGTTTTACTGGTGTCTCAGGGTAACTGGTTGAGTGACCCAATGGGCTGTTCATTGACATTCCACTACTACCAATTCCTGACACATCCTTGTCCTCTTGCCCTATGTCCATTTTCCTAACTACCTCCTCCACAACCTTCTCTTTCAATTCAGGATCCATTCTAACTATTCACTATGCACAGATAAGAAAAAGAAATAAAATTAAATTAAAATAACCTCCTAGTAACCCAAACACTCACTAATTAGCTAATAACGAAGTAATCCTTCACTGTATTCGGTTAACCCAGATTGGCAAAATAGACCTCTCCATTGAACACCATAAATTACAGAAGCCTATCCACATCAAACATCAATGAATGCATTTATACACAAAATCTCGAAGTAACATACACATAACTTAGATGACATATAAACATGTAGTTTACAATAAATAAAGCAAATGAGACACTATTCTGTGCTGTACAGAATGAAAACACAAGCATATTAGCATACCATGCTTCAGAGCAAATTAGCAAAGAAATGTTTAAAAAAATATTGTTTTTATATTTTCTGCAATTGACAAATTTTTGAAGTTTCTTCCGCGCTCTGAAGATAGTGCAATATCAATAAGTCTCGCGTCAGCAAATCGTCTTCACTCACCCCTCGACGCTCGTCGAAGTCGCGATGTTTTGACGTTTGAAGTCGCGCTTCTAGTCGTGTTGGCGTAGGCTCCTCCACTGCGGCGGATGTCAGGAGATGCGTGCTGTAGCTGGTGTGTAGTGCCGTGTGCAAAGCGAAGCTCGCGGCGAACCGCGCTGACGCAGTCTCGTAGTTCGCTGGTTGGCGACAGGATGGAGCTGCGGTCACGTATTTCGTTGATAGGTGGGTAAATGGCGCAGGCGTCGTATACGTCGGGGGTTCGCCACTAGATGTCGAACTCCGCGTCGTCGTTGTTTCAACTTCAGCCAATTGGCTCCGCTGCAGTCACTGGTCAGTGTGGTACATCTCCGCTATCCAAATCCTTGCTGTCGCGGCGTGTGGAACTTCTTCACTGCCTCAGATTCCTTGGCTAGCCGCTCACAGTCTGTCTGATGTCATTCAACAATTACGCCACAGTCAACGCTCGCAAACGCAGTAACAGTTTATGGTCCACATCAAATCGAGCAATTTACATCGTTCAAAAGATAATTTCAGATACCAAGTCAGTTGAAAACAAGTTCCTGATACTTCCGAAACGGAATTTTGGCTAGTTCACTCGCGATTATGCACAAACGCGCCTCTTCTTAGAGTATGAATTTTGCAGCAATTCATGCATGTTTTCCTGTCCATACTTCAATACATTGCTTATTAACACTGCTTTAGTCACTTGAACTTGCAAAAAGATATTGTTTACTGTTCCTCAGTCACTTTTGCACTGTAATCTCTAAACCATGTGCTTCGTTCCCGCGATTTCTAATTTCACCATAACTGTTATATTACACTGCTTCTAGCTGGAATACTGTGATTTTAGTCACGGTAACGACAATATCGGATTGTTCTTGCACTAAAATTTTCCGATAATTGCAAAAGTCATTCCAACTAAACCCAAAATGGTGCTTAATAAATCATTGTTCGGATCCGAAGATTGCAACTGTCCTTTTCACGGGAGCCAAGATGAAACACCCATGTTTAATTCCTTTATTGGATTTTGCGTAATTTATCGAAGCCGCCAAACAGTTAATCATTACGATTATATGACCGTGTGCTTAATGGATGAAGGCTATCGGTTTTCCTGCTGTGGTTTCGGGGGTATTTCAACCAAGTGCGGCTGTTCTGTGACTGAATAGTGGAAATGATAGACGGTTTGTCTACTATTAAGGAGCACAAAGGTTGCGATGTACAAACTGATATACACTCCTGGAAATTGAAATAAGAACACCGTGAATTCATTGTCCCAGGAAGGGGAAACTTTATTGACACATTCCTGGGGTCAGATACATCACATGATCACACTGACAGAACCACAGGCACATAGACACAGGCAACAGAGCATGCACAATGTCGGCACTAGTACAGTGTATATCCACCTTTCGCAGCAATGCAGGCTGCTATTCTCCCATGGAGACGATCGTAGAGATGCTGGATGTAGTCCTGTGGAACGGCTTGCCATGCCATTTCCACCTGGCGCCTCAGTTGGACCAGCGTTCGTGCTGGACGTGCAGACCGCGTGAGACGACGCTTCATCCAGTCCCAAACATGCTCAATGGGGGACAGATCCGGAGATCTTGCTGGCCAGGGTAGTTGACTTACACCTTCTAGAGCACGTTGGGTGGCACGGGATACATGCGGACGTGCATTGTCCTGTTGGAACAGCAAGTTCCCTTGCCGGTCTAGGAATGGTAGAACGATGGGTTCGATGACGGTTTGGATGTACCGTGCACTATTCAGTGTCCCCTCGACGATCACCAGTGGTGTACGGCCAGTGTAGGAGATCGCTCCCCACACCATGATGCCGGGTGTTGGCCCTGTGTGCCTCGGTCGTATGCAGTCCTGATTGTGGCGCTCACCTGCACGGCGCCAAACACGCATACGACCATCATTGGCACCAAGGCAGAAGCGACTCTCATCGCTGAAGACGACAAGTCTCCATTCGTCCCTCCATTCACGCCTGTCGCGACACCACTGGAGGCGGGCTGCACGATGTTGGGGCGTGAGCGGAAGACGGCCTAACGGTGTGCGGGACCGTAGCCCAGCTTCATGGAGACGGTTGCGAATGGTCCTCGCCGATACCCCAGGAGCAACAGTGTCCCTAATTTGCTGGGAAGTGGCGGTGCGGTCCCCTACGGCAGTGCGTAGGATCCTACGGTCTTGGCGTGCATCCGTGCGTCGCTGCGGTACGGTCCCAGGTCGACGGGCACGTGCACCTTCCGCCGACCACTGGCGACAACATCGATGTACTGTGGAGACCTCACGACCCACGTGTTGAGCAATTCGGCGGTACGTCCACCCGGCCTCCCGCATGCCCACTATACGCCCTCGCTCAAAGTCCGTCAACTGCACATACGGTTCACGTCCACGCTGTCGCGGCATGCTACCAGTGTTAAAGACTGCGATGGAGCTCCGTATGCCACAGCTAACTGGCTGACACTGACGGCGGCGGTGCACAAATGCTGCGCAGCTAGCGCCATTCGACGGCCAACACCGCGGTTCCTGGTGTGTCCGCTGTGCCGTGCGTGTGATCATTGCTTGTACAGCCCTCTCGCAGTGTCCGGAGCAAGTATGGTGGGTCTGACACACCAGTGTCAATGTGTTCTTTTTTCCATTTCCAGGAGTGTATATATTTCCTACTAACACACAAATGCTGAGGCAGTTGCTACCATCGCCTTACACATCTAATCACAGTTATATCTTTTTATTGGTTGTTGATTTTCAGTACATCGTCACACGCAGTGCTGATGGTTAACATTCACAACAATCCTCACTGCAATACATGGTTGTTGCTGGCCGACGCGGTTGACGCGAAACACGTAATTCGGCACTTGTCACTTTCTGTTTCATATCACTCGCGAATCGGTATTAGTGAGGGTCAACCCCACGACGATCAGGGGTACGTGCTCACTCGTCATACTCCGGTGAATTTTACCGTTTACAACTCACGCGACCACCATTCTTGACCGTCTCTCCAGCACCATCTGTCACTCGACACACTCCAGTACTACTACGCACTCGACACTCGTCTCACTGCTTCCTGCAGCGCACGACGATCGACTCCTGTCTACTATCGACCTGGGCGTCGGATACTAGCATCTATGTTCGTGGGATCACTGATCCCTTACAGTTAGACTGAGCAAGTCATTGATTTAGCTATTCACAAAGTTCTGAAACTACGTGGCCTCGACTACGGATTGGCCTATGATATCAGAACAATTTTGTGGTTACCCTAAGTCAAAATAGTTAAAACCCCAGTATAACGTTGAGCGCTAGGGCAACTACGGATTGGCCTATGATGTCAGAACAATACTGTGGTTACCCAAAGTCAATTTAGTTAAACCCCAGTGTAACGTTGACCGCTAATGGAACGATTCCTATTCAACTACTGTTCATTACAAGTGCACCAGCGGCTGTGTTGGCCGCTATGTAGTGGGCAGTGCACGACATAATTACACTCTAAGATAAAACATGGACATAACATCATAAATATATTATCCAAATGAGACGGAAATCCTTAGATGCGACGTACATGTGCTACCGAACAAGTGATTGCAATGAGCAAGTCAATAAAGCATTGGTCCACCTCTATCCTTTAAGGATTGGGGGGGGGGGGGGTAGGACGTCAAACCGGCCGACTTCGAGCAGGAGAGGCACCACAGGACATTTTAATTTCCACTGTCTATACTTTTACAAGTAAATTCATAAAACTTTGTCAGCATGACCAGGAAGGAATCAGGATTCACACTCGTAGCAGCGGAAGTTCAAAAACATAACAAAATTAATTTTTTTACATTCGAAATTTCATCATTTTTTCACTGCATTTGTTGCTATAGGTACATATTTCTTCATGAGTAAGAGATTTTTGCACAGCATACAAACCATATTTACAGGTGTCTGAAACTCTAGAATCTATTTAATTAATGAAAAAATGAATGAGCTATTACATTTTAAACTCTGTGTTTAGAAAAAATCAAATTTTGTAGTTCATTATCTCAATTTTTACCACAGTTTTTAATAGATTTGGAAAATTCTAGAGTTTCATACACCTGTAAGTATGGTTTGTATGCTGTGCAAAATTCATCAAAGAATCTCTCTTCCTTGTGAAGAAAAATGTACCTATAGCAACAAATGCAGCCAATAGTAAGTGAAAAAATGAAGAAATTTCATATCTAAAACAAAATTATTTCGTTATGTGATTCTTGATTTTCTCCCGGCGTAGTTGATAATCAAAATATCCACGGGTGTACTGCCGGTCTACAGTGTCCAACGGGCACAATATTTCGGCGATCATACATGTCGCCATCATCAGGTGAACTGACGGACTGAGCTCCTGTGAACGTGCCGGTACGGAGATCCGTACGCTATGGCTGCTCAGGGGGATATGGCTTCGGTCGCGGCGGCGGCCGATTTAAATACCCTCCGCCCGCGGCGCACTCCCTCCGCCGTCCGCGCCCCGCGCCACGATCACGCGGTGGAGCAGATTGCGACGGCGTCTGAGATGACGTCGGTGTGATGGCTCTGTCCGCCGTGGTAGTCAAAACTATACGTTTTCTCGATTTACCCTTGATTAACCCAATCGCTGGTTCCCAAGCCTTGCCAAGATTATAGCCACAGTCACGGTTTATGAGGTCGTCACTGGTGCGAATTTCGATGGCCCTCTAACAACGCTGTCCCAGTATCTCGATGTCTGTACCAGAATCCTCGTGCGTTCATACTCCATAGCGTGATTTTCCGACAAACAATGTTCAGCGACCGCCGACTTGTTCGGATACATCAGTCGAGTGTGCCTCTGGTGTTCACGTCATCGTCTGAGCAATATACGACTTGCCACATTCACACGGAATCTGGTACACGCCGGCCTTCCTCGGACCGAGGTCATCTTTGGCGCTCCCCACCAGTGCACGAGTTTTATTCGGACGACAAAACACAGTTCCTACCCGGTGTTTCTTCAAAATGCGGGCGATTTTCCCCGAGAGTGCGCCTGTATATGGAATAAACGCAGTGCCTACCTCCTCCCTCGTGATTTCATCCATCTCCACATGTTGTGCTGTAGGATTCTGGTACAGACGTCGAGATACTGGGACAGTGTTGCTAGAGAGGCCATCGAAATTCGCACCAATGACGACCTCCGTGACTGTGGCTATAATCTTAGCAAGGCTTGGGAACCAGCGATTGGGTTAATCAAGAGTAAATCGAGCAAACGTATAGTTGTGACGACCACGGCGGAGAGAGCCATCACACCGCCGTCATCTCAGACGCCGTCGCAATCTATCCAACCGCGTGACCGTGGCGCGGGGCACGGACGGGGGAGAGAGTGCACCGCGGGCGGAGAGTATTTCAATCGGCCGCCGCCGCGACCGAAGCCAGTTCCCCCTGAGCAGCCATAGCGTACGGATCTCCGTACCGGCACGTTCACAGGAGCTCAGTCCGTCAGTTCACCTGATGATGGCGACATGTATGATTGCCGAAATATTGTGCCCGTTGGACACTGTAGACCGGCAGTACACCCGTGGATATTTTGATTATTTTGTTATGTTTTTGCACTTCCACTGCTATGAGTGTGAATCCTGAACCCTTCCTGGTCATGCTGACAAAGTTTGATGAATTTATTCGTAAAAGTATAGACAGTACAAAATAAAATGTCCTGTGGTGCCTCTCCTGCTCGAAGTCGGCCCGTTTGACGTCCTACCCCCATTAAGCAAGCAGTAACATGGCTTGGCACTTACTGACAGAGTGTTGGATGTCCTCCGAAGGATCTTGCCAAATTAGGTCTAGCTATCGCGTTAGATCGGCAAAATCACGAGCTGGTTGGAGGGTCCTGGCCACAATCTTCCCAACCTTCTCAACTGGGGAGAGATCCGGCGATCATGCTGGCCAAGGTGGATATTGGCAAACAGGAAGACAAGCAGTAGAAACGTTCAAAAGTGTGCGGGCGGATTTTGTGTGGCTAAAATGTAATCCCAGGATGGCTTAGTATGAAGCAAAATAAATTGGGGCGTATAATGTAGTCGACTTACCGCTGTGCTATAGACGTGCCACGGATGATAACCAAAGAGGTCTGGTCACGGATAAAAATGGCGCCCCGGACCATCCCTCCTTCGCCATATGGCGGACGACAGTCATGTTGGTATGCCATAACAGAGGCACTTCCAGAAACGTCTTCGGGCTGGGATCTCTATGATTGGACTAGAAGTGTCCTCGGTCCTGGGTATTGCTTCGAACCGTGCCACGACAGCCGGTGAAAACGTGTCTGCAATTGTCCCGGAGATTGGTGAGATACCATTCTGATTGGTTCCCACCATATTAACTGCAACCTGGAGTGATGGTGCGGGCTGCCGTTTATTTTCATAACAGGACTTCTTTGTTTGTTATTTGCGGCACCCTTACAGTACAGAGGTACGTCGACGCCTCTTTTAGTTTTCGAATGTCCTCCTGAGGGATAGCATGCCAAATTATGTCTAAGTGGCGCGTTAGTTTGCAATCAGACAAAATTTGGTACGATATCCCGAGCTGGTTACATTTCAGCAAGATAGTGCCCAGACGCACACGACGATTTTCTACTGTTTGCCTACATGCTTGCTAAACCCTACTTTGGCAAGCAAGTCATCCTATCTGTCGCCAATTGCGAACATTCGGAGCATTGTGGATAGGGCCTTCAACCTAGCTTTGGCCTTTATGATCTGTCGCGCAAAATGGACAGAGTTTTGCACGATATCCAACAACCCATCCAATCTTTGCTAAAAAGAATAACTGCTTGCATAAGGGTCAGAAGTCCACCAACGCGTTATTGACTTGCTCAATTTGTGAAGCTTTTTCTCTTGAATAACTCATCCAGTTCTTTCTGAAATTGTAACCATTTGTTTGTATATCTACAACACATGTACCGATTTTCCCCTCTTTCCGATAATTCCTTGGTTGTGCGTCGTTCTTGCTGTGTATTTGTTCGCCTGACTTGTGAAAGCTGAGCGGTCGGTCGTGCACCAATCGTATCCCAAACCCCCTTCATCAGGCATAATATACCTTTAACACTTTTTAATAAATAAAAAATGATTAAAACAAAATTATAAATAAATAAGAAAGTTACTCGGTAAATTCCATTGGGTTTATGAGTTTGACGAGATCATGTAAGTTACAGTTTACACCGAATAAATGTTTATTAATTTAAGTGCACACTTAGAATGATGGCCTTGCATGAATTGCGAATATAAAGTAAAAGAAAAGGGGACAAGTGCGAGCATGATTCGCGCTCTGAATATTCCGTAAAAACTTAATTATGTGTACAGACATTAATAATAATAATAAAATCGTGTGGCTCAACAGTCTGCTTCAAGTCCTTTTACTGGACACCAATTCGGCGACTTGCGTGTCCCTAACCTACCCGAGTTATCCAAACAGCGAAAGTGAACCAACAGTTCAACGTGGAACTCGAAACCCGTGTTACTTCTAGTGATTCCTCACATAACTGAAATTTGAAGGCTACATTAAAATGAAGACAGAAAACTCCGTGGTCCGGCCGAGATTCATTCCCACGGCGTATACGTTTACAGGTATTCGCTGTTTCGCGAAACCACCAGAACCACCTTGTATGTAGACAGTTCACCTATAGGTTTTGATGAGTGAGTTTACGAGCATCAGAATATGTGACATAATATGTGCCAGTGTCATTTGATTGCGTCGACTTAGAAGCTTAAATTATTTACATCACCAAAGGGCTGTAGACGTCAGTATTTGACGTTAATTTCAATTTGGTACGTCCGCTGCTTTCTGCGAAAATTGGGTCTTAACAGTTGGACAGGCAGACAGACAGACGGACAATAAAGTGATCGTGAAAGGGTTCCTTTTTTTACCCACTAAGATACGGAAAGCAAAAGAACAGTTATGCAAATAGTTATGTAGTGCAAGTAGGGCTTTGAATGGTTACACACTTGCAAGCGAAGTTAGTTAACTACAAAGTAATTCAGGAAATCAACAACGCTCAAAGTCCAAAACAGTTTCCTACTATCAGACGTTACATAAACTAAAGTTCGTTATCCTCAATAATCATTGGGGAAACACAGCACAAGTCCATTACATACCAATATAAACATAAAATGCAGCAAATAATTACAGTTCTCAGTTACCTCAAACGTTATGAACGAAATTAAAGTTCACGTAGTCGCGCAAAGTTAACCACCAAAATCACAGTGAAACACTCTTGATCCTAATAAAATTTAGTCCACAGCTCACTTACAGAGAAACAGCAACTACCAAGAGAATCCCACCGAGACAAGATCTCGATGTCCTGTCGCTCACCCTCAAATGCTGTCAATGATGTCACACAATACTGAATCCAAGTTATACACTTAAAGAACGACCACCATTCAAATTTAAAGTTATCTGTACATATACATAATGTATTGGATTACAGAGATAATCGTGGTTACTTCATGACCTCTCATTAAAATTACAAAACAGTGCTAAACAAGTTATTAACAAACTTCATGTAGCATGGCTAAATTCAGTTTTGCACCATGATAAAGCTTTGCTCTGAATTACAAATTCCTATGAAAAATAAATTGTGGAAAGAAGCATGTCGACCATGTGTTTCGTAAGGAACATGAGAACCCAACAAAAATAGTGCTCCCACAAAACCTAGTGGGTCTAGGAAGCAGAGGAATGCCATGACTTTGAGACTTGGATGACATACAAACAGTTCTAAAAATTATTTGGGCTGCTGACGCAACACACTTGACAGGGATGAATGGTATGTTGTCCTAGAGTAGGCCAAGGCCCAGCAAAAGCAGTAGAACAAGGAAGAACAAGAAGAAGATTTGTATATCAACTTTTAGTGAACTCGTTCATAACATATCTAATTTGAGAGATAATTTATTGTGGTGTTTAATGAAGTCATCAGCTTTAAAATGACGCATCATATGCTCAGATAGTTCCAGTGACTTATTTATTAATTTAAGTTCAGTCATAACTAAAAGTAATAGAAAGTTTTGTAATAATCATACCAGTTTCATACTTGATGCTGCAATGAGCTCGTGTCGTCGAAACGACTTTTCTAGTGTGCTGAGTTGTTCTTCAATATATTTGTAGATTGTGTAACATAATTTAGTTAAAAATAAGTCTTTCATTTTGTATTTCTCAGCTTGCGTTGTGTCATCTCTACAGGATCAAGCCAGGCGTGCACGTTGCAGCCGGGGGTAAACCAGCCTATGGCCGCTCAGTCATCAAGTGTACCCGCATTCCGCACATGCCTTGCTTCCCCTCCTGCGTGGCCTCAGACACAAGATTATCATGCGCTGCTTATGTTAACAATATAGACACCGATGACTAATGATACACCTCTCACTTCCCAACAAGCTAAGTACTAAGCTACCTTATGGAAAGCAAAGAATACCTGTGGGTGGTACAACACAACGGCTGAGAATGTTAATGTATGTGGTACAAAGGCGAGGAAGCTAAGTGAAAGACACACACACACACACACACACACACACACACACACACACAGAAAGAGAGAGAGAATACTGTTCCTGCAGGTGGACTTTAGGAGACGAAGTTTATTATTTTATTTATTACCAAATTCGATTTTATTGCTATAAATATATTCAAAATTATTTCTCTGACAAGTATAAATGCCATATTTGTGTTTCTATGTCGCTAGGCCTGATATATTAGGATACAAATGAGTAATGATATCAGTATTTTTGGTTGGACACTGAGGCAGTCGTCTTCACAACTGATTTTCTGTTCAGCAAACATTTGACACTCTCATGAAGAATGAACATTGCAGATAACATTGTTTCACAGACTGTCTCGAAAGTAGAATGAGATTTTCAGTCTGCAGCGGAGTGTGCGCTGATATGAAACTTCCTGGCAGATTAAAAGTGTGTGCCGGATAGAGACTCGAACTCGGGACCTTTGCCTTTCGGGGGCAAGTGCTCTAGTATCTGAGCTACCCAAGCACGAAGCACGCCCCGTCCTCACAGCTTTACTTCAACCGGTATCTCGTCTCCTACCTTCCAAACTTTACAGAAGTTCTCCTGCGAACCTTGCAGAACTAGCACACCTGAAAGGAAGGGTTTTGCGGAGGCCTGGCTTAGCCACAGCCTGGCGGATGTTTCCAGACTGAGATTTTCACTCTGAAGTGGAGTCTGCGCTGATATGAAACTTACTGGCAGATTCAAACTGTGTGCCGGACCGAGACTCGAACTCGGAACCTTTAACTTTCGCGGGCAAATGCTCTACCATCTCAGCTACCCAAACACGGCTCACGCCCGGTACTCACAGCTTTACTTCTGCCAGTATCTCGTCTCCTACCTTCCAAACTTTACAGAAGCTCTCCTGCGAACCCGCAGGTTCTACCTAAGCCATGTCTCCGCAATATCCTTTCTTTCAGGAGTGCTAGTTCTGTAAGGTTCGCGGGAGAGCTTCTGTTAAGTTTGGAAGTGAGGAGACGAGATACTGGCAGAATTGAAGCTGTGAGGACGGGGCGTGAGTCGTGCTTGGGAAGCTCAGATAGTAGAGCATTTGTGCGCGAAAGGCAAAGGTCCCTAGTTCGAGTCTCGGTCCGGCACACAGTTTTAATCTGCCAGGAAGGTTTTGTCTCCAAATTGTTAGTCACTGATGTAATGTAAATTATTTCCGCTGATAGTATATATATATATATATATATATATATATATATATATATATATATATATATATATAAAGGACAATCGAGTTAAAACGAGACTGATGGGAAATAATAAGAAAAATGTTCATTATTTCTAAAGTGATCATCATAACTGTTAATAGATTTATCCTACAGTGAGATAAGACGGTCAATGTTTTCGCGATAAATGTTCGTGATTAGCTACGGAACAATGTTCGTATCTGGTGTACAGCTGTGGTTCAAATGGCTCTGAGCACTATGGGACTTAACTTCTGAGGTCATCAGTCCACTAGAACTTAGAACTACTTAAACCTAACTAACCTAAGGACATCACACACATCCATGCCCGAGGCAGGATTCGAACCTGCGACCGAAGCGGTCTCGCGGTTCCAGACTGCAGGCCTAGAACCGCTCGGCCACTCTGTCCGGCCGAACGTCTGTCTTCACGGC
Source organism: Schistocerca nitens (assembly GCF_023898315.1). Lineage (NCBI taxonomy): Eukaryota > Metazoa > Arthropoda > Insecta > Orthoptera > Acrididae > Schistocerca > Schistocerca nitens. The sequence goes on along the minus strand of NC_064621.1, from coordinate 475,167,187 downwards.
TCCAGAAGAACGGATATCGCATGGAGTCTGATCTGACAGTGTATTAACCGTTATGACGATCACTTTCGCTGTAATGAACCGTTTGCTTACTTTTTTCATCTATGTGGTTTCCGTTCTATGTGGTTTCCGTTTCATTTCCCTTATTGAATGATAACCGAAAATAAGCAATGTCACTCAAATGGCTTGCAACCACTTGAATGCAATAGACATATTTTTTACTCGTTTTAAGTTATTTTTTATAATCAAAGAGATCGTAGTGTAAAAAAACTCCTCCCAAACAGGCCATGAAGGCCCAACGGTACCGACCGGCCGACGTGTCATCCTCAGCCAATAGACGTCACTGGATCGTAGTGACATTTATGAAATATCTTTTACGTGTATGAGGATAACGTCATGGAGGTCGTATAGGTCCATGTCAGATCTGTTCTGGCAGATCGTGTAATGAGATGCTTTGGAGAGGCTACAAAAGAGCATGCAGAAGATTCATAATTTGAAAGATAATCTACTGTAGATGAGTTCGTTACTGTTTCTACAGTTTCAAACACTGATAACTGATGGTAGTCTGACCAAAACAGTGCCAAGCGGACCAGGAGGTGAATCGCGAGTGAACAGATGCAACAGGTACGGCACATTGCCAGTGCTTGCAGAAGGATTTCATAAATGTCATGAAGCTGACTCTGATACGAAAGTGGCTGCAAATGTGGAGTTATATCCATGGTCTAAATCTGATTGGGAAACAGTAATCAGCAAAATGTTTTCCTTCAGAGGGCATTTGATTACTAACAATGGTTGACTGAGATAATTACCAACAGAATTTTCTTTAATTTACCAGTGAAACTACCATGTGAAATTTTGTGCTCCTGATTTGTTGGTAGAAATGTTTACCACCCAGAAACACACCATGGACTTAGAAATACATAATAAATAGACCAGATCTATTTTTTACTATTCTGAAAGAGTACATATGTATTTCATTGTTATGCTAGATAAAACATTTTTCTCACTTGGAGGATTCGCACTGCATAACCGCTTGCTCACGAGTGACAAAGACACACGCTAGTTGTTTCTATGATGATTATCTCCGTATTACTATAACCACACAGCGAGACATCATTGTGGGAAAATTTAGTGCAACCTCTGAAAGAGAGTTCTTGTTGATATGCGTTTTGCATATTGCGTAGAATTTTTCTTAACTTAAAAAAATGTCGCTTACTGTGAAGTGGGATATGATACAATATTGTGAGGAACTATTAAGCAGCAATGGTGTCGAGCGTCTTTAGCTACAAGGATTTGGTACGAGTATGTGCGTGCAAACCTTTCTCATTAGGAACTGTATTCCCATAGATTACGTGGTACGCTATACAGCCTCCGTGGGCGAGGCAATTAATTCCCATCTGTCACTAGTCACGATGATTGGCCTGATTTCCCCGATGTACACGACGTACATTGTTAGCTGTAAAATATTGAGAGATTATCGGAAAAATAATTAAATTTTAAGAAGCTCAAATATAAAGTTCGGCGGGGAATATAACACCTAGGAACTTTGTTCATGAACTTACTTAAAGAAAAGAAAATGAGCGGTGTAAAGTCTGTGAACTTCGGTAAGTTACTGAAAAGTGCGACAGATAATTAACGTGCGGAAATCAGAATTAAACTGTGCGGTTGTGCAACATGTAATTAAAAAGAGCATTGGCTTCTATTGAAAGAAATACGAGCTTACCGAGTATCGGACCACATTTGCTACTGGATTCAGGGTTTCATTACAAAAAGAACACACAGCACGCCGCTTTTAATGGAACGAAATCGACAGATATAAATGTACTTTCCGTAGTACCACAAGAAAGTGTGATAGGACGGATAATTTTTACAAAGTATGTTAATGATCTAGTAAAAAGCGTCCGAAGCTCTTTAAGACTCCTCGCATATGATGGTGTTACCTACAAGAAAGTGTCGACGTTAGAAGAAAGTATCGATCTGCAGAATGACCTGCAGCGAATTGCTGAATGCTGTCGACTCTGGCGGTTGAACCTGAACGTCAACAAATATGACGTACTGTGCGTACATAAGAAAAGAAATCTACTGCTGTGCAACTACACAAATTGCTGAAAATAGGATCGAGCATACAGTATCTAAGAGTGACTACCCACAGCGACCTTAAGTGGAATGATCACATCATTCAATTACTCGTAATAGGAAAAGCAGATGCCAGGCTGAAATTTCCAGGACGAGTCTTAAGGAGATGTAACTCATCCATTAAAGAAGTGGCTCACTAGGTGCTTCTTCGACCGATTATTGAGTCCTGTTCATCAAGCTGCGATGCTCACCAGATAAAACTGATAAAAGACATACAAAAGATCCAACGAAGAGCAGCGCCTTTCGTCAGGGGATCGTTTACTCTGCACGAGAGCGTTACAGAAAACATTAACAACTCCGGTGACAGGCACTACAAGAGAGGTGTTCTGCATCACTAAGAGGTTTACTACTGAAATTCTGAGAGCACTTTCCGCGAGGAATAGGAAACATATTTCTTCCTTCGACATACATCTCGCGAAAACCAGAAGAAAAAATTCGAGAAATTAGAGCTAATGCAGAGGAATACCGACAATCATTCTTCCCTGTAGCCGATAGCATTTAAGACCATTCTCGTTTATTGTTCAATCTCAGTTGCACCTCATTAAGTAATCGAAACATGTCATGTAATTGAAAACGTGCTGCTGAGACGAAGCAATAAATGAGAATTACTTTAAATCGTTTTTCACATGTACCATTCAAGAGTGGAACAGAGAATTTGGGATCAGTTAGTAGTACAAAATGTACCCCCCGCCACATGCCGTCATGTGGTTTGTGAAGTGCTAATGTACTTGCAGATATAATGAAAAGGGAGGCATGTGTAAACGTGACTATAAGTCGCCTATTTGACTCGAAAGTCTGTTTGACTACACTGACTCCATTTACACAGTCTTAAAAATGTAGTTGATTTCAGCGTTCATCAAAGATGCATGTGCCATTTGCATGGAAGGTGAATGGTCTGCAACTGAAGGAAGAAAATTATTGCAGATATAATGTTACATATCTGATCAGTACGTAAAGAGGCAAATATTTTGCTGCACTCTTTAACTTACGAATTATTAGAATAGTTGTGAGCATTTATTGGAAATTTGTGATGAGGTGTTATGGGACCAAACTGCTGAGGTCATCGGTCCCTAAGCCTACACACTACTTAATCTAACTTAAACTAAACGAACCTCCGAAGGGGGGAGCTGCACGAACCGAGTCATGACGCCCAAGGCCGCGCGGGTACCCCGCGTGGCGAGCATTTATTAACACCACCTGATCACCTTTGAGCAGATGTGTCTTTCGGCATGTGTTAAGTTTGCAATGAAACTTATCGGTAGAGATGTGCTCCACTGGAAGTTATAAATTACAGTACCTTCAAGGGAGAACGGACCACAATTCATGAAGTATACCACATGCTTGGATAAGCAAATGATCAGTATCAAGTGTTTAGCATTTCGGCACAATTGCACAAAGCGGGTATAAGCAATGTCATGGTGGTTCTGTAAACAGGGAAATATTTGCTGCAGGTTTATCATTTACTGGCAGCATTTGAAAGGTGATTGTTTCTGACAAGATCGTGTTACTCCTCGTGTAGAATGGAATCGTCCCATGTACAAAATAGGGTTCCTTGTTCGACGATATTTCTTCCCACATTGGTCTGTATAACACGACTGTCGTGCCAATGTGGACAGGGCAAAGAGAGAGCCAGTCAACGCCATGCGGTATCTTAACTGCCACACGCAACTAGCGCCTGAGATGACATACTGCTGTTGCGTGTCTCCCTCGAAGCGCCGGCGTCCGAATGTCGGCAGGTCGCACAATTTAAACGCCTCCGGCGCTACTCGACCATCGGCATGGCCAAGAAGTCAGCAGGTGGACCGCCAGAGGGCGATGCTATTGGCCGCGACAGAATCCCAATCGTCGAGCGCAGCTAGCACCAGCGTGGGCCGGTCGAGACTAAGTTCTGCTTCCGCGGTCCAGCCAAACAGCCAGTCCACACATCGAGGATCTAAGCTCGCGCTACGGTAGCTGAAGGCAGTGACATCACCAGCCTGGAATCGATGAACTTGACAACAGCTGCTGCCACTGCTGCCCGCCTTCCACTGCTGCTCTTCAACCAAGATATAACGCCCCAGCGGATTGGTCTCCGCCATCTCGGCCCGTCCTGATTTTGTCAGCGTTTCAGTGATTGTAGCTGGGAGCATCAACCGTTTAACCACCTGTGCTCAGCAAGGACCTAGCGTTCACAACGTGTGTGCTCCGCAGTGACTTGTCGGAATTTTAACTCCTGTTTTAACGCTTATATTGTCCAGTGAGGACATGCATGCATGAATGTCCGAAGCGACATTTCATTGCACTTCTGGACAACACAGGCACCCCAATATCGTAAATGTTACTGTGTCTATAGCCTAGTGGCGTCTTGCAGTCCCTACAAGAGAGGAGAAGGAGGTGTCCTGAATAAATGGAAGTCAACGGAAAAAAATAATGGAAAACAAAATTAACGCTCCATTATGTGACGAACAGTTAGGCTTCAATAAACGTAAAGCACTATAGGCATGTTTTAAGGCACTTTTGACGTTGCGCCACTCAGTGGCAGTAAAAGTTATGGAAAGTCAAGGAACATCCTGTGAACCTACAGGACATGTGGCCTGTAACTGAAAAAGTGTCATGATGAAGCAGTAGCCTGCCGCGTCGCAAGCAGCAACAGGGAAGTAACCGATTTTGTGACTTCTACGAGTTCCTAACCAGGAGAGAATTCTATAATATCATCTGTGTGTTTTAATAGTTTAGTTTCTTGTGTTTCTGAGTGTTTATATAACATCTAATAGCCACAGTTCTCGCGTTTTCGTTTGCGTCGGAAAGTAAATCGATTTTGTGACATATTACAAGTTCCTTATCAGCGGCGAATTATTTAGTTTGACCTGAGTGCTTCGGTAGTTGTTGTTGTTGTGGTCTTCAGTCCTGAGACTGGTTTGATGCAGCTCTCCATGCTACTCTATCCTGTGCAAGCTTCTTCATCTCCCAGTACCTACTGCAACCTACATCCTTCTGAATCTGCTTAGTGTATTCATCTCTTGGTCTCCCTCTACGATTTTTACCCTCCACGCTGCCCTCCAATGCTAAATTTGTGATCCCTTGATGCCTCAAAACATGTCCTACCAACCGATCCCTTCTTCTAGTCAAGTTGTGCCACAAACTCCTCTTCTCCCCAATCCTATTCAGTACATCCTCATTAGTTATGTGATCTACCCATCTAATCTTCAGCATTCTTCTGTAGCACCACATTTCGAAAGCTTCTATTCTCTTCTTGTCCAAACTGGTTATCGTCCATGTTTCACTTCCATAGATGGCTACACTCCATACAAATACTTTCGGAAAGACTTCCTGACACTTAAATCTATACTAGAAGTTAACAAATTTCTCTTCTTCAGAAACGATTTCCTTGCCATTGCCAGTCTACATTTTATATCCTCTCTACTTCGACCATCATCAGTTATTTTACTCCCTAAATAGCAAAACTCCTTTACTACTTTAAGTGTCTCATTTCCTAATCTAATCCCCTCAGCATCACCCGATTTAATTTGACTGCATTCCATTATCATCGTTTTGCTTTTGTTGATGTTCATCTTATATCCTCCTTTCAAGACACTGTCCATTCCGTTCAACTGCTCTTCCACGTCCTTTGCTGTCTCTGACAGAAATACAATGTCATCGGCGAACCTCAACGTTTTTACTTCTTCTCCATGAATTTTAATACCTACTCCGAATTTTTCTTTTGTTTCCTTTACTGCTTGCTCAATATACAGATTGAATAACATCGGGGAGAGGCTACAACCCTGTCTCACTCCTTTACCAACCACTGCTACCCTTTCATGCCCCTCGACTCTTATAACTGCCATCTGGTTTCTGTACAAATTGTAAATAGCCTTTCGCTCCTTGTATTTTATCCCTGCCACCTTCAGAATTTGAAAGAGAGTATTCCAGTTAACGTTGTCGAAAGCTTTCTCTAAGTCTACAAATGCTAGAAACGTAGGTTTGCCTATTCTTAATCTTTCTTCTAAGATAAGTCGTAAGGTTAGTATTGCCTCACGTGTTCCAACATTTCTACGGAATCCAAACTGATCTTCCCCGAGGTCCGCTTCTACCAGTTTTTCCATTCGTCTGCAAAGAATTCGCGTTAGTATTTTGCAGCTGTGACTTATTAAACTGATAGTTCGGTAATTTGCACATCTGTCAACACCTGCTTTCTTTGGGATTGGAATTATTATATTCTTCTTGAAGTCTGTGGGTATTTCGCCTGTCTCATACATCTTCCTCACCAGATGGTAGAGTTTTGTCATGACTGGCTCTCCCAAGGCCATCAGTAGTTCTAATGGAATGTTGTCTACTCCCGGGGCCTTGTTTCGACACAGGTCTTTCAGTGCTCTGTCAAACTCTTCACGCAGTATCTTATCTCCCATTTCATCTTCATCTACATCCTCTTCCATTTCCATAATATTGTCCTCAAGTACATCGCCCTTGTATAAACCCTCTATATACTCCTTCCACCTTTCTGCCTTCCCTTCTTTGCTTAGAACTGGGTTCCCAAGAGAGCTCTTGATATTCATACAAGTGGTTCTCTTCTCTCCAAAGGTCTCTTTAATTTTCCTGTAGGCAGTATCTATCTTACCCCTAGTGAGACAAGCCTCTACATCCTTACATTTGTCCTCTAGCCATCCCAGCTCAGCCATTTTGCACTTCCTGTCGATCTCATTTTTGAGACGTTTGTATTCCTTTTTGCCTGCTTCATTTACTGCATTTTTATATTTTCTCCGCCCGCATCTCGTGGTCGTGCGGTAGCGTTCTCGCTTCCCACGCCCGGGTTCCCGGGTTCGATTCCCGGCGGGGTCAGGGATTTTCTCTGCCTCGTGATGGCTGGGTGTTGTGTGCTGTCCTTAGGTTAGTTAGGTTTAAGTAGTTCTAAGTTCTAGGGGACTTATGACCACAGCCATTTTATATTTTCTCCTTTCATCAATTAAATTCAATATTTCTTCTGTTACCCAGGGATTTCTATTAGCCCTCGTCTTTTTACCTACTTGATCCTCTGCTGCCTTCACTACTTCATCCCTCAGAGCTACCCATTCTTCTTCTACTGTATTTCTTTACCCCATTCCTGTCAGTTGTTCCCTTATGCTCTCCCTGAAACTCTCTACAACCTCTGGTTTTTTCAGTTTATCCAGGTCATATCTCCTTAAATTCCCACCTTTTTGCAGTTTCTTCTGTTTCAATCTGCAGTTCATAACCAATAGATTGTGGTCAGAATCCACATCTGCCCCTGGAAATGTCTTACAATTTAAAACCTGGTTCCTAAATCTCTGTCTTACCATTATATAATCTGATACCTTTTAGTATCTCCAGGATTCTTCCAGGTATATAACCTTCTTTTATGATTCTTGAACCAAGTGTTAGCTATGATTAAGTTATGCTCTGTGCAAAATTCTACAAGGCGGCTTCCTCTTTCATTTCTTCACCCCAATCCATATTCACCTACTATGTTTCCTTCTCTCCCTTTTCCTCCTGACGAATTCCAGTCACCCATGACTATTAAATTTTCGTCTCCCTTCACTACCTGAATAATTTCAGTAAATCTCTGCGTTTTAATCTAATTTATTAGACACAGTTCTTGTGTTTCCGTCAGTGTCTGCAGTAGAGATGCGAACACGTGCCGATAGTCCATTTATCTGCATAGTTTAGTTTTCTAACGGTCTTTAGTACGGACAGGGACTGCGATTACTGTGTGCGGATGCGAGCCGAGTTGGTGACACTTCGCTCTCAGCTTCAGGCTATGATGGCTTTGGTTACACAGCTTAAAGCTGCAGTGGATGGGTACCACCGTTGTGGGCCGGCCGCGGGGATCCAACAGATGTCCAGCACGGACGAGTCCTCCTATCGGTCCTCACCGGTGGACAGCTCAGTTACTACTCCCACTGAGGTTGACCCCTCACCTCTGGTCGATTTGGAGGTCGCCCCGGGGCGTATCAGGCGGCGAAAGACTTCCCAGGCGGCCGCAGGTAAGGCTTCTCCGGTATGTCAGACAAACATGTTGCAGGCGCTGTCGTGGGTGACGCGGTCGCTCAGCCAGATGCTGTCGCCCGTCCTGTTTCAGAGGAAACCTCTCAGTCTGCAAGATCCGAACAATCACAGAGGGTGGCCTTATTGACAGTTGGGAACTCCAACGTTAGGGGCATTGTGTGGCCCCTTAGGGACAATGCTGCCAAGAAGGGAAAGAAAACCAATGTGCACTCCGTGTGTATACCGGGTAAAGTCACTCCAGATGTGAAACGGGTCCTCTCGGATGCCATGAAGAGCACAAGGAGCAGCCAACTGAAGGTGGTGGCTCACGTTGGTACCAATGATGTGTGTCACTTTGGATCAAAATAGATTTTCTCTGATTTCGAGCGGCTAACAGAACTGGTAAAGACTGCCAGTCTTGCTTGCAAGATGAAAGCAGAGCTGACGATTTGCAGTAGAGTCAACAGGACCGATTGCGGACCTCTGGTACAGAGCCGAATGGAGGGTCTGAATCAGAGGCTCAGATGGTTCTGCTACCGTGTAGGCTACAGATTCCTCGACTTGCTCCAAAGAGTGATTGGGTTTCGGGTTCAGCTGAATAGGTCAGCTGTTCACTAAACGCAGGAGAGGACTACACGAGTAGCAGGGGCTGTGTGGAAAACACAAGAAGCACTTCAGTCACAAAGAGTGCAGGCCGAATACAGGAAGAACGTAGGTACATAAACCGTCGGTATAACAGTTGTAAATTGCCGTAGCTGTGTTGGGAAAGTACCAGAGCTCCAAGCGCTAATAGGAGGCACTGATGCTCAAACAGTTATAGGCACTGAAAGGTGGCTAAAGCCGGAGATAAGCTCAGCCTTAATGGTGTTCCGAAAGGATAGTCTAAACACGGTTAGCGGTGGAGGGTTTGTTGCTGTTAGAAGTAGTTTAACTTGTCACGAAATTGAAGTCGATAGTTCCTGTGAGGCAGTATGGGCAGACATTGTTTGCAACCGGAATAAAATAATAATTGGATTCTTTTACCGACCTCCCAGTTCAGATGATACGGTTGCTGAAAGGTTCAAAGAAATGGCTCTGAGCACTATGGGACTCAACTGCTGAGGTCATTAGTACCCTAGAACTTAGAACTAGTTAAACCTAACTAACCTAAGGACATCACAAACATCCATGCCCGAGGCAGGATTCGAACCTGCGACCGTAGCGGTCTTGCGGTTCCAGAATGCAGCGCCTTTACCCGCACGGCCACATCGGCCGGCGGTTCAAAGAAAACGTGAGTTTGATTACAAACTTGTACCTGACACATACGATTATAATTAATTCATCTTATGTTGGCGAAAATACATGCTTAATTCAGAAGGTACGCTTTAAACATCATCAGAAATTCTGCTAAGGGCATTCTCTGAAAATTATTTCGAGCAATTAGTTCATGAGCCAACGCGAATAGTAAACGGTTGTGAAAACACACTTGACCTCTTAGCAACAAATACTCCTGAGTTAATAACTAGCATAAAAACTGATACAGGGATTAGTGAATACAGGGTTGTCGTAGCGACATTGAATACTGTAACCCCCAAATCCTCCAAAAATAAACCAAAAATACACCTATTCCAAAAAGCAGATAAAAAATTCTCTTCACACCTTCCTGAGAGACAATCTCCACTCCTTCCAGGCACTTAAATCTGATTTTCACAGTATCAATGTAGATGTAGATGATTTCTCCCTTTGCAAAAGCTTCCAAACCAGTTATTCAGATCCTCGAGGAGACTGACAAGGGGGAAATGACCATGCGAAAAAGGTTGAGTAGCCAACGAAAGGGTAGCGTTCTACGAGCTGGGGCATAGAGTGTCGGAAGTTTGAATGTAGTAGGGAAGGTAGACAATCTGGAAAGGGAACTCAGTACAGATATAGTAGGGGTCAATGAGGATCATGGAAAGAAGACAATGATTCAGGTCAGACGAGTATAGGTTAATATCATTAGTACTAAATGGTATAAAGAGAGTGGGATTCGTTATGAATAAGAAGGCAGGGTAGAGAGTGAGTTACTGAGAAGAGTTCAGTGATAGGGTTGTTCTCATCAGAATCAACAGCGACTCACCACTTACAAAAGTAGCTCAGGTACACATGCTGACGTCGCAAACAGAAGATGAAGAGATGGAAAGTGTATGAGGGCAATTGCTGATTCAGTATGTAAATGGAGATGAAAATCTAATAGTCACGTGGGTTGGAATACCATTATAGGCGAATTAGTAGAAAGGAGCGTTGTGGGAGAATATGGGCTTGGTAGTAGGAATGGGAAAGGAGAAAAACTAATTGAAACTCGCATTTAATTTTGTAAGTACTGAGGATTGGTATTAAATTTAAAGGTAAAAAGGTACTACTGATAAGATCCAATTATGAGATTGCTACGCTTCGTGAAGATGAAACTAATAAGGAGTAGCAGAAATGAGATTAGTGATAAGCTTAAGACCAGACTCGATTACCACGAAATGACTAATTAAGGAATTCTGCTACCTTTGAAGACGAATAATACGTGACGGGTGAAGAAAGGATGGCACGAAAAGCAGACTAGCAGAGGTACAGCGGACATGCCCATTCAATACATTCCTAGTAGTAATAAAAATCGGCCTTTATCTGGAAAATAATGTTCTCAGAACCGTCTTTTGAGTACATCTCTGTATAGAAAAGAATCATTAAGAACGAAATAAGAAGAGAATCGAAGCCTTTGGGTTATGGTACTATAGAAGGGTGTTGTAAATTATATGTACTATTAAGATAATAAATGAGGGGGTTGTCCGAAGGAATGGCGTGTAGAGGAACATGGAGGAAACATGAAGAAGAAAAAGAGGCAGGACGATAGGACAGGTCCTAGTCCCGCAAACATTAACAGCCAAGGTAACTGAGGGAACAGTAGAGACTAAAACCTGTACACAGATGACAAATATTGGCATACATAAAACTGGTAACTGAGGAGTTTGGGTGCAGGAGGCTCTCAGGTGACGTGGTTGGTGCAGGAGAGCAATGCATAGCAAACATCATGAAATCAGATTGAAGCCTGTTGTTCCCCCCTCACAAAAAAGTTTTAATAGTGCCTAGCCCGCATCTCGTGGTCGTGCGGTAGCGTTCTAGCTTCCCACGCCCGGGTTCCCGGGTTCGATTCCCGGCGGGGTCAGGGATTTTCTCTGCCTCGTGATGGCTGGGTGTTGTGTGATGTCCTTAGGTTAGTTAGGTTTAAGTAGTTCTAAGTTCTAGGGGACTGATGACCATAGATGTTAGGTCCCATAGTGCTCAGAGCCATTTGAACCATTTTGAATAGTGCCTACTCCTCTCAAGCAACATGTAGGGCGTCGTTGTACAAAAAATTTCTGAAAATAGGTAGGTGGGTGTGAATTAAACAAGTAAAAATCATAATGGAAATTGGTTTACATCTCTCTCCACCATTCCTGGAACAGCGTGTAAGACAAATATGATACTCCCGATCACAGAGGCTCACATATTTGCTACAATCCACCCAATATTTGAAAGTTTTAGCTACCTAGGTTGTAAATAATTTCCATTTTATGGACAGCTCCTGTAGGAATGGAATTACTCGAGGGGCACTGTGATCGGGTTGTATTACCGCGCTCAACAGTGTACTGCCTACGGTGCTCGTTTTCATTGAAGAAAACAATTTCCGTATGGAATGTTGGTTACAAATGCATATAAGTTTTGTCTTGAACTGTCTTAATGTTTATTGATTTTGGTCATGCTTCTTGGTAGCAGAAAGATCCAGATCAACTATTTAAAACAGCTTTGTTGGGTTTGACTATGATAATGAAGAATGCCTTGATATTGCTTATTATATTGCTTTTTTATAGCTTTATTAAGTGCTATGTCTTAAAACGCTACATATCGTGGGCTGTTGGTGAAGATACGCTCAATCATCATTCTTTTCGAGGTCCGCACAGCTGTAGCAAGGAAACTCGATTTATATGAGCAGTGGTGCCCCTCTTCGAATGCCGTAATCAAGTGACGTAGCGAAATTTCAGTGAACATCTTATGTTCCATCGGACTGTGGAAGGATGATGAAGGCCATGTCCCTGCTCTTCCTCAGAAATCATTCTTGCATCATACCTAAGCAATATCTCAATATCACGGGAAACCTAAATTTAAAAATTTAGATTGGATTTTGAAACTCCATACCTCTGAATACGATTTCGGTGTGTTACCACTGCGCCATCGCGCTCCATTTGAATCAGGCTACTTCCAACATACCATGCAAGCTCTTTTTATGACTTGCCAATATAATTGTCTAGAGATAAGATACAGAAAGTTGATACAGTACGTTGGCGAAACGATTGCCGATACTTCTCCTCCGCGAACAGAAGCGCGGACCAAAGTGGTAGGTGATGCCATAGGGTAGTAGCGAGAACGAAATCTCCGTTTGAATGAAGCTAGCGGCATGAGCCAACCGGGAGCGCAGTATGTGCCCTGCGCCAAGAGCCTCTTTACATAGTTTACGATGTCGTATATCTGGGTTAAACCGCGACAGGAGCCAGAGAGCTGACGTCACCCTCCTTGGAAACATCCGATCGGAATAAACTTACATTATACTCGCATTGCTGTTGACGTTAACGTCATATATTCTTCAATCTTCCGCCTCATTCTAAGCCGTTATGTACTCGTTCCATGTAATTCCTAATGTCCTTAGGTATCCCTTGTTTGTAAAAAAGAAATTATTAATTTATGTACGAAAGCTACACCCTGATCGAATGATTTCATATTTTCTCAGTACTTTTTTTTACGGATAATGCTCTGTTACGATCTATTAATTGAATTACACAAGTAGATTAACTGTGTCTTCTTAGTACCCCAGTTTGTCCCTGACATGAGAGGCTGCTGACTAGTTTACCAAGTTTTTTATATCTTTTGATTCTGAAGCATCTTTGGTTTCAGTTATGTGTGTTCTTTTTTTCACATGTGTATCGCGGTGACACGGTGTTTTCGTTTCTTAAATAAACAGAATATGTCATTTTGTCGGCCTGTGTGTGCAATCGTACATTTTCACGTTTTACTAGTATGTATATTTTAAGTGCGTGATTGTAGTCTACCTTGACTATCGATTCGCTCTGAATGTTCCATCAGTGATATAGTCGTTAATGTTGGAGTATGATTGTCTGTAGCTACACCTCCATCTTTGCGTCACATTGTCTTCCGACTTGTAGAATAAAACTAACGCTAAATCATAGTAAGACTCAGTTTTTACAATTTCTAACACATAATTCGACAAAACCCGACTTCTTAATTTCACAGAACTGGCATATGATTAGTGAAACTTAACAGTTCAAATTTCTATGTGTTCAGATAGATAGTAAACTGTCGTGGGAAGCCCACGTTCAAGATCCTGTTCAGAGACTTAATGCTGCCATTTTTACTATTCGAACAGTATCTGAAGTAAGTGATCGTTCGACAAAAAAATTAGTCTGCTTTGCTTATTCTCATTCGCTTATGTCGCATGGTATTTTGTTTTGGGGTAACTCTTCCCATTCTAACAGGATATTCTTGGCTCAGAAACGGCTGGTTCGGGCAATAAGTGGTGTAAGTTCGCAAAGCTCTTGTCAGCCCCTGTTCACTAGTCTCGGTATTTTGACATTGGTCGCTCAGTATATATATATTCTTTACTGTCGTTTCTTGTTAATAATACCAACTTATTCCCAGGAATAAGCAGCTTTCACTCAGTTAATACTCGACAGAAATCCAAACTGCAGTTGGATCGTACTTCCTTAACTCTTGTGCACAAAGGTGTGCAATATACTGCTGCATTCATTTTCATTAATCGTAGCAGTAATCCACATGCTTTCAAAAATAAACTGAAGAGTTTCCTCGTGGGTCACTCCTTCTATTCTGATGAGGAGTTCCTTCAAAACGTAAGCGGTTTCTTATGCTATAATGTTGACTGTGGTTTTGAAACTTATTTATAGCTCGACATTTTTCGTCATAAACATATTATTTTATCTGTTATTACTTTTATGTTTCAATTTCATGTACTGACACGATCCATGACCTTGGAGATTTGCTCCTCAATTTGATCCTAGGGAACTTGACGTGTAAATGAATAAAAAATAAAACTAACTCAGAGGCTACGCCCTCTGGAGTTAACATTTGGATGCTGAAAGACCAGAATGTCGGAAACCAGGTTGGCAGCCGGCCGAAGTGACCGAGCGGTTCTAGGCGCTTCAGTCCGGAACCGCGCGACCACTACGGGCCTCGGGCATGGATGTGTGTGGTGTCCTTAGGTTAGTTAGGTTTAAGTAGTACTAAGTTCTAGGGGACTGATGACCTCAGACGTTAAGTCCCATAGTGCTCAGAGCCATTTGAACCAGGTGGGCAAATTAGCGGCCTTGCCTATTGGAAGGTTATCCATTGTCCACTGTGTGTGACAGAGATTGGTCGTTTAACAGCACTCTGATGCCCTTGTACATACATACGAAATGAACCGTGTGATAATTTTTATGCAAGTCACTGGTTTATTAATATTCATAAAAAGGACGCAATAGGTAAATCCCTTAGGATCAGTAATGTTAACTAATGCAACAAATTTATAACTGAAAGAAAATAAATGTTTACTACTGTTACACAACTATCATTGAAAGATGGACTGACAACAGTACATATTCAAAAGACATTTATTAACAAGTACCCATTAATCAAGTACAGCAGTACGGCGGGCGTGGACCTTGTGTAAGCGAAGTACGTTGCTTAAAACGTTGTTGTTTGTTGTTGTTGTGGTCTTCAGTCCTGAGACTGGTTTGATGCAGCTCTCCATGTTACTCTATCCTGTGAAAGCTTCTTCGTCTCCCAGTACCTACTGCAACCTACATCCTTCTGAATCTACTTAGTGTATTGATCTCTTGGTCTCCCTCTACGATTTTTACCCTCCACGCTGCCCTCCAATGCTAAATTTGTGATCTCTTGATGCCTCAAAACATGTCCTACCAATCGATTCCTTCTTCTAGTCAAGTTGTGCCGCAAACTTCTCTTCTCCCCAATCCTATTCAATACCTCCTTATTAGTTACATGATCTACCCACCTTATCTTCAGCATTCTTCTGTAGCACCACATTTCGAAAGCTTCTATTCTCTTCTTGTCCAAACTGGTTATCGTCCATGTTTCACTTCCATACATGGCTACACTCCATACAAATACTTTCAGAAACGACTTCCTGACACTTAAATCTATACTCGATGTTAATAAATTTCTCTTCTTCAGAAACGATTTCCTTGCCATTGCCAGTCTACATTTTATATCCTCTCTACTTCGACCATCATCAGTTATTTTACTCCCTACATAGCAAAACTCCTTTACTACTTTAAGTGTCTCATTTCCTAATCTAATTCCCTCAGCATCACCCGATTTAATTTGACTACATTCCATTATCCTCGTTTTGCTTTTGTTGATGTTCATCTTATATCCTCCTTTCAAGACACTGTCCATTCCGTTCAACTGCTCTTCCAAGTCCTTTGCTGTCTCTGACAGAATTACAATGCCATCGGCAAACCTTAAAGTTTTTACTTCTTCTCCATGAATTTTAATACCTACTCCGAATTTTTCTTTTGTTTCCTTTACTGCTTGCTCAATATACAGATTGAATAACATCGGGGAGAGGCTACAACCCTGTCTCACTCCTTTCCCAACCACGGCTACCCTTTCATGCCCATCGACTCTTATAACTGCCATCTGGTTTCTGTACAAATTGTAAATAGCCTTTCGCTCCTTGTATTTTATCCCTGCCACCTTCAGAATTTGAAAGAGAGTATTCCAGTTAACGTTGTCAAAAGCTTTCTCTAAGTCTACAAATGCTAGAAACGTAGGTTTGCCTATTCTTAATCTTTCTTCTAAGATTAGTCGTAAGGTTAGTATTGCCTCACGTGTTCCAACATTTCTGCGGAATCCAAACTGATCTTCCCCGAGGTCCGCTTCTACCAGTTTTTCCATTCGTCTGCAAAGAATTCACGTTAGTATTTTGCAGCTGTGACTTATTAAACTGATAGTTCGGTAATTTTCACATCTGTCAACACCTGCTTTCTTTGGGATTGGAATTATTATATTCTTCTGGAAGTCTGTGGGTATTTCGCCTGTCTCATACATCTTGCTCACCAGATGGTAGAGTTTTGTCATGACTGGCTCTCCCAAGGGCATCAGTAGTTCTAATGGAATGTTGTCTACGCCCGGGGCCTTGTTTCGACTCAGGTCTTTCAGTGCTGTGTCAAACTCTTCACGCAGTATCTTATCTCCCATTTGATCTTCATCTACATCCTCTTCCATTTCCATAATATTGTCCTCAAGTACATCTCCCTTGTATAAACCCTCTATATACTCCTTCCACCTTTCTGCCTTCCCTTCTTTGCTTAGAACTGGGTTGCCATCTGAGCTCTTGATATTCATACAAGTGGTTCTCTTCACTCCAAAGGTCTCTTTAATTTTCCTGTAGGCAGTATCTATCTTACCCCTAGTGAGACAAGCCTCTACATCCTTACAATTGTCCTCTAGCCATCCCTGCTCAGATATTTTGCACTTCCTCTCGATCTCATTTTTGAGACGTTTGTATTCCTTTTTGCCTGCTTCATTTACTGCATTTTTATATTTTCTCCTTTCATCAATTAAATTCAATATTTCTTCTGTTACCCAAGGATTTCTATTAGCCCTCGTCTTTTTACGTACTTGATCCTCTGCTGCCTTCACTACCTCATCCCTCAGAGCTACCCATTCTTCATCTACTGTATTTCTTTCCCCCATTCCTGTCAATTGTTCCCTTATGCCCTCCCTGAAACTCTCTACAACCTCTGTTTTTTTTCAGTTTATCCAGGTCCCATCTCCTTAAATTCCCACCTTTTTGCAGTTTCTTCAGTTTCAATCTGCAGTTCATAACCAATAGATTGTGGTCAGAATCCACATCTGCCCCTGGAAATGTCTTACAATTTAAAACCTGGTTCCTAAATCTCTGTCTTACCATTATATAATCTATCTGATACCTTTTAGTATCTCCAGGATTCTTCCAGGTATACAACCTTCTTTTATGATTCTTGAACCAAGTGTTAGCTATGATTAAGTTATGCTCTGTGCAAAATTCTACAAGGCGGCTTCCTCTTTCATTTCTTCCCCCCAATCCATATTCACCTACTATGTTTCCTTCTCTCCCTTTTCCTACTGACGAATTCCAGTCACCCAT
Source organism: Schistocerca nitens (assembly GCF_023898315.1). Taxonomy (NCBI): domain Eukaryota; kingdom Metazoa; phylum Arthropoda; class Insecta; order Orthoptera; family Acrididae; genus Schistocerca; species Schistocerca nitens. The sequence goes on along the minus strand of NC_064621.1, from coordinate 475,149,873 downwards.
GACTATTAAATTTTCCTCTCCCTTCACTACCTGAATAATTTCTTTTATCTCGTCATCCATTTCATCAGTTTCTTCATCATCTGCAGAGATAGTTGGCATATAAACTTGTACTACTGTAGTAGGCATGGGCTTTGTGTCTATCTTGGCCACAATAATGCGTTCACTATGCTGTTTGTAGTAGCTAACCCGCACTCCTATTTTTTTATTCATTATTAAACCTACTCCTGCATTACCCCTATTTGATTTTGTATTTATAACCCTGTAATCAACTGACCAAAAGTCTTGTTCCTCCTGCCACCGAACTTCACTAATTCCCACTATATCTAACTGTAACCTATCCATTTCCCTATTTAAATTTTCTAACCTACCTGCCCGATTAAGGGATCTGACATTCCACGCTCCGATCCGTAGAACGCCAGTTTTCTTTCTCCTGATAACGACGTCCTCTTGAGCAGTCCCCGCCCGGAGATCCGAATGGGGGACTATTTTACCTCCGGAATATTTTACCCAAGAGGGCGCCATCGTCATTTAATCATACATATTAACATACGTTAAGTCTAAAAATCTATAAGCAAACAAGTCAGGAAGCACTTTTCCTCCACCAAAGGCGATTTAATATTACGCTGGAGGAACAAATGGCAAGTTACTACCGTGAGGGAGTGACTCACAACTGTTACTATTTACAATGTATGTACACTGAAGTGCCAAAGAAACTGGTACTTCTTCCTAATATCGTGTAGAGCCCCCGCGAGCACACAGAAGCGCCGAAACATGACCTGACATGGACTCGAATAATGTCTGAAGTAGTGCTGGAGGGAAGTGACACCACGAATCCTGCAGAGCTGTCCTTAAATCCGTAAGATGACGAGAGGGTCGAGATCTCTTCTGAACAGCATGTTGCAAGGCATACTAGCTATGCTCAATAATGTTCATGTGTGGTTGCCAGCGGAAATGTTTAAACTCAGAAGAGTGTTCCGGAAGCCACTCTGCAGCAATTTTCGACGTGTGAGGTGTCTCATTGTCCTGCTGGAATTGCCCAAATCCATCGCAATGCACAGTGGACATGAATTGATGCAGGTGATTAAACAGGATGCTTACGTACGTGTCACCTATCAGTCGTATCTAGACGTATCAGGGGTCCCATATCACTTCAACTGCACACGCCCCACATCATTACAGAGCCTTTACCAGCTTGAATAGTCCCCTGCTGACATACAGGATCTACGGATTCATGAGGTTGTCTGCATACTTGTACACGTCCGCCCGCTCGATACAATTAGAAACGAGACTCGTCCGAGCAGGCAACATGTTTCGAGTCATCGAAAGTCCAATGGCGGTGTTGACGGGCCCAGGCGAGGGGTAAAGCCTCTTATCGTGCTGTCATCAAAGGTACACGAGTGGGCCTTCGGCTCCGAAAGCTCGTATCGATGATGTTTCGTTGAATGGTTCGCATGCTGACACTTGTTGATGGCCCAGCACTGTCCCGCTGAACGATTGTCTTCAATAGTCGTTGGTCCCGTTCTTGCGGGATTTTTATCCGGCCGCAGAGATGTCGGATATTTGATGTTATACGGGGTTTCTGATATTCACGGTACACTCGTGAAATAGTCTTACGGAAAAACACCCACTTCATCGCTACCTCGGAGATGCTACGTCCCACCGCTCATGCGCTGACTATAGTACGAAGTTCAGACTCACTTAAATATTGATAATCTGCCATTGCAGCACCGATCTAACAACTGCACTTGTTGTCTTATATAGGCGCTGCCGACCGCACCACCGTGTTCTACCCGTTTACATATCTCTCTATTTGGATACTCGCCGGTTTCTATGGCGCTTAATTGTATTGTAGGGAATAACGTCGGTACTCCGTGAGTGTTTTAGAGGATATATATTTGTCTATAGAACGTTGTGTGCCAGAAGACTGTACTGAAATGCAGTATGACTTAGAGAAAATTTACGATTGGAACCGTAACTCGCAGTTGATCCTGAACATAAATAAATGTAATGTACTACACATTAAAAAGCAAAGATGTCAATATCTAACAAGTTTGTTTGTTTGGCCATCATCCGCAGCAAGCACAAAAATATTCATTTGTAAACAAAACCGCATTTTCTTGCTGCAGCGTATTTCTCCCAGAAGCATTTCACCTTTTACCTTAAGTCATCGTCAGTGGAATCTAGAATGATACGTTTTGTTTTAATATGCGATATTTGTAAATTATGAAACAGTTCACATCTTGGTTACTTAACTAAATAAATGACTACTTACAGTTCTTCGCGTTTTTGGTTGGCATCTCTGTTTCCTCTCATCTGGTCACATGGTGGAGGTCATCTATAGATTCAAGTACGACACGTAAGCACTTTTCCATGTTACGAACTTTTATTCTTCACGATTCTCTCATTGTTTTCCCTAACTGCTGTTGAGCACTATATCTACAACTGGTGACAGAAGACTAACAGTGCTCCGCGGCAATTATAGCAAACAATAGGAAAATTATTAAGAAGAATGTCCAGAACAGGGAAACGTGCTTATGTGTTGTAAGTGAAGTTATGTGATCAAACGACAGAAATGACAGATGCTAACCAAAATCGCGGAGAACTGTAAGTAATCAATTACGTAAACAAGATGTGAACTGTTTAATAATTTACAAATGTCGCTTATTAAAAGAAAACTGTATCATTCTAGATTCCACTGACGATGCCTTAAAGTAAAAGGCGAAACCCCCGTTTGGAAGAAATAAAATCATACCAGCGAGAAAAGGCGGTTTTTATTTACAAAACGAATAGATATGTAACTGTTCGTTTACGCCATTGTGACAAATAAACTGAAGCAGTTAAAAGCGTAAATTACTTACGAGTATTTGCGCGGAGCAACCTTAAGCTAAAAGAGCACATAAAACTAGTCGAATGAATAACACATGCGAGGCCGAGAATAATTCTAATAAGCGTTATTAGCCGCAAGGGAAATGGTAGGCGAGCCGCCGTGCGTCGCGTAGAAGTTTACTGCTGACATTCCGTGAACATACAGTCCAGAAATAGTTGGACTGCATATTACTTGCTCTAGGCTATGTTCCTGGAAAAGACGACGAAGGGAAAAAATTAGGGAAATTAGATGTCATGCAGAGCCGTGTATCACTTTCTATCAAACAAAATGGAAAGCATACTTGAAGTATCTTCGGAATTTCTGAAGTTATTGGCGGAAGTGGCAACCAAACGATTATTCAAGACGTCGTGTAAAATCTGTGATACTGCATATATTCAGGGAATATATCATCCACGCGATGTCGACGTCTGGAAGTGTGGAAATTTTGAAAGTTGGTAACAGAATGACATAGGGAAGCTTGTTAAAGATAACAGAGCATCTGCTCAGTTTGGCTTTATGGAAGGTAAATGAGAGAGAGATAATTCTGACGATGGTAGCAAAGATTAAGAAATGTCAAGACAAATATGATTTTTTGATAATGGAAGTGTTCGACTTTGAGTAAATTATCACAAAAATAGGTGCAAGCTATAGGGAAAGACAAGTAATATGTAACAGTGTAATAACCAAGAGAGAAATAAAGAGGATGGAAGACCTAGAGAGAAACCATCAGATTGAAACAGGTATAAGAGAAGGGTTGCAGTCTTTCACCCCTATTGTTCAAACTGTTCAAACTGTACATTGAAGAAGCAACGACGGAAATAAAAGTAAGATTCAGGAAAGGATATTAATGATATTTCGCCGATGACACATATAACCTCGATTAAAGTGAAGAAGTTTAGAAGCTCATATCGAAAAGTAAATTTACAGGGTAAACTGACGAAAACGAAACTAATGAGGATTATCAGAAATGAGATTAGCGATAGGCTTATCATCAAATTTGATGACTACCAAGTGCATCAAAAGAAGGAACTCTGCTGCGTGGGAAGCAAGATGAAATGAAATACCGTGTGGCTAGGGCGTCCCGTCGGTAGATCTGTCGCCTGGAGCAAGTCTTTTTAGGTGACGCCACTGCAGCGACTTGCGCGTCGTTGGGGATGATATGATGATGAGGACGGCACACCACCCAGTCCCTGTGCAGAGAAATTCTCCGACACATCCGGGTATCGAACACGGGCCCCTTTGCATGGCATTCCAGATCGCTGGTCACTCAGCTATCGAGGCGGACAGAAGCAAGATAATTCATAACGATTGAAACGAGGAGGACATACTAAAAAGTGTAGCACAAGGAAAGAAGTCATGCCTAATCATAAGAAAAATCCTTTTTCTTTTATTTCGCCTTCCCAAGGGTTTGGTGCAGTTTTCTTACCTTACCACTATCCCTTTGGACATTACGTATCTCTTCATATTCCGCTTGTGACAGTCGCATGAATACCTAAACTGCTAGCGCCGGTTTCAAGTCGATTCTGATGAGAACAATCCTATCACTGAACGGTTCACAGTAACTAACTCTTTGTCCTACCTTTTCATTTATAAGGAATCGTATTCACGTTACACCATTTTATGCCGCTGTTGATATTATCCTATATTCTTCTGATCAGACGTCCTTATTCCCATTTCGTGTCAAGAACCCCTAACTGTAACTAGATTGAGCCTTTCAGTTTCCACTTGTAACTTTTCTACACTCACGGAAATTGAAATAAGAACACCGTGATTTCATTGTCCCAGGAAGGGGAAACTTTATTGACACATTCCTGGGGTCAGATACATCACATGATCACACTGACAGAACCACAGGCACATAGACACAGGCAACAGAGCATGCACAATGTCGGCACTAGTACAGTGTATATCCACCTTTCGCAGCAATGCAGGTTGCTATTCTCCCATGGAGACGATCGTAGAGATGCTGGATGTAGTCCTGTGGAACGGCTTGCCATGCCCTTTCCACCTGGCGCCTCAGTTGGACCAGCGTTCGTGCTGGACGTGCAGACCGCGTGAGACGACGCTTCATCCAGTCCCAAACATGCTCAATGGGGGACAGATCCGGATATCTTGCTGGCCAGGGTAGTTGACTTACACCTTCTAGAGCACGTTGGGTGGCACGGGATACATGCGGACGTGCATTGTCCTGTTGGAACAGCAAGTTCCCTTGCCGGTCTAGGAATGGTAGAACGATGGGTTCTATGACGGTTTGGATGTACCGTGCACTATTCAGTGTCCCCTCGACGATCACCAGTGGTGTACGGCCAGTGTAGGAGATCGCTCCCCACACCATGATGCCGGGTGTTGGCCCTGTGTGCCTCGGTCGTATGCAGTCCTGATTGTGGCGCTCACCTGCACGTCGCCAAACACGCATACGACCATCATTGGCACCAAGGCAGAAGCGACTCTCATCGCTGAAGACGACACGTCTCTATTCGTCCCTCCATTCACGCCTGTCGCGACACCACTGGAGGCGGGCTGCACGATGTTGGGGCGTGAGCGGAAGACGGCCTAACGGTGTGCGGGACCGTAGCCCAGCTTCATGGAGACGGTTGCGAATGGTCCTCGCCGATACCCCAGGAGCAACAGTGTCCCTAATTTGCTGGGAAGTGGCGGTGCGGTCCCCTACGGCACTGCGTACGATCCTACGGTCTTGGCGTGCATCCGTGCGTCGCTGCGGTCCGGTCCCAGGTCGACGGGCACGTGCACCTTCCGCCGACCACTGGCGACAACATCGATGTACTGTGGAGACCTCACGCCCCACGTGTTGAGCAATTCGGCGGTACGTCCACCCGGCCTCCCGCATGCCCACTATACGCCCTCGCTCAAAGTCCGTCAACTGCACATACGGTTCACGTCCACGCTGTCGCGGCATGCTACGAGTGTTAAAGACTGCGATGGAGCTCCGTATGCCACGGCAAACTGGCTGACACTGACGGCGGCGGTGCACAAATGCTGCGCAGCTAGCGCCATTCGACGGCCAACACCGCGGTTCCTGGTGTGTCCGCTGTGCCGTGCGTGTGATCATTGCTTGTACAGCCCTCTCGCAGTGTCCGGAGCAAGTATGGTGGGTCTGACACACCGGTGTCAATGTGTTCTTTTTTCCATTTCCAGGAGTGTAGTTCCTCTAGTACGTTATTACATCTGACATTTCACACTATGACAGCCCTCTCCAGGAGATCCAAATGGGGGACTAATCAGCAATCTTCGACCAACGGAGGGACCATCATGACAAATTTTTAATCGCAGACCACATACATATCCACTGGATAAACATTATGTATTTCCAATGGATTATCTCTATTCCGTTCTTCATGCTGTTGATCATTGTTGATTCTTTCGCCTTTTAGGCGCAGTTTCCCACCCCAAGGGCAAGACTGTACCTGAATCCGTCCATTTCTTGTCCCTCTTTTCAAGTCTGTTGGCAGAACGAGGTGATTCCTTGTAACGGAAGTCTTCGAACCCCACTGCTAATGGTTTTTACTCAGAATTTAAGCAATGGTTCGAATTTTAACTGATTCTGAGGACGTTTCTATCAGTAGTCAAAGATGCTGCCCCGAGTTCACGAATGCAAGAAGGCTACCGGTGCCAAACATGAGCCTCAATCTGAGGAATAAATCTCTGAGAATGTGGGTTTGGATTATAGCGTTGTATAGAGGTGAATCATGGGCTTTCGGTAATCCAGGCCGGAAGGAATGGGATCCATTGAGATGAGGTAGTGTAAATGACTTTTGAATCGGCTAGGAAAGACACACAGTTAGATCATTGAGCAAAAATAGGACAGAATGATATGACATGTGTTAGGATATCAGGGAATAACTTCCGTGTCACTAGCGGGAGCTGTAGTGGAAGACGTAACTACGTTGGGTGCAGCTGTGAATGAGGAGCCTGGCATGGGAGAGGAATATGTGGCGAGACGCATCAAACCACTCAGAAGACCTATCAAATGTTGGTGAGGGGGGGTGGGATGGGGGCAGGGGGGAGGGGGAGGATAATACCCTCCACCCACTGACGGTAGTATGACTCGTAGATACGGTAGATACGGTTGTACAACACGCAGGATGAACGGTGAATGCAAACACTAAAAACATTGCTGAAATCAAAAAACAACTGAAAAGGCTGCTTGAAGAAAGACTTCTGATGGTAGAACAAACCAAAATTCATGTACTTATGGAGTTTGCTTACGAGGCCAGTTCCTATAACGTGAATATTACTGGAACACTATCCTACACTAATTTCTGTAAAAAAACTAATTGGTACATAAAATTAAATAAACAGTAAGTAAGAAAATAAGCACTGGAACCTTGTTTATCCGAAGTAGTAGGAGCTGTAGGTCATCCAGATTATCGAAAATCCAGACAGTACGGAAACACAGAAAAATTTGACTGACGTTGGTCAAATGCCACAGGCTTACACACTACACATGTTGCAACTAACTGTGACGAAATTGTCACTACTATACCCAATATGCAGATCACGTCAGTACGCTGTCTGTAGATTATCTTTCCAATCTGACACTGTTAAAACTCCAACAAAAATTTAGAAGCAATGATTTTCATCAATTATCCATATTCCGTTCTAATCAGTGCTTCGTTATCACTATGTTCATTACCACTTTCTCTCTCTTTGATGGTATTTTACACTCTGAACGATTGATTTCCTCTCCTGCTCGATCCTCTTCATTCAGAGTAGCATCTACAACCAGCGTCCTCGATAACTTCTTCCAATCTACATAGTTACTCTGCAAGTCAGAGGGTTAATCGAAGCATTTTCGTACTACTTCTCTACCATTCCGCTCCCGAATGGCGCATGGGAAAAACGAACACCCAAATCTTTCCGTTCGAACTCTGATTTCTCTTATTTTATTATGATGATCATTTCTCCCTACGTAGGTGGGTGCCAACAAAATATTTTCGCATTCGGAAGAGAAAATTTGTGATTGAAATTTCGTAAATAGATCTCGCCGCAAAGAAAATCGCCTTTGTTTCAGAGACTGCCACCCCAACTGGCGTATCCTATCATTAACACTCTCATCTCTATTGCGCGACAACACGAAACGAGCTGCCCTTCTTTACACTTTTTCGATGTCCTCCGTCAGTCCTACCTGGTAAGAATCCCATACCGCGCAGCAATGTTCCAGCAGAGGACGGACAAGTGCAATGTAGGCTGTCTCTTTAGTGCGTTTGTCGCATCTTCTAAGTGTTCTGCAAACAAAGCGCAGTCTTTGTTTCGCCTTCCCCACAATATTATCTATGTGGTCTTTCGAATTTAAGTTGCTCGTGATTGTAATTCCTAGGTATTTAGTCGAATTGGCAGCCCTTAGATTCGTACGATTTATCCTAGGCTATACCCAAAATTTATCGGATTTCTTTTACTACTCATGTGGATCACCTGTCAGTCAAAAGTTAATCATGAACAGATCTTGTGAGAAAAGGGTATGTACGAGGAGAGTTAAGAATCTTTATTTTAAACAACGAAGTGGAAGCATATGGGACGAAACGGAGGCAACATCTTAAACGTGTGGAAGAAGAAAGAATTCCAGTCAAAATGGCTCTGAGCACTATGGGACTTAACTTCTGAGATCATCATTCCCCTAGAACATAGAACTACTTAAATCTAACCAACCTTAGGACATCACACACATCCATGCCCGAAGCAGGATTCGAACCTGCGACCGTAGCGGTAACGCTGTTCCAGACTGAAGCGCCTAGAACCGCACGGCCACAGTGGCCGGCCAATTCCAGTCATTGTAATCAAGTAGAAGTCCTCAGGACATTGGAAAACGGAGAAAAATATGGCATTAAAATGTCAGTTCGGCACAGGCACAGCGCCTAACTCTCGAAGTGAAGTAGAATGAGAACAAACCGGGTGCAGTTTAGAACTGTAAAACCCAATTTTGACTTCCTGACACACTATCATGACCTGTGCGCAGCTGACTGCATTTAAGGGATTTTGGATTGAATTATCTCATTTTGACAGGACAGAAGGAGCGGTCTGTTTTACTTGTTATAAACAATCTAAATCCAAGATCACATAAATATTTCTCTATTTAATACAACAGATTTCGACAGACTTTGCTGTCATCTTCAGATCTTAGAAAATCCATTTATTATGAAACGTGTTGTCCACATGACAATTTGGCATGAGGTCCTACCTAAAATGAACGCGTTTCATAACAAAAAGACTTTTGAGACTTGAAGATGGCAATAAAATGTGTGGGAACAGGTTTAAAAAATATCTATGCCATCTTGGCTTTAGATTGTTTTTAATGAGTGATTTCTGTTGTCAATTGTTGCTGTTATTATTTCCAAAGTATTGAATTGAGTATAGTTCCCGTTACATTCACGAGTAGGCGGATACCTGGGTACGCTCAGAAACAAGGAAAAACACGGATGAAGCCGCAAGGTGGAAGGGAAAGCTGTGGAGAAGAACTCGAGACCAATTGGTAGTCGTGCTGAACGTGGGTGGCTGAGGGATGTTGGGACGCAGACAAGGAAAAGACTAAAGTGAACTATACAACAACGAGGTACAAATATTTGCCGAAATTATGTGGAAGAAGACAGAATTCCAGTCACTGTAATCAAGTAGAAGTCCTCAGGAAATTGGAAGACGGAGGAAAAGATGGTATGAAAATGTCAGTTCGGGACATGCATAGTGCCTAAATCTCGAAGTGAAGAAGAAGGAGAACAAAGCGGATGCAGTTTAGCATGTCAAGAGCATAGAAAGAAATAATCCAAATCGGGACCTGAGAGAACTCCGGACATGCTTTACAATGCTGTTCACAACATTATTCCTCGACTATAGCTATTATTGAGGAATGATGGTGGACATATTGAGCATTTCCTGTAAAGAACATCATCTTTGCTTTGTTTTACTTTGTTATGCTAATTATTGCTATTCTGATCAGATGAAGCGCCATCTGTGGGCCATTTTTTGAATTTTTGTATTTTTTTTTGTTCTAGTAAAACCCCATGTCATTCCAAGCATGTATGTCAATTTGTACCTCTCTATCTACATTATTCCGTGATTTATTCAGTTTTCAAATTAATACTGACTTTTTGATCACTCGGTATATACCGTCTCCGAGGAACACTACATGGCGGCGTATTCAAGTGGCAAGACGAGTGGCTCGCTCACTATAGGCCCTTATACACGGAGCAATTTATCGCTCCACCGACCTACAGATCAACCGACCAATTTCGTGGCAGCTTACACATGTCCCAACAGACTGCACTCCTGAGACCAAGGCGCTCCCGTGTTTTTGTGATTTGTTTGTCTTAAGTTCACTCAGTTTTTTGTTTCTCTTAAGTACACTAAGTTTCTATCCTACGCCGTTCTTCTTGGCGTTACAGAAAAACCAAAACGGAGGTTTGCCTTCGCGGTGTTAGAGGTAACAACTAAAAAACAAAAAAAAACAAAAAATCTGAGAGAGCTTTGGGCAAAGAAGTAGCTAATACAAGGAAATAAATTCTATCACATTCTGTTACTTAAGCAGCTGGGAGCCGATAATTTTTGTAACTATCTAACAATGAATGAATCACGCATTTCAGAGCTGCTGAACATCATAAAATTACTCATAATAAAAAAGAATACTGTCATGAGAGAGGCTTTTTGCTGCGCGGAGAGCCTTTCAGCTACCTTACAATTTCCAGCCACCGGCAAAATTGAAGAGGACCTAAAATTCAGTGCTGTTGTATCCCCACAATTATTAACTAAAATGATACCTGAAAATTGCAACGTGATTTATAGTTGAAAGAGGGAACACATCATAACACAATGCAAGTATATAAAACAAAAGACTTGAATGTAAACGTTACTAATTTATTTATGTACCATAAATGCTGACCTGTAAGTTTACGAAACTCATTTCAGATTCGAAGAGCCGGCCGGAGTGGCCGAGCGGTTCTAGGCGCTACAGTCTGGAGCCGCGCGACCGCTACGGTCGCAGGTTCGAATCCTGCCTCGGGCATAGATGTGTGTGATGTCCTTAAGTTAGTTAGATTTAAGTAGTTCTAAGTTCTAGGGGACTGATGACCTCAGAAGTTAAGTCCCATAGTGCTCAGAGCCATTTTTTTCAGATTCGAAGAGGATTGACTACACATGGTTCTGGCGCAAATCATCCAATATATACAACAAATAGATAAGAAATTAAGCGATTAGTATGTGTCAGAACTGTAAACAAATCCCATACTTTAGTCCCCATGGGAGAGGCTTACAACAATAAAGCAAGTGTATTTTATGAATTAATGTCGATACTTTGGTTTTAGATTTCACTTCCGATAAGTATCGGAAATAAAACCTAAAAGCAGAAATGCAGAAGGTCGGCAGACTTTTATTCTGTGTGCCACACGAAATCATTTTTACAAAATTGTTAAGGATTTCGTGGCCACTTGTCGACAGACTGCCTGTTGGCTTCTGTCTCGGTTTCTTCGGCCGATGTTCGATGATTTTTATGATGTTTCGCCAACACGAGTGGCTGTCATTGTCAAAGCGTCACCCTCCATTGGAGTCCACCACCGGAAGTGGATGGGTGAAGCCTTGAGGATGCCAGCCACTAGTACTGGCGAAAAGTAAGAAAGAAACGTCACACAAAGAAGTCTAGACTGAAGCCAACAACCGCTTAATAAAATTGTTAAGGCTTTCGTGGCCACTTGTTGACAAACTGCCTATTGGCTTCTGTCTCGGGTTCTTCGGCCGACGTTCATCTAATGATTTTTCTGACGTTTCGCCAGCACGAGTGGCTGGCATTGTCAAAGCTTCACCCTCCATTGCCAGTGGTGAACTGAAGCCGAGCTCGCGGCCGCAGACTATATGTACCTGGCGCGCCAACGTCCGAGGGCTTCTCCGCGGTCATTTCCGGTGCGGTTCTCGTCTTGCTACCTGCGACGGTCGTTCGCTGCAGTACGGGCAGCCAGGATCCGTTTACCTTAAGGCTTTCCTCTTTCTTGTTGAAACTGTTCGCGTGTTTTTGGATTTCTACAGCTTCTCTGAACAAGCGAGTGTGATAGTGCTTCTCTACAGCCAGAATTTCCGTGTCGGCGAATTTTATTACGTGGTCGGTCTCATTCAGTGCGTGCTCTGCCACGGCCGATTTCTCCACCTGCCCCAACCTGCAATGTCGCTTATGCTCTTTGATCCTGGTGTTGATTGATCGTCCAGTCATTCCGACATAAGCTTTTCCGCATGTGCATGGTATACGGTATATTCCCGACATTGCAAGTGGGTCTCTTTTCTCCTTCGCCGATCTAAGACACTCTTTGATCTTCCTTGTCGGGTTGAAAATCGTCTTTACGCCGTGTTTGCGCAATATGCGGCCGATTCTGTCCGTCAGTCTGGGAATGTATGGCAGAAAGGCCGTACCCGACATTTCTTTTTCTGTTTCCTTACTTCGCCGAGTGTTTGGCTCTGTTACACTTCTAATGTAATTTGTGGAGTACCCATTGCTCCGCAGAACAGTTTCCCGGTGTTGAATTTCTCGTTTGAGGTGTTCAGGCTCACATATTCGTCCTGCTCTCGTTACGAGCGTACTAATCATGCCTCTTTTCCGGCTCGGGTGGTGGCTTGACAGATTGTGCAGGTATCGGTCCGTGTGTGTCGGTTTCCGATACACGCTGTGTCCCAGGTTTTCGCCGTCCCTTGTGACCAGCACATCTAGTTATGTTGGCATGGAGGCTGTTCAAGTGTCTTAGGAAGTCACCGAGTTGTTCTTCACCATGGCTCCACACCACGAAAGTATCATCGACGTACCTGTACCACACCTTAGGTTTGCAAGTCGCCGAGTCGATGATACTTTCGTGGTGTGGAGCCATGGTGAAGAACAGCTCGGTGAATTCCTGAGACACTTGAACAGCCTCCATGCCAACATAACATTTGCCATGGAAGTAGAAAAGGACAAGAAACTGCCATTTCTAGATGTGCTGGTCACAAGGGACGGCGAAAACCTGGGACACAGCGTGTATCGAAAACCGACACACACGGACCGATACCTGCACAATCTGTCAAACCACCACCCGAGCCAGAAAAGAGGCATGATTAGTACGCTCGTAACGAGAGCAGGACGAATATGTGAGCCTCAACACCTCAAACGAGAAATGCAACACCGGGAAACTGTTCTGTGGAGCAATGGGTACTCCACAAATTACATTAGAAGTGTAACAGAGCCAAACACTCGGCGAAGTAAGGAACCAGAAAAAGAAATGTCGGGTACGGCCTTTCTGCCATACATTCCCAGACTGACGGACAGAATCGGCCGCATATTGCGCAAACACGGCGTAAAGACGATTTTCAAACCGACAAGGAAGATCAAAGAGTGTCTTAGATCGGCGAAGGAGAAAAGAGACCCACTTGCAATGTCGGGAATATACCGTATACCATGCACATGCGGAAAAGTTTATGTCGGAATGACTGGACGATCAATCAACACCAGGATCAAAGAGCATAAGCGACATTGCAGGTTGGGGCAGGTGGAGAAATCGGCCGTGGCAGAGCACGCACTGAATGAGACCGACCACGTAATAAAATTCGCCGACACGGAAATTCTGGCTGTAGAGAAGCACTGTCACACGCGCTTGTTCAGAGAAGCTGTAGAAATCCAAAAACACGCGAACAGTTTCAACAAGAAAGAGGAAAGCCTTAAGGTAAACGGATCCTGGCTGCCCGTACTGCAGCGAACGACCGTCGCAGGTAGCAAGACGAGAACCGCACCGGAAATGACCGCGGAGAAGCCCTCGGACGTTGGCGCGCCAGGTACATATAGTCTGCGGCCGCGAGCTCGGCTCCAGTTCACCACCGGCAATGGAGGGTGAAGCTTTGACAATGCCAGCCACTCGTGCTGGCGAAACGTCAGAAAAATCATTAGATGAACGTCGGCCGAAGAACCCGAGACAGAAGCCAATAGGCAGTTTGTCAATCGCTTAATGATTTCGAATTTGTTAAAATATGAAAAACGTGTTTAATTTATTGCATCTGTATTGCTGTACTCCTCGCACGATCATCTGCAATCTTTAAATTTCTGCATTAACTCTGCCCTTAAAGTTTCGTCCGCCTCCGATCCTGTCATGTAGCCCGAAGAGGAAAGTTGGTCGGTCGGTAGGTCAAAATGCATACAGACGTCCAGTTTGTCAGTCGGTGGGTCGGTCGGTCGGTCGATCGGTAGGTTGGTGCGTGTGTAGGGGCATACGTGAGTGTAGCGCTGGGACGCTACTATGCCCTCTAGCAGCCATCTATATCCATTGCCTCCAATGGGCATTCATCTCCCGTGGAGGCTGATATCAGAGTTACCGTGCTGCAGATAAAGTTTGATCTATATTAAAAGGAAGCCCAGCCTACTGAGAGGCAGACAACAACGTTGGACTCTATATCAAATGGGTGGATATCTCCGGCAAACGTCTGGCAGAATGTTAAAAGACAGTCGACTAGATGAAAAAGGTCGTTGGTGGGACTACACTGGTCGCAAGCGGGGGGCGCGGAGGGGGATCCCAAATTGCGCTCCACGTGGGCCGCGGCCCTTGAAGTGCAATTACTGTGCCGATTGGCGCGCAGCCCGCGACTCTGGTGATTATCGATACGCTCAGGTCACGGGGTCGCCGCACCGGCACGCCGCAGTCGGCACGCTGCCGCCCGGAGGGCACGCAAATATTTCTCCGCAGTCGGACGCAAATATTTATGGGCTGTAATGGTGGTGGCCGTGGTCGCGCTGACCGAAAGGAATGGGCTTTGTTCCACACGTTCACACACACACGCACGCACGCACACACACACAGCACACATACGGTAACAGTCAAGCGGTGGCGCCGGCCCAGTCAATCTCAGGAGACACAAATAAACCGGCACCAGGCGCCGACAGCTGAATTCCACACAACCTGCTGAACGTTGGTGCAAACGGGTGTCAGCTCGTGCGGTGTTATTGTGGCTGGAAACGGCCTGCGCGAAGCGACGACGTGAGTACACGCAGCTCGTTGTGGGCACACTTCTGTTGAAAACGGACAGTTATATGCGAATTCCGCTGCCTGCAATCAAGACTGCTCTATGTCTCTCTCCATTGTCACTGCTTGTATCTAACATTTCATTCGGAATGAACATGGGACGCATTTCCCCCTACGGCATGTTCAGAGACAGGAATATGTGTACATAAGTCTAAAAATATTTTAAAGGAAGCAGATAATAAATATTGAGTGGAAGCAGTATTTATTTGCATGGGTAAGCGTAAAAGTTGCTACTTTGTCTGCGGAGTTATTAATATCATTTGTTTAGTTATTTTGTCAAGAGATATAATTTTTTGAATAGAACATTACTTTAATAATGGATAACATATAGTCACGAGAGATGCGGAACTGTATAAATTTTGAAAATATTAATGATTATAAAGAATCCGCCCCGATTGCAAATAGAAACCGGATGTTGACCTTGGTTTCGGCGCGGATAACCACGCCATCTTCGGGACAAACTAAAACTACAAACTGCCTAAAGAGGCATGGTCCAACATTAATAAAGAACGCCCAAAAGTGCAAAAGACTCGCATAAAATGTAAAATAAACGGTACGTGTGTACTATGTCAATAGCTGTACTTAGCTCAAACGTCAGAAGCGTGCTTCCTTACCCCAGCCAACGAAACCTAGGTCAACATCCGGTTTCTATTTGCAATCGAGGGGGATTCTTTATAATCATGAAATTATTCACGATTGCTGACGCGCTGAAATGTTAAAAGTTTTTTGAAAATGCTCATTATAATAGTCTCAGTTACAATTAGTCACTCATGATGACAAGTTTCGTTACCATTTAGTGATCATATGATTAATCACGAGCTGTGAAAAGTCAAAACTCTTCTCTCCGTGGCATCCAACATTTTACTCTACATGACATAAGTCACAGATATTATCACAACTGTACTACAGTGCTGTCCCTTTTATGTCACAGCTTATGACTGTCTTCTTCCAAGGAATTATAACGTTTCAAAATCATGTTTAAGCAGACACTAGTTGACAGTTTTGACTAATTGATGCTGAGGTCGTTAATATAAATCAGTCTAGCTCAAATTTCTATCAATCCTAGATGTGATATAAGTTTTAACGGTGGGTGTAACACGCAGCACGATTGCGAACCCGGCAGTATCCAGATCTACGTTGCGGTGGCGGAATGTTCATTTGAGTGAGGTGTTCGAAAGGGCGCCCATTGTAACCGACCTGCGAACGAGATGTAAGGTTGCTAGTGTCTCTTAGCGACACGCTTTGTCCAGTCCGTTTCTGGAGTCACGGTCGGCTACATTGTAGAATGTTTGATTAGTTTGAGGGTTACAAGGCAAATCAGAATGAACATAGAAAAGTGATTCGGCATGCCATGGATATTCACGTATTAATAAACATGGCGTACACACCCAACTAGTACGATGACATGTTACTGGCGCTTGGCGAAATCCGATTCGATGCCAATCCAGCAGCCGCATCTTATGCCGTGAGACGTTCTCGTTGAGTTGCTTCATCAGTCAAGACGTTCTTACATTCTTATGAGAAGTTGTTGCTGTCATTGGTATCAGCTTTATATCCGTGTGGCGAATAACATTCTTATGAGAAGTTGTTGTTGTCATTGGTATCAGCTTTATATCCGTGTGGCGAATAAAACACAGTTACCAATATCACCCGTCACTTACACAAGACTCACAACGGAACGCTTTCAGCTGAAGACTTACGTTCTGCAAATGGACCATGTATAATTCCCTTCTGGATGGCTTACCAGGCGTTGCGTGCTCCGATGAATCCACACTCACAAACTATCCTGTAGCGAACGGCCATAAAGTGTTAGGGGCCACAGAATATAATAGTTGGATACGTCATGTCTGTCATCAAAGAAGGTGGTCCATTAACGTATGCTGCTATATCCTGTATCATCATTCGCTGATACAGATGCATGAGGGATTCTGTGTGCCTCTCTGACGATTCCTCGGTCCTCACGTTGTGTCGTGTCTCTAGGTCGACCGCTTCCATCTTGACGCTATGTTCGGCCATGGTTCACCCATTCCTGTCAACTTTATCGAATGGTGGCATCGCTCCTCTTCAAATGCTGAGCCAATCCCCGATGACCCCAACCTGCTACTTTTGAGCCCTACTACATGTCCTTTCTCAGATGATGACATCTTGTTAACGCGTCTCTCCTCTAGGCGTCGTTACTGTCCAAATGAGTACACGGAATGATATTTGCAAAAACTTTATGCCCTCGTTTCGACATGTCTCCTGTTTACTATCGTTCCCAACTGACTGATGATATTGCGCTACCACGTCATACGTTCATCCATCGGCCGCCAAAGTTTACAATTTTGCATTTTCCATCTACATTTGTATGAATACTTCTTTGTGACCAGTTTTCTTAACTTCTTCGAGGTACACCTTTTTTTGTTTTAGAGTGCACTTTAGCTTTACGACAGAAAAAATGGTTTTTTTCGAAGTTCATAACTAATTCCTGTAGCTCTCTGAAAAATAACAAAATAAAAATGACGTATTTTACTGCACAGAAAGTTCCTTAAGTTCACCTATTGCAATAAATATTCCTTTCACTTATTTTTTAAGTTACAGACAAGCGGATATCAGCGACGCACTTGCAAGATATTTCGGTAGCGTAGCTCGTTACCTTCATCAGGTGCGACCTGAGACTACTCCTCGAGTGGACCTGGTCCAGTATTTATGCCTGTGGCATTTCCCCTTCACCTTCCCGGCGGGGTCAGGGATTTTCTCTGCCTCGTGATGGCTGGGTGTTGTGTGCTGTCCTTAGGTTAGTTCGGTTTAAGTAGTTCTAAGTTCTAGGGGACTTATGACCACAGCAGTTGAGTCCCATAGTGCTCAGAGCCATTTGAACCATTTTTTTCCCCTTCACCAGGCCCTCCTCTGCGGTCCGCGCCAGCTCTCTGCGATCTTCTGAAGCATTGCCGTTCCCTTTTCCGTCCGCTTCAGTCCTGCGTGTTCTCTTTGCGGTCCGCGCCCACCAGACACGCTCCTGGGTGTTCCATATTCGGTCCGGTGCGTTTCGAATCCCGGCTGCGGTACGAGGCACTCCCCCTGTGGTCCTCTCCCGCTCACTGTGATCTTCTGGCGCTACTTCCACTTCTTCAGGCTGTGGGCAGCTATGGAATGAAGGGTTTACCGTGAGGCAATTCCTTCCTCTTAAGGTTGGGGGGGAAATTTGTTAATCTTTATTTTTGTGTGTACTACAGGGCAGTGTGTGGGACGTTTTTATTGACTTAATTTATCTTGTTTTCTTTGTTCCTCGGTGCATCTTGTTCTTAAGGTTGCGTGCCTTAACGGTCAAGCAGCGCAACGGGTCGTCGATGACGTTCACGAGGGCGATGTGGCGTTCCGGATGAGGTGGTTCGTCGACGTGTGTGTCTTTTCGTAAAGGCGTCGTGCAATCGTCTTGTGTCGTTGGATAACTTCCAATTCTTCTGTCTCTGCATGGAGGTATTCCTGTGGGAACTGAGCGTGAACATGATATACCCGCCGTAGAATTTTATTTTGGAGCGACTGCAGGCCCTGGATGTGTGTCTTCTCAGCTACGCCCCGCACTTCGCAGGCGTAATCAACGAGTGGGCGAAGGTACATTCGATAGATGAGGAGGCCATTTGCGATGGACAGTTCTGTCCGCTCGTTGAGGTTAGGATACTTCGCTCCTAGTCGTTGGTGGATCTTATTACGGACGTCGGCAATGTGCTGGTGCCAGGTGAGCTCCTTATCTATAAGAACTCCGAGGTAGCGGACGGATGTTAGCCATGGGAGCTGTGTTCCGTTGCCATTCCATTTTCGGTCCGCTGCGGTTCTAGATGTTCCCTCTGCGGTCCGCGCCCGTCAGACCCGATCCTGGGTGTTCTATCTTCGGTCTAGTGCGCCTGGAAGTCTGTATGGGGATCGTTCTCCATGTCCACGTCTTCAGTTCTGCTATTTGTGGAGTGCTGCAGCTGTCCCCGTTGCTTCTTCAGCAGTCCCAGACTCTACTTAGCTGGTACCCCGTGTCACGGTTCATGAGATTGTCGCTCACTTTTTATCTCTATTGACTCCTTTATAACACTGTCATAAAATCTGGGCGTCTATGCTAGAAACTTGGTTTCTTCATAATTCATGGCATGACTTAGCTCTAGACAGTGTTCAGCATCAGCTGATTTTGTTGCCTGTCTTAATCCGGTGTGCCTCTGATATTCCTTGCACCAGATATCTACTGTTCTTGTCGTCTGGCCAATGTAGGACATGCCACATTGGCAAGGTGTATTATAAAACCCTGGTTTCCGTAAACACAGGACGTCCTTAACATTTCCCACCAGTCCCCCGATCTTGCTGGATGAACAGAAAACACACTTGATATTGTGTTTACGGAGGATCCTGCTAATTCTGACAGAAACAAAGCCAGGTGAAGGAGGCAGGCCACAGGCATAAATACTGGACCAGGTCCACTCGAGTAGTAGTCTCAGGTCGTACCTGATGAAGGTAACGAGTTACGCTACCGAAATATCGTGCAAGTACGACGCTGATATCCGGCAGAACACACGGCAACCCAAGATGTCATTAGATGGCCGGAAAAGTCTGAAGAATTACATACAGAAAAGCGTCTTATCTGGACCACTGTGCCGGCACCTGGTTTCAGCCTCTCACCACAGTCGTCCACACGACGTACTTCCCAGTTCAAAGAAGATCGGAAGAAAGCAATGATAAATCATCTGCACTAGCAACTTGGCTAGAACGGCAACGCCGGATTCTTCAGTCTGTTCCCCTAGGTTCATTCTCTGGATATGTTACTGTTTTGAATTTCAGATAATCTTAAAATACTTTGAGATAAATTAAATAAATAATTCTTTTCATTGACGAAAGCAGCTTATACCTTATGGCGACGGCTTAGGTTCATGTCAACTGATCAGAATATGGATAATCTCATTGCATCTTGTAGCAGTGTCCAGAGTGACAAAGATACCTATGTGAAGCTGATGTAATTGTACGAAGTCAGTACTCCGTTTGAAAGGCGCACTTTACCTGATATTAATGCTGGATGTGCTGCTACAGCTGATGGAAAATGTCTCTTGTCGTCCGCGGCTCACTGACATTTCAGCACCGAGTGCACCATCACATTTCCATCTCAGTGTATGTGGACACCTGAGTAACAAGTACGTCCAACGTTCAGTAATAGGTCTAGCCCCGGTCAGCAAGTTCACCAACTCTCACTTCTACTGCTGGTATGTGGAAAGCCAATAGAAACTCATCTAAATGGTAGGGACTTAGCTCTTGTTTCATTGCACATCACATAAGAACAGATTTCATATGTAGCAAAATTTAATGTGTCGTTGTATGTATTCGTTAACAGTGATAGCAGGCTCTTTGAACAGAGTAGTTTGTTACTATAGAAAGTTTAGTCGCTTTCAATCTTTGTCTTAAGGTATCAATTAAATGTCACATCACATAGTCAAAAGGTATTATTTTTTAATGAATTACTGGCCTACATACTTAGTGTTTCTAATAACAGCTCCTCATAATTAGTTAATGTAAGATTTATAGAATATACATGTAGTGACATAAGTTCGTTATTCACAATTGAAGCATGAATGAAAGTGTGACTCTAACTATTTTATGTTATTTGGGACGCAAGGTAGGTAAATTAGTCAAAATCATGAATTTTGCTGCTTCAGCAGTAAGCAGGCCTATAAGAAGAAATAGCATGGGGGCATTTTTCCTCAAAAGTACGCAAACTGTATAAGATATTCAAATATTTTTTGTACACCGTCTAAATTGACTAGGAGTTAGAGAAACTCTTCCATGCTGTTGAGCTGGGAGGAAGGGAGGGTCGGTGGGAAATTGAATGAGTGACAAGAGGTAAGAAATGATTAGATGTAGAATAAAAACTACCATTTAACAGTTTTTTTTTTATTTCTGTGACTCTCTATTGAATTTTACTGAGAGTCTTAAACACCGGCTATATCTCTATAATTGAACTTTATACGTAAATATCTCACTAGTATGAAGTTACATCATCAATGGTAGTTTCGAAGAACAGACGACGAAAGAAACGAAGCCGATGGCTCACTCTACTCTTTACTAGAGGTTGTTATGACATTACATATATAAATAATGACATTCCGCATATCGCAAAAGATTCAGCAGAAATTTTCAAACTCAGATCACGAAAACTCTCACTGGAATAAAATTTTTACTCGAGACAGTTTTCAGTCAGTGTTGTACCGAAAGGGATTCTGCTGCGTCCAGACTACTTTGTCCAAAAGTTTCGCAAACGCACTATCCTGGTAAGGTCTAAGATAACTGTTGAGCAAGGCCCTCTGCTGGAATACAAATCAGAAATAAATATTAAATTAGAACTTTGTGAATGCAAACGTCACTCATTAAAGGCCATTGTTTCTACCCACACCAAACCACTGCCGACCTTTATTTCCATGTGTGTTCTCTATAACACCCACGGAAGACGATCTCATAGGTCGATTCTAGATGGTTATTGGCAATTAAATTCCAGTACACTGCCGTATCCAATGTTTACCCATCACAGTATATTTACAGAGTACGTCCATGCTCTTAAACATCGCTTTCGTGAATTATGTGACTGTTATAATGGAAACTATAAGTTTAAAGTAAGGTGATGTGGTTACAAAAAAAAATGGTTCAAATGGCTCTGAGCACTATGGGACTCAACTGCTGTGGTCATAAGTCCCCTAGAACTTAGAACTACTTAAACCTAACTAACCTAAGGACGGCACACAACACCCAGCCATCACGAGGCAGAGAAAATCCCTGACCCCGCCGGGAATCGAACCCGGGAACCCGGGCGTGGGAAGCGAGAACGCTACCGCACGACCACGAGATGCGGGCGATGTGGTTACAGTCTAAGATAACGTGACGGTGGATACAGGAGAGAAAAGTGTTGGGCAAGAGTGCTGTCCAAGGGTTTCAAGAGGCTCTATAGCTCTTTGCTAATGGTCACGTGGCATGCGGCCAGAGGGAAGTTACCGGTGGATCGGCACCATCAGCTGTTGATCGCATCTGAGTGGGGAACCCAACGGTCTTGGTAGCCTTGTGTATCTAAAAAATATCAGAGTCGCCTGATTAATGGAACCATCACAAGTGCACCACTTTACAAACCCTTACCAGCAACTGATAAATAAAATGCCATAAGGCATTCTTATAAAATGCTCCTCAGCCAGTGTTGCCTTTGTTTCAAATAACTAATTATCGTCCAATGAAAGTGGCCACAATATTTTCATTAAAACAGTGGGCCTACTATAATAAACTTCTGCAAGTATAATGTGTGCTATAAAGATATTAATGGTCCCAGAAATATAATCGTAATAGGATATTAGCAGTCTAATCTGCATTCATACAAACGGATACAACATTTTGTGAGAGTAAAAGGTGTACCTTGTAGCATTAAATTTCCAGAATATCTGCAAAATTCATCTGCTGTACTCTCTTTAAAAACACGTAACATAAACATTTAAAATATTGCCTGTCGTAAAAATGAATGGTTTGCATCTAAATAACCGTCTGATAGGAAATAATTATCTATAAACAGGTTATCCTTGGAAAACCTAACTTCAATTGGGCAATGGAATATAATAAATGTAGTTTGCCAGTACAGCTAATCTCCTCACTAAGCAGTCACTCACTTATACTTCCGTCCCTCTAAATGCGACATCTTTGGCACATTCACACGAATTAACATAAACGGAGGAAACTGCTTCGAATGTATGATGCAGTAAAAAAGGCACAAATTTTGGCCATTAGGCGTAAGTTTACCAGAGTCTCCGGACGCCTGTCGCCAACAGGACAGCACACAAGACGCATCCCCTGATTTCAACACTATGTCGCCACTCATTGCCGTCTGTGGACGATGGTAACCCTTTGATTGTGTAAGGCAACAGGCTGTGGTTACTTCAGGCCAACCCGCTTTGTTTTCTATCCGCACAACGGAAAAATGCGAATAGCGACGCTATAACACTACAGTCATCTCGTTACTAAAATACCAATTACGCAGTCCGTCTTCACGAGGTGAATCCATCTCGTTATTGCTTTCCCTGCAGCACAGTGAGAGATATAGTGTGGTGTCACCGCCAGACACCACACTTGCTTGGTGGTAGCCTTTAAATCGGCCGCGGTCCATTAGTATACGTCGGACCCGCGTGTCGCTACTGTCAGTGATTGCAGACCGAGCGCCGCCACACGGCAGGTCTAGAGAGACTTACTAGCACTCGCCCCAGTTGTACAGCCGACGTTCATAGCAGTGGTTCACTGACAAATTACGCTCTCATTTGCCGAGACGATAGCATAGCCTTCAGCTACGTCATTTGCTACGACCTAGCAAGGCGCCGTATTCAATTAATATTGAAATTATAAAACATGTACCGTCAAGAGCGATGTACACCAATTATGGATTAAAGTTAAGTATTACATCATCTACGTACTTTATTTGCAATTCTCAAGACATTGTCCTGTTCCTGACCTCACGCCAGTCCGCGTGAGCTTAAACGCGTGTATTTCGGCCTCCCCTAGCAACACGGTTTTGGCTCTTCTGCCAACACTACAGATAGGTCATATCTTTTACTTTTCTAAACTGCTCCTTAGCTTTTTCCTGTTGCTAAATGTTTGCTAATATAACAAAGCTCTCGGAAAGATACTTGCCACTACTTTTAATTTAGGTATACAGGTTTGTTACATAATAATGTGGGTCTGCACTCTTCATATCCTTCCTAACGAAACTAATGTAAAACTCTGTTCTGACAACAGACGAAAAGGCAGATTGAGAAAAGGAAGATGGAAAGACGCTGGCGTGTCTCTCACTACTTTCACTTGAAAAGTCGTTTACAATTGGTTCCCAAGGGTAACTTCACTCTGAAGAGAGCATAAACAATTGCAGCCACCTTCTTCAAATAATGGCTCTAACATGGGACTTAACATGTGATGCCATCAGTTCTCTAGACTTAGAACTACTTAAACCTAACTAACCGAAGGACATCACACACATCCATGCCCGAGGCAAGACTCGAACCTGTGACCGTAGCAGCAGCGCAGTTCCGGACTGAAGCGCCTAGAAGTGCTTGGTCATAGCAGCCGGCGCAGCCACCTTCTTAATTAGCTATTTTTAATTGTATTCTAATACTCTCTGATACTCCCATTAAGAGGATGAGGAACAAGTAAGTCAGATCTTATCGAAATAACACTTTTTCCTTAGTTTGCGATAGAGTTTCACGTCGGAGTCATGTTCCTCTTAGGGCAGGGCGGCACTCTTTTTAGTCGCTGAGACAGTTCGTCACCTTCGCGTAACTCATTCAGAACAGTCGCTGCCCAGGTTGGTCGCTTTACAGACCTGGCAGAGGTTCCTCAAGGTACGTTCTCGCCGGTATCCAACAAGGTGGACACAAACAACAGCAATGAAACTATGGCTCGTTTATGCCCCCAGGCGACATACTGGCGCCAGTCGAAGGTTGACAGCCTGCTGATTAAGTAGGACGTTGCGCCTCTACCAGACATACCAAAGCCAAAAATGTTTACCAATACTGTGAGAAGAGTTAACGTGGTTTCGAAAAGGATATACAGGATAGTAGGAGGAGAAACGAACATTTAGCTCCTGTGTCATAGGGTAACACCAACACTACAGTTCTCATGGGCCGCAAATATTTGGCGTGGATCTTTCTAAGAATCGTAGATGCGAGAAGGGCAGTGGCATGGAAAAAATACTTTCTTCCAGTTGGTGAAACAAATAAGCACAAGCCGTAAATGGCTGGCGCGGACTTTTGGCGAAATTATTTTGTTGAGGTGCAAGAGTTAGAAAGATGAAAGACTCGACAGCACTTTCAGTTCCGTAGGGGAGTCAACAGTATATGTGGTTTTAGTGAGCAGCACAGAAAACATTGTGTTCTGTTCTGGAGAGGGGTGGAGAGAAGATCCTGCGTCTGATATCAATAAAGAGATGATGCTTTTCGTTTGAGAACTGAGGCGGCAGCTAGAACAGAGACTGTTCTTTTGAAGTGCTATGCTTTAATTGAGGTTAACGTCGTGTGAAATTTAGGAATACTGAAACCAAATTAGAGTCTATTCACAGGCGTTTCTTAATTTCTCAATTTCAGTACCTTTCGTTTCGAGACACGTTGTTTCTAAAGTGCATCTTGGATTTTACCATTGCTTTGCTTGTTAACTTGCCTGGTGTAAGTATCGATTCTGATGTACGTGTAATCTCTCCTTAATTAACGCAGTTATTTCTGCCACATTATTTAACGTCGAGTCAGTCAGGATCTCTGGAAGTAACACCTCTTCTACACAGTGTTTCCCAGCACCTTGCGGACCCAGAATACTACATTAATTGTAATTGGGACATATTAGTGCTTCATGTATTTCCTGTCATTTTTTACTAAGACGTTAGCCATGCTTAGTTTTTGTTCACGTGTTTAAATCCTGCTAAAATAAACGTCGAATTTCTTTAGATACCATTACGGTAATTACTTAACCCGATGTCACTTGAATATATATGAACCAAGCCTATCACCTGGACTAATATGTGAGGGACGCGATTTCTCGTGGCGATTCCGTGGTGCAAATCGTCTTTTAAATCAGATAGCTTCCTATCAGGCGACGGGCCATAGCATACAGACCTTTATTTTAGTAATAGTCATTGACGCTCAGGCATCAAGCGAAGCTTGTATTAAATCAGTCGTAGAATCAGTAACCGTTCCATGTAGCTCCATCCCACATAGTCCGCCACAGATGGATAACTTTCAGTACTAAATCTACCGTGCTTTGGATAGGCCCTCGTCAAACAACTTCGGGTGACAAGCTATAGTAAAGCAACGTTTTCTTTCCGCGCGCGTGTGTGTATGTGTGTGTGTGTGTGTGTGTGTGTGTGTGTATGAGCGCGCGCGCGAGCTCATTTTCAACTACATTCCCATTGTTAAAGACGTCAATAAACTCTTTTCCTTTAGTTTTCTCTTATAAGGCTTCTCAATGTGTTGAGTAACTGCGGCAGGAATGAGATACCTTATCCCAACATTTCATAACTCGGTACACCACTATCATGAGAATTTCCAGTTTTCAAAGAAGAATGAATTGCTTGTGCACATCATTAATTATACACTGAAAAGTCAAAGAAGCTAGTACACCTGCCTAATCTTGCGTATGGCCCCCGCGAGAAAGAGGAGTGCCGCCGGCCACTGTGGCGAAGTGGTTCTAGGCGCTTCAGTCCGCAATCGCACGCCTGCTACGGTCACAGGTTCGAATCCTGTCTCGGATGTGTGTGATGTCCTTAGGTTAGTTGCGTTTAAGTAGTTCCAAATTCTAGGGTATTGATGACCTCAGAGGTTAAGTCCCATAGTGCTTAGAGCCGTCTGAACCATTTTTTGGACGAGTGCCCCAACACGACGTGGCATGCACTCGGCTAATGTCTGAAGTAGTGTTGGAAGGAACTGGCACCATGAATCCTACACGACTGTCCAAAAATCCGTATGAGTACGAGGGGCTGGAGATCTTTTCTGAACAGCACTTTGCAAGGCATCCCAGATATGCTCATGACTGGGGAGTTTGGTGGCCACCGGTAGTGTTTAAACTCGGAAGAGTGTTCCTAGAGCCACTCTGTAGCAATTCTGGGCGTGTGGGACGTCACATTGTCCTGCTGAAATTGCCGAAATCCACCGCAATGCGCAATGGACATGAATGGATGCAGGTGATCAGACAGGATGCTTACGTACGTGTCACCTATCAGAGTCGTATCTAGACGTATCAGGGGTCCCATATCACTCCAACTGCACACGCTCCACATCATTACAGAGCCTCCACCAGCTGGAAAGTTCCCTTGCTGACATGCATGGTCCATGGATTCATCAGATTGTATCCATGCCAGTACACGTACATCCGCTCGATATAATTTGAAACGAGACTCGTCCGACCAGGCAACATGTTTCCAATAATCAACAGTCCAATGTCGGTATTGACATGTCCAGGCGAGGCGTAAATCTTTGTGTCGTGCAGTCATGAAGGATACACGAGTGGGCCCTCTGCTCTGAAAGCCCATATCGATGATGTTTCGTTGAATCGTTCTCATGCTGACACTTGTTGATGGCCCAGTATTGGCATCTGCAGCAATTTGCCGAATTGTGGCATTCTGTCACGTTCAACGATTCAATTCAGTCGTCGTTGGTCCCGTTCTTGCAGGATCTATCTACGGCCTCAGCGCTGTCGTGGATTTGATGTTTTATTGGATTCCTGATATCCACAGTACCCTCGTGAAATGGTCGTACGGGAAAATCCCCACTTCATCGCTACCTCGGAGATGCTTTGTCCCATTGTTTGTGCCCCGACTATAACATCACGTTGGAACTCACTTCTATGTCGATAACCTTCATCTGTAGCAGCTGTAACAACTGCGCCAGGCACTTGTCTTACTTAGGCGTTACCGACCGCATTGCCGTCTTCTGCCTGTTTACGAATCTCTGTATTTGAATACGCATGTCTACACCAGTTTCTTTGGCGCTTCAGTGTATAATCATTTTCGGAGTGTGTGAATTAATATCATACTCTTAGAAAGGCGCAGATTTGTTACGCAGTTAATACAGGTAAATTTCATATGCAAGAGGCGACTGTTGGACGAGCGCCAGTGGAGATTATCTGTGTCAGGAGACACTCTCCCAGTTCGCTCCTTGGCAGTTTTCCTCGATATGATTGTGGTGACATGTTGCCGCTGCTAGGCAGAGTGAAAAAAGATTTAGAATTATTTATTTATTTCAGTCAGTTAGAATCTGTCTCTTGACTTGCTTTTGACATCGACTGCCGACGCCTGTCTATGAACTGCGACTTAAGCGTCTATCAATCCGCTCTTGGTAGCTATTGCCGCACTCGCCGTTCTTGACCAGCAGTGAGTCAACGCCCGTCTCGTCATCTGTCGAACTAAGCTGACGATTGCTGTGCAGCCGTTTAGTACGATGTTCCTAGCCTGCCGTTCAGGTAGGCTCCGGCCCGTCCCCCGAAGCATCAGGAGCGTTGTGTCCAGGCCCAAGACGATAGAGAAGCCGGCCGCTGTGGCCGAGCGGTTGTAGGCGCTTCAGTCCGGAACCACGCGGCTGCTACGGTCGCAGGTTCGAATCCGTCTCGTGCATGGATGTGTATGATGTCTTTAGGTTAGTCAGGTTTAAGTAGTTCTAAGACTAGGGGACCGATGACCTCAGATGTTCTCATAGTGCTTAGAGCCATTTGAACCATCTGAACGATAGGGAAGACCCGCGGACCCATCCATCTGCAACAGAGGCAGGCTGTTAAATTCAGCCTTTTTGTGATTAGGACGAGGTAACTTTCCCCCCGTAGCCGCTGTCGTTGCTCAGTAATACATAAGAAATCTACAAGAGACATGTAGCAGACGTCTGTTTACTGTAACCAGGGAATCTAGTGTTAATGTTACGTGCGCCATCGATCCTTCCGACCTATTGCCTTACGAACTAAAATTCTGGGGTATTTAGGGATCGAAGTAGTGGCTAATGTTTACCCGACGTCTTTTGTCATGACCGTATGGGTATCAGCGGTTCTCAGACTGCCGTGCTTACTTAAGGAGTTTGTTGTAATGTAGGACTGCATGGTGAAATGTTTTGGAACGCGTTCTGCATTAACAGTAGCGTTTACTTTATCATGTGACGAAGATGACATCATTTTGTCTAGCTTCTCTTCCTGTTGCTTTTCTGCTGAAGTCGCCTGTCCGGTTTTCCAGAAGTGGCGATGTTGTGTTTCCCCCTGACCCAGTCTGGGTGGTGAAATGTTATTCTTCTTGCTCGCCTCGTATCGACACCGTCGTAATGTAAGCGAGATAGCCTCGCCTTGCGACTTAGAAAATTTTAACCGTTTGCTGCCTTGCGCAAAGTTGGCATACAACGCACAGATAAACTTCCAGTTTGAAGATAATTTAATTGATCACTTGAATTGATTCTGTGACTGGAAACGACCAAACACAAGAGATTGCTGAGGCAGCTGGCATAAGTATTGCGCATTGCATAATGCATTTTATTAACTAAACCGACTCATAATATAATTTAAGAACAATTTCACGTTGCGAATATTGAAATTTTAGGTAACCGTAATTTTCTTTGAAATACCCTCTTCTATCATTCGGCTCCTCATTTCTAAATTAATGCCTGTTTCAAGCGAACGACTTTCTCTTCAAAACAGAGTACTCGCTGTGGATCCGAGTCATGTGCCTGCACGTAATTCAGCCAGCGAGCACGTCGCGGCTGTATTAGCCATGCCAGTGTTCAACGTAAAATCTTCAGTATGCTGCAGACTGCGAATGCGCACAAAAAGCGGACTATATCATCGTCTGCTAACATCGTAAATTATCCTTCTCTCGCCGACCTCACTTCTAAATGAATCGTGTTATGGTGTCTTCTTAATCTCTCGGCTTTTTGTTTGCCTTGCAAAGATTGCACAAAACCGTCGTATTTTTGCTGGTAGTGTTCTCCAACAAGAAAGACGAAATATCTGAAAGCGAAAATGTATATACGTTTAACAGTTCCTGGATAAAGCAAATGCCTACACTGTGCAAGAAAGTAAATAGATAAACGTTTATAATGGGAACTGTTTCATCAGCAAACAAGTTAGATCCGTTTAACAGGAAAAACAATTTTCCATGTTATTTGGCGCTCTGAAAGAGAACTATATACAAGCGATTAAGTACGAAAAGGTGCTATTTACTGTGTTCTAATAACGTTTGATGTGCTTATACGTAATTTTTCTTAAGTCAATATATATATATATATATATATATATATATATATATATATATATATATATACCGTTTGAACTGCTTGAACGACACTTCCCCTATTTTGTCAGTTCTCAGGAACGAGGAGAACTTAAACGAGCTTTATCAGGAACATCTGCTATGAATATTGCTTCGGTAATTACTGAGCATTGTTACCATTCCTTTTTCCTAAATTCTTTTGCTACAGTTTGATATTCCTGTAAAATGGACGGTCCCTAATAAACTGCACGGCAGGCAACTGTAGCAACACACATTTTTTTATGTTGATAATTATTACTTTGGATCCATATTTCTTGTCGTTTTGGTTTAGCCCCTTATTATGTGTAAGGCATCTTCAGTGGCCTATTTGTACATATTTTTATTTATGCTTTTTTTTCTTTACATTTTGAACATAATATATAGGATGAAACAGTGCGTACCTTAAGCGCTGTGGCTACTGTAGAAGTGCCCATAATTATTAAGGTATGCAATTACAATGCAATGAACAGCCTTAGGTGCTTACAGGCGTTGAGATACGTCAACGGGGGACAGATGAAAATTTGTGCCCCCACCGGGACTCGAACCCGGGATCTCCTGCTTACATGGCAGACGCTCCATCCATTTTTTTTTTCTTTTATTGTTGATCGGAAGTGTTAGTTAAGGTCATCAGATTTAAACCAGAAAAATTTGTCGTTTTGAAGGTTTCAGAGAACGGAAAGGAATTGCTAACGCCGGTGTTAGAAAACGTCTACAGTTAAATGCTATTGCAAAAATTTAGAAGAAGGGAACTATATTAATGAACATGTGCACTTCATAAACAACCTTCTGACATGTTAGACCTATATGACGAACAAAGCTCAAATTTATATCGTTGACAGTCGGTTTGAATCTTTTCAGGGTCTATTTTACAGTGAAGCACCTTGGAATTTGCAAAGCAGAAATCCATGATATTAACTTAATTTACTAAGTCGAAATCGGACGAAGATTGATGTTTAAAGGCATTCTTCAGATTTCGCATAAGAAAGTTTTACTAGCAGTTTGCAACTCCATTAATTAAAATGGAAAATAAAAGGTTGTAGTCAGCGGCTTCTACCGTGATTCGAACTGCTATGTCTTATCGTACAAGCACTGCAACGCACAAGGGAACCTCTTTTTTTTTTTTTTCAATGAACCGCTGCAGGAGCAGGACGACGGGTAGGGCAGGGGTCGACACCCGAAGCCTGGCCATCCCGCCGCCACGCCCAAGCAACGTGTTCGAGTTCGAGGATCGAAGGATCAGGAAGAGGATGGAGTGGGTTTGTCGATGTTGTTCTTTTTATTTATTTATTTCTTTAATTTTTATAACATTTTGGTTTTTGTATTATAGATTTATTTTTGTTTCATTACAAAGACAGATCCTACAACTGCCGTAGCCGAGTGTCCGTGTCGTCTTCTCGTCTGTTGGGAGGGGTCCCCCCTATTCCGTCCGTAGAGGTTCAATATGCTTCAGGATTCTTCTTCATTTTCAGCGTCTCATACCCGGAACGCCCCAGTGAGCAGGAGGATCCGCAAATAATGAACCTAAATAATTTGTGAAACGAGTTCTGTACTTCGGGTGGCGGCTGAAAGCTGCATGTGTCGTCATCAATAGGGACCAAAAGTCGAGTGTGCCTTTGGGAGCATCGCAAAATATGTAGTAAACGGCCATGCCTTTTAGCCAGTTAACGGCGTTCGTTCTGGTTGATGGAAAGTATACGACGTCGGGGCGCAATACGTCATCAGGGGAGATAGACTCCGGCAATCGCCGCAAGAGTAATGCCAGCATGCGCTGCGTCAGTAGCCAGCACTCGCTGTTCGCGGCACACGTCAGACGGTGTGCATCCGAGTCAGCGACCGAGCATGTCGGACACAAGGGGTCGTCCGTCAGATGTATGGAATGTAACCTCTGACGAGTAGCGAACTTCCCATTCACAACCACGTACCACAATGAACGCACCGTCGTAGGTAGAAAAGGCGTGTGGACCGCTCGCCACACCGTGTTCCAGGCAACTTCAGGATGTCTGTGGGTGACCGTATTTACAGGTTGCCGCTGCTGATAGAGGCGATAATAGTCTTTTGTGCTGGGCTTCCGTGTCGTCGGAAGTTCTGACCTTAAGTAGCTGAAGTCGATAAAGAAGTCTCTGATGTGGGTGAGTGCCGGTGAAATGTGTCCTACAGAAACCGGGGGATGCAGAGAGTGTGGTGCCACTTCCTCTATCTGGGTGCCCGTCAGAGTGGCGTGGGCAGAGGTCCACGTGCGACGCATAGTGTTGAGATAAAGCGATCGCGCACGGTTATATACGTGAATTAAACCGATACCGCCCGCCCGCTGCGGCAGTGTCAGGGTGGCGTATCGGACTTTAAAAACCAGACCGGTGCTTACGAAATGTCCATATGCTGCTTGAAATCTGTCGGCCATCGTAGCTGTCAAGGGAAGGATATGCGCAAAATAGTTCAGTTTTGAGACAAGATAGGTGTTGACATAACGTGTTCTGAGGAGCATATCCAAGCGACGCAGTTTGTTGTCCTGCAGCAGAGCACGTGTCTGGTGTAGGAGCCGGCGGTACGTAGCCGCCGCCGTGCGGCGGACATTGCTATAGAATTGCACTCCTAAACACTTGAGTACGGGCACCTTGTCAAAGGGCACCGCCGTTGTGTGGGAAATCCCCCCTCCGACATCCATGTATTTTGTCTTCTTCACGTTGATGACGCTCCCAGCGACCGCCCCGTACTGGCGTAGCCACTGTAGCGCCATATGCATTTCATCCTCTGATCTGGCCAGGAACACCACGTCATCGGCGAATGCACCACAACAAAAGGTCACGTCCCGCAAGGAGATACCAGTTAATCGCTGCCGTAGACCATGTAAAGCTGGTTCAAGCGCTGCAGCAAATAATATGCCCGACAGGGGGCACCCTTGGCGCACTGACCGTCCAACAACAATGTGACCAGACTGATAACCGTTGACCATCATGCGGGAGCGCGCTCCGTGGACCAGTCGAAGGACCACCTGTGCAGACTCCGGAGAGAGGCCCATGTGTTGCAAAACTGCGCGTAAGAAGCCGTGATCGACGCGGTCGAATGCGTGGTCAAAATCTACGGCGACAAGGGCGCCTCGAATTTTGCAGGCCGTCGTCAATGCAATTACGTCGCGGTATGCTCCTAACGCCGTATGAATGTTGCTGACACCACCTAAACATGTCTGATCGGTGTGGATGGCTTTCCCGATAGCGGTGTGGAGACGCGCGCGGAGGATACGGGCGAAGATCTTGTAGTCGTTGTTGAGGAGTGTGAGTGGGCGAAAATCCTGCCACCTACAACCACCATTCGGTTTCGGAACTGGGATCAAGATGCCTTCTGTGAATTCTGTGGGGACAGTGAAATCAGGGCGGATCAGGTCTTGAAACATTTGGAGCCACTTGTCACCCATAAGGTGGTAAAAAGTGCGGTAGAATTCCAGGGGTAAACCGTCCGGTCCAGGCGACTTGTTCGGTGCTCCACGTGCCAAGGCCGATGTCAGCTCGTCGGGTGTAATGGGCAACAGCAGACTATCATCGGGTGCCACGTCCCGAGGGGCGGGAAAATCGTGCAACAGCTCGTCATAATCACGTACATTACGCGGATCTTCCATGTACAAGGTCCCATAGTGTCTGGCGAACGTGTGCGCGATGTCCGTTTGTGTCACTGCGCGCCCGCCGTCCTCCGTGGTTACCGCCGTAATGAGCTGACGTTTGCGGTGGCGCCTCTCGCGCACAATGTGATACACTGACGCTGTTTCGTTGGGGATACAGTCTTGCACTCGCGCACGGATGCGGACACCGTCTAGCTGCTCTGTCCTGATGCGAAGTAGACGAGCTTTGATGCGTTGTACGGACATCTGACGTTCGGGAGACGGCGGTTGCGTCGCCAGCTCACGTAACGCTGTATAGTAAAATTCCGATGTTGCCCTTTGCCAGTTCAATCTGTCACGCCCGTAGGCCATCAAGGTCTTTCGGAGGCCAGGTTTGACACATCCCAGCCACCACAGCAACGTGGAAGCATACATAGGCAGGCGCCCGATACATCGACGCCACGTGTCAGTGACTGC
Source organism: Schistocerca nitens (assembly GCF_023898315.1). Lineage (NCBI taxonomy): Eukaryota > Metazoa > Arthropoda > Insecta > Orthoptera > Acrididae > Schistocerca > Schistocerca nitens. The sequence goes on along the minus strand of NC_064621.1, from coordinate 475,116,127 downwards.
TCGCCGACACGCTTCCTCGCGAAGGAGGGAGACGTTCAGCGTCCACGGGCCCCTGCTGCGTCTTGTGAGTTGTCGGGGCAAGGTGACAGTGCAGTAGTACCCGAGATGGTCCGTGAAGGCCGTCGACCAGAGTTCTGCATCACGGGTTGCTGTGCGGAGGGCACGCGAGACGTATATCCGGTCCAGACGACTGGCAGAATGGATGGTAAAGTGCGTATATCCACTCTGGGTCCCATGATGTAAGAGCCATGTGTCGTGGAGCGCGAGGTCACGTATCAATGCTTGTAGAGCCGGGCATGGGACGTAATGCGGTATCTGGTCCTCGGGCCGTAGAACACTGTTAAAATCGCCGCCCACTATGTAATGGTCCATATTTCCTTGCAAAAGTGGGGCCAACTCCTCCAAATAGAAGACATGCCTGTCACCACGGTGCGAATTACCGGAGGGAGCGTAGACGTTAATGAGGCGCACTGCGCCAAGTGTGAGTGCGATGCCTCGCCCGTTCGGCAAGTACGTCGCATCCGTCGCGTCTATGCCATCTCGGAGAAGGATGGCCGTTCCTCCTGCGCCATCACCTACGGGTAGGCTGTACGTGGTGTAGCCATATAGGTCTAAACACAGCTCGGGACGGACCTCCTGGAGAAGGGCAATGTCCAAGTCTGCCGCTCTGATCATGTCGTGTAACATGCGGGTCTTGACAGTGGAGTGGACACCATTTACGTTGACTGTTCCCACACGGTATGACTGAGACATATCAAGTGGCGGAGGCAGTGTGCCGGTGCAATCCCGCAGTGATCTCACACACCACACACCACACACCACACAGCCAGCCATCTGCATGCTGTGCATTACTGTGCCGTAGCAGTCCCTGACTGGCAGTGCCCTCCGGGCTCAATGGCAGCCATGGGCTCTGGTGGAGATATCGATGGTTGCTGTGCACCATGTGCCTCCATATCGTCTGCCCAGTCACCAAGAGACGATTGTGATGTCACTGGGGGCTGGACGCTTTCACAGGAGCCCACATTTTGGGAGTCGACGCAGTGCGCCTCCTTTTCTGGGTCACCAGATTTAGGAGAGTGTTCCCTGTCTTCAGGCACCTTCTGATGAATGATGCCACTGGAGTCCGTTGCAATTGTGGGCGAGTCAACGAAGTCGATGTCTTCCGCCGGCTTCACATTCCTGTCCTGTTCGTCAGCTGACAATCGCCTCTTCTTGTGTCGCTTGGGTGATTTTTGCTTTCGGGTCCGAGATTCGACATCCACTGGAGGGCGGGGCTCGACACAGTCTCGGTCGCTAGGAACCCCTGTGTCTGATCCCGACAGTGACGGTGGCTGGGTGCCCACGACGCTGCGGTGGGCGGAGGCCGTAGGAACCTCTGCACCGTCGGGCTGCGGCGTCGTCGACGGCGCTGACTCTCCAACGGAGCTGGCATCGGCTTGAGGAGGGAGCAGGTTTTGATCATCCATCACATCATGTCGTGCCGCCTCCACATATGTTAGCGGGAGAGAGGTCATAGTGGATCGTTGGGGAAGTTCATTGCGGGGCACCTGAACGAGGCGGCGCTGCAGATACTCAGTTCTAACATGGCCCTCCTGGCCGCAGCCCGAACAGGTCCTCGGTTGTCCATCATATATAACAATTACGCGGCAGCCACCAACGAAAACATACGATGGAACGTGCTTCTTAAGTTCTATGCGCACTTGTCGTACCCCGTTAAGGACAGGGTACGTTTCGAATGTGTTCCATTTCTCCTCTGTGTGGCTCAGAACTGTGCCGTACGGCCGCAGCGCATCAACGACTAGGGTGGCAGGAACTTCGAACGGTAGTTCAAAGATGCGCACGGTACGCACCCCCAGACCAGCATGGTCAACTCCTACCACGCTCACGTTACCGTCTGCGTGACAGAAGCGAAAGCCGTTTGCAGATCGTTGGAGTAGTCTGTCGCAGGCCGCTTCGTCAATCAGTTTTAGGTACACTGTGCTGGTTACAATAGACAGATGAATTCCTATCAGTTCTTGTGGTTCGATGTGCATGATGTCTCGTAGAAACCGTTCAATTTCATGGGCCTTCGGTCGCGTGTACGATGCGTTGAACGTTAGTTTGATTGTAGCTTTTCGATATGAGAACGCCATGTCGGGTCGGTACAGGTACTATACGGCAAGACAACGACGCGACCGCGCGCTAGCGGGTAAACAACAACACCTGCGGAGCACTGCCCGGCGCGCCGGGCCCGTCCGCACGGTAACACGGCTGAAAGCCTACTTTATTTTTGCTGGTAGTGTTCTCCAACAAGAAAGACGAAATATCTGAAAGCGAAAATGTATATACGTTTAACAGTTCCTGGATAAAGCAAATGCCTACACTGTGCAAGAAAGTAAATAGATAAACGTTTATAATGGGAACTGTTTCATCAGCAAACAAGTTAGATCCGTTTAACAGGAAAAACAATTTTCCATGTTATTTGGCGCTCTGAAAGAGAACTATATACAAGCGATTAAGTACGAAAAGGTGCTATTTACTGTGTTCTAATAACGTTTGATGTGCTTATATGTAATTTTTCTTAAGTCAATATATATATATATATATATATATATATATATATATATATATATATACCGTTTGAACTGCTTGAACGACACTTCCCCTATTTTGTCAGTTCTCAGGAACGAGGAGAACTTAAACGAGCTTTATCAGGAACATCTGCTATGAATATTGCTTCGGTAATTACTGAGCATTGTTACCATTCCTTTTTCCTAAATTCTTTTGCTACAGTTTGATATTCCTGTAAAATGGACGGTCCCTAATAAACTGCACGGCAGGCAACTGTAGCAACACACATTTTTTTATGTTGATAATTATTACTTTGGATCCATATTTCTTGTCGTTTTGGTTTAGCCCCTTATTATGTGTAAGGCATCTTCAGTGGCCTATTTGTACATATTTTTATTTATGCTTTTTTTTTCTTTACATTTTGAACATAATATATAGGATGAAACAGTGCGTACCTTAAGCGCTGTGGCTACTGTAGAAGTGCCCATAATTATTAAGGTATGCAATTACAATGCAATGAACAGCCTTAGGTGCTTACAGGCGTTGAGATACGTCAACGGGGGACAGATGAAAATTTGTGCCCCCACCGGGACTCGAACCCGGGATCTCCTGCTTACATGGCAGACGCTCCATCCATTTGAGCCACCGATGACACAGAGGATAGCGCCACTGCAGGGACTTATCTCTGGCACGCCTCCCGCGAAACCCACATTCTCAACGTATTGTCCCGCACTACATTCGTAGTTCTCCCGCCCATTATACTCATTACTCGCGGTGCGTTGCCGATTCCCGTAAGAGTTCGGGCACTGTTTGTGCATTCACACGGAAGAAGAAGATGGTCAACTGGCCGGTGAGCCTTAACTATTCTGACTACCAGCTCTGAACGTTGCTAACCCTACATTCTTAGCAACAACAGGAAAGGTACATGTATTCCTCTGTCAGAGGTATCAGAACGATTTTCGCCTATGAAATTTGACTCCAGCGTTTCTTTAGCAGACCCTAGCCTAAAATTAATAAGAGGGTGTGCTGAAAAGTAAGCCCCTGAATTTTTTTTATGTGAAAAATCCTAAAGCGTTTTATATAAAACAAGCGTTATTAACATTCCAGATCTTCATTCTTCATGTCTACATTTTTGCACCACTCTGCCGCTAGAGGGCTCCGGTAACTATGTCGGTGTATGAGCAACAATGTGCTGCAATCGAATATCGAATTCGAGGAGATTGTCCACATGTGTAGGAATCTCTCCTTGAGCACGACAGTGCCAGACAACACATGAGCGTTGCAATATCTGCAAAAATCCGATTCCTTAGGTTCACTGTCACCGATTATTCCCCATACAGTCTATAGCTGACCCTGTCCAATTTTCATCTGTTTCCAAAACATAAAGAACACCTCCGAGAACTTCACTTTGGTAGTGATTAAACTGTGCATGCAGCCAGAGGTAAGGTTTTGGCTCCATCAACAAAACCAAAATTTCTGGAATGACGGTATCAACAAAAGATCCCTCGTTGGAAAAATGTGTTCGTGTCAGAGTGACTATGTTATAAATAAATATCTAGACATGAAGAATAGAGATGTAGAATGTTAATAATGTTTGTTTTATTTAAATAGCCTAACGAGTTTTCACATAAGAATTTAGAGGCATCACTTTTCAGTATGGCCACACAAATTTACCCTTCTCCAATTCTGCAAGTATATAGTCGCAGCACAGCATCATCTTGTTTATTGAGGTTATAAACATTTCTGCCAATGTCTGCTTTTCTATTATACAATAATAATTTAAATTTCTACTTCCAGATTTCGTTGAGCCGTGCGCGGCTCGTGTTCATACCGTTTCTTGCTTGACAACTTCTCTTTACGGAACTGTCGGCTCGTTTCTTATTTGATTTACTGGTGACAGTATGTTGTTGACTTGCCTGCCCGTGAGTGGCAGCAGCAGTGCGTATTGGTAAGAGCACTGTAGTATTATCTTTGAAGTGATCGCTAGTATTTCCGGCTCGTCGTGTGTCGGGAGTACAGTTGGCACGGAGCGCCAGTGAGGTGCGGACAGCCAGTACTCGCCGACCGCTGGCGACACACATGAACTGTCCGACGGAAGGAGACTGCAGCGGCAACGACCGTTGGTTGGTCGTTCGGTCGGTCGTCCCATGGGACGACGTGTATTTGATCGCCGACCGCTTATATAAACACTGTAAGTGTCGACTGTCATTTCTCCTTGTTGTTCCACGGTGATTGGTTTTAGGATTGTCGGAGTTATTGCTGCAAGTGTTTACGTGGAACTGTGTGTAGCTTCTGTGATTTCCACTCAGCAGATGAATGCTGTCTGCGTACTGGAGTGGGCAGTCGGTCGGTTCGGACAGAGCAACGAGTGTGTGTTTCCTCGCCGTGTTGATGCTGTCCGGCACGGCGTGTAGTTCGACAGCCTTTGGTGTTAGTCATATTTCTCAGTGGATAATCTGCCTCGGTTGTTTTTAGATGCCAATTATGAAGATGTGCTGCTATTGGTAGCTTCGTCCTCTGTCGTCGTGCCGATGGTCGGCGGAAGGGAATTGATTAGGTTGTTGGTCGGTCATTTAGCCGTCCCTGGGTCGGGTTGCCATCTGGTTATTTAATCTTATTCTTGGCTGCCTATCTTACCTAACCTTACCCTAGAGTTACCTCCTCAGGCCGACCCTTGGAGCACTTCCGCGCGGCATTGATCTGTTGTTTTTTGATTGTGATTTTTAGTCTCAAGTACTGTGCGAGGCCTTCAGCCGTCTATTAATTTAGTTTGTTTTAATTTTAAGATAAGGCATTCAGCCGTCTTAAATGAAAACCTTGAAGATTCTTGCTTCAACTAAATTTTGTTTTTAAAAAAAGGGGATTTTGCCCATTGGAGATTATTATTATTATCCTGGCCTTCAGCCGAACTTCTACTTAAATATTTTAAGATAAGGCCCTCACGCGTCTTAAATTAAAATTTGTAAAGTCACTTGTGTAAAACCTCTTACAATTTTCTTCTCTGTCTAAAATCCTTGCTATTCAAGCCTTAAGCCCTCAGTTTTTCTATGTCCAGTGTGTGTGGCATTCAGCGGAGTATTTACGTAACATAATGGTAACTAAGGCCTTCAGCCGTGTGTATTCCTTAAGGTAATTTTAATAACTTGTGTTCGGGCCTTTAACCATATTGTTTTTAAATGCTTTTAAGGGCATGTGTGATTAAGTGTATTTAGCAGATAAAGTTTGTGTGTTTTCTGGAACTAACAGTAACTGATCTTGGCCCCTTTCCACAACCATATCCTGATCCGCTCTGTCCTGCGAAACCAGATTTCATTCGTAGCTGCTGATCTAGGTGTGTCTTTTTCTTGGTTTACAGCTATTCTTCTTCTGTTTAATGGTTCAAATGGTTCTGGCAACTGTGGGACTTAACTTCTGAGGTCATGTGTCCCCTAGAACTTAGAACTACTTAAACCTAACCAACCTAAGGACATCACACACATCCATGCCCGAGGTAAAATTCGAACCTGCAACCGTAGCAGTCGCGCGGTTCCAGACTGTAGCGCCTAGAACCGCTCCGCCACACCGGCAGACTTCTGTTCAATGCTATACGAAATTTCGCCCCGAAAACATTAGGAAATGTACACTCGTTTTGATGTTATGTTTTGATGTTGTTGCCAACTGGTGAATGTAACTGCAAACTATTGAGTGTGTGTTTGTTATATTTGTGTGTGTGTGTGTGTGTGTGTGTGTGTGTGTGTGTGTGTGTGTGTGTGTGTGTGTGTGTGTGAGAGAGAGAGAGAGAGAGAGAGTGAGTGACTTGTATTTGTTCTATAAGGGCGATGAAAATGATTCCGTTCCAAGGCTGTGAAGTCAAGTAACGGTATGCCAATGAGGCAAAACCGCACCATGTTGAAGGCAGCCGTTTGGTAAAACACTGTGTCCTGCTGCGTGAAGAGGGCCGTAAATGCCTGCTGCACGTCCTTATCCGACGGGAATCGTCATCCCTTCAAGTCATTTTTTAATCGACCAAAGACCTCATAATATCATGGAGAGAGATAGGGACTATAACGGGTGGGGGGTGCTGGAGTGTCTTAACTTGGGTCGAATGGCGACCAGCATGGAACTTGGCGCACCATTCCACGACGGTGGTTTTCGTTAGACGTTCTACCCTCTACAGTTATTCATTCTCCAGTGAGAGTCTACCGTTATTTGTCCTTCGGCAGCGAAGAAAAGAAGAGCGGGTTGGCCCTGTTTGGACGCACGTCGCCCCTGTTCACATTACCGCACATAGGTCGGAAAGACGCAGAAGCCATACTAATTCCTTGCCTACACGTCGGTGCTTACAAATCCGCAACAAAATCGCGCTACGTTGTGTATACGCTGCACAAACACCATCAAACGGAAACATTTTATCAATCCTAATAGTATAGTTTGGTGTGTGTATGTGCGTGTGTATGGAATCTTTCGTGTGTGGCTATGACTATAACTGTTTTAATATATCAGATAAGTAATATAAACGAACGTAATATTACGCGCAACTAAGGAAAACAGGACAACAAATTCAAAGACGTAAGACACGGTTTTGAGGAAAGTGACCACCCATAAGAGGCGATATTAAGAAAGGGAATAAAAGGCCAGAGGCGCCGCAGTTATTTTACTTCGCATGACTAATCGATTGAGACAAGAAATTCTCTCTTGTAAAACGAATTTAATAATCAACAAGGCTGTATGTGAGGATATGGTCAAGTGGTGATTTGAGATTGCAGGTAGTCAGAAATTTCCTTGGAAACGTTTTTCAGTAACTGACAAAGGAAACATCCTCATCGACATTGCAGGGTGTTGCAGCAAATTTAGATTTTCTTCTGGAGACGGTCGAGTGGATACCAAATCACACAAAAACTATTACATCAGTTTATTATTATTTGAACAATATAAAGCACTAAACATGCAAACTGTCCATGTCCACATGAAAGACAGTGTATATTACTGTCGCTGAACACTGTGACTTGTCGTTTGTTACAGTACGGTATGTTTATCTCAAGCTACAGTTGACTATAAAATTTGATATACAGTTCGGAATAATATTTCTGTTAGTTGCTGGCCATACTTGATTACCCAAGACGATACTTTTATCGTAGGCGATAATTGCTAAGTGGGGTAAGCGGCGCTGCGCTGTGACAAACGTAATCTTCCGACAGCGGCTCCGTATGGTACCTCTTAAGGGCGTGTCTGCATCGACGTTTCTCATCCATGCTGCTTCAGGCAGCGACAGTCCTCACTTGTAGTTCCGTCGTGAGGTACCAACTGTGCAGCTGGTCCCGGCGGAGGTTAGAGTCCTCCCTCGGGCATGGGTGTGTGTGTTCGTCCTTAGGATAATTTAGGTTAAGCAGTGTGTAAGCTTAGGGACTGATGCACTTAGCAGTTAAGTCCCATAAGATTTCACACACATTTGAACATTTTTGAACCAACTTTGACATGAAGCATCTTCTTCGAATGACATAATGTGTTTTTCGAATATTCTATAAATCCTCCCTCTCTAAGGCCATGCAGCAGGAACCTTACTGATATGTTCCCAGTAAGGACAAAGTCTGTGTTGCAATGACAGCAGAAGCTATATTGATACTTTTCCGCTTTTGAGGCGTCTTCAGAATTTCCACTCGGAAAAGTACATAAAACAGATTAGGGGTATGGTCGTGTCAGGCATGGGGAGATGGTAGAAATTTTAATTAACTTTCGGAAACCAAACTGAAGGGGGACGTACGTTTAGTAAGTGGGGGTAGTGCATTAGTCATAAATAGCCAAAATTTTGGTGTGTACCAAGAATTTAAAAGCAAAAGATTTTAAGGCGTTGCCCTGGACTAACAAGGAAAAGCCAAATGCGTAGTGGATCCGTACAAGAGACGCCGATTGTTACCTTGACTGGCATTTTGAAATGAAGTGGTCGTGAATACAGTACGTCAGCACAAATCCGCACGGCTGGCGGGAGTGGCCGAGCGGTTCTAGGCGCTACAGTCTGGAACCGCGCGACTGCTACGGTCGCAGGTTCGAATCCTGCCTCGGGCATGGAGGTTTTGCTGTCCTTAGGTTATTTAGACTAGGAGACTGATGACCTCAGAAGTTATGTCCCATAGTGCTCAGAGCCAATAGAACCACATCCGCACGCTAAGTAGAACAGTCAGGCAGGCATCTGCCGACGCAGCGGACGGAAGCTCCGCTAGGCAACGTTTACGTGTTTTGCGGTGCAGTACATAAGAATAAACTAAAGCATGTTGTAAGTAAATTCAACGGAAACGAAAAATAAATTTCAAAATGGTAATACACGTTATAGGTGTAGAAACAGCTGGAGGAATGATATATCTAACACATGGGTCATCTGTTGGCATCAGGACTAAAGACGAAATGTACGTAAGAAACACATACAAATTACTGCCCCTATACCAAAGAGACATAATTTATAAAGTCAAATGTAAGACATAGGACACAGAAATAAATTAACATCTTCATGAAGAGAATTATCATCAGTGAATCATAAAAAGTATGACTATAGGTACTCAGTTGGTCATTAAGTCTTCAACTGTCAGTTTCTTTATCTTAGGCGCACGGTGCAAAATTTGAAGCGATTCTTTTTTTTTTCCCTCATCAGTCTACTGACTGGTTTGATGCGGCCCGCCACGAATTCCTTTCCTGTGCTAACCTCTTCATCTCAGAGTAGAACTTGCAACCTGCGTCCTCAATTATTTGCTTGACGTATTCCAATCTCTGTCTTCCTCTACAGTTTTTGCCCTCTACAGCTCCCTCTAGTACCATGGAAGTCATTCCCTCATGTCTTAGCAGATGTCCTATCATCCTGTCGCTTCCCCTTATCAGTGCTTTCCACATATTCCTTTCCTCTCCGATTCTGCGTAGAACCTCCTCATTCCTTACCTTGTCAGTCCACCTAATTTTCAACATACGTCTATAGCACCACATCTCAAATGCTTCGATTCTCTTCTCTTCCGGTTTTCCCACAGTCCATGTTTCATTACCATACAATGCTGTACTCAAGACGTACATCCTCAGAAATTTCTTCCTCAATTTAAGGCCGGTATTTGATATTAGTAGACTTCTCTTGGCCAGAAATGCCTTTTTTGCCATAGCGAGTCTGCTTTTGATGTCCTTGCTCCGTCCGTCGTTGGTTATTTTACTGCCTAGGTAGCAGAATTCCTTAACTTCATTGACTTCGTGACCATCAATCCTGATGTTAAGTTTCTCGTTGTTATTATTTCTACTACTTCTCATTACCTTCGTCTTTCTCCGATTTACTCTCAAACCATACTGTGTACTCATTAGACTGTTCATTCCGTTCAGCAGATCATTTAATTCTTCTTCACTTTCACTCAGGATAGCAATGTCATCAGCGAATCGTATCATTGATATTCTTTCACCTTGTATTTTAATTCCACTCCTGAACCTTTCTTTTATTTCCATCATTGCTTCCTCGATGCACAGATTGAAGAGTAGGGACGAAAGACTACAGCCTCGTCTTACACACTTCTTAATACGAGCACTTCGTTCTTGATCGTTCACTCTTATTATTCCCTCTTGGTTGCTGTACATATTGTATATGACCCGTCTCTCCCTATAGCTTACCCCTACATTTTTCAGAAACTCGAACAGCTTGCACCATTTTATATTGTCAAACGCTTTTTCCAGGTCGACAAATCCTATGAAAGTGTCTTGATTTTTCTTTAGCCTTGCTTCCATTATTAGCCGTAACGTCAGAATTGCCTCTCTCGTCCCTTTACTTTTCCTAAAGCCAAACTGATCGTCACCTAGCGCATTCTCAATTTTCTTTTCCATTCTTCTGTATATTATTCTTGTAATGAGCTTCGATGCATGAGCTGTTAAGCTGATTGTGCGATAAATCTCGCACTTGTCACCTCTTGCCATCTTCGGAATTGTGTGGATGATGCATTTCCGAAAGTCAGACGGTATATCGCCAGACTCATATATTCTACAAATCAACGTGAATAGTCGTTTTGTTGCCACTTCCCCCAATGATTTTAGAAATTCTGATGGAATGTTATCTATCCCTTCTGCCTTATTTGACCGTAAGTCCTCCAAAGGTCTTTTAAATTCCGATTCTAATACTGGATCCCCTATCTCTTCTAAATCGACTCCTGTTTCTCCTTATATCACATCAGACAAATCTTCACCCTCAGAGAGGCTCATAATGTATTCTTTCCACCTATCTGCTCTCTCCTCTGCATTTAACAGTGGAATTCCCGTTGCACTCTTAATGTTACCACCGTTGCTTTTAATGTCACCAAAGGTTGTTTTGACTTTCCTGTATGCTGAGTCGGTCCTTCCGACAATCATATCTTTTTCGATGTCTTCACTTTTTTCCTGCAGCCATTTCGTCTTAGCTTCCCTGCACTTCCTATATATTTCATTCCTCAGCGACTTGTATTTCAGTATTTCTGATTTTCCCGGAACATGTTTGTACTTCCTCCTTTCGTTACCCATGGTTTCTTCGCCGCTACCTTCTTTGTACTTATGTTTTCTTTCCCAACTTCTGTGATGGCGATTCTAACGCAGGTTATATGTATGCTCTAGCTTTTAATGCTCAGCAATCGAGGAACTATTTTTAACTTCAATGTTATATTTAGTGAGCACATATTCCTGAAATCTCGTCCTAAACATACAGCCTGGGTGCTCAATATAAGTCGTAGGGCATTGACAGCATGTTAATCTACAAACGCCAGAGAAATTTAGTTTGTACGGTTCCTCATTACATATAAAGTTAAACGGGTCTTGCATTGAGAGCTGTAAGCCGGTTTAATGTTACAGCTCTTAATCAGCCTAGCGAGATGATACCAAATGTTATCCAAGAACGGCAGGACAACAAACTTTCCTCTGAATTGCATAGTTAGCTTAGCTTAAACTACTACTTTTCTCCATTTTTTGGTTTGTTTTGTGTACAACTTCGCATAGAGTGGTAAGGAGAGGTGGGCTACAGAGTACTGCAGCAGCTGCCACCGTAGAAGAGTTGAACAGGAGCAGATTTAACACAGTAAACAGAAGATTTACTTAACTTATATTTCTCCAGGCATACTAAACATCTTTACAAATACTGCAGTAAGAAGCCGAGTGCAACTGTCATAATGTCAACAAGGATGAGACTCTCTATACTAAGGAACGAATGACTGCGGCAGCACAGGCTGCTCGTATTCCAGAGCCGCTGGAGGCATGGCTCAGTGGGCATGATGCATTGGTTCCGCTGGATCCCACCAGACTGCTATTGGCGTCTGACGGAAACTTGCAGTTCAGTAGGCAACGTTGAGATTCCTGTGGGGTGCTAATGATATGTGATCCCACATTTTGACACTTTATCGATAGTGCTCGGTTTACATCCATTAGTAGCCTACTAGGAACGAACAATAAATTGGCTAGTACGAAGTAAACACTGGCTGGGGTCGAAGGAGGTTCGCAGTGGCGAGCACCCGTGGCTATGAAAAAACTCATTTTACGTTGATATACACTACTGGGCATTAAAATTAATACACCAACAAGAAATGCAGATGATAAACGGGTATTCATTGGACAAACATATTATACTAGAACTGATATGTGATTACATTTTCACGCAATTTGGGTCCATAGATCCTGAGAAATCAGTACCAAGAACAACCACTTCTGGCCGTAATAACGGCCTTGATACGCCTGGGCATTGAGTCAAACAGAGCTTGGATCGCGTGTATAGGCCCATGCAGCTTCAACACGATACCACAGTTCATCAAGAGTAGTGACTGGCGTATTGTGACGAGCCAGTTGCTCGGCCACCATTGACCGTTTTCAATAGGTGAGAGATCTGGAGAATGTGCTGGCCAGGGCAGCAGTCGAACGTTTTCTGTATCCAGAAAGGCCCGTACATGACCTGCAACATGCGGTCGTTCATTATCCTGCTGAAATGTAGGGTTTCGCGGGGAGCGAATGAAGGGTAGAGCCACGGGTCGTAACACATCTGAAGTGTAACGTCCACTGTTCAAAGTGCCGTCAATGCGAATAAGAGGTGACCGTGACATGTAACCAATGACACCCCATACCATCACGCCGGGTGATACGGCAGCATGGCGATGACGAATACACGCTTCCAATGTGCGTTCATCGCGATGTCACCAAACACGGATGCGACCATCAGGATGCTGTAAACAGAACCTAGATTCATCCGAAAAAATTACGTTTTGCCATTCGTGCTCCCAGGTTCGTCGTTGAGTACACCATTGCAGGTGCTCCTGTCTGTGATGCAGCGTCAAGGGTAACAGCAGCCATGGTTTCTGAGCTGATAGTCCATGCTGCTGCAAACGTCGTCGAACTCTTCGTGCAGATGGTTGATGTCTTGCAAACGTCCCCATCTCTTGACACGGGGATCGGGAGGTGGCTGCACGATCCGCTACAGCCATGCGGATAAGATGCCTTTCATCTCGACTGATAGTGGTACGTGGCCGTTGGGATCCAGCACGGCGTTCCGTATTACCCTCCTGAACCCACCGATTCCATGTTCTGCTAACAGTCATTGGATCTCGACCAACGCGAGCAGCAATGTCGCGATACGATAAACCGCAATCGCGATAGGCTACAATCCGATCATTTTCAGAGTCGGAAACGTGTGATACGCATTTCTCCTCTTCTTCCTGTCATTTAAATTTCGCGTCTGTAGCACGTCATCTTCGTGGTGTAGCAATTTCAATGGCCAGTAGTGTATATGGCATTACGAAACATGTATTATTGAGTCGATTATGTATGACTTGCGCCAGATGTCAAAATTAATTTCAGTATTAGCGAGCGGATGTTTTACACGCAAATAATTAAGCACTTTGTCTGGCACCAATGTTTCAAAAGCGATTCTGATTGAAAATTTCGGCTATTCAATGCAAGATTAAAGCATTACGAGGCTGTTGGTGAGAGGTGACCGGTGCGAAATGTGGCGTTTGCCCTGGCCGGGACAGCGGTCCTCCGTGTGGGCCGACATGGGCTGAGAGGGCGCCGGCGAACAATGGCGGCGAGAGCGGCCTGGAGGGCCCTCCAGCTCCAGCCCACAACAAAGGACGCCCGGCCGGCGGGGTCGCCGCAGCTTCCGGCCGGTTGCGACGTTCCGGTCAGGACGCGCCGCCCGCCCGCCTGCGAGGTATTCCAGGCTCTAACGACAGCCGCGCGAGGCGCCTGCCAAAGGCCGCGGGGCACGGCCTCGCACCGTGTTCTGACTACCAGCAGCTAAGGACTATAGTTCAACTCTTTTATCTTGGCGGCTCGCGCATGCCCGCCCAGACGCGGGAGATTGCTGCGTTGCCAGTTGCATACGATGCACGCGTCAAGAGAAGCAGCGCCATAGTATAGCATAGTTCACAAGCTTACGTTTAGGGGGGAGCGCGCAGTTCATGAAGTAAAGCCACCACGGCCGCATTAACCCTTTCGCTGTTACAAAGACGTGCTCACTGCATTCCGCACTGTGCGCGATTTTGTCACTGCACTGCTCGCCTGTGCAGACACATGGTGTTCCGACTGCTTTGACACTCTTATCATTCGATTCCGCAAAATCTATTTGGCCCAAAAATTTGATTTTTACACATCTTCTTGACTGATACCTCCCCCCCCCCCCCCCCCACATAAATGACGTACTTTTGTTTCGATGTTCAACGCAGTTATTATGCAGCATTAAATATAATAAACCATTGCACGAAATTTTGAAGAGTTTGCAGAGGTAAAAGTCCATAGAGTATACGTTCCATATGGTCGATTTTAGTTACCACAATGCTGAGAATGAAATGTGGACAACATACCTAAATTTCATATAAAATTTACTGTATAACAATATCTCATTTAATTTAAGTACCACATAGGTGTCGTATGTAATATTGAGAAAAATTCCATCTTTCGCGACTGCAACAAAAGTTTTATTTACACCGGGCACGTTTGGCTTTACTTTAAGTGAGACAGGGTTGTAGCCTCTCCCAGATGTTATTGAATCTGTATATTGAGCAAGCAGTAAAGTAAACAAAAGAAAAATTCGGAGTAGGAATTAAAATCCAAGGAGAAGAAATAAAAACTTTGAGGTTCGTCAATGACATTGTAATTCTGTCAGAGACAGCAAAGGACGTGGAAGAGCAGTTGAACGGAATGGACAGTGTCTTGAAAGGAGGATATAAGATGAACATCAACAAAAGCAAAACGAGGATAATGGAATGTAGTCGAATTAAGTCGGGTGATGCTGAGGGAATTAGATTAGGAAATGAGACACTTAAAGTAGTAAAGGAGTTTTGCTATTTGGGGAGTAAAATAACTGATTATGGTCGAAGTAGAGAGGATATAAAATGTAGACTGGCAATGGCAAGGAAAGCGTTTCTGAAGAAGAGAAATTTGTTAACATCGAGTGTAGATTTAAGCGTCAGGAAGTCGTTTCTGAAAGTATTTGTATGGAGTGTAGAGATGTATGCAAGTGAAACATGGACGATAAATAGTTTGGACAAGAAGAGAATCGAAGCTTTCGAAATGTGGTGCTAGAGAAGAATGCTGAAGATTAGATGGGTAGATTACATAACTAATGATGAAGTATTGAATAGAATTGGGGAGAAGAGGAGTTTGTGGCACAACTTGACTAGAAGGAGGAATCGGCTGGTAGGACATGTTCTCAGGCATCAAGGGATCACCAATTTAGTATTGGAGGGCAGCGTGGAGGGTAAAAATCGTAGAGGGAGACCAAGAGATGAATACACTAAGCAGATTGAGAAGGATGTAGGTTGCAGTAGGTACTGGGAGAAGCTTGCACAGGATAGAGTAACATGGAGAGCTGCGTCAAACCAGTCTCAGGACTGAAGACCACAACAACAACAACTCTCACTTTATATTCTGTACTCATTAGACTATCCATTCCATTCAGGAAATCAAGGATTTCTTCAGTTTCAGTGGGCAGAGCAGTGTCATCAGCGAATCTTATAATTGATATCCCTTCACCTTTAATTTTAATGAAACTCTTGAAGTTTAAAGTCTGTAACGCCATTAGATTGTTTTTACACGATCATGATTTCGGCTTCAAGGTGCAATTATCAAGTTTTTTTTGCAACGGCACCTTGAAGCCGAGATCATGATCGTGTAAATGTAACACTGCAAATAAAAAACAGCCTAATGGCGGTACTGAATTTGAAGAAATATATTATTACTGTGGTCCCACATTATAAAAAAAAATTATTAAACGCTTGAACCTTTCTTTTATTTCCGCCATTGCTTCTTCAATGTACAGACTGAACAGAAGCGGTGGAAGACTATATCCCTATCTCACACCCTTTTTAATCCGAGCACTTAGTACTTGGTCTACAACTCTTATTATTCCGTTTTTTTTTCTTGACCGTATTGTATGTTATCCGTCTTTCCCATATAGCTTAGCTCTTTTTTCCTTAGAATTTTGAACATCTTGCACTATTTTACATTATCGAACACATTTCTCAGGTCGACGAGTCCTCTGACGGTGCCTTGCTTTTTCTTTAATCTTGCTTCCATTATTAGCCACAATATCAGAGCTGCTTCTCTGGCTCATTTACCATTCCTAAAGCCAAACTGATAGTCATCTAACAAACCCTCAATTCTCTTATCCAATCTTGTACATATTATTCATGTCATAAACATGGATGATAAGCTGTAAGTGCGATAATTCTCGCACCTGTCAGGATTGTGAGGATGATGTTTTTCGAAACTGAGATGGCATATCGCCAGACTCTTATATTCTACACACCAACTTGAATAGCCGTTACGCTTGCCACTTCTCGAAATAACTTTAGAAATTCTGGTGGAATGTTATCTATCCGTTCTGCCTAATATGATTTTAAGTCTTCCAGCGCACTTTTAAATCTACATTCTAACACAGGATCCCCTACCTTTTCTGTATCGACTGCTGCTTCTTCTTCCACCACGTCATCAGATAAGTAGTCCACCTCATAGAGGCGTTCAGTGTATTCGTTCCATGTATCCACCCCACCCCCCTTTCTGCATTTGACACTGGAATTTCCACTGCACTATTAATGTTACCGTCCTTGTTTTTATTTTCAGCGAAGGTTCCTTTGACTTTCCTATATGCTGACTCAATTCTTCGATAATCATTTCGTTTTCGGTTGCTTCACATTCTTAATGCAGCTATTTAGACTTAACTTTCCTTCACTTCCTGTTTGTTTCATTCTTAGGTGACTTCTGTTTCTGTATCCCAGAATTTCCGTGAGCATATGTGTACTTAGTTTCTTCGTCAATCAACTGAAGTATTTCTTGTGTTACTCATGGGTTCTTCGCAGTTATCTTCTTTATGCTGATGGTTTCCATTCCAATTTTTGTGACTGCCCATTCCTCTTCAACTGCCGACTAAGATATTCATTATCGCTGTATCTACAGCCTCAGAGAACTTTAAGCGTATCTCTTCATTCCTTAGCTATTCCGTATCCCTCTTCTTTGTGGAAGGATTCTCCTGAATAGTCTCTTAAACTGTAGCCTACTCTTTGTATCTGCTCTTGGGTATGCCTCACAATCAAACATCTGATTTTGGTATCTGTACTTGATCTTTGTGTAATCTAATTGAAATCTTTTCGTATCTCACGGCCTTTTCCAAGTATATCTCCTCCTTTTGTATTTCTTGAACCTAGTATTCGCTGTTGCTAACTGACATTTATTGCAGAACTCAATCTTTCTCCTCTCTCATTCCTACTACCAAGCCGTATTCTGCCGTAGCCAATTATTCTACTCCTTCCCCTACAACCGCAGTCTGATCCCCATAAGTATTAAATTTTAGTCTCTCTTTACGTACTGAATTACCCGTTTAACATCCTGACATACTTTCTCTATCTCATCATCTTCAGATTGCTACGTCTGCATGTATACCTGAGCTATCTTTGTCGGTGATGGTTTGCTGTCAACTCAGAGGAGAACAACCCTATCACTAAACTCTTCACAGTAACTCACTCTCTGCACTACCTCCTCATTCACAACGACTTCCACTGCCGTTATAACAGTTGTACCATTTTCTGCCGCTGTTGATATTACCCTATACTCATGTGACAAGAAATGCTTGTCTTCTCTCAATTTCATATCACTGACCTTCACCATATCTAGATTGAGCCTTAACATTTCTCTTTCCAGATTTTGTGTCATCCCTATGAAGTTCAAAGATCTGATATTCCACGCCCCGACTCATAGAACATTATCCTTTCGTTGATTATTCAGTCTTCTTCTCATGGTCTGTCACAGAGTGATGTACTTCGGGCAAGTGAGAGACTTTGTTTACTCTTAGGACAGTGTATCTTTGACATGTTGTGTTGTATGTTCTGTGATTATTCAGTCTTCTTCTGGTGGTCTGTCACAGAGTGATGTACTTCGGGCAAGTGAGAGACTTTCTTTACTCTTAGGACAGTGTATCTTTGACATGTTGTGTTGTATGTTCTGTGACTAGTCACAGAACATACAATACAACATGTCAAAGAGACTGTCCTAAGAGTAAACAAAGTCTCTCACTTGCCCGAAGTACATCACTCTGTGACATGGTCACCTCCCCCTTCGCAGCCTCTCCTGGAGACCCGAAGCGGGGGCCCAGTCAGGATCTTTTGCCAATGGAGAGATCATCATGACATTATACACATTATGTGTCTTTAATACAGTGATTTCCATTGTCTTGCTCACCCTCATGTCATTGATCATTGCTGATGCTTCCGCTCATAGAGGCCGGTTGTGTGCAAGTGTAGGTAGTTACATTGAAGTTCCACCATTTACTTTAGGTGCTTCACGTTTCTTGTTCGGCAGAGTATTTTGAAACATAGCTTGTTATACAACGCGGCGTAAGCAAACTTCAAATTGTTGGTGAACACTGTGCAGTACGCTTTGAAACATCACCAAATCGGGGAATTTCATTCAAAATATGGTCATAGGAACATCAATCATTCTGTCACATCTCCACGTCGATCCATCTTATTAAGCTGATGGCATGTAGCAGACAAGCACTTACACATCACTTCAGTGGCATGACTGACGCCTATCACGGAGAGTCACATGAACTGCCCGGTACCAGTAAATATGGGCAGCGCCCCAAAGTGATGATTGCGCTCATTTCAAGCGGTTAATATTATTTTCCCTGGTGAGTTGAGCTACCATATCGGTGACAGATCTCGGTTTCATTGCTGGAGGTATCTTTTCCTTCGACGTCCGCAGCTCGTGGTCGTGCGGTAGCGTTCTCGCTTACCACGCCCGGGTTCCCGGGTTCGATTCCCGGCGGGGTAAGGGATTTTCTCTGCCTCGTGATGACTGGGTGTTGTGTGATGTCCTTAGGTTAGTTAGGTTTAAGTAGTTCTAAGTTCTAGGGGACTGATGACCATAGCTGTTAAGTCCCATAGTGCTCAGAGGCATTTGAACCATTTTTTTTCCTTCCATCATTAATGTTGTAAGGCCCCTCGTTTTACGGTAGACGAATTGAATATGAGGAAGGTACATTTACTCCAGAGCCAGTTTCTAACAATGTGAGATGCTGTCACGGCTGACGCCATGTGTAAGTTTACGTCCGGCAGTGAGTCGTGCTCGGATAGCCCATTGGTAAGACGACTCTTTCGCGATAAACGGGATATCGGGGTTCGTATCCTGGTTTGGCTCGAATTTGTATTATCGTCATTCCGTTATACAGCTGCTAGTTGTCCATGTTCGCAACTGCTAATACATTACATATATGTGAAAGGTTCTCCAACACCCTTTCGTGTGAGTAACGTAGTCCTCTTCTGTGATATTCCCTTTTTCATAACTGTCAATCAGAGAGGCATCTTACGCGTATTTACTGGTCCGTCACTGCTTCAGAAGAAATTGTTTACTTTTAAACGTTTTATATCCTTTTCCTTTTCACTCAGCTGCTCGAGTGGGCAATGGTGAGCCGTTGCTAGATTTTCTTTTTGTTGATTCCACATATTCCGTACATTCAGAGTAAAGCGCTAGTCCCATCGATGCATATAAAGTTCAGAGACAGACGAAGGAAAAGTAATATCATAATGTGAGAGTATCGATCATATCCGCTTGTTTACGCGGCCCACTGTTTATCTGCAGGGAATGTGGCGTGCCGTACACTCTGAGGAAGGAAAATACTGCTCCCGTTCCCACAATGTTACTTTACTGGATCCATGTAAACACAATCTTGTATAGCCAGTATTGACATGAGTAAATAACATGGTTCTCCAATTACTGACATGAATGTCATCAGCTCTGTCGCAGCACATTCACCTGTGTTGTTTTTTTGTTCGAACAGCTTTTCAGAAGATATCAGCCGCTACTGTAGGCAATACCACAGAATTTTTGATAACAAAGTCAGTTATATGTAAATTCACTAATCACTACATTTGTAACAATGACGAGTTATTTACCAATACCGAGCAAAGACTTCGTGTCTTCCTTTAAAAATATTCTCACTGGTTTTAAAACATCTCAAGTGGACCGATGATTAAGATAAGAGATTCTCAGTATTGGAGAATAAATATCCATCTTGAGATCAAGACTCATTGTTATTCTGCCATAAATTCCAGTATGGCCACAGTTTCCCATTGGCTAATTGTACTTCTATAAGTTAATCCACATGATTCTGCTGAAGAGGGACAATACTATTGCTTAAGAAGCTGCTGCATAATATTTTGTTTGTTGCTCTTAAGTATGCAAGTAATAAACAAGTACAGCGAATATTGTGTGGATAATCATGAATTGTGCAATAACAGACACAATTCCACAAAAATAAGGCTTATCTACTACCGTACGAAACCATGGCACTGGAAGTTCTTTTGAAGAATTGAATTTTACAAGTACAATTTCACCTTAAATTATCTGAGACATAGTTATGGAAACGTGCCCAGCAGTAATACGTGAAACCAGAGGTTATTTTCGGGTAAATGTTGTAAACGTATGCAAAAATTTCTATACAGATTGTTGGGGCTATAGGTACAGATATTTTGAATGTGGTACCTTAATAAGTACCCATCGTCTGTTTGCTGTTTTTTCTCTGTACCTAATAGTCTTCCCGTTAACACATCACATACTTCAGTACCTGATGTTTTCTGCAGTGTCGTATCTGTGCCACGATGTGAACTACGCCTGTCAGTGTTGACTGACCGTTTTCTTTCCAATTTCCAGTAATTGTCCTGCTGTCCAGGGGGGAAACGTATTAATGGCTTTCCTATGTCACTCCTGCTTGGAGGTACTAACTATCCCAAAGACATGCTACACTACGTGATCAAAAGTATCCGGACACCCCCCCCAAAAAAAACGTTTTTATGTGAGGTGCATTGTGCTGCCACCTTCTGCCAGGTACTCCATATCAGCGACATAGGTAGTCATTAGACATTGTGGGAGAGCAGAATGGGGCGCTCCGCGGAACTCACGGACATCGAACATGGCCAGATGATTGGGTGTTACTTGTGTCATACATCTGTACGCGAGATTTCGACTCTCCTAAACATCCCTAGACCCACTGTTTCCACTGTGATACTAAAGTGGAAACGCGAAGGGGCACTAAAGCACAGAAGCGTACAGGCCGACCTCGTCTGTTCACTGACATATCGCCGACGGTTGAAGAGGGTCATAATGTGTAATAGGAAGACATCTATCTAGATCATCACACAGGAATCCCAAACTGCATGAGGATCCACTGAAAGTACTATGACAGTTAGGAGGAGGGGGTGAGAAAACTAGGATTTCATGGTCGAGCGCTGCTCGTAAGTCACACATCACGCCGGTAAATGCCAAACGACGCCTCGCTTGGAGTAAGGAGCGTAAACATTGGACTATTTAACAGTGGAAAAACGTTGTGCGGAGTGACGAATCACGATACACAATGCGGCGATCCGATGTCATGGTGTGGGTATGGGAAATGCCCAGTGAACGTCATGTGCCAGCGTGTATAGCGCCAACAGTAAAATTCGGAGATTGTTGTGTTATGGTGTGGTGGTGTTTTTCAAGGAGGAGGCTTGTACCCCTAGTTGTTTTGCGTTGCAGTATCACAGCACAGGCCTGCATTGATGTTTTAAGCAGCTTCTTGCTTCCCACTGTTGAAGAGCAATTCGGGGATGGCGATTGCATCTTTCTAAATCATCGAGCACCTGTTCATAATGCACGACCTGTGGCGGAGTGGTTACAAGACAATAATATCCCTGTAATGGATTGATCTGCAAAGAGTCCTGGCCTGAATCCTATAGAACACCTTTGGGATGTTTTGGAACGCCGCCTTCGTGCCAGGCCTCACCGACCGACATCGATACCTCACCTCAGTGCAGCACTCCGTGAATAATGGGCTGCTATTCCTCAAGAAACCTTCCAGCAACTGACTGAACGTATGCCTGCGAGGGTGGAAGATGTTATGAAGGCTAAGGGTGGACCAACACCTTACTGAATTCCAGCATTACCGATGGAGGGACCCACGAACTTGTAAGGCATTTACAGCCAGGTGTGCGGATACTTTTGATCACATAGTGTACTTCTAACAGCCACAATTATTAATCTGCAAGTGATGTAATTGTGATCAGTAGACTGTCATCAGTCATCAATAAAACTAACTGCATTTATATCTATAACATACTGCACACGCTTTATTCATAACTCTTCGTTCATTCATTTTCTTAAAAATCGTTCTTCGTGGTCGATCCCCA
Source organism: Schistocerca nitens (assembly GCF_023898315.1). Taxonomy (NCBI): domain Eukaryota; kingdom Metazoa; phylum Arthropoda; class Insecta; order Orthoptera; family Acrididae; genus Schistocerca; species Schistocerca nitens. The sequence goes on along the minus strand of NC_064621.1, from coordinate 475,093,925 downwards.
TTTTTAACATTTCTGTTTTTGTACTGATATGTCTTAACTTCTCACAATGCTGGCAGAGATTTATACACTTCGATGTACTCTAATTATAATATTCTTTTGTCTTGTTTTGGACCCATTTTCACGACAACATAAACAACAACGCCCAGTGATCCAGATGTAGACTGGGAAGGGTATTTTCAATATGCCCACAGACTGCACAATATTTTTTGTGTAGCGCAATATGTTTTTAAATTTTTTGATTTGCTCAGTAACATTATGCTACCTTTCATTCTCACCACTACCAGAAACTCCTAGTCGCACATGTATTTTGTGGTGTCACTGCCAGACACCACACTTGCTAGGTGGTAGCTTAAATCGGCCGCGGTCCATTAGTACATGTCGGACCCGCGTGTCGCCACTGTCGGGATCGCAGACCGAGCGCCACCACAAGGCAGGTCTCGAGAGACTGACTAGCACTCGCCCCAGTTGTACGACGACTTTGCTAGCGACTACACTGACGAAGCCTTTCTCTCATTTGCCGAGAGACAGAATAGCCTTCAGCTAAGTCCATGGCTACGACCTAGCAAGGCGCCATTAGTTACTGCATGAATCTAAAGAGTCTCACTTGTATCATCAAGAATGCTGTATACCAAAGGACGATATAAAAGTTAAGTGTTGTAGTAGCTACGTTCTTTTCTTTATCACATTCATTACGAATCCTGTTCCAGACTTAACGCCAGACGCGTGCCCTTTCGGCTACTTCACTGTGGACTGGCTGCCTTAACAGTCCACTACATATTTTATCTGTTTTAACTATCTAATAAAGTTTTTGGTGCCCTGTGGAAATAGAGAAATTTGTTTCGATTCGAACGATGTCAGTGGTGCCTACAGTGACTGGAGTCAATCTTCCAATCTGACGACCTTGACAACTAACTTTTAAATGCAAGAACACGAAGAACGAATGACGAGGCAGTAGGGGCGCTTACATCCGTTTAGGCAGGAAATGAGGGAAGGTCTAATAGGTGGATGAAAATGACTTTGTTCTGTCATTTTCGAAAGAAGCGTAGGTACTTTTGCGCACAAAATGCTTCAGAAATTATCGTATTATTGCATGCTTCAGAGAATAGAAAGTATTTAAAAGCTATTTCTATCTGTTCCTTGCATTGTTTGTTTAGTGGGAAATAACTACATTTTATTTAAAAGACTAAGACACTGTTAGAAGGGTATGATAAGGATTGAAAATCATGGATAAATTTATAATATGACAGTTTTTACTGGATATAGAAGTGGAACACTGTAAGTCATATACAGTAGAATTGACATTGAATTGTTAGCTTTTTCTTATGCCCAAAGACAAGTCTGTGGCTACAGCCCAACTGTTGAATATTTAGTCTATAGTGTGATACTGTCTTCTGTGCTCGTTATTGCCACATAACAGTCATTTTTATTATCTAACAGCGCGATATTAATAAAATCTGCGACACGTAATGTCTGTTATTTAAAATTACATCCCACTGCATTCATACTGCATGCGCGTGCTGACCTGTCCTCCTGAGCATACCACTGCCCTATTAGGTTTATGTGGGGATGATTGGTTGAGTGCATCACTTCTATCATGGTGATATCGCTGTAAACTAGTGGCTGTCTAACCTATTTGCTCAAGAGCCAATATTGACATTGGGGGCTGACACCACGGTTTGTAATTAGTTGTTACTGAGCAGGCAAACTACACTCTTCAGAAATTCTTAACGTTAACTAACGTTTCTGGATTCAGCTATTAGTTGCTACAAGCGTATTGTTTGAAACTACTACAGAGAACCGTAGGCAATACGAATACTTGATTCGAGCATCAATTTGTCAAGCACTGCTAAAAACCTTTAACGTGGTATTCGTGGAAAGGGGACTTTATGAAAATCGGAAAACCACAGTTGTATAAGATTTGGAGCTGCGTATTGTTATTAATCATTTTCATTCTTGGGACCAACTGTTACTGTACAGAGCTATAGCTCAGTCGGCCCAAGTTGATCCTGACAGTTGCGGTGGGTTGGGCAAAGCAGCTTCGCGGGCCTACCTCGACCTGTAACGTGATTCTGTAAACCTTTCTATGGCAGTGCCTCACTGTTGGTACAGCTCTGTAGACAACTACTGTTTTCGTCTGCAGCCGTTAGTATTTCGTATTTGAAAGTTGGCAACAGCGCTGCGAGTTGTCAGGGATCTCCTTAAGCCATTTCGACTACAGCACCCACTTCACCAACTTGGTAGAATAAGATAAGAAACCGCTTCGGTTCTAATTGGGTTTAATGGTCCGCTCACGACCGGTTTCAGGCGATTGTAAGTCCATCTTCAGTTGTACAAAAACCGTGAAAGCGGGTGGCTGCCACCCACTGAGCACCAGGCTGCGGGTAGGTGACAGCCGCACGTGAAGCCGAAAACTCAATTGCGGATGTCCTTTGAACCAAATGTTATTCAACAAATTGGTCAACAGTGTTAGGTACTTCGGAAAACAATGAAGCAAAAAGAGTGATTTGGTTCTTTTTCATTCTTGAAACTCGCACATTTTTGTACCCTCAAAATGGATTTTTATTCGTTATATTTTGACAGTATCGTGCACACTATCTCGATCATGCTATCCGGACCATGGGTACACAGCACTACCTCTTCTGTCACTCTGTCACTGTCTCCACCTTCCTGCAGGTTGCGACTTTCGGAACTGTTCAATTGCTCAAATGGGTGAATTCCTAAGGGACAAAACTGTTTAGGTCATCGGTCCCTAGACTTACACACTACTTAAACTGACTTATGCTAAGAACAGCCCACACACCCATGCCCGAGGGAGGACTCGAACCTCCGGCGGTAGTGGCCGCGCAATCAGAGACACGACGCCTCGAACCGCGCGGCCACTCCGCGTGGCTTTCGGAACTGGAACGCTGGCGTTTCTTTAGGGCGGTGTCCCCGCCTGCGTGTGGAGCGCTCTGGTTACAACAAGAGTTAGGAAGAATTCGGAGTAGCAACGTACGTTTCTCACATGGTAGACTGACGAACACAAAATTTTCTTTCAACGACCCCTTTTTTCACGGTACTCTTGTTACCAGGGAATGAGATCAAGGGGTGCAGGGCAAATTCGTTTACTAATTTACTTATTAAATTAATGAACTGTTTATTAATAAAAATGAGGTGGCATCTGAGGTGTCCGACGACATGATCACCTTAAAAACTTTGAGAAACTGGAATAAATGAAATACACCTTTTTGTGCAGCAAGAAACAACTATTATTCAACCTGGTCAATTATACTAAAATAAAATTTGTAACGTGTAGATAAACAATCTCATTGTAATATCAAAAAGCAGAAAAACTTCTTACTACGTCGCTTTCTAAAACTGGTTTGAGACAGCAAACTGAAGAAGTGACCCATATTGTTGGACTCAAGTGGCATGGAGCAGCTTCGCCATTCTCATGGAAAGAAATCATCGTCAGAGATGAAAGAAACGATAAGTCCCGTGGTAGGCTTGAGGCTTAACTATCGATCGAGGGTCTGATGTCTGACACCTTAGCATTACCTTTTCTATTTCTTTCTTTTTTTCGCTTACCTTATGCGGCATTCTCAGTCCGGATGGTGTTCAAGGAGGCATTCTGAGTATTTTGGTATGAGAGACTCACAGTCTCCAACATCTCGCTATGGAGTTACTGCATTCCGTTTTTGTTTTTTTTTTTTTCTGCGCCAGTTACATCTGTATTTGTATCGCACTGAAAACAGAGCAGTAATATTACACCTTTCAGCACTTATAGATTTAAAAGTAATTAAGGTACTGAAAATTTTAAAACTAACAATTGATGTAGACTAAAGAACACAGGAATTTAGGAAGCTAGAACAGAAGTCGTGACATAGGAGGGGCGTTCAATAAGTAATGCACCCTATCTTCTGTGAAAGCAGGTTGGTTCTACTCACGATTCCAATTAACCATATTTTCCCCTCTATTTTTGCTACAAAGCCTTATTTTACAACGTAATACCCGTTCAATGTCACAGCTTTACGCCACATTACTGGGAGGATCTTCATGTCCTTGTGGTACCACTCTGCTGATCTACATCTACATCTACGTGATTACTCTGCTATACACAATAAAGTGCCTAGCACAGGGTTCAATGAATCACCTTCAAGCTCTCTACCGTTCCACTCTCGAAAGGCAACCGGGTAAAGCGAGCACTTAAATTCTTCCGTGCGAACCCTGATTTCTCTTATTTTATCATAATGATCATTTCTCCCAATGTAGGTGGGTGCCAACAGAATGTTTTCGTAATTGGAAGAGTAAACTGGGGATTGAAATTTCATTAGAAGATGCCATCGAACACAAACGGCTTTGTTTTAATGACTGCCACTCCAATTCGCATATCATGTCTGTGGCACTATCTCCCCTGTTTCGCGATAATACAAAACGAGCTACCCTTCTTTGAAGTTTTTCGATGTCATCCATCATCCTGATGCGGATCCGACGCCGCACAGTAATACTCGAGAATAAGGCGAACAAGCGAGGTATAAGCAGTCTCTTTAGTAGACCTGTAGCACGTTCTAAGTATTCTGCCAATGAATCGCAGTCTTTGGTTTGCTCATTCCAATTTATGCTATTTGTAATTGTAATCCCTAAGTATTTAGCTCAATTTACAGCCTTCAGATTTGTGTGACTTATCGTGTAATCGAAATTTAGCTGATTTCTTTTAGTACTTATATGAATAACTTCACACTTTTCTTTAATCAGGGTCATTTGCCACTTTTCGCACCATACATGTATCTTATCTAAATCATTTTGCAAGTTGTTTGGATCATCTGATGACTTTACAAGACGGTAAAAGACAGCATTATCTGCAAACAATATAAGACGGCTACTCGGATTGTCTCCTATGTCGTTAATATAGATCATGAACAATAGACGGCCTATAAAACTTCCTTGAGGGACGCCGGATATTACTTCTGTTTTACTCGATGACTTTCGCTCCATTACTACGTACTGTGACCTTTCTGAGAGGAAATCACGAATCCAGTCGCACAACTGAGGCGATACTCCGTAGGCACGCAGTTTGGTTAGAAGACGCTTGTGAGGAACGGTGTCGAAAGCCCTCTGGAAATCTAAAAATATGGAATCAATTAGACATCCCCTGTCGATAGCACTTATTACTTTATGAGTATAAAAAGCTATTTGTGTTTCACAAGAACGATATTTTCTGAATCCGTATTGACTATGTGTCAATAAATCGTTCTCTTCGAGTTACTTCATAATGTTCGAATACAGTAAATGTTCCAAAACCCTACTTCAAATCGACCTTAGTGATATGAGCCTGTAATTCAGCGGATTACTCCTACGTCCCTTTATGGGCACTGGTGTGACTTGAGCAATTTTCCAGTCTTTAGGTACGGATCTTTCTGTGAGCGAGTGGTTGTATATAATTGATAAATATGGAGCGATTTTATCATCATACTCTGAGAGGAACCTGACTGGTATACAATCTGGACCGGAGGCCTTGCCTTTATTAAGTGATTTAAGCTGCTTTGTTACACCGATGATATCTACTTCTATGTTTCTCATCTTAGCAGTTGTTCTTGATTGGAATTCAGGAATATTTACTTCGTCTTCTTTGGTGAAGGAGTTTTGGAAAACCGTGTTTAATAACTATGCTTTAGTGGCACTGTCATCAGTGATTTCATCGTTGTTATAGCGCAGTGGAGGTTTTGATTGCGTCTTGCCACTGGTGTGCTTTATGTATGACCAGAATCTCTTTGGGTTTTCTGTCAGATTTCGAGACAGAATTTCGTTGTGGAAATTATTAACAGCATCTCGCATTGAAGTACGCACTATATTTCGTAGCCAGTGGCTTGCTGCATCAATAACCCGTGCATCATCCGCTTACTGCTTCCTGCGGAGATCACCCTTCGTTGGGTAAACCTGATGAAAGTGGGAAGGTGCTAGATCCGGGCTGTAGAGTGGATGAGGAAGAACATTCCAGTGAAGTTTTGTGACCTCCTCTCGGGCACGCTTGCTTGTGTGAAGCCTTGCACTTCCTTTGTCGTGGAGTTAGTTCGCATTTTTGTGGCGACGAACAAGCTGAAGGCGTTTCTCCAACTTCCTGGGGGTGACACCATACACTTCAGAGTTGAATGATGCACCAGGAGCAAGCACATTAAACAGAATTACCCCTTCAGAGTCCCACAACACCGTCCCATTGGCTTCGTACGCTGAGGGTGTGGCTTTTTCTCGCAGGACATATGGTGCCGCGCCCACTTAGTGGATTGCCGGTTTCAGTTTCGAGGTGATGAATCTCCATTTCACTGTCACAGCCGGTCAGTCTCGCAGTGCGCAAGCAATAACGCACAGATAAAAAATGTAAATATCGTGTGGCGTGGGCCTCCCATCAGGTAGACTGTTCGCCGGGTGTAAGTCTTTCGATTTGACGCCACTTCGGCGACTTGCGCGTCGATGGGCATGAAATGATGATGATTAGGACAACACGGCACCCAGTCCCTGAGGGGAGAAAATCTCCGACCCAGCCGGGAATCGAACCTGGGCCCTTAGGATTGACATTCTGTCTCGCTGACCACTCAGCTACAGTGGGCGGACTACGTACAGATGAAATGAAATGATCTTATGGCGTTGTTGGCCGGGATGTCCCATTTTGGTTCGGCTGTCAGTCTTATTTCACTCGACGCCACATTGGACGACTTGCGGCCGATGATAAGGATCAAATGATGAGGACGACACTACACCCAGTCCACGAGCGGAGAAAATCTCCGACCCGGCGGGGAATCGAACCCGGGCCCAGTGCATGAGAGGCAAGCACGTTACCGCGCAGCTAAGCAGGCGGACTACGCACAGATGGCCGCCCTTTGTTGCTGTCAATGGTCGTCTCTTAGTAGGCGACGAACCCAGCAGGCACATGCTTCTGAATGCCCCAAATGGTGAATGGGCGTGTCAGCGTTACCAACAGAGACATCTAGCTGAGCAGCGAGATGTTTGATTCTGCTCAGTCGATCACCTCCAGTGAGAGTGAACGCACGTTCAAACGTTGCAGGAGTTCCAGCTGTGTGGTGCCGATCGGCAAGCGGGAGATCGGACGATATTGCGCGACCATTTTGCGATGATGTCTCGACTGATGACTGACGAAAGTTTTGTTCACTACCATTTCTCCGTAAACATTCCGCTCTGCTTGCAACGGAGCTCTGTTAGAGACGCCACTTTGAAGGCTACTTATATCCCCACCACATGTAGAAACTTCGTGAAACTTTAGGGGAATATTCCACGATGCCTCACAAGAAATTTCGCGTTCTTTTAACCGGAACTGGCCGAAAAAAAGTGTTGCATTACGTAATAGAAAAAATGGATATTTGTGGTAAGACTATGGGAGCAAACTGCTGAGGTCATCGGTCCCTAGGCTTACGCACTACTTAATCTAACTTAAATTATCCTACGCTAAGGACAACATATACACCCATGCCCGAGGGATGACTCGAACCTGTGACAGCGGGAGCAGAGCGAACAGAGACAAGGTGCCCTAGATCGCACAATACCCCTCGTATTGTAACTTTGTGGCATATTGCGAGGGTTGAATGAAACGTAATGCCTCCACCTTCGTGAATTGGGTTTGGATGGGAATATTTTAATAAATCAAAGGCAGAAATAATCCTTAGAATGTGATCTTTAATTACCAGTATCCACTTTTCCACTTAATCACCAGCCAATTGGATACATTTCTGCCAACGATGAACAACGTTTTCGAAGCCGTCACGGAAGAATTCGACCGTTTTCGCAACCACGTTTCGTCTCCGGGTCGTAATGGTGTACCCACGTTTCGCCTCCTGTCGCAATTGAAAGGAGAAAGGCGTCACCTTCATTCACCTAATGCGATAGGAGTTCCTGGCAAATTTCATGTCTGTGTGCTTTCATTTCAGGAGTCTGCATCCGGGGTACCCATCGTGCACAGATCTTCCGATAGCCAAACAAAGCAATGCCGATTGTGCTTTCAGTTTCTCTCTGAGAGATACGATGATCGTCCTGAATCAATCTGTCAACATTTTGCTTGTGAAACTCGGTGGCTGCTGTCAGAGGACGTCCTACTCTTGTTTGTCACGCAGGTCAGATGTTCCCGTCTCTACATCCTTAAACTTAATCACCCAACGAAGCACAGTGCTCACATCAACACAATCACCGTAAGCTGCTTTCATTCTATGATGAATTTCCTTTGAGGTGACACCTTCTGCTGCCAAGAATTCGATGACTGCACGTTGCTTAAATCGCACTGACCGACCGTCTGCGCAGCGTTCCATACACTGTAAAAACACAACGGTTCAAAATTCAAAATGGTTCAAATGGCTCTGAGCACTATGGGACTCAACATCTTAGGTCATAAGTCCCCTAGAACTTAGAACTACTTAAACCTAACTAACCTAAGGACATCACAGACACCCGTGCCCGAGGCAGGATTCGAACCTGCGACCGTAGCAGTCCCGCGGTTCCGGACTGCAGCGCCAGAACCGCACGGCCACCGCGGCCGGCACAACGGTTCAATCCTAAGGCTTCCCGCCAACTGGAGCTGTAGAGATGAGGCTACGGAACAACCCAGTACCAGCCGCATACTAATGCTGCCAACTGTTGAAGAGTTACGAAGGTGGAGGCAATACTTTTCAGTCAGCCCTCGTATAAATTCGGAAAGCTTTCATAAAGTAACAAAATACATTCATTTGAGAAGGAGAACTGGAAGATAGTAGGAAACGACATAGACATGTACTAGAGATCCCTCCATCTAGATAAGCCGTGATGCGAAGACGGAAGGAGTATTTTGCCACCTTTTCTAAACTCTTCCTTCCTTTCATGCTTAACATAAAATATTTAACACATTACCTGAGTGTTGTAGTCAGGAGTTTGAAGCTGTTTTTAATAAATGGTACTCAAACTACTTAAGTTCAAATGGTTCAAATGGTTCAAATGGCTCTGAGCACTATGGGACTTAACATCTGAGGTCATAAGTCCCCTACGTTTAGAACTACTTAAACCTAACTAACCTAAGGACCACGCACACATCTATGCCCGAGGCAGGATTCGAACCTGCGACCGTGGCAGCAGCGCGGTTCCGGACTGAAGCGCCTAGAACCGCTCGGCCACATCGGCCGGCAATAACTCCTTAAGGAATTGGGTGTTTACTTGTACTCTTTTCTAGGAGAAGACGTAACCTCACCTACAGACGCCTGCAGCTCCAGTAGCTGCAGTATTTGTGAGCGCGTGCTCTGGCGCTGTTGCAGATCATCAGCTACGACAGCCCGCGGGGCGGCGTGACGGTGATCACGGAGAAGGGCCCCACCACGACCAGCTTCCTGCTCATACAGCGCGCCACGCCCGCCGACTCGGGCCGCTACCAGTGCAACCCGTCAAACGCACAGGCGCGGCCCGTCAACGTGCACGTCCTGCATGGTAAGTGGAGCCCCTCGACCAGAGGGAGCAAGGCAAACAAGTTAAACGTCACCCGTGAATGTAAGCGTAGGCTTTCGCGGCCGTTATCACATTCTATAAAATTCCTCTGGATATGTCTCCGCATCGTCAATGTGTAAAACTTTCAGGCGGTTCTGTCACTGTTGCCAACGGGCTTCCTCGACGATTTTTTACCTAACAATTAGTAAAGACGCCCCGAGGAAGGGCACATGTGACAGTGGCCGAAACGTAAAAAAAAAAATTACAAAATGACAATGCAGTCACATACCCTGAAGAATTTTACTGACTATCACCCGTCAAGTTTGAGACTATCATGTACGAGTCTGTGAAACGACTGCGTGCCCCACCAGAACTTGTAATCTCACTTCATATTTGTTGGCGCTTACATCGACTGGAGAAATTAACGCTGCTTCTCTACATCTACAACTCTACAATTCACTTAAGTGTTTAGCAGACGATTTCTCTACCATTATACTCTCTTAAAGAGAAAAATGGACACTTAAATCATTCATATTTCTCTTATTTTATAATGACGATAATTTTTTCCTACGCATGTTGGCGATTATAAAATATTTTCACATTCAGAAGAGGATGTTGATGTTTGAAATTTCGTGAAATGATAGCGCTTTAGCGTAACACTCCATGGTTTAATGACTTCCATCCGCATTCGTTTATCATTCCAGAAACACTTTCTCCCATATTCCCCGATAATACAGAACGAGCTTCTCTTTGAAATTTTTCGATGTCCTCTGTCAACCTTATCTGGTAATGAACTCGTACAGCACGGTAGTATTGCAGCAGAGGACGACGACGACGACGATGATGATGATGATGATGTCTGGTTTGTGGGGCCTCAACTGCGCGGTTATCACCGCCGGTAGAAATTCCCAACCTTTGCTCAGTCTAATCTCGTCACTTTTATGAATGATGATGAAAATAGAGGACGAACACGCGTAGTCTAGGCAGTGCCTTTTGTACATCTGTTGCATCAGCTAAGCTTTCTGCCAATAAAACGTAGCCTACCCCACAACATTATCATTGCGACTGTTTTAAATTAAGTTGTTCAGTCTCATAATACGTAGACAATATTCCGGCAGTGTCAAGTCGTCTTTCTTCTACCATCACACTAAACGTTCATGGTCCTGGTTTGTGGGCGCCTCAACATCGTGGTCATCAGCACCCGTACATGTTGCAAGTATTTCCGTTTCCAGTCTCGACACTTACCCAATGATGATGAGATGATTAGTACAACACAAACACCCGGTTCTCGGGCAGAGAAAATCCCAGACCTTTTTTTATTATTTATTTATTTATTTATTTATTTTTTTTTTACATCTCATTTTGTTCTATATTGCTCGTTTAATTTGTTCGGGGCGGACGTCCGATGACATCCGTTCAGGTTGTTTGTTGATCCGTTCACTCAGTTTTCTTATTACAGAGGGTAGCTAACCCTCTGACCGAGCACGCTGAGCTACCGTGCCGGCGTGACCTCGCCGGGAATCGAACCCGGGACCCCGTGATCCAAAGGCAGCAACGCTACCCACTAGACCACGAGCTGCGAACCACTCTCAAGGTGGTAATAACCACTACGCAGGACTATCTATGCGACTACGCCGCCCAAACAGTGGAATATTTGGGGGTTTTGTACAATGATAGGCAAAGATAATTCGCAGGGTGATACCGCCTGTACGACCAATGCACAAAGCACTACTTAAATAAGCTCCAGGCAGTCATTTTAATAAGGTACGTACCATATCTCAGTGTTATCATTTATTAACGACGACTCTAAGAGCGCAAGAATCTTAATGAAAAAGGATGGCTAGCCACATTTGGTAACAGACTGAAGTTACATTTGTCTGTGTCAGGAAGAACAGTGAATGGCACGAAACTAACGTATGGTTGGACATATAACAACTTGAAGACGTGGAAAGATACTCATTATTACCTACTAAGTAGCAAGACAATCATTTCTACCTACGACCTCGTGTCTCTACTGCCACATTTAGAATTCATATCAAATTTACTAAAACTATATCAGTACGTGCTGTCTTGGTTGCGTATAAGTTGTTTATTTCATTATCAAATACAGTCGCGTCTCGTAACCATTGGCTATTGCCGGCGGCGGGTGGACCTTTCGCTATTAAACTACTAGCGAATGAGCCTTATTCTGCAGTGTTCTTCACACCTCTCCAGAGCGGATGCTCCGTGCTACTGTCCCCTACTGTCACCGACAGTACATCAGCCATACTTTCATATTATTTTCTGTGTTTGTATTCTAGTCCTTTGACAACAAAGGGTGAGTATTACCCTTTTTCATAGAGTTAAACGGTCTCATAATGATCCTGTAATAGCTCTAAACCAACCGACACCGTACCGATTAAGACTGTAAGGTTTATTAGTGAAACTATTTTATTATAGTTTTATTGATCGATGTTTTCTGCACGGACAGTGTCCCAAGAAACTGTTATAAAATGCTATCCCTTTTCGCTCGTATTGTTCGCCCCATTACGTGCTGCCTCCGTTACCTGTATGTGTATCTCCTGATTATAATTCCGGAAAACTGACATACTATGTAAAACAATAACGAAGTTGCGAGAAGCCTAAAAACTTTTTTTATTTGGCATCTTCGGAGTACGTTATTAATGTGCAAGCATCTAATTTTCCAATTGCCTTTGCCACTGTATGTTTTACGATTACTCCAAAGGTGCTATCAGTATTCTTCGACAAAGTAATGTTACTTGATTATGTCTCTAAATGAACAGGTTGGTTTGCTCCCTACTTAAGCAGCTAAATTCCCTGTAAAGCAATTCGCCTCTTAAAAACTATCAACGTAATGCTGCTCATTACATGACAGTTAAAATCTATGTATGTACTCAAAAAGCCATTATAAGGACATCCTCAAGCTTAATTTTTCTCATTTTATGTTATTCACAGATGGAAGTTTGCAACAAACACGACATCCCTTTGTACGTTTCACACTTCATCCGTAATTTAACCTTTGTGTTCAATACGAAAGCTACATGTTAGATGAAGTAATATTTTCCTAGATTCTTACTGCAATTTATCTCGTTGGAGTAACGAAAGTATGTCACTCGCGATGCATTCACTTTAAGTACTTTATGGCCTTAAGTGCATTCGAATTTACTGATCTTTTCGCTTACTTTTATTATTATTAGTATTATTATTATTTCATCAAAGATAAAAGATTAGTCGTCAGCTGAACAAGAAGACCTTTATTTCGTCCACTTTACCGGTTACAGCAGTTCGAACTGTCCAAACGTGAAATAGATTAAAAATCCTAAGTAAAAACTAAACTAAACTCCGTCCGACCAGGCCATGAATGCACAACGGTACCGACCGGCGGCTGTATCATCCTCAAACCACAGGCGTCGCTGGATGAGGAGCTTGGGGTCAGCACACCGCTCTCCCGGCCGTATGTCAGTTCACGGGACCGGAGCCGCTGCTTCTTAATCAAGTTGCTCGTCAGTTTGCCTAACAAGAGCTGAGTGCACCGCGGCCTGCCAAGAGCTTGGCAGACCGGATGGTCGCCCACACAAGTGCTGGCCCAGCCCGACAGTGTTTAACTTCTGTGATCTGACGGGAACTGAAGTTACCACTGTGACAAGGTCGTCGGCAAATAGCTGCTAAGATAACGTCAAAATAAGAATCGGACAGCAGTGACCTTTGTAATTCGGTAAGAGTAGCTAAAGAATTTGTCGGCACAGCAACAGGTAACTCTATTTCTCGGTCACAGGTGAAACAAATAAAGATTTTTTTGTGCATCTGACGACTGTCTTTTTATTATTGAGCATATATACTGCAGCTACTCAACTACATCTTGCAAACAAATTCGGCACAGTTAGAAAATACTTTATAAACCGAAGTCTTACACGAAGTCACTATACGCTTCCACAGTTTCAGGACCTTAACCACATCACCAGTTGTGTCTGAAATCTACACTACTGGCCATTAAAATTGCTACACCACGAAGATGACATGCTACAGACACGAAATTTAACCGACACTAAGACGAAGCTGTGATATGCCAATGATTAACTTTTCAGACCGTTCACACAAGGTTGGCGCCGGTGGCGACACCTACAACGTGCTGACATGAGGAAAGTTTCCAACCGATTTCTCATACAGAAAGAACAGTTGACCGGCGTTGCCTGGTGAAACGTTGTTGTGATGCCTCGCGTAAGAAGGAGAAATGCGTACCATCACGTTTCCGACTTTGATAAAGGTCTGATGGTAGCCTATCGCGATTGCGGTTTATCGTATCGCGGCTTTGCTGCTCCCATTGGTCGAGATCCAGTGACTGTTAGCAGAATATGGACTCGGTGAGTCCAGGAGGGTAATACGGAACGCCGGGTTGGATCCCAACGGCCTCGTATCACTAGCAGTGGAGATGACAGGCATCTTATCCGCATGGCTGTAACGGATCGTGTAGACACGTCTCGATCCCTGAGTCAACAGGTGGCGACGTTTGAAGGACAACCACCCCATGGCTGCCGTTACCCTTAACGCTGCTTCATAGACAGGAGCGCCTGCGATGGTGTACTCAACGACGAACCTGGGTGCACGAATGGCAAAAGTCATTGTTTCGGATGAATCCAGGTTCTGTTTACAGCATCATGATGGTCGCATCCGTGTTTGGTGACATCGCGGTGAATGCATAGTGGAAGCGTGTATTCATCATCGCCATACTGGCGTATCTCCCGGCGTGATGGTATGGGGTGCCATTGGTTACACGTCTCTGTAACCTCTTGTTCGCATTGACGGCACTTTGAACAGTGGACGTTACATTTCAGATCTGTCACGACCCGTGGCTCTACCCCCCATTCGATCCCTGCGAAACCCTACAATTCAGCAGGATAATTCACAACCGCATGTTGCAGGTCCTGTACGAGCCTTTCTGGATACAGAAAATGTTCAACTGCTGCCCTGACCAGCACAGTCTCCAGATCTCTCACCAACTGAAAACGTCTGGTCAATGAGGGCCGAGCAACTGGCTCGTCACAATGCGCCAGTCACTACTCTTGATGAACTGTGGTATCGTGTTGAAGCTGCATGGGCAGCTGTACTTGTACGCGCCATCCAAGCTCTGTTTGAATCAATGCCCAGGCATATAAAGGTCGTTATTACGCCAAAGCTAGTTGGTCTGGGTACTGATTTCTCAGGATCTATGCACCCAAATTGCGTGAAAATGTAATCACATGTTATTTCTAGTATAATATATTTATCCAATGAATACACGCTTATCATCTGTATTTCTTCTTGGTGTAGCAATTTTAATGACCAGTAGTGTAGCAGTAGTATAGCGTCAAGTCTATACCTTAAAACCTGACAGACAAATTTCTACCGTAGGTACGTTGTCAAATATTAATACGGATACAGTAGATGTTGGCCTATTAGTTGTTAGCACGTGCACATGAAGCGCTATTACTGTTAGGTTTCAGATAGGCCTGATGATGGGGCTAAGACCCTGAAACCGTAGTAGTGTACAGCGACTTCTGTAGTGCAATAATTCGGTCAATAAAATATTTTATAACTGAGGTGGATCTGTTTACTATGAACATGTCGCTGAACGGTTGTGGATGTCCCACAAACAAAAATTTATGCTGAAATACAGCTATGAACAAAAATAGCTATGAACAATATAATAATAATAATAATAATTATTATTATTATTATTGTTGTTATTATTATTATTGACGCTCGTTGAATTAATATATGTACGTACTGTTAAAAAGTACCCGGACGCCGCTATGTGATACAATGAGGCTGAGGCTGAGAGAAGACGGGGAGTGTCGCGCCATTAGTAGAGAAGCAATGACAGCACAATGTGTCAGTCTGGAGAGCTCAGTAACTTCGGAATTGCAGTAGTCATTGGGAAACAACAGAATAAAAATTCATCAGGACCATTTCAGCCTTTCTAAAGTTGAAAATGTCGACTGTTAGTGATGTAAATGTGCTGTCGAAATGCAAGGAACAACAGCAGATGTACAAAGACCAAGCACACCTTATGTAGTGACGGACCTGGAGCGTCAGGCATTGCGGAAGGTGTTTGCAAGCAATAACATGAAGTTAGCGGAAGGAACGCCTCGTGAGTTCCAATGTGCCACCAGCTGTCCAGCTAGCACAAAGACCGTGCGTAAAGAGATAGAGAGATCGGAGACAGGGGCCGAAAGCGTTTCTCTAGCCTGTGTTAAGCGAAGTTCGATGTGGAGTAAAGAGCGAAGCCATTGGACAGTGAATGACGGGAAACGAATGATTTCAGATGATGAATGAGCCGTGGCACGGTTGCTGGAGTCACCTTTCGAATTCTCGGCGCCACTAGCTCGATCTGTAGCGCGATTTACCTCTGGTTTGAGGCCACTAAGTTCTTTGCTCGAGATAGTTGATGAAGACAGGGCAAGCTGTGGCGTGGCGAGTTGGCAAATGGCAACAGACTGAGGGGGACGGTGTGAGAGGTCCGCCCGGCGAGCAAGGAGAACACTTGGGCAACCGTCTTGGGCACGAAGTCCGGTGAAAGGTTGCTGGCCACGTTTGGGGGATGATTTGAATCCGTGGCTGCCTTCGAGTGCCGTCTACGTACGTGGCCTGGACAGCCAGCTCTGGGACTTGACGTACCGATGAGTGAGTTGAAGCTAGTTTCGCTGTGCTGAATTCTGGACCTCCTTTGCAACGGGCAAGCTTCATCTTCGATTCGTGACCTTGTGTTAAGTTTTGGATTTTAAGGTCTTAGCTATCATTTTCTTATTGATACATAGGTCAGTTGCGATCATTGCGATTTCTTAAAAAAATGGCTCTGAGCACTATGGGACTTAACTGCAGAGGTCATGTCCCCTAGAACTTAGAACTACTTAAACCTAACTAACCTAAGGACATTACACACATCCATGCCCGAGGCAGAAATCGAACCTGCAACCGTAGCGGTCGCGCGGTTCCAGACTGTAGCGCCTACAACCGCTCGGCCACCACGGCCGGCTTAGATTTCTTAGCTGATCTATTTCACCACCAGTTGGTTCCTTGAACTGTGGCTGTTGTTTCCTTTTCCTGAGTCGAGACTGGCCTTGGTTTTTGTTAACGGAATATCTTAAACTGTGTGAGACGATGGTGTTTCCTAAGCCGGAGCGAAACATGTTTCTCCTATTCTGTGCTGTGGCTTCAGTACCTAGATGGTTTGGTTTTAGCCGACCTCCCTGCCAAAGGTCTTAGAACACCAGATAAGTACCTCTCTTGAATGAGATTTTCACTCTGCAGCGGAGCGTGCGCTGATATGAAACTTCCTGGCAGATTAAAACTGTGTGCCGGACCGAGACTAGAGTTCGGGACGTTTGCCTTTCGCGAGCAAGTGCTCTGCTATCTGAGCTACCCAAGCACGACTCACGACCCGCTCACACAGCTTTAATTCCGCCAGTACTTCATCTCCTACCTTCCAGACTTCACAGAAGATCTCCTGCGAACGTTGCAGAACCAGCACTCCTGGAAGAAAGGATATTGCGGAGACATGGCTTAGCCACACTCTGGTGGATGTTTCCAGAAGTTTGGAAAGTAGGAGACGAGGCACTGGCGGAATTAAAGCTGTGACGGCGGGTCGTGAGGCGTGCTTAGGTAGCTCAGATAGTAGAGCACTTGCCCGCGAAAGGCAAGTTTCCCGAGTTCGAGTCTCGGTCCGGCACACAGTTTTAATCTGCCAGGAAGTGTCAAGTATCTCGCTTGTAATACTGCCGAGTGCCGTTTAGAGAAACCTTCGGGTATTGCAGATGACTTCGCTCTGTCACTTATTTTGGCTTAGGAAGTGCCTGCGTCCCGAAATTTGCCATTTCTGAGGCTATGTGATTGTGTTTGGCAGCCTAGTTTTCTTTCGGGCGTTGCGCCGTCGTTGTAGATGTGATATCTTGCAGTGAAGTGGGTATACGCCTTGGCTAGTTATTGTTCCCTTCTTGTTATCAATTTTACTGCCTTAATATTTCTTTTGCAGGTCTGTACCCAACCAAAAGGGTCTCTGAAGGCTGGTGCTGTAGTTGTAACCTTATTTGGGCTTCCTATTTGGTGAAGTCTTGCACTCTTTGCGTATGAGCCTTCTGGTATACCCGATGTGAGGAGGCAATCCAAACTCTTGGTTACTTAACTGACTCAGTTATTCATGAAGGCCCACCTTTTTTCTATTTGATAGTCTTACTTATCTGAAGCAGTTATTCTTGAAGGCCTGCCTGTTTTCTATTTGGGAATTCTAATTAGCTGAAGTTGTTATCATTGAAGGGCTATCTGTTTTCTATTTGGTAATTTTACTTAACTGATGCTGTTATTTTTGAAGGCCTGTCTGTTCCCTTTTAATTACATTAAGAGCTATTTCATAATTTGGGTTAGCTGAAACTCTCTGTTAATCAAGGTCTACTCTTTTCTGCTGTCCTATTATTCAGATCTGATATGTTAATCTACGTTACAATGAACTAAAACTGTGATTGCCAAGGGCCTACCTTTTTCAGAGGTATTAATGTCAATAAGATAGCAACAGGAGATGACACATAACGGTACATCGGCCCTAACCTTTCACCTTACATCCCTTTACCCATAATTGTAGGTTTCAATGGATTACGCTGTTCGCTACGAAATTCCGATGGATAGTTGATGCCTGGAGAACGTTGGATGACATCATGTGCATTGTCGAAAATGAACTACGGAAGTGGTGGTGTTACGGTATGGTTGCGTTTTCCTTTGGTTCATGTTTGATCCCATTATTGTTCTCAAAAAAGGCTAAATGCGGAGAGAAGGATATGATCACATTTTACAGCATTATGTACTGCGTTCAGCGGAGAACATTTGGGGACGACGACTGATTGTATCAGCATGGAAATGTACTCTTTTCATAAAGCAGCATCTGTGAGGAAATGTTTTGTGGCCAGTAACATTCCTGAAATGGACTGTCTTGTCGAGAGTTTCGACCTGAAGCCAATGGTACGCCTTTCGGATGAGCACCCAACATCACTGACTTCTCTGGTTTCACCTCATGAAGATGAATGCCTATCATTCCTCCACGTATTAAGATACATCATCTAAAGTGTCTTCAGTAGCGTTCGAGTCGTCGTAAAGGTGAAGGGTGGACACAATGCATATTAATGTCCGCAGATAGGTGTCAGGATACATTTGAACAGATAATTTATACGACGTGAGAAATACACATAAAAATTTTTGTGTGTGTAGAGGAGATATATGGAAACCCTTTTATGTGACGAAAATGTCTCTTGTGCCCCGTTTCCGCGTAAGGAATCAACGTAGGTTTTGACACTAGTGATTATTCGGAGACGGTGTGCTAATTACACTAACTTTCTTGAGATATTTCTGGAAATTTCGTCCATTTCCATTAATGCACGATGCCATCCGTTATAATAATTGTATAAGCGATCGAAAACCAGTTATTTCACGGATAATGGTTGCAGATTCACCCAACATACGACGTGCGGTATGGACTGTCGTACAGTGCGTCATACACTGAAGGTTTCATCTCCTCATAAGAAAAGAAATCCATTTTAGTGAGACTTTCGTAACACGGTGGCCATGTTACTGGCTCACTCCACCAAATACAACAACTGGGGAAAATACTGCTAAATCTTTTCTGAAATCACGGCATTATATAGTGATTCCCCGTTCTGCTGGAACCACAATCGTTGTCTGACTGTGTGCTGGCTAATGTCCAACATTTTCAGTAATATTTCATGAGAAAAGATACTGTAGTGTCCTCCACCGAGAGTGTTAGACCGAAAATGCAAACCAATCAGATGGTCGTGAGCAATACCAGCCCACTTGTCTATGATAAATGTCCGTTGATGGTGGAACACATATATTGAGGTAGGGTTCTCCAACTCCCAGACATAGCTATTATGAATGTAACATATTTTTTCCCTGCTTTGTTTCAATCTGCCTGATCATCACTAGGCACCATAAAAAGCGTTACTGCAGAATGTGACATCATTACAGCTGTGATGTCAACAACAACATGTAAGTGGTGCACAATGGTTATTTATTTTTATTTCTGAGGCCACAGTATTAATGACACTATCTGGGCTTCAATAGCCGGCCGGAGTGGCCGAGCGGTTCTAGGCGCTACAGTCTGGAACCGCACGACCGCTACGGTAGCAGGTTCGAATCCTGCCTCGGGCGTGGATGTGTGTGATGTCCTTAGGTTAGTTAGGTTTAAGTAGTTTTAAGTTCTAAGGGACTTGTGATCTCAACAGTTGAGTCCCATAGTGCTCAGAGCCATTTGAACTTTTATTTTATTTTTTTTTTTTATTTTTTTTTTTTTTTTTTTTTTTTTTTTTTTGCTACAATAGAAATTGTGTCGCCTTATGAAGCTCGTACCAAATACAGGTTTCTTAAACAAAACCGTCTTACTTTACGTTCCCTTAAGTGCAGTTAGTGACAACAGCTGAGGTGGAAAGCTGTAAAACATCTTTTAACAAAAATTCTGCTGCCGTACCGCACAAGAAATAAATGATTTTTTCAAATGACTTAAAGTACAGAGCAGCAAAGTTCATCCAAAGACGTCACCGTCACCATTATCGAGTAGGCAACACTTTTGTTAAGTTATGACTCGCATTCGCGAGAAATAAGGATCGATTGCTTATTCGCCCATGTGAATTTTCTGTGATTCTTCGAAATCTATTAAGGCAAACCGCGAGGATCCTCAACGTCGATCCGAAGTTTGTGTTCAGTTGCTTACGACATTGTCACAGCCGAGACATTAATCCCTAATCATCACAGACCAAGAAGAACAAGTCTGTAACCGACGTCCATCTTGAGAGAACTCCCATTTCTTCCCATTTCATAAACATCTTTCGACCCCAGTCGATTCAGAACCTCTTCAACAGTCATTGCATCTAGCATTCGTCTGCTGCGTTACATTTCAGATGCTTTCATTCTCTTCTTGACAATCTTATTTTTTCGCGGAAGGTACACCTAAATACTTTCGCGAAAGTCTTTGTTTTTCTTGCTCTTGAGTTTTCGCCTTTTGTATCCTGTTAACCGCTCCATCGTCAGCTATTTCCACGCCCAAATCTAAAAAAAAGCAAGAAATGTATTTTTTCTGTGTTTATATTGGTCTTATTGTTAATTTGTCAGTCGTATTCCCTCAGCCTCACCCGATTTAATTAGACTATATTTCAGTATTTTTCTTTCACTTTTGTTGATGCCCTTCTTTTAACCACTTTCCAAATCATTACTCACTCCGTTCAGTTGGAATTCCAAATCCGTTCACCCACGAAATAATATTGTTATTTTAAAGGTTTAATCTTTTATCTCCTGTCCCTTCAATAACTTTTACAAACTTCTACTTGGTTTCCTTTTCTGTTTTCCTGACATTGAGTTTAGACAACACGGAGGCAAGGCTTTTAACGGTGTCTGAGTCCCATTAAGGATGTCTCAGTCCCATAGCCATTGTCTCTTTTTCTTCTCCTCTGACTAACAAAGTGCACTCTGGATCTGTGTAGGTAGCAAAAGAGCTTTCACTCCCTATATGGGGTGGTCACAAACAGTCTGTAAGGTTACGGGTAACCAGGAAGGTTGTGCTGAGAAATAATTAAGAAAAAATTCGAAGCGTTCTGCTCTTTCTGATACAGTTAGTATCGATGTTAGCCAAGCGTGTCGTAGCGCGTGCAAGTGCTAATGGCACGCCAGCGCCAATTTCGCCAAACGTGTTTGTTCAATGGTTCAAATGGCTCTGAGCACTATGGGACTCAACTGCTGTGGTCATAAGTCCCCTAGAACTTAGAACTACTTAAACCTAACTAACCTAAGGACAGCACACAACACCCAGCCATCACGAGGCAGAGAAAATCCCTGACCCCGCCGGGAATCGAACCCTGGAACCCGGGCGTGGGAAGCGAGAACGCTACCGCACGACCACGAGATGCGAGCAAAAACGTGTTTGTTAAAACAGAACGAGAGAGCGATACAAAAATTGGACATTGGACGGCAGTAAGGATCGAACCGACAGGAAGTGTCCCTGCATTTTCTACTTGAGGAATACGTGCAATAGTAGGTTAGCGTCCTGTGCCAAGCATCGTAAGGATTTCCAGAGAGTCTTTATTTACGGTCGTAAAAAGAAAATTTTGTGACACAACGCAAGTATTCGAGAAACTGAGAGGCTTAGTTCTAAATACAGTCCCTCACATTCCCAAGTAACAACACATACATCCATAGGGAGAGGGATGAGCTGCCTCTTCGACGGGAGAGATGTGATGGAGGGGCGTTATTCCAATGCGACGCCTTTGAAAGGTGAATCCAGTGCGGCAGTTACTAATTACGTGGATCGTGACACGGCATAGTGCGGTCGATCTTGGTTACGGGTTCCCCTTTCTGCTGTGTGTGTGTGTGTGTGTGTGTGTGTGTGTGTGTGTGTGAGCGCATTAGCATACGTGGCGCTGATACACATCTCATCATAGCGCCGGCATTGTCTGTGGCCCAGAGTTACGCCGTGTGTACTGCTACTCATTCAGCTGTTCGCGTCCCACAATGAAACACCTATTGAATGAGCGCAAAATGTTGCCACCTTTTAGCAAATAACTTGTACTGCCGTAGGGTTGACGAGATAGAGGTAATAAATGTCAACAATCCTGCCTTGCATACGTGTGCAATTTAGTTTTCTATCTCACAAGAGACAAGTGAGGAACATAAAAGTATTGAGGCTTTCGTTGCTTTGTTGATATACACTGAGCTGACAAAAGTCGTGGGATAGCGATGTGCACATATGCAGATCGCAGTAGTATCCCATATACAAAATATGAAAGGGCAGTACTTTGGCGGAGCTGTCGTTTCTACTCAGGTGAATTATGTGGAAAGGACCGCGCGGGCTAGCCGCACGGTCTTGGGCGCCTTGCTTCGGTTCGCGCGGCTCGCCCCGTGGGAGGTTCGAGTCTTCCCTCGAGCATGGGTGTGTGTCTTGTCCTTAGCGTAAGTTAGTTTAAATTAGATTAAGTAGTGTGTAAGCCTAGGGACCGATGACCTCTGCAGTATGGTCCCATAGGCTATAACCACCACCACGTGAAAAGGTTTCCGAGTATAGTAATGGCCGCTCGAGGGAAGTGACAGACTTTTGAACGCGGAATGGTAGTTGCAGCTAAAAGCATGAGACATTCTATTCAGGAAATCGTTATGGAATTCAATATTCCGAGATCTACAGTGTCAAGAGTGTGGCGAGAATACCATATTTCAGGCATTACCTCACACCAGAGATAACGCGGTGACCGCCGGCCTTCGCTTAACGACCGAGAGCAGCGGCGTTCTCTTAGAGTTATCACTGTTAACAGACAAGCAACACTCCGTGAAATAACCGCTGAAATCAATGAATCACGTACGACGAACGTACCTGTTAGGACAGTGCGGCGAAATTTGGCGTTAATGGGCTAAGGCAGCAGACAAC
The DNA here is from genome assembly GCF_023898315.1 of Schistocerca nitens. NCBI lineage: Eukaryota > Metazoa > Arthropoda > Insecta > Orthoptera > Acrididae > Schistocerca > Schistocerca nitens. The sequence goes on along the minus strand of NC_064621.1, from coordinate 475,071,052 downwards.
CGACGCGCGGGCCTTTGCTAACAGCCGACAACGCCTGCAGAGCCTCTCCTGGGTCGTGATCATATCGGTTGGATTCTAAACGCCTGGAAAACGGTGGCCTGGTCAGATGAATTCAAATTTCAGATGGTAAGAGCTAACGGTAAAGTTCGCGCGTAGCGCAGACCGCATGAAACCATCAAGTTGTCAACAAGGCACTTCGTGGGCTGGTGGTGGCTCCATAATGGTGTGGTCTGCGTTTTTTCATGGGATGGATTCGGTCCTCTTGTTCAATTGAACCAATCATGGACTGGAAATGGTTATGTTCGGCTATTTGGAGGCAATTTTCAGCCGTTGATGGACTTCATGTTCTTCATGGACTTCATGCTCCCAAACAACGACACATCATGTCACTGGGCCACAATTGTTCGCGGTTGGTTTGAGGATCGTTCTGGACAATTTGAGTGAATGATTTTGCCACTCAGGTAGTCCAATATGAATTCCATCGATTATGTATGGGACATAATCGAGACGGCAGTTCGTGCACAAATCCTGCATCGGCAACGCTTTTGCAGCTATGGACGGCTTTATGGGTAATATGGCTCAATACTTCTGCAGGGGCCATCCAGCGACTCATTGAGTCCATGCGACGTCGAGTTCCTGCAGTAAGCCGCGGAAAAAGGAGATCCGACACGATATTAGGAGGTATCTCATGATGTTTGTGATGTCGGTGTACTGTCTGTTTGCATACTTCAAAGAAACTTGTAACCTCCCCCTCACTTATCGACCTTAATGACAGTGAAAAATTAAACCGCGTGTACCTAATGGGAAATTTGGGAAAGCAATCGTCACCGAAGTTAATCTGTCGGTAAAGAGGGAGGAAAGGGTTACATCTAAATGAAAGGAAAAATGCAAATGAAACTGGTGGAAATTAATTTTGAAAAGGGGTAAAGTTAATAAAGAAAGTAAATGTGCGGCCGTTACGTCAACAATTAACTAGCGGTAATTAGATATTTGAGATTTGGGGGAAATCACGGTCGCCAGTCCTAAGGACAATTACTATAGTAACTGAAAAAGAAAGGTTATTACACATATAATTAGCACTAGAAGCGTGGCAACTGAAGGTTGACACGTGTAGTGTGAAAACTGAAAGTTTGTCAGAAGTAATAAATTTCGCTACACTCTGACTTAATTTAGCAAAAGAATTAATAAAACCGGAAAATCGAAAGTTAATTTAGTGACTGAAGTTAATAGTGAGCTTTCTTTCTGAAGCACATCGAAATCCAGCAGAATACGGTTAGTCTTGGACTACCTCAACAATCATTTCAAAAGCAACTTGACTCTACGCAATTTAGAAACAAGAGATTTAACTTTGAACTTGAATTAAATGATTCTGAATAATTAACAATAATAAAATTTAGTACGTACCAAGCTGAGCTGCAGTCACAGGTAAGCTATAATATGCTAACAAAACTCGCACTCTTAATTTGTGCTTGTGTAATCTAACTATTGTAGCCAGCTATGCTTTAACTGCACTTGGAAACTAAAGTAATGAAATGCAATGATAGTACTTTAATGCTGGCGTCTGAATTTCAACGACACTCGGTTTCATTTCGGAAAAGGAAGGGACCCTGCTTGGTAATGCAATTGGGACAATGAGCAACAAAGGTTCATGCTGAGTTGCTGTAATTTTGCGAGGCAAATGGAACAATTTGAAAAGCTGAGGTCTGCCATACAGTTCTGAAACTTTACGTGCTTTTAGTCTTCCTTGTTGGTTGATTGAAGGTTTGAAGCCGTCGATCGAGGAGGTGGAGACAGTCACTCATTGTCGGCCGTCGCTGTTGCAGAAGCTGGATGTTGGCGGGCCTTCTTCTCGACACGGTCACCAGGCGAAACGGGCTCTTGATGTGCGCCAGCTAATGCTTCCCGTCCGCGACACCATGTCAGAAACTATCATCGCAAGTCGAGCGCAATTACATGCTGCTAAACCCCGAAAGCGCGGCAACTCGCGGGAGCGTCACACCACACACCTGCTCCACTCGCTACTCCAGCCAGACTCCCACTGCTCTGCCCGCGCTCCACGCGGCAGAGTTAACACTACCAAAGATCCTACACACTTTGATTCTTCACACGACCTATCGATGTAATCGTTCGATAGCAGTTTTCACTAGGCAAGACCCAGCGTAAAAATACAAATAATATTTACGAAACAAACCAATTATACATCGACACACACACACACACACACACACACATATATATATATATATATATATATATATATATATATATATATATATACAAATAGTAAAACAATTACAATATATAAAGGCACAGAAATGTCATATATTCAGGTAACAAATTAAGGAAAAAACTTACAGTACAACAGATGGAAATAGGAGGATATGCATTTCCGGCGTTACAAACTTCGTTCGACGTTTTTTCAGTAATTTCTTTGACGTTTCGACAGCTTGAGTAGGTGACACTGTCAAAACTTCTAACTCCAAAGATAACCTGCGATCTGTGATTAGACATCATCGGACCAGAAAGTTTCGGGACTGATTTTAATTCTGGCACGCAAGCAACACAAGTGCTGTAACTACGGTGGCAGCTTAAACTAACAGCTGCCAACTACAGATACGCATTCCGCCAATCACTTGTGGGCAGACAGTGTTAAGTAATGAGCGTGAGACCAATGCGAGAGAACGTTGTTGTGTCGGAAATCACGGTGGATTAACATCTTTAAATGAAGAGTTCAAGACTTTTTCAGAATGTTTGAAGAAGTGAAAAGTGTGTGCAGAGCGAGTCCCGTACATCTTGACTCCTGAACAAAAGCAACGACTCTTGGGACGCCTTCTGCGACTTGCTTGAAATGTAAAACGTGGAAAATTCCTTACTCGGAAAAATCGTAGAGATGAAGAAATTTGTTTTCATTTGGAACATACCACAAAAACGTCTAAATGCAGAATTAACGTGAAGGTTGAACGCTTTGACAATGTAACCTTCATTCCAGCAAATCCAACGCGCGAATTGAACAGCATCCCAAAAGAGGATTTTTTGACAACTTGACACTGTTATAGGAACGTTCTGTGTATTTTATAGCAGTGGAAGGAAACTAAAAGTGGTTCAAATGGCTGTAAGTGCTATGGGACTTAGCATCTGAGGTCATCAGTCTCCTAGACTTAGAACTACTTAAACCTAACCAACCTAAGGACATCTCACACATCCATGCCCGAGGCAGGATTCGAACATGCGACCGTAGCAGCAGCGATGTTCCGGACTGAAGTACCTAGAACGGCTCGGCCACAGCGGCCGGTGGCAGGAAACTAAGTAGAACATCCGAAGTATTATAAGCACTTTAGTCTACATCTTATTAACCGAGCACCCACGTATTCCTCGTGAATCAGTGACATTGGATATTTGTACAAATGCTCTACAGAAGGAATGAAGGACGAGGGGTTTGAAAAGTACTGCAGTGTCCCTGAAATCCAGAGGAAGATCTCTCATTAAGGTCTGCCGCTTTGTCAACGTATTTCACTGTTCTGACAAGTCGTTTCGTCAGCATTAACGCTTGTCCGTGATACGTACACCGATGAGCGAAAACATTATGATCACCTGCTTAATAGGTTGTTTGTCCTTTTTGGAAAGAAATACATCACTAATTATGCGTATCAGTCATCCTACAGTTTATTGGTAAGTTTGTGAAGGTATGTGGCATTATATCCCTACGCACAGGTCATGTAATCCACGTAAATAACGGGCCAGTAATTTGCGTTCGCGGTGATTGCGCCCGATAGCGACCGAGGTGGGTTCCATAGGACTTACATCAGGCGAGTCTGGTCGGCGAGGCGTCGACGTGAGTTCACAATAATGCTCCTCAAACTATTTTAGCACCGTCCTGGCTCCGAGACAGGGACAATTATACTGATGAAACATGATATCTCCGTTGTGGAAGACATCAAGCATGAAGGGTCGCAAGTGGTGCGAAGCTGTCAGCATGTCTTAGATTACTACTACAGGCCCCATGCAAGCCCAGGAGAACGTCTCCCATAGCACAGTACTGTTCCCACCAGCATGCGTCCTCCATGCGCTGTGCGTTGCGAGCCGCCGTTCATCTCGGTGACGGCGTTTGTGGAGACGACTATCGAGCTAGTGTATCAAAATTGTGATTCACCGGAAGAGCCGACACGTTTCCATTGATGGACAGTCAAATCGTGGTGGGCCCTTGTGGCCGCTACAATCGGTATTGGCGATGTCGTTGGATCAACATGTAAACACATAGGGGTGGTGTCTGCTACGGAGCTTCATGTTTATCAAAGTACGAAGAACTGCGTGCTTCGAAACACTTGTGCGTTCTCCAGCATTTCTCAGGCAGAGATGCCGCAGATCACCTTCTATCCTACTTGAGAGAGCAGACAAGCCTCCTAACCTCACGTTCCGTGAAGAGTCGCGAACGTCCAACCATTTAGCGCTTAGTAGTAGTTTTATTGTCTTTCATCCTTATTCCGTAGACGCTCACAGTAGTACCTCATGAACATTTGACCAGCTTCGCCGTTGGTTCGAATGGCTCTGAGCACTATGGGACTTAACATCTGAGGTCATCAGTCCCCTATAACTTAGAACCACTTCAACCTAAATAACCTAAGGGCATCACACACATCCATGCCCGAGGCAGGATTCGAAACTGCGACCGTAGCGGCCGTGCGGCTCCAGACTGAAGCTCCTAGAACCGCTCGGCCACACCGGCCGGCTTCGGGATACTTGATTACAGGTTCTGCGTAATAATAATGTGCCTCTTGTCGAAGCAGGTTCTCTCAATGGCTTTCCTCATTTGGAGCCAATATATGCGCTAGGGTGATCCCCTGTCCGCGTCTGCTCCACTAACATACTTTTGTAACGCCGCTGGCGGCATCCAACAATGAGGTGGACAGTGTCGTAATGTTTCATGTTGTGAGTATATCCCTGCTCTCTTACAATGGTGCTATGCTGTGCCACTTACACCACGTTGAAGTCAATTAATTGTGCGCTTTCAGAACCACTGAACTTTGTATTCTGACAGTAACTGACAATTTGAAGGTGTCGCCCTACCACAGATAATTCTGTGTACGGAATAACCCAGAGTTGCTGTAGGTGGTATCTTGAGGGTCATATAGAGAACAGGAACCTACGGCCGGAAAGCGTGTGCAACGACGCTATACAGCAGGCAACACATTCGGCAGCAAATGTGATTTTGTGCACTGGCAAAACGTAGACTGTCATGCGGTGTTGTTTGTTTTTCAGTAATAGCGACTGGCTGCCACGATCGACAGTCGAGTACGTGGAGCTAACTGGTGCGTACACACGTCTTGTCTACTATGAATGCTAAAGAGCAACACGTGGTCACCGAGTATGGTGAAATAGACATGGTTAACCTCGATGGAAGGCGTAAAGCGTAGTCCTATGTTGTACTAAATACTTTCTCCGAAAATTATTTTGAGCAATTAGCTCAGGGAGACTCGATTGCTAAATGGATACAACAACATACTCTACCTCTTAGCAACAAGTAAGACCTAGGAAATACGGATCATTATGACTGATACTAGGTTTGCTCACCTAAAGGTCGCCAGACTGATTGCCGCAGTACCGAAAGCCATCAAAAATAAACGCAAATACATCTATTTAAAAAAGAAAATAAAATACGCCTGGCGCCTTCCTAAAGCACAGCCACCATTCCTTCCGAACGAACTATGGGAGTGTAGACCTGATGTGGCCTAAATTTAGGGAAACAGTGTCGACAGCAATGGAGAGATTTATACCGATTAAACTAGTGATAGACGGAACTGACACCCCGTGGTACACAAAAGAGGTCAGAACACTGTTGTAGAAGCAACGAAAAAAGTATGCCAAATTTCAAAGAACACAAAATCCCCAAGACAGGCAAAGTTTTACAGGAGCTAGAAATTTAGTGCATATTTCAATGCCATATGCATTAAATAGTTTCCACAACGAGACTCTGTCTCGAAATCTGGCAGGCAACTTAAAGAGATTCTGGTTGCTCACAGAAAGATCCGTATGTAAAGACTGGAAAATTACTCAAGTCAGACCAATACCCAAAAAGGGAACTAGGAGTAATCCGCTGAATTACAGGCCAATATCACTAACGTAGATTTGCAATAGGGTTTTGGAACATATACTGTGTTCGAACATTATGAAGTACCTCGAAGAAAACTATTTATTGACACATAGTCAGCACGGATTCAGAAAATATCGTTCTTGTGAAACACAACTGGCTCTTTATACTCATGAAGTAACGAGTGATATCGACAGGGGATGTCAAATCGACTCCATATTTTAAGATTTCCAGAAGGCTTTCGACACCGTTCGTCACAAGCGTCTTCTAACCAAACTGCGTGCATGTGGAATATCACCTGAGCTGTGAGACTGGATTCGTGATTTCCTCTCAGAAAGGTTACAGTTCGTAGTAATAGAAGGAAAGTTATGGAGTAAACTAGATGTAATATCCGGCGTTCCTCAAGGAAGTGTTATAGACCCTCTATTGTTCCTGATCTATATTAACGACATAGGAGACAATTTGAGTAACCCTTTTAGATTATTTGCAGATGATGCTGTTATTTATCGTCTTGTAAGATTATTAGAGGACCAAAACGAATTGCAAAATGATTTAGATAACATACATGTAAGGTGCGAAAAGTGGCAATTGACCCGGAATAAAGCCATGTATGAAGTTACTCACATGAGTACTAGAAGAAATCCGCTAAATTTCGATTACGCGATAAGTCACACATATCTGAAGGTTGTAAATTAAACTAAATACTTAGGGATTACAATTACAAATAACCTCAATTGGAACGACCACATACATAATTTCGTAGGTAGAGCAAATCAAAGACTGCGATTCATTGGCAGAATACTCAGAAGGCGCAAAAGATCCACTAAAGAAACTGCTTACACCACGCTTGTCCGCCCGATTCTGGAGAATAGCTGTGCGGTGAGGGATCCGCATCAGCTAGGACTGATGAATGACATGGAAAAGGTTCAAAGAAGGGCGGCTCGTCTTATCGCGAAATAGGGGATATTGTGCCACGGACATGATACGTGAATTTGAGTGGCAGTAATTAAAACAAAGGCGTTTTTAGTTCAAATGGTTCTGAGCACTATGGGACTAAACATCTATGGTCATCAGTCCCCTAGAACTTAGAACTACGTAAACCTAACTAACCTAAGGACATCACACAACACCCAGCCATCACGAGGCAGAGAAAATTCCTGACCCCGCCGGGAATCGAACCCGGGAACCCGAGCGTGGGAAGCGAGAACGCTACCGCACGACCACGAGATGCGGGCCGTTTTTAGTTGCGACGGGATCTTCTCATGAAATTTCAATTATCAGTTTTCTCCTCCGATTGCAAAAACATTCTGTTGCCAACCATCTGCATAGGGAGAAATGATCATGCGATAAAAGTAAGAAAAATCAGGTCTCGCACCGCAATATTTAAGCGCTCGTTTTCCCCGTGCGCCGTCGAGAGTGGGACGGTAGAAATAGCTTGAAGGTGGTTCATTGAACCCTCTGCCAGGCATTTAATTGTGAGCAGCAGAGTAATCACGTAGATGTAGATGTATATAAAGGACAGCCGTGGCAAAACAAAATCGAAGCTTTCACTGTGCAATAACAGTGGAAATGTTGCCGATGATAGTACCACCAAAGTGTAGTTACTAAACACAGTTTTCCGAAACTCCTTCACCAAAGAACACAAAGTAAATATGTTATAATTTGACCGATAACTGCTGCCAACATGTGTCACGTAGAAATAGGTATCCTCGGTGTAACAAAGCTGCTTAAATCACACAGTAAGGGCAAGTTCTCTGGTCCAGATTGTATGCCAGTTACATTCCTTTCAGAATATGCTGATACAATAGCTCCGTACTTAATAATCATACACAGAGCCTCGCTCGACGTTAGATCACTTCCTGAAGAATATAAAGCTGCACAGATGACACCAACCCCCATAAGAGAAAGCAGAAGTAATCCGATGAATTATAGATCCACATCGCTGACGTCTATCTGCAGTAGGATTTCGGGAATATACAGTGTTCGAACGTTATGAAATAACTCGAGCAAAATGATCTGTTGACACATGGAACGGATTCAGAAAATATTATTCTCGTGAAACACAACTAGTTCTTCACTCTCACGGAGTAGGGAGCGCTATCGACTGTAGAGCTCAGATTGATTCCCTATTTCTAGATTTCCAGAAGGCTTTTGACACATTTCCACATAAGCGACATCGAATGAAATTGTGTGCCTACGGAGTCATTTCTCAATTGTGCGACTGGATTCCTGGTTTCTTGTCGGAAATACCACAGTTCGTAGTAACTGACGGGAAGTCATCCAATATAACAGAGTTGGTATCAGGCTTTCACCGAGGAAGTGTTATAGGGGCCTGCTCAAAACAGTCTGTGGCATTAAGACTAAATTTTTGTCTGCCATTGTCCTAGCAGAGGCATTTGTTTTTGCTCATGATTGTTCTTCCCGACGTTCCTCGTGGCATTCAGTCGCTGTTGCCACCATTTTTTCTGGCCGGAAGAGGCTGAAGACTAAGAGATATAACACTTCATGAGGCATGGTGCTCGAATTCAGACGCAAAACCTATGACCTATTGTCGGAAAGATGCAATTCTTTGCCTATCTGGAACTGCCACAAATTACACCGTTACTCATAAAGTGTCTATGGTACAGATTAAGAGAATGAGATTAGCTTCTATTATTTTACGACTTAGAAGAATTTTCGTCTGTAACAAGGAGGACATTTGCTCTCCCAAACAGTTCTACTAACTTCTACTTTGAAATTTTCGTGCAAAAAAAAAAAAAAAAAAATGGTTCAAATGGCTCTGAGCACTATGGGACTTAACATCTGAGGTTATCAGTTCCCTAGAACTTAGAACAACTTACACCTAACTAACCTAAGGACATCACAAACATCCATGCCCGGGGCAGGATTCGAACCTGCGACCGTAGCGGTCGCGCGGTTCCACACTGAAGCGCCTAGAGCCGCTAGGCCACATCTGCCGGCAATTTTCGTGCAAATCTAGACAGTGGAATCAAATAGTGCTCATTCTTGTCCCATCATTTTAAGTGAGATACAGAGTTCATGGTGTTAAGCCTTTCAATGGTTTGAACTTTCACAGTGATGTAGGTATTAGTCATTCCATACAGTTTACTTCGTTTCCATGTTCAATACGTTTGGGAGGGGAAAAGTGAAATATTTAATTGTTACATAAAGAAAAGTCCAGTTCTCCATAGAGGTGGTTTGATAAATAATATTAATACACTTCAATAGAAGAAAAAGCTGATATTTATATTTTCTTTTCTTGCCTCCGAGTTACGTAGTTTGTAGAGGAGAATGACAACGGTTAACGATTTGTAATTCATTATGGCTATTCGACTCGTGGCGATATTTTCCAGTTGTGTTTTAGAAGCATCCAGTTTCTGTTGCCTGCTGATGTTTGTCTTCGTAAGTTTTTGGTTTCCTGATTATTTTCTCCTTACGACTCTTTACAGAACCTGATTTGAAAATGGACTATATTACTCGAACCTCATTCTTTCTAGTTGTCATTCTATGCCTGATGGGACTAGATCGTGAGTTTCCACGGTTTTATTTTCACTTCCTTGTAATTACTGTAATTTTTCGGAGTTCAGTTTCATGAAATTCCCACCGATGCAATCAGTCGCAGAGAAATCTGTGGCAAACATCCTTGTATCAATCCTTTATTTGCGTTGTCCACCATGACGATGTGATTTACATAGGTAGTATTACATTTTACAGACTGACGAAGTGAAGTGTTTAAGCGATTATAGAATGGTACATTTTGGGAATACTTGAACTAACATCGTTATTGTGCTTCATTAGTTTTCGTTCCTTCTTGAGAAAAACGAATAATATATGCAATAAATTTTACACATAATTTATTATTTTGCTGTTATCATTGCACGTCTGCTCAATGTTTTTCTCCCTGAAGCACACACAGAAACGCACTTTGTCGAAGTACACGAACTCGTAGTTGTTGTAGCGCTATGCTCCGCAAGCAAAACAGTCCTGTGGACTTGCGGGATAATGTTCGCAAAGGGAGCTGAGCAAGAACGAGCTGAAGAGCGGTACGGTTGATGTGTACGTAGGGGACTTGCAGAAGGCTTCTGCACGGTACTCGTCACACTATTTAGCTTCCAACTAATGCCCTAAATCCGGCTGGGAGAACCCTCGCCTAAGTAATCTCTCTCTAGGCGTAACACAGCAAGTGTGCTGCTAAGTCTTCCCCACAGTGCGCAGGGACGACGCCATGAGCTTACACTGCACTTGCCCGTTCGTCGCTATGCCTTCAGCAGATAAGTGGTTTAGTGAAAATATTTAAATTGCAGACGTCGAAACCTGTTATTTCAAATACGTCATTCTAGATTATCTTTATGAGTTTTAATGAGACTATTGGTGGGATTCCCACGCCCGGGTTCGCGGGTTCGATTCCCGGCGGGGTCAGGGATTTTCTCTGCCTCGTGATGACTGGGTGTTGTGTGATGTCCTTAGGTTAGTTAGGTTTAAGTAGTTCTAAGTTCTAGGGGACTGATGACCATAGCTGTTAAGTCCCATAGTGATCACAGCCATTTGAACCATTTTTTATTGGTGGGAAATGTAGAGCCTCGTACGCAAAACAGGAATTCTATCTACGACTGTGTCTGTGTGTCATAGATGGTACAGGGCGTAGCGATTAATTACATCTTACTATTTATCATCGGCCAGTGATACACTCATGTTCTAATTGGTCTAAAATAAACGTGATGATCTGTGACTGGAATTTGCTTAGCGACAAGATAGTACTGGTATCAGAAGTACCGAAGTTCCTAACTGAATCAGCGTCTTTTGTAGTACGTTCGTTTAACAACTGTGAAAGTGACACGGAAGTGCTTATACGACTCCAATGGCAGACACTAAAAAGGGGGGTTGCATCACGGTGTTATTTACCTTCAAATTTCCGAGTGAGTATGTCCCTAGAAGACTCAACCAATTAACAGGATTGTCAAAAACAGTATTGAAAAACTTGTGAAAATGTTGTAGGCAAGGTTGTGCTGAGAAATAACTTTAAGCAAAAATTCGACATGTTGAGCAGAGATCATTAGCACTGACGATAAGTAATCAAGCTACGGTTCCCCGAAAATTCAAACGGCCCGCGAGAGACGGTGTCATCAAATGCGAACTTCTTTTGGTTACTAAACCAAGGGAGCGGTAATAGAACTGGCGAGAGACAGTAGTAGGGATCGGACCCGATCCAAATGTCGCACAGTGTCGCCCGCTGACAACTACGCTAGGAGATCAACTGACACTAATTAAATCTTGTGTACCGCTTCAATTTGCGCAGTCAATGGCCTGATCGATTAACTTCAATGCCGGTTAACTCGGAAACAAGGCGACGAGTACCCTGTATTAAATCCTTCTACGTATAACTCGCGGCAAGACCGTGATAGTAGAATTAGGTGCTAGCTCACACGTAGAGCTACCACTAACCTTTCTTTCCAAGATCCATTAACGACCCTCGAGAGCTGCTCTCATATCGTATACTCCCTTAAGCAGAATATAATCGTTAGTTAATTTTTAACATTACTACTGTCCGATCACTGACAACTTTTTAGGTGCTTGACAGCGCATCTCTCTATATGCGACACATTACATAGTATTACGATTTCAAAAAGAGAAGCACATAACAGCTTCATAAAATATGCACTTCTCATTACAAAAACGAAAATATAAGCGGCATAGCTTGACAGAACACTACAAAGCGTCGTATCACAAAAGAATAATAGCGTCAAGATGAAAATGTAGGTTGAAAGCTACAGAAAAAAAATGAATAGCTCATATCTAGTACATTACCCTCATTCTATCAGATACGTTGCTGCAGTGAGAGGTGAGTCCCACCGTAGAGCTCGCGATCCTCGACAATTGCTGGGTTATCCATGCTACATCGCCTTTAATTTTCTGTCATCCATAATTGGTACTACGTCCGTTAGCTCTGTCACATTTTGACGATGTATTAAACTGTACATTGCTAAGTTTAATGCCGCTGATAGACAGCGAGAACACTCGAAGATAGGATATCGGAGGTACAATGCAGAGAGCAGACAAATGTGTTAGCGCTTAGGTTACAGCTGGCAAACAGTAAAGGACGAAGCTTGCCAGCTGCAGACGCACTGGAAAGTTATCCCAGAGTAGAAGTTTCACTTCAGAGAATTAACTGGTAACTCCATCTATCGCGTAAACGCGTAGCAGGACGTCGCTGTAGAAGATGTTGTCATAGAAGCACGTCTTAACATAGGCAGCAAGCTTGATACTTTCCCCTGAGTACTGCAACGTCAGTTACACCACTGGCCATTAAAATTGCTACACCACGAAGATGACGTGCTACAGACGCGAAATTTACCCGACAGGAAGATGATGTTGTGATATGCAAATGATTAGCTTTTCAGAGCATTCACACAAGATTGGCGCCGGTGGCGACACCTACAACGTGCTGACATGAGGAATGTTTCCAACGGATTTCTCATGCACAAAAAGCAGTTGACCGGCGTTACCTGGTGAAACTTTGTTATGACGCCTCGTGTAAGGAGGAGAGATGCGTACCATCACGTTTCCGACTTTGATAAAGGTCGGATTGTAGCCTATCACGATTGCGGTTCATCGTATCGCGACATTGCTACTCGCATTGGCCGAGATCCAATGACTGTTAGCAGAATATGATATCGGTGGGTTCAGGAGGGTAATACGGAACGACGTGCTAGATCCCAACGGCCTCGTATCACTAGCAGTCGAGATGACAGGCATCTTATCCGCATGGCTGTAACGGATCGTGCAGCCACGTCTCGATCCCTGAGTCAACAGATGGGGACGTTTGCAAGACAACAACCATCTGCATGAACAGTTCGACGACGTTTGCAGCAGGATAGACTATCAGCTCGGAGACCATGCCTGCGGTTACCCTTGACGCTGCATCACAGACAGGAGCGCTTGCGATGGTGTACTCAACGACGAACCTGGGTGCACGAATGGCAAAACATCATTTTTTCGGATGAATCCAGGTTCTGTTTACAGCATCATGATGGTCGCATCAATGTTTGGCGACATCGCGGTAAACGCACATTGGTAGCGTGTATTCGTCATCGCCATACTGGCGTATCACCCGGCGTGATGGTATGGGGTGCCATTGCTTACACGTCCCGGTCACCTCTTGTTCGCCTTGACAGCGCTTTGAACAGTGGACGTTACATTTCCGATGTGTTACGACCCGTGGCTCGACCCTTCATACAGTCCATGCGAAACCCTACATTTCAGCAGGATAATGCACGACCGCATGTTGCAGGTCCTGTACGGGCCCTTCTGGATACAGAAAATGCTCGACTGCTGCTCTGGCCTGCACATTCTCCTGATCTCTCACCAATTGAAAACGTCTGGTCAATGGTGGTCGAGCAACTGGCTCGTCACAATACGCCAGTCACTACTTTTGATGAACCTTGGTATCGTGTTGAAGCTGCATGGGTAGATGGGTAGCTGTACCTGTACACGCCATCCAAGCTCTGTTTGACTCAATCCCAGGCGTATCAAGGCCGTTACTCCAGCCAGAAGTGGTTGTTCTGGGTACTGATTTCTCAGGATCTATGCACTCAAATTGCGTGGAAATGTAATCACATGTCAGATCTAATACAATATCTTTGTCCAATGAATACCCGTTTATCATCTGCATTTCTTCTTGGTGTAGCAATTTTAATGGCCAGTAGTGTAGATAGCGTTATTTAGACCCCTTAGATCGTCGACTTTCTTACTGCGAGTATCCTGTCGGGTTCCAAAACAAACCTGCTATCACTGGAAATGCAGAACTACCATCCTCTGTCTTCCCTCTCTCCAATGTTAGGACACGACAGCTTCTTTTAGCTAGCAAAATGCCACGAGTGAGGGACATAGATATTCATTACGCAAAAGTGTAATACTTCGTTTCCGAAAACGGCTGCGATAAATTTTAGCTAGCCTCCTCTAAAAAGCGTAATGCAAATATACAAATTATTAGGATGGTGCCACCGATCGACTCGTGCCAATTAACCGATGGTATATGGGAGTATACCATTCCTTAACGGGTAAGAGCGTGTTTACTCTCTTTGCCCTCAGGGGAGCAGTCTTGTCCTTGAGTGATTTGTGACTATCTCCGGTGATGGGTAAGGCGTGGTACGTTGCCACGTGGCTCTATATTGTGGTCGAATAAAAAAGTCCGTCTCGTCGCCATTCTAATTCTCGTGCGCTCCTGCAGAACAGTCCTGACTATAAACTTACTGGAGAACCTTGAGAAGGAAGTTAGCCTGAGTTCGCACGACACTGAGAGCTATCACTCCGTAACTCCAGAACGATCCCATAAGAATAATTATTTGTGGAGAACTTTACGTCAAACTAGCTTCGGATCGCAACTGTAAATTAAGACTGAACATTTGCCTTTTTTGCCTGCTATGGTTAATACTGTACTGCTGTCTTTCTCTGCCGGCCGTGGTGGCCGACCGGTTCTAGCCGCAACAGTCTGGAACCGGGCGACCGCTACGGTCGCAGGTTAGAATCCTGTCTCGGGCATGGATGTGTGTGATGTCCTTGGGTTGGTTAGTTTTAAGTAGTTTTAAGTTCTAGGGGACTGATGACCTCAGAAGTTAAGTCCCATAGTGCTCAGAGCCATTTGAACCATTTCTTTTCTTTTTTTTGTCTTCCTCTGTGTCGTCTGCTAACTCTTGAGAATAGTGTTTGAAAGCTTTCAACATGGCTGTCTTTCAACCATCGTATATAAATTACATTGGAGAACTAACACAGCCAACCTGTTGCAATTAATTGTTTAATGCATTTACCTACGTTTCGATACATCTAGGGATGTCTTCATCAGAATAACAAGTTTAAAACCCGTCAAGATACATTCGGAGACGGAAAAGTCAGAGTTTATAGCAGACATGCTCAAGTCAAAAACTAAAAACATTCCACCCTTTGTTACTCACACCTTGCAAGGAACAACATCAATCGTTTTAAATTTTTCATTCTGATGAAGACATCCTTAGAGGTGTCGGAACCTAGATAAATGAATTCGACCATTATTTGCAACCAGCTGGTTGTGTTGTTTCTCCAGTGGATAGCGTTTAACTATTAAATTTGCCACATTAGCTGGGACACCTTTTGTAACGTGTAAATTTGCGATTTAACGATGTCTTATTTAAACCTGTTATTCTTTCTCTCGTATAGTTCAGTCTCATGTTATCCTTAGTATCTGTTATTACCATTTCCAAGGCTCCGATGGGCTTGTTATGTTTACACCTCACAATTGTGCTCAACTAAAAGTTATTTATCGACTTCAATTCGCCAATTCAGGCGTACATTGCTTATTAAATACTGTTATTTTATTAAATATTGTGATTTGTTTTTAAGGAAATATTATGTTCTGAAATTTAATTTCCGGATAAGTTTAATCTTGTGAAAGTTTGTGATTCTGTTAGCTATCTGAAGGCTTTTACTGCGAATGAAATGTTTCTCTCCTGTTAAATGTTGATGCAACTCTCCAAGCATCCGTAGAAGACGGTCTGTTAGGATGCTTCGATACTTATGCTAGTTGAGTGTTCCATTTAACTATCCCACACCACACGTTTATACGTGATGCACGCTTACATTCCATCAGAAGAACTCAACAGGGATTCTCAACAGACAAATAGTGCATGTTTCTGAAATTTACCAGTACATTACTGATAAATGTGGCAACAGAAGCAGGAAGATTCTTTTGCCCTCTTCTGTCGGCAATTGTTGCCTTCTGTTACGTTGGCTAGTTGTTACACTACCACTTTCGTGTAACAGGTTGAAGAGGTTACAAGTGCCCAGACGGCTGACGTCTATTGCGATATCTTACCGCTTATACCGTACAAGAAAGAACTGCATTCTTCCTACACTCGTCATACACTACGAGCGTGTCTGCTTTTGCGGCATTGGTAAATCCCATCGTCGACTTACAACCTGTTGCTTGGGCCTACTGCACTACATTCCTGCAACAAACAACACTGACCATCAAATTTACCCTGCTTTAAATTTTTTTAATGTTAATAAGCAATGTTTCATTTAAATAGTGAACGTTTGCACACAAAATACACTTTCTACGTGTTACTACAATCCGCTGAGCGGCTAACAACACGAGCCCTTGGCTACCAATCCATTCTGTGAAAACTGCACGTCAGTAGCACATTCCATTTCTGCAATATTTTGCTGTGCAAGTTTTAGGTGATTCACTCTGTATATTGCAAAATATTTTCACGGTATCTTCCGTTTTTTCTATCGTGTTTCGGGTTCGATTCCCGGCGGGGTCAGAGATTTTCTCTGCCTCGTGATGGCTGGGTGTTGTGTGATGTCCTTAGGTTAGTTAGGTTTAAGTAGTTCTAAGTTCTAGGGAACTGATGGCCATAGATGTTAAGTCCCATAGTGCTCAGAGCCATTTGAATCATTTATATTGTGTTTACATGTTCCTTCCATTTCTTCTTACAACTGAAGTGCCTATTTTTCTTTTATATCAAATATTTTAAACTCATTTCTGACAGCGTCGTTATCTAATCTATCTTGTAGTTTACGTAGTTTAACTAACCTAAGGTTTTTAATTTCTGATATCACGCTTCGATTAATGTCATCGTTGTTTGCTCTCGATGATGTTTGGTTCAAATGGCTCTGAGCACTATGGGACTTAACATCTGAGGTCATCAGTCCCCTAGAACTTAGAACTACTTAAACCTAACTAACCTAAGGACATCACACACATCCATGCCCAAGGCAGGATTCGAACCTGCGACCGTAGCGGTCGCGCGGTTCCAGACTGTAGCGCCTAGAACCGCTCGGCCACCCCGGCCGGCGATGATGTTTGGTTTGTGTAACGCTCAACTACGCGGTCATCAGAGCCCGTACAAAGTACCAATTTTTACACAGTCCACTTTCTTTTCACAATCCATTGTAGTCGCTCTCACAAATGATAATGTTAATGAAATGATGAGAACAACACAAACACCCGGTCCCCGGGCAGAGGTGTTTGCTGTCGAAACCTCAGATCCGTCGCGTTTCTTTAGTTACCGTTTCGTTTAACGTTTTTCTTCCAGTTCCAAGGACTCTCTGAAGTTTTGAAGTTTCATTTTTTATGTCTTCATCGTGATCAAAAGAAATATCTTAGCCAGGCAGTTCAAATGACGTACTTGCTCGATTATTTTATTTTGTACCACTGTTTCTTTCCTCGCAATGAAATTGCATTAGTTCTTTTTTCATAGCTATGCTGAAATTATAATTTTGGCCAATCTGCTTTAAATTAAAAATATTTCGTTGTATTTCTTCTTATGATGTAGCTATTATAGTTTATTTATCAGCATAAATTACTAGTTTCATATAATGGTTCCTCTACAGTTTATCCTTTTAGTTTCCTCATTCCACCTGCAATGCACTGGCGTGTAGAACTTAAGGATGAAAGTAACGTCCGAATGATGTGACACCGGTAACACAGCTGGATAAAACGTGGTTCATGTAAATAAGATCTGCTATAGTGTAGCGTAGAAGGTAACTAAAATAAATAGGCAGTGAGACGACGAACAGAAACGACACTTTAATCAAAGAAGTCAGTGCGTTTTGTAATGGTCCCTTGGTCATTACTCTTAACAGAGTGTGTAATCACCGGGAAGGGCAAAGAATGCTCTCACACGTGCTCCCATACTGTCCACAAAGTCAGTTCCGTTCCTCCACTGGCGTCGCTGACAACTGGTGGTAGTGCGTGTCCCCATCGCATCCTACAGGCGCTCGATGGGATTAAGTCTCGGAAACGGGCAGGCAAGTGCATTTGCCGGATATCCGCCCCTTCCAAAACCCACTCACCTAAGCAGTTCGATACGGTCGCGCATTGTCACCCATTAAAATGATCAGACATAAAGGCTTCCGTGAGGCTGACCAGTGAGTGTATCATATCCAAAGATCTGGAGTTCAGTTCAACCATGCAATATTTCTGTTACCCGTAACCACAAGACCCTTTTTTTTCTTCTTTTTTTTGTTTTTGTTTTCTTTTTTTTCTTTTTTTTATATATAAAATATTGTGAAGTAGAATGCAGTCAAAAGATACGGCCATGTATGACACATATTTTGAGACTCTCAAACTTACTCATCAAAACCAATGGGATACTTCTTGTTTGCAAGAAACAAAGTTTCGCAATACAGCTAAAGGGAATAAATCGAAAACTGTAATTTTATAAATACATCAAAAAAAAGTTTTTGGTCATTTGTTATCTTACGGTTCCATGGTGGGTAAAAGATTAAAGCTTCTCAGTCAATGCAACAAAAAGATATGGTCATTTACGTCACATATTTTGATACTCACAAACTCGCTCGTCAAAACCTATAGAGTACTCCACGTTGACCTACAATAAGGAAGTTTGGCAAGAAGCAAGGTTTCATAGTGCAAGTAAAGGAAAAAAATCCGAATATAGTGAATCTGTAATTACATCACGCAATAAAACCATAACATTCTTGAAAATCTTGGAATCCCTGGGACCGATATCTTGCCAGTATCAGTTCCGAAAACCGGCAAAAATGGTGGAGATTCTCGATTCCCGGCATAGAAAAACTGTCTTTGTATGTAATGAAGTTTGTATGGAACCCATAGTACGTTTTTAGTTATAAGAAGTTTTGGTTATTTTTCTTATTTAGATAGGGTGCTTTGAAAAGGAGCTTTTCGTCTCATAAAATATCGCTGTTTATTCGGATAGAATACAAATCGCTGGGAATGGCATCCAAGAAAAATCCCAATGAAAAAGGAGTGACCGTAGGACAATGAAACTTCTGTAAGGACATGCGAAAAAGAAACAACGAATAAACCTATGAAAGAAACTTTCAATTTCCACATGAGACGGTAAGATTTGTACAAGGATACAAAAGTTACTCAGTGTGACGCCCATCTGCACTTGTGACAGCCTGGAACCCCATTGGAAATTGCTCTACGGCTGTTAGAATCAATCAGAAGACAGGGAAAATTACTTTGTAATATGTGTATCGACCTATAACTCGCAACACGAGGTAATTGTCTGCAACTGCCACGAAAATTTTTACAGTTCCGTTACTTATATATAAGAGGAACGCAAAGCCACTAAGCTGGGTCTAAGTTATTGATTATGGGAGTAGAAATGGTCTGTTAGGATATTCCTAATACTTGTCTGTTTTGAATTTAATTATGACTCCCGGAGGAGTTCGCAAAAATTGCCGTAGCGGACGGTATTTCACGTCCACTAGGCGGGGTATTGGTAAAAGTTTTCAACTAGCAATAATCGCACCTCGGATAAACCTCATCTTTTTTTTTTTTTTTTTTTTTTTTTGGGGCCTGCTTCCTCCCCTATAGCCCTTCCTTTTCCTCTCCAAGAATGCCGCCATCCGCTAGTGTCGACGCAGCACGTAAAGCAGGGTGCTGTTTGTAGCAAGATGTATTGCCATAAACCGAAAATAAAAAACCGAGGCACACTCTGCTATGCCTCGGGGGCGACGACACACTACTCAGTAATACACCTCTCGCTGCAGGTGTGAAGCAAGTGATGGTTTAGAAACTAAAAAGAAAGAAATAATGAAGGCAAATGAAAAGCATGGACGGCAGCACACATAAATGAAAACTAAACTGGCGAGATAATCTCATCGCCCATGAATTAACTAAGTAATAATCCTCTAAGATTATTTACGTGGTTTCTGATTTCCCAATAATTTCCCATACAAAGTTCACACAATCCCCATGTTATCAATTGTCATATCATTAGTAACATAGAATAGTCTACTCTAGTGATGCCCAGAAGGCCAATGTCAAATCTGGGGTATAGGCAAGTCCAGGGTAGTTTGAAGGCCGAGTGACATAGCTCCAGGGGTAAACTCAGGCAATTCCAGGACGAGGTGCCTTAGTCAACCCGGAACACCTTTTGATACCCATGAACCATTGCAACTTTCAGAAATCTGGCAAAGGTAGTGGTATATTTCCGGTCAGATTCCGCCAGGCGATGCTGGCTCCACAGGTAGTCCATGAAAGAGACAGCATCGGTGAGGGAAAGGTCATAGATCGTGAAAATGGTGTGGCCCAAGAGCCACACCATTGCGTTACGTCGTGTTCGGGGGTTGGACTGAATATCAGGGGTAAGGAACCAGTCGATCGACACATTGTCTGGTGTCGTCCCACCGATCAGCGCTAATAGCACACGTGCAAGGTTCCACACTTCTTGGACGTGAGGGCATAAGAGACGATGCTCTCTGGTGTCTACGTCACCACATCGGCCGCAAGCAGCCGATGGCCGTAGGCGGATGGCCGCCAGTCGATGATTAGTGGGTATTAAATTGTTGACGACACGATACCATAGCGCCGAAACTTCCGTGGGAAGGGCTGGGTTGTTGACATTAGCCCAAGCTTGGTGCCAGATGACCGACGGTCGTCTGTCCTCTAATTTATGTGGTGTGGGCTGGCCTCGAAGTGCCTGGTAAAGGCGCTTCGACGTGCGCGCCTTGTCAGTGGCCACTGTTAAGACGTAACTTTGATTGAGGTAATAGTCCTTGACTGTCGTCATCCGGAACGGAATATGCGTCAAATATACTGGTGCACGCGCCGATCGTGGACGATAACGGTCGAAAAGAACCGCTGTTGTCCCACCTGGGTCAGTTTCGCGCAAAGTGGCGATACGGTGAATCAGGAGGGCCGCACATTTGCGGGTAAAGTCGATGAGTCCAAGGCCACCATCGACTTTTGGCAGTGTACAAGTCTGCGCATCAACTTTGAACAGTGTATGCCGCCACAAGAGCCAGTATACTGCTCGTGAGATGGCTCTGCCGATTTGTTTCGGTAGCGTAAGGATTTGTGCTACATACCATGCCCGTGAGAGGATGTAGGTATTAATCAGTTGGATTCGTTGATGGAGGTCGAGGCGTCGATCAGCGTGGCTCACGCAAAGTCCTCTGATGCGCGTGAGAAGCCGCCTCCAAGTGAGTGTTAACATACGCTGCGGGCAGGCAGTCACCTCAAGGCCCAAGATACGTTGTTCCCCCACAACTCGGTACCATGGGCGTTCGATGGTCAATGATCGTGGTCCTAGCGGGAGCAGCACCGTTTTGTTGGAATTTAACATGGCACCGGATGCTCGTTCATAAACGTTGAGAACTCGGCGAACGGAATCGATGTCCCTGGCGTTTGCAACGAACACACCGACATCATCCGCGTATGCCGCACTGCGGAAGGTGACGCCTGGGAGAGCGACACCATCGACCATCCGTCCGATGTCACGCAGCATGGGGTCCAGCGCTAAAGCGAACAAATACATTGACAGGGGACACCCTTGTCGAACTGATCGTCTGATGGGAATCGGTCGTGATCGGCAGCCGTTCACAACAATTGTGGAATTTGCTGCATCCAAGAAGTGCCGGATGATTCTTATGAAGCGCTTCCCAAAACCCATCCGCGACATAACGGCCAGCAGGTAATGGTGGGAGACCCTGACAAAGGCACCGGCGAAATCTAGGGACAGAATTGCAGCCGGGGTTCGAGCGTCGGCGGTGAGTAAGACCGCATCACGGTATATAGAAGCGGCGGTGAAGATGGTTCGAGTCGAAACGCCACATGATTGAGTGGGGCAAAGTACCGTATTCATGACTTGTTTAAGACGTGAAGCCACGCTTCGTGCCATCAACTTATAATCAGTGTTAAGAACGGTGATGGGACGCAGGTCTTTAGCCCGACAGTAACCGGTGACCTTTGGAATAAGGGCAATGCGTCCAGCTAGAAAGTCGGCGGGTAGTTCGCAACCAGCAAAAATCTCCTCGCACATTTTGCAGAAGCGGTCCCCTAACAGGTCCCAAAATTGTTGGTAGAATTCATAAGGGAGACCTTCGGGGCCAGGTGATTTGTTTCCCGGGCAGGCGCGGAGGACAGAGGTGAGGTCAGCGAGTGTGAGTGGCTCGGTTAAACAGTCGCGGTCTCGACGGTCCAAGGAAGTCGGGACCCCACCGATAAGTGCTCGTTGGGCGGCGACGTCTACCGCAACATCCTGGAAGAGGTGCGTATAATGGTCTGTTAGGTGTTTGAGGACTCCACGGTGATCTGTGAGGCGCGTACCATCGTCTGTTTTAAGGCGTAGAATGGCGTTCTTCTTTGCACGATTCCTTTCACAGGCAAGGTGATAGATGGATGGCCTCTCGCCGTCAATCGGGGTTGCAGATCGGCACCTCACCATCATCCCCTCGGCCTTCTCCCGAGAGAAGCGAAGGATTGTCGCTTTAATTTTGTTGAGGCGCATGCGTAGCTGGTCATACCTGTCGGCAGGAAGGGTTAGTGCATCATTGAGACATTGTTGATAGAAGTCTAACGTGCTACGCTTCCAGTGTGCGACTTCGCGACTATGTTGCTGGATGACACGTCGCAGCCGTGGTTTCGCACAGCGGAGCCACCAAACCACAGTGGTAGGGTACTTTGAAGCAGTAGCGATGCAATCCCGCCATGTTTTCGTGACAAGTGTGCGAAGTTCGGGCGTTGGGAGATGAAGTGTATTCATCTTCCAATAGGTGCCCCGAGGAAACGGGATTGGACCCGTGATATGCAAGGAGCAAGAGTATGCACAGTGGTCACTGAAGGCCACAGGAATGACTTGGGCGGCACAAAGGGCAGGAATCAAATCAGTAGAGACATACACACGATCAATACGGCTTGCCCCAGTGGGATATATGTGAGTAAATTGTGTGTAGGCGGGGTGAAAGTGGCGCCACGTATCATTAAGGGCAGCCGCCCGAAGGAGTGAAGCGAGCGCTTCACACCTCATAGGCGTTGGGACCTGATCAGCATCGGCTACCACACAGTTGAAATCTCCGCCAAATACGATAGGACGACGAGCTGTCAAGATAGGGGTGATAACTGACGTAAAAAGTGTTGTTCAGTCATGCCTGTGAGTAGCTCCTGAAGGAGCATAGACATTGATAAAAAGTACATCTCGAATGATACATGCAAGAACGCGACCATTGGGTAGTGTTGTAATATCGGAAGGAGTCAACTCGGATCTGTATAGCAAGGCGGTGCCCCGCCTGGCGTCAGGATCGATGTTATATAGTGCCTCATAACCAATCAGGTCAGAGAGAAAGGGGGCACAAACCTCCTGGAGAAAAACCACATCGAATGCACCAAGGCGCAGAAAGTCTTTCAGAGAGCGTAGTTTTACTGGGTTGGAGTTTATATTGACTGTTAAAAGGGAGAGGGCCCCCGGCGGACGGTCAATAGCAGGCATGAAAAAGCAACACAGAGAAGGTAACGGCAGATAAGGTCATGGTCGGATGTAAGCAGGTGTGTAGGCATCGAAGCTGTAACCCGGCTACATCACCCCGGATGTGAGAAACAAGTATCAGGCGGCTCATATGGGAACGAGCCCACTCAATCACGCATGTCATCGTCTTCGTCGTCAGCCCAGTTCAGTCCTCCCCCATCGGCGGGATAGTCCGAACCAGGCGGCGCAGACGGCTCAGTCGCAGCGGAATGTAAGAGGGTGCGAGTGCGCTGCAGCGGCTGTTCGCTACTCTGTTCATTTTTACGTTTTGCAGGGATCGCTCCCCGATCTCGTGATGAACTAATAAGCGCCTCTAATTGCCGAGCAACTTTCCGCATACCGTCCGAGCGGTCAGCGGAAACAGACCGGGTAACTGATGAGGCCTGAGATTCAGCCTAACTGCTGCTCTCAGGAGGGGGACGTATGACGCCCTCTTCCTCCGCCTGCTGTTCTCGGCTCGCCTTCTTGCGCCTATGACGACGGCGGGGCGACTTAGCGTCATCTGCCGGTGCGGGTGGGGGAGGAAGCACTACCTCCATCTGTTCAACAGTGCCAACATCCCCGGCCACAGCAGGCGCACCAGTCGCCTCCGGCGGTACTGCCACTACGGGCGTCTGGTCCGGGACAATCTCAATAGGGCTGTCAACAGATGCACTAGGTACCGGTTGCACCTCTCCTGACGGACCCGGAGTCGATTCGTCAGTTCGATCAGCGGTTCGGTGGGCAGCACCCGCCACTATCTCGCTGAGAAGGGGCACAAGGTTGTCACCTTCAGTGCGGTCCCGCGGCAGTTGCACAGGGCGCCTGCGCGGGCAGTCCACGCGTAGATGCTCCGTAGATTGACAGAGGGAGCATGTCTGTGGTTGCCCTATATAGGTAACCTGGGCCCTTGTACTCGCAATGTTTAAATATGACGGTATGTGCTGGCGGAGGTCCATACGAACACTACGGACTCCGCTGTTGCCCTGGAAACGGTAGGCACTGCCCCATTTTTCATTCGTGATGCTAAGCACCTTGCCATACCGCGATAGAACGCGGCCGATTACGTCATTGGGACACTCAGGGGGCACGTTAAATACCCGCACAGTCCGTATCCCAAAACCAGATGGCACTATATGTACTGTTCCGACTGTCCCATCGAAGTAGCGGAACGGATGTTCGCCTGCGAGTGCCAGGCCATACTTTTCGTATTTCGCTTGGTCGAGAAATTTCACAAATAGCGAGAATAAGACAAAATCCAGTTGAAAAGTGTCAACGTCGTTTTCCGGTACTTGCAAATCACCAAATATCCACTCCTGTATTTCAAAGGCCGTTGGCCGTCTCGCCGCCCTGTCGAATACACATTGTATACTGTTCGACCGGTTCGACATTTCACCGCAAAAATTTGCAACGCTGGAAAGCCAAGAGCAAACGAAACGACCACGAAACACGACCCGTGACCAGCGACCCGCTACAGAGCACAGCGGACCGCTCCGACCGCGGGGTGGTTCATCGGTTACGATATTGCCACTGCTCGACTAGAACCATCTTCTTCAGGGTGTGCGGTCTTCACCCTGGTTGGTAGAGTCCCTGCAGGATTGCCTGCACTGCCTCCATTCATCTCTTTGACGATATGTTGGTAATTCTTCTCTTCTTTTTTTTCGTGTCTTCTCGTTGGCCCTTTTCAGGATATATATTGGCTTCTGGGTTGCCCGCGTGTGCGGGCAACGGTGCTTGTCCGTGGACAGGCCGTCTTCAGTGCTCCCGGCGCGGACGGCGTTGGGAGCGTCTTATTTCGACGGCTGTTTAACAGCCGCCGGTGAGGCCATCATCACTGTTTCAGCCACTCTCTGTAGCGTGTCGGCAAGGTGAGTTACCTTGTCGATTGCCGCAGAGAGTGCTGAAATTGCTGCGGCCAGCCCTCCTTCCAGCGCTGTTGTTGTGGCGCCTTGGCTGGCTGCTGCTGTGTGGCGTGAGACGGCTGGCGCGTTGCCGCGCCTTTCGCCTCCCGTCGTCTCGTTGTCTTCTCTGCGCGCCTTCCCGTGGAGTTGGTAGGCGCGCTGGTCATCTGGCGTGCGCTCGCGCGCACGTTTTCTGACGCGGGTGCGCCAGCTTCGGTTGCCCCCTTCAGTGGGGACGGTGGTGGCAGCATTGGCTGCCGACGTCTGTCTGGCTTGTGCCGGCCGCCTCGCCGGTTTTGCGCCTGGGCGCGGACGGCGGAGGGAGCGGTCGGCAGTCGTCTTCGCCTGCTGCCCGTTTTGGCGAGCTATTGCGGCTTTGAAGACTTCGCAGCCGCGGTAGCTCGCCACGTGTGGGCCGCTGCAGTTTGCACACTTGGGCGCGTGCGCCCTCGGCAGCGGACACAGTCTGCTGGCATGGGCCCCGGCACACTTAACGCACTTCTCGGGGAAGGAGCAGTGGCGAGCCACGTGCCCCATCCCCTGGCAGCGAAAGCATTGCACCAGGCCCCTCTTCTGTTTTAGGTTTTCGACGGTGACCTTTGTGTTGGCCACCCTCGTCACCTGGTAGAGCCGCCTGTTTTCTGGTGTATCGGTGGCGATAACCAGAAGTGACGGCGACTCCTTGTGGCTGACGTGCGACTTCACGCGCGTCACGTTGCGCACGCTGAAGTCGAGGTCTGTCAGCTCCTCTCGTAGCAGCTCCGGTTGAGCTGCCATCGGTAGTCCCTTAAAGACTATCTTCAATAGTCGCTCGGGGGCGGCGGCGTGTGTGAACCAGTGGAGGCCCTGGTTTGACGCCTCGCTCGTCACCCGGATGTAGTCGTCGGTGTTGGCGACTTGTAGCCGCACAAGGTTCCCTGCCGCAGCTCGCAAGGTGAAGTCGGCAGTCGTCCACTGCCTCACGAGCTGCAGGAAACCCTTA
This sequence comes from Schistocerca nitens, assembly GCF_023898315.1. Lineage (NCBI taxonomy): Eukaryota > Metazoa > Arthropoda > Insecta > Orthoptera > Acrididae > Schistocerca > Schistocerca nitens. The sequence goes on along the minus strand of NC_064621.1, from coordinate 475,044,835 downwards.
TAGTCTTCTGCCACCTCGAAGACTATGGGCGGCGGCCTCCGGTGCGACCGTCCGGTGGTGGGGACGGTTTCTTCTTCATCATCTTCGTTTGAACAGCCTGCTTTGGCGGCGGTCGTGGGCGCCGGCCGCTCTGAAGTAGGCTGTTCAGTCGTATTTTCGACCGCAAGTGCCACAAAGCGGTTTGCGGTCGAAGTGGGCGGCGGTGAAGGCGTCTTCCTGTATCTGGCCGCACGTTTCGACGTGACGGTCGTCCAGGTCGACCCCGCATCGCTGTCATCAGGTAGGGCCCGCCGTCTGCCCCCGTTTGTAGAAACAGCAAGCTGCTTCTTCTTCTTTGGCGTCTTTTTGGCGCCGGTTTCTGCGGTGGTGTAGGGCCTTTTGCGCCGCTCGCCCGCTGGGCGTTGCTGCGCGCTGGCCTTCACCCTTTGCTTCCTCTTGTCGGCCGGTAGTGCTCCGTGCACTACTATGTCATCTTCACCAGATTCGTCGTCCATGTGGTAGTCCGTGGACGGTGGCCGGGTCATCCTAGGCGGCGGGTCAGACGGGGCCGCCGGGGGAGCACGCTCCTCCGGACGGCGGTCAGCCACACCAACATCTCCAGTCGTCGTATGTGGGGGGCCGGATGAGGCCGTCGGCCGAGCAGGCTCGGCCGAACGGCGATCCGCCACACCCATAGCTCTACTCAGCGATCCTCGGAACTCCGGGCGTGCCCACGACATCTCTGCGCGCTGCCGGAGCGACGACACTGCAATCACCATAACGATCAAGGTGGAGAATGATAGTGAGTGCATTGCGTTTTCCACCTTTCAGTATATGAGGGTTGTAGAAACCAAAACCAACTGCGGGAACGCCTTGGGCTGCGGATCGGAGCCGCCAGGCGGGGAAGCCGCCGGCGGTGGAGCACGCACCACCGGGTAAACACAAGGACGAGTCGGACGACAGACCAACGAAAACTGACAACAACCGACCACGACCGACTATGACCGACACAACAAGGAAGAGATAAACAACGGAGGCTTGTGGAAACAACAACAGCAAACACCAAACAGCAACAGTAAATCCACTCGGAACGAGAGCCAGGCAAATGTCAACAACGAGCAAAGACCAGAACGCAATACCGCCGAGATAGAAACGAAATCCAGAGCGGGTACCAGACTGACTGGACTAGGGTTTTTCTTTTATTTATTGTGATTTCATTCCCTTGCCCCATATGGGCAGGGGAGGGCTGTCAGCGGCACAATCCGCCGCTCTTCAGCCGAGTGACATAACAACTTAAAATAAGAATAAAATGTTACATACATAAGGCGAGAAAGGGGAATATAAAACAGAATAATGGGAGAAAATGGAAGTAAAAAATAGACTAACACGGAGACGTTCATGGAGGACAGTTAAGTCACCAGAAAGTTAAAAAACACTGTTGGCGAGTCTTCAAAACTCAGAGAAGACACTGAATGGACATGCACACGTTAAGAGTCGGCCACAGTAGTAAAAACACTCTGGAACAACACAATTAAAACCCACTTGGAGCACACACGACGAAGAATAAAACAGAAAGGCGGGACCTGCCGAGGGAAAGGGCAGAGAGGATGGAAAAGGAGGGGAGAGCATGGGACAGCAGGGGAAGCAGTGGGATGAAGAGAGGAGGGGCATCAGTGGGTACATGAAGAGGCAGGAGACACGTGTGGCGGGAGATGAAGAGGGAAGACAGGGCAGGAGGGAGCGCAGAGACATGGAAAGGAGGCACAAGAGATGGAGGGGGAGTAGGAGGGGGAAGCCACTCAGGAGAAGGGAGGGGGAGGAGAGGGAGCCCTGAGGAGGAGGCAGGAAGATGTCAGGGAAGGGTAGATGTCAGGGTGAAGCTCATCATCTGGGAGGGGTTGACGGTGGAAGTTGCGTAGGGAAAGGAGATGGTGTGGTGATGAAGAGAGGGGGGGACACAACGGTAAATGCGCGACAACTGCTTGGGGGTGTACAGGAAGGGAGACACCAGGGGGTGAGGGGGATCAAGGCGGCGGACAATATATATTGTGCAGATGTGTTCAAGGAAAAGGAGAAGGTGGGGGAAGGGGACGAGGTCGTAGAGGATGCGCGTGGGGGACGGAAGGCGGATGCGGAAGGCGAGGCAGAGCGCATGGCGTTCGAGGATTTGGAGGGCTTTATAGAACCGGGGAGGGGCGGAAATCCAAGCTACGCTGGCATAACAGAGGATGGGGCGGATCAAGAATTTGTAGGTGTGAAGGATGGTTGAAGGATGCAGACCCCACATCCCGCCGGACAGGAGTTTCAGGAGGAGGAGGCGGTTGTGAGCTTTGTTTTGGATGGTAAGGAGATGGGGAGTCCAGGTGAGGTGGCGGTCGAGGCCAAGGTATTTGAGGGTAGGAGTGAGGTGGACAGTATATCCATAAATAGTGAGGTAGAACTGGACTAGGGCAGAGCGGGTCCTTATATACGAAACCGGATGGAGCGGCTATTGGCCGCTGTCTGCATGTGGCGTAGCGGTGGCGCCCTCGCTGCTCGAGAGCCGCTGCACGGAATAGCCGCCGCGGAGGCGGAGCCCTCTGTGGGCTGACCACGTCCATTTGTTCTGGCGCGTATTCGACTTCCGCTGCGGAAGGTACTAGAAGGGTACGTCGAGAATCACTACTCAGACTGAATTTGCTTTCACGTAAGGAGAGTACATGTCCTCGCTTCTTGTTGGCCCAGTGTCTGTGCTCTAGGCACCATCGCAAATGGTGCAGGCAATGTGTGGGTGTCAACAGAACACAACATAGTGGTCGTCGGGCGAACAAGCTATCCCTAGCCAATGGCTATACCAGTGAGGAGCGACAGTTAGCGCCGCTTGTAGTCCTCTTAATGTGGTTGCGGTAGCAGCCGATGCTTGAAGTTAGTGCCGTCTTGCCCGTTCCACACTGTAGCGATCTTCTGCTTCTATTGGTACGAGGGTCACTCCAAAAGAAATGCACACTATTTTTGTAAAAATACAGTTTTCATTCTGCATGTGTGAAAGTCTTACAGTGTGTAGATACATCCTTCCGCTAGTTTTATACTTAGTTCAACCTGTTCCCGTGAGTGGTGCCGTCATATCATGTCTTCAAGATGGCTGCTACACTTGACGTTCGTCAGAAGCAACGTGCTGTCATTGAATTCCTGTGCTGTGAAAACGAGGCAGTGGGAAACACCCACAAGAAGTTGAAAAAGGTGTATGGAGATGCTGCAGTCGATCGTAGTACAGTTAGTCGGTGGGCAAGCAGGTTATGTGATGAAAGCGGGCACGGCAATATTGAGGATTGTCCTCGCAGAGGCAGGCCTCGTACTGCGCACGTTCCAGACAACGTGCAGAGATGTAACGAATTGGTGACTGCTGACTGCATCACAGTGAACGAATTGTCACGCTACGTTGGGATAGGGGAAGGAAGTGTTTGCAGAATACTGAAAGTGTTTGTGCCAGGTGGGTTCCCAGGATGTTCACAGTGGGTCACAAAGAAAGAAAAAGACCGGTATGCAACGAACTTTTGGAACAGTACGAGAATGGTGGAGATGAATTTCTTGGAAGAAATGTGACAGGTAATGAAACACGGCTCCATCACTTTTCACCAGAGACATAGAGGAAGTCAATGGAGTGGCATCATGCAAATTCACCCAAGAAAAAAAAATTCAAAACCACACTTTCTGATGGAAAAGTAATGGCTACGGTGTTTTTCGATTCCAAAGGACTCTTGCTTGTGGACATCATGCCAAGTGGAACCACCATAAATTCTGATGCATATGTGACGACACTGAAGAAACTTCAAGCTCGACTGAGTTGTGTTCGACCACATAGGCGAAAGCAGGATGTTTTGCTATTGCACGAGAATGCACGGACACATGTCAGTCAAAAAACCATGGAAACGATCACAAAACTCGGATGGACAATACTGAAACACCCGCCTTACAGTCCTGACCTGGCTCCATGTGACTATCATCTCTTTGGGAAACTGAAAGACTCTCCTCATGGAACAAGGTTTGAAGATGATGACTCCCTTGTGCACACTGCCGAACTGTGCCTCCAAGAGGTTGGTTCAGAATTTTACCATGCGGGTATACAGGCGCTGATTCCAAGATGGCGTAAGGCAGTTGAGAGGAATGGATATTATGTGGAGAAATGAAAACAGTGTTCCTAAAGGATGTATCTGCACACTGTAAGACTTTCAAACGTGTAGAATAAAAGATATATTTTTAAAAAATAATGTGCATTTCTTTTGGAGTGACCCTCGTAGTTGGCCATGGTCGACCACCTGCTCAACTGCCGGCCGCGGTGGCCGATCGGTTCTAGGCGCTACAATCTAGAACCGCGTGACCGCTACGGTCGCAGGTTCGAATCCTGCCTCGGGCATGGATGTGTGTGATGTTCTTAGGTTAGTTAGGTTTAAGTAGTTCTAAGTTCTAGGGGACTGATGACTTCAGAAGTTAAGTCCCATAGTGTTCAGAGCCATTTGAACCATTTGAACGTGCTCTACTCCTGGAAGCAGTGCTTGTGGTTCCGAATGCTGCCGACGTATGTGAAACAATGCTGTGAGCAATGCTGACTCCTGGGCTACATTTGTCACACTTCATCCTCCTTCCAGTTTCCCGTGAATCTTCCCCGTGTGAAGTCATGTAAATGTCACCGGGTCACACGGTAATGAAGAACAGCATTATGGTGCACTGTTACTGTTTGCTGAATGAGAAACACTTTTACCAGAATGTGAATTTTTACTCTGCAGCAGAGTGTGCGCTGATATGAAACTTCCTGGCAGTGCCGGACCGAGACTCGAACTGGGGACCTTTGCCATTCGCGGGCAAGTGCTCTACCATGTGTGCTACCCAAGCACGACTCACGCCCCGTCCTCACAGCTTTACTTCTGCCAGCACCTTGTCTCCTACCTTCCAAACTTTGCAGAAGCTCTCCTGCGAACATTGCAGAATTAGCACTCTACATCTACATCTACATTATTACTCTGCAATTCACATTTAAGTGCTTGGCAGAGGGTTCATCGAACCACAATCATACTATCTCTCTACCATTCCACTCCCGAACAGCGCGAGGGAAAAACGAACACCTAAACCTTTCTGTTCGAGCACTGATTTCTCTTATTTTATTTTGATGATCATTCCTACCTATGTAGGTTGGGCTCAACAAAATATTTTCGCATTCGGAAGAGAAAGTTGGAGACTGAAATTTCGTAAATAGATCGCGACGCGACGAAAAACGTCTTTCCTTTAATGACTTCCATCCCAACTCGCGTATCATATATGCCACACTCTCTCCCCTATTACGTGATAATACAAAACGAGCTGCCCTTTTTTGCACCCTTTCGATGTCCTCCGTCAATCCCACCTGGTAAGGATCCCACACCGCGCATCAATATTCTATCAGAGGACGAACGAGTGTAGTGTAAGCTGTCTCTTTAGTGGACTTGTTGCATCTTCCAAGTGTCCTGCCAATGAAACGCAACCTTTGGCTCGCCTTCCCCACAATATTATCTATGTGGTCTTTCCAACTGAAGTTGTTCGTAATTTTTACACCCAGGTACTTAGTTGAATTTACAGCCTTGAGAATTATACTATTTATCGAGTAATCGAATTCCAACGGATTTCTTTTGGAACTCATGTGGATCACCTCACACTTTTCGTTATTTAGCGTCAACTGCCACCAGCCACACCATACAGCAATCTTTTTTAAATCGCTTTGCAACTGATACTGGTCTTCGGATGACCTTACTAGACGGTAAATTACAGCATCATCTGCGAACAACCTAAGAGAACTGCTCAGATTGTCAAGAAAGAAAGGATATTGCGGAGACATGACTTAGCCACAGCCTGGGGGATGTTTCCAGAATGAGATTTTCACTCTGCAGCCGAGTGTGCGCTGATATGAAACTTCCTGGCACACAGTTTCAACCTGCCAGGAGAGCTTCTGTAAAGTTTGGAAGGTAGGAGACGAGGTACTGGCAGAAGTAAAGCTGTGAGGACGGGGCGTGAGTCGTGCTTGGGTAGCTCAGATGGCAGAGCACTTGCCCGCGAAAGGCAAAAGTCCCGAGTTCGAGTCTCGGTCCGGCACACAGTTTTAACCTGCCAGGAAGTTTCAAACACTTTAACCATTCCTTCAACAGCCTCACTTTTCTTGAACCAGCGCCATTTGGCGCTGACCTGACAGCAAGCGACGTCCAATTTACTTTGCACGAATGGAAGACCTCTAACAGCATGCTCCCGCATTTTCATTCATTTCAGCTGAGAGTTAATTTATGTTACTTTACCGATACCGTCTTTGAGCTTTGCAGAGCTGTGTAAAATTGATTTTTGCCAACTGCCGGTTTGCTAGCTTTTATCCACGTCCTCGCACTGCGCCCGCAGCTGTGCGTGCGTGGCGTGACGTCAGCGACAGACGAGGCGCGCTCCATCATCAGCGGAGTGTATCGCGGGGATTAGAGTGCGGCCCCCCGCCAGCCCGCGCTAGGCGGTCGCAATTCGGCAGCGCCTGCCGATGGCCCAGTGACAGCCCTGCCGAGGCAGCAATCCGTCAGCCGGCCGGCGGGCGCGCCACTATCGGAGTCGATGCGGGCCCAGATAGTCGCTGCAGATGGCAGATTTACTGCCGACTGCGGTGTCACACTCATTAACGGCCGTATCGATATCACGGTGGCCCTCGATCACGCCGAAACGAAGCGGAGCGGGACCGCCGAATAAATCTCGCGGATAATTCGCAGAGAGAACCACGCTCGTGTGCGAAGGTGTCGCAACGCCGGCCGCCGGTCGTCAGCCAGGGCGTGAAATGTGGTGTAGACGGCGGCGGTCGCCCATCACCGGTGGCGCTATGTTCATCTTCCACCGGTCACCTGACCGCAGCCATTCGATATGGAACCTGAACACGGGGCAATCATCGCGCGTGACTGCAACTCGTAATACTGTGCAAGAGAAGAGAGACTGCTCCTGTCACTGGGGGAACGTTTATCGTAGCGTATTACTCTGCTTCATAATGATGGCAAGTGGAATATCTTCATGTGATTTGCCTGAGCAAGAGGTTGGAAATAAGAGGAGAATCGCTTGCCAACCTTATTACCGAGCGAGGTGGCGCAATGGTTATCAACTGGACTCGCATTCGGGAGGACGACGGTTCAATACCGCGTCCGGCCATCCTGATCTATGTTTTCCGTGATTTCCCTAAATCGCTCCAGGCAGATGCCGGGATGGTTCCTTTAAAAGGGCCCGGCCGACTTTCTTCCCCGTCCTTCTCTAATCCGATGAGACCGATGACCTTACAGTTTGGTCCCTTACCCCAGTCAACCCAGCTCAACCCATTCTTATTAGAAATCACAAACGTGCTCCGTACTCTGGCTTTGAAGTCTCCAGCGAGTGGGGCCAGCAACATATGCGTGCCCTGCCACGAAACTCTGACGTCACAATAGTACGCTTGATCACCACATTTCGGGGACGCTCGAATGCTTGAAGGGCCTACGGGAAATTAATATTTAATCCAAAAGATGCCGACTAAAGCTCTTAATTCTGTCATGTCCTATAGAGAACTTGCTTGCATTTAAACGCTCAGTGAAGAATTAAGAGGTTTGTCCAGAAAGTTCCGATCGGTCGCTAAATGGAAACAACAGTGAAACTCAGAAACCTTTTATTTGCAAGAGTTAGCTACACGTTTGAGATACTTCCCTACATAGTCGCCGTGCGACTTAGACATCTGTCGGAGCGTTATACCAAATTTCCAACACCATCGTCATAGAAGGCAGTCGCCTGTACTTTCCGATAATTCTATACTCTGGTCTATAGCGCGTAGCCTGCGCCTAAGCGTTGTCTTCGTGTCCAAAGCTTCATGTGAACAGAGATGATACTCTGGACGAGCCAATTAGGGTTGTGCTGTGGGTGATCTAATACTTACCATCGAAAAGGCTGGAGGAGCGTCTTCACTGCCCCTGCAGTGCGCGGCTGAGAATTGCCATGAAGATGGAAGTGCGTGGCAGTTGTGTTAGGCGGGCTGCATTCATTAAGGCGAAGCCTCTCAGCAGGCCCTACTACTTGACGGGAGATATAGTTTTTTTTCTAGGCACTTTTACTCGCTCACAGTGCGCTCAAAACTGAAAAGAACGTCTTGATGCGATTGACAGTCGTATTAGAGGCACTCCCCAACACATCTGTGCAAAGCTTCATTTGGTTTTCACTGTGGTGTCCATTTCTCCACCGATCGGAACTTACTCTCTGGACAAACCTCATATTAAACTCTTATGAAATAGTTACTCGCTCCCTGCCGGAGACGGATGCTGGCACTCGTAGTGTCACGTGCTGTGACGTAAGCGCCACGGCCTGTCTTTCTCGTCGCCTCGCCAGCGAGTCCTGTGACGTCATCTCCGAGCTCGTCGTCTCTGTGTGCCCGTAGACTCAACTCTTGAGTCTCCGCCACAGCCCGCTCCTCAACTGAGCCTGTTGTAGAGTAGAAGAGGACTCGACTCGCTGAGGAGATGAAGTTCACGAGGTCGCAACTGTAACCGCCGACTCGGGGCATTCGCGCTAAGTATGCAACCGCTTTAAAAGAAATTTCCACCATTAAGCTACAATTTTATGTTCCTTTATTTCACATAACCATGATTTCGACTTTATAGACCTTTTCACCTGCCAGTTGAAATGCCAAAATGTTTGGTCTGCTTTAATGACAGAAGCAAACGATTATTATATACCAACATAACTGACTGCTTGGGTCCATACATCTATACAGGGTAATACAGTGCCGCTACCGACAAGTTTTATGCAACCTCTAGCGTCTTCAGGAACCACATGTGAGATTTTCATATTCCCTCTTTCACTACACATAAACTATTAATCACACAGAAGAAAGGAACCGTAAATTTTGTAGGATAGTTAATGTAGTTAAATTATGTACTGAGATACGTTTTCCCTGGAGGCCATAGTTTTCCAATTATTCAAAAAAAAACGCATTTAAAGATAACTTTTGTGCATTTTTCTTGAATTCGAGACCTACAGCCTCTAGTGAAAAGAATATCATTACAAGACTTAACTTTAGATTTCCTACCCATGTTCTCTGTAGGGCTACTGGTTTTCACATGCAAGTGGAAGAATATAAAAATCTTGTGCGTGGTATCTGAAGGTACTGTGCGTTGCATAAAACTCATCGGTAGGGGTAGCTGAATCACACTGTGTAGATAAAACTTTTTCGAAGGTTATTCTAAATTTATTTTAATATTTAAAATCGGTTCGTAGAATGTCTACCAATTACGCTGAAATATACACACCTTCGAGACATTACTGGGACTGAAATAAAAGTATCAGAAAACTTGACATGAGGATTAACTGCACTCTCTAATAGCGATTAATCATTGATACATATTACAGAAATCAATGATAACCTACACAACTAGTAGTTAGTTTTTTGTCGTAGAGCTATAAAAGTAACGTTGTTCTGTGTGCAGTTTTCATTTGACGCAGCACATACGTTTTCTCGTGCTGGAAGAGGATTAAACAAGAATAACTATTTTATTTGCACTTGGCGAAATCTGTGTGTCCTTTGTCTGATGTCTGAACAATAGCATTCAATTTTTTTCAGATATTACTCCTCCTCTATCGGAATACATGGGTAATTGTGAACTTCGCATCAATTAATTTTCCTCTTACCTCCTTCACGTACTCACAAAGCTAGCCGCTGTGGCACAGCGGTTCTAGGCGTTTCAGTCCGGAACCGCGATGCTGCTACGGTCGCCGGTTCGATTCCTGCCTCGGGCATGGATGTGTGTGATGTCCTCAGGTTAGTTCGGTTTACGTAGTTCTAAGTCTAGGGGGCTGATGACCTCAGATGTTAAGTCCCATAGTGCTTAGAGCCATTTCAACCATTTTTGAACGCACAAGACACAACTTGGTTAATGGCCATCTGACCCCGACAACCGGTCATTAGCCCTGTCAGTGCTACTTTAGATCAGGAAGATCATATACTCATCTTTGGTAGTAGCAATAAGTCATGATTAGCCTTACACTCCAATATGCTTCAGTAACGAGAGAACGAGACTAAGAGTATGAAGCGACTGCAGACTCTTCATGGTTGGGAGGCTACAGCGCGGATGAAGGAAGTCTATGAGCACTGATGTGACAGTGGCGCGTTGATTTGAGAAGTTTGCAAACCAGCACATTACTATCGCAGTTGCTCCATTCCTATCTCGATTTTTTTGGTACCTCGATCGCCTGAGAGTTCCTCACCCTTGAAGAATTTCTCCCTCTGCTAATTCTAACAACGTGTCCACGGTACTGGTCCCACTTGTACTGCAACTGCTGTCGGTGTGGCAATTGCAGTTAATTATTAAGCTGTATTGGCCTGGAGTCTTCATATAATTTGTCCCAGCAAAGTGTTTGTAGAGGCGTCGAAACGTGGTCGGGCACTGTTGGCCGAAAAGGATTGGTACTATACGTGATTCGGATATTCAGGTGTAAGAGGACTATTCTGTAACATATTCGAAATTACTCCAGGGGCAGTTATTTTATTGCCGACATTAGAATTGGTCAAAATTACAAACAATGTTTATCAGAAACTCGTGTACTCACTACGATCAATGATATAAAACAACGTGCAATATAATCCAATTATGTTACAAAATAGACTCTCCAAGCACAATGATGCACCAACACGAAGCTTTAATGCTGCTTGCAAGGAGAGCACCCTACAAGTAATTGCGAGCGTTTATCTCTTCTTGGAGCAGGGGTAGATACTTGATTCCAAGTTTCTAGAGTTCCAGAAGGCTTTTGATACAGTTCCTCACAAGCGGCTTATAATCAAGTTGCGTGCGTATGGAACATTATCTCAGCTGAGCAACTGGATTCGTGACTTTCCTGTCACAAAGATCAAAGTTAGTAGTAACTGATGGAAAATCGCCGAGACAATCAGAAGTGATAAATGGCGTTCCCTTCTGCTGTTCCTAATCCATATAAATGACTTAGCAGACAATTCGAGCAGCCATCTTAGATTGTTTGCTAATGATGCTATCATTCAAATGGCTCTGAGGACTATGGGACTTAACATCTGAGGTCATCAGTGCCCAAGAACTTAGAAACACTTAAACCTAACTAACCTAAGGACATCACATACATCCATGCCCGAGGCAGGATTCGAACCTACGACCGTAGTGGTCGCGCGGTTCCAGGCTGAAGGGCCTAGAACCGCTCGGCCATCACGGCCGGCTGCTATCATTCCCCCCACCCTAGTAAAGTTATCAGAAGACGAAAACAAATTGCAACGTGGTTGAGACAAAACATCTGTAAGATGCAAAAAGTGGCAATCGGCAGTAAATAATGGAAAGAGTGATGTCATCCTCCTGAGTACTAAAAGGAGTCCCTTAAATGTCGGTTACGTGTTAAATCAGACAAATTTAAAGGCCGTCAGCTCAGCTAAATACCTAGGAACTGCAATTACGAATAGCTTAAATTTTATAGGGAAAGCAAACCACAGACTGCGTTGTGACCTCCCCACAAAAAATTTTAATTAAATATTATGAAATAATATTGTCATTTAACCTCCCCACAAAAATTCTTTCTGATTTAATCTAAGCTCAAAATTCATTCACATTTAGTGTAACCTCAAAACAGAATAAAATTCCGTAACGTCTCAACAGTAAAAATTATAATTACGTCGTTCACTTTCAGTGTAACGTCCGAATAAAAAAAATGAATTCAGTAACCTGGTAATAAAACAGTGTAACTAACCTCTCAATCAAATTGTTGCTCACTTATGACTTTTCAATAATTCACTGTGAATTTAACCTGGTAAATTTTGAACGACAGCAGTGCTGCGTCATGGCCCTGAAAGATCATTCTGAATAAAAAAAGAAAAAATTCTTACCTCCATTAAGTCGCCAGATATATCTTCTCTTACAATAAATTTTTCCGGCACAGCTCTATGCAATGCTGGCCGACCTATCTGTCATTTATGGAAGGAAGCAACTGATTTTTCTATTGCAATAATCGGGATGATCATGGATGGGAGAAATTAGTAAATTCTTTAAATTGAAATGAATGGTTGTTAAAAGATACTTTTTATGAGAAAGATTATTATTACGAGATTTTTTAAAACATTTACATGGGACTTACATTAACACTCAGGCTCCGACAACGCTGCACCGCGACCGGGCCAGCCAACACGATACACCATACCAGACCAGAGCAGACTCCAGACTAGCAACAACTTACTGCTCCAACTACACAGTTCCTACTGCAGGAGCAATACACCTCTTACAGCGTTTTTTGATAGAACACTTAGATGATGCAACAGGTCTACTGAAGAGACGCTTATCCGTCCTCTGCTAGAGTACTGCTTTACGGCATGCCATCTTCACCATATTGGATTGATAGGATAGCTCGTTCTGCATCATCACGAAAAAGAGGAGAGAGAGTGGGCCGCGGTGGCCAAGCGGTTCTAGGCGCGTCAGTCCGGAACCGCGCGACTGCTACTGTCGCAGGTTCGAATCCTGCCTCGGGCATGGATGTATGTGATGTCCCTAGGTTAGTTAGGTTTAAGTAGTTCTACGTTCTAGGGGACTGATGACCTCAGATGTTAAGTCCCATAGTGCTCAGAGCCATTTGAACAGAGGAGAGAGTGTCATCGATATGGTACACGAGTTGGCATGGCAGTCATGAAAACAAAGGAATCTTTCGTTAGTGGTGATGGGGAGTGGGGGTGGCTTTCCACGAAATGTCAATCGCCAACTTTCTCCTCCGAATACCAAAATATTTTTCTGACACCCATAATCACTGTAATAAAATAGAAGAGATCATATCTGGCGCGGCGTTCGGTTTTCCCGCGCACTGGTGCAAAATAGAACGGAAGATGAATAGTGTGAAAGTGGTTCGATGAACCCCCTGCCAGGCACATCGGTGTGAACCGCAGAGTAGTCTCTTAGATATAGACTTATCGTGACAATCTCACAAGGACGAAGTTATTCTGGGTGTTACATTCTTTTCTTATTCACAAATATTACGTTGGAGTATTTTAGAAATTGAAATACGCAGTACTAAAATTTCATTTTATTTATTTTATATTTATTTCTGTACCGACTTTTGGCTTTGTAGGCCATCATCCGACAACATAAAACTAGAGAGTTCACGCAGTATCAGATACAACTTCTTTCTGGACAAATATTGTCATTTCCTTAGATCTGTGTAGATTTGACGACTATATATGCCAACAACATAAATTGCAGTGCTTCAGTTTCATGTGAGTATAAATCAATCTGCATTGCTATATTGAATGTTTCCAACTGTACAGATACCGGTGTAAATCCTTAAACGCTTTGACTGCATGACGTAAATACATTGAAGAGCCAAAGAAAATGCTACACCTGCCTAATTTCGCGTAGGACCCCCGCGAGCACGCAGAAGTGCCGCAACACGACATGGCAGGGACTCGACTGTCTGAAGTAGTTCTGCAGGGAATTCACATCATGAATCCTGCAAGGCTGTCCATAAATCCGTAAGAGTAAGAGGAGAAGGAGAGCTCTTCTGAACAGCACGCTGCTAGATATCCCAGATATGCTCAATAAAGTTCATGTCTGGGTAGTTTTGTGGCCAGCGGAAGTGTTCAAACTCAGAAGAGTGTTCCTCAAGCCACTGTATAGCAATTATGGAGGTGTGGGGTGTCGCATTGGCCTGCTGGAAATGTCCACGTCCGTCGGGATGCACAATGGATGTAAATGGACGCAGGTGATCAGACAGCATATATATATATATATATATATATATATATATATATATATATATATATATATATATATATACTCCTGGAAATTGAAATAAGAACACCGTGAATTCATTGTCCCAGGAAGGGGAAACTTTATTGACACATTCCTGGGGTCAGATACATCACATGATCACACTGACAGAACCACAGGCACATAGACACAGGCAACAGAGCATGCACAATGTCGGCACTAGTACAGTGTATATCCACCTTTCGCAGCAATGCAGGCTGCTATTCTCCCATGGAGACGATCGTAGAGATGCTGGATGTAGTCCTGTGGAACGGCTTGCCATGCCATTTCCACCTGGCGCCTCAGTTGGACCAGCGTTCGTGCTGGACGTGCAGACCGAGTGAGACGACGCTTCATCCAGTCCCAAACATGCTCAATGGGGGACAGATCCGGAGATCTTGCTGGCCAGGGTAGTTGACTTACACCTTCTAGAGCACGTTGGGTGGCACGGGATACATGCGGACGTGCATTGTCCCGTTGGAACAGCAAGTTCCCTTGCCGGTCTAGGAATGGTAGAACGTTGGGTTCGATGACGGTTTGGATGTACCGTGCACTATTCAGTGTCCCCTCGACGATCACCAGTGGTGTACGGCCAGTGTAGGAGATCGCTCCCCACACCATGATGCCGGGTGTCGGCCCTGTGTGCCTCGGTCGTATGCAGTCCTGATTGTGGCGCTCACCTGCACGGCGCCAAACACGCATACGACCATCATTGGCACCAAGGCAGAAGCGACTCTCATCGCTGAAGACGACACGTCTCCATTCGTCCCTCCATTCACGCCTGTCGCGACACCACTGGAGGCGGGCTGCACGATGTTGGGGCGTGAGCGGAAGACGGCCTAACGGTGTGCGGGACCGTAGCCCAGCTTCATGCAGACGGTTGCGAATGGTCCTCGCCGATATCCCAGGAGCAACAGTGTCCCTAATTTGCTGGGAAGTGGCGGTGCGGTCCCCTACGGCACTGCGTAGGATCCTACGGTCTTGGCGTGCATCCGTGCGTCGCTGCGGTCCGGTCCCAGGTCGACGGGCACGTGCACCTTCCGCCGACCACTGGCGACAACATCGATGTACTGTGGAGACCTCACGCCCCACGTGTTGAGCAATTCGGCGGTACGTCCACCCGGCCTCCCGCATGCCCACTATACGCCCTCGCTCAAAGTCCGTCAACTGCACATACGGTTCACGTCCACGCTGTCGCGGCATGCTACCAGTGTTAAAGACTGCGATGGAGCTCCGTATGCCACGGCAAACTGGCTGACACTGACGGCGGCGGTGCACAAATGCTGCGCAGCTAGCGCCATTCGACGGCCAACACCGCGGTTCCTGGTGTGTCCGCTGTGCCGTGCGTGTGATCATTGCTTGTACAGCCCTCCCGCAGTGTCCGGAGCAAGTATGGTGGGTCTGACACACCGGTGTCAATGTGTTCTTTCTTCCATTTCCAGGAGTGTATATTGGCCACGGCATCTTGGTAGATGGTTGTTGCAGTGTCTGTGCGTTTATGGGTTGCATTTTTCCATATGACTTGTCAAGCCAATGGCATACTGAAATTGCATGCATGATGTCGAACAGGTTTTATACTTTCCACATAAATTCCGACATCCATGTTACGTAATGTCTGCTATCATAATTTTAGTTTCCAACAACTCACATTCTGGTCACAACTGCTTCACTCTTACATTTATTGTGGCCTAACACTAGCTCTTGTATGTTTCACAACATGTAAGTATGTATGACATGAGAAAGTGTGACTACTTTTATATTTTTACTACTCCTGTTTTCATAATTTACAACGGAATCAAGTTTGTATGTTTCACTACAAATGGGTCAAATGGCTCTGAGCACTATGGGACTCAACATCTTAGGTTATAAGTCCCCTAGAACTTAGAACTACTTAAACCTAACTAACCTAAGGACATCACACACACCCATGCCCGAGGCAGGATTCGAACCTGCGACCGTAGCAGTCCCGCGGTTCCGGACTGCAGCGCCAGAACCGCTAGACCACCGCGGCCGGCTTTTCACTACATGTATGTATGTATGTATCACATGAGAAATATGACTACATTTATATTTTTACTACTCCTGTTTTCATAATTTACGATGGAATCAAGTTCGATCAGATTTATTTAATTATGACAAAATATTCAGAAAAAAGGAATAACCGATTTTAAATAAACTGTTTTGTAAGGCAATAAGTTTTTCTACGATAAATTTCGCAACACACATCCCGTAGCAATTAACTTATAGATATGTAAGGAATAATCAAAATAAATTGGAATTACAATCCCAATCCCTTACCTCTCTATACAAATGGCACTTGTAGAATGTATACTGAATCCGGTAAAAGCTACGTTTGATAACGTAATGGTTACATTTTTCTGTCGTCTTCTGAAATTTTGTTAATACGTTTTGTTCTGTATGTCACTTATTATTACCATTTCGGAAATCAGTTATGAATGTAGTTGGAAACAAAACATAATATCAAATGTATTTGCTTATGCACCGAAGTTACAGTGCATCGGGATGTATATTTGGAAGACGTATTTTGTATGTACTCTAAATGTTCAGTCTCTGTCGGTTACATTATGAACTGCTAGATTTTTTGGTACATACACTTCGTTCAACTGTGTGGACTAACTGAGCACACCAGCTACTAAGTTTCCTTTTACGGAGAATAATAACTGGTTTTAACGTTTATTGTAATTTTGTCTCAAGGCAGTTGTCTTTATTGCTTTTTGATTAGTTGCTGTCTATTTCATAGCATTAAGGATTCATCTTCAGGCACTTAGCATGATAATCGATGTCTTAGTCCTCCACAATTTTATAAGACAGCAGTGTCTGTTGGGACTATAAAGCGGCTGACAATTTATCTGAACCTGAGGGAATATAAGACATCAATTATTACGCTACATGGGTGAAGATAAAGCTTTAGTGTTTTGAAATCGATTGCAGGTATTAAAACATGGCTCTTTAGAGACCAAACAATAAGAAAAGGGGATTAATTAGGAAAGGAAATACGTTATTTACTATTTAGTCAGCTTAATTTTACGCGATCTCATTTTGTCTTACCTCTTGATTAGGTTTTAACTCAGTTTGAGTGATGGATCACGAGCTCTGATTGCGAAAAGATTTGTTAGAGAAAACTAAATCTGGAAGGTTGAATGGGAATTTCAATCGTTGTCCTCTCCAATGCTAGTCCAGCGTCGTATCAACATTATTACCTGGCTCAGTGAGATATAACAATATGCGTTGTAATGTTCCTCTCCAGAAAGTGTTCAAAACAGGTGCTAATCAATCGTGAAGACTTGGCAAACACACTTTCGTGCTCAGTTATACTTTTGGTAAATCGCCTTGTCACACTGAAAGCGGTTGGAAGGAGGAAGAGTAGAACGTTTACTGGTTGCACTGTAATACATACAGCACAGGACGGCTACTTTTGAGCGAAAGATCTAAAAAGAGACTATAAGGGGTAAGTCATCGAGGACAGGAAATTAAGAAAAGTTCGCGAAGTATGGAAGGACTACCTGAACGGAGCCTGATGGCCATTTGCACGACAGTCCCGATATTCTCCAGTAATGATTGAAGGAATTGACAGACAAGATAAATAGTAAGATCTGACTAGTAACCACATTCCAAATATGTCCGCCACTGGTAGCTGAGTGGTTAGCGCGACTGAATGTCATGTCTAATGGCTCGGGTTCGATTCCCGGCTGGGTCGGAGATTTTCTCCGCTCAGGGACTGGGTGTTGTGTTGTCCTCATCCCATCGACACGCAAGTCGCCGAAGAGGCTTCAACTATTGCTCCAGGCTAACGGTCTACCCGACGGGAGACCCTAGCCACACGGCATTTCCATGTCCATTCCAAATATTGATCCAACGTTCACTGCTCTACGTTTATGGTTGCGAACTAGGGAGCTGGTACTGCTTTCTTAATATTGCTAACGGAGATCGATTATGTCATACACTCCGAATGATGATAAAGATATATTCACTTCTGTGTTAATTAAGACAACACAGCTGTATTTCAGGTACGCTGATTCCGCCACAACTGCTTTCGTTCCAAATGAAAATTACATGTACATTTACATCTACATATACGTACATATTCCGCAAGCCACCGTACGGCGCCTGTCGGAAGATCCTGTACCACCAATTGCCGTTTCCTTTCCTTTTCTACTCGAAAATAGAGGGAGCGAAAAACAACTGTCTATATGCCTTCGTGTAACCTCTAATTTCTCGTATCTGATCTTCGTGATCCTTATACGAAATGTAGAATCGTTCTTCAGTCAGCTTAAAATGTCGGTTCTCTATATTTTCTTAATAGTAGAATAGAATAATTTTTAGTCTTTTATCACAAAATTGTTGGCTTTTTAGTCTTCAGGTTTCGGTCAGCGATGACCGTTTTGAGATCTGTTTTAAAACGTTCTAATATAATGCAACCATAGTGGCTTCTTTACATTATGTTTTAAAACACATCTAAAGATTGTAATTATTGATCGAAACTGGTAGTCTAAATGCGTAACAGTTTTGTGTTCAAAGACGGAAGTAAAAGATTTATTCTACATTTTCTTTATCACTGTTCTATTCGCATCCACATCGCTGCTCGTTTCTCAACAGTGTTCCTCGAAAAGAACGTCGCTTTCTGTCAACGGGCTCCCATTTGAGCACCCGAAGCATCTCCCTAATACTTGCGAGTTGCTTGAACCTACCGGTAAGAAATCTAGGAACCCACCTCTGAATTGCTTCAGTGTCTTTCTTTAACCCGACCTGGTGCGGAATCCAAACACTGTATCAGTACACAAAAGTGGGTCGCACTAGTGTCCTATACGCGGTCTCGTTTACAGATGAGTCCCACTTCCCTAAAATTCTCTCGCTAAACCAAAGTCAACCATTCCCCTTCCCTACTAGAATTATTATATGCTCGTTCCATTTCATATCGCTTTGTAACGTTGCGAATAGTTATTTATTCGACCTGACTTTGTCATACAGGACACATTTGAAGCTGTATTCAAACGTTATATGATTGTTTTTCTTACTCATCTGCCTTAACTTACTTTTTCTACATTTAGAGTTAGCTGCCATTCAGCACATCAACCAGAAACTCTGTCTATGTCATCTTATGTCATCCTGCAGTCACTCGTCTTCGATACCTACCCGTGCATCACAGCAGCATCAGCAAATAACTTCAGATTGCTCCCCGCCCTGTCTGCAAGAACATTTATGTATACAGAAAATAACAGCGATCCTATCACACTTCCCTAGGACACTCCAGACGATATCCTTGTTTCTGATGAACACTACCAGTCGTGAACAAAGTACTGCGTTTTGTTACTTAAGAACTCTTCGAGCCACTTACATAACTGGGATGTTGTTTCGTATGGCTGTACCTTGGTTAACATTCTGCAGTGTGTGCCGTTTCAAATGCTTTTTGGATAGCTAAGAATACGGAAACTGCCTGTGGCCCTTCATCCATAGTTCACAAGTTACCATGTGAGAAATGGGCAAGCAGAATCTCGCACGAGCGATGGTTTCTAAAACAATGCTGATTCGACACAAGCTCTTCCATTTCAATGAAATTCATTATATTCGAGCTGAGAACATATTCATGAATTTTGCAACAAATCGATGTTAGGGATATTGGCCTGTAACTTTCGAGTCCGCTCCTTTACCCTTCTTATTTATAGGAGTTCAAATGGTTCAAATGGCTCTGAGCACTATGGGACTTAACATCTATGGTCATCAGTCCCCTAGAACTTAGAACTACTTAAACCTAACTAACCTAAGGACAGCACACAACACCCAGCCATCACGAGGCAGAGAAAATCCCTGACCCCGCCGGGAATCGAACCCGGGAACCCGGGCGTGGGAAGCGAGAACGCTACCGCACGACCACGAGATGCGGGCATAGGAGTCATGTGTGGCTTTTTTCCGGTAGCTTCGGCATTTGCGTTGGACGACAAATTCACGTTACACGCAAGCTAAGTAAGGGGCCCAAAGCGTAGAGTATTCTTTGTAAAACCGAAATAGAATTTAACATCTGAGGTCATCAGTCCCCAAGACTTAGAACTACTTAAACCTAACTAACCTAAGGAGATGACACACATCCACGCCCGAGGCAGGATTCGAACCTGTGACCGTAGCAGCAGCGGGGTTCCGGACTGAAGCGCCTAGAACCGCTCGGCAACAGCGGCCGGTGAAACGGGACTCTCTACAGGCATGGCAACTAACTTGTTTTCAACTCCTTCAGTTGCTCTCTACGCCAGGGATGCGTATGTGCTCCACATGGGAGTCTCTACAATTGTCAAACTATGGTACGTTCATACCATCCTCCTGAGTGGCCTATTTCTTAAACGCGAAATTTAAAACTTCAACTTTCCTTTTTCTATCTTTCTACTGCCTTTTCCTATCTTTCTACTACCACAGCATACTGGAAAATGAGTCACTGGATAGAAGCATTAGACCAGCTTAGCTATTTTCTCGGCACCGCCTTTCGCTAGGGTTTGGCGGTGGTAGTTATTGTATTTTGGGTGCGTCGATTCTTTTACGGACGCACGAATGGCTACTAACTTTTGCCTTTCGTCATTTGCGCGCTCCTCTTTGAATTCAGAGTGCAGAAGCCTTGACTCTCTCAGCATTTTTCGAAACCTCTGTGGATATTTTCCATCCTTAATCTACTTACTCGGCACATATTTCTCCAGAGCATGAATTTACAATCTGGTTAAACTTTGCCCGTTATTGTTTTAGTCTACCTTACTGGAGCTAAATGATGTCAGCTCGCTTTCTAAGTGGGGTACTAACACGTGCGTATCTACTCCTTCTATGAGAAATACCTTCCAAGACTAATCATAGTCACCAAGATGACATAATGATCACGAAGCACTGTCTCTATACAGACGCAGTCGGTAAGGTCAGGCCACTACTGGGTCTAAAATACTTCCACTGCGTGTAGGCAGTCAAATTGTATGTTCAAGACAATTTTCGGGAAACGTGTTAAGAAATACTTCTGTCTGTACCCCCTGCAATGAATCCATAGACATCCCAGTCAATTATCCAGTGACTTACAGCTCTACAAGATACAGATTAGGCTAAAAACTACTAAAGCATGAACATAATATATAGCATGTAGCTCACATGGGAAGGTCACTAACAGTCTTCGTAATTAATACTCAAAGTGGCGAAAATGTGACACTGTCACGACTCCACAATCGAACAGACAGACAGAACGCTAAAAGGCACAATGTTGAACACGAGGAACATGCTGAAGCACTTTATCGGCGGTACTGCAGACACCCAAGATGGATTATTTGCCTGACAGTTTTATCCTATAGGCACAAATGGAGGTGATTCATTTATGGTATTCACTGAAGGTACGTGTAGTTTTCATTGGTATTCCGCTTGTCGTCTTACTCTCCTAGAACGAATTACGACCACAGACTGTATGGCAGATACCACACACAAACTTATGTTCTTGTAACGTTCCCTGATTACATTGATTTCCAAAACGACAACCTGAAAAAGATAAAATGAATTTTCGCTCTACAACCGAGTTTGCGGTGATTTGAAACTTCACGAAAATTTAAAACTATGCACCCTCCTGGGACTCGAATCTGGAACCTTCGCTTTTTACGGGCAGGTGCTATACCGATTGAGCCATCCAAGTGTGATTCATGGACCTCCCTCAGAGGTATGAAAAATATCTAAATGACTATTACAACCCGCACTAGAGTGATTACACGTAGAACATTTTCTCGGTTAAGTTTTAACACAAAGAATCCGGGGCCGCTTACTATGTTCTTACCAATCTATGATACTTATGTCCTGTAATCTACTGCTAATAACACAAAATTTGTTCTAAAGACAGTAGATGAGATTTAAGTCACAAAGAAAATAATCGTCCAGTTCATTGTTAATTTCTTCCAGAAGCTTCCGACAATATGAGAACCAACACTGCTTTATTGGTGAATGTGACATTCGTACATAGTAATTTGCTCCTAACACTTATTCAAACTATCAGTGACAATACGTTTGCAAGGTGTTCAACGCTGCAGAAGGCCATCAGTACCAATAGAAAAGCGATGTAGTTCGAGGAGATTCGAACCTAAATTAGCGGTTGGTAGACAGAGGCGCTTAACACCAAAGCGGACGTTAATCCCTTCACTTGGACTTGGGACCACCTCTGCTCCCCTCTGGTTGTAAGGATACGGCCGCTACGCCCATCACTGTAATTGGGGTTAAGTGGACGCTTTGACTGGAGGACAGCTGGAGCGTTCTTGGACAAAGTACGCGTTCACAGGGTGTTGCGCTATCTGAAGCGAGGTGGCGTGCCGGCTGCCTTATCGCGCCTCTAGATTCCTTTTGAAGATATCGGAGGTGATAGTATTCTTACATTAGACAAAGAAAGTGCAAAATGAAGATGATGCAGGATCACTGATGACACCACGATATTCATTCTGTACGAGAAAGCTAAGAAAAGAAATAAGATAAATCTTAATAAACCATCGACGATGATGTCATTAGAGATGACGTTCTCTAATGAATATGACCTTGAGGCAGATCTCAGCATTTGCTGATGGGGAAACAACCAGGCGCCATTTATCATCAACTGAAATTAAACTATACCGCAAGCCTCAATAGCACCCGTTCTAGAACGTACTTCATACCGATATGAGTGATTTTTCATCTTATTGCAGAAAGCCGATGAAGCGAGGGAAAATGGCTTTCTTTAGGCCTGATTAACATCTTAATGTCATTTTCCTTATTCACATGATTCTTGTACGAGATGTACCATGAACGCACCCTATTTTGTTGCAGTTTTCCTCGAATACGTGTTCTTTAAATCTATGCCAAACTGCACGACGAGAACGACGTCGTCCTTCTTTCAAACATTTCAATTTGACACGTTTCTTGCAGTGGCCATTTTCGCAGCAGCTGTATATAAACTGCAGTTGTTTCAAAGAAAATGCCTTTTTTGAATGCTGCACATCGAAAGTTTTACTTATTTATGCGGCCAGACGCGTTTCGCATTTTTTACAAGGCATCTTCAGTGGGTGTCCTGAATCATTACATGATTTGTCCATTTTTACACATAGGTTATGGTTTCACACCTAGGTTATAGATTTAAAAATAGTTCCTTAACGTTTTCTTTTAAGAAATGGAAAGGTATCAAGTAACTTCTAATTCATTGCATATAAGCAAACTCCTTTTTCTCATCTACCAACCAGGTAGACATCTTATAGTTAACTTACAGTTCACTGTTTACGTTACACATGACTGTAACTGCCATCTATTTAATGCAGAGTTTCATTTGTTTTTCTAAGTGTTACCAACATTCTCAGTTTTCTGCATTCAACTGTTTGGTGAATGTGTGTGTGTGTGTGTGTGTGTGTGTGTGTGTGTGTGTGTATTAGAGGGGGAGAGAGATTCCTTTATTCTTAAAAATAATAATAAAATCTCTCCCTCTCCAATAAACACACACACACACACACACACACACATATTCACAAAACAGTTGAATGCAGAAAACTGAGGATGTTAGTAACGCTTAGAAAAACAAATGAAACTCTGCATTAAAGAGAGGGCAGTTACAGTGATGTGTAACGTAAACAGTGAACTGTAAGTTAACTGTAAGATGTCCACCTGGTTGCCACACGAGAAAAAGCAGTTTGCTTCAATGCAATGAATTAGAAGTTACCTGTAAGTACACTGCTGGCCACCGTAAATACAACACCCTGAAGGAAGCATCCGAATCAGCGATGGGATATGCAACTGATTAGAATTTCAGCGCAGACGCACATCACGCGCGCCTGTGGCGCCACCTCATAGCGCCATTTAAGGCTTGGCGATTTCGACGAGTGTACGTTCGGCACGTGTGTTTACCTTGTGGTTGTTTCACAAGACGATCAGTTATGCCTCGTAGGCAACGTGTGGAAGCTGCTTGGGCTGCTGTACCCCAGGAACACATCCAACGTCTCTTTGACTCAATGCTGAGACGTGTGGCAGCGGTGATCTCCAACAATGGCGGCTACTCTGGCTACTGATTCTGGCAGGAACCACATGTCACAGACGTCTGTAAACGTAATCATTTGATACTTGGTCAACATGTTATCTACAAAATAAATTTTGTTGTGCTACCTCTTGTCTTTCTTGGTGTTGCGTTTACGGTGGCCAGCAGTGTACCTTTCCATTTCACAAAAAAGTTAACGAACTGTTTTTAAATCTGTAACCTAGATGAGAAACCACAACCTATGAGTAAAAATGGACAAATCATGTAATATTTCGGGACATCCACTGAATGCCTTGTAAAAAATGCGGAACGCGTCTGGATGCATAAAGAAAAATTAAAATTTCCATTTGCTGCATGCAAAAAAGGCATTTTCTTTGAAACAACGGCAACTCATTTCAATTTGATATACGTGAGCATCTCTCTCGAAAAGGCTACTGACCTGTTACTATACTAACAAAGTGCTTCTCAATTAGTTCGACATTCACTCTCATTCCATCTTCATAACGACGCCACACACTTTTGGAGTAATTCTGCAGTTCGACACACTAGCACCAAGAGACTTCTTTTACAGATGCACCGTTCTTTCTGACAACACTTCTAGCAAATTATACTTCACTAAGCTTCCGTACTACAAATTTTGCGCGTTCCTCCTATTTCGACAGCTTCGTCGTATTACCTCTTAGTATGTGGGCCATTTGAAAGGTTTCAAAATATTACCTCTAGCATGTTAGCAGGTACTATGGGCTATTTGTCTTTCTTGTAGCAACTATATCGCATTTATTGACAGTTAAAATATTTTTACATTCAGTGAACAACTTCAGAATAATTTCTTCGCCCTTCTACATTTCCTTGAGACCTTCAAGAGACGATACTTTTCTGCAGACTGTCCAATCGAACAACCGGAGAGAGTCTGAAGCCTGGTTTAACAATCTTCATCGAAGTCTCTCTCTGTGACTTACTTATATTCTCAAATGTTTTGTGAGATAATCTGCTATAATATTTCCACATTTCTGTTACTTGTCCACATATTCTAGTGCTTCGTATTTTTGTGCTCCACCTCGCTTCTCAGTCTTTTTAAGATGCTACTGAAGCACCAGAGATGAAATATTTGGTTTTTTTCTATGTCTTCAAGTCTTATAGAATGGATTTACTTTGCTGAAGGGGTAAAAGATTTAGAAATTTATTTCTCGTATTTCAGTATATTAATCCTCTGGAACTTTTCGGTGAAGATTATGTGTACCTTATCAGTTTGGTTCTTACGCATTTATTGATTGGCTATCTTCTGTTATCCCACACTCCATAGTATCCTTCCACTAATGTATCTCGAAAGAATTTTATATGAAGCTACTGTTTCTTTTTCATTTATCTACTTCGTCGTCTAAGCCTATGTTTTGTTTGTACTTTAGTGAGCTGTCTACTAGTTTATACTTCAGAGAAAGAAACATTTTCTAGTAAGCTGTTTGATACATTAAACATATCTCTGTCTTGCAGTGCCTTACTACTTTGAACTAGGAATAATGTGTGGGCAACTTCCATCTTTACTCTCTCCTAAATTTAGCTTATTTGTGCTTTGTCTTTTCGGCATTCTGCCAAACTGTATTGACGATGTGTTATAACCAAGCAGTAATATTTCTGAATTTTTGCATTTCACTACCAGTGTTCAGACCTAGTTTTAGAACGTAGTAGAAATTGCTCTCTTGTTTTTATACCCCACTCTACTCCTAGCACGATTTTAAACATCTTAATATATGTTACATTGTTGAATTTATCGAACTTCACAAATACAATAGAAACTGACCTTTCTTGTTTCTTCCTTGTTTCGTTACTTTTGGCTATAATTAAACGAACGGTGTTCAGATTGCTGCACAGCGGACTATATACATCGGAGACGCAGAAACATCGTAGTTATATTCATTAACGGCTGCGCTAGCGGAGAACACTGCAAAAAAATAATACTATCACTTTCTGCCACCAGCTTAAGATACGGCGCTGTGAGCAGTTCCAATGTGGAGTGGGCGCAGGAAAGGAGGAAGAACGATCGAACACATTAGAATGGTGGTTCTGGCGGATTTACTAGGGTATGGGTCATAGGTTACAACATACACTCCTGGAAATTGAAATAAGAACACCGTGAATTCATTGTCCCAGGAAGGGGAAACTTTATTGACACATTCCTGGGGTCAGATACATCACATGATCACACTGACAGAACCACAGGCACATAGACACAGGCAACAGAGCATGCACAATGTCGGCACTAGTACAGTGTATATCCACCTTCGCAGCAATGCAGGCTGCTATTCTCCCATGGAGACGATCGTAGAGATGCTGGATGTAGTCCTGTGGAACGGCTTGCCATGCCATTTCCACCTGGCGCCTCAGTTGGACCAGCGTTCGTGCTGGACGTGCAGACCGCGTGAGACGACGCTTCATCCAGTCCCAAACATGCTCAATGGGGGACAGATCCGGAGATCTTGCTGGCCAGGGTAGTTGACTTACACCTTCTAGAGCACGTTGGGTGGCACGGGATACATGCGGACGTGCATTGTCCTGTTGGAACAGCAAGTTCCCTTGCCGGTCTAGGAATGGTAGAACGATGGGTTCGATGACGGTTTGGATGTACCGTGCACTATTCGGTGTCCCCTCGACGATCACCAGTGGTGTACGGCCAGTGTAGGAGATCGCTCCCCACACCATGATGCCGGGTGTTGGCCCTGTGTGCCTCGGTCGTATGCAGTCCTGATTGTGGCGCTCAGCTGCACGGCGCCAAACACGCATACGACCATCATTGGCACCAAGGCAGAAGCGACTCTCATCGCTGAAGACGACACGTCTTCATTCGTCCCTCCATTCACGCCTGTCGCGACACCACTGGAGGCGGGCTGCACGATGTTGGGGCGTGAGCGGAAGACGGCCTAACGGTGTGCGGGACCGTAGCCCAGCTTCATGGAGACGGTTGCGAATGGTCCTCGCCGATACCCCAGGAGCAACAGTGTCCCTAATTTGCTGGGAAGTGGCGGTGCGGTCCCCTACGGCACTGCGTAGGATCCTACGGTCTTGGCGTGCATCCGTGCGTCGCTGCGGTCCGGTCCCAGGTCGACGGGCACGTGCACCTTCCGCCGACCACTGGCGACAACATCGATGTACTGTGGAGACCTCACGCCCCACGTGTTGAGCAATTGGGCGGTACGTCCACCCGGCCTCCCGCATGCCCACTATACGCCCTCGCTCAAAGTCCGTCAACTGCACATACGGTTCACGTCCACGCTGTCGCGGCATGCTACCAGTGTTAGAGACTGCGATAGAGCTCCGTATGCCACGGCAAACTGGCTGACACTGACGGCGGCGGTGCACAAATGCTGCGCAGCTAGCGCCATTCGACGGTCAACACGGCGGTTCCTGGTGTGTCCGCTGTGCCGTGCGTGTGATCATTGCTTGTACAGCCCTCTCGCAGTTTCCGGAGCAAGTATGGTGGGTCTGACACACCGGTGTCAATGTGTTCTTTTTTCCATTTCCAGGAGTGTATCTTCAGTATGGTCTCCCGACTCAGAAACATGCTACATCTGTAGCACGGCACGGTCGACAGTTGCTCGCAGTATATCCTTTTAATCTGAGTGATACGTAGTCATATACTATTCCTCGGATCAGAAAGGTTAGAGACACATCCCTAATAGACACGATCCTTCACATATTCCCACAACCAGAAGTCACATGGATTTAGGTCGAGATATCTGGCAGGCCACACATCTTGAAACTGCTTAGAGATGATGTGGTCGTTACCGGTCTCTAGAAGGTTTCACGTGGCATGTGGTTCCACCACATCTTGCATGAAAAGAATGGTGAGGACACAGTTCTTACAGAACTGGAATCACAAATTGAACAAGGAGGTCCTTATAACGTGCAGATATCACAGTACAGTTAACAGCCCTGCAGGCTATCTCCTCGAAGAAACACTGACCCAGTGGATTGAGGGAGCTTCTGAAACCACAGCAAACAGTCACATAAACTGAGTGTAATGAATGTACCTGCGCTAGTCAATTAGGCGTCGAATACTAGTCCTAAAAATCGATGTGTCTCCACTACAGCGAGGGGATCGTCAGTAAGGTAAAGTTCTGGTTCCGGATGAACGGTACGACATCGACAGAATTGCATAACACACGACTTTGCGGCCGGAAACTGGAAGCCGTGGGCTAGAGCCCATGATTGCGCCTAATTGATGGCTCCCTGTAGGCAACACAAGTACTGGTAGAGCAGTATGAAATGCAGAACTCGTCTGCATACAGAAAGGGTGAGACGGACGGCCCTACAGCTGCTGCTGGACGTTTAATGGCCACTAAAAATAGAGATACACTCAATGCAGTGCTATGCGGGACCTTATTCTCCTAGATATGGGAGGAACTATGGGAGGCACCAACTTGGACACGGAAAGTACGAAGCGACCTGAAATTCTGGACCAAAAATCGAGAGCGGACCTCGTTGACACCACTCGTAATATGTGGCAAAGATATGCTGTCGCCAGCTGGTGTCATATGCTTTTCGTAAATAAAAAAAGACGGCAACAAGGTGTTGGCGTCTGGAAAAAGCTTTTCGGATGGCAGACTCAAGGGACACAAGATTATCAGTGGCGACCCAGGTGAAAACCGCCCTGGCACGGAGCCAGTAGGCCACATGACTCCAGGAGCCAACCCAGCCCCCGACACACCATACGTTCCAGCAGCTTACAAAGAATGTTGGTGAGGCTGATGTGCCAATAGCTATCCACATCAAGCGGGTTTGTGGCGGGTTTGAGCACTGGTATGATGGTGCTGTCCCTCCAGTGAGATGGAAAAACGCCCTCGCCTCAATCCGATTGAAGATCACGAGGAGATGTCGCTTGCAGTCAGACGAAAGATGTTTAATCATCTGACTGTGGATCCGATCTGGCCCAGGAGCTGTGTCGGGCAGTATGCAAGGTTCCTGAGGAGCTCCCACTCTGTGAATGGGGCGTTGTAGGGTTCACTCTAGCGTGTAGTGAACGAGAGGACTTTCCCTTCCATCCGAAGTTTGAGATTTCGAAAGGCTGGAGGGTATTTCTTCGATTCAGAGGCGCGAGCATAGTGTTCAGCAAAGTGCTCGGCAATCGCGTTTGCGTCGGTAGAGAACACGCCATTTATGTTAACACTGGGAACACCTGTTTGGATCTGGTACCCAGAAACTCGTTTGAACTTTGCCCAGGCTTGGGAAGGTGACGTATGGTACCCAATGATCGAGATGTATCTTTCCCAACACTCCTGTTTCCGTCTTGGCGAAGATGGCGAACGCAGGCATGGAACCGTTTAAAGGCTGTGAGGTGCTCCAGGGAAGGGTGACACCTATGCCACGGATCACGTTTTCCGCGGCAGAGACCATCGTTATAGTTAACTGTCCGACCACCACATCCATGATACCATGTGGTGTTGATTCAGCGGTGACAGCAGAGGTGAAAGTGTCCCAGTCTGCCTTGTTTAAAGCCGATCTGAGCAGCTACCTGTGGGCCTGACACTGGGGCACTGTCAGGAAGATGGGGAAGTGGTCACTACCACACAAGTCGTCATTTGCTCTCCAGTGGGTAGATGGGAGAAGGTCAGGACTGCAAACCGAGAGATCATTGGCAGAATATGTGCCGTGTGCCACACTGAAGTGTGTGGGGGAACCTGTGTTTAAGAGGTGCAGATCGAGTTGTGACAGTAAATTTTCGATTTCGATTGGATTGTTTGGGGGAAGAGACCAAACAGCGAGGTTATCGGTCTCATCGGATTAGGGAAGGACGGGGAAGGAAGTCGGCCGTGCCCTTTCAAAGGAACCATCCCGGCATTTGCCTGGAGTGATATAGGGAAATCACGGAAAACCTAAATCAGGATGGCCGGACGCGGGATTGAACCGTTGTCCTCCCGAATGCCATTCCAGTGAGCTAACCACTGCGCCACCTCGCTCAGTTAAATTTTCGACATCTCTGTCTCGGCCAGTAAGCACGGTACCACCCCACAAGGGGTTATGGGCGTTAAAATCTCCCAAAAGTAGGAAAGGCTTAGGGAGTTGATCAATCAGTGCAGCCAATGCGTTCAGGTGTACTGCACCATCTGGAGGAAGATTTACTTTGCAGACAGTTATTTCCTGCATTGGCCTTCTCCTGACAGCCACAGCTTCAAATGGGGTTTGAGGGGCACCGGTTCACTGCATACTGAGTTCAGGACATGGACACTAACTCCACACACAACACCCAGTCATCACGAGGCACAGAAAATCCCTGACCCCGCCTGGCTGTAGTGGCCGAGCGTTTCTAGGCGCTACAATCTGGAACCGCGCGACCGCTACAGTCGCAGGTTAGAATCCTGCCTCGGGCATGGACGTGTGTGATGTCCTTAGGTTCGTTAGGTTTAAGTCGTTCGAAGTTCTAGGGGACTGATGAACTCAGAAGTCAAGTCCCATAGCGCTCAGAGCCATTTTGAACCTACTTTCCCTCATGGTGTAGCGAGGGAGGGAAATGATTTAGGGTCATATCTGTCGGAATTGTATTCGATCTTGCCCTTCTTAGAGACAGCTGGTGCCGTATGGTCACCAGCAAGAGATGACACATCAGGGGCTCTCCCCACCGGTGCCACCCAGCCATAGCGAAGGCCAACTAACATGATGGCATTTGCCGGGAGTCCTGATGGTGGTGGTGGTGGTGGTGGTTAGTGTTTAACGTCCCGTCGACAACGAGGTCATTAGAGACGGAGCGCAAGCTCGGGTTAGGGAAGGAGTAGGAAGGAAATCGGCCGTACCCTTTCAAAGGAACCATCCCGGCATTTTCCTGAAACGATTTAGGGAAATCACGGAAAACCTAAATCAGGATGGCCGGAGACGGGATTGAACCGTCGTCCTCCCGAATGCGAGTCCAGTGTGCTAACCACTGCGCCACCTCGCTCGGTCGGGAGTCCTGAAGCCCCAGCAAGACAGGCATATACGCCTTGGCATATGTGGGGAGTTTAAAGCTAGGCATCAGCAGTGCGATCCCTTTGTTGTCAGGGGGCTACCACCAAATGGGTACATGAAGGCTCCACCACAACGGACTGGGTACCGCGCTGGATATTGGACGCAGAGAAATCCAATATCGTCATGGGGGTTAAAGAGGACAGCAGACAACGGAAGAAGATGACATACCTCGGAAAGTTTCCTCGCCCAAATAGTTGAATCACAGATGGCGATGCCAAGCCATGACAAGTGATTCAGGAGATCGAATCTACAGCCACTATGAATAACTCGTGCACCACGTAAAGTGTAGAACTTTGAAAGTGGCAGGACAAACCATAGAATGGGATCTGAACTCATAGGGCCAAAAAGTGTGAGATTATTTTTAGTCGTCTATTACGACAGGCGGGAATACCTCGGGCCTATTCTAACCCCTGGACCCTCAGGGTGACGTAGAATTTGAGGCACGTGCTGCGCGGTCGGCTATAGCTAGAGCAACTTCATCAATAATTGCAATGGGAATGGGCCACCTCCCTCTCCTGCTACACCAACCATGTTCGCGTGTTTCTTTAAATGTCTTTATATTCTATCGCCCATTTATTGACATGACGTCTCTTCGCGGTTGTTTAGATGCTTCTGTCGACGATATTCCCGCAATTATGTGCTACTATTTCGGCCATTATGATAAAAACAACTTTAGCAGCAGTGCTAGTTCGTTCTTTTCAGTACCCACTGCGTTTCGTAACGAAAACTTAAATTTTATTAACCATTTACCTACATCAACAATCACTTCATAAGAGAAATAAACGCGCTTCGCCAAGTGACAAACAGCACACTGACGTAAAACCAGGAAATATTTCACATTATGAGTGCTTACAGCTCAATATCTTCACCAGTTGGCAGAAAGTAAAACTTATTTTTTTAGCATACTCGTCGATCGCAGCGATTAACGAACATACCCACCAGTACAGACCTGTATGAAGTGATTTTTTATACCTGAGTTACTGAATGCCAGTACACTATACAGTACACATGTTTCAGTTCTTTTTACGTCTTTTGTTGCATCTAGAACGAGCTTGACTACGATACACTGCGAGTAAAATTCACTCTTGCTACTAGATCAGTATAACATATTCAAAAGGAGTCCCAATGTATAATTTTCCTGGAACACCATTAATAATTTTTCTCCATTTTAAAGAAGATCCGTCTTGTAAACAGAATGACCTCTTCAACTTCACACTTTCCCCCATCAGTTAAATATGAAGTACTTACGGATTACTTAATGTTTCTCCAATAAAGTGGTTTGTTGTATCGAGTTCCATCAAAAATTCCGGTTGTTTATAGTTCACATAGGGCTTTATAGCGGTTCATTTGCCGTACTGTAAATCGATTGAGAAGAACTTTATCTGACGGTATTAGTCTAGTGACTCTGCTTTACGTTTCCAGTTGATTTTCTGAGCAGCTTCAGGCATTCATGAAACCTGTCTGCCGACCGAAATCACTGACGATTTTTAGCCATAACGTGGCACTAGGCTTCGCTATCAACTATATCAACTAGAACTGGTTGGGTTTGCAGCTATGTGTTTGTGCAGTCGCCAGAAGTTGTAATGGAACCAAAAGAAAGGAATAATAGACCTACTCATTTCAAAATAATGGGTTTCATTTTTATAATAGGCTTCGGGTAGTCAGGAGCATAAATCTGACAAGACATTTTTCACTCCTCAACGAGTCCTCACATAGAAATCACTGTAAGGAAAGTACGAGAGAAATACCGAAGATAAGCTTAGTGACCGCCTTTGAAAGTGACGATGTACACCAGGAGATACAAACATACCCGTTGCTGGTTCACCCACGGAAGAGGAATGACGCATGCGCAAAGTGCCAAAGAAGAGAGAGTGGCAGCAGACCAACGTGCCAGAGGTTATTCGACCGCAAATCACGATGGCAAAAGGATGTGTACTGACAGTATGATCACCACATTGCTGTCATCAAGGATGGGCGGGCACTTGGGGCTAGTGCGTACATCATGTATAAAAGCCTACAGCCAGTGTACGGTGAAAAGTTAATGTCTTTTCAAAATGTTGGTCGCTGGTGTTGCATGTTCAGGGAAAGAAGGGAGAGTCTGGAGGATGTAGGTGGAAGTGGGCATCCCTTCACATTGAAACCGATGCTGAGGTGGAACAGGATATGAGGCAATTCATTGCATCGCAAGGCACAGAGTTTTATGGGTGGTTTCTTCAAACTAATTACATGCTATGACAGATGTCTTAAAATCGGTGGCAACTACGTCAAAAAATAGCGCAAGGTGTATAGTTCGTGATACAATGGTGTATTTGGTATTGGCAATAACGTTTCCGTTTGAAAAACAAGGACGAAGCTTACTTTCGGTATGTGTCTCGTATATCAGAAAGCGAGGCTGACCTACAAGTAATGTCTACTCTTAATCATTTTCTATATCACAGAACGTTCATCCATAAACTGATGTTTAAATATAGGTTTTTCCCCTTTCTTGGAAGGATTTTACTAATCAAGTTATAAATGATTGTCAAGCATTTCTGTAGTTTGCACAGTGTTAGTTTGATCCTTCTTGCGGTATTCCAGTATTTGGCCATCCTATCGGCCAGTGGAAACCGAGGTGAGTTCAAATTCCTACAAAATATCCTGTAGGACATCGTCATCATAATTACTGATCCCTTCATTCAGTATATCTTATTGCAATCATTTTAACCTGTTGGAATACTTAATAAATACAACCACAATGAAACGTTCTTAGTTTCTCTTTAGGAGTGAAATGTGTCCATCCGTATGTTTCAGTACCCACTGTGTGGGGTACAGCGAAAACGTGGTGAGGGAATTACACAGTCAGGCATGTGCCCTCCGCTGCGACGTCGCTCGGTCGGTCTCTTGAGCCTTAGCGGCGGAGATAATTGCTCCGTGTTTGCTCGACCTACTTTGCTCGCTTTGGCAGCTAAATTACTTTCAAATAAAACACGGAGCTGGAGCAAGAATATAATTTACAGCTGCCGACTGCGACATCGTGGCAGCAGTTGCAGCCAGTTACGTAGGAACTTGTTGAAAGGCAACACGCCCGAAAACATTAGTTTTAAAGCGAAGGTTACGAATATCGTCCGTGGCATTGACAAAACAGCCGGGGCAGCCTAGGACTTTACATATATTAGTGAAAGTCGTTGATGAACAATTTCCTGCATTTCTAGCAGAACGGAGGTAGCATCTGACATAAAATGTAGAAAATAAAGCTCGTGGTGTCTGTTCAAAGGAGATACTCATACATGGATTGACAACGCCACACCACCAGATAAGAATAAGAATTCGGAAGGTCCAGTTTCGTCGTTCAGCAGCACGACACTTATAAAACTGACCCTAACGAACAATTCTGACACCTTAGTGAGGCAGCAAAAGTTAAAAATTGACACTAGCGCTAATCACAAATTATTTATGGACTGTTACTGCAGAAAAAGTACGAGATGGAAGCATTAGCCTGATCAAGGTGAAGAAATATGAAAATTCAAACAACTTTCTAGTTTATCAGAATAATTACTACAACAAAAATTCGCGTAAATTAATACAACACGGAGCTTCTGCTTCTCTTATCACAGCTGCATTTGGCTCGATTCCTGTATCGGAAATATTAAGAAAAATACAGAAATATTTCCCACCTGTTTGATTAATGAAAATAATGACTGAGTAACTTCCCGTCACGCGTTAAATCTAGGACACGAACGTAACGCACGCTGCGTACTGGGCCCACCCTTATCCACAATGTGCTATGTGGTTAATCATGAAACGTAATCGGTCACACCGTCACTAGATACGCCCGAAGTCATGAGAAAAGGACCCCAGTAACACTTTACCTGGGATCGCTGAGAAGAATGTATAGAGAAGGATAACATCTGCTTGTCAGAATCAATCAAGGAAAAAAAAAAAAGTTCGCTGTCTCAAAACTAATATTACAGCCACTCTCAGTACCGTTACCAGTATCATTCATTCTCCTCAACATGGTGGCAACAGAATTATCAGACTACAGCTTGTCCGATACAAATAATTTCCAACCGCCCTCTTCCGACTCAGCACTGCCTGCTTGCATCAGCTAACAATAACATGCAATTCACGCGCAGAACTGCTCAGCAACGACTAACTCAAAACAACATCTAATGATCTACATTACAAACCCCCTTAGGACTGCGCACATCTGTCAATAACAGGTTGGCTGCTTCTGTACAACTGCTTCCATAAACTGACTCTTTACCACTACCACCTTTAACCGCCTGCCTTGTTTCCTTCAAGTACTATACTGACACGTGGCACCAGCACGCTCCTGGCGTTCGTTGGCTAAAATACTCACTCGAAAGCTCGCCAATGAAACCTAAATATTCCCCATGTAGCAGAAAGGTACCGAAATCGACGGTCGAGAAGTCTGAAAATATACCAAAGAACTTCCCTGTAATCGTTGTGCAAACATACACAATCGAAGTGAAAGGTGGTTAAATTAACAACCTTCTTTCAAAATATTGTACTTCATGTGTCCTAACCGACTAGAAATTATTACGTATGAATACATATACCACCTACATTTCCTGTTGATTCTTTTATGTTTCTCACCGTGTCTGAAAATTATTATGATTTATGATTGACAACAATTTTTGAAGTAGAAGTACTAGCGAAACCTATTCGCTTAATATATAATTTCATCGAGAAATTTTTGTCGCATGGCGATAATAATGCAATGTTCACCTATGCGATCGAAGGCTTCTGCGATCATTGTCATCTCCAGTGAAATGTTTCCGAGTATGTAAACACGTAATCATGTTGTCTTACAGACAAAAATTTTGGGCTGTGTTGCAAATGGTTTCATCTGGATGGTGTTTTCACCACTGGGCCGGTTCTGCATTCACATATCACACAGGGTGTCTAAAAAAAGTGCCACATATTCTCACAGGAGTTATCACTTGCCAAAACTGTAACAAAAGATCCTGTAATGCTAGCTGTTGATATACTTATAGGCCTATCTGTCCGCTCATTCCCATGTATCTGTTACATAATAGTAGACACTACAGGCACTGCTGCATGTGGTTACCACGTATCCGGCACATCCTTCATCTCTTCTTCGCAGCGAATTACGTATTTCTTCAGATATACCTTGCAGTATTTGCAGTGCGTCTCAGGCATTCGTCGCACTGTCATATACCGTCCGCTCATTGTCCATCAGTTGGACATACACACATGCCTTTTGATGTTCCCACAGCCGGATATTCAACTGATTCTATTCCGGTGAACGGGGAGGCCCCCCATCCAGAATCTGCTCGGTCAATCCTTTGCTCGTGGAAGGTTGCTTCATGATATTGTCATAAGATCCTTAGAAAACGTAGTGGTCCTCCCGTCGTGCGTAAGCTGTAATCGTATTTAAACGACCTACGGGAATGCAGTCGGTTGACGTAGTCGACAAAAGCCGACATTTCTGACCACCCTGTCATTTCACGGCACAGCTGTAGCAAGTAAGAGCTGTGTATTTAAAGCCTCTGTCTGCATAGCAATTCCGGAAAGATAACACACACAAACACACACACAAACACACACACACACACACACACACACACACACACAGCTGTAGACATTAGCGCCACTTCACAACCGACGGTGACTGCCGCCAGAAATTATCACGCGTAAAAATTACTGAGCAACTGGTGAAGTCAAATTAAATGTGTCTATGTTTTTTGAAAACGGAGAGAGCAGTATTCAATGCAGAACTGAAGTAAAAACCTCCATCTCTATTTCAAAATTGCGCATCATATTAATTGTCCTGCCGCCAGTCGCATCAGGCAACGCGCCGGCCAAGCTCTTGTCCGTGAAAGGATTCTTATACTTGTCGTCAGTTGGATTTTGTCTCGACTCCACTTCACGGCTACTTGAAAGGCGTAGGCACTTTTTTGGGATTGGCTCGGCTGTGCTTCCTGTTGGCACTCTAACCGGTAATTTCATTCTGTAAATGAAGTGTGAACGTTTCCGAGGCTTGGAGTCTAACACTATACCTCGACGGTCTGTGATAAATCCCACGGAGAAAGGTTTTGACGACACAGCTTTAGGCGTACTGTGGAAATGTTTAAATTTTGCACCATACCCCATTGAACAGGTTGTTTTTACTGTACCTCCTATGGTGTAACAATGTATGCAAAACCCTAATTTGGGTGCGACGAATTGATATTGTGGTGAACGGCATTATACAGATTGCGAGAATCGGACGTTTCGTGCTACTAACGCATCTCTGTGTCTTACCAAACCAAAGATTATATTTTTGAGACCCTTTGTGAAGGAAATGGAGAGCTCGGACGTGTGAGAGGAGAGAGATTGTATTGTTGTGAGACGCCATTACGATATATAGAAAACGTTCAAATAATTTTTTGCAAAAAATAAAATCCAATAACTAACATCAAGCATTCAAGGTGTGTATATCTACATACCGAAATTTGTTGATTATCACGGTACAGAGATTACGTCACGTAGATCGCTCGAAGGTGAAGTTTGGAACGATAGTGCGAACCTGAGTTTTCCACAGTCAGAATTCGTTGAGAGATTATCTCCGAATTAATGAACTATGACTTGCTAAATTGTGGGACCTATCATCCAGACTCATCAAACAACATAGCACACAGCTGTGCTCAACGATCTGCGTAGCGGGTAAAGGTTTTAGAGCTTTCAGCTAGAGCAGATAACGACGAGGAATTTCCGCGAGATCGCCGCTGTGGAACTCATCTCTTTCTCTCCTGTAATATTTAAGAAGAAATCTATTTTTCGGGTTTTCAGGTGAGTAAAGATAAAAGGAAATAAGGAACTAAACTAAACCAACTGAAACCAGTAACTAAACCAATAATTAACATAAAAGCACGGATAAAGAATATAATAATAAATAAATAAATAATATTTTTGATTAACTAACCAATAATAATTTAATAAACTCCAGAACTCCAGATGTTGAAGAGGAGGCTAAGAGGGGCACATGTTGTATGTACACGGACACGTCCATCTAAGAGTCATATAACGGCAGCAGAGAAGGCTGTTTTGCGTTCACTTAGAGCTTGGTGGATATTTTTATTTTATTCGTTGACGACGGCCGATGTGGCCGAGCGGTTCTAGGCGCTTCAGTCTGGAACCGCGCGATGGCTACGGTCGCAAGTCCGAATCCAGCCTCGGGCATGGATGTGTGTGATGTCCTTAGGTTAGTTAGGTTTAAGTAGTTCTAAGTTCTAGGGGACTGATGAACTCAGATGTTAAGTCCCATAGTGCTCAGAGCCATTTGATTTTATCCACTGACAAGGCCAATGCTACAGCTTTTCTGGACCAGCAGAACTACGTTCAACAGCTGCAGTGCTTACTATCTGATTTAACGCAGCGCAGGATCGGTGTTAACCTCACAAAAGTTTTGAGAGAAAGACTAACAACCTCCTGAAGAAAAGCTCCTTGTCGCAGGAACTCCTCATGGGTCTTCATACCGTTGTGCTCTCGCCCCCTAGGTTATATGGCCTTCCTAAGGTGCACAAAGAAGCGGTTCCTCTTCTTCCGATTGTGAATGCCGTTAGTATTCCGACATACTCTGCAGAGCCCGCTAGTTGGTCGACGTCAGCATAACATTAATAACTCGGTGGGTTTTTATACATTTATTGGAGTTAATGCGTTTGAATGACTCTGGTTTTATAGTAAGTTTTGATGCAATCTCTCTCTTGACTTGTGTTGCTCTGACTCGTTGCAGTTAACTGAGGTTAGGTTTGGTGTTGAATTAACGAACCTACACTCCTGGAAATTGAAATAAGAACACCGTGAATTCATTGTCCCAGGAAGAGGAAACTTTATTGACACATTGCTGGG
Source organism: Schistocerca nitens (assembly GCF_023898315.1). Lineage (NCBI taxonomy): Eukaryota > Metazoa > Arthropoda > Insecta > Orthoptera > Acrididae > Schistocerca > Schistocerca nitens. The sequence goes on along the minus strand of NC_064621.1, from coordinate 475,006,225 downwards.
GTCAGATACATCACATGATCATACTGAAAGAACCACAGGCACATAGACACAGGCAACAGAGCATGCACAATGTCGGCACTAGTACAGTGTATATCCACCTTTCGCAGCAATGCAGGCTGCTATTCTCCCATGGAGACGATCGTAGAGATGCTGGATGTAGTCCTGTGGAACGGCTTGCCATGCCATTTCCACCTGGCGCCTCAGTTGGACCAGCGTTCGTGCTGGACGTGCAGACCGCGTGAGACGACGCTTCATCCAGTCCCAAACATGCTCAATGGGGGACAGATCCGGAGATCTTGCTGGCCAGGGTAGTGGACTTACACCTTCTAGAGCACGTTGGGTGGCACGGGATACATGCGGACGTGCATTGTCCTGTTGGAACAGCAAGTTCCCTTGCCGGTCTAGGAATGGTAGAACGATGGGTTCGATGACGGTTTGGAAGTACCGCGCACTATTCAGTGTCCCCTCGACGATCACCAGTGGTGTACGGCCAGTGTAGGAGATCGCTCCCCACACCATGATGCCGGGTGTTGGCCCTGTGTGCCTCGGTCGTATGCAGTCCTGATTGTGGCGCTCACCTGCACGGCGCCAAACACGCATACGACCATCATTGGCACCAAGGCAGAAGCGACTCTCATCGCTGAAGACGACACGTCTCCATTCGTCCCTCCATTCACGCCTGTCGCGACACCACTGGAGGCGGGCTGCACGATGTTGGGGCGTGAGCGGAAGACGGCCTAACGGTGTGCGGGACCGTAGCCCAGCTTCATGGAGACGGCTGCGAATGGTCCTCGCCGATACCCCAGGAGCAACAGTGTCCCTAATTTGCTGGGAAGTGGCGGTGCGGTCCCCTACGGCACTGCGTAGGATCCTACGGTATTGGCGTGCATCCGTGCGTCGCTGCGGTCCGGTCCCAGGTCGACGGGCACGTGCACCTTCCGCCGACCACTGGCGACAACATCGATGTACTGTGGAGACCTCACGCCCCACGTGTTGAGCAATTCGGCGGTACGTCCACCCGGCCTCCCGCATGCCCACTATACGCCCTCGCTCAAAGTCCGTCAACTGCACATACGGTTCACGTCCACGCTGTCGCGGCATGCTACCAGTGTTAAAGACTGCGATGGAGCTCCGTATGCCACGGCAAACTGGCTGACACTGACGGCGGCGGTGCACAAATGCTGCGCAGCTAGCGCCATTCGACGGCCAACACCGCGGGTCCTGGTGTGTCCGCTGTGCCGTGCGTGTGATCATTGCTTGTACAGCCCTCTCGCAGTGTCCGGAGCAAGTATGGTGGGTCTGACACACCGATGTTCTTTTTTCCATTTCCAGGAGTGTACATTTATTAGAGTTAATGCGTTTGAATGACTCTGGTTTTATACTAAGTTTTGATGCAATCTCTCTCTTGACTTGTGTTGCTCTGACTCGTTGCAGTTAGGTTAGGTTTGGTGTTGAATTAACGAACCTATTTCAACATGTGTTGACTTCGACTTACTTTTTATTCAGTGACCGGTACTATGAGCAGACAGACTGAGTTGCGATGGGAAGGTCGTTGTCACCTGTTTGTGCCAGTTTCTTTATGGACGGCTTCGAAGAAACTTCCTTGGAGTCGGCTGCTATGAAGCGTGCGTTTTCTTTTTTTTTTTTTTTTCAGATATGTAAACGATACATGATGGTTGTGGGTTCAGTATACCAGAATATTCGTTTCACGATGGAAGTGGAAAAGGACGGCTGCCATAACTTCCTTGATATGCTGGTGAGGAGGAATGTAAATGGCACGTTAGGACATGCTCTTTGTGGAACGTCTGCTCGCACTCATTTGCATTCACAGTTTGGTAGTTGCCACCATTCGGCTCAACGTGAAGGGCTACTCCGTGCCTTGCTTCACAGGGCCATCATCATTGTATACCCTGAGAGTTTGTGAGCTCATTTAGCCCATCTTGAGGTCATCTTCCGTCAGAATGGATACAGTGAAAGGAAGATTAGAAGTGCATTGGGCTAATGACCAACCGGGAACCGGCTGAGTGATGATAATATCGAATTGGGACCTATGTCTGTAGCTTTTATGACTTACGCAAGGAGCATCTCCAACAAGACTGCTCGTGGGGTTAGTGTTTACAAAAAATGTTCAAATGTGTGTGAATTCCTAAGGGACCAAACTGCTGAGGTCATCGGTCCCTATACCGACACACTACTTAACCTAACTTATACTAAGAACAACACACACACCCATGCCCGAGGGAGGACTCGAACCTCCGGCGGGAGTGGCCGCGCAGTCCGTGACATGGCACCTCGAACCGCATGGCCACTCCGCGTGGCGCTAGTGTTCACAGTCTTGTGTATTTGTGTGTGTGTGTATTCTGTGTGTTATCTTTCTGGAACAGCTCGGAAAACCGTCGCCTTAAATTTACTTGGACAGTGCTTATATGCTAAAGATTGGTCTTGAAAATGATGGGGTAGTCACCTGTCGAAAAAACGGCGGTTGTAGACGACGTCAACCAGGTGCATTCCCTTAAGTAAATTGAATACTGTATATGTCGCGAAAAACTCAGGTCTGACATAATCGTATTCTTTCTGCACGGGTGACGTTTTCCAATTGCTCCGGAAATTCATAGTGAGGAAATCTGTGACACACAGCACGTGTTAATCTATTTGGTAAAGTGTACGACCCTAGAATCCGCCAATATACTGTATTGATAGTGAATCGACGCTGATGCCTTGCATCCATGATTGCTCGAGCATGTCCAAACGTGCGTGTTGTGATAATTTATTATGCCATCTCACGTGAACAACGGGCCACCGACCCATCGTGCGACATTACTTCCCCGCAATATGTCGTGGCAATGGACGGGTCGAAGAAGCCTGATAGGTTTGGACTCACTTTTCACCGAAAAAGAATCCATCAGATTTCAGGCGTTGATGGCAGTTAAAGGCATTATGTATGCACAAGCCATCGACAATGTGCAGACGTCACAGGAGCGTCGTAATAACGCTTGTGGCGCAATAAGTATGGAGCCAGTTGTATTAGTGATGTAGGGCTGTAGAATGTATCAGCATGTGCGGCAACCTCATGCAGCACTGCCATTCTGTCTATTTCCAAGTACCGGTAACAGACAGATGGGAATGAGAGGTCAGATTAACCCACATTTGAAAAGGAATAGATTTCTGGACATACAATTACGTGGAACTTTCTTCTCGTTAATATCAATCAATATACCTCCTACAGGAATATGACACATTTTTGAAGACACTTCATATACGAGGATACATAGGGTGGCCGGAAGTATGGAAACACAAATACTGTAACACACTACCATGCTTAATATGCCGTACGAAAACTGTTGGCATTCAGAACAAAACAGCTTCCAATTGTCTCGAAACGTATGTATACAGGTCCTGTACAGTTTTCGAGGGGATCCTACACAACAATTCACGCAAACTAGTGGCTGGTAACAGGGAACGAATATGGGGATGGACCTGTTTGGCCAAATCGCTCCTATAATCCTTGGCAATTTTGCGAACCAGTATAGTGACCGTGGGGCCCATGGAACACCACGATATCGTTGCACAAATGGTCACTGAACTCTCCCCATGTTTTACCCTTGGCAGGTAGCAGTCTGCATCATAAGCCTGGGACGGTGTCCGCCAGTCGTAAACTCGTCCAGAATTGTGAATCAGTGTGAAAGGAGACTTATACGGCAAAATAACTTTCTTCTATTGCTCCACAGTCCTGGTTTCATGGCTTCGGCACCATGTGTTCAACCATTGGCATTTGCAGCACTGATGATTCGTTATGCAATTCCATCTAGCCATTCAATTCCCCGACTACAGAACTTCCTTCGTGTTGCTCAAGTGCTGAACAGTTTGCGAGTGAGACTGAAGTTACGTCGCCCTTTTATATTCCGTCAGAATTTTCATCCATGACTACCTGTCAGAATCACTCAACACACACTTTCGCCTGCGTTGTGGCTTAGCTGAAAATATTTTTTCTTTTTTAATTAAGGGGTATAAATCTTCGATACCATGCTTGATGACACAACAAACACTTCGGCTACCTAGGCTACGGACGCACCAACAATTTTCCCACGTTCGAATAATCTGAGCTCCGACATAATGCACTCACAACTTCTGTTCCACCTATTACTGACACTTGCAACGTGTTGAGAACGCCGTTGATGGGTAAGGTAATGCGGCCAGTAAATATAGCATCATACTGTTGATGCTCGTAGTTCATCTGTGTACAAGCTGCCAACTTTGATGGCACGTTGACACAATGTGTGAACAAAGTGCTCTCACTGTGGTTAATGGCAATGTGGGCAGTTACTGTATAACGTACTGTCGAGGCTTCCAGTGCAACTGTGTACACGCTTCCACCGCTGATGGGACGCAAACACACGAGTGAACCGAAGCGCTATCACGCTCAGGTGTAAAGATAATGAGGTCATTTAATGTTAATGTGGCCGGTTAATGTATGTTTGCTGCCATCCTCGATGGTGCGCCAACAGACGATGAGGGAAGCAAAGCGCTCTAACGCTCACGTGCAGTGATATTGCGGTCAGTTAATGATAATGTAGCCAGTTAATATAATATCGTACTGTCAATGCTCCTAGTGCAATTGTGCATACGTTGTCACCCCTGATGTCGCGATGACACACAATGAGCAAGCTGCAGCGCTCTCACTCTCAGGTGCAATAATAGTATGATCAGTTAAAGATTATGAAGTCGGTTAATATAGAGTCATACTGTCGATGGTCCCAGCGAAACTATGTATATACTACCACCTCTGACTTCACTCCGACTCTCGCTGAGTGAGCTGAACCACTCTCACTCTCAGGTGTAATGATAATGTGGTTGGTTAATGATAAAGTGGCCTATTAACATAGCACCATATTGCCAATGCTCACAGTGCAATTGTGTGTATGCTGTCACACTCGATGGCGCGCCGTCATACAACGAGTGAACCAAAGCGCTCTGACTCTGATTAATGATAGTGTGGGCGTTTAATATAGCATGGTACTGTCGGTGCTCCCAACACCGTTGGCTACATGTTGCCACTGTTGATGTCACACAAAGTCACAAGGAACTAGCCACAACGCATACACTCCAGTGTGCAATGAAAAGATTGTCAATTAATGTTTTTTTGTAATGTTACAATACAGCATCACCGGTCTTTTGTGGTCTGAATGTGTTGGCGAGGCGGTAAATTTATCCATACGGCAGTGACGCTGCGTCACTGCAATACACTTGGAGTCCCGTACCACCCTCCAACGGTGACAGTACTGCATCAGCCAGGCAGAAAAATTTAGCCCTACATGGGTAGGTAGGGTGGGATGTATTGGACGTAGAATGGGGGGCCAGATGCATCTGTTGTGGGAGTGCCAGGCCTATCGTTAGCCATGGTCTGAATCCGATTCCTCTAGGATGGTTAGAAGAAACGATGTCGATGCCAGCGGCGTGGAAGTGTGGCCCCAACGTGGCGTAAACCATGGATAGTGTCCCTCAGGGCATTCACTTTCTCATAGAGCCGCCGCGCGTTGTTCCGTATGGTCGTCTTGAGGGGGACGATATCCGCTTCCTCGTGGATGGTCACAAGTCTCGTGAATGGCGGGGCGTGCAGACTCCACCTGAGAACCTTGTTCTGCAAGTGCTGTAACGTCCCATTCTGGTGACACTAATCGTGGCCAGTGCAACAGAGCCATACGTGAGGGCAGGCAGGATAACTGTTCGGTAAATGCGGAGCTTGGTATGCAGGTTAAGTTCCTTACTGCGGAAGAATGGGTACAGGGCGACATACTCCGCATGACAGTGGAGGGGAAGCTTGTAGTTCATCTGGGCCCCGAGATGGGTATTTTCGGGGACCAGGGCACCTACGCGCCTAGCAGTATCATTGTAATTGTAGCTGCGAGAGAGCTTCACATTGATTACAAAATCACTATCGGAACATTCTCTTTGTTTCTTTTCTGAAGGAATGCAAAATACAGTCCTACGTCTTTATTCTCACACATGTATAGTTAATTAAAATGCTGTTCTCATATATTTCAAAACGAAGTGGGTCGAAGTGTACAGGTCGCTGGAATATTCATTTGTCTCATCTGGCTTCGTTTTCGCTGAGTCAGATGCTCTTTGATGTGGGCACGCTGCATCTGTTTTCGACAATTGCTGGATCACAGCAATAGGGCGGTTCTTATAAGTAGGAATAAGAATATTAATTAATAAAAAGCAAATAAAATTCTCACTGCTGGCCCGACTTGTCATCTTGTGGTTGAATGTACACTGTAAAACATAGAAACTGTTTCTGAATATGGTGCGGGGCCGGATTATGTCAGGATGGTATATGTATGCAGACACATCAATACACCAACTACAGGAGTGGCTGACAAACTCGTCTTGCATTAGAGTTCGTAGAAGGGCGAAAATCACCATGTCTCTTCTGTTCAAAAAACACGAAAAACAGCTGAGTATATGTGTACTGCTAACAGGAACCACGGACTGTTTGCGTTCTCTTAATGACATTGCTCTGGTTTGGAGCTTCCCGACGTATTTTCGGCTCTGTCTTCCTATGTATTCTGTGCTTGATCTTGAACTCTTGGTTCTTGCTTTTCTTCTTGTCCTCATAGTATTCACCTCCTACGATATCCTCTTCTGTCACGAATATCAAAATAAGTTCTCTTCTCGAAATTACAGCAGGCTAATGCAACAATTGTGAAGCAATAGTCCTCTAGAAAGTTCAGAGTTCTTCTCACTTCGTCATATTGTTACCGTGGTCTCGATCTCCGTACATTGACTCTGTATTCTTCTTCAACTTCTTCACTTTCAACTACAACGAAATCTGTTCTTCCTCCCACAAAAATAATAAATTTTTCATTAGTTAACTCTGTCGATACACATCCAGGTTCGTGTAGAGACTGACCCTTTCACTTCTTATTTCTTCACTTATAGATTTTTTTCGTAGGTTAAATGTTCCCTGCCAGACAAAAGCTTCAGGACACACAAATGTTACACGTAATTGCACTGACAGAATAATATTAGAGATTCATATAAAATGTTTCCTTACATTCACTTAAACTAAGGCATGAAATAAATAAAAGGAGCTCAAATGATTGGCTACACACAAATGTCGTACATTCCACCCCAGCATTAGACTGGTGAGATGCTGTTCTCTGATCAAAGCAGAAGCTGAAAATATGCCCGTTATACGTAGATTAAGAATGACAAAGTACCGTCTGGTACGCATCGTATGGTGGCTTACTGAATGTGTAGGTATGGATAGGTCCGGGAGAGATGGTGCACATATTCAAAATCATTATGTGAAGTCCCATGGTGAACTTTTAGTATTTTTTTTTTGTACGACTAAACACATCAATTGCCTATTACAAACAATATGTCTGGAGTTTTCAATGTAACATTTAAACGTTATATTTGAGGATGAAATTATCTTTACATTTAGGGTCCTATCGCTTATGCTATGGGTGATATGCTGCAGCCTAGAAATCCTCAAAAAAATCCATTTTTTCAGACAAAACCTCTATGTATATACTTATAAATATATATTTGGTTATAAATATGTTGTGGGAAGTAGAGAAAAAAATTAAGTGTTAACAATAGTTTTTCTTAATGATAGTTATGTATCTAATTAGTTTACTGGTTTAGATAACTAGTTTACTTGTTGATAGTTGCAAACATTAAAACCAAGATGTATGTTACCTTTATTCAGCAGACTCAAATATTCCTAGTGATATATTAAATCAAAAAGAGAAGTAATATTTACAGATTCTTATTAGGTATTTTACTCTAAAAATGAAAAATATAATTTTATTTACAAATTGGCTACACTAATTTTTACAGTATCAGACGAACTAATTTTAAGTGATTGGATATATATATATATACTCCTGGAAATTGAAATAAGAACACCGTGAATTCATTGTCCCAGGAAGGGGAAACTTTATTGACACATTCCTGGGGTCAGATACATCACATGATCACACTGACAGAACCACAGGCACATAGACACAGGCAACAGAGCATGCGCAATGTCGGCACTAGTACAGTGTATATCCACCTTTCGCAGCAATGCAGGCTGCTATTCTCCCATGGAGACGATCGTAGAGATGCTGGATGTAGTCCTGTGGAACGGCTTGCCATGCCATTTCCACCTTGCGCCTCAGTTGGACCAGCGTTCGTGCTGGACGTGCAGACCGCGTGAGACGACGCTTCATCCAGTCCCAAACATGCTCAATGGGGGACAGATCCGGAGATCTTGCTGGCCAGGGTAGTTGACTTACACCTTCTAGAGCACGTTGGGTGGCACGGGATACATGCGGACGTGCATTGTCCTGTTGGAACAGCAAGTTCCCTTGCCGGTCTAGGAATGGTAGAACGTTGGGTTCGATGACGGTTTGGATGTACCGTGCACTATTCAGTGTCCCCTCGACGATCACCAGTGGTGTACGGCCAGTGTAGGAGATCGCTCCCCACACCATGATGCCGGGTGTTGGCCCTGTGTGCCTCGGTCGTATGCAGTCCTGATTGTGGCGCTCACCTGCACGGCGCCAAACACGCATACGACCATCATTGGCACCAAGGCAGAAGCGACTCTCATCGCTGAAGACGACACGTCTCCATTCGTCCCTCCATTCACGCCTGTCGCGACACCACTGGAGGCGGGCTGCACGATGTTGGGGCGTGAGCGGAAGACGGCCTAACGGTGTGCGGGACCGTAGCCCAGCTTCATGGAGACGGTTGCGAATGGTCCTCGCCGATACCCCAGGAGCAACAGTGTCCCTAATTTGCTGGGAAGTGGCGGTGCGGTCCCCTACGGCACTGCGTAGGATCCTACGGTCTTGGCGTGCAACCGTGCGTCGCTGCGGTCCGGTCCCAGGTCGACGGGCACGTGCACCTTCCGCCGACCACTGGCGACAACATCGATGTACTGTGGAGACCTCACGCCCCACGTGTTGAGCAATTCGGCGGTACGTCCACCCGGCCTCCCGCATGCCCACTATACGCCCTCGCTCAAAGTCCGTCAACTGCACATACGGTTCACGTCCACGCTGTCGCGGCATGCTACCAGTGTTAAAGACTGCGATGGAGCTCCGTATGCCACGGCAAACTGGCTGACACTGACGGCGGCGGTGCACAAATGCTGCGCAGCTAGCGCCATTCGACGGCCAACACCGCGGTTCCTGGTGTGTCCGCTGTGCCGTGCGTGTGATCATTGCTTGTACAGCCCTCTCGCAGTGTCCGGAGCAAGTATGGTGGGTCTGACACACCGGTGTCAATGTGTTCTTTTTTCCATTTCCAGGAGTTTATATTCGTTAGTTATTCTTCCTGCATAATTCAAATAGCTATTTAAAACTTCTATTTGATTTATTCGGCCGATATATGTACCGGATTTTATTGCTGCAGGCATTCCGATTTGTCGGTCAGAGACGCCGCACCTTACAAATAAATGTCGGAAATATTTCACTATTTAGCGCAGACTATGAACTAATCCTGACACTGAAAAGGCTTTGAAGAGATATTTACAGACTTACTTCAATTATTCCCGCAGAGCTTAAGTAAAACGTACTCAATCGTAACGTAAACATTTTTATTAGGGCATGGCGTCGACGGAGAAACTGCACTGCCGATACGCGCACACTTTGTCGGTGTATACCGAAACTAGGCGAGGTTGTGCGCAGCCTATCCCGCATGCGGCGCCGCTCCCGCATTTACCCTACAAGCTGTGGAATAAGGACGTGCCTTCCCATCCCTTCCTACCAATCATTAACACCCTATGGGATGCTTTACAAATTGATTCCAGAATGACATTACACTATATAAGATCTGAAAAAGGCACTGTCCCATTAACACATACCTACGCCTCCCTGATGAAAACCACGTTCAACAAAGCTAAAACCGCTGACAAAAAATAACATGACGCTACTACCAGGACACGTTATATTCAACATCCTATTCCACTTCCTTCACCTGCTTCGAAAGGTTCTTTTAACCAGTTGAGTCCCTACAACATGAAAAAATGTTATTTAAAAATTTTCACAAAATTTACCTTCACTATCACAGTAGGCAACCAATATAAGAAGAAACTGACAAAAAGCGAACACTCAATTGTTTCAGGTAGGTGGTTTCGCTTTGGAACCACTGGGACATACAGTTTTCAACCACATATCATTTCATATGATACATTTGAAAGCAATTTCGCATTATTCCTAGATGCAGTCTCAAATCTGTAAACGCCTATGGACTCATAATGCCCAAAACATATTATAATCCTAAATGAAAAGCAGAAATGATCCTAAAATTTAAAAAATTTATATCAAAAGTACATATTGCTCCAGTGGTTTCATATCGAAACCACTCATAAAAGCAGTAGTATGGACTCAGTTTTACTTTACAATAAGTTAAGATATGCTTAGTTTGACTGTCAATAATCTTCTCAATATGACCACTATAAAAAAAACTACGGGGACAGTCTCCTACAGTCATGTAACACAGTCTCCTTACAGACTGTTGCTTTGAACACCGTAAATGGTTGCTTAATGCCCTTTTCGGAGAATTGCCTCAGTGTACCACTAGATGCCTCTGTCGTGCAGTAGCGTCATAGGTTTCATGCAAATGCACTGGCTCTTCATAACAAAATTAATAAGCCTAGTTCTCCCTGCTCCGCAATGACATACCAAGAAACAGTGTCCACTAAACCCCTGTTGGCAGGCTGTGAAGCACAGGAGTACCGGTACTGGCAGGCTTCTGTGCCATCTGAATAAGACCTCGACGCGAAACAGGTTTTTCGTACGGAGTTCCTGTTTTTGGTCGATCTGATGAGACATATCGCTTAATTTGTCTTTCGACGAAATAGTGCAAAATACTCTGGCGGTTGATGAATGCGTGACGGAACTATTTGCATCCTCCTGTCGATAATGGCACTACGAAATTAGTTCTGTGTGACCAAAGTCTCGCCATTATTACACTCCTGGAAATTGAAATAAGAACACCGTGAATTCATTGTCCCAGGAAGGGGAAACTTTATTGACACATTCCTGGGGTCAGATACATCACATGATCACACTGACAGAACCACAGGCACATAGACACAGGCAACAGAGCATGCACAATGTCGGCACTAGTACAGTGTATATCCACCTTTCGCAGCAATGCAGGCTGCTATTCCCCCATGGAGACGATCGTAGAGATGCTGGATGTAGTCCTGTGGAACGGCTTGCCATGCCATTTCCACCTGGCGCCTCAGTTGGACCAGCGTTCGTGCTGGACGTGCAGACCGCGTGAGACGACGCTTCATCCAGTCCCAAACATGCTCAATGGGGGACAGATCCGGAGATCTTGCTGGCCAGGGTAGTTGACTTACACCTTCTAGAGCACGTTGGGTGGCACGGGATACATGCGGACGTGCATTGTCCTGTTGGAACAGCAAGTTCCCTTGCCGGTCTAGGAATGGTAGAACGATGGGTTCGATGACGGTTTGGATGTACCGTGCACTATTCAGTGTCCCCTCGACGATCACCAGTGGTGTACGGCCAGTGTAGGAGATCGCTCCCCACACCATGATGCCGGGTGTTGGCCCTGTGTGCCTCGGTCGTATGCAGTCCTGATTGTGGCGCTCAGCTGCACGGCGCCAAACACGCATACGACCATCATTGGCACCAAGGCAGAAGCGACTCTCATCGCTGAAGACGACACGTCTCCATTCGTCCCTCCATTCACGCCTGTCGCGACACCACTGGAGGCGGGCTGCACGATGTTGGGGCGTGAGCGGAAGACGGCCTAACGGTGTGCGGGACCGTAGCCCAGCTTCATGGAGACGGTTGCGAATGGTCCTCGCCGATACCCCAGGAGCAACAGTGTCCCTAATTTGCTGGGAAGTGGCGGTGCGGTCCCCTACGGCACTGCGTAGGATCCTACGGTCTTGGCGTGCATCCGTGCGTCGCTGCGGTCCGGTCCCAGGTCGACGGGCACGTGCACCTTCCGCCGACAACTGGCGACAACATCGATGTACTGTGGAGACCTCACGCCCCACGTGTTGAGCAATTCGGCGGTACGTCCACCCGGCCTCCCGCATGCCCACTATACGCCCTCGCTCAAAGTCCGTCAACTGCACATACGGTTCACGTCCACGCTGTCGCGGCATGCTACCAGTGTTAAAGACTGCGATGGAGCTCCGTATGCCACGGCAAACTGGCTGACACTGACGGCGGCGGTGCACAAATGCTGCGCAGCTAGCGCCATTCGACGGCCAACACCGCGGTTCCTGGTGTGTCCGCTGTGCCGTGCGTGTGATCATTGCTTGTACAGCCCTCTCGCAGTGTCCGGAGCAAGTATAGTGGGTCTGACACACCGGTGTCAATGTGTTCTTTTTTCCATTTCCAGGAGTGTATTTTTATAAAAGGAAAAGGAGATCTGTGTTGGTAACATATCGAATTCTAGTTCTTCGTGTAGAGGAGAGTCACAGAAGACGATGAAAGCAGAATTCAGTTTCTATCTCTTAGTTAATCTAAATAACAAGGTGTTCAATACCCAAAAATCTCGAACTTTGTATTTGCAACTGACGTCGAATCTGGATCGGTCTGTACTTGGAACTAACGATATTGTGGCTTTCCGTACAGTTGCTGAGAGTGGAATAGCTATAGAGCTAATCGAGCTTGGACTCAGCTCGGTATGAACTGAGTATTTCAAATAGACCAGTACCTCGTAGATTAATTCTAAATCGCTTACTCACCGTATCATCACATATGACCATTTCGCACAATGATACTAGCGGTGTGACATCTAAAAGAACCTCATTTGTTGGAAATCACGTATGAGGATTTCAGTAGAAACTTTGTTTTCTTAAAAGAAAAAGAATAAAAGAATTAAAGTATTAATGATGCCATGGCTGAAATGTGAAGTTTAAGTATTTAACTTTCGCTGAGAATATAGTCAATCGAAAATTTAGTACTATAAGGTTTTCGTTAATCATCAAAAAATTTAGATTTATCACATAGCCATCATATTATTGGTTTGAGTCGTGTCATTTTACTCTTATTAAGAAAGAAAGAATTTAAATAAAAACCAATTATCTTTTCAGATATAATTATGTATAAGTTGTCTTTGCAATGTACAACTGTACTTAAGATATTATGTACGTAATTATTTGAAGTTTAAGTCGGCACTTCTTTCCAGTCATTTATGATTTATTTCGTATTTTCCGGCGGATTCAACTTAGTTTTTCATGAATTGAATATCTTTTTCGTTTCCTCTCCTTTCCTTGGTTTGATCTGTCTTTTCCTTCCACAAAGACTTAACCTTTGAATACTTGACTGCTTTATTATCTTCACTGTAAGACGTGCAGTGGAATGATCTAAAGGGAACTTCTTGGCGAACCGTTAACATTTTTACAATTCCAGTGTTATAATTTTTAAGGTCTGTGTTCATCGTGAAATGTCCCCCGTGATCACTCGAAAAGTCTTCGAAATCAGTGAAATCGCCACATCAAAATGTGACGGATTCTTCTTCTCGCTTCTAATCAGTGAACATGTTAGTGTGGAATGTATACTGAGCCTGACTTACTTGATCACCTTATCTCTGTTCCAACTAGCGAACGCTCTCCGTCACCTCCATTTTGAGTGTACCCTTTCATGAGATATGTATGGGCAACTGACTTAATTTTTTTGAATTTATACAATACGTACATATAGATGACAATTGTATACCTTTTTATTTGTTGAGGTCAGCTGTTGTTTGAATAACATATAAATTCTATGAATCGCCATTGTGTGAATTCACAGTTTGCGCGATTTTGAAGGCCTGTTTGCTTCCATATCTCTCACGCCACGCGTATAACGTTCCTTATTTCATTCTGTAGTCAAATATTTTCGGGTTTTGTTAGGCAGTTAATACAATATTAAGATGTTCCATTTAGGGACAGGAAGCTCCGCTTGTAAATAATGGGCACATGGTGTCTGGAATCAGTTTACACGTGCTTTTTCGACGCCTCCAAGATTCTTCTCCAGTTGGTATAAATGATAACTCGTCAGTCTCTTGCTGCAAGGTAATGTCATCAGAGCTTCCGTATGCCCTGTAAATTTCTCATTTATCTTTTTGGGCATGAAAAAACCTTTATTGATTTAAGAGTCGAATATTTCTTAAAACGAAGAGAGTACCATTATTCTTACCATTTCTTTTGCATTCTTTTACGCAGTCTCCGCAGACACTCGCAACAGGTTTCCTTCCTTATATAAACTCGCGAGATGTCAACGGTCCTAGAGAATGGCTCTCAACGCAGGCAACTAATTTAAATTGTGTGCGCATACCTTTTTTAATGTTACCGTCAACACAGCCATAGCAGAAATACAACGCTGGTTGAAATCTTTAGTCGGTTAACATCCAAAGTGCCCATAAACACTTTAAACTTATTCACGGTCCATGGTTTAACACTCGCAGATTGTACGATTTGTAAAGTTTTTCTTTGAAAAGCTTCCATTCGGATGGATGGATTGCTTTTTCTTTCCTTTGGTGTTAATAGTATTTTCGGCTGCGAGGTATTCTTCTTTGGTGATACCAGCTGACCGGAGAGGTTGATCACAATCCGGGTGAGGGTTCTTTTTCAGTTGTTGGTCTTCGTAAGTAAAGAACTTCATACTTTCGGTACACTTCAATGGAATCTTCTTTGGAGCTCGGCTTATTTATTTCTGTATTTCCTTTAGCTGTCGCCGTTGTCCTTAGATGAATCGTATTCTGCTTCTAATGTCGGATTATTGTTTCGTTCAAGTTAAATTAGGATCTTCTATGCTGTCGTCGCTATTAAGAAAGAGTTCATAGTTATCGTTGTCTGGTTGGAAGTAACTTCATCTCTCTCAGCATTTGACTAGACGAGAAGATGACAGAATCCTTTTTCCACGAGAACTAATTATGCTCACTTATGGACTGCAAGCATTGAGCTTATTAGTAACAGCACGGTAGCCCAACATTTCCACTATCAATGTTGTTGTTGCTGTTGTTGTTGTGGTCTTCAGTCCTGAGAGTGGTTTGATGCAGGTCTCCAATATGTATCTTAAAATTAAGGCAAGCACCCTTATTAAAACTTCCTTTACAGAGTTATCTGTTCCTTCCATCTTAGGCAATCGTTGTTTCTGGATGGTCCTCAGCGTTTTGTGGCTTGGCAATCAAAAACATTTTTCAGCCTCTCCCACTGAAACCTGGGATTATAGACATGTTGATTTTTACGCCTGAAAATACTAAAAAAGTAAAAATAAATAAATAAAAGGAAATTATGTTTTTAGAATAAGCGAACTTTTCTGTTTGGTGGAACGTTACAAATGAAAATAGCAAAAATGAGAAATGCTGACAGTTCGAGATGAATAGAGAAGTAATGCGAGTTTATAAAATACTGACGGCAAGCAATGTGAAAAGTACAAATTCAGTAGACTAGTAACGTCGTAATTAGAAAATGCTACGGAAAAGCTACAAGCAATGAAAAAAAAAAAAGCTCCGTCTTTAGGCCCCAAGGGGCCCTTCCGGGACCGTCCGGCCGCCGTGT
Organism: Schistocerca nitens; assembly: GCF_023898315.1. NCBI lineage: Eukaryota > Metazoa > Arthropoda > Insecta > Orthoptera > Acrididae > Schistocerca > Schistocerca nitens. The sequence continues at coordinate 474,990,693 of NC_064621.1, read as the reverse complement.
CATCCTCCGAGGAGGATGCGGATAAGGAGGGGCGTGTGGTCAGCACACCGCACTCCCGACCGTTAGGACGGTATTCTTTGACCGAAGCCGCTACTAATCGGTCGAGTAGCTCCTCAATTGGCATCACGAGGCTGAGTGCACCCCGAAAAATGGCAACAGCACATGGCGGCGGGATGGTGACCCATCCAAGCGCCGGCCACGCCCGACAGCGCTTAACTTCGGTGATCTCACGGGAACCGGTGTAGCCACTGCGGCAAGGCCGTTGCCTACAAGCAATGAAACAACTCAAAAACTCACGCTACTCACCGTCTACTACACAATGGCTTGGTGCCAGCTAACGGATTCCTAACGGTCACGATGCAGGACAAGCCGATCCCTTGTTTTTCCTCCAACACAGTATTGTTACAAAAACCATCGCTCGGCAGCTCTGCACACTAAGATAATCCCAGTAACAATTATGGTGCTAACTAAAAATTCGTTTATTTTTTATTTTTTTTTTTGTTTTGGTTTTTCTTTTTTTTTTTTTTTTTTAATGTCACTCTGATAGTGCCGGTGTCCGATTTGTATGCAATCTAAGCACAACACAGGAACACAACTTCAGGGCTAACATTCAACTAATAACCTAATCTGGTTTATAACGACAGTTTTTGAAAGCATACTTCTTGATCAGCAGTACATTCTGCCCTACCGAAGGAATTTTCGAACTGCAGTTAAAATGTTACTTTCTGCAATGCGTGACAGATGTTAAACATAAGTTTTTGGATAGTTTTCAAAAATATGTACACTGTCGCCCTGGAACGGAATAGTTTCTTACCAGAAACTGCCTGCAGCGCCTGATAATTATCTTCTACGTGTGAGAATGAGAAACAGTCTTAAAACTCATTCCCGCGTTTAACTGAAAGACCTGTTGATAACAGAATTTTGGACATGGCAAATCATTGCCAATACCTTAATGAAACTCGCCGTATGAACACGAGAGAGACGTGTAAAATAATTTGAACAGATTTAACATAATACGTAGGACAAATTAGAGGCACGGATGGCAATTTAGAAGCACGGGAAACCTAAAACACGAAGTAACCACTGTAACACCTCGGTTCAGTTTACAGTGATAAAAGCTATAGAAAGAATAATTTTAAATTAAGAACAGAATTTTTAGAGGGGAAAATAGTGTAGAATCAGAGTTCGGTAATTGCAGATCAAAATTATAGTATATCAGCAAGTAGTTTAACGTCTAAATACAGCAAAGCCACGGAAGCTCCGTCATGGAGAAGGCAGTGACGTTAAACTCTTGTGATGAAAAACCTATAAAAAGGCCTGATCGTCGTTATTGCCTCCTTTTTTTCCTTGATTGTTTCGTTAAAGGTCGGGGAACCCGTGTCAGTCAGTGAGACAATAATTAGATTGGACTTTATCGTGTTAACATTCACGATAAACTGTTAGAATATTACGGAGATTAAAAGTGATGTAGTGTACGATCTCTTACTGTTGGTAGCAACGGAGTATTAAGGGGATCTTAGGACTTTAGTGCTAGATTGGAACTTCACGGACATATAGACGACAGAAACTCAAATTATCTGCTGATACGAGTGTATTCAGAGGTACCGGTATTCAGATATTAACGTGTGGACCTTTGAAAGTGTCGTGTGCCGTTAGTTGCGAATCAGGACGTAGAGCGCGTGCATATCGGCATTTGCGGACTATTTAGACTCCTCCAGGCTAGGAACCTTTTAAACAGACCATCATCCGTCACCATCTTAGTCCTTGAATACAGAGTGAAAGTGAGATACAAGAGTGTTGTACTTATTTCATTTACCTAGTACTAATCAGTAGCCGGAAAACCTACCGACGATACGTATCTACGAGCAGACGTCGACGCGGAGTACCTAAAAAGGGAACCACAAGAGAGTTGGGGATGCTTCACCACGAACAAAATTACAAAGTGGAACTTTGGTTACGGAATTTGACTCACATTCGGGAGAAGCGGTGTTCCAGATGTCATCCGGCCAACGTTTTCTGTTTTTCTGTGATCCCTGTAAATTGATTGATTTTTATCTACAGCAGCTGTTTCTTCCAAGAATTCGAGGTGGTTCAACTTTCTCTTCACTTAGGAAGATAGCAAAATAACCAGAAGTCGATTTTGCGAAACACAATGCCCAGTTCCTAATGGGAAGCCTCTTATGGCTTCATTTTCATTCACTTAGTCTCAGTTATCGTAATGAAATCAGCCGCAGGTATATGTTGTTGCTTTACCATAACATGCTGTAAATATAAAAATAGTCTCCGGTCAGTGTGTGCCTTAGTGCCAGGATGAAACCATAAAAGGCTTCGAAAACAAATGCAAATCAATGACAAGCACAGCTGCATAGAACATCGATTAGCTGGCTGCCGACCCCTACTCCTCCCCTCTCTCGTCATTGAAAACGCTACCTCATTTGAGGTGTACTACAGCAGTTCCCTCTAACTGATTTTCTCACGAGTGTTTGCCCGATAACGGTAAGGCCTCAGACACAGCCAGTCAATACCGTTCATATTTAGCAGGTCGCTTCTGTGCAACCTAAAATGAAAAACTCTAAGATATTTCGGCTCAATAGCTGCGTTTTCGAGAATCCCCCCCCCCTCCCCCAAATCCTTGAAGCGCTATCGAATCAAAAGTGACAGGATAGAAAGATTATTGCAAACTGAGCATTTGGCATTATCATATATGGGGTCCGCAAACGCATATTTTCCTACAAATCAAGAAGAGAAAAATTTGTTACTTCTGCTTATGTACCCACAAGATGAACGCTGTGCAACGAAAGTGCTGTATCGCATAGCGATCTACGCATTTGGATGGGGAGCAGAGAACCTTTCTTTGATCCACAAGTAGCTTCTTTTTTTTTCATTTGTATTCTATCCGTTTTGAAACTGATAGGAGTCGGAGGGTTAAAACGGTTTGTGAATCAATTGCGCCACCAATACAATCGAATGAATACAACTTTCGCGCAGTTACACACACACACACACACACACACACACACACACACACACACACACACATGCGCACACAATCACACACACACACACACACACACACACACACACACACATATGAGCGAGATGGGATTATCGGAATGGAACGGTTTACATATACAGACACACAAATGATTACAGTTTCAAAAAAAATTTGGGTTATTTATTCAAAACGAAGTGCTTCATCCGCCCTTATGGAAACAATTGTTTAGCCTGCATTGACTGACAGAATCGTTGGATGTCTTCACGAGGGATAACGTGCAAAATTCTAGTGCATTAAATCGTAAAACTACTAAACTGACTGGAGGGCCCGACCCATAAGACTCCAAAAGTCTCAATTGAAGAGAGATCCGGTGACCGCGTAGGCCAAGGTAGGGCTTGGCAGGCACGAAGACAGCCAGAAGAAACCCTGATCGTGTGTGGGTGGGCATTATATGGCTGAAATGTACGTCAAGGATGGTTTTCCTTGAAGGGTGGTGTGCTGTAAGGCTGCTGCGAGTGCCAGCCAAAGCGGCCTGCTATGAAAAGAATTGACAACCCAGACCATCACCCACTGTTGTCTGACCTTATACCGGCCGACAGTCAGACTGGGATCCTACAGCTGTCTTCAGAGACATCTTCGCTGGTCATCGGGACTCATTGCGAAGCGGGGCTCGTCGCTGAAGACAATTCTGCTCCAGTCAACGAAACTCCTGGTCGAAGTCTTGTGCCGTTGCTACTTTCTTATAGATAATTCCGTCATTTGCAACGGTCTTAAAGATCTACCGATGCTTTCTGTCAGATCATTGCCCGTCCGGCTAGCTGCTTCCCGAGCAAGAAGGCGTGCCGGTCCCCGGGACGAATCCGCCCGGCGGATTAGTGTCGATGTCCGGTGTATCGACCAGTCTGTAGATGGTTTTTGGGCGGCTTTCCACCTGCCTCGGCGAATGCGGGCTGGTTCCCCTTATTCCGCCTTAGTTCCACTATGTCGTAGATTCTACGTCTATATCTACATTTATACTCCGCAAGCCACCCAACGGTGGGTGGCGGAGGGCACTTTACGTGACACTGTCATTATCTCCCTTTCCTGTTCCAGTCGCGTATGGTTCGCGGGAAGAACGACTGCAGGAAATCCTCCGTGCGCGCTCGAATCTCTCTAATTTTACATTCGTGATCTCCTCGGGAGGTATAAGCAGGGGGATGCAATATATTCGATACCTCATCCAGAAATGCACCCTCTCGAAACCTGGACAGCAAGCTACACCGCGATGCAGAGCGCCTCTTTAGCAGAGTCTGCCACTTGAGTTTGCTAAACATCTCCGTAACGCTATCACGGTTACCAAAGAAGCCTGTGACGAAACGCGCCGCTCTTCTTTGGATCTTCTCTATCTCCTCTGTCAACCCGACCTGGAACGGATCCCACACTGATGAGCAATACTCAAGTATAGGTCGAACGAGTGTTTTGTAATCCAGCTCCTTTGTTGATGGACTACATTTTCTAAGGAATCTCCAAATGAATCTCAACCTGCTACCCGCCTAACCAACAATTAATTTTATATGATTATTTCACTTCAAATCGTTCCGCACGCATTCTCCCAGACATTTTACAGAAGTAACTCCTACCAGTGTTTGTTCCGCTATCATATAATCATACAGTAAAGGATACCTCTTTCTGTGTATTCGCAATACATTACATTTGTCTATGTTAAGGGTCAGTGCCCATCCGCTGCAGATCTTCCTGCTGCGCAAACACTATTTACACGTACGCGCACACCATGATTACTCTACCAAGCAAACATTTTGGGTTACACTCGTCAGGTATGAGACGTTTCCGGTGTGGAGGGGGGTGGGGGGGGGGCGCACTGGGGGCCGAACAGAATAGTAACCCTGGGTTCGGTGTGGGGTGGCGGTGTGGTGGGTGGACCGCTGTGGTCTGTTGTGGGGTTGTCAACCACTGAGGGCTACGGCGGGGCGAAGCCTCTCCGTCGTTTCTAGGTCGCCGGTTTAATACACACACAATAAACCACAACCACATCATTTCTGTACATCACAAACAGTAGCGATCCTATGATACTTTCTTGGCGTGTACCTGAAATTATCCATCGCTCTCGTCAGCTCTGAGTCGACTGCACGCCGTGAAAGTTAGGGCGGTTTTCTCAAGAAACGGCGGCCGGAGTGGCCGTGCGGTTGTAGGCACTACAGTCTGGAGCCGAGCGACCGCTCCGGTCGCAGGTTCGAATCCTGCATCGGGCATGGATGTGTGTGATGTCCTTAGGTTAGTTAGGTTTAATTAGTTCTAAGTTCTAGGCGACTGATGACCTCAGAAGTTAAGTCGCATAGTGCTCAGAGACATTTCAACTTTTTTTTTTCTCAAGAAACGCTGAGGGATCGTGGTGCGTTGAGCCAAAATATCCTGGAACCTTAACTGTGTACACAAACGACCTGTCTAACACGAGCCATATCTATGATAATGAATACAGCCCAAAGCAATGAATTAAATTGTGTACCAAGCCCGGGATTGGAACCCAGGGCTCTTTCTCTTTGGGGTGATGCGCCATCCTGACACTGCTGCTAATAGATGTTCAGAGATTACTGTACTATGGCTACCTCCCTAAGGTTCTTGGTGTTGTTGTTGTTGTTGTTGTTGTCATCGTCTTCAGTCCTGAGACTGGTTTGATGCAGCTCACCACGCTACTCTATCCTCTGCAAGCTTCTTCGTCTCCCAGTACATACTGCAACCTACATCCTTCTGAATCTGTTTAGTGTATTCATCTCTTGGCCTCCCTCTACGATTTTTACCCTTCACACTGCCCTCCAATACTAAATTGGTGATCCCTTGATGCCTCATAACATGTCCTACCAACCGATCCCTTCTTCTAGTCAAGTTGTGCCACACACTCCTCTTCTCCCCAATTCTATTCAACACCGCTTCATTAGTTATATGATCCAACCATCTAATCCTCAGCATCCTTCTGTAGCACCACATTTCGAAAGCTTCTATTCTCTTCTTTTCCAAACTATTTATAGTCCATATTTCATTTCTGTACATGCCTACACTCCATACAAATACTTGCAGAAAAGACTTCCGGACACTTAAATCTATACTCGATGTTAACAAATTTCTCTTTTTCAGAAACGCTTTTCTTGCCATTGCCAGTCTACATTTTATATCCTCTCTACTTCGACCATCATCAGTTATTTTGCTCCCCAGATAGCAAAACTCCTTTACTACTTTAAGTGTCTCATGTCCTAATCTAATTCCCTCAGCATCTCCCGACTTAATTCGACTACATTCCATTATCCTCGTTTTGCTTTTGTTGATGTTCATCTTATATCCTCCTTTCAAGACACTGTCCATTCCGTTCAACTGCTCTTCCAAGTCCTTTGCTCTCTCTGACAGAATTACAATGTCATCGACGAACCTCAAAGTTTTTATTTCTTCTCCATGGATTTTAATTCCTACACCGAATTTTTCTTTTGTTTACTTTAGAGCTTGCTCAATATACAGATTGAATAACATCGGGGAGAGGCTACAACCCTGTCTCACTCCCTTACCAGCCACTGCTTCCCTTTCATGTCTCTCGACTCTCATAACTGGCACCTGGTTTCTGTACAAATTGTTAATAGCCTTTCGCTCCCTGTGTTTTGCACCTGCCACATTCAGAATTTGAAAAATCCCCTATACAGACTCCAATTCACACCTCAGTTCATCATTGATGGTCCTCTTCTTAACTTGTATAAATACTGCAGAGGCTGTCCGACATTGGAACGAAATGGGGATCATTCTGCCTGTACCTTAATCATAGGTGATACATAATTCAGATGAAATAATGTGTCCCAGAGAGATATTAAGTCTTACATATATCTATTCATTATCGTAGATACAGTTGAGACTTAATGTCTTTCTGGAACATATGACTTCATCCGGTTAATGATCCGAAACGGTTTTCCTCGTGCTTTTCAGAGTCATATGATGTATGTATTTGTGTCACGACGACAGACATGGTGTCCGTGCGTGGTGTGTCCCTGTTGCAGGCGAACACCCGGCGGCGATGCAGCACGGCAACAGTGGTCGGCGGTCGGCGCCGTCCGGAGGACTCTGCCTGGCTCTGGCTGCGTGGGCAGTGGCGGTCGCTGCCCTCGGCTCGCTTCTGTAGCCGCCCCCACCGCCCCCTCACCGCAAGACTGCTCCGAGTCGTCACCGAGAACTGCCTCTGTCGGCCGGTGCCTCCGTCAGGAAACAACAGCTCCAGTGAACGCGTCCACCTGGTGCCACCTGCCGGCACCGCAGTATCCTCTGGACATAATCGATGCGCGGGGTCGAAACTGGGCCTGGGAACAGCACAAGTTCGTGCCTCTTTGTGCGCCCATGCAAAAGTGGAGTAACGGTGCCGGGGGAGGATGGGGAGGCAGCGAGGTGAAAGAAAGGCAAGAAGCATCGCGTGCGCACTGCTACCTGCGGTCGGGTGGCGTGTATTTCGGTAGCCGGCGGGCCGCAACGGTGCTACGGCGCCTCTAACGGCGAGAACGCACGCCAGGCCGCGCCGGGTGTGGCTTCCGTAACACCTCGCCTTCTCCGGACAGCACTGCAGTTTTCCGACAGGGCGCGACCGGATATTAAAGTGTGCGAGTGTGTATGATGTTGCGGAACTGAGAATGTTGGTGTAACTACGAGTAAGCGTGAATGAATGTGCTACCTACCGTAGAAAATGGACGACTCTTGCGAATCAGGACGTTGATGTTAATTTTTAAAATTCGTAGCATTTCACCTCACAGGTTGTGAGAAAACTCTGCGTCTCGTAGTACACGTAATACCGTACAAAATTTATGGAAGAAAACAGAAGTCAGTGACTGTTGCTGTAACTGCACATCCAATTCCTTGCGAAATGTCTTTCGTGTCTGCTGAGAATCTTCCCGTAAATAAGACAAGGTCGTACGAAAGTATTTTGTGTCGATACCAATCGTTCTTGTGGTAACAGATTATGAGCAATGACTCACAACTGGGCCACTTTTTCAGGGATAATATGTGAAATTGTGGCTATATGTGACAGACGTTTATCGGATTTTACAAATATGTGGTTAACAGAACGGTATCAACACGAAGTTTATCTTATTGGAGATAATATAACAGAAAATACTGTTTACAAGCACCTAAGAATGTGATGAACTTCGAAATGCTGCAGAGGTATCAGTTTCTCTGTATAAAGAGTTATACAGTGCAGAAACCACGAATGCAGTAGGCAGGTAAAATACTGTAAGAACACGTGCGACAGTATGACAGTGACAGGAGCAGAAACTAGAAGTGATGGAAATGTTGTATATTTTTCTTTATAGCTTAAACGAGTATTCAGCTGTCCCAGCGTGCAGTGGTGGCAGTCAGGCGAACCTATGTGTAAGATCTGCAATTTAAAATGTGTTTCTCGGAACAATGAACAGCAGTCCTATTGCCTGTATTGTAAAGTCACATAAGCAAATGAGCAGAAATAATGAAAGCAGCTCCTGGCCAGAATGACAGCCGTGTTGAACAGCAGAAAGATGTGCATAGGCATTAAGATATCAGACGAGAACAGAAATTTTTTCAAGTGAGCTGAAATAAATCTGATGGTATCACCTGAAAAAATATTAAATTTAGCCACTTTGGCCTCTTGAGACTACCAGGCATTGGTGTTTCTGAGTTACATTTTGTTAACTGTGGAACTTAATCTCAATTTAGCGAAACCTATGGCGACGTCGCCAAATTTAAGAGGCGATTTTTTCTTCCCACAATATGTTTAATACGTTATATACTTGTGCAATGTGTTGTACAGTGAAGCATGATGGAAGTAGTAAACTGCTTCAAAGCTTGTATGACCACTGTAACACATTATGGCAATATTCAACGCCAGAGTAAACAACTATGTTAAAACCTGTAATATCTACCCGGCCCTGCTGAAATATAAATAAATCTGTTGTCGAAGGCCCATACATAAACATTCGATCCTTAGTTTTCAGACATATACACTGCAAGTGTGCCATTGATATTTTCTATTTACAAAAAAACAACTTTTGTCTTCCTGAATTTCATTAATATCTTCATGTAATAAAGTCTCAAGCATTGAAATTATGAGCTGTGAAATGTTGCAGGTTTAAGAACATTTCTATTAATTTTGTCAAACCATAGTATGAACCAACAAAACATCAATTTCATTACTGTAATATTCCTTCCATATCACTTCTGAATAATTTGTGAATGCATTGCATACTTCCGCACAAATCAATGGCGTGACACCCTTCCGCGTTGGATTTATCCCATTTCTGTTTCGTTTCAGTCTTGTAGGAGAAGGTTTTTATATGAGATTAGTTTGTAATCACATAATAATTTTTGTACTAAATCATGGTCTTTCTCTACGTTCTCAGAGGTGCAAAAGGAAATCGTCTGCGTCGCCAAAATCCTGTACATACCAATTCTGGCTCATATTGTGAAGGTAGATAACAAGGCCAACAAGGAAACCATTTCGCCACAGGCCCATAATGAAGTGTCATTTCAGTTAGGAGAAATCCCTAGAACAAGTAGATCAGTTTGTCTTCCTCTATTAAAAGTCTTCCTCGCTGTTCGTAATTTCCCCTTCGTTATGGGAGTGTGCTAGAACCGATGTGCAGCTCTATGAGGACTATGACAATTTGGTTCCACTGAGTCGGGATAAGGGTGCCAGCAAAAACAATTTTAAATCCAAATATACTGATCACCTACAGGTCATCGATTATCGAGGCATATACTTAAATCACCAAGCCGGATATTTCCAGGTTGGCTATCTATCAGATGTATTTCATAAATGATTTATCCACACCTCACTTGTGGCAAACTTGACATAGTTCAATTATAGGACGGTCAATATTTGTTTGCTTCATCAAACATAAGCTTTCTTGTGACTGTAGAAGGTTAACTCTGGAAGAATATCGTTACTTTAGGAAGTATTCGTTATGAAAATGAAGAAAATGTGACAAACCCCGTTCGTCCAGGTTCAGTTTGCACAAAGAACATGCTATTGCCTGGAGATATAAGGACAAACTGAATTTCAATTTGTTACACTTGTAGTATACGCTGCAGCCACCAACGACAGCCGATTTGCGATCACTGTACCGATATTTCGATTTATAAAAAATACTAGTTATAAGTGTTCGGTAGGCTCATAACCTCCTCGTGTAAAGGCATAATAAGAGTTAAATTGAATTTAAAATCTACTGCAGAAATACGCTTCTCAGTTCTAATACCAAGTAATATACAAATATTGGCAATATTCGTTATTGTTATTATAGCGACTGACAGCAAACATACCATGATTTCATAAATTTAGTCCTAGTGGATATGAAGCAGATAAAACGTTGTGCATAATGGTCATTGTGTCGTTGTTGAAATTTATTGCGTATCTCTTTGTTTGGATAATAACAGCCGTTAAAATCTTCTCCTTTTTAGCGTTTAAAATGACTGAAAAATTTGGTTGTGAAAAAGTTCTTACTATAAGATTGGACCAGTGGCACAAACTTACTGCTGACTGTGATAGCACTCGTTGGAGTGAGTGGTGGTGACGATGGGCTGGGAGGCACAGTGAAAATGCTTTTAGTCAACTTTAATTACATAACGAGTTGTTTTGTTGAGGGAGGCAAACACACTTCACTCCGCTGATCCTGGCTCAAGCTGGCTCGTGGCCGGCTGCGAGGAGGTACTCGCTTAGGTGTCCGGTGGTGCTGAAGACACGCCGTAGGATGGCTGGCAGCGTTAGTAGACCACTGCCGTGACGTCAGCGACACAGCGGGTTATGCTGAGACGGCATTCCTCTGGAGTACGGCCTCTCCTTGGGACTCAGCCTCACAATCATTTACCACGGCGGCGCGCGGTGACTGATATGCGCTTGTTGCTACCCATTGCCATCTGGTAGGAGTCGAAGGGCAGCTGATTCGAATGGCATGTCGTTGACGCTGAGGCACGAAGTCCCGCAAGGAACTCCGTGGTGGTGGCAGCTGCCCCAACCCGGACTCGAACCCATGGCTGCTATTGGCAGTGCACACTCATTTTATCGCCCAACGTGGCCTAGGTGTCATGGCGCTAATGGACTATGCTGTGTCTCTGCTTCGAAATTCAGATCTATTTATACGCCTTCGGTGCGCTGCTGTTGCACAAAAACCTAGCACCAAGTCGAGTAGCCCATAACAAGAGTCTTTCCCTGGAGTGGTGACGTCAACCTGCCTGCTACAGCTATTACCGTTGCGTGGTGCATTTTTACAGTGAGCGTTGCTAGCCTATCTTGCAATCCTGCTGCACTTGTGGATTCGTATGTTTCTGACCCACTAGTCACTACACTGTGGCAACCAGACCGCCGCTGCTATTGCAGTACACCAACACTGCTTCCGTACCGCTTCTTATTAATTTCATTAAAAACAGGGCTGGGGCACTACGTTACTCGGCAGTGCAATTCTAATATCGAAACTTGAAATCAAAAGATTCTCAAGTCCTTGTCGTTATGGTGGTAGTTGTACTCATTCCGAAGACCGGTTTTCTGCTGCTCTGTGCCCTAGTCTACCCTGCACAGGCTTCTTCGTCTCCGCATAAATATTGCACGCTATATCGGTAATTCTAACCTTCCTTCCACCACGCCATCACTCCGTCACACACACACAGACATTCCCCCACTAACAAATTTCCGTTTCCTTGATACCTCTGAATGTATCCAATCAGCTGATTTCTTGTTTTAGTCAAGATTTATCATACATCCTTTTCTTGGATTCGTTTCAGTACCTCCTCCTTAGTTATCTACTACACTACCCAGCCGTCATTATTCTCCTGTAGCTCCGCATTTCAAGCCCCTTCGCAAATGTTAGAAATTATTTGGCTGAATGCCAGCCATTATTGCAATCGGCTTCCGCAAGGAAACGTGTGTGAGTGTGACTGTATGTGTGTGTGAGAGAGAAAGAGAGACAGAGAGAATGAAAGAGAGAGACAGAGAGTAGTAGGAGGAGGAGGAGCAGAATGAGGAGGAAATGTAATGACAGAGAGTGACGGAATTCGTATTGGGAGTGAGGAGGGAGGCTGGCTAGGGTTACGGTGGGGCGGTGCCTGCGTGGGCGTCGGTCCGGCACAGATGGGCGGCGCGCGCGGCTAGCGGAGCGTCCGGCGATCAAAGGCGGCCGCCAGTGGCCGATCGAGCCGCCTCTTGCCGGTCCGCTGCTCGCGAACCTCCGCTGGATTCACAGCGTCCAGCCAACGACGGAAATCGCAAACAGGAGACAGGAAAATGTGCCTGATATGTTTCAACAATCCGCGGTCGAGGACGCTAAACGTGCACATGACCCAGAGGTACGCGTTGCAACCCTGACGATGGAATCTGTTGGGTGCCTCGAGCAGTGCCATTGGTGACATAAACCTTCTTGCCCTCCCAAACTCTTCACCAGTAAACCATTTGCCATTGTCTCGTATGAAATTCGATATGCCTCCGAAGTAGGTCAAGCGATTTTAACACGCCACTGAATTGACTACCAATAACCCACTGTATGGGGAATTCGATTTCAGAAGCTTTTTTACCAAAGTAGGTAGCACTGCATCGTAGGGTTCGTCTTCTTCGTTCCTGCCACTTCACATGTTTCTCTGATAACACAGAGTTAATGCTATGCTGCAGACGCAATCTCATTCATGCGAGACGTACACAAGTCTTTATAACAGACCACTGAGAAGCAACTGCGCACCACCTCTCATTGTACTTACCACTAGCACTAAATTTTAATCTTTGGTTCCTTTTGGGCCATCTGTTGTTCGACTGCTTTCAAGTGGGTCGCCACGACTTTACCTTTATGACGAACTCCTACCTTAGTATAAGGGTCTCTACCAACGTCCTTGATTATTTATTTGCAATTTCAAATCTTCTTCTTGCACTGCAGTATTTTACCCTCATGGCACTCTTCAGAAGTTATTACCTGAAGCCGTAACAAATCTCCTCTCATTCTGCCCCTACTACTACTCAGTGTTTCCTATATACTCCTCGCCGATTCTGAACTTAATCTCCTCATTTCTTGCATTAATTGTCCACTTAATTATCAGAATCGTCGTACACCACATCTGAAATATATCTATTATCTTTTTTCGTTTCCCACTGAGTGATTAAATTTCGTGCATTTGTCTTCTCCAGACGCACAGATTAAGCGTTTCTTCTTGAAATAAAGACACGTATTTGATACTAGAAATCTTTTAGCGAGGAATGGTTTTTTTCGGTGTGTTGGTCGTCTTCTTATACCCACTTGCCATCGTCCTTCAGTTGTCGCTTTCAGTGTTTCAGAATTACTTCACTTCGTTAGCTATGTGGAGTCCCAACGCTTACTTAATACGTAATTACAACATTGTGTTGGTACAAGGATCAGCAATTCAGTATATTCATAATTTATTAATTAAGTTTTCTTTCCGATTTGCAAATTAAATATTTGTTAGTAAATATTTCTAACATTTTTTACAGTCTCAAACCATTACCAACTTTAGAAGGTATACTATTATTAACAAAACTTGAACCACATTATTTTCGAACATTGTGCATTAACTCATTACAGAAGTGCAATAAATTTGTTATTACGCACATGCATCTTAAAGCTTTACTGTACATAATACCTCTCTTTTTCCACATCATTTATAGGACAAATGTTATCTGATTCTTTTACGATTGTCGAGATGCATCCAAAATTTGATGGGTGATCTTAGTTGTCTTCATATGAAAATTTGACATGCGCCTTCAGATGCAAAATCAAACGATGACTCCAACCGCTCACCACAAAATAAGAAAGATGTTTCTTTGCTATGTTAGCTCGCCTTTGCAAGCTTTCACTGGACGAAACGAAACACAGCTGGTGTTATGTATCTTCAAACAAGTATCAGTACAAAATGATTTTAAGAGAAGCTTAGTTACACAGGTTCTCGAAAAATAGAAAAGCGAGAAACAAACGACGTAAAGATGAAAAAAGGTTTTCCAGGTTGAAATATTACGGCCGCATCACGGAAAAGTTACCGCACGCTTTCCCTGAGCAATAAACAACAGCATTTCGAAGAGCAACTCAGGTAACGTTTAAACTAAGACGTAAAATTGTAAATTAATGGAAAACAGTATTTTCCTCTGATGTGTATCGCTTACAATGTGGAATACGTGATCGGCTTTATACAGCCAAAACCAGTCGGAATTTTATTACTTGGTACATGGAACATATGAGCCCAAACAACAAAACTGTATTTGGCCGTTACTAGCGAAGCACAAATTATACAGTAGGTGATGTTGAGACTACTACGATAATTTTACACGTGACACCTAAAGGAATGCAGGTAGACATACTTGAGGAATGGGAAATATATAAACGGACGATAAATGAGCCAGACAAATTGATGAACTAAAAGCGAATTTAAATACAATAAATTTTGTACTCTTTGTAAAAATGTGTCAGGATTCAGTAAGGCAGTTAGCTTATGCGATATCAGTAATTAATAAAGTCTGAGACTTTTATGTATATAGTATTTATTCACAAATTTTGACATTATTATATGTGAGAGGCAGAGCATATGAACACACAATAAACAACTGAAGCGCCTCTCAAATTTTTTATGTATAAACAACAAAAGATGCCTATCGAATTTCGAATGCATCAAGACAATCATAATACAGTCAAATAACATTTGTCCTGTTAATCTCATGGAAAAAGGAACGTGTTATATAGAGTGAAACAATAGAAATTCTGTTACGTCAAAAAGATTTGTTGCACTACTGTAATATGTGCACATAAAATGTAGGCAATGGTTTGAGAATGAACTAAAATATTCTAAACTAGTCACTAATAAAAATATTATTTACACCTCCGACGAAAACCTTGATTAATAAATTACAGATAAGTTTATTAACAATAGAACTTCTGTCACTTTTCACCACTTCCGTCTTTATTTGGATTACCCTCTGCCCATACTCGGTACTCATTACATCGTTCATTCCGTTTAACATGTCCTGCAATTCTGCCTCCCACGTGCTGAGAACACCGAAGTCATGAGTGAATCTTATCGTTGCTATCCTTCCATTCCTCAGCCTGTATTTTATTTCTATCATTGCTTCTTCGGTGTACAGGATGAAGAATAGGGGGAAAAGTCTTGCCTGAAGCGTCATATAATCCGAGCTCTGATGGGCTTCCATTCTTACTGTTGCCGTATGTATTGTATATTACCCATCTTCCCCCTATTTTATGAGAATTTAAAAGATCTTGCACCATTTTAGATTTTCGAGCGCTTTTTTTATAGGTAGATAAATATCACGTGCCGCGCGGGATTAGTGGAGCAGTCTAAGGCGCTGCAGTCATGGACTGTACGGCTGGTCCCGGCGGAGGTTCGAGTCCTCCATCGGACATGGGTGTGTGTGTTTGTCCTTAGGATAATTTAGGTTAAGTAGTGTGTACGCTTAGGGACTGATGACCTTAGTAGTTAAGTCCCATAAGATTTCACACACATTTGAACATTTTTGAAATATCACGTAATTATCTTGCGTTTGTGATCTAGGGAAACATCACGACAGTTTCTGCTGCGTTACTCTTTTTGACCGTCCTCGGCCCCAACCTGCATTTGGTTTCCAGTCTTGTCCAGTAATCTACTCCACAGCGTTCTGTTTGGGCATGTTTCCCCATTGTTCCAAGTCTATGAAGATCGTTCGCCGCCTACTCTCTCAAACTTATTCTTGTCCTGCCGAAAGGGTCTTCGTGCCCCTGGTTTTTTCAGGCGATTCTCTCCAACTTTTCTCCATCTGTTGGCTTCCGGAACAATATCTGGTTCATTACAAATCTCACTGAGGTGCCTGTTCGTTCTCCTTCGCAACTCTCCACCTAAAACCTAGGCCTGATGTCCACTTTTCCTGAAGCCAAACTGATCTTCAAGTAAAAGATGCTCAATTTTCTTTTCACCCTTCTGTGTAATATTATTGTCAGCAGTTAGGATGCAGGGCATGTTAAGCTGACTACGATAGTTCTCACACTTATTAGATATTTCTATATTCTGTATGTCAGCATGTACTGTATAACGAAGGTACGGTGAGGCTCGTTTGTGTAGTCCACCAAATTTTAATGTACGTGTTGAGAAAATAAGAAATTCAGCAATTAAAGACTGATGGGTAGCTGCTCTTCATATGAACTGAAACAATTATTATGAACTCAGTTGTATCATACATTAAAGAATGAAACTTCAGTCTTGCTGGGAGAAATGTAAACTAACTGAAGTTTTTCAGCATCTTATCATTGCACAAACAGAAGCATTGGTACAAAAAAAGCCTCCAGAACTTAGCAATTCTGTTACTGGAAGGTCATAACAGAACACTGTAGCAATAAAAGTGCGAACCTTTCTAAAATCAGCGTCAACATAAGACGTATAAACACACACAAAATAAAACTTCTATCATGCAGAAAGTGAAGGTATCCGAATTTTAAAACTTCACCAAAAAGTTGAAAATATGATTTTTTTTCTATCACTTTATGCAAAACTGTAGACATTTATGTAACAAAGACATCGTGCCATTATTAAAATGGGGGACATATTCATTGACAACTGGTGATTGTTGAAAGAAAACAAAGACAGTCCATTGAAATAAACTGGCTCAAGATGTTATTAAGCCTATCCCAATCATTTAATGTGATTTAAATAACATTTTTGGAAAGCCCATTACTACTGCCTTACAAACTCTGGTGATGTTAAGCAACACAGAGATCCTTTATTTGCATCAAATGTGATTCTTCTTATTATCGATTGATTTCATAACATCTCAACATTCAATGAGAGGACATAACGAAGTACTTGAAGAAGTCAATTCCCGTGCTTCATAAACGAGAAATATGAGGCATGTCGAAAGAGTGTTTCAAGTAATAGTTACTTTTCTGGCTAGAAGTGGGAGGATGTGCTGTGTCACAAAATTGTATATCTTTGAGAGAACGTGATTTAGTCACTTAGTCACATAGTCAAGTTCCCAAACTACAACCCACAGCCTCTGACACAAGAAACACACAACAATGTTCGTCTCGCTCATGTTCGGTAAATAGATTAACCTGCAGCTCAAACTCCGTGAAACGCAACTTCCAAGTGTACTGTAAAGGTGCTCACTTGCTTCGACCGACGGCGTGAGGCTCCGAACACTGTGTGTGACGAAACCAGTGGTGCCCTGGTGGGCAGCACCTTACCGAAACAAAACACAGCGGCGGAAATGAGAATCATTTCCTCGCTTCCAGCGTCCAGCGCGTGACGCTATAGACCTGTGTCACTGAGTGTCGTTCTAAATGGATTCCATTCCAGATACCTGTGAAAGGGAAATCAGAAGGACCTGGGATACACTGTTATTCCGCAAGGAACTATTTTCATCTGAGTTCTGTGAAGCATTGTTTATAGTTCGTAAATGTCAATGTACTACTTTGTTTGGAAATAAAAATATGAAGTACTGTTTTATCCTATTTGTCTCTTTCAGCTGTAATTTTCGTTACAGGAATGTTGCTCCACATGCAGAAGAGGAGAAAATACTTTACAATTTCAGTTGACCAAGCAAACATTGTTATCGTATGAGGCAGTAAACTGACACACCTGCTCTGTCTAGAACTAACAGCTACCGAACAGGACAGTACCGGTACATTGTAAATAGTTAGCAAGCACTAGATTCTGAAACTCAAAAAGCGCTGTATTATACTAGGAATCTTTAGTATATTTATACAAGACGTTACAAACTTCAGCACTATCACACACAGACAAGCACAGTGTATTTTATTACTCGGTAAGACGAACTGGTAAACCGGCCCTAGAGGAAACTGAATATGTCACGTGATAACGTACAGTCACGTTCCTATTCAGAGTTGTATATACAGGGTGATTCAAAAAGAATACCACAACTTTAAAAATGTGTATTTAATGAAAGAAACATAATATAACCTTCTGTTATACATCATTACAAAGAGTATTTAAAAAGGTTTTTTTTCACTCAAAAACAAGTTCAGAGATGTTCAATATGGCCCCCTCCAGACACTCGAGCAATATCAACCCGATACTCCAACTCGTTCCACACTCTCTGTAGCATATCAGGCGTAACAGTTTGGATAGCTGCTGTTATTTCTCGTTTCAAATCATCAATGGTGGCTGGGAGAGGTGGCCGAAACACCATATCCTTAATATACCCCCATAAGAAAAAATCGCAGGTGGTAAGATCAGGGCTTCTTGGAGGCCAGTGATGAAGTGCTCTGTCACGGGCTGCCTGGCGACCGATCCATCGCCTCGGGTAGTTGACGTTCAGGTAGTTACGGACAGATAAGTGCCAATGTGGTGGCGCTCCATCCTGCTGAAATATGAATTGTTGTGCTTCTTGTTCGAGCTGAGGGAACAGCCAATTCTCTAACATCTCCAGATACTGTAGTCCAGTTACAGTAGCACCTTCGAAGAAAAAGGGACCAAAAACTTTATTGGCTGAAATGGCACAGAAAACGTTCACCTTAGGCGAGTCACGTTCATACTGAGCTGTTTCCCGCGGATTCTCAGTGCCCCATATACAGACATTGTGACGGTTGACTTTCCCGTTAGTGTGGAAAGTTGCTTCATCACTAAACACAATCTTTGAAACGAAAGATTCATCTGTTTCCATTTGAGCAAGGATAAAACCACAGAAATCGATTCTTTTAATCTTATCAGTTGCAGACAGTGCTTGAACCAATTTCAGACGATAAGGTTTCATAACTAACCTTTTTCGTAGGACTCTCCATACAGTTGATTGTGGAATTTGCAGCTCTCTGCTAGCTCTGCGAGTCGATTTTCCTGGGCTGCGAACAAATGCTTGCTGGATGCGTGCTACATTTTCATCACTCGTTCTCGGCCGTCCACAACTTTTCCCTTTGCACAAACACCCATCCTCTGTAAACTGTTTATACCAACGTTTAATACACCACCTATCAGGAGGTTTAACACCATACTTCGTTCGAAATGCACGCTGAACAACTGTCGTCGATTCACTTCTGCCGTACTCAATAACACAAAAAGCTTTCTGTTGAGCGGTCGCCATCTTAGCATCAACTGACGCTGACGCCTAGTCAACAGCGCTTCAAGCGAACAAATGTACAACTAAATGAAACTTTATAGCTCCCTTAATTCGCCGACAGATAGTGCTTAGCTCTGCCTTTTGTCGTTGCAGAGTTTTAAATTCCTAAAGTTGTGGTATTCTTTTTGAATCACCCTGTATTATTACCCCGTAGTGCGACTAGGGAAAGAGACTGCAGTAAAGGACTTCGCTGGAAACTGCGTTTAAGTCATTAATTTTATTGACAATGAAAACGGGGTAGGTGTAAGCAGAGAATCGACGGAAAATGTGACGGAATGTGCAAGAAAATGCTACAAGCTAACGGTAAGTAGGTTAATGGTATGAAAATTACTGTTGGAGGGACACGTACTGAGTGGAGCATGGTTCGAGTTTCTTTTAAAAAGAAGCATCAAGATTAAAGCGGCTAGCAGTTTAATTAAACGAATCAGGGATTTATTTGAAATGTAAAGAACTGTCATAAAGTGACACTGTATGATGGATATTGTCACACAGCAGTGTCATGCAACATTTCTTTGTTATGAATGCAGAGTTTCATTTCATGTTCAATTCTCCTCTATGACTAGAACAGAAAACTTTGGTTCTCGAATAGAAATTGACAGTACAATTTAAAATTACACAGAGACAACGAAATCCCGACTTTCGGCATTAATTAATTATGACCAACCACCTTCGCGTTATTCCAATGACAAAGTTTTACAAGAAAATGGTTCCCTTATTGCTGCCATACTATATAGGATATATCGAAAGGTAAGGTTAATCCTTGATGAGATGATAGAGGATGTTATTTACAACAAAAAATATTAGTGCAATTGCTCTGTATTCATCACCGTTTGGAGTTGCACCAATTATACTTCCCTTTGAATGTAAATGTCAGTTTACGCGTTTCTCATGTTACTCATTTTATTTTATTCATATAATTTCTTTAATAATTACATTAATACGAATCGTATTTCTTGGTTTGTCTTAGTTCTACCGGAGCAGATGCTCGAAATATTCTCCTTTCGCACGAATACAAGCTTCACCATACTGCCCGATCGCTCTCTGCAAGTTGCCACATACCTGCCGGCGTATCGCCATTGCCAACGTGTGTATCTTTGCAACGAACGCTTGTTTGCTTTCTGTCTCTGACCAGTAAGCTCCTTCTTTGAACGAATCTCAGAGCAAGAAGTCCAGTGGTGTCAGGTGGAGGGACCACTGTGGTCAAGGACAGGGACCACACCTTTCAATCAATGTAGCTGAAAACTAGTATCCAGCCATGGTCGTACAGTAGCAGGAAATGTGCTGGAGCGCCATATTGCTGACACCAAAGGTGATGACTGTAGGGGAATAGCACCCAGTATTGCTGTAAGCACGCCTTTTAAGAAATAGGTAATCAGCGCCCCGTTTTTCTGTCCTCCAATATGAATGGGTCAAACACAGTACCACCAAGAATACCTGCCCAAACGTTAACAATGAATCTCCTTTGGAATGAGGCGGAACGACTATTTTCGTCAGCATGGATGTGAATGTAGTGTCTGTTTATAATACCATCTCTTGTGAACCCTGACTCACCAGCACATAAAACTTGGTTCACAAAATCTGGTTGCTCACTAATTATCTGTGATAGCCACTGACACTATGCGAGGCGATGACCATTATCTTGTGGCTTGGGGTTCTGATGGTACGGATGAAGACCTTGCAGATTATATACCTGCAAACGACAAGAGTGAGGGAGTTCAATACGTCGCCCGCATTGCCTTGTACTGAGAGATGGACGTGCTTCTACACTTTATTCTTCACGATGTGAGGCAATGAGGCATTTCCCGGTCGAAGAATATGATGCGAAGGTTATAGCGTTCCTCTATCCTCCATGCGTTGTTGAAGTACTGAAATACCCGTCTCATTGGGTGGCCTCGTTGTGGAAACCTCTCGGTAATTTCTTTCAGTCGCGATATCATTACAATTACAGAAACCGTGAACAAAGGTCTCTCGTTAGTAATCGTTGTGGATGTTCATACATGGTCCTCACCTCTGGAATTGATCACTCCAGCCATCTCTCCCACGAGCACACACAGCTAAACGAAAGAATCTCAATTTCAGTAACATTAGTGTACTCAGCTACAGAACCGTAGAGAAATGGCAGCTAAAGTCATTCACAGAATGGCTGGCGAAGTGTGACGTTGAATACGGCGTACAATCGCACCATCTTCCATTTACTAATTCTTTGTGTACAGGGACAATAAACAGGAAAAAATGTTCAAATGTGTATGAAATCTTATGGGACTTAACTGCTAAGGTCATCAGTCGCTAAGCTTACTCTCTACTTAACCTAAATTATACTAAGGACAAACACACACACCCATGCGCGAGGGAGGACTCGAACCTCCGCCGGGAGCAGCCGCACAGTCCATGACTGCAGCGCCTTAGACCGCTCGGCTTATCCACGTGGCAATAAACAGGCAAAAATGATAAATGCGTTAATTGGGATTGACTCTCAAAGGAAAGAAAAATTCCACGCTTTGGAGGTACATATGCTTCACTCCAAAAGGGTGGCGAATACGGAAAAAAATGCTTTACATCTTTTGTTGCAAATAAGGTCCTCCAATATCTCATCGCGGATTATCTTTTGACACGCCCTGAATAGACTTAAATCGTAAATAACTGATCCGAATCTTACAAAACATGAGATAGGTAACTGTAATAAGGCTACCATCTCGCTGTGTAATCCGAGAAGATGATGGGTGATGCATTTTGGGATCAAATGCGTTGCTTTTCTTATTCAAGTAGCTTTTTAGTTGGCATCACAAGACTAGGTGGACCTGCTTGCAGACAAGTCCAACATAGAAAGAGTAGCGGTGGTCGCTTGGGATCAAACCCAGCACCTTGGTGTTACTAGTCAAAAACGATAACCACTTCCTTTAATTGCAAATTTTAGTTAATACATAATACACTTGCACACATTCACATCACCTGAAAAAAAAACAATCTCAATTTACAAACAATTATGTACAATGTAACACATTCACATTTCAGTTTTCAGTATGGAAATTCCGTAAGAAAATGTCCACTGAGTAACGTCTTTCCTGACATGTTGAAGTGTTTGCAGAATTCACATAACAGTATTTTGACGAACGTTCTGAAAATATGTAAAATACCTTATGTTCTTTAACCAGCTGTCGGCATTTTTCTTTATATTTGGGTGAGGTTCCTCATATTTGTTTCGAAGGCTCATCGATGTTACCATGTTTTGTGATACCAATATGATGAACAACGTTACGTAGTTAGTGTTCCTGTATACAAATTTGTCTTCGTCGGTATCGGTGAGATTACGGGTGGTGCCCAATTAGGAATGTACCAATCGAATAGAGTTTGGTCTCCAGTTTGATGGGATTTTTATGCTGACAGAGTAGTACTACTTTCCCCTTACTTTGGTGCCTAAAAGTGAGTTGCGGATATTCTTCCAGACTTTGTATCACTTGAAGTCTATATACTTCTGTTCTGTGACGTCCCTATTTTTAGTGTGAATCAAGTTTTTGTACACTTCCTCTACCCTGGGTTAGATGTGGAGCATCATGAATTCCTCACCTGAGTCATCCTCTTCATTTAAGAGCAGCACTTGCATCCTCCGTCATCAATTATTGTTGATTTAATTCTTATCCCTGTCTTCCTCTACAGTGTTTACTGTCTAGAGTCCCCTCTAGTAACATTGAGATTATTCCCTCATGGCTTAACATATGTGCTATCTTCTTATCCTGGTTTTCCGCAAGTTCCTTTCTTCGCCGATTCTACGAAGAACCTTCTCATTCCTTATCTAATCGGTCCACCTCATTAACATTCTTACATAGCACCACATCTCCAACGTTTCAATTTCTTCTGATCCGGTTTTCCCACGGTCCCTAATTCACTGCCTTACAGTGCTGTGCTTCAAAGGCACATTATAAGAAATTTGTTAGTCAAATTAAGGCCTATGACAGGTACCAGTAGACTTCTAGTCACGAGCAATGACGTGATTGTCTGTGCTAGTCTGCTTTTATGTCCCCCCCTTCCATCGTCCGTCGTGGGTTTTCCTTAATTTCGAGTGTTTCGTGACAAAAAATTTTCGTTAAGTTTCTCGCTGTTCTCATTTCAGTTACTTCTCATTATATCTGGTTTTCTTTCAGTTTACTCTCATTCCATAACCTATACTCATTAGACTGTTCATTCCACTCAATAGATCCTGTAATCCTCCTTCAGCTTCACTGAGGACAGCAATGACATTAACGAAACTGACCACTGATATCCACTCACCCTGAATCTTAATCCCACTCTTGGATCTTTCTTTTATATCCCTCATTGCTTCATCGATGTTTAGGCTGAACAGTAGCGGCGAATCATCCACACGTTTTAATCCGACCACTTATATCTTGGGCTTCCAGTCTTATTGTTCCCTCTAGGTTCTTGTAGATATTATATATCACCAGTCTTTCCCTGTTGCTTACTCCTACGATTCTCACAATTTTTAAAATCTTGCACCATTTCACATTTTCGAATGCTATGACATATCGCATGAGCGTATCTTGATTTCTCTTCAGTCTTGCTTCCATTATCAATTGCAAAATCTAAACTGCTTTTCTTGTCCCTTAACCTTCTCCAAAGCAAAACTGATAGGCATCTAATAGATCCTTAATCTCGTTTTCTTTAATTGTGTGTATTATCCTTGTCAGCAGTTTAGATGCGTGAGAAGTTAAACTGCTCGTGCGGTAATTTTAACACCTATCTGCCCTTATTTGCTTGGAATTGTGTGGATTATATTCTTCGAAAGTCTGATGGAATGTCGCCAGTCTCATAGATTGCACACACCAAATTGAATAGTCGTTTGGTTTCCACGTCCTACAACCATTTTAGAAATTAAGATGGAATGTTACTAATGCTATATTTGATTTCGTCTATACCAGAGCTCTTGTCAGTTTTGACTCTAATACTGCAACCCTTGTGTCTCCCATTTCATCTGCAGTTTCTTCTTCTATCAAGTACTCCTCCTTATACAGGCCTTTAGCATACTCTTTTCACCTACCTGCTGTTCTGCGTTTAACTATAGACTTCCCATTGCACTCCAAATGGTACCACACTCATTTTTAAGTTCATCGTGGGTGCTTCTGACATTTCTATGTGCTTAGTAAGTCCCCCAATGATAACGCTTTTTTTTAAATTATTTCTTCACATCTTTTCTGCAGCCACTTCCTATTTATTTTAATCCTAAGTGATTTATATTGCTCTATTCGTCTCTTTCCTGTATATATTTGTACTTCCCCTTTTCGTCCATCTCTTGAACTGTTTCTTTTATTACTTAAGGTTTACTTCGAGTTACCTTCCTTGTGCCTATATCTGACTGTCTAGTATGTGTCTTTTCAGTTTTTCGATATGTACAATCAGCTGAACTGCATGCTGTGACATTCCTTATCGCAATATCCAAGTATTTAGCGAACTTCAAACGGGTCTCATTATTCCTCAGTATACCACTTCATTGCTCATTGATTCTTCCGTACGCTTCTCTTAAAGTTAAGTCTGATCTCCATCATTACTAAATTCTGATCTTAGTCAATATCTGCTACTGGGGACGCGATTAAAGCCAATATCGAATTTCTAACGCTATGTACTTCGGTGTTGTAATACAGCTGGAATATTTTAGTGTCCATTGATGCCATTGTCTTCGAATTCCTCAAGTCGTTGATCGTTGTTGAAGTTTCCGCCTTGGGACAGTTCCTCACCCCAAATATATTTCCTTCCCACCTCAAGTACACCACCTACCTCCTTATCTTGTGATTCTTCAATAGAGTATTCGGTATTACAATCCGAAAATAATTGCAGAACTCAGGTAGTCTCCCTCCTGTTTCATTCCTACTGCCTAGCCCCAATTCTTCCATAAACCTTTCTTCTATTCCTTCCTCTACAAAAACGTTCCAGGCTTCCATGTTTATCAGAGTTCCATCTTCCATTACATACTGAATTACCAGCTCAGTATTCCCTTATACTTTCTCCGTCTTCATCTTCTGCATGCGACGTCGGCATGTCTACCTGAAATATTATTGTCAGCGTTTGTTTGCTGTCGAATCTGATGAGAACAAGCCTATTACAAAATGGCTCTGAGCACTATGCGACTTAACTTCTGAGGTCATCAGTCGCCTAGAACTTAGAACTAATTAAACCTAACTAACCGAAGGACATGACACACATCCATGCCCGAGGCAGGATTCGAACCTGCGACCGTAGCGGTCGCCTGGTTCCAGAATGTAGCGCCTAGAACCGCACGGCCACTCCGGCCGGCCAAGCCTATTACAGTTCACCCACAGTAGCTCTCTGCTGTGCTTCACTATTCGTAACGAATCCCTCTCCAATTATGCTATTTTGTGCTGCTGTTAAATTTACAGTGTATTCATCTTGAAATGGGCTTTGACGGTTTTTTAATACCACCCAAGGTTGAATGATGGAAGGTGTGGACCAAAGGGATTTGAGGCACTTCATTCACTGTTTATTTTTTTACAACACACTTCTTTATTAATAACATTGATAACACTAAAATGTAGGCTTTCACGGCCGGAAATATCATGTCCATTATAATTATCCGGGCTGTTATGCCGTGGTCGGGAATCGACACAGAATTCATCAACCGACCACGGCATAACAGCCCGGATAATTATAATGGACATTGATAATACTTTTAAAAGGAAACAACGCAACAGGCTTTGTAAATCGCCTAACTGCATAAGTAAACTACTAAAAATAATCGTTAATACACAATAAACTTCAACTCACAAATAGCAATCAGTTGTTTACTAATTAATTAAATGTCTGTTCAAGGCAATTTCCGCACATAATCAACACAACTTGAAACCAGAATTCAATACACTCCCTTGCTATTAAATATCTGCATAAGTTAATGGCCATACATAGTAACCTCTGAACAACAATTCAATTGACTTAAAAAAAAAAACACAACCGCCTAAACATGTTTACAGAATTATGGGAAAGAAATGCATATACACATTCTGTTTAGCAAATGAACCACTTTCGGCCTGAGCCACCAACAACATAAGCCATTCTGATTACCCACATAGAGCCACTCCGAAGTACTGGAAGCAAAACATAAGTCTTCCACGTGTACACCAAAGGCACGGTTTCCCAGACTGCAAGCCGTAGGAAGCCAGTCAACACGCTTCCGCCACCAAGTACAGGAAGGCGTCGGGCTAGTAAACAACGCCCGCTACGGTGGGCGGGCGCGACTACGTAACTGCTTGCCACAGTAGGTCGGTTCCTCCCGCAGCCTCTGCGAAGACCGGTGGCGAAATAAATGAAATTAGCACCACCTGTGACACAAAGGGCAAGCAACTCACCAGCGTAATAAGGGCATAAATTATTTGCATATACATCGTGTCCAAAACAGCTGCCTATCCACTACTTCCAGCACCTCAGAGGACACCACTTAACACAGTGAATTCAGAGTCGTCTAAACATACCGCAGAATCTGCGCAAAAGCACATAAACTTCCTGTGCATGAGCACACTACGCTTAAGATAAGGAGTACTAACTTAACACAACATACAACTTCTAAATCTCCGGGTGACTGGCCTGGACTCATGAAATGGATCTACCAACACATCATCATGGCCAATAAACCACCTCCGCTCTCCACTTGCGAGGCAAATAGGATATGTCCTGCAACACACTGATTAAAATATCTAAACCAGTGTTCGTTACAAGATTAACACTCAACGTCACAGGGAAACATTAATCAGAAACAGACATCGGTTCGTTACAATAAACGCACAAATACCGTGGCTGAAAAACACAACCAAGTCAGTGGCACACAAGAAGGTCAGTAATAGTAAGGCCCTTTATCATTTTCCCAATCAGAGGGGCGGGTCAGTAATAGTAAGGCCCTTTATCAT
The DNA here is from genome assembly GCF_023898315.1 of Schistocerca nitens. Lineage (NCBI taxonomy): Eukaryota > Metazoa > Arthropoda > Insecta > Orthoptera > Acrididae > Schistocerca > Schistocerca nitens. Next base: position 474,963,707 of record NC_064621.1, on the reverse strand, counting down.
TTTCCCAATCAGAGGGGCGACAAACAATAACACTTAAGCAGAGAAGTATGAATGCATTTGAGCAATTCAGTGACTGACAACAACAAAGTTTTTAAATGCAGAACACAAGTCCTCACAGGATAAACGCGGCCTTTCGCAATGGACTCCTAATAGTAAGGTCAAGCGTCCAAAGCACACTGCTCAATAAATGCACCACAACGGCAAGCACACTCAGTAATCTCCATAACGATGGACACTGAGAACATAATGCTGCTTATATCCAAACCAACTGCGCTCGCAATGGCATCACATCAGTCACAGAGCCATAGAGACGAGAATGTAGTCACTAGAAGCAAACGGTAAATCCATCATAAACAAGGAAGCAGCATGTTCCCGACAGCATCTGGGCCTCTACCCACCAAGTCCGCTGCAAACACCCAAACACAACCAGATAACGTGGCAAACTTTCCCGTTGCCACCACACACGGCGTCGGCAGACACGGCTTCACGCTCCGCTCACTACTGCCTATCCCACTCTTTCTGCTCGCCCTCCAGAATCCAACTACTCTACTGTCCCAGGTACCTCGCCGACTTCCCCCACGAGGGGGCGCCACTTCTCTCTTTCCTTCGCGATACAGCGATAATATTATACGCGGTATGTTCGATAGATCAAACTCGAACAGCCACGGCTCACATCTCACTACATGTCCTTATCTACCGTTCATTTCTCTTCACTGACCCCACTACATCAAGATTGAGCCTTTGCATTCCCTTTTCAAATTTTCTAACTTTCGCACTACATTAAGACTTCTGATATTTTATGCTCATACTCGGAGAATATAATCCATTCGTTGGTTTTCCATTTTTTCTCATGTTTATCTCCCTCTTGGGAACCCCATCCCGGTGACCTGAACGGGGTACTAGTCTGAAATATTCTGCCAGTGGAGAGATCATCATGACACTTTTGCCGTTACAGGTCAAAGGTCCTGTCGATGCACGTTATAGACTTTGCGTTCTGTATCCTTAGGCCTTTCATCGTTGTTGATTCTGCCATATTTCTGGGAAAATGTTCCATTCCAAGGGCAGGAGAGTTCGCTGAACCCTTATCCACTCCCCCAACCTCTTTCACCGGGTCGTTGGCAGAGCGAGAGTGACTTCATGCCCGAAGTCTTTCAACGCCATTACTGAAGATTTTTAGGCAGAGGCTGGGGTCGAACCCGGGATCCCTCGTTTACTCTTTAATTTTGTTCGTTATTGTCTTCGACATGTGGTCTTGGCGGACGCCAAATCACCTTCCCTCAAGTATTTCGATGTATAATTCACTCAGTTTTTTATTAGAGATAGCAGTCAGTACCCTGACTGAACACTCTGAGCTACGATGCCGGGATATCCCCAGAAAACGGGTTCATAACTATTCGATGTGTGTTCCTCATTATTCCTAGTTGTAATAGAACTGTATTCTACACTCCAGGAAACTGAAATAAGACCACCGTGAATTCATTGTCCCAGGAAGGGGAAACTTTATTGACACATTCCTGGGGTCAGATACATCACATGATCACACTGACAGAACCACAGGCACATAGACACAGGCAACAGAGCATGCACAATGTCGGCACTAGTACAGTGTATATCCACCTTTCGCAGCAATGCAGGCTGCTATTCTCCCATGGAGACGATCGTAGAGATGCTGGATGTAGTCCTGTGGAACGGCTTGCCATGCCATTTCCACCTGGCGCCTCAGTTGGACCAGCGTTCGTGCTGGACGTGCAGACCGCGTGAGACGACGCTTCATCCAGTCCCAAACATGCTCAATGGGGGACAGATCCGGAGATCTTGCTGGCCAGGGTAGTTGACTTACACCTTCTAGAGCACGTTGGGTGGCACGGGATACATGCGGACGTGCATTGTCCTGTTGGAACAGCAAGTTCCCTTGCCGGTCTAGGAATGGTAGAACGATGGGTTCGATGACGGTTTGGATTTACCGTGCACTATTCAGTGTCCCCTCGACGATCACCAGTGGTGTACGGCCAGTGTAGGAGATCGCTCCCCACACCATGATGCCGGGTGTTGGCCCTGTGTGCCTCGGTCGTATGCAGTCCTGATTGTGGCGCTCACCTGCACGGCGCCAAACACGCATACGACCATCATTGGCACCAAGGCAGAAGCGACTCTCATCGCTGAAGACGACACGTCTCCATTCGTCCCTCCATTCACGCCTGTCGCGACACCACTGGAGGCGGGCTGCACGATGTTGGGGCGTGAGCGGAAGACGGCCTAACGGTGTGCGGGACCGTAGCCCAGCTTCATGGAGACGGTTGCGAATGGTCCTCGCCGATACCCCAGGAGCAACAGTGTCCCTAATTTTCTGGGAAGTGGCGGTGCGGTCCCCTACGGCACTGCGTAGGATCCTACGGTCTTGGCGTGCATCCGTGCGTCGCTGCGGTCCGGTCCCAGGTCGACGGGCACGTGCACCTTCCGCCGACCACTGGCGACAACATCGATGTACTGTGGAGACCTCACGCCCCACGTGTTGAGCAATTCGGCGGTACGTCCACCGGCCTCCCGCATGCCCACTATACGCCCTCGCTCAAAGTCCGTCAACTGCACATACGGTTCACGTCCACGCTGTCGCGGCATGCTACCAGTATTAAAGACTGCGATGGAGCTCCGTATGCCACGGCAAACTGGCTGACACTGACGGCGGCGGTGCATGCTGCGCAGCTAGCGCCATTCGACGGCCAACACCGCGGTTCCTGGTGTGTCCGCTGTGCCGTGCGTGTGATCATTGCTTGTACAGCCCTCTCGCAGTGTCCGGAGCAAGTATGGTGGGTCTGACACACCGGTGTCAATGTGTTCTTTTTTCCATTTCCAGGAGTGTATGAGAAAGGTCATCAGGTTACATAATTCGTTCAGTATTTGGTACACATCTATTGGGGGGGGGGGGGGGGGGCTTCAGCGTGCCTGGCGCTGTTTCACTTGGCACACATACCGCCATATTGCTAGGTGACATTGAAAGGTATTCTAGTAAAGTGATGAACGTTATATCCACGTTCAGGGATGTATCCAATGACACATACATTCATTAAAACTTTATTTATAGGTTTAATTTAAGGTCGCCATTGAAAGATCGTCGGTAATGGAGAGTATTGAGTAATAACGGACTGATCAATTGATGTATGAGTGATAAATTAAACAATCCGATGTCGTAATTGGTGACTAAATGAGAAAATTAATTAAAAGTTACTTCAGCATCACTTTATTCTCCTGGCTCGACAACAGATAACTGATGTTTAACAAGAAGAGGATAAGCCTGTCTCCAAGTGGGTATTGTGCATTCGAATACTGGTTCTTTGTGCGTAGGCCGGCTATGAGTGAATGACTCACACCTTATACTTGTGATTATATGACCAATTAATCTTGTCGTACCGGGCGTACTAACCGTAATTCTCATTCAGTTCCATGGCTTGCATTTTATTTCTTGTACGTTAGACCGGCGGAGCAAACCTTTTTCTGTCTTTACATAATAAGAAAGCACTGAATCGGCCTGTATACATTTGCACAAGAGAAACGCTGTAGTATGTACCCTGTTGTAGAGAGTTGGGATATATGGGGTAAATCACTAGCAGTAAGAATACAACTCAATTCAAAGTGGACTCCACTTTTATTCTATGTAAAGAGTGAGAAAAACATGACACATGCAATAAAAACACAGTGGTTCTGTTACATGCTTTGAATAGCCAAGTGAATGCAAAATTAACGAAATAGTTTTCTTGATGGGCTTGTTAACGATCGGATACTCGTGAAGCAGAAATAATTTTATGCTAAAAGAAAACATATACGTCATTCACTCCCACACTAACAGCACTCAGAAGAAAGAAAAGGCACTACAGGAATTATAACACATACCTCGAACACATATCTACGGCAAAGTTTTTTTTCCAGCGATCTTAAGCATAACACAGAAGACGCACGCCGCGTAACTGAATGAGAATTACCATTATAAATGCAATTCACGTCGGAGATAATGATTCAATAACGCACACGCGTACTGATCGACCATAGTGATCCACCTAAAGTGGGCAGAAGGTACCACATGGCCAACAACTTATACGAATAATCAGAGAAGCAAATAAGAAACAATAAACTCTGATCAAAACGTAATTTAAGCACTACAAATACAGAACAAGAACTGAAAGCTGATGAGCTGAAGGCTTTTACAAACACAGGCCTACAACATCAACAAAAATCCGAAAGTCGGTTAATCAGTGGAAAGAATTACCAACACAAGTAAATCACCGGGAAATAATTGCAAGAGGAAGGAAATTCCGAGAACGGGAGGCTCTCCAAACCATCGATGAACACGTGGGATAGAACAAACAAAGGCAATCGTACTAGCGGGCAGAAATAACAGAATATAAATGACACTAACGAAACACAAAAATTAAACAGTGCAAGAAACACATTCACACTGAGAAACACATATTTCGGCTTATGTCGGCCATAACTCGTACAGCCTGCTCCCACATTCCTAAGTTCCGGCCAAACAAAGTAGCTACCAATAAGATCGAACAATTGTAATGACCCTACCTTTTCCTCTGCCGAAAAGAGATATCCTTCATGACTATGATGATCTGGAACTGTAAAAGAAACGGGATGAGACTTCAGTTAGGATGAAACTTGCATAAACTCAGTTGCTATATTCAGCTACTGCAAACTCCCAGCAACGAGTCTGAAGGGCACCCCAGCAAAATCTGCGTCCACACAGGTAACGGAGGTAGTCACAGAAAACCCCTTCAGCACCTGCCAACTTAAGCTCAATAGCGCTTCGATCATAAGGAACCGAACCACTTTGCCCCACTCCATATCTGTAACCGTGTTGGATAAACTGCCACACCAGCAGACGAGAACTTTACCCATCACCAAACTCTATGAAAACCCAATACTGGCGCATTCACACTGTCATTCAAAGAGCGAAGGAGTAGTAATCCAGGATAAGAGTACACCATTAAGACATCATAATTAAGTGTAGGGAAGGTAGAGGAAACATAGATACCTACTGAACTGACATAAATGCATCTACAAAAGATACAGAACAAGCATGAATTCAGAGACTGCATGAAGCCGCGGCTGATTATGACACAAACTATTTAACTCGGTCTTATTTATTGAACACACCGAGAGAATGAGGTGCAAACGACAGTGACAATGAAGTTAAATTTTAGCGAAATAGATTGAACTGTTTTTACGTTTCACAGATGTAAAGCGCTAGCAAATGTTGTAACATGCTGAAACCTGTTAATCAAGGAAGGCAGGATTCGGTTACGATTGTGGATGGGGGAGCAATCATTTACTGTTAGTTCCCTTTTGCAATTACACACATTTGTTTTAAAACGGTAATTCTAGACTCAACAATAAATAAAGATATCACAGGTTATTAATGAAAAAATTAACAACTGTGCAATTACTAGTGCTTTCAGCGCGTTACAATTTGCCAAATGAGCATAACATACAGACACAGCAAATAATGTTTTACAAACAAACCAGTGTGATCCCAATTAGAATTTTAAGGCATGTAACCAGAGTCACGGCTGAAGGTCTTTAACGCCAAGGAAGGCAATTAAAAAAATTTTTTACAAACATATTGTAAAACAGCATTGCAATAGCAAGGTTAATTTAAAAAGACAGGCAATTGGTCACTAAATGAATGTCACAAAATGATGCTAAAATTGGTAGCACAATCATTTGAACCTGCTGCAACGCCAAGAATGGCAATTATATAAAAATTTACAAAAACATACATTAAAACAGCAAATACAACAGCAAAGGTTAATCTAAAAGGGCAAGCAACTGATCACCAAACAGGTGAGACAAAGTGATGGTAAGCTTGGTAGCACAATCATTTAACCCTGCTCTAACGCCAAGAATGGCAATTATATAAAAAATTTAGAAACATACAATAAAACAGCAAATACAAAAATAAAACACAAGGGCCAGTCACATACGGTGCACCAGGAATCGACCTCTGAGTAGGTCCAGCAACAAGACACTTTCGCGAGCGATGAGATAGGGAGCCAAGTGTTGCATGCACTTCACAAGATGGTAACTCAGACTAGTGGCAGTCTAATGAATGACTAATGACAATCTTGCTGAGGCTACCTGACGCCCAATAAACCAAATGCCAAGATGTAAAAATAAGCCAAAGCTGGAACCGGCAGTCTGGACCCCGCTCACAGAATACTTTCCTTAGAGCGCCCGGAACGAGAAAGGAATCACTACCACCAGAGTAGAGGAATCGTGAACCAACGTACAATGAAGAAAGCTGTCAAAACTACACGCCTCACCAGAGAGCAGCGACAAGGCGAGCAAACGTACATTGCAGTTACATTCACTAACCCCCACGGCAGGTAACTTGGGCGTTAGCGGCCACGAGGCAGGAAAACTACCGCTGGTTGAACTTAACAAACAGTAACAAACTGAACTCAATAAATAGTAATTAGAAGTCCAGGAAAGCTAATCAGATCCGCCTTCCCCAAGCACTCCACTCGCTGCTCTTGGCCTCGGCAACACTACCAGCAGCAACACGGACCCAAGTCACTGGAGAATTGCGAGATATCACAATCGTGGAGGTTTCTCTGCTTGAATCCAAATGCGTTCAAATTAAAACTTGCAGGATCCGGTTTAACGGGGTCGTGCACCTTAGTGACCACAGGCCTTCGATCTGGCACTCCAGCGGTCCCGGTGTGTTCTGGCACTGTGCGGACCTGGCTCCTCCTGAGTCCCCAACCGCGCTCCACACTGACACGACCCGGCAGAACCACACGTCGCCCCAAAGATAGGGCCACTGTTACTACATATCGATAACCGCCGCTGCCGCCACTAGCGGACGGGCAACGCTTGCGAAACCAAGTGGCACCAGTCAGCACGAGAATAAAAGAAACAACAACAATGTCAACTAAACGCTACGGTGTGGCCTCCAACAGAGGACAGAGATCTACTGTTTGTAGACGCAACACGCCTCACATGTGTAAGGTTTAAACCGTCATTTTTGTAGTTAGTGCTAGCGTTTCGTATTTCATCTCAAAAATAAGTGTGCAGCACACGAAATAGTCGAAAGCCAATAAAATTATGTTGGACACATTATTTCATTAGCAGGACTTGTGGCAAGTAATTTGCTATAGACGTTATAGATACAGATGTCAACAAATGCACCTTTTGCGTTTCATCCAGAGTCCTTAGACTTTGTTGTCCTATGCAGGCTCTTAGGCTCAAAACGGTCCAAAGTTCTTCTTTGCGTTGACTGCTGCTCGGTAAAGACTATTTATGAAAACGTTATAGGAATTGTCATCCGCCTACGTGTTCAATAACGGCGTAGACAGTATCAAAAACATGAGTCAAATGGTTCTGAGCACTATGGGACTTAGCTTCTGAGGTCATCAGACCCCTAGAACTTAGAACTACTTAAACAAAGGACAACACACACATCTATGCCCGAGGCAGGATTCGAACCTGCGACCGTAACGGTCGCACGCTTCCAGACTGCAGCGCCTAAAACCGCTCGCCACTCCGGCCGGCCAGTATCATAAAATAAATATTCACTTGAAAGTTCTTTACTGTATGCTACATATAAAAGTTCTGTAGCAGAAAGTTCACCAAATCACCTCGTAACTGTTGCAACTAAAGCGCCACACACCTGTCCATTTAAAGGAATCCTCTCCCCCCCCCTTTTTCCTTTTTTGGGTCATCTGTCTTCTGAGTGGTTTGATTTTGATGCGACCCGCCACGAAATCCTCTCTTGTGTCAAACTCTTCATCTCAGAGTAGCACTTGCAACCTACGTCCTCAATTATTTGCTGGGTGTATCTCAATCTCTGCCTTCCTCTACAGCTTATCACTGTTTTCCACGTGTTCCTTTCCTCTCCGATTCTGCACACCTCCTCATTCTTTACCTTATCAGTCCACCTAATTTTCGTCATTCGCCTGTAGCACCACGTCTCAAATGCCTCGATTCTTTTCTATTCCGGTTTTCCCATTGTACATGTTTCACTACCATACAATCCTGCGCTCAAAACGTACATTCTCAGAAATTTCTTCCTCAAACTAAGGCCTATGTTTGATACTGGTAGACTTCTCTTGGCCATAAATGCCTTTTTTTCCAGGGCTAGTCCGCTTTTGATGTCCTTCTTGCTCCGTCTGTCATTGGTTATTTTGCTGCCCAGGAAGTAGAATTCCTTAACTTCATCTGTATGGTGTCCATCAATCCTGATGCTAAGTTTCTTGCTGTTCTGATTCGTGCTACTCTTCGTAAGTTTCATTTTTCTTCGATTTACTCTCAATCCATATTCTGTACTCATTAGATTGCTCATTCCATTCGGCATATCATGTAATTCTTCTTCACTTTTATTTAGGATAGCAACGTCATCAGCGAATCATATCATTCATATTCTTTGGCCTTGAATTTTAACTCCACTCCTGAAGCTTTCCTTTATTACCATCATTGCATCTTCGATGTACCGATTGAACAATGGGTGGGAAAGTCTACATCCCTGTCTTACACCCTTTTCAATCCGAGCACTTGCTACTTGGCTGTCCACTCGTGTGATTCCTTCTTGGCTCTTGTACGTATCGTATACTACCCGTCTCTCCCTATATCTTAACCTATTTTTCTCTGAATTTCAAACATCTTGCACCATTGTACACTGTCGAACGCTTTCCCAGGTCGACAAATGCTATGAACGTGTCTTGAATTTTCTTTAGTCTTGCTTCCATTATCAACCGCTACGTCAGAATTGACTCTGTGGTGCCTTTTCCTTTTCTAAAGCGAAACAGATCGTCGTCTAGCACATCCCGAATTTTATTTTTCATTTTTCTGTATATTATTCTTGTCAGAAACTTGGTTGCATAAACTGTTAAGCTGATTGTGCGATAATTTTCGCACTTGTCAGCTATGAAGTGTTCGGAATTGTATGGATGATATTTTTCCGAAAGTCAGATGGTATGTCGTCGGACTCAAACATTCTACACACCATCGTGAATAGTCGTTTTGAATTGAACCCCTAGTCAATCTATTTCTATCCGAAACTGATGCTCCGCTGATATTATTTGGCAAATCGCTCTGTATCTAAGATATATTGACTGAGACAGGGGTCAAAAGCATATTGCAGTCAAATACAAAGTAAATACGAGGGCCGTTCAGAAAGTAACCTCCGGTTGATTTAAAAAAATACACCAAGTTAAATAAAAATATTTTAATATATACATCTTACAACTACATCTTTGCACTATTTTTCTACATAGTCTCCATAGCGATTGAGGCACTTATCGTATCTCTTCACAAGCTTTGAAATTCCTTCTGCATAAAAATCACCCGCTTGTGCCTGGAGCCAGCCTGTGACCGCATCTTGCTGTCACTATCTCGTACAAGAGAGTCTTAGAAATCTGTGGAAAACCAGTAGACAACTCCGACATTGAGAAACGTCGATTTTCACGAACTTTTGCATCAACTGTCTGAACGAGTTCGTCAGTCACCAATGATTGTCTACCACTCCTCTCTTCATCATGAACGTTTTCTCGTCCACTTTTAAATAAACGTACCCATTCACGGACAACTCCTTCACTCATAACTCTTGGTCCGTACACGGCACAAAGCTCACGATGAATAGCTGCTGCAGAACATCCTTTGGCTGTAAAAAACCTTATGACAGCAAGCACTTCACATTTGGCGGGGTTTTCTATTGCAGCACACATTTAAAACTGCCACAAAAACTAAACTAGCGCAGGTACGACGTTCACTCGACCACGGCTTGATGCCGACTGACCTGTTGAGTGCGTGAACGCACAGATGGCGTCGCTACTCCCCCCACAACCCGCACTGTGACCAATCGGAGGTTACTTTCTGAACCGCCCTCGTACATATAAGTAAGACAAATGAACAGATAAAAATCTACAAAGAGCTGCTATAACAGTAAATTGCTATGGGTTTCTGTTTGCTATTGAAGGGGAATATGTGGGGGTAGGCAGTGCAACCTTGGTGTATGAAAACCTTTTTTCACAAAATCAGTAAATTGGATGCGTATTGGGTTATTATTGAGCCAACGGCTTTGCCTCAATAGTGACATCGGTTCCTGTCAGATAACCGAAGTTGAGCGCAGTCGAGTTGGGCTAGCACTTGGATTGGTGACCATCCGGTCTGCCGAGCGCTGTTGGCAAGCGGGGTGCACTCATCTCTTGTGAGGCAAAATGACGAGCTACTTGATTGAGAAGTAGCGGCTCCGGTCTCGGAAACTGACGTACGGCTGGGAAAGCGGTGTGCTGACTGCATGCTTCTCCATATCCGCAACCAGTGACCCCTCTGAGCTGAGGATGACACGGCGGCCGGTAAGTACAGTTGGCCCTTCATGGCCTGTTCAGGAGGAGTTTTTTTATTGGGTTATTATTCATAGCAATTTAGTTCTGTTAGACATCATCACGCCCTTGGTGAGAAAAAAAATGGTTCAAATGGCTCTGAGCACTATGGGACTTAACATCTGTGGTCATCAGTCCCCTAGAACTTAGAAGTACTTAAACCTAACTAACCTAAGGACATCACACACATCCATGCCCGAGGCAGGATTTGAACCTGCGACCGTAGCAGCCTTGGTGAGAAACTAATTACTAAGTACTACAAACAAAGAACAAGGAATTGATCCAGCACTGAAAAATGAGTGATGAGCTGGCTTGAAATGACGCAGTTGTAAACAGTTTCGACTTCAGGTCGTTTCGGATTACAAATGCTTCCATTGTTTCTTTAATAATATGAACAAAACTGTTCAGTCTTCATTTGTAGTGTCTTAAAAATATCGTTGGTTAAATCGTAATCATTAGGTCACAATAGTTTTGTTATGTAAAAACTACGTAAAGTTCTGACATTGAAATTGCTCTTAACAGCAGGGATCGATGGCCCTTGTAGTCCGGTCCCTTCAACCCGACAAACCAACCAACCATCTTAACAACACAAAGATAACCTTAATTTGAGGTGTTGATGAATGGCAAATGTTACAGGTAAACTGAAAAATGACTTGAACCGATCTCACACACTCTATTGACATTCGCTATAGGAGTTTATTTGAATACTCCTCAGCAATTAAATATCGGCCGATAGTTGGCAATGTGATTGCAGAGATGGTGGTGGTACGAAAATGGCCGGTAGTGGAGCATGATGTTTACGGACGCTCCACACTAAAAAACACAAGGGGGCTTCCAATGTGTAACTTTTACAGATGTGCGTTGGGCAACTTCCTACCTGAAACGACTGCTGCAAGGTCTCTGGTGCCGACGCTCCGTTGTCTTGCCGATCGCTGGTCCTTCAGAATGCACGTCACTGGTCAAGAGCAAAACGGGACGATGGAGTTAATTTAATAAGAAGAACGTAGATTTCCAAAAACCACAGCGAACGACCGACCGAGAACCAAACCCTAACTTGCAGTCTGTCGGTTTAGTTTTCACTTCACCAAACTTAAACTGTCCAGAAGCTCGTTCCTGTCACATATTCTAGTGCAGTTTTGACCATACCAAACCAGATCACTGCTCCAAACGAAAACTGCTCGTGTCACTCGTACGATTCAGCTTAGCTCGTAGCTCAGCGCTCTTCCTCAACTGTCCCTTCGTTAAGTTTTTCACGGATATCAATTTTCCTGACGGACCGAAGCTCCTGAAACTGCAACGAAATTACATAGAAACATGGAATGAAGGTTACACAGTATAGAATAATACTGATTATAAGTATTGTATTACGTTGCATCTGTACATACAAAATCATTGCAGTCCAAGGCAAGCAACGTTAACAGAGGGAGGAGAAAAGAGAAACAACACAAGAAAGTAAATAATAGATACTCACTTTGTCAAACTTTTACAGGACTCTAGTCGATTTTTAATCGCAGATATACAAAAGAATAATATAAGCCGAATAATCGCTTTACGTGGTGGCAAGTTTCTGTTTGTAATTTACGGGAATAACTTGCCGTATACTTGTAGTACGCGTAAATTCTGTCCCAAGACTTTTAGTATTGGTAACCTCTTCAATGTTTAGTTGGATAAGATGTTCTATTCCACGACCAATATTAATTATGCCAGGCTTACTTCTATTAAATTTCGCACTTGATGCTTGTTCCTAGTTGTTTATTATTTGTTGTGCTTTTACAGTCTCACTAGGGTCCATTACCAGAAACCCAACTTGGTCGGCATACGTCTCGCATACGGTCCTTGGGCCACGTACTGTCAATCATCGAAAGTTATGATTTAAGTTAAAAAGCATCAGCTCAATGGCCGTGATGATGACTCATCATTGCCTCACTGAGCTGTTGATCCCCATGGGACTGCTGGATTGACCTTTTACAATAATTCTTCATGTGGAGTTTTTAGGAGTTTCTCTACGATTTCATGTATAGTTCATGGCTAGCACAGTCAGGAAGTGGTTGGAGTGGTTTTATCAGTGGAATGCTTTTTCGAAATCCAGCGATATCATGTTGTTGTTGTTGTGGTCTTCAGTCCCGAGACTGGTTTGATGCAGCTCTCCATGCTACTCTATCCTGTGCGAGCTTCATCATCTCCCAGTACCTACTGCAACCTACATCCTTCTGAATCTGCTTAGTGTATTCATTTCTTGGTCTCCCTCTACGATTTTTACCCTCCACGCTGCCCTCCAATACTAAATTGGTGATCCGTTGATGCCTCAGAACATGCCCTACCAACCGATCCCTTCTTCTGGTCAAGTTGTGCCACAAACTTCTCTTCTCCCCTATCCTATTCAATACTTCCTCATTAGTTATGTGATCTACCCATCTAATCTTCAGCATTCTTCTGTAGCACCACATTTCGAAAGCTTCTATTCTCTTCCTGTCCAAACTATGTTTCACTTCCATACATGGCTACACTCCATACAAATACTTTCAGAAATGACTTCCTGACACTTAAATCTATACTCGATGTTAACAAATTTCTCTTCTTCAGAAACGCTTTCCGTGCCATTGCCAGTCTACATTTTATATCCTCTCTACTTCGACCATCATCAGTTATTTTGCTCCCCAAATAGCAAAACTCCTTTACTACTTTAAGTGTCTCATTTCCTAATCTAATAGCCTCAACATCACCCGACTTAATTCGACTCCATTCCATTATCCTCGTTTTGATTTTGTTGATGTTCATCTTATATCCTCCCTTCAAGACACCATCCATTCCGTTCAACTGCTCTTCCAAGTCCTTTGCTGTCTCTGACAGAATTACAATGTCATCGGCGAACCTCAAAGTTTTTATTTCTTCTCCATGGATTTTAATACCTACTCCGAATTTTTCTTTTGTTTCCTTTACTGCTTGCTCAATATACAGATTGAATAAAATCGAGGAGAGGCGACAACCCTGTCTCAGTCCCTTCCCAGCCACTGCTTCCCTTTCATGCCCCTCGACTCTTATAACTGCTATCTGGTTTCTGTACATATTGTAAATAGCCTTTCGCTCCCTGTATTTTATCCCTGCCACCTTTAGATTTTGAAAGAGAGTATTCCAGTCAACATTGTCAAAAGCTTTCTCTAAGTCTACAAATGCTAGAAACGTAGGTTTGCCTTTCCTTAATCTTTCTTCTAAGATAAGTCGTAAGGTCAGTATTGCCTCACGTGTTCCAGTATTTCTACGGAAGCCAAACTGATCTTCCCCGAGGTCGGCTTCTACTAGTTTTTCCATTCGTCTGTAAAGAATTCGTGTTAGTATTTTGCAGCTGTGGCCTATTAAACTGATTGTTCGGTAATTTTCACATCTGTCAACACCTGCTTTCTTTGGGATTGGAATTATTATATTCTTCTTGAAGTCTGAGGGTATTTCGCCTGTTTCATACATCTTGCTCACCAGATGGTAGAGTTTTGTCATGGTGCGCTTTATTTTACAAGCTCAACGATCGATATAACATCCGTATAGGCACACAGTGGTTTGTGGACAGTTCTCACTTTGTCAAAGCTCGATGGATGTGTTGCAATTGAAGTGTTAATTACTACTTGCAGTGTATGATTTATGATGTAGGCCAATATTTTGTAATGAGAGTTAAGACGTGTGAACGGCATTCAGTTTTCTATTGATTTGCCTGCAGGATGTTTCGGGATAAGAATTATCGTTCCTTTTCGGAATTTATTTGGGATGTCATTATTGCGAATCATTACCTCATTACGGAAGCACCTTAATTTCACAGTTGTTTGTCATCTGAATGTTTGGTACACTCTGCCGGGACTCCTTAAGGCGCTGGAGATTTCTTTCAGGCTTCTTCTTACAGCGTCCTCTAATTTTTCCGTTATCTCCACTAAGAGACTGTTGACTCCTTGCAGGTGGGGCCTTCCCGTCAGTCCTGTTGTTGGGTCATTCGCCGTTCTTATATCAATAAGTTTACTAGCAAAACCCTGAAAGATTTATTTGTGTTTCTTGTTTGATCTCGTACCACTATACCAGTAGGCGGTAGTCGGTACAGCTTAAGCAGAAGACCATGTGGTGGTTTACCTTTGTTGCTGTTACATTAGGTTTAAATGTTATGACAGCCTGGCTGCCTGTGACAAAGAAGTGCTACTATTTAAGAGTACTTGGTGTTTTAATATATTGTTTTTTTGCTTTCTGGGACACGCCATGCCCATACACATGTCGTAAAATCTAACATCCGAATCCACATTATAATATCTAGAACTTTTATGTGCATTATTAATGATGCAAGATATCAGTTGAAAAAGTCAGCAAATACCAAATTGGCACAAACACCGTCATCAACGTTCCAAAGGTTTAAAAAAGTGTATATGGTACTACAGTTTCATACCCTTTGCAAGATTTTATCATCTTTCTTCGTTTCTCATAATACTAATCTACTGGCCATTAAAATTGCTACACCACGAAGATGATGTGCACAGACGCGAAAATTAACCGACAGGAAGAAGATGCTGTGATATGCAAACGATTAGTTTTTCAGAGCATTCACACAAGGTTGGCGCCGGTGGCGACACCTACAACGTGGTGACATGAGGAAAGTTTCCAACCAATTTCTCATACACAAACAGCAGTTGGCAGGCGTTGCCTGGTGAAATATTGTTGTGATGTCTCGTGTAAGGAGAGGAAATGCGTACCATCACGTTTCCGACTTTGATAAAGGTCGCATTGTAGCCTATCACGATAGCGGTTTATCCTATCGCGACCTTGCTGCTCGCGTTGGTCGAGATCCAATGACTGTTAACAGAATATGGAATCGGTGGGTCCAGGAGGGTAATACGGAACGCCTTGCTGAATCCCAACGGCCTCGTATCACAAGCAGATGACAGGCATCTTATCCGCATGGCTGTAACGGATCGTGCAGCCACGTCTCGATTCCTGAGACAACAGATGGGGACGTTTTCAAGACAACAACCATCTGCACGAACAGTTCGACGACGTTTGCAGCAGAATGGACTATCAGCTCGGAGACCATGGCTGCGGTTACCCTTGACTCTGCATCACAGACAGAAGCGCTTGCGATGGTGAACTCAACGACGAAGCTGAGTGCACGAATGACAAAACGTCATTTTTTCGGATGAACATAGGTTCTGTTTGCAGCATCATGACGGTCGCATCCGTGTTTGACGACATCGCGGTGAATGCACATTGGAAGAGTGTATCGCCATACTGGCGTAGGGGAGAGCGGGGGAAATACACGCACCTAAGGAAAAATCGATGTGAACCATTCGATACATCATTAAAACCTACGAAAATAAGTACATACCATACAATGAACATTTCTCCACATATTCCAATCGTCTGTAAATAGTTATAAACAGTACCTTAATTTTGAACATTAAAATAAAAAAAAGTGCAAATACGTGGTATTCCCCACCCCTGAGGGTAATGGCACGCAAATTACTGGGTAATAACACGCAAAACAAACAAACCATAAAAATGTACAATACTTGCTATTTTTATTTGCTTATTAGTTACTACAAGTAGTAAACAGTATATTTAAGAACGAAATAATGTAATTCTACAAACATCTCTTATAATTTTCGTTTTTTACATTTTTATTGACGTGAAAAGAGTTCATTTTCTCAAATAGCAAAAGATCGCACTTGTAACCTTTTGGAGTGTTCCAGCCACTACATTCTTCATGACTCCATCTGCTACAAGAAATACATCGATACCATAGTTCTCCATCGTTCCCAAACTCTCCACAAACCAAACAGACATCTTCTGAAATCGCCAATGGATCAATATCGTCCATTTCATCGTCATCACAAATGTTCTGCAAGTCCAGATTTAGCTCATCCTCGCTGCTACTTTCACTTTCTTGGTGGTGTTTCTTCTTATATAGTGTCTGTTGCTTCTTCGAGACTTTTGTAAGTTGCCGATTTCTGCTCTTATCTGCTTTATCCTTAATATTTCTTTTCTTGTTTCCTTCAGCTTTGTTTTTCATGGCTTCTTTTTCTTTCTTTATTGATGACTCTGTTATCAGTTTATTCTTCTCTGGTTTTGCTGTAAGGATCACTGACTTTCCCTTAGGCTTTCCCTTGGCTTGTTTCGTCCTAGGAAGAAGTTGTTTGTGTTTAGGAACACGAGATATGTCAAATACACTAACATGCTCAACACATGCCCTCTTAGTTGATATTGTGTCGTCTTCTAGGCCTACTAGATGTGCAACATCTTCTGCTGGAGATCCAGGAATCTGTTCTTGACACCTTTTGGGGATATGTGGCTCGTTTGTAGATTCAACCACTTCATTTCCATTTGTTGCATTCAGAACCTCTTCGTCTTCAAGGAAAACATCTCTGAAGATCTCACATTGTTGTAAGTCGTCATGCTGAAATTTGTTTGGATTGAAAGAGCAAATCCCACCTGCCTTAAACCCTGATGCCCTTTGTCCATGGTAGCGACCTTAATATATGCCTTATTAAAAAGTTCTGTTAACTCATTTGGTGTAATTTTTTGATACACCTGTGACTTCATATACATGTCACATTCACGATTGAAGTCTGATTTCAAAGAAGAAAAGAATGTAACATCTATTGGTTGAAGCTTGTGAGAAGTGTGTGGAGGTATGGTTACCATGACAATAGTGGTTTTTTTTTTACAAAATTCAAAAAATTCAAATGAAATGTGGCTGCTGTGATTATCTAAAATCAGCAGCACAGGGTAATCAATAGTTGATTTTACATTGTTCTGAAAATGTTGGATCCATTTGAAAAATAATGACTCATTGGACCAGCCATTGATGGAACCACCATACATTGCTCCAACTGGTCCACCTTTACTAAAGAGATTTGACATCCTCTTCCTGGGGAAGATAAACATAGGGGGGATGTAGGTACCAACAACACTGGAACAACATATCACAGTCACGTTTTTCCCCCTTTCCCAAGACGTGGCCCCACCTATTTGTTTAACACTTTTAGGAGTCAAAATTCTCTCGGACTTTTGTACAGTATTTATGCCCCTTTCATCGACGTTGAACACTCGCCCCTCTTTAAATTTATATTTTTCAAAGACATGTTCTAAGTTTTAAAAATATGCACTAACCTCTTCTTCATTAAATGCCTGTATTCTGTTAATGCTAGTTGCTTCAGGTTTTCTCATGCTAATACTTGGGTTTCTTTTTAAAAATAGCTAGCCAATCCTTTCCAGCTAACCTACATGACTTATCAAAATTGTTTGTAATGTTGTTAGCCTCTGCATACTCAAATGCAATATTTCGCAGCTGGATGCATGTAATGCCATAGAACAGCTTGGACATTGTAATAACATGATCCCTAATCTCATTTTCCTGTTCTGTCGAAAATTTTGGGTTTCTTCCAAGTTATGGACACTCGGTGTTTTTAATGTTCATTCTCATTCGCAGAGTACCTTCATGAATCCCGAAAGCTCTTGATACTTATTTTTCTTCCAGATTTGATGGCATCAAGAGCCTTACGAAGTTCCTCTTGCGTCCATTTTGGTTTCTGGGATTTTCTTTTATAATATCTACCCATCTGAAATTTAATAAAAAACCTCGTTAGTATCGAAAATATAACCTGCAAGAGGGAATACCACGCACTTCAACACCTGCGTGGCATTACCCCACTGTAAGTTCGATGACTAACCTAAGCATAACTCGGCACCTAATTCAAATAGCGGGACAAATCTACAATTAAATTAAAGGTTTCATCTAGGGTTAGTAGTTGATATGCAAAAATTACATTAAAGCAACTTATAGTAGCACTTACCTTGCAAAATACAGCTGACCAAAATTACGTGAGACACGCCGAAAATAAACAATACTTCACTGCTCCAACAATGCTACTGGAAAATGGCTGGCGTAAGCTGCATAGTAGTTGTTACTCCTGCCGGCAGGGTGTAGCACCAACTGGGAATAGCTTGCGCCATTCAAACTGCGTAAATCAGCCTGCGTGGGATTACCCACATGCGTGTAATTCCCCCACCTTCCCCTATCACCCGGCGTGATGGTCTGTGGTGCCATTGGTTACACGTCTCCGTCACCTCTTGTTCGCATTGACGGCAATTTGAACAGTGGATGTTAGATTTCAGATGTGTTACGACCGTTGGCTCTACCCTTCATTCGATCCCAGCGAAAACCCTACATTTCAGCAGGATAATGCACGACCGCATGTTGCAGGTCCTGTACAGTCCTTCCTGGATACAGAAAATGTTCGACTGCTGCCCTGGCCAGCACATTCTCCAGATCTCTCACCAACTGAAAACGTCTGGGCAATGGTGGCCGAGAAACTGGCTCGTCACAATACGCTAGTCACAACTCTTGATGAACTGTGGTATCGTGTTGAAGCTGCATGGGCAGCTGTAGCCGTGCACGCCATCCAAGCTCTGTGTGAATCAATGCCCAGACGTACCAAGGCCGTTATTACGGCCAGAGATGGTTGTTGTGGGTACTGATTTCTCAGGATCTATGCACCCAAATTGCGTGAAAATTTAATCACATGTCAGTTCTAGTATAATATATTTGTCAAATGAATACCTATTTATCATCTGCGTTTCTTCTTGATGTAGCAATTTTTATGGCAAGGATTGTATTACCAAAAAAATTAGTAAAGAGATACATTTAGGGAACCAGACATCAGAAAAGCGGGTGATGCGCGTCGCGCCAATTTTTTTATGTATGTAGCATTTTCTAACAAAAATAAAAACAGCAATAGTATTTATCACGAGAAATAAAAATTTTTCCAGCTTATCCGTAGAAATACGTAACAGTAAACCCCCCTCATTTCCACTAAAATCACTCTCATCATCACTATAGCTTCAGAGACTTTCGATTTTTTTTCATTCTCTGTTTCTGAAGCTACTGAAAAATGTAACAAAAAATAATTATTAAACAGTATCAAACAAATATTCATTACTTTATTACATAATAATGTATACCTCATGGTTGATCCGGCTGAATTACAACATGGTTTCTTGAGGTCAGTTTTTGGTCTCCATTGAACCAAGAGTATTCATTCGTATAAATTATTAACTTCTTACCATCCGTTGTTTAAAGGTCATTCAAGTGACGGTATTTTCAAATTAGCGTTTCTCTGTATACAGGAGATATACAGGATGATCAGAAACAGTTTGACAAGCTTCTATCGGTGTTGCATGGTAAATTGTACTGAGAAATAATTATTAAGAAAAAACGATACTTTGTGCCGTTTCCGAGTTAATTAGCGTTGAAGTTAGTCAATCAGGTCGTTGCGCGCGAAAATTCATGCGGCCCGCCAGACGCAATTAGTGTCGTTGTTCTCAGACAGTAGAGTAGTTGGTATCAAAGAGTCTGCTCAGCCATTTGCTCGGATTGAAGCCTTACTAGCGCCCCACGAGCAATATTTGTATTGCTTTTGCATCGTTTTATCAAATCAATTGAAGAATATGTTTGGCGACAGCGTCTAAGCCGGACCTGATTGCCTAACTTCAGTGGCAATTAACTCGGAAGCGGTGCAACGTATCGAATTTTTTTCTTAGCTGTTATTTCTCATTACAACTTACCCTGAAACTCCTTTACACGTCTTTGAAACTGTTTGTGGCCACCATGTATGCAGATATTTCAGTTCCTTTGCTGAGCTCTTTCTGCAAACAGAGAGACCATTGCTGTAAAATGGGGAGAACAAGGGAAGGCAGCTCAAAATAAGTGCCAGCAGCTGCTGTATTGTGCTGCTATAATGCGTCGTCGAAACTAATCTGTGTATCTGATTTTGAATATAATATTCATTATAACGAGTGTTATAAATAATAGCCATAATTGCGTTCTAAATGATAAATATTAAATTCTATTAATAAAATACCTTTATTTAGTGTCATAAACATTACAAGTAATGAAATCTGAAACGACATAATTAGAAAACATAAAATAAGAAACCGGCGTGATGTGCATCGCGAGTCCGTTTTCACTTTTAGCACTAATGAGTGTCTGGGTCGCGAAAATTTTCCTGTCTCTGTTTTCTTAATAATAACATCACGGAAAACGAAGCAAAAGACCAGGCTAGAAAGAGCATAAAATTGTTGCACGATATGTTCTTTTTTTTAACCTTTGGAACGTTTCATGGCGTTTATCCCAAATAGGGGCTTATAGAATTTTTTATCAACACTTTATACTACTAATAATAAGTAAAAAGTTTTAACTAATATAAGGTAGTTTCCGTAAACTACATGTAAAACGCGTTTCAAAATGTGTGGTCGTCGCATGTCCTGGAATCCAAACTTTATGATAATTGCCTTTTTTGTAGAGTCATCAATAACAACATATTAAAACACCAAGCAGTCTAAAATAGTTGCACTTCCTGTCACAGGCTTCCGGTCTATGAAATGAAACGGCTAGAAACGCCGTATAACTCCCCAAAAGATCGTCTGAAGACTAATGGAGGAGAGAGACTTTGACACATGAGGAAACTGAATCTATAATAAACTGTCTCTGCATAGAACCCAAAGAAAAGTCGTCATTAGCATCCGAAACAGTAGACGTAACTGGGAAAAGCAACGACATAACCGGGGAAGGTAACTTTCTGAAGGTTTCTGTCCGTGTGTTGGACTAAAGAAGCCATCAGCGTTACCGATAGTATCATTAATCATCTCAGTACAGTTATGCAATGACACTAATATCGTTCCTTTTCATTTACACGTATTGGCGCCCTTCATACTGGCATATATATGTAAATGATTTACCCGCAATTAAAAATTGATGCTGACAGAGGGTTCGTCGAACCACTTTCACAGTATTTCTCTACGGTGCCACAGTCGAACAGCGTTCTGGAAAAACGAACACTTAAATCTGCAGTTGATAAACGGGTATTCATTGGACAAATATATTATACTACAATTGACATGTGGTTACATTTTCACGCAGTTTGGGTGCATAGATTCTGAGAAATCAGTGACAAGAACAACCACTTCTGGCCGTAATAACGGCATTGATACGCCTGGGCATTCAGTCAAACAAGGCTTGGATGGTGTGTACAGGTACAGCTGCCCATGCAGCTTCAACATGATACCACAGTTCGTCAAGAGTAGTGACTGGCGTATAGTGACGAGCCAGTTGCTCGGCCACCATTGATCAGAGGTTTTCAATTGGGGAGAGATCTAGAGAATGTGCTGACCAGGGCAGCAGTCGAACATTTTCTGTATCCAGAAAGGCCCTTACAGGAAGTGCAACATGCGGTCGTGCATTATCCTGCTGAAATGTAGGGTTTCCCAGGGATCGAATGAAGGGTAGAGCCATGGGTCGTAACACATCTGAAATGTAACGTCCACTGCTCAAAGTGCCGTCAATGCGAATAAGAGGTGACCGAGACGTGTAACCAATAGCAACCCGTACCATCACGCCGGGTGATACTCCAGTATGGCGATGATGAATACACGCTTCCAATGTGCGTTCACCGTGATGTCGCCAAACACGGATTCATCCATAAAAATGACGTTTTGGCATTTGTGCATCCAGGTTCGTCATTGAGTACACCATCGCAGGCGCTACGGTCTGTGATGCAGCGTCAAGGGTAACCGCAGCCATAGTCTGTGAGCTGATAGTCCATTCTGCTGCAAACGTCGTCGAACTGTTCATGCAGATGGTTGTTGTCTTGAAAACGTCCCCATCTGGTGACTCAGAGATCGAGACGTGGCTGCACGATCCGTTACAGCCACGCGGGTAAGATGCCTGTCATCTCGACTGCTAGTGATACGAGGCCGTTGGCATCCAGCACGGCGTTCCGTATTACCCTCCTGAACCCACCGATTCCATATTCTGGTAACAGTCATTGGACCACGGCCAACGCGAGCAGCAATGTCGCGATAAGGTAAACCGCAATCGCGATAGGCTACAATCCCACCTTTATCAAATCGGAATCGTGATGCTACGCATTTATCTTCCTTACACGAGGCAACACAACAATGTTTCACCAGGCAACGTTTGTGTAGGAGATATCGGTTGGGAACATTCCTCATGTCGCCACCGGCGCTAACCTTGTCTGAATGCTCTGTAAAGCTAATCACTTGTTTATCACAGCATCTTCTTCCTGTCGGGTAAATTTCGCGTCTGTAGCAAGTCATCTTTGTGGTGTAGCATTTTTAATGGCCAGTAGTATAGTTTCAGTGTTATAACTTATTAAATAAGCAAAATTTAATTATTACCACCTGGTATTTAGTTACGGTGCATACTGTACGGTCCCCGACTGCAATTTCCGATGCTAGTGACAACTGTAACATAAGGTGGTTGAGCATGCTAATTACAACAGCGGTATTCGCAGGAACTGCTCGAATTCGCGACCGTAGGCTTCCATGCACGTTGTAGAACGTCGAACCATCGCTAGTTTGAAAGGTCGTGGCATGTCAGCAATGGTACCAGCAGTGACGGCAGTTGTAGCGGCGTGCTCTTCTGTTTTCATAACGGCTTCATATACCAGCTATTTCGTATGCCCCAGTGGAAGAAATCCAGAAACGTGAAATCAGGGGACGGTGGGTGGCCCGGC
Source organism: Schistocerca nitens (assembly GCF_023898315.1). Taxonomy (NCBI): domain Eukaryota; kingdom Metazoa; phylum Arthropoda; class Insecta; order Orthoptera; family Acrididae; genus Schistocerca; species Schistocerca nitens. The sequence goes on along the minus strand of NC_064621.1, from coordinate 474,940,768 downwards.
CAACGGATCACGTCGGCGATCTATCGATTCCCGGAGGTGTCTCTCAAATGATTCATCACAGCAATGCTGAAATGGACTGGCTTTCCATCATGCTGTAAGTACGTCCTTTTTCTAACATTCAGAGGTACGTCCTCCAGCAGCTGCGACACACATATTACGTACACAGAGCGGTTTTGAATGTCAATACACATTCCCTTTCAGCGACACCGACGGAGCAGCTTATGCCAATACCATTAACAAAATGCATCCTAGCGTAACAAGCTGAGTTCAGAGACCATACATTCCTTTTTTTTTTTGGTCATCAGTCTACTGACTGGTTTGATGCGGCCCGCCATGAATTCCTTTCCTCACTTGCAACCTATATCCTCAATTATTTGCTTGACGTATTCCAATCTCTGTCTCCCTCTACAGTTTTTGCCCTCAACAGCTCCCTCTAGTGCCATGGAAGTCACTCCCTCATGTCTTAGCAGATGTCCTATCATCCTGTCCCTTCTCCTTATCATTGTTTTCCGCATATTCCTTTCCTCTCCGATTCTGCGTAGAACCTCCTCATTCCTTACTTTATCAGTCCACCTAATTTTCAACATTCGCCTATAGCACCACATCTCAAATGCTTCGATTCTCTTCTCTTCCGGTTTTCCCACAGTCCATGTTTCACTATCATACAATGCTGTACTCCAGTCGTACATCCTCAGAAATTTCTTCCTCAAATTAAGGCCGGTATTTGATATTAGTAGACTTCTCTTGGCCAGAAATGCCTTTTTTGCCATAGCGAGTGTCCTTTTGATGTCCACCTTGCTCCGTCCGTCATTGGTTATTTTACTGCCTAGGTAGCAGAATTCCTTAACTTCATTGACTTCGTGACCATCAATACTGATGTTAAGTTTCTCGCTGTTCTCATTTCTACTACTTCTCATTACCTTCGTCTTTCTCCGATTTATTCTCAAACCATACTGTGTACTCATTAGACTGTTCATTCCGTTCAGCAGATCATTTAATTCTTCTTCACTTTCACTCAGGATAACAAAGTCATCAGCGAATCGTATCATTGATATCCTTTCACCTTGTATTTTAATTCCACTCCTGAACCTTTCTTTTATTTCCATCATTGCTTCCTCGATTTACAGATTGAAGAGTAGGGGCGAAAGGCTACAGCCTTGTCCTACACCCATCTTAATACGAGCACTTCGTTCCTGATCGTCCACTCTTATTATTCCCTCTTGGTTGTTGTACATATTGTATATGACCCGTCTCTCCCTATAGCTTACCCCTACTTTTTTCAAAATCTCGAACAGCTTGCACCATTTTATATTGTCGAACGCTTTTTCCAGGTCGACAAATCCTATGAAAGTGTCTTGATTTTTCTTCAGCCTTGCTTCCATTATTAGCCGTGACGTCAGAATTGCCTCTCTCGTCCCTTTACTTTTCCTAAAGCCAAACTGATCGTCACCTAGCGCATTCTCAATTTTCTTTTCCATTCTTCTGTATATTATTCTTGTAAGCAGCTTCGATTCATGAGCTGTTAAGCTGATTGTGCGATAATTCTCGCACTTGTCAGCTCTTGCCGTCTGCGGGATTGTGTGGATGATGCTTTTCCGAAAGTCCAATGGTATGTCGCCAGACTCATATATTCTACACACCAACGTGATGGAATGTTATCTATCCCTTCTGCCTTATTTGACCGTAAGTCCTCCAAAGCTCTTTTAAATTCCGATTCTAATACTGGATCCCCTATCTCTTCTAAATAGTTTTCTGTTTCTTCTTCTATCACAACAAACAAATCTTCACCCTCATAGAGGCTTTCAATGTATTCTTTCCACCTATCTGCTGTCTCCTCTATATTTAACAGTGGAGTTCCCGTTGCACTCTTAATGTTACCACCGTTGCTTTTAATGTCACCAAAGGTTGTTTTGACTTTCCTGTATGCTGAATCTGTCCTTCCGACAATCATATCTTTTTCGATGTCTTCACATTTTTCTTGCAGCCATTTCGTCTTAGCTTCCCTGCAATTCCTATTTATTTCATTCCTCAGCGACTTGTATGTCTGTATTCTTGATTTTCCCGGAACATGTTTGTACTTCCTCCTTTCATCAATCAACTGAAGTATTTCTTCTGTTACCCATGGTTTCTTCGCAGCTACCTTCTTCGTACCTATGTTTTCCTTCCCAACTTCTGTGATGGCCCTTTTTAGAGATGTCCATTCCTCTTCAACTGTACTGCCTACTGCGCTATTCCTTAATGCTGTATCTATACCGTTAGAGAACTTCAAACGTATCTCGTCATTCCTCAGTACTTCCGTATCCTACTTCTTTGCGTATTGATTTTTCCTGACTAATGTCTTGAACTTCAGCCTACTCTTCATCACTACTATATTGTGATCTGAGTCTATATCTGCTCCTGGGTACGCCTTACAATCCAGTATCTGATTTCGGAATCTCTTTCTGACCATGATGTAATCTAATTGAAATCTTCCCGTATCTCCCGGCCTTTTCCAAGTATACCTCCTCCTCTTGTGATTCTTGAGCAGAGTATTCGCTATTACTAGCTGAAACTTGTTACAGAACTCAATTAGTCTTTCTCCTCTTTCATTCCTCGTCCCAAGCCCATATTCTCCTGTAACCTTTTCTTCTACTCCTTCCCCTACAACTGCATTCCAGTCGCCCATGACTATTAGATTTTCGTCTCACTTTACATACTGCATTACCCTTTCAATATCCTCATACACTTTCTCTATCTGTTCATCTTCAGCTTGCGACGTCGGCATGTATACCTGAACTATCGTTGTCGATGTTGGTCTGCTGGCGATTCTGATTAGAACAATCCGGTCACTGAACTGTTCACAGTAACACACCCTCTGCCCTACCTTCCTATTCATAACGAATCCTACACCTGTTATACCATTTTCTGCTGCTGTTCATATTACCCGATACTCATCTGACCAGAAATCCTTGTCCTCCTTCCACTTCACTTCACTGACCCCTACTATATCTAGATTGAGCCTTTGCCTTTCCCTTTTCAGATTTTCTAGTTTCCCTACCACGTTCAAGCTTCTGACATTCCACGCGCCGACTCGTAGAACGTTATCCTTTCGTTGATTATTCAATCTCTTTCTCATGGTAACCTCCCCCTTGGCAGTCCCCTCCCGGAGATCCGAATGGGGGACTATTCCGGAATCTTTTGCCAATGGAGAGATCATCATGACACTTCTTCAATTACAGGCCACATGTCCTGTGGATACACGTTACGTGTCTTTAATGCAGTGGTTTCCCATTGCCTTCTGCATCCTCATGTCGTTGATCATTGCTGATTCTTCCGCCTTTAGTGGCAATTTCCCACCCCTAGGACAAGAGAGTGCCCTGAACCCTCTATCCGCTCCTCCGCCCTCTTTGACAAGGCCGTTGGCAGAATGAGGCTGACTTCTAATGCCGGAAGTCTTCGGCCGCCAATGCTGATTATTTATCAAAATTTAGGCAGTGGCGGGGATCGAACCCGGGACCGAAGACGTTTTGATTATGAATCAAAGACGCTACTTATCGAAATATATTTGTTTTGATGTCTTCTATCTCCTGTATTAACGTGAACGAATTGCTTCAGAACACCCTATATGGAAGGAGTAAACGATAAGTTTTTCAACCTGTCACGTGGTGTAGAGAAAGTCGAGAAGTATAATTTGAAATGCTGTTCTTGCGGCCTGTCACTTCAGGAACAACCTTAAATTGGTCTAAAAACGTCAATTTAAAAGAGAAAAACTAAAAAAACCTAAATAAGAGTGCCACACTAACTGAATAATAAGGACGGCTATGATCTCCATTTCCTTCCCCTCAGAACATCATTGTCGATTTTAAACTTAATTTATTTGCACGTGGTGGACATACTGTTTGTAACATCAGGTAAGACAAGTAATTTCGCAGCGTAATAGAGTTTCTGTTGGTATCTGAGCAGTTGAACAGACGAAGATCTATTATCGAGTAAGGACACTTGCTTTTCTTTTCCACATATTAGGTTTACAAGTGCTAGTAGGATCGGTGAGAGATAGACCACATCATATCAGTCTTCCCTCTTTAAGCAACATAGTCACTCCATCTCTGTCTGTGCCAGCGACAAGCATATGCTTATGTTAGTTCACTGTGGGAATCGCAGACAAGTCTCTTCATAACCGCAATACTTACATCACGAATGCTGTCCAGGTACAACATAACCGACAGCCGGCGTCTTCGTGAACATGAGTCAGAGAGAAGGACCAGACGTAAACGTGTTACGTCATCCAATGTCGTGTGCTTCCAGTCAAGAGGACACATCGGGACCTATTGATCAAGATTGATTATCCGTCACACGACCGGTTGCGGGCTTGTGCCTATCCTCAAGTGTTTATACATTCATGTATATGTTTATATTGTTGGAGATCAATAAAGATGAAGCATCATTCTTATAAATACGCTGTGGTAACAGATATTCCACTTTGTTGCACATTTGTTATCATTTTCACGTCCATGTTTCACTTTTATAAAATTTAGCTGCATATTTCACTATTGCGATGTGCACTCGTGATATTCACTGTGTTTACATGTGTTTATGTTTGTATGTGTATATAACGACTGCACGTCGCAATAATAACATAAGCTGCTAAATTTTATAAAACTGAAACATGGACGTGAAAATGATAACAAATGTGCAACTAACTGAAAAAGACACCACAGCCTATTTATAATAACAATCCATCATATTTATTGATCTCCAGCAATATAAACATGTATGTGAGTGTATAAACACCTGAGGATGGGTACAACTCAAATCCGGTCGTCTAGCAGAAAAATAATCTTTTATTGTGACTAGTAACAGAAACTTTTCTACACTCTATAAAGGAACAGTCACGGAGGTCAACAACATCCACTATGGATAAAATTCATTGTTGATGTAACCCTCACTCTCTCACTCTAATCCTCAGCGTGCACCTGCCAACATCAACTGGTCCTCTCATACGCGGCTGAGCACCCTTGGATCCAGCGGAATGGTCAGCTGTCCGTGTAGACAGTCGGCTCACCATTCGACCTATAACTTCAAACCTCTGCGCCGACATCAAGATTAAGAGTCTCGTGATTGCCCTAAATCGCACAATACGAATGCCGGTATATGTTCTCTTTAGGTCAGGGAGGATGAAAGTGTACAGTCATTTATTATGTATTAAGGGTATGATTTGTTTAAAAGTACTGGGTTGTTTGTCTCCGCTTATACATGTTCTCTTTCTATAGTCTCCACGATCGTATAGATTATAATTAATTAATTACTTGGGAACGGAGAGAAACTCTTCACGACACACACCACTTAGTGTAATTAAGGAACAAACTGTTGCTTCCTCACGATTCAGAATACTCCATAGCGCAAAACTGTGTAGGTACAGCTAAATTAGGTTAAGCACATTAAGTTCAAGACTGTAGTACTAAGCGGATAAAAAGTGGAAGCCTACACACGTTGGCTATAATTTGAAAAAAAAAACAAAAAAAAACAAAAAAAAACTAATAGCGTAAGCTTCATTTCTACCGTATTATTTTTGTTGTGTTAACAGGTTTTTTGTTTAGAAGGCCATCTTCAGACAATTACTGAGTATTGTGACCAGAGAAGATACAATGTTTGTGAACAACACTGGAAGAGAAGTTACACGTCTAGATTGAAGCAGAAACATACAGTAAGTAACATCTTTACAGTGTGGTGGTAATGCAATAAAAAAGTAAATAATTGAACAGCAAATAAATAAAAATGAAGTAGACAGGAAAAAATGTTAACACAATATAGGTACAGTATGCCTACATAACAGTTTCTGTTAATAAACAAAACTAATAAAATAAAATAAATTAGTACTTGACAAGGCTATTTCAGGAGGTGTAAAACATGCAGAGCGATACACAAACCAATTAAAAAAGGAAACAGTTATCAATTTTACTACAGAATATATAAGAAACATTATACTCAAAACTGTGGCTATGTAACAGTTCGCATTAAATAAATGAACCAATTAAAACAAAAACAATATTTGATGAGACAATTACAAGAGGTATTGAACATGGAAAGTAATACAAGTACTAGTTAAAAGAAAGCCTTAACAATTGAAACTACAGCATATATGTCGATTACAAACATTGTAACTTCTTTGGTGACAATATTCAGTAAAAGTCTGAAGACGGTCTTCTAAGCCGAAAACCAGTTAACGCAATAAATATAATACTATAGAACAAAAACCAAAAAGTGCTTTTCATTTGGTATGATGATAAGATTCAGTTAACATAATAACGTAAGCGTATTCATTTTTTCCATTTCCTTACTGCAGTATTTACAAACATTTCTCATATTTCTTCGTGTACTTTATCATAAACTTGACAAAGTTCAGAAAGTATTAATTTTTTTCTTTAGGTGGCTGATCTAGAAATTTATTTGTTTGTGACTTGTTATCATAAACTATTTTCCAATCTTTTTATTACCACACCTTTATTGCTACTAGGGTCCGCTTTTATTGACAGCTTCCGATTCCACAAGAATGAGTTCAATGTCGTTCGATGCAGCAGTCTTTGGCTTCCTCGTTAAAGCAAATATAATGAATAAACCACGTTTTCAGTACTAAATTTTGGTGTCGCATTTTCTCATTGCAATAGCAGTTATCTTCGTTTTCGTTTATAGCGTGGAGAGCTACAAAAATTCAACAACACGAACTACAGAGTCGATGTCGTACTGTATACATTTTCTAGTATCTACTACCAGTCGATAAAGTTTTGATTATGAGTTCCTCAGCACCGTTCGTATCCTAATGGATTTATCACTTACTTGAAAACTAACTGCTTTCTGTCTTTCTAAAACACAAGCTAGGTTCTCCTAAATCCTATGCGTTGTAATTTATTGCTATTTCGGTGGAAGCGCCGACTACCTCGTATTATTAGTATCGACAGATTACCGACCACGCATTTATTTCAATAGCTAATACGGGAAAGTACTAAGGATTTGATATCCTAAGCTGTTGCTGCATAGTTTCTTAAAAATCACAAGTTTCCTCTTCTTTCTGCTCTCAAGTATATAAACTGCTGTCACAATAGATTTCACCTCAGCATTTTAAAACTAACAATGAAAAACCATTTGTTAGTAATGACACAGTGATTAATTCACAAGTTTCATTTGTAGTCAAGATAAATTGAAATTCTTGTTCTGGCTCTGTCACAGTTCACCTCCTGTACATGTAAATACCATTTCATCAATTACATTGTTCAGTTTAGCTCCTTTTTGGTCTAAATAGCCACATAATTATTAATTTTGCCCCCCTCTCCATTTTCGATACTTTTTGTTCTTTAAATGTCTTTGGAAGTTAAAATGAAAACGTTGGAAGTTAACCCATCGGGCTGTAATATATAAAAATGACTGCAAATGTATGCAAAATTTTGTTTACTGGCAAAACATTTATTTTCCCAAAACAAAGACAGACAGAAATTTTGCCAAACAAGTTATCATTGAATATTGTAAACAACTAACAGGTGGCTTAAGACCATTAGGGACATGGATCCTAGGTGGCAGAAGTGAGTCAAGTACTCTGGCCCTAAAAATGTGGATAGCACAATCTGAATTGTCTGACACTGAGCAGACTTTGATTGTTCAAATCTACAGAAGTTTACATAGGTGCAGCTGAGAGCAAGAGGCGATTGAGATCCATACTCTCTGACAGGGGTTGGAGCGGCAGTACGTTAGACTGTTTGCATCGTGCGGCGATGTAATCTGCAGATGGCGTTATGTGTATGGCGGAGGCAAACGAGAGGCAGCATCCGTCAATCGACAGCTGCCACGAAAGTAATGCAAAATCACATGGTCTAGCGATCAGGCAGACGGATCACAATTTACTCTCTGCCAGAGCACTGAAATCATGGTAGTTTTCAATGTGTGACACCCCCATTCACTGGTGATACCATGGACCAATTTGGCTCACTTATACAACAGATCGCACAAGGATACCAAATGTGAAGACTTGTAAACCAAAAACGAATAAATGTGGCCTCGGCAAACGAGTTGTCTGAGACATTTGAAGTCACATTGACAGTACAGTAAGAACTTTACCACAGGCTCCCCCATCTGAACTACTCGCAAGTGAAGTCAGTCTCAGCATAGGTTCCAAGCACCAACAACACACGTCAGAGCTCCGACTAGAAGATGCTTCCAGACCGAAGTAAAGCACCTGAGTGCCTCGCACCTCTTCAGAAAAAGCTCCGTTTTCCTGAAAAGCGCACGCCATCTTGAGCCAACCACCAGGTTCTAGGGGTACTAAATCTCTCTCCCCCACGAAAGCACAAAGTCCTCTCGAACCGCGGTAAGAGTTAAGAAACCTGCACTCTGGAGAAACCTCCATTTTTTTTTTTTTTTTTTTTTTTTACGAAGTCGCAACGCTTCCTGTCAAAGCTATGAGTTGCAATAAAGATTCTATCCCCAAACATTTCTCAGACGCCGGAGTTTGTTATACAACCCGGGTGGCCGATGGAATTTGATCACAGACCTATTTGCAGAATCAGCGAACTCGGAAACTTATGAATTTTTATTACATGTAGCTCTACACAGAATCACCGGTATACGACTCCACTGTGTTGCTGCATCCTTCAGTCTGTCGCCTCCAGGCCAGGCTTCGGATGGCGCCAATGTAGGTATCGCGGCATTCTTCTGCTGGAGACGTGTCTCAACAAGGGGCTGTTCTGTCGGCCCTGTACGGCTGTGGGCCTGTCCGGCAAGATTTACTGAGGGATGGGCTCACCGCTTATTACTTCCAAATTCCTACATGTTGTTTCTATGAGCTAAGAACCATAAAAATACCTCATGCTTTTAGGTACCCCACCAGGCTCTTTCATCGTCTGCTGAGGCTGCTCGCTTTCTAGAGTCTGGTTTGAGATGCGTCAGGTTGTAACAAAATCTTTAATAATTTTCCGTATAAGAAATATAGGGGAGAGAGTGACTTGTCCTCTCTTACTGCCATCTACCTGCCATCGATATCTGCTTGGGTAGTGTCCCACTTCAATATTGTTTAGTGTGACACAAACCAAAGTAAATGATTGAAAATAGTAGGACGATCTCACCCTGATAACTTATAAAATGTGTAAAAAAAGGTAACTTTGCCAATCACGACTGTCCATGGCCAAAACACCTCCTAACTAGCCTCATTCATTCCAGGGGTCACTCACTCACATGAGGCTGCATGCTAGCAAGATTATATATTAACTTTGCTGTGAGTAGTATGACCTACGTTAGACCCAGATGTCATTGGTACATCACAGACTTCCGATAAACATTTGATAGGCGGTTAAAAGGCCTTGCAGAAAATAAATATACCAATTCACACCACATCCTGAGGTCAGAGATGTGTAATGTACGTAATCATTTACAATGTCCTGGAGTATGAACTGTTGTCTGCTCATTGATTCACCCCTGCTCTATCACTCATTTCGTCTCAGTCATCAAACACATACATTCTCAAATTCTCAATAAACAAGAAAATCACATGTGTAATCTGTTTGTCTTATTACCTAACTTGTGTAAATTTGTGTATTATTTTCTACGACATATAAACAAATACAAGCACTTAATCAGAGCATCAGTAAATTAGTAGACAAATATATATATCTCAATCAAGACAGTTCAATTGATACGTACAAAAACACAAAAGGTATTATATAATGATATGACAAAAAGGTATCCTATCGCCCCCTCCACAATGGTCCCTGGGGAGAATGGAACACATGGCACTTATTCACTCACACAAACTGTGACTGGTAGGACTGAAGAACAGAAATTCCCGCCAGAGTTGAATGGCCTCTCACTCAGTGGATGACGTGGCATAGGTGGCACCAGATGCTTCTGGCGTTTCCTCTTGTCTCGCAGCATCTGGTGTCTGGGCACCAACCGGCATCTTGCGCAGCTTACGGACCACATCTGGACCCTTGGTATCATGCTGATCAGGCAGCAGTTAGCCGTCAGCGACTGGAGTGACAGTGATGCATTTGACGTGCAACCTGCCCCCTGGAGTAGAAATCCATACAGCGTTACCGGGACGTGGGGCAGACCTGCTCTTCCTGTTCGCCTCTGCATCGGAAAACGCTCCTGCCAGCGCAGGATATCGTATTAGGTCGCCTGTTGTCGACAGGACACGTCCCTGTCAGCACCCCACTGTGTCGGTTAGGCTCGGAGCACATGTCGTCTCTGGTGCCACGCGACTCGCGACTCAATTAGCAGTCTGGTGGGCCATAGGAAGCTATGGGGTGGCTGCGGGCTCGTGGTGGCATCCCACTATCTACGCTGCTTTTTGGGAAGTGCCGCCTGCACTGGTAGACGACTGTGACGTAAGCGCGTCAGCTGGCAGGATCGCTCAGTCCCAGCATGCGGTCCGGTCCCTCGCACCTGGGCTGCCACATCTGAGTCGTAATGGCTGCCCGCTGGCTGGCATGGACCGTGGTGTCCAGCCTGCCATGTTGGTTCCGGAGTCTGCACAATCCTCAAGAGTGGTCAAGGGCCATATTCTCTCACAAATGTCATTACATCGATGTAATCCATTTACATAAAAGGGAAATAATGCTTAATACACATTTTTTCTTTACTTAGTCTATTTATTCATTTTATTACTAATGACGCAAAACTAAAAAATAAATTTAATGAATGCAGGACCGTGTTAACGTTGTACGGACGTACATTATGTGGTGTGAGGTGTCTTTGTTTGTGTGTGCACGTGTTTTTGTTAGTTTTTGGTTAGTTCTTTTCCCGTCATGCACTAATTTTACACTGGCACTACCTCTATCCTCGACCAAACAAGCAGTCCTCCCCCCAATACTAAATACTAACTTATTATATTACCCTTTGCCTTTCCTAATACTATCAAAGTGAAATTTCAAGCATTTTTCCTTGTATACTCCTCTTTTTATTTTTCGAAGTCCAGCAGTGTTGTCTGCTGACGCTGAAATGATCAAGAAGGGCGTCTACTCGCTCAGGTGCTTGTGATTTGCGTGAAATCTTAGAAGTGTCACTTATGATTATTTAGACGTAATATTACATAGTACAACGATGCCTCCTGTTTTCTCTGTCAGCATCGCTGCTGCTGAAATGAAACAAAAGCATATTGAAATATAAATATACAAATATTTTTCTAATTTAAGTGTCTTCCATGGTCCATCATTTCGTTTCCGCTTCCTATTTCCGGGTCTGGGGCTCACAACTCTACCATGTCTTGCACTTGTCCGTGCTAATTCCCCATACACAATATCTCGCCGACAGCGCTCACATGGCGCTGGCAAATAATAGCGGTACTCAGTTGTTTGGAGTACTCAGTATTGCAACGTGCCTGGTTTGTATGCCACAAAATGTCCCAACTGCTAATTATATATAATTGAGAATGGAATTTTAATTCAATCTGTCACCGGCCAGTGAATGTTGGCATGAAGATGTCACAAATACACAACTCATTTGACCACGTTCAACAAGGACTCATGCTGAAAACTAATGGAATGACAAACAAACAAAATAACAATATAATAGAAGAAATCGAAAATTATGCTAAGCAACACAATATCAACATTAAATTACGTTAAACAGTTCATCCATGGAGAGTATTTACATACTGCACCTTCATTTTCCGTTGCAGTTCTCTTGTATCTTCGTACCCTAACAGGTTAATATCGCTCGCTCCGATAGTTTCTGCTGAGTTGTTTTCGAGCTGATTCAGCAGCGGCTGTGTATCAATTCCTGTTTGAATATTCTCTGCGGGACCCCTGCATGGGTTAGGTGGTCTCAGTTCCACATGTTCCCTACGTTGGTCATTCCACTGACCTTGACCGCTGTATGTCCTGCTGTTGCTTTGCTGTTGGCCCCTAGAATCCTGTTGATCCTCGTTCGAGTTCTGTTGCTCTCTTCAGTTTCGGTGTCGTCGGTAGGGTTTCGATTCGATCGCTGATTTCCCCAATTTCGTCCATCGTCATTCCTCTGGCAAATACGGCGAGTTACGGTCATTATTTCTACTTCTTTCGCACGAGTTTCGAATTTCATTCACGTACTCGAGTTCGTACAGTCGACTCTTGAAAGCTTCGATTGAATCGCTCCATCTACCGATGAGCAGTTGCCAGTAACTTAAAGGTAATTTAATGTAGCACTGCCTTATAATTTCCTTGGGACTGTACGGTTGATGCAAGAATCGGTTCTTCTTGACCAGGGATTCGGAGAATTTGCCAGGACGGCGGAATCCTGTAGCTTCTAAGTTCTTTCCTAACATTGTCTCCTGTTTTATCCTCTCCTGTGAGTCTTGCGACCAATATGTGATAAGGAGTGCGTCCTTAAATTCGTGGTAGCAGCAACAACTCTCCGTAACTCCACCCGTATGTTCTGAAATCTATCCCTCTAAGAAACCACAGATAAAATGAAGCTTGTACATCAGTGGCCAAGATTGTGGTAGCACGTGATCGTACTGTGCCATCCATGTATTTGGATGTAATGCTTTATTTGCCTCCTTGTAGGCTTCAAATTCCGGGATGGTCAAGAAAAGTTTGTGGTCGAATGGCTCGACGTATCCACCGTACGAATTTTCCCTCTTGTCTGCAGCTCCTGATTTCATGTACCCGTGCCCCAACGATCCTCGAAAGCTGCTATGGTATCCCCTCGTGTTGTCACATTCACGTAATAAGGTTTTTGACCATAGTAGAGATATACAATTGTTCTCCGGCTCTGTTTCTGACATGCTACGTTCTACTGACGGAGCATTCCCTATTACGCGTTCCACCCTGGCAGGAGCATATTCCTGCTGCATTGGCCCATGTGCTGACGGTGTGTTCTCATATAGCGGTTCGGAGAGTCACAAAACATTTTCTTCCCTTCTGTGATGCTCTCGATGGTGCTCTACCGGACGAGATTTTGTTTGCAATTGAGCGACCCGCTCATGTCCCTGCCGAACATCCTTAGCCAACTCGTTTTGTTGCTCGACGACTCGGGTCTATTGATCTTTAACTTCAGAGGTTTTAGTTGTTCGATTCGCTTCGCAGCCTCACTCATTTTTTCCTGCATTTCTTGAACTATTTATTTGCCTTGCTTTAGGGGAGTTGCAAATGCCTTTTTTGTCATACACACCTCAATTCTTGCCAGTTCAACTTGTTCTTTGGCCACTGATGCTTCCTTTCATGCTACTTGCGCTACCAATAGCGCTATTTGTTATCGTGCTTCACCTGGTCCGCGACCTCACAGTTTTCTACGGTGTCTTTTTTTTTTTTTTTTTTTTTACATTCTCTAGCTCTTCTTGGATTCGTGCGATATCTTTCTTGACTGCATCTATACCGTCTGTGGCCGTTCTTATGACTAATTTGTGTCTTTCTTCCTCCCATATAGTTTTCTCTGTCTCTTCCTTTCTACCTCTTGCATGAATTGCAGCCGCGCGGCATTAGCCGAACGGTCTCGGGCGCTGCAGTCATGGGTTGTGCGGCTGGTCCCGACGGAGGTTCGAGTCCTCCCTCGGGCATGGGTGTGTGTGTTTGTCCTTGGGATAATTTAAGTAGTGTGTAAGCTTAGGGACTGATGACCTTAGCAGTAAAGTCCCATAAGATTTCACACACATTTGAACATTTTGAACATGAATTGCATGAGAGCCTCAAACTGAGATCCACCGCTAAAACTTCCAGGACTAGGTGAACGAGATTCTATCATTCTGTGATGTTTCGATCGTGATTCTGCTCTGCCAGTCTTATTGATGGTGCGTCTCGTACCAGCAGCGCCTACATTTCGTTCTACTTCAGTCTCCCATGCAGTTCCGTCTCCCGATTGAGACATGTCGTCATACTCTCCAGGTTCTACGTTCGACATCTCTGCCCGCTCTGCAATTACATTTACCTGAGAATCCTGTGTAATATCTGCCTAGTCACCGCTAATATGTTGACGTTGATCCATGGTTAACAAAACACAATTACTTCCACTACTCTGTAGCAAACATGCCTTGCCTCTTGTAAGCATGCACTCTAATTGTGACCCAAAAGAATTTAAACATTACACATTCCTATGCCACACATGCTACTCAAAATAACGCCAGCCGGGGTGGCCGTGCGGTTCTAGGCGCTATAGTCTGGGACAGCAGGACCGCTACGGTCGCAGGTTCGAATCCTGCCTTGGGCATGGATGTGTGTGATGTCCTTAGGTTAGTTAGGTTTAATTAGTTCTAAGTTCTAGGGGACTAAAGACCTCAGAAGTTAAGTCCCATGGTGCTCATAGCCATTTGAACCATCTAAATAACGCTACCGTGAGCTACTAATTCCCAGTTCCTGACAACGAATTCAAATAACTGCACGCCTGTCTATACTCACAACCGAAAATCTCAACCCTGGCAAATCATCAGAACGCCGTTCGCCGTCAGAAACAAACAATAAAGTGACACAGATTTCACAACCACAACATGAAACTACACACATACAATAATTAAATATTGCTACTAGGAGAAAGTAACGAAAATCTATTCCACCCAGTGCACCACATTAAACATGGGGAACAGAAACTTCACTACACAACACTATCTACGATCTGACAGTAACTGAAGGTGCCATCAATTCAAAATTCTGCGCAAGGACCATCAAATTGAATGACTACGCTAGGCAACACAATCAGACGGTAACAGGTGTCATAAATTCAAGATTCTGAGCAAGGGAAGTCAAATGGAATCACTAAGGTAGGCAACACGAACTGACAGTCACACAAGGTGCCATCTATCCGAGATCCTGCTAGGGGATGCCACAATGGAAGTTAACCCGTAGAGCTTTTAAATAAAAATGATTGAGAATGTATGAAAAATTTAATTTACTGACATTTATTTTCCCAAAACAAAGACACACAGGAACTATGCTAAACAAGTTATGATTGAATATCGTAAACAACTAATAGGTCGTTTAAGACCACAATGAACAATGATCCTCGGTGGCAGGAGTGAGTCAATTACTCTGGCCCTAAAATGTGGATAACGTAATCTGAATTGATCTGACGCTGAGTAGACTTTGATTTTTCAAATCTACAGACGTTTATATAGGTGCAGCTGAGAGCAAGTGGCGATTGAGATCCGTACTTCATGACAGGGGCCAGAGCAGCGGTACGTTACCGTGGTTTTGTTTCGTGCCCTGTTGTAACTTGCAAAATGTTCAAATGTGTGTGAAATCTTATGAGACTTAACTGCTAAGGTCATCAGTCCCTAAGCTTACATACTACTTAACCTTAATTATCCTAAGGACAAACAAACACAACCATGCCCGAGAGAGGACGCCAACTTCCGCCGGGACCATATAACTTGCAGCGGGCGTGATGTGTGTAGCGGAGGCGAGACGTGAGGCGGCACTTGTCAATCGATCGCGGCCACGAAAGAAATGCAAAATCTCATAGTCTAGTGATCAGGCAGACGGATCGCAATTTACTCTCTATCAGAGCCCTGAAATCATGGTTGAGTTCAGTGTGTGACACACCCATTCGCTGGTCGTACCAAAGACCAATTTGGCTCACTTATACGACAGAGCACACAAGGATACCAAACGTCAAGACTGGTAAACCAAAAACGAATAAGTGTGGCATCGGCAAAGGAGTTGTCTGAGAAGTTTGAAGTCACACTGTCGATATAGTAAAACCTTCGCCACAGGCTCCCCTGTCTAAACTACTCGCAAGTGAATTGTCTCAGGACAGGCCCCAAGCACCAACCACACATGCCAGAGATTCGACCAGAAGATGCTTCCAGACTTCCAGACCAAAGTCCAACACCCGAGTGCCTTGCACCTCTTTAAAAAAAAAAATCCGTTTTCCGCAAAGTGCACAATTGACACCGCCTTCACGCTGTCTCGAGCGAATCAACAGGCTCTAGAGACGCTAAATTTCCCCTCCCAAACGACAGCACAAACTCTTTTCGAACCAGGGCAAGAGTTAAGAAACCTGCGTTTCTGGAAAAAGAAGAAAAAGCCAATTAATGGCTTTTTTTAAGTTTTCGCGGATGGGAAGATTTTTTTTTTCTAAGTCACGTCGCTTCCCGCAACAACAAGAGAACAGATACAGTTTTAAGGATCTTTATCTAAATCGCATATGCATTGGAGCTTGTTAGTCCTAGCTGTGAGTTGTAATAAAGATTCTATCTCTAAACGTTTGCCCGCATCTCGTGGTCGTGCGGTAGCGTTCTCGCTTCCCACGCCCGGGTTCACGGGTTCGATTCCCGGCGGGGTCAGGGATTTTCTCTGCCTCGTGATGGCTGGGTGTTGTGTGCTGTCCTTAGGTTAGTTAGGTTTAAGTAGTTCTAAGTTCTAGGGGACTTATGACCACAGCAGTTGAGTCCCATAGTGCTCAGAGCCATTTGAACCATTTTTTCTAAACGTTTGTCAGACACTGTAGTTTCTTATACAACCGAGGTGGCCAATAGAAGTGGGTCACAGGCCTATTTGCACTATCGGCAAACACGAAAACTTGTGAATTTTTATTACACATGGCTCTGCACACAATGCCCAGTTTATAACTCCACTGTGTTGCCTCGAGCCCAGGCTTCGGCTGGCGCCAATGCAGGTATTGCGGCATTGTTCTGCTGGAGACTTGTCTCGACAAAGGGTTCCTCTGTCTGCCTTGTATGGCTGTGGGCCTGTCCAACAAGGTTTACTGCAGGATGGGCTCGCTGCCAATTGCTTCCTACTCTCAACAAGCCGTTTCTACCAGCTAAGAATCATAAAAATACCTCATGCTTTTAGCACCCAACTAGGCACCATCAACGTCTGCTCAGGCCATTAACTTTGTAGAGTCTTTCTCAAGGTGTGTCAGGTTGTAACAAAATCTTTAATAATTTTCCATCTGTGATAAATAGGTGAGAGAGTAACTTGTCCTCTCTCAATGTTTCCTCAATATCTGTTTTCCGTTTTCCAGTGTCATCACCTTTTTTATCAGCCGAACTCAAGATGTAGTTTATCAACATAAAGCATGGTGCACGTGCTATGGGCCCTGTGCTGTCACTGAAAATTAAGTGTTGACAGCTTTGCATTGTAAATAATAATGAAGGTTACGATTATGTGCACACTGTTGTGCTGAGTTTTTAATGTACTAGGAATAATAGATCTCTGTAGTTAGATTGCATCTCCATTCATATATCTGTACAATATATTCGTCAGTATTGCACGTTATTAAATCATATATTTTTGTACTTAAAATTTGCACAAATGCCTTATCTGTTGGCTTATTCCGAAACCACACGACAAATGTATGCATAAGTTTGACAATAATTCATGGACAAGTAATTGTGCATGCATACCACTCAAACACTAGAACTGTTAAAGTTGCTTCTGGTTTGATAGATTTTTAGTTGTGTAGCCACACCAACGTGCATGTACTACACATGTGCTTGTGTACCGACAGACAATACACAAGCCTCTACAACCAAATGTCATTTGTGAAGCAGTCTTCTCACGGAACCATGTTGAGATATTTGAAACAAGTGTATTATAAATTATGGAATTATGAAATTAGAAGGCATGAAAGCCAGTATTTCTTCAGGAGCCTAAGTCAAAAGATTATCACGGTAAGACAAAGAGGGATGTTTCATGTTTTATAATTTTAAGAATGTTCAAAGCAACTGGCCTGTCACAGACAGACATGTAGATATTAAAAGGATGTGTTCCACCAGAACTAGCTGCAGGAGGGGAGAATAAGAGATATATTTGTCATTTTAATAACGAAGAAAAGAGGTACCATGCATAAGTGAATACTTGCGTGTTACAAACCTGTATCGATGTGCATTCCAGGTTTCATAGTCACTTCAGCTCTCGAGAAATCTCTTTACTATTAGTTTTTCTTGTGGTGTTGGAGCTTCTCTCACGACAGTCTCGTGCTCCTTAGTCAATGGTGTCGCGAGTAATAGGCTACGCAAATATGGTCCTTAATGATCCTAAAAGAGCTCTCCTGCTGATACATCTTCAACTCATAAAGTAGGTACTAGCGAGTGAATCAGTGTTCTCCGAGTTCCATGTACATGCAGCTTAAACTAATGCTAATACAAACATGCTTGGAGATGTACCATACTTGTTTCTGCTTTCACATAATCCTTTCACATACACATTTGACACTAGTCAAGTAACGTGGCTGACGCCTACTTGTTTGGATTTACACTGAGGCTACAGAAGCCATGGGAAAGCGATATGTACTTATACCGATAGCGGTAACATCGCGTACAAAATGCATAAAAGAGCAGTGCATTGGCGGTACTGTAATTTGTACCCAGGTGAAGGATGTAAAAAGCCTTTCGACATGATTATAGCCGCACAACGGGAATAAGCAAACTTTGAACGCGGAAATGTAGTTGGAGCTAAACAGATGGACATACCATTTCGGCAATCATTCCGTGATCGACAGCATCAAGCGGTAACTCTCACCACGGACAACGCAGTGGCCGACGGCCTTCACTTAGCGACCGAGAGCAGAAGCGTTTGCGCAGAGTAGTCATTGCTAAGAGACAAGCAACAATAACCGCAGAAATCAATGTGGGACGTACGACGAACGTGTCCGTTAGGACAGTGTGGCAAAATCTGGCGTTAATGGGCTACGGCAGCAGACGACCGAAGCGAGTGCCTTTGCTAACAACAGGACATCGCTTGCAGTGCCTCTTCTCAGCTGGTGACCACATCGGTTCCAAGCTAGATGATGGGAAAACCGGGGCCTCGCCACATGAGTCACGATTTCAGTTGATAACAGTTGTTGGTAGGGTTAGAATATGCCGCAGACGCCACAGAGCCATGGACAGTGAAAGTTGATGGTGGTTCCATAATGGTGTGTGCTGTGTTTACGTGGTATGGACTGTGCCCTCTGGTTATGTTTGGCTAATTGAGACTATTTGCAGCCATTCATGGACGTTATGTTCCCAAACAACGACGGAATTTTACGGATGACAATTGGCTATGTCACAGGGCCACAAATCTTCGCAATTTGCATGAAGATTGAAACTTCCTGTCAGATTAAAACTGTGTGCCCGACTGATACTCGAACTCGGGACCTTTGCCTCAGTTGGTAGAGCACTTGCCCGCGAAAGGCAAAGGTCCCGAGTTCGAGTCTCGGTCGGGCACACAGTTTTAATCTGCCAGGAAGTTTTATATCAGGGCACACTCCACTGCAGAGTGAAAATCTCATTCTGGAAACACCCCCCAGGCTGTGGCTAAGCCATGTCTCCGTAATATCCTTTCTTTCAGGAGTGCTAGTTCTGCAAGTTTCGCAGTAGAGCTTCTGTAAAGTTTGGAAGGTGGGAGACGAGATACTGGCAGAAGTACAGCTGTGAGTACCGGGCGTGAGTCGTGCTTCGGTAGCTCAGCTGGTAGAGCGCTTGCCCGCGAAAGGCAAAGGTCCCGAGTTCGAGTCTCGGTCGGGCACATAGTTTTAATCTGCCAGGAAGTTTCATATCAGCGCACACTCCGCTGCAGAGTGAAAATCTCATTCTGGAAACACCCCCCAGGCTGTGGCTAAGCCATGTCTCCGCAATATCCTTTCTGTCAGGAGTGCTAGTTCTGCAAGTTTCGCAGGAGAGCTTCTGTAAAGTTTGGAAGGTGGGAGACGAGATACTGGCAGAAGTAAAGCTGTGAGTACCGGGCGTGAGTCGTGCTTCGGTAGCTCAGTTGGTAGAGCACTTGCACGCGAAAGGCAAAGGTCCCGAGTTCGAATCTCGGTCGGGCACACAGTTTTAATCTGCCAGGAAGTTTCATATCAGCGCACACTCCGCTGCAGAGTGAAAATCTCATTCTGCTTGAAGATTATTCTGGTTAAACCGAGTGATTGGTTTGGCCACTCAAATCGCCCGATATTAATCCCATTGAACATTATGGGGCATAATCTAGAGTCAGTTTGTGCACGAAATCCTGCACCAGCATCACTTTTGAATTATGGACGGCTATGGAGGTAGCATGACTCTACGTTGCTGCGGGGGAGTTTCAACGACTTGTTGAGTGTATGCTACCTCGCGTTGAGGCACTACACCGGACGAAAGGATGTCCGACATGATATTACAAGGTGTCTTATGACTTTTGTCACCTCAGGGTATGTTACCGATAAGAAAACTCACGTATCTTAAGTTTCGAGCAATTTTTCTTTAATTACATTGATGACATTATATTTATTGATGGTTACTTACTTTCCAGTGTTTTCCTGGTTCATCTGAATCCACACATGGGAAAACTATATAATATACAATGTTATTATGGTTAAAGTTCGAATTTCAAAACAGTGCAGAACAAGAATAACTGCTCAGAATGGCGTTAAAATTAAACAGAATATTATCGAAGAATGGGGAAACGCTACGGAAACAAAAACACTGACGAACGTTGCCCCATTAGGTGGGACTGTAAGCGGCAGAATATGCAAAATAAAAGACATATGGTACGCGATTGTTCTTCAGTTTGTGTCTGAGAAGCTCTTCATATTGTCACGATACAGTATCACGAGTTGCTACTAAAGCTCTTTCACTATAACGGAACTAAGCGCCCATAGCTCTCCAGAAGTTCTGGACATTCAAGGTTATGAAAATAGGAGTTTTTCCGTTTTCTGGCAAGGGCCTGGCGAAAATCGTAACCAAATTCGAAAAGAGAGGTACTTTTGTAGTGTATTGTGGCAGAGGGAGGAAAACAGTTGTTCCGACGCCAGCAGCAGTGGAGGAAGGGTCAAGGGGTATACAGTGCACAGGGAATTGCCCGAACTTTGGACATTCCTTTGAGCACACTGCATAAAATTCTACGAAACATCGTGCATCGCGATCCATACAAAATTAGTCATGTTCCGGAGTTGCTTCACGCTGATCTGCCAGAAAGATAAGAAAGATGAGCGTTTCTTGACAATTACTTGCTCGAATGGAAGCGGAGATTGAATGCTGGTGGCACATTCTGTGGACAGACGAAGCCCATTCTCATCACCAAGGATATGTCAGCACACAGTGATATTTCCGGTTCCACGGAGATATCCACTAGAGACACAGATACTCAGAAGTTAACAAGTCAACTTCTCGGACAAAATTTTGACAAAATCTTCAGTTTATTATGCATGTAAAATTCCTTCAAGTCCGAAATTAAACAAAGTTGTCCCAATAATTCTCCAGAGGCAGACAAAATTAAAGCTCCTCAATCAAATAAATAATTAAGCTTCTCAGTAGGTGAAAGTAATCAGATGATAGGTGAGAACACAACCCTCTTTAAAAGGTCAATAAAATGGCTCTGAGCACTATGGGACGTGACATCTATGGTCATCAGTCCCCTAGAACTTAGAACTACTTAAACCTAACTAACCTAAGGACATCACACAACACCCAGCCATCACGAGGCAGAGAAAATCCCTGACCCCGCCGGGAATCGAACCCGGGAACCCGGGCGTGGGAAGCGAGAACGCTACCGCACGACCACGAGATGCGGGCAAAACGTCAATAAAATCATGAAGCCTGAATTAAGTTCAACATAAAACAAGTTCCTGAATTCTTGGGCTTGAAAATAATGTATGCACTGTAGCTTCGGAAGTAAACACTCTCAAAATGTCTTACAGTCGTACTTCACGGTAGAAATACTAGCGATCAAACAGAACAGAATATTTCTATGTCCGGCAACGCTACAAGAAAAAAACTATAGTCTTCGCACTACCCTGTCGGTGTTGTAAAAACAGTAGAACGTATACGAAGTCCCAGCTAGCAAGTCGCCAATCACGCTGAGAGTCCAGACGACAGAGGCGGTTTGCTGCTGTAGAGGCTGGTGGCGGAGTCCATAGCGGGGCACTGTTGAAATTTTCCTGTCGGTTGTTGATTGCGATGGATTTGGAATGCTGAGATTGTGCACTGGCCTAAATAGCTACCGTGGGGCAGGATACACGCGGACTTATTTTCGGCACGTGCCACTGCGGAAGCAGGAAGACGTTCAGTGCGCCAACGACCTCTACAGTCTCTGTGCTTGCTGCCTGGTGGCCTGGAGCCCTATTCTGTATCGTTCATATCGATCGGTGTAGTTGTTTCGTTTCGGTCGTGACGTCATTTTCGGTTCTTTATCGAAATATCCTATTCAGTAAGCTTCTGAGACCTGTTACCGAATGGTCCTTCCACCGATTTTACGACAATTATAACGAGAGGATTTGGATTTCGGTGTGGCCCTGTCGATCGGTGAACTGTGGTTTATGTACACCTATAATTTGTTATTTTAAACGTATTCAGCGGTTTTACCTTTGGATTTAGTGATTGTATTACTAAAGAATCACCAGAGGACGCATCTGGTTGGAAAGTGAGTTCATAATAGACTACTTTCTTTTGTTAGAAATATGGTTAGGCTGTTACTGTGAATGATTACATCCAAACGGAAAACGTTTTTGGTCAATATTCTCCAAAATACGTGTTCTTTTAATGTAAATAAGAGCTTAAAGATCATTAAATAGCAAGACATCGGCTCTGTTTACATATATTACTTGAATGTGAACTGACGTTGCTAGTGAGTTTGTGTACATTTTCCCACAAGTGATTTAGTTAGTAATTATCGAAACGTGTTTACAGCTTTCAAGTAAAAATGGAAAGCAATTATGTGAGGCCTGATACTGGAAACCTTCCAAAGTATTACGCATTTCTGACTTATGCAGCATCGTTTGGCAACGAAGTCAGCCTACGTTCCTCCGCAATACTACAAGAGTTTAGCCACTCGTAGTTGTTGCTAAGCGTAGCCAAGTGACAGCTGGCACGGTAGCTCAGCGTGCTTGGTCATAGGGTTAGCTACCCTCTGAACAGATCAACAAAGAACCTGAAGGGCTGTCTTCGGACGTCCGCCACGAGCATATTCATCGACCAATATAGAGCAAAAATGAGATTAAAAAAAAAGTAGTTAGCACGCGGGGTTGCTCTACGTAACGACGGGTTAGCGCACGGATGGGTGCGAAAAACTTTTTTTCCTCTTCATATATGCAGCACGTTCTGAGACATTGTTATTCGTGTAAGTTAAGATTTTTCTGCAATATTACTTACGGGTAAGAGCGCACTTCCTCAGTAATGATTTCGTGATTTGTGAGTGTTTAAAATACGAAATATGAAATTTTTGGAGATGAAATTGCTGTGAGTGAAACAACCCACAGTATCCTTTATATTTTTTCGTGTCAGAAGTAATTCACCATTCTTTCCGAATATGTAGTGATTTCCGAGTATGCGGTTAGACAGGAATCTAAGAGCACAACTTAAATTACTGGGAATGTAAATAGCAGCAGTCATCTTCATAATCATGCTTGTCACAAGTCTTTATCTGCGATCGAATCCTCAACAACAGTGGACAGAGATGATAAATCTCCGTCGTATTATTTTTAGACTGTAGCACCACATACGAAACATTTTCATTCATGAGATGCATGTTATAAACTTCGAAGAACTGCAGGAGCTCTCGATAAGGCATTATTTCAGTTTTATTTTGAAGGCGGAAATCGTAGACGTATCATATAGGGAAATGGGCTACTTAATCATTTGGATCTCTAGGAGCAAGTTATAACCACATTCTGTTTATCTTCTTATTCTTTTAGTATAGGCTACAAATACTGGCCAAAACTGTTAAATGGTAAGTGCCTCTCCATACCCAGGGTTGCTGTTTTTGTTTAAAAAAAAAGAAAAATACCCATAAACGACCATCACAATAGCAATCCTTAACACTCTTTCAGTGTCACTGAACTGTGAACCTACTAACCTAATTTTCGTCCGACTTTTCCGCTGGTATTTTAACAACACTTCCTACTGCGAAACACAAGTTCGGTACTGCGAAGAATAGCACGCCTGTGTCGTCTTCTAGCCGCTTTGTGTTCGTGGCGCTGTGGGCGCTGCAGTGAGCATGCGAGGATGTATGGCCGCTTGCTTTTGATTGGCTTGCGCGACACGAGCCGGCAACAGCGCTTCGGTTCTCTAGACCCGAACGGTTGTTGTTGTTGTTGTTGTTGTTGTTGTGGTCTTCAGTCCTGAGACTGGTTTGATGCAGCTCTCCATGCTACTCTATCCTATGCAAGCTTCTTCATCTCCCAGTACCTACTGCAACCTACATCCTTCTGAATCTGCTTAGTGTATTGATCTCTTGGTCTCCCTCTACGATTTTTACCCTCCACGCTGCCCTCCAATGCTAAATTTGT
The DNA here is from genome assembly GCF_023898315.1 of Schistocerca nitens. NCBI lineage: Eukaryota > Metazoa > Arthropoda > Insecta > Orthoptera > Acrididae > Schistocerca > Schistocerca nitens. Next base: position 474,916,648 of record NC_064621.1, on the reverse strand, counting down.
GATCCCTTGATGCCTCAGGACATGTCCTACCAACCGATCCCTTCTTCTAGTCAAGTTGTGCCACAAACTTCTCTTCTCCCCAATCCTATTCAGTACCTCCTCATTAGTTACGTGATCTACCCACCTTATCTTCAGCATTCTTCTGTAGCACCACATTTCGAAAGCTTCTATTCTCTTCTTGTCCAAACTATTTATCGTCCATGTTTCACTTCCATACATGGCTACACTCCACACAAATACTTTCAGAAACGACTTCCTGACACTTAAATCTATACTCGATGTTAACAAATTTCTCTTCTTCAGAAATGATTTCCTTGCCATTGCCAGTCTACATTTTATATCCTCTCTACTTCGACCATCATCAGTTATTTTACTCCCTAAATAGCAAAACTCCTTTACTACTTTAAGTGTCTCATTTCCTAATCTAATCCCCTCAGCATCACCCGATTTAATTTGACTACATTCCATTATCCTCGTTTTGCTTTTGTTGATGTTCATCTTATATCCTCCTTTCAAGACACTGTCCATTCCCTTCAACTGCTCTTCCAAGTCCTTTGCTGTCTCTGACAGAATTACAATGTCATCGGCGAACCTCAAAGTTCTTTTGCTTCTCCATGAATTTTAATACCTACTCTGAATTTTTCTTTTGTTTCCTTTACTGCTTGCTCAATATACAGATTGAATAACATCGGGGAGAGGCTACAACCCTGTCTCACTCCTTTCCCAACCACTGCTTCCCTTTCATGCCCCTCGACTCTTATAACTGCCATCTGGTTTCTGTACAAATTGTAAATAGCCTCTCGCTCTCTGTATTTTACCCCTGCCACCTTCAGAATTTGAAAGAGAGTATTCCAGTTAACGTTGTGAAAATCTTTCTCTAAGTCTACAAATGCTAGAAATGTAGGTTTGCCTTTTGTTAATCTTTCTTCTAAGATAAGTCGTAAGGTTAGTATTGCCTCTACGGAATCCAAACTGATCTTCCCCGAGGTCCGCTTCTACCAGTTTTTTCATTCGTCTGTAAAGAATTCGCGTTAGTATTTTGCAGCTGTGACTTATTAAACTGATAGTTCGGTAATTTTCACATCTGTCAAAACCTGCTTTCTTTGGGATTGGAATTATTATGTTCTTCTTGAAGTCTGTGGGTATTTCGCCTGTCTCATACATCTTGCTCACCAGATGATAGAGTTTTGTCATGACTGGTTCTCCCAAGGCCATCAGTAGTTCTAATGGAATGTTGTCTACTCCCAGGGCCTTGTTTCGACTCAGGTCTTTCAGTGCTACCGAAATGCATACTGAATAATTATGGGACTCTAATTCGAGTACTAGACCGTTCGGTGTTCTTGAGTACCGAAACGATCGGCACAATGGCGGAAAGATACAGAACAGGGCCCCTGGCCGCAACGCTCTTGCCACCACGTACCGGTCTGCCTGTGTAGTTCCATAAATCACATTTCCTGCGGTGTCCGTTCCGTACGAGCGTAGCTTTTGGTAACCTGAACTACTTAGACGTTGTGCATGGTGCCTTCGGTGTCTTATGTGTGGGGCGCCACAGCACTCAGAAATTCAGAATACAGGCAACGGAAAACTCGCTCGCATATCAGCTGAAACCACTTCATTCTGCAAAGGTAACAACGTGGTTCGGGATGACGGCGTAGTTTATCATACGTACTTGTGTTTTCGAGGAGATGGGTCCTGTGGGTCCCGTTACCTCTACCATCACTGGTGAAAGCTTTTCGCACGAACGTCATTCCAGCTCTTCAACGGCATGGATGTGTAGATAGGAGCATTTATATGCAAGATGGCGCTCCTCCACACACTGTACAGGCTGTAACGCAGCTGCTGTAGAGGAAAACTGGAAATGCCACAATTAATAGCCGTCATTTCCCTACAGCCCCGCCGTCGACGTCGTATGATGTTAATAAGGGTGAATTCTGGCTCTGGCGTTAACTGAAAAAAATCTGTGTTTAGTGATCAGATTACAAAGCTACTTGAAATGAAGGCACACATTGCGCAACGCATTCTGAACGTAACCCTCAGGGACTACGTTCTGTTGTGGAAGATGCTGTATCTCGATTTCAATTGATCGCAGAAAATGGTGGAATATGTCTTGCGCCAGTCTCACGAAGATTAAAAACAGTTTTTATAGTTGCTTTGTATGCGGCTTTGGCGTCAGAAGAATTTGAAACCAATGACATCGTTGTTTCAATCTACCACTCAACAGCAGGATTTTCAGCAAGTTCCTTTTACTTCTGTTGTAGTAATCAAATGTTTATCCAGTTCCATCATGATACATCTGTTCTGTATTTACGTTGTGATTTGGTGTAACACTGCTTCAATAATCTAAAATTTTCAAAATGATGGGACGATTACTATCCACATACTGATACAAAAATACTGTGAAAACATTGTGAAATCAGCGAGGCAAACTCGGATGTGCTGGATGAGTGATATAAAAATGGTTCAAATGGCTCTGAGCACTATGGGACTCAACATCTATGGTCATAAGTCCCCTAGAACTTAGAACTACTTAAACCTAACTAACCTAAGGACATCACACAACACCCAGTCATCACGAGGCAGAGAAAATCCCTGACCCCGCCAGGAATCGAACCCGGGAACCCGGGCGCGGGAAGCGAGAACGCTACCGGACGACCACGAGCTGCGGACGATGAGTGCTATAACAGACGATCGAACTTCATAATATAGGTACGTAATCACTTTCCAAGAAACTTATAGCTGGAAGCAACCCCAAACCAAGAGAGTGGAAGTGTGCTGTTCAAGTGTAACGATGAGAACAAACAGGAAACACTACATCAAATCAAAAATTTTCTTCTAAAATTAAATTTTGACCACAATAGTTTCTAACGAACAGTGACGGGGAATAGAACGAATTGCCACTATCAGATATACAGAAACCTTGAAATTATGTTTACGAAATGTGGAATACAATATATATATATATATATATATATATATATATATATATATATATATATATATATATATATATATATATATATATATAATGCTCGTAAAATGTAGGAAAGATACGGCCATGAAATACATGCTGTGGACCATCTACATCGCTGTCAGAGGACTGAACCTGAACACAAGACCAAGACGTGTGTGGCATCCTCGCAGAATTAATTCGAAAACCGAACTGAAATTACATCTCACAACTTACGATGACACATCTTGTCTTGCAGAAACTGTCATACAGCAATGAATTGTCTGTAAACAAAACAAACATTTAATTAGTCTTAACACATCTCACACTTATTCTGGCACGTAGCGACGAGTGAATGGACTACTGAGTAACAGTCCTGTATTGAAAATTGAGGCAGTAGAAATATGGGCCACTTCAAATCATCGAAAATCTCAGTTGTTTGTTCCTCATTCCCATAGAAAACACTACTCACGCCAAAAAAACCAGTGAAGAAAAGGAGAGACGTAACAAAATGTGGAATAATAGTAGTGGAGGTGAGAGTTCACACTGAAGAAGATGGAAAACATTCTCTTCGTTAGAAGCACGGAACACAGCCATAGATTTTCAGTCAACTTCTGGAATTGAGAAATATCAGTAAGAACCTTGGACTGTCCTATGGAAGTTCATCTGTGATATCTCAGTTTCTAAGATTTACATGTACAAACAGTTTGATAGCATCTATGGATTTCATGAGCAATGCACCATGCCTGAAAAATCAGCTCTTGTTTACGAATCAGTATGCTGATATCAAACTGGAAACTACATCAATAAATTTTCATTTTCATTTTCCTACTCTATTAAATCGTTCCTAACAAAATACCAGTTACACGATTCATGATGTATTCCGCGTAAATAACCAGCCTGAAATAATCCATCAGATATATTTTCATTTCTGATTTAATCCCGAGGCAACAGGTTTCGGCATTCCATTATGCCATCATCAGGCCATCTATGATTATATAATGACTGATATCACATTATTAGACAAAATATTACGCTAAAGCGGCCCAATATTAACACCAGAGTATGTAGCACAGGTATGGTCTCGTAAACAGTCTGAGCTTCGACCACTATGGTCATAGTAATAATGCAACTACTACTACTAGTAGTAGTAGTAGTAGCACTCATCCATATATCACTTCTACTAACATTTTCGACATGTAGTGATATTATAATATAATAACAAGAAATTAAAATAATTCGTATTTACAGGCACGTACATACATACAAAGAAGTTTGCGAATGATGAGACAAACAGTTGGCCATGGTGTTACAGTAGGAACCATCCTGGCACTTGCCTGAAGTAATTTAGGGAAACCACGGACGAGACAAATCAGGATGGCTGGAGATATATTGCAACATCCAACCTCTAGAATACAACGACAGTCTGTTTAAAACATTGCTACCTCATTCAATTAATTCCTAGTGCTTTGCAAAGAAGTAATTTGATCATGTGAAAGGCTAGTGCTGCACTGTTCGCTCATTTGTCATTCATAGTAACTGCAATAAATAGCAAGTCAAATGTAGTCTTAGAAAGATCAGCCAATAAAATATTTGTGGACAATAATCACTGGTTCCTAGCCAATTCTTTGTCACTAAACTTTGAAAAAACACACTACATGCAGTTCAGAACTTGTAAGGGGTGTCCCAAGAGTATATGTCTAACATACGATGACAAGAAGATAGAAGAAGTGGACAGTGTTAAATTCTTGGGATTACAGCTTGATAATAAATTCAACTGGGAGGAGCACACCACAGAACTGCTGAAGCGTCTTAACAAATCTCTGTTTGCAATGCGAATTTTGTCAGACATAGGGGATATAAAAATGAAAAAGCTGGCATACTATGCTTGCTTTCATTCCGTAATGTCATATGGGATTATTTTTTGGGGTAATTCATCAAGCCAAGCTAAAGTTTTCCGGGCACAAAAACGTGCAGTGAGAGTTATATGTGGTGTGAACTCAAGAACATCCTGCAGAAGCCTGTTTAGGGAACTAGGGATACTAACTACTGCTTCCCAATATATTTCTTCCTTAGTGAAATTTGTCATTAAAAATATATCACTTTTTCAAACCAACAGCTCAATTCATGGAATCAATACTAGAAATAAGAATAATCTTCACAAGGATTTAAAGTCACTTAGTCTTGTACAAAAAGGTGTGCATTATTCAGGAACACACATTTTCAATAACTTGCCAGCAGCCATAAAAAGCTTAACAACCAATGAAATTCAGTTTAAGAGAAGCCTAAAGGATTTATTGGTGGCCAACTCCTTCTACTCCATTGATGAATTTCTTAGTAAAACCAACTGATTTGTATATAAGTACAACATAACTTCTGCACAATTTCAGTGCAGTAATGTGTTCATTGAAAATTTGTGTGTGTGTGTGTGTGTGTGTGTGTGTGTGTTAGTATAATCTAACTTCTGCACCATTTCAGTGCAGTAATGTGTTCATTGTAAATAAGTATTACAGTAGTTGTATTACCTTATAAGTAAATAAAAAACTTTTTTATTTTAAATTCAGTGCATTAGTATTTGTAAAATGACTCTTAGTGTTCATTAAAAAATGACGATCATTCCACTTGGGACCTGTGGAATGGTACATTAGCTTATTTGTTTTAGTTGTAAATATTTGTCATGTATTGTTGTTTTTCTGACATGTTCCACATCCTGGAGGACCTCCTCACTACGGATCAATTGGAATGAAAGTAAATCTAATCTAATCTAAACACACTACATAGACACAAATTCGTAACGTAACACTACACACACCAGTAGCTGTCTTCAGCACCATAATGATGATGTTTGGTTTTCCATTTGTGTAACACAACTCTAGCTCTCCATTTGCTAGTCTGAAAAGCTGAGTCAGCAATGGTCTGTAATGAGTGAGATATTAAGCTCAGAAAGGGGATAATGTGCTATTATACATTGCATAACTTCGGTCGTAAGATATCCCAAAAAGAAAAAAGAAAGGTAAGGTGAATACTAATAAGATGCTATGGATCCAAGCAAGCTGACACTACTGAAGTGATTGTTTTTGCTGATTTCATTTTCTATAAAGGAGTGTGGAGTTATAAATGTTAGTATTATTTACTTGTGTTACATTTTTAACCAAACTCCCAATCAAATCTAAGTAATCTTTCACAGTATAAAGGCATACTAGTAACTGCCTTTTTAGGAACGTTCGTGTTAATAATTTCTTTAATGTCGTTGGGCAGTTCACTGCACAGTTTTATTCCTTGGTAGAAACTACTATTCCTAGTTTTACGTTACTTATTTCATGGTAAATTTACGTTCAGACTGTAACTTGTTCCTTGGTCATGAACAGAACTGTTAGTGCAATAACTATCAAAGTAATTTTTGAAGTAGATAACTGTCTGATAAATGTATTCACATGATATAGCTAAAATTCTCAGTGTTTTGAACAGCGCTTTAAAGTGAGCCCGACTGCTGTTTGTGGCTGCTGGTCTTACTGCCCTTTTATGTATATTCGAAACCGAGTTGGAATATAGAGCATTTGCCCCGCACAAAAAAAATTCTAGAGCTAAGAACTGAATCTACACATGAAGACACTGGTCACCGATGACTTAACTTTCAAGATTAACGTGCTGCATATCTCTTTGCGTGTTCACGCAAGTCAACTTAGAATCAATACTCATTCTTAGAAATTTTGTGCTTTTGAAGCAGTCTATAAAGGTGTCATCCGCATTTAATTTAGCTTAATTTAGCTTCAACCTGCAGTTCATAGTATTTATTTCCTTTAAAGTCAAAGTCTCGTTAGTGATTGCTGACGTATAGTAAACTTCTTTAACTTGCTTTCTGTACAAGAAGTTCTCCTCTTTTCTGAGAGACTATAATTTTTCTGTCATTATTACAGAAAAATTTTTCCCCCTGACTAACATTACTCGGAAAGTCATTGATGTATGTCAGGAACAATTATTAGTGAAACTTCTGTATAGCATATTTTGGCTTCTATAAGTGTTTCAGTAAAAGTTTATCCCTGTTTGAGGTTTCTGTTACCTTTACCCATTCTGTGTAACATTTCTGCTAGGTATGACTGGACGCTGTCTTTTGTGATGCCTCACATTGCTAATGATTCTAGCTCAGAAAGTAGAATCTTCTTGTCTACAGCAAGCCTTATAATGATCTAAGAACTTTCCTATGATATATTCATACTGATCAAGAACATTAAATACCACTTGGCGGACTCTGTATTCCTACCGCTTCGGAAACCAAACTGCGATTCACCTACGCTTTCTTTCTTCAAGTTATTAAATAATTTAACTTTCATCATGATTCTATTATAGTTGAGAAGGACATCAGTAGGGGAGTGAATCAGTATTTTTCTGTGTACTGTATATTACCTTCCCTCTACGTGGACCTGAGGTACTTAAGGGTCGGGAATGACTACTTAATACTGTCTTTACTATTTGGATTTTCTGGCAGAAGTGAACCGAGAATTTAAAGCCCTTTATTTCTGCAACACATTTCTCATTGTTCACATTTCTGACCACACGGTTGATTACCAGTGGAGCCATTGTACGAGTAGTTCCCTTGTTGCACCACTAGCCAATAGGGATATGCGAATACTCTGAAGGATACGTATGAGAGAGCTACTAGCTTCATTTGCTGTATGCGTGTTTATGATTATCTCTCCTCAAAAAACCCTGTTGACTTTTGTAATTGGGACTGTGTAGTACTTCTGTTAATTTATTGAAAAGACTGGTAGATGCACATATACAAAATGCTTAATTCCGCGTTGATGTCAAACCTTAATTATCTTGTATTTGATATTTAAATCAATAACTTTAAATTATAATCCAGTAGACAATCAGATATGAGACTCAAATTCTCCTACCTGCAAAATATATTTGCTCAAGTAAATCAGGTGCCTAACAGCAGAATCAACCACGCGTTAGTTTATCACACTGTTACGGTGTAATAAAGTCCTCGCACTATCTGGTGAATTATGCGAGATGTCGCGGACAATCTGTAGCAGTAATGCTGTGAAAACCTATACAGCAGAATACTTGCCATAGGTCTTAGTCATCTGTTGTTTAGCGATTTCCATTACATCAGTATTGCAGCTTCAAAACCGCTGTTCAATTCCAAAGCGATACGTTTCACAGGTGACTCGCAGTTACGTTTCAGAAATACACTAATTATTCCATGAGATTCACTACAAAGTCTTTCTAATCACTTTATTTCACTAATTTAATCATGGCACAATTTTAGTTATCATGTATACATTCGAAGAAAAGGAGTTAATTTTGTTTACTTAGGAGTCATTGTAAATATGACGTCAGTCGCCTCACATCATTCAGCGAAACGAAGAAAAACCAAATGTCAGAAAACACAGAGATCTGAAACAGGCTTCTCGGAATGTGGGAATGTGAGGGCAGTGTCTAAGCCATTGTCTTCGGCCGGCCGAAGTGGCCGTGCGGTTAAAGGCGCTGCAGTCTGGAACCGCAAGACCGCTACGGTCGCAGGTTCGAATCCTGCCTCGGGCATGGATGTTTGTGATGTCCTTAGGTTAGTTAGGTTTAACTAGTTCTAAGTTCTAGGGGACTAATGACCTCAGCAGTTGAGTCCCATAGTGCTCAGAGCCATTTGAACCAATTTGAGCCATTGTCCTCGTCATTCCATGACAGACATTCATTATGAAGCGTATTAAATGCCTGTTGACAACGAAAGGTGCAGAAACGAGCTACACAACTATAGACTAGCAAGGGACATATTTTCCAGTGAGATTTAGCTAGGAAGAGACAAATCCTCTGAGAAGAGTTGGAGAGTAGCATGAGTCCTAGTCTGTATGAAACGGTTGATTACAGTCCTGAGACCGATGACGAACTGTAATTTAACGATGTCAGAAATTGGTAGAAAGCGATCGAACACTGACAATTATACAGAATGGATGTCAGCAGCACCTTTTATTTTTTGCCTGTGAACAGCGTGATACCGTTGTAATATCTGATTACAATGGTGTCTAAAGATGATAGGCAGTTTGATAAAAGAGCTTTGTACGTGACCTTGTCTAACATCGTTGCAGTATCATCTGCGGCTTACATAGCTTCTTACTGACGACTGTTGTTTTCACTTACAAAACTTTTCAGTAGATGGGTACTTTTCAGGTGATTATCAGTCTACACAGACAGTTACCAATCTTTATTTTCAGTTTGGCTTTTGAGGGAGTAAAGGGGTGTTAACGGTAATGGCTAACGACCGTGGAAGTTACAAAATGTTGCGGAAGGGCGGAAACGTGCCAGCACCATGAGGAAGAGAACTGAATAATTTGTCAAAATAACTGACTAAAGTCATTACTGTATGTTGATAATTTTGACTTTTGGGCGTCTAATTACGACTGAATTGAATACAACTTTCATGCCATACGTGTTTCGCCTTTATTCTTTGCATGGCATCTTCAGTGGCAGGTTTCGTGAACATTGTTCTACATGTTACGATTTGCTCAATATTAGGCACTGTTGTTCTTCTTGTAATTGCCATTTAAAATTTTGTTTTTTAGACATCACAGCTCTGAGAACTAACGTTGTAAAGTATGAAAAACAAAATTTAAAATGGCCGTTGTAAGAAGAAGAAGAGTGACAAGAATGGAACAAAGCACAACATATAGAACATCATCCATGAAACCTGCCACTGAAGATGCCTTACAAAGAATAAAGGCGAAACGCGTATGGCACAAGAATTGTGTTTCATCCAGCTGCCCATTAGCCGGTAAAAAAATTAAGATTATGAACATACCGTAATAATGTACGCAGCTGAACGCGACAGAACTACAAAAGTTGATGTGACTGACTAAAGTGTGACGGTAACGGCAACCAAAAGCAGACTACAGACTTTAGCAACAGCTCTAATAGCTTTGCAGCACCTAGACAGCCGCACTGTGAGGTAGCACCTATGAAGCAACCTAAATGCGTAATTGGACCGTCTTTATGGTAAGTAGCCAGAGATCCGCAAATGGACAATTTCAGCAGCCATTCTAACTGCAGCAACGAATGCTCGGTCATCATTCAGCTGGCACTACCCTCGTTTGAATGCATTTCATGGAGCTTAGTTCTAGCTATTAGCCGCTATTCACTCGCAAAATATAGTCCCCATAATATCGGTTAACAGCGAGGCAACTAAAAATAATAGATAATCAAGACTTGTTATACAGTTCAGTTTCCAATTTAATTGCGTTTGTAAATTGCCCATTATTACCTGTCATATGCTGTACTAGTTAGAGAATTTATAAGCACTAAATTTTAAAATGACAGGTCATTTCTCCGTATCCTAGCAATACAGTTAGGGCGAATTTAAACGTACAGAAACTAGTACGGTTTAGACGACACATTAGTTCTGTAACTGTGCGAAGCATCGTTACTTTTCTTACTTATAACCCTTCATTTTATTATACCAAATTCGTGGGTTTTCAGAAAATTGCGTGGAATAAAACTACAGAAAAGGCAAAAAACCTAAATTTCATCCGTCTACTGAAATTTCATCATACGTGGAATAAAATGTTACAGAGTAATAACTCTGTTTCAAACCTATTTCTGTGGTGCACGGCGATCGGTCGAAAAATATTTCCATTTTCAGTTTCATCAAATAGAGTCACTGAAATTATTCCTTACACTTAGTAACATCGTAGTTGAATATTTCGCTAAAGTAACAACTTCTGACGTACTTTCCTACAACTTGTTCTGTGCTTGCAATGAAACCAGCTGTGCCGTTAGAGGAGTGAAATGATGCTTTCATACGTTACTTGTTCTATATAGGGGCCAATGAGAACGAGACAGATGGAAAAAAAGGAAGTGAGCTACATATTATTTCAAAAGTAATCTCCAAAGGCGAACTTGTCCACAAATGAGATACAAAATGGAAAGGCACATGTGGGACAAGCAGAATCTAAACACATCACGCAAGTTAAACGAATTCGAGCATGTGCCATAAGACAATCCTGTAAAAATACATGTTTCAGACCAAATAGGAGCCTATCAATATATACAGTTCATCCAACGGAGAATTAATCCATTAGGGCCAACAAGAGGTGCTGATTTCCATTCCAGTCATTGACAGACATTGCTGCACAGAGCAGTTGTCAGCACCAGTTTGTGCTTCAGTGCTCCATCGTAATAATACTACATAGTTCTAAGCAAAAGTTGGTTCAGCCTTGATGCATGTTCAAAATCTGTTGATATTAACAATAACACTGTGGTGAAACTTTTCTAAGATGGGTGTGGGACACAAAACGGGAACCATATCGTGCTTCATACCCCGATGTAAACTGACAGATACAAAAATCGCAACACCAAAAATTACCAAAAATTAAGGTATAATAATGTAACTTTGGTAATACACTTGTCTAAGTAACATTTTAAAGTGATTAGCATTTCAAGATTATAGGTTTATATAAGCGAGAGATAAGCCATTGCAAACATAACCGGAGCAAGAATTGATGAATGCAAGCTTGCAAACTTGCACGCATTGTGTTATGCAGGGTCTGGTGTTAGCTTTTGGAATGGAGTTCCATGCCTGTTGCACTTGATTGGTCAAAACAGGGACGGTTAATGCTGTTAGTGGATGACGGTGTTCTGCGTGTCCGTGACTGCAGACAGCTCTGGTGATCGAGCAAGTCAAGGCAACATATCGACTGTGGTGTCACCGCCAGACACCACACTTGCTAGGTGCTAGCTTTTAAATCGGCCGCGGTCCGGTAGTATACGTCGGCCCGCGTGTCGGCACTGTCAGTGATCGCAGACCGAGCGCCACCACACAGCAGGTCTAGAGAGACGTACTAGCACTCGCCCCAGTTGTACAGCCGACGTAGCTAGCAACAGACACTGACGAAGACTCTCTCATTTGCCGAGAAGATAGTTAGCATAGCCTTCAGCTAAGTCAATTGCTACGACCTAGCAAGGCGCCATTAACATTGGTTATTTATCATGTCATGCCTGTACCGACAGACCGATGTTCTACAATTATGAATTAAAGTTAAGTATTCCAGAAGCCACGTACTTTTCTTTATAGCATTCATTACGTATCCTGTTTCAGACCTCACGCCAGCCTGCGTGAGCTTATAGCGTGCATTTCGGTCTCCTCTAACCACACGGTGTTGGCACTTCTGCCGACACTTCATTGACACTCTGTAGAGCGTGTTGGGTTACAATAGCAGTTTTTCAGTGAGCGTTATCCTGTTGGAAAACACCCGCGGGAATGCTGCTCATGAATGGCAGCACAACAGGTCGAATCACCAGAATGACGTCCGGCCCCGGTAGCTGAGTGGTCAGCGCGGCAGAATGTCAATTCTAAGGGCCCGGTTCGATTCCCGGCTGGGTCTGAGATTTTCTCCGCTCAGGGACTGGATGTTGTGCTGTCCTAATCATCATCATTTCATCCCCATAGCCGCGCAAGTCGCCGAAGTGGCGTCAAATCGAAAGACTTGGACCCGGCGAACGGCCTACCCGGCGGGAGGACCTAGTCACACAACCAGACTGACGTAACATTTTTCAGTCAGGTTTCGTGCGACAATCACGAGAGTGTGCCTGCTGTCATACGAAATCGCACCCCAGACCGTGAACAGAGGTGTAGGTACAAAGTGTCTAGAATGCAGACAGCTTGATTGTAGGACCTCAACAGGCCGCCCTCTAACCAACACTGGCACCGAATAGAACTAGCCTTAATCATAAAACACAACAGACCTGCACCCTGTCCTCCAGTGAGCTCCCGCTTGACACCACTGAGGTCACAAACGGATGTGGTTTGGCGCAGAGAAATGCACTCTACTGGGCTTCTGATTCGGAGCTGTCCTCGAAGTAACCGATTTGTAACAGTTCATTGTGTCACTGTGATGCCAGCCGCAGTTCGAACTGCTGCTGCAGGAGCATTGTGATGCGCCAGAGCCATACGTCGAACACGATGATCATCCCTCTTGGTAGCGCCACGTGTCCGTCCGGAGCCTGGTCTTCTTGCGACTGTAGATTCTCTAGACCACCACAGCCAGCAATCATGTACAGTGTCTACATTCCTGTCACGTCTGTCTGAAATGTCGCAGAAAGAACATCCAGCTTCTCATAGCCGTATTACACAACCTCGTTCAAGTCAATGAGATTTTGATAACGCTGTCTTCGTCGCCTTAGGGGCATTCTTGACTGACATCAACTCCCCATGTCCGATCTCAAAGGTAAATAACCCTAACAACAGTTACTGCGTTTGTTTAAAGCCCTGATTAGCATACCGTGCGACTGCTACGGTCGCAGGTTCGAATCCTGCCTCGGGCGTGGATGTGTGTGATGTCCTTAGGTTGGTTAGGTTTAAATAGTTCTAAGTTCTAGGGGACTTATGACCACAGCAGTTGAGTCCCATAGTGCTCAGAGCCATTTTGATTAGCATCCTCATACTACTAGAGCCACTCTGTTACGACTGGAGGGAAATTTGAATAGACATCATTTCTCAAATGTAGAAACACACCTATCAACTTTCGATCAGGTCGCAGAACTCCTCTTGGTGTTGCAGTTTTTTTCGTCAGTGTGTTTTTTTATAACACAGGATTGTTCTGTTACGTTGCTTACCTTCTGATCGCGGTTTTGATGGAGTGGAGAAACTTCTACGAAAAAAGCCAAGAATTGTAACAAAAGAGGAATACAAGGGGGTCTACAAGTCAGTAAGAAACTATGGTAAAGTTACGAGAGCTACATACGTGAAACATCTAAGTAAAGGCTTACGAAATTTACATCAAATAAGTGAAGAATTTTCATATATAAGTACGAAGCTATGAGAAATACTCATATTGATATGGAGGTAACATCGTTCTACAGGTCCCAGCAAAAATGTACAGGAACAGATTTTCTTATGAATCAGGGATATACCACTACAAAACTCTTTTGTCAACCACTTCAATCACGATTTGAAATACTTCTCACTCATACAGCCTCAGATGACAACAAGATATTTGATGACTTGCTGAAAACTATTTGCGGAGGAGGTTTGCGAAATTAAGAGCACTTAAGTTGGTATACAACCATCATTGACTATATTCCATTGTTGTTCAGTACAGAGATATTGGAAATTAGGCCTACTTGTGATTATTTGGAAGTTGATTCTTGTTTATATGCTCAAGTGTAGTAGTTACCTCAAAGAATCTTTCTAATATTAGGTAATTCCATTTTACATCTTTGGTTAGGTTTGGAGAGTAAAGGGACCAAACTACACGTTCATCAGTCTTTATATCATTATATTCACTGGTGATGGTTTTTTATATTTTAAGCAACAAAAAAGCAGAACTTTTGGTAAAAGGCTGAAAACGAATATCATTGTTACCTGTTGTAAGTTTATATTTGTCATCATGATATCACATACTAAATTGTTATAAATACATAACATGATATAGCATAGCAAGCATTATACAATGAAATATGATAATGGTTCGAATGGCTCTAAGCACTATGGGACTTAACATCGAGGTTACCAATCTCCCACACTTAGAACTAGTTAAACCCAACTAACCTAAGGACATCACACACACCCATGCTCGAGGCAGGATTCGAACCTGCGACCGTAGCAGCAGCGGGGTTCCTGAATGAAGCGCATAGAACCACTCGGCCACAGCGGCCGGCAATAAAATATAAGTTATTTTGAGAAAACCTATGTTTTTGCTTTTGAACGTCATTCTACGCCGAATATGTCTAAATGGTTCATGAAAATAAGAACATATCCACATTTAAACGTACTTCTTAAACGAACATTTTCATTGCAGATTTGATTTATAGAAATAAACTGGCACAGAAATAAAGGTGTTAACACTGTGATATGTTATTTTTATTCAGATGTATTCCAGAGATAAGGTTTATATTGATTGCGAAAAACTGCATTTAGTGCACATGTTCGTCTTTTGTCTTTGCGTGTCACCTCTTGTCTGCGATTTGCAGTTTTCGGATCGACATGTCGCCAAGATTGTTTCTACTACACTGCATAAGTTTCGTTAGGAATCCCTTACACATTCTCCATACAGTCACGACTGCTCCCTATGCCATGCGCCTAATTTTGGAGATCTGAAGGAAGACTTTCGTGGCTGTCGATTTGCTTCGGAAGAAGAGGTGCACCCATGGGTACAATCACGGTTCCGTAGGCAACCGCAAACATTTTTTCACAAAGGCAATAACTGTGTTGTCTCACAGTGTGATAACTGAGTTAGCAGATATGGCGATTACTTTCGAAATAAACATTTTTACATTTGTATCGCTTTTTTTTTACTGTCCGCTATGGCCGGTCTAGTTATGTTAATGTGATGACCGCCTATGTAGACGCCGAATTGCAATAACCAGTTACAGACAGCTGGTACCAGGACTAACAATGGATGGAATAAAAGAGAGGTGTGGGAGGAGGGGGAGCAAACAAAAATGCAGTCGTACATCAAATGCACTTGTAGTTGCGAATGTAGATAACCATTAGCTGTATAATGGAATGGCGACAATGAAAATTCATGTCGGTCTGGGACTTGACACCGGGTTTCCTGCTTGTCACATGCGGTCACCGTTCCACTTTTTTATTTGTTTACGTGTTTCTTTCTGTTTTGTTATTTTATTTAAATAATTAATTTGTTTTTTAAGCAGTAGGTAACTGAAACTAATAAGAACACTCGTTGCGTCAAAATGGGGACGCACATAACTGAAAACATACTTGTAGTTGCAGCAAAGGGCACAAAGAAAGAGAACAAAGTGTGACTCTACGGAATCAATTAATTAAAACCTAAGGGTAGAATCCGTACAACCATTAACCGGTACTACATCCTGCACCGTATGGGAAGCAAAAAATGCGAAGAATCTTTCGCAGTGGGGACAAAAAGAGTAAAGGGGGCAAATACTGCTACACAGTGCTAGGAGTCACGACGAAACTCTCCATCTGCTTTATCATCCAGGTATGACTGTCAGGTATGACTTATCGCAATGAGCAAGGTAGATCCAACGTTGTACCGTGTAGTCTTCTGTCATCGTACTGTAATTTTAGCTTCTCTTACTCGTGACGATCCAGTTGCGTGGAGGGTCGTGAACGCACTCCACAAATAACTGGAAAAAATATCGTCGATACTTTGGGTTACAGAGGATCTTGCAATGTCGTTCCTGCAAATAGTTCCAAAAGTCTAAAGTGTCCTTAGTGACGTCTTGAAACAAATAATGCACTGCATGTCCACGAAGCCACGTCACAGCATTAGTTTTCGTGCGTGGTTAATACATCTCATCCGGGATTAATATAGTCTTGGGTTCAATATGATTCGGCGCCATTCGAAGGAAGTGACATTTGCATCACTAAGTGACACACTGCCGTAGACTCGCCACAGCTAAGACGGTGATCATCGTTGTCTTGAACGCCACAGCTCGTGCACATGGGTAAGTCCACCATATGGATCGCATGTAGCCTTGATGTGATCACCTGCTTACCGCTAACAGAGATATACCACATC
Source organism: Schistocerca nitens (assembly GCF_023898315.1). NCBI lineage: Eukaryota > Metazoa > Arthropoda > Insecta > Orthoptera > Acrididae > Schistocerca > Schistocerca nitens. The sequence continues at coordinate 474,900,205 of NC_064621.1, read as the reverse complement.
GCCGTGTCTGCAGTGTTCAATATTACGTGGGGAATCATCCTTTACACTACTCGCCAGTTGACGCTCGGGTGCTTCCTCTCCACGACGTTATCGGGTCGTGCACACTGCAGGACACGATAAACCGTCCGTGCCGTCACCAGTCGAGTCGCTGGCAAGGCAAGTCGAACGTAACTGAGTTCGAGGTAAAAGACATCGATGTAGAAGAGTGACGTGGGGACGTGATGTATCGGCACAGGTGGTGAGAGGGAGGGCGGTGCTAGTTCTACTATTAACAAACTCGTCAGACTGCCATAGTTTGACTAAGGTGCTCACAAATAGGGCGACCGCTCTGTCGTGAACGTGATAAAGGCCAAGCCCTCCCTCATTCGGGGGAAGGGCGAGCGTCTCATGTTTGATCTTGAAAAGCATTCCCGAACTCACGAAGGACCTAAAAGTCGCCAGTATACGGCGAGCTAACATCACCGGTTTAAGTAATATCTGGGAGATGTGCGGAATTCCTGTGTTGACATACTGGGTCCGTTGGACGATGTCCAGCGCTGGTAGGCAGTTGCTGGCTATCCCAGTCCGTACATTTGGTAAAATTCGTCGAAAGTTGTGAGCAGCGGTTCCTCGCATATCGTCTGTGAAATCAGTGCCGAGGCATTTCAAAGTGTCTCTGGGCTGTAAGGGGATAAAGCTGTCTTCAAGCACTCCGACTCCGATGTTCATCGCCACTGATTTTGCGACGTTCACGCGACTACCAGTGGCCATTCTATATGCCGCTATCCAGTTCAGTGCGCTGGCGGTGTCGTCGCTGTTGCGGATGAAAGTCACCAGGTCGTCAGCGTATGCTTCACATCGGAAAGTGTGGCCTCCTACCGTCATACCCGTTAGGCGTTGGCGCAGGTCGGATAGGAGTGGTTCTATGGCCACAGCGTAAAGTAAAGAGGGCAGCCTTGGCGGATCGATCGAGAAATGGTGAGGGGCTGCGTAGTTCGGCCGTTGACGATCACCCTGGATGTCGGGCCACGGAGTAGTCGGATGCCGACAGTGACAAATGGCTGTGGACATCGCATATGTTGGAGGACTGCTTCCAAATAGTCGTGGTACACCCGATCGAAAGCTTGACTGATATCGAATGCCGCCAGCGCACCCTTCAGATGACATGCCCACGCCAGTGAGATCAGGTCCTGCTATTCATTGTTTGAATATTGTTGTCGCCTCCTGATGACGTTTGATCGGATGAGACGACGTGTTGTATGGTAGCTCCGCGCCGCTAACAGTCAAGAAAAGATATTAAAGTCGTAATTCAATAGCGTCAGAGGGCGATAGTCCTGCATCCCTGAGCCACCGAATGGTTTGTGAATAGGAATAACCATCCCTTCTACAAGGGTCACAGGGAGCGTCACTTCTGAGGATAGTAATTCCCGACACATGTCCGTCCATCGGGTGGTTAATAAACATTGAAAAGCCCGGTAAAATTCCAAGGGGAGGCCATCAGAACCCGGAGACATGTTTGCGTCTCCTTTTCTAATGGCGTCGATCACTTCTTCTTCCGAAATTTCTTCCACCAAGGCCGCTTCCATTGCCGGGGTGACGGTGCCGTAAAATATCTGAGAGAGGACCTCCAGAACTGTCATCTCAGGAGTGTGAGCTGAATAGACCTGGGAAAAACCATCGTAGAACGCTGTGCTTATGTCTTGTTGCGTGGTGAGGCGACGACTGCCCTCCATGTCAATGAAGCGTATCAGCGCTCTTTGGCGTCGTTTACTTTCACAGAGTACGCAGGAACATAGAAGGGCGTTCGCTCGCTATCCCATTCTGCGTAGCCGGCCGCGGTGGTCTAGCGGTTCTAGGCGCTCAGTCCGGAACTGCGCGACTGCTACGGTCGCAGGTTCGAATCCTGCCTCGGGCATGGATGTGTGTGATGTCCTTAGGTTAGTTAGGTTTAAGTAGTTCTAAGTTCTAGGGGAATGATGACCACAGATGTTAAGTCCCATAGTGCTCAGAGCCATTTTTGAACCATCCTGCGTCCTCGAGCTGATGACCAGCCTCACTAGGTGGCACCGAATATTACCGATGATCTGAGCCTTGTCACGGTGGGCCCCCGTTAATCGTTCCGAAGACAGTGCCATAGCATCACAGTCCCGCAGTACCCTGAAGTAAATATAGAGTGTATGTCTACACCGAGCAGCGTGGTCACGACCGTAGATTACGAACATTCGCCTCTGTGCCTGTCTGGCGCAGTCCAATCACCAGCGACCGTTGTGGGATATGCACGGAGGCCAGGTATCCTCAACGGCTTTTGCGGCAATCCGGGTACGACAGGTGAGCGACGTTTAATTTCCACGGGCTGCGGCTTCTTCACATTTGTTGTCGCCGTAGGGTGATGACACAGATGTAAGCTAAGTGGTTCGAGAAAGCTGCAGGCCACAGCCCCGCATCCTGTGCCCCAGCGGCAAGAGAGCATGAAACATAAATCCGGTCGATTCGACTGGAAGAGTGACTCGTGAAGTGTGTGAATCCCGCTCGGTGGCCGTAAAAATGTTCCCACGTGTCCACCATCTGCAGGTGTCGTATTAACGTCTCTAGTTTCGGGCACGGATTATGTCGTGAGAGTTGGTCTCTGGGTGCTAGCACGCAATTGTAGTCACCCTCAAACACCAGATGGTCATGGCGGCCTTGGAAGAGCGAGGTGACGTCTTCCACAAAGAACAGTGAACGTTCGTGACGATTGTCCGTCCCGGTAGGTGCGTAGATATCGATAAGACGGACACCCAGTACTGTGAGTGCCATTCCTCTTGCCCCACGCAGAAGAGGATATCGTCCGCCAGTAACCCTTCCCGAAGAAGTACAGCGACGCCGCTACCTGTGGGGGAAGCTGGAGAGACGCATGCGTCATAACCGTACAAGGCTGCGAAGGGCTATATCGATGGAAGCAGAATTCAACATATCTTGAAGCAAGGATAACTTGGCGCGCGTCAGTATAACGCTGATGTTTCACGATAAGTTTGAGGTCCATCCATAGCAACTGTGTTGGCCATCAACACCCTTGTAAGGGATTTTTACTTGTGACGTCAGGCTGTCTCATCGCTGTCGCTGATGGCGGAAAAAGGTCAACACTGGTGGGGTGAATTCCCCCGCGTGTCGTCCGACACGTTGGGCAAGGAGTTTTCCTCACCGTCGTCCGCCCAGTCGCCATCAAATACCATCGGCTGTTGGTGGCTGCTGTGGCATTCGGCGCAGATTCGTTCGGCGCTAGTGGTTGGTAGTCGGCAGCGGATGTCTGCATGTGATCCTGCTGTTCTTTGAGGTCAGAGAGACTGTAGCCGTCACCATGGTGATCTGTTGGATGGGATGTTACAGCGGCCTCTGTAGCGCCGGTAACGTCGTCGGATTGTACACAGTCCATGTCAGACATTCGCCTCAAGCACTCGTCCAACGGAGGACGGCGCCGTCTCTTGTGTTTCCACGGTGAACGTTGTTTACGGAAGTGTGATTCAGTATCCGAATGTGGGTGGATCTCTTCAGTTGCTCCGGTGTCTGGAAAAAAAAGCCGCTGTCGGCACAACCCTTGGGTCAATGTCCTTCCTGTCATTCGTGCTTTCTTGCAAGGTCGGTCGGTGACTGTCCTCTGGAGAGGGCGCCCTTGTCGTGGCTGGATCCGATACTGCAGAATCCAGCATGGCCTCGCTATCGGGGGCGGATATCTGACGAATATGGTCGACATCGGAAATGGTGGCCGCCCGTGCAACCCCAGAATAACTGAAAGGTAGTGCCGTCACCATAGAAGGAGTCATAGATTCACCTATATGGATTTGAGCAAGCCGTCGTCGGAGACAATCCGACCTGACGTGTCCTTCTTCGCCACAACCGCAGAGAGCGTGGCTGTTGTGGCGGTACGCCACATAAAGTGAAAAAATAATATTGAAGAACTTCGCTAACATAACAAAACTGGCGTCGTAACGAAATAAATATTATCACAGAGACTCTATAACCATTTAATACGACCTGCGAATGTAAAAGCAAATCTCTGTTCCTTTTGAAAAAGAATCGCACTCACTTCCCTTTTGTTTCTTTGTAGTGTAAGAGGCCATTTTGTGACAAGGCACAAAAACGTGTAAGTTTCATGTAATATTTAGCCTAAATATAATCAAATATTACTTAAAAGTGTCGCTAATGTTTTAATGTAACAGATCCTACATTCATGATCTGAATGACTTAAATGCTGTATGAAAATGTAATATTTAGCCTAAATATAATCAAATATTACTTAAAAGTGTCGCTAATGTTTTAATGTAACAGATCCTACATTCATGATCTGAATGACTTAAATGCTGTATGAAAATTTTGTGGTGGAACATTAGTGCAGAGGTCAACGCCACTGGTCTAAATGAAAACGTCCCAGATTAATAGTAAATATCTTAATATTTGCTAATTTTCACAAATAAAAGTAAAAGGTAAATTAGGAGGACTCTCTTCATTAACGGTTCTTCCTTAGAAACAGTGAAATTAATCAGTTTAACCAATATTTAACCGTATTTGAGTAAAGAGACTTCCATAGATTCTTTGATTTCGCTTAACACGAATGGCAAAAATCGCATCTACACAAAAATTAACAAGTACTTCTCTTCCGTCTTCTCCATCACGGCATACAATAACGCATGAAGAATTCAAAACCTGGTGGTGTCTCAATATAAAAACATCGTGTCGGACAAACTAACTGCGAGAAGTACTACAACTGAGTCATCGATGTAAATAATTTTCCAGTTGTGAAGGAGATAGAATAACACTAACTACAACTTTTCATAACATGTAAATACCAATACATAAAAAAGAACAACCACAATGGCACCCAAAACGTGGGGCACGAACCACCGATTTTTATAAACATACCAGTTGTGGCGGTACAAACAGCACCACCACAACTAGAGCACAAAGCATGCAGCTCGAACCACTTGCATAAATATATCCGAACAGAACTGCAAACAGATATATAGCTGTATTTAGTTTTGGTTAAACTCTGAATCTCAAACTGAAACTCAGATATAAATGTATATTTGTGTAGGTAGAAATTACAGGTGGTAAATATTTTAACATTGTAAAAATAAAGTGTTTCATGTACCACTCCCATCAAAATTGTACAAACAGCCTATCCATGTGTGATAAGCGACTGCAGTAACCGATCCTTGGGTTGCAGCCTTGAGAGAAATACAAATAACCATAACAATAAACCAAAAACTACAAAAGGTAAGAGTGCAGATACAAGTGCTGCTGGCTGTTGGACGAAAAGACATAAATGACCAGGGGGCCAGGCACTCTGCACAGTGAAAAATTTTCAATTCTCTACATATTTTAATGAATTTACATTTGCATATTTTTGCAGTGAATTCAAAACGATTTATTTACTAAAATCAATGAATGATTGTGTTCAGTTTGAGTGTCTGGCATAGATAGTTTAGTGCAGTGCATGTTTCATACGAATTTGCTTGCCGGAATGGTGTAAAGTTATTTAAAGTAAAATGACACAAAGGTAACTCCAGAACACAGATTACAAGATAATTTAGCAGTGTTTTTGATAATTAACAATTCAGTATAGGTAAAACTTGCACTGCAGTTTCTGAAAGTTCTGTATAGGTGTACTAGCTCAATTAATGGACAGAGTCGAGTTTTTAAACAATTTGAAAGAATTTCAATTAATGATCGTCTTACATAACTAAAAGAAAGTGAATTTAAGTAGAAATTTCTCATTTGTGTGTGTTTTTTGTGTATTGTGACAATTTCACTTAAGGCGTCTGTTGTATTTCTCGTGTTTTTGTGTGTGTCCTGTGCAAATTGTCACTGATTAAGCATGGGCAGCTCACGTAGAGAGAAACGTACCGAGAGTGAGGCTCTGTCTGATACGAAGTGGACGATAATGTCCACGAGCTCCGAATAACTGACCCATCGGAGAATACCCGTTGGCAAATTCACCAAAAGGAACCAGAACAGGGGCCACCATCTCACAATTGTACTGAAAATACTGAACAGGCTCAAGTGAGCACACATGTTCATGAGATTAGGCCAGAACCGAAAACTGATGTCACACCATCAGCTGATTGTGCATCGGAAGCAGCAGGTCCCAGTCCTCATTTTCTTGCGATGTTGATAGCACAGTTAGATATCTGCGACAAACAACGCGAACAAGCAGTTTTAGATCAGTTGAAAGACATGTTACAATTAGAATGTGAGAAAAGAGCGAGATGCCCTTCTTAAGAAATTGACCATTCAGAAGAACCAGATAAGGTTATCTTCTTCCATCCATTGAGGAAGATGGATGCAAAAGAAAAGATTCTCAGCCGAACGGCTGATGACCTCACTCTATACTAAGACAAGCGTCCTGCCGACAGCATCTCCGAAGTCCTCGACCGGTTGCAGGGCCAGCAACCCACATGTATCGACATACGACGCTGAATAATAAATCAATACGTCAACTTTCCAATTAAAATACGCCATGATGAGAAACTTGTCTGCGGGAGGCAATCAAACTGGACTCCACCGACTTTTACGGACATTGCTGGTGCCGCGGATTCAGGCGTATTACCAACCTTGGCCAAAGTAAAACTTGAGGAATCGTTGATAAAACATAGACAGTTTCAGATATACAATGATGAGAAAAAGGCTGTGCATCCTGTCATCTTTATAAAAAGTTTTAAAAACGGTTTGCCTCTCTCATGAACAGAGAGGCAAAAGATTCAGTTTGTCACATCCTTTACAACAGGAGATGCAACGTTGTGAGTACTAGAAACGGCCGAACAGTGCACGTCGTTTTCTGATTTTGAAAACTAATTTGTTGCAAGGTTCTGGTCCCGATCTGTACAAGAACGTTTAAGAAAACAGGTTTATAGCCCCGAACTATTCAACCAAGGTCAAGGGAATATAAGAAAGTATTTAGGGAAATATGTTAATAAGACCAGCTATTGGGATGAACCGATGTTGGCAAGAGATGTATTGTGAATTCTTAAAGTAAAACTACCCATTGCCATTCGAGAAAAACTCGTGCATGTCCCAGACGCGGACTTATACGAATGTATGTCAACACTAGATTCTTTGGATTTAATACAAGAAGTTGCACGTCAAAACGAATTTGGCAATGCGGGGAGTGATAAAAACAACAATAAATCACAACAGTGGAATAGTAGCATCCCCAGAAAGAATGGGTTCGCGAAAAATAATGACTCTTCAAATGGTGAAGCATACAATAAAAGGCAAGCGGGACATAACCAGCAACCCAGTAACAGTAATTGGCGTCCTTATCATGCGGAACGAAACCAATATTCACGACTTACTTACTCACCGAGTAAAAACGGCAATGAAAGACACAACCGTAAAAGGAGAGGTGAAGGAGGGGGTAACCACAACCTCTCCCAGAAAAAAATACGCACTGCCAACGACCACTGGTAACACCCAGGGCGGGCAAACTGGCACGAAGTCAGATGTCACGTAATAATGTACCAATCCATTACATAAACGCTATACCCATGTCACCGCCACCGCCGCATCCACCTAGCAATAAAGCGCAAGTGTATGTACCACAGAGTCAGTCTTGCGCTGCAAATGAGAGTGTGAGGATTGTGGACATTACAAATGAGGTACCTGCAGCGAGAGACAGGCCGTCAAACACCTGCCTACCGCTGTAGGGTCCTTCCAGGCGGTCGGCAGTGGAGGAGTAGGGGGCGCGCGGAATGTAAAGTTGTGTATGCTGAGTACAGTGATGGCCAGCATGTAAAGGACGAAGTAATAACTGAACTGTGACCTCGAAGTATTGATGAAATGGAATTAATACAGGCTACCTTTCAGGCTAAAATCAACGGCGTTTTAATAAGTGTTCCTGGACACCGGTGCCAGCACATCCGTGGTAGATGAAAAATTGTTCCGTTGTCAGGAGGCTGGCACGGGGCATCTGCATATTAATATACCATGATAAGCAGACCGAATTGGTGTTAATCAAGATGCCTGTTGCGTGCACGAACTATTGTCGGCACGTTAGCGTAGTGCTCCCTGACAGTCACACACTAATGGAGATTAACAATCTCTCAGTAGAGAGTGAAAATGATACGGAAGATGCATGGGTGCAGGAGTCACGGAACATTAAGCAAAATATTGTCGAAAAGGTAGTTGAATCCACATATGTGAATAACCAGCAACAAAGTAAACTGACACAGTTGCTTTACCAACTTGCTGATATATATACTGAAAGGCCCTGTATAATCACAAGATATGATTTGTTGTTGTGGTCCTCAGTCCTGAGACTGGTTTGATGCAGCTCTCCATGCTACTCTGTCTTGTCCAAGCTTCTTCATCTCCCAGTACCTACTGCAACCTACATCCTTCTGAATCTGCTTTGTGTATTGATCTCTTGGTCTCCCTCTACGATTTTTACCCTCCACGCTGCCCTTCAATGCTAAATTTGTGATCCCTTGATGCCTCAAAACATGTCCTACCAACCGATCCCTTCTTCTAGTCAAGTTGTGCCACAAACTTCTCTTCTCCCCAATCCTATTCAATACCTCCTCATTAGTTACGTGATCTACCCACCTTATCTTCAGCATTATTCTGTAGCACCACATTTCGAAAGCTTTTATTCTCTTCTTGTCCAAACTGGTTATCGTCAAAGTTCTTATTTTTATTCTCTTTATTATTTAATGAGCGTTTCGTTAATGCGATTGCGTATTATTATTAATCGATTTTTTGTTTGTGGTTTGGTTTAGCGATTCCTTTTTACTGTTTGCTCCTTTTATTTGAGTCCTTTTAATTATGTTTGCGGTGGTTATGAAGTCTATATTGCTTACCATTCTCAATAAATTAAAAAATACGGTAACACCATATGCGTTTCGAAGCAGCACATCTCGTTGAGTCTCCTTGCTGGAACTTCTCCACCTGAAATCGCTAAAGATAATTTATCGCCCTACGTATATCGATAAGTACAGCCAAGTGCTATGTTGTGTCATGTGTATGGAATGTGGCGTCCTACGTGAAATTATTTAGGTCTTCGGAGAAATATTCTCAACGAATCCCAAAACCGTGTAAAACTGCAGGTTCACAACATCAAACAACACCACACGTCCGAACGACTTGTGTCTTTATAATCACTGAATATTTCTTTTGAAATGATTGAGGGTTATAAACTGTACACACCTGATACTCTTTTTGTGCTTTTATATGTAATTATTTTCTTCAATACCATAAAACATAGAGTACTGCCTTAATGGCGGCTTCCAAGAATCTCCTATCAATCCGACGTAGAACATCTCTCTTCCAATGTCCAACATGGAATAATTATCTCTTTGCCGTAGCTTAATACAGTTTGTATATCTTTGTTATCGAGTTCGCACGGAGATGCTTAAATTCCACAGAGTATTTATCTCTCGCGTAGGTTTTTTCATTTATCGTCGTATTAATAGTGCGTCGCACTTTATTAGTCGGTTTTTGCATCACAAAACGTTACAATGAGCATAATATGCAAGTCCGAGCACATAATACGTTCTGCCGCGCAATTCTACCCCTGTCAGTGAAAATTGTAAATAGATTCGTACTTAAAAAGCAAGCATAATTTGAACAAATGTAGGTTAGTTTGAATATGCATTGTTGTGATTTATGTCTGCTTTGTTCATTCTTGTGCATAAATTTTCTTGTCTTGTTTAGTATGTAAGTATGTGTGTTCTCGATTGAGTTGAATTGAATGTGTGCATCATGTATGTACATATCAAATGAATCGTACATACGTGTGCATAAATGACTTAGTAACACTGAGCACAGTGCGTGCGCCCCAAAATTTGTCCCATCGAAATTTTGATAATGCCCATTCTCTGAACGCAATCGTTAGTATTTCTCATTTCAACATCTACGTTAAGCGAATGATTCTGTGTTAAGTGATAAAATTGCGTACAAAATTTACTGAACGCACGGTATCAGAGTGGCCAAATGGCAGACACTTTATGAATAAGAGGATTTGGCAAAGAACATGATAATTTTGTAATAGACAAACCATATTACTGATTAAATTACTGTCGGTAAGGCCGATGAAAAATGTAATATCGATTGTATATGTATTTATGTATATACTTGTAATGAAAGGATCAAAAAGTGCTCAATGTTCCTTTAATGTGAAGTATTTTTCCGGACACTCAGATACTGACATGAGGAAAGAAGTTACTCACACGATACGAACTTTAAACAAAGTAACAGTGAAACAGACTATAATTGTTACACCTAGACAAAACATTGGTAAACTGAAGCAAAGTGCAGCAGTAATAAAGTAAACGGAAATTCCCTTCACATATGGCCGAAGTGTAATAAGTAAAGTGCCATATGGTTGTTATAGCTTCACTGAACGGTGAATAGCAAGACACAGTGGTGTTTATTGCAAGACAGTGAACCTATACATCGTAGTTAAAACTGTGTGGTTAAGAAATAGCCAATCTAAAACCTCAGTGAACACTTTCAGCGGCACAAGTGTTAGCGTAACAGTGTGGAAGTGTCACAACGATAAACCTTGTACGGACGCCCGCCAGAGTGACGTAAAGAAATATCATAGTGAACACGTGTGCTACAAATCACTACTTACTTTAAAGTAAAAGAGTGATCTGAAAAAGCCAAAATCCCGAGTGAAGTACTGTTAATGTCTGTTCTCTACCAGCATACTTCAGACATACACATTTGACTGTGGAGTGTATGGCCTAACAATGTTTCCCTTACAGACATCGTATTTTGTAGCACAGCTGGTGAGAAATCTGTTGCTCGATGGGCTACTTTTCTTGTTCGCGCGTATGGCGAGCGGGCGCGTAGCAGTTCTGGACCGCACAGCTGATCGGCGCACGGCGACGCTCACTTGTTCGCTGATGTCATACACCGGTCATCGAACCAGCTTTCCACGTGCCTGCTTCTGCCGCTGCCCTGCGCTGAATATTCGCTAACACCGTCGTCAACTGCCGTCTCGACGATTTGACATGAACACTTTACGAAAGTAATTGAGAAAACATCGAACATTTTGCTCATTAATGCAAAAGCAAATGAACTTGATGTGCTAAAACACCATAAACGTCAAACCTTTCGCCAATATTGCTAAACTGACAAAGATTTTTGCCTTACGTGTGAAACTAGTATAACCTGTTACATACTTGAACCTAAGGTTCAAATGGCTCTAAGTATATGAGACTTAAAATCTGAGGTCATCAGTCCCCTAAACTTAGAACTACTTAAACCTAACGAACCTAAGAACATCACACACATCCATGCCCGAGGCAGGATTCGAACCGGCGACCGTAGCAGTGGCGTGGTTCCGGACTGAAGCGCCTTAGAACCGCTCGGCCACACCGACTGCGAACCTTAAGTGACAAACAATGTCATGGAAATTTTTAACCAGCGAAAATGAAAAACTTTCTAAAATAATTTGCAGTATAACCAACTACCACATGAACTAATGTTCTTGTGTTACTATTTTATCATAATCGTTGTACATACGTATGTTTAAATGTCTATCATTCGAACAATTCATTAAATATCACAGGAAAGTAAACACTTCTGAGACTGAGGGCGGGGTTATTTTCAATCCGTTTCTTCCCATACGCCTGTAACCGGAATGGGGGGTATAAGCCTTTTCTTATCGTGTAATGGGTTATTCCGAACTTTCCGCTTTCATGTGCTGACTCAGGGCAAACAGTAAGCTTAACACAAGCAGGAGCAGTGACGAAGAGGGGGGGGGGGCTATGGGGGCTTTATTATTATTTATTAATACACATTTTCTTATCCTGAACTTCAAAACAGTTACCAAAAACTACTTTAAGCAACTCTCCTTTTGTTAAGCCATATTCCACTCCCGCAAACCCCCTCCCCCCCCCCCTCCATTAGCCCAACCACCCCTTGACCGACTTGCAGAATCGCCCCTGAACGCAAGCCATGACAAAATAGTTGCAAAGCTGAAAACACATTGTAAATAAATAATTTAGGCGTAAGTTAAAGCACAGTGACAAGTGTGACCGAAGACTTTCAAACTTACGTGAAGTGATCGAGCCTGGTAATGAGTGACATCCAACACAGAAAATGTTTGAGTACACCCTAAATAGAGGGCCCATGTATCGGTACGCCACGTAAAATGAGAAAAAAATATTGAAGAACTTCGCAAATAAAACTGCGTTGTTACGAAATCAATATTATCGCAGAAAAATCACAAAAGCTCTATAATCAATTAATACGATCTGCGAATGTAATAGCAGTCTCTGTTCCTTTTGAAAAAGAATCGTACTCACTTCCCTTTTGTTTCTTCGTAGTGTTGTTGTTGTGGTCTTCTGTCCTGAGACTGGTCTGATGCAGCTCTCCATACTACGCTATCCTGTGCAAGCTTCTTCATCTCCCAGTACCTACTGCAGCCTACGTCCGTCTGAATCTGCTTAGTGTATTCATCTCTTGGTCTCCCTCTACGATTTTTACCCTCCACGCTGCCCTCCAGTACTAAGTTGGTCATCCCTTGATGCCTCAGAACATGTCCTACCAACCAATGCCTTCTTCTAGTCAAGTTGTGCCGCAAACTCCTCTTCTCCCCAATTCTATTCAATACCTCCTCATTACTTATGTGATCTACTCATTTAATCTTCAGCATTCTTCTGTAGCACCACATTTCGAAAGCTTCTATTCTCTTCTTGTCTGAACTATTTATTGTCCATGTTTCACTTCCATACATGGCTACACTCCATACAAATACTTTCAGAAACGGCATCTTGACACTTAAACCAATACTCGATGTTAACAAAATTTTCTTCTTCAGAAACGCTTTCCTTGCCATTGCCAGTCTACATTTTATATCCTCTCTACTTCGACCATCATCAGTTATTTTGCTCCCAAAATAGCAAAACTCCTTTACTATTTTAAATGTCTCATTTCCTAATCCAATTCCGTCAGCATCACCCGACTTAATTCGACTACATTCCATAATCCTCGTTTTGCTTTTGTTGATGTTCATATTACACCCTCCTTTCAAGACACTGTCCATTCCGTTCAACTGCTCTTGCAAGTCCTTTGCTATCTCTGACAGAATTACTATGTCTTCGGCGAACCTCAAAGTTTTTATTTCTTCTCCATGGATTTTAATGCCTACTCCGAACATTTCTTTTATTTCCTTTATTGCTTGCTCAATATACAGATTGAATAGCATCGGGGAGAGGATACAACCATGTCTCACTCCATTCCCAACCACTGCTTCCCTTTCATGTCCCTCGACTCCTATAACTGCCATCAGCTTTCTGTACAAATCGTAAATAGCCTTTCGCTCCCTGTATTTTACTCCCGCCCCCTAAAGATCTTGAAAGAGAGTATTCCAGTCAACATTGCCAAAAGATTCTCTAAGTCTACAATTGCTAGAAACGTAGGTTTGCCTTTCCTTAATCTTTCTTCTATGATAAGTCGTAGGGTCAGTATTGCCTCACCTGTTCCAACATTTCTACGGAATCCTAACTGATCTTCCCCGAGGTCGGCTTCTACCAGTCTTTCCATTCGACTGTATAGAATTCGCGTTAGTATTTTGCAGCTGTGACTTATTAAACTGATAGTTCGGTAATTGTCACATCTGTCAACACCTGCTTTCTTTGGGATTGTAATTATTATAATCTTGAAGTCTGATGGAATTTCGTCTGTCTCATACTTCTTGCTCACCAGATGGTATAGTTTTGTCAGGACTGGCTCTCTCAAGGCTGTCAGTAGTTCCAATGGAATGTTGTTTACTCCCGGGGCCTTGTTTCGACTTAGGTCTTTCAGTGCTCTGTCAAACTCTTCACCCAGTATTATGTCTCCCATTTCATTTGCATCTAGATCCTCTTCCATTTCCATAATATTGTCTTCAAGAACATCGCCCCTGTATAGACCCTCTATATACTCCTTCCACCTTTCTGCTTTCCCTTCTTTGCTTAGAACTGGGTTTCCCTCTGCAAATGGTTGTCTTTTCTCCAAGGGTCTCTTTAATTTTCCTGTAGGCAGTATCTATCTTACCCCTCGTGAGATAAGTCTCTACATCCTTACATTTGTCCTCTAGCTATCCCTGCTTAGCCATTTTGCACCTCCTGCCTATTTCATTTTTGAGACGTTTGTATTCCTTTTTGCCTGCTTCATTTACTGCATTTTTGTATTTTTTCCTTTCATCAATTAAATTCAGTATCTCTTCTGTGACCCAAGGATTTCTACTAGACCTCGTCTTTTTACCTACTTGATCCTCAGCAGCGTTCACTATTTCATACCTCAAAGCTACCCATTCTTCTTCTACTGTATTTCTTTCCCCCATTCCTGTCAATTGTTCCCTATGCTCTCCCTGAAACTCTGTACAACCTCTGGTTCTTTCAGTTTATCCAGGTCCCATCTTAAATACCCACCTTTTTGCAGTTTCTTCAATTTTAAAGTACAGTTCATAACCAATAGATTGTGGTCAGAGTCCACATCTGCCCCTGGAAATGTCTTACAATTTAAAACCTGGTTCCTAAATCTCTGTCTTACCATTATATAATCTATTGGAAACCCTCTAGTGCCTCCTGGGTTCTTCCATGTATACAACCTTCTTTCATGATTATTGAACCAAGTGTTAGCTAAGATTAAGTTATGTTCTGTGCAAAATTCTACCAGGCGTCTTCCTCTTTCATTTCTTAGCCATAATCCATATTCTCCTACAACGTTTCCTTCTCTTCTTTTTCCTACTGTTGAATTCCAGTCACCCATGAATATTAAATTTTCGTCTCCCTTCACTACCTGAATAATTTCTTTTATTACATCATACATTTCATCAATTTCTTCATCATTTGCAGAGCTAGTTGGCATATAAATTTGTACTACTGTAGTAGGCGTGGACTTCGTGTCTATCTTGGCCACAATAATGCGTTCACTATGCTGTTTGTAGTAGCTTACCCGCACTCCTATTTTCCTATTCGTTGTTAAACCTAAACATGCATTACCCCTGTTTGATTTTGTATTTATAACTCTGTATTTACCTGACCAAAAGTCTTGTTCCTCCTGCCACCGAACTTCACTAATTTCCACTATATCTAACTTTAACTTATCCATTTCCCTTTTTAAATTTTCTAGCCTTCCTGCACGATTAACTGATCTGACATTCCACGCTCCGATCCGTAGAACGCCAGTTTTCTTTCTCCTGATAACGACGTCCTCTTGAGTAGTCCCCGCCCGGAGATCCAAATGGGGGACTATTGTACCTCCGAAATATTTTACCCAAGTGGATGCCATCATCATTTAATCATACAGTAGAGCTGCATGCCCTCGGGAAAAATTACGGCTGTAGTTTCCCCTTGCTTTCAGCCGTTCTTAGTACCACAACAGCAAGGCGGGTTTGATTAGTGTTACAAGGCCAAATCAGTCAGTCATCCAGACTGCCCTTGCTGCTACTGAAAAGGCTGCTGCCCCTCTTCAGGAACGACTCGTTCGTCTGGCCTCTCAACAGATAGGCCTACCCCTCAGTTGTGGTTGCACCTACGGTACGGCTATCTGTATTGTTGAGGCACGCAAGCCTCCCCACCAACGGCAAGGTCCATGGTTCACTGAGGGGGGGGGGGGGGGGATCTTCGTATTGTAAGAAGCCATTTTGTGACGAGACACGTAAACGTGTAAGTTTCATGTAATATTTATCTTAAATCTAAAGAAATATTACTTAAAAGTGTCGCCAATGTTTTAATGTAACAGATCCTATTTTCATGAAGTGAATGACTTAAATGCTTTATGAAAATTTTGCAGGGGAAGATTGCTGCAGAGGTCGTCATTGTTCTAAATGATAACGGCCCAGAGTCGTAATAAATATCTCAATATTTGCTTATTTTGACAAATAAAAGTAAATTGTAAATGTAGGATGATTTTCTTGATTAGCGGTTCTTCCTAAGAAACCGCAGAAGTAATTAATGATTCCTAAGGTTAGAATATTATCTGTAGCAAAACTAATAATTCATTTAAGTCTACTAAAACACTGTAGGTATCTGCAGCCTTTAATATAAAAACGTCGTGTCGGGCAAACTAACTGCGAGAAGTGCCACAACTGAGTCAGTGGCGTAAATAATTTTCCAGTTGTGAAGCAGTCAGAATCAGGGGCGCCGCCTTGGAAACATATTTAGGGGCCCATACTGGGGGTCTTCCCCCGTGAAAGATTCTAAATTTTAGATGAAAAATAGTGAGTTTTGATGTGTTTTTAAGCATTTTAAAGTCATGTAATGAACATTAGAGCCCCGGAAACTGGACTCTCGATAACTCGACACTCCAGGGAACTCGAGAAGACTGACATATTTTTTGTATTTATTTAATTTACAGTAATAATCATGCTTATACGCTATTACAGAGCAGTGAAAATATAGCTCTGAAAAGACAAATTGTTTTTAAATAAATGTTAAACTATCATTAAAAGCTTAAAACATACAATATTGCTGTCACACAGTAAAAGCACTTTGATTAATAAGTGAAGTAGCTAATTTAAGCTTACTCTGATTAAGGCTCAGGTTTCATTAAATAAAAAACAATATCTCAAAGTTAATGCTTTAATACAGTTAATAAAGTTAATACAGTATGCCTAATATTTTCAGTCAAAAGGTATGTAAATAGCGGGTTGTAATTACGTCTTACAACCTAAAAATATTTAAGTATTTGAAAATAACTAATACAGTACTATTGCAATATAGTAATACAGTACTAAACTAGTACTAATATTTTGAAACTGAAAATTTAACAATATGTATGTACTTAATTCTCTATTTTATAATGATTTTTAATATTGATCTAAATGCCATTATCATGGCTAGTGTGTCTTAACAAAGGTGCAAATGTCGACCGTCTGACTGGATTACTTATTATGAAGTTGATAATGTCTGGTCGCATATCCAATTCATTCAGACCACACCGGGGGCATGAAGAACAGCCAGATTGGTCAACCACTTCTGTCCAGTTGTCGATCGGAGACATGACTTCCGACGTCTAAGGGCGCTAAATGATCGTTCTGCTCTTGCTGTCGTGATTGGAACTACTTGGAGGAGATTAATTTACTTCACTACTTCACATAACATTTCTCCAACTGCAGACTGTTGCGTAATGTACTTTCCTACATCACGCATGTTTCTTAAGACCAGTTGTTTTTTAGTAGAGATATCGGCTAACATATTCAATTGTAAGCGCAGTCTCTGAGTGTCTAGGTCATTTTTGAAAAACTCAGTTGATTTTTCCAAATTTTTTCACCTCTAAAAGCAAGCACTCTTCTTCAACTGCAATCACCTGTTTGAGTCTAGTTGAAGCAAACTTCTCAGTAATACAAGATTGCACCGTTTTACAAACTTCAATGTAAATAGCTTTGTAGTATTCCTTTGGGGGTTTATAAGTGTGCGCTGAACTGGCTTCGTTGTTATCATACTTCTTTGGTATACTTCGATTCTGAGGAAGCGAAAAATCATCAACTTGTGAAGGTTTTTCTTTTAAACACAATTCCCAAAAGTGTTCAAAACTATCACGCCTTCCATTCAATATACAAATCAAGTCCTCATATATTTTTTCCAGACCAGAAACACTTAGATGAGGGCATTGGATTTTTTTCAGTGACATCCTCTACTGGGTTCATTGCATGGCAATAAAGACGTAAAAAGAAATAAGTCTTGAATGTAACATTGACTCAAGGTAGCCTGCACATTTGTAACCTGCCTCTGTTTTGTCCTCTGCACAAAATGTTTCAAAAAACTCGAGAAGTTCTTCAAAGGTTTTCAATATTCTCAAGATACTAGAAGCTCGCATAGGCCATCGAGTCGGGCAAAGGGGTCGTAGACCAGCTTGGTCGTTGGCGCTCTCACAGCATATGCTTCTGAAAGTCCCGTCCTTTTGTTGGACTCCCTTACGGTGTTTATTAAGTCCTTGGCTAAAGCCATAATATTCCTCATAGACGTAAGATGGCGGAGACTGACTACGATTGCCAAGTCTAAACTGGTTGTATATTCAAAACTAACTATTTTAGTCCTTTGAAGTTACCTCTCATATTCGAGGCACCATCGTAGCACAGTCCTCTTAAGTTATCCACTGACAAATCAAGACGAGCAAAAACGTATTTTAAAATACAAAACAGAGTTCGTGATTCAGTGTTTTTTGCTCTCGTATAGGCCAATAATGTCTTCGTTGAAGATTAAGGAATCATCGACAGTACGAATACAAAATGACACAAGTTCGTGAATCGAAGAATCAATAATAACAGAAAAATGTCTTCTTGATTGAAACCAATAGCTTTCTCAACAGGGACTTTTCTAGTAGATCAATGATCTTGTTTTGAATATAGTGAGATGTCCACTTATACCCTGAAAGCCCTAAACAATCTTTAATCTCAGGTATGTCATTCTTTCGGAGTCCCAACAATTGTAAAAAATTTGAGTTTCCATCTTCGTGCCCTCTAATTGCTAGTCCTTGTCGGTACACAAATTGCATGGTAGTAAAAATTGTCTCAAGAGCTAAATGGCTTTTCATCATATCACTATTTAAATGGCCATGCAAGTGGGAGGCCACCCTCTCGCTACTGACAGGATTTAGTTTCAGAACATCTTCTTTATGCGTAAACGTATTTTCATGGAGGCGGAATATCTCTAAAGCCTTTTTCCATTTAGGAAACGCTACGGAAGTAAATGAAATTTCTTTTTTTGAAGAAAATTGTAATATATTTTCAGCATCTGCCTCTTTGCAAGTTTTGCAAAAAAGCTTTTCTGTAGATGCTTCATATTGTAGCCATGTATATTTGATCAGCCAAGACGTCTGAAATGATCATTCCTTACCGGATTGTCCCGGTTTCGGCTGTGAACGGTTCTCGCCTGAAGACGACGAAGCAATTGACGACACAATAATTGTTGGAGCTTGACTTCCAGTATCATCAACTTCCAAGTGCGCCTTTTTGGTAACAAATTTATGCATTGCTAACTTAATTCACAATACACTAAGAGAGTAAAGCAAACGAATAAAATATAGTCATGTAAAATAGTCCACCAGACACTAAAGTTGGAACACTAAACACGTCTGCAGCATGCACTGAACGAAACTATCCACACTGAATGACTGCGACAGCAGGGTGGGCTTTATATATCCGTGCCATCGTAATGTCTCGAAGCGTCAAGGCGACACGAGGCTGAGGGTTGCAGGCGCTTCTGCTCCAGTCCTTTTGATGTCGCTGCGGCCGCAGCGCTGGCCCGCCGGCGCCAGACTTTACCCGAAGGTTCGCGCACCGTACAGATTCCAAGTGTGCCCGCAGCACCGTAACACTATCATGAATCATACCACTCGTTTTCAGTTAACCTGCTTACTAACGTAATAATTATTTGTTTTAACTCATTACTGAATGTATTTTAAATGGTAACTATCGTCAAACAAAGAATATAAAAAATTCCAACATAATTTTGTGATTTTACAAAGCATAAAATAACCAATAATTTTCTGAAATTATTGGGGGGGGGGGGGGGCTCGCCCCCCTTCACAAACAAATTTTTGATGGGACTCGGGCCCCCTCAGGCACCATGGAGTTGGCGCCTATGGTGAGAGTAACACTAACTCCAACTTTTCATAACGTATAAATACGAATACATAAGGAAAAGAACCATACACTGTCAGTCATACATAATAATCGCCCTGCAACCATGGATGACAAGATAGGATGGTACATGTTTTGTCAGTTCAATTTTGATCTGTTGTACACCATCAAGAACCACGTACGTTGTAAAGGTGGGCCAGTTTTCGGCCATGTGGCTGACCACTCTGCCATGAGACTGGAAATCCGCCGGTGACTACTTCCAGTGGTACTGCCCCAACATGGCCATCAGAATCTTTGAGTTTAAGATCGTTCGCATGAGCATGCACGATTGTGTTGCACACTTCGTCACTTGCTAACTTGACGTAGACAACACTGCTCGTGACAAAGAGATGGAAACCAATTTGGTTCTGCGAATCAATTTTAACGAGGTCACGTAGAAAACGTTCCACTTCAAAAACTCACGGTTGTGAATGATCGGGTTGAAAGCCGATCTTGATGGTGGTTTGTCCCTGTGAATGTGCAATATTACGTCGGTAGTGAGGGACTCTAAACTAGCGGTGACGAAGTAGTAAACAACTACGGACACTCGCATATCCATATAGGCATATAGTTTTGGCAATACCGGCCATAACCTTCTTCTTCTGTGCGGATGCACACATATTCCCCGAACTCTTACGGGACTTGGTGAGAATGTCTTCCACGAGTAATGAGTGTGTTTGGGTGGGACACTACGAATGCAGTGTTTGGACATACAAGGTAAGAACTTGCGTATCGCGGGAGGCGTGCTCGAGATAATCTCTGCAGTCGCGCTATCATCTGTGCCCTGGTGGCTCAGATGGACTTCGGTCAGAGGGTAAGCTACCCTCTGTAATAAAAAAAAACTGAGTGATCGGATCAACGGACAAACTAAACGACTCTCATCAGACGTCCGCAACGAACAAATCAGCGAACAATGTAGAACAAAAATGACATTTAAAAAAAATAAAAAATAAAAAAAAAAGATGGATGAGCGTCTGCCATGTAAGCAGGAGATCCCGGGTTGGAGACCCGGTCGGGGCACACATTTTCAACTGCCCACATTGATATATATCAACGCCCATCAGCAGCTGAAGGTATTAATATAATTCTAATTTCAAACTTCCATATGTCGTCAACCACGTGTCTACAACCTGCACTCATACATTCATTATGTACATTCCAGTACAGGGCAGACATTTTAATTAAGAATCGTTTGCCCTGTGTTGGCAGATACATACAATAATGCAGTGGCTGTGTTGTTCAGAAGTACGATGTAACGTTCCTTCGGACATACGTACATAATGAATGTATCCGTGCATGTTGTAAACGCGTAGTTGACAACATATGGATGTTTGTTTCTGGATGTGAGTGGTGCTCGGATAGCCTAATTTTAAGGCGCCCTCTCCCGCTAAGCGGGAAATCTGGGTTCGAGTCCTAATCCAGCAGAAATTTTAATTGTCGCCATTTTATTATACTGCTGTTGACTGTCCATACTCGCAACTGCGAATGCATTATACACTACTGGCGATTAAGATTGCTACACCACGAAGATGACGCGCTACAGACGCGAGATTTAACTGACAGGACGAAGATGCTCTGATAAGCAAATGATTAGCTTTTCAGAGCACTCACACAAAGTTGGCGCCGGTGGCGACACCCACAACTTGCTGAAATGAGGAAAGTTTACAACCGATTTCTCATACACAAACAGCAGTTGACCGGTGTTGCCAGGTGTTGTTGTGATGCCTCGTGTAAGGAGGAGAAATGCGTACCATCACGTTTCCGACTTTGATTAAGGTCGAATTGCACCTTTTGCGATTGCGCTTTATCGTATCGCGGCATTACTGCTCGCTTTGGTCGAGAGCAGAATATGGAATCGGTGGGTTCAGGAGGGTAATACGGAACGCCGTGCTAGGTCCCAACGGCCTCGTATCACTAGCAGTCGAGATGACAGGCATCTTATCCGCATGGCTGTAATGGATCGTGCAGCCACGTCTCAATCACTGAGTCAACAGATGGGGACGTTTGCAAGACAACAACCATCTGCATGAACAGTTCGACGACGTTTGCAACAGCATGGACTATCAGCTCGGAGACCATGGCTGCGGTTACCCTTGACGCTGCATCACAGACAGGATCGCCAGTGATGGTGTACTCAACGACGGACCTGGGTGCACGAATGGCAAAACGTCACTTTTTCGGATGAATTCAGGTTCTGTTTGCAGCATCATGATGGTCGCATCCGTGTTTGGCGACATCGCGGTGAACGCACATTGGAAGCGTGTATTCGTCATCGACATACTTGCGTATCACCCGCGGTGATGGAATGGGATCCCATTGATTGCACGTTTCGGTCACCTCTTGTTCGCATTGACGGCACTTTGAACAGTGGATGTTACATTTCAGGATAATACACGACCCCATGTTGCAGGTCCTGTACGGGCCTTTCTGGATACAGAAAGTGTTCGACTGCTGCCCTGGCCAGCACATTCTCGAGATCTCTGAACAATTGAAAACGTCTGGTCAATGGTGACCGAGGAACTGGTTCGTTACAATACGCCAGTCACTACTCTTGATGAACTGTGGTATCGTGCTGAATCTGCATGGGCGGCTGCACCTGTACACGCCATCCAAGCTCTGTTTGACTCAATTCCCAGGCGTATCAAGACCGTTATTACAGCCAGAGGTGGTTGTTGTGGGTACTGATTTCTCAGGATCTATGCACCCAAATTGCGTGAAAATGTAATCACATGTCAGTTCTAGTATAATGTATTTGTCCAATGAATACCCGTTTATCAGCTGCATTTCTTCTTGATGTAGCAATTTTAATGGCCAGTAGTGTATATTTTGTAGCTGCTGTAGTCGCCGCAGTGCCTATTCAAGAAACAGTGCATTCTGCGTCTGAGCAACGTAGGCACTGCGATATCATATTCTGTGAAAGATGTTGAAAATTTGATATCTGACGGAGCAAGTAAAATTATTGCGATAGTGGACTGGGATATTAAGGATGCAGTCAACAGATATGTAGCGAGATAGCGTCATGCAAAATCTGCGCATGATGATTACCTTTCGGGCCAAGGGTGGAAGCATATCCGAGACGGCTAAGTTTGTGAACTGTTTGCGTGCCGCCATGGTTAAAGTAGACAGTGCATGGCAAGGTGGTGCTGTCCAAAACCGGCCCCGAGTCATCTGTGATGCTCCACGGGTCGAGGATGACCGGGGTGAACGATGGCAGCAGTCATGTTGAAACACGTATGTTGTGTGGCGGCGATGGCGAGACATTGCAGAGTCTCTGACCAGAGAGCTGTTTGTAGTTCCTAGTCTGCGCTTGACTGCGCGAGAGTGCAGTTCAGTTCAGTTGCGAAGCAGTTGCGGTCGAGTCGCAGTAGAGTTCAGTTGCATGTAGGGAGTTAGCTGTTGTGTGAGGAGTCGGCGGGCGTCGACATGGCACTCTGGTCAAGATTCACGACAAGGTATATTTTTAGTAAGGTAATGAAGCAGCATTGCGCACATCTGATAATGTAATGTAAATTAACTGTAACTAATTTGTTCAAGAACCGCCCCAATAATAATTTTTGTTTTCAAACCAAGCACTTTAACAAAACAAACATTTTATTGAACGAATATTTGCCTTCCATTTCCTTTAAAGAAAAATTTACTGAAGTTCAAACAATGTTTGCGATGCATTTCCCCCAAGCTATGGCGAAAAATAAGAGAAGATGCAGTTTTATTAAGGTAAGAATTTCAGTTTAATTAGTGAACAGGGCCTAAGATGGACAGTTCGGTCTATTTGCGTTTTCATTGTCACTGAGATTTTATTATCACTGAATTGACTTTCATTTTTGTGGAGAGCTTATACCTGGGTCAGATTGCTAATTTTTATTTAACTGTCATTGTCTTTAAATTTAATTGCTGGGAGGTTACAATTAGCTCTATGTCTATTCTCATTTAAAATATTATCTTTTAAATTTTTGCGGGGAGGTTACACTTGGCGACACCCGGTCCAGGATCGTATTTCGTTGAGAATCTTCTGAAAAGTAGTCAGATATCTGCTCTTATTTGCTTATATATAATTAGCACTTGGCGCAACGCTTTTACTAATTTTGTGACTTTCTTTCCTCAGATCATCGGCAATTCGTTGCTCTGTTGTATTTGTGTTTGTTGCTTTTTGCATTTTGTGCTTATTTCATTTGTGAATAATTGTGACTATTGTAAAAATGCCGCGAAAGACTATGAATAGTGTATCGCGAGGTATTATGAATGAAATTACCGACTTAAACAACGTGACCCATAGTAATTGTGACACGCAGTGTAATGATGACAATCCTGCGTTCACTGACAATCAATGTGTTCCAACCACTAATGATGACTTTTATCTTAATGATGAACAAACGAACTCAATTGTCTCCTATGTTAATTTGACGACAATTGATGACGCGGGGCGTTCTGTTGGAATGGGCGCTGCCCAGCTTAACAGACCCGGTTTGGAAAACTCAAATAACGGACACACAAATTTGTCTAATGAAAATGAACAGGATACACCAAGTAGGACGGATTTATTTAATTCCGAAATAGTGACCGACAGTGTACATCCGACTGATAAACCTTTTTGTAAATTACAGAATGACCAAATGGACACACAAAACGCGACAATTGCAAATACACCGTCAAACAGTACAGAGAATGGAGTAGATAATGTTACATTGGGTCAAATTATGGCAATATTGCTACAAAATAGTAAAAAACTAGACAATACTGATGAAAAATTCAAACAACAGAGTGAAGAGTTCAGACTACTTAGGGAACAGAACAAACAAGATAACGAAAATCTCAACCAATACTTAAATGAAAAATTAGACAACAATTCCAGACAGCTTAGTGAACAGATTAGAGCCGTTGCCGCACAATGTCATGATACTAAGCAACAGTTACGCGAGGAAATTGAGGCTTGTTCAAAGAAAAGTAGCGAAGAACTTAAATCTGTTGCTCAGGAATTAAGGGATATGCAAACAGCCACAACAGAAACACTTAGAGACGAAATAAGTGCAGTCGGTAAACAATGCTCTGAAAAGGCTACACAATTACGCGACGAGTTTAAAGCAATGACAGCAGAACTTTCGCGCACAATGGATGAAAAAATTGACGCGAAATTCGACCAACAGAACTCTCAGATTAACGAACGTCTTAGTCTTCACATACAAAACAGTGATACGCGTTTCCGCAAATTCATACAGGATCAAAATAAAGTAAAACGACAAGTAATGGAAACAATCACAGCACAGAGACAGGAAGACAAACGTAAAATGTTTGCGAAGGCAAAAACATATGTAGACAACAATATTGCTACGGTATCGGACAAAATTAATACCATCGAACAGTTGAACGCGGAATTACGTGATGAGATTTCTGACCTTAAATCAAAAACAGATACACACACAGCAGATATTCAGACAGTGACCGACAGATTCGAACAATTAGAACTAACACAGGAATCTGATGTCGTCAAAGCTGACGTTAAAAAACTGAACGAAACTACACGTAAATTGCAAAAACAGATTAATAGTACTGACACTATAAACGATGATCAGGTTAAAATACTGACTGAAAAATATGATGAATTGGCCAGTCGTATTGACGTTATCGAAAGTACTAATGACAATAAATCAGACGATACTGCACCGGTTTCATTTAATCAAACACCAGAATTCCAAAATTTGCAGCAAACAATTAATGAGATAGATTCGTCTAATGACACGTTGCGTAGAATTTGTCAAGTTTACAACAAGAAGTAACAGAGATGAAAAGTATTTCAGTTAATAACACATCACAGCAGACGCCACTTTGCGAACATTTGTCAGACTCGCGCAGCGCGTATAATTTGGGTAATCTACAGGGAGTACGGGACTTAGATTCCGAACAGCCACAGTTTAACAGATTCTCTTACAATCCTGAACCTGTTCCATCACACAGAGACGATGATTTTGATTACAAACATTTTCTGTCAGTAAGAAAATTTAAAGTATTTAAGAATGACAGAACACAGATTCACCCACTGGATTGGATTCAGCAATTTAGCTTTGCTTTTCCACCGACTTGGCCCGTAACATACAAACTTGAATTTATTTGCAGCCTTTTGGAAGGCGAACCGGCAACTCGTATGCGGCCGATCGCGAGACAATGTTATTCAGTAGAAGAGTTTCAAAATGCCTTTCTGTCAGCGTATTGGTCGAAGACGACACAGCGCGGAATTAAAGATCAGTTAATTAGTTTACCGAATTATGAGAACTCCAATTTTCCCAGTGTGACGCAATTTTTTGAGCACATGGTGCAACAAAACCAGTACTTAAGTGAACCGTACAGTGAATCTGCACTTATTCAATTATGTATTTCTAAATTACCACGGTCATTAAGAGTGTCACTTCTGACGGGTCAGCAAAAAGAAAACATTTCGGCATTTAGGGATCCTGATTATTCCCTTGTAAACAAAAATTTTTCGTATAATAACCAAGGTCAACAAACATACAGCAGTTATGATCAGACACGTAATTTTAATAGGAAAGGCAACAGACGCTTTAGGAATGACAACCACCAAAACTTTAATAACAGACAAAATACTAATTATCAATATCGTCAAAATTTTGAGCAACAGGAATCACATTTTGGTAACGATAGACGTTTTCCACCGCAACAGCATGAAAGTCAGCCGGTTAGAATACCTAACCAACAATGTAATGCGCAAGGTCAACCTAACTTTAATGTTTCGCCGCGTGCACGTATAGTCCCAGGTACAGCAAATAGTAACGCACGGCAGCAAGGAAATAACTACGTACAGAGAAGACAGTATTTCAATTCCTATCGCAATGCACCGTATAGGAATGACTATCACGACAGACGTAAAAACAATGAACACAATTATCAGCGTACGTTTAATAACAGTAGATCTTATGAGCAACAAAATGATCAGGAACAACATATTCTCATGAATGAACCCGACAGTAGGTATCATCCAGAGCGTAATACGTCTGGAAGAAGTAATAGAACAGTTCAAATTGTAGAAATGCCACAACATCCTCCAGATAATAATAACACGTCAGATAGAATCTGACTGGATACTGTACAGGTTGCATCTTCCAGCGACGTAAGCAATAATTCAGATACACAGAATGTTATTCACGAAAATGTTATTACTTTCGACGACATCCGAGACACTCTTTTACAGGAAAGACCAGTTGTTCAAAAAACCATTTCACATCCTGTCATCGAAATTAAAATTGGTTCATCGAAATTTTCAGCAGTAATCGATTCCGGATCACCTATGTCAGTAATAAATGAAGAAACTTTTAACGAGTGTAACAAAGAGAATACCTAACCCACATTACCTTTAGGCAAAACGAAAGTGAAAGGAGCAGTATCGAGTAAAGGAGTAGACGTTAAATTACAGACGCATTTATCATTTTGTATTGCAGGTCACACATTTCACTCAAATTTTTGGATTGTTCCTTTATTGACAACAGACGTAATTTTAGGTACTAATTTTCTCGTACAACACGACGCAGTGGTAGACGAAAATGTACAATTGGCTTTAGAATTTCAGCATTCTTTATCTGCGGAAGAACAAACAATTAACCGCACAAAGGTCATTTCCGCAACACGTAACATAGACTGTAATTCTGCATTGTTCACAGACACGTACGTACATAACTATAACACTCCAGACGAAGCTGACTACGACGTTATGCAGATGATTTCTGATAAAGTTAAACAGAGCAGTGCAAATACAGACGACGAACGCACGCAATTACACAAAATTCTTTTACAGCAAGCTCCAGTTTTCGACAATGTTCCTGGTACTACGTCCGGATTTATGTATGAATTTCAAGTCAAACAGCATGACACATTTAAAGTTAAGCATTATCCTATTCCGTATATTCATAGAGAACAGGTTAAAAAAGAATTGCAGGATATGCTTGACCAAGGAATTACTGAGCCAGCAGTTAGTCCGTACATAAACCCGCTGCATATTGTTAAGAAAAAAGATGGCTCACTTCGCCTCGTACTTGATTCACGTCACATCAATGACATAATCATTAATGAAACAGATCGACCACAGGCACTAGAGGAACTTCTCCAGAAATTTCACGGTACTGCTATTTATTCCACATTAGATTTGAAATCAGGATTTAGGCAAATTCAACTTCATCCGAATTGCAGAAAGTACACAGCTTTTCTCTTTTTTTTGGTGACTGTTATCAGTTTTGCAAATTACCATTCGGCTTAACCATCTCTTCTGCGGCTTTTATTCGCGGTTTGAACACTATACTTCCGACAGAACTTAAAGACAGAATTACGACGTACGTAGATGACATTCTTATCGCAGAAGCTAACTGGTGTGAACACAATCTGATTCTTGAACAACTATTGCAAACTTTTCATGCACAAGGACTCACATTTAATCTCAGTAAATCGCATTTTGGTAAAACTTCTATAAATTTTCTTGGACACGTAATTTCAGCAGAAGGCATTGCGCCAGATCCGGAAAAACTTCAAGCTCTACGTGACATTACTGTTCCTACAACGAAGAAACAATTACGTAGTTTTTTGGGATTAATTAACTTTTTTCGTAAATTTATTCATCACTCTGCATTAGACACACCCAGATTATGCCAATTGACAGGTAAAAACACTATTTGGTCCTGGGATAAGCAAGCACATTCTGAATTCGTGAACCTGAAACATGCTTTGTTGAATGCTCCACTTTTATCGCACCCAGATCTTACTAGAAATTTTTCCATTGCCACCGACAGTTACAACACTGCTTTAGGCGTACATATTTTTCAGGAAATTGAAGAAGATGGCTCAACAGTAATTAAAAATATCGCATTTGCAAGCCGCATTTTGTCACCTGCTGAAAGAAATTACTCCGTTACAGAACTTGAAACATTATGTGTTGTTTGGGCATTTACGAGATTTCGACACTTTCTTTATGGCAGACATACCACCGTTTACACGGACCACAGAGCGATACAATTTTTACTTTCAGCTAAATTTACTCACGACAGGTTAAGTAGATGGAAACTTTATTTACAGGAATTTAATTTTACAATAGTTCACATTCCCGGAACACAAAATGTTGTAGCATATGCATTATCTCGTTCTCTCAGCAACAATCAGCAAGACGTAGCAACCAACTTCTGCAAAGCAAATTTCAGCGTTATGTACATTCAGCAAGTTGGATTTGAAAATTTCATTTCATCGTCATTACAGGACATAGCATGAGAGCAAAGTAAAGACAATGTGTGGAAAGAAATTAAACACCTTTGGCAAAATAAGAATAATGTTACGATTAGGAACCACTACACTGTACGCAATGACATTCTGTTTCGCCGCTCTCATCCAAACAGCAACAATTGGTTATTATGCATTCCTGACGAACTGGTTAACAAATTAATCTGGTACACACATTTAAGTTATGCACATTATGGAGCCAGAAAATGTTTTCTTATACTGAGACACAACTGTTATTTTACCAACATGGAAAAACGTATACGACGAGTTTTAGCGTAATGTAAAATTTGCCAGAAAGCTAAGTCAGACACCACTTCACACATTCCTCCATTATATCCCATTGTACCTGTTAAATTAAGACATATGGCCGCAGTAGACATTTTTGGTCCAATTCCGAGAACTAACAGAGGTTTTTGCTACATTTTTGTCGCTGTTGAACTCACTTCAAAATTTGTTACTTTCACTCCGTTACGCAAAGCTACTGCTAAAACCGTTTCGAAAGCATTTGTAAAACATTTTCTATTTCATGTAGGGCATGTGATGAGAGTAATTTCCGATAATGGATCACAATTTCGTTCTGCTATATGGACACGCATGTTACGAGCTAGAAACGTTTCTCCAATTTATATATCCAAGTACCATGCTTCTTCGAACCCTTGTGAACGATTAATGAAAGAAATTGGTAAACTGTGTAGAATATACTGCCACAAAAGACATATTGATTGGGACACACACATATTCTCATTCCAAGATGTATTTAATTCCATTCCAAATGAATCCACTATGCTATCTCCGTCTGTTATACTGAAAAACGTTGAACCACCAAACAAAATTAAAGAATCAGTAACATTTCCTACATCTCGTCGATTACGACACCACGAAATAATTAACATTGCGCTGAACAACATCAAACGTGCCGCAGAGCGCTGGAGAAGACAGCAAAAACAGGTTTGTACGCGCCGAGACTTTCACATTGGACAGAAGATATTAGTACGAACACACTATTTATCCAATAAAATAAAAGGTAAGTGCAGTAAATTTGAACTTCTATACGCAGGTCCATATCGGATTCGCAGCATTCCTCACCCCAATGTTGTTCACGTCGAAACTCTGAGAACCAGAAAATCGAAAGGCAACCACCATTGGTCAAATATTAAACCCTTTATTGAATGAAGACACTTTATGATTCAACACACTATGATGCCATTTACTAATTTTATGATCATTTCTGCAATTATATTTATGTGACTAATTATTGATGACTATCGTATTTTTTCTTGGCAAGTGCCCGGCAAGGTAAGGTTAGCAGGTCGCTCTTCTTGTCGTTACACATCAGACCGTGCATATTTTCCAGATGAACTTACGCATTTTATGAATAATTATGCAATTCTATGTAGTTACGTATTAATTTTATCAAATTCTCTCTCCATTAAAGTCTTTAATTCTCGCCTCTATTAACTACACTACATACAAGCTGAACACAACGAACGTCACATTTTGTCTTTTTTACGATTGTTCTCATGTTTTGTTTGTATGCACTGTGAAATAGTTAAGGTATAACACACCAGTTATCTGTGACATTTTTTTGCCCTGTGATATCTCAACATCGTGACTATTTTGCATTTTTCTTCTTTTTTTTCTGCTGCATTGTGATATTCTCTGTACATTTTTTGCCTTTGAACACTGTCTATGCTTTTGACATATTACGTTTTCTGTCATGCTATGCTGTATGCTTAATTGTGTCACCATTAACCGGTCATTATGTAGTGGGTATATGATTGAAATGCAAGGCATTAATCTTTGTTCATCAATTTCAGAAAGAAATGATACGTAAAGGAAATAAATTAAACAGAAATGGGAATTTCAACTACGGAATAGACGAAAGAAGATACAAACACTTTATGAGGAAGAGTAAATGGATCAGAATTAACAAGCATTAACAAGAATATACTATACACATCGTAGAATAGCAGTCTTAACTAATTTTTTCTTTCAGAATACAAGGCGATTGATGCAGGCTCTCAGACAGAACTACACATCTTAGTTTTAAGTGATGAAATATGCTAGAGATAAGGAATAGTTGTGTAATGAATAATGAAGTGATTTTTTGCAGATGATAATGAATGCTGATGAAGAGTAATGATGAACAATATGCTACTATGAATAATGAAGTTTTTCTTTACAGGTGATGATAATAATGAAGTTATGAAAATATGGATAATGAAGTTTTTCTTTACAGATGAGGATGATGTTGAAGTTTATGTATTTATGCTATGTAGTTATTTAAGTATTTGTTGCAGTTTGTTTTGACAGTATGTTTTATATCGTATGGTATGATGACTGAAGGTTTTGGAAAAGACAGCTATGGAACACATTTTTATACACATTTCACTACCTGTTAATTCGAAGTTCACTACTTTTCAGCATAGTCTGCGTTTCTTCTTTCAGCTCAATAATCCATTTTGTATTTTTTTTTCTTTTTCAGGAGAAGCTTTTCATGATACTTACTAAACCTGTTACTTATTAAACCTATACTAGTACTTGCATTTTTTTTACCCACTTGTGTCACAACCTTGCTACAGCTGACTCATGACGAATGACGTTACACATTCTTCATTTACAGGAACAACCCAGAAGCAATTTTTTTTTCTCTTCTTGCTTTCCCTTATAATTACCCAAAGCAATGCATTGCTAACAAACAATCACGAGTTCCAAATAATGCTACCCATTTAAGAGAGTTCTGAATAATACTGAATGGTGAACAATGTTTTATACTATTCAATACTTGCTGGCCATTAAGTGCCGATAATTAATATAACTAAATGAATTATGTTATTAATTATGCCATTAATTAGCTCCTGTTTTCAATGATGACTTTTCATGTTTTGGTAACTGGCCAATGAGTGCCAATAATTAATGTAACTATATAAATTATGTTATTAATTATGCCATTAATTAGCTCCTGTTTTCAATGATGACTTTCCATGTTTTGGTAACTGGCCACTGAGTGCCAATAATTAAATTAAGTAAATAAATTATGTTAATGATTATGCCATTAATTAGCTCCTGTTTTCAATGATGACTTTTCATGTTTTTGGTAACTGGCCAATGAGTGCCAATAATTAATGTAACTATATAAATTATGTTATTAATTATGCCATTAATTAGCTCCTGTTTTCAATGATGACTTTTCATGTTTTGGTAACTGGCCACTGAGTACCAATAATTAATGTAACTAAATAAATTATGTTAATAATTATGCCGTTAATTAGCTTCTGTTTTCAATGATGACTTTTCATGTTTTTGGTAACTGGCCAATGAGTGCCAATAATTTGTATAAGTCAATGAATTATGTTAATGCTATGCCAATAATTGACTCTCCTTTTCAATGATGACTTCTGATGAACATTATTCTGTCATACTAAATATGCTTTGTAACTGGCCAAGGACTGCCACTGTTTATTGTAATACGATTACCCATGATGCCAATAATTTAATTTTATGAACATTATTCTGTAATACTAAATACATGGTACAGAAATGTTCAATAACTGGACTATGAATGCCGCAAACTACTAATGTAATCAAGACTAGTCTGTGACTTAATGTCCTTCACCTTCTGACCGAACTACCTGGAATTACTGTAATATCCATTTGTCCTGTCCATCCTCATAATCATGGAGCACTATATTTGGTTTTTGCACTAATTCTACGATGGTGTGCCTTGTAAGAGCGTGGTGTTGACACGACATGCTGTCCACCACCGTGAGCGATGAAGACGTTATTATGGTCCCACTGTTTGGTGTACCTGATGTACTGCCAAAATGATAACAGGAAATATTACTACGACATTTCAGTGTCTTGGATACGCTGATAAATACTTCTGGGAAAAGATCTGCAAATTGTCTCACTTGGTGTTGTACTCCTATGGAAAGATATGGACTTTCAGTGCAGCTGCGTGCAACCTAAGTGCTACAACCATGATGCAATCCTTCCTATCCCTTCCCTAATTCTTGTAAAATGAAAAAGTCATATACAGTGCGTGTGCACTTCCTTTCTTTTGTTAATAAGATCAGTTATCCTGAAATGTGCACTTTCTCACACTCCTTGATTTGTTTGTTTGTTGTAGAAAAATACTAGAGAGTACTACAGTCCGTGTGCACTTTTGTCATTTGTCAATATAATTTGTACCCTTTAGGTTTATTTGTCGTTAAAATATTAGAGAGTTTTTCAGGGCGTGTGCACTTTATGCCATTTGTACTCATTCGTATATATTTTGTGACTTTCTGATATGCTCTGCACTACAGTGCGTGTGTATTTTTCCCGTTTATTAATATATTTTCTGATTTGCTGATATATTCTCAACTGCACTGCATGTGCACTTATGTCACTTGTCAAAATGATTTTTTTTTACCTTTGCGTTTTTTTGTTATGAAAATGCTAAAGAGTTTTTCAGTGCATGTGCACTTATGTTATATGTTAATATGTTTTCTACTGAACTTCAGTGCCTGTGCACTTTTCTCATTTTTCAATATGATTTGTACTCATTCTGTATACCTTTTATGATTTCTTGATATGTTCAATACTTCACTGCGTATGCACCTATGTCATTTGTTACTCATTGTATATACATTTCGTCATTTGCTGATATGTTCTGAACTGCAGTGCATGTGCACTCATGTCACTTGTCAACATGATTTTTTGCCATTCTGTTTATTTGTTCTGAAAATGCTAAAGAATTTTTTCAGTGCGTGTGCACTTTGTTATCTATCAAATAATTTGTATATACATTTTTCTGATTTCCTGATATGTT
Organism: Schistocerca nitens; assembly: GCF_023898315.1. NCBI lineage: Eukaryota > Metazoa > Arthropoda > Insecta > Orthoptera > Acrididae > Schistocerca > Schistocerca nitens. The sequence goes on along the minus strand of NC_064621.1, from coordinate 474,866,558 downwards.
TTGTACTTATATTTTGTCTTTGTCTGAAATGTTTTGTACTCGGTGCATGTGCACCACATTTAATTCATGTATTACATCTGTATATATGTTGTAATTGTAAATTTAATTAGTTAAGAAAAATTTTGCCGCGCTTGGCAAGTCCAAATGACTCACCACCGCTGCCAAATTTTTGCCCCCCCCCCCCCTCCAGTGGAGGGTTATGAAACACGTATGTTGTGTGGCGGCGATGGCGAGACATTGCAGAGTCTCTGACCAGAGAGCTGTTTGTAGTTCCTTGTCTGCGCTTGACTGCGCGAGAGTGCAGTTCAGTTCAGTTGCGAAGCAGTTGCGGTCGAGTCGCAGTAGAGTTCAGTTGCATGTAGGGAGTTAGCTGTTGTGTGAGGAGTCGGCGGGCGTCGACATGGCACTCTGGTCAAGATTCACGACAAGGTATATTTTTTAATAAGGTAATGAAGCAGCATTGCGCACATCTGATAATGTAATGTAAATTAACTGTAACTAATTTGTTCAAGAATCGCCCCAATAATAATTTTTGTTTTCAAACCAAGCACTTTAACAAAACAAACATTTTATTGAACGAATATTTGCCTTCCATTTCCTTTAAAGAAAAATTTACTTAAGTTCAAACAATGTTTGCGATGCATTTCCTCCAAGCTATGGCGAAAAATAAGAGAAGATGCAGTTTTATTAAGGTAAGAATTTCAGTTTAATTAGTGAACAGGGCCTAAGATGGACAGTTCGGTCTATTTGCGTTTTCATTGTCACTGAGATTTTATTATCACTGAATTGACTTTCATTTTTGTGGAGAGCTTATACCTGGGTCAGATTGCTAATTTTTATTTAATTGTCATTGTCTTTAAATTTAATTGCTGGGAGGTTACAATTAGCTCTATGTCTATTCTCATTTAAAATATTACCTTTTAAATTTTTGCGGGGAGGTTACAATGTGTACGGTGAAATAACCGTGCAACTGTGGAGCAACTGATCGCCCAGATGAACCAACGTCTACTCAACAACTGTTCAGCGAAAGTTTCTGCGTAAGAGCCTCTAAAACAGCTTGCTGTAGGAACGTCGCCTTGTGCCTCTCAGAATGACGAGAACACCCAGGGAATGAAACGAAAACGTCCCCCAGACCATAAAGACCACAACCCTTCCCATGATTGTTCAGGATGTTTGCTGTCGGTCGTTTCACTCCGCGCACGCCAACGGCCATCTGTCCGATACACCATCAAACATGATTCATCTAAAGAACCTCATGTCACCACTCTGTAGATTTTCAGTTGCAGTACTGGTGTGCAAATTCCCGGAGTGGGTTCGTTTTTAAAAAATAGCTTCCCACAGTCAACGTGATAGAGAGTGGAAAGGAACCGTTGGAACAGTCTCGGTCTGGAGGTGATATGGTATTACCTTTCGACTTGAGACACCTGTTCAGAGGCCAGTTCTCCGAATGAGGGAGGAACTGCTGAGCCTTTGTCCCTGTAAAGCTTCAACGTAAACTGGAAATAATGGCCAGGAGGACTTTGATGAACTTCGCAATCTCTGGCATTTTGTGTATTAATTAAACTAATAATGTCAAAGCTACTTCGTCCCCACCACCTGATGATCCTTTATGTAGACAAAATACCAGTGGTGCCTGCTGGCCATGAAAAATGAATTTATAGTGTTGAAAGAATATTTAAGTTTGACGGCTTGTTAATGGATCAACTGATCAGACTGACTTAAGTATCAAATTACTCGGAATTTCATAAGGAGTCCGAATCTGTGATCGAAATCAGTTAATTAATTTTATTTTTCTGCCTGCTCTGGACCGTCGCTGTGGCCTCGCCACATCTGATATCTGTGCTTACATAAATCAATCCCTTACTGCTGCCCCCTCAAGGGTATAGATTTGGATACCACCTGTCCTCAAGAGGAACAGTCCTTAGTTCTAGTACATAACAGCACAAAATCCCATAGACAAACCAACTAAGATACGGAATATATAAAATGAAATAAAGAATGCTATCTGATACGAGTACCCCTGCAGAAAAGCCTTTACAAGGCAACTCCATATTGTAACTACAATTTGTCATCGTTGTTACTTTTTACAAGTTTCAATGTAAAATGGCAGACGAAAGACAACCTGTCCGAAGAAGTACCATTCACGAAGAGAAATTAAAACCTGCAATGTAATATCAGGAGTATGATAATGCAGAGTCCTTGGGCACTTTGTTAACGTGCACGTGACCAAGGTCATTGACCTCGTGAGGTAATCATTCTTATTAGTGATAACATAGGTGATGGCATTACCAAAAAAATGGTTCAAATGGCTCTGAGCACTATGGGACTTAACATCTGTGGTCATCAGTCCCCTAGAACTTAGAACTACGTAAACCTAACGAACCTAAGGAGATCACACACATCCATGCCCGAGGCAGGATTCGAACCTGCGATCGTAGCGGTCACGCGGTTCCAGACTGAAGCGCCTAGAACCGCACGGTCACACCGGCCGGCGATGGCACTACACTTATCAGTGAAGTCATCAATCAATAAAATCAAACAATCAATCAGACAAAAAGTAAATGAAATGAGTTGAAATGCAGCTATCTGAATTGTGCTTCACACCACCCTCCTACCTTCCCCTTCCCTGTCCTATCCTCTCCCCTCACTCCCCCCTGTCACCCAACAGTCACAGTGAAGTATTAGAAATGAAAGAGCCATTAAATAAAAATCGAGCTGTAGAACAAATCGAATATTGGCAATAGAAAATTAAAAGCCAACTCCCTTCCTCCTCCCTTCCCCTCTCCTTATTGCCAATTAATCACAGTGTAGTATTAAAAACGAAAGAGCCAATCCAAACATCAAAGACGAGGGTAATATCCAAATTGTGGTAGTGGGAAATTTAAAGACTCTCCTCCTCTTTACAACCAATCAGAATATAGTATTAAAATGCAGTGAAAAAATGGCGCCAGACGCCCAGTGAAAGATTGCCAACCCCAACTTGAAACTCAAAATAATCATTATTTTCTAGGAAGACAAAGGATATTCAATGTTTGCAGTATAACATTTGTGTCAAGTTACAATATTTATCTACATATACGGACTTGTGATGTAATATTAAAGCGATTCCCGGTCAGAGCTGTGCATTATTTATGTAATATTGTTTTCTGATACATAGCTCTGAAATAATATTAAAATTACTACAAAGTCAAACATACGCATTATGTATGTAAAATGGTATACTCAGTTATTGTGTATGCAAAAAATGGCTCAATGGCCCTGAGCACTATGGGACTTAACTGCTGTGGTCATCAGTCCCCTAGAACCTAGAACTACTTAAACCTAACTAACCTAAGGACATCACACACATCCATGCCCGAGGCAGGATTTGATCCTGTGGCCGTAGCGGTCACGCGGTTCCAGACTGTAGCGCCTAGAACCGCACGGCCACTCCGGCCGGCCTTGTGTATGCACATATTTCTATGTTTCACGTACCAAATTCTGTCCTCATTATATATGAAGTCTCTCTATTCTACAGGCCTTTCACCTTAATCACAAACATACGACCTCTCTCACGCAAGTAATCACTGCTCTCTTTATATCATGCATCACATTATGTATTCCTTTCACATGCCATCTTCACACAAAGTAATCTTCTGTCTCACACACACACACACACACACACACACACACACACACACACAAAATGTACCGTTGTTATAAATACCGAAAAATGTATCTACTTTCTCTAAAAGCTTATCAAATAGTAATCTTCTGTCTCACACACACACACACACACACACAAAATGTACCGTTGTTATAAATACCGAAAAATGTATCTACTTTCTCTAAAAGCTTATCAAATTGCCCTGAAAACTGGAACAAATTCCGCTGAATCTGTAACAATTTTCGCAGAAAACTTTCGTTTCCTGTACATAAGATGAAGAAGTGCTGACAGTTCCTAAGATAAGCATAGTAAAGCGCATGCTTACTAGATTTTTTTGCTTGAAATGATCATTCCTGTTGTATCCCCGAATTCTAATCATACCTCCTGCGACATTTTTTCCATACAATGTTTTTTACGTACCATGTTTTTTCATGTTTTTCCATAATTCACGTTTTTGTAAGTATTTTCAAGATTGACGTTACATTTCCACAGTCAAATTTTTTCAAGCGTTTACGTTATTTGCATGTATTTACTTTACTTATAGACATCACTTTTGATGCAGTAATGTCCTCAGACAAGTGTATTACTTTATTGGGAAGTAGATGTCATTCCCTGCAAATTGTTCTTGCCTTCGGATCCAGCATTTAATTCCTGTAGTCGTTGTTGGTAAGCCAATTTGCGGAAGATTCTAACGGTTTGACGACTAAGAGTGTGTGAAGTGTATGTGCAAACTTCACACTTCTCTTATACGAGTCGACTTACTTGGTCTACACAGCCGATCTTCTTCTCTCGATAGCCGGCTTCTGGAATCTCTATAAACTTCCTCTCGGAAGAATGATGCTAGATACAGGAACCTTAAAGACTCTCTCTCTACTTACGAAATAATTAGGTACTCGAAGAATACTTTTCAACAACTATCGGTATATTTGAGCTTCATAAAGAACAAAATTCACATGTCGCACATAGACATTAGACTTCTTGTAAGTCACTCGTATCGTCTCACATTAGAAACAGATTTAAGTACATTTAGCAAAGAGTTGGCTTAACAACCATAACTCTATTACAAACAAACCGTAAACTACGGCTTGCCTCCAGCAAGTTCAAGATAAGAGCTTTCTTTCACACTTCAGAACCTCCGTTATTCTTGTTATTTATAAGAATGGTCACTCATACGATTAGCACAGAATAACCTAGAAGTTCCATGGTTCTTCCGTATACTTTCACTAGATTTTCCGTGGATCGCCCGGCAAGTACTTGTTGGTGCCGTTTGTCCGCCGCGTCTACCTTCTGCTCGCGACTAATTTCACACCTGCACATACGAACATGTGACGCGCGTTAGGTAGGATTCTAGCATCCCATCTTGTGTTAGAGAAGGCAGAAGGCCGAGTGGTTCTAGAATTTACGCAGAAATTCTCGAAACACTACAAGAGTGCTCTACGCCTTTTGTCTGGGTGTCATGTTCCTAGACTTCCTCTCAAGTTCACACGTTTTTGGTCACAGGATCACAAATTCTGCAATTGGCTCAGCACTCAGTTCGTCCCTTATTATGAGAAACACTTGTTTATTCACCAGCACAATAACATATTTGTTATTCGCTTGGAATTCCGAAATAGCAAAGTTTGTAAGGGCATCACTCCTTTTATCCTCGTAGGTATTTGGAGCTTTTATGCGATGTATCTCAGTATCCGTATAGCATACATTTACAGAATGTGGCGAGAATTTGTTCAAAGCATATGCATAATGGAAACCGAGAATGGACTTTTCCAAATAACTAAAGTTCTCATTTCACCCAGGACTGATTTATCAAAGACTGTTTTTAGTCCGCTCAGTTACAAGCTCGTCTCAACATTTGTTTTTCCGGTATTATTAACCCTTGAGTAGTCGCGGGGGTAAGATGTCTACCAGCGATTTTCTTCCTTGTTGTGGTTGTTGACTGTTTGGATTGTCAACAGACGTGAGTTTGCATAGCTTCAAGTGCCACTTTATAGGTAAGTTTTTTGAACTTGACTATTGTTTGGGAGTGTAAAAATGAGTTTGCCCACATTGTGTACTCTGGATGACAATTGCCACCCACACGACTATCGTAGTTACCATTTCCAAATCCATTTCGACAGGTAAGTTATTTACTTTTCTATGTTTAACATTTATATTATTGAATTTGTACTAAATATTGTACAATATGCTACACACTTCATCCATATTTGTATAGATCTTAGCATTTTCTTTGAATCCCTACAATCACGATTACTGATATTTCTGCACTGTAATGTTTGTACCAAGTAAAGGTAGGAAATCTTGAGAAAACTTCAGGTCCAGCATTTTTGTTGGCTTGGTTTGACGAACCTAGTGATCTCATCTTCTCTGACGATTCTGAAGGTGGACGAGACACTGCAGTGCTTAGAGGATGCCATTCAGTTTCTGAATAAGAGATGTCACAGGATGACGAAAGGGTGTTTTAAGTGACGATGCAAATGAAAGGTTTTGCTAGGGTAAAGATGACTACAAAATAACTGAAAAAGAAGCCCCCAACCTCCATATATACTCGGGCAGACAATATAGTCACATCTGCTTGGACAGCGAAACGGAGTCCGAGAAATAAACTCTGAAGTTGGACTGTTTCGGCTTTTGTTTGGTGATAATTTCATTAGTCTAATAACCAGTCGTACAAACAATTACAGAGAAATTGCCAGGTCACGTATTGGCAGGATCACAATGAGATCATCTAGGAGAAACACTCATCAAATGTGGAGCAATTCAGAAAGGCAGTGGTCAAGAATCATATTTCAAATAACTTCCGGGAATTCAGCCAGGTAACACTTTCAGCGACCGCCGATATTTCGGCGGGAGAACACCCCGCCATTTTCAAGGCAAAATGGCGGGGTGTTCTCCCGCCGAAATATCGGCGGTCGCTGAAAGTGTTACCTGGCTGAATTCCCGGAAGTTATTTGAAAGTTGTATACGCCAGGAGAAACTCAGGTCTCAAGAATCATATTATTTATCAATGAGTCAACAAATATTTCGCTTTTTCTTATAAGGCTTACGTTTTGATGATGTAAGATACAGAAACTTGAGAATGGAATCTGGTAAGCTAGCTCCCATAAAAGTGTTTGAAATAGTAGCACATAAATGACAGAAATACTTCTACCTTACTGTAGATGACTATAGTATGTTAGTCGTTATGGTTTGTTATGGGCGACTGTTCTTTTCGGCAGCTCATACTACCTAGCAATCTTGCAGAGTACACGCTGTAAACATTTGCTTTATTTGTTGCCTAGATAGCATGCATAGTAAATTTAGAAAATTTTGTGGATTCGCAGCCTGATGTATCGCACAAACAAAGCGATGTTTGGTTTTTCAAACTCTAAGTGGAATCGGTTCATGTGGAGTTTGGAGAGGTACAGAATACAAATACCGATATAAGCAGGCTTCGTGAAGTACACTGAAACATTAACCATTCTCATTCAGGATTTTGTCTCACTTAAAATTTGGCTCGTGATGTAATTTGTTATGCCATATTGCCCATTCTAGCAGGAAGCTAAATGAATTTCACAGTCCGCAGCTCGTGGTCGTGCGGTAGCGTTCTCGCTTCCCGCGACCGGGTTCCCGGGTTCGATTTCCCGCGGGGTCAGGGATTTTCTCTGCCTCGTGATGACAGGGTGTTGTTAGGTTTAAGTAGTTCTAAGTGCTAGGGGACTGATGACCATAGATGTTAAGTCCCATAGTGCTCAGAGCCATTTGAACCATTTTTTTGAATTTCACACTGATTTCTGGCTTTCTCCATGGTCTTTCAGAAAAGTGAATTATTAATTAATTTACAAAAATTGTTTTCGAAATCACATTTCACGGGAGCCCTCTTTTCAGTATTAACATCAATGTGCTCCTCCAAACAGGGATGCTTCCAAAGAGATGCTATGGGTGAGTCTAACAGTTTACATCCGCAACATGAGACTCTTCTGGAAGTTTCTATAGTGTAGAATGTATCTCTGTTTATTCTACAGCGTTGCCATTAGCTTGGAGACGGAACTATTTTTCTGGACTAGACACTCTGGTCACAGTGACAAGTAGCTCATGTCATGCAAACTGGTGGGATGTTCCAGGTCTACTTCTAGGACATATCCCTTGCTGCATCGACAGGTATATCTTGTATCTCGTCTTTCAGTCTCATTATTTTATCTTTGGCCAGATACTGGAACCTTACAGGTGATGAGATTGTGGTACGGCGTTCCCATGGATATCGTTTACATCCAAGTAAAGGATGTAACTCAGATCGTCTGATGGTCTGTACTCCTCTTCACTCATCTTTGGGTTATTTGCCCTGATGTACCTGTGGACTCTCTGGCAGTGTCAGTTACTAATCCTGCATTCGAAAAACTGTAGCATATCAATATCAGCCAACCTTTCGATGTTGATATGTGTCGTTTTCAACATTTTATATAACGAAAGCCCAGCTGCAGTGTAATGTACCAGGGATACAATCCGGAAATTTTCAAAGGCGTCTATGAGCAAGCGCACATCTGTCTCCGTGTACAATTTAGCATGTTCTTCCAAATTAGAGGCGTCGAACATGTGCCAGACATTCATTGCCTGCCTATACTTTGCGTCTATTACGGCAGTGCCTGCAAATTTGCTGGTGAATGTGATCATATCAGACAATTTTGTTTTGCGGAGTCTTTCCATGGAATCCAGGTATCGGTTTGGGAAGACCCTTTTTCGGTCACAAGCTGAATCTTCGCATCTTCAGGAAATGTTTCGCTGGTGATATGTGTATCCTCCTGACACATTGTCTCTGCGAGCTTCTGAAGAGGTTTGTGCATGGATTGTAAGAAATCCCGGAAGTGGAGCCATATGCTCGATTTGATTCGTTTAGAGAATGAAATGTATTTTCAAACATTGTCATTTATGACACTGAACTTATCATTTGCCAGATCGAAACCTTCCACGTGCTGAACAAGAATGTGAGTGTGATTCTTGAGTTTCTCCCGCCGTATTTGATAATCAAAATCTCCACGGGTGTGCTGCCGGTCTATAGTGTCCAACGGGCACAATATTTCGGCGATCGTACATGTTGCCATCATCAGGTGAACTGACGGACTGAGCTCCTGTGAACGTGCCGGCACGGAGATCCGTACGGATCTGCTCCTGTGAACGTGCCGGCACGGAGATCCGTACGGATCTCCGTGCCGGCACGTTCACATGAGCTCAGTCCGTCAGTTCACCTGATGATGGCGACATGTTTGATCGCCGAAATATTGTGCCCGTTGGACACTATAGACCGGCAGCACAGCCGTGGAGATTTTGATTAAGAATGTGAGTATCATGGAAGACGACGAGTAGGTGTAGTGGCAGTTTGTACTTCAAGTTGCATGTTCTGTGAACTGCACCTTGGATCTTTCCTTTTAGAGGAAACTAGTCCCTACGTAGAGTTTCTGCTTTTGTGTACAGTGGCAATCCACAAATATGACATTCGGCTGCTTGCATATACAAGGCTTCATTGTCCTGAGAGTTGCTTCTTGGAATGTGGTGCAATAAAAATGTTCAAATGTGTGTGAAATCTTATGGGACTTAACTGCTAAGGTCGTCTCTAAGCTTACACACTACTCAACCTAAATTATCCTAAGGGCAAACACACACACACCCATGCCCGAGGGAGGATTCGAACCTCCACCGGGACCAGCCACACAGTCCATGACTGCAGCGCCTTAGACCACTCAGCTAATCCGGCGCGGCTGTTGTAGCAATAAAGAACATTAAGACCCCATGTAAGTTTTCCTACCTCAAAGAGCAACCTTCTCACAGGATTATCCCCAACGCATCATTCAAATACACTCCTGGAAATGGAAAAAAGAACACATTGACACCGGTGTGTCAGACCCACCATACTTGCTCCGGACACTGCGAGAGGGCTGTACAAGCAATGATCACACGCACGGCACAGCGGACACACCAGGAACCGCGGTGTTGGCCGTCGAATGGCGCTAGCTGCGCAGCATTTGTGCACCGCCGCCGTCAGTGTCAGCCAGTTTGCCGTGGCATACGGAGCTCCATCGCAGTCTTTAACACTGGTATCATGCCGCGACAGCGTGGACGTGAACCGTATGTGCAGTTGACGGACTTTGAGCGAGGGCGTATAGTGGGCATGCGGGAGGCCGGGTGGACGTACCGCCGAATTGCTCAACACGTGGGGCGTGAGGTCTCCACAGTACATCGATGTTGTCGCCAGTGGTCGGCGGAAGGTGCACGTGCCCGTCGACCTGGGACCGGACCGCAGCGACGCACGGATGCACGCCAAGACCGTAGGATCCTACGCAGTGCCGTAGGGGACCGCACCGCCACTTCCCAGCAAATTAGGGACATTGTTGCTCCTGGGGTATCGGCGAGGACCATTCGCAACCGTCTCCATGAAGCTGGGCTACGGTCCCGCACACCGTTAGGCCGTCTTCCGCTCACGCCCCAACATCGTGCAGCCCGCCTCCAGTGGTGTCGCGACAGGCGTGAATGGAGGGACGAATGGAGACGTGTCGTCTTCAGCGATGAGAGTCGCTTCTGCCTTGGTGCCAATGATGGTCGTATGCGTGTTTGGCGCCGTGCAGGTGAGCGCCACAATCAGGACTGCATACGACCGAGGCACACAGGGCCAACACCCGGCATCATGGTGTGGGGAGCGATCTCCTACACTGGCCGTACACCACTGGTGATCGTCGAGGGGACACTGAATGGTGCACGGTACATCCAAACCGTCATCGAACCCATCGTTCTACCATTCCTAGACCGGCAAGGGAACTTGCTGTTCCAACAGGACAATGCACGTCCGCATGTATCCCGTGCCACCCAACGTGCTCTAGAAGGTGTAAGTCAACTACCCTGGCCAGCAAGATCTCCGGATCTGTCCCCCATTGAGCATGTTTGGGACTGGATGAAGCGTCGTCTCACGCGGTCTGCACGTCCAGCACGAACGCTGGTCCAACTGAGGCGCCAGGTGGAAATGACATGGCAAGCCGTTCCACAGGACTACATCCAGCATCTCTACGATCGTCTCCATGGGAGAATAGCAGCCTGCATTGCTGCGAAAGGTGGATATACACTGTACTAGTGCCGACATTGTGCATGCTCTGTTGCCTGTGTCTATGTGCCTGTGGTTCTGTCAGTGTGATCATGTGATGTATCTGACCCCAGGAATGTGTCAATAAAGTTTCCCCTTCCTAGGACAATGAATTCACGGTGTTCTTATTTCAATTTCCAGGAGTGTACATTGTGACTTGAGTCAATGAGTCTACAACTTGATACACTGCCGCATATGGTACATGTCGTTCCGTGGGGGTGGGGTGAGAGGCTGTGGAATCACATTTACGACACGCCACAGGGACTAGTAAGCATTCATACTCAGCATATCCTACAAAAGGACAGTGTTTCTGTAGGTGGACATTCCTAAACATTAACAATTCTTTTCCTTAGTGGGAATTTCCGCACTCACTAGTCCCTGGTTCGAGCACACAATCAGACATCTTTTTACTCATGCATACTGAAAGATTAGAAACACCTACTCAAAAATACCCAGTCCTTTATTTTTATTCAGCCGTGAGGGAAGCTGGCAGGACATATTCTGATCCAAATGTAATGATGCTTATCAAATTAGGTTAATAACCATGAAACCTATGAGTTGAGAATGGGGCCCGCCTGCTTTGGGTAAGTAGAAAGGTCCAGCTGCTTTATGCTTCACATCTCCTGGGTTACTTTTTTGCTCATGTACAAGTACACTGTAGAAGTGAACCAAACAATTATCATTCTGATTCTCAAATTTTGGTAGCTCCCGTATTGTGACAAGCAACGAGATACCTTTAATGCCCACAGATAAGAGTTCAAATGTACCCATAAGACATCTATGATCTGAATGAGTTCTCTAATAAGCCAGAAATGATCATTATAACAATGTTAATTATTCTTATTTGGGTTTTGGACATTAATGTATGCTTTCATAGATGCAATATCTTTTTGGAGACAGATGAAGGTGGACTCCATTTAGCTGGATGAAAAACGTTTGCATACATCTAGGTGAAGTACACAGCTGAGTACCTTACCTGACCCTCTTTTCTTAATATAGTTAAAATCTCTCAGTACGACGCTCTTGTTAAAACTTCCATACAACTCTACAATTGACTCACATTGCAATATCACACAAAACTTTGACAGTGATTTTCTCTTCAGCATCATTATTACTTTCTTTGGAGGGATGCATCAGAACACAGTATAGAACTGCTTTGCATCTGATGGCAGTATACTGCTGGCTTTTGATGATTTAAGGAAACTCTATTTATAACAATGCTTCGCAAGCATGAAGAAAGATAGCCACGTCTTGGCCCCCCATGTTGGTGTTATCAGTGCAGGATTCCAAGACCCTATCCCTGAAAGCACTTGCAACCATAATGTAGTCTAATGCAGCTGTGTCACTTACCTGTTGTTAATTAACAAGGCAGGCTGTGGGGCCGCTACTACCAGGCTTGGGACTATAGTGAGACGGGTCTGGGCCAGGTAATGACGACATAGGCGGTGATGATCACATCAGTGTGTGGTCTGGTGTCAGTACTGAAGTCGAGGTGCTGCAAGCCAGCCTCCATATACATCTCGTAAAGGTGGCAATTCCAGATCTTTGTGTAGTTCTGAAACACACATATGAAAATAGTCTGTAAGTATCGTGAGGGGTTATACATATGTATATATACGTGCATGAGTACATATAAATAGAAACTTACTATACAACTCTGCCTTGTCTGATTTTGTTAAGGGCACACATCCCTATGCTGTCTTCTCATGTGAGAACCGCGTTGGGAGTGTTATGAGTTGAGGTGATGGAGATGGTACACCATACTTGTTAAGCAGTCGTGGAAATTCTGCATCATCATCACCGGTGTTGGATATTTGGCTAGGCGTCCATCTAGCAGACTGCTGTGCCTGACTCCATAGTTAGGATGCTTTTTAAGCATATATAAAACATTGACAGCACTTAGCAAATATATAACACACACACACACACACACACACACACACACACACACACACACACACACACACACACATACATACATACACACTGTATACTGTCATAATCATTGGTGGATATCTGCGATCGCATGATTATGGCATGATTAACACATCAATATATGTAATGGCATGCATGCACACCGATTCTGGGGCTAGTGATGGCGGATTACGAGCAACAGTTTCTGAGACAGGGAGAAAAGCAACTCTAGCTAAGTATGAAAAAACACAAACACTCCGACATGGATGAAGATATTTTACATACCAAGTGCAATTACATCTGGTCTCTGACTCGTATCTTTAGGACACATCAAAAAATTATCAACGAAATCTAAAATCAATATAAAAGCCGGTAGGTATGAAAAAAAATCAAGATGGACACATAAAATAACTGCTGTTTATTTGCAATATCCCCATCTTCCATTAAGTCCACATATAATGCATCATCAAGAAAGGGTGATGGTGGACTCTAATCAATGTCAACCCCCTCCTTGAAGTGGGAGCGCTTACTTGCTACATCACCATATACAGATCGTTTCATGATGCCAATCAGACTGGAAAGGATAGGTCAGCACTGAATAGATGTTGGTGGCAGTCAGTATACACCTTCATCCAAGAGAAATAATTTCTACAGGAATCGACAAACAAGCAGCCACTTCCAGTAGTGTATTTCAGCGGAAATTGTTGTGTGGTGCTTCTGAGAAATGTTCCATTAGATTTTTTCTGTATGTGTCTCGTTGTTTCTGGTGTGACTGAGAGATACCATGCATTTATATGACGATGTGGAAAATGATTTTCCTAGAAATCAAAGGTGCCATAAATGTTGCAGTACAGCGTTTACACATGTGCAGTATAATGATTTCGTATAGTTATTCAACTGTCACTGTGTATGCAAACTGAAAATCAGAAAGCACACTGCCGCAGGACAACTTGAGTGCAGTCAGCAGGAGCATCTGGATGTGGAGCGTGTCACGTCACAGGGCTGCTGCAGGGATAGCTGCATCGCATTTGGTCGACGCCGCGAGGAGGAGAGACCCTCATGCTAGAAAAGAAGTCACTTTCCAGATAATGTGTCTACAATAATGCAGGTACTGGAGGATTGGCATTTTACCATATACAGAGAAGCTCCTGGGTGCAAGCTAGCATTGACCACAGCATTGACATATAGACGAATTCTCTAAAATTATTTCTCCATTGCTCTTTGGGGAGAACAGACAACCTGTTTCAATAATTACCTGAAGCCTTTTGAGAGAGGTGGTGGAAACTATGAAGTGAATAAATAATTATAAAGATTGTCAAAAATAATTCTGTTATTGGTAAACAAATTCAGTAGTAGCTGCACATTTCTTTAAGCATTCATAAGCTCACGTTGCCCATATCTCATGTTCTTCAGCTGGTTGAGGGCAGGACATCCGTGTTTCGAGATTCTCAATAGATGCAATTCTATAAGATTTTTTTTCAAACTATGACATTTTCTCACAACTTCTGATGCAAACTATGCCGTCTCTATGATCATATATTCAAATTGATTACACTATACTCTAGTCCCCATTGCTTACATCTATTGGAAGAAAGTAGTTTACTTTTAATATAGTTAAATATTCTTACAGAGTTACAGTGTATGACATTGAATGTCGATCTTAGATAATGCAGTAATGTGCATACTACTTTTTTTTTTTTTTTGCGGTTATCAGGTGAAAAATTAGACAGAAATGTCCACTGAGAAATGAAGTCTTGGTGGTGTCAAAAACTGTAGAACATTCAATTTCTTCCAGTAACGAGACAATTCTTCTGCTTATCTAAAATCACTGAATAAATGAAGGTGGATAGTGTTCTGCTTCTTTAAAAAAATAAGTTTGGCATATACTGCTTTGTTTACTACGAATACAGCACTGCATTGTTCTATATCAATGTCCTTTCTTCAATATATCTGCTTGGTTTATCGGCTAAGATACGGTCTGCGATGCAACGATTTTTATTTGTGGAGTCAGCAGTACTGTGCTCCTTTCACCATAATATAAATAAATCATCCACCTCTTCTTAGGATAAATTATCATTTCGGTTTACTGTTTGTAATCCGCCACTACGTTTCAAGTCAGCCAGCGTTCAGCTGCAAGATAAAAAACTCTGTTGTGTGTAAACTTGTTTACATGACAACCAACAAAAAGAAGGAAGAGATCAAGAATAAGTATTGTGATGCGGGAGCCGGAAACAGTGGGCACAGTGTTACACCGATCTTTGGGGCTGGCAAAGTGGATGCGGAATGCGTACTGCGACGAGAGGCGTTAGAATCAGCTCGAAGGAAGAGGTTATTGTGCGACATGGACCAGTGGAAAGCAGAGACAGACACAATGGTTACTGTGAAAAGTAATGTGGCGGAGGCATTTCCTAGTATTTACAGGTGAGAGCGAGTAATTCTGTCAAGCAAAATGGAGGACACATAGTTTTGTGTTTATCTGGCTGCCAGGGAGGATTTGGAGTGTCTGAGGGTGTTTGTGTTGTGTGAAGTTGAAAACGCAAAAAAGTTTTGCATCATTTTCAGTTATTGAATTATCATCCCCAAAAAGGTTAATATTCACGGAAATGTACAAAAGAAACATGTAAAAGTTTCCTAGTATGTGTATTCTAACTGTGTTGTGGATTTCATTACGTTGCGGTAAAGTATGTGCAAGCTTGAGAGTTTCTGCGATGCACTACAATCTGACACCGCGCAGTCCAGAGAGGTTACAACCTACCGAATGCAGCAGGCGATTATCATCAACAATGTTGAAATTTTGAAAAGATGAGTGGTGCCATATGTTTTTCAGAGTTAATTCTTTCGTTCTGTTTTAACATGGCCTCGAAAGGCAGTAACGTTTTCACCCAAAGGTTCAGATCGAGAAGGCTTAGTCTAAGCTGCGTAGGGTTAGTTTTGGGTAAGACAGTTGTCGGGAGCAAGCCACGAGTACAGTAAGTCGTGACAAGAAGAGGCTACCGACGGTCTATATGGGGCGATCAACAAGTTTCCGTTTGCGTATATGCAACGTAGGGCGATTACGATACGACTATATTGACATCGACATGTAGGCAATGGATCAGTGTATAATTCTAGTCTTTCCGACGTGCGAACGTTAAATGGGGAAACTTGAACTGTGGTGACGTTATTACCAAATACGTCCAAACCGGACCAACGTGCTCTAATGATTTCCTTGGCAGCTCAGGAACCAACGCCGGTAGACGTCCAATAGGGGAATGAAGAATGTGTTTGAGGCAGAATGTCTAAACCTACGACCAAGAGTGCTGGGGCTTCATGATAATGCCGTCCCTACATCCCAAACTCAAGTAGAGGTTATTTTCTACCTAAGATGCCTTGAAATTAAAACAGCTGAAAGGTATACTAAATATTTTGTGCTGGAAAATCTATATTTAGGTACGACAGAAAACTGGGACAAGTTAAACTACAGGCTAACGCTAACCGATACATCAAGTGTCGACAATACGGGGACAGTCAAACATATTGCACTTGTTCATACAGTGTGTCGTAAATTAAATTGTCAATCATACTCGTTTAAAAATTGGCACAGTGCATGTTACTGAGGCTAAACAGAGTCTTATATGTCCAAGTGTGATAAGATACAACGTTAATTAACAGAGATGAATAAAACATTTTCCGTTTAAATTTATGTTGTAGTTTCCTAATAATTATTAGTTTGTTCGTTTTTAAGTGTTTTTAGCTACAGAATATTGTCATTTTCTTTTCAGTGTCCTATGTAATTTTTGTATGTGATCGGATGAATTTATTTATAGTTGTCAATCTTCCACCATTGATTTCTCAGCAGTTGCCCGATCCTTATCAACGAATGCTAGGTACCCGCGGCTGTCACAGTGGCCTGTGTCTCCTATTTAAATTGACTATCCTTGTCTCACTGGGTAGGTCTTTCACAGTGAGGCTGGAGACCCCACTAATGTAAGTTAGAGTTACTGGAGACGGACTGAAAGAAGCTGGGCGTGAATATTTTGATTTAGATACATAAGTAAATGGGTGGTACGTCGCAAGGCGAAAGACTAGTGGCACGTGAACGCGTTAACCTTCCCGTTTCACTTATTTATTCGAGCCCAAAGAACACTAAAACAGAATATGATTTAAAATTACAATATAACATTAATTGCAGCAAATTTCGCACTTTTTGTGTACAATGTTAGCCGCCATAATAGCATGGCCATTAGCTACAAACAAGTCTTCGATGTCAGGGTTCTTTCAGATTACTGCAAACCAGCAAGTGTTTAGAGCCCTTCCTAGCCCCACGTTCACAAAAGTTATCGTTACGGGTACCCCATTTTTTAAAATTCTCTCACTCCGTTGAGGGTCTTTCAAGTCCCGTAACGGAGATGGCAGCTTGATAGTAGCTTCTCGTTTTCTGTCTGTAATACTCAATGAGACTTTCTTCTCCACAGCTCACTTCATGCATGTTCGAAGGAACACAGGCACCACAGTTCCGTGTTTATCCGCCGATATCAGCCAGTGGTTTTCAAATAAATGTTCTCCCACGTACGAGAATTACATAATGGGTATATGACTACAGCTTAAGGTGCTGGAACGAATAAATATGGACGTTTAGTATGACATTCAGGTGAGCAAAGGTAACCAAAGCGGTTAATGAAAATACAGGTTCGAGTCCCAGGCGACACAACTTCTCATTGTCGTAATTTCCTCATGCATATGACGGTTGTTCGTTTTTACAACTGCGAAACATTTCTTGAAGTTTTAATTGGTTCTACATCTACATCTACATTTATACTCCGCAAGCCACCCAACGGTGTGTGGCGGAGGGCACATTACGTGCCACTGTCATTACCTCCCTTTCCTGTTCCAGTCACGTATGGTTCGCGGGAAGAACGACTGTCTGAAAGCCTCCGTGCGCGCTCTAGTCTCTCTAATTTTACATTTTTGATCTCCTCGGGAGGTATAAGTAGGGGGATGCAATATATTCGATACCTCATCCAGAAATGCACCCTCTCGAAACCTGGACAGCAAGCTACACCGCGATGCAGAGCGCCTCTTTTGCAGAGTCTGCCACTTGAGTTTGCTAAACATCTCCGTAACGCTAGCATGGTTACCAAAGAACCCTGTGACGAAACGCGCCGCTCTTCTTTGGATCTTCTCTATCTCCTCCGTCAACCCGATCTGGTACGGATCCCACACTGATGAGCAATACTCAAGTATATGTCGAACGAGTGTTTTGTAAGCCACCTCCTTTGTTGATGGACTACGTTTTCTAAGGACTCTCCCAATGAATCTCAACCTGGTACCCCCTTTACCAACAATTAATTTTATATGATCATTCCACTTCAAATCGTTCCGCACGCATATTCCCAGATATTTTACAGAAGTAAATGCTACCAGTGTTTGTTCCGCTATCATATAATCATACAATAAAGGATCCTCCTTTCTATGTATTCGCAATACATTACATTTGTCTATGTTAAGTGTCAGTTGCCACTCCCTGCACCAAGTGCCTATCCGCTGCAGATCTTCCTGCATTTCGCTACAATTGTCTAATGCTGCAACTTCTCTGTATACTACAGCATCATCCGCAAAAAGCCGCATGGGACTTCCGACACTATCTACTAGGTCATTTATATACTCCTGGAAATGGAAAAAAGAACACATTGACACCGGTGTGTCAGACCCACCATACTTGCTCCGGACACTGCGAGAGGGCTGTACAAGCAATGATCACACGCACGGCACAGCGGACACACCAGGAACCGCGGTGTTGGCCGTCGAATGGCGCTAGCTGCGCAGCATTTGTGCACCGCCGCCGTCAGTGTCAGCCAGTTTGCCGTGGCATACGGAGCTCCATCGCAGTCTTTAACACTGGTAGCATGCCGCGACAGCGTGGACGTGAACCGTATGTGCAGTTGACGGACTTTGAGCGAGGGCGTATAGTGGGCATGCGGGAGGCCGGGTGGACGTACCGCCGAATTGCTCAACACGTGAGGCGTGAGGTCTCCACAGTACATCGATGTTGTCGCCAGTGGTCGGCGGAAGGTGCACATGCCCGTCGACCTGGGACCGGACCGCAGCGACGCACGGATGCACGCCAAGACCGTAGGATCCTACGCAGTGCCGTAGGGGACCGCACCGCCACTTCCCAGCAAATTAGGGACACTGTTGCTCCTGGGGTATCGGCGAGGACCATTCGCAACCGTCTCCATGAAGCTGGGCTACGGTCCCGCACACAGTTAGGCCGTCTTCCGCTCACGCCCCAACATCGTGCAGCCCGCCTCCAGTGGTGTCGCGACAGGCGTGAATGGAGGGACGAATGGAGACGTGTCGTCTTCAGCGATGAGAGTCGCTTCTGCCTTGGTGCCAATGATGGTCATATGCGTGTTTGGCGCCGTGTAGGTGAGCGCCACAATCAGGACTGCATACGACCGAGGCACACAGGGCCAACACTCGGCATCATGGTGTGGGGAGCGATCTCCTACACTGGCCGTACACCACTGGTGATCGTCGAGGGGACACTGAATAGTGCATGGTACATCCAAATCGTCATCGAACCCATCGTTCTACCATTCCTAGACCGGCAAGGGAACTTGCTGTTCCAACAGGACAATGCACGTCCGCATGTATCCCGTGCCACCCAACGTGCTCTAGAAGGTGTAAGTCAACTACCCTGGCCAGCAAGATCTCCGGATCTGTCCCCCATTGAGCATGTTTGGGACTGGATGAAGCGTCGTCGCACGCGGTCTGCGCGTCCAGCACGAACGCTGGTCCAACTGAGGCGCCAGGTGGAAATGGCATGGCAAGCCGTTCCACAGGACTACATCCAGCATCTCTACGATCGTCTCCATGGGAGAATAGCAGCCTGCATTGCTGCGAAAGGTGGATATACACTGTACTAGTGCCGACATTGTGCATGCTCTGTTGCCTGTGTCTATGTGCCTGTGGTTCTGTCAGTGTGATCATGTGATGTATCTGACCCCAGGAATGTGTCAATAAAGTTTCCCCTTCCTGGGACAATGAATTCACGGTGTTCTTATTTCAATTTCCAGGAGTGTATATATTGTGAAAAGCAATGGTCCCATAACACTCCCCTGTGGCACGCCAGAGGTTAGTTTAACGTCTGTAGACGTCTCTCCATTGATAACAACATGCTGTGTTCTGTTTGCTAAAAACTCTTCAATCCAGCCACACAGCTGGTGTGATATTCCGGAGGCTCTTACTTTGTTTATAAGGCGACAGTGTGGAACTGTATCGAACGCCTTTCGGAAGTCAAGAAAAATAGCATCTACCTGGGAGCCTGTATCTAATATTTTCTGGGTCTCATGAACAAATAAAGCGAGTTGGGTCTCACACTCATCGCTGTTTACGGAATCCATGTTGATTCCTACATAGTAGATTCTAGGTTTCCAAAAACGACATGATACTCGAGCAAAAAACATGTTCTAAAATTCTACAACAGATCGATGTCAGAGATATAGGTCTATAGTTTTGCACATCTGCTCGACGACCCTTCTTGAAGACTGGGACTACCTGTGCTCTTTTCCAATCATTTGGAACCTTCCGTTCCTCTAGAGACTTGCGGTACACGGCTGTTAGAAGGGGGGCAAGTACTTTCGCGTACTCTGTGTAGAATCGAATTGGTATCCCGTCAGGTCCAGTGGACTTTCCTCTGTTGAGTGATTCCAGTTGCTTTTCTATTCCTTGGACACTTATTTCGATGTCAGCCATTTTTTCGTTTGGGCGAGGATTTAGAGAAGGAACTGCTGTGCGGTCTTCCTCTGTGAAACAGCATTGGAAAAAGGTGTTTAGTATTTCAGCTTTACGCGTGTCATCCTCTGTTTCAATGCCATCATCATCCCGGAGTGTCTGGATATGCTGTTTCGAGCCACTTACTGATTTAACGTAAGACCAGAACTTCCTAGGATTTTCTGTCAAGTCGGTACATAGAATTTTACTTTCGAATTCACTGAACGCTTCACGCTTAGCCCTCCTTACGCTAACTTCGACATCGTTTAGCTTCTGTTTGTCTGAGAGGTTTTGGCTGCGTTTAAACTTAGAGTGAAGCTCTCTTTGCTTTCGCAGTAGTTTCCTAACTTTGTTGTTGTACCACGGTGGGTTTTTCCCGTCCCTCACAGTTTTAATCGGCACGTACCTGTCTAAAACGCATTTTACGATTGCCTTGAACTTTTTCCATAAAGACTCAACATTGTCAGTGTCGGAACAGAAATTTTCGTTTTGATCTGTTAGGTAGTCTGAAATCTGCCTTCTATTACTCTTGCTAAACAGATAAACCTTCCTCCCTTTTTGTATATTCCTACTAACTTCCATATTCAGGGATGCTGCAACGGCCTTATGAACACTGATTCCCTGTTCTGCACATACAGAGTCGAAAAGTTCGGGTCTGTTTGTTATCAGTAGGTCCAAGATGTTATCTCCACGAGTCGGTTCTCTGTTTCATTGCTCGAGGTAACTTTCGGATAGTACACTCAGTATAACGTCACTCGATGCTCTGTCCCTACCACCCGTCCTAAACATCTGAGTGTCCCAGTCTATATCTGGTAAATTGAAATCTCTACCTAAGACTATAACATGCTGAGAAAATTTATGGGAAATGTATTCCAAATTTTCTCTCAGTTGTTCTGCCACTAATGCTGCTGAGTCGGGAGGTCGGTAAAAGGAGCCAATTATTAACCTAGTTCGGTTGTTGAGTGTAACCTCCACCCATAATAATTCACAGGAACTATCCACTTCTATTTCACTACAGGATAAACTACTACTAACAGCGACGAACACTCCACCACCGGTTGCATGCAATCTATTCTTTCTAAACACCGTCTGTATCTTTGTAAAAATTTCGGCAGAATTTATCCTGGCTTCAACCAGCTTTCTGTACCTATAACGATTTCGGCTTCGGTGCTTTCTATCAGCGTTTGAAGTTCCGGTACTTTACCAACGCAGCTTCGACAGTTTACAATTACAATACCGATTGCTGCTTGGTCCCCGCATGTCCTGACTTTGCCCTGCACCCGTTGAGGCTGTTGCCCTTTCTGTACTTGCCCAAGGCCATCTAACCTAAAAAACCACCCAGCCCACGCCACACAAACCCTGCTACCCGTGTAGCCGCTTGTTGCGTGTAGTGGACTCCTGACCTATCCAGCGGAACCCGAAACCCCACCACCCTATGGCGCAAGTCGAGGAATCTGCAGCCCACACGGTCGCAGAACTGTCTCAGCCTCTGATTCAGACCCTCCACTCGGCTCTGTACCAAAGGTCCGCAGTCAGTCCTGTCGATGATGCTGCAGATGGTGAGCTCTGCTTCCATCCCGCTAGCGAGACTGGCAGTCTTCACCAAATCAGATAGCCACCGGAAGCCAGAGAGGATTTCCTCGGATCCATAGCGACACACATCATTGGTGCCGACATGAGCGACCACCTGCAGATGGGTGCACCCTGTACCCTTCATGGCATCCGGAAGGACCCTTTCCACATCTGGAATGACTCCCCCCGGTATGCACACGGAGTGCATATTGGTTTTCTTCCCCTCTCTTGCTGCCATATCCCTAAGGGGCCCCATTACGCGCCTGACGTTGGAACTCCCAACTACCAGTAAGCCCACCCTCCGCGACCGCCCGCATCTTGCAGACTGAGGGGCAACCTGTGGAACAGGACAAGCAGCCATGTCAGGCCGAAGATCAGTATCAGCCTGAGACAGAGCCTGAAACCGGTTCGTCAGACAAACTGGAGAGGCCTTCCGTTCAGCCCTCCGGAATGTCTTTCGCCCCCTGCCACACCTTGAGACGACCTCCCACTCCACCACAGGTGAGGGATCAGCCTCAATGCGGGCAGTATCCCGGGCAACCACAGTCGTAGTCCGATCGGGGGATGCGTGGGATGAGCTGGCCGTCCCCGACAAACCCCCATCCGGACCCCCACAGTGATGCCCATTGGCAACAGCCTCAAGCTGTGTGACCGAAGCCAACACTGCCTGAAGCTGGGAGCGAAGGGATGCCAACTCAACCTGCATCCGAACACAGCAGTTGCAGTCCCTATCCATGCTAAAAACTGTTGTGCAAAGAACGTCTGAACTAATCTACAGAGAGCGCAAACAAATCGACACAAAATTTAAACTGTTATTAAAATACAAGACTGCCTAGTAAATGCAGTAATGCTGCTACTTGCGCACTGCTGACACACTGCTCGGCGGCGGAAGGAGACTACGCGATTTTACACTATTCAGGTACTAAAACGCGATGCTACAACTCTCAAATACTATAATACGCCCGAAATTTATGAATTAAACAATGCAAGTACCAAAAACACGCAAAGAAATTAGGAATTAAACTATGTAACAAATGAGTGAGCTAGGAGTATACGACTTGCTGCTGCAGCTGCTTATCCAACGGCGGCAGGGAGTAAGTAGTAAGCTTCTCCTGGTTTTCAGTCGTGACGGATAAGCGTGAGTTCCGAACAATCGTTGCCTTAGACCTGTTTCTTGTTCTTCTTTCAATTTCTGCTACTACTGCCATTTGTCTTCTTACATTTGGAGGTGCTGTTCCCAACAGTGAAAAGATTTTATTGCCTGGGGTTGACCTTGGGTACCCGCTGGCTGTGCAGCTTGTCTCATCTCAAGCCATATCAACTTGGTTATCATGTACAAAGTTCCTCCAGTCTAGTAGACCTTATTCCGCAGCAGATCAACACAGTACAAGTGCAGATGTACGGAGAAGATAGGGATTGGCTCCGCAAGTGATGTTTGTCAGTTTGTAGCTAAGATAGTATGTGGTACATATCTTCTGTCCGGTGTCTACTGAGAGTTATTTATAGGTTAAGGCTCGATCCAACATTAACCCTATATACTGAGGATGGATACAGTGATGTTGATTGGGTCCTTTCCATGTGCCTTTCAGCCTTATACTTCCCTCCTTAGTGCATAAATGGAAAACGCTCACTTCAGTTTGATCTAGATTCGACATCAAGTGCTTGTCGCTATACGAGTGTTCCCCAGAAAGTAATACATTCTTGTGCGAAGTCTATAGAGCATGTGACGTAGACAGAAGTACAGTTAGTCGCTGGGCACGGAGGGTTCGGTCATCAGAAGGCGGTTCGGCACAGCTCCACGATTTGTAGCGCTCGGAGTGACCATCGACGGTTGGCACACATGACTTGCTGCAGCTAGCCGATGTTGTCATTCGAGAAGATAGACTCATTACGACTGGACCGTTGGTACTACATCTGTCAGTCAGCAAAGGAAGTGTGTATTCAGTTTTCAGCAGTCTTGGATATTCAAAAGTGTGTGCAAGATGGGTCCCATTGTGTCGAACGATAGATCAGAAATAGACCGAAAAATTTGTCTTTATTTCTTGCAACTTTTTAAAGCCGAAAGGGGGGGCGGGGGGTGCTTTCTTCTTCCGGATTGTGACAGGTGATGGAATCTGGGATCACCATTTTGAGCCCGAAACAAAACGACAGTCTATGGACTGGCGCCATTCCCCGTTCCCCACAGAAGAAAAAATTAAAAAGCAGCTGCTTCCTCAGGTAAAGTCATGAGCACCGTGTTCTGGTACTGTGAGGGTATGATTCTCATTGATGTGATGCCAAGAGGTGCTACCATTAATTGAGAAGCATATGTCAACACATTAACAAAGCTCAAGACGCACTTCCGGCGACTTCGGCGCTGCAGCAAGCAATCCAGGAGGTGTTTTGTTGCAACAAAATAGCTCTCAGCCCTACACAAGACCGAGGACTGCTGAAGACATCGCAAAACAGGATTGGACAGTGTTGCCACATCCACTCTACAGTCCTTACCTAGCTCCCTAGGACTCCCACTTTTTTGGGCCATTAAAGGATTCCATTCATGGAAGACATTTTGAGGACGATGAGGAGATGGTTTACACGTTGAAGCACTGGCTCCGCCACCAGGGCAAGGATTGGTACCGACAGGGCATACACGCCCTTGTTTCACGCTGGAGAAAGGCCGTAGGACGGGATGGAGATTACGTGGAAAAATCGGATGTGCACGTAAAACACCATTCTTTCGTATGTGTAATTCTCATTATGACCAATAAAGAATTGTTCAAAAAACTGCGGTGCATTAATTTCTGGGCAACCCTCGCAGATAACAAATTCTTCAAGAGCAAACGTTAGCTAGGATTTTACTACTTCAAATGTCGCTCCCTGATCAGCGACAATTGTTCAAAAAACTGCGGTGCATTAATTTCTGGGCAACCCTCGCAGATAGCAAATTCTTCAAGAGCAAACGTTAGCTAGGATTTTACTACTTCAAATGTTGCTCCCTGATCAGCGACAGCAGTGTCATCTTCACAGATGAAGAACCGGGTTCCAGTATTGAGTGGTTAATATAACAGAAGATTTTTTTTTGTCACTCTAAATGACGAAAGGGGTCCATCGGGAATTCACATTAATGGCCTTCCCCAGGCATGTGTGCTGGCTCCAGTATTATATCATTAATGTGAATTCCCGATGGACCTCATTTAGAGTGACAGAAAAATCCACTGTTCTGCAGGAACTGCGTCAATCGTAGCTCTTCAGTTGATGTTTACAGCTTCTTTATTAGTTTCTTATGATTTACGGTATCATACGCAGCTGTCACATCGACGAAGGCAACTGCTGTAATTGGCTGTCATACTCGTCCTCGATGTGCTATGTTAAATAACACTGATGAGCCAAAACATTATATCCACCTGCGTAATAGCTTGTTTTTACGCCTTTGGAACGAAATGCATTAGTAATACTATCAGGGATCCGACATTTTGTTGGTAGGTTTGTGGATCAGGTGGCATTAGATGACTACGCACATGTCGTCTAATTCACGTAAACATCGGGCCACTGTTTTGCATACGCGGCGATGGTGCTCGTTAGCGACTCATATGGATTCTATAGGATTTACATCAGGCGAATTTGGTCGCCGAGACACAAACGTGAGTTCACTATAATACTCTATAAATCATTTTAGCACTGTTCTAGCTCCGAGACACGGGCAGTTAACATGTCATCGCCATCGGTGAAGAGATCAAGCATAAAGGGATGCAGGTCATTCGTAGCTGTCAGCATGTTCGTCCCTTGAAAGCCAGGAGAATCTCTCCCACAGAATAATTCTGCCCCCACAAGCCTGCGTCCGCAGAGCGCTGCACGTTTCGTGTCGCCGTTCATCTCGATGACGGCGTCTGCGAAAATAGACCTGCTGTAGCAAAAATGTGACTCACCCGAAGACCCGACACGTTTTCATTGATCGAGGGTCGAATCCCGATGGTCTTGTGCCCACTGCAATCGTAATTGAATTTGTCGTTTCGTCAACATGTGAGCTCGTAGGGTTAACCTGCTGCGGAGCTCCATGTTGAACGACATGCTCCGAAAGACTTGTGCGTGCAACATCAGCGTGTGCTTTAGGCAGGGGTGCCACAGATCACCTCTATCGTACTTTACAGAGCAGACAAGCTTCTGAAATCCACGTTCTGTGAAGAGTGCTGGACATCCAACCATTTAGCAATTACGGTAGCTTCACTGAGGTTGTGTCTCTTTCCATAGACACTCACGACAGTAGCACGTCAACATTCGACCAGCTTCGAAGTTCTCGAGATACTTGTTCACAAGCTCTGCTTAGTAATAATCTGTCTTCGATCAATGTCGTTTATCTGAACGGATTTCCCTGTTTGCTGCCCATTCCTTCCTTGGGGTGATACTGCGTAACGTGCCCACAACGCCACCAGGTGGCATCCTACCTCGCTGCATGCAGTGCTCATAATATTTTGGCTTATCAGTGTACGTATCTGACCGATACATGACTTTCCCAGCCTGAAACCGGACTTATCTTTAATTAGCTTAATGTCGATTGATTCACGAATTCACGGCACAAGTTCAAACAAATGACACAGAATTGATATAAGAGTGGAGTTCTTTCCATAGTTTAAGCCATGCCGCGACTGTTCCCTCGCGGCGGATCTTTTGGATTTGTATTGTAGGAACACAAGTGTTCATCATGTTCAAGATCTAATTTATAGTTTCATTCCCAAAGCTCGTTATTGGCTCCGATCTCTTTTTTCTTATTTTACACGCCGAGCTCTGTAGGACCAAATTGAGGAGAAAATTTTCAAGGTCATGGAACGTGTCAGTACATGAAATTACAGCATGAAAGTAATAACGACTGAAATAAAATATTTATGAACCCAAAAAAGACAAACCATACGATTATGTAAACGCAGAGTCAACAATATAACACAGGAATCAGCTTAATTTTTCAAGGAACTCCTCAACAGAATAGAACGAGTAAACCATGAGTAAATACTTCAGGTTTCATTTGAAAGCGCATGAACTGCTGTTAAGATTTTTGAATTCTTGTGGTAGCTTACTGAAAATCTGTGCAGGAATATGCAAGACAGGTTTCTAATCAAGAGTCAAGGAAGTACGATCCAAATGCAGATTGGATTTTTGCCTTGTATTAACTAAGTGAAAGTTGATAATTCTTGAGAATAAGCCGATATTGTTAACAAGAAACGACACTAAATTATATATTGAGAGGACAATGTCAGAATACGCAGACTGTTGAACAGGGGTCCACTAGAGGTTTGCAACTTACACCACTTTTTGCACGAACCACCCGTTTCTGAGTCAGAACTATCCTTTGAGAATGGGAAGAGTTACCCGAAAATTTAGTAACATACGTCATAAGTTAGTGAAACTAAGCAAAGTAGACTTCTTGTCGTGTCGAACTATCACTTACTTCAAACACCGTGCGAGTAGTAAAAATGGCAGTATTAAGTCTTTGAAAAAGATCCTAAACATGGGCTTTCCCGACCGTTTACTATCTATCTGAACAGCAAGAAATTTGAACTGTTCAGTTTCACTAATCATATGCCCATTCTGTGAAATCAAAACGTCGGATTTTCTTGAATTGCGTGCTAGAAACTGCAAAAACTGAGTCTTTCTGTGATTTAATTTTAAGTTATTTTCTCGAAGCCATGATCTTATGTCATGACCTACACTATTTGAAAAAGTGCAAATGTTGCACACAACATCCTATAAAACCAAGCTAGTGTCATCAGCAAACAGAGATTATTTTAGAATTACCCATAATACTAGAGGACATATCATTTATATAAAAAGGAATAGAAGAGGCTACAGCGCTAATCCCGGGGCACCCCTCGCATTTGACCGTACCTCACACAGATACCACTTCATTGTCATTTTCAACAATGTTGACAATGGCCTTTTGCTGCCTGTTGCCAGAGTAGGAGGTGAACCAATTGTGAGCTACTCCCCGTATTCCACAGTAGTCCATCTTCTTGAGAAATATTTTGTAATCAGCACAATCAAATGGCTCCGTTAAATCAAAAAAGATGCCTAGCTTTCGAAACCTAATGTTTAATCCAGACAGTACCTCACGGAGAAAAGAGAACATAGCACTTTCAGTTGTTAAACCACTTCTAAAACCGAACTGTACATTTGATAGTAAATTATGTGAAATACAATGATCAATTACCCTTACATTGCTTGCATTACTGACTGAAAGTCCCTCGTATATACCAGTACTTGTGGGAAAGTCTACAACATTTCGTTACTCAGATCCAAGCGCTATCGTGAGTACTTGTTTGTAAGCAACGTTTTTTTCGCTGACGATGCTATACTGTGATTATGGCGCAAGAATTCGCAGATACGCCTGCGATAAGATCAGTTAGCTTCTTGGTGAATATAGTAGACAAACTCTGCTATTTCGGTCCGTTACTGTAAGAAGATCTTTTGGCAGAGGACGAAATAAGCACAAAAATTGATGAGGTGACAAACACATTGGGAAAGATCCGCACAAATGTATGAATCTATGGAACAACAAACGCCTTCCGATGACCACATAAATGCACGTATATCAAGCATGCATGCTGAGCACCCTGTTTCATGGCGCTGAGGCCTGGACACCATATACCAAAGAAGAACATAAGTTTAACACATTCCATCTTCGATGTTTACGAAACATTCTTGGCACTACACAGAGGGCCCATGTGACAAACGAGACGGTCCTGAGTGCTCTGAAGCTACGGACTACCACCGCCACGCTCAACGAACGTCACCTGTGGTGGGTACTACGCTCACATCTTCGACGACGAGTACTGATAAATAAGACAGCACATGCTTAGAGACCTGGAAGATCTGCTTTGCACTTTAAATATTGTGTCAAGTGCGATAATAATGCATTTGATATCTACTGCGACAAATGTGAGAAGCTCAACCAAGACCGTAGCAGATGGAGCAAGCTCATGAAGGCTGACACCAAGTACCCCAACAGGACCAGGACCAGCAACTTAGCTGCGAGGCGAACGTATGGACAAACGCCTCCGACGAACTCGTCTTCTAAAGCGGTATACACTTAACCTGTGGGTGCCAAGTGGGCCCTCGTATTGGACTCCTGAGTCAACAAAGACAGTTCGTGTGTGATACTACTTGAATTATCTGTTAGGAAGTATATCTTATTGATGACTATGACCCATGATAATGACCAGCTCTATTGGCTGTAAATTTGTTGTCCTTATTCGATGACATGTAGGCAGATGTAAGACTGCAAATTTGGGTTGCTAATGTTAGGTTTTCCATGTCACGTACAAAGTTCTTACCTGCGGAGTATCAGTGTCTAGTCCCGTGAAAACCGAACTACCGAACTCACATTTCGCTCATTAGTTCTCTTTAATACAAGTTTAGTACATTTACTACATTTCTGAACCCTCATTCAATAAGAGGCTTACTCTTTATATTAAACACACGCTTGAATAACATTGCAGTGTAGATTGTACATATGGATAACACTGTGAACGTTGTGGACAATGGTTTCCTCCTTCTTCCGCCCCCCGCCGCCTTTTCCCAACCTACTTGAACCGCCTACCCCACCTTACCCCATTACACTTCACTCACAACCCTCCTCCTTTCCTCTATACTTTACTTGTGATCTATTTTTACTACCTCCAATCTGCACTTTAACCTTGCACGGTTTCCCTCCCCCGTTGCCCTCTTTTTCCCTACGGTCTTCTTGAATGGTTAGACGTTTATGAGAATCTTTAAAGCTTTTGTGTAAAGGAGGATGTAACTTTTAGCGATGTTTATAACAATTTATTTTATATTATGGACCTTGTATCAAACATGTCCTTGTGTAAGTAAGTTGCAGTGCTCAACGACATTAATAATTTTTATTTTCTTAACAGACGTTGTGTCGACTATTTAACGACCTTACAATGTTAAGCTTGTATGCCTCTTTAATTACGATGGTGTATGTCGTGATCTTTATATGAACATTGTGGAGTTGGTTCTCAATGCCATATAAGGTAAATACTTGTACCTATTAGAAAGACAATGTAACGAACTTCTTAAATAAACAATTCCACCACCTGTTTCTCTGATACAACATAGATTACATGGAGTAGACTGAAATGTCTTTGTGACCATCTTTGACGATCGTTTCACTTTTGTTTATGTTGGCTGCTGCTTAGACACAGTGAAACGAAGTGTAAACCTATGATTTCGTCTTCTGTTTTATTTCATAGCCTTTTCCTGTTAATTAGTCGTGCAAGCCGCCATCCAATTAATACTTCGCAAAAATTTTCTCACTTTTACTTGCGAAACATTAGTTTAATAAAACCGAAAACACATGTCTTAACGATACTTTTTTTACACGAACGTTGGAAGGTGCTTCTGCCATTTTTGTGTTTGAATGTTATCGATCTGCATACCTGAGAGAGAATAAGTTGCGATATTGTTAGACAACCTTTGGTTTAGTCGTGGCACAGTCTTTGCCTCTGCGGCGTCTGATACATTCTTAGTTGAAGTGTGGTAGGTGATGGACGTATTCTGTAGTGCTGTGTTGATTTGTGATTGTATCTGTTGGGTAAAGAAAGGTTGCCTGTAAAGGAAAGCAAGGATGAATAAGATGTATACATTAGAAAGCAAAGGAAATATAAATTTTGAATAACGTTATTGTAGTTTGAAGAGAAGAAGTTTGAGGTAATACTGCAACACTGCGCATCCAGTTTGTAGAAATGATTATTGGGATCGAGTTAACTTGGTTCACTTGCTTAGACCTGAGAGAAAGACCACCCCACTTCCCTGAGTCAAAGACCACCCCACTTCCCTGAGTCATGCACGAACATGTTAAATGATTGAAGTGTCTCATTTTTATAGAAATTCTCTGCCAATATTGCACCCTTTTTAAATTATTGTCTACTTTGTTAAGCATAGTATTGTCCAGACCTGTGTTATGTGAGTAGATCACGTGAAGTTTTACTCTGTCTTTTTTAATATATACTTAATTCTACAATAGTTGTCTTGGAATATCATTTAGTAGGAATAGTTACTCTACCCACCCTTACTGTTTATCATTACGCATTGACACATGTGGTACGCAGCAGTTGTAAATTTTATTTAGAAACAGAACTCTAGCTTAGCCGCTGCCTGCTTGCTGTTTGATGTGCTTCCGAGAAATCTGCAACAATGTTGCCAAGACGCGAGGTAAGTGAAAACATTGATTAGGGCCAGATAATTGTTTTACTTCAGTTGCGCGTTTAATGTAAGACAAGTCGCGCTCAGATCAGTTAGAGTTCAGTTCAGATTAGGTTCTGTTTAGTCAAATGCTAGCGTACCATTTCAAGTTGGATAAATGTTTGTGGGGATATAGTTTTGATAATATGTAGACTTTTATAGAGTAAGAGGTTAAATTGGGGTAAATTCGATACAGAAACAAAGTATAGTGGGGAGGAAACAAAGTAAGAAAACCGTGTACTCTATACATTAATTACGTTTTTCCCTTTCTTTTCTGCTACCTTTCCACTATATTTAACTTTTACTGTGTGTTCATTTATTGTACGAGGGTATTTCGGAAAGTAAAGATACACCGTACGCCAGAGGAACAGAAGAGTTTTGGCGAGCAAGTTGGCAACACTGGTGTTAACGTTGAACCGTTAGCTTTCTCCTCGCGGTCGTTCGGCAGTTGAACGTTACTTCTGGTTGGAGTAGGCCGTGTTTAAAATGGCTACGCCGATTCAGAATCCCGCCAAACGCGAAGTGCGCTCCGTCATACGTTTTCGTCATGCAAAAGGTAAGCGACTAGCGGATATTCACAAAGAAATTGTTTCTGTTCATGGGAAAATTATGACTCGACAAAATGTAATGAACTGGTGTCGTCATTTCTCTTAAGGTAGGACCGAGGTTCACGACGAACAAAGAACAGGTCGGCCATCTGTGATCTCTGATGCCCTCCTTCGGAGAACGGAGGAAGCAATTCGTGCGAATGGACGTCTCACATTGAACGAATTGCATCACATCATACCGGACGTGTCAATGACAACTCTTTATGACGTTGTGACTGTCAAGTTAGGGTACAGGAAATTGTGTGCAGGCTGGGTTCCAAAACTGTTAACGGAAAAACGCAAAGAGAAAAGGATGTGCTTTGCACTCGACTTCCTCACACGCTATGCTGAAGCAGGTGTTGAGCTTCTTGATCTTGTGACAGGTGACGAGACGTGGGTTTATCACCATTCACCTGAATCCAAGCAACAATCAATGCAATGGCGCAATTCGAATTCACCAAAAGCCAAGAAATGCAAAACGTCGATTTCAGCGAAGAAAATCATGGCTTCTGTTTTTTGGGACAGACAAGGCATTCTTCTGTTGGAATTTATGCCTCCTGGAACTACAATTATTGCCAGACTTTGAAACGTCTTCGAAGGGCAATTCAGATAAACGCAGGGGAATCCTGACAAGTGGAGTCCGCTTGTTTCATGACATCGCTCGGCCTCACACAGCACTCCTAACCAAAGCACTACTCGAACAATTCAAATGGGACGTATTGGACCATCCGCCATACAGCCCGGACCTTGCGCCCACCGACTTCCATGTCTTCCGTTACCTGAAGTCACATCTTGGTGGAAAATCGTTCCACGACGATGAAGAGATCAAAGATGAAGTTGAAATGTGGTTCCGACAACAGGCGGCAACCTTTTATGACTGTGGGATACAAAACCTTGTGCACCGACTTAACAAATGTTTGGATAACGGGGGTGATTATGTCGAAAAATAACAAATAATCCAGTTAATAAGATGTAACTCACTTTTTCTATCTGCGAGCCATTCTATCTTTACTTTTCGAAATGCCCTCGTAGTTGTAACCCTTGAAAACGGCCTCAGACTGAAAAATAAATCGTGTAATAAAGCGGTTATATATTTCTGTAAGTTGTATGTGACTGTAGCTCCAAGTGAAGAAAAAGTCATTGAGTTTCATTCGGTTCACCTTCGATCAACGGTTGTTTGATCGTCTGAAATACCGGCATTGAAGATTCATATGCTGAAGCCTGCATTTTCCCATAAACAGTGCCGTAGTTTGAAATCATCAGCAGAATATCACACGGAGACGTCTAAGGAAGACCACGTCCGAAACTGTCGGGCGATGTATACGCTAGGCGGTCTGGGACACGGTGCTTTTATTAACTCAGTCGCGAAAAGAACGAACGGGTAAAAGGCGATGCCGCCGCAAAATCAGACGAGACCCGCGGAAGCGGAGGCACGAATTCGTGCGAAGTGAGCTTTGGGAATCCAAAAGCGCTAATTAAGCGCCACGAGCGTCGGCGTCGGAGCCGGCGTCGGCGGCTGGTGCTTACCTGGGCCCGGCGCGCCTGTCGGCAGCCACAAAGCCGCCCCCGCCCTCCCGCCCCCGCCCGTCTCCCACCGCCTCGCACCGCGCCGTGGCGCCAGCTCGGCGGCCGACCCCAGCAACTTATTATCGGCGCATCACCCAGGGACACCTGGCTCTGAAGCAGCCGGCGGGGATTTTCCGCCTGGCGCCACCTTCTGCGGTGGCGCTCCCTGGCCTAGCAGGTGGCCGCCGTCGGTTTTTACCAATATATACCCGCCATTCCGCCACAGAGAGAAGAAAAAAGAGTAGAGGTGCGAATTTGTATTATTTGAATGAAAATGACGTTTTATGCGTACCCAAAGAGAATATCAGCAGCGATGAGGAAAATTACCACTTGCAGTCTGTGGAAGATGAGTTCATCAGAGATCCTGAACGACACTGCGGAATGAAATGCTCAAAACTTACAATAGCGTTCACCTTCGCTGGTTTAAGGCCGCCACAGTTACTGTGATGGAAAGAAGTAACGTAGGAATGAATGGAGGAAGACAGAATTCATCCTAATGATACAGGGTGTTTAAAAAGTCTTTGCATCAAACGCCAAGCGACAAATAAATGATGGAGTAAATAAATGTAAATCTCAGTCTTGATTTCGATTTCTAAATATTTTAACTTTGGAACGTCCCCTTGGAAAAAATTGTGAATTACTTTTCTGATAAAGCTTTTACTTTATTTGATTTTCAAAGAGCTGAGCAGAACTGAACGTACTCAGACATTTCTCTCTTTACTTACTCTGATCAACACTAAACTGACACACAATGTTTTTAGCGCAACGCAATCTGACTTTCAATAAAATGGCCCTGACTAACAATAACCTATACCTTTCATGAATCACTTACCTCACAAAAATCTTCGTTACGCGAACTACTGCAGTACAGTGAGTGCCAATACTGCCAGCTAAATGAAAGTTTCTAACTACTGAAGCTGCATCAAACCAGTCTCAGGACTGAAGACCACAACAACAACGATGGACACAGGTCCAGATCGTCCGTTTTCAAAATTCTGCCATCTCTCTCCCCACATCCACCATTACTGGCGGCCCACCTTCAACAGCGCAACGCTACACGCTGTTCACATCCAACTGCCCAACACTACAATAGCAAAAATTCCAACAATGCAATCCAGCCACAGACTGCACACACCACAGTCAGTGATTTTCATACAGAGCGCTACGTGGCGTTACCAACATAAGACCCTTAACAGCCTACCTACAACTTGTCCAACTTGTTCTGGTTGTTGTTGTGTTGTGGTCTTCAGTCCTGAGACTGGTTTGATGCAGCTCTTCATGATAATCTATCCTGTGCAAGCTCCTTCATCTCCCAGTACCGACTGCAACCTACATCCTTCTGAATCTGCTTAGTGTATTCATCCCTTGGTCTCCCTCTACGATTTTTATCCTCCACGCTGCCCTCCAATGCTAAATTTGTGATCCCTTGATGCCTCAGGACATGTCCTACCAACCGATCCCTTCTTCTAGTCAAGTTGTGCCACAAACTTCTCTTCTCCCCAATCCTATTCAATATCTCCTCATTAGTTATGTGATCTACCCACCTAATCTTCAACATTCTTCTGTAGCACCACATTTCGAAAGCTTCTATTCTCCTCTTGTCCAAACTATTTATTGTCCATGTTTCACTTCCATACATGGCTACACTCCATACAAATACTTTCAGAAACGACTTCCTGACACTTAAATCTAAACTCGATGTTAAGAAATTTCTCTTCTTCAGAAACGCTTTCCTTGCCATTGCCAGTCTACATTTTATATCCTCTTTACTTCGACCATCAGTTATTTTGCTCCCCAAATAGCAAAACTCCTTTACTACTTTAAGTGTCTCATTTCCTAATCTAATTCCCTCAGCATCACCCAACTTAATTCGACTACATTCCATTACCCTCGTTTTGCTTTTGTTGATGTTTATCCTATATCCTCCTTTCAAGACACTGTCCATTCCATTCAACTGCTCTTCCAAGTCCTTTGCTGTCTCTGACAGAATTACAATGTCATCGCCGAACCTCAAAGTTTTTATTTCTTCTCCATGGATTCTAATACCTACTCCAAATTTTTCTTTTGTTTCCTTTACTCCTTGCTCAATAAGCAGATTGAATAGCATCGGGGAGAGGCTACAACCTTGTCTCACTCCCTTCCCAACCACTGCTTCCCTTTCATGCCCCTCGACTCTTTTATCTGCCATCTGGTTTCTGTACAAATTGTAAATAGCCTTTCGCTCCCTGTTTTTTACTTCCGCCACCTTCAGAATTTGAAAGAGAGTATTCCAGTCTACATTGCCAAAAGCTTCTCTAAGTCTACAAATGATAGAAACGCAGGTTTGCCTTTCCTTACTTTCTTCTAAGATAAGTCGTAGGGTCAGTATTGCCTCACGTGTTCCAACATTTCTACGGAATCCAAACTGATCTTCCCCGAGGACGTCTTTTAGCAGTTTTTCCATTCGACTGTAAAGAATTCGCGTTAGTATTTTGCGGCTGTGACTAATTAAACTGATAGCTCGGTAATTTTCACATCTGTCAACACCTGCTTTCTTTGGGATTGGAATTATTATAATCTTGAAGTCTGATGGAATTTCGGCTGTCTCATACATCTTGTTCACCAGATGGTATAGTTTTGTCACGACTGGCTCTCCCAAGCCTGTCAGTAGTTCCAATGGAATGTTGTCTACTCCCAGGGCCTTGATTCGACTTAGGTCTTTCAGTGCTCTGTCAAACTCTTCACGCAGTATTATGTCTCCCACTTCATCTTCATCTACGTTCTCTTCCATTTCCATGATATTGTCCTCAAGAACATCGCCCTTGTATAGATCCACTATATACTCCTTCCACCTTTCTGCTTTCCCCTCTTTGTTTAGAACTGGGTTTCCATCTGAGCTCTTGATATTCATACAAGTGGCTCTCTTTTCTCCAAAGGTCTCTTTAATTTTCCTGTAGGCTGTATCTATCTTACCCCTAGTGAGATTTGTCCTCTAGCCATGCGTGCTTAGCCATTTTGCACTTCCTGTCGATCTCATTTTTGAGATGTTTGTATATCTTTTTGCCTGCTTCATTTACTGCATGGGGGACATGAGAGAAGCCTCCACGCAGGGTGTGTCCTGACAACTAAGCCTTACACATCCGGGCGTCTCATGGGCGTCTGATTCTCTCACACCAGAAGCAAACAAACATGCGAGTAAATAAACGGTCCTTATCAGAGCCAACTTTAACTATCATATCTATAAATATTGAAGTCATATCATCAGCCAAAGAACATCCGTTATCCAACCTATGCCGTGACAAAAAATGCGACGTCCTGTGTATACAAGAGACGCATAGAGATGAGCGACAGAGACGACCAAAAATACCGGGCATGAAACTAGCTGCAGAAACACCGCACCCCCAGTATGGAAATGCTACATTTGTAAGACCAGGGCTTCAGATAATCAGTGCTCACTGCACCGTAGAAAATAACATCGAACTCATCTCAGTGGATCTGAGTAACTGCGTGGTTACCTCTGTGTATAAGCCCCCTTCGGCTGCATTTTCCTTCACACCACCCAGGAACTTCCATAACACCAAGACGTCTGTAGTAATCGGTGACTTTAGCAGCCATAGTCATTTGTGGGGATACTCTGAAGATGACGAAAATGGGGAGGCAGTCCTCTCCTGGGCTGAATCCTGCCAGTTGTCTCTTATACATGACAGCAAGCTACCCCCTTCCTTCAACAGTGGCAGGTGGCAACTTGGATTTAACCCTGACCTCCTCTTTGTGAGTGAAGACATCACACAGCTTTGCTCCAAATCAGTGTGCTCGCCCATACCAAAGACGCAACACAGGCCACTACTGTGTCAAGTTGTTCCAGCAATAAGGTCACAGGAGGTGAATTTCAAACGGAGATACAATTTCAAGAAAGCTGATTGGAAAAAAATTTGCTAAGATGCTGGACAAGGAGATTAAGTCTGTGCGACCTATTCCTGAAGAGTATGACAGATTTGTTCAAACTGTCAAACATTGCTCCCTGGCATCAATTCCAAGAGGGTGTCGGACAATGTATCTGCAGGGTGTGACACCTGAAACAGCTGCTCTGCTGGACGGATACTATCGACTATATGAAGAAAACCCTTATAGCGAGGAGACTTATCCGGCTGCGCAAAATACTCTCTCCTCAATCTCTGAGGCGAAGAGAGAACAGTGGATTAAACTGATGACAGAATGTGAGATGAGCAGAAGTAGTCAAAAGGCCTGGAGATTGTTACGACACCTTAACAATGATCCCTCCCAACTCAATACGCATACAAATGTGAAGGCAGACCAGATCGCACACCAGCTTTTGAAAAATGGTAAACCTGACCATACCAATAAAATCGGGAGACGAACCATGGAAACGGAGCCCGAACAAGAGGGAAAAACTCTGTCTCGACCATTCAGTTTGAATGAGCTCGACTCAGCTCTAAATAAGTGCAAAGTCGGAAAAGCAGCAGGGGTAGATGACATAAGAAGTGAACAGATCAAGAACTTTGGTCCAGGCGCAAAGTGCTGGCTACTCGAGCTAATGAAGAATTGTGTCAAGAGCGGCAAGATAGCAAAATCTTGGCGGAAAGCATAAATTATAGCTATACATAAACCAGGGAAAGACCGGGATGCGCCCAAATGCTATAGGCCAATCTCCCTCCTACGCCACCTGTATAAGGTATTGGAAAGGTTGATCCTCCAAAGAATTACAGATATTATAGAACCATTACTGATCCCTCAACAGGCAGGATTCAGACAAGGGAAGAGCTGCACAGCACAGGTGTTGAATTTGACACAGCATATAGAGGACGGCTTCTAAAGGCGGCAGAAAACAGGAGCGGTGTTTATAGATCTTTCAGCCGCCTACGACACTGTCAACTACAGACTCTTGTTGCTGAAGCTATACAACCTCACCAAGGACTACAAACTAACCTGTCTAATTAGAAATCTTCTGCAGAACCGAAGATATTTTGTGGAATATCAAGGACAAAGAAGCAGATGGAGGCAGCAGAAAAATGGGTTGCCACAGGGCAGTGTACTGGCACCCACCCTCTTCAATATATACACTAATGACCAGCCGTTACCAGAAGGAACACAAAGCTTCATATATGAAGATGACCGAGCAATCACAGCAAAAGATCACAGCTTTGAGAGGGTGGAGCGGAAGCTAACTGATGCTCTGAAAGAATTAACTGCCTATTACAGGGACAATCAATTGAAACCAAATCCTTCTAAGACCCAGACCTGTGCTTTCCACCTCCGAAACAGACAGGCTAGTAGAACCTTGCAGATAGATTGGGAGGGAACCTCTTTAGAATACTGCAAGACTCCAAAATACCTCGGAGTCACTCTGGACCGTGCTCTTACAAGTAAGGAACACTGCTTAAAAACAAAGCAAAAAGTGGATGCCAGGAACAATGTGGTTAGGAAGCTGACTGGAACAACATGGGGAGCACAGCCAGACACAGTGCGCACATCCGGATTAGCCCTCTGCTACTCCGCAGCTGAGTACGCTTGCCCAGTGTGGTGCAGATCTACACATACAAACAAAGTTGATGTTGCTCTGAATGAGACATGTCGTATCACTACGGGTTGTCTAAGAGCCACACCTGTGGAAAAACTGTACTGCTTATCCGGCATAGCCCCCCCGGACATCCGAAGAAATACAGCAGCACGGAGTGAAATGAAGAAGGCATTAACATCCGAAGCCCACCCACTACATGGCCACCAACCGGTAGAGCAAAGACTTGTGTCTAGAAAGAGCTTCCTTCACAGCACAGAACCACTCGCTGACACTCCACATCAACACCGGGAGAAGAGATGGCAGGTCAGATGCCAGCATCTGGAGGAGTGGCTGATCCCACAAGAAGTTCTCCCCCCACCCCCCACCCCCCAGGCCACACAGAGAAATGGTCTACATGGAAATCACTCAACCGCTGGCGTTCTTCTGTCTCAAGATCCTAGAGTAATCTGGAGAGGTGGGGCTTCCAGGTGGACTATCTCCAGTGTGACTGCGGAGCTGCCGTGCAGACATCAACACATCTACTACAATGCACATTACCTCCAACTGTGTGCACCATGGAGGACCTCGTAAACGCTACACAAAGTGCACTGGACGTTGCAAATTTTTTGGCATCCGCTGTATAGATTAAAATAACCTAATGTTTGACAACACAATCTGTGCCTAATCATTTACTTCATTCTTGACTAGTTTAATTTATAAACCATAATGTATGTATGTATGTAGTAATATATCTAATATTGTTTTTTTTAGTTTGCTTCTGACACGATAAATAAATAAATTTACTGCATTTTTATATTTTCTCCTTTCATCAATTAAATTCAATATATCTTCTGTTACCCAAGGATTTCTACTAGCCCTTGTCGTTTTACCTGCTTGATCCTCTGCTGCCTTCACTACTTCATCCCTCAGAGCTACCCATTCGTCTTCTACTGTATTTCTTTCCCCCATTCCTGTCAATTGTTCCCTTATGCTCTCCCTGAAACTCTGTACAACGTCTGGTTTAGTCAGTTTATCCAGGTGCCATCTCCTTAAATTCCCACCTTTTTGCAACTTCTTCAGTTTTAATCTACAGTTCATAACCAATAGATTGTGGTCAGAGTCCGCATCTGCCCCTGGAAATGTCCTTCTGTCTCAAGATCCTAGAGTAATCTGGAGAGGTGCGGCTTCCAGGTGGACTATCTCCAGTGTGACTGCGGAGCTGCCGTGCAGACATCAACACATCTGCTACAATGCACATTACCTCCAACTGTGTGCACCATGGAGGACATCGTAAACGCTACACAAAGTGCACTGGACGTTGCAAATTTTTGGGCATCCGCTGTATAGATTAAAATAACCTAATGTTTGACAACACAATCTGTGCCTAATCATTTACTTCATTCTTGACTAGTTTAATTTATAAACCATAATGTATGTATGTATGTAGTAATATATCTAATATTGTTTTTTTTTTAGTTTGCTTCTGACACGATAAATAAATAAATATACTGCATTTTTATATTTTCTCCTTTCATCAGTTAACTAACTGGTTCCTAAATCTCTGTCTTACCATTATATAATCTATCTGATACCTTTTAGTTTCTCCAGGATTCTTCCATGTATACAACCTTCTTTCCTGATTCTTGAACCAAGTGTTAGCTATGATTAAGTTATGCTCTGTGCAAAATTCTACCAGACGGCTTCCTCTTTCATTTCTCTCCCCCAATCCATATTCACCCACTATGTTTCCTTCTTTCCCTTTTTCTACTCTCGAATTCCAATCATCCATCACTATTAAATTTTAATCTCCCTTCACTACCTGAACAATTTCTTTTATCTCATCATACATTTCTTCAATTTCTTCGTCATCTGCAGAGCTAGTTGGCATAGGTTGGTTGGTTGGTTGTTTGGGGAAGGAGACCAAACAGCGTGGTCATCGGTCTCATCGGATTAGGGAAGAAAGTCGGCCGTGCCCTTTCAGAGGAACCATCCCGGCATTTGCCTGGAGTGATTTAGGGAAATCACGGAAAACCTAAACCAGGATGGCCGGACGCGGGAATGAACCGTCGTCCTCCTGAATGCGAGTCCAGTGTCTAACCACCGCGCCACCTCGCTCGGTCTAGTTGGCATATAAACTTGTACTACTGTAGTAGGAATGGACTTCGTGTCAATCTTGGCACTCTAATACGTTCACTATGCTGTTTGTAGTAGCTTACCCGCACTCCTATTTTTTTATTCATTATTAAACCTACTCCTGCATTACCCCTATTTGATTTTGTATTTATAACCCTGTATTCACCTGGCCAGAAGTCTTGTTCCTCCTGCCACCGAACTTCACTAATTCCCACTATATCTAACTTTAACCTATCCATTTCCCTTTTTAAATTTTCTAACCTACCTGCCCGATTAAGGGATCTGACATTCCACGCTCCGGTCCGTAGAACGCCAGTTTTCTTTCTCCTGATAGGTTATAGCACCTATTGAAAGTAAGTACAACCCTTGTATATCTCATTGCTTTACTTCACTTGTCAATGTTCTCCAACTGCGAGGATAATTTACTCATTGTTTTGTGAAAACAACAAGCATGGAACTCGCTTGTTTTGCATTAGAACGACTTAGTTTTACTTATTATCATCTGACAACAACAAGCATTGCATTCTCTCGTCTTGTATCATTACATGTTGGTTTCATTAAGCAGGGGCTAGAACTTTTATGTTACATAACTGTAAAAGTAATACCATTGCCAACTATGAACATCATGAATAAGGACAATGAAATGGAATAGGCTAAAGTGAATAATGAATTTTGTGGTATTCAAAACACCCATCGAGAGCAAATTTTATCCTTTGTTTTTGACCGACTTCGATGTATGAGATTGTCATCAGATGCTCCCGTCTCTCTAAACAACTAAACAGAACGTTAAAAAGACATAAAAGTAATAATCACTAAAAAAATATAAAAACGATGAAAAAACTGTGATTAACACTTATAATGCATGGTGTAGGACCATCTTCACAGTTTACTAATGGTGGAAAGTTGAATGAATTACATACAAAAACCACTGCCAGGAGAGCATTACGTAACACAAACTCTGAGTCTGAATTTGTAAACGGACAATTGCCATCTCAGCTACATTTTATATCTGCAATACATGATAGCTCATGTGACACTGTCACCGTCTCTTCGCTTACTTATCTGTTCGTCTACCACTTTTTAAAACGCGTTCCCTTAAAGTACATATTATATACAGTGATATACTCACTCGAATCCACTCTGCGTTTTATACATACTTCAGTTATACATTTCTAGTTAGTTTTATTAACACATTCGAACAGTCTGCTGCTGCCCCCCAGCTTTTCCTCTATTGTGCTTATCTGATGGCATCTATGTAACTACAACATTTAATATTCACTTCAGTCTTTTCCTGTATTTCCTATTCTTTATGCAAAGCTAACATATATTGTCGGCTAAATACTTTACGCAAAGCTAACATATTTTGTCTGCTAAATACTTTGGAACAAATGGAATATTAATATAACTGAATTTTCTGTCCGTACTTGGCAGAACATGATAATAATATTAAGATGGAAAATCACTTACTAATATTCTACAAAATTATATTTACATGGTGAAAAACCAGCTTTCGGCTTCTCAGGGCATCTTCAGGTAACAACCGAATGTCGCAAACAGAGATAAACATGATGTGCTACCTACACGGATACTATTTGTAAAAAATATACAGAAATGACAAACTGTTTACACAGAAAAATTTTACAGTAATTACATTAACTAAAGAAGGTGGTAAACAAAGTTTTGATATGGAAATATATGTAACAAATGATGAAAAATGAAATGAATTTACGTTTGGATCTAGTATTTTTAATGAAACTTATTTAACATGGCGAAAATGGAAACTAGGTATGATAATTTAAGACTAGGCTGGCATCTTGTTGATATCCAGTATTTCCAGAAGGGTCATCTCCAGCTGTTTTTTTTTTTTTCGTTTACGGAATGTAAAATTTCACATTCTACATTACAATGATGGTTTTCTACTTAAAGATGATCAGAAAGGGTCGAATCTTTCCACCTTAATCGCCAGCTTCTCTCAAGTTCACATAGCCTAATAGCCATTGCTCTTCCTGACTGACCGATATTCAGTTTTTCACACTACTTGCAAGTGATTTTGTAGACACCACTCTTTGCCAAGTGTTGCATTTTGTCCTTACTACTGAATAAAAATTCTGAATTGTTATCGGTATTATAAAATACGAGGGTTGTCCAGAATGTTAGATCCGATTGGTAGCGAAATGGAAACCACAGTGAAATTCAGAAACGTTTTATTTACAACAGTTAGGTACACCTTCCACCTACTTCTCTACATAGTCGGCGATCCAACTTCGGGTTTCGTCGTAGTGTTGTATCCATTTTCCAATATCTTCGTCATAGAAAGCAGCCGCCTGCGCTTTCGGCCAGTTATCTGCGCTGGTCTGCAGCTCGTTGTCTGCGGAAAAATTTTGTCTTCATAGCCAGCGCTTCTTGTCAGAAGAGATGAGACTCAAGGGGAGCCAATTACGGACTGTATTGTGGGTCATCAAACACTTCTCATCGAAAACGCTGCAGAAGCGTCTTCATTGCCCCTGCAGTGTGCGGCCGAGAATTGGATGAAGAAGGAACTGCTCGACATTTGTGTTATGTGGGCTGCATGACACAGGCGAAATCTCTAACCAGGCCCTCATATTTGGCAGGAGACGCTATTTCCTACGCATCTTTACGTGCTCACTGTTCACTCAAAGCTGAAAAGAGCGATGCGACCCGATCGACGGGCATACTACAGACATTGCCCAACACATCTGTGCAAAGCTTTACTGGATTTTCCCAGTGGTTTGCTTTTCGCGACCGATCGGAACTTACTTTCTGGACAATCCTCGAGTAGTTGCGAGGCCTAAAATATTTTTGCAATATCGTCTGAACTGCTGCCAATGTATGGAATTTTGCAACAGGCTTTGACACTGTCGAGTGAGTGCTGTTGGCCGACAAACGGAAGTAATGTAATTTTATTTCTTTTTTTTTGTGAAATATTATCAATCAGGGCAGGGCAATAGCCATTGCTGGTAGCGATTTGTTTGTTGGCATGTAGCGCTGTTTGCAAGAGTGATTTGGATAGGGGAACAGATATGAGGCGGTACACCATTGAATGGAAAGCCGGCCGAAGTGGCCGTGCGGTTAAAGGCGCTGCAGTCTGGAACCGCAAGACCGCTACGGTCGCAGGTTCGAATCCTGCCTCGGGCATGGATGTTTGTGATGTCCTTAGGTTAGTTAGGTTTAACTAGTTCTAATTTCTAGGGGACTAATAACCTCAGCAGTTGAGTCCCATAGTGCTAAGAGCCATTTGAACCATTTGAATGGAAAGCTGCATGTGTGTGGCTGTGTTGATGCTGGGAGCTTGCAGGAATTACTGTACCAATAGCCATTTTTTCATCTGTAAATGCTAAATACGTGTTTTTTGTACTAATATCTAAATTAAAAGCCAAGAAATTTATAGAAGAACCTACCAGCTACATTGTAAACTGAATATTCTTTTATTGTGAGTTCAAAAGCTTTATTAATGTATCTGTCTAGTGGCATCGGTCCACAAGCACAGCAAGTCATCAGCATATCCGAACCATTGCTTAATTTAACAATTCAGTGGCTCATTAAGTAAGAATTTTGTTCGAAACTGTCCAGTAAAATTTCAGCTGGTGTAGGACTAAGAGGTGAACCCATAGGCAGGCCATCAGACTGCCTATAATATTTGTTTTGAAACTGGAAGTAATTCTGTTTTATACACATTTCGGCAGCATCAAGTGCGTCATGTATTCAACATGATTCACTGTGGATTTATGCTAAAGACCTGTTAATATGTTTGCGGATTCATCAGTAGGAGCATTTGTAAATAAGCGTGA
Source organism: Schistocerca nitens (assembly GCF_023898315.1). Classification (NCBI taxonomy): domain Eukaryota; kingdom Metazoa; phylum Arthropoda; class Insecta; order Orthoptera; family Acrididae; genus Schistocerca; species Schistocerca nitens. The sequence continues at coordinate 474,821,767 of NC_064621.1, read as the reverse complement.
TATCTGACGATACTAGTTTAGAACCGGGTGGGATCCTCATATCTTTAATTTTGTCAACAAGATCGATAGATTTCACCAACTGTGACATGATCTCGTATACAAACAGTGATCCAAAACTGTAAAATGCTTTATTATTCCACTCTCTGATCACAATATCAATTCTTTAGACGATGACCGTTTTCAGTCCGTAATGACTATCCTCAGATCTAAAATATATAAATATATATATCTAGTGAGCAGTGTGTCTTTTAACATAAAACAGCAATATGTATCACAATATACTGTCATACCACCAAGGAAATGTACAGATAAAATTTGGTATAACGTACCTTTTTTACACCATGTCCTAAAGTGATATGGTCATAATGGCATCGTCAAAACATATAAATATAATCAGCACAGCATCGTCACATAGATCTAAAACAAGATGTAGAATATGTCACATCGTCCACATAGTGATTATTTCAACTGGTTACTGAAGTACAGTAGCAACAAGAAACCTATTTGCCTACATCCTCCCTAGATATCGCTACTTTGGGCTTGCTTAGATGTAGTCATCATTTACGCAAAAACATAATCTGATAAAAAAACATTAGAGAAAATGCATGTAGCAGACTTATTACAATTGATGACAATCATAGAAACCAATTGTGATACATTAAAAGATGATAGGTCGCACCTATCCTCTTCATATATTTCCTTTTAATAATTTTACTTGGGTAACTGCATTTATCTTTTTATGTATCACAATTGGTTTCTATGATAGTCATCAACTGTAATAAGTCTGCTACATGCATTTTCTCTAGTTTGTTTTTAATCACATTATGTTTTTGCGTAAATGATGACTACATCTAAGCAAGCCCAAAGTAGCGACATCTAGGGAGGATGTAGGCAAACAGGTTCCTCGTTGCTACTGTACTTCAGTAACCAGTTGCAATTATCACTATGTGGACGATGTGGCCTATTCTACACCTTATTTTAGATCTATGTGACGATGCTGTGCTGATTATACACTCCTGGAAATTGAAATAAGAACACCGTGAATTCATTGTCCCAGGAAGGGGAAACTTTATTGACACATTCCTGGGGTCAGATACATCACATGATCACACTGACAGAACCACAGGCACATAGACACAGGCAACAGAGCATGCACAATGTCGGCACTAGTACAGTGTATATCCACCTTTCGCAGCAATGCAGGCTGCTATTCTCCCATGGAGACGATCGTAGAGATGCTGGATGTAGTCCTGTGGAACGGCTTGCCATGCCATTTCCACCTGGCGCCTCAGTTGGACCAGCGTTCGTGCTGGACGTGCAGACCGCGTGAGACGACGCTTCATCCAGTCCCAAACATGCTCAATGGGGGACAGATCCGGAGATCTTGCTGGCCAGGGTAGTTGACTTACACCTTCTAGAGCACGTTGGGTGGCACGGGATACATGCGGACGTGCATTGTCCTGTTGGAACAGCAAGTTCCCTTGCCGGTCTAGGAATGGTAGAACGATGGGTTCGATGACGGTTTGGATGTACCGTGCACTATTCAGTGTCCCCTCGACGATCACCAGTGGTGTACGGCCAGTGTAGGAGATCGCTCCCCACACCATGATGCCGGGTGTTGGCCCTGTGTGCCTCGGTCGTATGCAGTCCTGATTGTGGCGCTCACCTGCACGGCGCCAAACACGCATACGACCATCATTGGCACCAAGGCAGAAGCGACTCTCATCGCTGAAGACGACACGTCTCCATTCGTCCCTCCATTCACGCCTGTCGCGACACCACTGGAGGCGGGCTGCACGATGTTGGGGCGTGAGCGGAAGACGGCCTAACGGTGTGCGGGACCGTAGCCCAGCTTCATGGAGACGGTTGCGAATGGTCCTCGCCGACACCCCAGGAGCAACAGTGTCCCTAATTTGCTGGGAAGTGGCGGTGCGGTCCCCTACGGCACTGCGTAGGATCCTACGGTCTTGGCGTGCATCCGTGCGTCGCTGCGGTCCGGTCCCAGGTCGACGGGCACGTGCACCTTCCGCCGACCACTGGCGACAACATCGATGTACTGTGGAGACCTCACGCCCCACGTGTTGAGCAATTCGGCGGTACGTCCACCCGGCCTCCCGCATGCCCACTATACGCCCTCGCTCAAAGTCCGTCAACTGCACATACGGTTCACGTCCACGCTGTCGCGGCATGCTACCAGTGTTAAAGACTGCGATGGAGCTCCGTATGCCACGGCAAACTGGCTGACACTGACGGCGGCGGTGCACAAATGCTGCGCAGCTAGCGCCATTCGACGGCCAACACCGCGGTTCCTGGTGTGTCCGCTGTGCCGTGCGTGTGATCATTGCTTGTACAGCCCTCTCGCAGTGTCCGGAGCAAGTATGGTGGGTCTGACACACCGGTGTCAATGTGTTCTTTTTTCCATTTCCAGGAGTGTATTTATATGTTTTGACGATGCCATTATGGCCGTACACTTTAGGACAAGGTGTAAAAAAGGTACGTTATATCATATTTTATCTGTAAATTTCCCTGGTTGTATGACAGTATATTGTGATACACATTGCTGTTTTATGTTAAAAGACACACTGCTCACTAGATGTATATATTTATATATTTTAGATCTGAGGATGGTCATTACGGACTGAAAACGGTCATCGTCTAAAGAATTGATATTGTGATCAGAGACTGGAATAAAAAAGCATTTTAAGATCCATAGAATTTTTTATAGCAAACTTTGCTTCGGGACTGATTTTCTTTTTGATGATTTAGTGAAGCTCTTCCGCTAGTAGGTAACATGGAGCAGAAAAGAATGACGCTACTTAGCGTATTGAAACACTATCGTTGTGAAATTTGGGCAAGTCATATAACCTAGGAGCCGTGGGATTCATATTAATTAGCATACGGCTTTTGGTTTCCGATAAAATACTTCTACATGATTTGATGGCAGTTCATATTTTTCCATTGAAAGCTGCAGTTGGATCTTTCTGTAGATGTTGGAAGTAGGATCTATCAAGGAACTGGCCTCATTTTAGTAACGTAATGGCTTTCATTCAAAGGAACTAAACTGTTTAATTTATCAGCCTTGTTAGCGATGACTTTGTTACATAGTATGTCTACAAAAGTAATGGTACGAAAGTGTGTTGATAAACTTCTAGAATAAACAGGAAGAAAAGAATATCATATAAATTCTGTATCTGTATACGGGTTAATGAAAGGTTACTTGGATATCTGAAATGATAGGAAATCAATATGCAGCATCGTACCCGCGAGGTATAATTGTCGCAGCACGCTGGATGGTAACTGAGAATTATTAGTGTAGAATGTCAATGTTATGCGCTATATTGTTCCGAACAAGGGAGAGTGATATTCGGCATGCTCGTCGTGGCGGCATTCATAAGCTGATGAGGCCGCCTCGCGGCTGCTCATGATTAATGCGGCAAACAGGCAGGGCGCTGCCCCCTGCCCGTACGTGATATTGCAGTGATGAAGGTGCGGCTGGAGACAGAGGTGAATGTTCGCAGTGGGTAGAGTCGGGAGCGCGCGCGACCAGTTCGCGAAAGTTTGGCAAAGCGGCGCCATGCGCGGGTGTCAAGCGGCGAGACCCAGAGAACAATGACCGGCAAGGGGGCGGTGGGGGTGGCGGTGGCGGCGGGGGCGGCCCGCCCCCGACTTTAATTACGCCCCCGGGGCGTGTAATGAAGGCCGGGATTACCGGGACACGGCCGGCGCGATTACCGCCCGCCAGAGGCGGCGGAATGCCGCCACCAGCCCCTGCCCCTAACACCCGTTGCCGGGGGCGGCTCCGCTTCAAAACTGTGCCAGCCCCAATCCGGCACTTGTCCAGGGAGGCGGCTCTTCCAGCAGATCTACTACAGCAGAGGTCGTGGCATTACACTGATCTCGGGTACGCACCAACATCACAGTTACGATCGGAGAGCTCTACTGTTAGGAACGTTGAACACACTATCCTGACAAAATACTCCGAACAACCGTATTATAAACCGTCTGAATACATCACAAGTTCTGTCACTGTTTCATTGCCTTTGAGATGGCATGACATACCATGACCTCTACTGTTAGCCCCAAGAATAAAAAGAAGAAGAAAAAGAAGTAGAGGAGGACGAATAAGTGGAGAAGAATATGAAAGGTGCAGAAAGTGTGCCTCGCCGTTTATGACCTGCCTGTTATAACCGACGTCTTAGCGGAGAGCTTTGTCTTTTGCTCACCGACTGAGCTACCTCAATACGACTCACGACCGGACCTCCCAGCCTTACCTCCTTCCCAAACTTCACAGAAAATCTATTGCGTATATTGCGGGACTAGTACTGCTGGAAGAGAGGATATTGCAAGACATGGCTTAGGCACATTCTGGAAGACAGTTTGGACAGTTTATTTTTCCTTTGCAAAGTATAGTATGGTGATCTGAAACTTCCTCGCAGATTAAAACACCTTTGTATTTCGTGGGCATGTGGGCATGAGCTTTTCTTTCCGGTCCGGCACCCAGTGTTCATCTCCAAGAACGTTACAAATGGACACGCACTCCGTTGCAGAGTGAAAATTTCATTCTGGAAACATCCTTCATGTTGTGGCTAAGTTATGTCTCCGCTCCTCTCTTCCAGCAGTGTTAGTCCCGTAACACATGCAGAACTTCAGTGAATTTTTTAAAGTAGGAAGTAAGGTACTGGGGCGAGGAAAGCTGAGAAAGCAGGTCATGAATCATGCAATCGGGTAGCACTACCTTAAGAAAGACAAGGGCCACAACTTCAACCTGTCAGGGAGTTTCGAAACAGCGAACACTCGATAGAGTGAACAGGAGTTGTACGCATATGGAACGAAGAAACCTGCCGTAAGTTGGCAGCCATTCATTGAATTAAGACTTCTTAAATTAAAAGAAAAGTCCACCGTACTAGAGATCAACATCTAATGACCCAGCGGCTCTCGTTTGGCGTCACTAAAAGCGATGCACGTCTTGGGAGGATTCCACAAGCATCCACGAGCACAGTGTACAACACTGGACAGAGCGTTGTCTTTGGCTCCCAGATGCCTCTCGGCAACGTAGGGTATCATCTGGAACTTCGTCGAAGCAGGTTCATTGAAGTTTATGGAGCGTTCATTAGTATAATAGGAAAGGAAATGACATTGCTGTTCCTCATTTAATTGATAAAAACGTAAATTTCCGACGTAGTGATGCATGAGAACAAACACTATCTCTTGAACAGGGTACAACAGAAGCATTACACTGCTCTAGTAGACGTACAAGAGTTCATTTTTAACTCGTGTTGCTTTTACGCAGACGAGGATGCGTTGGCAGGTCTCTTACAACATCCATGTTGACGAAGCAAAACATAATAACCCATTGTTGGTACCCCATTGTAACACAATACAGGCATGCTGCTTCGTGATACTGATTCTGTGATTCCTTTGTCAGTTTCCGGACGTACATGTTACAAGATATATACGTAGATTTAGCATAGTTTTCATAAATTACACGCCGGTAGTTTGTTGGTGCGGAGCCCGCATCTCGTGGTCGTGCGGTAGCGTTCTCGCTTCCCACGCCCGGGTTCCCGGGTTCGATTCCCGGCGGGGTCAGGGATTTTCTCTGCCTCGTGATGGCTGGGTGTTGTGTGCTGTCCTTAGGTTAGGTTTAAGTAGTTCTAACTTCTAGGGGACTGATGACCATACATGTTAAGTCCCATAGTGCTCAGAGCCCTTTGAACAACCATTTTTTTTTGTTGGTGCGGAGCTGGCCACCGATAGTGTACCACAGTTTTGGATCAGGTGAATTTGATGACCAAGACATCAAGGTGAGGTCACTATCATTCCCTTCAATTCACTCATGATTCGGACACATATCCTCCTGCAAGATGCTGGAGTGGAAGGTATCAAGCATGATGGGATGCAGGTCATGGTACTCTAGATTACTCCCACAAATCGGCACGGATGTGTGTGATGTCCTTAGGTTGGGTAGGTTTAAGTAGTTCTAAGTTCTAGGGGACTGATGACCTCAGAAGTTAAGTCCCACAGTGCTCAGAGCCCTTTGAACGATTTTGAACTCCCATAAACCCCCTGAACTCAGATTGACTGTCGCCCATCGCTCAATAATGCCCGGACCGGCTTGTGTCCTTGCTGGAGGTACATCTTTCGAATAGTCAGTCGCCTGCACGACGACGTAACTGTACATAACCAAAGACTTGATGTAACAAGGAACGTTATTCATCCAAGCAGGTGACGTGTTTCCATTGATACACGGTCCAATGTTGATGATCCAGAACGAATTGCAGTTGTAACTGACGATGTCTTTGGGTCAGCATGGGAACAAAATGGCTCTGAGCACTATGGGACTCAACTGCTGAGGTCATTAGTCCCCTAGAACTTAGAACTAGTTAAACCTAAGTAACCTAAGGACATCACAAACATCCATGCCCGAGGCAGGATTCGAACCTGCGACCGTAGTGGTCTTGCAGTTCCAGACTGCAGCGCCTTTAACCGCACGGCCACTTCGGCCGGCCTCAGCATGGGAACACGTAGAGGTAGTGTGTTGGGGGCCTCATCTTCAACAATGTGCTCTGAACAGCGTGCTCCTAAACACTTGCGTCAACATTGTACACTGTCGTGAGGTCTGAAATAAATCACCGCCTATCCTGCTAGGATCCGAACTCCACGTTTTGCCATAAGGCGCGGACGTCTCAACTGTTGGTCACTTACTCGTGTTATTCCCGTTCAATCATTTTCCATAGCTTCTCACGACAGAAGAAAGCGATCTGCCGACCGGTTTCTCCTTCAGTGAGATGCTCTCTCGCACACACCAGTCCATAATAATCTGTGCTTTATAAGAGCCACCTATGCCAGTGTATTTCTTCTTTTCAGCACCGTATCGCCGCAAGAATGATTCGACCAGTCATATTTGTTCCACTTATATAACTTTCTTACTGCTCAGGTTTGCCCGTCGGTACCAGGCGACATCCAGTCTCGCTCTGGAAAGTGATCTTCATGTTGTAGCTCATAGTGAATATTTAGCCTCTTTCATGGCCAGTAATCGGCACGTGTCCACGTTTCTCCAATTCATCAGTCGAAGCGAACTGCAAACATTGGTGCTACTGCTCTTATTATCGTTCCTAGTTCCCTGCGTCTCGTTGTTGTCTGAACTGTCCTTATCGGCAGGAGATTCTAAAACCATCAAGCGAGAAGGTGACTCAACTCTGACGAGTTATGTTGGCTGTGTAAGTGCGAGCACTTAATCATAACAGTTGAGGAAAGAGGTTGAATCCAGAGTGCGGAAAGTAGTTTTGACGTCAGTTCTATGTGTCAAGAGAAGACATAAAACAAGAAACGAGGACCTCTGGCAACATCATAAATTATATAAACGAACAATGGCACCTTTTGCGCAGGAATCCCAAGGAACGACTTCATACTTGGTCAAATGTTGGATTCGTGTTAGTAATACTGGCGGAGACCATCGACCGTCTGCGGGTACGTATCTTACCTTTGAAGTCACCTTAAGATTTATGCACAAACAAAACGCTTTTCAAGTTTGACGGATCACAAATTCGTTAATAGAGAATTTTTTCGTTGCTGTGGATTCTTTTAAGCGTTGCACATCGAAATAAAGAAAAATGAAGTCATTACACATTATTGTGGAAATATTGCGTATTATATGAGCGCAAATGAGGAAGGGGACACATGTTGTCTGTTCTCTGTATTGCAATGGATAATTAAGGAAATGACTGAGAAATAATGAACACCAATGAGGCCCTCAACTCCACGGTCGACAGCCAGTACCATATGCCCTGACTGTGAGATGCTCTTGGTAGGTAACACAAGCAGCAGGCAAACTGGGTAACAAATGAACTAACTGAACAGAAATGAAAAGAATAAAACTAAACTGATCAGAAATTTTTAATAACATATATTAGAACTGGCGTTATATGTTGAAGAGGAAATCACCCTGATGGTAGTAACACAAGTCCCATATTTGACGGGCATGCCTGGAGTCTCTCTATTCACTAGTGTTTCTATGGAACTTCGCAGTTTACCGTAAAGTCTTGGTAGAGGGAGCGCATAAATGGGAACTTTCGGAAGCCCCCAATACAAAATACGTCACTACCCTGAGGTCGCTAGATCTTGGAAGCCACTGATTCAATACGAGAGAAGTACTGGGCAGAGACTTACGAATAGGTTTTACGTGGAACTGTCAAGAAATCCGGGCTGATCGTAGTTTGCTATTGGCAAAGACCACAGTGGAGAAGAAGAAGAAGAAGCTGCCGATAACATCTCTCAAGGAAATTTTATCTAGTAAAAACTGCACCAGCAATGTCCTATGATGTGGAGAGATCATTTTCCTCCTACAAAACATTCATTCTGATCGGTTCGCTGATTGTTCGCTGTTCATCAAAATACACCGTCCAGTCAAATTAGTGCACGACCGCCTACGTTCAACGCCAACTTGCAGTAACCACTCACAGACGGCACGTGGCAACACTAGCAGTGGAGGGTATATAAAGAGTGTCGGGAGGACGCGGTAAACGGCGCAGCCGTTGTCGTAATGAGGAAACGAAGTGCTTTGTCTGACATCCAAAAGGGAAAGATCATTGGCTCTCGGACCAAAGATGGAAGCACTTCCAAGACGGCTGAGACTGTAAACTGTTCGTGTGCCGCCGTGACCAAAGTGTACTGCGGATCGCAAAACGGTGCTATCCAAAACAGGAGGCGAGGCTACTGTGTTGCACCGCGGACCGTAGTTGACACGGGTGAACGACGATAGCGGAGGTGTGTACATGCAACTGTTGAGCAACTGACGGCCCAGATGAACCAAAGGACTACCAACAGCGTCTCCTCAACGACCGTCCAGCGAACGTTGCTGTGTGTGGACGTTGTAGCGTCAACGCCAATATTTTGTGTCACTAGTGTATGAGACAGTGTTCGAGATTTCTGAAGTGATGAATATTTTTTCAGAAATGATTTTTAGGCCTATGTGTGAGAACTGAGAAAAGAGTTATTATTGTACTGTGAAATGTACAATAACAATATGTTTTATTATTATTTTAAGCAGTTTTCTACAAAGAATACTCATATGACAAAAAATAATATCACTAAAAGAAAGGGTTAAATGGCTCATGAGCACTATGGGACTTAACTTCTGAGGTCATCAGTCCCCTAGAACTTAGAACTGCTTAAACCTAACTAACCTAAGGACATCACATACGTCCATGCCCGAGGCACGATTCGAACCTGCGACCGTAGCGGCCGCGCGGTTCCAGACTGCAGCGCCTAGAACTAACAGAATGTATTGGCATTGTATTGTCTGTGAATTTTTTTCCTTCTTCCATTGATCTCTATGATGTTTGAAACGGATGAGATTGAAGATATTCTGAGGTCTGTTCTTTTAAATATTTTAAAAGGTAATCATAAGTGAGCAACAGAAAAATATAGCGTACGATTTACTAAATGGAATTCTAGTATACGAATTTTTAATTGTAACTAAGTAACTAATTATGAATGTTTTAAGTCTTGTGTCTTCAGCAGACCAGACTGTGCTTTGTCAGCCGCCATTGCGTGAGCGTATGGAGAGGCAATTTCCAACTGCAGAAATAGTCAGACATTAATTCATTCGATTGATATTACAATATTTAAACTCCGACGACAAGAACCCACAGGAATATATTATTTTTCTGTTCTAACAGTGAAAATCGCATTCAGTAGAACAATCTTAGACGTAACGTAAATGAAATAATTTTTATGTTTGGTGCGTAAGCTTAATTTTTCTGAGAAAATTTATCAGTGACTTTAAATAAAAATATATATGACACGAGTGTTATTGTGGATAGAGATTGTGGTATGATATATTAATTATTTGATGCATACATTTTAATGTCACTGGCTAAATTATTGAAACAACATTTCAGTATTTATCTGTTGTGATAAGATATGACAAAATAATTCAGTAGCTTTGAGAGACGAAATAGCGAAGGCAGCAGAGGATCACGTAGGTATAAAACCGAGGGCTGATAGAAAACCTTGGGTAACAGGAAAGATGTTGAATTTAATTGATGAAAGGAGAAAATACAAAAATGCAGTAAATGAAGCAGCCAAAAAGGAATATAATCGTCTCAAAAATGAGATCGACAGGAAGTGCAAAATGGCTAAGCAGGGATGCCTAGAGGACGGATGTAAGGATGTAGAGGCGCATACCACTAGGGGTAAGATAGATACTGCCTACAGGAAAATTAAATACACCTTTGGAGAAAACTGAACCACTTGCATGAATATCAAAATCTCAGATAAAAAACCCAGTTCTAAGCAAAGGAGGGAAAGCAGTAAGGTGGAGGGAGTATATAGAGGCTATGTTCTTGAGGACAACATTATGGAAATGGAAGAGAATGTAGATGAAGATGAAATAGGAGATATGTACTGGGTGAAGAGTTTGACAGAGCACTGAAAGATCTAAATCTAAACAAGGCCCTGGGAGTAGACACATTCCATTAGAACTACTGAAAGCCTTGGGATAGCCAGGCCTAAGAAACCTCTACCATCTAGTGAGCAAGATGTATGAGTCAGGCGAAATACACTTAGACCTCAAGAAGAATATTATTATTCCAATCCCAAAGAAAGCAGGTGTTGACAGATTTGAAAATCAGTTTAATAAGCCATGGCTGCAAAATACTAACACGAGTTCTTCACAGACGAATGGAAAAACTGGTAGAAGCCGACCTCGGGGAAGATCAGTTTGGATTCCGTAGCAGTGTTGGAACACGTGAGGCAATACTGACCCTATGACTTATCTTACAAAATAGATTAACGAAAGGCAAACCTACGTTTCTAGCATTTGTAGACTTAGAGAAAGCTTTTGACAGTGTTGACTGGAATACTCTCTTTCAAATTCTGAAGGTGCAGGGGTAAAATACAGGGAGCGAAAGGCTATTTACAATTTGTACAGAAACCAGGAGGCAGTTATAAGTGTCGAGGGACGTGAAAGGGAAGCAGTGGTTGGGAAGGGAGTGAGACAGGGTTGTAGCCTATGCCCGATGTTATTTAACCTGTATATTGAGCAAGCAGTAAAGGAAACAAAAGAAAAATTCGGAGTAGGAATTAAAATCCATGGAGAGGAAATAAAATCTTTGAGGTTTGCCGATGACATTGAAATTCTGGCAGAGACAGAAAAGGACCTGGAAAAGCAGCTGAACGGAATGGATAGTGTCTTGAAAGGATGATATAAGATGAACATCAACAAAAGCAAAACGAGGATAATGGAATGTAGCCGAATTAAATCGGGTGATGTTGAGGGCATTAGATTAGGAAATGAGACGCTTAAAGTAGTAAATAAGTTTTGCTATTTGGGGAGCAAAATAACTGATGATGGTCAAAGTAGGGAGGATATGAAATGTAGACTGGCAATGCCAAGGAAAGCGATTTTGAAGAAGAGAAATTTGTTAACATCGAGTGTAGATTTAAGCGTCAGGAAGTCGTTTCTGAAAGTATTTGTATGGAGTGTAGCCATGTATGGAAGGGAAACGTGGGCTATAAATAGTTTTGACAAGAAGCGAATATGAGCTTTCAAAACGTGGTGCTACAGAAGAATGCTGAAGATTAGATGGGTAGATCACATAACTAATGAGGAAGTATTGAATAGGATTGGGGAGAAGTTTTTGGCACAACTTGACTAGAAGAAGGGATCGGTTGGTAGGACATGTTCTGAGGCATCAAGGGATCACAGGTTTAGTATTGGAGGGCAGCGTGCAGGGTAAAAATCGTAGAGGGAGGCCAAGAGATGAATACACTAAACAGATTCAGAAGGATGTAGGTTGCAGTAGGTACTGGGAGATGAAGAAGCTTGCACAGGATAGAGTAGCAAGGAGAGCTGCAACAAATCATTCTCAGGACTGAAGCCCACAGCCACAACAACAATTGCTGCTACATTTTCATACGTTTTACAATAACAAGGGCACAGCACCACAACAAATTTAAAGAGAACCCCAAAACCCATTACAACCTCGCAGTAGGCACATGGTTCATGGAGCCATGCTGACTGCTGTTCATCAGTGACAAAGGCTGGAATTTGCACACCACTACTGGAACTGGAGGTCCACTCAGTGGTGACAAGTGACCATTTTAGATGACAGACAGCGTGTGCGGCTCGTAAAGTTCAAAAGCAAACTCCCGGCTTTAATCTTCGGAAGGGTCCAGCTCGGAGAATGGAGCGTTATGGGCTGGGGAATGTTATTGCGGCTTTCCCTGAGGGACCTCGTCATTATGCTTTTTTTCTACGCAACCCTAGGTGCCGCGTGTTTATTCTTCGCAGGATGCAGTCTACCAGCAGGACAATACAACGTGTCACGCAGCTCGCAGTGTAAGTTCATGGTTCGAAGGCCACCTGAAAGACTTTACTGTACTCCCATGGTCACCAACTCCTTGGATATAAACATAATCAAGAATCCGTGGGACCACGTGGGTCAAGTTGTTTGCGCCATGGATCCTCAACCGAGCAGACTATCGCAGATGGCCACGGAACTGGAGTCGGCATGGCCCCACACACGCATCGGTACCTTCCACAACCTCATTGAATCTCTTCGTACAAGTCTCGCAGTGGACTGCGATGCAAAAAGGCTTTAGAGCGGTGATTACATTAATATGAATCGACAATGTATAACGTAAGTTCGGTAAAGATGGGGCTTTTACAAAGGAGACGCGCCCGAAAATAATTTTCTTTCATTGTTGTGCTATGTAATTTCATAATAAGAAATAAGAAATGTAAAATTACCTTCTTAATATACTCATCGTGTTTCCAGTAAGTTAAAGACTGTATTAAGAGAATACAGCAGGCTACGGTGTAATTCAGAACTTACACTACTGGCCATTAAAATTGCTACACCAAGAAGAAATGCAGATGATAAACGGGTATTTATTGGACAAATATATTATGATATAACTGACATGTGATTAAATTTCACGAAACTTGGGTGCATAGATCCTGAGAAATCAATACCCAGAGCAACCACCTCTGCCCGTAATAACGTCCTTGATACGCCCGAGCATTGAGTCAAACAGAGCTTGGATGGCGTGTACAGCTACAGCTGCCCACGCAGCTTCATCAAGATATCAGTTCATCAAGAGTAGTGAGTGGCCTATTGTGACGAGCCAGTTGCTCGGCCACCACTGACCAGACGTTTTCAGTTGGCGAGAGATATGGAAAATGTGCTGGCCAGGGCAGTAGTCGAACGTTTTCTGTATCCAGAAAGGCCCGTACAGGACCTCCATCATGCGGTCGTGAATTATCCTGCTGAAATGTAGGGTTTCGCAGGGATCGAATGAAGGGTAGAGCCACGGGTCGTAATACATCTGAAATGTAACGTCCACTGTTCAAAGTGCCGTCAATGCGAGCAAGATGTGACCGAGACGTGTAACCAATGCCACCCTATAACATCACGCGGGGTGATACGCCAGTAGGGGGATGACGAATATACGCTTTCAATGTGCGTTCAACACGATATTGCCAAACACAGATGCGACCATCGTGATGCTGTAAACAGAACTTGCATTCATCCGAAAAAACGACGTTTTGCCATTTGTTCACCCAGGTTCGTCGCTGAGTACACCACCGCAGGCGCTCCTGTCTGTGCTGCGGCGTCAAGGGTAACCGCAGCCATGGTCTCCGAGCGGATAGTCCATGCTGCTGCAAACGTCGTCGAACTTGGTGGTGGTGGTGGTGGTTAGTGTTTAACGTCCCGTCGACAACGAGGTCATTAGAGACGGAGAGCAAGCTCGGGTTTTGGAAGGATTTGGAAGGAAGTCGGCCGTGCCCTTTCAAAGGAACCATCCCGGCATTTGCCTGAAACGATTTAGGGAAATCACGGAAAACCTAAATCAGGATGGCTGGAGACGGGATTGAACCGTCGTCCTCCCGAATGCGAGTCCAGTGTGCTAACCACTGCGCCACCTCGCTCGGTGTCGTCGAACTGTTCGTGCAGATGGTTGTTGTCTTGCAAACTTCCCCATCTGTTGACTCAGGGATCGAGACGTGGCTGCACGATCCGTTACAGCCATGCGGATAAGATGCCTGTCATCTCGACTGCTAGTGATACGAGGCCGTTGGGATCCAACACGCCGTTCGGTATTACCCTCCTGAACCCACCGATTCCATATTCTCCTAACAGTCATTGTACTTCGAGCAACGCGAGCAACAATGTCGCGATAGGATAACCCGCAATCGTGATAGGTTACAATCCGACCTTTATCAAAGTCGGAAACGTGATGGTACGCATTTCTCCTGCTTACACGAGGCATCACAACAACACTTCACCAAGCAACGCCGGTCAATTGCTGTTTGTGTATGAGAAATCGGTTGGAAACTTCCCTCATGTCAGCACGGATTAGGTGTCGCCACCGGCGCCAACCTTGCGTGAATCCTCTGGAAAGCTAATCTTTGGTATATTACAGCATCTTCTTCCTGTCGGTTAAATTTCGCGTCTGCAGCAGGTCATCTTCGTGGTGTAGCAATTTTAATGGCCATTAGTGTACTTTAAGTTGAAATTATTATTTTACGTTAAATATTCAGTAAAGCAGTTATGTGTTTTACGCAGTTTTATAACATAAAAATGCCTATATTACGCTTGTTGATATTAAATAAAAATCGGGGTTTCAGTTTTCAGCCCCATGTGTGCCTCAATTGTACCTACGAAACTGAAAACAAACCTCATTTACAACGTACGTGACAAGTACCAGAACTGATACCATCCAACCAGTCATTAACGGGAATTGTAGCAGCCTTGTAACTAATTACTGAGTTCATAGATTTGCGCGACAACGCACTGCCGCCAGCAGTAGCCAACGCCAAAGAGAACTGTCTCTGCGGGCATTACCACACTTTTTCATTTAATCCTGCTTCTAAATCACCCGCTCCTAAGCAATTAAAATAAATTAATTTTTTATAGTTTTTATCAGACTAAAAGCATCTGCACTCTGACAGACTCCATTAATTTCATACGTTTCTTTAATTACTGAAATTACGTTTGTGTCACTCATATACCTAGTTTTCGCTTTAGTTTATGATATTCTGGCATCAAACGATTATTCACACGCTTGTCTGTTTGCTTACTGCATGTAACGTTGAGCTGCTGCAGTCTCAATGTTCCGATTAAAATCGACACTAACCATGTACACTGTTTGATGGGGTTTCTGGTGAATAGTTTAGAACTATTGATAATGAATATATAAATCGCTTCCACTTTCACATATGGCTTGGTGCCAGGGTCACTGAAAGAATATATTTAACACACTTCCTCTCTCTTTCTCTCTCTCTCTCTCTCTCTCTCTCTCCCTCCCTTTCTTTCGTCGTGTCAATCTCTCTAATTCTCTAATACGTAGTGACAAGTTCCAGGAAGCATATTATGCACGCACGTTTTTGATATTCTTCAGTAGCCTTAAGTACGCCACAAACTGACTGTCAGAGAGAGTGATGTTCCTTGGGGATAATGTGTCGAGGTACACACAATGCTTCTGATCGCCTTTTCAATCTAGTGACTAATTTTAGAATCACTTGAAGGAATTCGTACTGGAGACCTCTGTAAGCAATTTTCGGCACTTTGAACGGTTTATGTATTGTTAGACATGAGGTTGTGTTTTGTACAACATTCGTAAATACTTTTAGTTCGACACATTTACGTATTGTGACATATATTAAAGCTACTTGAAGATATTTGTAATTCTTATTTTACAGAATTTTAATGCGAATGAAATTCTATATGTTTTTAAAACTAGTTATGCAACGTGTGGTCGGTTGAGCCATACTTCATCGATCGCGCACCATCTTCTACCTTTAAACGGAAGAAATTCTTCTACCATGGAACCAGTGATATTTGCAAATGAATTGAGTTTCTTTAATGTGTCAACGATTTTACCTGTTTTGAAAATGGTAATTTACCTTAGTTGTTAACAGCTTCCACTCCAAAATTTATTTACCATGTGATTAGTTTTTGGTGAATCGTTCAGTTAATTTGATTTGACTTACTGATTATTGGTCTGTAGTAGAAATATAATGTAACACGTGGACTCTCAAATCCAGAATTGACAATATTTCATCGATTGCAACAGGTTTAAACTTCAACAAAATGTTTGTTCCTACATACATGTACCTTGGAACATGTTTTCACATGTGGGAAAACCTTATTTCTCCGGAGTAATATCTGTCATTTCCGAAAACCACTGTGGCACACCAAAGGTGAATGCAATCATTTGAAAATGGAACAAGAAAACCTACTTAACTTCTGTTACTGAGTTCGTTACAGGCGAAAGTCTCAAAAGTGTTCAAAGTTAGAACACTGTCGCCTAACGTTCGACATTTTTATTTGGAGATCTCTTCACTATGTGTGCAAACGGCATTCAAAACAAATGCAACCATTTCTTCTGTTTTTTGAACACAAATGTTTGCGTTTTCGTGTTTTTCGTGGAGACGTGGGAGCAGTAAGTTACACACTGTGTAATACATACTAACATTTCTATTGAGTTTATTGTGCCATTTGTATTAATTATGATCAACGTTTTAGTTGAAGTTTCGGACACTCTGGGTCATTTGACATGCTAAATATTCTGTTACATAACTAATTCGAAATGCATAAATGGTTAAATGTAACAGCGTTTACGATAGCAATCGTTATTAAAAAAAACAAGCTCGTCCGTTATATGTGCTGTGAACGGCTTCCATGTTCGAGTACATAGGATACGAAGGAATGTAAACAAGTACGTTAGAAATTGTCTCCATGTGTATGTGGTACGTTAATATGAGAAAAGTCTTTGTGTTAACGGAGAGAAGTTGCAGAGATTGAATAAAAGAAAACTGTGGCCAGTGTAGAAAACTAAACCGAGAATGAGAGAGAGTCCCGCAGTTCAAGTATTTCAAGAGGTGACGTTGTTTTAAGTGAATCAGGAACACGTACGGCATTACAGCCGTAGAAGCGAAGTTTAGCTGCGCGATGTACATATTCCCGAGTCACTAAAATCAATGTCCTCTGCTGGGAGACTCGCAAAAAGAAGTACACTGATACACAGGACTAAAGAAATTGTGTTCTAAAGATGAACTGCGAAATTTTCTCATTCTAAATTTAGTTTTATAAGCTGACCATAAATTTATTTAGTTTTAGCATCGTAACTGTTCTGTTTTGACACGACTTCATCGCATTAACCTGCTAACACGCTTTCGCACACTCCTTCACGATTCCTGACTTTGTTATATATGTACATTAATGAGTTACGGGCGAAGTGCTCTGCACGGAGGACTGACAGGTTGCTTTCCAACTACAACTGGTAGATCATACAGTGTAGGCTTTCACGGGCGGTATTGTCTTCTCTTAAAACTTGCTATCTGATAGGCTGTGATCGATGTATAAAACTCTCCCCTGACTTTTCGTCTCCAACTGCGGGATACGTCCTCGGAGGCAAAGCGACGAACTGCAAAGAGAACTCGAGGAAGCGCTGATTATATAGGCAGTACAGAGGGCGCCACTGTGCATCACGTGGCGTCGGCTATGAGACTGTCTCTGGTAATGCCAACATTCTCGATTGAAAGTAATCGATCGTCACGCATCGGTGCAATGCTGACATCCAAATTTTATCCAGTTTAACACCTTCGTCTTTCCTTTTCAAATTATTACGGTGTTTATCAATCTCGATCTTCTGTCTATACAAGCGTGTACAATAATTCTAGGGTTTAGAGATGACGCTCGTCTCGCTGAATTTTATTTCATGATCACCTTCCTGGTAAACATGTTCTGCTACGGCCTATTTATCCTTGTGATCCAGGCGTCAATTCCTCTTATGTTCAACAAGACGGGTTGTCACACTTCTCGTTATGGTACCGATATAAACCTGTCCACAACTACAAGGAATTTTATATATCCCCGGTGTAGCCAAAGGGTGTCATACATCTTTTGCCGACCTTAAATATTCTATTATTTTCATGGTGGGTCTAAAAATAATTTCCACCCCATACTTTCTTAACACTTTCCCAACGCGATCTGAGACCTTACTAATGAACGGAAGAAAAACCTTGCCTTTGTGCGACTGTTGTTAATCGTTCCTCCTGATTCTCTGCCTAGAGCGAAGTGCTCGATCTGTACCCTTGCTAAAATAGCCATTCCTCACAAAAGTTGCCCGTGAATTTCCAGTCTCATCCTTTAAATAAACAGGTTCACAAATTTTGTACTCCCTATCTACCAAGGATTTTATTACACCTCTTTTCTGTCTAGGGCGTGTGGCCTTTCTATACACCTTATGGCCCAACATTCCGTCCCGTCGTTTAATCACAGACATATCCAGGAAATTCAGTTGCCCATTACTCTCCGTCTCTACAGTAAATTGGATTTTCGGATTAATGCTGTTTAAATGTGTCGGGAAGGCACCCAACTCCTCTGCTCCGTGTGTGCACGCTACGAACGTGCGACCGACATAGCGATACCGGTCCCTTACTGGCAGTCTGCAACCCCCGTTGTTCAAAAGTCTCCATAAACAAGTTAGCCACAGCAGGACTAACAGGACTACCCATAGCCACCCCGTCAACCTCTTCATAAAAGTCACCATTGTACTGGAAGTAGGTTGTGGTGTGGCAGTGTCGGAATAATGCCACGATGTCAGTAGGAAAAATATCCACTATGCATGAGACAGCTTCGTTTGCCGGAATCATGGTAAATAACGACACAATATCGAAAATGATGAGGATATCATTCGGGCCCACGGTCATTTCCTTTAACTTGTCAATGAAACGATCTGAATTTTTAATATCACTGTCCGTCCTACCAACATAAGGTTGCAGCAATGAGGCAAGGTGTCTAGCTAACTCGTGGGTGGGTCTGCCTATAGAGCTGACAATTGGCCTCGACGGAACCTCAGATTTATGCACTTTGGGTAATCCATAAAGTCTAGGTGGGTACGCTTCTGTTTTACAATGCAAACTGATAGAGTATAAACTATTATTTTTAATTATATATGTGTTTCGCATTAGTTAACTAAGATCAAACTTAGTATGTCTTTGATTTTTTTCAACAGAGCTGAAGTTGTTAGAAATTGGAACGAGACCGGTAATCACTATTAATACAAGGAGGACAATAAATTAGTATACAGGGTGTCCAATTTCACTTGACCACCCTAAACAACAGTTTGTCCAGATGCAGATTACAAAATGTTCCAAGCAAATGTTCTTTAACCCTCAGGGATACATCAATCAGCATGATTGCCTTCGTTGTAGCTTAGTTTTTTACAAAGATATGAACAGCGGTATGACTTTTTTAAATGGCACCCTGTATTTTTTATTCGGTAGTTCATTTCCCCTCCTAAAGGCCTATTAAAAAATGTATCACAGAGTACCGTTCACTGAAACACAACGTTATTAATTACATAAAACAACACTGACTGTTAGCCCAGGATCACAAACTCGTCCACTTGCTGAAGTTGTCAGAAAACAAATGAAAACCAAGTAAAAACGTAACACAAAATTGACTTTGACTCTCCTGTACCATTGTCTAGGACTAGAACATTCAAAGGTGCTGAAAGTGGTGACCCTGGACACCGTTACACTGGTGCACTCGTTGAGTGAAAGAATTATTTACGGTTTCCAGTGTTGACTGCTGAAGAGCATTACATGCAAGCACGATACCTTCCTGCATGTCCTCTGGAGATGTTGGAACATCACGATAGACAACGTCTTTAATGCATGCCCAAAGAAAAAAGTCCAGAGGATTTAAATCAGCAGTCCTAGTGGCGAAGTAACTGTTCCTCCTCGACCAATCCATCTGGCAGGATACCTTCGGTTCAGAACACGACGTGCACCCAAGGCATTATGTGCTGGACGTCCATCGTATTGATACTACATAAGCATTCTGGTTCTTAGCGGGACTTCATCCAGAAGAGGAGGAAGAATTCGTCTGGGGCAGTTGGTGTACACTGTGCCGTTTAGACTACCAATGATGAAATAAGGGCCAATAATTTTAGTACCAAAGCATCCCACACCACACGTTAACTCTCCACTGACGCTGATGTTCTACCTGTCAAAGCCATCGTGGGTTGTCGATAGACCAATAATGCATGACCCTGTCTTTACCTGTCCGTCGTTTGAGAAGGTAAAAAGAACATTGGAGAAGAAATTCGCTTTGGCGACGATTTGCTGCTGTGACCACTGACAGAACAGTACACGATTCTGGAAATCATTCGTATGCAGTTCTTGATGTTGGTGTACACGGTAAGGACGGAACCGGTGGCGTGTAAGAATACGATGTACACTGGTTCTAGCAATGCCAATATCATGTTCAAACTGTCGTGGGCTCACATGTGGATTCATTGCAACGGAAGAAAGAACACTAACTTCGGCAGCTTCGTCTGTGCGAGTGCTACGACGATTGCTTTGTCGTGGGTTGGAACTTCCCGTCTCCTGAAGGGTCGCAACAAGACGAGAAACATCCTACGCGAATGTGGGTTCTTGTCAGGATATCGCTCTCTGGACAGTTATGCTGCCGGCGTAGCATTTCGCCTACCTTCAAAATGGTTCAAATGGCTCTGAGCACTAGGGGACTTAACATCCATGGTCATCAGTCCCCTAGAACTACTTAAACCTAACTAATCTAAGGACATCACACAACAACCGGTCATCACGAGGCAGAGAAAATCCCTGACCCCGCCGGGAATCGAAAAAGGGAACCAGGGAGCGGGAAGCGAGAACGCTACCTTCAACAACAACAATAAAAGAAACATTATGTCGATACAGTTTGTAGGAAGGACAGCCTTTACTGTATGCTTTCTCTACACAACAGTATTTAAAAGGACTGGACCGCTGTACTAAATATACCGGTACATAAGAAAACAGTATTGCAATTACTGTTCTGCTAACTTACATTCCCCATAGATGAGTAGCATTTCTACCTTCTCTTCGTTGGTGTACATTCTATTCACACAACTCTTCAACTGACAATGGTGGACGAAATGACGGGTGTGCATTCTACCTATGTTTACAGTTGTCCTCTGTCAACGTCAGCATGTGGATGGGTTACATTACCCCGAGTACCTCCGCTAAGCGCTGGGAGCATCAACGTCATTGTTGTGTTATGTAATTAATAACGTTGTGTTTTAGTGAATGGTACACTGTTACATAGTTTTGAGTAGGTCTTTGGGAGAGGAAATAAATTACAGAATAAAAATACAAAAAAAAATACAGGATGCCATTTTAAAAAGTCATGCCGCTCTTCATATCCGCCGGCCGTTGTGGCCGAGCGGTTCTAGGCGCTTCAGTCTGGAACCGCGCGACCGCTACGGACGCAGGTTCGAATCTTGTCTCGGGCATGGATGTGTGTGATGTCCTTATGTTAGTTAGGTTTAAGTAGTTCTAAGTTCTAGGGATCTGATAACCTCAGATGTTAAGTCCCATGGCGCTCAGAGCCATTTTGTTCATATCCTTGAAAAAACAAAGCTACAACGAAGGCAGTCATGCTGATTGATGTCCCCATGACGGCTGAAGAACATTTGCTGGAAACATTTTGTAATTTGCATCAGGACAAACAGTTATTTAGGGTGGTCAAGATAAATGGGACACCCTCTTCTTTACAAGACTCCGGAAAAGAAAGTGAGAATCACCTGCGTCATTCCGCATTCCATCTACCACAACAAAAATTTTGGCTTGCGCACATATTCAGGCTCTTTTAACCCAAAGCATTCTAAATCCCTTTACTCAGTCGCTCTCTATAGTTCATTCTTCATACTAACAAGGGAACCTCCCCATCGCACCCCCCTCAGATTTAGTTATAAGTTCGCACAGTGGATATGCCTTGAAAAACCGAACACAGATCAATCGAGAAAACAGGAAGAAGTTGTGTGGAACTATAAAAAAATAAGCAAAATATACAAACTGAGTAGTCCACGCGAAAATAGGCAACATCATGGACATTTAAAGAGGAGGAGCGCCGTGGTCCCGTGGTTAGCATAAGCAGCTGCTAATGAGAGGTCCTTGGTTCGAGTCTCCTCACAAGCGAAAAATTTTTCTTTATTTTAGCAAAGTTGTGATCTATCCATTCGTTCATTGACGTCTCTGTTCACTGTAATAAGTTTAGGGTCTGTGTTTTGCGGCCGTACCGCAAAACCGTGCGATTAGTAGACGAAAGGACGTGCCTCTCCAATGGGAACCGAAAACTTTTGATCGCAAGGTCGTAGGTCAACCGATTCCTCCACAGGAAAACACGTCTGATATATTCTATACGAAACTGGTAACGGCATGTGCGTCACATGACAGGAATATGTTGTCGACCCACCTAACTTGTACACTTGGCGAATGGGTAAAAAGATTCTTCTACGTTGCCCGATTTAGGTTTGCTTGTGGATATGATAATTACTCCCAAAAAAGTGATGAAAACATAAGAGTTTGTCACATAAACTGCAACAAATGAATCCAAAAGTCTCACACTCGCACACTTTTCCTTGTGCTCTGTCAAAACATATGTTTTTTACGTTTTCAAATTTTCGTGTGTAGACCGTCAAATCCTGCATATGTTCAAGCAAATCTGAACATGTCCTGGAATTTTGGAGAGCGAAGTTGATTATGTGTGAGTGCCTGAACTTTGATAATTGTCTGAAAATAAAAAATTAAAGTTTTTGCTGGAAGGAAAACTTGAACCAAGGACCTCTAGTTCCGCAGTTGCTCACGCTAACCACGGGACCATGGCGCTCCTGCGTTCAGTCGGTCCTTGATGTTGCCTATGTTGCTCATGGACTACTCAGTTTGTACATTTTGCTTATTTTTCATAGTTCCACACAACTTCTTCCTGTTTTCTCGATTGATCTGTGTTCAGTTTTTTAAGGTCTATCCACTGTGCCAACTTATAACTAAATCTGAGGGGGTTGCGATGGGGAAGTTCCCTTGTAAGCATCCGTCTCTCGCTGCCACTGTCTACACGTGTCTGTCTTCCACTGTCTGCTTCTTCTCCCATTGATTTACAGTGTATTCCACCGTCACTTCCCCTTTCTCACTTAGATAAACGCCAATGGTGGAGGAGTATTTATAGCAGTAAAGAATTCAATAATATCCAGTGAAGTTATTAGCGAATGCGAATGTGAAATAATCTGGGTTAAGTTAAGTATCAAAGGTGGGTCAGATATGATAGTCGGATGCTTCTATAGGCCACCTGCATCAGCAACCGTAGTAGTTGAGCGCCTCAGAGAGAACCTGCAGAACGTCGTGAAGAAGTTTCGTGATCATACTATTGTAATAGGGGGAGACTTCAATCTACCAGGTATAGAATGGGATAGTCACACAATCAGAACTGGAGCCAGGGACAGAGACTCTTGTGACATTATCCTGACTGCCTTGTCCGAGAATTACTTCGAGCAGATAGTTAGAGAACCAACTCGTGAAGCTAACGTTTTAGACCTCATAGCAACAAATAGACCGGAACTTTTCGACTCCGTGA
Source organism: Schistocerca nitens (assembly GCF_023898315.1). Classification (NCBI taxonomy): domain Eukaryota; kingdom Metazoa; phylum Arthropoda; class Insecta; order Orthoptera; family Acrididae; genus Schistocerca; species Schistocerca nitens. Next base: position 474,798,341 of record NC_064621.1, on the reverse strand, counting down.
ATGTAGAAGAGGGTATCAGTGATCATAAGTCAGTGGTTGCATCAATGACTACAAGTGTAATAAGAAATGCCAAGAAAGGAAGGAAAATCTATTTGCTTAACAAGAGTGATAGGGCACAAATCGCAGAATATCTGAGTGACCACCATCAAACGTTCATTTCTGAGGAAGAGGATGTGGAACAAAAATGGAAAAAATTCAGAAACATCGTCCAGTACGCCTTAGATAAGTTCGTACCGACTAAGGTCCAAAGCGAGGGGAAAGATCCACCGTGGTATAACAATCATGTACGAAAGGTACTACGGAAACAAAGAAAGCTTCACCATAGGTTTAAGAGTAGTCGAATCATAGCTGATAAGGAAAAGCTGAACGAAGCGAAAAAGAGCGTAAAGAGAGCAATGAGAGAAGCATTCAACGAATTCGAACATAAAACATTGGCAAACAATCTAAACAAGAACCCTAAAAAGTTTTGGTCATATGTAAAATCGGTAAGCGGATCTAAAACCCCTATTCAGTCACTCGTTGACCACGATGGCACCGAAACAGAGGACGACCGAAGAAAGGCAGAAATACTGAATTCAGTGTTCCGAAACTGTTTCACTGCGGAAAATCGTAACACGGTCCCTGACTTCAGCCGTCGCACGGACGCCAAAATGGAAAATATTGAAATAAACGATATCGGAATTGAAAAACAACTGCTATCACTTAGTAGCGGAAAAGCATCCGGACCAGACGAGATACCCTTAAGATTCTACAGTGATTATGCTAAAGAACTTGCCCCCTTTCTATCAGCAATTTATCGTAGATCTCTGGAAGAACGTAAAGTACCTAGCGACTGGAAGAAAGCACAGGTCGTTCCCATTTTCAAGAAGGGTCATAAATCAGATGCGAATAATTATAGGCCTATTTCACTTACGTCAATCTGTTGTAGAATAATGGAACATGTTTTGTGTTCTCGTATTATGACGTTCTTAGATAATACAAATCTCCTTCATCATAACCAACATGGATTCCGCAAACAGAGATCATGTGAAACCCAGCTCGCCCTATTTGCCCAAGAAATTCACAGTGCCGTAGACACTGGCGAGCAGATTGATGCCGTATTCCTGGACTTCAGGAAGGCATTTGATACGGTTCCGCACTTACGTTTAGTGAAAAAAATACGTGCTTACGGAATATCGGACCAGGTTTGTGATTGGATTCAGGATTTCCTAGAAGAAAGAACACAACATGTCATTCTTAACGGTTCAAAATCTGCAGATGTAGAGGTAATTTCGGGAGTACCGCAAGGAAGCGTGATAGGACCTTTATTGTTTACAATATACATAAATGACTTAGTTGACAACATCGGTAGCTCCGTGAGGCTATTTGCAGATGACACGGTTGTCTACAAGAAAGTAGCAACATCAGAAGACTCGTACGTACTCCAGGAAGACCTGCAGAGGATTAATGAATGGTGCGACAGCTGGCAGCTTTCCCTAAATGTAGATAAATGTAATATAATGCGCATACATAGGGGCAGAAATCCATTCCAGTACGATTATGCCATAGGTGGTAAATCATTGGAAGCGGTAACGACCGTAAAATACTTAGGAGTTACTATCCGGAGCGATCTGAAGTGGAATGATCACATAAAACAAATAGTGGGAAAAGCAGGCGCCAGGTTGAGATTCATAGGAAGAATTCTAAGAAAATGTGACTCATCGACGAAAGAAGTAGCTTACAAAACGCTTGTTCGTCCGATTCTTGAGTATTGCTCATCAGTATGGGACCCTTACCAGGTTGGATTAATAGAAGAGATAGACATGATCCAGCGAAAAGCAGCGCGATTCGTCATGGGGACATTTAGTCAGCGCGAGAGCGTTACGGAGATGCTGAACAAGCTCCAGTGGCAGACACTTCAAGAAAGGCGTTACGCAATACGGAGAGGTTTATTATCGAAATTACGAGAGAGCACATTCCGGGAAGAGATGGGCAACATATTACTACCGCCCACATATATCTCGCGTAATGATCACAACGAAAAGATCCGAGAAATTAGAGCAAATACGGAGACTTACAAGCAGTCGTTCTTCCCACGCACAATTCGTGAATGGAACAGGGAAGGGGGGATCAGATAGTGGTACAATAAGTACCCTCCGCCACACACCGTAAGGTGGCTCGCGGAGTATAGATGTAGATGTAGACGGTCTCCTTTTGTCTTTCTTTCTCATTGTCATTGTCTCCACCACGACAGCTCAAAAATTCTGGGGCCTCTAACTTATCTTTTTCACCATCCACATCATTAAAAATTTGGGCCCAAAGTGCACCGTATCCGCTAGGATAGTGCTGCGAAATTGGTCGCTAATGGGCTATGTCAGCAGGAGCCCATTGCTAACAGCTCAAGATGGCCTGCAGCGCCTCTCCTGGGCTCGTGGCCGCCTTGGAGAAATGTAAAACCCTGGCCTGGTCGGATGAATCCCGATTTCAGTTGGTAAGAGCTCATTGTAGGGTTGTAGTGGGGCGCAGAGCCCACGAAGCCTTGGACCCAAGTTGTCAACAAGGCACTGCGCAAGCTGGTGGTGGTTCCATAATGGTGTGAGTTGTGTTTACTTGGCGTGGACTAGATTCTCTGGTCCAAGTGAATGGATCATTGGCTGGAAAGGGTTATGTATGGATACTTGGAGACTGTCTGCAAATATTCGGGACTGCATGTACCCAATCAACGATGGACATTGATGACAATGCTCATGTTACCGGGCCACAATTGTTAGCGATTCGTTTGAAGAACATTCTGGACAGTTAGAGCGAATGATTTTCTCGTCCAGACTGGCCGACATGAATCCCATCGAACATTTATGAGACACACTCGAGAGGTCAGTTCGCTCTCAATATGCTGGGCTGGCAACACTTTCGCAATTGTGGACAGCTATGGAAGCAGCATGGCTCACTATTTCTGCAGGGAACTTCCATCGACTTGTTGAGTCCATTCGTCATAGAGCGTTTTGTTGCTAATCAGCAATGGTTCCTACCGATCCTGGAGAACGACTAGGTTTCTGCGTTATCATATCCCATTTGACCTCAGTTGTCGAGATACCTAGTGATCTTGCTGGCCTGGGCTCTTGTTGGAGCGCATTGTGTGACAGCAATGTGCAATGTCGCACTGAAAATGCACATCACCTTTCAGTCGAAGAAGTGGCAGTGGCACGGGAATAACTCCCTATGCAATGTAGCGGGAACTGGTTCCTTTACCCTGCAGAAACACCAAATCGGACTGCGAGTTGTAACTGATGGCCCTTCAAACCATGAACCCTGCGATGGAACCTTTGCGTCGTGGTCCAGTGCAGTTGACTAGGTCTACACCATACACTCACATACAGATAGTGCCCACTCTCAACGTTGAAGACAACAGGACGACGTTACACTCTCCACATAACTCTCCCATGGCGCCAGAGTAGCTATGCCTGGTGGTGTCATGGTGTCAGAGGCACGTACACTTTTAATTCTGCTACAAGCGGGCTGTTCCCAATGGTACCTACTAACACAGCAGTTACAGATGGTTCCGCACTTCTTCCCTGGATGATGTTTGGTCGGCCGCTGCTGCTCAGACAACACCTCTAGAGTACTACGCGGACGTCCAGAATCTGGTCCACCGGCGGTAATGTTCCACGGAAAACTGCTGAAAGCAGCACACACCACCGATATATTGTGTCCAACACGTGCAGCGAGCTGTCGACACATTCATTCACTTTCCATCAGACGCACAATGCTACGCTGTTCAGATGGCTGAAGCTGTTGAACAGGAGTATGTACTCGTCGTTGGAGAATGGTTGCAAACACAGTTTACCAGTAGACTCACACCAAAGCCTCCACATGTCAGACACTCAGATCAGTACCAAACATTGTGTATCTATAGAGTATCAACCAAAACACCCATTTAGTTCGTGCTGTGTGCTGTCGTTCAATAGAAGATGCGTAAACAGTAATTAAAAATAACACCGGAACTGCGGAGTGTAGGTAAATTGTTTCTGTGAGCGCCAAATGTGAAGATCTCACGTAGGTGAGTTGATAGAGCGGCGGATTGTTGAAGGGAAGGTCACAAGTTCCAATCCCCATGATGGTGATTTCTTGTTTAAGAGATTACGCATGAAATTCCTGTATAGGAGAACATTTTTCTGCCATGTAAAAGGACGTTTCAGAGTTTATAGCAATGTTTTTGGAAGTCTGCTTTCGCTTCGTTAGTTGAAAGTAGCGAACTTGTAGAGTACATTTGTATAGATAGATGTGGTGTTATCTGTACAAATTTACGCTATAGGTTTGCTGCTTTCAACTAACGAAGCAGAACATTGCTACAAGCTCCAAAACGTCCTTTTATATGGCATAAAAGTGTTCTCCCATACAATAATTTCACCCGTAATCTATTAAAAAAAAATCACCATCAGTAGGTTTCGAACTCGGAACGTTTAGCACGACAGACTGACGCTCTACCAGCTTACATTTAGAGCTCACAGATATGGTTTGCCTACACTTCCTAGTCCTGGAATTACTTTTAATTAACATTACGCCAGTTCTGCTGGAAGAAAGCATATAACACGAATTAAATCGGTGTTTTGGTTGATACTCAATCGACACACAACGTTTGGTACTGATCTGAGTCTCTGACATCTGGAGGTTTGGGTGTGAGCATAATTACTACCTGCGGAGTCAAACCAAGGGGCACTCACAGGCTTCCTGTGTGGCAGCTGTTGGTCGATGACCGTAACATCTGACTAACACTATAACCCGTCGATATGCACGTGTTATACCGAACTTTGACGGTACTGGATTTTTTCCGGCGGTGTAACAGTTTAGATGTGAAGTGTTCCTCGCGCAATTTTTTTATCGCCCGTAGATGTTGGTTGGTGTTTTAATGTTTGAAGCACCCAAATCAGTGAACGCCCCACGAATGAATTAGCAAGTTCAGAGAATTTTTTCCTTCGAGAGACTTAGTTAAGGGCAGTGAAACAGTCTGATACTAAAACACAGTTCATTGGGAGCTTGCGCAATATGTAAAGAATCCAGTATTAAAATTCGACAGGAGCTAAGCCTCTACTCCATTAACTGTGTTTAGTAATCGAATACATTGTCTTCATTTGATTTGGTATTTATTTTCTCTTAGTTCTTTATTCCAGGAGCAATTTATGGCTAAAATCATGAAGGCAATACGTCTGTGCAATATTAAAAGTACACTTTCAGGCGTACAGGAATCCACTTTGGAAAATGTGACATTACGGACTGTCCTTACACGCTATGCACAACGACATACGCTCATCCTTTAAACTGGAGAACAGAAATTTTTATAAATTTATAACCTCTTTTAGGAAACGCCTGTATGAAAGTTGACTACCTCTTTCATTAAGTACAATAAGACTACGACACAAGGTAGGACGACTAACCTAACAAGCCAAAACCTTGCTACTGTGTCACAAGAAGCTAAGCTGCGAAAGACGTAGTCATCTATCGAACTGTTTGTTTGAAGTAATAAAAATATGTATTAAACTATCTAACCGTACTTGTTGTGCATTTTATGTTTCTCCTCACTAAAGGGTTAATGGTTTGTTGTGATGCAATTTTATTACTATTTGATCAATGTCCAAAGATGTTATGTCACTGAAGTGTTTTTCAAACGTTCTTTCCAATTCTGCAACGGCAGGGTTAGCCCTACGACATGTTACGGTACAGCCATCCCTTCCTTGGTCCTCCCACACTTCTCTTGTCCCATGGTTTATAATCCGTTGCTAGTAGATGGAAGCAATACGAAGTGCGTGTCCTCTCCATTTTTCATTGAATTGGCCTGCATTTTGCGTTATTGGTTGCATCCCTAATTTTCCCTTATTATTTCATTTCTAGTTTTGTCTTCCCAAGTACAGCCTTTCACAGATCTTGGAAATTGTATTTCTGATGATTCTAACTGTAAATCTTTATTTCTCAGCGTCCAAATTTCCGCTCCGTTTGACAGACGGCGGACTGTAATTACTTCGTAAAATTTCAGTTGCTTCTCTTCCCTTTATTCACCCTTAAGTGTTCTGATCTGCTGCCTATACGCTAGTAATTATTAGTTTTCATCCTCGTTCTTATAATATGCCGCGTCCTAATAATTGTAAGTGGGCTATCTGTTCTATATGTTTATTACAATGACCATTTTTGCTCTTACTGGGTAAATACAGTACCTAAAATTACATGTTTTAGTACTATTTAGGTATATCGTCAGATTGTAGCTCTCGCTTTTTCATTTACTTCATGTAATCCCATTTCTAACTTATTGTCCCTCTCTTGCATGATAACTTCTGCATCCATGAATGACGCCATGTTAATATGTTCATTCCTGAAACGATTTATGCCTAATGGTATTCTATCTCTTTCCCGTTCTCTAACTATGCTCTCTGTGTACAGTAGTTTCTGAATAATATTGGTGACAAATAATGCTGTTGTGTTACTCTGATTTGTTTTATGTATGAGGTATCTCCTTACCAGTGTCAAGTCTGATTCTGGTATTTATGTAAAGGCTTTTTGTAACTTGGTGAAGATGTTAAAATATTCCTCTTTCATCCATTAGTAAATGCTTATTTATAAATGCTAAGTGAATTTCCTGATTTACTGCTGATCTCTTTTGTACAATCTTTGCCGGCCGAGGTGGTCGAGCGGTTCTAGGCGCTACAGTCTGGAACCGCGCGACCGCTACGGTCGCGGGTTCGAATCCTGCCTCGGGCATGGATGTGTGCGATGTCCTTAGGTTAGTTAGATTTAAGTACTTCTAAGTTCTAGGGGACTGATGACCTCAAAGTCCCACATTGCTCAGAGCCATTTGAAGCATTTGTACAATCTTTTTCATGGCGAAAACACCGTCTGTGCATTCATTATCTTCTCTTTCGCAAACTAGCTTCTTCCTAAATCAAAATTATATACGAGATATTTCAAGGCCTTGTATTTTTTCTTTTGCTGTAGATCTTGTAAGCGTTACTGAGAATGTGTATTATTTCTTCTGTCTTTCTTATAAACTGAAATGATCTTTGCTATTTTTCTTTTATCCAGTATCTCACATTTTAACCAGGACGTGTTAAAGAGACGTAGCATACTTACCTCTAAGAGTATTCCTCCGAGTTTAGATAATTCTGAATTTGATCAGTCTAGAGCTTGTGATTTTCGATATTTTCTTTTGTTTACAACTGTCTTCACTTTCATAACATCTGTACAATCAAATAATAAAGAGCTATAGCCTGGTATAGAAAAAAGTAACAAGATTTATAATAAAAAAGAAACATCATCTGCAGCTACATATGTCAAAAATAAATTCTGTACGTCAGAAAGTAATCCATGTTTTGCACTGCAAAATAGTGAAAACCACACCTCTAATTCCGCATTTATCGCTCTGAACATATTTTGAGTGGACTGTGTAATCTCCCTCAGTGTGTTACGATGCGACGTAAGCCTTTGGCTGATGAAAAGATGGAGTGTTCTTCCTTGATGTGCCGACGTTGCCAGGACAATAGAGAGCTGAAGACGAAGGCCCTCAGAATCGTAAATGTGTAAGGGGGCGGCTAATCGCCGCAGTTAAGGCTGCTCCGTGGCATGACGCAATGAGCACAGTTCCACCCCAGTGAATTCCTACAGGAAGTCCGTCGACAAACGACTGAAATCATCGAGTTATGACAACAACCGAGAAGAATACACGCAGGTTGGCTGTGGAGAGTGTTGACCGAGGGCCAGGCAAATCTATGTACCAACAGAGATATCTTCTCTTGAAACATCCTGACATATTAAAACCGTGTACCGCAACGAGACACGAAAATGCTGTACCAACTGAGTTACCTAAGCACAACTCACGACCCGACCTCACAGCTTAACTTACGCCAGTACCTCGTCTGCTACTTTCCAAATATCACAGAAGCTCTCCTGCGAAATTTGCAAGGCTAGCAGTAGTAGAAGAAAGGATATTGCGGGGACATAGCTTAGCCACAGCGTGGGGAACGTTTCCAAAATGAAATTTTCACTCTGCAGCCGAGTGTGCGCTGATATGCAACCTCCTGGCAGAGCAATTGCCCACGAAAGGCAAAGGTCTCACTGCTGACGAACTCAGCTGAGTGGAGCTCAGTGGCTCGTGATATTGTAGCGAAAGTTCAGCTCACCATCTTCCGCGCAACGTCACCGATGGCCAATACTAGAGAGCCATTACTATAATCTGCGATAACTGTTTGTATGTGGACATTATTGTAATATAAAATAACAGAAAAATCATGGGAAAACGATTGGGGATATTATCGCACATCGACTCACTGCCGTCTCCCTGTTAATCAGTGTACGTCATGTCTACCATCTTTGCCGTATTCACTATGATGCAAGCCGTACAGAGGGTTGCATATATTGAAATGAGCCAGAGTGATCGGGCAAGACGTTCTTCTCTATTTAACAACGATTTATAATGCACGTCTTTCATGCATATTCATAATTTCCCTAATTCTTTTCCCGTGAATTTTCTATGACTTTAATTTATAATACTGCAGTGGTAACATCGGTTCCCGTTAGATTACCAGAGTTAATCGCTGTATGGTATGGGCAGCACTTTTAGGGCTGACCACCTGGACCTACGGAGTGATGTTGCTCTCAGCCCCTGTGAGGCCTATTGAGGAGCTACTTCACTGAGAAGCAGCGGCTGGGGTTTCGAAAACTGATAGCAGCCGGGAGAGCGGTGTGCTGACTAGATGCCCCTCCATCTCCGTGATGACACAATGGTCGGTCGATACCGTTGGGCCTTCTGAGGCCTGTTCGGATGGAGTTTTACTGTAAATTTAGAAACAGTTCTCACATGTTGTAGTAACGGCTCTCTACTATTGGCCATTGGTATGTTATGCGGGAGGTGGTTTGTAAAGCTTTCGCTATAAAACTAGGAGCGACTGATTTCCAGGCCGGCCGAAGTGGCCGTGCGGTTAAAGGCGCTGCAGTCTGGAACCGCAAGACCGCTACGGTCGCAGGTTCGAATCCTGCCTCGGGCATGGATGTTTGTGATGTCCTTAGGTTAGTTAGGTTTAACTAGTTCTAAGTTCTAGGGGACTAATGACCTCAGCAGTTGAGTCCCATAGTGCTCAGAGCCATTTGAACCATTTTGACTGATTTCCACTCAGCAGTGCTGTAAACGCCTCTTAAGAGTGGCCTGCTCCACGCCACCGGCTCCTGCTGCCATCAAAGTTATAGCAGCCATTTATTTTACGTTATTTTACTCTTTTTATTGTATTTTTTATCGACAAATTATAGTGCGTGATACTTTCGCTTTCAGAGTAAACCATGGTCTTTTAAGAACCGAAACCGGTCACCAAGTGAAAGATATACAAGTTACATGTGATATAGATTGTTTCATTGAAATAACTCTAATGATATTATAGGTTATTGGCGGTTAGCGGGGAAAAAACGTTTTTGTTCACAGAGCTGCCACGCCTAGCAACGACAGCAGCACTAACCTGGATGGATACTGAGTTGGACTGAGCTCGGATAACACGTAGGAGTGCGTTATTCCTTCCTAATTCAAGTCTATGACAATCAAATGTAGTTACTGGCAGTCCATGACCACACGTTTTCCTTATGCGAGAGTCCTGGCGAACATGTAGGTCAGACCAGTAATCGAACCCCTTCTGTGTAGAGGTGGGCCAGGAAAGCGTGGACCACGTGCGGACTTGATGCGTTAAGAACGATGGCTTTGCGCCATCTTTGACGTCTCAGTGTCTGTCAAGCAGCGGTGTACCGTAGGTCTCTAGAAGAGCGTAGCGTTCCAAAGGATTGGAAAAGGGCACAGGTCATCCCCGTTTTCAAAAAGGGACGTCGAACAAATGTGCAGAACTATAGACCTATATCTCTAACGTCGATCAGTTGTAGAATTTAGGAACACATATTATGTTCGAGTATAATGACTTTTCTGGAAACTAGAAATCTACTCTGTAGGAATCAGCACGGGTTTCGAAAAAGAAACCCAGCTCGTGCTATTCGTCCACGAGGCTCAGAGGGCCATAGACACGGGTTCACAGGTAGATGCCGTGTTTCTTGACTTCCGCAAGGCGTTCGATACAGTTTCCCACAGTCGTTTAATGAACAAAGTAAGAGCATATGGACTATCAGACCAATTGTGTGATTGGATTGAAGAGTTCCTAGATAACAGAACGCAGCATGTCATTCTCAATGGAGAGAAGTCTTCCGAAGTAAGAGTGATTTCAGGTGTGCCGGAGGGGAGTGTCGTAGGACAGTTGCTATTCCCAATATACATAAAAGACCTTGTGGATGACATTGGAAGTTCATTGAGGCTTTTTGCGGATGATGCTGTGGTATATCGGGAGGTTGTAACAATGGAAGATTGTACTGAAATGTAGGAGGATCTGCAGCGAATTGACGCATGGTGCAGGGAATGGCAATTGAATCTCAATGTAGACAAGTGTAATGTGCTGAAAATATATAGAAAGAAAGATCCATTATCATTTAGCTAAAATATAGCAGGTCAGCAACTGGAAGCAGTTAATTCCATAAATTATAAACACTGTTCGACATGGGTTCTATTTCTGATATTAAAGTTTGTGCTTCTAGACCATTTTACCGTGGGAAATTCAAATATGTAAACAAAATATCGTTTTCAGGGATACTTTATATATATATATATATATATATATATATATATATATATATATATATATATATATATATATTCATGACAAACACAGAGACGTTATAGAGAGATTCGGGTATGTTGCCGCATCCAGTAGCGATAGAACGTGATAATTTCTTGTGCAACAGCAGGTGGGAAGAATCAGACATCATTAGGTTATCCCCCGCCACACCTATGTCATTAAGACCACCTGAAACATCTCATTAACTCGAACGGCGACAGCCGGTCGCTGCCTCGGCAGTAAAGCTTCAAGCCTCCTAGGGGCAGGTGCATCGAGTTTACAACAGTGGTGTTAGCCGCAACTTGTGTCAGTCTTAACGAGTGGTTTTTTTTTTTTTTTGGCTGACATGTAACTGTCTGTCATATTTCTGAGCACGGTTGAATTTTTTAGTTCGTATGTGTAAACTGATTGAGCCTGGTGCTGAAGGTAAAACGACTGCTTGTTTTTACACATCAGCGTTCCTCTAGTTCCCTACTATTAATTTAATACAGGTGTATTACCAAAGTGGTATTTTTAAATGTGCAGAAATGCCACGTCGTCGTGGATGTCGATATAAGCCGGACAACTTCTGCTACATCTGTGGGAAGTTCACTTTTGCCAGAAATAGGAAGAAAATTTCTTCAGTCATAAAGAAAGCATACAAACATTACTTTGGAGTAGAGGTAGGAGACCAAGATAAAGAATGGGCACCACATTTCTGTTGTGCTACATGTTACTGCAAACTAATTCAGTGGTGGAAAGAATTTGGCGTTGTTTGCTGTTCCCATGGTGTGGAGGGAGCCTAAGGACCATGTTACTGATTGTTATTACTGTCTAACAAAAAGTCAGGGTTTTACAAACAAAAAGTCGGAGAGGCACATTGTTTACCCAGATCTGCCTTCAGCGAGAATGCCAGTGCAGCATTCCGACAACCTTCCAGTACCTTCAAGAGCTTGAGGTCAAATTCCGAGTGACAGTGAAATAAGTAGTACTGAAGAAATCACAGATGATGATTCTTTATACCACTACACAAGTGAGTCATCGCCACATTTGTTAACACAGGCAGATTTAAATGATTTAGTACGTGATCTAGGACTAAGTAAACAAAAGGCGCAGCTGCTTGGTTCAAGATTACAAGTGTATAATCTACCGCACCAAAGTACTAAAATCAGTGTTCAGGCACAGAGAACATGCCTTTATTTCTTATTTTTCAACTGACGAAGCACTGACATTTTGCAATGACGTTTCTGGCCTGATGAAAGTGCTGAACTTCACTTATATTTCAGAGGAGTGGAGACTTTTCACAGATGCATCGAAAACAAGTCTGAAGGGTGTTTTGCTCCATAACGGAAATAAAATACCCTCTGTTCCAGTAGCTTACGCTAGTTTGACAAAAGAGAATTACGAATTCGTACAAAGGATGCTAAATTCATTAAAATACAATGAACACAAATGGAAAATATGTGCAGATTTCAAGGTATTGGGAATGCAACAAGGCTACACAAAGTATGCCTGTTTTCTTTGCGAGTGAGATAGTCGAGACCGAAATTCTGACTACGTGAAAAAGAAATGACCTAGGAGAAGATGGAAAGTTGGCTAAAACAATGTACAACGTGAAAGTCTGGTAGCCCCTGAATATATACTACTTCCACCGCTTCACATCAAACTTGGTCTGGTGAAACAATTCGTGAAGGCCATGGATCCAACAGGATGTGGGTTTGCATATCTAGCTACCAAATTCCCCTGTCTTTCAGCTGCAAAAATAAAGGAAGGTGTATTTGTGGGCCCACAAATCAGGGAGCTGCAGAACGATGCAAATTTTGAAGCATGTTTAACTGATAAAGAAAAAACCGCATGGGACTGTTTCAAGATGGTGTCGGAAAACTTCCTCGGAAGAAGAAGAGCTACTAACTACAAAGCAATGGTGAAGGATATGATCAAAGAATATCAGGATTTGGGGTGCAATATGTCTTTGAAGGTACATATGATGGACTCTCATCTGGACTACTTCACAGAGAGTTGTAGTGACGTATCGGATGAACATGGGGAAAGATTCCATAAAGACATTTCTACCTTAGAAAGGCGCTATGAGGGGAAGGGGGTACCTTCAATGTTAGCAGATTATTGCTGGAATATCATTCGAGAGAAGAAAGATTCACAATACAAGACAAAGAAGTGATGTGCATTACAAGGCAGTGGCTCATTGTTTGTCAATTTTCTGTAATTTTTCATGTCAAATAAATGCTTCAAAGTGTATACACAAAGGTTACTGTGTTATATGTTAGATCCCACCCTCCATTAATGTGATGAACTTATAACATCATAAAGATGTGCATTTGTTTGTCGAATTTCACCTCACGTTTGCTGCACTATATCAGAAACTGAAAAGAGAAATAAATTGTGATTACTCATAAACTATCCCTGACAGAAAAAAACCAAAAACAGTTTTCAATTCAGCACTCAAAATACAACTAGGATCACAATATTTTGTATCAGAAATAGAAAAAAAAGGTTTTTTTTGTAGAACAGTGTTATCTGGGAGTACGCATTAGGAGTGATTTAAAATGGAATGATCATATAAAATTAATCGTCGGTACAGCAGATGCTAGACTGAGATTCATTGGAAGAATCCTAAGGAAATGCAATCCGAAAACAAAGGAAGTAGGTTACAGTACGCTTGTTCGCCCACTGCTTGAATACTGCTCAGCGGTGTGGGATCCGTACCAGATAGGGTTGATAGAATAGATAGAGAATATCTAACGGAGAGCAGCGCGCTTCGTTACAGGATCATTTAGTAATCGCGAAAGCGTTACGGAGATGATAGATAAACTCCAATGGAAGACTCTGCAGGAGAGACGCTCAGTAGCTCGGTACGGGCTTTTATTGAAGTTTCGAGAACATACCTTCACCGAGGAGTCAAGCAGTATACTGCTCCCTCCTATGTATATCTCGCGAAGAGACCATGAGGATAAAATAAGAGATTAGAGCCCACACGGAGGCATACCGGCAATCCTTCTTCCCACGAACAATACGAGACTGGAATAGAAGGGAGAACCGATAGAGGTACTCAAGGTACCCTCCGCCACAAACCGTCAGGTGGCTTGCGGAGTATGGATGTAGATGTAGATTTAGATGTAGATGTGATCTCCGCTTTCCTGATCCACCTCTATACAGAAGTAGTTCGATTATTTGCCTGGCCTACACATTCTCCAGATCCCTCACTTATGCCATCAGTTCATCTGTCCTTTGCACACAGGCACGTTTACCAATACGTTTGTAAAACTTTCGATCGAAATATATCACGAGTGTAACGTTTTCTTTTTTTTTCTAGTCAATGAAACTGCATATTATCCCTACTATTCGCAATTGTTTTATGTAGTATGAAGCTCCGTACACATGGTTCTAAAAGCTTCTTAGTTCTAATAATTTACGGGTGTGCAGCCGGATACGGTCGACATGCTGCCTCGATATTTCGGCCAGAGACATCCGGCCATATTCAGGTGAGTAGATATCTACTGAAGAACCCAGATGCATTTGTGGTATTTATGCCGGATCTCACGCATGCGAAATGTAGCGGCGTCTTTCGTCGCATGCTTTGGGTGCTGACATGCTCGGGATAGCAGAACTGTATGTGCTGCGCTCGGTGGTGGAAGTGAGAGACGACTTAATCAATGAGTAACGAATGACCCTGTCGATTGCGCTGTAACTGGAAAATTTTAATTACAGGCTTCCAATTTTTATCCGATTGAGAGCCGTTGTCACGATTTATAAGATTATCGCAAGATGTATTTCCACCGATTCTCTGATTACTGGATCCCAAAAATTCAAAGCTAAAGCAAAAATTGTTGTTCTGTTGTATTCCATTGAGTGCTCCGCTAATGCAGATTTTAACGGTTGCCGAAGAAGGGTTTATCTTTCGTGTTCAGTACAACGCTCCTGGACAGTAAGAGTCATCTGGCCTATATACGCAGCACCACACTCACAGGGAGTTTTGTAAACTCCTGTTTTCTTCGGTTATAAGTCGTCTTTCACGGATCCAACCAGAGCCAGGCTTTCACTGGTGGACTTCTCCACTTGTCCTAAGCTATCTCACTATTTTAGAAGACACATTGCCGACACATGAAAGAAGTGCCGTTGAATTGTAGTTTTTATCAGCGTCCTCAGTGCGTTACTTCTTGTTATTATAGCTGTGCGTGGCTTTTCATATTTGGTGTCAAGTGTAGCAATGCGCTTTAAAAACTTTCTCCAAGTGTTCTAATTCTGCCTGGAGGTTTTAATCGTCCGATTTTACGTGCGCCCGATGTATTAAGGTACTAAGAACACCGTAGTCTGCAGGTTGATGGCAACTAGATGCCTGGAGATATACATCTGTATGCGTCGCTTTTCAGTAGATAGAATGTCCCAATGACCCATCATTCTTACGGCGTACTGGCACGTCTATAATGAGCGAAGTCCCATCTTTCTCACTCTCCATCGTAAACTTGATGTTCGCCTGTAATAAGTTGAAGTGACAAAGGAATTTCTCCAGTTCTTGTCTGCCATGAGGCCATACAACAAAAGTATTATCTACATAACGCCAGAAAAATGTGGGCCTTAAGACCGCAGATGAGCCGCGCCGCGGCTCGCGTTGCTGCTGTTTGTAGGTTTCCGTCCTCGGTTGGAGACCAGAAGGGTATCGTTTGGTTGGCATGGTTGCGCTTGTTTGTCTTCCTCTCGTGCTGACTCGCGCCATTCGGTTTCGCAAGCGTTGCCTGTCCGCTAGTGGCAGCAGTGGCGGTTATCGATATGTAGTAACTGTTGCCCTATCTATGGGGCGACGTCGTTGTTTTGCCGGGTCGTGTGAGTGGCGAGTTCCGTTGTGGACTCAGGAAGAGCCAGGTCCGTGCAGTGCTAGAACACGTCAGGACCGCTGGGAGCCTGCATGGACTGTCGGTTGGAAGGCTGTGGTCACGAGGGTGCACGACCTCGGCGTAAACCGGACCCGGCAGGCTTTAAGATGAGTGCATTTCAATTCACGTAGAGAAACCTCCACCATTGTGATATCTCGCGATTCTCCAGTGACTTGGGTTCGTGTTGCTGATTAGCTTTCCTCGACTTCTTATTACTATTTACTGCGTTCAACTTGTTACAATTTGTTAAGTTCCACCGGCGGTAATTTTTCTTTCCTGGTGGCCGCTATCGCTCCAGTTACCTAACCTGGGGGTTGGTGTGCGTAACAGCAGTGCACATTTCCTCGCCTTGCTGCAGCTGTCCGGTAAGGCGTGTGGTTTTGACAGCTTTTTTGATTGTAGGCCGGTTGGTGATTCCTCTATTCTGGTAGTAATGATCTCTTTCTCGTTCCAGGGACTCTAAAAATAGTATTCTGGACGTAGTGCTGACCGACGGTTCCGGCTTTGACGTATTGTTCCATCGTTGCATTTGGTTTATCGGACGTCAGGTAGCTTCAGAAAGATTATCATTAGTCATTCGTTAGACTGCCACTGGTCTGACTTATCATCTTGTGAAGCGAATGCAACTCTTCGTTGCCTATCTCATCGGTCGCGAAAGTGTTTTTTCCCGGACCTTCTCAGAGGTCGATTCCTGGAGCACAGTCTGGATCAGTTGCTTGTTTTTTAATTAAATTTTGCTACTGTATTTGCTGTTTTACAGCAGGGTTCAAATTTTTTTTTATATTATTGCCGTTCCTTGCGTGTAAGGCCTTCAGCCGTAATTGTGGTCGTTTGCCTTAAAATTCCAATTTAGTATTTGTATTTTAGAAGTAAGCCCTAAAACCTTGTTTACTGCTATTACTGGCGTCTGATGCCTTCTGCTGTGTTTGTGGCGACTTGCCTTTAATATTTCAGTACCTGTAATTTGTAAGTTTCACTAAGTTTTAAGGAATTCTTAATTTATGGTCACTCCTGGCGTGCAAGGCCCTCTTTCTAGATCACAGTGGCTTGCTTTTAAAACATTATCTGTTGTATCTCTATTTAATGGTGGTTTGCTAAATTGTAACTCACTGAAAATGGTTCAAATGGCTCTAAGCACTAGGGGACTTAACATCTGAGGTCATCAGTCCCCTAGACTTAGAACTACTTAAACCTAACTAACCTAAGGACATCACACACATCCATGCCCGAGGCAGGATTCGAACCTGCGACCGTAGCAGCAGCGCGGTTCCAGACTGAAGCGCCTAGAACCGCTCAGCCACAACGGCCGGCTAACTCGCTGAAAACACTATTAGGTACACTGTTGTTTATTCCTTCATTAATAACGTGTGCTATTTTTTATTTATTGTTGAGTCTTGAATCACTGGTTTAAAATAATTGTGTAACTGTAAAAGGCAACCAATAGTAACTGATTGCGGCCCCGTCCACAATCGTAACCGAATCCAGCATGCCCTTGACTACCAGGTCTCAGCAGACTTAGCTGGTCTCTGCTCTAACTCCTCTTAGCCACCACGGAAGAAAAGGGTTCACAATGGCGACGCAGTCTGTTTGTTCAAAGAATTCAGCATTAAGTAAGAAGGTGAAGAGAGAGTAGATTCAAACATGGGCGTCAGGTCAGCACTGAATAATTTACCAATAAGATGTAACAAGTCCTTAAAGGCACTTGGTAAAAAGTGAGACCACATCAAAGCTAACTAGTAAATCCGAGCTGCTAAGCTTAACTGTCTTCAAGTGACTGACAAACTTCACAGATTTATTTGCATCTTGTCAACACTTCCTCACATACGGCTTGAGTACAGAGGTCAGATGTTTTTCAGTAGAATAGGCCGAGGCACCAATATTACTCGCTATTAATCGTAGTGGGACACCATCCTTTTGAATCTAGGGGAGACAATATGGTCTTGGTGATACTGCATCGTGCGGTCTCAGCCTCTTGATAACTTGTTTAGATAGAGAACTATTCTTTATAACAGTATCAGTTTTTCATGCTTTACCCTCTCGTTGGGTCTCTTCCGATTTTGCTATGAGTAGAATAACTGGCCTGACTATACTTTTGGCACTGTAGGCTTCCGTTGTCGAAAGAGCCGTGGCATTACCCTTACCTGTAGGGAGTACGTGCTAGTATCTGCCCGGAGGATGCGGAGAGCAGCTGTTTCAGCTGGCGTGATATTACTCTGTTGGGGCACACATTTCAACATCGTTCGACAAGATTCTCTTCGAATTTCGACTACCTAGAGAGGTCTAATGGCTTCCTTAATAGAAATAACGAGATCCATTAAAGGAGCTGAAGCAGATGTGGGAGCGAAGTTTAACTCTTTTACTAGCACTGATATCGTCGCATCGTCAAAAGATTTCCCCGTTATGTTCACAACGGATCGTCCAGAAACAGCTTCTTCGGGCTTTCGTGTTGCGAGTCGGCTAAACTATGCGCTTTGTCTATTTATACTGCCTCTTTGGGCCCTGTCTGTCTTGGCCCAGGATACACCATCCATCAATCCAGTTCCAGCTGACGGAAGAGCATTTTGCTGCAATCTTCAGATGTAAATAAAATAAATCCCTGAAAACCACTTGTAACCCTCGACACGTAAAACGGTTTCGTTCTCTAAGGCCAGATACGCTTGTGTTTTATATTGTTGGCAAGCGCACTATTAATAAAATCAACAAAATGAATCCAGTCAGAATGGAATCGGCGATAGTCAGTGATTTAGTCATCTCTCATTCCCTTCACAGGTGGCAGCGCTCAGAACTCGTTTCTCCTGCGCGTGTCAACACACGACGCATGCGCAAGATTCAGATTAAATATCGTGAATGCGCTCTTCAGTAGTTGTCTACTCACCTGAAGAATGGCCCGACGCCTCTGGGCCGAAATATTGTGACAGAATGTCGACAGGATTCAACTGCACACTGGAAAATTATTAGAAGTAAGAAGCACTTAGAACCATGAGTAGCGAGCGTAATAATGCATGATACAATTGCAAACAGTAGGAAAAAATATGCAACTTGGTTGAAAAAAACTCATTGTACTCATGATATATTTCGATAGAAATTTTAACAAATGTATTCGTTGAACTGGCTTCATGAGAGATGTAATCTGTGCAAAGAATAGGTAAACTGATGGCGTATTAATAATATTCAAAAATAACCCTAGCAACAGCAAAGCATTTTTCATGAATTGTAATACAAATATATTATAAATAGGTGCTGACGCATAAGTGAGGTCCAGAACCAGAAAATACTTTTAGCGAAATCTGAGCGATACCACCGCATTTTCCGTAACTGTGTACACTCTGGGGAAAGATACTTTATTGCCGCGCGGGATTAGCCGAGCGGTCTCAGGCGCTGCAGTCATAGACTCTGCGGCTGGTCATGGCGGAGGTTCGAGTCCTCCCTCGGGCATGGGTGTGTGTGTTTGTCCTTAGGATAATTTAGGTTAAGTAGTGTGTAAGCTTAGGGACTGATGACCTTAGCAGTTGAGTCCCATAAGATTTCACACACATTTGAACATTTTTTTGATGCTTTATTACCACCATAAAAATTTAAAAAATAAAATTTCATTAATTATCGTTCAATTTTAGTCACAAAATACATCTGAAAGCTATATAAATGTATAAGAAGGGTCCTCAACCTAAGCCAGCCGCTGCTGGCGAGCGGTTCTGGGCGCTTCAGTCTGGAACCGCGCGACCACTACGGTCGTACGTTCGAATCCAGCCTCGGGCATGGATGTGTGTGATGTCCTTAGGTTAGTTAGGTTTAAGTAGTTCTAAGTTCTAGGGGACTAATGACCTCAGTTGTTAAGTCCCATAGTGCTCAAAGCGATTTGAACCATTTTGAACCTCAACCTGAAAATATGAATATGAAATAGACAGCAAAAAGCTACGTTTACTGTTTTTGGATCAAGATTTGCTGAAAAATTTAAAACAGTTACGCAATAAAATGCAAGAAATCATTAGAAACGATAATGCTCTTAAATATACGTCACGTTATTATATTATAATACTTTCAAAAGAATATAATCCAAATGTACCACTCCCTGCCCTTAGTACTGCGAGGTTTAATTCTCAATACAAGGGTTTTATATTAACCAACAATCATTGTGAAAATTAAAACGGGAACAGAGATTAAAAAGACTACTGAACACGGGCCTCAAGCATTAATAACATCAATTACAGTGAAGAATGAATGACAGTGTCATACTAGACGAAACAAATGTAACTATATAATAAGTAAAATGGCTGCAGTTCCTCCAGATCTTTCCAAGTCAAATACCATGTGTTCTATTCCACTTCCCTGGATAGTCATCTCCGCGGTCTCCAGCAGAAGGGCTTCTCCCAAAGTCTTCTCCCCGGCTGTTCAGAAGCGCATAATCTAGACGTGGATCATCTGCAGAACTTCTGGGTAATTTTCTGCACCCGTGGTGATTCGCCTGCAGAGGCTTCTACAAAGAGGCTTTTCCGGCTGTCTGCCGCCCGCCAGTCCCTGAGCTTTAGGCTGCCGCTCTAAAGCGATTCCCGAACAACAGTCACAGTAGCAGCGCATTTCTCACACCACCACCCCGTATAGGATCCAGCAGTTACATGCGAGCAAAGTGCAATAAATCAATAAGCAGTGCAGTTTTTCCAGGTCAACTATTTCCGTGGGGCGTCGATACATATCAGGCAATCACAGTATTATTACAACTGGGAGTGACGGCGCTACGGTCGCCATATCGTGAATTTTTATCGTAATACCTCACGAGGACACGCAGAAACACTTGATAGTATGCACAGCTGTTTCGAAATTGTTGACAGTGGGATTCATTTTCCTCACTTACCACTGTGTCGGTTTACCGTAAAATGACTGCGTGTTTCCGAAAACGGGCACGGGAAGTCAAGTGGGATAATATTGTGGTCGTTCAGTACTGTATTTTTCATGGAGCCTGATGCTTTAGGCCACAGATGTTCGCTACACTGTCATCTGGGACGGACACAATATGGACGATGTGAATGGCAGATAATGTAGTGTACCTATCCTTCATGTTATTTTCAAATGATACAGTAGAAAATAACCCCTCTGAAGTTTTTCACAAATGAGCTCTTCGTTCACAATAGTTTAGTTTCAGTAAGAACATCTGTGACATACGAGCTGAGTAACGCAGAGGAGTATTGTTTCATGTAGAGACAGGTTAGCAAACACAGTCCAAATAATGTCAGACAACTCATCTTAGAGCATAACAGTAGACAATTTAACCTTCAAGATTTGCCCAACAGTACATGTTTGCAGAGAGTAATTGATTATATTTCTTCTAAACTTCTTACGATGGAAGGATTGAGTGAATACTGTACGTCTAAATCATCGTCATCTGGATCTACATCTAAATCTTCGCACGGTGGAGGATAAATGGTATGTCGGAGCCATTTCCCTCCCCTCCTATTAGATTTACGTATGGTGCCCGGAAGTAAATGTTAATCTGATATGTACAAGATTTAATGTTTTGTATTCCCCATCGTAATTGTTATATGAATGATGAGTGGGAAAAATAATGTGTCTTGACCATTAAAGTTCAGGTTCAACTTAAAGTCATTACACCAACGGTTCACCTTCAACTATTGATGCATAACTATAACGGGTAATAAATTTTAATATACTGACTGATATGATGTGTAACATTGGAGAACTGATTTCTAAACCACTGAAGAATGCTTGAATGACTGCTTAATGTCACTGTCAATAACGACCAACACACGCATTACTGCCACCAAACCTGCTACTGCTTTACCAAAGCAATTCATTGCAGAGAAAAACAATGCTTTTGCCAAACCTATACGTGACTAGTCCCACATCTGCTCTTGCCTGTGACAGGTGATATAACCCCATACACACACAAGCTCACTAACATTTACTTTATGTACAAACATAAAACCACAACTATAAATACAGCTAAATACTTAGGGATTACAATTACAAATAAACTAAATTGGAACGATGACATAGACAATATTGTGGGTAGAGCACACCAAAGACTGCGATTCATTGGCAGAACACTTAGAAGGTGCAACAGGTCTACTAAAGAGACTGCTTGCACCAAGCTTGTCCGCCCTATTCTGGAGTATTTCTGTGCGGTGTGGGATCCGCATCGGGTGGGACTGACGGATGACCTCGAAAAAGTACAAAGAAGGGCGGCTGGTTTTGTATTGTCGCGAAATAGGGAAGATAGTGTCACAGACGTGATACGTGAATTGGAGGGGCAATCATTGAAACAAAGGCGGTTTTCGTTGCGACGGGATGCTCTCATGAAATTTCAGTCACCAGTTTTCTCCTCCGATTGCGAAAATATTGTAGTGGCACCCACCTACATAGGGAGAAATGATCATCACGATAAAATAAGAGAAATCAGGGCTCGCACAGAAAAATGTAAGTGCTCGTTTTTCGCGTGTGCCGTTAGAGAGTGGAACGGTAGAGAGACAGCTTGAAGGTAGTTCATTGTACCCTCTGCCAGGCACTTTACTGTGAATAGCAGAGTAATCACGTAGATGAAGATGTAGATGTACTGCGATTTAGATCAATATGTCACTTACCTGTTTTAAGTAATTGGTTATGCGTCAATGTAACTGGAGTGGACTTTCTGATATAAAGCTACGGATGTATTGAATCCATCCAGTGAGATATATGTGAAATTGGATATCGGATGGAAATAATAACATGAGATTCTTTTTTACTTTCTCTTTTTCTTTCTTGAGTCATCAGTCTTTAGTCGGGTTTGATGCGGGCAGCCACAAATTTCTCTCCTGTGGCCTGTGTAAACATCATCATCTGAGATAGTAGAAATTGTCACCTACTTACTAAGTCATTTGCTGTATTTATTCCAATCTCTGTTTTTTTTCCGCAGTTTTTACCCTCTGCAGTTCCCTCTATTACAATGGGAGCTATGCCCAGGTGCCTTAACAGATGTCCTACCATCCTGTCCCTTCTTCTTGTCAGTGTTTGCCATATATTCATTTCCTTGATTATTCTCTGGAGAACCTCCTCATTCCTTACCTTATCAGTCCACCTAATTTTCAACATTCTTCTGTAGCGCTACATTTCAAATGGTTTGATTCTCTTCCTTTCTAGTTTCCCACAAACCGTGTTTCACCACCGTACAATGCAGTGCTCCAAAAGTGCATTCTCAAAATTTTCTTCCTTAAATAAAGACTTTTTGATAATAGTAGATTCTTCTTTGCCGGGGATGCCCTCTTTGGCAGTGCTATTCTGCTTTTTATGTCCTCCTTGCTCCGTCTGTCATAAGTTATTTTGCTGTCTAGGTAGCAGAATTCCTTAATTTCATCTACTTCGAAATCACCAACGTTGATGTAAAGTCCTTCGCCGTTCTCGTTTCTGCTAATTCTCATTACCTTCCCATTTCTTCGGTTTACTCTCAATTCGTATTCTGTACTCAGACAGTTCACTCCATTCAGCACATCCTGCAGTTCTTCTTCATTTTCACTGAGGATAGCTGTGTAATCAGCTACTCTTATCACTGATATCCTTTCACCTTGAATTTTAATTCCAGTCTTCTTCGATGTACTGACTGAACAGGAGAGGCGAAAGTCTACATCCCTGTTTAACACCCTATTCAATCCGGACTCTTCGTTCTTGATTTTCCACTCTTATTCTAACCTATGGGATTTTGTACGTAACGTATATTGCACGACTTTCCCTATAGCTTACCTAAACTTTTCTCGGAATTTCGAATATCTTGCACCATTTTATATTGCCTGGCGCTTTTTCCAGGTCGAAAAATTGTATGATCTTTTCTTGATTTATCTTTAGTCTTGCTGCCTTTATGAACTGCAACGTCAGAATTGCCCTTCTGCTGTCTTTACCTTTCCTAAAGCAGAACCGATCATTTTATAACACACTCCAATTTTCTTTTCCGTTCTTCTGTGCATGATTCTTGTCAGCAAATTGAATGCATGAGCTGTTAACCTGATTGTGCGATAATTCTCGCACTTGTTAGCTCTTTCTATCTTCAGAATTGTGTGGAAGATATTTTTCCGAAAGTCAGATGGTATATCGCCACACTCATACATTCTGCACACCAAAGTGAATATGTTGCCACTTCCACCAATTATTTTACAAATTCTGATGACACGTTCTGTATATCTTCTGCCTTATTCCATCTTAAGTCTTACAAAGCTTACGCTCTGATTCTAATAATGGTTCCCCTCTCTTCTATACCGACTACTGTTCCTCGTTCTATTACCTCATTAGACATCTATTTTCTCTCATTTTCTCTCACAGAGGCTTCCAGTGTACTCTTTTCATGTACCCGCTCTCTCCTCTGCAATTAATAGTGGAGTTCCAATTCCACTCTTAAAGTTGTCAACCTTCCTTTTAATTTCACAGAGTGTTGCTTTGAATTTTTTATATGCCGAGTCCGTTCTTTCGACAATCATTTCTTTTTCGATTTCTTCGCATTTTTCATGCAGTCATTTCCCCTTAGGTTCCCTGCACTATTCCTGAATTTCCCTGAACATTTTTGTGCTTCATGCTTTCATCGATTAACTAAATTATTTATTCTGTTCCCCTTAGTTTCTTCACAGCCACCTTCATTATATCTGTGTTTTTTTCAACTTCTGCCCGTTTTAGAGATTTCCGTTCCTCTTCGAGTGAACTGCCTACTGATCTATTCCTTATCGCAGTATCTATAGCCTCAGAGAACTTTCTGCCGTATCTTTTTATTCCTTAGTAGTTAATTATCCCACTTCTTTGTGCACTGCTCGTTCTTTGATAAGTCTCTTCAAATTCAGCCTATTTGTCATCACTTCTGCAATGGGATTACCGTCTAAATCTGCTCCTGGGTACGCATTACAATCCAATATCAGATTTCGGAACCTCTGCCTGACCTTGATATCATCAAACAGAAAACGTCCCGTATCTCCCGGCCTTTTGCAAGTATATCTTTCCTCTTGTGATTCTTGAACAGAATAATCCCACTTACTACCTGAGAACGTAATTTGGCTTCCTCCTGTCTCATTCATAGTAGGAAGCCTACTTTCTCTTGTGACCCTTTCTTCTACTCCTTTCCCTACAACCGCGTTTCAGTACCCCATGACTGTTACATTTCCTTCTCACTTTACGTACCGCACTGCCCGTTCAATATCTTAATTTAGTTTCCTCTGTCTCTTCATTTTCGGCCTGTGACGTCGATATCTGTACCTGAACTGCAAATGTCGGTGTTGGTTTGCTGCCGAGTCTACTGAGAACAACGGTATCACTGAAATTTTGAAAGTAACTCATTCTCTGCCCTACCTTTCTATTCAGAACGGAACCTGCTCCCCTTATACCATTCCCTGCTGCTGTTGGTATTACCCTATACTCATCTGACCAGAAGCTCCTGTCTTCTCTCCATTTCATTTCACTGACCCCACTACATCTACATTAAGCCTTAGCAGTTTCCTTTTCGGATTTTCTAGCTTCTCTATCATGTTCAAACTTCTGACATTCCACGCCCCGACTTGTAGAACATTATTATTTCGTTAGTAATTCAATCGTTTTGTCGTGGTCACCTCCCCATTGGTTGTCCCCTCCCAGAGATCGGAATGGGCGACTATTCCGGAATCCTTTGCCAATGGAGAGATCATCATGACACTTTTTCAATTACAGGCCACATGTCCTGTGGATACACGTTATGTTTCTTTAATGCAGTGGTTTCCGTTTCCTTGTGCAGCCTCATACCGTGGATCATTGTTGATTCTTCGGTCCTTAGGGGCAGTACCCAACCCCAAGGGCAAGAGCGTGCTCTGAACTTCTGTCCGCTCCTCCGCCCTCTTTGACAAGACATTTTGATGAAAGACGATGACCTATAAGAAAGTAGATGACCTAAAAGAAGGTGACCTATAAGACATCGGCTGCCATAGCTGACAATTTTTATTAAAAATTCAAGCGGTGCACCGTTTCTAACCAGGGATGAAGAACGTTTTGATTACTAGTGAAAGAGGTGCACCTTTTTTTCTTCAAAGAACGCTGCCTCGCGCTCAAAAGGAGGGATGTGCTACACCAACATATTCTTTTCTCTACCCCAGTAACCGACGAAAGCACAAGGAATGTGGAGGAGACTTACAAAGAAAAATCTGTGATTTTCTTTTTCACTTGTTATTTTATTTTTTAATTAATCAGTTAATTTATTTTTGAATACTACCGACCACAGTAAGAACCTGATGTTGAGAGGAGGAGAGGATGGCACGTCACACTTGGTCCATCCATAGTCCTCCATAGAAGAATATTCCAGTCACTAGAGAACAACCTTTAGTAGGGATGAAAAAGGTATGGATCAACTTCTCACCGCAGTGATTTAAGGAAACCATTACAAAAAAAAAAAAAAAAAAAAATTGCAGAAAAATAATCCCCTTAATTTACTTCTTATTAAAATAATTGATTTATGACCCACTAGGAGTTGATTTATGGCCCCATAGGGTAATCAATCAAAACCTTTCCCTCCTCGCCCTCCACCCACAGTTCTGCCTTCTGGAATAATGGATACTTCCTTTTTGTCACCCCCCCCCCCCTCAGTTCAGCTCTGGGCTGCTTTTCCTCCTCCTGGGAAACCCCCCAACTATTCCCTCCCCTCCTCCACTTGCCCCTCCTATACTGCCTCTGGAAATTGGTGGGAAACGAAATTCAGTCCCGAAAGAGGTTCGAGTCCTCCCTTGAGCGTGGATATGTGTGTTTGTCCTTAGGATAATTTAGGGTTAGTAGTGTGTAAGCTTAGGGGCTGATGACCTTAGCAGTTGAGTCCCATAAGATTTCACACACATTTTTTTGAAACTCAGTCAGTGCTGAACTATTGGTGTGGACGGATCTCATGACAAGAAATTCAAAACCATGTCAGTTGATGTAATAATATATTGTTCAATTCAGTTAGAAAGTTCTTTATTTAACATGTTTGCATAAGAAAAGGCTTGTCCCTCCCCCCCCCCACCCCCCACCCCTCCCCCTCCCCCCTTGGGTAGACTTCACGTGTGCAGTCTTTCAGTCTCAAGCCCAACTTTCCATGACATACCTGAAAGCACAGAGGACTGGAATGAAGTACAAAATATTAGCTTTCATTTTGGATGAGCCATGCGTATGTCAGAGGGTCAGGCACTGAATGCGCTTTCCGGAACTGCGTTGCTACTACGGTCGCAGGTTCGAATCACGCCCCGGGCATGGATGTGTGTGATGTCCTTAGGTTGGTTAGGTTTAGGTAGTTCTAAGTCTAGGGGACTGATGACCTCAGATGTTAAGTCCCATAGTGCTTAGAGCCATTTCTGTGTCTAGCAAAAGGGCGCCATTGGAACTGGGGGGGATTGCTGTTCACTGGCAGCTCTATTCTCTGCTGAAGTATGTGAGCTACTTCAGCATTCCATTCTATTCTGCTAGCATCATCACACAGTGGTCGGTGGAACGACTATGAGACTGTTGTTGCATGGGGAGCCTGTCCTCCACACCGTGCAGAGAAATCCATATCAGGGGCCGCAGAGAAACCGTTGTCGGAGGCCATACAGTCTGACAGCACTGGGAGTCACAGCCAAGCGGAAGCACATACAAACCCGCCCAATGAACTGCATTTGTTCTCTCAGACCCTAAACAAACTATCAAATGGAGGCGTTCCTTTGACTGGGAAATTAAAGACTCGTTTCCTGTCTTCCTCTCTTTGTCCGGCTCTAGTGGTTACTTCCAGTTTGTGTGAACATCTGCTTCAACAAACGTGTCCAAACATGCAAACCCAGGTTTTCATCCCTCCTCAGAATACTGTATTCCTATTGGCTAATGCTGGGGACAAAGGCAGAGATGGAGCAATTCTGACATTTGCACTACCCCGTCAAATTAATTGTTAAGCAATTTGCAGGAGACAAGTGAGGGGAAGAAAGCTCTTAAAATAGTCACAACCACCTTACGATTATTCTTCTTCATAATAAAATATATTTTCGATGTTTGATAACCACATACATACTTGTTGCAAATCAAGTAACTACACAAATAGGTCATAATGCTAAATGTATCTGAGGTCTTGTACGCACTGACATTTGAGAACACAAGCACCCTCTTCCTTATCGACGTTTGCACCTTACACTAAACATAGCTGAGAAAAAAAGAAAAAAAAAATCTTCTGTTTATCCACAATCGGGATCGTGAAGCGCACCTCCTGCCGATTGCCATTGTGTCGGGGGCTGCGGCTGCTCTGGCTGGGAGCTAACTATGAGTCCCCACATGTGTTGGCCATGCCTGCAGTGGCATGGTCATTCCCAGGAATCTACACTGCTGGCCACCGTAAATGCAACACCCTGAAGGAAGCATCCGAATCGAGTGAAATTTACACCATGAGTTTGCAGCGATGAGATATGCAACTGATTAGAATTTCAGCGCAGACGCACATCAGGCGCGCCTGTGGCGCCACCTCATAGCGCCATTTAAGGCTTGGCGATTTCGACGAGTGTACGTTCGGCACGTGTGTTTACCTTGTGGTTGTTTCACAAGACGATCAGTTATGCCTCGTAGACAGAGGAAGGATAGTGGCTTACCGAGATTGTGGATTATCATACAGAGAAATCGCCAGTCGTGTTGGACGAAACCAAACAACTGTAATGCGGATATGTGACCGTTGGATGCAGGAGGGTACGACGGACCGACGTGGTCGATCGCATTCACCTCGGTGCACCACTGCACGTGCTGATAGGCAAATTGTGCGCATGGCAGTGACGGATCGCTCAGTAAGATCCCGAACCATAGCACAGCACATTGCGTCTGTAATGCATCATCAAGTGTCTGCGCGTACCATTCGACGCCGTTTACAGCAGAGTGGTCTGTCCGCAAGACGTCCATTGCTTCGTCTACCATTGACGCAGAATCACAGACGTCTCCGTCGCCAATGGTGTGATGACAGACGGATGTGGACGGCAGAATGGAATGACGTTGTCTTTACTGACGAGGACGCTTCTGTCTGCTGCACCACGATGGTCGGATTCGAGTGTGGAGACACCGTGGAGAGAGGATGCTGGACAGCTGCATTATACACCGCCACACTGGTCTTGCACCGGGTATTATGGTAGGGGGCGGTATTGGATATTACTCTCGCATGCCTCTAGTACGCGTTGCCGGTACTTTAAATAGCCGGTGCTACATATCCGAGGTGCTGGAGCCAGTTGTCCTTCCTTACCTTCAGGGCTCGGCCACAGCCATATTTCAACAGGATAATGCGCGACCACACGTGGCACGCATTGTCCAAAGGTTCTTCGTCAATAACCAGATTGAATTGCTTCCCTGGCCGGCTCGCTCTCCGGATCTTTCGCCGATAGAAAACATGTGGTCCATGGTTGCTCAACGAGTGACCCAGATTACATCCCCAGCTGTCACACCAGATGATCTTTGGCAACGTGTGGAAGCTGCTTGGGCTGCTGTACCCCAGTAACACATCCAACGTGTCTTTGACTCAATGCCGAGACGTGTGGCAGCGGTGATCTCCAACAATGGCGGCTACTCTGGCTACTGATTCTGGCAGGACCACATGTCACAGACGTCTGTAAACGTAATCATTTGATACTTGGTCAACATGTTATCTACAGAATAAATTTTGTTGTGCTACCTCTTGTCTTTCTTTGTGTTGCGTTTACGGTGGCCAGCAGTGTACATGTTAGCCATTATAGATGCACAGAGGCCAAAGAGAATGTCATCCTGACTGTCAAGCCGTCAACTAATCAGTTTACTTGGGGGAATAATCTGTAAACCCACCGATCGAGTGAGGCGAACGTGTGGCTTCCATTCACCTGAAGCATCGTGACCACTCCCGCAGATGCAGCTTGAACATACATTTCCAACTGTAATTACATCCCTGTCATAGGTTCCCCAGTTTAAGAAAAAACCTTAATCAGTCCAAATTGGGGATGTTGTTGCCCATTTATTTCTCACAAAAAATGTACATTCCTTTCTTTTGTAAGAGTTCTTTTGGAAGACAGAAGAAATCTGAGCATACACATTTTTTCACATCGTTATAATATCATTACTCGTTGTGAAAATCCTGTGTAGCAGTATGGTTATAAATATTCTCTCAGAAAAGAAAAGATCTGTTCTTATCAGCTAAATATGTGCTATGCATCATAGGGCTAGAACATTAAATTCAGTTTTGGCTTATGGTGGAAGGCTAAGAGCAAGCTCTACCTCTGTCACAGGATGCCTCTCTCTTAAAGAAGCTAAAAGCATGGTCACGTACGTACTCTCCTAAGGTAGCAGCATAGAGGACTTGTAAATATCTGGTTAATACTATGTATCATTTTATTAATTCGGTAATACAGCTGTTTTTACTACCGTGGTCATCTTTCTCAGTGTGGGTGGGAGACTGAAGTTTCGTTAAAAGACCTCGTCGCAACGAAAAAGCTCCTGATTACTACTCCATGTCACAAATCATATCCATGGTACTCTAGCCTTAAATTTCTTCTCCGCCAGCACGTCACTGACATCAAATTGATTGAGTAATTAATTAAACTGATGATGAATCTCCCTTTCCAAGACCGTAATTTTTTCCTGAATTCGGATTCCACCTCCCAGGGAAAATTTACAGTCACTCCTGTGATGTCTCTATTTCTTCCCACAGGCTATGTAGTCAGTTTCTCTGATACCAAAATGAGTGGTAACTGTTCTCAAATAACTGAAGGTGTCCAACTCTAATTACGTTCTGTCTGTCGATTACATGGTCATGCTGGTGGAAGGAAGTCATTTAGAAT
This sequence comes from Schistocerca nitens, assembly GCF_023898315.1. Taxonomy (NCBI): domain Eukaryota; kingdom Metazoa; phylum Arthropoda; class Insecta; order Orthoptera; family Acrididae; genus Schistocerca; species Schistocerca nitens. The sequence continues at coordinate 474,768,059 of NC_064621.1, read as the reverse complement.
TCTGGTATATTGCTTCCGAACAAAAACTGCTGAGAGCTGTCGGTCTACGGGGGCAGTAAAATGTTTCACACTCTTCTCTATCACAGTAACGCCTCCGGCCCCATCACAGCCTTCACAAACAGCCCGCCTCGGAACAGTAGCCACAGCTGCAACCGTCAAACATACATGAACTTGCAGATTTGGGTTTCGCTCAGAATACAGACCTATAGGAGCATTCCTACTAGCTCCCGCCATATTACTGGGTGGATGCTTCAAGAAATCAAATGGGAATCCCTGGAGGGAAAATTTGGAGAACCACCACCATTTGAAGCTGGCTGCAGAATGAGTCTACTGCCGCCAACATACATTTCGTGTGAGGCCCACGAAGATAAGATGCGAGGAATTAACTCTAATGCGGAGCTCTGTTTGCAAGTGAAACAGTAAAGGAAATGTGTAATAGTGGTGCAGGGCACCGTCTGCTATGAACCGTACCTTGGCTTGCGAAGTATTGATACAGATGTAGATGTGAATTTAGCCTACCTATTAAGATGTCATTCCATCCAATTATTGGTACACAAAACTCACGGAGAAATGTTGTTTCTGATTTATCGAGAAATCGATAGCTGGAACTACTGATGCTGATAGTCTCTCGTTAAAAACTTATTACCCACTAATTTTGCCATTGCAATCACTTCGCGAGACTTATGTGAGAGGATGTAACATGTTTCCCCACAACACTTAGAAGAAGCGGTATAGATCTAGCCTCTCAGCCAGCTTCCCTTTCGTCAGAGTATCGCTAACCTGCCATATTCTCAGGAGTATTCCAGTCTTAAAGCATTTGAATCCACGTGATTTCGGCGAGTAAGATATTCCCTCGCCACATTACAAGCCCATGCTGATTTTCTCAAAATTCCATAACTTTCCGATAGCACTGTTCCATTAGTTAGAAGGCCGTCCAGTTATCCAGCGGTCGCTGACAAGATAGATAGCTGTCACAACGAAAAAGGAGAACGTTAAGGTGCGTGAGAAAAGACACAACCGGGCAGAATATACGCTGACTGCACAAATAAATTCAGAAGCACAGCGCCTACAATTCATCGATATCGAATGATTTTCTACAAATATTCCCCTGTATATGCCCTAATCATCTTCATCGTGTACCTCCGATTTCTATAACAATACAACAGGGTAACGGTATCAGAGTCTTCGTTAACAACATAGCATTTCGTGAGAAATACATCATCTTTTTTTCAAGTTGAGCAAATCTTAGTAATACGAATCTAAGAGCAACACAGAACATCCAGTACACTATCCATTGAATCATTTACATCGGTGCAAGAGCCTCACAGCTCCAAGCATAATTCAGAGCTTTTGCGAGAGTAGGGGAGATCTGGGACGTAATAACAGCATTACTCATTTTTTTACCCTCACATGCTGTTCGATAATGGATCGAAGATGATACTGTATTCCATCTACAACAGAGTATATTCACACAAGTAATATGCAGCAGTCATCTTAGTATCTCTTACAACTGGATCCGAATTGTAGCGCCAGAGTCCCCACACGTCTTATTGACAGCATTTGGAGCCGCCTGCCTCCTACACGATTACATCTTAGGGGGCAGATGACATCCCCCACCCCACCAAAAAAAACTTAATGCTGTTGACATTGACATATTGTTCTGCTTTAGCCTATAGATCAGTCAAGTAACATGAACAGATGTCGGTACACATGATTCAAAAGCCATTTATAATGGATCAAATCAGATTGTTAGTGCCAAGCATAGCAATGAAAACTACACTCCTGGAAATGGAAAAAAGAACACATTGACACCGGTGTGTCAGACCCACCATACTTGCTCCGGACACTGCGAGAGGGCTGTACAAGCAATGATCACACGCACGGCACAGCGGACACACCAGGAACCGCGGTGTTGGCCGTCGAATGGCGCTAGCTGCGCAGCATTTGTGCACCGCCGCCGTCAGTGTCAGCCAGTTTGCCGTGGCATACGGAGCTCCATCGCAGTCTTTAACACTGGTAGCATGCCGCGACAGCGTGGACGTGAACCGTATGTGCAGTTGACGGACTTTGAGCGAGGGCGTATAGTGGGCATGCGGGAGGCCGGGTGGACGTACCGCCGAATTGCTCAACACGTGGGGCGTGAGGTCTCCACAGTACATCGATGTTGTCGCCAGTGGTCGGCGGAAGGTGCACGTGCCCGTCGACCTGGGACCGGACCGCAGCGACGCACGGATGCACGCCAAGACCGTAGGATCCTACGCAGTGCCGTAGGGGACCGCACCGCCACTTCCCAGCAAATTAGGGACACTGTTGCTCCTGGGGTATCGGCGAGGACCATTCGCAACCGTCTCTATGAAGCTGGGCTACGGTCCCGCACACCGTTAGGCCGTCTTCCGCTCACGCCCCAACATCGTGCAGCCCGCCTCCAGTGGTGTCGCGACAGGCGTGAATGGAGGGACGAATGGAGACGTGTCGTCTTCAGCGATGAGAGTCGCTTTTGCCTTGGTGCCAATGATGGTCGTATGCGTGTTTGGCGCCGTGCAGGTGAGCGCCACAATCAGGACTGCATACGACCGAGGCACACAGGGCCAACACCCGGCATCATGGTGTGGGGAGCGATCTCCTACACTGGCCGTACACCACTGGTGATCGTCGAGGGGACACTGAATAGTGCACGGTACATCCAAACCGTCATCGAACCCATCGTTCTACCATTCCTAGACCGGCAAGGGAACTTGCTGTTCAAACAGGACAATGCACGTCCGCATGTATCCCGTGCCACCCAACGTGCTCTAGAAGGTGTAAGTCAACTACCCTGGCCAGCAAGATCTCCGGATCTGTCCCCCATTGAGCGTGTTTGGGACTGGATGAAGCGTCGTCTCACGCGGTCTGCACGTTCGGCACGAACGCTGGTCCAACTGAGGCGCCGGGTGGAAATGGCATGGCAAGCCGTTCCACAGGACTACATCCAGCATCTCTACGATCGTCTCCATGGGAGAATAGCAGCCTGCATTGCTGCGAAAGGTGGATATACACTGTACTAGTGCCGACATTGTGCATGCTCTGTTGCCTGTGTCTATGTACCTGTGGTTCTGTCAGTGTGATCATGTGATGTATCTGACCCCAGGAATGTGTCAATAAAGTTTCCCCTTCCTGGGACAATGAATTCACGGTGTTCTTATTTCAATTTCCAGGAGTGTATATACAAATACAAAAACCTGAAAATGAAACTACTAAAAACAGTTGCACACGTAAGATTCAACAAGCGCTGCCAACAACTAGGCATAATTCCGAAATATATAAAAGCGAAAATATGTTCTAGCAGCAGCACAGCAAAACTAATAAAGCCCAAAGCAGAAAAAATCTGGCACAAAACCGAAATAAGGCAGTTACACAAGAAGAAGGACTTACTAAGCGAAAGCTACTCAACATGCACATAGTAGCAGCAAGCAACATAGAACCCACAGTTTATGACAGCATTTACAGGCACATCCAAGACATAGTTGACAAGGAGTACTTGACCATTTGCAACACTGATAACAAGAAACTACAGACCTTGACATCCAAACAAGATAAGAGATCCAACCTTGAGGTAATTGACAAAAGCACATGCACATTTTATAGTAGAGTAGTGAACAACACAGACATAAAGTTCAACCAAAGAGAAAACGATCTAATCCAAAAAGGACTAAAACACAATGTAAAACCTAACCTCAACAGCCATACACTGAAACAGGTTATAGCTGCAACTAAAAGTGCAGCAGATGCTGCAAAATTAAATTCAAAAACAAAAGCAGCAATAGGTCACAAAGTAAGCAAGCTTCTTGAAAAAGAAATGAATAAAGATAAGTTTAGATCTAAATATACAATAAATGATATAAGAACTTTAAAGCCTATAAATAATAACTGAAAAACAACCAATCCATAGTTGTAAAGTCAGACAAAAGCAATACACTAGTTCTGATGAAAGAAAAAGAATACATAGACCAAATAAATGAATTTTTTTACTGCTAATAACACTCAGCACGTTGAAAAAGACCCAACCGAACAATTTCAAAGTAAAATTAAGGAACAATTAAAGAACACACATTTCCTGTTGACAGAAACTGAAAAGAAATACCTTACATGCACGAGTCCAAGAGCACCACGCCTAAGAACACAGTCAAAAATACACAGAAATGGAAACCTGATACGTCCTGTGGTCAACTCTATAAATAGCCCTGCATACAAACTGTCACAAAAACTGAATAGCATACTGATGAAAAACTAAACATATGAAACAACGTATTTCATAAAAAACAGCATGATTCTAGCTAAAGAACTAAGAACCAGAAAGCTCCCCCAAGATGCACAGTTTGTATCACTTGACATCACCAACCTTTATTCAAACATACCCACACAAGAAGCTCTAACAGTAATACACAAGAACCTTATACAACACAAGAAACTTTCATACACAGAGGTTGTCGAATTTGCGGAACTCCTTCAGCTAACCCTAAGTTACAATTACTTTACCTTTAACGATTACTTTTATAAACAACCAGATGGCCTAGCAATGGGATCATGTGTATCCGGTACCATAGCTGAGATATACATAAATCACTTAGAACAAAAATTATTTTACAGCCAAAACCTTGCCTGAAGAAAATACAATTTTATAGGAGATATGTAGATGACACACTACTGTTAGTGAAAGGGGATACCAAAGACATCACAGACATTCTAAATCATTTCAATAATCTAAATGAGAAAATCAAATTTACAGTGGAACGTGAGCAAAACAAAAGCATCAACTTTCTGGACCTAAACATTACAAGACACAGCAACACATGCACATTCAAAATTTATAGGAGAAACACACTGACTGACACCACAATCCCTGCAACCTCATGTCACCCAAATATCCATAAACAGGCAGCATACAGGTCAGTGTTGCACAGGGCAACAAAAATACCATTGAACAAAGAAAATATGCAACAAGAAATAAACACAGTGAAAAAAATTGCAGTTGCCAATGGTTACAATGCTTCCATGGTTGACACTATCTTAAACAAAGTGAAGAAAAACCCAGGTACAAACTGCACCGCAGAAGAAAAAGAGAAAAACAAATGTATATCTAGTATTCCATACATAGGCAATGTATCACAGAAGATTGCAAATATTTTCAAAAATCACAGAGTAAAAATTGGGTTTTTTAAATCTAATAAATTATAGCAAAAACTAATACATAATATAAAGTGTAATCACCCATATTCAGACTCTGGAATATACAAGGTGACATTCCAGGGATGCTCCAAGTTCTACTTAGGACAAACAGGCCGAAAGTTCAACACCAGGTACACAGAGCACATTAGAGCATACACACACAACAAACACACTACATCAGCAATAGCAACAGACATACATAATACAGGACACCCATTTGGAAAAATAGAGAAAAATGTCAAAGTACTCCACCGAGTAAATAAAGGACATAAAATGGATTTGCTTGAAGAACTGGAGATATATTCACACGACAGAAAATTTGAAGATAAAATATTAAATGAGAAACTTGAAAGTGAATCAGTGAATTTCTTCAGATGTTTCGATAATATACTTAAATGAAAATAGTAAAACACAGAAATAAGTACAATTGTAAAATCAATATAAGTAATTTATGAGCTAAATTGTTAAGATAAAAAACCTCTGTACAAAAGCGTATCATAATCTGTGGAAGACCTATAATGTTCTCTCTGTGGACTACCTGTAAGAAGATCTTTGTAACGGTTTTGTTTATATAAGATATTTTCGATGTGTAAAGTGTACAACAAGTTGTGTGTGATGTTTAGTGTGTGAGAGACTCTGCATAAATGGACCATTAGAAAACTGTAAGTACAAATTCTTCTAAATCTCGACACTAACTTCACAAAAATAATTGATAACCAACTAAAAAAAACGTGTTTCTCATGTATTGCAGTAAAAGTCAACAACATGAAGCAGACTCACACATACTGACAACATCAAAAGAAATGGCTTAATACACACAAAAAACGCACTTGAAAATGGGAATTATCTCTCGAAACGCGCCGAGCGAAAAGTAAAATAAAGAAAAATTGTGACTGGTAGCACAAGATCTATTTATTTATGAACAAACCTATTGTTTATACAGTCGCAAGCTTTCCAAAACCATTTATAATGATAGAATCAGTACACAGGATTGGTAGAGAGCGACTTCGTAGTGTCGAACTATCGAATCAACGGCATTGTTCACCAATACGTATCATGTAACCACAAATAGGTCTATGTGTGATAATGTCAGGCCAGAAGCTAACAATGGCCTCAAAGTTATAACGGAAACTGACAATTTACACAGAGGTACGAAGGTGGTTGTCGTTTGAATCGAGTGGGAGAAGCTGTGCACCAAACTCACACAGGGGCGGTTGATGGCTAAGTACGACACATTCCGTCTCAGCATTACCGTCTACGACACCAACAGTGTTGGTGCATCATACACGGTGTACTTGGTATCGTTGCGTTAGAATTAACAGCTCGAGAGACATCACAGGATATGTTTCAAAGTCAGCAAAGTTCAGTGAACAAACATGGTCTGTGGAAAGTGGTATGGGCTGCAGTGGGGCGACGGTAGATCTGTGGTATTTTTTTGCTTAAGGTAGTGGGACCATTCAAACGGATGTACTGTTCTCGATTTCTGTTACTTAATCATTGCCAGATCAACGAAAGTTCAAAGGAAGAGATTGTGCATGCAATAAATGTGGAAGTCAAACAATACAAAAATACTTATCCATGAAATACTGTCGGGTAATTTCCAGATGTCTGTCATTGTTATTTAATTACAGTGCTGCTGTGCACTGTTTTCCCTCCCAATTTAACATACGTTAAATTAAAAATTGGGCTCTTCCATGCCATATACGTGCATATAGTCTCCATCCTGTTTTCGAAACGTAATCAGTGTGCAGTGGAAATGCAGCACATCCAACCAAGAAGTGGAATCAGTGTCTGTAGCATAGCTATCAAACGTTTGTCAGGGCTATGTAGGTAAAGTGAAGCGGTATGAGATGCACCACCCTACCACCAACAAAAGTGCTATTAAAACTAGCTTTCCTTGCCATATCCATGTATAAAGATCCCCTTCTAATTTCGAAACGTAGTTACCTTATTAAGAAAAAATACCCAGCAATCCAAAAGCGCGTTGGAATGAGATGAGTTAAATTTAATCTCCAGACTCTGTCAGGGCTCTTTAAGTACAGTGATGCTATCTGTGTTCTCCCTCACGCCGTTTACTGATGTTGCATTACAATTGCAGTCGTCCACACCATATACATCCCATACTGAATTTAGAAATGTACTTTCGTGTTGATAGCAATAAGATTAGATCAAACTCGAACAATCCATTTCCATAGTCATAAATTAGACCTTAGAAATCAAGTTATTTTTATTGTCGGTTCTTCCTATCACAATCCTGCAGAGGCCAGAAGAGACTGTCATGCAGTCACTGCCAGGAAGATTCTGACTCGATGTTAGACAACCTAAGAGAAGAAGCATAGGTTATAAGAAGAAGAATTGAAAGACCTGGTAGCTACTGCGATATTCCAGACAGCTGCTCCATCAGAACAGCAATTTCTAATGCCAGCCATTTCCAACTTATATAGTCTGAACACTGGTCTCTAGATACTTTATTGTTGTTTTTACCTAATATTCTTACTGCTATGACATTGCCATTCCCATGTGGGAGACATGGTTCCTCAGCCCTGACAGAGACGAACTTGAGAAATTTACTATGAACATACCTGCTAAAGCCACCATACACATTTGAAACTGCTTGTCAGTTGGACTTCATCATCTACCAAGAAATTGAATGCTGCTGGACATTTTAGGGCAGAGTAAACGAACATAACGTATCACAGACATGTATATGTACCAAAGAAGTGAACCACACACACACACACACACACTCACACACACACACACACACACACACACATCGCGTTTGGGTACAGCGTTAGACTATGCCATTCATCTAATGTGCTGTGCCACTCCTCTTCAAACCCCATGTGGATACAGCAGTATAGTCTACTGGCCAGCTAGTGTATTATATTACTCATGAGAAATGATGTTCAACGCTACAGCCTACCATTTGGCCAGTGTGCTGCACCAACCTATCTGAAAAAGCGTTTGGGTACAGTGCTGTACCCTACCATCACCTTGACTTCCTGTACTATCCATATGAAAGGGTGAGGACAATGAAGGGCTGTCCTTCTCTCCCTCACTCCCTACCATACAATTTCAAATGTGTGTAGCGGCCTTAGCAAGTACCTACATGAAAAATTACTCAAATTCATTTCTGTGAGGGATGACAAACCGTATGTCCTATACGGAGATGATAATGTGATTGCAGTAAGAACTCTAGGCTAAAACGGCAAGAAAGCATTGAACCATACAAGCCGGAAATGACTGTGTGTGTGTGTGTGTGTATGTGTGTGGTTTGCTGGGTGGCTGGCTGGATGTGGGTTCACTTGTTGAATACGAGTACATATATGTACCTGTGACTCGTGTGCTCTAGTGTCCAGCAGACTTAAACCTATTGATGGAATGAGGAGTTCAACTAACAAACAATTTCAAATGTGTGTAGCGGCCTTAGCAAGTACCTACATGAAAAATTACTCAAATTCATTTCTGTGAGGGATGAGAAACCCTATGTCCTATACGGAGATGATAATGTGACTGCAGTAAGAACTCTAGGCTAAAACGGCAAGAAAGCATTGAACCATACAAGCCGGAAATGACTGACGTTAAAAACTGTTCTGATGGAGCAGCTGTCAGGAATATCGCCGTACCTGCAAGTTCCTACAATTCCTTCTCCTTTACCTTATGGTTATTTTCTTGTAATTTCTAACACCTGTTCACGACATCATATGAAATCCACCTTTCTGCCAGACTCTTCTTCACCTGTATTAATACGATAGGAAGGTCGTTCATAACGATGATATGTTGGCAGAAACTTTGAGAAGCTATACCAGAAAATATAATTCTGAGAACTTTTCAAGGGTAGCGGTGTGCGGGTGGATGTAGGTCAGAAATGGCATGCTTCCACCAGGAAGCTGGAATGTCCCTTGCCAATAGCGCGTTGGAAAAGTGATAACTCTTTTTGACGTTGTAACAGATGAACTGTTAAATTCCACCTGATGTAAAATTTGGTAGCAGAAAACCATACAAACGCACGTGATTAAACCATACTGGTGGGAAATGGCTGACGTTAAAAATCGCTATTCTCATGGAGCAGCTGTATGGAATTCGCAGTAGCCACCAGTTCTAACAATTCTTTCTCCTATAGTTTACTCTTCTTTCTTAGAATTTCTACCATTCAGTCACGATGTCGTTGGAAATTTATCAACCTGGCAATGACTGTATCGCAGACTCTTTCCGCTTCTGCAGGAATGTGATAGGAATATTGATCGGACTATCACTCTGCCTGAAAGAAACTCGTTTTAAATGTCTGATGTATAACTATGGTCATGGACTGTTCCAGTTTGATCCTGGCTAAATGCTAGCGATCAGTATGAAATCTATATTGTGCAGAAGATTGTAGTTTTAATGGAAAATTTGTTAATTATGGAAGTTAGTACGCTACACGGTATAACTGTACTTAAATAACCTTGGCTGGGGCATACGTTACATGCATCTGATTCCAATGCACCAAAGGATTACTGTTTTCTTTTCTTCGCAGACATACTACATTTATAAATTAGAATGGAGTCTGAAAGCATGTATATGGCATCGAAAGCTCTAGTTTTAATGGAACATTTGTTGGATTACTGTTTTCTTTTCTTCGCAGTCATACTACATTTAGAAATTAGAATGGAGTCAGAAAGCATGTATATGGCATGGAATGCTCTAGTTTTAATGGAACATTTGTTAATGGCGGCAGCGATTGCCACAGATAGCATCGCTGTATGTCAGCATTCCTGCCAGATGTCTGGACATTAAGTGACATGCGTATCATTTCATTGACCTGCTGAATTACAGGATATTTTTATTTTCTTCCAAAGCAAGTTACATTTCCAAATTTTAACGGTGTATCCCACAGAAGATTCTAGTTTTAATAGCACATTCATTAATTATAGTGGGACCAACATGTTCTGTGGTGACTCACCAGCTTTTAATTTTAACGTAACAACACCAAGGACAATGAGTATTGATGCACCAACATTGCTGATGTCGTAGATGGGAATTCTGATTGAGAATTTGTCGTTCTTAGCTGTCAACTGCCCTTTGGTGTATATGTGAGTTTGCTGCACAGCTTCCCCCATTGTATTCAAACAATCCCTATCTTCGTACCACACTATAAATTCTCAGTTTCCATTATAACTATGAGGCAATGGTCAGCCTCTGGCCTAATACCGCACTTAGTCTTGCTTGTGGTTAAGTGATACGTATTGGTGAATAGTACCAATGGTTCGACAGCTCAACACTACATAGTCACTGTCTACCAATCCTGTGAAGCGCATTCTGTTCGTGTCGTGTGACTGATCTGCGAAGGTGATAGACTAGTCTGTAAGCAGACAGAAAGATGTGTGGTAGTAGGTAACTGACCTGAATGTAACTAAAACTCTTGACTATTAATAGAAGTCCAGACACTCTCATTAGAAGCTTTAATTGCCGTGAAATGTCCAGCAGTAAGCAGCTGGAGTAGAATGCATATGTCTGGTTCGGTTACTTTTGCTGGAATCGTAAGGGAAGCGATCCAGACACTAAGAAATGACAAGACGATGAGCAAAAGCAGAAAAATACGCAGGCCCACTGAAAGTAACCCCAAGTTTAGTCGCTGTGGCACCTACAGACTACTGCACGATAATTCGGATCGAGGTGTTAGAGGTAGTAAGATGACTGCTGTTGCTGGAGAAATAATTGATTTGGTCTGGTTTGTACTTGTTAGTTAATTAGCCCTCGATGCACAGTGGTTGAATAAGCGTGTATGTACTGGGGTTTTTGTTTCTAAATAAATAAATAACATTATGCATATACATGCTACCCATGTGGATATACTCTGATGTAGACGGAATATGGTATCATGGTCGGTCCATTATCGAACTGCGTGAGAAGGAAAAAAAATGAGCAATGCTGTGATTAAGTGCCGAATATCACCTTACTCTTGCAGAAGCCGCGAGTTTTGTGTAGAGCTGAGAGGCTGTTGCACCGGTGTAAATGATTCAGTGGATAGTGTATTGGATGCTGTATTGTGGTACTGTCGGATTCGTATTATGGAGGTATGCCCCATTTGAAAGAAAGGTGATGTATTTCTCGTGAAACACTATGCTATCAACGAAAACTCTGACACCACTACAGTGTCGTATTTCTAGCGTAATTATCGAAGGAATACGGTTGAGGAGATTAGAGTATATATAGGGAAAAATATATATGAACAGTCGTTCTGTGTTGATGAATTGCACGTGATGTGGTTCAAATGGCTCTGAGCACTATGGGACTCAACTGCTGAGGTCATTAGTCCCCTAGAACTTAGAACTAGTTAAACCTAACTAACCTAAGGACATCACACACATCCATGCCCGAGGCAGGATTCGAACCTGCGACCGTAGTGGTCTCGCGGTTCCACACGTGATGTGCTTCTGAATTTATTTGTGCAGTGTGGTTGTACTTTGCATTGTTGAGACATTCCTAGTTAATGGGCTATTTAAGTAAACTGGCGCTCTTTATAATGCTCCCTCCCACTATTAACAAATGTGCTATTAAAAATACAGTCTTCCATACCATACATATAGATCCCCTCCTTATTTCGAAATGTAATTTGCTTAGGAGGAAGAAAAGTACACAGTAATCCAGTGGTGCAATTGAATGAGATGCGTGTAACTTAATCTAAAAAGATCTGGCAGTGTTATTGAAGGACAGTGATGCTATCTCTAGTACTCCCTACTGCCATTAACAAATGTTCAATTAAAACTAGAGTCTTTCGTGCAATATACATGCGTATAAACCTATGCTAATTTCTAAACATAATATACCTATTAAGAAAAAAATACTCAGTAATCATACTGTTCATTGGAATTTGATGCATGTGACATGGGCGTCAAAAACGGTTAGTGCTATTTAAGTATAGTGAAGCTGTGTAGGGTACTCCCTTCCATATTTAACTAATGTTCCGTTAAAACTACGGGCTTCTGCACTATATACATACCATACAGATTTTGCAATGTACTTCCGTATTGCTAGCATTTAGTCAGGATTAAACCTGAAGAGTCCATTTACAAAATCTCGTTCTTTTTAACAAAGTGATCCTAAAGATGTGGGAAGAATCTCTCTGACAGTCGCTGCCAGGAAGGTGGATTTCTGATGAGGTGTTCACTAGATGTTTGAAATTCTAAGGAAATAAGCATATGCTATAGGAAAAAGAATCATAAGAGCTGGCAGCTACTACAATATTTCAGACAGCTTCTCCATCAAAATTTTTAACGTCAGCCATTTCCATAAAATATGGTTTGATCGCAGGTCCTTAGATGCTTTCTTGATTTTCTTACATAGTATTCGTGCTACCATCACATTGTCATCCCCAAGTAGGAGACATGGTTTCTCAGCCCTGACTGAGATGAATTTTAGAAATTTACCACACAGATAGTCGCTGAAGAGACCATTCACAAGGCCACACACATTTCAAAGCACTTGTCAGATGGCGTCCTGCTTCTATCAAGAAGCTGTTGGCTGCTAATCACTTTAGACCAGAAAAAGCGCACATGATTGTTCAGAGGCTGTATATGTACGAACAAGTGTACCACACGCACACACAAACACATAAACATACAGACCCACACACACACACACACACACACACACACACACACACACACACCACACACACAGGCACACATGGTGTCTATGGCAAGGAGGGAGGATGGGACAGCCCCTTGTGAGCCTCACCTAGCATGGTACTGCAATCACACATTGAGTTTGGCTACAGTGCAACACTATACCATCCATCTAGTGCACTGTATCAACCTACATGAAACCACATCCGAGTACAGCTCTATAGTCTACTGGACATTTAGTGTGTTGTAGCACTCCGTCCAAATCCATTTTCGGATACATCACTATAGTCTGCATACTGGTTAGCATGCTGTTACAATCCATTCAAACCCAGGGTTGAGAAACCATGTCTCCTACTTCGTGGTAACAACGTGATAATAATCGGAATACTAGGTAAAAACAGCAAGAAAGCGTCTAAGGAATCGCAATCAAACCATGTAAGTGGGAAATGGCTGACGTTAATAATTTCTGCATTGATGGACCAATTGTCTGGATTATCGTAATAGCTGCCAGTTCTTATAATACTTTTTCCTATAGCTTATATTTATTCTCTTAGAATTTCAAACATCTAGTCACTACCTTATCGGAAATCCACCTTCCTTTGAGCAACTGTGCTACAGACTCTTCCCACTTCTGCAGAAATTCGACAGGAAGATCCTTGATAATAGTCGTATGGTGGTATAAACTGTGAGAAACCGGACCAACAAATACATAAACATACATAAACATACAAGTCCGAGACCTTTCAGGGGTACGGGTATAGATACTTATGTAGGTCAGAAATAGCATTCTTCGTCTAAATCATCAGAATGTTGTATGTGAACAGCAGACTAGAAAAAGTGATTACTCTGTCTGCCGTTGTAACAACTGAACTGTTAATTTCCACCACATGTTAAATTTTGTAGCAGACTTTAAAGTATTTCCGTTTAGTGCCCTACTGGGCGTTCATCTGTACCTCATTCAGGCGCCAATTACGCACTGGTTATAAAGAGTTGAAGACCTGTCTTCGGTAGCCACGTATTCCAAGTTAACACCTTAGGCTGATCAACTACATAACCCAGTGATAAATTTGCACAGTGGTTTGAGTGCCTTAGAGTGGGACAATGATCATTGGCTTCGTTAACTGGAAAATCACTTGGTTACCGAAAACGAAACCATTTCTCTAGGGTCCATAAGTGTTGATATAGAGAAACCGCAGTCCTAGTTTTCCTAGTTACCTAATCGCTTCTTGAATGTGTTGCGCGGGATAGAATGCATGCTATCGATACTCAAAAGGAGTTGGTCAAATTTTTGGTGTTTATTGGTTTCTTCGAAGAACAAGATAACCTTTTTAAAATCTCCGGCGAAACCGTTTTCTAGTCGACGTATCCTTTGTTTCAAGAGTCGTTGGCCGAACTGGTCAGTGAGGTTTTAGTGAGGAGGAACTGTTTCAGGAAGCGCCTGTGTGCCAGAGATAAGAGCGATCTCGTTAGTCATTCTTTTTTTCTTGTCCAACACGAATGTGAGAACGTATTTATTTGTGGAGTACGCACAGAAGCCGTGGCCTTTGATCTAGAGTTGGCTGAGCACGAGGTTGTTGCCATCGTCCCCACCTCGGGTTGGTTGGCATAGGAATATTACTAGCCTGTGCAAGGTCTATGGGGAGAGACGTTTCGACAGCTGACCCGATAATAATGGACGGCAGGAAACGATTCTCACGTTGTCCTCTGCGTGTAGTAAAGTAAGAGGGGCGACCAGTAATACTCATCTGTTTGTGTGCATGTACGACAATCATGAACAGCTCTATCAGCTATTATATCCCGACAGCACACATTACTGAGAGTCATAGGTGTTGTTCCCAAAACTGTATCACAAGTAAATTTACAGTTTAAAGGCTGTTAGTGATAGAACTGTTAATGGTCAATCTATGTGCATTTCTTGTCGTGTCGGTGAATTTTCTTGGCCCATGAATGTGTTGGTGGCGGAGAGTTTAAGCACCGACCTCTCTATGGATTGCCATTTTGTAAGTAAAACGTATTAGTTTTGGATTATGCGCTTGGGAAATTATATTTTGAGTTTCAGTCTGAGGAAGTTTCGCTTGCGCCGCCATCCTTAGAAGGCGGGGCTCCGACATACTACCGTTAGTGGGGCAGAGTTTGACGTTGTGCTCTTATCTCCTGATCAGGCTGAAGATCTCCTTCCAATGTCCCGTAGTTTCCCTCAAGTGTTGACAGAGAAATGAGTGTCATCAATCTTATGGAATACCAAGTTTTACTTTCCAACCATCTTTCCGTCAGGGCAGTCACCCTACCGTTGAAGGTAACGTGTGTGTTAGCAGATAAAATGCTCGTAGAGGGGCTTATAAGGCCGTCCACGTCTCCGTACACGTCGCCGATATTTCTGGTGCCATAGAATAATAGGGGGACTGAGTGGTTTCACATCCGCCATCATTTCCTTAATAAGAAAGTATTCTTCCTGGTCTATACTGATATTTTTCATCGTTTTCCGGCGCCCCTATTTAACCATTTTATATCTTATCCAGGCGTATTATCAGATTCCCCTAGGAGAAAAATCCAATGAATCCACTAACTTTTGCACTGAGTGGAACTTAGACGAATTCAGCCTGGTGTCTTTTGGCCTTTCTACTGGGCCGGCGGTTCTTTCCAGGTTACTCGATTCCGTGCTCGGAAACCTAAAGCTCAAGTGTTGTCATTCACATCTCCACCTTCTCAGAACATTTCGAACAGTTACGACTGGTTTTGGATCACCAGGGCCAAGCGGGGCTAATTGTCAGACCGTATAAATTTTTTGTTGGCTCGTTGTGAGAGATCTTTCCTCGCGCATCTGATCGCCGCCCTCCTAAGACAGACAGGGGTAGCGCGTTTGATTGAAATGTTCTCAAAATACGTTGGAAAGATTGCTAAGCTAGCCACTGCACTATGTTGCGAAACGAGGTCGAGTCGAGTCGTTTGCCCTTAGGATCTCATTGCTTAATGCCCCTGTTCTGGACGTTTCTGACTTCAGTCAGCCGGTCGCTGTGGCGGAGCGGTTCTAGGCGCTTCAGTCTGGAACCGCGAGACCGCTACGGTCGCAGGTTCGAGTCCTGCCTCGGGCATGGATGTGTGTGACGTCTTTAGGTAACTTAGGTTTAAGTAGTTCTAAGATCTAGGGGACTGATGACCTCAGATGTTAAGTCCCACAGTGCTCAGAGCCACCTGAACCATTTGATTTGACTTCAGTCAACCCTTCGTAATCCAAACCGATCCACAGGGGTTGCTGACTTGTAGCTTCAGAAGTAAGATGGAGAGCAGAAGCCTTTAATCGATGCCTCTATGTGCCTGTCTCCACCTGAGAAGAAATTATTTATGGGTTGCAAGTTCTGGATGTTCTCTTCACGCTAGAGAAGTGTAAATACAACCTCGACCACCGGGAATTTACACTGGTGTTGGGCAACCAGACAGAAGGGTTCTAGCTATTCCGCGTAAAAGTGGGGTATTGCGAGGTGGGGTGTCCGGATTTTCACTTTTCACTTCAGCGCCGGCCGCGGTGGCCGTGCGGTTCTGGCGCTGCAGTCCGGAACCGCGGGACTGCTACGGTCGCAGGTTCGAATCCTGCCTCGGGCATGGGTGTGTGTGATGTCCTTAGGTTAGTTAGGTTTAAGTAGTTCTAAGTTCTAGGGGACTTATGACCTAAGATGTTGAGTCCCATAGTGCTCAGAGCCATTTGAACCATTTTTCACTTCAGCGTGAGCCATGCTACAGGTTGCGATAATGTTGTAGCGGATGACTTAAGCAGAATGTACGAAGAGAAGGGGAGGGGGGGAGGCTCTTCTCTTCTTAATTCAGTGCTTACCGAGGTTTCGGTATATTTTGCTAACTGTGAGCAATAACAAGGGCGGGTCCCCAAGCAAGGACTGTCTGAGTGCCGGTCAGGAAGTTCCTGAGTACGAATCGCTGAAGAACATTCTCTGCCACCGCAGCCGCCACGACGGTGGCCTTAAACTCTGTCTGCCTACTGCGCTTGTTCCAGCTGACTGAAATATTATCATAATTTTGTTGTAGGCAGTCATCTGAGAATGTGTAAAACCATTCATAAGATCCGTGAGTCCCTAACCTGGCCCACTGTGTGTCGTGATATTACAAAAATAATTAGTTAGCGTCGGGAATGCAAGATAGCTAAACTGAGGTCTGTTAAGCATAGGAGGTTGCTTTAATCAACTTGGGCGGTAGTGTCCACGGAGTGCCTATTTATTGATTACATCAGTCCTGTTCCGTGGGTTCAATGCAGGCAGCCCTATACAGGGTGTAAATTTTAAGTTGACAAACCAAAATAACTCGAAAAATAAGCCTCACACGAAAATATGTGCAGAATCCAAAGTTGATCATTTTCGAGGGGACACCTGCTGGTGCTGAAATTAGCCCGTCCTGGGGGTGGGGCGGGTGGCAACATTAAAATTTCAAAAGGGAACCCCCATTTTTTATTACAGTATCAGATTCTACATAAAAAAAACTGCGTACATTTTGTCTTAAACATTTGTTTTGATTCTTGGTAGTTGGAGCTGTAATTCAAGAAAATCCATGTTCTCATTTGCGCGTGTAAAATGGTTATGGATAAATAAAAAATACTTATTTACTTCGCAAATTTTTATTCGCTAAAACTAAAACTCTCCCTCTCTCCCCATAGGGTGGGGTTTGACAGAGTTGAATTAAAGTTTTACAAATGTTGACCCAAATATTTGGGTCCATGTGTCAGCTAGTTTTTTAGTTAATGAGTTCAATCGTTAGTAAGTAGGATGTTTGATTAGTTAATTGGCTAATCAGATTATCTTTTTGGTAATTAAAAGATGTCTGGCCTCATAACCACAAAACGTATCGGAATCAAAGGAAAAAATTAATGTTTGGGTCAACATTTGTAAAACTAATTCCTCTCTCTCAAACCCCACCCTATGGAGTGAGAGCGAGAGTTTTAGTTTTAGCGAATCAAAATTTACGAAGTAAGTAAATAGTTTTTATTTAGCCGTAACCATTTTCCAAACAAAATTGAGAACATGAATTTTCTTGAATTACAGCTCCATCCACCAAGAATCAAAACAAATGTTTCAGACAAAATGTACGTAGTTTTTATGTAGAATCTGATTCTGCCATAAAAATTGGAATTCCCATTTGAAATTTTAAAATTGCCTCCCGCCCCACCCGCAGGGGGCTGGGGTGGTGGGCTAATTTTAGCACCAGCAGATGTCCCCAACGAAGATAATGAACTTTGTATTTTACACAATTTTGTCGTGTGAAGCTTGTTTTTCGAGTTATTCTGGTTTGTCAGCATAAAACTGACACCCTGCATATTTGTGGTGGTCGATGGTTTTGATTGGTTCAGGTGGTTGCTCCCCAGTTGTGGCGTTGGTACAGACAAAGTATTCGGCACTTCAGTAATGTTCACCTTTGTCTTCTCCTCTGAATGTTCCTCTTCGAGGGAGTTTCGAAATTTTTGTTTCCGATTAGAGGCAAACAAGTCACCACGACACATTATTATTATCCGAAACGTTTGCTCGCAAATCGTCTTAATCGTAACAGAAAGTCCTTGCTGATTGTTTTCCACTCTGAGGCTTAAACTCAATGGGATCTTTCTTTACCATGGCAGGACCTAGTCTTTAATACCGCCAGAGATGTGGCGCACAGAGGTACCCATGCTTGCCGCATGTTTGCCTATCCCCTTCATTCCCCTTTTTCAAATATCTGGTCCGTACATGATTTGCTGCCAAATAATATTAGTCCCGACTGAATCAAGGATAAGAATCAGGGCAAATATTCAGATTGAACACAAAAGGAAAACAGCGCGGTACGATCAGAGTCGGCGTTAGGGAAACTGGTTCAAATGGCTCTGAGCACTATGGAACTTAACTTCTGAGGTCATCAGTCCCCTAGAACTTAGAACTACTTAAACCTAACTAACCTAAGGACATCACACACATCCATGCCCGAGGCAGGATTCGAACCTGCGACCGTAGCGGTCGCATGGTCCCAGGAGGTAGCGCCTAGACTCGCTGGTGCCACTATGGCCGGCAACGTTAGGGATACATTTTGGAGATTTAGTCTACATGAATAACGTTATGGGTAGATACTCTACGATTAGGGCATAAGGAAAAGTGTTACCTTGCCTTTATGCGGCCATATGAAGTCATAGATGTATCCGCTCTGGTCACACTAAGGCTCTGTAACGGGAAAGAGTGGGAATGAGTTACGGGTGTACCTTAGCCAAATTACGAGAGACAGTATTAATTAAGTTCCCTTTTTAAGCCCTACTCCACACCACGGGGTTCTGTTTTTGGAAGGTTGGGGTGGGGGATGGGGGGTAGGCTGAACCGTTACGCGATCGGCAATTGATAGCTCACGCCACTTGTTCTGGAACATCGTCTTTGGCGTGAAGGGGCCATCGCACATTTGCCACAGTGTAGTTCAGAACGGATTTCCGTAGAGAGGCAGTCAGTGAAGTAACATGGACAGCGCAGGTCTGCGGGCTGCGGGCCGTCCGTTTGTTCTGTCGCTCGTGTGACTTCCTATTTGACCTGGGTGACCATCTCACGGCAAGAGGAACGCGCACCGGAAATGGGAACGGACACACAATTCATTTGGTCGACGAGGTCTGAGAGCGAGCGGTGAGTTCTCATCATCCACGCATCTCGTGGAGACAACGAGAAGGGACAAGATGGTAGAACATCTATTAAGACATCAGGGAATAACTTCCACGGTACTAGAGGGAGCTGTAGAGGGCAATAACTGTAGAGGAAGACAGAGATTAGAATACATTCAGCAAATAATTGAAGATGTAGGTTGCAAGCGCTACTATGAGATGAAAAGATTGGCACAGGAGTGCGGTTCAGACTGTAATGGTTCTTTATTTACGTGACAATTACGGCACTCCATCCCCAGTTCTCGATACCAGTAATGTCGTACAACTTTTCTGCGAAGTGACAGACATAGACATATTTTGTGACAATATTCACATTTGGTTTTATTAATGTATAGGTACTCCGATGTATCGATCGATATATTATGGTGATATGGTTCTTGTGTGTATTCATTTCTGTGAGACTGTCATTATCTTTGACTTACTTGTAACCGTTTTGGCGCGAATGCGCACAGAGCAGTCTTTGTTTCACTTTGCAGAAGTTAAGTTATTATTTCGCTTTGTAAAAGAACAGTCAAGTCTTCTGTTTGGTTAAACTGGAAATTAAATATATGAAGATTGATACAAAACTGTTTTCTTTATGATGTGACAATTAAGAAGAAGTATATGTGAATTTACAAGAAGTTTAATAAAAATGCGGATCGTGAACACCAAGTCAAAAATTATTTCTACCATACCATTGTTCTGATCTGGAATTCTTTGATCATTAAAAATTTCCTGAAAAACGAATTTGTTAGGTCTTAAAATATTGCTAAAATACAGATCTGGACCTACTAGCAGTGAAAGTGGAATCACCCTAGAATCAACAAGATGAGCCACAACAACTTCGACGAAATCTTCGTGGGAATGCATTCAAGATAAGTGCCAAAATTAATGACTTTTTTACAGTGACTTCATTATTTCCATTCTGACGATACCATCCACAGTCAATAACTTTGTTGTTGCCCGATAAAGCGAAAATATGCTGCGTGAGCAACATTATTAATCTGATTTCTAACCTACTTTGCAAGTGATGGTATTTTAGAAGACCCCATGAGGCTATGGTCCCATGTTGCCGACAAGGCACTGTGCAGGTTGGTGGTGGCTGTGTTTAATGGAGGTGGATGTGTTTACATGGATTGGACTGGATTCTATGAATGTTTGGCTACTTGGAGACCATTTGCAAGCATTTCTAGAGATCATGTTCCCAGAAAAGGTTGGTGTTTTTATGCATGACATCGCCCCATGTTACGGAGCCACAACTGTTCGTGACTGGTTTGAAAGACTTTGCAGTGAATGATTTGGCAGCCTGGATCGTCCAACTTTAATCCCATGAGACATTTATAGGACATAATTGAGAGGTCACTTCGTGCAGAAAATCCTGCACCAGTGACGCTTTCGCAATGATGGACTGCTATAGAAGAAGCATGGCCCATCATGTCTGTATGCGTCTTCTAACGACTTGTGCAGTCGAGTAGCTGCATTACGCCGGGAAAAAGTAGGTCCGACACGACATTAGATGGTATCCGATGACCTTTGTCGCCTCATCGTGTAAACAGAATTGTACTGCACGAATGTTGAATAGGTCACATACAGTCATGCTCATAAATTAAGGTAATTGCAGAATGTGGTGGCACACAACGTGGGACTACACAAAACTACAAAAACACAGGTCTGTAAGTCCATGGTACTGGCGATCAGTTGAGAAAACCATCCCGAAACACATATGCTACAAAACGCCACTGTTTTCTGTGCATGTACTCCGACATCAGCATGGGATATGATCACCACGCACACGTACCAGGCCCCACAACGGGTTAGCATACTCTGGATCAGGTGGTCGAGCAGCTTCTGGGGTATAGCCTACCATTCTTCCACCCGTGCCTGTCAGAGCTCCTGAAGTGCATAGGGGTTTGAAGACGTGCAGTGATACGTCGACCGAGAGCATCACAGACTTGCTCGATGGGGCTTAGGTCTGGAGAACAGGCAGTCCACTCCATTCACCTGATATATTCTGGTTCAACGTACTCCTCCACGATTGCAGCTCGGTTGGGCCGTGTGATATCATCCATCAGGAGGAAGGTGGGACCCACTGCACCCCTGAAAAGGCGGACATACTGGTGCAAAATAACGTCCCTATACACCTGACCTGTTACAGTTCCTCTGAAAAAGACATGCAGAGGTGCACGTGCACAATCTCCATACATGTCCCTTTCAAGGACACTAACGTGTTAGTATCTGGTTCCAGGTTCACGCCAGATGAAAACCCGGCGAGAATCACTGTTCAGACTATACCTGGACTCGTCCGTGAACATAGCCTGTGACCACTGTTCCAATGACCATGTACTGTGTTTTTGACACCAGGCTTTACGGGCTCTCCTATGACCAGGGGTCAGTGTAATGTACCTTGCAGATCTCGGGGCGAATAAACCATGTCTGTTCAGTCGTCTGTAGACTGTGTGTCTGGAGACAACTGTTCGAGTGGCTGTGGTAAGGCCCCGAGCAAGGATACCTGCAGTACTCCGTGTCCGTCTGCGGACACTGATGGTGAGATATCGGTCTTCTTGTGGTGTTGTATAGGGCGGACGTCCCGTACTGTAGCGAATGGACACGTTTCCTGTCCGCTGGAATCGTTGCCATAATCTTGAGATCACACTTCGTGGCACACAGAGGGCCCGTGCAACGACCTGCTGTGTTTGACCAAGCCCCAGTCGCCCTAGTACCTCAATCATCAATGTGTTCTTCGAATCATTTTCAATAAAGTCACCATTAGCACATCTGAAAACGTCTGCACACTTACTCGCTACACCGCACTTGGACATGCACCAACGCACGTCTGCGTGTGTGGACTGCTACCAGCGCCACCATGCGACGACCACAGGTCAAATGCACCGCATGGTCATCCCCCGAGGTGATTTAAACCCGCAAACCACCCACCAGAGCGTTGTTTCACCATGTATCAGCATTATCCTTAATTTATGAGCATGAGTGTGGTAAAGCGTCATCAGTTGGTAAATCAATGACGTTAACATTACGATTTTTTTGGATACTCCATAATCAGATATAAGCAACATCAAGTAGTTTAGATGAAGTGGTTATATGTTACATAAACGTCAGCGGCAGACTCGTCTGATACTATGGGTTGCGCCGATTAAGAGGATAGCCTGTTTCCCATTACCCAAAGGTAATGAAGAAGAATATGAGCTCGAACCTTCAGTATCTTGAGAGTGGTCAGCTGCTTGAACTTCATACGAGAACATCTTGGATACTTTTGGGGAGGTAATTCGGAGCAGTGTAATATAGTTAACTTCGCGATGGTGAAGTACAGCATCTGACAGTGTCTTTGAAAGGTAATGGGAATTCGTGGTGATGAAATATTTGTTTCCATTATGAGCCAAGGGAACTCACTGTGGAGACATTTGACTCACTTCCCTAGCGGCCATTCTTACTAAGCAACATTGGAGGGCAAGACACGATCTCTAACTTAAAGCTACAACTAGGGGCACCACGCTGGCACAACGAACAACAGATTTAGGTGGAGTGGGATTGTGGGTGGCGGCTGTGCAGCAGCATAAGTGTTTTCACACAAACGCTGTGGCTTCAATTGAATGTTACATAATTAATAATAAATCTACAATGTTCTGACCGGAGCTAATGATCGTTTCAGATTGGGCATAATACAATAATAGTCAAAATAAGAATACTTCCGAAGCAAAATGATATGCATATAGCTCGAATGTGTTTAGGCCATGTGACATACAAACAGGCATCAACCAGGCATCAACCAAGAACAACGGAAAAATTCAAGCTCTCCATCCGCGGTATTTTACAATCACGCCATCATATAAACATAGCTCAATAAATGAATAAAATACGACAGGACCTCAATTAGCAACTTACTAAAGCTACTACATACAACAGGGTTCCAAGGCTACCTAGTCTACGGACAGTAAAAGCATAATAGAAAACTGATAGCTGTGTACAATGGTTGAACACACATTCGGCATGATTACAAACTGAGTTCAGAAATCTATACAACACAAAACACATCCTCATTGTTGAGATAAGACTGATACAAAATTACCGTCTTGCTTCCCCACTGCCATGCTCTATAGTATGCAACTTCTTGAAGAGACTTCAAAAGACATACACCAGCCACTGTGGGTCTGCACTGTACACAGTAGTCGCCGTACAATAATGTCAGGCTCACAACTTGTCGGCTGCCTACGAGCCACTGCGAGCCACTAAAGCAACCTCCCAATGCCCTGCATATTACAACAATAACAAAACCACCCTTCTCTGTATGTGGCTGCATCTTCCGTCTTCCCTGGCCACCAGGTACAGATACTTCTGCGGTCCAGGTGAGTGATGTCTACAATAGCATGGCCACACCCCGTGTCGACCGCTGACTGCATAGGCCGACACACAACGGTCCAGCTGAGGTCCGTCTCAATTGCTCGCTGCCAAACCACTCTCCGCCCTGCTCCTCTGTTAGAGGACTGCCCCGGAGGCACGCGCGTCTTCAGAGAAGAAGAAACAATATGCATGGAGAAAATATTTACGTTGCCGGAAATCAGTAAAATTCAGGTCCTTCTCTGAGAGTACTTATCCCGCTCACATCCTTGATGGAACGTTTTTATACTGGTAACCTGTGGCAATGTTATCGCTCAACGGTTTAAGAGTCTACGCAAACGGCTTTCAATCCATCAACCCCTTACTGTAATTACCACAATCTCCTGTACGCCTCTCGTTTTTCACAAAGTTGACTACAGAATGTGGTGTCACCGCCAGACACCACACTTGCTAGGTGGTAGCCTTTAAATCGGCCGCGGTCCGTTAGTATACGTCGGACCCGCGTGTCGCCACTGTCAGTGATTGCAGACCGAGCGCCGTCACACGGCAGCTCTAGAGATACTTCCTAGCACTCGCCGAGTGGTACAGCCTACTTTGCTAGCAATGGTTCACTGACAAATTACGCTCTCATTTGCCGAGACGATAGTTAGCATAGCCTTCAGCTACGTCAATTGCTACGACCTAGCAAGGCGCCATTATCATTTGTTATTTATCTTGGGATGCATGTACAGTCAGACCGATATTCACCAATTAGGGATTAAAGTTAAGTATTCCAGCAGCTACGTACTTTTCTTGATAGTATAATTATTTTACCTGTTCCAGACCTCACGCCAGCCTGCGTGAGCTTAAACGCGTGCCTTTCGGTCTCCCGTCCATTGTGGATTGGCTGTCTTGCCAGTCCACAACACAGAAATTAATAATGCTACATCCTACACCGCCAAAAAATTCGATATGTTGTAACTGCTTTAGTTTCCAAAATCAAAGTTACAGGAGGAAACCTACGTTAATTGTGTGACTTTAGACTGCACGCTGCTTAGAGTAAACTGCTTATTGATATCCGTATAAACATGAAACAAATGGCAGAAGGTACGGTGGTGACGTGTTTGACGAATTACATAATTATGTACGAATGTTATACAAGAGAGTTGATGAAAGTAGAAACTTGAAATAGATTACGTGTTAAGCAAACATTTTTTGCCTTACCGTAAAGAAAATAAAAGAGAGAATCTCCAAAAAATAATTTATTTCTATTGCTCCATACACGGTCTTTAGTACTCCCTCTGCTTTACTCAGTAGGTTTTTATTTTTTATGTCTGAAATATTAATACGGATGACCACATCTCGTAGAAGTTCATATTAAATTCCGCCTTAATTACCCATATGACGCCTCATAAAACACCGCCTCACCTGCTCCTTTTTCTGGACTTGGGATACTTCCCACAAGCAAACACGATGTGAATTTGTGGACCGCAATTACAAAGGAGTGATAATTAGACGTTAAGTTTACGATATTGAGATTAAAGCGTTAACTCATATTACAAACCCGAGCCATTAAATGTTGTATATCTATGAGGTGATCAACATAATGCCAAGAATACAAAATAGATAACAAATGTACTTATATTTAACTCACATATTCCTAGCAGTCATTTTGTGCTGGTAGCTTTTTATGGCTTGTCGCCTGAGGACATCAAAATTTTTCCGTTTTTCTTTCTCTTCAGGTCAAAAATCTATTCATCATTCCGCGATTTTTTCGTTTAATTTACTGTTGCTGACACTTTAGTATTGTTCACCGTTGTGTCCGACCTGTTGAAACAGTGCCTTTGGTCGTTATCATCGTTTTGACAGTTAGACACCCACTTTGTTTTACTTTGTTATGATTTATTTTTACATCCAAAGCATTGTTAAATAATCGCTGTCGCTAAAATATATCAACGAAGGGCTAAGACCACACTTTTCCAGAATCGTAACCATATTTGAGCCAGTTGCGGGAATAGAGCGAAGACCAATACAGTACCGAAAAGGGAAAGCAGAGGGTTTCCTTCCGGCCATTAAGCCTTGTTTCACGCAAATACTGTCCGGCGCCGGTATCGGGAGAGCACGTTTGCCCTGTCTCTGCAAAGTCTCCGAACGGAGGGAACACAAGATGAAACCACGGTGCGGCGAGTGCCAGTGGGCCAGAAAATTCTCCGATTTGGCGCGCGGCCCAAGAAGTTGGCACAAAGTTAGCGGCGACCGATCGCTGGTCTCATAAAATTTAGTCCGGTGCCGTGGTGGCCGCGACAGCAGACTGTTTTTGCTGTGCCTCCTCCCCTCTCCTCCCCGCCCCTTTTCACCCGACGTCCCTCACACAGACAGGATACACTCAGGACTGCAGTGAGGACAGCCGGTGCGGTTGCTTGCCGAAGGAAACGAAACTCCCGGCTGAAAAAGGACGAATCGGTCCCCTGCTGGGCTGCGGTCAAACGCGGCAGCTGCCGTCGCTAGAATTACTAGGGCGACAGTGCGCGCTCGCTATATACTGGTCCGGAAGCTGTGCACTAAGGAAAACAAGGCCCCGTCTGCGCCGAGCGCTGGCGGGTTATTCTGCGGAAGTCGCCCTGCCCTTTCTGGGAAGCGACCGCATTTACAAGACCACGGTGTGAGTAATGGGTCGGGCTGTGTGCAGAGAAAACGGGCGGTGTCACGGCTAGAATAACAAGGAACATCCTAAAGGCATCTTGCTGGAGAATTCAGTCTCGAGCGGTTGGAAATTATTTACAATTGCGTTGTCTTACAAATACTGCGCGAACAACGGTCACGTCCTCACGTAAGACGATGAACTAATTGTAGTACACTATGCAGTCACTACTTGGCAGTTGTTTAATATTGTGCGCCCTGTGCTGACATAAGTCATGGGATACCTCCTAATCTTACGTCGGACCTCCTTTTGACCAGCATAGTGCAGAATCTCGATGTGGCATGAACTCAACAAGTCGCTGGAAGAATTACTGAGCCATGTTGCCTCTCTAGCCGTCCGTAGCTGCGAAAGACTTGCCGGTGCAGGATGTTGTGAACGGACTGACCGATCGTTTATGTCCCATAAATGCTCGGGTGATCTGGAGAGGACAAAGCATTTGCTCTAATTGTCCGGAATGTTCTTCAAACCAGTCACGAACAATTGGCAAAGCAAATGGTCTCCAAATAGCCGAACATAACCATTTCCAGTTAGTGATCGGTTCATTCCACGTGAACTCAGGCCACCATCAGCTACCACAGTGCCTTGTTGACAACTTGGTTCCACGGCTTCGTAGGGTCTGCACCACCCTCGAAACTTAATATGAGCCTTTACCATCTGAAATCGGTACTCATGAGACCAAGCCACGGTTTTCCAGTCCTCTAGGGTCCAACTACTACGGTCACGAGCCCGGGAGAGGCGCTGCAGGCAATGTCGTGCTGTTGGCAAAGACACACGCGTTGGTCTTTTGCTGCCATAGCCCCCTGTCCTAACTGAAGCGTTCATTGTACGTCACACACTGATTTCTGCGGATATATCACGTAGTGTTGCTGCTCTGTCAGCACCGACCACTTGTAACCTCCTCCTCACTTATCGACCTTAATGACAGTGAAAAATTAAACCGCGTGTACCTAATGGAAATTTGGGAAAAGCAATCGTCACCGAAGTTAATCTGTCGGTAAAGAGGGAGGAAAGGGTTACATCTAAATGAAAGGAAAACCGCAAATGGAACAGGTGGAAATTAATTTTGAAAAGGGGTAAAGTTAATAAAGAAAGTAAATGTGCGGCCGTTACGTTACCAATTAACTAGCGGTAATTAGATATTTGAGATTTGGGGGAAATTACGGTCGCCAGTCCTAAGGACAATTACTATAGTAACTGAAAAAGGAAGGTTATTACACATATACACTCCTGGAAATTGAAATAAGAACACCGTGAATTCATTGTCCCAGGAAGGGGAAACTTTATTGACACATTCCTGGGGTCAGATACATCACATGATCACACTGACAGAACCACAGGCACATAGACACAGGCAACAGAGCATGCACAATGTCGGCACTAGTACAGTGTATATCCACCTTTCGCAGCAATGCAGGCTGCTATTCTCCCATGGAGACGATCGTAGAGATGCTCGATGTAGTCCTGTGGAACGGCTTGCCATGCCATTTCCACCTGGCGCCTCAGTTGGACCAGCGTTCGTGCTGGACGTGCAGACCGCGTGAGACGACGCTTCATCCAGTCCCAAACATGCTCAATGGGGGACAGATCCGGAGATCTTGCTGGCCAGGGTAGTTGACTTACACCTTCTAGAGCACGTTGGGTGGCACGGGATACATGCGGACGTGCATTGTCCTGTTGGAACAGCAAGTTCCCTTGCCGGTCTAGGAATGGTAGAACGATGGGTTCGATGACGGTTTGGATGTACCGTGCACTATTCAGTGTCCCCTCGACGATCACCAGTGGTGTACGGCCAGTGTAGGAGATCGCTCCCCACACCATGATGCCGGGTGTTGGCCCTGTGTGCCTCGGTCGTATGCAGTCCTGATTGTGGCGCTCACCTGCACGGCGCCAAACACGCATACGACCATCATTGGCACCAAGGCAGAAGCGACTCTCATCGCTGAAGACGACACGTCTCCATTCGTCCCTCCATTCACGCCTGTCGCGACACCACTGGAGGCGGGCTGCACGATGTTGGGGCGTGAGCGGAAGACGGCCTAACGGTGTGCGGGACAGTAGCCCAGCTTCATGGAGACGGTTGCGAATGGTCCTCGCCGATACCCCAGGAGCAACAGTGTCCCTAATTTGCTGGGAAGTGGCGGTGCGGTCCCCTACGGCACTGCGTAGGATCCTACGGTCTTGGCGTGCATCCGTGCGTCGCTGCGGTCCGGTCCCAGGTCGACGGGCACGTGCACCTTCCGCCGACCACTGGCGACAACATCGATCTACTGTGGAGACCTCACGCCCCACGTGTTGAGCAATTCAGCGGTACGTCCACCCGGCCTCCCGCATGCCCACTATACGCCCTCGCTCAAAGTCCGTCAACTGCACATACGGTTCACGTCCACGCTGTCGCGGCATGCTACCAGTGTTAAAGACTGCGACGGAGCTCTGTATGCCACGGCAAACTGGCTGACACTGACGGCGGCGGTGCACAAATGCTGCGCAGCTAGCGCCATTCGACGGCCAATACCGCGGTTCCTGGTGTGTCCGCTGTGCCGTGCGTGTGATCATTGCTTGTACAGCCCTCTCGCAGTGTCCGGAGCAAGTATGGTGGGTCTGACACACCGGTGTCAATGTGTTCTTTTTTCCATTTCCAGGAGTGTAATTAGCACTAGAAGCGTGGCAACTGAATGTTGACACGTGTAGTGTGAAAACCGAAAGTTTGTCAGAAGTAATAAATTTCGCTACACTCTGACTTAATTTAGCAAAAGAATTAATAAAACCGGAAAATTGAAAGTTAATTTAGTGACTGAAATTAATAGTGAGCTTTGTTGCTGAAGCACATCGAAATTCAGTAAAATACGGTAAGTCTCCTCCTTTGAAAGTCGTTGTCAAACTATTTCTCTGGGCAAGTAAAAATGCCATTCTTCTCACACCCGCCAAAGTGGACCCAACGAATTTTTTCTCCATCTCAGGCAGACAATAAACTAGCTGTTTTTTGAGGTATGCATTTAAAATCGGTTTCCTTCCTAGATTTGTCTCTTAAACACCTTGCTCAGGGATTTTATCAAGTTTCAGAAATGTCTGCAAAGTGGTACGAGGCACTCAGAATGTTCTCGCAGCACCTTCCACAGAAGCCTCCTTTGCTTCCACAGTTGCAATGGCACGTACCACCCGAACTTTATCCCACTGATGCCTCTGGTTCTTGTAGTCACAGCGCTTCTTAGTTCTCGGCATTCTGCAAGGACTGACAAAAGCGCTAGTGTCTATTATATCAATTAAAAAATTCCACTTGTTTGTTTGTTGCTGTGTGTGTTGTATATACGATCTTTAAACAAAATTCAGCTAACTATATCCCCACAAAATTACTTAGATATTTTAAATTTTTTAAGAGAAGAGAAGATGTAATTACGGGCCCTCCTTAAATAGGGGCCCATATTTACACCAACCCAATGGGCCCATATTTACACCAACCATTCTTAAGCAACATGGCCACTATAACGTCTAACCTAAAACCGCGTGTAACGTAAAACATGCTAGTAGCTTAGGATTCCGTTATTCCGGATATCACTGAGAAATAGTTTTAAACTAATCATAAGGATGTAAGTAGAAAAGAATTTCACATACCTGCCAAACATTTGCAGTCCTGAACAAACATCATTTCACACAATAACGGACCCTGTAATTACGTTGCTTGGAACAATGCTAGCTACTGTACGCTTCTACCGTCTATTAACAACACGCGCCGTTTTCAGTCCTGGTCGCCAGACTGCAGCACTTCACATACCTTCTTCGTGAG
This sequence comes from Schistocerca nitens, assembly GCF_023898315.1. Taxonomy (NCBI): domain Eukaryota; kingdom Metazoa; phylum Arthropoda; class Insecta; order Orthoptera; family Acrididae; genus Schistocerca; species Schistocerca nitens. The sequence goes on along the minus strand of NC_064621.1, from coordinate 474,737,790 downwards.
GGATGCCCATAATTACACCTGTGCCCATTTTTGTACCATTCTCTATATCCCTCCGTACGAGCCCTGTTCTCCCTAAGCTTATCTTCGTAGTCCTAACATTGGCATCAGTAGAATCATTCTGCAGTCAGCCTCAAATGCCAGTTTTCTAAATTTTCTCAATAGAGCTTCTCAATCAGAAAGTCGTCTTCTTTTCAGTGATTCCTATTTAAATACAACTTGTACATCTGTGTACAACTTGGGTGTTGTTCGGACCTATCTGTATCAAATCTAGCAGCCAGGCTCTGAACTGTTTCGATGTATTCCTTCAATCCGACCTGGTGAGGTTCCCAAACACTCATACAGCACTCAACAGTGGGTCACGTTATTATCCTATATGCGGACTCCTTTGGAGAAGTACAACATTTCCTAAAATTCTCGCAATAATCCGATGTCGAACATTCGTCTCCCTTGCTGCTCGTTCCGTTTCGTATTGCTTTCAACCTAGATATTTAACAGACGTGATTGTGTCAAGCAGCATACCACTATCGCTATATTCTAAAACTGATTCATGTTTATTAATAAATAAGGCATAAAGAAACAGCTATTGTAAATTATTTTCCAAGCCGTCCTCGTAACATCATACGTGCCTCACTCACACTACACATCCATTGTGCTACTTGACAAGTACATCCCATAATTTTCATAAACTATTAGCGAAACAGAAAAAAAAATTCCAACAAATGGTAGCATCTTCAGGGCAGTTATGTTTCTGCGTGATTAATATCCGACACTTTTTATCTTACACACCACCTCTATTACTTGCTTTTTTTGACGAGAATGTCTTTCTCCATACTCTTTCAACTACAGAAAGTTGCTACATGCAACCACCTCTTTAAAGAGGTAAAGTAAACGTAAATTATCACAAGGGAAGTGCGTGACCTCTAACACTTCCGAACCGCGCGAAAATGTACTTACATCATAAATCGCTCATTGCAGAAACAGTGGTATGAGCCATTCGCATGCAAAACTTCGCATCTTATCACGAGGGACATTTGAATGATGAGTTGTTCAATGGTCTAGAGTAACTTCAGTAACACGAGAAAACAAAATACCGACATAATATGACCAAAAAAACAGGAAAGAAAATATTATCTACCTTTTGCTGTGCGCATCCTGAGACGATGTAGGCTCTATAACGTCTAACACCACAATGAGAAACGCCACAGGCATAGTTACAGATCGTTATTTTGTCATCCGACATCACTCTGTGCTATATAATCGACTTTCTGCACGGAAGTGCAAGCCTGTGTGGCAATATGCACGTTGTGCCACTGGCATACCATTATCATAATTTGTAAGTGTAAATACTGTGACGCTCGATACTGGACTGTTTGAATATAGAAATGATGTTTAACTTGAAAAAGTGTCATTAGTAAGACGTGCATATTGTTCTGTTCCACTTTGCTTTCACCACTTCATTTGAAACCCCACACCATCGCTTTGGAGACTGGATAGGTGCAAAATACTATCAGGTCAGTAAAAAAAGAAAAAGAAAAGTTGTAGTTCAGATAGCGTAATTTATTTAAGCAGAGTATTGGTAGTAAGTCACGACATTAAAACTTGTGTGTTTTTCGTCCTATACCGATATTTGATTGCTTCTGGTTACCACTCTTGGACCCTGAATTGGTGGTAACGAAAATGTCTCTCGTGGTAAAATGCGTAGTTCTGTGTGCTTTTGGATGCTTGTGGGGTGAGTGATTTATGTTCAAAGTACATTTTGGTGCGGCTCTGTGCGTTCGAGGTCATGCACTGCTCTTGTAGTAGAATGGTCTGTATCCCCAATCGGGAACAGGTCAATGCGGCTTCTGCTGTTCAGTTTACTGTTCTAACAGACATCGAAGGTTCATTTGATGCTTACATTGTTTACACATTGTCACTTTGCGGCGGGAAGGCTTGTAGGCACAGAAGGACTCTTGTCACGCAGTGACGTTATTCCAACATTCAGTCACTACCAGGATCAAAACACTGGAGATGTGCCTTATAATCCTACTCACACATCAGCAACAGCTGATGACCCCTTTGTAGGCACTCCGCAGACGTTGCAACACAACTGCGCCCTGCCCTTACAGAGGCAACAGCAAATACGTGATCTTTTTGTCCCCAGGGCGGCGATTGACAATACTTGTTCAGAATCTGCAACAGTTTCGCGTGATACGAAGTTTCTGTAATTTCAGAATGATTATCCCGTGAAAATTTGCTCTCCTTGTGTGTAGCTCAAGATTTGGGTAAAGTGGGTTTTGGCTGGGGCGTTCTACAGGCGTGGATTTACTTTATTAAAGCATATATTATTAATGTAAGTATTTTTACGTAGGACATGGTATCAATAAAATGGAAAATATTTGGTAATAAATCAACGATATTCACCCCATATCTTATCCTTATGGGGAAATGGTGGTACCACAATCTATACTACTATATAACGACAAGTCATTGTTTAACGTCGTTAACAACAATCTCGAAAAGTAGTTGACGAATTTACTTAAAATTTTTAAACGATTTTCCAAGAAACATTCAGGCAGATATACGCTACATATTGGTGAGTCACGTAAGAACTAACATCTCTTTTATTTGCGGATGTCAAATTAAACATGTTTCAGCCGTCAGTTTTCAACTTTATCTTATCTGGGAACCAGACTGGCATAGATTGAATGTTTATCTAACAGTCGGCAGATGATGGTTGAAGTGATCACTGTAGCAAATATCTACTAATGCCAGTATGGCTGGCAACTGTTTTGATCACAAGCGAGGTGGATCCTTCGTACACGTCGGTCAGGGGTGTGAAGATGGAGTAGTAAAACGCTGAAACAAACCAAATAAGGTTGAAAATTGACGGCTGAAAGGTGTTTTATTTGACATCCTCTATCGAACAGTCGAGTCCCGCAACCATCTCTAAAAAGGTGGGCATGCAGAGCCTCTTTTATTTCGTGAACGGCTACACATATCGAAACGAGCTTTTCGGAAAATGTTAGAGAGTCGAAGGGGACGTATGTTTTTGTTTGACTAATGTTTTTAGCGCTGGTATCAACAGACATGTTGAAGTAAGAACTTCTTTTTAATGGAAGCGTATATTTTTTATAACTGCATTCGACAGCTCTTGAGAAGACAATTACAGTGATATAGCGTTTGTTAATGCTAATGCTGAAACTTGTAAAAAAGATTTAGAAATGACCTAAAATTTGAGAGCGCGGTGACCGGAATCGGCTTAGCGGCTCAAGCACCGCCAAGCAGAACTCTCGTGCTACGCTGTGTCAGAATGTCATCACATTTGCCTGTTTACTTGTCAGCACTGCGGGCCGCTCATGAGAAGAAGTTGAATAAACTACTTTTACATGGTGAATGTAAACTTAAGCGTCTATAACCTGCAAACTAACGAACCATAAAACAGTACGTCGGTACAGGGCTATCTATCCGGATCGCCAATGTCCAACGCGCCAGGCAATTTTGCGCTGTGCACGTAGTCACCAAAATATTTTTAATAAATTTTTTAATTCAGCGAATGAATTCGACATTACACAATCTAGAGTAGTGTAGGAGGAGGCAGTTGTTCGACAGCAAGTATTTTACCTCTAAGAAATACACAGCCACGTACAGGAGAAGAGAGGTCAATTCTTCTTTCTAACATTCGGATGTTTGATACAGTAGTTGCTTTTTGCAGCGTATAAGACGTCTTTATTTTTGAAGAATGAACAATTGATTACTCTGTTTCCTCTCACGTAAATCTGGGAGGATACATAAATGTGAAATAGTTTTCCTAAGCCCTTTCTGATGCACTAGATTCAAACCAATTTCCATATGCCACATTCGCGCTGAACCTGCGTCTAGGTCGTAAGTTTGTTCAAGGGGAAATAAAACTTTGTCCTCGTAGCATAGGATTGTCTTACGGTATTCAGTTAGGCAGCACGGTCCGAGACGTCTGCCTGGCAGTGTCTGCATCGCAAATGCCGTTTTCGCTCACCGTCTTCTCACATTCTAGGACATTTCTCGAACTTCTTTACGACATATTTCAACATCAACATTAACAAAAGCTATATCACTGTACCTGCCTTCCCAAGAGCTATGGAATGCACCTATAAAAAGTTTGCTGCAATATCTCCGTTGATACCGGCGGTGAAAACATTAACCGAACAAAACATACGTACCCTTGTACAGCGTAACAAGTTCCGAAAACCGCATTTCGATACATGCAACCGATCACGAAATAAATGAGGTTTTAAACCACAACAAAACGTTGAGGAACTGCATCACGTCCACCTCACAACAAATGTTCAAAGCGTTCTCCATGAGACTGCAGATGATAGGGGTGGTAGTGGTTGTCCTACTGGATACACATGATGATACTTTGGCTTACACCATGGGGGCGCTCCAGGTGTCTGGAGCCTGTGCTAGGGTTCGTCTCATTGTCTTGTAGAACCTGGTCTTCCACATCCCGTATATGCACAGTCCGCCACCTCCCTGTACGTTAGTACGTCTGAAAGGGTCCGTGATCACACAAACGCCCGAAAAGGGCTTGAAATGGTGTGTGAAGTGGTTGGTGTCTGCGAGGGTACTTGTTCTGGTATAGCCACGCTACCTCCGTTTCCTTCTGCTTAGCCGTAAACAAACACCATTTCGGCTTGTTGCTGACATGAATACCGGACCATTCTTCTCCTTACAGTACGCTGCGTCAGCCACACAGTCTGAAACACAGAAGGAAAACACGGCACGTGGTGAGAGGAACTGTCATTTGTCAGCGCTATCTACCGTGGCAACGATGCATTTCCGAACACAAGTTCATAGGACCTCTTTTCCTCCATTTCCGACAAGGAATCTGTTCCTGAAGTTTGTCGGTTTTATTAATATATGCGGAATCACAAAAAGCCTTTAAGGGAAGGATCGTCCTCTCTTATTTTAAGAAAACTCATATCTGATTTCCCTTTAGAATGTGATATTAGAGTAGGATGTTCCATGTTAAATGAAAGATTTTTTGCATTTGTTACAGTAAGCCTACAGACTGATGCGTCTTTTTCTTAACAAGTCAACAAACGAAGGTTTGATTCAACATTTGAAAACAGTTATGTTTGGATCGTGATCTAGGGATGCCGGCATGGTAGCTCAGCGTGTTCGGTCAGAGGGTTAGCTGCCCTCTGAAATAAAAAAAAAAAAACAGTTAATCGATCAACGAAGAAATTAAACGGGTGTCTATTAGAGCCGACCAACAGGCCACAGCAGGGACACCGACGAGCTCGCCCACAGACGCACGAACAATCTGCCAACACTCCCTCACACTGTGCCTCCGGTATATGACCTATCGGACACAAGACCGATAACAAACCTAACTGTTGCAGGTTGCAGGACGCTGAACGAGGACTCAGTACCAGCACCCAGCGCCAGCCGCCGAGCAGCACAAACGCACAACGTCAAGGTATCGACATGCATGATACCCACTACTAATAAAGCCTATCCTTGCACAACCTATCGCAGGCAGCAAGACAACCGCTACTGCTCTTGCCGCCCGACCTAACTTTCGCAGAGGTTTTTTTCCCTTGACTCTTGCTTTGGCACTTTTTTTCCTCTGCCCTTCAAACCGCTACCCTTCGTCAGATTTCGACCAATCTATCTCCAGATGAGCGCGTATTAATGGTTAATCCTAACCAGACGTACGCAAACATCGCAGTACCCACATCCTGCGACACCTCACTTTAGTGAATACTAACCCTTATGCAGAGATGGCAGTAGACCTTTTGTGTTGGCCATCATGCCGGTGTGGGCGTGGAGGGGCTCCAACTCTATTAAAAAAAAAAAAAAAAAAAAGAAAAAAAGACAGAGGTTCAGGGTGCTCTCTTGTCCTAGGGGTGGGAAACTGCCCTTAAAGGTCGAAGAACCAGCAATGATCAACGGCATGAGGATGCAGAAGGCAATGGAAACCACTGCATTAAAGAGACGTAACATGTATCTACAGGACATGTTGCCTGTAACTGAAGAAGTGATGATCTCTCCATTGGCAAAAGATTCCGGAATAGTCCCCCATTCGTATTTCTGGGAGGGGACTGCCAAGGGGGAGATTGCCATGAGAAAAAGATTGAATAATCAATGAAAGGATAACGTTCTACGACTCGGGGCGTGGAATGTTAGAAGCTTGAACGTGGTAGGGAAACTAGAAAATCTGAAAAGGGAAATGCAATAGCTCATTCTAGATATAGTAGGGGGTTGGGTTGGGTTGCTTGGGTGTGGAGACCAGACAGCGAGGTCATCGGTCTTATCGGGTTAGGGAAGGATGGGGAAGGAAGTCGGCCGTGTCCTTTGAAAGGAACCATCGCGGCATTTGCCTGGAGCGGTTTAGGAAAATCACGGAAAACTTAAATCAGGATGTCCAGACGCGGGATTGAACCGTCGTCCTCCCGAATGCGTATAGTGGGGGTTAGTGAAGTGAAGTGGAAAGAAGACAAGGCTTTCTGGTCAAATGAGTATTTGCTCACCAATGGTGTTGCTATGTACCAAGATGACTGGATCCCTGCTCACACAAATCGCATCGTCCGGGACTTGTCTTGTAACCACGAGAATGAGTTGTCTCAGGTCCCCTCTCCACCAGTCACCAGATATCGCTGAGGCTTTGTTGTCTACACTGGAGAAAAAAATACATGATCTCCATTGTCACCAGAACTTGCCACCATATTGCAGGAAAATATGTTACGCTATTCCCTGGAAAAGTACACAGGACTTGTATTTATCCATTCTGAGACTATTGGAAGCTGCTTTAGATACCAACGGTTTTCGTACAGCTTAGTTGGTGTAGCTATGTATTTTTAGTGTTTCCTTATTTTTGTCCATGCCTGTATATTGTGGTCTTGCAGGATGAGTTTTCTGCCATGGTGGAACAAATTTGATCGCCTACTGAACAATCGTACGAAACTCAGTAAGCTCTCTTCATGACTCTGAACCCTATGCCCCTCCGTACCGCATTTGATGATGAACGACTGGGGATGATAAGGCGGTCGGTCGACAATCGAGCGATCTTCAGAGCTTGATCGCGTGATAGTCTTTTTGTTGTTGATGGGAGCGTCTTAGATTGATGCGCGCTTCATTACTTGCAGAAAGCCATAGATGCAGTCCTGCCAACATTCAGTCCTGGTACCATAAAAAGCACTCCGTCTTCAGGCCACAAGTGGCCCATCGGGACCATCCGACCGCCGTGTCATCCTCAGTTGAGGATGGGGATAGGAGGGGTTTTTGGTCAGCACACCGCTCTCCCGGTCGTTATGATGGTTTTCTTTGACCGGAGCCGCTACTATTCGGTCGAGTAGCTCCTCAATTGGCATCACGAGGCTGAGTGCACCCCGAAAAATGGCAACAGCGTATGGCGGCTGGATGGTCACCCATCCAAGTGCCGGCCACGCCCGAAAGCGTATAACTTCGGTGATCTCACGGGAACCGGTGTATCCACTGCGGCAAGGCCGTCGCCCCTCTGGTAACATAAGACATGTAAATATATATCCGACAGAACTGAAGACTTTTAAGCAATCAGTACTTAAAATGTCCTTATTCGTAGAGTCAGAGTGTAATGTAGCAGGGTGTATTATTTCTGTAGTCCATTGCTGTTCACAATTTATATGAATTTAACCCCATGATGGGGCCGCACGGGCTAACCGCACGGTCGCGGCGTCTTGTACGGTCCGCGTGGCTCCCCCAGTCGTAGGTTCGAGTCCTCCCTCGGGCACGGGTGTGTGCTGTCCTTAGTGTAAGTTTAAGTTAGATTAAGTAGTGCGTAAGCTTAGGGACAGATGAGCTCCGCAGTTTGGTCCCATAAGAGAAAAAAAAATCCTGGGGTTGTGAGATGCGATAGATATAAACTTGATACTAGTAGTGGAGTGACTCAAAGGTGTAAGTACCTGGTGTAGGGATTGGCAAGTGATCATACATATAGATATAAAAGTAATGTAATGGTCTTAAATAGAGCTGAAACTGTCGGCTGTCATTTGGTGGAATAAGTCGCTTCTTTCGAACATCCAGAAATTTCTGAACGGAGGAATTTAGACTTTAGGAAGATACATGTTTGAGTAACATTAATTTAAGAACTCTGAGCAACTGTAGGCATTATTCACATTCGAAAGACATTATCTATAACAATAAATTCTTCAGTATTATTCGTTGATTGGGCCATTACTAAGTTGATCTGACAGAAACACCATCCGAGTAGGCCTTCAGGTCCCAACGGTACCGTCCGGCCGCCATGTCATCTTCAGGCCTTAGGCATCACCAAGTGCGGATACAAAGTTGGGCGGGGGGAGCATTTGGTCGACACACCACTTTCCCCAGCGTTGTCAGTTTTCCTCACCGGTGAAGCTACTTCTCAATTAAGTACCTTCTCAACTGACTTCTCAACGACAAGTGCACCCTGCTTGCCAACAACACTCGGCATATCCGCACGGTGACCCATCTAAGTGCTAGCCCAGCCCGATGGCACTTAACTTCGGTGATCCGATGGGAGCCGGTGATACCACTGCGGCAAGGTCGTTGGCTCTAATGAGCGTCAGCGTGTTACATAATTGCAGTGGAATAGGTTTAAGAAAGACGGTATGCATCGTGCTGAAAATATCAAAAATCTAGGAGGGTGTAGTGTCACAAAATTGCTGACTTAACGTTCACACTCCTACAGGTGGCACATTTACTGACAATGTAGATCTTAGCTACACTGTGTACAGTTTATACACACTGTCTTTTAATGCGCAATTATTTCAATATTGATTTTCGTAGGGACTGACTGTTGTGTGTCTTTTAGTTACTCAAACTTACTTTCCCATTATAGCCTGCGAGAGCTTCGGTCGACTGAATTTCGTCAGCTATGAATTGTAAAGTAGCCACTCTGATGCCTATAGCGCAGGAGAAAGATATTAAGACGGCAAACTGAACGACACAGGGCAGACACTGTTCTTTGTAAGAATTTTTAAGAATAGTTATAGCTGCCTCCATTTATTAATAAATTAGTACCTGTTGAGAAGAATATGGGATAGACTTAAGCAAAGTTTATATCAGCAGAATTATCTGTACCGCAGTTTACATCATAGTGATGAAAAAATGGTGACTAAAATTTTTTCGAGTTAGCTGCCTTTTAAAAAGTGGGCAATGATCCTACATTTTGAGGAAAATAAAGAACCACTACAACCTGACTTCCTGGAACAGTATTGAGGAACATTCTACTACCTACAAAATACATCTCGCCTATTGGCTACATTGCCTTATTTAGAGAAATTAGAGCAAATTCATAGGGGTAACGAAATTCATTCCGATAATGGAATAGGAAAAAAGGAAATACTACTTTAACGGTAACTATACTCCTCCATGCTCCATACGAATGCTTGCGGATTGCAGACCAAGATCAGCATGTGCTTTCGCCTGCTTGGTAAACGATTGGTTCAGAATGGCTTTGAGCACTATGGGACTTAACATCTATGGTCATCAGTCCCCTAGAACTTAGAACTACTTAAACCTAGCTAACCTAAGGACATCACACAACACCCAGTCATCACGAGGCAGAGAAAATCCCTGACCCCGACGGGAATCGAACCCGGGAACCCGGGCGCGGGAAGCGAGAACGCTACCGCACGACCACGAGCTGCGGACTAAACGATTGGTCCGTGGCGCTACCCTTGTGTGGTGTCATAGGTGAACAACAGCGTGATATGTTCAACAACGCTTCCAAGAGTGGAGGTCAGAGGTGAGGACCCAACTTGCGGGATGAGTTTGCGACAGTCTACACACTAACTGGCGCCCTATAGAAGGCTCTGCTAGGCTCAAGCACTGATACATCATGCAAATTCCTGTCACAGGGACGGGGCGTAAGCGGCCCATAAATCAGCGGCAGAATCAGTAAATACTCCTTTACCGTCTCTGGCAAATGTAGATGTAGATTACTCTCAACAGAAAATAGTAAATTTTTCTGAACCTTAACAGCAATTTTAACGCATCGAGCGAGGCTGCAGAGTGGTAACATACTGTCTTTTCATTCAGTAGGAACTGGACTCAAATCCACATCCAGTCATCCACGGCTTCCTTAAATCTTGTAAGGCAAAGACTGGGATTGTTCCTCAGAAAAGGTCGCGGCTAGTTTCTTTCTCCCACTCTTGTTCAGTTGACTTGTCATCGACCTCGTAATTTCAATGTCGGCTTGACATTAAACAGTTCCTTTAACCGCTGGGACACTTGGCTCGTCAACCAAAGTATTCCGAGATTTTCTTTCAAGTGCGTCTGTCGGAAGTGAAATACATTTATTGACGGAATATAATATCAACAAAAAGAGACATTAAGGTCCAAATAAGGGCGTATTACGGTCTTGTCTATACGTAGGCCGTTTAACGTTCACACGGGATCTGTTATGCCGCTTCTTGTACCACAGGTAACAGTTGGCAGCACTGACGCCGGCTTCCAGCGCTTTTCGCTTGCGTTGTTACGAGATAAGTAATGTAGCTAGTAATTAATTGTTTCTGCTGTATATTCTACAGTATTTACCTACATTAGTGTCAGATAAAATTGACAAATTGAAGGTTTTCGTTGTTATTAGCGTCTGAATAGGAAAAGCGAAGTTTCTGTCTAGGACAGTTTCGCGAGTACGTAAAAGTTCGTTTACATTCTTAACTGACGTTAAATACGCGGGATTATCAATTAAGTCAGTGTACAATACTCAGTATTTACATTTCTTAGTGTCATTTAGAGTCGATACATTACAATTAGCAGTTTTCATACGTTTTATTAGGTCGTTTTTCGCATGTACGTAAACGTTTTTTTACTTTATAAATACGAGGGTTAATCAGTTTAAGTTAGTGTACAGTATTAAGTCTTCACGTTTATTAGTGTCATTTAGACTCGGTACATTGAGGGTAGCAGTTTTTATACGTTTTATTAGGAAAGTGATACTTACAGTGAATTCTAACCTCACTTGTACAAGTTTGACTAGCGCAACCTGCGAGTGTTAACAGTTAAGCAAACGTAAAATACGTGGTACATTAGTATTACACTATAATATCTGAGGAAAATAATGTTATAATACAACTTCTGAACCCTTCTTACGTTACGGTTTAGTTAGCAGAAACCTAAAACTCACCTGTCTGTCTGCTTAAATTCCTTAGCTTGCTGTGGGCTTTAGTAAGCCCATCGGTTCCTATAAAGTAGAGTTCGTATTTGTGTTTTACATTCTGAATTCTTATTGTCAGCTAAAGGTTTGATTTGTACCTTCATCTGTTAGTGTACAATACTCAGTATTTACGTTTTTTAGTGTCATTTAAACTCGATAAATTCAAGGTAGCAATTTTTATAGTTTTATTAGGTCATTTTCGCATGTATGTGCACTTCTGTTTACTTTATAAATACGGAGGATAATCAGTAGGTGTAGCTTACCACAGGTTACTGTTTGATTCTTTAATAATATTCACTAGATAGCCCCTAGCAGTTTACTGTAGGTCACTGTTTTTTTTGTCTTCAGTATTCACTAGATAGCCCCCAGTAGGAACGTAAGCATCATATCCAGCTTCTACGATACCTTTTTATCGTTTTTCATTGTTGAGTGTCCCTTCTGCCAACTAGAATATACCTGTTAACCTGGTGTGGCAGTAGGTTTCCTTAAGATTCTCACAGTAAATCACGTATTAGGTAGATGGATATAAACTGTGTTTGTTGGGTGCGGATGTATGAGGACTTGGCTACAGTCCAAATGAGCTGGAAGCTTTGTTGGCCACATTCAACAGTCTCCAGAGTACCACCTTGAGATGCAGAAGAGGTGGGGTGCCTGGTGCAGCCTCTGCTGTACTAGATGTGCAGGGGGAGGATGTCACAGCTCTCCGTCACTGAGCCGACCTCAGGTGCGACTGCGCCGGCAGGCCCACTCTCACCTCAACATGGGTGACGGACTGTGTCGAGGTCTCGAGCCTCAAGGCGAAGGCTGCATGGGAAATGCAGGCTCTTGCCCAAACCCATGAACTTTCTTAATAGATTCAGTGTGCTGTCTGATGGTGGGGGGAGACTGAGCCTGACCAGAATGCACCTTCTGCCAGGATAGTGGCCGCTCCCTCAGCAAGGTCTGCACAGGCGCGTGGGGACAGGGGTTTGTTAGTTATTGCGAGCTTCAATGTCAGGCCAGTCATGGAGCCCCTCAGGAACATAGCGGCTAGATCGGGGAAGAAGTCCGAATTTCTCTCAGTGTGCTTGCCAGGGGGCCTTGCCCGGGATATGGGAGCTATCGAGCGTGCGGGGTGCAGCTAGCTGCAGATTGATGCACATGTCGGCACCAACGATGCCATTCGGCGGGGTTCCGCGGATATCTTTGGGTCCATTCGACGGCTGACTAAACTGGCGAAGGCGGCCTACATCTCTCGAGGAGTGGAAGCCAAGCTGATAATTTGCAGCATCGTACTGGTTTGGAGTCTGTAATATCCCAGGCTTATGGTTACCACCCTGCAGTCATCGATGGACACCGAAGTCAAGATATTCACAGGTATTTAAATCATATTTAACTACTCGCTGATCGGTGGGACACTAAAAGTCGAGTGGAGAATCTAAACCAGAGGCTCCGTCGACTCTGAGACGAAAATGGTTGTAGATTTCTCGACCTGCGCTATGGGGTGGAAGGTTTTAGGAGTGAGGATAAGGAGTGCATTACACACAGGAAGCAGCTACATGGGTTGAACTGTACTTGTGGCGTGCACATGCTTTTTTTTTTAGATTAGGTTCCTCCCTAAGGGAAACAAACCGTTGCCCTGAAATATTACCTGTTCATGACCGTGATATGGGTGTGACAACTGTAAAAATTGTTAGATCGCCTAAACAAGTCATTCCAAAGGATTTAAATATGCTAAATCCCATGTTACCAAATAGTCTAAGTGTCTGTAGCAATATCACCGAGCTATTCTCCGAAATAAACCGTAGTAACACCAATATTTTATTAGGTACCGAAAGCTGGTTGAAACCATACATAAATAGCAGTGAAATTTTGAGCTCGGTTTGGACAATGTTTAGGATAGATAGGACTGATGCTATGGGAGGTGGTGTGTTCATATCAGTTAGAAGCTGTTTAAACGCAGTTGAGATCGATACTAGGTCGGACTGTGAAATAGTCTGGATAAAGCTGTCAATCACACAAGGAGTGACCATTGTATTACGATGTTTTTATAGACCACCAGCATCCGAAACAAACGTCGCAGAATGTTTCAGTAAAAGTCTTGAGTACATAGGAAATAAATATCCAAATTATCCATTAGTTATAAGTAGAGACTTTAATCTGGCGTCCATTGACTGGGAAAATTACACGTTTATCGCAGGTAGCAGAAGCAAAGACTAGAGTGAAGTTATTCTAGAATCGCTCTCAACATACAACCTTGAGCAACTGGTTATAAAACCAACTCGAGATGGGAACATATTAGATATTTTGGCGACAATCAGATCTGATCTTTTTCAGGGAGTTAATCTAGAAGAGGGTATTAGCGACCACAATGTCATTGTGGTTTCTATGTCAGTGGAAGATACCAAAAAAAATAAAAAAATAAAAAATAAAATGAAAAAATAAAATAAAATAAAATAAAAAGAGGAAAAGAAACATCGTAGAGTTTTCTTGTTTGGGAAAGCAAATAAAAGTGTCATTAATGAATATCTTGGTGGTCAGCTCCAATTATTCCCGCGGGACACAAAGATATTTAGCATCTTTGGTCGGAATTTAAAGGTATTCTCCACCATGTATTAGACAAATATGTGCCTACCAAAAATACAGGGGAGGGAAAGGATCCACCTTGGTTCAGCAAACATATTGGGAAGTTGCTGAGAAAGCAGAGAATTTTGCACAGTCGTTTTAAACGTAGTCACTGCCCCGCTGACAAACAGAAATTATGCGAAATGAAAGCAGCTGTCAAAAGGTCTATGAGAGATTCTTTTAACTAATTTGAAATCAATATTTTATCTGCAGATTCCAAAACTAACCCCCAAAAAATTTTGATCGTTCGTAAAATCTATGAACGCTACAAATAATTCAATACCTTCTCATGCTGACAGAACTGGTAAGGTAACGGATGATGAGAAACTGAAGGCCGAAATTCTAAACCTAGCTTTCAAAAACTCGTCAACCGAAGAGGACTGCAGCACCATTCCCCTTTCAGTTATCGAACAAACGCAAGGATGGCTGACATAGTGTTTAGTGTATCTGGGATTGTAAAGCGCTGAAGACCCTTAGATGCCAGGAAGGCATCTGGCCCAAACGGTATCCCCGTAAGATTTATTCATCGAGTTTCGAAAGGCGTTCGACACAGTTCTGCACTGTCACTTGCTTCAAAAAGTACTGGTAATGTAACGGATGATGATAAACTGAAGGCCGAAATTCTAAACCTAGCTTTCAAAAACTCGTCAACTCAAGAGGACTGAAGCACCATTCCCCCTTTCAGTTATCGAACAAACGCAAGGATGGCTCACATAGTCAGCCATCTGACGGTCTATTCGATGACATATGCGGTTGGATAGAAAGTTTTCTAACAGACAGAGCGCAGTATCTCATCCTGAATGGGGTGACTTCAACAGAAACGAGGGTAACACCAGGTGTGCCCCAGGGCAGCGTAATATGTCCGCTGCTTTTTAAGATTTACATAAACGATCTGGTTGATGGTATTGACAGCGGCGTTAGACTGTTTGCCGATGATGCTGCAGCCTACGGGAAAGTAGTATCACACGAAAGCTGTGAACAAATCAATGATGATTTGCAGAAAATACATGCGTGCTGCAATTACTGGCAGTTATCTCTCAATATTAATAAGTGTAACGTACTGCGCATAACAAAGCGAAAATCCCCATGAATGTACGAGTCCAAAATAAATGCCCAGTCTTTGGAAGTGGTAACATCCGTCAAGTATATGGCTGTGTCAACTCGAAATGATCTCTCAAAGGGAACGATCAGATTGCACAAGTAACAGGTAAGGCGAACTATAGATTGCTGTTTATTGGTAGAATCCTGAAGCGATGCAGTCCTTCAACAAAGGGAATTGCTAACTATACTTCGTTTCGTCCAGTCCTAGATTACTGTTCGTCTGTATTGGACCCTTACCAGATGGGTCTGATTCAAGAGATTGAGAAGGTCCAAAGAATAGCGGTACATTTAGCCATCGCGAGAGCGTTACAGATCTCATACGAAGTTGGAAGTGGGACACACTTGCAGATAGAAGACGCGCTAAACGGAAGGGGCTGCTGACTAGATTCCAAAATCCGATCTTCGCCGAGGATGTAGAGCATATATTATTAGCACCAATTTTCAAATAGCGCAATGATCACCATTCAAAGGTAAGGGAAATTATAGCTTATACTAAGCAGATCAGACAATCGTTTTTCCCTCACGCCATCCGCGAGTAGAACAGAGGGGGGGATTATGACTTCGATGCGAATAGTGCCCTCCGCCACACACCGTTTGGTGGCTAGCGGAGTATATATGTAGGTGTAGATGAAGACAGGTAGGTAGCTGGATAGTTGTCTAAGGGACCTGGGAACCGCTACGATTTTTACAGAATTTTATGATGCAACAACTTTAAACGAATTGTGTGATACCCGATACATTAGTGAAGAAACGATACTGAAGAAACCAGAAACACCAGGGCAACTGACAAACATAAACTCTTTGATATGATTTGCGTATGAACTAGAATTTAGTTGGGGAGTTTTACGTGCTAATGACTATACTTAGAGATCACGACGTATCTATATCATTGCGTTTGGTAATAATGCTCAAAGTATGAAAGCATGTTTTATCATTCTTGAAGCATCACGTGTGTATGATATATTTCCCTCTTTGAACATTGCACAAAGAAAGAAACACATTTACAGTAAGGGGGTTTTGCTACATTGGGCACGAGACAGTAGACTTGTGGTTTTTGTTTAGAAATACTACATACCTAGTGTTATTTAAACTGCCACTATGAAGTGAGCTGGTACGGCTCGCTATTTAAATCTTTTTGTTTTTTGAAACCACTCGCATTGTCAGTACTCGCCGCGATGTCAATATCGAGGTCAGATTGGAGCCTCTGGTCGCCGCATATCATCGACGAGTTGGCTTCCCGGGCGCCTCGACGCGAGAGAACGAGGTAGAAGGGGTTTGCTTTGAGTTAGCCCTGGACTGTGCGTGAGGAGCAACGTCGGTGTCGGAGGGCAAGGCCGTTTGGTCGGTGGGACCCGCGGAAGCAGTCGGTTGGGGAAGGAAAGAAAATGGCTCTGAGCAATATGGGACTTAACATCTGAGGTCATCAGTTCCCTAGAATTATAATTACTTAAACCTAAGGACATCACACACATCCATGCCCGAGGAAGGATTCGAACCTGCGGCCGTAGCAGCAGCGCGGTTCCGGACTGAAGCGCCTAGAACCGCTCGGCCACAGCGGCCGGCTCTGGGGACGGAACGCCGTGGGCTCGAAGATCCCGGTGTGGAGGGCGGGTGCTGTCCCGATGGCGGTCATGGTGGTCATTCAGGGGCTGAGAAGTGATTTCTTGGTTCTGCTCTTGGATTCAGACTAAGTATTACTGCAAGTTTGGTGTATAAGGTGAACGTAAGAATCCTAAAAGGTGTACGTTGGTGCCGCGTTTATCAGTCTTGTGGGTGGTGTAAGCTTTGCTTCGGTACTGCATTCTCCAGTTAAAGCGCTGCTTGGGAGGAGAGCGTTGACATAGGCATTGTCATCTATTTAGCTGCTTTAAAGTAAATGACTCTTTTGGATCGAAGGTGGATCCTAGTTAGGGACGGATCATTCCTTGTCTTGTTAAGAATCCTAAGTCGGCCCTCAGCCTGTTAAACTGTTATCTACAGTTATAACGAGTAATTGACACTCTGGTCATTAGTGAACTTTGGAGGTACTGTTAAGTGTTTGTTGTAAGAGAAAGATTGACTGTGGAGCCTTTCATTTGGACGTTTATGAATCGTGTTGATTGCAGTTCACTTCTTAGGGTGTTTTACTGTTCTATTTGTCGTGGCGGAATCGCCAATAGTAGTTTCATAATTTAGCTTGGGACGCCATTCTGTGGCCCTCCCAAGAGTTTAAAGTGCCAGATACTTTCTTACTGCCCTGCTGAGGTTGCCTTGCAACAGTTGTTGATTTCTCTCTTGTCTATCCCACCGTACTGCTGTTAGGTGCGGCGCGATATAGGCGAAGCGTTCGGTAGTACCTCATCTGCTTCCTCGCCTGTTTTAAGATTTTTAACTACATCCACATCGACGTATAATCCCAGTATGTAATTTGTATAAGTTGACTGCGCCCTGCCAACGTTCTGTACATCGTGGAAAGTCTTGCCCGTGCCATAAGGGATCCTGAGGGAGAGCGCGTTGCACAACAGCGCATGACCACCGCGAAAGCAAAACATATGTAGTGTATATATTTCTTTTAACGGATGTAACCACTGAGCATAAGAGTTGATTTGTGTGTTTTGTTGAGTTATTTTGAAAGGACAAGATTTAGATACCTGGTTAATTATAACATTTATGCTTAGTTATTTACCATAATTCGTTGGTTGTAGTATGCATCACATGTATGGAGGCGTATGGTATAAAGTTTATAAAACAAAGTAAAATATTTTGTGATACGGTGCTCATCGTAGAGGCTGCGGGGTTTCAGTGTACGTTGATAGTAATCAGGTTTTATTGCATTTAAGTTATGGTTTTAATTAAAATTTTCTGATCAGTATTTTATTGCCTTTAGAGATCACAGGTGATATAGGAAAATTTTGGTATTGCCATGTGGCGATAGAATCTTTTACTTAAACTAGCATTATGCAATTTGTACTTTTTTTCTTTACTTAAAAAATATTTTGAGTTTTAAGCGTTGTAAATTGATACTGAGAGCTGTTCTTTGATCTGTTACAATAATGCTTCAGGAACTTTCATTAAGAAATAATATTGTCGATCTTGCTCTTCATGATAACGAATGTTTACCTACTATTTTAAAATCAGGTTAATAAATAAAATCCTTTATTAGAGAAATGGTGCCTGCCCGTACTTCCTACAATTTCCACGTGTTCCAGGTATTGGCCTTCGGGCTTTGTCTGTCATAAAGTACCCATAAAATCAAACTGCCAATATGAAAAAAGGAAATGGGGCTAAGTTTCAGGAAAGAAACTAACTATCGTCAAGAAGGAAAACGGGATCCGTTCGTGAGTGACCGAGTTCTAAAAAGCATCGATGCCAAAACAAGATGGTAGCCTACCCATGTGCCCGTGAAAGAATAGTTAGCGCCATCATGTGAGACTTTATATTCACCGTTTGTAGGATGCCCTTCCCCCACCCCTCCCAAAAAAGCCCCTATAAAAATATTTCTTGAAGTCTCGAAGGCCAATGATGCAATGCGAGATGGTTATGCGTTTTACAGTCGATCCATCAGTGAGGCAACTTTTATTAAGAAACGCTCTTACAAGCACGTTGTGCTGTATCTTGTTGAAAAACGAATTTTCGGTATATTTTTGCAATTGTTGAAAAAGCCGGATCTCCAAAATACACAGACATCTAATTACTGTAAGCGACCATACTAACAACCACATGAGCCGGGAGCTTACAACTGGAGCCAAAATAAACATTTAGTTCCGATGCATTAGTTAAAATTCTCCTTAACTTTTAAATTTCATTCTTACAGAAGATACAGTCCGGTAAAATCGAATGAATCTTTTGGAATCTCTGTGTATATGTAAGCATTGGAACCTGCTTCCCTTGTATTTTTGTTCCGCTTCGAATTTTCCTATCAGTCTTCTTGACCGGAAACGTCCCTGTTGGCAAGATAGAAATGTTCGTGACAAGACAGTATTAACGAATGGCACGTCTTTCGAGTCAGAGTTAACGGAAACAGATTTTTAACAACGTGGCGTTGGGGAAAGCACTGCCGTGTTATTCCCACTACAGCTTGTAGCCCAGTCGTTTGATGTTGCGTGCCATCTGGTGGAAAATATGTAAATGCGAGGCGCCGTGTGGCAGCGGAACATTCCCCGTACCCTTGCATCACTATTCACTGCATCTGAAGTGAACTCCCTGTCGGGCTACCTCAACAGCCGTACTAAGCACTGTAACTGAAGGACGAGAAAAGGAAAAAAAAAAGTGAAAGGGGAGGTAGAGAGCGGGAACAAAACTCCGAAAAGATCAGACGGCGCCGACATTTGAAGACGGGGAAACGTACAGGGAGCATTCGAGCGATTTCTGTTCCACAAAGTGGAGTCCGGGGCTTCCCGCTGAAAAAAACCGTGGCGATTCTGCTCTGGGTTCCGACGCGGCCCCTAGGCGTCCCATACCACCGGCGAATAAATGAAAGAGACTCGAAGCTTTTTTTCCCAATATGTTTTATGGCATCATAAAGATGAACTAATATCTCCGAAGACAGTAAACAGAGCGTTAAAAGCGGGCATGCCCGTGAGCTCAGCACACAAATTTGTTTTTACCATTTAAAGGATTTTTTTCTTCTTTCGACATTCAAATTGCAGAAGTTCTCTCACTCCGTAAAGAAAGGTTTTTCATCAGAGAGTTGGCGGTCCTGCGCCCGCAGGGCATCATTCCTCCCGCCCCGCCCCCCAATCTCCCACCCACGCAACCGGCGGTGCGTATAAAGGCTTCTACGGCGTGTTCTGCCCACCGTCTTTTCTGTATCATTGATTAAACTTCCGTCTGAATAGAAGCCGCAACCTGCGTCCCTACGCTCTCTCTCTCTCTCTCTTTCTCTATCTCTCCTCCCTCCCTCCCTCTCTCTCTCTCTCTCTCTCTCTCTCTCTCTCACACACACACACACACACACATTCATGCACGCACATACACACAAAGCGGAGCCTCTTTTGCGAAATCAACTGGAAGGCGAGTGTGGTTAAAGACCGGATGGAGGTAAGGAGATTACGACTTAGTCTCGCGAGCGGTATCTAAGCGGTGTAGATCCTTCTTTTCCCCAATTCGTTATTTCCTGGGCGTCCACTCACAATCCCAGGGCCAGTCTACGACCAACGCCGTGCCATAAGATGTTTTCAGCACTCCGTCCTGTCTGCTCTTTGACGCTTTTCTCTTTTGCTGCTATTGGACTGTCTGGTCTAATGAGCGAGAATTACACCTCAGAAAGCGCTGCAGTATACATTTTTATATTGTGAGAGTTAGTTGGTGATGTTTTTCGTATTTATCTTCATGTGGCACCTAACATAGTGCGATATCCTACACAAAGTTAGTCACTATAAGTGGTTTCAGCAGATTAACCGCCCTGTAATGACGGTGTTGAAGTGGAGAGGAAATTTATTAGTGACCATATGAACTGTAAGAAAAACGACTAATTTTCGTATCTTTTGCACTTCACGTAACTGTTGCCTAAATAAAAAAATTTGGACTTTAATGTGTTGCGTATGTTCGCAATTAACGTTTTAAGGCGCAGTTGGGAATTTATTGCACGTAAAGAAACAACAAGAATAACATATGGATTTAACGAACAGTCATCTTGGCTTGTATGATTCCCCTCCCGCGCCCCCCCCCCCCCCCTCCCCCAATCCTCACATCGCCGGCCGCGGTGGTCTCGCGGTTCTAGGCGCTCAGTCCGGAACCGCGCGACTGCTACGGTCGCAGGTTCGAATCCTGCCTCTGGCATGGGTGTGTGTGATGTCCTTAGGTTGGTTAGGTTTAAGTAGTTCTGAGTTCTAGGGGACTGATGACCATAGATGTTAAGTCCCATAGTGCTCACAAGGGAACCTCCCCATCGCACCCCCCTCAGATTTAGTTATAAGTTGGCACAGTGAATAGGCCTTGAAAAACTGAACACAGATCAATCGAGAAAACAGGAAGAAGTTATGTGGAACCGTGAAAAAATTAGTGAAGTATACAAACTGAGTAGTCCATATGCAAGATAGGCAACATCAAGGAGCGTCTGAGCTCAGCACCGCCGTGGTCCCGTGGTTAGCGTGAGTAACTGCAGAGCGTGAGGTCCTTGGTTCAAGTCTTCCCTCGCCTGAAAATTTTACTTGCTTTATTTTCGCAAAGTTATGATCTGTCCGTCCGTTCATTGACGTTTCTGTTCACTGTAATAAGTTTTGTGTCTGTGTTTTGCGACCGCACCGCAAAACCGTGCGATTAGTAGACGAAAGGACGTGCCTCTCCAATGGGAACCGAAAACATTTGATCGCAAGGTCATAGGTCATTGCAGTTCAAGTCAATTCACTGGAACATGCACTGTCACATCCTGTATCTTACAAGCAGAATAGGGGTTTAGTATCAAGTTAGGCTGGCCACAGTCTCTTTTTACGTAATTACAGTGTGCTTGATCATTAGTAGAGCCCTGGTCCGATTCCCGTTTACCTTGCTACTGTTATGTTTCAATAGAAATCTTTAGCGAAACAAAATTAGTCCGACCTCTACACCGTCACTGTCAGAGAATTAAAAATCTATTCGCGCAAATAACATTATCGGTTATAGTATCAATTTAATAGTAGCCTGTAATGTTATATGTAGTGCCGCGTGACAGGACGTTTTGTATTTTACTACCCATTGAAATACAGACCACAGCATATGTACTAATCGCGAAAAAAACATATTAGAGTACTGTATGTTCAGCGGCACGAACTTTCAGTAAATCCAATAAAACAAATGATAGCAAATATTACTCGAACTTATAAAGTAAACTGTAACTCATATTCAGTATTAAATGGATGCAGAAAGAGTCATATATCAAAGCGAACAGAACGAGATAGTACAGGGCGTACCATGAAACATCATGGTGACCGATACCAGTTACCGAATTGGGTACACAAGTGCCGCCACAAAACGCCAATTGGCTTACGTAGCATAACATCCGTACGTAAATGATACATTAAGATGATGAGTCCGCCACAAAGAAAACAGAAACTAAAGGACCTACCAAATGAGAAAGATTACGTGGAAGATAGTCGTTGTGTGAATGAGTCGATTGATACGTTAAATTCGCCACAAACAGAGAAATAACTGACAAAATTACGTGTTGTATGAACACAGCATGAAGATACGGTCTGATAGAGCTAGATAGTGAAAAACTATAAAGCATGAACTACCTACTCAAACTTTTATGTATACAAATTAAAGATCAGGGTAAAGCACAAATTGGTGGAATTAAGAGTAAAATTAAGGCACAAGTTAGTGGTCTTGATAACCAATCCGAAACACAAGCTAATAGCCTCAATGATCAAATGAAAACACAAAATGTTAGACCAGTAAACACATCGAAAAAGTACACGAGAAAGTAGGTGTTCTGAGAACTGCAATCAAAGACATGAAACTTGAAACAAATATCCTTAAATAACAAAGTGGCCATTATGCAGGGGCATATCAGTGAAATCAACGAAAGGTTCAATTTAGAAACCATAAAGGTCCAAGAAAAGGCAGAACATTTAGTAATAATAAAAGTGGACGCAGGAGCTTTCGTTCTGAAAACCGAAATTGTTGACGAATGTAGAAATGAAGTCTCACATTTTAGAGAGGCAGTGGTTAATGCTGAGAAAGAAATAAGCGTGCAAGTAGATTTTTGAGAACAGAAGGGCATCCCAGACATTTTTCAGATTCAAGGCAAGATATACGAGCTTGAGAAGAAGAAAAGATGTAAGTCCAGTTGGGTCAATGATAGGATAGCTCATAATGAACTGTTAAAGGTTGAAGAACGCTTTGATCCTGCCAAAAGACACACTGGCTGGCACCCACTGTATTTTCTTAAAAATTGCGAAAGGATTTTTCCTAAGTATTTGAAAGATCAGAGAAATATTAACGTAGTTAACTGTTCATTAGTAGGTATGCTAAACGTTGGGACTTAATTTGAACATTGATCTGATAACGTTTAATTCAGACAAAAGTATCGAGGAATACTGGTCAGAACAAAAACAAGATTGTTTATGGCGAGAGTTCATAAAGACTAGATTATATGACATAGGAGGTAGAAACTCTACGAAAGATTTCTATAAATCCTGGTATCGAAAACTGACTCACTTAAGAAATAGACGATCCGAATTCTAGATTATATGGGAGGTGTAGAAAAAGCTACCAAAGGATTCAAAGACATACGTGGGAAGCAATCACAAAAGCTTTTCTGCATTTTTAGAAAAACTAGAGGGTGGAGACCATTGGCGAAATAATCGTGATTATCACCGTAATAACAACAACAGAATTAATACCAATGACTATGAACAAAATGATGGCGGTAGGTATCGTGTTAAGATTGGTCAGAGGTAAGTGCAGAGTCCGAGTTACTTCAGCCGTTCACAGAAGAGGATTTGCACTGCAACATAACCACAACTACAACCACACGGGAAACTAAGAATCGCATATGTTGAGGGCCAAACAAATACGAACAGGTTTTGACCCCCCAAACAGAAGAAACAATATCGGCGTAGACGTAATGAATCTAATACGCGAGAGAGCGAATGCGAAGCACTGTAGGTCGCTGTAAGCAAAGCCACGGGAGCGCGGATTGCGCGGCCAAAAGGTTAAGCAAAGGTGAAAGAAGAAAAAAGGATGTCGAGAATAGGACATGGCACGACAGTAAGGAGAAAACGGAAATATTTAGCACCGCGCAAAGTTCGCGAGCAGCAAGGGAAAGGACACTGCACATAATACGCGAGTTGCCAATAATTCTGAGATTAATAGTAAGAACAGAAATAGGTCTAAATGAGGAGAATGAAGGAGGATGAATCCTCAGCGTTACTGACGAGGCATTACTCACTAACAAATCGGCAGCAGAACGAACCATTGTCAGTAGGCCGAATGTAGTAGATAGATACTATTGTTTACGAACTACCGAAGTTCACGAAGGCTACACAAAATGTGAAGTAAAGCTAGACGTCTGTAAATGACTGTTCAGACGAAGAGCCTGATGCGAAAGAAAAAGAACTAATAGCATTAGGAGGACATCATGACTCTGAGTATTTAAGACCTAACAAAAGATCGGATGAGGAAATCTACCAGTCACCGAGAATGGCATATATAGAAGATAGTTTCGATGAAGAATACATTGAAGTAACAGAAATCGAGGAAGGCGTGACACCAGTAGAAACGTCTTCAAAACAAAAACCGGAAGCAAACACAGAACCGCGGAAGAAAGAACCTCCAGATTATACGGTACCTAACCAATTACGAATTAATGTCATATAAGACTTTGATACCCGAAAACCGAAAAACCCTCCAGACATTGCAGGTGAACAACAGGTATTGAAAAGATCTTATGGTCGACCAAGATTTATAATGGGAGGAACAACATAACTCCGACTGTAGAACAATTAAAGGAACCATCATTCATGTCGATGTTTGCGACATAAGGCTACAGATCCTTTCAGACATTGGGTCGCAAGTCAGTGTCGTATTAGTCATTTTGGGTGCATTTCAGACGAATCTGGGTTGGTAATGATGTCCGTAAATGGCGTCAAAGTCGAACGAGGTACTGGTAAAACCAGAAAGCCAATTAAATGTCAAGTATCGGCCGAATTCAAAGTTAAAATACGAAAATTTGGTCATAATTTTCTGGTCGTTTCCGACTTAAACGCCGAAATGATTTTGGGAATATACTGGCTGGATACGGAAGACGTGGTTATTAACTGAGTAACGAAGTTGTCAAAATTACCAGTAAATGCACTATTTTAGAAGTATGGGTTGAAAAAGTTGAAATTTCATAGACAGATTACGAATTGACCCTGAAAATGAGGGTTTGTGTAGTAATTTTCAAATTTACCATGTTAAAAAAAATGTTTCAAATGGCTCTGAGCACTATGGGACTTAACTTCTGAGGTCATCAGTTCCCTAGAACGTAGAACTACTTAAACCTAACTAACCTAAGGACATCACACAAATCCATGCCCGAGGCAGGATTCGAACCTGCGACCGTAGTGGTCGCGCGGTTCCAGACTGTAGCACCTAGAACCGCTCGGCCACACCCTCATGTTAAAAGCTTAATTCGCAGCAACCAGATATAGGCTGACTCTACAGATATCACTGAGGACTTACAGGATCTTCCACTAGAAAAAAAATCTGAATTGATTAGCATAGCAGAAAGAAACTATTTTGTATTTTCGGACAAACCAGGGCTAGTTAAGAACTTTGAGTACTGTAGGGAAACTCTGGCATACGAACCTTATTTAATGAGATCTTATTCGTTCCCTTGTCTAAGAAACAAGGTATACAGGCAGAAATAGGTAAACTAATTCTATGGGTAGGGGAGGGGGGGTGACTGAATGAACGAAGCAACAGCGAGTATAATAGATCTCTCATTATTGTAAATAAGACAGATAAAATCGTGCCAGTGGCGACTGACGCACCAACGTGAAGTAAGATGATCAAAAGAGAAGTAGACCGCCAGAAAATTTACATGAGGTGCTGCTAAAATTTCATAATTAGTGGTACTTAACAAGACTTCATTTGACTGGTGGGTACTGGCAGAGTCCACTGAACGCCAAATCACGCACATGTACCGCATTTTTATTTTCTGCGAAATGTTAACAAGCGTTAAGTTTTCCCTTTTTGTCTTAATACATCTGTTTCAATATTTATCAGGGCATTAGATTCAATAAAAGCAACGTGGGGTAGCCGCGCGGTCTGAAGCGTTTTGTTCATTGAATACCAATGAACTGTGGATGTAGCCCGACCAACAGATATTACATGCATTGATCAAAAATGATAGTGCATTGAGAATGGCTAGTTTCTAGCTGAAATCTCGATCTGCCAATAAAATTTAAAAAGGACGACTGATAGCTGAAATCTATTGTTTACAAGCCAATATCACTGCGTGCAACAGCCTTCTCAATGGAAGGTAACCTTGTGGTGTCACCGCCAGACACCACACTTGCTAGGTGGTAGCCTTTAAATCGACCGCGGTCCGGTAGTATACGTCAGACCCGCGTGTCGCCACTATCAGTGATTGCAGACCGAGCGCCGCCACACGGCAGGTTTAGAGAGAGACTTCCTAGCACTCGCCCCAGTTGTACAACCGACTTTGCTAGCGATGGTTCACTGACAAAATACGCTCTCATTTGCCGAGACGATAGTTTAGCATAGCCTTCAGCTACGTCAGTTGCTACGACCTAGCAAGGCGCCATATTCAGTTACCATTGATATTGTGAATCATGTGCCGTCAAGAGCGACGTTCATCATTAATGAATTAAGGTATTCCACCAGCTACGTCCGTTTTTCTAAATTCTAATTTCCTTGTCCTGTTCCAGACCCCACGCCAGCCTGCGTTAGCTAAAACGCGTGCATTTCGGCCTCCTCTAGTAACACGGTGTTGGCTCTCCTGCCAACCACAACAAACCTGATTATCAAAGTCCTTCGACGAGGGCTCTGTTCCGCTGTCTCAAGGTACGTAGACAGACGTTCTTGCGCTAACCCATAGTGTGTGCGCGCCCTACCATACCTCTTCAAGGTGACATCGAGAGCGGGAGGTGAGCTGTGCCTTGGCACGATGCACCATCGCCTGATACTCTGGATCACAGTACATTCCCGGAGAATGGTGAAATAGAAATCCTGGGTTCTTCGCTGCCAAGCCACGACCTCCCTTCCGGAGGGCAAGTTTGTGCAGGGGATTCACCATGACAGAGTAGACTGATATGCATCACGACATCGACGACAAGCTGTCCACGTGGTCTCGTTGAGCTGGCGGCAGTCGGGTGAGATAAGATGTTTCATGTTCAGTTTCCATGGTCCTCCGCTGCACCACATCCTTCGGTGGCAGAGATCGATGGCACTCATATATGTCTCATGGTCAGAGAGCTCTACGGACCAAATTTCAGCAGCCTGCGCACCGACGACAATATCGTGGGAGATACAAACACTATCGAGGCGAATGGAAGAATTTCTAGTGAAATACGGAAGACCCGGGCGATCACCGTGAACATAGTACCTAGAGTCCAGAAGGTTTGGATGCTGGATAAATGCCACTTGCACCGCGCAAGAACAGTGATGCGGCAGCTGGTCTTTGGACATATGGGTGGAGTATAAATCGCCTTCCATGATAAATGGAAGCTGCCGACCTAGGAAGAGAGGCGTAGCGGGCTCAGAGAAGAAAATGGAACGTTTGCAGCGGCGACTCGGACCAGATGGCGCACAGTCGTTGTGGTCCAGACGCCACTAAACTTCAGAGCCATGCCTCTGGCTTCAGGGAAATAGGCAAATGTATCACCGGGGCACGGTCGCATAGGAGAATCGCTGCCCCACTACTAGTAGGGGAAGCATGGGAGACGCGAGCCGTAAATGCGTAGGGAGTACAAAAAGGTTGGAATTGTGTCTCCTCAAGGAGGGCAACGTCAGTGTCTGCAGCATACAGAATTTCATAGATTAAAGCCAGTTTGTGGCTATACGATAAGTTTGAAGAGCTGCCATCGCCAGGAGGACGGCTGATGTAAACACGGGGAAAGCATAGGGAGCTCCTTGTTAGGGCCTCGTGGAAGGGCATACAGTGACGGGGAGAAAGCTGACCCCACCAAAGGAGTTCCATAACTCTGTATACCTCCAGGACTTCCATCGTCAGGACACGAGACAGACTTCTCACCGAGTCGATTCAGTGGAACACTATCAGAGATGCGCCCACAGGTAGTGTAGGCACAGAAAGGGAGGCCACCTGCATCAGACGCATGCGGGGTAAGGTCGGTGTCCGCAGGTGGACAAGAGACGGAGGCGGGGAGAGTCGTTGCGTTGTGCAGTGCCAGGGCGTCAGAGGATAGAGGGTCTTGTGCACCCGCACTAAAGGGATCATCGGCCGTCGTCGCCTGAATTATGTTTCAAATGATTCTGAGCACTATGGGACTTAACTGCTGTGGTCATCAGTCCCCTAGAACGTAGAACTACTTACACCTAACTAACCTAAGTGCATCACACACATCCATGCCCGAGGCAGGATTCGAACCTGCGACCATAGCGGTCACGCGGTTCTAGACTGAAGGGCCTAGAACCGCTCGGCCACTCCGTCCGGCCCACTTTATTCCCTAAAAGAATTATGTATTAAGAAAAATTTGAACATATAGTAAAGGACACTAAACGGTCATGGCTTACTGTTAAATAAAAATACATTTCGTTTGCAAAATCACAAAATGAAGGCAAAGTCTTCTGAACCGTTAAGTGCCGTAACCATTACGCTGCGTCATGGTCCTCTTCAAGTGTCTCCGAAACAGGATGTTTTGACTCTTCTGCTTTCAGCTTCTTCAGGAGTTTTCTAGTATTTCGGACGGCTGAACAGTAACGTCGAAGACCAGTACGTCAGCCGTCACTAAGCCTAAGTCTCTGTACTATTTAGGAACGTGTAAATAATCGGTGTGCATAGACAAACGCATTATGTATGTTTTTCTTGGAACTGACACGTTCTACATGATCTCGGTAGAAATAGAAACAGTAATAAATGGAACAGAATTTACTAACAGCCAAGTGGAGAGGTGGCGTACCAAATGAAGAGACACTGGATAAAATGTATATAGCAAGTAGTGTATCAAATATCTTTCCAGGAGAAGTAATAGTATCTGACGCAACTGAGACACTTCTACCGAATAAATTAATGAAAGATGGTATTGACCCCCGGTGGTACACAAGAAAAGTTATAACACAGTGACAGAATTTTTTTTTTTTTGTCATCAGTCTACTGACAGGTTTGATGCGGCCCGCCACGAATTCCTTTCCTGTGCTAACCTCTTCATCTCAGAGTAGCACTTGCAACCTACGTCCTCAATTATTTGCTTGACGTACTCCAATCTCTGTCTTCCTCCACAGATTTTGCCCTCTACAGCTCCCTCTAGTACCATGGAAGACATTCCCTCATGTCTTAGCAGATGTCCTATCATCCTGTCCCTTCTCCTTATCAGTGTTTTCCACATATTCCTTTCCTCTCCAATTCTCCATAGAACCTCCTCATTCCTTACCTTATCAGTCCACCTAATTTTCAACATTCGTCTATAGCACCACATCTCAAATGCTTCGATTCTCTTCCGGTTTTCCCACAGTTCATGTTTCACTACCATACAATGCTGTACTCCAGACGTACATCCTCAGAAATTTCTTCCTCAAATTAAGGCCGGTATTTGATATTAGTAGACTTCTCTTGGCCAGAAATGCCTTTTTTGCCATAGCGAGTCTGCTTTTGATGTCCTCCTTGCTCCGTCCGTCATTGGTTATTTACTGCCTAGGTAGCAGAAATCCTTAACTTCATTGACTTCGTGACCATCAATCCTGATGTTTTCTCGCTGTTCTCATTTCTACTACTTCTCATTACCTTCGTCTTTCTCCGATTTACTCTCAAACCATACTGTGTACTCATTAGACTGTTCATTCCGTTCAGCAGATCATGTAATTCTTCTTCACTTTCACTCAGGATAGCAATGTCATCAGCGAATCGTATCATTGATATCCTTTCACCTTGTATTTTAATTCCACTCCTGAACCTTTCTTTCATATCCATCACTGCTTCCTCGATGTACAGATTGAAGAGTACGAGCGAAAGGCTACAGCCTTGTCTTACACCCTTCTTAATACGAGCACTTCGTTCTTGATCGTCCACTCTTATTATTCCCTCTTGGTTGTTGTACATATTGTATATGACCCGCCTCTCCCTATAGCTTACCCCTACTTTTTTCAGAATCTGGAACAGCTTGCGCCATTTTATATTGTCGAACGCTTTTTCCAGGTCGACAAATCCTATGAAAGTGTCATGATTTTTCTTTAGCCTTGCTTCAATTACTAGCCGTAACGTCAGAATTGCCTCACTCGTCCCTTGACTTTTCCTAAAGCCAAACTGATCGTCACCTAGCGCATTCTCAATTTTCTTTTCCATTCTTCTGTATATTATCCTTGTAAGCAGCTTCGATGCATGAGCTGTTAAGCTGATTGTGCGATAATTCTCGCACTTGTCAGCTCTTGCCGTCTTCGGAATTGTGTGGATGATGCTTTTCCGAAAGTCAGATGGTATGTCGCCAGACTCATATATTCTACACACCAACGTGAATAGTCGTTTTGTTGCCACTTCCCGCAATGATTTTAGAAATTCCGATGGAATGTTATATATCCCTTCTGTCTTATTTGACCGTAAGTCCTCCAAAGCTCTTTTAAATTCCGATTCTAATACTGGATCCCCTATCTCTTCTAAATCGACTCCTGTTTCTTCTTCTATCACATCAGACCCTCATAGAGGCCTTCAATGTATTATTTCCACCTATCTGCTCTCTCCTCTGCATTTAACAGTGGAATTCCCGTTGCACTCTTAATGTTACCACCGCTGCTTTTAATGTCACCAAAGGTTGTTTTGACTTTCCTGTATGCTGAGTCTGTCCTTCCGATACCTACAACGTGCTCAAATGAAGAAAGTTTCCAACCGATTTCTCATACACAAACAGCAGTTGACCGGCGTTGCCTGGTGAAACGATGTTGTAATGCCTCGTGTAAGGAGGAGAAATGCGTACCATCACGTTTCCGACTTTGATAAAGGTCGTATTGTAGCCTATCGCGATTGCGGTTTATCGTATCGTGACATTGCAGCTCGCTTTGGTCGAGATCCAACGACTGTTATCAGAATATGGAATCGGTGGGTTCAGGAGGGTAATACGGAACGCCGTGCTGGATCCCAAAGGCCTCGTATCGCTAGCAGTCGAGATGACAGGCATCTTATCCGCATCACTGTTACGGATCGTGCAACCACGTCTCGATCCCTGAGTCAGCAGATGGGGACGTTTGCAAGACAACAACCATCTGCACGAACAGTTCGACGACGTTTCTAGCAGCATGGACAACAGCTCGGAGACCATGGCTGCGGTTACCCTTGACGCTGCATCACAGACAGGAGCGCTTACAAAGGTGTACTCAACGACGAACCTGGGTGGACGATTGGCCAAACGTCTTTTTTTCGGATGAATCCAGGTTCTGTTTACAGCATAATGATGGTCGTATCCGTGTTTGGCGACATCGCGGTGAACGCACATTGGAAACGTGTATTTGTCATCGCCATACTGGCGTATCACCCGGCGTGATGGTATGGGGTGCCATTGGTTACACGTCTCGGTCACCTCTTGTTCGTATTGATGGCACTTTGAACAGTGGACGTTATGTTTAAGATATGTTACGACCGTGGCTCTACCCTTCATTCGATCCCTGCGAAACGCTACATTTCAGCAGGATAATGCACGGCCGCATGTTGCAGGTCATGTAGGGGCCTTTCTGGATATAGAAAAATTTCTCTCACCAATTGAAAACGTCTGGTCAATAGTGTCCGAGCAACTGGCTGGTCACAATACACCAGTCACTACTCTTGATGATCTGTGGTATCGTGTTGAAGCTGCATGGGCAGCTGTACCTGTACACGCCATCCAAGCTCTGACTCAATACCCAGGCGTATCAAGGCCGTTATTGTGGCCAGAGCTAGTTGTCCTGGGTACTGATTTCTCAGGCTGTATGCACCCAAACTGCGTGAAAATGTAATCACATGTCAATTCTAGTATAATATATTTGGGCAATGAATACCGGTTTATTATCTGCAGTTCTCCTTGGTGTAGCAATTTTTATGGCCAGTAGTATATATTGTGTTTGATATTTATGAACTACTTCAAACGTAAAGAACTGTTCACAAGTAGTTGATACTGATTCAGAAAGCATCGTTGTTGTGAAACACCATTACTCTTTATCCACAAGAAGTAATGAGTGCTGTCGACAAGGGATCTCAAATTCATTCCATATTTCTAGCTTTCCAGAAGGCTTTGGACACTGTTCCTCACAAGAGACTACCAAAGGAATTGCGCGCCTATGGAGTATAGCTTCATTTGTGAGACTGGATCCGTGATTTCCTGTCAAAAACGTCACAGTACGTAATAATCGAGAGAAAAGCACCGAGTAAAACGGATATGATATCCAGCGTTCTCAAAGGAAGTCTTGTAGAGTTCCGTTGTTCCTAATGTAGGTATATAAATGACTTACGAGACAACCTGACCGGCTGGTCGTTGTGGCCGAGCGGTTCTAGACGCTTCAGTCTGGAACCGAGCTGCTGCTACGGTCGCAGGTTCGAATCCTGCCTCTAGCATAGATGTGTGTGATGTCCTTAGGTTAGTTAGGCGTAACTAGTTCTAATTCTAGGGGACTGATGACCTCAGATGTTAAGACTCATTGTGCTTAGAGCCATTTGAACCAATTGAACAACTTGACCAGAACATTGTTTGCAGATGATGTTGTCAGTCATCGTCTAGTGAAGATCAAAACAAACTGCAAAATGACTTAAAGACGGCACCTATATCGTGCGAAATGCGGTAATTGTCTCTGAATAAGGAAAAGGAAATCACACAAATTTAAAGGCAGTCATTTCAACTAGACACCTAGGAATTACAATTGCGAACAACTTAAAATGGAACGATTACATGATAATGTTGTGGGGAAGGCAAACCAATGACTGTATTTTACAAGTAGAACACATAGTACTAAGGTGACTGCCTAATCTATGCTTGTGCGTCCTCTGCTAATGTACTACAACTAGGTATGGGATCTCTACACGACAAGATTGTCGGACGACATCGAAAAGGATCAAAGAAGGTCAGCTAGTTTTGTTTTATCGCGAAATAGGGGAGAAAGTATCACGGTTATCATAAGCAAGTTGAAGAGGCATTCATTAAAGCAATCGCGATATGCTTTGCGGCGAGATCTTTTCATGAAATATCGGTCACGACCTTTCTCCTCTGAATATGAAAATGTTTTATTGTCACCAACCTACATAGGGACGAATGAGAAATATTCAAGTGTCCATTTTCCCCAGAGCTTTTAGAGGGTGGATTGGTAGAGAAATATGTTATGGTGATTCGAAGAATCCTCTGCCAGCCACTAAGTGTAAATTGCAGAGTAGCGAT
The DNA here is from genome assembly GCF_023898315.1 of Schistocerca nitens. Taxonomy (NCBI): domain Eukaryota; kingdom Metazoa; phylum Arthropoda; class Insecta; order Orthoptera; family Acrididae; genus Schistocerca; species Schistocerca nitens. The sequence continues at coordinate 474,704,970 of NC_064621.1, read as the reverse complement.
GTAGGTGTTGAAGTACAAGTTAAGAGTAGTTACCATGGCGTTGGAAGGAGCAATACATGGGACAAATCTAGGGGATGTAGGGGTATATGGTTATCACAATATGTAAAATTTTATACGTCGTCGAAGATGATCATTATAAAAGAGGAAACGAAGATCTGAGTTCAATGTCTCGTCGGCCAATGAAGTCATTAGAGTCGAAGCAGAAACTCGGATCAGGAAAAGATGGGGAAGGATATCGTTCGTTCTATTATCAAAGTAACCATCGGGGCATTGGGCTGAATAGATTTAGGTAAATGACGTATCTGGCCGGGAGGTGATGTAAACTGGCGCTCTCCCGAATGAAGGGCCGGTGTGGTAATCAGTGTTCCACGTCGCACCGTGGTGCGTGTTGCAGGTGTAGTGAGGTAAGGAGTGTAGCAGAAACTAGAGTTACTTATGGTATTAAACCAGCTGAAAAACTGGTTATTTAAAAAAGAAGTAAGAACAGCTCTTATGTTTCTTACTGACTACCACTGACAACCATGAACCTGACTGGAGAGTTCATGCTATTACTAAATGTACGTCAGGATTACTTTCGGCCCTCAAATGCGGCACAGAGAAAATCATGTTGCGTTTCGTTTTAAGAAGTCGGGGTTGACAAACCGTCAAGAGCTCAGGGCTACGTATTCCATACTCATTATGGAGTAATATGTACTAGGTATTTTAATTTTTATAACCTAATCCATAAAACGCTTAGCCCTGTAATATACACACACTACTGAAAATGAATCAGTCCTTTTTCTGGAGACCGTCCTGCTAAGGATGATGTATGGGTAGGGTGAGGAGTATAACACTCTTTTGTTACGGCCAATTCTGCTCTTCACTGGGAGCTCTGCGTAATGACGCCCACACAAGCGCAGTATTTTGCATATGTATGACGCTCAGAGACTCACGTCGCCTTTCAAAGGGCTCTGGAACAGCCAGTTCTCCTTCCCTTTTTTTTTTTGTCGTTGTTGTCTCTGATGGATCCAAATTACTTTCCTTCTCATCTATCCAGATACCGTGTGAAATGCAGAATGGAGCAAAAGTTTTATTGAACGCTGAAAATCTGCTCCAGAACCTGAACTGCATGTGGAAAATATTCACCAAACAAATAAATTTACAACAACTTTTTGGTTACTTACCAAACGCGGAGAAGGATGTATAATGATTTACTTAGAAGAAAGAAAGTAAAGTGAAGCCATATGGCATGAATATCGTGGAGACGCCGATGGACAGGTTTAGCTGTCTAATTCTAGAGGTTTTCCTAACTTTACAACCGCATGCACCTTTCCTTTGCGATGTACACTGGTACAGACATGCGTATTCAAATACAGAAATATGTAAACAGGCAGAATATGGCACTGCAGTCGACAACGCCTATATATGGTGTTAGACCGATTACTGCTGCTACAATGGCAGGTCTTCATGATTAAAGAGAGTTTGGTGTTATATTCCGTGCACGAGCGATGGGAAACAGCATCTCCGAGGTAGCGTACAAGTAGGGATTTTCTCGCACGACCATTTCACGAATGCACCGTGAATATCAGGATTACGGTAAAACATCAAACCTCCGACATCGCTGCTGCCAGAAAAAGAACCTGCAAGAACAGGATCAATAACGACTGAAGAGAATCGTTCAACGTGACAGAAGTGCAACCCTTCCGCAAATTGCTGCAGATTTCAATGCTGGGCCATAAGTGTCAGCTTGCGAACCATTCAACGAAACATCATCGATATGGGCTTCTAGAGTTGAAGGCCCACTCGTGTACCCTTGATGACTGAGCGGGATCAAGCTTTACGCCTCGCCTGGGCCCACCAACAACGAGATTATGAATCAAAACATGTTGCCTGCTCGAACGAGTCTCGTTTCAATTTGTATGGAGCGAATGGACGTGTACGGGTATGGATACAACCTCATGAATCCATGGACCCTGCATATCAGTAGGGGAATGTTCAAGCTGGTGGACGCTCTGTTATGATGTGAAGCGTGTGCAATTGGAGTGATATGGGACCTCTGATAGATCTAGATACGATTCTGACAGTTGGCAAGTACATAAGCATCCTGTTTGATGACCTGCCTCCATTCATGAAAGTTGTGCATTCCGACGGACTTGGGCAATTCCAGCAGGGCAATGCTACACCCCATACGTCCAGAATTGCTACAGAGTGGCTCTAGGAACACTCCTCTTAGTTTAAACGCTTCCGATGGCCAACAAACTCCCCAGACATGAACATTATTGAGCATATCTGGGATGACTTGCAACGTACTGTTCAGTAGAGGTCTCCGCCCGCTCATACTCTGCAGGATTAATGGTGTCAGTTCCCTCCAGCATTACTTCAGAGATTATTCTAGTCCATACTAGGTCGTGTTGCGGCACTTCTGCATGGTTGCTGGGGCCATACACGATATTAGGCGGGAGTAGCAGTTTTTTTGGGTCTTCAGTGGGTGAGAGACGTGGAGTTTACTGTAATATGTGTTTGTGTGTGTGTGTGTGTGTGTGTGTGTGTGTGTGTGTGTGAAGTGCAGTATGGTATTCGTGTTGGAGGTGTGAGGGAAAGGAGAGGTTGAAACTGGGTGCTGGCACACACGGTACTTCTATCGAATAGCAACAAGGCGGCCGGCGAGCTTAACATCCCCATTAGACGGACAAGTTACCATCAACAGTGCTGCATGTCCTCACTTCAAGAAACACTGCGGACAGGTTTGCCGTCGAATCCAGGACATTAGTTTGAGGACTGGTTACTATGGACTTTATTCCAAGACCCCTGCAGTCCCCCGTGCCGTACAGGCGAAGAGGAAACTGTCAACAGCACGCGGCGTACCCGGCCTGTCAGCCATCCAAGTACTGACCACGCCCGATACTGCTCAACTTTGCCTTTGGCTTTTAGAGAAATACGAAATGAAATATCTGTAATGAACTTTGAAAAACCTCCGAACAGCCGAGATCGCTAGTAAAGTATTTACTTACACTATGGACATTGGTATGTCTGTATTCAGCTGTGATATGAGCACATATATGTTGTATGTACTATTATTTTAATTACGACATGTTTGCCACGATTCTTACACATACCTTCCTAAGGTATCCTTATAGCTGTATCCTTATAGCTATATTAGGATCGGTAACACCCCAGCGACTGAACGACCTGGATCCATTGGTAAACAGTAAAGATAACTGTTGTATCCACGGACTCAACCAACCAACCAACTTGCGCACCGGCGCCCTTACCGTGACATCGCTGGCCACAGTTCCTGTCGCGGCCGTCGGCGTCTCAGGGCGTTACCGCCGACGGAAGAGGTCGCGCCATGGCTGAGCACGGGTCCGCAGCGCCATCTGTGTTTTGCATATGAGGAGGAGCGCTGCCTCAGACAGTCTATTGTCGACTGTCTCTTGTTAGCCTTTCGTGGACTTTATAGCGGACCCATTGCAGTGTGATATTTGCTATTGTATTCGACTAGGCTCAGTACACGGATTACTCTTGGATATTACTTGGACTTGTATTGCTGGTGCACGTTTTGTCAGAAATAAAGATAAGTTATCTCTTCATTCTAGCTGGCGCAATTCTTGCCGTTAATTAATTTTCGGCCAACAGGCTTAGCTACATCCTGGTCACTACCCACGCTTTATGCAATTTGTGGTGGCTGCCCCAAAAGTACCGCCGAGGACCTTGGGTTTGGGAGCCGTCACAAAAATAACATGTGTTTCCAGAATGAGATTTGACTGCAGCGGAGTGTGCGCTGATATGAAACTTCCTGGCAGATTAAAACTGTGTCCCAGACCGAGACTCAAACTCGGCACCTTTGCCTTTCGCGGGCAAGTGCTCTACCAAGTTTCGTATCAGCGCACACTCCGGGGCAGAGTGAAAATCTCATTCTGGAAACTTCCCCCAGGTTCTGGCTACGCCAGGTCTCCACAATATCCTTTCTTCCAGGAGTGACAGTTCTGCAAGGTTCTGTGAAGTTTGGAAGGTAGGAGACGAGATACTGGCAGAAGTAAAGCTGTGAGGACGGCGCGTGAGTCGTGCTTGGGTAGCTCAGATGTTAGAGCACTTGCCCGCGAAAGGCAAAGTTCCCGAGTTCGAGTCTAGGTCCGGCACACAGTTTAAATCTGCCAGAAAGTTTCTTAACACGTGTTTCTTACCAAACTATACAGCTTTATGACCCGTTTCCTTATGAAACCTAAATTCCAGATGCAACATTAGTATATTTTGCGTTGTTTGTTTCGAATCAGTATGAAGGTCGGTGATGATCCGAGGTACAATAGGAATAACTACAACAATAATTTGTGCCAAGTCTTGGATACACATATTTATCCGCAAATAAATGTGTTTACGGTACCCTCTTGATATTAGCCGGCCGCGGTGGTCTAGCGGTTCTAGGCGCTCAGCACGGAACCGCGCGACTGCTTCGGTCGCAGGTTCGAATCCTGCCTCGGGCATGGATGTGTGTGATGTCCTTAGGTTAGTTAGGTTTAAGTAGTTCTAAGTTCTAGGGGACTGATGACGTTTAGTCCCATAGTGCTCAGAGCCATTTGAACCATTTCTTGATATTAGGGCCAAAGGCCTTGCCGCAGTGGTAACACCGGTTCCCGTCAGATCTCCAAAGTACGCGCTGTCGGCCTGGGCTGGCACTTGGACGGGTTACCATCCGGTCTGCTGAGCGCTGCTGGCAAGCGGGGTGCAGTCAGCCCTTGTGAGTCAAACTGAGGAACTACTTGATTGAGAAGTAGCGGCTCAGGTCTCGTAAACTTACATACGACCGGGAGAGCGGTGTGCTGACCAATGCCCCTCCATATTGGTATCCAGTGACGCCTGTGGGCTGAGGATGACGCGGTCTGTTCAGGTGGAGTTTTACTGTTGCCATATACACGGATATGCGGTCTTGATATTCTAAGCGGTATATACCAGCTCCTTGGTATTTTCTTGGTTTTTATATTGTACATGTGACTGGAATATATTTCTTGTACCATATGCTATGTACAATAAATCAACGACACGCAGAAATCAAAAGCGGAGTGTGCGCTGATATGAAACTTCCTGGCAGATTAAAACTGTGTCCCAGACCGAGACTCGAACTCGGCACCTTTGCCTTTCGCGGGCAAGTGCTCTACCAAGTTTCGTATCAGCGCACACTCCGGGGCAGAGTGAAAATCTCATTCTGGAAACTTCCCCCAGGCTGTGGCTACGCCAGGTGTCCACAATATCCTTTCTTCCAGGAGTGATAGTTCTGCAAGGTTCTGTGAAGTTTGGAAGGTAGGAGACGAGATACTGGCAGAAGTAAAGCTGTGAGGACGGCGCGTGAGTCGCGCTTGGGTAGCTCAGATATTAGAGCACTTGCCCGCGAAAGGCAAAGGTCCCGAGTTCGAGTCTAGGTCCGGCACACAGTTTAAATCTGCCAGAAAGTTTCTTAACACGTGTTTCTTACCAAACTATACAGCTTTATGACCCGTTTCCTTATGAAACCTAAATTCCAGATGCAACATTAGTATATTTTGCGTTGTTTGTTTCGAATCAGTATGAAGGTCGGTGATGATCCGAGGTACAATAGGAATAACTACAACAATAATTTGTGCCAAGTCTTGGATACACATATTTACCCGCAAATAAATGTGTTTACGGTACCCTCTTGATATTAGGGCCAAAGGCCTTGCCGCAGTGGTAACACCGGTTCCCGTCAGATCTCCAAAGTACGCGCTGTCGGCCTGGGCTGGCACTTGGACGGGTTACCATCCGGTCTGCTGAGCGCTGCTGGCAAGCGGGGTGCAGTCAGCCCTTGTGAGTCAAACTGAGGAACTACTTGATTGAGAAGTAGCGGCTCAGTTCTCGTAAACTTACATACGGCCGGGAGAGCGGTGTGCTGACCAATGCCCCTCCATATTGGTATCCAGTGACGCCTGTGGGCTGAGGATGACGCGGTCTGTTCAGGTGGAGTTTTACTGTTGCCATATACACGGATATGCGGTCTTGATATTCTAAGCGGTATATACCAGCTCCTTGGTATTTTCTTGGTTTTTATATTGTACATGTGACTGGAATATATTTCTTGTACCATATGCTATGTACAATAAATCAACCACACGCAGAAATCAAAAGTATATATAAAAATATCAGCTGACAGTTGAAGGAAGACCTGCAGAATCAGATTATTTAATTCAAAATTTCAAAAATGGCTGAAGCAGCAAATGTTGAAAATCTTCACAGTAAATGATAACAACCAAACAGTTGCAGGATAAAGATTTATTGAAATCCTTGACCACAGCTTCGGTATATCTAAATATACCTTCATCATAAACAAAAATACATTAAAATCGCATCCTGCAGTGGAGATACATAAAACAATCGTGCCAAAGGCGTCGTCAATATTTAAAATTAAAAATTAAAATATCACCTCCATCTGCACAGCAAAATTATGAAGAGATGGTAGATGGGAACACGGCATATTATCAGTACTTAGCTACTGATGAAGGTATATTTAGACATACCGAAACCGTGGGCAAGGATTTCAGTAAATCTTTATCCTGCAGCTGTTTGGCTGTTATCAGTTACCGTGCAGATTATTTAATTTTGGCTCCACTTACGGCTGAACGCCGCAATGGACTCCTCCCAATTTACGTTGGTCAGGGGTTTTAAAGATGGTGTAATGTAACATCGAAACAGGATTTGTATTTGAATTAATTGCAAAAGAGATAGCACCACGTGTTTCAACTTTCAATTCATCTTCAACAGCTGTAGCTCTTGTGACCATCTGCTGGGACTGGCATACAAAATAAATTTCATCTGCGGTTTGGAATAGAATACTAAAGATTTGTTGCCATATAATAAGCCCACGCTTATCTCACATACGTAATGAATCACAAACCCAAAGCATTTTTCCAGAAACATTGAAATATATCTTTTTCAAACCCCTGTTTAAGAAAGGTGATTGGAGAGATGTCAGTAACTACCGACCTGTCTCACTGTTGACGACATTTCCCAAAATTTTTGAGACGGTGATATATTCTAGAAGTCACCTGAGGAACGATGATATCTTCAGCAGATTACAGTTTGGACGTCGCAAGTGTTTCTCTGCTGAGAATGACATCTGCGTGATCACTCATCAGCTGTTCCAAGCATTAAATAATGAAATCGCGCCGGTTGGTATTCTCTGTAACCTATGTAACGCGTTTGACTGTGGGAATCATAGTACTTTCCTAGATAGACTGAAATTTTATGTGATTCGTGGTATTCCCAACCAATGGATAATGTCGCATCTAATTAACAGAATGCAAGAAGTTTCACTTAGTAATTGAATCACTATAATGTTCAAATGTGTGTGAATTCCTAAGGGACAAAAATGCTGAGGTCATCGGTCCCTAGACTTACACACTATTTAAACTAACTTATGCTGAGAACAACACTCACATCTATGCCCGAGGGAGGACTCGAACCTCCGGCAGGAGGGGCCGCGCGGTCCGTGACATGGCGCCTCAAAGCGCTTGCCACTCCGCGCGAACAACCACTATAATATGCGGCATTACTTTGATTGGGATGTCCCAGGGCACGAGCTTAGGTCCACTATTGTTCTTCGTATATGTAGAAGATATTCCATCTAATGAATAACAAGTAGAATTATCTCCTTTAACAAATGACACTAGTCAAAGCATACATACAGAATGAGAAGATATGGTAAACAATGTCCTTAACAGTATCATTAACTGGTTTTCAACAAGTGGTCTCACCCTCAGTTTTAAAAGACACAACATACACAGTTCCGCTCATCTGAGGTTACTACACTGATGACAAGTGTAACACACGGTGAGGAGATAACAAATAGGGTGTAAGCTTCAGAATTATTAGGTGTCCACATAGGTGATAATTTAACATGGGAAAAGCACATTTGGGAACTCTAAAACCAACTTGGTTAAGTCACATGAGCACTTAGAATTATTGGAAAACTAGGGGAGAGATAAATCAATAAGTCGACATATTTTTATCATCCCCCTCCATGAACAATGGACCTCGCCGTTGGTGGGGAGGCTTGCGTGCCTCAGCGAATTATCAGTTTAATAAGTCACGGCTGCAAAATACTAACGCGAATTCTTTACAGACGAATGGAAAAACTGATAGAAGCCGACCTCGGGGAAGATCAGTTTGGATTCCGTAGAAATATTGCAACACGTGAGGCAATACTGACACTACGACTTATCTTAGAAGCTAGATTAAAGAAAGGCAAACCATCGTTTCTAGCATTTGTAGACTTAGAGAAAGCTTTTGACAATGTTGACTGGAATACTCTCTTTCAATTTTTGAAGGCGGCAGGGGTAAAATACAGGGAGCGAAAAGCTATTTACAATTTGTACAGAAACCAGATGGCAGTTATAAGAGTCTAAGGACATGAAAAAGAAGCAGTGGTTGGGAAGGGAGTGAGACAGGATTGTAACCTCTCCCCATTATTATTCAATCTCTATATTGAGCAGGCAGTGAAGGAAACAAAAGAAAAATTCGGAGTAGGTATTAAAATCCATGGGGAAGAAATAAAAACTTTCAGGTTCGCCGATGACATTGTAATTCTGTCAGAGGCAGCAAAGGACTTGGAAGAGCAGTTGAATGGAATGGACAGTGTCTTGAAAGGAGGATATAAGATGAACATCGTTGTTGTTGTTGTGGTCTTCAGTCCTGAGACTGGTTTGATGCAGCTCTCCATGCTACTCTATCCTGTGCAAGCTTCTTCTTCTCCCAGTACCTACTGCAACCTACATCCTTCTGAATGTGCTTAGTGTATTCATCTCGTGGTCTCCCTCTACGATTTTTACCCTCCACGCTGCCCTCCAATGCTAAATTTGTGATCCCTTGATGCCTCAAAACATGTCCTACCAACCGATCCCTTCTTCTAGTCAAGTTGTGCCACAAACTTCTCTTCTCCCTAATCCTATTCAATACCTCCTCATTAGTTACGTGATCTACCCACCTAATCTTCAGCATTCTTCTGTAGCACCACATTTCGAAAGCTTCTATTCTCTTCTTGTCCAAACTAGTTATCGTCCATGTTTCACTTCCATACATGGCTACACTCCATACAAATACTTTCAGAAACGACTTCCTGACACTTACATCTATACTCGATGTTAACAAATTTCTCTTCTTCAGAAACGATTTCCTTGCCATTGCCAGCCACATTTTATATCCTTTCTACTTCGGCCATCATCAGTTATTTTACTCCCTAAATAGCAAACCTCCTTTACTACTTTAAGTGTCTCATTTCCTAATCTAATTCCCTCAGCATCTCCCCATTTAATTTGACTACATTCCATTATCCTCGTTTTGTTGTTGTTGTTGTGGTCTTCAGTCCTGAGACTGGTTTGATGCAGCCCTCAATGCTACTCTTTCCTGTGCAACATCAAGAAAAGCAAAACGAGGATAATGGAATGTAGTCGACTTAAGTCGGGTGATGCTGAAGGAATTAGATTAGGAAATGAGACACTTAAAGTAGTAAAGGAGTTTTGTTATTTGGGGGCGAAATAACTGATGATGATCGAAGTAGAGAGGATATAAAATGTAGACTGGCAATAGCAAGGAAAGCATTTCTGAAGAAGAGAAATTTGTTAACATCGAGTATAGATTTAAGTGTCAGGAAGTCGTTTCGGGATGTTTTTGTATGGAGTGTAGCCATGTATGGAAGTGAAATATGGACGATAAATAGTTCGGACAAGAAGAGAAGAGAAGCTTTCGAAATGTGGTGCTACAGAAGAATGCTTAAGATTATATGGGTAGATCACATAACTAATGAGGAAGTACTGAATAGGATTGAGGAGAAGAGAATTTCGAGGCACAGCTTGACTAGAAGAAGGGATCGGTTGGTACGACATGTTTTGAGGCATCAAGTGATCACCAATTTAGTATTGGAGGACAGCGTGGAGTGTAAAAATCGTAGAGGGAGTCCAAGAGATGAATACCGTAAGCAGATTCAGAAGGATGTAGGTTGCTGTAGGTACTGGGAGAAGAAGAAGCTTGCACAGGATAGAGTAGCATGGAGGGCAGCATCAAACCAGTCTCAGGACTGAAGACCACAACAACAACAACAACATTTTTATCGTTTTCATTTAATAACGTCATATGTAACTATATATATATATATATATGAAGACAGTAACTTATTCTCGAATGAACAGTTACTGTTGATTACCGTGCTGTCCACATCGAGGTATAACAACAACACTTGTTGGCAGCTGAGGATGTCAGTTAGTCATCATTTATATGTAACAATCTTCTGGGATAACAGATCTCTAAGAAAGAAAGTCTTCTTCGCTCAAAAAAGGTATATGAATAATATGTGATGCTCATCCACGATCATCTACTAGACGTCTGCTAAGAAGACATGCATTCCAACTACTCCTATACAGTGTGTTTATCTCACCATGAATTATTTTGTAAATAGTCCACTGCCATTCAAATGAAATGATGATGTACATGATCACAATACCAGATGGAGAAATGACATCGGCACCAAACAGGGTGCACACGGCTACAACTGAAATTTTTATCTCTTACCCATCTCCATGAACCATGGACCTTGCCGTTGGTGGGGAGGCTTGCGTGCCTCAGCGAGACAGATGGCCGTACCGTAGGTGCAACCACAACGGAGGGGTATCTGTTGAGAGGCCAGACAAACGTGTGGTACCTGAATAGGGCAGCAGCCTTTTCCATAGTTGCAGGGGCAACAGTCTGGATGATTGACTGGTCTGGCCTTGCAACACTAACCAAAACGGACTAGCTGTGCTGGTACTGCGAACGGCTGAAGGCAAGGGGAAACTACAGCCGTAATTTTTCCCGAGGGCATGCAGCTTTTCTGTATGGTTAAATGATGATGGCGTCCTCTTGGGTAAAATATTCCGGAGGTAAAATAGTCCCCCATTCGGATCTCCGGGCGGGGACTACTCAGGAGGATGTCGTTATCAGGAGAAAGAAAACTGGCGTTCTATGGACCGGAGCATGGAATGTCAGATCCCTTAATCAGGCGGGTAGGTAAGAAAATTTAAAAAGGGAAATGGATAGATTGAAGTTAGATATAGTGGGAATTAGCGAAGTTCGGTGGCAGGATTAACAAGACTTTTGGTCAGGTGAATACAGGGTTACAAATACAAAATCAAATAGGGGTAATGCTGGAGTGGGTTTAATAATGAATAAAAAATAGGAGTGCGGGTAAACTTCTACCAACAGCATAGTGAACTCACTATTGTGGCCAAGATAGAAACGAAGCCCATGCCTACTACAGTAGTACAAGTCTATATTCCAACAAGCTCTGCAGATGATGAAGAAATTGAAGATATGTATGATGAGATAAAAGAAATTATTCAGGTAGTGCAGGGAGATTAAAATTTAATAGCGATGGGTGACTGGAATTCGAGGGCAGGAAAAGGGAAAGAAGGAAACATAGTGGGTGAATATGGATTGGGGGAGAGAAATGAAAGAGGAAGCCGTCTGGTAGAATTTTGCACAGAGCATAACTTAATAATAGCTAACACTTGGTTCAAGAATCATAAAAGAAGGTTGTATACATGGAAGAATCCTGGAGATACTAGAAGGTATCAGATAGATTATATAATGGTAAGACAGAGATTTAGGAACCAGGTTTTAAATTGTAAGACATTTTCAGGGCAGATATGGACTCTGACCACAATCTATCGATTATGAACTGTAGATTAAAACTGAAGAAACTGCAAATAGGTGGGAATTTATGGAGATGGGACCTGGATAAACTGACTAAACCAGATGTTGTACGGAGTTTCAGGGAGAGCATAAGGAAACAATTGACAGGATTGGGGGAAAGAAATACAGTAGAAGAAGAATGGGTAGCTCTGAGGGATGAAGTAGTGAAGGCAGCAGAGGATCAAGTAGGTAAAAAGACGAGGGCTAGTAGAAATCCTTGGGTAACGGAAGAAGTATTGAATTTAATTGATGAAAGGAGAAAATACAAAAACGCAGTAAATGAAGCAGGCAAAAAGGAATACAAACGTCTCAAAAATGAGATCGACAGGAAGTGCAAAATGGCTAAGCAGGGATGGCTAGAGGACAAATGTAAGGATGTAGAGGCTTTTCTCACTAGGGGTAAGATAGATACTGTCTACAGGAAAATTAAAGAGACTTTTGGAGATAAGAGAACCACTTGTATGAATATCAAGAGCTCAGATGGAAACACAGTTCTAAGCAAAGAAGGGAAAGCAGAAAGATGGAAGGAGTATATAGAGTGTCTATACAAGTCGAAGTATTTGAGGACAATATTATGGAAATGGAAGAGGATGAAGATGAAGATGAAATGGGAGATACGATACTGCCTGATGAGTTTGACAGAGCACTGAAAGACCTGAGTCGAAACAAGGCCCCGGGAGTAGACAACATTCCATTGCAGCTACTGACGGCCTTGGGAGAGCCAGTCCTGACAAAACTCTACCATCTGGTGAGAAAGATGTATGAGACAGGGGAAATACACTCAGACTTCAAGATGAATATCATAATTCCAATCCCAAAGAAAGCAGGTGTTGACAGATGTGAAAATTACCGAACTATCAGTTTAATAACTCACGGCTGCAAAATCCTAACGCGAATTCTTTACAGACGAATGGAAAAACTGATAGAAGCAGACCTAGGGGAAGATCAGTTAGGAATCCGTAGAAATGTTGGAACATGTGAGGCAATACTGACCCTACGACTTATCTTAGAAGCTAGACTAAGGAAAGGCAAACCTACGTGTCTAGCATTTGTAGACATAGAGAAAGCTTTTGACAATGTTGACTGGAATACTCTCTTTCAATTTCTGAAGGTGGCAGGGGTAAAATACAGGGAGCGAAAAGCTATTTACAATTTGTACAGAAACCTGATGGCAGTTATGAGAGTAGAGGGACATGAAAGGGAAGTAGTGGTTGGGAAGGGAGTGAGATACGGTTGTAGCCTCTCCCCGGTGTTATTCAATCTCTATATTGAGCAAGCAGTGAAGGAAACAAAAGAAGAGTTCGGAGTAGGTATTAAAATCCATGGAGAAGCAAAAAAACTTTGAGGTTCGCCGATGACATTGTAATTCTGTCAGAGGCAGCAAAGGACTTGGAAGAGCAGTTGAACGGAATGGACAGTGTCTTGAAAGGAGGATATAAGATGAACATCAACAAAAGCAAAACAAGGATAATGGAATGTAGTCGAATTAAGTTGGGTGATGCTGAAAGAATTAGGTTAGAAAATGAGACACTTAAAGTAGTAAAGGAGTTTTTTATTTGGGGAGCACAACAACTGATGATGGTCGAAGTAGAGAGGATATAAAATGTAGACTGGCAAAGGTGTGGGATGCGTCACCAATAGCCTCTCCCACACAAATGTCAACCTCTCCGGCACGTGGTATCCCCTGCTACGCTAACGATTCTCTGGCGACCGAGTTTCTCCCGGGATAAGGAGAACCCTCTACTAAGGCCGGATGAACTGGTAGAGCAAGGGCACCCTCTTGTCCTTGGAGCGAGAAATCACTCCTAAAGACGGAAGAATCACCAAGGGTGGTCAACGGCATAGGATGCTGAAGGCAACGGGAAACCACAGCATTAAAGATCCAATGGATATCCCCAGGAAAACTCATCATGGCAGAGTTCAATGTCAAATTATCCGGAGTTTCAACTCCCCCACTCGGATCTCTGGGGGGGAGAGCCTTGAACAATGCCACAAGTAAATACAAAAATAATGCAACAATAACAACTTGGAATGTAAGATCATTATACCAACCAGGCAAAGTAAATAATGTTATACAAGAAATGAAACGTCAAAAAATTAATATTTTCGGTGTAAGTGAAACAAGATGGCCTGACTCAGGAGAAATGACCATTGACAACATGAAAGTATATTACTCGGGAAGTTCTGGTAGCCAGCACAGGAATGGGGTAGGAATAATTTTAGATAAGTATGCTAGTAAATCTGTCAAAAGCATTTTACCAATCTCAGATAGAGTAATCAGTCTACATTTACAAACGAAACAAACAAATATTAATTTAATCCAAATCTATGCTCCAACAGCCGATAAATACCAAGAAGAAATAGGAAAATTTTATGAAGAATTAACACAAGCAATAGGAACCTCAAAAAGCAGAGACATTATTATCATCATGGGAGATTTTAATGCCAAAATAGGTGAAGGAAGTGAAGGTGATCTTATTGGACCTTTTGGTTTAGGAACAAGAAATGAAAGAGGAGATTTGCTGTCACAATTTTGCCAGGAAAACAATCTGTCTATTACAAACACATTTTTTAAACTCCCAAAACGAAGACTTTATACTTGGAAATCACCAAGAGACTGTAATGAAGAAGTTTGCAGAAATCAAATTGATTTCATACTTATAAACAAGAGGTACAAAAATTCTATTCATGGTGTGAAAACATATCCGGGAGCTGATATATTTTCTGATCATAACCTTTTAGTAGCAAAGTTCCATGTGAAACTGAAAGCCATACAAAAGAAACAAAAGAAGGACTATATAAATACAACTAATCTAAGAGACCCCTTGACTAAACAAAAGACTTCTGAAGAGATTAATAAGGAATTAGTTAGGATACAGAATAATCAAACAGAAGATATTGATGGCAAATGGGAACTTATAAAAGACACATTAAATAATGCATGTAAAAACACAATGGTGACCAAACACGACAACATGAAAAAGAAGTGGATGACAGAGAAGATATTACAATTGATGGAACAAAGAAGAATACTTAAAAATAGAGATGAAAGTGAGTATAAAAGATTACATGCAGAAATACGAAAAGAAACACGGCGAGCAAAAGAAGAATGGTACAAGGAACAATGCTCTGAAATTGAGAGTTATGAAACAAGACATGATAGTTTCAACTTACACAAAAAAGTTAAAGATTTAGCTGGACTTAATAAAAAGAAAAGTACAAGTTTATTGTTAGATAAAAATGACAAAATAATTCCTGATGTTAAAGGTAAACTGGACAGGTGGACAGAATATGTCAAAGAACTATTTGAAGACACAAGGAAAGATCAAAAATTTTATGATAACATGATTGGAGAATGAGGACCAAGCATATCGAAAGAAGAAATATTACATGTTATCAACAAATCGAAGACAGGAAAAGCCCCTGGACCGGATAAGATACCAAATGACATCCTGAAACTCATAGGAATAGACCATATAGATATATTTGTACAATTGTTTAATGATATTTATAATTCGGGAATTATTCCTAGGGATTGGTTGACATCTACCTTTGTTACATTACCCAAAAAGGCTAATGCCAAAACTTGTAATGATCACCGTACAATAAGCTTAATGAGTCACACCTTAAAGATATTTCTAAAAGTTATACACCAACGAATATACAAAAAAGTAGAAGAAGGTATAAGTGAAACACAATTCGGTTTTAGAAGTTCCCTCGGTACAAGAGAAGCATTGTTTGCTTTTAACATATTAGCGCAACGATGTATGGAGGTTAACCAGCCACTATATGTGTGCTTTCTCGATTATAATAAAGCATTTGACAAAGTTCGTCATGATCATCTCATAGAATTGTTAGAAAAGAAAACACTTGATAAGAAAGACATCCGCATTATATACAACCTCTACTACAATCAAACCGCAACCGTGAAGGTAGAAAATGAATTACCGAATGATATAGAAATAAAGAGGGGTGTGAGACAAGGTTGCGTTCTCTCACCCTTATTGTTTAATATGTATTCAGAAGACATAATCCAGGCAGCTCTATCAGATGAAATAGCTGGCATTAAAGTGAATGGGCTAAACATTAACAATGTTAGGTTTGCTGATGACACTGTACTACTAGCTGGAAACCTCAAAGATCTGCAATTACTTCTTGACAAAGTCGCAGAAAAAAGTGAAGAATTTGGCTTGACTCTTAACGTAAGCAAGACTAAGTTCATGGTGATATCTAAAACACACCAATAAGAAAATTTTACAAGCAATAGGGAAAGAGTCGATCAAGTACGTAAATTTAAATATCTCGGAACAATTGTAAATGAGGAGATTGAAAGCTCAGAAGAAATTAAATCGAGAATAGGACAGGCCAGAAGTATCTTTAATAAGATGAAAAATGCATTCTGTTCGAGAGACATTTGTTTAAACACAAAAATGAGGTTGCTAAGATGCTATGTATTCTCAAAATTATTATACGGAATGGAAGCGTGGACATTGAAAAAGAAGGACATGAACAGTTTAGAAGCTTTTGAACTGTGGGCATATAGAAGAATACTTAGAATTAGTTGGGTGTCGAGGATTACTAATCAAGATGTCCTAAGAAGAATGGGAAAGGAAGAAGAATTAATTAAAACTATTAAAGTAAGGAAGCTACAATATTTAGGCCATGTTATTAGGGGAGTAAATTACAAAATATTGCGAATAATACTAGAAGGGAAAATTTGTGGGAAGAGAACGAGGGGTAGAAGACGGACATCCTGGATTGACAATTTAAAAAATTGGTACAACTGTTCAACGTCAGAACTCCTTAGATCGGCCAAATCAAGATCAGAAATTGCCATGATGACAGCCAACCTTCTTAGAGGAGACGGCACATGAAGAAGAAGAAGTGAAGGAAACAAAAGAAGAGTTCGGAGTAGGTATTAAAATCCATGGAGAAGCAAAAAAACTTTGAGGTTCGCCGATTACTTTGTAATTCTGTCAGAGGCAGCAAAGGACTTGGAAGAGCAGTTGAACGGAATGGACAGTGTCTTGAAAGGAGGATATAAGATGAACATCAACAAAAGCAAAACAAGGATAATGGAATGTAGTCGAATTAAGTTGGGTGATGCTGAAGGAATTAGGTTAGAAAATGAGACACTTAAAGTAGTAAAGGAGTTTTTTATTTGGGGAGCACAACAACTGATGATGGTCGAAGTAGAGAGGATATAAAATGTAGACTGGCAATGGCAAGGAAAGCATTTCTGAAGAAGAGAAGTTTGTTAACATCGAGTATAGATTTAAGTATCAGGAAATCGTTTCTGAAAGTATTTGTATGGAGTGTAGCCATGTATGGAAGTGAAACATGGACGATAAATAGTTCGGACAAGAAGAGAATAGAAGCTTTCGAAATGTGGTGCTACAGAAGAATGCTTAAGATTATATGGGTAGATCACATAACAAATGAGGAAGTACTGAATAGGATTGGGGAGAAGAGAAGTTCGAGGCACAACTTGACTAGAAGAAGGGATCGGTTGGTACGACATGTTCTGAGGCATCAAGTGATCACCAATTTAGTATTGGAGGGTAGTGTGGAGGGTAAAAATTGTAGAGGGAGACCAAGAGATGAATACACTAAGCAGATTCAGAAGGATGTAGGTTGCCGTAGGTACTGGGAGATGAAGAAGCTTGCACAGGATAGAGTAGCATGGAGAGCTTCATCAAACCAGTCTTAGGACTGAAGACCGCAACAACCACAACAACATTTATATCATTTTCATTTAATAACGTCATATGAAACAATCTTCTGGGACAACTGATCTCTAAGAAAGAAAGTCTTCTTCGCTCAAAAAAGGTGTATGAATAATATGTGATGCTCATCCACGATCATCTACTAGACGTCTGGTAAGAAGATATGCAATCCAACTACTCCTACACAGTATGTTTATCTCCCCATGATTTTTTTTTTGTAAATAGTCCACTGCCATTCAAATGAAATGATGATGTACATGATCACAATACCAGAAGGAGAATTGGCATCAGCGCCAAACGGGGTGCACACCGCTACAACAGATATTTTTATCTCTTACCCACCCCCATGAACCATGGACCTTGCCCGTTGGTGGGGAGGCTTGCGTGCCTCAGCGAGACAGATGGCCGTACCGCACTTGCAACCACAACGGAGGGGTATCTGTTGAGATTCCAGGCAAACGTGTGGTTCCTGAAGAGGTGCACCCACCTTTTCAGTAGTTGCAGGGGCAACAGTTGGACGATTGACTAATCTGGCGTTGCAACACTAACCAAAATGGACTTGCTGTGCTGGTACTGCGAATGGCTGAAGGCAAGGGGAAACTACAGCCGTAATTTTTCCCGAGAGCATGCAGCTTTACTGTATAGTTAAATGATGATGGCGTCCTCTTGTGTAAAATATTCCGGAGGTAAGATAGTCCCCCATTCGGATCTCTGGACGGGGACTACTCAGGAGGAACCAGGTTTTAAATTGTAAGACATTTCCAGGGCAGATGTGGACTCTGACCACTATCTATTGGTTATGAACTGTAGATTAAAACTGAAGAAACTGCTAAAAAGGTGGGAATTTAAGGAGATGGGACCTGGATAAACTGACTAAACCAGAGGTCGTACAGAGTTTCAGGGAGAGCATAAGGAAACAATTGATAGGAACTGATGAATGAAATACAGTAGAAGAAGAATGGGTAGCTCTGAGGGATGAAGTAGTGAAGGCAGCAGAGGATTAAGTAGGTAAAAAGGCGAAGGCTAGTAGAAATCCTTGGGTAACAGAAGAATTACTGAATGTAATTGATGAATGGAGGAAATATAAAAATGCAGTAAAGGAGCAGGCAAAAAGGAATACAAACGTCTCAAAAATGAGATCGACAAGAAGTGCAAAATGGCGATACTGCGTGATGAGTTTGACAGAGCACTGAAAGACCTGAGTCGAAACAAGGCCCCGGGAGTAGACAACATTCCATTGGAACTACTGACGGCCTTGGGAGAGCCAGTCCTGACAAAACTCTACCATCTGGTGAGCAAGATGTATGTGACAGGCGAAGTACACTCAGACTTCAAGATGAATATCATAATTCCAATCCCAAAGAAAGCAGGTGTTGACAGATGTGAAAATTACCGAACTATCAGTTTAATAAGTCACGGCTGCATAATACTAACGTGAATTCTTTACTGACGAATGGAAAAACTGATAGAAGCCGACCTCGGGGAAGTTCAGTTTGGATTCCTTAGAAATGTTGGAAAATGTGAGGCAATACTGACCCTACGACTTATCTTAGAAGCTAGATTAAGGAAAGGCAAACCTACGTTTCTAGCATTTGTAGACTTAGAAGGCAGCAGAGGTTCAAGTAGGTAAAAAGACGAGGGCTAGTAGAAATCCTTGGGTAACGGAAGAAGTATTGAATTTAATTGATGAAAGGAGAAAATACAAAAACGCAGTAAATGAAGCAGGCAAAAGGGAATACAAACGTGCTCAAAAATGAGATCGACAGGAAGTGCAAAATGGCTAAGCAGGAATGGCTAGAGGAGAAATTTAAGGCTCTAGAGGCTTATCACACTAGGGGTAAGATAGATACTGCCTACAGGAAAATTAAAGAGACCTTTGGAGAAAAGAGAGCCACTTGTATGAATATCAAGAGCTCAGATGGAAAAATAGTTCTATGCAAAGAAGGGAAAGCAGAAAGATGGAAGGAGTATATAGAGTGTCTATACAAGTCGAAGTATTTGAGGACAATATTATGGAAATGGAAGAGGATGAAGATGAAGATGAAATGGGAGATACGATACTGCCTGATGAGTTTGACAGAGCACTGAAAGACCTGAGTCGAAACAAGGCCCCGGGAGTAGACAACATTCCATTGCAGCTACTGACGGCCTTGGGAGAGCCAGTCCTGACAAAACTCTACCATCTGGTGAGAAAGATGTATGAGACAGGCGAAATACACTCAGACTTCAAGAAGAATATCATAATTCCAATCCCAAAGAAAGCAGGTGTTGACAGATGTGAAAATTACCGAACTATCAGTTTAATAACTCACGGCTGCAAAATCCTAACGCGAATTCTTTACAGACGAATGGAAAAACTGATAGAAGCAGACCTAGGGGAAGATCAGTTAGGAATCCGTAGAAATGTTGGAACATGTGAGGCAATACTGACCCTACGACTTATCTTAGAAGCTAGACTAAGGAAAGGCAAACCTACGTTTCTAGGATTTGTGGACTTAGAGAAATCTTTTGACAATGTTGACTGGAATACTCTCTTTCAATTTCTAAAGGTGGCAGGGGTAAAATACAGGGAGCGAAAAGCTATTTACAATTTGTACAGAAACCTGATGGCAGTTATGAGAGTAGAGGGACATGAAAGGGAAGTAGTGGTTGGGAAGGGAGTGAGATACGGTTGTAGCCTCTCCCCGATGTTATTCAATCTCTACATTGAGCAAGCAGTGAAGGAAACAAAAGAAAAATTCGGAGTAGGAATTAAAATCCATGGGGAAGAAATAAAAACTTTGAGGTTCGCCGATGACATTGTAATTCTGTCAGAGGCACCAAAGGACTTGGAAGAGCAGTTGAACGGAATGGACAGTGTCTTGAAAGGCGGATATAAGATGAACATCAACAAAAGCAAAACGAGGATAATGGAATGTCGTCGAATTAAGTCGGGTGATGCTGAGGGAATTAGATTAGGAAATGGGACAGTTAAAGTAGTAAAGGAGTTTTGCTATTTGGGGAGCAAAATAACTGATGATGGTCGAAGTAGAGACGATATAAAATGTAGACTGGCAATGGCAAGAAAAGCGATTGTGAAGAAGAGAAATTTGTTAACATCGAGTATAGATTTAATTGTCAGGAAGTCGTTTCGGAAAGTATTTGTATGGAAGTGAAACATGGACGATAAATAATTTGGACAAGTAGAGAATAGAAGCTTTCGAAATGTGGTGCTACAGAAGAATGCTGAAGATTAGATGGGTCAATCACATAACTAATGAGGAGGTATTGAATAGAATTGGGAAGAGGAGTTTGTGGCACAGCTTAACAAGAAGAAGGGACCCGTTGGTCGGACATGTTCTGAGGCATCAAGGGATCCCAAATTTAGCACTGGAGGGCAGCGTGGATGTTAAAAATCGTAGAGGGAGACCAAGAGATGGATACACTAAGCGGATTCAGAAGGATGTAGGTTGCAGTAAGTACTGGGAGATGAAGAAGCTTGCACAGGATAGAGTAGCATGGAGAGCTGCATCAATCCAGTCTCAGGACTGAAGGCAACAACAACACCCAGTGATATAAAATGTCACACAGACAGCAAAGTAAAATTTAAGAACAAACTGAAATAGGTTGATGTTCACAACTCGTTCTATTCCGTAGAAGGATTTCAGTTATTGTAATGTGCAAAAGACATTAGCTAGTATTTACTATCTCAAATCTGTATATAAAAAAAATTATAATTTTTTTCAGCATTTAGCGATATTTACAGGTTCATTTGCGATGTGAATATAAAATGACTCATTCCATATCATTAGGATTTATTGTGCATAATGATCCATGGGGTATGAAAATAAGAATCTAATTTGACCTCCAAAGACTCGTGCTACAAAAAGTTTTTTCTCGCGACAACGAGAGAATAACAAGTGTAATATGGTAACCGATTTGCAGTATTATATACAAAATAGTCTTATATTAATGTCCAATGATGATGCTACACAAATGAAAAGAAGCCAGTGACGTAAGGCACATTACCAACTGCCATTGCATTTGACGAACCACATCTCGAAGAATCGAAGAATATACAAGCAACTGAGGAACGACGCTAAACATATACTGTATAATGCAGCATTGGCAAAAAGAGGCAAGTATTCCGAAAGAAACTCGCCAACTGCGAGCAGGATCTGCACTCTGTGCATTCTGCACAAATTAGATTATGTATATAGATAGTTCGTCCATCGCGAGAATAGACAACATCGACGATTTTATCGTTGTCGACATAAAGACTGGCAAGGCACCGGTCATGGAAATTCCAAGACTTTCAAGAATGTCTTTTTTGCTGTGATACAACTGCAAATTAATAATTTTCCGGTTTTGTCTTTTATTTCTGTGGTGAAACCTTGCTTCTGGCCAAATTTCATGATTCTAGGTCAGTGGGAGATACCCTATAGGTTTTGATGAGTGAGTTTCCGGAGATAAATATATGTTGACATTAATCTCCATATCTTCCCTTTTCATTGACTTAAAAGTCTAAATTTTTTGCACTGCCAAGCAACCATCGGCGTTACTATATGACATAAATGTCTATTTGATACGTACACTCGTTCCTGTGAAACAGAGGTCTTAACAGTCAGATAACAAATAAAAAACATATATGCTCTGCAGCATGTTTGGGCAATTGTGTCGGTATTGGCCATGCCTAATTTTGAGCACGAGTTCGTACTCCAGGCTAACGTGTCCATCACTGCGATTGCCGCGGTATTGCTACATGAGTAAGAGGAGGAAAGAATGCCGATTGCCTAGCCTTGGAGGTAGTTAAGAGGCCGGAAGAAGTACTCCGACTACGAACTGGAGACTTTAGCGGTTTTGTTTGAATTGGGAAATTTCGGTTTTACTTAGAGCATTAAGAATTAACTCTCGACACTGATAAACAAGCTCTTTAATGGGTCTTGGGTCTCCCCGGATAAATGGTAGGCTCACCCTCTGCACCGTATGTATCTTAGCTTTCCAACTCCAGGTTAACCGTATTAGGGGCGCGGACAGTTATGTCGAATGCAGTGTGTCGAATGTTTCAAAAGTTGCCTGACACTCAGGAGACGAGATCAATGGGAGGAACACGTCCAGGCAAACCCGGTATTCATGGATATCACGGTCCTTTTTGAGAATTTGTGTGTGAAGAAAGAGGCGGATCCAAGACTTACGAGTACTAAGCAACGGTTGAGGGCTATTCTTTTCAAAGGGACCTCCTGTTGTTGTTGTTGTGGTCTTCAGTCCTGAGACTGGTTTGATGCAGCTCTCCATGCTACTCTATCCTGTGCAAGCTTCTTCATCTCCCAGTACCTACTGCAGCCTACGTCCTTCTGAATCTGTTTAGTGTATCCATCTCTTAGTCTCCCTCTACGATTTTTACGCTCCACACTGCACTCCAATACTAAATTGGTGATCACTTGATGCCTCAGAACATATCCCTTCTTTTAGCCAAGTTGTGCCACAAATTTCTCTTCTCCCCAATTCTATTCAATACCTCCTCATTAGTTATGTGATCTACCCATCTAATCCTCAGAATTCTTCTGTAGCACCACATTTCGAAAGCTTCTAGTCTCTTCTTGTCCAAACTATTTATCGTCCATATTTCACTTCCATACATGGCTACACTCCATACACATACTTTCAGAAACGACTTCCTGATACTTAAATCAACACTCGATGTTAACAAATTTATCTTCTTCAGAAACGCTTTACTTGCCACTGCCAGTCTACATTTTATATCCTCTCTAATTCGACCATCATCAGTTATTTTGCTCCAGAAATAACAAAACTTCTTTACTACTTTAAGTGTCTCATTTCCTAATCTAATTCCCTCAGCATCAGCCGACTTAATTCGATTACAATCTTATGTAACAGGGAAAGACATGATAGGCATGATAATGAAAGTAAGATCCGTCCCTGTAAGGAAATATTGCATCCTGTATTTATTTTCATGAGTCTGTGTTTGGGGGTCACTTGGCATCTGTAAGAAGATAATCAAAGTCAAAGAGCATATAACATGGCCAAGCCTTCATGAAAATGTTAGGAGATTAGTTCAGGAATATCGACCGTAAGAGAAGTACACTGAACCAAAGTATCTGGGTGGGATAGGTTCGGTCTAGTAGAGTAGAATGTCCGATGGATAAGATACTTATCGATTGCTTGGGTCCATTACCACGTAAGAAATTATTCAACTGCTATATTCTCATACATTAGGACACATTTTACAGGATTTTGTGGCTGTTGCCTTGTAAGTGCACGAATCCTCATGTCACACTTTCAGTAGGATATTTAGCATATTTGGGGCACCGAATGCTCTTGTGAGCGACGACGCTCCCGCCTTTGTGTCTAGAGTATAAAGGAAGCTTTGTTTTAACACTGCGAATTCGCACGTTATCACAATCCCATATTATCTGCAACCACCGTTTGCGGAGAGAGTCAATAGGAACTTGAATCAGCTTTAATAATTCAACATAGTAGCTCAGATACAAAGTGAAATAAATCTATTTCCAGGATTAACTTTCTAATTTACGTGGTGGTTCACGAGAGCTGTAAAACGACAACGGCAAAATTAATGTTTACCTTCCAGATTAATTCACCACTGTCGAATCTTTGGTCTATAATGATTTATTTGTGGAAAATGGTAGTCCAGATGTTACTAAAAACTGAAAGCCTGCTAGTAAAATTTACATACAATACAGTGGAGTAAAATAGTTAGAAAATTACAGTGGAGATGCATCCAAGTGTTCTGGAGTCTTGTGATATGATGGAAGTATTTCCCAGATAAGCTGGCTCGTTTAGGACCGCGGCACTTACAGGCAGTTGAGTGTCCACTAAAAGTTAATTTCAAATAGGTTCTGGCAACAAGGATAGATTCACTATGCCGCTTACCTAGTGTTCCCAGTTTCCACACGCCCCAACAGTTTGTTTTAAAGGAGAGGAGAACTGAGCCATGGTGTGGTCAGTATGAATGTGACCGTTGGTTATAGATGATCTTGGAGTGATGAGCGCAGGTTATTTTTACGGAGGTTCTTATCAGAGTGGACACTCATGAGGTCGGATTGAAGTTCGGGTGCATTTTTACAGCAAGCGAAGGGAAGAAAGTGAGCTGCTTGTGGACGGTGGTCAACGGTTGTTTGAGTGTGGCAGCTGGGTAGGTGACAAAGAGCGAGTATAGGAATGTTGACCCGCAACTGCAGAGAGAGAGAGAGAGAGAGAGAGAGAGAGAGAGAGGGAGGGAGGGAGAGAGAGAGAGAGAGAGAGGGAGAGACAGAGAGAGAGAGAAGCGTTCGAGAGGGTACAGAGAGCCGGTGGGAGAAGTTGTAAATGTGATGGAAGCAGTGGGGATTTCTTTACTTTGGTGAGAACTTGCCTTTTGCTAGTTACGTGTGAATTAGGCAACACGGTCTGCAAATGCAAAATTCTTATCATCTCCGTTCTGGATTTCTGTGCTAAATTTTATATTTGTAATTTTACGCCTTATGTTGGCATTGCGTCTTGTGTAGCGGAATCTAAAGCTCAGACTAATGTTCGTTAATGCAGTGTACAAAATTGCATGTTTGTATTTCTTAAAACTATTATTATCTTTAGAAGTTGTTGTCGATCATCCAGTCCTTGAGAAGTTGTGAAGCAGATGTGGAACACAGGATCCAGCAGGCAAGAGGAGCAATTAAGATGTAAAATGAAATTATGCGGAACAGGAAAATACCAAAAGAAACAAAGAAGAAGATTCCGAAAACGTAATGGAAAGTATATTAACATATGATGCAGAAGGATGGACTGCGGGACAGCGACAGAGAAGCAGAGTACAGGCACTGGAGTGGGATGGAATACGGAGGGTAGCCAGGATATCCAGAAAAGAGAGGAGAGGCAATGAGGAAATTAGGGAGATAATGGATATGGAGTGCAAAGAATTACGATCAGAGCTCTTCAAATGTATGTCCATGTATGGCGAATGGAGCAACGACGATGACCACAAGCAATCTTGGAATGATCGCCGCCGGCAAGGAGGAAGCGTGGACGGCTAAGTTTAGTATGGAGAGCGAGAGTAACTAGAAGGATGAGCAACACAGATCTGAAAGAGGAAGAGTGATATGATCATGAAAACTCTCCAGTGGGGATACAGGGCAGTTGGCGAAGAGTGCAGAATCCCTTAAAAATACAAATAAGTGGAAGACGTTATTAAGTGAAGTGAACTGGTACTTGTATGGCAGGAACTAGTTGTCGTTGGTAAGTTGAGATACTTGTAAATTATTGTGCCGTTAATATGTTGTCAAATGATGATTACTCAGTTCGGGGGTTTCCCTGGTATTACCAGTTTTTGTTGGCGGAATTATGATCACAAACAAATTGTATGTTTTATACTATTACGCTGTTAAGGCTGCTTTAAGAGATAGTTATTAAGTTTGGGTCTCCTTCACCCTGATCGTCCATCATCATCACTTCAAGCATTAGGTGTGTTTGTTTTTCCTTCCTTGACTTCTTCTCCCAACTGACTTAAACCTTCTTATCTAGAGAGACCATCTCCATTCATTCGTTCCAGAAGTTCATTCCAGTTTCTTCTGTTTCCTTGTATCTTACTGAGGATATTAAATATATTCCACTCCTCCCGAATTTCCGAATTTCTGAATCTGTCGGACCTTCTGCATCTCTTTATTGCTCTGAGAACCTGCGTCTCCTTTGCTTGTATGCGACTTTCTTGACCTTCACTTATATCCAACGATCCACTTCACTCAATAAGCATTGGCACTCCCATTGTCTTATAAAATTTCAGTTTTGTTTCTTTCCTCGTTTTATTTATTATAAATATTCTTTTTGTTCCGCATATAATCCAACACTGTGCTAATTTCTTCTGTATGTCTTCACCACAGTGATATGTCACATCACAACTTAAATAATTAAAATGTTTCAACTGTTACATTGTTCTACTTCCATTTGAAAGCTACTGATTTTGTCTTTTCTGAAATCATCTGATTTTACTCTTCACACATTTTCTACAATAATTGTATTTCCCTTTGTAGGTTTTCTTTATTATCCGCCAGCAATGTGGCGTCGCCTGCATATAAAAGAAAATTAAAGCTGGAATTACTCTTAATCTTAGGTCCCCTGAAAAACCTCTTTTTATTTCCGAATTGTCTCATCTAAATAAATGTTCAAAAGTGTGAGTGAAATGCTACACGCTTGTCTTACTCCTCTGTTTGTGGCTATGGGTTGTGGTAGAGTGCCAATTACATCTTAAATTACAATCGTGTGCATGGACAGATTTTTTAAAACAGTTAACATATATTGTGGACATCCTATTTTCCTCACCACGCTCCTCGGTTTCTGTCTATCAACATTATGGGATGCGTTATAAAATCAGTGAACGCTAAATGGGCTTCACTGTTATACTCTCCCTGTTTTTCAGAAATTTGTTTCATTATAAATATTGCGTCTGTTGTCGATCTGCCCCTCCGAAATGCCATTTTTTCTTTGGCTTAGAAGCTGTCGGCTATAACATTTAACTTCTTGTTCACAATTATTGCAAAAAAGTTGTACCTGGTGTAAAAGTAGCTGATTCCACTATACATCTCATTGCTACTCGTATCTTCTTTTTTAAATTGTGATATCACTTTTGCTTGTGACAATGGTTTTCGAATAGCCCCAATTCTCTGATACATATTAAACAAATGTAGTATTCTCTTTTGTAGCAAGGTACCTCTATATTTTAGGAGTTCAGCATTTTAAAAAAATTTTAAACATAGCTGCCTGGTCTGCGACCGTTTACAAATTAAAATTAAAGCAGTTACAGCCGTCGGTAAAAAAAAAAATTACTTGGTTACGGCACTTCTATGAGTGCCTTCATCAGAAATTAAACATTCAAACTAGCTTATAACATACGTACAAAATTTATGGGGATTTTTTTATGAAAGTGTAAGTACTGACTGACAGTACAAGAAAGAAACAATACTTACATGTCACGTACAAAATAAATATCAAGTGATACAGCTTTAGTCACAATTTTTTAAAAAAAATGAATACATGGAAGGCTAGGCACTCTGGACTGCTCACACATGTCAAGCCACAGGTAGCAACAGACTGTGACATATGTGAGTAGTCCTTAGTGGCTTGCCTTCCATGTGTTCTTCTTTAAAGAAATTTCTGACTAAAACTTTATCGCTTGATATTTATTTTATACGTGACATGTAAGTACTGGTTCCTTCTTGTACTGTTAGTCAGTACTTAGACTTTTATAAAAAATATGTTTCCCATAATTTTTATATTTATGTTATAGGCCAATTCGAATGTTTAATTTCTGATTAAGGCACTCATAGAAGTGCCGAATCCAGGTCAAATGACAATTTTTGCGACCGAGGAATGTAATTGCTTTAATTTTAATTTTTGAGTTCAGCATTTATACCATCTGCACCAGTGACTTTTCTTTTTTTGTGGAATCGAACTCATCCATCCACAAATCGTCCACACATACTATTTCAAGATCGTCCTCGGCATTCTCTGTCGAGAAATTTACTTCATACCACAAGTTCTCGTACAGTTCTATCCATTTTCCTTGTTGGATATTATCTATTTGAGCAACTTCTTTTTCCTTCGGTTTAGCATGTTATTGTTTTATAAGCTATCATTTGCCTGCAGTGAATATCGTCCTCTATTACGCTTACAAACCTATTCCAAAATTCTTGAAAAGCTCGTTTCACTGCTCGATTTGCTGTATTTCTGTCTTGTTTGTAAATTTAATGATTCTACTGTTTAGATACTTGAGATACTTAAGCTAAGGCTTTTTGTTTTTCCTTATAACGTTAACCCTTTTTCCATTCTTATCTTTTTCTTTTTTACTAAGGCTTCTTCAGCAGCTTTCGTAACAGTTTCAATATTTTCCCATTCCTTCTCTATTTCTTCCGCTACATATTTGTTCATTTAATAGATTTTCTCTCTCTCTCTCTCTTTTTTTTTTTTTTTTTTCATCAGTCTACTGACTCGTTTGATACGGCCCGCCACGAATTCCTTTCCTGTGCCAACCTCTTCATCTCAGAGTAGCACTTGCAACCTACGTCCTCAATTATTTGCTTGACGTATTCCAATCTCTGTCTTCCTCTACAGTTTTTGCCCTCTACAGCTCCCTCTAGTACCATGGAAGTCATTCCCTCATGTCTTAGCAGATGTCCTATCATCCTGTCCCTTCTCCTTATCAGTGTTTTCCACATATTTCTTTCCTCTCCGATTCTGCATAGAACCTCCTCATTCCTTACCTTATCAGTCCAGCTAATTTTCAACATTCGTCTATAGCACCACATCTCAAATGCTTCGATTCTCTTCCGGTTTTCCCACAGTCCATGTTTCACTACCATACAATGCTGTACTCAGGAAGTGCATCCTCAGAAATTTCTTCCTCAAATTAAGGCCGGTTTTTGGTATTAGTAGACTTCTCTTGGCCAGAAATGCCTTTTTTGCCATAGCGAGTCTGCTTTTGATGTCCTCCTTGCTCCGTCCGTCAATGGTTAATTTACTGCTGTTCTTATTTCTACTACTTCTCATTACCTTCGTCTTTCTCCGATTTACTCTAAAACCATACTGTGTACTCATTAGACTGTTCATTCCGTTCAGCAGATCATTTAATTCTTATTCACTTTCACTCAGGATAGCAATGTCATCAGCGAATCGTATCATTGATATCCTTTCACCGTGTATTTTAATTCCACTCCTGAACCTTTCTTTTATTTCCATCACTGCTTCCTCGATGTACAGATTGAAGAGTAGGGGCGAAAGGCTACAGCCTTGTCTTACACTCTTCTTAATACGAGCACTTCGTTCTTGATCGTCCACTCTTATTATTCCATCTTGGTTGTTGTACATATTGCATATGACCCGTCTCTCCCTATAGCTTATCCCTACTTTTTTCAGAATCTCGAACAGCTTGCATCATTTTGTTTTGTCGAACGCTTTTTCCAGGTCGACAAATCCTATGAAAGTGTCATGATTTTCCTTTAGCCTTGCTACCATTATTAGCCGTAACGTCAGAATTGCCTCTCTCGTCCCTTTACTTTTCCTAAAGCCAAACTGATCGTCACCTAGCGCATTCTCAATTTTCTTTTCCATTCTTCTGTATATTATTCTTGTAAGCAGCTTCGATGCATGAGCTGTTAAGCTGATTGTGCGATAATTCTCGCGCTTGTCAGCTCTTGCCGTCTTCGGAATTGTGTGGATGATGCTTTTCCGAAAGTCAAATGGTATGTCGCCAGACTCATATATTCTACACACCAACGTGAATAGTCGTTTTGTTGCCACTTCCCCCAATGATTTTGAAATTGTGATGGAATGTTATCTATCCCTTCTGCCTTATTTGACCGTAAGTCCTCCAAAGCTCTTTTAAATTCCTATTCTAATACTGGATCCCCTATCTCTTCTAAATCGACTCCTATTTCTTCTTCTATCATATCAGTCAAATCTTCACCCTCATAGAGGCTTTCAGTGTATTCTTTCCACCTATCTGCTCTCTCCTCTGCATTTAACAGTGGAATTCCCGTTGCACTCTTAATGTTACCACCGTTGCTTTTAATGTCACCAAAGGCTGTTTTGACTTTCCTGTATTCTGAGCCTGTCCTTTCGACAATCATATCTTTTTCGATGTCTTCACATTTTTCCTGCAGCTATTTCGTCTTAGCTTCCCTGCACTTCCTGTTTATTTCATTCCTCAGCGACTTGTATTTCTGTATTCCTGATTTTCCCGAAACATGTTTGTACTTCCTCCTTTCATCAATGAACTGAAGAATTTCTTCTGTTACCCATGGTTTCTCCGCAGCTACCTTCTTTGTACCTATGTTTTCCTTCCTAACTTCTGTGAAGGCCCTTTTTAGAGATGTCCATTCCTCTTCAACTGTACTGCCTACAACGCTATTCCTTATTGCTGTATCTATAGCGTTAGAGAACTTCAAACGTATCTCGTCATTCCTTAGTACTTCCGTATCCCACTTCTTTGCGTATTGATTCTTCCTGACTAATGTCTTGAACTTCAGCCTACTCTTCATCACTACTATATTGTGATCTGAGTCTATATCTGCTCCTGGGTACGCCTTACAGTCCAGTATCTGATTTCGCAATCTCTGTCTGACCATGATGTAATCTAATTGAAATTTTCCCGTATCTCCCGGCCTTTTCCAAGTATACCTCCTCCTCTTGTGATTCTTGAACAGGGTATTCGCTATTACTAGCTGAAACTTGTTACAGAACTCAATTAGCCTTTCTCCTCTTTCATTCCTTGTCCCAAGCCTATATGCTCCTGTAACCTTTTCTTCTACTCCTTCCCCTACAACTGCAATCCAGTCACCCTTGACTATTAGATTTTCGTCCCCCTTTACATACTGCATTACCCTTTCAATATCCTCATACACTTTCTCTATCTGTTCATCTTGAGCTTGCGACGTCGGCATGTATACCTGAACTATCATTGTCGGTGTTGGTCTACTGTCGATTCTGATTAGAACAACCCGGTCACTGAAATGTTCACAGGAACTCACCCTCTGCCCTACCTTCCTATTCATAACGAATCCTACACCTGTTATACCATTTTCTGCTGCTGTTGATATTACCCGATACTCATCTGACCAGAAATCCTTGTCTTCTTTCCACTTCACTTCACTGACCCCTACTATACCTAGATTGAGCCTTTGCATTTCCCTTTTCAGATTTTCTAGTTTCCCTACCACGTTCAAGCTTCTGACATTCCACCTCCCGACTCGTAGAACGTTATCCTTTCGTTGATTATTCAATCTTTTTCTCATGGTAACCTCCCCTTTGACAGTCCCCTCCCGGAGATCCGAATGGGGAACTATTCCGGAATCTTTTGCCAATGGAGAGATCGTCATGACTCTTCTTCAATTACAGGCCACATGTCCTGTGGATACACGTTACGTGTCTTTAATGCAGTGGTTTCAATTGCCTTCTGCATCCTCATGTCGTTGATCATTGCTGATTCTTCCGCCTTTAGGGGCAATTTCCCACCCCTAGGACAAGAGAGTGCCCTGAACCTCTATCCGCTCCTCCGCCCTCTTTGACAAGGCCGTTGGCAGAATGAGGCTGACTTCTTATTCCGGAAGTCTTCGGCAGCCAATCCTGATTATTTATCAAAATTTAGGCAGTGGCGGGGATCGAACCCGGGACCGAAAACGTTTTGATTATGAATCAAAGACGCTACCACATCAAAAAAAGTTTTGTATCACCTCGGTGCCGAGAGTTCCGGAACCTGTACAGATAATTGGAGTAGAGATCAACATAAACATCATTTCCGCCCTTTTTGTTGTTCATGGTAACCATACATTGCATTATGTACTACCATGCACCGAGACTGTCAGAGGTAGTGGTCCAGATTGCAGTACACACCGGTACCTCTAATACCCAGTAGCACGTCCTCTTCCACTGACGCATGCCTGTATTCGTTGTGGGATAGTATCCACAAGTTTTTCTAGGTACCTTTGGTCCAGATTGTCCCACTCCTCAACGGTAACTAGGAGTAGATTCCTCAGAGTGGTTGGTGGGTCACGTCGTCCATAAACAGCCATTTCAGTCTACCCCAGGGAATTTCGATAAGGTTCATCCCTGGAGAACATACTGGCCACTCTAGTCGAGCGATGTCGCTATCCTGAAGGAAGCCATTCACAACATGTGCACGATGGGGGCGCGAATTGTCGTCCATGAAGCCGCATGGTTCGCCAATATGCTGCCGATACGGTTGCACTGTCGGTCGGTCGATGACATTCACGTATCATACAGCCGTTACGGCGCCTTCCATGACCACTAGCGGCGTACGTCGGCCCCATATAATGCCACCCCAAAACATCAGGGAACCTCCACCTTGCTGCACCCGCTGGACAGTGTGTCTAAGGCGTTCAGCGTGACCGGGTTGCCACCAAACACGTTCCCGACAATTCACTGCTTGAAGGCATATGCGACCCTCATCGGTTAAGAGAAAGTGATACCAATCCTGACCTGCCCATTCGGCATGTTGTTGGGCCCATCTGTTCCGCGTTGCATGGTGTCGTGACGGCAAAAGATGCACCCCCCCATGGACGTCGTGAGTGACGTTGCGCATCATGCAGCCGATTGCGCAGTTTGAGTCGTAACACGGTGTCCTGTGGCTGCACGAAAAGCACTATTCAACATGGTTGCGTTGCTTTCAGGGTCCCTACGAGCCATAATAAGTAGGTAGCGGTCATAGACTGCATTAGTAGCACTTGAGCAGCCTGAGAGAGGCATGTCATCCACAGTTCCGTTCCTCTGTATCTCCTCCATGTCCGAACAACATCGCTTTAGTTCACTCCGAGACGCCTTGTTGAGAGCCTTTCCTGGCACAAAGTAACAATGCGAACGCGATCGAACCGCGTTATTGACCGTCTAGGCATGATTTAACTACAGAGAACACGAGCCGTGTACCTCCTTCCTGGTGGAATGACTAGAACGGATTGGCTGCCGGTCCCCCTCCGTCTAATAGGAGCTGCTCATGCATGGTTGTTCACGTCTTTGGGCGGTTTTAGTGACATCTCCGAACAGTCAAATGGGCTATGTCTATGATGCAGTATCCACCATCAACGTCTATCTTTCGGAGTTCTGGGAACTGGGGTGATGCAAAACTTTTTTGATTTGTGTACTTAACAGATCCTTCATCTATTCTTTTGTGAACTGTTTGTTATCTCTCCATTTTCTGTACATGTCTATTGGTGATAACAACAAAAAATCGTCAGATCCTATGCCATATCCCCTGCACATTCTTGTGTCTGTTACTTTGCCTAATAACTTTCCATTAATAATGGCGTCAATAAGATGTATTACTGTGTACACTATGTGATCAAAAGTAATCGGAGACCTGGCTGAAAATAACCTACAAGTTCTAGGCGCCCTCAATCGGTAATGTTGGAATTCAATATGGTGTTGGCCCACCCTTAGCCTTGATGGCAGCTTCCACTCTCGCAGGCATACGTTCACTCATGTGTTGGAAGCTTTCTTGGAGAATGGCAGCCCATTCTTCACGGAGTGCTGCACGGAGGAGAGATTGATGTCGGTGGGTGCGGCCTGGCATGAAGTCAGCGTTCCAAAACATCTCAAAGGTGTTCTATAGGATTGAGGTCAGTACTATGTGCAGGACAGTCCATCACAGGGATGTTATTGTCGTGTAACCACTCTGCCATATGCCGTTCATTATAAACAGGTGCTCCATCGTGGTGAAAGATGCAATCGCCATCCCCGAATCACTCTTGAACAGTGGGAAGGAAGAAGGTGCTTAAAACATCAATGTAGACCTGAGCTGGCATAGTGCCGCGCGAAACAATAACACATGAGAAACATAACCACACCAAAACACTACCGCCTCCGAATTTTAGTGTTGGCACTACACACTCTGGCAGAAGACGTTCACCGGGACTTCGCCATACTCACACCTCGTCATCGGATCGCCACATTGTGTACCGTGATTCGTCACTCCACACATCGTTTTTCAAGTGCTTAATTGCCCAACGTTTACGCTCCTTACACCTACCGAGGCGTCGTTTGGCATTTACCGGCGTTTTGTGTGGCTTATGATGCCGCTTGACCATGAAATCCAAGTTTTCTCACCTCCTGCCTAACTGTCGTAGTACTTGCAGTGGATCCTGATGCAGTTTGGAATTACGATCCTCTTCGGCTGTGGGCGGTCTCTGTCAGTCAATGGGCGAGGTCGGCCTGCAAGATTACCTAGGGATGTTTAAGAATGTGGAAATCTCGCGTACAGGCGTACGATGTCTAGTAACTACTGACGTCGGTGGTATGGAGTACCTGGTAGTAGGTGGCAGCACAAAGCACCTAACATGAAAAACGTTATGTTTTGTGGATGTCCGGATAATTTTGATCACATAGTGTATTTATGGATCTTTTTTTCAGAAGAACGTATTGATTGTCAATAGTTTATTAATAGAATGAAAATATCTAATCAATCTTCCATTGTTATTTGTGACGTTTTCTCCCATCGTTCCCACAATCTTTCGAATAGGTTTGTTCCCCACCCTTGCGTCTAAATCTCCTGTTGCTTATTGCTATACTCATTCAAAACGACTGCAGTTTGTAATACAGAACTATAGGTGCCTTTTTTCCGTTCATCAGGTGCGTGCACTGTAATCATAGTCAAGCTTTCTCTCTGTTCTTTGATAGTTAAAACTATAATTCTTTCATTTATATCACTGTACCCTATAATTCTCTTTTCCTATCTTTTATGTATGTAAATGGCACCTCTTTGTTTGATCTGTCCTGTTTTCGTGTCCTGTTATATAACATAAAAGATTCACCTACATACTGGTTACTCTTTAGCGTTTTCTTTGCTTCTGCAATGGCAGTTGTATCTGTTCGTTATTGTGTGATTTTGTTTAAAATTTTAAAACAAGCAGGGGTCACTTTAGTTCATTTATTTATTACATATTTTAGCTTAAAGAGTTTTCATGTGTTGCAAGAATCCGTACCGTATTTTATGATATTTGCTATTGAGTTAATGCTATGGGTAGTTCGTGGTCATGAAGATTAGCAGATTCGTTGGATCACTATCCAACAGGGCCTTCACGTGGTTAAGTACCGCCTGCCTGAGGATGTGGCACTGATTTTTGATTGACTGAATTATTTGAAGCGTTGGCGTTTGGAAGACGTTTGAGTAAAATTCCATTATGGAATTTACCTATTGAAAACTAATAAGAAATTTCAACAATTTTATTCCATTACATCAGTTTAATTTGGTTTTAAATTCTTTTTAAATTGATAGTTTTAAATTTCTTTTATTTTTAAAAATGTAAAAAGTAAACGGAGGTGTATTGAATTATTATTTGACGGAGCTTCTCAGGGAGTGCCATATGGTATTCTATGAACTGGATGTTAAATGTGCAACAAATATTTGTGTGAAGGTAGTTAAATTTCTTACCCCGCAAGGTGAATTCAGCGCTCTGGTCAATAATTATGTTATTTTACTTAAAGAACTGTTTGACCGTTTCCGTAATTTTGTAAGTTGTAGAGACATAGATTAAATTAATATTTCTAGTTGTACTGCTTCTATCAAGATATTTTCGGACACATTTTTCCGCTTTTGGTTAAGATTTCTGTAAGTGCAATGGTTACTGTACTGTCTGTGATTATCATAAGGTAAGTAGTAGTATGTAGATCTTCTTCAAGGGACAGTTGAGCGTAAAATTTTATGAGGAATATTGACGTCCTTAATCTGTGAAAACCACGACTTCGACCGATTTTATTGAATATTAATGTGGTAGGTGTATGAGGTCCCGATTCTATTAGACTATCTCATCTGCTTGCGTGTAGTGCTAACATTTTAGATAAAAATCCGCTAAGTATAGTAAATCCTCTTTTAGGGCGAATTTCAGATTTTCGTGGACACGTTAAGGAATTTCTCAGTACCCAAAATTCATTATAGTGCCTTTTTTACTGGCGTTTTTATTTCTTTGGACACCGACGTTATCTGGGCTATATACCATCCTTCTACTAGTATATGCTTATTGTTGAGTTACGTCGGGCATGGTTGTGTGCATTGTCCATAGCGTAAGTTAGTTAAAGTTAGACTAAATAGCGAGTAAGCTTAGGGACCGATGACATCAGCAGATATTTCCCATTATATCTTACCACAAATTTGAGTTATGTCGTTCCTAGAAGTGGCGGATTCATTCCCTCGTGAAGTTTTTCCTGTGGTTCTACTCTTACGTGGTGTCGCGTAGCAGCTCAGCGCCTCCATTTTTTCGGGTTATTTGTCAGTATTATTCACAGCAATTCATGTTGGTATTTTATGAAATAAATTACGCTGTATATTCCACTTATTGTTTGCAAGCGGCAATAAGTCGTCTCGGCATTCACTATTGCACCTGTTGCTTCCTTCTACAGTCGGAGGATGGCTTCTCAAGTGCCATCGTCGTCATTCTCCCTCAAAAACGCCTACGCCACCTTTATAGCCTTTGCAGCTGACTTTCTATTTCGATCCCTTGTCTTTTGAATCATAATGAGTGGCGAAGGGGGTGAAAGCTTGAGTTGTACACACACAACGCCAACGATAACGGGCAGCCTTTTTGAACTGTTGTGTTGATTAAACTTTTTCTTAAGCGGTCTGGGAATTAATAAATACTGTTCAAGTAGCTTCTCTTTAAATATTCAGGATGCTGTTTCACACTACAATATTGTTATTTCTCTCCCCCAGATATTTGTGATATCCTACACAGCCTGACAAAAAAGTAAAACAACCAGCGAGGATGAAAAAGCGAAATTAAACTTCACAGGTTGAGAGAGTACATAATGTTACTCGTATTTCAGTGGTTCAATATCGAGTCAAAGTAACAAAGAACTTGGCAGTATGGGGCCTCTTATCAGTTAGACGTGGCACACCATTGGGTCTGGATTCGGTTGGTAATGCAATCACAAGGCCATTGTATCCTCTCCTGGGACATGTTGGTCCATAGCTGCGGTAATTGATCCTGACTCTGGGGAGGACATGACGTCCGAGCTGGTTCCACACATGTTATATGAGGGGAGGATTTGGGGAACTTACTGACCTTTTGAGTACCTCAGCCTCACGCAGGTAATTCATAAAGTCACGCGTAATGTACGGACGAGAATGGTCGTGATGAAACCTGTCACCACCATACTAATGCATGAGAGGTAACAAAAGAGAACACAGAAGGTCCTTGACGTGTGGTTGTATCGCCAAGGTTCCCTGATTCACTGCCAGCCATGGCCAGAAGTCATGCCAGATGGCTCTCTACACCATCAAACCAGGAGTAACACTGCTGTGCCTCTCAAAACATTGGAAGAGCGGACCTCTTCCCTTGCCGATGACGGTCATCCAAGGTAGTTTTTTTTTCACTTGCCACCCTGAGTTTACGACCCACCACCCAATTGCTTAAGGTGGGTCTTAATTCACCACTTAGCCTCTGCGACCGGTGTACGGGCGCTGATGTGGCTTCAACCTCCACACCAGCTCCCGCATCTGCTCGCACCGCTACCCGTGCCCCACCACGTGGAGGCGGGTCATAGTTGTTCGTATTTTGTTTTTATCTTTTATTTGAATTTTCTTCCTTTGTTTTATTTGTTTCTTTGTTTTCTTTCTCTTCGCAGCTTTATCGAAACCATTTAACAAAAATTTAAGAAGGAATTTTGAAAATTTGAAAAAGAAATACAAATAAATAGTTAAGAATGAAAAAGAGGAAAGAAGATGAAAAGGAAGACGTTTACAGTCCCGCCACCCTGGGGTTCTGAGGATGAACGCCTTGGAGTTGGTCGTCAAGCCATTGATCCTCCGGCTCCAATACCTTTTGATTTAACCCTGAGACTTAGAAGATCTATGCTATACTACGGCTACTACTAAGCTAATTACTAGAGCTATTACTAAAATAATTACACTACTGACAGGTTTAAAGTGCCATGTTTGTCTGTGGCAACTGCGACGCTGCGCCGACACTGTTTACATCCATGTTCATGTATGGGTCTAATTAAGTTTGATCCATTGTAATAGCTATAATTACGCTAAGTCTAGTGTATTTCTCTCAGGTCTCTTATAATGGCTTAATTTTCATCCTCCACACTATGGTGTCTGTCTAGGTGCTGCATACATGTTTGTCGTCTGTACGGCCTCTCGCGTCTGTTTTCTTTGTAGCATTCGTCTGAAATTTTTTTGTTAGTACGTTTAGTTCGTCCCATAATTCTGGTGTTCCGATTGCTTCGTATATGTGTTGCTCGAACAGTCCACGGGTATACTGCCGGTTCATAGTGTCCAACGGGCACAATATTTCGGCGATCAGACATGTTGCCATCGTCAGGTCTTATACCTATACGGGGAGGAGATGTATCGCAGCATGAAGACGCACCTGACGATGGCGACATGTCTGATCGCCGAAATATTGTGCCCATTGGACACTATGAACCGGCAGTATACCCTTGGACTGTTCGAGCAACAAATACGCCGGGAGAAATTGAAGTATCACACCATATATGTGTTGTTCAGTTTGCAGGTGTTCTATCCCAGGTGTGTTCCAGTGGTGTCTGTATTTCCCGCAGAATAGGATTGTGTGTTCGCAGGTTCCCATACCTCCGCATGTACATCTAGATGTCTCTTAGACTCACGCGGTTCAAGTGCGTGGGATAAGGTTCGTCCCCAGTCAAAAAGTGCACCATGCCGCGACTAGGCACGGCATGTTTCATTCTTAACCTTTCCGTTATATCCTGAAGAAATGTGTGTACTGTCCGTTCCTTATCATTTGTGCCCCATTCTTCCTGCCATATGTCACTTTTCCATTTTCTGAGGTTCCGCTTGTTGTTCAGCGGTGAACCAGTTATTGTACACTACTGGCCAATAAAATTGCTACACCAGCAATGCAGATGATAAACGGGTATTCATTGGACAAATACATTATACTAGAAGTGACATGACATTACATTTTCACGCAATTTGGGTCCATAGATCCTCAGAAATCAGTACCCAGAGCAACCACCTCCGGCCGTAATAACGGCCTTGATACGCCTGGACATTGAGTCAAACAGAGCTTGGATGGCGTGTACAGATACAGCTGCCCATGCAGCTTCAACACGATAGCACAGTTCATCAAGAGTAGTGACTGGCGTATTGTGACGAGCCAGTTGCTCGGCCACCGTTGACCAGACCTTTCAATTGGTGAGAGATCAGAGAATGTGCTCACCAGGGCAGCAGTCGAACATTTTTTCTATCCAGAAAGGCCCGTACTGGACCTGCAACATACGGTCGTGCATTATCCTGCTGAAATGTAGGGTTTCGCAGGGATCGAATGAAGGGCAGAGGCACGGGTCGTAACACATCTGAAATGTAACGTCCACTGTTCAAAGTGCCGTCAGTGCGAACAAGAGGTGACCGAGACATGTAACCGATGGCACTCCACACCATCACGCCGGGTGATACGCCAGTATGGCGATGACGAATACGCGCTTCCAATACGTGTTCACCGCGATGTCGCCAAACACGGATGCAACCATCATGATGCTGTAAACAGAACTTGGATTCATCCGAAAAAATTACGTTTTGCCATTCGTGCACCCAGGTTCGTCGTTGAGTACACCATCGCAGGCGCCTCTGTCTGTGATGCAGCGTCAAGAGTAACAGCAGCAATGGTCTCCGAGCCGATACTCCATGTTGCTGCAAACGTCGTCGAACTGTTCGTGCAGATGGTTGTGGTCTTGCAAACGTCCCCATCTGTTGACTCAGGGATCGAGACGTGGTTGCACGATCCGTTACAGCCATGCGGATAAGATGCTTGTCATCTCGACTGCTAGTGATACGAGGACATTGGGATCCAGCACGGCGTTCCGTATTACCCTCCCGAATCCACCGATTCCCTATTGTCCTAACAGTCATTGGATCTCGATCAACGCGAGCAGCAATGTCGCGATACAATAAGCCGCAATCGCGATATGCTGCAGTCTGAAACGTGATGGTAAGCATTTCTCCTCCTTACACGAGTCATCACAACAACGTTTCACCAGGCAACGCCGGTCAACTGCTGTTTGTGTATGAGACATCGGTTGGAAACTTTCCTCATGTCAGCACGTTGCTGGTGTCACCACCGGCGCCAATCTTGTGTGAATGCTCTGAAAAGCTAATCATTTCCATATCGCAGCATCTTCTTCCTGTCGGCTAAATTACGCGTCTGCAGCACGCCATCTTCATGGTGTAGCAATTTTAATGTCCAGTAATGTATTAACCTGGTCTAGTCTACCCATCTTTAACCAGTACAGCGCTGCCCGATATCTGATTGTAATATCTGTCACGAAGATTCCAAGCACAACACACAGCGCCTCTACTGATGTCATGCCGAAAGCTCCAGATAGTCCCAACAGGACGCTTTTCTGTTCTCTCCTAACCGCCGCTCTGTTTGTGACGAGGTTGAGCATATGCGCCCATGTACTGGACGCAAAGCTTAGTACTGATTCTGAGAGTGCGCAGTGCGACTGACAAAGGAAGTCTGTATTGTCTAGAATTTATCCTTGCCAGTTTGTGCAGAAATTTTTTCCCTTGTCTGTTGTTATTCTAAAGTGTTCATTTAAGTTCAGTTTTTCATTTGTGTGTACGCCTAAGGCAGTGGCGAACCGCGTTTAACATTGAAAACAGTGCGACGTCATTCATCATAAGTCCAGCTTCCCAGTTATCTCATCATTCTGAGCGCGGTCGTTCGTCTTGTGGTGTTAACGGCAGCTTGTGCTTCGAGCGGTAATTCCCTAGTCCTGCTACTGCTTCTCTCTGACCAGTGGCGCTCGGTGACAGAATGTTGCACGGACTCCATTACCTTTTCTCGATCTCAGTATCAGATGTGACGAGGCTACGATGTGCATCCTGCAAAATTTGGCAATCTTTCCTTTTGGTGATAGACGCAGTCGACTGGATGTTTGACGACTAGTACGCTTGCCCTCAAGTTCCCACGCAATCCGACATCGGGCCACTGTCACATCAGAATGGCTCAGAAATCTAAGTATTCAGCGATTCGTCCAGTTTCCCAATTGGAGACCCACAACGAGGCCGTTTCAAGCTCTATGAGATCCTGATGACGCTGTCTCATATGAGTATGCAGCATCTTCGTGTCCTACACCTGACCACTGAACATCTGGCCCTGTTCACACCCCTCATTTGCCCTACCAGGCCTGTACCAGCACTAAGCAACAAAACTAACGCGATCTGGTGACCATTCAAAAATGTTCAAAACGAAATTGAAAATGTTCAAATGTGTGTGGAATCTTATGGGACTTAACTGCTAAGGTCATCAGTCCCTAAGCTTACACACTACTTGACCTAAATTATCCCTTAGGACAAACACACACACCCATGCCCGAGGGAGGACTCGAACCTCAGCGAGGACCAGCCGCACAGTCCATGACTGCAGCGCCTCCAGACCGCTCGGCTAATCCCGCGCGGCAGTGACCATTCTACCTTCCACAGAGATGGTGTGCATGTATACAAAGATACACCTCAGTGTTTCAGTTACTTTGTCTGCCACTATGTTTAGCTCTTAATTGGGGATATAGGGGAATCCGATCTGCTACCATGGTATTTTTTCCCATCTAACCGTTACCCGATGGTTAGAGTTTTAGCTGCTGGTGGGGCTTCGATGGGCAGGCCGTCCACTCAACCAGAACGTCAGAAAGGTCATATAGTCTGAATACAGTGAACAAATTCAAGGGAATTTGGTGTGTACCTAATACAAATCTGCAGCTTTCTGAGATAACTGATCTCTTTTATGTTAAACTCACGCCTACCTCCCGAGTTAATAACAGAGTCTTCTCGATTTTACCGCACACTGCCTACATTTACCACCTACCGGTTAACATGTCTTCCCAGACAGTGTCCAACATGACTGTCTTCTTTAAAAGCCCTAACAAATAGCTCATATCAACAGAAAGCACAGGTTACAATTTTTGAGAAGATAGTCAAGTTAGGTGAATTCTGAGGCTTCCACTGGTAGCAATCACTTATAATGGAAAATCAGAGAAGCCCTTTGTTGTGCGTGTAAACGGTGAGGCGACATCTCTGCCATCACTGATTTTCGAGGTGTCGCATCATTAATAGAACAGCACAAATGAAACTCAAAAACTAAGCTTCATACACTTACATTTCTCCATAAAATCACTTGGGCAATGTTCCATCATCAATTAAAATGATATGGTATGCATGGACTGCAGTACAACCACTCCTTTGCATGGTTCTTTCTTATTTTCAGTTACATTCTCATGACTTCCTCTGTCTGAAAATCATCCCTACGTAGTAACCAATCTGTATGAGATATAGAGCATCCTTTCAGACACCCATTTCGGCTAATATAGACATAAAGTAGAAATACAAAAAATGATGTAAGGTGATTCTGAAACCAAAATACTCTATTGTTAAAAAACAGTTTTATGTCATGATTTCGTCTTCGTGTTAGAGTGCAAATAACACTGCAACACCGTGATGAAGTAGTTACGTAGTTACAAGTTTATCCATCATGTTTTGCCCTCTGAAACTGAATATCATTTCTCAATTGCCAAAATATCCTGTACGTCGAAACCTTGTTGCTGACTTTGTAAGATGTTGACAAGACAGTCATTATGATGGGTAAGTTTCGTGACTTGGGAGAGTGTCAGTTCGTAAAGGAGTTTGCAGAAAACATGTTGAAATGCATGTTCAACATAGTGTGGGCACAAATGGAATCCAAACCATTTGGGAACCTCGATAATATGTTCACGAAGAGAAGAACGAGGGTTCCCAAGTTCTGAATCGGCAGAAGATAGTAAAAGCTGATTGACTTCGGGCAGATTATGTTTTATTGCCAGCAGTTGCCAACCTAAGGGTGCTGGAGCAAAACCTTGCATATGCAACCATTACTATGTGATTGTTGTGCCGAGTAGTGTTGTGTCGCGCCCATTAATACACCGACTGCCCATCAGGAGCGGCACCAAATGCATTTTCTGTTCCTCGGAGAAGGGTAAGCGGTGCCACCTTACCGAGTGATACAAGAAAATAATTAATACTACAACGCCACCGAATGTTGTGAGTAGCAGAGCAAATGTCAATAATTCCTCCTCCCTCTCTCTCAGCCGATGGCATGTACAGTGACGTATACAGAAACAACGTTCAGGACTGCAAGAAGAATTCGGTAATTTTTCAAAAATAATTGTGAAACCACCAGAAACTCCAGGCAAAAAGATATACATTTCATTTCAAGTATTTCAGTTCGACGGGAGTTTGAAATTTCCTTTCACTTTCTGATGTTACACATTTTTTTCTTTCTGAGTGAAGGTTGCTTTTATCCTGGATTCCAATACACCATATTATTCCACACTCTTTTTCCTACAAAACCATATTTTTCAACACAATCTCCATTTAATGCGACGGCATTATGCTACCTTCGTAGGAAGTGCAGTATGCCCACGTGCTATCACTCTTCTGGTCAACATCGGAGTCAACGCCTTGCTGAATCACTGACTCCCCATCATCCATGTACTGCTTCCACCGGAGAACTTCCTTCGTTGGGCCGGCCGCGGTGGTCTCGCGGTTCTAGGCGCGCAGTCCGGAACCGTGCGACTGCTACGGTCGCAGGTTCGAATCCTGCCTCGGGCATGGATGTGTGTGATGTTCTTAGGTTAGTTAGGTTTAAGAAGTTCTAAGTTCTAGGGGACTGATAACCACAGCAGTTGAGTCCCATAGTGCTCAGAGCCATTTGAACCATTTGAACCTTCGTTGGGCCAACCATATGAAAGTCAGAAAGTGCGAGATCTGGGCTGTAGGGTGAATGAGGAAGAACAGTTTTGAGAGCTCCACTCGGGTGTGCAGACTTATGTGCGGCCGTGTGTTGTTATGGAGAGGGGTGCATGGGGTTCTTTGGGGAAGGAGACCAGTCAGCGAGGTCATCGGTCTCATCAGATTATGGAAGGACGGGGAAGGAAGTCAGCAGTGCCCTTTCAAATGAACCATCCCGGCATTTGCCTGGGGTGATTTAGGGAAATCACGGAAAACATAAATCAGGATGGCCGGACGCGGGATTGAACCGTCGTCCTTCCGAATGCGAGTTCAGTGGGCTAGCCACTGCGCCACCTCGCTCGGTCATGGAGAAGGAAAAGTTCGTTTACATTTTTGCTGCGACGAACACTCTTAAGTCGATTTTTCAGTTTCCAGAAGGCAGAAAAAAACGCTTCCGAGTTATTGTGAGAAAATGAAACGCCTACATCCTTATGATTTTATTTATTTTGTAGGTACAATTTTCAGCACTTCAGACTGTAGTTTATGCTGACGGGGGTTGACACGATCCGTACATACGGGGTGTCCCATTTATCTTGACAACCCTAAATAACTGTTTGTCCAGATGCAAATTACAAAATGTTTCCAACGAATGTTCTTTAGCCGTCAGGGGGACATCAATCAGCGTGATTGCCTTCGCTGTAGCTTTGTTTTTTGAAAAAGATATGAACAGCGGCTTGACTTTTTTAAATTGCATCCTGTATTTTTTATTCGGTAATTCATTTCCTCTCCTAAAGACCTATTCTAAAATGTATCACAGCCTACCATTCACTGAAACACAACGTTATTAATTACATAACACAACATTGAGTTTGAGCCCGGGATCACAAACTCGTCCATTTACTGGAATTGTCAGAAAACGAATGAAAACGAAGTAAAAACATAACACAAAATTGACTTAGACTCTCCTGTACCATTTCCCAGGAGTAAAGCATGAAAAGCTGCTCAGAGCGGTGACCCTGGACACCGATACACTGGTGCATTCGTTGGAAGAATGAATTATTTACTGCTTCCTGTGTAGCCTGCTGAAGAGAATTACAAGCAAGCACAATACGTTCCTGCATGTCCTCTGGAGTTATTTGAATATCGCGATAGACTACGTCTTTAATGCATCCCCAAAGATAGAAGTCCGGAGGATTTAAATCAGGAGACCTAGCAGGCCAACTAACTGTTCCT
The DNA here is from genome assembly GCF_023898315.1 of Schistocerca nitens. NCBI lineage: Eukaryota > Metazoa > Arthropoda > Insecta > Orthoptera > Acrididae > Schistocerca > Schistocerca nitens. The sequence continues at coordinate 474,660,075 of NC_064621.1, read as the reverse complement.
CCTCGGCCAATCCATCTGGCAGGATACCTCCGGTTCATAACACGACGTGCACGCAAGGAATTATTTGTTGGACATCCATCGTGTTGATACCACATAAGCATTCTGGTCCTTACCAGTGCTACATCCAGAAGAGGAGAAAGAATTCGTGTGAGGAAGTTGGCATACGCTGTGCCGTTTAGAGTACCACTAATAAAATAAGGGCCAATAATTGTAGAACCAAGCGTCCCACACCAGACGTTCACTCTTCACTGCCGCTGATGTTCCACCTGTCTAAGCCATCGCGTGTTGTCGCTGGACCAATAATGCATATTCCTTGTATTTAGTTGACGTTTGTTTGAGACGGAACATTCATCTGTGAATAGAACATTGGAGAAGAAGTTCGGGTTAGCGAGGCTTTGCTGCTAAGCCCACTGTCAGAACTGTACACGATTCTGGAAATCATTCCCATGCAATTCTTTATGTTCGTGTACATGGTAAGGATGGAACCGGGGACGTATAAGAATACGACGTACAGTGGTTTAGGAATACCAGTCTCGTGTTCAAGATGTCGTGTGCTCACATGTGAATTCATTGCAACGAAAGCGGGAACAGTAACTTCGGCCGCTTCGTCTGTGCGAGTGCTATGACGATTGTGTTGTCGTGGACGGAAACTTCCCGCTTCCTGAAGCGTCGCAACAAGACGAGAAAACATGTGTCCGGTACCTGGGTTCTTCTCAGGATATCGCTCTCTGTACAGTTCCGCTGGCTGCGTAGCATTTCGCCTATCTTCAAAAACAATAATAAAAGAAGCGTTATGTCGATACAATTTGTAGGAAGGACAGCCGTTACTGTGTGCCTACTCTTCACAACAGTATTTAAAAGGACTAAACTAGTGTACTGAATGTACCCGTTCGTACGAAAACAGTAGTGCAATTACTGTCTTGCTAACATACATTGCCCATAGATGAGTAGCATTTCTACCTTCTCTTCATTGGTGTACATTCTACTCACACAGCTCTTCAACTGACTATGGTTGACGGAATCACGCCGGCCGCGGTGGTCTCGCGGTTCTAGGTGCGCAGTCCGGAACCGCGCGACTGCTACGGTCGCAGGTTCGAATCCTACCTCGGGCATGGAAGTGTGTGATGTCCTTAGGTTAGTTAGGTTTAACCAGTTCTAAGTTCTAGGGGACTGATGACCGAAGATGTTAAGTCCCATAGTGATCAGAGCCATTTGAACCATTTGACGGAATCACGAGTGTGCATTCTACTTACGTTTACATTTGTCCTCTGTCAACGTCAGGACGCGGATGTGTTCCATTACCCCGAGAACCTGCACTACGTGCTGGGAGCGTCAACGTCAATGTTGTATTACGTAATTAATAACGTTGTGTTTCAGTGAATGATACAGTGTGATACATTTTTGAGTAGGTCTCTAGGAGAGGAAATGAATTACCGAATAAAAAATACAGAATGCCATTTAAAATAATCATACCGCTGTTCATATCTTTGTAAAAAACAAAGCTACAACGAATCATGCTGATTGATGTCGCCCTGACGGCTAAAAAACATTTGCTTGAAACATTTTGTAATTAGCATCTGAATAAACAGTTGTTTAGGGTGGTCAAGATAAATGGGAGACCCTGTATACCGCATCAGTGGCCAACGTAACTCAATACGCAGACTATCTGAATACTTTGGTATCAGCACTCAAACGATCAACTGCCAACTGTTGGAGAGCTGATTCCAAAGTTTTCAGATAGTTTGCGTAACCAGTTATGTTGGCCACTGATGCGGTGTAGGGATCGTGTCAACCCCTTCAGCATTAGCTGCAGCCTGAAGATGTCGCATTGAAGCGCCGAAACTTGTAGCCACAAAATAAACAAAATCTTAAGGACAGCTGTAGACGTTTCGTTTTCTTATAATAGCAAACGGCGGTCGTCCACAAGACCTCCTGTCAAAGGGATGGACCAACAAAAACTTGCGAATTAATCGTTGCATCATGAGGGAGGTCATCGAACAGAATAATCCATTCAGAGTACCAGAAGGCCGTCGCCGTGACTTTACCGGCTGAAGGTGCGGCTTTCAGCATTTTATTCGGAGGAGACATGATATGGGGTCATACTATAGATTACCATTGTGTTTTCAGTTCAGAGTGATGAATCTACACTCCTGGAAATAGAAAAAAGAACACATTGACACCGGTGTGTCAGACCCACCATACTTGCTCCGGACACTGCGAGAGGGCTATACAAGCAATGATCACACGCACGGCACAGCGGACACACCAGGAACCGCGGTGTTGGCCGTCGAATGGCGCTAGCTGCGCAGCATTTGTGCACCGCCGCCGTCAGTGTCAGCCAGTTTGCCGTGGCATACGGAGCTCCATCGCAGTCTTTAACACTGGTAGCATGCCGCGACAGCGTGGACGTGAACCGTATGTGCAGTTGACGGACTTTGAGCGAGGGCGTATAGTGGGCATACGGGAGGCCGGGTGGACGTACCGCCGAATTGCTCAACACGTGGGCCGTGAGGTCTCCACAGTACATCGACGTTGTCGCCAGTGGTCGGCGGAAGGTGCACGTGCCCGTCGACCTGGGACCGGACCGCAGCGACGCACGGATGCACGCCAAGACCATAGGATCCTACGCAATGCCGTAGGGGACCGCACCGCCACTTCCCAGCAAATTAGGGACAATGTTGCTCCTGGGGTATCGGCGAGGACCATTCGCAACCGTCTCCATGAAGCTGGGCTACGGTCCCGCACACCGTTAGGCCGTCTTCCGCTCACGCCCCAACATCGTGCAGCCCGCCTCCAGTGGTGTCGCGACAGGCGTGAATGGAGGGACGAATGGAGACGTGTCGTCTTCAGCGATGAGAGTCGCTTCTGCCTTGGTGCCAATGATGGTCGTATGCGTGTTTGGCGCCGTGCAGGTGAGCGCCACAATCAGGACTGCGTACGACCGAGGCACACAGGGCCAACACCCGGCATCATGGTGTGGGGAGCGATCTCCTACACTGGCCGTACACCACTGGTGATCGTCGAGGGGACACTGAATAGTGCACGGTACATCCAAACCGTCATCGAACCCATCGTTCTACCATTCCTAGACCGGCAAGGGAACTTGCTGTTCCAACAGGACAATGCACTTCCGCATGTATCCCGTGCCACCCAACGTGCTCTAGAAGGTGTAAGTCAACTACCCTGGCCAGCAAGATCTCCGGATCTGTCCCCCATTGAGCATGTTTGGGACTGGATGAAGCGTCGTCTCACGCGGTCTGCACGTCCAGCACGAACGCTGGTCCAACTGAGGCGCCAGGTGGAAATGGCATTGCAAGCCGTTCCACAGGACTACATCCAGCATCTCTACGATCGTCTCTATGGGAGAATAGCAGCCTGCATTGCTGCGAAAGGTGGATATACACTGTACTAGTGCCGACATTGTGCATGCTCTGTTGCCTGTGTCTATGTGCCTGTGGTTCTGTCAGTGTGATCATGTGATGTATCTGACCCCAGGAACGTGTCAATAAAGTTTCCCCTTCCTGGGACAATGAATTCACGGTGTTCTTATTTCAATTTCCAGGAGTGTATGTGTCATCTTCTGTGACGATGTTTGATAAAACATCACAATCAGCTTTGTAACTCGCAAACAATTCCGAAGGGATGGTCCCTCGTTGATCTTAACGGTCTTCCGTTAGGTGGCGAGGAACCCACTGGGCAGTCACCTTTGATTACTCCAGTTGGTGGACGAGTGTGTCAGCCCTACCAACGGACACGGTCAGTTGTGCAGCGAGGTGTTTGACTGTGATTCCATCGGTCACCTCGAATGAGAGTATCCTCACATTCCACCATCGCAGGAGTGACATCTGTATGCGGCCGGGCGGCAAGCTGGACCTCGGACAGGTTTGTGCGACCTTGTTGAGATGACCACAGACGTCTCATCTAGCGACTTACCGTATAGTTCTCTGTAAACGTTCTGCAAGCACCTATGAACCTCTGCGATGCTCTGCGTTTGCTCCAAAAGATACTCAGTGACAGCTCTCTGCTTGGAACGCACCTCCGTCACAGACACCATTTTGAAGGCTACGTATAGCGCCGCCACCTATCGGAACGTCATAAACTGTAGAGACTGAAGCGGGAATATTCTACGACATCCCACAACAAATTTCACATTTTTTCAGCAAATATTGGCCAAGAAAAAAGTGTGTTATTTATTGAACACTCCTCGTATTTCAGAATTTTAATTTAGTTTGTACGTGTAATATCACCGTTACTGATTGTAGAAATTTCTGGTACTGTTTCCCTTATAAGGAGCCTTTTTGAAACAATATACACGATTGTGTAGGTTAGGGTCTCATGTATGATAAAATTCTGCTGGGCCCGCATTTAAGAGTAATCAGCAAAAATGAATTTCCTGTGATCCACTGCATGACTAAGGACGCTACAGCTATGGCGATTATTGTCACAATGTAAACTTTGTAACTGGCTGCTTTTAATTTAGATTAGGCTATGAGAAATGATACGCAATTTGTTGCGACAAACACCATAATTCGACTTGAAACTATGAATTTCGCGAAACATGCAAGCTTATCTTATGCTTCAGTCTCACTTTTCACTTTCCTAGATGCGCAATACGTACCAGTTAACAGCTGGAACAGTGGTCAATACATAGCACTGTTACGCCGCTGTCCCTTAGCACATCACTCACAGCAGCTCATGTGCTGGGAGTTGGTGAGCTCCCTATAGTCACCTCTGAATTACTGCGGTACCGAGCATGTGCAGGAGCAGCGTGCGCCGGAGCCGTGATTTCTCAGATCATGGGTGGCCAAGAATTAGGCTCACGTACTGTGTCCGGGCATGAGTGCCATAGCACTCAGCATGGCAGGCACTCCACCCCCACCACCATACCATGTTGTCTGATCGTGAGGAGGGGGGAGAGGAGGAAACTGTGAACACATCAAATTTAAATGGCAATGCAGATGCACAGCATATGACTTGGTTTCTCAAGAAAATAGATTATAAACAAAACAAAAAATGGTTCAAATGGCTCTGAGCACTATGGGACTTAACTTCTGAGGTCATCAGTCCCCTAGAACTTAGAAGTACTTAAACCTAACTAACTTAAGGACATCACACACATCCATGCCCGAGGCAGAATTCGAACCTGCGATCGTAGCGGCCGCGCGCTTCCAGACTGTAGCGCCTAGAACCGCTCGGCCACCCCGGCCGGCAATGTAGATGTCCTCGACATGGAGTTTGTCTTTAAAACGGGAATTGCCTTGCAGCTCAATGAGTTACATCTGCAGAAGCATAGGGGCGCTGTCAGCTGAAACGGGAAAAGGTCTCGAAAGCAGCTCTAAAACGATATAAGGTTGGCAGTAATCTCAAGACATTTGGGAAACTGTCTTTGTAATTTTTTTTTTCGGGAAAAAAATAAATCTTTATATCTGGCGTCTCATTTAACGCCAGTGAGCACAGGGATCTGGACTGTGGTTGACTGAATTCGACCCATTCACGACGTGATTTTAATTTTAAATGCATTCCTACTTAAAGTGCGAGGTCTCCAAGCCGTTCCGGGTTTTTAATCTTCATTATTGCAATTCTTTCTCCTTCATAGATTCAACAATAGCTAATTTTGTATCGAAAAATCGTTCCAGGCATGCCCCTTGACTTAACGAACGCGGTTTGCAGTGATGTGTAAAGTGTCCATACTCCTCATTCAGTTCCATTGAAAGCTGTTGCGGGTGACTGTGCCATATTGCGTGCTGTTCGTTCCACCAATTTCTTCACATGCTCCACGCCCGCAAACTAAGCACAAAACGCTTCTTGATATACAGAACAATGGATGTTTATTAATCAGTGTAATTTTTTGCTCTATCATTGTCAACTAGATCTCTAAATCCCTTCTTGGTGAAATTTTAATGTCATTTCATAGTAAATGTGTAGTAACCGTAACTTATCCCATTGAATATTAATACGTATATGTCACACCTGTCATTCTAATTCATTTCTAAAACCTTCTGACTATAGATTGCTAGATTATCCCTTTTTGTGCGAATAGCCTCTGGACTTGTGAACGTCCTTCATACCATGAACAAATACCGAAGGGTAAACAGCGCTGACACCACGATTGTGCCCAGAAGAGCATTGTGCCGACTGAAAAATGCCACACCCCAAATGAAGTGTCGTGCTGTTCCGGTTAATTCCCACACGTGGCCCATACATGCTGCACACGTCAGATTTGGCACGCTGTGGCTGGCCTGGTTTAGGTAACAGACGTGTCGTCCTGGAGTAGGCGTGGCAAACCAAGAGTGTACCTACAGTAAGTGGAATGTGGTTAATTTCAATGAATGCAGTACATGACACATTTGGTTGTAGACCACTCATCTCAGGAAATATGATGAGACCTATTATAGCTAAAGCGTCAACTTTAGTGTTTAATAATGGATTCCAAATTCTCACAATTGCCATGGCTGTGATGATGTAAGAATAAGTGCCACACTCTATTATGGACCTGTAACGAGTGAAAGTAGCAGTGGTAAAGTAACTAATGAAATCCGTTAATAACATTCTAACTGCGGGAACAGTGGTTAAGTTGACGTACTGTGGACTTTAGACGACAAAAATATTGCTTATACTAGGCACTGTGAGGCGTTGCGGGGTTTGCTTTTGCTGTGTAGGCAGCAATTTAAAAATTTACCTACCTCGGAACGTCGTCTGCTCTATGTTCCTTCACTCGGAAAGGCAGATACTTACAAGATGATGTAAAAGCAGCGTTGATAAAAAACACCCTCTAATATCTACAATTACTAAGGCCCCGCAACTCTGGTAATGAAGTAAAGTTCCGTAGAAAAAACTGTCAATAAAAAAATTTATCGGGCCGTAAGATAATAGAAAATAATGTCCGAAATTTCCCCACAAAAATGTTTATTTGTTCGTATAACCAAAGAAACGGTACTATTCAGTCCACATTTAAACTATTGGTTATTTTCGTCAAGTTCACCATTCATACACTCATCTCGCACTCACAGCAGCCAGAAATGTCCAAATCCTATCCCAGTTAAACAACGTTTTCACAGTCATTAGTTCCACCACTAACATGAGCTATTACATTCGGTCCTTCGGGTGGATTTAAAAAAAGAGAAATGATCAGAGGCTGAATACTGAAACATGCCACGTGGATACTACGAAGGCCGAATTTTCACACGCGAATATCATTCCAACAATACTGTCCTAAAACTTCAAAATTTAACAAAACTCTCCTTAACTACATTAATGTTAGTCATGACACATATCAAACCCGAGGAACTCAATATTCTTTCGTTTTACACATTATTTTGAGTCGCACTTGTAACATGACCGACAGCGTTCAAAGCTAGCGAGAGACTCCCTTCTTGTGGCCTGACTCCCAGTATAACTATCAGGTAACGAGCGGGAACCGTCTCAGTTCTGGTTGGCTCACCATACTCGCTGCCAATCAGAATGCTCGCTCATGGTCATACTCGCGCCAAAACTGGCCTGCACCAATCCTTACATACAGACGCATCTACACCATTCTGATATACGAATATTAAAGTAATGTTTAACAAACGATAACGAAAAGGCAATAAATCTAGAAATATCCTTTAGATACAGATAATACTCCAGCTGACTTTCTGGCTGCTCCACTACAATAGCAGTCACAACTAGACATACCTCATCAGCAAATTGGGTAAATTCCCTATGAACATTTTCCCACAACAGGCTTGCATAACTGTTGCTGGTTACTTAAGAAAATTTCACGAATGTCCCACGTAGCCATTCTCATTCACTCACATATACTCCCACAACAATCTTAGACAGCAATAATAATTTTATCTGTTTTTTATATTACGAAAACGAAAGATAATTAAAGTTTTAATATGAATTTCTCAATTAATTAATTCTGCACACTAAGACTTCTGTTTATGTTTTTAGATAATACCAAGTATAAACTATTACTATATTTCCAAACTGAATTTAGTTCCCCAAGTGTCGATTTTTGACTTTTTCAGTAATTTTTTTTATCTCTAAAACTATGATAGTTATAAAACTGAAATGTGGATATAATCTTCTCCTGAATGTCAAAAGGTAGTGTACTGATTTTGAAAATGATTGAATAATATTTAATATCCCTAATAGGTGGTGAATGTACTCGTCGAGTAAGAGACATTGGATAGCTTTCCCACTACAGGCAGTGACAGATGCGCGTGTGTCTCCCGGTTTGGCCGGCAGATGTCAGTCCCAGAAGTTACATGCAGCTAGCTATCCTAGAACAAACGTTCGCCCACAACAAACTTGCTACGCTACCAGTGCCAAGCACATATTTTTAAATTTTGTAAAGTCTCAAAACGGTATACAGGAGATCCTAGAAATGTTGCCACTAATTTTGGATGGCTGTAGAGGGTATCTTGAGGAACAAATGGAGGATAGGGTCCTGTCTGGAAACGTCATGCAACGATGCTACAGTGCGTCCAAGTTACAGGTGCTGGCGCCTGCCACTAGGCCACTTCGGCAGCAAGCGTGACCTTGTATGCTGCCGGACTGTAGGCGGAACGTTCCGCTTCCTGAGGTTATTTTGTGCTCGCGACTGATTGCAACGATTGGCACTGCAGAATATGGATCTGGCTGCCGCAGGGAAAGGCCATGTCGCCTATGATTGCAATACTCCGTTGCTACAGTGGATGACCGTTTCAGACATGAGTTTTCATCTGCGGTTTATTTTTCTCCTGGAACCCTCTGAAGTCTCCAGTGCTTTTCGGTGGACAAGAGGAAAGTAAATTTCAGATGGAAACCCTTGTCAGAAACTCTCATCCACCTGGGCAACAGACAGTCACATTCATAACAGACAAGGCCAGTCTACACAATAGCTACCTCCATCTTGTCCAGCCTGCGATCGTGGGAATCAGTCGCAATCGCTGAATAATAAACAACATTGCGAGACGTTCCTCCTACAGTACATCAACGTACAAAACCACATTTGTTGCTGAAGGGTTGGCCTAGTGGTTGGCTGCCGTTGCCTCACAAGAGTTCCTACCCTCGTCTTGTTCTCAAGAGACGCTCTACAACACCTCGAAATTCATCGCAACATTCCTGGAACATCCTTCATAATGTATAACCACACCAAGACCTTGTCCTTAGTTTGAATGAACTCTGTCAAGCATCGACTAATAGACTATGGGTGTTGTGGTACATTATGAACATAAAAAAAAAGAAAAAGTACTGCGTGACACCTCTCCACTGCTAAAAAGAGTACTCTTCAAGAGCCTTCACCACGGATTAGTAAGATGTTGAATAAGAACAACTCTGATTCCACACACATTCATCTACACCCGCATTCTCCTGGTTGACAGACACTGGCCAGGAAGCCACCCAGTCTAGGCACCATCGTGGCTGAATTTTCTGTGCTATTTGTGATGTACCTCAAGTATTTTATTTCCTTGGCATTAACCGTTTCAGATGCAGGTTCCCAATCCGCCCCCTGGGGTGGCAACATGTAGGAATATGGCAAACCACGAACAGAGTTCTCTTGCAAACGTCCGTACAAAACTTCCTGATTCCTTGGAACCTTCTACAGAACACACTAAAAGTGCCTGGTAAAAATGGTTCAAATAGCTCTGAGCACTATGGGACTTAACATCTGGGGTCATCAGTCCCCTATAACTTAGAACTACTTAAACCTAACTAACCTAAGGACATCACAAACATCCATGCCCGAGGCAGGATTCGAAACTGCGACCGTAGGAGTCGCGCGGTTCCGGATTGAAGCACCTAGAACCACTCGGCAACCACGGCCGGCCAAACGTGCCCGGTAAACTGCACGTCTAAACATTAGAGCCTCATAAAAAGATCTACAGCTTGTGTTTCTCGCACAGTTTGATAAGTGTCATGCCATTATTTTGTAAATTTGTGTGTGGGAAGCTTTCCCACTGTTCTCTCTGCTAGTTTATGGGTTGATAATTCTATCTCATCCTTGGGGATAATAGGCAAAGGCCCTTTAATTTATAGGGATACAATCCTGGCTCAGTTGTGGGTCATATCTGGAAGTGGAGCACCCCTAGCGACTCGTGTTTCAGTATTTATGTTTATAATACGCGTGTCTGAAATATGCTGGAGGGAACCGACACTACGCATCCTGCGGGGCTGTTCGTAAATCCGTAAGAGTACAGGCGGTATAGATCTCTTCTGAACAACATGTTGCAAGGCATCCCAGATATGCTCAATAATGTTCATGTCTGGGGAGTTTGGTTGACAGCGGAAGTGTTTAATCTCAGAAGAGTGTTCCTGGAGCCGCTCTGTAGCAACTCTGGGCGTGTGGCGTATCGCATTGTCCTGCTGGAATTGCCCACGTCCGTCGTAATGCACAATGGACATGAATGGATGCAGGTGATCAGACATGTATGTCATATGTCAGAGTCGTATCTGTACGTATCAAGGCGCCCATTTCACTTCAACTGCACACGCCCCACGCCGTTACAGAGCCTCCACCAGTTTGAACAGTCCCCTGCTGACATGAAAGTCCATGGATTCATGAGATTGTCTCCAGGCAACATGTTTCCAGTCATCAACAGTCCAATGTCGATGTTGACCGCGCTGCTGCTACGGTGGCAGGTTCGAATACTGACTCGGGCATGGATGTGTGTGATGTCCTTAGGTTAGTTAGGATTAAGTAGTTCTAAGTCTAGGGGAGTGATGACCTCAGATGTTAAGTCCCATAGTACTTAGAGCCATTTGAACCATTTTGAATTCGATGTTGACGGGCCTAGGCAAGGTGTAAAGCATAGTGTCGTGCAGTGATGAAGAGTAAACGAGTGAGGTTTCAGCTCTGAATGCCCTTATCGACTTGTTGATGTCCCAGCAACGAAATCTGCAGCAATTTGCCGAAGGGCTGCACTTATGTCGCCTTCTCTTCAGTCGCCGTTGGTCCTGTACTTGCAGGATTTCTGCCGGCCGCAATGATGTCGGACATTCGATGTTTTACCGGACTCCTGAAATTCACGGTATACTCGTGAAATGGTGGTACGGGAAAATCGACACTTCATCGGTGCCCCCGAAATGCTTTGCCTCATCGCACGTTCGCCGACTATAACACCACGTTCAAACTCTCTTACATCTTGATAACCTGCTATTGTAGCAGCAGTAACCAATATAACAATTCCGCCAGATATTTTCTATCTTATACAGGCTTTGCCGACCGCAGCGATGTATTCAGCCCATTTATACACTCCTGGAAATGGAAAAAAGAACACATTGACACCGGTGTGTCAGACCCACCATACTTGCTTCGGACACTGCGAGAGGGCTGTACAAGCAATGATCACACGCACGGCACAGCGGACACACCAGGAACCGCGGTGTTGACCGTCGAATGGCGCTAGCTGCGCAGCATTTGTGCACCGCCGCCGTCAGTGTCAGCCAGTTTGCCGTGGCATACGGAGCTCCATCGCAGTCTTTAACACTGGTAGCATGCCGCGACAGCGTGGACGTGAACCGTATGTGCAGTTGACGGACTTTGAGCGAGGGCGTATAGTGGGCATGCGGGAGGCCGGGTGGACGTACCGCCGAATTGCTCAACACGTGGGGCGTGAGGTCTCCACAGTACATCGATGTTGTCGCCAGTGGTCGGCGGAAGGTGCACGTGCCCGTCGACCTGGGACCGGACCGCAGCGACGCACGGATGCACGCCAAGACCGTAGGATCCTACGCAGTGCCGTAGGGGACCGCACCGCCACTTCCCAGCAAATTAGGGACACTGTTGCTCCTGGGGTATCGGCGAGGACCATTCGCAACCGTCTCCATGAAGCTGGGCTACGGTCCCGCACACCGTTAGGCCGTCTTCCGCTCACGCCCCAACATCGTGCAGCCCGCCTCCAGTGGTGTCGCGACAGGCGTGAATGGAGGGACGAATGGAGACGTGTCGTCTTCAGCGATGAGAGTCGCTTCTGCCTTGGTGCCAATGATGGTCGTATGCGTGTTTGGCGCCGTGCAGGTGAGCGCCACAATCAGGACTGCATACGACCGAGGCACACGGGGCCAACACCCGGCATCATGGTGTGGGGAGCGATCTCCTACACTGGCCGTACACCACTGGTGATCGTCGAGGGGACACTGAATAGTGCACGGTACATCCAAACCGTCATCGAACCCATCGTTCTACCATTCCTAGACCGGCAAGGGAACTTGCTGTTCCAACAGGACTATGCACGTCCGCATGTATCCCGTGCCACCCAACGTGCTCTAGAAGGTGTAAGTCAACTACCCTGGCCAGCAAGATCTCCGGATCTGTCCCCCATTGAGCATGTTTGGGACTGGATGAAGCGTCGTCTCACGCGGTCTGCACGTCCAGCACGAACGCTGGTCCAACTGAGGCGCCAGGTGGAAATGGCATGGCAAGCCGTTCCACAGGACTACATCCAGCATCTCTACGATCGTCTCCATGGGAGAATAGCAGCCTGCATTGCTGCGAAAGGTGGATATACACTGTACTAGTGCCGACATTGTGCATGCTCTGTTGCCTGTGTCTATGTGCCTGTGGTTCTGTCAGTGTGATCATGTGATGTATCTGACCCCAGGAATGTGTCAATAAAGTTTCCCCTTCCCGGGACAATGAATTCACGGTGTTCTTATTTCAATTTCCAGGAGTGTATATGTCTGTATTTGAATATGCATGCCTATACCAGTTTCTTTGGAGCTTCAGTGTAAAATTTGTGTAGACTCTATATTAAACATTTCTTCTATTAAGATATTTTTCTCTGCATTCTTGTTCCTTCCTTCATCCAATGTGATACCTGACATGAGTAAGCTGTGATCACTTCTGGAAAGGCAGGACGCGTTGAATTGTCAGCAGTGGAAGGTGACGGCGGTTTCACCGGTCAAATGTAACTTCATCATTTACTAAGAGAAACTAAAACTGAACTTTATACGACATTGTAAGGGCGAATTCATGCGAATTCACACTGGCTGCTCACAACAGAAGTATCTCGAAATATGTGCTTTACATTTGGCTGTAAGGCAACAAATCTTTAATCTTACGAGTGTAACTGAGTTCTGAATCTATGGCTGTAATCTCCCACGCACATTATTAAAAAAAACAAATAATAAACTCAGACATAAACATATTATTAATTCACAGTGATAAACGTTAACTGATAAACTGAGTGCTAATGGCGAATATTAAAACTTAAAATATTAAGACAAATATTTCAAGAATTCTTCAAAGTGAATATTCACGCAAAACCTTGCACTACATCATACATGGGCTGCACATCAGTTAGGTTGGACACATCGAAAAGCTTGCATACTTCTGCGCAAGTGGCGCGCTAACTTTACATATTCGTAGAGACATCTACACAATTACATAAATGGCGTGTACCCCAATTAAATTGAGTCACATGGAAATCTGCACCACAGAGACACATGATTAGAGTCATAAATACTTTACGCAATGATCCACAGTTCACAAACAGGAGCGAACGAAGACGAAACGTTATACGTAAGGCTCCCTGTCTTATACGAGAAACCAGTGAACAGACATATACAGCTTAACAAGACAGAGACTCACGTGCGGTAGGAAACGCCAACAAAAGTCCATGTACAACAAGAACATGAAGTAGAAGATAGCTACAACACCAAACATATACACAACTCCGTGCGAAACACAATAATGACAAAACACCGTCACTCACAAACATGATCGACCTGTAACAGCCTCAGCTTAGCACTGTTTCATTGTCCCGGAGGCACAATACTCCAGTCACAGAGTAACCAGAAATTAGCAAGGCAACACCATACAACCGTTGCTAGTGAATCCATACCGTCCATATGGGCGCGGTATGTGATACTAGGCACCACGGTTGTAAGGTGTCAGGCAAATCCAACACCTTCCATGAAAACCCTGACATGACAAGCAAATCCAGTAGTATGTCACATAGCTCTGAATAAATCGTGACATTAAATTAACCAGAGTAATACGAGTAACGAGTAAGCAAATGGAATACCACAAACTAACACAAGAATCTCTAAATGCATGTCATGCCTTCCCACCGTGAGACAGACGCAGTTCCGAGGGGAGAAACGAGAACAGAAGCCGAGAGCAGAACCGTGTTAAGCTGAAGGCCCTACGATGAGGTACGGACACCCACGTCGCCAACTAACCGCTAGGACCACCCCAGACGCAAGTTTCAGCGTGAGACTTTTTCGCGTCTCTGTTACGTCAGGACCACCCCCCAGCCCATGTTAAAAGCTAGAGCCCTCCAGAAGAACAGTATAGATCTTACGATAACACAAAAAGGGCCACCCCCAGCCGCAAGTTTTAGCGTGAGACTTTTTCGTGTCTCTGTTACGTCAGGACAACCCCCCCCCCCCAACCCATGTTAAAAGATAGAGCCCTCCAGTAGAACAGTATGGATCTTACGATTACACTAAAAAGGACCACACCAGCTGCAAGTTTTAGTGTGAGACTTTTTCGCATCTCTGTTACGTTGCAAACTTTAAAAACATTGCCCCACCACGAAAAGTATAACGTTTTTCATTGGATAGACAGCATTTTTGTAGGCGGAGCTTAAGGTTAACATTGAGACTCTGATTGGTCAGATGAAAACACAGCCAGATAGTTTTTAAACCAACTTCAGTAAATTGTAGTAAGGAGAAGTTAGCAGAGAGTTGCTTCCGAGACGGCGAGGTGAGCGGAGCTGTGCTGCCTGCCGCCCCCTGACGAACACCGACAAGGTAATGAACGCACGCGATGCCGCATAACAGCGCATAAAGCTTCACTCGGAACTGCAGAAGTTTCATCTGTTACACCCCCTTTTTGCGTAATACTAGTGTCGATAGTCAATTAAAGCTCATGGTGTTCACATTTGCCACTTGTAGTAAAAATCTGAACGCGATGATTTTTCTGTTATATAGTTATTGAGAAGCCACATCAGCCACTGTAATTTACGACAAGTTAGATAAGTAATTAAAGATAACTGACGGTCACTGTAGACCATTTTGATAGTTTTCTCTTTTGTGAAACTTAACTTAAACCTAGATTATAGATGTGATATGGCATCCGTCATACTTCGATCCATTGTAGAACTTGGAAACCCATTCAGGGAATATTCGCTCACTTTTTTGTTGAACGCAGTTGGTTTTTACCATCCTGTATTAAAACATTTCCTTTTATCAATAGTGCAATTTATAAACAATGTTTTGTGAGTAGAATAAAATTTCCCATGGTAAACATAACTGCTTTTTCGACGTTATTTTACCAGCTAAATAAAAATAGGAAAGCCTTGAACCCCTTCCACTAAATTTAGTTAGTATTAAGATTCTTTTACAGGGAGTGCAGTGGAGCTGACGCTGAAAACATTAAGTATTTAGTTATATCATCGCTAGTCTCACTGAACTCTTCTGAATTCTACATGTCATGTGTGGTCCGACGTCTCCTTTCCAGCAACAGGTCCCAGGTTCAAACTAGTCAATTCCCTAAAAAAAAAACACGCTCAGAACGTCGTTGCGCGAAAGTGGTAGGGAGACACGATATAGAACAAACAGACACCACGCAGAATGTTAGAAAATGGCGACCCTGCCAGGATGGTAAAATACCATCATTGAAGGTCGACCACATGCCTAGCTAGGTCAGAAACATATCCTGTTGAAAAATTTTCGTAATATAATTTTGTTTAATATTATAAATAGTCGAAAACAGTAACTGCAGCGATAGATAGTAAAACTATTCAATAGATAGTGAGACATTCTAGCAGGGACCATAGCATAATTAAGTTATGGATTTTAATATTGTTACAATTAAGTTTTCTCTGCAATGTAAGCGCACGGGTGGCGTATACATCGTTGACAAGTTGGTTCTGACCCAACAAGTAAGTGAATGGTTTGTCAAGTCGTGTGAACTAAAAGTTTATGAAACGCGTGAGATCGTATGAGCGCATGTTGACTCGAAGTAAGGCACGTGAATTGCTTTTAAAACAGAAAATAAGGGATTCAGAAAGATTAACAATGGCAAATCGAGACCTTGACCGAATTGAGGTAGAGACCCAGCATGAAAATGGACAGAGAATAGAGGACAGTACAACAGACGATGCAGTGTCGCGAGAAATAGGACATATAACGCACCATAACGAGGATAATGTACGTTACGGCATAGAAAACGTAAGTCAGCATACGACAGAGGAGCAGGAAAGTAGAGAGACAGTCTATGAGGATTCTAACTTGCGCCTTGAATACGTAGAACCCATGGTACAAGTAATCAGAGCTCCCTCACCACAGAGTACAAGGAATGTGATCAGAAACGTGTCACAGCACAGTTCAATGCAATCAGTTGCAAACCAACAATTGGGCGAAAACACAGAGCGTAGGACGTCGGAAGAAAACGCAATAGGACCCACCAATCTGGCAGAATTATTACAATTAATGACGGAAACCATGACAGGACAAAATAAAGAAATTGCGAACCAAATTAAAATTCAGACTGCAGAAATAACGAAACAAAATGCAGAAACCACGAGACAAATGCGTGCGATTAAAGAACAAAACAAAAAAATTCAGTTACACCTAAGTCATATTGAAGACGAGGCAAAAGAATCTCGAGAAGTGATAGGAAACTTAATAACAGGTTACAATCAATTGAGAACAGACATTGACAAGGTACAAGTGGACGTACAAACATTGCGTAATGACACTCAGGACGAGATCAAAACATCACGTAACAACACACAGGGAGAAGTCAAGAAACTAGAGAAACAGACAAACGAAATTACTAGACAAGCAGCAGGTACAGCACGTGAAATCGTTGAAAACAGTGTGTTACACAAACGTATCACAAAAGCAGCGCTGAAAAGATATGATAACCGCATAGCCAAAATAGAAGCGCAAACGATGCGACAATTTCAGATATTGCGAACAGAGTTGTTGCAAACCACTGAAGAGCGTAGTGAATAGGATCGAACAAGCACAGAGTCTGCAACCACATCCGTATCTGTAACAGCACCGGAAACACAAGCAATTAACGAAGATATTACACATTTGCGATTCCAATCACAGGCGGAAAGTAACATACGTGAAATCAGACACCCTGCACAGCAACAATCACGTTTCGAAGTCATTGATGAGCAAACGTCATCACAAACACATGCGGAACCACAAATGTATGTTTCAAGACAGTTTTGATCGTGCAATGAAGCAGCAATGTTAGCCAGACAAGATACCGAACCAATACCTGACAATGGAAAGCCAGGTCGCGAAGAATACAGTGCAATGCATTCAGCTACACGTTCACAACCGATGGAAGAAAATTATTGCGTACCACTCCTACGATACTACGCAAGGGTAGGCGAAAGTTACAGTGGACAATTTCCAATGGATCTACCACAACCGGAAAGAACGACGGGAGAAATGATCAGAAACAAAAGTGGCGAAGAATCGCGAATTTCATATAGAACTATGACGAAGTACTACAACGATCATTTCCTCACATTCAGAAAATTGCAACACTTTCGAGGAGGAAACTCATTACATCCACGAACTTTTATTGATCAATTCCGAGTAGGATTACCAGAACACTGGACGCTAGCACACAAATTAGACTTTATATGTGCACACATGTCAGGAACAGTCGCAGAAACCATGCAGAATGTTGCAGCGACATGCCGATCGTACGAAGATTTCAGAGAGAAGTTTCTCTCACGATATTGGTCCAGCGAAGCACAGAACAGAGTGAAGTACGAATTATTACAGAACCCATATTTTGAAAATTCAGGAGAGAAGAGTCCCGTGAAATTTTTCGAATTAGTGGCAAAGAAAAATCAATGCTTAAATGTACCATACAGTGATGGAGAGTTGATTAAATTATGCGCGATGAAGCTACCATTGAAATACCAGCAATCATTATTAGGTCGCGAAGGCAATGACGTCGAAGCATGTAAATATATTCTAAGGGAACTAGAGCTCATATTTTCGGAAGATGACGCAAGAAAAAGACGAAGCGCACGTGAAAACGAAAGCAAAAAGCAGTGGAATCCACAAGACACAGTACGAAGAAACAATAACTACGAATCATGTGATAACTTCGCACCAAGAAATTACAATAGATTTCAACAAAGAACCGGTTATGGATTTAGAAGAGAATATGGCAATAACTATAATTCACCCAGGAACGGCAACAACTATTACAGAGGGAATAACGACAACAGGAACGGGTACTGGAGAACCAATAGACCGACAAATTATCAACAAAGAAACCACTAACAACAAGCTGAACAAGAAAAGAGAATACAGACAGAAGAGGTGGAGGTTAGACGACCAAACCCGATAAACGTTCGAATTGACAGCTAAGCGCCCATGCCAAAGAGAATGACGCACCGACCCAGGACAACTGCAGCACCTTGAACAGAGAAGTAAAAACCTTATCACGAGAAGAGAAGAAGGAAGAAACAAATCCGCAGGGACCAGATGAAAACGAAGACAGTAAAATAACAATATCGTTTTGGGACGAAATTAATTGGGAGAATACTGACGAGGAAGATGAATTACCAGAGGCATGCACAACGAATGTAGGAGGAAAGGACGAAGTAATGAGTATTGCAGAGCTATTTGAGATGGAAACCAGGGAAAGCGAATTCAATGAGGATAATGCGCAGTCGACAGAAGTTGAAAATAAGTTACGAGTGGGCACAGAACCAAACGTATATAATGAAGGAAGTTATGAAGCGATAATTAGAGCATTTAGATGCGATTATGTGGAAGTAGCGACGAAGAAGGAGAAGATAGACGAGGATGAGGAAAAAGCAGAGGATGTTGAAGAAAGCGTAAATGAAGGAAGAAATAGAGAAGAGGAAATAAAAGAGAGAGAAGTAGCAATCGAAGCTTATCCTACAGAAAGTTCGAATTCACAAGGTAAATTTCTAAAAAGACTCATGTATGATTCAGTGGAGGATTTGTTGATGCAAGAAGAAATTCAACCAGTTGTGAAGGCCATGGTAAAGCATATCCCAGTCAATATTTTAATTGATAGCGGAAGTGAACTGCGATCTCAGAAAATTTATTCATGCAGTGTAATGCCAATGAGGAATTTCCAGTTCTGAAAACACGTAAGATTAAAGTAAGAAATCCTATTAGAAACAATGCTGCGGAAGTTACGAGACAAACAAGGTTAACTCTTTCGTGCCAAGGTCAAAAGATCGAAGCCAACTTCGTGATTATACCTAAACTAACTGTAGATTTGATTATAGGTGCAGATTTTTTAAATGAGAGACGAGCGATAATAGATATGGGGAAAGGTAGCGTAACGTTCGGGAATGTCACACTTCTCTTTGAGCAAAAGCTAAAATTAGAAGAAGTACCAGTTATAAACAAACAATTAAGAATGACGCGAGATAAAGAGGATGAAGAATTAGATTGGTATGCACAAAAGGGGGAATCGCCTCAACTCATGTTAGAAGTCCATAAAGAAATTGACGAAAAATTGCAAGAAGTTCAGGGTATTTCGGAACACAGTGAAACAGAATTAGAGGGTATTTTACGAGATAAAGCAGAGGTATTTTTACCTAAGACTGGCAGTATTAAGCACTTTCATTATAAGTTTGAAGTAAAACAGCACAAACCATTTAGAGTGCCACCCTATACAATCCCATTAAGCTACAGGAATAAAGTATTCCAGGAGATATCTAAAATGTGAGATGACGATATTATTGAACCAGCTACCTCCACATATAACAACCCGCTCCATATTGTACAAAAATGAGATGGGAGCATCGGGTTTGTGCTTGATTCCAGACAGATCAACACAATCATAATCACTGAGACAGATCGCCCAGAAAAATTAGAGGAATTGATACAAAACTTCTACGGTGCTAAGATATTTTCATCAATTGATTTATGGAGTAGTTTCTGGCAAATAGAATTGGCCCCAGAATGTAGAAAATTTACAGCATATATCGTATTAGGTAGATGTTACCAGTTTATATGATTGCCATTTGGTTTATTACGGAATTTAATACTATACTCAGTCCTGAAATTTTACAAAAAATTACTTGTTATGTTGATGATGTGATTATAGCAGAACCCTCTTGGTAACATCACAACTACACATTAAATCAGTTTCTACAGATCATAAAAGAGCATGGGGTCACAGTAAATATAACAATATCCAAATTTCGAAGGCGAGAGGTAAAATTTCTAGGACACACAATTTCCGAGAAAGGGGTAATGCCCGACCCAGAAAAACTGACGACAATCAAAGAATTCTGTACTCCATATAATAACAAAACTTTCAGAGGATTTCTAGGTCTCACCGGATTCTATAAAAAATTTACTTGGATCGACTCTCTCGCAACACCACGCCTATGTGCATTGACTGGAAAAAACACACCATGGGTATCGGATCAACAAGCCAATGAAGAATATTTAAAAGTGAAAAACGCACTAAAAACAGCACCGATTTTAGCACATCCTGATCTAACACAAAATTTTTGTATGGCCACTGATAGCGCGAAAACACGTTTAGGAGTTGTTTTATTCCAAGAATACGAACAGGCAGGGCTAAGATCACATAGAGCAATTGCATTTGCCAGTCGGGTACTCACAAAAAGCGAGAAAAACTATTCAGTCACGGTGCTGGAAGCATTGGCCATTGTATGGGGCTTCCAACGTTTTCGATACTTCCTATTCGGAAGAAAAACAAAAGTATACACTGACCACAAAGCATTAGAATTTCTGTTATCCGCCAAACTAACTCATGGGAGATTAGCCAGATGGATGTTAATACTACAAGAATTTGACTTCACTATTACACACATACCAGGACCAGCGAATGTATTAGCAGATGCTTTATCACCATGTCCACAGGGTGCATCCAATAACATAGGTTTGGAAGCAGCAGAAGACCAGTTTACAATGTACTATATGAAACAAGTACCTTTCGAAAACTACATTACGGCAGCATTGAAAAACATAGGCTAAGAACAGGACAAGGATCACGAAATACTAGGAATCAAACATAAGTGAAGAAGTAAGGATTTTCCAGACATTCGACAGCACTATCTCATAAAAAACAATGTTTTATGTTTTAGACGAAATGTTGCAATGACTAAATGGTTAATTTATATCCCAGATGAACTAATTAATAAGTACATATGGTATACACATTTAAGTAATGGCCACTTTGGACCTAAGAAATGCTTTTTAAAAATAAAACAAACAAGCTATTTTCCTAATATGGAAAGACGAATTAGAACAGTATTAGTCAAATGCAAAAAATGTATGAGGGCTAAACACGTCACTTTCCAAACCAAACCACCTATGTTTCCAATAATCCCTAAAAGATTAAAACAAATAGCGGCAACAGATTTGATGGGACCCCTCCCACGCCCAAAAAATGGATATATTTTCATATTTGTCGTTTTGGAACTTACTTCTAAATATGTTACCTTGACACCATTAAAACGGGCAACAGTTCTTACTATAAGTAAAGCATTTAGACAAGATTTTCTCAGACAAGTAGGTCAAGTGGAACGAATAATTTCGGATAATGGCCCACAATACAAATCAGTGCAATGGCAGAACATGTTAAAACAACACAAAATAAAAGCCATCTACATATCTAAGTACAAACCTAGCGTAAATCCAGTAGAACGATCTATGAAGGACATAGGCACTTTATGCCAATTATATGCAGGCAAAAGAAACAACACTTGGGATATATACCTTAAAGATTTTCAAGAGGTAATAAATGAAATGCCACATAGCACTACACTACTACCTCCAGTTACTGTACTTAAAAATATTGAACCCCCAAACATGACCAGAGAAAATGATAGATTTCCTATTGTACCACGTAGACAGCACAAACAAGTCATAGCAACAGCACTCTCCAACATCAGAAAGGCACCCATTAAAAGAAAAGAAAGAGGAGATAGAACAGCAATTAAAAGAACATTCTCAGTAGGCCAGAAAGTATTTGTAGAAACACACCATCTCTCCAGCAAACAGAAACACAAAAGACATAAGTTTTACGCTGCATACAAAGGACCTTCATAATTAGCCGAATTGCTCATGATAATGCTGTGGAACTAATGAACCCAAGAACAGGCAAAACCTTAGGACTTCACCATGTGAGCCATATCAAAAAGTTTGGAGATTAATTTTATTACTGGTAAATAATCAGCACAATATTTCAAGATTATGTTGCAGATACGATCGTCAGGAGAAAGAAGAATGAAGAGAGAGGAAGGTGGGAAAAAGAAAGTAGTTTCAATAACAACACCAATAGTACCTTAGATTAAGGTGAAGGGATAAAGTGTAGATCGTCTAACAGCATGAAATACTAAAATGCTATACACCACAACACTACACAAAAAATAAAAAACGAATTTGAGGATTCTTTTAGAAGTTAAGACTCAAAATACCTTAGAATTGTAACATGGAAAGGGTGCCGAAATTTGTAAAGCTTTTTAAGAAGGCGTAAAACAATGTAGGTACTAGACATATGTTAGATGATTATATGTAAAACTTTTGTAAGAACCATTGTAAAAACTCCAGCAAGACGAGATGCAACGACCCACTAGTTGCAATGAGAGAAGTATCAAGAAAGAAAAGGACGTAATTAGCATGACACGATTCCTACAAGGCAGAAGCATCGAGAGAAAGGAAAGGACAGCGAGACCAACAGAAAGCCCCTGTATCGAAAGTGGGCGATAAATCTGCCCGCTAGGCGAAACCCTGCTGGGACAGAACACGGAGCCACACAGTGGTGGAGCCCTGCAGAGACGCGAAGGGACGCCGAATGCCGGAAGGGTCTCTGAGCGCCCCGACTCGGCGGAGCGAGCAATGAACGGCCGGACGAGAAGACAGCTTGGCCAAGTCACTACTGGCAAAAAAAAAAAATGTGTAAAAGTCACACTACTGCTATTAAACAGCACGCTGATGCATGAAACTGAAGAAAACTTCCACAAAGTGAAAATGACACGCCCAAACAATTTATCAGACTTTTACTAAGAGGAGAACTTCAAAGCGACTAGTTATCAATAAATATTTCCATATCCTGCCCAGAGAAGAACCAAGAAGCAAGTAAGAAGCAGAGAAAAAGCAGGAAGAACAGAAGTTGAAGATTCACAAGATTGAGACCAAGAAAGAAGATGGGTGAAGAATAGACGACATACCTTCCCAAATCCCTATCCTATTGTAAACTAGTCGTCTGCGAAGTATTACAACGAAAAACGACCGCTTTCAGCGACACATAATGATGACTTTCATGCATAAAAAGGCAGTAAACCACGAGATTCTGCACTCACAGCTCCATTCCATTATGGGACCTCCACAACAGCAATACACACTAGCAAAGTCAACGATGAACGAAGCTGTACATCAAATACTTGCCCACATCCATCTCGATCAAGTCCATCACCTTCGTGCAAAAACATTCGCCAACCTCATGTGATGTAGGAATTGTGCAAAAGAAAGGTGTGATAAGTCATTAGTTCTGAAATGGACAGTATATAAAGAACAAAAGTAAGGCATAATAAACACTAAAACTATATGCCACTTATTTTCTCCTCATAAAAAAAAAGAATAACTATATTTTACTTATTTTCTCCTTATAAAAACAAAGAATAAAAAAGGATCTTGTTGGTTGTTTTGCCTTTTTTTTAACATTTGTACCATTTGTTAGGATAATATCTCAATACTTGTGTTTGTATATTTCTTTGTCAAAGCATTTCTTCGAAATAATTCTTATTTGTTAGTGTAACAATATTGAAATGAGTGTCTAGAAACAAAAACATTTTACTTGTACATAATATTTAGAAAATGTGTTTGGAATAGATTTTGCTTAATTACTACATTTATAAAAAAATATATTTCTAAGAAAATCGATGTGAAAGACTCCTCACTTTCGATAACAAACTTCTTAAAAAACAAACTTCACACTTAAATAAAGAAAGGAAATAATAAAAAATTAATAATAACATAAAAATATACTTCTCTTGTCATTTTTGAGAATAATGTGGAAGAATATAAAAATATAAGTTAGTAATACAAACTAGCATAGAACAAGTATAACATGGCTGAACAGTAGGCAACAAAATTTAGATAAAGGAATAATTTTTGACTGACTTAGACAACGATTCAATCATTGCCTAAATTCAGTGCAAAAATTAAGTTCGAAGGGTGGTGATACGTAAGGTGTCAGGCAAATCCAACACCTTCCATGAAAACCCTGACATGATAAGCAAATCCAGTAGTATGTCACATAGCTCCAAATAAATCGTGACATTAAATTAACCAAAGTAATATGAGTAACAAGTGAGCAAATGGAATACCACAGACTAACACAAGAACGCCTAAATGCATGTCATACCTTCCCACCGTGAGACAGACGCAGTTCCGAGGGGAGAAACGAGAACAGAAGACGAGAGCAGAACCGTGTTAAGCTGAAGGCCCTACGATAAGGGACGGACACCCACGTCGCCAACTAACCGCTAGGACCACCCCAGACGCAAGTTTCAGCGTGAGACTTTTTCGCGTCTCTGTTACGTCAGGACCACCCCCCAGCCCATGTTAAAAGATAGAGCCCTCCAGAAGAACAGTATAGATCTTACGATAACACAAAAAGGGCCACCCCCAGCCGCAAGTTTTAGCATGAGACTTTTTCGCGTCTCTGTTACGTCAGGACCACCCCCCCCCAACCCATGTTAAAAGATAGAGCCCTCCAGTAGAACAGTATGGATCTTACGATTACACTAAAAAGGACCACACCAGCTGCAAGTTTTAGTGTGAGACTTTTTCGCATCTCTGTTACGTTGCAAACTTTAAAAACATTGCCCCACCACGAAAAGTATAACGTTTTTCATTGGATAGACAGCATTTTTGTAGGCGGAGCTTAAGGTTAACATTGAGACCCTGATTGGTCAGATGAAAACACAGCCGGATAGTTTTTTTAAACCAACTTCGATAAATTGTAGTAAGGAGAAGTTAGCAGAAAGTTGCTTCCGAGACGGCGAGGTGAGCGGAGCTGTGCTGCCTGCCGCCCCCTGACGAACACCGACAAGGTAATGAACGCACGCGATGCCGCATAACAGCGCATAAAGCTTCACTCGGAACTGCAGAAGTTTCATCTGCTACACCCCCTTTTTGCGTAATACTTGTGTCGATAGTCAATTAAAACTCATGGTGTTCACATTTGCCACTTGAAGTAAAAATCTGAACGCAATGATTTTTCTGTTATATAGTTATTGAGAAGCCACATCAGCCACTGTAATTTACGACAAGTTAGATAAGTAATTAAAGATAACTGACGGTCACTGTAGACCATTTTGATAGTTTTCTCTTTTGTGAAACTTAACTTAAACCTAGATTATAGATGTGATATGGCATCCGTCATCCTTCGATCCATTGTAGAACTTGGAAACCTATTCAGGGAATATTCGTTCACTTTTTTGTTGAACGCAGTTGGTTTTTACCATCCTGTATTAAAACATTTCCTTATCAATAGTGCAATTTATAAACAATGTTTTGTGAGTAGAATAAAATTTCCCATGGTAAACTTAACTGCTTTTTCGACGTTATTTTACCAGCTAAATAAAAATAGGAAAGCCTTGAACCCCTTCCACTAAATTTAGTTAGTATTAAGATTCTTTTACAGGGAGTGCAGTGGAGCTGACGCTGAAAACATTAAGTATTTAGTTATATCATCGCTAGTCTCACTGAACTCTTCTGAATTCTACATGTCATGTGTGGTCTGACGTCTCCTTCCCAGCAACAGGTCCCAGGTTCAAACTAGTCAATTCCCTGAAAAAAAAAAAAAAAAAAAAAAAAACGCGCTCAGAGCGTCGTTGCGCGAAAGTGGTAGGGAGACACGATATAGAACAAACAGACACCACACAGAATGTTAGAAGTTGGCGAAAACCCGTACAGCCTGTTCCTGATGCCTGATACTCCACAACATCTATGCTGCCCCGTCTTCCGTCCATGACACGGAAAAGTGGCAGACAGGCCAGATCAGGACCGCCCTCCATGCACAGCGGTCGTAACCGTGGCTTCAGTACACAAGCCGGCAGCTAACCAAAGCACTGCAGCGGACCTTGTGCTTTCTTCCGCGATCGTAGCAGGCTCCTGAGCGAGCCAACACTGCCCGTCCCCCACCTCGGCCACAGATAAACCGCGCCACGTTGCACTCGAGGCGAACACCTCTGATACTTATTGTCAGAGACGTGCTGGCGCGGCTCAACTTTCTATGGTGGCAGAATTTAAAAGTCCTGCGATCTATCACTGACTATTCTTATTTGCAACAATGTATTCCGTTGTGATTTCACAAAGTGTATGTATACTACACCTACTGGTCATAGACTGTATCATTTAATCCCACTTCGTTACTTCAGCATATGATGATCATAATCTTAACATTCTTCATTAAGTCGTTGTTTAACTCAAAGGATGACATTATTTCCAACACGATGATTGAAGTATGCTATTAACACCGCGAGTTCGTTTGACTACTTCAGACTAGAATCTTCGTCAAGTTGCTCATAGAAGGCCTTTCTTCTGGATCTTGATTTATAATCGTCAGTTTGCGGTGAAGCAGTTCCAGTTTTAGTAAAACTGTTCTTTGAAATATGTAATGGCATTCTTCAATCATATATTTGTATTTCTTGTGGATAAAAATCTCTACTCCTGCTTCAGCTCTTGTCTGCTTCTGCACTCTCTTATAGATGATTAGATATTGGTCACATTCATTCTGCCTTTTGCCTTTCTTTTTTGTTTCTTGCGTACTACATAATGAGATTACTTGATGTCTCAATAATTCTACAATTTCTTGATCTTCGTTAGCAAATAATTTAATTTTCCGTGCTCCATTCCTCAGAACATTTTCATACTTCCATATCATAGACCTGTTCCTAGCCCTGGTCGCCGTGTTTGTAATCCGACGTTTGCGAGGCATAATACCTGTAGGTACCCACAGAAATGAAGTTAAACCTCCAGTCGCTGGCCTAGCTGTAGGTGCCCCGCTAGCCTTTGATTTTGGAGATCTGATATCTCGTAGCCTTTGGTGCTCCCATACAATTAATCCTGCAACACAGTGGCGTTGATTTCTCTTCGGGGATTTCTTCATCCCTTGACTCTTCCTGTTTCAATCCCTTATGCTACAAGGCAGCTGATTTAAGGTTTGAGTTGGAGACAGAAAATTAAAGACTCCTTAGGGCCTCAAAATGTAATACAATTTGTATAAAAAAAGTGACCAGCACCATAGTCAACATAAGTTTAACTTGGCTGATAAAAGCACAAATAGATCCAATAGCAGTTGAAGACCGAAATGTATAAAGACAGAAGATACAAAAGTGAAATGTGAGGTCAGACAACGATATTCCAAACAAATCAGGGGCAGAGCTAAAGGTAGAAAGAGCCTCCACGAGAAAAAATTAGAAAATGATGGAAGATCCAAAAGAATGCCCAAATGAGGCAGACTGACTTTCGTGATGGTACAGGTTCTAGATGATATTTATAATAATGTTATACATAATTTTTATAACTGTTATTAGGCTAGCTGATAAAATAAAATTAGTTCGGTTCTTGGAAAGCCTCCGTTGTCTATAAGACAAATGATGAAGCTGTAAATCGTCTCCTACATATTCCCAACTGAGTTCGATTGGCTTCACTCGTAGCTTGCCAAGATTTGTCTGAAGAGAAGTAAGTTTCAAAACAGCCAGCCATGCTGGCATCACTAGGAATGTACAGTCCTGGTTTTAGTCTGGAATAATTAAAATATCTCATACACCCAATCCCTACCATACTTTTCGGGATGTTTTCTTTTGTTGAAAAACATATACCCAATCTGAAAATCCCCCCCCCCCCACAACCTACCCTACTACAATATACTGTGCCCCACTATCAGCTCACTGTGAATAACACACTGACACAAAAATAAGAAAAACGACTCGCCACGGAGAATTTATCCGAATAGCGAGGAATTTACATGTACAGACAAACAAATAACCGCAGTTTCATTAAAATTGGATGGTTTATTCAATAGAAAAAGCTTCAAAAATTGATCAAGACAGTAACGGGTTGGTCCACCTCTGGCCCATGCGCAATCATGTTATTCGCCTCGTCATTCACTGACAGAGTTGAGGGATATTGTGCCAGATTCTGTGCAGTTGATGCGATAGATCGTCCAGAGCCCGAGATTATTGGCCGTGGCCACAGTGCTCGAAACGTCCTCAAATGGGGAGAGCTCCAGCGACTTGGCTGGCCAAGTTAGGGCTTGGCTAACACGAAAGCAAGCAGAACAAACGCTCACCGAGTACAGAAGGGCATATCGTGTTGAAATGTAAGCCCTGGAGGGCTTGCCATGAAGGGCAACAAAACGGGGAGTAAAATATCGTCGACGTACCACTGTGCTGCAAGGGTGCCCTGGATGAGAGCCAACGCGGTCGTGCTATGAAAAGATATGACAAGTTTCGTTTAATTATAACTCTGAAAGACAAATAAATTGCCACTTCGTAACAACAATGTCGTAATATCATTAATTATTAAATGTAAACACGGTTTCCGTGGCTGACAGCTGTCAGATTCAAAGTCTTCACCTGTAGAGTGCCTTGCTCCAGTAGCGGACTAGCCACCTAACTGAGCCGGCCGGAGTGGCCGTGCGGTTCTAGTCGCTACAGTCTGGAGCCGAGCGACCGCTACGGTCGCAGGTTCGAATCCTGCATCGGGCATGGATGTGTGTGATGTCCTTAGGTTAGTTAGGTTTAATTAGTTCTAAGTTCTAGGCGACTGATGACCTCAGAAGTTAAGTCGCATGGTGCTCAGAGCCATTTGAGCCACCTAACTGTGTTCGATCGGATCTCAGAACTCAATGGCGGACGCAAAAACTTATGTGGGATAGCACATACTACACACAAGAGCCAAAACCACTGGTACATCTGCCTAATGTCGTGCACTGTCCCCACCATCACGCAGATGTGCCGCAACACGGAATTTCTGCCTCAGATTATCCTATGTTAGATACTAACTGAAGAGCCAAAGAAAATTGTACACCTACATAATGTCATGTAGCCCCCCCCCCCCCTGCAACACGACATGGCATGGACTTATGTCTGACTTAGTGCTGGAGGGAACTGACACCATGAATCGTATAGGGCTGTCCATAAATCCGTAAGAGTATGAGGGGATGGAGATCACTTCTGAACAGCACGTTGCTAGGCATCCCAGATATGCTCTATAATGTTCAGGTCTGGGGAGTTTGGTGGACAGCGGAAGTGTTTAATCTCTCAATAGTGTTACTGGAGTTACTCTGTAGCAGTTCTTGACGTTTGGAGTGACTCATTGTCCTGCTGGAATTGCCCAAGTTCTTCGGAATGCACAATGGACATGAATGGATAGAGGTGATCAGACAGGATGCCTACGTACGTGTCACCTAGCAGAGTCGTATCTAGACGTATCAGGGGTCCCAAATCACTCCAACTGCACACGGCCCAACACCATTAAAGAGCCTCCACCAGCTTGAACAGTCCCCTGCTCACATGCAGGGTTCATGGATTCAGAATGTTGTCTCCACATCCGTTCACGTCCATCTGCTCGATGCAATTTCAATTGCGATGGGACACAGCATCTCCGAGGAAGCGCTAAAGTTGGATTTTCCCGTACGATCATTTCACGCGTGTACCGTGAATATCAGGAATCCGGTAGAACATCAAATCTCCGACATCGCTGCGGCAGGAAAAAGATCCTGTAAGAACGGGACCAACGACGTCTGAAGAGAATAGTTCGACGTGAAGGAAGGGCAACCCTTTCGCAGAATGCTGCAGATTTAAATGCTGGGTGATCAAAAAGTGTGAGCGACCGAACCACTCAACGAAACATCATAGATTTGGGCTTTGGAAACCGAAAGCCCACTCGTGTACCCTTGATGACTGCGTGACAAAAAGCTTTACTCATCACCTGGGCCCATAAACACCACCATTGAACTTTTGATAACTGGAAACATGTTGCATGACCGGACGAGTCTCGTTTCAAATGGTATCGAGAGGGTGGATGTGTACGGGTATGGATACAACCTCATGAATCGATTGACCCAGCATGTCATCAGGGGCTGCTAAAGCTGATATAGGCTATGCAATGGTGTGCGGCGTGTTCAGTTGGAATGGTATGGGACCCCCGATACGTCTAGATACGACTCTGACAGGTGACACGTACGTAAGTATCCTGCATGATCACCTCCATCCATTCATGTCCATTGTGTATTCCGAAGAACTTGGGAAATTCCAGCAGGACAATGCGGCATCCCACATGTCCAAACTTTTCTACAGAGTGGTTCCAGGAACATTATTCTTAGTTTAAGCACTTCCGCTGGCTACCAAAATCTCCAGCCATGAACAACATTGAGTATATGTGGGATGCCTTGCAATATGTTGTACAGAAGGGAGGTCTCCATCTCTTTACCAGTTTATGGACAAGCCTGCAGGGTTCATGATGTCATTTCCCTCCAGCACTACTTCAGACATTGCTCGAGACCATGCCACATCGTGTTGAAGCACTTCTGCGTGCTCGCTGGGGACCTCCACGATATTAGCCAGGTATAGCTGTTTCTTTGATTCTTCAGTGTAATTACAACAAGTTTATAATGTAAAACTAACGACATAGTTTCCCGTAATTCGATAACTACTGCCTCTAACTAAACGCATCCCATTACAAAATTTAACTACACCAAATTTGCTACTAAAAGGTCCTGTTCATTTTTCTGCAGGACTTGTAGTTTGCGTGTAGCCAGAAAGAGATAATGATCTTCGTGTGGTATTTGAAGGCACTGTGAGTTGCATAAAACCCAATTGCAGGAGCAGCTGAATCATGCAGTATATCCATAGATATTATAAAAGTGGATGTACCTAATGTGTGTATGTTCCACACCTGCTCCTAAACCGCTGGAATTGTTTGATCCAAACATGGCACACATGTCCCTTACTTACAGGCTACATTCGCTGTGGGGTTAGGAACTACGTATTTATCACAGTTCAGGAAATATGGCGTCATAAACAATGAAATGCTTGAAAAACTGCCCCATCATACATTACGTTTAAACTTATTTCTTGTGTGTTACTAACTCTATTAACAATAAATCCCGCAAATAATATCTACATATGCCGATAAATGCACCTACAACGTTATATCGTTCTACCACAGATGGTTCAGGGAATATGGCTTTATAAACACCGAGATGGATGAAAACCTGCCGCATTGTGTACGACGTTCACATTTATTACTACTTTTCTACTAATTTTATTCGCAGCAAATTTTTCAAACAGTATCCACATATGGCGCTGAATTTAGCTACAGAATTATATCATGGCATTTTGTTTACGAGATATGACGTTATAAACACTGAGATTCATAAAAAATGCCGCGTTCATGTCAGACGTTTTAATACATTTAATGTTTACTACTGAAACACTCCTCCGATCGAGTCAACTTAATGAAATCCTTGAAGCCTGGCAGCGTTTTTGACAGCTTGCAAATGCAAAGAATAAACGGCTGTGGGTAAAAACAATAGCTGCACATAGAGCTATTGAGTGGTGTCGTCAGAGAGATTTTTGGAAAATCGCGTTGTAGACAAGTAGAGCGGTTGACCAGCGTTTAGACATTGTCCAGGATCTATGTGAGACTGTTTCATAATTTCATCGATGTGATTTCACAAATAAATGGAAATGAAAGTTTCCCGATATTACATTACAAACAAAGTTAATTTTTTAGCTTTCGTTTCCAACAGAAAATTGGCGAAATGAATACCTGGACAACGCTGGATATGTCATATGTAACAAACTAAAGAGACAAGAGTAGAAATCTTACTACGCATTCTGACATCTAAGATTTGCAGATTAATTCGGAAACAGCGATGAGAATCGAAACGTCACTTTCATGTCTTATGTAAAGTATGAATATTTTCTTTGGTGATCTTATTCGCCAGTACTGGAAAGAAATGACAATTATACTAGCGACCGTTTCGTCCCTACCATTCTTTCGTAAATCCACAAAATATCCACTTTGTTTGTCAGTCTCATCTGTGAAGGCAGCTGTATCTAGAACTTAGGAATAACCGAATTTCTAAAACTTAACTGAATAGTTTTTTCACTTGGTAATTGCCGTACTATCTGTTGTTTTACAAACTTAAACCAATTAAAAGCCTATCCACGTCGGTCGTGCGAAACAGTAAATCCAAACAATTGGCATTGTTGATATCGAATTTCCTTTCTTAACGAAAAGTTTCGAAAAAGGTTAATTTTTCCCAATTACCGGTTTCACCTCATTATTACTCATCTCTGAAATGTAACGAGATACTCTGCTAGAAAAGCAGACTCACAATGGCCTTCCTCGTTATTCTTCCACTAATGAGCGACTCCCTTTTCACGCTAGCCTCCAGCTCCCCTATTCTGTGTCTTCACACTGTCTCTTAACTTTCGTACAGATCTCGTAATCTTCCAATAAGCATTGTAGCCAAACACCTTCTCTTTACACTACCTCTAAACTAGCCTAATTACCCCAATAAAAGCAGTTTATTTCTTTTAAACTTAAGCCTAATCTCTTAATCTGACGTTTAAACTGTTATTGGATACTCAAACATAAAGTTAAACCACAGACGACTCACGCCCATTATCCTCTGGTGAAGACAGTTTCTACTGTGTCAAAGACAACACGCTTTACAGTGAGTTGACCTATCGAAAGATTAATCCATGGTGTTTTATTCTACTGTACGCCTAAACTAGTGAGAAATTAAGAGGTATTGTTCTCTTTTTGGAATAAGCAATATTTGTTTAATGTGTCTGATATCATGAAACTAGGTCTATTATCAATGTTCGTTTCAAACTAAGAGTGTGCTGGTCATAAGCTTCATACATCCTCTATAGTGGTCTGAGGAGCTAATAACCATCATTATTAACGACTTCCGTCAGTGAGTTTCCCTTTTACCGTTTGCTTATGTAATTACATTTCTTGTTACGCATGAAAACCTAAAATTATAATAAGATGCAAATGGTATTCGGCTTTCCTCGCCACTTTTTATCTAGTGCAGCGTCATTTCTCTGGAAAACCTCTAAATTAATCTTGTCGTAGAAAGACATTTCTTATACGACTTCCTATCTCAGAAAACTTGTAGTTACGACGATTTTGTTGAACTGAGAGAAGTAAATAAAGAATAAGTAACAACCTGCTTCACAAAATATTATATCTTTGGAGATTAACTGTAATGCATCCATCAACCAACAGCTCGAGAATGTAGGGTCTTCTTATTGTGGACAGCCGGCCGCGGTGGTCTAGCGGCTCTAGGCGCTCAGTCCGGAACCGACTGCTACGGTCGCAGGTTCGACTCCTGCTTCGGTCATGGATGTGTGTGATGTCCTTAGGTTAGTTGGGTTTAAGTAGTTCTAAGTATTAGGGGACTGATGACCACAGATGTTAAGTCCCATAGTGCTCAGAGCTATTTGAACCATTTTCTTATTGTGGACACATTTTCGCAAGCTCGTAGGAGCCTACTGGAAAAGTCGTTGTAGTTCACCTAAAACGTAAGGCATCAAATATATGCTATCAAATGCGAATAATAAGAGTGCCCAGAAGAGACAGTATGTCCTATAAAAACCTCCAGGAACCACCAACTCCTCTGTTTGCAGACGTCCTACATCGAAGCGCCCAAATCAGGAGTGGTGCAGAACACTTGAAATATACACAAAGAAAACTTAAGTACAGACTTAGTAAATCGATCAAGAAATCTGACGCCTTTACGCCTGTATCGCTACTGTCCTCAGTCGTGAAAATTCTCCAAACTACGACAAATAGCGTAAATAGTGAGTAAGCCGAAGATACAGTCTTTTTTACCTTAAAAACTATCGTATCTGTTCTGGAGGAATGGCAGATAACGCATCCTCTGTCCTTGGGGGCGCTGGGCATAACTGGTTACCCCCCACCCCCCTTCCTAGGACCTTCTTTTTAAGACTGTGTGTCGACCCCTCTGAAGTCTGGGGTAACCATTGTAGGTTTCTCAGCTGGTCATTCAGACCTCTCCACCGAAAACGAGCGGTTTCACCAGTTGGGAGAAGCAGCAAATTCAACAAAGTTCACGTTGCATCTGTATACATATATTACATTTGGTTATGGTGCAGCGACACTTTCTATCTGCACCTTTCTAGCAGGAAGAGAGGGGTAACGACTCACCAGATTTGAGGCATACGTGACGTCATTTTGTAGTCAGAGTCAGTTTCAAAGACCGCAGGAATTGCTATCGACATTCGTTAGCGTTCGATGGTAGTTGCTTGAGAGACTTCATGTTCGATTTCGTACCTGATACTTTTTTTATCGTAACTTGTGTTTTATGAATGTAACCATTTATAGGCAACGGTTAGAGCTTTGAAGCTTCCTGGCAGATTAAAACTGTGTGCCGGACCGAAAGTCGAGCTCGAGACATGGCATAGCCACAGCCTCGGGGATGTTTCCGGAATGATATTTTCACACTGCAGCGGAGTGTACGCTGAAATGAAACTTCCTGGCAGATTAAAACTGTGTGCCGGACCGAGACTCGAACTCGGAACCTTTGCCTTTCGCGGGCAAGTGCTCTACCATCTCTATTAACAGGGGAGCTTCTGTAAATTTTGGAAGGTAGGAGACAAGATACTGGCAGAAATGAAGCTGTGAGGACGGGGCGTGAGTCGTGCTTGGGTAGCTCAGGTGGTAGAGCACTTGCCCGCGAAAGGTAAAGGTCCCTATTTCGAGTCTCGGTCCGGCATACAGTTTTAATCTGCAACGAAGTTTCATATTAGCGTACGTCCGCTGAAGAGTGAAAATCTCATTCTGGTTAAAGCCTTCTCTCTCTCTCTTTCTCTCGAGCGAGCGAGAGAGCTGTCGTTGTCAATAGCTAATCACTTAAGCACTAAACATACAAATACGAAGAAATATTGAAAACACCGTTGACAATCTGGTGAAATAATCTACAACTATCATTCAGAATAAGAGGATTACAAAATGACACATTTACAAAAGACTTATATCATAGTTGCATTCATGGCATAAAAGAAAATTTTCGCGTTACTTCGTTCAGAACATTTCTTTTCCCAAACAAGAACGTTTTGAACTGAACTACACATTTCACCGCCTGTTTGTATTTCTAGTTGTTTTATTACAACGTATTGTACTTGTTTCCGAGGGATCCTCAATGTGAGGCGTTTTAAAACAGCATTTATTCAAAGGACACAAGTTACGAGGGCAGTTCAATAAGTAATGCAACACATTTTTTTTCTCGGCCAATTTTGGTTGAAAAAACCGGAAATTTCTTGTGGAATATTTTCAAACATTCCCGCTTCGTCTCGTATAGTTTCATTGACTTCCGACACGTGGCAGCGCTGTAAGGAGCTGTTAAAATGGCGTCTGTAACGGATGTGCGTTGTAAACAACGGGCAGTGATCGAGTTTCTTTTGGCGGAAAACCAGGGCATCTCAGATATTCATAGGCGCTTGCAGAATGTCTACGGTGATCTGGCAGTGGACAAAAGCACGGTGAGTCGTTGGGCAAAGCGTGTGTCATCATCGCCGCAAGGTCAAGCAAGACTGTCTGATCTCCCGCGTGCGGGCCGGCCGTGCACAGCTGTGACTCCTGCAATGGCGGAGCGTGCGAACACACTCGTTCGAGATGATCGGCGGATCACCATCAAACAACTCAGTGCTCAACTTGACACCTCTGTTGGTAGTGCTGTCACAATTGTTCACCAGTTGGGATATTCAAAGGTTTGTTCCCGCTGGGTCCCTCGTTGTCTAACCGATCACCATAAAGAGCAAAGGAGAACCATCTGTGCGGAATTGCTTGCTCGTCATGTGGCTGAGGGTGACAATTTCTTGTCAAAGATTGTTACAGGGGATGAAACATGGGTTCATCACTTCGAACCTGAAACAAAACGGCAATCAATGGAGTGGCGCCACACCCACTCCCTTACCAAGAAAAAGTTTAAAGCCATACCCTCAGCCGGTAAAGTCATGGTTAGTCTACTGGGACGCTGAAGGGGTTATTCTGTTCGATGTCCTTCCCCATGGTCAAACGATCAACTCTGAAGTGTATTGTGCTACTCTTCAGAAATTGAAGAAACGACTTCAGCGTGTTCGTAGGCATAAAAATCAGAACGAACTTCTCCTTCTTCATGACAACGCAAGACCTCACACAAGTCTTCGCACCCGAGAGGAGCTCACAAAACTTCAGTGGACTGTTCTTCCTCATGCTCCCTACAGCCCCGATCTCGCACCGTCGGATTTCCATATGTTTGGTCCAATGAAGGACGCAATCCGTGGGACGCACTACGCGGATGATGAAGAAGTTATTGATGCAGTACGACGTTGGCTCCGACCTCGACCAGTGGAATGCTACCGTGCAGGCATACAGGCCCTCATTTCAAGGTGGCGTAAGGCCGTAGCATTGAATGGAGATTACGTTGAAAAATAGTGTTGTGTAGCTGAAAGATTGGGGAATAACCTGGTGTATTTCAATGCTGAATAAAACAACCCCTGTTTCAGAAAAAAAATGTGTTGCATTACTTATTGAACTGCCCTCGTAAATGAACTGCCGCTTTAGTTCGTCTTTTAGAATGGGTGCACACTCTTTCCAATAACAGACTGACAGCTGAAACTAGTTTCCATAGTGTCTCAAAATAAACTTTTGTTGCTGAGACACCTTAAAGAACACTGCTGAATATATGCGTCATTCGGTTCAATACTGGCATCTTCAGCTCATTTTTCGCTTGTAAATCAGCAAGTCATCCCACTCTCGGGATTGATGAGGGTGTGTTAGGAAAAATATTTCGTACTACTTTTTAAGTACTCTTGCGAATTTATTCTTGCAACACGTTATTCTCTTCCTTATCAACAGCTCAGTCCACAAGAGTGCAGGACTTTATACACTCATAAACAACGTAACCTCGAAGTTAACATACCTGCAGTAATAAAACAGTGTAACCTCCTGTTCTTTCTAATTGTGGTGAATTTTATTGTTTTGCTCATCATATTCTCCACATGCGTTGTGAACCGAACCATCACGAATATCATAGACAGTTCAAAATGGTTCAAATGGCTCCGAGCACTATGGGACTTAACATCTGTGGTCATCAGTCCCCTACAACTTAGAACTACTTAAACCAATTAACCTAAGGACATCAAACACATCCATGCCCGAGGCAGGATTCGAACCTGCGACCGGAGCAGTCGCGCGGTTCTGGACTGAGCGCCTAGAACCGCTAGACCACCGCGGCCGGCACAGACAGCTCATTCTGTCTTCGATAAAGCGTGTGACGTCAAAATAATGTCAAATTTGCCTCAGATCTTGTGAAGTGTTACATGGATGGGCGTCGAATCCCTGTTCCTGGGCGTGGTACACTGTCTCTATCGCGGCCGCAGTTGTGAAGAACATACTATGGTTCAAGGTAGAGTATTCTAGCTGGACAGGCAATAGCTTGCCGCTGAGTCAGTGATGGCGACAGAGCTATGCGTCACACGTGGCGCTTGGGTCGCGCCACTGGCCAGTCTGGCAGTGGGTTGTAGCGAAGGCAGGGGCGTCCAGGGAGCGAACCTCGGCCCCCGAGGTCTGGTTTAGCAGCACTCGGGAGGCAACAGCCGCCAAACGGGCAGCGGCTAGTAGGGTCTCATTTCGATACTCGGGCCCACCTGCGATAGACGCGGTACTATATGCCAAGCTGTCCAGCTGAATGATTCTGACTGAGTATGACGGCTGCTGCAGCGCACGATGGTTAAGCAACGATTCATTCCAGATGACAAGTCGGTTACACACTCTACAGTGGCTGCCAACTTGATACCCTTGGCCGGCTGGAAGGGTACTATTTATACTCACCTGGGCGTTGCGTACTGTCATACAATTTTCACTTCAAATTACCGTGCTGAAGTGACATGCCCAAATGCTAAATTTTCCCCTAACGTTTCGTCTCCGGCTCAGGGACACATCCTCGAGGGAGCGCCAAATATATGGGCAGTATAGAGGGTACTGAGCCGTGCGTGGCTCGTGTTCCCGCCATCTATTTTACACCCTGTTTTTAACGTACTTCCACCTCACTACGTTAATTTCAATTACTACTCTCACTGAGTTGCTGCTTTGCCTGACTGTGACCGACGCTAGCAGCGCATATCGATGTATCCCCTCTCGTAGTATCTTCCCGGTCGTTCTCTGTCGTAAGGGAGTTCGGATCGCGAGTCCGGGTCTGCCAGTGTGTTGGAACGCGTCTGGAGCACAGTCCGGACCTGCCAGTAGGGGAGATGCAATGCGGCACTAGTGCGGTCGGGTTGGAGCAGTGACGTCTGCGTCGACACGGATCGCCCGACCATTGCCGCTACGCATCACTTGAGCCGGGCCACGGTCTTGGTGGATCGTTGGTCGATCGTCCTACCAGACGTCGCGTTTTGGCTCGCCGATCGTTCATGAGTCGGCTTTTTGTGTGTGTATCGACTCCCGATTTGTCTTCGTACGTGCTTATTTGCTGTCAGGTATCTTTCAGGTGTTCGTGCAATTGTTTGTCAGGTTGTGTGTGTAGTTGGCGTTATTTCCACTGACGGCTATTTTAGATGTTGTCGGCATTCTGAGTGTAGTCAGTCGGTTGCTGCTGACCAGGGAAGATATCTCCGCACGGTGCAGTCGGCTGGATCTGTTGGCGGTCCCTGCGCAGTGCCGGAGCATGTGTGGAACTATCCAATCGCTACGAGCTTCGTGGTTCACCGACCCAGGACGTCAAAGTTGAGTAGTGGTTTCGAGTACCCAAGGCACGTCCATTCATAGTGTGGTGTTAGTTTCGGTGGTTCGCTGTTGGGGAGGTTTTCCTGTGAGCAACACTGATTTTTTGTATTGCTAAACTTTAGCCGCCATGCGGTGGAATTAACTATATTGGTTGACTACAATTCAAGTGCGCCAGCGGAATTTTCTGCCTTGTGGTCGTTAGTGTTCCGGTTACCTGCCCTGGCCACTAACGTAATTTCAGGCAGTGTCCTTTTCTCACCTGTTGTCGCTGTCCAACACCGTGTGTAGTTTTGACAGCTTAATACATATAGATATTTGATTGTGGATGATCACGCCCGTAACATTTTGCGTTTGAATTCTCATGTACCGATTGATGGCAAGCAAGTCGTTTGTTGGTCGGTCCGTGGTTGTCCCTTGGTTGGATTCCGACGGATCAAGTGTAGTTAGGCTCACCACCTGTCTCACCTAAGTGAACGAGGGCAGACCGACACCCTGGACACTTCTGAGTGCTGTTGTCTTTACTGTCTTTCTCACTGGTGTTTAATTGTCTGTTTATAATCTATTATAGCCAATGATAAAAATTTTTTGGTTTTATTGTGCTTTATGTAATTAAGTTTGAATACCGGCAAGTGGATATTTGCTGAAAAGTTATTCCCGTTGTGTTGTCTTTTCTTTTAGTCCTGTTTCAGTTACTTAAAACTTAAGGCTTGTGGTTATTTTTTCAAAATTTTGGAAAATTAATTGTGGACCTTCAGCCTTGGAACCTTATTCTTAAAGTTACCTTTCAAGCTTAAACATTGCGGCCTTCTGCCTTTGAAAGGTTATGGTAATTTATTTTAAAATCTTGAAAATTTGTGGTCCTTCAGCCGTTTATATTGTATCTTGTTTATGTTTGTCAATCCACCCTTGCCTTGAGGCTTTCACCATAATTGTGATAATATATATTATAATTATTTATTTGCTATTTTAACTGCATTTTTATCTTGTTGATTTTTAAGATTTCTTATTGGTGGCCTTCAGCCGTGAAAGAATTGTATTCTGAAACTCGTAGTTGTAAAGGTTTGGCTATGTGCCAGTTTGGTTGTAAATGTGTTATTAAATTACAATAAATTCCAATTTTAAGGTGAAACTGACCCCAACCTTATTGGCCCTTTCCACAATCCTGATCGCCTGTTCTGCCCAGCGGGCGTTTCAGGTACCACAATCCATCAAGTGACGCCATAGGTCTAAAAAGAAGCTATGGTTTGTGCACTTTCCGTAAAGCATCGAGCCTAGGCGGGAACGCTTCCTTTTTGCAAAGTAGTTACTTATCGACAGAGTTTAAGCAAGACGCTTTCACGATTTGACTAGAGATTCTTAAAATCTTCTTAGTAACAATCTTCTGAAGTTTAACAATTGGTGGAATCCAAAATACAATTAATCTTTCCATGTTTGTCCTCACTTTTCATCACCACAGTAGCATTCGAGACAGTCTCTGGTAGTGCCAACATTCTCTACTGAAAGCAGTCGATCGTTATTCCGCAGCTACAAAGCCGACACCTACTGTATATTTTATTTGATTCCCCTTCCTCTTTCCTGCTAAAATTATTACAGTGTCAGTAAATCTTAATGATCTTTCTATACATGCGCTCATGATAATGCGATATTTTCGATATGACACTCGTCTCACTGAAGTTTAGTTCTTTTTTACCGTCTTGGAACACATGATCTACAATGGCCGATTTACCCGAATGTCCCAGAAGGCAATTCCTCTTGCGCTCAAGTAAAAGGTTACTAACACTTCTTTTCGTTGTATCAGTATATAATAGTACACAACTACAAGGAATTTTATGTATACCTGACGTAACCGAAGGATGTCGGATCCTTTTTGTTGTTTTTAAATATCTTTTTCTGCTCTTAAATATTCTTTTATCTTCCTGGTGGACCTGAAAATAATTTCAAATGAATACTTGGCCCAACAGTTTTCCAATGCTGTTTGTAATCTTACTAATAAACGGAAGAAAAACTTCCTCTTTAGGTGGGCATGATTCAGATTCTCTCTCTAGGGCGAAGAGCTCTATCTATCTCCATGCTGCATTAGCCACTATTCTTAAATGTCAACTTCTTCTTGAAAATTAAACTGTTCACAAACTTTTCTTGGCCCTGCCCATCAAGGTTTCTACAATCTCTTTTTTTCTGTTTGGATTGGTGGTTAGAATATACGTCAAGGTAAAGACCCTCCGTAGCTTTTCTGTACAGCTTGTGGCGCAGCGTCCCCATCACTTGTTTGATTACAGACAAATCCAGAAAATTAAGTTACCCATTACCTCCATAGTAAATTGCATTTTTTGTTTCATACTATTAAGATGTAGCAGAAGGCATCCACGTCTTCCTCACTACATGTCTATACTAGGGAAGTACCATTAGCATAGTGGTACACCTCGCTGCTCTTCTACTGGCAGTTAGGTGCGCCAGTTGTTCCATATACAAAGTGGCCAAGGCTGGACTGAGAGGACTTGCCACAGCCACCCACTCAATATGTTCACAAAAATCATTGTTTCTATTGGAAAAATTTTGTGATGAGGCATTGTCTGAATAACCCTGCTGTATCAGTTGCAAAAATATCCACTATGCATGAGATAGCTTCATTCTCTGGAATCATGGTAAATAGCGACACAACATCAAAACTGTCAAGAACATCGCTTTGGCCAACTAAATGAGCTGAATTTTTAATACAACTGCAAATTTCATCATCATAAGGTTGCAACAGTTTGGCTAGACACCTAGCTAACTCGTGGATGGGCGACCCTACATCACTCACATTAGGCCTCAAAGGAATCTGTGGTTTGCGCACTTCGGGTAAAGCATCGAGCCCGTTTTACAAAGTAGCTGCTTATCGTTAAAGGTGAAGGCAGACGCTTTCACGAATTGGCTGCTAAATCTTAAAACCCTCTTAGTTCCATTCTTCTGAAGGTTTACAATAGGTGGAGCCCAAAATACAATTAATTTTTTCCTGTCCTCACTCTTCTTCACCACAGTACTCTTCATCACGACAGTAGCTTTAAACTTGTCCAAGGTAAGAACTATCAGCATTATTATCCTTCGGCGCGTTCCTTTGTGCCTGTGAGAAATTACTGTCAGGTGGATTACACGTACGTAAGATTCGACACGTTTCCATCCTAATCACATCATCTAATTGCTCTGGAATCTATTGGACATGTGCCTCAATAACTGTTATAATAGCCTTTTAGGGGTGTCACAGCAAAATTTCCTCCTTTGGATAGTACAAAAATTTCAGTTTTATTTGAATATTTAACAGACAGGTTAATACACTTCTAAAACTATTCTCAAGTGAAGTTCCCACTGCGTTTTTCTGTAGGCTAGCATACTTCTTCTTCTGTCTATTAACTGGTACCTCTACTCTCAGTTCAATAGTCCTGTGCGTTAGACGATTACCTTTATTCCAATCACAACAAGGCATAGTATTACTAATAAATAAGTTCAAAAAAATGGTTCAAATGGCTCTGAGCACTATGGGACTCAACTGCTGTGGTTATCAGTCCCCTAGAACTTAGAACTACTTAAACCTAACTAACCTAAGGACATCACACACATCCATGCCCGAAGCAGGATTCGAACCTGCGACCGTAGCAGTCGCACGGTTCCGGACTGCGCGCCTAGAACCGCGAGACCACCGCGGCCGGCAATAA
Organism: Schistocerca nitens; assembly: GCF_023898315.1. Lineage (NCBI taxonomy): Eukaryota > Metazoa > Arthropoda > Insecta > Orthoptera > Acrididae > Schistocerca > Schistocerca nitens. Next base: position 474,617,644 of record NC_064621.1, on the reverse strand, counting down.
ATAAGTGAAGCTGTAATATATTAATGTTAGTTTTCACCAATACTCGTTGCGTCTGATGAGTACTCTCTCGTAACATCGCTAATTCCTTACGGTTGTATATGCGATGAGCTTGTATCGATCGAAACATCCTCTTCACGCTGCAGGGGCACTTTGACGGTTCCGAAATTTCTAAAGGTCAATTTTCTGGATGTGTCTGTAATCAGATTAGTGTACGGAACTCTGGGCCATAAGGTGTATAGTAAAGCCGCGGATGCTGATTATCACCTTGATATAAATTCTAACCGACATCCCAGACAAACGGGAGGTGTTGTGAAAAGTACAGGGCGAACTAAATATGTAAACCGTTTTATTTACAAGACGGAGTGCCTAATTCTAACAAGGAAATAGATCGAACTCTTCACCCTAGGGAGAGGATCAGGACAAGACGGGAACAACGGCCGCGCAACGGAAAAGTGGGTTAATCACATATGTAGATGTCAGAACATTGGAACTATTAACCCATCTTAACGTAATAAATTATTTTACAATCTCTTTAACAGTCGCATACTTCAGTCGCGTAATTGATCAATTAAAAAAAAAAGATTCCTTACATTTTGTATTCAGTGTTGACAATTTTCTCTTTTTGAGAAATGCTTTTCGTACTATTACCTGTTCTACAGCTTACATCACTTTATAAACATTACTTCCGTTATTATCAGTTATTTTTCTGATCAAATAAACAGAGCTCGTCTACATCTTTCAGTGTCTCACTTCGTAATCTAATTCCCCCAGCAACGCCAGATGAAATTCCACTACTTTCCATTACCTTTGTTTTACTTTTGTTGATGTTTTATATAGCTATCCATTCTGTTAATCTCTTCTTCAAAGCCCTCCACCGTTTTCGACGCAGTTAGAATGTAATCGGCCAACTATTAGATTTTGAACCAAAATTCTTTTTCCAAAATTTCGGTCTGTATTCCTTCACAGCTTGCTTATTGTACAGAATGAGTAATAATGTGGAAACACTACAACCCTGTTTCACTCCCTTCTCATCTACTGCATTTCCTTTTATGTGCTTCGAGTTTTGTAACTGCAGTCCGGTTTCTCTACAAGTTGTAGATATCCTTGTAGATGTTCTAATGTCAAAATTTAAAACAGCGTAAAGAAGAACCTTGCGCAGATGTTCATTTGTACTGTTTACGACGTATGTCCCTATTTGTGCCAATAACGTCTCGAAACCGATCCGGTACATGGGATACAAACCGCTGCAAATTGACAACAAAACTCTTATACTGCTTTCGACTCTTTCAAGCTGAGTTCATGAAATTTTTGCTGGTGTCATTTATTTATACATCGACACTATCATCCCAGAAATTGAATCGATGTACCTTAGCCGGCCAGTGTGGCCGAGCGGTTCGAGGCACTTCAGTCCGGAACTGCGCGACCGCTACGGTCGCAGGTTCGTATCCTGCCTCGGATTAGGGAAGGACGGGGAAGGAAGTCGGCCGTGCCCTTTGAAAGGAACCATCCCGGCATTTGCCTGGAGCGATTTAGGGAAATCACGGAAAACCTAAATCAGGATGGCCGGACGCGGGATGCAACAGAGATGGGAAGTATAGTGCTTTGTAGTAACGTTACCAGGTTACCTACAGAGTATATCGATCAGTACAATTGATTTATAAAACGATGCTGCATTGCTAACAGAAAAAGTCTAAGCGAAACCAAAATCAAAAGTAGGACAGATATGGGAGAAACGTTCGATGGATGTAAAAACAAAACTGTACCTAACAAACTGGCCAAGCAGTTTCAGGAAGCAGCGTTTCGTTTCAAGCCTCTTTAAATTCTAATGTATGACATGAGAATAACATGAACCATACTGAATGTCTTCTGTCGGTTCGTTAATAGTTTCATCAACGTGAATAATGCTCATTTTGCCACTCTGTGGCTAGTCACGGAACTGATATAGGTAGTAAAACCAAAACGTCAGCTATCGTTTAACAGTAGGTGAAAAATATTTTTCATACAGATGACACAGAATGAAATTTGCGGAATAGTAATACAAAAATTATACTGATAACAACATATGTTGTACTCCAGAATACTACATTTTAGCAACGAGAAAAAGCGATTCATCTGTGAAAGAAGTCTCCTTTCAACACATCCTTGCTCGTGATTCCTCTATACTATGCACACCAAGCAGAAATTAAGCGGAATCTTCAAAGAAGGGCTGCATGTTCATGGACTTATGAATCAGTATGAACTCATCATAAAAACTTCAACGGAGTGCAGTAAAGGACACTAATCGAGATTAAGTACCTATCAAGGAAAAGCTCATATGAAAATTTGTAGAACCTGGCTTCTCATATGGGTAAAGCTGATTCGTAGAACAGGCACCAAACGTTGCCATGGGAGCTCTAGGAAAGTTAGCTTGGCTGTTTGTATCGCCAGTGCTACACTTTTGACTATGCGGAAGGTTTAGACCATGTAGCTCTATTTGATGCACACAGAGGCTTTTTAAATTTTTAATAATTTTTAAATATTTTATATATGTTTGTGGATTGTAGATACCTTTGTACTATGGTTGCATGGACAATATGAGTTGTTTTTCCTACTGTACGCACATTATTTGGAACTTTTTTCGCTCGTTGGTTCACTACCTCAGTCACGTGTGGAATGGTTGGCGGCGCAGTACCCTCATAATTTCTAGCGTCTACATGCTAGTCAGCAGCCTCCCTGTGCGTAGTGGTCTCCATCCATAATCAAAAGCATGTACATACTATATCGGGTAACTATGTGGCTTGTATATTAGTTTGTATGGTGTATAGCTGTAACATACTCTACCAGTTTCACAGTCGTGGTCCTAAGATCGTCATTTTTGACTGAAAACAGTGATCCGAATAAATAAATATTGTTGCGTTATGGAGTGACTGTCTTTGCTATATCTTTCCGTTTAGTTTCGTAGTTTTATAGGAATATTTTCACCTTACTTTTCTTGTCAGATATCCTTCACTGTCGACTGGACGCTGTAATGCCTCCCATAAAATGAGAAGTGTATAAATAAAGTGATTAAATGAAATTTTTGATGTTTGTTGTTTGAGAGGTGAGACACATCACATTGTAGATAGTAGGAGCATAAAAGTGTCAAGAACAGGTATAATTTTTTGCTCTTATGTTCGTGTTGAAATTGTGCTTCTTTAGATTCATCATGCTTCTGACTGATTTTATGCTGCCTGCCACAAAATCCTCTCGTGTGCCTACCTTCTCATCTCAGAATCGTACTTGCAGCGTACGTCCTCCTCAATTATTTTCCGGGTGTATTCCAGTATCTACATTCCTGCCCCCATGACCCATGGACGTTGACATTGGTGGGGAGGCTTGCGTGCCTCAGCGATACAGATTCCCGTACTGTAGGTGCAACCACAATGGAGGGGCGTCTATTGAGAGGCCAGACAAACGTGTGGTTCCTGAAGAGGGGCAGCAGCCTTTTCAGTAGTTGCAGGGGCAACGGTCTGGATGATTGATTGATTTGGCCTTGTAACACTAATATAAATGGCCTTGCTGTGCTGGTACCGTGAACGGCTGAAAGCAAGGGGAAACTACAGCCGTAATTTTTCCCGAGGGCATGCAGCTTTACTGTATGGTTAAATGATGATGGCGTCCTCTTAGGTAAAATATTCCGGAGGTACAATAGTCTCCGGGCAGGGACTACTCAGGAGGACGCCGTTATCAGGAGAAAGAAAACTGGCGTGGAATGTCAGATCCCTTAATCGGGCAGGTAGGTTAGAAAATTTAAAAAGGGAAAGGGATAAGCAAAAGTTAGATATAGTGGGAATTAGTGAAGTTCGGTAGCAGTAGGAACAAGACTTTTGGTCAGGTGAATACAGCGTTATAAATACAAAATCAGATAGGGGTAATGCAGCAGTAGGTTTAATAATGAATAAAAAACAGGAGTGCGGGTAAGCTACTACAAACAGCATAGTGAACGTGTTGTGTACATAGTTCCATGTAGTCAGCACGTACACAACTTTCCCACTAGAGCGCGCCCCGCTAAGCACAACAGCGCAGGCACAGCACTCGTCTGTCTCCGCACAACGAGATGGCGCTGCCATAGAGACAGACCAAATTCTGCTTCCGCCGATCCGTGTATTAATATGTAACGTAGCCAATGAGATTGCTGCTAACGTAGAACCTTTTCTCCTCGCGGATCACACACGTGCAGTGATACATGAACGCGCGAGGTATTATAACGAGTGTACAGACCAGCATTTGTCTGCAACAGTCTGTACGAGTTCTACATTTGTCTGTACCAGTCTATAGTCAAGTTTCAGTCTGCACCCAATAACATTACCACATTCCTGTACATAGCCATGAAGCTAAGCCTATAGACACTTTTGTCAAGTATCAGAGATACACGTGAGAATAAGATTAACGTACCAATACCAAAGGAACTTCAGATTGTCAATTGTAAATAGCCTCCAGAACCAAGTTAAGTAATTTTTATGCTTGTTATTATTTTAATAAATGTGTGTGAAAATTAATCAACTTGGTCACCATTAATCTGCTACTCTAAGCGTGCAAATGGCATTTCTATTGTATGACCTAACAGCAGAAGATAAACACGACACGATAAGACCACGAGACATATTGCTGACACTCGCCTACTTCATTAGGGCGACAAGTCAAATAATTTGATGGTGTGTGTACTGAAGGTCTTACGGTACACTCACCATAGAACGCATTATTCTGGCCAAGATAGACACAAAGCCTATGCCTACTACAGTAGTACAAGTTAATGTGCTAACTAGCTCTGCAGATGATGAAGAAATTGATAAAATGTATGATGAGATAAAAGAAATTATTCAGGTAGTGAAGAGAGATGAAAATTTAATAGTCATGGGTGACTGGAAATCGAGAGTAGGAAAAAGGAGAGAAGGAAACATAGTAGGTGAAAATGGATTGGGGGTAAGAAATGAAAGAGGAAGCCATCTGGTAGAATTTTGCACAGGGCATAACTTAATCGTAGCTAACACTTGTTTCAAAAAACATAAAAGAAGGTTGTATACCTGGAAGAATCCTGGAGATACTAAAAGGTATCAGATAGATTATATAATAGTAAGACAGAGATTTAGGCATCTGGTTTTATATTGTAAGACATTTCCAGGGGCAGATGTGGACTGACCACAATCTATTGGTTATGAACTGTAGATTAAAACTGAAGAATTTGCAAAAAGGTGGGAATTTAAGGAGATGGGACCTGGATAAACTGAAAGAACCAGAGGTTTTTGAGAGTTTCAGGGAGAGCATAATGGAACAATTGACAGAAATGTAGGAAAGAAATACAGTAGAAGAAGAATGGGTAGCTCTGAGGGATGAAGTAGTGAAGGCAGCAGAGGATCAAGTAGGTAAAAAGACGAGGGCTAGTAGAAATCCTTGGGTAACAGAAGAAACATTTAATTTAATTGATGAAAGGAGATAATGTAAAAATGAAGGAAATATAAAAATGAAGCAGGAAAAAAGGAATACAAACGTCTCAAAAATGAGTTCGACAGGAAGTGCAAAATGACTAAACAGGGATGGCTAGACGACAAATGTAAGGATGTAGAGGCGGATATCACTAGGGATAAGATACTGCCTACAGGAAATTTAAAGATACCTTTGGAGAAACGAGAACCAGTTGTATGAATATCAAGAGCTCAGATGGAAACCCAGTTCAAAGCAAAGAAGGGAAAGCAGAAAGGTGGAAGGAGTATATAGAGGATCTGTACAAGGGCCATGTACTTGAGGACAGTATTATGGAAACGGAAGAGGATGTAGATGAAGATGAAATGGGAGATACGATACTGCGTGAAGAGTTTGACAGAACACTGAAAGACCTGAGTCGAAACAAGGCCCCGGGAGTAGACATAGTTCAATTAGAACTACTGACAGCCTTGGGAGAGTCAGTCCTGACAAATCTCTGCCATCTGTTGAGCAAGATGTATGAGACAGGCGAAATACCCTCAGACTTCAAGAACAATATAATAATTCCAATCCCAAAGAAAGCAGGTGTTGACAGATGTGAAAATTACCAAACTATGAGTTTAATAAGTCACAGCTGCAAAATACTAACGCGAATTCTTTACAGACGAATGGAAAAACTGGTAGAAGGGGACCTCTGGGAAGATTGGATTCCGTAGAAATGTTGGAACACGTGAGGCAATACTGACCTTAGGACTTATCTTAGAATAATGATTAAGGAAAGGCAAACCAACGTTTCTTGCATTTGTAGACTTAAGGATAGCTTTCGACAATGTTGACTGGAATACTCTCTTTCAAATTCTGAAGGTGACAGGGGTAAAATACAGGGAGCGAAAGGCTATTTACAATTTGCACAGAAACCAAATGGCAGTTATAAGAGTCGAGGGACATGAAAGGGAAGCATTGGTTGGGAAGGGAGTGAGACAGGGTTGTCGCCTCTCCTCGATGTTATTCAATCTGTATATTGAACAAGGAGTAAAGGAAACAAAAGAAAAATTCGGAGTAGGTATTAAAATCCATGGAGTAGAAATAAAAACTTTGAGGTTCGACGATGACATTGTCATTCTATCAGAGACAGCAAAGGACTTGGAACAGCAGTTGAACGGAATGGGCAGTGTCTTGAAAGCAGGATAAAAGATGAACATCAACAAAAGCAAAATGAGGATAATGGAATGTAGTCGAATTAAGTTGGGTGATGCTGAGGGAGTTAGATTAGGAAATGAGACACTTAAAGTAGTAAAGGAGTTTTGGTATTTGGGGGAGCGAAATAACAGATGATGGTCGCAGTATATAGGATATAAAATGTAGACTGGCAATGAAAAGGAAAGCGTTTCTGAAGAAGAGAAATTTGTTAACATCGAGTATAGATTTAAGTGTCAGGAAGTCGTTTCTGAAAGTATTTGTATGGAGTGTAGCCATGTATGGAAGTGAAACATGGACGATAAATAGTTTGGACAAGAAGAGAATAGAAGCTTTCGAAATCTGGTGCTGCAGAAGAATGCTGAAGATTAGATGGGTAGATCACATAACTAATGAGGAGGTACTGAATAGAATTGGGGAGAAGAGAAGTTACAACTTGACAAGAATAAGGGACCGATTGGTAGGACTTGTTCTGTGGCATCAAGGGATCACATATTTAGCATTGGAGGGCAGCGTGATGGGTAAAAATCGTAGAGGGAGACCAAGAGGTGAATACACTAAGCCGATTCAGAAGGATGTAGGTTGCAGTAAGTACTGGGAGATGAAGAAGTTTGCACAGGACAGAGTAGCATGGAGAGTAGCATCAAACCAGTCTGAGGACTGAAGACCACAAAAACAACAACATTCCTCCACAGCTTTTACCCTCTAAAGATTCCTCCAGTAGCCTGAACGTTATCACCTGATGTCTTTTGAACTGTCCTATCGTCCTGTGGCATCGTCTGGTCCGCATTTTCCATTTACTCCTTTCCTTATCGATTATCAGTCCACCTGATTTTCAACATTTTGTCTACCACTACATCTGAAATGCTTCGATTCTCTTACGTTCCCGTTTTCCCACAGTCCATACTTCACTATCATACAATACTAAGCTCCAAGTACATTCTCAAGAACTTCTTCCTCAAATTACGGCATCTGTTTGATGTTAGCTGACTTCTCTCGGCCAGGAATACCATTTTTGCCTGTGATACTCTTCTTTTTGTATTCTCCTCGCTCCGTCGATCATGGGTTATTTTGCTGTTTAAGTAGCAGAATACCTTAACTTCATTTACTTCATGATCACCAAATCCGATGTTAAGTTTCACACTGTTGCTATTACTGTTACTTTCCATTACCTTCGGCTTTCCTCGATTTGCTCTCAGTCCATGTTTTGTACTCACTAGACTGTTCATTCTATTCAACAGACCCTATAATTCTTCTACATATTCACTGAGGACAGCAATGTCATCAGCAAAACTTATCGTCCAAAAACTTCCACCTTGAATTTTAGTCCCACCCTTGAACCTTTCTTTTATTTCCAACATTCCTTCTTCTATGAATACATTGAACAGTAGGGTAAAAGGCTACATCACCCTCTTACCCCCGAACTAGGCCGAGAATTTTGTACTTGGTCTTTTATTGTTCCCTCTTGTTTATTATACATATCGTATATCACCCTCCTTTCCCTATAGCTTATCCCAATTTCTCGCAAAAATTTAGAACAGCTTGCACCATTTGGCATTGTCGTACGCCTTTTCCAGATCGACAAATCCTAAGGACTTTTCTTGATTTTCCTTCAGTCTTGCTTCCATTATCAAACGCCACGTCAGAGCTGCCACTCTGGTGCCTTTACCTTTCCTAAAGCCAAACTGATCGTCATCTAGCGGATCCTCAGTCTTCATTTCCATTCTTGTGTATATTATTCTTGTAAGCAGCTCCAATGCCTGAGCTGTTAGGCTGATTGTGCGATAGTTATCGCGCGTACCGGCTCTTGGAATCTCCGGAACTGTGTGGATGGTGTTTTTCCGAAATTCTGATGCTATATCGCCAGTCTCATACATACTGCACACGAACATGAACAGTCTTTTTGTTGCCACTTCTGCCAGTGATGTTATAAATTCCCTTCTGCCTTATTTCATTTACAGTTTTCGAATGCTTTTTTAAATTTTGATCTTAACAGTGGATCCTGCGTTTGTTCTCTATCGACTTAGATTTCTTCTTCTATCATGTCTTCAGACTATTTCTCACCATCTGTTCGGTCTCTCATCTACATTTAACAGTGGTATTCTCGTTGCACTTTTAATACTACCGCCCTTGCTTTTAATTTCACTGAAGGATGTCTTGACTTTTCTGTGAGCTGTGTCAGTCCTTCCGAAATTCATTTCTTTTCCTATTTTTTAAAATTTTGCATGGAGCCATTTCAACTTAGCTCCCTGTACTTTCTGTTTATGTCATTCCCTAGTGACTTGCATTTCTGTATTCCAGAATTTTCTTGAACGTTCTTGTACTTCTTTCTACCGTCGATCAGCTGTACTATTTCTTCTATTATCCGTGGTTTCTTGCAGTAGGCACATGTCTTGGTGATGAGGAATAACCTATATACCATAACTGAACAAACATTCAAAAATACTTCCGAGTAAATATGACCACCTCTTAGGAGACGGTCCATTTTCTGATGAAACAATACAGGTTGATGATGACTTGACAGTAGTCATATCAGATAAAAGGAAAGAAATATGGAACGACCTTATGATGCAGCTAGATATGTAACAAAACAATAGAAACGCTTGGAAACTGCTGGAGAACTTTGGGAACGACCCAACAGCTACTCCCGCAGTCATTCCTGATGTAACACCTAACAAGATAGAGCAGAAATTATTGCTGAATGGAAAAATTAATAAAAAATCTGTAGCCCCAAACAACCAAAGATTTATTGAGGAGAATAACTATTCTGCCACACATTTCTCTTTGGAAGGATTAGAGACCCCAATATGCTCAATGAAAATATAATTTCTGGGTTTGATGACCTGAGAACGGAACAAAAAAAATGTTTGCACCAGCAACCAAGAAGTGGATTCTTCATATGATGAACACCTGTGCTTCAAGATTGCATATGCCATAGATCTAAAGAAAAAACAAACTTGTGCTGCTATTGAAACCTGCCAACAGGTGACAGAAACTTCCGACCGATGTCACTCCTACGCCACCTTTATAAAGTCTTTGAGAGAATGATCCTCATTCGAATCTCAGACCACGTCGACCAAACACTGATTAAGGAACAATCGGGTTTTCGTTGAGGGATGTCATATTGTGAACGGATCTTGAATGACACAACACAGAGAAGATGGATACGAATGCAGGCAGATCACCGGTGCTGCTTTTGTTGATCTTACTGGCACGTACGACACCATCAGTCACAGGAAATTATTAACAAAGATATACGACAGCGCAAATGACTTCAATTTAATTCATTTTATAAAATGTGTCTTTCAGAACATATGTTTCTTTGTTACCCTAAAAAACAAAACAGCTGTTGGAGAACACGGAGAAGTGGTATCCCCCAAGTAAGTCTGTTAACCCCATTGTTATATAACATTTATACTGATGGCCGGTCAGTTAATCCTATCACAAGATTTTTCATTTACGCAGATGATACAGCAGTTACTGCCCAAGGGAGAACTTTTAATGAGGTAGAAGAAAAACTAACAACAGGTCTTAAAACACTAACAGGCTATTGTGATAGTAACTACCTGAAGCCAAACCCTTCAAAGACGTAAGTGTGTGCATTCCACTTACAGAACAGAGAGACCAGGAGGAAACTAAGCATAACCTAGAGCGGTCGACAACTAACGCACTACGATACTCCAAAACATCTAAGAGTAAATTAGGACCTTTCCCTAACCTTCAAAGACCACTGCACAGATACCAAAAGGAAAGTCTGTCATAGCAGCAATATTATTCGTATACTGACATGCAACAACTGGGTATCACATTCGGATGTCCTCTGAATATCTGCCCTTTCTTTGTGCTTCTCCACTGCAGAATATGCAGCACATGTGTGGCAGAACTCCAGCCATGCCAAACAGGTAAACATTGCCCTAAATGAAACAGGATGCATTGTGACAGGCTGCATGCAGGAATCCACGGTTAACAGAACCTACTACATCTTGGGTATAGCATTTCCAGATATCCGAAGGAGAACTCCAGCTGAAGTGGAAAGAAAGAAGCAGGAGACAGACCAAAAATTCCCCTGTTTTGACACGACCATCAGTCACCATGACTGAAATAGAGGATAAGTTTCCTGCCGACAACACAACCCATTCCAACACCACCTGCAACGCGTAGAATACAAGTCCAGCGTAGTTCATCATCAGAGGAATACTGGGATGACTCACAGAAGTACTTGCTCAGGTCACCATCTCCCATACGAGAGATGGAAGATATTCAATAGACTGAGGACTGGTGTATCTAGGTATAAGGCAAACATAAAGAAATGGGGTACATCTCAGAGGGCGAGTTACGTTAGTGTGGTGAACCACGAGACCACCAGCACCTACTCAACTTCGGGGAACTCACAGAACCTGTCTCGATGGATGATCTCGTTTGATACGGCATTTCGTATAGTGGAATTCTGGGCACCACATGGAATATAATCATGTGTATATTTTGTAATCCTTATATATATATAGGATTACAAAATATACTTCTTTGCGAACTCATTCTTCCTGATTGATCTCTTTAATTTAAACCTACTCTTCATCACTATTACATTGTGCCTGAGTCTATATCTGCTCCTGGGTATGTCTTACAATTCAGTATCTGATTTATAAATTTTTGTCTGACTATGATGTTATCAGAAATCTTCCCTTATCACCCGGCTTTTCCCAAGTGTATCTCCTCGTCTTGTGATTCTTGAACATAATATTCACTAATACTAGCTTTATTACAGAGCTCAGTTAGTCTTTTTCCTCTGTCATTCCTTGCCCTAAGGCCATATTCTCCTGTATCTTGTAAAATTTCTTCTACTGCTTCCCCTACAATTGCATTCCAGTCCCTCATGACTACTTGATTTGCATCTTCTTTACATACTGAATTACTTGTTCAATGTTCTCATATCCTCTCTTGGTTTCTTAATCTTCTGCTTGCGACGTCAATGTGTATACCTGAAATATGGTTCTTGGTGTTGATTTGGTGTCGATTCTGATGAGAACAAACCTGTTACAGTACTGTTCGCAGTAGCTCACACTCTACTCTACCTTCCTATTCATAACGAAACCTGCTCCCGTTAAAACATTTTATGCTGCACTTATGTAATCAATATCCACAACATGCTCTGTGCGAGTGTTTTTGATGGGCAATACTACATTGTTTTGAAAATACACGGCTGAATTTAATAATGACGGCATGCCAAGTAGTTACACAGACAATCACTGCAGTGTTATGCATCAAGCGCGCTCAACATTCGAATTCTTAGTGCGTGTGTGTGTGTGTGTGTGTGTGTGTGTGTGTGTGTGTGTGTGTGTGTTTGTTCAGTGTGCTACAAGGCATCCAGTGTCATACGACGAAAATTTTATCGTTCTAAGTTTGTTTTAGGGAAGTACAAAAATATTTTAAATCTCTCAGAGGGAGTCTTTTTCCCATTCGTCTCTCTCTAACACAATGCTACTCTGACTATGACGTTAACTAATAAAATGGAACACCTACAGCGCTCCTTACGATGTTATGTAGAATGGCTACCAGTTTCGCTGCAGCAGTGGTCCACCTTCTGGCCTTAACTGACGCTGAGGGTGTTAACTCCAATCGTATACACGATTCATCAGAGGCCAACACCTATGAACAAATTTTTGCAGACTCCCTGTGTCTCCAACCATCAACTAGGAAGCCTTTTGCAAGAATCATTCCCGTACTTGATTACAATCATCAGAAGAGTTTTAACTACTCTGGCCTGACTTTGTATAATCCTGATTGTGAAAGGACCACAGGCCACGACGAAATTGCCTATTTACAGGGCAAAAAAATCAACCTCTGCGTAGTTTAGACAAAACCACTTGTGTAACTCGGAGAAAGCAGAAAAGAAATCAAAAAACGCGGTCAAGCTAAGCAGAACGCGTACTGAGAACTCACACGGAACTTGGGTATCTGCACTCGTTGGAAGCCGGCTTACATAGTCAGTGTTAACATTTACATACCTTCGAACATTACTAGCACTATATTAGCTTCCATCGCTAGTTTATATTAGCATGACGTGTGATATATTTACAAAAAATTATTCGAGAAATGGAATGTCGTAATATGCTAAATATTTATGTCTGCTCCAGAAGTAAAGTAACAATACACAAACAAATAATCCTTATAGCTAGATATTTTGTATTTGAAAGGACACAACAGAATACACACACAGTGAGGACTCAGCCCACATAAATATACAGCGTGTCTGGAAAGAGCAGGAACAGTTTAAAAAATATTGTAGCCAAATCAGTAACATTAGAATGTAACAATATATATAATTTGAAAGATAAACTCGCAAGTAATTTTTCTTCATTGCAGGTGTGATGTGCAGTATCATGTATGGTCGCTGGTTGGTATGATAATCAAGATGGTCCTTTCATGGAGCTGAAAAAACCTTCTGCGTGCTAGAATTTGATGAAACAAATGTGCAACAGATGGCCAACAAAAATTTAGAATGAAGTACGGATAAGCAGCACTTACCAGAAAGTCAGTCTAGAGTTGGTATGTCAAGTTCGTTGAATGTGGGTGTTTGTGTGACAAGAAGAAAAGTGAATGCAAATGTCATGGAACGAGTGAGAGAAGCTCTCACAAAGGACTCCAGCAAAATCTCTACGCAAACCTTCACCTGAGTTGGAAATGTCGACAACGACGAAGTGGCGTGTTTAGCATAAAAAATTAAACATGAAACTATACGGACTACAGATAACACAAAAGTTATATCCAAAAAAGACAATATGCAATGGTTCGAGTTTTGCTGTACATTGCAGGTCGAAATAATGATTTTGTGAATTCTATCATTCTTTCGTACAAAGCAACGTTTCATACAAATGGGAAAGTAAACAGGCACAATTGTAGGACTTGGGAACGGAAAACCTGCATATCCTTGCTGAACACGAGCGCGATGCTGCGAAGGTCAATGTTTTTTGTGCCATGTCTCACAAGAAAATTTATGAATCTTTTTTGAAGAACAAGCTGTTAATGGAGAACCTTCCTTCAGATGTTGCAGAACTGGTTAATGCAGTTGTTGCATACAGAAGCAGATGACGCTTTGTCTATCAATTAGATGGTGCTCCCCCACATTTACGCCGTGATGTTAGGGTATAATTATCTGAATACAGTGCTACCCAATCACTGGATCCCTCTAGAGCAATAGACATTTTGGCACATATGTGGCAATAGTTCGATTATCGCGTCCACATTTGTAGGATAACACCTGGTTCCCACATCGAGTGTATGTAAAGTAAATGTATTTTAAGAAAAAACAGTTACAAGTTTATACCTGGAAATTACGTATATTATTAGTCTGTAATGCTTGTCATTTGGCTACAGTATAGGTTTTAAAGCATTCTCGGACTTTTGAAACATGCTGTATAAGTGTCTTCATTTTATTTACCCACCATACACATGCTAATCTTTCATCTCTGTCACTTCACTACAAGTAGTGAAGCTTCTCGCTCAGTTCATGGATTAATGTGTCTACCTTGTCTATCACCACAACATGTAGATTCTGTCTCTTATAGTACACTGTCCATGCTGCACTCACATTAATATTAAAGTGCCTTGTACCCTTAGATTCCTAATGACTACTGTTTACATACATGTAACACTAAGTATTTGAGTAATCTAGGCAGTACAGCGCCTAACAATTCGTTTAATGTACACAACTGGGAAGTGAGAATTAACTTCGCCTATATACTGGTAGCCTAAATATTCTCCTTGTAGTTAATGTACGAGTAATAATAGTACTACTCTTACGGTACTTTTCAGTCAATGCAGATACTTTGCCAACATAGAGTTTTAAAATTTTGTACTAGAATCACTAGATAGATCAGTCCTCACATGAGAGTTAATAATTAATTTAGTACAAATACCTTCGATGACATAAATAAGATTAATCATTCATGTAGGTATTTCTTAAGATCGAGGTCAACATATGACCTCTTAATTTCATTGGTTTTGGGATAGGCTAGGAGATAACTTCCCTTATGCAGAATCCTGAATATTTTATAATGACCTGTGTATAAAGGTGCCATTTACAACTCCGTCATCTACATCTACATGGTTACTCTGCAATTCACACTTAAGTGCCTGGCAGAGGGTTCATCGAACCATTTTCATACTACTTCCCTATCATTCCACTCTCGAATGGCGCGTGGGAAAAAGGAACACCTAAATCCTTCCGTCCGAGCTCTGATTTCTCTTATTTTATTATGATGATCATTTCTCCCTACGTGGGTGTCAACAAAATATTTTCGCATTCGGAAGGGAAAGTTGGTAATTGAAATTTAGTAAACAGATCTCACCGCAAAGAAAATCTCCTTTGTTTTGGTGACTGCCACCCCAACTCGCGTATCATATCAGTGATACTCTCACCCCTATTGTGCGATAACACGAAACGAGCTGCCCTTCTTTGCCTTTCTTTGCCCTTTTTCGATGTCCTCCGACAATCCTACCTGGTAAGGATCCCACACTGAGCAGCAATATTCCAGCAGAGGACGGACAAGTGTAATGTAGGCTGTCTCTTTAGTGAATTTGTTGCATCTCCTAAGCGTTCTTTCAATAAAGCGCAATCTTTGTTTCGCCTTCCCCAGAATATTATCTATGTGGTCTTCCCAATTTAAGTTGCTCGTAATTGTAATTCCTAGGTATTTAGTCGAATTGACAGCCCTTAAATTTGTGGGATTTATCGTATACCCAAAATTTATCGGATTTCTTTTAGCACCCTTTGTGAAGGACTGGAAATTTCAGGGTAAGTTTTCTACTGTGGTGTCACTGCCAGACACCACACTTGCTAGGTGGTAGCTTAAATCGGCCGCGGTCCATTAGTACATGTCGGACCCGCGTGTCGCCACTGTGTGATCGCAGACCGAGCGCCACCACACGGCAGGTCTCGAGAGACGTACGAGAACTCGCCCCAGTTGTACGACGACGTTGCTAGCGACTATACGGACGAAGCCATTTCTCTCATTTGCCGAGAGACAGTTAGAATAGCCTTCAGCTAAGTTAATGGCTACGACTTAGCAAGGCGCCATTAGCCTTAAATAGCTTGTATATAAAGAGTCACTTGTATCGCCACAATCTCCAGATGTCTCATCAAGAGCGATGTATACAAGGATGTATTAAAAGTTAAGTATATTCCAAAGATACGTATTTTCTTCATCACATTTATTAAGTCTCCTGTTTCAGACCTCACTCCATCCTTCGTGAGTTAGCGCGTGCATCTTGGCCGCCTCTTTCAATTAGTGTGCGTAGTGTTGGCAAGTCTGCCGACACTACAATTTTGGCGACGAGGATGGGAGACGAACCCACGCGTGCATAGCACTCTGTCCTACGACGAAATTTTGTCTGCTTTAGATGCCTATTTCAAGGAAACGGTTAATGTAGTTGCCAAAAGGTATACGTTCTTTCGTATCAAACGTACGGCCGGTCAGACTAATAGGGAGTGGGTTGCAACATTGCAAGGACTTACTAGGGATTGTGATTTTGCATGTGAATGTGGACTTCCATATTCAGATACTATGGTGCGTGATGCAATAGCACAGAACGTTTCTGATGTTCGCATACGGGAACAGATTTTGAAACTAGTTAATCCCTCCCTTCAACAAGTGATAGACATATTAGATAGGCAAGACACACTTGACTTTGCTCAGGAATCATTTGAAACTTCGCCAGCAGTGTGTCGCATTAACCGGCCTGCCGGGCGCGCTGCGCGGACTTGTAAACAGCCTTCGCGCACGTCCGCACCGCCACGTGTCCCGCGCAAGCAAGCAAATGCAGTGAAATCATGCCCGCGGTGTGCAACTAGACATTCGCGTGAGAATTGCCCGTCACGCCAAGCTATTTGCTTTTTCTGTAATAAGAAAGGGCATGTTCAAAGTGTTTCCCAGAAAAAGCTCAGATCAGACAATCACAACCATGCCAGGCCCTTTGCTTCGCGCCGGAATAGAACCAAGGACAAGCAGGCTCGGGAACCTTCGCCCATGGACATTCATGTAGTTCGTTCCACCCCGTCCGGTGCCACTTTATCTAACAGTGATTGTGTTCGTCCCACACAACGTGTGCGTCGACGTCGCCGGAAATCCAGTAAAGTCGCAAGTGCTTCTGTACCTGTATGAGTTCAAATTGCACGTGAAAGTCGCTCTTGTCGTCAGCAGGACAATAAACTTTTTGTAGACTTAGACTTTGGAGGCAAAGTGATAACATTCCAGCTCGATACCGGAGCTGCAGTTTCATTGCTCAATCAGGACACGTACAACCAACTGGGCAAACCTCCGTTGCGTGCCGCAAATGTTCAGCTCAATAGTTATTTAGGACAGCAGATACCTGTGTTAGGACAGTGCAGCCTTCTTGCCACATACAAGGGACAAACAAAACTTGTGTCATTTTACGTTCTTCGTTCTTCTACGGCAGTGAACTTGTTTGGTTAGATTTATTTCAGTTGTTTAACTTGTCAATAGTAAATCAGGTCCTCTCAGTGAATCAGACTGTGCCTTCCGCCAGTGTTTCTAATCTATGTGAGGAATTTGCAGACATTTTTGCACCGGGCCTTGGTTGCGCTAAGAACTATGAAGCACATTTGGAACTGAAAGTGGACGCGCAACCGAAATTTTTCAGAGCGCGCAATGTTCCCCACGCATTGCGTGATGAGGTCGCACGAACATTACACGGTTTAGAATCTCAAGGTGTAATTGAACGTGTGCAGGCTTCTCTCTGGGCCTCACCCTTAGTAATTTTGCCAAAACCTTCCGGAAAATTGAGACTTTGCGTGGACTTCAAGGCAACTGTGAATCCACAACTTGTGACTGCAACTTTTCCTTTGCCCCGCCCGGAAGATCTTTTTGATAAACTGTGCCCGGGTACATACTTTTCGAAATTGGACCTAGCAGATGCGTACTTGCAAATACCGGTGGACGAAGAATCCCAGCGCGTATTGGTGGTTAACACGCATCTTGGATTGTACCGATTCAAAAGACTGCCATTCGGGTGTGCATCCGCCCCTGCATTGTTTCAGCAATATTTACAAACTGTTTGTGCGTCGGTCCCTACTGCTGCGAACTATCTGGACGATATTGTGATCTCCGGAAAGACAGAAGACGAACATTTAGCCAACCTACGAACGCTATTTCAGGTCTTGCTACAAAATGGTCTTCGCTTGAGGAAGGACAAATGTGTGTTTTTTGCTCGTGACTTACCATATCTGGGCCATGTCATAAATGCACAAGGCATACATCCGAGTCCAGAGCACCTCCGTGCCATACAGGAGTTACCTTCGCCACAGAACTTGAGACTGCTCCAGAGTGTGTTGGGAAAAATTAACTACTATGCCAGGTTTGTGCCGCGCGCTTCTTCCATTTCAGCTCCGCTTCATCGCTTACGCCGTAAAGGTGTTCCGTTCGTCTGGACGACGGAATGCGAACGCGCCTTTCGCCAGTTGAAATCGGCGTTGCTTTCTCATACTTGCCTTACGCCGTTCGATCCCCAGAAACCACTTTTGTTGATGGTCGATGCATCGGAATTCGGGATCGATGCTGTGCTTGCGCACAAAGATGGATCGCATGATCGTCCTATTGCCTTTGCTTCAAAATTGCTCTCGTCTGCGCAACGCAATTATTCCCAGATAGAGAAAGAAGCTTTAGCTCTCGTGTTTGGTATTACTAAGTTCCATGATTTCTTGTATGGTCGTCACTTTACCATAATCACAGACCACAAACCTTTGACATCGCCTTTTCATCCGACCAAGCCTGTACCTCCACGTGCAGCGCAGAAATTCATTCGCTGGTCTCTTTTCCTCTCGCAGTACCGCTACGATATCTTGTATCGGTCCACTGCTAAGCACGGAAACGCTGATGCGTTGTCCCGTTTGCCTGTTGCTGAGGATAAAGCATTCGATTCTTCCGAACTTGCTTGCATGTTCGTTGATTCGGAAACCGATGACGTGGTCGAATCGTTTCCGATTGATTTCCGTCGTGTCGCTACAGCCACAGCTGCTGACCCTGTCCTTGCTACTGTTTTGCGTTTTGTTGCTACGCAATGGCCCTTGTCAAAGTCACAGATCGAGGATCCGCTGGTTCGCCAATTTTTTGCTCACAAGGAGAGACTTTTTGTACGACGTGGTGTTTTGTTGTTGCGTTCGGATAATGATCAATCCAGAGTCGTGGTCCCACGTTCGATACAGTCCTCTGTCTTACGGCTTCTTCATCACGGACATTGGGGTATAGTGCGTACGAAACAACTTGGTTCAAATGGTTCAAATGGCTCTGAGCACTATGGGACTCAACTGCTGAGGTCATTAGTCCCCTAGAACTTAGAACTAGTTAAACCTAACTAACCTAAGGACATCACAAACATCCATGCCCGAGGCAGGATTCGAACCTGCGACCGTAGCGGTCTTGCGGTTCCAGACTGCAGCGCCTTTAACCGCACGGCCACTTCGGCCGGCCCGAAACAACTTGCTCGTCAGCACTGTACTTGGTTCGGAATCGATGCTGCGATTACGAATATGTGCTCTTCTTGCATGGCGTGTGCCGAACAACAATCCGCCCCGCCGCGGAAATTCTTTGCATGGCCGACAGCCACTTCCCCTTGGCAACGCTTGCACATCGATTTTGCTGGTCCATTCTGGAACGCTCGATGCTTGGTTGTTGTCGATTCCTTCAGTAATTTTCCTTTTGTTGTCCGGATGTCTTCCACGACGTCATCTGCCACCATCCAAGCGTTGTCCGCTATTTTTTGCATTGCAGGTCTTCCCCAGACTGTTGTTTCCGACAATGGCCCACAATTCATGTCCGCAGAATTTCAGTCATTCTGCAAGGCCAATGGTATTCAACATCTGACATCCGCGCCGTTTTCGCCTCAGTCAAACGGTGCCGCTGAACGGTTGGTCCGGACTTTCAAGTCACAGATGTTGAAGTTGAAAGGGTCGCATTCTAGGGAGGACGCATTCTTGCTATTTTTGTCTTCGTATCGCTCTCAGCCCCGCGATGGTCGCTCGCCGGCTGAGTTGCTCCATGGTTGTCCTCATCGAACCTTGATGTCTTTGCTGCATCCGCCGCATCAGGTTCCAGTGCAGCGGCAGACTACTGCTTTTGCTCCTGGCGACGTTGTTTTCTATCGCAACTATCGCGGTTCACGGCGTTGGCTCGCAGGGCGCATTCTTCGCTGCCTCGGCCGCGCGATGTATTTGGTTTTGGGAGCCTCTGGTGAGGTGCGTCGGCATCTCAATCAGCTGCGCCTCTGTCGTCGCCTGGGTTCTGCCGCTCCCCGTCTGCTTTCAGCGACGGTGCCGTCCGGTCAGCGCCCTGGGGACCCATCTACTGGCTCGCCTCATCCCCAGGTGTTACCGACGCTGCCTTCCATTTTGCCTCATGGCGACGCGCCGCCGCCGCCGCCTCTTCTCCCGCCGGCGCCGCCCGCAGTGGACGCGTCGCTGCAACCGCCTGGCGCCTCCCTGGGTCACGCGCCGCCGCTCGCTTCCCGTGACCGGCTGTCCTCCACCATGGAACTCTTGCCCGCTCCGGACCAGATGTCGTCTTCGCCCGTCGGGTGCCCCGACCACATGGAGGTCGACCCTTCGGCCCCTCCTGTCTCTCTACGGGCGCATACACCGCATGTTGACGTGCATCCTGGACTAGGTTTTCTGGCGTTTCCTAGCTCCCCTCGGACCGAATGGCCGGGTGCGGGTGGCACAGCCTCGCCTGTTGTTAGGCTCCCCACCTCATCGCATACGTCAACATGGGGTCCTCCCCACGGCGGGCGGAAGCCTTATAACACGACCGTTCGCCGATTTGCGGGGGAGGAATGTGGTGTCACTGCCAGACACCACACTTGTTAGGTGGTAGCTTAAATCGGCCGTGGTCCATTAGTACATGTCGGACCCGCGTGTCGCCACTGTGTGATCGCAGACCGAGCGCCACCACACGGCAGGTCTCGAGAGACGTACGAGAACTCACCCCAGTTGTACGACGACGTTGCTAGCGACTATACGGACGAAGCCATTTCTCTCATTTGCCGAGAGACAGTTAGAATAGCCTTCAGCTAAGTTAATGGCTACGACTTAGCAAGGCGCCATTAGCCTTAAATAGCTTGTATATAAAGAGTCACTTGTATCGCCACAATCTCCAGATGTCTCATCAAGAACGATGTATACAAGGATGTATTAAAAGTTAAGTATATTCCAAAGATACGTATTTTCTTCATCACATTCATTAAGTCTCCTGTTTCAGACCTCACTCCATCCTTCGTGAGTTAGCGCGTGCATCTTGGCCGCCTCTTTCAATTAGTGTGCGTAGTGTTGGCAAGTCTGCCGACACTACATCTACAGAATACTTTCTCCTACCTGAGATCTTCGTGTTTCCATAATCTTTTATCGTGGTTGATTTTGCTAAAGTGTGCTTGTTCAGTGAGTACAAATAAGGCTTGCCCTACCTCTCCTCCCCCTTAGCATTCTTCTCTCTGGTATTACAGTAGTATGTCTATGCATTCATTCTCTTTTGCCTTGTGTATTAGGTCAGCTGGACTGAATTGTGTGGTCTTGTATAGTGGCAAATTCTTTATAATCTGTTCAAATCACCGTAAATACTATATCAATTTTGTCTGATGATTGTGTACAAATGTTAATATGAAACGGTTAAACTATGAAGACATACTGCAGGGGGATTGCTTTCTGGATAAAATCGTGATATTAGTATCTGTTTAATGCCATAATCATTAAGAAATTTCTTCCACAGCTAACAAGTGAAATCCGAAGCATTTTATGACAGCAAGGTGGCGCCTTGTCAAGTGTTGGTATTTGTAACAGACTTTGTAAAATATAGTGTAACATACTTTGTTTACCTTGCCTCATTCATGAACACCATCCTTTTGGTCTCTGACATGGAGTTTGTGTCATGAGAGACAAACTTCCATTTGATATATGCATATGATAATAGAACCCGGTTTATATCCAAATGTATGTGCTGCCAATAACAGCATTTTTTTTTCAATTGTGTCAGTGGCAATGGATCAATAGTTGTACATCTCTACTTGATTTTCAGTATTCTCAATCTGACTACTGTATAATGGTATACTGCTGTTGTAAATTGACTTTGTCTTAATAAAACATTAACTTCCAGCCTTGGCAGTATTTGTCATGCTCATCCTTTGACCACATTCACCACGCTCTATCTTTGTTTTTACTAAGTCAGTTACAGCCTCATGGATATCCATGTTTAAAAAGGATATGCCTGAAAAGCTATACCTTACTCACTAGTTCTGAGTCGGAAAATCAGTGCCAAAAACACATTCTACTACTAAACATTTGTTATTAGGAATGGGCATTTTTTAAATCCATTTCCTATTTCAACTTCCAGGTCCCTCTGTATTTTTATACTTCTTGAGTTCACACCAATAGCTAAAATGACGTTTCCTATGCAGGAAGTATGGGCAATTCTGTGCTCTCATAAATATCATTAAATAAATTACATGAGGTGATGTTCAGCATAGCACCCATGTCTAAAATAAATATAGTTGATATCTTCCCTAAAACTGCATATACCATGGTTTGAACAATCTCTTCACTGTGACCATGGATCTGCAGTAGTCATCAGTTAACTCTTCACTAATATCCCTGCCATTAGAGTAATGTAGTAAGCTTACTGTATTACTTATTTTGCCCCCATAACACCGCACCACCAACATATGAGGACCCAATGTGGCCAAACTTAGAGTGTCGTATTCAGTGTTGGGATATGGGCCCATTCTGCCACATCAATGATATTTGCAGTCAATTCTGCATTCGCTAGATAGTGTTAATAGCATACTTTGATACTGAAATTTCTTGTGAGTGTGCCGTATTTTACATATTTGCTACTGTGTGTGTCATAATCATATCACTGTCGCAGTCTGATATGATGCTATAGGTTTAGTGTTTGTTACCAACTCTCTTTATCTTAATAAAACTCGGTGGGCTACATTCAGCTGAGAGATGGCATGCCACTCTCTCACTTTAACAACATCGTTAGTCAGATTAAAATTAATTGTTTAGGTCATGATCTCGCTGTTCCCCAGTACTACATTCGGTATCAATGCTTTATGATATTTTTTACATGGGGAAATTGTGGGGAAAATGTTCGTAACTCATACGGGACTCGGTAAGATTGTCTGCCGCGAGTAATGAGTGTAAAGGGCAGGGGCACTACGAATGTGGTGTGTGGACATTAAGTTGGGAAAGTGAGTCTCATGGAGGGCGTGCAAGGGTTCTGTCCCTGCAGTCACACGATCCTCTGTGCCCTCGGTCGCTAAGATTCGCTCAGATGGATAGAGCGTCTGCCATGTAAGCACGAGATTCCGGTTTCGAGTCATAGTCGGGGCACACATTTTCAACTGTCCCCGTTGATGTATATCAACACCTGCCGACAGCTTAGGATCTTAATTTAATTAACATTTCATTATGGAGCGCTGCATTGTCACCGATGGTATCTGTTCTTTCGGACATGTCCGACTGTGACTCGAACCCGGGATCTGCTGCTTACATGGCAGACGCTCTGTCCATCTGAGCCACCGAGGTCACAGAGGATAGTGCGACTGCATGGACTTAACCATTGCACGCTCCCCGTGAGACCCACATTCCCAACTTAATGTCCGCACACGACATTCGTAGTGCTCCTGCCCATTACATTCAGTACTCTCTGCAGACAATCTTACCGAGTCTCGTAAGGGTTCGGGCAATACGTGTCCATCCGCACAGAAGACGAAGGTAAATGGCCGTTTAGCCTTAACTATAGGAAGATGATATATGTTCTTTCGGACATGTCCGAAAGAACAGATACCATTTTCATAGAGAATGTAGGAGTCTCATTACGCGAACAAGGCGTCGTAGAGCAGGTGAATCGCGTACGAATAGGTCTGGTTCAGTTACTGGAAGTGAGAAATTAGAATCGTTCATTCAATTTATGGAAGACGCACAGAAGAGACGTCAGGAAAGAGAAGAAACGAAACGGCTGGAAGAAGGCCAAAGATAGGAGATCCTCATTAATGAGAAAAGTGAATTTCAGAAGCGACTAGACAAGAGCAAGACAGACGGGACGAAGTCATGAAAGAAATTATTGAAATTCAAAGGAGGGTTGATTGTCGAAAAAGTAAATCAGGTAAGTGTACAAGTAGGGGCTGAGACGAAAGGAGTAGCAGTAGACTCCAAATGTGAGGCTAGGACAGGAAGATTAGTAGCAAGAGAAGCGCGAAAAAATGCCCAAATTGAGAGAGATCAGGCAGCGCTGGCAAAGGTCGATGTGAGCGCAGCCAAGAAGGCTATTTCTGCTCTTAAAAAACAGGCACAGAGAGTAGCTGAAAAAACCCAGTAAGAAATGTTAGAAACCAAACATGTCTGACTACTCAGCAGATTGAGCAGGAGGATGAGACGACATAAATGGGCTAACGGGTCGTTCGTGTAGAAATGCATCCAGAAAAAAACAGCACTTAGCCGTAAGTTCTTGGATACCAGAAGGCAAAAATTTGCAACTCAACCTGTAACCACATCCCCGGCACAGGCCGATATAGGGCAGGAGCGCCCGCTTAACGGGGTACTGTGCTCGGCCGAGTGCGTGCAATCAGTGACGCGTAGTGCACAGAGTACCGAGCCGGACCGCAACTGCGCACAACTCTGACGTAGGGAAACGTTACTACGTATATTACTCTGATGACACGAGAGGAGGGTAAAACAGCATTCAGGGATCGGTCTACCTCGAAATCTTGGGGGCACGCATGCCAGATATTATAGAAAGTTCCTGGGAGCTAAACTATATTTTGACTTAAAACATTTTCTCGCAAATTAAAATTTTCAGATTTGCAAAGGGAACCACAATTCATTACATCCCATGCCATGATTTGCCCAGCACTATACGGTGCTACCCGACTCAAGGTCATTAGTATACATATTGGAATTTGTTTGTGGGAACCTGGAACGTTCAACAGCAGAGAACAT
The DNA here is from genome assembly GCF_023898315.1 of Schistocerca nitens. Lineage (NCBI taxonomy): Eukaryota > Metazoa > Arthropoda > Insecta > Orthoptera > Acrididae > Schistocerca > Schistocerca nitens. The sequence continues at coordinate 474,593,007 of NC_064621.1, read as the reverse complement.
GCGTAGTGTCGCAGCAAACTGCCCCAGCTACGACGAATTCAGAGTGGTTTTCTAAAGACTTTCTGATCACAGGACACCCAAGAAAGGATTAAACAGGAGATTGTGTCAGGGAAGGATTACGAAGCATCGAAGTGCCGTAGTTCGGTACAGTTTTCGAGGCGCTTGTCAACAAGAACCGTTAATTGAAACAACCGTGTAGTGAGAAGGAGATAATGCGAAACTGCTACATGAAACTGCCATTGACGTATCAGGAACTGCTCATTGGCAAATGTAGTGAGTCATTTAAGAGCGGCCTATGAGAGAAAGGCTTTGTCAAGCAATCACAAGAAAACGAGGGACCGAATTAGACATAACGAAGGAAATTCGCAAAGTACATCAGGTAGAAATAATGACGGACAAAACACAAACAGAAACATCGTGACTAGAACCCAGTATCAAGGCCAGCGATTTAGCAACGAGCCTCAGGGGAATGACAGAAGCAGACAGGGAAAGTATGGTAGTGATTTTCAAGAAAACAAATGGTTCAAATGGCTCTGAGCACTATGCGACTTAACTTCTGAGGTCATTAGTCGCCTAGAACTTAGAACTAATTAAACCTAACTAACCTAAGGACATCACACACATCCATGCCTGAGGCAGGATTCGAACCTGCGACCGTAGCGGTCACTCGGTTCCAGACTGTAGCGCCCAGAATTCAAGGAAACAGAAATAACAACAAGAGGGAAATTCAAAATTCAATCCACTTCTTGCTGCCGGTTTGAAATAATGGAGGGACTGGTAGGCGAAGCCCGCAACATGATAACCAGAATGACGTAGTGGAACTCAGACCACCTTTCTCCTCAACCAGAAACGGCAGCAGAAGTCCGCGTAGGAATTGACAGACTGCCGCTGCAGCCTTGCTATATCATTAAGTCAGTGTTAAGAATCATTTGTTTCCAGTTCATTTATGTAGTCATTTAGTGTATTGTTCTTTATATGTTTGCATTTACACTTTTGGATGATTTATTACTATAATTAATGGATAAGATCTTCTTTTGTGACATCTGATCAATGAGTTTGTTGTCTGTAGTTTTCTGACCAGCATTTACACTTTGTAATTTACCGGAAATCTGAAAAGAACTGCAGTCCTCCCATATTACACAGATAGACACTTATTTCGTGGATAGGAGTGTAGCGATTGCTAGCAGGGAACCTCTTCGTTTTATGATAACACTGGTCGGTCAAATTGCTGTATTCGTAGCTTTTAACGCCACAGCAATAGTATGTGCTCGAACAGCACGAAAAATTGCATTTTTGGTTCATAACTAATTTCAGAAGTCTTGGAGTCAAAATTCTTCTCAGAATACACCTTGGAAGGTAGTAAATTTTGGTTTCTTCTGTTGATATTTTGTGCATTGCCGGTGGGGTGTATGCACGATTTTTTCTCCATGCAGTGTTTGTGTGGTTGTGGCGGGGGGTGGTGCGGGAGGGGGCGGGGCGATAGTGGTGTCATAGAAGTTGATTTGCGATGCAGTAGCGGATCTTGGCGTGATTTAGATGATGCCATCAATACCGATGGGGTATCTTGCGATATGGACATGCACTGTTCTTGCTAGAAGCGTGCCGACGTTTAAGTGTGGTTTTTTCCTCGCTGTGGAACGAGTAGGGTTATCCGTAGTGGAGAGATATGTTCTCGTTGGTGGTTTTCGACTATGGTTACACTTCGCTGGTGGTACTTTTTCGTCTGTGGTTATCGCTTATGAATTATCGGTTGTAGTTCCATGATATTTGCCTTGTGATATTTTGATTATGGCTGTCCTGCACCAGAGGCGCGTCATTGGCGGAGTTTTGCATTACATGGCGTGAACACGTGAAGTGCGATTCGCGGTAGTACATTTTTAGGTGGATAGGAAGGAGTGATCAATGGGACCAGATGACAACGGAAGATACTCACAAATCCTTCTGCGATACAAATTATAAAAGAAACTGGTATTTTATGTCTTTTCAACAGCTCTTATTTGGTGGTATCCGTGCGTTGATTTTTGATAGTTATTGGTCAGTTTCTATCCTGATAGCACAGTAAGTAAGGCAATGAGCAGTGTTGGACCCGGATTCAGCGCCAGATATCGCATCAGCGTCACCATCCAGCAAGCTGGCATCAGGAGAAGCATCAAAGTCCTGATTAGCGTAAAGTAGAAAGGGTCAGAAGTGGCTAGACTTGGGAATGAGTAGAATATAATTAGAACTAAATGTTTCATGGTGTGAGAGTGCTTCAAGTATGAATGTGCAAGCTGTGCCAGCTTAGCCCATTGCCGTGCATGAGTGGTGTTGAGAAACAAACAAAACCCTGACATACACAACAGCAACACGGCTTCACCACCAGAAAACGATTAGTACATGTCTTTCAGATAAGTGCTTAATTGTAGATGACACTGCGATTTTATTTAAAAAAAAACTTTAGTAGCAATATTATTTAAATGAAAGCGGTAGGGCATTTTTTTCATTAATCGTATTGTGAAGTTTAAACTACAGGCAGTTAATATTTTCGTTATGCTTTTCTCTGTATGCGTTTTTTTAACTTTCATTGTAGGGTGGGTGGCACAACACTGACAAGTGCTGCTGGAGGACTGTCTTAAACATGAAAGTTTGTTAACTGCTGACCCATCTCTGATCTGTCAATAGACTGTTGCCATAGACGGAGACAGGTCCTGCCACAGACACCCCTACAACCACTGATGCTGTTAACTTGAGGGTTAACACTTCTCTTAGCACCATCCCATCCCCTACAGCTGCCACATGAAAACTGTTACAAGTCTCAAGACTGTAGTGCTGTATACTCATATGAAAAAAGTAAAATTACTTTTCGGACTGCCTAAAGACCTTTGGGAAGCGATCAGTAGGAGACTTGAAATATGTTCGGTTTTTTTTTATTCTTATTTTTGTGTGCCATGCTAAATTTATTTTATTTGGTTGGATGCAATTTTTCACTTTACTTTCCTACTAAGTTTGTCATGAGACGCAACAGCATATTCAGATCCGTACTGCGGTACAAGATCACTGTCACCGAAAATCTAAGTTTGACAAAAGATCACATGCAACAAGTACACTAAAATTCAAACGACTTTCTGAAATTAACTCATAGCTTTGTTTTCTCTTTGTCAGTTTTGTCAAGTTTCGCTTTGTTTCACTTAATTATAGTTTATTTTGTGTTAACACCATTAACACCTTTGTAATACATTCCTCGAAATTGAAATAAGAACACCGCGAATTCATTGTCCCAGGAAGGGGAAACTTTATTGACACATTCCTGGGGTCAGATACATCACATGATCACACTGACAGAACCACAGGCACATAGATACAGGCAACAGAGCATGCACAATGTCGGCACTAGTACAGTGTATATCCACCTTTCGCAGCAATGCAGGCTGCTATTCTCCCACGGAGACGATCGTAGAGATGCTGGATGTAGTCCTGTGGAACGGCTTGCCATGCCATTTCCACCTGGCGCCTCAGTTGGACCAGCGTTCGTGCTGGACGTGCAGACCGCGTGAGACGACGCTTCATCCAGTCCCAAACATGCTCAATGGGGGACAGATCCGGAGATCTTGCTGGCCAGGGTAGTTGACTTACACCTTCTAGAGCACGTTGGGTGGCACGGGATACATGCGGACGTGCATTGTCCTGTTGGAACAGCAAGTTCCCTTGCCGGTCTAGGAAAGGTAGAACGATGGGTTCGATGACGGTTTGGATGTACCGTGCACTATTCAGTGTCCCCTCGACGATCACCAGTGGTGTACGGCCAGTGTAGGAGATCGCTCCCCACACCATGATGCCGGGTGTTGGCCCTGTGTGCCTCGGTCGTATGCAGTCCTGATTGTGGCGCTCACCTGCACGGTGCCAAACACGCATACGACCATCATTGGCACCAAGGCAGAAGCGACTCTCATCGCTGAAGACGACACGTCTCCATTCGTCCCTCCATTCACGCCTGTCGCGACACCACTGGAGGCGGGCTGCACGATGTTGGGGCGTGAGCGGAAGACGGCCTAACGGTGTGCGGGACCGTAGCCCAGCTTCATGGAGACGGTTGCGAATGGTCCTCGCCGATACCCCAGGAGCAACAGTGTCCCTAATTTGCTGGGAAGTGGCGGTGCGGTCCCCTACGGCACTGCGTAGGATCCTACGGTCTCGGCGTGCATCCGTGCGTCGCTGCGGTCCGGTCCCAGGTCGACGGGCACGTGCACCTTCCGCCGACCACTGGCGACAACATCGATGTACTGTGGAGACCTCACGCCCCACGTGTTGAGCAATTCGGCGGTACGTCCACCCGGCCTCCCGCATGCCCACTATACGCCCTCGCTCAAAGTCCGTCAACTGCACATACGGTTCACGTCCACGCTGTCGCGGCATGCTACCAGTGTTAAAGACTGCGATGGAGCTCCGTATGCCACGGCAAACTGGCTGACACTGACGGCGGCGGTGCACAAATGCTGCGCAGCTAGCGCCATTCGACGGCCAACACCGCGGTTCCTGGTGTGTCCGCTGTGCCGTGCGTGTGATCATTGCTTGTACAGCCCTCTCGCAGTGTCCGGAGCAAGTATGGTGGGTCTGACACACCGGTGTCAATGTGTTCTTTTTTCCATTTCCAGGAGTGTAGAAGAACCTAAACAAGATTACCCGATGACAAAAAATCACAAAAACAAGCATTTGACTTGCCAAGAATTGCTGAATACTTGGACAGAATTTGTCACATTATTTGTCTCTACGGAAGACTGAATCACTGGGAATGCTAAGAGAGAGGTCACAAAAACATACAATCGTCATACAGGGTGTACATAGAGTCCAGGAATATTTTCATTTATTTATTGCTCGAGAACTAAACATTGTGCAGATTTCATACATATTGCATTTTGAAGAGAAACTTTGAAACGTTTTTGCTACAAATATTCGATATGCGAACCATGAGTGACCCGGAAGATGTCAATACGGTAATCGAATTCTTGCCGTACCCATCCCAGCACGGCATCGTCGTCATTGAGCTGCTGCAGTAGCTCCAATTTGAATGGTTTCATAGACAGCTTCTGTCGCAGGACTTTCCACTCTGTCATTGGAGCCATTTCGAGTTCACGGGATGCGCAGCGCACAGATTTCTTGGGACTCCTTGTGAATGTCTCTCGTACATGCTCCATATTCACTCACACTGGGACGTCTGCTTCTCTTTCCGGGCACAAGCAACGCGTCGTAACGAATTTGTTGTACTAGTGGTAAATGGTCTCCCTTGTTGGTGGCTTCTTACCGTACTTGGTTCTAAACATCCGTTGAACAGATGTAGCACACTTGTTTTTTGTCGAACTCGAACACACAGAAAGCTCGCTCCGAACGTGAACTCGCTACGTTTGCGACTAGCGCTGACTATCGGCAAACTACCACACTACTCTGTGGCAGTATACAAGAAGAAAACCTTTCAGGTTTTCTCTTCAAAATGACATATTTATCATATCTGTACAACGTTTAGTTCCTGTGCAATAAATAATTGAAAATGTTCCCGGACTTTATGTATTTGGAGTCAGAGGTGTGTGTCAAGGACCTGACAGCCCACATGAACAATGGTGACACCCAGAAAATCACAATACTTTTCCAGGCATGCGGCAATGAGTGTGTGTATGAAACCTGAATGAATGAGTCCAAGACATGGTGTGCTAATATTTGGCTTTTGGTTGGCCAAGCTGTCGCGGTTTGGCATGTTATTCTAGAAAACACAGTTAAATTGTCATACTTTCTTGTGCTCTATGTCACACTAACCTCTTTATTGAAGTGTGACACCGCTCAAGCAGAACTTATGGGCTAAAGGGGAGCTAGTGACTGGTAGCACGCCAGTCTCTCACTTCACCAATGTTGTCATTCACATTAACGTTCATATTTTAGCACATGATCTCGGTGTTCTACGGTACTACATTTGGTATGATTGGTTTATGACTTTTTTACGTGGGGAAATCGTGGGCAGAATGTGTAAAATCTGGAGAACTGGTAAGAGAGTGGCCATAGTGGACATGATTTAGAGGAGAGGGAGAGATTAACTGGGAGCCATAAATTCCGAAGGCAGCGACCTTGTTGTGTAAGTGATTCTAGGAAGCAGCGCTCAGTGGATTGTGCTTCCAGAAGGTCTTCTGGCCAAAGCCCTCTTCTCCTTCCTCTTTAAGGTCAGACAGAAGGGCGCCAGTTGGCAACACATATTACCCAGGCAGGCAGCAGTCCAGAAGAAAGGCAGCCGATTGGCAAAAAGTGGGTGGAGGAAGCCATTGAAGAGAGACTGCTGCAAACAGAGCCTTTGGGCGAATCGTGGGAAGGACATAAAACTCTATGGTTTCTCATGTTGGAAGCTGGGACGATCCAGGCGGAGAGGCAAGACTGTAGCCCCCCTCCCCCCTGACACCAAGATGTCGCCAGGTTCTTTTAACGAGTGAAAAAACAAAAAAAGATTTCACATGCACAACAGTCTTAGTTGCATAACAGCTTCCTTTCATAAACTGGAAATGGTCGTCCTGGACAGATTAGATCTCTTCATAAATGAGGGCCTGTGGCCCAACTAATTAGATGTTTTCTGCCAAAAGGAGGCCATGGTTTCCGTGAGAACGTCACCTTCCCAGTCTAAAATCCTTTTTTTTTTCAGATGTGGCATCTGCGTCTCATTAGAGTTGACACGACTCGGTGGTGATGGTTATCCCAGTCGGAATGACGTGGAACGGCGTCCGTCGCTCACGACAACGCCTCCCTGTAACTAGTAGGAAAACATAGAGTCTGCGACAGACTTTTCAGCTTGCGTGAACTGGCTAACTCTAGTTCTTCTTTTTATTATGCCCGGTTAGATAATGGTTGTTGAATATTAATAATATAAAGTTTTGAATCTACAATGCATCACCCAAGTCGTGGCCACATTATGGAATTGCGGGGATGTTAAGTTGATAAATTGTTATTTTGTCGTCAAGACGTCGCTACGTCGCGTGTTCAATAACTACACGACGTACTTCCAGAGATAACATATACTTAAGCAATGTTCAGAATGCGTCATATCTTGAGACAAATCGATGATTGTTCACTGTTAAATAATCATGACTTCACTTTTCACTTCGTAATATTCTAATAGTCAATTAAGTTTCACTAATACACATGATTATGTCTATTCGGTTGTGTAGGCGACACGAAGAATTAAAGTTTAAATTCAGTTTTATTGTTCCCTGTAATCAATTGTCCGTACGCTGAGCACGCACACCGATTTCTAACTCAGGGAATTGCTTCCGTTTGCATCAGTAATCCTGTCGTTGACGACAACCTCTGACAACTTGGCTCAGTTGTACGTTCTTCGTGTTGGCGTTTGTATGTTACCTACTCGAGACTAATAATTCTTCTTCTTTCGGCGATCTTTCTTTTTCAATGTCCTTGAATGTTCGTGCTTATTCAGTATCACGAAGGCTAAGTCCCATCACACATTTCACATGATTTCGTCGCGAATCTCCGTATCCCGTTATCTTGCTAACGGTAAAGATGAATTTGCTTTAGTATGACTTCTGAATAATGCTTCAGTCTATATCGCAATCCTTTCAAACTTTCGGCTAGCTTAAAACAATCTACTAGCGCTTACATGCATTCTACGATCGCAATAGTACTAGAGAGCGACTAGATAACAACTGAAGCTAACATTTCCATTTTCGAGTTACATTGTAGTCACATCAAACTTCCTTTTAGATGTGACTATAACTCACTTCTATGATAAATGTTATCTTTGGCCAATTTACCATCTGGACCTTAACCATAATTATTAATTATTTTGCAATTATTTCTTTGATGTTTTTGTTGCGTATCCTATCGTATTCTTTCTTTCAGTCTTTATTTCATGATAAATATTGTTATTCACATGACATTCCTGTCGATCAAATTATCACAAGTGTAAAATTTGTCGTCAGTAGCTGCAGTCTCTGTCAGGTTGATTAATTTTCCTACTTCTTTTACAACAAAAAGTTGTTTATTACGGTTTCTGCAATTGGAGTGTTACATAGACGAGTGAGATTTGGAGTCGCTGATTACTTCCTCTGAGGATATACAAAGTGGAGGCTTCCTCCCGCAGCATGAGAACCCAGCTGCTGCGTCTGAATTGGCTACAGGGCTAACAGAGCTGTCAAGAGTGGAGATGGTTCGACTGGTTTGTGTAATGTGAGAGCGGTTTCGTTTTCCCTAATTCGGCTCCTCTACCAAGGCTTGATGGAAAGTGGTTGTGATTCTTTGCTTCTTACTCTTCAGGCCCTCACCTTGTGGAGAACTTCAAGTCTCTCCCTATTGGTGAGACTTGTGGTCTGTATCTCATGGTGGACTAAGCGCCAGTGGTGGAACTGCATATCATCTTGGTCGTATCATGTATCGTGAGGGTGTACTTATTCATCCTGTGTCGACCATCTGACGTTTGACAATCCCAGCATGGAAAAGGACGAACAAAAGTTTTGGAAACTTAAATATTCCACTGCTCTTATTCATACACCCTCAACTATTCACTGTTGTATTTACTTGTGGTGGTACATGGACACACCATAAGAATCAATGGAATTAAATTAATTAACCTAATTATTAATTTGAGCTCTGAAAGTGACCACAGGCACAGGCAATAGAAGCACCAAGAATAAATTCACTAATTCATACACAAAAATTAAGGGTGGTGCTCACGATTTAAAGATTACTGAGAAGTTGATACTTTTCTTTCTGTAACGGTAATAACATTTAGCATCACTCAAACATATATTAATGTTTAAAGCAAGTGATGTCTTGCACAGCATGCCAGGATTGGTGACACGATGGTGTTGTCTGCCGATTCACGGGTTTGATGTGACAGTCCTTTGAGATGCCACCACTGTAACATTTCGCATGTTGTGGAGAGAAGCTAGCAGTGCCACTGTCACTATTATCATTATTGTTGTTGTTTTTAAAAGCTGTGAGCGTCAGCAACTGTTTGTTCTCAGAGAAGCACTTATGTAATAAAACCGACTGGAGTGAAAGTACTGCCCCCATCCTACAGGATACACAGTTGTCTGATACATCTGCACGATTTGTTTTGTATGTAATCTTTTCGCTGTGCAGTGTGTAATAAAACACTTATGGTAACAACAGAGGGTACATATTGTTTAATATTTTTGTCTCCTCCTTTTGTTCTCTACTGACACAATGCTGTCTTGTTACTCGAGTAAACCCTTACCTAATGCATTTTCAATTAGATTCACTTCATTTTTAATCACGTCTTTCAAAGCCTCATTCTGAAATAAAATTTGAGCAGCAATATGATACATTATGCGTGTCACTTCTGAATCTGGCTTTTCATTACTATTAACTGACATATCGCTGGATATTGTTTCGGATTTAGATGATACAGCACGTGGCTTGGCTAACACTTGATTTATGTGAAATGACATTTGCTTACACGTAGACTACATTTCATCAAACAGCATTGTCTGTATCGTAAATGGTATTTCCTGTAGTGGACACATCATTATACTTAGTGGCTATTTAATTACATTTAGGTGACATTTCATTAAGCATTTCATCATCGTTAGTTGAAACTATGTTACATATTTCATTAGAGAATTCATTTTAGTGTACATTTCCTTTAGCATAAGGGCCAATCTGGGAAACTTTGGTGTAGCTTGAGGGCATGGGCGCTGGTGGCTGTATTACCTTCTTTGTTATGCGTTTCTGTTTCCATTGTGATTAACTTCGATATTTTACTGTAACACACAAGCTCAACGAAAAAAAAAACCATGGGTAAAATCACTTATTCCAATTAAACATTAAAACATAAATTACAATATTGCTGAGCAATAATTTTCTAGAAAGACAACATAAATGAAATGAAATAATAAAGAAGCGCTGCACTGCGTCGCATGCTCACTATGTAAGGTCAGCGTCCGTTTATTGATTAGATTTTTAACGTTGTTAAAGCTAATCACCACAAAGTCTAGATTAATAAACAAAATCTGGTCATGAATGTCGACAGATGTTGCACAAATGTATGCTATGCGCAGGCAAAGGAGATAAAAGATTTTGCCCCTACCTTTTGTATTACAACGCAACATAGATAGCTGTCTAATTTTAGTTCCTTTTCAGAAGCATTGCTGGTACTGTTATGACTCTTCAGTTTATTTCTTATGCATTCTGCTTCTTCATCTGTTTTCAGCTAGGTTTCCTTAGTACGTGACAGTACTTATGAAATATGAAGCAAATACAAGAAAATATGTAACAATGAACTGACAAAAAAATTTTAGCACAATGTATATAACAGGTTATAAAATGTCCATTCACAGTGTCACCATTGTAATGTCTCTCATACAGTAAAGAATGAATAAATTAAAAGATAAAGTGAACGTTCAATGTTAATAGTTCGACAGGTGGAATAACCACACTGACGACAGCAAGGTAATGAATGGGTAGAAATTTTGGATTAACGTTCACGTTGAAATCCTGCTACGTTCATTACAGAATAATTTACCTGAACTTTCAAATTCTCCGATGTCGTCTTTGAAGAGTGGAGAAACCTTGGTGATGTAGGATCATGATTTTATTCAACTGCAGTGTAAGAAGTGTTTTGCTTAACAAAACTAAAGAAAAGCGGATATTGTAAGATAAATGTTAGACTGGAGGTTCGACTTGTGGAAGACGCAAATGAACATTGGCAACGCCTATATAAGACAAGTGTCTGGCGCAGTTCTTGGTTAGTGCTGCTTAAACGGCATGTTATCAAGATTTAAGTGAGTTTCACCGTTGTGTTACAGTTGGAGACCGAGCGATGGCAGACAGCATCTCCGAGGTAGCGAACAAGTGGCGATTTTCCCCTACGGCCATTTCACGAGTGTACCGTGCATGTCAGGATTCCGGTAAAACATCAAATCTCCGACATCGCTGCGGCCGCAAAATTATCCTGCAAGAACGGGACCAACGACGACTGAAGAGAATCGTTCAACGTGACAGAAGTGCAACCCTTTCGCAAATTGCTGAATATTGCAATTCTAGGCCATTAAGTGTCAGTGTGCGAACCATTCAACGAAACATCGTCGATTTGGGCTTTCGAAGCCGATGGCCCACTGGTGTACCCTTGATGACTGCACGGCACAAAGCTTTACTCCTCGCCTGGGCCCGTCACCACCGACAGTGGACTGATGATGACTGGAAACGTGTTGCTCGGTCGGACGAGACTCGCTTCAAATTGTATCGAGCTGATGGACGTGTACGGGTATGGAGACAATCTCTTGAACACACGGACCCTGCATGTTAGCGGGAGACTGTTAAAGCTGGTGGAAGCTTTGTAATGGTGTGGGGCGTGTGCAGTTGGAGGGATATGGGACCCCTGATACGTATAGATACTACTCTGACAGGTGACACGTACGTAGGCACCCAGTCTGTTCACCTGTGTCCATTAACGTCCATTGCACATTCCGAGGGTCTTGGACAATTCCAGCAGGACAATTCGACACCCCATACGTGCAGAATTGATACAGTGTGGCTCCAGGAACACTGTTATGAGTTTCAACACTTCCGCTGTCCACCAGACTACCTAAACATGAATGTTACTGAGCATACCTGGGAAGCATTGCAACGTGCTGCTGAGAAGAGATCACCACCCCTTCGTACTAGAACGAATTTATGAATAGCCCTGCAGGATTCATGGTGTGAATTCCCTCCAGCAGTACGTCATACTTTAGTCGAGTTCATACCACGTCATGATGCGGCACTTCTGCATGCTCGCGGAGGCCTTACACGATGTTGTACCAGTTTCTTTGGCTGTTCAGTGTATTATTAAAATCAATTTACAGAGAAAAGATATGTAGCACATCTCTGACCGGTGGTCTGAGACAAAAAGGCTGCCAAGAAGAAAAGTTAACTCAGTACATTGTTTATATCGACCAAAAAGTGGACGAAAATCAATCGTAGATATGTTTAATTTCACAGATATAAGTCCTGCTGTAAACTTAAAGTGATGCTGTCACTGACATTATGAACACAGTGAATAGTGATTCGTTATATAGTACGCTTGAGCAATATTCTCTCTGCTACCATTCGTTTACATATCTGCAAACAGTGACATAGTGACACTGAAAGATTAAAAGTGCCGTTTTTAACGGTGCACATAACTTGGAAACCAGAAAAGGTACTCTGAAAGAAAACTAACTGTAGCGCAAAACATAGACTACCGTAAGTCTACAGCTTGTGGTAACAAGAAAGAAAAAGTAATAGCTAAGTAAAGAAGGTTTAATGTCAGCGAAAAATATCTGGGTGAACAGAAGACAAAAAATTGTGTGTGCTCAATGCGGATCCTATCCAAAATCTAATCCATACGGAAAACAAAGCCTCTGTCGACACATAACACACACATCACGATCACTTTGAAATCTATGATATTATTCACAGAAGTTGTTCAAAAATTCAAAATTAATTACTTTTCTCTCTATTGTATTTCCTACTGTTCCTTTGGACAGGCTCTTCTGCCTCATTTACTCCCAGAATGTGAAGTTATTGATTTGAATAAATTTTTTCTTTTTGTTTGAAATCATATTTTTCTTTTCAGTCCATTTACGTGGCGATTCCAAGCGTACTACGTATTCACATGATACCACCAGCTCCACCAGTTTTATGATAGTCCCAGGGCACATCGTCGGGTAGACGGGCCCCCTGGTGCAGGTCCTTTCAGTTGACGCCACTTCGCCACACAGTCCTCGATCGGAGAAAATCTCTGACACAGACAGCAAACAAACCCGGGCCCCTTGCATGGCATTCTACCACGTTGACCGCTCGGCTATGGAGGCTGGCTATAATCCATAGAATGAACAGCATTTTCACAAAGAAACGCACTCTATAATCGGCTGCAATGCAGCGTTAGAAAACCACCTCTAATTGTCAAAAGTTAAGGAACTACTTTCCAGAGCCTCGAAATTAAGCGAGAAGATTAGTGTATTACATTGTGCAACGATTAACATTTGGACAAATAGTAAATCACTAGACATACTTCCGTGTGCAAATAAGATAACAGTAATTTCATCACTTTGTCTGACGTCTGTTAGAGAATCTCTGAGTTTCAGCGAATAATTCCATTTTAATCAGCTCACAAATGGAACTCTTCGTTGTTTTCATGCTGTGCCTTTTCGGAAAATTGTCTTCCTCGTCTTATTACTCACTTTGTATAGTAGTGTAGCTCTGTATGTTAAGCCAGCTGATAACAAGTCCTGCATTAGTTAATTAATTTTCTGAATACTCCACGCTAACAACTATTCGTACTGGCCAGGCAGTTCCCCACGCAGAGAGCAGAACGGCAACTCGTTTGCAGGTGGCTTGTACGAGTGTTGAGAGAGAATACGCTGACGGCCCCGAATTTGGCGTTGCTGTCACCGCTGTGATTAGCTGACTATTCGAGCCGATGTGACAGCGAAGCCGTCGAGTCAATCGGAATCTGATTATCGAACGTTGCGATTAATCGCGATTTCTCGTCACGGTACAGTCAGTCTCTGTGAAGAGTGAAGTTCCTGTAGCATCATTCGATCGCCCTGTGCCTCAAATGTTACATATATTTAAACGCTAATAATCGAAGTTTGGCTTCTTGAAGACCACACTGTGTAAATATGTTCCTAATAATAGTTATGCTAATAACGAACTTCAACGAAACTAGTGTTTAACGTGGATATATATATATATATATATATATATATATATATATATATATATATATATATATATATACGTACGTGCATACAGTTCTTCCATTCGTTGTTGAAGTTAATCTGTCCTAGAAGAAAACCTCAAAGTAGCATTAGCAGAATGAAGATGTAACTCACCTCAGTACAGCAAGTTTGAAAATTGACCTACAGTCAATTGTAACGATAGTAAAACTAAACTCAAATAAATTTTCTGGGAATAACATAGAATAAAACAGGTTTCAGGAATTGAGCTGCATAAATAAAACTCATGCAAATATACAAAACGCTCCAAAATAAATAGAAACTCATGTAAGTTCAATAGAGCCAATTAGTTATTTACATTTCTTGCAGAAACTATACAGTAGAATGCAATAGAATTTATTTTAGTATTTATAAGAGATCTCAGAAAGGTACCAGTTAGTTGAATGTAGTCAATTACAGTCATTGGAAAAGGAATGGACAAGGTACAGGGACACAGTACTAGAAGTGGCTAAAGAATGTCTTGGAACAGTAGTGTGTAAAAGTAGGATGAAGCATACAGCTTGGTGGAATGACACAGTCAAGGCAGCCTGTAAAAGGAAAAAGAAGGCGTATCAAAAATGGCTACATACTAGAACTCAGGGAGACAGAGAAATTTATGTTGAAGAAAGAAACAAAGCCAAACAGATAATTGCAGCATCCAAGAAGAAATCTTGGGAAGACTTTGGAAACAGGTTGGAGACTGTGGGTCAAGTTGCAGGAAAACCTTTCTGGAGTGTAATTAGCAGTCTTCGAAATGGAGGTAAGAAGGAAATGACAAGTATTTTGGACAGGTCAGGAAAACTGCTGGTGAACCTGTGGATGCGTTGGGCAGATGGAGGGAATATTTTGAAGAGTTGCTCAATGTAGGTGAAAATACGATCAGTAATGTTTCAGATTTCGAGGTAGAATGGGATATTAATGATGATGGAAATATGATCACATTTGAGGAAGTGGAGAAAATGGTAAATAGATTGCAGTGCTATAAAGCAGCTGGGGTGGATGAAATTAAGTCGGAACTCATCAAATACAGTGGAATGTCAGGTATTAAATGGCTACACAGGAAAATTGAAATGGCCTGGGAGTCGAGACAGGTTCCATCAGACTGGACAAAAGCAGTAATCACACCAATCTTTAAACATGGAAAGAGAAAAGATTGTAACAACTATAAAGGTATCTCTTTAATCAGCGTTGTGGGTAAAATCTTCTCAGGTATTGTTGAAAGGAAAGTGCGAGTATTAGTTGAGGATCAATTGGATGAAAATCAGTGTGGGTTTAGGCCTCTTAGAGGTTGTCAGGGCCAGATCTTTAGCTTACGGCAAATAATGGAGAATTGTATGAGTGGAACAGGGAATTGTATCTATGCTTGTAGATCTAGAAAAGGCATATGACCGGGTTCCTAGGAGGAAGTTATTGTCTGTTCTACGAGATTTACAAGCAATTAAAGGTCTTTAAATGGATAGGCAGCAGTTAGACTTGATGGTAAATTGAGTTCATGGTTCAGAGTAGTTTCATGGCTAAGACAAGGCTGCAACCTGTCTCCACTATTGTTCATATTATTTATGGATCATATGTTGAAAACAATAGACTGGCTGGGTGAGATTAAGATATGTGAACACAAAATAAGCAGTCTTGCATATGTGGATGACTTAGTTGTGATGGCAGATTCGATTGAAAGTTTGCAAATTAATACACTCGGCCGGCCGAAGTGGCCGTGCGGTTAAAGGCGCTGCAGTCTGGAACCGCAAGACCGCTACGGTCGCAGGTTCGAATCCTGCCTAGGGCATGGATGTTTGTGATGTCCTTAGGTTAGTTAGGTTTAACTAGTTCTAAGTTATAGGGGACTAATGACCTCAGCAGTTGAGTCCCATAGTGCTCAGAGCCATTTGAACCATTTTTGAATACACTCCTGGAAATGGAAAAAAGAACACATTGACACCGGTGTGTCAGACCCACCATACTTGCTCCGGACACTGCGAGAGGGCTGTACAAGCAATGATCACACGCACGGCACAGCGGACACACCAGGAACCGCGGTGTTGGCCGTCGAATGGCGCTAGCTGCGCAGCATTTGTGCACCGCCGCCGTCAGTGTCAGCCAGTTTGCCGTGGCATACGGAGCTCCATCGCAGTCTTTAACACTGGTAGCATGCCGCGACAGCGTGGACGTGAACCGTATGTGCAGTTGACGGACTTTGAGCGAGGGCGTATAGTGGGCATGCGGGAGGCCGGGTGGACGTACCGCCGAATTGCTCAACACGTGGGGCGTGAGGTCTCCACAGTACATCGATGTTGTCGCCAGTGGTCGGCGGAAGGTGCACGTGCCCGTCGACCTGGGACCGGACCGCAGCGACGCACGGATGCACGCCGAGACCGTAGGATCCTACGCAGTGCCGTAGGGGACCGCACCGCCACTTCCCAGCAAATTAGGGACACTGTTGCTCCTGGGGTATCGGCGAGGACCATTCGCAACCGTCTCCATGAAGCTGGGCTACGGTCCCGCACACCGTTAGGCCGTCTTCCGCTCACGCCCCAACATCGTGCAGCCCGCCTCCAGTGGTGTCGCGACAGGCGTGAATGGAGGGACGAATGGAGACGTGTCGTCTTCAGCGATGAGAGTCGCTTCTGCCTTGGTGCCAATGATGGTCGTATGCGTGTTTGGCGCCGTGCAGGTGAGCGCCACAATCAGGACTGCATACGACCGAGGCACACAGGGCCAACACCCGGCATCATGGTGTGGGGAGCGATCTCCTACACTGGCCGTACACCACTGGTGATCGTCGAGGGGACACTGAATAGTGCACGGTACATCCAAACCGTCATCGAACCCATCGTTCTACCATTCCTAGACCGGCAAGGGAACTTGCTGTTCCAACAGGACAATGCACGTCCGCATGTATCCCGTGCCACCCAACGTGCTCTAGATGGTGTAAGTCAACTACCCTGGCCAGCAAGATCTCCGGATCTGTTCCCCATTGAGCATGTTTGGGACTGGATGAAGCGTTGTCTCACGCGGTCTGCACGTCCAGCACGAACGCTGGTCCAACTGAGGCAGCAGGTGGAAATGGCATGGCAAGCCGTTCCACAGGACTACATCCAGCATCTCTACGATCGTCTCCATGGGAGAATAGCAGCCTGCATTGCTGCGAAAGGTGGATATACACTGTACTAGTGCCGACATTGTGCATGCTCTGTTGCCTGTGTCTATGTGCCTGTGGTTCTGTCAGTGTGATCATGTGATGTATCTGACCCCAGGAATGTGTCAATAAAGTTTCCCCTTCCTGGGACAATGAATTCACGGTGTTCTTATTTCAATTTCCAGGAGTTTATTTCGGAGCTAGATCAGAAATGTAAGGACTATGGTATGAAGATTAGCATCTCCAAAACAAAAACCTCTCATTCTGCAGCTGTTCACACTAAACACGGGACCACGGCGCTCCTCGTCTCATACTGCCCTTAATATTGCCTATATTACACATGGACGACCCAGTTTGTATATTTTGCTTATTTTTTCGTAGTTCCACACAACTTCTTCCTGTTTTCTCGATCGATCTGTGTTCAGTTTTTCAAGGCCTATCCACTGTGCCAACTTATAACTAAATCTGAGGGGGGTGCGATGGGGATGTTCCCTTGTCAGAACCATTTGAACCATTTTGAACCTTCCCCTCACAAGTCTATTTTTAAGCGGTGGGACCGTCCTCTGGGTAGCTTGGAGGGTAAATACGACAGAGAAGGAGACAGGCAGAGACCAAGGTGAGGAAGTTAAAACGGAAGCCAGAGAATTTGGTTGCTCATTTTTAAAACTTCCTAGCAGATTAAAACTGTGTGCAGGATCGAGACTCGAAATCCGGACGTTTGCCTTTCACGGGCAAGTGCTCCACCATCTGAGCTACCCTAGCACGACTCACGACCCGTCCTCACAGCTTCATTTCTGCCAGTACCTCGTCTCTTTTAATAATTTCATATCAGCGCACACTCCGCTGCAGAGTGAAAATCTCATTCTGGCCATTTTTAAACTGCGCGAGTCTTCCTCCCTCCCCCCCCCCCCCCCTCTTTCTTAAGTACAGCGGAATATTTTCGCTGGCAGTAGAATTTTCTAATCAATTCTGGCTCATCTAGTTAAGTTAGCAGTCATACTTGTTTCAGTATTTTAGTTTGGCCTTGGCAGAAAGATGTGAGAATATGTTAGCTTTTAGTTGCCTTTACCTCAGTGATGGGAGGTATGCAGGAAGTGTTGTTATCTCGTTTCAAAGAGACTTTTTGATGTAATAAGAGGTCCTCAACTTTGCGTTGGTCAGCAGTAGTTCTCTATTCCGTCATAAGTGTTTTTAACTAGTAACGGTAATTATTGAAAGTGATGTTTGCCATGTCCGCCCCTGGTAACTGAGTGGTCAGCGTGACAGAATTTCAATTTTAAGGGCCCGGATTCCATTCCCGGCTGTGTCGCAGATTTTCTCCGCTCAGGGGCTGCGTGTACTGATGTCCTAATCATCATCATTTCATTTCCATCGACGCGCAAGTCGCCGAAGTGGCGCCAAATCGAAAGATTTGCATTCGGCGAACTGTCTACCCGACGGGAGGCCCTAGTCATACCATGTTCCCAATGCGTATCTCCGACGACTACAAGATAACAATATTTTTTTTTTTTATTTTTCACTAACGACTACCTTAGTTCCTTCCCAAATGAGAATAGCCTTTCTTCTGGAACAATTGTTACTTTGGGATCCATTAGTTGTAGATTTAATGTGATAGTAAAAATACATGTTGAACCGATTACCTTTATTTTGAGAAAAAAGAATCACAAAACCAAGAATGAGTTGTGCGACATAAAGGAAACATGTTAGGTGTGTTTCTACATCCGAAGATGGTGTCTATTGAAATTTCACACCAGTCGCATAAGAGTGGGGCTAGTATCGCTACTATAAGGACGCCAATTCGGTGCACTTTAAATACACACTGTAACGGCCGTGAGCGTTAGTTACCTTTGAGACTGGGTGTGGTGAGTTGATGTTAGAAATTCTGCATGCGAGCGGGGCCCCACCCCACATGTGCAACTTCCGAGTCACAGCCTGCACGCCGCAGCCGTCAGCGTTCATGTAGTGCATGTTTCTACGCACAGATGTCGCTTTATCCACTTGCTGGGATACTTTGTACCGGCGAATTCTAGTGCTCTTTCCACAGCTTGCAAGCCAACCATGGGAAGGTATTTCGCGTATTAAACATTTAAAATACTGTCACAGTCTACTCATTAAGACGTTTACTTTTATGTTAACAGTTTGACGCAGTAAGACAAGTAATACAGTTAACAACCGTGGGTTTTTATTAAGGCAGCTTGACTGACGGCACGTAAATACGCGTAATGTATTTCATCTAGTATTTAAGAAACAGAGCTCTTAGCAACTTCAGTTTGCCGATGACACCGCCTTCCTTGCCCTTGCCCCCACCCTGCAGCGCTCCCAACACCTTCTCCAATCCCATCTTGACCGGTTCACCGCTTGGTGCAACCAGTGGTTGCTCAAGGTCAATCCCTCCAAAACCCAGGCGATCATTGTAGGCAAAACCACCCCTTCCTTCCGCCTCCTTGATTTCTACATCACCATCTATGGCCGTCCTATCGCCCTCACTCCAACCCTTAAGTACCTTGGCGTCACCCTCGACCGTCGCCTCTCCTGGACTCCCCACCTCCGGACAATCCAAGCCAAGGCACGCTCCCGACTCAGTCTCCTCAAGCTCCTCTCCGGCCGCACGTGGGGTCTGGACCCCTCCACCATCCTCCACACTTATAAATCCCTCATCCGCCCTATCCTTTGTTATGCCCATCCGGCTTGGATCTCCGCCCCCCCCTTCCTTTTATAAATCCCTCCAAATCCTTGAACGCCATGCTCTCTGCCTCGCCTATCGCATCCGTCTCCCCTCCCCCACGCGGATCCTGTACGATCTCATCCCCTTCCCCCACCTCCTCCTTTTCCTTGAAAGGATACGGATCCTGTACACCTCCCGCAAACTCGATCCTCCTCACCCGCTCGTCTCCCCAATCCTCTCCCACCCCTACCCGCCTCCGCGCCTGTATGCCCACGTCCCACCTGGTCTCCATCTCTCCACCCTCCTTACCCTCTCCCAAGGTGGCTTCCGCCAGCTCCCCCTCCCTGATGATGTCCTCCTCCCCTCCATCTACCCCTCCTATCAACTTTGATCCTCCCCCCCACCTCCTATCCTTTAGGCACCCTCCCTCCCTCCCTTCCCCTCCCTTCTCTTTCCTTTCCCCCCTCCCTCCTCCCCTCTCCCCCGGGCTTCCCCTCCCCCTTCCTCCCTCCCCATCTCTCCTTTGCCCATGGCATCTCTGCTCTCCCCTCTCGCTCTCCCACTCCCCTTCCTCCTCCTCCTCTCTTGGCAGGTCCCCGGACTCGCACACGCATAGTGAACATTCGCGCGCCGGAGGTCATCGCCTTCTGTGTCTCGTGTGTGTGACGTCGTTTAGTGTTTTTGGTGTCCGCCGTCCCACTACTACGTTCACTTGTGCCGTCGGATTCATCAGTGTTCTGTGCGCCGTGCCAACGTGTTTTCAGTGTTGTTATCGTCACGTGTGAACGACTCCGTGTTTTTTGTGTCTCTGTGACCTCTCTCTTTTGCCCGTCACTTTGTTCATTATCATTCTCCGTTTTTATACTTTTGTAAAACGCTATGGCTGAAGAGCGGCGTAGTGTGCCGCTGCCAGCCTACCTGATTTGTACAGGTTTTAAAATAACAATAAAGTAAAAAAAAAATAGCAACTTCCAACGAACCTTATACATGATTTCAAATAACATTAAACTAATGCAAGGTTTCCTACAACTAACTCTTGGTTCCTTCAGTTAGACCCACATAATTTCCGTCTCACTGACCTCTGAACAGAATGATAACCGCAGACCTCTCGATGATCACCTGTTATTACAATACCATTATTGCTATATCTATCATCAGTTCCGTCTGAAATCTGCATAATAACTGACAGTTAGATGAATGTTATGTTTTATCGACTTCAGCTGAACGTAGCACTTCACAAATTAAGAAAAAAACCTAAATGTAAGTATACATTGGAACAATCGGTTTAATGACCAATTTTCCTGATAATAATGTAACATGGAGCAGAATGAGGCAATAATGCACAGTTAGTAAACAATAATTTTAATTATGAAAGGAATAAATCGAAACACGTTTATCACTGGCCATGAAAAGTGATGTAGTTAATATCGGGCACAAAAGCACGGCTCATTGACATATGCAAGCAGCTGTGAAGATTTTCATAACTTATGCTTGATAGAAACCTTGATTCATTCATTTTCATCACCGAGAAAAATATTTCACAAACATATGTCGACCCGAACATGGACATAACTCTCGCGGCTTCTCGGTGCAAGCGTGGAAATTCTTGTTGTGAACAAATTTCGTAGAATTCTTTTGTACTTCGCACTGCAAAGAACTTGTCCTTCAGTCTTGTATTACACTGTAGGTCGTTCAGTTCCATCTGTAGATCATTCAGAGCATCTTCAACTGAAGATTAGAACGGTCGAGCAAGGAGGCAAATGACAGGAGACAAACTTGTAACATCTGCAAATCGTGCTCGAAATTGTTCCTTAATTTTTACAGTTATTGACACGTATTCTTGAAATCTAGCACTTTCATGGACCAGTCCAAGAGTCGGGAAATGTGCAGTGTTTTCTGTCAATAGCTGGCTCTCCCACACCGCAAGCTTCCTTTCAAAGGCATTTACTTTTTCCGACATGTCAGAAATTAAATTATTTTCACCTTGTAAACTGACTTTCAGGCTGTTCATGTGAGGCGTAATGTCCACTAGAAATGCAAAGTCTAATATCCAACAAGGGTCTTCCAACATAGGTTCACTTTTTCTCTTTTCATATAAGAATGTTTCTATGACCAAATGTAGATCAAAAAATATTTTCAGCATTTTACCTCGACTGAGCCAGCGTACTTCGGTATAATAAGGTATGTCGCCGTACTCCGCTTCTAGTTCCTCCAAGAACCGCCGAAACTGGCGATGCATAATTCCATGTGTCTTCAGATAGTTTACAGTACGCACAACACTTGCATGACGTTTGCTAACGTTACTGATTTTGCAGAAAGCGCCTCTCGATGCAGAATGCAGTGAATTCCATACAACGTCTCGTCTGTGCGCCCTAGCATTTTGCGCAACTGTGCTATGGGTCCGCTCTGATGGCCTTGCATTGATGGTGCTCCATCTGTGGTCACTGAGATTAACCGATACCAGTCCAGACCGACTCCATCAATCGCTTGCTCGACAGCTTGGAGTAAGTCCGCACCTGTAGTAGCCCCTTTCAAAGGTACTAAGTCCAAAACGTCCTCTGTTACACAAAGTGCTTTATCGACACCTCGTATGTATATCACAACCTGGGCTGTATCTGTAAGATCTGTTCCTCCATCGAGCGCAACAGAGAAAGCAACAAAGTCTTTAGTCTTATTTATTAGCTGCCTGTGCACATCGCCGGTCCTAGCACTGATACGTCTTGTCACTGTTTGTTTCGACAGACTGATTTCTTGAAACCTACTAACGTTCGTGGGACATACAAGTTCTGCAGCATCAATCAGACACCCTTTCACAAACTCCCCTTCGGAAAAGGGTTTCCCAGATTGTGCAATTCGTAATGCGATTTTAAAACTTGCTCGCAGTGAAGATTTAGTGTGGTTGTTATTCTGGAAAATTGAAAACAGTACATTGTACAGCGTACAGTAAAACAGACATAAATGTAACGCAATAAACTAAGAGTTCTGGAAGTATCAGTTACTTTGACGTACAGTAAAATCGACTTGATGTGTCTCATCCATTTTCTGAAGGACATTTAATTTTGCTTGCTGTTCTTCACTGTTGAGTACACAACACTCGCCTTTGTGATATGTATTGTAGTGTCTTTCAATTGAAGACTTACGCTGGCCGCCTAATATTCGGCGGCACAGCAAACACTGTGAGTTTCCACCAACGGCAAAAAAAAAAAAAAAAAAAAAAAAAAAATTCAGTTCCCAGTCATTTTTAAACGACTGAGGACATAGATCTCCCGTCCTTTGGTTTTTCACAGTACCTACCATTTCTCAGTACTTCCCTGTTAAGGTTACAGTCACCAGCGGTAAACGAGACTGGGTATGTTGCGCTCTTGCTTGTACCACATAGGGAAGTGGAGCCGCCGCCGTTCATTTAGGACACATGTCTAATAACACATGTAACTGTCGCTCGCGGTCGCACACGTGCGCACATGTGCAGCAATTCCGCACGTCTGAACACTGTGCAGCGTTTGGCCGGCCCTGTGTTAGGCCTTTAAGGTAACAAAGACTCCATTATCAACACCTCACTGTGAACGAGGTCCTGTAGTAGGGCAACGAGAAGCTAGATGTTCCTCCTGCGATATTACAGAAGGACTTGGCAGGATTGTAGCTACTGGACATGACCGCTGGCAGCGGTGGTCACACGATGTGATGTTACAAAATAAAAGTGATGTTATTCAATGGAAAGTTGGAAATTGAGATTTAGCTTACTGTTTTATCAATCACAATTGGCGTAAGAATCATGGATTGACCATTGTCATAAAATATTGCATTATGAGATGTGATTAGTTTTTACTTGCAGTTTCGCGTGGCTTGAGGGAGTCACAACTAGCGTGCTATTGATTAAGAAATCGCATTATCGTCTTTCTAGTTACTTCATGATCGTAGATACGATCATACCCGGTTGTGAAGTTATTGTTATGACAAAACAATTTCCTAAGGGACCAGAAAGTTCTTAAGGGCGCAAAAACAACTGTAACATCACACAAAAGGGAAATTCAATATTAAAGCTGATGCAAGAAGACGATAAAACAGTTTTCTTTTTATCATTGTAACACGCACATTGGACTGCTGATCTCCGTGTCTGTAATCTTAGCAAAATGCATAATTAAAATGAAAATAATACTGAGGAGATGATAGGAATGAGCACTGCTAAATGATTCAGTATTCCCAGAACAAATATTTATTATAACTAAAACATATATCGTACCTTAAGCTTAGTACAACAATGACAGTAGATTTTTATGTCTGTTTAATGTCCATTGAGCGTTCTTTTATATAGCCATTGTCTTCTTTGAGTCGCTCGTGCGTCGTCACGGTAAGTTATAACAGTTCTTGATACTTCACTCAAACTTAGACATAACACGGTTATATACATTTAGCAAAAAATTAGATTAGGCTGCCACAAATCTGCGTCCGTATTACTCAAGAAAAACAGTAGAAGTCTCTTTAGCGCTCAAGGCTTCATTTGTTCTCCAGCGAACAAAATAGTGAAGGATCGCATATCTATCCGTATTTTTCTGTTTATATTGCCGCCCAAAGACGACGAATTACATTATTTAGAAAATTCCACCGTCGCCATGCGACGCCTCATTATACATTAATCATTATTTACAAACAAGTATTTGCCTTCTGGCTGAAAGTATTAACTACTCGTATTTGCTGTTTTAATTAAGTCAAAAATAGCGAATATCACAACGAGTGGGCGGTCGCAAGAAGACCGTGTCCCGGCCGGTCCCGTGGAACACTCGAGAAGGAGGATAATACCCTTTGGCGTATGAGTCTGCCGCATTGTACTGCCATTTGCAGCAGCTACTGGAGCAGCAGTTGGCAATAAGGTGACACTAAGAACTCTTACAAATCGGAACCTTGACGGACATTTTCGAGACAGACGTCCTGTAACGTTCATTGCGCTGACCCCAAATCGCCGCCAGTTGCGAGTTCCGTGGTATCAGGTGAGAGATTATTGGAGAGCATGTTGGAACTCTTTTGTGTTTTCTGACGAAAGCTGTTTCTGCTTCTCTGATGGCCGTGTGTTGGTAACTTGGTTAGGAGACAATCTGAGGGCCTGCAAACAACCTGTCTGCGTGCTAGGGACACCCGACCTACACATGGAATTATGGTCTGCGGTGAGATTTCGTGTGACACCAGGAACACACTTATGGTTCCAGAATGAGATTTTCACTCTGCAGCGGAGTGTGCGCTGATATGAAACTTCCTGGCAGATTAAAACTGTGTGCCCGACCGAGACTCGAACTCGGGACCTTTGCCTTTCGCGGGCAAGTGCTCTACCATCTGAGCTACCGAAGCACGACTCACGCCCGGTACTCACAGCTTTACTTCTGCCAGTATCTCGTCTCCTACCTTCCAAACTTTACAGAAGCTCTCCTGCGAACCTTGCAGAACTAGCACTCCTGAAAGAAAGGATATAGCGGAGACATGGCTTAGCCACAGCCTGGGGGATGTTTCCAGAATGAGATTTTCACTCGCAGGAGAGCTTCTGTAAAGTTTGGAAGGTAGGAGACGAGATACTGGCAGAAGTAAAGCTGTGAGTACCGGGCGTGAGTCGTGCTTCGGTACCTCAGATGGTAGAGCACTTGCCTGCGAAAGGCAAAGGTCCCGAGTTCGAGTCTCGGTCGGGCACACAGTTGTAATCTGCCAGGAAGTTTCACACTTATGGTTATCCCACACACTCTTACTGCAAATGTGTACGTCAGTCTCATTATTCGACCTGCTGCGCTGGCATTCATGAACAGCCAGGGGTGCTTTCCAACAAGAAAACGTTAGTCCAATTACGGCTTTTGTAACCCGTCATGAATTACAGAGTTTCGAAATGTTGGCTTGATCTTCTCGATCACCAGATAGGTCTCCAACCGAGCACAGATGGGACATCATCGGACAACAACTCCAGTATCATCCACAAACAGCATGAACTGTCCCAGTATTGATCAACCAACTGCAACATATCTCCCATTCCGTGAACTGACATCTGGCACCTGTGAAACGCAATGCATTCACTTTTCCATGCTTGCATTCAACATTCTGCCGGTTACACCGGTTGTTCTTAATGCATCAGCAGTTCACATTTGCGATGGCTTATTTCGCACTTACATAACCTGTTACCTTATAATGTTAATCACTTAAATATGTTACCAAGGCATTACTCGACATTAATTATTTTTTAGGGCTGTGATTTTTTTTCCGTCATTGTACAAGACTGTCATTGCAAGTTATGGATACATCTCACCATTTGTGGAAAGAGATCCCGACACGACAACTTGAATAATGTGAAAGCATGGGAGAGTTATTCCGTGGTGAATCATGTCGTTGTTAAATTACGTGGAACACTTCAGAATGCTGTATGCGCTCCGCCAAGTGACTTTCCTACATCTCTTTGCTAGTAAGCCATTGTTCCATTCTCGATGTTATTACTTAATAGGCCGTGATTTAGTTCCTTCATCCTAATCACTAGAGCAACAGTCAAGGAAGCTCACGTGATGGAGGTAAGCAAAAGGGGAAACACGTGGTTATCATCTTCTGCACGATAATAAGCATAGAACAAATAGGCAACTTTCAGCTTCTACAATTTCGCCACGTCTTAACGTCGATAAATCTTACCGCATCGACACCATACAGTCAATTACCTTATACAAACAAGTTCAAGAACATGACTTGTTAGCGGGGAGGAGTGTCAAATGACCACTTGGTGGAGGTAGTTGTCTAAATTTGAGCTACCATTAATTTTTTTAAGACGTAACTCGAATTCTATTGAAAAAAATTAAAGAATGTTGCAGTAAACAATACTCTAAAATGTTCTAATTTAGACTGTTATGGTGAAATGTAAGTGGTCTCATCATTTGTTCTTATTTTTATTTGTAAAAAATATTAGCATGTTGGCACAAGCTAGCGTTCTGAGTTTGGGCTAGTCCTGGAAATACTGAGATATCATTGAAAGAAAGCAGTAAAATTAAAGGAAAATAATTTTTTACGGAATACAAAATTGGAAACATTTTATAAAGTGATTGAAAAGTATATAAGGCATATTTTTGCTTTTCAGTCACCGTGCTTTATTAAAAGATGTGTTCACACCGTGTAAAACATTCTATTTTCTTGACATAAGTCACAAATCAAAATACTTGTATCAGCCTCTGCACTTTCTTTGTGTACCCAATATTGCACATTCTGCATATAGCAGACAGCTCTCCTTGCACGTCATCAGAAAAAATTCCCTCGCAAAAACGTATTCTTTGTCATCTGTGTGCCTCGGTTTTTGCATGAGGGAAGTCTAAATCACTCAAGACGTCATGAACGAGTGGCGTGGCCGTTTCACCTCTTTACGAATCATCTAGTCTATCTTTTTGATTTTTTCTTTCATTTCTAATCGTATTTTTTTCTTTTAATTTTCTTGGAGTTCACTTTTTTGGATGAGATTTAACCTTTTTTCAGACACTGCGTTTCGTTTGTAAGAGTACGCAGAATTATTCTTTCATTAGCAACCTTTAGTAACATTGTTACGTAAGGAGTATAAATTATCGGAAGAGATCCCTAGCTTTTACGTCCTTTTTTGCGTTTTACATATGATAAGAACAGGAGCAATGTAGTAAGGACTAACAGCAGATCGGGCTGCTCTGCTGAAGCTAATGAACTAAAGGAACGGACACGTCAGAAGTTTCCAAGCATAGGACTTTCAGAAGTAGACGGGAGGTCTTGACAAGGTTGTCATTATTTTATCTCAGGGTCCACGAAGAGTCTTGATCATATCACTTCCGTATTATTTCTACCTCTTTCGCTGATGGATATATTTCCGTTTTCTTCTCGGAATCCTAAAACGAAAACGGCCCAGCATTGTCATTTGACGAAATGGTCCTAATGCTTGCTGTAGACCAAAGCTACACCATTTGTAATAGCTTGAATTTAGAGCAATAATAATATTGATTTTTAGTTTAATTACAAGCCAATGAAAAATAGAATTTATTACAATTAAAAAATTTAACATTACTCTCAATACAATGTACCAGAGATAACACAATTCGCATTCACAGAAACTGTATGACCAAATAATGAATGCATGGTCGAAATTGAGTTTACGCTACTGTTGCATGAGACAATGAACTGTCGTGGTTGTTTAACAGAACAATTGACGTGAAATGAAGCGCCGGTTTACAATGTTTCTCCTAGGCTGCAGCAGCTCCGATTTGCAGATACCTCGTTAGCCCAAATTGGAATCCAACCTGAAATCTCGATCACTTCTTCTACGTTCTTCGCTGAGTTGACAAAAGTCATCGGATACCTCCAATATTGTGTCAGACCTAGTTTAAGCCGGCGTAGTGTAGCAACTCGTCGTGGCAACAAGTCATTGGAATCCCCCTGTAGAAATATTGAGTCATGCTGCCTCTATAGTCGTTCATAATTGCGAAACTCTTGCCGGTGCAGATTGATGTGCATGAACTGACCTCCCGATTATGTCCCTTAATTGTTCGGTGGGGCACATGTCGGGTGATCTTGGTGGCCAAATCATGCACTCAAACTGTCCAGAATGTTCTTCAAACCACTGGCGAATATTTGTGAGCTGGTGAAATGGCGACAGTGTCATCTATAAAAACTCATCGTTGACTGATAACATGAAGTCCATGAATGGCTGCAAATGGTCTCAATGTAGAAAAACGTAAACATTTCCATGGTCGATTCACTTAGACCAGAGGACGTAACACAACCCAAACCTCTATGGAGCCATCACCTGCTTGCACAGTGCCTTGATTGGCAACTTGGGGCCATGGCTTCGTTGGGTCTACGAAATACTCCCACCCTACAATCAGCTCTTAACAACTGAAATGGGGACCCATCTGTCGAGGCCAAGCTTTCCAGGCACTAGGGTCGAACCGACATGTGCACGAGCCCAGGAGAGGCGCTGCAGACAATATCGCGCTCTTAGCAAGGGTAATCGCGTCGATCGTCTGTCGCCATAGACCATTAACGCCAAATTCCTAACGGATACATTTGTCGTATATCCCACTCTGGTTTGTGAGGTTATTTCAATCAGTGTTGCTTGTCTGTTAGCACTGAGAGCTCTACGCAACGCTACTGCTCTGCGTTGTGAAAGCCGTTGGCCACAGCGTTGTCCGTGCCGAGGCATAATGCTCGAAATGTGGTACTCACGGCACACTTTTGACACGGTAAATCTTGGAATACTGAATTCCTTAATAAAATCCGAAATGAATGTTGTATGCGTCTAGCTCCAATTACAATTCTGTGTTAAAATTCTGTTAACTCCCGCCGTGCGGTCATAATCACGTCGAAAACCTTAGCACATGACTAATCTGAGTGGAAATGAGCTCCGTTAATGCACTGCCCCTTTATACTTTGTGTACAGAATACTACCGCCATCTGTATACGTGCCTATTGCTATCCCATGACTTTAGTGACTGAAACGCCCTGCTAAACCCGCAGGACAGGACAGGTAATTGGAATTGTGGAAAGAGACCAAAATGAGCGGCTGTCAGTTACACTCGAACACATTTAACTTCATTTATTTGACCAAACATTACAGTACAAGTTCTTGAACTTAGTTATCGGCTGAATACGCCACGCTATCTTACGGCTTAAGGGCACAACCACTTTAATTTAACAAAACGGCTAAGAGCCATTAACACAAAATTCAGACGCCAAAAAGAGTATTTTGAAGGCAGAAGGCCTCACGTTAAATAAGTTCTTTAATTTGGCTAAAGGCCCAAAAATCTAACGCTTGAAAGGCGACAACCTTAATATAAAGGCTGAAGGCCGCTGATTTAAGACACAAGGTAAAATTAAATCAAAAAACACAAGACAGAAGGCCTTATCTTGAATTAGGCTGATGGCCCCAAGCAGTCTGATGCTCGAAAGACAAAGATCCTTAATTTAAAAACGGCTGAAGCCTCATGACTTAAAACTCAAGGTAATATAAAAACTCAAGGTAAAATGGTTCAAATGGCTCTGAGCACTATGGGACTTAACAGCTGAGGTCAGAAGCCTCATGACTTAAAACTCAAGGTAATATAAAAACTCAAGGTAAAATGGTTCAAATGACTCTGAGCACTATGGGACTTAACAGCTGAGGTCAGAAGCCTCATGACTTAAAACTCAAGGTAATATAAAAACTCAAGGTAAAATGGTTCAAATGGCTCTGAGCACTATGGGACTTAACAGCTCAGGTCATCAGTCCCCTAGAACATAGAACTACTTAAACCTAACTAACCTAAGGACATCACACACATACATGCTCGAGGCTGGATTCGAACCTGCGACCGCTCGGCCACTCCAGCCGGCCTCAAGGTAAAGCCTTATGTTAAATTAGGCTGAAGACTCCAAACAATCTAACAACTGACAAGCAAGGAATTTTAATTTTAAAACGGCTGAAGGCCCATGGCTTGAAACACCACCATTCTCGATCCGACGACAACCCAACCAACAGACAGCCAACGGACCCACCGACAAGGTAGCTTGCGCTCCACTCGACCAGCGCACAACCGGGAGTTCAATGCAAACGTAAAAGGATTGGACGCCCACAACCAAGCATACATTAGGCTCTTGAACTACACACCGTGCTGGACAGTGACAACATGGCGAGGAAAGGACACTGTCTAAATTTACTTCATCGCCAGGGGTAGGTAACCGGAACGTTAACGGCCACAAGGCAGAAAATTCCGCTGGTACACTTCAATTGCAAATAACCAAATACATTTAGACTCCACCGGACGGTGACTAAACCTTCGCCAACTCGAATGTACCAACAGGCAACAACGAGAACCAAACGGCACAATGTGAACAGTCTTGACTTGCTGGTAAATTAAATCCAAACTCAACTTTGGTGTCCAGGGTCGGTGAGCCACGGACCTCGTAGCAATGTGAACAGCCCCACACACTACGATACTGCATTGAGACCGCCAGCAGGCCCGGCCAAACGACACCCCGGGAAGATTTCCTCACTGCTCCACGTCAACCGACCGACTGCCACACATCAGCACGGAGACAGCACTAAAATAACTGAGCAGTCGACATCACAAGCTACACACTGTTTCACGAACACTTGCACGAAGGACTAGACAATACTAACGGCAGCGACTGTGCAATAGCAAGGACGAATTACGAGTCGGCACACGCTGAAAACGTCCCCTTAGAAAAATTTATGAATTACTGTGCTGTTAAACCTCTTACATTATTTGATTTTCAAACAGCTGAGCAGAACTGAACATACTCAGACATTTGTCTCTTTACCTATTCTGATCAACACTAAACTGACAGTCCGCAGCTCGTGGTCGTGCGGTAGCGTTCTCGCTTCCCACGCCCGGGTTCCCGGGTTCGATTCCCGGCGGGGTCAGGGATTTTCTCTGCCTCGTGATGACTGGGTGTTGTGTGATGTCCTTAGGTTAGTTAGGTTTAAGTAGTTCTAAGTTCTAGGGGACTGATGACCATAGATGTTAAGTCCCATAGTGCTCAGAGCCATTTGAACTAAACTGACACACAATATTTTTTAGCGCAACGCAATCTGACTTTCAATAATCCCTACAAAAGAATGGCCCTGACTAACAATAACCTATACCTTTCATGAATCACTTACCTCACAAAAATCTTCGTTACTCGAACTACTGCAATACAGCGAGCGCCAATACTGCCAGCTAAATAAAGGATTCTAATTACTCAAGGCACTAACTACTGATAGGTATAGTTAGCAAATGATAGATTTTGATAGAGAACAAACAATGTATTTACCTTAATAATGTTCAAAAGTCATAATATATAAATATCAGTTCATAACATCCAGTCTTACAAATTTACTCTCTCTTATGGACACACGTCCAGATCATCCGCTCTCAAAACTCCGCCATCTCTCTCCCCACATCCACCACTGCTGGTGGCTCACCTCCAACTGCGCAACCCTATGCACTGTTCACATCCAACTACCCACCACTACAATAGTGAATATGGCAACAATGCCAACCAGCCACAGAGTGCACACAGCACAGTCAGTGATTTTCGTATAGAGCGCAACGTGGTGTTACCAACATAAAAACCCGCTGTTCACATCCAACTGCCCACCACTACAATAGTCAATATTTCAACAATGCCAACCACCCACAGACTGCCAACCACCCACAGACAGTCAGTGATTTTCATATAGAGCGCTACGTAGTGTTACCAACATAAAAACCTGAACAGCCTACTTACAGCGCAGGCAACCGATAAGCGATCGCCGGCCAACATACACGTCGTCCGGCAAGACGACCGACCGATGACCAGCAAAGGTGGTCCGCACTCAAGTGATATGTATTGGCAACCGTCGGGCGAGTCATGGCTGTCCGGCCATCACTGCAGCTGCGCTCCGACTGAACTTCTGCCGCATCCTAAGTCAAACACTGCCAGTTCCGAGCTGCACTGCTAGCGCCTCCCAAATGACTGGCAGGTCCGAACTAACCCCGAACACACAACAAAATGGGAAGTAATAGCAGTCAGCAAAGATAATACGCCAGGGCTTATATCGATAAGCGTGGCTGCTGCCGCTCACGGGCAGGCAAGGTGGCAACTCACTGACACCAGTAATTGAAATTAACATAATGAGGTTGTAGTACAGTAAAAACAGGACGTCAAATGAGATATGGCACAAACACGAGCCACGCACGGCTCGGCCACGTCAGTGTATACCACCCACGCTACCAGTGTGGGTGGGGTGACTAAAACTTCTTCGCGTGAGCGTAATCGAGAGAGAGAGATTTTGAGAGTAACCTCTTTAGTATCTCTTTTCTTTTTGATACGAACGTGATGAGAGCCACAAACCGTTCTTTAGTGGGAATTGTTTCCCACGGAATGGGCACACCACAGACGGTGGTGATGGCAGAAGAGCGGTGGAGGTAGAAGTTGCTTCAGTTGAATTGGTGAAACAGTTTTCTCCGTCATGTCGGGAGTGGAAAGAGGGGGGGGGGCAATAATCGGATACAGCGGTAAGCACAGTAGCGCCGCACGCGGCGGCGCTACCGAGGCGCGAGCGCGCCCGCTACCTGCAGGCTGGTGCCCGCCGGCGAGGCCGGGATCTTGATGGATGCTGCGCGTGCTCCCAGGGTGCCGAGAGGAGAGTCCTCTGCCATGATGGATGAGCCGGCGCCGGCAATCCCCAGCACGTGACCGCGCACCATACATCACGACCTCCAGCCGCGCGCGCCGCTCCACGCTCTGGCCTCGCGCAGATGCGCGCCGCTCCGCTCTATATATATATATACCACAAGTTCCTCCCGCTCGATAGTCTCCGGACGCTGATTTCGTATGATTCATTGCACCTGCTGCTCTCCTCCGGATTAAATTTCGCTGGGCCGCCAAGTTTCCGGACCTTTACTGACCGCAGAGCTTATACAGGTGTTTCGTGGAGCTGTGAGTGCGGGATCTCCGCTGGTGCGGCATGCAATCATACACTCGTGCTAATTTGTAGAAAGCACAGGGTAAACTTAAGCAGTGGCTCGTCACACCAGATCCGGAGCAATACATTGCCGCAATCTACATTCACTTTTGTAGCGTTCATGTTATAGTAATGTTCACTGTCTTTCTCCTTCCTCAACACATCCAAAGTCATGCATATTCTGCTGTTCGCTTTTATAAAAACTGTAATTATACTTCATGGTTTCAATTGCCACGCTCGAGACTTTACCTACTTCAGAAAGTAGCTAACGTTTTGTTCAGGTAAAAATCATAATCAGAATAACCTTTACAAGTATGTATTCATAATTTTTTCATTCATTTTTTGTGTTTGTGAATAGTATTCTGTCGATAAATTGCGTTAAGATTAATATTAACTTTCACAACGACTTTAATTTCAATAGCTTCTACTTTTCGTTGTAACCAACGTAAAATTTACGTACTGGTTTTAGCCTACATTCGAGCTGTTACTTATTGTACTCTTTCTCCTCGGTGAACTTCGGCTTAAAAAGAAATTTAAACTAAATATTACGATAAATTTTATAAATAATCGACAAGAACGCCATAGAAGAAGAGATAGAACTACAATGGATATGTTATTCCATGGACTCTTGCGCTTCTATGCATGAACTATCTTTCCTTTGTAATTCGCTTATCTTATTTGCTGGGATTCGGACCTAAGAGAACGTTCTTGTGTAAAGCTCATCTTGCTGTACCAGCTGTTAATTTTAAGTTGTACTTAAAACCCGACAAATATAATGGTT
Source organism: Schistocerca nitens (assembly GCF_023898315.1). Classification (NCBI taxonomy): domain Eukaryota; kingdom Metazoa; phylum Arthropoda; class Insecta; order Orthoptera; family Acrididae; genus Schistocerca; species Schistocerca nitens. Next base: position 474,559,254 of record NC_064621.1, on the reverse strand, counting down.
ATTTTGTCAACAGAATTTTGTGCATGTGGTCAACATATTTTTAATCTGATAACTAGACTACCTTCAGTAGATATGGGCCTTAACAAAGAATTTTCATTGTTAGGCGCCATCTTAGAAAAATCTTTAACATTTTTCTTTTAGCTCATCTACGAGACGTGCCGTCGGTTAGGACAATTAACTTTATTTCAGATCCCACGAGACCGGAGGCAGCTATTAATAATTTAACAATTTTACTTACAAATTTTCTTTATATAACTAGATAACATCCCGGACAGAAAAGGTCTGGTCACAGGACCCCAGTTCCATTATAGGTTTCATTTGTAGATGCTACTCTTGTTATCATATATTGGGGAATCGAGACGAAACCACGACATTAAGTTACGTACTACAGTAGTGTACGTCGAATAGACTTGGCAAATATTCTCTGGTGCAAGAAGCTCATGACTTCCCACGAGCCAATGTTGGACAAATAAGAAAAGGACAATTAATTATAGACGATTACGTAACTATCCTGCGAACTGAGCTAGTTTACTGAGTGCTTATACAAGTCGGGCTAAATTAAACAACATATTACACCGTTGATAATATTCCTACATTAGTTATTTCTCTTTTATGCTGAGCCATTGCATTAATGTGTGTTTCTTTTTTGTGTAAGTCACGGCTCATATTTTATTTTGTTACATTAGACTAATTGTCACAAAATAATAAAGAAAATTTATTTTATTACATTACAATATGTTCTAAATCTGTGCTATAGACACATTTTGGATAATTTTGTCAATATGAGCGTTCTGTGCCGTTTTCGTTCTACAATTACCGGAAGAAAATGGAAATACATCCTACAAGGTTCAAAAAATGGCTCTGAGCACTATGGGACTCAACTGCTGAGGTCATTAGTCCCCTAGAACTTAGAACTAGTTAAACCTAACTAACCTAAGGACATCACAAACATCCATGCCCGAGGCAGGATTCGAACCTGCGACCGTAGCGGTCTTGTGGTTCCAGACTGCAGCGCCTTTAACCGCACGACCACTTCGGCCAGCCATCCTACAAGGAAAGAGAGAGACAGAGAGAGAGAGAGAGAGAGAGGCAGGACTAAACAGATACGACATACGCATGAAATACATGAAATGTGTTCGCAGTTGCGAGGATGGACTACCATAAGCTACATAATAGAATGACAACAATGAAAATTTGTGCCGAACGGGAACTCGAACCCGGATTTTTCGATTATCGCGAGCCGTCGGATTACCATTCGGATACCCGCTCACAACTTCCGGCTAGACCCATACTTCCAGATGTCGACAACCACTGTCTACAACCTGTACTCGTACATCCATTATGTATGTTGTCGTACAGGGAAGATATTTTACTGGAAAGTCCCTTGCTCGCTATCGGCTGATAAATACAATTTTTTAGTGCCTGTGCTATTCCGAATTACGATGCTAATTGATATGCGTGCATGTCCAAAGGAAATTTCAATCTTAATTCAGACTAACGCAGACACTTCAATATCGTAGCTATGATAAAGGCGATTCGTGCAGCCAGAGATAAAACTATCAGATTATCCACGTCAAGATCTCCCGTCTACTTCGGAATCTTCCATGCGGGAAACATCTGACGTCTCAGCCCTTTTAACTGATTAGCCTCAGACAGATAGGTCTACTTCATCCCTTGTTAGTCCTTGAGGCATTGCTCCTGTTCTTATCGCAAAGTAAAGTGCAACAAAGAAAGTAAGACGTAGGATCCGTCCTGATAATTTATACTACTTACATAACAATGTTTTAAGAGGGTGCTTCTGATAACAAATAATTCCACATACTCTTCCAAACGAAATGATGTGAAAAATAAAGTTTGAAAAAGGCTGCCGGCCGGGGTGGCCGAGCGGTTCTAGGCGCTACAGTCTGGAACCGCGCGACCACTACGGTTGCAGGTTCGAATCCTGCCTCGGGCATGGATGGGTGTGATGTCCTTAGGTTAGTTAGGTGTAAGTAGTTCTAAGTTCTAGGGGACTGATGATCTTAGAAGTTAAGTCCCATAGTGCTCAGAGCCATTTGAAAAAGGCTCTGAAATCTCATCCAAAAAAGTGAAGCCTGAGAAAATTAAAAGAAAATGAGAAAAAACGATCAGAAATAGCCCAAAAAGCAAGAAAAGGAAAGATAACCAAAATTTCTTTCAGGTACAAGTCAAAATCATTATCAATTACATCATCATTACCCAATTTTTAGGGACAGCGAAATTTTGTGGAAATGAAAACGCGAAAAATAATGGGAAATTAGTGGTTCTTCCTAGTCCATCATGAGATTTGAAATTCTGCTGTATAAAAATGTTATAAATCTGATGACAGCAACGTAATAGTAAATATCCGGAAGTGACAGGTATTGAATGTTGAAATTACTGTTTGACTTCTAATCCCCGGAACTGTATAATTATAAAATAATAGTTCATTTCCGACGTAAGGAACATCGATGGGACGACGAAAACAGCACCGACTTTCGCAAAACATGACGCCGATGTTGGCAAAAAAAAACACCGAATTTGGCAACAAACGAAACTGGATTTTAAATGAACGTAAACAGTCTCTACCGCAAGAGACCGCAAGTGTCTTCAGACATACCATACTGGTAGGCGTTGCTGGTGAACGGAGGAGGCGTTACTTAGTGAAACCAATAAACAGAAAATAAATGTTTCTTGTAGTCGAAACTATTTATGTTCATTTTCAAGTACTAAAAAAACCGCTATGCTCAACGAGAAATATTCTTAAAAAATTTTAATACTGAATTTGGCGAAAACACAGGACATAATTCGGCGAGATAATAACATCGAATTTAGTAAAAAAACAAAATTCGGCGAAATATAACACGAAATTTGGCAAAAAATAACACTTAATTTCGCAAAAAATAACATAATTTTGGGGAAAAAGTAACACCAAATTCAACAAAAAATTACGCCGAGTTTGACAAAACCACAACATGACTTTCAGGGAAAAAAAAAGCACATAGGAATTGGCAAAAGAACGCAAAGTATGTGAAAAACCTAATTCTTCAAAAACCAGGACTTTGGCTAAAATAACAACGAATAAAGCAAGAAAACGCCGAATTCGCTCATGAAAATAAAACTATTTTTACTGTCCTTACCAACTGGCGTCAAATGTTGGATGAAGCATCCACTCGACTTTGTCACAGATTAAGATCATTATTATTTTGTTACCGTTAGGCAGTCGTTTTCGTCTTTCCTCTTCTCTCAGCATCAGGCAGATATCTTCCTTGGTGTATCTACTAACTATTAGAGTGCTTACATGTGCGACACACATTCTTTTCATTTACATTACAGTCATAGGCACTTATGCTATCTGACCAAAAGTATGCGGACACCCCTATGTAACGCGGAATCAAACCATTAGATATCACGATAGCGGGCCCGCCAGTGTAAAGGAAGGTGGGTAGTACTGTACTGTCAGTAGAAGCACAATGCGTCGGTCAGGGGAGCTCACACTTAGTGACTTAGATCGTAGACTAGTCATTGGATGCCACCTGCCTAACAAGTCCAGACACCTGAACCCTTCGACAGCTCTCCACATCGACTGTTGTGATGTGATTGCAGTGGAAAAACGAAGGAACAATCACCGCAAAACCAATACTAGACAGACCTCATTACCTGATGGACAGGAACCGCCGACCACTGTAGGGAGTGGTGGTAAAATATCGCATTAAATCACTGGAAGAATTCACTCGTTAATTCTAAAGTGCCAGCAACTAGCATAATGACTGTGCATAGGAAGTTAAAATGGAATAGGGCAAAATAGCCGAGTACCTCGTCGTAAGCCACAGATTTCCGTATTCGACGCTAAGCGACTCTTGAGCTGGTACAAAAACCAAAGCCACTGCAGGGAGAAAGAATGGAAAACAGTAATGACTCACGCTATACCCGTGACAATGCGACAGAATGACTTGGCTTAGGCGAATTCCTGGAGAATGTTACATGCCGTCATGTGTAGTGGCAACAGTGAATACAGAGGAGATCGTGTTACGAAAAGGGAGTCTTTTTCGTGGTTAGGGTGTGGTACCCTTAATGTGATTAGGAAAATGCTAATTTTGGGAGGGAATGAGCGGACAGGGGGAAAGAATACATTAAAAACCTCTATGAGGGGGAAGATTGGTCTGATGTGATAGAAGAAGACACGGGAGTCGATTTAGAAGAGATATGGGACCCAGTATTAGAATCAGAATATGAAAGATCTTTGGAGAACTTAAGATCAAATAAGGCAGAATGGAAAGATAACATTCCATCAGAAGTTCTAAAATCGTTGGAGGAAGTGGCAACAAAATGACTAAACGACTATTCTCGTTGGTGCGTAGAATATATCATCTGACTTTCGGAGAAACATCATCCACACAATTCCGAGGAAGGCAAGAGCTGACAAGCCCTAGAATTATTGCACAGTCAGCTTAACAGTTCATGCATCTAAGTTGTTGACAAGAATAGTATACAGAAGAATAGAAAAGAAAATTGACAATGCGCTAGATGACAATCAGTTTGGCTTTAGGAAAGGTAAAGGCACGAGAGAGGCAGTTATGACGTTGTGGTTAATAATGGGAGCAAGACTAAAGAAAAATCAAGACTCGTTCATAGTATTTGTCGACCTGGAAAAAGCGCTCGACAGCATAAAATGGTGCAAGATGTTCCAATTCCGAGAAAAATAGGGGCAAGCTATAGGGAGAGATGGGTCATATACAATACGTACAACAGCCAAGAGGGAATGATAAGAGTGGACGACCAAGAACGAAGTGCTCGTATCAAAAAGGGTGTAAAACAAGGATGTAATCTTTCGCCCCAAATGTTCAATAACCTGTACATCGAGGAAGTAATGATGGAAAAAAAAACAAAGGTTTAGGAGTGGAATTAAAATTCAAGGTGAAAGGATATCAATGATACGGTTCACTGGTGACATTGCCATCCTGAGTGAAAGTGAAAAAGGAGAATTGCATGATCTGCTGAATGGAATGAACAGTCTAATGAGTACAGAATATGGATTGAAAGTCAGATACAGACGAAGGTAATGAGAAGTAGTGGAAAAGAGAACAGCGAGAAACTTAATATCAGGATCGATCGTCACGAAGTGGATGAAGTTAAGGAATTCTGCTACATGGGCAGGTAAATAATGAGTGAAGAACGGAGCAAGGAGGACATCAAAAGCATACTAGCAATGACAAAAAGGGCATTCCTGGCCAAGAGAAGCATAGTAATATCAAATATGGGCCTTAAATTGAGGAATAGATTTCTGAGAATGTGCACTCGACAGCAAAAGAAGTGGGTCACGCCTGAATTCCAACGTGTAGGCTGCACCTGATGTATGCAACCAACATAGCATATCTGTGTTGCACGTCGTCGCAACCTTCCACAGTACAGTTGTTGTCGGAAACACAATGGGTACCGCTAGAGACTACTAGAGAACACCGGTCATTATGACAATCTGTCCAGATGTAAAATAACATCACGATAGTACAGAAGAGATCAGACAGTCCTTGACGTTTGTAAACCAAACTTAATTACAATAAGTGACATTTCAAACGTTATGGGACAAATAATTTTGTCACATAAATCGTTCAGTAATCCTTAGGCACAATTAAATATTTGAGACAGTATATGGATTTATGAAGTTGTATGGCAACTGGAAAGAAGTTCTTTGCTGTCTAAAAGGTTTACCCAACACATGCTGGACGTCGTTCAACGTTGAACGGGGACTGGTTCAAATGGTTCAAATGGCCCTGAGCTCTATGGGACTTAACATCTGAGGTCATTAGTCCCCTAGAACTTAGAACTACTTAAACCTAACTAACCTAACGACATCACACACATCGATGCCCGAGGCAGGATTTGAACCTGCCACCATAGCGGTCGCGCGGTTCCAGACTGAAGCGCCTAGAACCGCTCGGCCACTCCGGCCTTCACGGGGAGTGGTTTCGCATCAACTTCATGTAATTCTAAGCAGTTAAAAGAAAACGTCATCAACAGCGGCAAGCACTCTACGGAAATCCCAACGTTAACAGCGAATCACAAGTAATATCATTGTTCACATTACTCATCAACAGTTACTTGTATACAAAGTTAAACTTTAAATGACATGACAACGTCTTCGTTCTGGATCCGAATGCAAACCCAGAACGTAAAGCCATTTTTAACCAACCAAAGCTTTGTGCCTTATCGAGACTCGATTACTAGGCAGAAAGAGACGTCAAATATAGACATTTGCACCACAATCAGTTATCAATTCTCAACTTGAACGTAAATGACGATAATGTTTGTACGAAACCAGGAACCCTAACAACATGACAATTACCTTCTTGGTAATTAACCTCGAAAGACGTTGTATATTGTTGCATTGTCAACGAACAAAGGATGCATAAGTTTAAAATTGAAATGCCATCATGTAATGCTGGTGACAAGGATGCGAGCCCAGCACCTAATCGGATTGTTGAATAAGTACGTAAAATCAGAATGTAGATATCACAGTTTCTCATCAGTAGTGAGGTTGGAACCTTAAATAACGACTGAAGTTGTATTGCCTGACCGGGATTCGAACCCGGCGCCTACCGCCGTCGTTGTCTAACCAGGAACAGACGATAAATGTCCGATGTTGGTGCACCATTAGCGAGATGTGAGCACGTTTAACTGGAAATAAGGCAACGAAAAGATCTATGCTGACTGAGAGTCAAACGCCGCTCACATGGTTATGAAGACACGTTAATAATCAAACTCTTATTCAGTAGTAGCTAGGAGTAGAATGTTTAGTTGCAAACCTTAAGACTTTTCGTATCCCTAGTAACGTGTTGCCTAATATCTGCGATATCATGGTGTTAATTTACAAGTGGATTGACTGCCGTAAAGAGCAATGTTCTCTAGTAGTCGTGTCTCAGTGAGATATAAGTGAAGTGCCTGAGTAGAAAGTAATTTCCGTCGTGCAGCACGTATTGTTTCACAGACACTGAGTACATGTTATAAGTGCACAAAAAGTGTATTATAAACTATGTATATACTATTATTTGGTGAAGCTGCCGCCAAACCTGTTTACTTTTACATTCTGCTTAGTTGTCGTGGTTGATTACACGTTTTCTTAAGGCTACATCTAATGCAGAGCGCTTACAAGAAAGAATAGTTTCCTTCGTCATGCTATTGCTAGCTAGGTGAAATATTTTGTGGTAGCTATGTTTAAAGTGAATGTATTTTTAAACGTATTGTTCGTCAAATATTTGAATGAATCGTCAACTGTAGTTGTGCCTGCACATGTTATAGCATAATAGCTGTAGCTGCGTTAGTTTATACTACAGACTTGGGTAGGTTAGGTGTAACTTTTGATTCTTCAAGGGGTGATCGTGGCCCTGCGGCCGGGTCTGTACTAGCCGCGGCTCGCGAGCTACGGGCCAGCCAGGCTGGCCGAGGCGAGACGGAAGTGAGCGAGCTGGCGGTGGCGTTGGTGAGCCAACAGCCCGGGACGAGCCAGCACGGCTGCGCCGCATGCCTATGCCGCTCCGTTTGACGTAAATATTTTTACCTCCTCTCCTGGAATCAGTATAAGAGCGGCAAGCAGAAATACACAGCAGGCTGTCTGCCGTAATGGCTCACTGGGAGAGGTCTATTCGAGATAGTCGTCGCTCTCATTGAAGAAGGAGGATGTTCCATCAGTGAAGCGGCCAGACGGTATGGCGTACCACATATCACTGCAACGAGATGGTGGAGGATCTGCCTTGAAGGAGGCACCGACGACAAGGCTCCTGGCTCAAGCAGGAAGCGGGTGAGCTCACAGCAGGAAGACAGGGACCTAGTGTCTAGGAGCAGAGAAAATCCCTTTCTGAAAGCGAAGCAGTTGCGGCGGGAGACCAACTTCCCCGGCTCCAGTGACACGATTCGCCGAAGACTGAGGGACGCTGGACTGCATGCACGACGATCCGCCGTGAAACAAGAGCTCAGCGAAGACAACGTTTTATACCGGCTAGCATTTGCGGAGCTCCATCTGAGGGCGTCGTGGGACAACGTTATTTTCATTGATGAGAAGAAGGTCCACGAATCGTTTACAGGCTGCAAGGGGCTCGCCATCGACGCGAATATGTAACCACGACGAGAAGAAGTAGTCGGCTATTTGTTACCTGCTGGGGTTGGATTTCTGCGAGAGGGGCGGGAATTATTCACAGGATGGAAGGAACTCTGGACAGCGTGCAGTATGCCCACATATTGGAAAATGTGATGCTTCCGTCAGTGCGAATGCTGTACGCAGAAGGGAACGTCACATTGCAAGACGACCATTCTCCCATTCACAAGTCTGCATTTATTCAGCAGCGTCTCTCCACGATTGGCGTCAACATCATGGACTGGCCGCCATGGGCAGACGATATGAACTCCATGGAAAACATGTGGGCTGAGGTCGCCAGAACATTAGCAAAGAACTGGCCACGAATCCAACCAATTACTGCGGACGCTCTTTGGGACTACGTCCTGGAAGCCTGGGAGGAAGTTGTTTCTTCAGGCTGTTATGTCTGACGGCTTATACATTCTATGCCAAGACGCATGATAGAAGTACAAAATAATGAAGGATTCTGGATAAAATATTAGAGTCCTTAAAATGTTTTGTTATGTCTTCTTTTTCGTCATTTTTCCTCATTGGGAGCTAGTGGAAGGTCGCGTGGCAACAGAAAAGATACAATTTGGGTTAGTTTTCCTTTGAGTTGCCTTTTTAATTCAAGTGGGTTTCTTTTGAATATACAGTTTGTTAAATATTCTGTTTTGATTTCATTTATACCCTGTCTAGATACTTCCAAACTGACCAGCGTAGATTGTCAGAGTAGTTTTTGCTATCTCAAATACATCTCTGTCTTCCCCTCCATCCATGAATACACCCTCCGTCCTCCACACAATATGCAAACGATTTCATATTATGTTTACTCGTTGTTAATATCTCCTCTATTCTCTCTCTCTCTCTCTCTCTCTCTCTCTCTCTCTCTCTCTCTCTCTCTCTCTCTCTCTGACACTATCGCCGCAAGTGCCCTTCTATTCCATTCCCCCAAAACTTTATAAACAAATCTAGCGGTTTCCATTGACGCTACATCTTCTCTTTCAATTGCTGCTGTCTTTACTCTCCATCGTTCCTCTCAACATCTATGAAACCGTATTCTTTGATCTCCCCTTCCCTATAACCCATTCTTCGTTCTGAAAACAGTCCTTCCTTATCTCTCGGTCCTAAGATAATACGAACTGTGGCACACATCTAAGTAAGCAATACCTTGCAAGCTTTTCACGCTTATATTTTGCACTTCTGCACTTCTATCCATTCCCAGATCTCGCACTCCTTCCTGTTACGCGTCCCTTGACATCTGCGTCTACATCTAAATGAATACTCTGCAATTCATAATTATGTGCTTGGCAGCGGGTTCTGTGTTCTGGTGGATTAATCTTGTATTGATATGTAAAACGTGTAGGTTCACATCTCACGTCAGGCGTAGAGTTTTAACACACGCAAGTAACTCTCCTTCACCCCTAGTAACGCCAAGTGCAGAACGCCATTAAGCTCCGTAGTTCAATATCCGCAGTAAAGGTAACATCCCTTCGCTGCCGACTGGGGCAGAGCGGCATTCGTTTGAACTGTGACAGATGGAGAAACCCCGGAAGGCAGAGACTCTGTCACCAGAAAGCCGTCGTAAACTATAAAACGTATTTCATTTAATGAACCAATGGCCATGTAAGTTCACAACTCTCTTACTTTATTTGAAATGAGACGTTGAAAACTGTGGTGCTGGACTGGGATTCGAATTCGATTTCACTATGTTCCCCAAGATTGCAAACTCTTCTAGGCCTCCTCGAATGGCACCTATCTGGTTTCGAATCCTGATCAGCACAAAATATTCACTATTTCAAGCCCTAGCATATGCACTCCGAACTACTAGTGAAAAATAGTTGCATTTTCAACGTCGTGCGTTGTCAGCTGTAACTTGTTCGTTTCAACTCACAGCCACATGATGAGCTTTTTATCACAACATTACAAGATCAAACGTTTCCTTACATCTTTTCGAGTTCAAATATTCCTCACCATCCTACTGGAGAAAACGGATTTGAGTTTGACGTTGTGTTCGTTGTGATCACCAACGGCGATATGTTGTGGATTCAACTTCTAGCCAGCAGAGTATTTTCCATCACATCATTGAAAGTACAAACATGCCATTCCTAGCTATTATTGGAAAAGAATTTGATAGTTAAAGTGTCTTCATGACATCGTGTGGGGGGTTTGAATTCCATTCAGCACAGAACTTTTCGTCGCCTGATGTCTAGCTAAACATTCGCACATCTCGCTATTGGTGAACCAACAACAGCTATTTATGGTCTGTTCCTGGCTAGAAAACGACGGCGCTAGATGCTGGGCTCGAATCCCAGTCAGGTAAAAACAATTCTAATAAAATATGGCGTTTCAGTCTTCGATCGCTATACTTTATTTTCAATTACCCGTTTCGGACTAGCTGCCCATCTTCAGATCTGTTAGACAAAGTTAACAATGTAATTAATAAAAGAGATACAGTTAGTGATAGAAACATCTTAGTTTACAAAAAGAAATTTTGGAACGTATTAAATGCCAACATACCATATATTGTGGTTACAGAGTAACTTGTCCGTACAGAACACTCGGTTCGCTGTCATAAGTAAAGTAAATTTCAATCTGTTAAAACCTTATATCGCAGTTTTTAAGAGTAACCTGATTGGTAACAGTAAAAAGTGCCCTCTACCTATAACAATTGTGCATCTGTTATTATTTCACCGTATATATTAATGGCGAATACTCTTTTTAATAAAACAATTTTTTAAGGCAATAACATATGAATAATCTTTTTTGAGTGGACCATGAAACGAAAAATTTACACTAATTTAAAATTTCTTTTTAAAGAAACATAAAATATAATTAAAATGTAGATATTGTTTCTAAAATGTGCGTTTCCTCTCCTTTGTTTTGATTGGTGGTGGAGTGGATTTCCCTACGTCATAACGTATACAACGCCACGCCACCCCAGGCCTACTACTTAATGAGCAAAGTGATTTTATGCACAGGAATTATTATGAGATTTTTAAAGACCTGTTTTAGGCTCACTCTTGAAAGCAACAGCAAGCCCCAGTAAGAAACAGCTGCAGCGGAACGGCCCTCAGCGTACTGGCGGAGAGGTTAATTGGGCGCGGCGGAAGAGGACTCGGCGTGGCGTTGTATACGTTCTGACGTAGGGAAATCCTCTCCACCTCCAATCAAAACAAAGAAGAGGAAACGCACATTTTAGAAACAATATCTACATTTTTATTATATTTTATGTTTCTTTAAAAAGAAATTTTAAATTAGTGTAAATTTTTCGTTTCATGGTCCACTCAAAAGAGATTATTCATATGTTATTGCCTCAAAAAATTGTTTTATTAAAAAGAATATTCGCCATTAATATATACGGTGAAATAATAACAGATGCACAATTGTTACAGGTAGAGGGCACTTTTTATTGTTACCAATCAGGTTACTCTTAAAAACTGCGATATAAGGTTTTAACAGATTGAAATTTACTTTACTTATGACAGCGAACCGAGTGTTCTGTACGGACAAGTTACTCTGTAACTACAATATATGGTATGTTGGCATTTAATACGTTCCAAAATTTCTTTTTGTAAACTGAGATGTTTCTATCACTAACTGTATCTCTTTTATTAATTAAATTTTTAACTTTGTCTAACAAATCTGAACATGGGCAGCTAGCCGGAAACCGGTAACAGAAAATAAAGTATAGCGATCAAAGACTGAAAAGCCATATTTTATTAATGAACGATCGCGGAATTCCCATTGAGACAATTATCTCTAGTTTTGATAAAAAGAATTCTATCGTGACTTAAGGTTCCAACATCTCGCTATTGGTGAAAACATTTGATATTTTACTTCTGTTTTTACGTACTTCGTTAACAATCTGATTAGGTGCTGGGTTCGCATCCCAGTCAGAAGCTTTACATTATGGCATTTGAATTTTAAACATTAGCATACCTTGTTCCTTGTTAATGACACCATATTAAACGTAGTTGGGCGTAGTTCTCAGGAAGGTAACTGTTATGACAGAATTCCCAGTTCAGTATAAACATTTTCGTCATTTATTTTCAGGATCTGAATTGATAACTGATACTGGTGCAAACCTCTCTACTTCACGTCTCTTTATGCCTAGTGATCGGGTCTCAATAAGGCATAAACAAAGCTTAGCTTAGTTATCAATGGCTATAGGTGCTGGGTTTGAATCCAGATCCAGAACGACGACGTTGGTCATGTCATTTAAAGTTCAAATTTGTGTACACGTAGCTGTTGATGTATTACGAGAACAATTAAATTACTGGTGATTCGCTGTTAATGTTGAGATTTCCGTAGAGTGCTTGTTGCTGTTAATCGCGTTTTTTTACTGGTTCGTCCAATATCCAGTTTCCAGAGCCACTCGCCATTGAGCGACGTTCAGCACGTTGATGGAAAACCTTTTCGAGAGCGAAAAACTTTTTTCCAATAGCCGTACAGCTTTGTAACTCCATATATTGTCTCAAGTATTTAATTTTGACTAAGGATTATTGTACGATATTTGTAAAATAATCCGTTTTCTGAGAACTTTTGGAATGTCACTTGTTGTAATTAAGGTTAGTTTATGGGTGTTATGGGGTATCTCATCGCTAAAAACGTGTTTTCTAATGTGTTTTGTATGACGATAATAGCTGACGCTTAGACTGCCTGCCATAAAAACCTTTGGTCTCTAGTAGTCTCTTGCGGTACCCAATGCGTGTAGTCAAACGACTATACCCCACAGGCCTTTAGTGTTTAGAGGACCTGCAACATAGCTACGTTATGTTGGTTGTATTCGGCAGTGACTCACTTTTTCAGCTGTCAAGTGTACGTCTGGAATACAGCATTGCATAGTATTGAAACAGGGAGTGAGGGAAAACCGGAACAGAAGAGAATCCAAGCATTTGAGATATGGTGCTACACGCAAATGTTGAAAATTAAGTGGACTGATAAGGTAAGGAATGAGGAAGTTCCGTGCGGAATCGGAGAGCAAAGGAATATGTGGAAAACACTGATAAGTAGAAGGGACAGGATGATACGACATCTGTTAAGACATGAGGGAATGATTTCCATGATACTAGAGGGAGCTGTAGAAGGCAAAAACTGTAGATGAAGACAGAGATTGGAATAAATCAAGGAATTAATAGAGGATGTAGCTTGCAAGTGCTACTCTGAGATGAAGAGGTTAGCACAGGAGAGGAACTTGTGGCGGGTCGCATCTAACTGTTCAGAAGACTGATACACTCTCAAAAAAAAAAAAAAAAAAAAAAAAAAAAAAAAAAAAAAAAAAAAACATTTTACCGCATTATGTGCTGCTTACAGTCGAGGAACAGCTCCGAGACGATGCCTTAACATGAGACTGCACCGTCTCATAAAATAGCACAATAACACTCGTGAAACGGACTGGCCTGCCTAGCATCCACTTCGAACATCTTTGGGATGAGTTAGAGCGCCGAACTGTTCCAGACCTCAGCATCCAGTATTACTAACTTCTCTTGTTTCGGCTCTTGAGGAAGTCTGGGTAGCAGATCCTCCACAGACATACAGACACCTCATGGGATGTGTTGTCAGCAGAGTTGAAAGCCCCCGTAAAGGCGAGGAGTAGACACACCCCATATTAATTCCACTAATAGATCAATTGATCCAATAATGTATTCACTGTTGGTTTTCATGTCCTTCACCGTAAAACCCAATAAGCATTTCTCCCTTTCTCTCTGACTACATTGCAGTTTTCGACAATTTTCACATTATAGCTCCGTGTATCACTGCCTAAAGTTAAAACCAAAAATACATTCTGATTGTGACAATTTCATTATGGAAGCATTGGGGACATAATTCACAAAAAATCGACTTACTTTATAGAAAGCACTGCAGACGATGTTTATATTTTCGTTTACATTTTTAACGACCCCATGGTCATTTTGCTTTCAACTCATTTTACATAGGAAAGCTAAAAGCTGTTTCAATAACACACTGTGAACTTGCCGTACACGATGTGTCAAATAGAGTCAAGATGGTTCTTTTGAAAAGGCACGACTGACTTCCTTCCTCATCCTTCTCTAATTCGATGGGACCGATGACCTCGCTGTTTGGTTTCCTCCCCCAAACCAACCAACCAACCAAAAAGAATCATCTAATTTCTTAAGATTATAGTTTCTACAGGAAGAAGGTTAAAAACATCATCCGTAACCCATTGTTGTGCCCATTTGTCAATTCAGATTAGCTTTTATTGCGCAGATGTCTAGGTCCCTGTAGCTCATCAAAAGATGCAGTTATTATAAATAATAATCATCACTGTCAACTGGCTAGTTCGTTTGGCATATATTCTCTACGCTCGTGATATCTGAGTACAGGATCGGCAAGAAGCGTGCCAGGAGAGCATTCTTTTAGGGCTGAATGTGATTTCCAGACTTATGGGACCCACAGGGATGGCGTAGGGACTCTCCATAGTACGTCTCACTATTTCAAGAATGTAAAGTGAGTACCTCAATATCGGAGAAACAGCAGCCACCAGAGCGAACGGCCAAGGCAACAACTTGACGATGATGGTGGTCTCTCCGGCTGTTGCGGGTTATCATAGACTATCAGACAGACCACAGTTAAGTAGTTCATTGACCATATCAATGCAGGAGAAAGTGACGAAATTCCATACCATCCACAACGCTCTCCCTTGAGGAACAGACACCATGCACCTACATGTTTACCTTGTCTTGGACACAGCTTCAACCAGTCACCTGAGTTTTGGATGACGATTGGGTTATCATGCATCATGGTCAGGATGACTCCCCAATGCTTTCAGTGTCTCACGAAGCTGATGTGCAGCCGTCATCGCCATTATGAAAGACAGTGACAAACGCTATCACAATTGATCCTGAGTTTACTCTTCATTCTTTAGGGATTCTATAAATACATACGTCCGGCTTCTAAATTAGTGTGTACTCCTACAACATATTTTTCATTCCAGAATGAGATTTTCACTCTGCAGCGGAGTGTGCGCTGATATGAAACTTCCTGGCAGATTAAAATTGTGTGCCCGACCGAGACTCGAACTCGAGTTCGAGTCTCGGTCGGGCACACAGTTTTAATCTGCCAGGAAGTTTCATATTTTTCATTGTTTATTGCAGAGTTCCACCCACACAAGAAAACAATCGTACAACAAACAGTTTATTCTTATTTTTCCACCTCTGTTGCCTATTTCTTTCCACTTTTCCTTCATATTGGGGAAATGAAAACGTTTTATTTGCTAGCTTTTCCTTTTTTCTTTTCTTTTGAGCTGCGCCACGTTCAGATTGTCATTTGTTCTCATTGGCAATGCTCATAAAATGACAAAATGCAAGTCAAAGTTATTACACTATTCCATTTCTTGTATTGCTTGCAAATAAAACATTTTCTGCCTTTCGCTGTCTTTCCCAAAATATTTTATTAATTGTCCCCTTTTTGCTTTTGTTTTGTGCCGCTACACACCAAATATAATTCAGTGTATCATTACATGCAATAAACGAAAGCAGTTTTAATCAAAATTTGAGCGCGGACGTAATATTCCAGTGCACTGCAGTACAGAACTTCATCATAATTCAGTTATTTCTAATAATGTAATGTTACATGTTGATGAATAATACAACGTTACTACCTGCATTGCAGACGGAAAGCTTCTTTTCTGTATGTAAGAGGCAATAATTCGCCATTTTTGGCCTGCATTCTTGTTTAGCAAGTGTAAAGACAGATGATCTCTTTTTTGATCACTGGGAAGAAACAGTGTCGTCTGGTGACAGATGTAATAAAAGCAAGGCAGTAATAGCATTCAGTTCTACTAGTGGAGATGATGAGTGAAGTTATCTTATTTAGAATCGCACAATTTCATGCCAGCAAACCATGACGTAGTTTGAAAAACATTATAATTGATGAAGTTTTATACACTATAATTAATGATATTTTGAAGGGCTGAATGATAAAGACGATGAAATTGTTGACGAGGTTGTTGTTCCTCTGGATACTGATGCTCTGACACATGAAAATGAGGAAGATGGTAGTGTATCAGGTACTGTGAATGTTCTGGATGTTCCTGGATAGGCGGAAGCTCATTGTCAAAGTACTTAAAATATATATTGGAGATTGTGGGCAATGGAGTACAGGCAATGGCCGATGACGACAAACTCAAGAAAATACAAGAAACTGTACAGCCAACTGCTAACTTGCAGTAAAATGAAGACATTATATACTGCAACTCCTAAAAATGAGGTTTCAGCTCATGCAGCTCTGCAAGGAATAAAAATGTATTATCTCACACCATTGCAAGTTGGAGGAAATACCTTGAGTATCAATAACGCATCTAATTATATCATGAGGGTCCAGTGCGGCATGCAAGTTGTTCTAAAAACGTATAGGATTCTCTTTCGACGCAGAAGAACTGAGAATATAGCTAGGCTTACTGCTTTTATCAGGGCACCATAGACTTCCATCAGGAACATGTTACTGGTCTGAAGACAGTGACTCAGGATTGGAAATTGTCAAGATAGCTATGTCGCGTCATAGATATGAGAAGATAAAATCTCTAACTCACTTTAATGATAACGATCAAGCTCAAGACAACACACATGATAGTGGGTTCAAGATTAGGCCACTAATTATAAAGATGAACAAGTCTCTCCAGTAGTTTGGTATATTTTCGAAAACCTGAGTCTCAATTAAATGATTGAGAAGTATTACGACCTTCATACGAGGTGTGGCTAGAAAAAAACCGGACTAGTACTGGTGAAACAATAAAACGAATGCAATAAGGCTGAAAGTCGCGTGGCCTGTCACGTGACTCTCGCTCCGCCTACTGCTCGAGTTTCATCTGCCTCCTGCACTCAGTCTGCCCGTGGCGTCTGTTTTAAGTAGTTGACGTTTTGTCTGTGCGTCGGAAAATGTTGAGTGTACAGAAAGAACAGCGTGTTAACATCAAATTTTGTTTCAAACTAGGAAAATCTGCAAGTGAAACGTTTGTAATGTTACAACAAGTAGACGGCGATGATTGTTTATCGCGAACACAAGTGTTTGAGTGGTTTAAGCGATTTAAAGATGGCCGCGAAGACACCAGTGATGACACTCGCACTGGCAGACCATTGTCAGCAAAAACTGATGCAAACATTGAAAAAATCGGTAAACTTGTTCGACACTTTCCTTGTCAACTCCTGTTAACTCAGACACTGCTCTGATTGTTAAACGGCGATCTTGTCGAACAAGTTTACCGATTATTTCAATGTTTGCATCAGTTTTTGCTGAGAATGGTCTGCCAGTGCGAGTGTCATCACTGGTGTCTTCGCGGCCATCTTTAAATCGTTTAAACCACTCAAACACTTGTGTTCGCGATAAACAATCATCGCCGTACACTTGTTGTAACATTACAAACGTTTCACTTGCAGATTTTCCTAGTTTGAAACAAAATTTGATGTTAACACGCTGTTCTTTCTGTACACTCAACATTTTCCGACGCACAGACAAAACGTCAACTACTTAAAACAGACGCCACGGGCAGACTGAGTGCAGGAGGCAGCTGAAACTCGAGCAGTAGGCGGAGCGAGAGTCACGTGACAGGCCACGCGACTTTCAGCCTTATTGCATTCGTTTTATTGTTTCACCAGTACTAGTCCGATTTTTTTCTAGCCATACCTCGTATACTAAAAAGATTCGTTCGAGGCAAGCTATTTTGATCTGCCTATAAACTATGGGCACTGTATACTTATAATGGTTACTGTGTCAGTTTTGATTTTTACTGTGACAACGAAGTGACAAATAAAGATAATGATCTTGATGCTGGATCTATGGAAATAGTAAATATGCTAGAGTGTAATGACATACGTCAGAGTGACACTATTTACACCGAAAACTATTTCAGTAGACGAGATCTCTTGCTGCATCTGCGAAATATCGGATTTAGGGCAGCGAGTACAATGCGAGAAAAAGAGACAAAGCAATGGAAAAAGTGCCTCGTGGAACTCGTGACTTTGCCTTCAATACAAGTGGTGAAATCCTGTTTGTCAAGTGTAATGATAGTAAATGCATCTGTATGGGCACAATTTTTGATACTGTGGAGCCATTCATTTATGCAAGTAGTAGGAATGGAAAACAAAGGCGGAAACCAACATTCAACAGCCACAGCTTGTAAGGAATTACAATATAAAAATGGGAGGAGTAGACCATCATGACTTGCTTGTTGAGAAATATGCCACTTCTTAACGTGCTAACAAGTAGTAATGGGCTCTCTTTACAAGAATAATTGATATGAAGTTTGTGAAAAGCTGGATCAAATGAAGGGCTTATTTCAATAGTGGTACAAGTCCATTACCTCCACGTTTCTGTCTATAATGCTTCTGAAATTAATGATCCAAACAAACGAAAAGAAAGCTTCACCTCTAGCAAGAAGCCATATGCTTGAATATTCCTGGTATCTCAACTGCAGAATATTCAGCGCTCATTTAACTTTAGGACTCTGTATCTCAAAATGAACAAAAATGAACTTGTACCACTATTGGAATAAGCCCTTCAAATACCGCATGGTACATGGAACAAGTTCTCTGGATTTATTTGATTTCCGACAATGTTTTGCTGTCCAGTATCTGAAATTGTCTACCAATCGCAGAATGGAACGTCCCTTATCAACACGAAGAAGAGCACAGCATGAAGTTCGATATGACGGAAAGGACTACTTTATGCCAATAATTCCCAAAGACGTTGTCAGTTTGCTGGTTGCACGTGCAGACCACTGACATTTTGTAAGAAATGTAAAATTACCGTTACGGTAAACGTTTTGAACATTTCGTTTTTCTTGAGTTGTCGGTCTTCTGGCTGGTTTGAACCTTAGGCACAAAATACGTTGTAACTTCTTAAAAGCGTAAATAGGTGGTTGGAACTGAAAACCATTCGTTTTTACAATGATAGGAGTACGTAAAGTAACTTTTGAAAGTAATAAAATTTTTTCTTCTTAAACATTCGTAAAAATATAGTAAGAATGAAGAATACCCTGATTCTACGTAGTTTCATGTAGTAAATGTAATTTACCTTTACATGTAATAAAGCTGTAATAATTGAATTATTAAAATGAATATTCAATAGAGATACCAAAACCTAAATGTTTGTAAAAAGTCAGGTACTGTACCATCCGAGTGATATATTTATAGATTGCGTTCGTCTGAGTACTTTAAAAAGTAAATAAAGATTTACTTATGTTATCTGAGGTACTAGATTATATAAACGTAGAGAAACATAGTCATTTCAGAAAAAAGTTGGGAGGTAATGAGTTAATCTCATTCAGGCACTGAGTAATCTTCTTACAGAGTGATGACTGGGTGTTGTGTGATGTCCTTAGGTTAGTTAGGTTTAAGTAGTTCTAAGTTCTAGGGGGCTGATGACCATAGATGTTAAGTCCCATAGTGCTCAGAGCCATTTGAACCATTTCTTACAGCACTCTCCAATCATCCATATATTTGAGTTATACTTTCATTTCCAATTTAACCTCAAACATGAAATGACTCTAATATACCTAAAACGGTGCAAGGCAATTAACAAGAAATAATGCAGTATAGAATACCTCTACCTTCATGTAAGATTAAAGTCAGAATCGCTCCTTCTAAGTTTTGTTACACTTAGCTGTTACATAAAAACTAAGAATAATGAAGAAGCCAGGAGTAGTGTCACAGTGAACGGTATCTGCGTAAGTATGTTCTCTCTGGCGCATTCATTTGTTTATGGGCGCGCTAGACAAGAGCACGAGATGCACTTTCCAGCGCCAGCAGATCGCACCTCAGTATATTTGCATTGGTTATGAGTTTACACATGAAATAAAAGGAGATTTCACTTGCACTATATGTAAAAGATAATTACTAAGAGTGGGAATAGTGTTGCAGTAGCAAGAACGGCAATGGATTGAAGTGCAGTAACATGAAGAGGTAAACTTCTCAAATATTTGAAAATATTTTGAATTTATAGATACGTTTTTCTTCATGTTTTTATTTAGATAGAAGTATATTGATACAGTATAATAATAAATCACAATTAAAATACACGGCTGAGGCATAATAGTTGCATAAATGAGATTTTCAAACAAGAATTTCCTCTTTTTTATAGATATGCATGCATATTAACTTTCTAATAATATTGTGCGCTGCAAGTCAAACGTGATGGCACTTGAGAGTGAGATAGCGACATAGCGAACTGGTAAAGTGAAAGGCAGTGGCCGTGGCGGTGATAGTGACAATGAGGTTAACGTTTTCAGGCTTTGTATGAGTTAGTAGATTTAAACTAAGATAAGTAAAAGGTTTAATGTAAGTAATACGATACGGTTATTAGGTTTAATATTTTACGAAAGTGTGAGTTAGCAGCTAGAATGGTTCAGGCATAAATGCTTATAGCTCAGAGTAAAACCATGAGCTAAAATACAGCACCGCAAGATCAGAAAAGTTGTATGGTTTGTGTGTAAGAATTGCACTGACACTATTTTTCTATTTTTGGACTTGTTTGTTTGTTTGTTTGTGTGTGTGTTTGTGTGTGTGTGTGTGTGTGTGTGTGTGTGTGTGTGTGTGTGTGTGTGTGCGTGTGTATGTATGTTTTATTATGCAAATTCTATGGATAAGACAGCATTTTAATCCAATTAGCTCAACTGTAACTTTCTTGGGTATGCCGTCAGCATGCATTCAGGTTTCCGAAGTTGGAGTGTATGGACGAGTTTTATAGGTGTGCCTGAATGTTCTGCAACAGACTTGGAAGCGATCCAGCGATGATACTTAAAATTTTGGGTGATTTGGAATTGTTCTAGAGGAAAATTAGGCGTTTATGCCACTTCGTACATCTGTCTAGACGCACCACTAAGGATCTCCCTGTTTTACTGACAATTGTGTTGTGTCCTCTAGGGTCAGTTGGTTTTCTGTTCCTCTTTCTCGATTCTGCTCTTTGCCTCACAAGAGCACAGTTTGGACAATAACAAGTTTGGTCGCTTTTGGATATCCAGTTTCCTAAACATTTAGGGGACGCTTACGTTTTCATGTGTACTGCTTTTGTTCAGTACGTCTTCTGTCACTTTCACTTCGGTTGGAATCACTATTTTAGAGTCGGCATTGGCCTGAGCCCCAATATCTCGATAAGATCTGGTTTCTGGTTGGTTGTGGGAAAGCAGACTTTTGTTAGTATAAGTAAGAGTCCATTCTGCATGTTTATCAAAATTTCCTGGTGTGCAGACAACCAGTGTTCGTTAACAGTAGCGCTTCTTTAGAGTTCCCGTTATTTTAGTTATGAGCTTCAATACAGGACGACTTTTTGCCTGGTGACGACAAAAGTCGGTTTTGGGGGGTGGGGGGAGAGGGGGGGACATTAAACTGGGGTGAGCGGAGAGCAGAAGTGGAGGAAGCGAGTAGTTCATAAAGATATGTAGTTATATTGTTCCTAGTAATTACAGTAGTGAGATGAATCGGTGGGAGAGAGAGAGAGCAGTTATCGGCTGTCCTGTTTAAGATAGTTGTGACTTTCACTGACGGCAGTATTAAGTATTGTAGGCGTGAAGCGATACGAGCATGAGGGGAAAGTGTGTAACTTGTTTTATCTGTTGTGAACCAAACCTGAAATCGTTTGCTGTCTTTAACTTTGTGTACCTGTGTAGTAATCTCGGACGACGCAAGTGGTGCAGTTGCGGAAAAATTCTCTGTGATGTTACGTATATAAACTGACTAAACTGGAATCGAATCTTTGAATAATCCACTCGCGAATGTAACACTAAACTGAACTCCATAAGAAACGTAATTTGAACTGAACCTTACCTAAACTGGGCCAAACAACAAAAGTGGAAAGCAATGCTAACTGGATGATTTAACTATCTTGACTGTAATGCGAACCTGCCCTAATAAGTTTCAAATGGCTTACCTGTGGCAACGGAAACTCGGTACTGCTTGAAGTGATGAACATAAAATATGCAGCGTAGACTAAGCAAGGTAAAAGAAAAGAAAACCCTGCGCAGTGCAATGCACGGAATGCAACTATCTATTCCAAGTACATGATGACCTTTTCAGGAACTCTGTTACGCTCTGTGCAGTGTGGCGACACACATTATCAGAAAAATGACACTCTTTCGTGAGGAGACGGTGGTGGTATTCGAGCGTGCTAAATGAACGATTACAAATTTATCCTTAAAATAATGTATTGCAAAAACTGAGACTCATTACCTGACTGTTATAATCATCTTTACAAAATTTATCTTTTGTAACAAAATTTTACTTCACCAAGTTATTAAATGCTGACAATGGTGATCGAATGGTAAAAATGTATCACCTCTCAGTGCAAGCCATATGAATATTTACCTTTACTTAATCACATCTGAACAATGGGATGAATAACTCAACCCAATATCGCTAAATCCTGCTAAAACTTTCCGTGTCCCAAACACATCTTAAATTACGCGAAAGGTAGAAAAATAGCGACAACCGTACCTGAAAAATTTCACTTATTAAAGTAATCTTTACCGAATCACATTTCACAATCCATCATGCTCTGTTATTATCTCTCGGTAATCGGCAAGATATTTTAATCTGTTCAGTAGCAATTCCAACAACCGCCTCACTCATTAGTTTGTCTTTGAATGTTACAGCCAAGACAATGCAACGGAAAACCAAAGATCAGAGTGCTTGTACTCAGAATCTCTTTGGCGTAACTTGTCGAGAATCAAAAATATCTGTTTGAAAAATATCCATTATAGACATATGAAAAATGAGATATCGAATGAAAATGGAGCTTACACCACAGAGCTTACATTACTTTTCTTCAGCACCAGAAGTAGGTAGAAATCTTACAAGTGTTACCATAGTTACCAAAGTTAATACTTTTAGCTTAGGCGTGATTCACGCCTGAAAATATCGGACCTGTCACATGTAGATCTTTAATAGGATTCGTTAGGAAGATTTCTTCATTTGTGTCAGCTGTAAGAGTTGTCAGAGGTGTAGCGAAAGTCATGTCTGCTTGTTGCATATAAGTTCTCTTTAAATTTGACATTGTGCGGAGTCGTCGTCACCTCACTGTTTGATAGTATTTGGTTCGCTCGTCATTGTCAGGCCCTCTCTCTCTGCGTCATCTTTGCCCTGTGAACTGATATAAAGACAAAGAATTTTGTTATCGCTATGTTACACATCTCTTCAGACTGCCTATGTTGGTCGCTTTGTATGACACTTGAAAGGATGGAAGTCTTTAAAATTGTTGGGCCCTAAAGAGCGTGGTCGTCAGAGCCCATTCTCAAGGGCACTACCCCAAGGTAGTGTGATCGGCCCTTTGCTGTCCCTTATCTATATAAACGATTTGGGAGACAATTTGAGCAGCCGTCTTCGGTTGTTTGAGGATGACGCTGTCGTTTATCGACTAATAAAGTCATCAGAAGATGAAAACAAACTGAAAAACGATTTAGAAGAAATATCAGAATGGTGCGAAAAGTGGCAGTTGACCTTAAATAACGAAAAGTGTGAGGTCATCCACAGGAGTGCTAAAAGGAACGTGTTAAACTTCGGTTACACGATAAATCAGTCTAATCTAAAAGCCGTAAATTCAACTAAATACCTAGGTATTACAATTACGAACAATTTAAATTGGAAGGAACACATAGAAAATGTTGTGGGGAAGGCTAACCAAAGACTGCGTTTCATTGGCAGGACACTTAGGAAATGTAACAGACCTACTAAGGAGACTGCCTACATACACTACGCTTGTGCGTCCTCTTTTACAATACTGTTGCGCGGTGTGGGATCCTTACCAGATAGGACTGACTGAGTACATCGAAAAAGTTCAAAGAAAGGCAGCACGTTTTGTATTATCGCGAATATAGGAGAGAGTTTCACAGAAGCGATACAGGAATTGGGATGGACGTCAATAAAAGAAAGACGTGTTTCGTTGCGACGGAATCTTCTCACTTAATTCCAATCACCAACTTTCTCCTACGAATGCGAAAATATTTTGTTGACACCGACTTACATAGGGAGGAACGATCACAAACATAAAATAAGGGAAATCAGAGCTCGTACGGAAAGATATAGGTGTTCATTCTTCCCGCGCGCTATACGAGATTGGAATAATAGAGAATTGTGAAAGTGGTTCGATGAACCCTCTGCCTGGCACTTAAATGTGATTTGCAGGGTTTCCATGTAGATGTAGATCGTGGTACTGGAGTATTAGTACTAACCAAATGAAAAGCAAAGGCTATATAAATGCATGTAATCGAAGGCCAACTAATCCTATACAAACACGTTTCGGAGCCGTATGAATGATTACTTTATGATTTCATGTCCAGGGTAGTAACCCTCTTGCTTGGTTTTCAATGTCAGATTTTTCTTCTCACCCTTATTTTTGGTCCACTGCTGATGTTGTGTCAGCTGAAGTGGCTGCCTTCCAAAAAAGAGCATTAAATTTCCTGGTCATATAAACCTTAAGGTCAAATCAGATGGAAGCTCTTCAAAGGCAGTAAAATAGGGGAAGCCATAACTGTTTTCTCTTTCAACTGGAATTGTTGCAAATACTGATTTTTTTTTTCAGTTTGATTAATGTTAAGTACAGTATCTTCATTAATTTAAATGAAACTTACATTGAGGCCAAAATGGTAATTGTTGGTTAACGACGCACTAGCTGACGAATTACACTGCGCGTAGTTAACAAAACAAATTATTTTGTAAAAAGTAAGATGCTGGTTCGACCTTCAAACGGTAAAATATCTAACGATAGAGCACCTACGGTGGTCGATCGTTCCATGACACAGTAAATCGCTTCTAACCTAATTAAATTAAACGACCAGAAATGGTTTGCATTACGTTATTCGAGCAGGTGAAGTGAAAGGCTGATGATTTTACAAAATGAGACACATTTTTGAAATATACTTATCCAATTATTATTGGTAAAGTGTTACAGTGGATGCACTCACATCTGTATCGCACTGCTGTCAGAAATGGAAGAAGTAAACAGCCTAATGTCGCTTTTTTAATAGAGAACATGATTAGACGTTCCAAACGAAAGCTCGTTCATCGCCAGCAATTTAGAGGTATTAGTTTTCGGAAATACTTTTCCTTTTTATAAAACACTTGTAAGACTTAGTTACGTGCTGTCCACTCAATGCAGTTACCACAGTTTTGTAAGAATTTTAACTGAAATAACATCAGAATTGTTACGTAGCAGTCTAAAAGCAGGAATGTCAACTGACTTTGAAATGACAATCCTGCCTCTAAAGGACTACTCAGTCAAAAACAAGATTTCATCTTTGTCGTTTTATCGGCAGATGCTTTATACAGCGTAACACATGGACAACTATAGTTTTTGCACTTAAATTAAAATAAGCTATTCCCATAGAATGCAAGAGAACACCCCTTTCTGCACACACACACACACACACACACACACACACACAGTGCAGTTAAATACACTCGCCAGTTCCAATACGTTAGATTACAAGAGATTTCACATAATTTACCTATTACGACAGAAATCGAGGTTGGTTGATTACTGGACTAAAAGGTATGAGCCAGCAGTATACAACAGACTAAAATCTCCCAGGTAAGATTTTAGACTGGATTACATACAACTCGACAAGTTTTAAATCGCCAACTTTTCCTCGCCCTCAGGTAAAACACAGGGCGAGGTCCAGATTAAAATCCGTGTTGCCCTCTCGTCACGGCGCTAAATTAGGATGTACTGAGGCATGTGGATGCAGTGCAAAAATGCCTTTCGATGTGTAGCTGCAGATAGAATTGTTAAGTGAAAATAATGGACTGCTAAAAGCAGGTGGAAACCATACTATGTGTTGAGTAAGTGAACTGTATGAAAATGTTGAGTAGACTTTGAGGGCACGCTCGCACCAAGAGAAAACGAGAAGTACAACAGTACGAAAGAAATAATGCACACTGTTTTTCGAACTATGTTGCAGTATTTCGGGAGAAATGAAGCATTTCTCATAGACAATTACTTCCATGGATAGGTATTAACAACACCTTCAGCCACTTGCAGCCACAAAACGGTGTGACAAATCAAACATGTATTTCGCAAAAACACTTGTAAGCTGCTCCACCCTCTGTGAGCTGCTCGATTTTGATGGAATTTGTCGCATTGTTATGGACATAGTTCATGACAGTCGCTCTCCATCCAGCGCGGTACTAGAGGTAGCTACTTAGGAACCTGCACATTACCATTCCTTTACTGCCAAGACAATTCCTGCATCATACATCGCGCCCATCCGTAACCGCATCCACGCTGAGCTAGTTTATCGCGTGCGCGAATACCTCGGTGCCAAAAGAGCTCCGTGTTTGATTCTCACGTTTCCAGAATAGCTCTCCCAGGAATCACCCTAGAGCGACGCGGCCGGGCCAGAGGTCAGCTTCCTAAAGGTGAGGTGACCTGGGGCCCGACCCTGGCCGGTTCGGCCAAAGCCGGTGCCCTGCACACACGCTTGCGTGGGTGGCGTGCTCTGACGTCACGCGTGACCCTTGAACCCGCGCACGTCGAGAACACGGGAGCGCTCGCGAGCACGGGCTTGCGCATTCGCGTCACACACTCGCGCACATCGACCAGAGCCGTTTCCGGTGAGCTGACGCGGGGGTCAGCCGTCAGCTGATGATTGGTGACGACTGCACCACTGCGTGGGACGAGTCACGTGATAAGCCTCGTGCCAGATCCGCGGGATAATGGTGTACAGCGAATTCCTGTCGAATGCCGTATTGGAGCCTGGAGTGGTGGGTGGAGGGGGGAGAAGCCTGCTTTGCATAGAGTGGAATACCAAACGACCAGTTCGATGGTCTTATATCTGCTGCCATTCATGAATTACTTGTACAGTAAAAACTCAATTAACCGTCACTCTTTAAACCGTCAGTTTCTGTTAACCGTCACTGCTATAACAGCATAATAATACTGTAATAACAGAATGATCTAAGGTGCAGTGACGCGTTCGCTTTGTTTATTTTATTTTAGTGGGAAGTGAATGTACCCGCCCGCCATAGAATGGTACATAAAATATGACCTTCAGTTGACGTGCTAACACATCTCCCCATTTCCTTGTCTTTGTCTCACTTGTGAGTCAACAATCACCACTGGATCGGTTTCCAGTTGTGGCGAGAACACTGTAATTGTCGCAGTATATCCAGCGGGCTGTACCGTGTTACGTGTTTTCCACTTGAATAAGCTTTATTGACTAATATTTTACACTACCGTGTTTAGTGCAGGTGTGTGTGATACAGTAACTTGATAAAATGTCTGAAAAACGTAAACGTGTTGTTTTAGAACTGAATCAAAAACTTGAAATTATAAAACGCTCAAGAAAGGGCGAAACTGTGACAAGTGTAGCGCTGATTTATGGTAGTGGAAGAACAACAGTTAACGATATAAAACGTGATGCTGATAAAATAGAACATCATGTGTCAACAATGCAGAGCATGGATGGAGATGTGCGAACAAGAAAGACAATGAAACCTGCAAAATATGATGAATAGGACACTGCAATGTACCGATGGTTTATACAAGCAAGAAGTCATGGGATTCCACTTTCAGGGCCTATAATAATGGCCAAGACTGTTGAAATGAACAGCAACCTTGATGGTGACTCGTCTTTTAAAGCAAGTATCGGATGGCTAGACAAGTTTAAATTTCGTCATGGCATTCGTCAACTTGATATCAGTGGAGAAAAACTCAGCACGGGTAGCTCTGTAATTGCTCAGTTCCGGGAACAATTTAAAGAAAAAATGGCTGAATTGAATCTTGTTTGGGATCAAGTTTACAACTGTAATGAAACTGGGCTTCATTGGAAGGCTTTACCACAAAAGACATTAGCATCACTCTCTGAAAAAGCTGCTCCAGGTTTCAAAGTACAAAAAGATCGCATCACTGCTATGGTTTGCGCAAATGCGACCGGCAGTCATAGGCTACCCCTACTTGTGATTGGGAAATCAAGAAAACCTCGTGCATTCAAGAATTTGAATTTGAATGCTCTCCCTGCACAATACTACGCCTGGTTTCACAAACAATTTGTACCTCAAGTTAGAGCACATTTGGCTGAAAAAAAGTTGCCACAGAAAGCGCTATTGCTATTAGACAATGCCCCAACGCACCCTACTTGTGAAATGAAAAGTGATGACGGCAACATAACATGTCCCTTCCTTCCAGCAAACACCACTTATACAGCCCATGGATCAGGGAATCATCGAAAACATGAAACGTCGTTATAGAAAATTTTTTATCGAAAGTTTGCTCTCAACTGATGAATCAACATGTGTAAAACAGTTTTGGAGGTCTTATTGTATGAAAGATGCCATTTTCAATGTTGCCAGTGCATGGAGTGATTTGTCAGTGTCAAATCTCAAGTACGGCTGGAATAAACTTTGGCCTCAACCTAGAGTTGAAGAATCGGAGGAACCTGAGTGTGTGACAGTTGACGAGATGGTCAATTTGTGCAATAATTTACAAATCAGCACAAATTTGACGTCAGAAACGTATCAGAGTGGTTAGAATGTGACAAAGTGGACGGGGGTTTTCAAATTTTGAGTGATGACGAAATTGTGGCCAGCGTAAGTCCACCAAAGAAGAAGAAGAAGGGGCTGATGAAGACGAGTGTTCAAACCATGAAGAAAAACAAACTATTAGCCATTCAGAGGCCGAAACAATGCTATCCAAGTGTATAGAATGGTTTGAAAGTCAATAAGAGGCTAATGCAACGCAGGCACTACTGCTCCGAAAAATACGAAATATTGCCGCGGTGAAAGCTCGAACATCAAAAAGGCAGAAGAAATTGACTATTTCCAAGCTAGATAAACTATTTCACCTGTAAGTTTGTAGTACAGTACAGTACTGTACATTACGTATTTTGCAACTTTTGTAGCTACTGTACGGATGTTTTTATCATGTAATAAATAGTTTTATTTGATATTACAATCGTGCTTAATTTGTTTGCGCTCCGAAATATTATTATATTACTGTGAGAGTGATATGTGTCTATGCATAAAATAATTGATTGAGGTTATGTTTTGGAGGAATACAGTGTTTCTGTTATCCGTCTATTCGCTCAACCGTCACGACCACGGTCCCGGAGATGACGGTTAATCGAGTTTCCACTGTAATTGAAACAGGTGTTTGAAACGATTCATTATTAATTTATGAGCAAAACAGTATAGATGACCTATTTAATGGGACCAGCTCGTGAAAAATAACCAAAATTTTGAAGAAGAAAACATATTTTTGTTCTACAGAAAACAGTGTTTCATGCTGATTACAAATATGTGTTGTTTATTGATATTTTCATTTTCAGTTAGTTCCTAAATTTAGTTTGAACGTCAGGCTCCACAGGTGCCAAGCCCTTCTGTCATTTTAAAGTGCATCAGTATCTGTGATGTATTCTTCTTGTCCATAGACCACATATAACACAGACCACGTATGTCCATATATCTGCCGTGTTATCACTTAAAACCAACATCTAAGTCACGTCACTCTTGCAGAAAGCCGAGTTCCTCTCATCAAGCTCTGTGCGAACTGGAGCTGACATTTGCAGTTTCTCTCATTTACACCTGAAATCAAGCATTGAGTTTGACAATTCAACGAACTGTAGTACCACTCTTTCAAATGTAGTAGTGCAGTTAATCTAGTTTCTCCGAAATTCCTGATAGTAATGCAGTGGTTATCCTTTCTAAATGTGGTCAAGTGGAAACATATTGATAGTTCTTTTAACAAGCTGCAGAATTACTGTTCTTTTGTAAAAACTCGTTTCCTTTTGTCTTTTTTTCTTTTTTTGTTTTTACTTTGTATTATTGTAGCTCGTCACTTCCACAGGAGTGGAAGACCAAATAACAATTTAGAACGCAGATTAGTTTTCTAATGAATATGTGTGAAATGTTTTATTATAGTAACCTTTTGTAAGAAAGGAAATTCGTTTATGTGCATGTCAGATATTTACACAAAATAACACGTATACGTCTTGACTTTTGCTTAATTCAGTACAGATACCGACCTACATATTATCCATATGTCGTCTCAAAATCCTAGTCAACATCTATCTTAACTTCCAACTTATGAAAATACATCTACAATTATTTTAAAGTAATTCACTTACACAACTGATATGTGCTTCACTTTACCTAATCTGTAGGATACAAAACAAGACTAATCTGAGCATCTAGTAAAAAGCACAAAATTTGATCTGTAACAAAAATGTCATAAATTGTGCACTATAAATGCGTAATGACATGATCGGCTTCGTGCCTCAAGTCACGTGACTTAGATGTTGGTTTCAGTAAAATGATGTCATGCGCAGCCTATGTTATCTATGGTATATGTTCTTTTCCCCACTGTTTTCATCTGTTTGGTATGAAACGTGAAGCGTATGTGTTCTAGAAGGCTCTAACTAACGAAACCTAAGTATAAGCATATCAAGAAGGTTCTGGCTGAGCTCCAACCAAAGATCTTACGATATATTTGTGGAAGCGAGTATCGAAAAGTGTATTTTCTGGGCTGGCAGTGTTTAAGATAGGTCTACTGGAACCAGTAATAACTTTAAATCATAGTGGTTTTCTAGGATTCCTACTCTGAAGAAAAAAATAAATATTCACCCTGGAAGGAACATCGTTTCAGTTCTGTTATTGACCGGCTGAGAGTAACCGAAGGGGAGAGAACTACAAAAGGTGCTATCAAGAAGGCTAGGATAAATAAAATAAAGAAGAGAAAGAGTATGGAAAGGGGTCAACAGGAATGTTGCATACATGCATAGTGATAAGCTAATACGTTGTAAATCTTTCAAGATATATCGAAAACCTGAGTTTTATTTATTGTGGTACCTTTTCGCATAAAATACTGAAGCTGAAATCACCAAAATAGTTACGCATAATTAGAATGACGTTTTCTATTTTCCTAGCCCCGTGTTTCCTGAAAATTCTGAGACGTGATCATGATGTGTTTTATTGCTGATCTAATGTTGAAATATGTTTCCCAGTGTCAGATAAATTTTGTATACGTTTTACAGATGGACATCAGAAGAGGAGAGTGGACTGTTGTCTGTAGCGTGACTGTTTTTATAGATTCTTCAGTCAATGGTACCAAATTAAAAGGCAATATAGTTAAAAAGTGACCTGCTTTTTAGTGTTATAAATACTTTTGTTAACACGATAATAGCTACCTGATTTTCTCAGAAATAACTTCAATCGTTTGTGCCAACTTTGAGCTACCTCTGATTTATAGACCTGTAATATTGTGTGTACGTGTGTGATTGTGTGTGTGTGTGTGTGTGTGTGTTGGAGGGGAGCGAGAATGCTGAAAGCACAGCCTATTTAGGGACGGTTCCCCACCCCTTACGGGGCAATGTTGGTCTCAAGAAACGTCAGAATCCTATACTGCTTTCTGCAGCATGTTAACATGTTTCACGTTTCGTCCTTGGATGGGCAATGATACTCGTAAGAAATATGAAGCCCTCCGAGTCAGCGATATTTTGGTCTCACTGCTGCGAACTTTTTGTCCTGTGTACATCTTCAGCAGACACCGTGGAAGGTTATGCGAGCATTAGTTGCCAACACAGCAGTTTGGAGTAGAAGAGATTTGTTTCACAGTATCGAAGATGAAGAGGTGTTCATAGCTCTTAAGCTTTCAGATCCCAAGTTCACTACAATTTTTGCTTCGAATGATCGTTTCTGTCATATCCCCGAATATTGAGCGCTCCTCCTGGAACACCCTGTATTTTTGGGGTAAACAATGTAAAACTTCAGGCTAATGAATTAGCGTTCAGCTTACAAGATCGTAACAGGCTTTAAACTGCATTCAAATCAGGTTACTGGAAGCATCTCAGAGGAAATTCTTTTTCTTCTACAAGAAAATTTCAGAGGAAACTGCTGTGTCATTTTGTATAGGATAGTGTGTGGACAAATACTTGCAAGAAATATTGTAACAAACATCGTATGAAGAAATACATTCGGATATCACGGTCGCCGTTGACTGCAACAGCCACTGGCAATTTACAGCAACCACAACTGCAGTTTCTGCAGTTTCTGTCGTTTGGCCAATTTCAAGTTGAGAGCTGTGAAAACTTTGTGCGTCGTAACGTGTCATACTTCTCGCAGTATACTTTCCTTAAAAATGGCTGATATTGCCATAGCGAATATTGTAACAAAGATTTTTTCTATCTATCTATCTATATCCGAATCCCGCTCCAGCTACTGCCGGGTATGGGTGCTGACGAGTCCTCTCCATTTGGCTCGGTCCTCCCACCACTTTTCTTCCTCCACTTGCTGCCAGGTCACACCTCTCCTTTCAACAGATATTCTCACTCCCATTTTGCCACCGTGTTCTTGGGCGCCCTCTAGGTCTTTTCCCATCCATCTTTAGTTCTTCCATAATTTCGGGGAGTCTCTGCCCATGCATCCTCTTAACATGCCCATACCATCTTAATCTCTTTCTTTCAGTTTCGTCTCTCATACTTTCTTGTTTGAGTTCCTTTCTAATCTCTACATTCCTTACTCTGTCCATTCTTGTTTTTCCCTTAACTGCTCTGAGAAATTTCATTTCCCCTGCTTGCAGTCTGCTCCAGTCCCTTTCTGTCATTGTCCATGTTTCTCCACCATAGGTGAAAATAGGGATGTAAAAATTCTTATACATAAGGAGTTTTGCTCTTTCTGAAACTTCATTATTCCAAATCAGATGTTTTATTGTTTGGTAGAAATTGCCTCCCTTCTGTAACCTCCTATTAATTTCGTTAGTTATTCTTCCATCCCTAGACATTTCACTCCCTTTCATTGTGGCACCATACACAATCATTAACCTGGCTCCAGGTAGGTAGGGTGCCCTTCCCTATCCCTCCACTGGGGTAATTCCTGTCTGGCGCGTCCATTTTTTTTTTCGCTGTATAAAAAATCTTTCACTTTTTAGGGAGTGAAAGATTTTTTATACAGCGAAAAAAATTATGTGATTGTTAACCCCAACCATTGATAATTAATCAGCATCGATATGTCGAAATAAGTTTTTGTGAAATACTTGCTCAATGAAGCACAAAATATGCAAATGACATATTGTTGCGATTAAGAAACTGACAGAACCGCTAACGGTGTACGGTGGTTCTGCCAGAATATTTCTGGAACGAAGGAAGCAGATGTAAGGAGGCTGATTCGGGGAAGCCGGAGAATTGCATTTGAAGTTTGTGCGACAGGCGGAAGAAGCAGCAGCCAGCCAGGCAAGTGGCGGCTGATCCGCGATTACCGGCCTGGCGGCGTTTCACGCGCGGGATATCCTCTTATTTGATCCCCTGACACGGCGTTCAACCCATACAGCCTGCCGAGACTGACGTCTCTTTTCCGGCGCAAAAATTCGGCTTTCGTCGAAGACCACACGAAACCAACCATTCCGCTCAGGTGATGAGGAGTAATTTTTGATTCTTAAGCCAACCTTTCGAGGTTATATAAGGGATAGACGCCTAAATTGTACCACTTTTTTAGCTTTTGTTTATTAAAGCTTAAAATGTAATTAAAACTTCCGGGCTAAGAGGCCGTGGTCCAATAGTAGAAATACTTCTCCCTGACGTTTTAATTACTGAAGACGCCGGCCGTGAAAGCCTACACGCTATGACTTAAAATGTAAGTTACAAAATTATCGACGTAATGCCATCCTTAACTGCAGGATGTTGTTACCGCATTCTGATTTCAATAACGGAATTACTAAGAAAAATAATCACACTACAGATAATTTTCTAAACATCTATGAATGGTACAAATTAAGAATCTGATTTCCTAATTTTTATCAATGGATGCATAAATTTACGACCTTGTTAACTACATTTATTAGTTGGAGAGGAATTCCGAGACACATTTGTGGTTTTGTTTTCCTACAGAATAGTTTCAGCGCTCCAGGTGTTCATTTTTTCTTCTTGAGACATGTATTACTGAGCTGAATCCTTCTATGTTGTCGATTTATGATACGCCTAACTGTCTAGTTTTGTAGTACCTTTGAAAATAAAATGAATGTATTCATTTGTTTACATACCTCACATGATGGTTCGAATGGCTCTGAGCACTATGGGACTTAAATTCTGAGGTCATCAATCCCCTAGAACTTAGAACTACTTAAACCTAACTAACCTAAGGACACCACGCACATCATGCCCGAGGCTGGATTCGAACCTGCGACCGTAGTGGTTGCGCGGTTCTACATCTACATTTATACTCCGCAAGCCACCCAACGGTGTGTGGCGGAGGGCACTTTACATGCCTCTGTCATTAGCTCCCTTTTCTGTTCCAGTCGCGTATGGTTCGCGGGAAGAACGACTGTCTGAAAGCCTCCGTGCGAGCTCGAATCTCTCTAATTTTACATTCGTAATCTCCTCGGGAGGTACAAGTAGGGGGAAGAAATATATTCGATACCTCATCCAGAAACGCACCCTCTCGAAACCTGGACAGCAAGCTACACCGCGATGCAGAGCGCCTCTCTTGCAGAGTCTGCTACTTGAGTTTGCTAAACATCTCCGTAACGCTATCGCGCTTACCAAATAACCTTGTGACGAAATGCGCCGCTCGCTCTTCTTTGGATCTTATCTATCTCCTCCGTCAACCTGACCTGGTTCGGATCCCACACTGATGAGCAATACTCAAGTATAGGTCGAATGAGTGTTTTGTAAGCCACCTCCTTTGTTGATGGACTACATTTTCTAAGGACTCTCCCAATGAATCTCAACCTGGTATCCGCATTACCAACAATTAATTTTATATGATCATTCCACTTCAAATCGTTCCGCACGCATACTCTCAGATATTTTACAGAAGTAACTGCTACCAGTGTTTGTTCCGCTATCATATAATCATACAATAAAGGATCCTTCTTTCTATGTATTCGCAATACATTACATTTGTCTATGTTAAGGGTCAGTTGCCACTCCCTGCACCAAGTGCCTATCCGCTGCAGATCTTCCTGCATTTCGCTACAATTTTCTAATGCTGCAACTTCTCTGTATACTACAGCATCATCCGCGAAACCCCGCATGGAACTTCCGACACTATCTACTAGGTCATTTATATATATTGTGAAAAGCAATGGTCCCATAACACTCCCCTGTGGCACGCCAGAGGTTACTTTAACGTCTGTAGACGTCTCTCCATTGATAACAACATGCTGTGTTCTGTTTGCTAAAAACTCTACAATCCAGCCACACAGCTGGTCTGATATTCCGTAGGCTCTTACTTTGTTTATCAGGCGATAGTGCGGAACTGTATCGAACGCCTTCCGGAATTCAAGGAAAATAGCATCTACCTGGGAGCCTGTATCTAATATTTTCTGGATCTCATGAACAAATAAAGCGAGTTGGGCCTCACACGATCGATGTTTCCGGAATCCATGTTGATTCCTACAGAGTAGATTCTGGGTTTCCAAAAACGACATGATACTCGAGCAAAAAACATGTTCTAAAATTCTACAACAGATCGACGTCAGAGATATAGGTCTATAGTTTTGCGCATCTGCTCGACGACCCTTCTTGAAGACTGGGACTACCTGTGCTCTTTTCCAATCATTTGGAACCTTCCGTTCCTCTAGAGACTTGCGGTACACGGCTGTCAGAAGGGGGGGGCAAGTTCTTTCGCGTACTCTGTGTTGAAACGAATTGGTATCCCGTCAGGTCCAGTGGACTTTCCTCTGTTGAGTGATTCCAGTTGCTTTTCTATTCCTTGGACACTTATTTCGATGTCAGCCATTTTTTCGTTTGTGCGAGGATTTAGAGAAGGAACTGCAGTGCGGTCTTCCTCTGTGACACAGCTTTGGAAAAAGGTATTTAGTATTTCAGCTTTACGCGTGTCATCCTCTGTTTCAATGCATCATCATCCCGGAGTGTCTGGATATGCTGTTTTGAGCCACTTAGCCTACTGATTTAACGTAAGACCAGAATTTCCTAGGATTTTCTGTTAAGTCGGTACATAGAATTTTACTTTCGAATTCACTGAACGCTTCACGCATAGCACTCCATACGCTAACTTTGACATCGTTTAGCTTCTGTTTGTCTGAGAGGTTTTGGCTGCGATTAAACTTGGAGTGAAGCTCTCTTTGCTTTCGCAGTAGCTTCCTAACTTTGTTGTTGAACCACGGTGGGTTTTTCCCGTCCCTCACAGTTTTACTCGGCATGTACCTGTCTAAAACACATTTTACAATTGCCTTAAACTTTTTCCATAAACACTCAACATTGTCAGTGTCGGAACAGAAATTTTCGTTTTGTTCTGTTAGGTAGTCTGAAATCTGCCTTCTATTACTCTTGCTAAACAGATAAAGCTTCCTCCCTTTTTTTATATTCCTATTAACTTCCATATTCAGGGATGCTGCAACGGCCTTATGATCACTGATTCCCTGTTCTGCACATACAGAGTCGAAAAGTTCGGGTCTGTTTGTTATCAGTAGGTCTAAGATGTTATCTCCACGAGTCGGTTCTCTGTTTAATTGCTCGAGGTAATTTTCGGATAGTGCACTCAGTATAATGTCACTCGATGCTCTGTCCCTACCACCCGTCCTAAACATCTGAGTGTCCCAGACTATATCTGGTAAACTGAAATCTCCACCTAAGACTATAATATGCTGAGAAAATTTAGGTGCAATGTATTCCAAATTTTCTCTCAGTTGTTCTGCAACTAATACTGCTGAGTCGGGAGGTCGGTAAAAGGAGCCAATTATTAACCTAGCTCGGTTGTTGAGTGTAACCTCCACCCATAATATTTCACAGGGACTATCCACTTCTACTACACTACAGGATAAACTACTACTAACAGCGACAAACACGCCACCACCGGTTGCACGCAATCTATCCTTTCTAAACACCGTCTGTGCCTTTGTAAAAATTTCGGCTGAATTTATCTCTGGCTTCAGCCAGCTTTCTGTACCTATAACGATTTCAGCTTCGGTGCTTTCTATCAGCGTTTGAAGTTCCGCTACTTTACCAATGCAGCTTCGACAGTTTACAATTACAATACCGATTGCTGCTTGGTCCCCGCATGTCCTGACTTTGCCCCGCACCCTTTGAGGCTGTTGCCCTTTCTGTACTTGACCGAGGCCATCTAACCTAAAAAACCGCCCAGTCCACGCCACACAACCCCTGCTACCCGTGTAGCCGCTTGCTGCGTGTAGTGAACTCCTGACCTATCCAGCGGAACTCGAAACCC
Source organism: Schistocerca nitens (assembly GCF_023898315.1). Classification (NCBI taxonomy): domain Eukaryota; kingdom Metazoa; phylum Arthropoda; class Insecta; order Orthoptera; family Acrididae; genus Schistocerca; species Schistocerca nitens. The sequence goes on along the minus strand of NC_064621.1, from coordinate 474,522,027 downwards.
GACCACCCTATGGCGCAAGTCGAGGAATCTGCAGTCCACACGGTCGCAGAACCGTCTCGGCCTCTGATTCAGACCTTCCAGCCGGCTCTGTACCAAAGGTCCGCAGTCAGTCCTGTCAACGATGCTGCAGATGGTGAGCTCTGCTTTCATCCCGCTAGCGAGACTGGCAGTCTTCACCAAATCAGATAGCCGCCGGAAGCCAGAGAGGATTTCCTCCGATCCATAGCGACACACGTCATTGGTGCCGACATGAGCGACCACCTTCAGATGGGTGCACCCTGTACCCTTCATGGCATCCGGGAGGACCCTTTCCACATCTGGAATGACTCCCTCCGGTATGCACATGGAGTGCTTCCCCTCTCTTGCGCCTAGAACCGCTCGGCCACCCCGGCCGGCCCTCACATGATGCTATTGAATCTTTATTCCAGTAGTTCTAGGTTTACTATGCAATCTATATGGACGTCTCAAGCTGAGGATAAAAAGATAGACAAAGTATATGAGGATAATGAAAAGGTAATACAGTACGTAAAGTCATGGGGAACTCGAATGGTATTGTAGGGGAAGCAGTAGAAGAAACGATTACAGGAGCATATGGGCTTCGGACAAGGAATGAGAGAGGAGAAAGATTAATTGAGTTTTGCGATAAATTTCAGCTAGTAATAGCGAATGCTCTGTTCAAGAATCATAAGAAGAGGAGGTATACTTGGAGAAGGCTGGGTGATACGGAAAGATTTCAGTTAGATTACATCATGGTCAGACAGAGATTCCGAAATCAGATTCTGGATTGTAAGGCGTACCCAGACGCAGATATAGACTCAGATCACAATGTAGTAGTGTTGAAGAGTAGGCTGACGTTTAAGAGATTATTCAGGAAGAATCAACACTCAAAGAACTGGGATACATAAGTACAAAGGAACGACGAGATTTGCTTAAGATTCTCTAAGGCTGTAGATGGAGAAATAAGGGATAGCTCAATAGAGTTGAAGGGCAATCACAGAATCTGGAAAAGAAAACATAGGTACAAAGAAAGTAACCGCGAAGAAACCATGGGTAACCGATGAAATACTTCAGCTGATCGTTGAAAGAAGGAAGTACAGAAATTTTCAGGGAAATTCAGGTAAACAGAAGTACAAGTAGCTGAAGAATGAGGTAAATAGGAAGAGTAGGGGAGCTAAGACGAAATGGCTGCATGAGAAATGTTAAGAAATATAAAAAGAAATGACTGTCGGAAGGACTGACTCACTATATAGGAAAGTTAAAACAACCTTCGGTGAAATTAAAAGCAATGTTGATAGCATTCGGAGTGTAACGGGAATTCTATTGTTAAATGCAGAGGAGAGAGCGGATAGGTGGAAAGAGCGCACTGAAGGTCTCTATGAGGGGAATGGTTTATCTGAAGTGATAGACGAAGAAACAGGAGTCGATTTAGGGGATCAAGTATTAGAATCAGAATTTAAAAGAGCTTTGGAGGACTTAATATCAAATAAAGCAGAAGGGATAGATAACATTCATCAGAATTTCTAAAATCATTTGGGGAACGGGCAACAAAACGACTATTCACGTTGGTGTGTACAATTTATGAGTCTGGCGACATACTATCTGACTTTCGGGAAAAGATCATCCACACAGTTCCTAAGACTCCAAGATCTGATAAGTGTGAGAATTATCGCACAATCAGCCAAAAACCTGATGCACCCAAGTTGCTGACAAGAATAATATACAGGAGGATGGAAAAGAAATTAAGGATGTATTAGATGACGATCAGTTTGGCTTTAGGAAAGGTGGGAATTCCGACGTTGTTGTTGTCAGTGGATGCAAGACTAAAGAAAAATCACGACACGTACATAGGATTTGTCGACTTTGACAAGGCGTTCGACAATGTAAAATGGTGCAAGATGATCGAAACTCTGAGAAAAATAGGGGTAAGCTCTAGGGGTGACAGTTGATATACAATATGTACAAGAGCCAAGAGGGTATAACTAGAGCAGACTACCAAGAACGAAATGCTCGGATTACAAATGTAGTAAGACAGGGATGTAGTCTTTCACTCCTACTGTTCAATCTGTACAATGATGGAAATAAAAGAAAGGTGCAGTGTTGGAAATAAAATTCAAGGTGAAATGATATCACTGATACGAATCGCTGATGACATTACTGTCCTGGGTGAAATGAAGACGAATTGCAGGATCTGCTGAATGGAAGGAACAATCTAATGAGTACAGAATATGGATTGAGAGCGTATCGAAGAAAGACGATAGTCATGAGAAGTAGCAGAAATGAGAATAGCGAGAAATTTAAGTAGCAGCAAAATAACCATGGATGGACGACATCAAATGCTGCCTACTACTGGATACAAGGGCACTGCTGACCAAGAGAAGCCTACTAGTATCCAAAACAGGCCTTCATTTGAGGAAGAAATTTCTGAGAATGTTCGTTTGGAACACAGCATTGTACGGTTGTGGAACGTGGACTGTGGGAAAACCAGAACACAAAAGAATCGAATCATTTGAGAAGTTGTGCTACAGACGAATGTTGAAAATTAGGTTGACTATAAGGTAGGGAATAAGAAGGTGCTACGCAGAATCGGAGAGGATAGAAATATGTGGAAAACACTGTCAAGGAGAAGAAATCCGCAGCTCGTGGTCTAGTGGGTAGCGTTGCTGCCTCTGGATCATGGGGTCCTGAGTTCGATTCCTGGGCGTGTTGGAGGTTTTCTCTGCCCAGGCACTGGGTGTTCGTGTTGTCCTCATCATCCAGGGGTGGTGTCAGGAAGGGCATCCTGTCACCCCTTACACTAACCACGCCTAATCCGCTAATAACCATGCCGACCCTGTGACCATACGGGACATAGGCACAAGCAAAAGAAGATGACTGACAAGGAGAAGGGACAGAGTGATAGGACATCTGTTGAGACATCAGCGAATGACTTCCATGGCACTAGAGGGAGCTGAAGTGGGCAAAAACTGTAGAGGAAGACAGAGACTGGAATACATGAAGCAAATAATTGAGGACGTAGAATTGAAGTGGTACTCTGAGATGAAGACTGGCGACTCAAAAAAAAAAAATATTAATAACGTTTTGCATTTTGAGGATGAGTAGCTGTAGACTGTGTAGTACACGCAGAGCTGCTCGCATCATAAACTTCCGAAAGCTTCGTGTGAGATATGTAAACAAATGCATACATCCACTTTATTTCCAGATGTACTACAAAACTAAAACCTGTAGACATATCGTAAATAAACAACATAGAATGCTTCAACCCAATTATGTGTGACTCATTTCTGTCATGTATGCAAACCAATGTAAAATATGTGACAATATTCGCTCATTTTTCAAATGTAAATATCTGCACCAAAAGTTTCTTTAAAGCTTAACATGTAACAATGATTCTGCAGAAGAGAAGAAAACCCACCGACAATAGCAGAAACAGCGCTGAAACATATCTGGATGAAAACGAAACTACAAAAGTGTTTTCCATACGGTGGAATTCCTCCCCAATTTTCTTAGTAGCACGGTAGTAAGAACTGCAGCATTCAGAAAATTATTATTGCCCTGAGTTGAAAGATATGTACTAGTCTAAGTGCACAAAAATTTTTATACTTCAGTTCTTAGAACATTGTTCACAGGGTATAGCAATATGACTTTTCATCTCTTCCCCACCCCCTCCTCACCCAGGACACTCTACATAAATTCACATTTTGAATTTCATGCATTTTCTTCCATTCCACTTTCTTCACACAACTCGCTATACCATTCGTCTACTTTACAAATTAGTTTCTGCAGTGGCTTCTCTGAGTCTCCAAAACACTTCAGAATTGAAGTTTTGCTTGGACCTTTCGTCAGTTCCCTAGGATTCGGTGACATTCCTTGGATGGACAACTTCAGCCCGGTTCTTGCCTGCAATGGCTTGGTCTACATTGAAATCAGGGGTCGATCCGTTTCGTTCAGGAAGATCTAGAAGGCCTTATATCTGACTTGCTTAAACTGATCATAATATCTTCAAACCTAAGATTATGCTGTCTTCGCTTGTGAATAACAATAAAATAAACACTCTATACTCAATAATCGTTCAAATTATAAAAAAAGTTATTGAGCTGTGCACGGCTCGCGTTTATCCCATTTTTTGTTTGTCATCTTCTATTTCGGTACTGCCGCTTCGTTTTCTCATTCCATTTACTGGTGTCACTAACTTCCTGCCTTACTTGCCCTTGAACGGCAGCAGCAGCGCGTACCGATAAGTGCACTGTCGTAACATCTCTGGAGCGACGGATAGTATTTCTGGGTCGTCGTGTGTCTGGCAGTCAGTTCAGGACGGACCAGCGGTGCAGTCGGAACGCAGCAGCAGTGAAGTCGGGGTACGGAGCGCCAGTGAGGCGCCTACAGCCACAAGTAGCAGAAATGAGAATGGCGAGGAACTTAACATCAGTAGCAGCAAAATAACAGTGGACGGACACACGTGAACTGTCCGACGGAGGGAGATTGGAGCGGGACGACCGTTGGTTGGTCGTTCGGTTGGTCATCTCATCGGCCGACTTGTATTTGGTCCTTTCATCATTTCCAGGCCTGGGAATCGATCAGTTGGTGTGGAGCAGCGAGGAATTCTCCGCGGGACGTAGTTTGGCCAGGGCCGCTGGCGATCTCTACGCTTGTCGGAGTGTTTGGGGCTGATCTCATTGCTACGAGGTCCGTGGCTCACAGACCCTGGACATGAAAGTTAAGTTTTGATTTAATCTGCCAGCAGGTCACGACTGTTTACCTTTTGTCGTTTGGAGTTCGTTGTCTGCTGTTGGGATATTCCCGCGAGCAACAACGTGGTTTTCAAGTTGGAAAATTCTAGCCGCCCTCCGGTGGTGTTTCACTGTATTTGGTTATTTGAATTGAAGTTCCCCAGCGGAATCTTCTGCCTAGTGGCCATTAACGTTCCGGCTACCTGTCCTGGGCGTTGACCTAAATTTAAGGCAGTGTAGTTTCCTCATCGTATTGTTGCTGTCCAGCTCGGTGTGTAGTTTGACAGCTCCATGTATGATTGGTTGTGGGCGCCAATATCTTCTACGTTGTTTCGTTGAACTCCCTGTTGTGCCCTGGTCGGGTGAAGTGGAAGTTATCCTGTCGGTGAGTCCGTTGACTGTCTGTCGGTTGGGCTGCTGTCGGATCGCCAATGGTTGGCCCGACTGATTGACTCACCTAAGCGAAGCTTAGCGTTTGAATTCCAGGCCGGCCCTCGAACATCTGAGCGCCCTTGGGTGTACTGCCTTTTTTTGTTTTTTTGTTCTTCTTGTTTGTACTTGTATGGCTTCTAGACGATTTTTTTAAAATTAAAGTTGTTTTGCGCGTAAGTTGTAAGATTTTTTTAGGCCTTCAGCCTAATTTAAAGAACTGTTTCACATAAGGCCTTTGGTATTAAAAAAAATTAATCTTATGGAGTTTTAAGTGTTAGACCTTCAGCCGATTTTAATTTAACTTGTTAGCTCTTGAAGTGTCTGATTCTTTGGGCCTTCAGCCTAACTAAAGAGCTGTTTAGGATAAGGCTTTGCCTTTTAAATTTCTGTTTTGGTTCAGTTTTGCCTACTTAAGAAATGTTTTACGTAAGGCCTTTGTCTTTTTAAATATTTTATGTTGTTTAGCCATAAGTGTTAGGATTTCAGCCGATTTTGAATTCAAATTGTTTGCTCTGAAAATCTCAGATTACTTGTGCCTTCAGCCCAAATAAAGAACTGTTTTCAGATTAGGCTTGCCTTTTAAATTTCTGTTTATGCATGCGCTTTTAGTTGTTGGCCTTCAGCCGTTTTTAAATGAAAGTGGCTTTCAGCCGGTAATTAAGTCCCAATGATTAAATCTGCGTGTTTAAAAAAAATATTTTTGGGCTCTTGTAATGTTTGATCAAATAATAAAGTTGTATGTTCGAGTGTAACTGACAGACCCTTATTTTGGCCCCTTTCCACAATTAAAACTACCTGTCCTGTCCTGCAGGTTTAGCAGGGCGTCTCAGTTATAATAATTGAAAAAGATATTTATTTTCCCCGTTTTCCTCTAAGCCTGACTCTTCAGCAGTCATGCTTTATATACTTTTGACAAACATGTTTTTGGTGCACTCAGTTTTGTTGGGACGTTCTATAACACTAACTTGCCATGAAACAGGCTAATTTTACCATCTGGGAGGATTTTTAAGACTGACTGCGTGTGCGTCTAATGGACAAAGGTATCTGACCATAATTTTGAATTTGGTGAAAGTAACAGAAAGAAACCAAACAGACTTTAACATTGGGAGTTAATGGAAGTGATGAAATCATAAGTGAGTGAAATGGAAATATACATTTAAGAAAATTGAATGTTGGTTATTGAAGTTACTTTCATTCAGATTTCCCTTTGAATAGCAAACAGGATACAAACTGACGCCATGCACTCTGAACCGGGTGTAGCAGCATTTACCAATAACGAACACATCAGTAAATTATAAGAAGTAATCTTGCACCAAGCTCATACCAATTACAGCTACACTCATGAGCATTACTTAACCATATAGTGAAATGTTACTGCATGAAGTGCACAACTAAAATTGGACATGGGGGGTTTTGTCCTAACTGACATAAAGAAAATCAATAAAGATGAATAATCTCAAAAATACACTGTTTAAACTCCTCTACATACATCACTTTTCCTTAGCAACAGTAATAGTTCAGTTTTTTCCTGCTAAGTGGAGAATATGATGGGGACCTAGAAACTAGTGTAGTTTCTCTAGTAGACTCTCTCTGATTATTACAGTAAAAAGAAGACTAATTCAAAAAGATAATCATTCACTTCACTTGGAGTAGTTCATAATTTACTTTGTAAGACAATAAAACACAACACTGGGCTTAATTAACTTAAAAAAAGGAACCATTCATGATAGAAATCAAAACCACACTACTTTTGAAAATGAGGTTAACTTCTTTGCCTTTTTATCACCTGTGAAGCAGGTATTTTAGACAATAATATTTACACAATATTCCACTATATTCCTACAAAACTATACTTGGTAATAAACTAAGGATACTTCAGTAAAATCGTATCTAACTTCACTTTTGTGGTTTTAACTTTTACTACTCCTTTTACATTAGGCAAATAATCACTTTAAAACACTTGACTGCAAGAATTGTTCATTTAAATCAGTATACTCAGTTTTAGTAGAATTTTTGCGAGTTCCATGCAAAGATTCGTTATCAGGATAAAAAAAAGTGGTTCTGGACACAAATTTGTTTTTATGATTATTATTCAAACCACACACAAATTAACTGGTCCATGCCCATATACATTACTGAATGTATGAAGTTAGTGAAGCAGTGGCGAAGATTGGTGGCAAGCGACATGACCGGTAACTGTACTCACGGCTCTCTACGTTCGAATGCTCTATAAAATCTCTTCTTGGCGCCGGATTTTTACCATGTTGGATCCATTCCTTTTTGCCGAGAATACCAAATAAGAGTCAGATCCACATCCGAGGCAAATCCATTGTAGAGCAGCTTCCAATTTCCTCTCTTAGCACCATCAAAGTGTCCTGTGCTACGACTAGCCACATATTGCGTACTGTTTACACCAAGGAGCCGCTCAGTTCTCCCGCCAAACCTCCTTTTACATCGCACCATGCCACTTCCGTTGCGGAGGGACTTCCCTACATCTTTTATATATTACAAATACAAGTTCCCTAAGCATGAACCAGCTTTCAATAAACATTTCTTTTTACGGGCATACACATGTTATAATAATTTATCATTTTGACAAATCATTTTGCTTTCTTCATATATACATTACAAATCTCTAATTTTCCTGTCACAAATCAAGGACTTCAAATAACAAAGAATACACACTCCATAATTGCAGATACACAGCTACATAATATAAACCCATTTCTAATATATATACGTGTCACAAATCCATCAACAGTGTTTGAGTGTTAACACTGATAACTTCCTGACTGCTAGGACTCAATAAGTGTCTTTATACATTATGAAATTATAACCAGTTGTGAGTACTTGTCACTGTTTTTTGATGAATTTCGACACTATCTATGGTTCAGTACTTTTACAATTTCATAAAGTTTGACATTGATTTTTATTCTTGGTACAAAATCTCAAGATTCGTCTATACCAATGTGAAACCGGTAGTTGCGAATGAAACATCTTCATACAGCTGTGTGACCTTCGGAAACAGCTCAACATTCATGACTTTTTAATTGTTATATTACTTATAATTTCAATTGTTATTGCGCGTTCAGTGTTGTTTATTGTCATCCACAATGTCTCTGAGCTGTGTTTGCCCTTCGCAGAAAGTTGTTTGCTTTTTCCAGTTTGTTTTCAAATTCGCTGGAAAACACTTAGCTGCACTTAAAAATTATTATATCCTAGTTTCCATTTCGGCTTATGTATTTTAAAATGCCTTTCAATTTCTGGCTTTGGCGTAATTTATATAGGTACACATTCATTTGATCCACGATACTCACCTAGATAGACTGTTTCGGGCTGAAGACTGTTAATCTGTACTCCACTTCCCATAACGCCTTTCTGTTATCATGCTGTAATAGCATGTAGTTATTTTATTTCTAAATTAGGATGAATAATGCGCTAGAAAATTCACCACATTATTTCTAAACATTATATTGCGCTAATTGCACTTCCAGCGCCAATATATCAACAACTTTCTTAAATCGTTTCGGAACAGTGTCGGGGGCGTATAGCGGTTCGTTACAGCCGTTTACTCTTTATCCGTGGTGTCAACGTTAGACACCACATTAAAGGTAGCGATAATCGATAGCGGTACAGCATTTGCAACCTCTCTGGACTCACTGGCCCTTGCAGCGTATGGCACGGACAGAGGATTGCAGCTCGCACTTGCCGAGTCAGCTACAGGTCGTGAGCGAAGTCAGATTGGAACAGCCTTCAGCTCGCTAGATCTCAGCCTCTAGTTCGCGCATGTATTACGCACGTAATACCAAAATTGTGTTATCTTGCTTTTTGTATATCCAGTTAATGTTTGTTAGTGAGTCATTTGTATTCAAGAAAGATAGTTGTTATTAGTTTTGTTCCTGGATTGCAGTAGCAGGACAATGTTAAGTAAAAGTTATTTACTAAAGTATTGCAGTACTAATTATTATAGAATGTTCCAGATTCCTACAACCACCCCACTCGTACTAGCCTCAATCATCCTAGGGGTACCGATCGAAAAGCATCCTGCACATGTGTGAGGTCATGACATGCTGCCATCGACTTTCACATCTTTATCAATGTCCTACAGACGAAGAACAACGAATAAAGAGTTAAGAATGTATGAAAACTAAGGTTGTTTCATGATTATTCACTCATTAGTTGAATTTTGTCATCTAGTAAGGATAATTCTCTTCGCCATTTACACATAAAGTTACATAAAACCTGTAATAAAATCAACACACACAACTCATAACCGACAATATTGCTCCAACAAGCAAGTAGGCCGCGCGGAGTGACCGTGCGGTTCGAGGCATCCTGTTACGGATTGCGCGGCACGTCCCGCAGGAGGTTCAAGTTCTCACACTGGCATGGGTGTGTGTGTGTGTTGCCCTTAGCATAAGTTAGTTTAAGTAGTTTGTAAGTCTAGGGACCGATGACCTCAGCAGTTTGGTCCCTTAGTAATTCACACACATTTGAACATTTTAAGCAAGTACTGCGCGCTGAATCTCTAAATTTCAGACATTAGGCCTACAAGACGCAAGAATATTATAGTAGTGGATCACGCATAAAATGTACTCGCGATTGCGATTATAGACAACCATCAGCTGTAGAATGGAATGACGACAATGAAAGTTTGTGCCAGACCAGGCCTCGAAACCGGATTCCCCTCTTATCGGGAGCGGTCACTTTACCATTTAGCTTTCCGTGCAATACTCACCGCCAGACCCAAACTTCCATACGTCGCCAACCTTGTGTCGACAACCTGTACTCGTAAATATTTCAGTGCCTGTATTATTCCCAATTACGGTGCCAAGTTCCTTTGGACATGCGCACCGGGAAAGCGACTTTCAAGTAAAATATCTTACCTGTGCTGGTGTATACATAATGGATGTACGAGTACAGATTGTCGACCTAGGGCTGGCGGAATAAGGAAGTTGGGGTATTACCTTGAGTCGTGCACGTATAGCCAAATTAGACGGCTCGGTAGCTCAGCGTGTTCGCTCAGAGGGATAGCTCCCTCTCTAATAAAAAAACAACTCATTGAATAGATCGACAATGAGCTTGAATGGGTGTCATACTACGTCCGCCCAGACCAACCGCAACGAATAATACCGAACAAAATGAAGAGAGGGGGTGTAACGCAACGCGCTCTTTCGCACATCGACGGCTGTTATGCAACATAAATTGTCCACCTACCTCGATACTGCTGCAGATCTGCACACGTAACTCCTCACTGCAGCTACTTAAGAGATCTCAGAAAAGCAGTGTTGAAGAAACTGAGATTTCATAACTACACGTCGGAGGCCGCTATAAGTGTTAAAAGCTGAAAATAGTCTTGTGAACTCTAAAGAATAAATCGTAAATGCGTTTCTGTTCAGATTTATAAGTTCAAATGTCCTTTTAAACTTACATTAGGATTTTTTTTATTGCTGTTAAGCAAGATCATAAGCCCACATGTGTTCAAATCACTCACAGTCCTGGTCACACTCAAACAGCCAGAACTTTTCCTATCCAATTCCGAAATCATTTACGAGAGTAACACAGTCAATAAACTGCTATTTACTTTTGCACTCGGCATTCAGTGGTTGTCTTTAAATAAAGTTTTTGCTCGCCATAAATACTCAGTAAAAAAAATTTACTTAGTACCGCCACGCTTTTAGTTCAAAGTTAACGCACGCGATTTTCTCCAGGATAAAATATCTCTCCATTCTTAAAATTTCACAAATAGTTAATGGTAAACACCAGCTACCTTTATTCACTGTACCGAAACGCGGAAGTCACAATATCACTTCATTTTACACATAATGCGTTCGGACACTTTCAGCATGACCGGCTCCTTCGAAAGCTAGTCCACCACTTCCTTCTTCTCTCTGCCTCCATAAGCATCTCTATCTAATGCGTTAGGTGACAAACCGTCTCACTTCTTATTGGCTGTACAGAATTACGGCTAATCAGAACTGACTTTCAGGGAGCGGCTCGCGGCAAAATCTGGCAAGGACCAACCACTGCTCTCAGCTCATTGTCATCATTAAAATAAGCAACTTAAATTTCTCTTGTTAAACAAGAAATAAACTTTAAGCTGTACTTTACATCTGAAATTTAACTACATATACTCGCTAACGTTCTGGCAGCCCTATACATATTCAAACATGATTGGACATCCGTCATCCACTAGTAGGGGAACCACTGGTGGATTCGTTCCTACGATACAAAGCTGGAACACTTGCAAGTTCCTATAGAGAATTACAAACTGAAAATTTAATATTGGCGAATGTCGCACATACACTCACACATGTACTGTCCTTCACACTCACCCTAACACAAAACATAAATATCTACTTGAAATTATTAAAGTTATTGCTACAGCAAAATTACAAAAGGCTTTCTAAAATAAGAACTTTAAAAATTTGAATCTAAACACTGAAGGTGTTATCATATCTTTTCAAGTACTCACAGTTGGTGAAATATTAACATATATATATATATATATATATATATATATATATATATATATATATATATATATATATATATATATATATATTGATTTAGTTTTTTAAGTGTCGGATAGTTACGTTTTTACTGACTTTCTTTTGCAACTTCCAAATTATGACAGTTATTGACTTTAGATTGTCACAGATTGTTCCTTTAAGCAGCAGAAGGTTATGTACCTAATATGAAGTTCCTCAGGCTATTTATAGGTCAGTTATTAACTTTTGTAGTTCCAGGGAATGTAACTACTCTGTAAGCGCCTCTCCGCTACTTTCACACGGTGCAGTCACGCCTTATGGTCAAGACGCACGTCTGCAAAACACCCGTTGCGGATCGTATAAGATTCTGACTGCTTACACTGGAGCCCACATACATTCATGAAAGAAAGCTATAATAGACAAACTGGCGATCGCGACCTAGCTGCGACGCCTCAGGGGGAGAAAATGGTGAAGCGACCGCTTGTGATGAACGCGAAATCCGGATTTGAGTCCCACTCCGGCACAAATTTTCACTCCTGTCATTCCATTCTCCAGCTGATGGTTGTCCATATTAGCAACTGTGAATACATTTAATGTATTTCAAAACGACTGTAGTCTTCGCAGTACCTGTTCCTTTCGACCACCATGCATATACAAAGAAATTTTGCATCGCAATTCGGAATAACACAGGTACTGCAGTATCAAAATTCTGAGCTGTTACAGTATAGGAGACACTGAACGTTCCCTCCCCTTTCAAATGCAATGGTGAAGAAAGATAACGATGACAGAGGGAAACGCTTGGCTTGGCTGTTAATCCACTTATACATACAAGTTAGATTGTCCTACCCAGGAATACACCTTTATTTAGACCAGAAGAGCATTATGTGTTAAAAAATTTACGTCAAACTAAGAAACGGATGTAAATTTGGTGCTATCGCCAACATTATTTCATATCGGTTCCTTAACATAAGGCGTTTCACGTAAGACGCAAATGCAGTTACTGACACTGCCCGGCAATCAGTATCCACATAGTCAAGCTACGATGACTGCATGAGGCTGTGGACCATTGCTCGGACTGCTTGGCAGAAGGCGTATTAGGCTTAACAGCACAGAAATTGGAGATAAATCCGAGAAAATAGTTGCGTCGTTAGGCTTCTCAAATAGGTGCGTCAGTAGCATCTTCTGAGGGAACCGTACAGGAAGTCTCAACTGAAAGCGAGAGAGTGACGTCACTGCATCGACTATGTTGCTCCATAGTGTTAGCAGCTATTTCAGTCAGTGCTTGATACGACGACAATTATTTTCTTTATGATGAAACATGGTTCCATTTATCGGTGTAACTGAAGTCGAAGAGTAACAGTCGTTGGAGTTCTTACTATCCTCAAGAGTTACACCATCGTATGTCAAAACAGGATTGGGTGTGCAATTGGTGCTACATAAATTTTTAGAGCGATCGTTTCTCCAAAACACCATAATTTTTCGAAAGTGTTTGAACAACATACTGCCAACTTTTCAAAGAACTTATAACAAAAGAAATGAAAATACGGCCTATAGTAACATAAAAAACACTTGGTAGTACCCTCAATGCATGTGTGCACTCTGGCATTGCACATCTTTATATTACGGTGGTTCTTTCATATTTTGTTAGTTCTCTTAAAAAGGTTTGTATTATATTCTTTACATACACAGCAAGCAAAAAATAAAATAAAATAAAGGAACGCTCGAGACAGAAATCGGTAGATGTGATGTCCATGTACAGACAACATATCATTACAATTCCAGAAAATACGGATAATATTGAAAGGGTACAGTACCGCCCGACATTGAATATAGGTACAAAATTCATCGTTACTCTTGTGAGAACAACATATTTTTTGTAATAATAACTTAATTTCACTTAATACACCGAAGCCGGATACCAGTGTAGGAAAGAATGACAATTTATTTATTTAATGGATCACATGTGCACTCTCACAAAATAAATCCCTACATCCAATTTAGTGAGATCTGTGAAATGAATGACTGTATGGTCGTCTGCTAACCGCAGATACTGAATGTGCAATATATGATCATCTTTGATACGGTCCTTTGGTCACCTTTGGTGGAACCAAAGAGGTGTAATTTACCTGAGCTTTGAGCGCCTGAAATGTGGCTGACCAATACGGTAGCAAGGTGCTCCCCCACTTCGGCAAAGGTGCGAGCTGACCTTAAGAACGGCCATGTTTCAGCACTCTGGCGCTGGATCTTGTATTGGTAAGACCTGTCTTAGGTGTGCTCCGTAAAGACAAAAGAGTGGAGAAAGTGGTATGCATGTGGAATACTTAAGAGTAGTTTGGAATAATAATTTCTCTATTTCAGGAACTTTTTTGGGGAGAATTAAATGCCAGGCAGGTAATATTAAGGGGATCGTAGTAATCTTCGGAAGTGACCAACGGTCACAATGAAACCACGTGTAGCAATAAGTTGAAATACTTCCGAGTGCTAAAGTTAAGCAGAATTACTGGCGTGTGTACTATAAGTTGGAAATATTTAAGAAATGGCGTGTGCAGGACTTGAAATTAGAGACGAGTACTTCCACGTGGTGAGTACTGTGTGAGTCTCAATCTGTGTATGAGACAAAGGATAAAGAGAAGTATTCGTCCATGGTATCAGTTGAGGACTCACGTGTGTGACGAATATGTTCTTAATATTAATTTGCGTGTTATGTTTCCGTGTGACGCTGGATTCAAACTCTAATACTCTGAGAGAGAAGCAAGGTGAGTCAGCCGTCTATCCAGTAACGCCATTTGGCTTGCATTGCACAGGAAGACGTGAACATATGCTCCAGAGTTCGTAGTAGGAAAGAAAAGTTACGAAGTGGGGCAGTGTCGTGTGAAACTGGGATGAATACTAATTGAAGTGGGAAAGCTGAAAGTGAAGTGATTCTAACGTTGTGATTATTCTTGGATATGTATGTTGCCAGTGTGATGTATTTCATGTAATTTAAGTATGTGTGGTTTGCATGGGAGAGTAGCAAGATAGGTTCAGAGACAGTGGGTCATGCATGTTCCTTTTTGTATCGCTCGGTCTGGAGGAAGTTTTCGTGATGATGGGTGTGAGAGTGGAAGTGTGAGATATAGCAAAAGATCCACCATCCTATCCAGAAAGTGCACTGTAGCGTTAAATAATTACGAGACCATAAGGTAGAGAATCACCAATGTAAAGCCATGCCCATTGGGCCGAGTTTCTCATGTCTAATTGTTGTATAAAATGTAATGGTGTATTTAATCTTTGAATCATAATATAATTTATCGGAATAAAAAGGATAGTGAAAAGAATAAGATTGGTGGCCTTGTTCTTCGAGTAGTGTGTAGTCATGATACCCAGAATTTATAATGTGTGCCCCATTCATATTCAGTTCGATGGCCACGTGTTGGTCAAAGCCGTTGGGTAAGAGAGAAAATGTGGTATTGCCAGAGCGTAGTGAACAATCAGAGTTGTGTAAATTACTAATAGTCAGATGTGCGTTATCCGTTTCCGTTGCGTAATATTTAAACAGGAGAATAATTTGTAGCTTAACTGTGGGTACTAGAGCTCATAATCAGTCATTGAGAAATATGAATAAATCCACTCGCTTGGCAGACCACTCATCCTGCAGACCTGACTACTTGATGCCACAGTATGAGCAAGGCATGTGGGTGCCTCTCAATATATTCAAGAGAAAGAGCTTCACAAACCAGAAACTTAGACAGTTAATAACTCGTTGGTCCACCTCTGGCCCATATGAAATCAGTTATTCGTCTTGGCATTGATTGATACTTCGTTGGATGTCCTTCTGAAGGATATCGTGACAAATTCTCTTCAATGGGCATGTTATTTCGTCAAAATGTAGAGGTGATAGAGGGTCCTACGATCAATGCTACGCACATTCTAAATTGCATAGAAGTGCAGCTGGCCAAACCCTACCTAGTCCAGCAAGGAATTTCTACCCAATTGAGAACTAAAACCTTACCTCTGTCCGAACAGACTGTGAAGACCCAACGGTACCGAACGGCCTCCGTGTCATCCTCAGCCGACAGGCGTCACTGGATGCGGATATGAAGGGTCATGTGATCATCACATGGCTCTCCCGGCCGTATTTCAGTTTACGAGACCGGAGCCGCTACTTCTCAATCAAACAGTTCCTCAGTTTGCCTCACAAGGGCTCACTGCACACCGTGTGCCAACAGCGCTCGGGTAGTGCCTTCAACCACCTGAGGATCTTGACGATACAAAGGGCCAATAGGACAGAATTTAGCAGGTTATACCTCAGGAGGACACGCCACAGCTCTGTCAACCATTGCCAAGCCAACAAACTGCTTGACAGAATCCAGAGGTGGACCAACGCGTTATTAACTTACTCACTTTGTGACGCTCTTTCTCTTGAATAATTTTAATCACTTTTTGTCTGTACATGGACATCATAACTAGCGATTTCCGTCCCATTCGATTAATTCCTTGGTGATGGGCCATTTTCTTTTGTCTTAGAGTGTACCTATTAGTAGCTACGATATGATAAAAAGGAAGTAGCTCAATTACTCGTATTACAGTACCATGTTAATGTTTTGACATCAAGAAGAGGTCTTTATATAACTGACGAGGATTTTTGGAATTACCACTGCGAGTTATGTTCACCGTCCAATGAAATCACAGATAATAATTTTAGCAAAAATCGACGTCGGCCTTTCCATTATGAAAATAGTGTGATAGTCACTTGCAGAAATTATATCGAACAGAATGTGAACATATTAGTCGATAATCTACCGTCACTTTGTAAAGTTTCAGTCTGATTGCGTGCATAGATGTATGACAGGATGCTGCTGACGCCACATCGAAGTGCTAAAGGTTGCCACGATTTTCTCAGAATTCTTTCAGAGGAAGCATCTGATTTCCAGCATGACATTTTTCGCTCCGCTGAGCTACACAAGCACGACTCACGCCTCATCCTCATAGCTTTAATTCCGCCGTTACCTCGTATCCTACCTTCTAAACTTCACAGAAGCTCTTCTGCGAACCTTGCAGAAACAGCACTCCTGGGAGAAAGGATGTTGCGGACACAAGGCTCAGAAAGGCATGGCCCGCGAAAGGCAAAGGTCCCAAGTTCGAGTCTCGGTCTGACACATAGTTTTAATTTGCCATGAATTTTCAGATCAGCGCATTCTTCGCTGCGGATTGAAAATGTCATTCTGGAAACAAAAATGTTCAAATGCGTGTGCATTCCTAAGGGACCAAACTGGTGAGGTCATCGGTCCCGAGACTTACACACTACTTAAACTAACTTATACTAAGAACAACACACACACACTCATGCCCGCTGGAGGACTCGAACCTCCGGTGGGAGGCGCCCCGCAATCCGTGACATGGTGCATAAAACCACGCGGCCACTCCGCGTGGTGCTTCTGTGAAGTCTGGAAAGTTTGAGACAAGATACTGGAGAAATTAAAGGTGTGAAGACGGGTCGGTAGTTGTGCTTGTACAGCTTAATCGGTAGAGCACTTGCCCGCGAAAGGAAAGGTCCCAGCTTCGAGTCTCGGTCCAGCAGACAGTTTTAATTTGCCGGGAAATTTCAAGTATCCAACTTGTTTAACCTATTCTTGGCTGAAGCTGACACTCAACGTGTCTCACAGTCTGAGCAACTGCTGGAGTGTTCTATGATGCCTTCAGGACAAAATGAGGTACACTTGGGATTTCATTTTGGAGAGGTGATGAAGGAATTCGGTGACTTCTGCAGGGGTCGATGTAACCGTTGTCCCTCGAGGCAGGGCGGCACCACATTTAAAACGAAGCCGTAGTGCGGGTGAGACTTATTGCGAGATCGCCTACGTGCAAGAAACAGAAGATACTAATATCCTCATTTTTGCGTTATAAAGCGAGAGTCTTACGAAACGTGATATTGTTATTAATTAATTAATCGATAAATTTGTTAAATAATTAATAGATGAAAGACAATGGAGGAAATAAATAATGGTGTTCTCACGGGCTGAACTTGGAGGTTACCCTAACAAACTTAACTTAATGAAAAATAATAATAATTAAGAAAGTAGGGTTAGGAAGATACGTTGGTGGCGGAAATGAGGCTTCTGGTTGGTCAGGTAGTATTGTCTTTTATGGGAGACAGAAAAGGACCGATTCCAATGGCGGGAACAATCACATAGCTCGCTGATCTGGATGAAAATCGACGTGCTTCAGATTGAGAACGAAAATATCAAATACAGACTCTTAGCGATTTTACGGTGTCAGAGCAGGATGATTTCACTGAGCCAGTTAATATATTAATAGTTCCAATAGTTTAACAAGGGGACCTTCAGAAGTGTAAATAACGGATTTTGGTGGGTCTCGGGTATGTAGTAGAGGGACATGCCCTGAGTATGAAGCTATCCGCTTTTTAGCGACGGGCCCAGGTTTTCGACTAAATTGATTTTGAAGTTAACTGCGCGCTGTAATATGAGCAACGTTAGCCATGTTCCAAACAAGTGAGCGTTTCGCAGCAAAAAATGGTTCAAATGGTTCTGAGCACTATGGGACTTAACATCTGAGGTCGTCAGTCCCCTAGAACTTAGAACTACTTAAACCGAACTAAGGACATCAAACACAACCACGCCCAGAGGCAGGATTCGAACCTGCGATCGTTGCGGTCGCGCGGTTCCAGACTGAAGCGCCTAGAACAGCTCGGCCACAACGACCGGCCGTGTCGCAGCAGTTAAGGTCTGCAGCTACCACGCTGGAGGTATCGTGTTTGGGTCTTTTTCGTGTTTTTGTTGTTGTTTTAATCAGAATAATCCGACATTTTTCATTTTATTTTACAGAATATCAAGTAACAGTGGGCATTGTGTGAAATTATTAATAAATATTCAATTTTGCCGCAGTAATTTAATTTTCACGTCATTATTAAAAAATCGTACTCGCTATTGCCTCCATCGCTTGCTATGCCACGACAGAAATCCGGATGATATTTGTCGTAAAAGCAGACGAAACACAATGTTTTGCAGCCCCAAGCACATTTCATAAAAGCTACTGTCTTGCAGGCGCACGGAGTTTTTAAGAGCGATACCGGAAAACACTGTTCATTTACATTCAAAAAGGTTTCTCTTTCATCCGTTTACTTTGAAGCGAACCATGCGTACACGATCAGATATGTCTGTCCTCCACCCTCCCCCCCCCCCCCCCCGCCCTCCCCACGTATCAGTGAAGTATAGAAATTTTTCGTGTCCTACGTACAGAAGAATCACAGATTTTAAAAAGTCTTCATACACCAGTCTCGTGAACTTCCCTGATTTAGTGCACGACAAAACTACCTTTTCAGATATGAGGGTTAATCATCCACTCTTTTCTGAACATTAGAGCAAAATTTTCCGGACGGTTCCTGCATACATAGAAAACATACCGGATCAGCTTACCTAACGCATTTAGAGTGAACGGTGCTGTCTATGAATGACTTATCTTGTTTAAATCTTTTCTCTGCACAAGAACGGTTCTCACCCCTTTCTCCGAGATGGATCTATTGTACGTTGATTGGTACTAACAGCCCATTTGATCGGTGTTGATTACGTGGTCCAGGTTAAAATTACCAATAAGTATCTTCGTTTGTATGCGGAATTCTTCCGCAACTATTAACACTTCTTCCATCGTTGCATATTCTTTGGAACTGATGAACTTCGTAATATCACTTTGCCTGCTTTTATGCTTTTGTTTAAATCGTTCGACCCAAGCCGAGCTGACCACGAAATTAAAGGCATCCGATAAAAGTGGAACAGAAGCGTTCATCGCCCATTGCTGTAAAGTTCTCGTTGTCACCTGCTCCTGGAAGAAATTATATTATTTTCACAAGCCAGTCTCTTTCGTACAATGTATTTGCCATATATTTCGATATGATTTACCTGTTCCAAATTCTGTCTCGCTTCGACGAACCGTTCATACGTCTCACGATCGATAGTGTTCCATTTATCACGACTAGTTCCATCTCGTTTCACATCCTCCTTGCATCGATATAGCATTGATTTGTGTTTTAATCGAGAGACGCCATGTAGGATAGAGGCACATAATCTGCTGGTTCATGTGCGAATTCTTCGGCGACGAAATCGCCATCTCCCTCCACTCCCGTATACTACAAAGTAAATAGCTTTATTGATGTCGATTGGTCCGCAAGAAAGAGAAAATTCCGGCAAAAGTGAAACTTACCGTCTCATATTCTTCTTTGATGTTTGTTAATTCACCGCCATTGATGATCCGCCTATCGGCCCACAGGTCTTGTTTTGTGGTGCATATCTCACTGCCAATTGCTACTGAATTAACAGAGATCGTGTTGGGCGGTATATTTGGCAGATTTAAATTTGATGCAACTTTTCGTCGTATTTGATGGCTTTAGTGATTTCGCCTCTCGATTGTTCATCCAACTCCTCTACCTCTGATGTATCTTCTTCTGGCTGCACTTCTGTAGACACACTTGGGTTGTCCATTTCAATGTATTTTTCGAACACGCACGGTACTAACAAGGCGTTGCGGGCAATAAACATTGAATACAAATGCAAACTAGCGGTTTATGAGCTAGATCACCACCGTTTGTTTGACCATGGCGATACATGGCCGTAATACACAGAAGACTGTCCGTGCAAACTCTGTGTATTATGAAATTATACCACCGTAGTCAAATAGAAGGCCGTGTCCAGGGCCATACAATGTCACCATACACAGAGTACACACGAGATGTCCGCACGGACAGTTCGCCTTCTGTTTGACCGAGTCCACAAAATTTAAACTTCTTAATAATTTCACACAATATACACAGTTTGTTGATATTCTGTAAAATAAAATCGAAAAATGTCGGACTATTCTGATTTAAAAAAACGCAAAAACACGGAAAGGACGCAAACACGTCACCTCCAGCGTGGTAGCTGTGGACCTAAACGGCTGCGCCACGCTCACTTCGTTGTAACATGACTAACGTCACGCATATTACAGCGCGCAGTGAATTTCAAAATCAATTTAGTCGAAAGCAAGGCCCGTCGCTAAAAAAGCGGATAGCCTCAGACTCAGGGCATGTCCCTCTACAACATATCCGAGACCCATCAAAATCCGTTATTTACACTTCTGACGGTCCCCTCGTAAGTTGGTTGTAATGGATCTGAGCACTATGGGACTTAATTTCTGGGGTCATCAGTTCCCCAGAACTTAGAACTACTTAAACCTAACTAACCTAAGGACATCACACACATCCATGCCCAAGGCAGGATTCGAACCTGCGACCGTAACGGTCGCGCGGTTCCAGATTGTAGCGCCTAGAACCGCTCCGCCACTCGGGCCGGCTCCCCTTGTAAGTGATAGAGAATATTCCGTGTAAGAGTATGTTCTGTTCAGTGCATGGAGATTCAATTTATGTCGCTTATTAGTTATTTAGTGGGTATAGTGGTAATGTATATAAACAGGACCTACAATACAATTATTATTTTTATCGACTTTAGGAGATGGAGCACCGACCTGAGAAATCTCTGTAAATTTTCGCATAGAGGGCGTAATTATGCGCACATTCGGTCGACTAACATGTATAATTAGGTAGATCTAGACGCCTTTCTCTGCAACTTTTTGTGTTACATGTAACAGTCAAAGCTGTGTGCTCTGTCCTATTACTCTCTCCGTAAGATTTGCTGTGTGAATGTGTATCGACCTACGCACGTAATACAAGACTATGGCTCGCAGCTCGCCTAGAAGTACATACCCGTCGGACGACAGATAACAACTTAGTCCGTTAAAAAGGAATGTTACGTAATTCGGCACGCTATGAGGATAGAGGCGACTTTTCTCTCTTATTAACGCTCTCAGTTTATCTATCCTAATTATAAATAACGTAATTCTATTCTGTGTCTGGAAGTAGTTTCCGTGTTCATTAGAGTGGGCACTGCAGGACGTAGAACTGTACACTTCTCTTGACCGAAATTTCATCAGACTAGGATTACGAGAAGGGGTTTCCCATTTGGACATATTCCCAAGGCCTCTTGCACTATGATGATAGCGTGGTGTCAATTCTGAAGGCAATTACAGAAACTCGCCGAGTTCAGCTAATCTTTCAGGCACTACAGTTCTCAGGTTAGTTTACTTTTGTAATAAACAATCCAAATTAATAAAGACAGAGTGCACCATGTCACAAGATGTAATTCTCCAAACCAAAAACTGGTTTTTACGTGGAGGTCTATCTGGGTGACAGGAAAGCCGAGTTGATGCATTCACCATCGAGCTAACACAATGCCACATGCTTAGACTGTGACATTGGCTGTGAGATACGTAAACACTACAGGAGTTGAGTAAGTGTTCGCCTCCGAAATAATTAGTGCGTTCACTGACCACTGACGCTTTCGTAGTGCAGAAGATTTACTTGAGACGGTATTTCCTTGACTAATATGCTACAGCTGAACAGTGATGACAAAATACGAGAATGAAATGTTTTCGTACCATTATTTAAAATAAAATTTATATTCAGTATGGTCTCAGCGTAATCGTGTTACTCTGTAACTGGGCACGACATAACGACAATTCAGAGTTTTCCATAATGCTTTCAATGTGAGACACCGTCTTCAACTTGAACATTGCATGAGCATCTCCCGACTCGCAAATGTCTGCCGATATGAGTAAGGCGCATTCAACGAGTTTGTGCTGCTTCCTCAAAGCGTCTCCAAATCTTGAATCTCAGGCACTAACGTGTACCTCACACAACTCTTATTTATACAGAAGTACCGCCGGTGAGTATGGGTGATGACCTGGTGGTCGGCAAAAACGCCTCATCCCAGTTCTTAGACCCACCGATAGATTTAATAAAAATTCAATTAAAAAAAAACCGGCTCATGCAACGCTACAACTGCATGCAGTGTGGCCAGAACAAATAGGATGAACTCCGAGCTGTGTCGCAGCTGTCGCGTCAGGTCTGTGAGACGAGGCAGTGCTGTGGGGAACGGATATTTAGATTTGCCGATGTTCGCGCCAGACACTTTTATTCAGTTAAAGATCAAACTGTATCCAATTTAACCTCCACAACGTGGTACTTGCGTATTTCTTTCTATTAACTTCTTGCAGACATAAAAGACCACCTTGATTCATTCGTTACACAGAAAAAGCCAACAGATAATAAGAGTGGATACAGTAACATCATCTGTATCCAAAGAGGTACAAAAAACACGATAGGTGGGCTACACTAGTTTGCACATTATGCTAAGCACAGTCGCTCAGTTCTTTATGTTTGACGCCCAGGCTTATCTTCACAGAGCCGGTTGTTCAGTTTAGAGAAGGTATTCAAAGCGACCACCTTACATTTGCAGACACTCGCTGGATTTTACTTAGCAGGACCCTATGCAACACACCTGTATTCATCATTGCCGAAGCGGTACGCATGTGAGCTATTACGTTGTGTACATGCATGGGTGGAGTACTATAACGTTGGTCCTTTAAGTGTCTCCACAAATAAAAATGTTGTGGATTAAGGTCGGGGAACGTGGAGGCCAGAAAATTTGACCTCTACGACTGATCCATTTCCTTGGGACGCATAAAAAAAAATGTGGCGATGTACCATCATTCTGAAACTATAGCTGTCGCCGAAACCCAAGTGCAAGGTTATCTAGCGCATGAGGCAAATTATTGCAAAGAAACGTACGATTCAAAGGAGCATTCAACTTTTTCGGCAGTAAGTAAAGGTCCAAAAACGCTCCTCCCACGATTCCAGCCCATAGGTTTATGCCAAAGCGTGCCTGAAAGCCACGTTCACGGATGACATGTGGGTTGCCTTCCAACCAGTATTGTCAGTTGTAGAGATTGAAGCTAGATTCGTCAGATCATATATTAGCAAAATTTTCGTTATGTTCTGTTTGGTGCAAAAGCCGTTCACAAAACTGTTTTCGTCAAATGCGTTCTTCTGGCTGCTGGTGTTGAGTTAACGTGAAGTGATATGGATGCAGTTCTTCATTCTGCAACACGCCAACAACCAGTCCTTGTGACATCTGAGACTTACTTGCAACATCACGGACACTTGGCCGAGGTGGTTGGTGGATAGTTTAAAGAACCGCATCCTCTGTGGAGTACGTCTAGTCCGTTGACGACCTGTCCATTACTTGTGGATAAAGATTACCGGTTTCCCGAACGCGTTCGTCCAGATGACAAAAACCATTCTTATCAGGATGACGCCTTTGAAGATACCGTGCAACATACGCACGAGCAGCAGCAGCAGAAGCTTGGTTATCGGATGCAACCAGTACCAGAAGGATATCGTCGTATTCATGGTATGTGTGGTCTATCGGGAAGCCACCCTTCACGAAGCTGATAGCACCAGTTTTGCTTCTGCACTCTGCCGTTAGTAGACATGTGCATGCCGTTTAATGGACACCACTGTCATGTGATACGCTATTGTCATGTGGCAAAACTATTTCCCGCTTATAAATGACAAGAACTATGGAACAAAGCCAAAAAAATAAAAAAAGTGGAACCTATCGAGAATTCGAACCGCAACTTTAATGTCCCAACAGTCGGCTCATTGTGCTAGGACACCTGGTGCCATAGTGCGGGATGGTATTCATTCCAGAGTAGATTCCGAAACGCTGCATACTGTATGAGTGTTAACAGTTCCTTGTTTTCATTTATGTGTTTTCAAAACGCATTAAACCTGATTTGCTATATAAACCTTATAATCTTGAATCTGGGTGAGAAATCGGATATCGAACTCCAAGTGCAGCATTTTTTCTTCATACTATCTATGCCCGAAGAAACATATACCCTTTTATTTCAGTACAACGTCAAGTTTGATACATTTATGCGGTAACAGAATTAAATTACAAGAAAGAACGGAGTATTTTCATGAACGAGATTGGCATTGTTTTACGTTTTAATGAACAACATTGCAAAATCTGCTCAAGCAAAATTATTAGTTCACAGCGTATGTTGTAGATTGACATTGCAGGTTCTGAAAAAAGTACATTCCTCATTTGATCATGTAAACTGCCATACAGGAGCCCAGCTTCGTATTTTAGTATTCGGTATATTGCCTTTCTACAAGAATCACGCAGCTGTGAGTCTCTATCGGGAAAACTAGATGAACAGCCCTTTAGTGATTTCTCTCAAATGAATCCTCTGCATCACATCCATATGCTGCCGTTTGAATAGTTTATTATGTATTTTGGTAAACGCCACGTTAGTTCAGCTCCATATAAATTTATTTTCTGTGTTTATATTTCTAACAGTTTTGCTGAAATGCTCGAGCAGAGTTGTGTAACAAAGTACATCATTTCGATAACTGTTGTTATCTTCTATGACATAACCAGTGGTACTAATTTAGAATTCTAGGTTATTAACGACCTTCGACCTTTGCAGAGCAAACATTAACATTCATGGTGTACCTACAGCGACATCTGACATTTCAGCTGTTACACTCTGCTACGAACGTATGTAGACCTTTGTAATTAGCCTTCCATTTCCTGCAGTGAAACCTGTTATTCTTTCCGCTGGCTATGTTGCCATTGATGTTTACACAGACCCTGTATGAATTTTTGTAACAGTTTTTTTTTTATTTTTACCGTAGTACGCGATTAGAGTACGTGAGGTGTCCGTTCAGTTGTTTAGCATACTATTAAGATGCCACAAGTTCGATCCCCGGTGATGTGCATGAAAGGGAAACTCCCCATATACTCATCCAAATCCAAGAGAAACATTGCCATATATCACTATCATATTAAATGAAAACTATTGGGGGTGGTCCAGTTAAGCATGAAAGTAGGTTACTACCACTCAAATGAATATATTAACGAAGGGACTCGTATAACTACAAAAGGAAATTAGCGATCACTATAACAATTGGCTAACTCCCAAAGGCGTCAGGTAAAATGATTTTTCCGCTGAATCAATCATGTAAACATTTCATGAGGAATGATGATGTGCAATGTAAAAACGTTTGTTTTATTTAAAAGGATTTAAGAGTGGCAATATTAAAAACCCGAGGCATTACCTACCAGCACGCATTCGTATGTGCAGGGCACAATATTGTAATTATCCAAATACAAAAATGTGACTACATTGTGATAAAATGTGTCAATTGGTACTAGAACTTAATAATATTTATCATATACTTGTCTAAAACATCAAAAATTCTTTCAAATTATTCTTCAACAAATAGTACGAAATTAACATGAAAAATCGGTACTTTCATGCGTATTTTACTTACAGGTCTACCAGATATTTATTACTTTCTCCCCTGTCTTAAAAGTACTTCTGATTACCGTATCACACCGGTATTTCTTGTAGTTAGCCTCTTACTAGTACCTCTGCATTTCATTGTCTTCTGAACTGAATCTCACTAATACTCTCCAGTAGAACGTAACATTCTGAGCGGCTGATACACACTCTCTTGCATAGTAAACTTTCTGTTCCTGACAAAACTTTGGCTTTTAGGCGGCGTTTTGTTGAACACTGTCGCTTGCATTATACACGAGCTCAGCACGTAAACTATTCGGGCACTCAGCCCAAAATGCGCTCCTGCCTTGTCCTGCCGCGCACGTCGACTTTTATGTCGGTGCTCGTCAAGTAATTCCCGCCCCCACGCAAGCAGCTTCATCAACGCTCGCTCCGCTCATCCGTCTACATCCCTTCGCCCGCTATGAGCATTCGTCCATCCACTCAGCTCTAAATAATTCCAGGCCACGCCACAGACTGCAACGTTTTCTTCAGCAATTTATTGAGAGCAAAACTCAGCCAACTTTACTGACAGAATTGCACAATTCTAATTGAATACTTCTTTCAGTTATAATACCACTGTCGCACTCGTTTACGTCTATAGTTTTGTAAGTCATTTCCTCGAACTTTAAAACGGTTTATGGCAGCCAGGGAGCGTTATTTTGCTATCGTTTCTATGGGTGCACAGTCCTGTGCTGACGAAAAAGAACAAAGATAAGGGGAAGAATGAGGGTGAAGCAGTAAGGATAAAAAGAACAAGAAGGAGATAGGAACTTTAAAATCGGAAAGGGACTGAGTTATCTGAAAGGAGGATTTAAGGGACTTCGGCTTGGCGTGTTAAGGAATTGTGCCATATAATACCTAACTCCCTTTCTTATAGAAATCGGAAATCGGAAACAGACAATCAGGTACAAAATAGGTTTACTAAAACTCCTTTACCACAGTTTCAGCGTTTGTAAAAATCCTGCTTTAAAAGGAAATATTGACACGTGGATTATATATTGTGGTAGAGGTACGTTAAAATATAGCCTCAACATGTATTGTCAGTATTTTCTTCTAAAGGAGACGTTTTTATGAAAGTTGAAACCATGGTAAAGGAATTTCAATAAACATTCCATTTCGCAAATCACTGGCTTTTTACTATTCTATTCAGTCCAACCGCGCGACTGCTACGGTCGCAGGTTCGAATCCTCCCTCGGGCATGGATGAGTGTGATGTCCTTAAGTTAGTTAGGTTTAAGTAGTTCTAAGTTCTAGAGGACTGATGACCTCGGATGTTAAGTCCCATAGTGCTCAGAGCCATTTGAACCATTTATTATTTCTACAAGATTTCATCTTAAGGTTGCTGCTCCAGCCATGTATAAAATTTTAAAACCTGCCTCTCCCTAGTATAGCGACGCTCGTTTCTCTTGCCACTGCCATTTGAAATACGTTGTGAGTTCCTAATTTCATCTGTCTCAATTTTACGTTGATCGATAATGGCACAGCGAAAGATCGGGATACTGTTGCGACTATGTGTCTTTGGACTGTGTATTGTTCCATGGTTTGAATTCCTCATACAAAAATAGGAATTTTGAAATGCATGTCTTTTGGTTCACTGTAAAGTCATTTTGATCTCAATAAACGAATAAGAAACCTAAGATGCAACGGGGAATAAGCAGCTAATAATGATTACATGTCGGAAATAGGGAACAGGGGAAAGCTGAAATGTTCCTAGACTAGAATTTCTTTAACTAAGCCACTGTCTAACGTTTTATTTTCAGTTGAAAAATAGTATCACCTGAAATACGGCTCCACCGCAACGATTTGGCTTCTGAAAGAAGAAAATTAGGTACATAATCTTCGCTAGAATACACTATGTGATGAACAGTACTCGGACACCTCCCAGTTAACACTAAAATGAGATGTGTCACCCTTCGTCCTTATGACGGCTTCAGAACTCATGGGGAGTCTTATCAGAGCAGAGCACAGCCGTGATTAGCAGCAGCAACTTATGGGTTGTATACAGTTTCTCTACATAGTTTAGTGCTATTTGACCCCTTCTGCGCAGAAGTGAACAGCAGCTGATTATTTAGCTATTATTAGTAGTGCTGTATATTTTTGTTGCAGGCATTTGTGTACATTTCGATGTTTTGTCTTAAGAGAGGCCTTCTAGTGTAGTTTTTCGCCGCAGAAGTTGCTAGTGCCACTTTATTTACTTGATTCCACGAACCTTGCGAGTAGTAAGTATTCAGTAGACCCCCAGCCTTAGATTCTCAGAGTTAAATCTCGCGTTTTTAAGAGTACATATAATTAGACTCGAACTCGGGATCTTTGCCGTTCGCGGGCAAGTGCTCTACCATCTGAACTACCCAAGCACGATTCACAACTCGTCTTCGCAGCTTCAATTCTGCGAGTACCTCGTCTCCTACCTTCTAAATCTGTGAAGACGGGTCGTGAGCTTCAATTATGCCAGTACCTCGTCTCCTACCTTCTAAAGCTGTTAAGACGGGTCGTGGGTCGTGCTTGGGTAGCTCAGATGGTGGAGCACTTGCCCGCGAAAGACAAAAGCTCCGAGTTCGAGTCTCGGTCCGGCACACAGTTTTAATCTGTCAAGAAGTTTCATATCAGCGCACACTCCGCTGCAGAGTGAAAATCTCATTCTGTGTAGCTCAGTTGTTATTTCTTCTAGACAGCCAACTACATAGTTCATTGAGGTATGAGCATCCGTGGTTACACATCAGAAGAGTGACAGGTTGTTTATCAAGGTTTCTGCCGGCTTTTACTGTGAGTCTTGCTAGGATGGGTAGGATGTATGCCTGCTGTGTGCAGACACAGGAGAAGCCGGTCGCAGTTCGCGAACAAAATGGTTCAAATGGCTCTGAGCACTATGGGACTTAACGGCGAAGGTCATCAGTCCCCTAGAACGCAGAACTACTTAAACCTAACTAACCTAAGGACATCACACACATCCATGCCCGAGGCAGGATTCGAACTTGTGACCGTAGCGGTCGCTCGGTTCCTGACTAAAGCGACTAGAACCGCTCGGCCACTCCGGCCGGCGTTCGCGAACAGTTGAATGTGGTTTTGGCCGTGATTACTTGCCTTCAGGCTACCGCCTCGGGGTGCAGCGATGGTGGAGAGTCTAGAGCGTCGCGTGGGACACCTCAGGTGTCGCTTGTTTCGTCCAAGGGCTCTACTGTCGAGGCACATTCTTGTGTACCCGACGCAGTGGACCTACTGGGTGAGTGGCTGGTGGTAACGCTTTCGCTTCGCTCGACATGGAAGGCCAATGTGGAGGCAGGCCGCAAGTCCTTGCCTAATCACTCTGTGATTGAACAGGTCGTTCCTTTAGCAGGGTCCGAGCAGGAACATGTTGGCGAGGTTTTGCTAATTATTTGGAACTCCATTGTTAGGTGCACTGTGGAGCACCTTGGAAGATAGGGTTTGGGGCTGGAAAGAAAGCCAATGTGAAGTCGGTATGTTTGCAGCGAGGGCCTCATCCTAAACGTGGAGACGGCTTTGCCTGCGGCTATCGAGCGTAGAGGGTGCATTCATCTGCAAGTTATGGCTCACGTCAGCCCCAACGATGCCTGTCGCATGGGTTCTGAGGCTGTCCTCAGTTCTTACAGGTGGCTGGCATAGATGGTATGGGCTTCTGGCCTCGCACGTGGCGTGTAAGCAGAGCTCGCAATTTGGAGCATCGTTCGCAGAGTTGACAGGGGTCCTTTGGTTTGGAGCCGAGACGACGGTCTCAACCAAAGGCTTCGTCGTCTCCGTGATGGTCTTGCTGCAGATGGTCGGGTGAGGATTTGTAGCACACCCCTTTACAAGTCAGGAAGTAGCTACGCCGATAGCAGAGTAATTGTGGAGTGCATATAACGGTATTTTGGACTGGGCGTTATGTTGAGGTACTCTCATGAATACTCGGCAGTCGATATGCATATAGAGAAATCAGACGGCATTCATAATATGGACAGTTGGACTGTAAATATTTTAGTCAGTAAGTTGTCGAAGTATTCGTAACAAAGTTCCAGAATTTACTGCCCTCCAGGGAAGCTGTCGACCTCAAATTATTATTGAGACTGAGAGCTGGCTAAAACGCGAAATAAAAAGCTCTGAGATACTTATCGAGTAGTGGGGTGTTTATCGGAAAGACAGATTAGACGCCTTGGGACGGGGAGTGTTCATGGCACTCGATAAAAATATTGTCCCTGCTGAGGTTGAAATTGAGTATGATAGTGAAGTTACCTGGTCGCCTATAACAGGTCTACGTGAAACCAAGTGAATTGTTGCATTTTTTCACCGACTATCCAACTCCGCTTGCCAGTTCTAGCGTCGTTCAAAGAAAGCCTCTGGTCAGCTGCGTGATGCCCAAATCAAGCAATACTGGCTCCTGGTGACTTTAACGTACTAGGTGTAGACAGGGACGTGCATGGATTCATTCCAGGGGGTACAGACGAACAGCCTTGTGAAGTACTTTTGAACAATTTTTCCTAAAACTGTCTTGAGCAGCTAGTTCCGCAGCCCACACGAAATGGTAGTACATTGGTCCTTGTAGCTACAAACAGGCCGGGCCTTATCGATGCCTTTAGTTTAGAGAAAAGGATTACTGATCATGATGTCAACATAGCGACTATTATTACGAAAGTTAATAAGTCAAGAGAGCTACCAGAGTGTTTCTGCTAGAAAGAACAGATAAGCAGTTGTTAGCATCTCTCTTAGACAATGAACTGTAGTAATATAGTTCCAGAATGATGGCCATAAAGGAATTATGGGCAGAGTTTAAACAAGTTGTAAATCGTGCTCGGACAAGTATGCGCCTAGTAAGTAGACTAACGACGGAAAAGGTGCACTGTGGTTAAATAACTATATTCGGAAAATGGTGAGGAAACAAACGCTGAAGGACTCTCGGTTCAAAGAGGACATGAAAATGACGACAGGCAAAGATTAACAGAGATTCGTACGTCAGTAGAAAGATGTATGTGCGAAGCATACAACAGCTGCTACCGTCATACCTTGGATAAAGATCTGGCGGAGAACCCGGAAAATTAGTGGTCCTATGTAACATCACTAAGCGGGTATAACGCTTCCATCCAGTCACTCGCTGACCAGTCGGGTTTGGCAGTATAAGACAGCAAAAGAAAAGACGAAGTTTTAATTTTCACGTTTAAGAAATCGTTCATGCAGGAGAATGGTACAAACATACCGTCGTTTGACGATCGCACAGAACCCCGTATGAAAGACATAGTAATAAGCGTCCCTGGCGTAGAGAAACAACTGAAGGAGCTCAAAACAAATAAGTCGCCAGGTCTTTATTGAAACCCAGTTCGGTTTTTACAAAGAGTACTCTGTGTCATGGCCCCTTGCTTAGGTTGCATTTATCGCGAATCTCTCGACCGATGCAAAGTGCCAAGCGACGGGAAAAAAGTGCAGGTGGCTCCACTATTTAAGAAGGCTGAACGAACGGACCCGCAGAATTACAGAGCAGTATGCTTAACATCGGTTTGCTG
Organism: Schistocerca nitens; assembly: GCF_023898315.1. Lineage (NCBI taxonomy): Eukaryota > Metazoa > Arthropoda > Insecta > Orthoptera > Acrididae > Schistocerca > Schistocerca nitens. The sequence goes on along the minus strand of NC_064621.1, from coordinate 474,490,672 downwards.
CAGAATTCTAAAGCATATTCTGAGATCGATTATATTTCCTAGAGACCGAAAAGCTCATGTTCACTGATCAGCACGACTCGCGTGAAACACAACTTTCTTTTTTCTAGCATGATATACTACGAATAATGGCTCAAGGGCAAAAGTCCGATTCCATATTTCCAGATTTCCGAGAAGCGTTGGACACGGTACCCTTCTGTAGACTATTAACGAGCATATGGAATAGGCTCCCCGATATCTGACTGGCTGGAAGGCTTCCTAATTAACAGAACCCAGTATGTTGTCCTCGACGGCGAGTGTTCATCGGAGATAGGGATGTCACCAGTGCCCAACCATAGTGCGCTAAGACCGTTGCTATTTTCTGTTTACGTAAATGGTCTGGTAGACAAAGTGGACAGCGATCTGCTGTTGTTCATTGATGATGCTGTGGTCATATTTAAGCACCAAGCGTAATCCACCATCAACGTACGAATCGCAGGGATAAAGAACATTCATTGGTAGGCTTGTTACTGCTACTAAGGTACGAGTGCAGTTGATTTTGACCCCGCTGTACTTGACTTAGTTGGTTGCACAAGCTGGCGTAGCATGGTTAATAAGTCGTACAGTTTCCATTTAAAGATTCCGTTGGTCTTTGTTATTGTTGTTTCTACTTTGATTGGGGGGCTACGCTTGGGGCCTGAAGATGACGCCATTTGGCGTCGAAACTAGTAGCATGTATTGAGTAAATGACGTTGGATTACAATACAGCTGTTGGTTTCAGCTATCATTATTCAATTAATTTCCTTGCAGGCTGCAGAGACATATATATATATTGCTGCCATTGACAAGTGAGCGGCCACTTATAAATTGTACTTATGCAGCATACGTTTCGTATTTGACTGCTTCTTAATTTAAAAAAGTTTACCCATTTCGCAGCTTTGTATACTTGTAAACTTAAAGCTAATTCGGAAACCGAAACATTTAAAATTAAATAGTTAGGTATTAAGAAGATAAAAAGAATGAGGAAGATAGAATGTTGGCTAGATTTATAGAATGCCACCACCGACGCTGTACAGCAGCGAGTACTGCAGAAAGCCATTCAGTCTCGCGCTCCGTGGCAGCCAACGCCCGATCTACTATTACTCGCCATACGACGGCGAGGACCTCAGCAGTACTTTGAGCCTCTCGCCCTCAGATGGCGAGATCCCATATCTACTTAAGGTTATTTTACTTGCAGCTAGTTCTGTCCTCTGTTTCTACATTTCTCTTGCAATGAATACTTGTTTTAGTGACACTTCGGAGATTATACATTTAGACATTTAGTCCTTGTTCTACGTTATTGTCAACATCAATGAAATTCTCCAACAGCCGTCTAACTGAGATGTTATTTTATTCTATTTTGAAGGCTACGAGTTTCGACATTCCACTATGCCTTCTACAGGTGCCATATGGACTTCCTATCAAGGGATTTAAGGCACTGTATGACATTATTGCATATTTGGAGGGATGTCACACCCTTCCCAACCACTGCTTGCCTTTCATGCCCCCCGACTCTTACAACTTCCATCTAGTTTCGGTACAAATTGTAAATGGCCCTTCGCTCCCTGTTTTTGACCTCTGCCACTTTCAGAATTTGAAAGAGAGTATTCCAGTCCACATTGTCAAAAGCTTTCTCTAAGTCTACAAATGCTAGAAACGTAGGTTTGCCTTTCCTTAATCTATTTTCTAAGATAAGTCGTAGGGTCATTATTGCCTCACGTGTTCCCACATTTCTACGGAATCCTAACTGATCTTCCCCCAGGTCGGCTTCTACAAGTTTTTCTATTCGTCTGTGAAGAATTCGTGTTAGTATTTTCCGGCCGTTACTTATTAAACTGATAGTTCGGTAATTTTCACATCTGTCAACACCTGCTGTCTTTGGGATTGGAATTATTATATTTGTCTTGAAGTCTGAGGCTATTTCGCTTGTCTCATACATCTTGCTCACCAGATGGTGGAGTTTTCTCAGGGATGGCTCTCCCAAGGCTATCAGTACTTGTAATACTCGTAGATTGTTGTCTACTCCCGGGGCCTTGTTTCGACTCAGGTCTTTTAAAGTGCGCGTCATATATCTTGGCGGCCGAGTTTAGGTTCGTTCTGCGCATCTGACGTCACAAAACACAGTCAGCCAATGAACAGAGAACGACGTTGCCAGATCTCGACTGCAGTGCAGAGCACGGACGAGTGTCTTCAGTTTTAGAGACGTTCAGTCATAAATAAAGTAATAGAACAAAAGCAATGTCTTGATAGCAGACTTTCTTTTATAGAAAGTTTGGAAAAAGCATTCTTTATACCAATTGCTTCATATTCTATTAATTAATTAAACCAAACAAGCAATAAGACTCCTAATTCAGGCGATAGCAAGGAAAGGTGTTTGTTTCAATCTCACGAACTGCTTTTTCGCAATAAAGAACAGCGGTAATTGTTTATTTCCTATTGTACTTCGACGAAGCGTGAGTAATTCATAGTGATACCAACAGTGTTTATAAGTAGTTGCATGAGTGTTAGAGTCCTTATGGAGTTACACTGTTCGATGAGCTGAGGTAGCGGAACGGTGAGGGTGTTGGGCTGCCTAGTGAAAGGTTATGAGTTCAAACCTTGTATGGCGCTTAATATTTTCTTTATTTAAAAACAATATTGGAGTGCCTTACTTCACGAATTTTATTCGTTTGAATGAAATTTCTAGTGCTTTGCCTCTTCATTAACTTTTTCGCTGCTGCAGACACGTGCTCCCCGCATTCCGCGCTGTGCGCGATTTTGTCATCACTGCACTTCTCGCCTGTGCAGACACATGGTGTTCCCACTGCTTTGACACACTTATCATTCGATTTCACAAAAACTATTTGGCCAAAAAATTTGATGTTCACACGTCATCTTGACAGATACCTTCCCCCCAAAAATGACTTAATTTTGTTTTGATGTGCAGCATTAAATGTAGTAAACCATTGCACGAAATTTTGAAGAGTTTGCAGAGGTAAAAGTCCATAGCGTATACTTTCCATATGGTCGATATTAGTTGCCACAATGTTGAGAATGAAATGTGGACAAGATACCTAAATTTCATATAATATTTACTGTATAACAATATCTCATTTAATTGAAGTACCACATAGGTGTCGTATGTAATATTGAGAAATATTCCGTCTTTCGCGACTGTAATAAAAGTTTTATTTACACAGGGCGCGTTTGGCTTTATTTTAAAGCACTTCCATCGGTGAAAGGTATGACACATACACAATGGTACTGATGTTCTATTTCTTGTTTTTGCTCCACAGTCGCAGTTTTACCAATGGTATTGAAATATATCCCTCTTCTGCAACTGTAATAAGCGACTTATTTAGACCAGACGCGTTTCTCTCTTTTGAAGCATCATAAGAGGACTGTATTTTGTGTCCTCCATTGCCAAGTCACCTTTCGTAGTTTTCTGCTGCGGTAGCACAATATTCAACTTTGTGTTGGCTCATCAGAGTTTTAGCAAATAAATGCTGTTGGTGTGTGCCACACACAAAATTATATTTGACATAGCTCTGAGCACTTCACTGACAGACGGTATATTCAAGTCCTAATGTTTTTGTAAGTCCACAGTTTTGTTTAATGTATTTTGTCTACTTCCTTTTGATTGATTGAAGTGCTTTAAAATAAAGCCAAACGTGCCCAGTGTAAGTCAAACTTTTGTTACAGTCGCGAAAGGTGGAATATTTCTCAATATTACATACGACACTTATGTGGTACTTAAATTAAATTAAATATATAGGTATCTTGTCCACATTTCATTCTCAACATTGTGGCAACTAAAATCGACCATCCGGAAAGTACACTCTATGGACTTTACCTCTGCAAACTCTTCAAAATTTCGTGCAATGGTTTACTATATTTAATGCTGCATAATAACTGCGTTGAAGATCGACCCAAAATTTAGTCATTTATGAGGGGAAGGTATCAGTCAAGAAGATAGGTAAAAATCTAATTTTTGAGCCAAATAGATTTTGTGGAATCAAATGATAAAGAGTGTCAAAGCAGTCGGAACACAATGTGTCTGCACAGGCGAGCAGTGCAGTGACAAAATCGCCCACAGCGCGGAATGTAGGGAGCACGTCTTTGTAGCAGCGAAAGGGTTAATGCGGCCGTGGTGGCTTTACTTCATGAACTGCGCGCTCCCCCCTAAACGTAAGCTTGCGAACTATGCTATACTATTGGCGCTGCTTCTCTTGGCGCGTGCGTCGTGTGCAACTGGCAACGCAGCAATCTCCCGCGTCTAGGCGGGCATGCGCGAGCCGCTATCCTTATCTACGTCCTCTTCTATTTCCACGGTAATGTCGTCAAGTACATCGTCGTTGTATAGATCCATATACACTCCTTTCACCTTTGTGCTTTCCCTTCTTTACTTGGAGCTGCTTTCCCATCTGAGCTCTTGATATTCACACAAGTGGTTCTCTTTTCTTCAAAGGTCTCTTTAATTTTCCTGTAGGCAGTGTCCATCTTACCCCTAGTGGTATATGCCTCTACATCCTTACATTTGTCCTCTAGACGTCCATGCTTAGCCATTTTGCACTTCCTGTAGATCTCATTTTCGAGACGTTTGTATTCCTTTTTGCGTGTTTCAGTTACTTCATTTTTATATTTTATTTTTTCATCAATTAAAATGCTATATCTCTTCTGTTACCCACGGATTTCTACTAGCACTCGTCTTTTTATCTACTTGATCCTCTGCTGGCTTCACTATTTCATCTCTCAAAGCTACTCATTCTTATTCTACTGCATTTCTTTTCCCCGTTCTTGCCAATCGTTCCCTAATGCTCTCTCTGAAACTCTCTACAATCTCTGTTTCTTTCCGTTTATCCAGGTCCCATCTCCTTCAATTCCCACCTTTTTACATATTCTTCAGATTTAATCTACATTTCTTAACCAACAGTTTGCGGTCAGAGTCTGGAAATGTCTTACAATTTAAAATATATTTCCTAAATCTCTGTCTTACCATTATATAATCTACCTGAAACCTTCCAGTATCTCCAAGCCTCTTCCACGTATACTACCTTCTTTTATGAAGCGAGGAAATTTCAGACGAGCCAGACGCTAACTTCCACCACTATATTTATAAAATGTCAGAAATTTCTTTTCATCTCTAGTCACTTTCCTGCACGGGGCTGTAGAATTAATTTTTTCCAGATTATTTCAGCTTGCAAAAAAGTTTCTTAAAGACGACAATCTCAGTATCGTTGCTTGATGGTAGCAGTAGCGCACGTAATGGCGCCATTCCAGTGCGCCAAGCGGCAATGAAAGAACCGCCACTGGTTTGTTTCATTTTTATAAGTGGGTGCCATTACATGGTGTCTGGCAACTGTGAAGAGATTGCTCACGTAAATCACCAAGTAACGTAAATTTGGGTACTTCTGTAGTTACATCTACATCTACATCTACATGGATACTCTGCGAATAACGCTTGGTGCCTGGAAGAGGGTTCGTCGAACCACCTTCACAATAACTCCCTGTTATTTCTTTCTCAAACAGCACCATTAAAAAACGAACAAATATATTTTTCTGTGTGATCTCTGATTTCACTTATTTTATTACGGAGAGCGTTTCTCCCTGGGTAGGCATGTGTCAGCAAAATATCCTCACATTCGGAGGAGAAAGAGGGCGATTGGAATTTGGTGAGACCGCAAAGGGAAACGCCTTTGTTTTAATGATGTCCTTCCCTAAATCTTGTATCTTAGCCGTGACACACTCTGTCCTATTCCTCGATAATACAAAACGTGTTTCCCTTGATTGTACTTTCTCGATGTAATCTGTTAATCTTATCTCGTAAGGACCCCACACCGCGCAGTAGTAGTACTTCAAAAGAGGGAAGACAAGCGTTGTGTAGGCAGTCTCTTTAGTATATCTCTTGTATCTTCTAATTGTTCTGCCAATAAAACGCCCTCCCCACAACATTTTCTACGTGTTCTTTCCATTTTAAATTGTTCGTAATTGTATTTCCTAGGTATTTAGTTGAATTCACGGCCTTTATATTTGATACATTTATGATGCAACCGAAGTTCAGCGGATTCTTTTTAACACTCATGTGGATGACCTCAGACGTTTCATTACGTATGTCAATTGCTAGTTTTTTCCCATTACAGATATCTTATCGAAAACGTTTTGCAATTGATTTTGATAAGCTGATGACTTTACTTGACGATAATCGACAGCATTATCGGCAAACTACCTAAGATGGCTGCTCACATTGTCTCCCAAATCGTTTATATAGATAAGGAACAACAGAGCGCCTGTAACCCCTACCTTGGGGAACTTCCAAAATCACGTCTGTTTCTCTCGATGAATTTCCGTCAGTTACTAGGTGTGACATCTCTGATAGAAATCACAATCCCAGTCGCATAGATCAGACAATATTACGTAAGCACGCGGTTTGATTGCAAGCCACTTGTGAGTTATGCTGTCAAAAGCCTTCTCGAACTCTAAAAATACGAAATAAATCTGAAATCCTTCTTCCATAGCATTCAACACTTCGTGTGAGTAAAGAGGTAGTTGTGTTTCACGAGAAAGATGTTTTCTACATCCGTGTAGACACTGTGTCAATAGACCATCCTCATCGAGGTAACTCATAATGTTCGAAGACAATGTATGTTCCAAAATTATGTTGCATGTCGACGTTAATGATAAGGGCCTATCATTTAGTGGATTACTCCTATTGTCTTTCTTGAATAATGGTGTGATCCGTGATACTTTCCAGTATTTAGGTACGGATCTTCTGTCGAGCGAGCTGTTGTATTTGAATGTTAAGTATGGTGCTATTGCATCAGTTCTCTGGAAGGAACGTAACTGGTATCTGCATCGGAAGACTTGCTTTTATTAAGTGACTGAAGTTGCTTCATACTCGCAGAATATCTATTTTCAAGTTACTCATGTTGGTAGCTGCTCTTGATTCGAATTCTGCAATATTTAGTTCGTCTTCTCTGGTGAACGAATTTCGGAAGGCTATGTTTAGTAACTCTGCTTTAGCAGCACTGTCATCAGCAGTATTTCTCTTGCTATCGCGCAGAGAAGGCAATGATTGTGTCTCGCTGCTAGCATACTTCACATGCGAGCAGCGTCTCTTTAGTTTTTCTGTCACGTTTAGAGACCAAGTTTCGTTGTGGAAACTGTTATAAGCACCTCGCATTGAAATCCGCGCTAAATTTCCAGCATATGTAAAATATCGCCAATCTTGGGGGTTTTGCGTTCATTTAAATTTGGCATGCTTTCTTCGTTGCGTCTGCAACAGTGTTCTGGCCTGTTTTAAGTATCGTAGATGATCAGCTACGTTATTGTTAATTTATTTGGTATAAATCTCTCAACTATTATCGATACTGTTTCTTTGAATTCAAGCCACGTCTGTTCTACACTTACACTGTTAATTTGGAATGACTAGCGATTCCCTCTCAGAAAGGCATCGTGAAAGTTTTTATCTGCTTTTCTTAATAGATATAACTTTCATTTCTTTTTTGGTGGTGTTTGGAGTTACAGTATTCAGTTCCGCTACGACAATCCTGTGTTCACTAATCCCTGTATCCATTTTGACGCTCGTTACCTTTTAATTATCATTAAGGATCGGATATGTTTCTGAGCATCAGCAACAGTTCAGTACTCCCATTTGTGCAAACGACGAGATGCTGAAAAAATCTGAATACTGACTGTAGCAAAGACAACTGTTCCTCAGATGAAAGGACAGACTAAGTCAGAATTATTTAAAAAATTAACGAAATTTCTCTTTCTCACGAAGAAATTGCACACGCTCGGGATGAATTCGCCACAGTGAAAGCGAATTTACTTGCTCAAATTAACGAAACTTCTCTTGCTCAGAAGGAAATTGCTCATGCTGAGGACGAATCGTCCATGGCGCAAGGGAGTTTAACTACTCGAATTAACAAAATTTCTCTTGCTCAGCAGGAAATTGCCCACGGTGAGGATGAATCGTCCATGGTGCAAGTGAACATGGTAACGCAAATTACTGAGATTGCAAAACTACAGGAAAAGGTCAAACTCGGAAGCGAAAAGAAGCTAGCTGAACTAAGAGGAAAATAAGGAAGTTTCGTCACTGAGCTGGAGGAACGAAAAGCTAAATCATCACCAGCGGAAGATAAAGCAAAAAATAGCCAACTGCCTGCAAGAAAAAGATGTCTGAGCATCAACTTAGAATGTTACGCCGTATAGTAGTGTGTGTACAAAATGATAGTACCATTCCTGGAGCATTAATCAGAATCCCAGAGTCGGCGACAAATAAAATAAATTGAACGCAGATGCTAGCAGTGAATAACAATGTTTTTACTAAATATCATGTAGTTAATATCGCACTAATTACGACAGGGGAACATATGTGTGCCTTTACATATTTACTAAATTTTTCTGAATATTCTTTAAGCTGCTCTCACTATCAGAAACTGTGTTCTAACCAAATCAACTGTTTTTCAGGAAAAAGAATTTACATGAATCGTCTAATATTTGTTGTATGACTCTTCTTATGTTTAATTTTTGCAACATGCCTGAAAGACTGAATCCAGGCAGGCCACTCAGTCACATTCAAAAGCTGATGTGACTCCTCCTAGTCTGTCAATGAAAACAGCTGATATATCTCCAGATCAACGTAATTATTTAAACACTATAATCGTTCGACACGGATGGTGGCGTCCTTTCCTATGTTTCAGTTGGTTCCCTGTGGGACTTGGGCAAATTCTAGTACGTAGCTAGTGCAACCACTATTTCCAGGCGTTCGCAATGTTTGGCGGTGTGAGCAAAAGCGACTTTGTAATTACCAAGTCCAGTGGGATTCCATACATTTTAAAAATATGGAAAAGTAAGTTATAACGATGCCTCCTGCAGTATTGTAAGAGATGCTTCATTTGATACACAGTCTCATCATTCCAGCTGTTTCTATTTTATCAGAAGCATGTTTTATGTATGTATTATTCTTACGATTTGATGTGTATTTTGCAACTCAGATACGTGTCCCATGTAATTTCACCTCATGATATAGTGCTGGAAAGTTATGTAACACCTTCGTTTTACCTGTAAGAAAATTTTATGTAAGTCAGCAATAAAATTAATTAATTGCTGAAGATGAGTGATAATTTTCTACTTAGATACTGAGACAGGTACAATATAGAGAACACCACTTGCAACATTGCCAGTTAGCATTTCTAACGTCTTCGATTTGCCTGTAAGACAAATTCATGTATGTAAACACTATAATTCAGTGTGAGTGTAAATTGCCTTATGTGACTTTTGCAATTCTCATTCAAGAAATGAAAACTGGTAGTATTGCAAATAGAAATTTCATGCATCGAGTGTAGATTCAAGTTCTACATGCATAATAAATGTGATATACACAGCCCTTGGAAGGAATTTAACACCAGTGTTATGATTCATGAAACTATTTCTGAGTCAAGAGACTCATTTTCAGAGACTTTAGTTTCTGTGGGGGTTTTGTTCCACCTTTATTTCCCTTGATGTTCGCTTCTAATGTAATATATGTTGTGTAGAGAAAAATAGATAAGAAGATGTTAAAAACTAAGGTAAACATCAAATATGCATCATCTATAGTGATCTGCTTTGAATTAAAGTCATTGTTAATAATTTAGATACTTCTGGTGTGACTGTGGAGAAGACCGAACTGTTCATCATATGCTTCAATGGCGACTGTGACCGGCTTCCCACGCAGAAGATGTGCTTCATCAAGGAACAGTAAATGCAATAGAAGTGACCAAGTTTTGGATAAAAGGTAATATATTCTTAACTGTGTATAATGTGTATGTCTCTGATGTGAGAAATAGTAGATAAAAATGTTAATAACGCGCATTTTTCCTCTTGAAAGGTTATTTAAGCATATTGTTTGACATGCTACGTATGATTCAAACCATCAGTTCCGAGAACTGAAAGATAAGTACTATGAATGGAACAGTACATTCTGTGACAAGGAGTACCTGCAATAAGTACAGTTTGGTTATATGTGACTGAATGTAAGCTCTTTGCTCAGGAGGCAAATCTAAATTTATATCTTTTTTTTTTTCCTACAGTTGTCCCTCGTGTGCCTTTGGGCCATGTTGTAACGATGAACACCGCCACAGTGTACCGTAACAACTCGCTGGTTCACACACACCTTCCTCTCCCTTTCCTTCAGCTGTCTCGTGTTGTGAGGCCGGCTACATTTGTTGGTAGAGTCGCCCTTAATCTAGGGACAGTTTGGCTTTAGCAGCAGAGCAGAGTGGATGTGGTGTGTTTGCACATTCAGATCGAGCATGCTTGCCTTGTTTACTTCCTCCTTCCGACAATAATGTGACACCGTTATGCGACAAGATCATGGTGAAACAGCTCAGAAAATCAACGTTGAAATTCGCTTTCCGAAACGACTTTGCTAGACCTAAAGCGTTCGACTTGGGATGCTTTGTGAAGGAGGGAGCCAAGATACCGCCTGCCAACATCTCCGGCATCCACTTTCACATCTTAAATAACTGTCTATGTGAAACGTACTAACGACACACTATACGACAAGATTCTTCAAGAGATGAAGCACGGCCTCCACTTCTGGCACACTGACGAAAATGTTTGCAATGTCAAGGTAGACGATGCCGGACTGGGACTGCAGAGTATACGCATATCCGGCATTTCACCCCTACAGCAGGGCATAAATGTGGACCCAATTTAAAAATGTATCTAGTCGTCAACAGAGTACACTAGGTGTGTTTTAAACTCTGACACATCTTATTTTCCCGTCAGATAGGAGGCTGCTGGCCCATAGTTATTCATGATGGCCATTGTAAACCGTGTTCCAGATGTAGCAAGGAATATACCTATTTTCCGAGTGCTTCCAGCATCATATCACACAATTCCCATCACAGGACATCATACCTCAACTGACACTGACTATCCTCCCAGTGACTTATGTGGTTCCACTCACAATGTCTCTGCCTGTATAGAAAAAAGCAGACCGACGTCCCAGTACCAGAATAAACCGCCACGGACAGACACCAGGCAGATAGGGCAGTCTGGCAAGTGTCATAACGCCTTACGAAGCCACTGATACAGCTGAACACTGCAGGCACCAGTGATAGCAAGTCGGCAACAGATTCACCTATAAAACCAAGTAGAGCCTTTGTGCAGGTGGGGCATGACATGATGCCATCGCCCAACATGGAAGGCCATGCACGAAAACAGCGTTCACTGAAACGCGAAAAGCGATGTTGCTGAACTATTTGGGAACGCAGCAGCGGCCACCGATCCCTCAAGACGCCGACCACAAGGCTGACACTGTTGCCACTGACCCCACGCTGGTGGAACAGCTGGTGGGGTGGATTACGTCCATCTGTCAGTCCTCTGCAGGAAATATTGATCAGCCACAAGATTCCACCATAGACTGTGAAGCCATCGATCCTTTCTTACCAACCACTTCGACATTAAAGAACATGAACAGACTTCCGCACCAGCGTAATGGGCCAAGGGCATTGAGACCAGATAGGACCCCAATCTGGGGACCACTGAGTTACCGCCTGACCATCCAGTCTGAACAATACTGGGAGGTCTGAGGTCAGCAGCGTGTGACGTCACCAACGATGTCCCCACCAGGGATAACTTTGCTCAACCAAGGCACCACCAGGTTTACCACATGACCATGATGAATATCAACATAATTAGCTCCTCTGGCATGATCCAACTCCTAAAAGAAACAATACAAGCCACAGGAGCTAACTTGACATTCCTGCAAGAAGTGTGAATGAACACAATACCAGACTTTTAGGGTTATGTAAAAAATGTGATTTCTGATGGTCCCATGGACATCAGCACATCATGGCAATTTTAGTGCATGACAGATCTCAGGACATTGCCATCACGTACCTCCCCTCCTCTTGAGGGTTTTATTGATGGCACTCGAAACCTGGATTCATTCATCTGTACACATTGTCAGGACCCATCAAATATCATGATTGGCCCAGATTCTACTCCACAGACATCGTCCCCCTTTTCCTATTATGGTATCTTTGCTAGCGGTTTCACTTGCGTCCTTGATAATCCCAAGGACCAAATCCCCCATTATACTCCTTTTCAAGACCTGGGTAAGGTGATCCAAGGTCTTCACCTGCGTTCCATGTGGGAGAAGATGCACTGCGACAGCTCTACACATGGGTCTTACCAGTCATTTCATGAGCTGACAGGATCGCATATATCTGTCACAAGATCTTGTATATAGAGTGGTGGCTACCGAACGATGGTCATGTCAAGTTGCAACGCTTATATATGCATGATGTACCTCCATCCCTAACAAGTCTGGAATGGTATTAACTTTTGGAAGATGAAAATACCTCCAGGACCTGGACTGCTGTCAGCTAATCTCCGCAAGGTGGGCACAACTTTTGAGTGGCACCTACTCTGAGTGACAGAAGAAGAAGCAGGAGTCGATTTAGAAGAGACAGTGGATCCAATATTAGAATCAGAAGTTAAGACAGCTTTGAAGTGAGGCAGATGGGATCGATAACATTCCATCAGAATATCGAAAATCGTTAGTCGAAGTGGAAACAAAACGACTGTTCACGTTGGTGGGTAGAATGAATGAGTGTGGCAATATACTGCCTGACTTTCGAAAATATATAATCTGCCCAATTCCGAAGACTGCAAGAGCTCTCAAGTGCGAGAATTATCGCACAATCAGCTTAACAGCTCATTCATCCAAATTGCTGGAACAATAATATACAGAAGAACGGAAAAGAAAATTGAGGATATGTTAGATGACGATCAGTTTGGCTTTAGGTAAAGTAAAGACACTAGAAAGGCAGTTCTGACGTTGCGGTTGATAAAGGAAGAAAAATCAAGACACCTTCATACGGTTTGTCGAATTAGAAGAATCGTTCGGCAGTGCAAAATGGTGCAAGATGGTCGAAATTCTGAGAAAAATAGGAGTAAGCTTTAGGGAGACATGGGTAATATACAACATGTTCGAGAACCAAGAAGGAATAATAAGAGTTGACGACCAAGAACAAAATGCTCAGATTAAAAAGGATGTAAGACAGGCAAGTAGCGTTTCCCTCCTTCTGCTCAATCTGTACATCGAAGAAGCAGTGATGCAAATAAAAGAAAAGTTCAGGAGTGGAATCAAAATTCAAGGTGAAAGCGTATCAACGATACGGTTCGCTGATGGTATTGCATTCCGCAGTGAAAGCGAAGAAAAATTACAAGATCTGCTGAATGGAATCAGTCTAATGAGTACAGAATATGGACTAAGAGTAAATTGAAGTCAGATGAAAGTAATGAGAGGTAGAAGAAATGAGAACAGCGAGAAACTTAACATCAGAACTGATGGTCACGTAGTAGATGAAGTTAAGGAATTCTGCTACCTAGGCAGTAAAATAACCAATGATGAACGGAGCAAGGAGGACATCAAAATCAGACTAGCAATGGAAAGAAGGGCATTGTTGGCCAAGAGAAGTCTACTATTATGAAACGTAAGCCTTAATTTGAAGAAGAGATTTCTGAGAATATACGTTTGGGGCACAGCATTGTATGGTAGCGGACTGTAGGAAAACGGGAACAGGGAAGAATCGAAGCATTTGAGATATGGTGCTACAGACTAATTTTGAAAATTATGTGGACTGATAAGGTAAGGAATGACAAAGTGGTGCGCAGTATTGGAGAGGAAAACAATATGTGGAAAACACTAACAAGGAGAAGGGACAGGCTGATTGGACGTATGTTAATACATAAGGGACTTACTTCCAAGGGACTAGAGGGAGTTGTAGAGAGCAAAAACTGTAGAGGAATACACAAATTGGAATACATCCAGCAGGTAATGGAGGACATAAGTTGCAAACGCTTCTCTTAGCTTGACACAGTTGGCACAGGAGAGAAAGTCGTGGCGGGCCGCACCAAACCAGTCAAAAGACTGTTGATTCCAAACAAACAAACAAATAAAGTCTGCCGACTACGAGATCTATGCCAGAACTGTGGCAAGCTTCATTAAGGTAACATTGCCAGTGATCCTCGCCCGAAGACAGTCGTCGCAGGGAGTGTATGTCAACATAAAAATGTTCACTTGTGAATGCAACGACTTAATAGCGATCGGCTCGGCACATCCCCTGAGAGTTTCGATGGACTACATTGATTTTCAATGGGGCTTTGGTACAGTGCACTATCACTTCCTGCAGCAGCTGACTGACCATATGGGTTAACGCCGAGCCTCATCTACACTCTATAGCACCTTTTAGCAGCATCCGTTTCTCAGGTCCAGATCAATGGATGGACAGTTGGCCCGATACTCATTAAGAGGTCGCAATGACAAGGCTTCCTCTTTTATTAATGCAATCGCGCTCAAGCCACTCGTCGAGGGTCTCAGCTGTATGCCATCTGCCCTTGTGGGGCATCACCTTGTACTATAGAGTGTGCTCAGACGACCTGCTATTGTAAGTTCGTTCCACCGATGACGTGCGCAGCATACTGAAATGGATGGAGCGATACGGACAGGTCACAGATATTCTTCTGAACATTAACTGGTTGGCGGCGCGCTGTATCAGTCGCAGTCTCGGGCCGGTCACTGTCACCTCCTTCCCACCCGTTACTGATCTGAGATATTTGTAAGTCACAACTGCGAAGGATGTGCGCAGAACCGCCGCAGCCAGCTATCGACGGTTGATACAGATAGCATGCGTGATGATGTGATGAACCTGCTGCAGGACTTGAAGAAGGTGCAGCGTGTGGAATACCTGAACCTCTACAGGGCATCAAAACTCAATCAACACCAGTCCACCCCCTATTGGCTGCGATAGGTCACAGCCCTCTGGCGGCGTTCTGTTATTTCCTGTCCACAGAACATATACTTAAAGTATGTTGCGACTCTGTTACTCCACCCCTACGCGATGGAGAGCTGCAATTGGTTAACGGCCAGGCACGAGCAGTTGCCGTCTATGTGAGCAATATGGAGACACGATGCACCAGTCAACACGCCTCCCACGTGGGTCGTCTATTTGAGGTTCTGATAATGGTCTCTCATGTCCCGACAGTGCGGGTGCTACACGTTGCGACACAGCTCTCTCGTATACGAAGGTTGTCGAGAAAGTGAGCTCCGACCGGTCGGGAAATGAACACCACAGTGAAAACCCAATGAAGCTTTGCACAGATGTGTTGGGTAGTGTCTCTAGTATGACCGTCGACCGCGTCAAGACGCTCTTTTCAGTTGTGAGCGCACTGTGAGCGAGTAAAGGAGCCTAGAACAACGATGTCTCCGGCCAAGTAGGAGGGCCCGCTGAGAGGTTTCGTCTTAATGATTGCAGCCCACCTAACACAACTGCCACGCACTTCCTTCGTCATGGTAATTCTCAGCCGCACTGTGCAGGGGCAGTGAAGACTCTCCTACAGCCTTTTCGATGGGAAGTGTTCGATCACCCACAACACTGCCGTAATTGGCTCGTCCTGAGTGTCATCTCTGTTCACATGAAACGCTGGATACGAAGACAAAACTTGGGCGCAGGCTACGCGCTATAGACCAGCGTAGAGAATTATCGGAAAGCACAGGCGGCTGCCTTCTACGACGATGGTGTTGGAAATTTGGTATAACGCTCCGACAAATGTCTAAGTCGGAGTGGCGACCATGTACAGAAGTATCTGGAAAGTGTAGCTAACTCTTCCAAATAAAATGTTTCTGATTTTCACTGTGGTTTCCATTTAGCGACCGATGGGAACTTATTTTCTGGACCACCCTCGCATTTACTTCCATTCTCGAATACAGTTAGGAGTTTTAGAAACTCCCCGAAACTCCTTCGCTGAAGACAGAAGATTTCTACACCACCCTTCTGCTGGTAGATCCGCATAACATGGTAGTTACCAAGTACCAAACTGTCCATCGAGCACGAAAGCGGAAAACGATACACCACAACGTTCTGACAACTACAGTGGCTCGACGCTGAATCAAGTCACAAGCAAAAGGTTTGCGACAGGGCACAAGCGGCTCACTATCGGATTAAAGGACTCCTCCATTTGCACTGACTGTCGCCTCCTGGACACCAATGAACATCGCTTCAGGTGCGTGCCGTCATTCGATGTTTGGCGACTGACACGGAAGATCTTAGGTTGTTAGATCCGCGTCAAACCTGACGCGATTGAACCTCGGACCCTCCTCTGTCCAGATGACTATTTCTTTCTATTTGCAAAATGTCTCATGATTCAATGGAATGACTATCGACTCCATCTTCGACGAAGGCGAGAAAATGGAGCTTCATTACTGATGGTAAATGTAAAACGGTCACAATGCCCTCGAACGCACACGAGGTACCGTACTCTCTTTGCAAATTATTTATGCAGTTTTTCGTTTACCCCCGGGCCCCTTCTAGCTAGGATCGTCAGGTTCAGTCTGACGTTCCGTTTAAATGGTTCAAATGGCTCTAAAAACTATGGGACTTAGCATCTGAGGTCATCAGTCCCCTAGACTTAGAACTACTTAAACCTAACTAACCTAAGGACATCACACACATCCATGCTCGAGGCAGGATTCGAACCTGCGACCGCAGCAGCAGCGCGGTTCCCGGCTGATGCGCCTAGAACCGCTCGGCCACAGCGGCCGGCCGTTCCATTTAGCATCACATCACATTATGATTCATGGACATTTGCATTCACTGAGGCATTAGTTAATCATATTGATTACGTTGTAAATGTTTGTACACGGTATTGTTGGAGGAAACCCAGCTGCGCCATTTTAGCTGAAGTAACAGAAGTATTTTGGTTTATCCTTTAAATAACATTTTTTGCGTTATGTTTCGTAGGATACTCATTTGAACTCATTTACTAATTACAAGTATTTAGTTAAAAAGAAGAAAATGAATTTAAATTAAACAAAATTAAATTTAATTAAATTAAATTTAAAGAATTCTAGAAATGTGAATCTTATCTTGGGAGAATTTTTGGAAATAATTTGGGATACCGCCTGAAGGGGGCTAGTTCGTTTTATTTTTATGGTTGGGTAAAAGTGGCTTGGAAAAGTAGGGGTAGCTATGGTTCTAATTCATTCTTTATAGATCAGACTTATTTAAATAAGTAGATAGGCGACAGGAATGTTGGTACAGCACTTAACTGTAAAGGGCGAAGGTCGGAGTTTGAGTAAAAGAAAAGCGTACAGCGTTTTAGACAACTAAATAAAACGTCCTGAATTCTGGTTTTGGAACTCGTCAGAACTTTAATTTTTAATAAGGATCGCCAGCTATGGCGTCCGAAGCCTGCGGCATAAGAAGTCACCCTGGTTCTGCGAACAGCTATGTCAAAGACGTCGAAGGATCGGAAAGAGTTTCACGGCAGTGTCTTTCCCTTTCCCGTACAAAGCGCAAGAATCAGTTGTGATCAATTTCTTGTAGATGCAGAGGCCATTAAAGGTACATAATATATGGTGGACGGTGAGTCAGAGAGTGAGTTACTATAAACAGTTCGCTGATAGGGTTGTTCTCATCAGAATCTACCACAAACCCTACACCAACAACGATCGTTTAGGTACATATGCCGATGTTGCAAGCTAAATATGAAGAGATAGGACATGAGGATATTGAACGGGCAATTCAGTACGTAATGGGAGATGAAAATCTAATAGTCATGGGAGACTGCAATGCAGTTGTAGGGGAAGAAGTAGAAGAATGGGTTACGTGAGAATACGGGTTGGGTATTAACAATGAGAGAGGAGAAAGTCTAATACAATTCTGCAGTAAATATAGTAATAACGAATACTATGTTCAAGGATCAAAAGAGGAAGACTTATACTTGGAAAAGTCTGGGAGGTACAAGAAGATATCCGTTAGATTATATCATGGTCAGATCATATCCGTAATCAGATATTCTATTCCGAGGCGTACCCAGAGGCCGAGGACTTAGATCACAATTTAGTAGTGATTAAGGGTAGGCTGAAGTGTAAAAGACTACTCAAGAAGAATGAATGTGCAAAGAACTGAGACATAGAGGTACTGAGCAATGAAGAGATATGCTTGATGTTCTGTGAGGCTATGGATAATATAAGGAAGAGCTCAGTAGTTCAGTTGACGAGAAGTGGACGTAAATGAAATGGGCAGTCACAGATGGTGGAAAGAAGAAACCAGATGTAACAGAAGACATACTTCAGTTGATCGCTGAAAGAAGGAAGTACAAGAATGTATACAGAAATTTAGGAATACAGAAACACAACTTACTTAAGAATGAAATAAATAGGAAGTCCAGGGAACCTAAGTTGAAATGGCTACAAGTAAAATGTGAAGAAATCTAAATATAAATGACTATCGAAAGGACTGATACAGTATATGCAAAAGCCAAAATAAACTTCAGTGATAAGACTTATCTGATGACGAAATAGAAAAAGTAGCAAGAGTCTATACAGAAGAGAGAAGGGATCCAGTATTAAATCATAAATTAAAGAAGCTTTCGAAAGCTTAAGATCGAATAAACAGAAGGAATAGATAACATTCCATCGGAATTTCTGCAGTCATTGGGGGGAAGAGGCAACAAAATTACTATCCATGCTGTGGTGTAGAATATATGAGGCTGACGATATATCATCATACTTTCCGATAAACATCATCGGCGCAACTCCGAAGGTAGCAAGAAGCGACGAGTGCGAAAATTATTGCACAATGAGGTTAACAGCTCATGCATCCCAGTTTCTTACAGGAATAATATACAGGAAAATGGAAAACAAAATTGAGGATTTGATAGATGACGATTAGTTTGCCTTTAGAAAAGGTATGCAAGACTGAACAAAAATCAGTGCAGGTTCATTGAATTTGTCGAGCTAGAAAAAGCGTTCGACAATGCAAAATGCTGCAAGATATTTGAAATTCTGAGAAAAATAGGAGTAAGCGATAGGGAATGGCATGTAATACACAATTTGCACAAGAACCGAGAGGGGACAATAAGACTGGAAGACCAACAAAGAAGTCCTCGTATTAAAATGTGTGTAAAACAGTGATGTAGACTTTTGCTCCTATTGTTCAATCTATACCTCGACGAAGCAGTGATGGTAAGAAAAGTTTCAAACGTGGAATTAATATTCAAGATGAAAGGACATCATTAATTAGATTTGCTCATGACATTGCTATCCCGAGCAAAAGTGAAGAATAATGGTAGGATCTTCTGAAAGTACTGAGAAGTAGCAGAAACGGTAGCAATAAGAAATTTATCATCAGGAATGGTGATCACGAAGATGATGAAGTTGAGGAATTCTGTAGATTGGCAGCAAAATAATCCATGACGGACGGATCATGGAGGACATAAAAAGCAGTCTAGCACTGGTAAAAATGGCATCCCTGAACTAGAGAAGTCTACTAGTACAAAACACACTCCTTAATTTGCTTAATTTGAGGAAGAAATTTCTGGGAATGTACGTTTGGAGCACAGCATTGTATGGTAGTGAAACATGGATTGTAGGGAAACAGGAAAAAAAGAGAATCGAAGCATTTGAAATTTGGTGCTACAGAAGAATGTTGTAAATTAGGTACACTGATAAGCGAAGGAATGAGGAGGTTCTCTGGAGGTTCGGTAAGGAGGAGGTAAATAGAAAATACTGAGAAGAAGAAGGAATGGGATGGTAAGACATATGTTAAGACATCGCGGAATAACTTCCATGTAATTAGAGGAAGCTACAAATGATAGAAGCTTTAGGAAATGACAGAGATTAGAATATATCCAGCAAATAATTGAGGATGTAAGTTGCGATTGCTTCTCTGAGATGAAGAGGTTGTCACAAGAGAAGAATTCATGGAGGGTCGCATCAAACCAGTCATAAGACCAATGGCTCACAATAAGACAGTCACGCTGGTGTCATGCTATTTGACTTTCAAGTTCCTGCACACGACTGGAGACCTATGGCAACGTGCTCCCACACTTTTATTCATTACCACCGAGCTATTAATACGTTATGTTACTTTGTCTAGTTCGATCTTAAGTTTTGCCCCTCAGTGTAGGAAACAGCTAACACTGCGCTTTTACAGGCAGTTATTACACCTACGTGCCAATACGTACCACGAATTAACATTTTGTAGTCCACTTCAGTGTGGTCTCTGACAGGGTGTTCTGCTTAAGTCCAGATTAGCAGACTGCCTTAACCTTTCGTTCAGGCAAGATCCATAAAACGTAGTTAACAAAATAAGGAAATAAATGAGGGATGAAGCAGTAAGGAATAACAATAACTTTTACATCTTCCTCGTTATTTGTTTCATCTCGTTTGGCCATGTATTTGCGTGTTAGGATATGAAAACTCCACAACGAGATTCTGTTGGTGCCTGGTGAATAAAGAATAATAAGCTGACAACGGCCATGAAATACATTCGCTGTAGACTTTCGGCGACTCATCGTCTTACATGGATCTAAACCTTAAAAGAAGTGAGCGGTCATTCGCGAACGTCACAGATTGAGCGCATATATTATTTCTCTGACCGATTTATCCCGTTAACTCTCTCGTTCAGATAAAACCGTGTATGATTCTTATGCTCTATATTTGTACTGGTATATATCCCGATGTATACTGCGATGTAACGAAGGAATTATATATGTTAGTTTCAAGCACGCTTACGATTTCATGAGTGGACTGACGCTGTTTTTACGTTGACAGATACGTAACTTATCGAACATTGATCACTAAAACATCAAAAATTACATTTTAGAAGATCTTTCTGAACCTTCTGAAACCTTGGCACGGACCTGACGATGGGGTGGTTTATCAACGTCAGTGTTCACTTTATTTCTAGAGATGTGCTCTGGAAACGGCAGAATTCTCCAAATAAAATAGTCTTTATTGTCTGGCATTGTCTCCGGAAACAGAAGAGTAGCAATCCAGACCCCACAAATTAGGGTCAAAAAGTGGACTCAGTGTTAGATATGAGAAGATGCCCTAAATGGGAGGGAGAAAGTCAAGACTCAACAAGCAGTCGTTAATTACGAAATTTGGCAAAATTTACCAAGTATGGAAATTCACGCGTCTATGAAAAGTTACTGAGCAAGCGGGGCAAATCGCAAAGTTAACGAATAAGGTATTGTTAAACTTC
The DNA here is from genome assembly GCF_023898315.1 of Schistocerca nitens. Taxonomy (NCBI): domain Eukaryota; kingdom Metazoa; phylum Arthropoda; class Insecta; order Orthoptera; family Acrididae; genus Schistocerca; species Schistocerca nitens. Next base: position 474,469,634 of record NC_064621.1, on the reverse strand, counting down.
AAGAATACAAAAAAGCTTATATCAGGAAAGGGAAAATTACGCCGTAATAACACTATCATTAAAAGTTAAGCTCTTTACAGTTTTCATACCACCATAGTTGAAAAAAAAAAACCAAGGAAGTAAACTTATCAGTTAACAGATAGAACTAAAACTCGATAGTCGAATTTGGACGAAAGAGAAATAAAACGAGTTCTGTAAACTTGTAGACAAATCACAGATATAACCAGGAAACGGCAGTTAAAGTTTTACGTTCAACTTGAAAGTGTGTTCAACAAAAGGCAGACAAAGAAATTCTTACATTAACTTTATCTATGACAAATGGCAACAACAAACGGAATCTAATGAAGACCTAAAATAAATTGACATCCATGAAGAAATCAACAGAGATAAGACGGAATTAAGCGTGTTTACTCAGAAACACAATTTGATTGAGAACCCTACTGGACAAATTTCGTGATGGACAGAAGAGCGTAAAAAGAAATACAGTGAACGAATGAAGAGTTACTATAAGGAAAACAAATGAAGCATGATGAATAACGTCAAACATGGTGCTTAGTTATGCTCAACAATAAAAAAAATTAATATAAAAAGATTAAATTAAGAAAAAAATGGTTCAAATAGCTCTGAGTGCTATGGGACTTAACATCTTAGGTCATCAGTCCACTAGAACTTAGAACTAATTTAACCTAACTAGCCTAAGGACATCACACGCATTCATGCCCGAGGCAGGATTCGAACCTGCGACCGTAGCAGTCCCGCGGTTCCGGACTGTAGCGCCTAGAACCGCAAGACCACCGCGGCCGGCGATTAAATTAAGAGAGTATGACGTGATCCTTTAGGTTTTCTCTACATTACTGATTAATTGTTTGATTCCAGGTGTTCAGCTGAGCACCCGGTTGGTTGTTTGCTTGATTTGGGAGACGGGGATCAAACAGTGAGGTCGTCGGTCCCATCGGATTAGGGAAGGATGGGGAAGGAAATCGGCCGTGCTGTTTCAAAGGAACCATCCTGGCCTTTGCCTGAAGCGATTTAGTGAAATTACGGAAAATATAAATCAGAATGTCCGGACGCGGGCTTGAACCGTCGTCCTCCCGTATGCGAGTCCAGTGTGCTAACAACTGCATCAGCTCGCTCGGTGAGCAACCGGAATGACACAATGAACAGAGTAAATCCATTGAATATAACTGTGAAGACTTTGTACACAGGGGAGGCACAGCCTGAATATATCTCTTTAACGGTAGAACCGATTCAGCTGTAAGTACTCTATTTACAAGCACGAGAGGCTTCGCAGGATTTTAGCTTCATCATCAGGTGCAGTAAAATCAAGTCATGATTCTTCGCTATGCAGCGGACGTCAGGTTACGCTATTTCATAACTGACTAGCGTTATATGGCGAAATATTGCTCTCTATGAGCGCTGGGTCATCTCATTCTCCTTTGTGGTCAGATCGTTACTTGTCTTTATTACATCTGTTGATACAGCTCAGATGATGTGAAACCGGTGGTACTCCTAATTAAAGTACATAAGTTAAAACGGTTTTATCTTCAAAATCAATGTAGGTGTTCAAATTATGGATGTCCAGCTTATTGCATACTCGAAAGATTTCAGCTGATATGAGGAAAAGTACCACCACAACTGTATCTTGAGAATGTCTTTATTCTCTCACACGACTAGTTTCGGCGACAAATTACCGCCATCCATCTACATCTACATGGTTACTCTGCAATTCACACTTAAGTGCCTGGCAGAGGGTTCATCGAACCATTTTCAAATGACTTCTCAACCATTCCACTCTCGAATGGCGAGTGAGAAAAAGGAACAAGTAAATCTTTCCGTTCGAGCTGTGATATCTCTTATTATGATGATGATTTCTCCGTACGTAGGTGGGTGTCAACAAAATATTTTCTTATTCGGAAGAGAAAGTTGGTGATTGAAATTTCATAAATAGATCTCGCCGCAAAAAAGACCGCCGTTTCAGTGACTGCCACCCCAACTCCCGTATCATATCAGTGACACTCTCACCCCTATTGCGCGATAACACGAAACGTGCTGGCCTTCTTTACACTTTTTCGATGTCCTCCGTCAATCCTACTGGTAAGGATCCCACACCGCGCAGCAATATTCCAGCAGAGGACGGACAAGTGTAATGTAGGCTGTGTCTTTAGTGGGTCTGTCGCATCTTCTAAGTGTTCTGTCAACAAAGCGCAGTCTTTGTTTCGCCTTCCCCACAATATTATCTATGTGGTCTTTCCAATTTAAGTTGCTCGTAACTGTAATTCCTAGATATTTAGTCGAATTGATTTGTGCGATTTATCGTATAACCAAAATTTATCTGATTTCTTTTAGTACCCATGTGGACGACTTCGCACTTTCCGTTGTTTAGTGCCTATTGGCACTTCTTGCACCATACAGAAATTCTCTCTAGATCATTTAGTAATTGGTGTTGATCAGCTGATGATTTTAATAGACGGTAAATTACAGCGTCATCTGCAAACACTCTAAAGGGGCTGCTCAGATTATCACCTAGATCATTTATGTAAATCAGAAACAGATGAGGGCATATGACACTACCTTGCGGAACGCCAGATATCACTTCTGTTCTACTCGATGATTTACCGTCTATCACTACGAACTGTGAACTCTCTGAGAGCAAATCACGAATCCATTCGAGACGATACTCCATATGCACGAAATTTGATTAGTAGTCGCTTGTGAGGAACAGTATCAAAAGCCTTCCGGAAATCCAGGAATATGGAATCGATCTGAGATTCCTTGTCGATAGCAGTCATTACTTCATGCGTTGCACCAGAACGATATTTACTCACTCCGTATTGGCGATGTATCAATAAGTCATTTTCTTCAAGGTGATTCATAATGTTCAAGTACAGTATATGCTACAAAATCCTACTGCAAATTGAGGTCAGTAACATTAGCGTTACTCCTATTTCCGTTCTTTTATATTGGTGTGACCTGTGCTACTTTCCAGTCTTCAGGAACAGACCTTTCGTCAAGTGAGCGGTTGTATATGATTGCTAAGAAAGGCGCTGTTGTGTCTGCATACTCTGAAAGAAACCTGATTGGTATACCATCTGGACCGGAAGACTTGATTTTATTGTTTCGCAACACCTAAGCACCTAATTTTATGTCACTCATGCTAACAGCTGTTCTGGTTTCGAATTTTGGAATATTTACTTCGACTTCTTTCGTGAAGGAAGTACGGAAAACTGCATCTCTGCCAAAAGAGTATTTGATTTCCTTGGCCCATTTACTCTGGCATCTTTGTTATATCGCCCGGAGGCTAGCTTTCATCAAAAGTCTATACTCGACACCGTACTGCCTTCAATGCATTGGCCACAACGCAGTATCAAGTGTAGACTCCTGATGAAAGCTAACCCACGAGTGCTGGTAACAACGATCCCGCAGTAAATGCACAAAGGAAGTCAAATACTCTTTTGGCAGTGATTGGGCCTGAGGATGGCGGTAATGTGCCTCCGAAACTAGTAGTGTGACCGAAAAAAGACGTTCTCAAGATACAGCTGTGGTGGTACTTTTTTCCACATAGAATGTAGATGTGCTAGAGGTGAACTCAAACTTCAAACATGTTGCCCGCATCTCGTGGTCGTGCGGTAGCGTTCTCGCTTCCCACGCCCAGGTTCCCGGGTTCGATTCCCGGCGGGGTCAGGGATTTTCTCTGCCTCGTGATGGCTGGGTGTTGTGTGCTGTCCTTAGGTTAGTTAGGTTTAAGTAGTTCTAAGTTCTAGGGGACTTATGACCACAGCAGTTGAGTCCCATAGTGCTCAGAGCCATTTGAACCATTTTTTTTTCAAACATGTTGAAGCATATTGACCTCTGTTCACTCTGTGTCTGATTTAATATGGAACATTTGATTAAGACAGGAATGAAAATGATGTGTGATATCCTTATATTGTTTTAGGGAGGATGGAGGATTGGGGGAGGGGGTTTCTACTTTGCGATTCTGTAGAGCTGAAAGAGGGGGGGGGGCGGGGGGGGGGGGCGGTGGAGCTGAGCAGACAGTGGTAGCCATGAGTCCCACAACTGGAGCCGCCGCAGGGGGTCTGTTTTTGCCACGGGGCGCGAGGCGTAGCGCAGCGCCTCGCTTCCCTCCGGCTACTAATTACTAAGTTCACCGTCGGAGGGAATCGATACGCCAGACGGCACGGCGAAAGCGTCCGCTAATTTGCTTTCGTTTGTGATTACAGATAATCTGGAGCACGCAGGCCGGCCTCGCAGCCAGTGAGACGAATAGGCGCGCAGAGGGAGCGGAAGAAGGGAGGTCATATGCGCAGGGTCGACCAAACTACAAAGAGAGAGAAGGAGGGGTTAGCGTACGTGGTGCTCGTGTCATTACAGGGTAGTGGTTGTAAAGTACCGCGGGACCTATCACGTATGTTGCAACATAGCTTTGTGGTCGCGCGGGATTAGCCTAGCGGTCTGAGGCGTTGCAGTCTAGGACTGTGCGAATGGTCCCGGCGGAGGTTCGAGTCCTCCGTCGGGCATGGGTGTGAGTGTTTGTCCTTAGGATAATTTAGGTTAAGTAGTGTGTAAGCTTAGGGACTAATGACCTTAGCAGTTCAGTCTCATAAGGTTTCACACACATTTGAACATAGCTTTGTGTGATTAAAATTCTGTAAGTTGTTAGTGTGCGCCGGCCGATGTGGCCGAGCGCTTCTAGGTGCTGCAGTCTGGAACCGCGCGAACGCTACGGTCGCAGGTTCGAATCTTGCCTCGGGCATGGATGTGCGTGATGTCCTTAGTTTTGTTAGCATTAAGTAGTTCTAAGTTCTAGGGGACTGATGACCTCAAATGTTACGTCCCATAGTGCTCAGAGCTATTTGAACCATTTTTTTTATTAGTGCGCGTCATCCTTGCTCTTTTAACACCTAGTGTTTCACTTCTATGTTGAAATCCTCCTGAAACGAACTTTTCCCCAGTACTCAGCCATCTGGTGAACTGTCTCTCTTAATTAAATATTCATCAGTGGACTGAAACGCCGAGTCCTTCAGACGGAAAAATAATTTTGCTTATCAGCTTATATTATTTTGTAAAATCATCATTGCACACAGTTGTATTAATAAATTTATTACACAACGGGTATGAATCATAAACAGACGTGCTTGAAATTCTATTGAAGTTGCAGTAGCAAAAATCTTTTATTTGTAGTTACTAGTTTCGGACACTATGTCCGCTGCCATGCTACCGCCCTCATCGCAAATATTTATACGTAATACAACCCGTACATTTGCAAAGAGCCACAATCGGCAATTTCGAGTAATGTATACGAACCCATTTACAACAGCGCTTCTGGCCCTGATAATGTACTGCAGACGAGTTTGTACATGTTACTCACCATTGCCCTTTCTAGCTACTCGTAAGCGTACTGATTGTGTCACGTGTCAATACTTCTGATGAAGGCGATGGTTCGATAATGGACGTCATGTTCGAAACGAGTCACAGAAATTAAAGCATGTTTCTCTCCACGAATTTGACCAAATTACGAGCAATAACTTAAACAAAAGTAAGTTCCTGTCCATTACTCTTGCATCTGCTGGAGATTCATAGTTTGTATCATCATGTTCAGTGCCACAGATTTACTGTACGTCATATGTAGTCCTCGTTTGTAGTTGCATGGAGAGGATGGTCTGTGAAACGACGCTTCATACTGCTTACGGGCTGGCACACATCTGATAATGATGTAACAATGAATGTGAAGGTGCCTCTTTATGACTGAAACTGGTCGTGTAATAAATTGTACGCAAGAATGATTTTTCACCAACATTTACGAGCTGTAAATCATCGCCTTCTCAAAAATCATATTATGTTGTATTGGCTTCATAATGGCTGCCTATTCCGACAGATATATACAACGATGTCTAGTTCCCATATTTCCGAGAGAGTATTTATTAAATTTAACAAATGTCACTCATGAAAGTAGATTTAGCTTCGTCGAGCATTTTCTTGATTTCCTTCACAATGGAATTGAAAAATATTCTTCCTCCAGCTATAGTGATAACTTTGTGGTACGTGTGCGACAAGGGAATGAATCTCTAGAAGAACTCATAGCTGTTTCATCAGCAGCTTTATTACGTCATCGCTTTCGTTTGATACTTCGAGAATACATTACTAGTCGCTCACGCAACTTGGAAACACCGTCGGCTTCAGAGGCAAGAGATACCTTTCTAAGGAATGTGATGGACAAGCTGCAAAAGAATAAAAAACGGAAAATAAAAAAAATGAAGAAAATAACTTGACTAAAAATGAAAACCTTAATTTAAATATAACAGCTAGGCCCTAAAAGGCTAACTTTTTATTTATGATTTCCGGAAGGGGGTTCTTAACCATATGTGGAATTCATAGTGTTCCTACTAGATTTTAAAGCCATAGGGAACTATTCACGTCGGCGTGTAGAATGTATGAGTCTGGCGACTTATCATCTGACTTTAGGAAAGATATCACCCGCACAACTCCGAAGATTGCAAGAGTTGACAAGTGCGAGAATTATCGCACAATCAGATTAACGGCTCATGCATCCAAGTTGCATCCCAGAATAACACACAAAAGAACTGAAAAAAATTGAGGATGTGTTAGATGACGCTCACTTTAGCTCTAGGAAAGATAAAAGCACCAGAGAGGATATTATGACGTTCCGATTGGTTCAAATGGCTTTGAGCACTATGGGACTTAACATCTGTGGTCATCAGTCCCCTACAACTTAGAACTACTTAAACCTAACTAACCTAAGGACATCACACACATCCATGCAGGAGGCAGGATTCGAACCTGCGACCGTAGCAGTCGCGCGGTTCCGGACTGAGCGCCTAGAACCGCTTGACCACCGCGGCCGGCGTTCCGATTGGTAATGGAAGCAAGACTAAATAAAAATCAAGAGACGTTCATAGCGTTTGTGACCTGGAAAAAAGCGTTCGACAATGTAAAATGGTGCAAGATGTTTGAAATTCTGAGAAAAGTAGGGGAAAGCTATAGGGAGAGACGGTTAAAATACAGTATGTACAAGAGCCAAGAGGGAATAATAAGAGTGGACGACCAAGAGCGAAGTATTCGTATTAAAAATTATGTAAGACAGGGATGTAGTCTATCTCCTCTACTGTTCAACCTGTACATCGAAGAAGCAACGATGGAAATAAAAGAAAGTTCGGGAGAGGAATTAAATTCGAAAGTTAAAGAATGTCAATGATATGTTTGCCTAATGACTTGCTATCCTGACTCAAATTGAAGAAGAATTACATGAACTGCTGAATGGAATGAACAGTCTAATCAGTACAGAATAAGGATTAAGAGTACACCGAAGAAAGGTGAAGCTAATGAGAAGTAGTAGAAATGAGAACAGCGAGAAAGTTAACACCAGGATAGATGTAGTTAAGGAATTTCAAGTTAAGGAATTCTGTTAACTATGCAGCAAAATAACCAATGACGGACGGAGCAAGGAGGATATCAAAAGCAGACTAGCACTGGCAAAAAGGGCATTCCAGGCCAAGAGAAGTCTATTAGTGTCAAACATAGTTCTTAAATTGTGGAAGAAATTTCTGAAACTGTACTTTTAGAGCCCAGCATTGTATGATAGTGAAACACGGACTGTGGGAAATCCGGAATAGAAGACAGGAAAGGAATATGTGGAGAACACTGACAAGCAGTATCGACAGGATGATAGGACATCTATTAAGACATCAGAAAATGACTTCCATGGGACTAGAGGGAGCTGTAGAGAGCAAAATATGTATTGGAAGGCAGAGGTTGTAACAAATCCAAGCAAGTAAGTGAGGACGCAGCTTGCATGTGCTACTCTGAGATGAAGAGGTCTGAACACGAGAGGAATTCGTGATGGGCCGCATAAAGCCAGTCAGAAGACGGATGACGCAAATCAATCGTACATTCGCCACTCTCTCACTTAAAAATATCAAGCACAAAAAACGTTTTCAATCCCGTCTATTTGTTACTCGAATTGTTTCAGATTATATACATGTTTCCCACTTTGTCTTCATTTTTTTCTCTGATGTCAAACACGGTAGAATACAGTACATCTTATTGGAGTGGACTCTGACATTGATACAAGCGAATACGAGACTTCTACTCGAAACACTGCTATTACGTTGTCTCTGAGCTAGATATTTGAAGACCTCAGCTGTAAACAGTGATACGGGACAGCAGATGATAATCATAGTTATTGCATGTAAGACACGATACGTGATTTACTTTATTCACATTATTTGCCAGTTTCACGATAAACCTAGTTATGACACCTTTATCTATAATTTGAGATTCTCGTTATTTGAGACATTTTCAGGGTGCATGCATGTAAATGAAGGCAATTGCTAGGAAAATTGCCGCTGATAGTAGTAATGCGTGCGGCCTTTGTGACGGGCGATTTTTTACGAAATTGAGGGTGATGATAACTACGATTCAGTTAAAGATTATGAATAAGTTCCTGGAAGCAAGTGCGTCTGAAAAGTAGTTGCTAACCATCTATATATGAATATTTTTGAAGCTAATAATCCATAATTAGTTCCGCCTCTTACATGATTTTACATAGCAGGGTATGGTAGAAATGTTAAGATCGTCACCCATTGCGTGCTCCAGTAAGGTGGTTGCTAAGATAACGAATTAGATCTCAAGAGGGGAGGCATGTGGGTTCCTCTAATGACCCTCTTTCTCTCAATAACTGTAACACTGAGAGCCATCACTTCAGTGACGCTACTATGAAAATTAAACTCAACGTATTTTAAAGCAAATTAAAAAAATGTGGCCCTGTGAAGTGAAACTGAAGGCGACACGTTATTCTTACTTTAAAACTGCACTACTGGCCATTAAAATTGCTACACCAAGAAGAAATGCAGATTATAAACGGGCATTCATTGGACAAATATATTATACTAGAACTGACATGTGATTACATGCCGGCGAAAGTGGCCGAGCAGTTTTAGGCGCTATAGTCTGGAACCGCGCGACTGCTACGGTCGCAGGTTCGAATCCTGCCTCGGGCATGGATGTGTGTGATGTCCTTAGGGTAGTTAGGTTTAAGTAGTTGTAAGTTCTAGGGGACTTATGACCTCAGCAGTTGAGTAACATACTGCATAGTGCTCAGAGCCATTAGAACCATTTTGTGATTACATTTTTCACGCAATTTGCGTGCATAAATGCTGAGAAATCAGTACCCAGAACAACCACCTCTAGCCGTAATAACGGCCTTGATATGCCTGGGCATTGAGTCAAACAGAGCTTGGATGGCGTGTACAGGTACAGCTGCCATTGCAGCTTCAACACGATACCACAGTTCATCAAGATTAGTGACTGGCGTATTGTGACGAGCCAGTTGTTCGGCCACCATTGACCAGGCGTTTTCAATTGGTGAGAGATCTGGAGAATGTGCTGGCCAGGGCAGCAGTCGAACATTTTCTGTATCCAGAAAGGCCCGTACAGGACCTGCAACATGCGATCGTGCATTATCCTGCTGAAATGTAGGGTTTCGCAGGGATCGAATGAAGGGTAGAGCCACGGGGCGTCACACATCTGAAATGTAACGTCCACCGTTCAAAGTGCCGTCAATGCGAACAAGAGCTGAGCGAGACGTGTAACCAATGGCACTACATCACGCCGGGTGATACGCCAGTATGGCGATGACGAATACACGCTTCCAATGTGTGTTCACCGCGATGTCGCCAAACAGGGATGCGACCATCATGATGCTGTAAACAGAACCCGGACTCATCCGAAAAAATGACGTTTTGGCACTCGAGCATCCAGGTTCGTTGTTGAGTACACCATCGCAGGCGCTCCTGCCTGTGATGAGCGTCAAGGTTCAAAAATGGCTCTGAGCACTATGGGACTCAACTGCTGTGGTCATAAGTCCCCTAGAACTTAGAACTACTTAAACCTAACTAACCTAAGGACAGCACACAACACCCAGCCATCACGAAGCAGAGAAAATCCCTGACCCCGCCGGGAATCGAACCCGGGAACCCGGGCGTGGGAAGCGAGAACGCTACCGCACGACCACGAGATGCGGGCTGAGCGTCAAGGGTAACCGCAGCCATGGTCTCCGAGCTGATAGTCCATGCTGCTGCAAACGTCGTCGAACTGTTCGTGAAGGTGGTTGTTGTCTTGGAAATGTCCACTTCTGTTGACTCAGGGAGCGAGACGTGGCTGCACTATCCGTTACAGCCATGCGGATAAGATGCCTGTCATCTCGACTGCTAGTGATACGAGGCCTTTGGGATCCAGCACGGCGTTCCGTATTACCCTCCTGAACCCACCAATCCCATATTCTGCTTACTGTCATTGGATCTCGACCAACGCGAGCAGCATTGTCGCGATACGATAAACCGCAATCGCGATAGGCTACAATCCGACCTTTATCAAAGTCGGTAACGTAATGGTACGCATTTCTCCTCCTTACACGACGCGTCGCAACAACGTTTCACCAGGCAACGCCGGTTAACTGTTGTGTGTGTATGAGAAATCGGTTGGAAACTTTCCTCATGTCAGCACGTTGTAGGTGTCGCCACCGGCGCCAACCTTGTGTGAATGCTCTGAAAAGCTGATCATTTGCATATCACAGCAATTTCTTCCTGTCGGTTAAATTTCACGTCTGCAGCACGTCATCTTCGTGGTGTAGCAATTTAAATGGTCATTAGTGTACTTCTGTTATCTCCCACATAAGGAAGTAAAACAAAGATGATAACAGAAACTTGTGAACTTAAATGATAGATATAATTAAATATCACGACAGACTTATCTATAGAACCATGATTTGAATGGAATGTGGGTCAATATAACACGTATATTGTACTGAGTTTCATATTAGCGAGGTAAAATGCTCTGATAGGCAGTTAACAAATTTGAACTATGGATCATGACTTTGACTTTAAATGGATAGCGGAGTCTGACTGTAATTAACGCGAGTGATAGGTTTTGCGAACTGAACGCGGAAACAAACTACTACAACGCACTTGAATCGGACAACAACTGCTATTGATGCCTCTGCGAGGTTCTCAGCACATGCGTGTAAGAAGCCATGCCCAGAGCGCGGTGTCGAGTCTGATGGTGGAGCCCTTTTCCCTCCTCTCGGTCACATACACCTTCGCGCCCTGACTGCAAAAAAATCAAATCTCCTCTGGTAGTTGCGACCGAATGTTGTTCCCACTTCTTCGCGGTTCGCCATCGAAAGTTCCTCCTCACACTATCTGCCAAGCAGCGGAGAATTAAAATGAAAATCACGATCTAAAACAAACAGAGCAAGTGGTGCTCAGAAGTATTCCAAGCGCCGGCCTGAGAAGGTAACTGAAACTTATGGTGAGGTGAGACAGGTAGCCAAGAACTGAAGTTAAATAATCGGATGGCAACATAAACTAGGGATGGCCCAAGGATCGACCAACAATTTAACCAATTCCCTTCCATCCGACCAACGGCACAACGATGGAAAATATCGGCCAAGGATACGAACAGCATTACATCATCAGAAACTGGCATCTAAAAACAGCCAAGGAACAATAACCACTCTAAGCAAAAAACAACTTAAAAGGCTGTCGAACTACACGCCGTGCCGGACAGCATCAACACGACGAGGAAAGGCACACTTCTGGAAAAGTACGCTCACGACCAGTGCAGGTAACTGGGGCGTTAACAGCCACAGGGCAGAAAATACCGCTGGTGTACTTTACTGGCAAGTAACAGTCAATTTGATAATTAATCACAATACAGGAAGATGGCTGCATGATTTCGCCAACTCCAACACATCACACGTTGGTGCTAGCCCGATCGGCCCAGGGCGCAACAGCCAGCAAATGGACGAAGAGATGTCACAATAGTTCAGGTTTCATAACAGGTTAACTGATCATTCAACTTCAGCGTCCAGGTTCGGTGGGCAACGAACTTTGTCGCTCTCGCGGCTAGCGCCTCACGGTCCAACAGCACGTGCACGCCGCCGGTGGTGCCGCCTGGCCTCGCCACGGAGACTTCCTCGCTGCTCCGTCCCAACCGACAGACCACCACACACACCACCACCACCACCCGGAAATACTAGCGGACACACCAAAGACAGTACAACAGTACTAGTATCGATAAGCGCTGCTGCTGCCACTCAAGGAGGCAAGCCAGCAACTTCGTTACGCCAGTAAGTAAGGAAGAAACAAGACTTCACTCTGTGTGACAAAATGCCAAAGAACGAATGGAATGAACGCGAGCTGCACACGGCTCAGTTGATGACCTCGCCTATTTTTGCATATGATTTTCCTTCACTATGCAGCCGCACAATAAGCCTTCGCTCTTCCACTGTCATTTCCCTGCCCTTCGGGGCATGACGCTACGTTGGTCTTTTTTGACGAGACCTGTGCTTTCCTGTACTAAGAGAAGGCTGCCTTGCGTACAAAGACTGCTTGCTGCCGCTGAATTGTACTTCGGACTGCGGTTAGCTCGTCAAGCGGGGTGGTGTCTGATTACTTCTGTCCCGCATGAAACTCACGACTATGATAGTAACACAGAACTAATCGTTCCACGTACAGGGTACGATAAGATTTGCACAGTCGACGTTTTTCGAAATAGTCCTTGCATTATGGCACATACGCAGATACACATTCCGTATATGCATCAGTCACAATTTGCCGTCAGTTACGCGTGTGACCTGTGTCCGAATACTTTTGTCCGCCTCTGTATTTTGCAGTAACGTTTCGATATTTTGCCCAGCAGGTAAGCAGGTGTAAATCAGTGCTAATTCTTGTTAAGTGCACTCAGTCTACAAGTAAACAATGTTACCTAACTGTCGAAGATTTTTTAAAGAATCAGATTTTGGATAGAATTAGCCATTTTAGAAATATGTACTTACTGTTGACGCTTGGCGGCTTCCTTAGATTAATCCCGATCCTTGTCTTGGCTTTTGTTATTCAGGTAACTCATTGTTTTCAAATACAATTTACAGTAAATGTATCTGAAAACAACGATTTATCTGAATAAAAAGTTCATTTTACATGCACTTGAGATTTTATTGACCCGATACAGTATAATTAGTGTTATATTGTGTGTTCCTTGAAACATAAATGTGTGTCTGGAGGAATAGATATTATTGACAATCTTCAACTGTATTGATGTTACGAAATGTATCCACAGTTTCGAATTCTTTTGATATCAGCTGTATCAGGTATGAAAATATAATCTGTTGGTGATAAACGAAAGTTTGTGTCTGACCACGACTCGCACCTGGATTTCCCGCTTATCGCGTTAAACGAAGCTCTTCATCTGGTTTTGGCAGGTATTAGATCTCGTGAAAGGTGACAACTGAGTGCCTCCAGCTATATTTTCCCCTCTGTTCACACGTTATGCTGGTTGTCACACAACCTCGGACAGAGTAATTTCTACAACAAATTCTGTACCTTGTGTAGAGTCTTACAGCTAGAGTACGGAAATGAATGAGCCCGCTGGGACGGTCATAGAGGTGAGTAATATCATCTTGCGACAGACTGTTTCTCGTTACCTCCGGTTCCAAGTGCCCAATGAACTGCGTCGTTAAAACATATCGTTAACAGACGCCGGCTGAGTAGTGTTGCGCATTGATGAGGTCATGCAGCAAGCGACACACTCGTTCACAGACCGAAGCCCATAAAACGGTTCATGATGGTCCCAGCTAGCGCTCTGAATGGTGGTCATAAATTGTGCTGTGGTTTCCCCTTGTCTGAAGTTGCAGTAGGACACGTTACCTACCCCGAGCGCACCTCCCTTGTCCCGCAGCACAATCAGTAACACCAGTCTCCGTAGTCTGGGCGTATGGCCGCCGACTCGACGGTTGCAACCCTAGTTTCAGGGAGAAACTTTTGCCCGCAATGATCAGACAGTCGGTGGCGTAAATTGACCGCAAGACTTTGCGTCAGTTAGTTGGATTAAATTACAAACATCTTCACATTGTCTCAAGGAGTGAGAGCGTGGGACAATGTTGATCCCTTCGTCGGATTGGAATGATAAGCTTGGTGACCATAGGTTTGATGCTCTCGGGACAAACGAAGACGAAGATGTAAATAAACAGTGTCACTGTGAGGAATAATATCAAAGAGGCAGCGAAGGTCACAATAGGTACAATTAAGAAGAACAGGAGGAAACCTTCGTTTGATGAGGAATGCAAGAAATCGGTAGGGGAAAAGAGATAAGCGCGATTATATTGGGATAGAATGGGAGACAGAAAACGAGAGGAGTTCTTGAACATGAGAAGGGAAGTTGGTCGTAGGCTACGAGCAAAGAAGAGGGATTATTGGAACAATCAAATTAAAGAAAATGGAAGCAAACACTAAAACAAAAAACATTAGGGAACCTTACCTAAACATACACTCCTGGAAATGGAAAAAAGAACACATTGACACCGGTGTGTCAGACCCACCATACTTGCTCCGGACACTGCGAGAGGGCTGTACAAGCAATGATCACACGCACGGCACAGCGGACACACCAGGAACCGCGGTGTTGGCCGTCGAATGGCGCTAGCTGCGCAGCATTTGTGCACCGCCGCCGTCAGTGTCAGCCAGTTTGCCGTGGCATACGGAGCTCCATCGCAGTCTTTAACACTGGTAGCATGCCGCGACAGCGTGGACGTGAACCGTATGTGCAGTTGACGGACTTTGAGCGAGGGCGTATAGTGGGCTTGCGGGAGGCCGGGTGGACGTACCGCCGAATTGCTCAACACGTGGGGCGTGAGGTCTCCACAGTACATCGATGTTGTCGCCAGTGGTCGGCGGAAGGTGCACGTGCCCGTCGACCTGGGACCGGACCGCAGCGACGCACGGATGCACGCCAAGACCGTAGGATCCTACGCAGTGTCGTAGGGGACCGCACCGCCACTTCCCAGCAAATTAGGGACACTGTTGCTCCTGGGGTATCGGCGAGGACCATTCGCAACCGTCTCCATGAAGCTGGGCTACGGTCCCGCACACCGTTAGGCCGTCTTCCGCTCACGCCCCAACATCGTGCAGCCCGCCTCCAGTGGTGTCGCGACAGGCGTGAATGGAGGGACGAATGGAGACGTGTCGTCTTCAGCGATGAGAGTCGCTTCTGCCTTGGTGCCAATGATGGTCGTATGCGTGTTTGGCGCCGTGCAGGTGAGCGCCACAATCAGGACTGCATACGACCGAGGCACACAGGGCCAACACCCGGCATCATGGTGTGGGGAGCGATCTCCTACACTGGCCGTACACCACTGGTGATCGTCGAGGGGACACTGAATAGTGCACGGTACATCCAAACCGTCATCGAACCCATCGTTCTACCATTCCTAGACCGGCAAGGGAACTTGCTGTTCCAACAGGACAATGCACGTCCGCATGTATCCCGTGCCACCCAACGTGCTCTAGAAGGTGTAAGTCAACTACCCTGGCCAGCAAGATCTCCGGATCTGTCCCCCATTGAGCATGTTTGGGACTGGATGAAGCGTCGTCTCACGCGGTCTGCACGTCCAGCACGAACGCTGGTCCAACTGAGGCGCCAGGTGGAAATGGCATGGCATGCCGTTCCACAGGACTACATCCAGCATCTCTACGATCGTCTCCATGGGAGAATAGCAGCCTGCATTGCTGCGAAAGGTGGATATACACTGTACTAGTGCCGACATTGTGCATGCTCTGTTGCCTGTGTCTATGTGCCTGTGGTTCTGTCAGTGTGATCATGTGATGTATCTGACCCCAGGAATGTGTCAATAAAGTTTCCCCTTCCTGGGACAATGAATTCACGGTGTTCTTATTTCAATTTCCAGGAGTGTAAATGGGTATAGGAAGGGGTTCAAGTCTAGGACAAACGCACTTCGAGGGGATTCCGCGGGAATACTGACAGACCCCAGTACTATATTAAGTAAATGGAGGGTGTATTTTGAGCATCTATTAAATGTACACCACGAACCAGGAAATGAGCAGGCGTACGAAATACATACAGCAGAACCCCAGATACCTGAGCCAACGTTAAAGGAAGTAAGAGATGCAATCAACAAAAACCATAAAGCACCAGGATCTGATTGCGTAACTGCAGATTTAGTTAAAAATGGGGGACAGAAATTGGTGTAAGTAGTTCACAAAGTGAAGACTAAAGTATGGAACTCAGAGATGATACCTGAAGAGTGACAGGAGTCGATTCTGATCTCAATTTTTAAGAAGGGCGAGAATGTGGATCGTTGTGGTTATGGAGGGATATCGCTATTACCAGTATGTTTCAAAATTTTTTCGAATATTCTGCTAAGCAGGCTTACACCATATGTAGATGACATTGTGGGGGATTACCAAGCTGGCTTTCGGAGGAACAGATCAACTATATACCAAATATTCAGCCTGCGTCAAATTTTGGAAAAAAATGGGAATACAATAAATCAGTTCATAATCTTTTCATAGATTTTACAAAAGCATACGATTGAGTATTGCAATCAAAATTGTACAGAATTCTTTTGGAACTTGGAATACCAAAGAAGGATGTTAGACTTATAGAAGCGAGTTTGAAAAACACAAAAGGTAGAGTACGCTTGGGGATATTGCAGTCAGAAGAATTTGTAATAAAGAACGGACTTAAGGAGGGAGATACCCTGTCTCCGCTACTTTTTAATTGAGTCATAGAATATATTGTACGAATGGCAGCAGATAATTCAAAGGGTGTGGAGTTAAAGGGAAATATTAGGATATTAGAGTATGCAGATGATCTAAACATCATTAGCGATAGGAAAGAATCTGTAACAGCAAATACGAATGCGTTAATCAAGGCTAGTGAAGATGTAGGTCTAAGGATGAGTGATGACAAAACTAAATACCTGGTTACTACTAGAATGCCAACAGCAGTAGATCAGGAAATGTTAAGAGTTGGAGACATGCAGTTTGAAAAAGTGAACACATTTAAGTATCTAGGCGTGGACATCACTTCGAGAAATGAGATTGAATCCGAACTGAACAAGAGATTACGGGCGAGAAATGCGTGCTACTTCTCATTGAATAGATTACTCTTATCACGGATATTGTCTAGGAATTTAAAGATTAGAATATACGAAACTATTATTCTACCTGTTATGCTGTATGGGTGTGAGACTTGGTCTCTCCCTGTGCAAAATGAAAAGCCGTTTCGAGTAACTGAAAACAAAATTTTGAGGAAAATTTTCGGAGCAAAAAGGGATGACATTAGCGGAGAGTGGCGAAAACTGTATTACGAAGAGGTTCACGAACTCTATTCAAGCCCTGACATAATCGGTATTATTAAATCACGTAGGCTCCGATGGGCGGGTCACGTAGCACGAATGGATGAGGGCAGGGCAGCGCGCAGAGTACTGGTAGGGCACCTAGAGGGAAAACGTCCCGTGGGGAGGCCGAGGCGTAGATGGGAGGACAATGTGAAGGCTGATTTGAGGAGCCTAGGTATTGAAGGTGAATGGAAGGAAACAGCCCAAGACAGGGACAGATGGCGAAAATACGTTGCTGTGGTAATGGACTCTCGAGTCCGGTATGACCATTTCATTATTTCTTCCTGTTACCAACCGTAAGTAAAATAAGTGAGGATGGTCGAAGTAGAGAGGATATAAAATGTAGACTGGAAATGGCATGGAAAGCGTTTCTGAAGAAGAGAAATTTGTTAACATCAAGTATAGATTTAAGTGTCAGGAAGACTTTTCTGAAAGTATTTGTATGCAGTGTAGCTATGTATGGAAGTGAAATATAGACGATAAATAGTTTAGACAAGAAGAGGATAGAGGCTTTCGAAATGTAGTGCAACAGAAGAATGCTGAAGATTAGATGAACAGCTCACCTACCTTATGAGAAGCTACTGAATAGAATTGGGGAGAAGAGAAATTTGTGGCACAACTTCACTAGAAGAAGGGATCGGTTGGTAGGACATGTTCTAGGCATCAAGGGATCACCGATTTAGTATTGGAAGACAGCGTGGGGGGCTAAAAATTGTAGAGGGAAGCCAAGAGATGAAAACACTAAGCAGATTCAGAAGGATGTAAGTTGCAATAGGTACTGGGAGATGAAGAAGCTTGCCAAGGATAGGGTAGCATAGAGAGCTGCATCAAACCAGTCTCTGGACTGAAGACCACAATAACATCAACAACCAACTGTAAGCTGCTATTGCATGGCCAGTATCCCGACGGAGGTTCGAGTCCTCCCTCGGGCATGGGTGTGTCTGTTTGTCCTTAGGATAATTTACGTTAAGTAGTGTGTAAGCTTAGGGACTGATGAAATGGTTCAAATGGCTCTGAGCACTATGGGACTCAACTGCTGTGGTTATCAGTCCCCTAGAACTTAGAACTACTTAAACCTAACTAACCTAAGGACATCACACACATCCATGCCCGAGGCAGGATTCGAACCTGCGACCGTAGCAGTCCCACGGTTCCGAACTGCGCGCCTAGAACCGCGAGACCACCGCGGCCGGCAGGGACTGATGACCTTAGCAGTTTAGTCCCAAAAGATTTCACACACATTTGAACATTTTTGTATGGACAGTGTGCTGGGAAGTTCTTCGGAAAGGGTTTTTCGGAAATTTCCTGAGATGTTCTAAAAGCAAACACGATTTCCTTTAAATTCAGTTAGTTGTTTACTGTCAACGCCATTCTCGTGGGTCTACACGATTTGATCATCCACTAAGGTGATCGAAAATACATAAAGCTGAAGCCGGCAGAATTGAAGCTGTGAAGGTGGGTCGTGAGACGTGCTTGGGTAGCTCAGATGGTAGAGCACTTGCCCGCGAAAGCCAAAGGTCCCGAGTTCGCGTCCCGGTCCGGCACACAGTTTTAATCTCTCAGGAAGTTTCATATCAGCGCACACTCCACTGAGAGCAGAAATCTCATTCAGGATATATAAAGCTCTGTAGAAACTCTAGTTCAGACATTAGGTTACCAACTACTTGCTCGGTACATGAATCTCTGTCTACGATATGGAACTCCGAAACATTGCATTGAAATCCTGTTTCAGTTCCTTGTACGGCAGATTGAACAACTGCAGATATAAGCTCCTAGCTACAAATTAAAAAAAAATGGAGAAGAGTTTCGGGAGGATTAATCAAAAAACAGAAACCGTAACAGGCAATAAATGGCAACGGAAGTGAAGAAGAAAAAGAAAGTTAGTGATCTGTGCAAATACAACACTTTTAAATCATATTATTCGAGCGGCTTACAATTGCCTTTTTCATCAGTGTCGAAACTACCTCCTCCTACTGTGTTTCCGCAGCTTTTCTTTCGAGTTCCCTACGTTAGATGAAGATCTGTGTGGTGTGTGAAGTTCCCATTTTGAGGAAATACTGATTTAATGCTGAACTATAATATCATAGGCAACCCTGAGATTGTTACGAGAGTTATCTTTTTAAGTTTAAATCCATTTATTACCCACTTACTAAAAGGGTGCTATTAAATGGCCATCATCTTAAAATCACGAGGTGTATTATCAACAAAGAACTAACTCACAATAGGCGATAAAGTATTTTCGCTGTATTATCCATGTGTCCATCCAAGGCTAAAACGCTAGCATCTATCCACAAATTTCTAGTTTTCAACTTAAGAGATCATACAAGAATACAGGGGCATAGTTATTCACGACGGCAGCATCCCAGCGAACTCAGCAATTCCAACGCAGCGTCCGCACCTAACCGACCGCTTTCCATGAACTGGGGCCGGGGATGTTCCTCAGCTAACAAGGGAACCTCCCCATCAAGTTGGCACAGTGAATATACCTTGAAAAACTGAACACAGATCAATCGAGAAAACAGGAAGAAGTTATGTGGAACTATAAAAAAATAAGCAAAATATACAAACTGAGTAGTCCATGCGCATGATAAATAACAACAAGGAGAGTGTGTGCTTAGGAGCGCCGTGGACCCGTGGTTAGCGTGGGCAGCTGCAGAAGGAGAGGTCCTTAGTTTACTTCTTCCCTCGAGTGAAAAGTTTAATTTTTTATTTTCAGACAATTATTATCTGTCCGTCATCACTTTTTTAGGAGTGATTATCACATCCACAAGAAAACCTAAATCGGGCAAGGTAGAAGAATCTTTTTACCCATTCGCCAAGTGTACAAGTTAGGTGGGTCGACAACATATTCCTGTCATGTGACGCACATGCCGTCACCAGTATTGTATAGAATACTGTGGAGGAATCGGTTGACCTATGGCCTTGCGATCAAATGTTTTCGGCGCAAGGTTTTGCGGTGCGGTCGCAAAACACATACACTAAACATATTACGGTGAACAGAGACGTCAATGAATGAACGGACAGATCATAACTTTGCGAAAATGAAGAAAGTAAACTTTTCAGTCGAGGGAAGATTTGAACCAAGGACCTCTCTTCCGCAGCTGCTCACGCTAACCACGGAACCACGGCGCTCGTAAGCCTACACTATTCTTAATGTTACCTATGTTCCGCATGGACTACTCAGTTTGTATATTTTGCTTATTTTTTCATATTTCCACACAACTTCTTCCTGTTTTCTCGATAGATCTGTGTTCAGTTTTTCAAGGCCTGTCTACTGTGCCAACTTACAACTAAATCTGAGGGATGTGCGATGGGGAGGTTCCCTTGTAAGTAACCTAGCTTGCCATGGTACCACGGTACTTAAGCTTTTATGTTTTACCGTGCCTTATTCTGGCATGTATTAGTTTATTTTATGTTTCTGAAGAAGGCTAGATTACTCTAGCAGAAACCTGGGTAAAGACCAGTTCGCAACTGAGGCAGTTCTTTGACGTATCAGTTTGTCTTTCTCCTCTCTCATTCCTTGTCCCATGCCTACGTTAAACGTTCCTTCTATTCCTACCCCCACAACGGCATTCCAGTCGCCCATGACTATTAGATTTTCATCTCTCTTTAGGTACTGTATTACCCTTTCAATATCCTCACGTACTTTCTCTGTCTCTTGATCTTCAGCTTGCGACGTCGACATGTTTACCTGAACTGTTGTTGACGGTGTTGGTTTTCTGTCGATTCTGATAAGAAAAAACCTATCACTGAACTGTTCACTATACACACTCTGTGGCCTACCTTCCTATTCATAACCAATACTACCCCTGTTACACCATTTTCTGCTGCAGTTGATATTACCCTATACTCATCTGACCAGAAATGCTTGTCTTCGTTCCATTTCACTTCACTGACCTCTACTATACCTTGATTAAGCCTTTCCATTTCCCTTTTCAGATTTTATAGTTTCCCTTCCACGTTCAAGCTTCTGACATTCCACGCACCGACTCGTAGAACGTTGTCCTTTCGTTGATTATTCAGTCTTTTTCTAATGGTCACCACCCGCTTGGCAGTCCCTTCGCGGAGATCCAAATGGGGGACTATTCCAGAATCTTTTGTCAATGGAGAGATCATCATGACACTCTTTCTGTTACGGAAAACATGTCCAATGGGTACACATTATGTCTCTTTAATGCAGTGGCCATTCTTCCGCCTTTGGGGGCAATTTCCCTCCCCGAGATACCTCTGTCCCACCATCCACCTTCTTCGTCAAGACCGTTGGCAGAACTGGGGTGACTTTTTCTACCGGAAATTTTCAGCCGCCATTACTGATGATTTTTGTTCAAAACTGAGTAAGTGGAGGGGTTCTAACTCGGGCCGAGAACGATTTGATTACTTGCTACCCCTAGACTACGAGTGCAGCTGCATGCCCTACGTCTATAATAAATCTGTTTAATACAATGTACGCTAACTGGAAGATCTGGAGCTCCACCAAAAGAATCGGCCATACCTAGATTCGGTTCATAATTTGTGGAATCTATTGATCGGCGCATTTGACGGATCTCTCATTTATAGTCTTTGGAGAATCATGAACCATGTTTAGACGACAGACAAAGCTGAAAAATGCGGAGTTGAAGGAACCGTTGCGACGAACTCAAAATTGATCAGATGTTGCACACTGAATTCCCAGAAAACCTTTTTTGTCCGCAGAATTGAATTTTCCCCCTTCGGAGTACGACTCCAATGTGTTAACTGTTGTGACACCTCGAGTAATATTCATTCTGTCTCTCACTCTCTCTCTCTCTCTCTCTCTCTCTCACACACACACACACACACACACACACACTCTCCATGGTGTACTTGCTCCTGTTTCTTTTGATCTAACAAATTAGTCTTCAGAAAATGGCGGCATCTACAAGGAATAGTGCAGCATTTCCATTCAACGGTTTCAGTAATTACAGAAATAACATATTAGAAATATACTATTGAATAAATACCACTCGCCTCTACGCCATTTACGCTCTACAACTCTAGGTAACTCTGTTCTGTGTTAGCGCTACACTTTTTCAGTTTCATAGGATGTCTGGCCCAACACAGTTGCGAAAACACACGTATTAACTTTCAACCCGTCGTATTTCGTCTCGAAGGCAAAGATAAAGAACATCTTCTTCTATATTCACATCCATATTCTGGAAACCATTGTGAAGGGCATTTAAGAGGGTTCTTCCATCTGAACCATTTGTTAGTACCTCCTCGTGTACCATTAACGTATTAATGGTTAAAAACCTCAGCGTACGGTGTAATTAGTCTACAGTAAGGTATTTTTATGGATTGACCGATTCCTATTGTGACTTATAAACGAGTTAGTAGTACGATACCGAAAATTTTTGTTTTGTGAAGTGCTCAATTTTACATTTCCGAATTTTAAATTCACAAAAATTTCACATTTTTTTGACATATGGGTAATTATTTGTGCTGATTTTGATCAGTGCTTCATCATGGATGACTATATATTGTACAAAAGGCCTTAGGTTAGCATTAATATTATAAATTAGATTATTCATGTCCAAAATGAACAGCAACGGTTTCAGTCCTCTTCACTGTCCGGTGCCTGAAGTTAGTCCGCAGCTCGTGGTCGTGCGGTAGCGTCCTCGCTTCCCACGCCCGGGTTCCCGGGTTCGATTCCCGGCGGGGCCAGGGATTTTCTCTGCCTCGTGGTGACTGGGTGTTGTGTGATGTCCTTAGGTTAGTTAGGTTTAAGTAGTTCTAAGTTCTAGGGGACTGATGACCCTAGATGTTAAGTCCCATAGGGCTCAGAGCCATTTGAAGCCATTTTTTGATCCTGAAGTTACTTCTAAAACACATCGGTGATTGTAAATCAAACATGACTTGCCGCTTTCTCTATATAAAGAAATTTCACAGTGTCGTCTCGATGCACTATATGATACCATTTTTGATAATTAATGTTGATGTGATACTGATTAACATGCTTTTAGGACTTTAAGAAAATACTGCATTCGCCTGGTTGCCTTAATTCGTGGCTTTCTGGATGTCATATGGGGAAAGTATGAGGTAGGTTTCGCACAGCCGTTTTATGCGAAATCTATTCTTGTCAACATGGATTAGGTTTATACATCACAGGGGAGGGAAGGAGGGTGGTAACCAAAAAAACCGGAACGAATTATTAAAAGGTGTGTATTTTCAAATTGTTTACATATCAACCTTAACCCCTTGAATATAATCTCCATTACAACTATTTCATTTGCCCCACCGATGTTTCCGCTGTTCGAAATGTTTTTATAGTCATCTTTAGATATGGCTGACAGCTATTCCCTCGTTTTCTTCTTGACTGTTTAGGTGATGTTAAATCGGTGTCCTTTTATGACCCTCCTCATTCGTGGAAATGTGAAGAAGTCGTACGGAGCCAGGTCAGGCGAGTAAGGTGCGTGGGGCAGCGAAAACATGCCAGTCTATCGACGGTCTGTGAGAAAAGGCTCTCGAATTTTTCAATATTTTCGTCGATTCGGGCAGCTCATGGACGTCCAGAACGAGGTTTGTCATCTGCCGACATGTCGCCAATTTTAAATCGAGGGAACCACTCGTACACTTGAGTTTTTCCGACAGAGTCATCTTGGTAAGCTGTTTTCAACATTAAAACATTTTCAGCAGCGTTTTTACCGAGCAGAAAACATTATTTCGCAGCCACACATTGCCGCCCATATTAACTATGAACTCATTTTCTAAGATTCTATTAAAGATGGATGTCAAGATGGTGGACTGTAGTTTTTGGTTTATTGTTGTTACAGTAGAATACAGGACATGTTATACTACCTTGGAAAAGTGTCATGACTAGAGAAAGGTTGTTGGGGCTATTGTGTGGCGACAGTCATATCAGTCTTTTTCTATCGTCATCTAACCCACTGCTCTATTAAATACTCAATCGGAACGTGCTGCCGAAAAGCACTACAACACATATTACTCAGGTGAAAAGACATCTCAACTGACTGCGCCACCGGCTACTGTGCCTGGCAGATTTCCCTCGAAACTCTCCAGCAGGTTTACAGTCCGCGCTTCCCCTTTGAGATATATCGCTTTAAGTGAGGAGTGGAGAGTGTCTGTGGTCAGCGCCGCCGACGCCGACGTAGACAAATGATCTTTCGCCGACAGCGGAGTTCACAAGGGGCCGCATCGTCAGGAAAGGAAGTAGGCGCCGACGGAAACGTGTAGCCCGCACGAGCAGCATTAGCGCTGCCTACAGGGAAAATCTGTACTTCAAATTGGCATGATTAGTAACGTACTGTCGTACACACTTTTCTGGACTATTTCTGCAGCCGTCCAGGTAATCTAAGCTATAGAACTGCTGTTAAACTGTAGATTCCAAGCCGGCTCGTGTGGCCGAGCGGTTCTAAGCGCTTCAGACTGGAACCGCGCGGCCGCTACGATCGCAGGTTCGAATCCTGCCTCGGGCATGGATGTGTGTGATGCCCTTCCGTTAGTTAGGTTCAAGTAGTTCTAGGTTCCAGGGGACTGATGACCTCAGATGTTAAGTCCCCGTGTTCAGAGCCATTTGAACCATTTATAGATTCCAAAGTGCTTCGAGCAAACGAGAGAGGTAGGTAAATGATAAGCTCTAGGCTCATATTCTGGGGATTGTGGGTTAAACCCCCGTTTGACCACACACTTTTTTGGTTTTCCATGATATCCCTTATTCTTCTAGGGCAAATACACAGATGATTTCCTTGAGACGGTACGACAGATTACGTTTTACAGACTTCCACAAACTGAGCTCGTGGTCTGTCACTAATGACCTCGTCGTTCGCGTGACTTTAAACGCTAACCTTTCTTCCTTCCATTGGTACAGATGGATGTTGCGGACTTTTCCGACCGTGGGATTTGCGATCCTTGAGGTGAACGTGGTGTTTCCGACCACAAATATTTTAGCCGTGCATTTTCCGACCGTTAAAGGAAGTTGCAATATTGAAGGAGGCTCTGCCGACCGTTTTTAATAACATTTCTTCACAGTTTATCAAGGCTTATGACTGGCTATACAAATAATACTTCGACCTCTTTAAATGTTCTTATTTTTACTTTCTATTTGCTATTCATTTTTTACTATTACTATAACAATACTGAACTCAAAGAACTACACAATTTGAAATTTGATGGTATAAAACATTGTATAGATAGTTTTGTTGAGGAATAAATTAATTCATTACCACACAAATATGATCTCAGTAATGAAGAAATTAAAAATAAGTTATATTAAAAATTCTAACACTGGTAGTATGTATACAAACTGTTAACATCACATTACTCACAGTGAAAGCAAAAAATAACATAATTACTAGGATGTACCTAGAGAGGAACTTGCTGCAATTATTTCTGAAATCTGTGAATAATATCTTCATAAAATGAATGTTGTTACAATAACACCAGAAAATCATTTTGAATTTAAAGGATATAAAATTAAGGGAAATGAATGTGACTATTTTAAGACAAGTAGCACAGGAAGAAAATTACATCTGCATTTGAAAGTATACATAAACAATACATACTTCTTCACCATTTAGATTGTATAAATAATTCCAATTGTCATTGGTTAATTGATCTATCAATGCAGATACATCATCACCAGGATAACAGAAAGAGAGAGAATATGAAATTTATAATTTTCTCACCAAAATCATATAAAAAGTGTTTTCTATTAAATGCAGCCAATTGCAAGTACATTGGCTTCAGCTGTCACTGTAGCAGAAGTAGTATTAATGCATATATTTCAGATTAACAATAAATAACTTACAACAATTAAGGAGTACTTGTGATAGTTGATAAAGAATAATCGATGGTTTAAATGTAAAGATGTGGCTGAAATTATAAAATTTAAGAAAAAATTAGATGCAGTATTATAACATATGAAATAAAAATATATCCAAAAAATTATAAAGATATAAGGAGTAGCGATTTGCTACCCCCTTCAAACATGCAGCAACATACTATATTTGTTAATTTACCTTGCTTATAATAATGAATTAAAAAGTCAAAAATGAGATTAGCTGACAGTTTCAAAATTGAGTTAATGAAGAAGTTTTACCATCAATTAGAAAACATCAATCTAAACTACAAGCAATAAGAGAAAATTTAAAGAAAGGAATTGAAGATTTAGAAATTGATAAAGAAATGGCCATTTGTGTGCTTGAGAAAAGATGAGAAGAAACTGAAAACTTAAAAAAATGAGAAGAGTTGCTTGTAGAACAAATTACTGAAGAGCAACAACATGTTGTACCGCCTGCTTGTTAGTCTACAATTATTTGAAAATAAATGTCAGTAAGATTACTATGTGATTGGATGTCTAAGAAGAAAGCTAAAAACTCGATTATCTGTACTTGAAAATAGACACAAATTGTGAAATATAACCCAAACTGATTAAGTTACAAAATAAAATGAGTGGTAAATAGAATCAAAATATAAATTTTTCCAGAAATTACTTTTCATTAGATAATGGATACGCTAAGCAGCAACGTATATAAGAAATCTGTTATAAGATAATGTTATCCTTACTCATTCAACTATTGTGTGAATTATGAAATCTCAGCAATTTAACATATGCCTAATCTCCTATCTGTCTTAAAACTCTCTCAACTAGATATCCATCTGGATTTTTTGTCTTCTGTCAAATTGTGAAATGTAACTCAAACTGATTAAGTTACAAAATAAAATGAGTGGTAAATAGAATCAAAATAAAAATTTTTCCAGAAATTACTTTTCATTAGATAATGGATACGCTAAGCAGCAACGTATGTAAGTATAAGAAATCTGTTATAAGATAATATTATCCTTACTCATTCAACTATTGTGTGAATTATCAAATCTCAGCAATTTAACATGTACCTAATCTCCTATCTGTCTTAAACTCTCTCTACTAGATATACATCTGGATTTTTTGTCTTCTGTCATTTGTACTCATCTTTCTTTTATTTTTCCATCCAATACTTGTAATTTATTTATGATTGGATTACAATGAATAACAGCCTCAGTTATAAAAAATTTCTGTTGACTAATTAGCTGCATAGTCTTTCCCGAAAATTCCTTTAACTTAGTTGATTTTTAACTTATGGACAACTGTATATTTAGCTTTATCATTAGATGCCCAAATGTTTGGCTTATAATTCGTTTCATTAACTTCTCTTGGCTTCATTTCTATTTTCGAATGTTTTATGTTATTGTAACCACCAAGCAATTTTTCCACTAGTTCAAGGTTATCTGAGGTTACTCTGGACTGTGTCCAATCCATTTGTAATTATCTTCATAGGCAAATTTTT
Source organism: Schistocerca nitens (assembly GCF_023898315.1). Taxonomy (NCBI): domain Eukaryota; kingdom Metazoa; phylum Arthropoda; class Insecta; order Orthoptera; family Acrididae; genus Schistocerca; species Schistocerca nitens. The sequence goes on along the minus strand of NC_064621.1, from coordinate 474,442,121 downwards.
TACCCATCTTTTCTTTAAGGATTCTATTAAATCTTTATACAATAGGTATACAGTAAAAGGTATATAATAATTAATATTATTTTTCATAAATTTTTGAATGTCTTTATAATAGAATTCCTTACTTTTATCTGTTCTCTCTATAATTTTTTCTCAAAAGCATCAACTACATTTATACTAGTTTGTCTTCCATGCAATAGACCAGATATATTTCGAAAAAAACATCAATTACAGTTAATAAATATTTGTGTCTTTTAATTAGTTTTGAAATTCCTTTCAATTTCCTAGAAACAGTTTATGCAATTGATTAATATTTTTCTACACATATATTCAGACAGCAGCTGTTAAAGGTGTCGTTTGAATGTATCCCGTGATCTGCAATTTTTTTAATGAATTTACTCTTCTTACTTTTACATATAGCTTAATACTTTCAATTCTTTTTCATCCATTTTTTGTTGTTCGTTTTGGATGTTTTGTTTTTCTAAATTTTGTACATTAATAGACCGAATAGATTGTCTGAAAGGCTTTTCATTTATCTAAGATTAAATGTACTTAGGTTAATATTTTAATTGTTTTATTCTAAGAACTTCAATTTTTCTGGTTCTTCACTAACTTCCGAATCTAATTTCTTATCTATAAGAATTCTTAAACTCACTTTCTAGTAAATCTATATATTCTAATACATGGTACAATCATGTTTTTATGTTATTTGTTTCTTTATTACGATGTTCCTTAATGTGGTCACAAATCCCATTGCTTTGCTTCAAATCTCTGAATGTCTTGGTGTCTTCAGATTGTGTAACAAGACTGCCTAACTAATTTTTATACATTTCATCTACATCTACATCTACATGACTACTCTGCAATTCACATTTAAGTGCTTGGCAGAGGGTTCATCGAACCACAATCATACTATCTCTCTACCATTCCACTTCCGAACAGCGCGCAGGAAAAACGAACACCTAAACCTTTCTGTCCGAGCTCTGATTTCTCTTATTTTATTTCGATGATCATTCCTACCTATGTAGGCTGGGCTCAACAAAATATTTTCGTATTCGGAAGAGAAAGTTGGTGACTGAAATTTCGTAAATAGATCTCGCCGTGACGAAAAACGTCTTTGCTTTAATGACTTCCATCCCAACTCGCATATCATATCTGCCACACTCTCTCCCCTATTACGTGATAATACAAAACGAGCTGCCCTTTTTGGCCCCCTTTCGATGTCCTCCATCAATCCCACGTGGTAAGGATCCCACACCGTGCAGCAATATTCTAACAGAGAGTTGTCATAACATCATAAACATTTACAGTATCTTTTATATCTACATGTCTTTTACCTTTAAAATCACTATAACCTTTAGATGCTTTAAAAATGTCACTAAAATCATTTTGAAATTGCTTAATTACACTCTCTAATTTTCCATCAGCTAATGATTTTAATCCTACACACACATTTTATAAACATTACTTAGATTCTGGTTTAAGTTTTTGATTAAATTCTTTGTTTTTCAATTTATTCCTTTTCTATTATTTGATTGAAAATTTTGAATTTTTCATCCAGTTTCACTGAAAGGTTTTGTTGAAATTTTGTATAATTTTATATCTAAATTTTTTAAAAATTAATTGTAGTGCACTCAAAATTGCCATTACTTTCAGCTAAAATTTTATTACATTCTATATGGATGTTAATTAGGAATGAAAAAAACTTTGTTGGATTACTTCTAGTGGGCTCAAAGTGTCCAATAATTTCATCTAAGTTTTATTTCACTATAGTGCACTTTGAACTGATACGATTATATATATATGTATATAATCGCATCAGTTCAAAGTGCACTACAATCAAATAAAACTTAGATGAAATTATTGGACACTTTGAGCTCACTATATATATATATATATATATATATATATATATATAAGAAATAAGTGGGTACACTGAGCATACTTGGAATGTTTGTAATGGACAATCATTTTTACAAATTAAGTATATTAATTATGTTATATTTAACTTATAAGAATCTTCATACAGAAAATCTTTATAAATATAATATAACATAATATAAGTAATTCATAAAAAGGTGTGCAATATAAAAATTCCAAGTATGCTCAACATACTCACTTACTACTCACATCATGAAACCAAGGCAACAGGAAATTGTCTAAGCCCGAAGATCACAGCATTGCTCAAGCATTTGCCAGCCTCTTGGTGTAAATTTTAGGCGTGGTTAGTCATTGGTGAAACCAAGGGTACGATAAAGACACATCTGCGTATGAGTTCGACAGAGCTAAGTTCAGAAAGGTTAATTGGAGGAGAAGCAGTACGCCTCTGTTACTCTCGTAACATTACTGAAGAAGCATTAAGGAATGTGATGTTACAAAATAAAAGTGAGGTTGTTATTCCATGGAAAAGTTGGAGTTTGAGATTTCGCTTACTGTTTTATCAATCACAATTGGCGTAAGAATCATGGATTGACCATTGTCAGAAAATATTGCATTATGAGATGTGAATAGTTTTTACTTGCAGTTTCGCGTGGCTTGAGGCAGTCACAACTAGCGTGCTATTGATAAGAAATTGCATTATCGTCTTTCTAATTACTTCATGATCGTAGATACGATCATACCCGGTTGTGAAGTTATTGTTATGACAAAACCATTTCCTAAGGGACCAGATAATTCTTAAGGGCGCAAAAACAACCGTAACATCACAAAATGGAAATTCAATATTAAAGCTGATGCAAGAAGACGATAAAACAGTTTTCTTTTTATCAATGTAACACGCACATTGAACTGCTGATCTTGGTGTCTGTAATATTAGCAAAATGCATAATTAAAATGAAAATAATACTGAGGAGATAATAGGAATGAGCACTGCTAGATGATTCAGTATTCCCAGAACAATATCTCCGGATGTAATTAACATTTTACAATGCAACAAACGGCACTGATTATGTATTTGTTTATATGTTCAGATGTGCTAACAAAACTAACGGGGTTCCATTTAAAAAAACGTAGGTTTGTGTTAAAGAACATACTTCCGTGCATTTTTCTATGGTTTGTATTAACCAATTACACTAGCCCCTCTCCTCACGTTCGGTCTGTAGAATCGATTCGTCAGTATTTGATGTGGTTTACGAAATATATCCAGCGGTAACGTTAGGTGACTCACCCCGTATAATAGTAAGACAGAGATTTAGGAACCAAGTTTTAAATTGTAAGACATTTCCAGGGGCAGATGTGGACTCTGACCACAATCTATTGGTTATAAACTGTAGATTAAAACTGAAGAAACTGCAAAAAGGTGGGAATTTAAGGAGATGGGACCTGGACTAACTGACTAAACCAGAAGTTTACAGAGTTTCAGGGAGAGCATAAGGGAACAATTGACAAAAATGGGGGAAAGATGTACAGTAGGACAAGAATGGGTAGCTCTGATGCATGATATGGTGAAGGCAGCAGAGGATCAAGTAGGTAAAACGACGATGGCTAGTAGAAATCCTTGCGTAACAGAATAAATATTGAATTTAATTGATGAAAGAAGAAAATGCCGTAAATGAAGCAGGCAAAAAGCAATACAAACGTCTCAAAAATGAGATTGACAGGAAGTGCAAAATGGCTGAGCAGGGATGGCTTGAGGACAAATGTAAGGATGTAGTGGCTTATGTCACTAGAGGTAAGAGAGAAACAGCCTACAGGAAAATTAAAGGGATCTTTGAAGAGAAGAGAACCACTTGTAAGAGTATCAAGAGCTCAGATAGAAACCCAGTTCTAAGCAAAGAATGGAAAGCAAACAGGTGGAAGGAGTATATGGAGGGTCTATACACGGTCGATGTTCTTGAGGACAATATTATGGAAATGGTAGAGGATGTAGATGAAGATGAAATGGGATATACGATTCTGCATGCAGAGTTTGACAGAGCACTGAAAGACCTCAGTCGAAACAAGGCCCCTGGAGTAGACAACAATCCCTTAGAACTACTGACGGCCATACAGTCCTGACAAAACTCTACCATCTGGTGGGCAAGATGTATGAGACAGGCGAAATACCGGCAGATTTCAAGAGGATTATAATAATTCCAGTCCCAAAGAAAGCAGGTGTTGACAGATCTGAAAATTACCGAACTATCAGTTTAATAAGTCACAGCTTCAAAATACTAACACGAATTCTTTACAGACGAATGCAAAAACTAGTAGAAGCCGACCTCGGGGAAGATCAGTTTGGATTCCGTAGAAATACTGGAACACGTGAGGCAATACTGACCTTACGACTTATCTTAGAAGAAAGATTAAGGAAAGGCAAACCTACGTTTCTAGCATTTGTAGACTTAGAGAATGCTTTTGACAATGTTGACTGGAATACTCTCTTTCAAATTCTAAAGGTGGCAGGGGTAAAATACAGGGAGCGACAGGCTATTTACAATTTGTACAGAAACCAGATGGCAGCTATAAGATTCGAGGGACATGAAAGGGAAGCAGTGGTTGGGAAGGGAGTGAGACAGGATTGTAGCCTCTCCCCGATGTTATTCAATCTGTATATTGAGCAAGCAGTAAAGGAAACAAAAGAAAAATTCGGAGTAGGTATTAAAATCCATGGAGAAGAAATAATAACTTTGAGGTTCGCCGATGACATTGTAATTCTGTCAGAGACAGCAAAGGACTTGGAAGAGCAGTTGAACGGAATGGATGTTGTCTTGAAGGGAGGATATAAGATGAACATCAACAAAAGCAAAACGAGTATAATGGAATGCAGTCGAATTATGTCGGGTGATGCTGTGGGAATTAGATTAGGAAATGAGACTCTTAAGAATAGTAAATGAGTTTTTCTATTTGGGGAGCAAAATAACTGATGATGGTCGAAGTAGAGAAGATATAAAATGTAGACTGGCTATGGCAAGGAAAGCTTTTCTGCAGAAGAGAAATTTGTTACATCGATTATAGATTTAAGTGTCAGGAAGTCGTTTCTGAAAGTGTTTGTATGGAGCGTAGCCATGTATGGAAGTGAAGCATGGACGATAAATAGTTTGGACAAGAAAAGATTCGAAGCTTTCGAAATGTCGTGCTACAGAAGAATGCTGAAGAATAGATGGGTGGATCACATAACTAATGAGGAGGTATTGAATAGAATTGGGGAGAAGTGAAGTTTGTGGCACAACTTGACAACAAGAAGGGACCGGTTGGTAGTACATGTTCTGCGACATCAAGGGATCACAAATTTAGCATTGGAGGGTAAAAATCGTAGAGGGAGACCAAGAGATGAATACACTAAGCAGATTCAGACGGATGTAGGTTGCAGTAAATGCTGGGAGATGAAGTAGCTTGCACAGGATAGGGTAGCATGGAGAGCTACATCAAACCAGTCTCAGGACGGAAGACCACAACAACAACATGTGGTTTGCATTTACATATTCGTGAATTTCACTGAACACTTTTGTACTTCCTTCTTCCGTCAAACAGCTGCAGTATTTCGTCTGGTACCTATGGTTCCTTTGCAATAACCACCGTTGTACCTATTTTTTCATTACAACTTCTGTTTTTAGAGATGTCCATTTCTTTTCAGCTGAACTGCCTGCTGAGCTAATCATAATCGCAGTATTTATAACCTCAGAGATGTTCAAACGTATGTGTTCATTTCTTAGCGCTACCATGTCCGACTTCTTTGCGCATTGGTTCTTCCTGAGTAGTATCTTAAACTTCCACCTACTCTTCTTCACTACCAAATGGGATCTGAGTCTATATCTGATTCTGGGTATGTGTTGCAAAGGAATATCTGATTTTAGAATCTCTGCCTGCCCATGACGTAGGCTAACTGGAATCTTCCTACATCTCCTGGCGTTTTCCAAGTATCTCCTCCTCTTGTGGTTCTTGAACATAGTATTCGCTATTATTAGCTGGAATTTGTTGCAGAACTCTCTTTGTCTCTCCCTGCCCTTACCTATTACGAAGCCTATATTCTAATATAACCATTTGTTCTACTCCTTCCCCTACAACCGCTTTGCAATCCCAAAAAATGATTCAAATGGCTCTGAGCACTATGGGACTTAACTTCTGCGGTCATCAGTCCCCTAGAACTTAGAACTACGTAAACCTAACTAACCTAAGGAGATCACACACATCCATGCCCGAGGCAGGATTCGAACCTGCGACCGTAGTGGTCGTGCGGTTGTTCCAGACTGTAGCTCCTAGAACGACTCGGCCACTTGCCGGCCATTCCAATCCCACATCGGCCTATACGTACTGAAATAACCATTCAGCATCACCATATGCTCCCTCTCTCTCTTCATCTTCTGCTTGCGACATCAACGTGTAAACCTGAGCTATTGTCTTGCTGTCGATTCTGAGGCGAACTGAACTGTTCTCTCTGCAGTACCTTTCTATTAATTTCGAATCCTACTCCCGTTATACCATTTTCTGCTGCTGTCGATATTACGCTATACTCATCTGACCAGGAATCCTTCTCTTCTTTTCTTTTCACTTCACTGAACCCATTTGTATCTGCACTAAACCTTAGTATTTTACCAAATAGATTTCTTAACTTCCCTACCACTTTCAAACTTCTGACATTACATGCCCCGATCCGTAGAATGTTACGGTTTCGTTGGTTAGTATATATAGCTATGGATTTTATAAACAATAATAATTTGAGATATCAATGGCGTGGCCAATAATATTTTAACAAACACGATTCGTTCTTCAGGGAACTCCATGCTGTAAGCCATTTTGATATTTTCAGAGAATGTTCCAAGTTCTCTTGTAGACACTCATTCACGTGGCCATATTAGCTCTCTTCCGCGAGCACGTCGATGCTTCCTCTCTCCCGATCCGCTCCCACGCAGTCCGCTTCCTGTAACCAACCAGTCAGCCACTGCATGCTCACGGCTTGCCTCACATGTTAGACTGTGCTCCTCAGGGCCACTAATAACTTGCCCTGCCTAGACACATCATAGCAACATATCGGCCCAACCAATCAACCAACACTCTGTGAACGTACAACTATTACGGTGAGAAAAGCCGTCAAACGAACAACCCTTGTACCATAATCATGGTAGTCTTCATTCAGTGAAGTGTTCCTCTTAGGGCGCTTAATTTCTTTCTTATCAACGTATTAAGTAACGTATGATTTCTGAAAACTTACAATGTTCACAATTAAAGTATTATTCATTCTGTGACCAGAGAATTCTACGATGAGAAGTACTGATAGTGCTTTAATGCTCATACGACCATTTCTCGAAATAAAACGGAGACAGGTCTGAATTCGGGAGGAGATTGCGTAAAACCTACCGCAGGGTCCACGTTTAATTCCGCTACGTCTGTGTCTGGCAAAGGCGACATACGATCTTTGCCCATTCCGAGCTTTTATTCAGCTCCTAATGACCAGGTCGCCGACGGAACATTAAACATTAATTTTGCCTCGTTCCTTCGTTCCTGTCTCATAAATGTTTGGAATGAATGAACAGTAAACCGACTCGTATGTCCCACTTATTAACAACCTACGCAGGACGCTAAATTGCTAAGGCGACCGCGGATCTTATTACGGACTCACAAGCTCTGGCCGGCTGCTGTGCGGTATCAAGCAAATGAGATAAATAACTTCGCCGCCCCAGTTCTGTCAGAGTGCAGCGGTATATCACGTCGTAAAGGGAAGGCAGATATTTTCTGCAGAATCAGGGTAATAACTCTTTCTGGCGCTGGCGGGAAATATTTTGTTTCCTCACCTCTCATCGCACAGACTCCAGAGTCTTTGTTTAATCCCCGCTGCATTCCTTACCCTTTTATCACATTTCCCTGCACGCACAAACATATTCGTTCCTCACTGTTGAAGTTCCCTTAGGACAGGATTTAATTTTTGAAAGTGCATCCTTCTCTTGGACGTGGTACAGCGTCTGACAATGTAAGTAATGCAAATGGGATACCATAGTCGTATTTTCAATATATTCATTACTTTTAATTACAGTGCTTTGTTCTCATAACAAGCTACAATCCTTCAATCAGATGATAACTTTTATTAATCTGGTAAACTCAGACATGGGGTTATACCTCTAGCTTCACGTACACACACAAGTTTAACAGTGGGAAAAGTGAACTACGAAAAAAAAAACTAAAATATGATAAATATTACAGTTACGTTGTTTGCATTTTTAGGTCTTCATGTAGACTGTTGTAAGTAGGCTGTTTAGGTTTTTTTATTGGTAACGCCACCTCTGTATGAAAATCACTGGCTGTGCTGTGTGCAGTCTGTGGCTGCTTTGCATTGTTGTAATACTCGCCATTGTAGTGTTAGGCAGCTGGCTGCGAACAGCGCGTAGCGTTGCGCAGTTGGAGGTGAGCCGCCAGCAGTGGTGGATGTGGGGAGAGAGATGGCGGAGTTTTGAAATTTGTCATGAACTGATATATTTATATATGATGATATCAAGGTAAATACATTGTTTGTTCTCTATTAATATCTTTCATTTGCTAACTATCCCTATCAGTAGTTAGTGCCTTCAGTAGTTTGGATCTTTTATTTAGCTGGCAGTAGTGGCGCTCGCTGTATTGCAGTAGCTTGAGTAGCGAAGATTTTTGTGAGGTAAGTGATTTGTGAAAGGTATAGTTTAATTTTAGTCAGGGCCATTCTTTTGTAGAGATTTTTGAAAGTCAGATTGCGTTGCGCTAAAAAAAATATTGTGTGTCAGTTTAAGCACAGTCGTGTATAATTGTTCAAAAGGGGACGTTTCATACTGTGACTGTTAGACTGTGACTGTGCGTTACATAAATATTGACATTTTATTGGTTGTAAACAGTGAACAATATTGTTAAGTGTGAACAAAAAATTATTTTCATTTTATGTATTTGTATTTCATGAATATAATTAGTATAAAAGATACAGTTAACGTTCCTGAAACAATTGATAAGTAGCGATAATTTAATAGAAGCATTTTTATTTAAAACATGTGTAAGAAAATAAAAAAGGATCGTAAAGAGACGCGATTGTACGGCCGACGAGGAAGGACGTACTTTATGGTACACGCACTTCTTTGTTTCGCGATACAGAAGGCAGCCATTGAGCGGCTACACATATTTTATGTAAGTTATTCGGTATTCTGCTAAAATAAACTAATTATTCTTATCACAAAATGAATTTCTTTGTAATAGTTGTCACCTCAAATGGTCGCAGCGGCTAATTATTTTCAATAAGCATTTTTTTCTTCAGTGCTGCGAGAAGCTCATCTTCCGATGCAGCCTCTGGTCGGCCATTACGCGCCGAAGTATTAACTTATTTTTCAAAGTGTTAACAGTAACTGTAAATCGAAGAGATTTCGTTGTAAGAACCTTTTTAAATTGCAACAGATAATTAATTATGTTAAAGTTCATTTTTTAAATTAGGTATACAGATTCCATGAGTTCAGTAAGTTTTATCTTGACCGCTCCACGGCAGCAATCGAAATTCTCTCGAGCCTTGATTTGCAATCAATAAATAGAAATTAACAAAATTACATTCAATTTAGTTAATGGCAACTATATTTTAATCATCACGTTCAAAATCTAAAGTTGGTACCTGAATAACAGCGGCCCTTCAAGAACCCGTTTCATATTTACTTATGCACGTAAGTAAAAGTGATATGAAAAGATAATATCCCTGAGAGAAAGAATCATGCTGCAATAAAAGAAAAATCCATGCTGATAAAATTAACGTAACAAATGGCAACGTAACAAGATCTGAGCTCTTTTCTCCTGCATCAGATGCCATATATTTTTGATGTCACAGACCCTTAGCTAAGGTTTCCGCTACAGTTCATAATAATGATAGCCACTCAGATTATATAAACATGTTTGGCTTTCCTATAAGCAGTTCACAATTTATAAACAGGCTCAAATCCGTCGAATCATTTCTTGATTTTATTTCAAACTCAAAACTTTCAGAATCATGAAGCAGTGTATCGAGAAGGGTGACGCAGTGGTGAGCGCACTGGACTAGTATTCGGAAGGACGGCGGTTCAAACCCGTCTCCGGCTTTTCTAATTTAGGTTTTCCGTGATTTCCCTAAATCGCTTCGGGCAAATGTCGGGATGTCCCCTTTGAAACGGCACTGCAGATTTCTTTCCCCATCCTTCTCTAATCCGAGTTTGTGCTCCGTCTGTAATGACCTCGTTGCCAACAGGACTTTAAACATTGGTGTCCTCCTCCTCATGAGGCAGTAGGCCTCTTTCTCATGATTCGTTCTGTTCTTATTCTCACTTCCCTTATCCATGACACAGTTTTGTTTATCTACACCTCAACCATTGTAATAATTTCCTTGGAAGTTTTACAACTTTGTGGTTGTTCTTATTGTTGTTAATACCATTGTATTGTATGAGGAACGTCTTCAATTTCGCAATTTTCGCTTGTCCACATAGAGTAAATAATTTACACACAAAACTGCTTCTAATTAATATCAAATAACACTGCAAAACATGTACCCGGCAGTAAAATAAGAACGTTAATTAATCTCTTATGTTTACCCTTCTGATTATAACCTCCCTGTTAGATACCAATACAATCACGTATAACAAATTACATTATTCCACTGCAGATATCCATTTGTCGTTATAGTCACAGCACTTTGATTATTGCAGGGTTCTTTCATTATACATGGTCCGTCAGATTCATTAGATCATCGTCTGTTTTCGACGCCAGCGTGTAATACCACTCACAGACAGCGGGTAGCAGTGCTAGCACTAGAGGGTACATGAAAGGTGTCGGGTAGGGGGAGAGGGGGGCGCAGTAAACAGTCGTTTGCGTAAATCGGGAACGGGGAGATTTACGTGGCCTACAAAAGGGCTTGATAATTGGCTTTCGTGACAAGGATAGATGCGTTTCTGGAACGGCTAAGTTTATAAATCGTTTGCGTGCCGTCGTGGTTAAAGTACACCACGCTATACTAAGTCGGTGCAGATGCAGGTGTGGTGCACTATGGGCCATAATGATAGGAGTGAACAACGGCGTCGGCCGTTCTGGCCGAGCTGTTCTAGGAGCTTCAGTCCGGAACCGCGCTGCTGCTACGGTCGCAGGTTCGAATCCTGTATGGGGCATGGATACGTGTGATGTCCTCAGATTAGTAAGGTTTAAGTAGTTGTAAGTCTAGGGGACTGATGACCACAGATGTTAAGTCCCATAGTGCTTAGGGCCATTTGAACTACTTGAACGACGGCATCGGCAATTTGTAGGCGAACAGAAGTGCAACTTTTGAGAAACTGACAGTCTTAATGAACGCATACCGATACCGTCTCCTCAATGACCGTTCAGGGAACGTTGCTGCGTGTGGGCCTCTTCAGCACGCACCTGCTTCATGCATCCAAGCTGACTGCAGTTCATTGGCGGCGAAGGCTTGGAATGAGCACGCAAGTCCCCAGCTGGACGTCCACTGAGTCGCGACAGGTGGCCACTTCAGATTAATCACGTTTTATGCTCCGTCGGATAGACGGCGTTTGTCGTAAAATGGCTGAAAACAAATCGAATCGTCGGCTGAGCGCAGACCCGGACGAGGGAGCATTGTGACCTGGGGAATGTTTTCATGGTGTTGCATGTGTGGTGTCGTCATTCTAGAAGGCACAAATGATCAGTATTTCTCGGGGACTACGTTCTCCCCTATATGTCTTTTGTTTCTCATTGTAATGATGGCATCTATAAGTAGGACTATGTGGTCACACAACCCGCAGTGTAGTCGTACATGAGTTGTCCGAAGAGCACCACGGTGCGTTTACCCTGTTCCCCAGGCCACCACCAAACTCCTCGAATTAAACCCAATCAAGAATTCGTGGAATCACCTCAGTCGAGCTGTATGCACTTGTACAAGAAGCCCACTGCAGCTGTCTACGGCACTAGAGTTGGCATGGCACCACATACCTGTCAGATGGTCCAGATGGCTCTGAGCACTATGGGACTTAACATCTGAGGTCATCAGTCCAATAGAACTTAGAACTACTTAAAACTAACTAACCTAAGGGCATCGCACACATCCGTGCCCGAGGGGATTCGAACCTGCGTAGACAGCAGCAGCGCGGTACAGGACTTAAGTGCCTAGAACCGCTCGGCCACACCGGCCGGCCATATACATGTCGGTGCCGTCCAGAACATCACTGACACTCTTCTTGTTCGTCTTACAGTGGTCCGCGCAGTAAAACGTGGTTATTCAGCCTTTTGGTAGGTGGTCACATTAGCTTGACTGTACAGTGTAGTTGATGTAATATCCACTAGTTATACCTCACACCTTATAAATGTGTCACACTTTGTAAATAGTGGTCAAATTCCATAAACTTTTTTAGCTATGTGTATATTGTGGAGTTTTGTTCAAAACATAATAACATTTAATCTGATATTTGTGCAGGTTTGCACTTGTTCTTATCGATTGGTTAAAAACAGTCTTGGTTGCAATTTAGTATTTTTTTTATTTTTCAACGACGCGTTTCACCTTATTTAGGCATCTTCATGTTATCTACATAGAAAACAGAGAACAAATACATCTATTTAAGCATCGCGATCGCGTTGTGCAGACTTGGATAAGCTATAAGCATGTATAAACAGATCACCTATTGAAAGAGCAAATACCTTAAGAAGAATCCTTTATTCAGTGTAGCCAAAGGGCATCGTTGAATATATCAGGCCAACATCGCCTTCGTTAAACTCAGTAAAAACTAGAAATATGAAATAGTAAAATCATTACCTTTTCTAGATGGACGTGAGAGGCACTATAATCTGCCTAACGCGTTCCCGTTCACAGGAGCGAGTAACAGAGTAAGATGGGGGCTCAGGTAGCAGGCATAATGCGCCAGTGCTGAAGCCTAATACAGAATCACCTCAGGCGGTAGCGCTGCGAAGCAGCCGTGATAAAAATGATAGATCGTAAACTGGATACACATACCCACACGACGCTGTGGCGCATTATGCCTGCTACCTGAGCCCCCATCTTACTCTGTTACTCGCTCCTGTGAACGGGAATGCGTTAGGCAGATCTTGGTGCCTCTCGCGTCCATCTAGAAAAGGTAATGATTTTACTATTTTATATTTCCAGTTTTTACTGAGTTTAACGAAGGCGATGTTGGCCTGGTATATTCGACGATGCCCTTTGGCTACACTGACTAAAGGATTCTTCTTAAGGTGAAATGGCGCAAGATGTTAAAAATTCTGAGGAAAACAACAATTAAGTATAGGAAAAGACTGGTTATATACAAATGTACACGGTCTAAGGCGCTGCAGTCATGGACTGTGCGGCTAGTCTCAGCGGAGGTTCGAGTCCTCCCTCGGGCATGGTTGTGTGTGTTTGTCCTTAGGATAATTTAGGTTAAGTAGTGTGTGAGTTTAGGGACTGATGATCTTAGCAGTTAAGTCCCATAAGTTTTCACACACATCTGAACATTTTGAACAAATGTACGAGGATCAAGAAGGAACAATATTATGACTGGTAGGCCAGTAACAAAGTGCTCTGATTGAAAACGGTGTTAGACCAGGAAGAGCAGTTTCAGCTCTACTGTTCTAGAGAAGCAATGACGAAATTGAAAGAAAGATACAAATATGGGACTAAAAAATGGTTCAAATGGCTCTGAGCACTATGGGACTTAACATCTGAGGTCATCAGTCCCCTAGAACTTAGAACTACTTAAACCTAACTAACCTAAGGACATCACGTACATCCATGCCCGAGGCAGGATTCGAACCTGCGACCGTAGAAAATGGGATTAAAATCCTGGACAATATCAATGATGGCATTCGCTGATGACATTGCTAGCCTGAGTAAAATTGAAACAGAGCCACAGGATCTGTTGAACTTCTCATGATACCATACTACTGGAACCTTGCTATATGGATAGACACTAAACGGAATGTGCCTGTCACTTATGTGAAACATTTTATTATTCATTTTAGTTCTATTCTGCCCAGGTCTCTTTAAGCTACGAGCTTTTATTTACTTGCTTTTATCACCTACACGTTTTGTGTTTCATTAATTACGTTCGTTAATTCTTGCAAATTAGCATTTTTACACTTTCCTACGCACCTTACAAGCCATTTACATTACTTTATAATATTTTCTCTCCAATTCTAAATTTAAAATTTTCTGTTTATGTGTGACAGCTGGGCTATTCACTTCCAGCCACCCTAACAAATGGCCACATTACCATCTCAGCTCCCTCCTTTTCTGTGTTTCCATCTTTTTAGCGATGGTTGCGGGACTCGGCTGTTTGATAGAGGATGTCAAATTAAACACCTTTCAGCCGTCAGTTTTCAACCGTATTTTATTTGGCAACCATCACCTGAGTCGGCAGGTGATGGCTGAAATGGTCACTGTAACAAATATCTGCTAATACAACTATTGCTGGCCCCTGTTTTGACCACAAGCGAGGTACATTGTTCCTACAAGTCGCCCAGAGGCCAGAAGATGGCGTAGTAAAACGCTGATACTGGTTGCTCAATAAAATCAGGTAGACAACTGACGTCTGAAAGGCGTTCAGTTTGACACCCTGTGGCTCCCTCCTCGGTGGTGCCACTCCGTGCTCTGCGCTCGCTTGTGGGGGTCGCCTCCAGCCTACGGAGCCTCACGGCAATGGGGTCACATCACACGACGTAAGTGTTCTCGTTCTAATCTTACAACGCGCCTCTTCACCTGGGCTGTTTCTCTATTTTATTATTATGGCATTGCCATCCACTCCTCTCTCACTCTTCACCGTATCCGATCGCTGTTAGAATTTTATAAAAGTTAATTCTCATTAATTTTCATTATTTTATGGATACAAGCGCATGCAAAAATTATTTTTAGCGAACTTCTCTTGTTTATTTCCACCAATTGCATTTGATGATGGGAATTTGTAAGTCCGAAAACGGGTCATGAATTTAAAAATAACAGCCTCTCAACTGAAGTCGTGATATACATGTCTATTACGATCTTTGGTTGTGGGTGTTCCCCCTGCAGGACTGTTTGTAACTAATATTTAGATTATTTTAGTATAGCCAAGGAACAAATAGCATCATTTAAGTACGAGGGCAATTCAATAAGTAATGCAACACAATTTTTTACTCGACCAATTTTGGTCGAAAAAACCGGAAATTTCTTGTGGAATATTTTCAAACATTCCCGCTTCGTCTCGTATAGCTTCATTGACTTCCGACAGGTAGCAGCGCTGTACGGAGCTGTTAAAATGGCGTCTGTAACGGATTTGCGTTGCAAACAACGGGCAGTGATCGAGTTTCTTTTGGCGGAAAACCAGGGCATCTCAGATATTCATAGGCGCTTGCAGAATGTCTACGGTGATCTGGCAGTGGACAAAAGCACGGTGAGTCGTTGGGCAAAGCGTGTGTCATCATCGCCGCAAGGTCAAGCAAGACTGTCTGATCTCCCGCATGCAGGCCGGCCGTGCACAGCTGTGACTCCTGCAATGGCGGAGCGTGCGAACACACTCGTTCGAGATGATCGACGGATCACCATCAAACAACTCAGTGCTCAACTTGACATCTCTGTTGGTAGTGCTGTCACAATTGTTCACCAGTTGGGATATTCAAAGGTTTGTTCCCGCTGGGTCCCTCGTTGTCTAACCGAACACCATAAAGAGCAAAGGAGAACCATCTGTGCGGAATTGCTTGCTCGTCATGTGGCTGAGGGTGACAATTTCTTGTCAAAGATTGTTACAGGCGATGAGCATGGGTTCATCACTTCGAACCTGAAACAAAACGGCAATCAATGGAGTGGCGCCACACCCACTCCCCTACCAAGAAAAAGTTTAAAGCCATACCCTCAGCCGGTAAAGCCATGGTTACAGTCTTCTGGGACGCTGAAGGGGTTATTCTGTTCGATGTCCTTCCCCATGGTCAAACGATCAGCTCTGAAGTGTATTGTGCTACTCTTCAGAAATTGAAGAAACGACTTCAGCGTGTTCGCAGGCACAAAAATCAGAACGAACTTCTCCTTCTTCATGACAACGCAAGACCTCACACAAGTCTTCGCACCCGAGAGGAGCTCACAAAACTTCAGTGGACTGTTCTTCCTCATGCACCCTACAGCCCCGATCTCGCACCGTCGGATTTCCATATGTTTGGCCCAATGAAGGACGCAATCCGTGGGACGCACTACGCGGATGATGAAGAAGTTATTGATGCAGTACGACGTTGGCTCCGACATCGACCAGTGGAATGGTACCGCGCAGGCATACAGGCCCTCATTTCAAGGTGGCGTAAGGCCGTAGCATTGAATGGAGATTACGTTGAAAAATAGTGTTGTGTAGCTAAAAGATTGGGGAATAACCTGCTGAATAAAACAACCCCTGTTTCAGAAAAAAAAGTGTTGCATTACTTATTGAACTGCCCTCGTATTTTCCTCAGCAATTGCAAAGAAATAATATGTGAAAACGCTAACAACTACACTACTGGCAATTAAAATTTCTATACCACGAAGATGACGTGTTACAGACGCGAAATTTAACCGACAGGAAGAAGATGCTGTGATATGCAAATGATTAGCTTTTCAGAGCATTCACTCAAGGTTGGTGCCGGTGCTGACACCTATAACGTGCTGATTTCTCATACACAAACAGCAGTTGACCAGCGTTGCCTGGTGAAACGTTGCTTTGATGCCTCGTGTAAGGAGCAGAAATGTGTACCATCACGTTTCCGACTTTGATTAAGGTCTGATTATAGCCTATCACGTTTGCGGTTTATCGAATCGCGAAAATGCTGCTCAAGTTGGTCGATGACTGTTAGCAGAATATGGAATCGGTGGGTTCAGGAGGGTAATACGGAACGCCGTGCTGGATCCCAACGGCCTAGTATCACTAGCAGTCGAGATGACAGCCATCTTATCCGCATGGCATGGATCATGCAGCCACGTCTCGATCCCTGAGTCAACAACTGGGGACGTTTGCAAGACAACAACCACCTGCACGAACAGTTCGACGACGTTAGCAGCAGCATGTACAATCAGCTCGGAGACTATAGCAGCGGTTACCCTTGACGCTGCATCACAGACAGGAGCGCCTACGATGGTGTACTCAACGACGAACCTTGGTGCACGAATGCCAAAGCGTCATTTTTGCGGATGAATCCAGGTTCTGTTTACAGCATCATGATGGTCGCATCCGTGTTTGGCCACATCGCGGTGAACGCACATTGGAAGCGTGTACTCGTCATCGCCATACTGGCGTATCACCCGGCGTGATGGTATGGGGTGCCATTGGTTACACGTCTCTGTCACCTCTTGTTCGCATTGACGGCACTTTGAACAGTGGACGTTACATTTGAGATGTGTTACGACCCGTGGCTCTACCCTTCATTCGATCCCTGCGAAACCCTACATTTCAGCAGGATAATGCACGACCGCATGTTGCAGGTCCTGTACGGGCCTTTCTGGATACATAAAATGTTCGACTGCTGCCCTGACCAACACTTTCTCCAGATCTCTCACCAACTGAAAACGTCTGGTCAATGGCGGCCGCGCAACTGGCTCGTCACAATACGCCAATCACTATTCTTGATGAACTGTGGTATCGTGTTGAAGCTGCATGCGCAGCTGTGCCTGTACACGCCATCCAAGGTCTGTTTGACTCATTGCCCAGGCGTATCAAGGCCGTTATTATGGACAGAGGTGGTTTTTCTGGGTACTGGTTTCTCAGAATCTATACACCCAAATAGCGTGAAAATGTAATCACATGTCAGTTCTAGGATAATATATTTGTCCAATGAATACCCGTTTATCATCTGCATTTCTTCTTGGTGTAACAATTTTAATGGCCAGTAGTGTAGAAGGGACAGTGTGGAATGACGTGTAAACACATAATTGAATATCTTCCATGGTACTAAAGGGAGCTGTTGCATGTAAAGAAACTGTAGATTAAAGGCGCCCTAGAATAATTCGGCTCACGATCCATACTCTAGCACGAGAGCCATAGCACTTAACCTCGCTGCAAACTTCCCTCACCACTCCATGCTGTCTGAGCATGTGAACATGACAAGGGGAAAAGGGGAAGCTGCGAAGGTGTCACGTTTAAATGGCAGCGTAGTCGCACTGAATTTTTTATTTTCTTTTATTATATCACAGTCTTCTGACTGGTTTTATTTGGCTTGCCACGAATTCCTCTCCTGTGACAGCCTTTGCATTTCAGAATACCACTTGCAACCTATGTGTTCATTTATTTGCAGGTAAATCCCAAAATCTCTCATCATGTGCAGTGGTCACCCTCCACAGATCTCTCTAGTGCCAAGGAAGTTATTACCTGGTGGCTTAACGGTGTCCTATCATCCTGTTCCTTCTTATTATCAGTGTTCACCATATATTCCTTTCCTCGCCGATTCTGCAGACAACCTCCTCATTCGCATTGCATACGAATTGATTTTACATTTCAAATTCCTCAACTACTTATATGACAAATTAAACGAATTTTCAATATTATTTATTTATTTTTTGGTGGAATGAGGGCATAATATAAATTTAATTTGGTACAGACTGTCGGAATATGTCCAGGCAGTTTCACAGGTTTTCGCACTCAGGTTTCCACTTAATTGTAACTTACTTAGTTTCGTAATCGAAAAGAAGTCTTTCACTCACTTATGTTGATAGAAATATTGTAGTACTTTTGCCACATCAGACCGCTGAAGTGGTAACTCTGTCTGAGGAAAGCAATGTACACTGCGCGGCCCATATTAACGTAAGGAGATTCGGCTTTATAGCGGCAGTTACCTTGCAGATCAACCAGTTACATTTGTACATGTGTTGGATGGCTTTCAGCAGAAACGGCAAACGGTATCGAAAACAGCTCAAATGCAGATGTAAGCGTGGTAGTGTCCTCAATCCGTATACAAAAACTATTCTTGCAGTTCTTTCAAGGCCACAATGAATTCTTCAGATCTCGTGTTTTCTTTAACGCCAATGAGCTTAGGAAAATGGACTATGTTTGTGAGAACGTGGTCCTTCTACCAATCCATCCAGCCCATCCAGTTCATCGCAACTTCTAAATCAGTCCCTATCAGGTCAAGGAAAAGCTGTATCTTACCTTGCAATGCCTTAATATGAAGAGTGTGTTCACTTATTGCAAGGTCCACAATCGTATTCGGATGTTCTAATTTTCGTCCCTGCACGCCCTTTTCCTTCATAAGTTTAACAATAGTTGGTGTTAAGACGAAAAATTGTTCCAGAGATGGATCTTCACTTAACCAACGTACTTTGCTATAATATATAAAGTCTCCATACTGCTAGTTCAAAAAATATTACAACTGACAATGGAACAATGAGTATGACTTCACAAATTTTTCTATTCGTACTACCGATTATTCACGTGCTGTACGTCCGTAAATTTAGCATAAACTGCTTCTCGATGTACGGAACAATCAATCTATCGTCTATCGCTCATTGTAAATTTTTCTCTTTCGTTGTCAGTTACATCTTTAAATTATTTCTGTATGGTATTGTAATGTCGGGTGATAACAAAATTGAAGTACCCGTTGTTTATGCGACTACATAATATACAGAATGCCACCACATGCTGTACGTCCGTAAATTTAGCATAAACTGCTTCTCGATGTACGGAACAATCAATTCCGTCTATCGCTCATTGTAAATTTTTCTCTTTCGTTGTCAGTTATATCTTTAAATTATTTCTGTATGGTATTGTAATGTCGGGTGATAACAAAATTGAAGTACCCATTGTTTATGCGACTACATAATATACAGAATGCCACATCTGAATCTACCACCTCATTTATTTCCGAAATGAAATAAAAGATAAGAAATGCAGTTAGCCATGTATGCACCTATGCTAAGGGCTAGCACACAATGGGAATGAATGCATAGTCCACAAAAGTCAACGATTACAGTCATCGTAATACCACCAATGGTCTTGTCGAAGACGGCGGAGTAGCGGATAGAGGTTCAGGGCACACTCTTACCCTTGGAAACAGCTCTTAAAGATGGAAGAATCAGGGAGGATCAACGACATGAGGATGCAGAAGACAAAAAAAAATCACTCGATTAAAAACGCTATGTGTAACCACAGGACATCTATTACGGATAGTGCCCCATTCGGAGCTCTGGGTGGGGACTGCCAACGGGCAGGTGACCATTAGAAAAGGATTGAATAAGCAACAAAAGGATAACGTTCTACGAGTTGGGCTGTAAAATTCAGAACTCTGAACGCAATAGGGAAGCTAGAAAATCTGTGAATGGAAATGCAAGGATTCAGTCTGGATATAGTGGAGGTCAGTGAAGTGAAATGGAGAGAGAACAAGGATTTCTGGTCAGATGTGTATAGGTTAATATCAACAGCAAAACAAAATGGTACAACAGGAGTAGGATTCGTTATGAATAGGGAGGTAGGTCAGTGAACTGTGAGCAGTTGAGTGACAGAGTTGTTCTAATTAGAATCGGTGGTAAACCAACATCGACAACGATAATTTAGGTGTACATGCCGATGTCACGACTAGAAGACAACGAGGTAGAGAAAGTATACGAGGATATTGAAAGGGTAGTTCAGTACGTAAATGGAGATGAAAGTCTAATAATTGTGGGAAACGGGAATGCGGTACCAGAGGAAGGAATAGAAGAAAGGATTACGGGACAATACCGACATCGTAGCAGGAACGGGAGAGCAGAAAGACTAACTGAGTTCTGCAATAAATTTCAGCTAGTAACAGTGAATACTCTGTTCAAGAATCACAGGAAGAGGAGGAGGTATACTTGGAAACGGCTGGGACGTACTGGGGGATTTCAATTTGATTACCTCAAGGTCAGACAGTGATTCTGAAATCAAGTGATGGATTATAAAGTGTAGCAAGGGGCAGATATACACTGAGATCACTAATTAATAGTGATGAAGAGTAGACTGAAGTTTATGAGATTAGTCTGGAAGACTCAGTTCGCGAAGAAATGGGTTATGGAAGTACTAAAGAATCAAGAGATAAGCTTAAAGTTCTTTAAGCCTATAGATGCTCCGATAAGGAATAGTTCAGTAGGCGCTTGATTTGAAGAGGAATGGACGTTTCTGAAAAGGGTAATCACAGAAATTGCAAAGCAGAACGTGAGTACAAAGAAAAAATAGCGGAAAAACCTTGCGATGACGAAAGAAATATTTCAGCTGATCGATCAAAGGACTAAATAAAAATTTTCAGAAATATTCAGGAATACATTAATACAAGTCACTTCGGAATGAAATAAATAGAAAGTACAGGGAAGTTAAGGCAACAAAACGGCTGTATCAGAAGTGAGATGAAATCGAAAAAGAAATGTCTGTCGGAACGACTGATTCAACATACAGAAATGTCAAAACAATGTCAGGTGAAATAAAAAGTAAAAGTGGTAACATAAGAGTGCAGTGGGAAATCAAATTTTAAATCGAGAGGAGAGAGTCGATGGCTGGAAGGAGTATAACGAATGCTTCTATGAGTAGAGAAGATTTTTCTGATGTGAGAAGAAAGATGATTCAGTATAGAAGAGCCAAAGGATCCATTACTAGATTCTGAATATAAGAAAGCTTTGTAAGACTTGAGATCAAAAAAGGCAGAAGGAATAGATAAAGGTCCGTCAGAAATTCCAAAACCATTGCTGGAACTGGTAACGAATCGACTATTACGTTGGTGTGTGTGAGAAGAATGGTCTGGCGATATACCATCAGACTTTCGGGAAAATATCATCCAAAAAATTGAGAGAACTGGTAGAGCTGATAAGTGCGAGGATTATCACACAGTCAGCTTAACAGCTCACACATCCAAGATGATGACAATAACAATACAGAGAAGAAAGGAAAATAAAACCGAGGATGTGTTAGATAACAATCAGCTTCACTTTAGGAGTGTCAAAGGCGATTTTCACGTTGCGGTTGACAATGGAAGCAAGATTAAAGAAAAATAAAGACCGGTTCGTAGGATTTGTCAACCTGGAAAATGTGTGCGACGATGTCAGATGCTGCAAGACGTTCGAAATCCTGGGAAAAAGAGGGATAAGCTGTAGGGAGATACGGGTATTATACAATATGTACGAGAGCCAAGAGAGAACAATAAGAGCGGAGGACCAAGAACGAAAAGCTCGTACTGAAAAGTGTTTGAGACCGGACTATAGCGTTTCGTCCCTATCGTTCGGTCTACACATCGAAGTAGCAATAATGGAAATAAACGAAAGGTTCAAATGTCAAAATTCAACGTCAAAGGATATCAGTGATGAGATTCGCCTGTTCCACTGCAATTCACAGTGAATGTGAAGAAAGAATTACACGATTTACTGAATGGAATGAAAAATCTAGTAAGTACAGAAAATGGACTGCGAGTAAGTCGAAGAAAGACAGAGATAATGACAAGTAGCAGAAATGAGAACTGCAAGGAACTTAAGCAAGTGAAGTTAAGGAATTCTGCTACCTAGGCAGAAAAATAACTCTTAATGAACGGAACAAGGGGTACATTAAAAGCAGACTAGCACTGAGAAAATGGCCGTTCATGGCCATGATTTGAGGAAGAAATTTCTGATAAGCTACGTTTAGAGCACCATTGTATGACAGTGAAATATGGGCTGTGGGAAACCGGAACATAAGATCATCGATGCTTTTTAGCTGCTGTGCTACAGACGAATGTTAAAAATTAGGTGGAGTAATAAACTAAGGTATGAGAAGGTTCTCTGCAGAATCGATGAGGAAAGTGAGATCGGCGTCAAGTTCTCTTCACCGATGAGTGTCGCATTTGCCTTCAACCATACAATCGTCGTATTTGGAGGCAGCCCGGTCAGGCTGAACGCCTTAAACACACTGCCCAGCGAGTGGAGCAAGGTGGAGGTTCCCTGCTGTTTTGGGATGGTATTATGTGGGGCCGACATACGCCATTGGTGGTCATGGAAGGCGCCGTAACGGCTGTACGATACGTGAATGCCATCCTCCGACCGATAGTGCAACCATATCGGCAGCATATTAGAGAGGCATTCGTCTTCATGGACGACAAGTCGCGCCCCCATCGTGCACATCTTGTCACTGACTTCCTTCAGGACAACGATATCGCTCGACTCGAGTGTCCAGCATGTTCTCCAGACATGAACCCTATCGACAAGCCTGGGATGGATTGAAAAGGGCTGTTTATAGACGACGTGACCACCAACCACTCTGAGGTTTCTAGGCCGAACCATCGTTGAGGAGCGGGACAATATTCACCAACAGTGTCTCGATGAATTTGTGGATAGTATTCCACGACGAATACAGGCATGTATCTGTACAAGAGGACGTGCTACTGGGTGTTAGAGGTACCGATGTGTACAGCAATGTGGACCACCACCTCTGAAGTTCTCGCTGTATGGTGGTACAACATGCAATGTGTGGTTTTCATGAGCAATAAAAAGGGCGGAAATGATGTTTATGTTCATCTCTATTCCAATTTTCTGTACAGGTTCCGGATCTCTCGGAACCGAGGAGATGCAAAACTTTTTTTGATGTGTGCAGTTGAGGACATAGGTTGCAATTGCTATTCTGAGATGAAGAGATTGGCATAGGAGAGGAGTTCGTCGCAGGCTACATCAAAGCAGTCAGAAGCCTGACGATTCAAAACATAAAAAGCTTTGAAGTTAATAACCTATAATTTGTTTTATAAAATATAATAGTAAGCTTTAAACCAGCTATCTTTAAGATTAAGTTTTAGTTCATTATTTTTTATTTTGATTTTATAAATATTTTAGGTTTTTTATTAAGATTATTTATTTAATTTTAAAATTTTTGTAATAATGATAGAATTAGTATATTTATTTGTATATAATTTTTACCTTGTGAATTTGTTATAAGGAACTAGGCAAAATTGATTTCCGTCTGTTTATCAAAAACATGTCCTCTTGAAAATACTTTGAGGTCTGGCCTGCTCACTGAGCGGATTTTTTAAAGAGCCATGGTATTTTGATCGTGCAAAGGTAGCATAATCATTAGTCTCTTAATTAGTGGCTGGAATGAATGGCTTGACGAGAAATCAACTGTCTCTTAATAAATTTTTGAATTTAACTTTTGAGTCAAAAGGCTTAAATTTTTCTTTAGGACGAGAAGACCCTATAGAGCTTAACATTTTACTTTTATATAGTTTTTTGTTTGTCTTTCTATATTTAATGATGATGTTTTGTTGGGGTGACATGAAGAATGAATAAACTCTTCATTATTATATCATTTATTTATGTTTGTTGTTTTGATCCATAATTTATGATCATAAGATTAAGTTACCTTAGGGATAACAGCGTAATTGTTTTTGAGAGCTCATATCGACAAAGCAGATTGCGACCTCGATGTTGGATTAAGAAAAATTTTGGGTGCAGTAGCCCAGTAATTAGGTCTGTTCGACCTTTAAATTCTTACATGATCTGAGTTCAGACCGGCGTGAGCCAGGTCGGTTTCTATCCTAAGATTATTAATTCATATTAGTACGAAAGGACCGTATGGTTGAAATATTGTTTTATTTTATTGATTAATATTAATTAGATTACTATTTTGACAGATTAATGTGTTGAATTTAGAATACATTTATGTAGATTTTTTTCTACAAATAGTATTGATACTTTATGATTTATTTATGTTTATTTTGAATTTTCTTTCATTAGTTATTTGTGTTTTAATTAGTGTTGCTTTTTTAACTTTATTAGAGCATAAGGTTTTAGGTTATATCCAAATTCGAAAGGGTCCAAATAAAGTAGGGTTTGTAGGAATTCCTCAACCCTTTAGTGATGCTATTAAGTTAATTTGTAAGGAGCAGCCAATTCCTATTGTATCTAATTATTTACTTTATATTTTTCTCCTGTTTTTAATTTAATAATTTCCTTGGCTGTTTGGGTGATTTTCCCTTACTTAACTTATATGTGTTCTTTTCTTATGGATTTTTGTTTTTTTTATGTTGTACTACATTAGGTGTTTATACCGTTATAATTGCTGGGTGGTCTTCTAATTCAAATTATTCTTTACTAGGTTCTCTTCGGTCTGTTGCTCAAACAATTTCATACGAAGTTAGTTTGGCTTTAATTTTATTATCTATAATTATTTTAATTGGTAGTTTTAACATGTTTGATTTTATAAATTATCAGCTTTATTGTTGATTTATTATTATTTCTTTTCCTTTACCTTTAGCTTGTTTTGCTTCTTGTTTAGCTAAAACTAACCGTACTCCTTTTGACTTTGCCGAAGTTGAATCTGAGTTAGTTTCAGGGTTTAATATTGAATATGGTGCAGGTGGATTTACTTTAATTTTTTTAGCTGAGTATACTAGAATTGTTTTTATAAGACTATTATTAGCTTTAATTTTTTAGGTGGTGATTTTTATTCTTTTATATTTTTTATTAAGCTTGCTGTTATGTCCTTTGGTTTTATTTGAGTTCGGGGTACATTACCACGTTTTCGTTATGATAAGTTAATGTACTTAGCTTGAAAAAGTTTTTTGCCTTTATCTTTGAATTTTTTTTATTTTCTTTGTTGGTTTAAAGATTTTATTTATTTCATTTATTTAGTGAAATTTTTTAAGAAAAGTTAATAGAAGAGTTAAACTTCTAGTTTTATGTTTTCTAAACATATGCTTTTCCTAAGCTAATTAACTTATTATTCCTTAATTAGTTTATCTCATGCGTTTGCAACATGGACATTAATTAAGAAGTATGTAAAGTAGATAATTGTTAAGATTTGTCCTGTTATAATATAAGGTTCTTCAACAGGTCGTTTACCAATTCATGTTAATAAGCATACAACAACTACTATAATTCAGAATAAAATCTGATTAATAGGATAGAATTGAATACCTCGGAATGGTGTTTTATTATAAAATGGTAAAATTATTAAGATTCTAATTGATAAGAATAATGCAATAACATCTCTTAGCTTATTAGGGACTGATCATAGAATTGCATATGCAAATAAGAAATATCATTCTGGTTGAATATGAACGGGGGTTACTAATGGGTTAGCAGGTACAAAATTATCTGGATCCCCTAGGAGGTAAGGATTAATCAAGCACAATATAATTAATAATGATGTTATTAATACAAATGTAATAGAATCCTTGAAAGTAAAGTATGGGTGAAATGGAATTTTTTCAATATCTCCATTTAGGCCTAAGGGGTTATTAGACCCTGTTTGGTGAAGAAATAATAAATGAATTGCTGCCATTGCACCAATAATAACTGGTAGTACAAAATGGAATGTAAAGAATCGATTTAATGTTGCGTTATCAACAGCAAAGCCTCCCCACACTCATTGAACTAAATCTGTTCCTAAATATGGAATTGCTGATAATAAATTAGTAATTACTGTCGCACCTCAAAATGATATTTGACCTCAAGGTAAAACGTATCCTACAAATGCAGTTGCTATAACTAAGAATAAGATTACTGTAACAATTATTCAGGTGTGTATGTATATGTAATATCCGTAGTAAATTCCTCGTCCTACATGTAAATAAATACAAATAAAAAATATAGGAGCTCCATTTGCATGTAAGGTTCGAATAATTCAACCATTATTTACGTCTCGGCAGATGTGAACTACACTACTAAATGCTATTTCAATATTTGATGTATAATGTATAGCTAAAAATAGTCCAGTTACAATTTGAATTACCAGACATAACCCTAGTAGGGACCCAAAATTTCATCAAAATGAAATATTTGTTGGTGCAGGTAAATCAACTAAAAAGTTATTAATGATTTTAATTACAGGATGTCTTAATCGTAAGGGTTTATTCATTAGTAAATTATGCCTATGCAAAACTCTCCACACATACTACGGTTTATTCCATATTCACGTGCAGTCCGTCATGCATTCAGCTTACGATTGTGCTACCACGGCCAGAACAACAATTTCCTTATCATTCTTAGTTGACGCATTCTGGGTGCCCAGCTGCCTGTTTCCATGAGACTTCTGCAGATATTGGAAATGGTAGTACGTGAAGGGCACTGTCGGTATGTGTAGCGTTCAGTGTGAGCTGGTGGAGCTGCGGTTGCATTTCTGAGACATTCCCCCAAAATGAACATCATATCAATTTTTTATTCCTTTCTAAAAACCGGGATAGCGACGAGAGGACCACATATGTCACAAGCCACACTAAAACTGGGAAAGCACTATTCGAAACGTACGCGTCACATTTTATTTTCCTGCTTGACACCAACAGTAGTACATCAGGCCCGAGGAGGAGACACTCGTGGGCTGAATAGTGTAGGTATAACTTGCAACGGCGGCGCCGTTGCCATCACGTAAAAGCTAATGTTTCAGAATGTAAGAGGTTTAGAAAAGTGAAACCAGATCTGCCGTCATTAATTATATCTCTAGCTTTCATTTTCGTTGATAAACATACACGTTAAATATAATAAACCTTATTTCGTGTTGAAAACTGTGTTTGTTGACCTTTACGGATTATGCGTTCCTGCATATTGTGTGTGACCCTGACATAGTTGCATCATTGGCCAATTGCATTTTTTCCACATTTGTTTTCATTTCGGAAACAAAGGATTCATTTTTAAAGGCTTGTGACGACAGATCGCTACACAGCCTCTTTTAGTGCAGACAGACACAAAACCTGTTAACATTCTTCATACCGCGAAAAAATAGCGAATGGCAAACTGCGCTGAATCACGATTCTGCCAAATTGAAGAGTGTTATGTCGACCGAAAAATAGTACACCGCAATACGAAATGAAATGTTGCGCTGTAAGCGGTTATTTCCTATACGGTCAGCACGTGGCATACACACACACACACACACACACACACACACAGTATACGTGAGGTTTGACACGCCGTGGCTGGCTCTCTTGTAGAGGAAGACAGAGATTGGAATACACTAAACAGATCACTTAGGACGTAGGTTGCAAATGCTATTCTGAGATTAGGAGACAAACTACTCTGAGACTAAGAGGCTGGTTAGGAGACAAATTCGTGGCGGGTCACATCATACTAGCCACAAGACAGGTGACCTGTAAAAAAAAATTTAAAAAAATGTCATACGTTCAAACAGCGTTTGACACGCACGCTTCAACCTTCCTCATGATCGCTGGATCCCAAACAACGCTGAGCTGCAGGCTGCCTTGTCAATGAAGGGCGTTGTCATTGATTTTTGTTTCGATGGCTTCTTTAATTACAGAGACCCAGAAGCCCTTGTGCAAACCATGACAAAGGTTTCGTCAGATTTGATTCAATTGCCGTTTTCTAGAGTTGGCTCAGCTAAAGCGTAGGCGACAAAACATCTCAAGCTCCTTCCTGTGTTGTTCCACAATGAGCAATGTTTGTCCGACCTAAAAATTATGACAGTAACAAGAGATGTTGTTGTCCCAGATGTGCCGAGACCTTCTACAGTTTTGTTCTCAGTGATTGCTGGATTTTTGAGGGTGGCCTGGAGGTTGACTTGATTTTGCGTGTTTTCAACAGATGGCTTACCATGTCCCACACGGACCAACAAGACGACAAAGAAGCAGTTTCTTTTGCTGTTCCTCGTCGTTGATGCTAGTGTGTCTCTTGCCTCAGAGCATTTAACTGTTTTGGTGATCGTTGTATCCATGGTTCCTGAAGACCTCATGTGGGTGACCAAGCTGATGCGGCTGCTATCATTCTTGCTCGCAGTACCCATGTAACACAGTGCGCTTCGGGATTGAATGGTGATGGCTGATGCGTACATGTGCAGATCGGTGTTTGTAGGCCTTTCCGTAGACGCTGTGGTCAAAAGATCAATTTCTATTGCGGCAGAGGAAGATGTCTTTTCCAGTTTTTGTTTTTAGCTACTCCCTCTTTATGCGTGATTTGTTAAGCGCTTGGACACTAATCCAAATATGTCTCGCTACAGGCCAATGTTCTTCACTGGAGGAAACAGCATCTGTACCATAATTTGAAACAGTTTTAATACATCTTTTATTTTTCGGTCCAAATTGCACATTTATTACACAATATGATTGGTTTCTGTCTCCTTGACTGGTGTTCAGTTTGAAAATAAAAATCAAACGATATATTAAAATGCTTTTAAGAACCAAACAAGTCTATTTTGATAGATTCTACTATGTAACTTCTTTTGCAGTCCTATGGGCTTAGCAACAAAATATTGTTTGGTATGTTAACTGAGTTCCACTTTACCGGCGTTTCAATAATTTGAAACTGCACAACAGTTAAAGCAAGACTGAAGTGTATTTTAATTCATCCAATGGCAGATAGTGCTGATAATTCAATCAGGGAAGTTAGATGTCTTTACTAGGACGAGGAGAAATTATAGGTGAAAAATCTGCTAAATCTCTTTCGAAAGAACCGTACTGTCAGTCGTTTAGTGAACTATGGAACCCTTAGCTATAAAAATTAGAAGGAGATTTGCACCAGCCCTCTTTAGAGGGCTCATAGTGTCTAAAACACCGTGACATCTCGGTTATTAGGTACGTCACATATATTTGAGGCTATAACAGAGGAAAATGCAATGCTGCAACTATCATTGAGATAGCGACAGAGAACACATCGAAATTCGACAACCCAGCGAGGTGGCGCAGTGGTTAGCTCACTGGACTCACATTCGGGAGCACGACGGTTCAAACCCACGTCCGGCCATCCTGATTTAGATTTTCCATGATTTCCCTAAATCGTTTCAGGAAAATGGTACTTCCCTAATTCGATGGGACCAATGACCTCACTGTTTGATCCCCTCTTCCCAGATCTAGCAACCAACAAAATTCGAAGTAAACTCAGTGTACATACAGGGTTTTAGGGGCTTGGGTACAGATTGCGATAAATGGTATCTTAATATACATACAATTCTGTGTGTTAATGGTTTTTCTCTGCATGTAACAGACTTCACGCAAACACATCATATTATTTACTATTGTATGTTTTCTGAACGGTCGTAACTGTGGGCGCAGCTACGAATCCTCCCGAAACCAGGTAGGTAAGCAGGTAACAGGACTGAATCGACCAAAACGGACAATATGACGGAGCACTGTTTGCGTTAGTGACCACAGCTGGGCGGCCACTTCGCAGTTCGCGGCAGATCGTTGTAGGGTGAACATGTCCTCAGACGAGCTTACATTTTCAGTAAGCAGGAATGGAAGGAAAATGTTGGTTTTGAAAGGTAACACCATCGGTTTTCAAAAACTGCTGATAGGTGGTCTAGTGCGATGGACTTGCAACATTAATGGCTGCAGAAGTTTTGTTAAAACTATATCTATTGAGGAGCTGGATGTCGTGGAGTGTCACGAAGAGCACAATCATGAATAAACGCCTCATAACAAAATTCCGAGGTAAGACATCATTTCTGACCTAAACAGAAAAGCCATAGAAGATATTTGTGAGAGACGCTCAAAAATAATTTACCAGAAGTTAAAAGAAGATACGCAAGATGTAACTACGAGAGAGGTCAACAATTTTCGTAAATCTATTTACAAATCTATTCGCAAAATTCTGCCAAAACTGCCCACGAATGCTGTAGATGTTCATGATGTTATCAACAAGCTGCATGTGGAAACCACAGACGGGACGGAGTGTTTAATAGAAAATAACACCGAGAAAAAAGTGATCATATTTTGAGACTCTGCGAACCTTAAAACATTAACGCAGTGTGAATCTATATATGTTGATGGTACGTTCAAGTGCTGTCCAATTTTTTTTGTCAGCTGTTTACAATACTTAGGTTAGTTAATGGCCATTACATTCTATTGGTCTTCTCTTTATTGAACGACAAGAAAATATCATCGTATCAGTATGTATTTCAAAGCGTTGCTGATAAATGTAGTGATATAGATTTGAACTTTTCGTCATCAAGAATGTTTTCTGACTTTGAAGAGAGCGTAATGAAAGATGCAAATTTCATTTAACACAGAGCTGGTGGCGGAAAATACAAACATTGGGGCTTGTACATGACTACTGCGCAAAAAAAAAAAAAAAAAAAAAAAAAAAAGTAATTGGAAGGTTTCTGTCGTACATATTTGGTTTGCCCATACTGGCTCCTGATATGGTTGGCGACTGTTTTGTTGACGATTTCATGGCAAACGTACCTGCATCGGAACAATTGCAAGCCTTTTGAGACTATTTAGTAGAAACGTACATAGAAGATAATACACTCTTTCCTCCATCCATGTGGGCAGAACTAAGTTGTAACAGACAGCGCACAACTAATGCTTGCGAAAGTTTCCATAGCAAATATAATAGTTCTACTCCTCCAGTCCTGACACCCTGGGTATCGCTAAACGAACTGATATTTTCCACATGCATTTTCTTTAAAGCATATTTCCAAGAACTAGGAGCTTTCATCAAAGTAGGCCTACAGTATTCGTCTTTTTCTGAATCTAATTTATCCATTACAAGGACAACTTTTATGCTTTTTACAATATCATGTTCAATCACAATAATTTTTGCTTGTGTCCAGCGGTGTGCTGGTTGCGGGTGCCAAGTGCCGACGCTTTTTCCAACCCCTAGTTACGACACTGGCATCCGCGAACGGTCTTATGGTAAAACTGTTACAGCTCTGTTTCTAGGCTGCTTATAAAGAAGAAATATGTACCATATTTTACATTAGACCCCCAACAATATAAGTGTCAAAAAAGCATCCAACTTCGTGCCTTAATTTTTGCATAATGCGAGTACAAACAGGCATGCAGAAGAAATTATAAAAATATTTTTTGCCGT
Organism: Schistocerca nitens; assembly: GCF_023898315.1. Taxonomy (NCBI): domain Eukaryota; kingdom Metazoa; phylum Arthropoda; class Insecta; order Orthoptera; family Acrididae; genus Schistocerca; species Schistocerca nitens. The sequence goes on along the minus strand of NC_064621.1, from coordinate 474,410,572 downwards.
CTATTGCGCTTCTATAGACCATACAAATTAAGTTTTCTTAACCATCATCTATATTCAGACATCGGACAATTGTCAATTTGTTGTATGTATAGATTTGCTGAAAATGTAACCATAATTCATAAAATTGCAATAATTCATAAATTAATTTTGAAGAAATCCAGGCTATAAATGATTCCAGTTTCTAAAAACAAATATCTAAATGAGATAAAAGATAAAACTTTTAAACATACTCACAATACACGAGAAAAATTTTTACATCTTCTACTGTAACTTCATATGCTTTCCTTTGCTTGCTTGGAGTATTCATAACGTTTAGAACTGTTACCTGCTTCAAACTGGAGGATTCGGTCCCATCGTTTTTCAAACCCTTGCGGGCTTGGAAGGATTCGGTACCATTTTTCTGACCAAGGAAGGATTCGGGGCTGCGCCCGTAACTGTACGTCGAAGTGGAATAGGCCTGCCAGTATAGAGTGACCGTTTTACATTCACGCATCCACACTGTAATAACTGACCTACTGTCCAGGCGAGAACAGACATGAATGGTTCGGTTGTGCCATGCTTACTTGGTGGTACTAACCAACCTAAAAATAGCTCATAATAGCTTTAATAGTTAGTAAATATTGATGTATTGTTCTTCAGTATACTGTCCTCAGTTATTAATATAAATAACTCCGTCTACTCCTAGCACCATGTAATATTAGTTATATAGTTGAAGAAGCACACAATTATTTAAGACCACTGTAGATGGTGTAAAACTGGTGTAGAACTAGGCTATCGTGTGACTTTCCACAGATGATGCAACACATGACAGTGATTTGGTGTGTATGTCACAATCCATTGTATGGAATCAGTGCAGTACTATGGGTCAACGTGGAGTCGTGACAGAATAACAGATATGCCTTAGACGAAAGTCTTTACAACAATATCGTGACTGATATGGGCTAGAGTGTACTATTTGCCGATCACAATCCATTTCAGATCAGTGTGTATTTGCCGCTGCCAGTGAATGTATTTCCATAGCAACCAGTTTCCAAACACTGCGAATGGAATTGCATGGAACGGACAGGTATCTGGCAACAGGTAATTTCGTGCTTGTCTTAAATTGGCCAAACAGACTGGATGCGTAGAATGCAGTATGACGGGTTGCGATTTAGACTCGTTTCAAATAATTGACAACAGCGAGTGCCGCAGCGGGTACAAGAGGTGGTTAAACGGCAGGAAGGGCTGTTCTCAGTGAATGTGGATCCATCTCAAAATATATCGTTTTTAGTGGGCGAAACAACACAGAAATTTAGCAGTATCTGCCAGGGCGTGAGTAGTGTGGTACGACTAGTTACGATATAGCCTCTCTTTCCTCCTTGGCTTCTTTCCAAGCGATACGAGTCGTCGAGTTGCCTGGCAGCCCAATGAGGCGCTCAATCCATGCTGTTTAGAGGCTTTATGTCAGGCCAGATGTGATGTCTCTGGAGTGTTTTGGGTACCATAACTTTGACCCAATCATTCAGCCTCGAACGTGAACTACGATGTTAATGTCACCTTTCTCGGAGACTAGGTGTTGCCTTTTTTCTATATCTTCTACAGGCCCATCTACATCATACTCGACAAGCCTCCGAATGGTGTGCAGGATAGGGTACTTTTGGTATCACTAACCGATTCCCCCTCCAACCCCACCCCCCCTCCGCCTTCTACCCCTGTTCATTACGCGAATGGCACGTCGGAAAAATGATTGTTGGTTGTTGTTGTTGTGGTCTTCAGTCCTGAGACTGGTTTGATGCAGCTCTCCATGCTACTCTATCCTGTGCCAGATTCTTCATCTCCCTGTACCCACTGCAGCCTACATCCTTCTGAATCTGCTTAGTGTATTCATCTCTTGGCCTCCCTCTACGATTTTACCCTCCACGCTGCCCTCCAATACTAAATTGGTGATCCCTTGATGCCTCAGAAAATGTCCTACCAACCGATCCCTTCTTCTAGTCAAGTTGTGCCACAAATACCTCTTCTCCCCAATTCTGTTCAATACCTCCTCATTAGGTATGTGATCTACCCATTTAATCTTCAGCATTCTTCTGTAGCACCACATTTCGAAAGCTTCTATTCTCTTCTTGTCCAAACTATTTATCGTCCACATTTCACTTCCATAGATGGCTAGATTCCATACAAATGCTTTCAGAAACGACTTCCTAACATTTAAATCTATACTCGATGTTAACAAATTTTTCTTCTTCAGAAACACTTTCCTTGTCATTGCCAGTCTACGTTTTATATCGTCTCTACTTCGACCATCATCAGTTATTTTGCTGCCCAACTAGCAAACCTCATTTACTACTTTAAGCGTCTCATTTCCTAATTCCCTCAGGATCAACCGACTTATTTCGACTACATTCAATTATCCTCGTTTTGCTTTTTTTTATGTTCATCTTATACCCTCCTTTCAAGACACTGTCCATTCCGTTCAACTGCTCTTCCAAGGCCTTTGCTGTCTCTGACAGAATTACAATGTCATCGGCGAACCTCAAAGTTTTTATTTCTTCTCCATGGATTTTAATACCTACTCCGAGGCTACAACACTGTCTCACTCCCTTCCCAACCACTGCTTCCCTTTCATGTCCCACGACTCTTATAACTACCATCTGCTCTCTGTACAAATTACAAATAGCCTTTCGCTAGGTGTATTTTACCCCTGTCACCTTTAGAATTTGAAAGAGAGTATTCCAATAAACATTGTCAAAAGCTTTCTCTAAGTCTACAAATGCTAGAAATGTAAGTTTGCCTTTTCTTAATCTGTCTTCTAAGATAAGTCGTAGGGTCAGTATTGCCTCATGTGTTCCAACATTGCTACGGAATCCGAACTGATCCTCCCCGAGGTCGGCTTCTACCAGTTTTTCCATTCGTCTGTAAAGAATTCGCGTTAGTATTTTGCAGCTGTGACTTGTTAAACTGATAGTTCGGTAATTTTCACATCTATCAACATCTGCTTTCTTTGGAATTGTAATTATTATATTCTTCTTGAAGTCTGAATGTATTTCACCTGTCTCATACATCTTGCTCACCAGATGGTAGAGTTTTGTCAGGACTGGCTCTCGCAAGGCTGTCAGTAGTTCCAATGGAATGTTGTCTACTCCCGGGGCCTTGTTTCGACTCAGCTCTTTCAGTGCTCTGTCAAACTCTTAAAAAAAAATGGTTCAAATGGCTCTGAGCACTATGGGACTCAACTGCTGTGGTCATCAGTCCCCTAGAACTTAGAACTACTTAAACCTAACTAACCTAAGGACATCACACACATCCATGCCCGAGGCAGGATTCGAACCTGCGACCGTAGCAATCGCACGGTTCCGGACTGCGCGCCTAGAACCGCGAGACCACCGCGGCCGGCTCAAACTCTTCACGCAGTATCATATCTCCCATTTCATCTTCATCTACATCCTCTTCCATTTCCATAATATTGTCCTCAAGTACATCGCCCTTGTATAGACCCTCTATGTACTCCTTCCACCTTTCTGCTTTCCCTTCTTTCCTTGTAAGTGGGTATCCATCTGAGCTCTTGATATTCATACAAGTAGATCTCTTCTCTCCAAAGGTCTCTTTACTTTTCCTGTAGGCAGTATCTATCTTACCAATAGTGAGATAATCCTCTACATCCTCACATTGTCCTCTAGCCATCCCTGATTAGGCATTTGGAACTTCCTGTCGATCTCATTTTTGAGACGTTTGTATTCCTTTTTGCCTGTTTCATTTACTGCATTTTTGTATTTTCTCCTTTCATCAATTAAATTCATTATCTCTTCTGTTACCCAAGGATTGGTAAGCCCCTGTGTTACCTCCAATTTCTCCAACTTCCTCGTCTTGCCCATTTCACTAGACGTACGTAGGAGTAAGTAGTATCTCGTCCGATTCATCCCGGAAATTGCTCACTCGAAATTTCAGTAGGAAATCTCTCCGCGACTCACAACACCTCTCTAGTAACGTCTGCCTTGGGAGTTTGTTGAACATCTCAGTAACGCTCTCGCACTAACTAAACGGGCCCGTGACGAAACGCGCCGCTCTTCGTCGTTCTTTTCCATCTCTTCTCTCAGTTCTGCCTGGTAAGGATTAACAATATCAAAGAATCGGTCGAATAAGCGCGTTGTAAGCCACTTCCTTCGTGGATGAATTACATTACCTTAAGATTCTTCCTAAGAGTCTCGGTCTGTCTTGTGTTTTCCTAGTATTTATTGTATGCGGTCATTCCACTTAAGGTGAGTCTGCATAATGCCTCCCATATGTTTTTACGGCAGTTACAGTTTTCCGCAATTTGTCATCAGTAGTGTAGATGTACACTATTGGATTTCTTTTCCTATGTGTGTACAGTATTTTACATTTATTTACGACCACAGTGAACTGCGGGAATAGTCCGAGGTCATCCTGTAAACCGATACTGTCTTCTGGCGTTGCAACTTTCTTACAATCGACCTGATCACCGGCCTGATCATCTGCGAACAGTGTTAAAGATCTTCTGGCGCTTTCTACTAAATCACTTAAATACATTGTAAACAGTAACGGTCCTATCACAAGTCCTTAGGGATCCGGAAATCGTCTTTACATCTGTCGATTGCGTTCCGTTCAGCACGGCGTGTTGAGTTCTATCTGCAAGGAAGTTTTAAACTCAGCCGCAAGTCTGATCCGATACTCCTAAGCTCGGTATTTTTTTTAACTTAACGAATTAGCTGCTCGGTACGAAACACCTTTCTGAGGTCAAGGAACATAGCATCAACTGGAGAGCCGTTTTTATAGCACAATGAATCTCAGAGCGAGTTGAGTTACTCAAGATCTCTGTATGCGGAATCGATGTTGGTTCTTACAGAGGAGATTTTAGTTATCCAAAAACATCATAATATCGGTGGAGTGAAAAAGGGCCTTACAACTTTGGAAAGATGTAGATATGCCTGCAAAGTGCACAGTTAAAATGGCTACTTTCTGCGTGTTCGCTGTGTGTTTTGGTTTCATGAAACGAAGTTTAATTCCAAAGATAGATAAAGATGACGGAGATGGGATGGTTTACTATCTGCGAGACGGTACACCACCTTATTTCCTCGCGGATGTTGAAGGGTTACTCGATAATCGCTTCCCAGGTCAGTGGATTGGCCGTGAAGGGCCAATCACACGACCACACCGCTCCCCAGACTTGACACCACTTGATTTCTTTCTCTGAGGTTTCATTATGGACCGTGTGTATGTTCCTCCTCTACCAAACAATTAAGCCGAATTGAAAAATCCGATCTACTATTCCGTTACACAAGTTACGCCCGATTTACTGCAACGAGTGTGGGAAGAAATTGATTACCGGTGAGATGTTTGCCACATCAAAAATGGTGGCCACATAAGAACCCAAATGACGATACTTTTATGTGAAACTTGTAGCTGTTTGCCATAAAATCACACATATACCGATTCTGAAAGTTATAACAATATATTTCTATATCATCCCAAAGTTGTAAAGCCCTTTTGACTCCCTCTGTACGTTAGCATGTTTCACAGTTAAATAAGCGCTGGCTTCAGCGGCCTTTGTCAATATCAATAAAATGCTTCTGGATCGTTGACCGCATTGTCAATATACACTCCTGGAAATGGAAAAAAGAACACATTGACACCGGTGTGTCAGACCCACCATACTTGCTCCGGACACTGCGAGAGGGCTGTACAAGCAATGATCACACGCACGGCACAGCGGACACACCAGAAACCGCGGTGTTGGCCGTCGAATGGCGCTAGCTGCGCAGCATTTGTGCACCGCCGCCGTCAGTGTCAGCCAGTCTGCCGTGACATACGGAGCTCCATCGCAGTCTTTAACACTGGTAGCATGCCGCGACAGCGTGGACGTGAACCGTATGTGCAGTTGACGGACTTTGAGCGAGGGCGTATAGTGGGCATGCGGGAGGCCGGGTGGACGTACCGCCGAATTGCTCAACACGTGGGGCGTGAGGTCTCCACAGTACATCGATGTTGTCGCCAGTGGTCGGCGGAAGGTGCACGTGCCCGTCGACCTGGGACCGCACCGCAGCGACGCACGGATGCACGCCAAGACCGTAGGATCCTACGCAGTGCCGTAGGGGACCGCACCGCCACTTCCCAGCAAATTAGGGACACTGTTGCTCCTGGGGTATCGGCGAGGACCATTCGCAACCGTCTCCATGAAGCTGGGCTACGGTCCCGCACACCGTTAGGCCGTCTTCCGCTCACGCCTCAACATCGTGCAGCCCGCCTCCAGTGGTGGCGCGACAGGCGTGAATGGAGGGACGAATGGAGACGTGTCGTCTTCAGCGATGAGAGTCGCTTCTGCCTTGGTGCCAATGATGGTCGTATGCGTGTTTGGCGCCGTGCAGGTGAGCACCACAATCAGGACTGCATTCGACCGAGGCACACAGGGCCAACACCCGGCATCATGGTGTGGGGAGCGATCTCCTACACTGGCCGTACACCACTGGTGATCGTCAAGGGGACACTGAATAGTGCACGGTACATCCAAACCGTCATCGAACCCATCGTTCTACCATTCCTAGACCGGCAAGGGAACTTGCTGTTCCAACAGGACAATGCACGTCCGCATGTATCCCGTGCCACCCAACGTGCTCTAGAAGGTGTAAGTCAACTACCCTGGCCAGCAAGATCTCCGGATCTGTCCCCCATTGAGCATGTTTGGGACTGGATGAAGCGTCGTCTCACGCGGTCTGCACGTCCAGCACGAACACTGGTCCAACTGAGGCGCCAGGTGGAAATGGCATGGCAAGCCGTTCCACAGGACTACATCCAGCATCTCTACGATCGTCTCCATGGGAGAATAGCAGCCTGCATTGCTGCGAAAGGTGGATATACACTGTACTAGTGCCGACATTGTGCATGCTCTGTTGCCTGTGTCTATGTACCTGTGGTTCTGTCAGTGTGATCATGTGATGTATCTGACCCCAGGAATGTGTCAATAAAGTTTCCCCTTCCTGGGACAATGAATTCACGGTGTTCTTATTTCAATTTCCAGGAGTGTATAAAACTGTCCGACGTTTCAGCTACTATTGAAAGTGGCCTTCCTCAGAGTTGTGCTGAGTCAACTCAGCACAAGCCCCGAGAAAAACCACTTAGAATGGTGGCCGACGCGTCGGTCAACAGCTCAAACGAATTTTGTTAAACATGTTCCACAGTTATACAACAGATTGATGTCAGCGTCGTAGTCCTATACTTATTTGCAGATTTGTTACGAAACATCTTGAGAACTGAAATTACCTACACTTTTCTTTTGACTCATTTGGTACCCTTGGCTGCTCCAGCGATCTACGACAAACTGCTGGTAGAAGGGGAGTAAGCTCTTTCGGGCAATATTTGTAAAATCTTAATGAACCGTGATTTATTTTCAAAGAATATTGTTAGGAATTTTTTTTACGTACTAGCGATTCATCAAGAACATTAACAAATTTAATCACACCATGTAAGCATGGAAGTAGGTGCCAGGGAGTAACTAATGAAATCATAACCAATTTCCTTTTAACAAATTGGAATTTTATTCACTTTAATAGTGCCTAAAAGAATTTTTAAAAGAAACATATTTAAAATTATAATAAGAAAGCACCCTCTAAATATCAAAATTACAATTTATTCAGAGGCAGAAAGAAACAAGTTTTGACTGTATGAGCTTTCGGGCAGAGAATCTTGCCGCTCTCTTTTGACACAACCGTAGTTACGACCGCGCACAAAAGCCTCTGAAAGACTACACTGGTGCAAATCCGCAACACACTAGATTACTTTAAACTAAGAGTTTTAAAAATTTACACAAGCACACAAACTATGCACCCACCGTAGGAGGGATGTAAACGGTACAAAACACTAACAATTAAAATATTAACCTTGCCACCGAAGGTGCAACTTGACTTTAACTTCTAAGAAAATTCTAACGGTGAAAGGGTGGCTACTTTATAGACTAAAATGATCATTTAAATAAAAGCCCATGAAATGCAATCTCATATAAAATTCTACAAGGTTGGCCAAACAATAGCTAAGATGCTCTACAGTACACAGATACCGCCTCTCAAGATCATAAACAATAATATCAAAGTTTCCCAATATCAAAACGTATTTCAGGTATTAGGCCGTTACACTACAAGCAATAAATTCGTTAAGACACCAAATCGACAAACATGGCAGAGGCAGCTACTAACGTACGGTAGATTGATAGGGAGATTACCGAACAACCCGAACCGTAGGTTGCTCTAACCCGCCCCTACTCCACAAGGGAAAAACGGACCACCCAATTTATAAACAACCACCTTCCCGCGGGTGGGCAAACGGAGAAGAATGGTGGGACGACCCCAAAGCAAAACGGCTGGTGACCTCACCAAGAAAAAAGTAGAATTTAACAAGAGTAAATCAAACAACATATCACCAATCACTTAACTTCTAACAAACTGCGATTTCTCGAGAAGACCTGGCGCAGCACCCCCAAATCGCTCTCCCGAACCGTCCGCTGCCAGCCGCTTCAACGGACGCAGGAAGGCGCGTTGATCTCCAGTCTCACGGCGTCGCAGCTCGCACCGGCCAGACTGATGTGGTGGGTTGACTCCTGTTGCTCTCGTGTCGACCGCGAAGTCAGTACCTCTCGCTATACGCCGCGACCCACTGGACTCACGTGGCGACCTCACATGAGCCGACGCTCGAGACGGACAAGTCATCTTGTGTCTCAGTGCGCGACCGACCAAGAGATCGATCCAACCGCCAATGACCATTGCCTGAGCAAACTCGAGCAGACTGGCGACCTAACGCGCCGACTCAGGTACAGGAACTAAGCCCCGATGGGGTGACCACTAGCTGACTTCTCTTACTGGTCGAGTGGAAAGACTCTTATTTTGCCTGCTTTAAAGGTTGATCCGAACGACAGACAGACACTAACTGCCTAACAAATGCGGACGAGAGACAGACTAGTAAGCAGGAAACGAGAGATTGACCCAGACTGACCGACTGGCGAGCTCATAGCGCCCCTTAAATGCACGTGAACAGGCAACCTTTCCCCTTTCCCACCAGAGGGAGACACCAAAGCTGCGATTGCCATAGCGGAGCCACCGCCAGAAACGGAGGGCGACTGCTTCACACTACGCGCTGCGGCGCGCTCTTCAAAACAGCAAGTTTTGCCACGGCTTACTTATAGGTATCTCATCCGGTCTTGATGCCTTTCCACTATTATACGATTTTAGTTACTTTCCTATTCCGCCATCGGTTATCGCAGGATCTGAAATTTCGCATGATGATTGAAAGGACGTACTGTGTTTCAATCTTCTGAGATGAAAGAATTGGGCCTTCTCTGTGTTATCTTTCGTTTCGGTGACAGTAAGGTCACTAAGTGAATGAATAGAGGATTTAGACTGCTTACTGATTTTACTTAAGACCAAAATCTCTCTGGGATTAGACTTAGATAGATGAATAAAATTTTACTTTCCAAGTCACTAAACGCTTCTGTCAGTGCTCTCCTTACGCTCATTTTCGTTACGTTCAGCTTTTGTTTGTGAGTTATGATTTGACTTCTTTAGTATCTGTGATGAAGCTCTCCTTGTATACGTAGCAGTTTTCTAACACGGCTGCTAAATCACGCTGGGTTCCTCCCATTTCTTATCTCGCTCGGAGCATACTTCTCTGAGGTGTATTTAACGATGCATTTGAATTTTTTCTGTTTGTGATCCACATCTTCATCGTCAGCACTGAATACCAGTGTGAAGTATGAAAGCAGAATTTGGTTACAATAATTACATGTCTACTATCTGAAACAGATAAACAATGTTTTATTCATAAAAAATCTCCATTGCTATTTATGCATTTCTCCAATCTCTCCTGCAGGCTATGAATGCCACACCAAAAAAACAGTTCTTGTTTAGAAGCGAAACAGTCAGCGAGCCATTTTTATACATTTTCATACAAATTGAAGCATTGTACCGTGTAGCATGTCCCAGTGATGCAAATAGATGATAATCGGACAGAGCCTAGTCTGGAGAATAAGCCGCATGGCCAAGTATTTCGCAACTGAACGCCTCGATTATTTCCCTTACCCGTTTTGCTGGGCGTGATGGGGCGTTATAATGGAGTAATATGAATGTGTTGCCTTTTTCCATATTCCGGCCGTTTTTCACGTAATGCTCGATATAAATCGATCATGTGCTGTTGATAGCGTTCGGTGTTAACGGTTTCACCAGGTTTTAGCAGATCTTAGTAGATGAGATCCTTCTGGTCCCACCAAACACAGCATTGTCTTCTTTCCAAAGCTGTTTGATCTTGCAGTAGATGTCGATGGTTTACCTGAATTCATCCATGATTTACGACGCTTAGGATTCTGAAAATATATGCATTTTTCATAACATGTCACCATACCATGGAGAAACGACTTTCTTTTCTATATGGGGAGCAGCATTTCACAAGTGGTCTTTTGATTTGCTTGCTGTCTTTCATTCAGTTCATGGGGAACCCATTTTCCCACTTTCCCGTGGCTTTGAATCGAAGAGAAACAGCTTTCTGTGTCCGATTAAAAAGATCCCTGAGTATCATCTTCATCCAATAATGCCTGCAATTCCTTGTCTTCGAACCTTTTAGGTGGTTTTCGCCCTCGTTGTTTCTCACGTCAAAATCACCACTTTTGTATTTTTTGACCCACCCGAAACACTGTGCTTTCCCAAAAACATGTTCGCCGAAAGCTTCGACAAACATTCGATGCGATTTTGCAGCAGTTTTCTTCCAATGATGACAGAAAACCAATGCTGTTCGCAAACCGGAGTTCGTTGGCAGAGAAGTCGGGTTTTGAAATAGATACCGATGTGTGGAACATGGATTACTGTGTGTTGACATTCGTCGTCAGCCGTTACAGGAAGCAGATGGTGCTGCAGACGCGGGCTCACGGACCCTACCCTGACGGCTAGCATTATCTATAGGGAAATTCCGGTTTCACACTTCTCCGACTGGTATCTGCAGTATGTATCCAGTTTGCTAAACAAAAACTTTTTCCTGCCTTTCCTGCTCAAACTCGTAGTTATGGGTGATATCACAGTCTTACGACCACTGAACTGTCCACTACGTTAACCGATTTGATAAGTTCAGGTCTGTTTTTTGCTAACAAGGGAACCTCCCCATCGCACCCCCCTCAGATTTAGTTATAAGTTGGCACAGTGGATAGGCCTTGATAAACTGAACACAGATCAATTGAGAAAACAGGAAGAAGTTGTGTGGAACTGTGAAAAAATAAGCAAAATATACAAACTGAGTAGTCCATGGGCCACATAGGCAACATCATGCACAATGTGAGCGTGGTAGCGTGAGCAGCTGCAGAACGAGAGGTCCTTGGTTCAAGTCTTCCCTGGAGTGAAAACTTTACTTTATTTATTTTTGCTCAGTTATTATCTGTCCGTTCGTTCATTGACGTCTCTGTTCACTGTAATAAGTTTAGTGTCTGTGTTTTGCGACCGCATCGCAAAACCGTGCGATTAGTAGACGAAAGGACGTGCCTCTCCAATGGGAACCGAAAACATTTGATCGCAAGGTCATAGGTCAACCGATTCCTCCACAGGAAAACACATCTGATATATTCTATACGACACTGGTGACAGCATGTGCACCACATGACAGGAATATGTTGTCGACCCACCTAACTTGTACACTTGGCGATTCTTCTACCTTGCCCGATTTAGGTTTTCTTGTGGATGTGATAATCACTCCCAAAAAAGTGATGAAAACATAAGAGTTTGTCACATAAACTGAAAATAAAAAATAAAAATTTTCTGTCAATGGAAGATTTGAAACATGGACCTTTCGTCCCGCAGCTGCTCACGTTACCACGAGACCATGGCGTTCCTGCGATCGTATTGTCCTTGATGTTGCATATGTTCCTATGAACTACTCAGTTTGTATATTTTGCTTATTTTTTCACAGTTCAACACAACTTCTTCCTGTTTTGTCAATTGATCTGTGTTCAGTTTTTCAAGGCCTATCCACTGTGCCAACTTATAACTAAATCTGAGGGGGGTGCGATGGGGAGGTTCCCTTGTAAGATGTCTAAGACATTAGCTTCATGATTTGGTTGTCTGTCGCTGTAGACACTTGCATTTTTCAAGATGAGAGAAGCCGAACATTGTGATGAAAACACGGACGGCCTACCGCACCTCGAGTGGTCCGCTAAATTAAATGTTATGCATATAGAAAATACCTAAGATGTTCGAAACGCCACCTGGAACGTAGCACTCGATATATCTGCAATTTGGTAGCATTATGGTATCCAGTCGTCAACTGTATGTAGCATACTAGTAGAAACTGTCTCTGTTCCTTGCCGAATTGAGGCTAGTTGGGTTGTTTGGGGGAGGAAACCAGACACGGTCACATCGGATTAGGGAAGGTCGGGGAAGGAAGTCGGCCGTGCCCTTTCAATAGAACCATTCTGGCATTTGCCTGGAGCGATTTAGGGAAATCACGGAAAACCTAAATCAGGATGGCCGCACGCGGGACTGAACCGTCGTCCTCCCGAATGCGAGTCCAGTGTACTAGCCACTGCGCCACCTCGCTCGGTGATGGAGGCTAGTGAAAGTATGGAAGCGGTGTTAATTGGTGTCTACATCTATGTCTACACCACAGTTGAGCGCGTGGCAGAGAGCAAGTCTCATTGCACAAATTAATTGGGTTTTTTCTCATTCCATTCACTTGTATCACCCGAGATGAATGACTGTTTCAATGCGTCGGATCGTGCTGTATCTAATCTTGATCTCAGGATCCGTATGGGAGAAATTTGCAGGGGAGTTACTGTTTAGAGTCGGTTCTTAGGACATCGTAAGAAGGCATCAGAGAGATAGTTGACATCTATGTTCAGCGTCTACCATTTCAGTTCTTTCAACATCTGTGACATTCGCCCTCGGGTCAAAGAAATCTGTGATCATTCGTGATGCCCTTCTCTCTATTTGTTCAATATCCTTTGTCATAGTTGGTATGGGTTCCATATTCTAGCATGAATCGCACAAGGGATTTGGAAGTAGTCTCGTTTATAGACACATTGAATATCCCTGGTATTCGATCAATAAACCGAAATCTGTTCCCTGCTTTGCTTACGACTCAGCTTACGCGATCGTTCCATTCCACGCCTCTTCAGAGCGTAACACCGAAGTACTTGCATGAGTTTACCGATTCCTTCTGTAATTCGTTGATACTATAGACATTGGATACCACTTTTTTTCCTTTTGTAATGTTTATAAAGCCGTAACTTTGTCAGGTACCTAACTCATATGGTGATGTCGCAGCGTCTGTTCAGACCAGTTCGCACCACAAAGGTGGAGAGAGTAATAAAATTAACCCATTAATTCTGATCACAGATTTGATCATCCAATAAAATTCCGAGTAATTTGATACCCTACTCAGAGTGGCCACGTTAATGATTGACAAGTCGTCTGTCTTAATTGCACATGTACACTTCCGGCCTGTGTTGGTTTGTCCACAGGGAGCTTTTCGTATACCGTGGAGGTGCACTGTCTTAAGTATCCCAGAAAGCAGCTCTCCCTGCAGTTACTAAAGAGGTCCGCATCGCGAAGTTCATCGCGCAACAGTTACTGCTATTTTGTGACAAGGGTCACCTTTGGAGCAATCTTGAGTTAATCACCCGTGAGTTACTCGTGATGTTTAGCTGTACGAAGCACGCTCCAACTACTGCGGTAGCGTCTGTGCTTTCGCTACTTCTCCACTGCGAGATGCTGACGCGTGACGTGGTAAGCTCTGTTGTAGGACACCTGTTACTATGACTGCACTTCACCCATGGTTAACTACGTTCGTCATAGCGATTCATTTTAGCGATCTGTCTAGGGACTGCCCTTTATTCTGATGACTTGATTGTCTGTGTGAGCTATTGTTCTTTCGACCTGTCCTACAGCGAGTTCTTTGCTCGACCAGTGACTGCTTTATTGTGAGTGATACTTTAGGAAGCTTGTGATAGTTCTGTCTCTTTCTCGGCGTATTCCACTGATGAATTCTTCTCGGGTTGTCAGCCGAGTGGTGGCGTCGTCTTGTCGCAACGTTTCAATGAATTTCGTACCCATCATCTTCAGTTCAAGTGAGCTGAAAACCGTTATCCCTGTTTACTAAATTGTTGTGCAGACGTATCTCCACCGCCTCTTTGAGGATCGAGTCCCAGAAACCGTGGGCGCTGCACAGCTTCTTCGTTTTTTCGAATTCGAAGGTGCGTCCCTGGATAATGCTATGTTCTGCTACTGCGGACTTGTTTGTCTGTCCTAGTCTTACGTTCCTGATGTGTTCAGTACAGCGCTGGGAGATTCATTTTCGAGTCTGCCCGATATATTCCATCCCACATTCGCACTCAGTACTGTAATTTCTCAGCGTCTGCAGCCCCAGCTGGTCTTTGGTTGAGCCAAGTATATCTCTGACTTTTTTCGGTGCGCGAAAGATGGTCGTTATTTCGTGCTTTTTTAATATTCTAGCGATCTTGGCTGTTGGCGGTCCAGCAACCAGCAGAAACGTCACATGTTTTGCCCCATCTTGTTCCGGTTTCTCCTCCCGCAGATGTGCTAACTCACGCGGCAAACTCTCGCTGTCACAGATCGACCTAGCTCTTTGTACTATGGTGTGCAGTACTAAGTTACGTTGTGCTGGATGGTGGCAGCTCCGAGCATTGAGATACAAGTGATGACTTCGCCAAAAGTTGATGGGTACGAAACTCATTGGAACGTTGCGACAAGACGACGCCACCACTCGGCTGATAACCCGAAAAGAATTCATCAGGTCTCTCTCTCTCATACATGAACTCAATTTTAAACAGATACATTTCCATATTACCGGGTGATCAAAAAGTCGGTATAATTTGTAAAACTTAATAAATCGCGGAATAATGTAGATAGAGAGGTAAAAATTGACACACACGCTTGGAATGACATGGGGTTTTATTAGAACAAAAAAAAAACAAAGTTCATAAAATTTCCGACAGATGGCGCTGGACAGCAAAACGTCAGTGACTGCGTATGACAGTTGTGTATAAAAGGATATGTAATGAGAGAGAGAATCAGATGCGCCAGCAGTCGCAGCATGTTGACGTTACCTCAAAAGGCGCTTTTAGTGAAGCTGTATTATCAGAACGGGGAATGTGCTAGTTCAGCGTTACGATCCTATCGCCACGGGAAGGGATTCGGACGGGTGAAGGTCCGTTGACAAATGCAGCTGTGGCGGGAATGATTTCGAAGTTCGAAGCCACGGGTTGTTTAGACGATATACCCCGTAGTGGCCGACCGAGCACAAGGCGTAATGCTGCTGAGACAGTTCAGGAAGAAATGGAGACTGTAGCGGGTTCGTCTATGCGTGGCGAAATCAGTGCTCGTGCAGTTGCACGTCGCACCGGCATTCCATACACTATTGTTTGGTTGGCACTTAGGCGTACCCTCCGATGCTATACGTACAAAATCCATCGGCAACATGAACTGTTCCCTGGCGATTTAGTGAAGTGGAGGGCATTTGCGGTGTGGGCGTTTCAAAAGATGGCGGAAGATGACGATTGGTTGAGTAACGTGTTGTGGACCGACGAAGGTCATTTCAAGCTCCGAAGGTCTGTCAACACCCACAACTGCAAAATTCGGGCTACCGAAAATCCTAGAACTGTCGTGGAAACTCCATTGTACCACGAGAGAGGCACGGTATGGGTTGGATTTACCACATCTACCGTTATCGGGCCTTTTTTCTTCGAGGAAATTCGTGATTCTGGTTTTGTAGCTGCTACCGTGACGGGTGAGAGGTACGCCGATATGTTACAGAATCGCATCATCCCCAGCCTGGCTGATAAACACCTGCTGGAACGTACGATGTTTGTGCAGGATGGCGCTTCACCCCATATTGCTAGACGCGTGAAAGATCTATTGCGCGCGTCGTTTGGTGATGATAGTGTGCTCAGCCGCCACTTTCGTCATGCTTGGCCTCCCAGGTCCCCAGACCTCAGTACGTGCGATTATTTGCTTTGGGGTTACCTGAAGTCGCAAGTGTATCGTGATCGACCGACATCTCTAGGGATGCTGAAAGACAACATCCGACGCCAATGCCTCACCATAACTCCGGATATGCTTTACAGTGCTGTTCACAACATTATTCCTCGACTACAGCTATCGTTGAGGAATGATGGTGGGGTAGAGGTTCAGTTTATTTGCGTTCTTATCATTCATATTTTCTTGTTTTTATGGTTTTAACTTTAATGATTATGCTTTATTGTTCATTTGCTAGATTAAGTCTTCTTTCTTTTTATATTGAGCATTTCCTGTAAAGAACATCATCTTTACTTTGTCTTGCTTTGTTTTGCTAATTAATGCTATTCTGATCAGATGAATCGCCATCTGTCGGACATTTTTTGAACTTTTGTATTTTTTTGGTTCTAATTCTAATAAAACCCCATGTCATTCCAAGCATTTGTGTCAATTTGTACCTCTCTATCTACTTTATTCCGTGATTTATTCAGTTTCCAAATTTATACTGACTTTTTGATCACCCGGTACACTGCGCAGTTGAATTAAGGAGCCAGCGGCCTTGCCGCAGTGGTAAGACCGGTTCCCGTCAGATGTTGCGCTGGGCTAGTACTTGGGTAGCTGACCATCCGGCATGCCGAGCGCTGTTGGGTAGCAGGATGCACTTGTGAGGCAAACTGAGGAGCTACTTGATTGAGAAGTGGCGGCTCCGGTGTCGTAGATTGACATCCGGCCCGGAGAGTGGTGTGCTGACCACATGCCCCTCCATATCCGCACCCAGTGACGCCTATGGGCTGAGGATGACATGGCAGCCGGTCGGTGCCGTTGGGCCTTCCAAGGGCTGTTCGCGTGGAGTTTAGTTTAGTTTTAGTTTAACTCAGTTAATTATTACTCTTTCGAAACAACGTAATTCCGTCCCATTGCAACACATAAGTTTGAAATTGGGCTGAAAGGTACCAATAGCTTTCCTCTGTAACGGTGTAAAAGCGTGGTGCCCTGCAACGTCACTCTCAGGCTACCCGATGCTTCACACAACAAAGTATCAACATATGCGAAGAAAAGACCACAGCTGGGAAGTTCATGTGAGCTGTAAGGTGGGTTAATGACGTCACATTCGCACCAGATTTCACCACACCTCTGTGCAACGCCACCGTTCACGTGCCACACAGTGTGAAGGTTGTCACTGTCCCTCTTAGCCATATTTCGCTCCTTCTTCAGCGTGTTTGCGATGGAACTCAGAACCACGACATCCAGCGTTGAAATGACATGATTTTGCTGTGGGTGATCGAGGAAAACGTTTCATACATACCACCGCTCAGAACTGTGACGATAGAGCGTCAGGAGGTGGCATGAGAGTGTCAATAAAACTTCTCCTTTCCCTGGGGCGTTGATTCCCACACATTTCACGGTCGAAAACGCTGTTCGCATTGCCATCACTAGCTAGAAGATGCTTCGTACAACTTTTGACACTGCTGATATCCTCGGATGTTTCAACCTTTCTCTAAGCACCCTTGGTGCTGCATCTCCACTGAACTTGATTGCACCCATTTGGATTGTAGGGCGCGCTCACAATTTTTGTTCTCGTGTACAGGCTGGAAAGCTAGGGACCGTTCAAAACCATATGAAGATATTCGAACCTGATCTGAAGCAGCAAAGGGTACTTTTTGTAACACTTCTCTTTTCCGTCTTCCTGTGGCGTCACCACGTTAGTGCAAGATTAACGTGTACATGAATAGAACGGCAATATGTCCCTCTCAGAACTCTAGTTTCGACAACACCCTCAGTTCCACCTAAGCACCTTTGTTCAGCAAGAAATGTACCTCAAAAATATCGACAACAAATCAACCAGGCGGCCGCTGTAGCACCTGGGTATTAGGCAACCCCTTAGAAACCCCATGGGAGGGATTTGCCCACTTTCAGGCGCAAGAGTTGTCGTCAGGCTATTGCCGCAGTTGAGAAATGCGCGCCTTGTGTCCATGCCGTTTCTTGCTTGACAACTTCTCTTTGCGGAACTGTCACCTCGTTTCTTATTCGATTTAATGGCGTCTCTAAGTTGCTGACTTGCCTGCCCGTGAGTGGCAGCAGCAGCGCGTATCGATAAGAGCACTGTCGTATCATCTTTGAAGCGACCGCCAGTATTTCCGGCTCGTCGTGTGTCTGGGGTTGAGTCGAGACGCAGCGCCAGTGAGGTTCGAACAGCCAGTACTTACCGACCACTTGCGACACACATGAACTGTCCGACGGAAGAAGACTGGAGCGGGAACGACCGTTGGTTGGTCTTTCGGTCGGTCGTCTCATCGGGCAACGTGTATTTGTTCTTTTGACCGTTTCTGGGCCTCGTCAGTTGGTCATCTTGCCGGACGTGGGTCGGTTCCTTCCTTATGCAGAGATGTCCGGTGGCCAATGTGCCACCTCTGCTTGGTAGGGTCCTAACCAGTGGGCCCCGGTCGCCGTGTCTCCGAGTTCCGAAAGGACATCAAGTTGAATCAGGATGGAGCTGCAGTGAAGTCCGGACAGCCAAGACTCGCTCGACTGTTGCTGACACACATGACTTGAGTGGGAACGACCCTACTTGGTCGTTCGGTTGGACGGTCGTCTCATTGGTCGCCAACCGCTTCGGGTTCTCTGTGTGTGTCGACTTGTCATTCGTCCAGGTTGTTCCACAGTGATTGCTTTTACGATTGTTAGAATTCTTGTGGAAGTGTTTTCGAGGAACTGTGTCTAGCTTGTGTAATTTCGACAGCATTTATGTTATGCTCTCTGCGTACTGGAATAGGCAGTCGGTCGGTTGGGACAGTGCAGCGAGGAAGTCTCCGCGACGAGGGCATTAGGGTAGTGTTCCGCAGTGCGTTTTTCCTCGCCGTGTTGGTGCTGTCCATACCACGTGTAGTTTTACAGTTTTTGGTGTTGTTCATATTTTTGAGTGGTTATTGTGCCTTGGCTGGTTGTAGACGCCAGTTTTGAAGACGTAGTGCTACTGGTATCTTCGTCCTCGGCCGGTATTTTCCGTTGTCGTGCCGTTGGTCGGCGCAACAGAATTGATTAGGTTGTTGGTCGGTCATTCAGACGTCCCTGGGTCGGGTTGCCATCTGATTACTTACCATTATTCTTGGCTGTCTATCTCACCTAACCTTACACTAGAGTTACCTCCTCAGGCCGACCCTTGGAATACTTCTGAGCACCATTGTCTGTTGTTTTTAGATTGTGATTTTTGTCTCAAGCACGTTGCGAGTCTTTTAGCAGCCTATTAATTTAGTTTGTTTTAATTTTAAAATAAGGGTTTCAGCCGTCCTAACTTAAAACTTTTTTTTAAAAAAAAGAGGGAATTTTGGTCTATTGCAAATCCTTTTTATCCAGGCCTTAAGCCATAAGTTGTTCTTGTTCAGTATGTTGCCTTTAGCCGAGCTTTTACGAGACCTTCAGCCGTCTCAGCAGCTTCTGACACGTACATTTGTAACGTGGTCAATATGTGACAGGGCCTGTGTTGCTGAACTGGAGGGGGGGAAGGGGGGGGGGGCAGACGGTGGTCTTTGAAGAATTCTTTGCGGTTCTATTTACGCACGTTTAATGTTGCACCCTCGCATGATCAGGTCACAGGAAGACGGAAAAGAGGAACTTGGAACAACCATAAGTACACTTTGGTTCCATGGATCATGTTCAGATATCGTCGAGTGGTTCTGAGCAGTCTTTAGCAGTTCCACCCTGTACAATAGAGCAAAAAGTTCGGTCACGGTGCACTTCGTAGGGGTGCGATGACATTCAATGGAGATGCAGCCCCACGACGTCGTTAGAGAACGGTTGACACGCCCGAAGGTGTCAGCAATGTCAGCGTTTGTCTAGAACGTCTGTCTGCTCATCGCACGGCAAACTGTCATTTTCGACTTCGAAGTGTGGGAATCAATGCCCTGGGGAAAAGGGAGGGTGGTTTCACTAATGCCCTTATGGCACCCATGCAGGCCTTGTGTCGATTGTGACCCTCTGTGTGTCAAATGTTTCCCTCCACCACCCCTAAGAGAACCACGTGATTGCAGCCCTAGTTGTTGCGGTTCTGATCTCCAATACGGAGACGGCAGAAGAATGTGTGAAATGCTAATAATAGGGGCCGTGACGATCTTCGTATCGTGTGACATGTCGACTGTGGCGTTGGTCAGAAATGTGGTGAAATTTGGCATCAGTGTGACGACAGTAACCCACCCTGCAGCGCACATGAACCTCCGAGCCGTGGCCGTTTCTTCGCACGTCTCTTCAAGCTTACTGTTTGAATCGTCCCCGAACACGCGGATAAAGTCACAGATCGCCACGGTTTTGCACCATTACAGAGGAAGGTTGTAGATAAAACTTTGTGTTCAGCCTTACGGCTAGGTCTTGTCATGGGGGAAGTCTCGTCAGAGAGTTCCACTGCTCGAGCGTCTAGGGAAGTGATTCCATAGGTGGTTTCCCGTTGCCTTCTACTGATAATGTTGAAATGATAATGAGGACAACACAACACCCAGTCCCTGAACGGAGCGGAGGACTCAGCCGGGAATCGAACCCAGGCCCCTTGGCGTGACAGACCGTCAGCTATCGGAGCGGACGGTTGTAGATAGCTTTGATTACAATTTCAGACATATGCGTCGCAATCGGAGATAGTTACGGGGTTTCGAAAAAGCGATGGTTTAATTGGTGCAAATGGCTCTGAGCACTATGGGACTCAACTTCTGAGGTCATTAGTCCTCTAGAACATAGAACTAGTTAAACCTAACTAACTTAAGGACATCACACACATCCATGCCCGATGCAGGATTCGAATCTGCGACCGTAGCGGTCTCGCGGTTCCAGAATGCAGCGCCTAGAACCGCAAGACCACTTCGGCCGGCGATGTTTTAATTATTTTTCTCAGTGTAGAACATGAAGATAAGGGATCCAACACACTTCCCTGGTTTACACACGAAGTTAGTGCTGTGTCTGTCGATGACTCTCCATCCAAGACTGTGTACGAGTTGACGTCGTACTGAGTCAAATGCTTTTCGGAAATCAATAAATACCGTACGTCTTGATCGAAGGCTCCCAATATGTCACGCGAGAAAAGTGCGAGTTGGGTTTCGTATGATCGATGTTTTCGAAATCCCTGCTGCTTGGCTTGTATGTCATTCTTTTCCAGATACCTCATTATAAGTGAATGTAGGCTCTCCCAGGGTCCAATGTTTGAGAAAACGCCTCGGGTTTCTCACCGGATGGCTACGTGACATAATCTGGCAAAGTGTCGATATGTGCGGATACTGTAACATTTACACTATTGGAGTGCCACCTTCAACCTGGCGACGGGCCGTTGTGTACTGTCCGGGAGCCGGACAGGGAGGAAGGTCAGGCTACAGTGGAGAGGGTAAGCGTGTGCTTAGTTCGCACCTCTGTTTGGAATCAACTGAAATACGGGTTCACGACAATCTTGTCAACAGGGTCGGAGGATACCGACTAAGAGTGGCATGTAATCCGACGTTAGCATCACCAGCACCGCCAAATTCGCAAGAAGCGTCTTGAATGCCCACACAGAGATGCGACCGGAGTACCCACTACCCTTACTGCTGCAGCCTCCACTCCCCCCCCCCCCCCCCTCTCACGACAGCCATAGCCGGCTGGACACAACACGTCTGCCTGTTGCGAGGAAGAGGAGGGGACGCGTCACTAGCATAAATGTCACAGAAACCGATCTCGACGTTTCGCCAGAAGATGATGATTATGTCAGTCGTGAAAACGTCTACGACTTTTAGTACTCTCATCTGGCTGTGTACCTCATTATGTCTTAGCTAAAAGTTCGAAGATTCGGCAACAAATGGATGTCAACAATATAGGATGGTAGTTTTATCGTAAAGTCTCCTGGGCGTCAGAATTTACATTTATATTTTTGTAATCCAGAGTGCTAATTTGCCTTGCTAAAACGCCATATCGCAGCGAAAGACCACAGGCTGGAATGGGCGAGCAATATGACAGAGGGTGTCCAGAAGGGACTGTGTAGCGGCGGTCTGTGGGACAGATGCCGGGGTGACCGCTGCAGACAGTGGCCGAGCTCCCAATCAGCTGGGAGGGAGAGTTTTCGCTGCGAGCGCGGCGCGGTGCGTCGGCCAATTTGGTGGCTCGCAGATAAAGCGCCCGGCCCGGCGCACCCCCAGTGGAAATTGCCGCCGTAAAGCGTAGCGGCCCGGGTGGTGGACGGTCGCTGCAGCAAGGGGGTCGCGGGAAGGGGGGGAGGAGAAGTGCGGTTACGGACTGCGCCCCTTCGCCCGCCCCCGCCCCCCCCCCCCCCCCCCGCCGCCACATCGCTCCGCACAGCCCAGGCCGATACGACGCGACGTGCGCAGCGGCTCCAGGGCGTCGCGACGGCTCCCCTCTCAGATTTGGAAATACGCTGCAAGTTGGCTCCCGGCACCGTCCATACTGATAGCGAAGTTTTCAGTATCTCCTCCCGCGCAGTGGCCGTAGTAGTGCGTGCATCAGCCAGCTAGATGAGTCGGCGACCGCCTTTTACCCTCGACCAAGTTCGTGTTATGTTTTCTCGGGGCAACATATTTCTGTCGAGCATCTTCCACAGAACTTCTCAAAAGCCTGTAGAATCTACGGGAAATATTTCTCTGTCACTGAGTAGAATCTAACTACTGTAAAGCGCAAATTCGTTCCTACCAGCTGTTATCTTATAGGGAATTGAAGCACATTAGCTGTAACCAGTTTTATCCGCCCAGTTGTTGGAATCGTGGCGGGCTGCTTTCGCCTTGACTGTGTACTACTATTGCGGGTCTCCTCCAGTACAGTTGAGTGCCTGTATGTGTGGCAACAGCTTGTGTTATTTCCGCGTTCTCGGCAGAAAAGTTTGTTTTTGTATGTCCATCCTTTTGACTGGTGGTCTTGGTGACCACGGCCGTTCACAATTGTAAAAAAATCTTATTTACTGTGTAGCTAGCAGTTTCGGTGCTTCAGTTCGCCATCTTCTGGCCTTAGTTGAAGCTGAAGGCATTATCACGATCCATAAATACGCTGCATCAGTGGCCAACATAACTGGTTTACGAAGATTATCTGTAAAAGTGATATCAACACTCCAACCATCAACCGCCAACAGCTGCAGACTACAAATTTAGCGATAATCCCATAAGCATCAACTAAGCCCTGAACATGGCGCACTGAAGCGCCGAAACTAATACCTACATATCATATAAGATCTTAAGGACGTCTGCAGGCGTTTCATTTGTTTGTGCAATAGAAAACTTCGTGATCGCATTGTGTTGTTGTTGTTGTGGTCTTCAGTCCTGAGACTGGTTTGATGCAGCTCTCCACGCTACTCTATCCTGTGCAAGCTTCTTCATCTCCCAGTACCTACTGCAACCAACATCCTTCTGAATCTGCTTAGTGTATGCATCTCTTGGTCTCCCCCTACGATTTTTACCCTCCACGCTGCCCTCCAATACTAAACTGGTGATCCCTTGATGCCTCAGAACATGTCCTACCAACCGATCCCTTCTTCTGGTCAAGTTGTGCCACAAACTTCTCTTCTCCCCAATCCTATTCAGTACCTCCTCATTAGTTATGTGATCTACCCATCTAATCTTCAGCATTCTTCTGTAGCACCACATTTCGAAAGCTTCTATTCTCTTCTTGTCCAAACTATTTATCGTCCATGTTTCACTTCCATACATGGCTACACTCCATACAAATACTTTCAGAAAAGACTTCCTGACACTTAAATCTATACTCGATGTTAACAAATTTCTCTTCTTCAGAAACGCTTTCCTTGCCATTGCCAGTCTACATTTTATATCCTCTCTACTTCGACCATCATCAGTTATTTTGCTCCCCAAATAACAAAACTCCTTTACTACTTTAAGTGTCTCATTTCCTAATCTAATACCCTCAACATCACCCGACTTAATTCGACTACATTCCATTATCCTCGTTTTGCTTTTGTTGATGTTCATCTTATATCCTCCTTTCAAGACACCATCCATTCCGTTCAACTGCTCTTCCAAGTCCTTTGCTGTCTCTGACAGAATTACAATGTCTTCGGCGAACCTCAAAGTTTTTATTTCTTCTCCATGGATTTTAATACCTACTCCGAATTTTTCTTTTGTTTCCTTTACTGCTTGCTCAATATACAGATTGAATAACATCGGGGAGAGGCTACAACCCTGTCTCACTCCCTTCGCAACCACTGCTTCCCTTTCATGCCCCTCGACTCTTATAACTGCCATCTGGTTTCTGTACAAATTGTAAATAGCCTTTCGCTCCCTGTATTTTACCCCTGCCACCTTTAGAATTTGAAAGAGAGTATTCCAGTCAACATTGTCAAAAGCTTTCTCTAAGTCTACAAATGCTAGAAACGTAGGTTTGCCTTTCCTTAATCTTTCTTCTAAGATAAGTCGTAAGGTCATTATTGCCTCACGTGTTCCAGTATTTCTACGGAATCCAAACTGATCTTCCCCGAGGTCGGCTTCTACTAGTTTTTCCATTCGTCTGTAAAGAATTCGTGTTAGTATTTTGCAGCTGTGGCTTATTAAACTGATTGTTCGGTAATTCTCACATCTGTCAACACCAGCTTTCTTTGGGATTGGAATTATTATATTCTTCTTGAAGTCTGAGGGTATTTCGCCTGTTTCATACATCTTGCTCACCAGATGGTAGAGTTTTGTCAGGACTGGCTCTCCCAAGGCCGTCAGTAGTTCCAATGGAATGTTGTCTACTCCGGGGGCCTTGTTTCGACTCAGGTCTTTCAGTGCTCTGTCAAACTCTTCACGCGGTATCGTATCTCCCATTTCATCTTCATCTACATCCTCTTCCATTTCCATAATATTATCCTCAAGTACATCGCCCTTGTATAGACCCTCTATATACTCCTTCCACCTTTCTGCTTTCCCTTCTTTGCTCGCATTAAAACGGGCATTTCACCTAAAAAGCGGTGAAAAATAGTTCTCCTTCACAAACTCACGTCTATGACTGTTGGCGTGGGAAAAACCTATTGTTTCAATACTAATTAGGGCATATATTGGCACTGCCTCATTATTTCCAAAGAGAAAATCAGATATGAACAAAAACGAAAAACCATTCCTAGAGGTGACAAAAATCTACTTAGAAACAGCAGAATTCATCCTCACAAGATAAGTACGAACTTTCGGAGAGGTTTATTGGCTACTCGGTTAAAACTGCCACTTTAACGTTAGAGTTTACCATCCTGAACCTCTTGCGCATCTAACGGACAACTAATAGATACGTGACTTGACAAATGGATAATATTTATACTAGTAGTAGCAGCGATAATACGTCATACCGAACTCTCGGACATTGCGTCATTGGGGAGAACAGATTTTCTGTTAATAATGCTCCGAACAAATGACCTATTAATTATAGTCGGTAATTTTACTTCTAATCTGAGCAACGAAATCACTGCCGTGACCAACTATACACGAGAAACAGCCTCTCATGACATCTCTGCTGTACTATATCAGCTGTGATCAAATCACAGCGCAAAATTTCAACACCGGGTCGTCGTCATACTACATTTTTCATGTCACTATTGCATATCATTAGGTTATGGATGACCAAGGAAAACGTTATTGCTTGGCGGGAAGAAAACGGCCATTGAGTAGAACCGACAAGTTCCACTATCTCATCACACTGATTTTCAATTATTATTTGCACAATTTAGGCTTCCTTAAAACGTTCTATTTAGAACATTATTTACTGGTACCAGCGAGCATAATTTTTCTTTAACATCACAGTTTAAGCTTAACTTGTCGTAATGTCAAAGCCTACCTTACCGTATGTCCTCTATCAACTACCAATTCAAACACACACTCTCTCAGCACTCATACTCATGGACCAGAACAATCTTATTCTAGTTGACTCCATGACTAATCTCGTCTGATGACATATAAAATCAACAGAAACTAATCTGAAGGTATTTATTTCACTGCTACCGATCTCACTAAAATTTTTAATAATCTACCTTTACTGTGTCCCCACAATGAATTTCAGTCCCAATATACACGTCACTTGCCTAACTATGTACGGATCTAATCTTCTTGTGGTGTTGCAGTTCTTCTTCTTACGTCCGTGCTTGCTGAGAAAATAGGATGAGGAATTCCGCCTAATGCAAGACACCTTTTCAGTTTTGTTTTAGCCAGACAGTGTTTAGCACTTTTTGTGCCATCTTCAGTGGGTTCTTTTTATTCTGATCCTATTGGATATTTATGTTGGTAGCCAGTCTACTACACAGTCTACAACTTCTCATGGCTTTGATGTTGTAATATTTCTCATATGTTGTTGGCGCAGTGAATAGGGTTACTTCTTGATCTATGGTCGCTTGACAACGCTCTTTGTATTGTCACATGGCGCAGTGAATAGGGTTACTTCTTGATCTATGGTCGCTTGACAACGCTCTTTGTATTGTCACATGTGCATACCATAGGTCACTAAATCAGCCAATCCACCTCGCCAGCAACATACGAGAAAACACTACATCAAAGCAATGAGCAGTTGTAGATTGTGTAGCAGACTAGCTACCAACACAAATATCCAACAGCATCATGTAAGTAAGAAAATAAAAATAACCCAAGAGCTGACAGGTGGCAGAATTACCGCGCAATCAACTTAACAGCTCATGCTTTCAAGTTGCTGACGAGAATAGAGAAAACGGGAAAAGAAAATTGAGGATCTCTCAGATAACGATCAGTTGGACTTTAGGAAAGGTAAGGGCACTAGAGAGGCAATTTTGAATTTGCGGTTGATAATGGAAGCAAGAATAAAGAAAAGTCAAGACATGTTCACAGGATTTGTCGACCTGGAAAAAGCGTTCGACAACGTAAAATAGTGCAAGATGTTCGAAATTCTGAGGAAAATAGGGGTAACCTGTAGGGAGAGACGAGTAATAAACAATATGTACAAGAGCCAAGAGGGAATAATAACAGTGGACGGAAAAGAACGAAGTGATCGGATTAAAAAGGGTGTTAGACAGCGATGTAGCCTTTCACCGCTACTGTTCGATCTGTGCATCGAAGCAATGACGGAAATAAAAGAAAGATTCAGGAGAAGTATTAAATTTCAAAGTGAAAGCATATCAATGATACGATTCGCTAATGAAATTGTTATCCTGAGTGAAAGTGAAGAAGAATTACATGCTCTGCTGAATAGAATGAACAATGTAATGAGTACAGAATGTGGCTTGAGAGTAAATCGAAGAAAGACGATAATTATGAGCAGAGGCAGAAATAAGAACGGCGAGAAAGTTAACATTAAGACTGAAGGCACGAAGTAAATGAAGCAAAGGAGCTCTGCTACCTAAGCAGCAAAATAACCAATGGCGGACGGAGCAAGGAGACCATCAAAAGAAGACAAGCACTTCCAAACAGTGCATTCCTGGCCAAGTGGAATCTAGCTGCTAGTATCAAACTCAGGTCTTAATTTGAAGGAGGAATTTCTGAGAATGTGTTTTTGTAGCACAGAAATGTATGGTAGTGAATCATGGACTGTGCGAAAACCGAATCACGAGAGAACCAAAGCATTTGAGATGTGGTGCTACAGAGGAATGTTGAAAATTAAGTGCACTGATAAGGTACGGAATGAGGAGGTTCTGCGCCGAATCGTAGAGGGAAGGAATATGTGGTAGACACTGACAAAGAGAAGGGGCAGGATGATAGTACATATGTTAAGAAACGTGGGAATGTCTTCCATGGTACTAGAGGGAGCTGTAGAGGACAAAATCTGTAGAGGAAGACATAGATTGGAATACATCCAGCATATAATTGAGGACGAAGGTTGTAAGTGCTACTATGAGATGAAGCGGTTAGCACAAAACAGGAATTCGCGGCGGGTCTGACCTAATCAAAAATCTTCGCACGGCTTTCTTAAGTAATATCATCTTACAAAGTAACACACGATAATACCACAACTCTCATCTAGCAGGCACAGTTGTATTATTTCTTAATCACGTCCAACAAAGCTGGACTTTTTGTCTCATCCCAGATTTTTCTGCCTAAAATTGTATCAAAATATCGAAAATCTCTTCCCGTCGGTTTGTCATCGGAGTAGTGAAGCAACTTAAATCACATAACAAAAACAAATCTTCCCGTCCAAATTGTATACCAGGTACGTTCCTTTCGGAATATGCTGATACAATAGCTCCATACCTAACAATCATATAGAAGCGTTCGCTTGATGAAAGATCCGTACCCAAAGACCGAAAAGTTGCACACCAATATTCAAGAAAAGTAGTAGCAGTAATCATCAAAATTACAGGCCCTTATCATTAACGTCGATATGCAACAGGATTTTGGAACATATTGTGTTCGAACATTATGAATTACCTCGAAGAACACGGCCAATTGACACACAGTCAACACCGATTTAGAAAACATCATTCTTGTGAAACACAACTAGCTCTTTCCTCATACGAAGTGTTGAGTGCTATTGACAAGGGATATCAAGTTGATTTTGTGTTTCAAGATTTCCAGAAGGCTTTTAACGCTGTAAGACACGAGCGCCTTCCAGGGAAACTGCGCGTTTATGAAATATCCTCTCATTTTTGTGACTGGAGTCTTGGTTTCCTGTCAGAGAGGTCGCAGTTCGCCGAAATTGATGGAAAGTCATCGAATATAACAAGTGTTTTTTGGCGTTCTCCAAGGTAGTGTCATAGGCCCTTTGCTGTTCCTTCTCCATATAAGCGGTTTAGGAGACAATCTGAGAGGCTGTCTTGGATTGTTTGCAGCTAACACTGTCGATTATCGAATAGTAAACTCATCAGAAGATCAAAACAAATTGAAAAACGTTTTAGAGAAGACTTATGTATGGTGCGAAAATTGGGAGTCGACCCCGAAAAGCGTGACGTCAATACATGAGTGCTAAAAGGAATCCGTTAAACTTCGACTACACCATAAATCAGTCACATATAAAGGCCGTAAAATCAACCAAGTACTCAGGAATTGTAATTACGAACAACTTGAATTGGAAAGAACGCATTCAAAATGTTGTGGGGAAGCCCAAACAGACTGCAATGTCTTTGTAGGACACTTACAAAATGTAACATATCTACTAAAGAGACTGCCTACACTACGCCTGTCCCTCCTCTTTTAGAATAGGTATGGGATGCTTACCAGATAGGATTCACGGAGTGCATCGGAAAAGTCCAAAGAAGCGCAGCAGATATTGTATTATCGCAAAATAGAGGAGAGAGTGTCACTGAAATGATGCAGGATTTGGGGTGGACATCATTTAAAAAAAGGATTTTTTTCGTTGCGTCGGAATCTTCTCACGAAATTTCAATCACCAACTTTCTCCTCCGAATGCGAAAACATTTTTTGACGCCGACCCATAGGGAGAAACCATCACCATAATACAATAAGGGAATTCAAAGCTTGTACGGAAATATATAGGTGTTCTTTCTTTCCGCGTGTTGTACGAGATTGTAATAGTAGAGAATTATTTTGATGGTGGTTAGATGAACTCTCTGTCAGGTACTTAAATGTGTTTTGCAGAGTATCCTTGTAGATGTAGATGTATATGTCATGGCTGCCCGCATCTCGTGGTCGTGCGGTAGCGTTCTCGCTTCCCACGCCCGGGTTCCCGGGTTCGATTCCCGGCGGGGTCAGGGATTTTCTCTGCCTCGTGATGGCTGGGTGTTGTCTGCTGTCCTTAGGTTAGTTAGGTTTAAGTAGTTCTAAGTTCTAGGGGACTTATGACCACAGCAGTTGAGTCCCATAGTGCTCAGAGCCATTTGAACCATTTTGAATATGTCATGGCTGTTGTCCTGAAAATAAGAAACGTCAGTTATAACTGCAGACATAAGTACTTCACATCCATATGTAACACCCCACCCATCACTTATCTTGTTTTTGGCTTGTGTTCACCCCAGCTAATTGATTAACAGATCAACAGAGAGTGCAAAACTGCCGCAAAGAAAGTAATAAGGCCCTGTGACTCCTGATTAAACTGTGGTGGCAGTGTTGACATTAACAGATTCAGAATTGGTTCCTTTTAATTAAAAAGTGGTGCACATTGATGTTATATTCAGCTATTGAACACCAGATGCTAATGTTGAACATAAATTAATTAAGAAAGTGACTTGGGATTTCAACTACTTGCTTGAAAACAGATGCAGTCGAATAGAACAAATTTATTTTAACTCACGACCTTCAATCATTACATTACGTGACTCTCCCAACAGGCAGTGGGAATAAATTGCGTTTACGTGTAGTAAAGCGCGATAAATCAAAATTAATTCCTATCGACTGACCCAGGTGTAATGCGAAGTGCGAGAAGAATTCTACAATACATGGCCCATGAAACCCTCTTGGAAACTTTGCCGACGTGATCCAACAAATTGATCAGTGACCTAACTGAAGCCGGAGCTGGTGCAATATCACCAAATTCAGCATGGCGGGTCGTCGTCGTTGTGCGGACGTCGGCCGGCCTCGTGGTGCTGCAAGGCTGCGCTCGTCTATTCACTCCTAGCTATCTTACTCAGTACATAGCTGAACGCAAACTTTCTATCTCAAAGCTCAATCGTTCCGTTTGCTAAGTCCTAAACTGCAGGGATGCTCACTCTCTCTCAGGCAAGCTGAGTAAAGAACGCCACGTCCGCACTCTAGCAAAATCACTTACGCCAATTGCAGCACAAGTATCGTTAATTATGTGTCGCTTCCTAGCGCCGACCAATGCCTGCTCTGGGAAGTGAACAAATTCCCACTAAATTTCATTTCCTCTCAACTTCTGCTATTTAGTTCCTCCCATACCACCCATCAAGGTTAGCATCTGTATAAAACACAAATTTTTCTGAAATTCTGACTCCCAGGAGAGTACTTCAAATACCTTCATCCTACATGCCTATCGGAGGCCGGCGTACTTCATTCCGTCACTCTTCACCTGATTTACTCCAGACTCTGCGGACCGTGAGGTGCTATCGTCATGAACACGCATATTTCGTCCTCTGTTGACCGCTCCATCGTAGCTTTGCGGGGCTTTCTCGCATGTTTCACAGAAAACGGGACGACGGACATTTATAAACAGGTGTACAAGTTCTCTGTCTGCTTCCTGGTACACCAGCATGGGGTCAACCACACTCCCTCACTGTCACTCATCTGAAGGTAGCTGGAGGCCGCGCCCCGTTACCGCTTTCTCAGAGTTTGAGCCGCCCTAAGCTGCCTATTGTCGCTTCCCTTTGGCGCTCCCCAGCCGCACTCCAACACCCGGCCGTGGTCAACTCTGAATACTTCCCTGGGATAAACTAGCATCCAGTAAAGAAGCATTCCCACAAAGTTTTCACGTCACGTGAATTGCTTTAAAACCATCACCCAACATTAATGATTGCAATATGACCATACTATACCCGCTACAAGATGCATTGTGCCTTGTCAGTCATTTTTGTTCAGCCCTACTGTTCGCTCAACGTGAGTTCCATGATCTTTAATGACTTCATGTAAGGGGCATAGTTCTTGCCATCTTACACATACTGTAATGGGCAGTAAGCACGTGGTAGGTAGTGGAGTGGTGAGACGTTGGATTAGCTAACAAAAATATAATTTTACGACACATTTATTACAGATAAATTTCCTAGAGGGTAAACAAGATCTTAATTACACCTTTAATTGAGAACGTCCACAATGGGCTTAATCAAACAAGCACTACAGAACAAAATTTCAACTTCTCTTTTAAACCTGGAAACTCTCAATTAACCTTAAAGTCCAGAAAATTATTGCGGCTACACACGAAAAAGCTCTTGCAGTGACAACATTTAATAGGAACCGTAATAAAATTGCAAGTTGCTAACAAAATTAAAAACCAGTTAAAAGCTTACACTGCATTTTATTAAATGAACTACTCCCTGAATATCTTAAATAATTAGATAATTACCAACTGTCACAATCTCAGTCACCAAACCTGCCCGTACTCAGCAGGCCCTTATCACTTCAGACGTTTAATGACAAATTTTATCACAGCCCGAATAACTGCAAAAAAATGGTTCAAATGGATCTGAACACAATGGGACGTAACATCTGAGGTCATCAGTCCCCTAGGACTTAGAACTACTTAAACCTAACTATCCTAAGGACACCACACGCATCCATGCCTGAGGCAGGATTCGAACCTGCGACCGTAGCGGTCGCGCTGTTCCAGACTGTAGCCCCTAAAACCTCTCGGCCTCACCAGCCGGCGAATAACTGCAGTTGCTAACAAAATTAAAAACCAGTTAAAAGCTTACACTGCATTTTATTAAATGAACTACTCCCTGAATATCTTAAATAATTAGATAATTACCAACTGTCACAATCTCAGTCACCAAACCTGCCCGTACTCAGCAGGCCCTTATCACTTCAGCCCGAATAACTGCAAAAAAATGGTTCAAATGGATCTGAACACAATGGGACGTAACATCTGAGGTCATCAGTCCCCTAGGACTTAGAACTACTTAAACCTAACTATCCTAAGGACACCACACGCATCCATGCCTGAGGCAGGATTCGAACCTGCGACCGTAGCGGTCGCGCTGTTCCAGACTGTAGCCCCTAAAACCTCTCGGCCTCACCAGCCGGCGAATAACTGCAGTCAACGCGTTATCGCTATCTCTTCCTTTTTACTTTATTAAAAAAAGCGATAAGGCTGGTGGTTTACCCATAAGAATAAAAATTTTCGAAGGAAATTTGTATCAACTCACCATTAAACAAAGGAACTCTCCACAACAAACCAACAAATAGAGCCTGATCCACAGGATGTTCACGACCCAGATGAGAAGTCACTATCGCACTGCCGTATTACAATAGCCATGGTTCCTCCCAAGGTGTGGAGTAGAGTTTCCATCCGTTATACCCCACGCGAGTGAACCCTCTCGCCGCCATGCGCTTCAAACCCCCATGGCATGCTCGATAGGTTCGCCACTCAGTCCGTACCAAGTGCACAATTGCCGCTAGGACTGCACCAGAGCTTACGACGTCTCAACGAATGCCAACCAATCGCGTTTTACTCTGCCAGTCGCTCACAAAGCGAGCATTACTGGGCATCTGTTCCCCTGGTCGCAACCAGAGCTGACCACATCAAACTGCCTCACCACGACTCACATACCAGTCTATAGGAGAATATTAGGACGACAGAGCAAAGTCAATCGTTCAGATTACGAAGTATCACCAGAATTCTGTAATCTGACAGTCCACGAAAGAGACCTCCATCCGGTCGTAAGTAGAGTCATCCTCTTGCAACAGTAGTCATAGTCCAGACTCTCCACTACTTTTTAATTACTTTGGTTTACTTTGGATAAGCATGAGACTGGTCAAAGGTTACAAGTGACCACACATGCGCTATCTATGGTCAACTGCACTTGTCTCCATGCAGACGACACACACATACAATCCGACCATTAATAAATCATAAACGGGTACACATGAGGAGGTAAGGATCGATTGGGATAGGATGGTTCAAATGGCTCTGAGCACTATGGGACTTAACGTCTGAGGTCATCAGTCCCCTAGAACTTAGAACTACTTAAACCTAACTAACCTAAGGACATCACACACATCCATGCCCGAAGCAGGATTCTAACCTGTGACCGTAGCGGTCACGCGGTTCCAAACTGAAGCGCCTAGAACCGCACGGCCACAGATTGGGATAGGACATAAACATTTAAGTCAAAGAATCCACATCGTCAGTCTTCTCTACTTCGATCACCGGTAACCAAGTATTAACTAAATATCTCAAAATAGTGTTCTAACAAGAACAACGATATTAATAATATATGAGGGGTGAAACTGTACCTTCTCAAACGGTACGGCGTAGGCTTCTTAGATGTGCCCAGAAGGCACTGAAGCCAAAAAAGAAGAAGCAATAGTTATTACCTGTCACGAAGGAAAGAAGTTTTGGATGGGCTAAAATAAATAAACTTTGGACCCCGAATGACTGGAAAGTGTATGATGATACAGAGCAAGGTTTATGCTGCCAAGCATCGGTGAGGCAGTGAGAGCTGTGGGTCTTAAACATACTGCAAAATACTCTTAAAACAGAGTTTTTTTGGGATTCTTCACAGAAAGTGAGCCTAATACACTAGTTCTAGTTGACGGCCTAATGAATTCAATGAAATCAGGATTGTGTCGTTAATGCAGACCTTCGCAGACGGTGAAAAACATTTCAACTCTATGTAGCCTCGTGTCACATTTCCAAAGCAGTCAACACTTTAATGGAAGAAAACAACAAGAATGTGAAACTTCCTGGACTGTCGGACCGAGACTAGAACTCGGGACCTCATTCTGAAAACAAGAATGTGCTTCGGTGGCCTAGTAACTCACTAGACTTAAATCACATGCAGTATTTTTTGAGTAGTGCAAGAAGGCTTCTTGGTAAAACGTACTGTTCAACAAAAGAGTCCGTGTTAGTAAATTTGGTAAATGTGTGGCTTCTTGACGACGAACTACGAAACATTTTCCCTTACATGGGTGCCTCTATGCTAAAATATATTCAGAGACTCGTTAAAGTAAAAGCAGGACTCACTAGCTAGAAACTTCATAATTTTCGATTCCGTGGGAATAATTGCGCCCCACGATCCTGATGTAATCCGAGATAGAAAGGTCGGCGTCGCCAGTAATGTCAGCTGTCTGTTTCATAGCATTACAGATCTAGGTTTCAATTGACAGTGCAGATACCATCATTGCGTTGAAAGGAGTCACGTAGCGAGAACGTAATTATAACGACACATTTTCCAGTCTAACTTGAGCATATACATGCATTCAATAAGCTACTAGCTATTTATACATGTACTAATAAATGTGCACAGTCAAAGTTTAATGTTCTTGTCACAATTAATTTGCTCACTTCTAGACAAATTACTTCTTCGTCTATATCTACATCTTCATGATTACTCCGCAGTTCACAATTAAGTATCTGGCAGAATGAGATTTTCACTCTGCAGTGGAGTGTGCGCTGATTTGAAACTTCCTGGCAGATTAAAACTGTGTGCCGGATCGAGACTCGTACTCGGGACCTTTGCTTTTCGCGGGCAAGTGCTCTACCATCTGAACTACACAAGCATGACTCACGCCCCGTCCTGACAGCCTTATTTCTGCCAGTTTCTTGTCTCCTACCTTGCCCACGAAAGGCAAAGGTCCCGAGTTTGAGTCTCGGTCCGGCACACAGTTTCAATCTGCCAGGAAGTTTCAAGTACCTGGCAGACGGTTCATCGAATCACCTTCAAGTTACTTCTCTGCCTTACTACTCTCGAAGAGCCCGCGGGAAAAATAACACTTAAATCTTTTCGCGCGTGCTTTGACTCCTCTTATTTTATTATGATGATTATTTTTCCCTGTGTAGGTGGGCGCAAACAAAATATTTCCATATTCGGAAGAGTAAGTTGGTGATTGAAATTTCATGACTAGATCCTGCCGTAACGAAAATAGTCTGTTTTAATGATTTTTGCCCCAATTCGCGTATCACATCTGTGGCATTCTCTCCCCTGTTTCAGGATAATGCAAAACAAGCTTACCTTCTTTGAAATTTTATGATGCCCTCCGTCAACCCCACCTAATGCGGATCCCACACTGCGCAGCAGTATTCTAGAAGAGGACGGCCAAACGTACTGTAAGTAGTCTCTGTAGTAGGTCTGTTGTATTTTCTAAGTTTTCTGCCAATAAATCGCATTCTCTGGTTTACTTCTTGTGATCGTTTTACATTAAGTTATTGTTCATTGTAATCTCCAAGCATTTAGTAGAATTCACAGTATATTTGTGTGACTTATCGCGTAACTGAAATTTAGCGGATTCCTTTTAGTACTCATGTGGATTATTCCACACTTTTCATTATTTAGAGTCAATTGCCATTTTCACACTAAACAGGTATCTTATATAAACCATTTCCAGTTGGTTTTGATTATCTGATGACTTCTTTCAAGACAGTAAACGATAAGATCATCTACAAACAATCTAGGATGATGCATAAACTGTTTATAAAGATCAGGAGCAGCACAGGGCCTATAACAATTGGAGGACGCCAGATATTACTTGCGCTTTATTCGATGTCTTTCCATCACTTACTCTGACCTGTGACACTTCTGACAGGAAATCACGAATTCAGTGGCATAACTGAGACGTTACTCCGTAGCCACGGAATTTGATTAGAAGTTGCTTGTGAGGAACGTATCAAAATTTTTCCAAATCTAAAAACAGGGAATCAATTTGACATCCTCAGTCGATAGCACTCATAACGTCATGAGAAAAAAGGGTAAGCACTGTTTGACAAGGACAATATTTTCAGAATCTTAGAGTGTTGTCCCTCTAACGCTAACTCTGGAAACAATTCATGCAATATTTTGATAAGATGAGCAGTAAAGACTGTAAACTTGCGCAAAGGAAAATGACCTAGTAGTAAGTCAAGAGGAGACAGTTCAAATGACACGCAGGAAGGGAGAGGAAAAACCACTCAAAGACTGTGTAACTCTATAGAATCAAC
Source organism: Schistocerca nitens (assembly GCF_023898315.1). NCBI lineage: Eukaryota > Metazoa > Arthropoda > Insecta > Orthoptera > Acrididae > Schistocerca > Schistocerca nitens. The sequence goes on along the minus strand of NC_064621.1, from coordinate 474,374,159 downwards.
CACTACAAATAGCAGGGAAACGGAAATACGTGGCAGTTCAGTACAGACAACAGCAACATCCTTCTGTCAAGGAGAGCAGCAGCAGTTGTCATCAAGGCCTTATTCAATTTCCCAAAATAACCAGTGGGGAGAAGAGGAGTTTGTGGCACAACTTGACTAGAAGAAGGGATCGATTGGTAGGACATGTTCTGAGGCATCAAGGGATCACGAATTTAGTACTGGAAGGTAGCGTGGAGGGTAAGAATCGTAGAGGGAGACCAAGAGATGAATACACTAAGCAGATTCAGAAGGATGTAGGCTGCAGTAGGTACTGTGAGATGAAGAGGCTTGCACAGGATAGAGTAGCATGGAGAGCTGCATCAAACCAGTCTCAGGACTGAAGACCACAACAACAACAACTACCAGTGTACCGGCAAGCACAGCGATAACATTATTCGAAGTGGCAGTCGGGTCAGTCGTAACGTATAGAGTAGATATCATCTGGGAAAAACTTAAGATCGCCGTTATGAAAAGAATGGAAAAGTTTAAGACGATGTTCATGAAATAGATGCTTCAAGGGGGAAAAACAGCAGCATCCTGACTTACATATGAACTCCTGAAAGACACTTACTTTATAGACTATATCAGATTACAACAGGGCCTCCCTTCCACAGGACGATATTTAGAACTGACCAACATCGTGGACCGGTGGAAGAACGATTTGGACCTATTGTTCTATAGCACACCAGCCATTCTGAGTGACAGCTGGACGAAAGACTGTAGGAACCAGATTCAATTATCAGCAAGACCCGCAATACACGGATTTCGTCATAAGATATATGTCGATAGCAAATTCCATGTGTTTTCCGCGGACACGTAAGAAAAATGTAACACATTGTAAAGTGTAAGAAGAGAACAAAAGCTACAAACTATTGGAGAGACTTAAAGTAACTTGTACACTAATGGTAACACTGCATCACAGAACAATTTTACTTCTGACATTCAGTAAATTACTATAAAAGAGAGTCTTTATGAGTAATGCAGTGTCTCACACATTTTTATAACGGGTAGTATTGGTCTAAAGTCGAAGAAAAGTTCTGGTCATGATTGGAAATCAGTAAGAGTTGACATCTGGTCGTTGAAGATACGCATTTCACATCCCTCTGTTTATTTACACATGAGATAGGATACACAACGTATGTCGTACTAAATTATTACAATACGCTTGTGTGGACACTTGCGAACGCTAAAGCAGTCATAGAGGTGTGTCATCGGAACCGTCTCAATATATGGGGAAGAGACGTAAAAGCGATAGATTGCTTCATCAAAAATATATGTCCGAGTGATGCAAATGTTATTATCTTTATATAAAGGAAATAAATACCTTCTCAGTTATCTTCAAACCATGAGCTACACCGTTAATTTTTTATCTATGAAATCAGTGAATTTACTCATGCAATTTTTATTGCCTTTGTTTCAGTCACTTCCAGAAATCAAATTAATCACCAAATTAACTAATTTAGTACGATTGCATACTGAACTGCTCGTGTATATCCATGTATCGCCATAACAAAATGAAAACAGTGAAAGGATGGAGGAACATGAATGAGAGAACTGGCGTGTTTGAGTTTACAAAAATAAAGACAAATTTTTATTCATCCTTTTGTAAGTACAATCGAGCTGATAAATCTTAACAAAAAATGAGAAACATAAATCAGATAAGAAAGGCTGCTTGATTGGTAAAGCATTCATTGGGTTGGAAAGTATAAAAGTTCTCCCCTGAAATGATCCCTTTTACAACACAGACAGACCTCGTTTACATGAATCCAGTGTGAGGCCAAATTCTGTTCAAATGGAATCAGTTACAACCAGGTACACCACAAACTATGGTTCACGGGAACAGTGAGCTGTGAAAATCATTTAACAATCCTACGTCGGTGCAGCAGTACTTCACCATTTCACATGGATCCAGGTGTCAGCAGAAAAGAGCACGCTGTGGGCGGGGGGCGGAGCCCGGCGGCAGCTGTTATGTTCTGACGCGTCGACGAATACCGGCAAACCACGCGGACTGGCGTTCTGATTATCAGAATGCGGGAAACTTCCCCGTCAGAGCCCTGAAATGCCGGCAGATATTAGTGTAATGTGTACCCATTCGCTGGTCTGGCCAGATCAATTTGACTCACAGGCACGACGGCGTTTGCTGGATTTGTCAAACGTCAGCCGGACGTCTCAGGTCGAATAAGTTCATCCTCGTGACACACGATACGTCAGAGATAATTTGCAGTTCCACTGTTGATATAGTTATGAACTGCCACTGGTTCTCAGTCCACCACAAGTTTCACTCACCAGAGAAAGACCTGAAGTTCTCCACCAGGGGAGGACCAGAAGATCAAGAAGGCAAACAATCACAATCACCTTGAACCAAGCCTCGTACATGAGCCGAATTAGCAGAAAAAACCAGCCTCCACGTTGTATAAACACCGAACTGTTCTCCACTCATTGAACCTCCCCTCTTGACTGTTCTGCTGGCCTCGTAGCCAATACACAGACAGCACTGAGGTAACCGTGCTTGAGGAGAAAGCGCCTGGTTTGCATATCCTGAGGAGAGCCAATCAATGACTCAAAATCACTCTTGTCTGGAAAAAGAAGATTTTACACTAGTGAAACGTCGTTCTCACGGTAAGTAAGGCCATGTTTTGGCAAAAAAGGTTTACCTGGACGAGACCTCAGAGCCTCATTTATGAAGAGATCTAATCTTTCCAGGCTGACCATTTCAAATTTCTGAAAGAAGGCACTTAAGCTTCACAGGCAGTTTTTTTTTTCGCTCGCTAAAATAACCTGGCAGCTTCCTGGAGTCGGGGGAGTTACAGTCTTGCCTCCACAAAACACGTGAACCAGCCACTCTGATCATATCGTCCCAGCTTCTAACAAGCGAATGCGTATCGTTTTATGACCGTCCCACCGTTTGCATAAAAGGTCATTTTACAGCAATGTCTGTTAAATGGTTTCCTCCATCCACTTTCTGCTATATGGCTGCCTCCCTGACAGACTGTCGCCTGCCTCAGGCAAAATGTTTTGCGTGCTGGCGCACTCCTGCTCCGACTCTGAGTGGGAAGAGTGGAGGGACATGGCCCAAGGTTAGTTAGTTAGTTAGTTTCATGTATCATTTTGCATGATAAATCATCATGAAGTTTAGAAAGTTATTTTACATTCATTTTGCAAATTAATTTGTACATCTATTTGTACCGTACTCCAAACATCACCATATACTTAATTTTCCCCCCAAAATGAAAACAAGATACACAGAGTGAGTTAGCAATTCTACCCACCGCCTTTTACACATTACAAACATAGAAAATCTTCTATGGAATAGTAGCAGTTGACAAATGGTTCAAATGGCTCTGAGCACTATGGGACTTAACATCTATGGTCATCAGTCCCCTAGAACTTAGAACTACTTAAACCTAACTAACCTAAGGACATCACACAACACCCAGTCATCACGAGGCAGAGAAAATCCCTAACCCCGCCGGGAATCGAACCCGGGAACCCGGGCGTGGGAAGCGAGAACGCTACCGCACGACCACGAGCTGCACAGTTGTCAAGGAGAAACTTTTTCAATTCTATTTCAAGTTTTACCTTGCTGTCTCTTAGACATTTTATGTCACTTGGTAAGTGATCAAAAATTTTTGTTGCAGCGCTGTACACCTCTTTCCGTGCTAAAGACGACAAGACAACCTTACTGTTGGGTACGAAAGTCATTTTTTCTTCTAGTATTGTAATTATCTATCTTATTGTTCCTTTTGAACTGTAGTGGATTATTTACAAAAATTTTCATGAGGGAATAAATACACTGCGAAACAGAATGCCCAAGTCCTTAAACAGATGTCTGCAAGATGATCAGAGGTGAGAACCACATATTATTCTTACAGCACGTTTTTGGGCAATGAAAACCTCCTTTCTTAAAGATGAGTTACCCTAGAACATTATCCCATATGACATTACTGAATGAAAATAAGCAAAACACCGCGTGATCAAAACGTCAGTATAAATTTGAAAACATAATAAACCACGGAATAATGTAGATAGAGAGGTAAAAATTTACACACATGCTTGGAATGACATGGGGTTTTATTAGAACCAAGAAAAGAACAAAGTTCACAAAATGTCCGGCAGATAGAGCTGGACAGCAAAACGTCAGTGACTGCGCATGACAATCGTGTATAAAAGAAGCTGTAATGAGAGAGAGAATCAGATGCGCCAGCAGTTGCAGCATGTTGACGTTACCTGAAAAGGCGCTTTTAGTGAGGTTGTATTATCAGAATGGGGAATGTCCTAGTTCAGCGTTACGATCCTATCGCCATAGGAAGGGTATTCGAACGGGTAAAGGTCCGTTGACAAATGCAGCTGTGGCGAGAATGATTTCGAAGTTCGAAGCCACGGGTTGTTGAGACGATAGACCCCGTAGTGGCCTTTCGAGCACAAGGCATAATGCTGCTGAGACAGTTCAGGAAGATATGGAGACTGTAGCAGGTTCGTCTATGCACGGGGAAGTCAGCGCTCGAGCAGTCGCACATCGCACCGGCATTCGATACACTACTGTTTGGTTGGCACTGAGGCTTACCCTCCGATGCTATCCGTACAAAATCCATCGGCATCATGAACTCACTGGACTCGCATTCTGGAGGACGACGGTTCAATCCCGCGTCCGGCCTTCGTGATTTAGGTTTTCCGTGATTTCCCTAAATCGCTCCAGGCAAATGCCGGGTTGGTTCCTTTGAAAGGGCACGGCCGACTTCCTTCCCCGTCCTTCCCTAATCCGATGAGACCGATGACCTCGCTGTTTGGTCTCTTCTCCCAAACAATCCAATCCACCATGAAGTGTTACCTGGCGATCTAGTGAAGCGGAGGGCATTTGCGGGTGTGGGCGTTTCAAAAGATGGCGGAAGATGACGATTGGTTGAGTAACGTGTTGGGGACCGACGAAGGTCATTTCAAGCTCCGAGGGTCTGTCAAACCCACAACTGCAAAATTCGGGCTACCGAAAATCCTAGAACTGTCGTGGAAACTCAATTGTACCACAATAGAGGCACGGTATGGGTTGGATTTACCACATCTACCGTTATCGGGCCTTTTTTCTTCGAGGAAATGTGTGATTCTGGTTTTATAACTGCTACCATGACGGGTGAGAGGTACGCCGGTATGTTACAGAATCGCATCATCCCCAGCCTGGCTGATAAACACCTGCTCGAACGTACGATGTTTATGCAGGATGGCGCTCCACCCCATATTGCTAGACGCGTGAAAGATCTCTTGCGCGAGTCGTTTGGTGATGATCGTTTGCTGAGCCGCCACTTTCGTCATGCTTGGCCTCCCAGTTCCCCAGACCTCAGTACGTGCGATTATTGGCTTTGGGGTTACATGAAGTCGCAAGTGAATCGTGATCGATCGACATCTCCAGGGATGCTGAAAGACAACATGTGACGCCTATGCTTCACCAAAACTCCGGACATGCTTTTCAGTGCTGTTCACAGTATTATTCCTCGACTACAGCTATTGTTGAGGAATGATGGCGAACATATTGAGCATTTCCTGTAAAGAACATCATCTTTGCTTTGTCTTACTTTGTTATGCTAATTATTGCTATTCTGATCAGATGAAGCGCCATCTGTCGGACTTTTTTGAACTTTTGTATTTTTTATTTCTAATAAAAGCCCATGTCATCCCAAGCATGTGTGTCAATTTGTGTCTCTCTATCTACATTATTCCGTGATTTATTCAGCTTTCAAATTTATACTGACTTTTGGATCACCTGGTATGTCAACGTACTGATTTCTCTCTCCCCAGAATTTCCTGTAATTGTAAGTGGAAATGTGAGTGTATTAAGTTGTTTTAAGAGTTCCAAAATGTTTTTTTTTCAATTTAAATTCTCATTAATATGAATCCTTAAGACTGTTGAAGTTTCCACCTTATGTATTATTTCATCACCATGTGTTACACTTATCGCTGGTGCAGTACCCTCAGAGGTGCAAAACTATGTATGATGTGTCTTTGTGAAATTCAGGGTGAGACTATTCGCAGAAAACCAGTCATTCATACTTTTGAGAACTTTGTTCAGCATTTCTTCCATTTTTGTATGTATACTGGTAGTGATTACTATACTGGTGTCATCTGCAAAAAGAACTAATTCTGCTTGTTGTACATGAGACGGTAGATCATTTACATATATGAGAAACAGTAGTGGACCTAAGATTGAGCCTTGGGGAACCCCTCTCGTCATATCTCCCCAGTCAGAATTACGTTCCTGGTTTCTGTTGGTAGAATTAGTACTAACTACAACTTAGTGCTTTCTTTTGGTTAGATATGACATGATCCATCGGTTGGCTATACTATCAATCCCATAAAACCTCAATTTATCTAGAAATACACTGTGGTTCACACAATCAAATGCTTTGGATAGGCCACAGAAAATACCTACCGGTGCTATTTTGTTATTTAATACCTGTAACAACTGGTGTGTGAACTCACGTACAGTTCTCAGAGTGCTGCTTCCCCGAATCAATCGCACAGCCATGTCGTTGAACACAACATTTATGGCCCACAATCCATTTTCCCCCCTCTTCTCCGTCGTCTCCACTACCATGTCTTGGGTACAAGTTCTCTGAAAGCTACACATGCAGTTATAAGAATATTCTCTTCAGAATTTCCTCATGCAAAAAGGTCAAGAGGCCGCACATACTAAATATAGAATTGGGGAACGTGGAGATCACGTCCTCAAGTACGCATATCTAACTGACTAAGTACTTAAAATGAGAGAGTGGCTTGCCGCCTTTCAGATGACAATGTCAGACGCGCTTTAATAACGAGATTAACACTTGCTGTTGGTCATCAATTTAGGCTCGAGGAATTATCAGCGCATTTGGGGAATGTTACCCTTGAAGAAAGACACAACGTGAAAAGGAACTAAAAAATGTTGTAATTTAATCTCAAAGATACAAGAAGAAATTTGTTCGACTGTCATACCAGAGGAATACTCTATAAAACTTTTTTATCATTGAGAGACAAAGAACTAATTTCGAGATTCTTTTATTACTTCTAGTATTAACTACCTTTTTGTTCTGATGTGCTGGCGTAAAGACGTACTGTATAGTCTCATGTCTATGTGTGTGTTAAATGAAGGTGTTAAATGATGAAAAATGTGTTTTATAATTTCTGTCAAGCTCAGGACCAAATCCCATACCAATGGAGTACAAATTATTCTGTTAATTCGAGAAGGCGAATTTTAGATGGAGGCGACGATCTTTACGACGGCGCTGCTCAACAATAGAGGTACATGATTGTGCTCACTACTTTCCTTTGGTGGCCGCTAAGATTAATTTCGATGTTTTTTTGCCGAGACATTCAGAACCTGCAATCTTCCTTTTCGTATAAAAATAGGAGTCCGATTGAAAAAGAAATATTCTTAAATTTAAATAATTGCAATTCTTTTACCCAGGCCACGGGGAATGATAGAAACTACGTGCCTCTACCCTGATTGTACGTTCGCAATCTCCAAGTGTGCTACGACGTAATTATTTTACACAAAAAAGTTATAGTAGATCTTTCTCATCAGATCGCAACCACTCGTACGCGAATGTATGTACCCTCTGAATGTGTCTAGTCAGTCGTGCGCTTTGTTCTAAAGCTTTTCTGTTAATATTCTGTGGATTCCATCTCCGCAATTAATTTTTGTTGATGCCGCAAATCGCACTTCACGCGAAGTATTTATTAAGCAAGTTTCAGGCTCCATTTAATGTCAAAAAATTCCGAAGTACGGCTGACTAAGCAAACCGCTACAGTAATTTCATATCTCTACAACTACAATATCAAAAGACGCTAACAAAAAAAAACAAAAACAATAACAGAAAGAGAGTATGTTACGGTGGCGACCGAGTGCCATGACGATTATTTCAGTAAAAATCGGTAGAAAATTTAGTTGAAATATTTAAGCCATTTTTGCCATCCATTATTGCTATTATAACTCATTGTTTCTGTTGCATTTTACGCGAGCTGCGTACCAAAAAAGAAAAAGCACATAGAAATTACCAATTTTTGAGAGAAAAGTGTTGGACCATTTAATGTTAATTCTTCTGACTACAAAACCGTCCGAAAAAACACGTAAGGTAAGAGCAGCAGCACTACTACGCTTTAGTTGAAAGTAAATGTGGGATTGTTTTTTTTTTTTATTTTTTCGACACCCACTGCGTAGAACGCATCAGTTCCTTTTTTCCCAATTCTTGTCCATTTTTACGCAAAAATTGCAATAGTTCATTTGATATTATACGTAAATGCATCACAAGATGGCGGACAAAATTTATTAATTGCGCGCGAAAAAGAAAAGAGTCATTTGTCAGTCTTCTGTTTTGCCAGAGACATATTTTACTACGTGAATTTCCAAGGACGAGCGCAAAGCTCAAATGGCTCTGAGCACTATGGGACTCAACTGCTGAGGTCATTAGTCCCCTAGAACTTAGAACTAGTTAAACCTAACTAACCTAAGGACATCACAAACATCCATGCCCGAGGCAGGATTCGAACCTGCGACCGTAGCGGTCTTGCGGTTCCAGACTGCAGCGCCTTTAACCGCACGGCCACTTCGGCCAGCGAGCGCAAAGCCATCTGTGATTTATTTACGTGTAGTACGAGCTGTAGTGATAGTGAAGTTCGCCTGCACGCTGTTCTGAGTTGTGAATCGGCATTGTGAAACTCAGATCTCAAACCAAAACCATGGATAGTTCGTCAGATGAGGAAACCATAGTCCAACCTTTACATAACCTTGAGGCAGAAAGTACTGCGAATACTGAAAACAGAGTCGTAGCGACCGGCAGTGCGCAGTCGCAAGCGACGGGCGACAACGTGTCGACTACAGAAACAGACACGAATACTGACAATAAACAAGACCCAGTAGAACCAGACCTCATGCGCATGTTTAGAGAGATGCAGACGAATTTAATGTCACAGTTTTCAGCTCACGTTACAGCTCAGGTAGGTACTGTTAACACTCGTGTAGAACATGTTGCAGCACAAATGCACACTCACACAGAAAATGTTACAGCACAAATGCACGCTCACACAGAGAACGTTACACCACAAATGCACGCTCACACAGAAAATGTCACCACGCAGATAGATAATGTTGCAACACAAATAGGTACTGTAAATACGCGTGTAGAACATATTACGACACAAATGGACAAAATAGAAAATGACATGAAGAACCTGACCGACATGCAAAACAACCTGACGACTCAACTGACCCAGTTAAGAAGAGAGATAGCGGATCAAGTGATAGAGGTAGTACGCGAAGATTTAAATTACATGAGCCAAGACATTGACAACTTAAATTCCACAGTTAAGGATATGTCAGAACAGATCCGTACCTTAACCGAAAATTTTGAAGCTATGAGTTTACAGCAGACCGATCTTAGTGTCAAAATGCAGGAGGCTGTAGACCAAGTTGATGACATAACGAAACAGCAGTTTGACGAATTTTTAGAGGAAAAAGACAAACATATCAACCATACTTTAGAGACAGAACTAAAAAAAGCAATAACTCATACTGTAGAACGAGTGTACACTACCCAGAACACGTCCGTAACCAAACTACAGACTGACCTAGCTCAGTTACAAAAGACTCTGACACAGGACTTACCTGACTGGAAAAAAACATGTAGAAGAGCAACTAAAGAGTAAACACCCTACACAGAACGAGAGAGAGCAGCCAGAAGTGGAATTTGATGACAGACGCACAGGTAAGAGTGACGATGCGCCAAACAGTTATCTTTATCCCGATGTACCCGTGTTTTCACCTAACCAAGGTCGTAACAGTAACCGACATTACCGCGACGACCGAGAGAGACACCAGACAACCGAACCAACTTTGCCGGCTGTTCTGTTAGAGGAAAGCCTTATAAAACACAGGCAGTTCCAAGTGTTTATCCCAGAAAAAAAATCCGTCCACCCGGTAATTTTTATAGAGTCATTTAAGAAACGGTTGCCTAAGACCTGGTCTGAAAAGAAAAAAATACAGTATGTAACTGGATATATACAAGGCGATGGTGCCCTATGTGCAATGGAACTGTCGGAAAACTGTCAGACTTTAGAACAATTTGAAGGTGCATTTTTATCTAAGTATTGGTATGAAAGAGGAAGCCGTCTGGTAGAGTTTTGCACAGAGCATAACTTAATCATAGCTAACACTTGGTTCAAGAATCATGAAAGAAGGCTGTATACATGGAAGAATCCTGGAGATACTGACAGGTTTCAGATAGATTATATAATGGTAAGACAGAGATTAAGTAAGCAGGTTTTAAATCGTAAGACATTTCCAGGGGCAGATGTGGACTCTGACCACAAGCTATTGGTTATGAACTGTAGGTTAAAACTGAAGAAACTGCAAAAAGGTGGGAATTTAAGAAGATGGGACCTGGATAAACTGAAAGAACCAGAGCTTGTACAGAGATTCAGGGAGAGCATGAGGGAACAATGGACAGGAATGGGGGAAAGAAGTACAGTAGAAGAAGAAAAGGTAGTTGTGAGGGATGAAGTAGTGAAGGCAGCAGAGGATCAAGTAGCTGAAAAGACGAGGGCTAGTAGAACTCCTTGGGTAACGGAAGAAATATTGAACTTAATTGACGAAAGGATAAAATATAAAATTGCAGTAAATGAAGCAGGCAAAAAGGAATACAGACGTCTGAAAAATGAGCTCGACAGGAAGTGCAAAATGGCGAAGCAGGGATGGCTAGAGGACAAATGTAAGGATGTAGAGGCTTATCTCACTAGGGGTAAGATAGATACTGCCTACAGGAAAATTAAAGAGACCTTTGGAGAAAAGAGAACCACTGATATGAATATCAAGAGCTCAGATGGAAACCCAGTTCTAAGCAAAGAAGGGAAAGCAGAAAGGTCGAAGAAGTATATAGAGGGTCTATTCAAGGGCGATGTAATTGAGGACAATATTATGTAAACGGAAGAGGATGTAAATGAAGATGAAATGAGAGATACGATACTGCGTGAAGAGATTGACAGAGCACTGAAAGACCCGAGTCGAAACAAGGCCCCGGGAGTAGACAACATTCCATTAGAACTACTGATGGCCTTTGGAGAGCCAGTCCTGACAAAACTCTACCATCTGGTGAGCAAGATGTATGAGACAGGCGAAATACCCTTAGACTTCAAGAAGAATATAATAATTACAATCCCAAAGGAAGCAGGTGTTGACAGATGTGAAAATTACCGAAATCTCAGTTTAATAAGTCACAGCTGCAAAATACTAACGCGAATTCTTTACAGACGAATGGAAAAACTGGTAGAAGCCGACCTCGGGGAAGATCAGCTTGGATTCCGTAGAAATATTGGAACACGTGAGGCAATACTGACCTTACGACTTATCTTAGAAGAAAGATTAAGGAAGCAAACCTACGTTTCTAGCATTTGTAGACTTAGAGAAAGCTTTCGACAATGTTGACTGGAATACTCTCTTTCAAATTCTGAAGATGGCAGGGGTAAAATACAGGGAGCGAAAGGCTATTTACAATTTGTACAGAAACCAGATGGCAGTTATAAGAGTCGAGGGGCATGAAAGGGAAGCAGTGGTTGGGAAGGGACTGAGACAGGGTTGTCGCCTCTCCTCGATGTTATTCAATCTGTATATTGAACAAGCAGTAAAGGAAACAAAAGAAAAATTCGGAGTAGGTATTAAAATCCATGGAGAAGAAATAAAAACTTTGAGGTTCGCCGATGACATTGTCATTCTATCAGAGACAGCAAAGGACTTGGAAGAGCAGTTGAACGGAATGGGCAGTGTCTTGAAAGGAGGATATAAGATGAACATCAACAAAAGCAAAACGAGGATAATGGAATGTAGTCGAATTAAGTCGGTTGATGCTGAGGGAATTAGATTAGGAAATGAGACACTTAAAGTAGTAAAGGAGTTTTGCTATTTGGGGAGCAAAACAACTGATGATGGTCGAAGTAGAGAAGATATAAAATGTAGACTGGCAATGGTAAGGAAAGCGTTTCTGTAGAAGTGAAATTTGTTAACATGGAGTATAGATTTAAGTGTCAGGAAGTCGTTTCTGAAAGTGTTTGTATGGAGTGTAGCCAAAGGCTATTTACAATTTGTACAGAAACCAGATGGCAGTTATAAGAGTCGAGGGGCATGAAAGGGAAGCAGTGGTTGGGAAGGGACTGAGACAGGGTTGTCGCCTCTCCTCGATGTTATTCAATCTGTATATTGAACAAGCAGTAAAGGAAACAAAAGAAAAATTCGGAGTAGGTATTAAAATCCATGGAGAAGAAATAAAAACTTTGAGGTTCGCCGATGACATTGTCATTCTATCAGAGACAGCAAAGGACTTGGAAGAGCAGTTGAACGGAATGGGCAGTGTCTTGAAAGGAGGATATAAGATGAACATCAACAAAAGCAAAACGTTGTCATTTGACTGCCCCTCATACATAACGTTCCTATACAGACAGCGGAGTTTCACTTGGACTACATACGGCTTGTACATTCGCATACAGCCAGTCATTCTTCAAGTGATTATTGATTAATGAAACTGGACGAAAGTTAAACTTACTGTATGACAACCCTCCTTTTACACAGATTTTACAGCGCATTACGGATCGCAGAAGTACACTTTTTGGAGTGTAGCCATGTATGGAAGTGAAACGTGGACGATAAATAGTTAGGACAAGAAGAGAATAGAAGCTTTCGAAATGTGGTGCTACAGAAGAATGCTGAAGATTAGATGGGTGGATCACATAACTAATGAGGAAGTATTGAATAGAATTGGGGAGAAGAGGAGTATGTGGCACAACTTGACAAAAAGAAGGGACCGGTTGGTAGGACATGTTCTGAGGCATCAAGGGATCACAAATTTAGCATTGGAGGGCAGCGTGGGGGGGGTAAAAATCGTAGAGGGAGACCAAGAGATGAATACACTGAGCAGATTCAGAAGGATGTGGGTTGCAGTAAGTACTGGGAGATGAAGAAGCTTGTACAGGATAGGGTAGCATGGAGAGCTGCATCAAACCTGTCTCAGGACTGAAGACCACAACAACAACAACATTGGTCACAAAGTGTACAAGAGAGATTAAGGAAAGCTTTGTTCAACTCGGAGCAATAGAATCCAAAATTTGGATCACTCCAGAAGTATTTTGAAAAATACTTAAATAAAACGTGGTTCTGGGACGAGCCCGTCATACACACATACGTACTGCCCATCCTGAAGGCAAAATTACCGTTCAGTATCTGAGAAAAATTAGTACAAGTACCAGAGAGCTATCTCGAATATTTCCTATCTGTATTAGAGTCTATTGATTTAATTAATGAGGATGCCAGGCAAAATCAAGCCCACCAAAGCAATTTTCGTGGCAGTGGTAGCAACCAGCCTGCGCAACGGCAGCCGCATTTCGGCGTCAACAATGTAGCGTGCGTGGCTGAGTCGCCACTGGCTTTTGTCGATCGCGCCCCGACAGCACAGACGCCAGGCCCGAGTTCGGGAGGAAATTACGGCAACAGCTACAACCAGACCTATCATCCACAGTACAATAGAAAAAGAAAAAACCGTGATAGGAATTTTTCTGGTTATTCCGATGACCGAAAACGTAACTGGAACAGAAATGGCAATAGGAACCTGTGGGGAAACAGTTACAATAATTTCGAACCTGAATTTAGCCGCAACCACATGGGGGATCATCAAAGTAGGCAGTGGCAATATCCAGTTAACAGCCACGCCTATCAATCTCAAACGCTAGGTGACAATATGCCGCTAAACTCAGGGCAAAACCACGACAGGAATACTCAGCTAAGGAACAACACGTCAGGGGTAAATATAATTGAAGTCGCAAACGAAACACAAACAGATGTGAACCGCGGAGCGTTAAACTAAGCATGGCCTCATTATGCTCCCCAATCTTGGCCATAGGTAGTCGTGGGGGCGATCCATACTGTCATGATAGTAAATTATGATAAATAGCTACATGGTGTTACCAGATTTGCAGTCAGAGCAACGGTTTTACTTAAAACTCACGCGAAATCTTCCTTGTTAGCTAAGAAAAACGCTAAGTGCCAAATAAAATATACTGGTCCGTACGTAATTGTACATATTCCGCACGACGGATGTTATTTACTTGCATAACCTCACAATGGCAAGATCAAAGGACTGTATGCACACAAAGACTTAAGAAAATTCTACTATAATTAAGAATCACACGCCATACCTATTAATGCACACGTATAAAATAAGTTACTGTGAAAAAGAGAACGAACACGATTAGGACAAAGAAAGTACATTTTATGCAGCTAAGTGAATAAGAACTTTTCACTATTATTGTTTACATTTGTCAGTGAAAGTGGACGCAAGACACAGGTAAGCTAGGACATACGCGCCAGTTGGTGACTAGCGATGTTTAACACGAAGTGTACTTGTAAGTTTTGACGGAATGTTTTTGTTTGGTCACAGTAGTATTTTAGTATTAAGTTTATATACGGAGGTATCTGGAGCGAACAATTAGCACAGACCTCGGAACAATATAGATCTAAGTTTTTTTTATGCCATTTGTGTATCAAAGCAGTAAGGTACAGGATAAGTTACAGAAAAATATTGGACTCCCTAAGGTACAAAGGACAAATGTGTGACGCAAGTACACTATAGGTTGCTGAGAAAGTATTGTGTGTTTCTGACGTATCCACACCACGAAGTTTTATCTATAAATGTATCACATGGAAAATGATGTTAATTTTTTTTGGATGCTGCAATTATAAAAATGACTTCTAGCTGTTAATGAAAGTTTAGCGTACTATATATCATACGCACAGTAACCTAATCTAAGGAAAGTGCAACTAACGATAGGATTCATGAATAACAACTTGTGTGACCTTACTGTCATACAGATGATTTTTTTTCAACTTTATATACATGTTTGAATGCAAGTACGATGTTGAGATACGATTAGTGAATGTTAACTGAGGCAAACATAACACCGTCTCTTATAACAAAATAAAGGAGTATGTACAAGGTAAGTTACAGTAAACCAACTAGCCGAAAAAAAATGAGGTAACGCCGAAACAATCAATTATTTACAGGTGGCGCTCGGCGAGACACTGTGAGACTTCAATCAGCGGAGAAAAGCCACTACGTTCCATTAATGTCACTATGACTGACGATTGACGTAATAAAACATTACCAAGATCACTGAGAAATACACTACGTGACACTAAGTAACGCCAGAGGATTTTAATACTCTATTTTTTACAGTATGAAAATACTAAGGATGTATGCTGACTTTAGAGGGATGCAGTACACTTATTTTTTTGCTATGTTTATATTTTTTCCAATCTAAGCAGAAGATATTTGATGGAAGGAAAAAGTAACACAAACATGAACACAAAGAAACACTATATACACAAGCACAGACTTTAGAGGCAGTAGCGCACAGCAGCCAAGCTTCATTATCAATCTGTTGTTTGTACTACCTAGCAATTTAAGTATAGTGATTTATTTATGTATGTATTTTCTTATTTTTTAATTATTTGTTTGTTTATGATGTGTGTACCATGCGTTGTTACAAACTTGGGTGACGAAAGGATAAAAAAAAAAATTCCCCCCCCCACATAGTAACTCGCGGGTAGAAAATGAACAGATTTTGCCTCATTTGGAGACAACTTCTAAAAAACACTTACAGCGCGTTCATGTCCTAGTGTCGTCACTTCAATACATAAGTGCATCAGCAGTACGACATAAACTTAGAAAGCGCTGTTGTTCTCAAGCGTGTTCTCCTATGCTCTATGAGATGTCAGGCAGTGTCACGACCGCGAAATGTAGTATAGGAGGCACGTACTCTCTGAGATTACAATCTCCTACCAATTTATGTGCCGGCCGCGGTGGTCTCGCGGTTCTAGGCGCGCAGTCCGGAACCGGCTGACTGCTACGGTCGCAGGTTCGAATCCTGCCTCGGGCATGGATGTGTGTGATGTCCTTAGGTTAGTTAGGTTTAAGTAGTTCTAAGTTCTAGGGGACTTATGACCACAGCAGTTGAGTCCCATAGTGCTCAGAGCCATTTGAACCAATTTATGTGATAAAATGTTGTGAGCAAAAAGTACGCCGACATAGTTCCGTATAGAAGCACAGGAAAAAATAACGAACGTGGGCATTTATCATAAAATACAAGCTAGTGGTATCATGAGCTACAGTTTTGTTTCTGAACGAACTGGATAATGAACAGGACAGTGTATATTTACTCAGTGACAATGAGTTATTCAGTGTGAGCTATACGCAAATAGACAAGTGAAAATACGTTTCATATCACAAACCTTTTTCTTCGAGGTAAAAGAGATGTAGTGAATCGAGGAAGCCTGCTACGGTACGAGTGTAAGTGCACTATATAGGCCAGTGTGCCGTTGCAAGCCAAATAGTGAATTGCAGTACTTACCTTTTGTGCAGTAAATCACCCAGTGGTCCCTTCCCACAGCCAAGGTGTACGGTAAGTTGAAACAAGCGCGGTTGGTTTTTCGCGAACTCTGCGAACACTGCACGAGACACTGAAAAGTATGTACCGGGACGTGCGGCATCGCTTTACGGCTGTGGGCCCACGCAACTGCTGAGCTCCAAACGGCACGCAGCGCACCATCAAACTGATTGTTGCGTCTGCAGTTACGCGCATCTGACGCATTATTGGCTAACGGCGTAACATATGAGGACAATTTAAATGCAATGCAATATCTACGTTTAAATTGACACCCAACAAAGTGCCAAGACATGTAGAAAAACAGTTCCCTGACACATCTGACTACCACAGCTCATGATTCACGTCCCACGTTACCTTTGAACAACGCCTGTGTCCCAGCTATCTTGTCCACCCAAAATATCTCTGGAACAATAACAGCTATTGGAAAACGACTTTCACCGGTATCAATGTAGGGCTGGGGGCCCATGAATATACATATTTGGAAACATTCTAAAACGAAAGCATATGTGTTTTTTAACACAAACGTATGTTTTTTAAAGGGACCTCCTATATTTTTTCTTCAGCAATCCATAGCATGACAAAGCACATACACAATGGCGTTCATTGCATCGCAACACTCCCATTACATCCCGAGATATTAGGACGCGAAGTTGACGCTTGAAACACCCGGCATGCGCTGCTAGCGCACGTCCTGAGGCTCAGGCGTGAACCCCATGCTGCCCGTAATCGCGATGTGATTGACATGCGTAATCACACTTCCAAACTTATCAAGAGGTCCGAAACGAATAATACGGTCTGCTGCCATCCTGCATTAACGTCGTATATTCCAACAGGTATTTATCCAATAGGCTAGGGGTGATGCGGTTCTGTAACATATCTGTGTAACGCAACGTTAGTCACAAAGTTAACTTAGCTTATCGTTAATCCGTTACTAAAAAGGTAATGCCGTTCAACGTTAAAACTTTACTTTACTGTAGATCTAGCGCAAGTGACAGTTAGTCATTCACTCGTAATAGTAAAATTCATGTTGTTGGTTTTAGTGAAACGTGCAAGTGGACTAAAAGTTTTACCGTTGTTTAGGTAAAAATGTTTTGATTTGGGAAGTTCAGGTAGGACATAGAAGATGAATGTAAACATGTTTAACCAAATAGTTTTATTATCACATAATTATCAATGTTATGTTTATCTAATGTGTTAAATAACAAATTGTTGCAAACAAATGTTTCTTAACATCACTGGGTAAAATGGCCTTTGTAGAAACTTCCACTGTGATATCAGCACTACATACTAAACATAGCGTTCACATCTCATGCTCAAAATGATGCCCATTGGCTTGCATACATAGGGTCACTCTACGGATGAAGGATGCCCTACTTCGTGCTACTGTTTCCTCTTTGATGGCTGTAGAAGCATCAATAATGCGTTGCTTCATGTCCTCTGGTGTTGTTGGTTCATGTTGGCTAACAGCATCCTTCACTGCTCCCCCAAGGAAATAAACCAGCGGTGTAAGGTCCGGAGATCGTGCAGGCCACCTAACTGGGCCACCTCGTCCAATCCACCTACCAGGGAACTTAGGGTTCAGAAGTCGTCGTGCTCGTAAGGCTTTATGTGCAGGGCATCCGACATGCTGATACCACATGACCATTCTCCGGTTCAGAGGTACGGTGTCCAAGAGAACAGGAAGATTGTGTCGTATAAATCTGGAGTATTGTCTGCCATTTTGGATGCCATTTATAAAGAAAGGTCCGATAATGGTATCTCCAATAATCCCACACCAAACATTAACTTTCCTCGGACGTTGATGCTCTACCTTACGGAGCCATTGTCATATTGACAATTCCTTTGTTGAAGAATGATGCCTCGTCGGTAAAGAGAACATCTGCAAAAAAATTTGGATTAGTCAGAAGTTTTTGCTGAGCCCACCGACAAAATGTTACCCTATTGCGGAAGTCATTTCCATGAAGATCCTGGTGTAAATGAACATGGTAAGGATGAAATTTATGACGTTGAAGAATACGCTGTGCACTTGATTTCGACACACCAACTTCACGTTTAATTTGACGTGTGCTGATTTGAGGATTCACAGCTATGGTAGCGAGAACAGCAACTTCAGCCCGTCCATCTATGCATGTTCTAGGACGATGTCGAGGTCTTGGATTTAAGCTTCCCGTTCACGTCGACGAGATGTGAGACGACCAAACATCCGGCGCGAAGGCGATGGCTTGTCAGGGAATCGTCTTCTGTACAGTCGTTCTGCCTGAACAGCATTTCGTCCACCTACAACAGGGTACAGTACAGGTATGTAGAGTAGGGTAAAAAACAGCCATCTTAACGTAATAATCATAATGTTCGCTAACAGTACTATCAACAAACAAGCAATCTCATAACGTATTTCCCGTCAACGTACATTCTCCATAGATCAGCAGCATTGCTACCATATCTTCATGTGTGTACTGTAGGGAAGCAGCCTACTCACGCCGTAGTAAATTCCCATCAGTCTTTTCATTGAGTGCCAGCCAGTCTGCTGTAACTAGCTCTCACGTCATAAATGTTGCGCAATACTTTAAAAATCAAGCTGTAGGTAGGCTGTTTAGGTTTTTTTACTGGTAACGCCACCTCTGTATGAAAATCACTGGCTGTGCTGTGTGCAGTCTGTGGCTGCTTTGCATTGTTGTAATACTCGCCATTGTAGTGTTAGGCAGCTGGCTGTGAACAGCGCATAGCGTTGGGCAGTTGGAGGTGAGCCGCCAGCAGTGGTGGATGTGGGGACGTTTCAAAGCAAATAACCTAAGACATTTCTAGCATGTCAGGAGTAATACTAAATTAATGTGTGTTGAATATCAGTTCGATAACTTTAGCCATTTTCGAAATTTGGACGTTTTTCTGTAAAAATCATTGGCGCAACAGAAAAGAGCTAGAGACTTCAAAATTTATAATCAGATTCCTTTTTCACAAATATTTAATAGAAACAGTCTTCTGGATCTCACAATTTAAGGTTTTAGTTGAAATTCAATATTTTCTGGTTTTTGTCTTAAAACTTAAGGAAGCAAGATAGATTAAGTAGGCTAATAAATAAGGCTAGGGTGTTTATATTTCAGTAGAATGGAGATCCGCTATAACTATGACGATGTGAAAAGTTTCATTTGAATACCTATAAAACTATAGCGATAGCGTATCTCCAAAGGGCCAGTTCAGAGCTCGTCTACTGCGTGCAGTGTAATTAAATTAATTCTCTCGCCCAAAATATCTAACTTAGCCACGTCAAACTTTTGTTATGATTACTTTCCTGTGTGCTGAATGCACATTTAAATTGAGAGCTTCATCGGCCACCAGCAAAAGAAGCTATGATTTATTCAATAACTTAAAGTGGTGCACTACTAGCCCAGCGGCTAGTCGGGAGAGCTGATTTGATCAGGCGTTCCCTTAGCCGTCCGCACCGCGGCTTTATATATAAGAACGCTGCGCGAGGAAGCAAGGCCTCAGTTCTCTCCAGACGCTGAATAGCACGCCATCGGTGTCGGGAGTCGCGTCGCGTCGGTATCATTGCTACAAACAGCCTCGGATGCCGTATTAAGTTACTCGAGATACGCTTAACCATGAAATCATTTCGAGTGAAGTGTTAATTCTGGGTTGACTTTAATTATCGATCTTCAGTTTGCGTATTGTATTTTCACGTGCCGCCGCGGGACTAACATTCTACCATTATTTAGCGTGGCGTTTGATGAACCTAATCATCAAATTATGGCGAGCATTCATTTAAATATTTAACTTGGACGGTTATAGTGGCATCAGTGCATTAGACTCTGAACTGCTCTGTTAGTTAGATTGTGTGGATTCTTTTGTTTTCATCTGTGACTTTTAGAATACAGAACGTCTTTTTTTTCACGACCGTTTTTGATTATAAATCCCGGACAATCTCCTAATTCCTCAGAGCTATAAGCTGCAGCTGTAAGTGTGTTTCTCAGATGAAGTGGGCACTAGGAATTCTAATTACAGGCTTCACGTTTTGCTAATCACTTTCTGGTTGCCAATATTGTAGTTAGAGAGCCAGTGTTGAGAACGGCGAAGGACAGCATAAATAATAGGAATATTTAACAACAATAATTCCACCCGCCGCCGCACATATGGTTAAACGGCAGGGAAATGCAGTGTTTCAACATGCAAACATTTATAAAACAACATTATTCCAACCGCCGCCCCACAAGTGGTGCATCGGCCGGGAAATAAACTGAGTAAAAGTGAAAGTGATTTTTAACTATTCGGATCCGCGAGTGAAATGCGACACGCAACTGAGCATAGAACAGTGAATGTGTTACGTGTGCATGTGGACGACGCAATTGGATTAACAACGCATCTGGATTGACGAAGCTGGCACTGAGTCTAGCGGCGCTGCCGGCATCGCGAGAAGCCAGTTTCGCCGCACCGCAGTCATCCGGCAGGAGCAGCTGGAGCTGCGCCTGCAGTTGAGGGCCACGCAAACACACAACAGCCTTCGGAGTACCGTCTGCAATTCAGCGAGCTGCGTCGCATCAGTAATCCTGGTACGCCACGCCGGCAACGCCATACATCGTGCAGAAGGAACTAAGTTAAGTGAAAAGCTGTTAAAAATTTTACTAACCTGCACTAAAAGACTGTCGGCGATGGAACCGCCAATAGAAACTGAGGTTAAACTTATATCAGAACTTATGTCTGTTGAGGAAACTGTAAATCCAGACAACGGTTCAAGTGTAAATATTCATGAAAATAGTAATGTTAAAGTGAAATATGAAGTATTGTCTTCTGACAGTAGTGTGGGAAGGGGCAATGATTCAATAATAGAGACCCCTGTAGTAAAGCAGAAAGCAGAAATTGTTAATTTGTTGGATGATAGTTTCTCTGCTGAATTAAAAATGAATCAGTCAACAGAGGTGGTAGAGTTTAAGAAGGAGAAGTTAAATATGACTGATCAAAAAGAAGTTTTGCTTAGTTTTGATGATTCTGGTGTTGGAGCTAGTTTTTCGTCACCTGAGTGTTATAAAAAGCCAGCTAGTGAGCAACTCAAAGATGCTGGGGCTATTGCTTTGAATGTTATATTACAAGCAATAGCTGCCAGTAATGCAAAAATGTCAGCCAGTAATGCTAGAATGACAATTGAATTAAAGTCTGAAATAAGTGAACAAGTCAAAAACAGTAATGCTGAATTAAAGTCTGAAATAAGTGAACAGGTCAAAAGCAGTAATGCTGAATTAAAATGTGATATAATTGAGGTAAATAACAGGATTGTGGCCAGCCAAACAAATTTTAATAAACGATTGGAGGTAATGGACGATACCTTCAAGGCTGGTTGCAATAAGTTGAAAGAGGATCTAGACAGTTTGAATTATAAAATTTGCTTACAATCATGAGGATATTAAGAAAAAGGTTGCTCAACAATTTTCTGAAATGTATAAAACAGTAAAATCTGAAGTTGCTGAGGTTCGCAAAGACTTCCAAATGGAAGATGCGAAGCTGGAGCACAAGTTAACAGAAAAGATCGAGGCGGAATCTGAACTGTGCTCAGATAGGTTTAAAGATGTTAATATAAAAGTAAACATATGTCAAGCAGAAGTAGACGCAATCAAAACTGATAATACTCATATTGTGCAAAGAGTAGATAATGTTGAAATGAGAGTAGAAAATATTAGTACTAACATTGCTAACATTGAGAGTAAAGTAGCTTCAGTAACTTCTGGTAATGGTAGTATGCAACAAATTGTAGCTGCAAACGCCGCTTTTATCGGGTGTCGGCAGTTCTTGCGGTTCGATCCAGATAAAAATATCCACCTGCTAGATTTCTGGAACGATTTTGCAGATGTAATTCCACCAACTTGGTCTGAACGAGAGAAAATCTCATTTGTTAGAAGCCATTTAGCAGGTGACGCCATGCGTTGGTCAGCTGATGTTATGTTGAAATGTAAAACATTAGCAGAATTTAAAACAGCTTTCATTAATGAGTATTGGTCTAGCAATAAGCAAAATGAAGTTTTGAGAGAATTGTGGAGTGGAAAACGCTTCAATATGGGCAAGGAATCTATTAAAGAGTTTGCCAGGTCATGGATCTCACGTTTGTCACATTTGGGCGAAAAGCTAAAACTGGAAATGATTATACTAGGTCTTGAAGCCAAACTGCCATGGTATTGGCAAACTAGAATTATATCTGCCCCTAGAGACAATCTGGATCGTTTCATTGAATATTTGGAACGTGTAGAACGTGTTGCTGCCAATGAGGAGCAAGCACGTAATAACAGAAATACTAATAACAATAGTAGTAATTTTAGGAACGAGCAAAATGGCAATGTAAACATCAGAACAGTAGGTGTTCGCCATCCTAAGAGAGGTAGGAATTGGAGAAATGATTATCAGAACCAACAATGGCATCCAAATGATAATAATTTTGTTCCAAACAAAATTATGCAGGTAAACAACAGTACGGAAAGCAATGCTGTGCCAGTTAACTATAATAAAAATAAAGGAAACAGTAGTAGGCTGAGGCAGGAAAACTAGTTCCCGTCTATGAGGATACTGGCGCTCACCAGGCGGTTACTTTTCCTAAGGCAGTAGTTACGGGAATTGGTAAGACAGATCAGAATACTCAGACTGAACATGTGGATGAAGAGTCGGTAGCACCTAAGAATACAACAGAAATATTAGATCACTCACAGTATTTGATAGATAACCGTGTTAGCGACGCTTTCTAAGTGGGAAGAGAAAGAGAAGGCGCAGAAGTGTAACGATAGGGAGGAGCTACAAAATACTGAATTGTCAGGTGAAGAAGCAGAAGAAATTCATGCTTATATTTACGATGAGGATGATGTGCTCTTATCTAAAGTGCCTGTGCAGGATGTTGATACTGTACTAATAGATTTAGGACAGGAGATAAGTGAGAATGTACAGGGTAGCCTGTTGGGGGTCGATGAACCCAGTAGCTGTGACCAGTTGTCACTTGAGAAGGAACCCGACGATAATGGTGAAAGTGGTTTAGCTGTAACTAGTGTTATGCCCGGTCTGGAGGCGCAGAATCGCTCAGACTACAGTAATTTGGGTCATGTTCAGCAAACTAAATGTAATGAAGTCGTGCGGTGTTTCGATTTGAAATTAATAGACCGACTGGAAAAGGCAGCTGAAAATATAATTCAGGAAACCCCTACACACTGTGACCTAAATGTAATGAAGACAGATGTCAATCACTTTAGTTGGAGACAAATCCAAAAGGAACTATTGGATGAGTTTGAGGAACCACCTGTACAACCTAGAATAAGCCACCCTATAATAATAGTGAATATGTTGGGTATCAATGTACGTTGTCTCTTAGACAGTGGAAGTGAAGTGAGTGCGATATCTCAGTCCTTCTTTGATGCATTACCTGGTAAAGACAAGCTTACAATAATGAGGGTATCAGGACTAAGAATAATTGGTGCTACTGGCAAAGTGTCAAAAACGGTAAAGCAAGAAGCTTTGCTGCCCTTTAACATCAATGGTAATTTAATTGGTCATCCATGCTTAATTGTAAACAATCTCAGTATTGAGGTTTTAATTGGCATAGATTTCTTGTCAAAATATCAGAGTGTTGTTGACTTTGAAAGAAGCCAGTTAAAAATGGTCTTGCCAATAACCAGAGTAATTACAGTACCTTTTAGTGATAAACATGTAGTAACTAATGATGAAACTTGGGAGCTGCCTATACGAGTTCTGAAAAATAGGATATATTGGGACGAAAGTGTTAATCTTAGTAACAGTAAGCTAAACACAGAAGAAGAAGAAGCAATTATTTTGGACAAAATAAAAGCTAAATTGCAGGAAATCGATAAAACTTCCGCTAATCAGAAGGAAGAATTGAGACAGGTTCTAAAAAAGCATCATCAAGTATTTTCAGATCGACGTGGCGTGGTCAAAGGTTATGAATGAATGCTGTAGGGAGGAGGTTGTTCTGTAACCTCTACACAGTGTGGCAGCTGTGCAGTCCCAGCTGTGTGAGTTCTTCTTTGCATTTCAGGTCTCACTCATTCTTCATCTTTCCTATCCACCAAAATTTCGGCGCTTACTCTCTAATACAAAAACTTTCCGTCATGGCTATCAAGCCATGAGTTCTGTAACCATTCTATCCACCGATTAAAAAAAAAAATACCTGATATGACAAACCTAGCAGTGACATAAACAATAGAGAAGTATGACGTACTTAAGATACAAATGTATTTGAGTAACAATTATGTATAGAACCATGGTAATATTATAAGTACAAAGTTGTTGTTTTATTGGAAATGGTCGCACAATAATATTTTAAAAAGATGTACAAATTCGTGTTCTAGCAGGATCGGAAGTGGCAGTGAAACCTATTGTATGCTGTAGAGCTAACTAATTAATAGTAAGAGAGATTGCTTAGTGTTATGAGAAATATGCAGATAATTTGTAAGAATAAACTCACCTTTTGTAGCAAGGAATGGCAGTGTAATAGAATTGAACAGTGTTTGTGGTTGAGACGTGAAGGACACGTCCCTGAAGTATTTATAAGATTGGAGCTGGCCATTATTTTTGGTGTAGTGTGTGACAGGACACACCTACATGTATTGAGGTTATGAGTTGGAGGCGTGAATGCGACCATAGGTGCCCTTATGTTAGATGAGACAGAGCAGCTCATGGTGTCCTATAGGTTCAAGGAATTTAGCATTACGCTCGTCCATAATTACTTGATGCACTTTAGTGGTAGGTCGAGAGAGACTACCCGTGGTTTCAGCATCCGATCGAGTGGAAATGGATTGCCACATGAGCAAGCTGATCAGCTGCAATACACTAAATATATGAAATAAATGTGCTATCCTATGCTTTAAATGTTAATAGAGTGAGTATTAAATAAGTACATACACTAGCAACATAATTGAATAACATAATGACAGACGTGAAACATTTTTAGCTCAGCATAAATACACTTTGATGAAGTAAGTACATAATTGCAGATGTGGAACTGACACAACAGCAGAGGACCAATAAATGGATTTAGTAGTCAACTACACGTAGTGTGTTTTGAACACTCAGAATTGTACTATTACCAAAAGTTACTCACATGTACAAAGAAGCTGAGAAAACAACTACTAATCAAATATACTCATACTATCTCTAAGAATAAGGTAATCAAAGATGAGTCAGCTAAGTGAATAAAATACAAATGTATCAAGGATGTACCGAGCATTGGTTCAGTGTTCCGGCCCAGAAATAATAAATTAAATTAAATATGATTCATGATTGTATGCCTTGAGCATAAATTTTCTCTAGTAGGTGACTAACGGCGTTTTGAGCCATTTGCTTACCGATTTTATGACAATTAAGTAACTGTGAGAGTAAAATAGAAAAAGTTCTGTTAACTTTGTTCCAGCAACATATTAATGGATAAAATGTATATATCCCCATTTCATTGTGACCCACACTTAGATGTTAAGTGAACAGAGTCTGAGGCACTCTTTTTGTTTGTTCTACAGGACAAACCAGATAATGGCAGCCTGGTAGCTGCATGAAAGCGTGGAGTGACTTGGACACAACTCACAGTGACCCCCTCCCCTTTCCCTATGTAAATTAGAGTGAACGTGAAGGACGCACACCATAGCAACTTCCCCTCCTCTACCCTTGTGAATGGAAGTGTAGGACGCCAGCCAAAGCGGCTATAACCACGTGTGTAAAAATGATTTGTGAAATTTTCTTTCAGGTTTAGAAAAGACTGCTAAGAGATAATCAACTGTTTATGTATCATGTTATTTTCTTTGAATTTGTGTATATATAAATATATTTAATGGATTTAAGATATTCATAATTTTACATATTTTTATGTGTTTGTTTGTCTAAGGCAATATGTATGCCAAAGTGTTTCATTGATTTTGCTTGGATTTTGAGAAATAATATTGCTTGAGAGGCAGTGAAAATGCCCGCAATTTAAATAACTAATGTAGGTAATCAGTTTTCTTTTAATGATTCTACATGTTTACATTTCAATTTTAAATTTTCATAGGAAGTTAAACTGTACTCTTGCTTCCCTTTTTGTAATTAAATTTTTTTTATTCATTCATTAACATTCAAAAACAAAAATATTTAAGTAGAGGGTGATGTAGTAAATTCCCATCAGTCTTTTCATTGTGTGCCAGCCAGTCTGCTGTAACTAGCTCTCACGTCATAAATGTTGCGCAATACTTTAAAAATCAAGCAAATAACCTAAGACATTGCTAGCATGTCAGGAGTAATACTAAATTAATGTGTGTTGAATATCAGTTCGATAACTTTAGCCATTTTCGAAATTTGGACGTTTTTCTGTAAAAATCATTGGCGCAACAGAAAAGAGCTAGAGACTTCAAAATTTATAATCAGATTCCTTTTTCACAAATATTTAATAGAAACAGTCTTCTGGATCTCACAATTTAAGATTTTAGTTGAAATTCAATATTTTCTGGTTTTTGTCTTAAAACTTAAGGAAGCAAGATAGATTAAGTAGGCTAATAAATAAGGCTAGGGTGTTTATATTTCAGTAGAATGGAGATCCGCTATAACTATGACGATGTGAAAAGTTTCATTTGAATACCTATAAAACTATAGCGATAGCGTATCTCCAAAGGGCCAGTTCAGAGCTCGTCTACTGCGTGCAGTGTAATTAAATTAATTCTCTCGCCCAAAATATCTAACTTAGCCACGTCAAACTTTTGTTATGATTACTTTCCTGTGTGCTGAATGCACATTTAAATTGAGAGCTTCATCGGCCATCAGCAAAAGAAGCTATGATTTATTCAATAACTTAAAGTGGTGCATTACTAGCCCAGCGGCTAGTCGAGAGAGCCGATTTGATCAGGCGTTCCCTTAGCCGTCCGCACCGCGGCTTTATATATAAGAACGCTGCGCGAGGAAGCAAGGCCCCAGTTCTCTCCAGACGCTGAATAGCACGCCATCGGTGTCGGGAGTCGCGTCGCGTCAGTATCATTGCTACAAACAGCCTCGGACAGTTATAGTGGCATCAGCGCATTAGACTCTGAACTGCTCTGTTAGTTAGATTGTGTGGATTCTTTTGTTTTCATCTGTGACTTTCAGAATACAGAACTTTTTTTTTTCACGACCGTTTTTGATTATAAATCCCGGAAAATCTCCTAATTCCTCAGAGCTATAAGCTGCAGCTATAAGTGTGTTTCTCAGATGAAGTGGGCACTAGGAATTCTAATTACAGGCTTCACGTTTTGCTAACCACTTTCTGGTTGCCAATAATGTAGTTAGAGAGCCAGTGTTGAGAACGGCGGACGACAGCATAAATAATAGGAACATTTAACAACAATAATTCCACCCGCCGCCACACATATGGTTAAACGGCAGGGAAATGCAGTGTTTCAACATGCAAACATTTATAAAACATCATTATTCCAACCGTCGCCGCACAGTACATTATACTGTACAATATAAGTTCCTCAACACAACGTTTATTCACAATGTGTACTACCTCCGTGCCATCACTAGATTACTCTGATGCACGACTACACTGGCAAGCGGTGTACTGCACGCCAAACCAACAACAAATGTGATGCTCGAAGGGTGGTGGAGTACAGGAGTTTGCATGGGTCGCAAATCATAAACAAGGCGAAGTGGTAACTGTGGCAGTAGTGGGAACTACGTTGGACACTTGACTAGATAGAGCCAGGCCCTGCGCGACAGGCACAATGGGTCATATAAAGCATTAGATAAACCTTATTTTAGGTGTGCAGGATAAATAAGACAACCTGACGGGTGTACACCGATCGGTACTGATTCATATTGTGTACGTAGATACGTAAAACGTGCAAGAGGGAAACCATTATGTGCTTATGAGAGTTGATGGCAGCAGACCGTATTATTCGTTTCAGACCTCTTGATAAGTATGGAGGTGTGATTACACATGTTAATCACATCGCGATTACGGGCAGCGTGGGGTTCACGCCTGAGCCTCAGGACGTGCGCTAGCAGCGCATGTCGGGTGTTTCAAGCGTCAACTTCGCGTCCTAATATCTCGGGATGTAATGGGAGTATTGCGATGCAATGAACGCCATTGTGTATGTGCTTTGTCATGCTATGGATTGCTGAAGAAAAAAGTAGGAAGTCCATTTAAAAAACATAAGTTTGTGTTAAAAAATACATCTTTCCTTTTAGAATGTTTCCAAATATGTATATTCATGGGCCCCAGCCCTACATCGATACCGGTGAAAATCGTTTTCCAATAGCTGTTATTGTTCCAGAGATATTTTGGGTGGACAAGATAGCTGGGACACCCTGTATATATATTAGTATTAACTACTAATCCATGTGAATTTTTATTTGTTACATGTTTATATTACCCATGACAAGACAATAGTAAAATGCGAAAAGGATGTCACTAAGCAGATCCTGGTGTAGAAGAGGGAAGCAGTGGAAAGCACAAGCAACTCTAAGCAAGAACTAACTAGCCCTACACCCTAGATCCGTACACTCCAATAAATATGTGACTTTCCTGTAATTTTTTTTTTACTCAAGAGACAAAGACTTATGAAAAATGAATTTTATTGTCAACATGCGAACGAGAAGGCTTTTTAGACGGCGATATATTATGTATAAAATAATGTAATACCCTTGTATAATACAATGTACAAAGAGATAATAATTTTGTGTATACTGTACGACATAAAAAAGAACGAAAAGTAGAGAAAGAAGGTAAAAGGAGTATGTAACAATTCTGTGTATAATTATCCAGATGTGATGATTTTATGTGAAATACGATGTAAAGACTATGTAACAGATTTTGTGTATATAGTATGTAAGTTTGTGTGTTTTACGTGTGTTCTGTATATTCTAATGTATATGTTTTGTCCTTATTGCCTTGTGTCAGAACTGGCATCAAAACCATGGTTGTAGAATGAAGATATGGGAAGAAAGACACTGACAGTACAGTTCCATTACGTGTGTATAACACTAAAGTGTTAAGTGTTTGGGTTCATTGCCCGGAAAATTGACATTTCTTAGGACAATTCGCTCAAGGGGGCGATGAAAAGGAACAAAAAAATGTTGTAATTTAATCTCAAAGATACAAGAAGAAAATTTGTTCGACTGTCATACAAGAGGAATACTCAAAGAAACTTTTTTATCATTGAGAGACAAAGGACTAATTTCGAGATTCTTTTATTACTTCTAATATTAACTACCTTTTTGTTCTGATGTGCTGGCGTGAAAACGTACTGTATAGATTCATGTCTATGTGTGTATTAAATGAAGGTGTTAAATGATGAAAAATGTGTTTTATAACTTCTGTCAAGATCAGGCCTAAATTCCATACCAATGGAGTACAAATTATTCTGTTAATTCGAGAAGGCGAATTTTAGATGGAGACGACGATCTTTACGACTCGCTGCTCAACAATAGAGATACGTGATTGTGCTCACTACTTCCCTTTGGTGGCCGCTAAGATTAATTTCGATGTGTTTTTGGCGAGACATTCAGAACCTGCAATCTTCCTTTTCGTATAAAAATAGGAGTCCGATTGAAATGAAATATTCTTAAATTTAAATAATTGCAGTTCTTTTATCCAGGCCACGGGGAATGATAGAAACTACGTGCCTCTACCTGATTGTACGTTCGCAATCTCCAAGTATGTTACGACGTAATTATTTTACACAAAAAAATTGTAATAGATCTTTCGCATCAGATCGCAACCACTCGTACGCGAATGTACGTACCCTCTGAATGTGTCTAGTCAGTCATGCGCATTGTTCTAAAGCTTTTCTGTTAATATTCTGTGGATTGCATCTCCGCAATTAATTTTTGTTTATGCCGCAAATCGCACTTCACGCGAAGTATTTATTAAGCAAGTTTCAGGCTCCATTTAATGTCAAAAAATTCCGAAGTACGGCTGACTAAGCAAACCGCTACAATAATTTCATATCTCTACAACTACAATAACAAAAAACAATAAAAAAAACAATAACGGAAAGAGGGTACTTTACAAACTGGATGCCACCCCAATTGGTACAGTTCATGCAACAGTGGCCCAGTGCAGCATGTCATGAGCAATGGATTGTTCGTGGAAGCATTGCCTGCACATTCACCAGAATTGAAACCATAGTATTTCTCGCTTTGGTGACATTTAATGTTATTGGTGTAATGATAATTAAACCGAAACCCTTAGCTGCCGACAGGTGTTGTTGATATTCATCAATGGGGACAGCTGAAAATGTGTGCCCCGACCGGGACTCGATCCCGGGATCTCCTGCTTACATGGCAGATGGTCTGTCCATCTGAGCCACCGAGAGCACAGAGGATAGTGCGACTGCAGGGACTTATCCCTTGCACGATTCCCGTGAGACCCACATTCACAACTATCCATAACCTACATTCGTAGTGTTCCTAATAGATATTTGCCCATTCACTCATTACTCGCTCCAGACTAAGCTGACGAGTCCCGTAAGAGTTCGGGCAAACCATGTGCATTCGCACAGAGGAAGGTCAATGGCCGGGTAGCCTTTAACTATATTAAGTTGTTATCTGTTCCCAAAAGAACCGATGCCACTGATGACCGTGCAGCTTCTCTAGAATGAAATGATAATTTAATCGAAACCCTTAGCTGCCGGCAGGTGTTGTTGCTATACATCAATGGGGACAGCTGGAAATACACTCCTGGAAATTGAAATAAGAACACCGTGAATTCATTGTCCCAGGAAGGGGAAACTTTATTGATACATTCCTGGGGTCAGATACATCACATGATCACACTGACAGAACCACAGGCACATAGACACAGGCAACAGAGCATGCACAATGTCGGCACTAGTACAGTGTATATCCACCTTTCGCAGCAATGCAGGCTGCTATTCTCCCATGGAGACGATCGTAGAGATGCTGGATGTAGTCCTGTGGAACGGCTTGCCATGCCATTTCCACCTGGCGCCTCAGTTGGACCAGCGTTCGTGCTGGACGTGCAGACCGCGTGAGACGACGCTTCATCCAGTCCCAAATATGCTCAATGGGGGACAGATCCGGAGATCTTGCTGGCCAGGGTAGTTGACTTACACCTTCTAGAGCACGTTGGGTGGCACGGGATACATGCGGACGTGCATTGTCCTGTTGGAACAGCAAGTTCCCTTGCCGGTCTAGGAATGGTAGAACGATGGGTTCGATGACGGTTTGGATGTACCGTGCACTATTCAGTGTCCCCTCGACGATCACCAGTGGTGTACGGCCAGTGTAGGAGATCGCTCCCCACACCATGATGCCGGGTGTTGGCCCTGTGTGCCTCGGTCGTATGCAGTCCTGATTGTGGCGCTCACCTGCACGGCGCCAAACACGCATACGACCATCATTGGCACCGAGGCAGAAGCGACTCTCATCGCTGAAGACGACACGTCTCCATTCGTCCCTCCATTCACGCCTGTCGCGACACCACTGGAGGCGGGCTGCACGATGTTGGGGCGTGAGCGGAAGACGGCCTAACGGTGTGCGGGACCGTAGCCCAGCTTCATGGAGACGGTTGCGAATGGTCCTCGCCGATACCCCAGGAGCAACAGTGTCCCTAATTTGCTGGGAAGTGGCGGTGCGGTCCCCTACGGCACTGCGTAGGATCCTACGGTCTTGGCGTGCATCCGTGCGTCGCTGCGGTCCGGTCCCAGGTCGACGGACACGTGCACCTTCCGCCGACCACTGGCGACAACATCGATGTACTGTGGAGACCTCACGCCCCACGTGTTGAGCAATTCGGCGGTACGTCCACCCGGCCTCCCGCATGCCCACTATACGCCCTCGCTCAAAGTCCGTCAACTGCACATGCGGTTCACGTCCACGCTGTCGCGACATGCTACCAGTGTTAAAGACTGCGATGGAGCTCCGTATGCCACGGCAAACTGGCTGACACTGACGGCGGCGGTGCACAAATGCTGCGCAGCTAGCGCCATTCGACGGCCAACACCGCGGTTCCTGGTGTGTCCGCTGTGCCGTGCGTGTGAACATTGCTTGTACAGCCCTCTCGCAGTGTCCGGAGCAAGTATGGTGGGTCTGACACACCGGTGTCAATGTGTTCTTTTTTCCATTTCCAGGAGTGTATGTGCCCCGACCGGGATCTCCTGTTTACATGGCAGACGCTCTGTCCATCTGAAGCGTGCAAGGAATAAGTCCCTGCAGTCGCATTGTAAGTAGGCTGTTTAGGTTTTGTTTTGGTAACGCCACCTCTGTATGAAAATCACTGGCTGTGCCGTGTGCAGTCTGTGGCTGCTTTGCATTGTTGTAATACTCAACCATTGTAGTGTTAGGCAGCTGGCTGTGAACAGCGCGTAGCGCTGGGCAGTTGGAGGTGTGCCGCCAGCAGTGGTGGATGTGGGGAGAGAGATGGCGCAGTTTTGTAATTTGTCATGATATCAAGGTAAATACATTGTTTGTTCTCTATTAATATCTTTCATTTGCTAACTATCCCTATCAATAGTTAGTGCCTTCCATAGTTTGAATCTTTTATTTAGCTG
This sequence comes from Schistocerca nitens, assembly GCF_023898315.1. NCBI lineage: Eukaryota > Metazoa > Arthropoda > Insecta > Orthoptera > Acrididae > Schistocerca > Schistocerca nitens. The sequence goes on along the minus strand of NC_064621.1, from coordinate 474,341,187 downwards.
GCAGTAGTGGCGCTCGCTGTATTGCAGTAGCTTGAGCAGCGAAGATTTTTGTGAGGTAAGTGATTTGTGAAAGAGATAGTTTAATGTTAGTCAGGGCCATTCTCTTCTAGAGATTTTGAAAGTCAGATTGCGTTGCGTTAACAAAATATTGTGTGTGGAAAGTCAGATTGCGTTGCGCTATAAATATTGTGTGTCAGGTTAAGGACAGTCGTGTATATTGTTCAAAAGGGGACGTTTCATATGTCGACCCTTAGCCTAGGATACCTCACTGGAATCTTCTGATTTGTTCTTCTAGTTTGTGTAATTAGTGTAGATTTTGTTTATTGCTAGCGCGTAATTGTAGAGGATTTCCTTTGTAGTTGCAGTTTTTCATTGTTGTACAGTAAAACAGGTGTGGCATGCATGTAGATTTGCACCAAGTATTTCGCAGCTGCAATTAACTAGATATTATTTTCAGTGTTATGTTAATGTGTTCTCTTATTTTTGCTCTTCAAATTGAGTTTTTCTGTGTTGTCGTGTGAAATACTGTGACAATAATGGCGTGTGAAAAACGTAACACTAGGCTCCAAAGTAAATTGAGAAATGACAGTGAAGACGAAAACAATATGTTAGCGCCGCAGAATAATGAATTAACTAATGTTAATAGTAGTAATTTGGTAATTGCGCATAGGGAAATGGAGCGGGTTTCAAACAATGGCGTGGACAGTGAAACAATTAGTGGAGAGGGAAGCATTATCGATCGATCGGTCGGCAATAGCTCGGCTCAGGAATCCGAAATGACGCGACACGATCTCGCAAATACTGTAGATTCAGGTTTTGGATCCTCACCGTTTTCTCAAATAAGTCAAGACACATTTTCTGCTTGTCAAAATGTGAATGTTTCCGGTGCAAATTCACTGCCGAAAAGCACTGAGGAACATGTTCCAGACACCAGTGCATTGTTATTACAATTAATACAACAAATGGGACAAACACAACAAAAGCTTCAAAAGTTAGACACAATGGAACAAAATCTTCGAAAGTTAGACACAGTGGAACAAAATCTCAAAAAGTTAGACACCACACTTGAACAAACACGTGAGGATTTAACTAATGAGTTACATCACATTGAATCGAAATGTCAAAAAGTCTGTAATGACGTAAAAACACAAATTTGTGAGCATTTCCAACCTATTTTTTCGCGTCATGAAAATGCACTACAGAATCACGAAGCAGCCATAAAAGAACTGCAAACTACTGTTCATGAAAATCATGAGACCTTGCAAGCTAAATTTGACTCAGTTGCATCTACCGATTCGGTTATGCAACTTGCAAAAACTCAGGAAAACTTGAAGGACACAGTAGATTCGATTTCAACACAAATGGACACTCTGAAACTTGGTTCAGAAAAACACACTGAGGAAATGTGTTCACTATCGGAGAAAGTAGGCGAACTTTCGGATCAGGTCACTAACTTATCTACAAAGGTAGATGATGATCTGAATGGCACAAGACCTGTAGCCTTCACTGACACAGAAGAGTATGAACAAATTAGAAAATTCAAACAAAATCAAAATCAAATCAATACACAGTACAAAAGAGAAATCCGCGAAGTACAAGATCAGCTGACACAGGTAATACAAGAATTACGTATTTCAGAGGACACTCGCGCCCCAACACGGGAAGAGGGACTTAGAAATACGGAACAGCCACAAAATAATAACACAGGGCATTTCGGAAGTTATGAAAGAAACTGGCAATGCGCACCGAATTTTGAGATGGAACGGCCGACACGACCTAACAATGAGCGATATGCGACTCGCCGACATGATGACTTTGACTATAAGCTGTTCATTACTACACGTAAATTCAAAACGTTTAAGAATTCTGCCAACGACATTCATCCACAAGCGTGGCTCCATCAATTCTCTCATTGTTTTCCCCCCAACTGGTCATTAGAACACAGATTAGAATTTATGTGTGGCTATTTAGAAAATGAACCAGCTGTAAGAATGCGTTCGGTCATTCACGATTGTCATAGTGAAGGAGAATTTTACCATGCCTTCCTCTCAGCATATTGGTCTCAAACCACACAAGACCGAGTAAAACATGGCATCATAATGATGAAACATTTCGAACAATCTGAATTCTCCAGTCTTGTGAAATATTTTGAAGACATGTTGCACAAGAATCAGTACCTGTCAAACCCATACAGCCCCTCAGAACTCATCTGCATTTGCTTAATCAAACTGCCTGAACATTTGCGACATATTATTTTGGCAGGACGTTGCAAAGACGACATTGAAGCATTTCAAGGACTCTTACAAGAACTAGAAATTGACACTGACAATCGCGGAACGCACGAGCACAACAATTACAGATCACATCCGTCGCAATTCCGCGATGAAAGAAATAATAACTGGACGCGACAAGGCTATTCTCACAACACAAATCGTGACCGAAACAGACACCATCCATATAACAACCGTTGGCAGAGTAGTAATAATTACAGGGAAATATCACCTCTCCGCGGTAATGACTATCACAGAGACAATCAGAGAAATAGACAATATGGGAACCAAAACAATTATTATTACGAGGGACAGAATAACTTTAGACGCAACGGTCCAGCGCGCAGTTACGATTCAGGGAGAAATTCTCCACCACTTAACCGACAAGAAAGAAACCACAGAAACTACCGACATGACGACAGACGATGTGATCGTAACGACAGACCTGAATTGCATCAGAACTGGCGGGACTCAAACAGAGCTGGGCCCTCTCGGCAAGGCGAATTTGTAGAAGTTCGGTCTCCTAATCCGAATAACGACGTGCGCCAGCAAAGAAACAGACAATGACTCGCACAGCAGGCAGCCGCGTGCGCCCGCTGGCTCCGAGAAAAATAACACAGACGCTAACCTTGAGAAAAATTCCAGTATTCTTTACCGACGTATACCACTTGATAATTGCGTTAAAGTTGAAACTCTGCGTACTAGGAAGAGCAAAGGTTTACACCACATTTCACATGTAACACCGTTTATTGAGAGATAATGTGCTTTTTTAACTTGAGATGTTAATGCAACATTTTGGTTTATTTGAAAATAAATTCTGGATTTAAAGTGCTTTCTGAGAGATACTAGATGACACAGTGGTTAGTTTATGTGACAGCTACAGGATTTTATCACGACGTTACTAATGAGTGACAACTTACAATGTTGCTTTTGCGGTGTATCTGTTTTATATCTGCACAGTTTTTCGGCATTATTCAAGAAATTAAAACATGTTTTAGTAGTAACTTTTGTGGTATAGCAACAATGAGACAGCCTTTTTCGTAGCACAACAATACGTTACAGTACAGTACTTTCCTCATCACGGCAATAAGCGTAATAACTAAGATATCTATACGCAAAGCATTTCACTTTTGTTTATCATGAGGTAAGTACATTGACTTCTGCAGAACTTAGCTTTCGGAGGACGATAACTACGACACTTACACAGAGATTATCTTACAACAAGACGCACAGTTTAGCGCTACAGTACACGTATTTGAGTGATTAATTTTGTACTTAAAACGTTTATTTTTTAAAGATTTTTGAATTATAAAGAAAGTTTTCCGCGATACATTTCATTCCATTGCTGTAATCTGTAACACCTGAGGGTATAATTACATTAATCCTCAGGGGGGTACACGCTTACTTTGTGTACCATGTGTGTGGCAACCACAAGGAACCCTAGCTAATATGGTATTTGCTTATACAACTTTACACATCGGTACCATATTTCTCCAACACAGTATTACACAGCTATCAGATCATTTAACTGAGAGAGACAAACATTTTTTTTTTACTACGTCAGTGACAGATGTTTACGTAATTACACAGTTGAATAACTTCATACGTATGAAATTGTATTTTGTCTGTACTTTGTAAACTGTTCATATTTTTTCGGAACCATTGTGATACAATGTGAGCTTTGAATGATGTGTTTGGTATGGAATCATGATTTTAAAGTACGTTTGAGGCAGATGACACTTTTGAAATGAGCAGAGAATTTTTTTTAGGTTTTGAAACTATTGGAGGAAGCTACGACGATTTTGAGATTTGACTGAGGTGTTATGATGTTATTTTTTTACGACGACGATGTGTATTATGTTGTTGAGGTATGTTTATGATTAGTAAGCTAATGTTATATGAAGAATTTGATTATGCTATGTATCTAATGATGAAGTATTGAAGAAGCGTCGACGAATTTGTATATGTGTAATAAGGTAAGGAGTAATGAGTAGCGGTTAGGAACTCTGCCTTGTGAAGACGTATGTTGGAAACCGAGAATCATACTTTTAGAATTATGAAATGTGTGTAAATGCGTGAATGTATCACAATGCCGACGAAAATTTTTTGGACACTGTTATATTCATGGGATTTTGTTTTTACAGGTTTGCAACGCTAATTCTTGACCTGTGAAATATTTTTATTTAAGACTGCCATTGTAGCGGAAACTGCTGTCGTAAATATTTCCGTACGAAAGTTAAGTGACCACCTGCACGTAATACGTCGTGGGCACACAGCTGTGTCAGACACCTGGGCGACAGCCGCCCGAACAAAAAAAAACCATTAGCCTTCCAGCGGCACAGGTAGAAGAAAAAAGAGGCCATTATAATCGCTATTGACGTTCCTTTGTAGAAAGCATCGCAACATTTCACGGCTATTGTCGTGCTAATTGAGAGAAATGCCATATGGCTAGTGAATGACGTTTCACGCCTTGCTTTGCCCATTTTGTTTAATATCTAGTTTCTAGCTGCACTGCAGCACTGGTTAAAATAATATTTTATAGATGTACTAATATAAATATTTTCTGTCTCCAGATCCAGTAAATAATAGTTTTGTGATATATTTCCAAAAAAATGAGGGAGCATAAAAAGACATTTCCCTTCACAGGAATTGCGTAAACAATTTCTTTACGATTTGGTAACTTATCTGCTAGTGTAAGTTCTCGTGATGCATCACTCTAGTGTTAAGATGTGACATAGGTATTAGACATGGCCATTTTTAGTGTAATATTTTTTCTGCTTGAGCTATGTCATGTTTAGGTATAAGTTGCTGCTGTTTGCCAGGCATAGTGTTATTGAATTTGACTTTGTATTATTCTGTTAAGCCAGTTTTACTAATGATTTACTTTTATTGTTTGCTGCACATTGCCTTAGATTAGTTGTAATATTACAATTGCTTTGCTAATTTCTTAATGCTCCTTGCTTCGCAAATCTGCATTTTTTTTCATTGCTGTTTATATTAATTGTTTTATGTGATGCTGCATTGCCTCGTCCCTTAGTTTAGCATCTGAGCTCAGTAGATTTAAGTTAGCTGAAGAGGGGGTAGACTATATAAGAAACTAACTATGTTGAATTGGAAGCAATGCATTAACAAGGTATATAAAAAAGATTTGGGCCAAATGAGTATTGTACAATGAGAAATAATTATTTTGAGAGAAATATGAATAGAATACAGGAAGGAGGTTTAGATAGGACTTTTTGGGAATAATGATGAACGAAGGGAGATCTCCAAGAACAAAAAAGGTTTTGTTCGCAAAATACTGCAGTACCAAAAGTTACACTGAAAACGAACCCTGTCCTTTCCATTGTGTTATCCCCCTATGTGTTTGTGTACCCTTGTATATTTGTTTTCTTCCTGTCTCTGTGTAGTTTCATAGAATTTTTTTTCTAATACTATTCACTATGATGAGGAATACTGTTATCCTCAAATATAATTGGTATTAATAATATGTTATTTAACTTGTAAATATGCTTAGATATTATTTATTATGTTCTGTTTTAATGCTCATGTGTAAAGTTGATGTTTCAAAAGCTATTCTGATCTTTTATGTATGTACTCATGTCATAATTCCTGTAACATTGATGTATATGTTTATTTCTATTGTGTTGTAAAGCCTGTACTACAAATGTTCTCTGTATTATTATGTTTTTAATGATGTATTTTATACCGTTGTTATTGTATTCTTATGTTATAAAATTGTAATTGACACCAGGTCATCAAATTAAGTAACTTGTAAGTTACATTTCACTGCACACGTTTCTATTGGTCATAGTATATGGACAATATGTGAGAAGTAGGGACTGTTAGTGTTTGCACGTGTGTTAATAATTCAGCAAGGGACTGGATAACAGCATTGCTGGTTCTGAGGACAATTCCAAAAACTTTGTGAGTGCACAAGTGGTGGTTATGGACTTGCTACATTATCCGCAAGACTCTTCGATGGTGATTGTGCACCTGCACAGTCGCAACAGATGGCTGCTGGCCGTCTCTACAAGGACTACAGTGGGTCTGCGTCTTTGCTGACTCACCAGTACCATTATCTCTACAAGGACTGCAGTGGGTCTGCACCTTTGATGACTCACCAATACCATTATTTCTACAAGGACTGCAGTGGGTCTGCGCCTCTGGTGGCCCACCAATACCGTAATCTCTACCAGGACTACAGTGGGTCTGCTCTGTGATGACCTACCAAACGATATTCTTCAAAACTTCGATTGACTCCGCTGTGGGTTTGCTCTGTTGTGGCCCATTACCTGTCAGCACGTCAAGAGTCAGCACTGTCTTTCTGTTGGAAGGACAACACTACTTCTTCAAGACTGTATGAAATTCCACTACTTCCGTGTGCATTTTCTTTTACTGCTCAGACTTTGAGAAAAACACTGCAATGTGATGAATGATCAAGACTGTCTTTATGGACTGTGAGAAAATTTTAGCTTTTGACCAACATTGTATCAATAAGTGTGTGCATTTGATTTCTTAGTTATTGTAATTATGAAAAAATTTTTTCAAATCTGTATTGGGCACTGCCCAAACCAATTTGTGAAATTTTTTGTGAGGAGCATGGGGGCTATGTAAGTAGGCTGTTTAGGTTTTGTTTTGGTAACGCCACCTCTGTATGAAAATCACTGGCTGTGCCGTGTGCAGTCTGTGGCTGCTTTGCATTGTTGTAATACTCAACCATTGTAGTGTTAGGCAGTTGGCTGTGAACAGCGCGTAGCGCTGGGCAGTTGGAGGTGTGCCGCCAGCAGTGGTGGATGTGGGGAGAGAGATGGCGCAGTTTTGTAATTTGTCATGATATCAAGGTAAATACATTGTTTGTTCTCTATTAATATCTTTCATTTGCTAACTATCCCTATCAGTAGTTAGTGCCTTCCATAGTTTGAATCTTTTATTTAGCTGGCAGTAGTGGCGCTCGCTGTATTGCAGTAGCTTGAGCAGCGAAGATTTTTGTGAGGTAAGTGATTTGTGAAAGAGATAGTTTAATGTTAGTCAGGGCCATTCTCTTCTAGAGATTTTGAAAGTCAGATTGCGTTGCGTTAACAAAATATTGTGTGTGGAAAGTCAGATTGCGTTGCGCTATAAATATTGTGTGTCAGGTTAAGGACAGTTGTAAAAAAATTGTTAAAAGGGGACGTTTCAGCATTATACTCTGTGCTCTCTGTGGCTCAGATGTATAGAGCGTCTACTATGTAAGCAGGAGGTTACAGGTTCGAGTCCCAGTCGGGACACACATTTTCAGCTGTCCCCAATGATGCATATCAACAACACCTGTCGGCAGCTAAGGGTTTAGATTTAATCATCATTTCATTCTAGAGAAGCTGCACTGTCATCTGTGGTATCGGTTCTTTCGGGTACAGATACCATCTTAATATATTGATGTAAGCCGAACCATTCAGCAATGTGTAGAAATTAACAGTGCGTGAACACAATCTGAATGGAGCCAGATGCATCCGAAAGAGTGCGTGATTCGCTGAGAAACTGTAATATCCCCACGGAAAATTACCCTCTACCACGCACTAATTAATAGTGATCAATCAAATTATCCACATTTATTTACGTTTGAAAAGCATCGGATTAGATTTTTCTAGTAAAATATGCGCCGACAGCTAGTCGACGCCAAGGTATTTTTCTAGTATGTTTATTCTCTGGAACAACAGAGGTACAGATATGTATACTCCATGGTTATTATAGTATAGAGAGAGCGAGAGAAGGGAACAGTTTCGGAAATATCGGTGGGAGGATTTTTGGATTGCTAAAGAAGTTTTAGGTACTCCTCTTCGCACTAAAGCGAACAAGGGAAATTTGTGCCGATAGCGGGATAGATAAAGAAATGATAAGCCTATAAGAAAAGTAAATTTCCTGAGACTTAAAATACACGGAAACGGAACCTGTAATTAAAAAGGATTCAATATACATCTTTCATCAGAAATAAGGTTTGTGACCATTTTATTACAGAGTGAATGAAGAATGAATTCTCTGTATGAATCATTGATGATTGTCTAGGCCTGTAATTAATTGGGAAGTTTCAGCTGTGACGAAGAGAACCTGCAATCTATGAGTTTTATAAATCGTCCAAAAAGGCTTCGTCCACATCTGAAATATTAGATCTGTCGTAAACTGAACGAATTGTTCAAACGATCGATTTTCCCAACTGAATGCAGCGTTTAATAATAATAACAAATGTAAAGATTTTTTTCTAGCAAGACCGCCGCTGAGTATTAAGACGAAGGGCTCTACCGGAGATTCGACCAGGCTGATCTCAAGTAATTTATATTTGAATTGTACACGGATAAATTAGAGAGAGAGAGAGAGAGAGAGAGTGAATGTAATTCTAGAAATTACTTAGAATCCTCCAGTAGTATAATTGTTTGTCTGTCCTTTTACGGATCAGCCAATCATAATACACGAAGCCCTGACTTTACTGTACTGATTCAAGTGTGAGAGTGAAGGAGCGATAAAGACGACAGACACACTTCTGTACAGACAAACATTACACCAAGTTAGCGGCAAGCTGCATTCACACACAAAGACTTTCATCAGAAACAAAACCACACAATAAAGAAGTAGTAATCAGAATTCATTAGAATGGCCAATCCGTGACAGGACACGTTTTTGGACGTTGTTAAAATAATTTTGTTCTTTGTTTCATGTGAACGACGACGAGACAACCTAACTTGAAAAAAAAGAGAAGAAATACTCGCAGTCGAATTACTTGGATCCAGCACGCAGGGCGCAGACAAAAGGCCAGATCTATAATTTTTTAATTAAAGCTTGCTAGTATTCTGGAAGTAGACGTAGATTTGAACATTTACTAATTGTGTTCATACAAGACGTAGTTTGATTGAACTGCCCTAGTTGCATTTAACCGTATAAGTACTATACGAAAGTATTCTTGTGTGAAGAGAGATATATATATATCTTGACTGTAGAACATTTATATGGTTTTAACTAGGGCAATGTTTAAGATGAGTCAAGCAGAGCAGAGCAACACGCAACAGCCTTCAGCTGTGAGCACCGATGATAATGAGGTAGTAAGAAGTGTTGTTGAACCGATAGCTACAGATAGCGCAATAGAACGCCCGGTAGACACGGCTGGAGATGTAACAGCAGGGATGCAACATGGATTAGATCCATTAGTAATTATAATGAGACAGATGCAAATGATAAACGAGAAATTAGCCGCAGTTACTGAAGGGCAAAACCATTTGAATACAAAATTAGCCTCAGTTACTGAAGGGCAGGAAAATTTGAAAGCTGAGATTAAGCAGCAGTTACATGATAGTTTTTCCGAATTAGAGCAGCGGATAGAGGAAAAGACAAAGGAACTAAAAGATCAGGCCGAAGAGACGGAACGAAAATTAACTGCACAAATCGAATTGGTTAAAGCTCAATGTGAGGAATCTACTCAACGCGTTCGTGTAGAAATGAAGGAGTACGTGGCTATTAAGATAGATACCGTACGGGAACAGGTGGAAATGGTTCCGCAGTTAGTACAAAAGCAAGATGCCATGTCATGTGCAATTGCGCAACTCCCTGAATTGGCACGTACGCAGACGAACCTAAAGGAAAGTGTGGAACATCTGACAGAACGTCAAGACGTTATTGACCACCAGATTAATGTATTAACAGGTAAATTATCCGAAATCACATTAGAAAACAAAAGGCTAATGTGTGAAAACGTTGAGCAAAATGTTAAAGCAGCATTCCAGAGTCTATGCGGCAAACAGGAAGAGAATTTGTTTGCGAAAGGACTTGAGGAAGTGCGACAGCAGTTAGGTGCTGATTTCGAGCATTGGAAACAAACGATCGAAGAGTCGATACGCGTTTCACAACAAGGCTCAGAACAAATGAATACAGGCCAACAGCAGAAGTTGTCAGCGAATATAGACCCCGTTACTGCACATTCGCACACAATACCGACATGTGTAAGTAACTCGAATATCAAATGGCCACGAGCTAGTTGTTCGCGTGACGTTTTAGCGGATGGAGATTATGAAAACCTTTGTCATGCCGAAGAAAAAATGATAAAGCATCGGCAATTTCAGATTTTTAACACTGACAAAAGGGGGGTCCATCCGATTGTTTTTATTCGAAGTTTTAGAGGAGTGCTACCCAGAAGTTGGTCGGAGTGGCAGAAGATCAGTTTCGTTACTGGGTATATACAAGGTTCGGGGGCGATCTGGGCCTCGGACATGACTTCTGTTTGCTCGACCTATGAAGATTTTGAAAAAGCGTTTTTAGCAAAATTCTGGTCAGAAGGGGTACAGGAACGCCTAAGGCAGGAGGTGCTCTACCCAGAGCCTTTCTCTTTTTCGAAAGGAAGCCTTAGGAAGTATTTTGAAAAATATATAAATAAAACAAGATATTGGGACAGACCTATGCCTTTGCCAGACATAATAAACATACTTAAGGCAAGATTACCAACTAGCATCCGGAATCAATTAATTTACGGCAACGATAAAGACCTGGAGTCGTTCCTCACGACGTTAGATCACATAGACATTATAGAAGAGAACAGCCAGAAAGCACGTAATAACAGATTCCAGTATAGGGAGATAGAACTTCCGGCAAATGGTAGGCAAGGGAACGCACAGAGATCGATAAATAGTGGAGAAACCCCTCAAAATATCAACAATAATACCGGCAATAGTCTTGCGAGGGGCTATCCAAGGAATAACAGGAATGGGAAAAGATACAATCCCGTATGGGGAAACGAAAGGAATTTTAGACCGCAAGCTTGGAACAATAACGGTAATAGAAAGTGGAATCAACCGGGGGGAATAAACTCAAACAACCAACATCAGTGGGGACGGACATCTACGAATCAACCGGTAATTACCGAAGTGACGGACGATGTCAACCACCAGGCGAATCAAAATCCAACAAACTTGTAAGGACCCACTCGTGCCCCGGAGGAGCGGTCAACAATAGGTTGAGGGGCAACAGGATATGTGTACCCATGCTAACGTATAATGATGGACGATTACTGGCAGATGAATTGACCGAAGACTTAGAACCCCAAGATGAGGATAAGGAACAGGTGGCAGTAGCCGAAGTGCAAGTAATTTTGGAGACTGTACCTATAGTGGCGGTTTTAGACACAGCTGCAACCACAAATGTTATTTCGGAGGCTCTATTCAACAAGATCAGAAATATAAGAAGAGTACCAATTTTTCCAGTTCAAAATTGCAGAATAATAGGCGCCGTTGGGGCTCGATCGGCGAATGTAAAAGTGCAGTCACTACTTAGTGTAGAAATAGGAAATGTAGCAATATTAAGCACATTCCTTGTTGTGAAAAATTTGGTGGTAGACTGCATTATCGGAGTCGACAGCCTACGTCAATACGGATGCAGAATAGATTTTAAAACAGGAAAAATTTGGTTAAATATAAATAAACAAGAAATTGAGTTGGACTTGTTGAAAAAGGAAGGCCTTACCAGAAAATATAATAGTGGGATCAGTGTGCAAGTAATCAGGACTGCACAGAATTCTAAACAGCACGCAAATAATGAGTTCCAAGTCAAAGGAGATTTCGGTCAATTAGTTTATGAGAAGTTAAATGAATCCGACTGCATCACTGAAGATCAGAAGAAGCAGCTCAAAGAAGTATTATTAGTGTATGAAAACGTGTTTGATGAAAGGCCAGGAGTGATTAAAGGATACATATGCCATCTCTACGTTAAGCCGCACGAAACATATTGTCGAACTTTCTATCCTGTTCCCTGGAGGTTAAAGGCTCAAGTTCAAAAAGAAATAGATCGCATGTTGAAATGGGGTTTGATCGAACCCTCTACAAGCCCATACTGCTCCCCATTGTTGGTCGTGCCAAAACCATACCCGGGATCGAACAAAATAAAAGGGTTATTTCCTCATAACGACTTAAAAAGATATAATGAAGATTGGAAGAGAGGGAGGAATGGTGTTCCGAGTGACAGAGATGAACGCTCGTAAAAAATATAACAATGAACTGTGTGTGTGTAGTGTTAAAAACCTTTAAAGTGAAGTAGTTAATCAATGACATAGAATATAGAAATAGTGACTAATTATTACTATTGAGTGTTGTAAAAAGGATAGTGGAGATAGGCTTCACCTGTGGTTTGAGTGAACATAGAACTTTAGCTTTGCTAATGTGATCAAGATGTATAAAGTATCTGACTGACCTGCGAGAAGAATGAAATGTTTCCTGCAAATGACGCTGAATAATCAAAAAAAGGTTTAAAGTGAATATTCATATATAATCTCATGTGAACGCTTAGATGGGTAAACGTGTGAAGGGATGTGTTGTGGTAGTGAATCGTGAGTGACGGTTAACGCCGCAAAAACAATTTCCCGCGCAAAACAGTTGACGTAGGCGCGAGAATTAAAATCGATAGAGACGACACAGATATGCTTTATAAGAGACTCGCACCAAACGCGAGGATAAACTGATTCATGTTGAACTTTAAAAGGAATAGGTGTTATAATTAGAAGTTAAGAGTTTTTAATTTATTAATGAATAAAAAAAAGTAATATTCATAGAATTAATAGTTGTTTAATGGTTTGTGTTCGTTTGGGAATTCTGTTTGAAAAATACATTTCCATAGATGAGCATGGATGAACGCAGTATGAAACAGAGAGTAAATGAAAGAAGCGAATCCGCATTCCTCAATGCTAACAACTTTTACATTTCAGCACTAAAGTGAAGAAATATATGTGTTTAGAATAAAAAGTTTTTGAGGATAGCTAAATTATATGACTTATTAAGGAAATACGGACGATGTCTTGGTATAAAATGAACTACACTTTCCATTATTCGATGATTTGAATCCAAAATCTATAGTAAGTTACATGAATCCTTTAAATTACGAAGAACAAATCAGTCATAGAAAATTTGTTAAAGCGTTTGGACTTCTAAGTACAAGTGGGGAGGCAAAGTAAAAAGGAGTATTCAAACGAGAGAAAATCGGATGATGCTTTTGGCAACATCATTAATTAAGAGTTGAATTCATTGAAATACGTCGTAACAAAAAGGATCCATGAAGCCATAAGGATTTTGCTTTCAGAAAGGAGAATCTTGGATGGTGCAACCTAATCAGTTCTCTTACAGGAAGAGTCTTCCTTTTGGTCACTGCTAATTCTTTTGGAATGAATGTTGCATGTGAATTCGGGTATCCCTGTTCCTTCTACTCTTCCCATTGTGGGCCGCGTAGAAGATCAACTACAAAGGGGGCCGCGTAGAAGACCGACTACAAATGTGGACGTCGGGGACATGCAAGACCCGGGGGAGTTTAGCACCGCAAGACATTGTACTAGGAGCAAGATTGTAAAACGCAAATTCACGTTATTTATTGTAAAAAGTTTTTTTTTGCTAGAGGCACAAACTACCCTTCTCCAAATCGTGATACAAATTGATCCCTATCTTTTCTTTAGAGATAAATTTCAAAATTATTTTTGTTCTTCTATAGGCTTTCCTATCTTCTATGTACCGTAGGCTGGGGGTCTAAGCTTAAGAGGTTTTCCAAGGTTTCCCTGCTTAAGAAAGTTCCCGAATGGGTAGACCCTGACAACAGTTCATGAAAGATCATCTTCCTTGGTTGTGCACAGCAAACATAACACCGAGATGCACGTAAAAGCAATACAGTCGCGGTACCTGTCTCTTCATTCCTTCTGTTTTCCACAATTCTTTTCTTCGTCTGTCTCAAACAGAATATTCTTTTTCAGTCGGAGGACTGACAATCATCACTTCCGGGTTATCCACGCTAATAGATAGCTCGCGAAGTGTGTTCGGTGAATCAAAATTGAGCTCACAAACTTCGCTCGCTGCGAGGGGCATTGTAATATCCCCACGGAAAATTACCCTCTACCACGCACTAATTAATAGTGATCAATCAAATTATCCACATTTATTTACGTTTGAAAAGTATCGGATTAGATTTTTCTAGTAAAATATGCGCCGACAGCTAGTCGACGCCAAGGTATTTTTCTAGTATGTTTATTCTCTGGAACAACAGAGGTACAGATATGTATACTCCATGGTTATTATAGTATAGAGAGAGCGAGAGAAGGGAACAGTTTCGGAAATATCGGTGGGAGGATTTTTGGATTGCTAAAGAAGTTTTAGGTACTCCTCTTCGCACTAAAGCGAACAAGGGAAATTTGTGCCGATAGCGGGATAGATAAAGAAATGATAAGCCTATAAGAAAAGTAAATTTCCTGAGACTTAAAATACACGGAAACGGAACCTGTAATTAAAAAGGATTCAATATACATCTTTCATCAGAAATAAGGTTTGTGACCATTTTATTACAGAGTGAATGAAGAATGAATTCTCTGTATGAATCATTGATGATTGTCTAGGCCTGTAATTAATTGGGAAGTTTCAGCTGTGACGAAGAGAACCTGCAATCTATGAGTTTTATAAATCGTCCAAAAAGGCTTCGTCCACATCTGAAATATTAGATCTGTCGTAAACTGAACGAATTGTTCAAACGATCGATTTTCCCAACTGAATGCAGCGCTTAATAATAATAACAAATGTAAAGATTTTTTCTAGCAAGACCGCCGCTGAGTATGAAGACGAAGGGCTCTACCGGAGATTCGACCAGGCTGATCTCAAGTAATTTATATTTGAATTGTACACAGATAAATTAGAGAGAGAGAGAGAGAGAGAGTGAATGTAATTCTAGAAATTACTTAGAATCCTCCAGTAGTATAATTGTTTGTCTGTCCTTTTACGGATCAGCCAATCATAATACACGAAGCCCTGACTTTACTGTACTGATTCAAGTGTGAGAGTGAAGGAGCGATAAAGACGACAGACACACTTCTGTACAGACAAACATTACACCAAGTTAGCGGCAAGCTGCATTCACACACAAAGACTTTCATCAGAAACAAAACCACACAATAAAGAAGTAGTAATCAGAATTCATTAGAAAACGGAGTTGTGGGATGTGTCAGGCTGTATGGTAACCACACGCAGCACTGCCTTTAGTGTCGTCTTCTACGTAACAGACAGATAGTAATGAGAGGGCAGACTGACCCGTATCTCAAAATGTACTGTTTTCTGGACAAATCATGGCAACTCTTCTGCAGGAGGAGACTGCCAAGGGGGAGGTGCCCATGAGAAAAAGCATG
This sequence comes from Schistocerca nitens, assembly GCF_023898315.1. Taxonomy (NCBI): domain Eukaryota; kingdom Metazoa; phylum Arthropoda; class Insecta; order Orthoptera; family Acrididae; genus Schistocerca; species Schistocerca nitens. The sequence continues at coordinate 474,325,761 of NC_064621.1, read as the reverse complement.
AATAACAAACGAAAGCCTAACGTTCTACGAACTTGGCGTGCGTGGAACGTCAGAAGCTTGAATGTGGTGGGGAAGCTAGAAAATGCAAAGGCCCAATATAGATATGGTAGGGGTCAGTGAAGTGAAATGGCAAGACGACAAGGTTCTTTGATCAGATGAGTACAGAGTAACATCAACAACAACGCAAAATGGTATTACAGGAAAAGTATTCGTTATGAACAGGAAGGCTGTGCGGAGAGCGTGTTATTGTGAACAGTTCAGTGATAGAGTTGTTCTTATCAGAATTGACAGCAAACCAACACCGACAGCGATGGTTCAGTTATACATGCCGACGTCGCATGCTATTACAGATGAAGAGATAGAGAAAGTATATGAGGATATTCAAAGGGCAATACAGTACATAAACGGAGAAGAAAATCTAATAGTCATGGGGACTGGAATACAGTTGTAGGGGAAGGAGTAGAAGAAAAGGTTACAGGAGAATATGAGCTTGGGACAAGGAGAGAATATGAGCTTGGGACAAGGAATGATAGACGAGAGAGACTAGTTGAATTATGCAATAAATTTCAGCTAGTAAAATCGAATACTTTGTTCAAAAATCTTAAGACGTTGGGGTATACTTGGAAAAGGCCCAGTGATAAGGGGAGATTTCAGTTAGATTACTTCAAGGTCAGATAAAGATTCCGAAATTGAAAGGCGCACCCAAGAGCAGATGCAGACTTAGATCACAATTTAGTAGTGATGAAGAGTAGGCTGAAGTTTAAGAGATTAGTCATCGAGAATCAATACGCAGAGCCGGTCGGTGTGGCTGAGCGGCTCTAACCGCTACAGTCTGGAACCACGCGACCGCTACGGTCGCAGGTTCGAATCCTACCTCGGGCATGGATGTGTGTGATGTCCTTAGGTTAGTTAGGTTTAAGTAGTTCCAAGTTCTAGGGGACTGACGACCTCAGCAGTTAAGTCCCATAGTGCTCAGAGCCATTTGAAACATTTGAATCAATACGTAAACAAGTGGGATACGTAAGTACTAAGTCTGTAGATACAGCAACAAACGATTCTCAGTAGGCAGTACAGTTTAAGAGGAATGGACTCCTCTAAAAAGAGTATACACAGAAGTTCGAAAGGAAAATATAGGTACAAAGAAGGTAACTGCGATGAAGCCATGGGCAACAAAGGAAATACTTCAGTTGATAGACGAAAGAAGGAAGTACAAATATGTTCTCGGAATTCAGGAGTACACAAATACAAGTTTCTGAGGAATGAAATAAATAGCAAGTGTAGGGAAGCTAAGGCAAAATGACTGCATAAAAAATGTGAAGAAATCGAAAAAGAAATGTTAGTCGGTAGGGCTGACTCAGCATATAGAAAAGTCAAAACAGCCTTCGGTGAAAGTATAAGCTGCGGCGATACCACTAAGAGTGCAACGGGAATTCCATTGTTAAATGCAGAGGAGAGAGCGGATAGGTGGAAAGAGTACATTGATGACCTCTTTGAAGGGGGAAGATTTGTCTGATGTGATAGAAAAAGAAACAGGAGTCGATTTAATGGAGATAGGATATTCTGTATTAGAAACGGAGGTTAAGATAGCTTTGGAGGACTTAAGATCAAATAACGCAGAAGGAATCGGTAACATTTCATCAGAATTTCTCAAATCATTACGGGAAGTGGCAACAAAACGATTAATCAGGTTAGTGTGTAGAATGTATGTGTCTGGCAATACATCGTCTGACTTTCGGAAAAATATCATCCGCACAATTCATAAGACTGGAAGTAGTGACAAGTGAGAGAAATATCGCATAATCAGCTTAACAGCGCATACATCCAAGTTGCTGAGAAAAATAATATACAGATTAATGGAAAAGAAAATAGAGGATGTGTTAGATGACGATCAGTTTGGCTTTAGGAAAGGTAAAGGCACCGGAGATTCAATTCTGACGTAGCGGTTGGTAATAGAGGCGAGACTAAAGAAAAATCAAGACACGTTCGTAGGATTAGTCTACCTGGAAAAAGCGTCCAACAATATAAACTGGTGCAAGATGTTCGAAATTCTTAGCAAAATAAGGGTAAGCTACAGGTAGAGGCGTGTAATACATAATACATACAAGAGCCAAGAGGGAATAATAAGAGTGGACAGCCAAGAACGAAGTGTTCGGATTAAAAGGAGTGTAAGACAGGGATGTAGCCTTTAGCCCCTACTGTGCAATCGGTACATCGAAGAAGCAATGATGGAAATAAAAGAAAGGTTCAGGAGTGGAATTAAAATTCAAGGTTAAAATCATCAATGATAAGATTCGCAGATGATATTGCTATCCTGAGTGAAAGTGAAGAAGAATTACACGATCTAATGAATGAAATGAACAGTAATGATTACAGAATCTGGATTGAGAGTAAATCGATGAAAGACAAAAATAATGAGAAGTAGCAGAAATGAGAACAGCGAGAAAAATAACATCAGGATTGATGGTCACGAAGTAGTTGCAGTGAAGAAATTTAGCTACCTAGGCAACAAAATAATCAATGTCGGACGGAGCAAGGAGGACATCAAAAGAAGACTAGCACTGGAAAAAAGGGCTTTCCTGGTCAAGAGAAGTCTACTAGTATCAAACATAACCCAATTTGAGGAAGAAATTTCTGAGAATGCACTTTTCGAGCCTAGCATTGTATGGTAGTAAAACATGGACTGTGAAAAACCGGAATAAAAGAGAATCGAAGCATTTGAGATGTGATGCTGCATACGAATGTTGAAAATTAGGTGGTCTGATATTTAAAGGGCTGAGGAGGTTCTGTGCAGTTTCTGAGAGGAAAAGAAAATGTGAAAAACACTGACAAGGAGCAAGGGCAAGATGATAAGACCTCTGTGAATACATCAGGGAATGATTTCCATGGTGCTAGAGGATGCTGTAGAGGGCAAGAACTGTAGAGGACAGACATTGGAATACATCTAACAAATAATTGAGGATGTAGGTTGCCAGTGCTACTGCGGGATGAGGAGATTGACAAAGGAGAGGAAATCGTGGCGGGGCGCATGAAACCAGTCGTTAGACTGATGACTCAAAAATAACTGCTATGAGCACACGAGGCATTTTTTTTAACATCCTATGTATTACACTTAACGGAAGGAAATGGCAGCACCAAAAAATAATGAATATGGATTATTGAAATCCATGGAATACACTTTCAAGTGACGTAATTGCGTGATTAACACTGAAAGATGACAGGTCAATGTTAGTGCGAGCTATACCATTACAAATGTGAAATGCTGGTACAGTAATAGCAGGTGTAACCGCCAGAAAGTTAAATGCAAACGTGCAAAGGTGCATGCATTGTGTTCTACGGGTACTCAATGTCTGTTTATGGGATAGAGTTTCATGCCTATTGCACTTCATCGACCAGTACACGGATGGTTAGTGCTGTCTGTGGATTACGACGTCCAATTATATTCCATATGTTCTCGATCGGTCTGGTGATTGATTAGACCAAGGCAACGTATCGACACTCTGTAGTGCATGTTGGGTTACAACAGCGGTATGTGAGCGAGCGTTATCCTGTTGGAAAACACCAATAGGTATGCTTTTCATGAAAGATGTCCAGTTACCACACTGACGTACAGATTTGCTGTCAGGGTGCGTGGGTTAATCACGAGAATGTTCCTGCTGTCACACGAATACGTACTCCAGACCATAATTCCAGGTGTAGGTCCAGTGTATCTAGCACGCAGACAGGTTGGTTGCACGCCCTCAACTAGCCTACTCCTAACCAACACAAAGCTATTACTGTCGCCGAGGCAGAACCAGCTTTGATTAGAAATTATATCCTACCTACGCTCTGTTCTCTAACGAGCTCTCGTTTGATACCACTGAAGCAGCAAATGGCGTTGACTTGCGGTCAGTGGAATGCACGCTACAGGGCGTCTGGCTCGGAGCTTTCCTTGAAGTACCTTGAAGTATCCGATTCATAGGAGTTCATTGTGTCACTCCAGTGCCAACTGATGCTCAAGTAGCTGCTGCAGATGCAGTGCGATGCGCCATAGCCTTACGCCGAACACGATGGTCTTCCCTCCCTGTGGTGCCATGTGGCGGTCGAGATCCCAGTCTTCCTCCGACCAGACATTCTCCTGACCGCCGCTGCCAGCATTCATGTACAGTGGCTACATTCATGCGAAGGCTTTCTGTAATATCATAGAAGAAGCATTCAGCTTCTTGAGCCCTGCTTCACGACCTCGTTCAATCTCAGTGAGCTGGTAATGGCGTCTATGTCGCCTTAAAGGCATTCTGACATCAACTCAAATATAGCTAACGTGCACGACTATTACATTCTGTAATTAAAGCAAACCTGATGGCAACCTCGCAGGGGGGCAACTAGCGCCACTTTCATGCGACTGGGGTGAAATCTGAATAGACGTCGTCATTCAGATGTATGAATAAGTCTTCCAGTTTTCAAGTATGTCACTCAACTTCTTGGTGTTGCGATTTTTTTCCGCCAATGTATATCCATGCTGTATGAAACCCGTTGAGTTAAGCGACTGTACTACTAAATTTATAATGGCAAATGGCTCTGAGCACTATGGGACTTAACATCTTAGGTCATCAGTCCCCTAGAACTTAGAACTACTGAAACCTAACTAACATAAGGACATCACACACATCCAAGCCCGAGGCAGGATTCGAAACTGCGACCGTAGCGGTCGCGCGTTTCCAGACTGAAGCACCTAGAACCGCTCCGCCGCTTAGGCCGTACTAAGTTTATAGAACAGTTTTTGTAGCAAATACGCTTCTCGGATTCTCCTCTGGGCAACACTGTGCAAGCACCACAATATTTCATCGAAACAACTGTGCGACTCTTCACGGAGTCAGCGTTGCTGTTGTTACTGCTGGAAGACGAATCTTGCCATAATGACAGCAATTGCGTACATGTTTGGATGAAATATTGTGGGAATACTATAATGTTATCAGAAGGAGAACCCCAGAAGCGTATTTTCAACAGATCTCTTGGGAAAGCCTGAAAAGTTCCATATATTCCGCAGCTGACACAATTTTCATGACTGCTTATTGGCAGGAAGAAATTGTCGTTTGGATGTGGTTCGACTTTTCTCTCAAATTTCTTTTTGTGTTTATCTGTCGGATTTCTGCCCGGGCGAGCTGTTGAGCAAAGGTACTCGATGTCTACTCTGGGCAATAGGGCGCACGCGTGGCCATATGTACGATGTTAACCAAGGTACAGACGCGGCACCCGCGAAGAGTTAGGTAAAGCGAGTTAGCTAGCGTTGACGTGGCGCTCTACTAGTTTTGAGACGTCATTACCTGCTGTTTCTCTTTGAGGGGCCACTTCATGACGTGAAACTGAAAATAAGTACTACGATATTTTGGCAACGTGCTAGGCAGATTAGAACCTACGCAAAGCAAGAATGCATCCTAAGTAACAAGTAGAAAGGAAGACACCATTCTGTGTTTGTGGTGTTTAGAAGAACCCCAATTTGGTGGGCTTTATGCTACACATTACACCATATTAATACTTGTTGTTTCTGAGCCTCAGTGCATTACATGACTCGAGAACGAATCGTTATTGGTAGGATCTGATCTAACAAGGGAACCTCCCCATCGCACCCCCCTCAGCTTTAGTTATAAGTTGCCACAGTGGATAGGCCTTGAAAAACTGAAAACAGATCAATTGAGAAAACAGAAAGAAGTTGTGTGGAACTGTGAAAAAATAAGCAAAATATACAAACTGAGTGGTTCATGGGAAGATAGGCACCGTCAAGGATACACGGAACGCAGGAGCGCCGTGGTCTCGTGGTGACGTGAGCAGCTGCGGAACGAAAGGTCCTTGGTTCGAATCTTCCATCGAGTGAAAAGTTTAATTTTTTATTTTCAGTTTATGTGACAAACTCTTATGTTTTCATCACTTTTTTGGGAGTGATTATCACATCCACAAGAAAACCTAAATCGGGCAAGATAGAAGAATCTTTTTACCCCTTCGCCAAGTGTACAAGTTAGGTGGGTCGGCAACATATTCCTGTCATGTGACGCACATGCCGTCACCAGTGTCGTATAGAATATATCAGATGTGTTTTCCTGTGGAGGAATCGGTTGACCTATGACCTTGCGATCAAATGTTTTCGGTTCCCATTGGAGAGGCACGTCCTTTCGTCTACTAATCGCACGGTTTTGCGATGCGGTCGCAAAACACAGACACTAAACTTATTACAGTGAACAAAGACGTCAATGAACGAACGGACAGATAATAACTATGCAAAAATAAAATTTTCACTCGAGGGAAGACTTGAACCAAGGACCTCTAGTTCAGCAATTGCTCACGCTACCACGGGACTACGACGCTCCTGAGCTCACTTTGTCCATGATGTTCCCTATACGACCCGTGGACTAATCAGTTTGTATATTTTGCTTATTTTTTCACAGTTCCACACAACTTCTTCCTGTTTTCTCAATTGATCTGTGTTCAGTTTATCAAGGCCTATCCACTGTACCAACTTATAACTAAATCTGAGGGGGGTGCGATGGGGAGGTTCCCTTGTAAGAAAGTGATGGAAAACGTCATATTGGTGGTTAAAGAATTTTTGTACCCAATTATTTTCGCGTTGTAATTCGCATTTTATGAGAAAATGTTCAAATGTGTGTGAACTCCTAAGGGAACAAACTACTGAGGTGATAGGTCCTTAGACTTACACGCTACTTAAACTAACTTAAAGTAACTTATGCTAAGAACAACACACACACACACACCTATGCCCGAGGGAGGACTCGAACCACCGGCGGGAGGGGCCACGCAATCCGTGACAACGCCCCTGAAACCGCGTGGCCACTCCGCGCGGCTGCATGTTATGAGAGAAGGCCGTTTTGAGGAACGATAAGATTCATGAAAACGCATGTCTTGTTAGGACTGGTTATAATTTAATGTCAATAACATTTAGGTGATTTAAGCTTTTAGAAGATCGTAAGACAAAATACGTGGCAAGTAGCAGCTCAGTTTCAGCTTAGTGTAGTTGGTTGAGGTACCCTGGTGCGGACCATTTTTCCATCTTCGCGTTTTGAGAAAGACTGTGGAAATTCCGTATAAAACTAACAGAAATTAATAGAAATAGTTTCTGAAATATTTGATGCTATGTCAGAAGGTTATTTGCTCTATTTGATGAAATTTTATAAGCTGATGTCGTTCCTGAACGGACATGTATCTTTCATTTTTGTCATATTACGCGGTGAGGGATACTGAAGTCTTTGTTTACGTACACCACATACAGAACGAAATGACTAGCATATGATAGGAAGGAAAATGTGCGTTTTAACAGTGATACCGTAGGAATTCAATCTCCTACACGCGTCCGTTTACTCGAACGAACTATATGGTTTGCGAGCCAGATAGACACGAAAAGTCCCGCTGGAGAACGCTGTGAACGTAAAATAACGTTAACCCTTTCGTGGCGTGTGCTGCCACCGCGGTGTTCCGTGACGTGGGTTACCCCGCCAGCATGCACGTCAACGTCAGCTGCCTCGTCCTGTGTGCAGACCGCTATAGGCTGTCGACTTGGTGCGAGTGTAAGCTGGCAATTTTCCTCGTGTCGGGGTCACGCGCAGTGTCAACGCCCGATACGGCTAGGTGGCGCCATTGGCGTCTTGGACTGACCGACACTCGTAGTGTAAGCCGAAGAGAGAGGGAGAGAGAGGGAGAGAGAGAGAGAGAGAGAGAGAGAGAGAGAGAACGGGGGGGGCGAGGGGGGGGGGCAGTTGGTGTCTGTGTTGGCACACTTGTCGTGGAATCTGGTGCCGACACCGTGCTGATCCGAACCTGTGTTCCGAGTTTTCTTCCCGCTGTTCAACCAGTGATAAGCATTCCAGCTAGGAGTATATTTTCCCACAGATGAAGTGAAACACTGTTTACTAGCGCTGGTGTTAATTACTGACTGGGTCTCTGGTTTGAATTCTAGTGGCGACAAGCGTTGTTTTTGTTGGAGGTGTTGGTCGGGACAGGACTCTGCTTAATAGTAACCTGTAAAAATCTTCTCTCAGCTGTTTTCTGGATGTCAAAGAAAGAAGGCAATTTTCTGTAATTCTCCTAATTCAAGTTCTGTTTTGAAAGGTCGTTTGAGATTCATGTGTCTGTTTTAATATATAAACTAATTAGGTTTCTTTGTCTGTTTTAGAAGCCCACTCGCTAATGTGTACCCTAGAGATTATTTAGAGCATAGTGAAGGCTCACAGGCAGTTGGGACCAACGGTAGCCTGAATATGTCTACCCTAGCCCAATGAAATTGAGGTGGCTTTGGTCCAGGGAACATAACTCGTGCTCTGTGTTAGAACGTCTAGGTAGAGGTTACAGGCTGTGTTCATGTTCCATGCAGCTGTATTGATTGGAAGAGTTATTTCTTTGTACGTTTCGTTAATAAACTCATTCTCTAAGCCTCTGATAAAGGTTTACTGTTTTGCAATTTTTTGAAATTGAATGTTGTGATTTAATTAGCTCTGGTTGACAGACTGTTTTACTGTAATTGTGTAAAGTTTTATTAAGGGCTCTGTACTGTAATGTTTAGATCGATGCATCTGAGAACTTATATTTACTGGGCTCTATGAGGTTTTAGAGCCTTAATTGTTTAAGGCCTATGTGGGTAGGACCCATGGTAAAGTAACGTAAATTATTATTCGTGTCCTCTATTGCTTTAAGGGACAGACGCCTGCTGTATGCTTAATTGTTTTGGGGAGACGCCCTTTAGTTTTTTTAAAATAATTTTGCCGAGTTCAGAGTGGGGTAGAACCCACTCAAAATTTACGGAAACTGGAGAACAATTTCTCTGTTGCTGAAAAGGGCAGAATGCCGTGGCTTTTTTAAATAAATCTTGCTCAGTCTCAAGTGGACATCATGATCTGTTATAATGATATAGACTGAAGCAATGAATCAATATTTCTGCCAGCGCTAGGATTCGAACCCTGGTCTCCTGCTCAGTAGGCAGATGCGATAGCTGTTGCGCCGTCTTCCCTCTGTCACTGCCGCCGACCAAGCCTCCCTCACTGCCCCAGCGTAGTCTCCTCCCTGTCCCCAACCGTGTCCCACCTCGCGAGCCGCGGCCGTCCTTAATAGACGGGGCTAGCCAACATAGGAGGCTGCAAAGCGGCCAACTTCGACAGAGAAACTGTCCTGCCAAGAGCATCAGAGGAAGTCACGGCTCAGTTTCTTAACGTCATGTTTCTGGACGAGGCTCAATTGCTTTGTAAGTCTATTTGGTTAAGTCTTAAATAGTTGTGTAAAGGCAACAGTAATGAAATCTAACTGGAATTTTTATATTTGCGGCTACCTGACTTCCACGGAATACCCTAGTACGTTCTCTCCCCAATACAAATTCAAATTCACGCCTCAGCCCTTTGCAAAGTCCCTCATCCCCTTGCTATTTCCCTTCTAGACTCGCATCAGTACCGCCAAGGGTCTTCGGTATGGGAACAGCATGAGCGAAATGGGATTAACCATGACTGTACCTCAGGCCAGGCGTAGGTGATATATTAATCAGTTATAGTTGACGTTTCGTAGATTTGTCGAGTAGTAAACAGCAGACCTGGGTTTGAACTCTGGCAGTACAAATTTTCATTCATTGCATCAGTCTACATCATTATCGCATATAAACGACTCGATACGTCTCAGCAACATCGACTGTATCTGATTAAGTTCTCTACTTCTTAAAGCGGCAGAGCCACCTAGCCTTTTAAAAATAGCTTTGCTCAGATTAAAGTGAGCTAGCGCCCACGCGCAAGTAACGTAAATTACAGATGAAATCTCTGTTGGTTAAAGGGGAGAAGCCCATTAATATTTCTTTGAGGTACAGGATTGGTAAGCAGGGCACATGGGCTGCTGGAGGGGAATGCTGACCCCCTTTGAGGATTCGAGAACTTATATTCACCACGGTAGTTAAAACAGAACACTTTTAACAACACAATGATCATTTAGCATTTGCAAATTGCGTTAATCTACAGCGATCATTCATTTGTATAAAAGCTTTGAGAATCATCACAAAATTTTAGAAGAAAAACAGTCTCGTGACCATAACTTTAGAGTAATAACAAATTACTTTACACAAATATAACTTTAACATAACTGCAGATCTGTGCTCACTAGTTGTGAAATTAAGTTAATTATCATGACTTGTGAATATGGAATATAACAATTTGTAAAAGCTATAGGTTCAAAAATACTCGAATAGTAAGATCTCGTAAATGCGTGAATGAACTATCACGGAAAACATTCCGCAATATGATGTCGTGGTAGCCTGAAATATTTACACGTCAGTCAGCACATTCTCAACGTTTGGCGTTCACATCGGCCGCGCGTCTGACTTCCGTGCTCGACAGCTCAAGTGACAACAACAGGTAGGAGGGCCTGCGCACACCAATAACGGCTTCTAGAACACGCAAACCCAGTATTAACATACAGTTCACTAAAATACTAAAACCAACAGCCAAGCAGTGGGTAGCGCCAAATGCAGGAATAGATATTAAACTTGATAGTGTAACAATCGCAGTTATTATTGAAGCAACAGTCCATTAAACAGTCTCCAATGACGTGAAATTTCACTTGATAAATTTATAAACCACAACTAGCTCAAGGTGATAATGACCAGACAATTCGCACAGAGCCTTAACCATCGAAGAACCATTTGACGGCGTAAAATTGTTACTATTGTATTTGCCAACAAGGAAGAAGTTTGCAATTCCAATTTATATTAGCGGCTGAAGTTTTATACAGAGAATAAACTTTGATTCATAAAATTGACCACTAACATATTAATAATAATAATAAAAAAATGAATCGCCGAATATCGGTCACACTTGTAATTCAAGATGAATGCAACGGAACCAGGGCACAACGCTGTTGCATGCACTTGCAGTGCCATGTATCTCGGATCCACGTCCAACCAGCGAAAATCAAAGTGGCAACACGGAGAAATTACATCCAAAAGTTCCACCACAAAATGGCTCGCCATTTAAAGTCAGTCCAGGAGCTCGCTGTTAAGATACAGGCCAGGGTAAACTCCCGCCGTCTACTCAGGATTCGAGACAGACACGCCTGTGTTGACCGGTGACTGCTTCCGCACACGAGTTCCGCTCGCCGCCAGAGCCAGGCGCCGGAATGTCAACACCGTGCGTCCTCGCAGTACACCACGCCCCACTGACTATTCGCGATGCTCCGTGCGCTGTCTTCCCTCTGTCACTGCCGCCGACCAAGCCTCCCTCACTGCCCCAGCGTAGTCTCCTCCCTGTCCCCAACCGTGTCCCACCTCGCGAGCCGCGGCCGTCCTTAATAGACGGGGCTAGCCAACATAGGAGGCTGCAAAGCGGCCAACTTCGACAGAGAAACTGTCCTGCCAAGAGCATCAGAGGAAGTCACGGCTCAGTTTCTTAACGTCATGTTTCTGGACGAGGCTCAATTGCTTTGTAAGTCTATTTGGTTAAGTCTTAAATAGTTGTGTAAAGGCAACAGTAATGAAATCTAACTGGAATTTTTATATTTTATGAAGTTGCCAAGACCGTTAATAGTTATAGTTCATTACTGATAACGATGTAATAACTTTAAAATTTATGTTTGTTTATTCTTTGGTAGCAAAGATGTGATGATTCTGGGATAGCTGCTAAAAAAAGTCAATAAAGAAGTCTTAAGCAGGCGAAGTGGCGTGTGTTCTTGGTGATCTAAAATTAGACTAAATATCGTCAAGCAACATCTTTTGAGAACTGCCAAAACTGTTAATAGTTATAGTTCATTACTGCTAACATGATGTAATACCTTTAAAATTTTTTTTTGTTTATTCTTTGGTAGCAAAGATGTGGTGATTCTGGGATAGCTGCTAAAAAAGTCAATAAAGAAGTCTTAAGCAGGCCAAGTGGCGTGTGTTCTTGGTGATCTAAAATTAGACTAAATATCGTCAAGCAACATCTTTTGGGAACTGCCGCAAATATTACGTTACAGCAGTTATAGGTGATAACCATGTTTATATGTAGTTATTTTAACGGGCAGAAGCCCAGTGCTTTTGTATAACTGTTTTGGTAGAAGTCCTCTGTGTTTCTAAATGTAGTAGTTGTATTATAGTTGATAGCGATCTATTGTGTTATGAACCGCAGTATTTGCTCAAGTACCAATGAATGGAAAAGTTGTATTGCAATAATTTTTTGAGCAAATAAATTTTGTAAATAATAAAGTTTGGTTGGCTTACCACATAACGATCTGTGTATCCAAACGAACATGCTTCATGGTTAAAAACTTACCAGCACCCTATCTGCTTTTGCTGGTTTTGTATCCCACCTGGAAGGCGGCGCGTGGATCTGTTCCTGCAAACTGAAGGGTAGGCCGAATGAAGAAAGCAGTAAGAGCAGGAGGGGACAAGCACTTCGGTACTGCCATTAAGATATTAGATGTTTACTATAGGCAAAAACGAGTTAATAAATGGTTACATAACTTTGCGTACATTCCGTCGTGAGTATTACAAAGTCTGAATAGCAAGTCAACACACACTGTAGTTTAAGCGATGTTCCCAGGCCATCTGCTCTCGATGAAATGGGCGGAATCTGGAGTGAGCTCGTAGAGCTGGACAGCGCCTGCTAGATGGCGCTGTCATCGGTGTCGGCGCCGTAGTGCCAACCTACGCCGTGGCATCGTAACTATCGGTACCACAGCGGGGTCTTTTTGTATTTCAGTGATGCCATTATCAGCGAAAAATTCTAATTTTTTTCTTATTTATTGTTCTTTTTTCATTATACACGAATTATGTTCCATTTGTTTGCATGATGAAAATCTTTTTATTTGTGAAACAGATTGTAGTTTTAGTGTATGTACCGTCATAGCCAGTGAAATAAGTTTTCATCTTATCAGTTAAGAATCTTTGAAATATAATCAGTTGTAATGAGGTGCGCCTCTACTTCTTTATCAATCCTTTAGTTTCCGCAACATTGCTGTCATGGGTAGAACATCCCCTGGAAGATTCCGTGCAGGCTGCATATACCACGTGCCCTCAGAACTTCATCATTTGAAAAGAGGTCATGATAACTGATCTTCAGTATTCGCCTCAAGAATCGTTGGTCAAAAACATGGAGCTTGTGCACTGATGTTGCTCACATGTTGACATGCTTAGAGAGTCTGATTGGCATGTGGCTCCCTTGCGCTGCAAGATTGCAGAATCTTTCCCAGTTCTCCTGCTGATATCTGCGTCTACGTATCCGCTATTACAGATGCTGAATTACGGAACTCAGACACCAATTTAAAGTGACTGCTGTTGCACGATAATTTCCGCTTTATGTGTATATTGTTTTTATCTACTGTTATTTCAAAAATGATTCAAATGGGTCTGAGCGCTATGGGACTTAACATCTGAGGTCATCAGTCCCCTAGAACTTAGAACTACTTAAACCTAACTAACCTAAGGACATCACACACATCCATGCCCGAGGCAGGATTCGAACCTGCCACCATAGCGGTCGCGCGGTTCTGGACTGAAGCGCCTAGAACCGCACGGTCACAACGGCCGGCTATTGTAATTTATTTTTAGCCCTAGGTGGTAGCCCCTTGGTAGGCGCTAGATTCGTAAACCTATATTGCTCATTCCAACATATGCCCATGTTGGATTTGTTCGTAAGAGGGAATGTATTTATCGCCAAATACGATGTGATTAAAGCAAAAAAAATCATTACAATGCAGCAATAAAATTTTCCATTATTTTCTGCTGTTACATGTTACATGTAAAAGAGTGGAATTCATCTCCCTTTGTACGTTTAAGTGCTGCTGCGTAATATTGAGTAAATAAAATTTAACACCCCAACGCAACAGTAATGTGGCATTTGAACCTAGTGCAATCACCTTCACGTAATATTTTTCAAGCATATCCACACCGAAATAAAATTGGTTACCGGGACAGGTTGTTCGAAAGTTGTCTCTTTGTTCTGGATGACGACGGCGAAAACATGAGATAAATGATAGTACTCCTCGACTTCCCTTTATGAAACAAGTTGCGGCGGGGAATACCTGGCGAAGTGGAAGTCCCTGCAGACGGGGTGGGCGTCCGGCAGCGGCGTTGCGCGCGCTGCTGGGTCTTTTGTTGCTCGTGATGAAGGGCTGAACGTCACGCGAACGCGGCCACCGTCGGAATTTCTTTACCCAATATTGATCCTATACAGATCGCCTGACGGCATGTCATAGCCACGTTCAGCTTTGTTGTTCGAGACTATCAAGAAGGCACAATACTGTACTTCTCCGTGTTCGCCAAGTGCTGAAGAACTTTCAGATAGATGATCGTCAGCTATATCGTAAACATAATGCATCAGAGCTATATTATGATAAATGAAAAGCACTAATTTATGATCTACAGGGCCAATTTATTGTGTTAATGAGAAGACAGATGGTTTAATAACTGCAACAGTCAAGTAAAAAATGGATAGGCTTACGCAAAAAACGATTCTCTCAAAGGTAATAATAAAAGAAAGTATTTTCGAATGGCTATTGGCATCTTTTACCAATCTCACTGCGAAAACTGTCCATGTCACGTCTCACAGAAGAACACTCATCGTGTGTAACGCTTATCTGATTATCTTCAATGTGGACGTAATCAATTAAATGTGTATTTAAGATCTTATTTATCCTCCGGGAAATTTATCTATAATAAATGTGTTTTAAGGTCTTTTGTGTTTATTAGCTAGCCCTCACCATTCAATCACCTAGTTCCTTAAAACGGTATCATTAAAGTATGAATCTGATGCTCTTAAATCTGTAGCTAGAAACAATGTTTCTTATTTTCAGGCCAACTACTGTAACAAACAGATGGGGGACGATTTTCAGTACTTTGCTGCAATTTTAGGCAGGTAAATGTGGGATGTTAGTATTCTTTGTTTCAGGCAAAAGGTGCAGCTGTGTTGGACGTGAACTGAAAGTGATGCAACTGCGTCTGTTAGATATAAGTACTCGTATTATTGTGTGTTGCTCTCTAAGCTGAGGTTACTTAACATAGCCCCATGAAGGTTTTTGATTGGTTGACACTTCCCCAAGGGCGAGGAAATTTTCAAAAAATTTTCAAATGTGCGTGAATTCCTAAGGGACCAAACTGCTGAGGTCATCAGTCCCTAGACTTACACTTAAACTAACTTAAAGCTAAGGACAACACACACACCCATGCCCGAGGGAAGACTCGAACCTCCGGTGGAGGAAATTTTCGTACAGTCTTTGTCACAGTGAGCTGTATGGACAAGCCAGACCAGGACTACTTGAGCCATTCTTAACTTCTAGACTGCATATGTGTTGGATATACACTGATCAGCTAGAACGTTGTTATCGCTGTTCTACGATCGACATAAAACCGTCCAGGCGATAGCAGGGTAACATGGCCAGGAATGACTGCTAGTCAGACACACGTATGGTGCATGCAGCATCAGTGAGCGTGCTGTCCTTGTGTAGAATGGGGAAGGCGCGCGATGTACCTGTCTGAGTTTGCCCAAGGAACGATTGAGATGGACCGGAAGCTCGGCACGGGCTTATCGGAGAGTACAATACTTGTCGGGTGTTCGAGAGTGCTGTTGTCAGTGTCTACAAAACGTGCCGAAACCAAGGTGGAAACATCCAGACGTCGTGGGGTTGGGCGGCCACGTCAAGGCAGAGCGTAGCAAGGTCTGATGAATTTCGATGGGAGGGCGGGATTCCGCCGTCTTCCAGGGAATATATCCCTGACACCTCTACTGCGGGACGGAGACTAGCTGGTGGCGGCTCCATTATACTCTGAGGAACATCGTTGTGGGTCCTATGGTTCCAGTGGAGCTCGTGAAAGCACAATGACGGCAAAGCTATGTAGTGCACTGGTTGGAAACCACGTTCACGCCTCAAACATGATCATGTTTCCCTCCGACATTGGCATTTTTCACTAAGATAATGTGCCATGTCACAAGGACAGGAGTGTGATGGAGTGGTTTGAGGAACAGAATGGCGAGTTCAGATTGATATACTGGTCCCCCAAGTCGTCAGACCCGAACCCAGTCGCACACTTCGGGATGTGATTGAATGTGGCATCACAGCTCATCACTCCCCTTCGCAGGACATACGGGAATTACGTGACTTGCGTGTGCGGTCGTGGTGCCATCTTCCTCCACCGACCTACCAAGGCCGCTGTTATCCGTGCCAAATGTTAACGTAATGATGATGTACACATATGCAGGGAACCGAAGGAACAACAGACTCATGGGTACTGTTTCGATAGCTCCATTGGTCACAGCACTTGCTACGACGGCATCATGAAAGACAAAAAGAATATGAACTGAAATTACACTCGTTCAACAATATTTATTATTATTACAGGCGACTTCTCCCCAGAAATGGAAGACGTTAAGCAAATAACTCGATCAATTCTTTAGTTCTTCTTTTTCTTCCAGTAGGCTTTCATTCTTTCTGGAAAGGGTTGTTTACGCTCATCCGACCCCTTTGGTCTGCACTATCTTTCGTCTGATCTGATATAACTTCCTATTTGTCTACTTTGTGTCTGAAGGTGTCTCTTTCTAGAATGTCGGCTGGTCTTATGTTTGCATTATTTAGGTCCTTTCGAATTTCATCTACCCTAGGAGTGGAATTCTTAAGTGAGGTAATACGAGGATTGGAACTCAAATAGTGGCAACTCTTATTTCACAACCGATACAAAAGAGTCATAATTTTTTCACCTGTTACTGCCCTTCAACGTAGTCACCAGCGTTGTGTAGAACCCGTTGCCAGCGATGTGGAAGGCTTAGTAATCCATTAGCAGAGCCTGTTGGTGGTGCGAATGGAGCTGTCTACTGCCTGCCCAATCTCTGGAACAGTTCTGGAGCGAATGCCACGAAGTGGTTCCTTCATCTTCGGAATCAAATCAGAGTCACAAGGACTGAAGTCCGGGGAGTATGGTGGTTGGTACAGTACTCCACAGGCCCATCGACGTAACAGAGCAGCCACAGCTTGCGCTGTATGCGCCCGCGCATTGTCGTGCAAAATGATGGGTGGGTTGAGCAAAAAGTGTCGCCGCTTCTTTCGCAAATCTGGTCGCAGGTGATGCTCCAAAAACGAACAGTAATACTACGCATTGACGGTCTGCCGTGGAGGAATGTAATGCGTTAGGATAACACCTTCACAGTCTATTCTCACCAGCAACAGAACAGGCTCTGCTAACGGGGTACTACGCCTTCCACATCGCTGGCAATGTCTTCTACACAACGCTGGTGACTACTTCGAAGGACAGTAACAGGTGCCAACATGTAACCCTTTTGTATCGGTTGTGAATAAATAGTTGCTACTATTTAAGTTCCAACCCTCGCATCATCTGTTATTCTCTTCGTCAATAGATTTTCTGGTAGTCGGCTGAGATGGCCAAAGAATTTCATCGCCTTTTCGCAATACCAGTTTCGATGTTTGAAAACTTTTTTGCAGTGTAAATTGACTGTAGCCTATAACCGTCTTGTGTATGTCTTCCTCCTAGAATTGTCCTGATGATGTTTCTCTGTTCTTTTATTGTGTCTTCAAGTTGTTTTCTGTTAAGGGTTAATGTTTCACTTGTGTAGACGATTGCTGGTTTTATAACAGTATTGTAGTGTCGAATTTTTGCCCTTCTTGACATTGATTTTTTGTTGTAGAGTTTTTGCGTTAACCTTAATCCTTTTTTTAATTTTTTGGAGACAATATTGCTGTCAGATTTTTTCAATATCTGTCGATTCGATGAATTCTCCAAGGTATTTAAAGTATGGGACCCTGTTAATTTTACCATATTTTGTTTCCAAGCTCGAAATTTCTGTTTTGAACTAAAGAATTCAGTACAAAACTAGCAAAGCCAGACAATTGACGACAAACCAACATAACTCGTACAAGTAATAACAATACTCATTATTATTAGTAATTTTATTATTATCATTATTATATCTTCAGCCTGGAGTCATAAAACTGTGTTTCTTAGCAACTCATCAGATGCTGTGATTCCATAACACAGTAACTCTTCAAAGTCACTGAGTTTAGAAGGAGAAGGAGGGGATTAGTGTTTAGGATATCACCGAGTTTTAACTAATGACTATGTGATGTAAACAAATCATCTGATGACAAATTGTTAAGAAGTTGAAACTGGTAATCATGCCATTTGCGTAACAGAGGCCTTAACTTGTACGAAATAAAAACACGTGTACAAAACGTACTCTGTGTTCCCCTCTGACAGTATGCCTAATCTGTATAATACCCAACTTAAAATTTTCCATAAATTAATTCCTTCGAGGGCCGAAAAAGTGCAGTTGAAGAAAAATAATTACAAAATGAAGATCACACATTCTTTCTGACCTTCATGTAACGGCCATAGCGAAGATGGTACATTTATGATGTACTTGGTCATGTAGTGCCCTATCCGCGTCGTCACAAGCCATGCCTCCCTTATCTAAGCCGTCATAAAGATGAAGTGACCAGCCGTGCCAATTATCTATGACGTTACGCTGACAAGGAATAAAAAAATTCTGGCGAAATAGCCAGTATGTTACAGTATGTAGCTGCCTTTTTAAAAAAGTACCCTACAGTTCTGAATTTTATGTGCCATTCTGAAAAACATTCGATTGTTTATGATAGTAGATAAGTTTCACCTAAACTGCGTATATTTCCATAATCTCCAAAAGTATCTGAACGATTTGAATTTTACGTCATGTTCAAAATTATCCGAAATAACTTAATTTCTGAATGACATGTATTATTTGTCAAAAAATACATCAGCACATACACACACACACAGTCACACACACACACACACACACACACACACACGCGTATGTTTTGTACCACCCCACCCGTCACTTAGCTGGTTTTGGCGTGTGTTCACCCCAGGTAATTGACTAACAGATTGTAACCTCCCCACAAAATTTAATAAATAATATGAATATGATTCTAATTTAGTGTAACCTCAAAACAAAAAAATTCCTAAACCTCTCAAAAGTAAAAATTATAATTATGTCATTCACATTCATGTGTAACGTCCCAACAAAAAAATAAATTCACTAACCTGGTAATAATACAATGTAACTAACCTCTCACTTAAATTGTCACTCACTTATGACTTGCATATCGCAGGCAGCGCATGAGCAATACATCGAAATTACATCTGCTCGGACCTCTTCATTGCTGCCCCGATCCGCACTGTGTACAGAGACCAGGACCGACCTCTTTGTCGTACACAGAGATGCTGGATCTCACCTCTCCTTGGCTGCTGAGTTGACCACCGGCCCGTCAATTCAGGGCGTGGTCTACGTGCCATCACCATCGTCAGCTGTGTGCTCCCCTCATTGCTGTCGTCCTCGTTCCTTGTCAGCTCGTGTGCGGTGTGCCAGGAGTCGTAGCTTCAACTCCCTCTCGCTCACTTACGCCACCTTAACAAACTAAGATAACTAATTTTAGTACATGGAAAGTGCTGATGTTTAACCATCAGTACCATACTTTTTTTTAAGACAATGACATTGTCTCATTACAAAAGGAATGATTTTCATGTTTGTAAATCAACTTCAGGATCAATTAAAATTTAAATGTAACAGAACTTTTTTTAATATATAAACATAAAAAATGTACAAGACAACTTGCTTCACAGTCATTCACACACACACACAATCAAGGGATAGGGAATCAAGATTATCTGGACAGGATCCCATCACCATTTCTAACTACCAGTTCCTACGACTAACACGGTGTTGGCCAACCCGACTACATATTTACTATTTACTACTTTTTGTCTCTAATCTTGTTTTTTCTTCTGAGTTCCCTATGTGGCAGACGTCCCTCTTATTGTGCCTGCGAACATGTATAAAACACAACAAACTTATACATGTGTCAGTCTTACCAAGATTTTTTTTGGAAGTTTGGATAGCGTCCTTTATAGTGTTCTATTGCGACACTTCTTTATTTTCTTCCCGTTTTCTCCTTTTGTCACGAATGGTTTTATAAGGCCTGTGAATATGTTTTGGATTAGCAATGTCACAATGGCACAACACAAATACAGCTCACTGCTCACACTCGCAGTTGTTACACTATCTTGGTATCAACAAGTATTTCTGGCATATTAATGCTGCTGTTTGCTCTGTAGATGATTACATCCGGTTATTCTTAACATGCACTGGGTGCGCCAATTCACGCAACTGCGCATAGCTGTCCACCTCTTACGTATTCAGGGGCATACGAGATGCGTCGGAGCGTCCTCGTAACGACCTACGGTACTGGCCACCTTCAATATGTTCTCCAATGACGGAGATACAATTACGGGGAACTTTTTTGTAATTTACAGAGTTCCTAATCTATCTTTTTCTAGGGGTACGCCCAGAAATACTTGTTTTCCATTCTTTAATCATGTTTTTACAAAATACTCTAGTGCACTTCATTTTCTCAACATCTAGAGGCTAGATATCATTATTAATAATAAAAACACAAAACATAGGCACATATAAACGAGACATTCTACCACTAAGATCAGCAAATATACAAACAAACAAGACACTTTAGAAAAAAATCCTTATTCTAAGCCTACATTTACTACGTCCGCGCTCTGGTCTAGTCATTCGTAATCCTGACCGTTAAGGTGGGATGGACCAGGCTTCGGAGGGCGGACTTCGACCTCTTCCTGGTTGTTATTTTGGTAAACATTATTGCTGTTCTTCCCGATTGCTGGTTGCCGCCCCAAGTCCTTTGTAATTTATTATGTTGCACCGGAGAGTGTCGCTCTTCTTCCGTGTACCTTCTTTTCGGGTTTCCATTGCTCTGGCCTACTATCCCACTGAGGTCCATTATTGCGACGGTTGTTACTTTGTTCACGCTGTCGGGGTTTCTCCCGCGCATGTTCTTCTTGAAATGCGAATTCCAGTTCGCGCAAAATGCCCTTAAATACCTCAGTATCGCTACCACAACGACCGGCAGGTAATTGTTGGTACGAGATGGGAAGTTTCATGTAGCATAATCTGATGATATCCGCACAGCTACATGGGTTGTCTAGGTACTGGTTCCTTTTTGTCATATTTTCAAAAAATTTTACCGGTCTCCGGTACCCCGCCCCTTCCATATCTCTGGACATCATAATTTCTTGTTTGAACCTTTCTTGGATTTCTTTAGACCAATACTTGCCCAAGAAGGCATTTTTGAATTCTTCGAACGAGACGCTCGTCTTCTCTACATTTCTCATGTACTCAGCGGTCGCGCCCTCCATATGGGAGCACACAAAATCCAGCTCGTACGTCAATGGCCAGTGTGGGGGCAAAGATAACTCGAATTGTCCCATAAAATTTTTTGGATGCAAGCTATTATCTTCGTCCGTGTAGTGATGGAACTTTCGGACTGATACAAAATGCTTATAGTCAAACCGGTCATCATTCCAGTTATCATTTCGACCGTTCTTACGATTCGTATGAACTTCGGGACGTGGACTAATTGGTTCCGACACGCTATCGTCATCTCTCCCCCTCTGTATGTTCGACAGTTGTTCGGTACATCTAATCAGCTGACAGCAATTCTGCTCACTGGACTGCTGCGCGATGTCCGTGTTTACCTGGGTCGTTGCCTCAGAGCTGTGAATGAAGGCGTGGCTCCCGTTGCTTATATTGTCAACTTTGTCACACCGTGAAGCGGTTATCAGTGTTCCGGCTAGTGACGGTTCAGTCGACGCAGTAATTACACCCTTCTGCTTTCCTGACGTCTCTGTAATGAGACGTTTTACCTCGTCCTCCAAATTTCTTTTTCATATCGCCACCTCCTCTTTCAACATCTCGTTAGGCCCTATGTCCGGTTGCTCTTATTGCTTTTCTTCAACACGTTTTATCCGGCTTTGTAGCCTTGATAACAGGACCTTTCCTACTTTTGCCGTGCTTTGCGTGGAGTTCCTAGTTTCTCTCGCAATTTTCCTTGCACCTTTCGCAATTAATTGGGCTTCAATTGACGTTCGTTTTATGATGGCAATCTCTTTCTCTATTTTGACGCCGAGATTCTTCAACCCCTCTTTTACTTCCCTATGAACTTCTGTGAGCCTATAGTTCAGCTCCGAATTCGCGTTTTTAATTTCGACACTAAGGTTGGCGCTCTGCTCTAAGTTCACCGTTGCATCTGTTGCAACAGGTCCGTAATATTTTTGAGAGTCACTTAGCTGGTTTTTGGCGTGTGTTCACCCAAGGTAATTGACTAACAAATCAACAGACAGTGCAAAACTGACGCAATGTCGGATAACGCAAAGAAAGCAATAAGGCCTTGTGACTCCTGATTGAACTGCGGTGGCAGTGTTGACATTAATTGGTTCAGAATTGATCTCTTTTAATTAAAAAAGGGGTGCACATTGATGATATATTCAGCTATTGAACACCAGATACAAATGTTGAACATAAAATTAATTAAGAAAGTGACTTGGGATTTCAACTACTTGATTGAAAACAGATGCAGTCGATTAGCACAGATTTATTTTAACTCACGACCTTCAATCATCACATTACATGACTCTCCTAACAGGCAGTGGTAATAAATTGCGTTTGCGTGGAGTAAAGCGCGATAAATCAAAAGTAATTCCTATCGACTGACCCAGGCGTAATGCCAAGTGCGAGAAGAATTCTACAATACACTGCTCATGAAACACTCGTGGAAACTTTGCCGACGTGATCCAGCAAATTAATCAGTGGCCGGAGCGGGCGCAATATCACCGAATTCAGCATGGCGGAGCGGTGTTCGTTGTGCGGTCGTCGGCCGACCTCGTCGTGCTGCAAGGCTGCACTCGTCTACTCACTCCTAGCTATCTCGTTCAGTACATAGCTCAACCAAAACTTCCTACCTCCAAGCTCAATCGTTCCATTTGCTAAGTCCTAAACTGTAGAGATGCTAACTCTTTCTCAGGCAAGCTGAGTAAAGAACGCCACGTCCGCATTCTAGGCAAGCTGGGAACGGAAGACCTCTACGGAGACTTCTCACAGTCCGCTCTTCGCCTCGGTTTCCCCTCCAGCAAAATCACTTACGCAAATTGCAGCGCAAGTCTCGTTAATTATGCGTCGCTTCCCAGCGCCGACCAATGCCTGCTCTGGGAAGTGAACAAATTCCCACAAAATTTCCCTTCCTCTCAACTTCTGTTATTTAGCACCTCCCAGGCCACCCATCAAGGTTAGTATCTGCACAACACCAAGTGTTCCGGAATTCTGACTCCCAGAAGAGTAGTTCAAATTCCTTGGTCCTACGTTCCCATTGGAGGCCGGCATATTTAATTATATCGCTCTTCACCTGATTTGCTTCAGACTCTGCGGACCGTGAATTCAGCGTGAAGTTGCTATAGTCACGAACACGCATATTTTGTCCTCTGTTGACCGCTCCACCGTAGCTTTGCACGGCTTTCTCGCATGTTTCACAGGAAACGGGACAACGGACATTTATCAACAGGCATACTAGTTCTCCGCCTGTTTCTCGGTACACCGGGCGGTTGGAGGCCGCGCCCCATTACCACTTTCTCAGAGCTTGAGCCGCCCTAAGCTGCCTATTGTCACTTCCCTTAGCCGCTCCCCCGGCGGCCACGGTCAATTCTGAGTACTTCCCTGGGGTAAACAAGCCTCCAGTAAATCGACGCATTTCCACAATGTATTCCTATCGTGTGAATTACTTTAAAACCATCACCTGACATTAATTATTCCAATACGTCCATACTATACCCTCTACAAAATGCATTGTGCCTTGTCAGTCATTTTTGTTCAGCCCTACTGCTCGCTCAACGTGAGTTAGGTGATCTTTAATGACTTCATGTAAGGGGCATAGTTCTTGCCATCTTACAGTTTGTTTTAAACTCCATTAAAATTTCTTATGTCAAATGCCGTATTGCCTCATCAGAAACTCCCACTTCACTAGAACGTATACAAAATAAAAAAATATTTGGTTAATAGAACTTACAGCATTTCCCCATGTATATGTTTACATCAGCTGCAGTACTGCCTCATCAGTAAATTTCATGTAACTCTGTTTCATATTCTGCCAAAAACAACGGTATGTCCAGTACTGGACTACCACGTCACTAAATTTAATCTCTTTCTGTGCTTTATACTTCACCGAAAATGTTTATGTCAAGTACGAATATTGTACTGCCGAATCATTATGTTACATCAGTTTTTGGGATGGATACTTTCTATAATAATCCAAAACACATCTTGCCAAAAATAACTTGCAAGCAGGCAGTTGATATTTCATTCTAGGCCGAAATTAGGCTATGTAGAAAAGCGACCGTGCCAAAACTTAAAACTGTACAAAACATATATTTCCTAAAATATTCTGCTAAGCAGCTAAGCAATAATTTACGCAAACAAACAGGCACTTTGAAATACTGTTCTATACTGTCAGTTACTTTGGAATAGAACAATTAATGTATAACTGGCACGTCATGGATGAAACATGACTTTGGAATTCAAATTAAGTGCCAAAATGCTATTTCCATGTCTAAATTGTCTGTAATAATTATCAAAATAACTAAAGACATTGGCATTTCGATCTTAGTCCAACTTGAGGCGATGTACTCATAGTATAAAGAATTGACTCTCAGCACCAGACAGTTCAAGCTTTTCGTAATGTTTCATCTCAGCAAGCAACATTTTATACGGAAGGAAAAAATGTGCAAATGTATGTGAAATCTTATGGGACGTAACTGCTAAGGTCATCAGTCCCTAAGCTTACACGGTACTTAACCTCAATTACCCTAAGGACAAACACATACAGCCATGCCCTAGGGAGGACTCGAACCTCCGCCGGGACCTATACGGAAGGAGTTAATCATCTTGTTCTACATTAGAAAAATTTGTGACTGGCTAATATTTACTTTTCATTACATTTGATGTGGAATGTACATGTGGTACGTTGTTTACCTACCAACGTTGCACTTTCTCTGGCACTTTAGCACCACAAAACGTACGAAAAATTTTGGATTTTGACAACGTATTATTGTGTTGTATCACTTAAAGAACATATTTTCGTAATTCACACGTAAGACTTCGCAGTGCATGAAATAGGAAGTTTAAAAACACAACATGGCCAAAGACAATGATGGAACATGCTTCCATAAGAGGAAATTTCTGTATCCCAAAAATTCGATCGTTTCACCGTAATAAAATTATCAGATATGTAAAGATGTCGATTGCAAAACAAACGGAGTATAATTACAGGTCTCTTATAATGAGCAAAAATGGATCATCATACCAAAATAAAATTATTTAATAAAGTATATAAGGATTGGCTTAGTGCACACTGCTCTGCTCGCATAGACTGTATGTCATGCTGAGTCTTTTTTTTATTTATTTAATGGAAATGTTAAATTATTCACAAGCTGCAGCACCTAAGCTTTTCACGCTGATTGAGGGCACATAAGAACGGTCTTTTCGCAATGTACTTCTGAACAAAATGTGATTCTGGTAGCTGTAGTCGAAAGCCTTTGTTAATGACGCTTTTTGCGTTCTTGTGGACATATTTCTATAGCAGCCCCTAACAAATATTTCTTTATATCTACAGAGAAATTAAATACTAATTGTCATAAATACAGCTTTAATATTTGTTAATGTAACGAAATACTTTCTTTAAAATTATCATCCCCTGTTGAACTATCCTAGGGGTTCAATTGCCTGCAACACTGAAAGGCGAATTTTTTTACCTCTAACTGAAAGCGAAATGCCAATTGTCATAGATGTTCTTAAAAATCCTTTATTAATTCTTCAGTAGTTGCTTACTTTCAAAAAAAAAAAAGCTTTCACTCTCTAATTTGTCAACCTATTGGTTGTATTTTCCAAAAATGGTGAATCACGTATGTTTTATTTTATGACAGAAAATAAAAACCAGTTTCTAGCTTACAAATTCTCTTAATAGTGACATACCTTCGAAAATCCATTTGTTCCCTGTTTCGTATAATCCCTCTTAAACAAAGTCTACATAATACGATCCACACCCTCTCCAAATTTCGACCTTCGTCCTCAGCAGTTTGAGCTGGGCTGTGATGAATCAGTGAATCAGTCTCACGCTGTTTCACCCCTTAGGTGTTGAATTTCCAAAAACACTGAAATACATCTTTTCTCGTCTCTAACCGAGAAGCTAAACACCAAGTTTCAAAGATTTTGATTTAAAAACGCTTTCGCAATGGAATATTTTCATATAATAATTCACCCCCTTCGGAGTTGAATTTCCAGAAACAGTGACACACGTGTGTTTTATTTACGAATATAACAGAGAAGCTATATACAGATTTTAATAGATTTAGATTAAAAAATGCTTGCACAATGAAATATTTCCGTGAGAACATTCAACCCCCATTTCACTCTCCAGATGGTTGAATTTCCAAAAACAGTGAAACACCTTTTTTTTTAAATTTCTAACTGAGGAGCCAAAATAAATTTCCATAGATATAGCTTTAAAAATGCATTCATAATAAAATATTTTCACAAAAATCTCGTCTCATTGATTCAAGTTCCAAAATCGTTGAACTCGTATTTTTTATTTGTAACCGAGAAGTGAAATAGTAACGTTGGGAGATGTAACTTTAAAAAATGCTATAGTAGATTTTTAATAATAATATATTTTCAAAAAATGCTTTCCTCCATAATTTCACTGCCATAGGGTTAAATTACAAGAAATGCTGAAGCACTTATTTCTTTACTTCTAACCGAGTAACCAAATACGAATTTTCGTAGGTCCAGCTTCAAAATTACCTCAATAGTGACATCTAAAGAAAAAAGGATGGGAACTTCGAAAAATCCCTTCTTAAACAAAGACTACAAAGCCTACAGTATAAGATCCACACCTTTTCCAGATTTCAACTTTCTATCCTTAGCGGTTTGAAATGGGCGATGACGAATCAGTCAGTCAGTACACAGTATAGATTCCGAATACAAAACACACACGGCGCTACTGTCGTTAGCTAACTGCTCTATAATTGCTGGAAAATACACATAGCTTATACAACAGCAATAGTAATTCAGCATACAAGTTAAGCAGCCCGTGTCGATGAACTTTGTTCACCTTTCTACTGAACTAGATGCTCAGTGACCGCAGGAATTTTGAACTGCCGTCGCTAATCATATAGAGAGCTGTTGACCGCTGCAGCGCACTGTGGCGACCATGTCACCGGAGCTGTAGACGGACTCCGGCCGGTTGTTGGGAAGTGACTAATGAGTTTCGTGTGAAGGTAGTCACTGAGTATGAGTGCGTTTTCTGAAGGACAGCAGCAGCACGTCTTCGTAAATGGAGTTTTGATTGGTGGTGTTATTTCCACAATTACGTGAGTTTGATGTTTCGGACATGTACTTTTAATGTCTAACTGATTGGAAGCGCGGTTGCTAATCACATTTTTCAGATATTGTGCTCTTTCTCCTGTTGTTTGATGCCGCTGAATTGCGCAGATTGGCATTGGAGCTTGATAGTATTCAACTACTAGTATGGCTGTGAGCTCTGATGTGGCTGCCAATCGATGAAGAGAAATTATGCGCATCGTACAGGGAACATCACAATGAGTTGGGTGTTGGTTATTTAAAAGACTAACGGTGCAGTGTGAGTAGTGACACCATTGTTGGCTATGCATTTGTTTGGTCAAGCATGTCTCAATCTGTTATCTAGCTGAGGCCAAATGTGAAAGCTGTGTCTGAGGGAATGTACGTTGATAAGAATAGGTTTTATGTAGGTTTGTTGACTCGATTTTGTTTTATCTAATTTAATCTTAGGTGAGAATTTTTAATGAAGTGATTACACATCTGTGGGTGGAAAAATTGTTGTTGTTCGTTTCTCTGACTGTGACATTCATCAACTCAGTACGGTTGGTTATCATGCACAGCATATGTTGGCTGGTGCGGTATATTTTCCGTGTTTAATTCTAACAGGATCACAAGGGGTAGGCCCCATTGTGCATACTGTCAGTGGCTAATGGCATTAGTACACTGAACACTGTCTAGTTCCAAATTAGATTTGTTCTTTAAGAATTAACTGCCTCATTCCAATATGTTTATGGGAAGACGTCAACTCCCGCCACCTCAGAATAACGGGTTACTGACCCACAGTTAAAGTAAAACTTCCTGGCAGATTAAAAATGTGTGCCGGACGGAGACTCGAACTCGGGATCTTTGCCTTTCGCGGGCAATTTCTCTACCATCTGAGCTACCCAAGCACGACTCACGCCCCGTCCTCACAGCTTCAGTTCTGCCAGTACCTCGTCTCCTACCTTCCAAACTTACAGAAGCTCTCTTGCGAACCTAGCAGAAGCTGCGAGGACGGGGCGTGAGTCGTGCTTGGGTTGCTCAGATGGTAGAGCACTTGCTCACAAAAGACAAAGATCCCGAGTTCCAGTCTCTGTCCGGCACACAGTTTTAATCTGCCAGGAAGTTTCATATTAGCGCACACTCCGCTGCAGAGTGAAAATTTCATTCTCGAGCTTAAGTAAAGATCAGTATTAATGGCCATTATGTGCCCCCTTAGCTGAGTAGTCAGTACGTCTGTCTGCATACAGTGCGCCCAGGCTCCATTCTCTGCCGGATCGGATATTTTCTCCGTTTGTGGACTGGGTGTTGAGTTATTATCATCGACACGCAGGTCACTCAATTTGGCATCAACCGAAAACACTTGCAGCTCGGCAGCCGAACTTCCCGGGTTAGGACACCAAGCCATCGATGCCATACGAAGATTTCAATCGACACTCCTGGAAATGGAAAAAAGAACACATTGACACCGGTGTGTCAGACCCACCATACTTGCTCCGGACACTGCGAGAGGGCTGTACAAGCAATGATCACACGCACGGCACAGCGGACACACCAGGAACCGCGGTGTTGGCCGTCGAATGGCGCTAGCTGCGCAGCATTTGTGCACCGCCGCCGTCAGTGTCAGCCAGTTTGCCGTGGCATACGGAGCTCCATCGCAGTCTTTAACACTGGTAGCATGCCGCGACAGCGTGGACGTGAACCGTATGTGCAGTTGACGGACTTTGAGCGAGGGCGTATAGTGGGCATGCGGGAGGCCCGGTGGACGTACCGCCGAATTGCTCAACACGTGGGGCGTGAGGTCTCCACAGTACATCGATGTTGTCGCCAGTGGTCGGCGGAAGGTGCACGTGCCCGTCGACCTGGGACCGGACCGCAGCGACGCACGGATGTACGCCAAGACCGTAGGATCCTACGCAGTGCCGTAGGGGACCGCACCGCCACTTCCCAGCAAATTAGGGACACTGTTGCTCCTGGGGTATCGGCGAGGACCATTCGCAACCGTCTCCATGAAGCTGGGCTACGGTCCCGCACACCGTTAGGCCGTCTTCCGCTCACGCCCCAACATCGTGCAGCCCGCCTCCAGTGGTGTCGCTACAGGCGTGAATGGAGGGACGAATGGAGACGTGTCGTCTTCAGCGATGAGAGTCGCCTCTGCCTTGGTGCCAATGATGGTCGTTTGCGTGTTTGGCGCCGTGCAGGTGAGCGCCACAATCAGGACTGCATACGACCGAGGCACACAGGGCCAACACCCTGCATCATGGTGTGGGGAGCGATCTCCTACACTGGCCGTACACCACTGGTGATCGTCGAGGGGACACTGAATAGTGCATGGTACATCCAAACCGTCATCGAACCCATCGTTCTACCATTCCTAGACCGGCAAGGGAACTTGCTGTTCCAACAGGACAATGCACGTCCGCATGTATCCCGTGCCACCCAACGTGCTCTAGAAGGTGTAAGTCAACTACCCTGGCCAGCAAGATCTCCGGATCTGTCCCCCATTGAGCATGTTTGGGACTGGATGAAGCGTCGTCTCACGCGGTCTGCACGTCCAGCAGGAACGCTGGTCCAACTGAGGCGCCAGGTGTAAATGGCATGGCAAGCCGTTCCACAGGACTACATCCAGCATCTCTACGATCGTCTCCATGGGAGAATAGCAGCCTGCATTGCTGCGAAAGGTGGATATACACCGTACTAGTGCCGACATTGTGCATGCTATGTTGCCTGTGTCTATGTGCCTGTGGTTCTGTCAGTGTGATCATGTGATGTATCTGACCCCAGGAATGTGTCAATAAAGTTTCCCCTTCCTGGGACAATGAATTCACGGTGTTCTTATTTCAATTTCCAGGAATGTATTTCGATTGCCATAGCTGTCTGGTAACTACTGACGCCAAGTGAGGAAAGCGTTAGATACTAGTTTTGTAGTTCACGCGACGGAATCAATGAAGAATCAGGTAGCAAAAGGTTAATTTTGTGATAAAAACACATGCATTGGTGTGTATTCACACTAGCACATCAAGTAACAATGACCGTGATTCTCGAAATTTATGAAGTCGAAGTGTAGCGAGAGAAATGCGAGGTGATGTCCGCGTGCATCTACTGCCCCAGATATATCACTACTGGATAATTTACTGTGCCCTGAAAGCCCATCGTGGGGTCAAGTGAACAGATGTGACTGCGACCCTAAGAAATATCTATTTTAGTGTGTGAGCAGTGCAGCCACACGCGTTACGTCAGCAGCAGTGTAGCACTCCCTTAAGCACTTTGCAGCTGTTTGTTTACTGCAGCAATATTTTATATTCGCTGCAGTGCACTGCTGCTAGGGAAGACTGGACAGCGCAGATGAGCGAGGTTAGATTTACGGTCGTTAAATACTACCGTTGAATATACCCGTAGAGTAGGGATAGAGTTTTTGACTAATAATCGAAATATGCTAGATACCGGGATCGATACTCGCCGGTGTTTAAATTCTGAATACAAATCGCCAGCAATGACGGCCGAATACTTCCGGTATAAGAAGTCTACCCACGTTCTGCCAACGCCCTTGTCAAACAGAGTGAAGGAGCGGACAGAGGTCCAGGGAGCTTATTGTCCTTGGGTTGGGAAACCGCCCTTAAGGGGCAAGATGATGCAGAGGACAATAGTAACCACTGCATTAAAGACACACAATGTGTATCCATAGCACACGTGTCCTGTAATTGAAAAAAGTGTCATCTGTTTTCTCCTTTGGCGAAATACCCCGGACTAGCCCATTTTGATCTCTGGGAACGGACAACCAAGGAGGACGCGACCGTGAGAAACATACCAACGGAAAGGGTCAGAATGTCAGACGTTTGAACTTATCTAGAAGGGAAAATGCAAAGCCTCAATCAAGATGTAGTTGGAATCAGTAAAGTCAAATGAAAAGATGCCAAGGATATCTCGTCAGAGAAGTATAGGGTAATATTAACGGCTGCAGAAAATGTCAAAACGGGATTAAGATTCGTTGTGAACAGAAAGGTAGGGTAGAGAGTCAGTTACTGTGAGCAGAATCGACAGAAAACAATACCGTCAGCAACGGTTCAGCTATACTGCCGATGTCACAAACAGACGATGAAGAAACTTCCTGGCAGATTAAAACTGTGTGCCCGACCGAGACTCGAACTCGGGACCTTTGCCTTTCGCGGGCAAGTGCTCTACCATCTGAGCTACCGAAGCACGACTCACACCCGGTACTCACAGCTTTACTTCTGCCAGTATCTCGTCTCCTACCTTCCAAACTTTACAGAAGTTCTCCTGCGAGAAGCACTTGCCCGCGAAAGGCAAAGGTCCCGAGTTCGAGTCTCGGTCGGGCACACAGTTTTAATCTGCCATGAAGTTTCATATTAGGGCACAATCCGCTGCAGAGTGAAAATCTCATTCTGGAGAAGATGAAGAGATAGAGGATGTATATGAGGAGAATGAAAGGATAGTTCCTTACTTAAAGGGAGATGAAAATCTGGTAGTCATGATGGATTGGAATGCGGTTATAGGGTACGAAGTAGAAAAAACGGTTATGGGGGAATACGGGCTTGGTAATACGAATGAGAGAGTAGGAAGACTCACTGAGTTCTCCACTAAAATTCGCCTAGTAATAGCGAATACTCTGATCAAGAATCGCAAGAGGAGAAGGTACACTTGAAAAATCTCAGAAGATACTCAAATATTCCAATTAGATTCTGTCATGGTCAGACAGGGATTATTTAATGAGATTTTGGAATGTAAGGCGTACCGAGTGTAGGGAAGCAGCCTACTCACGCTGTAGTAAATTCACATGTCTTTCCATTGTGTGCCAGCCAGTCTGCTGTAACTAGCTCTGACGTCATAAATGTTGCGCAATACTTTAAAAATCAAGCAAATGACCTAAAACTTTTATAGCATGTCAGGAATAATGATAAATTAATGTGGGTTAAATATCAGTTCGATAACTTTAGTCGTTTTCGAGATTTGGACGTTTTTCTGCAAAAATAATTGGCGCAACAGAAAAGAGCTAGAGACTTCAAAATTTATATTTAGATTCAGCTTTCATAATGATTTAATAAAAACTGTACTTTGGATTTCACAAATTAAGATTTTAGTGGAAATTCATGATTTTCTGGTTTTCGTCTCAATACTGAAGGAAGCAAGATAGATTAAGTAGGTTAGTAATTAAGGCTAGGATGTTTATATTTAAATAGGTTGGAGGTCCGCTATGATTATGAAGATGTGTGAAGTTTCTTTTGAATACCTATAAAATTCTAGCAATAGCGGATCTCAAAAGCGACAGTTCAGAGCTCATCTGCTGCGTGCAGTGCAATTAAATTAATTCTCTCGCCCAAAATATTTAAGTTAGCCACGTCAAAATTTTATTATCAATACTTACCTATGTGCTGAATGCACAGTTAAATTAAGAGCTTCATCGGCCATCAGCAAGAGAAGCTAGGATTTATTATGTGACTTGAAGTGGTGCGTTACCAGCACAGCGGCTAGTCGGGACAGCCGATTTGATCAGGCGTTCCCTTAGCCGTCCGCACCGCGGATTTATATAAAAGAGCGCTGCGCGAGGAAGCAAGGCCCCAGTTCTCTCCAGACGCTGAATGACACGCCATCTGTGTCGGCAGTCGCGTCGCGCCGGTATTACTGCTACTAACAGCCTCGGATGCCGTATTCAGTTACTCGAGATGCGCGTAACCATGAAATCATTTCAAGTGATTTTCATTTTCTAGCTTCAGTGTGCGTATTGTCGTATTTTCACGTGCCGTCGCGGGACAGACATTCTACCAACAATTTAGCGTGGCGTTTGATGAAATACTCTCATCAAATTATGGCGAGCATTCATTTCAACATTTAATTCGGACATTTATAGTTGCATCAGCGCATTAGACTCTGAACTGCTCTGTTAGTTAGGTTGAAAGGATACTTGTGTTTTACCAGTGAATTTCAGAATATACTCAACTATTTTGAAAAATCGTGTTTGATTATAAATTCCGGACAATCTCCTGATTCCTCAGAGCTACAAGCTGCAGCTATAATAGATTTCTCAGGTGAAGTGGGCACTAGGAACTCTTTTTACAAGCTTCACGTTTTGTTAAATCGCTTTCTGGGGGCTAACACGTAAATAGAGAGCCAGTGTTGAGAACGGCGAAAGACAGCTTTAATAACATTCTAATAGCCAGAAGCTGATTCAACAAACAAACATTTATGCAGCAATCATATATTTCCCAATTCTTACTCGCCGCCCCACACGAGGAGGAGATATAAACTCAGATCACAATTTAGAACAATGAGGACTATATCGAAGTTCAACAGACTGGTCAGACAGAATCAGCACGGAAAACACTGGGATACGGATGTACTGAGGAATGAAGAGACAAGCTTGACGTTCTCTATGGCTATAGATACTGCGACACTGAAGAGCTCAATAGGCAGTTCAGTTAAACGGAAAAGAACATCTCTAAAAGGACAATCACAGAAGTTGGTAATAAAAACATATGCACACGGAAGTTAACTGCAAAGAAACCATGGGTAACAGAAGAAATACATCAGTTGGTCGATGAAAGGGTGAACTGCAAAAATGTTGAGGGAAATCCAGTAATCCAGAAACACAAGTTCCTTAGGAATGAAAGAAATATGACGTTCTGGGAAGCTCAGGAAAGATGGTTGAATGGAAAATGTGAAGAAATCGAAAAAGAAATGATTCCCCGCAGGACGGACCTAAAAGTCAAAACAACTTTTGGTGAAATCAAAAGCAGGGCGGTAATATTAAGAGTGAAGCGGTACTTCCACTGTTAAATGGAGAGTAGACACTGAATGGGAGGTAAGTGTACGATGAAGGCCCCTATGAGGGGGAACACGTGTGTGATGACTTTATAGGAGAAGAAACAGGAATCGACTAGGGGAATGATAGGGGATACAGTATTAGAGTCAGAATTTAATAGAGCTTGGGATGACTTAAGATCTTAAGATCCAAAAAGGCCGTACGGATATATTACATTTCATCCGAGTTTCTAAAAACATTGGAGGTTGCGACAACAAAATGACTGGCGATATACCATCATACATTTGGTAAAACATCATCCAGAAACTTCTGAAGATTGCAAGAGCCTACAAGTCCTAGAATTATCGCACAATAAGCTTAACAGCTCATGCACCCAAGTTTCTGACAAGAACAATATACAGAAGAATGGGAAAGAAAATTGAGAATCTCTTAGATGACATCAGTTTGGATACAGGAGAGGAGAAGACACCAGAGAGGCCGTTCTTACATTGCGGTTCATAGTGGAAGCAAGGCTGATGAAAAATCTAGGACACGTAATAGAATCTGTAGACCTGGAAAAAGTGTTAGACTATGTAAATGGTGCAAGACGTCCGAAATTCTGAGATAAATAGGTTAAACTGTATGGAAAGGTGGGTAATTGATATCCACACCAATATTAAAATGCGAAAGTAGTAATGTCTATTTCCTCTTCACGACTAAACAGTGAATCGATTTTGACGAAATTTGGAACGGAAATAGGTTATTTTAGAAGTTGTATAGTACAAAATATTCCTTGATCTTACGAATATTACGCTATTTAAATGGAAATATTTAGTCTGCCAAAAAGCTATTTATACTTAGAGTTTTAAACTTTATAATGTTTGTAAAAATGCTTTTATTGCTCGATATTTTCTACAGAACATGATGTAACGTAATAGCCGGCCGCGGTGGTCTAGCGGTTCTGGCGCTGCAGTCCGGAACCGCGGGACTGCTACGGTCGCAGGTTCGAATCCTGCCTCGGGCATGGGTGTGTGTGATGTCCTTAGGTTAGTTAGGTTTAAGTAGTTCTAAGTTCTAGGGGACTTATGACCTAAGATGTTGAGTCCCATAGTGCTCAGAGCCATTTGAACCATTTTTGATGTAACGTAATAAATGCAATGCTTGTTCAGTCGTCTACGTGTTTAATCTATACTTCCACACTATAATATCCACACTAATATTATAAAACTGCAGGTTCCTTTGTTACATTTTCACGGTGAGATATCTGAACTGATTTTGATGAAATGTCTTACGGAAATACCTTGTACCCTGACGAAGAACACACGCTACTTAGGAAATGAGAAACTTAGTCCAACCATATTATGTAATACGCAAATGGGATGTGGATGACACTTTCACAGACGCCGTGGACTCTTAGTGTTTGTATTATTCTGTGACAGTTCCAGTCCAACGTTTACTCATGTGTGCGGTTTGTGGAATTTGCTACCTGGGAAAGCTGGACAGTTTTCATGGTGAAACATTGTGGAGATACAATAGTAAAATCCTACTGTGAGCTCTAGAGCCATATTTAAAATTATTACGATATGTCACGTAAACGTATCTGATTTAGAGCACAGTTCTATGAGAGCTCGAGTTGTGAGAGTTGTTCGAAATCAATAAACCTGAGAGTGATCGCAGATCATGGGAATTTAGGTGCAGAACGTCATGCGGCTTTAAGAGCTATTGACACATCAGAACAGTAGGGAGCCTGTGGCATTTTAGCTGCTGAGCGTCACGCGTCTCTCACATTTCCGTGCTGTCCGACAAACAGAGAGGTATCTTCTGTTTACATGTAGAATGTGCGAGGCTTTAAGGGAGACTGCATTTGATTATGACCCATTATTTGACTATGTTAGTCATCGATTCGTCTTCTTGGAGAAAAAAATAAAACATGTAGGAGTTGTAATGAGTTGAAACGTAAGGTAGAAGTGGGTGGTAAGTTTTGCTTTGGTGGCAAAATCAACTTCCAGTGAGCTACGGGAACCACTAAAAATTCTAATTCTGTACGAATGTAATGAATCAAGGAGTTTCTTCAACGTAAACACATTCACTATGTGCCTTTATACCAGCACTGCATGCAGTTATACATACTTATCTATCCCACTATATATCTAGACACTTACAAATTACTAGCCTCCTTATTCACCATCATCCATCATAACAAAACTACTGTGAGTGCAGCCACGGGTGACAGCTGGTATATGTACACGAACCAGGGTATGCCTCCGTAGCCGACTGGTCAACGCCACAAACCCTCATATGGGGGACCCGGGTTCGAATACCCTGCTGAAGACATATGCGGCAGCTGTGTCATCACAACACCTTACGTTAGCAGAAACTCTCTTAGCGGCATTCACGTTTCTTTCAGGAGAAAAATTAATTAGTACCAAAACCACAGCCATGCAAACCGGACGTGTATCGGAGTCATATCCCAAGCTACCTGGTGTACAGGCAAGGATTGTTACCAACCTATGGGTTTTACCTTCGAGGCCATTCCAGATAGATTGATGACTAATTGGTCACAAATGATTAATAAATTATGTCCTCTTTTTCTTTCTTCTTTTGGAGGCCACATTTTCAAAGTTCAGTTTGATGCATTAACGTTACCTACGTCAAACATCGGCATTGAGCTGTTAACGTACATAAAAAACGTGTAACCCAGCTTCTCAATCGCGTCAGGAAGTAAGTTCGTAACCAAAGGACCAGTACCGTCACAAACCTTATCAAGAAGTGGAGGCCCCATGGCCTTCACCCACCAATTAATATTATCGACATTCCGCTTTATTATTGACATTTACTACTGTACTACATAGAAATTCCATACATTCGGCATACGTCGTCTATACCGGAAGCCTGACAAACAAGAAACTGTATGAACTTCTAACGACAAGTAAGCCAGAAATAGTATCGAAAGAAACTTCTGCGAACGAAACGGAATATAGTTTGGCGAAATGTGCACGTCGGCATGTTACTGTCACACGTCATAGCCAACTGGTAACTAACAGTAAACGATAGAGTAGCCACTAATGACAAGCTACGTAAGATAAGCCTTCACCTAACGCACACCTGTGACACGGGCGGGAGAGTATACACGCTAATTTATAGGTTCACAGGCAGAAGATTCTTTAACCACAAAACTTGAGATATCCAAGAGAGAAGAACAACATTGCGACGTGGATCATGGGTCACACAGCATCGTTTATCACCCAGATCAGGCAATCCCCTGTCATTGATTACTATTCATACATCGAAAACGAACACCTTAAAATCAGCCATCATACTGACTACAGGCGGTCATTTGGAAATATGCTAAACATCACAAGCCACCGTTAACTAAATAAATATAAATATTTTGGATATTAGGTGGTAATACTACACTGTATGTAAGACCCCATGTTTCTTCAGGGGACTTCAATTCCATTCGGATCTTTAATAAATTATTGCAGACGTTAAATAATGCCGAAGATAGTTTTCTTTTCCTTTATTGTTTCACGCATTTTTTTCTCTGAGGGGTAGGAGAGACAACTTTCCTTCAACAATAAACTGATAATTGTTTGTGTACAATTTCATTTTGCAGTCAATAATTTGCGGACAAAAATAAAAGAAAACTCTCCTGCCTTAAATTGCTTAAGAGAAAATTGCAAATAATAAATAAAAATGGGAAAACACTGTTAGAGATTTCTACTTGGTGGGAGGACTGGTTTCGTGACGCGAATTGAGAAGAAGCGTGGGTGAGAGTTAGTGGCTCCAAGGTCGAAACGTCAACAATGGCTGTGAGAGTAGTGTGCTGATGCTATGCGCCTCCGTACCGCATCTGATCACGAATGAAGATGACACTGTAGTCGGTCGACTACTGCGTGGTCTTCAGGGCCCGGTCGCGCGGTTTCCTTTGCAAGAACCAAGAGTGAACAATACGATTTCAGGACCGAGGACGAAGAGCTCCGATTAAGAAAGGTGTAATACAGGGTTATAATTCTTGCTCCTACAGTTCAATCTGTACGTGACGGACATAAAAGAAAGGTTCAAAAGTGGAATTAAAATTCAAGGTGAAAGGATATCAATGATAAGATTCGCTGGTGACATTGCCAATCGAAGTGAAGAAGAATTACTGGATTTGTTGAATGGAATGAACATCTAATATGGACTGAGTTTAAATCGAAGAAAGACGAAGGTAATGAGAAATAGCAGATATGAGAAACTTCACATCAGAAACTTAACTTCAGGGAGAAACTTAACATCAAAATCGGTGACGACGAAGTGGACAACGTTAAGGAATTCGGCTTCCTGGGCAGCAAAATAACTCGTGATGGACGGAGCAAGGATGACGTAAAGGGCAAACTGGCACTCGCAGAATGGGCATTCCTGACCAAGAGAAGTCTACTGGTATCTAACATAGCCTAAATTCGAGGAAGAAATTTCTGAGAATGTACGTTTGGAGCGCAACACCGTATAATAGTGAAATATGGACTTTGTGAAAACCTTATCAGAAGAGAATCGAAGCATTTGAGATAAGGTGCTACAGAAGAATGTTAAAAACTAGGTGTACCGGTAAGACAAGGAATGGGGAGGTTCTCTGCAGAACTGACGTGTAAAGGAATGCATGGAAAACACTGGCAAGATGAAGGGACGTGATTATAGGACATCTATCAAGACCTCAGAGATTAACTTGTTATTTGAGAGAGCCGTAGAGGGAAAAAAACTGTACAAGAATTTCCGTAACATCATATTCAAATTTCTTCCTTTGTGTAGCTCCTCGTCCTATTCTTCGTCCTCTTCTTCTTCCTCTTCTTCTTCCTCTTCCGTTACACACTCTGTATATCTCAGGTAGTCTTGTCCTTGACTGTATTTGTTCTGCTCCCAGAACTTATTCATCGTTCCCTTTCTTCTTTTCCACTCATCTTCTTAGATAAAGTATCCACTTCTCATTTCTGCTTCACTGGTGACTATGCATTATTGCATCCCTTTCTGTCATTGATCCCTGACATATTTGTCAGTGTGTATGTTGTTCTCCAATCGTCTTTCCCTTCCAAAAAAATGGTTCAAATGGCTCTGAGCACTATGGGACTCAACTGCCGAGGTCATTAGTCCCCTAGAACTTAGAACTAGTTAAACCTAACTAACCTAAGGACATCACAAACATCCATGCCCGAGGCAGGATTCGAACCTGCAACCGTAGCGGTCTTGTGGTTCCAGACTACAGCGCCTTTAACCGCACGGCCACTTCGGCCGGCCTTTCCCTTCCAACTTGATAACGATTTCAAAAGAATTTTTCTGTACTTCAGCAATCCACTGTGTCCCTATCTTTCCTCTTGTCTGTAGTTGTAATTACAGTGACACGAACTCTGTTGCACGTACTGTTCTACTGCATGTAGCAGCATGCAGTTTTTGAACAAGATCCTGGACATTCGTTTTCTGAGGCAGCTTTTTATCTATCTGAACCCCCAGAACTGGGATTGTTCTCTTCCTTCCTTCTTTCTAAATATATAATTTCGTTTTGTTTATTAATATCTTACTTGATTTTGTATTAGTTATAAGTTTTTCTAATGCTGCAAAAAAAAAAAAAAAAGATATCAAATGGATCTAAACAGAGCCCGCCTCCACGTGGCGGGACACGGGCAACGGTGTGAGTGGGGACGGGAGCCGGCGTGGCGTTACTTTCAGTCACTGTGGACCCCGGACCCAGTCACAGCGGCTAAGTGGCAATATACGACCCACCATAAGAAATTAGACGGTGGGTCATAAAATATAAGCAGCTAGTGAAAAAAAAAGTCCCAAATCATGTTATCATGTTGCCATTCTCTGTGATCAAAATTACAGTTTTAGTTTAATTCTGTGGTGAGTCTTACACTCATGTAGTATCAGGTTATTTGTACAAACTATGAACTGTTGTCTTCAAATACAGTACTTGATATACCGCCTATGTTGCATTCAACATCCTGCGCTATATAGCTAGTGTCATCCACAAACAGAAATATTTTATACACACATCTCATATTAGAAAGTATGCCCTTTATATGTATAAGATGTAGTCGTAGTCCCAGCACTGACCCCTGAGGCATCTCCCACTTATCTGTGTCCCCCAACAACCACCACGTAATAGTCGTTGTTATTACTGTGGAGAATGACATTTTGCTGTCCATTACTAAAGTCTGAATCGAGCCAGTTGTGCTCTGCTCATCTTATTCCTTAATGGTCGATCTTTTACAGTGGTATCTCGTGATCAGTTCAATGAGACGCCTTACTTAAATCAAAGAAAACACTTAGTGTTTGGAACTTTTTGTTTAATCCATCCAGTGCCTCTCAGACAAATGCGAGTATAGCGTTTTCAGTTGTTAAACCATTTCCAAATTCAAACTGAACGTTTGAAGACAAATTCTACGAACTGAAATTATTAGTTAACCATATGTATAAGCACTCTGATGACCGATAGCATAGCGATAGGTCTAAAACTATAGACATTATCCTTTGTGCCTTTTTTATCAAGCGGTTTTGTTACTGAGTACTATAATCGTTCAGATGACTGAATACAGAAAAATGAAGAATTTGAAACATTTGCTAATTACTCGTCTAACAAATGCAGCACTGTGCTTTAGTATTCTGTTAGATACTCCATCATACCCATGTGAGTCCTTAGCCTTCAGCAACTTCATTATTATTGTTATATTTATCATTATTAATAAATGAGAAGAGTAGACAACTAAAGAAATGCAACAGAAATCCTATAAAACATTAGGTACTTCATTGGTATTTTAAGGAGCTGAGGCTTGGATTACGAATGAGGAATACATAAATCGAATAGTGACGCCAGAAATGAAGTACCCCGGATCAGCTAATCGATGTAAACTCGAAAATAGAATAAGAAATAGGGATATCAGAAATGAGCGTAATGTGTATCCAATAACAGAAAAAATCAACACACATAAGCAGAAATGGAAAAAAAAACATGTAGGCAGAAAGCAAGAAGCCAGATATCCCAAAAAAAAGTCTAGCAATATGTTCCCAAAGGGGTAAGCGATGTAGACCGTCTCAGTCAGTAAAAACGATAAGACGCTTCCTCGAACGTAATCCATAAATTTAGTTGATAATGATGATGATTCAATTTAAAATTTGAAGGTGTGCAGGAGTACTTTTGGAGCAGGCATTTGTAGGCTCCCGCGGTGAGAAATCAAGTGTTCGCAATGCCGTCTGCAACTAATGAGAAAAGCAACAACGGTTTAAGTAGTGAGATACAGCCTGGAGTAGTCAGTTATCAGCTGTTCGTGAGGAGGTTGCGAGAGGTGCAGACTGCGGAAAGCCGAATGCTTAACAGTCGCCTGCGTTATAATCTGTGAGTACTGGTGACTGTTTTTGGGAAAAGCGTCAGTATCTTGAAACAGACTACGTTAACATTCCATTTCCGGTTCTCGGAACTGAGTTTTCGTGTGGGGTTTATGGAAGGACAGGAAGGCTAATCAATGTTAATGCCTCGAAAGTTTCGGCATTTGCAAGGTTTGGAGCGTCGCTTGCGTCAAAAATCCAGGTGACGAGATGAGCATTAGTCTTCCCCTTGATGGATGATGAAGCTATCGCCGGCCTATTTTTATTGAAAATGGTAGAATGAATGGATCTTTAGCAGAATTTTCGTATCTGAACATTGCCAGTTGCTGGGGAATGAGTAAGAGTTATATAAGGTTGGCTTTTCTCATTGTCCGATTGAAATAACCTATATCACGTGGACTTCTTATTAGAATTGTGTTTCATTGGTTCCTTTGCAGAATTTCAACCGTTTTTATGTTAGAGTGTTTCAGCTACTTAAACGCGGAGAGATCAGCTAGCGTCTGAAAACAACTCTTTCGGCTATATCCAATTCAGCTAAGTAGTTTATAGGCTCGTGTTGTGTTGATAGATCAGAGACTGATGTCAGTTTTCTAGACAGACTTCACTCTCGTTCAGTAAAACGAAACGTGTATAAATAAAGTAAAGTGATATGCATCCGACAGTAAGAATGCGAATCAAGTAAAAAAAATCCAGCCATCCCTTAGACTCCATTTCTAATGTTTCTACCATAGCGTCAGATTCTTCCCTTGCAGGTCTAAGTTACCTCTAATTACTAATCATATTACACATGTTTTAGTAGCTGGTTATTAGAGAATCCATTTAAATGTGGTCTTTTGACTGGGCTCTACATCAAACAAGACTATGCCTCACTGTTCGCTGCTCGTTATAGTGTGCGTAATGTTCACAGCTAACTCAATCGCTAAAATGAGGGCAGTAGGGGATTTGGTGTTGCTTCACTGAAACGGATGTAGTCGCGCAGTCAGGATGAGACACTACACGGATGCAGTGTGCAAACAGCATAAGAATACCTGTTGTTGTGTCAGCTGTTTGTGTATATACAGTGCAGGTTCACATGCGTCGGTTTGCTCATGGTAATGGGAACGTAGGATGTTTGAATAGCGTTTGATGGCAGATTGCATACCATTAACTATTCATGATCCGTCATGAGCAGCTCACGTTGGAAGGCACTTCGGAGAAATTTTCCTGATACAGGTGTATACTCCATAGAGTACATTCCTTTCAAAATGTTTGTAACAAAACAGGAGATTACTGTGTCCACGTCCAGAAATTATCAGTAAATACTTCCAGTCTTCATATGGAAAAGTAATTGGTTGGCCACAAACTGAATTTCTTCCCCGGGGGAAATTCGGAGTGCTGATCTTAGGGTTCCGTTTACAGATTCATCATTTTTTTCTGCTATCGCAGAATAACACCATCATATTGCTATTTCTGTACACGGGTTTGCTTATGAAACATTACTAATTAATGTGTCTTCTCTGCGTATGAAAATACAGAAATCGCTTTATTTTACTTTAAATTGATTCTTAGGTAATAAACTCATTTGTAATCTATCAAAATCTGAACGTTTTCTTCAAAGAAAGCGGCATTTTACACTTTTGCTGTATTAATTCTATTTGTTCACTACTAGTTTCAGCGTTTTAGGCCGTTCCCAAGTGAATTTGTGAGTCTGTAAAGAACAGAATTTATTATATTAAATATTGATATGAATGTAAACTAATATTAAATACATTCTCGTGAAGGAAACAAGGTTCCTTTACATACTGAAAGGTCAGCGGTATTAAATTTGTGTTCTCTATTAGTTTTGCTACACAAATACTATTTTGTTGTTTTGACAGCTTGGCTTTTACATAAGTATTATATTGATCAAACAGTATAGCTGACCATTGACTAAACTGATAATAATTTCAAATATAGTGTATGTGTGTAACTGAGAAAAGTAAAAAAAAAAATTAGTAAGAAGTAAAATAGTTTAAAAATAAAATAAAAATAAATATAAAATATACAGTGAAATGATATTCAATTTTTAATTTCATTTTATTATAAAGTGATTTCTGACTGGTTGTTAGCAATATGTGAGTGAAGCTATCAATGATTTCTGCGATCTGAAGATCTGTGTGCTCATTAAGAAGTGTATGAGGTTGATTTTTTAAATGGCTTTTAAGATATTAATTTGCCTTCCTTTCTTAGCATAATGCAAAATTTGGAGATTTTCGTTAATGTTTTTAGGTGTGTATTTTTTGTTCAGGAGATGTACAGCAATGGCACTTCTAATATTATTCTTAGATTTTACGTACTCTTTAAAATTATTCGAACGTTTCTGCCAATTTACACGATTTATACTTTGTCACAATCGTCACAACAAATTTTTTAGATGCCTGACTTATTAAATGGGTTTTTCGTATGGTGGTGTGTCTTAAAAATTACTAATATTGTTTTTAGTACGGAAAGATATTTGCATTTTTGAAAGTTTTGGCTATTGTATTAGAGCAGCGGTTGAAAAGACCGCTTCAGTTGTAAATTTCTTTAATATCACAACTGAAGCGGTATTTTCAACCTCTGCTATAATGCTGAATTGCTGAAGTTTTTCCAACAGGATACTTTTTATTGTATTAGAAATGATTCGATAACAGGGTAACACAACGAATTTTGTTTTTATATAACGAGTATCGGTGGAGATAAGAATTAAACTCGTGAAATTTTTTTTTCCACGCGGTTTACTACCCTTTTCGAGATATCTACTCTGTGTCTTATTCTTAATAAGTCGTATAATTGCTCGAGTGTAATACAGGTTGTCCATAAAGTCCTGCTATCACTTCCTGAAATCTTATCTTAGAAAGTATTAGAAATAGAGCATCCCGCTTTACTGTAAAATGTTTAGGAGCTCTCAAAGTTTTTTTTTTCTTTTTCATTTTATGCAAGGGTTTGTACTTGTGCCACACTCGTAGCTCTTAGAACATGAAGATGCTATTCGAGTTCTGCCCATGTAGGGTCAACGTATCGCATTCACAGTTCTGATTACGTTGTAAGGCGTATGCTTCGCCGGCGATGGGCGAAGCATGACAGAATCTCTGACCAGAGAGTAGTTTATTGTTAGTTGTTGCTTGTCGCGAGTCGGCGGCTAGTCTGCGCGAGTCGACAGTAGTAGTCAGTCGACAGTAGTAGTCAGTCGGATACAGTAAGGAGTGGACAGTAGTAGTCTACGGGAGTCGGCATGCGTCGGCTGTGTGCTCTCGTCG
Source organism: Schistocerca nitens (assembly GCF_023898315.1). Taxonomy (NCBI): domain Eukaryota; kingdom Metazoa; phylum Arthropoda; class Insecta; order Orthoptera; family Acrididae; genus Schistocerca; species Schistocerca nitens. The sequence goes on along the minus strand of NC_064621.1, from coordinate 474,281,176 downwards.
CGACTCGGGTCAGGACGCTGGAGGATGAGTATTGTTGTAGAAGGTAAAGAAGCAGCCTTGCGCATAATTAATAATGTACGTTAACTGTAATTTAATTTGTTCAAAAAAATGCCCCAATAATAATTTTTATAATATAAAGTAACTCTTTTAAATAAAAGCATTCATTTCAATTTCCAGTGCGTTATCATTGCTTCCAAGAATCAAAAAAATATATATATATATATATATATATATATATATATATATATATATACGCCAGCATTGCACGAAGCTGTGTCGAAGAATGTATAATTAAGAGCAGATATAATTTCAGTTTTTAGTGAGGTAAGAATTTTTTCTTTTTTATTCAGAATACAGGGCCGAAGGTCAGCGCTGCTGTCCTTATAAAATTTACCAGAGATTATTATTTCTGTTGGGAGGTTACATTTGGTTCATGGTTCATTATTTAATTAATGTTATTATGGCTCTATTTCAATTTTCATTCATTAATTTTGTGTGGGGAGTTTACGCTTGGCTCCATTTCCATTTTTTATTTAACTTATTTTCTGTGGGGAGGTTACAACGTAACCGATTTATGCGCTTACGTTAGCAGTGTCGTCCACTGGTGTTGTATACATGTCAACAGTGACTTATCCTCTTTAGTGGTCAGTATTCTTAGAGGTTTCATGTAGCTCACCTCGAATTTTTATCCTGCGTGATCATCCTCATCTCAGGGTACCCTACATCCTCAATTATTTGCTGAACGTATTCACATTTCTATCTTCCCTTACTGTTTTTGCCATCTGCAGCTTTCTGTAGCACCATGGACGATGTATCTTACGTCTTAAGACGTGTCCTATCGTCTTGTTACTACTTATTGTCAGTGTTTTCCGGATGTTGCTTTTATTCTGTATAGAACCTTCTTACATCTGATCTCATCAGTCCACTAAATTCTCAATGTACGTTCTTTTGTAACATCGCATCTCAAACGCTTCGATTCTCTTGTGTTACTGTTTTCCTACAGTTCATGATTCACTTCCGTACAACGTTGGACTCCAAACGTACGTTCCCAGAGATTTCTTTCTGAAATTGAGGTTTATGTTTGATTCCAGTAGACTTCTCTTGCCTAGTAACGCCCTCTTTATATGTGCTAAATGGTTGAAATGGCTCTGAGCACTATGGGACTTAACTTCTGAGGTCATCAGTCCCCTAGAACTTAGAACTAATTAAACCTAACTAACCTAAGGACATCACACACATCCATGCCCGAGGCAGGATTCGAACCTGCGACCGTAGCGGTCGCGCGGTTCCAGACTGTAGCGCCTAGAACCGCTCGGACACTCCGGCCGGCTACATATGCTATTCTGCTTTTTAAGTTCTCCTTGCTCTGTCCGATATAAGTTACTTTGCTTCCAAGGTAGTAGAATGTTAACTTTATGTGATCACCAGTTTTGCTGATAAGTTTGTCGCTACTTCTATCTCTGTTCCTCTTCATTAAATATCTATTTTACCGATTTACTCTGAATCGATATTCTGTACTCATTAGACTGTTCATTCCTTTCAGCCGATCGTGCAGTTCTTCTTCGCTTTCACTGAGATTAGAGATGTCATCAGAAAATCTTACCATAAATTTTAATCCCACCACTAAATCTTCCTTTTATTTCCGTTATTACGTCTTCGATGTATAGCTTGAACAGTAGGTCCGGAAGGTACATAGATCTAGTACACCATTTTTCTTCCGAACAATTCCTTCTTGGCCGTCCTATTTTATTGATCCTAGTTGATTCTTGTACAGTTGTGTATTACCAGTCTTTGTCTGTAGCTTACTGCTATTTTTCTCAGAATTTCGAACGCCTTACGCCATTTTACATTGTCGAAGGCTTTTTCTGCGTCGACAAATCGTATAAGCGTCTTTTAATATTTCTTCAATCTTGCTTCCATAATCAAATGCAACATCAGAATCGCGTCTCTGATGCCATTATCCTTTCTAAAGTCTAGCTGATATTGATCTAACAGATACTAAGTTTTCTTTTCAGTTCTTCTGTACCTTCTTGTCAGCAGCTTGTATGAATTAGCTTTTAAGTCGACTGTGCGTTAGTTCTCGCAATTATCGAATCTTACTATCATCGGGATAGTTGGGATGATATTTTTCCAAAAGCCTGAAGGTACCCCACAAGTCTCATATGTTCTGCACACTAACTTGTCGTTTGGTGTCACTTCCTCCAGTGAATTTAGGTATCCGATGGAATTTTATCTATCTCTTCTGTTTTCTTTGATGTCGAGTGTTCCAGGGCTCATTTAAATTTTCATTCTAATAATGGGTACTTAAGTGTTTCATGTCGACCACAATTCTTCTATCACGTCTTCAGACATATCTTCCTCCTCATAGAGGCCTCCAGTGTACTCTTTCCACCTACCCGCTCTCTCTTCTTCATTCAAGTGGAATTCCCACTACATTTTTAATGTTTCCGACCTTGCTTTCAATTTCAACAAAGGATATTTCGTTTTTTCTATACGATGAGTCAGTCTTTCCGACGATCATTTCTTTTTCAATTCCTTCACATTTTTCCTGTAGCCATTTAACCTTGGCTTCCCTGCACTTACAATTTATTTAATTCCTAAGCGTTTTATATTGCAGTCTTCCTGCCTTTCCCTGTGCATTTTTGTAGGCCGTACCTCCTTCTTTCGCCAATCAATTGAAGTATATCATTCGTTACCCACGGATTCTCCGTAGCTACCTTCCTTGTACCAACATTCCTCTGTCCAACATCTGTGACAGCCCTGTTTAGATATGTCCACTCCTCTTCCACTGAACTGCGTACTCTGGAGTTCCTTATCACGGTATCGATATCATTAGGGAACTCAAATGCGTCTGATCATTCCTCGGTATTTCAGTATCCAGCTTGCCCCCTCACTAATGCTTTCGGGAGATGGTCATAAACTTCAGTCTACTCTTTATCAATACCAAAATGCGATCTGAAACTATATCTGCAGCTGGATACGCCTTTCAATCCAATATCTGATTTCTGAATCTCTGTCTGACCATGATGATCCTTACCGTATCTCCGGGTCATCCTCTTCTGATTTTTGAGCAATTATTCGTTATTACCACCTGAAATTTACTGCCGAACTCACCTTTCTCCTCTTCATTCCTAGTGCGATCCCATAATCTCCCGTAAGCCTTTCTTCTATTCCTTCCTGAACAACTGCGTTCCAATCCCTCATGGTTGTAACATTTTTATCCCCATTTACATACTGAATGATCCGCTTAGTATCCTCATATACTTTTTCTATCTGTTCATCCGCTGCTTGCGACGTTGGCTGATCTGTCACTGTCGGCGTTGGTTTGCTGTCGAATGTGATGAGAACAGCCGTACCACTGAACTGTTCACAGTAAATTACTCTCTGACCTACTTTCCAGAATTGTACTTCAGTTGCCGGCCGGAGAGGCCGAGCGGTTCTAGGCGCTACAGTCTGGAGCCGCGCGACCGCTACGATCCAAATGGTTCAAATGGCTCTAAGCGCTATGGGACTTAACATCTGAGGTCATCAGTCCCCTAGAACTTAGAACTACTTAAACCTAACTAACCTAAGGGCATCACACAAATCCATGCCCGAGGCAGGATTCGAACCTGCGACTGTAGCGGTCGCGCGGTTCTAGACTGAAGCGCCTAAAACTGCACGGCCACACCAGCCGGCGTGACCGCTACGGTCGCAGGTTCGAATCCTACCTCGGGCATGGATGTGTGTGATATCCATAGGTTAGTTAAGTTTAAGTAGTTCCCATAGTGCTCAGAGCCATTTGAACCATTTGTACTTCAGTTACACTGTTTCTGCTGCTGTTGATCTTACCCTATACTCATCTGACCACAAGTCCTTTTCTTCTTTTCATTTCAGTTGACTGACACCCACTCTATCTAGATTGAGCCTTTGCAGTTCCTTTTCAGATTTTCTAACTTTCCTGTTAAGTTCAAAATTCTCACAATACATGCTCCGACTTGTACAATGTTATCCTGGCATTGGTTATTCCATCTTTTTCTTATGGTAACCTCTCCCTTGGTCGTCTCCTCCTGGAGATCCGAATGGGGGACTAATCCAAAATATTTTGCCAATGGAGAGACCATGAAGACACTTTCTCATATTGCAGGACACATGTCTTTGTGATACACATTAAGAATGTTTAGTGCAGTAGTTTCCATTGCCATCATGCCGTTGATCTTTGCCGATTCTTCAGCGTTTTTGAGGCAGTTTCACACGCCAGAGGCAAGAGAGTGCCCCAGACCTCGATCTTCTCCTCCGCCCTCTTTGACAGAGCCGTTGGAAGTACGAGGGTAATTTCCTATATCGTAAGTCCTCCGCTGCCATTGCTAATGGCTTTTTATTCCAAATTTAAGCACTTTCTCAATTCGAACCTCCGATCCAATTCTTGATTTCTAGTCAATTACACTATCATTAGCCTACAGGAGAACTATTTTTGTTCAGGTTAATTCCTACTAACTACAAAGGAAGAGCTACTTTCTCTTACACGTTTCGTGCCGGTAATAGATCAATTGCCTTCTTAGTGTCACTGAAATGATGAAAACCTGAACTCTAAGGCTCTTGAAGCGCCAATTTTCCCGCGAAATCCTACTTACAAAATTTCAAAACCGAGTATTAAATGAAGAATATGAAGGTATACGTCATCACCTCACTATCTCTCCCGAAGGGACTGAGAAGTTAATATTACGACAACAGCAGCGCACACAGAGGCATTTAAGCAATCATTATTCCATTGCTCCATACGCGATCGAATCGAAACGGTAATGAAACTTAACCGTGCTATATACCCTCTGTCATTAAAGTACGGAGGAAGTACGTTGGTATAGATATAAACAGTAATCAGTAATGGTGAGTTTTGGGGCAAACTAAGTACATTACGAGAAAAATGTCAAAATGTATAATAACGAATCACGTAAAAACGTACTTAATATTCAGAATGATATTTTCACTCTGCAGCGGAGTGTGAGCTGATATGAAACTTCCTGGCAGATTAAAACTGTGTGCCGGAACGAGACTCGAACTCGGGACCTTCACCATTCGCGGGCAGGCTCTCTACCAGCTCTCTTTTTTCAATTAATCTCATTGTCAGTTGCATTTGTTGGGGCAGACGTCTCTTCACATCCGTTCAAGCTCATCGTTGATCCGTTCACTCAATGTTTTATTACAGAGGGCAGCTAAGCCTCTGACCGAACACGCTGAGCTACCGCGCCGGCACTAACTGAGCTACCCATGCACGACTCACGCCCCTTCCTCACAGCTTCACTTCTGCCAGTATCTGGTCTCCTACCTTCCAAACTCCACAGAAGCTCTCCTGCGAACCTTGCAGAACTAGCACTCCTGGAAGAAAGGATATTGCGGAGACATGGCTTAGCCACAGCACTTGTCCACGAAAGCCAAAGGTCCCAAGTTCGATTCTCGGTCCGGCACAAAGTTTTAATCTGCCAAGAACTTTCATACTGAATATTGTTGCATCACACACCGAAAGATATTAGGTGTGCGGAGATCTGTGACATTTTCTGAAGACAGAAGAGTGTAAAGTTATTTCGGTGAACTGTAATTTCGAATGGTGCGTACATTTGTGAGATCGATTTGCACACACCTATGTAACCAGAATGCAGATGAGACGAGGGGAAAAATATTTTAGCCAGCACTATAATTCTGAAAAGTACTGGATACTGCTAATGTCGTCTTAGAAGAAGACAATAGCTTTCTGTCGTACTCCTTTCCGTGTTACTGTTTCTGTAGGACTATTTGTAAGTACCTTCGTGTTTTCTCAAGGTGACTGTGTGAAATCCACAAGATAAACGGAAAACTGACACACATCAGTGGACACAGCACCTCTCCTATGTTCCATTCGTAACACAATCCGCGATGTAGTTGTAGAACGCCAGTCTAGGGTCAGTCGTGTCAAAACCTGTAGACGAATCATCCACTCCGTATTGTCACATCTATTTAGTTCATACTTGCAGACTGGCAACCGCGCTAACGGATTTGCAAAGTGGGAGCAGCATCAGCGGCTTCAGTGAATTGCACCCACGTTTTGACGTTTGCAGCATCACAAAGTGCGTCGATACTGAAAACTTTTAATTTCGGTTGAAAACGTGGAGAGACTGTCTATCCACTTCTTCTGAAACTCTGGAGGTACTTGTTAATAACGGTATAATGTATGTGGACAAATTACATGCTTTAAAGACAGCAAGCAAGAACATAGGTATGTCCGGGCGAATGCACTTCAAAAGGCTAAGTCACTTCTCCGTAATTTATTCCTCGTATCTTTTATTACTCATGTTGTTTCACCCTTTTCAAGATTTCTTCCAATCCAGTGCTAGTTTAACTCGTTCTGTAGAAACTCTGTTATTCATGATTTATGTAACTGTAACCTCTGCAGCAATATGAGGCGTTTGCATACTACATATTTTGGTGGAGGTAGGCGATATATTTCAGTCTGTTAGGAATTGAAAGGAAAGTTAAATTTTTGTTTACCTGGTGCAAATAAGTGCTGGTGACTAAAAACAGATAAATGTAATAAAATACGTTTTATCACTCGAAAAATTAAAATACTGTTTGTCCACGTAATCGGCTATCACTCACTGCCATCAGTCATAAGAGAAATTGGAGTGGGAAAGCCGCGTAGGCCTATCCGTTGGGAAAGCAGATGCTAGATATCAGATGTGCCGAAAGAAGTGAATTTCATGCACGAAATATGTCCTCTTCATTATCCTCGTTCGACCAATGCTGCAATATTGGTGGGTAGTTTGATGGCCTTACTAAGTTTAAGGCCCCACGCTTCATCACGTATTCGATTATTTAGTATGATATAGATGCTCAAGAAACTGTTAAAGGAACGTGATAACAAAGATGTTGTGCATCACTGAGAACCTATTTCGAAAATTTCCTAAAGCTCCAGTTCAAAATGTGTCAGAAAACGTATTATGTCGTACAGAATTTATTTAGAGTAACGGCAAACAAACTAAGTTCAGAGAAATCCGGTCTCATACAGCCGGGTGTCGACAACAGACTTTCTCCTGAAGGGACAAAAAAGAGGGTAAAATGATACCTGGTTCACCAACGTATTTTACATTACACGCTGTACGCTGCATTAAAGAGCAGATGTTGATGTAGACCACAAACTGTTAAGAAGATCTTAATACTAAATCTCTCCACCTCATTTAGAAATTTTCCTAGACGATAACCTGTATGCTGGGTAATGTAACGTATGTTTCCAAAGAAAGAGAGAGAGAGAGAGAGGAGAGTCTTTCCATAAATACATTTGGAATAATGCATACTAATGAAACCATGAATATTAAGGTGTAACAAGGAACAGAGATAAGGAGGTTCCAATAGTAGACGTCGATCTAAATACTAACAGCTGAAGAATCACAATGTGTTGCTGAGGTACGATGTGCACCAAGTTATACATACAAGTTACGCTAAAGCACACAGAAAGTATGTAGAGTACATATTTGTTTATTTAATTGTCTCGATAATAAAATTTTTTGTACAGAAAGCCTGTTTCAGCTATACAATATCCTGTGTTATATTTCTTGAAATAATATCATTCACGCAAGCCCGAACACAGTAAGAGCAGATAACTATCGCATATTGAGCTTAACAGGTCATGTATCCAACTTGTTCACAAGAATAATGTAGGGAAGAATGAAAAAGATAATTGAGCATCTATTTGATGACGAAGAGTTTGGATTTAGGAAAGGTAAAGGCATCGGAAGGCAGTGCTGACGTTGCGGTTGTTAATGGGTGCAAGAAAATAAAGTTCGAGGATTTATCGGCCTAGAATAAGCATGGGACGATGTAAAAGCTATAAGATGTTCAAAATTCCGATAAAAGTAAGTTTAAGCTAAACTGAAAGATGGGTATACAATAATATGATATGAACGAGAAATAAGCAGGAAAAATAAGACTTAAAGGATGTAGTTGGATAAAAAGGGTGTAAGACAGGGATACAGTCTTTCGCCCCTAGTATTCAGTCTCTACATCGAGGAAGCAGTGATGGTAATAAAAGAAATAAGTGTGGGATTACAATTACGGGTGTAAGGATATCAGTTATATTTTCTGGCAACTTTGCATCTTCATCGAGGGTGAAGAAGAATTATAGGATCTGTTGAATAACATGACTTAATGACTACAGAATATGGTCTGAGAGTAAACCGAAATAAGACGAAAGTAATAATAAGTAACAAAAACTTTGCCTCAAAGTAGCTGATCACAAAGTAGATGAAGTTAATGGATTTTCTTACATACGAAGCGAAATAAAATACGCAGGTAGAACATAAAAAGCGGACTGTCACATGCAAGGAGGGGCTTCCTGGCCAGAAGAAGTCTACTGGTATCAAATACGGGCCTTACTTTCGAAAGTAAATTTCCAAGAATGTACGTTTGGAGCACGATATTATCTGATGCTGATGTGGGAAGAAAGGAACAGAGCCCAATCTGTTCGAGATATGGTGCTGGAGAATAAAATTGAAAATTAGGTGAACTGATAAGGAGGGATTGAGGAGGTTCTCTGCGGAATCGGCGAAGAAAGAAACATATGGAAAACACTGAAAAGGAGAAGTGACACGGTGATAGCACACGTGTTAAGACATCAGGGAATATCTTTCATGGTACTAGAGAGAGGTGTAGAGGGTAAAACCTGTAGGGTAGGACAGAGATTGGAATACATCCAACAAATAACTGTGGACGTAGGCTGCAATTGGTTCTTCGACATGAGAGGGGGAACACGAGAGGAATTCTTGGCGAGCTGCCCTAACCATTCAGAAGATTGATGGCACAGAAAATAACCAGGTAATTAATTTAAAAAGTAAAATAATTAATTGCAAAAAAAACTTACGCTGTTCTGTAAAATGATAAATACGCTGGAGTCCTTGGACAGCATGCGTAGCAATAATGAATGCATTCATTACCAGCTGTAAGATGAATATCACGGCCCATCTAAAGTGCTCGAGACAGGTCCTACGGCTTCAGTGGCAGCCGGGATACTTTTACCCGTGGAACGATTGGCAGAAAGTGACAGACAAAAGCAAAGAGAGTACCATGGTTAGACTAAGGTCCCAAGGACATCACAGCTTTTGTACTAATCGATAATTTAACTAACTTTTGCAAGGAGAAGTCTTTACCCCTTTCTGTTTTATTTGCCTCTCGAAGACTTGTCTGCCTCGCACCTACAGTCGCAAGTACAATCTCATTCATTCCTGAGTGCTCAGAAATTTTTCCACATGTCTTATTAGAACTACAGCAGATATAGCCTTTATAATAGCCGAGAGATAATGAATCTTCCACTATGAAGTGTTTATTATTCATTTATTTACTTGTTAAATTAGTGTAGTTTTACATATAGAATTAGATGTTCGTGAATTTTCATGATAATCTGCTTATTTTCTCATCCCTCTGCTTTCTGTTTTGAACATTATTTAAGTTCACATTGTCTATAACACTACTTTTTATTGAATTTGCTTTTTATATTATTATCGGTCTGAAATTTATATGGCTACCTATGATTTTTTATGGCATGTCTGTCAACCCTCAGTCGGATCTGTCTTTACTGCGACAGGAAGAGAGCCTTAGGTTTCCACTATTGCAAATTATCTTGATTAATTTATGGTTATCATTGTACCTGCTGGTGTTACTATTTCTGCACCACCATACACAACTGCTACCATAACAAACAATATAATATTACAATTAGAAAAGGGAAGAAGAAGAAGTCACTAATACTACTACTGCCACCAAGATTTTTTTTCTGCAATGATTCCATTATCTTTCTTGTAGTCTGAGATGGACACCTGTAGACACACACAGTTTCATACAATACAGTACTATCGAATTGTATCTAGCCAGTACGCCAGATCGACTACCCCGTCGGCTCCAGCAATATTTCCCTGCCTCCATATTGCATGGCGATGGATCAAAACGTATCATTTATACTTCACTGATTCTTCTCATTCTTCTTGGGTACGCTTGTTAAGTACCTCCCTTCACTTATTTGGTTATAGGCCCTTGGGACTGTAGAGCTGTCGAGCTTCGCTCATCTTCCCTAGGATCGTATACAAGCCTTGCTCGTCTCTGCTATGGTGGCTGTTGGCTATAGGTCCGCCTTGCTTTTTGTGAGACAGCATCAGCTACAAGATTTAATGTACGAAAGTCCTGTTTTCTTCTAATTATTTCAAAACAGTTTTACCTCTTGAAATGTGTCTAGTAGTCCATGCTATTCTTCACTTACGGGACATTCCCACAAGACATAATCTGGTATGCCGATTTCTCCACAGACATGGCTAGTCGTGGCCCTTTTACCAATTCTATTCAATTATGTAGAATATGGCCCACGTGTGGTAAGGTAGTAGGCTAGTACCTACATGGCTTAAAATGTACCTCCTGAAGCTTTTTTATTTTTTTGTTACCTCAGGAAGAAACTGAAATTTTCCTGTGTCTGATGAGTTCCAAATGTGCTGCCATTCTGAAAATAATAAATTCTTCATTACTACAGGATATGTTGCCGGTTCTCCAAGAAATTCGTGCAGTTTTTGTGATGTTTCTTCCTTAGCTGTAGCCTCATTTCCTTATTTGTAAGTCTAGGGCACATACGCCCGTTTATACAGTTGGGACGTCAGTAGATAAGGTTTACCGGCCAATGATCATCTTCAGTGCGGATGCACTCACATCGCTCAAACTCTTACGGCAATAAGTAGATTGACTTCCGCGAATAATGAGTATAGTGGGAAGGGGCACTACAAATATAGTGTGTGGGCAGTAAGTTGCGTATGTGGGTCTCAAGGGATGCGTGCCAGAGATAAGGCCCTGAAGTCGCACTGTCCTCTGTGTCCTTGGCGGCTCAGTCGGATCGAGCATCTACCATGCAATCAGGAGATCCCGGGTTCCAGTCCCAGGTGAGGCACACACTTTCAACTGTCCCCGTTGATATTTATCAACGCGTCTAAGCAGCTAATGGTTTGGATTTCATTGTAATTTCATTCTGTAAATATGGTGCTGAAGGCAGAATACCTCGGTGTACTTTTCTTACTGCAGCAGCAAGTTCGGCCAGTCGCAACCAAGTTCCCAAAAATTGGCACCATAGTCCATAACTTCTCGGTAAGTTGTTATGAAACATCCAGAGAGGATAGGCACAAAGAAGTTAATTTCTGAAACAGCCGGACCGGGAGTTTAATTTGGGATATTTGATTCCCGCGAGCAAATGCTCTACCAGCTGAGCTATCCAAGCACGATTCACAAGTCGTCCTCACTACTTCACCTCCACCAGTACATCATCTCCTACCCTTGAAACACTACGCTGTAAAGCGACAATTCATTCCTGTTAACTACGTTGACAAACACTATGTAACTCTCTTGACAGAAGTAGAATCAGCTAACTAACGGTATATTGATTAAATGCTGTATGTCTACAAAACAGAAATATTCCTCACAAAATGTCATGTGGCGCAGGGTGGCTGCCATAGCAAATTCTCCTCCCCTACGGCGGAAATTTCTGTGCTAAACTCACCCTGGTGCGCCGGAGATGCTTCTCGTTTCCACCGTGGGCAATCTGCCACAACTGTTTTGCTTTAATCTAGATCTTGCTAGGCTACGACGCCGTAAGAGGGTTGAAACTGTTAGCGGAAGAGTGGGAGGGGTGGGTACGAGGGGAGGGATCTGCGCTCACTACTACCCTGTTGCAACACAGACTGATGGCGTTACCAGTATCAACAGAGTATCACGACTGGAAGTGAAAACTAAATTCGTAATAAAATTAACATCGTGAAAAACTGGGTAGCAAAATAGGTAATTGAGAAGTTACAAATGACTGGATTCGTGATTTCCTGTCAGAAAGGTCGCAGTTCGTAATAACTGACGGAAAGTTGTCGAGTAAAGCAGAATTAATATCTGGCGTTCCCCAAGCACGTTATGTAGGCCCCCTGTTGTTCCTGATCTACATATACGATTTAGGCGACAATCTGAGCTGCTCTCCTAGGCTTTTTGTAGATGATGCTGTCGGTTACTGTCATGTAATGTCATCAGATGATCAAATCGAACTGTAGAATGATTTAGACAAGGTATCCGTATACTGTAAAAAGTGGCAATTGAAAAGTTTGAAGTCATCCACATGAGCGCTAAAAAGAATCCCCTAAAATTCATTTACACGATGAATCACACAACTCTAAAAGCTATAAACTCAACTAAATACTTAGGAATTACAGTTACGAATGACTTAAGTTGGAACCATCACACAGATAATGTTGTGGGGAAAGCAAACCAAAGACACCGATTTATTGGCAGAACACTTACAAGGGAACCTCCCCATCGCACCCCCCTCAGATTTAGTGATAAGTTGGCACAGGGATAGGCCTTGGAAAACTGAACACAGATCAATCGAGAAAATAGGAAGAAGTTGTGCGGAACTATGAAAAAAATAAGCAAAATATACAAACTGAGTAGGCCATAGGCAAGGTAGGCAACATCAAGGCGAGTGTCACCTTACGAGCGCCGTGGTCCCGTGGTTAGCGTGAGCATTTGCGGAACGAGAAGTCCTTGGTTCACATCTTCTCTCGAGTGAAAATTTTAATTTTTTATTTTCAGATAATTATCAACTCACACATAATCAACTTCGCTCTCCAAAATTCCAGGACATGTTCAGATTTGCTTGGACATATACAGGATTTGACGGTCTACGCATGGAAACATTTGAAAACGTAAAAAACATATGTTTTGACAGAGCACAGGAAAAACTGTGCGATTGTGAAACTGTTGCATTCATTTGTTGCAGTTTATGTGACAAACTCTTATGTTTTCATCACTTTTTTGGGAGTGATTATCACATCCAAAAGAAAACCTAAATCGGGCAAGGTAGAAGAATCTTTTTACCCATTCGCCAAGTGTGCAAGTTAGGTGGGTCGACAACATATTCCTGTCATGTGACGCACATGCCGTCACCAGTGTCGTAAAGAATACATCAGACGTGTTTTCCTGTGGAGGAATCGGTTGACCTATGACCTTGCGATCAAATGTTTTCGGTTCCCATTGGAGAGGCACGTCATTTCGTCTACTAATCGCACGGTTTTGCGGTGCAGTCGCAAAACACAGACACTACACTTATTACAGTCAACAGAGACGTCAATGAATGAACGGACAGATCGTAACTTTGCGAAAATAAAGAAAGTAAAATATTCACTTAAGGGGGATTCGAACCAAGGACCTCTCATTTCGTAGTTGCACACTGTAACCACGGGACCACTGCGCTCATAAGCTAACATTGTCTTTGATGTTGCATATCTTGCACATGGACTACTCAGTTTGTATATTTTGCTTATTTTTTCATAGTTCCACACAACTTCTTCCTGTTTTCTCGATTGATCTGTGTTCAGTTTTTCAAGGCCTATCCACTGTGTCAATTTATAACTAAATCTGAGGGGGGTGCGATGGGGAGGTTCCCTTGTTAGAAAATCTTACAGGTCTGCTAAAGAGATGAGCAGTGCGTGGCTTGTGTTCCCGCCACCATCTATTTTACACCCTGTTTTTAGCGTACTTCCACCTCACTACGTTAATTTAAATTACTATTGTCACTGAGTTGCTGCTTTGCTGACCGTTAGCAGCGCGTATCGATATATCCCGTCTCGTACTATCTTTGCTCGACTGCTATTACTTTCCGGTCGTTGTCTCTCGTAACCGGAGTTCGGATTGCTGTTCGGGTCCCGAGTTCGAGTCTGCCAGTCAGTGGAAACGCGGCTGGAGTGCAGTCCGGACCTGTCAGTCGTGGAGTTGTAATGCAGCACTAGTGCAGTTTGGTGGAGGAGCAGTGAGGTCTGCGTCGACATGGCTCACCCGACCATTGCCGGCCAAGCATCACTTGAGCCTGTGGATCGTTGGTCGGACCACGCGTTTTGGCTCGCCGATTGTTCATGAGTCTGCTGTTTGTGTGTGTGTGTGTGTGTGTGTGTGTATCGACTCCCGATTTGTCTTTGTGTGTGTGTTTATCGTTCTGGTCTTCGTGCACTGTTGGTCAGGTTGTGTGTGTAGTTCGCGTTACTTCCTTTGACAAGTTATTTTAAATATTGTCAGCGTACTGTTCTCTGAGAGGTCGGTCGTCTCATCGGGCGACGTTTAACTAGTTCTGCGAGCGCTTCTCGGCCCCTTCACTTACCGTGTTGTGGAACTTGGGTCTGTCCTTTCCTGGTGCAGGGATGTCGCTTAACCAGTGGGCGTGTTTGCATGGTTGGATCAGAGCCAGTATTTCCGCCGTCGTGTGTCTGGAAGTGAGTGGGAGACGCACCACCAGTGCAGTCGCGACGAACCAGCAGTCGCTGACGGATCAGTAGGCAGTCGATCGGTTGTTGCGGAGGAGAAAGGTTATCTCCGCGCGGTGCAGTGGGCTGGCTGGCTCCGCTGGCGCTCCCTGCGCAGTGTCGGAGCATGTGCGGAGCTGTCCTATCGCTACGAGCTTTGTGGTTCACCGACACAGCACGTTAAAGTTGAGTGGTGTTTTAAGTACTCAAGCCACGTCCATTCGTGTAGTGGTTCGTTTCGGTGGTTTGCTGTTGGGGAAGTTTTCCCGTGAGCAACACCGAGTGTTTGTATTGCTGAAAATTAGCTGCCACGCGATGGAATTAACCATATTACTCTACTTCAAATTCAAATGTACCAGGGGAGTTTTCTGCCTTGTGGCGTTAGTGTTCCGGTTACCTGCCATGGCCACTAACGTAATTTCAGGCAGCGTTCTTCCCTCAGCTGTTGTCGCTGTCCAACGTGGTGTGTAATTTTTGCAGCTAATACATACTCAATTGTGGATTATCACGTTTGTTTATGGGAAGTCGGTCCGTGGCTGTCCCCTGGTTGGGTTCCGACGGATCAAGTGTAGTTGGGCTCACCACCTGTCTCGCCTAAGTGAATTAGGGCGGATCGACCTCCCTGGAGGCTTCTGAGTGCCGTTGACTTTATTGTCTCTCCCACCGGTGTTAATTATCTGTTTACAGCTACTTAAAATTTAAGGTTTATGGTTATTTTTCCTTTTTTTCTTAAAAAATTTTCAAAATGAATTGTGGGCTTTCAGTCTTGCAACCTTATTTTTAAAATTATCTTTTAAGCTTCAACATTGCGGCCTTCTGCCTTTGAAAGATTATGGTAATATATTTGAAAATTTTGAAACTTAATTGTGGCCTTCAGCCACTGCTATTGCGCGTTGCATATGTTTGTTCTATCTACTTTGCTTTGAGGCTTTCCACCTAGCTGTTACAGATTTTTAAAATTATTTTATTGCTATTTTAATCTGATTTTTATCTTGTTGATTTGTTAAGATTTCTTGTTTGGAGGTCTTCAGCCGTGAAAGAGTTGTATTTGGTAAAGGTTCGGCTATGTGCCGCTTTGGTTGTAAATGTTATTAAATTACAATTAAAAGGTGGAACTGACTCCAACCTTATTTGGTCATTTCCACAATCCTAATTACCTGTTCTGCCAAGCGGGTTTAGCGGGCGTTTTGGAGACTACTTATACTACAGTTATACGCCTTCTTCTGTAGCATTGCTGTGCCCTGTGGTATCCGCATCACACAGGATTAAAGGAGGACATCGAAAAGGTCCCGTGGAAGGCAGTTCGTTTTGTATTATTGCGAAACAGGAGAGAAAGTGCCACGAATATGATACGTGAACAGGGGTGGCAATCATTAAAATAAATGCGTTTTCCACTGCGGCTGGATCTTCTCTTGAAATTCCAATCACCAACTTTCTGCTCAGTGTGAAAATATTTTGTTGACGCCCACCTACATAAAGAAAAATCATCATCAGAATTAAAGTAAGAGAAATCAGATCTCTTGTGGATCGATTTAAGTATTCGCTTTTCCCGAGCGCTGTTCGAGAGCCTGTTCGATCAGCCTCGCGGTAGGTACTTAATTGTGAACTGCAGAGTAACCTTCTAGTGGTAGATGTTGATGTAGAAGAGATGCGGAGTTCTCCTGTTGCTCTGGGAATTTTATTCCACACCTCATCACTTCTTTCTCTACTCTGCAAAATGTCACATTTTTCCGTGCGTGAAGTCCTTGTTATATTGCAGGTCCTACGATAAATATCTTGGAGAGACAACTCAAATCTAGGGAAAAGTAAGTATGTAACCACCACCAACAATAGTTGGGGAGCTCGGGTGGTATCTGACACTTAGGATTTCTCTAAATATATTTTTTTTTCCTGAACATTGCATTGGAACACTCTTCATACTAAACAAGACTATGGTACGTTACTTAAAAGAAGGGTAAAACACAGTGACATAGGAAGATACAGTCTTACATATTTCTGTATTTTTTCTATCTATTGCAATTTAGTTATTTAAATTTTTGGAAGTTTGTATTGAACAATTGTAACTTTTAAATAAATCATATGTGTTACAAAAAATTTACCTTTTATTTAAATGATAGTAAGCTTTAAACCAAAGAAACTACAGGTTATGTATATCTTAGTGCTAAGTTCCCTCTTCAGAGAAAGTTGACGTGCATAAGCAGAACCTCATAATGCCGCTATGAAGGTAAAATTTTGAACAGAATCGTCCTGAATCAAAATATTAGTTCATACTTAAGCGAAACGCTTATCAGAAGTGTAGTAAAAACAGTTGAGCTCTATAAGGGCCCCATTATTATCGGCCCAAATCTCACAATTGCTGCGTGCAATCGAGTCATCTACGAAGGTTTCATTGGTTGTACAATACCGTTTTCTGTTAAACTCAGAATGCTCTCGGAAAATGAAAATAAATCTTTTTAATGGTATCTGTTTTGCCCAGTACAATCCGAAATAGCGTTCTCCAATACAACCCGAACGTCCCGCTGTAGCAGATTCAGCACTCAAGTGTCAAGTGTGTGCAACCAATTAGGAAAGGAATGACACAAAACTTTCTGACAGATTTCAGATCTCTATCTATCAAAGATTCTGAGATAATGAGTCATCAGTATTACAATTTTAACAGTGTAGGTACGGGGCGGACCAACTCCCCTTAAACAATGTTAGTCATTCATCATCTGGAATCGCAGCGCTTGTATCATTCGTGTTTGCAGTTAAAAGTGTTGGATGTAAGGTCCGCCACTTATGCAAAAGACCCTTTTTTCAAAGTTCCCAAACACTAGTCTCAGGACATTTGTACCATCATAAGTGGGGTTCTGTTTTATTTAATCTTCAATGTGAACATTTTTACTAAATGAGTACAAAATTACGGAAATATTTAGTTCAAACAACTATTTGTTTCAGTTAGCTAATCAGTTTACATTCGGTTTGCGTGGCTTTTCAGGACCATTTGCATATTATTTCGTACTCGTAGCTTGTCACTTGCAGCCAAACGATGATGATGAGAAATTTTGTTGGGAGTTAACCTATCATTTTATGCTTTAAACGTAGTTTACTTTGTCGCGATGTTTCGCGCATATATTCGTTTATAGTTACGTTTTTGTGTGGCAGGCCCTACTTCTCAGCACCCTGGTGAGGCGTTGTGAAGCACAAGTAAATACAACACAAATTAAAAGGAATTTCACATATATGGTCATTGTGCCCTCAGCACTCCGTGGAGTCGCCAATCATTACAACACAAATCTTTTCAAATTTGAGATAGAGCAGACGAGTAAGAAGGGGGACATGGAACTCGTGGAATATTGTGAATGGTACGAAACCCATATGGGAGCGGTTGCATGAATGCTTTTGTGGAGTTTACCGAGTTTTGAGGGAAAGTGAGGAGAGAAGGAACTTGGTCTTCCGATTCACACTCCGGTCTGGAGAGGTTTCTGATCTTCTGATTCAGACTCCGGTCTGCGGAGGCCTTCTGCCTGGAGAGGATTGTGGTCTTGACTCTTGCTATGATTCGGACACTTGTCCTGAGCGTGACTTTACACTAGTGCTGGTCTTGACTGGGGAGTCTGTGGTAACTGTAACGACAGTTTAGACCTCAGTCATCTCGGACAACTCGCTGTGCTGAGGGCAGTCTTACTCGTGACAGGTCTGCCAACTACACGTTTGATCTCCTTGTGCGCACTGATGTATAAGTGAGTCAAATTGTTCCACGGTATGATGGACAAACGAGAGCGTCACATGCTGGAAACTGTGGTGATTTCAGGGCACCATTAGAGAGTAATTGCGATCTGACTAACAGATCACCAGCCGCGACTTTGCATATTTAGTCCACTCGATAACGAATTACAGACGACACACATCGCTGCTCTGCAGGCGCTTGAACCGCGACCAACACCAGAGACAGCGCTACACACCGAGAAGGGGATATGGTATTGGTGCTCCGACTTGTGAGGGCAAACAGAATCATAGTCTCGCTACTTCTTCTCAGCTGCACCAACGCAGTACTATGTCTGTGTAGAATGAATCTATCAAAGTCTTTTCAGTGTTAGATAATTTTAGACTGCGTTATCTATGTTCTGAGCCAGAGTGAATAGCTCAGTCAGGCAAACCTTAGTCTTTGCCAACAAATCGCCACGCAGTGTTGAGTTAACTACTTGTTGCGTGTATTTGTGTTGCCAACAGTTGATGTTTTGTCATGACACTTAACATTTATTGTTTGTCCTACTTTTTAATCAATAAACTTGTGTCATAACTTTAAATAAAGGTCAATCCCGTGTTGATATTTTGATCACCCATCAACGTCGGCCGGGGTGGCCGTGCGGTTCTAGGCGCTACAGCCTGGAACCGCGCGACCGCTACGGTCGCAGGTTCGAATCCTGCCTCGGGCATGGATGTGTATGATGTCCTTAAGTTAGTTAACTTTAAGTAGTCCTAAGTTCTAGGGGACTGATGACCTTAGAAGTTAAGTCCCATAGTTCTCGAGCTATTTGAACCATTTTTGAACCACGCATCAACAGTTGACTAAAATAATTATACTGCCACCATTTCATTGATTTTATTTCAGACTTCAAGCTCATTTAGATTCTCAATAAAGTGATAACCTCTAATGCAGGCGAACAACAACAAACATAGTCAAAGGGGAACATCAATTTGGCAGACGTACTGGCCAGGTAGTCAGGTGGGAGGCTTACTAGTTAAACTGACTGCTGTCAGTGTGTAAACTCATAGTCGCCTGTTGAAATCATACCGCAAGTCCAGTGTAGTCTCGCAAATACGAGTTAAAGATTCGTAACGCATCAGGGGAGGGCAGTGTCACTGAATTATTGTTGGGGAAGCAAGCGCTGAATGTTCTGTTTGCAGGACGTTGCTCTCTGATGTGCAGGAACATTTACGCTATTATTCGATGTCTGTCCATTTTATCTACAAATTTCGACAGAAGTAGTCGTAGATCACTTTGCTAATAGGGCCTGAATTGTGCATGTGGTTACTGGAGAAAGCTGTACTACTGCAACAACGAAATTCGTTTCTCAATTAGCAGGCGGAGGATGAAGCAATTAATACTGATCACGAAAAAGATTTAAGTATAGTCAAAGGGTCCAATGAAAACATAGATATATTGAAAGAATTTGGTAAACTACCGAATCCGCTGACCACAATTACTCAAAATATACAGGGTGTCCCAAAATAATATGTATATATGATTTTTGGCACTCAATATCTCATTAACTGAAGGAAATACAGTACAATATTTGTGGTGTACTTTAAGGTCAAACTAAAGGTGGTAAATGTTCAAAATTGCTGCCTCATTCCTCCGCAATACACCGACGACAACGACTTACAGAGACATACGACAATTGATTTATTCCTAATTGAATAGTATCAGAGGCGTGCTCAATTTGCTCTTTAATATCATCCACTGTTCTGCTCTTGCAGTGCAAACTATGTTCGTGAGAGTATCCCACAGATAGAGGTCTATAGTTAAATCAGAAGACCGACCTGGGAACACCACACTTACTCTTCGCCCTATTAATATGGCAGGGAATGTGCGATTTAGAAACGTGAAAGTTAGGTGTCACCCCATCCTGTTGAACTCAACAACTTTCATTTTCAAAGGAAAACTGTTAAGACTAGGTTTTGTCATACGCAACTTTTCTAAGATAGTCATCTATGAGAGTGTTTTCAGAGAAGCACGGTCCGATTAACTCTCTAGAAGACAGACGACTCCAGACTGATACTCCTGGTAGATGAACACACCTTTTCTCGGTTACGTATGGATTCTTCCCGGCCCAGTATGTGCAATTATGGCTGTTATTTATTCCGTTAAGTCTAAAGGTCACTTCATACGACCAAAGAATTAAATCTTGGTAACGTTACTCTGCATCACGTCTGTTAATGAAGTAATCACTAATTTCAATTCACCTACCGGTATCATCCTCATTAACAGCATCGAAAAGTCTTGGAATGTAAAGCTTAAATTTCTGAGCCAGCAAAATTCTGCGAACACTGTTTTTGCAGATTCCAGTCCCACGAGAGCATGGCCCCATAGATTTCTTCGGGGATTGTGTGTAAGTCTGGATCACTGCATCAGTGCAATTACCTGTTGAGTGTCTCTTTCTTCGGAAATGTCCCTGCTTCATATCCTGCACCGTTCCTTCTACGTCAAAACTATCCTCGTATTCTTGTAATCGTTACCTTTATTGGTGATGGTGTTTCAAATTCAACTGTCCAACGTCGTCGTACCTCGCTCACGTTATCTGTTTCCCAGTAACACGTTAGCACCCATTTCCACTGATCCAACGATAACACTATGTTTGTTTAAAATTCTGAAAACTTTGGAAATTTGTGGTAAGTCCTGTGGGACGAAACTGCTGAGGTCGTTGGTCCCTAGGCTTACATACTACTCAATCTAACTACCCCGCACGGCAGAATTCTGAAACAAAAGAAAGCATTGTTATGTTTTTCACCGCTTCTGCATTATTAACCGCAAAAACTGAACTACTGTCTCCTTTAACTAAAGAGATATTCAGTTTCTAATAGTGCATGCATTATTTTGGAACACCCTGTACTTTCAAAATACTAACCGTACTTTGGAATTACTGCGGTTAACTGTCAGATTGAAAAAAACAAACCGATGTGTTGCTAGTTCCCCACACCATCATATTCCAAATTACTGATCCATTAATAATCGGTCGAATAAGTAGAGTAATTGCCGAAGTTTCCTGGGAAAGTGGGTCGTTAGGCGATCTCCAGAGGAAGTCCTCTTAGGAAATCTTGGGGCTTGTAGACGAAATGGGCTAATTTTGCAAAGCATTTTTCAGGACGTAAGTGGTTAGGGAAGCATTACAGGAGTCTATTGATAGTATACGTACTCCAATGATGGCCCTCTGCTTGGATATTTCCGAAGCCGAGGATACCAATATCTTGAAAGGGACGCGATCTAAGACCGGTCAAAGGTTTTATTTAATAAGTCCCACACGTTGCCGACATTGAGACTATCCGATTAAGATAATGAGGAGTAGAGGTGCGAGGGAGGTTAGTCTTCAGGCTGTTTCCGCCGACCCAGACAGGACGCAGAGCTTGTCGCGCAGAACATGTTGTCGCTGTGGCAAGCTGGGTCATTTTGTTAAGCATTGTGAGGAGCCGTAGAATCGAGGCCCAAGGAGATGACGCAGCTGGGCAGTGGACACATTACGCTGCCGAACGGCTGTTGCTAAGGCGTACGATGTTGATGAAGTGCATCTCACTTTTGTTTGCAGTTCCGTCTGTATCGAACCAGTTTGTTCATTGGTTGATGATGGCAGCGACGCCTCTTTGATTGCTGCTGGTACTGTAGATGTCAATCGGTATGAAAATTTTCTAGATTGCAGCTTGTTCGTAAGAATTGCCAGTTGAGGTTATTTTCTTTCAAGTTTAACGGGGCAGGATCGTTTTAAATTAAGAATTGGAGATTTTACGTAACGAAATGCTCCTTTTTGAATAATTAAGGAAACATGCCCTTATCGTTACATTAAGGCTAAAATACATCTAGAACAAATTTTCTCTGCGTAAGTGAATCTGTAACGTAAGGAGAAAAGGTCACCATTTAATGTATGGAATGTATTTTTTTTTTGTTGCTGTTCCGATAAAGAATGTTGCAGAAAAATGTTTATACATCGAAAATGTAAAGGAACTTGAAGGCAGTTGTAATTTCTTTCTGGGTTATATAAAAGCAGGAGCTCTGGTCTCTCTCTCTCTCGTTTGTTCTGGATGATGGTTTCACAAAATGTAAGTGTTCCTCTAGTATCTGTAACTTTAGGTTAAATAATTACGCTAAGCTAGTTACTATAGCCGTGTCTGAATTAAGAACCTACTTTCCACTTCCATTAATGCGAATCTCAATTTATTATGCTGCATTTTAGAACTTCTTCTGGCTGCTGCGCATTTGTTGATGAATTCTTTGGCGACCACAGCCGAAAGGTACTAGTGTTCAGTCGGCTTTTACTTTGTGAGACCTTAACTTTTCCCGGCGAATTGAATGTTCAAATAAGTGACGGCTTTGCTGCCGGGTGACGTCATCGACCACCGCCGCAGTTGTGCCTTGAGAATGGCAGGGTGTGTTCCTGCCGAAATATCGTGTGTGTGTGGTGTTTGGGGAAGAAGACGAGACACCGAGGTCATCGGTCTCATCGGATTAGGGAAGAATGGGGAAGGAAGTCGGCCGTGCCCTTTCAAAGGAACCATCCCGGCATTTCCCTGCATTTATCCCGTTTTTATCACTTAATCGGATAGTCTCAATGTCGGCAATGTGTGGGACTTATTAAATAAAACCTTTGACCGGTCTTAGATCGCGTCCCTTTCAAGATATTGGTATCCTCGGCTTCGGAAATATCCAAGCAGAGGGCCATCATTGGAGTACGTATACTATCAATATACTCCTGTACTGCTTCACTAACCACGTACGTCCTGAAAAATGCTTTGCAAAATTAGCCCATTTCGTCTACAAGCCCCAAGATTTCCTAAGAGGACTTCCTCTGGAGATCGCCTAACGACCCACTTTCCCAGGAAACTTCGGCAATTACTCTACTTATTCGACCGATTATTAATGGATAAGTAATTTGGAACAAGGTGGTGTGGAGAACTAGCAACACATCGGCTTGTTTTTTCAATCTGACAGTTAACCACAGTAATTCCAAAGTACGGTTAGTATTTTGAAAGTACAGGGTGTTCCAAAATAATGCATGCACTATTAGAAACTGAATATCTCTTTAGTTAAAGGAGACAGTAGTTCAGTTTTTGCGGTTAATAATGCAGAAGCGGTGAAAAACATAACAATGCTTTCTTTTGTTTCAGAATTCTGCCGTGCGGGGTAGTTAGATTGAGTAGTATGTAAGCCTAGGGACCAACGACCTCAGCAGTTTCGTCCCACAGGAACTTACCACAAATTTCCAAAGTTTTCAGAATTTTAAACAAACATAGTGTTATCGTTGGATCAGTGGAAATGGGTGCTAACGTGTTACTGGGAAACAGATAACGTGAGCGAGGTACGACGACGTTGGACAGTTGAATTTGAAACACCATCACCAACAAAGGTAACGATTACAAGAATACGAGGATAGTTTTGACGTAGAAGGAACGGTGCAGGATATGAAGTAGGGACATTTCCGAAGGAAGAGACACTCAACAGGTAATTGAAGTACTGATGCAGTGATCCAGACTTACACACAATCCCCGAAGAAATCTGTGTGGCCATGCTCTCGTGGAACTGGAATCTGCAAAAACAGTGTTCGCAGAATTTTGCTGGCTCAGAAATTTAAGCTTTACATTCCAAGACTTTTCGATGCTGTTAATGAGCATGACCCCGGTAGGTGAATTGAAATTAGTGATTACTTCATTAACATACGTGATGCAGAGTAACGTTACCAAGATTTAATTCTTTGGTCGTATGAAGTGACCTTTAGACTTAACGGAATAAATAACAGCCGTAATTGCACATACTGGGCCGGGAAGAATCCATACGTAACCGAGAAAAGGTGTGTTCATCTACCAGGAGTATCAGTCTGGAGTCGTCTGTCTTCTAGAGAGTTAATCGGACCGTGCTTCTCTGAAAACACTCTCATAGATGACTAACTTAGAAAAGTTGCGTATGACAACACCTAGTCTTAACAGTTTTCCTTTGAAAATGAAAGTTGTTGAGTTTAACAGGATGGGGTGACACCTAACTTTCACGTTTCCCAATCGTACATTCCCTGCCATAGGAATAGGACGAAGAGTAAGTGTGGTGTTTCCAGCTCGGTCTTCTGATTTAACTATAGACCTCTATCTGTGGGACACTGTCATGAACATACACTCCCGGAAATGGAAAAAAGAACACATTGACACCGGTGTGTCAGACCCACCATACTTGCTCCGGACACTGCGAGAGGGCTGTACAAGCAATGATCACACGCACAGCACAGCGGACACACCAGGAACCGCGGTGTTGGCCGTCGAATGGCGCTAGCTGCGCAGCATTTGTGCACCGCCGCCGTCAGTGTCAGCCAGTTTGCCGTGGCATACGGAGCTCCATCGCAGTCTTTAACACTGGTAGCATGCCGCGACAGCGTGGACGTGAACCGTATGTGCAGTTGACGGACTTTGAGCGAGGGCGTATAGTGGGCATGCGGGAGGCCGGGTGGACGTACCGCCGAATTGCTCAACACGGGGCGTGAGGTCTCCACAGTACATCGATGTTGTCGCCAGTGGTCGGCGGAAGGTGCACGTGCCCGTCGACCTGGGACCGGACCGCAGCGACGCACGGATGCACGCCATGACCGTAGGATCCTATGCAGTGCCGTAGGGGACCGCACCGCCACTTCCCAGCAAATTAGGGACACTGTTGCTCCTGGGGTATCGGCGCGGACCATTCGCAACCGTCTCCATGAAGCTGGGCTACGGTCCCGCACACCGTTAGGCCGTCTTCCGCTCACGCCCCAACATCGTGCAGCCCGCCTCCAGTGGTGTCGCGACAGGCGTGAATGGAGGGACGAATGGAGACGTGTCGTCTTCAGCGATGAGAGTCGCTTCTGCCTTGGTGCCAATGATGGTCGTATGCGTGTTTGGCGCCGTGCAGGTGAGCGCCACAATCAGGACTGCATACGACCGAGGCACACAGGGCCAACACCCGGCATCATGGTGTGGGGAGCGATCTCCTACACTGGCCGTACACCACTGGTGATCGTCGAGGGGACACTGAATAGTGCACGGTACATCCAAACCGTCATCGAACCCATCGTTCTACCATTCCTAGACCGGCAAGGGAACTTGCTGTTCCAACAGGACAATGCACGTCCGCATGTATCCCGTGCCACCCAACGTGCTCTAGAAGGTGTAAGTCAACTACCCTGGCCAGCAAGATCTCCGGATCTGTCCCCCATTGAGCATGTTTGGGACTGGATGAAGCGTCGTCTCACGCGGTCTGCACGTCCAGCACGAACGCTGGTCCAACTGAGGCGCCAGGTGGAAATGGCATGGCAAGCCGTTCCACAGGACTACATCCAGCATCTCTACGATCGTCTCCATGGGAGAATAGCAGCCTGCATTGCTGCGAAAGGTGGATATACACTGTACTAGTGCCGACATTGTGCATGCTCTGTTGCCTGTGTCTATGTGCCTGTGGTTCTGTCAGTGTGATCATGTGATGTATCTGACCCCAGGAATGTGTCAATAAAGTTTCCCCTTCCTGGGACAATGAATTCACGGTGTTCTTATTTCAATTTCCAGGAGTGTAGTTTGCACTGCAAGAGCAGAACAGTGGATGATATTAAAGAGCAAATTGAGCACGCCTCTGATGCTATTCAATTAGGAACAAATCAATTGTCGTATGTCTCTGTAAGTCGTTGTCGTCGATGTATTGCGGAGGAGGTAGGCAGCAATTTTGAACATTTACCACCTTTAGTTTGACCTTAAAGTACACCACAAATATTGTACTGTATTTCCTTCAGTTAATGAGATATTCAGTGCCAAAAATCATATATACATATTATTTTGGGACACGCTGTATATTTTGAGTAATTGCGGTCAGCGGATTCGGAAGTTTACCAAATTCGTTCAATATATCTATGTTTTCATTGGACCCTTCGACTATACTTAAATCTTTTTCGTGATCAGTATTAATTGCTTCATCCTCCGCCTGCTAATTGAGAAACGAATTTCGTTGTTGCAGTAGTACAGCTTTCTGCAGTAACCACATGCACAATTCAGGCCCTATTAGCAAAGTGATCTACCACTACTTCTGTCGAAATTTGCAGATAAAATGGACAGGCACAGAATAATAGCGTATATCTTCCTGCACATCAGAGAGCAACGTCCTGCTAACAGAACATTCGGCGCTTACATCCCCAACCATAATTCAGTGACACTGCCCTCCCCTGATGCGTTACGAATCTTTAACTCATATTTGCGAGACTACACTGGACTTGTGGTATGATTTGAAACCCTACAGCTGACTATGAGTTTACACACTGACAGCAGTCAGTTTAACTAGTAAGCCTCCCACCTGACTACCTGGCCAGTACGTCTGCTAAATTGATGTTCCCCTTTGACTATGTTTGTTGTTGTTCGCCTGCATTAGAGGTTATCACATTACTGAGAATCTAAATGAGCTTGAAGTCTGAAATAAAATCAATGAAATGGTGGCAGTATAATTATTTTAGTCAACTGTTGATGCGTGGTTCAAAAATGGTTCAAATGGCTCTGAGCACTATGGGACTTAACTTCTAAGGTCATCAGTCGCCTTGAACTTAGAACTACTTAAACTTAACTAACCTAAGGACATCAGACACGTCCATGCCCGGTCGCGCGGTTCCAGACTGTAGCGCCTAGAACCGCTCGGCCACCCCGGCCGGCGTTGATGGGTGATCAAAATATCAACACGGGATTGATCTTTAATTAAAGTTATGACACAAGTTTATTGATTAAAAAGTAGGACAAACAATACATGTTAAGTGTGATGACAAAACATTAACTGTTGGCAACAGAAATACACGCAACAAGTAGTTAACTCAACACTGCGTGGCGATTTGTTGGCAAAGACTAAGGTTTGCCTGACTGAGCTATTTACTCTGGCTCAGAACATAGATAACGCAGTCTAAAATTATCTAACACTGAAAAGACTTTGATAGATTCATTCTACGCAGACATAGTACTGCGTTGGTGCAGCTGAGAAGAAGTAGCGAGACTATGATTCTGTTTGCCCTAACAAGTCGGAGCACCAATACCATATCCCCTTCTCCGTGTGTAGCGCTGTCTCTGGTGTTGGTCGAGGTTCAAGCGCCTGCAGAGCAGCGATGTGTGTCGTCTGCAATTCGTTATCGAGCGGACTAAATATGCAAAGTCGCGGCTGGTGATCTGTTAGTCAGATCGCCCTTACTCTCTAACGGTGCCCTGAAATCACCACAGATTCCAGCATGTGACGCTCTCGTTTGTCCATCATACCATGGAACAATTTGACTCACTTATACATCAGTGCGCACAAGGAGATCAAACGTGTAGTTGGCAGACCTGTCACGAGTAAGACTGCCCTCAGCACAGCGAGTTGTCCGAGATGACTGAGGTCTAAACTGTCGTTACAGTTACCACAGACTCCCCAGTCAAGACCAGCACTAGTGTGAAGTCACGCTCAGGACAAGTGTCCTAATCACAGCAAGAGTCAAGACCACAATCCTCTCCAGGCAGAAGGCCTCCGTAGACCGGAGTCTGAATCAGAAGATCAGAAACCTCTCCAGACCGGAGTGTGAATCGGAAGACCAAGTTCCTTCTCTCCTCACTTTCCCTCAAAACTCGGTAAACTCCACAAAAGCATTCATGCAACCGCTCCCATATGGGTTTCGTACCATTCACAATATTCCACGAGTTCCATGCCCCCCTTCTTACTCGTCTGCTCTATCTCAAATTTGAAAAGATTTGTGTTGTAATGATTGGCGACTCCATGGAGTGCTGATGGCACAATGACCATATATGTGAAATTCCTTTTAATTTGTGTTGTATTTACTTGTGCTTCACAACGCCTCACCAGGGTGCTGAGAAGTAGGGCCTGCCACACAAAAACGTAACTATAAACGAATATATGCGCGAAACATCGCGACAAACTAAACTACGTTTAAAGCATAAAATGATAGGTTAACTCCCAACAAAATTTCTCATCATCATCGTTTGGCTGCAAGTGACAAGCTACGAGTACGAAATAATATGCAAATGGTCCTGAAAAGCCACGCAAACCGAATGTAAACTGATTAGCTAACTGAAACAAATAGTTGTTTGAACTAAATATTTCCGTAATTTTGTACTCATTTAGTAAAAATGTTCACATTGAAGATTAAATAAAACAGAACCCCACTTATGACGGCACAAAGGTCCTGAGACTACTGTTTGGGAACTTTGAAAAAAGGGTCTTTTTCATAACTGGCGGACCTTACATCCAACACTTTTAATTGCAAACACGAAAGATACAAGAGCTGCGATTCCAGATGATGAATGACTAACATTGTTTAAGGGGAGTTGGTCCGCCCCGTACCTACAGTGTTAAAACTGTAATACTGATGACCCATTATCTCAGAATCTTTGATATATAGAGATCTGCAATCTGTCAGAAGGTTTTGTGTCACTCCTTTCCTAATAACTATACCAGATGCAGAACAAACAAACAATAATTTATTAGTTGGGAATTTTTTAAATTGTTTTCAATTGTCTTTTCTTTGAAAACTCTAATTTTTTCTTATGTAAGTAAATAGGCTTCAAGGACAAATATGTTTTAGTGGTTCTGTAGCTGGAGTATACTGAGACGTAACATAGCGTTAAATAAGTCTGTAATAGTTCCTGAGAAGATGGATCAAATATTTTAAAAGACTCGTTTTCTGGAAGTCAAGTACAAAGTTTCAGATGGTATCACTCCTCAGATAGCAGAGCCTAGAAACAGCCTGGCTCGTAATCTGCGTTGTCTCTATTCTATTCTTGATCATCCTGCAAGCCTGGATGCTTCCTGCCTCTTGCTTCTTCTGTCGGTAGTACTGCTGCACGCTGGGGTTTACTGATTCTAATTCGTTTCACTCATTGGAGGGCTTGCAGCATGTTGACTTCTGGAGTGATACCAAGTTTGTTCTAGACAAGAGCCTCATTTCTTCCCTTGTTTCCATCATTAATCGTTATCATAGCATCAAGAACACCTAGCTTTAGAGTTTTCATTCCCAAAACACTTTTTTGCGTATGTGGGTCCAAATGACATTATTAAAAGATTCATTCGCGTTTTGCGTTCGACCATAAAGACAGTTGGAAAGAAGGTGAGGATGAGGTAACTCTCTATTCACTGATTCAATACCTAGTCACGCTGTTTTTGTGCCTAAATTGTTTATCAGTACTTTGCGGGACTTGCACCATGAATCAGCAACCAATTGACGAAGACAATGTACAGAGATATCATCAGGGAATGATTCGTGGGAAGTGTATCTCACACTGCTCTTTCTATTCCTTGTAAGTCTGTTGTGTTGTTTCTTATTGCCATTCAGTAATAATGTTGTGGTATGTCAATATTTTTATCCACTGCATTGGGCAAATATAAGTCACTCAGAGATCAGAGTTCCAGTCCACAAAGAAATACAACATAGGAAGGGAAATAGAGTACTGACCTGACTAAGATGTTGGGAGAGACCACCATTCATCTCTTGGCAGTTCTGGGTCTTGGTCATCAAGCTGCTCTGAAGGCTGGTCGGAGCTGGACTGCTGGAATTGCTGTAGTCTCGTCCAGAATGTTCTGTTGCCGTTCTTTAAGACTACGGGGGTTGTCACAATAAACCTTAGCCTGAGGGCTCTTCAAAAAAAAATAATCACACACTTACAGATCAGGTGATCTTGGTGGCCAGCTGATGTCGTGACCAGGCTGACCCCTGCTAACAAGTCCGTCAGGTGTGAAGACTGTATAAATGTGCTTCAAGGTTTGGTCGGCTGTATGGGCAGTTGTTCTATGCTGTTGGAAGTAACTGTTGGTCTTTTTCTCACTTCCAATCGTATCCACTCGATGGGGCTACTTTTATTTGCCCCACCCTGTGTAAGGTGGCAGAATAAATGAAGATCAGATTCGCACCTTACATGAGAGCTTTATACATCGCAACTGGAAGGTGAATATGGCACCTAACATAATTCGGCGGTAATGAGCAACTCTGCCTAGCAGTATGTAATGCAAAAAGGGATGACATTCAATCGACAGTAATTAACACACCATTCCTATAATGCATGTTTGAGCGGAATGTGAAACAAGCAGCGAGAGGCGTTTTGGATTAGAATTCAGAAGGATGACGCAGAGGCAAGGCTGCGATTCCCGGGGTACCACTTAAAGGGGTGTCCCAGTCGGAAAGTCAATGACCGACCAGGTGACTCAGATGGGAAGAGTCAGTATAACGACCCATCTGAGGGAGGACAGGAAAGAAAGCTTCTTGAAAACTGCATTTCGGAATTCCAAATGGGTACGAAACAAGACCGATGATGCATTTTCGATTTGTCCAGCAAGTGGTACACACGTGAGAGAGTCAATGTAAGCATTTAGGCATCTGGAACGGGATTGGTGGAAACGCGCTAGGAAGGAGAAAAGAGCCAAAGTTTCGACGCAATTTAATGGTAGGGTCCTTTCGATTTGTAGAGAGAGTTTCCACAAAATAAGAGAAATGTTCCTATTGGTCGAAAGAAACAGTGACATGAATAACGAAAGAACCCAGGTGGGGAGACTGTTTGGCTATGAGTAAGAAAAGGATATTTTCGTGGACTTCTCTGAACTGACATCAAGTGCAGAATGGAGCGCATAACGCTCTGTATGATGCAGAGGAGTAATTTGTGTGAACACTGCGTTCACAGCGGCTGATATCCAGCTAGAAATTAGCTGTAGCATCGTTTAGTTCCAACTGTGGAGACACGAACCAGCCAATTAGTTAATTGTTCTTGCGATAACTGAGAGGACATTATAGTATACACGCTGCTCCTACCATGCGTGTGTATATCGCCACATTCTAAGACTAGTGATGAGTACATGTTCCCTCGCATAACGAGAAACATAAGGTAAGTTTCTGCTGGAAAATTCAGCAAAGGTGTAATTAGTTTTAAAGGAATTTCTTCGGAAGAGAGCACCCTGGCAGACGACAGCTCATCGCAGCTTAAGGTAAATACTCCATGCAGAGGCTTAAACTTGTTGGTTCACCAGCTTGCGTCCACTGTAAACTCGAGCGACCTTGGGTAATCTTTTGCTCAATTTGTCACATAACAAACCATCCACCGTAGACTTGATTGTCATCCTAAAATTAGTACCGAACTTTGAACCGAAATGAGACGATTTTCGTAGTACTGGCGAGCATCAGTGTAGGAACAATTTTGTAAACAAACGTCTAGTTAAACTTTAATATTGTCGTGTTTATGAAAGATTAACCTTTTCAGAGTTAATATTTAATATTGTTGTGCTTAGGATTATTTCACTTTTTGATGTTGACGAGATGTGCTATCCTGACAACTGTTTTTTTTGTTGTCACATTGAAAACTGTGTAAAAGCGTGTATTTTGTGCTAATATTGAGACATTAAACATGTCATTTCAAGTTTTTCCATATTTGTAATCTATCTATACAACTCACCACTTACAAAGCACTAGATGCTTGTACAAAACCGCCACTTCTGTTTACACAGAGCATCCCACCTCTTAACATGAGCATGATACCAAGGAATAAAAAATTGAAAACCACAGCTTTCTAAATTGCACACCTCCAGATAGTAAGTCAATACACAACATACAGGATTTTATTACGTTTTCGCTATTACAAATGACAAGACGTACACTTTGAAATG
The DNA here is from genome assembly GCF_023898315.1 of Schistocerca nitens. NCBI lineage: Eukaryota > Metazoa > Arthropoda > Insecta > Orthoptera > Acrididae > Schistocerca > Schistocerca nitens. The sequence continues at coordinate 474,249,508 of NC_064621.1, read as the reverse complement.
GAATTATATGACAAATTATGCATCAAACTGTTTAGTAGATATCAAGCATTATTAAGAGATAATAATTTGGATATGTCATTTTTAGTCCAGTTTGCCATACTTGCTCCACTTAACGTTGGTGATGTGAGGTACTCTTGTAATATGACAACATTCTTCTTACCGTGGTTGTTTCAAAACACACGCATCGAAAGTTCCCCCTACAGCCCATAAAAACTTACCATGATTAATCAAACGTCCTAAAGAACATGTATCGGTCAGATTTTATTGTTCACTGTTTCACCGTGATTCCTCTCTGTATTATGGCGCCAGGCATTAAAAAAATCTAAACTGTTTTAATTACGATATACATACTGTTTTAAGACTATTGTGACTCAGAAATACGTATCTCGCATATTTCGTTCGACACTTGGTTATGAACTAACGTCCCTGACGTATTTCTCTCAAGACTCGATACCTGATCTTTGACCAGCAAAGAGTGTCTACACGGGTTGTTCCGGTATCAAACGAAACAAGGAAGAACCGTCAAGGCGGCCGGCTTCAGATCTGTTGAGTGCTCCACTACATCAAGGTGAGTGCCTATGATACTGAATTCACTCCTGCACCTAACACACGACGCCAACGGAAGAGAAAGGAGCCATTGAGATTCATTTAGAGCTTTCACATGGTCATATATCACTCCCGGGCCCGTGTACTCATTATTTACTAATTTATCACACACGAAATGGAGAGGAAAATGTGTAAACAAATATCGTGAAAACGGTGAATACAAAAAGGTAACCTCGCAAATAGTGAAAAGCGCTTATGTGACTGGAAAACAAAATAAGATTTGAATAATGAGCCCTGAGGAAGTATCTCTGGACGCTCAACTATAAATCTCGTTAAGCCGCTTTGCGTTTCAATTCCCAATGGATTAGTGGATTGTGCTCACATGTCGCCCAAGCATATTTACTTTAAGCATTACGTTGAAGGGAATTCCTGCAATAACAATACTTCGGTCTCTAGTTTATTCGAACGCCACTGATCAGATGAATGATAAACTTTTCTAAAAGTGAAATAGTGAACCAATGGCTACGCATTTTCTTTCAGCCTGGGTACGTAATATTTTCTGTAATGTCATGTACTAATACTGATAAGTAAATACTATAAAACACAGATTGTGAGACAGATACCATGAGAAAACATTGTTTCATGATGTGATTTTTGAGTTTCTCCCGGCGTATTTGATAATCAAAATATCCACATACATATCCTTTAAATGATTGTCAATCTATCACAGAACATGATTTAATTGTTTTCTGAGCCAACAACGGGTGAAATCAAAGCCCAGAAAAACGTGACACCAGTAGTTAGTGTGGTGCTGTGTGGAATGCTATTTCGTTGTACGTCTACAACATCAATACATACAACGCTGGATGCAACGAGTAATTGTTTGAGGTACTTCAGTACTTTCTAAGACTCTGACTTTAATAGAGTGAATGATATACGAGTTTTATGGTTTTATTAAGGTACGATCGGTAGAGAAATGAAAACCACAGTTGAAATGAGAAATGTTCTATTTGTAGCATTTAGCTACTTCTTTATATAGCCGCAGCTCCGACTTTGACATTTATCGTAGCACTGCGCCAACTTCCCAATACCCTCGTCATAGAAGAGAGCTGCTTGTACTTTGCACCAATTCTCTAAACTGGTCTGCAGCTGTTTGTCTGTGCCAAAATCTTGTTTCTGTAGCCAGCGGTTCACGTGGGCAGAGACGGAAGTCGTAGGAAGCCAAGTCCGGACTGCAAGCTGCCTGTTTCCGAACACAATAGAAATCGTTGACATGCCGCTCGTAATGTCATACGTACACTCAAGGTGTTGGAGAATCAAATAAATAGAAACCGATAGTAATGTTCGTACGGGATTGCAATAGAAATTGCACATCCGCAATTTTTTCAGCAGTAAGCAGCATTTAAGTAAGAAACGACATTTGGAGAGGATTTCCGAATGATTTTCAATTCTCTTATCTGATGTCACCAGAATATTAGAGCAGAACACAATTTTACAGTTTATCCTTCGAACAATAGAGTAATGATCGATTTTGTTTCGAGATTTCAGGAGTATGTGAGCACAATTTTTGTGAAAGTATGTTACCTTTTTATACAAACAACGGACACTTTTTAAACTGGATACGAAAAGTATCCCCTGTGACATATCGTAGTTATTCTGAGGTGGATATTGTGATGCTCTAATAACGGACACATTCTTCGCATCTATTTTTGTTTGGTAAACTTATAAAGACCTAGTGATAAATCTGAGATATCTAATCATTTTGGCCTGGGACCTCTTTTGTTGTTATGGAAAGATACCACTGGCACCGCCCACTCCCACCTCCTTCTTATTTAGATAATTTGTTAACATCTTTTATTTTCTACTTCTGTTTCTAAATTTTTAAGCAGAATTTATCCTAGTTAATGTCCGTTAATTACTTCTGCACGTACGGATTTCAAACTCAAGTTTTGTCATAAAAACATCATTTGACAAGTTTGTGATTTCAGCTGGTTGTTTTACAAGCTGACTCTTTACATTGTTATGTTTCGTATCTTCAATGACTGTAATGTCAAAACCACTCCACTGTGTGGATCTTCTTTTTCACTAGTCAGAGTATCGGTAAACTCTAAAGATAAATAGCTTTCGTTCTAGCATCTCGTTCTCACATTCCGTAACATCTCTTTTCAGCTATACGCGAAAGACACAGTGCAGTCTTCTCTATTATCACTAAGTACAAAAAATTTCAAGACCACTATTCATAATATTTAAGCACAAAGAAATCCACAAAATTCAACGCAGAATTAAAACCTGAATTGAAAACGTAAAACCATGCAAACAGAGCCACACACAGATACTCCCGCGTTGTTTATTTAGGAAACAACTAACTAAATCATGTTCTGTGATGGATTTACAATCTTCGTTTAATGGACGTCTACGAGGGAGTGCTGTAAAGTAATTTTCCCCCCCCCCCCAATCATTTGTGAAAACTCTTAAAGCTTTTTAAATAAAACAGACGTTATTAACAATCCACATTTGTTTCTTCGTGTCTACAAATTTATATCTGAACATAGTCATCCTTAAAGCGAACACGTGTCTCCCAGCGATTGACCAGTGTGACGAAATCGTTACCGAGAATGTTTGACACTGCTGACAGAGCCATCATCTCACATGCTTGTACCGCTTCGCGACTATCAAAGTGAAGCCCTGGAGGATGTTTTCGAAATTTCAGAAACAGATGAAAATTAATTGGTGTCAAGTCTGGACTGTATGGAGAATGTTCGATGACAGTGAGCTCAGGGTGGATTGTTGCAAAGCTCTTGTTTAGTCTAGCACTGTCTTACTGAAGGAGATGATAGTTCATGTGGGGCTCTTCAGATTCTAAGCCCGATTACAGCACACTAGTTCTCACGCAACGACATAGTAATATTACACACCCCCAGGTTACAAGCTTAAATTCGGAACCCACTAGCGGTAGAAGACTGTAAATACGCATAAATGAAAAATAAGAATGTAAAATGTAATTAACATCTGTTTTACTGTTTTATTTAAACAGATTTAAGGGTTTTCATACAAAAAGTCTGAGCGGTTACTTTTCAGCGCGCTCTTGCGGAAGCAATGTTATATCCTGTTACCTGTCAGATTTCGGCATTTGTGTAGTATTTCATTATTAATATTAGTAAATGATGTGGTATCGTCCCTGTCTCCTGAAATACGTCCGCATTCAGGCCTTTCTCCCGCTCTCGTTACGTGACCCAGCACAACATGTATCCGAACCACCTGAATTGCATTTCCCCTGATTCGCATGCAACCGGCATTACGTGGCTGTCTAGCAGGTCCTCTAAACGCTCCTTGGTACAGTCGTTTGACTATTGAAAATGGTTCCAACATGTCACCACTAGAAAACACTTCTCTGTAACGCAGTAACTCAAGATGTAAAGTAATACCACAATGCTACAAATATCAGTGAACACCTTATCACAGACAAGACTGTCCTTATGGCTTGTAAGCCCACATTTATTAAAATAAATGACATACCTGAAATGTTACCACTCTCATTATTACGTCAGATACGTAATTCGCGTAGTAAGTTAGTCGTATTCAAGATTTCCTCTTCAAAGTAACATACAGTACTTATTATTTAACACAAAATGACATTAAAAATTTAAGTTATTCACGAGCAGTTAATCTAGAATATGTATGAACTTCAAATGACACGACGAACCGTCTCGTTCTGCATATGAATTCAAACTCAGGTCAGGCAGACTAAGCAAAGATTTCGTGACTGACGCAAACTAACAGTCATTCCTGATAAGGCATACAGAGAGTGATATACCTCGATTTTAGACAGTATCAGTTAGCAAATATCAGCTTTAAATTACATAACGCAAACATTTGTAACGGACGCGAATTACTACCCAGCATCTATTGTCCCTGTTAACGAACTACGAGAGATGTTAAATATTGCTACTTCACAAGTAACTTACTTGAAAGGCCGCGAGGCAAAGATTTGTGTTCGACAGAGATTCGAACCCAGAATTGATATCGAAGCACAACCAACTGTGACATATCGGATTTTCTCGGCAGTAGCTAGATGTTTTAACTGAAATGACGAGACGAAACATTAATTTTTTCCTTCCCAGGACTCCAACCCGGCACCTATCGCTGTTATATTCAAGAAAAAACGAACGTTAAGTGTGGGTTTGTTGCACAAGCAGCGAAATGCGAGCATGTTTGAACTAGAAATAATATGACGAAGAGTTCAGTGCTCACTGGGAATAGAGCCCCACACATATCGTTGTTGACTACACACAAAGAGACGTCAGTTACTGAATTTTTCTCCACCAGCAGCTCGGAATAACATCTTGAACTTACAGTAATCTCGCAAATAGTTCTGTGTCCCACTGGGAGCCAAAAACGTCAGATATCGTTAGTGTTGACAACGAATGAAAAAACATTAAAAATCAAAATTATTATCCACCAGCAGATAGGTGTTCTCATGCTAGAGCTTGATAATACGTAATGAAATATTTAGTGCCGGGCCAGGATTCGAACCCATTCACACGTAATATGTGGAGATGTTGAGGAATCTGCAGTTTTGAACAAACAACAAATTGTAGCCGAGCTGTATTGTCACGAAGGGATCAAAGTCCGCGTTAAGGCGGTCTGTGTTGCATTCTCAGTTCAGAACCAATTTTATCGACATAAAGAAGCTCAGATAAAAGATGGAATAAGTGTCCTGTGACCCTACAAAGCGTTTGTTTTGTCAGTAGAAATAAATAACTAGTATAAGAAAGGTTACTGGTGAAAGAGTTTCCACATGTCACCACTCCAGACTTTATTGTGGTTCAACCTAACGCCTACTTGGGAGAGAAGGAATATCATCTTTAACGTGAATTTCAGACCACACTGCCATTATATCTTCTTCACTTGGTGTAGTCAGAAGAGAATGTAATCTTTCTCTCCCTATCTAAAATCATTGACAAAAGTGGGAAACGAACCCAGACCATAGGTATAAGAACCTACCATCAGTCCAACAGACCACCAAACCCTCTTTTCTTATTTCTCTTTTTTTATCGTAATGCCGTTGCGCCACACTGGATGAGACTTCTGACACTCAGGCTCCCTGTAGTAAATTGTAGCATCTTCAGTAAATTCATTTACTTGGGTGACCGAATCACCATGAACTATCTGCCTCGGCTACCCAGTGCATACATTCGACTATTTTGTAATCACCGAAATAAAATCACGTAACTGCCACCTACAAAGAACTTCCAACAGTGTAGGATGCAGAAATTTAAATAGGAATGGTTCCTTTCCACTTGAGCTATTCTATTGCGCTATCTGTCTGTAAAAAACGTCGTGCAGCGCAAAAGAAAAGCTGCAACTGTTTCTCTCAGAATTCTAGACCCGGCCATTTGCATTATCTCACAGCGCTGTGGTATGCAGAATTTTTGTATGAATTGTTGTCCAGCTCTGGAGTTGTTGTAGCTACGTGTCAGCTAGTAGCGTAGTGGTAAGTGTCGTGCATCATAGATGAGACGTCGCGAGTTCGAATAGGCTTACTGCTAAATTTTTTTAAAACGCAATTGTGCTGTGTGCTGAAGTTACCAATCTAATGGAACTTTCAACATAATTCCCTTCAATTCTCAACCCAAAATAGTCGCATGTGGAGAAAGGGCTAACTTCTGATACATTTTGTTCTTTTCAGGTTTAATAGACAGTCAGGCAGCAGATGCATCTGGAAGCTTTTGTATTATGTATGGGGAGCGCGCATCGTGCCCAAATACGACGGAAAAGTATTTTCTATATTAGCTGTCGTGTGGTAGTGGCATTTTATTCTTCTTCAAACATTGTTTGACATCTTTAACTCAGAACAAGTTTTCTACATGCATGTAATCAATAAACTGCATGTGCATCGTCAGACTGTTACGGATAACATCAGAGAATTCGCATCATATTGATGACTAGCTATGAAGAGTCATGAATTACCGAAATTTTTGCCAATACCAGTAACCAAATCTAAACTTGAAAATAAAAAACGACAGTGTTTGTAATAAACTGGAACTCCTATCAAGACCCTTTCGTCCCTGTTAGCTAACCACGAGAGATGTCTGATATACCTCTATTCTGATGTAACAAAGTGTGCATTCATTTAAAGATGAAGTGCATGATGTGAAGTTCTGTGACGGAGATACGAGCCCAATACGTAATCGGATTGTTAACTAATAAAATCAAATGTTACGTATCGGTTTTTCTTACGAGCTGCAAGGTGTTTGAATCTAAAATAAGCATAGAAAGTTTTGTGCCTAAGCGACAATCGAACTGCACACCTACTGTGCATCCACGAATATAGCTTAAGTATCAGTTGCTTACTCACCAACAGTAAGATGTGTGCGTGTTTGACCAGAAATAACGACACCTATTGGGATTGTTGGCAACAGATGAACAGACATTAAAAATGCACGTTAATTTTCACTAGCAGGTGGGTGTGCACTTGATAGGGCTTGAAATGAAATTATGAATATTTTTGTACTGGATCCTTTGGAGTAGACCTAGAGGAGATTGTTGTCTTGGGAAAAGGAACCAAATGATTCAATTATACTGTTCTGAGAGATTCAGATCCTCGAAAGAGGAGATACGAATTCGAATCACAGTCCAGCACCAAATTTTTCAACGTCTCTAGTTCAATCAAGTGCAAATAAAATAAGAGACCTGTTCGTTTGAACGGGTATCGGTTCGTCAAATAAAATAAAATTTTGTAATGTAAGTATTTTTACTGGCGACTGTATTTCTGTTTGCCATGACTTCCTCTATGACATTTCCCAACATAAATTGGCTCTGCCCGGTTGGTAATGACGGAACATGATGTTTAATGCGGGTTATGGATTATTACGACTTTCTCTTGAGGTTACGAGACGTAAAATAAATCTGTTTCTGTCTCTTAAAGGTAATTTCCTGAACCCACGCAGTGCACCTGTGCTTATTCGTTCCACCAGACCATTGTGGCCACATTTTCCAGCTTCCAGAGTGTGCTTAAACGGATGATGTGCTTAGCTTACAACATTAATCATGGTGGAAATAATGGGAGTCTATTAAAATGTTAAGTAGACGCAAGCTTCAGACGCTGAGATTATCCTATTTTCATGTCAGGAGGATGTAAAGACTCTTCTAGGCATCATAGGCTCGAAGTGAAGCCACTTTGAATTTTCTCAAATTGAGAAAATTTCTCAGTTCGAGAATAACCACTGTGAAGTGTGAAGTTACCGGATAATTCGATTATTACCGTCATTATTACTATCATTTTAGTCATACCGCTGCTGGAATACACGTGTTTGAAGATCGTTTATTTCCTTTTGGTCAATATAGAAGTAGTTTCCCAAGAACAGGTTCTTTTCCTGTCTACGGAATCCTTTTCATGTTAATATCAAACATCAGCAATTACTTGTAGATTACATTAAAACTAAAGTAATTGATGAAGACGTTACTTGATAACAAACCGCACTGCCTCTCTTCATTTACTTCCACCTAGAAATGGCTATCGAGTACTGCCAAACCAAAAGGCAAGGGATCTTACTGCCTTCCGGTATACGTCGCTGTCAGGTCTGCTATACGATTTGGTCGACATGACCTGTTTCAAGTTGTGTATGACAGATAATGTTTTAGAAAATCAATAGTTTTCCTTTGAAATAAACAGAAAGGTTTTCAAATGGTTCAAATGGTTCAAATGGCTCTGAGCACTATAGGACTCAACTTCTGAGGTCATTAGTCCCCTAGAACTTAGAACTAGTTAAGCCTAACTAACCTAAGGACATCACAAACATCCATGTCCGAGGCAGGATTCGAATCCGTGGTTCCAGAAAAGGTTTTCATTCTACGCTATCCAAGTACAAAATTTTTGCAGAATTAGCTCAAATTTAATATTCGCTTCTATAATGTAGGAAAGTATTTCACAGTTGCAAAACTCGCATCCGTCTCAATTACCTTACACTTAGTCGCTGACCATAAGTTTTAGCTCAGATTGACACCAGTTTAATAACCTAAAGTAGCGAAGACTGCTCTTTCTCACCCGAAAAAACGCAATTCACTCATTTGGCTCCATAAGTACACTGTAACAGTAATTTCTGAGTGTATGCAATGCATAAGGATTGTAGAATTTTGTGGTTCTATCTCTTCCACTTCTGTATACAATATGTCTGACCTAAACAGGCCCTTTATCATTACAGGCGCTGGGCAGTGCAACATCATACTAACAACAGTAATGTGCTTATACTGACAACCTGACTGTTCGTTTTACCTGATTTTGTAATCACTTAAATAAAACATGACCTTCCAGTGGGAGACATTTCGTCCCCCTTTTCCTTCTGTGAAATTTTTTCAACCAGCGAAATGCGGCAGAGTACGGCGGGTAAACGAGTCACAAACCACGATTTAGTCCCGCTAAGATGATTTCTCCATACATTGTCGTACCTGAAGGAATTTAGTTTCTTCTTAAATCGTCTTAAGCAGCAACTTTCACAGATATCTAATACAGGAAGAAGCTCATTATCCAGGTACGAATGTTGTAAAACAAACTTCTCACAGTTTGTGTCACGTTGATCTTTTCGTCAGATAACACTGCGTAAGTATTTTGTCTAAGAGGGAATCATTGGTTGAAAACCAAAACTGGTGTCACTCTGAGCTAGAGTTTATGGTCAGCGACTAAGTGTAAGGTCAATGAGTCGTGTACGAGTTTTGCAACTGTGAAATTCTTTCCTACATTATAGAAGCTAATATTAAATTTAGACTAATATTGCGAAAAGTTTGTATTTGTTTAGCTTAGAATGAAAATCTTTCTGTTTATTTCAAAGGAAAACAGTTGATTTTCTAAAACATTGTCTGTTATACACAACTTGAACCAGGTCATGTCGATCAAATCATATGGAAGAACTGACAGCGACGTATATCGGAAGGCAGTAAGATCTCTTGCCTTTTGGTTTGGCAGTATTCGATAGCCATTTCTAGGCGGAAGTAAATGAAGAAAGGCAGCGCGTTTTTGTTATCAAGTAACGTCTTCATCAATTACTTTAGTTTTAATGTAATCTACGAGTAACTGCTGATGTTTGATATTAACATGAAAAGGATTGCGTAGACAGGGAAAGAACCTGTTCTTCGGAAACTACTTCTATAGTGAACAAAAGGCTTTAAATGATCTTCAAGCACGTGTATTCCAGCAGCGGTATGACTAAAATGATAGTAATAATGTCGGTAGTAATCGAATTATCCGGTAACTTCACACTTCACAGTGGATTTTCTCGAACTAAGAAATTTGCTCAATTTGTGAAAATTCGAAATGGCTTTACTTCGAGCCTATGATGCCTAGAAGAGTCTTTACATCCTCCGACATGAAAATAGCATAAACTCCGCGTCTGACGCTTGCGTCTACTTAACCATTTAATAGATTCCCATTTTTTCCACCATGACTAATTTTGAAAGCTAAGCACATCATCCGTTTCAGCATACTCTTGAGGGTGGAAAATGTGGCCACAATGGTCTGGTGGAACGAATTAGCACAGGTGCACTGCGTGGGTTCAGGAATTTACTTTTAAGAGGCAGAAACAGATTTATTTTACCTCTCGTAACCTCAAGAGAAAGCCGTTATAATCCATAATCCGTATTTAAACATCACGTTCCTTCATTACCAACTGGGCAGAGCCGGTTTACGTTGGTGAATGACATAGTGGAAGTCATGGCAAACAGAAATACAGTCGCCAGTAAACTTAGTTACATTACAAAATTTTATTTTATTTGGTGAACCGATAGCCACTTAAAGGAACAGGTCTCTTATTTTATTTGCACTTGATTGAACTAGAGACGTTGAAAAATTTGGTGCTGGACTGTGATTCGAATTCGTATCTCCTCTTTCGAGGATCTGAATCTCTCAGAACAGTATAATTGAATCATTTGGTTCCTTTTCCCAAGACAACAATCTCCTCTAGGTCTACTCCAAAGGATCCAGTACAAAAATATTCATAATTTCATTTCAAGCCCTATCAAGTGCACACCCACCTGCTAGTGAAAATTAACGTGCATTTTTAATGTCTGTTCATCTGTTGCCAACAATCCCAATAGGTGTCGTTATTTCTGGTCAAACACGCACACATCTTACTGTTGGTGAGTAAGCAACTGATACTTAAGCTATATTCGTGGATGCACAGTAGGTGTGCAGTTAGATTGTCGCTTAGCTACAAAAGTTTCTATCCTTATTTTAGATTCAAACACCTAGCAGCTCGTAAGAAAAACCGATACGTAACATTTGATTTTATTAGTTAACAATCCGATTACGTATTGGGCTCGTATCTCCGTCACAGAACTTCACATCATGCAATTCATCTTTAAATGCATGCACACTTTGTTACATCAGAATGGAGGTATATCAGACATCTCTCGTGGTTAGCTAACAGGGACGAAAGGGTCTTGATAGGAGTCCCGGTTTATTACAAACACTGTCGTTTTTTATTTTCAAGTTTAGATTTGGTTACTGGTATTGGCAAAAATTTCGGTAATTCATGACTCTTCATAGCTAGTCATCAATATGATGTGATTACATTAGATTAGATTAATTCTTGTTCCATAGATCATGCATACGACATTTCGTAACGATGTGGAACGTGTCATTTTAAATGAAAGATTTCTTTACATACCATGATTCAATTTCTTTGCAACAATTTTTTACACACACACTCTCTCTCTCATTCTTTTATATATATATATATATATCTCTCCCTCCCTCCCTCTCTCTCTCTCTCTCTCTGTCACACACACACACACACACACACTTACATTCTTTTTTTATTTTTATTTGTTTGTTGTTCTCGACTATCGGCGAAGCACGAAAACGCCGGTGAATGAGTCTCTTAGATTTGGTTACACTTACGAAAGAAATAGAAAAACAACTATGACAGTTATCGATTTATGATGCTTAGTTTGCAGTCAATTCCGAGTACTATTAGTAACTACGCTCCAGTCCTTAAACCTAGTTACAGAAATGCGAATCAGACGCATTACGTATTCTAGCCGTAGCAGCTGCGACTTGGAGACACCAACTATGGTCACTTCCCAGCCCGCTCTAGGATCACATCGGTTCGTCTGCTTCCTGCTGGTACTGTAACTGAGATTTGCCAACACGGCAACGTATGTTTGGCAACTCTGTGATCGACGAGTTACTACCTTGTGTGCGCGGAATTCAGCCTCAAAGTTCACTTGATTTTACCTGTCATTTCCATTGAATAATCTCAGTTACTATCACTTGAGGTGTAACAAAAGATTGTAAACTTACGTTTTTCAGCCCAGGAAAGTCGTAGCAGGTGGAAATCGTAACTGATCTCGTCCTTTAAATAGCGGTTTATGAGTTGTAGCCACTATTAGCCTCGTAAGAGGAAGCTAAGACACATACCACTTCGCCAGCTCTGTGTTTTAATGTGCTGATAGAAGTCTGCTTTAGGCGGTGGCGCGGCACGGACCTGCTGTGGCGGCCGCGGGCGCGCGTGGACGAGGAAGTGTTTACACCGCCGGTACTCGCGGGTGTTGTTGTCTGACTCGATGGCCATGGCACACAATTTTCGAAAGACTACGCTCCACTTTACGTTCGACAACGAATTTTCCAGACCCATATCTTTTGAAATAGAGCGTTTTTTGAGGGAAGAAGTTCGTTTACCTGCTGCAGACATAACTGGAGTACACCTGTCCATTGTAAGCAGTACAATGTACGTAAAGATGACCGATGAAGCTGCGTGTGAAAGGAGTCTATCCGCTGCTCAAAGAGGATTTAAAATTCGACACTCTGATGGAAATATCAGCGATGTAACAGTAGCTCCTTCAGGATTGGGTGTGAGGGTCATTCGGATCTTTGAATTGCCATTTGAGGTGCCAGAATCGATGGTTACTGAATCGCTGCGACCATATGGAACGGTACTTAGTCATACGCCTGAACGCTGGGCAAGTTTTAGTACCTATCCTTTGCTAAACGGCGTGCGACAGGTGCGGATCGTCCTTACTAAACATATCCCGTCTTGTTTATACATTGGCGGATGTCGAGCTATTGTGATCTACGATGGGCAGCCACGCACCTGTTCTAGCTGTGGTGGAGAACGACATATCCGCTCGGAGTGCATACAACGCCGCGTCGTGCAACTGCCACATGGAGAAGCGTCACAGCGAGAACTTCCCACGCAACTGCCGATGACGTACGTGTCGGTGGCCCGCCGGCAGGTGTTGCCAAGTTCGGAGCGTGACAAGGACGTGTTTATGCAAGAGCAGACCGAGTTACGGGAGCATGGAAGTGACTCGGAGAATGTCCCTACACCCACGTCACGTCAGTTGAGGGAGGAACATTCCGAAAACTCACATGTAGCACGCGGCGTGGAAGTAGAGGTCGAGACAGTGGCGCCGGCAACGGACCAACGAACGATCGACGAACACAGTGAGGCAGCAGAGGGCAGCGCACGCAAACGGCGATCGCCGAAGCGTCGCAAAAAGCGTCGCCATAGTTCGGGTGACACGTCCTCCCCCCCCCCCCCCCCCTAGCCTAGGGGACACGGAAGGTATCCTAGCCGAAGAACTGGCTGACACAGAACACGTGCCTTTAGAGGACGCTGACAGGATTCCGTCAGATGGTGACCGGATGTCCTGCCTTTGAGATGGTCCCTCTTCATTGATACCGACTGACCCAGCGCTGCCGACAAAGGAGTCAGGACACCAATGTCCCGGCAGCCACGTCGAAAGACATCAGAGGTCGTTTCTCGGATGGATGACCACTGCGACTGGGCGGAACCAGTCGAAGACATACAGGAATTGCCACCCCCAAATGATGACCACTCACCTACAGGATGCACACCACGGAACGACAACAAAGGAGGGCAGCCCATTGGTGGGCACCCCTCTGAGCACGAATAGTGGACTACAGCCCTTGGAGTTCTCAATGACATGATACGAGCATGACAACGACAACGAACCAAGCATATAAGGTGGGCACAGTGAACATTAACACCGCACGTTCGCTTGCAAAGATGCAACTTCTCCGGGACATGATTTACGCCACAGACGTTGATATTCTGCTGATGCAGGAAACCTGCAATGCTGCTTTTCCCGACGTGCATGGATACAACACTTACCTAGCTCCGACTCCAGATGGAGGACGTGGCACAGCGATACCAGTCCGGGAAGGGATTCCGATGTGTGACCTCGATTACCTTCCTTCGGCTCGGGGTTTGGCTATGACCGTGAACGGCATTCGTATCGTCAACATCTATGCACCCTCCGGATCTGACAATCGACAGGCGCGTGCACGATTCTACTCGGAGGAGATTGCCCCCCCCCCCCTATTCCATGGGAGGTATGACCACATCTTGGCCGGCCGGAGTGGACGAGCGGTTCTAGGCGCTACAGTCTGGAACCGCGAGACCGCTACGGTCGCAGGTTCGAATCCTGCCTCGGGCATGGATGTGTGTGATGTCCTTAGGTTAGTTAGGTTTAAGTAGTTCTAAGTTCTAGGGGACTGATGACCTCAGAAGTTAAGTCCCATAGTGCTCAGAGCCATTTGAACCATTTGAACCACATCTTGGTAGGGGGGAATTTTAACTGTGTACTCACACCGAAGGATCAAACTCCTAATTTCAGCTCCTGCCACGCACTGAACACCATCTGCCGGGACATGGCCCTTATGGACACGTGGGAAAAGATCCATGGGCAGCGAGAGGGCTACACGTATTTTACTAGCCACTCGGCGAGCAGGCAGATCACGTGTTGGCTGCTGAACGTTGGCCCACAGCTTTTACGGATCACCTTGCATATTTATGCACGTTAACCCTCCCACGGCAGCGGGTCTGGCGGAGTCGTAGTTCCTGGAAACTTAATTAATCCTTATTGGTGGGTCTCGAATGTCACCAGCGGATCGAAGAAACATGTCAGACTTGCACTCGCCGTCTGCCGCTGCACCGTACGGATCTTTCGTGGTGGCTGCAGTGTGCAAAACCGGCGATACGAAGAGCTCTCATAACGTATGGCAAGGAAAAAGCGAAATGGCTCCGAGATACAGTTGATTATTACTACATGGTGCTCCGCGACCTGTCCTCCAGGGCCCCATCGCCCCAGCGTCAAGCGGAAGTCCATCGCATTCAGGCCTGCATTTTATCGATCACGAGACGTCGACTGGAGGGACTTTCGATCCATGCTCGGTGCTTGGACAACGTCGATGGAGAACGTATTGGCATGCATCATGTGTCCAAGGGACATGCGCATAATCACCGATCCCTAATCACAGTGCTCCATGTTGACGATGGTCGGCCCTTGACGTCACAACAGGACATTGCTGCTGAGTTTCTGGAGCATTACCGCCTCCTTTTCACTGGGACGCCGACGGACAATCGGACAGGAGAAGAAATTTTGCGACAGATGCAATCGGAGGTGGATGGTCCGGATGCAGAGGCGCTATTGGAACCCCTAACGGAAGACGACATCCGGGGCGCACTCGCGAAGGCTGCGGTGCATAAATCCCCTGGGCCAGATGGGTTGACACTCTTATTTTATCGCGCATTTGCGGATTTAATGATGTCCCAGTTGGTATTGATGTATAATGAGTTATTGAGCCCTGACACGGACGTTCCGTCACAGTTCATGGTGGGACTGCTCATACCAAAACCGAAATCGACAGCGAGTGTCAGCGCCCATCAATTTAGACCGCTCACGATGCTCAATACTGACTATAAGATCTTTGCGCGAATGTTGGCGGCAAGGCTCAAGACTGTAATGTCCAAGACAATACCACCAGACCAGACTTGTCTATGGGTTCGGAGCAACATACGTTCTATCCTCGGCGATTACCGTGACGTAACTTCCCTGACGGAAGCTGGTCGCATGCGAGCGGCGTTCGTATCGGTGGATTTTGATCGTGCCTTTGACAGGATCAACCATGATTTCCTTGACTCGACCATGCGACGCATGGCGATACCACAGGATTTTATTACCATCCTAATGCGCCTCCTTCGCGGCGCTTCTTCGACGGTGAGAGTCAATGGCAGGGAGGTAGGAACGATTCCTGTTTGCAGCTCAGTTAGGCAAGGACGTGCCTTGTCGATGATTCGATGATACTGTTTACAATAGCGCTCGAACCATTGATGCAGACTCTTAGACGGACTCTAACAGGTGTCCGACTCCGTGCGAGCTCCTTCACGTGTCGTGCATATGCCGACGACTTGATGATACTCGTCCGGTCGGAGAACGAAGTAAGTCAGGTGGTTACCCTTCTTACTACGTACGGAGTAGCTGCGGGAAGCAGGGTCAACATGAATAAAACCAAGATCATGCACATCGGTCGAGGGCTGGACACTCTGCACAGTCCGTTTACGACGGTGGACATCTTGCGATGCTTAGGTGTATTGTTCACCCGATCGCTACGGCAATCAGCGGCGGCGATCTATCGACGTCTTCTCCAGAACGTCCGACTGCACATACGCAACAATTCACTCCGAACGCACGACCTGCTCCAAATGGTGGACTACACTAATGTTCACCTGGCCTCGCGACTGCCGCACCTGGCACAGGTACTGCCAATGGCACATGGTATTGCTGACAGATTAATGGCGGCCTTTGGATACTATGTCAGCCAAGGAATGTTGTTTAAGATCAAATACGAGACTTTAACTCTCCCACACCATTCTGGAGGACTTAACCTCACGGATGTGCGGAACCAGGCTCTAGCTCTATACCTGCGAGCGACACTACGCACTTGGAACCAACGGCAACACGCCATCAAGTCGGCCATCCTGGATGTGCTTCTTCCCACGTTCTTTGAACCACCGGTGGCGGTAGGCACAATCTCGCCCTCTTTTTCTCACGTCGCGCGATTTTTTGTTAATTTTAGTTATGTTCAGTTACAGATACCTTCTACAAGAAACCCCACTACCCGTGAGATATATCGATACTTGCGGCGTCATCGTGGCAGCAATGTTGTCGAACTTAAATACCCAACACGAAACTGGCGACAGATTTGGCGAGCTGTCCATACACCCCTCCTCACCACAGCAGCGCGATCGTCATCGTATACACTAATCAACCGTAAGACAGTCAACCGCCAACGAGTGTACGACATTCGGATGGTAGATTCCCCGCTCTGCCTTATATGTGGCATGCAGGACGCCGAACATTCTCTGCAGTGCGTTGGGGCAAAGGATGTTTGGCGGCTGACGCAACGCATCATGGCCCTCCTCCGACGCACCGACGAATCAACGATCACGACGGACGCTTTATTTTTCCCTGACGCTGTCTTTTTCCCCTCACAAAAACTTCGGCAATCCGATGGATTGGAGGACACGCATCGCACTAAGTGCTCTCGCGGACCTTGATATCGGGCATGGACTATTGGCATTATCTACTAGAACAACACGAAATCATCCGACGCCACTCTAAATATAAAACGCATTTTGCGAACTTTCTAGGCAACATGTTTCATAACCCCCCGAAGCAGTGGGAAGTCCAAGGTTTACGTTGTTTCGAGGGATAGGATGTACTCCCAGTGAAGTGACGAGGGTGTCACTTCGGCCCTATATTTCTTTCCCTTCTTTTTTATATATGATTTTTTCTTTTGGGACATTAAAATTAGTTGAATAAATAAACTATTGTTACTAACACAAAAATTACAATGTACAACGTTTCCTTCCTGTTGCCTCTCCCTTATTTACCCTGTCAGGAGACGGGGACACCGTGGCCAGGCCTCCAAGTACGACCCCTGCCCACCCTGCCCCCTGGCTGTCACTCTATCATTACCTTAACATAAAAAAGGCGATTTGTGCCCCCCATCAGTCGATAAAAAAATAAAAACAAAAAAACTGTAAAAAGCGTCTGTTATGGTTCGCAGTTCCAATCTCACTGACTTCGACGTTTTTACCCCTTCTGTGGAAGAGCTACAAGCAGTCAGATCAAACATCAATAGGGAAATCGCAAGAAAATAGTTTCGGCTCATAGTGCAATGGTGAAAAACTTACAATGCTCTACAACAGGTAACGCCTCTTTCCGCTGCTGACAAGCAAATTTTGGGTTTCTAGGAATACATAACTATATTTATGAAATGCCACATTTACGTACGTGTTGAGTATGACACAGCATACCAATTAAACACAAACCCAATAAAAATCTAAGTGAGTAGTATTTTACTAACTCGTGTCGACAGAGGCATGCTTGTGTACAGATACTCAGTTTTATTAAAACAGACTTTCGTCGTAAGGTTAGCGTGGGTAGTTTTATTTCATTTCTTATAATACAGTGCACAATTTTCGTATGGTTTCCTTTAGCGTTGTTGAAACAATAGTAAACTTGAGAGTGAAATTAATCATAATGATATATGCCAATTCTCTGATGTTATCTATAACAGTCTGACGATGCACATGCAGTTTATTGATTACATGCAAGTAGAAAACTTGTTCTGAGTTAAAGGTGTCAAACAATGTTTGAAGAAGAAGAAAATGCCACTACCACACGACAGCTACTGTAGAAAATACTTTTCTGGCGTATTTGGGCACGATGGGCGCTCCCCATACATAATACAAAAAGCTTCCAGATGCATCTGCTGCCTGACTGTCTATTAAACCTGAAAAGAACAAAATGTCACAGAAGTTAGCCCTTTCTCCACATGCAACTATTTTGGGTTGAGAATTGAAGGAGCCGGCCGGTGTGGCCGTTCAGTTAAAGGCGCTTCAGCCTGGAACCGCGTGACCGCTCCGGTCGCAGGTTCGAATCCTGCCTCGGGCATGGATGTGTGTGATGTCCTTAGGTTAGTTAGGTTTAAGTAGTTCTAAGTTCTAGGGGACTAATGACCACAGATGTTAAGTCCCATAGTGCTCAGAGCCATTTGAACCATTTTGAATTGAAGGGAATTATGTTGAAAGTTCCATTAGATTGGTAACTTCAGCACACAGCACAATTTCGTTTTAAAAAAAATTAGCAGTAAGCCTATTCGAACTCGCGACATCTTATCTGTGGTGCACGACACTTACCACTACGCTACTAGCTGACACGTAGCTACAACAACTCCAGAGCTGGACAACAATTCATACAAAAATTCTGCATACCACAGCGCTGTGAGGTAATGCAAATGGCCGGGTCTAGACTTCTGAGAGAAACAGTTGCAGCTTTTCTTTTGCGCTGCACGACGTTTTTTACAGACAGATAGCGCAATAGAATAGCTCAAGTGGAAAGGAACCATTCCTATTTTAATTTCTGCATCCTACACTGTTGGCAGTTCTTTGTAGGTGGCAGTTACGTGATTTTATTTCGGTGATTACAAAATAGTCGAATGTATGCACTGGGTAGCCGAGGCAGATAGTTCACGGTGATTCGGTCACCCAAGTAAATGAATTTACTGAAGATGCTACAATTTACTACAGGGAGCCTGAGTGTCAGAAGTCTCATCCAGTGTGGCGCAACGGCATTACGATAAAAAAAGAGAAATAAGAAAAGAGGGTTTGGTGGTCTGTTGGACTGATGGTAGGTTCTTATACCTATGGTCTGGGTTCGTTTCCCACTTTTGTCAACGATTTTAGATAGGGAGAGAAAGATTACATTCTCTTCTGACTACACCAAGTGAAGAAGATATAATGGCAGTGTGGTCTGAAATTCACATTAAAGATGATATTCCTTCTCTGCCAAGTAGGCGTTAGGTTGAACCACAATAAAGTCTGGAGTGGCGACGTGTAGAAACTCTATCACCAGTAACATTTCTTATATTAGTTATTTATTTCTACTGACGAAACAAACGCTATGTAGGGTCACAGAACACTTATTCCATCTTTTATCTGAGCTTCTGTATGTCGGTAAAATTGGTTCTGAACTGAGAATGCAACTCAGACCGCCCTTAACGCTGAAATTGATCTCTTCGTGACAATACAGCTCGGCTACAATTTGTTGTTTGTTCAAAACTGCAGATTCCTCAACATCTCCACATATTACGTGTGAATGGGTTCGAATCCTGGCCCGGCACTAAATATTTCATTACGTATTATCAAGCTCTAGCATGAGAACACCTATCTGCTGGTGGATAATAATTTTGATTTTTAATGTTTTTTCATTCGTTGTCAACACTAACGATATCTGACGTTTTTGGCTCCCAGTGGGACACAGAACTATTTGCGAGATCACTGTAAGTTCAAGATGTTATTCCGAGCTGCTGGTGGAGAAAAATTCGCTAACTGACGTCTCTTTGTGTGTAGTCAACAACGATATGTGTGGGGCTCTATTCCCAGTGAGCACTGAACTCTTCGTCATATTATTTCTTGTTCAAACATGCTCACATGTCACTGCTGGTGCAACAAACCCATATTTAACGTTCGTTTTCTCTAGAATATAACAGCGGTAGGTGCCGTGTTGGAGATCTGGGAAGGAAAAATTTAATGTTTCGTCTCGTCATTTCAGTTAAAACATCTAGCTACTGCCGAGAAAATCCGATATGTCACAGTTGGTTGTGCTTCGATATCAATTCTGGGTTCGAATCTCTGTCGAACACAAATCTTTGCCTCGCGGCCTTTCAAGTAAGTTACTTGTGAAGTAGCAATATTTAACATCTCTCGTAGTTCGTTAACAGGGACAATAGATGCTGGGTAGTAATTCGCGTCCGTTACAAATGTTTGCGTTATGTAATTTAAAGCTGATATTTGCTAACTGATACTGTCTAAAATCGAGGTATATCACTCTCTGTATGCCTTATCAGGAATGACTGTTAGTTTGCGTCAGTCACGAAATCTTTGCTTAGTCTGCCTGACCTGAGTTTGAATCCATATGCAGAACGAGACGGTTCGTCGTGTCATTTGAAGTTCATACATATTCTAAACTAACTGCTCGTGAATAACTTAAATTTTTAATGTCATTTTGTGTTAAATAATAAGTACAGTATGTTACTTTGAAGAGGAAATCATGAATACGACTAACGTACTACGTGCATTACTTATCTGACGTAATAATGAGAGTGGTAACATTTCGGGTATGTCATTTATTTTAATAAATGTGGGCTTACCAGCCTTAAGGACAGTCTTATCTGTGATAAGGTGTTCACTGATATTTGTAGCATCGTGTTATTACTTTACATCTTGAGTTACTGCGATACAGAGCAGTGTTTTCTAGTGGTGACTTGTTGGAACCATTTTCAATAGTCAAACGACTGTACCAAGGAGCGATTAGAGGACGTGCTAGAAGGCCGCGTTATGCCGGTTGCATGCGAATCAGGCGAAATGCAATTCAGGTCGTTCGGATACTTTTGAGTGTGACTGTACATACTCTTGGATGGTCGGGAGGAAGGGGGAGGGGGAGTAATGTGGTGTTGTCAGAAGCGTGAGGGCACGTTTTAAAGCAGGTACATGCGAGAGAACCACAAGCTAAGACAGTTGTTGCCAAACGCAGACACGAATCAGAGTTGTCGACGAAGACACGCTCTTAAGTGGCACCCTACGTCACCCCTGCTGGGAGTCTACTTACGTCAAAGAGCAGAGCCACCCTGTCCACTCTAATGGCAGCCTCATCGTACTTCACACCAGAGGCGAACTACACTGGTTTCGAAAATTAAAGCAACAACCTGCTATTTCCCTGTCTTGTGTCTAACTCACGATGTAATCATAGAAATGATCAACAGATGACCTTACGATTGTGTTCTGCACGGACGATCTCATTTGATCAACGAGAAACCACCCCAGTAATGATGTCAGGGAACATATGAAGCGGTGTAACGTTTTCAGGGCAGTCTCACTTCCACAGTTGCTGGGTATACAGTCACAGACATTGCAGTATGGCACAGAGAAGATGCCTACAGACTCTCTGCTGTGGAGGGGCATAGGTAGAAGCAGGAGAGTCACA
Organism: Schistocerca nitens; assembly: GCF_023898315.1. Classification (NCBI taxonomy): domain Eukaryota; kingdom Metazoa; phylum Arthropoda; class Insecta; order Orthoptera; family Acrididae; genus Schistocerca; species Schistocerca nitens. The sequence continues at coordinate 474,228,112 of NC_064621.1, read as the reverse complement.
AACTGATGAGGCCGGATGGCTTAAAGTGAATCGTTCTGTTGTTTCTCGGACGAGGCGACAGTTTATAGAGACTGAAACTGTATCCAGGAGACCAGGACAGGACCGATCATGTGTGACGTTAGAAATAGTGGACTGTTATTTGGCTTAAGGGCACAACGGTGCCGCCTTAGTTCTGCCCTGTAACTGGCATCTGACCTCGCAGCACCGCCCGAACGCGTTGTATCGTGACAAACGATGTACAGAAGGCTTTAGCACAGTGGCCTTTATTACTGGAAACCTGCTGACTGTTCATCTCTTGCATGTCTTCACAGAAGGGAACGTCTACAGTGGAGTCATCAACATGGCACCTGCACGGTAGAACATTGGGCCAATGTTGTTTTCACAGATGAGTTTCGATTTAGTCTGGAGAATGATTCTCGGTGGATTCGCATATAAATGTAACATGGAACACGACTTCGGGACCCAAACATTGTGGAAAAGAGATATCGAGGATGATCCCTAATAGTGCGGATAGGGATTATGTTTAGCATTCGAACCACACTTAATGAAATTGTGCGGGTGAATCGGCGACGTTTAACTGCTGTCAAGTAACGTGACGAGATCTTGGGATCTCATTCGCGGTTGTTGAGAGACGCTGTGGGCCCAGACTTCATATTGATGGACGATAATGCTCGATCTCATAGAGCACAAGTTTTTGATGTTTCATTGGAAATGGAAGATATTGAAAGCATGGCTTGTATCCGATTTGGATCATCATGTCTGGGATGCACTAGGAAGACGGCCTACATCACTTCAGCATACACCAAACACTCTCCAACACTGCGAGCAGCTCTGCAGGAAGAATGGGCGTTATTGTCTCAATATGAGACTAATGACAAAATTTACAGCATGCTCCGTCGTTGACAGAGGTTGTCAGACCCATACTGAAAACATTAACCAGTTGTTGTGACGTGTGTGCAAAACCGTTAAGTTAAAAAAAAATATGATCATTTTCGCCTACCGTTATGAATGTTGCAACTGTTTGTGTTCTGTATTCATTACGTTGGTTCTGCTTCACTATCACCTGTTTGCACTGCTTTGTGGCAAAATAAACGAACCTTGCAAAATTTCCGTTTGTTGCTTTAATTTCGGACGCCAGTGTAGTTCATTAGTTAGAGCAGTGTACCAAAGTTTCTATTTACATTCAAAGTGAAATTTGGCTGTCATTCAGTATTATTCAAAGTAATAAACAGTTCTCATTGTACTCTGCGATTGTATAAATTATGTTTTGTCTCTCATGCGGACGTGGATGTTTACTAGAGTTAAGTATCATTCATTAAAATGTTGTAGTGAAACACACGTCACGTTCATTACATGTTGTGGCATCTACTCGACGTCCTCCAGAAGTTAAGTACTTAGAAGTGTCGTATAAGGTCGCTATGACTTGTAAAACTTGACATTAAAGAAAATTTTGTGTGGTATGTATAGCGTATTAACCTATCTTAATGTAACAGAGGTTCTTCAAACCGCGCTCCGCTATCCCAGACAACGATTTTTTAATGTTAGCACCGCTTGTGGATGCGTAAATGTAAAAATAGCTATGTGTGATACCGGAGCATGGTTCGGCAAATATTGTTCTCATACACAGACCTTACTTCATTTAATTGTAAATCCAGCCATCAACAGCTCACTTATTGACTCGCTGCTGCTGAGCTAAATAAAACAGTTATAAACATAATTAAGAAGCAAATTACATTAGGTACATCTGAAATCATTAAATTAGCTGTATCGTCGAGAGTTAAATGTAATGAATAATTGTGGTAACTCTGTATCGCACACTTTTTTAGATCTGAAGCCCATCCATCACAACGTTGACAGTAATTGCCGTTTGCACAGCGCTAAAAATCTAACTTATTTGTTCGCCTCCCTCCATATAAGCCCTTCGCAACGCAACTTCAGAGTTCCTGCAACAATTTAACCCATGTGCATAACATGATGTGGTCCATATTTTGAGAGCAAGCAAGGCAGCGTCAATAGTGTCCATAGCTACACTGCCGTCTGTGCCATCTTCCCAGTTGAACAGATCTCGGCGTGTTCGTTTTAAGTGCACAGATTCACAGATTTTCACCGAAATAGATACAGACTTAATGAAATTGTAGGTATATACTCTTACTCTTCTCCTTTGACAAATCTTGAGAAGTCTCATTTTTATGTTTTCCAGTTTTTTCTTTGTTGTGTCTCTTGCTTAATCTGCTGGTAACTTAGTCCATTTTCTTATTTCATCCACCATTTGATAACCCTCTCCTTTCTCTCTCTCTATCCTGTGCAGCGTTCGTGCCGGCAGCTTTCTTCGCAATAAACGCATCGATCACGACGTACCTCAGTATTAAATGTCAATGTCCAACTTTCCATTCATTTTTAAATGTACCTTCTCTCTTCATTTTATCACGTCATCTCATTTTAAGCATTTTTCTTTACCATGATGTTTGATGAATTTTTATTCTGTCTCATTGAATGTCTACGATTCACAGAAATATAGCACTACAAAGCGAACAGATCACTCCAGAACGCCATCCTAACTTCTACATAATTTTCCAAGCTCCCTTTCTGCGCTTCACATTTGGAGACATCGAATATTACCTGACTGTTATTCCCATCTAGCAAGGAAAGAACGAAGTACGTAACACTACTCAGAAACTTGATGCGATTTAAATGGCTTGTAATTGAAAAAGTCTCATGATCTCTCCATTGGCAAAATATTCCAGCGTACTCCCCAATTCGTATCTGCGGAAGAGGACAGCCAAGGGGGAGGTGACCAGGAGAAAACGACTGTATAACCAACGAAATGGTAACGTTCTACCTGGCAGTGGAGTACCAGAACTTTCAATGTGGTATAGAAAATATGAAAAGGGTAATGCAGAGGCTCACTCTACATACAGGGTGAAAAGTATTTAAACCGACAAACTCTGGGAGGTTGTAGGAAATATCAAAACAAAGACTTTTCCCTAATGTCATGTTTTCCTATGAGGATTTTTTAAACCGGTGGAGGCCGTATTACGCTCTTCAGTTGTTAGAGGCCTGTAACACCATAGCTCTAATGCTGTAATGATTTGTTTTGCTTTTTGTTCATTTTATGTTTCATCATTGAGCTTCTGTAAATGTGTTTGATTGAATAGATAACACAAAATTGTATACTCATTTCCTTGTACAAACTTTGACTTCATGTTTTGGTTCAATACAAAGTAGTGTATCTACAATTTATATTCTTTGTCCCAATTGGAGGGAACAAAACTTACTGTATATGATTGTAATTTTGTGTGAATAATTTTTGTAGACATGTTAATATGTGCAAAGGTTCTGTCTTATTTAATGTATTTGTTTGCTGTTATGTAAACTGCTGATCCTCACTTAGGGCTCTTAGTTATTCTGTATGTAAAAGGTGTAGGGGTTCCCCTCGGGAACGGAACAGCGCAACGCGCGCAAAATGTGGTTGGCATAGGTGGAAAAGGTGGAACTGATAGTCAGTCGGAGGCGAGCTACGAGTCGGGGACGAGCAGTCAGTCGGGGACGAGCCAGCAGTCAGAGATGAGCTACGAGTCCGTGCACTGCCGTGTAAAAGTTGCATAGTGCTGGTTTCGAGAGAGGCTTTTCTGTTATTTTCCAATGCCTCGGATGGATGGATAAATAGCTGGGCTATTCTGGAATTTGTACCTATCTTCGCCACCAAGAAATGACAGAGTCCAGCAATTCTGTCTGCAATTCCACCTACCAACATGCAGTTGCCACCACATTGCGCAATCATTGCAACGTCATATTGTAAGGATGTACAGTGAAGGATCAGCTTAATGGATGTGTTATTGTGCTGAAATATAAGGTAATGTGTATCTGAATTTATGTACCTACCTTAATTTTTCTCCTCATCATAACACCTCTCAGGGTCCTCTCCGTTTGAACAAAAGTGATTACCGAGTGTCCTTATTGAAAGTACGTTATAACTCAGTTTGCCAAATTAATGTCTCTTGAAGGTAGTAAAAAGAAAGTTAAAGTTAATGTGGCAATAGAGTGAGTTAAAGTAAATATTATTTGCTCAAAATAACTTTCCTATTAAAACTGCTATTTAAAGTGCTGTTGCCAATTGCAAAATTAAAAGTTCTTAAGACTGAGGCTTCTAAAGTTTCGCTTAGCTAATGATCACCTTGATATCTGTAGTAAATTCTAAAAGGTGAGCCAGTTTCTTGCAATTTTGTTAACATTGTGTTTCGATGTAGTAAAAGTGAGAAAGCTGCTGTTGTGAAACGTTATACACTCTTGTTTACTAATAGTTTGCCTCTCTTGTGTGCATATTAACAGTATAAAGACCACTCAGTTTGTGTAAACCCTGAAAGTGATAGTGTTTTTCTGTGCGTGTTATAATTTTGCAATTAGTTTTTGTGCTACTCCAGTTGTTAGGTTCAATCTTAAAACATATGTGTGTCAGAGTTCATTGCTCTCGCGTGTGGCCAAGTCTAGGTTGTGTTTGTCCGTTATAGTTCCTTATACCTACCTTCTTAAACGAGAATGTTAATCATTCTCTTGCCTAGTTAGGCTGGCGGCCGTTTTCTTTATCCGTTGAACAGTGCAGATAGGCAAAATTTTGTTTGGTACTGTTCAAATATTTACGTAATTCTGACTTTCATTTCCGGTAAGCCATTTCCGTTAGGTACAACACGGTCAACTTAACAAAAATCCTCCCAGAGGGTAACACTGCTCTGTTGTTTTATACCATAATTGCTATAACAAAATAGTTTTATTTCAAAGCCTGTTTCCAGCTTTAAGGTTATGGTACAGTAGTAGCAGAAGGAGTGTTATACGTGGCTTTTCCGTGACAGGACTAGTTTGTTCTGTTAGGGCATAATACGTAATGATCCAAATTTGGTATTTGACTACGTAAGCTGCGTAAATACGCTGTTGTAGTGTTATAGGCCGTATTACGATCCATAGTAGATAGAGGGCGTATTACGCTCTTCAGTTGCAGGCAACTGCTGTCCACCAATGTAGTAGTGCTTTGTCTCTGTTTACTAATGGAGCAACATACCTGGAGTGAGTACACTGATATGGTTGGTGCGCACTACGTAGCGCACCACAACGGACGAGCTGCACAGCGGGTTTATCAACATCAATATCCTAATCGTCGTATCCCGCATCATATGACCTTTGCTGCTGTGTACCAACGTCTGCGTGAGAGTGGGTCATGAAGCAGATTACCTGGACAGGGAGGCCGTCGCACGGTAAGAACGCTGCGATTTGAGGATGCTGTCTTGCAGCATGTGGAGCGGGGTCCTTCAATCAGCACTCATTCAATTGCACGTAACATGCGGACGAATCAGACGAATGTAAGAACAGTCGTTCGAGAGCAATCGTTACGTCCATTTCACTTACAGCGTGTCCACAACCTGGAACCAGTTGGTTATCCACCCAGAGCACAGTTTTCGCAGTGGTACCTGGAACAGCGGTGGTCTAGCGGTTCTGGCGCTGCAGTCCGGAACCGTGGGACTGCTACGGTCGCAGGTTCGAATCCTGCCTCGGGCATGGATGTGTGTGATGTCCTTAGGTTAGTTAGGTTTAAGTAGTTCTAAGTTCTAGGGGACTTATGACCTAAGATGTTGAGTCCCATAGAGCTCAGAGCCATTTGAACCATTTGGTACCTGGAACAGCGTGAAATACATACTACGTTTCCATACTCTGTGTTGTTTACCGATGAAGCAAAGTTCGGGCGTGACGGAGTCTTCAATATGCACAATTCGCATGTTTGGAGTGAGGATAACCCACATGCTCATCAAGTGCGGTTCTTCGTTAATGTGTGGGTCGTTATTGTTGGGGACTGTTTAACTGGGCCGTATCTGCTACCCAGGCCATTAAATGGCAGGCACTATTACAATTTTCTCGCCAGAGCATTGCCAGAGTTGCTGGAAGATATCCCTCTCCGTACAAGACAACGAATGTGGTTCCAACATGACGGGGCGCCAGCACATTTGAGTCGTCGTGTGCGTCGATTCCTGAACCGACAGTTCCCAGAAACGTGCATTGGCAGAGATGGTCCTGTACCATTGCCTGCTCGATCCCCAGATATGTCCCCTCTGGACTTTTTTGTGTGGGAAGAGATGCGCAACCTTGTTTACGCAACTCCTGTTGCATCAGAAGAGGATCTGGTTGCTCGGAAAGCAGCAGCAGCAGGAACAATTCAGGATATTCCTGGAGTTTTTACCCGTGTCAGTCAGAACATGATCCGACGGTGTAACCTTTGTTTACGTGTCAATGGAGGCATTTCAGGAAATCTACTGTAACTGAAATTGGGTTGTGTTAATGTGTTGCCTCTTGGTCATAAAAAATGGAAAAGTGTTTGTTGGTGTAATTAATTTGCAGCTAGAGAAATCTCCCTCCAACTGTTTAAATAATCGTGATAGGAAAAAATGACATTAGGGAAAAATATTTGTTTTTATTTCCCCTACAACCTCCCAGAGTTTGTCGGTTTAAATACTTTTCACCCTGTATAGTAACGAAGGAAGGAAAGGATTTCTGGTCAACGAATTTACCATAATATCAACATCAGCATAAAGTGGTATAGTGGGGGTAGAATTCGTTATAAATAGGAAGGTAGAGTAGAAAGTGAGCTGTTGTGAAAAGTTCAGTGATATGATTGTTCTCATCAGAATCGGGAGTCAACCAATACGGATAAGGATAGTTCAGGAATACATACCAACACCAGATGAAGAAATACGGATATTGAACGGGTAATTCAGTGCGTGAAGGGATGAGAAAATCTAATAGCCGTCTTGGGCTGGAATGCAGTTATAGGGACAGGAGCAGAAGAAAGTGTTGCGGGAGGATATGGGCATGGTACTAGGAATGAGAGAGAACAAAGAATGATTGAGTTTGCAATGCGTTTCTGGGAGTAATAACGAATACTCAGTTCAAGAATCACAATACGAGGAGGTATACTTGAAAAAGGCAGGGAGATACGGGAAAATTTAACTTAGATTACATGCTACTCAGGCAGAGATTTCGGAATCAGATACTGGATAGTAAGGCGTATCCAGAAGCCCTTACATACTCAGATCACAAGACTAATCAGCAAGAATCAACGCGCAAGAAAGTGGGATATGAAAGTAGTAATGAATGGAGAACTGTGCTTGAAGTTTTCTGAGGCTATAGGTTCTGCTATAGGGCATGGCACAGTAGACAGTTCAGCTGAAGTGATCTGGACATGTTTAAAAAGAGCAATGACAGAAGGTGGAAAGGAAAACATAGGTACGAAGAAGGTAACTTGGAAAAAACTATGGGTAACAGAAGAAATACTTCAAATGATAGATAAAAGAAGGAAGTAAAAAAAAAATCCGTGAAATTCAGGAACACAGAAATACAAGTCACTTAGGAATGAAATAAATACGAATTGCAAGGGAATCTAAGGCGAAATGGCAACATGAAAAATATGAAGACCGAAAAGTAAATGATTGCCGGAAGGACTGACTCAGTATACAGAAAAGTCAAAACGATCTTCGTGAAAGCAAAAGCCATGGTAGAAACATTAAGAGTGCAATGAGAATTCCACAGCTAAATACCCATGAGAGATCGGATGGACGGAAAGTGTACACTGAAGGCCTCCATGAGGTGGAAGACCTGTTTGTTGACGTTATAGAAGAAGAAAGAAGTAGGTAAACAAGACATAGAAGGTCGAGTATTAGAATCAGAATTTATAAGAGCTTTGTAAGACTTAAGACCGAATGAGGCAGAAGGGATAGATAACATTGCATCAGAATTTCTAAAACCATTGGGGAGAACGGTAACAAAATAACTTTTAAGGTTGGTGTCTCGAACGTTTGAGTCTGGCGATATGCCATCTGACTTTTGGAAAAACATCATCCACACAGTTTCGGAGATTAAAAGAGCCAAAAAATGCGAGAATTATCGCACCATCAGCTTAAAAGCTTATGCATCCAAATTGTAAACACGAATAATGTACAGAAGAATGAAAAAGACAATTGAGGATGAGGTATATGACGATTAGTTTGGCTGTGGAAAGGTAGAGTCATCAGAGAGGCAGAAATACTAAAGAAAAATCAATACACGTTCATAAGATTTATCGGCCTCGAAAAGCGCTCGACAATGTAAAGTGGTGCAAGATATTCGAAATTCTGATAAAGTAGGCATAACCTGTAAGGAATGACGGTAATATACAGTACGTACAGGAGCTGGAAAAAACATTCAGCAATGTTTAATAGTGCATGATGTTCGAAATTCTGAGTAAAATAGGGATAAACTACAGGCAAAGACGGGTAATTAATATGTAGAAGGGCGAAGAGGCAAAAATAAGAGTGGAAGACCAAGAACGAGGGACGAAATCTTTCATCCCTCCTGTTCAATCTGTCACCGAAGAAACGTCGAAGGAAATAAATGAAACGATGAAGAGTGGAATTGAAATTCAAGGTGAAAGCGTATCCATGATAACAAGCGCTGATGACATTACTGTCTTTAGTCAGAATGAAGAAGAATTAAGGGACCTATTGAATGGAGTGAACAGTGTAATTAGTAGAGAATATCGACTGAGAGTAAATCGAGGAAAGACGAAAGTAATGAGAAGTAGCAGACATGAGAACTACGAGAAACGTAACATCAGGATTGGTGTTCACAAAGTAGATGAAGTTAAGGAATTGTAATACCCAGGCTGACGATTCCATTTTGCGTTTTCTAGTGTGTTGCAGATTTCGACCGTGATAAGGTAAGGCATGAGGTTTTCATCAGAATCGCCGAGGAAAGAACTATGTGGAAATCACTGGCAAGAAGGGCGGTATGGTGCTAGAGGGGGCTGTAGAGAGAGAAAACTGTAGGGTAAAAGAGAGATTTAATTACATCCAGCAAAAACAGACTGGCCAAGATAAGACTACTACTAAGAAACATTGGGCTTAATATGAGTAAGACATTTTATGAGATCACGTTAGGACCACAGCATTGTATCGTTGTGAAACATCGACTGTGGGAAATCCTGAACTGAACAGAATCGAAGAATTGAAGATGTGATTCTACAGAAAAATGTTGATAGTTAGGTGAGCTGATAAGGTAAGGCATCAGGTTTTCATCAGAATCGCCGAGGAAAGAACTATGTGGAAATCACTGGCAAGAAGGTCGGTATGGTGCTAGAGGGGGCTGTAGAGAGAGAAAACTGTAGGGTAAGAGAGAGATTTAATTACATCCAGCAAATAACTGGAAGAAAAAGTTGCTGACGATTTCATTTTGCGTTTTCTAGTGTGTTGGAGATTTCGACCGTAATGTCCTCTCTGTTTGTCATGCTGAGTGCTCTCTCTTATGGCACACTTTTTGCATTATTTCCACATCTACATTTACACCCGAGCTACCATATGGCATGTGCCTCATGGTATCTTGGAGCAGTTCGAGTCATTCCCTTTCGTGTTCTATTCGCAAATGGAACGAATGAAACTCTTCTGCGCGAGGTTTAATTTTTCATATTTCGTCTTTGTGGTCCTTACACGAGATGTACGTTGGTGGCATTACGAATGCTCTATAGTCTGTCGCAAATGCCTGTTTTCTGAACTCTCACAATAGTGTTTCTCTAAAATAACGTCTCGCTTGTTAATCTAACTTAATAGTAACATATCTATTAGCACTCCTCAGCATTCTGTCTACCTCTTCCTTTAATGCGACCTGGTGGAAATTCTAAACGCTTGAGCAGTACGTAAGTACGGGTTCCACAAATGTTTGGTACGCAATCTCCTTTGTAGGTGAGCAATACTTTCCTACATTCACCCAATTAACTAACGTTGGCCGTTCACCTTCCTCCAACCGACATTTCGTGCTTGTACATTCCATGATGCTTTTCAACGTTATGCTAAGATATTTCATGGAAATGACTCTGTCAAATAGCATATTACTGATACCGTTTTCGTACGACGATCATTTTTCCTGCTCATCTGCACTTACTTCTTCCACATTTAGACCAATCTGTCATTCATTGCACCAAACAAATATTATGCCCCAGTCATTTGTGCCCTACTACAGTCACTCGAAGACGGAAAGTCATGGACTGTGCGGCTGGTCCCGGCAGAGGTTCGAGTCCTCCCTCGCGCATGGGTGTGTGTGTTTGTCCTTAGGATAATTTAGGTTAAGTAGTGTGTAAGCTTAGGGACTGATAACCTTAGCAGTTAAGTCCCACAAGATTTCTCACAAATTTGAACATTTTTTTTTTTTGAACGGAACGTCCCTGAATACTAAAACGTCATTGGCAAGGAGTCACAAATCGCTGCAGCTCATCCCCTCCGTCAGATCGTCTATGTATTTAGTACAACAGACTTCCCTCTGGCACCCATGTCGACACCTAGTTTCCAATGAACACACTGCATCCAGGATAAAGTGCTGGTTTTGAAAATTAAAAAAGCTACTCACATCTGCTCAGAACTTGTTAACAATCTGCATTGTAGCCGGTACAAATATTGTGATCATTGGTATGTACCCACTTCACTGTGTTAGTTGTTTTTTATCTGCTTTCAACCGTCTTCTTCCAGACCTTTCACAAAATTTACTAGGTGATGTTTTCTACACAGTCGTAACTGCACCCTAATTGGACTGTACGTATCCTTACAGAGTTCCCATTTTTTGGGTCCATGCCTCATCCCTCATCACTTCAGCACTGACCGGCAGCACAGGGAAAAATAAACATTAAAGGTTCGTTTGTGACACCTGTACCTGGGAATACTAACCAACCTAAAAATCAGGTCTCATAATAACTGTAATTGTTAGTCTGAAAATGTCTGTTCTCAGTCATCAACAGAAATATCTGCAGTTATATGCCAAACACCCGGCACATGCACGTTGATCTATGTATAGAAGCTTTGCTCTCACAAGGAAATTCATTGCATTCAAATTTAGAACAAGCTCAAGAATTCTGCAGCCGTAATTTCGTAGATCGATTCTTTTACCCCTCTTATGTACAGTGAAGCTCTCCTTATTTAAAAATATGCTGTTTTGATGCAATGGAACATTTCTCTGTGGCGTGTAGCTCGAGCGAAGACGTGAAATGAACGTGTATCTCTACTTTCAATTTATACTGCAGCCAAAGAATGCCTGAGTGGAAGGAAGTGCACGGAGACTAAGACGAAATGGCTGCAGGAAAGATGTGAATACACTGGAAAATAAATTATTGTTGGAAGGACAGATTCAGCATATAAGAAAGTCAAAACCACCTTCGGTGACATTAAAAGCAAGGGCGGTAACATTAAGAGTGCAACGCGAATTACACTGTTGAACGCAGAGGAGAGATTGGATAGGTGGAAAGAATACATGGAAGCCTCTATGAGGGGGGATGATTAGTCTGATTTAGAAGAGATAGGGGACCAAGTATTTGAAGCAGACTTTAAAAGAGCTTTGGAGGGCTTAAGGTAAGATAAGGCAAAAGGGATAGATAACATTCCATAAGAATTTCTAAAATAATTGGGGGAAATAGCAAAGGCACAAGTGTAAAGGCATATGAGAGGCAATTCTGACATTGACGTTAATTATGGAAGCAAGACTAAAGAAAAATCAAGACATGTTCATAGGATTTTTCGACCTTGAAAAAGCGTTCGACAATGTAAAATGGAGCAAGCTGTTCGAAATTCTGAAAAAAGTAGGGGTAAGCTACAGGGAGATATGGATCATATACAATATGTACAACAGCCAAGAGGGAATAATAGGAGTGGACGACCAAGAAGGAAGTGCTTGTATTAAAAAGAGTGTAAGACAAGGATGTAGCCTACTGTTCAATCTGTAAACTGAGGAGGTAATGACGTATGTAAAAGAAAGATTCAGAAGTGGAATTAAAATTCAAGATGAAAGTATATCAGTGATACGATTCGCTGATGACATTGGTATCCTGAGTGAAAGTGACGAAGAATCACATAAACTGCTGAACGGAATGAACAGTCTAATGACTGCAGGATGTGGATTGAGAGTAAGTAGAAGAAAAATTTTTTGAAAATTTGTGGTAAGGTCTTATGGGAGCAAACTGCTGAGGTCATCGGTCGCTAAGCTTACGCACTACTTAATCTAACTTAAACTAACTTACGCTAAGGACAACGCACACACCCACGTCCGAGGGAGGACTCGAACCTCCGACGGCGGGAGCCGTGCGGACAGTTGAAAGGCGCCCGAGACCGCGCGGCTACCCCGAGCGGCTAAATATAAGAAAGACGAAGGTAATGAGAAGTAGTAAAAATGAGAACAGCGAGAAATTTAACATCAGGATTGACGGTCACGAAGTAGATGATATTAAGGAATTCTGCTACACAGGCAGTATAGAAACCAGCGACGGACGGAGCAGGGAGGACATCAAAAGGAGACTAGCAGTGGCAAAAAGGGCATTCCTGATCAAGAGAAGTCTACTAATATTAAATATCGGCCTTAATTTGAAGAATAAATTTCTGAGAATGTACGTCTGGAGTATAGCATTGTATGGTCGTGAAACATGGACTGTGGGAAAACCGGAACCGAAGAGAATCGAAGCATTTGAGATGTTGTGCTACATGTTGTTGTTGTTGTGGTCTTCAGTCCTGAGACTGGTTTGATGCAGCTCTCCATGCTACTCTATCCTGTGCAAGCTTCTTCATCTCCCAGTACCTACTGCAACCTACATCCTTCTGAATCTGCTTAGTGTAGTGATCTCTTGGTCTCCCTCTACGATTTTTCCCCACCACGCTGCCCTCCAATGCTAAATTTGTGATCCCTTGATGCCTCAAAACATGTCCTACCAACAGATCCCTTCTTCTACTCAAGTTGTGCCACAAACTTCTCTTCTCCCCAATCCTATTCAATACCTCCTCATTAGTTACGTGATCTACCCACCTTATCTTCAGCATTCTTCTGTAGCACCACATTTCGAAAGCTTCTATTCTCTTCTTGTCCAAACTGGTTATCGTCCATGTTTCACTTCCATACATGGCTACACTACATACAAATACTTTCAGAAACGACTTCCTGACACTTAAATCTATACTCGATGTTAACAAATTTCTCTTCTTCAGAAACGATTTCCTTGCCATTGCCAGTCTACATTTTATATCCTCTCTACTTCGACCATCATCAGTTATTTTACTCCCTAAATAGCAAAACTCCTTTACTACTTTAAGTGTCTCATTTCCTAATCTAGTCCCCTCAGCATCACCCGATTTAATTTGACTACATTCCATTATCCTCGTTTTGCTTTTGTTGATGTTCATCTTATATCCTCCTTTCAAGACACTGTCCATTCCGTTCAACTGCTCTTTCCAGTCCTTTGCTGTCTCTGACAGAATTACAATGTCATCGGCGAACCTCAAAGTTTTTACTTCTTCTCCATGAATTTTAATACCTACTCCGAATTTTTCTTTTGTTTCCTTTACTGCTTGCTCAATATACAGATTGAATAACATCGGGGAGAGGCTACAACCCTGTCTCACTCCTTTCCCAACCACTGCTTCCCTTTCATGCCCCTCGACTCTTATAACTGCCATCTGGTTTCTGTACAAATTGTAAATAGCCTTTCGCTCCCTGTATTTTACCCCTGCCACCTTCAGAATTTGAAAGACAGTATTCCAGTTAACATTGTCAAAAGCTTTCTCTAAGTCTACAAATGCTAAAAACGTAGGTTTGCCTTTTCTTAATCTTTCTTCTAAGATAAGTCGTAAGGTTAGTATTGCCTCACGTGTTCCAACATTTCTACGGAATCCAAACTCATCTTCCCCGAGGTCCGCTTCTACCAGTTTTTCCATTCGTCTGTAAAGAATTCGCGTTAGTATTTTGCAGCTGTGACTTATTAAACTGATAGTTCGGTAATTTTCACATCTGTCAACACCTGCTTTCTTTGGTATTGGAATTATTATATTCTTCTTGAAGTCTGTGGGTATTTCGCCTGTCTCATACATCTTGCTCACCAGATGGTAGAGTTTTATCATGACTGGCTCTCCCAAGGCCATCAGTAGTTCTAATGGAATGTTGTCTACTCCCGGGGCCTTGTTTCGACTCAGGTCTTTCAGTGCTCTGTCAAACTCTTCACGCAGTATCTTATCTCCCATTTCATCTTCATCTACATCCTCTTCCATTTCCATAATATTGTCCTCAAGTACATCGCCCTTGTATAAACCCCCTATATACTCCTTCCACCTTTCTGCCTTCCCTTCTTTGCTTAGAACTGGGTTGCCATCTGAGCTCTTGATATTCATACAAGTGGTTCTCTTCTCTCCAAAGGTCTCTTTAATTTTCCTGTAGGCAGTATCTGTCTTACCCCTAGTGAGACAAGCCTCTACATCCTTACATTTGTCCTCTAGCCATCCCTGCTTAGCCATTTTGCACTTTCTGTCGATCTCATTTTTGAGACGTTTGTATTCCCTTTTGCCTGCTTCATTTACTGCATTTTTATATTTTCTCCTTTCATCAATTAAATTCAATATTTCTTCTGTTACCCAAGGATTTCTATGAGCCCTCGCCTTTTTACCTACTTGATCCTCTGCTGCCTTCACTACTTCATCCCTCAGAGCTACCCATTCTTCTTCTACTGTATTTCTTTCCCCCATTCCTGTCAATTGTTCCCTTATGCTCTCCCTGAAACTCTCTACAACCTCTGGTTCTTTCAGCTTATCCAGGTCCCATCTCCTTAAATTCCCACCTTTTTGCAGTTTTTTCAGTTTCAATCTGCAGTTCATAACCAATAGATTGTGGTCAGAATCCACATCTGCCCCTGGAAATGTCTTACAATTAAAAACCTGGTTCCTAAATCTCTGTCTTACCATTATATAATCTATCTGATACCTTTTAGTATCTCCAGGATTCTTCCAGGTATACAACCTTCTTTTATGATTCTTGAACCAAGTGTTAGCTATGATTAAGTTATGCTCTGTGCAAAATTCTACAAGGCGGCTTCCCCTTTCATTTCTTCCTCCCAATCCATATTCACCTACTATGTTTCCTTCTCTCCCTTTTCCTACTGACGAATTCCAGTCACCCATGACTATTAAATTTTCGTCTCCCTTCACTACCTGAATAATTTCTTTTATCTCGTCATACATTTCATCAATTTCTTCATCATCTGCAGAGCTAGTTGGCATATAAACTTGTACTACTGTAGTAGGCATGGGCTTTGTGTCTATCTTGGCCACAATAATGCGTTCACTATGCTGTTTGTAGTAGCTAACCCGCACTCCTATTTTTTTATTCATTATTAAACCTACTCCTGCATTACCCCTATTTGATTTTGTATTTATAACCCTGTAATCACCTGACCAAAAGTCTTGTTCCTCCTGCCACCGAACTTCACAATTCCCACTATATCTAACTTTAACCTATCAATTTCCCTTTTTAAATTTTCTAACCTACCTACCCGATTAAGGGATCTGACATTCCACGCTCCGATCCGTAGAACGCCAGTTTTCTTTCTCCTGATAACGACGTCCTCTTGAGTAGTCCCCGCCTGGAGATCCGAATGGGGGACTATTTTACCTCCGGAATATTTTACCCAAGAGGACGCCATCATTATTTAATCATACAGTAAAGTTGCATGTCCTCGGGAAAAATTACGGCTGTAGTTTCCCCTTGCTTTCAGCCGTTCGCAGTACCAGCACAGCAAGGCCGTTTTGGTTAATGTTACAAGGCCAGATCAATCAATCATCCAGACTGTTGCCCCTGCAACTACTGAAAAGGCTGCTGCCCCTCTTCAGGAACCACATGTTTGTCTGGCCTCTCAACAGATACCCCTCCGTTGTGGTTGCACCTACGGTACGGCTATCTGTATCGCTGAGGCACGCAAGCCTCCCCACCATGGTTCATGGGGGAAGTTGTGCTACATACGAATGTTGAAAATTAGGTGAATGAAGGAATCAGGACGTTCTGAGCAGAATCGGAGAGGAAAGGAATATGTGGAAAACACTGATGAACAGAAGGGACAGGATGATAGGACATATGTTAAGACATGAGGGAATGACTTCCATGGAACTAGAGGGAGCTGTAGAGGGCAAAGAATGTAGAGGAAGACTGAGACTGGAATACATCCAGCAAATAATTGAGGACATAGGTTGCAAGTGCTACTCTGAGATGAAGAGGTTAGCGCAGGAGAAGAATTTGTGGCGGGCTGCATTAAACCAGTCAGAAGACTGATGTCCAAAAACAATCTTATGTGATGCGATTGTGTACAATGTACCTGATGTGAAACTCAGAGAAAAGATTTTGAAAGAGTCCAGTCCAGCATTTCAGCAGGTAGTACTAGATCAGTATGATTCAGGTGCCCTGTTGGCTGATAAATTTGAGCAGCCAGCAATTTGTCAGGTTGAATCACTTGTTTGTGACCAGCCTATTCAGCGGCAGGTTGCACTCACCAAGCCTCGTAAACACCTCTCCATGCTCGCTAAACAGGCTGGTGTACAGGTAAACAGAATCAACTCTTGCCCTTAGAGTTATTTACTGCACAAACGCCATGATTGACCCTTCCAACAAACATTAGCCATGCCAAGGGCACCTCTAGAGCAAAGACGTCAGATATTTTTAAGTGATCCGATCTTAAAACTTACTCTACACCAGAACCGTACATTTACAGACACTGGTTCCTTCTTTGAAGTTTATATACCAAGTTCCTTCTACAGTCCTTAGAAGCTTGTAATTGGAATTGTGAAACAGTCTGTATTTACAGAAATACATTTCCTTTGCGAGGATAATGGAATGTAGTCGAATTAAGTCGGGTGATTCTGAGGGAATTAGATTAGGAAATGAGACACTTAAAATAGTAAAGGAGTTTTGCTATTTGGGGAGAAAAATAATTGATGATGGTCGAAGTAGACAGGATTTAAAGTGTAGACTGGCAATGGCAAAGAAAGCGTTTCTGAAGAACCGAAATTTGTTAACATCGAGTATAGATTTAAGTGTCAGGAAGTCGTTTCTGAAAGTATTTGTATGGAGTGTAGCCAAGTATGGAAGTGAAACATGGATTATAAATAGTTTGGACAAAAAGAGAATAGAAGCTTTCGAAATGTGGTGCTACAGAAGAATGCTGAAGATTAGATGGGTAGATCACATAACTAATGTGTAGGTATTGAATAGAATTGGGGAGAAGAAGGGACCGGTTGGTAGGACATGTTCTGAGGCATCAAGGGATCACAAATTTAGCATTGGAGGGCAGCGTGGAGGGTAAAAATCGTAGAGGGAGACCAAGAGATGACTACATTAAGTAGATTCAGAAGGATGTAGGTTGCAGTAAGTACTGGGAGATGAAGAAGCTTGCACACGACAATATAGCACGGAGAGCTGCATCAAACCTGTCTCAGGACTGAAGACCACAACAACAACATATAGAGCCCACCCAGTCATATCAATCTTGCACCTAACTTATCTGTTCTGTTTTACAGAAAGCAGAATTCTTTCAACTCTGTTTTTCAAATTTAACACGTTGCTGTACATCACATACATTTATACAGTGTGTGGCACATAAGATGTAACACCCCTTTTACTTCGTGAATTGTTCGAGGTATGGAAACTAAGTTGTTTGCGATTGACGGTATGCTGAGGAGCACGCAGTGTTTTCTACGGATAGCGCTCTATAGTCAGTTATCAATAAAAATTTTGAAAAAAGAATAATTTTCATTTTAAAGCGCCGTACAGTGTATGTAACTCTATTCAGTAGCTCTCTGAAAAGCAATTTCAGCGATAAAGCTCTTGTTAGTGTAGAAGCTAAATTATTTCACAAAACAATCCGAGAGATGTATTAAAATTGGAGAACAATGCGGCCAAAGTCAGAGCTCTCATGTCGTATACCGTCATTACATGTAGCAAAACAGGCCCATGCAGCTAAGATTATACCCCATTTCCCATAGTCATAGAAACAGGCTGCGGTATGATTTTTGTGTATGGGACTACAGCATATGCTAGCTTCTGGCGCATCCGATTGGGCTTAAGAAAATTATTTCCATCGTGTGTACTTTTCCTGATTTTTATGGATACGACTATAATTTTGTCATCTTGTTTCCATTTAAACTTTTCGCTCCTCCTTGCTGCTTACTTGGCAGATTAGAATAGATTAGGTTTACTTTCATTCCAATTCGTCAGTCGAACATTCTTCATAAACAGCGCCTTTCACGGAAAGAAGAGAAACTACTGTGTTAACTTCCTTAGATTGAAAGAGAAAGAACCTGACTTGTCTTTTACTGGAGATGCCTGTGTTCTTTTCCTGATTTTTATGGAAATGATTATAGTTTCGTCATCTACTTTCCATTTAAACTTTTCTCTTCCCGTTGCTGCTTACTTGTCAGATTAGAATAGATTAGGTTTACCTTCGTTCCAGTTCGTCAGTCTAACATTCTTCATAAACCACGTCATTCACGGAGAGAAGAGAAACTACTGTGCTAACTTCCTTAGATTAAAAGAGAGAGAGGGAAGGAGAGAGAGAGAGAACCTGACCTGTCTTTTCCTGGAGGTGCCTGAATGCTTCTTAAAAGTAAAACACATTCTGGCGAACATGTAATAGTCGAAATTATAATTAGGCGGAACACTCTTTAAATAAACTAAATATTTTATTCGGAATAAATGACGACATACCACCCACAAAAAGAAAAGGATCTACGATGTTTCACTTGACAGTGGCGTCCTCCGCCCCCCCCCCCCCCCCCTCACTAGCACCGTCAAGGAGTTCAAAAATTTAAAAATTCGACTTTAAAAAAATGTTCGTTTTGAAGCGCATATATTACTGAATATTCGATTCTACACAGAACTTGCCCCCCTTCTAACAGCCGTGTACCGCAAGTCTCTAGAGGAGCGGAAGGTTCCAAATGATTGGAGAAGAGCACAGGTAGTCCCAGTCTTCAAGAAGGGTCGTCGAGTAGATGCGCAAAACTATAGACCTATATCTCTGACATCGATCTGTTGTAGAATTTTAGAACATGTTTTTTGCTCGAGTATCATGTCGTTTTTGGAAACCCAGAAGCTACTCTGTAGGAATCAACATGGATTCCGGAAACAGCGATCGTGTGAGACCCAACTCGCTTTATTTGTTCATGAGACCCAGAAAATATTAGATACAGGCTCCCAGGTAGATGCTATTTTCCTTGACTTCCGGAAGGCGTTCGATACAGTTCCGCACTGTCGCCTGATAAACAAAGTAAGAGGCTACGGAATATGAGACCAGCTGTGTGGCTGGATTGAAGAATTTTTAGCAAACAGAAAACAGCATGTTGTTATCAATGGAGAGACGTCTACAGACGTTAAAGTAACCTTTGGCGTGCCACAGGGGAGTGTTATGGGACCATTACTTTTCACACTATATATATAAATGACCTAGTAGATAGTGTCGGAAGTTCCATGCGGCTTTTCGTGGATGATGCTGTAGTATACAGAGAAGTTGCAGCATTAGAAAATTGTAGCGAAATGCAGGAAGATCTGCAGCGGATAGGCACTTGGTGCAGGTAGTGGCAACTGACCCTTAACATAGACAAATGTAATATATAGCGAATACATAGAAAGAAGGATCCATTATTGTATGATTACATGATAGCGGAACAAACACTGGTAGCAGTTACTTCTGTAAAATATCTGGGGGTATGCGTGCGGAACGGTAGCAGTTACTTCTGTAAAATATCTGGGAGTACGCGTGCGGAACGATTTGAAGTGGAAAGATCATATAAAATTAATTGTTGGTAAGGCGGGTACCAGGTTGAGATTCATTGGGCGAGTCCTTAGAAAATGTAGTCCATCAACAAAGGAGGTGGCTTACAAAACACTCGTTCGACCTATACTTGAGTATTCTCATCAGTGTGGGATCCGTACCAGATCGGGTTGATGGAAGAGATAGAGAAGATCCAAAGAAGAGCGGCGCGTTTCGTCACAGGGTTATTTGGTAAGTGTGATAGCGTTACGGAGATGTTTAGCAAACTCAAGTGGCAGACTCTGCAAGAGAGGCGCTCTGCATCGCGGTGTAGCTTGCTGTCCAGGATTCGAGAGGGTGCGTTTCTGGATGAGGTATCGAATATATTGCTTCCCCCTACTTATACCTCCCGAGGAGATCACAAATGTAAAATTAGAGAGATTCGAGCGCGCACGGAGGCTTTCAGACAGTCGTTCTTCCCGCGAACCATACGCGACTGGAACAGAAAAGGGAGGTAATGACAGTGGCACGTAAAGTGCCCTCCGCCACACACCGTTGGGTGGCTTGCGGAGTATAAATGTAGATGTAGATGTAGAAGAGTTTGATATGTAAAATATACATGTTCGAGGAAGTGTGAGACATGTTATTTGGTCTAAAGTGTGCCAAACGGCAGTGCCACGCCTCTTCACACCGGATTCTTCTATCGTACTCACTGTATTTCACTCTGTGGAATTCAAATGTGTATATTTTGTAACAGAAGCCATCAAGCCTCTATTCAGGCTGTAGTGCCTCGTTTGCTCCCAGTTGCCCTGTTCGACATCGTACTCTCCTTAAAAAACCTCACAATTAATCGACGATGGGATTATTTGCGACAGGGAGAGTGAGAATTCGGAAGATTTTCACTCTTTATCGCCTTTTAGCTAATAACTTTCTCTTTTGTGCAACATAAAATTAAATATAAGGAAAAGCAAATAAAGACAAGAGAAAACAATACAGTGGACATTTATTCAATCCTTAGGTCCCAGAATTTTGTCTGCCTATTCTTGCTATAGTTTTACATGGCGTGGTTCCTTTCTGCGAAATAATCTGTTACCTCGTCAAGTTCGTCAAACATTTTGATACATTAAAAATGATAATGTCGTTGTGTAATACCGAAAAAGCTGTTAACACGTATAGTACCCAACACCGATGTGGTTTCTCAATTTGATTACGTCTGTTTTGTCACTATCAGCTAGATAAAACGAAATAGCTCTTTCTAATATTGCAACAATTGTAACGCAAGCTACAAAAACAGACTGTTTTGGCACAAACTGTCATTTTTGTGCCTCATTTACATGAATAGCACCACAGAATAATATTCACGAAGAACCAATAACAAATACCTATTAGGCTTACCACAATCAAAAAGTTTTATGTTAGGAAATAGTTTCAGATTTTATTCACACGCTCCAAGCATGAGGTCGAGATGTAGTAGGAAGAAAATTCTGTACAAAGTTGGAATAGTCATATTATTCCGTATATATTCACACGCTCCAGTCCCTCAAGCATGAGGTCGAAAAGTAGTAGGAAGTAATTTCTATATATATTCAGAATCGTCATATTCTTCGGTATAATTTTTGTGATGTCCCTGTTTCTTCTCCTTCCTCGTTCTAAGTAACATTAATTCTGTAACTATTTCTGCCATTATCAAAACTTATTCTCCGATTAATTTTCCTAACCCTGCCAGAATCACTGGTTCAGTTATCCCTTGTTTATTCTTCGGTTAGGCGTTATTACGGATTCGTACAATGCCTTTTCCGCGTTATTCCGAGAACAGAACTGAAGCGACTGCTAACCGGGGACTGTACAAATGGTCTTTAGTAGTGTAGAGTTCTGACAAACATTTGCAGTCAAAATTTCATTTTCTTTGATACACCGAGAAGACAACATGTAGTCTGTCTTACCTTTTATTCCTGCCATTTATTCCACTCTCGTGGTTTGAATCTATAGATTTCGCTTACAATTATAACACCGCTGATCATTCGCGCGCCCAGTCAACTACATACACAGACAGCGATTGGCTTTCATCCGCTCGAGTTGACTTAGATCGGCTCGTATAGCCCCGTCCCCTTTTGTCGGCGGGAAAGTTTCTTATTTCTAGATGCCATGGGGATTCTCCTGGCAGAGACATAACGTACAGTATGTAGGCCTTCAAAAATCAACTTATGATTAGTTCAGAAATCAACATATAATGTGTTCAAACACGTTCCAAAACCAACTGAGATGCGTTTCAAAAACATATGAATTAGAGGTACACAAACGTGCTCTGGATGCAAGGCGCTTTGTCGTTCAAATGGCTCTAAGCGCTATGGGACTTAACATCTGAGGTCATCAGTCCGCTCGACTTAGAACCAACCTAAAGACATCACACACATCCATGCCCGAGATTGGATTCGAACCTGCGACCGTAGCAGCAGCGCGGTTCCGGTCTGAAGCCCCTAGAACCGGGCGCTTATTGAAATTAGTTTTTTTTCCTCCCTTCAAGAATATGAATTTGCCCTCCCCCCCCCCCTAGATCCGGACGCGAACGAAGTAGTTTTATACTTAAGCACCTGGTGAAATTGTTTATTATCTACTGCAGTTACCGTTCGAGAGATAGTTGTATAGATGAAAGTATACTGAATGATATCCTGTTGCACGCAATGGCGAATTCACAGCGCATATCGTATGGCGTAGTTGCGGTTTCGTGATAGACTGCATCCCCACATAAAGTAATCAAGAGGATTCAAATCTGAGGACTTGGCCAGCCATTGTACAGCAGCATTCCGTCCTATCCAACGGTCAGGAAATTTTTCATGCAGTGTTTGCGTTGCAACACGGGAAGAGTGAGCTGCGCATCCATCGTGTCGGAACCACATACCCTATCACATATCCATTAGTGCATGTTCTAGAAGCACAGATAGAATGTTCATAACACAGTGTTCCATTTAACAGCCATGGGGTGAAATAAGGCCCACAATGGAATTTCCAATGATGGCGCACAATAAGTTTACGCTCCAAGCTAGTTTGTGTTGTACCTGACGAAGCCGGCGTTGATCATCTACAACACAGTAGGGCATGACACATAAACATACATTAACGTGGTTCGTAAACGTTGCCTCTCCGGTAAAGCGCACACGTTGAGAAAGCTGAGTGTCATCTCCCTAGCACCACAGAGCAATACGTCAGAATCCTATACTACGTTCGGAAGCACCCTCAGAGTGCACTATGTAGTGGTAGATAATAAGGATGGAATTTATGTCGATACAAGTTGCGAATGACACTCATCTGGCTGATCCCATATTTCCTGGCAAGACGGCTCTTGTCATACCGTGGAACAGTAAGAGCAGTAGCCAGAATACCTTCTTCATGTACAATGTCAGTTGCAGTATTGGTCCTTGTCCTCCATTGGCGTTCAAGCTCTGTGTTCGTGCAAGTGTCTGTCGCAGCGGACAGCGACGAACGGGATAGATACGGCTGCACCGCCGAACTGGTTTCGACAGTAACAGTCGCCGTATAAGTTTAGCATGTCTAGCTTCTCCTCATTGATATACATGTCTGCATAAAAGGAATGCTGAAGCAGAAATGACCTGCCGATATACACTCCTGGAAATGGAAAAAAGAACACATTGACACCGGTGTGTCAGACCCACCATACTTGCTCCGGACACTGCGAGAGGGCTGTACAAGCAATGATCACACGCACGGCACAGCGGACACACCAGGAACCGCGGTGTTGGCCGTCGAATGGCGCTAGCTGCGCAGCATTTGTGCACCGCCGCCGTCAGTGTCAGCCAGTTTGCCGTGGCATACGGAGCTCCATCGCAGTCTTTAACACTGGTAGCATGCCGCGACAGCGTGGACGTGAACCGTATGTGCAGTTGACGGACTTTGAGCGAGGGCGTATAGTGGGCATGCGGGAGGCCGGGTGGACGTACCGCCGAATTACTCAACACGTGGGGCGTGAGGTCTCCACAGTACATCGATGTTGTCGCCAGTGGTCGGCGGAAGGTGCACGTGCCCGTCGACCTGGGACCGGACCGCAGCGACGCACGGATGCACGCCAAGACCGTAGGATCCTACGCAGTGCCGTAGGGGACCGCACCGCCACTTCCCAGCAAATTAGGGACACTGTTGCTCCTGGGGTATCGGCGAGGACCATTCGCAACCGTCTCCATGAAGCTGGGCTACGGTCCCGCACACCGTTAGGCCGTCTTCCGCTCACGCCCCAACATCGTGCAGCCCGCCTCCAGTGGTGTCGCGACAGGCGTGAATGGAGGGACGAATGGAGACGTGTCGTCTTCAGCGATGAGAGTCGCTTCTGCCTTGGTGCCAATGATGGTCGTATGCGTGTTTGGCGCCGTGCAGGTGAGCGCCACAATCACGACTGCATACGACCGAGGCACACAGGGCCAACACCCGGCATCATGGTGTGGGGAGCGATCTCCTACACTGGCCGTACACCACTGGTGATCGTCGAGGGGACACTGAATAGTGCACGGTACATCCAAACCGTCATCGAACCCATCGTTCTACCATTCCTAGACCGGCAAGGGAACTTGCTGTTCCAACAGGACAATGCACGTCCGCATGTATCCCGTGCCACCCAACGTGCTCTAGAAGGTGTATGTCAACTACCCTGGCCAGCAAGATCTCCGGATCTGTCCCCCATTGAGCATGTTTGGGACTGGATGAAGCGTCGTCTCACGCGGTCTGCACGTCCAGCACGAACGCTGGTCCAACTGAGGCGCCAGGTGGAAATGGCATGGCAAGCCGTTCCACAGGACTACATCCAGCATCTCTACGATCGTCTCCATGGGAGAATAGCAGGCTGCATTGCTGCGAAAGGTGGATATACACTGTACTAGTGCCGACATTGTGCATGCTCTGTTGCCTGTGTCTATGTGCCTGTGGTTCTGTCAGTGTGATCATGTGATGTATCTGACCCCAGGAATGTGTCAATAAAGTTTCCCCTTCCTGGGACAATGAATTCACGGTGTTCTTATTTCAATTTCCAGGAGTGTAGTTAGTGCTAGATCTGCAGTGGAGACGAGTAAATGGTCAAAAGGCTTGAAACAATGACGTAGCCTTGTATGAGCATGTTTACAATGCAATATCTTTTTCCGGCCGACTTGCATTCCCATTTTAGAATATTTATTGGTCTCCTTTGTGAAAAGTTTCAAAACTGACAAGCGTTATATCACTGTACTCGTCCTTTCAAGTGCTTTCAGACGGAGTTAAGAAAAGGATACCATTCCATTAAAAAGTACTTGCATCAGTATCTCGATCGATAAAAGAGTTAACAACCTTTATCTTGTAACTAATGTCCATAGCACTTAGTTTATCAGCACCTGCCCAAAGCCTCGTTTCTATGTCTGAAACAGATCAATATATAAAAGGGATATTACGTTTCATGTGACTCAAAATTTATATGGCCCTACAGTGAAAAACCATATGGATATCCATATGCGTCTTCACTATAGTATCATTAGTCTCTTGTTTTACGGTTCAACTACACTGCCCAAAGAAAAATAGTATTCCCTTTTGGAGGTTTCCAATTCTTTTAGTATTTACTGTTGCAACTGTACATATTGAGCACATGAAATGATTACATTTACAGATCAGCCGCAGCTCGTGGTCCAGTGGTTTGCGTTTTTGTCCCTGGATCACGGGGACACCGGTTGGATTCCCAGCCGAGTCGAGAATTTTACTCCGCCCGCGGAGTGGGTGTTTGTGATGTCCTCATCATTTCATCATAATTCAGGAAAATAGGGAGACTGGGAAGTGAAAATATTGGGGATTTGTATGGGTGCTGATAACCAGGCTGTTGAGCGCCCCACAAACGTAAAATCATCATCATCTTCATTTAATGATCGTTAGCAAAAGCGGTTTTGAGATACCAGGTATCAGACCATGCTGAAAAACCCATACCAGTACGTGGTGTAGCCTAAATAGGCAGGGATGCAGGCGCTGACTCTGGCATCAGATCGATCGTACAGATGGCGAATACTGTCCTGGGATACGATCTATCACGCTCGTTTGACCTGTTCCGTAAAGTTGTTGTTGACGAGTCGCGCGAGTCACTTCTTATCCCGTCATATTCCACACCTGCTCAGTTGGAGACAGTGCTGGCCAGAGAAGTTGCTGCACATCTTGCAGTGCACGTGTGTGGTCGAGTATAATCCTTTTGGGACACCACATAACCTCCCACTGCAAAAACACCAAATAACGGGACTCGTAACGTTATGCACGTACCGAGCGCTTTTTAACTACTCCTCGAGGATCACCAAAGCTGAGCGAGAGCTGTAACTTATCGCATCGCAGACCACGAGGCATGGGGTGGGGCCAGTGTGTCTCAGGTGGAAGCACTCCGCGACGCAGCGCTCACCAGGTGTACATCGTACGCGCAAATGACCATCACATGCGTGCAGGCAGATCTGCTTTCATCGCGCGCCATTGCAAGTGATCCATTGACAGCACCAGTCGAGCCGCGCACGTCGATGCTGCAGCATGCGCGGAAGACGCGCTACATGTATGCCTTCCCGTAGTGCGACTGCTAACAGCCAGTTCTCAAAAAATTGTGTTGACACATCTGGGCTCACAATCCCTCTTATGTGTGCTGTCGTAACTGTACGATCTCCCGCTGCTGCCCTTACAATTGGACAATAGTCGCTGGCGACTGTCACGTAGTCGTCCAGAACCTCGTATATGGGTGTGAAAATGTTCACGCGACCACGGAAACCAGCATCGTTGCGCAACTGACGCAGCACGTCCAACTTGTGTGGCAGTTTCCGAAACGACCATCCTGGCATTCGGAAGGCCACAGTTTGACCCTGTTGAAATTCACTCTGTGGTGTCACCGCCAGACACCACACTTGCTAGGTGTAGACGTCGGACCCGCGTGTCGCCACTATCAGTGATTGCAGACCGAGCGCCGCCACACGGCAGGTCTAGAGAGACTCCCTAGCACTCGCCCCAGTTGTACAGCCGACATTGCAAGCGATGGTTCACTGTCTACATGCGCTCTCATTTGCAGAGACGACAGTTTAGGATAGCCTTCAGCTACGTCATTTGCTACGACCTAGTAAGGCGGCATATTCAGATACTATGTCTTCTGAACAAATAATATTGTGACTCATGTACCGTCAAGAGCGACGTTCATCATTAAGGGGCTCCGGAAAGGCTCAAAATCATGAAAAGTTCAATTTTTACTTTTTTGCGTTTTCTGAATCTGCAGACTATTACATTTTAATAGATATATAATTTATTCAATTCCGAAGACTACAAATATTTTTATATTTTTTTTTTTTTTTGAAATGTGTTCTACATGGGCGTGACCCACTGTGGCGCTGTTAAACTGCTGTCAAATGGTGTTATTATTAACGTCCGTGTTCATCAGGTACATTTTAGTGATGTGAGATAAAGTATGTGTTGTGGCTAACCTGTGATGGTTCAATATATATCGCTGGTGTGATTGTCGATTGTTTCATGTTTATTTACTCTGTCGTTATCTCGAAAATATTCGTAATTAATTCTGTTTCTTGAGTCTCTGTTTTGTTGAAGTATAATAATGAGTAAAAGTAAAGTTATTAGAAATCCTCTGAAGGCTTTTAAGAAAAGGAGAAATGTTGGAAAGCCAAAGGTATTTAGAAATATGGGAATGAAGATGGGTTCTAACATGGTACGAGCGATGCTTGCTTTAGACAAGGAACGCCTTCGGGCTGCAGACAGGGCTGTAAAGAGTCTAGAAATACAAGCAAGAGTAAACAGGAGGAGGAACAAGAGGAAGCTGGCTCAAATGGCTCTGAGCACTATGGGACTCAACTGCTGAGGTCATTAGTCCCCTAGAACTTAGAACTAGTTAAACCTAACTAACCTAAGGACATCACAAACATCCATGCCCGAGGCAGGATTCGAACCTGCGACCGTAGCGGTCTTGCGGTTCCAGACTGCAGCGCCTTTAACCGCACGGCCACTTCGGCCGGCAGAGGAAGCTGGAGGAGTAGTTTGCAGAGGATGAAGATAATCCATCCTATGGACCTGGAATGCACTAAAAAGTTAATCCAATCTTTCTCGCTCGATTCCCAAAACTTTTATTTTCTCATACTAATTACATGTTTTCTAAGGATCTTCCAAACATATTTGTTTCAAACTTTCAGTAAATGTTACACAGTACCTTCTGCATAATTTAACACAGCATTTTTCCAAAAAACTGTATAATTTTGAATATATAAATAAAAACTTGCAAAAAAATGTTGTGAATTTTCATTACAATTGAAAAAAAAAATTATCTTTAATAACTGAACTAAAATTTTGTAAAATCCCTGTGTTAAGTTGTAGCCCATATTCCAATAAATAATCTGTAAAAAGTTCAACTTCCAATCTCAAATACTTTGTGAGGAAAGATGTAATTTATAAGCGTTATTTTAACATTGCAAGTATAGGGCGTTCCGGAGCCCCTTAATGGATTAAAGTTAAGTATCAAACTAATTACGTCCGCTTTCGGAATTCTAATTCCTTGTCATGTTCCAGACCTCATGTCAGTATAGTCCTTCCCTCCTCACGCCCGCCTGTGTGAACTAAAACGCGTGAATTTCGGCCTCTACTAGTAACACGGTGTTGGCTCTTCTGCCAACACAACACACTCAGTTGTCCGTATAAAGCACGAGTGCGTCTCTGTGGGAGGGTTGACTGTTTGCTTCACACGTTTGCACCACACTAAGCCTTCTGACTGTGAGCATCCATTATTAAAGCGTAGATACAGATGGCGCTCTGGTGGCTATACCACTTCTCTATCTACTATGATAATCGAAGCAGACGAAATGAATTAAAATTTGTGCTGCGGCCAGGACTCAAACCCGGGCCTTCTTGCTTGCTGAGCAAAAATGCTAGTCATTACACTACCACAGCACAATGGTCAGCTTTACTGCACGAACTACCAAAGCCAAGTGCCCTCCCCAACACACACTTCAATTAATTTTGCCCTTACATATTGTCACTCCTGCCAGGGCTCTCCGATATTGGCAAGCACCCCATCATTGGACGTGATGGGTCGTCCTTGTACCATTGGTCTTATAATTAAATGTTTCCCTGAGACATGTAAGTCCCTTTTTATTATCTACGACAATCAGTTTGCGTTGGGGAGGGAACTTGGCTTAGTTAGTTCGTGCAGCAATGTTGACCATTGTGCTGTGATAGTGTACTGGTCAGCACGCCTGCCTAATAAGCAAGAAGACCCGCGGTCGAGTCCTGGCCGCAGAACAAATTTTAATTCATTTCGTCTGCTTCGATCATTATCGTAGATAATAAGAAGAGACTTAAATGTCTCAGGGAAACATTTAATTATAACTTCTCTATCTATTGGCGGACGACAATGAAACCACTATCAGTACACCTACTATCCCTGAGATGACAAATGCTATCATCGGATGAAAATCGACGTCGTCTTTCCAGGTGTACTGATTTTTTTTCGGCAGCTTACTAGGCAATTTGTGGCGTTGTCGAAAGGTCGCTGTGTCGTACCAAAGTCGGCAACATTCACCGGTACCACAGAAGTTAGCCATGTCTCGCTCCAATCCTCACCGACGAATGGGAGTCGCTAGGGGAGCCACACCCTCGCTTTAAGCCCTACAGCGCCTCTGCACAGATGCCGATATACAGCCAAGCAGAGGAAGGCTCAACCCAGTTCGTGACCTCCGATCAAGAAGACAACATCTACTAGTTAGTGTTCTTGTGTTACTCATTTCTCAGATGGGACTGTACTTTTGCACAATGAAAACTTTGTATTTCGAGATGACAGTTCAGTGAATGTGTGCATCAGGAAGCACTTTAACACTCAGAGACACATTCTTGTGGCTACAGATTGTACACTACCGGCCATTAAAATTACTACACCAGGAAGATGACGTGCTACAGACACGAAATTTAACCGACAGGAAGAAGATGTTGTGATATGCAAATGATTAGCTTTTCAGAGCATTCGCACAAGGTTGGCGCCGGTGGCGACACCTACAACGTGCTGACATGAGGAAAGTTTCCAACCGATTTCTCATACACAAACAGCAG
Organism: Schistocerca nitens; assembly: GCF_023898315.1. Lineage (NCBI taxonomy): Eukaryota > Metazoa > Arthropoda > Insecta > Orthoptera > Acrididae > Schistocerca > Schistocerca nitens. Next base: position 474,198,432 of record NC_064621.1, on the reverse strand, counting down.
TTGATCGGCATTGCCTGGTGAAACGTTGTTGTGATGCCTCGTGTAAGGAGGAGAAATGCGTACCATCACGTTTCCGAATTTGATAAAGGTCGGATTATAGCCTATCGCGATTGCGGCTTATCGTATCGCGACATTGCTGCCCGCGTTGGTCGAGATCCAATGACTGTTAGCAGAATATGGAATCTGTGGGTTCAGGAGGGTAATACGGAACGCCGTGCTGGATCCCAACGACCTCGTATCACTAGCAGTCGAGATGACAGGCATCTTACCCGCATGGCTGTAACGGATCGTGCAGCCACGTGTCGATCCCTGACTCAACAGATGGAGACGTTTGAAAGACAATAACCATCTGCACGAACACTTCGACGACGTTTGCAGCAGCATGGACCATCAGCTCGGAGACCATGGCTGCGGTTACCTTCGATGCTGCATCACAGACAGGAGCGCCTGCGATGGTGTACTCAACGACGAACCTGGGTGCACTAATGGCAAAACGTCATTTTTTCGGATGAATCCAGGTTCTGTTTACAGCATCATGATAATCGCATCCGTGTTTGGCGACATCGCGGTGAACGCACATTAGAAGCGTGTATTAGTCATCGCCATACTGGTGGATCATCCGGCGTGATGGTATGGGGTGCCATTGGTTACACGTCTCGGTCACCTCTTGTTACCATTGACGGCACTTTGAGCAGATGACGTTACATTTCAGATGTGTTACGACCCGTGGTTCTACCCTTCATTCGATCCCTGCGATCCATACATTTCAGCAGGATAATGCACGACTGCATGTTGAGGGTCCTGTACGGGCCTTTCTGGATACAGCACATTCTCCAGATCTATCACCAATTGAAAACATCTGGTCTATGGTAGCCGAGCAACTGGCTCGTCATATTACGCCAGTCACTTCTCTTAATGAACTGTGGTATCGTGTTGAAGCTGCATGGCAGTTGTACCTGTACACTCCATCCAATCTCTGTTTGACTCAATGCCCAAACGTATCGAGGCCGTTATTATGGCCAGAGGTGGTTGTTCTGGGTACTGATTTCTCAGGATCTATGCACCCAAATTTCTTGAAAGTGTAATCACATGTCAGTTCTAGTGTAATATATTTGTCCAATGAATACCCGTTTATCATCTGCATTTCTTCTTGGTGTAGCAATTTTAATGACCAGTAATGTATAAAGTTATTAAATCTTTTTATCATTCTTGTAATGAAGTGAACTAATATTTCGTATGTTTTAGTTCCGACCAGTCATCTGCCAGAGTAATTAAAAAAATCAGAGTTCTGATTGGACGATAGTAATTTCGTTGGGTCGTTACACAATACTCATTTTTTTAAAGTAAAGTGAAACAAAAGAGTTTCCGGTAACCTAAACGATGGAATACTTCTTGTTCTGTGCTTACTTAGCTACAAGTGCGTATGTTTTAAGAGCGTTGACTTGTTTACCTCCCATCTGCTGTCCCTCCGTTAATGTGTTTACACACCTCGATATGTGCGACTGATGTACAGCACAGTACCTCTGAACGACGTAGCACCTGGCACGGCGGATCTCCTCTATGCATCGGAAACTCCTTCATACATATATTGCACAACACTCGAAGCTGTATCGACTGAAGCTCCTGCAGTATTACACGTGTAATATGCCTCGCGGTGGGGAGCTGCGCAGCCCTAAGAGGCAGTGCAGGGTGTAACGCAAGAGCCAGTAGCGTGCGTCTGTTGCATCTGGCTGCAGAGTGCGTTTCAGTATGTGCGTTTCAGGACCTGCGTTTAGCATTTAGCATCGATGTTGGTGTTAGCGACGTGTTACAACGTTCAGTTTGCTCCTGTAGCGAGGTAACTGAAATACAGCAAATATTGCATTTTACATTAGAAAAGTAAGAACTGTGTATAAATTCGCAGCGCAGCACACGTAACAACTGGAGCGTATGGTGTGAGACGCAAAAAAAAACAAGTGACTATTTGGTAAAATGTTGTCCGTCTCTCCGAAAAGAAAGCACAGTGTTACGCTAATGTATTACGTCGATAATAATAAATTAACAATACTCAGTCTGTCATCAAAATACACTGTCTGATATAAAGGACCTTGTCGTCCCAGCATAATGTGTAATTAAATACTACATGTCAAGAGAAGTAGACCTGCCAGCTTTAAAGTACTGTATTGTGTTGCTAGGAGAGAAGCAGTACAGGGCCACCACAGAGTACTGGGTCGGTCAAGAGGGCTCAGCGACTTCGAATTTGTACTAAACATTGAATATCACCTGAGTAACATATCCATCAACAACATTTCATACTTTCTAAAGCTGCTCAGATTGACTGTTGGTGACGAGACTGTGAAGTGAAAACGCGAAGGAACAGACTGAGCTCCTTTTCTAAAGGACCGGGACCGTTGAGTGTAGCGTAGGCTGATGTAAAATATTCCTAGAAAACAGGGGAAGGAAACATTCCACAGCTCCAAAGTGCTACCAGCAGTCCAATTAGCACACTGAACGAAGGTATGAAGATAGGAAGAACGTGATACAAAGGTCGAGCCGCTCGTCATATGATGATGATTGACCTGTGTGTCGCTGAACTGTGCAGTTATCAGTTCCCGTACAAATTCCCAAATTTTACTCAGTCTAATCTCGGCACTTGCACGAATGATGATGAAATGATGAGGACAACACAAACACCCAGTCCCCTGGCGGAGAAAGTACCCAACATGGCCGAGAACCGAAACCGGGACTCCGTGAACCAGAGCCAGCAACGTTGGCCACTAGCCCACGAGCTGCGGACCGCTTGTCATAAACAAAGCTTGAGGGGATGTAAAACGTAGCGTCTATGGACACTGGATCCCTGGAAACGAGTCATTTGGAGCGATAATGCACGCTATACCCCGTCAGAATTCGATGGAGAGTTGTGAGTTTGACGAATACGAAAAAAAAGTCACCTGCCACCATGTATAGTGGCAATAGCGAAGTACAGAGGAGCTCGTGTTACAGTATGTGTTTTTCGTGGAAACGTGTGGTCCTCTTATTGCGCTTAAGAAAACAACACGGAAGGCTATGAACGCATTTTACAACAGTATGTACCACAAATAGTGGAGGAATAATTCGAGGTCAATGCTTCTGTCAGCAGCACAATCCACCAATCATAACACAGCATCTCTGAGACAATGGCTTGTGTTAGAATAACGTTCCTGAATTTGGTTGGTCTGCCCAGAACTCGGAGCAAAAGCCAATGAAATAACTTTGGGATAAGTTACAATGTCAAATTGACCAAAGACCTCGGCGCCCCACATCACTACCTTTACTACTTACGTTGTTGGATGAAAGGACCGACAGTTATGCAAAACACCGTTTTTTCTAAGTTCCCAAACATGTTTCAGCACCTATGTGCTATCATCACTGAGTTTCTGTTTTATTTAAACTTTAATGTGAACATTTACTACAAAATTATGGGAATATTTAATTCAAACCACAATTCATTTCTTTTTGTTAATACCTTTACATTCGGTTTGCATGGTTTTCCAGGACCACTTGTGTATTATTCATTACAGGTAGCTTGTCATCTGCAACCTAACGATGTTGATGAGAAATGTTTTTGCGAGTTAACCTATGCCATTAAAATTGCTACACCAAGAAGAAATGCAAATGATAAACGGGTATTCATTGGACAAATATATTATACTAGAACTGACATGTGATTACATTTTCACGCAATTTGGGTGCATAGATCCTGAGAAATCAGTACCCATCACAACCACCTCTGGCCGTAATAACGGCCTTGATACGCCTGGGCATTGAATCAGAGCTTGGATGGCGGGTACAGGTACAGCTGCCCATGCAGCTTCAACACGATACCACAGTTCGTCAAGAGTAGTGACTGGTGTATTGTGACGAGCCAGTTGCTCGGCCACCATTGACCAGACGTTATCAATTGGGCAGCAATCGAACAGTTTCTGTATCCAGAAAGGCCCGTACAGGACATGCAGCATGCGGTCGTGCATTATCCTGCTGAAATGTAGGGTTTCGCATGGATCGAATGAAGGGTAAAGCCACGGGTCGTAACACATCTGGAATGTAACGTCGACTGCTCAAAATTCCGTCAATGAGAACAAGAGGTGACCGAGACGTGTAACCAATGGCTCCCCATACCATCACGCCGGGTGATACGCCAGTATGGCGATGACGAATACACGCTTCCAATGTGCGTTCACCGCGATGTCGCCAAACACGGATGCGACCATCATGATGCTGTAAACAGAACCTGGATTCATCCGAAAAAATTACGTTTTGTTATTCGTGCACCCAGGTTCGTCGTTGAGTACACCATCGCAGGCGCTCCTATCTGTGATGCAGCGTCAAGGGTAGCCACGGCCATAGCCTCCGAGTTGATAGTCCATGCTGCTGCAAACGTCGTCGAACTGTTCGTGCCGATGGTTATTGTCTTGCAAACGTCTCCATCTGTTCACTCAGGGATCGAGAGGTGGCTTCACGATCCGTTACAGCCCTGCGGATAAGATACCTGTCATCTCCATTGCTAGTGATACGAGGCCGTTGGGACCCAGCACGGCGTTCCGTATTACCCTCCTGAACCCACAGATTCCATATTCTGCTAACAGTCATTGGATCTCGACCAACGCGGGCAGCAATGTCGCGATACGGTAAACCACAATCGCGATAGGCTACAATCCGACCTTTATCAAAGTCGGAAACGTGATGGTACGCATTTCTCCTCCTTACACGAGGCATCACAACAACGTTTCACCAGGCAACGCCGTTAACTGCTGTTTGTGTATGAGAAATCGGTTGGAAGCTTCCCTCATGACAGCACGTTGTAGGTCTCGCCACCGGCGCCAACCTTGTGTGAATGCTCTGAAAAGCCAATCATTTGCATATTACAGCATCTTGTTCCTGTCTGTTAAATTTCGCGTCTGTAGCACGTCATCTTCGTGGTGTAGCAAGTTAATGGTCAGTAGTGTATTTTGTGCTCTGAACGTAGTTTAGTTTGTCGCGATATTTCGCGCCTATATTCGTTTTTACTTAAGTTTTTGTGTGGAAAGCCCTTCTATTCTCAGCATGCTCAGTTGTTGTTAGAACTCAATAGTCCCATAATTTTGTAATCATTGAGTAAAAATGTTCACATTACAGATTAAGTAAAACAGAAACCCACTGACGATGGCAGAAAGATGCTGAAACATGTTTGGGAACATAAAAATAAACGGTTCTTTGCGTAACTGGCGGACCTTATATCCAACATTTATAACTGCCAACACTGTAAACAGAAGGAGCTGCAAATCCAAATGATGAATAGTTCCAATGTACTATGTATGTCCACAAAGTAAGTTCCGTTTGGTTATATAAAACAAACGTGTACAGATACAGTAAAAGTATTTATTGTACGAAAATCTACAACTGTTACACGAATTTTCTACATAGCTCCTGAAATTTTATAGGCACTTGTCGTAGAGTAGTACAAGTTTTTGTATGTATTCTTCATAAAAGGTTGCTGCCTGTGTATTCAACCATGTGGCAACATGTTCTTTCAACTCGACATCATCGTTGAAGTGTTGACCGCCATGGCCAAGTCTTGCAGAACTTCCATAGCAAGGGCACTAGGTGTAAGCTTACGATTGTGCTTAATCTTCTCTTCAGTTGTGTGAACCAGTTCATCAGTAACCACAGACGGGTGTCCACTTCGTTCTTCATCGTGCACTTGATCACGTCCTTCATTGCACAGACTTACCCATCTTTTAACCATTGAACCACTCATAGCATTTTTTTCGTAAGCCTCGCAGATTTGTTGATGAATTTTCTTTGGTTTAACTTTCTTTGCATTTAGAAAACCAATCAGAGATCTGATTTCACACGCGGCGGCATTTTCAATTACTGCTGACATTATAAAGAAGCACTACAAAGCACACGTCGGCAGCAGCGATCTGAAAAAGGCATACATGTCTTCTCCTTGAGTCAGAGTAACAGCCGCGCATGCTCGGAACTGCGATCGTAGCGCTGCCGCGGATAGAAATGGAAACGGAACTTACTATGTGGACGACCCTCCTATGTTTGCTGTCTGAGTTTTCGGCCATTTTGACGAATGACGCGCGGGCTGTCGACCGCATTTTATTTTTCATCCGTCGTAGCAATATGGCGAAGGATATTTAATCTTTAGTTCAGGTGCTCCGTTGTCTCTATGGCGAATTTTTTTAGTACTTTTCTCCAATAGGAAGCCCTTGTTCTTAGCTCTCTTTCCTTCCATCGATCGGGTTTACAGTGTAGTCGCTTTTAATGCCTTTTTCGTCTTAGTGCAGCATCTGACTTGGGGGCTTATGATCTAAGTTGTTTTTTCGCCCCAAAACAAAACAAACGAACAAACAAACGTCACTTCGTTCTCTAATTTCTGCTGTTTGGAATGAATGGGCAGCCGTTCCTCCAGATGCATTCAGACTCATTAATGAAAGTGTCCCTGGCAAAGCTCAAGCAGTCATGAAGGTTAAGGGAAACACACACGTCATATTGAAGTATATTAAAAGGTGTCCGGCTGCTTTTGATTACATAGTGAATATGTATTTAGGGGGAGACCAAGAGATGAATACACTAAGCAGATTCAGAAGGATGTAGGTTGCAGTAGGTACTGGGAGATGAAGAAGCTTGCACAGGATAGAGTAGCATGGAGAGCTGCATCAAACCAGTCTCAGGACTGAAGACCACAACAACAACAACAACAGTGAATATGGAAAGTGAAAAAATAACTCATGGGAATACAGCGTGGTAACGACTCTGCAAATGAAATGAGAGATCACTATGCATCGAAATTTACACCCGTGGTGGTCGCAGACTTGACAGCCAAGAAACGGAGTATGCGGTGTATGCATACAGTGAAATAACTTTTACAGCCACCATCTAAGTGAGGAGCCCTATTTGTATGTTGTGAATGAAAACATGGTCCACATAGGTAGTAATTTATTTTTATTATTATTATCTATGCTACTGGCGGATCTGGTGTGGATGATCACCGTTTGCGGATTTTGACAGTTTCAGCTGTAGTGGCATGTCATGTATCGGTCAGATACGGCACGTCGTATACAAGGTGATCCAGTCACCTCTACCCACAAACCAAATACCAAATGCAAGATTTTTATATTCTCTCACTCCCCACGCGTAAACAATTAGTAATACAGAAAGTATGAACAGGCCATTTTTAGGGAATTTTATGTAGTTAATGTTACACTGGGATACGTTTTCCATGGAGGTCATGGTTCTCAAGTTATTAAAAAGGATGCGTTTGTAGTTCATTTTTTTTTTTAATAATTCGAAAAAGTCAATGTCTAGCGAAAACGTATCCCAGAGCAAGATTTAAATATCTTTCAAAAATGTCGTGTTAGTTTTTTCTGAAGGACTAATAGTTTGGTCGTAGCAGACAAGACAATACGATGTCCGGCACGTGGTACTTGAAGGCGTTATAGGTTGCATAAAAACAATCGGTAAGAGCAGTTGAGTCAACCTGCAGGTGGGTGAAATCCATGGCATAGGGGTAACGTCTTCCGTTAGTACTCGAAACGCCATTATCAGCATCGTAGCCGGAGACTTCCGACATAAGTAATCAACCTCGTTCTGCTAACTGCCATGCCAAGAAGGAGCGGTTAGCGGTTCAGGGCACTCTCTTGCCCTTCAGATGGAAAACTGCCCACATAAGACGGGTGAATCAGCAATGGTCTACAGCATGGCGATGCAGAAGGCAGTGGAAAACACTACATGAAAAACATATGTTTATCCACAGGTCAACAGGTCTGTAACTGAAAAAGGGCGTAATGATTTCTTCATTTGCAAAAGGATCCGAATTAGTGCCCTATACATATCTCCGGGAGGGGACAGCCAACGGTGATGTGACTATCAGAAAGACATGGAGTATCCTACGAGGGGACAACATTCTAGTAAGCGGAGCATGGAATGTCAGAAGTTTGAACGTGGTGGGGAAGCTAGGAAATTTGAAAATGGAAATGCAGAGACTCAGTGTATATATACTTGGGAGCAGTGAAGTGGAATGGAAAGAAGATAAGGATTTCTGGTCAGAACAGTATATAGTGATATCCATAGGAGCAGTACATGTTATAAAGGAATTATGATTCGTTATTAATACGAAAGTAGGGCTACAGTGAACAGTTCAGTGATAGGTCTGTTCTCATGAGATTCGACACCAGCCGGCCGCGGTGGCCGTGCGGTTCTGGCGCTGCAGTCCGGAACCGCGGGACTGCTACGGTCGCAGGTTCGAATCCTGCCTCGGGCATGGGTGTGTGTGATGTCCTTAGGTTGGTTAGGTTTAAGTAGTTCTAAGTTCTAGGGGACTTATGACCTAAGATGTTGAGTCCCATAGTGCTCAGAGCCATTTTGATTCGACACCAAATCAAAGCCGACAATGATAGTTCAGGTGTAAATGTCGACGTCGCATGCAGAAGATGATGAGATAAAGAATATGAGGATCTTGTACGGGTAATTCAGTAAGTAAAAGAGATGAAAATCTGGTAACGATGGGGGAATGGAAAGCGGTTACACGAGAAGGAATAGAAGATGGGATTATGGCAGAATTGGGCGTAGGTAGTAGGAATGAGACGAGTGAATAATTGAGTTCTGCAATGAATTCCAGGTAGTAGTAGCGTATAGTCTGTTCAACAATTACAAGAGGAGGAGGTACACGTATAAAACAACTGGAGACATGTGAAGATTCCAACTCGATGACATTATGGTCAGACAAAATTCCGAAGTCAGATTTAGGACTGTAAGGCGTACACAGAAGCAGATGTAGACACAGATCATAATTTGTTGATGATGGAGAGTAGACTGAAGTTTGAGAAAATCATACGGAAGAAACAGTGTAGAGGGAAAATAGATACTGCTCCGATAGCAAGTACTGCTGTAGGCCCTTTAATGCAAGAAGTGTGGAAATGTCTAAAGACAGCAGACACAGGTGTTTGAGAGGAAAATAAAGGTGCAAAGAAGATAAATTCGAATAAACCCTGAGCAACAGAGGAAATACATCAATTGAACAAGAAGTATAAAAAACTTCAGTGGAAGACAGGAAAACTACAATATAAATCACAAAGAAATGAAATAAGTAGTAAGTGCAGAGCATCAAGGCCAAACGACTGCAAGAAAAATGTGACGAAAGCGCAAAAAAAAGGCCATCGGAAGGACTGCCTCAGCATATAGAAAAGTCGAAACAGCCTTCGCTTAAACTAAAACAAAGGTAGTAACATAAAGAGTGAATTGGGAATTCCACTCTTAAATCCAGAGGAGGCAGCTAATATGTGGAAAGAGTACGCTGAAGTCCTCTATGAGGGGCAGTAACTGTCTTATCACGTAACAGTAGAATTTCCAGTCGATGTGGAAGGAACAGGGGATCCATTACTGCACTTATAATTTAAAAGAGCTCTGTAAAACTTGAGATCTAAAAAACCGGAAATGACAGAAAACATTTCATCTTAATTTCTACAGTCTTCGGTACAAATGGCAACGAAATGGCTATTCAAGTTGATGTGTTGAATCTGTGATACTAGCGCCGTATCGTCAGACGTTCGGGAAAATATCGTCCCAAAATTCCAAAGATAGCAACGGCCAATAGGTGTGAAAACTATCATTGAATAAGTTTAGCATCTGATGAATCCACGGTGCCGTCAAGAATAATATACAAGAGAATTGAAATGAAAGTTGACGATCTGCTAGATGACGATGAAAGCTAAAAGCACCAAAGACGCAGTTCCGGCTTAACGTTTAGTAACAGAAACATTTTACCCGTCATTTAGAAGTAGCGTCTCTGACTAGTAATCAAAACGTCCTCGGCCGGGTTCCAACCGCACCACCGTTTAAATTTTGAATAAAAATCGTTAGCACTGGCGGCCGAAGACTTGCCACATAAGAAAGGACCCTCATTCTGCGAACGGCCTCGTCAAACGAGGGCGGAGGGGCGTGCAGAGTTCTAGGACATTCTCTTTTCCTTGGATTGGGAAACTCTCCCTTAAGGCGGAAGAACCAGCAATGATCAACGGGATGAGGATGCAGAGGGTAATGGAAACCACTACATTAAAGACACATAATGTATATACACAGAGCATATGACCTTTTATAAAGAAAGTGACATGATGACCTCTCCATTGCAAAAGATTACGGAATAGTACCACATTCGGTTCTCCAGTATGGGTCTGCCACGGGGTGGGTAACGATGAGAAAAAGATTGAATAACCAACAAAAGGACAACGTTCTACGAGTCGGGACGTGGAATATCATAACTTTGAAAGTGACAGGGAAGCTAGAAAATCTGTAAAGGGAAATGCAAAGGTTCAATCTAGAAGTGAAGTGAAATGGAGCGTTGACAAGGATTTCTGGTCAGATGAGTATAGGGTAATATCAGCAGCAGCAGAAAAAGATATAACGGGAGTAGGATTCGTTATGAATAGGTAGGCAGAGCAGAGAGTGTGCTACTGTGAACAGTTCACTTAGAGGAGTGTTCTGATCAGAATCGACAACATACCAACACAGACAACGATAGTTGAGGTATAAATTCCGCAGTCGCAAGCTGAAGATGAAGAGATAGAGAAAGTATGTAAGGTTGTTGGTAAATCAGCACATAAAGGGAAATGAAAATCTAATTGTCACTGGGGCGGGAGTGTGGATGTAGCGGAAGGAATAAACGAAATTATCACGAAGAATACAGGCTTGGTACTAGGAATGAGAGAGGAGAAAGAGTAATTGAGTTCTGCAGTAAATTTCAGCTAGAAACAGCGAATGCTATATTCAATAACCAAAGGAAGAGGAGGAAGTATACTTGGATGGTAGAAATGATATAATTTCAGTTTAATTACATCATGGTCAGGCAGGGATTCCGAACTCAGAGGATTTTAAGGCTATCTCAGGAACAGTCACACTCGGATCACAAATTTAGTAGTGACGAAGAGTAGGCTGAAATTTAAGAGATTAGTCAGGAAGAATCACTACGTAAAGAAATGGGACACTATAGTACTAAGGAATGATCAACGACATACGCTTGAAGTTCCAGGACGCTGTAGATAATCCGATAAGGACTAGCTCAGAAGGCAGTTCAATTGAAGAGGTTTACAGAAATCTGGAAAGAAAAATATAAGTACAAAGAAGGTAGCTGCGAGGAAACCATGGACAACAGAAGAAGTACTTCAGCTGATCAAGAAAGACGGAAATACAAAAATATTCAGGTAATTTCAGGAATACAGAACTACTAGTCGCTAAGGAATGAAATAAATAGGAAGCACAGGAACTCTAAGGCGAAATGGCTGCATGAAAAATGTGAAGAAATCGAAAAATAAACGACTGTTGGAAGGACTGGCTCAACATACTTAAAAGTCGAAACAGCCTCCGCTGACATTAAAGGCAAGGGTGGTAACATTAATAGTCTAACGGAATTCCACTGTTTAATTCAGAGGAGAAAACAGAATGGTGGAATGAGTACACTGAAGGCCACTATGAGACGTAAGATTTTTCTGATGTGATAAAAGAAGAAACAGGAATCGATGCAGAAGAGATAGAGGATCCAATTTTAGAACCAGAATTTGAAACAAGTTCGGTAAACTTATAAAAAATAAGGTAGAAGGGATTGATAACATTCCATCAGAATTTCTAAAATCATTGGAAGAAGTGGCAACAAGACATCATGTTGTTTTGTAGAACTAATGAGACTGGTGATATACCATCTCACTTTCGGAAAAATATCATTCCGAGGACTGTGATAATTGCGGCACAATCAGCTTAACAGCCTATGCATCCAAGTTATTGATGAGAATAATATACAGAAGAATGAAAAAGAAAGTCGAGGATGTTTTAGATGACGTCCAGTTTGGCTTTAGGAAAAGTAAAGGCGCCAAGGTATGTTCGTATGATTTGTATACCTGGAAAAAGTGTTCTAAAATATCAAATGGTGCAAGATGTTCGATAATCTGAGGCAGGGATAATATTTAGGGAGAGACGGGTAATTGCAACTTGTTCAAGGGGCAAGGGGAAATAATAAAAGTGGAGGGAAGTGCTCGAAGTAAAAAGATTGTAGGACAGGTTCGAATGGCTCTGAGCACTATGCGACTTAACTTCTGAGGTCATCAGTCGCCTAGAACTTACAATTAATTAAACCTAACTAACCTAAGGACATCACACACATCCATGCCCGAGGCAGGATTCGAACCTGCGGCAATAGCGGTCGCTCGGCTACAGACTGTAGCGCCTAGAACCGCACGGCCACTCCGGCCGGCTGTAAGACAGGGATGCAGTCTTTCGCCCCTATTGTTTAATCTATACATCGAAGAGGAAATGGAGATAAAAGAAAGTTTGATGAGTGGGATTAAAATTCAGGTCGAAAGGAAAGATATGATGTCTGATGACATTGCTATCCTTAGTGAAAGTAAAATCGACTTACAGGATGTGTTCAACTGAATAGATGCTTTCATGGGTACAGAACACGAACTGGAAGTAAATCGAAGAAAGATGTAAGTAATGAGCAGCATCAGAAATGAGAACAGCGAGAAACTGATCATCATATGTATCACGATGTAGACGAAGTTAAGGAATTCTGCTACGTCGGAAGCGAAATAACCCATGAGAGGCCAGGCAAGGAGGACGTCAGATGCAACCTTAATACAGACAAAGCCTTATTTTATCCTTACATGACGGACTTAATTTAGGATAATACGTAAACGCATACAGTTGGAAGTACACTATACTAGAAGCAAAAGAATCTCAGCAAACGTAGGTCCGCAAACGAACGATTTCCGAGAATACTGAGACTTCGTGGTTAGAAGCCAGCGCGACTTGATTCTGTGTGAGCGTCATCACAGTACAACTTTAACTAAAATTATTAGAGATACTTACGTAGAAGTGCAGATGTTCTGCATGAATATGACAACAAGGTATTTTAATATCAATATTGTACATGCAATATTAACAAATTACATCATACAAAAAATATAACAGAAATGATTTTTGAGGAAAACTCCACAGTCGATATTTACAAGAAAAAAAGTAGTACGGTATTTGACCTTATTGGTGGGTTGCCCTGCTAGCATATTTCTTGTAGGACGTCTTCTGTTGATATTGCTTATACTATGTTGATGTTAAAATACTTTTGTTAATTTTAATGTTATACAAGTACGTGAACCTAATACATTATTTCTAACTGACGTCGTACATTGCCGACCGCCATCTGGTGGTACCTCTCAGCACTATTTCCGGCCGACCGCGGTGGTCTAGCGGTTCTAGACGCTCAGTCCGGAACCGCGCGACTGCTACGGTCGCAGGTTCGAATCCTGCCTCGGGCATGGCTGTGTGTGACATGATGTTCGCTAAGTAAAGAACGGCAACAGAAACAAAAAGCGCTCAGAAAATATGTCGCAGACAGCGACAATAATTGCCTAAAATAAGCTGTAACATACAATAAATAAGGTTGTATAAAAGTATCCATATAAAACTATATATTTAAAAAACGAATAGTAAAAATGTAATAACGTGCCACTGTGTTTGTATAACCATGCTATTTTCTGCATGTTTTAGGTTTAAAAAGAAAACCACTGATGATGGTGATATTTGTTGTCGAAACTAGATTGGGAGAATAAAGAAATAAACGAATAAAAAAATGTTTTGCATCAAGGCGGACTCAATTTTCTCATATTACTGTTTTTTTTAAAAAAAAGGTGTTCATAAGGAGAGTACAATACAAATTTATACATCGCCTGCTGCACCGACTGCTGCGAGTCATGTAACCACGTTTATACTGCTTTATTATTACCAAGTATCACAAAAGATATGGACCTCTAGGTAGAACAAATATCGGAAGTTCTATCGGGATGTGTTACTAAGTGGAATCCTACAACTTATCCCGAAATTATCCTCTTCTTGTGTTTGTTCCTCCTGTATGACAACGCGCCGACTTATTCGAAGGCAGTGGACAGCCAGTTCCTCGCCACAAATAAAGTCCCAATTTATTGGCATCCACTTAATTCGAAAGATTCCCTTCTTTCATTTTACTCCTTCCAGAGGAAGACAGTGTTCCCGTCCCGACTGTGGTTGAGATCTAAAAGGTTGTTGCTGAAACACTCAAAAAATTCCAGGAGGGAGACAATACACAGATGTAGAACTGGTAAAGAGAAACGCGTCATGACAGAAGAGTTATATTTTGATTGGAAAACTGTGAAATTTCACGCTTCCCTTAGTTTCAAGCAGTTGCCTTAACGCGGGTACTTTTGGACTGCAACATGTATATTTAAATTATCACAAGTAAATTGGAAACCTTTATTTCCGATGTAGAGCGGCATCCATAACCCAAGATTATGGAAACATGGTAAAATTTACAGTCTGAGTTGTACCAAGTTCCTGGCAATCTGGTATTATCAGTTTATGGTGTAAAACAGGACATACTGTACTTATCTTTTGTGATTCTTTTATGTCAGATACGGCAACAATGTAATATTTTCCGTCCTTGTTCAAGGTTTTAAAATGGATGTTGCAGTAGAAAAAAAATGAGGATGAACAACTAGCACACCGAAAGTTGAACATATTATCAAACCACATATGTGCCTCATGATTATGGGGGCAAAAGAAATAGCGCTGAAACACACGCTCTATCCCTCACACACACACACACACACACACACACACACACACACACACACACACAAACACACACACACATAGACACACTTTCGCTCACCATTCCATATTGATCATTACGCTGTTTCCCTGAAGTATGCCTCATGAACGAACAAGAAGTTGTTCCAAGAGAAACAGCTGCATCTTTTGCTTTGCAACATCCATAACTTGTTTTCAGATTCCCTGTGAGTCTAAAGAGAAATAAATAAATAAAAGAATAGCTCCAAAGGAGGTTCCTTTAAATGAATGTCGGAGGTAAACAGCCAACCGAGCTTTCAACTAAATTAATAAACTCGCTCACAGCAGCTGTTAATGAATACTGGCGGCGCCAAGTTAAGTAATGAATTAGGTAAGAAGCGAGCAGCTGCAGCACGTCATCCATTAGGCAAACATTCAATTTTATGTCAGGAATAAATAATGGTGGCAGAAAAGCAAACGACATCTTCAAGAAGCTTATTATTTAGTTACCGTAACATTTGCTGCCTCAAATGTAAATAAGTACGCATCTAACTACGTAAGTTTTGGTGTTTACCTAGGTAATACACGGTTTTAAAAAATTAACAGTGTCGTATATGAGTCCTAAACAAATAATGTATGAAAATAACGGACAATAATCTAAATAATGTGATGGAACATGCATAAAATTTCTTGACTGGAGCAAAAAATTCAGTTAGATTCTATAGTTCCGACCCAAATTTTATATTAATGCCCATATATGTGACATATGATTGTAAAGTACAGCTTTCAATAGTCCTGTTTTTTATGATAAATGAAACAAAATGATGATAACATAGAAATATATCGCAAGAAGTCAAATAGCTTCCCGATTCAAATATTTTCTCGAAAGAAATACAGTGTGACTTCTTGCAAATTTTCCCTTTTCATTCTCCATCTTCTACATTTCAAGAAATGCGTGTTGGCACATTCACAAACTAAATGAATTTAACAGTTCTCTCCATCTCTTTATTGGCCAACCTACAGCCTGTTTTCCAATTGGTTGAAATGTGACGCTTGATGCTTGCCACGGAGGAGCTGAGGAGACATCCTTTTTTCTTTGAGTGTCTAATATTTTCCGTCATTTTTGTTTTTATGTCCAATCGTTGTCTTATACCTTCATACCGCACTCAGTTAGCGTTAATCCGGGAAGCGACTTCAGAAATCTCATGCCAGCTGCTTTAATTCTTCGTCCGTCTCCTTTTTCTAGGATTCACTTTTCACTACCATACACGTCAGCAGGCTAAGCCACATCGTTGAGTATCTTTGAGATTTCTTTCCACGTAGATCTAAGAAGATACCTCCTTATACAAAAATTATAGCACTATATTTACGAATACTTTGAATCAAGTACAATTAGTTCTGTTTACTGATATATTTGTGCCGATATATTTAAACGAATTTACCTGTTCTGTTACTTTACTGTCCATCAGTATTTTTACTCTTTCTCTTCCATTGCCTTTCGTTTTGTTTTATTTACAGGCATAGCCATTTGATAATTTTGTAAAACATTATTCAATTTAAACACATTTTCTTGTAAGGCACTCTCGCCGTCTCGTAAGAGGACCTGGCCGTCTGCAAATAAACTTGTGTTAATAAATTTGTTCCTTACCAGATCCATTTTGATAGCTCCTCATGTATACTAATTTTAGTATTATTGTACAGTAGCATTCAACCTTTCAAATATATTTCTCTAAGCATTAAACTGTGAATAACTGAGTCCTGCACAACATGTAACTGAACACTGTTGACAAATAAAGCTATGGTAAATTACAAATTACGCTAAGAATATCGGTATGCAAGATCGTTTGAAAAATGTTACAGTTAAAATGGATAAGAACAAAAGGCTCCTACGTATGTGGTCTTTCTATGACGTGCATGTTGAATTAAATACGCTGTCCAGTGGCATTAACGTGACCATGTTGTTGTGGTCTTCAGTCCTGAGACTGGTTTGATGCAGCTCTCCATGCTACTCTATCCTGTGCAAGCTGCTTCATCTCCCAGTACGTACTGCAGCCTACATCCTTCTGAATCTGCTTAGTGTATTCATTTCTAGATCTCACTCTACATTTTTACCCTCCAATCTGCCCTCCAATACTAAATTTGTGATCCCTTGATGCCTCAGAACATGTCCTACCAACCGATCCCATCTTCTAGTCAAGTTGTGCCACAAACTCCTCTTCTCCCCAATTCTATTCAGTATCACCTCATTAGTTATGTGATCTACTCATCTAATCTTCAGCAATCTTCTGTAGCACCACATTTCGGAAGCTTCTATTCTCTTCTTGTCCAAACTATTTATCGTCCATGTTTCACTTCCATACATGGCTACACTCCACACTAATACTTTCAGAAACGAACGTTACCATCTGTCAATGAAATTCGTAAAGCCTTTAGCAGCGCGCACCGCTGCGAGACGTGCAGGAAGAGGGCCAATGAGGTTCTGGAAGATACCAACAGGGACGTGAAGCCATGCCGATTACTGTGCCGTGGCCAGCTGCGCTAGGTTCTTTGGTTGACGACCCACGGCGCGAAGAGCCCGACCAAGGAAGTTCCACAGGTTCTCGATTGGGATTAAATCAGACTATCTGTGCTCATCGATTCAAGCACGTACAGTGCGATGTGTGTAGCACTTTATATTGTCCCGCTGGTAGATGCCATCGTGCCGAGGAATAATTAACTGCATGGAGGGCTGGACATGGTCCCCGAGAACAGAGGCGTATATGTGTTGAATCACTGTGCATTTCCCCCCCCCCCCCAACCCCCCACCCCACCCATGAACCATGGACCTTGCCGTTGGTGAGGGAGTCTTACGTGCCTCAGCGATACAGATAGCCGTACCGTAGGTACAACCACAACGGAGCGGTATCTGTTGAGAGGCCAGACAAACGTGTGGTTCCTGAAGAGGGGCAGCAGCCTTATCAGTAGTTGCAAGGGCAACAGTCTGGATGATTGACTGATCTGGCCTTGTAACAATAACCAAAACGGCCTTGCTGTGCTGGTACTGCGAACGGCTGAAAGCAAGGGGAAACTACGGCCGTAATTTTTCCCGAGGGCATGCAGCTTTACTGTATGATTAAATGATGATGGCGTCCTCTTGGGTAAAATATTCCGGAGGCAAAATAGTCCCCCATTCGGATCTCCGGCTGGGGACTACTCAAGAGGATGTCGTTATCAGGAGAAAGAAAACTGGCGTTCTACGGATCGGAGCGTGGAATGTCAGGTAGGTTAGAAAATTTGAAAAGGGAAATGGATAGGTTGAAGTTAGATATAGTGGGAATTAGTGAAGTTCGGTGGCAGGAGGAACAAGCCTTCTGGTCAGGTGACTACAGGGTTATAAACACAAAGTCAAATAGGGGTAATGCAGGAGTAGGTTTAATAATGAATAGGAAAATAGGAACGCGGGTAAGCTACTACAAACAGCTTAGTGAACGCATTATTGTGGCCAAGATAGATACGAAGCCCACACCTACTACAGTAGTACAAGTTTATATGCCAACTAGCTCTGCGGATGATGAAGAAATTGATGAAATGTATGACGAGATAAAAGAAATTATTCAGGTAATGAAGGGAGACGAAAATTTAATAGTCATGGGTGACTGGAATTCGAGTGTAGGAAAAGGGAGAGAAGGAAACGTAGTAGATGAATATGGATTGGGGCTAAGAAATGAAAGAGGAAGCCGCCTTGTAGAATTTTGCACAGAGCACAACTTAATCATAGCTAACACTTGGTTTAAGAATCATGATAGAAGGTTGTATACATGGAAGAACCCTGGAGATACTAAAAGGTATCAGATAGATTATATAATGGTAAGACAGAGATTTAGGAACCAGGTTTTAAATTGTAAGACATTTCCAGGGGCAGATGTGAACTCTGACCACAATCTACTGGTTATGACCTGTAGATTAAAACTGAAGAAACTGCAAAAAGGTGGGAATTTAAGGAGATGGGACCTGGATAAACTGAAAGAACCCGAGGTTGTACAGAGGTTCAGGGAGAGCATAAGGGAACAATTGACAGGAATGGGGGAAAGAAATACAGTAGAAGAAGAATGGGTAGCTTTGAGGGATGAAGTAGTGAAGGCAGCAGAGGATCAAGTAGGTAAAAAGACGGGGGCTAGTAGAAATCCTTGGGTAACAGAAAAAATATTTAATTTAATTGATGAAAGGAGAAAATATAAAAATGCAGTAAATGAAGCAGGCAAAAAGGAATACAAACGTCTCAAAAATGAGATCGACAGGAAGTGAAAAATGGGTAAGCAGGGATGGCTAGAGGACAAATGTAAGGATGTACAGGCTTATCTCACTAGGGGTAAGATAGTTACTGCCTACAGGAAAATTAAAGAGACCTTTGGAGATAAGAGAACCACCTGTATGAACATCAAGAGCTCAGATGGAAACCCAGTTCTAAGCAAAGAAGGGAAAGCAGAAAGGTGGAAGGAGTATACAGAAGGTCTATACAATGGCGATGCACTTGAGGACAATATTATGGAAATGGAAGAGGATGTAGATGAAGATGAAATGGGAGATACGATACTGCGTGAAGAGTTTGACCGAGCACTGAAAGACCTGAGTCGAAACAAGGCCCCCGGAGTAGACAACTTTCCATTGGAACTACTGACGGCCTTGGGAGAGCCAGTCCTGACAAAACTCTACCATCTGGTGAGCAAGATGTATGAAACAGGCGAAATACCCTCAGACTTCAAAAAGAATATAATAATTCCAATCCCAAAGAAAGCAGGTGTTGACAGATGTGAGAATTACCGAACAATCAGTTTAATAAGCCACAGCTGCCAAATACTAACACGAATTCTTTACATACGAATGGAAAAACTAGTAGAAGCCGACCTCGGGGAAGATCAGTTTGGATTCCGTAGAAATACTGGAATACGTGAGGCAATACCGACCTTACGACTTATCTTAGAAGAAAGGCAAACCTACGTTTCTAGCATTTGTAGATTTAGAGAAAGCTTTTGACAATGTTGACTGGAATACCCTCTTTCAAATTCTAAAGGTGGCAGGGGTAAAATACAGGGAGCGAAAGGCTATTTACAATTTGTACAGAAACCAGATGGCAGTTATAAGAGTCGAGGGACATGAAAGGGAAGCACTGGTTGGGAAGGGAGTAAGACAGGGTTGTAGCCTCTCCCCGATGTTATTCAATCTGTATATTGGGCAAGCAATAAAGGAAACAAAAGAAAAATTCGGAGTAGGTATTAAAATCCAGGGAGAAGTAATAAAAACCTTGAGGTTCGCCGATGACATTGTAATTCTGTCAGAGACAGCAAAGGACTTGGAAGAGCAGTTGAACGGAATGGATGGTGTCTTGAAGGGATGAACATCAACAAAAGCAAAACGAGGATAATGGAATGTAGTCGAATTAGGTCGGGTGATGTTGAGGGTATTAGATTAGGAAATGAGACACTTAAAGTAGTAAAGGAGTTTTGCTATTTGGGGAGCAAAATAACTGATGATTGTAGAAGTAGAGAGGATATAAAATGTAGACTGGCAATGTCAAGGAAAGCGTTTCTGAAGAAGAGAAATTTGTTAACATCGAATATAGTTTTAAGTGTCAGGAAGTCATTTCTGAAAGTATTTGTATGGAGTGTAGCCATGTATGGAAGTGAAACATGGACGGTAAATAGTTTGGACAAGAAGAGAATAGAAGCTTTCGAAATGTGGTGCTACAGAAGAATGCTGAAGATTAGATGGGTAGATCACATAACTAATGAGGAGGTACTGAATAGGATTGGGGAGAAGAGGAGTTTGTGGCACAACTTGACCAGAAGAAGGGATCGGTTGGTAGGACATGTTCTGAGGCATCAAGGGATCACCAATTTAGTATTGGAGGGCAGCGTGGAGGGTGAAAATCGTAGGGGGAGACCAAGAGATGAATACACTAAGCAGATTCAGAAGGATGTAGGTTGCAGTAGGTACTGGGAGATGAAGAAGCTTGCACAGGATAGAGTAGCATGGAGAGCTGCATCAAACCAGTCTCAGGACTGAAGACCACAACAACAACAACAACTGTGCATTCCAGAACTGTGAGATCCCTGTCGATACCAATAAGAAACTGGTTGACTTTTCCTGCAAGCCTCGTAGTCGTCAGTGCTGCCAAAGTTTGTTATTCACCGTTTTGGAAGGTTGTCACATTAACGTGACTGGACAGTGTACGCCGGCTGCGGTTTTTGAATGTGTTCGCAGTAAACGGAGGGGATTGATCATCCTTATGCTGTGGGTGCATTCCCACGCTGGCATCCGCTGTAATGAAGAGTTTGAAGTATTAGCGAAGCGAGCGGAATTCTACCCACTGCTATTGATTTGAAATAACCGTGTACCAACTATGTAGGTGTGGACGAGAGCCACGAAAAACAACAGCGGCTAGAGATATACAACGCGTCCCACCAAAAGGAAGGTGGTTATTTTGAAGCATTACAACATCAAATTCCTACAAAGCCTTTGTTTCCGAGGACACCTTTGCACCGATCAACGATTTCCACTACCATGCGACTGCGCTCCAACAACGCCTTTTTTATTTTCCATCTACAGTACATCGGTTCAACATTTACAGTTCTCATGCATGTAAGTGTCATTCTAAGTCGGAAGCTAATGTGAAACACATCTCGTTTTCTTGTCTCATATTTGCTCTGAACGGTTGGACTTCCTGAAGACATTCCTCAGTGAGGAACACGACCTTCCTCAATCACTCTGTTATCTTTTATTTACGAAAGACGTCAGCGGACCCTACACCATTGTGTTCCTCATACTGAACAAGTAATCTCCATTTGGATGCAGAATGGTTTTGCGAATTTTCTTTTGTTTCGCATTTTTACAAGCTTGTGATGTACAGCATTTTATGTTCATAAATTTTATATGTCCATAAATTCGTATTTCCTTCATTAGATGCTTTGCTTTAGGTCTACCGAATGATCACCTTAAGTATCTATGCTTTTGAATAGATTTTCAGTGTTGAAAGATGTGTTTCAGTGAGTACTTTTCTGACAACACTGTTGTGAAAAAGTACTTGTCCTCAGAGTATCTACTGTCGAAGGACACGAAAATTGAATTACTAGTACCTTGCCAGCCGATAGAAGCAGCATATAATTATAAAGATACGAAAATGAAAGTATTTAGAATAAATGCTGGTATAAAACTCAACCTGGTGATTGGCTACTGATATGTATAATTCTGTATCACATATCGCAAAATTCCAATAAAATAGCAGTGGTACGGCGACATCGTAGTGGGAAGCAGAAGAGCTGTGGTAAGTAGCCAAGTAAAGCAGTCGTAAATGGAGAAAGATATTGCGCGGATCTGCCAGTTAGAGTGCAATATGGAATGACGAGTGACGCAAGGAAGACGCATAACAACATACTCGAGGCACACGCACCTACCCCCCCCCCACACACACACACTATATTCAGTATTATCTAAACGCGTAGCATATGAAAATATGAACAAATTCCTCAAACATTGTCTGCCACACACGTGAAAACGTGCCAGTTGCTGCACTCCTTTTATCTGAATCAGTATTGATCGAATGACATTTTTGCAACAACGGTGTTTCTCACGGATAAAATAAAAATGTATTTTTGGTTTATGACCGAGTACAAATTCCTCGTACACAATACCGGGGTAGCGGCGTGGAGGTAATTCCGAAGAGTGTCCTAGTAGTGCCAAGCTCTCGTTACACGTATGTAGTGAGTTACTAAAACTTACAAAATTAATGACGAACAGGTCCCTGCATTTATTGTCTGCAGTATTATATAACAGATGTCTGTTTAGCAATTTCATCGCAGAGGAAGACTAGGTGTATTCTGTCATGTTAGCAGCAACAGAAGTACAGAAACAAAATTTGTTGTCTTACGGCGTAAAGTCAAGCGCCAGAATGCCAGTCGGAAACGATACGGCCGAGACGGCTGTGAGAAGACGTCAGCAAATCGCACACTGACCGACCCACGCGAGAGCAGCGGTCCTTATGTGAAGTCATAAGCGCTGCGACAGACTGGCGACGCCCCTTTCAATAGCACCTTCAAGACTAGTGACTTGTATAGCAGCGACTTAGGATTGTCTACACTGAAGAAACTTGATTATTTGGTATGTCACCCTTTACTTACGACACATCTGTGTAATCGCAGTGTTAAGTATTGTCTGTGTTCATTTTGTAATAAAACGCATTAATAGGGTTTATTTGATCAGTTTGTCTAGCAAACCGAGTATGTAGGATTCCTAGGCTCCTCATATTCGACGACGAGCATAGAGACATAAAGCGTTGTATTAACTGCAATCCGAAAACTGCTTTGATGCGTAGATGTGTAACAGGAATAATAATAATAATAATAATAATGCTGTATTTTGTCACGACCTGGTGCAAGTCTTGCCCTGAGCTGCCATTACCTGGTGTATCCAGGGGACACCTATAAACGCACTAACCAGACCCGACATTGTTTAACTTCAGTGATGTGCATCCTACGCGACAATACCGTCAGCTCTTGACACAGAACACACGCCACCATACTTTCACAAAAATACCATTCACACAATATTCAAGATAGTAAAGCGAGGATAAATGTAAGAATTTTCCTGTAATGAGTTCAAAATGTCATACATCCAAGTTGCTAACAACAATAATATTAGTGGAAAAGCAAATTAAATCTCTCTTAGCTGTCGATCAGTTTGACTTCAGTAACTTTAAAGGCACGCCAGAGAGGCTGCTCTGACATTCACCTTGACAATGAATGGAAGGTTTAAGAAAAACTAAGACATTTTCATAAGATTTTTCGACCTAAAAAACAGAACGACAGTGTAAAATGGTGTAACATGTTCGGAAGTAGAAAAATAACCAAACCACTTATGAGTTCGGCACAACTAGGCAACTTGATGTTATTAGAACAATGTTGGCCATAGGTCAGTAAATGCGCAATCATAAAGCTGAGTTATATCGCATTAATCATTAAAATTTGCCGACTGTGATGCTAAACATGATCAAGATATCAAGATTTTGTTCGAAATTCCGTGGAAAAGAAATGTAAATAATAGAAAAGACGGGTCGTATATAGTATGAATAAGAACCAAGAAGGGAAAGAGAAGGATGGAAGCCAAGAAGGAAGGGTTCGGATTAGAAAGTGTATAAGGCAAGGATGCAGTATTTCAACCATACCGTTCAGTCTGCATATCGAAGAGCGATGACGGAAATAAAAGACAGGCTCAATAATGGGGCTTAAAATCAGGCTGAAAATACATCAGTGATAAGTTTCGCTGACGTCACTGCTATCCCCAGTGACATCAAGGAAGAATTGCTGAACATACTGACTGAAATGTGCAGTTTAATGTGCACAGAATATGGATTGACACTAAACCGAAGGAAGACGAAATTAATGAGGTGCAGCAGAAATGAGATGAGCTATAAGCATTACATCAAGCATGAGGATCATGAATAAATCGAAGTGAAGGAATTCTATCTTGAAAGCTATATGACATATGACGGACAAAGTAAAGTGGATATAAAAATACACTAGCGAAGGCAAAGAGCGAATTCCTGAGGAAAATAAGTGTACTAGTATTTAACAAAGCCCGTAATTTGAGGAAGAATGTATGTCTGTAGCAAAGTTTTGTGTGCAAGTGAATCATGAACTCTGAGGAAACCGGCAAGGAAACGAAGAGAAGCGTCTACAGAATAACGTTCAAAATTAGGTGGGCTAATAAGAAAAAAAATTGAGATTAAAAAAATTTGGAGATTCTCGACAGAATCGGCGAAGGAAGCAATCTGTGGAAAACACTGGCAAGAAGAAGAGTCAAGGTGACCGAATATATCTTAAGACATTACGGAATAACTTCTGTGATTCTGGAGGGAGCAGTAGAGATTAAAAATCTGTAAGCGAATACAGATTTTCGAAAATATCCTCCAACTAATCGGGATAACTGAAGAAAATTTAACAAGCCAAGACCACCAAAAAGCATTTTATTGGATGATGATTTCCGACAGAGCTAATCGACTGTCCATCAATGTTTAAAGCATGCAATAGCTCTCTCGAAACTGGTCATCCAATAAAATGTTTTCTTATCGATCTTGGGTTGTGAAATTCCCTTCACTTACCATACAGTGCAGGTATCCCACGTACTTATCATGTCACGAATGTATAATTATTTGGCATAGTGCGGAAAAGTGCTGCTCTGAAATGAAGAAGCTGATACAAGAGATGATGTGGTAGACGCCCACATTAGACAAGCAGGAGGCCTGATAATCTAAACACAAGAAATGCTGTATCATGTCTTATGTTCCTTGTACAATAATACTAACTTCTCTCCAAACCAAATTAACTGACATTTATTTTAGTCGTTGGCAACAAACAGCTTCAGATGCTGAAGAGAGTTTGTGGGTCTACACATAAACGAGGGTGAGTCAGATGGAAACCTTAAATTTGTAATAACAAATCGAAATTTCGCGCCGTTATCCTGTAAGTTGGTAAGCGTGCTACAAACAGCGAGCAGAATGGCCTGTAGGTGGCAGCATAGTGCAGATGCATACATACTATCGCAGTATCCGTATAAAGATGGCCGCCCCACTTGCCACTTGCACCAGGGAAAAACAGCGTTCTGTTATTCGGTTTTTGCTCAGTGAAGGTGTGAAACCTTGAAACCTATTGAAATTCATCGACGAATGAAGGTTCAGTACGGTGATGCATGTTTGTCACAGCAGCAAGTCTACGAATGGAGTGGGAAGTTCGCAAATGGTGTGACTTCAGTGAAGTTGTTCCCGTCTAGGTCAGGAACAAAGAGTTGTAACTCCGCAGAACATTGCAGCAGTTTAAGCCATAGTGAAGGAAAACCGCCTAGTGACACTGAATGACACTGCAACATGTTTACAGATCAGTCATGGGCCAGCACACCACATTGTGCATGATATGCTCCAGTTTCAAGTGTCTGCAACATGGGTGCCACGGCAGTTGACTCCTGAAATGAGAGAACGACGTGTTGATGCTTGTGAAGAACTTATTCGGCGCTTTGAACGAGAAGGTGATGGCTTCCTTGCAAGAATCGTTACTTGGGACGAAACCTGGGTTCCCTTCCACCAACCGGAAACGAAGAGAGCGAGCAAGGAATGGCACCATTTCTCATCACCAAAACCAAAGAAGTTTCGAACAGAACCATCAGCAGTAAAGGTTATGCTGACTCTCTTTTGGAACAAAAAAGGCGTAATTCTGAAGCATTACATGCCTAAAGGGACCATTGTCACCAGTGCATCATACACAGATCTCCTAAAAAATCACCTGCGGCCTGAAATCAAATCAAAGCATCGTGGATTGCTGTCAGTAGGTGTCCTTTTGCAACATGACAATGCAAGGCCCCACCCTGTCCGTACAACAGTTGCAACAATGACAGACCTGCATTTTGAGTGTCTTCCTCATCCACCTTACTCACCAGACCTTGCCCGAAGTGATTTCCATGTGTTTAGACCACTCAAAGATGCAATGGGAGGAAAGAAGTTCCGTTCTGATGAAGAGGTATGCCACGCGGTGCATGAGTGGTTGCGCGGACTACCAAACGAATTTATGCTACTAAACGAATTTATGCACTTTATATGCGCTGGAGAGCTTGCATTGAGGTTGAAGGTGATTATTTTGAAAAGTGATACAGCTTTGTACCACTTCTGCACAATAAACATTATTTTTTTAAAAAATTTAAGGTTCATTTGACTCACTCTCGTAGCTTTGAAAACGAAGCAAGATAGTAGAAGATAAGTATGGTATCCTTAAAAATTCATGGATTTGTAGAACAACAGATTTACGTTGCTGGAGATTTAATAAACGTGCCTAATAGCAATTGATACATATAGTACAGGCTGTTAAGCCTGCATATCGAAGCTTAATCTGTGCATGTTTCTTTTTTGGATAGGATCGGAGAAACATGAGCTGTTTAAGACGTTGGCTTCACTAACGGACACAATAGTACTACTATTCAATGAAATTTCTATTTTAGTCAATTCGTGTTACAGTACTAAGAGCCAAGTTGTTGTTCCTCGACGGCTATGAAGCCGAGACGTTCATATGGGACCACTTACGTGGATTAAGTCGAAATGCAGTCAACACAGTAGGACAAATCTCTCATAAGCGACGAAACTGTATGACCTGTGTGCTAAACGGCAGATCGGCCGTTCAAACAACCATGAAAACACAGTCAAAATTGCTACCATCTGAAATTCCGATGTATCGACGTCACACATCATTTTCGGAGTTGATACCTAGAATTCAGTGACCTCTGTACTACTTAGATGATGAATGAGGACCATATAGTTTGTCCTGGTTATCAAACGAATGTGGCTGAGTGCAGAAGTGTCTGAGAAAGGGTCATGACATACTGCAATGTATTAGATGATCCCCGAGCAGACACCGTGCAGGATACAGTGGCCGATGAGCAGTGACCCATTTCCGTTCAAACTGCTGAGTGCGTTCCTTCTTTCGTTCGGAAGCGGAGGCCAAGGGTGTTTACCAGCATTCTGTCATCGCTGTCAGCACTGACTGACTCGAGGCGCATGCCCTGCAATATTCCTCAAAAGATTTTAGAGAAACTATTCGGTAAAAAATTTCATTTCTGCGTTACTTATAGCTTTATATGACAGGTCCATGACGACGTGCCCATATTTTGGTTAATGATCATAGTTATTGCATTGAAGTAAGACTCTGCGTGAAATTCAAAAAGTTTGCAATGCATAGTGGTCGCTATGATTTCGGGTTTTATGCGTATTACATACTATCGCATACGAAATAGCTAAATACTGAAGTTTTCTATAGACTTGGATGGAGGTCTCTACCTGTCACAATTTCCAAGAAAATTTATCTGGTGTAGCCCTCTCATTTTGCAATCAAGCCCGACAGCGATAAAGACAGAGTGAAATATACATAAATTGTTCATATTTCGTAAACGATTTGAGATATGGAAATGAAATTTTGGCAAATGATAGCACACAAAGAGAAGAGTACTTTTCCATATGGTTATTATGTAAAACGTCAGTATCTACCGTGTTATTCTACTACGTACAGAACTGTATGTTGAAAATGGCTCAAAGAACACATATTGATGACGTTATAAGGGGTAGGATACCATGGCGACTGGAGGATGGTCAAACACAGCAGGTCGTAGCACGGGTGCTCCCTGTGCCACAAATTGTGATGTCACGATTATGGCAATGATTCTAGCAGACAGGAAACGTGTCTAGGCGCTGCAGTACGAGACGTACACAGTGAACAATACCACAAGAAGACCGATATCTCACCATCAGTGCCCGCAGACGGCCACGGAGTACTGCAGGTAGCCTTGTTCGGGACCTTACCACAGCCACTGGAACAGTTGTCTCCAGACACACAGTTACAGACGACTGAACAGACTTGGTTTATTCGCCTGAAGACCTGAAAGGTGCATTCCACTGATCCCTGGTCAGAGGAGTGCCCGTAAAGCTTGGTGTCAAGAACACAGTACATGGTCATTGGAGCAGTGATCCCAGGTTATGTTCATGGAGGAGTCCAGATATAGTCTGAACAGTGATTCTCGCCGGGTTTTCGTCTGGCGTAAACCAGAAACCAGATACCAACCCCTTAATGTCCTGGAAAGGGACCTGTGTGAAGGTCATGGTTTGATGGTGTTGGGTGGTATTATGATTGGTGCACGAACACCCCTGTATGTCTTTGAAAGAGGAGCTGTAACAAGTCAGGTGTATCGGGACATCATTTTGCACCAGTATGTCAGCCTTTTCAGGGGTGCTGTGGGTCCCACCTTCCTCCCGCTGGATGATAAAGCATGGCCCCACCGAGCTGCCATAGTAGAGGAGTACCTTGAAACATAAGATATCTGGAATGGCCTGCCTGTTCTCCAGACCTAAACCCCATCGAGCACTTCTGGGATGCTCTCGGTCGACATATCGCGGCACGTCTTCAAACCCCTAGGAAACGTCAGGAGCTCCGACAGGCACTGCTGCAAGAATGGGAGACTATACCCCAGCAGCTGCTCGACAACCTGATCCAGAGTATGCCAAGCCGTTGTGTGGTCTGTGTATGTGAGCATGGTGATCATAACCCATGTTGGTGTCGGGGTACATGTGCAGGAAACAGTGGGGTTTTGTGGAACATGTGTTTCGGGACGATTTTCTCAACTTATCACCAATACCGTGGACTTACAGATCTGTGTCGCATGTGTTCCCTATGCGTTTATGCTATTAGCGCCATTGTTGTGAAGTGCCAGGTTGTGTGGCACCACATTCTGCAATTATCCTTAATTTATGAGCATGAGAGTACATTCTTTTCAGATACTAACGAAAGAAGAGGTTACAGATATTTTTAAATCGTCACCATGCAAGTTTGATCATGGAGAGGCTCCACTTAATATTTACAAAAAATGTGAGCGTTGGCTTCAGTTTAGAACGACAGTGTCCCTCCAGTGCTCGACATTCCTCCATAATGCCTGCCCGCAGCCTGCATCGCTACCGCTCTACCCACGAATGTCCTGCCAAAAAAAAAAAAATGTTCAAATGTTTGTGAAATCTTATGGGACTTAACTTCAAATGGTTCAAAAGGCTCTCAGCACTATGGGACTATGGGACTTAACATCTGTGGTCATCAGTCCCCTAGAACTTAGAACTACTTAAACCTCACTAACCTAAGGACATCACACACATCCATGCCCGAGGCAGGATTCGAACCTGCGACCATAGCGGTCACGCGGTTCCAGACTGAAGCGCCTAGAACCGCACGGCCACACCTGCCGTCTGGGTCCTAACTGCTGAGGTTATCAGTCCCTAAGCTTACACACTACTTAACCTAAATTATCCTAAGGACAAACACACACACCCATGCCCGAGGGAGGACTCGAACCTCCGCCGGGACCAGCGGCACAATCCGTGACTGCAGCGCCTTAGACCGCTCGGCTAATCCCACGCGACAATGTCCTGTCGATTGGGCATCTTCCAGCACGTTATTTTGCGTTGACTCAACACTACACAACAAAAAAGTGAAGCATCTACAACACATGGTACGATATTAATGTAATTTCGTACACGTACACGACACTGGAGAGTATGTAAATCATTAGAGTTGCAATTCTGTGTTAACAGGTAGAACGGCCACTAGAATGTATTACTCATGTTCGCGAAGGGGGCGTGAACAGCGCAAGATGTTGAGTCATGAAAGAGGAAGACGTGGAGATGCCGTGTGTTCATGTGAGACAGGTTTCTCAACACCTGGCAGAGGTCGAAGGGGGCCTCATTGTGGACCACCATTGGACTGGCTGGTGGAATCGGTCTGTATCCATAATTGTGACCCAAAGTTCGACTGCATGTGAACGTGAGTACAGGCATAGTCGTCCGCAAATTTCCTGAAAACGACGTTTGACGACCACAAGGAAGGATCGCTGTGTTATACAATAAGCACATTGCAACCTCTACACATATTCACCTACCAACTCGGGACACGTAATGGATTTCCAGCATAATTCAGTGACATCCTGCGCCATTGGTCGGAGACCACCACCACACGGACACATCCCTCCCGTGAGGAGGGATGTGTCTGAAGTGATACCGTCACTGGGAAGCATAGATTCACAGATTGCTGATGTACAGTTTTGTATTACGTGCAGCGTTGAATCGCAGTTCTGCACAATCCCAGATAACCATTGCCGGAAAGTATGGCAGCGACCTGAACAAAAATTCCATCCTTCCAAGGTTTCGAATAGGCAAATCAGGTTACTCTTGGAAACATGGTTCGCGGAGCTATCAGGAATCACATCAGTTCACGGCTGGTAGTGATTGAGGGAACTATGACGGCGCAACGATACATCTCGGAGTTCCAACATCCTCACGTGTTACCTCTTCTGTGATAGTATCGTGGTACCATTTTTCAGTCCGCAGCTCGTGGTCATGCGGTAGCGTTCTCGCTTCCCGCGCACTGGGTCCCGGTCTCGATTCCCGGCGGAGTCAGGGATTTTTCCTACCTTGCGATGACTGGGTGTTGTTGTGCCGTCTTCATCATCATCATTCATCCCAATTACGGTCGGAGAAAGGTAATGGCCACCTCTGCTAGGATCTTGCCTAGTGCGGCGTTGCGGGTCTGCCGCATCGTCCCCTACGCTTCTCGGAGTATGGGACCTCATGATCATCACCATTTTACAACAGGACAACGTTCCTCCATATGACTCGTGTCTAAATGGTCTGCATGACCTTGAGGCGCTCCCATAGCCTGCAAGGTGTCAAAATTTGTGCCCAATGGAATATATGTCGGATGAGCTCCATCCTTGTGCCCGTATTCAGCATATCAGGAGAGGATACAATTGACACTCTTCCCCACCGAATTTCTGCATCCACCCAGACCAAAGGGGATGAAACATCATGCTGCTAAGAGCTCATACTTACAAGTTCTTGTAAATTTCACCTGATGTCGTATTCACTTCCTGTCAACATATGACGTTTTATTTCGTTTCCACCTCTTTCTATTGTTGTATCGCTCCTCATGTCAGGCAGTGTAAAAACATTTAATTATATAGCCAAACATTTGTCAGACCTCCTGCAAACAGTAAAGCAGTTAGTGACTTATAAAATAAAAATTATGATGCTCATTCACAGTGAGTATCCTGCAGGAAATTGAAAAGCAATTGCAACACTGTTCGAAAATCGGATTTTCCTTAGCACGTATCTCTTTAGGGTAAGTAGACTACATGTAGTATCAAGAATTTCAGATTAATATGTAAGAAACTATCAGCCTCGACTGCAGTAATGAAACCAACCTTTATCTTGGTTTCAGCCCAAATAATTGAACCTTCTTCAGAAGATGTACCTGATCCTATAATATGTCTACGAGGGCATGGTCTAGAAATAGGCTGTTTTAGTTTTATTTCTAGACCATGCCTCGTAGACATATCATAGGATCAGGTACATCTTCTGAAGAAGGCTCAATTACTTGGGCTGAAACCTAGGTAAAGGTTGGTTTCATTACCGCAATCGAGGCTGATAGTTTCTTATATATTAGACTATCACGATTGCTGACTGGGCTGCAATATTGAAAGTTCTAAAATTGCAGATTAGCTTTCTGAAAACTTGACATGTAATGTCCTGTTGAAAGAAACACGTTGTATGTATATCTAAGACATTGGGTGGTAGTATAGATTCCGGTGATAAACGCACTATTAGGTGTGATTCCGAAAGCAATAGCGTCTGTAATCATTTCAAGAAATATAGGGCATAACAATCAGAGGAAAATGGTATTCTTCGCAAATCTAGAATTCGATCACTGCCACCTTCAATGCTATAAATGTAATTTAAAACATTAAAGACACTTGCATATGTACGTAGGTCTAACTTGACTATTCATGTCAGATGTTGAGTTTGCCTCTGACGAGAATAGTCCAGTTGGGACTACGTGCATATACATGTGTTTTTAATGTTGCACATGGCACATTTACGGTGATGAAGATAGACACCTACTGACCGAAATCTAGATATGCAATATACACTATCTGCGACTGTACCAGTCACTACTTGAAAAGCAGTATTTATCGTAGCAGAGATGTAAAACTCTACTTCGTTCAAGACTGAGAAATACACTTGCACGTGTGAATAGCTGTTCCTATTTATCGTCTCATTGCATAGTTCATTCCTAACTTTAAATTGAGAGTTACTTTAGACAAGGGTCTGTACTTGTTGGGGTACCTCATATTACTTAAATCTAAAACTACAGTATCCAACCGATTTAGTATTAAAGTTTTAGATTTTGGTCGCATCTCATAGCATTGTTTCCAGCCATGAAGGAATGAATTCGAAAGCCATAAGTGAAAGAAAAGTAGAACTGATTTTCTGATCGGCCTGTTAATATCGCGCCGCAACTATCGTTTTGAAAGAGTACACCAGACCTGCCCCGTTTTTCTTGCCAATTTTAAGATCATTTTTTTTTTTGCAGTTTGGAATTGATCCGATTTGAGAGGTTCATCTGGGCACATATTCGGGATTTTTGTTTTTTGCGCTAAAGTGACTTAGTATGTTTCGTAATTGTTATTATAGCACCAACAAACTACGAAGATGTTTTGCGGGAATTCAGTGTTAGCTGCTGTTTGACATTTAGTTTAGGTGGAGATCACTGCTCAAATCATTTACATAACAGAGCTTTAATGCGGAATGTTCCAGGAAGCTCGACCGATCCAACTGCCCGCGCAGTACGCTCGTTTTATTACATGTAAAACTCGGCAACTCGTGCGCAGGCACGGGAGTTACGTCCATGCAAGTAAACAGGATAACGGCTGCACCACGACAGTAAAACCGTAGTCAGCAAAAACTGTACTTTGCGCTGCACATAAACGAAGCGCCAGTAGAACTCCAAGTCGATATACAGGGAAACGGCGTGATCAGGTCTACAATCACACAGTCACTTACTCAATATTATGTCATCAGATAAAACTACGAACCGTTCACAGTCAAGGGAATATTCACCGTCGATTTACTCCACAAGCAATTCGCAATAGCTCTTGTCTTATCTTAGCACAATGATATAGCAAATGTCATTACGTTTGGTTCACGGAAACGTGTTGCGGCATTTGTCATGCGGTAATATAAGGGGCGATCAATAAGTCTCCGTTTGACTGTGTTGATGCAGCGTATATACAACCCAGCGCTACTCCGACAGGGTTATACACTGGTAAGCCAAGATGTAACAAAAGTATGTAAGCGAAGCACAACACGGACGGGGGATCACCTTAGCGAAGATGTGGGCTGAAAATGGGTAAATTCATTGAGATAAGCGATTGTGACAAGGGGAAGATTATTATTACGCAGAGCCTTTGAACGAGTCGCTACAAAACGGTGAAGCTCGTCAAATGTTCACGTGCTACTGCCGTGAGCGTCTATAGAAAGAGATAGGACAGTGAAACTACCACTACTTGCTAAATGATTGGACGTCCATGACTCTTCACAGAACGTTGGGTTCGAGGGTTACCTGCTCCGTAAAGTAGACCTGACGGTGATCTGTGGCGTCTCAGATGAAAGAGCGCGATTATAGTGTACGCACAAGTGTTTCGGAGCACCCATTCATCGAATATTGTTGAAAATGAACTCCGTAACAGAACACCCCCACGTGCTCAGATGTTGACTGAATGACGTCAATTATCATTGCAGTGGACACGCGACCGTCAGAACTCAACCGTCGACCGATAAAAACGTGTGAGCTCTTCGGATGAACCACGTTTTCGCTACAATAGGTCAATTGTCGCCTCCACAAACGCCGTCATAGAGGTGGAAGGTGGCATGAAAAGTGCAACGCACCAGGGACGCAGGCTGGCGGGAACAGTGTTATGCTGTGGGAGCCATAATCCAACGCCCGCATGGGACCTGTGGTAGTAATCAAAGACAAGCTGACAGATGCGAACCGACGGCCGCTGTGGCCGAGCGGTTCTAGGCGCTTCAGTTGGGAAGCGCTTCAGTTCGGAATCGCGCTGCTGTTACGGTCGTAGGTTCGAATCCTGCCTCGGGCATGGATGTGTGTGATGTGCTTAGGTTAGTTAGGTTTAACCTGTTGTAAGTCTAGGGGACTGATGACCTCAGTCCCATAGTGCTTAGAGCCATTTCAACCATTTGAACAGATGCGAACCACCTGTATCCCTTCATGTTTGATGTCTTCCCCGGCGTCGATGTCATCTTTCAGCAGTATATTTGTCTGTGTCTCGTAGCCAGAATCGTGCTACAGTGGCTAACCAAATTCACCTGGTGAAAATCCTGTGGAACCCATCTGCGTTGCTATCGGGCGCCATCAGCACGTACGCAAATCAGCGGCCCGTTATTTACGCGAATTGCATGACCTGTGCGTAGACATCTAATGCCACATATCTCCACAGACCTACCATCAAGCCATCAGATTCCTGATGAGCAGAATCAGTAATGTATTCCGTTCCTAAGATGGCCATACAAGCTATTAAGCAGGTGGTCATAATTATTTGGCTCATATAAGCACTGACCCTAGTGTGCACTCTTGTCTTTCAAAGTGCTTGCAGTAAACAAGGAAACTTGAACGTAAAGTTATTAAAAATTACATCCATTCAGGCTCAACATGCTGTTATTTTTAACACCAGTAGACATCTCTGGAGAATGAAAATTGTGAATGGACCAGAATGTTTGTCGAAAACCACCGTAGTGAAACGGCGCACCGAGTTCCGTCATGTGCGCGATTCGAAACAAGACTCGTTCGATATGGAAGGCCAGCTTCATCCATTACGGACAACATGTGGGAGTTGATGAAGGAATTAGGGCGGATCGGTGCGTAGCCTCTCGTGCACTAGCAGAGGATCTCGACATCACCTCCGGTAGCGTGGAACACATTATCCATCAGGAGTTAGGTTACTGTAAGGTCTGCAGCCAGTGGATACCACGGGCGCTCAATGCCTAGAAATAGTAAAATGGCTGTTTGCCTGAAGCACCTGATGCGTTTCCTCGTTGAAGGTCACTCATTCCTTGAGAGCATTATCGTTGGCGACGCTGGTGCCAACACTTGGAACCAGTTTCGAATACGTCGATGAACCAGTAAATTCATACATCGTCTCCTCGTCCCCAACAAGTTCAAGAGCCAACCAACTGCTGGAAAGGTGATGCTCATCCAGTTATTTGATTACCGGATACACTACTTATTGGCTTATTGGTTTCAACCAACCTATTGTCGTCATCAAAGGGGAACGGTACTGGCCAGTGCTGGAGAAATTATGGCGTGCAGTTAATGCGAAACATCCCGGTAACTGCAACAAGGAGCGGTACAGCTTCATAATAACGCACGTCCTCATTTCAAAAATGTCGTAACGCTGAAGTTAGGCCAACTCAAATGGGACACACTACGGCACCCATTCTGTATTCTGGGGTGATATCTCCCAATGCGACTATCACGCCTTAGTTGACTAAAGAAAGGCCTTGAAAGGTTGACCATTCCTGTCGGACGAGGATGTGCAGCTGGCAGTTACGAACTTCTCTCGCAGAAGGAGAAGGTGCTTTACCAAACGGGTATCTTTGGCTGGTGCTTCGGTGTGATGACTGCCTCAATGGTCACGGCGTAGTTGACTCACTGACATAACGACTCTGGATTGAACGGCCGTCGAACTGGACCTGTTGAATCGCCCTCTGCAGTTGCTGAACGTTCATTTCTGAACGCAGTTTACAAGAATTTATTTATGAATGAAGGAGTACTTCTGATTAAGTTAAAAGACGAGTCGCAACTGTTCCTGAGGACCTGGTTGCATATTGCAAATCAATGACAGATCTATTACGATCTGTATAATGAAGTGTCTGATATTTGGGTTAACAACCTTACTGTATTAACTTAGTTTGTCATGTAGCCTGTAATGGTACTTGAATTACGTAACCATTACGGCACCTCACCCCAACCTCTCGATACAAGCTATATTCTACTGTGTTTCTGTTAACATATTTCTGAGATAACATTCAGATTTGATTTCATTTGTGATACATCGATATGTTTATATTGCAATGATATTATTCTTATGGGTATTCTTTCTTTGGCACTATGACCTTTGTCGTACTTGTAACTCTGATTTTTGGGCGCGTAAGCAATTGTTAGTTAGTTAGAGAGTCGGACCTTGAAAAAGTCAAGTCTTGGGCGTCATGTTGGAAAGACGCATAACGTAGTCAGCTTATAAAATGTGAACTTTAACAGTGAGGAAGATGTTTTCAAGTATGTTTTGTATTGTGAAGTGATGTTTTGTGAGTTACGCGATATTGCAACAAAAGCAATAAAAAGGAAGTGTAACTTAAATTCGGAGTGCTGATTATTTTTTTTAAATCACTATTGTGCTAACTTTGAAAGGTTTAATCTTCAAGAATGGTTTGTGAAGCGCATCTACAAAACTTTTGAATATAGCAGAATAAAACCTAGGCCTTTTTGCATCCGAGTTTGGAATCACCACCACCTAGATTTTCGACGATTGAGCCATGATTTTACAACGAGACCAGCATGGGAAACACGAAAAGATGAGTGCCTAGTTTATTCATTATTACATGAAATGACTTTATTAACTGTGCTCTAATGACACCTGGCACATTATAACTTTGTTGTTGCCCGAAAATGCAGTATTTAGCAGCGTGAGCAACACCACAATCATTATTAAATTTTGACCTTTGTTGTGGTAGGGTTGTTAGAAGCCCCACGTCAAGATTCAGGCAAAGCACTACAGTCGGCATGACAAGGTAAAACTACATTTTCATACTCTAATTCTCGATAGCGCATTTGTTTCCAAAGCGTACGCCCTACTACACTGAAGAGTCAAAGAATCTGGTACACCTGCCTAATACCGTGCAGGGTCCCCGTCAGCACGCAGACGTGCAGCAACACGATGTGACATGGATTCGACTAATGTCTGAAGTAGTGATGGATAGAATTGACACCATAAATCCTGCAGGACTCTCCATAAATCCGTAAGAGTACGAGAGGGTGGAGACCTCTTCTGAACAGCACGTCCCAGATATGCTCAATAACGTTCATGTCTGGGGAGTTTGGTAGACAGCGGAAGTGTTTAAACTCTGAAAAGTGTTCCTCGAGACACTATGTGGCAATTCTGGACGTATGGGGTGTCGCGTTGTCCTGCTGGAATTGGCCACATCCGTCGGAATGCACAATGGACATGAATGGGTGCAAGTGATTAGACAGGATGTTTACGTACGTATGTGCCACCTGTCACGGTCGTATCTAGACGTATCAGGTGTCGTATATCACTCCAGCTGCACACGATCCACACTATTATACACCCTCCACCGGCTTGAACAATCCCCTGCACGGTCCATGGATTCATGAGGTGGTCTCCATAACCTTACATATCCATCCGCTCGATACAATTTGAAACGAGATTCCTCCCACTAGGTAACATGTATGTTGTTATCAACAGTTCAATGTCGGTGCTGACGGACCCAGGCGAGACGTAAGGCTTTGCATCATGCATTCATCGAGGGTACACGAGTGGCATTCCGGGTCCCAAAGCCCACATCGATGACGTTTCGTGAAGGGTTAATACGCTGACACTTTACCCACCATTGAAATCTGCAGAAATTTGCGGAAATGTTGTACTTCTATTAGAATCCTGCCTCGGGCATGGATGTTTGTGATGTCCTTATGTTAGTTAGGTTTTAGTAGTTCAAAGTTTAGGGGACTGATGACCTCAGCTGTTAAGTCCCCTAGTGCTTAGAGCCATTTGAATCATTTTTGTACTTCTGTCACTTTGAACGATACTCTTCAGTCGTCGTTTGTCCTGTTCTTGCAGGATCTTTCTCCGCCCGCAGCGATGACGGAGATTTGATATTTTACCGGATGCCTGATATTCACTGTACACTCGTGAAATGGTCGTTCTGGAGAATCACCACTTCATAGTTACCGGGGAGACGATGTATCCCATCGATCGTGCGCCGACTACCGCCTTCAAACTCACTTAAATCATGATAACCTGCCATTGTAGCAGCAGTAACCGAACAATTGCGCCAGACTCTTGTCGTCTTATATAGGCGTTACCGACGGGTATCCCCATATTCTGCCTCTTTACATATCTCTGTAATTGACTACGCATGCCTCTACCAGTTTCTTTGGCTCTTCTGTGTATACTTTCAGTACGGTTCTCTCATGCTATATTCAAAAGTTAACCGAATCATCAGAGCAACTTTTTTTTTTTTTTTTTTTTTTTTTTTTTTTTTGCCGGTTCACTAGGCAGTACTGGTAACGGAATAGTACTACCCGATATGTCGAAACCCATCCCGAAATTTTTCACGCTAAGAGAAACGCCCTGTCATGACTTCAGATACTAAGTCACACTGCATGTATTTTTAAAAGAAATGATAAAATCGCTCATTTTTGCGGCCTGGAGAACCGCTCATATTAGCGGTTTTGGCAGCCCTTCCTGCCCAACGCCCGAATCGGCGAACAAGCAGACCCATGCGTGGCAGGAGGGCGTAGAGCCCCTTGACGCAAAGTTCGAAGTGCACACACGCTTATTTCAAGGCCTTAAACCATACCAAAATATCTGATAACATAAATTTTAGTAACAATTTGCAGTTCATAACGACATCCAAACAGTAGCAGAGAAGTCATTGCTATATAAGTGCCTAACAGAAGAAAGAAGATCATTTCGCTGTATGACGTCTCATCACTGTTGACATTGAATCTTTGATAACAATTCCTGTGACTTTAGGTTAAAATCATTGGGGGAAGTGGTAACAAAACGACTATTCACGTTGGTGTGTAGAATGTATGATTACGGCGACATATCATCTGACTTTCGGAAAAGCATCATCCACAAAATTAAAAAGACGGCAGGAGCTGACAAGTGCGAGAACTACTGTACAATCAGCTTAACAGTTCATGCATCCAAGTTGCTTACAAGAACAATATACAGAAGAATGGAAAAGAACGTTGAGAATGCGCTAGATGACGATCAGTTTGGTTGTAGTAAAGGTAAAGTCACGAGAGAGGCAATTCTGACGTTGCGGTTAATAATGGAAGAAATACTAAAGAAAAATCAAGACACGTTCATAGTATTTGTCGACATGGAAAAAGGGTACGACAGTGTAAAATGGTGCAAGATGTTAGAAAAGTAGGAGTAAGCTGTAGGGAAAGACGAGTCATATACAATATCTACAACAACCAAGAGAGTGTATTAAGTGTGGGTGACCAAGAACGAAGTGCTCGTATTAAAAAGGGTGTAAGACTTGGATGTAGCCTTTCGCCCCTACTGTTCAATCTATACATCGGGGAAGCAATGATGGAAATAAAAGAAAAGTTCAGGAGTGTAATTAAAATTCAATATGAAAGGATATCAATGATACGATTCGCTGATGATCTGCTGAACGGAATGATCTAATGAGTGCAGAGTATGGTTTGAGAGTAAACTGAAGAAAGACGAAGGTAATGAAAAGTAGCAGAAATGAGAACAGCGAGAAATTTAACATCATGATTGATGGTCGCGAAGTAGATCAAGTTAAGGAATTCTGCTACCTAGGCAGTAATGACTGACGGAGCAAGGAGGACATAAAAAGCAGACTAGCAATTGCAAAAAGGGCATTCCTGGCCAAGAGAAGTCTACTAATATCAAATATCGACCTTAATTTGAGGAAGAAATCTGTGAGAACGTACGTCTGGAGTACAGTATCTTATGGTAGTGAAACATGGACTGTGGGAAAGCCGGAACAGATGAGAATCGAAGCATTTGAGATGTGGTGCTACAGATAAATGTTGAAAGTGGACTGATAAGGTAAGGAATGAGGAGGTTCTGCGCAGAATTGGAAGGAATATGTGAAAAACACTGATAAGGAGAAGGGACAGGATGATAGGACATCTGTTACGACATCAGGGAACGACTTCCATTGCACTAGAGGGAGCTGTTGAGGGCAAAACCTTTAGAGGAAGACAGAGATTGGAATACATCAAGCAAATAATTGGGGTCGCACGTTGCAAGTGCTACTCTAAGAGGTTAGTACAGGATAGAAATTCGTGGGGGGCCGCATCAAACCAGTCAGAGGACTGATGACTAAAAAACAATTCCCGTAGCACAGATTCTACGGTAATTTTTAAATAGTGCTAACAATGAAATAATGCTAACAATTCTCTCAATGAAACAGTTCCTTGTTATTCTCTGAGGTCGACACAAAAATGCAAAGTGTATTTAGACGGAACTGAAATGGAGTAAGAAAAGGTCTTGGCCGTTGTTCTGCGTACCGGACATATTCGTAAAATGTGGTGATCCAAACCGACCATGTAGAGATGAATGAAATTTGACAGTACTGTTGCGCATATAAACCTGAAAGACAAATTTTACAGCCCGAATGTTTTGTAAAAAATGTTTTACACTGCTGAAACAATGTTTTTTTGAATCAGCAGTCTGCTTTACATTATTAGTTGCGGGTGAAATTCGAATTACATACTCGTATTTCTTCGTCGTCCTAATGATACAGGTGTCGTTATGTCCAGATTAAGAGTCCA
The DNA here is from genome assembly GCF_023898315.1 of Schistocerca nitens. Lineage (NCBI taxonomy): Eukaryota > Metazoa > Arthropoda > Insecta > Orthoptera > Acrididae > Schistocerca > Schistocerca nitens. The sequence goes on along the minus strand of NC_064621.1, from coordinate 474,157,819 downwards.
ACGAAAGCAATGCATTATTTTCTGCAAATAGTAAGAAGACGTTTTGGATGTAACATTGGACATTATTCTCTCCAATTTTCCCAGATTTTGTTACGTCGATTGCAGGACTTGTACTTATAAACATACTTTTTTAAATTGTTGGTTCTAATTTTTCTTAATGTTGCTAAAGAAAGAGATAAAATTTCCGAAACTTTAGTCCACTAATGCTTATCGCTGACATTGTTAATACGAATGTGTTATAGCACTCGGCTAGTCCACAAGCGACTCTGTCTTTTCTTTTCTTTCGCTCGAAATTATAAACTGCGCTTTGCACGATACTTGACTGATTGATGGTTTATACACACCGTTTCAGAGTACAACAAGAAACTACGTGTTACACCAGCTACGAATTTCTCTATAGAATTATCAATTAATGACATCTCCCCTATACTTTTACTTGAGGTAAACTTCACAATTCGGTGACTTTCTTTTCCGTTTAATTTCCTGAAGAAGCCTGCAAATCTGTAAGGTTCATCTCACTTGCAATTCAGAGCGTCTAGTATCAAAGATCTTCCTGAGTAACGGTGCATCGATTCTCACGAGCATCTCTAATACGTTCGAACAGTTCCTCTTCCTCACATTGTGAGTTTCATTTTGGTGCATATTTCGCAATTCGTGTAAACCTTTCTTCGATTTATGTAACCAATGTTCAGAATTTACGAACCTGACTTTGCATACTGCTTAATTTAAGCGTTTTCTCCTTCTTTCGTTTAACCGAAATATTTACAACCCTTTCTTTCTCACTGAAAGCCAATATTGTACATGTTTGCTTTGAGCTTCGGAATACGCTGATTTATTCCGGACTTTAATTATAAACTGCGCTTTGCGCGAAACTTGACTGATTGACGGTTTATACGCACCGTTTTAGAGTACAACAAGAAACTACGTGTTACACCAGCTACGAATTTCTCTATATCGTCGTTCAAACCACAACAGTTGAATCGTCTGAATTACTTTCTGTTCCTTCTAATGCTTCCACAGTTTCTCATGAAACATCGACGCCACTGGAATGATTGTTCAAGAAATTAACTAATAAATAACACTTATTTAGGGGTTAAAGAGAACTAAGTGATTTCGATTGCATAGCACGTTCTTCACCTTTCATCTTTGAACCACGGACCTTTCCGTTGGTGGGGAGGTTTGCGTGCCTCAGCGATACAGATGGCCGTACCGTAGGTGCAACCACAATGGAGGGGTGTCTGTTGAGAGGCCAGACAAACGTGTGGTTCCTGAAGAGGGGCAGCAGCCTTTTCAGTAGTTGCAGGGGCAACAGTCTGGATGATGGACTGTAACTGGCCTTGTAACATTAACCAAAACGGCCTTGCTGTGCTAGTACTGCGAACGGCTCAAAGCAAGGGGAAACTACAGCCGAAATTTTTCCCGAGGACATGCAGCTTTACTGTATGATTAAATGATGATGGCGTCCTCTTGGGTAAAATATTCCGGAGGTAAAATAGTCCCCCATTCGGATCTCCGGGCGGGGACTACTCAAGAGGACGTCGTTATCAGGAGAAAGAAAACTGGCATTCTACGGATCGGAGCGTGGAATGTCAGATCCCTTAATCGGGCAGGTAGGTTAGAAAATTTAAAAAGGGAAATGGATAGGTTAAAGTTAGATATAGTGGGAATTAGTGAAGTTCGGTGGCAGGAGGAACAAGACTTTTGGTCAGGTGATTACAGGGTTATAAATACAAAATCAAATAGGGGTAATGCAGGAGTAGGATTAATAATGAATAAAAAAATAGGAGTGCTGGTTAGCTACTACAAACAGCATAGTGAACACATTATTGTGGCCAAGATAGACACAAAGCCCATGCCTACTACAGTAGTACAAGTTTATATACCAACTAGCTCTGCAGATGATGAAGAAATTGATGAAATGTATGACGAGATAAAAGAAATTATTCAGGTAGTGAAGGGAGACGAAAATTTAATAGTCATGGGTGACTGGAATTCGTCAGTAGGAAAAGGGAGAGAAGGAAACATAGTAGGTGAATATGGATTGGGGGGAAGAAATGAAAGAGGAAGCCGCCTTGTAGAATTTTGCACAGAGTATAACTTAATCATAGCTAACACTTGGTTCAAGAATCATAAAAGAAGGTTGTGTACCTGGAAGAATCCTGGAGATACTAAAAGGTATCAGATAGATTATATAATGGTAAGACAGAGATTTAGGAACCAGGTTTTAAATTGTCAGACATTTCCAGGGGCAGATGTGGATTCTGACCACAATCTATTGGTTATGAACTGCAGATTGAAACTGAAGAAACTGCAAAAAGGTGGGAATTTAAGGAGATGGGACCTGGATAAACTGAAAGAACCAGAGGTTGTAGAGAGTTTCAGGGAGAGCATAAGGGAACAATTGACAGGAATGGGGGAAAGAAATACAGTAGAAGAAGAATGGGTAGCTCTGAGGGATGAAGTAGTGAAGGCAGCAGAGGATCAAGTAGGTAAAAAGACGAGGGCTAATAGAAATCCTTGGGTAACAGAAGAAATATTGAATTTAATTGATGAAAGGAGAAAATATAAAAATGCAGTAAATGAAGCAGGCAAAAAGGAATACAAACGTCTCAAAAATGAGATCGACAGGAAGTGCAAACTGGCTAAGCAGGGATGGCTAGAGGACAAATGTAAGGATGTAGAGGCTTGTCTCACTAGGGGAAAGATAGATACTGCCTACAGGAAAATTAAAGAGACCTTTGGAGACAAGAGAACCACTTGTATGAATATCAAGAGCTCAGACGGCAACCCAGTTCTAAGCAAAGAAGGGAAGGCAGGAAGGTGGAAGGAGTATATAGAGGGTTTATACAAGGGCGATGTACTTGAGGACAATATTATGGAAATAGAAGAGGATGTAGATGAAGATGAAATGGGAGATAAGATACTGCGTGAAATGTTTGAACGAGCACTGAAAGACCTGAGTCGAAACAAGTCCCCGGGAGTAGACAACATTCCATTAGAACTACTGATGGCCTTGGGAGAGCCAGTCGTGACAAAACTCTACTATCTGGTGAGCAAGATGTATGAGACAGGCGAAATAACCACAGACTTCAAGAAGAATATAATAAATCCAATCCCAAAGAAAGCAGGTGTTGACAGATGTGAAAATTACCGAACTATCAGTTTAATAAGTCACAGCTGCAAAATACTAACGCGAATTCTTTACAGACGAATGGAAAAACTGGTAGAAGCGGACCTCGGGGAAGATCAGTTTGGATTCCGTAGAAATGTTGGAACACGTGAGGCAATACTGACCTTACGACTTATCTTAGAAGATAGATTAGGAAAAGGCAAACCTACGTTTCTAGCATTTGTAGACTTAGAGAAAGCTTTTGACAACGTTAACTGGAATACTCTCCTTCAAATTTTGAAGGTGGCAGGGTAAAATACAGGGAGCGAAAGGCTATTTACAATTTGTACAGAAACCAGATGGCAGTTATAAGAGTCGAGGGGCATGAAAGGGAAGCAGTGGTTGGGAAGGGAGTGAGACAGGGTTGTAGCCTCTCCCCGATGTTATTCGATCTGTATATTGAGCAAGCAGTAAAGGAAACAAAAGAAAAATTCGGAGTTGTTATTAAAATTCATGGAGAAGAAGTAAAAACTTTGAGGTTCGCCGATGACATTGTAATTCTGTCAGAGACAGCAAAGGACTTGGAAGAGCAGTTGAACGGAATGGACAGTGTCTTGAAAGGAGGATATAAGATGAACATCAACAAAAGCAAAACGAGGATAATGGAATGTAGTCAAATTAAATCGGGTGATGCTGAGGGGATTAGATTAGAAAATGAGACACTTAAAGAAGTCAAGGAGTTTTGCTATTTAGGGAGCAAAATAACTGATGACGGTCGAAGTAGACTGGCAATGGCAAGGAAATCGTTTCTGAAGAAGAGAAATTTGTTAACATCGAGTATAGATTTAAGTGTCAGGAAATCGTTTCTGAAAGTATTTGTATGGAGTGTAGCCATGTATGGAAGTGAAACATGGACGATAACCAGTTTGGACAAGAAGAGAATAGAAGCTTTCGAAATGTGGTGCTACAGAAGAATGCTGAAGATAAGGTGGGTAGTTCACGTAACTAATGAGGAGGTATTGAATAGGATTGGGGAGAAGAGAAGTTTGTGGCACAACTTGACTAGAAGAAGGGATCGGTTGGTAGGACATGTTTTAAGGCATCAAGGGGTCACAAATTTAGCGTTGGAGGGCAGCGTGGAGGGTAAAAATCGTAGAGGGAGACCAAGAGATGAATACACTAAGCAGATTCAGAAGGATGTAGGTTGCAGTAGGTACTGGGAGATGAAGAAGCTTGCACAGGATAGAGTAGCATGGAGAGCTGCATCAAACCAGTCTCAGAACTGAAGACCACAACAACAACAACAACAAGTTTGAAATGTTAGTTGGAGTCCATTTACCCTTCAAATGGTTCAAATGGCTCTGAGCACTATGCGACTTAACTTCTGAGGTCATCAGTCGCCTGCTGCAGCTACGGCGGGTGCGTACGTTTCTTCCAGCAGCCTGGTGAGCTACGATTTGGAAAAAAAATTTAATATTATCAGTGCAGCGCCAAAATTTTTACATTGTTTCTTTATGTGTATTCTTCCTGTACAAAAAATTTCAGAGCGGGTTGCGACAAGTTGAGCTGACAGTTCCGTCGTAAGAAAGCAGCTATAACATTGCTCCTGTACAATCTGTTATTGGCAGTCTATGGTGCTCTTTTCCTATTCGTTCGTTATCTGGACTTTTTTTAACGTGCTGTCGTGTACTTAACATTGTTAACACTAGATTCCACTTGAAAACATAACAAATTAAAAAATAAATAATATTGTAAGGGTCGCCCCGAAAGTAAAGACAGTTTCCTTTTCCTAGGAGTCTTATTCAAGATAATGAAAGAGAAATTAAATTCACAAGATATTTTGATATCTTAACACTTTTTCTACGTTGCCATTCAAATCAGAACATATGACATAGTGCTCCCCAAGCTTTCCCGTACCTCCTGCACAGTGAGCTACTGCCAAGTGGCTGAACAAGTCACAAACGTCCTCTTTCACATTGTTTTCAATTCCATAGTGCTTTCTGCCCAAGATATCTTTCCACTTGAGAAAGAGATTAATAACCACTCTGGTCCTAGTCGCTGCTATACAGTGAAGGCTTTGCCAACAGAGCACAATGAGGACGAGCGTTATCGTGAAGGTGCATAATGACACTGAAGAATAGTTGGTGACAAGTCTGACAGCAGTCCGCTGCAATTACGATCTTTCCTTAGCCATAAAGTTGATCTGAAAAGCCTATGACCGTAATATTTTTGGTGTTCAGATTTTGCTTTGGTTGATGCGATTCCATTGAATGACACTGTCTCTTCTAAGCTTGCATGAAATTCATGTCTCGTCGCCAGCATCTGAGTGGCTTAAAAACTCCCTCCTGGCCACCGTTGTCGTTCAGAATGAGAAAATTCAGTGCCACCACCAATCGTTGTTTTATGCGTGTTTTCGTCAAAAGTCCAGAAACCTGCGTGCCACTACAGCTGAACTAAACACTGACAGTTTAAAGAAGAACGGATCTTTAAATTTCAGGGAAGCGGAGCTTTAGTCCGTCAACAGTGAAACGTCTATCCTGTTGAATTTTCTCTTCAGGCCTTGATTTGAATTTGTCAGTCGCATCTGAGAGTTCTTCAACGTCATGAAACCTGATAAGCGGCTTCCAAACTAGAGTTTCGTTCATGATATTTCCCTAAAATTCCGTTTATTTGTCTGTAAATTTCACTAGGGAAACACGTTACTGACTTTCTCAGTTTTTGAAGCTCTTTATCTTGCGTAAATCATCCAATATTCTGAAATTGTGATCATTCGCTTACTTGTACATGTGCACCACATCTAGCGATTTCCGTCCCATTTGGATCATTCCTTGGTGTTGCGCTCATTTTTTTCCGTCTTATAGTGTACGTGAAACAGTACACTATCGATGCAATAACATCCGCTAAACATCCACGTGGTAGTCTCACAATCGCTATCTAGGGCAGTATCTATGCAACGTCGTAATGCGGCATTCTTCTCTCAGCCGCTCCTCGTGAGCTCCGTGACTGTTGAATAGTGAATTGGATAATGAAGGATCTAACATAAGGCCACTGATATTTAGGAACGCGACCGTTAATTTATCAGTTTATTTTGACATGGAACGTCCCGCAAATAAAATCGAAGCACAACAGTCTCTGCACCACGAGGTAATGTCAAATTTGTCCAAAAAATTGGAAACTTATGGTAATGTCTTATGGGACCAAGCTGCTTAATCTGACTTAAAGTAACTTACGCTAAGGACGACACACACACACACACACACACACACACACACACACACATGCCCGAGGGAGGACTCGAATCTCCGACGGGGGAAGCCGCGCGGACCCTGACGAGATGCCTGAGACGGCTCTGCTATCCTGCGCGGCTCAAATTTCTCACACTAACGTCTAAGTCACGTGCTTGTTTCCGACACATGTGCACGACTTTATTTGGTATTCGGTTGTCTAATGCTGTGCTGAAATACTGATCCAATTTTTTGAATAACATTGCGGCTCACAACTACGTACTACGAACACAGCCGGGTATGTCTATAGAGCCCATTGTTGATCGTCAGTGAAATACAAGGGGCCATCAAAAAGTTTCCCTTTGAGGTGGTTGCCTCATCGTATATGCAACGTAGCGCAGCTCCGATATGCATATATAACCACTGACATGAAAGTAAGGGAGTAGTGTGGTATTCGTGTCTTTCCGACACGTCGGAGGTTCCAGTCCTCCCCAGGGCATGGGTGTGTGCGTTGTCCTTGGTGTAAGTTTGTTTAAGTTAGGTCAAGTAGTGTATAGGCTTAGCGACCGATGACCTCAACAGTTTGGTCCCATAAGACCTTACCACTAATTTCCAATTTTCTTTCCGACATGCGTGCTATAAATGTAGAGCCATGAACTACGACGACGTTATTACCAAATGTGTCCGAACAGGACCAGCGTGCTCTTATTCTTTTCTTGGCTGCCAAATCACAAACACCGGTAGGCTGAACAGAGGATGAAGACTGTATATGGGGCAGCACGTCTGTTGATAACAACCGTTGTGGAAATGGTCCACCAAGTTCCATGCTGGGCACGACTGCACATAGGTCGCCCCCATATCGCAAATGTTGTAACGAAGAAGTTACGCGAAATCGAGTGGGAGACCCAGCCCCTATTGTCCAGATCTCTGCTCATGCGAATATTACACCTTCGGTCCCTTAAAAAAGGCTTTGAAAGATCGACGATTCCGGTCGAACGAGGTTGAACAACAGGCAGTCACGAACTCCTTCGTACAGCAGAAAACAGTGTTTTACCAAACGGGTTGTAGCGTCGCAAGTTGTTCCGAGGGAACCTTTGTTTTAGGATAGCTTGCTGCATGTAACTTCGGGGGCCGACATCTAGCGACCCACCCGAGAGACACACATGCACCTGGCACTGCCTGCCGTGGAACAATTATTCAATGTCTCTTACTGAACGCGTGCATTCACCACATATAAAAACCTAAATAAGTGACTGTGCGGCTGATCACGGCGGAGGTTCGAGTCCTCCCTCGGGCATGGGTGTGAGTTTGTCCTTAGGATAATTTAGGTTAAGTAGTGTGTAAGCTTAGGGACTGATGACCTTAGCAGTTAAGTCCCATAAGATTTCACACACACACATTTCAACATTTAAATAAGCGATATTTAATATTATTAAATCATTTTCAAAATCGGTACACTACCTTCGTTGTTCAGGAGAAAATTGTTTAAAAAATTCAACATTGTAACCAGTATAGTTACGGAGATAGAAAAAAATTACTTGAAAAGTCAAAAGCCGACACTTAGGGAATTAAATTCAGTTAGGAACTATAGTAGTTTATCTTTTGGTATCATTTAAAAAAACATAAACAGGACTCTCAGTGTGCAGGATTAATTAATTGAGATTTTCATATTAAAACTTTAATTACTTTTCGTTTTCGTAATATAAAAATCGGGCAACATTATTATATGTGTCTAATATTGTTGTGGGAGTAAATGTGAGTAAATGAGAGTGTGTACGTGGGACATTCGTCAAATTTTAATGTTACATTATATACCACTTAAGTAACCTGCAAGGGTTACACAAGCCTGTCGTGGGAAAATGATCCTACGGTATTTACCCACTTTGCTGAAGACGTAAGTCTGGGTGTGATTGCTATTGTAACAGAGCAGCCAGAAAGTCATTGTAGTTTTTGTTGTGGTCTTCAGTCCTGAGATTGGTTTGATGCAGCTCTCCATGCTACTCAGTCCTGTGCAAGCTTCTTCATCTCCCAGTACCTACTGCAACCTACGTCCTTCTGAATCTGCTTAGTGTATTGATCTCTTGGTTTCCCGCTACGATTTTTACCCTCAACGCTGCCCTCCAACGCTAAATTTGTGATCCCTTGATGCCTCAAAACATGTCCTACCAACCGATCCCTTCTTCTAGTCAAGTTGTGCCACAAACTTCTCTTCTCCCCAATCCTATTCAATACCTCCTCATTAGTTATGTGATCTACCCAACTTATCTTCAGCATTCTTCTGTAGCACCACATTTCGAAAGCTTCTATTCTCTTCTTGTCCAAACTGGTTATCGTCCATGTTTCACTTCCATACATGGCTACACTCCATACAAATACTTTCAGAAACGACTTCCTGACACTTAAATCTATACTCGATGTTAACAAATTTCTCTTCTTCAGAAACGATTTCCTTGCCATTGCCAGTCTACATTTTATATCCTCTCTACTTCGACCACAATCAGTTATTTTACTCCCTAAATAGCAAAACTCCTTTACTTCTTTAAGTGTCTCATTTTCTAATCTAATCCCCTCAGCATCACCCGATTTAATTTGACTACATTCCATTATCCTCGTTTTGCTTTTGTTGATGTTCATCTTATATCCTCCTTTAAAAACCCTGTCCATTCCGTTCAACTGCTCTTCCAAGTCCTTTGCTGTCTCTGACAGAATTACAATGTCATCGGCGAACCTCAAAGTTTTTACTTCTTCTCCATGAATTTTAATACCTACTCCGAATTTTTCTTTTGTTTCCTTTATTGCTTGCTCAATATACAGATTGAATAACATCGGGGAGAGGCTACAACCTTATCTCACTCCTTTCCCAACCACTGCTTCCCTTTCATGCCCCTCGACTCTTATAACTGCCATCTGGTTTCTGTACAAATTGTAAATAGCCTTTCGCTCCCTGTATTTTACCCCTGCCACCTTCAGAATTTGGAAGAGAGTATTCCAGTTAACGTTGTCAAAAGCGTTCTCTAAGTCTACAAATGCGTAGGTTTTCCTTTTCTTAATCTTTCTTCTAAGATAAGTCGTAAGGTTAGTATTGCCTCACGTGTTCCAACATTTCTACGGAATCCAGACTGATCTTCCCCGAGGTCCGCTTCTACCAGTTTTTTCATTCGTCTGTAAAGAATTCGCGTTAGTATTTTGCAGCTGTGACTTATTAAACTGATAGTTCGGTAATTTTCACATCTGTCAACACCTGCTTTCTTTGGTATTGGATTTATTATATTCTTCTTGAAGTCTGTGGGTATTTCGCCTGTCTCATACATCTTGTTCACCAGATGGTATAGTTTTGTCATGACTGGCTCTCCCAAGGCCATCAGTAGTTCTAATGGAATGTTGTCTACTCCCGGGGCCTTGTTTCGACTCAGGTCTTTCAGTGCTCTGTCAAACCCTTCACGCAGTATCTTATCTCCCATTTCATCTTCATCTACATCCTTTTCCATTTCCATAATACTGTCCTCTAGTCCATAGCCCTTGTATAAACCCTCTATATACTCCTTCCACCTTTCTGCCTTCCCTTCTTTGCTTAGAACTGGGTTGCCATCTGAGCTCTTGATATTCATACAAGTGGTTCTCTTGTCTCCAAAGGTCTCTTTAATTTTCCTGTAGGCAGTATCTATCTTTCCCCTAGTGAGACAAGCCTCTACATCCTTACATTTGTCCTCTAGCCATCCCTGCTTAGCCAGTTTGCACTTCCTGTCGATCTCATTTTTGAGACGTTTGTATTCCTTTTTGCCTGCTTCATTTACTGCATTTTTATATTTTCTCCTTTCATCAATTAAGTTCAATATTTCTTCTGTTACCCAAGGATTTCTATTAGCCCTCGTCTTTTTACCTACTTGATCCTCTGCTGCCTTCACTACTTCATCCCTCAGAGCTACCCATTCTTCTTCTACTGTATTTCTTTCCCCCATTCCTGTCAATTGTTCCCTTATGCTCTCCCTGAAACTCTCTACAACCTCTGGTTCTTTCAGTTTATCCAGGTCCCATCTCCTTAAATTCCCACCTTTTTGCAGTTTCTTCAGTTTCAATCTGCAGTTCATAACCAATAGATTGTGGTCAGAATCCACATCTGCCCCTGGAAATGTCTTACAATTTAAAACCTGGTTCCTAAATCTCTGTCTTACCATTATATAATCTATCTGATACCTTTTAGTATCTCCAGGATTCTTCCAGGTATACAACCTTCTTTTATGATTCTTGAACCAAGTGTTAGCTATGATTAAGTTATGCTCTGTGCAAAATTCTACAAGGCGGCTTCCTCTTTCATTTCTTCCACCCAATCCATATTCACCTACTATGTTTCCTTCTCTGCCTTTTCCTACTGACGAATTCCAGTCACCCATGACTATTAAATTTTCGTCTCCCTTCACTACCTGAATAATTTCTTTTATCTCGTCATACATTTCATCAATTTCTTCATCATCTGCAGAGCTAGTTGGTATATAAACTTGTACTACTGTAGTAGGCATGGGCTTTGTGTCTATCTTGGCCACAATAATGCGTTCACTATGCTGTTTGTAGTAGCTAACCTGCACTCCTATTTTTTTTATTCATTATTAAACCTACTCCTGCATTACCCCTATTTGATTTTGTATTTATAACCCTGTAATCACCTGACCAAAAGTCTTGTTCCTCCTGCCACCGAACTTCACTAATTCCCACTATATCTAACTTTAACCTATCCATTTCCCTTTTTAAATTTTCTAACCTACCTGCCCGATTAAGGGATCTGACATTCCACGCTCCGATCCGTAGAATGCCAGTTTTCTTTCTCCTGATAACGACGTCCTCTTGAGTAGTCCCCGCCCGGAGATCCGAATGGGGGACTATTTTACCTCCGGAATATTTTACCCAAGAGGACGCCATCATCATTTAATCATACAGTAAAGCTGCATGTCCTCGGGAAAAATTACGGCTGTAGTTTCCCCTTGCTTTGAGCCGTTCGCAGTACCAGCACAGCAAGGCCGTTTTGGTTAATGTTACAAGGCCAGATCAGTCAATCATCCAGACTGTTGCCCCTGCAACTACTGAAAAGGCTGCTGCCCCTCTTCAGGAACCACATGTTCGTCTGGCCTCTCAACAGATACCCCTCCGTTGTGGTTGCACCTACGGTACGGCCATCTGTATCGCTGAGGCACGCAAGCCTCCCCACCAACGGCAAGGTGTATGGTTCATGGGGGAAGCAGAAAGTCATCTGGAGTAAAATCCGTATCTAAAGAATATTTCCAGAATTGCTGACTTTTCGTTTTCGATAATTAAACGTTACTTTAATAATTGTATGTCAGATTGAAGCAAATGCGTCTTTGTGTAAGCATTGGTGCAGACCAGTTTTGGCGCGAGTACGATCATGAGCGAGCATTCTGATTGGCAGTGAGTATGGTCAGCCAATCAGAATTGAGACGGTTCCCAGCTCGTTAACTGCTATTTATACTGGCAGTGAGGCTGGAAGAAGAGTCGCTCGCTAGATTTGAACGCAGACGGTCATATTACTAATGCCAGTCAAAATAATGTGTAAGATGAAGAATTAGTTAGTGTTTGAGTTATTGGTGAGTGAGTCGATAGAAGTTGTTGTTGAGGACTGCTTGGCAAAATTTCAGAGATTTTGACTAAATCTGTTAGACAGATATTCACCTGTGAAATATTGGTATTCATAATAACTGTGTGGCATGTTTCAGTGTTTAACCACTGAGCATTTTTTGTCGAGCAGTTTCTTTCTTAGAAATCCACAAGAAGGACCGAATGTAATAACTGATATTAGTGGTGAGATTAGTGACTGTGAAAACGTTATTTAATTCGGGTCGGGTGTGGACAGATTTATGGCTGCTGAGCCTGTGAAATGTGTGTATTAATTGTGAACTGGAAGGAAATAGCCAATAGTTTAAATGTGGACCGAATAGTACCTTTTCTTTGGCTATCAAGGGCAAAATAAACATTTTTGTATGGAAATTTCGAACATTATTTTCCAGAATTCAATCCATTTCCTTACCGCTTGATAAAATTTTTAATACTGTATTTCTACAGAAATATCTTTCGAAACTAGAGTTGTTCGGCCTCAGTAATTGTCGATATCAGGTGGTTTTTCATCGACGCTGCTTTCACATCATCTTGTAAGTATCTACGTTGCCGAGTGAAGGGACATTGAGCAGACGCCGTTCTGACGTACTGAATTTTAATTTGCAGCTTGCTTCACACATTGCGAGCAAAATTATAAAACCCCTCCACGCCGCAGGGTATCTTCTTCTGGTGCGTTGGTGGGATGATTGCCTCACTGCTCATGGTGGTTTTTACTTGGACTGAACGGTCTTCGAAGGAAAACTTTTTGCTCGCCCCTTGTACATTTCTTGCCCGTTCAACAAATACATACTGTTGGACTGCTGTTCCGCACCTAGCATACGTAGCCAGCCAGACTCTATATAATACATAAATGCAAGACGCAAGCAATGGAGAGTTGTGTGTTGAAAACTAGTAGGACATATGTGTATACGAATAAACTGATACAGCAACGGACTATAGGGGTAAACGTAATTAGGATATAATGAAAATCACTAAATGTGGCGAAGATTGTGTTTGTCAAATGGACAAAAAAACCCTTTGACGCCTACCATTACATAATAAAGAATGAAGCGATCACGCAGTAGGAGGTGGCAAGATGATGATGATGTTTGATATGTGGGCCGCTCAACTGCGCCGTCATCAGTGCCTGTACGAAGTTCCAGTTTTATGTACTCCAATTTTTTCACAATCCAATCTAGCCATTGTAACAATTGATAATGATTATAATGAAGATAACACAAACACCTAGTCCCTGTGCAGAGAAAATCCTCATCCTGGACGGGAATCAAACCCTGGACCCCGGGACCCAGAGGCAGCGACGCTAGAAACTTTTTTTTTTCTTTTAAATCTCATTTTGTTCGTTATGGCTCGTTACATTTTTTCGGGGCGGACATTCCACTTCAAATTCCTCGTTGATCCGTTCACTCAGTATTTTTATTAAATAGGGCAGCTAACCCTATGACCGAACACGTTGAGCTACCGTGCCGGCTATACATCATTGACGATTACAATGTCTGTGTTTATACAGTGTCGGTATCTTCACATTAAAATGTCCATAAGACATGCGTGCGTGCCTGAAGGAACAGACTCTGTTCATAAGAATGTTACGAAATGATCTTAAATCCGCATATGCAAAATTCGAATCCATTTCGTAATACTTACCACACTTGGCATTGTCATAAAAGTGTTTTTCGGTGAGACATGCGTGTATGTCTGAAGAAAATTTTAATATGAAGATACAGCACTGTCTAAATATAGAGATTGTAACCATCAATGTTGTGTCCAAGCCTGGACGGGCTAAAGTAACGACAAAATATTTGTCTCTCCCTGTGCGGGAATCACGAAACATGTGAGTTTAAGGGTTATGATCTCAGTGAAATGCAGAATTTTGGGTAGATCCTGCAGGCACACTTGTCTAGCTGTAGTTGAGGTCATCTTACGACACGCTAGCGGCACGGCCGGCCGTTGTGGCTGAGCGGTTCCAGTCGCTTCAGTCGGGAACCGCGGTGCTGCTTCGGTCTCAGGTTCGAATCCTGCCTCTGGCGTGGACGTATGTGATGTCCTTAGGTTAGTTAGGTTTAAGTAGTTCTAAATGTAGGAGACTGATGACCTCAGATGTTAAGTCCCATAATGCTTAGAGCCATTTTTTGAAGTGCACCGCCGAATTATCGACATCTGTAAGTGCCTTATCTGAAGGGGTCGCAAGCGGCACCGAAGAGAGGGCGTCCTGTGACTGCCATTTGAACCATTTGAGCTAGCGGCACGGACGTCTTGTTTACGCCCTCGCCACGCAGCTCGCTCGCGGAGTTGTTTACGTCGTTCTGCCGTCTTAGCGTGCTATATTTCCTTCTAAAGATAATGGCTTATGCCCACAGAAAATCAACACTGAAGATTAGCTTTGCACCTGACCGAAAGCACTTGAAATCGAACAGTTTATCAGAGATGAAGATTGATTGCAACGATCTTGTTGGCATCCACCTGTCTACAGTGAGCAGTGTGGTATACGTGAAAATGGTGAACGAAGACATATGTGACAAAATTATAAGTGAACTCTAAGTGGTCTTAGGTTCCGCCACTCTGATGGACACATCGGTGACTTAACTGTGGAACATGTGGAAATAGGACTGCGGACGTTCCGTATAGCTGAACTCCCTTTCGAGGTGCCCTAGGAGGTAGTGGTCTATGCATTCCACCCATATGGAAAGGTGATTAGTCATACAGCTGATGGTTCAAACGGCTCTGAGCACTATGCGACTTCACTTATGAGGTCATCAGTCGCCTAGAACTTAGAACTAATTAAACCTAACTAACCTAAGGACATCACACACATCCATGCCCGAGGCAGCATTCGAACCTGCGACCGTAGCGGTCGCTCGGCTCCAGACTGTAGCGCCTAGAACCGCACGGCCACTCCGGCCGGCAGTCATACAGGTGAAAAGTGGGTTCAATTCACTACATACCCGGTTCTCAATAGAGTACGACAGATCCGCATAGAGCTAACCAAACATGTGTCTTCCTACTTATATATTGCTGGCTGCCGTGCAATCACAATTTATGATGGCCAGCCGAAGACATGCTCGGGATGTGGCAAGGGACACCTCCGTTCCAGCTGTCGGCAACGCAGAATCTCACAGTTACCGCCTGGCGACCTGCCGGCCACGACCGCTCCGACGACGCTACCGCTAACGTTTGTCGAAGTTCTCCATAACTACACCCGGCCGCTATCGCCACTAGCTCCTACTACTGCCACATCTTCGTCTCCGGTAATGCCTCAGGCTGTTGCGGACAGACCGACGCCCTTGCCTCCTCCTCCCGACATGAGTAGTGGTGAGCAATCTCTAATGCAGGGGAAGACCCTTGATTCCATGGTTGTGACTAGTGATGTTTTTGTGCCTAACCATCCAGATCCCCAGGCGTCTTCGGCACTGGAGATCAAGTGGGCAAGCAACGGTCGCCGAAGAGACGTCGGAAACAGCGGATCGCCCCGTCTGACACCTGCACTACGCAATCTCAGGACGATGAGGTTCACAACTATCAAGATGTTCCCCCGATGAACGATTCCGAGGTGGAAGCACCAGTCTGCTCTCCGTCCGAGATACAATCACCTTCGTCTGCACCAGGCGCTGTACCTATCGACGTTGAAAAGCAGCTGAGCCAGCACCACTCTTCCACCGCCGACATGACTCCTCCTTCGGACTCCACAGGTACTCCACTGCACGCACACCATCCACGCCCCTTTGCGTGGTCTTACGATGTAGACGACGAAATACCCACCGTTGTGACAGCAGCGAATACTGCTGCTCCAACGCATGACTGCTAATCTACAGGGTTACTGGATGGGGAAGTGCAGCCTGGGACAACGCTACTGTTCGCTGCTACTCTTCGTGCATCCATGACGTCCATAACTTGTCGCGAAATTGAAGTAGATACTTCCTGTGAGTTAGTATGGGCAGAGGCTATTGTTGGCAACCGGAATAAAATAATAATTGGATCCTTTACTGACCTCCAATTTCAGATGATACAGTTGCTGAAAGGTTCAAAGAAAGCTTGAGTCTGATTTCAAACATGTACCCTACTCATACGATAATAGTTGATGGTGACTTTAATTTACCCTCGACATGTTGGCAAAAATACATGTTTAATTCCGGAGGTACGCATGAAAGATCATCCGAAATTGTGCTAAACGCATTCTCTGAATATTATTCCGAGCAGTTACTTCATGAGCCCACGCGAATAGTAAACGGTTGTGAAAACACACTTGACCTCTTAGCAACAAATAATCCTGAGATAATAACGAGCATCAAAACGGATACAGGGATTAGTGAACACAGGGTTGTCGTAGCGAGATTGTATACTGTAAACCCCAAATCCTCGAAAATAAGCGAAAAATATACCTATCCAATAAATCAGATAAAAATTCACTTGACGCCTTCACGAGAGACAATCTTCACTCATTCCACACGACGGAGCTGATCCTGCTTGGTACACAAAACGGGTTAGGACACTGTTGCAGAAACAACGAAACACACATGCCAAATGTAAAGAGATACAAAATCCCCAAGATTGGCAAACTTTTACAGAAGCTCAAAATTTAGCGCGGACTTCAATGCGAGATGCCTATAACAGTTTCCACAACGTAGCCTTGCCTCAAAACCTGGCAGAAAATCCAATGAGATTCTGGTCGTATGTGAAGTATGTTAGCGGCAGGAAACAATCAATGCCTTCTCTGCACGATATCAATGGAGATACTATCGAAGACAATGCTGCCAAAGCAGAGTAACTAAACAAAGCCATCCCAAATGCCTTCACAAAAGAAGACGAAGTAAATATTCCAGAATTCGAATCGAGAACAGCTGCTAACGTGGGTAACGTAGAAGTAAATATATTAGGAGTAGCAAGTCTTCTGGTCCAGGCAGTATACCAATTAGGTTCCTTTCGGCGTGTGGTGATGCATTAGCTCCATACTTAATAATCATTTACAACCGTTCGCTTGGTGAAAGATCCATACCCAAAGACTGGAAAGTTGCCCAGGTCACACCAATATTCAAGAAAGGTAGTAGGAGTAATCCACTAACTCACAGGCCCATATCGTTAACGTCGATATGCAGCAGGATTTTAGAACATATATTGTGTTCGAACATTATGAATTACCTCGAATAAAACGGTCTATTGACACACAGTCAACATGGGGTTTAGAAAAAATAGTTCCTGTGAAACACAACTAGCTCTTTATTCACGCGAAGTGTTGAGTGCTATTGAAAAGGGATTTCAGATCGATTCTGTATTTCTGGATTTCCTGAAGGCTTTTGACACTGTACCACACAATCGGCTCTTAGTGAAATTGCGTGCTTATGGAACATCGTCTCAGTTATGTGACTGGATTTGTGATTTCCTGTCAGAGAGGTCACAGTTCGTAGTAACTGTCATCGAGTAAAACAGAAGTGATTTCTGGCGTTCCCCAAGGTAGTGATATAGGCCCTTTGCTGTTCCTTATCTACATTAACGTTTTTGGAGACAATCTGAGCAGCCGTTTTCGGTTGTTTGCAGATGACGCTGTCGTTTATCGACTAATAAAGTCATCAGAAGACCAAAAGAAACTGAAAAACGATTTAGAAAATATATTTGAATGGTGCGAAAAGTGGCAATTGACCCTAAATAACGAAAAATGTGAGGTCATACACATGAGCGCTAAAAGGAACTCGTTAAACTTCGGTTACCCGATAAATCAGTCTAGTCTAAAAGCCGTAAATTCAACTAAATACCTAAGTATAACAATTACGAACAACTTAAATTGGAACGAACACTTAGAAAATTTTGTGGGGAAGGCTCACCCAAGTCTGCGATTTATTGGCAGGACACTTAGAAAATGTAACAGACCTGCTAAGGAACTGCCTACATTACGCTTGTCCGTCCTCATTTAGAATACTGCTACGCGGTGTGGGATCCTTACCAGATAGGACTAAAGGAGTACATCGAAAAAGTTCAAAGAAAGGCAGCACGTTTTGTATTATCGCGAAATATGGGAGAGAGTGTCACACAAATGATACGGGATTTGAGCTGGACAGCGTTAAAAGAAAGGCGTTTTTCGTTGCGACGGAACCTTCTCACGAAATTCCAGTCACCATCTTTCTCCTCCGAATACGAAAATATTTTGTTGACGCCGACCTACATATGGAGGAACGATCACCAAGATAAAATAAGGGAAATCACAGCTCGTACGGAAAGATATAGGTGTTCATTCTTTCCGCTCTATACGAGATTATAATAATAGAGAATTGTGAAGTTGGTACGATGAACCCTCTGCCAGGCACTTCAATGTGATTTGCAGAGTATCCATGTAGATGTAGATGTAGATGTAGATGAGCGTCCCAGTAGTCCCAGTTGTGCGACAAGCTTACAGGACTGGCTCCATCAATGTCAACACCCTGGCAAACTACAATTGCTTCGTGAAATGTTGAGGGCGTCGGACCACGATGTTGCCTTTCTGACGACGTTTCCTAATACGTATGGCTATGTTTCTTACCTCACACCGTGTGCTCACGGTGGCAGTGGGACAGCTATTCTTTTAAAGGAAGGCATCGAGGTAGACGACGTGTTTTACCTACCATCGGCTAGGGGTCTTGCTGTGACTTTCCACGGTGTACGAATCATCAATGTTTACGTTCCCTCGGTCAAGCGACGGGAACGGTCGCGATTCTATTCAGAACAGGTAGCTCCTTTGTTTGTCGGCCGCTACGACCATATTATTCTTGGCGGCGAGTTCAATTGTGTTTTTATCCCAGAAGGACCAACATCCCCATTTCTGGACTGGAGCTGAAGCTGCTCGTGCATGAACTGAATCTCACCAATACTTGGGACCGCGTGGATGGTGATCGACCTGGATATACGTACGTCTCCAGCCATTCAGCAAGTCGTCTTGACGGTGTCTACGTTTCCGAAGGAACCGTAACTGCCACGCTTGACGCTGAGCTTTGGCCTACCGCCTACTCCAACCATATCGCCTACATTTCCTCTGCTTCGCTCCAGAGGCAAAAGGTGTGGCGCGGTGGAAGCCTGTGGAAGCTGAATGTCGCCCATCTCAAGGATCCGGAATGCAGGCAGGACGTATAGAGATGACGTGGAGCAACTGTATGAGACGCCTTCCAGCGTAACCTTCAACACTCCGGTGGTGGATCGATTGCACCAAGCCTGCTTTACGTCATTCGATGATGAATTACGGTCGCGACGAAGTGCTGTGGCAACGACATACCATGGAATACTATTTCACAATTCTTCGGGAACTCTGAAACCATGCCCCTTATATTCAACGACAGGTTGAAATTCAACGAATTAAGGCGAAGATAGTTTCTCTTATGCGTCACTGCCTTGGCGCAATAGTACGCGCAAGATGTCACGATTGTATACTAGGGGAATCCCCGTCCTTGCATCATATTATCAGAGAAGCAGTGGTGTCGGAGAAAGCTGGTCAATGTGCCCGACATGCCAGATGATCATCGATTGTCGTCCCAGAATGACATCGTAAAAGGCTTTGTGGATCATTACAACGAGTTCCCTGCAGCAGAGGGGACCGGAACATGGCGGTAACGACTGACGTCGTCCGTTACTTGACAGGTACCTTTGACGGGGCTGCTACGGAGATTCTCACAGCGAAAAATTACGGCTGATGACGTCGATGATGCTCTTCATAAGGGTGCGGCAAACAAAGCCCCAGGTCCCGACAGGTTTCCGTTGGAGTTTTACCGCGCATTCCACGACTTCATGGGCTCACGCTGGACTGTCATGTATGAAGAACTGATGAAACCTGACCTTCCCCTCCCACCAGAATTCGTAGAAGGTTAGCTTATCCCGGTCCCCAAGCCATCGGGAAGTCGAGGAGTTTGACATTATCGACCGTTGCCCATGTCAAACTGTGACTAAAAGATTTTTACCCGGATTCTTGCCGCTCGCCTTCGGCCCGTCATCCCTCAAGTCATTTCTCTAGATCAAACATGCTATGGTGGTGACAGTAACATTCAGACGGCACTCAGCGATTACCGTGGCGCCATAGCCGCGACCTTCCGCAATCACGGTGCCTTAGTGACAGTGAACTTTGACCACGCCTTTC
Source organism: Schistocerca nitens (assembly GCF_023898315.1). Taxonomy (NCBI): domain Eukaryota; kingdom Metazoa; phylum Arthropoda; class Insecta; order Orthoptera; family Acrididae; genus Schistocerca; species Schistocerca nitens. The sequence goes on along the minus strand of NC_064621.1, from coordinate 474,137,781 downwards.
AAAGAGTAAGTCATGACTTTCTCGAAAACGTACTCCGACGGATGACCCTTCCATACAGGTTTATACACATCGCCTTGCGGCTCCTCCGAGATGCCACGTCGCGAGCGCTGGTCAATGGCCGTATCAATATCATGCGATACGTCCGTCAACGATGTCCGCTGTCGATGCTCCTTTTCGCCATCGCCCCTGAGCCACTGTTACGTGGTTTGAGGAGACGGTTGACAGGAGTAACAATGAGGGGGCATGCTCTCATCTGCCATGCCTATGCATATGATGTGGTGCTCTTAGTTCTATCGGAGGATACAGTGGGAGAGGCACTGGCATGGATCAACTAGCACGGGACTGCCGCGGGCAGCCGTGTGAACATGACGGAATCTAGTGCTATGTCCGTCGGTAGATGTCAACTGTTTGGGGATCACCTTCAAGCGTGAAATACAGCGCACGATCTCATTTAACTATAAACGCCTTCTTCAAACTATCCGCACGAACGTTCGTGGCAACTTCCTGAGAGCACTGGATACGTTACAAAGGGTGGATTTTGTTAAGACTCATCTAGTCTCGCGACTACCTCACTTAGCAAAGCCAGAGGCAATGGCACACAGACTTCAGGTGGCGTTCGACTACTTTGTAAATGGGGATCTTATCTTCAGAGTCCGCTACGACACGCTGACACTTTGTCCTCGAGATGGCGACCTCGGCCTCGTCAACGTCCAAACGAGAGCAGCAGCCCATAATGTAAGTACGATGGTGAAATCGTGGACCCGCCTCCGAACCGAACTATCGGGAAGCCTGATTAACTGGCCCCTCCCTCTCGAGTGGCACCCGTTGCAGTAGCCCATATTTCTTCCTCTCTGTCACATGTCAGGACTTTTTTCATCGAATACAGTTATGTCCGTGCCGACTTGCCTAATACCAGAAACCCTACGGCACGTGATGTTTACCGCCTAATGATGAGAAATCATACTCGGAATGTTGTGGAATGCCGGTATCCTACGATAGCATGGCCTGTGGTGTGCATCATATCCCTAGACACGAGCGCTCGTACGACCTGGTATCTGGTCGTTAATGGAAAATATATGACACAACTTCGCATACATGCCATAAAAATGACAGATTGGCCCCTGTGTCCTCGTTGTCACACGCTTCATACGGACGAACATCGACTGATGTGTGGGTCTTCTGCAGAGGTGTGGCAGCTGATTCAGAAGATGCTTGCCTTTCTTCTACGTACGGCTCCCCATGCCATTACACCACAATCTGTTCTGTTCCCAGATGAGACTTATTTCCCACGTACAAAGATCAACGCTGTGATCTGGATAAAAGGTCTCTGAGCCTCTTATTTGTTCCATGAAGATGATAGGAGTGTTCTTGATTTTAGGACTTCCCTGCAAGATCACTTCACTTTCCTCGTGCACCATCCGCGATACCGTCAGGACTATGCAAACTTTTTGGGTAGTGCCTTCTTCGATCCCCCCTGCAGCTGTTGTGTCCCAGGTATGAGAAGGTGATTTCAGTTTAATACCAGGACACGATCCAATGTGCCGGCAAAATGCAATGTTCTTCGTGAAGACGTGCCTGGAACATGCCTGACTGCCTTGGGATTCAGTGTGCGTCTACCCACAAGTTGGCGGAACGCGGATGCTATTTTGTTTGTTCTCCCAGGAAAGCGTTTTCTTTCATTTCTTTAATTCCCTTTATATTTTGTTTGTTATTGATGGTAATTAGTCATCATTTCTTTTCACCTGGAGGACATCCTAAGTGATCTCAACAAATATAAAAAAATTAAAATAAATTTATATGATACATGAGCTGAAAAAAATATATTGAAAAAGTGTACTTAATTACATTTTCAAGAAATATTTTTTTATTTTATGAAGAAGTGCCTCATTTATTTCAGAAAACCAGAGATTTTTATTTGTTTTGTCAGTATCTAAGACATTAAAAAAATAAATAGATAAAAAATTTCAAATCCACTCAAATCCCATTACTTCTGTTTAATGAAAAGGTTGGCAGAAAAATAAATAAAAAAGGAAAGACCAACAGTGCCACACGATTTCTTCATTTCTTTTCCAAACTTTGTAAAATGCAGGGTCAGATAAAACAAAAAACAAGCTAGGCTCGTTCCCAGCTGTATGCATTTTCATTTACTTCATGTTTACCTTATGTAACATGCCATATTTGATAATTTCTGAGAAAAAGGCCGGCCTTTGGTGGCCGAGCGGTTCTATGCGCTTCAGTCTGGAACCGCGCGACCGCTACGGTCGCAGGTTCGAATCCTGCCTCGGGTATGGATGTGTGTTCTAGGGGACTGATGACCTCAGATGTTAAGTGCCATAGTGCTCAGAGCCATTTGAACCATTTGATGACAAATGGCTGCTAATCCTGCTGTCGATGGTTCATATGCTTGTGAAATTTGGTTTACTATCGAGTTTTCCCACTTGTGACCTCACTCTGTAATTTCCCTGTTGGAAAAGAAAGAAAAAGGCCAAGCAACAAAAAGTTCAGTCAAAAATATTTAAAATATTCTTTAATTGCTTCTAACAGGCTATTAAAATGGAATCTAACAATAAGGATGATGAATCCTCAGAATTCGAATTGTAAATTAGCAAGTATGGTTCTTTCAAAGTAATACATCTAAAATCTGAACGTGATTGGTCAGAATTAAAATCAGAGGTAAAATTTAATGTTACTGCGGAGCTAGAACCAATTTCTGATGATGATGTAATAGAGGTCGAAAAAGAAAAATTAGAATTAATAGAGTTATCAGATACTAAACCTAACTTCAATATTTCTTAAATTCGTCCAAGTCAGGGAATGTTTGAAACTCGTTTAAAACCGGTGGAAATGCCAAGCGGCAAGGCAGAGGCACCAAATTGGGCGTAATTACTGTTTTTGACCTTGAACAGCATCTTAAGGAACTGAACAGCAAGACTGAATCTAACAGTAAAGAACTGAACAATAAGATGGACTCAAATTGTAAACAGTTGTACAATAAGATTGAATGTACGAGGCCTGTTCAGAAAGTAAGCTCCGATTGATTGCCAAATTGAAACCACAGTGAACATCAGAAATGTTTTACTTGTAACAATTAGCTACACCTTTCAGCTACTTCTCTACGTAGTCGCCGTTCTGACTTAGACTTTTGTCATAGCGTTGTACCAACTTTTCAATAGCCTCATCATAGAAGGCAGCCGCCAGTGCTTTCCGCCAATTCTCCACGCTGGCCTACACCTCGTTGTCTGTGTCAAAATGTTGTCTTCAAAGACAGCGGTTCATGTGACCAGAGATGAAACTCAGGGGGAGACAATTGCGGACTGTATTGTGGGTAATCTCACATTTCCATTTGAAAACGATGCAGGAGCATCTTCATTGCCCCTGCAGAATGCGGCTGAGAATTGTCTTGAAGAAGAAACAGCACGACAGTTATGTAATGTTAGCTGCATAGCTTCAGGCGAAATTTCTCACCAGGCCCTCGTACTTGGCGGCAGACACTATTTTCTAGACATCTTTACGAACTCACTGCGAGCTCAGAAATGAGAAGAGCGACGTGATGCTAACTGGGGTTATACTAGAGACACTACCCAACACATCTGTGCAAAGCTTTATCGGATTTTCATAGTCGTTTCCATTTCGCGATCGATCGGAGCTTACTTTCTGAACGCCCTCGTATTAGTAAAGAACTAAAGGACAGTAATAAAGTATTAAAGGATGAAATGACATCAGGACTGAGTAGTTTAAATTATAAAATTGATTCTAACTACCATGATCTGCAAGTCAAAGTAGGACAGTAGCTAAGCAAATTGTGTGGTGCTTTCAAAACTGAAATTGGTGAAGGTCAGAAAGATTTCAAAGACACAGATAAATTTATGGAATGGAGGTTGTCAGAAGCAATTGCTCTAATCGGTTTGAGGAAGAAACTAATAAAGTAAATGGCTGTGAGAAGGATATTAAGAAAGTAAAATCTGAATCCATGAAATTATGTGATGATGTAGATAAGAAATTATCTGAGAGATTGGAGGCAGTATACAAGTAGAAGAACTAAATACTAGTATTATCAACACAGAAAACAAAATAACCGCCTTTAGCTCTTGTAACACTACTGTACAACATGTTGCTTCACTTGACGTCGCCGCGTGGAGTGGCCGCGTGGTTGGAGGTGCCATGCCACGGATTGCGCCGCCCTTTCCACTGGAGTTCTAGTCCTGTCTCGTGCATGGCTGTGTGTATGTGTGTGTGTGTGTGTGTGTGTTATTTGTAGCATGAATTAGTTTAAGTTAGTTTAAATAGTTCAAAGTCTAGTGACCGATGACCTCAGCAGTTTGGTCCCTTAGGAATTCACACACACTTGACGTCGCTTTCATCGGATGTCGTCAATTTTTACATTTTGATTCGGAAAAATATTCACCCATTACAGTTCTGGAATGATTCTGAGGAGGTTTTGTCAAATGCGCGGTCAGAAAGTGAGAAAATTTCTTTCATAAGAAGTCATTTGTCAGGAGATGCTTTTCGATGCTATCGAAGTGATTAGATGCTAAACTCTTTCTGAATTTGAAACCGCATTTCCTCAGAGTACTGGTCACACAACAAAGAAAACTATGTTTCAAGAGGATTTTTGTGTGATAAAATCTTTTACTCCAGGTCGTGAACCAGTTAAAGAGTTTTCTAGAAAGGGGGTTTCGCGCTTCTCACGTCTGACAGAGAATATGAAACCGAAAGAGGTAATCATGGGACTAGAAGGTAAGCTGTGTTGGTATTGGCAGAAAAGAATGATTTCCTCGTCTAGAGATAATGTGGATTGGTTCATTGAGTGTCTGGAACAAGTGGAAAGAGTAACTGCCGTCGAGGAGCGGGTGTGGAATAATAATAAGTCTTCCAATGGTCATATAAAGAATCGAAATACGGACAGTGGGAACATGAAGTTTAGAAGTATGGAAGATCGCAGTACAGAATCTAATTATCGTGGACAACGTCGTGCTAGAGAAAGAGGAGGTAGACAGCAACCGTGCTTTCGCAGTAACTATTATGACGAAGAAATGTAAAGAATGTACCCTTGAGACAAGACGGAGACACTAGTGCTACTCCATGTGATTCTGAATCGAATTAACTTAACCGGCCGCGTGTGGGAAACTAAATACCGTCTGAGAGGAAACTGGCGCTCACCAGACGGAAACATTAACACAGCCAGTAACTGAAACATAGACCACAGTCACTCAGCGCAAGCAAACAGCTAACAGGGATGATGAAATAGGAGCAGATAGTCCCAGTAACGAGCTAAACAACTCTCATTGTACAACGTTTCGGACACGTCAGAAAAATGGGTCAAGAGGGAAAAAGGAAACGCTACAGATAATAGGGAAGAACAGATTAACGGGTCTGAATCAGACGAGGACGAAGACGAAGTTAAGACTTACGTCTTCGACAACAATGGCAGTTTGAAGGTTAAGGTTCCGGTAGAGGAAGTAGAGTCAGCTTTGCACAGTTTTGTGGAGGAGGAGTTCACAGATGAGTGGGGTAGCAATAATAACGAGGTCAGGGAACCTATTAGGTGTTTTGACTTGCCACAAACTATACAAGCAGAGGAAAGTATTGTGGATCGCAATGTTGCGCAGGGACGCAGTTGCTCAGAGGTCAAGAGCAGTTTAGCTGATATCCAGCAAATTAAAGTAGCTGAAGTAGTAAAGTGCTTTGATTTAAAATTGGTGGGCAGGTAGGAAAAGACAGCTACGGATGTAGAGGTTGATGACCCCGTGAATCTAAGTGTAAATGTACTTGCAACTGAACAAAATTACTTTGGCTGGAAACAGACTGCAAAGGATTTATTAGAAGACTTTCATGAGGAACATGTTAAAACTAACGTCTCAGGAGTAACAGTGCACTGTCTTCCTTATAGTGGTAGTGAAGCAAGTAAGAGGTTTAAAAATACTAGGTGTTACTGGAAGAGTTTCTCGACAAGTACAGCACAAAGCTTTGATACCAATTGATATATATATATATATATATATATATATATATATATATATATATATATATATATATATATATATATATATATATATACTCCTGGAAATGGAAAAAAGAACACATTGACACCGGTGTGTCAGACCCACCATACTTGCTCCGGACACTGCGAGAGGGCTGTACAAGCAATGATCACACGCACGGCACAGCGGACACACCAGGAACCGCGGTGTTGGCCGTCGAATGGCGCTAGCTGCGCAGCATTTGTGCACCGCCGCCGTCAGTGTCAGCCAGTTTGCCGTGGCATACGGAGCTCCATCGCAGTCTTTAACACTGGTAGCATGCCGCGACAGCGTGGACGTGAACCGTATGTGCAGTTGACGGACTTTGAGCGAGGGCGTATAGTGGGCATGCGGGAGGCCGGGTGGACGTACCGCCGAATTGCTCAACACGTGGGGCGTGAGGTCTCCACAGTACATCGATGTTGTCGCCAGTGGTCGGCGGAAGGTGCACGTGCCCGTCGACCTGGGACCGGACCGCAGCGACGCACGGATGCACGCCAAGACCGTAGGATCCTACGCAGTGCCGTAGGGGACCGCACCGCCACTTCCCAGCAAATTAGGGACACTGTTGCTCCTGGGGTATCGGCGAGAACCATTCGCAACCGTCTCCATGAAGCTGGGCTACGGTCCCGCACACCGTTAGGCCGTCTTCCGCTCACGCCCCAACATCGTGCAGCCCGCCTCCAGTGGTGTCGCGACAGGCGTGAATGGAGGGACGAATGGAGACGTGTCGTCTTCAGCGATGAGAGTCGCTTCTGCCTTGGTGCCAATGATGGTCGTATGCGTGTTTGGCGCCGTGCAGGTGAGCGCCACAATCAGGACTGCATACGACCGAGGCACACAGGGCCAACACCCGGCATCATGGTGTGGGGAGCGATCTCCTACACTGGCCGTACACCACTGGTGATCGTCGAGGGGACACTGAATAGTGCACGGTACATCAAAACCGTCATCGAACCCATCGTTCTACCATTCCTAGACCGGCAAGGGAACTTGCTGTTCCAACAGGACAATGCACGTCCGCATGTATCCCGTGCCACCCAACGTGCTCTAGAAGGTGTAAGTCAACTACCCTGGCCAGCAAGATCTCCGGATCTGTCCCCCATTGAGCATGTTTGGGACTGGATGAAGCGTCGTCTCACGCGGTCTGCACGTCCAGCACGAACGCTGGTCCAACTGAGGCGCCAGGTGGAAATGGCATGGCAAGCCGTTCCACAGGACTACATCCAGCATCTCTACGATCGTCTCCATGGGAGAATAGCAGCCTGCATTGCTGCGAAAGGTGGATATGCAGTGTACTAGTGCCGACATTGTGCATGCTCTGTTGCCTGTGTCTATGTGCCTGTGGTTCTGTCAGTGTGATCATGTGATGTATCTGACCCCAGGAATGTGTCAATAAAGTTTCCCCTTCCTGGGACAATGAATTCACGGTGTTCTTATTTCTTTTTCCAGGAGTGTATATATATGGGGAGTCACCTAACGTTACCGCTGGATATATTTCGTAAACCACATCAAATACTGACGAACGGATTCCACAGACCGAACGTGAGGAGAGGGGCTAGTGTAATTGTTTAATACAAACCATACAAAAATGCACGGAAGTATGTTTTTTTAACACAAACCTCCGTTTTTTTAAATGGAACCCAGTTAGTTTTACTAGCACATCTGAACATATAAACAAATACGTAAACAGTGCCGTTTCTTGCATTGTAAAATGTTAATTACATCCGGAGATATTGTAACCTAAAGTTGACGCTTGAGCACCACTCCTCCGCACGTTAGGTGACTCACCCTTTATATAACACAGATCGTTCTTGCTTAATAATGTTTTGGTACAGACCTTTTAGCGGAACATCAGTTGTATGGTAATGAAACATATACTGTGAGAAAAGCGGAACATAAGAGAATGAAGCATTTGAGATGCGATGCTAGAGACGAATGTTGAAAACTAGGTGGACTGATGAGGTAGGGAGTGAGGAGGTACTGCGCAGAATCTGATAGGAAAGGAATACATGGAAAATACTGACAACGAGAAGGTACAGGATGACAGTACATCCGTGAAGATATCTGGGTATGTGCTTCCATGGTACTAGAGGGGGCTGTAGAGGGCAAAAATTTGAGAGGAAGACAGAGATTGGAATACATCCAACAAATAATGGAGGACGTACAACGTGTTGCAAGTGCTACTTTGAGGTGAAGACGTTGGCACAGGAGAGGAATTCGTGGCGGGTCGCATCAAACCAGTTAGGAGGCTGATGACTCAAAAAACAATAAAGAAAAAAAAAGCAGGTGTTCCGTTTTTTCTCTGATGATGTCGAGCAAGTCGCCCACCAAAAACGCTATTGGTAAAAATAGGAAGCGAACTCACGAGGACTGTACATTCTCCTGGACTGCTTAGATTTCACGGAAGTAACTCTTTGTGTACCGCCCGTAATATTGGCAAAACCGCCTGGCAAGTGGAGAGATTACTATCCACATTTAATTGACTTTTGATGATTAAAAGTCAGGGCGATAGACAATTTTACCTAGAACATTACGTTGAAATTGCCTCTGAACTGTTAATTGCCCCGTTTCCAATACGGACATAGTTATTATTAGCAGCAATATCATTATGTTTTGGGTATGTGAAACGTTACTGAATATATCAGGCAGTAAAAATTCAAAACTTTTATTTATAGTCATTGTTCCTAATCTAGCTGAGTAAATAGCACGTAGGAACATTTTCTTTAAGTATAATGTGGAATTGCAGACACGAAATTTTGGTCAGTATGTTCTCCACCGCTTTCTGGCTGACGGCAAAAATAGTTTTCAAACTCTTGTAAATGGCATAGACTATTTACCAGCCGCCCCACAAGGTGAAGTAGCAATTGAAACACGGTTTTCAGTAGTCAAGTATTTATTTCTGTATGTTCAGTAACATTCAGCCCCCGAAAATAATGGCAGTGTTGACCTGCTGATTTCCAGTTACACCGTCTGGCAGTCTAGTATTTTTCGCCGGTTAGATTTAACAAACTGGATACAGTGGATCCAGTACAGAGTACCTAGTTTTCAGAATATATTAGCAGTGTTTGCCAGAATAGTTCATGCATCTTAATCTCACCTGGCATCGGGTAGTCAATTAAAGATGCTGGTGACCGTTGCGAACGCTGTGGGAGTGATACAGTATGATGACACCACAGACGAGCACAAGTACGTAAATACGCAACAGTCGAAAAAAACTTTAATACTTGCGTACGTGGATACAAACAGTTCATTACGGCTAAGGTCCCAGAACGACAACGACTGTGTCCAGGAAAAATACAACACACTGGTACTTCTTTGTAAAAGTCTCATGAGAGGCTGGGAATGATATAAAGTGTCGCTTACTAGAACTGGACTGCACTTTTTCGGATTTATCCAACGTATGACTGGAATACTCTCTTTCAAATTCTAAAGGTGGCAGGGGTAAAATACAGGGAGCGAAAGGCTATTTACAATTTGTACAGAAACCAGATGGCAGTTATAAGAGTCGAGGGACATGAAGGGGAAGCAGTTGTTGGTAAGGGAGTAAGACAGGGTTATAGCCTCTCCCCGATGTTATTCAATCTGTATATTGAGCAAGCAGTAAAGGAAACAATAGAAAAATTCGGAGTAGGTATTAAAATCCATGGAAAAGAAATAAAAACTTTGAGGTTCGCAGATGACATTGTAATTCTGTCAGAGACAGCAAAGGACTGGGAAGATCAGTTGAATGGAATGGATAGCGTCTTGAAAGGAGGATATAAGATGAACATCAACAAAAGCAAAACGAGGATAGTGGAATGTAGTCAAATTAAGTCGGGTGATGCTGAGGGAATTAGATTAGGAAATGAGACACTTAAAGTAGTAAAGGAGTTTTGCTATTTGGGGAGCAAAATAACTGATGATGGTCGAAGTAGAGAGGATATAAAATGTAGACTGGCAAAAGAGAAATTTGTTAACATCGAGTATAGATTTAAGTGTCAGGAAGTCATTTCTGAAAGTATTTGTATGGAGTGTAGCCATGTATGGAAGTGAAACATGGACGATAAATAGTTTTGACAAGAAGAGAATAGAAGCTTTCGAAATGTGGTGCTACAGAAAAATGCTGTAGATTAGATGGGTAGATCACATAACTAATGAGGAAGTATTGAATAGGATTGGGGAGAAGAGAAGTTTGTGGCACAGCTTGACTAGAAGAAGGGATCGGTTAGTAGGACATGTTCTGAGGCATCAAGGGATCACCAATTTAGTATTGGAGGGCAGCGTGGAGGGTAAAAATCGTAGAGGGAGACCAAGAGATGAATGCACTAAGCAGATTCAGAAGGATGTAGGTTGCAGTAGGTACTGGGAGATGAAGAAGCTTGCACAGGATAGAGTAGCATGGAGAGCTGCATCAAACAAGTCTCAGGACTGAAGACCACAACAACATGACTGCAAAAACGTGATAAGCTTTCAGAAGTAAAAATTTCAGCTTGTGTAGTGAATGTAGGTGTTTCGATTCATTTACATACAGTGATTGATAAATTGACAGCTTTTGAACACTTATTGGCGGCTCTATATTTATGTAAGAACAGTTATTGTTGACGATGGTTTGAGATCTGCAAAGATGTGACTGCATCGCTGTTTATGGTAGTTTCCTAGAACAGTGTCACCAGGAGACTCGCAAGTGTAGTAGATAACGACTGAGAAGCACAAGTCACAGAAGAAATATCATGTAACAGATAGTTATGACCAGAAGAACCACATGAGTTATAAAAAGTTACAATCAGCCAAAAAACTAAACATCTGCATAAAAAAAATTTCAAATGGCTCTAAGCACTATGGGACTTAACATCTGGGTCATCAGTCCCCTAGACTTAGAACTACTTACACCTAATTAAGCTAAGGACATCACACACATTTATGCCCCAGGCAGGATTCGAACCTGCGACCTTAGCAGCAGCACGGTTCCGGACTGAAACGCCTAGAACCGCTCGGCCACACCGGCCGGCTTTGCATAAAACACTATTAACACATGGAGCACTTACAGATTCACGTTCCAAACTGATATTGCTGTTTGTCGTACTTTCTTCCTGTATTTGGGATCGAAGAGAAAATTTGAAGTGTCATTGATTAAAACACAGTAGAATGAAAAATCTGACGTCAAAGAATCGGGTAATGCGATCACTGTGGCTTTTGATACTCGCCTACGCAGTGTCGATTCACCGAACCTGATGTAGCATGTTGACATTTTATCCTTGCCTAGTGTACATACTGCTTCATTACACTGTGCTTTAATCACTTCATTGAAACTCCAAATTTACACAATAGCTGACTTCATTTTGCAGCCCGGTAGTCAATCTGTCATGAACTATTCAAACTCTAATAGAATCATCAGATCGGTAAGCTAGCACAGCTCATTTGCAGGACTGCTCCCGTGGCTGACAACGAAAATCGTGCTACGAACGCCTGTAGGTCTGACATTGCGTCTCTAAAACAGTGATATAGCATTCTTCTTCTTTCAACAATTTGATATTATTTGAACTGCTATTGCATGTCACATATCCAGCACTGATTACCACCCAGACTCCAGGCGAAAGAATAAGTAATAATATAATGATTAGGCATGCGACAGCAGTGCTACCTGAAATTTTCCGAAACGCCACCGAGAAAAACAAGATTTTCCGTGGCTCATACCTAGGGCTCTACTGGTGAGTGGAAGATAGGGTCAATTGTTTTGAACAGCTCTAGGGCTAGGGACCATTTGCATACCCAACGGAAGGATCGTATTAACTGTAACTGTCCTACAATATAGGACCAAAAATTCAGTATTATACACGTCCTCCTGGTGACGCAAATGGAGCAAATCGGTAGGTTCCTTTTCCAATATATGTGATCTATGGCGCGCCTTAAGAGGCATACGGAGGTACTGCTGATTGCACCGGTACTATTTATTCCAGAGAAAACCCAAAAAACATGGTTTGTTGGTACCAAAATGGAACTGCTGATTCCAAGAGGGCTATGCACAGCGAATGGCTGTAAGTTTTGCGATACGTTCCCATGATCAAGATATCGTACATCTACGGAAATTTTCTTGATTTCTTTATTCGCTTCCGAGATATATAGAATACATGTAATATCCTGTATGACGGAAACGTAGTTTATAAAGCAACGTGACACAGGGAAATATCACAGTTAATAAAATATTCCGGGCTATTATGCCGTGATCTAAGGGATTTCACTTCAGAACCCGACGTTTCGTTCCCATCTGCGGAGAACCTTTTCAAGGGGGTTCGTAGCTTTGTTGAACGTCCGATTCCGTGCAGATGCAGCCAACAAGTACATGGTAAAAAGCAAAGTACAGCGTCAACACATTTTATGGCTATTAAAATTATAAAAGGAATGTCTAACATATACCCACAACGTTAAAAGATAGGCATGTCGATCGCTCCTAGTCAAAATTTACTATTCAGATAATACCGTCAATACAATGGTCAGCGCAAGGTAAAGAGGACGTGGTCCATACTTCAAAATTTGCCTGCATCAATGGTGCGTCAGGGCAGTTCCATCCAGGACGAAGCAAAATCGGGCCGCGTGAATTACGTCTAAAAAGCTTCTTTGTCAGGGAAACCAGGGAACGTCCGTTTCTTACAATATGGAATCATCTAGTACTTCTAGGAAAAAGACAACCTACTTCTATTGCAAATGTAGATGATCCAACGCTTCAAAGATTACTTCTGAATGGTTAGACGAATATGAATCTGGTATTGCTTGTGAAGATGAAATTGATCCTACATACTGACCTATGTCAGACAGCACAGAATCTCAAGAACATATATTAGGATGTAAATGTTGAATGCTTACTAGGACAGCCTGGCCTGCTAATACAGAGCAGCCTACAAATTGAAATAATGTGACAAGTACACCTTTTATAACATAAGTAACATACCAAGCGCAACCCAATCTGAAAATGCTAATAAATGTAGCAAGTGCAGCCCAGCCTTCAAACATTGTATCGTGCGTGACGGAACTCAATGGAGCAAAACTTCACCTTCTTCTAACAGAACGCTTAAGGATAATAGAATGACGGCCGGAGTGGCCGAGCGGTTCTAGGCGCTACAGTCTGGATCCCGCGCCCGCTGCTGTCGCAGGTTCGAATCCTGCCTCGGGCATGGATGTGTGTGATGTCCTTAGATTAGTTAGGTTTAAGTAGTTCTAAGTTCTAGGGGATTGTGACCTCAGAAGTTAAGTCCCATAGTGCTCAGGGCCATTTGAACCATTTTTTTTTTTTTTTTTTTTGATAATAGAATGACAGTTTCTCCAGTTCCTTTTAGCGGAACAAATGCATAAACGCCAAAAGATGCTTGGAATTACTTTACCATAAATAATATTGTGGTTGCAATAGTTCATTGCACAAATCTACGCTCAGACGCTGTAAAAGGCGTAATGTTACAAACGATGAAATCAATGCAGTTTTTGAAATCCTCCTGTATGTGGGCAATGCCAGAAGCTGGGATATAAGAGAATTATTTCACGACTCTATCGGTAATCCTATTTATATTGCAACTTTTTCTGTAAACTGTTTTGAATAAATAAGGAGAGCCATAAGGTTTGTCAAGCTAGGAGCCAAGATGATAATGAGTGGTAGCTATTCATAAACAACCGTAGACAAAGATTTTACCTTGGAGAGAATTCCACAACAGATGAGCAGCAAGCGTCTTTCAGAGGGCATTGCAGATAACTAAAATTTATTCCAAGGAAGCCAGAAAAATATGGACTAAAGTTATTATGGCTCTGCGACTCCTTGACGTCATACGCTGTGGATGCGCTAATGTGCTCAGGAAAAAATCCAGATCACCCTCGTCTAGCAACTCATATGGTAAAGACCCTGGCAAATACTCTTAGAGGGAGCTCAACCAATGTCGCGAGGGACAACTACTTCATCAGTGTTTCCTGTTTCAGGATTTATTGAAGGATAAAATTGCAGCAGTTGGTACTCTTCACCATAGCAGACCACAAGTTCTACCTGAAACGAAACCACGTAGGGCACGAGAGTTTCTTCTTCAACATTTGGATTCGTTGATGAGTTGGTTTCAGTATCGTGAGTTATGTACCAAATAAGAATCAGAGTGTGGTGCTACTAAGTTCCATCCATCAAGATGCCACAGTTTATGAAGTCCGCAGAAGGAGGAAACCAGAAGTAATTTTAGTTGTAACGAAACAAAATCAGTTGTGGACTCTTTTGACCACTTACACTTGTAAAAAACAGACAAGGATGTGGCCATTTGTTTTATGGTCTAACGTAATGAATGTTACAACTATAAATGCTTTCCGTTTGTTCACAAATCAGCATCCAGAATATCATAATGCAAAATCACGTAAAAGGAGGATTTTCTTGAAAGACTTCGCCCTAGAACTTATTCGTCACACCTGAAGTCCAGAGGGAAAAATTCAAATTTACGAAGAAATGTCCTTCAATCATTGGCTAGATGTGGCGCCAAAAGGGGCCAGGAAATGGATATCGTCCATCCAAAAGAAAATGCCCGGAAGAATAGGCTTTTTCCCGTCTCGTCATTTGGTAAGGAAAATTTGTTAATGATCTTCAGAATATCAAACAACGTCTGCAATTGGCGCAGTGTGCTTGTTTGCGAAGATTGTTCCCAGTAATGTGTAAAGCTTTTTTATTTGGATGAAGTTCAAATGGTTCAAATGGCTCTGAGCACTATGGAACTTAACATCTGACGTCATCAGTCCCCTAGAACTTAGCACTACTTAAACCTAACCAACCTAAGGACATCACACACATCCATGCCCGAGGCAGGATTCGAACCTGCGATCGTAGCAGTCGGGCGGTTCCGGACTGATGCACCTAGAACCGCTCGGCCTCTTCGGCCGGCTTGGATGGAGTTGTGAAAATTAATTTTTGTTGTGCGAATGTAATGTGCAACGAAGCCATTTTCTTTCTTGTGTATTTGGACGCTTTATGCGTATTGCTTTGTACTGTATCTCACCAATGAGCAAATCCTAGTTTATACAAATGATAATACAAGTTATTATGTGCAAAATATTAAATTAGTAGAGATTGAATTAAAACTTATTCCAATGAAATTAATGTCCAGACCTTTTCTTCGATGTTTTCCTTATTTTAACTAACTGCAGATATGTTTTATAAGACCGTATTCACTGGTTTATAATTGTAACTTTTCGTAATAAACGTAAGAAGATTGGAAAATAATGACATCTATAGAACTTCGAATAGGGTCTTTTTTGGAAGTAATGGGCGGTACAGGCTCAGAACTGAAGGCCATGTCCAACACAACCGTCATAATCGAACTTCAGCTCGTGACTCTGAATATGTGACACTCCGGCAGCCAACGGCGGCATCGGGCGGGTCCTGTGTGCGAGCAACCATCTCCTGCCACAAGATGACTGTTAGAGCCGACCAACTGTTTGCGTAAAACTGCGACCCAAGACCATAACTCGAGAGTAAAGCAAAAATATTAACATTAATTAGGAAAATAGGTGGATAAAGGAACACTCCGGATGAAATTTACAAAGGGAGGAATCTTCTTGGCGAATTTAGTAATTTATATCACAACTACGAAGAACACCAGATGAATTCTTCGAATTTATATCGATGAATAGAGAGACGCTCGACAGACTCATTCATAAATTAAAGACGAATGTTTCTTTCATGATCAGGAACTTTTAACAGCCGACAAGTGCAGAAGATTGAATGAGTACAGTAAATACGCAAGAATGAGTGTTGTTCCTTGGGAGGTGTTTGTGGTGTGACATCAGCCTCTTTGACTAGTAAACTGGATCGTTGTTTGGTCCTGACTACTACTTACACACTGAAGAGCGAACTGGTACACCTGCTTAATAACGTGTAGGGCCCCCTCGAGCACGAGGAAGTCCCGCATCACGACGTGGCTTCGACTTGACTAATGTCTGAAGTTGTCCTGGAAGTAATCGACACCACGAATCCTGCAAGGCTATCCATCAATCCATAAGAAAACCGGGCGGGGTGGAGATCTCTTCTGAACAGCACGTTGCAGGGCATCCCAGATATGCTCAATAATGTTCATGTCTGGCAAGTTTGGTAGCCAACTGAAGTGTTTAAAGTCAGAGAACTGTTCCTAGAGCCACCCTGTAGCAATTCTGGACGTGTAGGGTGTCGCATTGTGCTGCTGGAATTGCCCAAGTCCGTCGGAATGCACAATGAACATGAATGGATGCAGGTGATCAGACAGGGTGCTTACGTGCGTGTTACCTGTCGGAGTCGTATCTAGACTATCAGGTGTCCCGCATCACTCCATCTGCACACGTCCCACACCTTTGCAGAGCCTCCACCAGCTTGATGAGTCTTCTGCTGACATGCAGGGTTCACGGATTCATCAGTTTGTGTCCATACCCGTACGCGTCCATCCGCTCGATACAATTTGAAACGAGAATCGTCAGACCAGTCAACATGTTTCCAGTCATCAACAGTCCAATTTCGGTGTTGATAGGCTCAGTCGAGGCGCAAAGTTTTGTTTCGTGCAGTCATCGAGAGTACACGAGTGGGCCTCCGGCTCCGAAAGCCCATGTCGGTGATGTTTCGTTGAGTGGTTCGCACGCTTACACTTGTTGATGGCCCAACACTGAAATATGCAGCAATTTGCGGAAGGGTAGTGCTTCTGTCACGTTGAACGATTCTCTTCAGTCGTCGTTGGTCCCGTTCTTGCAGGAAGTTTTTCCGGCCGCAGGGATGTTGGTGATTTAATGTTTTACCTGATTTCCGATACTCACGGTACATTCGTGAAATGGTCGTACGGAAAGTGCCCACTTCATCGCTACCTCGAAGACTCTGTGTTCCTTCGTTCGTGCGTAGACTATAACACCACATTCAAACTCACTTAAATCTTGGTAACCTGCCATTGTAGCAGATGTCACTAATGTAACAACTGTCCCAGAGATTTGTTGTCTTATATAGGCGTTACCGACCGCAGCGCCGTATTCTGCCTGTTTACATATTTCTGTATTTGAATACGCATGCCTATACCAGTTTCTTTGGCGCATCAGTTTTAATTGACTGCACTAGAGTCTTGTCACCAATTCTGTATACGAAGTTTTATTTATACTGTTTACATTGCATCTTCACGAATATTTTTAAGGTCTTAACAAACCTATTACAGTATTCTACAAATATGAATTCTTAACAAAATACATTGAACAACCATGAAATTCTGCTTATATAAAGTTGTTGGGAACGCCATTGCACCGGCAGGCAGTATTAAGGCAAAGTGTTTCAGTTAAATTAAATTGTCTGCATAAGTAAACTACAGAAAATTTTTGGGAAGGAAGTCATTCGTTTTGTGGAATTATTTGTCTAAAAGTAAGAAAAATAAGACATACTAGGGAACCATTTGTTGCGTCTCATTTTCTGTACATTATTTCGAGGACCATTCACAGATACGTCAAATATTTCTCTGATCTGTTTTGTTTCTTATTAGGCGAATCGTTTCACAAAATATTTGAACACTTTCTTTAATTTTCTTATTTTGACGTTTTCTCCAAAAAGCGTTACCCTACTGACATCTTATTTACCCTCCTAGCGCCGTCTGCGCTCGAAATACCTAAAATTAGTACTTGATTCGAAGGAAACCTTTTTGACAGTTTAATATCAAACCAATGGGGATCTTTTAAGGTGCTAGGCAGCTAGGCCTTGAGCAGGAACTTTTTGACACCTATGCAAGTCTGCAGGCTTTCATGGCCGTTGTTACTGAAGTTAAAATCTTCTGGGTTATTAGGCCGCGTCATATTTCTTCTAAAATGATCGACGTTTCGACCCCTCTGCTGGGATCTTCCTTAAGTCGTCGGCACACGGACCGTGCTGTCGAACGTCAACGATGAACGTGCTGAGTTCAACGTGCTGCTGAACTCGCAGAAACTGTGCGACTTGTACATACGCTACTTGGGCCCACACTTGGTATATGCGATCACAAAGCACTCCAGCGGCAGATGCCACGTAAAATTTACCCTTCAGCTCTATTAAAACACACATTTCCGCCATTGTCCACATGCTAGTCACGTTGTATTCGCAAATAAAAACTTCAATATCCATGTACATGTTTTAAGGCGAAAAGGAAAGTACCATGTCCAACAATTAAGGACACAGGCTTCTAAAAGTTCCATTACAAACAGTGCGATAGAAATTTGCAATAGTTCTCCACACAAGATAAACATTATTTCATCATTCCCGCATTTAAGTAAAAGCCCAAGGTCATTCTTACTTGATCACTGTTCCTACCCAGTAGCAGAGTTTTTGCAACATGTGAATTACAGACGTATGAAGATATTTTGCTCCTTTTTCTTTTACAAGTAGCGCAAACTGTCCTGTAGATTAAGCCACTCGAACAAACACATTTCTCAAAAAAAGGTGAACTTATATTTACATAACATCAAATATTACAGTATATACTTATATTAAACTAACAATAAAGCGTCAGAACCTATTAAAACACGAAAGTTAGGGAAAAAAGTTTATGATGGGTCAAAACGCGAGCCACCACCGCATCATGTATTCAGTTTAGAATCAGTAACACTACTCATTACACTAAACCAACGACAATTGTTCGGCAGCCAATTCTACCATGCTACACTTGCAAAAATCTTTATTCGTAGCTATGTTACTAATTGAAATTTAATTATAACAAATTGTACCAAGAACAATGCGTTTCTTTTGGCTCCTCGGTGTGTAGTTGCTTTCAAATGACATACTCCCATAATACGCATGTTACAATAATTCTTTTGCTACGAATATAATGTTTCTCGTTATTTTTTGCAACGAATTATTCAGTTAACAACGGGTTTTCGAGTGATTCTCAATTTGCTGGCGCTCAGAAACGGAATATAAACGTGTAGGCTTGAAATGAATGCCAATGTGGCGCCTCAACAACTGTGTGCTGAAGGGAGATGGCGTGCATGTGACGTAGGTGGCGTTGTGTCATTTCATTTGTCAACTCTCCGACTCACGCTCAGAATATCTGACCTGCTAGATATTGCTCTGCACATTCGTAAAGACTCCCGAACGTGCTATTTCGCGCTATGACGTCAGAAACTCGGCACGCTCAACGCCCAGCGTTCGGACGCACGGTCCGTGTGCCGACGGCTTAAATCTGTCGGCACACCGACCGTGCATCCGAATGTTGCGTGTTATGAGAGTATGCCACTTGAGGGGGAACGACACACTGAGGATGCGCCAAAAAAGCGTTTTTCTTGGTACAATCTGTTATAATTAAATTTCAATTAGTATCATAGCTACGATTAAAGCTTTTACAAGTGGCATTATATTAGGATTGGCTATATGAGGTTTGTTGTCAGTTTAGCGTATTGAGTAGCGTTATCGATATGCATGAAATGCCGATGGTTCGCGTCCCACCACGTCTAAATTTTTTTATTTCCCTACAATTCGCGTAATATGTTCTGACGCATTATTATTAGTTTAATATAAGTATATACTATAGTATTTGATGTTATGTAAATATAAGTTCACCTTTTTTTTTTTGAGGAGTGAGTTTGTTCAATTGGCTGAATCCACAGGAGAGCTTGCGCTACTTGTATAACGATGTTTTGCTCCTTTTCCTTTTACGTTTGCCGCGCGGGATTAGCCGAGAAGTGTAAGGCGCTGCAGTCATCGTCTATGCGGCTGGTCCCGGCGGAGGTTCGAGTCCTCCCTCGGGCATGGGTTTGTGTGTTTGTCCTTAGGATAATTTAGGTTAAGTAGTGTGTAAGCTTAAGGACTGATAACCTTAGCAGTTAAGTCTCATAAGATTTCACACACATTTGAACATTTTTTTCTTTTACGTTTCGTAATTCACATGTTGCAAAACCTCTGCTACAGGGCAGGAACAGTAATCAAGTACGAATGACCTTAGGGTTTTACTAAAATGTGGGAATGGTGAAATAATGCTTATCTTATATGGATAACTATTGCAAATTTGTATCGCACTGTTTGTAATAGAACATTCATAAACCTGTGTCCTTACTTGTTGGACATGGTACTTTCCTTTTCGTCTTAAAACATGTACATGGATTTTGAAGTTTTTATTTGTGTATATTACATGTAGAACAACGTGACTAGCCTATGAGCAATGTAGGAAATGCGCATTTTGATATACTTAATGTGGGAATTTTAAGGGCACCCGTTTAGTAAACAGTGTGATTTACGAGCTAGAAACATCCCGCATCTGCCGCTGGAGTGCGTTGTGATTGCGTATAGCACGTTGGGACCCACGTACCGTATGGACAAGTCGCATCGTTCTTGAGCGTTCAGCAGCACGTTGAACGCAGCACGCTCAACGGTGAGGTTCGACTGCACGGTCCGTGTGCCGAACGCCTTTAGGATCTTCTGGGGTCCACTACTGCTAGAAGAAATATGACGCGGCCTAATAAGCCAGAAGATTTTAACTCTTTCCTCAAATCAATGACTCTCCCGCGGATACAGCAACCAATATCTCGAGCATGAAGAGATATATCATTCCGCTCTCAACTCTGAATGCAGTTTCGATATATTGGCTACAATTCTGACACAATAATATATGGCCAAAAATGAGCTATACGAAATATCTACGCAACCTGATAACTTCTAAAAATGTCGTCTAGTCAGTTACCTACTTTCGTGCAGCAAGACGAACAACGAACAACGAAAATAAATTCAGTCTTCAGTCGAGCGAAGATTTTATGCCATAAGATGCGGAAGAATCAAATTTTTCCGCCGAATAGTTTTCATAAAATCGGAAGCACCAGTGCTTTGCCAAGAAGACCCACACGCTTC
The DNA here is from genome assembly GCF_023898315.1 of Schistocerca nitens. Classification (NCBI taxonomy): domain Eukaryota; kingdom Metazoa; phylum Arthropoda; class Insecta; order Orthoptera; family Acrididae; genus Schistocerca; species Schistocerca nitens. The sequence goes on along the minus strand of NC_064621.1, from coordinate 474,116,964 downwards.
AGCGTCAAGATTCAAACACGTCTGAGTTCAAATGTCGCAAGTTGTAGCAGAGGACAATCAGCACCAGGGACGTCGCTCTCTTAGGACACTTCCGTAATTATACCTGTGGTTGTGTCTCGTGGTCTGAAGCTGTCGCGCGGTGTCGATCTTTCCTGTCGCTCAAATAGGACGTGGTCTAAGACGGCGTAACGGTCAAGAATCGCGCTGGGTTAAAACGCCATTGAGGCGAGGCGGTTAGTGCCACGGCCGGACATCTTTGTGACACCCCATGACGCTGTCACGAAGATGGACGTCACTTAGTGTATCCTGTAGTAAACACTCATGCAAGGATTTTAACTTTTTGACATTTCGTTCATGCAGCGATAGTTGTTTGTGAAATATTTCAGTTTTTCATCAAATCAATGACTCTCCCGCAGATATAACAACCAATATCGAGGAATGGGGGAAAGAAATGCAGTAGAAGAAGAATGGGTAGCTCTGAGGGATGAAGTAGTGAAGGCAGCAGAGGATCAAGTAGGTAAAAAGACGAGGGCTAATAGAAATCCTTGGGTAACAGAAGAAATTTTGAATTTAATTGATGAAAGGAGAAAATTTAAAAATGCAGTAAATGAAGCAGGCAAAAAGGAATACAAACGTCTCAAAAATGAGATCGACAGGAAGAGCAAAATGGCTAAGCAGGGATGGCTAGAGGACAAATGTAAGGATGTAGAGGCTTGTCTCACTAGGGGTAAGATAGATACTGCCTACAGGAAAATTAAAGAGACCTTTGGAGAGAAGAGAACCACTTGTATGAATATCAAGAGCTCAGATGGCAACCCAGTTCTAAGCAAAGAAGGGAAGGCAGAAAGGAGGAAGGAGTATATAGAGGGTTTATACAAGGGCGATGTACTTGAGGACAATATCATGGAAATGGAAGAGGATTTAGATGAAGATGAAATGGGAGGTAAGATACTGCGTGAAGAGTTTGACAAAGCACTGAAAGACCTGAGTCGAAACAAGGCCCCGGGAGTAGACAACATTCCATTAGAACTACTGATGGCCTTGGGAGAGCCAGTCATGACAAAACTCTACCATCTGGTGAGCAAGATGTATGAGACAGGCGAAATACCCACAGACTTCAAGAAGAATATAATAATTCCAACCCCAAAGAAAGCAGGTGTTGACAGATGTGAAAATTACCGAACAATCAGTTTAATAAGTCACAGCTGCAAAATACAGACGAATGAAAAAACTGGTGGAAGCGGACCTCGGGGAATATCAGTTTGGATTCCGTAGAAATGTTAGAACACGTGAGGCAATACTAACCTTACGACTTAGAAAAGGCAAACCTACGTTTCTAGCATTTGTAGACTTAGAGAAAGCTTTTGACAACGTTAACTGGAATACTCTCTTTCAAATTCTGAAGGTGGCAGGGGTAAAATACAAGGAGCGAAAGGCTATTTACAATTTGTACAGAAACCAGATGGCAGTTATAAGAGTCGAGAGGCATGAAAGGGAAGCAGTGGTTGGGAAAGGAGTGAGACAGGGTTGTAGCCTCTCTCCGATGTTATTCAATCTCTATATTGAGCAAGCAGTAAAGGAAACAAAAGAAAAATTCGGAGTAGGTATTAAAATTCGTGGAGAAGAAGTAAAAACTTTGAGGTTCGCCGATGACATTGTAATTCTGTCAGAGACAGCAAAGGACTTGGAAGGGCAGTTGAACGGAATGGACAGTGTCTTGAAAGGAGGATATAAGATGAACATCAACAAAAGCAAAACGAGGATAATGGAATGTAGTCAAATTAAATCGGGTGATGCTGAAGGGATTAGATTAGGAAATGAGACACTTAAAGTAGTAAAGGAGTTTTGCTATTTAGGGAGTAAAATAACTGATGATGGTCGAAGTAGAGAGGATATAAAATGTAGACTGGCAATGGCAAGGAAATCGTTTCTGAAGAAGAGAAATTTGTTAACATCTAGTATAGATTTAAGTGTCAGCAAGTCGTTTCTGAAAGTATTTGTATGGAGTGTAGCCATGTATGGAAGTGAAACATGGACGATAACCAGTTTGGACAAGAAGAGAATAGAAGCTTTCGAAATGTGGTGCTACAGAAGAATGCTGAAGATAAGGTGGGTAGATCACGTAACTAATGAGGAGGTATTGAATAGGATTGGGGAGAAGAGAAGCTTGTGGCACAACTTGACTAGAAGAAGGGCTCGGTTGGTAGGACATGTTTTGAGGCATCAAGGGATCACAAATTTAGAATTGGAGGGCAGCGTGGAGGGTAAAAATCGTAGAGGGAGACCAAGAGATGAATACACTAAGCAGATTCAGAAGGATGTATGTTGCAGTAGGTACTGGGAGATGAAGAAGCTTGCACAGGATAGAGTAGCATGGAGAGCTGCATCAAACCAGTCTCAGGACTGAAGACCACAACAACAACAACATCGAGGTGGACTGAGGACGAATTTTTAGCTAAAGGTGACATTGTCAGCTCCACGTAGGATGCCGATATTTCGAATGGACGCTGGAGATCGCTATCTTGCAGGTGAAAAGAGACTCCCTAGCTAGATCTTTGAAAACGTTGAGACGTCGCTGAATTTATAGCTGTTTAAAAAAGGTAAAAAACTTTAAGGACGTAAGTCCATCAAACTTATTCCGGAACACAGAGAAGCACATCAATGTCGAGGGAAAGCTGCGTCATTTTTCAATGACAGAGGCAGGAATAGCAAGGTAGGACTTTTTTCGGAGCGGAATAGTAGAAAGTGAATCACTGGATAACCAAGAACGACCTAGTCCGGAGAAGGGGACATTTTCATCAGTTGCTCAGAAAATTCAGAGCCCAGCCAGACAAATTAAGCATAGATCAAGGAACGCAGCAAAGTGACGTTTCCTTGTTGGACGCCCTTGCAGACAAATCACCTCACTTTTTCTTCTGCTTTGTGTTTGTCACCTTCAGGTCATCTTGTAGCACTGCAGCCGCTCCTCCATCTACGTCGTCTTCAGACATCAGCTAATCTACGCATCTGGGGCACGAAGAAATTCTTCGGACCACCCAGCAATCAGCCGCAGGAGAGTCGCGCTGTTATTGACTGGAGGTCTCAATACTTCAGCCACCTACAGCGTCCGCAGCTCGTGGTCGTGCGGTAGCGTTCTCGCTTCCCACGCCCGGGTTCCCGGGTTCGATTCCCGGCGGGGTCAGGGATTTTCTCTGCCTCGTGATGACTGGGTGTTGTGTGATGTCCTTAGGTTAGTTAGGTTTAAGTAGTTCTAAGTTCTAGGGGACTGATGACCACATATGTTATGTCCCATAGTGCTCAGAGCCATTTGAACCATTTCAACCACCGACAGCTCGACTATAGCGACACCGAGCCGCCTCTGCGTGAGATATATGGAATTTCAAGCCAATTTATAATTTAGGCTCTCAGAATCTCTTTCTGAATATTTGTGAAGGCATGTTGACTTCCGAAATCAACAACTGTTGTGACGTTTCTTAAATACTTCAACGTGTTACCTTCAGCAGTTCTATTCTTTGCTAACCAGTTCTACAATAGCCACTCGGTAGTTATATGATTCATCCTCAGTTTTCTCCCCGATCCTCATGTTAGTTTTATCAGATTTGTGTTCGCACAGGTTCTTATTATTAAATACTTGCTAAGTAATTGCCACCGATTTACTTTATTCTGTGAAGAGTTAATTGTCAATGAGAGCATGGGAATATCATTTCTCCCTCACTGATTTGCAAATAAGTCCGAGTTACTGGAATACGTGTATGACTTAATATTTTATCGACCGTCCTCAACAAGAACTTTACCCTCAAAGGATTTGCGATACATTGTTGCAGAAGGAAGCGAAAAATGGAGAGGACTGAAAAGAAGTGAGGGGATCCTCCACAGAATGCACGAGAAAAGTAATATGTAGATACAGCTGCTATACGAAGGGCAGAATGGTTGGACGTGTTAAGACGTTAGGGACCGATGTCTGTGGTACTATAGGGAGAAAATACTACAGCCAGGAACTGAAATACTGATATTCTGGACACATAATACAAGACAGTTGATGGGGCCACTATCCTTAGCTGAAGAGGTTGTCAAAGGAGAGGTAATATTCTAGAGTAACATAAAAACAGCCATATCAAACAGACTACAAAATCTGTAACATATAGAAATGTTTTGTATAGCTGTATGCGGCCCATGTAATCTAACAGCATGGATGTTTAGAAACTTCACCCAGTGAAATTTCCCCTCGTATAAACATCTGTAAAATCTGCGCTCAGTATTCCTGGAAAATACCGGCTCACTAAGTCTCTGCCTGCTTGTCCTCCAGATGAGCTCCCTGCTCCTGGAAGAAAAGAGCCCCCAAGGTTGACATGACGTACCCTTTTATATGCATATTACACTGGTTCTAATTGCTTTAACGTTTAAACTCGGCTTTTCCTTCTTTTATGATGCGTACTCTGCCATAATATGAGAAGTAACGTTGTACATTATAATTTAAAAATATGACAGTCTGTTATTGCATGAGTTATTTGTGACACGCACTCTTTCCTTCCAAAGAATGTCTTACTTGATACACAATTTTATATTGCTCATACATCTTGCACTTTCCAATGGCAATGATATGTAGAATTATAATTGTAAAAAAATGGTTTTCATGTTTTGAACTCCATAGAGAGCGCGCGCATGTAGTAGAAGCTATGTACAATTTATGTGACCTTTATGGTGCATCCTCCTGGCCTTTTGGTTAGTATTACGACGCATCTTATGTACATTACTTGCACCATACACTCATCCACCGGTAAAAGCCACATTTTTTTATATTTATTTTGAGGTATGCTTCGTCAAGTGGAAGAAAGAGACTTAAAAATCCTTACTTGGAAATTGGGTTTTAATTTTTATAGTATAGTTTTGAAGATCCGGCCTCAAGTATAAGTTTTGTGAGTGGGTCCAACAGAAGTTCAGTAAAAATTCTGTTACTGCATTTCTTGCTCTAGCATTTTCAGTCTTCTTTTCAGTCTTCAATAACACCACATAAGAGCACTCACTTCTTCTAACTTCATTGCTAGTTGCATAGTTAGAAAAGGGAGGCTGGTGGATCCTTTCCCAATCATTTCTGCGAGGATATTTCAGTGGGTGCAAATTTCAATGAGTGCAGTTAACAGTTCACTGACAGCAAGAGTATTGGCTGAAATGACGGATGTCAAAAACCTAGTTCCGGGCGACACCACAAGTAATAAAAGGTTGCTGTCGCCTGGAGTTACAGCCGCCATCACAGAGAGGAGTGGGATTTGGGATGAATGGAAGCCAACAAGAATGTCATCACTAAGTGGCTGCTACAATGAAATTATCGAAGATCGAAGTTGATATTGCTATGGAAAGTATGCGACTGAATTCGAACACTCACAATCGATGACGTTTGTGCTTGTAATCCATGAAGACAGCTATGACGTTTCCTCGTCGAATTCGTCGCATTCCAAGACTCTAAGGTGGTAAAAGTGTTATCAGTGAACCAAATTAGGAGGCTTGTGCATTAGCTATTATTTTCTATGGAAGTTTTATGTTTTCTGGTGGTAGCGTAGGTGACGACGTCAGAAGAAGTAAATGAGGGACTGTTAAACGCTAAAAACTGTGATAATGTGTAGACAGCAATGACATAACACCAAGACGAAGCAAGTAATAAACAGGAACAGTTACAATTTTGGAGGTTACAGGCAGATTAACAGTAGACTATTTAATCAAAAGTATCCGGACAGTCTTATGTAATGCGGAACTGACCACCAGATGTCATGATAGGCTCACCTACCCCTGTAAGAGATGGTGGGTCTATTGTGCTGTCAGTAGGGAAGCAGTCCATCTGACGACAATTTCTTTTTCGAGTTCTTCCTGAAACTATTTAATTTTATCTTCATTTTCTGTGTATTTTATTTTTAAAGGTCTTATAAGGTTCTAATGTTAATCTTAGGTAAAAATAATGTCTTCTTAGCGCACTGCTTCTCACTATCACAAAGTAAACATTAACAACCTGCTGACCAAGAATAATTAGAAAGGAAACGAGGAATCAGCTACGACAAAAGTGACATTGTTCACTGTGCTTCATTATCGGGTGGTTCCGCGGTAGATGGTATGTATTTTTAAACTTTTCATCAAAGTAGTGCTGCAGAAGAGTGACGTACTGACATGTAATCTGTTCACAGTTTAGTAATAGTCAACAATAGGCTGCAGTTTGTATCTCTTAATATTCTACTAATTATCCCTGCACAATTCCATGAGTGAATTACGTTTCCTACTTGGTACGGCCAAACTTTCAGGAAACATTCCTCACACACACAGAAAGAAAATATGTTATGTGGACATGTGTCTGGAAACGCTTACTTTCCGTGTTAGAGCTCATTTTATTACTTCTCTTCAAATCACATTAATCATGGAATGGAAACACACAGAAACAGAACGTACCAGCGTGACTTCAAACACTTTGTTACAGGAAATGTTCAAAATGTCCTCCGTTAACGAGGATACATGCCTCCACCCTCCGTCGCATGGAATCACTGATGCAGCCCTGGAGAATGGCGTATTGTATCACAGCCGTCCACAATACGAGCACGAAGAGTCTGTACATTTGGTACCGGGGTAGGGCAGACAAGAGCTTTCAAATGCCCACATAAATGAAAGTCAAGAGGATTGAGGTCAGGAGAGCGTGGAGGCCATGGAATTGGTCCTCCTCTACCAATCCATCGGTCACCGAATCCGTTGTTGAGGAGCGTACGAACACTTCGACTGAAATGTGCAGGAGCTCCATCGTGCATGAACCACATGTTAAGTCGTACTTGTAATGGCACATGTTCTAGCAGCACAGGTAGAGTATCCCGTATGAAATCATGGCGGTGAATCGAGGAAGTACAGTACATATTGACGAAACTAAAATGAGCTCTAACATGGAAATTAAGCGTTTCCGGAGACATGTCCACATAACATCTTTTCTCTATTTGTGTGTGAGGAATGTTTCCTGAAAGTTCGGCCGTACCTTTTTGTAACACTCTGTATACCCGCATAATCGATGGGCAAAGTAGTACAGTACTATTACTATTCCATGAACGCATAATTACTCTTTGTAATATTCTCTATGGTGTGTTGAGAGGACTTCTAGGATCTTCTCCGTACCGAATAGCCGCACTGAATAATTGCAATTTTGCTATCGAGATTACTGGAAGAAAGATATTGAAAATATATTGTATCCTACTCAAGAAAATATATACTGAGCATTTACATCAAAGGTGTGTAAGGAATTTCATTATATATGTATTCTCTAATTGGAAATTTGCACGGAGGTGTTTCGTCGGTAATCAGAAGGGAACTTCCGATGAATTGGAAACGAACCTGCAATTCTTAGATCCTAGAACTCCATTATTTCATCGGATAATTAAACACTATCAAAGCAAACTTTCTGCTTGATCTGAGGTTTCCCAACTGACTAGGCAACGCAAGAAAAACCCAGACATTTTATTTACACAGGATTGCAGATCGCTTCGAATCATCGAGAATGCGGACATGGAGAGTCATCGTCCGATTCTGATTAAACAAGTAAAGCTCAATTATAACTTCCTTGAGAGACTGTGATGACTATCCAGAATGAGATTTTCACTCTGCAGCGGAGTGTGCGCTGATATGAAATTTCCTGGCAGATTAAAACTGTGTGCCCGACCGAGACTCGAACTCGGGACCTATGCCTTTCGCGGGCAAGTGCTCTACCAACTGAGCTACCGAAGCACGACTCACGGCCAGTCTCACAGCTTTACTTCTGCCAGTATCTCGTCTCCTACCCTCCAAACTTTACAGAAGCTCTCCTGCGAACTATGATATGGCTGCTTATGAATGAGATCATTAATAAAATACTAATAACTAACTTTCGTCCTCACCAGCAACCAGTATAAACACAATATTAATTAAAATTATAAGTTTAAGACACTATTCCAAAAGCGCCAATGATCAAGTAAGTGAGACACTGGAGTACTAAGGAATGAAGATAAGAGCTTCTCTAAAGTTATAGATACAGTGACAATGACTACCTCAGGAAGCAGTTCGGTTCAAGAGGAATGGACATCTCTAGACTGTGCAACCACGGATGATGGAAAGATAGTTATAGGTACAAGGAAGATAACTTTAAATAAAACGTGGTTAACACGTGAAATATTTCAACTGATCGACGAAAGAAAGATATACAAAAATGTTTATGGAACTCCAGGAATATAGAAGAAGAAGACACTTATAAATTAAATAAATAGGAGGTGTAGGGAAACTAAGGCGAATTGGGTGAAGGAAAAATGCGTAGCAATCGAAAAGGTAATAGTCCTTAGAAGATCTCATACAGTGCAGACAAAACTCAAACAAATAGAAAACAATGAGAATTCCGCTGTTGAGTGCAGAGGAGAGAGTCGGTAGATGGAAAGAGTACACTGAAGGCGAGGAACTGTCTGATGGCGTAACTGAGGAAGAAATGGGAGTCTATGAGGAAGTTATACCCATATCGAACGAAAAGAATGCAGAAAGTTGTTCTTAGTAATTCAACCAATGTAGTCTGGGGACATTATTCTGATTGTGGATTAATCACTTCTGGGGTTGCAAAGGCCCATAATAGCTCCGCTATTATTCCTCATATATGTAAATGATTTTCCGTCTCTTACACAAGAAGCAAAATTATTTCCATTTGCAAATGGCAAAGACATACATAAAAAACAGAAGATATGCTAAGAAATGTTCTTAATTGCGTCATTGATTGGTTTTCAGGGAATGATCATACCCTCATTTTCAAAAAGACACAACACAGTTTTGAACATCTAAGGGTACTACACCGATGACAAGTACATCACATTGTGAGGAAGTAAAAAACGGGGTGGAGACTTAAAAATTCTGAGATGTCATACTACGGAGAATTTAAACTGGAAAAAGCTCATTTTTAACTTATTAAAGAACTTAGTTCCGCCAAATTCGCACTTGGAAACGTTGAAAATCGTGGGGGGAAATAGATCGAGAAGTTGACATATTTTGTATGTTTTCATTTGAAAATGTCATATAGAATAATGTTTTGGGGTAACTCATCTTTAAGACTGGAATATTCACTGTCAAAAAAATTCCTGTATGAATGATATGTGACGCTGACCTACGATCATCTTGTAAAAACCTGTTTAATTACTTGATCATTTTGATCACTGCTTCACAGTATATTTATCCGCTCATGAAGTTTGTTGAAGGTAATTCACTGCAGTTCAAAAGGAACAATTATGTACGTAATTATAATGGGAGCAGAAAAAAATGACATACATTATTCCGCATTAATGTTGTCTTTAGTGCAAAGAGGGATGCGCAGTGGTACAACTAAAAATTTTGGTAACTTACCGAGTGATACAAAATACCTGGCATAGAGTAAATTCTCCGTACAAGAATTCTATTATTGTAATTTGCAAAAGTATTCATATCTGCATATTTAAGCAAAGAAATTAAGAGAAAAACTCGTACTTGTTTAGCAAGCCTCATTATTAACAAATTAATTTGCCTTGTGAATGTAAAGTGACTCATCCCACATGTAAATGGAAACCAGTGTTAGAATCAAAGTTTACTAGAGTTGTGCCGACACAGAAGTCGTCCCTGTTGCTATGTTTTCGAACGCCCAGTATGACTCTGAGCGGCAGTGTGGCCTTTGGTACGATGACGCCTCCTACACGGAGCTGCTTGCTACAGCAGAGACTTTGTTTCCGCCTCCAGCTTTCAACCTGTAACGACCATTCATGGGCCTACCTGTCGGAGAAAACCGTTTCCACGTCCTGAGCGTGCCTGATTTCTCTATCCGTGTCGTCGACGTCTTTGGCTAGCATTGAGTGACCCAACATGTTAAAGTTACCTATTCGGGGTTGTAAACCCAGGCACCTCGCTGGATGCGCCGAAGTCCCGGGTGGCCCTGATTACTGTCGATAAATATTGTAGTAGTGAGTCACAAAACAACTGATGTTGCTGGCCTAAGGCAAGTTGATTGCCCTAAGAATTTATGAGGACGGTGGCTACGGTCTTGTTGCTTTGCTGTATTCAATCAAAGCTCACTTACATGGTAGTTCAGGAGCAGTATTGCATAACTTTCATTCATTGTATTGATGAAGGTTAAAGGTTTCTACGTCTTTTTAAAAATATGTTGTACAGAGCTTTAATGCAATTCACATCACAGCAGCGTTTTCCGTGGGCGGATAATGGGGGATTATATATTATGAGATTCAAGCACATTGTTTTATTAAGGTGTCGTCTCTGAATTACTGTAGCTCGTGTTTTGTACTCGCTGGGAAGTTGTGGAGGTGTATCCATTACACTGAGTATTACATGTGATCTTAAATTGAGATATCGTTGGGATTCGATGAGAGCTTTTAGTTATGCATGTGATAGAGTTTTTCATGGGAACTTTGATGTAATGACACTGAAATGTAGTTTGAAAGAAAGTTGTCACATTCACCTTGTCCTAGCCCTTCCACTCACATAATCTGCGAGTAAATACGACAGAAGGGCTAGCTAACATTCCTTTGGTATTTCTAAACTCACTGACGGAAGTGGCAAGCGACTACTGAGGTCGGTCTCTAGAATCATCGCACAATTAGTTAAATGGCTCAAACTTCCAAGCTGCTGAAGAGAATAGTATAATGAATACAGAATTATGGAAGAGGAAATTGAGGATCTCTTAAATGACGAATATTTTGGATTTCTGAAAGGTAACGGCACCAGAGAAACAGTTCTGACGTAGTGACTGATAATGGAATAAATACTTTAAAAAATTCAAGACACGGTTACAGGATTTGTCGACCTGGAAAAAGCGTTCAACAAGTAAAACTATACGAGATGTTCGGAATACCGAGAGAAATACTTGGAAGCTATCGGGATTACTATACGATATCTACTAAGAGGGTAAAATCGAAGACCAAGAAATGCTCGCTTTAAAAATGGGGTGAAATAGGGATGTAGCTTTCGCCCTTACTGTTCATTCTATACACCAAACAACGAATGACGGAAATAAGTAAAAAAAAAAAAGAATCTAGATTGGAATTAAAATTCAGGTTGAAAGGTACAATAAGATTCGCAGATGACGTTGCTATAATCATTGAAAGTGAGGGAGTGTAACAGGACGTGTTGAATGGAATGACCGATCTAAAGAGTACAGAATAGAGTAAACTGAAGAAAGACGGAAGCAATGATCGGTAGCAGAAATGAGATTATCCATAAACGTAAAATCGAAAGTCATGACTACGAAGTTAAGAAATTGTGCTACCGTCGAAGTGTAATAATTCATGACAAACGAAACAAGAAGGACATCTGAAGCAAGTTAGTTCAGGATAAAGAGCACTGTTGGCCAACAGATGTCCGCTAGTACCAAACATCAGCCTTGATCCGGTGACGATATTTCCTAGAATGTCCATTTGGAGCACGGCGTTATATACTCACTCATTGACTATAGGGCAACAAGAAAATATGAGAATTGATGTGCTATAGAAGGATGTTCAAAATTAAGTCGGCTAATAAGATAAAGAAGTTCTTCGATCATTCGTCAGAATAAGGAAAATATCTAAAACATTAACAAGAAAAAAGAACAGGATGATTGGACATATGTTAATACATTAGGGAATAACACTCACGCTAGTAGAGGGAGCTGTTTGGGGTAAAAACTGTAGTGGAAACCAGAGATTTGAGTACATATAACAAATAGCTCAGGACATGGCGTGCAAGTTCTGCGTAAGATGAAGAGGTCGGCGTAAGAGAGGATCTGGTGGCAGACTATCTCACACCAGACGAAAAACTGATTGCTTGAAAAAAGTGGGTGGGCGAGCAGTGATGGGCAGTGTGGCGCAGGCATTCTGTGATTAGAGTGTACGCAGTGAGTGTGGCCCCACGATCCAGTAATCCGCTCCTCGTGGAAGGGCGTAGGCTGAGTACGATCAAAGTTCTTAATCTATCTATATCCGAATCTCGCTCCAGCTACTGCCGGGTCTGGATGCTGACGAGTCCTCTCCATTTGGCTCGGTCCTCCCACCACTTTTCTTCCTCCACTTGCTGCCAGATCACACCTCTCCTTTCAACATATATTCTCACTCCCATTTTCCACCGCGTTCTTGGGCGACCTCGTGGTCTTTTCCCATCCATATTTAGTTCTTCCATAATTTTGGGGAGTCTCTGTCCATGCATCCTCTTAACATGCCCATACCATCTCAATCTCTTTCTTTCAATTTCTTCTCTCATACTTTCTTGTTTGAGGTCCTTTCTAATCTCTACATTCCTTACTCTGTCCATTCTTGTTTTTCCCTTAACTGCTCTGAGAAATTTCATTTCCCCTGCTTGCAGTCTGCTCCAGTCCTTTTCTGTCATTGTCCATGTTTCTTCACCATAGGTGACAATAGGGATGTAATAATTCTTATACATAAGGAGTTTTGCTCTTTCTGAAACTTCATTATTCCAAATCAGATGTTTTATTGTTTGGTAGAAATTGCCTCCCGTCTGTAACCTCCTATTAATTTCGTTAGTTATTCTTCCATCCCTAGATATTTCACTCCCTAAATAAGTGAAACTCTCTACCACTTTGAGGGGTTCTCCATTCAAGGTAATATTTCCGTTGATTCCTTTCTCTCTTCCAAATACCATTACTTCACTCTTATCTTTATTTATTTTTAATCCATTACCTTTTCATTATTTCCTTCCACGCATCAAGCTGTAACTGTACACTACCTCTTAATACACTTCTAAATTACGTTTCTGTTCTTCCATTGAAATACGCCAAGCCTTCTTGGCTTACCTTCTTTCATTTTTATTGCCCACAAGAGCTGATTTTGGTGAGAGCAGGTCAGTTAAGAAAATGACATAACAAGTGATCAGGTACTGAGAAATTTAACGTATTATTGCTCTAAATAATTTCGGTGATGGCACTAGCTAGATTTCTGTATAAAATTGATTCAAAATGGCTCTGAGCACTATGGGACTCAACTGCTGAGGTCATTAGTCCCCTAGAACTTAGAACTAGTTAAACCTAACTAACCTAAGGACATCACAAACATCCATGCCCGAGGCAGGATTCGAACCTGCGACCGTAGCGGTCTCGCGGTTCCAGACTGCAGCGCCTTTAACCGCACGGCCACTTCGGCCGGCTATAAAATTGATTGACAGCAGAAGCTTCGTTATGTACTTTTCTGCGGTCTGGACGTGACCACCCTGTGAAGTCGAAGCGTGCTAGATAAAAGGTTTTCATGTGTGGGCGAGCTCCTTCAACAATGCCGGCCATTGGCAATGGACTGTAGTCGGTCGGAGAGTTGCAGCCTGCGGATGACCTATCACGGCAGCCAGCGAGGGCTAGGTGGCTACTTTTACGTCGCCCGTTCCCTCTTGGCGTTCTGCTCACAGAGAGCGAAGGCGCCTGTGTCTGTGTGGACATTGCTGGGGAGGCCTTATTAAAGTCGCATGTCTGGCACATCAGACTGTGACTCAGTGGCAAACACGTACACATGCTGGTTTTCTTATTCTATTGCATGTCCAGACGCCTGTGGCTTTCCACTTGCGCAAAGCGAATAAGCAAACTGCAGTACAAGTCACCGCTAAATTTTGGTTGCAAGCGTGTCGATTGGGGAAAGATTTTTCTATGTGTTTTGGAGCGGTTGTTGCACTCTGATTGGCGTTAACATCCACGTCCGGACATTATCGACAGACTTGTGACATGGTGGGCTCGACATGCGCAAATTTCTTCAAGTTGCTCTGCAGACAGGAATTTTTTCAGGGAGGTTACTTTCATCCGTACTACTGGAGAGGTAGAATGTGGATTTAGGAGCAATGTCTCAGTTGAGTGAGGAGTGTTATTACTGTCTCGCTAGTCCAGGCAGAGTTTCGTTGAGTCAGATCCGGACGACTAGTCGGAATAACTTAGATCTCGGAGATGTGATTCGTGCAGGTAGATCAGCCAAGGTCCACAGCTCAAGACAGAGGTCAGCAGTGCTGATAGCAGCCTGCAGACCAACTCGAAACCGACAGCTGTCTGCAGATGCACCGAGGTCAGCGACTGGCAATGTATTAGGTGGTCTGGCACAGTAGACATTTCAACGAGCTATCCTGAAACCCTCACCAGCGTGCATGTCTGCATGGTGGCCGCAGCAGACCTTATTTCCATGAGGACTCTGTTTACTTGCTTTGTTATTCAAATGGCTCCTAGCACTATGGGACTTAGCATCTGAGGTCATCATTCCCCATTGTTATTCAATCACTGTTCTGCAGTAGTGGTACTTGATACAGTTAAGAATTATCTTCCTTCTCATGATATATGATAGGAAACTGTAGTCACTTCTTAGACTGCCATTTCAACATTACTAACCGGTCTTTCATAGATACCAAAAGGTTACTTTGTTCGTTTATATGCCTACGTTTTTATATAATTTGATCTCTATGGTTTTAATTAATAAAGGTAATGGTTATAATGACATTTCAGTAGCGAAGGATCCACATTTACGAACCTGCCCTGAAACACATTTTCTTTTTTGGGGGGCAGGGGGGAATGTTAATAAATGAATTCATTAATTACGCAAAGGTGTCAACTCAAGAACTGTCTACTAAGGGTGGCATAGTTCCTTTTTGGGTTACAGATTTCCGAATCAGTCACCTTACCACATCACCCACTTTCATAATATGGTAAGAACTTTACTGGGGAAAACACTGAGGGGTAGTCAACAAATTATTTAAATTTGAGTTTTTTTTTCATTTCGACAGTAGTATGGGCTGCTGGTTCGAATATATTAATTCGAGTGCTTCCTCTTCTTTTCATAAAGCTGATGTTTATATTGTATATTTTTTTTTTTACAATTTCAGCACCATTTCTTGTTTTTTGATGGTATCCAGCTTTGCAACAGTATTCCACATTGTTTTTGGATGGTTTTTTTCAATCAATCGTGCAGACATTGTTTTGGGTTATATTTATGTGCAAGTGAAGCCTAGTTCTTCACGCCTTTCTCATTGTGTCATATTTAAACATTGCATTAATTTTAACAAGAAGCAAAGCTAAGTTAAAACTAATTACAAGTCAGTTGGAACAGTATAGGACAATGGCGTACCCACAGGATAGGGATGAAGACGTTTTTGGGGAAGAGATGGTATACTATCTCACGGAACAGCCAGCCATGAGCGAGAAGGAATCTGCGATCGATGACAGTAGAAATACTGATGCTATAATCTGAATCTAGAATGACTCAGCTGCAGCCGAAAATAGGCCAATCCTACCACGTCGGTGCAGGAGCGAGTGTGAATCATGCGTCTCGTCACCAGCAGCCACGACGGAACTGTGTAAATGATGTTCTGAGTGTGGGTGCGTATGAATGTATGTATGCGTGTGTGTGTGATATTGTATGTAACTGACGAGCGCAATACTTGTAAGTAGAAAACAGAAATACAATGTCTAACATTAGCATATAAAAATCATTCCAAGATCTATTTTTCCAGTTTTCCGATTGCATTATAACCTCGAAAAGACAACTTCAGAGTAAGAGAGGCAGAAAACAACACACGTAAATATCACTAAAAATATTTATGTAAATAACTGCGCTAGAGTATGAGAATAGATTCTCGAAAAGAGTTGTGCTTAGCATGAGGAAAAAAGGTACTTCGTAGTGTTTTTATTATTTAAATCATGAATAACATAGATACAGGCTTTGCAAAAACATAGATTATCATGAACGTAATTAAGTTATCAAAGTTCATTTTCAGCACAGAAATTATGAGAGGAGCCTGTGCTTCATGAGAACTTTAATACAACAATACTACTACGCAGCAAATCAATAAATCATTAGACAAACAAATATTGTTAAGGTACCGACGATGTACCGATAGCTAAGAGTCTTATGAAATATGTAATAGATTGGCTGTCCGCCAATCTCACCAGTCGGTGAGTGGACGTACTCAGAGCTTGTCCTACTTCACCGTGCTCTTGAATTTTAATTCTTGAGATACATCTTTTCAGACTACTTAAATGTAACTGTCGTACGGTGTTTGCTAATAAACTCATCATAATGCCATCCCGGGACTTATTTCACGTAAATTAGTTACCGTCGCTCCCACTTACAATCACAGGTAGCCTGCTTCCATCTTCTGAAGGACAAAATGCGCTACAACAACCGCTTCGAGGAACAAAATCAATAAGAGATACACAGAAAACAGGTATGAGGAAATCCTACGCTAGAGTTCATTAAGATAATTTAGGAAAGGGTTAGTTTAACTAGCGCAGTGGCGCCCGGGAAGAGATGACCAGTTATACTGTACATCACTTCTTACAAACGCGTAACTAAACTAAGAAACTTTTATGGTGGTTTGGTACCGCGCAGGATGTTGCATGGCCCAGAAGGAATGGTCAGTATTCAGAGGTATCATTCGAAGCAAAACAGTCCAATAAACATGGGCACTAAAAATAATGGTTCAAATGGCTCTAAGCATTATGGTACTTAACATCTGAGGTCATCAGTCCCCTAGACCTAGAACTACTTAAACCTAACTAACCTAAGGACATCAAACAAATCCATGCCCGAGGCAGGATTCGAACCTGCGACCGTAGCAGCAGCGTGGTTCGGGACTTAAGAGGTATGAAGCCTTGTTCAGCAGAAGTGCTCGTAGCTCTTACTGTATGTGCTATACAGCTCATGTCTACTGGTGTAAGTAGGCTGTTTAGTTTTTTTTATTGGTAACGCCACCTCTGTATGAAAATCACTGGCTGTGCTGTGTGCAGTCTGTGGCTGCATTGCATTGTTGTAATACTCGCCATTGTAGTGTTAGGCAGCTGGCTGTGAACAGCGCGTAGCGTTGCGCAGTTGGAGGTGAGCCGCCAGCAGTGGTGGATGTGGGGAGAGAGATGGCGGAGTTTTGTAATTTGTCATGAACTGCTATATATATTATGACTATTAAGGTAAATACATTGTTTGTTCTCTATTAAAATCTTTCATTTGCTAACTATCCCTATCAGTAGTTAGTGCTTTCCATAGTTTGAATCTTTTATTTAGCTGGCAGTAGTGGCGCTCGCTGTATTGCAGTAGCTTGAGTAGCGAAGATTTTTGTGAGGTAAGTGATTTGTGAAAGGTATAGTTTAATGTTAGTCAGGGCCCATCCTTTTGTAGGGATTATTGAAAGTCAGATTCCGTTGCGCTAACGAAATATTGTGTGTCAGTTTAAGCACAATCTTGTACTATTATTTAAAGGGGACGTTTCACTGGACACTTTTATTTTTGCTTTTTTTGCTGTCGATACTACCATGTCTGAAAAATAGGAAGCACAGAGATTGCAGCAGAAGATATTTGTTTCACAGTATCTAAGATGAAGATGTCCTCTTAATTCTTAACGTATGAGTTTTAGAGACTATCATAAGCCGGTGTTGTCTTCAGTTGAAACTTCCGGGCTGCGAGGCCGTGGTCGATGTATAAAATTTCTACCTGACGTTTCGTCCCCATCTGCGGGAGAAATATGAGGTCGTCCGGCTACTGCCGCTGAGGCTCCAGGTACTCTTGCATTTATACAGCGCATAGAGGGCACCACCATTCGTCTCGTGATGCCGATGGTATGCCTATCTTTGGAAGGCGTCATCATTCTCGATTAAGAGCTATCGATTGTCATTCTGCTGGCGCAACGTCGACATCCATATTTTGTCCAACTTTAAAACTTCCTCTTTTCTATTAACATTTTTATGGTGTTTGTGAATTTCTATTGCTTCTTTATACATGCGCCCATGATAACGGGATGTTCGTGCCAGAACGCTTGTCTCATTAAATTCCGTGATTCCCATCTCGAAAAACATGCTCAGCTACGGCCGATTTTTCGATGTGTCCTAAGCGACAGTTTCTTTTATGTTCGGCTAAGCGGGTGTTTACACTTCTTTTCGTTGTTCCAATATACACTTGTCCACAACTGCATGGCACGAACATCCCATGGTGGTGCCCTCTATGCGCGCTATAAATGCGAGAGTACCTGGAGCCTCAGTGGCAGTAGCCGGACGACCTCAGAAGATGTCTCCCGCAGATGGGGACGAAACGTCAGGTAGAAATTTTATACATCGACCACGGCCTCTCAGCCCGGAAGTTTCAACTGAAGGTCTAGAGACTATGTTTAATAAACCCTTCTGTGTTGAATGTTCGTTCCTGTTACATCCCTGAATACTGACTACCCTTTCCCCCCCCCCCCCCGCCCACCCCCCCCCTGGGACAGACCGTATGTTATCACTGCGTGCATAGCCTTTCCCGAATTTACTTTGCTCTTACTCTCTCACAGTGGTTAAATCCCTGACAATTTACTACTGTACTGTGCACGTAAAATATGTGAAATTTAATGATGTGCTGCCCTCGCTTGTTTTGCAGTTGTAATGTTAATCAGTGTGGTTAGTTTCCCGGTTTCGCACAAAGCTGGCGAGTAATGCAATGCTTATGAGGAGAGATGGCGAAAAGTGCGAGATGCAGCGCTGGTGCCTAAAGCAGTGCTGGTTTTCGTCGGGCATGCCTCGGCCCTGGCTTATCTCTGTGCGCGGAGGAGCATCGGCGGGTAGTTGCGGCTGGCACGCGCGCGGCGCCGCCACCCCCTCCCCCCCCCCCTTTCCCACTCTTGCACAGCTATCGTGACGTCACGCGTAAATCACGAGATAGCTATCTGGCCGGGTAAGAAGCCGCGCCGGCGGGCGCCGGGTCGCTGTTGGAAGCTCGTTCGTCCCCTCGTCTTCCGCTGCGCGAGGCCGTAAACGCCCACACCAATGGCCCGTCCCGCCTATCTCCCTGGTTGTCCTCAGAAGCGAATATCTAAACTGGCGTCTCGAGGTTGCAGGAGACCGTATTCTCAGAAAAGACGGTGACAAACAGGTTGTGCCGGCGTTAGATAGACGACAGCAACTTTCGTTTAAGAATAAAAGTGTCCTCTTACTTTGCAACACTCGTGGGTGCAACCACTGTAAGATATACTGTGGGGTGATACACCCCCTAAGAGAAAATGTGGTCGTGGCTATGGAATCCATACAGATTTAAAAAAATTATGTTTGATTGTATATATGAGGGTTATTCGGAAAGTAAGGCTCGATCGGTTGCGAAATGGATACCATTGTGGAAATAGAAATTTTTTTTTAATATTTTTTATTTTTTTCAGTAGTTAGCTACGCCCTCCAGCTACCTCTCTACATAGTCGCCCTCCAACTTGGACATTTGTCGCAACGTTGTACCAACTTTCCGATTCTCTCGCCATACAAGGCAGTCGCCTTTGCATTCCGCCAATTCTCTATGTGGTGTCACCGCCAGACACCACACTTGCTACGTGGTAACCTTTAAGTCGGCCGCGGTCCGTTAGTATACGTCGGACCCTCGAGTCGCCACTAACAGTGATCGCAGACCGAGCGCCGCCACACGGCAGGTCTAGTCTAGAGAGACTCCCTAGCACTCGCCCAGTTGTACAGCCGACTTTGCTAGCGATTAGCGATGGTTCACTGACTACATACGCTCTCATTTGCAGAGACGACAGTTGAGCATAGCCTTCAGCTACGTCATTTGCTACGACCAAGCAAGGCGCCATATTCAGTACTGTAAGTACCATCTTGAAGAATGTCTTCTGAACAGATAATATTGTGACTCATGTACCGTCAAGAGCGACGTTCATCATTAATGGATTAAAGTTAAGTATCAAACTAATTACGTCCGCTTTCTGAATTCTCATTCCTTGTCATGTTCCAGACCTCAGGTCAGTATAGTTCATCCCTCCTCACGCCAGCCTGCATGAGCTAAAACGCGTGCAAAAAAATGGTTCAAATGGCTCTGAGCACTATGGGACTTAACATCTGTGGTCATCAGTCCCCTAGAACTTAGAACTACTTAAACCTAACTAACCTAAGGACATCACACACATCCATGCTCGAGGCAGGATTCGAACCTGCGACCGTAGCATTCGCGCAGGTCCGGACTAAAACGCGTGCATTTCGGCCCCCAATCGTAACACGGTGTTGGCTCTTCTGCCAACACAACACTCTACGCTGGTTTGCAAATTATTTTCTGTGCCAGCTGTTCATGTGAGCAGAAATGAAATTCAGGAGGACCTATTTACGGGCTATATTTTGATGATCAAACACTTCCCATCGAAAACGTTACGGTTCCAAATTTAGTGCGGACGTCAGTGCGAGATGCTTTTAATAGTTTCCACAGTGAAACAATGTCTCAAAATATGGTAGAAAACCCAAAGAGATTCTGGTCGTATGTAACGTACACCAGTGGCACAAAACAGTCAATACCGTCACTGCGCGCTAGCGATGGAAATATTACCGATATATACAGTTTTCCGTAATTCCTTCACGAAAGAAGACGAAGTAAATATTCCATAATTCGAAACCAGAAAAGTTGTTAGCATGAGTGACATAAAAGTAGATATCTTAGGTGTTGCGAAGCAACTCAAATCACTTAAGAAAGGCAAGTCTTGCGGTCCAGATGGTGTACCAATCAGGTTCCTTTCAGAGTATGCAGACACAATAGCTCCTTTCTTAGCAATCATATAAAACCGCTCACTTGACGAAAGCTCTGTTCCTAAAGACTGGAAAGTAGCACTGGTCACACCAATATTAAAGAAGGGAAATAGGAGAGACCCATTGAATTACAGATCCATATTACTGACCTCAATTTGCAGTAGGATTTCGGAGCATATACTGTACTCGAATATTACGAATCACCTTGAAGAAAGTGACTTATTGATACGTAACCAGCCGGCAACGGTGGCCGAGTGGTTCTAGTCGCTACAGGCTGGAACCGCGCGACCGCTACGGTCGCAGGTTCGAATCCTGCCTCGGGCATGGATGTGTGTGATGTCCTTAGGTTAGGTTTAAGTAGTTCTAGGGGACAGATGACCTTGGAAGTAAAGTCCCATAGTGCTCGGAGCCATTTGAACACGGATTCAGAAAATATCGTTTTCTTGCAACACAGCTAGCTCTTTATTCCCATGAAGTAATCAGTGCTGTCGGCAAGGGATCTTAGATCGATTCCATATTCCTAGATTTCCAGAAGGCTTTTGATATCGTTCCTCATAAGCGACTATTAGTTAAATTGAGTGCATATAGAGTATCGTCTCAGATGTGTGACTGGATTCGTGATTTCCTCTCAGAGACGCCACAGTTCGTAGTGATGGACGGTAAATCATCTAGTAGAACAGAAGTGATATCTGGCGTTCCGCAAGGTAGTGTCATAGGCTCTCTGCTGTTTCTGATTTACATAAATGATCTAGGTGATAATCTGAGCAGCCCACTTAGATTGTTTGCAGATGACGCTGTAATTTACCGTCTAGTGATATCATCAGACGATCAATTCCAATTACAAAACGATCTAGAGAGAATTTCTGTAAGGTGCTAAAAGTGGCAATTAGCACTAAACAAAGAAAAGTGCGAGGTCATCCACATGGGTACTAAAAGAAATCCGATAAATTTTGGGTATACGATAAATCGCACAAATCTAAGGGCTGTCAATTCTACTACATACCTAGGAATTACAATTACGATCAAC
Source organism: Schistocerca nitens (assembly GCF_023898315.1). NCBI lineage: Eukaryota > Metazoa > Arthropoda > Insecta > Orthoptera > Acrididae > Schistocerca > Schistocerca nitens. The sequence goes on along the minus strand of NC_064621.1, from coordinate 474,095,449 downwards.
TTAAATTGGAAAGAACACATAGATAATATTGTGGGGAAGGAGAACAAGGACTACGCTTTGTTGGCAGAACACTTACAAGATGCGACAAACCCACTAAAGAGACAGTCTACAATAGTAATAGGAGGCAGATTCCAGACTACCTAACAGATCAAAACGAAAATTTCTGTTCGGACACGGACAATGTTGAGTGTTTATGAAAAAGTCCAAGGCAATCGTAAAATGCGTTTTAGAAAGGTACGTGCCGAGTAAAACTGTGAGGGAGGGGAAAAACCCACCGTGATTCAACAACGAAGTTAGGAAACTACTGCGAAAGCAAAGAGAGCTTCACTGCAAATTTAAACGCAGCCAAAACCTCTCAGACAAACAGAAGTTAAACGATGTCAAAGTTAGCGTAAGGAGGGCTATGCGTTAAGCGTTCAGTGAATTAGAAAGTAAAATTCTATATTCCGACTTGACAGAAAATCCTAGGAAGTTCTGGTCTTACGTGAAATCAGTAAGTGGATCGAAACAGCATATCCAGACACTCTGGGATGATAATGGCATTGAAACAGAGGATGACACGCGTAATGCTGAAATACTAAGCACCTTTTTCCAAAGCTGTTTCACAGAGGAAGACCGCACTACAGTTCCTTCTCTAAATCCTCGCACGAACGAAATAATGGCTGACATCGAAATAAGTATCCAAGGAACAGAAAAGCAACTGAAATCACTCAACAGAGGAAAGTCCACAGGACCTGACGGGATACCAATTCGATTCTACACAGAGTACGCGAAAGAACTTGCCCCCCTTCTAACAGTGGTGTACCGCAAGTCTCTAGAGGAACGGAAGGTTCCAAATGACTGGAAAAGAGCACAGGCAGTTCCAGTCTTCAAGAAGGGCCGTCGAGCAGATGTGCAAAACTGTAGGCCTATATCGATCTGTTGTAGAATTTTAGAACACGTTTTTTGCTCGCGTATCATGTCATTTCTGGAAACCCAGAATCTACTCTGTAGGAATCAACATGGATTCCGGAAACAGCGATCGTGTGAGACCCAACTCGCTTTATTTGTTCATGAGACCCAGAAAATACTAGATACAGGCTCCCAGGTAGATGCAATTTTCCTTGATTTCCGGAAGGCGTTCGATACAGTTCCGCACTGTGCCCTGATAAACAAAGTAAGAGTCTACGGAATATCAGACCAGCTGTGTGGCTGGATTGAAGAGTTTGTAGCCAACAGAACACAGCATGTTGTTATCAATGGAGAGACGTCTACAGACGGTGGGGGGGGGGGGGTGTTATGGGGCAATTGCTTTTGACAATACATATAAATGACCTAGTAGACAGTCTCGGAAGACCCATGCGGCTTTCCCGGATGATGCTGTAGTATACAGAGAAGTTGCAGCATTAGAAAATTGCAGCGAAATGCAGGAAGATCTGCAGCGGATAGGCAATTGGTGCAGGGAGTTGCAACTGACCCTCAACATACACAAATGTAATGTATTGCGAATACATAGAAAGAAGGATCCTTTATTGTATCATTATATGATAGCGGAACAAACAATGGTAGCAATTCCTTCTGTAAAACATCTGGGAGTATGCGATTTGAAGTGGAATGATCATATAAAATTAATTGTTGATAAGGCGGGTGCCAGGTTGAGACTCACTGGAAGAGTCCTTAGAAAATGTAGTCCATCAACAAAGGAGGTGGCTTACAAAACACTCGTTCGACCTATACTTGAGTGTTGCTCATCGGTGTGGGATCTGTACCAGGTCGGGTTGACAGAGGAGATAGAGAAGATCCAAAGAAGAACGGCGCGTTTTGTCACAGGGTTATTTGGTAAGTGTGATAGCGTTACGGAGATGTTTAGCAAACTCAAGTGGCAGACTCTGCAAGAGAGGCGCTCTGCATCGCGTTGTAGCTTGCCGTCCTGGTTTTGAGAGGGTGCGTTTCTGGATGAGGTATCGAATATATTGCTTCCCCCTACTTATACCTCCCTAGGAGATCACAAATGTAAAATTAGAGAGATTCGAGCGCGCACGGAGGCTTTACGGCAGTCGTTCTTCCCGCGAACCATACGCGACTGGAACAGGAAAGGGAGGTAATGCAGTGGCACGTAAAGTGCCCTTCGCCACACACCGTTGGGTGGCTTGCGGAGTATAAATGTAGATGTAGATGTAGAACACTTAGAAGATACGACAAACCCACTAAAGAGACAGCCTACGTTACACTTGTCCGTCCTCTGCTGGAATATTGCTGGGCGGTAAGGGGTCCTTACCGGGTAGGATTGACGGAGGACATCGAAAAAGTGCAAAGAAGGGCAGCTCGTTTCGTGTTATCGTACAATAGGGGTGAGAGTGTCACTGATATGATACGCTACTTGGGGTGGCAGTCACTGAAACAAAAGTGGTTTTCCTTACGGCGAGATCTATTTACGAAATTTCAATCACCAACTTTCTCCTCCGAATGCGAAAGTATTTGGTTCACACCCACCTACGTAGGAAAGATTTATGGTGTTCCTTTTTCCCACACGCCATTCGAGAGTGGAATGGTAGAGAATTAGTATGAAAATGGTTCGATGAACCCTCTGCCAGGTACTTAAGTGTGAATCGCAGAGTAACCATATAGATGTAGATGAAGATGAAGCATTTTCATTGCCCCTGCAGAGTGCGGCTAAGTATAGTAATGAAGAAGGATGAACATGATATTTATGTTACATGGGCTGCATGACAGTAAATGAAATCTCTCCCCAGGGCCTCATACCTCGCGGTAGATACAATTTATCTGTGAGCTGTGCCCACAGAACTAAGAAGAGCAACGTGAAGCGATCGACGGGCATGCTGGTGACAGTAGCCATCACCTCTGTGCCAAATCTTCATAGGGTTTTCACTGTGGTTTCCACTTCGCGCCCGATCGGAATTGTATGTCTGTACGTATATACAGGGTGTTTAAAAAATGACTGGTATATTTGAAACGGCAATAAAAACTAAACGAGCAGCGATAGAAATACACCGTTTGTTGCAATATGCTTGGGACAACAGTACATTTTCAGGCAGACAAACTTTAGAAATTACAGTAGTTACAATTTTCAACAACAGATGGCGCTGCAAGTGATGTGAAAGATATAGAAGACAACGCAGTCTGTGGGTGCGCCATTCTGTACGTCGTCTTTCTGCTGTAAGCGTGTGCTGTTCACAACGTGCAAGTGTGCTGTAGACAACATGGTTTATTCCTTAGAACAGAGGATTTTTCTGGTGTTGGAATTCCACCGCCTAGAACACGGTGTTGTTGCAACAAGATGAAGTTTTCAACGGAGGTTTAATGTAACCAAAGAACCGAAAAGCGATACAATAAAGGATCTGTTTGAAAAATTTCAACGGACTGGGAACGTGACGGATGAACGTGCTGGAAAGGTAGGGCCACCGCGTACGGCAACCACAGAGGGCAACGCGCAGCTAGTGCAGCAGGTGATCCAACAGCGGCCTCGGGTTTCCGTTCGCCGTGTTGCAGCTGCGGTCCAAATGACGCCAACGTCCACGTATCGTCTCATGCGCCAGAGTTTACACCTCTATCCATACAAAATTCAAACGCGGCAAGCCCTCAGCGCCGCTACCATTGCTGCACGAGAGACATTCGCTAACGATATAGTGCACAGGATTGATGACGGCGATATGCATGTGGGCAGCATTTGGTTTACTGACTAAGCTTATTTTTACCTGGACGGCTTCGTCAATAAACAGAACTGGCGCATATGGCGAACCGAAAAGCCCCATGTTGCAGTCCCATCGTCCCTGCATCCTCAAAAAGTACTGGTCTGGGCCGCCATTTCTTCCAAAGGAATCATTGGCCCATTTTTCAGATCCGAAACGATTACTGCATCATGCTATCTGGACATTATTCGTGAATTTGTGGCGGTACAAACTGCCTTAGACGACACTGCGAACACCTCGTGGTTTATGCAAGATGGTGCCCGGCCACATCGCACGGCCGGTGTCTTTAATTTCCTGAATGAATATTTCGATGATCGTGTGATTGCTTTGGGCTATCCGAAACATACAGGAGGCGGCGTGGATTGGCCTCCCTATTCGCCAGACATGAACCCCTGTGACTTCTTTCTGTGGGGACACTTGAAAGACCAGGTGTACCGCCAGAATCCAGAAACAATCGAACAGCTGAAGCAGTACATCTCATCTGCATGTGAAGCCATTCCGCCAGACACGTTGTCAAAGGTTTCGGGTAATTTCATTCAGAGACTACGCCATATTATTGCTACGCATGGTGGATATGTGGAAAATATCGTACTATAGAGTTTCCCAGACCGCAGCGCCATCTGTTGTTGAAAATTGTAACTACTGTAATTTCGAAAGTTTGTCTGCCTGAAAATGTACTGTTGTCCCAAGCATATTGCAACAAACGGTGTATTTCTATCGCTGCTCGTTTAGTTTTTATTGCCGTTTCAAATATACCGACCCTGTATGTACTTACGTATATTCCACACCGATTTGAACCAAACTTGGTGCACGTATCACTCTCTGGAAGGAATCGCTGTCGGGGTAACAACCACCTACTTATCAGAAGGGTGGGGGTGGGGGTGGAAAGCAGCGTAGTGCATGACGTGCGAATATCCATAATTCATTCATCAAGTATTTGAGAATGAGAGCACTTAGTGATTTGCAACGAACTTTACATATAATTTCAAACCTTCACGAAACTTTCTCTCCTGACGACCACCACAAAATGATGAAAGGAAGAAAGTTTAACCCTTACTGCATTTTCGCTATTAACGCAGCAAAACTGCCGCATGAAATATTACGTTTTAATTTATTACTTCACGACACGTTTTTCAGACAGTATTCACACATACCACTGAATGTATCATAAAAATTATGTCACTTCGCGGCACATTGTTCAGAAGAGATAATGTCATAAACATTTAGATTCATGGAAAACCTGCTGCATAATGCATAGCGTTTAAATGTATTACTTCTTTGCTACCGACCCTGTTCGCAATTCATTTCGCATACAGTATCCAGATATGCCGCTTAATGTACCTCCAAAGTATGTCAGTGTACGACACATAGTTGCGAACATACGACGTCAAATACTGAGATGTGTGAAAAATGCGGCATCATGTATGATGTTTCAATTTATTACTTCTAGCTCTATTCACATACTCCAGTAGATACGAATGCCACTGGATGCACCTGCAAAATTGTATTACTGTACAGCTAATATTTCAAGAGATATGACGTGATAAATACTGTGAAAGTGAAACTGCTGTGATAAATTGTCTAGAGACACAGGTGAAATATGTGTACATATATCTATGCAAACTTCAATTATACGTGAAATATATTTGACATGTGAAAAGCCAGGGGCAGAAAGGCTGATCCTAAAACCCTCAAGCGATGTCAGTCGTATTTGGTACACAAATTAGTTACGATCTGAAAAGAAGTACTGTAGAGGTAAGAACCAACAGCCACCTGTTAGAGTGGGGGTGATACCTTGATGAGAGAAGTGAGTGGAGGAGATGGCAGAGAGGGAAATGGAGGAGATGGATGCAAATACGGGGGATGAGCAGATGCTTACAGAAATGAAAAGATAGGAGACGGACAGACCGTTAAGGATGGAGGAGATGAACAGATAGAAGGGGAAAGAGGGACAGAGAGATGTTGAGATAGAAAAAGATATGTGAGGAGGAGGTGGAATTAGAAGGGGCAAGACAACACGGTCAGAGGGAGGTGGCACCAGAGGGGCAGAGAGGGTGGAGTGGTTGGACAGCAGAGAGATAGTACGATGTACAGAGAGAGAATCAGGAGGAGAAGGGCAGAAAGTTGGGATAGAGGAAGTAGGCAGAGAGAATTGGTGGATGGGGTGGACAGAGAGGGGGGGGGGGTGTGGATGAGGTGGAGGAGGAGAGGAGGAGGTTGACTCATAGAAGTCTGGAATACATATATACCTGGGTAAAGCTGGGTACTCAGCTGGCGATACATAAACAGGCATAACTCTGGAATATATCTAGAAGTTTTACCCAAACCTTTGTGATATTCTTGAGCAAGATGATTTCTGGCCGTCTGTTGGCTTATCTTATGACTAAGCCGACGCTCAGTAGGAAAGGGTCTGTTATACGGATAACCTGAAGTTGCAACATGTCAGCTTAACAAAGAATTTTAACATTTGGACCATCCCACATGGCTCAATCCCCAGAAAGTTTCCAAAATTGTCCATATTTGCTACACGTAAGATATACTAAGCGAAAAAGAATCGAATAGCATTTCCTTATTATTACGCGATTTTCATCTTATCAGGTCATCGCTAGGTAAAATCTTTCATTTCATTCCGTAGCATGTAATTTAATACTCTTGTAAAATTATAGTACCATTGCGTAACAACGTTCTGCATAATGCATAGAAAGGTGTACCTGCTCAGTGTAAAAAGAAACAATAATACTCGTAATAAACGAATATTACAGGAAATAAAAGCAGTTTGTTCATTCTTCACCCTTAAAAACGTCGTTGAACCAAGAAGCAATGGAAGAATCCTTTATCATAAGTTTCTAGGTGCACAAAGTATTGTGCTGAAAGAATATATTTAGCAACTCAAAGGATGAATTTGGGGGCCGGATTAGTGTTACATGTAAATACAATTACAAAAAATGCCCAATAAGAGTATTGAAACCGCAGTAAAATGTATCGCTAGGTCGATTGTTAAAAGTCGCGATAACATTCCATCAGTCTTCTCGCTGGTCTGATGCTGCCCGCCACGAATTCGCCTCCTGCACCAATCTTTTAATCTCGAGTGACAATTGCAGTCTATATCATAAATTTTTTGCTGCATATAGTCCAATCTCTGTCTAGCTCTACAGTTTTCACCCTATAGTACATAGAAGTTACTCCCTGATGCCTTAAAAGATGTCCTATCACCCTGTCTATTCTTCTTGTCAGTGTGTTCCGTATATTCTTTTCCTCGACGATTCTGAGGAAACCTCCTTATTCCTTTCCTTACAACAACAAATTCCAGCATTCTGCTGTAGCACCACATCCCAAATTCTTCGAGTCTCTTCTATTTTCCCATAGTCCATCTTTCACTATCATTCAGTAATGTGTTCCAAACGTACTTTCTCAGAAATTTATTCCACAAATTAGGGCGTATGGTTGATGCGAGAGGTTTCTCTTGGCCAGGAATTCCCTTTTCGCCAGTACTAGCCTGCTTGTTAAGTCCTCCTCGTTTCGTCCGTTACGGGTTCTTTTTTTTCCTAAGTATTATAATTCTTCTACTTCCTGAGCGCCATCTCTTATACATAGTTTCTCTGTATTCTCTTTCGTTATACTTCTCATTACTTTAGTCTTCGTTCAGTTTACTCTCAACCCATATTCTGAAGTCACTAGACTGTTCATATCATTCAGTAGATCCTGTAATTCTTCTTTACTTTCACTCAGGATAGCAGCGGGTTGGGTTGGGTTGTTTGTGGGAAGAGACCAAACAGCGAAGTCATTGGTCTCATCGGATTAGGGAAGGACGGAGAAGGACTTCGACCGTGCCCTTTCAAAGGCACTATCCCGGCATTTGCCTGGAGCGATTTAGGGAAATCACGGTAAACCTAAAGCAGAATGGCGTCCTCGAGAATGCGAGTCCAGTGTGCTAACCACTGCGCCACCTCGCTCGGTCCAGGATTGCAGCACTACCAGCGAATTTGATCACTGATATCAACTCACCTTAAATTTTCATTGCACATCTGAGCCTTTCATTTTCGTCATTGCTCCTTCGGTGTATAGATTCAGTAATGGGGGCGAAAGAGTACATCCTAGTCGTACTCTTTTTTTTTCCGAGCAATTCGTTCTTGGTCTTTCACTCTTATTGTACCCTTTTGGTTATTGCACATATTGTACACTACTCTGAATTTCAATAATCTTGCTCCATTTTACACAATCGAATTCTATGAACGTGTCTTAATTTTTCATCAGACTTGTTTCCGATATCAGCCGTAAGGTCAGAACGGCCTCTCTTGTACCTTTACCTTCGTAAAGCGAAACTGATCGTCATCTGACAATTTTCTTTTCATTCGTATTTTTATTATTCTTGTCAGCAACTTGGATGCATGTGCTGTTAACCTGATTTGTCCGATAATTCTAGCACTTGTCGGCTCTTGCAGTCTTCGGCATTGTGTGGATGCCGCTTTTCCGAAAGTCAGACGGTTTGTCACCATACTCATATACATTCTACACACTAGTGTGAATAGTCATTTCGCTGTCACTTCTTCAAATGATTTTAGTATTTCCGAATGAGTGTTCATTACCGCTTCTGCCTTATCTCATTTTAAATCTTGATTCTAATACAGGATCCCTACCCTATCGAATTTTTCTTCTTCTAAAACATCAGACAAGTCTTCCGCCTCATACAGGTCTTCAATGTACTCTTTCCATCTATCCGTTCTTTCACCGTCAGCTGTTTTGACTTTTCTATATGCTCAATCAGTCAAATCATTTCTTTTTCGATTCGTTCACATGTTTCATGCAGTCATTTCGTCTTTCTTCCCTGTACACCTTGCTTATCTCATTCCTAAGTAACTTGTATTTTTATATTCTTGAATTTCAGTGAAGATTTCCGTACTTGCTTCTTCCGTCATTCAATTGAAGCAGTTGTCCTGTTACTTATAGTATCCCCACAGATATCATCCTTGTACATATGTTTTTCCTTCCAACCACTGTGATTGTTCTTTTTAGAGACGTTCATTCCTCTTCATCTGAACTGCCTGCTGAGCTATTCGTTATCTGTAGCCTCAGAGAAATCCAAACTTATCTCTTCATTTCTTAGAATTTCAGTATCCCACTTCATTGCGCATTTATTCTTCCTGACTATTCTTTTAAATTTCAGCCTGCTCGTCATCATAACCGAATTGTGATCCGAGTTTATATCTGTTCCGGAGTACCCCTTACAATCAAATATCTGATTTCGATATCTCTGCCTCACCGTGATGTAATTTAAATGGAATCTTCTCTTACTCCCAGTGGTTTCCGAGCATGGCTCTTCCTCTTGAGATGCTTCAAAGGATATTCGCTATTACTAACTGATATTTATTGCAAAATTCAATTAGTCTTTCTCCCCTATCGTTCCTACTACCAAGCCCATATTCCCCCATTAACCTATTTTTCTACTACTTTCCCGACAACCGCTTTCGAATCTCCCATGAAAACTAGATTTTCAGCTCTCTTTACGTTCTGAATTACCGGTTCTATCTCCACATATACTTTCTCTATATCTTCATCTTCTGCTTGCGGCGTCGGCATGTATAACTGAATTATTGTTGTCTGTGCCAGTTTTCTGTCGATTCTGATGAGAACAACTCTATCACTTTTCTTCACAGTAACTTACTCTCCGCCATATCTTCCTGTTCATAATGAATCATACTCCTGTTAACATTTTTCTGCTGCTGTTGTATTACCTTATACTCATCTGACCAGAAATCCATGTCTTCTTTCCATTTCACTTCATTGGCCCCCCACTTTACTTAGAGTGAGTATTAACATTTCTCTTTTCCGATTTTCTAGCTCCTCTACCACGTTATAGCTTCCAACATTCCACACACCGGTATTCAGAACATTAGCCTTTCGTTGATTATTCGATCTTTTTCTCGTAGTCGCCTCCCTCTGTAGTCTCCTTCAGGGGATCCGAATGGGAAACTAGTCAGTTTGTCAATGAAGATATTACTAGCCTCATCTCCTTTGAATATACCTTATGTGTCATTAATGTAGTGGTTTCCATTGCCTTCTGCATCCACATGCCGCTGATCATAGCTGAGCCTTCCACATTTTAGGGGCAGTTTTCGACTCCACAAAGAAGTCAGTGTCCTGAATTTGAATCTGCTCCTTCGGCCTCTTTGACACGGGCGTTGTCAGGATGAGGGAAGTCTTCGGCGGCTACTGCTGATGAATTTTATTCGCAATTTAAGCAGTGGCGGTGTTCGATCCCAAAAGAGAAGACATCTTTATTGGTAGTCAAGACCACGAATATCTGCTAGAACGTTTTCAAAATCGGTGTGGTGTATGTGAGAGCTCATGGAAAATCATTTTAAGTTTACTGAGAACTTTGTATGAAAATGTTCCTTTTGAGCCGTTCCAGCTCGCATCACTCAATCGATCGCTAGATTGCTGTAGTGCGACACTATCTTATGGTGTTTCTCCGCGCTGAGAACTTTGACCAGCATGAAGGACAGTTACAGGGTGTTTCAAAAATGACCGGTATATTTGAAACGGCAATAAAAACTAAACGATCAGCGATAGAAATACACCGTTTGTTGCAATATGCTTGGGACAACAGTACATTTTCAGGCAGACAAACTTTCGAAATTACAGTAGTTACAATTTTCAACATCAGATGGCGCTGCGGTCTGGGAAACCCTATAGTACGATATTTTCCACATATCCACCATGCGTAGCAATAATATGGCGTAGTCTCTGAATGAAATTACCCGAAACCTTTGACAACGTGTCCGGCGGAATGGCTTCACATGCAGATGAGATGTACTGCTTCAGCTGTTCAATTGTTTCTGGATTCTGGCGGTACACCTGGTCTTTCAAGTGTCCCCACAGAAAGAAGTCACAGGGGTTCATGTCTGGCGAATAGGGAGGCCAATCCACGCCGCCTCCTGTATGTTTCGGATAGTCCAAAGCAATCACACGATCATCGAAATATTCATTCAGGAAATTAAAGACGTCGGCCGTGCGATGTGGCCGGGCACCATCTTGCATAAACCACGAGGTGTTCGCAGTGTCGTCTAAGGCAGTTTGTACCGCCACAAATTCACGAAGAATGTCCAGATAGCGTGATGCAGTAATCGTTTCGGATCTGAAAAATGGGCCAATGATTCCTTTGGAAGAAATGGCGGCCCAGACCAGTACTTTTTGAGGATGCAGGGACGATGGGACTGCAACATGGGGCTTTTCGGTTCGCCATATGCGCCAGTTCTGTTTATTGACGAAGCCGTCCAGGTAAAAATAAGCTTCGTCAGAAAACCAAATGCTGCCCACATGCATATCGCCGTCATCAATCCTGTGCACTATATCGTTAGCGAATGTCTCTCGTGCAGCAATGGTAGCGGCGCTGAGGGGTTGCCGCTTTTGAAGTTTGTATGGATAGAGGTGTAAACTCTGGCGCATGAGACGATACGTGGACGTTGGCGTCATTTGGACCGCAGCTGCAACACGGCGAACGGAAACCCGAGGCCGCTGTTGGATCACCTGCTGCACTAGCTGCACGTTGCCCTCTGTGGTTGCCGTACGCGGTCGCCCTACCTTTCCAGCACGTTCATCCGTCACGTTCCCAGTCCGTTGAAATTTTTCAAACAGATCCTTTATTGTATCGCTTTTCGGTCCTTTGGTTACATTAAACCTCCGTTGAAAACTTCGTCTTGTTGCAACAACACTGTGTTCTAGGCGGTGGATTTCCAACACCAGAAAAATACTCTGGTCTAAGGAATAAACCATGTTGTCTACAGCACACTTGCACGTTGTGAACAGCACACGCTTACAGCAGAAAGACGACGTACAGAATGGCGCACCCACAGACTGCGTTGTCTTCTATATCTTTCACATCACTTGCAGCGCCATCTGTTGTTGAAAATTGTAACTACTGTAATTTCGAAAGTTTGTCCGCCTGAAAATGTACTGTTGTCCCAAGCATATTGCAACAAACGGTGTATTTCTATCGCTGCTCGTTTAGTTTTTATTGCCGTTTCAAATATACCGGTCATTTTTGAAACACCCTGTATAATTTGCGGGCCGAATTGGAAGGGGCACTTGCTGGGCTGTCGCCCGCTTTACCTCCGCTGTCTGGAGCCGATAGTAAACGGCTTTTGCAGAGCACAGACATCTTCCCGCGAAGACTGTGTTTGGGTTGGGTGTTGTGGCGATGGGACACTGGAAATTTGCCTGTGCCGAGCGTGTCCATGTTTTGAGTGCCACTTCTTTACCGATTGGCAGATATTTTGGTGAGACTTTTCTGTGGCTTCTGCGCCTTGTGTTCTTAAAGTCGTAGTGCTGCGACTAGTTTCCCCTTCCTGGAAGGTCTGCTGTGTTTGCTGTTGATGGGGGTTCACTCCGAAAGAACTGAAGTTTACTTTAACGGCAGCAACTGTGTTTCATTACAGTCGATACTTACAACTTTTTCTGAAAAGTGTGGAGGTTAAATTGTCTGTGTTACAGAGCTAGTGGAGCTACGTTAATCAGAACTGCCTGTTTAAATTGGTCATATTTCGAGTGGCTTACTGTGGACCTTCCAAGTTGAGGACTGAACTTTGTGTTGCTATTCCTTTTAAATACAGTGAAGTCTAGCCACTATGATCATTTTAGCTAAGCATTTGCAAAAAATTTTAGTGGGGTTACTCTAATTTAATCAGAGCAGCATGTAAGTGTAATCATTTTAGTTACGTATTTGTAAAACATTGTGGTGGGGTTGTTAGTTGACCCACTCTGAGATTTTCTATGGTAAATTCTGCTAAAATAAGAATGTATTTTTCCACTGTACTTGTTACGGGTAGCCTGGTAAACCAAGTTTGACATCTGAGATTCGGCTGCTTAGCCAGTGTCTTACTGCAAAACATATTAGAAGTGTAGTGGACTGACAAGGCAGCCAGTGCACAGTGAAGTAGCCGAAAGGGCACGCGTCAACTCACGCCGTCTGGCGTGAAGTCTGGAACAGGATAAGTTATGAATGTGATAAAGAAAAGAACGTAGCTACTAGAACACTTGACTTTTATATTGTCCTTTGGTATACAGCATTCTTGATGATACAAGTGACTATCTTGAGATACATGCAATGGTACAAATGGCGCCTTGCTAGGTCGTAGCCATTAACTTAGCTGAAGGCTATTCTAACTGTCTCTCGGCAAATGAGAGAAAGGCTTCGGCAGTGTAGTCGCTAGCAACGTCGTCGTACAACTGGGGCGAGTGCTAGTACGTCTCTCGAGACCTGCCGTGTGGTGGCGCTCGGTCTACGATCACACAGTGGCGACACGCGGGTCCGACAGGTACTAATGGACCGCGGCCGATTTAAGCTACCACCTAGCAAGTGTGGTGTCTGGCGGTGACACCACAAGAAGTCAACGAATTTGAATTTTCTTCCATCTCCAAATAGCGTTTAATGACTGTTCCTGCTACACAATTAGTACAAGTAACTGTTTACCATTTATGTTTGGGCGCCATGTAAGCTTTATTAGATTCGTCAATGCTGTAATAAGAGTACTACCTAGCTGTTAAGTGCTTTGTTGCCTCGCTGATTGTTCAGATGCTTGTTTTTTATTTATTTATTTTTGGCTCTTAAATGGTAATTTTAATGAAATATGTGCCGCCCTTTATAAAGCAGTGAACTGTTACTAGTTTTCGAAGATTAAGTTAGTCTGTTATAGTTCACGTTTTAAGGGACCTGATCCATCCACATGCACACCCTTGGCTGGCGAATTCCCACCGCCCACCCTGTCTGTCGAGTTATCTCGCCTGTCGCGGTGCTGAATCGTATCTGTATAGCTTCTCCTGGTTCTGACTTATGTCACCAACGGACGTGACACGTCGCTTATGTATTACCAAATCTGCTGCAACCGTTTAAGGTTTTATATTTAAAAGCCAGTTGTAAAATTTTGTAAATTTTAAGATTTTGATTATTAATATTCAGCCTGGCTGACTTTAGATATCTGTTAATAATTGACAAATTGCTTAGTTCCTCAATTGCTTAAAAGAGCTTTTGCTGACGTCAATTGCTAACCTCATTTCCTCGTTAGTATTCAACCAATTGTTTAATTTCTTGTTTTTAAAAGTTATTTTATGGGCTTCAGAGAGCGGTTTACTTTTATTTAAATAAAAGATGATGCATGTTTTCAACAGCGAATGCTGCTTTCTTGCATTTTGGCAAAGTCCTACCGCTCAACAGTGTACTAAGCTGCTTTAGGGTAAGTACATCCAAAAAAAAAATGGCTCCAAGCACTATGGGACTTAACATCTATGGTCATCAGTCCCATAGAACTTAGATAAGTACACCCAGTTCACCTTTATTTCGGGTCACAGTCATCTAGAATTGTGTAAATGATAACCCTTTTTCGTCATTTGTCTCTTCCATTTTCTTTACGGTCCATTACCAGAATTTCATCACAACATCATAATTTTAAAAAGTCTTATAGAGAATGCCGTCAATAAAAAAGATACCCTATGAAGAACATCACATGGAAAATCTTTCTGAGATGAAGCTGTTGGAATTGATTAGGTTTCAATACTGACGAGAATAATCGTATCGCTAAGCGGTTGACAGCAACTCACTCTTTGTCTTACCTTCTCCATTCAGACAGAATTTTATACCCGTTATGGCATCTTCTGGTGCAACTGCTATTGCCTTGTACTGGTCTGACCAGATATCTGGATTTTCTTTCCATTTTATTTCACTGAAACTTACCACCTCTAGTTTTAGCCTTAACATTCCTTTTTCCTACCAAATTCTACACTCAGCTGCCGACTAGTGGAATATTATCGTTTCGTAGATTTTTTTCACTATTTTTCGATAGTTATTCCTTATGCCATTGTCGTAAGAAAGGAGTGGAAAGCTACAAGATAGAACAACAACGGATAGTGTCCAACCTTCCTCCTTCCAGTCTCACAACCAACGATAAAATCGCATCGTGCGGTGACGTTAAGGCGACGTGCAAGTGTCTACAGACCCCTTCACTTACAATTTCGTTCACTGCTCCATCGAAGAAGACTAGAGTGTGACTTAGAGGTGACGGATTGTAAAGAGAGCTATTAAAAAGTTTCCGTTCGTAGTCCGTAGTGAGAATCGGTACACCAATCTGGCAAAGACGCCGTGAGCCATCAGGCAGTCATCCCACAGACGCATCATGTTGAAGGAACTGTGTCCTGCTACATGAAGAAATCTGTGGTGCCGATAGTTACGATGCCAGAACGTAGGTGCGCTCCGCTAGGTTGGCACTACGACCGACACCGACGACAGCGCCCTATAGCCGGCGGTGTGCAGATCTACGAGCGCCGCTCCGGATTCAGACCATTTTTGATGCCGAGTAGACGACCGAGCAACATTGTTTCTGACATGTGGAATAATCGGGTCTACTTCCGGATGTTTGTGTCGCTCTGGTACAATATTTCGGCCACGTAACTCGTTGCCTTCTTCAGGTGCTACCTGAAGAAGACTACGGTCTCAGGTAGCACCTGAAGAAGGCAACGAGTTACGTGGCCGAAATATTGTGCCAGAGCGACACAAACATCCGGCAGTAGACCCGATTATTCCTCATGTCAAGATCTCGCCGGGAAAGCTTGAAGAGTTACAACATTGTTTCTATTTCATAGTGGGGAGCCACTACTGGTAACTTTCTAACTTGACGTACAGCTTCGCACCTACGTGCCCACCTCAGCCAAAGTTAAGTAAAACCACTTTTAATTGCATACCGAAGCATTTCACCTTTTCCTACTCCTACTTACTTCCTACATTGGGCATACACTTCAGTTTACAGGAGCAGACGCAGGCGGGATACAAAAAAACTCCGTAACTGCCTTTACACATCCATGTCGGATAGGAACTGTTGACCCCTTAAGGCCTTTTTCAAGGAACCAAGGCTTGATAATCGCATGGGGAGAGTGTCTCCGTAATGAATGAGGCCTGCGTTCCAGTTGGACCGACGTCTTGTGTCGATTCGCGACCAGCAAGGAACTTGTGCACCATACAAGAACGGTGTTTTTATCAGACGTGCTACTCCATATATATCCTTCATTCAGCAATGTATGTCTACGAGTGCTTGTCCTTAGGCGGCCAAGAAAAGAATAACTGAACTTTGGCCCTGTTTCGACGTTATTCCAAATAACGTTTCCGCATAGACCGCACGTACCTCGGAAAGACACGAATGCCACAGTGATCCCGTGCCAACATTTCGATTTCTGTGTACTGATAAGCCAAAACATTATGAACGCTGCCCACGACGACGATGGATGCAGCGTGCTGGACTTGTGGACACGTGACGCGGTAGCAAAAATATGTAAGCAGAACAGACACGTACAGACATGGTCTGAAAATTGCGAAATCCATTGAGATAAGCGACTATGACAAATGGAAGATTATTATTAGGCAGAGCCTGTGAACACGTAGCTCGAAAGGAGCGAAGCTGGTCGAATGTTCACGTGCTACTGCCGTAAGCATCTACGAAAAGAGATAGAAGCACAGTAAAACTATCTCTAGGCGCTGAATGGTTGGACGTCCACGAAACTTCACAGAACGTGAGGTTCGTAGGCTTGTTAGCTCTGTAAAGTAGGATAGATAGTGATCTGTGGCATCTCTGCCGAAAGAGCACAGTGCCACGTTATTGAACATGGAGCTCTGCAGCAGGCCACCGCTACGTATTCACACGTTGAACCAACGGCACCGTAAACTGCGACTGCAATGGCCACTAGACTATAGGGATTCGGCCGTCGACCAATGGAAACGTGTCACCTCTACGGTTAAATTACATTTTTGCTACACTAGATCGACGGTCGTCTTCACAAATGCCATCATCGACGTGAACGGCGGTTCGAAACGTGCAGTGCGGCACACGCAGGCTGATGAGAACAGTATTGTGCTATCGGAGACGTTCTCTTGCCCTTAGGTGGAACCTCGGGTGGTAATCGAAGACACGCTGACAGCTGCGACCACCAACATCCCGTCATGTTTCATGTCTTCCCCGACGGCAGTCTCATCTTTCATTAGAATAATTGTCCGTGTCTCGGAGCCAGAACCGTTGAGGAGCATTCCTGACGTAAATCCTTTGGAACCCATTTGTGTCGCTATCGACCGCAATCACCACGCACGCAAATCAGCGTCCCGTTATTTACGAGAATTACATGAGCTGTGCGTAGACATTTAATGCCTCATACCTCCACAAAACTACTAACAAACTGTCGGATCACTGATACGTACAATCAGTAATGTACACTCCTGGAAATTGAAATAAGAACACCGTGAATCCATTGTCCCAGGAAGGGGAAACTTTATTGACACATTCCTGGGGTCAGATACATCACATGATTACACTGACAGAACCACAGGCACATAGACACAGGCAACAGAGCATGCACAATGTCGGCACTAGTACAGTGTATATCCACCTTTCGCAGCAATGCAGGCTGCTATTCTCCCATGGAGACGATCGTAGAGATGCTGGATGTAGTCCTGTGGAACGGCTTGCCATGCCATTTCCACCTGGCGCCTCAGTTGGACCAGCGTTCGTGCTGGACGTGCAGACCGCGTGAGACGACGCTTCATCCAGTCCCAAACATGCTCAGTGGGGGACAGATCCGGAGATCTTGCTGGCCAGGGTAGTTGACTTACACCTTCTAGAGCACGTTGGGTGGTACGGGATACATGCGGACGTGCATTGTCCTGTTGGAACAGCAAGGTCCCTTGCCGGTCTAGGAATGGTAGAACGATGGGTTCGATGACGGTTTGGATGTACTGTGCACTATTCAGTGTCCCCTCGACGATCACCAGTGGTGTACGGCCAGTGTAGGAGATCGCTCCCCACACCACGATGCCGGGTGTTGGCCTTGTGTGCCTCGGTCGTATGCAGTCCTGATTGTGGCGCTCACCTGCACGGCGCCAAACACGCATACGACCATCATTGGCACCAAGGCAGAAGCGACTCTCATCGCTGAAGACGACACGTCTCCATTCGTCCCTCCATTCACACCTGTCGCGACACCACTGGAGGCGGGCTGCACGATGTTGGGGCGTGAGCGGAAGACGGCCTAACGGTGTGCGGGACCGTAGCCCAGCTTCATGGAGACGGTTGCGAATGGTCCTCGCCGATACCCCAGGAGCAACAGTGTCCCTAATTTGCTGGGAAGTGGCGGTGCGGTCCCCTACGGCACTGCGTAGGATCCTACGGTCTTGGCGTGCATCCGTGCGTCGCTGCGGTCCGGTCCCAGGTCGACGGGCACGTGCACCTTCCGCCGACCACTGGCGACAACATCGATGTACTGTGGAGACCTCACGCCCCACGTGTTGAGCAATTCGGCGGTACGTCCACCCGGCCTCCCGCATGCCCACTATACGCCCTCGCTCAAAGTCCGTCAACTGCAAATACGGTTCACGTCCACGCTGTCGCGGCATGCTACCAGTGTTAAAGACTGCGATGGAGCTCCGTATGCCACGGCAAACTGGCTGACACTGACGGCGGCGGTGCACAAATGCTGCGCAGCTAGCGCCATTCGACGGCCAATACCGCGGTTCCTGGTGTGTCCGCTGTGCCGTGCGTGTGATCATTGCTTATACAGCCCTCTCGCAGTGTCCGGAGCAAGTATGGTGGGTCTGACACACCGGTGTCAATGTGTTCCTTTTTCCATTTCCAGGAGTGTATTTCGTTCCAAAGACGGACAAGCTGTTTATTAAACAGATGGTTATAAAGTTTTGGTTCATCAGTGTAAATAGGATCCGAGGCAGACTACGTTGCATATATGCTGCAGCAACGCCCTCAAACTGATACTTCTCATACTTCTTTATCGCCCCTAATACACTGGTGTCCAAAGTTAAACCAAGAAACAGTTATTTCCCCTTCTTGTGTCTAATTCACGGAATACTCATACAAAATGTCAACGGATGTTCGTAAAATCGTGTTCTACACCGAAGGTGGCATTCCGGTTAACGGACAACCGTGTCAACAATGACGTTAGGGCACCTACAACGGCGGTAGTTTTAAATGAACACACTGTCAATTGACTACATTGTTGTTTATTAAATTACGACCCACGTTTCGGCCTTTTATGCCATTTTCAAGTAATTGAGTAACGTCATTAACGTGTACTGCAAGACATCAAGCACAAAACTGGCCATAAATTAAGAAAAATTATCGATCCCCACGAAATGCCAGACGTAAAATCATCGGATAAACTCTAGTGTCCGATTCCACCCGTCGGCTTTGAGCGATGGCGTCATACTTAAAGCAAAGACGCTACGTATAGGCAATCTATGAACGCAACGCATCGTACTCGTAAACAAACGATTGTAGCATACGGTAAAATTACAATCTCAGTCACATAGTTACTTATTTACTCATGAATTATATCGAAACGAACTGAAGATAACGAAAATAATTAAGAACAAGAATTAGAAACAAATTTTCATGTCTGCTAAGAAGTGTTCTTTTATGTGACTAGAAAAGCACAGAGAACCTTTAAATTGCATTACAGCGAAGCGCATGGTGAAGTCACAGTATTATAAAATAGCGTTAATTTTATACTAATTATTGAATCTAGCGGGAGAAGTGCAGGGAAGTGGCGGTTTTGGGCTGCGAGAAACTAAAATGTATCAGAAAAACGGGAAGATTAAATGAACGACAACAAATACCAAACAGTAGCACAAAATGTGGAGCAACCGACACACTAAATTCTAAAAGAAAGCCAGTACATGGCAAACGAATATCTACAAAAAATAAAGAACACTGGAATCGATAGCTAGAATTAACCTATGTAGGTAAATTCCAGTTACCGATTCCATCCGTTCCATGATTCATATACATAAATTATTTTTGCAGTTATATGCACTGAAACGTAATAACATTTCTACATTTGTAATTGCTCTCTAAAACTACTGCGGTGTATAGCAAAAATTGGAATCTGTAACTAGAACTGACCTTCTATACAGGTCAAATCTGGCTATCGATTCCAATATTAGTAACATTTTTGCGGTAGTTCAGAGAGCAATTATAAATGCAGAAATCATATTGACCTACATTTCAGTGCACACACGTGCTGAAATAAACGATATAATTAATGAATCGTCGAATAGCTGGAATCGGTAACTGGAATTGACCTATGTAGGAGGTCAATTCTAGTCACCGATTCCAACTTTTCAATGGTTCATAATTTGGAACATTTTTGCAGTAAATCTGTGGACTATGTTTTTGTACGATTTCTAGATTTCTTATTGATCCGTGAACCACTACGATAAACTACTAAATATTGTAGTTACAACTTCCAAATTTTTCTTTTTTTCATAATAGTGAAGATAGTAATAACACACGTAGAAATCCTGTAACACTTTAGTACACACAGTGTTATTAAAACGATCTAAATAACGAACCGTAGAATGGTTGGAATCGGTAACTAGAATTAACCTACGTAGTTCAGTTCCAGTTACCGTTTCCAGTATTTGTCAGACCCTACTTTTTGTCAATTTTTTTTACTGGTGTACTCGTCCTGTTATATTTAACAATTAGTATTAAAAGTTAACGCCGATTCATAATATTATGACATCCCATGTACTATACTGTACTAGATTTAAAGGTTCTCTGTTTTTTTCTTACCCTCATAAATTACGATAATAATTTATTTCAGTCATTTACACTTCTCTCTTTCTACTCTTACTTATTTCCGTTACCTTTAATTCTTGTCGGTATAACTTGTGGCTAAGTAATTGATCAAGTGAACTGTGTTTGTAATTTTATCGTACGCTACAATCGTTTGTTTACGAATACGTTCAGTTGCTTTCAAAGATTGCCTCTACGTAGCGTCTCTGCCTTTTGTATGACCTCATTGCTTAAAGCCGACAAGTGGAATCAGACACTAGAACTGACCCAATTATCATCTTGTAAAATGATTAGTAAATAATAGTGGGAGGTCGTCATGTTTAACAAAAGCAGGTTTACTTTGGTATATCCAAAGAAAAATAAAAAAATCTCATGTTTAATAAAAGCAGGTTTACTTTGGCATATCCAAAGGAAACCTGTTTTTATCGAATATGACGATCTCCCACTATTATTTACTGATCATTTTACAAGCTGATGATTTTCCATCTGGTATTTCGTAGGGGGTAGTAAATATATTTTCCTAATTTATGTCCACTTTAGAGCTTGATGTCCTGGAATATATGCTAATGACATAAACTCAGTTACTTGAAAATGGCATAAAAGGCCGAAGCCTGGCTTGTCATTAAAAAAACAACAGAATCAAATGGGGCTGTGTTCATTTAAAACTTATTGTATGACTGTTGCTCAGCAACATCAAAAACGAGGTGGTGTTTACTGGGTAATCCCACATCCACAGTCCCTGTTAATACAGTCACAGACGGTTCAATATGGCACAAAGAAGACGGCTACCAGGCTCTCTGTGGTGGAGGGCCATAAGGAGAATGGAAGCAGGACAGTCGCAAACTGATATGACCCAAAGGCTTAATGTGGTTCGTTCTGTTGATTCTCGGACATGGCGACAATGTATATAGACCGAAACAGCATCCGGAAGACCAGGGTAGGGCCGACATCGTGTGATATCAAAAAGAGAGGACCGTGAGACTTACGCACGCTTTTACAGCCAGTTTTATTGTCCCCGTCTTGTACCTGCGTTTCTCCGAGCTCGGTCGCCTCCCTCAGGCGTGCCTGCGGCTGCGTGGACGACTTTCACCTGCTCACATACTCAGCCACAAAGGAACGTCTTCGGAGAATTCAAGGCCTACCGTACAATGCCCTACAGTCTCTTTTTCTGCGTACATACAAAACCTTCCTTTCATCTTCTACTTTCGTTAGAATCGTTAAGGTTGACTGACTTAATGATCTCCGGCCGCCAGTCCTTGTCTTCCTGAGAGCGTGTCTCCGTCTCCCTTTTCCTTTCCTATACCAACTTCTCTTTTGGTTTCTATCGAAATGTCCCGTGGGGGCGTTTCACATTCTGTGTAACTTCAACAATAACATTCCTTCCCAAGGTATCCAGTCTCTCGCATAACGAGTTGTGTAGCCACCAGTTCGTCCCTCGCTGAATGTCGCTAAATGTTATTCACTTGACACTGTAGGTGAATCCATTAATGCCTCCTGTGGGGAACTCAGTGCTCGCCCCAAATGATGCCTCTCTTTGTGAGTTGGCACTATAACGAACTGTCCGCCGTCATTTTCCTGGAACTTCGCCTTGACCGATGAGGGCCTATCGATGGACGCTAATTGCCGAGACTACCCCTCACTGGAAGACCGGATTATTACCCATACATTTCAACTTTTTCAAATTGACACAAGTTGGTAAATGGTAGAAAAGCGTAAATCATTTACGTGATTGTCACTGGAGATTAGTGGCAAGTTACTAGAGTCCATTACATGTATTTTTCAAGTTTGAGATAATTCTAGGCAAAAAAAAGGGAACAGTGATAATATACACTGATTCTAAGATCATGTCCAAGATTCTCCAGACTCTACCATTCGGAACTTCATTTTCTTCTCCATCAAAGAATTATGCATCTACATCTACATGACTGCTCAGCAATTCACAGTTTAGTGCCTGGTAGAGGATTCCTTAAACCACCTTTAAGCTACTTTTCTAGCCTTCCAGTCCCGAACAGCGCGCGGGAAAAACAAACACTCACTTATTTTATTTTGACGATCATTTCTTCCTTCGTAGTTTCATACTCGGAGGAGAAATTTAGTGACTGAAATTGCCTGAGGTCCTGCCGAGATCAGAAACGTTTTTGTTTCAGTAACTACCACCACAATTCGTGTATCAAATCCGTGGCGCTCTCTCCGCTATTTCGGGATATAAAAACGAGCTGCCTTTCTTTGAACTTTTTCGATATCCTCCGTCAATCCCACCTGATGCGGATCCCGCACAGCACAATAATATTCCAGAAGAGAGCGGCCAAGCGTAGTGTAAGCATTCTCTTCAGTAAACCTGTTACATTTTCTTAGTGTTCTGCCGATAAATCGCAGTCTTTGGTGGTTTGTTCTCCCCACAACATTATTTATGTGGTCGACGCATTTTAAGTTATTCCTAAGTAGTCCCTAAGTATTTAGTTGAGTTTACAGAATTTAGATTTGTATGATTCACGATGTAATTCAATGGAGTCTGTTTTTAGTGCTCATGCGGATGACTTCGCACTTTTCATGATTTACACTCAACTGCCACTTTTTACACCATACAGATGATTTGTCTAGATTCTTCTACATTTCGTTTTGATCATCTGATGACATTACATGACGCTAAATGGCAGAATCATCTGCAAACAATGTAAGAGTGCTACTCTCCAAAATCTTTATGTAGACCAGTAACAACAGATGGCCTATAAAAGTTCCTTGAGGAACGCCAGTTATTACGAATTGTGACCTTTCTGGCAGAAAATTTTGAACTCAGTCACACGAGAAGATATTCCATAGGTAAGCAATTTAATGAGACGTTACTTGTGAGGAACAGTGTGAAAAACCTCCTGGAAATCTAAAAGGATGGAATTAATTTGACGTCCCCTGTCGAAAGCATTCATTGGCTATTTGTCAATAATGTTCGAGCACAGTATATGTTTCCAAATCCTATTGAAAAAATATGAGGCTGTAATTTAGAGTATTACTCCTGTGAGTATTGATGTGACCTGTGCAACTTTCCAATTTCTGAGTGTGGATCTTTCCACGAGCGAGCGGTTGTATATGATTACTAAGTATGAAGCTATTTTATCAGCATTCTAAGAAAGGAACTTGTGTGGTGTATAATCTGGACTACAAGCCTTGGCTTCCTTGTTCGAAGCTTCTTCGCTACACCAAGGCTAGTATATCTACTTGTAAGTTACTCACGTTAGCGGTTTTTCTTTATTCGAATTATAGAATAGTTAGTTCATCTTCTCTTGTGAAGGAATTTTCCCGAACACTGTTTAGTAACTCTGCTTTAGAGGCGCTGTCATCAAACACATCATCGTTGTTATCGCATTGTGGAGGTATCGACTGCGTCTCGCCACTGGGTTTTCTGCCAGATTTAGAGACAGAGTTTCGTTGTGGAAACTACACTCCTGGAAATGGAAAAAAGAACACATTGACACCGGTGTGTCAGACCCACCATACTTGCTCCGGACACTGCGAGAGGGCTGTACAAGCAATGATCACACGCACGGCACAGCGGACACACCAGGAACCGCGGTGTTGGCCGTCGAATGGCGCTAGCTGCGCAGCATTTGTGCACCGCCGCCGTCAGTGTCAGCCAGTTTGCCGTGGCATACGGAGCTCCATCGCAGTCTTTAACACTGGTAGCATGCCGCGACAGCGTGGACGTGAACCGTATGTGCAGTTGACGGACTTTGAGCGAGGGCGTATAGTGGGCATGCGGGAGGCCGGGTGGACGTACCGCCGAATTGCTCAACACGTGGGGCGTGAGGTCTCCACAGTACATCGATGTTGTCGCCAGTGGTCGGCGGAAGGTGCACGTGCCCGTCGACCTGGGACCGGACCGCAGCGACGCACGGATGCACGCCAAGACCGTAGGATCCTACGCAGTGCCGTAGGGGACCGCACCGCCACTTCCCAGCAAATTAGGGACACTGTTGCTCCTGGGGTATCGGCGAGGACCATTCGCAACCGTCTCCATGAAGCTGGGCTACGGTCCCGCACACCGTTAGGCCGTCTTCCGCTCACGCCCCAACATCGTGCAGCCCGCCTCCAGTGGTGTCGCGACAGGCGTGAATGGAGGGACGAATGGAGACGTGTCGTCTTCAGCGATGAGAGTCGCTTCTGCCTTGGTGCCAATGATGGTCGTATGCGTGTTTGGCGCCGTGCAGGTGAGCGCCACAATCAGGACTGCATACGACCGAGGCAGAAAGGGCCAACACCCGGCATCATGGTGTGGGGAGCGATCTCCTACACTGGCCGTACACCACTGGTGATCGTCGAGGGGACACTGAATAATGCACGGTACATCCAAACCGTCATCGAACCCATCGTTCTACCATTCCTAGACCGGCAAGGGAACTTGCTGTTCCAACAGGACAATGCACGTCCGCATGTATCCCGTGCCACCCAACGTGCTCTAGAAGGTGTAAGTCAACTACCCTGGCCAACAAGATCTCCGGATCTGTCCCCCATTGAGCATGTTTGGGACTGGATGAAGCGTCGTCTCACGCGGTCTGCACGTCCAGCACGAACGCTGGTCCAACTGAGGCGCCAGGTGGAAATGGCATGGCAAGCCGTTCCACAGGACTACATCCAGCATCTCTACGATCGTCTCCATGGGAGAATAGCAGCCTGCATTGCTGCGAAAGGTGGATATACACTGTACTAGTGCCGACATTGTGCATGCTCTGTTGCCTGTGCCTATGTGCCTGTGGTTCTGTCAGTGTGATCATGTGATGTATCTGACCCCAGGAATGTGTCAATAAAGTTTCCCCTTCCTGGGACAATGACTTCACGGTGTTCTTATTTCAATTTCCAGGAGTGTATTAAATGCGTCTCGCATTGTAGTACTCGCTAAATTTCTAGCGTCTGTAAAACTTCGCAAATCTTGAGGATTTTGCATTGTTTTAAATCTGGCATGCTACTTTCTTGCTTTTGCAATAGTATTCTGATCTGTTCTTTGGTACCATGGAATTAGTACCATCTCTTATTAATTTATTTGGTACTTATCTCTGAATTACCTTTGTTACTACTTTACTGAACTCAGACCAAATCTGGTCTACGCTTACGTAATCGGAATGGAAGGAGGAAAGACTGTCTCTTAGGAAGATAATTTTTATCTGCATTTTTAAATAGATGTATTTTGCGTTTCTCTTCTGTGGATTTGCATGTTATAATATTCAGTCTATCTACAACAACCTTCTGGTTACTAATCCTTGTACCTGTCATGTCAGGATTATATGTTACTAAGAGGTCAAGTATTTTTTCATAACTATTTACAGTTTGAGTGGGCTCCTGATCTACTTGATCAATATAATTTTCTGAGAAGGCATTCAGTACGATTTCGGACGACGTTTTATGCCCAACACGGACATTAAGAGGACACGGAATCACCTATCCACGCAATGTTGAATTATGTCTCCTATAGCTAACATTTTCTCACAGACCTCTGGAGCCAGAGAGAAAATTTTTACTGTAAGTGCATTTATATGTTGTAGCAATACTGAAACCAAAGCTTTTCGTTAAAGTAATTACTTACAGGGACGTCTTGTATTAACTTTAAGGTAAATTTTTTCCATCATTTTTCACTACATTATCACCTCTGAGCTGTATGACTGCTCAAGTTACGTGTTAGAAAAATCAGAATTGCAATTTAACCATAGCTACTCAAAGGAGATAGGAAGCTAGGGATCTTTGCTGATGGACAAATTTGTGGTTGTCACATAATTTTAATTACCACTAAAGAACAAATGGTTCAAATGGCTCTGAGCACTATGGGGCTCAACTGCTGTGGTCATCAGTCCCCTAGAACTTAGAACTACTTAAACCTAACTAACCTAAGGACATCACACACATCCATGCCCGAGGCAGGATTCGAACCTGCGACCGTAGCAGTCGCACGGTTCCAGACCGCGCGCCTAGAACCGCAAGACCACCGCGGCCGGCACTAAAGAACAAATTTCATTATTACGGAGTTACAAAATCAGAATAACAACATAAAATTTAATTCGGACCTTTGCCCACTTATGAAAATACACAGATGACTTTAACCGTCTACCATGAGTTAATATATCAAACAATATTTTAAAGATAATAATTAGATCTGATTGCAAAAGGATCACAGACCGTCAGCATCATAAACCCACTGTTAAATTCACTGCTTACGTCACCAAAATTTACACAACACTAGTGATTCACTTTGAGTTACTTATAAAAGATCTCGTCCGTCCCGGCGAGATATTTAACTAAAGGATGGGAGCACGGCTTATACACGGTGGTGTTCGGAACAAACGAGTAGAACGCAACCGACAAGCAATTTTGAAGATGATCAGACTGCAAGCCAGGGCAGATAAACGCGCCGAACACTTACACGTTCTCAGCCCGCCCGCTAAGACGACAAACCCCATCTGCCCCACACACCAGACCATTTGTGCAACAACAAATAATTCACGCGGCAGAGTTCAACTCGTGATTCAGCTTTTTCAAGAGCATGCAAGGCTCACTAACTACTCGACTATAGGTAACATAACTGACAACCAAACGGAGACATTTACTGAATAAAAGAACAATTAAAATTTCACTGATTTACAAAGCTCTGCCCTTCATCTTAAAAGAAAGTCTAAAACCAAAACTGGGCGAAGAACACACTAAGTAACATACTCCCTCAAATTAACACTGCAAGGAACCTTTAAAACAAGCAGTAAACAAAACTTGGAAGCCTTAGGCTTCGTAAGTTCAGTAGAACACTCTTTTATTCAGAACCATCCTTAGCTGATCTCCGGCAGATACGACATGCCGCCATAAGTTTCACAAATCTTCACAGGGTAACAGCAGAATATGAATTATAAGTAACTTAATGCTTCCAGTTACGCGATGAGAAGATGTCCAGCCTGAGACGACAGACCCGCCACCGTTTCACACGTAAACGCGTCGGCTAATCAGAACTGTACACCCGGCGCGCGGCAAAACGAGAAGGACGGCGAGGCCAAGGCACAGCGGATAGAGACGAGGGCCTGCCTTCAGAACATGTTGGCTCGTTGAACGCCGACCAGGGAGAGAGATGGTTCAAATGGCTCTGAGCACTATGGGACTTAACATCTGAGGTCATCAGTCCCCTAGAACTTAGAACTACTTAAACCTAACTAACCTAAGGACATCACACACATCCTTGCCCGAGGCAGGATTCGAACCTGCGACCGTAGCGGTCGCTTGGTTCCAGACTGTAGTGCCTAGAACCAGGCGGCCACTCCGTCCGGCAGGTAAGAGAGAGCTCGGCCACATGCCAAGCCGGAAAACCAAAGGCGGAACAATCAGAGATACAAGACCAGACGAGTGTCGATATCAGCGACGTAAGTGGATGATAAATAGTGCCATTCGCCACAGCTCAACCTTTAAAGCTATTGTAAATCAAGTAATCAAAAACTGAGTGTTTCAGTATGCACAAGAAATCCATTTGACTATGTTACAAAAGTTTCAGACCTTTTGGTTTAACAGTATCTGATATAATTTTCCTAGAAGAAGTAAAAAGGAAACTTATGAGACACGGATCAAGATGGTTAAAGAATTCGTGCTCCACTTTTAACGCTCGCTTCACAGCCTTCATAATCATCTTCAAGTCTTCTTTTGACACCTCTCTACACTTAGCTTGCTTTTTTCACTGATGTCTTGATTATATTGTCTGCATGCCTCAGTGCGGTACGGGAACCAACACGCAAGCCCCACTTTTCAAGGGCCTGACGTTTAGTAAGATTCCCAAGCCTGAAGGTTGCCACAGCATCATACATTTCAAAATGCAATGTATTATTTCAAACAAACGCTGTTTTTGGAAGGCGATATAATATCACACTATTCAACTACTCGCTGGGGTTTTCAGTTCTTCCATGAAGACATTTCATCGGAAGACTACTGTCAGCCGGATCTCTGAAGATGGGTTTTATTTCTTCCGTGATGGCTGCTGGTATTGCTGAGATGACCATATTTTTCCTCCAGTTATTAGTCCGCTATTGTACTCACATCAGTTCCTTTCACCTTTGGAACACAACAAACCTTGTTCCAGATGTTCATCAATCGATGCGGTGTGGAAATAAGAAGCCCATACACCTTTCCTCATTTCTTCAAGGTTGCCTGTATTTTTCCTGATTTCTAGGCCATTGTAATTCTGAAAGTGGTCTGTCATGGAATCAGTCAATCTTCCTTTGCCATCCAAAGCTTTCCCGTCAGTTAGTTTTTTCCCCCTTTCATGATTGATTTCAACCTCCTCAGCCTGGCACCCATTCTCTTCTGCATATATCCTATACACTCAAGCTTGCTTATATTTACACCGTTTCCATATGGTTTGTTTTCCGGAACTTCTTTGAATGTTTTAGAGCCACCATCTCCCAGATACTAGACAAGTGAATATTATACCACTCAGAAGAGCGACGAAAAATTTTTTTTCACCTTAGCAACCTCCCTGGTACCATTGCTACCACAATAATTAGCAACGAAGTCATCACCAAGTTCATTTTTGAGCCTGTCTATGCAACTAGAGCATTTGGATATTATTGCAACATCAATAACCTTACCAGTGTCAACACTAGTTGCTGTGACAACACCATTGATGTAGGTGTGGCCTCTTTCTCGTCATGTGCCGTCAAAAGCTACTGTGAGGTCCGATTGTCATCGTTTTCTTTACATGCTTCTTCCACAGCTTGCTGACTCGAGCTACACCTTCAACTGCACACCCTGGACATAGTTGTAAGCATCCAACTTTCACGGTACACTGGGAAGATTTAGAACAACATATAGCCTATCACCTGCTGCTTTGCCCTTACCAATCGCTAGCAACCCATAGACTAACCTAATATTTACACTATAATGGTGTTTTCTCGCACCCATTACATATAGTTCCCGCAACAGAGCTTGGAAGCTTATAGATGTATTTACAAACACTGCATATTAAACTAAATTGGGCAGCCAGGCCAACATGGGATTCTGCTTTCAGAGAAAAGTTACCTTGATATTTCTTGCCTCACACACTGTTTTCAAGAGCTTTCCGCAATGTGCTAATATCACTGAGTACAAAAAGTTCCTGCCCGTTATTAAATAAATTATATTTCTTTTCCCAATCTCTGAGCTTTTTATGAGAAGTAGTGTTTCCATCTGGAGTAAGTTCGTGCTGCAAATCAGAAATAAGTGGACTCACATTTTCCCACACTAAAGATGAAGAAATGCTTCACTTTGCTAATAAATCATCGTTTGTTTTCTTTCATCAGTTCACACGCTTCTTGAAAATTTTTTCCTTAGCTATAGGCATTTTATCTCCAGAAAATGAAGCACTAAATAAGAAAAAAACTCGACACAACAACTTTCATATAGCACACAGTTTACAAACACCAAAGTCAAAAAATCAAAGAGTAACTTCATGAAATCAGAGACAAACAATTTCAGACAAATAGTGTGTAAAAAGAGTTGGAAAACGGGCTATTTGAATTCATGTCACATGAATATACTGCCAAAATATTTATGGTCAGAAGTTTTACAGAAGTTCATCCCAAAATCGCAATTCTGTACCTATAACGAGATGAGATTCAGTGCTTTTAATTGTGCAGTGACCCGGATATAATGAGTTATGCCATGATGACAATTACAACAAAGATTTGGAAATAGTTACCGCATTATAACTCTCCAGACCTTCTTCCATATAAATGAGCACTGTTCTACATGACAGTCATAAATCGTAGATGCAAATGTAAACAGGTGCCAATCTTTTTGCTCTCATGAATGAATCAGTAACTGATTACAATCGACAAAAAAAAGCAATCACGGATTTAATAAAAAAAAAACGAAACAATGAACCGAAGCCCCAAAAGACGAATACCTCACACGTCATAGATCTCAAATGACAACTATGTGACCCAAATTGCAGTCTGCTTTAATGGCCAACTTCTGACTAACACTTTAAATCATGAGTGTGAAAATAATTGCCGAGTATTTCGAGAGTGGGGAATCCCCTATGATTTTTTCTACCGCGGACACGTTTCAAACACTACGAATTCTCCATTCATGACGTACATCCTTCACGTCAGTAATGAACGCGACGACACAAAGGCAAGAAAAAGGACTCGGATTGGGGAGCATATCGATTCAACGCCCTGTCTATCCATCCATATGATCGGAAAGTAAAGGCCATAGGAAACTTTGAGATAGTGCCTGAAAGCTCTTCTGTTAAGTTATCCATTAATACACGATCCAGTCACATGCGACCACCGCGTATCTTGAGCGTAAGCGTGCAGTAAGCACTCACAGGCGGCAGATTCTAGTAGTGCCTTGGGGAGAGGGGGGGCCTGGGAGAGGAGAGGACGCGATATCATTGCATATTTGCCGTAATGCGGAGACGGAATGATTTACCTGACGTCCGAAAGGGCGTAATCAGTTGCTTTCAGACCAAGGGTAGCAGAATTTCCGAAACGGCTATAGGTGATAGTAGTGAACGACGGCTGCAGTGATGTGTACGGGCGAACTGTTGAGAAACTGACTGCACAGAACCAATGTGGTACCAACTGTGTCTCAAAAACAGTTCAGCGAACGTTGCTGCGAATTAACCTTCGCAACAGGCGCTCGGTACATGCTCTCATGCTGACTGCTGTTCATCGCGGACGATGGCAGGACTTTGCATGCCAGTAACGCAACTGGGCTCCACTGAGGGGCTGCTGATGACCTTTTCAGATGAATCACTTTTTATGAAGCATCGGACAGATGGTCATAACTGGGCGTCCACTGAAGGGCTGCTGATGACCTTTTCAGATGAATCACTTTTTATGAAGCTTCCGTCAGATGGTCATTGGCATGTACGGGGTGAAATGTCTGAAAGCAAACACCCTGCAAAATCTTCAGAAGTGTCCAGGCCCGAGGAGGGACCATGTCCACCTTTAGATGCAGTTTCATTTTCCGGAACACGATAGCATCTACCGGCAGAACAACACTCGTTTCATGTAGCGGGCATTGTATGTTCGTGGTTCGAGAGCATTAGGTTGCGCTTACCGTGCTCCCCTGGCCACCAATCTCCCACATCTATACCCAATTGAGAATCTGTGGGACGACCTTCATAGGGCTTTATACGTCATGCATCCCCAACTGAGAAACCTAATGCAGATGCCCATGACACTGGAATCTGGTACCTTCCAGAACCTCATTGACTCTCTACCTGCACGTCTCGCAGCGGCCAGCGCTGCAAAAGATGGTTCAGGCTTTTGACAGGTTGTCACATTAATGTGTAACATACCTCCAATAGTGTCGACATCCGTCACAAGATCGACAGTATACCCGTGGATTGTTGTAACCAAAGGAAAACCTGTTTCCCATGGATTTTCCTAAGGCACTTGCCTGAAAGGTCCCTGGGAAAGAAACACATTATATTTTCATCCCTGTTTTCCCCCTGTTCGAGTACGTGTTCCATCTTTACCGACTTCGTCAGCGCTGCGAAGATGAACCATAATTATCGGCTATAAAGTCAGACTGGCCACGAACATTCCATTCAATACTTACTCTGATCGCAACGGATATTCAAGCAGGCGCTGATATTTCGACTGGGGTTCAGCATGTGATACCTACACCGTTGGCCATTAAAATTCCAGCGTCAGGTATGGAGGCAAATAACGAACATGTTCTTAATGTGTATATACAACGAAGTAGGAAAAATACTTGATGATACACTATATGATAGAAAGTATCCGGACTCCTGGCTGAGAATGATTTACAAGTTCGTGGCGCCCTCCATCGGTAATGGTGGGATTCAGTGTGGTGTTGGCCCACACTTAGACTTGATGACAGCTTCCACTCTCGCAGGCATACGTTCAATCAGGTGCTGGAAGGTTTCTTGGGGAATTGCAGCCCATTCTTCACGGAGTGCTGCTCTGAGGAGAGGTATCGACGACCATTGGTGAGACTTGGTCGAAGTCGGCGATCCAAAACATCCCAAAAGCGTTCTGTAGGATTCAGGTCAGGACTCTGTGCAGGCCAGTCAATTACAGGTATGTTCCGTCACAGGCCGTGCATTATGAAGAGGTGCTAGATCGTGTTGAAAGAGGCAATCGCTATCCCCGAATTGCTCTTCAACAAAGGGAAGCAAGAAGGTGCTTAAAATATCAATGTAGGCCTGTGCTTTGATGTGCCACGTAAAACAAGGGGTGCAGGCCCCTCCATGAAAAACACGACCACACCTTAACACTACCGCCTCCGAATTTTACTGTTGGCACTACACACGCTGGCAGCTGACGTTCACCGGTAATTCCCCACACCCTACCACAGGATCGCCACATTGTGTACCGTGATTCGTCACTCCACACAACGTTTTTCCACTGTTCAATCGTCCACGCTCCTTACACCAAGCGATGCGTCGTTTGGCATTTAACGCCGTGATATGTGGTTTATGAGCAGCCGCTCGACTATGAAATCCAAGTTTTCTCACCTTCCGACTAACTGTCATGATACTTGCAGTGGACCCTGATGCAGTTTGGAGTTCCTGTGTGATGGTCAGGATAGATGTCTGCCTATTACACATTACGATCCTCTACAACTGTCGGTGGTCTCTGTCAGTCAACAGACCAGGTCGGTATGTGCGTTGTTGTTCTGTACCTGTCCCTTCACGTTGCCTCTTCACTATCACATCGGAAACAGTGCACCTAGGGATGTTTAGGGGTGTGAAAATCTCGCATACAGACGTATGACACAAGTGACACCACCTGACCACGTTCGAAGCTCCTGAGTTCCACGGAGCGCCCCATTCTGGTCTGTCAATGATGTGTAATGACTTCTGATGTCGCTGATATGGAGTACCTAGCAGTAGGTGGCAGCTCAATGCACCTAATATAAACGTATGTTTTTGCTGGTACCGGGATTCTTTTGATTACATATTGTATTTCTGGGGAAGGCGTACTATGAAAAGTAATACAAAACCGGTAAAGCCGTCTCTAACCTGGCAGTGCGCCAAGACTAACTAAGCTTGAGTAGAAGATACAGGTATGTCAGTCCATACTGCTTAAAATCTGTGCCACACCTCAATAACTTAGGATGCTGCTTAGTGGTGTGCCATTCTCTCTGTAAGCTACGAACAGAACTTTTCAGTTAGTCAGAGCACTGGAAAAAATGCTGACCAGTTTGGCTGTCGATTTCCGCCTACATCGAGATAGTCAGGACAGCATGGCCCACATGTGGTCTTCCGTTATCTTCTTGAAAGATAACGTCAAGGACTCGTCGAAGACAGAGAACAACCACCAGCATCAATGAATATAATGCCTGCTGTCTAGATTACCGGCTACGTGTTGCGTGACAAATATCACCGCAGGTCACACCAGGTGCTGGACCCGTAGTATGACACTGCCGCCGGCCGGTGTGGCCGTGCGGTTAAAGGCGCTTCAGTCTGGAACCGCGTGACCGCTACAGTCGCAGGTTCGAATCCTGCCTCGGGCATGGATGTGTGTGATGTCCTTAGGTTAGTTAGGTTTAATTAGTTCTAAGTTCTAGGCGACTGATGACCTCAGAAGTTAAGTCGCATAGTGCTCAGAGCCATTTGAACCATTTTTATGACACTGCCATTGTTAGTCCTCCTTCGATCATCCACACATGGGTGCATCCATCGTTATGCTATACACTGAACTAAGATTCTTCTTCTGAGAGAATGTTGGGTTACTTTTGTGTCCAGTGTTGTCACTGGGCACACTGCTGTTGGCACACCTCTCTGTGGTAACACTTCAAAGGAAGCCGCAGCAATGGTTGCTATGCTGCCGGTCTTTGGTTCCCCAGACATGTTCACACTATTCTTGTGATTATTTGTTTTGGTTTTCAGTACCTGCCCATACAGCCACTTCAACAGTGGAAAGAATGATACGATATTGTTTTTTCATCATTCAGAGGATTCATTAAGGCCAGGCCATTTCCTGGTACGAAGTTATATAGATAAATAGATTTGTCATGTGATGACATGCATGGGATTTTCGTGTTAGTTACGGTTATATGAACTCCCGGGGCAGAGATTATCTCCGACCCGCCCAGGAATCGAACGTGGGGCCCTACGATTAGTAATCTGATGTGCTGAACCCGCAGCTTTCGGGGCGGACTGGTTGAAAGTTGCACCGAATGGCGAAGACCCTATATGGCGCTCCCTATGACCCACCTGAGCCCATCGAGGATGATATCAAACTAAACGCCTTTCAGCCGTCAATTTTCAACTTTATTTTACTAGGCAACCCGGTTCAACACTTTATTACGCCATCTTTAGGCCCCTGTCGACGTGTAGGAATAATCTACCTCGCTTGTGATCGAAGCAAGGGCCAACAATCTTGGTATTAGTAGATATTTACTTGCTACAGTGACCACTTCAAACATCACCCGCCGTTTATCTAACAGTCGGCGGGTGATGTTTGAAGTGGTCACTGTAGCAAGTAGATATCTACTAATACCAGCACTGCTGGACCCTGCTTACATCACAAGCGAGGCACATTATTCCTACACGTCAGCAGGGGCCTGAAGATGGCGTAATAAAGCGCTGAAACTGGTTGCCTAGAATTGATGGCTGAAAGGTGTTTAATCTGACATCCTCAACCGAACAGCCGAGTCCCGCGACCATCTCTAAAAAGATGGACATACAGATACTTCAGCCCATCGATTCCATATTCCTAGGACAGTTCTGAGATCCCAATGAAAGATAGCACACCATCGCAGACCAATAAACTACGGTCTCGATATGCCATGATCTTACTACCATCGAATTTCGATGCGTGCTGGTAGACACAGAATGCAGATGTCATTGCATCTGCATACGTCGTATAAATGGGCTGTTGCTGAACACCAAAACATAGTCAAGGTATTTCTATTACTGCACCTGTTCCTAACCCTCACGTTGTCGTGAGACGCAGCTTAGCCCAAGAGTGTTTTTCTAGAAGTTGGGTGAGGTGTATCATTTGCCGTCATTTTAAAATCAGTCACCTGTAGAGAATCCTTCGGATAATCAGAGAATATCATCAATAAACAAGACAGCAAAAACAAGAGTGTAAACTTGGGATACGTCAAAAATAAAATAATACACGGTCCAGTCACATTAATGTGACCACCTGCCAAAAGCCTGAATAACCACCTTTTGCAAAACGCAGGTGCAGGAAGAGAGTCATTGAGGTTCTGGAAGATGCCAACTGGGATGGAGAACCAGTACCGTAGTCAGCTGTACTAGGTTTCGTGTTTGAGGATCCATGGAGCGAACAGCCAGATCGAGGTGGTCGCACACATTCTCGATTGTTTTTAAATCTGGCAAGTTTGGTGGCCAGGCGAGTATGATAAACTCACCCAAGTGCTTTTACAAACACTCATGTACGCTGCGAGCTGTGTGAGAAGTTCCATTTTTCCCTGACAGTTGCCATCGTACTGAGGAAAGCACAAACTGCATTTTGGCGTGTATAGGGTCCCCAAGGATACATTCATACTTTAGTTCATGCATTGTGTCTTCCAGAATAACGAGATCACGCACATAATGCGACAGAAACTTTCTCCAGACCGTAATGATCCCACCTGCGGTATTCACCCATCAGACTGTTGCAGGTCCATACACGCCAACTGTCAGATGGAGCATTAAAAGCGTTTCGTCTGCAAAGGTCACTTGTCAGTACTAGGGATGTAGCGACACAAGGACACATTTGATATCAAATTGATATGCAAATTAATTAAATTGACCAATCAATCACCCATGCCACCGCCCACCACAGCCCACCACGTTCCCCAGATACACCCACCCGCACCTCTGGATGAGGTCCTATATTTTTCTCAGCTAGCCCCTCCTCCCCCACCCTGCCCCGGTCCCTCCCGCCAACCTACCCTGTTGTCGGGAATTTCGGATTTTGGAGGGAATTTCGAATTTGCCTAAAAATTTATTGTCCCAGGGATGCGCTGATTTACCACCCCATCCCACACACGGGAATTAGCAGGAAATTAAAATTGACAATACCATTTCAGCGACTCTAACCCTTGTCCTCCTGTGCGGAAAGACAAGTGTACCCTCTAACACAATTAAACTACCGGAGGCGCTTGGAACTGACAGGAAATTAAAAATGGGTCTGCCCTTACGGGAACTCGAATCCTGATTCTACTGAATGGAGAGCCCAAGTGCAAACCGTCCAGATGCAGGAGAGGAATGTTAAGTTAATGTACTTTATTTATTTTGGTCAGGAAACTGATACAAAAATCGATCATAATAACGATATTAATCACAAAGATCGGTCCTAGTTGTTGTTGTTGTGGTCTTCAGTCCTGAGACTGGTTTGATGCAGCTCTCCATGCTACTCTATCCTGTGCAAGCATCATCTCCCAGTACTTACTGCAACCTACATCCTTCTGAATCTGCTTAATGTATTCATCTCTTGGTCTCCCTATACGATTTTTACCATCCACGCTGCCCTCCAATGCTAAATTTGTGATCCCTTGATGCCTCAGAACATGCCCTACCAACCGGTCCCTTCTTCTTGTCAAGTTGTGCCACAAACTCCTCTTCTCCCCTATTCTATTCAATACCTCCTCATTAGTCACGTGATCTACCCATCTAATTTTCAGCATTCTTCTGTAGCACCACATTTCGAAAGCTTCTATTCTCTTCCTGTCCAAACTATTTATCGTCCAAGTTTCACTTCCATACATGGCTACACTCCATACAAATACTTTCAGAAACGACTTCCTGACACTTAAATCTATACTCGAAACTTCAGAAACGCTTTCCTTGCCATTGCCAGTCTACATTTTATATCCTCTCTACATCGACCATCATCAGTTATTTTGCTCCCCAAATAGCAAAACTCATTTACTGCTTTAAGCGTCTCATTTCCTAATCTAATTCCCTCAGCATCACCTGACTTATTTCGACTACATTCCATTATCCTCGTTTTGCTTTTGTTGATGTTCATCTTATATCCTCCTTTCAAGACACTGTCCATTCCGTTCAACTACTCTTCCAAGTCCTTTTCTGTCTCTGATAGAATTACAATGTCATCGGCGAACCTCAAAGTTTTTATTTCTTCTCCATGGATTTTAATACCTACTCCGAATTTTTTTCCCCTTTACTGCTTGTTCAATATACAGATTGAATAACATCGGGGAGAGGCTACAACCCCGTCTCACTCCCTTCCCAACCACTGCTTTCCTTTCATGTCCCTCGACTCTTATAACTGCCATTGGTTTCTGTACAAATTGTAAATAGCCTTTCGCTCCCTGTATTTTACCCCTGCCACCTTTAGAATTTGAAAGAGAGTATTCCAGTCAACATTGTCAAAAGCTTTCTCTAAGTCTACAAATGCTAGAAAAGTAGGTTTGCCTTTCCTTAATCTTTCTTCTAAGATAAGTCGTAAGGTCAGTATTGCCTCACATGTTCCAAAATTTCTACGGAATCCTAACTGATCTTCCCCGAGGTGGACTTCTACCAGTTTTTCCATTCGTCTGTAAAGAATTCGCGTTAGTATTTTGCAGCTGTGACTTATTAAACTGATAGTTCGGTAATTTTCACATCTGTCAACACCTGCTTTCTTTGG
Organism: Schistocerca nitens; assembly: GCF_023898315.1. Classification (NCBI taxonomy): domain Eukaryota; kingdom Metazoa; phylum Arthropoda; class Insecta; order Orthoptera; family Acrididae; genus Schistocerca; species Schistocerca nitens. Next base: position 474,057,568 of record NC_064621.1, on the reverse strand, counting down.
GATTGGAATTATTATATTCTTCTTGAAGTCCTAGTTACATAACTATATACAAAATTATGAAAAACACAGCCCTCAGTCGCGAACACAATTAATTTGTGTTCGCGACTGAGGGCTGTATTTTTTAAAATTTCGTATTATACAATAGTCGCTGATTGACAGCCCTGTTAAAAACCTTAACATAAAAGCGCAGTACAACTCAAAAACTGACTATACTATACAACCGGTGTTACCTTGTTGCGAAACAAATTTCGCAATACCACTCGAAACTAAAGACAGATACACTCAGACTCTACCCTACACCTACAAACTGGCAGGGTAAAGGCAGAGGTGTAAGGTACTATTTTTATTCTTATTGGCAGGACCAATAATGCACTGACGAGATTCTGGTGTTGGACAGAGAGGAGTTTAAGCACACAGTATCTATCGCTGTTAGATTTCAGAGTTCGCTACAGATGCCTGCTCAAAAACCATCCTGCAGCCCAGGTAATCGAAGCCAATACATGCTACCACAACTGATGGAAGAAAAATCAGTCATAGTTCTAATTACACTACGAAATTTTCGTGAAAAAACCAGCACTCCTATTGAACAGGTCATAATGCAATACATGTACTGGAGAAAATCGTCGTCCTAAAAGACTGCAAAGGGGGTGGTCGTTGAACGTGCATTGTTCTCGGTGTACAATCACAAACTGCCGAAAACCAAGGCTTTATAACTTCCCCTAACGCCTCCCCCTCCCCCCTGCCTACACCCATTCATCTATGGGGACGACACATGCTTCTTCAAACTGCCAGATGCTCCCACTGCCCGCCGTTTGTGTTTCTTCTGCCGACCCGCGTACGGCTGCAGGCCACACCAGGACCTCCGCGATCACTCGCGATATGCTGCACGCCTTCAGTCGGCGATCCTAGACAACACGAAATGAAAATTAATTATCATAGAGCCGCCCATCCGGAGAATGGTTAGATGCTCCACCGAGCGTCTCGCGCGCCCGCTACCACCACCTAAGGCCGCTGGTCGTACCCGGCTTTCCACCATCTGCCCGCCACCTTGGGTCAACTCTTCTATGACAGCACAATAACGTGTAGCCTATGGTCAACTAAACAATAGGAGATAAAAGGACTACCACCTCAAGTGCAGCTCGTTCGTTTAAAATATAGTGACAGAGCTCCCATAAGCCGCCGCCACGGACAGAGAGCGACTGTGTCCACAGCGATCACCACAGCAGACACGCCACCCCCACCCCTTCCACCACGCCATCAGCAACCAGCTGTTTGGCGATGGAGAACAATCGTATTGACATCGATGCATCTATAATGAAGCACCTATTTGAAAAAGCAAAACACATTTGTGACTATAATAAATGTCCTCTTCCCATGAAAAATGAGCAAAATCGGTATATATTTTACGCTCGACGGCAATTGCATCTCATTATTTTGTGATGTCCCTCGAAGTGTACCGCCACTGACCACAAAAGATCGGCAGAGACATGCTACCCTGAGTAAAATCAGAAAAGAAACTATAATGATGGGAGAACTGCCGATCACCGCAGAATGTCCTTGTTATTCGAACCCATCATCAGAGTAAAGAAAAAGCGAGGATTTAAAATCCAAAGAAAGAACATCTATATTAGGCAATTTTCCATCTGATTCGGTGAATGCGAGCTGGTTCCTCTTATTCCACCTCCGTTACACTTTGTCAGCGTTTGCTGTGCAAACACTTTCTCCACGTACGCATACACCTTAATTACTCTACCATGCAAACATTGAGGTTACACTCGTCTGGTGTGAGACGTTCCATGGGGGGGGGGGGGGGGTCCACTGGGGCCCGAACCACACAATAACACTGGGCTCGGTGTGGGGTGGCGGTGGGACGAGTGGAATACTGTAACCTGTTGAGGGGTTGTGTACCACTGCAGGTTATGGTGAGGACGAAGACTTTCTGTCGCTTCTAGGTCCCCAGTTCCATACAATACAATACAATGCAATGATGCTTATTACTACAATACATCGACGGTGTGCCGGCCGGGGTGGCCGAGAGTTTCTGGGCCCTGCAGTCTGGAAATGCGTGACCGCTACGGTCACAGGTTCGAATCCTGCCTCGGGCATGGATGCCTGTGATGTCCTTAGGTTAGTTAGGTTTAAGTAGTTCTAAATTGTAGGGGACTGATGACCTCCGAAGTTAATTCCCATAGTGCTCAGAGCCATTTTAACCATTTGAACATCGACAGTGTCTTTTACATCCCAACAGTCCAGGTACGCTGTTGATTACCATATAATGTGATATACACCGTGCGACGTCTAGTTTCCTGGCCGAGTAGATGGACCAAATGTGTTAGAACCTGACACAGATGTCGAAGTTGTGGCCGAAAGAAATGTATGTCAGTGTACCAGGCGAGTTAAAGCAAAAGTGGTGTATCAAACATCGAAATAGGGTCCCTCTCCTGCGACTGATAACATGTGGGAGAAGGATCTCGTACAGTAGAGGTGGTGAAACTTTACACCGCTCTGTGCAAGCGACGTTGAGCATTGCCACCTGCTCCAATGGATAAATACCTGTATATTTAATGGACTGCCACATATGCTCGATGCCAGCACATAGACGGTATTCGTTTTCGATATGTCAGAAGAGAGAGATGTGGTAAAAATCTATCAAATGAGATTAATGGAGCTTTTATAGTTCATAACTTTTCTCTGCTGGATGGTATATTTGGGTGATAGACGTGAATGGACCCTGAGGGACATGGATCTGCTTTGATATTGAGTCTTCCTAATTTTCCCAGCAAGAAACGCCACCGTAACTGTTCGTACTGTCATCGTGTTGCAGGAGCAGGCTTCATTTGACGCTGACCTCACACATCGTAAACAGGTCGCGGAGCTACGACAGCATGTTCCCCCTTTCACCGAGTGGTCAAAACACGCTCCTATAGCATTAACTCAGCTCACCCTGTTTCTACACTGGTTTCAGAATGTGGTGGACATTGGTCTCTCCGACTTCAAGGTAAAATTGCTAAAATTGATATCGCTATCAACTGCTGTGTGGATTATAGTACATTGCTCCATATCAATGGCGTCTTTCCAATCCCAACCATCAACTGGGTACGCTGTTGATTACTGCATAATGATTGACTGACACCACTCCATTGAGATGGAGGGAAACTTGACGGAGCACTGGATATCTGTTACTTGTGGCTGTGGAACATGGGTTAAATGTAGAGGTCATCGCCTTAATACAGTTGTTTGGAGGCATTCCTCATTGCTACAGACTCATCCTATTTCCATATGGGGCGATACCCTACTTATGTTTTTATTTTTATTCTTTTTCACCAATGAGACAACAGTAGATCCATTTATCTGTGCTACCTCACACGTGTTGTGAATAGTACCTTCTGGTGATGGTCAGCACCGGAACAGTAATCAAGTACATGACTGCAAAAATGAAGGAACAATGCTTTTCGAAACAGAGCACTGAGACATCCGATACCCTTTTGATGGGAAGATGAGATTAACTGTAGAGGTAATCACCTTAGAATGTTTGTTGGAAGCGCTCTGAAATACCGCAAACTCTTCCAGTTTTCATATGTTGCGATGCCTTCCACATTTTTGTCAATGAGAAACAACACGTCTATGTTTTATTTCTACCAGCATGTGGTTTGGCAGCTGTATAGTTTATGCTATGCGATGTTCAGTTTTCTGTGAGAGCCAGAGGGTCGAAACGTGTTAATGTTGGTTTAGCAGCAGCTGACATGGGTCTCTAAGTCATGGTAGAAAAAACCGTGTATGGTGGTGTACACTGATTGGGTGTGTTATAACCGAAAAAGAAAACAATGTATCAAACTGCTTGTGAAGGAGCAATAGAGGAACCCACTCGTGTGATTGATAGTCTGTTGGCTGTGGTCATGCTACAGTACAGGTGATGAAACTTTACACCATTCTGTGGTAGTGAGCTGGCCCGTGTGGCCAAGCGGTTCTAGGCGCTTCAGTCTGGAACCACGCTGCTGCTATGGTGGCAGGTTCGAATCCTGCCTCGGGAATGGGTGTGTGTATTGTCCATAGGTTAGTTAGCTTTCAGTAGATCTAAGTCTAGAGGACTGATGACCTCAGATGTTAAGTCCCATGGTGCTTAGAGCCATTCGAAACATTTTTTGTGGAAGTGACTTCGATCACAAACAACCTGCTCCAATGAACCAATGCCTGTATATTTTACAGGATAGTCACATATGTTTGGGCAATAGTCATGAGTGTACCCTGAGAGACACAGATCGTCATTGGACTACCTGTATGTAGTTTGGAGATGTGTCACAAAATCTTCATTCGTCCTCCATGCTATGGAGGTCTTCCTTATTTTCCCAACAAGGAACACTAGTGTAACTGCTTGTACTATCTCTTCTACTACCTCATGTTCCATGTGAAAGCTTTGTTTGGTGCTGGACTTACACGCTGTACATGGTTGGCGGAGCTATAACACCCTGTTCCAGTCTCCACCGAGTGGTCAAAACGCGCTCGCCTCGCATCAACTCTGGTCATTCCGTTTTCCCACAGGATGCAGAAGGTCTTAGATTTAGCGCTCTCCGACTTCCGTACAGGTCAGACTTAAATTGGGACGACCACATGGACTAAGCTGCAAGGATGGCGGGGCAGAGACTTAGGAGCAGTTACAAGATGCTTGCTGTACGGGATCCTTAGCAGATAAGTTCGAAAAACGGTGGCTCATTTCGAGATACGAGAGTGGCATGAATATGATTCACCAGTGGCTGTAATCATTGAAAGATGTCTCTATAGGATCCAATGCAAATATGTCGAATGGGTAGACTTGATTCCAAATTGTGCACAGCTTCTTAGACAGCATTTCTGCTTGTAGACTCAAGACTGCCTATTATGCAGAGTGATGGTAACATAGGCGTTATGATCGTGTTTGTTAATAGCGCGGTCCTTACGTGAAATGTATGTTGTGGGTTGTAGAATCCCTCTGTGGTCAGCTTCAGATGTCATTTCTCAATAGCATTTCTAGAAATGAACATCGTGTTCCTTCTATGGATTCCATGTTGTCCTACTTGGCGAGTGTAATACGACTGGTGAAAACAATTACTCGCCATACAGAGTAACTTTCATGATCATTTTAATTAATAAGCCTATCAAATTGATACCAATGATGTGCCACCAGGCTGATGGAAGAGATGGCTAGGGTGCCACGGAATGATTCTTGACTAGGTTTTTTTTTCGTTGTGGCAATATCTTAATGTAATTTCACTCTACCATGTACACAGGGCGAGGTAGGCACTAACGATTTGTTTCGTAAACGCCAGTATGATACAGCATCGCATTGGCAAAAGCGGACCTATCACAATGTACAAAACAGCTACGTTCTCTTGAATTATAGCTCCTTGTTGTCAAACGTTAAATGAATGTGTTTTCTTCTGAGATGTGTACCAATGGTGAGAGAGATTGTTTCAAATGTTTGTAATACACACATGCATGAGGGTTTATTTGCAGACATTGAACGCCATAGATGCTCTCAGGTCGTGTAATTTGTTCAACAAGCTGGAAGAAATCGCTTACATAAATTTTTATTTCTTTAGACTTTAAATACTTGCTATTTCTTTACTCTGATGAGGGTTTCGAAATAACGAGGACATTCTGTGGCGATCGGTAGTTCACGCATCAAAATAGTTGAAATCTTTTTTTCTAGACCTTACGCAGGGTGGTCATGTCTCTGCTGATCATCTGTGGTCGGTGGTTCAAAAATGGTTCAAATGGCTCTGAGCACTATGGGACTTAACATCTGAAGTCATCAGTCCCCTAGAACTACTTAAACCTAACTAACCTAAGGACATCACACACATCCATGCCCGAGACAGGATTCGAACCTGCGACCGTAGCGGTCGCGCGGTTCCACACTGCAGCGCCTAGAAGCTCTCAGCCACCCCGGCCGGCTGGTCGGTGGTGGTACTCTTTGCTGGACATCACAAAATAATGAGTTGTGACAGCAATCGAACGTAAAAACTATATCAATTTATCTCATAAAAATAAGAGAAAGTGTACTTTACCTATTTTCATGGAAAGAGGACATTTATTATGGTCGCAAATGCTTTTACAAACAAATGGTCTATTATCGGTGCACTGATGTCACATACGATTGTTCTCCATCACCGAACAGCAGGCTGCTGCAGGCGAGGGGGAGGGAGGAGCGTGTCTACTGTGGTGGCCGCTGGACACAGCCACTCTGTGTCCGGGGGTGGCAGCATGTGGGGGCTCTGGCGCTATAGTATAGATGAACAAGTTGCACTTGCGGTAGTCGTCCTTTTGTCTCCTATTGTTCAGTTGACTGTACTTGCTATCATAGGAGCGTCACCCCAAAGTGGCGGCCAATTGGTGGAAATCCGAGTGTGAGCAGTGGCCTTAGAGGCTGCTAGTGGGAGCGAGAGATGCTCGGTTGAGCATCTGACCGTTGTGCGGATGGGCAGGGCTATGCTACTTAATTGCAGTTTTGTGTTGTCTAGGACCACCACCTGAAAGCAAGCGGCTCTGGTGGGACCTGCAGCCGTATGCAGGGTGAGCAGAGGGCAGCGGGGTGCGAGACGCTCGGCGGAGCATCTGGCAGTTTGAAGAAGCATCTGTCGTCCCTGTAGATGGATGGATGGAGGGAGGCGGCATGGGGAGGCATTAGGGGAAGTGAGAAGGCCTTGGTTTTCGGCAGTTTGTGACTGTACATCGAGAGCAACGCACATTCAAGTACCACCCTCTTTGCAGTCTTTTAGGACGACGATTTTCCTCAGTACATGTCCTGCATTATGACCCATTCAGTACGAATGCTGGTTTCTCCACGATAATTTGGAAGTGTAATTAGAACTGTGACGCATTTTTTTACATCAGTTTGTAACCTCCCCCTCGCTTATCGACCTTAATGACAGTGAAAAATTAAACCGCGTGCACCTAATGGAAATTTGGGAAAAGCAATCGTCACCGAAGTTAATTTGTCGGTAAAGAGGGAGGAAAAGGTTACATCTCAATGAAAGAAAAAATGCAAATGAAATTGGTGGAAATTAATTTTGAAAAGGGGTAAAGTTTATAAAGAAAGTAAATGTGCGGTCGTTACGTTAACAATTAATTGGCGTTAATTAGATATTTAAGATTTGGGGAAAATTACGGTCGCCAATCCCATGGACAACTACTATAATAACTGAAAATGAAAGATTAATGCTCATATATTTAGCACTAAAAGCGTGGCAACTGACTACACTCTGACTTAATTTAGCAAAAGAATTAATAAAACCGGAAAACTGAAAGTTAATTTAGTGACTGAAATTAATAGTGAACTTTGTTTCTGAAGCACTACGAAATTCAATAATATAAGTTTAGTCTTGGGCTACCTCAACAATCTTTTCAAAAGCTACTTGAATCTACGCAATTTAGAAATAAGATATTTAACTTTGAACTTGAATTAAATGATTCTGAACAGTTAACAATAGTAAAATTTAGTACGTACCAAGCTGAGCTGCAGTCACAGGTAAGCTAAAATATGGTAACAAAACTCGCACTCTTAATTTGTGCTTGTGTAATCTAAATATTGTAGCCAGCTATGAATACTTTAACTGAACTTTGAAATTAAAGCAGTGAAATGGAATGATCTTACTTTAATGCTGGCGTTAGAATTTCAACGACACTCGGGTTCATTCCGAAAAAGGAAGGGACCCTGATTGGTAATACAATTGGGACAATGAGCAACAAAGGTTCATGCTACATTGCTGTAATTTAAAGAGGCAAATGGAACAATTTTAAAAGCTGATGTCTTCCATAGAGTTCTAAAACTTTACGTGCTTCCAGTCTTCCTTGCTGGTTGATTGAAGGTTTGAAGTCGTCGATCAAGGAGGTGGCGACAGACATTCATTGTCGGCCGTCGCTGTTGCAGAAGCTGGATGTTGGCGCGCCTTCTTCTCAACACGGTCACCAGGCGAAACGGGCTCTTGATGTGCGCCAGCTAATGCTTCCCGGCCGCGATACCGTGTCAGAAACTATCATAGCAAGTCAAGCGCAATTACATGCTGCCAAACCCTGAAAGCGCGGCAACTCGCGGGAGCGTCACACAACACACCTGCTCCACCGCCCTACTCCAGCCGGACTCCCTCTGCCCGCGCTCCATGCGACAGAGTTGACATTACCAAAGATCCTAAACACTTTGGTTCTCCACACGACCTATCGATGTAATCGTTCGATAGCATAGTTTTCCCTATGCCAGACCCAGCGTAAAAATACAAATAATATTAACAAAACAAACCAATTATACATCGACATAAAAGCATATATATATATATATATATATATATATATATATATATATATATATACTCCTGGAAATTGAAATAAGAACACCGTGAATTCATTGTCCCAGGAAGGGGAAACTTTATTGACACATTCCTGGGGTCAGATACATCACATGATCACACTGACGGAACCACAGGCACATAGACACAGGCAACAGAGCATGCACAATGTCGGCACTAGTACAGTGTATATCCACCTTTCGCAGCAATGCAGGCTGCTATTCTCCCATGGAGACGATCGTAGAGATGCTGGATGTAGTCCTGTGGAACGGCTTGCCATGCCATTTCCACCTGGCGCCTCAGTTGGACCAGCGTTCGTGCTGGACGTGCAGACCGCGTGAGACGACGCTTCATCCAGTCCCAAACATGCTCAATGGGGGACAGATCCGGAGATCTTGCTGGCCAGGGTAGTTGACTTACACCTTCTAGAGCACGTTGGGTGGCACGGGATACATGCGGACGTGCATTGTCCTGTTGGAACAGCAAGTTCCCTTGCCGGTCTAGGAATGGTAGAACGATGGGTTCGATGACGGTTTGGATGTACCGTGCACTATTCAGTGTCCCCTCGACGATCACCAGTGGTGTACGGCCAGTGTAGGAGATCGCTCCCCACACCACGATGCCGGGTGTTGGCCCTGTGTGCCTCGGTCGTATGCAGTCCTGATTTTGGCGCTCACCTGCACGGCGCCAAACACGCATACGACCATCATGGGCACCAAGGCAGAAGCGACTCCCATCGCTGAAGACGACACGTCTCCATTCGTCCCTCCATTCACGCCTGTCGTGACACCACTGGAGGCGGGCTGCATGATGTTGGGGCGTGAGCGGAAGACGGCCTAACGGTGTGCGGGACCGTAGCCCAGCTTCATGGAGACGGTTGCGAATGGTCCTCGCCGATACCCCAGGAGCAACAGTGTCCCTAATTTGCTGGGAAGTGGCGGTGCGGTCCCCTACGGCACTGCGTAGGATCCTACGGTCTTGGCGTGCATCCGTGCGTCGCTGCGGTCCGGTCCCAGGTCGACGGGCACGTGCACCTTCCGCCGACCACTGGCGACAACATCGATGTACTGTGGAGACCTCACGCCCCACGTGTTGAGCAATTCGGCGGTACGTCCACCCGGCCTCCCGCATGCCCACTATACGCCCTCGCTCAAAGTCCGTCAACTGCACATACGGTTCACGTCCACGCTGTCGCGGCATGCTACCAGTGTTAAAGACTGCGATGGAGCTCCGTATGCCACGGCAAACTGGCTGACACTGACGGCGGCGGTGCACAAATGCTGCGCAGCTAGCGCCATTCGACGGCCAACACCGCGGTTCCTGGTGTGTCCGCTGTGCCGTGCGTGTGATCATTGCTTGTACAGCTCTCTCGCAGTGTCCGGAGCAAGTATGGTGGGTCTGACACACCGGTGTCAATGTGTTCTTTTTTTCATTTCCAATTACAATACATAAAGACACAGAAATGCCATATCTTCAGGTAACAAAATAAGGAAAAAAAATTATAGTGCAATAGCTGGAAATCAGAGGATATGCATTTCCGTCGTTACAAGTTGTGGTAGCGTGTATTGGCTTCAATTACCTGGGCTGCAGGATGGTTTTTGAGCAGTCATCTGTAGCGAACTCTGACTCCAAACTGAGATAGATACAGTATGGTTACAGGTAATAAACTTTTTAAACTCCTCTCTGTCCAACACCAGCATCTTATCACCTGAATATTGTTTCTGCCAGTAAGAATATAGATAGTACCTTACAACTCTGACTTTTTCCCGCCAGCTTGTAGGTGTAGGGTAGAGTCTTAGTGTGCTGTCTTTAGTTTCGAGTGGTACTGCGAAAAATTTTTTCCTAGCAGAGTAACACCAGTTGCCTGGTATACTCAGTTTTTGAGCTGTATTCCGCTTTTATGTTATCCTTGGGTAGCGCTAAGCATATACTTGTGTAACTAGGACCGATCTTTGTGATTAATGTCGTAATTAGGATCGATCTTTGCGTCAGTTTCCTGACCAAAATAAATAAAGTACATTAACCTAATCTTCCTCTCCAGCATCAGGACAGTTTCCATGATCTAAGGGGGTGCACTTGGGTTTTCCATCAAATAGAATCAGGGTTCGAGTCCCATAAATGTCACAGCCATTTTTAATTTCCGGTCCATTCCATGTGCCTCTGTTGGTTTACTTGATTAGGGGGGTTACACTTGGCCCCTCTGCCCGGGAGGACCAGGGTTCGAGTCCCTGAAATGGCAAAAATTGGAGAGGTAGACAGAGATTGGAATACATGCAGCAAATCATTGAGGACGTAAGTTGCAGGTGCTACTCTGACATGAAGAGGTTGGCACAGGAGAGTAATTCGTTTTGTTTACCATTAGTTGCGTGAACGGCTGCTAGGGCAGTCATAGTTACGTAAACGGCCACTCGCGCCAATAGACAGTCGTGAGTAAGATGCCTACGAAGCAGCAGAAGCTCTTCTGGGTTCTTGAGTTTGCAAGAAGTGCATCGGCAGTTACAGGGTTTTTCGTCTGTGATTCGGCATTGAACCAACTAAGAAAAACATACGCTTTTCGTTTAAGCAATTTCAACAAACTGAATCTCTCCGCAAAGGAAAGAGGCTCAGACGGTTCTGCGACCGTGTAGGCTGCTGATTCCTGAACGTTCCGCTACATAGGTTAGGAGTCCGTTACACGGAGAAGGCCGATACACAGCGGGAGGTCTGTGGCGTGGACTGGGAGGATTTTTAGGTCAGAGGGCCGTTATAAAACAAAAAACGGCTTAAGTCTCAAACGTTCTGGTCGAACACAGGAAGAACGAAGATCTAGGAACAATTGCTATAACAGTTGTAAATTGTGGTAGTGGTATTTCGAAAGTACCAGAGCTCGAAGTGCTAACAGCAAGCACTGTTACTCAAATCTTTACAGGCACTGAAAGCTAGCTGAAGTCGGAGGTAAGTTCACCCGTAATGTTTGCGAAGGATCTAACAGTGTTCAGAGACGTTAGTCTAAACACAGTTGGCAGTGGCACGTTTGTTGCTGTTATAAGTAATTTATCTTGTAACGAAGTAGAAATAGATAGCTACTGCTGTTAGAAGTAGTTTATCTGGCAGCGAAACTGAAATAGATAGTTTCTGTAAGTTAGTGTGGGTAGACATCATTACTGACAGTAGGTATAAAATAATAATGGGATCCTTTTAGCGACTCCAATCTCAGATGATACAATTGCTGAAAGGTTCCAAGAAAACTTTAATCTAATTTCAAAGATGTACCAGACTCAGACAATTATAGTTGGTCGTGGCTTCAATGTACCCTCGATATGTAGGCAAAAAAAAGAAGAAAAAACACTTTTGAATTCGGAGATACGCATAAAACAACATCCTAAATTATTCCAAACGCATTCTCTGAAGATTATTTTGAGCAGTTGCTTCATGAGCCAACTTTAACAGTAAACGTTTGTGAAAACACACTTGATCACTTAAGCAACAAATAATCTTGAGCTAATAACGAGTATCAAAACGGACACATTCGTTAGTCAACACAGGGTTGTTGTAGCGAGAGTAAATACCGTATCTCGCAAATCCTACACGAAAAATATATCAATCCAAATACGTAGGTAAAAGCTCGTTTGGGGCCTTCCTGAGAGACTACATCCACTCCTTCCCAATTAACAAATTAAGTGTGGACTAGGTGGGGCTTGAATTCTAGGGAATAGTATCGACAGAAATTAAGATATGTGTATCAAATAAATTAAGAAACAATGGAGCGGATCCACCAAGGTACACAAAACAGGTCAGACTGCTGTAGCAGAAACAACGAAAAAATCATGCAAAATTGAATCAAAGCCAAATCTCAAAGATTTTGCAATGTTTTACGGAAACTCGAAATCCAGCACAGAGTTCAGTGCGAGGTACGTATAACATTTCTACAACGAAACTTTCTCTCGGAAAGTGGCAGAAAATCCAGAGAGATTCTGGCCGTACGTAAAGTATGCTAGCGGCATGACACAATCTATATCTTCTCTGCACGATAGCAATAGAAATACTATCGATGACAGTGCTGCTAAAGCAGAATTACTAAACACAGACTTACGAAATTTCTTCACCAAAGAAGACGAAATAAATATTTGAGAATTGGAAACAAGGGCAGCTGCCAACATGGGAAATTTAGAGGTAGACACCCTCGGAGTAGTGAATCAGCTTAGATCACTTAATAAAAGCAAGTCTTCCGTTCCAAATTGTATACCAACTAGGTTCCTTTCATGTTATGCTTATACAACAGCTCGACGAAAGATGCGTATCCAAATACTGAAAGTTGCACAGGTCACGCCAGTATTCAAGAAAGGCAATTTGGATAATCGATTAAGTTAGAGGTCCGTGTCCTTAACATCGATATTCAGCAGGAACATATATTGTGTTCGAACATCATGAATTACCTCGAAGAATTGGAAGTTTGCTGTACGTGCATTGCCCGATATGAACGCTTCGAACCAGTCGTACCTTCATGATTCGAATGCTCAGTATACGGAGAAACGTAAACCTGTTCGTGTACATCTGTCGTGTGCAGCTCTCACTGTATGTCACGTCACGTCTGGGTTCCGGGGCTGCACTGTTGATTCATAAACGGAGACGTGTCACTGCAAAGCAGTGCGTGCCCAGAATGTGCTTTCGCCTCACTGCAACTGATGCGTATGCGCCAGGGCACGGTAACACCCGCGGGCTGCTCGACGATCAAAGTGTGATACCTTTGCTAGTTATAAGCCGTACACTGGAGGACTTCATTATCAAAGAGTAATTGTAGTGCAATAATTATAATAACCACTAACAACAACAATAATATTAATAAGTATACAAGTAATAATAATGATAATAATAATGAATGCAAGTAATAACAATAATAATAATATTTTTCTGTTATGAGATCTGCATCAGCTCATTAGTGGAATAAAGTATTCATAAAAATAACTGGAGGTGTACCATGGGAAGCACACGTGCATGCAACTGACCCACGGTGATTTTACGTTGCCAAAAGTTTCCAGTGAAGCTACGTATCGTGGGAGATAAGTTTTGCCAATAACTATTGATTTTCCCATGCTGAACACTGCGTATATTGTAAAATCCAAGCCTATAAAATAGATTAATTACATTTATTCCCCAAGTATGGCTAAAACTCAGTGTGAGTCTCCAAGGAAGGGAGAATATACTTGTGTGCAAAACTGATGGACGAAATTAACTTTCGCAATTTGTGTCACTGCCCATTAACACAGCTCGATGAAACTTGGGCCATACAACAGTATAGTACAGAAGGTAACCAAAAGAAACAAGCAATGAAACGAACAGAAATAATACTTTAATCGAAAGACAATAATTAAACTGAAGTCATGTGATTTATGATGATCCCCTGGACATTAAAAAGTGGGGAGATGGTGCTTAATAGAATGTACGGTCACCATGGGTGGCAATGCATGCACTGCAACATGCTGTCACGGTGGCTAGAAATCTGGTAAGGAGTTCTTGCCATAGGGCGTTCCATTGCTCTAACAACGCGATTGACAATCACTAGGTGGTCTTTCGTGCGTGTGTACTTCCTACAATATGCCTCTTCAATGCATTCCACACGTGCGCGATGGGCTTTAAGTCGGACAACCGGCCAGTCATTCTGTTCGTCGAATGTTCTCCCGCTCGCCCTTTCCAAGAATTTCCCTACCTGCGCTGTGTTTTACCTGACTACTTCGACCTTAGGATGACCTAGAAGGTGATCACGTAATCATCAAGGGATCATAGAGGTCATGCATGATATCATCACTAATCTCCAACACTTGTTCACATCATTCGATCAGTCAGTCAGTCAGTCATTGGAAACGATCTCTACAAGTACCCTCCCCTTCTCCCTCCCTTTTCTTCACCCCCCTTCCTTTTCGTCCATCCAATCCTAGCGCACTACTGAACGTTGAAGATGGTGGGAATAGCCCAACTGTAAAAGTGGCTAATTTAATAATCCCCGATCTCCCGCTGTCTCCAATCAATCACACATTGTAGTACTCCTTATCTCCAGCCAATCACAGTGTGAAAAAATCCAAGATGGCAGTAACAGCCGAACTGTTTCAATGGAAAATTTAAAACTTCTCCCCGCTTCCCCCGATACACTTCCACTTCAACCTCTTCACCAATCACTGAAGATTCTGAAAACTTCAAGGTAATGGAAAATTTGTAGTTTATAAACCACACCAACCCTTCTTTCCAACAAGTCAGAGCATAATATTTAAAAGATGTGCGAAAATAGTGTTGAAATACATTATTTTCGACGGTTCCTCTATCCCGCTAATCAGCGCTAAAGATGAATAAAATAATTACGTAATCCTCAGGTGAAAATCAAAGATATCCTGTATTTCAGAAAGAAACTTACAACTGGCGTCGAAATAGTGTCAAACTACATTTTATTTTTACACATATATACTCCGACATAATATAAAAATGACTGCAAGGTAAAAGAAATGCTTTATATGTGTAAAATGGTGCACACATACAGGTTGCTCAATTCCAGTACTAAACTCTAGTACTAAAATGCAAGAGCCAGTTACAGTGTGATCCCACCTGGGCTATTTACTGAAAAGTATCTAAACCACCTAAATTAGTTATCAAGAAAAAAGTCGCGTCACATGCCTCCGTCACGTCTACTTCATCCCAAATCCAACTTCTTCTCAAAATTATCAGAAATATTTATCAAGAGAATATGTCAAAGCATGAACAATTCCAAAACTTATTACTATGTTTTCATGCCTGATTTCGAAAAAATCATTTTTGGGCTGCCTCACTAGTGACGTCAGCACATTTCTTTTGAAGCTAGATAATTTAATGAGTATTTAAAACTTTCTGTAGAAATAATGAACAGCAACATTTACTTGTAGAAAATAAAAAGGGTAATTAGTTGTGAACTTGATTTTTACCTTAAGTGCTATCCTGTAAACCCTGAAGACAAAAATAAAATCAACTCCAGTTTCACATCCCTTTTGCTTACTGTCACAAACAGATGGAGCCATTGTTAAAAAGAAACAAAAGTTCGATATCCATAACACGAAATAGGTGTCTGTATTGGTAAAATACTCCTAAGTTCGACCTATGGACCACATTTGATTTAAGAAAAACAGAACCTTAAATCAATTATTCCGCTTTTATGATCACACAGTAATCTGAAATACCTGCAAAATATATTGGGAGCACTAAAAGCGCAATATTTATGTCGATTATCACAACGTCCTTTTCATCAACTTAGTTTTCGTCTAATAAATATTTAATAAATATTGTTATGTGAACTGAAGTATGTGTTTCTGGGGCAAGGGGGGACAATGATGATCATGTATCACTGAAGATATACAATCGATAAGAATTATTGTAAATCATTGGAACCTAGTTAAAGTTAAGCGCAATAAGAACGTTGTAAGCCTCAAATTCATTACGCTACTTCCAGCTTGTCAGAGTACCACAATATTCTAAAATGTGTCAGAAAAGTAATGTTCACGTTTGAACAGTATCAGAATCGTATAATATATCGAATGTGATGGAGTGTGTACTGTCATCAAGCATCACGTAACGCAATTTCTTTCATGACCAGTTTAGGAGGGTAGTGGATGGGGCATAGATAATGCATTAGTAGAAGAAAGAGAATCGTTAACAATATTTTTCTTTTCTTTTTCATTAGTCTTCTGACTGGTTTGATGCGGCAAGCCACGAATTCCTCTCCTGTGCCAACCCTTTCAGTTCCAAGTAGCACTTGCAACCTACGTCCTCAGTTATTTGCTAGATGTATTCCAGCCTCTGTCTTCCTCTACAGTTTTTTCTCGCTGCAGCTCCCTCTAGTACCATGGGATTCATTACCTCATATCTTAACAGATGTCCTATCATTCTGTCCCTTCTCCTTATCATTGTTTTCGACATATTCCTTTCCTCTCCCATTCTGCGCAGGACGTCCTCATTCCTTTACTTTATCACTCCACCTAATTTTCAGCATTCGTCTGTAGCACCACATCTCAAATGCTTCGGTTCTTTCTGTTCCGGTATTCCCACAGTCCATGTTTCACTACCATACATGCTGTACTCCAGACATACATTCTCAAAAATTTCTTCCTCAAATTAAGGCCGATATTTGATACTAGTTGACTTCTGTTGGCCAGGAATGCCCTTTTTGGCATTGCTAATCTGCTTTTGATGTCCTTATTGCTCCGTCCGTCATTGGTTATTTTACTGCCTATGTAGCAGAATTCCTTCGTGACCATCAATCCTGATGTTAAGTTTCTCGCTGTTCTCATTTCTACTACTTCTCATTACCTTCGTTTTTCTTTGATTTACTCTCAATCCATGCTCTGTACTCATTAGACTGTTCATTCCGTTCAGCAGATCATGTAACTCTTTTTCACTTTTACTCAGGATAGCAATGTCATCAGCGAATCTTATCACTGATATCCTTTCACACTGAATTTTAAATCCCCTCCTGAACGTTTCTTTTATTTCCATCATTCCTTCCTCGATGAACAGATTAAACAGGAGGGGCGAAAGGCTACATCCTGGTCTTAAGCCGTTTTAACACGAGCACTTCGACTAGGTCTTTCATTCGTATTATTTCCTCTTCTCTGTTGTACCCGTCTCTCCCTATAGCTTACCCCCAGAATTTCTAACATTTTGCACCATTTTAAGTTTTCAAACGGCCTTTCCATGTTGACAGATCTTATGAACGTGTGTTGATTTTTCTTTAGTCTTGCTTCCATTGTTAACCGCAACGTCAGAATTGACTCTATCGAGCTTTACCTTTCCTAATGCCAAACTGATAGTCATCGACCGCATCCTAAATTTTCTTTTCCATTTTTCTGCATATTATTCTTGTAAGCAACTTGGATGCATCCGCTGTTCAGATGATTGTGCTGTAATTCTCGCACTTGTCAGCTCTTGCAGTCTTCGCAATTGTGTGGCTGATGATTTTCTGAAAGTCAGATGGTATGTCACCAGACTTACATTCTACACACCAACGTGAATAGTCATTTTGTTGCCTTTTTCCCCAATTTTTTTAGAAATTCTGGTGGAATGTTATCTGTCCCTTCTGCCTTATTTAATCTTAAGTCCTCCAAAGCTCTTTTAAATTCTAATACTTTATCCCCTATCTTTTGTGATGGCCCTTTTTAGAGATGTCTATTCCTCTTCAACTGTACTGCCTACTGAGCTATTCCTTACTGCTGTATCTATACCCTTAGAGGACTTCAAGCGTATCTCGTCATTCCTTAGTACTTGCGTATCCCACTTCTTTGCGTATATTGATTCTTCTTGACTAATATCTTAAACTTCAGCCTACTGTCCATCACTACTATATTGTGACCTGAAGCTATGTCTGCTCCTGGGTACGCCTTACAATCCTGTATCTGATTTCG
The DNA here is from genome assembly GCF_023898315.1 of Schistocerca nitens. Taxonomy (NCBI): domain Eukaryota; kingdom Metazoa; phylum Arthropoda; class Insecta; order Orthoptera; family Acrididae; genus Schistocerca; species Schistocerca nitens. The sequence continues at coordinate 474,039,855 of NC_064621.1, read as the reverse complement.
GAACCTCTGTCTGACCATGATGTAATCTTACTGATGTCTTCCCGTATCACCCGGACTTTTCCAAGTATACCTCCTCCTCTTGTGATTCTTGAACAGAGTATTCGCTATTACTAGCTGAAACTTGTTACAGAACTCAATTAGTCTTTCTTCTCTCTCATTCCTTGTCCCAAGCCCATATTCTCCTTTAATCTTTTCTTCTACTCTATCCCCTGCAGCTGCATTCCTGTCTCCCATGACAACTAGATTTTCATATCCCTTTACATACTGTATTACCCTTTCAATAATCTCATATACTTTCTCTATCTCTTCATCTTGAGCTTGCGACGTCTTCGTATATACCTGGACTATTGTCGTTGGTGTAGTTTTGCTGTCGATTCTGATAAGAACAATCCTACCACTGAACTATTCACAGTAACACATTCTGTGCCCTACCTTCCCATTCATAACGAATCGAACTCCCGTTATAGCATTTTCTGCTGCTGCTGATATTAGCCTATACTCATCTGACCTGCATTCCTTGTCTTCTTACCACTTAACTGACCCCTACTATTTCTAGATTGAGCCTTTGCATGTCCCTTTCCAGCTTTTCTAGTTTACCTACCACGTTCAAGCTTCAGACATTCCACGCCCCTTACAAAGTTATCCTTCCCTTGATTATTCAATATTTTTCTCACGGTAACCTCCCCCTTGGCATTAATAATTAACAACTATTACAAACAAACCGCTGCTGCATTCAGATTCACGGATCGCTAAGAAAACATGTAGTCAACTACACCAACAGCTAGTAAACGTACTACTACCCATACACAACGCGATTGTTTAGGTAGGGAACCTAAGATGTTCGACTGAGAGAGGAATAACCCATTTTATTACGATTTATTACTTCCTCTGTAGAATCGACATCTCGGAAATAAATAAAATTATTTATCATTCATTATGCGATTTCTCACACTTTGCAAGGACGATGAAGCTTCAAACTAAATATTGCCTCGTTTAAATAGTTCCTATAACGTATTAAAATACAGCTTGCATATTGGCACTAGTGGTAGACACCTTTACATTAAGGGCCACTCTTAAGAGTTACACAGTTGTCTTTTATCTAAATCTGCTACTGTAAGGAACAAAACTATCTTTCAACAATAGTGATTTATTTTTCACAAGTAACAAAGTAAAAAACTGTTCTTATGATCGAATATCTTACATGTCAGAACTGAGCAGTGGCACGGTCGATCTTGCTCTCTCTTATATCCGCCTTTGAAGACACTGTCCATTCCGATCAACTGCTCTTCCAAGTCCTTTGCTATCTCTGACAGAATTTCTTCAGCAAACCTCAGTTTTAATTTTTCCTTCCTGCAGTTTAAGTCCTATTTCAAATTTTTCTTTGGGTCCCTTTACTTTTTGCCCAGCGTACAGATTAAATAACATCGGAGACAGGCTAAAATCCTGCCACTGCTTGCCTTTCATGCTCCTCGACTCTTTTACCTACCGTCTGGTTTCTGTACAAGTTGTAAATTGCCTTCCGCTGCCTCTGTTTCACCGCTGCTACCATCAAAATTTCAAAGAGAATATTACAGTCGACATTGTCAATAGCGGCTCTAAGTCTACAGATGTTGAAAACATAGCCCAAACAGGAATACTGACTGAAATCACCAGCCTGTGGATATTTAGTGAAACAATTAATTTTTTAATTTTCGTTATTTTCACAATGCTTAACATATCTTGTCCCAAAACCTCTCCTACACAACAAGATTGGAAATCGCCGTTTCGTCCAAAATTAATTAATATTTGTGTAGTTAAAGGTATGTGGAGTAATTCAAATTATAATATTTTAATATTTTCTGAAGCAATGGTCCGAACTGGTAGCTAAGAGCGTAGTTTCGTGCAGTGAGAGTGCTTCTACTGTTTCTAGTCAGATAGGCTATTGTTGTGTTTACCGCTGTGTTGCTGAATTGTTTAATATATTATTATGATAGAAGTGGTCTTGAACGAAAGGAACATCCTCGAGTCTAGTACTTAACAAAGGCACAGTTAAGATGTGAGATGGCCTTATGGTAGGTCCCAGCTGAGGGCAGTGCTAACAATTTAAGCGAGTATTTTTTGTGGGGCGCTGGACTGCTCGATCAGTGCTTAGTGAGGTAAGTCACGTCTGGCTGTTTGTGACAGTTCCCTGTTCGATGTGCAGGTTAAAATTTAATGATTCCACGACAGTGCTCAAAACTGTACTCAGGTTTGAGGTTTCAATCTCAGTTGCTAAGCACGGGGAATAGAGTTTAGGGTTTGAATACAAGGCTCCAGAAAAAGTTTCACGAGTTGATGTTATGAACTAAAAGTTAGTTCAGTCACAGATAAAAGTTAGTCCAGTTACAGACGCAAGCTATCGTCCTCAGCTGGGAAAGTCAGGTTAGTTAAGATACGCATTTGCTTCCTGAGCATCCTATTCATAAAAAGGGAATAGGGTAGCTGAAAGAAAATACGGGAATAAGGCAGACATATTTTCAGCGAAGTTCCAAATCCACAATGGTTTATGATGAAAAATACGCAAAATTGGTCCATGGACACAAATTAGCAAGTAACACTTATTTTACTGTTATTGTGTGGCTTGAGGAGCAGACAACGTTTTGCAACTAGAAAATTCTCTGCTTTTTCAAGTAATATGTAGTCTAGTGCACGTCAGATTACGGTGCATTGTGTGTGAGGGAATTAACGTGTCAACTACATATTGACATTTTGCAAACCATTATTAGGTCTTTGGTTAGTAGGGTGCTTAATGACTTAGTTACTAAACGCTGTTATTGGGTCCAAGGCGAAATGAGACACTTTTGCATTACACTGAAAGTGTGCATATAACAGTGTCAGCCGTTTGCTCAGAAATATTGGAAGGAGACTGAAATACCTTGAAAGTATTATGGCTCGGGCATCTGTCGCATCTGCTATTTGTGGAAAGATCGTGAAACTTAGCAAATTTAGATAAGATGGTGTAAATTGAGATCACTCGATTTTGTGACTGGCATATTGCAATTAGATTGGATAGTCTCGAAACATCCTTTGTGGAAGAGTTTTTGCGAAGGAGAATGGGCAGTTAAAAAGACTTATTGAAAGAGGCAGTATTATGGGAATCAGCTAGAGGGTGATGCAGTATGTGACTGTCTGGTAGTTAGGGAAGCTATAAAAACGAGCTGACGCCAGAATAATCACGGAAAAATCGTGAGCTTCAATGGCCTGATCAGGAGTTGTACGATTATTAGGGCAGGGTTAAGTATCTGTTTGCCATTTGTCTGTGTGACTCTTACCTATGATCGAAAATGTCCTGTGGTGGATTCTGGTAGTACTTTTTTTAACTAACTTCAGGTGGTACAATAAGTTTATGAATATAGGCAAATTACTTCTGTTAAGAGAGGTCTTGATCTAGTGCCCTTCAGTCAACTGACAAAGATTAGGAGCTATGGGGAACGTTAGAATTGCTTTCAGGAGTCGTGGGTTGGCTTGACCCGTTGAATTTGTTGTTTTGAATGGTTTACCGACGACGGTTGTATTGCACAGAGAATTTTTCTTTATGAGAACTCAATATGTTTTAGATTAAAATAGCAAATGTTTTGTGCTGAAGAATGTGCCTGATATGAAGTTCCCTTTGTGTATGTATGGTGGACTTGAATAGGTCTACTGTATCAGTACAAATGATAGAGGTTTTTAAGTGTATCATTTAGAACAAGAGTAGGGATGTAGTCTGTTAAAAGTATTGCACGAATTTCCCGACGTGTTAACAAATAAACCTGGCGTGACAAATAAAATTAAAGACAAGGTCTTGGTAACTGATCAAGTTCCTGTTCAGTAGTCGCCACATTGACTCTTACCACCAAGATGAAAGCCTCATGAAAAATTAGTGATCAACAGTTAAATTAGGTCCCCTGTGAATTAGGTCCCCTGTGAAGCCTTATTAATGGGAGTGGGGAAGGAGACAGACTGTTAGTAGACTAGCTACTTAATCAAAAGGTTACATGAAATTCCCTGCCTCTCCCTGACTTGCATAACTGCTTTACATGGTTTACAGGCACTCATTATTTTACAGTGTTGGATTTGCACCAGGCCTACCATCAAGTCCCACTAGTTGGAGAGTCGAAAGCATTTACGTCTTTTACAACGACCTGGAATTTGTATGAATATGATCATGTACCATTTAGTTTGGCCATTGGATCCACAGATAATAACATTATATTCTGTGTTCAGGGATTTGAAGGACAAATTTGTCTGTAATTATATTGATGATGTGGTAGTATTCAATAAATCTTTTGAAGAATATTTGAGCCTTGTGCGACAAGTTCTGAACAGATTTCAGGGAAGCTGGATAACGTGTAAAATCATCGAAGGTATATTTGTCCAGGTGGTAAATTTCCTGCCTTGGACATATAGTGTTAGCTGGGGTGGAGTTAACGTCGATCAGCAGAGAACTCCAAGCATTCTTCAGTTTCATCTTCCCTGTAATAAAAAGGATTTGTACATTTCATTGGGAATGACAATTATTTTAGGAAATATGTACCATACATTGCACAACTGGCTGCCATTTAATTAACTGAGGTGGAAAGGTGAAACTTTAAGGTGGACTGAGGGCCACCAAGCAGCTTTTGAAAATTTATAGCAGGTTGTGATGAGTACATTACTTTTGGCTGTACCTGAGGTTGAACGTGAATTTGTGCTCCAAATGGATGCTTCTGATTCTGGACTGGGCATAATATTATTACAAGGACATGAAGGGGAGAGAAGAGCTATTGTCTACGCTTCCATATCACTGACAGGAGCTGAACAGAAATTTTATGATTATGAGCTCGAGGCCTTGGCTATGATGTTTGGCTTAGAAAAATTCCACTTTTCTTAGAACACTAGGAATTAAATTTAAAACTGACAGTCAAGCTCTTTTATGGGCTTTAGGGTGCCCTGGAAGGAATGGGTAGGATTGCTCATTGGGCTGCTAAGATATCAGCATTTAGGTATACATTCAAGCATATCAAAGGGATAGACAACCAAGTTGCAGTTGCACTTAGCGGGATATTGCAGGGGGATGTCGAAGTGGCGGTGGAAACTGATGAATGTATAGAGCAGGCATAGACAGCTGTGGGTAGATAGTGATATTCCGACTCTTTTTGGAATTTACAGTTAACTTGCACACGCAATGTTTCTTTATTATTATCAGTTTTGATCCATTTCCCCTTAATCGTCTCTCTGCTTTCTACTACATGGTAAATTTTTTCTCCTTCTTCGTAGTGCTTATTTTAATGAGGCAACAAAGTGCAGTGTCCAGACATAACAAGCGCACATTGAATGTGTTTGTCGCAACTTGCAGCAACAAGTCTCATCTTACTCAGTCACCATAGTCGTGACATCTGTTCACAGACATTGATGCGGTCTCCTAGCACAAAAAAAAGTGAAGTATGGGCACTTTCATTCATTTTGTTGTGATTTTTTGTAAAGGCAACATGAGAAACTAAAAATATAAGACAAACAGGGACACAACACGAAGAGAAACAATAGGGAAGCAGACAAAGCTGGTTCTTCACTGAGGAAAACCACTAATAAATAGGGAACATTTCAAGACACTTCCACAAATCTGTCGAGAAACAGAAACTAATGCTACTGATGATAACACTTAATATAATATAAGTTACTCATATTTTAATTTTCAGTCATTCAAAGTAAATCACTAATTTAAGAACAATATTTACAGAGTCTCTTATCATTACCCAGTGGAGACATATTAACTTCCATTTCAGACTGTAGTACAGGTGCACCTAATATTGGATGCAAAAAACTCATTGATTTACTCAGAGGGGAAAAAGATGAAGAAGATATGAGTAATGCATCTCCCCATCAAACTCAGTGAGTAAAATGTAAAATAACAATATTTATGTATTGGTTTAGCATTACTTAATAGAAATATTAATGAAATTTTATTCTCTATTTCAGGCGTTAGGTCATCTGTGTCTAATGTGTCTAATGAATTTGCTAGAAATGCCGAAATGCCCAGAATATAATTGGCCTGTTTTGTCCAGTGATAAGAGCATTTTGTTATTCTGGTTAAAAACTTTTACTCTGCCATAATTTTGATATTAGACTGCCATGGCTTGGCAAAAAATACAGATTTTTGTTGACTCAGGCTGAATTAATGAAATATTATTTGTCAGTTTCAGATCCTAATTCAGCTGTCCCTAATATTAGGTTGTGTCAGAGGAGAAGTAGCTGTAAGTATTCCACATACAATCAGAATACGTTAGTAAAACTGCGAGATAATAATATTTCTGTAACCTTTTACCATTACTTAACAGAGATATGTATGTGATATTACTTTCAATTTCAGATCCTAATCCTGCCATGCCTAAAACATCTCGCCCAGTCCTGACAGGGGGAGAAAGTGTGGCTCAGCTAACACCTAAAGCCTAATGGCCACCAGCTTATGACTAATGCCCAATGCCTAACGTATAACATCCAGTGCCTAATGCTTAACACCTAATGGCTGATGGCTAACACCTAATGCATAATGCATAATGTCTAATTGCTAACACTAAACACCTAACAGGTAATGCCTAATGCTTAGACACTAATGACTAATGGCTAATGCCTAAGACCCAACACTTAAAGCCAACTTCTCTTTATTCTGGTGGTGCAGTGATCCAAAGCGATGTTTGTCGGACATGGAGGAGATACAAATAGACAGGAACCGTCGATGACATGCCTCGCTCAGGCCGCCCAAAGGAGCGACCGCTACCTACGGGTTATGGCTCGGAGGAACCCTGACAGCCACGGCATCATGTTGATGCCTTTCGTGCAGCCACAGGACGTCGTGTTACAACTCATACTGTGCGCAATAGGCTGCATGATGCGCCGCTTCACTCCCGACGTCCATGGCGAGGTCCATCTTTGCAACCACGACATCGTGCAGCGCGGTGCAGATGGGCCCAACAACATGCCGAATGGACCATTCAGGATTGGCATCACATTCTCTTCACCGATGAGCGTCGCATATGCCTTCAACCAGACAATCGTCGGAGACGTGTTTGAAGGCAACCCTGTCAGGCTGAACGCATTCAAACACTTTCCAGGGAATGCAGCTAGGTGGAGATTGCCCGTTGTTTTGGGGTGGTATTATGTGGGGTCGACGTACGCCGCTGGTGGTCATGGAATGCGCCATAACGGCTGTACAGTACATGAATGCCATCCTCCGGCCGATAGTGTAACCATATCGGTAGCATATTGGCGAGTTATTCGTCTTCATGGACGACAATTCGCGCTCCTATCATGCACATCTTGTGAATTACTTCCATCATGGCATGGCTCGACGAGAGTGTCCAGCCGGCTCTCCAGACAGGAACCCCATCGAAAATGCCTGGGATAGATTGACAAGAGCTGTTTATGGACGACGTGACCCACCAACTACTCTGAGGGATCTACGCCGAATCGCTGTTGAGGAGTGGGACAATCTGGACCAACAGTACTCTGATGAACTTGTGGATAGTATGCTACGACGAATACAGGCATGTATCAGTGCAAAAGGATGTGCTACTGGGTATTAGAGGTACCGGTATGCACAGCAATCTGGACCACCACCTCTTAAGGTCTCGGTGTTTGGTGGTACAACATGCAATGTGTGGTTTTCATGAGCAATAAAATGGGCGGAAATGATGTTTATGTTGACCTGTTCCAATTTTCTGTACAAGTTCCGGAACTCTCGGAATCGAGGTGATTCAAAACATTTTCTGATGTCTGTAATATCTGAGCCCTCTGTCCGTGTGAAGAAAGGCGAAAGCGCGCGATCTGTCTGAGTGTGAGTGAGGGCAGATTATGATGGCCCAGATGCTCGGACCAACACTGCGGAAACTGCACGACTTTTCAGGTGTTTGGGGAGTGCTGTGGCGAGTGTCTTCAACAAGTGGCAAAACCAGGATGAAACAACGTCCACAAATCGTGAGATTTGGTGGCTACCCCTTATTAATGATGCCGGACGTCGTAGGTGGAGAGCAGAGAACAAGTGTATCCCAACACACACTGCACGAAGCACTCTTAATGATGGACCGACAATCCTTGCATGTGCTATTATCAACACTCTGGAATCGTAACTGCGACTGAAATGGGCACATTGTCATCGTTAGTGGACATTGGGGCAACGGTGAAGTGTTGGGTGGTCTGCAGGGTCTGATGAAACACGATACCTTTTCATCATGCCTATGGGAGGGTACAAATCTATCGTCTTCCAGAGGAACAGCTCCTTGACCCTAGTACTTCCGGGCGGAGTCAAGCTGTCGGCGACGCCATTATCTCTGGCGAACATTCACGTGGGCATCCATGGGTCCTGCGGAGCTCGCCAAATGCCCTATGACGGCCAAGGACTGTCATACACTGGCTGCAGACCACATACATCCCTTCACGACGACCTCGTTTCCAGGCAACAGTGCATTTTTCAGTAATATAATGCGCCATTTTGTAAAGCTGGGAGTGTGATGGAGAGTCGAGGAACACAAGGAGAGTTCCAAATGATGAGCTGACCCCTAACTTACCAGAACTGAACCTGATCTAACACATCAGGGTTGTGATTCAGTGTGATGTGAGAGCTCATCGCCCTCCTCCTCGGCATTTACGGGTATTTGCTGATCTGTGTGTGCCGAAATGGTGTCAGTTCCTTCCAGCGATATAGCAGCGCCTTATTGGTTCCATCAGACTTCAAGAAGAATATAATAATTCCAATCCCCAAGAAAGCAGGTGTTGACAGATGTGAAAATTACCGAACTATCAGTTTAATAAGTCACAGCTGCAAAATACTAACGCGAATTCCTTACAGACGAATGGAAAAACTGGTAGAAGCCGACCTCGGGGAAGATCAGTTTGGATTCTGTAGAAATGTTGGCACACCTGAGGCAATACTGACCCTACGACGTATCTTAGAAAATAGATTAAGGAAAGGCAAACCTATGTTTCTTGCATTTGTAGACTTACAGAAAGCTTTTGACAATGCTGACTGGAATACTCCCTTTAAATTCTGAAGGTGTCAGGGGGAAAATACAGGGAATGAAGGCTATTTATAATTTTTACAGAAACCAGATGGCAGTTATAAGAGTCGAGGGACATGAAAGGGAAGCAGTGGTTGGGGAGGGAGTGAGACAGGGTTGTAGCCTCTCCCCGATGTTATTCAATCTGTACATTGAGCAAGCAGTAAAGCAAACAACAGAAAAGTTCGGAGTAGCTATTAAAATCCATGGAAAAGAAATAAAAACTTTGAGGTTCGCCGATGACATTATAATTCTGTCAGAGACAGCAAAGGACTTGGAAGAGCAGTTGAGCGGAGTGGACAGTGTCTTGAAAGGAGGGTATAAGATGAACATCAACAAAAGCAAAACGAGGATAATGGAATGTAGTCGAATTGAGTCAGGTGATGCTAAGGGAATTAGATTAGGAAATGAGACACTAAGTAGTAAAGGAGTTTTGCTGTTTGTGGAGCAAAATAACTGATGATGGTCGAAGTAGAGAGGATATAAAATGTAGACTGGCAATGGAAAGGAAAGCGTTTCTGAAGAAGAGAAATTTGTTAACATCGAGTATAGATTTAAGTGTCAGGAAGTCGTTTCTGAAAGTATTTGTATGGAGTGTAGCCATGTATGGAAGTGAAACATGGACGATAAATAGTCTGGACAAGAAGAGAATAGAAGCTTTCGAAATGTGGTGCTACAGAAGAATGCTCAAGATTAGATGGGTAGATCACATAATTAATGAGGAGGTATTGCATAGAATTGGGGAGAAGAGGAGTTTGTGGTAAAACTTGACTAGAAGAAGGGATCGGTTGGTAGGACATGTTCTGAGGCATCAAAGGATCACCAATTCAGTACTGGAGGGCAGCGTGGAGGGTAAAAATCGTAGAGGGTGACCAAGAGATGAATACGTGAAGTAGATTCAGAAGTATGTAGGTGGCGGTAGGCACTGGGAGATGAAGCAGCTTGCACAGAATAGAGTAGCACGGAGAGCTGCATCAAACCAGTCTCAGGACTGAAGACCACAACAACAACAACATTGGTTCCATGGCACGACGCGTCGCCGTTGGTATCCGGGCCAAAGGTGGACATACCGGGTAATAGAAAGGTGATCATAACATTCAGGTTGGTCACTGTATGCTTTAAAAATTACCTTTTCTCGTGAGGGTATTCATTTTTTAATGACTGAAGGGAGCTTACTTTTGGAATACGTCTCGTATAATTTGAAAAAACAATAAGTGTTGGTAACTTGTGTAATCAGTATTAAATAGTAACCTTTTAAGTCCAATTTAGTGTCGTGGCTGAACGCAATTGAAGCGTTCTGTTTTCACCTCTCAGAAAGTATTATTTTATCACTCAGGGGGTATTAGAGAAATAAACGGAAACGCAAATGGCTAATTACAGATGGACAAAAGGAGCTGCTAGGCGAAGACAGCGCTGAAAGGACGGCCAACAACAGCGGACCAGGTACGGTACGTCATAGCTGCTGAAAGGGATCCGTATATCTAATCACGCAGGATTTACTGGTGGGGGTGCGACATCGGCGACTGCGTGTGTGACTTGGGGGCGGCCGATACGGGTAATTAATGAGGGCTCCTCAGACGGCGCGTTGTTTAGCGCTCCCGGGAGGCGCCGTTAGCAGTAATGGATTTATGGCGGCGCCAGCACGTCCGTGTTACAGGGCCACACTGGCTGGCGACATGCTAGCCGATCCGGCGAATCGGGTTACTGATATTGACCTACCGCATACTGTGCAAACCGTTAGGGGGCGGAGAAAATACAGCATTGGAAGTCTGTGTCGACCCAAACCACATTTCGGTGAAAAGAGGAATATTCATTAATTAAGCAAAATGGCTTCCTGCTTCGCAGTTTGATGTCTAAAGGGACATTAAAGGTAAAAGCACAACAGGATCAGTTCTGACGTTGCACTTGGCAAAGGAAGCAAATTTAATGGGCAACAAGACCTTTCATCAGATTTTGCGGCTAGATAAAACGTTTGATAATGTAAGAGGGAGCTACATACACGCAGTTGTCCGGGAAATTGATGTGAACTTTACGGAAAGACGGATGTCATATAACATGTACTAGAACAAAGAGGGAACAACAAGATTGGAAGACCAAGAACGAAGTGCTCGGAATAAGAAGCCTGTAGTTCGCACTACATATCGGCGGAAATAACATAACTGTTCAGTATGGGACTGAAATTTAGCGATAAAATTAGTTAACCTCGGCGAAAGTGAGGAAGAATTGCGAGACACGACGAACAGAATGAATAGTTTAATGAACAGGCACTTGAGAGTTAATGAGAAAGCGAGGAAAGTAATGAGGAGTGGCAAAACTAAGATTACCGAGAAACTTAAAATACGATTTGAGACCGTGATGCAGATGTAGTGAAAGAATTCTGCTACCTTGGAAACAAAATATCACGCAAGGGATGAGCCAAGTACGTCACAAATAGTGAACCTACACTGGAAAAGGATACTAGTATCAAACATCTTCCTTAAATTGATAAAGACTTTTCTGATAATGCACGCTTTGAGCACGGAATTGTATAGACGTGGGTAGTACATTGTGTGAAAACACCGAAAGAAGAGAAAAGGTACTCTAAACGTTCGAGATGAAGAAAAAAGAAGGATGTTGAATGTTTAGTGCACTGGTAAAGTAAAGAATGAGGAGGTTCCTTCGCAGAATCATCGAGGAGAGGAAAATGTGGAAAACATTTGCAAACAGGACAGCATAATAGGCTGTCTGTTATAACATGAAGGAATAACTTCCATTTTATTTCAGGGACCTGCAGGAGGAAAAAACAACAAGGGAAGATAGGGATTGGAATACCACCAACAAATAATTGAGGATGTTGGATACAAATGCTACTGTGGCACGAAAAGCTTGCCACAGGAGACGACAATAACAAACTTCTCAAAAACCCGATGTATAAAAGACAATCAAGGATGTAAATTTAACACATCCAAAGCGAGATAGACACATATTAATGTTCAAATTACACATTGTGTTGCCACAGTAAAATTGACACATCTTTTCAATGTATGAGACCCAACAGAAATTTTTAAGAAATTGAGGCCACATATATAACAATTACTCTGAAAGTATTTGGTACGACGATCTTCTTATGAAAACTGAAAATAAGCCGCACCTATCTTAAAACTCCCTCCCCACAAAAGGCAGATGTATTAGTAAAATTACTCAAGACTATTTTCTGTTTTTGGCAGATATAAAGAAGAGCCGATCGAAAAGCTTCCATATAAGAGCGCTGATGCAGCGTATAAGCAGCGTGGCAGTTATACACGGTCCAGTCACATTAATGTCATCACCAACTATGCTCGACGTTAACGTAGAACAACCACTCACATACGGCAGCTGGCAGCACTAGCAGTGAAGGGTGTATAGAACATCCCGGGGGAACGCGGATAAGAGTCTCGTCGTTGTAGTAATACGAATGATGACTCGCTTTCGGGTCAGGGGTGGAAGCATTTCTGAAACGATTAAATTTTTAAACTGTTCGTTTGCCGTCTTGCTTAAAGTATACCGTGTGTGACACAATTGCGCTAATCGAAACCGGCCCCGAAGCAAGTGTGGTACACCATGGGCCACAGATACCAGGGAAGTATTACGGCTGCAGGGATGTATATCAGCGAACAGATATGTAACTGTTGAACAACCGCCCAGATGAACCAGGTGGCTACCAACAGTGTCTATTCAACGACCATTCAGCGAAAGTTGCTGCATAGTGGCCTCCACAACATGTGCCTGGTACATGCACCAATGCTGACTGCTGTTCATCAGCAAAAAACGGCTGTAATTTGCTCGCAGGTACCGCAACTGGATGTCCACGTAGTGGCGACACGTGACGTTTTCATATGAATCACGTTTTATGCTCATGGGAAAGATGGCAGCTGATATGTAGGGCGTGAAGCAACAGTTACGGTCTGGGGAAAGTTTCCGTGACAATCCCTGGGTTACCTTGTCATTCTGCAAAGTAAAAAGGATCAACAAAAGTACGGTTGGTTCAAATGGCTCTGAGCACTTAACTTGTGTGGTCATCAGTCCCCTAGACTTAGAACTACTTAAACCAAACTAACCTAAGGACATCACACACAACCATGCCAGAGGCAGGATTCGAACGTGCGACCGTAGCGGTCGCGCGGTTCTAGATTGAAGCGCCTAGAACCGTTCGGCCACTTCGGCCGGCAACAAAAGTATGCATTAATCCTTGGGAACTACGTCCACCCCTACATTCAGTTTGCTTTTCCTTAGCAAGGTGGCATCTACGAGGGTCACTCCAAAAGAAATGCACACTACTTTTTTTTAAACACATCTTTTATTCTAGATGTTTGGAAGTTTTACAGTGTGTAGATACATCCTTTAGGGATAATATTTTCATTTCTCCACATGATTTCCATCCCTCTCAACTGCCTTACGCCATCTTGGAACCACCGCCTCTATACCCGCACGGTAAAATTCTGGACCAACCTGTTGGAGCCACTGTTTGGCAGAGTGCACAAGGGAGTCATCATCTTCAAATCTTGTTCCACGAAGAGGGTCTTTCAGTTTCCCAAAGAGATGATAGTCACATGGAGCCAGGTCAGGACTGTAAGGCGGGTGTTTCAGTGTTGCACATGCGAGTTTTGTGATCGCTTCCATGGTTTTTGACTGACATGTGTCCGTTCATTGTCGTGCAACAGCAAAACATCCTGCTTTTGCCGATATGGTCGAACACGACTCAGTCGAGCTTGAAGTTTCTTCAGTGTCGTCACATATGCATCAGAATTTATGGTGGTTCCACTTGGCATGATGTGCACAAGCAAGAGTCCTTCGGAATCGAAAAACACCGTAGCCATAACTTTTCCTGCAGAAGGTGTGGTTTTGAATTTTTTTTCTGGAGCCAAATGATGGAGCAATTTTACATCACCTGTCACAATTCTTCCAAGAAATTCATCTCCACCATTCTCGTACTGTTCCAAAAGTTCGCTGCATGCCGTTTTTCTTGTTTGTTTCTGAGCCACTGTCAACATCCTGGGAACCCACCTGGCAACACTTTCAGTATTCTGCAAACACTTCCTTCCCCTATCTCAACGTAGCGTGACAGTTCATTTACTGTGATGCGTCTGTCAGCAGTCACCAATTGGTTAACTCCCTGCACATTGTCTGGAATGTGTGCATTACGAGGCCTGCTGCTGCGAGGACAATCCTCAATATTGCCGTGCCCGCTTTCGTCACGTAACCTGATTGCCCACCGACTGACTGTACTGGGCTGGACAGCAGCATCTCCATACACCTTTTTCAACCTCTTGTAGATGTTTCCCACTGTCTCGTTCTCACAGCACAGGAATTCTATGACAGCACGTTGCTTCTGACGCACGTAAAGTGAAGCAGCCATATTGAAGACATGCTGTGACGGCGCCACTCACGGGAACAGGTTGCACTAAGTTTGAAAACAAGTGGGGGAAGGATGTATCTACACACTATAAAACTTTCACACAGGCAGAATGAAAACTGTATTTTTACAAAAATGGTGTGCATTTCTTTTGGACTGACCCTCGTACTAACAGGAAAACGCAACGTGTCACACAGCTCGCAGTGCACGTGCTTGGTTCGAAGAGCACCAGGATGAGTTTACCATACTCCCCGGATTTAGAACCAATCGAGAATCCGTGAGATCACCTGTTCTCATCCCGGATCCTGAGCCGAGAAGCCTCGGGCTTGTGGCCACGGCACTGAGACGGCAATGTCGGTACCTTCCAAAACGTCACTGACTCTCCTTCTGCAGGTCTCGTAGCGGTCGACGCTGCAAAAAGTTGTTTGAGGTTTTTGACAGGTGCTCACGCTAATGTCACTGGACTGCGTCTAAGCAATGATGTGTAGGCAAGGGATTAGTGCAACGTCGTTTCTTTCCAATACGTGAGCGGTAGATGCGGAAACGTGACCTATGACGATGTTATTACCAAATGTGTCCAAACAGGACAAACACGCTACTATTCTTTTCTTGACTTTCGGAGGACAAACACAAGTAGACGTTCATCGGAGAATGAAGAATATGGAAGGGGCAGCATGTCTGCTGAAAGCCACTGTTGTGGAATTCCGTGCTGGTCGTGATTCGATACAGGACGCCAGTCGATGTGCCAGGTCTGCCTCATCCACTACTGATAGCTCAAGTGGGAGACACTCGAGTACTCGCCCTAGTCCCTGATCTCGCCTCACGCGTTTATCACGCCTTTGGTCTCTTAAAAAATGCCTTGAAGGATCAACGATTCCTATCGGATGATGATATGCAGCAAGCAGTTACGGGACTTTTCATGCTACAGGACACGGTATTTTACCAGATGGGTATGTCATTGGGATGATTGCCTCAGTGCTCACATTGTTCTTGCCTGATCGACATACCCATTCTGGACTTCATGGCTTTTGAACGGAAACTTTTTGATCGTCCCTTATACAGGGTGATTCAGCTGCTCCTGCCTATGGGTTTTATGCAACCCACAACACCTTCAAAAACAGTGTACGACACTGTCATATTCTCTTGCTCGCTGTACACAAACAGCCCTACAGAGAAAATATACTGGACTTTTTGGTAGGAAATTTTATGTAGTTAAATTTTGTACTGGGATACGTTTTATTTGGAGGCTACAGTTTTAGTGTTGTTCCTGAAAATCGTACAAAAGTGACCATCAAATGCTTTATCTTGTATGACTGGATAACAACAGCCTTCACCGAAAACGTACCTCAATACAAAATTTAGCTACATAAAATTTCCTGCAAAGAAGGTCCTGTCAATTTTCTCTGTAGGGCGAATAGTTTCTGTGCAGTGAGCAAGAGAATATGACAGCCTCAAGAGTGGTTTCTTAAAGGGATTAAAGGTTGCATACAGTAATAGGTAGGAGCAGCCGAATCACCCTGTATACCTGCTGGTCTGGTATAATCTGAAATAATCGCACCACATTGCCATAGCACATCGCTAGAGAAGCTTAAACAAAATGCCGCGCCTCATCTTCACTTTACCATTTTCTCTTGCCTTCGCTAGAGGAGTTCTACAACACTATGGATTTCAATGTGTATCAGAATTGCAGATAAATGCCCACAAACACCAAAAAATTTGTTTCCCTACATTATTTTTTGGAGTGATAATCTGAAATAATCGCACCACATTGCCATAGCACATCGCTAGAGAAGCTTAAACAAAATGCCGCGCCTCATCTTCACTTTACCATTTTCTCTTGCCTTCGCTAGAGGAGTTCTACAACACTGTTATCTGTGACTGTCCTCCCAGAAATTGGGGAGACTATAATTGCTACTAGGACTTCTATACTTTATCACAATGCCAGCTTTTCTTTCTAATCAGTCTTGTTTAGAAGCATTTATACACCGTTCAACTGTAATGTGTGTGTCTGTATCCGGTAGTTAACTGTTTGAATGACGACACACCCTTGAAGGTGCTTTCCAGGCTTAAATAGTACGGAAATGAGACTGAACATAACCAGTTTATACCCAAAACTGATTATAAAAAAATATATTTGCAACCAAGATGGTAAGTTACACTTTACTCGAAGTTAGCTAACTTTTAATCTACATTGGCAGAAAATACGCAACACAAAAAAAATAGAGTAATGAAAAACAAGTACAAAACTTCATGGCTAGAGAGATATAAGTTCAAATGGTTCAAATGGCTCTGAGCACTATGGGACTCAACTGCTGAGGTCATTAGTCCCCTAGAACTTAGAACTAGTTAAACCTAACTAACCTAAGGACATCACAAACATCCATGCCCGAGGCAGGATTCGAACCTGCGACCGTAGCGGTCTTGCGGTTCCAGACTGCAGCGCCTTTAACCGCACGGCCACTTCGGCCGGCTGATATAAGTCACATAGGAACGAAATAAACAGGAAGTGCGGGGAAGCCAGTGCCAAATGACTACACGAAAAAATGTGAAGAAATCGAAAAAGAAACGATTGTCAGACTGACTCAGTATATAGAAAGGCCTAAAAGAACCTTCGGTGCAGTTAAAAGCAAGAGTGGTAACAGTAAGAGTGCAATGGAAGTTCAACTGTTCACTGCAGAGTTGCAGAGTAAAGAGTGGATGGGTGGAGAGAATACAATGAATGCCCCTGTGAGACGCAGGACATGTCTGATGACGCAATAGAAAGAGAAACAGAAGTCGATATAGAAGAGATAAGGGATAAAGAATCAGAATATAAACGAGCTCTGAAAGAATAAGGCAAGAAGTAGAGACAACTTTCTGTCAGAATTTCTAAAATCGTTGGGGGAAGTGGCAACTAAACGACTGTTCACATTGATGTGTAATACGTACGAGTCTGGCGATTCTGACTTTCGGAAAAATATCATTTACATTATTTAGAAGATTGCAAGAGCCGACAAGTGCGAAAATTATCGCACAATCAGCTTAACAGCTGATGAACCCAAGTTGCTGACAAGAATGATACACATCAGAAAAGAAAAGAAAATTGAGGAACTGTTAGATGATGATCGGTTTGGCTTTATTAAAAGTACAGGCACCACGGAGACAGTTCTGACGTAGCAGTTGATAATGCAAGACTAAAGAAAAATCAAGACATGGTCACAGCATTTGTCAACATGGAAAAAGCCTTCAACAATGTAAAATATTGGAACACGCTCGAAATGCTGAGAAAAATAGGAGTAAGCTAAAGAAAAATATGAGTAATACACGTTATGTACCAGATGCAAGAGGGAACAGTAAGAATGGAATGCCAAGAAACAAGTGCTCGGATTAAAAAGCAAGTAGCCTTTGCCACTACTGCTCAGTCTGTACACCGAAAAAGCACTAAGTTCAAAGAGTGGAATTAAACTTCAAGTTGAAATGATATAAATGATAAGATTCGCTGATGCCATTGCCATCCTCAAAGTGAAGCAGAATTACAGGATCTGCTGAATGGAATGAACATTCTAATGAGTATAGATTATGGACTAAGAGTAAACCGAGGACAGACAGTAGCTATGAGAACTAGCACAAATGAGAACAGCGAGAAATTTAACATCAGTTCTGGTAATCACGAAGGACACGAGGTTAAGGAATTCTGCTAAATGGCAGCAAAATAACCCAAGGCTGACAGAGCAAGGAAGACCTAAAATGCAGACTAACTCTGACAAGAACAGCATTCTTGCCCAAGAGAGGTGTACTAGCATGAAACATAAGCCTTAATTTGAGGAAGAAATTTCTGAGAATGTCCGTTTGCAGAACAGCATTGTATGGAAGTAAAACAGGGACTGTGGCTAAACCATAACACAAAAGAATCGAAGCATCTGAGATGACGTACTACAGAAGAATGTTGAAAATAAGGTGGACTGATAAGGTAAGGAATGAGGCGGCTCTCCGAAAAATGTGCGAGGAAAGGAATATTTGGAAAACACTCAGAAAAAGGTGGGAGAAGATAACTTCCATGTTACTAGAGGGAGCTGTAGAGCGTGAAAACTGTAGAGGAAGGCAGACATTGGAATACATCTAGCAAATAACTGAGAGCGTAGGTTGCAAGTGCTGCTCTGAGATGAAGAGGTTGCACAGGTGAGTTATTCATGGCAGACCGCATCAAACCAGTCAGAAGACTGAGGTCTCAAAAACCCTATCTCGACGCTGTTCATCAGGTTTGCCTACTGCGCATTTCCCCTTGAACGATGGGTGTTTACAGAACGGAATGACCATGGGGAGACCTTAACCGTCACCTGTCCTAATGAGTGCCACAGTTTTTTTCTGGAATATTGTGCACTGTGTAATAATTATTTACAGCACCCTTACAATACGCTCAGACCATATACATTATAATAATTTATACTTTATATACACAACATCAAATCGTATTATAGTTTCACAAGCTGTCAATTAGATTGCTCTCTAAATGAGCTGAAATCCCTCAACACAGGATGAGATAGGACAAGGAAAGCATGGTAGGACGAACCCAGAATAGCAGCGTTGTTTGTCTTTTGAATCGTTACATTTATTTAACCACCACATAACAGATTGAATAAATAAATACAGTAATCCAAAATAATTATGAGTGGTTAAGGTTAATTAGTTGATTACAGCAATAATCAGTTTTAACAAATAATTTTACATCAACAAACCATAAAAAGCAGTACCTGAATAAATATAAAACAGTAATTAAAGAAAACGTCTTTCCTTATAAAACAGAAGGTGCAAATGGGAAACTGCAAGGTATCTTTAAGACAATTTAAGAAAAGGTCACGTAAGGTCTTCAAAGGGTTTCTGAAAATTAATTAATTTTTTAATCAAACAGGAACTTAACGCACAGAAGTACAAACACACTTCTAAAATCTACTGAAGATTTTTTCATCAAGTACCGAAACAGCAAAATAGATTAAGGTTGTCCACACTGAGACAAGTATGAACCTAATTAGGCTCAGACCATTAATTATGCTTAAAAGGCTTGGAAATATCTGCGTGAGACAGCAGTGAATGAGAGTACTTATGCCTAAGGAAGTTTGGAAACCGCTTAGCTACCCAAAATCCATAACAGAGGCAATACAATCGTATTCCAAACGAGACGTACAACTTTAAGTAAAACTTTGAGTAAGGTTTCATGGATCAGAACATTAAGTGATATAACCACTACTTAACTTTAAAATTTACTAGCAGGCAGCGCAAGCCAGTGCGTTAAACTAATGGCGGAAGGGCCTCAAAGGCAGCCAATAAACACCAAGGCAGTGCGTAGTATCAACAAGCTGTGACGGCCTCCAGCTGCTGAAAAACCGGTTGCGAAGCTCAGATAGCTAAGTAGGGCTGTTAACAAACCCCACTTAGTGAAACAGGCCAAAACAACAAGTTAAGCAAATGTTAATGACCACCTTCCAGAGAAATCGTCAGCATAAGGCCTTTTAATATACCACAAACATCAAAAAGTTGTCTTAACCAAATTAGCAAAATATCAAGAATAAGCAGTAGTGGTGAGGGTAATGTCTCTTACCATTTGGCTGAATGAAATTTGACAGAGGAAAACTTAATAACTTCCCAGAATTAAGATCTTACAGTAATTTAGTCAAACCACACGGCAAGAATCGTTGCGCTAACCAAACAGCTATGTAAGGAAAATGACTATCTTACCTCTACAAGGTGGTACTTAATTATTAGATCTTACAAGCAACGATTCCTTCCATGGTATTTAGCCATGGAAATCTACAACACATTTTTAGCGTATATATTAAATACAGAAAACTTCTGTTAAACAAACAAAATATAAAAGATAAAATGCAAAATCTTTAAAAACACTTAAGATCACGATTTAACCTGTAAATTTTTGCCAAAACATTTTTCCAGAATACTACGACACAAAAAAGGCGACGATCATATGAATGAGAAAATCTAACATTAAGGTTAACGGGTGAATTTCGTCTTTCAAACGGCATATAGCCAACACAAGTATACTACAATAAAGCTCTCAGCGGCACACAGAAATCCCCAAGATAGGCACAGTTACATACACAGCCAAATATTCGACTGATCAGAAATGTAAATAATCTGAAGCAACAGAGTCTTATCTCAGATAATTACACTCAGTCAGATATTCCAGTAAGCTGCTAAGCGCAGGAAACAGATGTGGGCATATCGTAGGGTGACAAATACTAACCACAAACATGCGATTTGGCAGGTTTGGTGATCCTGGAAATATCCAGTGCAGTTCCCAGCACCCAGTCCCACAGAAACATCAAAGCCGGACAAATCAGTGAACGCGGAAAGTAGGGCGCTGTACTCAGCTCAGTATCATAGCTCTGATCTCAACAGTCTTGACATAGACAGAGCTAACAGCCGACTGATACACTATTTCTGGTACTAGCTCCGTGATGCCCTCTAGTCCGCTGTCACCCGCTGTCTCGCTCTTACTGCTCCACCAATGCTGTTCAAGGCCTACTTTAGGACTCGCTGTGCCAGAGACAATCAGCAGCAAGCTGCAATCGATTCGCGCTGCCAGTAGTAGCAACAGTGAATGATGCCTAAAATGAAGGCATGAGAAATCGATTGCGAGCCCCCTCATGGCTCATGATCATCATTAAATAATCATAATATGTCAAACCGTATGCAATGTGAAGTAAAGCTATTCAGTTTTAAGTTCAGTAGACCTTATGTAATGACAGTAACAATGAAAAGAATTTGGAAGCTTGAGATTAACAGATCTAACACGGCAAGAGCCCCGTGAGGCATTTATTCAAGATTCAAAAAATATCTGAATATCTGGTGTTGCCAAGGCACATATTTATCCCAGTTCTATCAGTCCATCCCTGTCTTCTTCTTCATCCTGCTCTGTCCACCTCCTGCTTCCCACTTTCTCTGTATACCTTCTCCATCCCCCACTCTCTGACCTTTTTCTCCTGCCTCTTTCTCTACCCATTTGCTCCTCCCCACACTCTCTGCTACCTAGTTCTTCCCCCTCGGTCCACCTGCTCCTTCCCCTCTGTCTTATCTTCATCCCTCTAAGTCCATTTTCTCCAGTGCCGTCCATCACCCACTCATCTGCTCCATCCTCTTTACCCCCTATCAACATCATCAACTATCCTCTCTCTCTCTCTGTCTCTCTCTGTCTCTCTCTGTCTCTCTCTGTCCCTCTTCCCTTTCTCTGTCAATTTCTTTCCTCCCGTCTCTCTGTCCATCTCATCCTCCGACTCTCACATTCTGTCTCCCACTCAAACCTCTCTTTGCTCATATCCTCCTCTTTCCTTTGTCAGTCGGTCTCCTCCTCGCCCATCTCTCTGTCCATCTCCACATTTTCCCTTTCTCTGTCCATTTCCTTCTCCTATACCACATCTGCATCTACCTCCTCCTCTTCACCATCTGTCTGACCATTACGTTCTTCCTGGGTTCTCTCTCCATGTTATCACCCCAACCTCAGTCGAAGGTATCCGGTTCTTACCCCCACAAGATGTCTTTCCATACAGAAATATGTGTATTAAGTTTGGCTGAAATTCATCCAGGAGTTTAGGAGGAGTCTTTATCCACTGCTTTGTCCGCTTACTTAAATTTAACTCATATTTCACATGCCTTTAACATATTCCACACACACACACACACACACACATATATATATATATATATATATATATATATATATATATATATATATATAAGTAACAGCTGTATCTCTAACAAATTTCACCCTGCACTTTAGTTTTCAGGTAGCTTAATGTTTATGACGATGTATCTCCTGATCTAGGTGTCGTACAACTATAGGGGTTTGTAAGCACATACTGAGGCGTGTACGGGTGCTGTCTGTGTAGTGTTGGGAATAGAGAATTAGCAGGAAAGACATAAATTCAAATGTCATGCGGCAGTTTTACTGAATGTACAGCGAAAATGCAGTAAATGAAATCTTTTCTCGTTTCATAAAGGTTTTAAACGATGGGTAAAGTTTGTTGCAAGTAACTAAGACAGCTCATTCTTAAATACTGGATAAATAGAGTCTGTGAATCCACATGTCATGTACTACAGTTCTTTTTCATCCCCACTCCAGCCCCTTTCACAGATAGGCGGGTTTTGTCGCCACACCCTTTCCTTCCACCTGTAGGTAAGATGTGTATCAAGTTCAGTAAAAATTGGTCCAGTGGTTTTGGAGGAGATGTGGAACATAAACTGATACATTGATACATATATCCATTTTTGTAATACATATGGATTTCGCCGTGGTAAGCTAAGATCTTCTATTGACATTGTAAATGCTCTGTACAGAGTGTTGAGTGTATCAGTTGTGTGGAAAGGCGTAGAGTTGTGCATCAACAGTATTTGAGCAGTACAAAGCAGATCTCGGTGCTCTGGTTTCCGCAGGTTCCGAACTTCATACTCGCAGTCACAATACAAGAACAGCATTTGAAACCCAGAATGAACAAGCCTTGCTCCAGTATGTTTCATCCACACAATTTCATGAAGAGGTGTTCGAGTGGTCAATATAATCCATGCCCACAGAATTAGTGATCCTCCTCGATATCGGTCACTTTCCACAATGTCTGGGTTCCGAAATCGTGTTTTACGTGTCCTCCAGATGCGAATCCTTCAGAAATCACTCTCCAGACCAAATCGGGATTCATCTGTGGAAAGAGCATTGGCGCACTGCTCGACCGTCCCAGTGGTATGTTGACGGATCCACGCTAGATGTTCCCATCTATCAACACACCCCAGAGGCAGACAGCAGGCCTCGAACAATAAAGGCCATTCTGCTGCAGCCTTCTGTAGACCGTTTGCCTCGATACAACATGTACAGGGGATTCTGCGAGGTCAGATACCAGTGGTAGTGCAGTACTAAAGCGGTAACGTCGTGCCCTAACAGCCAAATAATGGACCACTCTTTCTGATGTCACAAACGGTCGGTCCTGTCCTGGTCTTCAGGACACAGTTTCGGTCTCTATAAACTGTCGCCTCATCCGAGAAACAACAGAACGATTGACATTAAGCCATCGGGCAACACTAGTTTGCAACTCTCCTGCTTCCATTCCTCCTTTGGCCCTTCACAGCAGAGAATCTGTAGGCGTCTTCTCTGTCCCATACTGCACCGTCTGTGACTATGTGCACAGCAGTTGTGGCGTGGGAGTATCCTGCAAACACTACCCCGCTTGATAGGTGCCCTGATGTCATTGCTGGAGTGGTTGTCCGTTGATCGGAATGCCATCTCCTGTGCAGAACACAGTCCTAACGACATCTGTTGACTGTATGATTATAAGGGTGGTCCACTGATCGTGACCGAGCCAAATACCTCACGAAATAAGCGTCAAACGAAAAAACTACAAAGTGCGAAACTTGTCTAGCTTGAAGGGGTTAACCAGATGGCGCTATGGTTGGTGCGCTACATGGCGCTGCCGTAGGTCAAACGGATACCAACTGCGTTTTTTTTTAAATAGGAACCCCCATTTTTTTATTATATATTCATCTAGTACGTAAAGAAATATGAATGTTTTAGTTGGACCACATTTTTCGCTTTGTGATAGATGGCGCTGTAATAGTTGCAAACTTATGGTTCACAATTTTAGACGAACAATTGGTAACAGGTAGGTTTTTTAAATTAAAATACAGAACGTAGGTACGTTTGAACATTTTATTTCGGTTGTTCCAATGTGATACATGTACCTTTGTGAACTTATCATCTCTGATAACGCATGCTGTTAAGCGTGATGGTTCAAATGGTTCAAATGGCTCTGAGCACTATGGGACTCAACTGCTGTGGTCATTAGTCCCCTAGAACTTAGAACTACTTAAACCTAACTAATCTAAGGACATCACACACATCCATGCCCGCGGCAGGATTCGAACCTGCGACCGTAGCAGCCGCACGGTTCCGGACTGCGCGCCTAGAACCGCGAGACCACCGCGGCCGGCTGTTAAGCGTGATTACCTGTAAATAACTTATTAATGCAATAAATACTCAAAATGTTGTACGTCAACCTCAGTGCATTTGGCGATACGTGTAACGACATTCCTCTCAACAGCGACTAGTCCGCCTTCCGTAATGTTCGCACATGCATTGACAATGCGCTGACGCATGTTGTCAGGCGTTGTCGGTGGATCACGATAGCCAATATCCTTCAACTTTCCCCATAGAAAGAAATACGGGGACGTCACATCCGCTGAACGTGCGCGCCATGGTATGGTGCTTCGACGACCAATCCACCTGTCATGAAATATGCTATTCAATACCGCTTCAACCGCACGCGAGCTATGTGCCGGACATCCATCATGTTGGAAGTACATCGCCAATCTGCCACGCAGTGAAACATCTTGTAGTAATATCGGTAGAACATTACGTAGGAAATCAGCATACATTGCACCATTTAGATTTCCATCGTTAAAATGGGGGCCAATTATCCTTCCTCCCATAATACGGCTCCATACATTAACCCGCCAAAGTCGTTGATGTTCCACTTGTCGCAGCGATCGTGGATTTTCCGTTGCCTAATAGTACATATTATGCCGGTTTACGCTACCGCTGTTGGTGAATGACGCTTCGTCGTTAAATAGAACGCATGCAAAAAATCTGTCATCGTCCCGTAATTTCTTTTGTGCCCAGTGGCAGAACTGTGCACGACGTTCAAAGTCGTCGCCATGCAACTCCTGGTGCATAGAAATATGGTACGGGTGCAACCGATGTTGATGTAGCATTCTCAACACCGGCCGGCCGAAGTGGCCGTGCGGTTAAAGGCGCTGCAGTCTGGAACCGCAAGACCGCTACGGTCGCAGGTTCGAATCCTGCCTCGGGCATGGATGTTTGTGATGTCCTTGGGTTAGTTAGGTTTAACTAGTTCTAAGTTCTAGGGGACTAATGACCTCAGCAGTTGAGTCCCATAGTGCTCAGAGCCATTTCTCAACACCGACGTATTTGAGATTCCCGATTCTCGCGCAATTTGTCTGCTGCTGATGTGCGGATTAGCCGCGACAGCAGCTAAAACAGCTACTTGGGCATCATCATTTGTTGCAGGTCATGGTTGACGTTTCACATGTGGCTGAACACTTCCTGTTTCCTTAAATAACTATCCGGCGAACGGTCCCGACACTTGGATGATGTCGTCCAGGATACGGAGCAGCCTGTTGGACATTTTGATCACAATAGCCATCGTGTTGATACGATATCGACCTTTCCCGCAATTGGTAAATGGTCCATTTTAACACGGGTAATCTATCACGAAGCAAATACCGTCCGCACTGGCGGAATGTTATGTGATACCACGTACTTATACGTTTGTGACTGTTACAGCGGCATCTGTCACAAAACGAAAAAAGTGGTGCATCTAAAACATTCATATTTCTTTACGTACTACACGAATATGTAATGAAAAATGGGGGTTCCAATTTAAAAAAAAAAACGCGGTTGATATCCGTTTGACCTATGAAGCGGCATCTAGCGCGCCAACCATAGTGCCATCTGGTTTCCCCCTTCAAGCTAGACGAATTTCGTTCATTGTTGTTTTTTCGTTTGATGCTTATTTCGTGAGATATTTCTACATCCACATCTACATCTATACTCCGCAAGCCACCCAACGGTGAGTGGCGGAGGGCACTTTACGTGCCACTGTCATTACCTCCCTTTCCTGTTCCAGTCGCGTATGGTTCGCGAGATGAACGACTGCCGGAAAGCCTCCGTGCGCGCTCTAATCTCTCTAATTTTACATTCGTGATCTCCTCGGAAGGTATAAGTAGGGGGAAGCAATATATTCGATACCTCATCCAGAAACGCACCCTCTCGAAACCTGGACAGCATGCTACACCGCGATGCAGAGCGCCTCTCTTGCAGAGTCTGCCACTTGAGTGTGCTAAACATCTCCGTAACGCTATCACGCTTACCAAATAACCCTGTGACGAAACGCGCCGCTCTTCTTTGGATCTTCTCTATCTCCTCCGTCAACCCGATCTGGTACGGATCCCACACTGATGAGCAATACTCAAGTATAGGTCGAACGAGTGTTTTGTAAGCCACCTCCTTTGTTGATGGACTACATTTTCTAAGGACTCTCCCATTGAATCTCAACCTGGTACCCGCCTTACCAGCAATTAATTTTATATGAGCATTCCACTTCAAATCGTTCCGCACGCATACTCCCAGATATTTTACAGAAGTAACTGCTACCAGTGTTTGTTCCACTATCATATAATCATACATTAAAGGATCCTTCTTTCTATTTATTCGCAATACATTACATTTGTCTATGTTGAGGGTCAGTTGCCACTCCCTGCACCAATTGCCTATCCGCTGTAGATCTTCCTGCATTTCACTACAATTTCCTAATGCTGCAACTTCTCTGTATACTACAGCGTCATCCGCGAAATGCCGCATGGAACTTCCGACACTATCTACTACCCTGCCCGGTCACTCTCAATGGACCATCCTGTATAGTGAAATATACACAGCATGGGGAAATAGCAGTCTGTTGTTTTAAATTTGGTCACCAGTGTGTGCGAGGCCAAGACTGAACCGTGTACCGCATCACGCTTCATTGCAGAGTGGAAGATCTGTTGCCAGACGAATGTAATTTAACAGAAACCCTCAACTAAGGCAGGTCATATCGTTAGCTACTCTCCACACGAATTTCGGGGCTGCGAAGCGCTCCGGTGTGGAGCTGTTTGCTCGACGTGTCAGCAGTGCGGAGTGAGGAGGAGGGGTCGCTTCCGCGGCTGCGTTGCGTCGGCCCTAGTTTACATCTCGGGCCCGCAGCCACAGTTCGGCCGGCGCTGCTCTTCCGCCGTCCGGTGGCGGCCACCTGCCCTGCCCGCCGTGTTTGCTCGCCCTCTATTTATACCCGCCGCAGAGCAGCGGCCAGGACGCGGCGCGAGCCCCCACCAAGTCTGGAGGTCACGCACACCGCTGCAGCTACCGCCGCCGCCTGCGGTTTCTGGCGCTAGTAAATTGGCTTGCCTGCAATGACGGCGCCGCTCAGGGTATTGTTACCGCCGGCAGGAAGGGTGGGGGGCGGGCGTGGTCCTGACAGCGGCCGACCGCGCCACCACCGCAAAATGAAGTCCGTGCGCCGCGCGATACGACCGCCGCATTTTGGGAAGTAACTGCGACCACAGAATTCCCTTTGCGTGCGACCTGGCAACCTGGGTTCCCCTAAAGGGAAACTGTTGCAGTACCAGTGACCACCGGAAGAAGCCTTAAGAAAACGGAATCGGAGGAAAGAACGATGACCTCTGCACTTGTTTTAGCCGTCTTCTGGGCAAAGATGTTTGTCGATTAGAGTTTTAAAACGACCGCTTGCTATCATAATTACTGCGGTAGTGTTCCTTGTAGCTTTGGTCAGTTAAGGTCTTACCCGCGGTACCTGTTTGTTTGGTGTGTTGCATGTTGTTGTTGTTGTTGTTGTGGTCTTCAGTCCTGAGACTGGTTTGATGCAGCTCTCCATGCTACTCTATCCTGTGCGAGCTTCTTCATCTCCCAGTACCTACTGCAACCTACATCCTTCTGAATCTGCTTAGTGTATTCATCTCTTGCTCTCCCCCTACGATTTTTACCCTCCACGATGCCCTCCAATACTAAATTGGTGATCCCTTGATGCCTCAAAACATGTCCTACCAACCGATCCCTTCTTCTGGTCAAGTTGTGCCACAAACTCCTCTTCTCCCCAATCCTATTCAGTACCTCCTCATTAGTTATGTGATCTACCCATCTAATCTTCAGCATTCTTCTGTAGCACCACATTTCGAAAGCTTCTATGCTCTTCTTGTCCAAACTATTTACCGTCCATGTTTCACTTCCATACATGGCTACACTCCATACAAATACTTTCACAAACGACTTCCTGACACTTCAATCTATACTCGATGTTAACAAATTTCTCTTCTTCAGAAACGCTTTCCTTGCCATTGCCAGTCTACATTTTATATCCTCTCTACTTCGACCATCATCGGTTATTTTGCTCCCCAAATAGCAAAACTCCTTTACTACTTTAAGTGTCTCATTTCCTAATCTAATACCCTCAACATCACCCGACGTAATTCGACTACATTCCATTATCCTCGTTTTGCTTTTGTTCATGTTCATCTTATATCCTCCCTTCAAGACACCATCCATTCCGTTCAACTGCTCTTCCAAGTCCTTTGCTGTCTCTGTGTGTTGCATACCTAATACAATAATACGTATGCGATCGCTAACTTATCTAATCCTCCCAAAACCGGAACCCTCCAGAAACTGACAAGGGGAGGCCGCGGCGTTTGGAACGCAGATTTACTGCGGACTTTGAATACTCGTAGTACTCCATAAGGAAAACAAAATGTGTAAGCAGTGGCGCGTACTTCTCAAGCGTTGTTGAGAAAATCGCAAGATAATTTCGCTCGTCAAATATATACCTGTACGTGGCCATTTTTACCAGGAAGCGGCGGCAGCCGAGTGGAGCGATCAACGTGGCACATATTTCTCCATTATTGACCACGTCGCCAATTGTTTCATAGAACTCAGCTACGTTCGGGCCGATCTTCCAGTCACCCGTCCTCCCCGTACAAAAGATAATCGTTTGTTTTTGCTGTCCAACCCTTGCGACCCTGACATTAACTGGCGAAAGGTTTGGAGGTGTGTGCATGCACCCTTTTTACCGTCGTCTGTGTCTGCACTCTGGTATGTTTTAGTCTATGGAAAATTCCCGACTAATAGTCGACTTTATCGCATAGGACTGGCCACCTCCCCACTCTGCCCTGACTGTCAGCTCGAAGACACCGACGAGCACCGTCTTACGTGCCCCCTGAAACAAAACGTATGGCTCCTCATCCAACGAATCGTGGGCTTTTACCTCCGTGCCCCGCCAACGACGGTAACCCCGGATTTCCTGGTGTTGCCCCAGACATTTCACTACCCTACCCTCTAGCTAAGCACCATACCGTAATCTGGTGTCGAGGACAGGCTTTAGAATACCTATTTCAGAGTGGTCCGCATACAGTCCTTGACTTCTGGTACAAAGTTGTGACCGCGCATAGCACCCTCACCCGAAAACCATCTTACCGACAAACTTTTGCCGGTTATCTACGCAGCGTCTTCCTTGACCCCCCTGAAAGTTGGGATGTGCCATGCCTACCTGTCACATGATGCAACCCCCTTATCCACGTTCTCATGCATCGACCAAAAAACAGATTTAAAAAAAGGAAGAAGACAGAATATGTTATATTTTGCTATCTTTAACGTTTTTCTAATATTTTTTGTTTAACTAACAGTCGTTTGTATATGTTTAAATGGTACCTTGAAGAACTCTTGCATAGTATATATATATATATATATATATATATATATGTGTGTGTGTGTGTGTGTGTGTGTGTGTGTGTGTGTGTGTGTGTGTGTGTGTGTGTGTGTGTACTTTTAGTTTCTTCAATAAAGATTATTAAAAAAAAAGAAAAAAAGTGGGTAGCGTTCAAGCCCCGGAATCGCTGGATCGAGTCCCGTTCGTCAGTTTGTTTTTTATTTCTAACACAGTCATTTTCTTATATTGCAGTTGATATAATGGGAAAAAGACGTGCAATCGGATGAACTTTTACTAAATTTACAATGTTATTTGGCGTCTACAAATTTTTATTATTACAAATAATATAATATTCATAACTATCGACTAGTAAACGACCAAATACATAAAGTGATACAAAAAATGTATGATTGTCCGTAATTTGAGAAGTTCCTTATACCTGGAAGGAGGCCGAAACGACTTGTTACTTCAAAGTTTTGACCGCCACTGAAGGCCTTCGAAAGATGTACAACCAATCGTCGCTTTCGACATTACGAGTACGTGTTGTAGGATGGTATTTCTCGTAAAAACATGGAAAACAAAGTTAAATGGCACCAGCTGCATTGAACAAATGCTGTTTCCGCATACGCAAGGTCTTTTGAGGTTTTCCGTGGACAAACAAACCTCGTTAACATTTTCAAAAGCCCCCTTTCAGCTGATAATTTGGAAGCAAACGATGCCTAACACAACATTTCCTTAAATATCGGAGCTGATAATTGGTCATACAGTATCGAGTGTATTTTAATAGCGTCTTCACGAGAAGCAATTTCTCGTTCTCTTTCGATTAAATACGAACAATTTTGAATACACGGACAAGCATACATTTTCAGTATCACTTTATGCGTTTGGCCGTTTACTAGTCGATGGTTATTAATATTATATTACTTGTGATAATACAAATTTGTAGACCGCCAAATAACATTGTAAATTTAATAAAATTTCAGCCGATTACACGTATTTTTCCCATTATATCAACTGTAATATAAATATCAAAGAAAATGACTGTGGTGTCACTGCCAGACACCACACTTGCTAGGTAGTAGCTTAAATCGGCCGCGGTCCATTAGTACATGTCGGACCCGCGTGTCGCCACTGTGTGATCGCAGACCGAGCGCCACCACACGGCAGGTCTCGAGAGACGTACGAGAACTCGCCCAGTTGTACGACGACGTTGCTAGCGACTATACTGACGAAGCCTTTGCTCTCATTTGCCGAGAGACAGTTAGAATAGCCTTCAGCTAAGTTAATGGCTACGACTTAGCAAGGCGCCAATTGTATCAGTGCCTGTATCTTACAAGTCTCATTTGTATAGTCAAGAGAGATGTACCAAAGAAAGCATTAAAAGTTAAGTATATACCAAAGCTACGTATTTTCTTTATAGCAGTCATAACGTATCCTGTTCCAAACTTGACGCCAGTCGGCGTGTGTGTACGCGTGCCTTTCGGCTTCCTTCACAGTGTGGCGTAGCTCGTTTGTTACGCCACAACAATGACTATGTTAGAAATAAAAAAAAACTGACGAACGAGACTCGATCCAGAAATTACTGGGCTTGAACGCTAACCACTCCGCTACCGCCGCTTCCTGGTAAAAATGGCCACGCACAGGTATATATTTGAAAACCGAAATTATCTCGCGATTTTCTCAATAACGCTTTAGAAGTATGCGCTACTGCTTACTCATTTTGTTGTTGTCATGGAATACTACGAGTGTACGAAATCTGCAGTAAATCTGCATTCCAAACGTCGTGGCCTCCCCTTTTGAGTGAAGTCACGTAACCTGCAGAAAATTCTTGTTCTACAGTCTTATCCTCCTGTGTGTAACTTCAAAATAAACAGCATTTTCAGCAAAATTGAACTTTTCAGTATCTAATTTAGGTTTTTTTGGAAAATCGTTGATTTGCAACGTGAAACGGACGGATGTTGCAGTAAAAATAAAGAAAACAACAATTCATATTTAACTTACAGCGCTAGAAACCGCATTTCCCACAACACAAAGGTCAAATTAAAATAAAACAAATGGAAAACATAAATATATCAAGCATTGCTTCAATACTTCGTCGAACTTACATAAAATATGTTTCTGTTATTCACAAACAACTTCCGCATTTATCAATAATAAAAGGAAACTGTAGCCTCTGATCATGATGAAGAACATTGTGTTACGTCAAAAGTAGTTGCTTTGGTTTGTGTACAAGGGCAGAAGTTATTCGATGACATAATTTTTATCACTTGCAAAATTTCAAATGCGCTGGCACTAAAGTTCTGCTAACAGAGACTTTGAAATGCCCAGTTTGAGGGAGGAGATGGAGAGGAAAGAAGAGATACAAGAGGACAGACGACGTAATTACACGGACCTGAAGAGATTGCCAGAAGGTACTAGAGCATCGAGACTTACCTGTGAAAATCTGCCTTCTGGCGGAGCACTAATGAAGTTCATTGTGAGCGACGTGCAATGATTTCAAATGCGCTGGCACTAAAGTTCTGCTCTACCAAAACTACCGTTCGTCTTGTTTTAATCTGACTTGGTGCGGATCCTAAACAATCGAGCAATACTCAAAAATAGGTCACACCGGCGTCCTATATCGGTCACCTTTACAGGTAAACCACTCTCTCGTAAGGTTCTCCCAATAAACCGAATAAGACCATTCGCCTTCCCTACCACAGTTATCACATGCCCAGATATTTAAATGAGGTGACTGTGTCATTCGAGACACTAGTAACACTATATCAGAAAATTACAGGTTTATTCTTTGTACTCATCCGCATTAACCTAGGTTTTTCCCAATTTAGAGCTAGCTGCCATTCGTCACACCAACCAGAAATTTTGTCTAAGTCGTTTTGTATCTTCCTAGAATCACTCAATTTCGACACCGTACCGCACACTACAGCATAATCAGGAAACAAAGGCAGATTGCTGTTCACCCTGTCCGCCAAATCATTTATATATATAGGGAACAACCACGGTCCTATCACACTTTCCTGGAACACTCCTGACGATACCCTTGTCACTGGCCAACACTCGCCGTCGTGGACAATATGCTAGATTGTATTACTTAAGAAGTCTTCGAGTCACTCACCCATATGTGAACTTATTCCGTATGCGCGTACCTTCGCTAAGAGCCTGCAATGGAGCTTTCCGGAAATCTGTAAATATGGAATCTGTTAGATATGGAATCTGCCTGTTGCCCTCCATACATAGTTCGCAGTATATTATGTGAGAAAACGGCAAGCTGAGTTCCGAGTGAGAGATGCTTTCTAAATCCATGCTGATTCGTTGACATAAGCTTCTCAGTCTCAGGGAAGTTAATATATTCCAACTGAGGATATGTTAAAGGATTCTGCAGCAAACCGAAGTTAGGGATATTGGTCTGTAATTTTGCAGTTCCGTTCTTTTACACTTCTTACACACTGGAGCCGCCTGCGATTTTCTTCAGTCACTTGGAACTTTGTGCTGAGTGAGAGATTCACAATAAATGTTGGCTAGTTAAGGAGCCAGTGGCGTAGAGTACTCATTGTAAAACCAGAAATGGGGTTTCATCTGGACCTGGTGATTTATTTGCTTTTAAATATTTCGGTTGTTTCTGTACACCAGCAAATTTTATTACTATGTCATCCGTACGGGAGCCAGTCGATGGTCAGATAACAGTATGTTTGCACGATTCTCTTGTGTGAACGATTTCTTGAACGTGATATTTAAATCCTCGGGTTTCATTTTGCTATCTTCAACTGCCACACCAGACTGATCAATAAGGGACTGAA
Source organism: Schistocerca nitens (assembly GCF_023898315.1). Classification (NCBI taxonomy): domain Eukaryota; kingdom Metazoa; phylum Arthropoda; class Insecta; order Orthoptera; family Acrididae; genus Schistocerca; species Schistocerca nitens. The sequence goes on along the minus strand of NC_064621.1, from coordinate 474,006,359 downwards.
TGGAAGCCTTAGACCCGCTTAGCGATAATGTTTATGGCATATCCAGATTTCGGTCAGTATGTGGCCAAGCGCTGTATGTGTTCAGCGCAAAAACATATAGAGAACCAGTTACAATAAGGTGACAGGTATGTCATATAAAATTACCAGTTTTATAAGCTTTGAACATGAGTCAGTCATAAAAAACTTGTAGACACCACTAAAAGTAAGTTAAAACATTACAACCACTTATCCACAAACATAGTCCCAACTGGACTATTTATGTCGGAGGTTCAGTTCACAATGCGGCCGCTGTCTGCATTTCCAGCGCAGCTGGCTTCAGTACATGTCAAACCAATCTACACCGGCCGGGGTGGCAGAGCGGCTCTAGACCTACAGTCTGGAACCGCGCTACCGCTACGGTCGCAGGTTCGAATCCTGCCTCGGGCATGGATGTGTGTGATGTCCTTAGGTTAGTTAGGTTTAAGTAGTTCTTAGTTTTAGGGGACTGATGACCTCAGAAGTTAAGTCCCATAGTGCTCAGAGCCATTTGATTGTGAAACCAATCTACTGCGTCCTGTTTATGTGTCTGATGCGTTGACACCTTGTTATAACTTTCTTTTACTGTTCGTATGTTTTATCATTTTATTTGTCATTTTATGCTGTTTTGAGAACTTATGAATGTAAAAAGATAAACTGATTGTAACTAAAAATAGTGGCTATTGCTTTATAATTATACATGGCAGTAACTGTGTGAATTAACCAGTGACATCGGTTATTGGAGCACGCTATACAACAAAACACAGATTAAAATAGAAAACAGTATCTTGTCAAAGTACTTACGTCAATATTTCTTTTCATAAAAACTTTGTTACGTACTTAGCACAGTGGAAGGAATTCGAAGAGTCAAGAGAGGTATTATAAGTTACTGCACCAGAAGCAGTGTGCCAAGGGTCGGAAATCTTCCCGCTTTAACTGGTTCCTCACATGCTAATCTCCCATTTTCATTGAACGCCTCCTTCGCTATGACAGTGAGAGTTTCTCCTCTTCATAATGCTTCTTGTCTTCAGTTATCGTACTTCCTACTTATTTAAATGCTCTTACTTGGCTAATAGTGAGTTGCCCTATCTTAATATCTGCCAGTCTCCTTCCTGTGCCGCCGACCATGCTCATTGTTTTTGCTGTACTGATTCTCTTCCTATGTTCCACTCAAGCTTCAGATATTTTAGCAATTTATTTACAGATCGTTCACTTTCTGCCACTAATAACGATGTCATCAGCAAACCTTATAAATTCTATTTGTTAGCTTCTCACCTATACATAACTCTCTTTTTCCATCTAAGCCTATCGCAATAATCTCTTCCAGGCATAAACTGAACAACAAAGGGGAGAGAAAACAACTTTGTCTAACGCCTCTTCCAATGCTACTTGTTTCCGACATTTCATTTCCAATCTTTTTTCTTACCTTCGGTTGTCAACATAAATGCTCTACGGATCGTCTCTTTTTCAAATTTACTTCATTCGTCTTCCAAACACCCATTAGATTCTAATTAGATTGGAATCCATATAATCCCATTGTGCGTAGCGGTCCTTGAAAGAACGGGTCACTCGCGAAATCAGTCGTTTCAATACAGGTGATTTTTATTACAGCAGATCCAGACTTTAACCATAACGCAGTCACGTCCTATGCTGCAAATTACAAAACAGGAGAATCCGGAATAGATGTAAGATTAGTTAAAAACAAATATTAAGTGCAAACATAAGCACTCACACCCACAGTTACATTCCATATAACAAGAGGTGACGTTAGTCCAATGTGCCATGTAATAAACAATATTGGACAATGCAGAACATGACCTGAGACAGTGGCTTATATGGTTGAACAGGAAGAAAATGTGACGTCAAAGGTGTGTGGTTCCCTCTACTGACGCATCTGTGAATAATTTAATAGTAATGAGGTTATATAATCTCTTTAAAAATGTATGAAAAATGTACTGAACAATAAAACCACAAATGAAGGTTAAACCATAGAAAACAAATCACATTTGTGGAGCCATAAGTGTAGGATGCAGAATAGCAGTAAGTGTGGATTAGTATGTAACGAATATTTGCATTACAAACTAACGGAAGAAGATCCATTACAATTCCATACAAGCGTAGCAGTAAATACAGAATAGAATGCAATGTATTGTTGCATTATAAACTAATGGAAGAGGATCTATTCACAATTCCATACGACAGTGAGAGTATGTAATTGTAAATGGATAATCTATCATGAGTTTGTAATGCAAAAATACATTACATACTATCTTGTAGTCACTACCACTGAGAGTGCTACACTTTTGGTTCCACACATGGGATTTCCTTTCTGTGGTTTAACCATTACTTGTAGAGTTATTCTTCAGTACATTCTTACAAATTCTTTTAAAGTGTATACTTTCACTATTATTTAATTATTCAGCAGTACCTCAATAGAGGGCACCCCACACCTAAAACGTCACATTTTCTTCCTATTCAACCATGTAAGGCACTGCTCCAGGTCATGTTAGACTCCTGTATGCTCTATATCAACCAATATTATTTATTACGTTGCATTTATGACTAACATCACCTGTTGTTATATAGTACATAACTGTGTGATGCTTATGTTTGCACCTAGGATTCGTTGTTAGCTGTCTTACATGTGTTCCTGCTTCTCCTATTTTGTAATCTGTAGCACTGAACGTGACTACGTAGTAGTTAAAATCTAGATCTGGTGTATAAAACAAAGGACTTAGCAGTCACTTGTTCTTTTCTCCGTAGTCTACCCTTCGCTTGTTCCACTGAACTTGTGTAACGTCACTCGCATTTAGGCGAGCTAATTGGCCGCCCAGTTCCGGCTGGTGACCGATACGGGCGAGTCCAGGTACAGACACAAAGAGAGCAGGGTCGGAGTTCGGGAAAATCCCAGTGCTGCGAATTCCGACAGCTGTTGTTTGTAGGGCCTTTGTGCAGCTGATGTTCCAAGAAATGGCAGAAGCCAAACAATCTTAAAGGTGGTTAAGTCATAGCTCTTTTAACTTCGAAAATAAATCACAGGTACCTATTAAAGCGAATCTCAACCCATCTGTGATCTCAGAAAAATAAGGTACATCCAGTGACACAACAATATTCCCAATATTTCATCTTTAAAACTACTGAAGTTAATATTTCGCAGTGAATAAACATTTACTCACTGAACCTCTGAATTAGCGACTTTTAATCACTTCATCCGGTTTCAACAAACAGCATCTCAGATGACGGTCTTGCTCTATAGCTATCATCCTTGAATGTTGCGTGTCTGTATTTTTTTTTCTTGATTTAATATGTCTTCTATACCATTTGTATTACGCAAATGTTTGTCAGAATATCACATTCTCCACATTTACACAGCAAATGAACACAGCATTTGTGACTCATAGTTCGTCATACTTGTGTAGTTATTTAATGAACACTTGACTGTTTTGCCAATAATTTGATTTAAATGTTGATTACAAGTTCTATTAAAAATTGTGCTTATCTAAAGGTATTCAGTCGCATGTACTAGCAGACGCCACAAATGAAAAGAGAACCAAAAGAAGCCTCTGTTAAGAAGGCACAACTAATTGTTAAAAGAATAACGACAGTCTGTGGTAATTTACCAAGAGTACACTTGCGCAAGGATTCTGGGTCATTTATTTATGAACCAAATATTACTTACATTTATTGTAAGTGATTTAAGTGTAAATGAATATTTTTAATGTTCCTTTTGTTTAAATATTTTTGTAATACATTAGTTTAGTGCAGGAATGTGGCCATGATAAGTCAAATCATGTTTGTGCCATGAAAGAACGATACACTTTTGTTAGGGATGGCCTTCAGCCATTGGAAAAGCAGACAGTAGTAGGACACTACGGCAGTCAAGTGGAGACTGGAACTTTAAGAGTGAGGAGCTCAAGAGAGAGGTTTTGAACACTTTGTGTCGAGTGCTGGAAGAAGACAGACCTACCTATGGTGGCATGTGTGATTCAGACACGTCGGTGATTGATTATGGCCGCTACAGTACTTTAACTTTTGAAGGGACTCAAATTTACAAGACATATTAATGTGCTCCAGACCAGGACTTTAAATTTTTCTACTTGATTTAAGGAACTGAGAATATACACAGTATGAGTGACTGTTCTTTGCGCTGCATGAGACTTGTGAATCATCATGTCTAAATGAACTATGTTAGGCTGAAGAATTTCTCGTGTATTGTGACCATAAAATAGGTTTATTTTCCGTGAGTCTTTGATGAATATTTTGTTCAGGGATTTTACTACAATTCTCACAACATTCTCAACATAACTTTACTGCATTTGGTAAGGGTAATTTCTATCTGTATGTTAACTGAATATTGTAGTACCATTTCTAGTTTACTTGAGATATCCTTTCTGGAATATACATTATTCAACATAATTCTCTGTCGTCTACATCAGTAACAGATGTTGGAATAGAACCCTTGTTATTAAGTTATTCATTCAACTTTTATTTGTATTTCTACATATTTCATTAATTCGAAGTTCTTACCAGTGCTCACTGTTCCACTGCAGGATCCAGCTACAGGCCATTATTTGCAGCAAATTAGCTATGGGGCATGAAAGCAGAGCTGTGTGTCTCTACCCTAAGACTACATTGAGCTATTATTATTAAAGAGAGCCATCCATAGAGCAAGTGCCAGAAGTACGAGTAACTGCAGTTAAATACACTATAGGTTTGCTCTTGTCAACAGCATCCCTTGTACATTTTCCAATCTATCTATAAAACTTGCTGTATAACATTACATTCAGCTCTGTCGTTAATACTTTTGCTGCAGAAGAAGTTAGACTGAAGGTCCTATGCTGTTCCATTGTTTGGTATTTCTCCTTTTCTCAATTGCTATAATTCACTCTTCTTCTGGCAAAGATGTATAACTCCAGAAATGTGTAAAAATGAGATGATAACACTCCCTTACAGGGGATATTGGAAACTTTATTTGAGAGAAGGTGTACAGCACTATTTCGAATGCTGTAGCTAGGATGCTTTTGTGAATATGGAGTTAGCATGCTTAGATGTAAATAACCTTCAGGCAGATAGATATGAGTGGATTATGTCCCTCATCCATTCGTTTTCAAATGTGGACAGCAGGGCACATGTCTACATATCCACTTCTGTAAGATATAACAGTGTTTCACAGCGTCTTGTAACTGTCACTATACCCAACATTCAGTGTTTCACAGTTTCTTGATGTCATTGCTGACTTCATTGTTGTATTCACCAGCCACAACAATCCAGGGACCATAGAGCCATGTTGCATTGCTGGCATTCGGTTATGGAGGTGCTTAGTGGAAATCGAGACCTACTGTAAGTGAATTCGTCGTGAATTTGTTCCTGATAGTGGTTTTACTTGAGTGAATACAGTACCTTAATCTTCAGTACTGTAAGTGTATTACAAGTGATTATAATTAGTGAAAGGGCTCGCAGAAGAGTTTCTTTGTTCATAAAGGATGATGACAAATTGGAAGAAGCAGAAACAATGAAAGTCGGTTCAAGAGGTAAGGTTTAATGGAACTTCTTTTCTCCTTCTCTCTTTCTCTGTCTATCTCTACCTCTCCCCCACCACCACCCTCCAAACCATGGAACTTGGCGTTGGTACTCTTGGAGGGGAGGCTTGCACGCCTCAGCAATACAGATAGCTGTACTGTAGGTGCAACCACAACAGAATGGTCTCTCTTGAGAGACCTGAAAAATGTGTGGTTCTTGAAGAGGGGCAGCAGCCTTTTCAGTAGCTGCAGGGGCAACAGTCTGTATGATTGACTGAGCTGGCCTTGTAACATCAACCAAAACGGCCTTGCTGTGCTGGTACTGCGAACAGCTGAAGTTTAGCAGGTAAAAATTGACTGGGGGAAAGGAATGAAAGAGGAAATCACCCTGTAGAATTTTGCACAGAGCATAATTTAGACATAGATAAAACTTGGTTTAAGAATCTTGAGAGAGGTCTGTATTCGTGGAAGAGATCTGAAGGCACGAGAAGGTTTCTGACTGGTTATAAAATGACTAGACAAAGATTTAGGGACCAGATTTTAAATTATAAGACATTTCCAGGGGTAGATGTGGACTCTGTCACAATTTACTGGTTATGAACTGCAGATTAAAAGTCAAGAAACTTCAAAAAAGTAGGAATTTAAGGCGGTGGGACCTGGATAAATTGAAAGAACCAGAGATTGCTTAGGGTTTCAAAGGGAGCATTAGGGAACAATTGACAAGACCAGGGGAAGGGAATACAGTAGAAGAAGAATGGGTAGCTTTGACAGATAAAATAATGAAGACAGCAGAGGATCAAGTAGCTAAGAAGACGAGGAGTAGAAGAAAGCCTCGGATAACACGACACGGAATTTAGTCTATCAAAGGAGAGAATATGGAAATTCAATAAATGAAGCAGGCGAAAGGGTATACAAACGCCTAAAAAATGATATCGGCAGGAAGTGCAAAATGGCTAAGCAGGAATGGCTAGAGGACAAATGTAAGGATGCAGCAGTATATATCACTAAGGTAAGATAGATATTGCCTACAGGAAAATCAAATAGACGTTCGGAGAAAGGAGGACTACCTGTATGAATATCAAGAACTCTGAAAGAAAACCAAAGCAAAGACGAGGATGCAGAATGGTGGAAGGAGTACCTAGAGGGTCTATACAATGGAGATATACTTGAGGGCAATGTTATGGAAATGGAATAAGACGTAGAGAAAGATGAGAAAGGAAATATGATACTGCGTGAAGAATTTGACAAAGCTCTGAAGGATCTAAATAAGGCCCTGGGAGTAGACAAAATTCCGTTACAGATACTGAAAGCCTTGCAAGAGCCAGCCATTACAAAAATCTTCCATTTGGTGAGCAAGAGAATGAGTCAGACGACATATCCTCAGACGTCAAGAAGAAATATGGTAATCCCAATTCCAAAGAAAGCAGGTGCTGAGAGATGTGAAAACTACCGAACTATCAGTTTAATAAGTCACGCAGCAAAATATTAAAACCAATCTTTTACTGAAGAATGGAGAAACTCGTAGAAACCGACCTCGGAGAAGATCAGTCTGGATTACAGAGAAATTTTGGAACACGCGAGACAATACTGACCCTACGACTTCTCGTAGAAGATACATTAAGGAAAGGCAAACTTAGGTTTATAGCCTTTGTAGACATACATGAAGATTTTGACAGTTTCGACTGGAATACTCTCAAATTCTAAAGGTGGCAGGTGTAAAACATAGGGAGCGATTTCCAATTTGTACAGAAACTACAGGGTGTTTCAAAAATGACCGGTATATTTGAAACGGCAATAAAAACTAAACGAGCAGCGATAGAAATACACCGTTTGTTGCAATATGCTTGGGACAACAGTACATTTTCAGGCAGACCAACTTTCGAAATTACAGTAGTTACAATTGTCAACAACAGATGGCGCTGCGGTCTGGGAAACTCTATAGTACGATATTTTCCACATATCCACCATGCGTAGCAATAATATGGCGTAGTCTCTGAATGAAATTACCCGAAACCGTTGACAACGTGTCTGCCGGAATGGCTTCACATGCAGATGAGATGTACTGCTTCCGCTGTTCAATTGTTTCTGGATTCTGGCGGTACACCTGGTCTTTCAAGTGTCCCCACAGAATGAAGTCACAGGGGTTCATGTCTGGCGAATAGGGAGGCCAATCCACGCCGCCTCATGTATGTTTCGGATAGCCCAAAGCAATCACACGATCATCGAAATAATCATTCAGGAAATTAAAGACGTCGGCCGTGCGATGTGGCCGGGCACCATCTTGCATAAACCACGAGGTGTCGTCTAAGGCAGTTTGTACCGCCACAAATTCACGAAGAATGTCCAGATAGCGTGATGCAGTAATCGTTTCGGATCTGAAAAATGGGCCAATGATTCCTTTGGAAGAAATGGCGGCCCAGACCAGTACTTTTTGAGGATGCAGGGACGATGGGACTGCAACATGGGGCTTTTCGGTTCCCCATATGCGCCAGTTCTGTTTATTGACGAAGCCGTCCAGGTAAAAATAAGCTTCGTCAGAAAACCAAATGCTGCCCACATGCATATCGCCGTCATCAATCCTGTGCACTATATCGTTAGCGAATGTCTCTCGTGCACCAATGGTAGCGGCGCTGAGGGGTTGCCGCGTTTGAATTTTGTATGGATAGAGGTGTAAACTCTGGCGCATGAGACGATACGTGGACGTTGGCGTCATTTGGACCACAGCTGCAACACGGCGAACGGAAACCCGAGGCCGCTGTTGGATCACCTGCTGCACTAGCTGCGCGTTGCCCTCTGTGGTTGCCGTACACGGTCACCCTACCTTTCCAGCACGTTCATCCGTCACGTTCCCAGTCCGTTGAAATTTTTCAAACAGATCCTTTATTGTATCGCTTTTCGGTCCTTTGGTTACATTAAACCTCCGTTGAAAACTTCGTCTTGTTGCAACAACACTGTGTTCTAGGCGGTGGAGTTCCAACACCAGAAAAATCCTCTGTTCTAAGGAATAAACCATGTTGTCTACAGCACACTTGCACGTTGTGAACAGCACGCGCTTACAGCAGAAAGACGATGTACAAAATGGCGCACCCACAGACTGCGTTGTCTTCTATATCTTTCACATCACTTGCAGCGCCATCTGTTGTTGAAAATTGTAACTACTATAATTTCGAAAGTTTGTCCGCCTGAAAATGTACTGTTGTCCCAAGCATATTGCAACAAATGGTGTATTTCTATCGCTGTTCGTTTAGTTTTTATTGCCGTTTCAAATATACCGGTCATTTTTGAAACACCCTGTAGATGGCAGTTATAAGAGTCGAGGGGCACGAAAGGGAAGCAATAGTTGAGAAGGGGGTCAGACAGGGTTGTAGCCTATCCCCGATGTTATTCAATCTGTATATTGAGCAAGCAGTAAGGGAAACAAAAGAAAAATATGGAGTAGGAATTAAAGACCAGGCCGAAAAATAAAAACCTTGAGGTTTGCTGATGACATTGTAATTCTGTCAGAGACAGCAAAGGATTGGGTAGAGCAGCTGAACGGAGTGGACAATATCTTGAAAGGAGAAAATAAGATGGATATCAACAAAATCAAAACGAGAATAATGGAATATAGTCGAATTAAATCAGGTAATGCTGAGGGAATTGGATTCGCGAAATGAGACAGTGTTGCTATTTGGGAAGCAAAACCATTTATAATGGTCGAAGTAGTGAGGATATAAAATGTAGACAGGCAGTGGCAAGAAAAGCGTTTCTGAAGAAGAGAAATTTGTTAACATCGAGTATATATATATTAGTATCCCGTAGTCCTTTCTGGAAGTATTTATGTGGAGTGTACGGAACTGAAACATGGACGATAAACAGTTTAAACAAAAAGAGAATAGAAGCTTTCGAAATGTGGTGCTATAGAAGAATGCTGAAGACTAGATGGGTAGATCATGTAATTAATGAGGAGGTACTGAATGGAATTGGGAAGAAGATAAATTTCTCGCACAACCTGGTTAAAATAAGGGATCAGCTGGTAGGACACATTCTGAGGCATCTACATCTACATCCAAACTCCGCAAGCCACCTGACGGTGTGTGGCGGAGGGTACCCTGAGTACCTCTATCGGTTCTCCCTTCTATTCCAGTCTCGTATGGTTCGTGGAAAGAAGGATTGTCGGTATGCTTCTGTGTGGGCTCTAATCTCTCTGATTTTATCCTCGTGGTCTCTTCGCGAGATATACGTAGGACGGAGCAAGATACTGATTGACTCTTCGGTGAAGGTATGTTCTCGAAACTTTAACAAAAGCCCGTACCGAGCTACTGAGCGTCTCTCCTGCAGAGTCTTCCACTGGAGTTTATCTATCATCTTCGTAACGCTTTCGCGATTATTAAATGATCCTGTAACTAAGCGCGCTGCTCTCCGTTGGATCTTCTCTATCTCTTCTATCAATCCTATCTGGTACAGATCCCACACTGTTGAGCAGTATTCAAGCAGTGGGCGAACAAGCGTACTGAAACTACTTCCTTTGTTTTCGGATTGCATTTCCTTAGGATTCTTCCAATGAATCTCAGTCTGGCATCTGCTTTACCGACGACCAACTATATATGATCATTCCATTTTAAATCACTCCTAATGCGTACTCCAAGATAATTATGGAATTAACTGCTTCCAGTTGCTGACCTGCTATTTTGTAGTTAAATGATAAGGGAACTACCTTTCTATGTATTCGCAGCACATTACACTTGTCTACATTGAGACTCAATTGCCACTCCCTGCACCATGCGCCTATTCGCTGCAGATCCTCCTGCATTTCAGTACAATGTTCCATTGTTACAACATCTCGATACACCACAGCATCATCTGCAAAAAGCCTCAGTGAACTTCCGATGTCATCCACAAGGTCATTTATGTATATTGTGAATAGCAACGGTCCCATGACACTCCCCTGCGGCACACCTGAAATCACCCTTACTTCGGAAGACTTCTCTCCATTGAGAATGACATGCTGCGCTCTGTCATCTATGAACTCTTCAATCCAATCACACAATTGGTCTGATAGCCCATATGCTCTTACTTTGTTCATTAAACGACTGTGGGGAACTGTATCGAACGCCTTGCGGAAGTCAAGAAACACGGCATCTACCTGTGAACCCATGTCTATGGCCCTCTGAATCTCGTGGACGAATAGCGCGAGCTGGGTTTCACACGACCGTCTTTTTCAAAACCCATGCTGATGCCTACAGAGTAGATTTCTAGTCTCCAGAAAAGTCATTATACTCGAACATAATACGTGTTCCAAAATTCTACAACTGATCGACGTTAGAGATATAGGTCTATAGTTCAGCACATCTGTTGGACGTCCCTTCTTTAAAATGGGGATGACCCGTGCCCTCTTCCAATCCTTTGGAACGCTACACTCTTCCAGAGACCTACGTTACACCGCTGCAAGAAGAGGGGCAAGTTCCTCCGGGTACTCTGTGTAAACTCGAACTGGTATCCCATCAGGTTCAGCGGCCTTTCCTCTTTTGAGCGATTTTAATTGTTTCTCTATCCCTCTGTCGTCTATTTCGATATCTACCATTTTGTCATCTGTGAGACAATCTAGAGAAGGAACTACAGTGCTGTCTTCCTCTGTGAAGCAGCTTTGGAAAAAGACATTTAGTATTTCGGCCTTTAGTCTGCATTCTCTATTTCAGTACAATTTTGGTCACAGAGTGTCGACATTTTGTTTTGAGCCACCTACCGCTTTGACATAAGAGTAAAATTTCTTAGGATATTCTGCCAAGTCAGTACATAGAACTTTACTTTCGAATTCATTGAACGCCTCTCGCATAGCCCTCCTCACATCACCAGTGTAATACTGGAGGGAAGTGTGTGTGAGGGGGGGGGGGGGAGGTAAGAACTGTGGAGGGAGACCAGGAGATGAATACAGTAAGCAGATTCAGAAGGGCACAGGTTGTAGTAGTTACTCAGAGATGAAGAGGCTTGCATACGATATAGTAGCGTGGAGAGCTGCATCTAAGCAGTCTATGTACTGAAGACTACATCAACAATAACTTTCTGTTATGTACAGGGAGATCAGTATGTCACATATGTTAAACCCTCTAAAACAATATTTAGAAATGAATCCATATAAATATTTACAGTCTCATGTGCTTCGACACATACTTCCTTCTCTTTATTGGATTCGAGCTTACCATCATTGCCTGATGGCATCTTGAATATTTTGTGTAATTCGGATAATCCTGATGCGGATCCAGCATATGAACAAGAGTGCAATTCTGATAATTCAACAGACAGTGATATTGTAACAGGAACTCCAAGGAAGAGGAAGTGAACAAAGAACAGAGCTGATTCTCTGGGAACATCTACAACTGCAGTGGAAGATTAGGAGGTAACTACAACAGCAATACAAAGAATGAAATGGTTAAGCATAAAAGGGGATACACATGAGATAAAAATTAACAGTTACAGGTAAACAAGTACAAGCCAAGCGAAGCGAAGTACTGATTGAATATAAATACACTTAAGAGCCAAAGAAACTGGTACACCTACCTAATATCGTGAAGGGCCCCGGCGAGCACACAGAAATACCGCAGCACAAGTGACATATACTCGATTAATGTCTGAAGTAATGCTGGCGAGAACTGACACCATGAATCCTACAGGACTGTCCATAAATCCGTAAGAGTACTAGGGGGTGGAGATCTCTTCTGAACAGCACGTTGCAAGGCATCCCAGATATGCTCAGTTATGTTCATGTCTGGGGAGTTTGGTGGGCGATGTGAACACAGAAGAGTGTTCCCGGAGCCATTCTGTAGCAGTTCTGTACGTTTGTGGTGTCGCATTGTCGTGCTGGAATTGCCCAAAACTGTCGGAATGCACAATAGACATGAATGGATGCAGGTGATCAGACAGGATGCTTACGTAAGTGTCATCTGACAGTGTCGTACCTAGACGTATAAGGGATTCCATATAACTCCAACTGCAGATGCCTCACATCATTACAGAGCCTCCACCAGCTTTAATATTCCCCCGCTGTCGTGCAGGGCCCATGGATTCATGAGGTTGTCTCCGTAGCCGTACACGTCCATCCGCTCGATACAGTTTGAAACGAGACTCGTCCAACCACACAACCAGTCATCAACAGTCCAATGTCGATGTTGACGGACCCAGGAGGGGCGTAACGCTTTGTGTCCTGCAATCATCAAGGGTACACCAGTGGGCCTTCGGCCCCTATAGCCCATATAGATAGTGTCCCGTTGAACGATTCGTACGTTGACGCTTGTTGACAGCCCATCACTGCACTCTGCAGCAATTTGGGTAAGGGTTGCACCTCTGTCACCTTCAACGACTCTCTTCAGTCGTCGTTGCTCCCGTTCTTTCAATATCTTTTTCCGGCCGCAGCGATGTCGAGATTTTTAGTTTTGCCGGATTCCTGATATTCACAATACGCTCATGAAATGTTAGTATGGGAAAATCCTCACTTAACTGCTACCTCGGAGAAGCTGTGTCCCGTCGCTCGTCCGCCGACTATAGCACCAAGTTGAAACTCATTTAAATCTTGATAACCTGCCATTGCAGCAGCAGCAACCGATGTGCTTTTTATGTTGCTAATCTTATTACAACTACAGAAAAGCAGACAGAAAGAAACAGAGTTCAAGACTCTTTAACAACCAGAAAAAAAAGAGATTCGTAGCGCACAAGTACCACTCGCGCATCAATGGACAAATTTCTGCTATATGTAGACCATGTTTCATGAGGACTCTCGATATCAGTAACAAGTTTATAACTGTTGTTTCAAAAATGCAGGCGTCATGCTCCAGTATTATTCATATGGGTAACAGATAGAAACATTCATCTAAAAAACAAACTTGCTCATTCAAAACCGAGCCAGGCAGCATATACCTTCGATACCATCATAAGAAAGCCACTACACAAGAAGAACTTGAACAAAAATTTACCTCCCATCTGACTACACGCTTTCAAATATGAAGACTACATCCGCGTGTGTGACGAGTCAGAGTAGACGATGCACCAGAATATTCTTCATCAGTTTAACATTCGTATCAAGAAACCAAAAACTGATATCTGTAATAAGCATCATTTGAAGATTTTTCGTGCTTCCGAACAACATGAGTTGTAGCTTCAAACTGACATGCCATGTGAAAGCCATGGACAAAGAAGGTGGATTAAGTGACAACAGTACATTAGTTGTCACTTTTGACATGTAGCAGTGTCTGCCTACCCCTCAGCTTGAAAGTTCTGTGGCCTTCTACAAACTGTTCCTTTTGATTTGTAATGTGACTGTAGACGACCTCAAGGAAGGACGAGTATAATGTTGCTTTTGGAGTGAAGACAAGGCTGCCCGAGTAGCTGATCAGGTAGCATTGTTCTTATGCTGACGCATGTGGCGGTCAGAGCAAAACGTCGCACACAGTCTCCGGCCTAGTACCCGTTATTAAAGATCACTCATCATTGGAAAGTATTCACAACAAATTTTTATTGGCAGATCACACGCACATAGAGTGCAAACAGATCGCTCACTAATTGAAAACTCCAAGGGTAGGTCAAAAGTCCTCATTTCCCATCCACATGACCGGGTCCAACTGGTAATTCAGACGGAGAGAAAAAAGCCTTTCAAAGACCTTGAAATGAAACACGAAGTTTTCTTTTTTGTTTTGTGTTTACTTTTCCTGGACTTCTCAAGAGTTAACTACAAATGAGTAAATGTACCAATAGCAAAGATTCCTATGGAAAAATGGGAAATGGATGAGACTCACAAGAGAAAATATGGGGTACTTTTTCCGCAAAGAAATTTTGGAAGTGACAGCAGACTTTGAAAAGATGGGCCTATTGAGAAGAGGATAGGTTCGCGATGCACTGAAGCGATTATTGTGTTATCGGGGTCTTCTGCCCTTCAGTGGAGAGAAGAAAAAAGCCCTTCTCGATTTCCTACCTCTGACTCCTGGTGGTTTCTACTCATATTCCCGAAATCTGCCGATAGGCTGCTATCCGATCTTCCGCACTTTCAAATACGGTGGTGGTGGTGGTGGTTAGTGTTAAACGTCCCGTCGACAACGAGGTCATTAGAGACGGAGCGCAAGCTCGGGTTAGGGAAGGAAATCGGCCGTGCCCTTTCAAAGGAACCATCCCGGCATTTGCCTGAAACGATTTAGGGAAATCACGGAAAACCTAAACCAGGATGGCCGGAGACGGGATTGAACCGACGTCCTCCCGAATGCGAGTCCAGTGTGCTAACCACTGCGCCACCTCGCTCGGTTTTCAAATACGCTCGTCACCACGTAAGGTGCCGTGATCTCCAAAGTCGTTACCGCGGCAAGAAGGTGCTGTCACGAACGATTACGCTGCTGCCGATGAGATGCAAGCATCCCCTTCCGGAGCTCCAGCGGCGGGTTTACTTAAGTTCGAACATTCACGCTCTGACCCCCTCTTTGTGTGTTTTCCAGCAGAATAACATTTACTGACTTTCATAGCGGTCGGCGCTTGTGATCTACTGAATAGTTATTGTGCTGAAAACTAGCTGATTTGTACATCTGCGGTCTCCGTATATGTTTAAAAATTCAAAGCTACTGTTAGCAACTGACGCTGCAACTGGAGCAACGAAGTTATGTATTATTTTTACTACTTGATATTAGATGTAGAATAAATTAATATCTGAATTCTCTGTTCATGAACAACATCTGTTCCTCACTCCTGTATCCATTAAAGAACCACACAGCTTGCAAGGAAGTTGTAACAATCTGGTGACAACAGGTAGCGTCAGGAATGGTCTCACACATTACCCATCAGACGACTTTCAAGATCATCAGGACTGGTGTATTCCAGATTGAAAGTATTAATAACTCCTTGGGAACGCTGTTACGAACTTAATCTATGTGAGATCTTGCATATCAGTTGATTTTTAAAGTACCATTAATCTGGGGTTATTGAATTGCTGTTCATATTGTCACTACTCAGAGCAAAGTACTACAACATCAATGGAAGGATGTCTTTCTTCCCAGTATTGGAATAAAATTTAAGTAAGCGCAACATGTTATCGTTCTAAAAGACAAGCGGCACCGCAGGTATTGTCCATTCCCTCCCACAAAGCTTCCAAAAGTGTAAAATATTACACCCGTCCGATCGTGGGCGAAAGGGTATAAGTCGGAACAGACTCGTTCTAAAAGGTACAAGTAACAACTGGAAGAACTCAACCATATTATTTAACAAGTTTCTGTTAGTATACTTTTAAGAAAGCATGTGGTATGCTAATGAATGTGAAGAGGACTAATAAAACTACACAACAGAACTGAAGAACTGAAAAATTTGCCACTAAAATTTAGTTAGGTATCATGTCAACTTTGTTTTTGTTCTCCTGTGAAATTGTGGTAACTGTAGTTATACCCTTCTGCCCGAAGTAGAGCGAATTATCATGCAAAAAAGTAATCATCCCGTTACCCTTTGATGTATATCTCATTACAGACCTAGCCAATTCCCATCCTTTCTCTGGTTCCCAAGCTTCACACTTCTACTGGCAAAATACGACATGGCTTCCGATTCTTCATCTCTTTCAGCGCCTTTTCTACTTCTGATTACAAGATCCTGTACTCCTTTCCATTCTCTGGCCACTGTCTCTCCTCTTCAAAATTGTTCAAGGTATTTATTTATTATCTCCATTTCAAAGGTTGGAGGTTTTTTAGTCCATCAGTATATTGACTGGTATAACGCGTCATTTCCCGATTTTCTGTCCTGTACCGAGCTCTCCACCTTAGAATAGCACCTACATACATCAGTCCCAGTATTCAATACCGCGAAAAAATTTGGGCCACATTTTGCCCAGTCGTTCAGTCCAAGCAGAGCAGGCTCGTTCTGATGAGCGTAAAGTACTCAACAGAAAGTGAGTGACAGGTTCGTGCTGATATTGTCGCTGAAACAGAAGCCATAGTGTCTTTTTCACTGTCTCAAAGTGCTTGGCTTCTAACCTGTAGCTGGTACCAGAGATCTCTTCCCCTTCAACAGTTTTACGTTGCAATTCAAAAACACAGTGTAAATTAATGAAATGTATGAGTGTATCGTTACAGAAGTACCGTAGCGCTGATCAAGTTTAACATCGCTGTTGAGCATTTATGTCTTTCAGTTGGAGAGCAGACAGCATTTAGGTAAAATTCATTTGCAGGAGTTGCGTTATTTTTTTGGCGTTATAGGTGTGATTAAATTTTAAATCGAATATCACTCATTCCATTTCATAATAATTCTTCAGTTGCGTAAGTTTATGAGAAGTGGTCAGTATTCAAAAATATGACAAGAATGACCATTCTAAACAAAAGCATCTTGTAAACATGAGCTCTAAAATGCATTCTTCAAGAGCTATGAGCACTTCTACATCGTCTGTACTGTGAAACTAATCACTTCTTCTGCAAACTCTTCACTTCTCTACTTCTCTATTTTCAGTGGTGATAGTATGGACAAAACAAAAAGGACATATCTAGTAAACAAGGGCTCTAAGGTGCATATGTTAAGAGCTATGAGCACTTGTTCTTCTTCGCTTTTGTCAAACACGTCTCTTTCACAACTACTCATAGCTCTTAAGTTACGCCTCTCACCTACGTCGTGTAATATTGTAGTCAAACATAGCAGCCACCTTACTAGTGGCAAGGATGAAGTCCAGCGCATCCACCCCTATTGAGTGCCCTTTACAAGTTGTGCACTGAAAGTTCGTGTTAGCCAATCACGGACCGCTACATTCTGCTACGCTATTTTTGTTTCGAATTTAGGTTTATAATAATTCTGGCTTTGAAAACGTAATTAATTTTTCCACATGAAGTATTAGTTTTATATGACTTGAACATAAACCCTGAGAGTATGAAATGAGTCGTCATAGGGTGACAACACAGGAAACAGGTATTGCGGATTTCGACTTTCACCCAGTTTTAACACTAACTATTTCGCCATCTCTGACTTTAAAATGTTTGATTGTCCTTCACTTATGTACTTTCCAGATGAGCTGGAGTGAGACTAACTCCCTTTGCCTATGTATATTGAGCTCAGTAAGTAGTCTTTACATTAAATAGTATGCTAACAATTTAAATACGGGCTCATGATTCAATGGCTGATTTTTTTGATCAGACTGTTACTTTAGCCTCACAAGACACGGAGACTTCTGGATTCTCATTCCCAAGTCACCAACGGCTAAGTCTTGCTCCGTCCCTGTGACAAAACCCCTTGACCTACATTCCATCTGTCGATTTACAACACAACAAAACACAATTCCATAAAATCAGTTCATTTAATGTTTCAATATTAATGTTATTTTCTGAATATGAACTACGTATTTCAATATTTTAGTAGTAATGATCATCAGATGAATCACTTTTTTTCAGTCATCAGTCTTCTGGTTAGCTTGATGCGGCCCACCATGAATTCCTCTCCTGTGCTAACCTCTTCAATTAGTTCCTGGGTGTATTCGAATCTTTGTCTTCCCCTATAGATTTTGCCCTCTGCAACTCCCTCTAGTACCATGCCAGTCATACCCTGATGTCTTAACGGATGTCCCATCTTGGTGCCCCTTCTGCTTGTCAGTGTTTTCAACATAGCCCTTTCCTCTCCGATTCTGCTCAGAACCTCATTCCTTACCTTGTCAGTCCATCTAATGTTCAACATTCGTCTGCAGCACCAGATCTCGAATGCTTCGATTCTCTTCTCTTCCGGTTTTCCCATGATCCATGTTTCACTAACATATAATCCTGTGCTCCAAACGTACATTGTCGGAAATTTCTTCCTTAAATGAATGCCTATGTTTGATACTAGTAGACTCCTTTTGGCCAGGGGTGCCCTTTTTGCCAGTGCTAATCTACTTTTTATGTCCTTCTTGATCAGTCCGTCACGGATTATTCCGCTGCCGAGGTAGCAGAATTCCTTAACTTCCCCTACTTCGTGACCATCAATCCTGATGTTAAGTTTCTCGCTGTTCTCATTTCTGCTAGTTCAATTACTTTCGCCTTTCTTCGATTTACTCTCCATCCATATGCTGTACTCATTTCACTCAGCAGATCATGTAATTGTGCTTCTTCACTTTGACTGAGGATAGTAACGTCATCAGCGAATAGTATCATCTGTAGCCGTTCACCTTGAATTTTAATTCGACTCCTAAACCTTTCTTTTATTTCCATCATTGCTTCTTTGATGTACAGATAGAACAGTAGGGGTGAAAGAATAGATCCCTCTCTTACACTCTTTTTAATCCGAGCACTTCGTCGTCCGCTCTTATTGTTCCCTCTAAGCCAGGGCCGGCCAGAAATTCTGCACGCGTGCGGTGCTCCTGCACATGTGCAACTTCCGGGTGACATCGTCCACGCCGCAGCCGTCAGCGTTCATGTAGTGCAGGTTTCTACGCACAGATGTCGCTTTATCCACTTGCTGGGATACTCTGTACCGGGGCATTCTAGTGCTCTTTCCACAGCTTGCAAGCCAACCATGGGAAGGTATTTCGCGTATTAAACATTTAAAATACTGTCACAGTCTACTCATTGAGACGTCTACTTTTATGTTAACAGTTTAACCCAGTAAGACAAGTAATACACTTAACAACCGTGGGTTTTTACTAAGGCAGCTTGACTGACGGCACGTAAATACAAGTAATGTTTTTGATCTAGTATTTAAGAAAGAGAGCACTTAGCGACTTCCAACGAAACTTATTCGTGATTTCAAATAACATTAAACTAATGCAAGGTTTCCTATAACTAATTCTCGGTGCCCTCAGTTACACCCACATAATTTCTGTCTCACTTGTAACGTTCCCTGGCATTTTCACAGTTTATTTGTACCATATACGCCGCTCTGGGCAAGTTGTATATATCGTAATTATTGAACAAAAATATTACTGAATGTGGTATAAAATACATTAGCTATTCTCCTTATATTTTTATTGTAATATTTCTCTGTATTTAGGATAGGAATTTTTCTGTATTTATTATGTGAATGTAAAATGTGTCAGTATTTGCGGTATCAGAGATATAAAAATTTGCCAGAAGAGAATAATATCGTCAATTTAGAAAGAAATGTTAATAGTCGGGAAATGCTATATAAGGACTAAACATTATGTATTCTTTGGACTTCTTTGTTCAGAAGTTATCGAGGTAGGACACTGTGAAGAAGCTTTTAACGAATGTGTAGACTTCTTTTGTCTCTGTCTGGACTTAGCCGCCATTAGACGATGCGTTACGAATTAATGTGAGTTGAATTGTTGTTTGAGCTAAATATATCAGTATTTATCAGAAGTGTGAATTATTTATGTAAATTAGCTTGCCCACGTCATCTATAAAATTTCTTTAAGAATTTTTCAGCATTTTTAGCGGTGTTGCTGGGCTGTGCCGCGACCAACAATCGCAGATCTGAAGAGGCGGCACATTTAAAAAATTATCAAACCCGTAAATCGGGAACAGATGCATAAAAATCAATAGTGAATTAAGAAATTGTTTTCCTTTTCAGTGATCCTGTGGCTGATAAAATTTGAATTAATTATACGTTTGTGCATTCGTAGGCGGATAGTTAATGTTAGTTAACATTGAAATTTAAACAGTTCGGTTCTTTAAAATAACTCAAATGCATAGTAAAGTAGGTTTGATCAGTGATAAATGTCGGCCTGGCAGTAATTAAAACATTTTCTGCTGATAGAGATAATCTTGTGTTCTATGGCTAGTGCCGGGATAAAATTCAGTAAAAATATTTAACAAAAAAACCCACTGCATCAGGAAAGTGTATGCGAAGGCCGAATGATTTAAAGGACTCAATTCTCAACTAATTTTTATTATCCAGTTAATATGAGTGCACGTAATATTTTTCTTTAAATGTACGTAATTTTTAAGAAAGTAAAATTTTTTATTACCACACGAAAATAAGAGAGTGGTTCTACAACAAAGTTCGCACGAAAGAAAATTAACTTAAAAGCAAAAGATAAAATTTATTATTTATTCTTTAACGAAATTTCAATTTCAAATCAATTCCATCCATATTGAGACGATTTCGTTAAATTGGCGCACAACGTGGGGCTCGAATATGCAGTGGCCACTAAATACCCGTGAGATAACTAGGGAATTAATATAGTCGAACTTTGTTGCAGAACATTTAATAATTTTTCTATGAATTGTATGTATTTCATAACCAATATTGTGTGGTAATACCTGTGTATGATTTTTTGCATGAGAACACTATGTACCCAGAGGCAAGCTGAAGAAGAGAGCTCATTATTTCGAAAAATTAATTATCTACCACAATATCAGGGGGCAGCTGCACCCAAGATAGATCACCAAAAGGTAAAGCTACAGTGTAGTTGTCTTGTGGGTAGTAAAGTAGCCTCAGTGCAGTGTTCTCGGATCATTAGTGGTGTGCTTGTTGTTAGTACTTTGTTTTAAAATAACAGGACATTTAGGTAGTTAGTCTGTGTAGTATATAGTAAGTGTGTATTAGTTAATGTCCATTTCTTGTGTGATTATGTCAGTGAAACCTGAGTGTTAGGATATTTAGTTCAGATTTTATTTCTTTTGTTTACTATGGTTAGATTGCGTAGTCAGAAAGATATCAACATGGATAATGAGCAACAGTCACTAAATAGTGATACCGAGTTAGAAAGTGGGACACAAAGTAATGTTAGTGACGTAGTTCAGGAAGTACAATGTGAGAATCTGGGGGCAGAAGGGCAAGAAATGTTGCCACTGCCACCCAGTGATTCAGTTGATAGCGAAAATACTGTGCCATCCGCAAGCACTGGACACGGACCAGAGAGTGGTGAGATGTCAGAAGTGCAATCATTAAGAGTTATGTTCGAGCGCATGCTCAATTTCCAAGCTGAATTTGTACATATGCAAGCAGAACGTGACCAGAGATTGGTAGCTGAATTTACATGTAAACAAGCAGAGCGTGATAAAGAACGTGATGCCAAACAAGCAGAGCGTGATAGAGAGCGTGATGCTGAACAAGCAAAGCGTGACCAGAGATTGGTAGCTGAATTTGCATGTATGCAAGCAGAGCGCGATAGAGAACGTGATGCTAAACAAGCAGAGCGTGACCGACGCCTGCATGAGAGGGACTTGCAGTTGATGCAAACTTTAGAAGTTATGCAAAGTGACATTGTTAGTTTGAAAGAAAAATATGAAACCATACCCAAAACGGTGCAGCAATTAAGCGAAAGAGTAGATAGTATTCAAGTGGCTAATGCCAATATCGTAGAGGAAATTAGTGTCCTGACTAATAGGGTCGAACAACTAGAACTTGACACAACTCAAGTAATTGAGGACAAAGTGATCGAACAAGTGCACAAAGTAGAAAATGAAGTCATAAAAGAAATAGATCAGAAAGTGCACGCCGCAATTGAGGCCAGAGAAGTGGACTCAAAAGCGGAAGTGCAGAATCTTAAAAGGATTGTGCAAAAAGACATTCCGCTGTGGCAGCGGAATGTGCACCGTCGTCTTGCCGAGATGGAGCTTAGCTTGCGGCATGACGATGCGCAGGCGTATGTTACGCCAGCCAGGTCCAACAATGATAGGCATATAAATACTGCAGTAAAAAATTGCGACTGCGAGACGGCACAGGCAACCAATGTAAGCGAAACGAATAAATGTCATTCCAAAGTAGTGATTGAAGAAAGCCTGATTAGGAACCGACAGTTTCAGATCTTTACAACGGAGATCTGTTCACCCTGTAGTGTTTATCAAGGGATTTAGAAACATTTTGCCTAGCGTTTGGAGTCATACCCAGAAAATACAGTTTGTTATGTCTTACATACAAGGAGATGCTGCATTATGGGCAACCGAAGCAGCTGACAGTTGTGATACATATGAGCAATTCGAAAAGGCATTCTTGGCCAAATATTGGTCAACATGTATTCAAGAGAGATTACGGAAGGAAGTATATAATCCAGAGCCGTATTCTCCACGACTAGGCAATTTGCGAAAATATTTTGAGAAGTACATTAATAAGACCCGTTACTGGGACGAACAGATCTCATCCCGGGATTTGATCAGACTTTTGAAATCACACTTGCCGATACATGTAAAGGAAAAACTTATACACGTGCCTGAAAATGATATGGAACATTTCTTGTCTGTTCTGGACTCAATTGACCTGATTCAGGAGGACGTTAAGGCAGCCTCTGAACAGGCTAGAAGTAACGGAAACGGTTATAGAAATGGTAGAAATAACACGCCTCCACCAAGTAATGGAAACGGCGGAGGTAATAATAGGAGACAAGAGTATGCACAAAACGGAAATAGAGGTAGAGACCGGAACGGCAATAGTCCGCCGGTGAATAATGACCGGAAGAGGAGGTTCGATGACCGGTATGAAACAGGCCCACCAAGCAATCATAGATGGAAAAATGCCAGGGGGCCGTACAACACTAATACTTATAATGATGCAAACCGAACTTGGCCACAGAACCAGAGGCCCAGTCCGGACCGGCAAAACAGTGAAAGATACGACAATAACCGACCGCCACCACAAAATGCGCCAATTGCGCAACCGTGGCGGCCGACGCAACACAACGTGCACATAGCGGAGGTCAGTGACACAGAGCAGCCACACCCATCCACTAGCACTAATTCAACAAACTAGATGCAGCCGAGATACGCTCTCCATCGTCGGCTGAGGTTTGGAGTGAGAGCAGCCCGACACAGAACAAGACACCAAACAAAATCTGTATCCTTAGGTATAATGACGGGGTACAGATGGGAGATGAATTAATAACTGAACCATCCACGTGCATAAAGGAGCACAATGACAAGGTACAAGCGTTAATAGAGATCAAAATTAACAATATTGATGTGCAAGCGGTCATAGATACAGGTGCTACTGTCAGTGTTATGAGTATGGACTTATTCAAAGTACTGGGGAAGGAAAGGCGTATGCTGACTTTTCCCGTGAATAATTGTAGAGTCACTGGAGCCATAAGTGCACAGCGACAAATAATTAAACTCCAAGTGCGGGTAGAGATGTATATAGGGGAAGAAGCCATAGCGTGCTCATTCCTGGTAGTAAAGGGTTTAAAGGTAGCCTGCATTTTGGGGGTAGATTTTTTAAGAGAAAGGGACGCAATAATCGACCTTTCTCGGGGAAAATTAAGTTTGATGAATGCTGGTAGGAGAATAGAATTGTCCATGCTCAGATCTGAAGAGGTACCTGTACCTAATTGTAACGCTATTAACATAAAATGTAGGAATCAGTCGATACTACATTTAGACAATCATTGTCTAGGACAGAATCTCTATTATCTTGACGTACAAGGTGAACAGTTAAAAGCAAATGTGGACGCACTTGTGAACAAAGTATCACAGTCCGAAAATTTAAATTCAATGCAACAGCAGGATTTGGTACAGTTATTATCTAATTATGCAGATGTATTTTCTGAACGACCAGGAATTGTTAAGGGATATCAGTACAAGATCGAGGTAAAGCCTCACAAAACTTACTGTCGAGCCTCATACTCCATTCCTTGGTCCAAGAAGGAAATAGTAGCTAAAGAAATAAGAAAACTCATCGAGTGGGGAATAATAGAACCGTCTTTGTCCCCTTATAGTAGTCCTTTGGTGGCGGTAGCAAAAGCAGACGGACAGGTACGGTTAGTACTAGATGCGAGAGACATAAATGAAATTATTGTACCTGTCAGGACTCATCCGGAAAACCTTGATGAGCAAATTCAAAAATTCTTTGGAGTGCAATATTTGACATCTATTGATATGAGAAGTTCATTCTGGCAAATCCTGCTCACACCCGAGTCGAGGAAATATACTGCATTTATATTTGGGGGAAGAAGCTACCAATTTAGGGTACTACCTTTCGGCCTAAATGTAAGTGCAGGAGTTTTCATAACAGCCCTTGACGCGGTTTTGGGTCCGCATTTGCTGCAAAGGGTAACAGTGTATGTAGACGATCTGGTGATTGCCACTGCCACCTGGGAGGAGCACGTAGAACTACTGAGTAAAGTCTTAGAAAGGTTTAAGCAAGCGGGGGTAACAGCAAATCTTGATAAATCCAAATTTGGACGTAATCAGATTAAATTTCTAGGTCACATAATAACACCACAAGGCATCAAACCTGACAGCAAAAAACTTGATGCAATTCGTGGGTTTCCTAGTCCGAGAACTAAGAAACAGCTCAAAGCATTTATAGGTCTAGCATCTTTTTTTAGACGGTTTGTTCCAAACCAATTAATGAATAACGAATCTTTATTGAGCCTGTTGCGTAAAAATGCGCACTGGGTGTGGACAGAAGAATGTCAACGCGCATTTGACGCTATCAAAAATGCCTTGGTGAATGCAAACATACTGCGACACCCAGACATGACAAAAGATTTTTGTATAGCGACAGATTCGTGTTCATACGGTCTGGGCGCTTGTTTATTTCAGTGGGACAGGAGCAACGACCCCACAACAATCAATGTAATCGGATTTGCCAGCCGCACACTAAACACCTGCGAGAGAGCATATTCCGCTACCGAATTAGAGGCTCTTGCAGTGGTTTGGGCGGTAAAGAAATTTAACTATTACATCTATGTTAAAGAAGTCAAAGTATTCAGTGACCACCAAGCTCTGAGCTATTTAATGACTTGCAAATTATACCATACCCGCTTGCTAAGATGGAGGTTAGCATTACAGGAATATAAAATTAAAATCATGTACCTAAAAGGACAAGATAATGTTGTAGCAGACGCCTTGTCGAGGCTTCCACTAGGGCAATCCTCAATGTCAAATATTTTAGAACAATCGGAGGAATATCGAATACTCTTAGTACAAGATAAGGTACATAGGAGGGACTTTTTACATATGTGTAAGAATATGTCTATATTGCAGGAAACTGATCCGATTTGGCGAGATATCATTAGCAAAATTAAAGAAGGAACCAATCTTAAAAGTGTTCAGAATTTCAAAATAGTAGATAATATTCTGTATTATAAAACAGGTGTGTCAAATGACCATGGAGTCGTGTGTATACCACAACAGGCTATCCCAGCTGTAGTGTGGCACACGCATTTAGCATGGGGTCACGCTGGGATAGGCAAAACAATAAGGATTTTATCCAAATTCTGTCATTTTAAGGGGATAAGCCAGCAGACTCGCACCATTATCAGGACTTGTCCTCTGTGCCAAAAAGCTAAGTTTCAAAATAAGTCCACAAGGTTTGAAGTGCATCCTATAGTGCCTCATCGACCACTTCAGTTAGTATCTATAGACATAGCAGGACCCTACCCACGAGCCAGGGGTGGATTGAAGTACATTTTAGCGGTGTATGACCTTTTCTCAAAATATTTAAAAATATACTGCCTTAAATCAGCCACTGCTCGTGGGATAGTTAAATGGTTAGGCAAAGAATATTTTACACAAGTAGGTAAGCCTGAAGCGATAATATCGGATAATGCTTCCTATTTTACAGGCCATACCTGGAAAAACTATTTACATGAACAAAATATAAAGCATATACTAATTTCCCGCTTTCACCCACAAGCAAGTTTAGTAGAGAGAACATTTGGAGAGTTAAATAAATTTGTCAGGTTATACATTGCATATAAACACACAAGATGGCCAGATCTGTTACCTAAGTTTGTAGAAATTCACAACGCAACCCCGCATGCTTCTACGGGGTATCCACCAAACGAGATATTAATGAATAATAATAGAGTTCTGAATGAGTGGCTGGCACCTTTGCCTAAGGTCCCAGTCATTCCTGAGCCTAAGGAAGAGAAGATAAGAAAAGCAGGGTGCAACCTTACCAGGAGCGCTCAGAAAAGGAAAGAAAAATATAACCGACATGTGACGAATAACCAAAAATTTAGTGTTGGGGACTTGGTACTTTTACGCAATCATCCTAAGTCCTCGGCATCCTTGAAACAGAATAGCAAGTGGCAATTGGTGTATAATGGACCTTTTAGAGTAGTAAGTGTGCCACATGAGTGTAGCTATCTCTTAGCAGATCCCCACTCAGGGAGAGTACGGGGACTGTATCCGCGTAAGGATGTAAAAGCATTCATACAGTAAAAGACTAATAGTCCTATGTGGACACCATTCTTTTGTAAATAATGAACATTAATAATATGTGTACTAGTGTAGAAGTGTTTAGTTATAAGAATATGATTGACTTTCTCATGTGTATGGATATTTATGTTATGTACTCTTTTAATTTGTGTTATCTAAACCATGCTCTAAATGTTTGCACAGATAATCTGATTAGTGCAATTATTTGTAGTGTTAAGCTGTGACAAAGTTCAGTCAAGAAGAACATTTTAGTAAGGATTAGTTAGTGTACTACATAATTTCCAATATGTGTGTCAAATTTGAAATATTTCTTGGCACAATCTTTTCTATTATGTGTATGTATGTATATATGTGTAGCTGTCAGATTGACAGACTCGAACCCAGAATAATATCAGTAATATGAGGCCCTGAGAACTTTATTATCTCACCAATGTTATCAGAGAAAATAATGCACCCAATAGTGACCCGAGGGCACCACGGGAGGCAAACTTGTTGCAAATTTATGTAACGCAAAGTTACGCACAAAGAAGCTTCAATTGAAGCATGTGCAGATTCAATCAATAAAAAAGAGCTAGCCAGATACAGTCCAAGTCAATTTTTGCCTACAGAGACTACACTGTAGTTACGTAGGACGTTGATAGTAAAGTGTGACCTGAGTACAAAGGAGTTATTGAACAATATGCCTGAATCCGGCTGGAATGCACAAATAAAATCTAATCGAACACGAATATAGATGACTATGGGCAAACTAATACCGAATTTTGAATATTTGTTACCATGTACGCAAATCTCACACCTTGGTAAAGAGTTACGAATGTGCTGTTACAAACAAAATTGAGCAGCGGACATTGTAAATAAAAATAAAGGAACTTAAACAAAAGTGCAGTATTGTGCGGCAGAGACAGACAGTGACTGTTAAACCTGCAGCAATACGTCACGGAGTAGTTGTGTATAAGTAACAAAAAACTGTATCATCGCCGTGTGTGCAAGTGGACAAGGAACTAGCACGACACGAACAGTGAACCGATAACGGACGGTGGATCAACTTAGTGTCAAACTTTAACTCTTTGTGTGTCAAGGGACGCTAGGAAAGCGCATTGACTACAGAAATACATTTTGATTTTGTCCTAAGGTGAAAACTTGCGTGTGACTAATGACAAGTCATGACATGGTGAAGAATATTGTGTGCCCATAAAACGTGTTACTGTGACAACGAAACATTGTGCAAACCAGACTAGTGAAGGCCTACTGAGTAATAACTACCACTAACTGTGTGCGTTCTTTCCCACAGCAGGAAAAATGCCTATAAGGATAGTACACTGTTTGTGAACTTGTTGCATGTTTCCTGGAGCACCGCAAGAAGACGTCGCACGAGCGAGCTGATATCCAACGCGCATCCGGCTACATCAGCTATGCAGCGGCAGCAGCAGCCCGTAGCAGACCAGCAGCCACGCCCCTCCGCGCCGTAGCTGTCAACGCCGGGGGCGGTGACCTACACGGAGTCAGCGCGCCGCGCCGAGCGCCGCCCAACAATCACTCCGCACCGCTCACCAAATACAACATTATTGACTTTTTTGAAATGTTCACATAAACTGAATAACATGTTAATGACTTCATTTCGATAAACATTGAACATTTACTATGTATGTCCGTGAGTGATATATCCTAGGACAAGTGACCTTGTAGTGTATCACAAGAATAATAGTATCACACACAAAAAACCTTCCATTGAACTGTATGTGACTGTGATATTGTGTAATTGTGTAACCCCGTTTGTGACAGACTGCTAATTTAATTCAAATGAATAACTGTTAAAAAGACAATATTGACTATAAACCAACTGGGATGGCTGGGCTCCGGCACAGTTTTGCCCAGGTTTCCTGTTTGCCTACGCCCAAATGGGGGAGCCATGAACTTATATAACCCTGGGACTAAATAAAAGAGCCAAAGAGCCATTCCGTAAAACCTACAGAAGTGTAAAGAACGTTACTGGCACCATTGTGTCAAAGTGTAAAAACTCTTTGCCAAATGCTGCCAGGGGGCAATGTAACGTTCCCTGGCATTTTCACAGTTTATTTGTACCATATACGCCGCTCTGGGCAAGTTGTATATATCGTAATTATTGAACAAAAATATTACTGAATGTGGTATAAAATACATTAGCTATTCTCCTTATATTTTTATTGTAATATTTCTCTGTATTTAGGATAGGAATTTTTCTGTATTTATTATGTGAATGTAAAATGTGTCAGTATTTGCGGTATCAGAGATATAAAAATTTGCCAGAAGAGAATAATATCGTCAATTTAGAAAGAAATGTTAATAGTCGGGAAATGCTATATAAGGACTAAACATTATGTATTCTTTGGACTTCTTTGTTCAGAAGTTATCGAGGTAGGACACTGTGAAGAAGCTTTTAACGAATGTGTAGACTTCTTTTGTCTCTGTCTGGACTTAGCCGCCATTAGACGATGCGTTACGAATTAATGTGAGTTGAATTGTTGTTTGAGCTAAATATATCAGTATTTATCAGAAGTGTGAATTATTTATGTAAATTAGCTTGCCCACGTCATCTATAAAATTTCTTTAAGAATTTTTCAGCATTTTTAGCGGTGTTGCTGGGCTGTGCCGCGACCAACAATCGCAGATCTGAAGAGGCGGCACATTAAAAAAATTATCAAACCCGTAAATCGGGAACAGATGCATAAAAATCAATAGTGAATTAAGAAATTGTTTTCCTTTTCAGTGATCCTGTGGCTGATAAAATTTGAATTAATTATACGTTTGTGCATTCGTAGGCGGATAGTTAATGTTAGTTAACATTGAAATTTAAACAGTTCGGTTCTTTAAAATAACTCAAATGCATAGTAAAGTAGGTTTGATCAGTGATAAATGTCGGCCTGGCAATAATTAAAACATTTTCTGCTGATAGAGATAATCTTGTGTTCTATGGCTAGTGCCGGGATAAAATTCAGTAAAAATATTTAACAAAAAAACCCACTGCATCAGGAAAGTGTATGCGAAGGCCGAATGATTTAAAGGACTCAATTCTCAACTAAATATTATTATCCAGTTAATATGAGTGCACGTAATATTTTTCTTTAAATGTACGTAATTCTTAAGAAAGTAAAATTTTTTATTACCACACGAAAATAAGAGAGTGGTTCTACAACAAAGTTCGCACGAAAGAAAATTAACTTAAAAGCAAAAGATAAAATATATTATTTATTCTTTAACGAAATTTCAATTTCAAATCAATTCCATCCATATTGAGACGATTTCGTTAAACACTGACCTCTGAACAGAGTGACAACCGCAGACCTCTCGATGATTGCCTGTTATTTCAATACCATTATTGCTACATCTTTCATCAGCTCCGTCTGAAATCTCCATAATAACCGACAATTAGATGAGTGTTACGTTTTATCGACTTCAGCTGAGCGTAGCCCTTCACACATTAAAGCCGGCCGTGGTGGCCAAGCTGTTAAAGGCGCTACAGTCTGGAACCGCGCGGCCGCTACGGTCGCAGGTTCGAATCCTGCCTCGGGCATGGATGTGTGTGATGTCCTTAGGTTAGTTAGGTTTAAGTAGTTCTAAGTTCTAGGGGACTGATGACCTTAGAAGTTAAGTCCCATAGTGCTCAGAGCCATTTGAACCACACATTAAAAAAAAAAAACGTAAATGTAAGTATACATAGGAACAATCGGTTTAATGACTAACTTTCCTGATAATAATGTAGCATGGAGCAGACTGAGGCACTAATGCACAGTTAGTAAACAATAATTTTTAATTATGAAAGGAATAAATCCAAACACGTTTATCACTGGTCATGAGAAACGATAATCGAGTTGATGTGTCTCATCCATTTTCTTAAGGACAATCAATTTTGCTTGCTGTTCTTCACTCTTGAGTACACTACACTCGTCTTTGTGATATCTATTGTAGGGTCTTTCAATTGAAAACTTACGCTGGCCGCCTATTATTCGGCGGCATAGCAAACACTGTGAGTTTTCACCAACGGCTACAAAAAAGAATTGCAGTTCCCAGTCATTTTTAAACGACTGAGAACATAGATCTCCCGTCCTTTGCTTCTTCACAGTACCTGCCATTTCTCAGTACTTCTCTGTTAAGGTTACTTTTACCAGGGGTAAACGAGACTGGGTATGTTGCGCTCTTGCTCGTACCACATAAACAGGGAAGTGAAGCCGCCGCCGTTCATTTAGGACACATGTCTAATAGCAGATGTCGCTGTCGCTCGCTGTCGCACACGTGCGCACATGTGCAGCACTCCCGCACATCTGCACACTGTGCAGCGTTTGGAAGCCCTGCTCTAAGCTCTTGTACATATTGTGTATTACTCGTCTCTCCCTATAGCTTACTCCTATTTTTCTCAGTATTTCGAACATCTTGCACCATTTTACATTGTCGAACATTTTATCCAGGTCGACAAATTCTATGAACGTCTCTTGATTTTTCTTTAATCGTGCTTCCATTATCAACCACAACGTCAGTTACGCCTCTCTGGTGCCTTTACCTGTTGTTGTTGTTGTTGTTGTTGTTGTGGTCTTCAGTCCTGAGACTGGTTTGATGCAGCTCTCCATGCTACTCTATCCTGTGCAAGCTTCTTCATCTCCCAGTACCTACTGCAACCTACATCCTTCTGAATCTGCTTACTGTATGCATCTCTTGGTCTCCCCCTACGATTTTTACCCTCCACGCTGCCCTCCAATACTAAATTGGTGATCCCTTGATGCCTCAGAACATGTCCTACCAACCGATCCCTTCTTCTGGTCAAGTTGTGCCACAAACTCCTCTTCTCCCCAATCCTATTCAGTACCTCCTCATTAGTTATGTGATCTACCCATCTAATCTTCAGCATTCTTCTGTAGCACCACATTTCGAAAGCTTCTATTCTCTTCTTGTCCAAACTATTTACCGTCCATGTTTCACTTCCATACATGGCTACACTCCATACAAATACTTTCAGAAAAGACTTCCTGACACTTAAATCTATACTCGATGTTAACAAATTTCTCTTCTTCAGAAACGCTTTCCTTGCCATTGCCAGTCTACATTTTATATCCTCTCTACTTCGACCATCATCAGTTATTTTGCTCCCCAAATAGCAAAACTCCTTTACTACTTTAAGTGTCTCATTTCCTAATCTAATACCCTCAACATCACCCGACTTAATTCGACTACATTCCATTATCCTCGTTTTGCTTTTGTTGATGTTCATCTTATATCCTCCCTTCAAGACACCATCCATTCCATTCAACTGCTCTTCCAAGTCCTTTGCTATCTCTGACAGAATTACAATGTCATCGGCGAACCTCAAAGTTTTTATTTCTTCTCCATGGATTTTAATACCTACTCCGAATTTTTCTTTTGTTTCCTTTACTGCTTGCTCAATATACAGATTGAATAAGATCGGGGAGAGGCTACAACCCTGTCTTACTCCCTTCCCAACCACTGCTTCCCTTTCATGTCCCTCGACTCTTACAACTGCCATCTGGTTTCTGTACAAATTGTAAATAGCCTTTCGCTCCCTGTATTTTACCCCTGCCACCTTTAGAATTTGAAAGAGAGTATTCCAGTCAACATTGTCAAAAGCTTTCTCTAAGTCTACAAATGCTAGAAACGTAGGTTTGCCTTTCCTTAATCTTTCTTCTAAGATAAGTCGTAAGGTCAGTATTGCCTCACGTGTTCCAGTATTTCTACGGAATCCAAACTGATCTTCCCCGAGGTCGGCTTCTACTAGTTTTTCCATTCGTCTGTAAAGAATTCGTGTTAGTATTTTGCAGCTGTGGCTTATTAAACTGATTGTTCGGTAATTTTCACATCTGTCAACACCTGCTTTCTTTGGGATTGGAATTATTATATTCTTCTTGAAGTCTGAGGGTATTTCGCCTGTTTCATACATCTTGCTCACCAGATGGTAGAGTTTTGTCAGGACTGGCTCTCCCAAGGCCGTCAGTAGTTCCAATGGAATGTTGTCTACTCCGGGGGCCTTGTTTCGACTCAGGTCTTTCAGTGCTCTGTCAAACTCTTCACGCAGTATCGTATCTCCCATTTCATCTTCATCTACATCCTCTTCCATTTCCATAATATTGTCCTCAAGTACATCGCCCTTGTATAGACCCTCTATATACTCCTTCCACCTTTCTGCTTTCCCTTCTTTGCTTAGAACTGGGTTTCCATCTGAGCTCTTGATGTTCATACAAGTGGTTCTCTTATCTCCAAAGGTCTCTTTAATTTTCCTGTAGGCAGTATCTATCTTACCCCTAGTAAGATAAGCCTCTACATCCTTACATTTGTCCTCTAGCCATCCCTGCTTAGCCATTTTGCACTTCCTGTTGATCTCATTTTTGAGACGTTTGTATTCCTTTTTGCCTGCTTCATTTACTGCATTTTTATATTTTCTCCTTTCATCAATTAAATTCAATATTTCTTCTGTTACCCAAGGATTTCTACTAGCCCTCGTCTTTTTACCTACTTGATACTCTGCTGCCTTCACTACTTCATCCCTCAAAGCTACCCATTCTTCTTCTACTGTATTTCTTTCCCCCATTCCTGTCAATTGTTCCCTTATGCTCTCCCTGAAACTCTGTACAACCTCTGGTTCTTTCAGTTTATCCAGGTCCCATCTCCTTAAATTCCCACCTTTACCTATCCTAAAGAAAAACTGATCGTCAACTAATACATCGCCAATTTTCTTTGCCATTCTGATGTATATTATTCTTGTCAGCAACTTGTATGCATGAGCTGTTAAGCTGATTGCGGGATAATGCTCGTACTCGTCAACCCTTGCGCTCTGCGGAATTGTGTTGATGATATTTTTCCGAAAGTCATATGGTAAATTTCCAGACTCATACATTCTACACGCCAACGTGAACAGTCGTTTTGTTGCCAGTTCAATGATTTTAGAAATTCTGATGGAATGTTATCGATCCCTTCTGCGTTGTTTGATCTCAAGTCCTCCACAGCTCTCTTAAATTCTGATTCTAATACTGGCTCCTGTATATATTCTAAATCGACTCCTGTTTCTTCTACTATCACATCAGATAACTCTTCCCCCCTGCGGCCCCCCCTCCCCCCCCCCCCACCACCATAGAGGCCACCGATACACTCTTTCCACCTATCAGCTCTCACCTCTGCATTTAATAGCTGTTACCACCCTCGCTTTTCATTTCACCGAATGCTGTTTTGACTTTCCTACATGCTGAGACAGTCCTCTCTATAATCATTTCTTGAATCACTATAACGTGTATTTCTAACGAAATTATCGATTCAAATGGCTCTGAGCACTATGGGACTCAACTGCTGTGGTCATAAGTCCCCTAGAACTTAGAACTACTTAAACCTAACTAACCTAAGGACATCACACACATCCATGCCCGAGGCAGGATTCGAACCTGCGACCGTAGCGGTCGTGCGGTTCCAGACTGTAGCGCCTTTAACCGCTCGGCCACTCCGGCCGGCTGAAATTATCGAAAACGATAAACTTCTGTGGTAGAAACGCTGGTCAGGCCAGGGACATAGCGTAAAATTCAAAGAGTTTATTAAGAGTATGATACTCTGAGTTGACCAGCGTTTCTACCACAGAAGTTTGCGATATCGTTTTCGAAAATTTCGTTAGTAATAGGATTTGTCGACTTGGAAAAAGTGTTCGACAATGTAAAATGGTGCAAGATGTTCGAAATTGGGAGAAAAGTAGGGATAAGCTGAAGGGAGAGACGTGTCATTTATAATATGTACAACTGCCAAGAGGGAATAATAAGAGTGGACGACAAGAACGAAGTGTTCGTATTAAAAAGGGTGTAAGACATGGTTGTAGCCTTTCGCCCCTACTGTTCAGTCCGTACATCGAGGAAGCAATGATGGAAATAAAAGAAAGGTTCAGGAGTGGAATTAAAATTCAGTGTGAAAGGATATCAATGATACGAATCGCTGATGACATTGCCATCCTGTGTGGAAGTGAAGAAGAATAACATGTTCTGCTGAACGGAATGAACATTCTAATGAGTACAGGATATATACTGAGAGTAAACTGAAGAAAGACGAAGGTAACGAGAAGTAGTAGAAATGAGAACAGCGAGAAACTTAACATCAGGATTGATGGTCACGAAGTAAATGAAGTTAAGGAATTCTGCTACCTAGGCAGTAAAATAACCAATGACGGACGGAGCAAGGAGGACATCAAAAGCAGACTAGCAATGGCAAAAAGGACATTCCTTGCCAGAGAGGTCTACTAATATTAAATATCGGCCTTAACATTAGGAAGAATTTCCTAGAATGTATGCCTGGAGTACAGCTATATATGGTAATGAAACATGGACTGTGGGAAAACCGGAACAGAAGAAAATCGAAAGATGCTATGGTGCTACAGACGAATGTTGAAAATTAGTTGGACTGATAAGGTAAGGAGTGAGGAGGTTCTGCAGAGAATCGTAGAGGAAAGGAATATGTGGAAAACACTGATAAGAGAAGGGATAGCATGATAGGACAGCTGTTAAGACATGCGGGAACTATTTCCATTGTAGTAGAGGGAACTGTAGAGGGAAAAACTGTAGAAGGAGATAGAGATTGGAATACATCCAGAAAATAAAATTGAGAACTTAGGTTGCAAGTGCTACTCTGAAATGAAGAGGTTAGCACAGGAGTGGAATTCGTGGCGGGCCGCATCAAACCAGTCAGACGACTGATGACGAAATAGAGAATTACAGTGGTACAGTGGACAAGGTGAACATCAACAAAGGCAAAACGAGGATAATGGAATGTAGTCGAATTAAGTCGGGTGATGCTGAGGGCATTAGATTAGGAAATGAGACACTTAAAGTAGTAAAGGAGCTTTGCTATTTGGGGAGTAAAATAACTGATGAAATTTGATAACATCGAGTATAGATTTAAGTGTCAGGAAGTCGTTTCTGAAAGTATTTGTGTGGAGTGTAGCCTTGTATGAAAGTGAAACATGGAAGATAAATAGTTTGGACAAGAAGAGAATAGAAGCTTTCGAAATGTGGTGCTACAGAAGAATGCTGAAGATTAGATGGGTAGATCACATAACTAATGATGAAGTATTGAATAGAATTGGGGAGAAAATGAGTTTGGGGCACAACTTGACAAGAAAAAGGGACCGGTTGGTAGGACATGTTCTGAGGCATCAAGGGATCACAAATTTAGCATTGGAGGGCAGCGTGGAGGGTAAAAATCGTAGAGGGATACCAAGAGATGAATACACTAGATTCAGAAGGATGTAGGTCGCAGTAGGTACTGGGAGATGAAGGAGCTTGCACAGGATAGAGTAGCAAGGAGAGCTGCATCAAACCAGTATCAGGACTGAAGACCACAACAACAACAACAGTGGACAAGTGTGGACTGAAGGGGCCTATGGTAGCGTGTGTAGTGGAGTGCTTTATAGGTGTGGTATGCAAAATGTGAAAGGCACTGCAATTCTTTAATGAGGGAGCACGTAAGTGGGCCATAGTACATTTTGCAATCAAGAGGATGTTTCAATTGGAATGATGGGAGAAGTGCATTGTTTGGCCAAAGCTAATACAATTTGCTCACTGCTGAGTGACAGGCCTGTTGCCAGTTATTATTATCACAAAATGCATTACGACGCTCCATGTGAAACTTACCACAAAGTATGATTCTTCCTTTTAGCAGCATACTTTGGTATAATTCTG
This sequence comes from Schistocerca nitens, assembly GCF_023898315.1. NCBI lineage: Eukaryota > Metazoa > Arthropoda > Insecta > Orthoptera > Acrididae > Schistocerca > Schistocerca nitens. The sequence goes on along the minus strand of NC_064621.1, from coordinate 473,970,131 downwards.
GTCAGCGTCGTCGATTCAGTTAAAGTGAACATACCGATATTTTGCCAACTGCTAAGTAGTTTCAGTGTTGCTGATTTATCCACGTCATCAACCGTAGTAAGATGATTCCCTATTATCATCACTAAAACCGAGGGTCAGTTTATTGAAAGAAATGTTATTCAATCTAAAAGAGAAATATACTAGCCATTTAAAAATAAAAGATAACTACTTCTTAAGCTGGAGGCAATAGTAGTTAAGTGATATTTAGTTTATATTGTAGCACATCTTTTGCTATCAGAGAACCCAGTGCAGAATGAGAAAGTAACTTCCAATTACTGTTTTACGGTTTCTGATACTATTTGTCGAACCTAGTTGAGACTAAGTGCTAGGAACTTTATTACGGATTATTAATTACTTGCAAGTATTGCTGACGACAGAGAACATTATTAACATTATATTGCTACTTGTTGATAGACGCGAATCAGTTTGGTTTTGGTGATCATAAGGTTCGTGTTACAGCTGTAACAAGCTTCCATCTATGTTTTCAGATGTGGTATTTTCATTTGAACTTCGACGCGTGTATTTACTGTTGCCGTTTAAACACTTATCAATATTTGTTACGTTAATTTCAGTATCAAACAGACCTAGATAATTTCGTATCTGTTTCTCAAGAATGGCCTGCTGAAAGTATTTCATTATTCAGTAATGAACATTTCAATCACTCTCATAAGTAATTAGCTAATTAGCAAATTACACTACGTTATTTAACTAGAACACAAAATTATATCCTGACCGTCGTTGTTCAGTAAAAGTATTTATTCTACGACTATAAGGTTACAGTCGTGATGGTATTCTTTCTGTTAGCGTTTATTCTTCGTGATCGATGCCTTTTCTGTTAAGTACTGAGAATTAGGTTACAAAGCTCATTAGTACACCGTAGAGTGTGCGCAGGTTAGCTTTCACAAAGAGCTTTTCTGACTCTTGAAATCCTCCTCCCAAGAAGCCAAATGATGTTTTTCACTTCTTCGTCCACTTTCACGTCGTCTTTGTGCATAATCCCCTCACCTCACACTGAAATTATTGTCTCCTCGGATACACGTTCCGTTGTATTACACCCTTCACTGATTTAACGAAGACTATGGTTGTAGCTTGCGCAGTTCGGCTGTTCAGAAAATGTTCGACATCGATTATTATGCAAATGCCTCTACAGAATGGTTTCCCATCTGAGGAAAGCAGTAGTTCTCAGATCAAAAAGGAGAACGGTGGTTGGGAGGAGAAAAATTTGACTGCGCGACGAAGCAGCTTGTGTGAATGAGCTCCAGGAACCCAGGTTGACAGGAATTCATGAAAGGCTAAGCTCCAGGTTATAACATCATCCATTATTTGCCAAGTGATTCACATTTATTAAACGAATTTTTAATAAAGGTAATAATAGTTAAACACAATTAGATGGTCTTTCAGAAATCAGCAGTTCGTAAAACAGTGAGTTGGATCCTTTATATTCAAAGGAGCATAATGGCTTCACCGGTTTAACAACGGTAGCAAAATGTTTAAACAAATTTGATACCTTTACCCAGGCTAACACAAATGTTTCAAAACTACAGACCCAGGATTTAACACGGACCATTAAGAGACCTGACAAATTTAAAGATTTTAAAAACCAATATAACAACGGCTAGCAAAAACTTGGTAAATGTTTAAACAAATTTAAATGTCCCAAGCTAACAGACTGGTTTTAAATTACAAAACAAAATTTAACGCGGCCTTTGGAGAGAGCTGACAAATTCACCCCATTACAGGGGCCAGCGAGAGGTCCGGCTGACTAGGGAAAACTTGACACAGAAAGGAAACGACATTCAAAGGAATCCAAGCCAAAATACGAAAACTATGTGAACTCTGAAAAGATTTAGGCCCACGGGGACCGGTGAAGAAAAGACTTAACTTAAGTGGCAGCACCGTGCCGTAGAGCACAATCGTCACACCTGGGGATCACAGGTAAGTTACTTTTCAGGAAAGCTGTACAGGGCTCTCAGCGAACACCGTGGTGGTCAGGCTCAGTTTCTATAAGCGATACAGACTACACTATTGGCGGATCCCAAATTACCGGGAAAGACACAAATTTAGGACTGAGAATGACATATGAATGACATAGGGCACAGCTCGACAGCAGGTGTACTTTCAGTGCACTGGAATCAACTTATCATAATGAAAGTCGTTTCCGTTGCAACGGTTCCCTCAGAGCGAATCGGTCAAGAAACCGATCACCAGCGCACGACAACAAACGTTTCCTGCAACCGCCTTCCTTCCTCCTCGTCCCTGATGGCTCTCCCTTCCGCACTCTCCCGCCACGTAAGCTTTTCAAACCGGAAGAAGCGTGCAAAAGCGACGCCCGGCGACCAGAGGGAAAACCAACCTGAGATTCGATCTACAGACAGCAATCGATAGTTGCCGACACGGCTCAGTGAATATGTGCTATTCAGGATGAGCTGACAAGATGAAGTGGAGCAAAAACACACCTCTGGATAGCTTCCAGTAAAAATTCATCTTGAAAGACATGCGTAACCTGTTCAGGTAATTTGGATAACATGCTCCTGTGGCAGTTTTCTCCTTATGAGCATAGCCTGTGTGCACCATCCAGTGGCAGACCCAATAAAAGTTTCAGATTAACCTTGCCTGATGATTTTCGGGTCTTCGCTTATTACGGCTGTGGTTGCTCCACATGTTTCCCCAGCATTCGTCCAGGATAAAGAAGGCAATCTGGATTGTCCGGAGGTAGCTGCCGTGGTTCGACGACCTACTGAGCGGGCGCAGAATCTAGTGGACGTCAGCCGTTTACAGGTTCAAAATGTGCACCAAGATGTTGAAACCCGATGCACGAAAGATTTCCACTTTTTCCACTGTCATCTAAATCGTGATACGCGGATCTTCGTGCATCAAAGCCGCGAATTAACTTACGATTTCCAATTCTTCCTAGACAGGTTATCTTCCTCTTCGTTCTTCGTCATTCCATTTCGACGTCAACGTGCACTAACCACTCACACACAGCAGGTGTCAGCACTAGCATTGGGCGGTATATAAAGAGTCCCGCGAGGATGCGGAAAATTGTGCAGTCATTGTCGTAACCCGGAAACGGAGCTATTTATCTGACTTTGAAAAGGGCATGATCATTGGCTTTCGGGCCAAGGATGGAAGCATTTCCTATATGACTATAAAGAGCCCCGCGAGGATGCGGAAAATTGTGCAGTTATTGTCGTAACGCGGAAACGGAGCTATTTATCTGACGTTGAAAAGGGGATGATCATTGGCTTTCGGGCCAAGGATGGAAGCATTTCCTATATGAGTAAGCCCGTAATCTGTAGTTGAAGTATACCGTGCATGGAAAAATGGTGTTACCTAAAACCGACGCCCAGGAAATTGTTGTACTTCACGGGTCATAGAGTACAGGGGTAAGAAACGGCTACAGTCAATTAGAGGCACAACCGTTGAACAGCTGGCCGTCCACATGAGCCAAATGCCTCAACAGAAGGTAGTTGGTACATGCATCCATACTGACAGCTACTCGGTGGCGACGTAGGCTGGAATTTGCATGCTGTACCACCACTGTACGTCCACTGAATGCCGACAGGCGGCCTTTTCGGATCAGTCGCTATATATGCTCCTTTGGAGAGGTGGGTGTTGGTGTGTACAGCGAGAAACATCTGAAAGGGAATATCCTACAACAAAATTCCGAAGCCGGACGACGGAGCCGCGCTGGGTAGCCGTGCGGTCTAGGGCGTCTTGTCACGGTTCGGGCGGCTCCTCCCTCGGGCATGGGTTTGTGTGTGTGTGTTGTCCTTAGCGTTAGTTTAAGTCAGATTAAGAAGTGCGTAAGCCTGGCGACGGATGACCTCAGCAGTTTCGTCCCATAGCTCTTACAACAAATGAGCGAGCATATGATCAGGGGAACGTTTTCGTGACATTCTCTGGATTGTGGAAAGTGCAACAGGTCAAAAAAAGTAAGCATCAATCTTTAGTGATCATGTCCACACCTACGTGCTGTTTGTTTTTCTTCGGCACGGTGGCATTTTCCAGCAGGACAATGCAATGTGTCAAACTACGTCCGGTGTGCTTCCGTGGTTCGAAGAGCATAAAGTTTACCGTACGCTCCTGGCCACCAGAGGCCTCGGATTTAAAGCCAATCAAGAATTTGTGGGACTACCTCGATCGGATTATTCGCTCCATGGATCCTCAGCCGAAAAACCTAGCAGGCAGCATTGGAACCCGCACGGTTCCACATCCCTGTCAGCATCTTCTAGAAGCTCATTGATTCTCTTCCTGCACTTCTCGCAGCGTTTAACGCTGGAAATGTGATTATTAAGGCTTTTGACAGATCGTCAGATTAATGTGATTGCACCGTTTATAATGGAACGAACTCGGATGAATTTTTGCAACGTCTTTTCTCTTCAGGTGCAGAACGCAGATTACCGCACGTCACCATTTCATTTTGTATCCTCTAGTATCGTGCCATTGTACTGTAGCGTGGTGACTTCAATCTGTAACAGGACTGCAGACTGGTACCCGTAAACAAACAAGAAATACTTAATTATTTGAAGCGACAATTACTATTTTATGAGAAGACCGCTTAAATAGTGTTTTTTATATTAAACTTCTTTTTCAAAATTATTTTGACAGTAGTATGTTGTTACGAGCAGCAGCCTGCGTAAACAGGTAGGAATTGTAAAATACTGGTGACACGAAACGCCTAACCGGTAGTTAATAACAGATGAGATGGGATTGCGGAAGGTAGTAGGTGCCAGAAGGCTATTTAGAGAGATGAACTGCCACCTCATAACAGAGGGGGCTGTAAGCGCTTGGAACCAGTAATCTACAGGTGGACAATGAAACCCACGGACTGAGAGGCCGAAACAGTCGCCAAGCCAGAGGTGAGCCTCCTAGTGTCATTGTCCGACAGAAGGCGACGTTTCTGTGCCCGGACCAGATTAGGCCATTTGGAAGCACCAAGATATACAAGCGTTTCTAGACTACTTTATTAACACAAGTCCACGTCCACAACTCGTCGGAGAACAAGCAATCTGGCGAAAGAATAAATGAATGCCTTCAAGGTAAACTTTCCTTAATAATAAATGAACGCAGCAGGCGCCGCGAGAAGATTTATTGATCTATAGGTTCACAACTAGTTTCGTAACTATAATGACACATACTTAAGTGTTGAACAATTAAATTAATGAAGGTGCAAAAAAAATTCTTTTATTATTTGCGAGAGTTAGTCAAAAAGTAATGCCTTCTATTTTTTCTTCTTCAATAAAGTCTGTTGTTAGAAAAATTTTAATTTCGCGGTATTTCGTAAAGCTTCGGCTCCAATACACCGTTGTAGTAATTTTCTGCGGTAACAGATACCAATACTGGAGTCCATTGCAAAGCGGCCGCCTTCGATGTCGGTATTAGACAGCATTCTGCGATAGAATTCTTGAATGCAGAAGGTGGAAGGCGGATTCGGATTCATAAAAAACTGAAAAATATGCACTGTCATGCAATGGAGGATATCAGCACTGTTAGACGGTGTGTTTATACCTGTAACGAAGTTGAAGGACAAAAACCTTTTCTGACAAAACAGTGATTTGGAGGTCGTTGGTTGCAGCGACATCTCACAACATCTAACGAGTCGATGACGTCATTCGTGGTGGTCACTGGGAGACTGCAAATTGTCTGTGTCGCATTACTTCCCTCAGCAAAGGCAGTATGGTGGTGATTACTGAACAACTAGGATACTTAAAGGTTTCTACAACTTCGCTGCCATGATTGTTAACTGACGAAGAAAGAGACAAGAAACGCAAATGCCTCCCAAAGCTTGCAGCACTTCTGTTTCTGGCAAAAACTGTGATTGGAGAAGACACTTGGGCTCATTTTTTGAACCAAAATCAAAGAGGTAGTCAGGAGAACAGCACCCCAGAAACGCGTTGTGCGATCGCGAGGAAACTTGTGGCTACAGTGTTCTGGGATACAGAGGGTGTGGTTGTAGTTCATTTTTTGGAGCAGGTATGGACAACAAATTCTGTCCAACACGTCAGAACCCTCAGCTACTTCACCCAACAAAAGCTATGGCAGATTTTCTTCTTTTGTGTGACCACTGAAAAGATTGTAAAAATTGTATGAGAAATCTTGCCTCACTCTCCATGCGGCCCTGACCTGGCACCATCAGACTCCCATCTCCTCAGTCCGCTAAAAGAAGCTCCTAGTGGAATTCATTTTGAAGACGAGGAGGGCGTGAAATCGTCCGAAGGTCAGTGACTTCGGAAGCAAGATCATACATTTTGCTGAACTGTAATACGTGCCAATGTTAAAAGATGGACCATAACTGTGGAAATGGACAGAGATCAGTTGAAAAGTCATAAATTAATCGTCCATATTGTGATTTTCAGTCTATGTAATTTAATTTGAAATTCCTGAGAGATAAAAAATAGGACCATTACTTTTTTATGTCGTCTGTTTGTCTCTATAGAGCTGTAGCATGGGAAGCAAAAACAGGATGTTGTTTGCTGTCCATATATTAACTGGCTTCTTTATTCAAAATAATGGAAAGTTCACTTAACTCAAGATAATCGTACAGTCCACATACGTCTCACTGCTGCTGAAGTACAAAGTCCGCTATGTTCACAATTATGGTTGCTATGTTCTCTCTGTCTCTGAGTTAATGATGGAGCTATTGCTACTGCGATTCCCATTGGGCTGCGACTGATGACACTGGAACTTATTCGGCGTGACAGACTGTGACAGACTCGAACTAACTGGCTCTCCAGTCCGTGGTGGCTATCTAAATACTGACGGCCGAGAGGGCGGTGGCGGCGCGCTTCTTGCGAGTCTGTTTTTGGCCTCTATCTTCACACAACCTCTGTGCCGAATGGTGTGCTGGCACCAGCCTCCACAAGCACATTCCACCCCCACCCCCCCCCCCCCCTCTCACTGCCGAAATGCCATACCATTGATGTGTAGTGAGGCTGTGACTGACAACATAGAGGGAGGCAAGACACTAGACGTAGAGATGGGCCTGGAGTCGTGGCTGCGGGCTGTGGAGGACGGCATATTCTTGACCATACTCTACCATCTGGCTTGTGAAGCAACAGGAACATCCTCTGGTAAACTGCTGCCAGGGCATGGAGGCCCACATTCAACAGGTGACGTCACAGCGTCGCTCATGGGTGGAAAACTAATCTGCTCTGCTACTGACATTCTCAGCTTGGTCTAAGACTCAATCGCTATGGCAACGAGTGCACATTGACTTTCCAGGACCATTTTGGAACACTCATTGGCTCATAGTGGAATCAATTTCGTAGACTGAAAACGACTGACGATTAATTTATGACTTCCATTGGACTGTAAGTGAAACAGAACTCTTGTTAGATGACGAATGCCATTCCATTCACAAAAGTGTTCAAAGTCACGTGAAGTGAAGTGTGGTCTGTTGTCCAACACAAGGACTTCTGACAAAAATGTTTAGTGTGAACATATCTGCAATATTCTTGTGGAGCAATCGCAACACATCCTTTTGCAACCATTTGGGAAGAATCACACGTGAATTTCCACTGTCATTCTCAACTGGAATCATACCCTGTTGAATTGAAAGGCTATATTGACGTACATAATATAGGAGCACAACTGAGTTCTGGATACTGTTCCATGAACAAAGCGAAGCTGTGCGAATGCAATACAACAAAATCTTGAGGTCTAGGTCTACTTCCGCGCCCTGTGCAATTTTTCTGTAGTGCAAGGGAAAAGTTTCCAATCATTCAGAGTCCTGCACATCGAATTGGCAACAAAATGGAGCAGAAGCATCAAAATCAGAGTCTTCGCCACTCGGAAGGCGAGATAGGGCGTACGCATTGCCACGCTCTGCTGTAGGTCCGTACACAATTTCGTACTCATACAGCGAAAGCAACAAATCCCAGCGTTGCAGTTCGTGAGGAGTGTGTGTAGGATCCGGCTTTGACGGCTGAAGCAAAGGTTTATGATCTGTCACTAAATAAAGTTCGCGACCATATAAATAGTGATGGAATTTAGTCACATCATATACAATTGCGAGAGCCTCTTTTTCGATTTGCGAATAATTGCGTTGAGTTGCAGTTAACAACTTTGAGACAATAGGAATAGTTCTGTCTCGTACACCAATTCGGTGCGAAAGCGATTCTGTAAGAAGAAGCGTCGACTTGCAAAAATACTGGTTTGGCAGAATCAAAATGAGCTAAACATGTGTCACTAAGCCAAGCATTTTTGGGTGTCCGAAATGCGTCTCGACAATCTTTAGTCCACGCAAAGGGTACATTTTTGCGACGCAAGCGATGCAATGGAGCCGCGATCTATGCGGCCTTCGATATGAACCGAATGTACACTCCTGGAAATTGAAATAAGAACACCGTGAATTCATTGTCCCAGGAAGGGGAAACTTTATTGACACATTCCTGGGGTCAGATACATCACATGATCACACTGACAGAACCACAGGCACATAGACACAGGCAACAGAGCATGCACAATGTCGGCACTAGTACAGTGTATATCCACCTTTCGCAGCAATGCAGGCTGCTATTCTCCCATGGAGACGATCGTAGAGATGCTGGATGTAGTCCTGTGGAACGGCTTGCCATGCCATTTCCACCTGGCGCCTCAGTTGGACCAGCGTTCGTGCTGGACGTGCAAACCGCGTGAGACGACGCTTCATCCAGTCCCAAACATGCTCAATGGGGGACAGATCCGGAGATCTTGCTGGCCAGGGTAGTTGACTTACACCTTCTAGAGCACGTTGGGTGGCACGGGATACATGCGGACGTGCATTGTCCTGTTGGAACAGCAAGTTCCCTTGCCGGTCTAGGAGTGGTAGAACGATGGGTTCGATGACGGTTTGGATGTACCGTGCACTATTCAGTGTCCCCTCGACGATCACCAGTGGTGTACGGCCAGTGTAGGAGATCGCTCCCCACACCATGATGCCGGGTGTTGGCCCTGTGTGCCTCGGTCGTAAGCAGTCCTGACTGTGGCGCTCACCTGCACGGCGCCAAACACGCATACGACCATCATTGGCACCAAGGCAGAAGCGACTCTCATCGCTGAAGACGACACGTCTCCATTCGTCCCTCCATTCACGCCTGTCGCGACACCACTGGAGGCGGGCTGCACGATGTTGGGGCGTGAGCGGAAGACGGCCTAACGGTGTGCGGGACCGTAGCCCAGCTTCATGGAGACGGTTGCGAATGGTCCTCGCCGATACCCCAGGAGCAACAGTGTCCCTAATTTGCTGGGAAGTGGCGGTGCGGTCCCCTACGGCACTGCGTAGGATCCTACGGTCTTGGCGTGCATCCGTGCGTCGCTGCGGTCCGGTCCCAGGTCGACGGGCACGTGCACCTTCCGCCGACCACTGGCGACAACATCGATGTACTGTGGAGACCTCACGCCCCACGTGTTGAGCAATTCGGCGGTACGTCCACCCGGCCTCCCGCATGCCCACTGTACGCCCTCGCTCAAAGTCCGTCAACTGCACATACGGTTCACGTCCACGCTGTCGCGGCATGCTACCAGTGTTAAAGACTGCGATGGAGCTCCGTATGCCACGGCAAACTGGCTGACACTGACGGCGGCGGTGCACAAATGCTGCGCAGCTAGCGCCATTCGACGGCCAACACCGCGGTTCCTGGTGTGTCCGCTGTGCCGTGCGTGTGATCATTGCTTGTACAGCCCTCTCGCAGTGTCCGGAGCAAGTATGGTGGGTCTGACACACCGGTGTCAATGTGTTCTTTTTTCCATTTCCAGGAGTGTAGTATGACATCTTGCCTAGCACTGACTGCAGTTCATACACATTGCGAGGAACAGGCAGGTCACGGATTGCAAGCAAATGAGATTGGAGGGGGTGTACATCTTGACCGTTTATCGCATGATCTAAGTACTGTAGCTCAGTTGAAAAAAGTCATACATTTGGAGACGACACTTGGGCCCTGCTTCTGAGAACACTCGGAAAAGAGTACGCACAATAGGCAATGTGTTCCTCTTGTGTACGACCGGAGACAACAGTATCGTCAAGATATTTTGAATAAACTGGCACTTTTGCAGTCAGCTGTTCCAAGTAACATTAAAAAATGGCGGGTGGGGAAGTACTGCTAATGGGCAAGCGCTAATACTTGAAGAGTCCTAAGTGTGTATTTACAACAGAATCAGTCTGTGATTCTTCATCCATTGAAATTTGCAAACAGGCATCACGAATGTCTGTCTTAGAAAAGAACCGTCCTGCACCAATCCATGAGTTCTTCAGGGCGAGGTAACAGATAAGTGGCGACTACTATCTTGGACTGACTGTAGACTTGAAGTCAACACAAATACGAATGCGACCAGAGGGCTTAGGCAACAAAACTAGTGGACTTGCCCATTGACTAGCTTGAATGGGAACAATTACACCGCCCGCATCTCGTGGTCGTGCGGTAACGTTCTCGCTTCCCACACCCGGGTTCCCGGGTTCGATTCCCGTGGTGGTGGTGGTGGTTAGTGTTTAACGTCCCGTCGACAACGAGGTCATTAGAGACGGAGCGCAAGCTCGGGTTAGGGAGGGATTGGGAAGGAAATCGGCCGTGCCCTTTCAAAGGAACCATCCCGGCATTTGCCTGAAACGATTTAGGGAAATCACGGAAAACCTAAATCAGGATGGCCGGAGACGGGATTGAACCGTCGTCCTCCCGAATGCGAGTTCAGTGTGCTAACCACTGCGCCACCTCGCTCGGTTTCGATTCCCGGCGGGGTGAGGGATTTTCTCTGCCTCGTGATGGCTGGGTGTTGTGTGCTGTCCTTAGGTTAGTTAGGTTTAAGTAGTTCTAAGTTATAGGGGACTTATTACCACAGCAGTTGAGTCCCATAGTGCTCAGAGCCATTTGAACCATTTGAACAATTACACCATTATCTTGCAAATCTTTCAATTCACTGGTTACTTTCTCTCTAAAGCAATTGGAACAGGGCAGTCCTGGAGAAACTTGGGCTGTGCATTGTCTTTCAATGTAACAAGCACTACAAAGTTATTAGCTTTTCCCATTCCTTCTGAAAATAGTATCGGAAATTCTTTACTGTATTGTAGTAAAAATGTACAGACCGAGAGTACATTGTCGTAGATGCGTAGATGCTAAGGCCAAACAAATGAAAAGCATCTAAACGGAAGAAATTGTCTCTTCACTTCAGTAAAATTTACTGTCCTAGTGTGGGATTTGTGAGTGGCACGCAAATTATACTGTCCGAGCACTGGTATTTCCTGTCCGTTGTAATCAATGAGGTGCTTGCAAGGTTTAGAAAGGTGTGGTGAGACTAAGTGTTTGTACGTGGCACGATTAAGCAAAGTTACTGATGCACCTGCGTGTAACTGAAAATTCACAGAACGGCCAGCTATTCGTAATGACACAAATAGTTTGTTAGAACGTCGTTGCACAGCACTAGTGTGGGAAGCAGGCACAACTTCAATCTTACTTTTGTCAGAACCTGTTGTAGGTTTGGAAAACACAACGTTCACTGTATGTGCACGAGCCCATTTTTGTTCTGGGAGCGGAAAAATTGACGTTTTTGTGCCGTTGCAAACAAACTGCTTGGACATGGCCTTTTTTTCCCCACGCGTGTAACACGTTGCTTTACGTGATGGGTAATCTTGTATTTTATGGCGAGCAAAACATCTAGGGCAAGACTTCACTCAATTCATAGGTCTGTTTACATGTTTACTTGGTTGTTCGTGCGGCTGTGTACGCGCTCGCTGTTGTGGCTGCTTGGGGCGGTCGTCAGCAACGGGCGACTCCATCGAACAAATCGGGGCCTGGTCCAACTTATCGGCCGCTACGGCATCCAAATCTAGTTGGTAAGATTTGCAACACTTGAGGTAGTGAAGATTCAGAGTACTATAGTATTTGTTCCAATATTCTACTTTCGGGGACATTGGAAATTATAGCATGCATAATTATTAAGTCACTATAAAACAGCCACAACTACAGTTAAATATACACTTCCTAGTCACGCCCAATAATTCTGTATACCAATAACAGTACATCTGTTCCGGCTTTTTCTGCAAACGAAAAAACCTGATATCTGGCTACAGCTACTTGAACTTGCTGATCATAGTACTAATATAGCGATTGCCTCATCATAAATTAGTTGTGACACACAGTTGGGAACAGTTTTTGTAATAACCTTTCGCAATCGAAAGAAATTATTGTATCTTGAACGCTATGAACTGCACAGAGAGCTTGGAACTGTGTCTGGTTCCTGCTGGAACTTAATCTGCGCGACAGACTGCGACGGACTCGAACTAACTGGCCCTCTGGTCCACGGCGTCTCTCTAAATACTGGCGGCCGAGAGGGTGTTGGCGGCGTGTTTCCTGCGAGTCTTTTTTTGGCCTCTGTCGATCTTCATGCAACCTCTACGCCACATTGTATGCCGGAGGCAGCTTACGCCAGCACAACTTTCTGACTGATCATGAGCTAAGTATATGACAATATTTTAATTGCCATGTAAACAAAAAAAAGAAATATGCATCTTTTTTAAGACATGGAAGATGTTCGTCAATAATACATAGAGGTCCCCTACCCTCACGCTTATCATAGCATGAAAACGCAGCTGTCAACAACTTGACAGTGGACTATGGACAGTGGATATGGAAACAGGACAAATGGGGATAAGAAACCCAATAGTGATTACTCAAGGGAAGATGAGAACCCAGTTTAGAAACTCCACTTATAAACAGTGCTTACACAAGTGGCAGTGAGAGGACATGTGTGGAGCAACCCAGCTCAAAGCACAGCATTTTCTGACAGTTCATGAATAATTTACGAAAATACCGTCTGTCGCACATATGCAGAAAGGTGCAACAGGCTCAGCCAAGTCTTAGCCACGACAGTCATCAGATGCAGTGGAGAACCAATCTCCAAATTAGAATTATAAGTGCCTGTCAGCAAAGAAGGTAGGCGAACATCTGTACAATAAAACACTGAAACACAAAACATTAATAAAATCCATGTACTGTATCTTCCCCTAACAGAGATGGTCCACTGTGTGGAGAGACTAATATTTACAGTGATGTATCTCCTGGTGGAAAAGTAAATATGTTCTATCAGTGAAGACGCATCAAAACAAAGAGTTATCTCGTAATAAAATGAAAATAAATATAAAATAACGAGATTGTGTCCTGCCCAAGTGTTCATAAAAGACAAAATTCCAGTGGAGTTAACCATGAGGTATTATTGCAATATATACAGGAACCAACTGACAATATTTTAAATGTGGCTGTCAGACACAAAAGATCAGTTACATAAATTTCAAAAATTACTGATTAACAGTCGTTAGCAAAATACCAGTGCAGTAAAATTTATAAAATTCGAGAAAAGTTTTTGGTAGTCTGAGAGTTACCAACAAGATCGGGCACAGGCATAGCTAAGATGGAAAATCAAGCTACAGGTACCTGAGCACAAATAGTAATTGTGTTTAGAGAAAGAAACACAGTTAAAATGGATATATTGTCTAACTTGAGAATCATGACCATGGGTCTTAATATCCCTATTTGTTCTAAGCTTGTAACCTCCCCACAGAAAATTTAATAAATATATGAATAATATGATTAACTCCGCTGTACCGGTCCCAAGCCCGGGGCCTCATTATGCAAGTGATGAGGAAGGAGGAGGGGGAGGAGTAACAACCTCGTTTAAAAAACCAGAGTTCACCTGGCCCGGGTGATAGTACTCTGTCAGGGCCCCTTGCTAGGGTTACAGCGAAGACCTCAACGGTAGTGAAGGCGGAGAGAACGAATCTCGGTACAGTGGAACTAGCGGAAGAGGCACATAATACAATAAATCCACCTTGCGTCTGACTTGTAACAAGCGGCACTGTGGTCGGCGTCTGTTCACCAGAGGTGCGGCCGTAATACAAATTCTGGAACTAACCACTCCAGTCTTAACCACTGAGCTTTTCTGAGCTCAACCCTTTGATTCTAAGTACTATTATGGAGCGTTTTAGTAATTACAAAATTACCCCAGGTGGTAACAAGTCCTCCGCCATCAGTGGCGCAACTAGTCTATCGGATTCTGGGGAGACTAGGCTGAAACGCTATATCCCAAACCAGAGGAAATCGAAGTCTTTTGACCGACTCATGCCCAAGGTCGAAACATTTTTTGGCACCATCAATATTAACTCTCTCTTGACACCAGGAAAACTCTATAAATTAGGAGACACACTAAAAGAACAAAATATCAAAATTTTAGCCCTGCAAGAAACAAGGTTGCCTGATGAGAATACCATGGATTTTGGAAACTACCGATTGTTTAAAAGTAAAACAGACAAAAGAATTCTTAAAAACACTCCGCATCTGGGTGTTGCATTCGCAATTTCGCAAGACATTCTTGGCTCCGTAATCGAAGTAAACCCAGTAAACAACAGACTAATGACAATTTCCATGAAATGTGCAAATAAAATGTACTGTTTGATTAACGCACACATGCCTATCAACCAGGAGAATAAAACAAATCCAGAAAAAGTAAATAAGTCATGGGAAGTGTTAGAGAATACAGTCTCCAAAATTCCTCAAAATTATGTAAAGATTTTAATGGGTGATTTTAATGCACAGTTAGGGAAAGAGAGAAAATTTAGAAAAACGGTCGGTGAATTCCCTGCACATAAATGGACCAATCAAAATGGAAAGAGGCTGGTAGAATTTTGCAGAAATTTCAATCTCAAAATTATGTCACGTCATTTTAAGAAAAAACCTTCAAAACAAAAGACATGGCGATCACCTAACAAGGACATAGGTGAATTCCAAATTGACCATATTGCAATCTCGTATCCATGTCACAAAGAAATTTTAAATGTTCAAGTTCGTAAAGGCGCCAATATTGACTCAGACCATTACTTAACCCGTGTGAAACTAAAGCTAAAACCCCAAAATTTCAACAAAAGGACACCATTAATCCCCAAATTTGACACCAGTAAAATCCAACCATCATTATTAGCAGACGAATTTGACAAAACAAGTGCACAAAATTGGGAACAACTCAAACACAAGATTATCAAAACAGCTCAAGATCAAATTCCTTTACGAAAACACAAGAAACATGCTTGGTGGAATGAAAACTGTGATCATGCAATCAAAGCCAGACAAGAGGCATTTAAAGCATGGAATAGCAACAAGACAGAAGACACATATGATACATTCATGGCAACTAGAAAAGACACTTCAAAACTAATTAGACAAACAAAAAGACAATATGAGAATAGTCAACTCTTAGAAATTGAAGAAGATTTTCAGAAATACAATACCAGAAATTTTTATAAAACTTTTAAAACCAAAATAAAGGGGTACCAACCCCAGAATCTTTGCTTCAAGAAGGAAAATGGACAGTTGGCTCTTAACAACCAAGAAAATTGCAAAGAACTTTCTAAATATTTTAAGAATCTTCTAAATTGCCCCGAGCCCACAGAAAGATTTCCACCAAAAATTCCCCAACAATGCAATCCAGTTTCACTTGCACCAAATGAAGAGGAAATCATTAAAGAAATTCATAGGTTGAAAAACAACAAAGCATCTGGTGAAGATGGAATTGTTGCAGAACTTTTAAAGGCAGCTGGTCCAAAAACCGTTAAAGAAATTACTTCAATCATGCAAAACATTTGGCAAACTGAAAAAATTCCTGTTGAATTGATTCACCCACTTCATAAGAAGGGAGACAAAACTGATGTTAATAATTACAGAGGAATTTCTCTTCTTCCAGTCACATACAAAATCCTCTCTCAATGTCTTCTGAACCGAGCACAACAACAACTTGAATGGAAAATCGGCGAATATCAAGCAGGTTTCAGGCCAAATAGATCTTGCCCAGAACAGATTTTAGTCCTCAAACTAATTCTCAGACATCAAAAAATTTACAATAAAAAACTAGTTTGTACCTTTGTAGATTTTAGAAAGGCTTATGACTCGGTGGATCGTGAATCTCTTTTCCAAATTGTGAAAGAACAAGGCCTGGATCCTAAAACCATGGCAATTATCAGAGACACGCTAACTGGTACAAAATCAAAAGTAAAATTCAGAGGAGAAATTTCAGAATCCTTTGAAATAAAAACAGGCGTGAGGCAAGGTGATGGACTCTCTCCGTTGCTATTTAACTGCGTTCTAGAAAAAGTAATACAAGAGTGGCGCGAACGAAAATTGGAGTTCAAAATTGACCAACCAGTGAAATTAGGACGAAAAAATATTCGAATAGACTGTTTGGCCTTTGCAGACGACTTGGTTATTCTAACGCAGGACATCCAAATTGCTCAGAAACAAACAGAAATCCTTAAAGAAACAGCAGAAAGAGTAGGTCTCCAAATCTCATTTGAAAAAACACAGTATATGACTAGCAACAAACTGGCACCCAAACTTTTGGAAACTAAGTATGGAAAAATCAAAAGAGTTTCGCAATTCAAATATTTAGGTGAAACAATCTCAGAGACTGGTCTAGAAAAAATTGGAAATGAAATTCGTTGTCAAAAGATGGAGACAGCTTTTAGACTTACAAAAGACATCTACAACAAAAAATGTCTCTCGAGGTACTCTAAATTGAGACATTACAACACGGTCATAAAACCAGAGTGCCTTTATGGGGCTGAAACGCTAATTTTAAACAGAAAAAAGGACATTCAAGAAATCCAAAAAAGAGAAAGAAAAGTAATCAGAAAAATTCTAGGTCCAAAATATACTGAAGAAGGAACATACAGGCTAAGAGCAAATAGTGAAATTCAACAATACACCAGCATATATTCAGATATGAAAAAACGCAGATTAAAATTTTATGGGCATATTAAAAGAATGGATGCTACCAGACTAACTAAACAAGTAGTGGAATTCTACGAAAATCGAAGTAAAATTAAATTTGAGACAATAAAATGGATTGCCGCTATAAAAGAGGACATGAAAGAGGCAGATATAAAACAAGATGAAATTCAAGACAGAAAATTATTTAGGCAAAAAATTCATGACTGGGTAGTTGGTCAAGCTGAAAAACCAAAGAAAACTGGAACCACATGGTCTGATGAAAGGAAAAGAGCTCATTCCGAGAGAATGAAAACAATTTGGGCAGAGAGAAAGTCTAAAAGAAAATAACTGAATGCCCCGTGATTGTACTTCGCGTGGTCCAGTAGGGCACAAACGTGAATAATAATAATAATATGTTTATGATTCTAATTTAGTGTAACCTCCCAACTGAATTCCTTCTCATATGTGACCTCCCTACAAAATTCTTTTCACATTAACCTCCACACAAAATTCTTTCTGATTTAATCTAAGCTCAAAATTCATTCACATTTAGCTTAACCTCAAAACAGAAAAATTCCTAAACCTCTCAACAGTAAAAATTATAATTATGTCGTTCACATTCAGTGTAACGTCCCAATAAAAAATGAATTCAATAACCTGGTAATAAAACAATGTAACTAACCTCTCAATTAAATTGTCACTCACGACATTTCAATAATTCTCTGTGAATTTAACCTGGTAAATTTTGGACGACAGCAGTGCTGCGTCATGGCCCTGAAAAATCATTCTGAATAAAAAAGAAAAAATTCTTACCTCCATGAAGTCGTCGGATATATCTGCTCTTACAATAAATTTTTCCGGCACAGCTCTGTGCAATGCTGGCAGACCTATCTGTCATTTATGAAAGGAAGCAACTGATTTTTCTATTGCGATAATCGGGATGATCATGGATGGGAGAAATTAGTAAATTTTTTAAATTGAAATGAATGGTTGTTAAAAGTTACTTTTTATGAGAAAGATTATTATTACGAGATTTTTAAAACATTTACATGGGACTTACATTAATACTCAGACTCGGACATCGCTGCACCGCGACCGGGCCAGCCAACACGATACACCATACCAGACCAGAGCAGACTACCTACAAGCAACAACTTACTGCTACAGCTACACAGTTCCTACTGCAGTCAACACTGCTCTCTGGTCAGAGATTTTCTTATACCTTGGATATTGCAGGAGCAATACACCTCTTACATAACCCTCCACTGGGGGGGCAAAAATTTGACAGCGATGGCGAGTCAATTGGACTTGCCATGAGCAACAAATTTTTCTAAAATCTACTTAAGTAACTAAGTTGACAGTCACAGAGTATATACCTATATATATAAGTGCAGAACATGAAATGAAATAGAGTGCACATGCACTGAGGACAGAACATATCAAGAAATGAAAAAATGTATACGCAATGAGTACAAAACATTAACAAATGACAAAGTGTACACGCACTGTATATATCTCTACCATTTTACAAGAACTAGGATACGCAATGAGTACAAAACATATTAACAAATGACATAAAGTGCACACGCACTGTATATATCTCTACCTTTTTACAAGAACTAGGAAAGGAAAGGGAAGGATTGCATTATGGTTGTAGCACAGTAGGTTGCACGTAGCTGCACTGAAAGTCCATATCTTTCTACAGAAGCACAACACCAAGTGAGACAATCTGAAGTTCTCTTCCCTGAAGTATTAATCAGTGTAGCCAAGACACTGAAATGTATTAATATTCAATGTTATCATTTTGGTAGTACATTAGGTACACCAAACAGTGGGACCATAATAACATCTCCATCGTTCAAGGTGGTGGACAGCATTATGTGTCAACACCACACTCCTGCAGAATTGATACTTTTTCACCAACGTAGAATTAGTGCAAAATCCAAATATAGTGCTCCATGATCATGAGGATGGACAGGACAAACGGATATTGCATTAAGGTCAGAAGGTGAAGGACATTAAGTCTTATACTAGTCATCATAGAGAATTACACTCGTCTATCAACCGATTTGAGTAATTGTTGGCACTCATTGCCTAGTTACTAAACATTTCTGTACTATGTATGGAGTATTACAGAACAGTATTCATAAGTCATCTGATTACACTAAATATTGGCACTCATTGGCCAGTTACAAATCATATTTATGCATTGTTCAGAAGTCATCATTCAAAACAAAAGTTAATTAATGGCATAATATTTACATAATTCATCTAATTATAGTAATCATTGGCACTCATTGGCCAGTTACAAACCATTTTTATGCATAATTCAGAAGTCATCATTCAAAACAGAAGTTAATTAATGGCATAGCATTTATAGAGTATAACAGAAATATTATTTACAGAAATTATTGGCATAGTATTTATGCATTATTACAAAACATCATTCAGTATTACTCAGAACTCATCATTCCAGTGACATAAGATAGATTTAAAATGCAACTATTATTCGAGGTCTATTTTTTTGTGCTAGCAATGCATTGCGTTGGGATCGATAATTAATTACTGGGACATGAAAATATTTGCTTTTGACTTATTGCTGCAAATAAGGATTAGTAACGTCATTCGTCATGAGTCAGCTGTAGCAAGGTTATGAAACAAGTAGAGTATATGTGATCACATTGATGAATGACACATACAAATGGGTAAAAGAAATGTAAGTACTACAACAGGTTTAATAGCTAACTGCTTATAGCACATTAATTTCATGAATAGCTTCTCCTGTAAAAAATACAAAATGGATTATTCAGCTGAAAGAAGAATCGCATATTATGCTGAAAAGTAGTGAACTTCGAATTAACAGGCAATGAAACGTGTACTCAATATGTATGTACTCTAGCTGTCCTTTCCAAAACATTCAGTCATTATACCATGTGACATAAGACATACTGTCAAAACGAACTGCAACAAATACTTAAATAACTACATAGCATCTTTTAACTAATACATAAACTTCATCATTATTCTCATCTGCAAAAAAAACTTAAAAGTGGTGCGTTAAGTGGCCATATAAAATTCATCACTATCATCACCTGCAAAGAAAAACTTCATTATTCATATTAGTATATTCTTCATATAACTATTCATCATCATTCATTATCATCTGCTAAAAGACACTTCACTGTTCATTATTCATATTACCATTTACTTCATATAACTATTCATACTATAGAGTTTCATATTTCTAGCATATTTCATCACTAAAACTAAGATGTGTAGTTCTTGTCTGACAGACTGCATCAATCGCCTCGTATTCTGAAAGAAAAACAATTGGTTAAGACTGCTATCATACGATGTGTATAGTATATTCATGTTAATGCTTGTTAATTCTGATCCATTTACTCTTCACCACTAGGTATTCCATTTTCTTTAGTTCATTCCGAAGGTCAAATTCACATTTCATAGTAATCCTCTGTGGTTTGTTTAATTTACTTCTTTTACACGTTATTGCTTTCTGAAAATGATGAATATGGATTAATATCTTGCATTTAAATCATATACCCATTAAATAAAAACTTGTTTCTAGTGATATAATTAAGCATACAGCATAGCATGACAGAAAACGTATTATGTCAAAAAACATAGACAGATTTCAAGTGCAAAAAATGTACACAGAGTATCATAATGTAGTAGTAAGAAATGTAAAATAGTCACGATGTTGAGATATCATAAGGCAAAATGTCAAAGTCAACTGGTGTTTGTTATATCTTAAAGATTTCGTAGTGCATACAAACAAAGCAGGAAAACAATCATATATACATGAAAAATGGAAAATGTGCACCGTCTGATATATAGCGACAAGAAAAGCGACCTGCTAACCTTACCTTGCCGGGCACTTGCCAAGAAAAAAATATGATAATCATGAGTAAGTAGTCATATAAATATAATTGCATAAGTGGTCATAAAATATGTAAGTTTATCTGGAAAAATGTGCACGGTCTGATGTGTAACGACAAGAAAAGCGACCTGCTAACCTTACCTTGCCGGGCACTTGCCAAGAAAAAATATGATAATCATCAGTAAGTAGTCATATAAATATAATTGCATAAGTGGTCATAAAATATGTAAGTTTATCTGGAAAAATGTGCACAGTCTGATGTGTAACGACAAGAAAAGCGACCTGCTAACCTTACCTTGTCTTGCACTTGCCAAGAAGAAATATGTAAATCATCAGTCACATAGATAGAATTGCATAAGTGGTCATATAAAATCAGGAAATGGCATTACAGTGTGATGAATCATAAAGTATGATCATTCAATAAAGGGTTTAATATTGGAGACATGGTGATTGCCCTTGCTATTTATGGTTCTCAAAGTTTCGAGATGTACTACATTAGGGTGGGGAATGCTGCGAATTCGATATGGACGTGCGTATAAAAGCTCAAATTTACTACATCTACTCTTTCCTCTGTTGCATAAATAATGTGTGCGTACTAATATCTTCTGTCCAATGTGAAAGTCACGACGTGTACAAACCTGTTTTTGCTGTCTTCTCCGGCGCTCTGCGGCACGTTTGATGTTGTTGAGTGCAATGTCAATTATATCATGGTGTCGTAGTCGACGAGAGGGAGGAAAGGATACTAAATCTTTAATTTTGTTAGGTGGTTCAACATTTTTCAGTATAACAGTCGGAGATAGCATAGTGGATTCATTTGGTATGGAGTTAATTACATCGTGGAATGACAGTTTGTGTGTATCCCAATCAATATGTTTTTTATGGCAGTATATTCTACATAGTTTACCAATTTCTTTCATTAGTCGTTCACAACGGTTCGAAGAGGTGTGATACCTGGATATATAGATCGGAGAAATGTTTCTTGTTCGTAACATACGTGTCCATATAGCAGATCGAAACTGTGGTCCATTGTCAGAAATTACTTTCAATACATACCCTACATGAAATAGAAAATGTTTTACAAATGCTTTCGAAACAATTTTAGCAATAGCTTTGCGTAACGGAGTGAAGGTTACAAATTTTGAAGTGAGTTCAACAGCGACAAAGATGTAGCAAAAACCTCTATTAGTTCTGGGAATCGAACCAAAAATGTCTACAACGGCCATGTGTCTCAATTTAACAGGTACAATGGGAAGTAACGGAGGAATATGTGAAGTCGTGTCTGACTTAGCTTTCTGGCAGATCTTGTTGTTGTTGTGGTCTTCAGTCCTGAGACTGGTTTGATGCAGCTCTCCATGCTACTCTATCCTGTGCAAGCTTCATCATCTCCCAGTACCTACTGCAACCTACATCCTTCTGAATCTGCTTAGTGTATTCATCTCTTGGTCTCCCTCTACGATTTTTACCCTCCACGCTGCCCTCCAATGCTAAATTTGTGATCCCTTAATGCCTCAAAACATGTCCTACCAACTGATCCCTTCTTCAAGTTGTGCCACAAACTTCTCTTCTCCCCAATCCTATTCAATATCTCCTCATTAGTTACGTGATCTACCCACCTTATCTTCAGCATTCTTCTGTAGCACCACATTTCGAAAGCTTCTATTCTCTTCTTGTCCAAACTGGTTATCGTCCATGTTTCACTTCCATACATTGCTACACTCCATACAAATACTTTCAGAAACGACTTCCTGACACTTAAATCTATACTCGATGTTAACAAATTTCTCTTCTTCAGAAACGATTTCCTTGCCATTGCCAGTCTACATTTTATATCCTCTCTACTTCTACCATCATCAGTTATTTTGCTCCCTAAATATCAAAACCCCTTTACTACTTTAAGTGTCTCATTTCCTAATCTAATACCCTCAGCATCACCCGATTTAATTTGACTACATTCCATTATCCTCGTTTTGCTTTTGTTGATGTTCATCTTATATCCTCCTTTCAAGACACTGTCCATTCCGTTCAACTGATCTTCCAAGTCCCTTGCTGTCTCTGACAGAATTACAATGTCATCGGCGAACCTCAAAGTTTTTACTTCTTCTCCATGAATTTTAATACCTACTCCGAATTTTTCTTTTGTTTCCTTTACTGCTTGCTCAATATACAGATTGAATAACATCGGGGAGAGGCTACAACCCTGTCTCACTCCCTTCCCAACCACTGCTTCCCTTTCATGTCTCTCGACTCTTATAACTGCCATCTGGTTTCTGTACAAATTGTAAATAGCCTTTCGCTCCCTGTATTTTACCCCTGCCACCTTCAGAATTTGAAAGAGAGTATTCCAGTTAACATTGTCAAAAGCTTTCTCTAAGTCTACAAATGCTAGAAACGTAGGTTTGCCTTTTCTTAATCTTTCTTCTAACATAAGTCGTAAGGTTAATATTGCCTCACGTGTTCCAACATTTCTATGGAATCCAAACTGATCTTCCCCGAGGTCCGCTTCTACCAGTTTTTCCATTCGTCTGAAAAGAATTCGCGTTAGTATTTTGCAGCTGTGACTTATTAAACTGATAGTTCGGTAATTTTCACATCTGTCAACACCTGCTTTATTTGGGATTAGAATTATTACATTCTTCTGGAAGTCTGTGGGTATTTCGCCTGTCTCATACATCTTGCTCACCAGATGGTAGAGTTTTGTCATGACTGGCTCTCCCAAGGCCATCAGTAGTTCTAATGGAATTTTGTCTACTCCCGGGGCCTTGTTTCGACTCAGGTCTTTCAGTGCTCCGTTAAACTCTTCACGCAGTATCTTATCTCCCATTTCATCTTCATCTACATCCATAATATTGTCCTCAAGTACATCGCCCTTGTATAAACCCTCTATATACTCCTTCCACCTTTCTGCCTTCCCTTTTTTTCTTAAAACTGGGTTGCCATCTGAGCTCTTGATATTCATACAAGTGGTTCTCTTCTCTCCAAAGGTCTCTTTAATTTTCCTGTAGGCGGTATCTATCTTACCCCTAGTGAGACAAGCCTCTACATCCTTACATTTGTCCTCTAGCCATCCCTGCTTAGCCATTTTGCACTTCCTGTCGATCTCATTTTTGAGACGTTTGTATTCCTTTTTGCCTGCTTCATTTACTGCCTCTTTATATTTTCTCCTTTCATCAATTAAATTCAATATTTCTTCTGTTACCCAAGGTTTTCTATTAGCCCTCGTCTTTTTACCTACTTGATCCTCTGCTGCCTTCACTACTTCATTCCTCAGAGCTACCCATTCTTCTTCTACTGTATTTCTTTTCCCCATTCCTGTCAATTGTTCCCTAATGCTCTCCCTGAAACTCTCTACAACCTCTGGTTCTTTCAGTTTATCCAGGTCCCATCTCCTTAAATTCCCACCTTTTTGCAGTTTCTTCAGTTTCAATCTGCAGTTCATAAGCAATAGATTGTGGTCAGAATCCACATCTGAACCTGGAAATGTCTTACAATTTCAAACCTGGTTCCTAAATCACTGTCTTACCATTATATAATCTATCTGATACCTTTTAGTATCTCCAGGATTCTTCCAGGTATACAACCTTCTTACATGACGCTAAAACTCGTCGAATACGTTTCTCCATGTTGGCAAAATAACAGTTCTGTCTCAGTATAAGAAAACATTTTCTGGCTCCGTAATGTGCGTAACTTAAATGACTATACCAAATTAATTGTTAAGAAGCTCGTCAGGAATGCATAATAACCAGTTGTTGCTGTCAGGGTGAGAGCGGCGAAACAGAATATTATTGCGTGCAGTGTAATGGGTTCTGATGGTAACATTATTCCTATCTTGCCAAAGGTGTTTAATTTCTTTCCATACATTGTCTTTACTCTGATCTTGTGCTATATCTCGTAATGACGCCGAAATGAAATTTTCAAATGCAACTTGCTGAATATACATAACGCTGAAATTTGCTTGGCAGAAGTTGGTTGCGATGTCTTGCTGATTGTTGCTGAGAGAACGGGATAGTGCGTCTGCTACAATATTTTGCGTACCGGGATATGAACAATTGTAAAATTAAATTCCTGTAAATAGAGTTTCCATCTGCTTAATCTGTCGTGTGTAAATTTTCCTGAAAGTAAAAACTGGATAGCTCTATGATCTGTGTAAACGGTAGTGTGTCTTCCATAAAGACTCGCAAAGGCGATGTTTTTAATTACTGTAGAACCATCTTCTTCAATTTCCTGAAAAATGTGTACGCCTAAAGCGGTGTTAGGACTGTCGGTGGCAATGGAAAAATTTCTAGTAAGATCTGGATGTGATAAAAGTGGTGCATTCATCAAAGCTTGTTTCAGATTGACAAATTCAGAATGTGCTTGGCTATCCCAGGACCAAATAGCGCTTTTAAACTGTCAATTGACATAATCTAGGGGTGACTAAAGCAGAGTAATGAATAAATTTACGAAAAACGTTAATTAAACCAAAAAGCTGCGTAGGATGAATGGTTGTTAAAAGTTGCTTTTTATGAGAAAGATTATTATTAAGAGATTTTTAAAACATTTACATGGGGCTTACATTGATACTCAGGCTCCGACATCGCTGCACCGCGACCGGGCCAGCCAACACGATACACCATACCAGACCAGAGCAGACTCCCGACTAGCAACAACTTACTGCTACAGCTACACAGTTCCTACTGCAGTCAACACTGCTCTCTGGTCAGAGATTTTCTTATACCTTGCATATTGCAGGAGCAATACACCTCTTACAAGCTACATCTCTCTCGTAGTCCACTGGCAGGTTGTTCACGATTGAATTTAATCGCTATGATCAGCATCAGGAGAAGGGTCCATCTATGTCTAAAAAACTGGTGCGTAGTCTTTCAATAATTATTTATAAGGTAATGAAAATTTTGTCATATATAGTTGATCTGTGTAGGTTAACAAAAGATTTATATATGTCTTCTTTAGGTCAATTGTTTGGCATATGTGGACATGATTTCGTAGTCAGACTATTTGTGAACCGATAGGAGATTATTAATTCTTTTCGCGGCAGCTGTTGCGGTTATTTATTATTCAAATGGTTGTCAACAGCCGTAACTGTCCCACTCACCAACTGAACTGTTCCATGTGTGTTTATGATCTTTTTACTACGGCAATGAGAACTCAAGGCAGCAACTATGAAGGTAATATTAAAATAATTTTAATGGCGAGAAAAATAGCTTGTGTAAGCCAAACACATGCACGGTCACTCCCAGACGGGGCTCGTGTTTTTCCTTATCAAGAAAGGTCATGGTCTGCTGCCAATGTAGTCTAATTGTCGATGCTATTTCATTAGTCTTTAGACTGCTTTGATGTGGCTTCACTATGAATTACTCTCCTCCGCCAGCAGCTTCGTCTCAGCATAGTATTTCCACTGAAGTTCTTCATTTATCTGTTAGATATATTCCAATTTCTGGCTTCCTATACAGTTTATATCCTACTAGTCTCCCTCAGCTACAATGGGGATTATTCCTTGACCTCTCAAAAGATTTCATGCATTCTTATCGCTTCTTCGTATCACTGTATTCCACATGTTCCTCATCTCGCCGATTCTGCGGAAGCCTTACTAATCTATTATCTGTCTACCTAATCTTCAACACACTACTAAATCACGGCATTGCAAATGCCTTCTCTTCTTTATATGATTTTTTATACCGCAGGAATCCCTTCCATATAAAGATGTACTCCAAACGCGCATTCTAAAAATTTTCTCTTAAAATTAAGGCCGATGTTTGATGATACGAGGGTGTGCTGAAAATTAATGACTCAGAAATTTTTTATGTAAAAACTCTTAAACCTTTTTAAATAAAACAAGATTTATTAATATTGTACATGTTTATTCATCATGTCCGCGTATTTATTTCTTTACATAGTCATCCTGGCGACGAACGCATTTCTCTCAACGAGAGACCATTTTGTTGATACCGTCACAGTATTATGTTTGACTTTGTTGACGGAGCCGCAAACTCCCTCTGCTTCCACTGCTTCATCAGTATTAAAGTGAATTCCCCGAAGAGTACTTTAAGTATTTTCTGGAACATTGTTCGAGGCAAACAGCGATCTCAGGTAAATCGATAGAATTTGGTAAAAACAGTCCTGATCGCATCAATATTTTATTTAAACAGACGACAGGTTTCTATCTATCGGCTTAGATCATCTTCAAGACCTTGTACTCCAAGATGGTGACAGCAGCTAGGCTAGCTGAGCAAGGCCCGCTAGGGAGATGTAATCGACTGCATCTCTCTAGAGCTGCCTGCTCAGCTAGCCCAGCTGCTGTCACCATCATGGAGTACAAGCTCTGAAGATGATGTAAGTATAATAAATCGAAACCCATTTCAATAAAATATTTATGCGATCAAGGCTGTTTTTAATAAATTTCACTGTGCCTTAAGTTTTGAAACAGATGAAAATAGGATGGGACCAGGTCGGGTCTATTTGGAGGATAGTGAACCCATGGCGTCGGACTATTACAGATGTCTCAGGGCTCGTGTGTGGTCTGGCATTATTGTAATGAGGTCACCGTCTTAACACATCAAGAACACCTCACTATAATTTTTGGAAACAAATTCAACGTATCGTAAAACTATAAAACTCTAACCACATACGTTTGAATGAAACTGAAAGTAGTGGGCATAACTGTCGGCAAATATGCCGCTACCCTCTGGTCTGAAGATAAAGCATATCCTAGCAAAATGTGTGCTCTACATTTTACTAGACAGTGTTTTATTTTCAGACCAAAGATCAGCGGCAGATTTTCTGACGGATCAGTCCACTATTTTGAGTGTCATTCAACCGAATGTAGCTATAATTTTTATGTTATGCCCAAATTTTTTCGTAACATTTTATGGAGATGTTCTCTAACGTGTTTTATAAGTGGTCAATCAGTAACATTCCCTTAGAGTGCTATTTTCGCCCTTCTCTCATATTTCTACCTTTACTTTCAGTTCTAAAACTTTAATGTATTTTACAGACTTGCTCTCCCTTGTTCTTCTGCGTGCTCACCCAGTTACATTACCCTGTGCTTATGTTTTAATCTCTGGTACGACACATTTCACGTTTCTCCGTTGTTTTATGACATGTGAGATAGAGTGATTCTTTGGGTCAGCGCGTGTGAGTTGAGAATGAGTGAGTAACCGTCAGTCTGTAGGTTTATTCATCACAGTGGAACAACGTTTTTAGCTCTTACACAAATTCGTTTCTTTTAATATTTGTAAGAGAGCTGATAACATCGCCGTTGAGCTCCCTCCAAACACTAAAACACACACACACACACACACACACACACACACACACACACACAAACGGACTCCAACACACACACATTTGCACTTTGAAGGGGAGGATGCTCCATACGTGGACGATCTCTGAGAATTTGAAACTCGATTACAGCACACTGTTTCTCACTTACCAACATAGTTACGTTACACACTGCCATGTTATACGCTACAATTCGGAGCTCTCTACCGGGAGAGGGTTACAAGTATGGACATGTATTACAAAGTGGAATGTTAAAAACATTTCTTTTGTTTAAAAAGCTTTAAGGGTTTTCAGATACAGAATTCGGTGCCATTACTTTTTAGCAAGCCCTCGTAATAACTTCTGTTGGTTAGGAGTCTTAGTGTGTGCTAGTTTGCTTTTTAATCCTACTTTTTTTATTACCACATCGGTTATTGTTATTGCTTTAGTTCGCGTTATTCATGCTCGTCGCTTTTTATGTTAACTTTAGTGCTAATCTCAGTTATACTATTTCTCATTACTTTCATGATTCTCAGGTTTACACCCAGTCCATAGTGTATGCTTATTACACCACTCCATTGAAGAGGTCTCTCTCTTCTTCCTCACTTTCCCTGATAATTGCTGTGTCTATAGTGAAACTTGCCACTGACATAATATTTCCTCTACAGCTTCTTTCTTTTATTTCGATATTTTATCATCGACGTACAGATTTAATAATAGGAGACAAAGACTGCTTCCCTGCCTTACACTTACTCTGATTGGAGCTTTTGTCACTTTGTCTTCCAGTCTTATTGTATTGATTTCTATATGTATTGCACATTACCCGTCTTTCCCTATAGCTTCCCTGTCTTACACTTATTCTAACAGGAGCTCCTCTCTTTTGGTTTTCTCTCTAGGTACTTGTATATATTGTTTATTACCCATCTTTCCCTGCAACTTATTTATGCTTATTTTCCTGAGAGTTGAGAACGACTTCTAACGTTTTATATTGTCCAACGATTTTTCTAAATCGACAAACCTTATGAACGTTTGACGTTTCGATAGGTACATTTGTTTCGCCTATGGCCAGAATTATGCTTTGTCGTGCTAGTGCCGCAAGGGGGCGGGCTGCCCATGTACGTGATCGAGCCAGGAACCGCTGGGGCCCAGGCGGAGGGAGCTGTGTAGGAAAGCCGTCAATTGGGGAAGAGCCAAGAACAGGAAGCTTGGTACGCCAAGGAGCTGTCTACGGGACGTCTCTTATCATCAGCGTGCGATGTAACCACTGTGTGGTCACAAATCACCAAGTGGAGTGATTGGTATTTTTGTCGGGCGAGAGGAAAGCGATTCCATAGAAGACACAGAGAGAAACTCTCAGATTACAACACAAGCACACACTGGGTGCTTTTGTGGCCGACAGTAGTATTTTGGTTGGTCTGATGATACATACTGAGTGTATTACATGATCAGTAATATTACACATGGAAGGCCCGTGGTACAGAGCGGCGGTTACGGTTATATATGGTGGCACACTGGGCGTATGGACGTTTTCTCTAAGGGACACTAATTTTGCTTTTGCTATTCGTATCGTGTGAGCGTGATTGATTTTAAGTGTGCCATTTCGCTGTGAGCATCAATTAATGCCTTTGCTAATGGAAGTGTTCATAGGTCTACATTTAGTTAAGTGCTAATGTATATACCTTTAATTAAAATAGAGAGCTGTTGTCCTGGGGTTAATTGATGATGGCGTAGCCTTTGCCAGTGGACAGTAGCCAGATAATGTGAGCTCTTATTGTAAAATATTATTCGTCCGATTCTATGTTCTGGTGCGAAGCCTATTTGAATTTTGTATGCATTGTGTTAAATGTATTTTATGTTGTTATTCTCTTGCTGAACCCTGCCTTAAAGAACTATACTGAGCTGTATATTAAGTTCTGTTTTGTTATAATTCATCTCTTATCAAGAAGAATATTTTATGTTTAGCAAATAGTAAAACTTAGCCCACACCTGCACAACCCCCTAGTTTCAGCTATGTTTCAGGTATTGTTATCAGTGCAGTCTAATGTACAGACTGCGAAAACATTCAAAATGCATCTCAAGTAAGAAAATAACAGTATTTGCAACTAACCAAGCAAAGGTAGTTAGGACACAAGGAACGTATTTACAACTAAAAGAGACGACACAGTAACATAGCAATGTTTCGCTCGCTACCTTGGTCTAATCGTTGTTGAAATTTTTGCTAGGTAGTGCAGCTTACGTCACATGACTGGACATTTATAAACTTACCAAGCATTTACTACCGTGATGAGGTTGTCCATTGCTAGGAACACCATAACATCTACGACGACCCTGAAAAGTCACGCCCAGAATTTTTTGTGTTAAACCTCTAAAAAATTTTTTTAATCTACATTTACATGACATGAATACTCTGCAAATCACATTTAAGTGCCTGGCAGAGCGTTCATCGAACCACCTACACAATTCTCTATTATTCCAATCTCGTGTAGCACGCGGAAAGAACGAACGCCTATATCATTACGTACAAGCTCTAATTTCCCTTATTTTATCATTATTATCAAAGCGATCGTTTCTTCCTATGTGGGTTGCTATCAAAAAATATTTTCGCATTCGGAGGAGAAAAATAGTGACTGGAATTTCGCGAGAAGATTCCGCCGCAACGAAAAATGCCTTTGTTTTAATGATGTCCACGCCAAATCCTGCATCGTTTCAATGACACTCTCTCCCCTAATTCGTGATAATATAAAACGTGCTTGAACTTTATCGATGTGTTCCGTCGATCCTATCTGGTAAAGATCCCACACTGCACAGCAGCATTCTAAACGAGGAAGGACGAGCGTAGTATAGACAGTCTCTTTAGTAGATCTGTTACATTTTCTAAGTGTGTAAGGTGGCTATAATTTCGCACCTTACAAGCACTCATCCACCAACATTGCTGTGATTCACAACTGGATAGGTTGTACATCGTATACATGAATCTTTAAAGAAGACAGACATTGCCATGTACACCTTGTAAATAGTAGTTAACACTTATTGCATGAAAGGTGATGTAGTGTCCTTATTATCAAAATGGGAATGATTGCCTATAGTAGTAGAGATTGGAACGGCAGTGGAAATGAAAGGGCAGGCGTAACTCAAGCCCTGGGTGGAAAAGCCTTCACAGGTGTGTTGGTCCTGCTTAACACAGGAAGTAGCAAAGACGAACGGCCGGGGCACCTGAGCGCTGAAGCACAATACAGCGGTGGCCGGCCGCTATTGTAGTGGGTCCGGATGGATAACTGGATAATATTTCTAAAACTCTGAAGATCTTGGACGCAGCAGAGAGGAACGAGGAAGCGTTACCTCGGAAATCACGCAGTCTAGGCTATTTCCTAGGATTTTTACTCTGTGAAGCATACCACTGTATGTATTCCTAATTTCCTCGCAAACTTTCTGCACTGGACGACAAAAGACTAAAATATGGTAGGTCGGCGTTCGGAAGAATCTGTAGAAAGGGAGAATATTCCATGGTTTCGAGAATACGATTCGCCTTCTGCAGTTACGAGGGAGGGGAGCCGAGCTTTGCTGAGAATCCAGCAGTGGAGAGAAAGATGTCTTCCGTTGCGAGGGCCCATGTTTGACGGTCGCTTAGTATCAGCTTTTGTTGGTACAGACGAACTTGCTGTCTTTGCCTTCAGGAGATTTTATAAAAAATGGTTCAAATGGCTCTGAGCACTATGGGACTTAGCTGCTGTGGTCATCAGTCCCCTAGAACTTAGAACTACTTAAACCTAACTAACCTAAGGACATCACACACATCCATTGCCGAGGCAGGATTCGAACCTGCGACCGTAGCGGTCGCGGGGTTCCAGACTGTAGCGCCTAGAACCGCTCGGCCACTTCGGCCGGCCGGAGATTTTATAGTTAGAACAGTTAGGGACTGTATTGTTGCGAACTTATACGATTCTGAACTTCGCCTCCAGGTAGGGAGTCGTCGTTGAGTACGCAGCATTCAGTGATTGAGAGCACGTAGAGACGTTACCTGAATTTCGTCCTTGTGGCTGGGGGTTCGGGTTTCTTGTCCGTAGAACACAGAGAGGAGGAGACAGTATTAGATTACACTAGTCAGAGCACTGCCTTCTGCCGTCCTAGTGTTTGAAAGAGTTCATTTTGTGGCTGGAGTTTTTCCATCGTCACAGAAATGCACAAGAACCGTCACTCCGGCGCACCGGATGCAGAAGATACGGTGATATTGCTAATTGCTTTGCCTTATTAGGGCAATAAAGCTAAACAGCTGTGTTCACGTAAGTTTTATTTCCACTTAGGTTGCACACCACTGTAGTTCATCTTTGAAAGTATTGTCTTCTAGTTTTTGGTACGTAGACGATGTCAGTCATCTGGCGTTATTTATTTTAGATCGCGTAGCCATAAAAAAAAGGGGCAGATTTGGGCAATGGATCAGTAACATTAGTTGGAAAATTCATTTGCGTTTCTTTATGTCCATTTGACATTGATATATAAACATATGTAACATATAAAACGGGTTTTAATCTACAATAAACGCGTAAGGATAATCAACATTTATTATTTTGCAGTTACTAGTTCCCTTTGTAGTGGACTGTTAAGGCAGCCAGTCCACAGAGACGGGTAGCCGAAAGGGCACACGTACACACACGCCGACTGGCGCGAAGTCTGGAACAGGATTCGCAATGAATGTGATAAAGAAAAGAACGTAGCTACTAGAACACTTAACTTTTATATTGTCCTTTGGTATACAGCATTCTGGATGATACAAGTGTGACTATCTTGAGATACATGCAATGGTACAAATGGCGCCTTGCTAGGTCGTAGCCATTAATTTAGCTGAAGGCTATTCTAACTGTCTCTCGGCAAATGAG
Source organism: Schistocerca nitens (assembly GCF_023898315.1). Taxonomy (NCBI): domain Eukaryota; kingdom Metazoa; phylum Arthropoda; class Insecta; order Orthoptera; family Acrididae; genus Schistocerca; species Schistocerca nitens. The sequence continues at coordinate 473,937,342 of NC_064621.1, read as the reverse complement.
AGAAAGGCTTCGTACATGTAGTCGCTAGCAATGTCGTCCGTACAACTGGGGCGAGTGCTCGTAAGTCTCTCGAGACCTGCCGTGTGGTGGCGCTCGGTCTGATTACTGACAGTGGCGACACGCGGGTCCGACATGTACTAATGGACCGCGGCCGATTTAAGCTACCACCTAGCAAGTGTGGTGTCTGGCGGTGACACCACACCCTTAATCAGTCATTTATGTAATTTATATGTTAAAGAGCAACAAGGAGGAGATAATATCACCATTAAGGGATTCTAAGATCTGCTTCAGGGGGTAGTCAGAGTCAAACCTTCATTTTCGCATTTAGTATTTTCCACATTCATTTTACACCTGCCTGGATTAGCACCTTGGATATGGCTTACCCTACCAGGATCCTACTTAGAGCCTTCTGATAATAGCCATATAGAGTGGTTTGAAACCTCGGAAATTTTCAAATTTTGTTTCCATCTGGAATCTTTAGGTGTTATTGATAGTGATCACCAACTTGTGTGCACAGTTTGCAGTGGTGAAGTCACGCAATAACATTGAAAATAATATTTGTGTATTTTATTGTATTTCTTTTCAGAGGCGTTGCGCTTCAGCCCGCTGGCTGCAATTTATTGACACACAGAATAAAGGTGGGTATTGTCAATTGTGTGTACTTTTCAAAATGGTTCAAATGGCTCTGTGGTCATCAGTCCCCTAGAACTTAGAACTACTTAAACCTAACTAACCTAAGGACATCACACACATTCATGCCCGAGACAGGATTCGAACCTGAGACCGTAGCAGGTGTGTACTGTTAAGAGAGAACTGTTATCAGGGATCAGTCCATGATAACTAGGGCGAAAGCGCGCTTAGTATCACAATAGATCACTAGAAATGGCAGATACACGGGGTACTCAAGAAAGTGTATGGAATAAGAAAGATTTAGCTTTGTTAGCAGCACAAGGCACAGGTGACGAGAATACCTATCCAAGGCAACTTTTTGAGGATGATAGACAAAGTCAAGCACGTGGCTGGCAATCTTATAGCGAAGATGAGTAACAGAGACACATCGAGGCAATCGTAAAGATACGAGACTATAATGTAGGGAGTCCAATCGAACACGGAACAACTAAGAATCGTGATAGATCGCCGTCAGTGACTTCGTCACGAGTCAGCATATCCGGGGAGCGCGTTGATGAATTGCTTGAATACCAAGAAATGGAAAGGGGAAAGGGGAGAAAATCACCAAAGAATAGGGGAAGAGAAAGTCACAACAGGAGATATGATTTAGATAACACAGGTGTGTTGGACATCCTTGCATACCTGAAAGAAATGGAAGTGGAATGGGAAGTAAAATTCAGAAGGTGAGCTCAGAAAAGGGAAATAAATTCAAAAGGTCGCCGCTGAATTGGGAGATTAAATAAAAAAGGGGAATGGTGAAGTACGCTGTGAAATGGGAAGTAAAATTCAAAACGTTAGTGCTGAAATGCGAAGTAAAATTCAAAACGTTAGTGTCGATAAAACATTAAACGACGGAAGTGAAAAATGACATAGTGATGCTCCGAACGAAACTAGAACGAGAGATTGTGGAGGTCAGAAGAACCGCGAACGAGGCGCTATTACTAGCGAGGAGGGCAAATTGGATTGTTCTTCAGACATTGAGGAAGACACAAATCACGACAAAGATAGTTAGAGGTGCAGTAACGAAGTTGCAGGGGCGCGTGAAACAAGTAGAAATAACGCACGTGCAAAAGACAGAAATTGCGCCAAATAAGGCATTGACCGCGGAGCTCTAACAATTTAAACAAAACTTAGAAAGCGAAATTAAGTAATTATCTCAGAAAGTCAGGTCCCAACCTAGTCGAAAATCACATCTCAGAAAAGAAACAGTAGGTGATTTGAAAATAACAGAAACTGAAAGAGCCAGTTCAAACTCAGCACGATCATGTCCAAGCCCAGACGATACTAGAATGTGCTCGAATGTAAGAGTTGCTCAACTACAGACTGAAAGCATATCTGCAAAGCAACGAAATATCGCTAGAGATAACGGCCGCCTCGGCTTCACAGGGCACGACTGGGTCGCAAACTGCGAATACGGAGAACGGCAATGAGATATTTCATATGCATAATTGTTACCCGATAATGTGCACCATAGGACATTTTTCCAGTGATGAAAATGTAACAGGGAGTAGAAGAGAAGATGCCCAAAGTAGCAGTAGACCGGAAACGTCAAGTGAGAATGTGGCAGGCCGAGTGGGAAGAAATGCTAATGAAATTTTCGATTTTAAGCATTTTATCTCTGTACGAAAATTCCAGCATTACAAAGACGAGGGCAATGTCTGCACCCCAGAACTTTTAAAGGACAATTTGATTTATCATTACCTCCTCACTGGCCTCTGATGTACAAACTAGACTTCGTATGTTCACATATCTAGAGAACATCGGCCGAATGCATGCGGAACATTGCAAAAAACGTGCACGTCATACAAAGAGTTTCGTGACACATTTTTAAACAAATACTGGTCCAAGGAGACACAGGTCAGGATCAAACAGGAAACAATGATGAGCAGAGACTTGGAGAGCTCAGGGTTCCATAGTCCAGTGAAGTATTTCGAAAACTTGACGAAGAAAAATTACTATTTGGACGACCCATGCACACCGGCTGAGCTCATAAGATTGTGTTACACGAAGTTGCCAATTTACTACCAACAAAAGCTCCTCATCCGATGTGGAAATGATGTAGAAGGATTCAAGGGTACCCTAAGAGATTTGGAGTTCGCTTTCAACGAGCAGCAGGCGCGAGAAAACGTAGGCGGAGAGAGATGCAAAGTCAAATGGTTCAAATGGCTCTGAGCACTATGGGACTTAACATCTATGGTCATCAGACCCCTAGAACTTAGTACGCCGGGAATCGAACCCGGGAACCCGGGCATGCAAAGTCAAAGAAGGGAGAACAACGGAGGGAATAATAGAGGCCTTAATTGGCAAAACAATGAAAATGGGCCGCCTCACCAAAACATGGACCATAGATATCGTAGTGGGAAAGCGTACAGTGGAAGAACTATGACAGAGAATATAGGCAAGAAAAGGAACGCAGATTGGAGCCACAAAATTATGGCGCATCATGGGGCGACAACAGAGAAACTCGTCAACGGTCTGACTAAGGATGGGGTGGAAAGAGTAACAACAAGAATCAGGAACAACCAATTGAAATTAGACCACATAACCCTGGGAGACCACGCCAAAATGACATAGAAACTGAACAATGACTAGGCCAGTCGACGGGCACTAGTGAAAACACGCCCGTAAACCTTTTCGGAAATAATAACATAAATATTATAGAATATGAGGGCATGAGGGAGATATTACTTGAAGAAAAGGAAACGTTACCCAAACAGGAAGTCTATCCGGTGGTAAAAGTACAAATTGGAGAAATTATGGGTACTGCTGTAATAGATAGTGGAAGCGAAATCTCAGCTATTTCAGATGGGCTGTTCGCTAAATGCAAGGATTTAGTTAATCCACCTATTCTCACTGTACAAAAAAACATAGGTGCGAGATGCTTTGGTTGGAAATGGTATAGACATATCGCGACAAACACGTCTAGATTTTGAATGCCAAGGACACCATACGACTGCAAATCGGTTCATAATACCGAAACTAACACCTGATATAATGAAGTAAAAATCAGTTTTGCTGAGGAGCCAATAAAAGCTCAAATTCCGGCGAGCTGTTTAAAAATACAATTCATGGACCAACATGTAGTTCAGAGGGAAGAGAGAAAAAAATAATGAGAACAGAGCAGAGTTCAAGTCAGAACCTGAGCAGATTAATGAAATTAACAGTAAGATTGATTCGAAACAAGAGAATCTGGAAAACTTAGATAATATGGACAGGCAATGGTTGGGGCCTGCACTCAAAAATAACGCAGAGATCTTGTTACCTAAAACCGGATGCATTAAGGGGTATCAATATAAATCTGAGGTAAAGAAACATAGATCATTTAGGGTATCTCCATATGCCATCTGGTGGTCATACCGGGAAAGAGTTCTTGGTGAACTACGAAGAATGGAGGACGAAGGTGTAATTGAGGCCGAGAGATCTGACAAAGGGAAGCCACAACGTTTGGAACGCGGTTTGATTGAAAACTTCGTACACTCGTAGTACTCCATGAGGACAACAAAATGTGTAAGCATTAGCGCGTACTTCTCAAGCGTTATTGAGAAAATCGCAAGATAATTTCGGTCGTCAAATATATATCTGTGAGTGGCAATTTTTACCATGAAGCGGGGGCAGCCGAGTGGCCACCAGCCAATGGACATTATAGAATAAAATGAATTTAAAAAAAATTGGTTGGCGTTCAAGCCCCGCAATCGCTGGATCGAGTCCCGTTCGTCAGTTTTTTTTTTTTTATTTTATTTTCAACACAGTCATTTTCTATACTAATTATATTACAATTGATATAATGGGAAAATACGTGTAATCGGATGAACTTTCAATAAATTTACAATGTTATTTGGCATTCTACAAATTTTTACTGTCAAAAATAATATAATATTCATAACTATCGACTAGTAAACGACCAAAAGCATAAAGTGATACTGAAAATGTATGCTTGTCCGTGTCTTCAAAATTGTTCGTATTTAATCGAAAGAGAATGAGAAACAGCTTCTCGGAAGATGCTATTAAAATACACTCGATACTGCATAACCAATTATCAGCGCCGATTTTTAAGGAGGTCTGAAAGAGAGGTTTTTGAAAATGTTAACGAGGTTTGTTTTTCCACGGAAAACCGCAAAAGACCTTGCGTATGCGGCAACATAGCATTTATTCAACGCAGTTGATGCCGTTTAATTTTATGTTTTCCATGTTTTTACGAAAAATATCATTCTGCAACTTGTACTCGTAATCTCGAAAGCGACGATTAATTGTACATCTTTCGAAAGAAGTCTGGGCCGGTCAAAACTTGCAGCAAACAAGTAGCTTCGTGCTCCTTCCAGGTATAAGGGATTTCTCAAATCACGGAGAAGCATAGATTTTCAGTATCACTTTGTGCGTTTGGTTGTTTACTAGTCGATAGTTATGAATATTATATTATTTGTGATAATAAAAATTAGTATACTGCCAAATAACATTGTAAATTTAATAAAAGTTCATCCGATTACACGTATTGTTCCCATTATATCAGTTGTAATATTAATAGTAAAGAAAATGACTGTGTTGAAAATTAAAAAAAAAACAGGCGAACGGGACTCGATCCAGTGATTACGGTGCTTGAACGCTAACCATTTTTTTTAATCTAATTTTGTTCGTTGTAGTTTGTTCCATGTGTTCGGGGCGGACGTCCTATGACGTCCGTTTAAGTTCTTCGTTCATCCGTTCACTCAGGTTTTTTTATTGCAGAGGGCAGCTAACCCTCTGACTGAGCACCCTGAGCTACTGTGCCGGTGGCCACTCGGCTGCCGCCGCTTCCTGGTAAAAACGGTCACGCACAGGTGTATATTTGACGACCGAAATTATCTTACGATTTTCTCAATAACGCTTGAGAAGCACGCACTACTGCTTAAGCATTTTGTTGGCATCATGGGGTACTACGAGTTTGCAGTAAATTCGCATTCCAAAAGTCGTGGCCTCCTCTTGTGAGTATAATAGGCCACTACGCTTAGTAGACAAAAATGACAGAGGAATTCGATTAGTGTGCGGGGTCGGTGTGTCAAACCCAGGACTCCAGATGGCAGAGCTGAAGCCGGGAGCCAACGAGTCGGCCACCACTCTCCCGGTCGCCGCCCGCCGATGCGTTGCGACTTGCGCCTCACTGCTGCCTGCAATTCCGGAGACTGCTACAGTCCCTGGTACTCGCCGCCCTCCACCCCATTTGGCCTGCTCTGTCTGAACATGGGACGAAGGTGGACGTACTGGTCACCCATGGCCCTCGGGCCGCCGCTGCTCCCAGGACGGGACCGGACTAGAACCCGAGCCCTCCTGGACGCTGTGCCGCAACTTGTCGCTAGTGGTGCTTGCCAGATGGCAACACCCACCACCGTCTCTGGCGCTGCCGCAACGCTGCTTCACCTCCCTCAGAATATGCCTCGCCCAGACCCCAGTACGCCAGGTGGGAGGCAAACGTGGCCCGTAGAGTGGAGTCGAGCCCCTCCCGGACCCACTGCAGACCGCAGTCACTGCCCTCCTTCAGGCAGACTGTGCAATCTCCAAGTTCCATTCTGCTGTTCCGTCCCACCCCGGTGTTCTGTCCCCAAAGGCAGAATATAACCCGAACAATTACATAGAAACAAAGTACAAATTTATGCATAATACTTATAACCTTGCTACCAGACTGGCCCTATAACTGTAGACCAGCACATGTCCGTCACAACGCTCGACTGACCTGGCACACTCTGTCAAGCTAAAATTGCATGTCTATTTACATAGGTTTCACCCTCTCTTCTGACTTAGTGTCAAAGAGAGACAGAAACTATGGCAGGGATAAATTTCCAAACCTGAGCCATTTACAAATCGCCACTCTTGGCTCTGGCCTAATGCACCGCCTCATTCATCACAATAACTTAAAGCAACGCTTGAGTTTCCTGCCTCGTTGTTGCTCCACTCAAAACAAATCGTTCGTGCAATGCCGCCGTCGAAGCTCCGCGCCCGCGAGTGTCATGTTTACCTTGCCTGGCCTGCTGGCTGTCGTCTGTTACCACACTGTGCCAGCGGCCCCAGACTTCATCGCCCAACCGCGCCTTCATTTATCAGGGGTTTTAGCAAAATACTGAGTGAAGAATTAAAAGACAATATATTGATAGCAGAAAATACCTGGGAGAGACATAACAAACTCTTAGAGGAGGTGTTAAGCAGTTTATAAAGGTATGTGGTGACTGCAAATATTGATAAGTCTTGTTTTGGGAACAGTAGGGTTAGCTCTCTGGGACATGTGATAACAGGAGAAGGGATTAGTCCCAACCCAGACAGAATGGTAGAAATTGCATAGTTTGCCACTCCTACAACCAGAAGACAACTGAGAGGGTTTCTAGAGATAATAAGTTTTTATAAAAAGATTATTTATGTAGAAGCGTTGATTAGTCCCCGACTATGCCCACTGACAGGAAAACCCTCACCTAATGAACTATTTTGAACTAGCGTTGGGTAATTCTTATTGTATTATCTCGTCCAGTACAAACTAATATTACCTTCAATTGTCTGTACAAGTGAACTAATAAGAGTACAAGGGTAGAGGAACAATTGAATCATTATATGTTCTCCTACAGTCATTCTGCGTTCATTCGTGGGCTTACTGCTATAAATTTATTTACTACATTTTTATTATTTAATCTGTCTGCTCCTTATGTTTGGAACAATTTCCTTTTAGACATGACAATTGGAATATATAATAACACGCAAAATAACCCATGTTATCAATAGAAATTTAGCTAACATTACAAAAATTCTTTAAGCTCTTTAAAAAATGGCAGTTCCCATCTTTCTTTAGACTTAAGGCCCATGCTCTCTGTCATTCATCCACCCTTAAGACAGATACCTTTTCAAGGTGGTCGTCCAATAAATTACATGTGCTTCGTTTATCTATTAATTTGCAAAACAAGTAGTTACATCAATTATTCTAGAGGTTATCTATTGGTCATTATATACAATTTTACAAAGTTCTGTGAAACATCATGCGTAGATTTTACATGGTCATATTTATGCTCTTGGCTTGCATTAAAGAAAATCATTTCACAAACTGATTGTCCAAGTCAAGTCTTACCCTAACGTGTATACTCTTTAAACATTTCACAAATCTTATGCTCTAAAGCGTCCTTTGACAGAATTCATTTACATATACTGTGACAACTAATTTTTGTAATAAGAGTTCGGATCGACCACCAATTTTAACTAATGTTCTTGTTCACAGTGTGTAAAAATGTAATTCATTAAAACTTTAAAATCCATAGCATCATTATCAAAGATAAAGACAAACAATAATTGTACATGAATAAATACACAAATATTTTCTTAAGACTACCCTGAAAAATAAGTACAAGATATTTACAAAAATGATAAATATATCAGAAACTGTTAGTTTGTGGGTGTAACTGTTCAGTATTCATCAAATTATAGAGCTTTTTTTTATCAAGAGTCACACACTGATTCGGATTTCACAACACACTTTCATCTTCATTTGTGTGTTTTTTTTTTTTTTTTTTTTTTTTTTTGTAAAGTTTAGGAAGTGAAGATTGGTTCAACAACTGTTTGAGATCGGTTATGGTGGCTTTTCAAGTCCGTCTTTGGAGTCTCAGCCCATTGTTGATTCTGTCAGGTTACAACTCTCTCGCAGAGTTGATGATGTGGAAGATCCTTGGAATGTACAGCAAGGTAAGTGGGTGTATGTGTTGATACAGCCAAGTTTTCGTCGAATTTGCACAAAATATGACAGAGGTACAGTCAGGTAGGATCTTTATAGGTCACCTAAAATTCTTCTGCGTTGGCTAAGAGAAGTGTAATGGTAGCTAGTCTTCAGTTCGTCATGCTTCTTCTTTTTACTATGTTTGTGATCCTATGTTTCTGTTCTTCGTGTCACTTCTTTCTCTTGATATAAATATTGTGTTTTGGATAAGGATCTCGGTAACTGTGGACAGATAGGTTATCTGTTTGGTGACATCATACAAGCAACTTGAGTCGTTGTGTGTGACTCAGATTGGCCGGCAGCGGTGGTCTAGCGGTTCTAGGCGCTCAGTCCGGAACCGCGCGACTGCTACAGTCGCAGGTTCGTATCCTGCCTCGGGCATGGATGTGTCTGATGTCCTTAGGTTAGCTAGGTTTAAGTAGTTCTAAGTTCTAGGGGACTGATGACCACAGATGTTAAGTCCCATAGTGTTCAGAGCCATTTGAAGCATTTGTGACTCAGATTCCTCAGAAGTCAGTGCCAGTTTACTGACTGTTTCAGATTATGTTCATTAGTGTCTGTCTGGCAGAGAACAGCGGAAGGAAAAGCAAATAGAGTTCACAGTTCCATACAGCTATTAGCAGTTGCTGTAGGATTAACTGATTGTATCGTGTGTGCAATTTGTTTATCTCGTCTCCATTGTGTAGTACAACAGTGGAGACAAGTCATTAGTGGCCATTTAAACACCCATCTTGACCCAACCCAGCAGGTCAGCCACGGACTGCCGCATACGATTTGCTCAGTCATCGCCTGCCGCCCGAGGTCTTCAGGTAGTCGCATCTGAATAGGCGTGCTGTTTGCCCACGTCCACAACATAGCTTCGGCTTATCGATGTTGTCCCTTGCGTCCGGTTTACTCTGGAGTTGTGCTATTAGCCTCCACGTCCATCCACACATCACATTGTTGTTTCCAGTGTGCTTCGCAAAAGTTTCTTTCTGTGAAACCTGTATCCACTATTATATAAAATTAGTTTACGATTTTCACAAATACTATACAATACATAACACAAAATCATTGACTTGTTTCTGTTACGAAACATAATTCTTTTGTAAGATGCACTCACCAGTGAGGTCATTTATCTTTACATTTATTATTGTTCTAGTTGTACAATCACCCAAGATGTTCACTTATTTACTCTTATTATCCTGATCAAAATTTCATGTACAAGATTAATGTTAATTATAAAAAAACATATTCCTCAACCTATGTAACTTAATTGTTAAATATCTGGTGGCACCTGTATACCTATGAAAGAATACAGATCCCAATGTTAATAATTGTAAATACTACTTGTTAAACTACTTATTAAACTACTGACCAGTAGGATGTTTATACTAGTCTAACTACAATACTGTTCAAAGTACTATACTGTCATTGGTTTTCACAAGATTGTCCAGTCTCATGGCTCTTGGTTTTGTCGTGGATGTCATTGTGAACATCTGTGAACAATAAAGTGCACAAAATATACACAAATGAATGATTAGCCAGGCCTCTTCCTCATTTAATGCTTCGGCGTGCTCCTGTGGACAATCATAAACTACATAGCAAGTATAGTACAAAATTACTGATACTTTCTTTAATCATACTGTCATGTACTTCTTTCAGGTTTTACTCAGTAACACCTTCTCTGTCACTGACCTTTTTCGAGAGCTGCTGCTATTACCTTTACCTGTCATTAACTCTTCCTTTTATGTTGATAAAGTTACATCTTATTTTATTAGTGGTTCTGCAAATATAAATATTTTAGTGCGTGTTATAAAATCACTGCTCAGCAACAGAACTGCCATGCCCTTATGTATTACCAACAATGTCATGTGCTTAGAACGTATAGCATTTCTTACGTTCCTTTATTAATTTTTACGTGTCTGTATCCCCTTATTACTTCTATTTCAAGTGGCTTGCGGAGTATGGATGTAGATGTAGATGTAGATATGTAAAACAGATACTTAATTTATGAAGTAGTTCTAAAATCTTTTGAAAATGCAGACATTCCTTGCAGATGTTTTTCACATCAATTGGGTAACAAATTTATCTATTCAGCCATCCTTACAACATTGTGTCAGTACCATACATTTATCATTTTTACTTTATTCCTTCATGAACAGATAGCACATCTTAAACTCTGGACACCTTTTAAATTGAATGCTCAGCTAGCTGTGCACATACTTATAGCCTACACAAAGAAACATACCTTACTTTCCTCACTCTTATAATCCTGCCCTTTTATGCACTATAGGACTCTTTTTAACATGATAATAGCACAGAAAATATTGATAAACCTATATATTCCTTCATTGCAATAACTTAACTTAATTGCTAACTATATACAATATACTTTAATTTCGCACATAAAAGCTCACATTAATTCTTCCTCCTTATTCTATAAATGGCTTGAGATGGCTCTTATGACGAAGTCCCAAAGATTTTCATGATGTCACAGACTAAGGGCCCTAAAATGGAACTTTGTGGGACCCCACATGTAATTAGTTCCCAGGCATCATCCAACTGGGAACTAATTACATGTGGGGTCCCACAAGGTTCCATTTTAGGGCCCTCACTTTTTCTTGTGTATATCAATGACCTTTCATCAGTAACATTACCAGATGCCAAGTTTGTTTTGTTTACTGATGATACAAACATTTGAATAAATAGCAAATCAAGTGTAGTCCTAGAAAGATCGGCTTGTAACATATTTGTGGACATTAATCACTGGTTCCTAGCCAATGCCTTGTCATACTATATGCCTTTCAGAACTTGTAAGGGGTGTCCCACGAATATATGCCTAACATAAGATGACAAGCAGATAGAAGAAGTGGACAGTGTTGAATTCTTGGGATTACAGTTTGATAATAAATTCAACTGGGAGGAGCACACCACAGAACTGCTGAAACATCTTAACAAATCTCTATTTGCAACGGGAATTTTGTCATAGGGCATACAAAAGTGAAAAAGCTGGCATACTATGATTACTTTCTTTCTATAATGTCATGCGGGATTATTTTTTGGGGTAATTCATCAAGCCAAGCTAAAGTTTTCCGGGCACAAAAACGTGCAGTAAGATTTATATGTGGTGTCAACTCAAGAACATCCAATTCTTTATGAAGTTAGATTAGATTTCATTTTATTATTTTTAATTATTTTGATTGGTAGTTTTAACATGTTTGATTTTATAAATTATCAGCTTTATTGTTAATTTATTATTATTTCTTTCCCTTTAGCTTTAGCTTGTTTTGCTTCATGTTTAGCTGAAACTAATCGTACTCTTTTTGATTTTGCTTAAGGTGAGTCTGAGTTAGTTTCAGGTTTTAATATTGAATATGGTGCGGATTTTTAGAGTTGTCACTTAAAAAAATCTGAGGCATTGCTCTTCAGCACGCCCTTCCATATTACAACATGGCAGAAGGTAGCACATATGGATTTCCTATCCAACGGTTTTCTGGGATAACAAAAATTTAATTTTAGTCCACCCTAAAATTATAGATGCGGAGGTAACTCTGTGTGCTACATTTTGCCGACGAAACAGTTGAACCGATTTTAATGGAACATTCTTTTAAGTTAGTGAATATAAACTGAGTTAGAAATTATTAATTTTTTTCTATAATGTACATGTCGTATAATGCTTAGTTACTTGAATAGCACGATGCATAGATGGCCGCTCTTGGCCATATCCCTCTGCGCGCTCCGCTGGGCAGTGACATTGCGGTTGGCGCGACATCGCGTGTTGAGGCAGTTCTGGGAAGGGAAAGTGGGCACTCATCACGTATTATGCTTAACCGAACGCAGAAACATGTGAGGGTAGTTAACGTTATTACACACACAAAGCTTACAAAATTAGCGCCTCATCGATCTGTAAATTAATTATTTCCTTTTTTCCTCAGTTTAGCACTATTTAATAATTTTCGCAATTCCACACTTTATTTTAATGTCCATCTTGATTCCTTGTAAAAGGCATACATTATCTAGTAGGTAATAAATATTTTGTAATTAATAGTAATTTATCTAATTTATTTTTGATTATATGGTTGTAAATTAAGCAGTTGCTTAGCGGTTTGTTACCTTTTTCTTCGTTATCCTTTTCTCTATGAATATTTTTCCCGTGTTTTTATAAGTAACTATTGATAAAGGAAGTAAGCAAAGTTGCTCTTCTTATCATTTCACAAAGATACTGTTAAATTGAGTAGTGGTTCAGCCTTAATTGTCCCTTTGGTTCTTTAACAACCTTTTGCTATTTTTTAGCTTCTAAAATGTTTTCAGTCTTCCTAAAATTACTTTTCAATCTATTTTTTAACTTGGATAGTTGTACTATGTTTTCGAGTATTACTTTTTTTAAAAGTGGTACATTTGAATGGAATGCTGACAATGCTTGTATGCATGTGGGCCGGCCGTGGTGGTCTAGCGGTTCTAGGCGCTCAGTCCGGAACCGCGCGACTGCTACGGTCGCAGGTTCGAATCCTGCCTCCGGCATGGATGTGTGTGATGTCCTTAGGTTAGTTAGGTTTAAGTAGTTCTAAGTTATAGGGGACTGATGGCCACGGATGTTAAGTCCCATAGTGCTCAGAGCCATTTGAACCATTTTTTATGCATGTGGGGGACTGGGAGTGCTGATAGATTACTACTCATTGTGACAAAAATACTGATAAGCAAGTGCAGATGCAGGAACCTACTAAAAACTAAACTGAACTCCTCCCGACTGGCCCCTGTGTCATCCTCAGCCCACAGACGTCACTGGATGCGGATATGGAGCGACATGTGGTCAGCACACCGCTCTCCTGCCCGTATGTCACTTTACAAGACCGTAGCCGCTGCTTCTCAGTCCAGAGCGAAGTGCACCCGGCTTGCCAACAGCGCTGAGCAGACCGGATGGTGACCCATCCAAGTGATAACGCAGCCCGGCAGCGCTTACCTTCGCTAATCTGACGGGATCCGGTGTTACCTCTGCGTCAGGGCCGTTGGCCAGGAAACTACTAACATCTCATACAATTATTGACCGAATTTAAAATTTAAAATACTGTTATAATCTATTCGTGAAGAAGTATAATCTTACGTTGAAGGTTGAGGCAGTGAGTCAAGTGTTCACGTGACAATGTGAAGGACTATACGCCGTGAAGCTGTTTAATTCACAGCGCCCAAATTACACAGTCTACATCCATGCAGTATTTTAAACTGACACCACTTAGCACCCACCGACAAATTTTGCAGTTATTTCAACGCTCTTAAATCTTTTTCTCGCGGATGAACCCCACAAAATAACGAAGAGAAGAATACTTTACGCTGTTCACGCACTAAGACTTCAGTATAAGGCAAGACGTATTAGTTTTTTACTTGTTTTCTACTAACTCTATTCGCAACAAACTGTGCAGACACTATATCCATATACCACTGAATGACTGCAGACTTACAATGTCGTACGACACAGAGATAACGTGATGTGACGTATTTTCTTAAAACGTTGCACAAACAACTAGTTCAAAGTCATCCAGCGTTTGATAATGAGAGCACTAAGCGATTTCTGGCAGGCTTTAAACATGTTGTTTTGAAAGTCGCAGTTCGATTCTTTACAGAATCGGGGTGGAGGGGGTGGCCTGATTAATACTAAATATCAATTAATGATGCACCAAAGCAAGAAACAGAGGGACTCGAGAATGAAGGTTCAGCCGCTCTGCTGGTTCTTCTATATTGAGAGAAACAGGTCATTAAAACTGGCTACATTTCATTAAGAGCTGTGGTAAGTGGAAGGCAAGCCGTCGAACCTGTGGTATCTGAAACTAATCAGGCTTTCACGGCACAACATTAAGGGTAACTTCTACAGCCGACTATTGGTGTTAGGAGCCTCTGTAAAACGAAGATCTCGACAAATAAAAATAGTCCTCCGGTCCCTTGACAAAAATTCGATAAATTGAAGAAATTAAATGTGTTTTGGTACACTCGACAAACTGAAGATACGCAATCACTATAATTCGAGTGTAGTAGCTATCTGCCAGTCGGTAGTTCGAATTTGTCGTCTACATTTCAGTACTTCTTTCATCGTTCAACTGTCCACGATAATTTCATTTCTTAAACAACGGTTAATCCAATACAGCACGTAAATGAGTTATAAAAACGGCTTCAAAGAAGTACATGAGTCCCCCCCCCCTCCCCCGCGCAGAGAAGTAACTTCTACAGCCGACTATTGGTGTTAGGAGCCACTGTAAAACGAAGATCTCAACAAATAAAAATAGTCCTCCGGTCCCTTGACAAAAATTCGATAAATTGAAGAAATTAAATGTGTTTTGGTACACTCGACAAACTGAAGATACGCAATCACTATAACTCGAGTGTAGTAGCTATCTGCCAGTCGGTAGTTCGAATTTGTCGTCTACATTTCAGTACTTCTTTCATCGTTCAACTGTCCACGATAATTTCATTTCTTAATCCAATGCAGCACGTAAATGAGTTATAAAAACGGCTTCAAAGAAGTACGTGAGTTCCCCCCCCCCTCCCCCGCGCAGAGAATAGCAGATTATTGGGCCGTGTAATATCAAATAAAATCAAGGATTTAGATAAAATTTACTGGATTGCGTCATCAAAGTAGCCGATTAACCTGAAGCAGAATGGTACGATTGTTGAAATAGTGCTTGCAAGGTGAGTTGCCAGGTGCTGAAGAATAATCACTGAAATGACTTAGTCTGTGAACATGGGAAAACATGCCTGTATGGCGTTAAAAGCGATTTGTTGTTAGTCTCGACGTTGGAGTGTTTATCACTAATGAAGAGATAAAAAGAAATAATATCATTTAAGGTGACTGCGGTGAAAACTATTGATGGCGCAGTTTGTTCAGCGCGGAAAAATGAATTAGAAAGCCTACTTCAAAATACGATTCCCTCGATTTTGTTCAGTACTGAGAAAACGGGAATTTTTCGAAGTTTCTCTCGTGACCGCAAATTAGCTGTTATAGATGAAAAACGTTGTAGTGGAAACAAAGCAAAGAAACACTATCTCTGTCGTTTAGAGAGAACATGGGTGATTCTCAGAAACTAAAACTTCTTATGGTAGCTAAAGCTAATAACCTTCAAGGGTATCAGAGCATTTCATGTATCTTGGCGCTACAACAAAAAGGTATGGATATCGACAGACTAGTCCAATGGATCGCTGCTGAGACTGGAGAAATACCTGAAAAAAAGAAGCCAGATTCGTTCCGTTTCTTTACATTTCCGTAATTCACCTCTGGATAAAGTGAGACTTCATTTGCTTCTTCCAAGCACCTCTTAGAAATTGTAGCCGTTTGGCCATGGAATATTTCATGATGTTATAACTTTGTACGGCAAAGAATTTGTGATGACGGTGTTGGATAATACTGCAGATGGTCACAGGCCCTACATAATGGTTTTGACAGCGACAACCATGGCTGATAAAGAAACGAAGAATGTCACACCGGCGACAGTTTCAAGAAATACAGTTTCATGGCGCTACAGAATCAACTGAAACTGAAGGAGAAGGAGAAATACGATACATGAGGACTTCTTCCTGACTGAGAAAATAATGTCGCATTTGATGACCTCGTACAGTTAAATAATCCTGTCGAAGTGTGCTATGCCTTTACTGACGGTGAAATTTTCCCTGTCGCAGGACATAAGAATAATGACGCAATGACAGGAGAAGCAGAGTCGACTCCACTTGCGAATACAAAAGAGGCAAAGTCGTCACTCTTAACTCAGTTTCTGTAGTGAATACTCAACGTCCACTCTTTCTTGATTATTCTTTGATCATTGAAACTTTCGTTAAATCGAGCTCTCAACTATCCTTTTCTTGGGGTGCCATGTACTTCGAATTTTTTATATTCGATTTGAGAAATAGCCCTCGATACCACCTCTGAGAAAGTTGATGGACATTAACTCTTTAAATCAGTGACGGAAGTGATCGAAATACTTCCTGAAATTATGTAACCACACTGATGGAAAAAAGCAACACCAAAAATAATTGATTGATTGGTTGATTGATTTGGGGGAGGGGATCAAACAGCGAGGTCATCGATCTCGTCGGATTAGGGAAGGATGGGGGAGGAAGTCGACCGCGCCCTTTCAAAGGAACCATCCCGGCATTCGCCTGAAGTGATTTTGGGAAATCACGGAAAACCGAAATCAAAATGGCCGCACGCAGGTCTAAACCGTCGTCCTCCCGAATGCGAGTCAGTGTGCTAACCACTGCGCCGCCTCACTCGATCAAAAATAATTAATCTAGAGTACTAATATTTCGGGGATAAATTTGTCTAGGTAACATATTTATGTGATAAACATAGCTAGATCACAGTTTAATGTAAGCGCGAAATAAACCGTTGCAAATGTCAATGCTGGCACATTAATAACCGTTGTGAACGCCAGATAGTTAAATGCCAGCATGCAGACTTGCATGCAAAGTGTTGTGCCGGATTCAGTTTGTGGGATGGCGTTCCATGCCTGTTGTACATGATCGGTCAATACAGGACGGTTAATGCCGTTCGTGGATGACTCTGGAGTTGTCGTCCGATGATGTCCCATATGTGGTCGATTGGAGGCAGTTCTGGTGATCGATCAGACACTTTGTAGACCATGTGGGGTCACACAGCGGTATGTGGGCGGTCGTTATCCTATTGGAAAACACCCAGTGACATGTTGTTCATGAATGGTGGCACAACCAGGTGAATCACCAGACTGACATCAAATTTGTATTCAGGGTGCATGGGATAACCATGAGAGTGCTCCTGCTGTCACACGAAAACGCACCCCAGACCGTGACTCCAGGTGTAGGTCCAATGCGTCTAGCACGCATATAGGTTCGTTTCTGGTCCTCAACTGGCCTCCTTCTAACCAACACACGCCCGACGTTGGCACCGAGACAGATCCACCTTTCACAAGAAATCACAAGAGACCTCCATCCTACCCTCGAGTGAGTTCTCACTTGACACCACTGAAGTCGCAATTGGCTGTGGTTTGAGTCACTGGAATATATGCTACAGGATGTTTGTCTCAGAGTGCCCTTGAAGAAACCGACTTGAAACAGTTCGTTGTGTCACTGTGGTACCAACTACTGCTGAAATTGTTGCTGCAGATGTAGTACGATCCGCCAGAGCCACACTGGATGGTCGTTCCTCTTCTTACGAGATTACGTTCTAGTGGCCACTACTGCCAGCAAGCAGATGCAGTGTCTAAATTCCTGCTGTTCTTCTGCAGTATCTCAGAACGAATATCCAGCTTCTCGTAGCCCTATTACACGACCTCGTTCAAAGTCAGTGAGATGTTGATAATGGTGTCTTTGTCGCCTCAAATACAAATGGTTCAAATGGCTCTGAGCACTATGGGACTTAACATCTGAGGTCATCAGTCCCCTAGAACTTAGAACGACTTAAACCTAACTAACGTAAGGACATCACACACATCCATGCCCAAGGCAGGATTCGAACCTATGACCGTAGCGGTCGCCGGGTTCCAGACTGAAGCGCCTAGAACCGCTCGGCCACACCGGCTGGCGCCTCAAATACATTCTTCACTAAAATCAACTCATGACGTCCAACCTCAAAGATAACCAAATATCATGACCGTTACAGCGTGTATATAAAGCAAACCCATTAGCGCCACTCTTATGCTACTGGAACGAAATTTGAATATACGAGGGTGAGTCAAACGAAAACCTTAAATTAGTAATAACAAATCGAAATTTCGCTTCTTTATCCTGTAAGTTGGTAAGCGTGCTGCAAACAGTGTGCAGAATGGCCTGTAGGTGGCAGCTTAATGCAGATGCACACATACCGTCGCAGTATCAGTATAAAGATGGCCGCCCCACTTGCGATTTGCACCATGGAAGAACAGCGTTCTGTTATTCGGTTTTTGCGTAGTGAAGGTGTGAAACCTATTCTAATTCATCGATGAATGAAGGTTCAGTACGGTGATGCATGTTTGTCACAGCAGCAAGTCTACTAATGGAGTAGGAAGTTCGCAAATGGTTTGACTTCAGTGTGAGATGGTCCTCGTCCAGGTCAGGCACAACGAGTTGTGAATCCACAGAACATAGCAGCAGTTGAAGCCATAGTGAAGGAAAACCGCCGAGTGACACTGAATGACATTGCACCACGATTATAGATTAGTCATGGGTCAGTACACCATATTGTGCATGATGTGCTCCAGTTTCACAAAGTGTCTGCAAGATGGGTCCTGAAATGAGAGAACGAGGTGTTGTTTGTTGTGAAGAACTTCTTCGGTACTTTGAACGAGAAGGTGTTGGCTTCCTTGCTAGAATTGTTACTGGGGACGAAATATGGGTTCACTTCCACCAACCGGAAACGAAGAGAGCGCAATGAATGGCGCCATTCCTCATCACCAAAACCAAAGAAGTTTCGAACATAACTATCTGCAGGGAAGGTTACGCTGACTCTTTTGGGACCAAAAAGGCGTCATTTTGGAGCATTACAAGCCTAGAGGGACCACTGTCACCAGTTCATCATACACAGATCTAAAATGTCATCTGTGGCCTACAATCAAATCAAAGCGACGTGGATTGCTGTCAGTGGGTGTCATTTTGCGACATGATAATGCAATGCCCCACACTACCCATACAACAGTTGCAACAATCACAGACCTGCATTTTGAGTGTCTTCTCCATCCAAAATACTCACCAGACCTTGCCCCCAGTGATTTCCATATGTTTGGATCACTCAAAGATGCAATGGGAAGAAAGAAGTTCCGTTCTGATGATGAGGTACGCCACGCGGTGCATGATTTATTACATTTTAGTAAATATAACTACACATTGATCTTGCCAAAAGCCGAGAAGCGATTCTTCTTAGTGTTTTAGTCTCTGGGGCATTCTGGGATGCTCTCTGGGTGATTCTGGGATGTCTTCTGGGTACCTCTGGGACTCTCTCTGGGTGACTCTGTGATGTCTTCTGGGTACCTCTTGGACGCCCTTTGGGTGACTCTGGGATGTCTTCTGTATATCTCTGGTACGCTATATTTCTGATCTGTTTGTACTATCTCGTGAGATTTTTTTTTAAAAGCTCAAACATTCTGATCTGTTCGTTCTATCTCGTGAGATTTTTTTTTAAAAAAAGACAAAAAATACTAATTCAGATACTGAAGCACCTATATCTTCTATGGGTTGCAGGGGTTCCGACCCCTGGGGAGGTGGGTGGGTGTTTATGCATGGCTGTCTTCATTTACACGCATGAGCTACGCAAGGTGGGTGACCTTGAACGAGCTTTGCCCGGCTGCCGCCAGAGCTGGAGGATCGCGCTCTAGTTTTAACAGAGCGCGATCCGCTGGAAAAAATACTTCCGGCGCGGCAACGCCCATCCGGTCGGGCGCTGATTGGCTGGCTGGGCGCTTATCAGTAGTGACGTAGCGCGCAGCTCTTATCAGTAACGACTACCGCGTGCTGGCTGTTACTGAGGCCGCTGTATCTCTGACTGTTCACGAAGCAACAGCATGTTACAGACAGGCATGCTTCACTTTAATTGAAGATACAGAAGCATGTTTATACAGTTTTACATATTTTTTATGTTAGGTTAGGCTGCGGGAGTTACGACTCCCGGGGAGGTGGGTGGGTAATTATTTTTACCGATGATTTATTACATTTTAGTAAATGTAACTACACATTGATCTTGCCAAAAGCCGAGAAGCGATTCTTCTTAGTGTTTTAGTCTCTGGGGCACTCTGGGATGCTCTCTGGGTGACTCTGGGATGTCTTCTGGGTACCTCTGGGACTCTCTCTGGGTGACTCTGTGATGTCTTCTGGGTACCTCTTGGACGCCCTTTGGGTGACTCTGCGATGTCTTCTGTATATCTCTGGTATGCAATATTTCTGATCTGTTTGTTCTATCTCGTGAGATTTTTTTAAAAAAGCTAAAAAGAATTTTTTTCTAAAGGAATTTATGCACTTTGTATGCGCTGGAGGACTTGCATCGAGTGTGGGGGAGAATATGTTGAAAAGTGATACAGCTTTTTACCACTTCTGCCCAATAAATAATATTTAAAAAAATATTTAGGGTTTTCATTTGACTCACCCTCTTACATCATCTTTGAGATGTAGAAAAACACCTACCACCTTACGTTTATGCCGCACAACTCTTTCTTGGTGCTGAGATCTTTTTTTCATTAGTGTAATTATCTAAAATTTGTGAAGGCTCGGCTTCAGATCAGCGCTCTGGCAAAGGCGTAGAGAATGCAGAGCATTGGCGTAACTGCAAATTTCCACAACGTACGCCGGTTTTCGTCTTGAGACTGTAGACGTGAGGAGTCTCACTTCTGAGCTTCACTGGGCTAACATCGGACGTTTATCTCTGGTCGCAGGCACGACACGCAACGCCCGCCGCAGCCACTCAGCCGCCCTAGGGAACCGCTAGTCGACTCACGCACGCGGTTTAGCTGCCGCGCCAGCAGCGCATTAATCGCCCGGTAAACTGCTGACGCTGCAGCACCCCCATCAAAGCCTGGCTGTAAATGTCCCGTTTATCCCTCAGAAACGACAAGTAAAGGTCATGGTAACAGCTCTGAGAGTTTCTTATTGATAATAGGTACATTACAGTGGTCGTGACACACTATGGTGCCAAGAATGGCTTTAGTTTTGGAGTTATTTTGTTCGTCCAGCCAAAAGAAAGAAAACATACAGATGAATCTGAAAATAAAAATTATACATCTACTCGTATGCAGCATGAAAGCAGAACTGAATCATTATAAAGTAAACACATGAAACACAGACTGACAATGACACTAGTCTACATCTACACGTACATTGATACTCTGCAAATCACATTTAAGTTCCTGGCAGAGGGTTCATCGAACCACCTTCACAAGTCTCTATTATTCCAATCTCGTATAGCGCGCGGAAAGAATGAACACCTATATCTTTCCGTATGAGCTTTGATTTCCCTTACGTCAGACGTACTTGGGCATCTGCACTGAAGAAGGTGGATCCATTGCCCATCTAGGCATGGTGCCTCTTAGTTCGGAAATTTGTAAGATTGCCTTGAAAATCGTACAGGACCTGTATTTATCCAATCTGCGAGGACTGGTGGTTGTTTTAAATGCCAACGGTTTTCCTACGTCGCATTAGGCATGGTTAAATGCTGAGTTTGTGATGTTTCCGTGTTTTCGTCCGCTCCCAGCATTTTTTTTCTTTTTTTTTAATTTTGCGTGTTCTGTCACACCCTCCTCCTAGTGTAATCACATGACGGCGTATATTACGGATTGATATATGGAGAGATGCTGTATGTCAATATTCGCTATCTCTTCATGTTGTGAAGCCCTACATCTACTTCCCTGCAGTTGGCACAGCTAATACTTTTCCTTATTATTAACATACATTTAACACACTCGACTGTAATTAATTTATAATTCACAAACTAGCTAACTTGAACTTGAAAGAATGTTTCACTACACAGCTGTCACCCGTTTTGGGGCTTTCGCTGAATCTTTCACTACATAAATAGAGCCCAAAGTAGGATGTGGTAAAAATTAGAGCAACATACATAGACGTTACAAGGAATTCCCCATTGGGAATTGCTTGAAGAAGGCTAACAGCCCTATGAATGTAGAGTAAGTCCTTATGAAATTTAAACTGGTTTTTGAAACGTAATACATAAATAAATGGAAGAATTAAAAAAGTATTGGGTAATAGGTTTAACGTCCTCTGTGAGTGCCCTGTACGGAAGAATCATAAAAATGAATACATCAGCAAAAAATCTGGGAGATCTGATGGGACTTAGACAGGTAGATCATGGACGGATGGTACAGGGTAATTATAATGTCTATGAAACATTTGAAAATTGGGTACCGGTAAACAACCAACAACGAGACAACTAACGATACAGTACGGGAAAGACAAACTCAAAGTTTCTTTCCATTGTTTACAAATTTTTATTGTGTACTTACATCTAATCGATAGTGAAATTCTGCCCTACTCGACCCAACATATCAGTAGTGACGGCAAAACCAGCTGCTGCGTTGTGGTGTCGGAAGTGCTCGAGATTTTTTAGTAGAGATGGAACATAAACGCTCTCCTTGAAGTAACTGTAGTTATTGTTGTGGTCTTCAGTCCTGAGACTGTTTGATGCAGCTCTCCATGCTACTGTATCCTGTGCAAGCTTCTCCCAGTACCTACATCCTTCTGAATCTGCTTAGTGTATTCATCTCTTGGTCTCCCTCTACGATTTTTACCGTCCACGCCGCCCTCTAATACTAAATCGGTGATACCTTGATGCCTCAGAACATGTCCTACCAATCAATCCCTTCTTCTAGTCAAGTTGTGCAACAAACGTCTCTTCTCCCCAATTCTATTCAATACCTCCTCATTTGTTATGTGGTCTGCACATCTAATCTTCAGCAGTTTTCTATAGCACCACGGTTCGAAAGCTTCTATTCTCTTCTTGTCTAAGCTATTTATCGCCATGTTTCACTTCCATACGTGGCTACACTCCACACAAATACTTTCAGAAACCACTTCCTGACATTTAAATCTATACTCGATGTTAACAAATTTCTCTTCTTCAGAAACGCTTTCCTTCCCACTGCCACTCTAAATTTTACATCCTCTCTACTTCGACCATCGTGAGTTATTTTGCTCCCCAAATAGCAAAACTCAATTACTATTTTAAGCGTCTCATTTCCTAATCTAATTCGCTAAGTATCACCCGAATTAACTCGAAAAAAGTGGTTCTAATGGCTCTGAGCTCTATGGGACTTAACATCTGAGGTCATCAGTCCCCTAGAACTTAGAAACACTTAAACCTATCAAACCTAAGGACATCCATCACACACATCCACGCCCGAGGCAGGATTCGAAGCTGCCACCGTAGCGGTCACGCGGTTCCACATTGAAGCGCCTAGAACAGCTCGGCCACACAGGCCGACGATTTAATTCGACTACATTCCGTTATCCTCGTTCTGCCTTTGTTGATATCTTATATCTTTCTTTCAAGACACTGTCCATTCCATTCAACTGCTCTTCCAGGTGCTTTGCTGTCTCTGACAGAATTTCAATGTCATCGGCGAACCTCAAAGTTTTTATTTCTTCTCCATAGATTTTATTTCCTACTCCAAATTTTTTTTTGTTTCCTTTACTGCTTGCTCAATATAGAGATTGAATAACATCGTGGATAGGCTATAAACCTGTCTCGCTTCCTTCCCAACCACTGCTTCTCTTTCATGCACCTTAACTCTTTTAACTGCCACCTGGTTTCTGTACAAATTGTAAATAGCCTTTCACTCCCTGTATTTTACCCGTGCCTCCTTCAGAATTTGAAAGAGAGTATCCAGTCAACATTGTCTAAAGTTTTCTCTGTGTCTACAAATGCTGGAAACGTGGGTTTGCCTTTCCTTAATCTATTTTCTAAGACAATTCGTAGGGTAAGTATTGCTTCACGTGTTCCAACATTTCTACGGAATCCAAACTGATCTCCCCCGAGGTTTGCGTCTACCTGATTTTCCATTCGTCTGTAAAGAATTCGTGTTTGTATTTTGCAGCCGTGGCTTATTAAACTGATATTTCGGTAATTTTTACATCTGTCAACAACTGCTTTCTTTGTGACTGGAATTATTATATTCTTTTTGGAGTCTGAGGCTCTTTCGCCTGTCTCATTCATCTTCTTTACCAGATGGTAGAGTTTTATCAGGGCTGGCTCTCCCAAGGATATCAGTAGTTCTAATGGAATGTTGTCTACTCCCGGGGCCTTGTTTCGACTTAGGTCTTTCAGTGCTCTATCAAACTCTTCATGCAGTGTCATATCTCCCATTTCATCTTCATGTACATGCTCTTCGATTTCCATAATATTGTCCTTGTATAGACCCTCTATATACTCCTTCCACCTTTCTGCTTTCCATCCTTTGCTTAGAACTGGGTTTCCATCTGAGCTCTTGATATTCATACAAGCGGCTCTCTTTTCTCCAAAGGTCTCTTTAATTTTCCTGTAGGCAGTATCCATCTTACCCCTGATGATATATGCCTCTACGTCCTTACATTTGACCTCTAGCCATCCCTGCTTAGCCATTTTGCACTTCCTGTCGATCTCATTTTTGAGACGTTTGTATTCCTTTTTGCCTGCTTCATTTACTGCGTTTTTATATTTTCTCCTTTCATCATTGCAATTAAATATTTCTTCTGTTACCCAACGATTTCCACTAGCTCTCGTTTCTTTACCTACTTGATCCTCTGCTGCCTTCACTATTTCACCTCTCAAAGCTACCCATTCTTCATCTACTGTATTTCTTTGCCCCATTCTTGTCAATCGTTCGCTAATGCTGTCCCTGAAACTCTCTACAATCTCTGGTTCTGTCAGTTTATCCAGGTCCCCTCTCCTTAAATTCCCACATTTTTGCAGTCTCTTCAGTTTTAATCTGCAGTTCATAACCAGTAGATTGTTGTCACAGTCCACATCTGCGTCTAGAAATGTCTTACAATTTAAAACCTAGTTCTTAAATCTCTGTCTTAGCATTACATAACCTATCTGAAACCTTCCAGTATCTTCAGGCCTCTTCCATGTATACAACCTTCTTTCATGAATCTTGAACCAAGTTTTAGCTATGATTAAGTTATGCTCTGTGCAAAATTCTACCAGGCTGATTCCTCTTTCATTCTTTACTCTCATTCCATATTCACCTAGTACGTTTCTTTCTCTTCCTTTTCGTACTATCGAATTCCAGTCACCCATGACTATTAAATTTTCGTCTCCCTTCACTCTCTGAATCATTTCTTTTGTTTCATCACACATTTCATCAATCTCTTCGTCATCTGCGGAGCTAGTTGGCATATAAACATGTACTACTGTGGTAGGCGTAGGCTTTGCATCTATCTTGGCCACAATAATGCGTTCACTATGCTGTTTGTAGTAGGTTACCCGCACTCCTGTTTTTTTTTTTATTCGTTATTAAACCTACTCCTGCATTACCCCTATTTGATTTTGTATTTATAACCCTGCATTCACCTGACCAGAAGTCTTGTTCCTCATGTCACAGAACTTCACTAATTCCCACTATATCTAACAATAAACTATCCATTTCCCTTTTTAATTTTCTAACCTACCTGCCCGATTACGGGATCTGACATTGCACGCTCCGATCCGTAGAACGCCAGTTTTCTTTCTCCTGACAACGTCGTCCTCCTGAGTAGTCCCCACCCGGAGATCCGAATGGGGGACTATTTTACCTCCGAAATATTTTACCCAAGAGGACGCCATCTTCATTTAACCATGCAGTAAAGCTGCATGCCCTCGGGAAAAATTACGGCTGTAGTTTCCCTTTGCTTTCAGCTGTTCGCAGTACCAGCACAGCAAGGCCGTTTAGGTTAGTGCTACAAGGCCAGATCAGTCAATCATACAGACTGTTGCCCCTGCAGATACCCCTCCGTTGTTGTTGCACCTACGGTACGGCTATCTGTATCGCTGAGGGACGCAAGCCTCCCCACCAACGGAAAGGTCCATGGTTCATGGGGGTTTTCACTCAAATGATAGAAATGTATTTGGTTTCCGAGATACATCTGATGATGGAATGAGAATCCCGAAAACGATCACATATCTTGTAAGAAAAATCAACACCCATATTGTGCAGCCTCAGGAACTCTGAAATCTGCATCTACAAGACTCTGAGATGGAATCAGCAACGACGACGGTAGAGGGACTAAACTCGGATGCGTATAATATTCACTACTCTTAAGAAATTCCTGGAAGTATGTTCCGTCCTTGCAAACTAAATGAAAGGTGGTTTTCCTCCTTTTATTTACGAAGCATCTTCATTGGCCTGTAATTCATGTTTATTCACATATGTATGTGGAAATTTGTGGTAAGATCTTATGGGACCAAACTACTTAGATCATCGCTCCCTAAGCCTACACACTACTTAATCTAATTTTAACTTACGCTATCAAGTATGTTACTTTGTTACGCCTTCCCTTTTGCTGTTGTCTTTTTTCTTATGTTGGAAACAACTTTCACGGCATAAGTTTCATGACGTTAATTTATCTTTTGGTGTTGTGGTTTCCAACGTTGTTAGTCCACGTATGTTGTCCTGTAGATGTATTATCTCGGTTCCCATTCTCCACAAGTCCGATTTTCGACGTTTTTCACTCACATGTATCACACCACTTCACTTACATTTTTTCTGTGTGTTGAATATGTGTGTGTTTGCCGTTTGTAGTGTTGCCAACTGTTGCTATGTGTTTATCTTCCCTCTTTTGTTTGTGTTGTGTATGTGTGATTTGAAATTTGCTCATTTGTCTATTGTGTGCGTGTGTGCGTGTGTGTGTGTGTGTGTGTGTCGAAAGAGAGGATACAAAATTGTTTCCTGGTACAATACGTTGATGGTGTAATATGTATAGTATATGAACTAACAAAAGAAATAGATACGCTTCACACAGACATAGACAGTGTACATAACAGTAATTAGTTCACATTTCTTGGGTACAACAATAAAAAGAGACAGCAACAACACACAACTGACGCCATCAGAAAGCCAGCATCCACAGACACAATTATACATGCCTTATCCAACCACCCACAAAATAAAAAATTAGCAGCCCTATGACACACGTTAAACAGACTAAAAGTATTCCATTCAGGAAAGGAAACTACGGAAAGGAATTACAAACAACTCTCGCCCACAAACAATCGTTACAACGCCCATCATTGGGCCTTAAGGCGTTTGTGCAGTTTCTAAGTGAAGCTGTTGGTTTCAGCAATTGATGTTCTTGATCTATAATTGTTAACAAGTAACGCTATATGCCAACTGATAAATCTTTCCTAATAATGCTAGGTAATTTAAAATATTTTGATAATTTTGTGTTGGACCCACCGACATGTGGCGATCTTGTTTTATTTTTTTATACCTTTATTTTTTTTAACTTGACAATTTGCGATTGAGCGTTCAAGAATTGTATTTATTGATGATGTGCGCCTTATCTTCAACTGTTATTCAATAGTCACTCGTGCTTGCACTATTATGTTGTGTAATTTTTAATTTTTAATTATTTAATTGTTTTGATAGTAAACTGCTGATCAAGTGCAAATAACTTTGTAACACCAAAACATTACCACCCGCAGCCCAACCAGCTCCCTACCGCTTCAGTGATAGCTTAGCGTTGTTACACTTCAGTGGCAGGGTTCTGAACCTGTGCAGTGACAGAATAAAAATCTTTGCTGCTTCTGTGTATATTGATTTTGGTTTATCAGTGTATGATGGATTGGAGAGGGACCCCGGGAATATCCTGTCTCAACAAAGACTTCGAGTGCGCAGAAACAGAGGACGGCATTTCGTAGACGGGATGATGGTAGTGGGCTGCACTGAACTGCGGTCCTAAAGCTGCGGGCCAGGTAAGTTATGTCCCTTCAGTTTGCGGCATCCTGGTCTGTAAGCCAACACTGAATTGTTGCAGGGCACTGTCCCAATCTGCACTCACGTGTTGAGACTCGAGGTTCAACTCAGTTATTAATGTTAGGGATTCGAAACCCAGGAAGGCAACACTGCAGATCTTCGTTCTTTGGATGAATTACTAGTTTCGGCTAACAATCTAGCCATCTTCAGATCATTTTTGTAATGATACCAACGCTATAGAAGAATGTCTTATGGACTGAAGAGTGTTAGAAGAAACTAGTAAACCATCCAAATAAATAAGATTTCATGTGCGATCCTGACTTCATGAGTTTTCAATCTCCAACATAAAAAAAGTTACAGCAGTTCATGTATATCTTGGCAGACAATGTCAACAAACTTGATTAACTCAATCACTTAGACCACCGAGTACAAGATCTCGTATTAATCAATATTTACCCTAAGCAGAAGGCTGCAATAGAAGAAATGCATAACAAGATCATCCGTTTGGAACTCGAGAGAAACTTGGTCAAATGATAGAACGTGGATGATGTTTCTGAGCTAGGCGAAGAGCAACTAATCGCCAAGTCCATTGGGCAGGGCCAAGGACAAGGGTGGAAGTTGAATAGCTAATTAGCCAAACCTTCTGGCTTATGGTGCAGGGAATCGTGAACTTCTCTATCGACGGTAATTAACAAGTGGTAGATGTGTTATGGTTCACAGAGTGCTTGCAAGACAAAACAGCCATCTTGCACGTTGCCGATTTGGTAATGGCACAAATGGTAGGATAGTTATACCATGATGTAAACATGTAACCGTTTACATCATGGTATACCCTTCCTGCCATTTATGCCTGCTAAGCTTGAAAATGATCTGGTAGCACTGTGGAAAATAAAAGACAGCTCCAGATTGTCACCACGATAAGGAATGCTTCTCTGTGCTCTGTCAAAACATATGTTTTTAACGTTTTCAAATTTTTCCGTGTGTAGACCGTCAAATCCTGCATGTATCCAAGCAAATCTGAACATGTCCTGGGATTTTGGAGAGCGAAATTATGTGTGAGCGCCAGAACTCTGATAATTGTCTGAAAATTAAAATTTAAATTTTTTACTGGAAGGAAGACTTGAACCAAGGACCTCTTGCTCCGCAGCTGCTCACGCTACCACGGGACCACGGCGCTCCTGTGCCCACATTACCCTTGATGCTGCTTATGTTGCCCACGGACTACTCAGTTTGTATATTTTGCTTATATTTTCATAGTTCCACACAACTTCTTCCTGTTTTCTCGATTGATCTGTGTTTAGTTTTTCAAGGCCTATCCACTGTGCCAAATTATAACTAAATCTGAGGGGGGTTCCCTTGTTAGTAGTAATAATGTCACATGAGTTTAGTACGGTGAACTAGAGACTGAGTCTGAGGCGGCGAATCACCTGCAGGGTCATCTGGAGGGGCGGACCCGCTGCCGCTGTTCGACTTGCGCCGCCGTGACGCGCGGACCTGTCCGGCTATCTGCCCGCGGGACCCTACCAGCGGTGGCTTTAATTAAAATTTGCCAACTTCAGAACTGCCAGGAAATTGCGCTAGAGATCCCGCGCGGCGCGGAGCGGCGCCGAACCTCGCCGGTCAAATTGGTATTGTGTCGCGCGTTCGCTGACAATTCGTGAACTTTAATTAAATTTACATACAGTGACTTCGGCACGCGCGGAGTGTCACGCTGCTTGCCGGTGGGACCCCATCGGCCGCTCCTTCCCCACATCGGAAGCGCCCGCGGGCGGCGCCGCATCAGCTGGCGACCACGTGTCGCATCCCTCTGCGTCTGCCCACGTGTCTGAGTCTAGCGGGCGTATGTGCCCTCAGAGTGCTGTGTACCATAAAACAGGGGATAGGCTATCGCTCTATCTCAGGAACAAGCTATTAAAAATTGTAGCTTTAGAACAGACAATGCCATAAACACTGAAAAGCCAAAGAATCTGATACACCTGCCTAATATCGTGTAGGACCCCCGCGAGCAAACACAAGTGCCGCAACACGACGTGACATGGACTCGACTAATTTCTGAAGTAGTGCTGGAGGGAACTGACACCATGAATCCTACAGGGCTGTCCATAAAACCGTAAGAGTACGAGGGGGTGGAGATCTCTTCTGAACAGCACGTTGCAAGGCATCCCAGATATGCTCAATAATGTGCACGTCTGCGGGGTTTGGTGACCAGTGGAAGTGCTTAAATTCAGAGCAGAGGTCCTGGAGCTACCCTGTAGCAATTCTGGACATGTAGGGTATCGCATTGTCCTGCTGGAATTGGCCAAGTTCATCGGAAAGCACAATGGACATGAATGGATGCATGTGATGAGACAGGATGATTACGTACGTGTCGCCGGCCGCGGTGGTCTCGCGGTTCTAGGCGCGCAGTCCGGAACCGTGGGACTGCTACGGTCGCAAGTTCGAATCCTGCCTCGGGCATGGATGTGTGTGATGTCCTTAGGTTAGTTAGGTTTAAGTAGTTCTGAGTTCTAGGGGACTGATAACCACAGCAGTTGAGTCCCATAGTGCTCAGAGCCATTTGAACCATTACGTACGTGTCACCTATCAGAGTCGTATCTAGACGTATCGAGGGTCCCATATCACTCCAGCTGCAAACGCCCCACGAGCTTGAACTTTCCTCCGCTGACATGCAGATTCGTGAGGTGGTTTAAATATCCGTACACATCCGTCCGCTCGACGCAATATGAAACGAAACTCTTCCGACCAGGCAATATATTTTCAGTCACCAACAGTCTAATGCCGGTGCTGACGAGCCCAGGTGAGGCGTAAAGCTTTGTGTCGTGCACTCATCAAGGGTACACAAAAGGGCTTTCGACTCCGAAAGCCCATATCGATGATCTTCCGTTGAATGATTCACACACTGACACTTGTTGATGGCTCAGCATTAAAATCTGCAGAAATTTGTAGAAGGGTTACACATCTGTCACGTTGAACGATTCCCTTCAGTCGTCGTTGGTGCCGCCTTTTTCCGGCCGCAGCGATGTCGGAGATTTGATGTTTTACCGGATACAAGATATTGACAGTACACTCGTGAAATGGTCGTACGTTAAAATCCACTCTTCATAGCTACCTCGGAGATACTGTGTCCCATCGTTCGTGCGCCGTCTATATCACTACGTGCAAACTCACTTAAATCCTGTTAACCTGCCATTGTAGGAGCAGTAAGCGATCTAACAATTGCGTCAGGTACTTGTTGTCGTAGATAGGCGTTGCCGACCGCAGCGCCATATTTTGCCTGTTTACATACCTCTGTATTTGAAAACGCATGCCTATACCAGTTTCTTTGGCGCTAAGCATACAGGGTGACCCATTTTCTTGACCACCCTAAATAACTGTTTGTCCAGATGCAAATTACGAAAAGTTTCAAGCAGATGTTCTTTAGCCGTCAGGGGACATCAATTAGCGTGATTGGCTTCGTTGTCGCCCTGTTTTTTACAAAGATATGAACAGCGGTATGACTGTTTTAAATGGCAGCCTTTATTTTTTATTCGGTAATTCATTTCCTTTCCTAGAGACCTATTCAAAAATGTATCACCATTTACTGAAACACAATGTTATTAATGATATAAAACAACACTGACGCTGACGCACCCGGCGCTTAGTGCAGGTACACATCAACGTGCTGACGTTGACAGAGGACAAATGTAAACGTAAGTAGAAAGCACAACCGTCATTCCTTCAACCGTCGTCAGTTGAAGAGCCGTGTGAGTAGGTGTACACCAACGAAGAGAAGGTAGAAATGCTGCTCATCTATGGGGAATGTAAGTTAGCTGAACAGTAATTGAAATACTGTTTTATTATGTACGGGTACATTTACTACAGTAGTTTAGTCCTTTTAAATACTTTTGTGTAGAGTAGGCATACAGTAAAGGCTGCCCTTCATACAAACTGCATCGACATAACCTTTTTTTTAATTTTTGTTGTTGTTGAAGGTAGGCGAAATACTACGCAGGCAGTGCAACTGTATAAAGAGCGATATTCTAACAAGAACCCACCATCCCGACGGATGTTTTCTCGTCTCGTTGCGACGCTTCAGGAAACGGGATGTTTCAACCCACCACAACGCTATCGTCGTAGCACTCGCGCAGACCAAGCTGCCGAAGTTAATGCTCTCGCTTCCGTTGCTATGAATCCGCATGTGAGCACACGGTAGCTTGAACACGAGATTGGCATTCCTAAAACCAGTGTACATCGTTTTCTTACACGTCACGGGTTCCACACTTACTATGTACACCTACTTCAAGAATTGCATGGGAATTATTTCCAGAATCGTGTACAGTTCTGTCAGTGGACACAGCAGCAAATCCTCGCCAATCCGAACTTCTTCTCCAATGTTCTGTTTACCGATGAATGATCGTTCTCAAACCAAGGACATATAAATAGAAAGAAAATGCATTATGGGTCCAGCGACAATGTACGATGGCTTAGAAACGTGCAACATCAGCGTCAATGAAGAGTTAACATCTGGTGTGGGATGCTTGTTACTGCAATTATTGGCCCTTATTTCATCAATGGTAGTCTAAACGGCACAGCGTATGCCAGCTCCCTCAGACGAATTCTTCCTCTTCTTCTGAATGAAGTGCCGCTGAGAACTAGAATGCTTATGTGATATCAACACGATGTATGTCCAGCACATAATGCCTTGTGTGCACGTCGTGTTCTGAACCGAAGCTATCCTGCCAGATGGATTGGTCGAGGAGGAACAGTTACTTGGTTGGCCTGATAGGTCTCCTGATTTAAATCCTCTGGACTTTTTTTTTCTTTGGGGATACATTAGAGACGTTGTCTATCGCGATATTCCAACAACTCCAGAGGACATGCAGGAACGTATCGTGCTTGCTTGTAATTCTCTTCAGCAGGCAACAGTGGAAGCAGTAAATAATTCTTTCATTCAACGAGTGCACCAGTGTATCGGTGTCCAGGGTCACCAATTTGGGCACAAAAAATGGTTCAAATGGCTCTGAGCACTATGGGACTCAACTGCTGTGGTCATAAGTCCCCTAGAACTTAGAACTACTTAAACCTAACTAACCTAAGGACATCACACACATCCATGCCCGAGGCAGGATTCGAACCTGCGACCGTAGCGGTCGTGCGGTTCCAGACTGTAGCGCCTTTAACCGCTCGGCCACTCCGGCCGGCTAATTTGGGCACCTTTGAATGTTCTACTAATGGACAATGGTACAGGAGAGTCAAAGTCAGTTTTGCGTTATGTTTTTACTTGGTTTTCATTTGTTTCCTGACAACTCCAGCAAGTGAACGCGTTTGTAATCCAGGGCTGAAAGTCAATGTTGTGTTATGGAATTAATAACGTTGTGCTTTAGTGAATGCTACACTGTGATACATTTTTGAATAGCTCTTTAAGAGAGGAAATGAATGACCGAATAAAAAATACAGGGTGCCATTTAAAAACGTCTTACCGCTGTTCATATCTTTGTAAAAAACAAAGCTACAACGGATGAAATCACGCTGATTGATGTCCCTCTAACGGCTAAAGAACATTTGCTTGAAAAATTTTGTAATTTGCATGTGGACAAACAGTTATTTAGGGTGGTCAAGATAAATGGGACACCTATATACTGAGCAGTTGTATGCGGACAGTCGCACGGAATGGCCGCACGGCTTCAGGCGCAATGTCACGGATTGCGCACGCCCTCCCGCCGGAGGTTCGAGTCCTCCCTCGATCACGGGTGTGTGTTGTTCGTCGCATAAATTAGTTTAAGTTCGTTTAAGTACTGTGTAAGTCGTCCAAGGACCGATGACTTCAGCAGTTTGGTCCCTTAGGAATTCTCACACATTTGAACATATGCTGACTCCTGCTGAGGATACGTTCAGCCGGGTGTCTCTCTGTGGAGGGATTGGAGCACATTCAAGTTATCAGATAAAACCAGAGAAAATAATGATGTCAGACGCTTGGATCTGAAGCGCGGTCGATGTTCTATCACAAACAAACGTGCTCCATTTGGTTCGGATCGGGACTCTGAGGCCGTCAATCATTTCAGGAATCTTCCGGTCTACGAAACATTACGTCACAAATGATACTTTATGATGGGTTGGACTGTCTTGAAAATACAAAAATGTGCCGTCTCTTAACTGTATTGCTAGTGTGTGCAGTACAAGTGTGCATATACTGCCGTATTTAGCGTTATCGAAGCGTAGCAGGGGGAACTCCATCTCCTCTGTACTTCACTGTTGGCAATACACATGACTGCAGGTACCCTTCTCCACGCGTTCGCAAAACATAAACTCTTCCATCAGACTGGCACTGGTCGTAGTGCGATTCCGCCACGCCAGAAGATTCGCTTCCAGTCATCTACTGTCCTGTGGCGTCGCTGTTTACACTACGTCAAGCGTCGGTTAACAGTGTGTAAACTTATTTGTCCGTCGCTGACATAGAAGATCGCAAACCTTCTTTCCTTCCCGTCTGGGCAAACTGTGCAGTGGCTAGAGTACATGTAAATATTACTGGGACTGGGTGAATGCTAGCTACAATGATGTCGATAATTCGACTGTAATACTGGCATCATTTTAATTTGATATCCCCCACAACTGACAAAATTTACAAAAAAATGTGAATTTCTTTGTTCACTCACACACTCCTGAGAATGGCACATTAACAATTTTCAGTTACGCGCCCCTATTACCGGCAGCTACGTTGATAAATACTCGGCATCTCGCAAGGATAACTACCAGATAAAGAATATTAGGTAAGTTGTTGGAAGTGGTTACGCGTTGGTGAAAATCTCGCTTCTGAGCACACAAAGAGCTCTAACCGCAGAACTCTGCACGGAACACGCGTTGGTGCAGTCCTGCGATACAGACCGTATATCTCCCTTCGATGGCCACTACGCCGTCTCCTAGTCCGTACCGCTCGATGGCTGAATGCGAAGTCCACTCTCTCCACAACTCTCCCGTCTCCCACGCGTACAAAAACGCGGCAGAAGAATACTCAGTTTCGGCCAATGACGAACGCTCTATCATAGCCGAAAACCCTCCAACGGCATTTCTGAGATCTACCCAACTATCGAGTAGGTGTAACGCCCCTAGGCAAACGAAATTCCCGCCTTCGCCACGTGTTACCCAGTACAGGTGGCTCCGGATGCCGGGCTACCCCCAGAAGCGCCGTATTGTCCCGCGTTTCCGGTGACCGCTACCTGCCGCCCACGGCGGCCCGACGAGCTGCGGCCAGCTGCAGACTTTATATTCCACAATTCTCAACTTCCGACACTTTTCACCAACGCTTTAAGTTAGTGACTTAATCATGCAGACATGCAGGGAATACTGCTCGAGAGTGCCTCATATTTATCATAATTCAATAGAGTCATGATCTGACGCCCTTTCCAGTCCCTTTATTATTAATACTAATGTTGGTAAGCTAACGTGTAAGTGTCAATGTCCTGGCACCTTACAAGTGACTAAAGATGTGTGTGATTTATGAGGAGCTGCTCGTCCATTTTACCCCATTCTGTCTAACTCCCTGCACAGTCGTTATGTTAGATGGGCTGCTGGTAACACTTTGGAACTCGTGCTTGTTTCATTTCGTTGATTCCCCGAGATGTTTTATGTGACGTCGCCTAGATTTGGTTTAGCTGTAATTGTTCGTTCGTGTTTGCACTTTACACGACTTGGGCAGGTCTGGAAGGGTGAATTGTTCTTGATGGATTTGTTATTCAGGTGACATCCAAAGACTAATAGGCGTTCGACGTGACTGAGCTCGCCTGATCCATTGTGCTGTGACTGCTTCTCAACAGCCACTAAATCCCCGCTTCATTTTACACTGGAGGGTCCACCTCCCGTATCTATCGATCAGTTCCGCATTACAAATGGCTGTCCAAATACGAGGTGTTTCAAAATGAATGTAGGGGCTTTTAAGCTTTCTAGTATTGCGTAAATTGAACTTACAATTATAAATAATACATCAAATGAAAGAGCAACTCAAACAGTTTATCCTTAGAAGTGTTGAACGTGAGCGCCGTTTGACGTACATCGACTCTATGGGCGAATTCTTCCCAAACCGTCATCATTGTGTCTGGAGTAATCGTTGCATTAATTCTTTTTCCAAAGTCGGGTAGATCAGCAAGTACCTGAGGTACACACACGCAATCCTTTATGAACTCGCAAAGGTAAAAATCGTATGGCGTCAGATCGTGTGTACGTACAGGTCATGGGAGACAAGCTCTGTCATCCTGCCCTTGCTGCTAATTCAACTGTCGGGTACAATGTGCAAGCCTAACGCATATTCTTGCAGATTCCCAATTCTGTGCAATGACCTGAGTATCGTTATTTCCATGATGAAGGTAATTAATTGATCGAAGGCTGGAACGTGGCGAGTTAACAGGAATGTGGACATACGTTTGGAGGGAATGGTACCACCAATCTTTTGCACGGCTTTATTAAAGGCAAAATTGACCCCCTTTACTTCGTCCGTGACTTCCCTAAGTAGATAATCATGGCCGAATTAAGACTGCAAATCACACACTCCATGAAGGAGAATTGTGGGTATTAGGAGGTGATGGTCACATGAAAAATAGCGCTGGTAAAACAGAACTTTTTAAATTCACCGAAAACAAAGACTGGTACATTGTGGCTGACATGCCCTACTCAGAAATAGCCAAACGAGAGAAGACCCCCCCCCCCCCCCACCTTCAACGTATACTGATTATCTTGTTTAGTCTGGGATAGGGGACGTATGTAACCGATGAACACCTTGTCAAAAGGGTGCTCTGCCCTGCTAGAGATAAGCTTTCTCACAGAGAAAACTGTGCGACTGTGAACCTGTTGCATTCATTTGTTGCAGTTTATGTGACACACACGTATGTTTTCATCACTTTTCTGGGGGTGATTATCACATCCACAAGAAAACCTAAATCGGGCAAGGTAGAAGAATCTTTTTACCCATTCGCCAAGTGTGCAAGTTAGGTGGGTTGACAACATATTCCTGTCATGTGACACACATGCAGTCACCAGTGTCGTATAGAATATATCAGACGTGTTTTCCTGGATCAAATGTTTTCGGTTGCCATTGGAGAGGCACGTCCTTTCGACTGCTAATCGCACGGCTTTGCGGTGCGGTCGCGAAACAGAGACACTTAACTTATTACGGTGAACATATACGTCGATGAACGAACGAACAGATCATAACTTGCAAAAATAATGTAAGTAAACTCTTCGCTTGAGGGTAGACTTGAACCAAGGACCTCTCGCTCCACAGCTGCTCACGCTAACCACGGGACCACGGCGCTCCTGAAGTGAGACTGACCTTGATGTTGCCTATCTTACGCATGGACTACTCAGTTTGTGTATTTTGCTTATTTTTTTCATAGTTACACACAACTTCTTCCTGTTTTCTCGATTGATCTGTGTTCAGTTTTTCAAGGCCTATCCACTGTGCCAAATTATAACTAAATCTGAGGGGGGTGCGATGGGGAGGTTCCCTTGTAAGGATTGAAGCACAGAAATGTGAACTCTGAATAAACCTTCAGCTCCGAAGATCGCTAACATCATTTATTCATATAGATTACCGGCTCGGTGATTCCCTGTTCCCATTTTCCGATCTTTGTTTACGTTATTACACTGCCTCCTTCAGATTGAGGGCAGCAGACAACTGCCGAGACTGGTAATCTGTATGAATAAATAGTCTTAGCGATCTTGGCATTATTCATTGTTCATAATACTACAGATTACCCCCAGATGTTAGAAGTGCATAGAAATATGATCAACCAGTTCCAAAAACTATCTTAGCTGCGAAAGTGTAAACTATTACTTTACTCCTTTCAACTGATATTAATACCAGAAAACTAGCCACCTCCAAAAATAAAAATGGCCCTAAAAAGATGAAAAACGGTAAGTAGCCATACGAAAACTGACTGAACGTCTAAAGACGTGCAAAAGTTCAAACATATTATTGCTCAACAAACTACACTGCTCAAAAGAGTTAAGGTAATATGATCTTCAGTATCTGCCCTACTCCACTGAACAACATCTGAGTCTTGCCTCTTCCAACTTTTTCATGTCTAGCACTTGCAACCTGCGTCCTCAGTTACTT
This sequence comes from Schistocerca nitens, assembly GCF_023898315.1. Classification (NCBI taxonomy): domain Eukaryota; kingdom Metazoa; phylum Arthropoda; class Insecta; order Orthoptera; family Acrididae; genus Schistocerca; species Schistocerca nitens. The sequence continues at coordinate 473,899,529 of NC_064621.1, read as the reverse complement.
GCTGGACGTATTTAGATATACTATTACCCTTTACAGCTGTCTCCAGTGCCATGGAAGTTACTCCCTGATGTCTCACCAGGCGTACTAACGTCCCATCCCTTCTTTTGCAGGGTGGCCGAGCGGTTCTAGGTGCTACAATCTGGAACTGTGCTACCGCTACGGTCGCAGGTTCGAATCCTGCCTCGGGCATGGATGTGTGTCATGTTCTTAGGTTAGTTAGGTTTAAGTAGTTCTAAGTTCTAGGGGACTGATGACCTCAGAAGTTAAGTCCCATAGTGCTCAGAGCCATTTTTGAACCTTCTTTTTATCGGTGTTTTCAATATATTCATTCCCCCGCCGATTCTGTTGAGTACCTCCACATTTCTTTACTAAAGAGTCCACCTAATTTCCACTATTCTTCTGTAGCATTACAAACGCATCATTTCTCTTCTATGTGTCACTACTAACAATTCTATACTCCAAACGACCATTCTCTGAAATTTCATCTTCAAACTAAGCACTTTGTTTGATAATGATACACCTACCTTGGACAGGAATGCCCTTTTTTCCACTGCTACTATCCTTTTTATGACCTTGCTCTTTCCATCATGGGCTATTTCACTTCCTAGGTACCAGATTTCCTTAACTTCGTCTACTTCGGGATCCACAATTTTGATGTTTAGTTCCTCGCCTTACTTTCATCTTTCATCAATCTTTAAATCCCTTCACTCTGCATTTCAACTCTTCTTTCAGTTCAGTCATTGCTTCTTCGATTTGTGGATTGAATAGTAGAGGCGAAAGACTGCTTGCCTACCTTTTATTGTTCCCTCTAGGCTCTTGTCCATACTGTACATTACCTGTCTTTCCATATAGCTTATCCCTATGTTTCTCATAACGTCGATCATCTCGCACCATTTTCTATCGTCGAAAGTTTTTTACACAACGAAATATTCTATGAACATATTTTGGTCTTTCTTCAGTCTTGTTTTCGTTATCAGCCATATCGTACGAACAGACTCTCTGATGCCTTTACCTCTCCTAGAGCAAAACTGATCGCCATCTAACTGATCCTCACTCTTCTTTTCCATTCTTCTGTATATTAATCTTGTCATCTACTTGGATGCACCATCTTAAAAACTGTTTGTGTGGTATTTCTCACACTTATCAGTTCTTTCTACACACCAATGTGAGTAATCGTTTTGTTGCCACTTTCCCTGATGATTTATAGAAATTCTCATGAAACTTTGTCTATCCCTTCTGCCTTATTTGATCTAGTCTTCCAAAGCACTTTTACGTTTTTGTTCTAGTGGTGGATTTAAAAAAAAAAAATGTGTGAAATCTTATGGGACTTAACTGCTAAGGTCATCAGTCCATAAGCGTACACACTACTTAACCTAAATTATCCCAAAGACAAGCACACACACCCATGCCCGAGGGAGGACTCTAACCTCCGCCGGGAGCAGCCGCACAGTTCATGACTGCAGGTGGATTTCCTATCTCTTCATTATGTACTCATGTCGCTCCTTCTATCACGTCATCAGAATGTCCTCCTTCTCATAGAAGCCTTCAATGAACTCTTTCTAACTAGCCGCTCCCTACTCTGCATTCAAAAGTGTAATTTCCGTTGCACTTTTAATGTTACTACCCTAGCGCTTTATTTCACCGAAGGTTGTTTCACTTTTCTTTAAACTGAGTCAGTCCTTCCGACAATCTTTTCTTTTTCAATTTCTTCACATTTTTCATGCATCTGTTTCGCCTTAGTATCCCTCACTTCCTTTCTATTTCATTCCTAATTGATTTGTATATCTCTATTCCTGAATTTTCCCGAACACTTTTGTACTACCTCCTTTCGTCGATTTACTGAAACATTTCTTCGCAGTTACTTCTTCATAGCTATTTTTTTTCAACTTCTGTGATTGACCTTTTTATAGATGTCCATTCCTCTTCAACTGTTCTGCTTACTGAAATACGAACTATCGTAGTGTCTATAGCCTCAGAGAATTACAAGCATAACTTTTCATTACTTAGTACGTCAGTATCTTAATATTCAGCCTACTTTTTACCATTATTGAATTGTGATGCAGTCTACATCTAATCCTGCCACGTCTTGCAATCCAACAACTGACTTTGGAATTCCTGCCTGACCATGATGTAATTTAAATGACACCTTCACGTATTTCCCAACCCTTTCCACGTATTCCTCCGCCTCTTGTGATACTTGAGCAGAATATTTGCTGAAATTGATTTCAAAACTAAATTAGCCTTTCTTCTCTCACACTCCTATTGCCGTGCCCTTATTCTCCTGTAACCGTTTCTTCTACTCCTTTCTCTGCAGCCACATTCCCATCCCACACATCATACCAATGGACAGATCGTCGTGACAGACCCCATGTGCTGTAAATGCACGTTATATTTCTTTAATGCAGCGGTTTCCCTTGTCTTCTGTAGCCTCATGCCGTTGATCATTGTCGATTTTTCCTACTTTTAGGGGCAGTTTCCAACCCCGAAGGCATGCGAGTGCCATGAACATCTTCACGCTCCTCCGCCCTCTTTGATAAGACAGTTGGTAGAACGAGGATGGCTTCTTGTATCAGAAGTCTTCGGCCGAGAATGATGATGACTTATTTAAAATTTAAGAATTTGGGAACTTCGAACGCTGGAGACAGGAAGTTTGGGTCACTATTCAAAAAAGACTACCCCATTGATACAGGTATTGTTATTATTATTATTACCTGAATGACTGGGTATTTTCATGAACATTCAGATAACCATAGAAATCATCATGCAGTATGAACCGCAAAGTGAAAAACAAAATAGCATCAGTGCCAAAACAAGAGAAAAAGATTCTGCATAAGCAGGAAACTAGCTCACAACCGAATGTCCATCTTTTTATAATTTTTGTACAAGGGAAAAAAGTGATTGGGCGTCAAAAAGGACTTAACCAACGCCCTATCAACTAAAGACAAGATAAGCCATATTTTCAGAAAGCGATCTATAACTTGGCAACCGCATCCACTTCCAACGAGTGGTCTCCAGACACTGGTGAAAGAGCCGGGGATCAGGGTGGTTCGCTCCAGCATCCTAGCGAACGTACTGATCCAGGAGCCATACAATCGTTTTCGTTTTAGGAAAAAGTGATAGGTCCAGATGAGTAAGAAACTTATCTGAATAAGCAGATTCGGGCCCTCAGGAAAGAAAAGGCAACTGGCAACGAATACAGAGCCAATGAACCTGTCAACAAGAGATCAGCCTGTGAAGTGAGCTATCAGTTTGATGACATTCGTCACACTGATGCGAAAAAGACTGCTGCTATCAAATGATGAATGACCACATACCACGACGAAGCATCTCCACCGCTAATATAGGAATACCAAGGTGATACCAGACAGTTTTCCAGGATGTTAACGAGAAAGTTAGTTCAACAGAGGAGAGGCAAGATGGTTGGCACCAATGGGATACTAAGACTCTGGTAGCGACGGGCGTCTTGGAAAGGATATGAGCAACTAAGAAACTGACAGTTGAAAAATATTCCAAGATGTACCACAATCCAGCATCAACGGGGGGAGTCACACTAACTGGTTGATAGAGGAAAATAAACGAGATGTAGTGGAATACGGCGGCTGTGTACATGTTAACACAGGATTAACACCTTTACTTTACTATCGTAAGACAGTCCTTCGAGCTTGTGGGGCCTGGCAACCACCTCATACTAAACTCGAAAGATGTGTCGTCGCCACAAGAATCGACCGAATGGTTGTTTGCGTCTGCGGGCCATCATCGCGGGAAGTGGGAATATCTGTGCAGCGTACCTCATTAGTGAAAATATAGGTGCCTAAGACCCGCACTTGGTGAAGGAAGTTAAGGCAACGGGGTTCGTGTTCAAGAATCTCTCCATGAACACGAATCGTTACCCCTCACCAGTTAAGTGCCACTACATTCGTTGTGTTGCGATCCACTACGGTCCCTGAAGCCTTGTGGCGATCGGCCACTGTCGCCCAACGAATTACCACTTGGCAAAGCCTCACAACGCCGTTTGCGATAGTTAATGTCGTCAATATTAAGGCGATGAAGGTAATCGAAGGTATCCTTGAGCTCGGAATGTCGTCGGCATTTCGTACTAAAACCATGACGTCATCGGCGGACGAGTGGACGGAAAATCGTTCTCTCAGTGTAGTCCAGCCACGTAGTTGCATGTCAGTACGGCGAAGCAAGGGTTTCAAGAGCCCGACCAGCTAGCCGCGCGGTCCAACGCGCTGCTTCCCGAGCTCGAAGGCTACGGCACAATGATCAGCAACTTTCAAAAGCTGGCAGTACAAGGAAACAGAGTATCACATTATCTTCCAAAAGTTGTCCGCACAAGGAATTAGAAAGGTAAAATCAATAACTCAGCTGGTAGAGGTAGCACTAAAATAAGTGTATCGGACAAGTGTAGGATACCGACAAATCAATGCATCACGTAGGTGTAAGGAGCGCAAACTAAAATTAGAGACTGATCCACCTGCCGGAAATCACTACTAAAGTCATTATCCTCCCCCCCCCCCCCAATAGAATCTATGTAGGGGATTTACGAAGTAGATAAATGGGTCAATGATTCCCGCTTTGTAGAAACGTGAACGTTCCATAGAACGTTCAGACCCAGAGTGGGGAGAGAGAAGAAGTAAAGTGAGATCACTTCATCGAGAACCTCAAAATCTCTTAATGGAATTCTTTCTTTGTAAATGGAGGCAGTAACTGAAGAAGGTTCGGAAAGTACACTGAAAAAGGCCGAGAATCCATGAATTGAAAACTGGTGAAATAAAACTACCTGTAAAAATTGACAACTGCACCAGAGTCGTATATAAACTGTCGCAAAGCGGCGAAACAAGGTTGAGAACCAATACTCTGTTCAAAACGAGAAAAGTATATGCTTGCATAGATAATTAAACTGGATCTAAAAGTACCAAACACAAAACCATCATCAGACGGAGCCATGTACCAGTGTCCATCGCAGAATCAGTGGAAGAAACGGAGGGAGAAGTGTGAACATCTCCCTCATCTTCCAACTGTTTTTTCTTCTTCCGTGATGCGACTCTGTCGGGCTGAATGCGTTGTTTACTTCTGCTCCTCAGTAATGTCGCTATCTCTTGCGGTTGTATGGGTGGATCATACGGAAAGCCTGTTTCAAACTGACAAGGAAACACTTGAGTGCGAAGTCGAAAGTTCAATCTTTAGTGAGTCTCATTTGAAATTGTTGTATTAACAACTACGACAGGAAAAGTATTAGCCTCTAATGACTCACCATGTGCATCAGGAAGGCGACAGAAATTGAATGTCCGGAAAGTGCAGAGCTCAACACTCAAAAAATGTACGTATTATGATCCACACAATCGACATCGTCGACATTCAACAAATTCAAACCTAACCACTAACCTGCACCATGAACGTCAAATGAAAATTTTTCCGTAGTGATCACAGAGGTTCGCACCATCAAGACCGAAGGCGAACTCCTCGGTAGTTACAAACCGTGTAAGATCTTCAGCTAGGTATCCGCTGTTAAAGAATGGAGCTGAACATATTGGTATAACGTGGTGACGAGAACTCATGCAATGTGATGGCATGCAAACGAATGTGAAACAGTCTCTCATGAAGCTTATCGCGAAACTGACTATCCTTTAAGGCATAGCTGCAGATATTGCGATAATATGTTTTATAAGCATGTAAAAAACAAACACCCAGAGCGTGAATTTGTACAGGGGTTTCAATTGGTATGAATGCAGTATGGACTACTACGGTCGCAGGTTCGAATCCTGCCTCGGGCATGGATGTGTGTGATGTCCTTAGGTTAGTTAGGTTTAAGTAGTTCTAAGTTCTAGGGGACTTATGACCACAGCAGTTGAGTCCCATAGTGCTCAGAGCCATTTGAACCATTTGAATGCAGTATGACAGGTTTTTGAAGAGCGATAATTTGATCTGAAGTAGAATAATTTTTATACGCAGACCAGAAATCAAGCAAAAGCAAATTATTTTGACCAGGTATTGCCCAAAAGCAGTAGTACATCTACATCTACATCTACATGATTACTCTGCAATTCACAATAAAGTGCCTGGCAGTTCGCTCGTGCCCATTTTCCCAGGCTTGCTTGTTGCCTCGTAAATATTTCCTGCTACCCTTGCAAGGTCAAGCACAGAGACAGAGCTCCTCCAACTTCACGCAGCACAGTAAATAACTTCCAGCCAATTTATCGTCTAGATTAATAGTTGGTATAATTACATAAGAATGCATGAAGGCATTGATGTTAGTTGATCTTGATACAGCTCTTTTGGTACCTCCAATTTCTGTGGTTCCTTTCACAAGCATTTCCTCTTCAAATTCCGATTGTGTGGAGTTGAAAACAAATTCCTTACTGAACGATGGGATAAGTTCGTTTACCTTATCTACAACTTTTCGGACCGATTCTGCAGTTTTCAGTGCGTCGTCAAGCTGACATTTTGCTTGAAATTTCGCTGCCTTTCGTCTTCCAGAGCACTATTTGAATTTTTGGAACCATCCACTGCTTCCCTGGAAATCACTGTAATCTTTGTTGCACGCAGTTTGCTGTGCATAACGTAGTAGCTAACTCTCATAAGATCCAGTAAATTGTAGTGGGCATCCTTGAAACGCGTATAAACCAGTTTTTGAAACACCGGCGCTTTATCCTCCCCTGAACATCCGTAGTATGCACTACACGGTGCTGCGGACTTCCTCGCAATCTGTTCATAACTGCCGTTTTACTACGCTGCGGATGGTCTTCGATGTACATAATTAAGTTTAGCACCCGCTACTTGGACAACGATTATCCTTTACTACGTTTCACTGGAGACGGAATTTGCGGCTCTCCATCCAACAAGGATGATAAAATACATGGCCCAGCACCTGTATCAATATCACGTTCACTTGTTAAGCACGTGTCGTCGTCGTCGTATTCCTAATGTACCATGTCCGTGCAATCGAGCTTATACGACACCACACATTCTACTAACTCATCTTGCAGAAACGTAAATATTTCATCTACCACTCTTTTCTCACTTTTGGAAATATCTTGGATTCTTTTCTGACGACCTGTCAACTTCAATTGTTGTTGTATATACTGTACAATGCACTGCTGAGTTTGTTTATCGGTGCCCTTGCTCTGCTTTGTATCAACACCATTAACACTGTAGCACAGATGTGAGTTACTCGTCAACTAAGCAGGTTAACTACGCTCCGTAGCCTCATGCTATTCTCACCATTGTCCCGCCCCCTGTAGCCGTTATCAGACGGTATTGTGGTTGCGTGGTAGAGAATATGTGGGACGTCGAATTCGGTAAACGTGATTAGCCTTTTGCGATCTCGCACTCAAGGGGTTTCTTGTGGGAGGCAGAAACCTCCGCACCCAACTCATCGGCGGACAGGGGTTCCCGCATGGAGATTTGCTTAGTAACGACGGGATCCTCCTGCTCTTGAGAATCAGTCAAGTTATGCCCATCAAGAACCCGTGACATAGAGGCCGCGACAGAAGGCGCGGAAGTGGTTTGGTAAGCTGAGGCAAGAAGAGTGGAATTCCATAAAGCCGAGGGAGGCAAGTGGGCTTCTGAAAGAGATTCCTTAACAGGTGGTACGGACGGGCCGGCGTCGATGACGGGAGAATCGCCAAGTGATGTATCAGTAACGACCTGGTCTGGTGCAGAAGTACGCATGGCGTCCTCGTACATCAACTCATGTCCTTCAATGGAGGGCTATGCGAAGGGCGAGAAAAGGGAAAGGCTCGTCAACTGCGTGTTCTGCAACGTTTGTTTTGAATAACCTGACCTGGCATCGCGGAAGTGACGGCGTTAATGTCCCTAAGCATGGAGAGCTGGGGAAAATCAAGAGCGTTATCCATCAAAGGTCCATTTTGACCCTCAATAACTACGGGAAAGATTCCCCACATGCCGTTTTTTATGCTGTTCGTAAGCGGGTTTTAATACCACCACACGACGTTGTCAACTGGTACAGAGGTGGCCGCTCTGATTACTAATAAAGCAGGTTCCTTCCTGGCTGTATGCGGCCAGCGTTGGTGCCGTTGCTGGGTTGGTATCGTGTAATAGGTATAGTGGCGATTCGTTTTCTTCTTCTGTTTACTGTGGGCACTACGTTTGCTAGCGTTGTCTGTCTGTGAGTGGCAGCAGCAGCGTTTATCGATATCTAGTACCCGTACTATATTTGGAAGAACGTGAAGTGTTTTCTGGGTCGGGTGTGTCGGTAGTTCGCTTGGGACGGAGCAGCAGAGAGATCCGGCAGCACAAGGACTTGCCGGTGTCGCTGTCTACCTTGGCCGGCCGCTGTGGCCGAACAGTTCTAGGCACTTCAGTCTGAAACCGCGCTGCTGCTACGGTCGCAGGTTCGAATGCTGCCTCGGACATGGATGTGTGTGATGTCCGTAGGTTAGTTAGGTTTAAGTAGTTCTAAGTTCTAGGGGACTGATGACCTCAGAAGTTAAGTCCCATATTGCTCAGAGCCATTTTTTTGTCTACCTTGGTTGTAGTGGTTCCTTCTGCCTTTCGATGTTTTAATGACCGGATTCATAAGACGCAGTGCTGTCTGTCACTTCGCCCTCTCTTGAATTATTCCATTGTTGTGCTGGTTATCACACGTTAGGTGCAGTTGGTAAGACGATTGGTCGGCGTTTTAACTGTCCCTAGTTTGAGTTGGCATTCTATTAGGTGAGCATCACTCTTGGCTGCCTGTCTCAGTGCTTACGCAGCTGTAGAGACTTGGTCGATACTTGGAGCACTGTCTGTGGGTTACTTCCTTCTTATTTGGTCTGACAGTCTCAATTTTTAAAAAATAATATTTTCTTTAAATTATTCCTATTGTTTGTGGCCTTCAGCCAACAAATGATTTGAACTCTTCTCAATAAGGCCTTCAGCAGTCAGTGTAGCTTGTGTTACAGTCAGTTTTTAAAAAAAACTGTTTTTATTAAAATTATTTCCTTAAATAAACTGTATGTGTTTACTGTGCAACAAACGGTAACTGATTAGGCCCCATCCACACCTTTTCCTGCTATCCGTAAGTACCACGTCTCAATAAGTTATATAAACCCGACAACCACAAACCTGCAAGTGAGAGTGAATATTGTTTTTTCATTCACCATATCTGTTGATCAAACACCGCTATAGACCTGTAAGTGGTACTCAGTGGACCAGCGTTCTCTTCGGAAGTGTTGTATATCACCATAACGGAGCTGGAAGGATCTCAGGAAATTGTCACCTACGCCGGACAGGAGATTAAAAGCCGAACATTTGTATAGAGCATTTCTGCCTTCGGCAAAAGAAGCGTGCTAGTGAGACCATGTACTCGTTTCATTCTGAGGTGTGATCTGATACTGTAATGCATAACACAGCCGATAGATTGCGAATGACTCTGGTTGCTGCGTACATTGAACGCGAAGATCTCAGGCTTTACAGTAAGACCACAGGCACTGCCTGTATCAAAATGTATTTTACGTACCGGGCGTTGACACACGCGTTCTGCTAATTCTTCTGAGCAGTATATTTAGATCGCTTCCGCAACCGAATGGTTGCCGGCGCAGTAGCTGAGCGTGTTCGCCCAGGCAACTGGTCATCAGTTCTCATAAAAAAGCAAGTTTCTCATCGACTGTATCTGAAAGATACACTCCTGGAAATTGAAATAAGAACACCGTGAATTCATTGTCCCAGGAAGGGGAAACTTTATTGACACATTCCTGGGGTCAGATACAGCACATGATCACACTGACAGAACCACAGGCACATAGACACAGGCAACAGAGCATGCACAATGTCGGCACTAGTACAGTGTATATCCACCTTTCGCAGCAATGCAGGCTGCTATTCTCCCATGGAGACGATCGTAGAGATGCTGGATGTAGTCCTGTGGAACGGCTTGCCATGCCATTTCCACCTGGCGCCTCAGTTGGACCAGCGTTCGTGCTGGACGTGCAGACCGCGTGAGACGACGCTTCATCCAGTCCCAAACATGCTCAATGGGGGACAGATCCGGAGATCTTGCTGGCCAGGGTAGTTGACTTACACCTTCTAGAGCACGTTGGGTGGCACGGGATACATGCGGACGTGCATTGTCCTGTTGGAACAGCAAGTTCCCTTGCCGGTCTAGGAATGGTAGAACGATGGGTTCGATGACGGTTTGGATGTACCGTGCACTATTCAGTGTCCCCTCGACGATCACCAGTGGTGTACGGCCAGTGTAGGAGATCGCTCCCCACACCATGATGCCGGGTGTTGGCCCTGTGTGCCTCGGTCGTATGCAGTCCTGATTGTGGCGCTCACCTGCACGGCGCCAAACACGCATACGACCATCATTGGCACCAAGGCAGAAGCGACTCTCATCGCTGAAGACGACACGTCTCCATTCGTCCCTCCATTCACGCCTGTCGCGACACCACTGGAGGCGGGCTGCACGATGTTGGGGAGTGAGCGGAAGACGGCCTAACGGCGTGCGGGACCGTAGCCCAGCCTCATGGAGACGGTTGCGAATGGTCCTCGCCGATACCCCAGGAGCAACAGTGTCCCTAATTTGCTGGGAAGTGGCGGTGCGGTCCCCTACGGCACTGCGTAGGATCCTACGGTCTTGGCGTGCATCCGTGCGTCGCTGCGGTCCGGTCCCAGGTCGACGGGCACGTGCACCTTCCGCCGACCACTGGCGACAACATCGATGTACTGTGGAGACCTCACGCCCCACGTGTTGAGCAATTCGGCGGTACGTCCACCCGGCCTTCCGCATGCCCACTATACGCCCTCGCTCAAAGTCCGTCAACTGCACATACGGTTCACGTCCACGCTGTCGCGGCATGCTACCAGTGTTAAAGACTGCGATGGAGCTCCGTATGCCACGGCAAACTGGCTGACACTGACGGCGGCGGTGCACAAATGCTGCGCAGCTAGCGCCATTCGACGGCCAACACAGCGGTTCCTGGTGTGTCCGCTGTGCCGTGCGTGTGATCATTGCTTGTACAGCCCTCTCGCAGTGTCCGGAGCAAGTATGGTGGGTCTGACACACCGGTGTCAATGTGTTCTTTTTTCCATTTCCAGGAGTGTATTATGCGACATCCGTAGAGAACCACTGACAAAAAATTGACCATGAAACATGGAACACAAATAAAAAAATGGGGCAGAAGGACAGCGTTTCGAATCCGGTACGTCCTAACAATTTTCCTCAGGGGCATGGGTCGACCTAGCCATTGTGAGGCCAAATGAAGAGCTGCTTCAGTACAGAAGCAGCAGCGGTATCATCAGGAGCCATCCACTGGCAGTAACGGCTGGAGGGACTGGCGACACGCTGGCCACAAGCCGCATGATAATGGATCACTCCTACTACTGCAGGATACAGGTTGCCTGGCAGCTTTTCGAGGAGCTCTTTTCGGTGTGGGGGAGTGGCCATGTATGTGAAAAACGGAATCCCATTTGAGTCAATTGATGTTTCAAAGTACTGCACTGAAAAGGTGTTTGAATGTTGTGCAGGTGTGGTTAAATTTAATGGAGCTAAACTTCTAACTGTTGTTATTTATAGATCCCCAGACTCTGATTTCACAACATTTTTGCTAAAGCTAGAGGAGGTTCTTGGTTCACTTTATACGAAATACAAAAAGTTAGTTATATGTGGTGACTTCAATATTAATTGTATAAGTGATTGTGCAAGGAAGAGGATGCTGGTAGACCTCCTTAATTCATATAATCTTATGCAAACCGTATTCTTTCCAACGAGAGTGCGAGGGAACAGTAGAACAACCATAGACAACATTTTTGTTCATTCCTCATTACTAGAAGGGCATTCTGTTAGCAAAAAGGTGAATGGCCTTTAAGATCATGATGCACAAATTTTAACTCTAAAACATTTTTATGCTGCAACACGTGTTAAATATAGTCATCAGCTGTTTAGGAAAGCCGATCCAGTTGCTGTAGAGATCTTTGTAAACCTTATCAAGGAACAAGAGTGGCAAGATGTTTATGGCGCTGATACAGTAGACGATAAATATAATGCTTTTCTCAAGACTTTTCTCGTGCTCTTTGAAAGTTGCTTTCCGTTAGAACGTTCAAAACAGGGTACTAGCACAAACAGGCAGCTTGGGTGGCTGACTAGAGGGATAAGAATATCTTGTAGAACAAAGTGGCAATTATATCAATACGTTAGAAACAGTCAGAATCTAAATGCAGCAGCCCATTACAAACAGTATTATAAGGTGCTTAAAAATGTTATTAGGAAGGCAAAAAGTATGTGGTATGCAGATAGAATAGCTTAGTCTCAGGATAAAATTAAAACCATATGGTCAGTTGTAAAGGAAGTGGCTGGTCTGCAGAGACAGGTCGAGAATATAGAATCAGTGCGTAGTGGGAATGTCCGTGTTACTGATAAGTCGCATATATGTACAGTATTTAATAATCACTTTCTGAATATAGCAGGTGAACTAAATAGAAACCTAGTCCCAACAGGGAATCATATAGCGCTCTTAGAAAAAAGTGTTCCGAGACTGTTACCTGAAATGCTCCTCCATGATACTGACAAGAGGGAGATTGAGTTAATAATTAAATCACTAAAGACCAAGAACTCTCATGGATATGACGGGGTATCTAGCACAATACTGAAGTATTGTTCTATGTATGTTAGCCCAGTACTTAGCCACATCTGTAACTTTTCCTTTAGGAGTGGTCGGTTTCCTGACCAATTAAAGTACTCGGTAGTGAAGCCACTTTATAAAAAGGGAGACAGGGATAATATTGACAATTAGAGACCTATTTCTATGACATCGGTGTTTGCTAAAGTTATCGAGAAGGTTGTATATACAAGGTTACAGGAGCATTTAAATTCACATAATTTGCTGTCAAATGTTCAGTTTGGGTTTAGAAATGGTTTAACAACTGAAAATGCTATATTCTCTTTTCTCTGTGACGTTTTGGACGGATTAAATAAAAGGTTGCGAACGCTAGAAGTTTTCTTTGATTTAACGAAGGCTTTTGACTGTGTTGACTATAAAATATTACAGCAGAAGTGGGACCATTATGGAGTAAGCGGAGTAGCTTACAATTGGTTCGCCTCTTACTTTAAGAACAGAAAGCAGAAGGTAATTCTCCGCAATACTGAGAGTGGTAGTGATGTTCAGTCCCAATGGGGCCCTGTTCAGTGGGGCGTTCCCCAAGGGTCGGTCCTGGGGCCACTGCTGTTTCTTATTTATATAAATGATATGCCTTCTAGTATTACAGGTGATTCAAAAATATTTCTGTTTGCTGATGACAGCAGCTTGGTATTGAAGGATCTTGTGTGTAATATTGAAACAGTATCAAATAATGTAGTTCATGAAATAAGTTCGTGGCTTGTGGAAAATAATTTGATGTTAAATCACAGTAAGACTCAGTTTTTACAGTTTCTAACTCACAATTCAACAAGAACCGATATTTTGATCAGACAGAATGGGCATATTATAAGCGAGACGGAACAGTTCAAGTTCCTAGGCGTTCTGATAGATAGTAAGCTGTTGTGGAAAGCCCATGTCCAGGATCTTGTTCAGAAACTAAATGCTGCTTTATTTACCATTAGAACAGTATCTGAAATAAGTGACACTTCAACACGAAAAGTAGTCTACTTCGCATATTTTCATACGCTTATGTAGTATGGTAGTATTTTTTGGGGTAATTATTCTGATTCAAAAAGGGTATTTTTGGCTCAAAAACGGGCTCTTCGAGCTATATGTGGTGTAAGTTCTAGAACGTCTTGTCGACCCCCAGTCAATAGTCTGGGAATTCTGACATTGCCCTCACAGTATATATTTTCTTTAATGTCGTTTGTTGTTTGCAATATTAGCCTATTCCCAACAGTTAGCAGCTTTCACTCAGTTAATACTAGGCAGAAATCTAATCTGCATGTGGAATGCACTTCCTTGACTCTTGTGCAGAAAGGAGTGCAGTATTCTGCTGCATCCATTTTCAATAAGCTACCACAATAACTCAAAAATCTTAGCAGTAGCCCAAACTCTTTTAAGTCTAAACTGAAGAGCTTCCTCATGGCTCACTCCTTCTATTCTGTCGAAGAGCTCCTGGAAGATCTAAAAAATTAAGCAAATTCCAGTGTTACATTGTTGATTTTCTTTATTTAAACTTACTTGTCACCTGAATATGTTTTTTATCTTTCATTTTACCTGTTTCTAATATCGTGTTATAATTTCATGTATTGACTTGTTCCATGACCATGGAGACGTCTCCTTAATTTGGTCCCACGGAACAATAAATAAATAAATAAAATAAAATAAAAACTGCCTTCTGTGCAGCAGTCGGAACTACCTAAAGCCTAATCAATGAGTGGTGTTTATGTTTACGAAACTAAATACCTTTACGGCAACAAAATGGAGAATTTCTGATAAGTGGACGCGAACCAATCTGTCACACTGTACAACGACAAGTGTGGTGTGGCTGACTGTGGAAACTATATTGCAATAAAGCTAACGTTACAAATACTGAAGAAATTGGTCAGAGTATTTTTGAACAGATCAGATAAAGAAACAGAAATTACGTCCTGGCAATGTAGTTTTACCAACAGGATAGGCGTTATTGACGGTATGCACACCCTTAAAATCCTAATGGAGAAACTGAAAGACCTCAGGATATACTTCCAGCTCGTGTTCATCGACTTCAGATAAGCTTTCGACCGACGCCAAGAAAGTCTTATACGGTAGGTGCTTTGAACTCAGTGTGTCCAAGACTGCTACAACTATACACTGAGGTGACAGAAGTCATGGCACACCTCCTAATCTCATGTCGGACCTCCTTTTTCCCGATGTAATGCAGCTACACTACGTGACATGGACTCAAAAAGTCGTTGGAAGTCCCCTGCAGAAATACTGGGGAATGCTGCCTCTAGAGCCCTCCATAATTGCGAAGGTGTTGCTGGTGTAGGATTGGGGACTGGTTTAGTGGCGTCTGTGCCACACTCGGAACATACCATCAGCTCTTGCCAACTGAAATCGTGACTTATCTGACCAGGCGCAATCGTCTAGGGTTCAACAGATATGGTCAGGAGCCCATGACAGGTGCTACAGGCAATGTCCTACAAAGGCACTCCTGTCGGTCGACTCCTGCCATCGCCCAATCGCCCATTAACAAGAAATTTTGCCGCACTGTGCTAACGATAAGTTCGTCGTGCGTCTCTCGTTGATTTCTGCGTTTATTTCAGGCAGTGTTGCTTGTCTGTTAACACTAACAACTCTACGCAAAAGCGTCTGTTCCTGGTTGTTAAGTAAGGGCGTCTACCAATGAGTTGTCCGTTCTGAGAGGTAATTCCTGAAATTTGGTATTCTCGGAACGCTCTTGACATTGTGGATCGCGGAATACTGAATTCCCTAACGATTTCCGAAATGGAACGTCCAGTGCGTCTAGAATCGAATTACCATTCCACGTTCAGTGTTTGTTAATTCCCGCTGTGCGGTCAAAATCATGTCGGAAACGTTTTCACAGGACTCAATCTCAGTCCAAATGACAGATTAACCATTGCACTGCACTTTTATATCTTGTGTGCGCGATACTACCGCGCCGGCCGAAGTGGCCGTGCGGTTAAAGGCGCTGCAGTCTGGAACCGCAAGACCGCTACGGTCGTCACAGGTTCGAATCCTGCCTCGGGCATGGATGTTTGTGATGTCCATAGGTTAGTTAGGTTTAACTAGTTCTACGATCTAGGGGACTAATGACCTCAGAAGTTGAGTCCCATAGTGCTCAGAGCCATTTGAACCATTTGATACTACCGCCATCTGTACGTACCGCTATCCCATGGCTTTTCTCACCTCACTGTATTCTTAAGACCATGTATTCGAGAAAACAAGACAAAAGTTCGCCGGCCGGGGTGGCTCTGCGGTTCTAGGCGCTACAGTCTGGAACCGCGTGACCGCTACGGTCGCAGGTTCGAATCCTACCTCGGGCATGGATGTGTGTGATGTTCTTAGGTTAGTTCAGTTTAAGTAGTTCTAAGTTCTAGGGGACTGATGACCTCAGTTTTTAAGTCCCATAGTGCTCAGAGCCATTTGAAGACAAAAGTTCTTAATCCCTGCAGCTGTTAGCGAAGATTTAGGGCCAAAAGTTGAGGCCCATGAAGGATCTGCTTTGAGTCTACTGTTATACAGTCGAGTCATGAACTATGTCACGAACCGTCACAGAGAGGAACTTCATTAACACTTGGTTTACACTTGCTACAGAGTTATAATACCAAAATCTCTACAGCAATTCAAGGACTTAGAGGACTTAATCATCTTATGCTTGAAGTTCTTGTCCACGTTGGTTTCTTAATACATAACGTTGTTCTGTATGAGTAAACTGAATGCTTCTAATTTTACTAAAGAAATATGTTTCGGAGAAGTTTACCTCTCTTCGATGAGTTAATTGATTCTCTGTTAAATAACATTCACTGAAGCGCCCAAGTAACTGGTATAGGTATGCGTATTCAAATACAGAGATATGTAAACAGGCAGAATGCGGTGCTGCGTTCGGCAACGCCTTTATAAGACCACAAGTGTATGGCGCAGATCGGTTACTGCTGCTACAGTGGCATGTTATCAAGATTGAAGTGAGTTTCAATGTGGTGTTGCAGTCGGCTCACGAGCGATGGGACAAGGCATCTCCGAGGTAACGATGAAGTGCGGGTTATTCCGTGCGTCCATTTCACGACTGTAGTGTAATTACCAGCGATCCGGTAAAACATCAAATCTCTGACAGAGCTGCAGCTGGATCCTGCAAGAACGCGACTAACGACGACTGAAGAGAATCGTTCACCGTGACAGAAGTGTAATCTTTCCGCAAACTGTTGCAGATTTCAATTCAGGGTCATTAACAAGAGTCAACGCGCGAACCATTCTCCGAAACATCATCGATATAGTTTTTCGCAGCCGAATGCCCACTAGTGTGCCCTTGATTGAACGACACAAAGCTTTACGCCTTGCCTGGGCCCGTCAACACCGACATTGGATTTTTGATGACTGAAAACATGTTGCCTGGTCGGACGTCTCCTTCCAAACTCTATCGAGTGGAGGGACGTGTACGGCTATGTGGCTATCCGATGGTAGGGTACGGGTATGGCGAATGCCCGGTGAACGTTATCTGCCAGCGTGTACAGTGCCAACAATAAAATTCGGTGGCGTTGGTGTTACTGTGTGGTCGTGTTTTTCATAGAGGGGGCTTGCACCCCTTGTTTTGCGTGGCACTATCACAACACAGCCAACATTGATGTTTTAAGCACGTTTTTGCTTCCCACTGTTGATGAGCAATTCGGGGATTGCAATTGCACGCCCGGGTTCCCGGGTTCGATTCCCGGCGGGTTCAGGGATTTTCTCTGCCTCGTGATGCCTGGGTGTTGTGTGATGTCCTTAGGTTAGTTGGGTTTACGTAGTTCTAAGTTCTAGGGGGCTGATGACCATAGATGATAAGTCCCATAGTGCTCAGAGCCATTTGAACCATTTTTTTTTTGCAATTGCATCTTTCAACACGATCGAGCACTTGTTCATAATGGACGGCCTGTGGCGAAGAGGTTACACGACAGTAACATCATAGACTCCTGACCTGAATCCTATAGAACACCTTTGGAATGTTTTGGGACGTCGACTTCGTGCCACGCCTCACCGCCCGACATCGATACCTCTCTTCAGTGCAGCACTCCGTGAAGAATGGACTGCCATTCCCCAAGAAACCTTCCAGCACATGACTGAACATATGCCTGCGAGAGTGGAAGCTGTCATCAAGGCTAAGTGTGGTCCAACACCATATTGAAATTATAATGAAATCTGGACCTTTCGCTGCTTACAGGCGTTGTTAAAAATCAACTGGGCAGTTGAAAAATGTGTGCCCCGACCGTGACCCGAACTGGGACTTCCTGCGTACATGGCAGACGATCTATCCACCTCAGCCACCGAGGACACAGACGACAGAGTGACTGCACGGACTTATCTCTGGTACACTCCCCGCAAGATCCACACTTATAACTTACTGTCCACACACTACATTTGCAGTGCCCCTGCCCACTATACTCATTACTCGCCCCAGTCAGTCTACCGATTCCCGGAAGAGTTTGAGCAATGTGACTGCATACGCACTGAAGAAGACCATTAGCCGGTAAGTCTTATCTGTATGATGATGATACCTGTTCTGCCGCGAGTGGGCACCACAGATGTAGTGTGTGGACAGTACGTTGGAAATGGAGGGTCTCAGGGGGAGCATGCCAGAGATAATACCCTGCAGTCGCACTATCCTCTGTGTCCTCGATTGCTCGTGGCTATCTGACGATAAGTGCAAGAACATGTTTTACTCACAATTATTTTAGAACACTTACAATGTTGCGTGTGGACAGTTTATAAGCTAGATAAGACCCGTTTATGTAAATTGTTGTCATTTGCCGTTTGTTAGCGTATTGTTTGAAACAACTGTTAATAGCGATATTGCTCGATATTTCAAGAAGCAGTATATACAGGGTGTTACAAAAAGATACGGCCAAACTTTCAGGAAACATTCCTCACACACAAAGAAAGAAAATATGTTATGTGGACATGTGTCCGGAAACGCTTACTTTCCATGTTTGAGCTCATTTTATTACTTCTCTTCAAATCACATTAATCATGGAATGGAAACACACAGCAACAGAACGTACCAGCGTGACTTCAAACACTTTGTTACGGGAAATGTTCAAAATGTCCTCCGTTAGCGAGGATACATGCATCCACCCTCCGTCGCATGGAATCCCTGATGCGCTGATGCAGCCCTGGAGAACGGCGTATTGTATCACAGCCGTCCACAATACGAGCGCGAAGAGTCTCTACATTTGGTACCGGGGTTGCGTAGACAAGAGCTTTCAAATGCCCCCATAAATGAAAGTCAAGAGGGTTGAGGTCAGGAGAGCGTGGAGGCCATGGAATTGGTCCGCCTCTACCAATCCATCGGTCACCGAATCTGTTGTTGAGAAGCGTACGAACACTTCGACTGAAATGTGCAGGAGCTCCATCGTGCATGAACCACATGTTGTGTCGTACTTGGAAAGGCACATGTTCTAGCAGCACAGGTAGAGTATTCCGTATGAAATCATGATAACGTGCTCCATTGAGCGTAGGTGGAAGAACAAACTAAAATGAGCTCTAACATGGAAATTAAGCGTTTCCGGACACATGTGCACATAACATCTTTTCTTTATTTGTGTGTGAGGAATGTTTCCTGAAAGTTTGGCAGTACCTTTTTGTAACACCCTGTAGATGAATTTCGTGCCGGCCGCGGTGGTCTCGCGGTTCTAGGCGCGCAGTCCGGAACCGTGCGATTGCTACGGTCGCAGGTTCGAATCCTGCCTCGGGCATGGATGTGTGTGATGTCCTTAGGTTAGTTAGGTTTAAGTAGTTCTAAGTTCTAGGGGACTAATGACCACAGCAGTTGAGTCCCATAGTGCTCAGAGCCATTTTTTGAATTTCGTGAGTGCTTCTACCTGTTCGCACGAAGTGGACAGATTCGTAGTTTGGATGAGTTTTTTAATGAGATCGCTGGGTATGAGCCCAACGATTCAGGAACTTAAAAAGTGTACGAAAGAGAGGTGGAAAGATGTCATTTGCAGAGTTCCTTGAAGTGATGCTAGGCTGAAGTTTTACCAGATGAAGTAGTGGCAGCATTTCAAGCAGCTGATCCTGGAAAGAAAGGTCTGTTACCAGCTACGCATTTGAAGCATATGCTGCTTAACTGGGGTGAAAGACTTAGTGGGAAGGAAGTGCAACAGATTTTTAGAGAAGCAAATGTTCCACACAATGGACAGGACTTTGTGAAGATTGCGTGTGCACCTATGCCAGATTACTATTGATGCCTCATGGATGTGCCTGAGTTATAAGAGTATTTTATACGGTTTGCATTGATAATGCATTTGTCGGAGACAGTGCAAACTTGTCTATTTTTTGAAACTCCATGAGTTGCTTAGAGATCCACTCATGTTATATTATTGGTATTATATTTTGTACATGAAATGTGTGTATCTGTAATAATTTTTTATCCGATGAAAAGTATGTGATAAAATTGTTTTTATTTTGCTTGGAAAAAAATCCATAATTACTTCTCAAAGGTGACATAATCTGACTGTACAATAGTATGATACTGAATTTTAAGGAATTGCTGTGGTATCGAATATAAGTACTTAATTGAAACATTTGATCTATGGACATTGCCGATAAACTATTTGCCTTAATGCACTTTTATATATTGTATGTTTGATGTGCATGGAAAACACGTTGTAAAGAGAGAGAGGTAAAGTTTATTATGTTGAAAAACAAATTGCTCAGTCAGATAGAGCGTCTGCATTTAGGTAGGAGATCCCGGGTTGCAGTCCCGGTCGGGGCACACATTTTTCAACTCCTCCCGTTGATATTTATCAACGCCTGTAAGCAGCCAAAGGTCTAGTTTTCATTATAATTTCATTCTTCTAGAGCTGCAAGATTACTACTGATATCTGCACAGATACCAGCTCCACAACACCATATTATATTCCAGCATTACCGGTGGAGGGCGCCACGAACTTGTAAGTCACTTTCAGCCAGGTGTCCGGATACTTTTGATCACATAGGGTTTATTCAAAACACAATGACTGAAAATCACAGACAGAACACACGAAAGGAAGTGAGGGCGCCTAATAATAAAATCCACGAACACGTCTGGAATCTACAAACTAACTCACATGGCAACACTGCAGCATTCTTCTCAAAGTGTGCTTTCTTTTTCTCTATAATAGTGGCACAGGTTTCTGCAAAGTGTTTGAAGAGCATCAAGCTGTTCATGACTAACATTTCACGTTTATAATAAGCAAATCCAATTAATCCTCGATTAAAGTCATGAACTTGTTATTAATTTTAGTTAGGAGATTAACAAAAGTGACTGTAAAGGTCAATCCACCTTTTAACCTTCTTCCCAACATTGTAATTGGGTTTCCGCGCACAAAACGGTTGATTTTTGGCCTGTGGGTTTGGAAAGGCAGCAGGAGATGTGAACTGAGACGCCCCGGTGTCTTACTCTCTTAAAACCAGCGGCGCCTTGTGAAGAACTCACCGAGCGGACGAATGAGTTGTTGACCCCATACAGGCGTGGCGGGTACGCTGACGGTTCATGTTGCTTTTAGTCGACGTCGCTCTGGCGCCCGTACTAAACTTTTTCCTCGTGCTTTAGACAACAGTGCACAATACGAGAGTCCAGCAGAACACTAAAACTGGCGACCCATCATGGAGACTCGCTCCGACAAATAACTATCTACCGTCAAAGTTTTTTAAAGAGAGCACCGTACCCTGCCCAATGAGCTCTCTGAAGGCAAGTGAAAGTGGGACCCATTTGAACAGATTGCTTTCTGCCTGTCTTGCTGAAAAGTAGCCAAACCTTTCAGACTCATTTCTTGTGTTTCTCACTGGTGATGAAATCACACAGTAACGAACAGATGCTAAGAGCTGGTGGGATGGAGATTCTTTTCTCACACTCTGACAAGAAAGATACTTGTTGAGTGGGAGGGCAGGAGATCTTTTCTGAAGTTTTGTACATGAAAATACCTTGCCGTCGTGGAACAAACAAGTGAGATGATGATGTAGGCTCGCTAGTCAGAAATTTATTGGACACTGAAAGCGGTAAGGCACCCGATCGGATAATGACTTTTTACACAGTTATTGATCGGAGGAAACTGAAAATATAACAATTACAACACTGGTTAGACTTGGGCAAAGCTTTTCTCATTCGTCAGCGTTTTTTAGACATGAACTCAACCGAGCAGGAAAGGCAGTTGCTTTCTAGTTACTCTTAGCGCCAGGGAGATGAAGAAGACAAGCTTCTCGGCAGAGATTTCAAGATTCCTTGCTGCTGGAGATGCAGCCTGCATTGGCCGATGAGTTTCGCTCGCATCCATCTACATCCGCAGCAGAGTGAAAAATCTCATTCCATCTACAGTGTTTGCAGTCTATCGATTCACTCCTAACAATTGTGGTGAGAATATCTAGCGGTATCAGCGGGATAGGATGGAACGAATTTAGGGATTTTCCATATTTCAGCAGATTCTCATAGGGTTATTCATGATAGGGCACATAGGCATAGGTGTGTGTAATTTCATTTTCCTTGCTGGTGTGATAGCAAAATCACTGTTATTAACCCACGGATATGTCGTACTGGGTGTTCGGTGTTGATTACCTCCCCATTTCCTTTTCAGATCAATTTATCAAACTTATCAGTGTTAATTATAGTTTAATTTCAATTTTCACTCACACATTCTTTGTCAACGGCTCAACTAAATTCTATGTAATGTCCTCATTCATTTATGCACACTGAACATTTTGTTACAAAGATTAAGTTTACTTTGGGTGATTTCTTGATTTCATAGTTAGATAATCACTTTTCATGCAGTTTATTAATTCTGTTCTATCGGAGTGTCAATATCCAAGACTCAATCCTGGGGCCACTTCTTTTACAATAGCGTCAAATAAAACCGACCAGGCCGGCCGCGGTGGTCTCGCGGTTCTAGGCGCGCAGTCCGGAACCGTGCGACTGCTACGGTCGCAGGTTCGAATCCTGCCTCGGGCATGGATGTGTGTGATGTCCTTAGGTTAGTTAGGTTTAATTAGTTCTAAGTTGTAGGGGACTTATGACCACAGCAGTTGAGTCCCATAGTGCTCAGAGCCATTTGAACCATTTGAAAACCGACCACATAACATCCGAATTGAGTATCTGCATATCAGTGGTCTAGAAGTAGCGTCTTTGACTAGTAATCAAAACATCTTCGTCCATGCCACTCCCTAAATTTTTAATAAAAATCATCAGCAAAGGCGGCCAAAGACTTCCAGCAAAAGTAATCAGCCACCTTCTGCCAATGACCTTCTGAAAGGAAGAGAAGCGGACGGAGGTTCAGGGTACTCTCTTGCTCCTTGGAGTGGGAAACTGTCCTTAAAAGGCGGAATAATCAGCAACGATCAACTGCATGAGGATGCAGAAATCAATGGAAGCCACTGCGTGAAAGACACTTAAAACATCATGATGACCTCTCCATGAGCAAAAGAATCGCAAGAGGTGGAGGTATACTTGGAAAAGATTTCAGTTAGATTACATGATGGCCAGGCACAGATTCCAAAATCAGATATTTGGCTGTAAGGTGTATCCAGTAGCAGATACAGGCTCTGATTACAATTTAGTATTGATGAAGATTGAGCTGAAGTTTAAAAGACTGGTCATAAATAATTTGTGCACACAAAGATGGGATACAGATGTACTGAGGAATGGTGAGTTCTGTGAGGCTACAGATACTGCAATAAGGAATAGCTCAATAAGCATTTCAGTTGAAGAGGAACGGACGTCTCTAAAAAGAGCAATCACTTAAGTTGGAAGGGAGAACATAGGTACAAGGAAGGAAGTACAAAAATATCCATGGAAGTTCAGGAATTCAGAAAGGCAAGTCAGTTACGAATGAAATAAGTACGAATTGCAGAGAAGCTAGGGCGAAATAGCTGTAGGGAGAAGCTAATGCAAAATAGTTGTAGCAAAAATGTGCGGAAATTGTAATAGAAACAATTTTCTGAAATACCGACCCAGCACACACAAAGGTCGCAGCTTGTGTAAGTCAAAACTACCTTAGGTGAAATTAAAAGCGAGTGCGATAACATAAGGAATCAATGGGAATTCCACTGTTGAATGCAGAGTAGGCAGCGGCTACGTGTAGAAAGTACATTTAAGGCCTCTATGAGAGGGAGGACCTGTCTGATGCCATGGTAGAAGAAAAAACAGAAATAGATAGGGAAGAGGCAAGGGATCCAGTGTTAGTATCAGAACTTAAAAGGAGTTTTGGAGGACTCAAGATCAAATGTGTTAGAAGGGGTAGAGAGCACTCAATCGGAATTTTGAAAGTCATTAGAGAAAGTGGCAAAAAAGGAGTATTCCCGTTGATGTGTAGAATGTATGAAACTAGCGAAATACCATTAAACTTTCGCAAAAACTTTATCCACAGACAATAGGAAGACCCGACAACTGCTAGCCTAATAGCACAAATAGCTCAACAGCTTATGCATCCAGATTCCTGACAAGGATGATATACAGAAAATAAAACCGAGGATATATTAGATTACGATCAGTTTGGCTTTAAAGAAAGGTAACAGCACAGGAGAGGCAGTGCTCGCGTTGTGGTCGATAATGGAAACAAGACTGAAGAAAAGATACGTTCATAGGATTTGTTGAGCTAGAAAAAGCTTTCAACAATGTTAAATGTTGCAAGATTTTCGAGATTTTGAGACCAATAAAGGTAAGATATAGGAAAGACGGGTAATACACTTTATGTACAAGAGCCAAAAGGAAACAATAAGACCTGAAAACTAAGAATGAATTGTTCGGATTAACAAGGATGTAAAGACACTGATGTAGTCTTTCGTCCGTACAGTTCAACCTGTGCATCGAAGAATTAATGATGGAAGTAAAAGAGAGGTTCAACAGTGGGATTAAAATTCAAAGTGAAAGGATATCAATGATAAGATTTGCTGATGACACTGTTATCCTCACTGAAAGTGAAGAAGAATTACCGGATGTGTTGAACGGGATAAACACCCTAACGAGTACAGAATATGCTTTGAGAGTAAATCGAAGAAGGACGAGGGTAACGATATGTAGCAGAGCTGAGAATACCGAAAAACGTAACATCAGAAATGATGGTCAAGAAGTAGAGAAAGTGAAGGAATTCTACTACCTAGGCATCAACATAATCCATGGTGGACGGAGCAGGGAGGATATAAATAGCAAACTAGCACAGACGAAAATGTTGTTCTTGGCCAAGAGAAGTCCACTAGTGTCAAACGTAGACCTTAATGTCTGAGATTGTAGGTATGGTGTGCAGCGTTGTATGGTAGTGAAACATGGACTGTACGAAAACCGTAACAAAGAAGAAAACATGCATTTTGGATGTGGTGCTACAGAACAATGCTGAAAATTAGGTGAACGACTAAGTTAAGGTAAGGAATGAGCAGGTTTTGCGTAAAATCGGCGAGGAATGGAATATATGGAAAAAACTGAAAAGAAGATGGGGTCAGAATGACAGCACGTCTGTAAGACATCAGGGAATATCTTCCATGGTCTAGAGGGAGCTATGGGGGGTAAAAACTGCAGAATAAGACAGAGATTGGAAGACATCCTGCATATAATTGAGTGCTACTCTGAGGTGAAAAGAAAAGAATTCGTGGTAGATCGCAGCAAATTAAAAACAAAATTGAGATCTTAGGGTAGCGACCTGCATCTCAACAGCTGAACAGATGCACGTCATTGTACTGTTCCAGAAGGAAAGTTCAGCTTGACTAGCACTTCACCTACATTGGCTGCCAGGGTATGAATTAAGTAGGTGGTTATTTTGCGAACTGGTTATTTTGTGAATCAATCAGATAATTTTCGCTTTTCTTATTGATTTTTGTTTTAGTCAGAAATTTAGCTTCAAGGACTAGACACATTCAAGAAACTTAATCGAGGTTGCTGGCACTAATAATTTATACTTTCAGCTTGAAAACATGTTCTGTGGCTTCTGCTTCACTATTTCTGTCAGTGAGAGTTGCGACAAGTATTGCAAAAGATTTGGAATTGTTGTATATATGAAAAGTGATAATATTCTGTAGCTAGTGTCTTAACTAAAATAGATATGACCAAATTATTATTTGTTCAGTTTAAATAAGAGAATGCAAACTATGAGCCAAACCATGTTATAGAGGGAATTAGCAATAAATAATCAGTTAGGAATCATGGAGGCGGATTACTGTAGGGAGGAGACTGCAGTAGGAGGAGACCAGTTAGCTCCATGTAATAGATAGTTAGGGACAGATTTAGCAGTTAGTGTGCTAATAGATTTGAGAGTCAATATTAATGAAGAAGAGGACGAGTTAGCAACATAGTACTTAGACATAATCATTACGAATCGGCACGAAAAAGTAGAGGACAACGGATGAAAACCGCATCTGCAGGAAATACTCAATTTAGCGCGCCCACCACATCCTTGAATAGACATCTGAAAGAAAGAGGCGAACATTGTGATCACTGAACATCTAGAAGAACGGATGAATAAACAAAAAAGTAGGAGCAACTGGCAAACAAAACTCTGAAAGAAATGGAAAAGACAAAGGAAGAAACAAGGAGTAATAAAGGTAACATAAGTAGATGAAATGGCAATAAAATTAGAAAAGATTCCGAACTTCCAGCAACATCTCACCAATGTACACGTAAGCGGAAGACAGGGTCGAGAGACCATCAGCAGTTATTCATAAAATAGTTATAGTCATGAATGTTCTTTTGACATATGAGACATAAAAGAAAGAAGAGGTCCGCCAATGGGAGATAGAATGAAATGACTAGAGGAAAAGTCGTTTGAGCAAACATTCTGTCTAGGTGCTCAAATTACAAGAGTTCAGGGATAATGACAATACGTTACACCCCACAGCATGAACTGTACAATTCAGCTCATCAGTACTACGTCCATGGTCATTAAGGCATGATGTGGAATTTCTTTGTGGTTACTGAGGTGCATAGCTTTAAGATGCACAAAATGCGTAGAATTTCGGAAAGCATTCTTGGCAAACTATTGGTCCAAGGCAATGCAGAAGAGGATTAAACAACGGATTATAATGAGCAGGAATTTGGAAGGAACTGTCTTGAGAGTCCTTGTATCCTCTGAGGCAATGCTCAGGAACATTCATTTTCTTGATCTTCCATATAGTCCGTGACAAATAATTAGATTTTGCTTCATGAAATTATCAGCAAACTATCAGTACGGCTTTTTGGAGAATACAGAGAAGCATTCAAGAGTTTCCTATAGGGACTGGATTTTTTTACCTGGCGAGAACAATGTACGAGAAGAACGAAGTGAGACATAGAACAATTTTTTCAGACAGCAACGCAAGTAGAGTGACTATAGGAACAAGTACGTTAGACCACAAGGACCACAATTTCATATAATTAGGTTGGAATCGTTAGCAACATTACAGCGAACAGTACTTTAGACAGAACTGAAATGAAAGAGAGAGTAGCAGTCATCAAGCTAAGACTTCCTAATCTGGTGGATAGTAACAATGCCAGGAACTCTTCATTAGAACGACTAGTAACAGACATGGAAATGGCTGCAGTAGGATACACGAACTATAACAGATCCAGATAAGTAAATACGACAGGATATGAGTATGTAGCCAAAGCATTACTGAAAGATGAAGAGGATCCCACAATGCAAAATCTCAACCCTCCAATCAGAGTAACAATAGGAGGAGGATGGTAGAATCTCCACCTCGGGCAGAACAGTGGCATGAGGAGGTGGTAGATCTTCAAAATTTTGGATTTGTGTAGATTGTGTGTGATTATGAATTGTACGTTGTGCTGGAACCATTATGTGTTTATATTAGATTCGATAGAGAATAGATATTTTGTAGTTGTGATTGTAACATGTATACAGTGGCATTGTTTTTCTCCTGTAGATAGGTTTCTCATGCCTTAAAAAAATTACAGATCTTGAAGTGAGTTCTCCATGGATATTTCTGTGAAAGAGTTTAATAGGAGCTATAACAAGATGAATAAAGGATTTCTTTAATGTTGTTCTGACAAAGTGACTGTCAAACGGTTGTATTATATGAGGTACTTCACATGTGAATTGAACAACCATGAATAATTGTGGCAAAGAAAGAGTTAATGGGAATGTAAGTTGTACTCTGAGCCGTGGTGCGCCTTTTCTGGCACACCAGCTCTTTGGCACGTGACTATCTATTACCCGGCTGTACTACGATCTTTGCACCTGTTGTGATCTGGCGGCTGTTTTGGCTGTCGGAGAGTTGGGGCCGGACTCGCTATGAGGCGGAAGGACGTGCTCACGGGGACGAAGGAAGTAAACACGCGGGCTCGGTCACCAGAGGCGCGGCCGGTCTGCCTTGCAAGACGGGCGCGAGTTTGTGGGGGACCTGCCTGATGTCAACTACGGGCGTTGCTCGTCGCATTGCTTCGGTGCCTGTTTTCTAGGAGAGACCCATCCATCGAGACCATCTCGAACAACGCTCTCTATCGAAGGTGTAAGTGGTTTTGGTGCCTTCGTTTCGTTGAACGATTTGCGTTCCAGCGAGTGTAGTTGTTTGTTCGTTGTCGTAATGTACGTGTTGCTGAAGTAAGAGCAGCCGGCAGCGTGTGTCACCACATGGAGACCAGCAGTCTCTACCTCCTTTAAAATGTCAGTGTTCCCAAAAGATGTAGTAATTGTGAAGTATTCAAGTTAGTAGGTCATTATCTAGTTGTAATTTTCTGCACGCCAAGCTTACACAATTGGCAGCTACATCCCAGACCTAAGCAACGAAATTAGAGTGCACAACCTAGTATCCTTGTGAAGTTGTGCATTGGAATAACGTGATATTATCTTGAACTCATTTACATTTCATCTTTGTACACACTGTCGGCCTTAATCATATGTGTAAATTTTGTTTGACAAACTATGAGAGTGTAAAGGTCTGATACCATATTTTCAGCATTGGAATTGTGTAAAGTTCTTAGTTTAAATATTTTACAGCATTGATAATGCTGAAGAATTTCACACACTTTATTGAAAGCATTTATGGGTTCTTCATTTACATTGTTCATTGATCTCTTAATATATATTAATTGTTTGTCGTGCTTTCTGCGGTCTGTTTGTGTTCCAGTTTCCTGCGAGTTGGGGTGTGTGGGAGTGGCGCCACGTTCTGCTTCGGTGCACAGAAGCTGTGACGTGTCGTCTAATGGGAAGTGACTCCCGGCTGGGCTCCGGCATTTAGGTGTTGTTTTGGATGGCTGGTGTGCTGCTTCCGGCATTTTAAGTTAAGTCACCTTTTCCCCAGGACAGCCTGGCGTCACTGCCCGTCTGGTAGTTATTGAACCCATTTTATGTACATGTAGAAACGGCTTTTTTAATTTGCTGTTCTCCTAGTGTTATTTGGGTTCGTAACGAACTGGTGTGTGTTTTAAATCACTCCCATATTGTACACTATTGCCTTAAAAAAACCACCGAAACTACCTGAGCCACCCTTAAAATCGTCTTCAGATTGTAATTTGTCTATTAAGTCTTGGAATCTCCGTGGCTCTATTTTAAGTAAGTTGTTTTAACTGTATACTTTGTTATCGTCTTAAGAACGGCCACGTGTTGATTGCCTCTAATCTGTTTTATAAAATTTGTTTTGATTAAATTGTTAATTAATTATTGGCTAGTTGTTGTGTTAAGGAGTGACATAGGAGGAGCCTTGTACGTCCATGCTACGTGTATCCCTCATCCCGACTTCCTAAGCCACACACAGTTTTGACAGAGTTGTTCGAAAAAATGGGAAGACTTTCCTGAGCTCAGTATAGTGACAGTCATACGAATTTTCTTCGTTGCTTGGTTGTCCTTAGCTGGAGGAAAGTGTTATAGTGAGTTAATGTGTATTTATGTGCACACCAGAGGAGCATCAGGACCATGTAGTGAAGAGAGAGTTATGTGATTAATGTCCATGCCAAAGCAGCATTTCGTCCAAGTTAAGAAGAGAGAGTACAGGTACTGAGGGTATCAGTCCAAAATCAAGTTTATGTGTTGGTCCAGACAGGAGCGCCTCCGACGGTGTACTCAACGACGAACCCGGCTGCACGAATGGGAAAACGTAATTTTTTCGGATGAATCCAGGTTCTGTTTACAGGATCATTATGGTCGCATCCGTGTTTGGCGACATCGCGGTGAGCGCACATTGGAAGCGTGTATTCGTCATCGCCATACTGGAACAATAGTAGGCATCACGCCTGTGATGTCAACGTTAGTAAATACAAGATGAAAGGTGTAGTGATGACGTGTAATCTGGATTTCATTTGCTCTCCACAACAGCAGAGAGCGGACATTTAATACTGCTCTGAAAATGTTGCCATGTTATCCAACGTAGAATCTTTTTTGGCTGGTGGCTATTATTTCGGGCTCTCTGTCACCCCCATCAGTGCAGTGCTGGAAAAATAGTTTGCTGCCTTTTCTTTTACTCTTCGAGAGAAATTGCTCATTGTATCACCTATGCACAAGCGGTGTTGAACAACGTTCCTAACTTAACCGTTACCCACGGATAGCAATACGACTTTTTCTCCGCTGAACGTTTTTTTCATCTCGCTGTTGTCAGTATAGCTGAGAGGCATACCTTGACATGGGGCGTCCGGACACAATGGAATTAAGTCCATTTTTGGTCATTTTCGACTATTACACTTTTAAGTACTATTATTCAGATTTGTAAAAATCTGCTATAGGACTGACAACCCTGTTGAGCATGGAGAGAAGCAGCCTTTTCTTCAGAGCACAATGGGAACTTCTACATTGTCATAGATGGCATGGTTCGTTCTGTCGGTGTGTGAGCTCTAATTATAGTGGACATGATTATGAATGATTTCTCTCAAGATAAGGAAAATACCGCATCGGAATATTAACATTGTATCTCAGGTACGCTAATAATTCTTTTGCAAATTTGATACGGAATAATTAAATAACGAGTTAACAACGAGACTAGGCTGTTGAGTTTAAATGTGGAATAACAATATTTTATTGTACTGACGTCGTATACTATATTAGCACATTTTTCTTTCACTGTAGAGGTAGAGGTAAGGAAGATATATGACAATAATGTCTGCGACAAGGATGAAGTAAGGATATCCGAAAGGAGACTTTCTCGACATCCAGAGAAAAGGGTGAGGAGTATTAGGCAGAGGCAGCGGAGCTGCTGGCAGGAATATACTACAAGGTACAAGGAACGGAATAAGAGATTACTGAAATGAAATTCTTACTGCGTCTTCCTCCTCCACCCCTTCCCCCCCCCCCCCTTCTCCCACTGCTGTAAGTTTCAACGCCACATTCACCTTGAGGGAGAAGAGAGAGAATCATATTTCATTCCTTCTGCAAACTTAGTGATTACAGACGGTACAATATGAAGTACCTCCAGGGACTTGTTAGTCAGGTCCGATTATGAGGTCTTGGTTCAAGAAATCCTAAAGACGTTACCTTTAGAATATTTCTTAAGGTTGGTGAGAGATCTTTAAGGGTGTGTAACCTTTACAAATAATAAAATAATCTTATGCTTAGACTCCTGTATACGCAAAAACAGGAACATTAAAATGACATTGCATCTCACGAAGTTATGTCAATATTCGAGCGTGAAGTCTCATCCATTTATCACGAATTTTTGGTATCAGGATATCGTTACTTAACTGAAGACAGTAATTTCGATTTGGTGGAGAAGGCCAGTAGAAAAGTTTCGCACATTCACACCAAATGATTCGATGGATGTTGTTTGACAAGCAAATAAAATGTCTCATAGATTTGAGATTACTGAAATGAAATTCTTGAATTCTTTCCTTCAGAAAAATGAATGACTCAGTAACAAATGGAAAAAATGGTCGATGGTTTGAGACCAGCTGGCTGACTGTGATATGCTTATGTTATAAAACGGAATCTCGTTTTGCCATGAAAAATTTTACGCAGACTGTGAAATCTGATGTGCAATTTGACGAAGCTGACTGAAGAAAGATGCCCGGCTGTCCCATGACATACTTCTGTAACATCCAGCACAGCCCTCTTTATATCGAGGGTCGACCAGTACCAAAAGCAAAGAAGAAGGACATGAAAGATTATTGCTATACATTCCATGTGACCATCACCTATTTTTTCAAGAACCTGCCGTGTGCCACCTCAACAAGAGCTTCCTCATCTTTGCTAGAGAACATAGACGAAAGTGAATACGTTATTATTTTAATCTGAATTACACAACATGCTGTTCGGAAATATTTGTTATACGCATACACAATGAATGAAATTATAATCATGCACACAAGAAATGTATTTGCCTTACTGTTTTCTTAATCAAGCCTGAGTACTAGAACAAAGTGGAAGATAAATGTACAATACGTTCAGTGCGCACAAGAATCAAGTCCAGAATTTTAGTTTGCTATTCAAGGTAACCTACTTCGCTTTGAGAAAGTGTTATACGAAATATGCTCTATCATGCAGACATTTTAGGATGGTGTAAACTTCATCCTGCAATTAATTACTCAGAATAAACTTTGTCTATTTTTCTCAAACCTCTCTTTTTGTGACTTAATGTCCTTCTTCACCGTACGATGTAAATGTCAATTTCTGTATGTGGGCTGCTTCACTTTGTAGTGATGATATAAATGAGCATTTCCTCTTTTCTTGAGTAATTATGAGACTGAGATAGAACGCAGATATACTGGGAAAAGAAAATGTATTTTGTCATCGCCTTAGCATTCGCCACCCCATCTCATCAAACTACGTGAATAACAACCTTATCTTAACAACTCGTCCGTTGAAAGGAGGAGGCCTGCCAGATGAAAGGACCCACTGACAAGCTTCCCCATTGTTATGCATGCAACTGTCACTAAGCAGTGACTACTGTCAGCTTCTACTGAACTGAACAATGTCTTTCTCCGATTCTCGTGTGCCAGGGCTGTCTACTTTCCTCATGTACTGAACTGAGACATGGCACAGTTCTCAAAAGAAATTTGGCTTTTTTCCCTCTTGTGTAAAGTGTACTGTTATTTAAAATTCTTATCAGGGGCTTGGTCCACAAAAGTACGGAAAAGGTCATATTATCTATGATGATATTTGTTAAATATTTGTATGTACATTTGTAACTGCACCATTTTATGTCGTACTAATGTAAGCTGACACTTTAAGTAACACAACCGTTCTACCCTCATGGTATTACTTCATTGTAACCCATAAAAAGATCTTAGTGTCTGTGCACTTTCCATTGTTAAAATATTTTACTGTATACCAGAGACAGTTTTAGGTACATGCACAGATAATATGCATGGAACTATATATTTCCTAATATCATGTTGGGTCACTGAATGTGTTTTTATAATTTCGTTTTAGTAGAGAGGTTGACATCCAGTCAGATGTCAATGACGCATCCCATTATGTTGTTTGCTAATGAATTTCTTTTTCTGTAAATTACCACCATTTGTTTTTAAATTGAATATATATTTTCTTTCACACTATTGCTACTACAACTGAGAAAACCAAAAGTGTATTTTTGTGTTTTTCGATAGGAATGAATTTATGTATTCACCCTAAGTGAATATGCATATGGTTTCTTGCGAGCAACAAGCGGTCAACATTATGTATTGAAACGTCCCCTTTGAACAATTTTACAAGACTGTGCTTAAGCTGAAACACAATATTTTTAGCGCAACGAAATCTGACTTTCAAAAAATCCCTACGAAAGAATGGCCCTGACTAACATTAACCTATGCGTTTCACAAATCGCTTACCTCACAAAAATCTTGGTTACTCGAACTACTGCAATACAGCTGGCGCCACTACTGCCAGCTAAATAAAAGATTCAAACTATGGCAGGCACTAACTACTGATAGGGATAGTTAGCAAATGAAAGATATTAATAGAGAACAAACACTGTATTTACCTTAATAGTCATAATATATATAGCAGTTCATGACAAATTACAAAACTCCGCCATCTCTCTCCCCACATCCACCACTGCTGGCGGCTCACCTCCAACTGCGCAACGCTACGCGCTGTTCACAGCCAGCTGCCTAACACTACAATGGCGAGTATTACAACAATGCAAAGCAGCCACAGACTGCACACAGCACAGCCAGTGATTTTCATACAGAGGTGGCGTTACCAATAAAAAAAAACCCAAACAGCCTACTTACAGTATGTAGTAAGCATGAGTGGATTTAAGTTTTATTTTTATGAGTTGAATTACTGTTTGAATCTAGGGAACTTTCAATTGGTTTAAGTGGTTACGTGAGAGTGGGACATAGATTAAAAGAACTGTTAGTACTTGAGAATGAATGAATGAAGATTAAACTAACCTATACTATAAAGATTTTGAATTTGGAGTGGATAAGTTTTGAAAGCTTAATACATTCTAGATATAAATTTGTATGTCAATAAATCGTAAACATAACAAAACATTGAATAAAAGTCTTAAGTGACATTTACCAATAGAGAGAAGTATTTACTTTCGGTTGTTACAAAAAATGTAAGTGAAATACTTTTAATAAAAGTAAAAGTATAGTAAAATTATCTCATTTCCATATCTTACTTCACGCTATTTCAAGTGATTGTATGGTACGACCACCTGTCAAGCAAAGTAAAAATAAGGAGACAGCGAAAATTTGCTTCTTGGTGTCACACTGTAAGCCTTAGTGTAATACCACGCACATATAGTTTCATTCCGTGTTGGTGTGATGAAAAGCGCCAAGTCATTCTTGACCTGACACCCTCATTTTTAATAAACAAATCCAGTTAACA
This sequence comes from Schistocerca nitens, assembly GCF_023898315.1. Lineage (NCBI taxonomy): Eukaryota > Metazoa > Arthropoda > Insecta > Orthoptera > Acrididae > Schistocerca > Schistocerca nitens. Next base: position 473,865,250 of record NC_064621.1, on the reverse strand, counting down.
ATCGATTAAAGTCATTTTTAAACTGCTCAAGATATTTTCAATTACAGTTACGAGATTTGATTGTAAACCTTTGAATCTTCTTCTCTATATCGTAATTCTGTTTCTGTATTTGTAGTGGTAGATTTTTCGCCTTTGTAAGCCGAGGTTTCTGGAAGCCTGCAGATGGGTACCAGGGGACCCGAACCGAGATGCCCTGCAGTATCACTCTCTGAGGACGTAGGGCCACTTGTGAGGAACTTGTTGACCGAGAGGATGAGGCTCAGCGTGGCAAACTTTTACCTCGTGCCTTAGTGCGCTATGCGAGACCGATCACAACGCTAAAAACGGTGACCCATGGAAACACCAAATAAATAGCCATTTACACCTGGGTCCTTCCATCAAAACACTTTTTGCTGAGGGCATTACACCTTGCCAAGTGAGTTCTCACACGGCCTGTCTTCCCCAAAAGCAGCGAAAATTTTCAGTCATTTCCTGTGATTTTGCCGTTTGAAGAAAGTACATTGTAACAGATACCAAGAACCAATGATATGGGACTTTCTTTGACGCGTGGACAAGAAACAGACAGCTAGAGTTGGAGACCACGAGCACTTTATTGAATTTGTGGGTACGAAATGACAGTAGTTGACGGAACAAAGAAACGAGACGTTGGGATCGGCTTGTGAGTTTAAATTTCTTGAAAGAGTGCAGGCGAAAAGCCACTCAATTGGAGAACGATTTTTCCACAGTTTCTGGTGGGAGAAAAACGATAAGATAAAAATTATGCCATTGGTGAGAGCTGGGTAAATTTTTTATTTTTGGTGGGCGATTTTTACATGCAGACTCTGAGAAGACACAGCAGACGCGCTGTAATTTAGCTTAGCATGAGAGAGACGAAGGAGACACACTTTTGGACAGTGATTCGAGAGCGACAGTTGCACTCGATTCCTCGCGGTGAGGCAGCCTGATGAGGTGGACGAATTCCTTTGGCATCTGCTTGAATCATTTACTGTCTACCCATTCACACACAACAGTTATGTTGGGAATGTCTAATAGCATCGGTTGGTTACTACGTAACGAAGTTAGGGGTTTTCCGTATATCAATCAATTCACATAGGGTCATCCACGATCAGGCAGACAGGCATCGTTCCATTTATTTCATTTCCCTCTCCAGTAAGACTTATTCACTGATGTTAACGGCACGGGTATACCATGCTGAATTAATACACTCCTGGAAATTGAAATAAGAACACCGTGAATTCATTGCCCCAGGAAGGGGAAACTTTATTGACACATTCCTGGGGTCAGATACATCACATGATCACACTGACAGTACCACAGGCACATAGACACAGGCAACAGAGCATGCACAATGTCGGCACTAGTACAGTGTATATCCACCTTTCGCAGCAATGCAGGCTGCTATTCTCCCATGGAGACGATCGTAGAGATGCTGGATGTAGTCCTGTGGAACGGCTTGCCATGCCATTTCCACCTGGCGCCTCAGTTGGACCAGCGTTCGTGCCGGACGTGCAGACCGCGTGAGACGACGCTTCATCCAGTCCCAAACATGCTCAATGGGGGACAGATCCGGAGATCTTGCTGGCCAGGGTAGTTGACTTACACCTTCTAGAGCACGTTGGGTGGCACGGGATACATGCGGACGTGCATTGTCCTGTTGGAACAGCAAGTTCCCTTGCCGGTCTAGGAATGGTAGAACGATGGGTTCGATGACGGTTTGGATGTACCGTGCACTATTCAGTGTCCCCTCGACGATCACCAGTGGTGTACGGCCAGTGTAGGAGATCGCTCCCCACACCATGATGCCGGGTGTTGGCCCTGTGTGCCTCGGTCGTATGCAGTCCTGATTGTGGCGCTCACCTGCACGGCGCCAAACACGCATACGACCATCATTGGCACCAAGGCAGAAGCGACTCTCATCGCTGAAGACGACACGTCTCCATTCGTCCATCCATTCACGCCTGTCGCGACACCACTGGAGGCGGGCTGCACGATGTTGGGGCGTGAGCGGAAGACGGCCTAACGGTGTGCGGGACCGTAGCCCAGCTTCATGGAGACGGTTGCGAATGGTCCTCGCCGATACCCCAGGAGCAACAGTGTCCCTAATTTGCTGGGAAGTGGCGGTGCGGTCCCCTACGGCACTGCGTAGGATCCTACGGTCTTGGCGTGCATCCGTGCGTCGCTGCGGTCCGGTCCCAGGTCGATGGGCACGTGCACCTTCCGCCGACCACTGGCGACAACATCGATGTACTGTGGAGACCTCATGCCCCACGTGTTGAGCAATTCGGCGGTACGTCCACCCGGCCTCCCGCATGCCCACTATACGCCCTCGCTCAAAGTCCGTCAACTGCACATACGGTTCACGTCCACGCTGTCGCGGCATGCTACCAGTGTTAAAGACTGCGATGGAGCTCCGTATGCCACGGCAAACTGGCTGACACTGACGGCGGCGGTGCACAAATGCTGCGCAGCTAGCGCCATTCGACGGCCAACACCGCGGCTCCTGGTGTGTCCGCTGTGCCGTGCGTGTGATCATTGCTTGTACAGCCCTCTCGCAGTGTCCGGAGCAAGTATGGTGGGTCTGACACACCGGTGTCAATGTGTTCTTTTTTCCATTTCCAGGAGTGTATGTTAGTAATCTGATACTAGTGACCAAATTTCCCCGTCAGATAACCTTGCCAAATGTATCAGTGTTTATTACAAGTTAATTTCATGTTTCTATTAGATGCACTTTGGCGTGTGCTGAAGTAAATTCTATGCAATGTCCATATTCATTTGTACACACTGAACATTTTGCAATTAAAACTGGATTCCCTTGAACTATGCTTTTTATTTCATAGTTAATTTTTAATGCAGTTTATTAATATTAAATTTTTGGAGTGTTAATACCCAAGACTCTGCTGAGGCCAACTTTTTAACAGTTTTCAATGATATTAGCTGCATAATATTTTGAGTATCTGAATTTTTCGTGCACATAGCTCCATCTGATGGAGGGTTCGAAGTTTCGAAACGTATTAATGTAACATATAAATAGTGACTGCCAACAGTAAACATGTTGTTCCATTCGATATCCGTAACGGTTACACAAACCATAGTCGAAAAATGATCGCATTTATATGTAATGGATAACTATTCATCACATAAACTAGGTTATGAAAATCTAAAGAAGGGGTGTTACGATGAAGCAGGGTTACGCGAGGGTAGTGCCTTGCTAATCATTGCAACATGGAAAGAAATGAAAGGGAATCTGCTTTGTAGGAAACCAGATTACACGTAAAGACAGAATAATGATTCAGACAGCTGACGGCCAAGAAAGATTCATCAAAAGCCGTCTACTAGTGTCATATATATAGACTTAGGGCAGCACTCAAAGTTGTAGAAACTGTATTTCTCGATGAAATGCTTTTGATTTCCTAGTTAGTTTTTCATGAAGTTTATATTAGCTGCACAATATTTTAATTGAGTATCTGGGTTTTTCGTGCACATAAACCCATCTGATGCTGTAGGGTATGAACCCTCTAAACGTGTTGTTGTCACATGGAAACAGTGTCTACCAACAGTAAACTTGTTGTTTCACTCGATACCAGTAACGGCTACCAAACCCTAGCGAAAAATGACAGCACTCGAAGTTGTAGAAACTGTACTTCGCGATGAAATCAGTCTGGACATAAAATGTTCATCGTGGGTGCAACGCAGTGGACGAAACTTGAAACATTTCAATCATGGTAGTGTAACGAATAGAGCAAGTGCTGTATCAGGAGGATCTACTACAAAGGCTGAGTGATGAAAGACGACTATAACAGATAAGAGGCCGGTAATTTTCCTAACGCATTCAGCAACGGGACGTTGTGTGCGAGTGCTGCACTGAAATGCTGAGGTTTGGCGCACGAGTAGTAGCCGTGGTATGACGCATCAGGCAAGTCACAGGAAAAAAAATCGATGGGTTTGTAGTTACATTTTATGCCTTTAATATGGTGGATTGTAATAAAAACTTGTAAACCTCAATAACTGTGTACTATTTCGAATATGGATTTCTGTTTGAAGATAACTTTTATTAAAAAACTCATAATACCAGTTATCAACTAAATTACATTATTAAAATATGTATTTACAGAAAACTGAGCATTTCTGTAACTATTGGATATATGAAAGATACAAATTACTCACTATCTACGGCCGTGGTGATATAGAGGATAGACCACTACACTCCGGCCCTAGAGCTTTGGAGTTCAGTCTCAGATAGGGTTATCGCAAATCAACAATCCTCCTGATACACGAATTATTCCCAATGCTTCAGTTTACAGTAACGGAACACTAGCTGCTAGACTGAATGTGTTTCTAACACTTTAAAGGAAAGAGGGCAAATTTGAGAAAGTTTTCCCTTTCTGCATTCAGAATGGCTTAGAGGGCTTTACTGGTACGTTAAAATTTGTTAACCGATTGAGGAGTGGGACACAACTGATTGACTTATCTATTTCGCAATAAATAACAAATTTCAAGTCAGTAAAATGACTTGGGTAATGTGCCACGGAAACGGAGCAAAGTCGTTGCGTCATTAAGGGATTTTATCAAATTGTGGGCTCAAGTAGGTGTCACTGACATGGAAAATATCACGAAGACGGTAGATGTTATTACAACCAGTAGCACAACTCTTCCGCAACATATCAAGCCAGGTTTTATTCGCCTAACAATGAGGCCCTATATTAACAACACAGTGAGTTTTGTACACATATCTTTGGGCATACCGCTCTATCATGTAAGGAAGAACCCACATGCGGCGTATGTGAGAAATTCGCCGCCGAATGAGTCGTTTTTTTCATCTTCTCCAAGGTGTGAAATAGCCCTGTCTGGAATGAGACTGTAGTGTCTATCTAGAAGAATGAAAGATTCAGGAGCCGAAAAAAACGGAGCGTGTGGTGAGCCCAAAAAATGACCTACGACCCATGCCACCTCCTGCTTTCACTACTTCGTTTGCTTCCACTCTTAAGAACCCTATTCAGAAAGCCAGTGCCTCTACTCAAACAGAAGTTGCTAGTGTCAACAGAATTACCTGCGTTTGACAGTGCAGTTTGTGAAGGTTCCATCATAAAGAAGCCTGTGGCTCCGCGCAGAACATTAGAAAAGGCCACGTTTGCCGCATTTCCACCTTGCAGCGCTTCCAGTTGATTCCAGCGAACAGGCCACCCTGTTTGCTGGAGTCAGCACTGCCACGACCACAGCCACAGTCACTCCTCCGAAGCCCTCTTCACAAATAAACCCAAAGGAAAGCGTCAACGTAAGAAGATGATTGGTCATAAACCTTCAGACTATGTAGCCTTATTCTGTCTGACGATTCTAATGATTCCGCTTCGGAGTTAATGCAATATGAATTCCACCTGAAGCAACCATCCGTCCCAATGGCGAAGCCTCCGACATCTGCTGTATCCCCAATCTAGTGGAGGGACAGAGTAAAAGAAAACGTGACCTATAAAACGATTACCATGCTACAGTGGAACTCCAATGGGTTCAAGACGCTTGTGGAGAAACTGAAACTCCTCGTGCGCTACGATCCAGAAGAAAGACACCTCCTTCAACAGCCTGTTTTAACAAAGAATCAAAAGAATGTAGTTAACCTCTCTGAAAGTTTTGTGACATGTCAGATTTGTTCCCCAAACTTTTAGAGATGTATTGGTGGAGACATCAAATGTAGTGGCTGGGTGCCGGGGGGTACCGTATTAAAACTCGGCGAGAACTTTCCAAGTGATTTATTGTTTTTTATCTAAAGTGCCCTCGTTCCTCTTGGTCTGCATCACAGGGCCCCTCAATGCTGAGGAAGCACCCCAGCGGCCCATGTAATGCAACGCTGTGTCGAGCCGGCCTTGTATACCAGCAAAGTTGCGTCTTCGTCAGGATGCCACAATTGACACAGCGGTCTGCGCCCGTGCCAACTCAGCTATCCCCATCCTTGTTTCCTCTGCGCCACTCCAAGGAGCCACCATGCAGCCCTCTGACAACTGCAAGATGGTCTGCACCGTGTCCCTTTGCCGGCGTGGCTTAGGATGTGGCGATAACAGGCAGACATGACCCGCAGCCGAGTCTGTGACCCTCGCACCGATTGTCCCCGGCGTGTGTTGGAAGTTGTGGAGTGCGGAAGTTGTGGAGTGGTCTACCACTGGCTGGCTGGCTACGGACCCCACGTCGGCCTCAGGGGGTCGAACCAACGACCCGCCATGGAATGCGACACTGGCGCCCCATCTGTAGCTGTGTGTAGCCGGTGGTGTTCAAAATGACTCTAAGCACTATTGGACTTAACATCTGAGGTCATCAATCTCCTGGACTTAAAGTACTTAAACCTAACTAACCTAAGGACATCACACACATCCATGCCCAAGGCAGGATTCGAATCTGCGACTGCAGCGTTCCAGCCCCTCCAGGATGACCTTAGATCCACTCTCGATGCTTTACAATTCTCGGGTATAAGGGCTGGCCGGAAAGCTGGGGCATGTCACCCGCCCCCTCTTAGTGCCACAGTAAGGAGGGACTGTTCGTACGGTCACGGGTTTGCTCTACAGATCTTACTTTGTCTCACTTTATAATGTGTGCAGACACATAGACTTGCAGTCCAGCCATTTCAAGCTTTTTATTTTTGCGTATCTATTCTGTTTCATGACTAAGCTTGTTTTATTGATATACTGAAACGCTGTAGCATTCCATTTCATATTTACTAAGTTTCATAGAAGGAAGATTATAATAAATCTCCTCTCCATATCAAATATCCCTTTAACTAACACTGAGGTAGAAAATGTTTGTTTTATCGTGCAGTGAAAAATATATATCGGCATCTAGTCTCGCAGTACACGTGCAGGTAACGACGAAACAGTGAACAGTAATTAAACACGAATCCCGCGGTATACGAGGCCGAAGCCTTGAAGCAGTGTAAAATCGCTGCTATCTGCGGAATTTCCAATGCTGCTTTCGCTAATGATTGTGCACACTCGATACTGTATGTACCCTTTACCGATTTTGCAGCCCTGTTTAATTAACTTCGTTTTCGGCTTTAACAGACCGCTGATATCATTTATTCCTACACAGTCTTTTTTACCTCATTTTTGCTTATTACGTTCTCTTTTTCGAACGGAAACTGGAATCAAATTCTCACTGGATAACCATCTTGTTTGCAAGCAGTACTGTTATACGCGTTTGTTTACTTCAGTAGTGGGTAATATCTGGAAACGATTTACGAAGAAATGTTCGCTGTAAGTTTCTTAAATTCGAAACAGACCGACCCGATACAGGCGGCTGTAATATAAACACGTATCTGTCGTCAAGTGTGGCTTTTACCATTCTCAAGCATAACGTATACTTAAGAATAAATAGCGTAGAAAAGCAAAGGTGAAGTGCTAACATCAAGGAGTGGGCCTAAATTTCCAGTTCGTTATTTTGTGGGTGTCACCAGAATGCCGCCATTGCCCTGGCAATGCGCATAGAACAGCGGCTCATCGGATGACGGAGGAAAGAGCTTAATTTTTTTTACTTCTGCACTTGATTTTCGATAGCATTGTTGAAAAGTATGGTGCATTTTGTTTCTGACAAAGTGGTCTTCTTGAGATGGTTGTTAATCCTCAAACGAAACCGTTAACGGAATGACGCAAAAAGAAGTCTCCACAAAAAATAACCGTGGAACTAAATCATTACGTTCGGTGTTCCAGTAAGACACTAATCGTACTGCTCTTGTCATGCAGTCGCGTTTCAGTACAGAATGTGTACAAAATACCACCAGCAGTAGAAAACAATAGCTTTGCTAACGTATCGAAATGCCGCTTAGGTATATTACAAATGTCTCACAAGTCATCGGTTTTACTGTGCACAAATAGAGCACAGTACACAGAGCATGGTAAAAGGGGCAGGCTTCCTAGTCTGCGATATATTGTCACACAATTTAATTCGGACTAGATCGGTTCCTCAGTTCTGATCAAGATAATAGGAGGAATCCATTGATTGTAAGCCACGGCTGGAACTGGTAATTCCGTCACCAGATATTCCCAAATCGGAAGCCCTCTGTCCACTAGCAACTCGTCTGCAAAGTCCCTGATTCTTTGCTGGGTCATTACTCATTGCTAACCTGTAAAGTAGACCTGCGGGAGGTGTCTACTTCTGCACAGGACTGGGCGACAGCGGAGTGTTGTGGCAGGTATACAGGAAGATGAAAGCTTAATATTAGGCCGTACAGTCAACGGTCGGTATGCAAACCAAGAAACACCGCCGTGATCATTGACGCACTCATCCCACTGACGCACCATGTTCAAGATGCCCTCTTAGTAAAACACCGTGTTCTACTGTGTGTAGAAGTTCGCAACTGCCTACTGCAAATCCTCATTCGACAGGTATTGTCAACCTTTAAGGCCTTTTCAAGGGACAGAAGACGTGATAACCGTTTGGGGAGAGATCAGGTCTATAGGGCAGGTGCTCGTGTGTCTCTATCTCGCGTTACGACATTTGCGATAAGGAGATTGTGTTACCAAGAAGCAGAACGGAGCTTGGCGCACCATTCCACAGCGGTGGTTTTCGGTGAAACACATTCTTCATTCTCTGATACGTTGCTCCTGTTTGGACACATTTGGTAATAATTCTCCGTAGTTCACATTACTTCATTTGTCACACGCACGTCGGAAAGCCATAAATGCACTACTGACCCTTTGCATGCTTGTCGGTGCTTATATACCCGAATCAGAGTCAAAACTACGTTGCACATGCGCTGGAGCAACGTCCTCAACGGAAGCTCTTGGATCGCCCCTTATAAAACAATATTAAGAGTCAATCACTTTATTATAAATCATGCAGCTATATCGTTACGCCGCGGTGTGGTAGCCTCGTGCTGTGTTAGCCCGTATTCTGTGACATATGCATCCCAGAATGTTGATGCCCTCTGACCAGTTAGCGCCAAGTGATACAGTTAGGCTGCCGTGGTTCATCGTATGTGACGCCAGAGGCTTGGAAGAAGGCCGGAACAGAAGCAAAGAACGCCAGTCTCATGATGGGAAATCCCGCCTCTGCTGCTGGCGGTACAAGGCGCCATGACTGCAGCACCATCATAGAAGGGTGAGCGGCTGTACCGCACTGCTCACAACCTTGAGCCACTTGGGCGGGAGTCGTGTTGGTATTGGAGTGGGCCTTCGAACTGACCCACCAGTGAAGAGGCTCCAAGTCTGAGAGGGTGGTCTTGGCGCTAGTAGACAGCTTGGTCGTGGTGGCTGAAAGTGAATGGTGGCGCGATGGTGCGTGGAGTAGCCCCCTCGTCGTAGCAGGCGCTGCCGGGATTTGAATGTCTCTACTAGAAAGTGACTGTTATTTTTAAGTCATAGAGGCTCAATTGTTGTGTCGATGCCCTAATAACTCCCCTGCTTCCACTCAATGGAGAAACTTTTACCGCTGCGCTGGGAGGTTTGTGGTGCAGGTCTGTTCTGTCTCACAATGCTTAAACAGCACTGTTGCTGTAACTGGCATGTATAGACCCTGCGGTTGCCAACTGCCTATGGCTTCTGACAGTGCTGCAATGTTATGCTTCCCCAACGGGGGTGGGGGTGGGGGGGGGGAGGGGGGGCCAAATGGCAAATCTGGGTACCTGGCGCCCCGGCGGACAGAGGGCGCCAAATTTATATCCTTGAAACCAAAAAAAGGGGGGGGGGGGGAACATTCTTTCACAAACGCCAGGCATCCAGCGCACGTCAGTGCATCGATTATTCACGTTAATTTGAAACGCATCTCTTCTGGTTTCTGAACATTTTTGAACACATTCTAAGTTTATTTCTGAACGAACCATAAGACGATTATAGGATGATTATTGAATGCTTGCATAGTGAACACGATGTCTCTGCCAGAGGAATCTCCGTCCCATCAAGATATAAACTTTACCGCAGACAAAAGGGAGCGGGGCCATAGGAGCTGAGCCGAATAAACGGGTGAATGCCAATAGCTCTTTGTTTATACAGTTGTTTGGGTGTGCGAATGATCAGCCAATTATTAGCGAAATCCATAGATTCAGACTACCAGAGTGGAAATAAACGACTGACAGGAACAACAGGTAAAAAAGATTACATATTACATACTCGGTGTATTTAAGAAAATGAAATTTTGACAGAAATATTTTGCCAGATCGCTACAGTACTAAGGTACAGTTGTACAATCACTGGATAGCAGCCGCTTAATTTCTGTTCTCGGAATAGCGTAGAGAACGCATTGTACTCGCACGTAATAACGGCTAACCGGAGAATAAACGGCGGGCAACTAACCCGGTGATTATGGCAGGGTTAGTGAAGTTAACCGGAGAATAATTTTTGACAATGGGCGCAATATTTACAAAATTAGTAATGAGAAGATTGTTTGCTAGAACGAAGAAGAAGAAACGGCGACGTCACCCAAATTATATAGACGAATATGAAGATTCCAAATGTATATGAAAGTTTCATACTACTACTACTACTACTACTACTACCACTACCACTACTTTTCGATCTCATTCTTGAGAAACTGGAGCATATGAATCAAATGTGAAACTATTTCCTGACATAAAACAATTTACTTGTAGTAGGCCTAATAGGCATTTGATATTGGTATTTCGTGACGCACTAGTCGTCATAGTTTAATCAACAGAGCCGTTTTACATCTCTGAAAAAAAAAAAAATGGTTTTCTTGCTTGGCTGGCGTTCAACACAGTCCACTAGGCCATCACAAATAATTCTAACTCGCACTTACCCGCTAAAACTGTATTGACTTCTTCTGACTAGTTTTGACACGAAGTTTTTCGCGCTATTTGGCAAATGCTTCAGAGGTTCTGAAAACATCCTATTCGAAGCCGATTGTTTAAAGCGAATGTAGAGGACCGATATAAATTTCTAACTCATAAAATCGGACAGGAACGCAGAATAATTGATGCAGTACACTGATGTGGAAAACTTAAGGACGGAAGTTCAATTGTTCAGATGTGAGTGAAATCTTATGGGACTTAACTGCTAAGATCATCAGTCCCTAAGCTTATACTCTACTTAACCTAAATTATCCTAAGGACAAACACACACACAGCCATGCCCGAGGGAGGACTCGAACCTTCGCCGAGGTCAGCCCCACAGTCCATGACTGCAGCGCCCCCACAGACCGCTCGGCTAATCCCGCGCGGCAAGGACGGAAGTATCTTTCGCATGATGTTCACGGTCAAACAACAGAGTTCGATGAAACTTGGTCCATACATAAAAGGAGCTGTTACAGTATAGCACATAAGGTAACATGAAGAATTACGCAATGAGATGAACAGATTAACACTTCAAAAACAATAATAGTGGTTTCACATATCGTTATCAACCCATGGGCGTCAAAGTTGGCAACGGATTTGCAAGTTTCTGTCAGACGGCAACTTAGAACTACTGAAACCTTACCAACCTAAGGACATCACACACATCCATACCCGAGGCAGAATTAGAACCTGCGACCGTAGCGGTCGCTCGGTTCCAGACTGAAGCGCCTAGTACTGCTCGGCCACACTGGCCGGCCACAATTCATATCGACTGGTCAGTGTACTGTGTTGAAAGATTCGGAGATCAGGTTGCCCATGCAAGAATAGGCCTCTCCACAGCGTGACACCTGGACAACCAAGACGATTATGTTCGATATGTTCCTGGGTGCATCCCAGCATAGTCGAACATCACGGTTTTGACAGTCCAGGTATTGTGGTGTGATGAGGCACAATGTTGCTTGTTTGTACTGAACACAAAATCTTTGAAAATCTTTTCAATCAGGGGTAAACGTTATTGGGTAAATACACTCCTTCGACATGTGATTATTTTCAGGGGTGTATCCTAATCCATATTCTTAGACCTCCCCACCCCTCCCCACATACACAGATGGCCAGAGGGGTACTGCACCATCGTCCTCTAAAATAGGCGTCCGGTGTGCTACCTCGGGATCCAGTAATTAATGCAATACTGAGAAAGGCAGACTACTGCAAGACGATAGTTACTCGATGAGGCACTGCTTCTTTAAGTTCTGGGGCATGTTAAACATCGGTGACCCTGAGAAGACGAGTAAGATTTTTCGACTTTTCAGTTAGTAAACGTAATCACAATAGCATTTTTTACCGGAGTACATAATTCTGCAGTTAACGTTTCATGATTATTATAACAGTTCTTTTCATTGGTAGCTTTGGACAAAGTGCAACATGATGTCGTTACATGCTCATTCAAAAATGGCTCTGAGCACTATGGGACTCAACTGCTGTGGTCATAAGTCCCCTAGAACTTACAACTACTTAAACCTAACTAACCTAAGGACAGCACACAACACCCAGCCATCACGAGGCAGAGAAAATCCCTGACCCCGCCGGGAATCGAACCCGGGAACCCGGGCGTGGGAAGCGAGAACGCTACCGCACGACCGCGAGATGCGGGCTTACATGCTCATTCACGAGAATCTAAATTTTAAATCACTTTGGACGCGGTGGAGAAGAAATTGTCAGTAATGGCGATAGAAGTAGAATTTACTGTTTATACACACAGTTGTGATTTATCATAAACGATTATTGTTTTGCACATTACGGATAACTATACAGAGAATAAAATTCTGATGCTGAAATGCAGTAATACTTTGATAATGACGAATTCTGTGGTCTCATTAAAGGTTTCTTCATATCCGCCAATACTTATGCACGGCCAGAGAGCAGAAACCCCAAGCTATGAGAAGATCAGTGCTACGTGGATGGCATATTCCTGCCAGTACAGCAAGAAAAACAGTTCATCGGACGCGCGTGTGCATGTTGACTCGCGATGAGTTATGTACTCGCCTGCAGGTTTCCATCAGGAGGAAACTGAATTTTTCGCCGACATTTGTGTGTGTGTGTGTGTGTGTGTGTGTGTCCTGGGATTCCCCGCGGGAGGACCGCCGGCCGGCCAATCGGCCGTCCAAATATTTGCGCTCGGCGCTGCCGCCCCAACGCCGCCCCTCCGCCGCTGAAGCCGCCGCCGCCGACAAATCGCAGCTTGGCAGAGCCGGCGCTACACCACTGTCAAAGCGGCGCCACATTGTCGTAACGCCAGCAGCGAACACTGCCGCAAAACCAAGGACCACTCTCTGCCGCATGTTAACAACTAGCTCCACGAGCATCTACAGAGTCTGTCACGGCTGCGGTACCGGTCAAATGTTTTCGAACACCCACGATAAAAAATATATAGAGTGTACGATAGACCAAAAAGACAAATATTTTCTGTGTATATCACTAAGTACAGTACAGTACGGTGTAGATTTTAACCGCTTCAAAGTACTCTTCCTTTCCTCTCAGAACAGCTGCACAAACTCTTGGGTTTCTGGAGACAAGCTTTTGTAGGGTTTTAGCAGATACTGAGTCCAAACGTCTGTAAATTACTCCACAGATGTTCAAAATTGGATGGCCTCTGTTTTCTGACCCCTCTGTCAGGTTCAGTGGGATTTAGGTCAGGTGACCAACAAGGCCAAATTACGTTTTCAAGTTCGGCACATTTCTCTTTCCCACTGACATACGCTGTGCACAATTCAGGAGCATGCCCGCGATCCTTGTCGTGTTGCAGAACAAATCCACGAGCAATAAGCCTCTTGGCACGTGGAACTGCATTGCTCATCAGTTGTCCCTTCCTTAATGCCCCGTTAATTTTTCGTGTAGAGAAATTTATTTCTGTTTAATAGCTTGCGGTCTCAGAGTGCAGTGAGAAATCTGCAAGTCAACTTTTAGTGTTACTTTATTCTCCTTTGGTATACACTCCTGGAAATGGAAAAAAGAACACATTGACACCGGTGTGTCAGACCCACCATACTTGCTCCGGACACTGCGAGAGGCCTGTACAAGCAATGATCACACGCACGGCACAGCGGACACACCAGGAACCGCGGTGTTGGCCGTCGAATGGCGCTAGCTGCGCAGCATTTGTGCACCGCCGCCGTCAGTGTCAGCCAGTTTGCCGTGGCATACGGAGCTCCATCGCAGTCTTTAACACTGGTAGCATGCCGCGACAGCGTGGACGTGAACCGTATGTGCAGTTGACGGACTTTGAGCGAGGGCGTATAGTGGGCATGCGGGAGGCCGGGTGGACGTACCGCCGAATTGCTCAACACGTGGGGCGTGAGGTCTCCACAGTACATCGATGTTGTCGCCAGTGGTCGGCGGAAGGTGCACGTGCCCGTCGACCTGGGACCGGACCGCAGCGACGCACGGATGCACGCCAAGACCGTAGGATCCTACGCAGTGCCGTAGGGGACCGCACCGCCACTTCCCAGCAAATTAGGGACACTGTTGCTCCTGGGGTATCGGCGAGGACCATTCGCAACCGTCTCCATGAAGCTGGGCTACGGTCCCGCACACCGTTAGGCCGTCTTCCGCTCACGCCCCAACATCGTGCAGCCCGCCTCCAGTGGTGTCGCGACAGGCGTGAATGGAGGGACAAATGGAGACGTGTCGTCTTCAGCGATGAGAGTCGCTTCTGCCTTGGTGCCAATGATGGTCGTATGCGTGTTTGGCGCCGTGCAGGTGAGCGCCACAATCAGGACTGCATGCGACCGAGGCACACAGGGCCAACACCCGGCATCATGGTGTGGGGAGCGATCTCCTACACTGGCCGTACACCACTGGTGATCGTCGAGGGGACACTGAATAGTGCACGGTACATCCAAACCGTCATCGAACCCATCGTTCGACCATTCCTAGACCGGCAAGGGAACTTGCTGTTCCAACAGGACAATGCACGTCCGCATGTATCCCGTGCCACCCAACGTGCTCTAGAAGGTGTAAGTCAACTACCCTGGCCAGCAAGATCTCCGGATCAGTCCCCCATTGAGCATGTTTGGGACTGGATGAAGCGTCGTCTCACGCGGTCTGCACGTCCAGCACGAACGCTGGTCCAACTGAGGCGCCAGGTGGAAATGGCATGGCAAGCCGTTCCACAGGACTACATCCAGCATCTCTACGATCGTCTCCATGGGAGAATAGCAGCCTGCATTGCTGCGAAAGGTGGATATACACTGTACTAGTGCCGACATTGTGCATGCTCTGTTGCCTGTGTCTATGTGCCTGTGGTTCTGTCAGTGTGATCATGTGATGTATCTGACCCCAGGAATGTGTCAATAAAGTTTCCCCTTCCTGGGACAATGAATTCACGGTGTTCTTATTTCAATTTCCAGGAGTGTATTTTCAAATTCAGTAGAACCATTTGATACCTTACATCTATTTTATACACAGCACAACATGGCTAGGGACTGTGCTTGTTGTGAGCGAGATGGCTGCTGTTCGTAAACACCTGAAAGCTGCGGTGGCGTCCATCGACAAGCTTCTAGCTAATGGTCGAAGTTGCGGTGACGTCCGGGCGCCACTGGAATGCCCTGGCGACCCGGACGTCACTGCGGCTTCCAACATCTGACTGGTCCATCCTCACTCCAGACTGACTGGAGACAGTGGTGGCTTAACGTGTCACTAGGCGGAAGGCGAAAGACGGAGTAGACCGTGCGGCTGGCTCCCTTCGTCTTAGCAACAGATACGAGGTGCTTCGCAATGTTGATGATTAAGCCAGCACGGGATGCCTCTCTTGTTGGGCTAGCGGTAGATTTTCCTGCCCAGTCCGGACAAGTACAGCGGGTGGGTATGCTAGTCTTTGGGAGCTCCAATGTTAGGCGGGTGATGGAGCCCCTAAGGGAGATAGCAGGCAAGGCGGGAAGGAATTCCAGTGTGCATTCAGTATGTCTGCCTGAAGGTCTAATCCGTGATGCCGGCGGCTATTGAGCGCACCGAGTGTAACCGGCTGCATAAAGCGGGACATGGCGTCATGAATGACGCCTGCCGCTTGGGTTCTAGCTGGGTTCTGGGTCGGGTCTGGCTGATTTGGTGAAGGCAACTAGCAACGCACGCGCGGTGCAGGTTAAGCTGTCCATCTGCAGCATCGTATCCAGTGTTGATCGTAGTCCTCTGGTTTGGAGGAGAATGGAAGGTCTAAACCAGAGGCTCAGACTGGTCTGCGACGGTATAGGATGCGAATTTCTCGACCTCTGCTATCGGGTGCAGAATTGTAGGGTTCCCCTTAATAGGTCAGGCGTGAACTACACGCAGGCAGTGGCAACTAGGGTAGCGGAGTATGTGTGGCATGCATATGGGGCATTTTTGGGTTATACGACCCTTCCCTAAAGAAGATTTTTCTCTCAAATCAGCCACAGCGAGCTCAGAGAATTGTGGTCCTCGCAGATCAGAGATAGAAAAGAGTAATATGATTTTAGTAAACTGCAGGATCATCCAAGGAAAGGTCCCAGAATTAATATCGCTTACTAAAACTTATAATGCACATCTAGTATTGGGAACAGATATCTGGCTGAAGCCGGGCGTCAACGGCAACGAAGTTGAGACTGGAATGTTTATTGTAAGGAGAGGATGGTCGCCAATGGTGTCGTTGTGTTTATTGCAGTACAAAACTCGAAAAAATCTAGCGAGGATATCACGGATTCCAAATGTGAATCAATCTGTGTGAACCTGTGTATCAAGGAACGGGCAAAAATGATGATCGGATGCTTTTATGGACCACCTGGGTCAGGATCTGTAGTTGTAGAGTGCTTCAGGCAGTACTTGCTGAATATTTCGGAAATCGACCTTGTTGCCATCATCAGGTGTGCTGATGTGGTATCAGCACTGATGATGATAGCAACAACGTCGACTGCCGAAATATTTTGTCCTTTGTACACTCACAGCAGGCTGTTCACCGGAGATGTATTTCGTCAAGTAAAGTCCTAGCTGACAAACAAAAGCTGATCGAAGCGAAAACGAGCGTAAGGATAGCAATGAGAGAAGCATTTAATGATTTTCGAACTAAGGCGTTCTAAACAGACCTGAGTAAAAACCTAAAGGGATTTTGGTCATATGTAAAATTAGTAAGTGGGTTAAAATCATTTATTCATTCTCTCAGCGACCACACCGGCATCGAAAATGAAGATAACAGAGAGAAGGCCGAAATACTGAAATCGGTCTTCGAAGTTGTTTCCTGGCGGAAGATCGTAGCACTGTCCCTCCTTTCAATCGTCGTGCGAACGTCGAAATGACAGATATTAAGATAACAGATCGTGGAATTGAAAAGCACCTACAATCACTTAGTAGTGGAAAGGCTTCAGGACCAGATGAGATACCTATAAGATTCTATGAAGATTATGCGAAAGAACTTGCTCCACTTCTAGCAGTAATTTATCGTAGATCGCTTGAGCAACGAAAGGTACCTAACGACTGGAAGAACGCGCAGGTCATTCCCGTTTTAAAATAAGGCCGTAAGACAGATCCACACAATTAGAGACCTACATCGTTGACGTGAATCAGTTGTAGAATTATGGAACATGTGTTAGACTCAAGAATTATGACGTACTTCGAAATATGAACATCTCCTCTAAAAAATCAACATGGATTCCGCAAACAGAGATTCTACGAAGCCCAGCTCACTGTTCCTCCATGAGATCCACAGCGCAGTGGACAAGGGCGCTCAGGTTGATGCCCTGTTCCTTGATTTCAGTAACGCATTTGACACCGTCCCGCATTGCCATTTAATGAAAAAAATCGGAGCTTACGGAGTCTAAATCTGCAGACCTGCAATTGGATTCAAGACTTTTGTGCAGTTAGAACTTAACACCTCACTCTTGACGGAACTGAGTCGTCAGATGTAAAAGTAATATCCGGAGTACCACAGGAAAGTGTGGTAGGACCGTTGCTGTTCACAATATATATAAATGATCTAGTAGAAAGCGTCGGCTGCTCTTTGAGACTATTCGCAGATGATGTAGCTGTTTATACCAAAGTAGCAACGTAAGAAGATATTAAGAATTTGCAGAACGTCCTGCAGAGAACTGATGAATGGTGCACACTCTGGCAGCCGACCCTGAACGTAAATCAATGTAACATGTTGGGCATACATAGGGAAAGAAATCCACTTCTGTACAGCTACACTACTGACGACAAACAGCTGGAGACAGCGTCTTCCGTAAAATATCTGGGCGTAACTGTCCAGAGCGACCTTAAGTGGAATGACCATATAAAAGAGATAGCGTGAAAAGCAGTCACCAGACTCAGATTCATCGGAAGAATCTTAAGGAAATGTAACTCATCCACGAAAGAAGTGGCTTACAAGGCGCTTGTTCGCCCGATTCTTGAGTATTGGTCATCTATCTGGGATCCCTATCACGTAGGACTGATAGAGGAAATAGAGAAGATCCAATGAAGAGTGGCGCGTTTCTTCACAGGATCGTTAAGGCGGCGAGATAGAGTTACGGAGATGCTAAACGAACTCCACTGGCAGGCGTTACGAGAGAGGCGTTGTGCATCACGGAGATATTTTCTATTGAAATATAGGGACAGCACATTTCAGTAGAAGTCAGACAACATATTACTTCTCCCCCCCCCCCCCCCCCCACATACATCTCTCGTATTGACCACGTGGAGAAAATTCAACAAATTAGAACCAATGCAGAGGCTTACCGCCGACAATCATTCTTCCCCGCGCAATATTCGCGAGTGGAACAGGGTTAAAGGGTTAAGTACCCTCCGCCACACACCATTAGGTAGGTGGCTTGTAGAGTATAGTGTAAAAAAGGAAAGTGCAATGGCGGTGGGCAAGCCATGTGCCAGGTGAATTGATGATACCAGCACTATGGAAGCTTTCTTTGTTTAATGTCATGAAATCTGACAAGATGTGTACATAGAAAGACTACACTGAGAGCATCGAAATGTAGGGGGACATATTATAACCAGAGGTATAGATCCACGGATAGCTTCCGATCTAACTAGGCACAGGGAATAGATATTACATCCCCAGAACGTCTGAAAGTTTGACGGACACAGGAACCAAACCATTATTCAAGCTAGTACGTAGAGTCCATGAGACTATGGGCGTACTATTCGAATTTCAAAGAAAATCACTCATTGAACAGCAAAGATAGAAAGAGCAGACATATGTGAGATTTATCGCATAATCCGAATAACAGTTCATTCATCCACATTCCTGACAACAATACTGTATAGAAAAATGTAGAAGTGAGTCGAGGATACGTAAGATGATAATTAGTTAGGCTCTAAGAAAAATAAAGACCACAGAGGCATATTTGAGACTGTGATTGATAGTGAAGACAAGACTAAAGTACAATCAAAACAAAGTTACAGGATCTGTAGATCTAGATATCAGTCATAGGAGTCACAGATGGCATTGCTAACGCAGTGAAACTGAAGAAGAATAACATGGCTTAAATAAAATGTACAGTCAGTTGAGTGTATAATATGGAGAGTATACAGAAGAACGACGAAATCGTAGACAAGAAACTTTATCTAACTTTGGAAGCAGAATTGCTGAGAATAGTTGTCAGTAATGGTTATCAGGTTAACTTTACTCTTAGAAGCTGTCCGAAAGAATGCGTAAGTTTTTACATTTACAGACATAGTCCAAGTAATTTGAAGACTACACCAAAATATCCGCATCTTCCTCATATTAAGTACTCCTTGCTTAGGGTTCGCTTCTGCATATCACAGGATGCCACTCTTCTCCCTGAATTATTGTCTTCTGGCTAGTGGCTATCGAACTTCGCATTTTTGCCGATGGCGTTGGGCCATTTTCATTCAGAGAGTCCACTTTGTTGACAGTCATTTATTTTTAGACTGCATGCAATTTCGGCTATAAAGGAAGGTTGTGCATCCAGGACACATCCATACAGGGGAAGCCAACCTTCCCAAATTCTCTCCGTAATATGGAATACGCCAGATCTCTACTGATTCATATCATTGGATATGTGATCAGGTAAGGAAATACACGCTGTCCAAAGCTGCATACACGTTCGCATGACATGAACATGTCATTCAGTGTTCGTCAACACTTAACAGTTCTTAGCGCCATCCAGAGATTTAGACTCAAAAATAGTTATTAGCTTGATATTTAGGCAAATAGTTATTTGCTTGTCGTATATCACCGCGATGAATTGTTGTTGTTGTTGTGGTCTTCAGTCCTGAGACTGGTTTGATGTAGCTCTCCATGCTACTCTATCCTGTGCAAACTTCTTCATCTCCCAGTACCTACTGCAACCTACATCCTTCTGAATCTGCTTAGTGTATTCATCTCTTGGTCTCCCCCTACGATTTTTACCCTCCACGCTGCCCTCCAATACTAAATTGGTGATCCCTTGATGCCTCAGAACATGTCCTACCAACCGATCCCTTCTTCTGGTCAAGTTGTGCCACAAACTCCTCTTCTCCCCAATCCAATTACCTCCTCATTAGTTATGTGATCTACCCATCTAATCTTCGGCATTCTTCTGTAGCACCACATTTCGAAAGCTTCTATTCTCTTCTTGTCCAAACTATTTACCGTCCATGTTTCACTTCCATACATGGCTACACTCCATACAAATACTTTCAGAAATGACTTCCTGACACTTAAATCTATACTCGATGTTAACAAATTTCTCTTCTTCAGAAACGCTTTCCTTGCCATTGCCTGTCTACATTTTATATCCTCTCTACTTCGACCATCATCAGTTATTTTGCTCCCCAAATAGCAAAATTCCTTTACTACTTTAAGTGTCTCATTTCCTAATCTAATACCCTCAACATCACCCGACTTAATTCGACTACATTCCATTATCCTCGTTTTGCTTTTGTTGATGTTCATCTTATATCCTCCCTTCAAGACACCATACATTCCGTTCAACTGCTCTTCCAAGTCCTTTGCTGTCTCTGATAGAATTACAATGTCATCGGCGAACCTCAAAGTTTTTATTTCTTCTCCATGCATTTTAATACCTACTCCGAATTTTTCTTTTGTTTCCTTTACTGCTTGCTCAATATACAGATTGAATAACATCGGGGAGAGGCTACAACCCTGTCTTACTCCCTTCCCAACCACTGCTCCCCTTTCATGTCCCTCGACTCTTGTAAGTGCCATCTGGTTTCTGTACAAACCCCAGTCAACATTGTCAAAAGATTTCTCTAAGTCCAAAAATGCTAGAAACGTAGGTTTGCCTTTCCTTAATCTTTCTTCTAAGATAAGCCGTAAGGTCAGTATTGCCTCACGTGTTCCAGTATTTCTACGGAATCCAAACTGATCTTCCCCGAGGTCGGCTTCTACTAGTTTTTCCATTCGTCTGTAAAGAATTCGTGTTAGTATTTTGCAGCTGTGGCTTATTAAACTGATCGTTCGGTAATTCTCACATCTGTCATCACCTGCTTTCTTTAGGATTGGAATTATTATATTCTTCTTGAAGTCTGAGGGTATTTCGCCTGTTTCATACATCTTGCTCACCAGATGGTAGAGTTTTGTCAGGACTGGCTCTCCCAAGGCCGTCAGTAGTTCTAATGGAATGTTGTCTACTCCCGGGGCCTTGTTTCGACTCAGGTCTTTCAGTGCTCTGTCAAACTCTTCACGCAGTATCGTATCTCCCATTTCATCTTCATCTACATCCTCTTCCATTTCCATAATATTGTCCTCAAGTACATCGCCATTGTATAGACCCTATATATACTCCTTACACCTTTCTGCTTTCCCTTCTTTGCTTAGAACTGGGTTTCCATCTGAACTCTTGATGTTCATACAAGTGGTTCTCTTATCTCCAAAGGTCTCTTTAATTTTCCTGTAGGCAGTATCTATCTTACCCCTAGTGAGATAAGCCTCTACATCCTTACATTTGTCCTCTAGCCATCCCTGCTTAGCCATTTTGCACTTCCTGTCGATCTCATTTTTGAGACATTTGTATTCCTTTTTGCCTGCTTCATTTACTGCATTTTTATATTTTCTCCTTTCATCAATTAAATTCAATATTTCTTCTGTTACCCAAGGATTTCTACTAGCCCTCGTCTTTTTACCTACTTGATCCTCTGCTGCCTTCACTACTTCATCCCTCAAAGCTACCCATTCTTCTTCTACTGTATTTCTTTCCCCCATTCCTGTCAATTGTTCCCTTATGCTCTCCCTGAAACTCTGTACAACCTCTGGTTCTTTCAGTTTATCCAGGTCCCATCTCCTTAAATTCCCACCTTTTTGCAGTTTCTTCAGTTTTAATCTACAGGTCATAACCAATAGATTGTGGTCAGAGTCCACATCTGCCCCTGGAAATGTCTTACAATTTAAAACCTGGTTCCTAAATCTCTGTCTTACCATTATATAATCTATCTGATACCGTTTAGTATCTCCAGGGTTCTTCCATGTATACAACCTTCTATCATGATTCTTAAACCAAGTGTTAGCTATTATTAAGTTGTGCTCTGTGTAAAATTCTACCAGGCGGCTTCCTCTTTTATTTCTTAGCCCCAATCCATATTCACCTACTACGTTTCCTTCTCTCCCTTTTCCTACACTCGAATTCCAGTCACCCATGACTATTAAATTTCCGTCTCCCTTCACTATCTGAATAATTTCTTTTATTTCCTCATGCATTTCTTCAATTTCTTCGTCATCTGCAGAGCTAGTTGGCATATAAACTTGTACTACTGTAGTAGGTGTGGGCTTCGTATCTATCTTGGCCACAATAATGCGTTCACTATGCTGTTTGTAGTAGCTTACCCGCATTCCTATTTTCCTATTCATTATTAAACCTACTCCTGCATTATCCCTATTTGACTTTGTGTTTATAACCCCGTAGTCACCTGACCAGAAGTCTTGTTCCTCCTGCCACCGAACTTCACTAATTCCCACTATATCTAACTTTAACCTATCCATTTCCCTTTTCAAATTTTCTAACCTACCTGCCCGATTAAGGGACCTGACATTCCACGCTCCGATCCGTAGAACGCCAGTTTTCTTTCTCCTGATAACGACATCCTCTTGAGTAGTCCCCGCCCGGATATCCGAATGGGGGACTATTTTACCTCCGGAATATTTTACCCAAGAGGACGCCATCATCATTTAATCATACAGTAAAGCTGCATGCCCTCGGGAAAAATTACGGCCGTAGTTTCCCCTTGCTTTCAGCCGATCGCAGTACCAGCACAGCAAGGCCGTTTTGGTTATTGTTACAAGGCCAGATCAGTCAATCATCCAGACTGTTGCCCTTGCAACTACTGAAAAGGCTGCTGCCCCTCTTCAGGAACAACACGTTTGTCTGGCCTCTCAACAGATACCCCTCCGTTGTGGTTGTATCTACGATACGGCTATCTGTATCGCTGAGGCCCGCAAGCCTCCCCACCAACGGCAAGGTCCATGGTTCATGGGGGGGGGGGGGGGGGCGCGATGAATTCTCACCAAAAAATTCGGGGTGCTTACATTGTAGTTCATTACCATCACTCTGTAAATGGAGAAGGCAAGCGAAATTATCAACTTCCAACAGATTATTTCTTGTACTTTCGGTATTATTAGTAGTTTAGCTGCTGGTAAACATTTCGGGATGTGAGGTCGTGTCCCAAGAAACTCTTCTGTTCCTTACGTTTCGTCCAGGACTGCGCTGTACATCTTCAGAGGCACTCCTCCACTGAGTCTTACCGAGCGTCCGATCGGACGTCCGAGAGCGACATAAATACTTTAGGAAAGGGGGCGTAGTCAAAGTAACATGAGATGAGCAGAGATAATCCTTGTTAAAGATAAAACTATCGATTTTAGTCTTGTCAGTTTTATCTTTGACAAGACGACAATCGTTAGTTAAGTTTTATCCTTGACAATGATTATCTATGCTCGTCATGTGTTACTTTGACCAAGCCCTCCTTTATGTCGCTCTCGGACGTCCGACCGGTCAGTCGGTAAGACTCAGCGGAGGAGCGTCTCTGAGGATGTCCAGCGCAGTCCTGGACGAAACGTAAGGAACAGAAGAGTTTCTTGGACCCCGACCTCACTTACCGAAAAGCGTACCAGCAGCTATGTCATTCAGTCGGAAAACCTTCACTCTATGATCTATGATATGAATAGTTTCCCAGTACCTAGTTTTCGAGATATGCCAACGGAGATCAGACTGACTGAGGGGATAACACCAAACATGATTTTTTCCTCTTGATCTTCTTTCTAGTTGAGCCAGTATTGGCTACGTAATTTGCGCTTAACTAGGTCCAAAGTGTAATGATCCAAAGGGCGCCTGTAACTGTAGCACCGTTTTGCAGACCACGGCTGCCGCCTACTGGCACTCATCGTTAGGGACAGCTCGGTTCTAAACAGAATTAACCGATACCAGTTCAGGGTAGCGAATCATTAGGATTGCTTCGTTTCGGATGAGGCTGTGTGCCGTATGGCATAGACACTTTTTATGTCTCGCATTATGTGGGCGGCCTGAGCGCTGTGTCACAATGTTTACATGTGAAACATTGAGGGAGCAATTTATCAGAAAATGATTAATGGAAAAGTGCATTTTGTCAGCCCAGTGATTTTTCTGAACAAGGAGTAGAAAGTAATACTTGGCCCACATTTTCGATATGTGAGTGCTCGTGTTGCTGTCTTTCGCTTCTGAACCACTTACGTATTGCAAGAATTCAGCGAAATACTTTTGTAATTTGTAGCTGCCAGCGTACGAAATAACTGTCTTGGCAAATAGTGTTGCTTTCTAAAATATATTGTGTGCCTTGTACTTAAATGATCATTTAGCAAGACGAGAAACGGAACAGTTGAATTATGGAAATCGTTGTACAAGTACAGTTGGTCACAATAACCTCACTGCCGATCCCCTATTTTGCACACAGTCCATTGTTACTCGCTGTGTGGTGCGATATTTGTCTTGACTGTTGAATTTGGCAGAGTATTGTTACCGATTCGATCGGAGCTAAATATTTGTGACAGGAAAGAATGCATCATTTAAGCTGCGCTCTTAGGTTCCTGCATAAACACACCCTCAAATATCGTGACGCATTCGGCGTAAACAACAAAGTATTCTTAAAAACATGCGATACAAATATCAGTGCTGGTGGCTTTAATTGCAGGAGTTTCATCTTTCGTTTTTTAACTAGACTGCAGTTATAAAATCGAAGGAAGTCGTTCCTGAGAGAGCATGCTCTTACATGTAAATAACATTGTGTACAATAGAACATACTTCTGTTATATGAACACAAAAGAACCAGAATTTGTTACAAATGCGAAAATGAAAAAAAAAAAGCTGTAGCAATTAACAGACCGCCGGCCGCCGTGGCCGAGCGGTTCTAGGCGCTTCAGTCTGGAACCGCGCGACTGCTACGGTCGCTGGTTCGAATCCTGCCACGGGCATGGTGTGTGATGTCCTTAGGTTAGTTAGGTTAAAGTAGTTCTAAGTTCTAGGGGACTAATGGCCTCCGATGTTAAGTCCCATAATGCTCAGAGCCATTTGAACCATTTTGAATTAACAGAACATGAAACTGCCTCATCGAGCACCATAACCATGAGGCCATGGCATTCACATAAAACTCTCTTTGTCAGTATTGTCTATATTAGGACCTCCTGAAGGACTTTTATAGTTGATGCGTCGTTAACTAATATTCAAGTGTAACAAATCGTACCAAGCGTGCGTTTGTGTTAAATCTTCAATGTGCACTTGCCTCGAAACGGCATACCATCATAACACGCAAGTTATGATACAGAAACAACAAAATACGATGAAATCGAATATGATGTCTCCAAAGTAGCAAGAAAGGGACGTCATGAGATTCAACCCGAATGTCGTGAAATCCTATTGGTTGTTCTTGTTTCCGACGGAGCTGTCCCTACTGATAAGTGGCTATCGAAAGTCGCTTTCGATCTCTGACATGCTTCCGTGAGACAAAGATCGACTCCTCGGACATGGAGCACTCTTTCAGAACCTATCACATTCTGGAAGAATACTGTAGCGCTACATTTTCCGCATGGTTAGCCCTCAGACAGTAGTATTTATAATTCGTGGTGCCAGCGGTTCACCATCAGACAGCTGGATTTTGGCATGACGCTCATCCTGTATGGGACGCTGATGTGAAGACAAAGACAGCTATGATGCTGCTGCCAACATCGTCACCTGGCCTCGAACCGTCAGCTACTGCCTGACTGCCCAGGGTCTTTGGAGCTCTGCGCTCTACAGCTATATCTGCATCTACACACATATTCCATACACCACTGTACGATGCACGGCGGAGGGTACCTCGTACCACAACTAATATTTTTCTTTCCTGTTCTACTTGAAAATAGAGCGAGGGAAAAACAACTGTCTATAAGCCTTCATACGAGCCATAATTTCTCGCATTTTATCATCATGGTCCTTACGCGATATGTACGTTCCTGGCAATAGAGTTGTTTTGCAGTCAGCTTCAAATGCCAGTTAATTTCCGCAATTGTGCCTTGCGAAAAGAGCGTCGTTTTCCCTCCGGGAATTTTTTTCGAATTCGAGAAACATCTCCATTATAATTGCGTCCTGATCGAACCTTCCAGTAACAAACCTAGCAGCATGGCTCTGAACTGGTTGGATGTCTTCCTTCAATCCTGTCAGATGATAATCCCAATTACTGAACAGTTACTCAGAAATAAGCCGTCTCCTTCATACATGAGCTACACTTACCCGGAATTCTCTCAATGAAACAAAGTCGAGCATTCGCTTTCCCTACTACCTACCTTGTAAGTAGACTGTTTAGGTTTTTTTATTGGTAACGCCACCTCTGTATGAAAATCACTGGCTGTGCTGTGTGCAGTCTGTGGCTGCTTTGCATTGTTGTAATACTCGCCATTGTAGTGTTAGGCAGCTGGCTGTGAACAGCGCGTAGCGTTGCGCAGTTGGAGGTGAGCCGCCAGCAGTGGTGGATGTGGGGAGAGAGATGGCGGAGTTTTGAAATTTGTCATGAACTGCTATATTTATAAATGATGACATCAAGGTAAATACATTGTTTGTTCTCTATTAATATCTTTCATTTGCTAACTATCCCTATCAGTAGTTAGTGCCATAGTTTGAATATTTTATTTAGCTAGCAGTAGTGGCGCTTGCTGTATTGCAGTAGTGGGAGTAACGAAGATTTTTGTGAGGTAAGGGATTTAGTGATTTGTGAAAGGTATAGTTTAATGTTACTCAGGGCCATTCTTTTGTAGGGAATTCTGAAAGTCAGATTGCGTTGCGCTAAAAAATATTGTGTGTCAGTTTAAGCACAGTCGTGTAAAATTGTTCTAAGGGGAAGTTACAACCTGACACGCTCACTCCATTTCATATCGCTTTGCAATGTTACGCCTAGATATCTAATCGATGTGACTGTGTCAACCTACACACCTAGTAATGCTGTATTCGAACGTTAGGGGATCGTTTCCTGTACTTATCGGCATTAACTTACATTTCTCTAGATTTACAATAAGCTGCCATTCATCACACCAACTTGAAATTTTGTCCGCGTTATTTTGTACACTCTGCCTCGTAGAATCACTCAAGAGACACCTTCCCATGCACCACAGCGTCGTCAGGAAACAGTCATGATTTGTTGCGCACCCTATCCGTCAGGTCATTTATATATGTGGAGAATAAGATCGCTTCTATCACACTTCCCTGGGGCACTCCTGATGGCACCTAAGTCTCTGATGAACACTTGCCGTCGAGAACAACGTACTGGGTTTTTACTACTTAAAAAGGCTTCGAACCACTCACATATCATGGAGCACAAACTGTATCCTCGAACGTTTGTCAACAGCCTGCAATGGGCCACCGCGTGAAACGCTTTCCGGATATCTAGGAATACTGGAACTGCCTGTTCCTCTCCGTCTATGGTTTGCATGATATTTAGTAAGAAAAGGGCAAGCTGAGATTGAGTGCTGATTTGTGGGCCGAAGCTTTTCTGTCTGAAAGAAATTTATTGTTTTCTGAGTCAGAATGTGTTCAAGAATTCTACAGCAAATCGGTGTAAAAGATATTTGTGCTTATGCAGGTAAGTTCTGTTACCTAGCTTATATACAGCAGTCATCGCTGCTCTATTCCAGTCGCTTGGAACCTTTTGCTGGGAAGGAGATTTGCCATAAATGCAGGCTGAGTAAGAGGTCGATGTCGCAGAGTAGTCCCTGTAAAATCTATCTGGGATTCCACCAGAACTGGCGACTTATTCGGTGTCAACTTTTTCAATTCCTATTCTACGCCACGGATGCCAATTTCTGTGTCCTACATGCGGGAGACTTTACGACAGTCAAAAGACGGTATGTCTGTACGATCCTCCAGCCTGAATGATTTCTCTCTTCTGCTGCCACTCCACACTGGTCGGCGAGTGACTGGACAGAGGCCGTAGCCCGGTTTAGGGCCGCCACCGCTGGTACACTCAGCCTCGCTCCCATGTCCCGGGGCTTGATCGTCGTAGATCAGCGCCACTGTAATTTGCAGCTGTCACCCGCAGTTGTGCAAGTCTTTGCTTGGCTACCACCGGCTGTCACGTGAGCCGAGTGCTGCGATCTCCGCCGCTTTCTCAGCATCAGGCGCGCCAGCTTCGACGAGTACGCATACTGCTTCCTAGCAGCATGCATACACCGCATGATCATCCGTCGCGGCTGCTGTACCGAAGCGGGGACATCACGGGAGGACAGCACTCTGTGCCCAAGCCGAGGTCATGCATATGTAATGCATCATAACTCATGCCATTTTTCCAGAGAAACTAAAGTAACCCGTTGTCAAACCCCTCTTTATTTCAAAATGTTTGAGAATGCCCTCAGAAAATCACAGTTTTGATAGCAGAAGAATTGCTTACTGAAAATGCCATTCACATGTTCACTCACCCACCAAATTTTATAAGCATTAATTAACAAAACAGCGCCTTCTGCGACATATTTAAGACTTTTTAGAGTGTCAATCACAATATTCCCCTAGGTAAATTGAATGGATAGTGTCAGTTCTAGCGAAAGGAATGGAGAAGATTGTAAGTAGTAATTCAACCATTGTACTCTGGGGACGCTATTCTGTCTAGGAAAAAAAATCGCGTGTGGATTTCCCCAAG
Organism: Schistocerca nitens; assembly: GCF_023898315.1. Lineage (NCBI taxonomy): Eukaryota > Metazoa > Arthropoda > Insecta > Orthoptera > Acrididae > Schistocerca > Schistocerca nitens. Next base: position 473,836,407 of record NC_064621.1, on the reverse strand, counting down.
GCACAATCTCAGGTGCACTGTTGTTCGTCATATATGTAAACGATCTTCCGTCTAACATACGACATACAGAATTATTTCTTTTTTCTGATGAGACTAGTATTGTAATCAATCCAAGTATACTGACAGAAACAGATGAAATGGTAAGCAGTGTCCTTGAAAGTATCACTGACTATTTTTCGGCGAATGATCTCTCCCACAATTTTAAGAAGACACGTTGTATTCAGTTCTGCATATCTAGGGAACTACATCAATGATAAGTGGAGCAAATGGTCAGGAAATAATAAACAGAGCAAAAAATCCTAAATTCATAGTGCCGTATTAGTGAGAGTTTAAACTCGAAAAAGCGTATTTTTAAACACTTAAAACAACTTAGTTTAGCCAAATTTGCACTTAGATTGGTTGCAGATCGTGGGGAGAGAGAAATCAATAAGTTGGCATATTTTCATTCGGTAATGTCATATGGAATAATGTTCTGGGATAGCGCATCCTCTTAAAACAAGTCTTCATTGCACAAAACTGTGATCATCTTGTAGACCTCTGTTTAAGGAGTTGGACGTTCTGGCTACAGCTTCACAGAATATTAATTCCCTCAGAAAGTTTGTTGTAACTAATCCACTACAGTTCAAAAGGAACAGTGAGATACATTACTACAATACCAGAAGGAAAAAAGACATACATTGCTCCACATCAAGGTTATCTTTAGCACAAGGGATACACAATGCCTCAACTGAAATTTTTACCCAGTGCTGTAAAATGTTCGACAGACAACAAAGTTAAATTCGGAAACAAAGTGAAGAAGTTTCTATTTGACAACTCCTATTCAGTAGAAGAATTTCTATTATTGTAATGTGTTGAAGTGTGCTAGTAGGAACTACTAACTCACATTTGCGTCTTTAATTTTAAAAAATCGCTTATAAAAATAACTTATAAATGGTCAGCCTGTTGTCATATTTAGAAATTATTTTGCATTGTGAATGTAAAATGGCTCGTTCCACATTATTGCGATTTATCGTGCAGGTGACCCACGGATCATGAAGGTAACTAACTAACTAACTAATTTGAAGCTACTCAAGCCTGCCAAAACAATAAGAAATTGTCATTTTTGGCGAATGTCTTTCCGCTGCTACCACCGACGTATTCTGGTTTCCCTCACCAGAGATACGACTCCAGGACGCCTTGGTGGGAGTGCCGTATGCCTCCAGCCAAAACAGGAAAACGGCTTTTCCACGCTTTCGTAGCGGTCATTTCCACCTCCCGCCGCCGCCGCCGCCGCCGACGACGACGACGACTGTTACCACCACGCTCTAGGCACCAGGCCAGTTTCAGCAAATTCCGTTGCTGGCCTCGTGTGATGGTGTGCAAGATGAATAAGCAACTACTAATGTAGTACCATACCTCAGTGTGCTCCGGCACTGTTGGATGGCCCAACTGGAGCAGTTACGCATTTCTCTGTGTTCCTAAACAGAATCTGAGCCGTGCTCTCTCGTGACTATGCGTTTTCGTGAACTTCTCTGTCTATCTGTTTTTGGTTTCCCGCCCTTGTCGCGTTTACGTCGTGGTTCTTCTTCCTTCTACGTATGGCAGCAGTGATGTGTGCCGATATTTGCGGCGTGTACCATCTTTGGTTTGGTGCATATAGTTTCCGGGAAGGGGGTCTGGAGTGAGTCGGTCGGTTGTTGCGGACGAGGGAAGTTATCTCCGCGCGGTGCAGTCGGCTGGGGCCGCTGGCCACACCAGCGCAATGTCGGAGCCTGTGTGGAGCTGTCTGATCGCTACGAGCTTCGTGGTTCGCCGACCCAGGACTTCAAAGTTGAGTAGTGGTTTCAACTAGCCAAGCCAGGTCTATTCGTGTTGTGGTGGTTCGTTTCGGTGGTTTGCTGTTGGGGAGGTTTTCCGGTGAGTAACACCGAGTGGTTCTACTGCTGAGATTTAGCCGCCATGCGGTGCAATTAACTATTTTGGTCGACTACGATTTGAGTGCACCAGCGGAAATTTCTGCCTAGTGGCCGTTAGTGTTCCGGTTACCTGCCCTGGCCACTAACGTAATTTCAGGCAGCGTCCTTTCCTCACATGTTGTCGCTGTCCAACACTGTGTGTAATTTTGACAGCTAATACATACTCCATTGTGGATTTTCACGTTTGTAATATTGCCGGTTTGAGTTCCCATGGACTGATTGACGGGAAGCAAGTCGTTGTGTCGGTCGGTTCGTGGCTGCCCCCTGGTTGGGTTCCGACGGATCAATTATAGTTGGGCTCACCACCTGTCTCACCTAAGTGAACGAGGTCAGACCAACCTACATGGAGGCTTTCTGACTGCCACTGGCGTTTAATTATCTTTTGTCAGCTTTTAAATTTTAGGCTTATTGTTATTTGTTTTTCTCTAAATTTTGCAAAATTAATTTTTAAATTTATCTTTCAAGCTTAAACATCAGCCATTTGTATTGCACCTTACGTATGTTGTTTTTGAATTATTTTACTGCTATATTAATTGGATTTTTATCTTATTAAGATATTTTGTTGGATGCCTTCAGCCGTGAAAGAGTTGAATTCGGTAAAGATTCGGCTATGTGCCGCTGTGGTTGTAAAGGTTATTAAATTTCAATAAATGACAATTAGAAGCAGAAACTGACCTCAGCCATTGGCCCTTTCCACAATCCTATTACCTGTTCTGCCCAGTGGGTTTAGCGGGCGTTTCAGTATCCTCGGCCAGTCGAGTAGATAGTCAGGCTTTTTGAGCACATGTAAAACGTAATGTATTAGTAGATTTGAAAGAAATATATTAAAACTATGTAGAAAAACTTTGTGCAATGGTGTATCTTACAATCGTGAACAGGCAGTTAAGGCAGCATTGTAGGCCAATCGGACAACAAATCAGCCACATCAGTGCAAATGCACAGAAGAGTAGTTAAGCCTTTATAGATTGCGCAGCAATCGAGTCATGTGCTCAACCTCAACACTACCTGAACGTGGGCATAAGGAAGCGGTCAGTGAAACATTTATGTTTCAGGCATGAACAAAAATAAATGTTTGGGCGTGACAGTGTCTAAAAGGGGCCTTCGTGATTTGCCGTGCTTATAGCCATACGGTGTGTGAAGCCGCTGGATTTGTTGATAGTTCGCGGCAGACTGTTCAACAGGTATACAAGCAGTGATGTAAACACGTGGCTACCAAACACGGCGTGAGAATTATGGTCGGTAAAAGATGGTTCAAATGGCTCTGAGCACTATGGGACTCAACTGCTGTGGTTATCAGTCCCCTAGAACTTAGAACTACTTAAACCTAACTAACCTAAGGACATCACACACATCCATGCCCAAGGCAGGATTCGAACCTGCGACCGTAGCGGTCGCACGGTTCCGGACTGCGCGCCTAGAACCGCGAGACCACCGCGGCCGGCGGTCGGTAAAAGATCCTAAGTAAGAGAGACCAGAGACCCGCTTCACAGCTTGTGATTACAAATCGCTTCAAACACGATAGGAACTGCTAGAGGCACTGAATGAAGCTCACAGACCAGCTTGTTTAGTCACATAACATGAATACGGGAATTGCAGGCCTCAACATTTGGAGTCCGTCGCCTCCCAAGAGACAGTTGCTCACGCAGGCACGTGAAGACAACAGCAGATTTTATAAGACTGGAAAAATATGTCACCGATTTTCTGAACACTCCCACATCCTGTTGCACCTCGATTAGTCTGCAAAATCACCTCACTTGAACCACATAGAAAATCCGTGGAACAAGTTGGAACGGCGGTAAAACGCCGATATCAGCATCACCTCAATTTAATGGACTTGCACGACTAAATCCTCAGCAAGTGGATTAACCTGGATGCGACGTATCTGCACAACCTTGTGGACTCACCTCCCAAGCGTATTCAAGAGGTTGTTGCGTCCAGGGATGGAATTACACGATATTAAAATATGACGCTTGTAATGAATTCTCTAGGTATGAGTAATTTTTTTGTCTGGTGAGCTTACCATAGTCTTCAACGGCACCAACTTGCCGGCACCAACTAACCGGCACCAACTAACCGGCTGATGTCGTATCACAGGAGCTTAATGGAGCGTCTTTGGCTGGGTAACATTTAAGGAGTCTTTTATCTGGGAAATGAAGGAGTTGCCTCAAAATATGTGCTATATGCTATGAAGTCACGGATGAAGTCTAAATGTGGGATCATCTGCTTCACTTATTTTAAGTGAAGACTAAACTCAGGAACTACTGAAGGGCTTTTGATACGGTTTTCTGTAATAGGTAGACTGACTCACGAGGAAGATTTCTGTTTACAGTTTATTATCGCTACGCCACACAAGTCGTCCGGGCGTACGTACTTGTTATTATTCATGTGAAGCTAGAGCAAATCTCTATTTTTGAAATAATATACCTTGCGCAGGAATGTCTCATACGTTAGTTATGTGCCAAGGAAGCCTAATGGCGTAGGTAGCAGTTTCTGGTGTAATGCAATCACATATATATTTGATCAGATGAAATCTCAGGTAATAAATTTAATCCAAAACTCTTCTGATAAATGTTGTTGCTGTGGTCTTCAGTCCAGAAACTGGTTTGATGCAGCTCTCCATGCGACTCTATCCTGTGCAACCTTCTTCATCTCCCAATACCTACTGCAGCCTACATCCTTCTGAATCTGTTTAGTGTATTCATTTCTTAGTCTCCCTCTACGATTTTTACCCTCCACGCTGCCCTCCAAAACTAAATTTATGTTCCCTTGATGCATCAGAATATGTCCTACCAAGCGACCCCTTCATCTAGCCGAATTGTACAACAAAAGTCTCCTCTCTCCAGTTTAATTCAATACGTCCTCTTTAGTTATATGATCTACCCGTCTAATCTTCAGCATTCTTCTATAGCACCACATTTCGAAAGCTTCTGTTCTCTTCTTGTCTAAACTATTTATCGTCCACGTTTCACTTCCATTCATGGCCGCACTCCATATACGTACTTTCAGAAAAGACTTCCTGACAGTTAAATCTATACTCAATGTTAACAAATTTCTCTTTTTCAGAAACGCTTTCCTTGCCATTGCCAGTCTACATTTTATATCCTCTCTACTATTTTATAGCCTCTCTACTTCGACCATCATCAGTTATTTTGCTCCCCAAATAGCAAAATTCGTTTACTACTTTGAGCGTCTCATTTCCTAATCTAATTCCCTCAGCACCCAATTTAATTCGACTACATTCATTATCCTCGTTTTGCTTCTTTTGATGTTCATCTTATATCCTCCTTTCAAGACACTGTCCATTCCGTGCAACTGCTCTTCCAGGTCCTTTGCTGTCTCTGACAGAATTACAATGTCATCGACGAACCTCAAATTTTTTATTTCTTCTCCATGGATTTTAATACCTACTCCGAATTTTCCTTCGTTTCCTTTACTGCTTGCTCAATATACAGATTGAATAACATCGGGGAGAGGCTACAACCCTGTCTCACTCCCTTTCCAACCACTGCTTCCCTTTCATACCCCTCGACTCTTATAACTGCCATCTGTTTTCTGTACAAATCGTAAATAGCCTTTCGCTCCCTGTGTTTTACCCCTGCCGCCTTCAGAATTTGAAAGAGAGTATTCCAGTCAACTTTGTCAAAAGCTTTCTCTAAGTCTACAAATGCTAGAAATGTAGGTTTGCCTTTTCTTAATCTTTCTTCTAAGATAAGTCGTAAGGTCAGTATTGCCTCACGTGTTCCAACATTTCTACGGAATCCAAACTGATCTTCCCCGAGGTCGGCTTCTACCAGTTTTTCCATTCGTCTGTAAATAATTCGCGTTAGTGTTTTGGAGCTGTGACGTATTAAACTGATAGTTCGGTAATTTTCACATCTGTCAACACCTGCTTTCTTTGGGATTGGAGTTATTGTATTCTTCTTGAAGTCTGAGGGTATTTCGCCTGTCTCATACATCTTGCACACCAGATGGTATTGTCAGGGCTGGCTCTCCCAAGGCTATCAGTAGTTCTAATGGAATGTCTTCTCCCGGGGCCTTATTTTGACTTAGGACTTTCAGTGCCCTGTCAAACTCTTCACGCAGTATCATGTCTCCCATTTCATCTACATCCTCTTCCATTTCCATAATATTGTGCTCAAGAACAGCGCCCTTGTATAGACCCTTTATATACTCCTTCCACATTTCTGCTTTCCCTTCTTTGCTTAGAACTGGGTTTCCATCTGAGCTCTTGATATTCATGCAAGTGGTTCTCTTTTCTTCAAAGGTCTCTTTAATTTTCCTGTAGGCAGTATCTATCTTAACCCTAGTGATATACGCCTCTACATCCTTACATTTGTCCTTTAGCCATCACTGTTTAGCCATTTCGCACTTCCTGTCGAAATCGTATTTGAGACGTTTGTATTCCTTTTTGCCTGCTTCTTCCTCCTGATAACAACGTCCTCCTGAGTAGTCCCCGCCTGGAGATCCGAATGGGGGACTATTTTACCTCCGGAATATTTTTTCAAGTGGGCTTCATCATGATTTAACCATACAGTAAAGCTGCATGCCCTCGGGAAAAATTACGGCTGTAGTTTCCCCTTGCATTCAGCCGTTTGCAGTACCAGCACAGAAAGGCCGTTTTGGTTAATGTTACAAGGCCAGATCAGTCAAGCATCCATACCGTTGCCCCTGCAACTACTGAAAAGGCTGCTGCCCCTCTTCAGGAACCACACGTTTGTCTGGCCTCTCAACATATACCCCTCCGTTGTGGTTGCACCTACGGTACGGCTATCTGGCTATCTGTATCGCGGAGACACGCAAGACTCCCCACCAACGGCGAGTTCCATGGTTCATGAGGGGGGAGGAGAGGTATTCTGAGAAATAAGTACAGTAAAATCGTGCTAATATGGACACTACCGTAACTATACATGAGTCACAGTTTTTGTGGTGACTGATTTGTTTAATCAAGTTTTTCTATACAGTCATCATCAAATAATTTAAAAAAGCATCAAAATCTCAAATAGCACAGTGGATACAGATCGATCGTTGAAAAATTATTACATAAATATTTCACAAACCTGAAAAAAACTTAAGCAAAAGCACATACCAGTATATGAACGGGACCTACATGATAGTAATCTGGATTCATCTGACTTACAAATACGCCAACTCAATGGATGTACTTCGTTTATGGTCGACATTGAATATATTGTAATGTAGAGTCAAATAAAAGACTCGTATGTTTTTGGCTGGTTCAAATGGCTCTGAGCACTATGGGACTCAACTGCTGTGGTCATAAGTCCCCTAGAACTTAGAACTACTTAAACCTAACTAACCTAAGGACAGCACACAACACCCAGCCATCACGAGGCAGAGAAAATCCCTGACCCCGCTGGGAATCGAACCCGGGAACCCGGGCGTGGGAAGCGAGAACGCTACCGCACGACCACGAGATGCGGGCTCGTATGTTTTGCACATGTTCATATGACCGTTAAGCGAATGAAACATGCCCTTGAAAAAAATTGAGTTTACTATTTCTGAATGAAAATCCTCGAAACGGTAACAAATACGAGGGTTGTCCAGAAAGTAAGTTCCGATCGGACGCGAAATGGAAATCACTGGGAAAATCCGGTAAAGCTTTGCACAGATGTGTTGGGCAGCGTCTCTAGTATGGCCGTCGATCGGGTCGCGTCGCTCTTTTCAGTTTTGAGTGAAGAGTGAGCACGTAAAGACGCGTGGGGAATAGCGTCTCCCGCCAAGTATGAGGGCCTGGTTAGAGATTTCGCGTCCGCAGCTCGTGGTCGTGCGGTAGCGTTCTCGCTTCCCGCGCTCGAGCTCCCGGGTTCGATTCCCGGCGGGGTCAGGGATTTTCTCTGCCTCGTGATGACTGGGTGTTGTGTGATGTCCTTAGGTTAGTTGTGTTTAAGTAGTTCTAAGTTCTAGGGGACTGATGACCATAGCTGTTAAGTCCCATAGCGCTCAGAGCCATTTGAACCGTTTTAGATATTTCGCCTGTGTCATGCAACCCACATAACACAACTGTCGAGCAGTTCCTTCTTCGTGCCAGTTCTCGGCCGCACACTGCAGGGGCAATGAAGACGCTCCTTTAGCGTTTGCGATGAGAAGTGTTTGATCACCCACAATACATTCCGTAATTGGCTCCCCCTGAGTCTCTCCTCTGCTCACAAAAACCACTGGCTATGAAGACAAAATTTTTACACAGACAACGAGCTGCAGACCAGCGCAGATGACTGGCCGAAAGCGCAGGCGGCTGCTTTCTATGACGAGGATATTGGAAAGTTGATACAACGCTACGACAAAACTCGAAGTGGGAGCGGCGACTATGTAGAGAAGTATGTGGAAGGTGTACCTAACTGTTGCAAATAAAACGTTTCTGGTTTTCACTGTGGTTTCCATTTCGCGAGCGATGGGAACTTACTTTCTGGACAACCCTCGTATATCAAAAACTTCAAATAAAGATTCTGTATTTTCTAATGTACGGTACAACATGGCACCCAGATTTGTCAAAAAATTATTTTTTCGTAATCCACTACCCCCCAATTTTTTTGGTTTTTGTTTTTTTTTTATTTTGGCGTTTGACTAATAAAACAATGTATAGCATCGTTAGCACTAAATTCAACCGCATATGATGAAGTAGTATTCGAAAGACGTATTTATCAGAAATAAGCTAGAAATATCTTTGTAAGGCTGTACGTGCCCCTAATACGTGCCTGTTTCAATGCCAAATGTCAAATGGTTCAAATGGCTCTGAGCACTATGGGACTCAACTGCTGTGGTCATCAGTCCCCTACAACTTAGAACTACTTGAACCTAACTAACCTAAGGACATCACACACATCCATGCCCGAGGCAGGATTCAAACCTGCGACCATAGCAGTCGCACGGTTCCGGAGTGCGCGCCTAGAACCGCGAGACCACCGCGGCCGGCGCCAAATGTCATTATGAGTTGTTAAATAACACTTTCCCAGATAAATATATTCTAAATATATTTTCTACACATACTACTCTATACAAAGATTTTCTTTTAATTTTTTGAAATATAAAGTATCTAATGTATCTGTATATTCTTTTTAAATTTGGTGTAATTTTTTACTGTGAAGTTCCAGTCTTTACAGCTTTCATTATGTTATATTTGAAATTGTTTGTACATTATCGTTATAACGTTTATTGTAAATCTATACAATAATGAAACAGGCGCTGAACTGTTTGGGTCAAAAAATACTGTATGCACTTTGATATGGAGATATTTCTAGCTCATTTCTGACAGATACGTTTCTGGAATACCACTTTGTCATATATGACTGAATTTGGTACTAGCGCCGCTATACGTTTTCCAGTTAGTCAGACATCGAAATGAAAAACATAATAGTGAAGGAGAGAGGATTTCGAAAAAAAGTGATTTATCGACGTATCCGTATACATCATTGCAACGTACATTAAAAAACCACAGAACTTTTATTTGAAGCTTTTTCTGTGTATTACCATTTTAACGGTACTCATTCTGATACATTAAACGCAGTTTTTGTCAGGGGTGTGCTTGACCCACTTAACGGCCGTATGGCCACGTATAAAACGATTGTGTCCCTTATATGGCTCTACACTATAACATATTCAAAGCGTTCAGAAAATAAGTATATCTCTTGGGTAGGTTTACTTGTTAGACACATGCCCAGATGACATCGAGGTGAACTATCCCGCATAAATTCACAAACTAGCCACTAGGTGGCATCAGTTGTGTGGCGTAATCCGTACAGATTGACGTATATGTTATACGTAACAGATAATAGGAATATATAGCCATTTGGACCTTTAAAAAAAGATTCAAAATTGTTCAAAAACAAAGACAAGAGGGTATCATTAACATTAGTGTATAACCATATGGGAGTTGAACGAAATGCGTCATTAAAGAAATTAGTATCACAAAACCAGTGTCTCCTGTATATTTTTTGTGATGTCTATATGAGCACTGTTTCAACGATTAAAAATATTCACAAAGGACGCATACCCCACAGTTAAGAAATCTGTTTACACTGACTGTGCTTAAACAACAGACAGTAATAACACCCCACCAATTTGTGCTCTACTTTATTCCCGCGAAAGTTTACATTATGCAACTGCTACTTGTCAGGCTAAAACAAGAACATCAAACGTCTCATTTGCTAGCTGTTTATTCAGACTGCGAAAGAGATTCATGGAATAAGCCAACACGGCAATGAGAGTTTAAATTTCCATTGAGAAGGATTGCGTTCCTAAAGTTTGCGGCGTTGATGTAGTCCTCCGCTCGGACTGCAGCACAAGTACTTCTCAAGGATGGAACGATTCAGTGAGGGAGACTACTGTTCAGTGCTATTCTTTATGAATGAAGATTCAGACGTCCTTGTGTAAAATTACCGTGCTCCTGTCTTACACAATATAGACTGGAGGAACCGGTAACTAAGTGAAGGTCCTTTTAAATTCTCCCTTAGTGGTAGCTCAAACAGTTCCGTTCATTCCCTTCACACGATAGTACCTGCACGAGCTAGGAGACAGTCACTTTGCATGGAAGAAAGAATGTACACTGCTGGCCACCGTAAATGCAACACCCTGAAGGAAGCATCCGAATCAAGTGAAATTTACACCATGATGTAAGCGTAGGCTTCCGCGGCCGTTGTCTTCTTAAATAAAATTCTTCAGGGTACCAGACCGCATCGTCATAATTTAAAATGCGCCAACGTTTCGGCCAGCGTTGCAGCTAGCCTTCATCAGGGCCTTACGTTAACTGCTAAATGAACACACGTGGTTCCTTAAATAGCTGCACGAGAAAACCGTGTCGTTACTTGATTGGCTGTAAAAGGAGGAGGAGGAGGGGTGAAAGGTATGCTTTATTGGTGTTTCCTTTATTATCTGTCATTGGCTGAAATAGCTGTTTTCTATTGGTCTTTATATTAATCCACCCCATTGGAGGAGACGGACGAATAGCGAACAGGTGATGGCTGTGACGTCACACTGTTTCCATGCTGTCCAGAAGCCGGCTGCGGCGTGCCATTGCTTTGTGTACTCGCGACCACTACTGCGGCTCTCCGCGTGTCTGCATGGGCCGCCACGGCTCTGCCGCCGCTCCGTAGCCCTGCTATTGCAGGCAGCCAAGACCTCGGAAGCTTGTACCCGTCCTCTCTATTCATGTTGGCGGGTCTTTTGGCTATTTCTATCGCCTCTCTAATCTTTCTTTTGAAAGTGAGAGGCTGTTTCGCCAGGACGCGGGCTTCTTGAAAAAATATTGGTTTCCCGCACTCGTCTCGGTGTTCCGCCACTGCTGACTTAGTATGTTGTTTCAGGCGGATATATCTTTCATGTTCCGAGAGCCTTGTGCTAATCGGACGTCCCGTCTCACCTATGTAGACTAATCCACACGCACAACCAATTTCATACACGCCAGCTGTGTGTAGTTTGTCAACTGCATCTTTGGTAGAACCGAGCATGTCTGATATTTTGTTTGTGCTTCGGAAAATTGGTTTGATGTCGGCTTTTCGTAGAATTTTGCCAATACGTTCGGTGACCCCTTGTACATATGGTAACACAGCAATGCTCTGTGCCTCCTTCTCCTCTTCCCTATTAGTCTTCTCCCTTGTCGACATGGTGCTGTCTATCATCTGCTTCCCATAGCCATTAGTTCCGAAGATGGACCTGAGGCGTTCAAGTTCTGTCTTCAGATGTTCTTCGTCGCTTATCCTGTACGCTCTCTTCGTTAGCGTGTGCAGGGCGGACTTCTTCTGCGTGGGGTGATGGTGGGAGGAGGCGTGAAGGTACCTGTCCGTATTGGTTGGTTTCCTGTACACTTTGTGGCCAAGTTTACCATCAGGTTTTCGATAAACTTCCACGTCGAGAAAAGGCAGCACCCCATTCTTCTCTGTTTCCATTGTAAACTGAATTTTCCTATGCTGTTGGTTAAGGTGCTTGTGGAAGTTCTGTAACTCCTCTTCACCGTGGGGCCAGATGACGAAAGTATCATCGACATAGCGAAGCCAACAATTTGGACGTAATGGTGCGGACTGGAGGGCTGTTTCCTCAAATGCCTCCATGAAAATTTCTGCTGCGATAGGCGATAGGGGTGAGCCCATAGCTACACCGTCAGTTTGTTCATAAAATTGACCTCTCCACTTGAAATAGGTGGTCGTCAGACAGTGGCGCACAAGCTCACATATATCAGGTGCCACGCGTTCTTCTAGGATGTTCACAGTATCTGACACTGGGACATTCGTCCGTCTCCTCCAATGGGGTGGATTAATATAAAGACCAATAGAAAACAGCTATTTCAGCCAATGACAGATAATAAAGGAAACACCAATAAAGCATACCTTTCACCCCTCCTCCTCCTCCTTTTACAGCCAATCAAGTAACGACACGGTTTTCTCGTGCAGCTATTTAAGGAACCACGTGTGTTCATTTAGCAGTTAACGTAAGGCCCTGATGAAGGCTAGCTGCAACGCTGGCCGAAACGTTGGCGCATTTTAAATTATGACGATGCGGTCTGATACCCTGAAGAATTTTATTGAAGTTTACACCATGAGTTTGCAGCGATGAGATATGCAACTGATTAGAATTTCAGCGCAGACGCACATCGCGCGCGCCTGTGGCACCACCTCATAGCGCCATTTAAGGCTTGGCGATTTCGACGAGTGTACGATCGGCACGTGTGTTTACCTTGTGGTTGTTTCACAAGACGATCAGTTATGCCTCGTAGACAACAGCGAACATATTTTGATGAAGTATCCGAGTTCGACAGAGGAAGGATAGTGGCTTACCGAGATTGTGGATTATCATACAGAGAAATCGCTAGTCGTGTTGGACGAAACCAAACAACTGTAATGCGGATATGTGACCGTTGGATGCAGGAGGGTACGACGGACCGACGTGGTCGATCGCATTCACCTCGGTGCACCACTGCACGTGCTGATAGGCAAATTGTGCGCATGGCTGTAACGGATCGCTCAGTGACAACCCGAACCATAGAACAGCACATTGCGTCTGTAACGCATCATCCAGTGTCTGCGCGTACCATTCGACGCCGTTTACAGCAGAGTGGTCTGTCCGCAAGACATCCATTGCATCGTCTACCATTGACGCAGAACCACAGACGTCTCCGTCGCCAATGGTGTGATGACAGACGGATGTGGACGGCAGAATGGAATGACGTTGTCTTTATTGACGAGGCACGCTTCTGTCTGCAGCACCACGATGGTCGGATTCGAGTGTGGAGACACCGTGGAGAGAGGATGCTGGACAGCTGCATTATGCACCGCCACACTGGTCTTGCACCGGGTATTATGGTATGGGGCGCTATTGGATATTACTCTCGCACGCCACTAGTACGCATTGCCGGTACTTTAAATAGCCGGCGCTACATATCCGAGGGGCTGGAGCCACTTGTCCTTCCTTACCTTCAGGGCTCGGCCACAGCCATATTTCAACAGGATAATGCGCGACCACATGTGGCACGCATTGTCCAAAGGTTCTTCGTCAATAACCAGATTGAATTGCTTCCCTGGCCGGCTCGCTCTCCGGATCTTTCGTCGATAGAAAACATGTGGTCCATTGTTGCTCAACGAGTGACCCAGATTACATCCCCAGCTGCCACACCAGATGATCTTTGGCAATGTGTGGAAGCTGCTTGGGCTGCTGTACCCCAGGAATACATCCAACGTCTCTTTGACTCAATGCCGAGACGTGTGGCAGCGGTGATCTCCAGCAATGGCGGCTACTCTGGCTACTGATTCTGGCAGGAACCACATGTCACAGACGTCTGTAAACGTAATCATTTGATACTTGGTCAACATGTTATCTACAAAATAAATTTTGTTGTGCTACCTCTTGTCTTTCTTGGTGTTGCATTTACGGTGGCCAGCAGTGTATTTTCGAGTTAAACTTCATTATAGATTAAGAGACTCTTCAGTAAAGGAAGTGCCGCTTTATCACTTTTTGCGATTTACATTACACGGATGATTTCTAAGACACACCACATCAAATGTATTCCCTATGTCTCCTATAAGGCTATCTAACTGTTACTGTTTTAAAAACTGAACTAACGCTGAGACTCTGAAACAAGTGGTTTATAACTCTTGGAGCTAAAAGGAATAGCCTGCAACATACAAAACATTCTGAAAAAAGAAGCTAGGAAACACAATTTCTTCTGAAGAATGGTGTAAGTCAGGTTGCAGATCCTCACCCCAGTTGTTCAACTTTGAAGAAGCGTTGAAAGAAGTCAAAGAAAATATCAGAACAGGAACAATAGTGGAAGGAGATATCAGATGCAAAAGTTAGGGTTTCCGGATGACACAGCCAATCCGTTAGAATTAAGGAGAGGAAAGCATACGCTATACGGACTATGGCTTAAGGTTAAACGAAACAAAAACGACTTGGCAAGGAGTAGCCGAAAAGTGAATGACGGCTTACTCAGCGTCAAAATTGTAAAGACACTGAAATCAGAGAAAGAAGGAAGTTCTCCTATCTAGGAAACAAGATCCGCAAGGCGGCCAATCATGGGAAAATACTAGAAATTGATTGGCGCAAGAGAAGAGAGCTTTCTTCAGTGACGGAGTTTTTTCTAGCAACAGATATTTGGATAGATTTAAGCTATATGACTAGCCACAGCACTTCGTTAAAATCGATTCTAGGCCATTGACGACCCGGAGAAGAAACATGAAGCACGTAAAATGCGTTACTACAGAATAACGTTAAAATTGAGTGGATAGATAATTAAAGAAATGAAGCAGTACTGAAAGAAATACATGAGGAGAAGGATTAGTGTAGAGAATTACTTTTGATGCCTATGGTCCACAGTCAAAATAAATTTCTTGAAGGACATTATCTTTCTGCCATTGGCTGTAACGTTTTATTTTTCAATATACGATAGCAATGGCAGGACGTAAGCCACTGTCAAGTACTTCTGCAACGTAAATACAGTTTTTAAATATTTAACGACCTGTAACTGTTGAAATGTTACATACAGCGTTCGAACCAAGGTGTAAATCCTCACAAAACGGTGCATTAGCGTAAGTCAAAAATACCCAACCATTATACAAACTTCGACATATTCCAAGCTGTTGCCTGAAAGCCTAGGTGGAATCTATATAAAAGTAGCTAGATATGTCACTGTGACGTTATTTCGTCAGTGCTAGACTTCGTAAACTCCGCGACCGTTAATGCTTGTTGGTTGATAACGGAACTGGCGACAAATACTTTTAAAATACCTTCATTTCAGTGCCACAGCTGACTTCGAGCATACATGCTCATCTTTAAATGCTAATTTTCCAGTTACATTAATGTTTTCATCAGAAGCATGTCATCAGCTACAGCGCTACGCAATAATGTTTGAACATGTAGTGCAACCGTATATGTTGTAACGATAGTAAAAACATGTTTATATTCGTGTATTTATAGAGATTTAAGGTGAAACATGCGCCACCACTAATTAACTGACTGACAAATGCCTGTATACCATGCAGCTTAAATGAAAAGAGTTTGCCCCAGCTGGCGGGCGACATAAATATCAACATACCACTGGAATCTCAGATCATCATATCCAGCATTAGACTTTGGCAAGGCAATGATTTCGTCCCTAGTTGCATCAGACTTTGGGAAGGCAATCATTTCGTCCCTAGTTGCAGCAGGATAGGGGTGGTGGGGTGGGGTGGGGGGCGGCACTGATTTGATTGGATACGGAGAAAAGGTGGTAGATATCGTAACACTACTAAATAAAAGATTTAAAAAATATTTAGTTGATGCATAAGTTTTGACGTCTTTATTTTGCACGTTGATATTCCAGTTGCTATGGTTTCGTTTACCGATTTTCGTTTCTTATTTGTAGTCCACTGTTGCTATTTGGCCGGCCGCGGTGCCGTGCGGTTCTGGCGCTGCAGTCCGGAACCGCGGGACTGCTACGGTCGCAGGTTCGAATCCTGCGTCGGGCATGGGTGTGTGTGATGTCCTTAGGTTAGTTAGGTTTAAGTAGTTCTAAGTTCTAGGGGACTTATGACCTAAGATGTTGAGTCCCATAGTGCTCAGAGCCATTTTTTTTTTGTTGCTATTTGAGTCTACATACTGTCATTTTGTCTTCTGGAGAGAGCGAGTGGAACTGTTGACGCTAGAAAATGAAGTGCCAAGTGGAGAAATCAGAAAATTTCCGACATATTCAGCATCGGAAGCAGCCAGAAACATTTGCTCCATGTTTGGGGATAACGCCACTGGACAGAGCACGGCAAGAAAATGATTTTCTCTTTTCGAGGAGGATGGTTTTGACATTAGTAATTTTCCACGTTCAGGAAGACCTTCAGGGTTTGATGAAGGACGTTTAAACGAATTAATCCATGTCATTGTACTCGAGGATTGGCAGATGTGATGAAATGCGATCATTCCACCATCGTATGAGATTTAAATGCAACGGGGAGGGTTCAAAAATCGGGTGTGCAGATACCGCATGCTCTAAGCCAATATCTGGAACCGCGCGACCGCTACGGTCGCAGGTTCGAATCCTGCCTCGGTCATGGATGTGTGTGATGTCCTTAGGTTAGTTAGGTTTAAGTAGTTCTAAGTTCTAGGGGACTGATGACCTCAGATGTTCAGTCTCGTAGTGCTCAGAGCTATTTGAACCATCTAAGCCAATACTACAAAAATCAGCGGGTGACCATATGCGCATCTCCGCTTGCTTGTCACCAGTTCCGAACAGCACCAACTATTCCTATCATATATCGTTATTGGTGACGAGAAATGGTGTCTTTATGCTATCATAAGGAAAAGAAAGTAATGGCTGAGGCCAAAGAACGCAGCTACTTCTTGTACAAAGACGTGCTCGCATCCACAAAAGATAATATTATGCACCTTATGGGAGAGCTACGGTGCGGTGTACGACGAATTTTTTCGCCCAGGTGTAACTATCACTTCTCACTTTCACTGTTAACAACTGAGACGTCTTGCAGATGCAGTCCAAGGACAACGACCAGGAAGACTGAGTGAAGTGATGTCACTTCACGACACCGCCCGCACACAGTCTACTAGAATGACAAAAAAACGCTATACAGGAACTGGTCGGAAAGTCATTCCTCACACACCTTGTTCACCTGATCTTGCGTCTTCAGATTTTCACCTTTCCGGATTTCTATGGAAATGCGCTCCGAACATGGCTCGACCAGTTCTTCGCCTCAAAACCACGTGATTTCTGCAGTCGCAGAATCGAAAAGTTATCCCAGCATTGGCAGGTCGTTGCAAATAGTGAAGTCTTATATATTATTGTTATGTGTATATTTTGTGTACATTAAACTTATTGAAAAATGCTACGAAATTATGCACCAACCAAACATAACAATAGAGATGTTTCCCGAAATCAAAATAGAAAATCAAAATCAAAATCGAGGGCAGCTTCCAGTTGTGACGTAACGGGCGAGCTGTGGCGCCCTGGAAATATTCTATTTTCGGAGTTGAGGCGGCCGCACAGGACGCTCGTCAAAGCCGCGCCTCGTCAGTAACCGCGTGATACCGCACAATAGCTGGGCCACGTGGTGCCGAACATTAGCCGGACGAGAGGGTAGCCCCAGCGCATGGTCCAGCCGCGTGGCTGGGAATTCCGCTGTGACGAGGACGGTGCTTTGTGCCGATGAAGGAGATGTCTATGCCGGAAGTGCCAAAGATAGGCATTTCACAGTTCGTATAGAAATTAATAGTAGCCAGATAAATCGTGATACCTCAAAAAGAAACAAGTACATTACTATTATTTGCACGACGATTCTGATGGTGTAATCAGATTTTCAATATATTTATTAGTTTAAAGTTTAGTATCTGACGGTAAATTATACAAGTACGAATTTCCAAAATATAAACGCTTCATCCCATTTGGTCGATCGACGTGTCTTAGCTATTAGTGTAAACCTAAATTGGTATAAATTACAGGCATGTAAAATGAATAGTACGTGAGTTATTGGAGGTCAAAGTGACCCATTACTATCGATCGCTTCAGGCCATAAGTGTTTGTTTATATCCGATATATACTATTCATGAAGAAATTGGTTAACTATTTACTGTGTGTTAGCAAGCACAGAGACATTATGCTCCTGGCCTACGTTTTGCTTCTTTTCTTTTGATATATGTTTATTTAGTTGTTTATGTATTTAATAATGTGTGTTAGAGCGTGTTTATGGTCCAGCCGTAGGAATATTTATTTGATTTCAAGTATTTAAATGTAAATCCAGTAGATTAAAGCTGTGTGCCGGACCGAGACTCGAACTCGGGACCTTTGCCTTTCGCGGGCAAGTGGCACACAGTTTTAATCTGCCAGGAAGTTTCATATCAGCGCACACTCCGCTGCAGAGTGAAAATCTAATTTTGTAAATCCAGTATTTCGAATATGTTTCATTATGTTTGTGTCTGTGCGTTGGCATGAAGACGCGGCGCGAGCGCTCTAGCCAATCACAGCGCTCGTGAATGGGGAGACTGGATGGAAGCGAGTTTCCGGAGAGGACACGTAGGAGTTCTGGGCTGTCCTGAGAGGGGGCAGTTCTGGAGGGTACGGCTCTGGACACGACGGCGCGACGGACCCGGAGTCACGGAGAGACCTGGAGTGTGGAGCGGTTTGCGCGTGGTCGCAAGAGATAGAAATACTTCGGAGTGCGGACTTGTGAACTTGTGAGATTTCCGACGTTTCTACAGTGAAGACGTAGTGTGCGCTTAGAAGTGAATATCTCGCGAGCTGTGTTGTTATTCATAACTAATTACGTGCAGTAGGAATCAATTGTTTCCCTGTTATTCAACTTATATTTTATTTAATTGCTGGACCATCGACACCAATAAGTGTTTTGCTGAAATATACCGCATTCTCAAAAGTACTTCTACTATCGTGCTTATCATTTAAAGTCGTTAAGATAGTACCTGCAGATTTCATTTAATTGCTATCTTTCATTTATAAATTTATTTTTTACTTTCATAATTCGCAATTGCCGAGTGATAGAAACCTTCGACCATTCGATTCATGTGTGTATTCTTATCATATACTGTAGACTCAGCAGTATTTGACCTGTAATGCGGCAACTACGTATCCCAGCCCCTAGACAACTAAACCAACCAAGACATTTAATATTTCAACTCTGTGTCGGATGGTGCGTAATTATTTTGAAAGCCCGCACAGTGTCATAAACACATTTACAAAACGACATACGAAATGAATAGTCATACAACGAAGGCTTTCACGACCGGATGCTTCAGCTGCTGAGAATTTTTCTGGGTTGTATGGCAGCTGTCCATGGAACTCTTCTATCCCTGACGTTTCGTCCAAAACTACGTTGGACATCTTCGGAGGTGCTCCTCGTTGTGCTGAGTCTTTCCGACTGGCGAGTCTGACGTCGAAGAACGGTCTAAATACCGTGGAAAGTGAGCGTGGTCTGGATTTCACGTGATAGCAGAGATAAACCTTGTCAAGGATAAAAAAAACTATCGATCATAGTACCTCAAAGAAAAACTTTTCATCGATTCTGTAGCGCCACTGCCATGTATCGCTGAGTTTCATAACTTCTCCTTTTCTGTTAAATTATCCGCATGTATATATAGTTCGATGGCTTCTGTATACAACAGTAGATAATAGATCGTCACCCTACATAAAACTTCAGTTTCCGAAAATTTCACTACGTGATCACCCGACTGAAGAGCATGTTCCACCACGGCTGACTTGTCTGTTTTCCCTAGTCGACCGACTCAGCGATATATGGACAGTGGCGCTACAGAATCGATGAGAAGTTCTTATCTTTGACGTACTATGATCGATAGTTATATTTTATCCTTGACAAGGATTATCTCTGCTATCACGTGAAATCCTGATCATGTCCACTTTCCACGTTCTTCGACGTCTGTCTCGTCAGTCGGCAAGACTCAGCACAACCAGGAGCACCTCCTAAGATGTCTGACGAAGCTTTGGACGAAACGTCAGGGATATAAGAGTTCCATGGACCAGGCCATACAACCCGGAAGAATTCTCGGCAGCTAAAATGAACAGTGAACTACAGCTAGGCATATATAACTGGAAAAACATCGGAGAGAAAAAATGGTTCAAATGGCTCTGAGCACTATGGGACTCAACTGCTGTGGTCATCAGTCCTCTAGAACTTAGAACTACTTAAACCTAACTAACCTAAGGACATCACACACATCCATGCCCGAGGCAGGATTCGAACCTGCGACCGTAGCAGTCGCACGGTTCCGGACTGCGCGCCTAGAACCGCGAGACCACCGCGGCCGGCCAACATCGGAGAGAGAATGCTGTACCACGATAACCAGGTTTATGCAGCAAAGGGGCGGGGTTGGTGAAGGGGTGTTTCGATGAATCTTGTCGCACGACTGGCGCTGTTGCTCTCCCGCTGTATCGCGAAATACCGCAAACGATCGCCAAACGACCGAAACGGCCATCGAATCCGTGCGACATTATTAAACTCTGTCCAAAGTAATGAACAGTTAAACTTTATTGCAGCGTGGCGGCGAGTTTCGAACGAGACGGTAGTTACTGAGCCTTCTAATATCGTATCACAGAATGGTCCGGTGCAGCGGCGGTCAGGGGTTTGATTACTTGGCCATTGCTTCACGCTCGTATACCTACATTTTGAATGAAACTACCCGCAGTGGCTGTAAAGTGTTTTCATTCAAAGTCAATACCGGTTTCGCGTCAATTGAAGGCACGTCCTCAGATGATAGAGATTCTACTTATCACCTCATAGCGAAAAGGTAAGTTGTCTTAGACCTATTCATCATTATTCACGTCTAGTATAAATTCGGTACGCCATAGTTAAAAAAACAAAAGCAAAGAATTGCACAGAGCCGTGCCACGAGTACTGCACGATTGCTGTAAATCCGGGTACAACTTGACCGCCGTGATTGCTTTGATGTTTCATACACCAAACGTTTTGCAGCTCTCTGCCGCCTCGCAGGTGGGTGTTTAGTACTCGTAAATGCTGTTTGGCGGTAAAGTTCCATCAGAATATGCTAAATGGCGCCAAATAGTGCCGATTTTCTTGCTCAGCAGTTCGCGAAGCTGTTGCGACTTTACACGCAAAAGTGTGTTAAAATCAGGTTGTGCTAAATCGGCCAATATCATTTAACTGCAAAGCGGACGCTGTTTTCAAGGGTATCATGTACGTTACTGTAATAATTCTCAAAACAGACCAGTAATTAGTTCTTTGTTCATTTGTATGTATGTGCCCCTATATTACGTTTTCTCAAGCCACGTGCAAGGTCATTGTTACCCAGGAACACAAATGCACAGTTTATTAAACAATGTTGGGCCGCTCAGAGTGTGAAACTAAGGAATACATACATTAACCATCGGTATACACACGAAGGCTCATATGTAACTGCCGCGCGGGGTAGCCGCACCGTCTATGGCGCCTTGTCGCTGTCCGCGCGGCTCCCTCTGTCCGAGGTTCGATTCCTTCCTCGGGCATGGGCAATTGTGTTTTCCTTAGCGTACCTTAGTTTAAGTTAGATTAAGTAGTGTGTAAGCTTAGTGACCGATGATCTCAGCAGTTTCGTCCCATAAGACCTTACCACAAATTTCCAAAGTACGTAGTTGTTAATACGGCTACAACTAATTAACGTACATTATACAATTTCAAATATCTCTGGAAGCAAGTGATGACGTTTGTTTGGTCACAAGTGCCAGATATACAGGGTGATTCAAAAAGAATACCACAACTTTAAAAATGTGTATTTAATGAAAGAAACATAATATAACCTTCTGTTATACATCATTACAAAGAGTATTTAAAAAGGTTTTTTTTCACTCAAAAACAAGTTCAGAGATGTTCAATATGGCCCCCTCCAGACACTCGAGCAATATCAACCCGATACTCCAACTCGTTCCACACTCTCTGTAACATATCAGGCGTAACAGTTTGGATAGCTGCTGTTATTTCTCGTTTCAAATCATCAATGGTGGCTGGGAGAGGTGGCCGAAACACCATATCCTTAACATACCCCCATAAGAAAAAATCGCAGGGGGTAAGATCAGGGCTTCTTGGAGGCCAGTGATGAAGTGCTCTGTCACGGGCTGCCTGGCGGCCGATCCATCGCCTCGGGTAGTTGACGTTCAGGTAGTTACAGACAGATAAGTGCCAATGTGGTGGCGCTCCATCCTGCTGAAATATGAATTGTTGTGCTTCTTGTTCGAGCTGAGGGAACAGCCAATTCTCTAACATCTCCAGATACTGTAGTCCAGTTACAGTAGCACCTTCGAAGAAAGAGGGACCAAAAACTTTATTAGCTGAAATGGCACAGAAAACGTTCACCTTAGGCGAGTCACGTTCATACTGAGTTGTTTCCCGCGGATTCTCAGTGCCCCATATACAGACATTGTGACGGTTGACTTTCCCGTTAGTGTGGA
Organism: Schistocerca nitens; assembly: GCF_023898315.1. NCBI lineage: Eukaryota > Metazoa > Arthropoda > Insecta > Orthoptera > Acrididae > Schistocerca > Schistocerca nitens. Next base: position 473,814,066 of record NC_064621.1, on the reverse strand, counting down.
AAGTTGCTTCATCACTAAATACAATCTTTGAAACGAAAGATTCCTCTGTTTCCATTTGAGCAAGGATAAAATCACAGAAATCGATTCTTTTAATCTTATCTGCTGCAGACAGTGCTTGAACCAATTTCAGACGTTAAGGTTTCATAACTAACCTTTTTCGTAGGACTCTCCATACAGTTGATTGTGGAATTTGCAGCTCTCTGCTAGCTCTGCGAGTCGATTTTCCTGGGCTGCGAACAAATGCTTGCTGGATGCGTGCTACATTTTCATCACTCGTTCTCGGCCGTCCAGAACTTTTCCCTTTGCACAAACACCCATTCTCTGTAAACTGTTTATACCAACGTTTAATACACCACCTATCAGGAGGTTTAACACCATACTTCGTTCGAAATGCACGCTGAACAACTGTCGTCGATTCACTTCTGCCGTACTCAATAACACAAAAAGCTTTCTGTTGAACGGTCGCCATCTTAGCATCAACTGACGCTGACGCCTAGTCAACAGCGCCTCAAGCGAACAAATGTACAACTACATGAAACTTTATAGCTCCCTTAATTCGCCGACAGATAGTGCTTAGCTCTGCCTTTTGTCGTTGCAGAGTTTTAAATTCCTAAAGTTGTGGTATTCTTTTTGAATCACCCTGTACTTTGCAACTATGTTTGTGTTAGCACATGTTTGTACAATATGTGATCAAAAGTATCCGGACACCACCAAAAACATACGTTTTTCATATTAGGTGCATTGCGCTGCCACCTACTGCCAGGTACTCCATATCAGCGACCTCAGTAGCCATTAGACATCGTAAGAGAGCAGAATTGGCCGCTCCGTGGAACTCACGGATTTCGAACGTGGTCAGGTGCTTGGGTGTCACTTGTGTCATATGTCTGTACGCGAGATTTCCACACTCCTAAACATCCCTAGGTCCACTGTTTCCGATGTAATAGTGAAGTGGAACCGTGAAAAGACACGTTCAGCACAAAAGCGTACAGGCCAACCTCTTCTGTTGAATCGTTCAAATGGCTCTGAGCACTATGGGACTCAATTGCTGTGGTCATAAGTCCCCTAGAACTTAGAACTATTTAAACCTAACTAGCCTAAGGACAGCACACAACACCCAGCCATCACGAGGCAGAGAAAATCCCTGACCCCGCCGGGAATCGAACCCGGGAACCCGGGCGTGGGAAGCGAGAACGCTACTGCACGACCACGAGATGCGGGCTCTTCTGTTGACTGACAGAGACCACCGACAGTTGAAGAGGGTCGTAATGTGTAATAGGCAGACATCTATCCAGATCATCACACAGCAGTTCCAAACTGCATCAGGATCCACTGCAAGTACTATGACAGTTAGGCGGCAGGTGAGAAAACGTGGATTTCATGGTCGAGCGGCTGCTGATAAGCCACACATCACGCCTGTAAATGCCAAACTACGCCTCGCTTAGTGTAAGGAGGGTAAACATTCGACGACTGAACAGTGGAAAAACGTTGTATGGAGTGACGAATCACGGTACACAATGTGGCGATCCGACGGCAGGGTGAGGCTTTGGTGAATGCCCGGTGAACGTCATCTGCCAGCGCGTGTACTGCCTACAGTAAAATTCCGAGGCCGGGGTGTTATGGTGTGGTCGTGTTTTTCATGGAGGGGGCTTGCACCCCTTGTTCTGTGTGACACTATCACAGCACAGGCCTACATTGATGTTTTAAGCATCTTCTTGCTTCCCACTATTGAAGAGCAATTGGGCGATGGCGATTGCATCTTTCAACACGATCTAGCACCTGTTCGTAATGCACGGCCTGTGGCGGAGTGGTTACACGACAAAAACATTCTTGTAATGGACTGGCCTACACAGAGTCATGACCTGAATCCTATAGAACACCTTTGGGATGTTTGGGAACGCCGACTTCGTGCCAGGCCTCACCGAACGACATCGATACCTCTCCCCATGCAACACTCCGTGCAGAATGGGCTGCTATTCCCCAAGATACCTTCCAGCGCCTGACTGAACGTGTGCCTGCGACAGTGGAACTGTCATCAAGGCTAAGGGTGGGCCAACACCATATTGAATTCCAGCATTAGCGGTGGAGGGCGCCACGAACTTAGAAGTCATTTTCAGCCGGGTTTCCGGATACTTTTGATCACATAGCGCACCTTTCATCATATTTATAATTTTGATGGTGGATCACACTGATATGCGTACCATATTATGTTTTCTGTATGAGGTTTAATCAGCACTCAAGAAAACATTAGATCAATGTATTTATTTCTGGCTTGCCGAAGTTTCATTGTGTTTCTGAAATATTGACCACCAGTGGAATGGGAGCTGACACTTGTGGTTGAACAGGCCGTTTACTGTATCCCCAAATCAATGCTAACAATGAGCAACTACATTTTTTTTCCATTACTTCCTCTGCAATTTAGAAAATGTATTGTACTAATTAGTATATAATCCTTTCATACAAGCCCCTATGTTCACAAACATAAATATCGCGGAAGTTAGAAAACAGCCGTGATAATCACATTTTAATCTGAAAATCGATTGAAGTATAACCGTTCTGGCCGGCCGCTGTGGTCGAGCGGTTCTAGGCGCTTCAGTCCGGCTGCTACGGTCGCAGGTTCGAATCCTGCCTCGGGCATGGATGTGTGTGATGTCCTTAGGTTAGTTAGGTTTAAGTAGTTCTAAGTTCTAGGGGACTGATGACCTCAGATGTTAAGTCCCATAGTTCTTACAGACATCTGAACCATTATAACCGTTCTACGGTACTGCCTTGCCTCTCAACAAGCTTCCTGCTATTGGCGCGGTTCTATGCTATCCGCTACTTTTTAACTAAGGCATGCCGCTTTTAGCGCACTAGAATCGGAAGATGGGAAGTGGTTGTAAGGCAGTTACCCTTCCGCTGTGAATTCATAAACAGTGTCTCTGATTCTTTAGGATGAGTCTTCAATTGACTCGTAATCGGTCGTGACTTTGAATAAAATTACTTTACATCCACTGCAGGTCGTTTCATTAAAATGTTGAAATTTGGCTGTGGTTGGCCGCAGTTTAAAGTGACGCGCTCGAGATATTATACCAAAGCCTTCTAAACGTAGAGCTGATGCCAACTTTCTGGCTGCGCCAACGGCTATGTCTCGCCTTCTTGGCCAAGAACTCGGCGCTTCCTTTTTGACTCAGAGGCTTGTTACGTTGTCGCCGCTATGACCGTCGGAACAGCGGGCTCCCTTTACCCGTGCACGCACCTGAACAAGAAGGCGCTCCGGAAAACTTGAATGTTTCTAACGGCCGCAAGCCAAATTAGTAACTCCTCCCAGAATGACGAGAGCCGAAATCTGATCCGAGATTCGACTCCTCTGTTTGTTGGGAATTATAATGTTCCTGTCTGTAATTACTACACTCCTGGAAATTGAAATAAGAACACCGTGAATTCATTGTCCCAGGAAGGGGAAACTTTATTGACACATTCCTGGGGTCAGATACATCACATGATCACACTGACAGAACCACAGGCACATAGACACAGGCAACAGAGCATGCACAATGTCGGCACTAGTACAGTGTATATCCACCTTTCGCAGCAATGCAGGCTGCTATTCTCCCATGGAGACGATCGTAGAGATGCTGGATGTAGTCCTGTGGAACGGCTTGCCATGCCATTTCCACCTGGCGCCTCAGTTGGACCAGCGTTCGTGCTGGACGTGCAGACCGCGTGAGACGACGCTTCATCCAGTCCCAAACATGCTCAATGGGGGACAGATCCGGAGATCTTGCTGGCCAGGGTAGTTGACTTACACCTTCTAGAGCACGTTGGGTGGCACGGGATACATGCGGACGTGCATTGTCCTGTTGGAACAGCAAGTTCCCTTGCCGGTCTAGGAATGGTAGAACGATGGGTTCGATGACGGTTTGGATGTACCGTGCACTATTCAGTGTCCCCTCGACGATCACCAGTGGTGTACGGCCAGTGTAGGGGATCGCTCCCCACACCATGATGCCGGGTGTTGGCCCTGTGTGCCTCGGTCGTATGCAGTCCTGATTGTGGCGCTCACCTGCACGGCGCCAAACACGCATACGCCCATCATTGGCACCAAGGCAGAAGCGACTCTCATCGCTGAAGACGACACGTCTCCATTCGTCCCTCCATTCACGCCTGTCGCGACACCACTGGAGGCGGGCTTCACGATGTTGGGGCGTGAGCGGAAGACGGCCTAACGGTGTGCGGGACCGTAGCCCAGCTTCATGGAGACGGTTGCGAATGGTCCTCGCCGATACCCCAGGAGCAACAGTGTCCCTAATTTGCTGGGAAGTGGCGGTGCGGTCCCCTACGGCACTGCGTAGGATCCTACGGTCTTGGCGTGCATCCGTGCGTCGCTGCGGTCCGGTCCAAGGTCGACGGGCACGTGCACCTTCCGCCGACCACTGGCGCCAACATCGATGTACTGTGGAGACCTCACGCCCCACGTGTTGAGCAATTCGGCGGTACGTCCACCCGGCCTCCCGCATGCCCACTATACGCCCTCGCTCAAAGTCCGTCAACTGCACATACGGTTCACGTCCACACTGTCGCGGCATGCTACCAGTGTTAAAGACTGCGATGGAGCTCCGTATGCCACGGCAAACTGGCTGACACTGACGGCGGCGGTGGACAAATGCTGCGCAGCTAGCGCCATTCGACGGCCAACACCGCGGTTCCTGGTGTGTCCGCTGTGCCGTGCGTGTGATCATTGCTTGTACAGCCCTCTCGCAGTGTCCGGAGCAAGTATGGTGGGTCTGACACACCGGTGTCAATGTGTTCTTTTTTCCATTTCCAGGAGTGTATCATGAAACAATTCACGGTTGAATTTTTAGGTACTTCCGAAATAAAACGTATACCCAAATTACGGATAAAGCAGAAATTTGTTCCTCATTGAAAGATCCCGGATACATCCCCTTTTTTCCTACCCACTGATTACGTCTGGACTCGATCTTTGTTTCAGGCTTTGCGAAGACGCACACGCGCTTGTCACAGGGCGTGTCGTTCTTGGGATGGTTCGCAACATGAAGTGTTACAAACAGCTCTATGGACTTACATATGTTCTGGAGGACTGCGTTATATCTTGTTATGGTCCTTACGCTTTACCAGAACAATGTGTAAGTGTGAAACTTCCTGGCAGATTAAAACTGTGTGCCCGACCGAGACTCGAACTCGGGACCTTTGCCTTTCGCGGGCAAGTGCTCTACCAACTGAGCTACCGAAGCACGACTCACGCCCGGTACTCACAGCTTTACTTCTGCCAGTACCTCGTCTCCTACCTTCCAAACTTTACAGAAGCTCTCCTGCGAACCTTGCAGAACTAGCACTCCTGAAAGAAAGGATATAGCGGAGACATGGCTTAGCCACAGCCTGGGGGATGTTTCCAGAATGAGATTTTCACTCTGCAGCGGAGTGTGCGCTGATATGAAACTTCCTGGCAGATTAAAACTGTGTGCCCGACCGAGACTCGAACTCGGGACCTTTGCCTTTCGCGGGCAAGTGCCCGCGAAAGGCAAAGGTCCCGAGTTCGAGTCTCGGTCGGGCACACAGTTTTAATCTGCCAGGAAGTTTCATATCAGCGCACACTCCGCTGCAGAGTGAAAATCTCATTCTGGAAACATCCCCCAGGCTGTGGCTAAGCCATGTCTCCGCTATATCCTTTCTTTCAGGAGTGCTAGTTCTGCAAGGTTCGCAGGAGAGCTTCTGTAAAGTTTGGAAGGTAGGAGACGAGGTACTGGCAGAAGTAAAGCTGTGAGTACCGGGCGTGAGTCGTGCTTCGGTAGCTCAGTTGGTAGAGCACTTGCCCGCGAAAGGCAAAGGTCCCGAGTTCGAGTCTCGGTCGGGCACACAGTTTTAATCTGCCAGGAAGTTTCATATCAGCGCACACTCCGCTGCAGAGTGAAAATCTCATTCTGGAATGTGTAAGTGTTTTTATGTACATCAGGCTTCATAATATTCTTAATATTCTTCATGTCATTTTGGACTTTACACATGTGTTTCACCATACTCCTCAATATCAGAGTTTAGATTTAATTAATTTGTTACTGGTATTATGACATGTTTCAGAAAACTTAAAAATTCCGGTACTCTGAGTGTCTTTTTTTGTGGTCTCGGTTCCATTTCACTGCAGTAATCAATTACGACGGTGCTATGTAGTGCAAGTGTTATTGTATTGCAGTTAGAATATTCTTGTTCAGGTATCTGACTGCTGGGTTCCGCGTTATGTTTACTGTGTGTGTGCGGTTCAAGGAAATTATTTAAAAATTATTTGTTAGCTAGCCTTAGCTGCTCATTTAGTATTGGGATAAACTTAAGAGGTGGACTTATTTTTCTAGTTCTTCTGGAGGTCCATCTTCTTCTCGATTTTTAGTGGTATGCTCTTTGCTTTGTAAACAGAAACTTCGAGTCTAAAGCATGCGTGTGAAGCTCAAATTGCCACGAAGAAGATTATTTAGTGTGTTTTGTATAACATAGTGATTGCTTAGAGTATGCGTGGTGCTTGGAGAGCAACAGTTTATGCGTTATCCTTGAAAACCATACGGGACAAAGAAAGACAAAGATCCGTCCTCTGAATCACATGTAAGTGTGTACAACTGTTTTTCTACATCTACTTCTACATCCATATTCCGCAAGCCACCTGACGGTGTGTGGCGGAGGGTACCCTCTGTACCTCTATCGGTTCTCGCTTCTATTCCAGTCTCGTATTGTTCGTGGAAAGAAGGATTGTCGGTATGCTTCTGTGTGGGCTCTAATCTCTCTGATTTTATACTCATGGTCTCTTCGCGAGATATACGTAGGAGGAAGCAATATACTGCTTGAGTCTTAGGTGAAGGTATGTTCTCGAAACTTTAACAAAAGCCCGTACCGAGCTACTGAGCGTCTCTCCTGCAGAGTCTTCCACCGGAGTTAATCTATCATCTCCGTAACGCTTTCGCGATTACTAAATGATCCTGTAACGAAGCGCGCTGCTCTCCGTTGGATCTTCTCTATCTCTTCTATCAACCCTATCTGGTACGGATCCCACACTGCTGAGCAGTATTCAAGCAGTGGGCGAACAAGCGTACTGTAACCTACTTCCTTTGTTTTCGGATTGCATTTCCTTAAGATTCTTCCAATGAATCTCAGTCTGGCATCTGCTTTACCGACGATCAACTTTATATGATCATTCCATTTTAAATCACTCCTAATGCGTACTCCCAGATAATTTATGGAATTAACTGCTTCCAGTTGCTGACCTGCTATTTTGTAGCTAAATGATAAGGGATATATCTTTCTATGTATTCGCAGCACATTACACTTGTCTACATTGAGATTCAATTGCCGTTCCCTGCAACATGCGTCAATTCGCTGCAGATCCTCCTGCATTTCAGTACAATGTTCCATTGTTACAACCTCTCGATACACCACAGCATCATCTGCAAAAAGCCTCAGTGAACTTCCGATGTCATCCACAAGGTCATTCATGTGTATTGTGAATAGCAAAGGTCCTATGACACTCCCCTGCGGCACACCTGAAATCACTCTTACTTCGGAAGACTTCTCTCCATTGAGAATGGCATGCTGCGTTCTGTTATCTAGGAACTCTTCAATCCAATCACACAATTGGTCTGATAGTCCATATGCTCTTACTTTGTTCATTAAACGACTGTGGGGAACTGTATCGAACGCCTTGCGGAAGTCAAGAAACACGGCATCTACCTGTGAACCCGTGTCTATGGCCCTCTGAGTCTCGTGGACGAATAGCGCGAGCTGGGTTTCACACGACCGTCTTTTTCGAACCCCATGCTGATTCCTACAGAGTAGATTTCTAGTCTCCAGGAAAGTCATTATACTCGAACATAATATGTGTTCCAAAATTCTACAACTGATCGACGTTAGTGATATAGGTCTATAGTTTTGCACATCTGTTCGACGTCCCTTCTTGAAAACGGGGATGACCTGTGCCTTTTTCCAATCCTTTGGAACGCTACGCTCTTCTAGAGACCTACGGTACACCGCTGCAAGAAGGGGGGAAAGTTCCTTCGCGTACTCTGTGTAAAATCGAACTGGTATCCCATCAGGTCCAGCGGCCTTTCCTCTTTTGAGCGATTTTAATTGTTTCTCTATCCCTCTGCCGTCTATTTCGATATCTACCATTTTGTCATCTGTACAAAAATCTAGAGAAGGAACTACAGTGCAGTCTTCCTCTTGTGAAACAGCTCTGGAAAAAGACATTTAGTATTTCGGCCTTTAGTCTGTCATCCTCTGTTTCAGTACCATTTTGGTGACGGAGTGTGTGGACATTTTGTTTTGATCCACGTACTGTTTTGACATCAGACCAAAATTTCTTAGGATTTTCTGCCAAGTCAGTACATAGAACTTTACTTTCGAATTCATTGAACGCCTCTCGCATAGCCCTCCTCACACTACATTTCGCTCCGCGTAATTTTTTTTTTTTGGCTGCAAGGCTTTGGATATGTTTATATTTGCTGTAAAGTTCCCTTTGCTTCCGCAGCAGTTTTCTAACTCGCTTGTTGTACCACGGTGGCTCTTTTCCATCTCTTACGATCTTGCTTGGCACATACTCATCTAACGCATATTGTACGATGGTTTTGAACTTTGTCCACTGATCCTCAACACTATTTGTACTTGAGACAAAAGTTTTGTGTTGAGCCGTCAGGTACTCTGTAATCTGCTTTTTGTCACTTTTATTAAACAGAAAAATCTTCTTCCTTTTTTTAATATTTCTGTTTACGGCTGAAATCGTCGATGCCGTAACCGCTTTATGATCGCTGATTCCCTGTTCTGCGTTAACTATTTCAAATAGTTCGGGTCTGTTTGTCACCAAAAGGTCTAATATGTTATCGCCACGAGTCGGTTTTCCTTACATCTAAATAAATTCAGATACATCAGCATATTTTGACTGTCCAAACAACATATAAAGCGGTGCTATATATTCAAGTATTCTTGTGCAAAGCTGACGAAACGCTTCTGATGAAAACATTTATGTCACGGGAAACAGCATCCATTTGAAGAATGGCATAAATGCCCGAGACCTGTTATGGCACTGAAGTACGTGTGGCTGGTTTCGTTATTCGCCAACAAATAATAGAGATCCTATTATTATATTTTAACTTTACTATGTAATTTCGGTAATAAATAATAAAAAACAAATTTCCTCCACTTTCTAGTGATTATAATATGAAAACTTACCGTAAGAATATTATATATGATTAGGTGTGTAGTTATCCGCAGAAATACTTGTAGAGAATGATCGTTGAGCAACTGTCCTTGGCAAATGGCGCATTTTGCATTCTGACAAGGTGTTGATAACACAGAGGAACCTGTTTCATAGGATGTATACTTAACGGTCAAATTATGGGAAAGATAGACCTTAAGACTGTCAACAAAATATGTTCCACTACAGTACTGATAAATTTTGGTATTTTTACGCAGGCGTTAGGCAGGCTTTCTTGACAAAGGGTTTGGAATATCTCGACGTCTGTGTAACTGCTGGATATTTTCAGCTTACGCTAAGGCACTGCTCTCTGGACACTTAAACATTTGTGGTTATGTTACAGAAGCACTTGATATTTGTCAGCACTGCAATCGTGTATTGAAAAACACAACATTACAGTCAACAGTTGGAAGATGACGTCAGTTGCAGGTGGTGGCACATGTCGGCACTAATGACGTGTCTCGCTTTGCATCTGAGGAAATTCTCTCTGGATTCCAGCGGCTATCTGATTTGGTGAAGGCTGCCGGTCTTGCTTTCGAGATGAAGGCAGAGCTCACCATCTGCAGCATCGTTGACAGAACCGACTGTGGACCTTTGGTGCAGAGCCGGGTGGAGGGTCTGAATCAGAGGCTCAGACGGTTTTGCGACCGTGTTAGCTGCAGATTCCTTGACTTGCGCCATAGGGTGGTGGGGTTTCGGGTTCCGCTGAATAGGTCAGGAGTTCACTACACTCAGCTGGCGGCTACACGGGTGGCGGAGGCTGTGTGACGTGGAATGGGCGGTTTTTTAGGTTAGAAGGCCTCGGGAAAGTACGGGGTGGGCTGCAATCTCAAAGGGTGCATGGCAAATACAGGACGTGCTTGGATCAAGGAACAGTCGGAATTGTAGTTGTAAATTGTTGTAATTGTGATGGGAAAGTCTCTGAGCTTCAAGCGCTAATAGAAAGCACATAAGCTGAAATCGTTATAGGTACAGAAAGCTGGCTAACGCCTGAAATAAGTTCTGCAGAAATTTTTACGAAGTCTCAGACGGTGTTCAGGAAAGGTAGATTAGGCAGAATTGGTGGTGGAGTTTTTGTGTCTGTCAGTAGTGGTTTATCTTGTAGTGAAGTCGAAGTAGATACTCCGTGCGAATTGGTATGGGTGGAGGTTATACTTAACAGCCGAACTAAGTTAATAATTGGCTCCTTCTACCGACCCCCAGACTCCGATGATATAGTTGCTGAACAGTTCAGAGAAAATTTGAGTCTCGTAACAAATAAATACCCCACTCATACGGTTACAGTTGGTGGGGACTTCAACCTTCCCTCGATATGTTGGCAAAAATACTTGTTCAAAACCGGTGGTAGGCAGAAAACATCTTCCGAGATTGTCCTAAATGCTTTCTCCGAAAATTATTTCGAGCAGTTAGTCCACGAACCCACGCGAATTGTAAATGGTTGCGAAAACACACTTGATCTCTTAGCCACAAACAATCCAGAGCTATAGAGAGCATCATAACTGATACAGGGATTAGTGATCACAAGGTCGTTGTAGCTAGGCTCAATACCGTTTCTTCCAAATCCACCAGAAACAAACGCAAAATAATTTTATTTAAAAAAGCGGATAAAGTGTCACTAGAAGCCTTCCTAAGAGACAATCTCCATTCCTTCCGAACTGACAACGCAAATGTAGACGAGATGTGGCTCAAATTCAAAGATATAGTAGCAACAGCAATTGAGAGATTCATACCTCATCAATTGGTAAGAGATGGAATTGATCCCCCGTGGTACACAAAACAGGTCCGAACGCTGTTGCAGAGGCAACGGAAAAAGCATGCGAAGTTCAGAAGAACGCGAAATCCCGAAGATTGGCTAAAACTTACAGACGCGCGAAATTTGGCACTGACATCAATGCGAGATGCCTTTAATAGGTTGCACAACGAAACATTGTCTCGAAATTTGGTAGAAAATCCGAAGAAATTCTGGTCGTATGTAAAGTACACAAGCGGCAAGACGCAATCAATACCTTCCCTGCGCAGTGCCGATGATACTGTTACAGACGACAGTGCCGCTACAGCGGAGTTATTGAACGCAGTTTTCCGAAATTCCTTCACCAGGGAAGACGAATGGAATATTCCAGAATTTGAAACACGAACAGCTGCTAGCATGAGTTTCTTAGAAGTAGATACCTTAGGGGCCACGAAGCAACTCAAATCCCTTGATACGGGCAAGTCTTCGGGTCCAGATTGTATACCGATTAGGGGTTCCTTTCAGATTACGCTGATACAATAGCTCCCTACTTAGCAATCATATACAACCACTCGCTCACCGATAGATCTGTACCTACAGATTGGAAAATTGCGCAGGTCGCACCAGTGTTTAAGAAGGGTAGTAGGAGTAATCCATCTACAGATACAGACCTATATCATTGACGTCGGTTTGCAGTAGGGTTTTGGAGCATACACTGTATTCAAACATTATGAATCACCTCGAAGGGAACGATCTATTGATACGTAATCAGCATGGTTTCAGAAAACATCGTTCTTATGCAACGCAGCTAGCTCTTTATTCGCACGAAGTAATGGCCGCTATCGACAGGGGATCTCGAGTTGATTCCGTATTTCTGTATTACCGGGAGGCTTTTGACACCGTTCCTCACAAGCGACTTCTAATCAAGCTGCGGGCCTATGGGGTATCGTCTCAGTTGTGCGACTGCATTCGTGATTTCCTATCAGGAAGGTCGCAGTTCGTAGTAATAGACGGCAAATCATCGAGTAAAACTGAAGTGATATCAGGTGTTCCCCAGGGAAGCGCCCTGGGACCTCTGCTGTTCCTGATCTATATAAATGACCTGGGTGACAATCTGAGCAGTTCTGTTAGGTTGTTCGCAGATGATGCTGTAATTTACCGTCTAGTAAGGTCATCCGAAGACCAGTATCAGTTGCAAAGCGATTTAGAAAAGATTGCTGTATGGTGTGGCAGGTGGTAGTTGACGCTAAATAACGAAAAGTGTGAGGTAATCCACATGAGTTCCAAAAGAAGTCCGTTGCAATTCGATTACTCGATAAATAGTACAATTCTCAAGGCTGTCAATTCAACTAAGTACCTGGGTGTTAAAATTACGAACAACTTCAGTTGGAAATACTACATAGATAATATTGTGGGGAAGGCGAGCCAAAGGTTGCGTTTCATTGGCAGGACACTTAGAAGATGCAACAAGTCCACTAAAGAGACAGCTTACACTACACTCGTTCGTCCTCTGTTAGAATATTGCTGCGTGGTGTGGGATCCTTACCAGGTGGGATTGACGGAGGACATCGAAAGGGTGCAAAAAAGGGCAGCTCGTTTTGTATTATCACGTAATAGGGGAGAGAGTGTGGCAGATACGATACGCGAATTGGGATGGAAGTCATTACAGCAAAGACGTTTTTCGTCGCGGCAAGATCTATTTACGAAATTTCAGTCACCAACTTTGTCTTCCGAATGCGAAAATATTTTGTTGAGCCCAACCTACATAGGTAGGAATGATCATCAAAATAAAATAAGAGAACTCAGAGCTCGAACAGAAAGGTTTAGGTGTTCGTTTTTCCCGCGCGCTATTCGGGAGTGGAATGGTAGAGAGATAGTGTGATTGTGGTTCGATGAACCCTCTGCCAAGCACTTAAATGTGAATTGCAGAGTAATCGTGTGGATGTAAATTCAAGTAGTTTAGAGAGACCTCTGATATGGCGTCCCTGAATAGTTATTTAGCGTTAAAGGATTATTACAGGCAGAGAATAATAGGAGAGGCGAAAGATTTGAAAATCCAAATGAGATTATGAAGGACACAGCTTCCTCGGGATGAAGACATGAGAATAAGACAGACAAATATGGACACATAAAACCATTCGAAATACTGATGGCTAAAGAATGATTCCTTTGAAGATTCCACTGCCGACTGCCTTCCCCCTCTGTGAGCCACCAAGCGTGTTTCGTCTGTACATGAACTCGTCCTTGATGCGATGTTGAACCTTGACGCTAATGGGGATGAATATTTCCAGGCGTATTCAATTCTGACAGACACGGAAATGAGGCAGGGAGATAAACTTAACGACGAGGATAATGCCTTGAAATTAGTTTACTCAGTAAACATCGACAAAATTAAAACAAGGGTAATGAAGTGTAGCCGGGATTAAGTCAACTTGTGATACAGGAACTAGATTATAAAATCAGTTGCTTAGAGTATTAGAAGAATCTTGCTATTTCGGTAGAAAATAACTTAAGGTCGAAGTAAAGAGGATGGAAACTACAGACTCGTAATACAGGGTGTCTCAAAATGTACGGCACAAATTTAGTGTGCTATAGCATCCAAACTAATGAAGCTATTCACACCGTGTTTAGCTTACGTGTGACACTAACTTACAAAGTGTTTATGTCATTCATTCAGTTTGATAATGTGCATGTTTGGTGTCACGCAACATTCAGACTGTGTTCAAGCTCTATCCACACCCGACGCATCATATCCGCATCTGTTGTGGCAATAGTAGGAACGATTCGGTGTTGGAAGGCGTTGGAACGTTACCGGCGTAAGGACGTACTCGACGGTGGTTGCTACCTGTACCACGTCTGGAAACTCATTTGAGCCTGTGTGTCCTATTTTGTCTGAATAAACCATCGTACACTGAGTTTTCTATCGAACCGTTGTCCTTATGCTTCAGTTGCGACAACCTGGAACATACACACAAACAAAACTTGTCTGTCACACAAGTCTAACGTGGTGTGAATATCGTAATTAGTTTCGGCGATCCAAAAGTTTCCGTTCGAAGGCCGTACAGTGTAGAATCCGTGTACCAATCACACAAAATCGCCGTGAATGTTGAGGTAATCATCCTATCGTCGCAAGAGACTGAAAATACCAGTTTGATAAAACTCTGCGTCTTGCTGCCTGCTACACATTTGCTACCTCAAGGCATTTTTTAAGGGACCGAAGGCGCGATAATCGCATTGAGAGAGGTCAGGACTACAGGGCTGGTGCTCGATTGTCTCTCACGAGTTGCTTTTACTCACATACTAAACGGGTCGTGTACAATGGCTCCGATGCTCTTAATCAATATTGAACCCGAAGTTTTAGTGGTCATACTACTGAAACATTCTTCTGTGGCACATGAAGTGCATGTTTTCACTTAAATGGAAGACTAGTCGTCTATGTCGTACTTCCTGTTGCTACACCAACAGCATTTCCTTATGGATTAGGTATGCATTCTGATATACTTGCAGCAAAGGTACTTCCTTTACATAAACTAAAACTTAGTGGGTCATGGTAATTAAAGTTCATAGTTCCTTTACATTATTAATTGAGCATAAAATTATATTCATTGCAATTAGTAAAATTGTATTACTGAAGTCTACACTCATCCTCTTCTATTGGTTCTGTCAGTTTATATATTGAACTTTTGACAATACTTCAAGACTTGATGAGGGTACAGACCTTTACTTTTCTTCGTAATCGCTTATGCCAATAGGTAACTACCTTCGTTGGGAATTTGGATTATCTGGAATCGTCCAATATGTAGTACTTCATCAAGTTACCTTCCATTACGAATGTAGATGCACTCAACGACTGTGATACGACTTTCAAAATGATGGAACACACCAGTCAGTCGTTCTTTTCTTTCAGGTTGTATTAAAGCAAATCTAGATTTCGGCTAGGGCCTAGCCATTATCAATGCACTACTTCATAGTTTCGATACATGTCCTAGTACAACACTCCCCGGGCTTTTGTCGCAGTTCCTTTAAGACACGAAGGAACTATGACAGCTAATGGCTAGGCTCTAACCGAAATCTACATTTGCTTTAATAAAACCTGAAAGAAAAAGACAATTGATTGCTGTGTTCCATCGTTTTGAAAGTATATAGTACTCGGCATTTCTTATTCTTTCTTAATAATACTGAAGTTTTATAGTGTGTTTTAAAAATCAGGACTATAGTGTGGATGATCAGGTGTCTCTCACTTGAGTTGCTATAATTCCGACTGGCCTCTCAGGTCGACCAGCACGGAACTTCACATATCAAAGGCGGTTTTATACAGACGTTGTGGCCCCCTACACATTCCTGAATCTCCGACGGGTACCTACCGTTGTTTGTCCTTCGGCAGTGATGAAAAGAATAACAGCACGTTGGTCCTGTTTGGATGCATTTGGTAATAACGGTGCTATAGTTCACGTTTCCACATTAACTGCACGCACGTCGGAAAGATGTGAATGAACACTATTCCCTCGGTTACATATCGGTGCTTATATATCCACACTGGAGTCGCACTACGTAATATATACGCTATCAGCAACTCCCTCAAACGGAAAAATTTTTTTCGCTTCGTATATACCACACTGAAGTTGTAACATATACTTCGTGATACTTACATATTATGATACCTTGTAGCAACGAAAACTTTTCGTCATCCGAATATTTCGTGGCAGCATATCTGCATTAAATGTTCTTGATAATGCAGCCACGTCAACTGCGATAAAAATCTCTTGATTTCGACAGCTGTTAAAGCCATCGTCTTCAGAAGTTACACCTTGCTGAAGATGTGTTAATTTCCGAAGACGGTGGCAGTGACACCTATCGAAAGCTTGAGAATTTTATCTCTCTAAATCGAGGGCATTTTATCCAAGAGTACCTTCCCTGAATAAAGGAAATTTGTTAACGTGAAATACAAATTAAAGTGTTGAGGCCTTTTCTCAAAGTGCGATACTGATGTGTAGCCTCGTATGTAAGTAAAGCATATAGTGATAACTTGTATGGACAAGAGGAGACTCGAAACTTTAGAAATGCGGTACTGCAGGAAAAATCCTAAAGATTAGATGGGTAGATCGAATAACTAATGAAAAGGTACTGAATCGCACTGAGGAAAAATAAATTTGTGGTACAACTTAACTAAATGAAGGGAACTGCTGACAGAACACATCCTGAAGTATCAAGTAATCATCAGTTTGACAATGGCTGGAAGTTTTGGGAGAACACGGCTTGAATACAATAGATATTTTGAGATAGATGTAGTCTGCAGTAGCTATGCAGTGAAGTAGAGACTTGCACAGGATGGAATAGTGTGGATAGCTGCATCAAATCAGTTTTCGGGCTCACGAGTACGACAACAAATTACAGTCGAGTAAAAAACATCAAGCCTTATTCTATAACTAACTGGCGTTCGGGGGTTCACATTGTTCTCAGTATCAATTATGACACCTCTTTTTAGAAACTAGTTTATGTATTAGAATGGTAAAATATGGCACCTTTAACTTTCACCGGTAAGCGCATCTGTCGCTTTGTTCCACCCGACAAAGCTATGTTTCCAAACTATGCACAAAGAGGAACGGTATAAGAGGGACTGAGACTAGGTTTAAAATGTGAATGTGTGTTGGAACCATCGGACTTACTTCCTTGTACCGAATCACTCTAGTTCAGATTGATGAATTTTCGATGGAGGGGAAGTGATAAACAATCTTCATTCTCGTGGATTTTATACGTATCAATGACAATAATTTCAATTTATAAGTAACAGTGAAACTGGTAGTTGTTTTGATACTCAAAGTAATGGCGGAGTGACCACTTAATTCTGTTATTGTTGTTTAATTTCCGGGATATCATAATACAATAAACCGTTATTGGAGATGCGATACCAAATTAAATTAAAGTAAATCGTATTCACAGACATTTAGGAAAACTAGATTGCAGCTGAAACTGAAATAAACAGTTTCGAGGCTAATTAAATCTCTACTCTATTGCACTCTCTCTCTCTCTCTCTCTCTCTCTCTCTCTCTCTCTCTCTCACACACACACACTCACGCACACACACAAAGTCTGTATCTATCTCACAAATGTGCTGGGATGTGTGCTTCCTGTTTATTCTAACTTAGGAACGACAATAAACATTACTGTTGCACTATTTAATAGTGTTTGATGTCAATAAGTGTGTAGTTCACCAAGTCAAAGGGAAACTAAGCCACAAACACTAGCGGCAAACGCGAGGATACCTAGAAACTGAGCATGTAGACGAAACTCCCGAATGTAAGCAAAATCTTCTGAACATGCTACGGCCGATGCTGTTTTAAATGATTAAACTGAATCTTTCATGGTGGAACAAATAAACTATTTTTTTAGTTGCAGAAACGGATGATTAAATACCTTTCGTAAACATAAAGCTACTAGGAACCACAAGGTAACACAGTTCTAGAACTTTTGTTCACTTCTTGCCACCGATCGAGCTGACACAGTGATTTTGACAGTATAAGAATGGCCCCTTAGAAAAGATACGAACGATTTCCTTCCGTACTCGCATTCTGCCTACAACAACACAGTCGTTGAAGGGACGCAAAACATTGATCTTCCTGTCATTTTTTTCTGTCTCTGCATCTATTCACAGTGAATGGAATATTCGAACACAATATCTTATTTATATTCAATAATAGATATTCTAATAAATGATGTGTAATGAGTCGCTGTATCCAACAAAAACGACACATTTCGGTTTTTTTTTATAGACTTGATAACCTATTCTGGGATCGAATCATACATTTTTAAACTGTAATTATAGAAATTCAATTGGATCCATAACGAACTTCTATGTGCTGACGAATGTAGCACGCATTAAAATATATTGTGAATAAATTTATCGGTTCTGCACAACGTAGAATATGCCCAACACTGATAAATCGTTTATTTACCTCTACCGACATGTCAAGGAGATACAGTGTAAATCAATGATTATAAATATCTTTTAAGTAACTGTGACCTTTCATGCTCGAAGCGAAATAACTTTCCTCTGGTAAATTGTTATGAGGTCGAGATTAGTCTATTAGGTAAAGAGATGTGTTTTCTTGTTTCATCCGCCCTCTGACTATTTTGGTGCAACTCGTCACTACTTCCTCTCTTACGTCAACCTGTCGGTGTAACGTCATCATTTACTCGTCCGTTATATTACAATCTCTGAGTTTCCCTACAGTTTTTGCCCTGTACCTCTACAGAACCCACTAGGAACTTGGAAGTTATTCCTGCTTCTCTTAACACGTGTCTGACCACCCAGCACCTTTCTTTGCGCAGAATGCTGTGCTCCAAAAGTACATCTCTAAAACTTTCTTCCTTAAATAAAGGCCTATGTTTGATGACCGTAGGGTTATTTTGGTGAGGAATACCTCTTCGCCTGTGCTGGTCTGCTTTTTATGTCCTCCTTCCTTCGTTCGTCATACGCTATTTGCTTCCAAGGTAGTAGAATTGCTTCATTTCGTCTGTTGTTCATCCGAAGTTTTGATGGTGTGTTTCTCGTTAATTTCTTTTCTGCTGCTCCTCATTGCTTTCGTCTTTCTTCACTTTACTCTCATTCGATGTCAGTGCCCAACTGATTGTTCATTCTGTTCTGTTGTAAGTCCTCGCTTTCACTGAGGAAAGCAGTGTCATCAACGAATCATGTCATTGACATCCTTCCATACTGAAATTCTATTCCATCCCAGAACTCATTTCCGCCATTGCTTCTTCGATGTACAGACTGAACAATGGGAGCAAAAGACTACATCTCTCCCTGACATCCTTGCATTTCATTGTTTCTTCGCGTTTCTTGTAAGTATTGTTAGTTCCCCGTATTTCCTTTGGCTTACATCTACTTTTCTCAGAATTTCAAAAATCTTCTACCAAATTACATTGTCGAACCTTTCTCTAGATCGACAAGTCCTAATATGTTCCTTCCATTGTCAAGTGCAACGACAGACTACCTATCGTATGATTTACCTTTCCAAAAGCCAAACCGATAATAATTTAAAACGTTCTCAATTTTCTTTCCAGTATTCCGCAACTCGCCCCTGTGAGCAACTTGGGAACATTAGTTGTTAATCTAATTGTGTGATCTATCTCGCGCGTATCTGCTCTTGGTATCTCCAGAATTGTGTGGATTACATTTTCTTTAGTACTTGATGGTAGTGACATGGTGAGAAATAACTATTCATAACCGGCACCTGCAATGCAAGAGCACCCAATCAACACCCCAAATAAGCTCGAGTCCGTACAAGTAGTGTGTGTGCCTTCCAAGTCAGAAATACCACTAGCGTCAATGGGCCACTTGATTACAACATACAGAAAGGAAATCTATACATATTCCATACACCTGAAAACGTAAAAAATATAACTATTCAATGGACACTAAACATGAAATGCGTGCCAGGAATAATTACTGTTTAAGCTATGTTTGGCAGTACACTGGTCTTGATAATTCGAAAATTCAGAGGCACCTATATCATCAGATTGTGTAACATCAGTTCCAAGCTAGGTTTTGATAACTTCACAATTTTCTTGTCACCACTTTACCTTAGCTCCTCTGACCTTCCCATTTTTGTTCATTCCTAAGTGCGTCACCTCTGTATTTTCCTGCCACCGTGTACTTCCTTGTTTCGTCAATCATTTGAAGTATTTTTTTCTATTACTCAAGGTTTTTTTGCAGTTAGTTTACTTATCCGTCTAACTTATATGATTGCACATTTTAGGGACGTCCATCCTTCTTACGGCAATGGTCTACTGTGGTGTACGTTATAGCAGTATCTACAACCTCACAGAACCTCAAAAGTAACTCAACGTTCCTCAGTACTTCACTATCCCTGCCCTTCTGAATTTATTCTCAATCCATATTCTGTCCTCTTTAGACTCTTCATTCCGTTCAGCAGATCATGTAATTCTTCTTCACTTTCACTCAGGATAGCAATGTCATTAGCGAATCGTATCATTGATACCCCTTCATCTTGAATTTTAATTGCACTCTTGAGCCTTTCTTTTATTTGCCTTTTCGATGTACAGTTTCAACAATAGGGGCAAAAGACTTACATCCCTCTCTTACACCCTTGTCAATCCGAGCACTACGTTCTAGGTCGACCACTCTTATTATTCCCTCTCAACTCTTCTAAATACTGTCTCCCCCTATAGCTTACCCCTATTTCTCTCGGAATTTCGAACATCTAGCACCATTTTGCTCTGTCGAAAGCTTTTTCCAGATCTACAAATCCTATGAGAGTGGCCTGATATTTCTTTAGTCTTGCTTCCATTAGCAAGCGCAGGGTCAGAATTGCCTCTTTGGTGCCTTTACGTTTTCTAAGGCCAAACTTCTTTTCCATTCCTCTGTATATTATTCTTGTCAGCAACATTGATGCATGAGCTTTTAAAGTTATTGTGCGATAATTGTTG
Source organism: Schistocerca nitens (assembly GCF_023898315.1). Taxonomy (NCBI): domain Eukaryota; kingdom Metazoa; phylum Arthropoda; class Insecta; order Orthoptera; family Acrididae; genus Schistocerca; species Schistocerca nitens. Next base: position 473,793,664 of record NC_064621.1, on the reverse strand, counting down.
CATTTGTCAAGTCTTGCAGTCTTCGGAAATGTGTAGATTATTTTTTTTTTCCGAAAGTGAGATGGTATGTCACCAGACTCATTTGAAGAGTCGTTTGTTGCCACTTTCCCCAATGTTTTTAGAGTTTCTGATGGAATGCTATCTACTTCTTCTGCTTTATTTGCTCGTAAGTCCTCCAAAGCTCTTTGAAATTCGGATTCCAATACTGGATCTCCTATCTTTTCTAAATCAACTCCTGTATCACATCAGACAATTCTTTCCCCTCATAGAGGTCTGCAGTGTACTCTTTCCACCTACCCGACCTCTTCTCTGTATTTAACAGTGGAAATCGGGTTGCACTGGTAGTGTTACCACCCTTTCTTTTAATTTCAGCGAAGGTTATTTTGGCTTTCCTATATCCTGAGTCAGTCCTTCAGACAAGTTCTTTTTAGATTTCTTCTCATTTTTCCTCCAGCCATCTCGTCTTAGTTTCGCTTCACTTCCTATTCATTTCATTCCTAAGCGACCTGTATTTCTGTGTTCCTGAATTTCGCGTAACATTTTTGTATATAAGTCCTTCTTTCATCGATCAACTGAAATATTCCTTCTGCTACCCATGGTTTCTTTGCAGTTCTTTGTATCTACGTTTTTCTTTGCAACTTCTGTGACTGCCCCTTTTTAGAGATTCCCATTCCTCTTCAACTGTGCTGCCTACTGAGCTATTCCTTATTGTGTGTCTATAGCGTTAGAGAACTTCAAGCGTATATCGTCGTTCTTCAGCACTTCCGTATCTAACTTATGTGTATATTGATTCTTCCTGATTAATCTCTTGAACTTCAACCTATACTTCATCACTACTACATTCTGATCTGAGTCTATATCTGCTGTTGGGTATGCCTCACTATCCAGTATTTGATTTCGGAATTTCTGTCTGACCATTATGTAATCTAACTGAAATCTTCCGATATCACCTCGCCTTTCCAAAGTATCCCTCCTACTCTTGTGATACTTGAACAGAGTATACGGTATTACTGGCAGACATTTATTACAAAAGTCAATTGATCTTTCTCCTGTAACCTTTTCTTCCATTCCTTCCCGCACAACTACATTCCCCATGACTATTAGACTTTCATCGACCATTACGTAATTTATTGCCATTTCAATATCCTCATACGCTTACTCTGTTGTTGTTGTTGTTGTGGTCTTCAGTCCTGAGACTGGTTTGATGCAGCTCTCCATGCTACTCTATCCTGTGCAATCTTCTTCATCTCCCAGTACCTACTGAAACCTCCATCTTTCTGAATCTGTTTAGTGTATTCATATCTTGGTCTCCGTCTACGATTTTTACCCTCCACGCTGCCCTCTGTACTAAACTGGTGATCCCTTGATGCCTCAGAACATGCCCTACCAACCGATACCTTCTTCTAGTCAAGTTGTGCCACAACCTCCTCCCCAATCCTATTCAGTACCTCCTCATTAGTTATGTGATCTACCCATCTAATCTTCAACATTCTTCTGTAGCACCACATTTCGAAAGCTTCTATTCTCTTCTTGTCCAAACTATTTATCGTCCATGTTTCAATTCCATACATGGCTACACTCAATACACATGCTTTCAGAAACGACTTCCTGACACTTAAATCTATACTCGATGTTAACAAATTTCTCTTCTTCAGAAACGCTTTCCTTGCCATTGCCAGTCTACATTTTATATCCTCTCTACTTCGACCATCATCAGTTATTTTGCTCCCCAAATAGCAAAACTCCTTTACTACTTTAAGTGTCTGATTTCTTCATCTAATTCCCTCAGCATCACCCGACTTAATTCGACTACATTCAACTATCCTCGTTTTGTTTTTGTTGATGTTCATCTTATATCCTCCTTTCAAGGCACTGACCATTCCGTTCAACTGCTCTTCCAAGTCCTTTGCTGTCTCTGACAGAATTACATTGTCATCGGTGAACCTTAAAGTTTTTATTTCTTCTCCATGGATTTTAATACCTACTCCGAATTTTTCTTTTTTTTTCCTTTACTGCTTGCTCAATATACAGACTGAACAACATTGAGGAGAGGCTCCAACCCTGTCTCACTCCCTTCCCAACCACTGCTTCCCTTTCATGTCCCTCGACTCTTATAACTGCCATCTGGTTTCTGTACAAATTGTAAATAGCCTTTCGCTCCCTGTATTTACCCCTGCCACTTTCAGAATTTGAAACAGAGTATTCCATTCAACATTGTCAAAAGCTTTCTCTAAGTCTACAAATGCTAGAAATGAAGGTTTGCCTTTTCTTAATCTAGTTTCTAAAATAAGTCGTAGGGTCAATAATGCCTCACGTGTTCCCATATTTCTACGGAATCCAAACTGATCTTCCCCGAGTTCGGCTTCTACCAGTTTTTCCATTTGTCTGTAAATAATTCGCGTTAGTATTTTGCAGCTGTGACTTATTAAACTGATTGTTCGGTAATTTTCACATCTGTCAACGCCTGCGTTCTTTGGGATTGGAATGATTATATTCTTCTTGAAGTCTGAGGGTATTTCGCCTGTCTCATACATTTTGCTCACCAGATGGTAGAGTTTTGTCAGGACTGGCTCTCCCAAGGCTGTCAGTAGTTCTGATGGAATGTTGTCTACTCCCGGGCCTTGTTTCGACTTAGGTCTTTCAGTGCTCTGTCAAACTCTTCACGCAGTATCACGCAGTATCTCCCATTTCATCTTCATCCACATCCTCTTCCATTTCTATAACATTGCCCTGAAGTACATCGTCCTTGTATAGACCTTCTATATACTCCTTCCACCTCTCTGCTTTCCCTTTGCTTAGAACTGGGTTTCCATCTGAGCTCTTGATATTCATATAAGTCTTTCTCTTTTCTCCAAAGGTCTCTTTAATTTTTCTGTAGGCAGTATCTATCTTACCCCTAGTGAGATAAGCCTCTACATCCTTACATTTGTCCTCTAGCCATGCCTGCTTAGCCATTTTGCACTTCCTATCAGTCTCACTTGAGATGTTTTTATTCCTTTTTGCGTGCTTCATTTACTGCATTTTTATATTTTCTCCTTTCGTCAATTAAGTTGAATATTTCTTCCGTCACCCAAGGATTTCTACTATCCCTCGTCTTTTTACCTACTTGATCCTCTGCTGCCTTCACTACTTCATCCCTCAAAGCTACCCATTCTTCTTCTACTGTATTTCTTTCCCCCATTATTGTCAATTGTTCCCTTATGCTCTCCCTGAAACTCTCTACAACCTCTGGTTCCTCTTTCTCTTCAAATTGTAATATCGGCACGTATAACTGAACAGTTCACTCTAACACATTCGCTTCCCTGCCTTCCCATTGATAATGAATCCGTCTCCTATTATTCCATTTTCTGCTGCTGTTGATATCCTATAATCGTCTGCCCAGAAATCCTTGTCTTCTTTCCGTTCAGTTCATTAATCACCCATATGTCTAGACTGGGTCTTTTCGTTTCCCTTTTCGCACTTTCTAATTTTCATACCACATTCAGATTTCTGACATTCCACACTCCGACCGGTCAGACGTGATGATTTCGTTAATAATTCATTATTTTGTGGTGGTTATCTATTAGGCAGTCTCCACCGGAAAATACAAATGGGGAATACTGTGGAATCTTTTGCAAATAGAAGGACCACGACGACACATTTTCTATTACAGGACACATGTCCTGTGTGCAAGTGTCTGTAATGCAGTGGTGTCCATTGCGTTCTGCGTTGTCATGCCGTTGGTCATTGCTCATTGTTCCATCTTTTAGGGCTGATTCCTACCTCGGGAGCTGCAGTGTCCCGAACCTCTGTCCACTCCTCCGTATGACTCCTTAAGACAAAAGTATTCGACTTCAGTTGCCGATGGTTTTTGTTCAGAACTGAAGCAGTGGCTGGGATCAAAGCCATGATCCAGAACATTTTACTAGACAAAGATACTGGCGCTAGACCACAGTGAACAATAGAAATGAAAAACGTATACTAAATGATAAAACAGTTAAACGTGCTGTAAAACATATATAAAGTTAATGTACTTTAAATTATGGTTAAAATATGTTTTGTTACCTCCTCGACATTGTTAACGAAATAAATTCATCAAAACTATGTTGCTGTAGTTTTTGAGGGACATTAGTCAGATGAAACTCCTCGAACACTGAAAGGTGAAAACATTGCTATCTTCCGTTACTGGATACAATGAGTATTGAGTATGTCCTACTGTCACATCAAAGGAGTGATCACAAATGCCGGTCTTGTACTACCGTTTGTTTTCAACTTACTTACAGCCTCCATCCAACATTTATTGAAATAAACTGTTCATTTGTTCCTGCAAGAGTTACTCTCCTCTCTTTCTCTACTACTTTCCTTCTTCTATTACCACTGTAAGTATTCGTCAAATCATCAACATGCCAGATCCTGCTTCTGGTAAATGTTTTTTTTTTCGTATTTAAATCCTCCCTTCTCTGAAAACCTCTGATGATCTGAACTTCCGGTCTAATGTATATGAACATTTTAAGTTTAGTATCAATTTCTAATCAGCGCCCTACGAGACTATGATTACCGGCACGTCCAAAGTGGTTTATGATCTTTCCATCTCCATGATTTTTGATAAATGTAACTATTTTTGTTCTTCCCAAGGAAATTTTCTGTTTCCTTTCTTCTTCTTCTTCTTCTGCTTCTTCTGATTTTCTTTACCATTCATCCCATCTAGCAGTCTTCCGCTTCCTCACGATTTTAAAAATTTACATTATTATGCCGTTCCTGGCGTCACTCTTGTCAAGATAACTTAAGGGAGGGAAGTCGTACACGCCACATGTCTGTGAGTCCATATTTTAACTGTTTCTGTACCGTTATCTCCGATGAAGAATTTGCCGAGTAGCCCAGAATTTACGTAAATTGGTGCAGAAAAACCAGAACCACACTTGAAGGTTTACAACCCCTTATACGTTAATGTTCCTCGCACATTCGTTCGGGATATGCGTCACATGAAAGACATGAAAGTGATGCAGTCGTTAAGAAGGGAGTGAAACTGTGTTGTAGCCTATCATCAACGTTATCCTATTTGCACATTGAGTGGGCAGTAAAGGAAACTTCGGAAAAGGAATTAAATTTCGGGGAGGAGAAATATAAACTTTGAGATTTACCGATGACACTGTAGTTCTAAGAGCTGTTGAGCGGAATGAACAATGGGTTGCGAGGATATAAGATGAACATCAATGTTAGCAAAACAGGGATAACGGAATGTAGTCGAATTACATCAGACGAAGCTGGGAGAGTCAGATTAGGAAACGAAACACTGGAAGTAACTGATGGGTTTTCCTATTTGGGCAGTAAATAACTGATGATGGCTGAAGTGTGGGTGACACAAAATGTAGATTGGCAATAGGAATTTGAAATCCTGCTGAATTTTATTTTATATTGTGTTCTCTGCAGTCTATAATCACGTATATTATGTAAAGAAATTTGATTCATTTTATGTGCACGATGTAGAAACAAGCCATTTTAAGGATTTCGTTTTTAATGATCATTATTGTAATTATTTGTATCATTATACTGTGTTACTTATTAATTTAATTTCATAAAATACACGTATATGAAACGGCAAACGGAAAAATCCAAATGAGTGTTAGTGGTAATCAGGCAACTGGAGTTCTGAAGAAACTTAGCAATAATTCAACCATCCCGTGTATCGAGGTTTTCGATAGTGTCTTGTCTGTTGTCATATCGATACTGGTAAGATATCAAAATATGCGATATCAATGGCCATATATTTTGATTAAATTGACATAGTATCTTAAATGTTTTTCACCGCCAAGGGACTGTAGACCTCATTATGTGACCTAAATTTGAACTTCTCGTTCCTGTGAAAAGGAAGCTTTAACAGACGGACAGACAGACAGTCGGATAACACGACAAAATTTTTTCTCTTGTTAATTATAAATGATGAATTTTCGGATTTTTTCCTTTCCTTGCACTGTGAAGGCTTGCTTCTTATCAAATTTCATGATTCTAACTAGATGTACTTATAGGTTTTAATGAGTGAGCTTGTGAGATCAAAGTATGTTACATAAATCTTCTGTGCAGCATTGACTTTCAAGATTAGAAAGGGCCGTAGACCTTATAAGTGACATTAATTGCAGATTAATACGTCTACCCGGTCCTTAGGGAAAGGGGTCTTAACACACGGACAGACAGACAGTGGGAAAAAATATTTTTTGGGGCGATATAGCTACAGATAACCAATTTCAGATTTCTTCCTTCAGTTGTATTATGGAACCTTGCTGTCTTCCAAATATCATGGTTATAGGTCAACGGGAACTATCATATAGGTTTTGATGAGTGAATTTACAGTGATCATAAGATGTGACAGATATGGTTGTAACTTATGACTGCAATGACGTAGAGGCGTAAGGATTTTGTATCACCAAGATCTCGGTATGTGGCATAAATTTCAGTTTCATACATCCATCCGTTACTGCGAGAAAAGTTCATAACAGTCGGACAAGTAGACAGACAGACAGGAAAGTTATCGTGCAAGGGTTTCGTTTATATGGATTGAGGATAAAAATGTAAAACGTAAGGTAACAGTTTAAAACTTAAAAGAAAAAAGAGTATAAGTAAAATAAATAATTACGATAACAATGAATGTTTAGATATTTTAATTAGGTATGTAGAAAATACTCCGACAGCACAATGTGTACAGCAAATTTTCCAAAAACGGTATTTCAGAAACCAGCTTTATTTCACATGGATGCATGAGGCTCGAAAACTTCTTTAATTTATTTTGCAACACAAGTTTTCATTTTTCATTGTTAATTACTTGTGGGGGACATTTTGAAAAATTTCAAATTATTACGAAAGTCGTTAATACAGTTTTCAAGAACTTTAATTAATATCAACTTTTATAGGAAAATCATTTTTTATACAGCATCGTTTCTAACATATTGCCTCTGCGCTTGATATTCCAAATTATCTTTTCGGGTGTGTTTTAGCACAAACAAAGAAAAAAAGTATTGCATAAGTTGCTCCTCCCTCTCCGCACCCCCCCCCCCCTTCATACCAACCAAGTTTCATGAAGTTTATACTTGGGAATTTCCTCTCGTCAGTACTGTCTATTCTTTTCTATGCTTTTAATGTATGAATGAATAAACGGCAGTACGCTATTGAATGGAGGTAAATAAAGAAGCTGAAGACGAACGCTGGTAATAGTATTTACTTTGTTTTTCTCTGCAGTTCTACGCACTTTCTTCTCCCTAGCAAAATGAAACAAAAGACACAGAAAATCTTGTACAGTTTCCACTTCAAATAAACAGACATCCATGAGATGACCCGTAAGTACAACCTGCCTAATACAACGTGGTACTACGTGATTCGTCCTTTCGCCTCCTGTACAGGTGCGAAGTTCGGTAGTCTTTATTTTGTATTGTACCTAGTGACTCAGCCTTCACTCTCAGAATGAAGTTCAGAAGTATCGAGTAGCCAGGTAATATGAATACTCGAAATTGTTCTATGGCTCTGTGATATGGTGAGATTCTTGACCTCACCTCCTTTCCCTCCTCTGGTATTTTGTAGTTTTATTCATGGAATAAAACGCAAAATTGTCAACTGGACCGACTTTGCACGTAGATCCAAACATTGGATACCAGTTACATGTTCTGGAACGAGAAGTAGAAATACTCATAGTACACACAGTTTCAAAATATCAACATAAATAATTATGTTGGACAGAATAATAAATAAAACCCCTCAGAGGATAGAACAGGAACAGCTGAACGACGTTTCGATAAAATAGGCGGAATTTTTCTCAGTAAGTAAGTTAAGTGAGTAATGTTGCAATATGCAAAAGATGAGTATACCAACAGGATAACTGTTACTAAATATTGTTCAAGTTCAGTCATTCAAGTAAACTTAAATAAAAAATATTCGAAAATAAGGCTCACCGTTCGTCTTTGCACTAGTATGTCGATACCACTGGAACTGAGAGGGTGCACATGTTTTTAACCCTGCACAATTATTTAGTTATCGCTTCCGCATTGTTTTTCTTGTTAGTGATATTCACTTCTGATTAGTACGACGCTACTGAAAATTGGCCATGTTTTTCAAAACGTGCAACCTAAACCGGGAGACCCCGTTGTAATAAAATATCCTTCATTAGCAGATAACCTGCGGAATCTGTTTTCGTACTCTACAGTTTTAAGCAACATGCCACATTTCTTGACGAGATTTCTTTTGCATACACGCCTTTTACATTCATACATTTTTATTTTAACATGGACTTATAACACTAGCTGGTAACGTCACCCTGGCTACTCTTTTTAAAAACGAGTATAGATATGTTTATAAAAGTTCTTTTGCGTATTTTCCTTTACACGTTTTGTCAATAACATTTGACACGTAAGTATAATATAAAATTCGTAACACAATGTTCACTTTTGAGTGAGTATGGTAAAGCATATGGAGACAGTTATTATGCATACTTCTAAGCACATCTCGTCTTCATTTTCTATTAAAATTGCGTGGATTGAATTCAATCAAAACTTACGGCAAAATAAAACCAAATTAAATGAACGGATTCTTTTGTCATATTTGAGAAAGTTGAGGTTGAAAAGAAATAAACTGTATTTTTCCGTTAACATTGGTTGAACAAAATTCAGTTTGATTGCTTCCAAATCTTTAAAATGTTACGTTTTCTGGGGTGCTGGTTTGTGAAATTCTCTATCTATATACCCCAATTTCCAACAACTTTGGATGAACTGCAACGCCATTCAGCAACAGTTGTGACGGAAATAACTATAAAAGCTCACGAAAGATTGTAAAATATCTGAGTATAGTCTGCATTTTTGCTGTGCGTCAGATTCCGGCCATTACCACAAGTTTGAAAAGCGTCACAACGTGAGTGCTTAAGAAATTCTAAATTTGGATGGTCCTTAGGTGTAAACTTAAACGTACATTACAATTTACCTCTTGTTCCTGTCTTCTTTCCTGGTGAACACCTCGTGTCTTGGAAATAATGCATGCTTGTCCGGAGTAACATTGCGACGTAATTCGGGATAACACAGACACTGCAGTGTCGTATATATCCTCCGAAAACGAGCTAGCAACTTACAAGTAAAATGTCTCCCTTGTACGATAATATACATAATTAATCTGCGAGTACTGTTTGTATGGCCGTGAGTCTTGCTCGGATAAACTAATGGGTTTTGTATTTTGTCAAATATAATTTTAATTGTGTTTACCATTATATTTGTAATTTAGTGCAGTAGAGTCAGTATGTCGGCGTTGCAACATCCTCACAATCTAAATACTCTACTCTACTTGGTTGCTGACATTTGGGGAATAAGATAACTCAACTTCAGAAACAGATTCTGAGGTTAAAATATGTCGTAATTTTTATTTTTTCTCACTCAGGCGCACCCTGCACAGTAGAGTGTAGCAACCTCTTTATTATTTTCATGCATCTCATTTTTTTTTTTTTTTTTTGGGCTCTTCAGTGGCCTTTTCTGCTGCACACTACTTTATCGATGTGACGCCCATCCGTTGAAGTTCTCGGATGCAGTTAACGCAAGGAATAATTTCCATCTGCTGTAGCATTTTCAGTCTACACTTGCTGGCATCAATAAAAGCAAATACACTGAAGAGCCAAAGAAACTGGTACATGTGCCTAATATCGTGTAGTATGCAGAAGCGCCGCAGCACGACGTGGCATGGACTCGACAGATGTCTGAAGTAGTTCTGGAGAGAACTGACACCATGAATCCTGCAGGGCTGTCCATAAATCCGTACGAGTACGAGGGGTGGAGGTCTCTTCTGAACAGCACGTTCGAAGGCATCCCAGATAAAATCAATAATGTTCATGTTTGGGGAGTTTCGTGGCCAGCGGAAGTGTTTAAACCAGATATACTCAATAATGTTCATGTTTTGGGAGTTTGGGGGAGAGCGGAAGTGTTTAAACTCAGAAGAGTGTTGCTGGAGCCCCTTTGTAATAATTCTGGACGTGTGGGGTGTCACATTGTCCTGCTGGAATTTCCCAAGTCCGTCGGAATGCACAATGGACACGAATGGATGTAGGTGATCAGGCAGGATGCTTACGTACGTGCAACCTGTCAGAGTTGTATCTAGACGTGTCAGCGGTCCCGTATCGCTCCAACTGCCCACGCTACACATCATAACAGGGTCTCCAGTAGCTTGAACAGTCCCCTGCTGGCGTGCAGGTTCCATGGATTCATGAGGTTGTCTCCATGCCCGTACTCGTCTCTTCCACTCGATACAATTTCAAGTGAGACTCGTCCCGTCAGGCATCATCCCCAGTCATAAACAATCCAATGTCGGTATCCACGGTCCCAGGCGATGCGTAAAGCTTTGTGTTCTGCAGTCATCAAGGGTATACGAGTGAGCATTCGGCTCTGAAAGCCCATATCGATGATGTTTCACTGAATAGTTCGCACGCTGATATTTGTTGATGGCACAGCACTGAAATCTGCAGCAGTTTGCAGAAGGGTTACACTTCAGTTACGGTGAACGATTCTCATCGTCGTTGATCCCGTACTTGCAGGATCTCTTTCCGACCGCAGCTATGTCGAAGCTTTCACATTTTACCGGATTCCTGATATTCACGGTACACTCGTGAAATGGTCGTACGGGAAAACCCCACTTCTTCGCTACCTCGGAGATGCTGTGTCCATTCGCTCGTACGCCGACAATAACACCACGTTCAAACTCGCTTAAGTTTTGATAACCCGGCATTGTAGCAGCAGTAATCAGTCTAACAACTGCACCAGACATTAGTCTTACATAGATTTTGCGACCTCAGCCGGTATTCTGCCTTTTTACATATATGCATGCCTACATCAATTTCATTGGCGCTTCAGTGTAAAAGCGCCATAGATCCCCCATTTTAGTGTATACCTCCCAACAAGAGTATTTTTTGGTATGCCTGTCCATATGAGATTGTCGAAAAACTTAGTTGGATTCTAACTCTGCCTACGGACCAATGTCTTCAACAAGTAGGGATATGCCATGGTCTGTAATTTCCATGGCTGCTGATATGGTGGGATGATTCTGGCTACATTAAGTACGAGTATTGGTCGCTGTGATTCTTGTACCATGCATCTGGTCGAGCAATGCAAAGCTGATGTATTGCTTTGTCATCTGTTGGCTGTTTGTGGAAGAAGCTAGGTCATTATTCTTAATTATGTGTTATTCCTAATTCCATCCCATAATAGTGTCATAAACCATCAATGATTTTGTCTGTCGCCCTGACCTTCATTTTTTTAATTTTTTTATTTTTTATCTTATTTTTTTTTATTTTTGTACCTTCAGAAACTTTGTTTGTCAAACTCACTTCAGGCTTCCACAACCTAGTGCTCATCCACCTCTGGACGTAATCTACACATTGCACTTTTGCGATAATCTTGTCATCATAAGGCGGAACTGCTAGTACAATGATGTTTTCTTTTTGAGTTCCCATCACCCAAGAACATCCATTTCAGCCATATATCGACTAAAAATTTTAGTAGCTACAAAGGGCTCCATTCCAGTAATTCTTCCTTTATAGTTCCTACCACTGACACTTTTTGATTGGATCAGTGATTTACATTTACAACAATGTTTTGTCAATCTGAAAATTGATCACATTTCTTGTATGCACACAGTTCACCGTAGGAACAGAATTCTCAGAGCGTCTACTTACAAAATGAGTTTATATTATGGGAAAGTACTTCATTGTTTTCAACAATGCTACAAATAGAAACATAGAAACATAATTTCGACTTTGTAATACTGCAATCCACAGCGTTTTCTATAAAAAGTTATAGACTTTAATTGATCCTGAAGTAAAGCAAGTAAAAATTTTAACATTTCTGAGAGGTGCAGTCATTATTATGAAATAGGAAACCAAATAAAATATTTCCCATGAGAGTTTACAAGTTATTTATGTATCACTTTATTAAGAAAACGGTAAATTTTGTAATGGGCATAAACAACTAGGGTTCGAGAAATGTGAGACCCGAACAGCAACAACATGTACACACATTCAAGAGACATCACCCAAATCCTGTGTAATGCTGCCTTTGGTCTCTACAGTAGCCTCTTTTCTGCGAGAAAAAGAGATCACAAGTTTCTGTAAGAATGTCGTATCCTTATAAAGCCACTAACTGACGTTTAAATCTCGTAGAGCTATCTGAATGCGGATATGTTGAATGCTGCATTTCACCAGTTGTTCCAAACAATCTCTGATAAAAAAACACCCTCGACATTAGGCGTTGATACACCAGCATACTGAGTAACATAAAAACTGAGTAAAACTGTGATCATGATATCGTCCTAGGGCGATATCTTTTTTCTGCCATTCCATCTCCTTGTTGAGACTTTCGATGCGTACAGCTGATTAACACGTAACTACCATTTCACTTCAGAAACTGACATTAGTGGTGGATAGTCACAAGTCTGCCTGTTATCCGTTTAACACCATACACAGAGATCCAAAGCGACTAGTGTGTTCTTTTAACGGAGTGATTAGTATTTCGTCCGGACGCGTTAATTTCATCCACTAACAGCGCTACATCTGCTATAATCTACTACCTCTCCACAAGTTGTAGTAAAGGTAGTGCGATAATTCTGTCACTAACATGTTACTACAGGATGTTTACCGCACTGCTCACAATTAATGTCCGGTTGTACGTGATAAGCACTTAATTGCAATATAACATTACAGCCACCTTAACTAAGTCTGCTGACTGACCATGTCCTGGTTTGAAGAGCACTCAGATAAATTTAAGCTGGAAGTATAATAGATTGTTATATACAGGGTTTTAAAAGTTTTACCAAACTCTGCGTATATTACTCATCATGCAAGCCACCTCGCAGTGTGTTCGGTCGTTAAATACTCGACTAGCCGGGCATAATACGAAAATTTCCACTTAAATAATGTTCATACTACTCTACATTCCACTGCGGTAAATCTAACACGCATTTCTCATAATCAACTCCAGTCTTGACAAAATTTCGCCGTGTAGTGTCACATATCAACTTGCACGTTAGCAAGTCTCACATACAACCAATTACTTCAAAAAACTTGGAGTTGCTGTCATAAACACTGTTCTTTATACCAACTAGGCGGGGAACTCTGATCTGGTCCATGGACCTTCCAATTGCCTGTACCTATCGTCTGCATCATCCACCATGTTCAAGTTGGGCGAAAGGTTTGCGTCTCTCTATTTTGATTCAGTATAATTTACTTGTTTCTTGAGAACTAACTTATGTTACTCTCATAATTAAATTTTGTCTGAGACATTTGAGTCCCTTCTTTATCTACGATAATGATGGAAGTTGAAGAATTGAACTGAAATGTCTACCACGGCCGGGACAGGAACGCAGATCTTCTTGCTTATTAGGCCGAAATACTGACCAATACACCGTCGCAGCACTACAGTGAACGTTGCTGCACGAACTACTGAAGTCGATTGCACTGCCCGACACAAACTTCAATTCATATCTTCTACTTCTCTTCCCCCTAAATCTTCACTATCGCCAGGGCTCTTCGGCACTGGAATAGCACCTCAGCATTGGACTTAATGGGGAAGTTCTGTACCACAGGTGATCGTGTGGATCATTATCGTAGATAGAGACTTAACTGTCTCGGGAAAAATTTAATTATACGAGTAACATAGGTTAGTATTAAATGGAGAGCCAGTTTCCAGAGATGTCGAAGAAAGTCTTACATTCCTTACTCATAAAGGGAAGGATACCGAAGATATCAGTAAAACACGCCCAATATGCCTGCTGAATACGGAATAAAAGCTTGTAGCCCGTTCCATCAAATCACGAATATTCTGAAGCGCGTAATAAGTACAGACCAGACCTGCGTACCAGTCCGCAGTATCGCTGCAACCGTATGTGAGTATAGAAATTTTATTGCCATTTTCTCTACGATCAACTTAAAACGAGAACTAGTATTTATCGATTTCGCAAAAGCGTTTGACCGCGTGAGTCATAAATACCTATTCAAGACAGTGTTTAAAATGGGTTTTTCAAACAGATTCCAGCAAGTAAACGGAAATACACTCCTGGAAATTGAAATAAGAACACCGTGAATTCATTGTCCCAGGAAGGGGAAACTTTATTGACACATTCCTGGGGTCAGATACATCACATGATCACACTGACAGAACCACAGGCACATAGACACAGGCAACAGAGCATGCACAATGTCGGCACTAGTACAGTGTATATCCACCTTTCGCAGCAATGCAGGCTGCTATTCTCCCATGGAGACGATCGTAGAGATGCTGGATGTAGTCCCGTGGAACGGCTTGCCATGCCATTTCCACCTGGCGCCTCAGTTGGACCAGCGTTCGTGCTGGACGTGCAGACCGCGTGAGACGACGCTTCATCCAGTCCCAAACATGCTCAATGGGGGACAGATCCGGAGATCTTGCTGGCCAGGGCAGTTGACTTACACCTTCTAGAGCACGTTGGGTGGCACGAGATACATACGGATGTGCATTGTCCTGTTGGAACAGCAAGTTCCCTTGCCGGTCTAGGAATGGTAGAACGATGGGTTCGACGACTCGACGATCACCAGTGGTGTACGGCCAGTGTAGGAGATCGCTCCCCATACCATGATGCCGGGTGTTGGCCCTGTGTATGCAGTCCTGATTGTGGCGCTCACCTGCACGGCGCCAAACACGCATACGACCATCATTGGCACCAAGGCAGAAGCGACTCTCATCGCTGAAGAAGACACGTCTCCATTCGTCCCTCCATTCACGCCTGTCGCGACACCACTGGAGGCGGGCTGTACGATGTTGGGGCGTGAGCGGAAGACGGCCTAACGGTGTGCGGGACCGTAGCCCAGCTTAATGGAGACGGTTGCGAATGGTCCTCGCCGATACCCCAGGAGCAACAGTGTCCCTAATTTGCTGGGAAGTGGCGGTGCGGTCCCCTACGGCACTGCGTAGGATCCTACGGTCTTGGCGTGCATCCGTGCGTCGCTGCGGTCCAGTCCCAGGTCGACGGGCACGTGCACCTTCCGCCGACCACTGGCGACAACATCGATGTACTGTGAAGACCTCACGCCCCACGTGTTGAGCAATTCGGCGGTACGTCCACCCGGCCTCCCGCATGCCCACTATACGCCCTCGCTCAAAGTCCGTCAACTGCACATACGGTTCACGTCCACGCTGTCGCGGCATGCTACCAGTGTTAAAGACTGCGATGGAGCTCCGTATGCCACGGCAAACTGGCTGACACTGACGGCGGCGGTGCACAAATGCTGCGCAGCTAGCGCCATTCGACGGCCAACACCGCGGTTCCTGGTGTGTCCGCTGTGCCGTGCGTGTGATCATTGCTTGTACGGCCCTCTCGCAGTGTCCGGAGCAAGTATGGTGGGTCTGACACACCGGTGTCAATGTGTTCTTTTTTCCATTTCCAGGAGTGTAGTTATAAATGGCCTGTTCACGAAAGAAATCGACATTAAAAGATGTGTTTCACAAGAAACCCCGCTATCGATGTTGCTCTTTGTGGAATCGTTAGACCCATTGTTGCCGGCCGGAGTGGCCGTGCGGTTCTAGGCGCTACAGTCTGGAGCAGAGCGACCGCTACGGTCGCAGGTTCGAATCCTGTCTAGGGCATGGATGTGTGTGATGTTCTTAGGTTAGTTATATTTAATTAGTTCTAAGTTCTAGGTGACTGATGGACTCAGAAGTTAAGTCGCATAGTGCTCAGAGCCATTTGAACCACTTTTAGACCCATTGTTGAGGAAGTTACACAGTGACCTGGAAGGTATCACCGTTACGGGCACTAAAAAAGAAAGAAACGCCTATGCTGACGACTTAGGTTTGTTAATCAGGAGCACAGAAGATCTGAGTGTTTTGAAAACTGCGCCGGACCAGTACAGTCAGGCCTCTGGGGCAATGATCAATGAGACCAAAAGTTCCATGCTAAACTTAAGAGGATTTGCACGGATGTAATTAGAATGGGCAAAAAACGCGGAGCAGCAAACTTCTGTATGCATTGTCTTCCATAAGTGTCCTCTTAAAATGAATGCCATAAACTAGAAGGCAGTGTTACGTAACATTAAATCCGCCACAAGAGAAAACAGATGCAGAGACCTGAGCGTGTAGCAGAAGGCTCAACTGGTTTTATTCGGGCAAAAGCGCTTAATTTAGGACAATGTTTGCCGATCCTCAAAGGGATAGCGAAGTCGATAATGACTGAAGTACCTGGTTGTATATAGAAAGGGCACCTATTCCGCGTCGCATCTTGTACTTTCACACGGGCAAAGGAGGCCTAGATCTAAAAAAATGTTTACAAAAAAAGCAGCTTTGTACTTTAAAAAAATTAGAACGGATTGGAAACCATTAGGACACCACTGCTGCGCTGCTGAAAGCGACAGAGCCCAAGAGCCTCGATTCGCCGACGAATATCACGCCGATCAATCCTACATTAAAACATCTACGACAATTTTACATCGAACTCAGCTATATCAGAACCAAGCAAAGAAATCACTGAGATGAAAACAACCGTTCGATAGTAGAAATGATAGTGCAGAATATGAACCAGAGCAAAATTGAACAAAAATATCAGGATAAGAATTGGAAGACAGTCTGGAAAAATCTCGCCACAAATGTTTTATCAAGTGAAGAGTCGTCAATAATGTGATAAGCACAAATGAGAGTCTTCATACTATTGGTTTATACGACGCAACTCTATGTCAAAAATGCCTTTTTGTGGACACACTCTCACACAGATTTACATGTGGTCGCTTTTTAGATATATGGAAGGACATCAAAAGAAAAATAGCTTTGCTGAAACGAAATGTGTAGAAAATGTGTAGAAATCTCCGACTTGTTTGGCACAGATCGGGCACCTTATCCCTACAAGAAAAACGATCTCATAATGTGGATTTTCGGGAATTGTGTCAATTACATTATTAACAAGAAAGGCGATGACAGCCTACTGCAGTGTCAAACATATATCGAAAATGAGTATTTTCGCCGACTTTCATTAAAATATCACGAACTACAGTTTGGAAATATGCAAGATATCCATTACCAAAAGTCGGGTATAGGATAAGATATATGTAGCTGCTCAGTTGATTACTGTGGAGCATCTAGGTGTGATGACAACGGGTTGGGAATAGCTGCTGAGGGCGACGTACGGTGGGGACTTCGTGGGCCCCGAGGCAGGTACGGTAGCCGTGGAGGTCCAGCAGAACCCTGAAACGTCGTCCCTCACACGCTGGTCAAGTGACACTGCAAGTAAAATGACAAAATAGTTAGGAGGAAAATAAAACTCGAACTAAGACTTGAAGAATTAGATGGATTGTGGACTACAGAGGCTCTGTAAGCAGAAATCCATAGGTCATCCGTTCGAATCCGGCTCGGAGGAAACATTTTTACAGCTGTAGCTCGGAAGGACAACTGATACACAAGCTAAAGATTGTTCTTCACGCGAAATTCTCCTTCACCGTATTGAATCTCCACCTGGGCGACGGTCAACGCAAGGAGCCCGAAGACTTTACGTGCCATGAGACCATTATGATTATTCATAGAGACAAAGTGAGTAATATATGAAAGATTGATATTAAAAAAGAAAATTATCAGCATTTCTGCCTGATAAGCAAGAAGACCTGGGTTCGAGTTCCGACTGTAGCACAAATTTTAATTCATTTCTTCAGCTTCCCTCATTAACTTATGTCACTCACTGCAACGCACTCTGAAGCGAAGAACTTTCAAATCAGTGCAAGCTTGAAACACTTCTTTATATGACCCTCACATGAACACAATAATTCCTTTCCTTATACATACTAGGAATCTTAGGACTTTTCCCTAGATTTTGATCTTTCAAATGGTAAGGTACCGACTTAAAACTGTATGCGTGCATGCAGTGGGACCCAGAAATGTTGCGACGGACTTTAGGGGTTGGAGAGTGTGTCTTGAGAAACAAATTGGTGGTAGGAACCAGTGTCCAGAAACGTCACTGAACGACGCTACAAAACATCTAAGCTGTAGGTGCCAGTGCTTGCCACTAGGCCACTCCATCAGCAGCAAACGTGACGTTGTACACGGATGGACCGCAGGCGGAACGTCTCGCAGTTGTGCCTGATATTGTGTGATCGCAACTGATTGCCTCGATCGCCAGGGGAGAAGATGGAGCAATCTCCTGCATAGAAAGGCCTTGTCTTCCATGAATGCAATGCTCTCTTACCTCGGTGGATGACGGTTTCGGACAAGGGTTCCCATCCGCAGTTTATTTTTCTGCTGGAACCTTTTAAAATCTCCAGAGTTTTACAGTATATATGAGGCAAATGAACTGCGGATGGAGCACCACGTCCGAAACCGCCATTCACCAAAGAAACAGAGTATCACATTCGCAGCAGGTAAGTCCTGTTTATGCAGCAGTTGGCTCCATCTTCTCCACTGCTGATCGTGGCAATCAGTCGCGATCACTGAATATCAAATGATATTCTGAGACGTTTCGCCTACGGTTCGTCAGTGTACAATGTCCGTATGCTGCCGAAAGCATGACCTAAAGCAGGGGCCGATGCCCATAACTTTGAAGTTCCGTAGTGTCATTGGATAATATTTCTGAACATGGGTTCCTACCCTCGATTTGTTGCTCAAGACACCCACTAAAAGTATTCATCGTAGTATTTCTGGATACCCTGTGTACAATACACATTATGGATGAAATTAACAAACTCTTGCAACAATTTTCCCGAAATCCCTTAACCTGTTACCTAGTACATGTATCTCTGTTGTGAAAATAGACTGCACTTAATGTCCTGTTGAGCTACAGTTAGTTTACTTGAAATGGATAGGTACAATTCAAAACCTCTACTCGTGCCTAATGCAGAAGGCTATGGTAGATCAACATGGGCTGGACAGTAGAAGTTACGTCAAGTGCTACCTGCTGATAAGACAAGTACTCTCTGAAGCGTCGATACAGTTACGGCATGGTATGGCCAAGCAGAGGGCCACAGCTGTAATAGCACTAACGCGGCAGAAACCTAGAGCAGCTGCGGCATAGATGACCTAATAGCCTTACACCCAAATCATGGCTCCGATGTGGCTTAGTGATGGAAAATGAAGCCTTAGCAAAACAGGGATGAGCCAGGCCCATATAAATATCATCCTAGACGGAGGGCTTGCAGTCTGAAGGCCACCAGCTTCAAGGAGGAACGTATGATGGTCAATGGGTCTACAAGTCTATGAGATTACGTGACTCAACAAGTCACCTCCTGTGGACTCTGTCACAGATAGCTGTGGCCTTGCTGACTTAATGCGCTTCATCTAGTGATTCTTCTGCGGGTCTACCTCAGTCGCTGCTGGCTTCCTATTCCGGACGTCTATAGTTAGAAGCCAGAACTGCAAGCATCATCACGACTGCTGATATTTAATGACCAATAAATGAATGTTTTAATTAAGATATTTTCATGACGACACGTCGGACGACTACCAGGCATCCACTTGCCACTCAACCGCTATCTCATCCCGGGTAGGTGACTACTAACCTCCAGATGCTTGTCCAGTTTGTTCCACCACCCACCACAGTGGTTCAAATGGCTCTGAGCACTATGGGACTCAACTGCTGTGGTCATTAGTCCCCTAGAACTTAGAACTACTTAAACCTAACTAACCTAAGGACATCACACACATCCATGCCCGAGGCAGGATTCGAACCTGCGACCGTAGCAGTCGCACGATTCCGGACTGCGCGCCTAGAACCGCGAGACCACCGCGGCCGGCCTACCACAGTGGATTTGTAAATAGAATGAGTAGTCATCACATGTTAAGATCAGCTTACATTAAACGAGCACTTGCATAGATTATTCTTAATTCTTATCACTATCTGTGGCGTGTTTGAGCTGACGTCAATATTTCTGAAGAGGTACCTGCGTGAGGCACTTGATTTCACGAAATACACATTCACAAAGGTTTGGCAAATGCAGTAAGTAATTTATCGATTTATACTTCATCTCGCAGCATTTACACAACAAAAATATGAATAAATAGAGTGTAAGCGAAACTAAGGCCCCCAATTTCTCAGTGTCCCGATCATCTTTGAATTTTGAAATAATCCAGCAGAATTGTCGCCATTCTTTGGAAAATTTGAAAATTTGTGGTGAGGGCTTATGGGACCATACTACTGAGCTCATCGGTCGCTAGGCTTCCGCACTACTTAATCTAACTTAAACTAACTTACGCTAAGGACGACACACACACATCCATGCCCGAGGGAGGACTCGAATCTCCTACGGGGGCAGCCGCGTGAACCGTGACAAGATGCCTAAGACCGCGTGGCTACCTCACGCGGCATATCATTCTTTATACTATTTGTAAAATAGTTCATTTTGTTCTATCCACTGTAATAGTTAATGTGGATGCAGATTCCGAAAGTATCTTGCGTACTAGAAACATTTCGCTTCTTAGCTGTCTATAACATGGTAACTACGAATTACGACCACCTACGGCCACCGCTCCAACTGCTGTACTTTTGCCTCCGATTAATTTAGAGATTACTTAATTTAGAGACTACCGAAGTAATCTCAGCAAATAACTGGCCCATAAGCTAATGTATATGCCGAGTACATACAACATACGTGGCAACCTGCACCAGCCTAGGATCACTTCATGATGCTGTGGCCCATTGCTCGGACCATGTGTCAGATGACATGTCCGCGTTGATTAGTGATGAAATGGTTAGCACACCGTGTGTGTGTGTGTGTGTGTGTGTGTGTGTGTGTGTGTTGTAACACGGTCAATGTGTGCTTGAACATAGGGGTTTCTTTTGATGCCCCCAACCCCTTCAGCAAACGAAATACCTGTGTTCAAGCACACATTGACCGTGTCTGACAGTGTTTTCTGGTTGAACTAAGAACGAGCAGAGTCGTAAGTGAGATTTCGGCTTGCTTTCATATGAAAATTTCTCATTGTACGTGCTTTTCTGATACATAAATTATGAAAGAAATTTCAAGAAAGTGGATTCGTGGTAGGCGAAAACAGTGCTATGAAAGTGATTTATTGTGTTATCGAGTCTTCGGGATCACTGTATTTGGGTAGTTACCTCAGTCATGATCAGGGTTTGGAACACACTTACACAAATTAATTGGTACCATGAAATTAAACACTTACTTACTGCAACACACACACAAACCAAAAAATCGATTCAGGTTAGAGATACGTATTAGCCTGTCGAGGCTGAGAACTGAGCCCCATAACAGTTACAGAAGTAAACATCCATCCGACTAAGCCCACAAGCAAAGTCTCTGTGCCAAGAGCTACAGTAGTTTCTATCATCATTGGCTGTTCACTGCAGCCGTCTGATTCCGGACTGGCGGCTGCTCTCTTCAGGTGTTTATGAAGTGTTGATACTCTCTCGATACTCTATCGATGACTCTGTTGCTGCCTACGAAGAACTGTAGCTGACTCTTGGCAGCGACTTAAACGGTTCAGTCACGTTAAGGTGCCCACCGCCTATGTTAGACGTCAACATGCAATGACGACTCACAGAGGCAAGTGGCAGCACTAGCAGTGAATGGCATAATAAGCTTGTTGAGAGACATGGACAAAAGTGCAGTCGTTGTCATAATGTGGAAATGGAGAGTTTTTTCTGGCGTCCAAAATGGCATGATCAGTGTCTTTTGAGCCAAGTGTAGAAGCATTTCCCGAGCCGCCGCGGTTAAAGTATATCGTGCAAAATAGCGCTATTCAAAACCAGAGCTGAGGCAACTGTGTTTCACCATGGGTCATAGATGACACGGGAAGGTGTGACAATGTTTACGGGCGAACAGACGTGCTACTGTCAAGTAACTGACTGACCAGATGAACCATGGCGCTATCTACAGTCTCTCCTCCCAGAGAACGTCGCAATGTATAGGACTCCGCATTAGGTGCCTGTTTGTTGCATCATACTGACTGCTGAAACTTCCTGGCAGATTAAAACTGTGTGCCGGACCGAGACTCGAACTCGGAACCTCTGCCTTTCGCGGGAAAATGCTCTACCAGATGGTAGATGCAGATGGTAGAGCACTTGTCCACGAAAGGCCAAGGTCCCAAGTTCGAGTCTCGATCTGGCACACAATTTTAATCTGCCAGGAAGTTTCATACCAGCGCACACTCCGCTGCAGACTGAAAATCTCATTCTGGATACTGACTGCTGATGATGCGCAACAAAGGCTCGAATTTGCACTCTAGTACCGCAGCTAGAAGTCCACCGAGGGGCGAAAGGTGACCTTCTCAAATGAATCACGTTTTACGCTCCATCGGACAGATGGCTGTCGGCGTCAGTTGCGTGAAACGTCTGAAAGCAAACTCTATACTTGCATTATGGTCTGGAGCACGTTTCGGTGGGATTGCGTGGGTAATCTCAACATTCTCTGCGTGACTGGGGAACCTATCCACCCTTCATGTAGTTTAGTTTTCTTGGTATGAGGGCATTAACTAGCAGCACAATGAAACGTGTCACGCAGTTCAGAGTGTACGCGAGTGGTTCGAAAAGCAGCAGGATGAGCTTACTGTACTCCCCACGCCGCTAATCTCTCGGAATTTAAGCTCTTTGTTTAGAATCTATGGGACCACTTCTATTGAACTCTTTGCACCATGGTTCCTCAGCAGAGAGACGTACCGCAGCTGGCCATGGCGCAGAGTCAGCATCGCTCCACATCTCTGTATCTACCTTCCAGAACATCACGGGCCCACTTCCTCTACGCCTGAGTTGCAAAAGGTGGATATTCACGCTATAATCACGCTTCTGACCAGCATTCACGTTAATGTGGCTAGACGGGCCTAAATGCATGTGGTTTGACACACCTAATTCACATGTTTCATTGACGCTGTTAGCAATATCCCACGATCTAGTCGTTGGCTGTGCAGGTGGTGCAGCTTATGAGGCGTCCGCCTGCTTAGCTGAGTGGTTGCGTGCTTGCCTCCGATGCGGTGGGTCTGGGTTTGATTCCCGGCGGGGTTGGAGATTTTCTCCGCTCGTGGACTAGGTGTTGTGTTGTCATCATCTTCATTTCCTCCTCATCACCGGCACGCATATCGACCAATGTGGCGTCGACTGAAATAAGACTTGCACTTGAGCGGCCGAACTTCCCCGGATGGGGCCTCCCGGCCAACAATGCCACGCTCATTTCCATTTTCCTTACGAGGCGTGGCAACTTAGTGTGACCGCTGCTGGTGACCGCTGCCGATAACTGACAGAGTGCTCACTGTTCTTGACCTTGGTTACACGTAGGCTGCGCTGATACGCTACTGTAATGCAAGGGTAGACTATCTGATGGGGGTGGTGGGATGGGGGACAACATATTCCAAGTGACATAGCTGCGAATAAAGTAGAGGGGATAAGAATGGTTTTGGAAAGAAGTCAAAGAAAATCATTGCGACATTTAGTAAATCAGACCAGTGTGTCAGTAACTCTGGTCACAGAGATGTATAAACTATAACTGAATTCTTAGAAAGAAATGGTGGATTGTCAGCCGACGAACAAGATACTAAGGCTCTGCGTCAGAACTACAACCGTCTAGTGCAGTCTGCGTGTGATGGAAATGTTTATCGTCAAATTTTCGTTCTTTGATATAAAATATGGCTGCATTTATTAGGTATATTCGCTCGTAGAACAGTAGAAGTTTCAGTCCTTTTTCACCATTCCATAACTCCTCCTAGGTCTGTGAACATTTTATACTGCAAAGTTGTCTCACTGAAATAAAAGCAAGTGAAAAGACCTAAACTTATTTCATGCAGGGCAGTGCAGGAATTCAGACACTGTCGTGACGTCTATGACAGTTTCATTCAGCAATTTTGAATGAATGATAGTTATCAGATCTAAATGGATGTAATTTTTATGTATGTGGAACGTAAAAAGTTATACGATACGATACTGCTGTGCCTGTGTCATTCTGGATACGACACAAAGTTCCTTTGAACAAATATACCTGTCCAAAAGAACTTTGCATCGTAATCAGAATAACAGAGGCACTGCAATATCGTATTTGTCTGCCGATATCGGGAAAGCAACTTTCAAGTACAATGTCTGATCTGTACCGGAGGATACTTAATGGATGTACGACTGCGGTTCGTAGACACATAGCTGGCGACATATGGATGTTCTGAGTCTGGCGCTGAACCGTGCACAGGTCGCTAAATGGTAAGGTGACCGCCCGCGATAAGCGGGACATACGGGTTCGAATCCCGCTCAGACACAAACTTTTACGGTCGTCATTCTCCTTTACAGCTGATGGTAGTCCTTATCCGCAATTGCGAATTCATTTGATGTGTAAAAAGTTATGGTACGTGCACACAGTCTTATTACAGTGAAGAGTCAAAATATTATGATTCCTTTTTGATAGCTTCTTTGTCTATCTTTGAAACGAAAGATGTCACTGTTTCTACGTGTCAGGGACCCGACAGTTTTTTGGTAGGTTTGTAAAGGTAGTATGTGGCCTTAGATCTCTACACACAGGTCATGTAATTCGCGTAATAATTGGGCCACTGATTTACGTACTTGGTGGTAGCACTCGATAGCGATCCCGATGTGTTCCACAGGGGTCGCAGAGACATCAACATGAGTTCACTATAACTCTCCTGAAACCACTGGAGCACGGTTATGGCTCCGAGACATGGACAGTTATCCTACTGAAAGATGACATCGCCGTCGAGGAAGACATCAAGCATGAAGGGATGCAGGTGGTTCGCAGCTGTCAGAATGCCTCCGATTACTGACACCGGCACCATGCAAGAGAATGTCTCCCGTAACATAACACTGCTTCCTCCGGCCTGTGTCCATGACGCGCCGCACGTTTCGAGCCGCCGTTCACCTCAGTGACGGCCTTCATGGTGACGACCATCTGCACAATGTAGCAAAGCGTGATTCATCCGAAGATTTCTTTGTTTTGTTTTGGTTTTAGGACGCAAAACTGCTATGGTCATTAGCGCCCGGTCCGTGACTTAGGAAACAGTAAACAACGAAAATGGAAACCAGCAGCAATGGGAACGAAACTCAAAAAATTGGAGAAACTAAAAGCAGAAGGAAGGCTTAAAAATCCACTACAGAAAGGGGTTGGTTGTCCCGAAAAAAGCTTCAAATGACTGACGTCATTTCACTGGCACTAATAAACTCGAGAACGCGATTGGCCGAGCGCGTGTCATCTGCTAAAATTGACGATATATCAGGCGACAGCTGTAGACGGGCGCGTAACGGAGTAAAATAGGGGCACTCAATTAAAAGGTGTCTTACCGTCCACAGCTGAGAGCAGTGGGGACAGAGTGGGGGAGGATCGCCGCTTAAAAGATGTCGATGGCTAAAAAGACAGTGCCCTATCCGGAGTCTAGTTACCTCCTCCCGACGACGCGTTCGGGAGGAAGAGGTCCAAGCACAAGGAAGAGCTTTCACGTCCCGCAATTTATTATGGGGAAGCGTCGATCAATGTGCGTGCCATAAAAGAACAACACGACGACATAAAACGCTCCGTAGATCGGCGAAGGGAATCTATTGAATAGCTGGCCGAAGAAGAGAGACTGCAGTCTTGGCCGCTATATCGGCCGCCTCATTTCCACAGATACCAACGTGTCCCGGGAGTCAGAGGAACGCCACCGAGACGACCCCCAGGTGGAGCAAGCGCAGACAGTCCTGAATCCGGTGGACCAGAGGGTGGACAGGGTAAAGAGCTTGGAGACTGAGGAGAGAGCTGAGAGAATCTGAGCAGATAACGTACTGTATCCGCTGATAGCGGCGGATGTAGTGGACAGCCTGGAGAACAGCGTAAAGCTCCGCAGTATAAACTGAACACTGGTCGGGAATCCGAAATTTATTTGGGGTGTCGCCAACAATATAGGCACTCCCTACACCTAACGATGTTTTCGAGCCATCAGTGTAAATAAATGTGGCTTCCTTCATTTGTGCACATAGAGCAGCAAATGCCCGACGATAAACAAATGAAGGGGTACCATCCTTGGGAAATTGACAAAGGTCACGGAGCAGGCAGATCCGGGGACGGAGCCAAGGCGGTGCTGTACCCCAAGTTGTCAAGAAGGTTTTAGGAAAGCGGAAGGAAAGAGAATGTAGCAGTTGACGGAAACGGACTCCCGGTGGTAGTAGGGAGGACGGGCGGCCTGCATACCCTACATCAAAGGAGGCGTCGAAAATATGTCATGGGCTGGATTAGCAGGCTTGGAAGACAGCTGGCTAGCATAACGACTCAGGACTGCTCGCCGATTGGACAGCGGAGGTTCAGCAGTCTCAGCATAAAGGCTTTCCACAGGGCTGGTGTAAAAAGCTCCAGACACTAAACGTAATCCACGGTGGTGGATAGAGTCGAGACGCAGAAGAATAGACGGCCGAGCAGAGGAGTAAACTATGCTTCCATAGTCCAATTTCGAGCGCATTAAGGCGCGATAGAGGCGGAGAAGGACCACTCGGTCCGCTCCCCAGGAGGTACCATTCAGGACGCGGAAGATGATGAGGGATCGCAGACAGCGAGCCGAAAGATAGGAAACGTGGGAGGACCAGCACAGTTTTCTGTCAAACATAAGACCCAAGAATTTAGCGACGTCCGAAAACGGAAGGTTGACAGGTCCTAGATGTAAGGAGGGTGGAAGAAACTCCTTACGTCGCCAAAAATTAACACAAACGGTCTTACTGGAAGAAAAACGGAAGCCGGTTTCGATGCTCCAAGAGTGGAGGCGATCGAGACATCCATGAAGACGTCGTTCAAGAAGGCTGGTCCATTGAGAGCTGCAGTAGATCGCAAAATCGTCCACAAATAGGGAGCCCGAGACATCAGGAAGGAGACAATTCATAATTGGATTTATGGCAATGGCAAACAGTACAACACTCAGCACGGAGCCCTGGGGTACCCCGTTTTCTTGGGAGAAAGTACGGCAGAGTAGTGTTCACCCACACTCTAAACGTGCGCTCTGCCATAAATTCGCGAAGGAAAAGGGGCAGCCGACCTCGAAAGCCCCAAGAGAACAGTGTGCGGAGGATGCCTGTCCTCCAACAGGTATTGTATGCTCTCTCCAGATCAAAAAATATTGCTACTGTTTGGCGTTTCCGGAGAAAATTGTTCATGATATAAGTGGAATGAGCAACAAGATGGTCAACTGCAGAACGATGCTTTCGGAATCCGCATTGCGCAGGTGTTAAAAGACTGCGGGACTCCAGCCCCAAGCTAAACGGCAATTCACCATACGCTCCAAAACCTTACATACACTACTCGTGAGAGAATTGGGGCGATAGCTACAGGGGAGATGTTTCTCCTTTCCAGGTTTCGGAACAGGAACGACGATGGCTTCCCGCCATCGTCTGGGAAAAGTACTGTCGGTCCAAATTCGATTATAAAGGCGAAGGAGGTAACGCAGGCTATGGGTTGATAAATGCAACAACATTTGGACGTGGATACCATCCGGTCCTGGGGCGGAGGAGCGAGAAGAAGAGAGTGCATGTTGGAGTTCCCGCATGGAGAAAACAGTATTATAGCTTTAAAGAGGTTGCACTTCCGCTGCACGTTTCTTCGGGAGAAACGCTGGCGGGTAATTTGAAGAGCTCGAAATCCCAGCAAAGGTTTGACCCAATGAGTTAGAAATTGCGACGGGGTCCACTAATGTATCATGCGCGACAGTGAGCCCAGTGACTGGGGAGAAACTAGGCGCGCATGATAACCGTCGAATCCGACTCCAAACTTCCGAGGAGGGAGTGAAGGTGTTAAACGAGCTAATAAAGAAGTTCCAGCTCGCCTTCTTGCTATCGCGGATGACGCGACGGCATCGCGCACGGAACTGCTTATAGCGGATACAGTTGGCCAAAGTAGGATGGTAGCGGAAAACACGAAGAGCACGTCGCCGCTCACGTATGGCGTCACGGCATGCCTCGTTCCACCAAGGAACTGGGGGGCGCCGGAGCAATTCGGAGGTGCGTGGTATTGAACGTTCCTCAGCTGTAAGAATAACGTCTGTAATATGTGTGACCTCATCGTCGACGCTAGGAAAGTGACGGTCGTCGAATGTCGCTAGAGACGACAAAAGTGCCCAATCGGCTTGGGCAAACTTCCAGCGTCTCGGGCGCATATATGGCAGTTGAGGCTGCAGTCTAAGGACACATGGAAAGTGGTTACTCGAGTGTGTATCATCAAGGGCGAACCATTCGAAGCGCCGAGCTAGCGGAACAGTACCGACCGAAAGGTCCAAATGAGAGAAATTTGTCGCGGAGGCAAACAAAAATGTAGGGACCCCAGTGTTGAGGCAAACTAGATCCGCTTGGTGGAAGACGTCTAGCAATAGTGAGCCACGTGGACAAGGATGTGGAGATCCCCAAAGCGGGTGGTGGGCATTGAAGTCCACAACCAGCAAATTGGGGGGCGGAAGCTGACCAAGAAGATGAAGGAGATCAGCTCGTGCCATTGGTGTGGACGATGGAATGTATACAGTACAAAGAGAAAAGGTGTATCCAGAAAGGGAAAGACGGACAGCGACAGCTTGGAAGGAAGTGTGTAAGGGGATTGGGTGATAATGGAGAGTATCATGGAGAAGAATCATGAGTCCTCCATGGGCTGGAGTGCCTTCAACAGAGGGGAGATCAAATCGGATGGACTGAAAATGGGGGAGAACAAAGCGGTTATGGGGACGCAGCTTTGTTTCCTGAAGACAGAAGATGACCGGCGAGTAGGATCGTAAGAGGATCGACAATTCATCCCGATTGGCTCAAATGCCGCGGATATTCCAGTGGATGATGGACATAGGGTGAACAGAAAATGCAGGAATGTGACCAAGGTTGCCGTCAACTCAACGACTGCTCAGAGCTTGCGACCGACAGCATGGAATGGCATTCAGCTGTAGGCAGAAGATCCTGATCCATAGGTTGTTAAGGAGCAGCTCCTGCCACTAGCGATCGGCCGGTTGATCGGCCGCCAGCAGTGCGCCTCGGCGACACAGAAGACGGCCGAGGGCGATTTCCGCCAGGTGGTGCTGTAGATGAGACATGCCTTGGCGGAGAAAGAGATGAACTGGGTTTCTTATTAGCCTTCTTGGAAACATGATGTTTAGATGAAGGAGGAACCGGTGGTTGTGAAATTGGGGTACGTAAAAAATCTTCACGAGTATGCTCTTTTTTCGAAGTCTTGGTGTCTGACTTTTGGGCTCGAGATTTAGCAGAACCCGATGAATGGTGAGCCATAGAATGAGCAGGCGAAAGTGGGGAGGTTGAACGGGCGATCTTTGCGCTGGCCGATCTGACTACTGTGTCACTAAAGGTGAGATCACAAGCCTGCGTGGCCGCCTCCTTTGTTGGCCGAGGAGAGGCAAGGACAGTGCTGTAGTTTCCTGTCTGAGGCACAGTGAGCTTTCGACTTGCGAATAATTTTCGAGCAGCAAAGGTCGACACCTTTTCCTTCACTCTGATTTCCTGAATGAGCTTTCGGTCTTTAAAAATGGGACAATCTCGAGAGGAAGCAGCGTGGTCACCCATACAGTTGATGCAACGAGGGGATGGAGGTGGACAGACACCCTCATGGGCATCCTTGTCACACGTAACACATTTGGCCGGATTGGAACAGGACTGGCTGGTGTGATTGAACCGCTGACACCGATAGCAACGCCTAGGGTTTGGGACGTAAGGGCGAACGGAAATTATCTCATAGCCTGCTTTGATTTTCGATGGGAGTTGAACTTTGTCAAATGTCAAGAAGACAGTGCAGGTTGGAATGATGTTCGTGTCAACCCTTTTCATAACTCTATGAACAGCCGTTACGCCCTGGTCAGACAGGTAGTGCTGAATTTCCTCGTCAGACAATCCGTCGAGGGAGCGTGTATAAACGACTCCACGTGAAGAATTTAAAGTGTGGTGCGCTGCAACCCAGACAGGGAAGGTGTGGAGCAGTGA
The DNA here is from genome assembly GCF_023898315.1 of Schistocerca nitens. NCBI lineage: Eukaryota > Metazoa > Arthropoda > Insecta > Orthoptera > Acrididae > Schistocerca > Schistocerca nitens. The sequence continues at coordinate 473,763,814 of NC_064621.1, read as the reverse complement.
AGTACGCAGCAATTTTTGTGCCTGTAGAGCACTGACTGTTTCTAACAACAAGGTGCCATTCCATAATCTGGAACAAGACTTTACAGGACCTGCAATTGCGTCGACAACTTTCTGAATAATGAAAGGGTTGACCGTGGAGAAGTCGTGACCTTCGTCAGACCGAGAAACAACAAGGAACTGTGGCAACGATGGAAGAACTGTCTGTGGCTGAGACTCAGTGAACTTACGCTTGTGAGCAGACATAGTGGAAGATGAGGAAACCATTGCGGAAGAATCCCTCATGATTACCGGCGTCTCCGATGGCGCGCTCCTCCCTTGTGGGGGCCCTCTCTGAGGGCACTCCCGCCTTAGGTGATTGTTCACACCTCACGTCACACCTCCCAACAAACGGACGGAGTGACCAATCGGCACTTTCGGAAGGTATCAGCTCGGGTAATCACCCCTCCCTGGGCCTGGCCGTACGTGTACTACCTGTCTACCCGGGGCGGGGAATTACGCGTTACCCCGTCACCAGCTACGCACGAAAATGCGTGGGTCGGCCTTCAGACACGCACAGGGAGGAAGAAAGAGAAAGGGAAAAACAGAGAAAGGGAATGAAAAGAAGAGAGGTCTCAAACGCCACAGCAGAGAAAAGGGTAAAGAGAAAAGGTAAGGAAAAGAGAAGGACAAAGGAAGGATGAAGACATACAAGCAGAGAAGGCAAAGAATACGTTACATTTACGAGCGTCCGTCTCTGGACGTAGGCACAAACCATACTCCCAGAGGGAGAGAAAGGGAAGGAAAGAGCCAGAGGTAAGGGGAGGGGGGACGAAGATGGGGGATTGGGAAGGATGCGGAAAAGGAAGGTATGCAGCCCGGAAAGGAAGGAGGGCCACATTAGCTCGGGGTCCCGTGCTCGGTACGCACGTATCCACAAAAGAGTTGTGGCTCCCTGGGGGTTTCCTCCGAAGAGACGACATGTTTCCATTCATCGACGGTTGAATCCCGATCGTCCCGTGCCTACTGCAATCGTAAGTGGCGATGTCGTTGGGTCTACATGCGAACGTGTAAGGATGGTATGTTGCGGAGCTCCGTGTTCAACAAAGTATGGTGAACAGTGTGCTCCGAAACACTTGTGCGAGCACCAGCATTGTGCTCTTTCGGCAGAGATGCCACAGATCACCATCAATCCTGCTTTACAGACCATACAAGCCTCTGAACGACACATTCTGTGAAGAGTCGTGGTCGTCCATCTACTTAGCGCCAAGTAGTAGTTTCGCAGTTCTTCTACCTCTTTCCGTAGATGCTCGCGACAGCAGTACGTGAAAATTACTCGGTCTCAGGCTCTGCATAATAAAGAGCTTTCCTATGTCAAAGTCTGTTATCTTAATGAATTTCCCCATTTGCACCTTAGCTCCGCTAGGGTGATTGCCCGTCCGTGTTTGCTCCGCTTGCATACTTGTGTTGCAGCGTCGCGTACCCGCAACGCCACCAGGCGGCCCACAGCTTCTCGGTGGACAGTGGTGATAATATTTTGGTTTATCAGTGTACATGCGTTGAATCTCAGTACAAGCAAGACAGTTATGTTATATTATGTTAACCGGGGACCTAGAAACGACAGAGAGGCTCCGTCCCCACCGCAGCCGCAGTGGTCCACAACCCCACGACGACCACCGCAGTCCAATTCACCCCTCCGCCGCCCAACACCGAACCCAGGGTTATTGTGCGGTTCGGCCGCCGGTGGACCCCCTAGGGAACGTCTCACACCAGACGAGTGTAACCCCTATGTTTGCGTGGTAGAGTAATGGTGGTGTACGCGTACGTGGATAACTTGTTTGCGCAGCAATCGCCGACTTAGTGTAGCTGAGGCGCAATAAGGGGAACCAGCCCGCATTTGCCGAGGCAGATGGAAAACCGCCTAAAAACCATCCACAGACTGGCCGGCTGACAGGCCCTCGACACAAATCCGCAAGGCGGATTCGTGCCGGGGACCGGCGCTCCTTCCCGCCCGGAAAGCAAGACAGTACTCCGCTTAAGATTTCAAGAATTTTGGTAGCCGAAATTCAACAAGTATCCCGAAATGTGTTCAAAAATTTTTGAAGTGTTATTTCACGGAGAGACGTAATTATAAGTACTTTACGTAAATACAGGTAACATAATTTAGTGGCATTGTAGCTAATTTTACACTTACCCATGGAATAATTAAAAAGCTTCGGAGAAAACTACCGGATGCGTACTTTCATCTACAGGTATATCTACATAATAACTATGGTCTCCATATTTAATTATTTGGCCGAAGGTTCATAGAACTACTTTCAGACTATTCCTTATACCCTCGAATAGCATGTGAAAAAAAAATCTTCTCAGGCTGGCTCTGATTCCCCTTATTTTAACACGATGGTCGTTTCTCACAAGGTGGCTCCGATCAAAATCTTTTGGCACTCGGAGTAGAAATCTGGTGAATGTAATTTTGTGGATAGATCTCGCCGCAAAAAATTTCGCATTTGATCTAATGATTGCTACGCCAACTAGCTCAACACATCCGAGGCACTCTTCTCAGCTTAGTGATAATTAAATTTGGGAGTTACATTTCTGTGAACATTTTTGATGTCAAAATGGTTCATATTGCTCTGAGGTCATCAGTCCCCTAGAACTTACAACCACTTAAACCTAACTAAACTAAGGACATCACACACATCCATGCCCGAGGCAGGGTTCGAACCTGCGACCGTAGCGGTCGCGCGGTTTCAGACTGAAGCGCCTAGAACCGCTCGGCCACACTGGCCGGCTTTTTTATGTCTTCCGTGAATCACATGAGGTAAGGATGACATAACGAGCAATAGTAATACAGAAGAGGACGGACAAGCGTAGTGTAAGCATTCTCTTTGCCAGATATTTTGCCTCTCCTACGTATTCCACCAATAAAACACAGCTTATTTTTCGTTTCCCAATAATATTTTCTGTGTGATGGTTCACATTTAGATTCTTTATCCTTGTGATAATTTCAAATTTTTATCAGTCATCGTGTAACAGAAAGTTAACGAAATTTTCCAATACTGATGTAGAAGACTTCAGACATTTTTATTGTTCAGGTCTAATTGTCACTTTTCAAGCCATGCAGCTTGGACCCTTTCAGCCAGATCTTGATTGAATCATTTGTAATTCCTTTGGACCAAGTGATGTCTTTACTATACGGCAAACGACGGCATCATTCTCAAACAGTCTAAGAGGGCTGCTCAGACTGCAAAAAAATGGTTCAAATGGCTCTGAGCACTATGGGACTCAACTGCTGTGGTCATAAGTCCCCTAGAACTTAGAACTACTTAAACCTAACTAACCTAAGGACAGCACACAACACCCAGCCATCACGAGGCAGAGAAAATCCCTGACCCCGCCGGGAATCTAACCCGGGAACCCGGGCGTGGGAAGCGAGAACGCTACCGCACGACCACGAGATGCGGGCTGCTCAGACTGCTTTTAGAATTGTTTACACAGAATGAGAACAGCAGAGGGTTAACGGTTCTTTGGGAACCAAAGTTACAATTTTAGTTTCACTGGATCACTTTCCGTCAGGTATTACTCAGACCTTTGTGATACTAAATCACGAGTCTTGTCAAACAGCTGAGACGATATCCCACAAGTATGCAAACTGATTAGTAATCGCTTGCGATGAATGTTGATAAAATCCTGCGGGAGAGCTAGAAATACGGAATAGATCTCCAGTTTTGCAAATAAATAGCCAATTGTTTTTCAAAAGAACGGTCCACAGTTGAAGGCAGTACCATTCACTCAGAATGCAACAGGAAGCTGACAACGAAAATCTATTGCGCCAGAGTTATGACGGTCTTAGTGACAAATGTCAAATATGTTTTGCTGTTTCCATCACAAGTTTGTGCTTCCAGCGATGTCGTGCGTTATGGCTCTCGATGTGTCATGTCACATCTCTAACAGGCGCGAAGAAAAGGTTCCAGAAGAAACGGCTGTAAGAAAGTAGCAAACGCCGCGTTTAAAATGCTGTTTTATTGAGGCAATCTAAGGAGAAAGAGCCTCTCAGAGCTTGTTCGTTGGACCCTTTCAGCCAGATTGCAAGGCGCGTTCCCCAGGCGTACATAAATTCCCCGAGCGCTACAGTTTAAGTCCGGCTCTCGTACAAACACGGGAGATACTGCTTCGCATTTCGTATCCGTGCTGTTCTCAACGAGCGTCCGTGTAAGACAAACAGGCTGTGATCTCTAGCCGGCTCATGCCTCCGCCATCTAGGGTGTCGGCACACGTGGGGGCATTTCATGCAAAAAGTTGGCCAAAATTATTTTCTGTACTGTGAGACCCTAGAGAATATATTTGTTAGATAATAATGTATGAACTTTTGTAACATGAAATAAACCAAAACTGTGGTATTTATATCTTGGCTACAATATTATATATTATTCGGATGATGACTCACTGTCTTTCCATTTGAGAGGCCTGTTTCTACCGGGGACACCTCCTAATCATCATTTTCTTGACCGACGTGTCTTAGTCATCTTCCGCTTGAGAGCAGCAAATGCAGTGTCTCTTTTAGGAAATGTTTGCTGGTTTTTGTAGCCTTCGGTCTCATATCTGTTAATAATGGATCAGGTATCACTAGCAGTCATTTTGCTATGTCCAGATAGTATTCTTCTCGTGAGAACTTACTGGCAGACTTTTGTCTGTACAGCTCACTGCGAACCTCGGATGCTTCTTCTGATAAGTTGCCTATGGCTGAGAGAGCGTATTCGAAGACAGTTGGATCAATCACCAAAATCTTACGCGCAGTGGGAGACATAGATGCAACGGACATACAGTCTCACTGTTTCAACAGTATGAGCACCGAATTTTTCTATGTCTGTTTTATGTCCACTGGAAATAGCTTTTAGAATAACCCTGAATAGATGAATTGCAGATAAACACCTATTATTTCTGCTGAATAGATGAATTGCAGATATAATAGCTGTTTTTCTACTGATGTTTCAGAGTCTGCAAAAAATCTTCTACTGGTATGAACATCGTTTCTATTTCCATAGCCTTGCTTGGCAATACCTACCAATCGGTTTCTAAGCATTTCTTGATGACTTTTTCCTCTCTTGGACTATTTCTTTTTCTTCTTTTGATCGGATTTGCCACTTCTTGATGTTTATTATGTAAGAGAAATGCAACAAAAGTTCGAAACATCTAATTCGGGGATGTAGTGTAGACAAACCGAACTGAAGACTTCCGTATTTACTAGTTTGGTTTTCAGCAAGACATTGTAGTCTTTTGAGGTAGATGTTTCGAACTTTTGTTGCATTTCTCTTACATAATAAACATCAAGAAGTGGCTAACTTCTGTTCTTGCAATTCTTATTTTTTAATGTTTCAATTTGCCTGTTGATATTACCAATTTTCTCATTAATGACATCAGTCGTTTCATGAATAAATTTGATTCTTATTGGTCTTCAATAGCGAGGAGATGAATGCGTAGAATTGTTTTCTTTCCAAACAATAAAGTTTTCATTCGTTTGACTAACAAGTTGGGGAGACACTAAAGATCAGTGAAATATGTTCACATTAGAATAATGGTTGTTTTCAGATTTTGGTTTAAACTGAATTCGTTGTGAACCATCACAATGCAATTTATATATTAGTTCTTATGCATTTATGTCACCATTTGGAAGAACATTTAAAACCTCTTCCAAAAATAATATTTATAATATAATATTTATTGCTCAGCCAAACGGTAGCAATGCTTTTTAGTCTCTTGAAAGATACTGTAACAGGGATCGACCTTCTTAAAACAGCTGTTCGGATTATTCTATTCTGTTTCTTTGGTAGCGAGGCTTCCAAAAAAGATTGGCTGGGTTTGGATACATGAAAGTAGTTTTTGTGCTTGTAACTCTCTACTACTCCGATCCAATGCTTGTCTGTATTTAGCTCCTCGTGTAGGAGATGAAGTAATATGTTTAACCAGTTTGGAACCTTTAACATTTCCAGATTGTCGGAGATTTATTTGATGGCTACATTAATTCTGTGGCTCTAAAATCGTTTCTCAGTAGCTGTATCATACGCATTTTACTGCGTTCGCTTAACGCCACGAACGACTTTGATGGACTACTAACTTGAGTTTCGCAACAATGAATTTTAATGTCATTTTGCTGCCAGTTATTTTTTTTAAGAAGGTACTTTCAACTTTGTGAAAGAAAGCCATCGGTTCTTTAACTGTGACTGTATATAATACAGCTTATGTTTAAAGTCTTTCTTTTCTTCATCAGGGAAGGTAGGATCTGACAATACGTTATTTTCCATAACGTTGAGTCTTTTTAAAAACTCTTTTTCAGAACATCTCTTCATAATGTCAAAGAGGCCTTTTCTTGTCACAAATCTGACTTTCTAAGGACTACGATACAAACAAAATGCTTTCAGAAATCATTTCGGAGGTGACATTATTTACAGCTGACTACACTTTAATGTAAAACAATCGTACAAAATCAAATTGCGGCGTTGAGCGACTACTTTTTTAAATTTCCAGTAGAGGAATGATATTTCTACAACGCTGTACTAACGAATATGCAGGGTAACATTCTGAACTGCAACAGAAAGAATGATTGCTAACAGAAGTAGTAAATAATGAGAATGAAAATAATTATAAATAACAGTGCATACCCTGATCGTAGCAATCCGTATCGCTTTTCATCACACTTGAAGTAAAAACACGATCTGTCGCATTCACAAGCGCAGAATGACTTCAAGCCAGCAGAGAAGCTTTAGATGCACTGCAAGAGAGACGTAAATAGATACTAGCTCTATCGTGTATCAGTACACAATAGGCAAAAAACCCACTATCTCAGCAATGCTCCACCTATTAGACCATCGCGAGAAGTTATGAATTCCGGGAAGCACTCGTTTTTAAAAGTAGACTTATGGCCAGCTTTTTCAGGCAGAATACTCCTATGTATGGCCATAAAACCGTTGAATAAAAAATTTTTAACCGTGCTCCCTCCACTATTTACACTCCAAGAATGATATAGTATTCATTTATGACCCACTCACTGCGTCTTCCGAGGTAACAAAATATTTTAGAGAAGTTTTCGATTGGGCACTACTCCGATGCCTGTGAAACTAAGCAACCAGGCACTATTCAACGTCCTCCAATTGGAGTAGTCCGCAATATGCTATGTTGCAAACACTTTAAATAAAAAAAATCAGGTAGACAGCTCTGACGTACTTCTAAACAAAATATTAAACATTGGCATTTAAACAACATATGAAGCTTTCATTAGCTCTCAGAACTATGTCTCCATGCTACCTGAGGTTCCTCCCCCTTTATAAAACATTTTATTTTTATTTACTTTATTTTCATCCTTAGTGGAATACAAATTTATTAAACATAATTGATTGACCATTCGTACAGCATAAAACAGTTGTTTACATACAGGTGATTAAACTTTTAAAAATAGAAAAGTAAACGAAAAGTTTAATTGTTTGCAATAGCTGTATTTACAGAAGTGGATTATAGACTCACAAAATAGGTTTTTAACTTTATAAGTTTCATATTGTGGTGTATTTCTGTACCGAAATTTTTATAAATTAATAGTTTGCTAATGGGTAATTGAAGCTCTCTGACATGTTTTTAAAGCACTGAATGGATAGATTTAAATATTTAAATAAGGAAGAAAATATCATGCCTCTGGTTAGGAAATGAAGAGAGAATCACATAAGCCCCAGAAAGAAAGGTTCTGTTCGTATATGATAAATGAAATTTATAATTTGATACCGAAAAGTGGCTACTTACAACGTTATTTCATCTGTATGGGAGCTGTTACAGAATCCAGCAGAGTAACAGTTGGCATGGCTGGGAAAAGTTCTCAGGCTTCTTCAATTTGTAAAACCATCATCAGTGATGAATGCCCAGTCTATAAACCTGAAGGACTGGAATTAGGAATCAGAAACCGATCCTTGACCAAAACTGACATGTCTTAGAATCACGATAAGCTGTCTGTCACAAGACTGATAGTAAAATTGTGCTTCTGTGCGCCTATGTCAACCAGAGGGCGATGCTCCTCGTAAATGTTACCTAGGAAAGTACTGGGTCTTGGAGTGACTGAAGAATAAAAATTATTGAAATTAATGATCAAAACTAATAAAATTAATGTATAAAAACACATGGAATAAAAATTTTAACACATTTTTGGGGGCAGCAATGAACGAAATGAAGAAGATTTTGCTGAAGGTTAAACTTATTGGAAGCGACACTCTTATGTGTGTCACCAACATAGTAGAAATCGTAGTGGCTGACATCACAAGCTACAAGGTGTCCAATGTGTTGTTGGAGCGTGTGCGGTGCCTGCCGGCCAGATGCTCAGAGGAGCACTTGCATCCTACGTCCTCATTATTCTTTTGTGGACTCCTATCCTTGGCCGTTACCATCTACCACCTACACCTCCCTCTAGTATCGTGGAAGTTATCCCCTGATGTATTAAAAGAAGTCCTTGACTGTTACCCTCCACCCTCTACAGCATCCTCTAGTACCACTGAAGTCATTTCCTGCTGTAGTAACACATGTCCTATCATCCCGTTCCTTCTTACAGTCAGTGTTTTCCACATGTTCCTTTCTTCGCCGATTCTGCATAGGACGTCCTCATTCATTACCTTACAGTCCACCTAATTTTCAAAATTATTCTGTAATACCACATCTCAATTTTTTTTAATTCTCTTCTGCTTCTCTTTTCCTGCAGTCCATGTCTGACTACAACACATTCGCAGAAATTTCTTCCTTAAATTAAGCCCTATATTAGTACACTTCTCTGGACCAGGAATGCCCTGTTTTTATGTCCTCCTTCCTCTGTCCATCATGGGTTATTTAGCTGCCTTTGGAGCAGAATTCCTTAAATTAATCTGCTTCCTGGCCCCAAATTCATTTCTATTACTTTTCACTACTTTTGTCTTTTTTTTCGATTTACTCGCAGTCCATGTTCTCTACTCATTACACTGTTCACTCCATTCAAGAGATCCTGTTATTCTTTTTCACTTTCACTAAGGATAGCAATGTCATCAGCGAATCTTATCATTGATATCCTTTGACCCTAGATTTTAGTCCCACTTTCGAACTTTCCTTTTATTTCCGTCACAGCTTCTTCGATGTGTAGATTGAACAGTGTGGGTTCTGGGTCTTCCAGTCTTATGTTACCCTTTTGGTTTTTGGATGTACTGTATATTATCCGCTATTTCCTACAGCTTACCCTAATTTTTCTCGGAATTTCGAACATCTTGCACTATTTCATATTATCGAACGCTTTTTCGAGGTCGACAAATCCTGCAAAAATATTTACTTTAGTCTTGCTTCCATTCCGCAATGTCACAACTGCCTGTCGGGGCTTACCTGTCCTCAAGCCAAGCTAATAGTCATATAACAGGTACCCCAATTTCTGTCCAATTATTCTGCATGTTATTTTTGTCAGCAACTTGGATGCATGAGCTGTTGAGCTCATTCTCGTAGTTGTCGGCTCTTGCTATTTTCGGAATTGTAGGGATCATATTTTTCCGAAGGTCAGTCTCACACATTTCGCACACCAACGTGAATACTCGTTTTGCTGTCAGTTTACCCTATCTTTTTAGGAATTCTGATGGAATTTTATGTAGTCCTTCTGATTCGATCCTAAGCCGGCCAGGCCTCTTTTAAAATTTGATTGCAATACTGTATCCTCTATCTCTCTCCTCTCCCCTGTCGACTTCTCTTTCTTCTTCCATCTCGTCATCAGACAAGTCTTTCCCGCACAGAGAGCTTTAGTGTACTATTTCTACCTGCCTGCTCTCTTCTTTGCAATTAATAGCGTAATACCCATTGCACTCTTAATGATACCCTTTTGCTTTTAATTTCTAGAAGGGCTGTTTTGACTTTTCTCTATGCAACGATTTTTTTTCAAGTCCTTCACATTTTTCATGCGGCTGTTTCTCCTTAGCTTCCCTGCACTTCCTATTTATTTATTTCCAAAGTAATTTGTGTTACGGTATTCCTGAATTTTCCTGAAAAATTTGGTACTTTCTTTTTCCGTCGATTAGCTGGGTATTTCTACTGTTACCCATGGTTTCTCGCAGTTATCCTGCTTGTACCCAGGTTTATTTTTACAACTTCAGTGACTGCTCTTTCAAGAGACACCAATTCCTCTTCAGATCAACAGCGTACTATTCTATTCATTATAGCAGTATCTGTAGCCTCAGAGTACTTCAAGCTTGTCTCGTCTTGCCTCAGTACTTCCGTAACCCACTTCTTCGCGCATTGATTCTTTCTGACAAGTCACTTGAACCTCAACCTACACTTCATCATTACTAAAATGTCATCTGTGACTATACCTGCTTCGAGGTACGCCTTATAATACAATACCTGCCTAAGTATGACGTAATCTAACTGGAATCTTCCCATATCTCCCACCTTTTCCAAGTATAACTCCTCCGCTTGTAATTCTTGAACAATTCTTTGTTACTAACTGATGTTTATTTTCATCTCTTGTTCCTATTACCAAGCCCATAGCGCGCCGGGGTGGCCGAGCGGTTCTAGGTGCTACAGTATGGAACCGCGCGACCGCTACGGTCGCACGTTCGAATCCTGCCTCGGGCATGGATGTGTGTGATGTCCTTAGGTTAGTTAGGTTTAAATAGTTCTGAGTTCTAGGCGACTGATGACCTCAGAAGTTAAGTCGCATAGTGCTCAGAGCCATTTGAACCAACTTGTTTGATTGTAGGTCTTTTTAAGCTCCCTCGGCGTTGGATTTCATCCATCATCCATTATGAGGTCATCAGTCCCCTAGTGCTCAGAGCCATTTGAACCATTTTAACCAAGCCCATATTCTCCCGTAATCCTTTCTCCTACTCACTCCCCTACTACTGCAGTCCAATCCCAGCGACTACTAGATTTTAATCTCATTCTGTGTACTGAAGTAATGGTTCAGTATCCTCAAACATTCTCTATCTCTTCATGTTCTGCTTGCGACGTCGGGATGCATACCTCACCTTTTGCCGTCACGCATAGCTCACCCATTGTTGTCGATGTTGGTTTGATGTCAAATTGTAATGCGAGCAAACCTATCACTGCTGATGATTTGTACTGAAAATTTAAGCAGTGGTTGCCTTCGAACTTAGGACCCAGGACGTTTTGAATAATAGTAAAAGACGCTACCATGAAAGACAGTACCACAACATTACGGATCCTCTATAGGTTATTACTGGATTTTTATTTCTGTGTTGCCTTGTCAGTATTAATCCTGAGATGGAGGAGATAAGCGTTTAACGTCCCGTCGACAATGAGATCATTTGAGACGGAACACGATTTCGGATTGAGGAAGGATTAGAAAGGAAATCGGTCATGCTCTTTCGAACGAAACACCCCTGCGTTTGCCTGAAACGATTTAGGGAAATCACGGAAAACCTGAATCAGGATGGCTGGACGCGTGTTTAAACCGACGTCCTCCCGAATGCGAGTCCAGTGTGCTAATCACCGCACCATCTCGCTCTGTATATTAATTATGAGTCACGAAACTTAATTTTTTTTTTTTTCATCAGTCTACTGACTGGTTTGATGCGGCCCGCCACGAATTCCTTTCCTGTGCTAACCTCTTCATCTCAGAGTAGCACTTGCAACCTACGTCCTCAAGTATTTGCTTGACGTATTCCAATCTGTCTTCCTCTACACTTTTTGCCCTTTACAGCTCCCTCTAGTGCCATGGAAGTCATTCCCTCATGTCTTAGCAGATGTCCTATCATCCTGTCCCTTCTCCTGATGAGTGTTTTCCACATATTCCTTTCCTCTCCGATTCTGCGTAGAACCTCCTCATTCCTTACCTTATCAGTCCACCTAATTTTCAACATTCGTCTATAGCACCACATCTCAAATGCTTCGATTCTCTTCTGTTCCGGTTTTCCCACATTCTATGTTTCGCTACCATACAATGCTGTACTCCAGACGTACATCCTCAGAAATTTCTTCCTCAAATTAAGGCCGGTATTTGATATTAGTAGACTTCTCTTGGCCAGAAATGCCATTTTTTGCCATAGCGGGTCTGCTTTTGATGACCTCCTTGCTCCGTCCGTCATTGGTTATTTTACTGCCTAGGTAGCAGAATTCCTTAACTTCATTGACTTCCTGACCATCTATCCTGATGTTAAGTTTCTCGCTGTTCTCATTTCTACTACTTCTCATTACCTTCGTCTTTCTCCGATTTACTCTCAAACCATACTGTGTACTCATTAGACTGTTCATTCCGTTCAGCAGATCATTTAATTCTTCTTCACTTTCACTCAGGATAGCAATGTCATCAGCGAATCGTATCATTGATATCCTTTCACCTTGTATTTAATTCCACTCCTGAACCTTTCTTTTATTACCATCATTGCTTCCTCGATGTACAGACTGAAGAGTAGTGGCGAAAGGCTACAGCCTTGTCTTACACCCTTCTTAATACGAGCACTTTGTTCTTGATCGTCCACTCTTATTATTCCCTCTTGGTTGTTGTACATATTGTATATGACCCGTCGCTCCCTATAGCTTACCCCTACTTTTTTCAGAATCTCGAACAGCTTGCACCATTTTATATTGTCGAACGCTTTTTCCAGGTCGACAAATCCTATGAAAGTGTCTTGATTTTTCTTTATCCTTGCTTCCATTATTAGCCGTAACGTCAGAATTGCCTCTCTCGTCCCTTTACTTTTCCTAAAGCCAAACTGATCGTCACCTAGCGCATTCTCAATTTTCTTTTCCAGTCTTCTGTATATTATTCTTGTAAGCAGCTTCGATGCATGAGCTGTTAATCTGATTGTGCGATAATTCTCGCACTTGTCAGCTCTTGCCGTCTTCGGAATTGTGTGGATGATGCTTTTCCGAAAGTCAGATGGTATGTCGCCAGACTCATATATTCTACACACCAACGTGAATAGTCGTTTTGTTGCCACTTCCCCCAATGATTTTAGAAATTCTGATGGAGTGTTATCCATCCCTTCTGCCTTATTTGACTGTTAAGTCCTCCAAAGCTCTTTTAAATTCCTATTCTAATACTGGATCCCCTATCTCTTCTAAATCGACTCCTGTTTCTTCTTCTATCACATCAGACATATCTTCACCCTCATAGAGGCTTTCAGTGAATTCTTTCCACTTATCTGCTCTCTCCTCTGCATTTAACAGTGGAATTCCCGTTGCACTCTTAATGTTACCACCGTTGCTTTTAATGTCACCAAAGGTTGTTTTGACTTTACTGTATGCTGAATCTGTCCTTCCGACAATCATATCTTTTTCGATGTATTCACATTTTTCCTGCAGCCATTTCTTCTTAGCTTCCCTGCACTTCCTAATTATTTCATTCCTCAGCGACTTGTACTTCTGTATTCCTAATTTTCCCGGAACATGTATGTACTTCCTCCTTTCATCAATCAACTGAAGTATCTCTTCTGTTACCCATGGTTTCTTCGCAGCTACCTTCTTTGTACCTATGTTTTCCTTCCCAACTTCTGTGATGGCCCTTTTTAGAGATGTCCATTCCTCTTCAACTGTACTGCCTACTGCGCTATTCCTTATTGCTGTATATATAGCGTTAGTGAACTTCAAACGTATCTCGTCATTCCTTAGTACTTCCGAATCCCACTTCTTTGCGTATTGATTCTTCCTGACTAATGTCTTCAACTTCAGCCTACTCTTCATCACTACTATATTGTGATCTGAGTCTATATCTGCTCCTTGGTACGCATTACAAATCAGTATCTGATTTCGGAATCTCTGTCTGACCATGATGTAATCTAATAGAAATCTTCCCGTATTTCCCGGCCTTTTCCAAGTATACCTCCTCCTCTTGTGATTCCTAAACAGGGTATTCGCTATTACTAGCTGAAACTTGTTACAGAAATCAGTCTTTCTCCTCTTTCATTCCTCGTCCCAAGCCCATATTCTCCTGTAACCTTTTCTTCTACTCCTTCCCCTACAACTGCATTCCAGTCGCCCATGACTATTAGATTTTCGTCCCCCTTTACATACTGCTTTACCCTTTCAATATCCTCATACACTTTCTCTACCTGTTCCTCTTCAGCTTGCGACGTCGGCATGTATAACTGAACTATCGTTGTCGGTGTTGGTCTGCTGTCGATTCTGATTAGAACAACCCGGTCACTGAACTGTTCACAGTAACACACCCTCTGCCCTACCTTCCTATTCACAACGAATCCTACACCTGTTATACCATTTTCTGCTGCTGTTGATATTACCCGATACTCATCTGACCAGAAATCCTTGTCTTCCTTCCACTTCACTTCACTGACCCCTACTATATCTAGACTGAGCCTTTGCATCTCCCTTTTCAGATTTTCTAGTTTCCCTACCACGTTCAAGCTTCTGACATTCCACGCCCCGACTCGTAGAACGTTATCCTTTCGTTGATTATTCAATCTTTGTCTCGTGGTAACCTCCCCCTTGGCAGTCCCCTCCCGGAGATCCGAATGGGGGACTATTCCGGAATCTTTTGCCAATGGAGAGATCATCATGACACTTCTTCAATTACTGGCCACATGTCCTGTGGATACACGTTACGTGTCTTTAATGCAGTTGTTTCCATTGCCTTCTGCATCCTCATGTCGTTGATCATTGCTGATTCTTCCGCCTTTAGGGGCAATTTCCCACCCCTAGGACAAGAGAGTGCCCTGAACCTCTGTCCGCTCCTCCGTCCTCTTTGACAAGGCCGTTGGCAGAATGAGGCTGACTTCTTATGCCGGAAGTCTTCGGCCGCCAATGCTGATTATTTATCAAAATTTAGGCAGTGGCGGGGATCGAACCCGGGACCGAAGAAGTTTTGATTATTAATCAAAGACGCTACCTCTAGACCACGGGTCGTATCGCCGAAGCTTAATAACAGTGAATAAAATACAAGGTGTCACCAGTTTTGAGGATGTTCATTGTTGAGTCCGTAGCTCAGTAAGAAAGGGTAAAGTAGTTATAGCTAGTAAACGAGCGGAGAAAAAATAAGGAGACAAAAGTGCTGAGGTTACAGACTAAGATATCTGTTGATAACCTTGTTCTTCCATTTTTTGATTGTTCGAGGATGTCTTATCATTTGTGGAGCATCTACGGCGATCAGCTGACATAGGCAGATAGCAACGTCACGTTTAACAGGAGAAGCGAAGTCGTTAGTAGTGTGCCCAGAGGTTCTGCTTAAGGCAGAGACTTTTTATCAACTAAGATGGGGATTAGAACAGAAATATAGGGGTCAGGATAGTGTCCCGTTTTTCCGTGA
Source organism: Schistocerca nitens (assembly GCF_023898315.1). Classification (NCBI taxonomy): domain Eukaryota; kingdom Metazoa; phylum Arthropoda; class Insecta; order Orthoptera; family Acrididae; genus Schistocerca; species Schistocerca nitens. Next base: position 473,748,579 of record NC_064621.1, on the reverse strand, counting down.
GCAGTTGAACGTGGTTTCGAAAAGGCATAATGAAGCAGAACAATACTGTGTAGATTCAACTAGGAAATTGGTCGTACCTACTTATGAGTTAACTCAGAGCGAAGAGATAGGTGAAGTGTTGCTACAGGGAGCAGAGCAACATGTGCTTAATGCTGTCCTCCTTTGGGGCACATGAAGATCTCCATGTAGTGGTTAGATTAGTAATGTAATTTGAGTAATCTGATTTGTCTACTGGAGTGAGAGAGCAGAGAAATATGTTCAACCCGAATGTAATTTGTGGAAGTACAAGGCTTGTGCAGAGGCAATATTGCCAGTTACGTAATGGTAACACGGATGGCATACACTCCCAGCAATTTAATAGTAGTAGTGTAAGGGATGGCCTGGTTGGTAAGAAGTACTAGGTAACGTTAAGTGGGAACCCCAGAACTGCCATGGAAGTGCCCAGTATAGATTAACGAGGAAAACACGTGGCCGCGATCTCGGGGTAGCGTCCGTGGCCTACGGGTAGTGTCTTTGACTAGTAATCAAAACGTCCTCTATCTCAGGTTCAAAACCCGCTGCCGTATAGATTTTGATTAATAATCAGCATTGGCGGCCAAAGACTTCCGCCGTAAGAACTCACTTGTCAAAGATGGCGGAGGAGGTTCAGGGCACCCTCTTGTCCTTCGGGTGGGAAACTACCGCTAAAGGTGGAACGATCAGCAATGATCACGGCATGAGGATACAGAAGTCAATGGAAACCACTGTATTAAAGACACATAACGTGTATCCAAAGGATATGTGGCCTCTAATTGAAAAGAATGTCATGATGATCTTTCCATTGGCAAAAGACTCCAGAATAGAACCCCATTCGGAACTCCAGAAGAGGGCTGCCAAGGGGGAGGTGACCATGAGAAAAAGATTGAATAATCAACGAAAGGATAACGTTCTACAAGTCGGGGCGTGGAATGTCAAATGTTTGAATGTCGCAGGCAAACTACAAAATCTGAAAAGGGAAATGCAAGAGCTCAATCTAGATATAGTAGAGGTCAGTGAAGTGAAGTGGTAAGAAGAAAAGGATTAATGGTCAGATGAATATAGGGTAAAATCAACAGCAGCAGAAAATGGTAAATAGGAGTAGGATTCGTTACGAATGGGATGGTAGGGCAGAGAGTGTGTTATGTTGAAAAGTTCAGTGATAGGGTTATTCTTATCAGAACTGACAGCAAACCAACATCGACAACGATAGTTCAGGTATACATGCCGACGTCGCAAGCTGAAGATGAAGAGATAAAGTGTACGAGGATACTGAAAGGGTAACAAAATACGCAAAGAGAGATGAAAATCTAACAGTCATTGGGGACTGGAATTCAATTGTAAGGGAAGGAGTAGGAGATGGAATATGGGCTTGGGACAAGGAACGAGAGAGGATAAAGGCTAATTGAGTTCTGTAATAAATTTCAGCCAGTAATAGCGAATACCCTGTTGAAGAATCACAAGAGGAGGAGGTACACTTGGAAAAGGCAGGGTGATACAGGAAGATTTCAGTTAGATTACATCACGGTCAGGAGAGATTTCGAAATAATAAACTGGATTGTAAGTTGTCCCCAGGAGCAGATATACACTCAGATCATAATGTAGTAGTGATGGAGAGGTACACTGAAGTTTAAGAGATAAGTCAAGAAGAATCAGTCCGCAAAGAAGGGGACACACAAGTACTGAGGAATCACGAGGTACGCTTGAAGTTCTCTAAGGACATGGATACTGCAATAAGGAATAGCTCAGGAGGCAGTACAGTTTAAGACGAATAAACATCTCTAAAAGCGGCAATCACAGTAGCTGTAAAGGAAAGCATGGATGCAAAGAAGGTCACTGCAAAGAAACCATGGGTAACAAAAGAAGTACGTCAGCTGATGGAATAATGAAGAAAGTAAAAAATGTTCAGGGAAATTCAGAAAAGCAAATATACAAGTTGCTGAGGATTGAAGTAAATAGGAAGTGCAGTGCAGGCTAAGACGAAATACCTGCATGATAAACGTGAAGAAATCGTAATAGAAATGGTTGTCGGAGCACTGACTCAGCATATAGGAAAATCAAAACAACCTTTGGAGAATTTAAAAGCAAGGGCGGTAACATTAAGAGTGCAACGGGATTTTCCACTGTTAAATGCAGAGAAGGGAGCGGATGAGTGGAAGGAGTACATGGAAGGCCTCTATGAGGGGAGAGATTTGTCTAATATGATGGGGGAAGAAACATGAATCGATTTAGAAAAGATAGGAGATCCCGTATTAGAATCAGAATTTGAAAGAGCGTTGGAGGACTTATGATCAAATAAGGCAGATAGGATCGATAACATTCCATCAGAACTGTAAAATCATTGGTGTGTAGAAGTACGTGTACGTGACTAAATAATCAGCTTTCAAACACTATCTGACGGAGAATCAAGTAAAAGAAGTTAACACAGGACCACAAACTTACAGAAATTCTCCCTAATGAAAAAATGCCGTGCATAGCTTGCACAATTCAACATCAAAATCTGTATGAACATTCTTGGAAGCCTCTCACACTTACAGAGTGTAACTACGTAAGTCTGAGAGGCTTTCAAGAGTGTTCATACAGCATTTTTTCATTAGGGAGAATTTCTGTAAGTTTGTGCTCCTGTGTGAACTTCATTCGCAGTCACATAGTGTTTGAAAGTTGGTTATTAAGTTGATTATTTAGGCATGTACACATACATGTCCCCTCAGCAGATCTCAATATTGTTAAGCTTTTGTAGTCTGCTTTGGAGAGAAGAGTGCGTGACCGTTACCCACATCATCGTTACCCGGACTTGGCACTACTTAACAGGAACACTGGTATAAGATGCTCCTGGAAACCATACAAGACCTGTATTTATCCCTTCCCAGACGACTATCAGCTGTTTTTTGTGTTTCCATCTTTTCGTCCACTCCCCGTATAAACTATGTTTGATACCTTTAGACTTCAACAACATTAAATTGTGCAAGATGATACGTTAGTTAACGCGTGACAACATAACTCATAAAATAGTTTCCTCAGTCATACATGTCAATGTGTGTGCCTCTAGTGCCACGAACATCGTTTAATCGGTACTTAATTTCGCTCCATGCGTGTGCTGGGCACTGCACGGTGAGACGTTTAAATGCATTGCGCATGGCATCTTCAAGTCTTGTAGGTCTGTAACCTGGGGTAAGAGTGGTCTCGGCAGCCACTAAAGCGAACCATCTCTTCCTGTCCACCTACCTAGAAACTTTGAAATTTGCGTGTTAAACAGCACTTTCATGTAATTTGCGCTTTTGCTTTCTTTAAATTGCAAATTCGTTTTTGCATACAATTTGCAAAGGTATCTAACCACGATACAATGGGATGTTTTCTATTGATTGTAATCTGAAAATGGTCTAGTGTAGAAAACACTTAAATGCATAATGACATAATCCAAGAAAAATATTTACATAAAATTGTTGCAAATGCTGAAGCTCTTACCACCATATTCAGCACAATTTATCGCATGGGAACGTCAGTGTATGTATTACAAAGATTCCACACAGCAAAGCCCTATCCAAGAATCACGGGAGACATTCATGTTTGCAAACCTGGAAATTATACGTGTAAAGAACGGGAAATTTATTACTAATTCAAGCGAGAAACTATACAGGGCAGAAATATTTCAATATCTACTTCATAGATAATCACAGATTTGATGAAGAGCATATTGGCAATGGGTATCGCAAGCTTTCATCAATAATATGTGCTTCAATATGATGCATGATAATTAATTATATGAGGAAGTTTTCAGTACACATATTCCAACTGTGCAGTAAATCACCTGAGTGGCACTTCCTGCTTGCAAAGAGTAATCGATCTCTCAGTCTCTGAAATACTAAGTGGCTTAATACAGGTCCACGCTCACAATTCATCACGAAACTAACATCTGAAATGATAGTAATCAAATGTACAAAATCTAATACCATCCGATTGACATATCTTACACGTTGTATGTTAAACATCACTGCAAATAACAATAACGATAACGCCAAATCTATAACTACAAACATCAGCTCCAATTTGCTTACAACTCATCGCCATAGTTTCAAAAACACATGTCTACTGAAAGTGTTGTTAATAAAAGTTCTCTATTTAAACTAGACTGAACTGCATGTGACTGCTTTAGTCTGTAATAAAACTTGCATCTGACTGCGTATTTAACTGAACTGAACGTTATCTGACTGCATGAAAATATTTTTGTAAAATTAATACTCAAAATACACATCTGACTGCATGAAAGTTTAGTGGTAAAAAACAAATGAAAGTCACCAACCTGCATCTGACTGCGTCTGTGGACTTGGCTCGTGCACTCCTTCCCGTTTAGCCGATAATAAAACATATATTCAACTCAGCCGTATTGCAATGGCATAAAATTGTCATTCTAGATAACTTTACTCATTTTGGCCCTCTTTGTTACTTAATAAAAATTCTGTCCTGATCTGAATAACTTGCCAACTGTGCAATGGCATATAGATTATTTTACTCTGATAAATGAAATTATTAGCTTTACTCATGGGAACTTTACTTTAATGTACCTTTTGGTTCAATGCAAGCACAGGATGCGGAGAACGACATAAGGTGTGAGATGAAACTCTAATTTTATCTAAAAAATATTTATTGTTCGAACTTTTAAGGCACATGTGAAAAACTAAAAAAACTTCTATAGCATGGATTTACGAGAAAGTTTCACAAAACGCTTATTGCATGAACAATGGGATTTCTATCTAGCTTTTAGACATTATTTAACCAAAGAAAACCTATTTTATTAATTATTCTTTCTAGTTTCCCCAGCTATGTGCCGAGTTTCGCTCAATATATAGCTTATTATGTGCTTAGCGCCAATTCTTACTTTGATGCTGTCACGACCCGGCTGCCTCCCGCAGGCATCTAGCTCCGACTCGAAACACGTCTGCTGTCTCTGCGCATCTCCTCACCACTACTCCAAATTTTACCGCGTGCATCTAGCTCTGTTAGCTGTCAAAGATCTTACTACTCGAAGATGTACTACTCGTCCAACCTTGGGTTGGGAACTATCGACATTTTTCACTGGCTCTATCCTGATCGAATCTCAGCACATACCTTTCACTACCATATTCGAACTTCGTTGACCTTATGCGTGATTGGACGAACCAAATTGAACTCAACAAAGGTGAAAAGGTGTTTCACAAAGCTTGCATGACCTATCGATAGCCAAGTGTTGTTTAACATGCAAATTTCAAAGTTTCCGGGTAGGTGGACAGGAAGAGATGGTTCGATTTAGTGGCCGCCATGATCACCCTCATCCCAGGTTACAGACCTACAAGACTTGAAGACGGCCATGCGCAATGCATTTAAATTTCTCGCCGTTCAGGACCTACCACATTGCGATATTTGAATCCATAGCATGCTTCGCCGCAAGTGCTTGGGCTCACAACCTGAACATACAGACTAACACGACAACTGCAAGACGAGATCAACGTAGTGTTCTCCTGAGAATGAGCGGAGCCTTCAACACTACGTCACTACAGGCACTTTGCGTAGTGGTGGGGACCTGACCTATAGACAAAACAACACGTCATAGAGCTGCACTTTACTGGATTAAGAGGGACAGTCTCGATAAAGTGACCGAAATTACGGGAACCAACATTATGAACAAAACACAAATGAAACAATGGCGGATTCTAACGTGGCAGAGAGGGTGGGATGCATCCGACAAGGGTCGCCGAGTACATTCCTTCTTTCCTAATGTACACGAAAGACTATAACTGAAAGATGTCGACCCAAGCCGGGGGATGGTCCATTTCCTGACAGGCCACAGGCCGTATCCGCTACATTTAAACCGTATGGGACTAAGTAACTATAAAGTATGCGTATGTGGAGAAATTGGGACATCAGAACATGTTACACTGCTGTGCAACACGCTAGCACAACTGAGAGCTATGCAGAACGATAATGACATGGCCAGAATAATACGTAATTCCGAAGACTGGAATACAATAAACAGCGTAGCCGATATTGTATCGAACACTCTGCACGAAGAATACAACCGCCAAATCCAATATGGAAGGATGCATAGACAAGCACAAACAACACAACAAACCACATGGGAGGACACAAACACGACCACAGATTCGGAAACCGAGGAAAGAACACTAAGTGAACATGAATCAGACGGGATCATCATGTAAGGGACCAAAACCAATAACGCATGACACTTCATGCCACAACACAATCACAAACAACACGATAATCATAAAACAAATAACGGCACCACACACTAAGACTGTAATAATAAGGTAATGTCGCTTGGGAGGAGAAGGCTCGAAGAACTTTTATTCCGAGGCTTCTCCTCCCCAATGACATACTGCATAGTGTTTAAAGTATACTGCACACAAGCAGTAATGTATTGCTCGTCTTACTGTGTGCAGACAAGTATATTCTCTTCTCTATTCAAAGCTACAATCAATGAATTTTATATATATATATATATATATATATATATATATATATATATATATATACTCCTGGAAATTGAAATAAGAACACCGTGAATTCATTGTCCCAGGAAGGGGAAACTTTATTGACACATTCCTGGGGTCAGATACATCACATGATCACACTGACAGAACCACAGGCACATAGACACAGGCAACAGAGCATGCACAATGTCGGCACTAGTACAGTGTATATCCACCTTTCGCAGCAATGCAGGCTGCTATTCTCCCATGGAGACGATCGTAGAGATGCTGGATGTAGTCCTGTGGAACGGCTTGCCATGCCATTTCCACCTGGCGCCTCAGTTGGATCAGCGTTCGTGCTGGACGTGCAGACCGCGTGAGACGACGCTTCATCCAGTCCCAAACATGCTCAATGGGGGACAGATCCGGAGATCTTGCTGGCCAGGGTAGTTGACTTACACCTTCTAGAGCACGTTGGGTGGCACGGGATACATGCGGACGTGCATTGTCCTGTTGGAACAGCAAGTTCCCTTGCCGGTCTAGGAATGGTAGAACGATGGGTTCGATGACGGTTTGGATGTACCGTGCACTATTCAGTGTCCCCTCGACGATCACCAGTGGTGTACGGCCAGTGTAGGAGATCGCTCCCCACACCATGATGCCGGGTGTTGGCCCTGTGTGCCTCGGTCGTATGCAGTCCTGATTGTGGCGCTCACCTGCACGGCGCCAAACACGCATACGACCATCATTGGCACCAAGGCAGAAGCGACTCTCATCGCTGAAGACGACACGTCTCCATTCGTCCCTCCATTCACGCCTGTCGCGACACCACTGGAGGCGGGCTGCACGATGTTGGGGCGTGAGCGGAAGACGGCCTAACGGTGTGCGGGACCGTAGCCCAGCTTCATGGAGACGGTTGAGAATGGTCCTCGCCGATACCCCAGGAGCAACAGTGTCCCTAATTTGCTGGGAAGTGGCGGTGCGGTCCCCTACGGCACTGCGTAGGATCCTACGGTCTTGGCGTGCATCCGTGCGTCGCTGCGGTCCGGTCCCAGGTCGACGGGCACGTGCACCTTCCGCCGACCACTGGCGACAACATCGATGTACTGTGGAGACCTCACGCCCCACGTGTTGAGCAATTCGGCGGTACGTCCACCCGGCCTCCCGCATGCCCACTATACGCCCTCGCTCGAAGTCCGTCAACTGCACATACGGTTCACGTCCACGCTGTCGCGGCATGCTACCAGTGTTAAAGACTGCGATGGAGCTCCGTATGCCACGGCAAACTGGCTGACACTGACGGCGGCGGTGCACAAATGCTGCGCAGCTAGCGCCATTCGACGGCCAACACCGCGGTTCCTGGTGTGTCCGCTGTGCCGTGCGTGTGATCATTGCTTGTACAGCCCTCTCGCAGTGTCCGGAGCAAGTAGGGTGTTTCTGACACACCGGTGTCAATGTGTTCTTTTTCCATTTCCAGGAGTATATATATATATATATATATATATATATATATATATATATATATATATGAGAGAATGAGAATAGCTCGAGCCGGCCGCTGTGGCCGAGCAGTTCTAGGCGCTTGAGTCCGGAACCGCGTAAGTGCTACGGTCGCGGGTTCGAATCCTGCCTCGGGCATGGCTGTCTGTGATGACCTTAAGTTAGTTAGGTTTACATAGGTCTAAGTCTAGGGGACTGATGACCTCAGATGTTAAGTCCCATAGTGCTTAGAGCCATTTGAATCATTTTTTGAACTTTTCTGACCGTGAATGATACTTACAGCGTATTTAGAATATTACACAGGAGCCGTTAGCGGCCAAATGCAATTGCGCAACCTACAGGTTTGTTAACGTCTGCATTTATGTGTTCCTCGCAGTATTTCCACAGTTTTCTCTTACCACTACAGATATCATGTACAGTCCTACTTCAGCAGTTGTGATACGAACAAAAGTTTTTACATGCAGTATCGCCAAATACGCACTTTTTTGTCATTCATATTTTCCAGTTATTTCCTATTTTCTCGCTTCAGACCTCGTAACTATTTATTTGCAGATCACTGCAACATTCTCTGTTTGCCGGATCCGGTCCGCAGCTGCCGGCGTGATTGGAGGGATCGCAGCTGCGCCGTGACGCGGCAACACTCCCGGCGGCACTGTTGTGCCGGTTGCCGGCTACGGCCTCGCCAGGCGCAGAAGGGACGCATCGCATCGTATCGCATCGCCATTTACAGCGGCAGGCGCGATACATAATGCAGGGCCCGCGCGCGAGCGGGGGTGGGAAGGTTGGGGGGGCGGCAGGCGCGTGACGGAGCGGGGGAGGCGCGAGAGGCGGCCCGGGCCCAGCTGCAGCGTCGGCGGCGGGGGCGGGGGCGCGGAGGCTTTCCTCCGCTCTCCTCCCTCTGTCCGCGGGCGGCAAACAGTTCCGGGAGGCCTACGGCGGATCCAGCTGGGGCTTACCGAGCTACGTGTGCCGAACGACCCGATAACTACATAACGCCCACTCGTCGTATGTTTGTATTTGGAGCTGGTCCTCTTCTCGAGAGGGTGTGCTATCGTATGTTAAAAGCGGACTTGCCGGTTTCGTACGCGTACACATTCAACTGTACTCATTCTGTCATTGCAGCATACTATTTCGGAGTGAACTTATGTTCCACTTAAGAGGACACAGTCGCCAAGAGACTTAAAAAATCGAAACATTTTTATCATGTTTAATTCCGGAATAATTCGGCTACAAAATGCCATTCATTTCATTCAAATTTCATAATTATGTCTGGCGTCATTAATTTTATTCTCATTTTTCAAGGTTTTTAAGTAGCACTCCCACTTTTGTTTTGAACTGCTGAAGTTTGTTGTGTTCTGCAGAAGCAAAAGAAAAGGTTCACTTGAATGATTCAAAATCGAACCCGAGCTTTTGACGTCAATTGGCAGAAAGATGGACATTCATACCCCAACGCCATTGTGTCATCCACTTCTTTCGAATCTGCCAATGTTCTGGACATTGAAATAATTACGAAATTCTATGACATTTGTAGTGAAAATTCCACTCTGCAACGTATGTGCAAAGAGGACAAGAGGACTATAATGTATCTAGTGGAGGCAAGGAAGTCGTTGGTGTTCTTAATATTTTCAGGTCTTGGCCCTCAAGAGGTGACCTGTATACAGACTTTCTTCGGGATGAGAGCGGTAAGGCTGATCATAAAGTGGTAGAAGAGAAACTATATGGCCCAACAGTCAAAATCAATAAACAGGTGTGTGTAGGACGTGTACACAAAAGAAAAGAATCACGAATTCTGAAGATATGTAACGCTAGAACGATGGTAAAGATGACCTGACAAAGGCTGAAGTACACAGGCTCCAGAATTATTGTGGTATGGTCAATTAGAAATAATTGCAAAAAATGCAGAAGCAATTAGATTAGCTTTCTGGGCTATATTCTTTCATAAAGTATCAACGGTTGAGGAACGACCACTTTATTTTTCCCCACGGGACAACTAAAGCTAGTGAAAATTCAACAACACAGCTAAAGCTTTCAATTATAAGTATAAACATTCAATTCTAGAAACTGTCCTACTTGCTGTCAAACCTTAGTCAACAAGAGCTGTTGATATTCAGAACTCTGTTATTTGGACAAGGCTGTCAAACACCAAAAAGTAAACACTTACATTTTGATGTTCATGACGAAACGATGTGTATCGATGGTGTGTCGAAGAAAGCTGTTGTGTTATGGCTTTTGGGAACAAAGCATGGTATCAATACTGGAAGGGGAATGCATCCCATGCGCTGTGCTGAAATTTCTATAGAAAATACTACCAAGGAGGCTACGATAACCAGAAGATCAACGAAAAGAAGAAAAGAAAATGAAAAGGATGAGGCTCAGCCACAGTACAGTCCTGGAATGTTCTAAAAGTATGTCTGTGTGGTAGTGTACATTAGTTTCTTGTATGTAAAACTTGAACATAGTTGTTTTCAAAACTATCTTTTTTTAGATATTCTGGTACACTTTCCTCAGAAACTAACTCTAATAAAGACATTAAACTGGCAGTATCTCTTACGAATAAAACAATAATTAATCATATAAAAGAAGGGATCTGTAGTGACATTATGGACAAATTTACACGCTCGAAGTTGTTTATGCAAAGACCAATTTTTATGTGATTCGGGGATGTTGTTTCATCTGGATTCTGTATAAGTTTCTGGTCTTTATCACTTTCTTCAGAAAGTGTACCTAATGTATGCTTATTTTGAAACTGATTCCTTATGGCTGTTCCTTCGTGACTCTGCCCCTTAGGTTACAAACTTTCATTATCACTTTACCTAAAATCGGCAGAAGGAGACCGCATTCTACCACAGTGTAAGACAATGGCGATCATCTCTGCGTATTAACATAGCGAAGGAAGTTTTGCTATTATCGAGAGAGTGTTTCGGGCTTCCTCCTTAGTTACAGAGTCGATGAACCACAGCTATGAAATGAACTGACGTATATCCATCAGAAAGTATTATGGACAGGCAATGGAGTGATATAAGACCATAGTAATTTAGCTGGAACGAAATACACAGCCTAAATAAATTATCTGTGGCAATTATCATCCGCATTGACTATCGTCACTTGTACTAGAATAGCCTTTAATTTTTTGTGTTTCATTGTGGCACTGTTTCCGCTGGGCATCCATTATCAAGTGAATGGTTCAGTCCGTCAAATTTATTTACAGGGGGTGGACAAAATAAGGAAACACCAGAAAAACAACAAATTACTACACCTAATAGGGTGTAGGAGAATCGTTAGCACTCAAAAGTGCTTCCAGTGGACGGAATCCATAAATACAAATACTGTGTGGTTTACACGGGAAAGGCGTACCATTCTTCCTGCAGAATAGAGGCTGGCTCAGGTAAATATGATGTAGGGTGTACAGCAATAACGCACCTTCTCTCCAAAGTAGACCACAAAGGCTCAATAATAAACAGATCTGTTGACTGTGGTGGCCAGAGGAGAAGCGACAATTCAATCTGATATTTACAAGACCAGTCCTGGACAATGGGAGCTGTGTGAACGGAGCTCTGTCACCTTGGAACACAGCATCTCCAAGGGGGACAAACATAGTGCGTTGAGATGGATCTGATCAGCAAAATCAGGGTAACCTGGGGCCCACGGAATACCACGATATTGGCGGCCAAACCGTCACCGAACCCCCAGCTTGTGTCACGCTCAGGACATATAATCGGCCAGAAGTTGAGAACGGTGTGAAACAAGATTCTACCAACCAAATAACTTTGTGATATATCTCCATAGTCCAGATTTGATTGCCTCGGTACCACGTTTTCCTGTTACGGTCGTTAGCATCACTGATGAGTGATTTTGGAATTTCAGCTCTGACGAGATTACGGAGCTCCCTTCGTGTCGTTTTAGTGCTGACAGTGTTCTCGAGTGCGACTTTCAGTGACTTTTGAAACTGACTTCCTCTTATTTTTTTGTTACAATCCCCTTCAGTGACCGCCCGTCACGCTCAATCGACAAACACTTTCGTCCGAGTTGTTGTCTTAGCTGACGATATTTTTCCGCTTTCCCTCTATGCGGTAAACCACTATCTTCGATACGATGTCTCTTGAAACACGAAAAACATCGGATACCTTGGTTACCTATTCACCTGCCTTAGAAGCATCAACAATATAACCGATTCAAAAGCACTCAGTTTCGACATAATTTACTCACAATTAGATAGAACATTGGCCACGACCGTTACTTGCAACGCTTTGAGGACATTTCACAGAATCCATTTGTGGTTAAATATAACAGTGCATTCTGCAAGTTTGGTCAGTGGCCTCATTCGTGTTAAAGCCTCCTTTTCCCGTGGTGTTCCCGTATTTTTATTCATCCCTTTTGTTTGGTTTACAGTCAGAACTGTCAGACTGTTAAAATATAGCAAAGAGATCAAATGCGATAGTACGAGCTAGACATTTGTTATACCATCCAAGTAGCTTTAGTTCTTAGTTTTGGTTACTCGACAAAACCTGTTCAATAGTGAGAAAGACAAAATAAAACTATATTCTACTCTAAGTGCCAATGTGGGGCCTTATTGTGATTCAAAAAATCATGAAACAGCGCCAGTTCGAATACAAGCAACAATATGTCTTGAGGAAAACAATGTGTAGAAGATGATAACCTTACAAGTTTAACTGGCATCAACAGTGCTGAGAAAGTGACCAAAAATAATTAGTGTCAAAGTGAAACTCATAATCGAGCAATGGCTTCGTTAATGTCCTAACGCCATTATAGCGTGCGAAAGCACAGACTAAGCAATTATAACAGGTGGATGTCAAGCAAAATGACAAAAACATATTGTTGAAAATGGAACGAGAGAGACGGGACGATAAATTCACTAAACTCCTATTCACAAAGGCGACACACACACAACGAGGATCATACACTCAATTAAGCTTAGTTCGAAACCGCTTTCAATTTACGTATAGTGTTTCTCGGCTGGGGGATCAGCGTGCTGTCTGTTCTTTCGAAGGAACAGACACCATGCATTCAAATAAAAAATACATCGTCCACGATACAAGGACATTGTTACTCGCACACAGAATTATTCCGAAAGCTTTGTCTGTTTAACAGTATAGTTTACTCCCAAAAGTAGTGATAAACCTAGATACTTTCACGAATGCAGAATGCCCTAGAGAATGCCCCGGAGAAAGTAACTTAGCGGAACGAAAAAAAAATGAGTCTGTATTCTGAATTTGTGTGTACACCTGTGCACTTTGCGCCCTATCGCCGTGCGGCTATAGTTTGACCCACACGGAAACAGAGGTGCCCAGAGTGAACACAGGTGTGCCTGGAATCAAGCGCAAGCTCATGTTGAGGAAGAGGAACGCAATCTAGATGCGTGCCTCTACTTGCGTGTGGGGCAAGAACAGTCGCACGGCGACTTGGCTTAAGTCGCACAGATGTAATACGTTTATATTGCACTACAAGTGGTTAGTTGTGTCAATAGCTTACACTGAACGTGTGCTAGCTTCCTGCTTATACCGTCCAGTTGCGTATTGCGGATGTCTCCTCATTTGTGAAACACAGATTTGGTAAACAGTACCGTAAGACAATCGTCAGAGTGGATCCTCAGATTCTGGCACTCCTTTGTACGTAATGTCGTAATAGTGAGTGAGATTATGTTTCACAATGTCTTACAAACTGCGCTCATCAAAGAAGCACGCATCGACTGTGCTTCATCAGCACATGAAGCCTAATGCATGCAGAGGAATTAACTATCACCAATATTGCTTAATGACAACTCAACAGATGATTGTCTGTGCATCAGAGTGCATGTGAGTCGTGTGGTTTGCTCATGTAAATAACAAGAAGGTGCCTAAGCAAAGTGGTACACTGAAGTGGTTGAATACAAAGAATTATAAGGTTCGGCGTACAATGAAACTACAAACACTCTGCGATATTTCAGCCTAAAACTGCAATATTTAAATTTACAAGCAGAAGAAATATCATCTGCGCTACTCTTCATTCTTACTGAGTGGAAAGCTAGTCCTTTACTTCAGGAGAAGATAACATCTTTGAGTTTACTGTATCACGAAGTGGAATAAATTACATTGAGGCGATAAAAGTCATGGGATAGCGAAAAGAACATGTGGCAGATGACGGTAGTATTGCGTAAACAGGACAGTGGAGCTGTCATTTGTACTCAGGTAATTCATGAGAAACGGCTTCCGACGTGATTATGGGCGCACAACGAAAATTAACAAACTTGCGGAATGGTAAGTGTAGCTGGACGAATGGGACATTCCATTTCAGAAATTGTTAGGGAATACAATATTCCGCGATGCACAGTATCAAACGTGGGCGAGAATACCATATTTCAGGCATTATCTTAACAACGAACAACGAGGTGGCCGACGGCCTTCACTTAACGATCGAGGGCAGCGGCCTTTGCGTAGACTGTCAGTGCTAATAGACAAGTAACACTGCGTGTAATAACCGCAAAGACCAGTGAGGAATGTACGATGAAGGTATCCGTCAGGATAGTGAGGTGAAATGTGGCGTTAATGGCCTGTGGTCGTAGGTGGCCGGCGCGAATCTCTCTGCTAACAGCGCGACATCGCCTGCGCACCTCTCTTTGGCTTTCGACCATACAGGTAGGACCCCAGACGACGTGAAACCCTGGCCTGGTCATATGCGTCCAGATTTCAGTTGGTAAGAGCTGATGGTAGGGTTCGTGTGTTGCGCAGACTCCACGAAGCAATGGATCCAAATTGTCAAGGTGGTGGTGGCTACATGATGGTGTGGGCTGTCACTACATGGAATGACTCAATCTAGAGATGGTTATGTTCGATAACTTGGAGAACATTTGCAACCAATCATGGACGTCATGTTCCCAAAGAACGATGTCACGTCACCGGGCCGCTATTGTTCGCGATTTGTTTGAAGAATACAGGGTGATTCAAAAAGAATACCACAACTTTAAAAATGTGTATTTAATGAAAGAAACATAATATAACCTTCTGTTATACATCATTACAAAGAGTATTTAAAAAGGTTTTTTTTCACTCAAAAACAAGTTCAGAGATGTTCAATATGGCCCCCTCCAGACACTCGAGCAATATCAACCCGATACTCCAACTCGTTCCACACTCTCTGTAGCATATCAGGCGTAACAGTTTGGATAGCTGCTGTTATTTCTCGTTTCAAATCATCAATGGTGGCTGGGAGAGGTGGCCGAAACACCATATCCTTAACATACCCCCATAAGAAAAAATCGCAGGGGGTAAGATCAGGACTTCTTGGAGGCCAGTGACGAAGTGCTCTGTCACGGGCTGCCTGGCGGCCGATCCATCGCCTCGGGTAGTTGACGTTCAGGTGCCAATGTGGTGGCGCTCCATCCTTCTCTCTGCCGGCCGCTGGTGGCCGAGCGGTTCTGGCGCTACAGTCTGGAACCGCGCGACCGCTACGGTCGCAGGTTCGAATCCTGCCTCGGGCATGGATATGTGTGTTGTCCTTAGGTTAGTTTTTAAGTAGTTCTAAGTTCTAGGGGACTTATGACCTCAGCAGTTGAGTCCCATAGTGCTCAGAGCCATTCGAACCATCCTTCTCTAACATCTCCAGATACTGTAGTCCAGTTACAGTAGCACCTTCGAAGAAAAAGGGACCAAAAACTTTATTGGCTGAAATGGCACAGAAAACGTTCACCTTAGGCGAGTCACGTTCATACTGAGTTGTTTCCCGCGGATTCTCAGTGCCCCATATACAGACATTGTGACAGTTGACTTTCCCGTTAGTGTGGAAAGCAGCTTCATCACTAAACACAATCTTTGAAACGAAAGATTCATCTGTTTCCATTTGAGCAATGATAAAATCACAGAAATCGATTCTTTTAATCTTATCAGCTGCAGACAGTGCTTGAACCAGTTTCAGACCATAAGGTTTCATAACTAACCTTTTTCGTAGGACTCTCCATATAGTTGATTGTGGAATTTGCAGCTCTCTGCTAGCTCTGCGAGTCGATTTTCCTGGGCTGCGAACAAATGCTTGCTGGATGCGTGCTACATTTTCATCACTCGTTCTCGGCCGTCCAGAACTTTTCCCTTTGCACAAACACCCATTCTCTGTAAACTGTTCATACCAACGTTTAATACACCACCTATCAGGAGGTTTAACACTATACTTCGTTCGAAATGCACGCTGAACAACTGTCGTCGATTCACTTCTGCTGTACTCAATAACACAAATAGCTTTCTGTTGAGCGGTCGCCATCTTAGCATGAACTGACGCTGACGCCTAGTCAACAGCGCCTCAAGCGAACAAATGTACAACTAAATGAAACTTTATAGCTCCCTTAATTCGCCGACAGATAGTGCTTAGCTCTGCCTTTTGTCGTTGCAGAGTTTTAAATTCCTAAAGTTGTGGTATTCTTTTTGAATCACCCTGTACTCTGCACAGTTCAAGCGAATGATTTGGGCATCCAGATCGCCCCACATAAATCCATCTAAGATTAATGGGACACATTCGAGAGGTTAGTTCATGCACAAATTCCTGCACCAGCAACTCTTCCGCCATTACGGACGGTTATAGAGGCAGCATGACTCAGCATTTCTGCAGGGACTTCAAACAACTTGTTGATTCCGTGCCATGTCCAACTGTTGCACTAGGCCGAGCAAAAGGAGGTTCGACACGATATTGGGAGATATCCTGTGACTTTTGTCAACTTACTGTAATGTACTATGATATAACCAGCTCGCAGTCAATGACTCCACTGTGCGCAAGCACACGAACCGATACCTACTCGTGGAATGATCTTCACCAACAAGTGCAAAATTAACCTCACCACGAAAACTAATCTTTATCACAATAAATAAATTGTAATGGTCTCACACGATATTTTATGAATTTCGGTATCTGCACGTAAACAGGGCTTCCGTTAGACAGAGGCAGTCTACACTCCTTCACAGAACAGCATCGGAACAGCGAAACTAGAATAATGACGAATACTCTTCAGACGAAAAAAGCACATGGGCAGCCATTCGCGGATAACTTCCATTGGTCAGAAGTAAAAACGGTTCCAAATATAACATTGTAACAGTAACCAAGCTAAGAGGTTGCTACATACCTTGTATGGATTAGTGGGAACTAATTATAGCAGAGTCACATAGAGTACTGCGATGATAAATACCGCGATCTATTAGAAAGAAAATATAATGGGAGGAAATTGAACGGCCGAATAAACAGACACCTTTCAATATCCCAAATGTAATAATTGCCAGAAATAGGCGACGTTCCAAGACATTCAGTGATACCTCTCTCGATCCTGTTTCGGCACGGAACTGAAAGTCTCAGGATGTGTAACATAATACAGGGTATTAGGCATATAGGTACAGATATTGTGATAATTGGTACCTCATTAAGTACCCAGTTCAGTGTGTTAGTTGTTTACTCTCTGTCCCTAACGGACTTTCCGCAAGCACGCTGTATAATTTACTACCTGATGTTTTCTGCAGGGTCGTAGCTGCACCACAATATGGGCTACACCTATCAGTGTAGACTGCCTATTTTCCATCGATTCGTCCACAGTTCAGTCCCTGAACTGCTGCAGTGGGTAAAATAAGTAATAGTGGCTTGTTCTTGCCATAAATACTTGGAGATAGTAAAGAAACTAAACATATACTACTATAAGATCCTATCCAAGGCACTACAAAACAGGATTGAAAATCAAGTAGAGAAAGAACTGGGTGAATATCAGGCTGGGTTTAGAAAAGGAAGATCATGCAGTGAACAGATTTTCAGTCTACTCTCCATAATACAACTTCGCGCACGCACATCGAAAAATCTAGTAATTACATTCATAGACTTCAAAAAAGCATATGATTCTATTGATAGACCAACCCTGATTAACACATTAGAAGAATTTTGGATTGATGATAAAAGCAGAAGTCTAATCCAGGAAACCCTTACGGGAACAAAATCGCAAGTGAAGTTTTTGGGTAGATTGTCACAACCGTTTGTAATTGGAACAGGTGTTAGACAAGGGGATGGGCTCTCCCCACTGTTGTTTAACATTGTCCTTGAAAAAGTGGTCAGGGAATGAAGATGGCAGAAGCTGGAGTGAAAAATGGGATAACGTTAGGAAGAAATAAAACAAAAATTGAATGTCTGGCATTTGCTGATGACATGGCAATATTGGCAGATGACATCGAAACAGCAAAGATTCAGATAGAAATGCTGCATGAGATCGCTGAGAAGACAGGTCTACAAATATCGTATGAAAAGACAGAACTGATGATACAGGACAAAACAGACCCAACACAGACATTGCAAACTAAATATGGAATAATTAAGAGAGTTCATAAATTTAAGTATCTAGGGGAATGGATTACACCGACAGGGTTACCAAATGTTTCACTACAGGAAAGAGCAATAAAGATGGAAACGGCGTACCAGCTATGCCGAAATGTATACAATAAAAAGTCGATCTCCATCAATGCCAAGCTCAGGCACTACAATGCGGTAATAAAACCAGGAAGTTTGTATGCGATTGAATGCATCCCACTGAACAGAAAACGTCTGTTGGAGAAATTGGAAATAAAAGAGAGAAAAATACTGAGAAAGATCTTAGGACCTAAAAAGGATGGACAAGATTATAAATTGCGATCCAATAAAGAGTTATACGAGAAAATTGAAAAACTGACAACATCCTTTAAAAAGAGAAGACTGAGTTTCTATGGGCATGTCAAAAGAATGGCACCAGAAAGAACGGCAAAGAAAATCCTGGAATACATGGAAAGCAGAAAGACACAAATTAACTGGCTGAAAGAAGTAAAAGAAGACATTGCAGAAATGAACATTATACCAGAGACAGTTTACAACAGAATGGAATATAGGAATGCCATCAACAAAATACAGGGATTCAAAGACCGAACGCAATCAAAGAAGACGGGAACAACCTGGTCGCAAGAACGTAAAGAAGCCCACTCAGAAAAAATGAAGAAGTACTGGGAAGAACGCAAGAAAAAGCACAAGAAATGACTGATGCTTAGCGTAGTCCAAAGTTGACTGTAACGAATAATAATAATAATAATAATAATACTCATAAGAGCTATAACTGTTACTCCAGAAATTAAGCAAATACTGATGTAATGTCGTTCAGTACACAGTCCTCTGTCATCAGTAGATATATATCTGCACTTACGACCCTAACATCGTGTACGGGTTACAATATCAAAAACACCACATATTGTAGAGCTGGTACCGGGCGATCACGTGACGCGTCACTGCAGACGTAAAGATGGCAGTGATACTATGTGAAGGTGACAGTCGGTTGTATGGAATCAATGCAGACGTGGAGACGTGACAGAACGGCAGAGGGAAGCTACCACGTTTAGACGCTGAATGAAGTTGACTGATGTATTGGTGTACCAGCGAGGATTGTCAAGGTGTCTACATGGAAATGGTGCACCACTGGCAACCGTTTGACACGGCTGAACTGGGTCGGAGATAAGTGTGTCGCTTAAACAATAACAATCCCCCAGGAGTTCCTGCTGTCAGTGAATGAAGTATCATGTTAACCACTTTCCGAGCGTACATTACGAAAGAAAATGTGTTCACTGGGCATTTGTGGTCAGGTGCCTCGCTAAAAGCCCTTGTTCATACCTGTATTGGCACATACAGCTGCGCATCTTCGATGGAAAAACAGCTCAGAAATTGGGCAGCAGCTGAGTGATGATCTGCAGGACGATCCGACGAAGCGTGACTTTTCCCCTTTTCAAAAGATGGAATCAGTCGAGTGCGCCGCGGGCTTAGTGAGGAATTTAATCAGCCACCTGTGGAGTTTGTAGTTCAGGCTGGAAATGATTTGTGGTGCTTTTTGTACCATGATTTGGGCCCACCAATTCAGGTCACCGTTATCAAGGACCAGGATGTCTATTTCCACATTCTCGGTGACTTGTGCTATCCTCTCGTTTACATCTTCTTGAAGATTATGCGGTGGGTTCTCTCGACTGAGCATCTCACAAGGTACCAGGCATTCTTTCCTGAACTGACGAATACTTACGCACCTAACGCACCATCACTGGCCTACCAAATCATCGCATCTTAATCCCTTGAGAACGCCTGGTACTACTTGTAATTGCAGATGAGGTGATAAAATCATCAATGACTGTCTCCGGTTGGGTCTGTAGTAGCCTAAGAAATTTGTGGGCCGTCTGCCTCTGTGAATTGAGACTATTACTGAATCTAGAGGTAGTGTCACAAGCATTAGCGTTTTCTCCGATGTTCTTATTACTGTGATAATTACTTAGGTACGTAGTGCCTTACGATAGCCTCCGTCAAAAGTGTACCGCTAAAACATTCTCGTACTTCAGTGTTCTATATTTCTAGTCAGTACGCACATTTATTTCCAGCCTAAGTATTTCGCTGGTATTTTTCCTCGGTCATCCACCTTCTCTCATACTACACCAACCTTTTCCGTGTGCCTACTACGGCCAATGTCAATGATCCATTGTACGTTGGGTTCCACAGGCGATATGCATTCATTGATTAGAAGGTTATAAAGTGATCTTACCCAGGCTGCCAACGTTCCTCCAATTAAAAATGTTACCATACACTGTAATTATGTATCAAAAGAAACCTAAAGACACTTACATTGGTGGACATCTAGACGGCAAATTGAAAGCATGTTGATGCGCATAAGAACTTCACAATGTCTCAAACGCCGAAAGGTGTCACTAGTGGATAGTAATAAATTTCTAATTTTTACAGAACTTCACATCCACCGTCGACTCATGGCTTTCATCTTCATTCATGCTTAAATATTTTATCCCTGTCCGCTCAAAAATATTCCAGGCCTATATTTCCCTCTGGTGACAAGGTGTTCACGAAAGCCTCAACACAAACGACACTATTTTCTACCAGTTGTTACGTTGTAGCTTTCGTCTTAAACTGTTCATTGTGAATTTATTGCAGATGCCCTTCGATAAAAGTCATTCTATTGTGCAACATCATATATTGTGTGGTAGCCTATGATTGGAACAGAATGACCTTTTGATGCTTCAATTCAGTAGTGAGAATGGAGTAATTAATTGTAAACTATATGGGTAGTAGGGGATGTGTGGGTGGACTGGGCATTTTTTTGGGTTAGAGGGTCTCGGGGAAACACATAAAGGGCTTTAGTCTCAAAGGGGGCTCTAGTCTCAAAGGGTGCTGGTCGAACACAAGAACAACGTAAATAGAGGAACCATCGGTCTAACAGTTGAAAACTGTATTACCTGTGTTGAGAAAGAATCGGGGCTCCAAGCGCTAATAGAAAGCACTGATGCACAAATTATAAACACTGAAAGCTCAATGAAGCAGGAAATATGTTCAGCCGTAATTTTTGCGAAAAATCTAACAGTGTTCCGGAAGTATTTGCTAAACACAGTTGCCGGTGGCGTGTTTGTTGCTGTTGGAAGTAGATTATCTTGACGCAGAGTTGCAGTAGGTAATTCCTGTGACCTAATATGGGCAGAGGTCATTCTTGCCAAACGGAATAAAATAGTAATTGCATCCTTTTACCGGCCTCCCAATTCAGATGATACAGTTGCTGAAAGGTCAAAGAAAACTTGAGTTCAATTTCAAACATGAACCGACTTATATAATGTTAGTTGGTGGTGATTTAAATTTACCCTCGATATGTTTAAATCAGGAGGTACGCATAAAACAAATGAAATTATTTCGAGCAGTTAGTTCATGAGCCCAAGCGAATAGTAAGCGGTTGTGAAATTACACTTGACCTCTTAGCAGCAAATAATCCTCAGCTAATAACAAGCATAAAAAAGGATACCGGGATAAGTGAACACAGGGTTGTCGTGGCGAGACTGAATATTGTAACCCCCAAATCCTCCAAAAATAAGCAAAAAATATACTTATTCAGAAAATCAGAAAAAATTAACTTTACGCTTTCCTGAGAGACAATCTCCACTCGCTCCAGGTTAACAATGTAAGTGCAGACCGGATGTGGCTTGAGTTCAAAGAAATACAATCGGTAGCAATTGAGAGATTTATTCCAAATAAACTAACAATCGACGGAGCTGAACCTCCTTGGTACACAAAACGGGTCAAAACACTGTTGCAGAAACAACGAGAAAAAATACCAAATTCAAACGGACGCAAAATCTCCAAGATTGGAAATTTTTTACAGAAGCTTGAAATTTAGCGCGGACTTCAATGCGAGATGCTTACAACAGTTTCCACAAACACACTGTCTCGCTACCTGGTAGAAAATCCAAAGAGAATCTGGTCGTATGTGAAGAATGTTAGCGGCAAGAAACAATCAATGCCTTCTCTGCGCGATAGCAATGGATTTACTATAGACGACAGTGCTGCCAAAGCAGAGATACTAAACACAGCCTTCCGAAATTCCTTCACTAAAGAGGAAGAAGTAAATATTGCAGAATTCGAATCAAGGACAGCAGCCAACATGAGTAGCGTAGAATCAAATAACCCCGGAGTAGTGAAGGAACTTAAATCACTTAACAAAAAGCAAGTCTTCCGGCCCAAACTGTATACCAGCTGGATTCCTTTCAGAGTATGCTGATACAACAGCTCCATACTTAACAATGATATACAACCGTTCGCTTGATGAAACATCCGTAACCAAAGACTGGAAAGTTGCGCAGGTCACACCAGTATTCAAGAAGGGCGTTAGGAGTAATCCAGCAAATTACAGGCTCATGTCATTAACGTCCATATGCAGCAGGGTTTTGGAACAAATATTGTGTTCGAACATTATGAATTACCTCGAAGAAAACGGTCTGTTGACACACAGTCAAACGGATTTAGGAAAAATCGTTGTTGTGAAACACAACTAGCTCTTTACACACAGGAAGTGTTTAGTGATACCGACAAGGAATTTCAGATTGATTCCGTATTTCTAGATTTCCAGAATTCTTTTGACACTGTACCACACAAGCAGCTTGTAGTGAAATTGTGTGCTTCTGAAATAACGTGATTTCCTGTCAGAGAGGTCACAGTTCGTAGTAATTGACGGAAAGTTCCATCTACATTAATGATTTAGGAGACAATCAGAGCAGCCATCTTAGTTTTTTTGCAGATGATGCTGTTGTTTCTGTTGTTTATTGTCTAGTTAACTTATCAGAAGATCAAAACAAATTGCAAAACAATTTGAAAAGATATGTGAATGGTGCGGAAATTGGCAGTTGACCCTAAACAATGAGATGTGTGAGGTCATCCATTTGAGTACTAAAAGGAATCCGTTAAATTTCGGTTACACGATGAATCAGTCAAATCTAAAGGCAATAAATTCAACTAATTACCTAGTAATTACAATTACGAACAACTTAAATTGGGAGGAACTCATAGAAATTGTTGGGGGGGGGGGGGGAGACTAACTAAAGACTGCGTTTTATTGGCAGGACACTTAGTAAATGTAACAGATCTACTAAAGAGACTGCCTACGCTACGCTTGTCCCTCCTCTTTTAGAATACAGCTACGTGGTGTGGGATTGACGGAGTATATCGAGAAAGTTCGAAGGAGGGCAGCACGTTTTGTATTATCGCGGAATAGGGGAGACAGTGCCACTGAAACGATACAGGATTTCTGGTGGATATCATTAAAATAAAGGCGTTTATCGTTGCGGCGGAGTCTTCTCACGAAATTTCAATTGCCAACTTTTTCCTCGGAATGCGAAAATATTTTATTGACGCCGAGCTACATAGGGAGAAACTATCACCATAATGAAATACGGGAAATCAGAGCTCGCACTGAAAGATATATACGTGATCGTTTTCTCCGCGCGCCGTACAAGATTGGAATAATAGAGAATTATTGTGAAGGTAGTTCTATCAAGTCTCTGGCAGGCACTTAAATGTGATTTGCAGAATATCCATGTACACTCCTGGAAATTGAAATAAGAACACCGTGAATTTATTGTCCCAGGAAGGGGAAACTTTATTGACACATTCCTGGGGTCAGATACATCACATGATCACACTGACGGAACCACAGGCACATAGACACAGGCAACAGAGCATGCACAATGTCGGCACTAGTACAGTGTATATCCACCTTTCGCAGCAATGCAGGCTGCTATTCTCCCATGGAGACGATCGTAGAGATGCTGGATGTAGTCCTGTGGAACGGCTTGCCATGCCATTTCCACCTGGCGCCTCAGTTGGACCAGCGTTCGTGCTGGACGTGCAGACCGCGTGAGACGACGCTTCATTCAGTCCCAAACATGCTCAATGGGGGACAGATCCGGAGATCTTGCTGGCCAGGGTAGTTGACTTACACCTTCTAGAGCACGTTGGGTGGCACGGGATACATGCGGACGTGCATTGTCCTGTTGGAACAGCAAGTTCCCTTGCCGGTCTAGGAATGGTAGAACGATGGGTTCGATGACGGTTTGGATGTACCGTGCACTATTCAGTGTCCCCTCGACGATCACCAGTGGTGTACGGCCAGTGTAGGAGATCGCTCCCCACACCATGATGCCGGGTATTGGCCCTGTGTGCCTCGGTCGTATACAGTCCTGATTGTGGCGCTCACCTGCACGGCGCCAAACACGCATACGACCATCATTGGCACCAAGGCAGAAGCGACTCTCATCGCTGAAGACGACACGTCTCCATTCGTCCCTCCATTCACGCCTGTCGCGACACCACTGGAGGCGGGCTGCACGATGTTGGGGCGTGAGCGGAAGACGGCCTAACGGTGTGCGGGACCGTAGCCCAGCTTCATGGAGACGGTTGCGAATGGTCCTCGCCGATACCCCAGGAGCAACAGTGTCCCTAATTTGCTGGGAAGTGGCGGTGCGGTCCCCTACGGCACTGTGTAGGATCCTACGTTCTTGGCGTGCATCCGTGCGTCGCTGCGGTCCGGTCCCAGGTCGACGGGCACGTGCACCTTCCACCGACCACTGGCGACAATATCGATGTACTGTGGAGACCTCACGCCCCACGTGTTGAGCAATTCGGCGGTACGTCCACCCAGCCTCCCGCATGCCCACTATACGCCCTCGCTCAAAGTCCGTCAACTGCACATACGGTTCACGTCCACGTTGTCGCGGCATGCTACCAGTGTTAAAGACTGCGATGGAGCTCCGTATGCCACGGCAAATTGGCTGACACTCACGGCGGCGGTGCACAAATGCTGCGCAGCTAGCGCTATTCGACGGCCAACACCGCGGTTCCTGGTGTGTCCGCTGTGCCGTGCGTGTGATCATTGCTTGTACAGCCCTCTCGCAGTGTCCGGAGCAAGTATGGTGGGTCTGACACACCGGTGTCAATGTGTTCTTTTTTCCATTTCCAGGAGTGTAGATAGAAAATCAAACCAGAAATTGTTACGAATATTTGCCCCTTCTAATACCAACGCATTTACCGTAACGCATCTTAATGAGAGGGTGGTACATTAAACTGATATGACTGAAGTAATGGTATACAGATATCCACATACACAGATGGAAGTAGTATGGTCTACACAACGGACAGAAGGGCCGTGTAATGGCACAACTGTCATTTGTACTCAGGTGATTCAAGTAAAAAGGCATCCGACGTTATTATGGCCGCGCGTCGGGAATAAACACGCTTTGAAAGTGGGCCGCTAGTTGCGGCTAGACGCATGGGACAATCCGTTTCGCAAAACGTTAGGAAATTCAACAGTCTGACACCCACTGTGTCAAATGCGTGCCGAGAATTCCAAATTACCTCTTACCACGGACAACGCAGTGGCCGACGGCCTTCACTTGACAACCCACAGCAGCAACGTTTGCGTAGAGTTACATGTGCTAACAGACAAGCAGCTGTGCATGAAATAAACTAGAAATCAACATGGGACGTACTATTAACATATCATTAGGACAGTGCGGCGAAATTTGGCGTTAATGGGCTATGGCAACACACGACCGACGCGAGTGCTTCTGCTAACGGGTGCAGCCCCGAAACCTCCCGCGGTCAGAAAAACGGTACCGAATCCTCCCAAGCCCGCGAAGATCTGAAAAAAGATGGCACTGAATCCTCCTGTTTGAAGGAGGTAGCAGTTCTAAACGTTATAAGTACGCCAAGCAGGCAAAGGAAAGCTTATGAAGCTACAGTAGAAGATGTACACATTTTTCGCGTGTATTGTATGTTTAAGAGTTTTATCTTTTATCTTATTGAGATAAAGTCCAGCCGGCACACCACCAGTGACTAAGTCCCGCTCAAGGTCACGCGAAAATCGTGCATAAGTGAATCAATATTTTGTGTTTAAAACCTGGGAGGGGTAGGGGAAGGAGGTAAGGAACATGACAGAGATTATTGTCTATAATACAACACACAATGTGTCAGTTTGGGAGAATTCGGTCCTGATACCTGCTTACCTACCTGGTTTCGGTAGGATTCGGGGCTGCGCCCTTGCTGACAACACGACGTCGCTTTCAGCGCATCTCCTGGGCACGTGACCCTATCGGCTGGATCCTAGACGACTGGGAAACCGCGGTCTGATTACATGAATCCAGATTTCAGTCGGTAAGAGGTGATGGTAGGGTTAGAGTATGGCGCAGACTCCACGAAGCCATGGACACAAGCTGTCAACAAGGAACTGCGCAAGCCGATGGTTGTTCTATAATGGTGTGGACTGTATTTACATGGAATGGACTGAGTCCTCTGGTGCAACTGAAGCCATCATTGACTTCAGTCGTTTATGTTCGGCTACTTGGAGGCCATTTCAGCCTTTAACGGACTTGACAATAAACGATGTCATATCACCGGGGCACAATTGTTCGAGCTTTGTTTGCAGAAATTTTGGACACTTCGAGAGTATGATTTGGCCAGGCAGAGCGCCCGACATGAGCTACATCAAAATTTTATGGGACGTAATCGAGAGGTAGGTTTGTGCATAACACCCCACACCGGCAACACTTTAGCAATTATAAGAGGCTACGGATACAGCATGGCTCAATGTTTCTGCAGAGGGCGTCCAATGACTTACTGAGTCCATCCCACGTCGAACTGCTGTACTACACTGAGCGAAAGAAGGTCCGACATAATATTAGTAGGTACCCCAGACGTTTGTCACCTCTGTGTATGTAGACTCCCCCCCCCCCCCAAGGAAAAACAGTAAAAAATATTAAATTAAAAATAAAATAGTAAAAAAATCGTTAATTCAATAATGTGTTGCTACCAAGTGGGGAGGTACTTTATGCCAATCAAACAAAAATTAACAAATGCAAGTTTCGTTAATTTTTGTTGACTCTTGCTTACAACACAGCTTTTAAAGAGATATCAACATGTGAGCGAGGTCCTGAAAATGAAAAAATAGGATAAGAGATTCGCTCGAGAAAATAAGATCTACTGCTAAGACTTAAAGTTTGAGTTAAGTTTAACTGAAAACTTTGAAGCATTTTTAGAATATGGTAAACTAATTCATTAAAAACAATAGATAATATAAGAAAAAATTAAAAGTAAAGTAACTCACTAGATTGCAACAGTTTCAAAACCTGGGCATAAAGTACTATCCCTCCCACAGCATTGTCAGTGTTACTCCTGATATCTACAACAAAAAATTTTGTTTTGCGGCCATGAAATTTGTAAACTCTTCTGTTGGCCATGTTTGTTATTCGGAAGGGACAAATAATCCTTTGAACAGTAAAAATCGTGGCTATTCGGACCATAATAATCAGCACGCTTTAAATCAACGCATTAACAATCAGAATCTCATGTCGATGCATGAATATTCTTGAGCTCAATTGGTAAAAGTTGGATTGATCTGCAGTTAGATGAACAGAAACGTGCAAGCACTTTAAAGCACAATGATCACTCAAAGAGAACGGGGAAGTATACACTACTAGCAATTAAAATTGCTACACCAAGAAGAAATGTAGTAGAAAGCACAATGATCACTGAAAGAGAACGGGGAAATATACACTACTGGCAATTAAAATTGCTACACCAAGAAGAAATGCAGATGATAAACAGGTATTCATTAGAGAAATACAATATACTAGAACTGACAAGTGAATACATTTTCACGCAATTTGGGTGCGTAGTTCCTGAGAAATCAGTACCCAGAACAACCACCTCTGGCCGTAATAACGGCCTTGATACGCCTGGGCATTGAGTCAAACAGAGATTGGATGGCGTGTACAGGTACAGCAGCCCATACAGCTTCAACACAATACCACAGTTCATCAAGAGTAGTGACTGGCGTATTGTGACGAGCCAGTTGATCGGCCACCATTGACCAGACGTTTACAATTGGTGAGAGATCTGTAGAATGTGCTGGCCAGGGCAGCAGTCGAACATTTTCTGTATCCTGAACGGCCCGTACAGGACCTGCAACATGCGGTCGCGCATTATCCAGCTGAAATGTAGGGTTTCGCAGGGATCGAATGAAGGGAAGAGCTATGGATCGTAACACATCTGAAATGTAACGTCCACTGTTCAAAGTGCCGCCAATGCGAACAAGAGGTGACCGAGACGTGTAACCAATAGCACCCCATACCATCACCCCGGGCGATACGCCAGTATGGCGATGACGAATACACGCTTCCAATGTCCGTTCACCGCGATGTCGCCAAAAACGGATGCGATCATCATGATGCTGTAAACAGAACCTGGATTCATCCGAAAAAAATGACGTTTTGCCATTCTTGCACCCAGGTTCGTCGCAGGCACTCCTGTCGTTAATACACCGTCAAGGGTAACCGCAGCCACGGTCTCGGAGCTGATAGTCCATGCAGCTGCAAACGTCGACGAACTGTTCGTGCAGATGGTTGTTGTCTTGCAAACGCCCCCATCTGTTGACTCAGGGATCGAGTCGTGGCTGCACGATCCGTTACAGCCATGCGGATAAGAGGCCTGTCATTTCGACTGCTAGTGATACGAGGCCGTTGGGATCCAGCACGGCGTGCCGTATTACCCTCCTGAACCGACCGATTCCATATTCTGCTGACAGTCATTGAATCTCGGCCAACGCGAGCAGCAAAGTTGCCATACGATAAATCGCAATCGCGATAGGCTACAATCCAACCTTTATCAAAGTCGGAAACGTGATGGTACGCATTTCTCCTCCTTACATGAGGCAGACAACAACGTTTTACCAGGCAACGTGGGTCAACTGCCGTTTGTGTATGAGAAATCGGTTGGAAACTTTCCTCATGTCAGCAAGTTGGAGGTCTCGCCACCGGTGCCAACTTTGTGTAAATATTCTGATAAGCTAATCATTTGCATATCACACCATCTTGTTCCTGTCGGTTAAATTTCGCGTCTGTAGCACGTCGTCTTCGTGGTGTAGCAATTTTAATGGCCAGTAGTGTATAAGAGAGTGTCAGCAGGCACCTGCTTCCTAGGATAACAAGAATTATTTCGAGGACAAAGATTCCTCCATCAGAATGAGCACCACACTCTACTTCGAAAATGCTGCCAACTGTTTTTTACCCTACTGGCTGAATCGTTCTCAGAAGAACTGAGAAGAACTGAAAAGAATAGAGACCTTCATTAGGAATGTTCAAGGACAACACCGTCTGTCCGCAATATCCATCATGTCCGTAGAAATCCGTTGATGGACATGGAAGTTGAAAACCCATTTTTCAACGATCTAACTGTGGAGTTCTGCAAGAACTACAGATAAAACCATGGTGAGTCACGCATACATACAACTCTTAAGTTCCCTGTTGTATGGCTTGCCAAATATTGCAGGGTACGTCCCTGTTGGAGACTCTCTTTCTGACGACGTTTTGAAGATTAGAGCCTAATATCTTTCCAGATT
Organism: Schistocerca nitens; assembly: GCF_023898315.1. Taxonomy (NCBI): domain Eukaryota; kingdom Metazoa; phylum Arthropoda; class Insecta; order Orthoptera; family Acrididae; genus Schistocerca; species Schistocerca nitens. The sequence goes on along the minus strand of NC_064621.1, from coordinate 473,718,876 downwards.
CTATTATCACTTGCATTACCGCAGCGCGTACCAGAAACTTCAAACTGGCAATGGCTCCTTTCCGTTGCTCTACTGCTCAGTTGGTTAAATAGCCGGCGGCTATTGCGAGGACTCGATTCCTGCTTGAGAACACTGTTTTAATATTTCATGTGTAATTAATATAAAGCCATAGAAGGAGGAAGTGGAAAATTAGGCAGGCGAAGATAAAAAATGAGAACAGTCTTCGCAGAACCCACGACACAAGGAATATGTGGACAACACTGAGAAGAAGGGGGGGTAAGGTGATAGGACTTGTGCAAAGTCATAGGAGAGTCACCTCCATTGTTTTGGAGGCAGCTACTGTCACTAAAAGCGCTAGATGAAGACAGACATTGGAATATAACTCAAAAATGATTGAGAGCATTTGCCATAAGTGTTGCTCTGAGTTGAAGAGGTTAGCAGAAGAGAGGAATTCGTGGCGGACTACACCATACCACTCCGAGGATTAATGGGGAGGGGGGGATAATAAATAAATGCAGTGAATACCTCGCGAAGGGTAAAAGAATTCTGCCACGGTGGACAGGACTGTTTGCATCCCCATACTGTGGCGGTATTGACCGAGTGGGAGCAAAGTTTCACGTGGAAAATTGACATCAGGACTACAGAGATCCCGAGCCCAGCGCGAAACCGCCATCTCGCTGCTGGCCTGCTTATTCTCGCCTCCTCTGCAGGGAGCGGATTACGGCAGCCGCAAGCAGCTTGTTGCCAGTTGCGGCCCTGACTTCTCCTGTTTCGCGAGGCCGCGTAGTCTGCGGCAGGTAATAAGCTAAGAGGCTGATCGTGACGCCTGTGCAGGAGCGCAGTATCGACCCTCCGGTGGAACGTTGTGCAAACAAGCAGTGCCCGAGCACACCGTCGGTCGGATGCAGAAACCGCTGGAGCACGAGCTATTGCCAAAATTGAAGAATAATGAGGAAACGAAATGATAGCGAAATTGTTGCCATACCGGCGTTCTCCTACGTCGATCGAACGCAGACTGTTGGTAACATGTCATCTGTGCAAAATTAAAAAAGCCTCTTCCAAACAACCAACTGTCGCTCCGAACAGCATCATAATCATTACTTTTTCCATATTTTGGATTCCGTTAACGACCAAGAAATTGAAATCATATACGATGTGTAGTCTTACGATGTCAATTATCACCTCTAAAAATATAAAATTACATAGGTCTTTCTTTCGGGTACACGTCGAAGCACTCGCTTTCCAGTGTATCTATCTGAAATCGCGTACTCGTGCGCCGTGCATAAGCTACGTGTCAACTTAAAGACGATCAAGCAATAGCCGACCCGTCTGCTGGAGGGATGCATCTTTGGAAGGCAATCGGTAGGTATCTCCTAAGCCGTATTCACATAGGACAAGGCAGCTAAGGTCGACCTGCACGCGGACGGGATACCCGTCATGAGACAGCAGCCGACCGATGTGGCCGAGCGGTTCTAGGCGATTCAGTCTGGAACCGCGCTACCGCTACGGTCGCAGGTTCGAATCCCGCTTCGGGCATGGATGTGTGTGATATCCTCAGGTTCTGGTTACTGTTTTTATTCGCGACCATGTCGCAGCTTGTGAAACATAAATAATTATAATTTTTTACTAAAAAATATTCAACTTTTACGACATTTGAAATTACATTCAGTACTTTGCGTTTTGAAACCTTCAATAATTTCAAATACATAAATGCACAATATATTAATAACAAATCAGAGCATTATTAAAATACCTTTCAAATTTTACATATTTTGTATAAAAAACAGATTAATAACGGGGAAATTACATTTTAAAGCCTATAAATATATGTATTGTAATAGAAACAACTTCATTTAGTGAACAATTTAAAATACAGAGACTTAAATGCTAAGAGTTACTCAGAATCAGATGCATCAGAAGCTAGAATCCGTATATATTATAAAATTTGATGTATGATGTGCGTATGTTCTATATCTCCTCTTAAAACACTTAACGGATTTGAACCAGACTTGGTACACATATCCCTTACTGTCAGGCAACAATCGCTGTTTGGGTAAGAGTCATCAGCTATCATAGTTCATGAGATATGATGTCATAAGCAATGAGATGTGTGACAAACTGCTGCATCATGCATGGCTTTTAAATTTATTACTTATGTGATACTAATTCTATTCACAATAAATTCCGTAGACAGTATCCACATACTAAGCTAAATGTACCTACAAGATTAAATCATGATACCACACATCGTTCAGGAAGTAAGACGTCATAAACAGTGAGATTCGTGAAAAACTACGGTGTTGTGCAAGACGTTTAGGATGTATTATTTCTTCGCTAATATCTGTATTCATAACACATTTTGCAAATATACCCCCCCCCCTCCCCCAACATATCATTGTACCATCCGTAGTTTAAGAGATAGAACGTCAGAAACACTGAGATGCGTGTAAAAATGCCGCATCGTATATGGAGTTTTAATTCACTTAATCTTCACTACTAAGACGACGGTCGACTGAGCGTATTAAACGGCTGTTTTCGTAAACAGTAGGTAGAACCCAACGCGGTGCCTATTATCTGTTTCTAATCTGAGTTTCGTATTTCCAAGTAAAAGTTGAAGTTTTCTGCAGCTAAAAGGACTGCCAAAGCTTGCAACTCGAAAGCAGAGTAATTTATTTCCGCGTGTCTCTAGAATTATGAAGAGACTTTGCTTTGGGGACGTTTACAAAATCGCGTTGTAGACACGCGAGGCAGCTGCGCCCAGCGAACAGAAACTGTTTTATAATCAGAAGTTGCAATACTCAAATAAAAAGTTAGGGACATGCATCGTTATTACCCTATCTGTAACCTGTAGTATTGTCAACTTGTAAGAGTGGTGAGTCACAGAGGAACCCTACAGGATTTAAATCGCTATCTATGTGCCACCCGCAAGATTCAGACCGTAGCTTTGAACATCAAGGACTGGTTACATTAAGCCATATTGAACTTACGTATATGGCGTGCAATTTTTTGTTGTAATGATTTCCAGCTTAACGGAATCAAGTTTCAAATGAAATTTTAATTTTAGTTATGAAATGGTCATTTTCTTTCTTGGCTGAATGATTCATCCAGATAATATGATATCTCGCGTGATTATCTCTTGTGTTCTGCCTTATGTCATACAGCAGAGCATTCACCTTTGAACCATCTAAATAGTTTCATGGATGCAATTGACAGCATCATTTTTCAATGACGCAAAAGTTCTTTTGCAGCTTTATTCTTAAACAGATTTACAAGGTCTGATATTTCTTTTATTGTAGAAATAGGCGGTGTAATAGCAGGAATGCTACTAGCCTTACGATTAATGATAATCCATCTTCGCTGCTGCTCGTAATTCTTTGCAATTGAAGCGGATTTATTTATTTTTTTTATTTTCTTTTTTTTTATTTATTTAATTTTTTTTTTTTTTTTTTTTTTTTTTTTTTTTGCTGAATGTGACAATCAAATTTTAAATTCTGAAACTTCATGAATACTGTGAATACTGGGCAGCAGAACTATTAAATCATCAGTATCAGAAGAAAAAAATTTAGAACCTGATGGCATATTGTTGACATGGGAAGTAAATCATATAGGAGTTACTTCATTTTTGCATTCATGATCAGTTTCTTCGCAATTAAGAGGAGCCGGAACGATGAAAATGACAAATTAATTAATTTGTTTCTTTTTCATTATAAAATTATTTGGAGTTTTCTGAATAAAACAAATAAAGTTTCACCCTTCACAGTGAATTCTAAGTGTGTTTTTTATCGCTGCAAAGTTGACGCGCCGCGTAAACGGTTGTAGCGACTTGGTGTGTCAGCTCTGGCGGCGCCACTCGTTGGCTGCAAGCAGGGTACCTTTGCGGAATTAGACAGTGTTTTGTTTTCCAAAGTGGTATGGCTTTATCGCTGTAACAAGTGACTGTTCATATCGATAAACATAGATGCTATACCGTTTGTGTTGACTTATGGAGTTTGCTCTGTGTTGTTTAGCTGTTCAGTTTTGCGTATTTGACGAATTTTGCTCGTACCTGTTTTACGTATTTGGTGGTCATATAAAATAGTCCACTACACCCTAATGTCGGATAAAAATACCAGTAACACAGTAAATAGAGACAATGGAAGCTAAAATATACACTAACACGGGGACGTTCATTGGGGGAGAGTTAAAAAGTAGAGATACAGTTAAAACAACACAGTCGGTGATTTGTGGGGCACTTACAATACACTAAAGTCACACACACAAGTTAGTTAAATGCTGGCCACAACATAAAAACACACCGAGAAAGAGCACTTAAAAAGCCACTGGGGAAACACAAAACACAAATGAAAGTATAAATAATTGAATTTGGATTGGGATTCCCAAAAGAGTGTTTGTACAGATCAAAACATTGCATTTTGGAGTGTATGATGCAGTGGCAACATACAAAGAAGGAAAAATTATCAAATGTGATGTGCTGAAACGTTCAGGTTTCCAACCAGGACACAACACCATTTCCACAATGCGTCTAACTGATGATGAAAGACAAGAGGTGCAGGAAGAAGAGACAGAAGCATACAACTTGCAGAAAAAGGGAAGAAAAGACCAGTGAAAAGGAAACTAAGACTGGAAAAAGAAGAAGATGATGATAATCCATCATGTAGGGCAGGAATGTATTAAAAAACTTTGGAAGCCATTTCCCGTAACTTATAAATTTTCATTCTTGAGAAACATTTTCTCAAAAACTACTGAAAGTATATCAATGAAATTTATACAGAATATATTTTACTTCTTTTCCTTCATTTTTATAACAAATTGTAAAAAAATATTGTATAATTCAAGAGTTATAGAAGAAAAAGTGAAAGTTTTAGATAAAAAATTAAGCATCTGTTTAGAAAAATTGTAAAACAAAAACCAATAAATATTTCTTAACATGGCGTTATAACTTTGTAGAGAAATATTCACTGAATATGTAGTCCAAATATCAGAGCAATGCGTTTAATGGTTTTAGAAAAAATAACCCTTCTATTTGCTAAAATTAACGTGGAGGAGGTGGATCGTTTCCGCTCCCGTTAAGAGACTTTTCTTTCCCAACCATTATAAAGAATATCGTCATTTGTATTATTGATACCAAACGGTCATTCTATCACTAAACAAGTAAGAAGTGTACTAAACCCTCCTTAAGCGATGATTCTTAAGACTTCCGAAAAAATCTGTAGGTCTAGGTTGTAGAGGTCCTGTAATTCTACGTGGACTATCAAACTCTTTGTCGGTTTTGCCGTCCAGAACCTTTCATTGATAGTGATAGACATCGATAAAACGTAATGTATACCACTGCAGCATTACTTAAACAAGGTTTTCTGAGTATAGAATCAGCTACTTTGATAAGGGTTTGTGGCGAGGAGAATGCGATCTCTATTACAACGTCGATAGGTGTCGCCCGAACCATGTGGAATTGCGATTTCAGTGTCTTGGCTAGTGTGGATTTGTCTGTTTTTAACATTACACGAATACAGAAGAACAGAGTAGGTTGCAGTGGAGCAAATGGAAATGTCAAACAGTTTCCCTTTTGTTTCTTTTCCAGGGCTAAGTGAAAGTATCTGTCCAAAGATTTCTCGTTCCGTTTCTAGAACTGTGTCTTTATCTTCATCCACCTGAACTGTTCTGCTTCCCAAATCTCCCGATAGCAGAATTGCACTCAGAAAAAACTTTTATTGATACCTACAGTTAATAGTAATCACACAATCAGTAACATCTGTAGGTCCTGCTTTACCGGTAGAAATACGGTATTAAATAAAACGTTTTACCGATATTATCATCAAATAGACTGACGGTATTTTTTATACTTTTAATATGCTGTGAAGACTTGCTTTATTTTTTTTTTTCATTCTGATTTCTGCAGTGAATGGGATGTATAATTTTTTGTGTGAGAAAGCGAGATTCTTGTCCGGAGTGCAGCTGGTCAATAGCCAATAGACCAGAGGAAGCCTGATCGGAGGTCCGGGTTTACCGAGGAGGTGTGAGCACTGTTCGACCGAACATAGCTGGAAGGCAGCGGCCTCACCTTGAGTGTCTTTGGCGCCTTCACGTTAGTTGCAGTTCAAATATCAGCTACTCGATCGTTGAAGATTTGCTGCCTGGGAACCGTTGGGTGCCCATATTGTGGACTTTGTGATGAGGCCCTTTCTGTAACGGGCAGTAATTTTGTCTCAACCTACGTGTAAGTCACTGCACCCTGGTTCCTCTCGGGCCTACTTGATATTTGTGTCGTTCCTCCGCTCTGCTGTTGTGAGTCAAAGGCTCTCGTTTGTATTTTCTACATCTACATCTACATCTACATACATACTCCGCAATCCACGATACGGTGCTTGGTGGAGGGTATCTCATACCACAACTAGCATCTTCTGTCCCTGATCCACTCCCAAAAAGAGCGTGGGAAAAATGACTGCCTATATGCCTCTGTACGAGCCCTTTCCGCGAAATATAAGTTGGCGGCAGTAAAACTGTACTGCAGTCAGCCTCAAATGCTGGTTCTCTAAATTTCCTCAGTAGCGATTCACGAAAAGAACGCCTCCTTTCCTCCAGAGACTCCCACCCGAGTTCATAAAGCATTTCCGTAACACTCGCGTGATGATCAAACCTACCAGTAACAAATCTAGCAGCCCGCCTCTGAATTGCTTCTATGTCCTCCCTCAATCCGACCTGATAGGTATCCCAAACGCTCGAGCAGTACTCAAGAATAGGTCGTATTAGCGTTTTATAAGCGGTCTCCTTTACAGATGAACCACATCTTCCCAAAATTTTACCAATGAACCGAAGACGACCATCCGGCTTCCCCACAACTGCCATTACATGCTTGTCCCACTTCATATCGCTCTGCAATGTGACGCCCAAATATTTAATCGACGTGACTGTGTCAAGCGCTACACTACTAATGGAGTATTGAAACATTACGGGATTCTTTTTCCTATTCATCCGCATCAATTTACATTTATCTATATTTAGAGTTTGCTGTCATTCTTTACACCAATCACAAATCCTGTCCAAGTCATCTTGTATCATCCTACAGTCACTCAACGACGACACCTTCCCGTACACCACAGCATCTCCAGCAAACGGCCGCACATTTCTATCCACACTATCCAAAAGATCATTTATGTAGATAGAAAACAACAGCGGACCTACCACACTTCCCTGGGGCTCTCCAGATGATACCCTCACCTCCGATGATCACTCACTATGGAGGACAACGTACGGGGTTCTATTACTTAAGAAGTCTTCGAGCCACTCACATATTTGGGAACCAATCCCATATGATTTTATGAAAATAGTGTTCATTCAGCGTCCGTTAGCCTGTAATGCACTGATGGCTTGGCATTTCATTAGAGCGGTGTTTATCGGTTAGTGCTTACACAATTGAATTAAATCATTGGCGTCCTGTATTTTATTGGATTGCTGTTTAACGCTTTCACTGCTAGTCAAACTTGTTTTACGCATTGGTATTATGTTTAATTAGGATAGTGTTTAATTCTGCCTATACGTGTTTGTGTTACAGGACGGGTAGCCGTTATTTAACGCATTATTTATCAGGGGACTCATTGTATGCTTTGGTCAATCTGGTGCCACTCACCAAACGATTTTGTAATACACCTGTTGCAAGGGTATCTATGCTTGTATGACAGCTGGCCAGCTGATTACATCAAGTCCGCATTGCTTTGCTATTTTCCGAACTAGCCACCTGTGGGATAATTAACTTGTCATTTATTTACCGTTACTGCCCACCGGGCTTAGCTGGTTCCATCTATATATTTTGTTGGATATTGCTGCTTTTAACTTTCTTATTTTATATCTTAATTATACATGATTTCATGAACATGATTTCTTATAAATCCCCTTGAGTGAATCTAAGCGTCACCGTCTAGAGGCGGCCTGCAGTAAAGGCTTATGCTGATGTGTTGCTCGGCAATTACGCTGTAAGGCTCTCTGTGCTTAAGCTTAAGATCATCCCAAATAGTTACTAATTTCTGTAAATCCTCAAGCACTTTCATCAACTGTAGAGGTATTAAATGGCCTCCGGCCGTTTAGTCTGTTGCTCTGTGTTTGTCGTAAATCCAATTAAGGCTCCTCGTAGTGTAATTCTGTCCAATTAAGTTTCGTCAGTGTTATCGGTAAACTGGTCTTTAAGGACGAGACAAAGTGACCTAAAATGAAAATTGTATGTAATTTTGTATTACTTGAAATGGCTTCCCCGTAATAGATATTTATAACTGAATCGTAAGCCGTTTATTTAATTGCTAAGAACAGTTATTCGATTCGTCTTGACTTGTAACTCTTTATAATCAATTTTACGCAACTGCTTAGTATTTTAAATTACTTTGGCTTAGACAGTTATCACTGGGCCTTAAGCCGTTTCAGTAGTTGCTAACTATAGCCAAACCGATAGTCTTGAACTATTTGTTAACGAACAATGCCGCAGGGCGATTAACAGTTTGGTAACAACTGCTTAGTATTGGAATAATTTGATAATTTCATTTCGACCCTGCAGTGTGGGATGACCTTTGTTGATTTTTAACTTTCTATCATCCATTTCAAGGGTAATATTTAACTGTATTTTTCGTTCATTGTAAAAGGTTTAATTTTTTGTTAATAAATTCCTATGCTGGTACACTGTATTTTGAGGTCCCAGAACCTTTCCACCCCCCAACCAGCTCCCTAACAGTTCAGTTCTCCTCCACAGTAGTCTATATTTTTGTACTCACACTTCGACTGAGAAATCATCCTCGACACACAGCTATAGAGTCCGCAGTAAGATTATTTGCCAAATAACAAATTTCAGCTAAATGAAGTTCCGCGCATACCGCGTTTGTAACAGACATGCAGTTTCGGAAGCAGGCCACAACGTGCCGCCTAAGTCGCTGCCGTATAAACGAAATCAAGTCTACCTAAGATTTTCCTACTTTTTCTGAGGCAACACTATAGCATTATATTTGCAATGAAGTTATATCAGTAAATTTCTTTCATTTCCGTCACTGACCACCTGACCACAAAACTATTGGATTTAGACTAACGGTTTTGGTCAGCAATGACTATTTCAGATCTGTAAAAAACATGGGAAAAACACAACTAATGCACAGAATATATCTTAAAACAATAAAACATGCGATAGCGAAAAATTATTTCTTTCATGGATGTCGAAACATGTGATGACGCAAACCTGTTTTATAACATGTCCTAATATAATAAAGCCATAGTCATATGGAACAAAATATACGCAAAATCGGCTTAGCAGTGTAGGGTATATTTTAAATATGGTTTAAACTAGGTGAAATTGCTGGCGGAGTCATACTGTCAAGCTCATGTTCGTAACAAACTGCTGTGCGGTAGCCCGAACATATGGTTGTGCTGTAAGCTCGTTAGGTATCGCTTCTGTAAATCTACATACATTCGTCCGTTATAAAATTGTACGGAATACAGTAAACGAAAACTACTGTGGGTAAAGTCCATTATAGAATTGCCAAATGCAAAAATTATTACATTTATAATATGTAATAACTAAAAACATGAATAAAGATAAATTCAAAATTGTGTTTAGGCGATAATATGTGATTCTGAGTCGCTCTTGTGATCGTTTCAGATAAAAATAATAACAAGAATAAGCTTATGGAGCTAATAAAATAAAGTTGGTTGAATAAGTAGGGAAAGAAGCGAAAAGGATGAAAACAAAATGTTTAATTACAAATAATCTGCTACATCTGTTGGCATAACCGCCAGAATGTAGCATACGCAAGAAGTTGGAAAATTAGTCTTCCAGAGAGTCTCAAGCACTCTACGACAAATATTGTAACAGTCATTTAATTAGATTATATTGTTAATGAAATGAATTACATATACAGAAAAGGGACAATCAAACTCGAGAGTAAAACGAACAACTGTAGGAAAAGCAGCAATATTTGGTGCAGTGTATACTATGTAATGACAGGGCAAGAGGCGTCAAGCAATTGATTTACAACATTATCAAATAAAGCGAAGCAGACAATGGGCACTTTTGCAGGTTCCTGGTTTTTCGCTTTATGAATTTCGAACACTTCCAATAAAGAGTAAGCCCTTTTTGCACTGTGTGGTGAATACACATACTTTGCACTATGCTCTCTATAGTATGGCCGGTTTCCACTAAGTGTTGTAAGTAGGCTGTTTAGGTTTTCTTATTGGTAACGCCACATAGCGCTCTGTGTGAAAATCACTGGCTGTGCTGTGTGCAGTCTGTGGCTAGTTTGCATTGTTGTCTGCCATTGTAGTGTTGGGCAGCTGGATGTTAACAGCGCGTAGCGTTGCGCAGTTGGAGGTGAGCCGCCAGCAGTGGTGGATGTGGGGAGAGAGATGGCAGAATTTTGAGAGCGGACGAGCTGGACGTGTCTCATTAAGAAAGAGTAAATTTGTAAGACTGGATGTCGTGAACTGATATATGACTTTTGACCAATATTAGGGTAAATACATGTTTGTTCTCTATCAAAATCTTTCTTTTGCTAACTGTGCCTATCAGTAGTTAGTGCCTTCCCTAGTTTGAATCTTTTATTTAGCTGGCAGTAGTGGTGTGCGCTGTATTGAGTAGTTCAAGTAACGAAGATTTTTGTGAGGTAAGTGATTTGTGAAACGTATAGGTTAATTTAGTCAGGGCCATTCTCTTGTAGGGATTATTGAAAGTCAGATTGCGTTGCACTAAAAAATGTTGTGTGTCAGTTTAAGAACAGTCATGTATAATTGTTCAAAGGGGAACAGTCATGTATAATTCTTCAAAGGGGACGTTTCATATGGAGACCCTGCTAGGATATCTCACTGGAATCTTCTGATTTTTTCTTGTAGTTTGTGTAATTAGAGTAGCTTTTGTTTATTGCTAGCGCGTAATTGTAGAGAGAATCTTCTTTGTAGTTGTAGTTTTTCATTGTTGTACAGTAAAACACTTGTGGCATGAATGTAGATTTGCACCAAGTATTTCGCTGCTGCGCTTGCAATTAACTAGATATTATTTTCAGTGGTATGTTAATGTGTTTTCTTATTTTTGCTCTTCAAATTGTGCTTTTCTGTGTTATCGTGTGAAATATTGTGACAATTATGGTGTGTGAAAAACGTAATACTAGGCTCCAAAGTAAACTGAGAAATGACAGTGAAGACGAAAGCAATGTGTTAGCGCCACCATGTAATGAATTAACTAATGTTCAACACAGTAATTTGGTAATTGTGCATAGGGAAATGGAGCGGACGGCAAACAATGATGTAGACAGTGAAACAATTAGCGAACAGGGAAGCATTATCGATCGTTCGGTCGGCAACAGCACGTCTCAGGAATTGGGAATGACAGGACACAATATTGCAAATACTGCAGATTCAGGTTTTGGGTCCTCACCGTTTTCTCAACTAAGTCAAGACACATTTTCTGCTTGTCAAAATGTGAATGTTGCCGGTGCAACTTCACTGCCGAAAAGCACTGAGGAACATGTTTCAGACACCAGTGCATTGTTATTACAGTTAATGCAACAAATGGGACAAACGCTACAAAAGTTAGACACAATGGAACAAAATCTTCAAAAGTTAGACAAAATGGAACAAAAGCTTCAAAAGTTAGACACAATGGAACAACACCAGAGACAAACACAGCAACAGTTAGACGCAATGGAACAAAAGCTCCAAAAGTTAGATTCAGTGGAACATACGCTTGAACAAACACGTGAAGATTTAACTACTGAGTTACATAAAATCGAATCAAAATGTCAAAAAGTCTGTAATGTCGTAAAAACAGAAATTTGTGAGCATTTCCAACCTATTTTTTCGCGGCATGAAAATACATTACAGAATCACGAAGCAGCCATAAAAGAACTGCAAACTATTGTTCATGAAAATCGTGAGACCTTGCAAGCTAAAATTGACTCAGTTGCATCTACCGATTCGGTTACGCAACTTGCAAAAACTCGGGAAAACTTAAAGGACACAGTAGATACGATTTCAACACAAATGGACACTCTGAAACTTGGTTCAGAAAAACACACTGAGGAAATAAGTACACTATCGGAGAGAGTAGCCGAACTTTCGGATCGGTTTACTAACTTATCTACGAAGGTAGATGATGATCTAAATGAGACAAGACCTGTAGCCATCACTGACACAGAAGAGTATGAACAAATAAAGAAATTCAAACAAAATCAGAATCAAATTAATACGCAACACAAAAGAGAACTACAGGAAGTACAAGATCAGTTGGCACAAGTAATACAAGAATTACGTATTTCAGAGGACACTCACGCTCCAACACGGGAAGAGGACTTAGAAATACGGAAAAGTCACAAAATAATAACACTGGGCATTTCGGAAATTATGAAAGAAATTGGCAAGGTACACCGAATTTTGACATGAAACCGCCGACACGACGTAACAATGACCGATATGCTACTCGCCGACACGATGATTTTGACTATAAGCTGTTCATTACTACACGTAAATTCGAAACATTTAAGAATTTTGGCAACGACATTCATCCGCAACCATGGCTCCATCAATTCTCTCATTGTTTTCCTCCCAACTGGTCATTAGAGCACAGATTAGAATTTATGTGTGGCTACTTAGAGAATGAACCAGCTGAAAGAATGCGATCGGTCATTCATGATTGTGAAAGTGAAGGAGAATTTTATCATGCCTTCCTCACAACAACGCAGTGCGGCCCTGCCCCAGGAAATCCTGGGCCTAATCTCAATGAGGAATCGCCTCAGGAGACAATGGCAGCGCACCGGGCGTCCGTACTTCAAACGGCACATTAACAGACTACAGGGCATCATACAAGATAAAATACAAACACATAGAACACAACAGTGGAACCAAAAACTCGAAGGGCTGGACACCGCACGACCTGGCGTGTGGCAACGAGCCCGACACTTCACCAGGGAGAAAATATACACCCCAACGCTTCAAGGGCCTGACGGACCTGCATACTCAGCGGAAGAGAAGGCAGAACTAATGGCCCGAACACTCGCAGCGTCATTCACACCGAACCTGGTACCATCAGATCCAGTGTTCACACTTGCTACTGACCAAGAGGTTACACACATTCTAGCCCAACAATCGCGCGACGACATTCGACATGCTAGCACAGCTGAAGTCTCCTGGGCTATAATGCATTCCGCTGCTAGGAAAGCCCCTGGTCATGATGGCATTCAAAACCGTGTCCTCCAGGAGTTCACGGATAAAGCAACTGAGTACCTAACACACATAACGAATGCCATACTGAAACACCAACACTTCCCCGCCTTTTGGAAGACGGCCAAGGTCCTGATGTTCAGGAAGCCGGGGAAAGACCACAGCCTCCCACAAAATTACCGACCCATCAGCCTTCTGAGCTCGCTCAGTAAGATTGTTGAGAAGCTGCTTCTCAAACGCATCACTAGGCACTGCACATCAAATGACATCCTGAGACCGGAGCAATTCGGCTTCAGGAATCACTACTCCACAACACAACAACTCCTACGGGTCGTTGATTATATAACACATGGCTTCAACATAAAAAAAGCTACAGGGGCAGTGTTCCTGGACATAGAAAAGGCTTTCGACCGTCTATGGCACAACGGCCTCATCCGCAAACTCAGCGACGCGGGATTCCCCGACGGGCTGCTGCGTCTAATACACTCATACCTCACAGACAGGAGTTTCAACACTGACGTGCAGGGAAAACAATCAACACGACACGGTATACACGCGGGAGTACCCCAGGGAAGCATCCTAGGGCCCCTACTGTTTAACCTCTACATAAACGATCTCCCAACCACAAACAACACAATGATGGCAATCTACGCGGATGACACAGCCATACTTGCGCAAGATTGGAAACCATCAAACATTACGTCACGCCTACAGACTGCACTCAGAGTGGCCGAGCCTTGGTTGGAGAAATGGCGTGTTAGAGTAAACGTCGACAAGTGCGAAGCCGTTCTGTTCACTAGAAGACCGAAGCAACTGCGCAAACACCGCCACTGCAGACCAATAACTCTACATGCACGTCCAATACGTTTCCGCGAGAAAGTCAAATACCTCGGTGTCTGGCTGGACCGGATATTACTCTGGGGGGACCACATACAACACATGACCAACCGAGCTAGCGCGAGGCTCAAACAGCTCTATCCTATGCTCAACAGGCGTAGCACACTGAACAGAAGGGTGTCGAGGTCCATGTACACGACACTTATTCGACCCCTGATGACGTACGCAGCTCCTGTCTGGGGATACGCTGCGCCTACACGCCTGCGCCGTCTGCAGCTCATACAAAACAAAGTACTCAAAATCATAAGCAATGCTCCACGATACACACGCATCGCGGACCTTCACCGGGAATACCGACTTGAGACTCTTACGGAGGTAATCCACAAACTCACCACAAGACTATACAGAAACTCTAGACATTCGCAGAACCCGTTTATTCTGAATCTGGGGAACTACGACCACAACCATAGATGGAAACATAAAAGACCAAAAGACATACTTGTAAGGGCATAACATCTATGGCAAAGCATACGCAAACATAACGGCACAGGCGAGCCCCTGTTAATCAGACGCCATTACTGGATATCCAGCTGAAATACACTGCCGAATAACTGGCACCACACAGGAAAGCCGTACCGTACACTGCATGCAAACAAGCTCCACACATCCCCCACACAGTGAGATGATCTATGGCCTATGTCCCACTACTGTATAACGATCTTGATTGTTCCAGGAATGTAGCAGCTGCAGCAACTGGGACACATCGCCATCGCTTGTCACGGTAATGATGCATGGTACCTATACTAACAAATCCAACCTTGCATGAGCTATCGCAGCTAGTAAGCCACTACTGCTATTACTACCCATCCCACTGTCGCAGAGGATTTTTCCCACGGCACGAGCCATGGCACTTTTCTATCACCTGATGGACCGTGTTAATGCGTAGTCTTACCCAGACGCACGGACAACATCACAGCCCAGCATCCCGTGATCCACTTACTAGATAACTAACATGTTTTACGGAGGTGACAGTAGAACTTTTGGTTTGGTCACCACGTTGGTGCGGGCGTGGAGGGGCCCCATCTCTTTTCTTTCTTTTTTATGCCTTCCTCTCAGCATATTGGTCTCAAGCTACACAAAACCGAGTAAAGCATAGCATCATAATGATGAAACATTTCGAACAATCTGAATTTTCCAGTCTTGTTAAATATTTTGAAGACATGTTGCACAAGAATCAGTACCTGTCAAACCCTTCCAGCCCCTCAGAACTCATCCGCATTTGCTTAATCAAATTGCCTGAACATTTACGACATATTATTTTGGCAGGACGTTGCAAAGACGACATTGAAGCTTTACAGGGACTGTTACAAGAATTGGAAATTGACGCTGACAATCGCGGGAAGCGAAAACAGAAGCACAACAATTACAGGTCACATCCGTCACAATTCCGCGATGACAGAAATAATAAATGGACACGACAAGGCTATTATTACAACGTAAATCGTGACCAAAACGGACACCACCCGTATGACAACCGTTGGCAGAGTAGTAATAATTACAGGGAAAGATCACCTCTCCACAGTAATGGCTATCACAGAGACAATGAGTGAAACAGGCAATATGGGAACCAAAATAATTATTATCAAGGGAGACAGAATAACTTCAGACGCAACGGTCCACCGCGCAGTTACGATTCAGGGAGAAATTCTCCACCACGTGACCGACAAGAAAGAATCTATGGAAGCTACCGACATGACGACAGAAGATATGATCGTAACGATAGACCTGAACTGCATCAGAACTGGCGGGATTCAAATAGGGCAGGGCCCTCTCGACAAGGTGAATTTGTAGAAGTTAGGTCTCCAAATCCCAATAACGACGCGCGCCATCAAAGAGACAATAGGCAATGACTCATACCGCTGGCAGCCACAAAACGTACTTATGAAACTGACGACGCAGCTGCCGTAGCTAGTAATTACGTAAAAATGGAAGACATTAGGGACATCTTACTCCAGGAACACGACGTAAAACATTGCATATCCTGTGATTCAGATTACAGTAAATGACGTAAAATTTACGGCAGTACTTTGGCAGTCCCATTTCAGTAATTAGTGAAACAGCCTTTAGCAAATGCGACAAATCGAACGATTGCCCCACACTTCCGTTACGTAAGATTAAATTACAAGGTGCAATCTTTGGAAAAAGTGTAGATGTACGCCAACAAACCAACTTAGAATTCTTTTGTCAAAGCCACAGCTTCTCTATAAACTTTCTTATTATTCCATTATTGTCGACGGAAATTATATTTGGAGTAGACTTTTTGAATGAATACAAAGCGATCTTAAACTTTCATGATGCTGAAATAAGTTTAGAGAAAGAAGTTAAGTCAATAGCTTTGAAATTTGAAGATTGGCTATCAAACTATGACGAAGAAATTAATCGGCTTTACCTCCTGTTAGACAACAGTTCGGAACTTTCGACGGAAGTTAACACTAACAATCACTGTGCAAGTACTGACAGGGATGATATCGACGGCGCATTTGATACTAATGAGTTAATTCAGAATAAAATTCAAACAACTGAGAATTGTAATGACACTGATAGGCAAGACCTTTTTGAGATTTTACAAGCACATTCCACAGTTTTTACTCACAAAACAGGAACAATCAAGGGATTTCAATACCAATTTCGTGTTCGTGAGCATACTAAATTTTGTGTTAGACCATACGTAATTCCGGCACATTATAGGGACCGTGTTAGAACAGAAATACAATCTATGCTTGACGAGGGCATTATTGAGCCTGCAGTAAGCTCATACAACAATCCATTACATGTTGTTGAGAAGAAAAATGGATCGATCAGGCTTGTCTTAGATTCGAGACAAATCAGTACTATCATCATTCCTGAAACAGACAGGCCGCAAACGTTGGAAGAACTTCTTCAAAATTTTAATGGTGCAAAAGTATTGTCTCCTATTGATCTCAGATCAAGCTTTTATCAGATCGAACTTCATCCAGAATGTAGAAAATACACAGCTTTCCCATGTTTCGGCGTTTGTTGTCAGTTTCGGAAACTTCCTTTTGGTTTGAACATTTCTTCGGCAACATTCATTCGCGGGCTAAATTCCATATTACCTGAGTTCTTAAAACGTCACATCACCTTATATGTGGACAATATTCTGATAGCAGAAGCCTCATGGGAACAACACAATCGCATCCTCAACAGCGTGTTACATATTTTTGCAGAATCTGGAGTTACAGTTAACTTGGAAAAGTCTGAATTCGGTAGGACAAAGATGAGGTTTTTGGGACATATTATTTCTTCTGAAGGCATTCAGCCGAATCCTGAAAAGTTAGAAGCAATCAGAGCCATTTCAGTTCCATCCACAAAAAGACAAGTCCGCAGTTTTCTAGGTCTCGTAAATTTTTACCGTCGTTTTCTGAATATGCAAATTCTAGTTACACCAAAACTTTGTTCACTCACTGGAAAAAATACTATTTGGAACTGGGACGAACAAGCACAGTTGGAATTCAGTTCTTTGAAAGAATCGCTACTTAACGCGATCCTCCAGATCTCTCACAAGATTTATGCCTTAGAACGGATTCTTCTAAAGTCGGTCTTGGTGCCCATTTATTTCAAGAAGCCATAGAAATTGACACTACTATTCAGAAAACCATTGCTTTTGCGAGCCGAGTGCTAACAAAACCTGAAAAAAAATTATTCCGTTACTGAATTAGAAGCTTTAGTTATCGTTTGGGCATTTAACAAATTCCGTTTCTTTCTTTCTGGAGGAGGAGGAGGAGGAAATTAGTGTTTAACGTCCCGTCGACAACGAGGTAATTAGAGACGGAGCACAAGCTCGGATTAGGGAAGGATGCGGAAGGAATTCGGCCGTGCCCTTTCAAAGGAACCATCCCGGCATTTGCCTGAAGTGATGTAGGGAAATCACGAAAAACCTAAATCAGGATGGCCGGACGTGGGATTGAACCATCGTCCTCCCGAATGCGAGTCCAGTGTGTTTCTTTCTGGTAAGCGCGAAAAAGTATACAGTGATCATCGTGCATTACAATTTCTTATGTCTTCCAAATTAAATCATGACAGGTTAAAACGTTGGGCATTGTTTCTGCAAGAATTCCACTTCACAATAGTCTACATTCCCGGCAAGAAGAACATTGTTGCGGACGCACTGTCACGCGCAGCGGCTGGGCTTGAGAAAAGTAACACAGAAGGCAACCTCGAGAAAAATTTCAGTATTCTTTACATTCAGAAAGTCGCCTTTGAAAACTTCATCACCACATCTTTAAAGGACATAGCTCATGAACAACATAAAGATCCGATTTGGAAAGACATCAAAAGTAAATGGCATGAAAAGACACACACACAGATTCGGCATCATTATCTGGTTACAAACAACATACTGTTCAAACGCTGCACTGTTGATGACAAGCTATGGGTACTTCGCATTCCTGACGATTTTGTTAATAAGCTCATTTGGTACATTCATTTCAGCTATGCACATTTTTGTCCACGAAAATGTTATCATATTCTTCGGACGTCTTGTTATTTTAACAATATGGAAAAAGAGAATTCGAAGAGTCTTGTCTAGTTGTAAACTTTGTCAAAAGGCTAAACCATCTACTACCTCACATCGTGCTCCGTTGTTTCCTATCATTCCTTCTAAATTAAAAGAATTTGCTGCTGTTGATCTCTTGGGACCCCTTGTCAGAACATCTAATAGATTTTCGTACGTTCTAGTCGCTGTTGAACTTACTCCAAAATTTGTTTCTTTCACCCCGTTACGTAAGCCACTGCACGGTCTGTATCCAACGCCTTTGTTAAAAATTTCTTACGTGAAGTTGGACACGTTAGTAAAGTCATTTCAGATAACGGACCGCAATTCAGATCTGCTGTTTGGTCACACATGCTTCGGAACCATAAAATCAAACCTGTTTTTATTTCATTGTACTCACCACATTGTAATCCGTCTGAATGGATTATGAAAGAAATTAATAAGCTTTGCAGACTTTGTCACAGAAAGCATCAGTATTTACACTTATTTCAAAACGTGCTGAATGAAATGCCTCATGACTCCACTGCTTTACCACCTATTCTTGTACTGAAGAATGAAGAACCACAAAACAGAATCAGAGAGCTTGTACCTTTCCCGAATACACGTAAACTTCGACACAAAGACATAATTGACTTGGCTATTAAAAATATAAAATCTGCATCAGACAAAAGGAGAAAACTACACGGTAAATCAAATGCAAAGAAATTATATATTGGTCAGAAAGTTCTCATTAAAGCTCATTCATTGTCACACAAGAAGAAACACTTGAGTCACAAATTCTTTCTGATTTACAATGGACCTTACGTAATCAGACGTATACCACATGATAACTGCGTTGAAGTTAAAACTCTGCGTACTAGGAAGAGTAAAGGTTTACACCACATTTCACATGTAAAACCGTTTATTGAAAGATAATCTGCAATGTTTGAAGTTAAATATCCAGTCAAGAACCTAGAGAACTTATTTAAACAGATATTACGAATGCATTGTTATAGTGAGCAGACGACACAGTGTTGTTATTGTACATTCTTGCTTGTTAGTTGCACGATCGCGTAACGACTGTAAGGCTCACATACTTAGAACATATAACGGCACCGCTAATGAGATTTTCATGCAACATTTTGGTTTACTTGAAAAGACATTCTTTATTTGAAGTACTTTCTGAGGGATTAAAGATGACTTAGCATTTGGTTTCTTTGACGGCTACACGATTATATCACGACGCTACTAATGTGTGACACAGTTTACATTGTTGCTTTTGTGCTGTATCTGCTTTATATCTGCACAGTTGTTCTGAATTCTTCTGGAAAGTAAAACATGTTTTAGTAGTAACTTTGTGGTATAGCTACAATAAGACAGCCTTTTTTGTAGCACGACAATACGTTACAGTGTAGTACTTTCTTGATCACGGTACTGTACGTAATAACTAAGACATCTATACACATAGCATTTCGCTTTTGTTTATTACGAGGTAAGTACATTGACTTCCACAGAACTTTGCTTATGGACTATGATAATTATGACACTTGGCACATTTTTTACCCTTAAGTAATGACAGAGATTATCTCACAATAAGACGCACTGTTTAGCGCTACAGTACACATATTTGAGTGATTGATTTTGTACTTAAAACATTTATGTTTAAAGATTTTTGAATTACAATGATACAAAGGTTTTCCGTGATATGTTTCATTCCATTGCTGTAATCTGTAACATCTGAGGGTGTAATTACATTAATCCCCAGGGGGTACTCACCTACTTTGTGTACCATGTGTTTGGCAAGCACAAGAAGCCCTAGCTAATATGGTATTTGCTTATACAACTTTACACATCGGTACCATATTTCCTTAACACAAAAATTACAAAGCTATCTGATCATTTAACTGGGAGAGACAAACATTTATTTTACTACATCAGTGACAGAGGTTCACGTAATTACACAGTTGAATAACTTCACACTTATGAAATTGTATTTTGTCTGTACTTTGTGAACTGTTCATATTTTTTCGGAACCATTGTGATACTATGAGAGCTTTGAATGATGTATTTGGTAAGGGATCATGATTTTTGAAGTACGATTGAGGTAGATGACTTTATTGAAGGTCTTGAAATCATTGAAAGAAGCTGCGACGATTCTGAGATGTGATTGATCTGTTATGATGTTATTATTACGATGACGATGTGTATTATGCTGTTGAGGTATGTTTATGATCAATAAGATGAGAATCGTACTTTAAGTGTTATGAAATGTGTGTAAATGCATGAATGTATCACAATGCAGGCGAAAATTTTTTGCACACTGTTATATTCATAGGATTTTGTTTCTACACATTTGCAACGAAAATTCACGACCTGTGAAATTTTTTATATGAGACTGTCACTGTAGTGCAAACTGGTGTCGTAAATATTTCGGTAAGAAAGTTAAGTGACCTTCATGTAATGCGTCGTGGGCACCCAGCTGCATGACAGTCGCCTGGAAAAATGTCATTAGTGTGTGCCTTTCAGAGGCACAGGTGGAGAAAAAAGGTGGCCGTTATCCTTGCTATTGACATTTCTTTGTAGAAAGCATCGCAAATATGACACGCTCAAACTTGAAAACATATGATTATACTGTGGAGTTCTTAATTTATGATATTTACTAAAATGCCTAATGAAATGATGAGAAAAATTTTACATCTATTGTCCTTCTAGTTGAGAGTTTGCTCATTTTGTTTAAGATCTAGTTTCTAGCTGCACTGCAGCATTGGTTAAAATAAAATTTTATAGATGTACTAATATAGATATTTTGTGCCTACAGATCCAGTAAATAATAACTTTATGATCTACTTTAAAAAAAAAACGAAGGAGCACAAAAAGACATTTCCCTTTACAGGACTTGCATACATAATTTTCTTTTCAAGTACTTGGTAATATTTTGTGTAGAATAAGTTGTGGTGCACCACTTTAATTACATAGACATTAAGATGTGAATAGACATTTCCCTTATCTGCATTGTTGTCTTTGTTAAGCCAGTTTTACTACTGATTTATTTTTCTTGTTGCTGCACATTGGCTCATATTAGTTTAATGTTGCATTTGCTTTGCTAATTAAAATTTACTGCTGCTAGCTTTGCCAATTTGCATTTTTTTCATTGCTGTTAGTATTAATTTTTTTGTGCTGCTGCAGTGCCTCGTCCCTTAGTTCATGCATTTGAGCTCAGTAGATTTAAGTTAGCTTAAGAGAGTGTAAGCTATATAAGAGAATGAGTTATGATGAATTGGAAGAAATGCATTGAGAAGTTATTCAGAAAAAGTTTGTAAAAGAAAAGGTACTGTACAATGAAGAATAATTATTTTAAAAGAGGATGAACAGAATACAGAAAGCAGGCTTAGATAGGACTTTTTGGGAATAATGATGAACGAAGGGAGATCTCCATGCAAAATACTGCAGTAAAACAAACCCTGTCCTTTCCTTTTGTGTTTTCCCTCTATGTGTTTGTGTACCTTTGTGTATTTGTGTTCTTCCTGTCTTTATGTGTGTAGTTAATAAGATTTGTGTTGTGGAATTTTTCTAGTACTAAGCTACATTCACTATGATGAGGAATACTGTTATCCTCAAATATAATTTGCATTGATAATATGTTATTTACTTTGTAAAGATGTTTAGACATTATTTATTCTGTTTTGTTTTAATGCTCATGTGTGAAATTAATGTTTCGAAAACTATTCTCATTATGTTATATATTTACTTATGTCATAATTCCTGTAACACTTATGTATATTTTTATTTCTATTCTTTTGTAAAGCCTGTGTTACTACAAATGTTATCTGTACTGTTATGTTCTTTAATGATGTATTTCGTACCTTTGTAATTGTATTCTTATGTTGTAAATTTATAATTATAGTGGACACCAGTTCATCAGATTAAGTAACTTGTAAGCATTCATTTCACTGAACACATTTCTGTTGGTCATAGTATATGCACAATAGGTGACAAATTGGGACTGTTAGTGTTTGCACGTGTGTTAATAATTGAGCAAGGGACTGGCTAACAGCATTGCTGGTTCTAAGGACAATTCCAAAAACTTTGTGAGTGCACAAGTGATGGTTTATGGACTTGCTATATTCTCAGCAAAACTCTTTGATTGTGATTGTGCACTACAAGGACTACAGTGGGTCTATACCTTTGATGACTCACCAATATCATTATTTCTACAAGGACTGCACTGGGTCTGCACCTCTGGTGGCCCACCAATACCGTAATCTCTACCAGGACTACAGTTGGTCTGCTCTGTGATGACGTACCTACCAAAATTCTTCAAAACTTCGACTGACTATGCGGCGGGTTTGCTCTGTCATGGCCCATTACCTGTCTGCATGTCAAGAGTCAGCACTGTCTTTCTGTTGGAAGGACAAGACTACTTCTTCAAGACTGCATTGAAATCCACTACTTCATTGTGCATTGTCTTTTACTGCTCAGACTTTGAGGGAAAAAAACTACCATTTTACTGTGATGAATGATCAGGACTGTCTTTATGGACTGTGAGAAAATTTTAGCTTTTGACCAACATTGTATCAATAAGTGTGTGCATTTCATTTCTTTGTTATTGTAATTGTGAAATTTTTTTTAACAAATATGTATTAGCCAGTGCCCAAAAAAATTTGTAAAATTTTTTGTGACGAGCATGGGGGCTATGTAAGTAGGCTGTTTAGGTTTTCTTACTGGTAACGCCACATAGCGCTCTGTATGAAAGTCACTGGCTGTGCTGTGTGCAGTCTGTGGCTAGTTTGCATTGTTGTCTGCCATTGTAGTGTTGGGCAGCTGGGTGTTAACAGCGCGTAGCGTTGCGCAGTTGGAGGTGAGCCGCCGAACAATATTAGGGTAAATACATTGTTTGTTCTCTATCAAAATCTTTCTTTTGCTAATTGTGCCTATCTGTAGTTAGTGCCTTCAGTAGTTTGAATCTTTTATTTAGCTGCGCTCGCTGTATTGCAGTAGTTCGAGTAACAAAGATTTTTGTGAGGTAAGTGATTTGTGAAACGTATAGGTTAATTTAGTCAGGGCCATTCTCTTGTAGGGATTATTGAAAGTCAGATTGCGTTGCGCTAAAAAACGTTGTGTGTCAGTTTAAGCACAGTCATGTGTAATTGTTCAAAGAGGAACAGTCATGTATAATTGTTCAAAGGGGACGTTTCAGTGTAAGCCAAGGTTTGGTACTTGGTTGTAAAAGCTCCTTAAGCCTCACGTTAAAAGAGAACCGGTTTCACCGATATAACACTTATCACAATTATTACATTGGATCCTGTTACATCACAGCCGTCAAATTAGTAATGTGCGCTTGGTAATTTACGTTTTACGCCAAGTTGTAGCGAGAACAGATTTGAAAACGGCATCTGGCTTTAGATTTTCTTAAGTATTTCACTATTTGCTAGGACATATTGCCTTGAAATAGCGATATGATGACTTTCATTCATTCTTTATTAGTGCTGTTTCCTGGGTGATGGTACCCCAATTATTTTCTATATGCACGAATCATATAGCGGACAGGTTAGGCTGCAGTCTGCGGGCTGTTTCCAGATGATGATGTGATGTGCGGGAAGGTGTCACCGTAGAGTGGCTGTAGCAGGATACAAGATGGTTTGGGCAAAATTCCTAGATGGTGTGATGAATGACAGCTAGCTCTAAAAGTACAAAACGTAAGTTAATGCAGATGTGTACGAAAAATAAACCCATCATGTTTGAATACTGCACTAGTAGTGTGCTGGTTGATGCAGTCACACCAATTAAATGTTGCAAATCGACATGAAAAAGAACGAGCATTTAGTGTTTTTTCCTAGGGAAGGTAAATGATGGACTTCGGTTTGTTGATAGAATTTTAGGAAAGTGTATTTCATCTGTAAAGGAGGCCGCATATAGGTCACTAGTGCGATCTATTCTTGCGTAACGGTCGAGTGTGGAGGATCCGCACCGGGTCAGATTGAAGAAATACACTGAAGAAATTCAGAGACGGTCTGCTGGACTGATCAGCAACACGCAAGTATTGCTGATATTCTTGGAGAATTCAAAAGGGAATCCGTGGAAGGAAGGCGACGTTCTTTTCGAGGAACACTATCGAGAAACTTTGGAGAACTGGCATTTGAAGATGACTGCAGAACGACTCTATTGCCGACAATGTACATTTCGCTTTAGGAAAGTGAAAATAAGATACTGGTAATTAGTGTTCATACGGAGGCATAAAGGTAGTTGTTTTTCCCTCGCTTTGGCTGCGAATGGAACAGGAAAGAAAAAGACTACTCGTGGTAAAGTATACGCTCGGCCACACACCGTACGGTAACTTTCGAAGTGTGTATGTAGGTTATGTAGGTATAGATTATACACGGACGAAAATAGCAACACCAAAAGTAATGAATCTAGAGTAATGCAATTACGGGAGTAAATTTCTTTAACATACGCGCGAGATTAACCATTGCAAATATGAAGTAATGGTACGTTTACAACCGTTGTAAGCGCCAGAATGTTAAATGCAAGCATGCAAAAGTGCATGTACTGTGTTGTACAGAAGCCGGATGTCAGTTTGCAGGATGGAGTTCCATGCCTGTTGCACTTGGGTGGTCAATACGGATGCGGTTAATGCTGTTTGTGGATGACGCTGGAGCTATCGTCCGATGATGTTCCGTATGTGCTCGATTAGAGGCAGATCTGGAGATCGAGCAGGCCAAGGCTACATGTCGACACTGTAGAGCATGCTGGGTTACAACAGCGGTATGTGGGCGAGCTTTATGCTATTGAAAAACATCCCATGAAATTGTTCATGAATGGCTGCGCAACAGATCGAATCAACAGACTGACGTACAGTTTTGCAGCCAGAACGCGTGCGATAACCACGAGAATGCTCGTGCTGTAATACGAAATTGCACCCTAGGCCGTAACTCCAGGTGTAAGTTCAGTGTATCTAGTATGAAGGCAAGTTGATTGCAGGCCCTCATCTGGCCTCCTTCTAGCCAATACAGGGCCATCCGGCAGCGAGGCAGAACCAGCTTTGATTACAGAACACAACAGACCCCACCCAGCCCTCCAAACAGCTTTCGCTTGATATCAATGAAGTTGCAAATGGGAGTGGTTTGCGGTCAATATATTGGACGGTACAGGGCGTCTGGCTCGGAGCTGTCCTTGGAGTAACCGACTTGTAACAGTTGGTTGTGTCACTGTGGTGTGAACTGCAGCTCAAATTGCTACCGCAGATGCGGTACGATGCCCCAGTGTCACGCGGCCGTCCGGAGACGAGTCTTCTGGTGACTATAAATTCTTGTGACTACCTTTGCCAGAATTCATGTACAGTGGCCACATTTCTGCCAAGTCTTTCTGCAGTATCGCAGAAGGAAGATCCGGCTTCTCGTAGCCTTATTACGCGACCTCTTTCAAACTCAGTGATGTGTTGATAACGTTGGCTTCGTCGCCTTAAAGGCATTCTTGACTAACATCAGCTCACCACGTCCAATCCCAAAGGTAACTAACGCTCACGACCGTTACACCTTGTATTTAAATCAAACCAAATTTGCATCATCCTCGTGAGACTGTTGTGAAATTGGCATGACTTTCAGATGCAGAAACATGCCTACCAAGTTTCGTATATGTCGCACAACTCCTGTGTATTGCGATTTCTTTAATATCACCGTATGTACATAATTCCTCACACTCCATGTACCACATTTCATAATAATTAACATTGTAGTAGGTGTGTACCCCAATGCACCTATTCAAAAAAACTCTTTACATCTGATAGGCCATGTAGACCTCGGACTTTTCCAGTTCGGAGTGTCTCCAGTTTCAATCTATTTAGGTGTGGCACTCATATCACCGAAAACGTAACAGTGTGAACAGGAAAGAACTCGTGCGTCAGAGTGTCGCTGTTCGATAGATTGTGTGGCCATTCCAACATCTATTGCCCCGTGTAAACGTTCCTCCCACTCTCGCGACTTTGTCCCTCCTTTTCCACACCTCTCCACTGCCTGTTCGAAATTAGCCACTGGCCACTTCACTGCAACACTACGGCAATTTTTCGAATATGGTGGTAAAGATAGAAGCTCAAACTGTCTCCATTGTCTGGAATGAATTTAGTATCAGTACGTAGTTCATAATAACTTATTGAAATTACTGACATCCATGTCTCAGTAACGATGATGATAACAACAGTAAAGATGATATAAACTTTCTTAGTTTCTTCATCATACGTTCGGACGTGTTCAATGGTATGTTGAGATACAAAATAAATGTTGAAACAAAACTTGTGAGCCATTGTTTGAGATGACCTTCCCTATGTGACCGACCAGTTTTAGTTCCTTACAAAAGCATGGAATGTAGATCTGGTGGTAGCCTTCCTCAGTGGCGTCACTATCACAGCTATAAACATGTACTAAATACCCTTTTTGTTCAACATTAGCGTGTTCTTTAGCTTCTAAGGAATAAGGAGAAACAGTGACGTAATGTAAAACAGTCGAAAATTTTGTGTTCTAGAATGGTTTACAGTTAGATAAAACTCTAGAAATACTTATTTCTATGGTAATGAAATAAGAAGCATCACATACCTTGTGACAGAATTTCCTTTGTCCAAAGTCTGCATAACTAACGTGACTGTAACAAACCAGTTTGTCGACCAGGTCATAGGGAACACAAACAACTCAGTATGAACTACCAGGATCCTTACGTTGAATAAGACACAATTTTTGATGTTGCTGCCATATCGCTGTATTATAAGGATCTAATCATTTCATCTTGACTCTATTAAACGAGTGATCCTTGTCTTGTTCCTTGCTATAGCCATAAGGAACATGTAATGAAATATTTGAAAGCCACTCCTTTCGAACATGGTCACTTATTTCCATTAAGACTTCCCTGAATTCCATTACTTAATCTTGTTGATAATGGGGAAACTGCGTCAGCTACTACAGTGTCTTTCTTGGCATGTGAATGACAATGAACCTGAAATCCAGCAGATATTACACCTACCTTACCATAGCTTAGCAACCACCAAAACTTGCAAAATTCCACAATCCATATAGACTTTGGTTCCACAACCAAACAAATAACGATGAGACTTAGTGAAGCCCCCAGTCAAAAGCCAGTGTTTCAGACTGTGAAACTGAGTGGTTAAGTTCAAACCTCGTGATTTCTTGACTCGCAGAAGTGACAGGATGTTATAAGACAGGGGCGGTAAGAGAAACTTCTTTTACGCCATCAAACTCAGTCTGTGGTTCTCCTTCCTAGTCTCATTGAAAATTCTTACTTGTGAGCACACAGAAACTTGAGGTACCTATTATATTGAGATTCATAAAACGCTTCCAATAATTTTAAAGTAAAAAAAAAATTAACATCTCGTATTTGCTTCTTTGTGCAAGGAGTTCGAAATTCCTTGATCGCTTCCATTATCATGATGAGGTAGCGCGCCCGCTGCTGTCACAACATCTACAAGTAGCCTAATGGCTTTAGACATTTCTAAGATAACTGTAATTCAAGATTTCTGAAATACACCGGAAGTCTGTTGAAGACCTTGTTGTGAACTTCCTACAAGCTCGCCACTGTCAATACATCAACCAAGTACGCGGTAATCTGCTAGTAAGATACTCTTAAAGCCTCGAATAAGGTAGCCGAACTTACTTTCAGCCTGTAAGGTAGCTTCCAAAATTGATAATATGTACCGTAACACAAAATTGCAATATATTTGCGACATGAAGTGTGCGTCACTATTCGGTAGTAACTCTCCAGAAGTTCAATGGAAAACAGAACATTGACTCCAGGGAAAATTCTATATCAATTCCTCCAGCGTTGTAGTGCGATTAGTTTCCGATGGGAAGATGGGTATTTATTTGTCGTGAGTCCAATACAAATGTAACTGAATCAACTTTCTTAGGCACCACAATGAAAGCGCTTTTACAGGAACTAACAGCGGGTTTAATGACACATTTTTACATGATCTCTTGTCCATAAAGAAAGGAATATTGAATATGGTTTAACATAAACCTTAGTACGTATCTTACCTGAAACTGATACTTGAAAATCCTGATTCTCCCAGGAATATCAGAGAACACAAATGAATGTTGTGGAACATTACTGAAAAACGTCTTTGATTGATTCATTGGCATCCTCTGCACGGTGGGTTTCTGAAACATTCACTCAATAACCAGAGCGTTTAGTATCACTACAACATAACATTAATAACATATATTCAAAACTCCCACATGAATCCACCCTAACTGAAACATAACATCCACACCAGATGCACCAGCCGCGCGGGATTAGCCGAGCGGTCTTAGGCGCTGCAGTCATGGACTGTGCGGCTGGTCCCGGTGGAGGTTCGAGTCCTCCCTCGGTCATGGGTGTGTGTGTTTTTCCTTAGGATAATTTAGGTTAAGTAGTGTGTAAGCTTAGGAACTGATGACCTTAGCAATTAAGTCCTATAAGGTTTCACACACATTTGAACATTTTTGAACCAGATGCATCTAATATTCTGCTGACACAGGACGCAAACCTAAATACAGTATTACCCCCACAGAAATGTACCCACATATGAAAGCTTCTATCCCCAGAAATTATAGTGTTAGAAAGCCCTATCTATGCATAAAATTCCCCTTAAGTCAGTACTGTTGTGTACGAGATACTCTCTGACTGCAGCAAAAGCATTAATGTTTGATCAGTATTGTGTCGTTGGTCAAAAGCAATGGTGTGAGGTTTTAGTTTCTCCCGGAGTGTACAATGTTCAGATACCTTACGGAAATGCAGCCGGGTAACTGCCGATATTTCGATAGGAGCAAACCCTGTAGTTTTGCCTTGAAAATGTCAAGGTGTGCTCCTGTCAAACTATCGGCGGTTGTCGATGACGTCACCCGGCTGCATGCCCGTAAGTTATCTGACCAATGTAAATTAGTTCTGCTTTTGCACATGAGGCTCAGTATCAACTGAAATAATTTATAATTCGTGAAATCAAAAGGATCTACGTAATGGCACCCACAAGCCCTTTTTTTCAGTTGCAGAAGGTGGATACAACAACACAAAAACTTGCATGGATAAAATTTATACACTTTTATTTGTACTATTTACAAGTAGTCTGGCAAAGGCAAATACTTAACTTATTCTGTAGCATTTACAATTGTTCGTCTAACTGAATATTAACCTTGGCCGACTGACTCAGTCGCTTCTAGTAAGTGCTGGTCGTGTTGCATACATCGATGGCAGCCTTCCAAACGGTACCGTCTCTTCTGCCTGAACATGTGCGTGCGCCGACTTACAAAGAGGTGCTGAAGGATAGTGTCTGCTCTGTTGAGGGTGTGCCCATCAACGGAAAACTTTATCTGCATACGTAACGCCACCCAGTGGTCATGTGGCGAGTTTTCGGAAACACCTGCCGAAAAACCGGAAACTGGAGGTAGGTCCACAGTCACGGGAGGTGGTAGCACTGGTGCAGAACATGACGACGCTGAGGTTGATAATTGCTCGACATACATGAAAGATGTCGCTGATAACAGAGACGGATGCTTGCGGCAGCGTTTGAGACGACTGTTGTGTAGGCAAAGGCCGCGTAGGCGGGCAGGGATAGACGCGCATGGATATCACATCTGCTGGTGACACGTGCGTTTGAACCTCTGGCATCGGCAGCGACTGCATATATGTACTAGACTGTTTTTCTGGCTCTCTTGCCTGCTAGCTTGTTTAGCCTTTGGACGTGTCCACCAGTCGTTCCTATTGAGAGCTAAATGATCTTTCCTTACCATGTGCGGCCCACACCGCCAGCGTAGTCAGTTTTCGTGAATATTGTATCCCTTAATGGTAGTTTTTGGAAATAAATACCATTCTTCTCTGAATCCTGACATTTCTCATTTCACGTGTAGGAAAAACACCCCGGTTGCCCACCCGAGCTCCTGATACCATCCTGACATGTACATTCCTACGTGCCTTCCCCTATAGTTTTCCTCTGTACAGCTCTGTTTATTAGATGTACCCAACATCTTGTCCCTACTTCTCGTAAATGTTTACCATATGATTCATGGATAAACTTTTCATTTCTTATTTTATAAAAGTACTGAATTTTCAACATCCTTCTATACCAACACATCTCAAAAGCCACTGAAATGTGGGACTTAGGGAAAGCAAGAAAGAATGTGGACGGGGCTTAATCACTTAACGTTGGTTGCACACTTTATTTAAGGAAATAATTTATTAAAAACAATCATTTAAAAACGATTGACTGTAAAACAAGCTACACTGACTGCTGAAGGCCTTATTAAGAAAAAATTCAAAATTATTTGACGGCTGAAGACCACAGGCAATACTTCAGAAAAATTTAACAGCTGGAGGCCTGAATTACAATTGAGGAAGACAATTACACGTTAAAAATACCGAAGTAATTTTTAAAACAATCATTAAAGAAAATTGACTGTAACACAAGCTGCACTGATAGCTGAAGTCCTTATTCAGAAGAATTCAAATTATTTGTCGGCTGAAGGCCACAAGCAATAGGAATAACTTAAACAATATATTATTTTTAAACAATTCACACAATCATACCAGATAAAGAAGGGAGTGATCCACAGACAGTGCTCCAAGGATCGACCTGAGAAAAGTCCCTACAGCTGCGTCAGCGGTGAGACAGGCAGCCAAGAGTTATGCTCACCTAACAGGATGGCAACTCAAACTATGGACAGTTTAAACGCAGATCAATCCTCTTACCAACTCCACCTAATTTGTAATAACTAGTGCAACGATGAAATAATTCAAGCGAGGGCGAAGTGACAGACAGCACTGCGTCTTCAGAATCCGGTGTTTAAAACATCGAAAGTCAGAAGGAACCACTACAACAGAGGCAGACAAAACCCACACCGCAGTCAAGGAGGCTGTCGAACTACACATCATGCCGGACAGCATCGACAAGACGAGGAAAAGCACACTGCCGCAAAAATACGCTAACCTCCAGAGCAGGTAACTCGAGCGTTAGCGGCTACTAGGCAGTAAAATACCGTTGGTTGCACTTCACCAAATAATAACACAAAATTCGAAAATTAATAACAGGCAGTAGAAAATGGCTAATAGATTCCGCCAACTCGACAAGTTCCACTTGGCACTGTTCGTGTCACAGCGACCCTCGGGCAGCAGTGCACGAACAAAAGGCATGATCACAAAGTAGTGGAGGTTTCACAAGTGGATTACTGTTCAGTCAACTCAACGACTGGGTCCGGTGGAGAACGAGGTTGTGGCCCTCCAACTACAGCCCTTCGATCCGGCAATGCCTGTGTGTCACCAGCGGTCCTAGCATGTCCCCGCGCTGCCGGACCTCTCTGCTGTTCCGTCCCAACCGAACTCTCACACGACCGATCCGGAAATAGTAGAGGTCCCTCCAAAAATAGTACCACAGTACTAGCTATTGATAAACGCCGCTACTGCCACTCACGGACAGACAAAGTGAGAAAACGTAGTAGCGCCAGTGAACGCACTAAGAAAACGAGAGGTCACAATCCGAATACACGACGCCAACCTGTCAACGGCACAAACACGAGCCGGAGCACGGCTCAGCCTGTATTCTCTTCTTTTCCAGTTTTTCCACAGTCCATGATTGCCTACCATACAACGCTGTGCTGCAAATGTATTGCTCATATTAGGATTTCCGATTGATACTCGTAGACTTCTTTCAGCCAGGAAGGCTTTTACCCCTGTCGTACTTACTTTTAACTCTGAGCACATCGCTCCTATTCTTCCATTCTTATTGTTCCCTCTTTATTCCTGTACATAGCAGTCTTTACCTACAGCGTACTCATATATATATATATATATATATATATATATATATATATATATATATATATATATATATATATATATATATATATACAGGGTGAGTCACCTAACGTTACCGCTGGATGTATTTCGTAAACCACATCAAATACTCACGAATCGATTCCACAGACCGAACGTGAGGAGAGGGGCTAGTGTAATTGGTTAATACAAACCATAAGAAAAAGCACGGAAGTATGTTTTTTAACACAAACCTACGTTTTTTTAAATGGAACCCCGTTAGTTTTGTTAGCACATCTGAACATATAAACAAATACGTAATCAGTGCCGTTTGTTGCATTCTAAAATGTTAATTACATCCGGAGATATTGTAACCTAAAGTTGACGCTTGACTACCACTCCTCCGCTGTTCGATCGTGTGTATCGGAGAGCACCGAATTATGTAGGGATCCAAAGGGAACAGTGAGGGACCTTAGGTACAGAAGAGACTGGAACAACACATTACGTTCACATGCTAACACCTTTTTATTGGCCATTTTTACTGACGCACATGTACAGTCGTGGACAAAACGAGCGAGACCCCTCGCCTTTTCGTTATGCTGATCCGCACGGCTTTAAAGTCTGCTACACAGCATAACAGGCAAGGCGACGAAGTGCTACCAACATACTATGCGCAGGCGTGAAATTGACAAACTATCTGAACTTTTTTAGACTGTATTCCATAATTTCTAAGACTATATTAATGCTGATTAGTGTGTTAAATACAACACGTAAACATAAGACAGAACTGAAAGAAGAAACGCTAA
This sequence comes from Schistocerca nitens, assembly GCF_023898315.1. Taxonomy (NCBI): domain Eukaryota; kingdom Metazoa; phylum Arthropoda; class Insecta; order Orthoptera; family Acrididae; genus Schistocerca; species Schistocerca nitens. Next base: position 473,685,729 of record NC_064621.1, on the reverse strand, counting down.
TTTGTATGAAACGGACGAATAAAAATGAATTTCAGCTTATCCAGATAACAGACAAAGAACCCCAGACCGTTACGAATTAGCAAAATATTATCCGCATTCGCCCGCGAAACGGTCTGTGTCAACGTTCAGACCAGTCATACTGGATTACCATTGCTGACCTACCATGAAAGTGTGCAAATTTAGCAATGCGTGAAGATTCATAACGAAATTCACTTAAACATCATTCAGTGCCACACTTAAGTCAATTCCATTATTGACAGAAGCGGAAAAAGGAGGCAGTATCATGTATGAAATTCTACAAGAGTGTCATATTGACATCCACAGAGCGCCAGTACAGAATAAAGGTAGCGATAAATCGTATTGGGTGCGCGAGAATTTCTTAAAATTGCTTTACTGATATTCTACCTGCCTCCATAGAGATTAGAACCGAAAACAAACCAGACCTTCCTTTCACTATGCTAGCAGACAACCTAGGCAAACAGCCCTCTATTATTACCCCAGACATGAACAAGCCGGCAATTTCGCAATAAAAATCTGCAGTTTCTGTTGCATAGAGCTTTCTGGACTCAAAAACATGAATTTTCTTCCTTTATGTCACCACTTATGCGACAATCATTCGGGATGATTATCGAAATAACAAATTACTGTTATTAGAGAGTAAATTTTGTAGGATAATTCTGCACCACCCCAGGAAATAAACGGCTACATAGCTGCCAAACGTATTCTGCATTGTTTCGAATTCTCCACTAGACTCGCCACAGCCAGAAAACGTTCATTAGCAGAAGTGTTTCTTAAGCTAGCTAGCAATGAGAATGTTCGTACTTCTAAAACGCGGTGGCATTAATACTGGGATGTGAATTACCACGTGTATAGGCAAATACATTCTATTTGCATTCCTGTAAACGTGATTTGGATCGAAAACGTAGCTACGACTAATATGCTTATGTATCGACAGCAACTAGAACATTTCGAATAAAGAGTAGCGGGTGTTATTTATGCGGCCCTCATCTTCAGTGTTTTCGTTGTTAGGATTTCGTCACCTAAACCGGTAAAAACGGAACCCTACTAGTCTCACTTTCTTGACCGTCTATCGGTCTACCCAACCCTTAAAACCCGTTTACCTCCAGAACGGGTGGACATAATAAGCAGAAATGTATCGCACTTCTTGCTGTAACCGGTCCCTTGCTGGTGTAAAAAAGTGAGCTTCTATGTCAACGCAATCAAAAGATACGACGGTTTATGTAAAGAAAATTTACGCGAAAGGTCAAAAAATGGCTTCAAGAACTATGCGACCTAACTGCTTAGGTCATCAGCCCCTAGACCTAGAACTACTTAAACCTAGCTAGCCTAAGGGCATCACAGACATCTATGCCCGAGGTAGAATTCCAACCTGCGACTGAAGCAGCCGTGCGGTTCGTCACTGAAGCGCCTGGAACCGCTCGGCCACCGCAACGCGGCGAAACCCTACTCACCTCATGTATAATGATAATATATACTGTCTAGTGAGGATAAACTGTATTCTCCAGCAACTCAGATCGTTTGATCACGGAACTTTTACGAAGCTACATTCAAACTTTGTCGAAGTCGTCTGCAATATCCATTACAAACACCCTAGGAACTTCGTATGCGATATCCACTTCTGAAGACGCTGGCAGATACTGCAGTACTATAACAAGTAGGTGGGAACTTATTGTTATTGGTCCATGCATGACACTTTATTTCAATATCACTTTAACGCGCCTAGGTGTTCGTATATGGCTGAAATTAATGAACAAAAAGTAAATAAACAGTAAACAACTTCGATGTTCAGATCAAGTGAAAGTCACATGTCGTAATTACAACATAATTTCGTTGTTACATCTACATGACTACATCAACAGGATTTCTTTGCAATCCGGACTTACGTGCCTGGCAGAAGGTTCGGATTATTTCTCTACCGTCCCACTCATTAACAGTGTGCGGGGAAAGGGACTACTTAAATCTTTTCTTGCGAGCCTTGAATTACATTATTACTATGGTTTCTTCTTGTGTAAGTACCCTAGGAAATAATGTTTTGGCATTCAGAACATATGGTGGTGATTGAAATTTCGTGAAAAGATCTCGTGGCAACGAAAAACGCATATGTCTTCATGAATGTTACCCCAACTCGATTATCAAATCTGGGATCCTCTCTCCCCTATTTCGTGACATTACAAAGCGTGCTACCGTTCCTTGGACGTTTTTGCGTGCACAGTCAATCACGTCTGTCAAGGATATTATAGCAGTGGACGGACAAACGTAGTGTAGGCAGTGTTTTCAGTTGGCCTGTTGCGTATTCTTAGTGTGCGGCCAATAAAACGCAGTCATTCGTTTGCCTTCCCCACAAAAGTATGTTTTCGATCTTTCCAGTTTAAGTTTTACTGGGTACTGAGATGAACTGACAGTGCTTCGACTTGTGTTTTGTCATGTAACCGAAAGTTAATTATTGTTATTGGACGCAGCTTTCGTGTTTAATGTATTTCTCAGTCAACAACAGTAGACTCCTCGTACACCACACATAACTGTTTCAAAGTATTAAATTGTTACTGATCTTACCATGTTGCAATGGTCATCTTAACTTGCCGTTTTGAAAAAAAGGAAAATATTTTAGCGAAATGTAGCAACTAAGAAGCGGAGTATCCAAACAAACAAACGTTTCCGGTTTAAGTAGTTGCAGTAGGTCTACTACACAGTAACGTAAATTAGGAGCAAAGTCCATAAGTAGATCCTCATCAGGAAAACCAGCCCTCATAATGCAAAGTGCAACTACAACAAAGAAAGTTTCCAAACATGTCAATGAGTAGTCGAGGAAAGTGGACGCATTCTGTCTACTGAATCCCAACGCACGCAATTTACGAGGGGGCACGCCAAGTGTCAGACCCCGATCTTGCTTTTAACTACGCTCATTGAAAGAGGGGACAAAATAAGCTTAAACTCTACCGCTTCTGAGAAAACGACGGTCAAAGTGTTCAATGCGTTGTTGCTATAGTGTAGATACCGCTTAGCGGTTAAGGATTCAACTGAAGCGGTGGCTCTGCGGCTACCATAGCGACTTCGGAACTTTGCGCTGCGAGTTCGAAACCCGGTTTTTCCTTTTTTCCCCCCTCACTCTCTGAATTATCTACGAATGTTTATTCCAATTTATGATGAAACACTGTTGTCGTTATTCGTCAGTTAATTTACTGTGTAAAGAAATAAGTTAAAAAGGGAACACACAGTGCGTAGTGGGGCGATCACTCTGTTGTAGAAATAATTCAGATGCCAAGATCGCTTAAATACTGTCTACTGGATAACCGGTTTCAACACACTAAAGGTGCCATTATCGGATCTAAATGTAGATTAACATTGATAAACCATTTGGATATAACGATACATGAGGCAGACGAGATGATTTTATATCAGCTTGTCTCATTCGTTTATTATTTTTTTAATTCATTAATTACACATAAAGTTAATTGGCGAGTAATGACAACATTATTTCAACATAAATTAGAAAAAAACATTCGAAGATAATTCTGATAGAGAGGCAGGAAAATAAAATAATTTAAAAACCCAATATGGTATCGAACACGGGAATCAGTGTTAAGAAGGAACGACGGTAGCCACCGCTTCAATTGCGTTCTCGGCTGCAGAAGGTATCTACACTAGAGCAACAGCGCGTTGATAACTTTGGCCGTCGTTTTCTCGGAAACGGTCGAGTGTCTGCAGATAAGCCGAAACACAAGTTCGCTTATTTTGTCCTCTCCTTCACTGACAAGGGGAGGCCGCCAATTGTGAAATTCAGATTCGATTCATACTGCGCATAATAAAAGCTCATGGCCAGAGGTGTAATGTGGCAAAGCACCAAGATGCACTTCTCAGCCGTTGTCGAGAAAATCGACAGTTAGAAGAAACCGCTGCGGTGAAATACTCTCTACGATTCATAATTTTCTACAGCGTCGTGGCGCAGCGGTAAGCGCTCGAGTTCGTAATCCGAAGGTCGGCGGATCGAATCTCGCTCCATGCAACTTTTTTTTTTTTTTTAGTATTTGTTTTTTGTAATTCAAATGTGTGTATAAACACACACACACACACACACACACACACACACACACACACACACACACACACACACACATATATATATATATATATATATATATATATATATATATATATATATATATATATAATTCCCGGCAACAGGTTGCAACAATTATGCATATAATAAGTTGTTGAAAGTCGTTTGTCGTGGAAAAACTGGCGACTTCGAACATCATTATGTTTTCCGCAAACAAATTTGTATTTCACAAATGTTATTAATTGTCTTCATAATGTTAACCACGTATAGTTAGCGGAAGACGTAGAAACGATATTCCGAAACGAATACGTATAGCGTAAGTCAAACGTTCGAATTAGAATAGAAACCCCACGAACACAAATTTGCTGTGGCAGGTATGAAATATAAACTCCGTTAATCGCTCGTTACACTTGAAGGACAGATGTTGAATGGGCCGAAACGAGCCGCCGCATAACAGCGTAGTTGCCTGCTAACTTCGAAAGAAGGTAGATGCGGTCCCTAGCACAACTTATAACACCGTCGAAAATCAGTGCGGACGTGAGAGCTTTGGTACACCCTGTTAAACAAACGGTAAAATGGAGGCGGTACAATTGGAGAGCGATCCGCCTTCACCAACATGCATAAGCAATTCATTAATAGTTTATATATATATATATATATATATATATATATATATATATATATATATATATATTTGAATTACAAAAAAATAATAATAATAAAAAAATGTTGCATGGCGTGAGATTCGATCCGGCGACCTTCGGATTACGAACTCGAGCGCTTACCGCTGCGCCACGACGCTGTAGAAAATTATTAATCGTAGAGAGTATTTCACCGCAACGGTTTCTTCTAACTGTCGATTTTCTCGACAACAGCTGAGAAGTGCATCTTGGTGCTTTGCCACATTACACCTCTGGCCATGAGCTTTTATTATGCGCAGTATGAATCGAATCTGAATTTCACGTTTGGCGGCCTCCCCTTGTGAGCAAAGTTTCGGGACAATGAGCCTATGACACTTGGCGAGTTCCCCTCGCTCGTCGAGTCGCTTCTTACGCCCGGCGAGAATTATGTATGCCTCCGAGTAAACTGCGCCACCTGGAAACACGGCGAGCGGGGATAAACACGTTTTCCTTCTTATAAGGCAACCCTCTACAGATAAAATTCATGAAGTGTTCTTCAGGTTGCCTCAGATATTTCAGAAATGTTTCTTGCGTCAGGCCTGCCGCATATGCAAAACGTAAACATTTCATTTCATGTAATATTTATCAGGATAAGACATGACAAGAGTGGACCAGTCCCTTCTGAGAAAAATTAGAGATTTTAAGTTGCTCCACTATGTAATGACACGGGTATGGGCTTGCGATCTCTCTTTTATGCCATCGATTTCCGTGTTACACATACTTGGCCACTGCGTTGTGGCTGCCATCGTGGAGGAGGCAGTCTGTTTCCTGCCAGCGCTGTTTCCGCAGCCAATATTAACCGCGACGAATCATTCAGTCAACGCTAAATGGCCCATCTGGCTGAGGCAGACAAGGGCGCTATAATAGAACTCCATGCAGAGGGATCTTCAAATGCCGACATAGCAAGAACTATGGGTCTTCACAAGTCGACGGTAGCCAGGTGGATCAGACGAAAGGAAGAGAGTGGTAACTTGAATGGGAGGCCTCATGGCCGTCGCCGCAAAACAACAGCAGCTCAGGATCAGCAGATACGCCGTTTCAGTGAGAACCACCCATTTGTCAACGCACGACAAATTCAGCAAACTTTGGGTCTCAATGTTAGCAGTAAGACCGTCACTCCTCGTGTAAGGGAAGGTGGACTGAGAGCAAGAAGCGCTGCTGTGAAAGAGACATTGACTGTTTCCCAAAGAGAAGCTTGCCTTGCTTTTGCTACTGAAAATGGCGACAAACCTCTCCAGTTTTGGAGGCGAGTGATTTTCACGCACCAAAAAGTTTTCTCTACGGCATCATCCGGAAAAGTACTAGTTTACCGGCCTAAATGTGCTAGGTATAATCGAAAATATATTTACAGTTGCCGAAGGAGTGGCAGGTTGTCGGTGCCGGCCGGTGTGGCCGTGCGGTTCCAGGCGCTTCAGTCTGGAACCGCGTGACCGCTACGGTCGCAGGTTCGAATCCTGCCTCGCGCATGGATGTGTGTGATGTCCTTAGGTTAGTTAGGTTTAAGTAGTTCTACGTTCTAGGGGACTGATGACCACAGATGTTAAGTCCCACAGTGCTCAGAGCCATTTGTAGTCGGTAACGGTATGGGCGTGGATATCGGCCGAAGGGTGTGGGCTCCTGTGGGAAGTGGAAGGAAGATTCGATGCGCGCAATTACATATCAATTCTGGAGAACGTGATGTTGCCTGCTGTGGCAGCAAGATTTGGCGATGATCAGATCATGTTCCAACAAGATCGCTCGTCTATTCATATGGCACGTGTGGTTAAGAGGCGGGTCGACGACCATAGTAATATTACTGTAACGGAATGGCCACCTAAAGGAGCTAACACGAATCCCATTGAGAATATCTGGGCAGAAATGGTCAGAGTAATACGAGAAAAGGGCAGTCACCGTCGACTCGCCGACAGCTTTCTGATGTGATTCATGACGCTTGGAATGAGTTACTTGAATCTCCTAGTTATGTGGCTCGAGTTGTGGGCTCAATGCCCAACAGACTTCGAGCTGTTGTGGAAGCCAAAGGAGGCTTCACCAATCAGCTGTTTCAAACTTTGTTTCTTTCTTCTTCGTCTTTTTTTTTTTTTTTACTTGCAGACGTATATTTTATATAATTTCAAGGAAACGCAGTAAATGGAATGTGGACTGATTTTTGAGGCTTCATTTTGTGACGGCTAAACAGTGCTGCATCATGGGACCCGCTATTTGTCCACATGTGGCTGAACATCAGAGGTGTAAAAAATTTTGAGGTGCCGAAGTTCTCTGGAAGAATAACGTCTTTTAGACAAGGAGATGATTTTTAGTTCATTTCATTTTAACCATTCACACTATGATTTGACATTCTAATCTTTGATTTCATTTTATTATTATGTATCTTTTCTCCAGTGAAAGTCAACGGTAGTAAGTTTCAAGATATGAAGAATAACCGGAAGTTTCTAATTTGTGGAAAGCGTATTTAACAGTTAATATTTTCGACAAATCTGTATTTATAGGACATATTAAGAAGCGAGTCAAAAATGGCATTGTGGAATGATCAGGTTGGTCTCTAAAGGGTAACGACGATAAAATAGCAAATATGAAACTATGGGTAACAACTATTGTTGATGGTGAGGAGCCATAATCGATATGTCACTTTTCCTTAATTGTATTTCTGAAGTTTATCGTCAATCCTAGGACTGACACCGATACTCTGTTTTACGTGAAGAATACAACCTTCAAAATTTATTTAGCAGCGCAGAATATTAAATCACAGTTTATAGATCAGGAACCTAATCCAACTGCCTTTAATTTTATTCTCACGGATGACTTTGGGACAGTAAATAACAAGAGAAATAACAAAACTCTCAGAATCAATATATAGAATTCAAGTGTCCAGTGGATTCAAAAGTTTGCTATAATAGCGATTAATTGCTTTTACAGACTCCTTCATGCCTACATTTTCTATCAGACAATGTTTGAAACTAGGGCTAAGAAGGTAAACAATTTTTCCACAAATTTTCAAATTGGAAGTCGGAGAGACAGTTACATAAATTACGATGACAACAAACGTTTTTCAAGTAAACTGATCACAGGAGGCATCCAACGCATTTATTGTGAGTTACATGCACAGTATGTAAACTGGCAACGCCACCAACACACAATACCACTAACAAGGGAACATCCCCATCGCACCGCCCTCAGATTTAGTTATAAGTTGATACAGGGGATAGGCCTTGAAAAACTGAACACAGATCAATCGAGAAAACAGGAAGAAGTTGTGTGGAAGTATGAAAAAAATAAGCAAAATATACAAACTGAGTAGTCCATGCGCAAGATAGACAACATCAAGGATAGGGTGAGCTCAGGAGCGCCGTGATCCCGTGGTTAGCGCACGCAGCTGCGGAACGAGAGGTCCTTCCGTCAAATTTTCCCAGGAGTGAAAAGTTTAATTTTTATTTTCAGACAATTATTATCTGTCCGTCCGTCCGTCCGATGCGAGGTAACCGCGCCGTAGTATGATGACGCTACACCTAAAAAACATCGAAAGACATGACGTCAGTCGACTATAGCGCACGGAAGAGAGAGTATTCCTGCTAATGAGGCTCCCTGGCTGGCAGTTAACTGTTCGCTACTTTGGACGAGAGTGCATTAAATACGTGCGATGCATTGCGTGGGCAATATGAATCCAGCAAATATAGCTCGTGACTCCAATAACAATGTCAATGAATATTTTCCGAACTGTAAGGCATCGGAAAGTTCCTTAAGGGATCGAACGATTGTCGAACGTTTGTATGATTATTTCCTACATTTGTTGAATATCAGTACGTGTGGTGATGATTGTCTGAAAATAAAAAAAATCAAACAACTAACCCGAGGGAAGCCTTAAACCAACGACCTCTCGTTCTGCAGCTCCTCACGCTAACCACGCGACCACTGCGCTCCCGTGCTCAAGCTATCCTTGATGTTGCTTATCATGCACACGGACTACTCAGTTTGTTTGGTTTGAATATTTTTTTCATAGGTCCACACAACTTCTTCCTGTTTTTCGAATGATCTGTGTTCAGTTTTCAAGGCCTATCCACTGTGTCAACTTATAACTAAATCTGAGGAGGGTGCGATGGGGAGGTTCCCTTGTTAGCTATGAAACAACTGTAGCAAAACGGAGCATCCTCGTTATCCATGTGATGGATAAGACGACTAATTCGCAACATAAATGTCAATGTAAGCATCAGTTTCTGTTGGAACGTGCTTCCCGGACCAAATAACATACATTTCCTACGTCTTCAATGCGAATCATGTAGCAAATGTAATTTAAAGGACATAAAAATATCGAGTGAATTTACTAAAATAATTATGAACCACTTGAAATTGCATTCAACATGCAATGTTCAGAAGTCTGGTGTAGGAGTACTGCATGCTCTAATTCGAAACAACAAAAATCAACAGAGTAACTATTATTGAACGTCATCAGGTCACTCATCGACTTCAACTCTATTTGGGACAGAAAAAACGTGTAGAAAAATCATTGGTACAAATTCAACACACCGAAACGCTTAGACTAACGTCACACGTCTGACTGACATTTGCCAATTGAACCACAAAAAGATGTCTTCCCGCTTTAAGAAAAAACCAGTCCCCAGGTAACATGCTTAGTAACCAGGTGCAAGCTGCTTTTGTTCGCCTTTCGAGACTTGCTGAAAGCCAGATTTTTAATTCTTTTGTAGCACAGCTACAAGCAGGCAGATAAAAACTTAATAAGGGAATCGTAAGACAACGCTCGAGCAAAATTCTTCTTGCTACTTTCAGTAACTCTTAGTGTCAGAGTGAAAACCTTACGGTACTGCCAGATTCATAATGCCACTTTTGTTTTCTGCCGACATTTTTTTGTTGTTGTGAATACATAATTTTATCTATGAAAAGCCCCATTTTCATAACACTTACGAATGGTACAGGAAATGAAATAAATACAGATCTTTTCTAAGTGTAAAGTCTGTAATATCCTACTAATTCGTGTTAAAATAAGCCCAATTGTCTCACAGAAACTTAATGCTTTATTAAGATAGACTGCCGTCGTGATGTTTCTGTATTAAGCTGACTTTAGTTTGTATTAGTACAGTGAATATTTTAATTGCATTTTCCATTAGTTTACTAAACGCAACAGTAATTATCAAAGAGAAATTAATTAGCAGCAGAATTTTCTTTCACGATATCTAAAACGATATGACAATGGTAAAGTTGTTTACAAATTCTACGCCTGTAGAAACCTACTTGTTCTAACGATGTCAATAAACCAGAGTAGTTTTAAAAGTATTTTCGTCTAGAAATGAATTGCCTTGACGGTTGATCGATCTAGAGTGGGAAAGGTAAAATTTTACAAATATATGACGAGAGGGACAAGTGCTTGAGAGAGGACTTCCCTATCAATACAAATGTGCCTGAGAGACGACTTTCCTATCAATCTCCTGGATAGTTTTGTTTCTCAAATCAACATAGTGCGTTATCATGCAGTAGCACAGGTGATGTAGTTTTGTTGCTCGATTTTCTTACACTGTGACCGAAAGGTGACTCAGTTGTTGGCAACAAATTCCAGCTGTGTTGCACACACCCTGGGGGCAGAATTCGTAGCCCAAAACACACTTTTGGATTTATCAGATGTAAAATAATATGTTCACGCAACTCTCTCCTCGAGTTTACGTCTTTTGGTGGGGCTCAGCCTTTCATATCTTCTTAGGAAGTTAACGATAAAGGCATCATAACACGTCACCAGTAACAGTACTGCATAGGAATGCTCGATGAGTGACCTGATGACGTTCAATAATAGTTACTCTGTTGATTTTTGTTGTTTCGAATTAGAGCATGCAGTACTCCTACACCAGACTTCTGAACATTGCCTGTTGAATGCAAATTCAAGTGGTTCATAATTATTTTAGTAAATTCACTCGATATTTTTATGTCCTTTAAATTACACTTGGTTGTTTCGAATTAGAGCATGCAGTACTCCTACACCAGACTTCTGAACATTGCCTGTTGAATGCAAATTCAAGTGGTTCATAATTATTTTAGTAAATTCACTCGATATTTTTATGTCCTTTAAATTACATTTGCTACATGATTCGCATTGAAGACGTAGGAAATGTATGTTATTTGGTCCGGGAAGCACGTTCCAACAGAAACTGATGCTTACATTGACATTTATGTTGCGAATTAGTCGTCTTATCCATCACATGGATAACGAGGATGCTCCGTTTTGCTACAGTTGTTTCATAGCTAACAAGGGAACCTCCCCATCGCACCCTCCTCAGATTTAGTTATAAGTTGACACAGTGGATAGGCCTTGAAAACTGAACACAGATCATTCGAAAAACAGGAAGAAGTTGTGTGGACCTATGAAAAAAATATTCAAACCAAACAAACTGAGTAGTCCGTGTGCATGATAAGCAACATCAAGGATAGCTTGAGCACGGGAGCGCAGTGGTCGCGTGGTTAGCGTGAGGAGCTGCAGAACGAGAGGTCGTTGGTTTAAGTCTTCCCTCGGGTTAGTTGTTTGATTTTTTTTATTTTCAGACAATCATCACCACACGTACTGTTATTCAACAAATGTAGGAAATAATCATACAAATGTTCGACAATCGTTCGATCCCTTAAGGAACTTTCCGATGCCTTACAGTTCGGAAAATATTCATTGACATTGTTATTGGAGTCACGAGCTATATTTGCTGGATTCATATTGCCCACGCAATGCATCGCACGTATTTAATGCACTCTCGTCCAAAGTAGCGAACAGTTAACTGCCAGCCAGGGAGCCTCATTAGCAGGAATACTCTCTCTTCCGTGCGCTATAGTCGACTGACGTCATGTCTTTCGATGTTTTTTAGGTGTAGCGTCATCATACTACGGCGCGGTTACCTCGCATCGGACGGACGGACGGACAGATAATAATTGTCTGAAAATAAAAATTAAACTTTTCACTCCTGGGAAAATTTGACGGAAGGACCTCTCGTTCCGCAGCTGCGTGCGCTAACCACGGGATCACGGCGCTCCTGAGCTCACCCTATCCTTGATGTTGCCTATCTTGCGCATGGACTACTCAGTTTGTATATTTTGCTTATTTTTTTCATACTTCTACACAACTTCTTCCTGTTTTCTCGATTGATCTGTGTTCAGTTTTTCAAGGCCTATCCCCTGTATCAACTTATAACTAAATCTGAGGGCGGTGCGATGGGGATGTTCCCTTGTTAGTGGTATTGTGTGTTGGTGGCGTTGCCAGTTTACATACTGTGCATGTAACTCACAATAAATGCGTTGGATGCCTCCTGTGATCAGTTTACTTGAAAAACGTTTGTTGTCATCGTAATTTGTGTAACTGTCTCTCCGACTTCCAATTTGACAATTTGTGGAAAAATTGTTTACCTTCTTAGTCCTAGTTTCAAACATTGTCTGATAGAAAATGTAGGCATGAAGGAGTCTGTAAAAGCAATTAATCGCTATTATAGCAAACTTTTGAATCCACTGGACACTTGAATTCTATATATTGATTCTGAGAGTTTTGTTATTTCTCTTGTTATTTACTGTCCCAAAGTCATCCGTGAGAATAAAATTAAAGGCAGTTGGATTAGGTTCCTGATCTATAAACTGTGATTTAATATTCTGCGCTGCTAAATAAATTTTGAAGGTTGTATTCTTTACGTAAAACAGAGTATCGATGTCAGTCCTAGGATTGACGATAAACTTCAGAAATACAATTACGGAAAAGTGACATATCGATTACGGCTACTCACCATCAACAATAGTTGTTACCCATTGTTTAGTATTTGCTATTTTACCGTCGTTACCCTTTAGAGGCCAACCTGATCTTTCCACAGTGCCATTTTTACTTGCTTCTTAATATGTCCTATAACTACAGATTTGTTGAAAATATGAACTGTTAAATACGCTATTCCACAAATTAAAAACTTCCAGTTATTCTTCATATCTTGAAACTTACTACCGTTGACTTTCACTGAAGGAAAGATACGTAATAATAAAATGAAATCAAAGATTAGAATGTCGAAGCATAGTGTGAATGGTTAAAATGAAATGAACTAAAAATCATCTTCTTGTCTAAAACACTTTACTCTTCCAGAGAACTTCGGTACCTCTCAAAATTTTTTCAGCTCTGATGTTTAGCCACATATGGAAAAATAGCGGGTCTCATGATGCAGCACTGTTTAGCCGTCACAAAATAAAGCCTCAAAAATCAGTAAATAAAACTATTCTTGTACAGTTGCTCCGAATCGCATATACCAACCGCCCTTTGCTGCGACAACTACTCAAAGTCTATTGGGTATTTGATTTTGTTCTGCTTTTTCGGGCCTCCTTACCTCTCCTTCTAGCCCAACCTTTGTTCTGCAATTACGTCTTCATCGGGGAGATTCTCCTCAACATTTTTATTTTGTGCTGAACTGTTTTGTACCCTTCTTGCATAAACACGTGTGTCACGTATTTTATAGAGACTGAATGAATATATAAGGTGAGTATTTCTTCTCTTATCAAATTAAATATTACATATCTTGCTGTGAATTAATTTGTTTGTCCCCATTCCACTTATTGCGTTTCCTTGAAATTATATAAAACATAAGTCTGTAAAAAAAATCGCGTATAGCCTCCTTTGGCTTCCACAACAGCTGGAAGTCTGTTGGGCATTGAGCCCACAACTCGAGCCACAGAACTAGGAGATTCAAGTAACTCATTCCAAGCTTCATGAATTTGCTGATCTGTCGTGCGTTGACAAATGGGTGGTTCTCACTGAAACGGCGTATCTGCTGATCCTGAGCTTGCGTTGTTTTGCGGCGACGGCCATGAGGCCTCCCATTCAAGTTACCACTCTCTTCCTTTCGTCTGATCCACCTGGCTACCGTCGACTTGTGAAGACCCATAGTTCTCGCTATGTCGGCATTTGAAGATCCCTCTGCATGGAGTATTATAGCGCCCTTGTCTGCCTCAGCCAGATGGGCCATTTAGCGTTGACTGAATGATTCGTCGCGGTTAATATTGGCTGCGGAAACAGCGCTGGCAGGAAACAGACTGCCTCCTCCAAGATGGCAGCCGCAACGCAGTGGCCAAGTATGTGTAACACGGAAATCGATGGCATAAAAGACAGATCGCAAGCCCGTGCCCGTGTCATTACATAGTGGAGCAACTTAGAATCTCTAATTTTTCTCAGAAGTGACTGGTCCACTCTTGTCATGTCTTATCCTGATAAATATTACATGAAATGAAATGTTTACGTTTTGCATATGCGGCAGGCCTGACGCAAGAAACATTTCTGAAATATCTGAGGCAACCTGAAGAACACTTCGTGAATATTATCTGTAGAAGGTTGCCTTATAAGAAGGAAAACGTGTTTATCCCCGCTCGCCGTGTTTCCAGGTGGCGCAGTTTACTCGGAGGCATACATAATTCTCGCCGGGCGTAAGAAGCGACTCGACGAGCGAGGGGAACTCGCCAAATGTCATAGGCTGATTGTCCCGAAACTTTGCTCAGTGAAGGAGATGACAAAATAAGCGAACATGTGTTTCGGCTTATCTGCAGACACTCGACCGTTTCCGAGAAAACGACGGTCAAAGTTATCAACGCGCTGTTGCTCTAGTGTAGATACCTTCTGCAGCCGAGAACGCAATTGAAGCGGTGGCTACCGTCGTTCCTTCTTAACACTGATTCCCGTGTTCGATACCATATTGGGTTTTTTAATTATTTTATTTTCCTGCCTCTCTATCAGAATTATCTACGAATGTTTTTTTCTAAGTTATGTTGAAATAATGTTGTCATTACTCGCCAATTAACTTTATGTGTAATTAATGAATTAAAAAGTAATAAACGAATGAGACAAGCTGATCTAACATCATCTGGGCTGCCTCATGTATCGTTATAACCAAATATTTTATAAATGTTAATCTACATTCAGATCCGATGATGGCACCTTTAGTGTGTTGAAACCGGTTATCCAGTAAACAATATTTAAGCGATCTTGGCTTCTGAATTATTTCTACAACAGAGTGATCGCCCCACTACGCACTGTGTGTTCCCTTTTTAACTTATTTCTTTACACAGTAAATTAACTGACGAATAACGACAACAGTGTTTCAACATAAATTGGAATAAACATTCGTAGATAATTCAGAGAGTGAGGGGAAAAAAAAGGAAAAACCGGGTTTCGAACTCGCAGCGCAAAGTTCAGAAATCGCTATGGTAGCCGCAGAGCCACCGCTCCAGTTGAATGCTTACCCGCTAAGAGGTGTCTACACTATAGTAACAGCGCATTGAAAACTTTGACCGTCGTTTTCTCAGAAGCGGTAGAGTGTAAGCAGATAAGCCGAGACACGTGTTCGCTTATTTTGTCCCCGCTTTCACTGAGCGAAGTTTCAGCAAAATCGGGGTATTTCCTCGGGAACACAGGAAGAAACCATAGTAATAATGTAATTCAAGGCTCGCAAGAAAAGGTTTAAGTGGTCCTTTTTCCCGCACACTGTTAATGAGTGGGACGGTAGAGAAATAACCCTAACCTTCTGCCAGGCACGTAAGTCCGGATTGCCAAGAAATCCTGTTGATGTAGTCATGTAGATGTAACGACGAAATTATGTTTTAATTACGACATGTGACTTTCATTTGATTTAAACATCGAAGTTGTTTGCTGTTTCAAAATGGTTCAAATGCCTCTGAGCACTATGGGACTCAACTGCTGTGGTCATAAGTCCCCTAGAACTTAGAACTACTTAAACCTAACTAACCTAAGGACATCACACACATCCATGCCCCAGGCAGGATTCGAACCAGCGACCGTAGCAGTCGCACGGTTCCGGACTGCGCGCCTAGAACCGCGAGACCACCGCGGCCGGCTCGTTTGTTGTTTATTTACTTTTTGTTCAATAGTTTCAGGCATATACAAACACCTAGGCGCGTTAAATTGATATTGAAATAAAGTGTCATGCGTGGACCAATAACAATAAATTCCCACCTACTTGTTATAGTACTGCAGTATCTGCCAGCGTCTTCAGAAGTGGATATCGCATACGAAGTTCCTAGGGTGTTTGTAATGGATATTGCAGACGACTTCGACAAAGTTTGAATGTAGCTTCGTAAAAGTTCCGTGATCAAACGATCTGAGTTGCTGGAGAATACAGTTTATCCTCACTAGACAGTATATATTATCATTATACATGAGGTGAGTAGGGTTTCGCCGCGTTGCGGTGGCCGAGCGGTTCCAGGCGCTTCAGTGACGAACCGCACGGCTGCTTCAGTCGCAGGTTGGAATTCTACCTCGGGCATAGATGTCTGTGATGCCCTTAGGCTAGCTAGGTTTAAGTAGTTCTAGGTCTAGGGGCTGATGACCTAAGCAGTTAGGTCGCATAGTTCTTGAAGCCATTTTTTGACCTTTCGCGTAAATTTTCTTTACATAAACCGTCGTATCTTTTGATTGCGTTGACATAGAAGCTCACTTTTTTACACCAGCATGGGACCGGTTACAGCAAGAAGTGCGATACATTTCCGCTTATTATGTCCACCCGTTCTGGAGGTAAACGGGTTTTAAGGGTTGGGTAGACCGATAGACGGTCAAGAAAGTGAGACTAGTAGGGTTCCGTTTTTACCGGTTTAGGTGACGAAATCCTAACAACGAAAACACTGAAGATGAGGGCCGCATAAATAACACCCGCTACTCTTTATTCGAAATGTTCTAGTTGCTGTCGATACATAAGCATATTAGTCGTAGCTACGTTTTCGATCCAAATCACGTTTACAGGAATGCAAATAGAATGTATTTGCCTATACACGTGGTAATTCACATCCCAGTATTAATGCCACCGCGTTTTAGAAGTACGAACATTCTCATTGCTAGCTAGCTTAAGAAACACTTCTGCTAATGAACGTTTTCTGGCTGTGGCGAGTCTAGTGGAGAATTCGAAACAATGCAGAATACGTTTGGCAGCTATGTAGCCGTTTATTTCCTGGGGTGGTGCAGAATTATCCTACAAAATTTACTCTCTAATAACAGTAATTTGTTATTTCGATAAACATCCCGAATGATTGTCACATAAGCGGTGACATAAAGGAAGAAAATTCATGTTTTTGAGTCCAGAAAGCTCTATGCAACAGAAACTGCAGATTTTCATTTCGAAATTGCCTGCTTGTTCATGTCTGGGGTAATAATAGAGGGCTGTTTGCCTAGGTTGTCTGCTAGCATAGTGAAAGGAAGGTCTGGTTTGTTTTCGGTTCTAATCTCTATGGAGGCAGGTAGAATATCAGTAAAGCAATTTTAAGAAATTCTCGCGCACCCAATACGTTTTATCGCTACCTTTATTCTGTACTGGCGCCCTGTGCATGTCAATATGACACTCTTGTAGAATTTCATACATGTTACTGCCTACTTTTTCCGCTTCTGTCAATAATGGAATTGACTTAAGCGTGGCACTGAATGATTTTTAACTGAATTTCGTTATGAATCTTCACGCATTGCTAAATTTGCACACTTTCATGGTAGGTCAGCAACGGTAATCCAGTATGACTGGTCTGAACGTTGACACAGACCGTTTCGCGGCCGAATGCGGATAATATTTTGCTACTTCGTAACGATCTGGGGTTCTTTGTCTTACTGAAACAGTTAAGTCATCTCGATAAGTTGAAATTCATTTTTATTTGTCCAGTTCATACCAATTAGCGTTTGTTCTTTCAGTTCTGTCTTATATTTACGTGTTGTATTTAACACACTAATCAGCATTAATATAGTCTTACAAATTATGGAATACAGTCTAAAAAAGTTCAGATAGTTTGTCAATTTCACGCCTGCGCATAGTATGTTGGTAGCACTTCGTCGCCTTGCCTGTTATGCTGTGTAGCAGACTTTAAAGCCGTGCGGATCAGCATAACGAAAAGGCGAGGGGTCTCGCTCGTTTTGTCCACGACTGTACATTACCATGAGGGGTGAGGTACACGTACACACGTGGTTTCCGTTTTCAATTACCGAGTGGAATAGAGTGTGTCTCGACATGTCAGGCCAATAGATGTTCAATGTGGTGGCTATCATTTGCTGCACACAATTGCAATCTCTGGCGTAGTGAATGTCGTACACGCCGCAGTACATCTGGTGTAATGTCGCCGCAGGCTGCCACAATACGTTGTTTCATATCCTCTGGGGGTGTAGGCACATCACTGTACACATTCTCCTTCAACGTACCCCACAGAAGGGAGTCAAGAGGTGTAAGATCAGGAGAACGGGCTGGCCAATTTATGCGTCCTCCATGTCCTATGAAACGCCCGTCGAACGTGAACCTCACCCCTCATGGTAATGTATATGTGCGTCTGTGAGGAAGAGCAATAAAAAGGTGTTAGCATGTGGACGTAATGTGCTGTTCCAGTCTCTTCTGTACCTAAGGTCCATCACCGTTCCCTTTGGATCCCTACGTAATTCGATGCTCTCCGATACACACGATCGAACAGCGGAGGAGTGGTACTCAAGCGTCAACTTTAGGTTACAATATCTCCGGATGTAATTAACATTTTACAATGCAACAAACGGCACTGATTACGTATTTGTTTATATGTTCAGATGTGCTAACAAAACTAACGGGGTTCCATTTAAAAAACGTAGGTTTGTGTTAAAAAACATACTTTCGTGCATTTTCTTATGGTTTGTATTAACCAATTACACTAGACCCTCTCCTCACGTTCGGTCTGTGGAATCGATTCGTCAGTATTTGATGTGGTTTACGAAATATATACAGCGGTAATGTTAGGTGACTCACCCTGCACACATATATATATATATATATATATATATATATATATATATATATATATATATATGTGTGTGTGTGTGTGTGTGTGTAAATTATATATATATATATATATATATACATATATATATATATATATATAATTTACATCTTGCGCCATTTTACATTGCCGAACGCTTTCTTTAAGGTCCTGTGAACGTAGTTTGATTTTTGTTAACGTTGATTTAACTGTCAGCCACACCGTCAGAACTGCCTATTTTGTGCCTTTTCCTGTCGTAAACGCAAAATGGTCTTCCTATGGCTGATCATCTGTTCTTCTTTTCATTCTTCTATAGATAATTCTTGTCAGCAACTTGGATGCTGTTATCTTGCTTGTGAAAAATTACGCGAAATGGTCTGCCTTCACTATTTTCGACGATCTCTCGTATTTTTCCAGAAGTCTGATGGTATGTCGAAAGTCGCATAGCTTCTACACACTAATTACTTACTGATTACTGCATTTCTTTACTGCTAAAGTGGCACAAGATGGTGGCAAGTAGTATATTTACAAATCAGTCAGCTTCCAACAAAGCAGACTCTTGACGTGTATAAAGAGTAAAAAATGTAATAAAATACGAAAAACGGAGCGTCGGAATATATACGTCTATGCTGTCTGCCGAGGAAGACCACATTAAAACATGGTACAAAATTTAGAGATGTTGTGGCAAGTTCATCACCAACAGATCACACTGAAATGTCAGTTTTCTTGCTAGAAAATATCATGTAGCGGTGAATGAGGGAAAAGCCTTCTTACTGTAATTAAGAAAAAAGCTGGATAAACTACTAAACCCTTCTGAGCACAGTTTCGGCACGATTTTTCGTCCTGGTAATGCGTGAACGTAGAAATGTCACGAGTAAATCAAGAAACGAAGACTCTGTAAATATTCTGAAAACGTCCCTTTTGCAGGGTAGAAGGTAGCAAACCACCCATGGCTTCCATCTGAATGAACTTGTAAAAACAGGTATGTGGGTGAGGAAACCGGAAATCTAGCTGACAAGTTAGACTTAGCACAAACAAATACGTTGGAGTAAACATCACTTCGTTGTAAGGAAAATAGTTTTTACAGGAGACAAAGAAGGCATTGGACTAGCCCGTTTACCCAGTTTCATACAGGGGAAAGAGCCCATCAAGATGATCAGAACCAAATTAGCGGTCTTCCGAAGTTAGTCATTGTTTTGAGGGAAAAATCAGGAATATTGAGTGCCCTTACAATATAACTAACTAAAACTAAACTAAACTAAACTAAAACCAACGCCTTGATCAACTTTGTCATTGAAGATAAGCTATCACAATGTTGGAGATAGTCAACAGTTTCAGCAAAGAGCAGCATATTAATAGGGATGTGTCAGATAGTATTAAGAAACCTTCAATGAATGATAACAGTGGATTAGATATAGGTTTACTGATTAGTGTCTCGCACTTTGAAACTACAGTTATACACTGAGGTGACAAAACTAACAACACACCTCCCAATATCGTGCAGCAACTGGACGTGGCTTGCATTCAACAAGTGGCTGGAAGTCCCCTGTAGAAATACTGAGCCATGCTGCCTCTACAGACGTCCATAATAGCAAAAGTGTTGCCATGGCAGGATGTTCTGCACGAACCTCTCGACAGTGTTCCATACATGTTCGACAGGATTCATGTCGGCGATCTGTGTGGCCAAATCTAATCGCTCGAATTGTCCAGAATGGTCTTCAAAAGATCGAGAACAACTGCGGCCCAGTGACATGGCTCATTGTCATCAACAAAAATTCCATCGTTGTTTGGGAACGTGAAGTCCATGAATAGCTGCAAATGGTCTCCAAGTAGCCGAACATAAACATTGCCAATCAATGATCGGTTCAGTTGGACCAGAGGACTAAGTCCATTCAATGAAAACTCAGCCCACACCATTATGGAGCCACTACGAGGTTGCACAGCTCCTCGTTGACATCTGTCTCCCTGGCTTCGTAGTGTCTGCACAACATCAGCACTTATAAACTGAAATCTGAACTCATGTCACCGGGCCATGGTTTTCCAGTTGTCTAGGGTCCAAACAATATGGGCTCGATCCCAGGGAAGCCGAGCGAGGTGACGCATGGTTAGCACACTGGATTTGCATTCTGGAGTACGACGCTTCAGACACGCGTTCGACCATCCAGATTTAGGTTTTCTGCAATTTCCCTGAAGAGCTCCCGGCAATCGTTGGATGAGATCCGTTGAAAGGGAATGGCTCATTCCCCATCCTTGACCAATCAAAGCTTGTGCTCCGTCTCTAATGAGCTCAACATCGACGGGACGTTAAACCCAATCTTTCATCTTTTCTTCCCTCCTTCGAGTCCACGAGAGGCGATGTTGAGCAATTAGCAAAAGCACGCGCGTCGGTCATCTGCTACCATAGCCCATTAAAGCCAGATTTCGCCTCACTGTCCTCACTTATACGTTCGTCGAACATTCCACATTGATTTGTGCGGTTATTTGACGCAGTATTGCTTGTCTGTTAGTACTAACAATTCTACGTCAATGCCGCTGTTATCGGTCTTTAAGTCATGGCCGTCAGCCACTGCATTGTCCATGGAGCATGGAGAGAGGTAATACCTGAAATTTGGCATTCTGGGTACAATTTTGACACTGTAGATCTCGGAATATTCAATACCCTAAAGATTTCTGGAATAGAAAGTCCCATGCATATAGCTCCATGTACCATTCCCCATTCAGAATTTGTTAATTTCCGCCATGCGATCACAATCACGTTGGAAACATTTTCATGAGAATCACCTGAGTACAAATGACAGCGCTACCAATACTTTGCCCTTTTATACCTTATGTGCTCGATACTACCACCATATGTATATACGCATGCCGCTATCCCATGCCTTTTGTCACCTCAGTATATCTTTTGAGCATTTAAATATTGTTATGTATTACTTTATAAGTTGCCCACTGGTGATCCACCAAACTTTTTCGAAAAATTTATTAAAAGTTTCATAGTCCTCAGTTGTGAAAGTATAGTACAGTGATTGGTGGTGACACAAATGCTGCATTTGATGTAGCAAAAGATGTGCACAATGTGGATTAATTCAAAAATCTATGAAGACAATTCATTTTTAGTTATGTGAACTACAAATGGAGAGGAGAGACTGCTTACCTTGACTATATACCAACAAACGTTAGTAAAGGTTTAATGTGTTCTGATGTAGCTACTTTGTCTTTCTTAGTTCATGAGAATGCAAGAGTAATTTACTCACTGAGGATCTAATGCGATACAAAAGGAAAAGGATTAAATTATGTAATTTAGAGGAATGTTGGACGAAGATGGAAACTGTCAGGATGCGCCATATTAAAAGTCATCTGAGTTTCCAAAGTGATTTATTATTTCCAGCTACAATGCCCCTGTTCCTCTCAGTTGGCATCACCAGGTCCCGCAATGCTAAGGACACCACTTCACTGTCTGCAAAACAGCTTGGTGTGGAATGGCTGCCTCAGTGTCCCGTGCAACTCCCTGCTGTGTGTCGGCCTTGTACGGCCACGGAGTTGTGAGAATGTCAGGCTGTGCCGGGGGTCGACTCAGCAGTCTCCGTCCCTACAGCCTCAGCGCCACCCGCTGCAAGGCACCCCTTGGTGTGCTTCCTCACCAGTGTGGCTAAGATCGCGGCGACCACAAGTGCCCACGAATTGGCATCCGAATCTGCAGTTCTCGCCTCGGGATGTCCCCGGCACGTGTTGGGCGCCAATAGGACTACCTGCAGCAGCGAGCTGTGGCGTGGCCCACTTCTGGCTGTCTGTGGACCCTGCATTGGCCCCAGAGGGTCGAACCAGAGACCTGCCGTGGACTGTAACGCTGGGGCCCCATCTGTTGCTGCGTGTAGCCAGTGGTGTGACATGCCCCACTGACCAGGAGAGCTGTCACCCTTGAATGCCTTGTTAGTGAACCAGAGGCTATTGATACGTGGCTGTGTGCCTGTGTTTTGTTAATGAGCTGCTCCGAGTCATGTACTGATAACACCTGGGTTGGGCCCGTGGATCCCTTCTGCCCATAACTTCCACCATGCAAACTGCTGCGTTTACTCTTTTCAGTGGGTCTATGGCCCTGTGGCCTCCATTCTACTTCGCAACCACTGGTAGTGTAACTTACTGTCAACAGGCCCGTGCCTGGCTGTAACTTGTGTGCTCAGAAATATTGCACCCAAGTTAACCTTTTCCTATCTTAAGCGATGGTACCGCTACAATAGAAACACTTACATAGATTCCGTGAACGGTTCACATGGTTTCCGACTGGGCTACATTTAGTCTTCACAGTTTTCCTCTTGGTGGGTCGTTCAGACAGCACAGGAACTGTTTACATAATCTGTGTGTTTCTATATTTTTCCTTTTCCTTTTTTATTGCATCTTAGATCCCCCATGAATCAATTGACACTTATTTTCTGTAATTTTGTAATTTACATTTTATAATATAGTTTTGGTAAATTCCGAGGTTCTCCTTTCATACTTAAGGCACGGAATGTTTGTTCCATGACAACACTGGGGTGGAAGATGACCTCTGTCTGTTATGCGTTTTTTATGTTTCATACTTTAGACTAGGAATGTTTGTTGCACGACAACACTGTCTGTTATGCGTTTTTTAGTGAATAAAAGGAGCGAAAGACTATTCACAATATGTACAGAAACCAGATGGCAGTTATAAGAGTCGAGGGGCATGAAAGGGAAACAGTAGTTGGGAAGGGAGTGAGACGGGTTTGTAGCTTTTCCCCGAGTGTAGACATGTATGGAAGTGAAACGTGGACGATAACTAGTTTGGTCAAGAAGAGAATAGAAGTTTTCGAAATGTGGTGCTACAGAACAATGCTGAAGATTAGATGGGTAGATCACATAACTAATGAGGAGGTATTGAATAGAATTGGGGAGAAGAGGAGTTTGTGGCACACCTTGACAAGAAGAAGGGACCAGTTGATATGACATGTTCTGGGGCATCAAAGGATCACAAATTTACCATTAGAGGGCAGCGTGGGGGGTAAAAATCGTAGAGGGAGACCAAGAGATGAATACACTAAGCAGATTCAGAAGGGTGTAGGGTGCAGTAGGTACTGGGAGATGAAGAAGCTTGCACAGGATAGAGTAGCATGGAGAGCTGCATCAAACCAGTCCCAGGACAGCAGACGACAATAACAACAACATGTGAATAAGGTCCCAGCTCCTATTTTATTGATTCATTTAGAAGTTCTTAAGTGTGTTTATTTGCTTATCCGTTACATTTCTAATTTTTTAAGAACTGCTTGCTTAGTCTTGTAAGACATTCTTTTAATCATTCCAGTTTACAACATTCCATTTTAATAATGCCACATTTAGTATTGCAAAACCGATAGTATAAGTAATTAAAGTATTGATGAAGCACCTGTTCGTACAGGTTCCTCAAATTTTTTAAAGAAGAAGTATTCGTTGTGGGGGAACCATGATATCTTAGGGAGAATGGTATTGTAGGAAGAGGAAAGTAACGTGTGAGATCCTTCTTGTGGGAAGCAGACGAAGTTGAAGTAGGGCGACGTGCGGGATGTCACAAGTGACTGGGGCTGTTTGGGACCCTGCGAGTGCTGTCGGAGGGCAGAGAGCCTGAGTGATAAAACGCGCCGCAGTGCCTCCTGGGCCGTACGGCAGCCGTGATCACCGGCCCGGCGCGCCGCAGGTAGACCTGCCTGCTAGGCGCCAGACGGCAGGTGATGCACGCGCCAAGCACCGGCCTCCGGGGCGAGGCGCGCGCGTGCCTCAATGTTTGAAGAGCACTCGCGACTGCGCCGGCACCTCGGGCGCTGCATGGCTTATTCAGGACGCGGTGACCGGCGGCGGCAGCGGCGGCCCTTAGCAGAAAGACGCGTCGTGCCGGCGAAAGGACACCCAGGGCGGCGGATACGGCAGGGCGGCGGACACTGAAAGGGAAGCGCCGCTTCACTTGCAGTGGGCGCGCTTACATTCGAGCACTTGCGCCACCGCCTTGTCCATGTATACGACTCGAGAAATGAGACCGAGCTGCAAAAAGAGTTCACCGTGTTACTGAAACATCACACCACACGTGATGTTTGTCGAAACCAGATATTATTCAAGTACAATATTAAATGCGTTTATGGCAAAACAACCTCGGTATCTTTTAAGAGATACACAGGCGAGCGAGCGGTTCACTGCTACTAGCGCCACGTCATCATGATACGCCTGTGCGTAGCATACAAAGTATTATGCTAACTTCTCCAAACTTTGTCAATATATGCTTCAGTATGTTAATGCTAAAATAATTAAATATCAGAATGGTCAAATATACATGTTTTGCTCAATACGTTGTTTCAAGAAAAACACAAGTGGCGCTAAGTAATATATATATATATATATATATATATATATATATATATATATATATATATATCGTACAGAATGTGTAAATGTGTGTCACAATCAACTGTTACAAGTCTCAACTTGATCGGTGCAATATTTTGATGAAAATGGGCCTTTTTTAAGAAAAATTGAGGGCTCTAAATATTACACATAGAAAGATGAAAATTTTTATGTAGCTTCAGTTTGATATAAGAACATTACCTATGTCACTCCATTAAGCTACATCTACATCTACATGGATACTCTGCAAATCACATTTAAGTACCTGGCAGAGGGTTCATCGAACCACCTTCATAATTCTCTATTATTCCATTCTCGTCTAGTTTTCAAGTAATTTGTGAAAAACTAAATTTGGAACGAAAATGTCCTTATTCGTAATAGATTAAGTATCGTTTGTGTTAATGATAGAAAGTTCTAATTACAGAACTTGAATACATCTGATGAATAATAAAGCTCTACCAAGTTTCAAGACTTTAATGTAAATAACAATCAATACAAGGACTCTTAAAGAATTACTGCAAAGGTTGTGTTCTTCTATCGGTTCGTTTCTAAAAATTATAGCTGGCAAAATTTAAATGCGATCGAGCTAAAGCTTTTCCTGTAACTACAGCCAACTTAATTCTATTCATATAAAAATTACGAAGATTGTAAATTGATACACATCGGAGGTATTAAATATTACGTGTCCGACAAAGTAGCCAGTTAGATGTTACTACCTGGGCGTAGAATGTTTGACAAGCATATGTCCCGTTCGGCCGTCCACTGCGGCCATATATAAATATGGCCAGTGATACAGGGAGAAATACTTTGCACCGAGCTATCAGTCTGTTCGCGTCGGTCAAACGCCGGCATAGCGCTGCCTCGGATGACGTCATAGCTAGGTACCTACCGCATGTGTTCGGTAAAAGTAGGAGGAGGACTCGCGAGGACTATACACCGGCATGGATCGTTTTGACAAAACCACGTGACAAGTGGTGAGATTATATTCCACTTTAGTGGCGAGCAATTAAACCGTAAAGTCGCCTCTGAACTGCTCATAGTGCTGTTTATGGTAGGTATGTTTGTGCGTGTGAATTATTACTGAATATAGTAATCAGTGATAGCTCAAAACTTTTATTTTTAATCATAGTTCCAGATCCCACTAAGTGAACAGGAAGTAGGAGCATTTCCTTTAGTGAGCAAAAGTATAATGTGGACTTGCAGACTGGACTTTATGGTTAGTATGTTCTCCACCGCTTTCTGGCTGACCACAAAAATTGTTTTCAGGCTCTTATAAAATATGGCACAGAATATTTGTATGCAACCCACCGCCCCACACGTTTAACGTAACATACACGCTCTGGTCGCTTCAGTGAACGTCAAATCTACAACTACTTACAGCACTAGCCTTTGTCAACATGCAGCAAACTTAATATTAGACTACAGGGAAGTCTGTGTGACATAGCTGCATTGGGCGCTCAAATAATTCAACAGTTCACCTGAACCAGGATGCTTTGCTTCTCTAGAATGGTTGTTTAATATCCTCGGCCATCGTTTTTTCATGCTATATCACTTTTTTCTGCCCCTGGACAGGAAAGGGAAACGGCAAAAAAAATCTACTTGCCACCGCCACTTGTGACTAACTTAAAAAAAAAATGTACCTCTTCAGGCGTTGGCGTCCCTCTACGCCTATCCTAAAATAACTAACCTATTACTACAAGGTCGTAGGAAAGGAAGAAATCGGGCGGGGGGAGAGCGTATAAAGTAGCAATGTAAATGAAAGAGTTGCGTACGGGCTTTTGTTTTTTTAGTTTGCTTTATTCCATTTTTAGTTGTTTTTTTTTTGCTTTTTGTATGTATATTTTTATTTTCATTTATTTATTGACTTATTTTTTATTCTTTTATTTAAAAAAATTTTTAAAGTATTTTATGTATCAGAATTCCAGGAATCGTAGCGCCTTCCGATCGGTGGAACATCGAAACGTATCTTCTCGAAATTTTAATGGAGATTCCGTTTGTAGTGCGTTCAGAACATCATGTCGGCATAAAAGCTACAGCGTCTCGTGGCTTGGACGTTCCAGCTGGAAGGCGGGTCAAGAAAGGCGCTCCGTAGAAAATTCGAAAAGAACTGCATTTATCTGGGATTGCGAACAAGGGCACAGTGTCGATCGTTAAGGTACGTTCTATAACCTGGTTTGATTTTTCGTCGGGACCAAAAGGGTAGCGGACCGACCGTATGACCTCGTATCCAATTCACAGCGTAAGTTTTTGTTGCGGGGTAATGAATCACATCCGGGAATTAAAGCGTCAGGAAAGTGATCTGAGCAGGTGTTTGTCGGGTTAGGAAAGCCAAGATACGCTGCGCGGACCTCCAGACGTCAGATGGACCACATGAGAATCGATGATAGTCTGTGTCATCTACACCACAGCGAACACAAAGTGATGTGTTAGCGAGGCGTATGCGGTGAAAACGAAACTGGTTGACCTGTTTGCCATTGACGTTGATATACAAGGTGGACTGGACACTGGTGTCGAGATAACCTGCATGCACTTCACATGACGCCGTATGATCTGGGGAAACTTATGCTCGATGGGGTTTGCGATGCCACTATCCGAATGTACTGTAATATTTTTAGACCATGCGGCATCGGACGTCTGGAAAGCGGCTATCGCGTGTAATAAGCCTGAATAGCTTTGCTATGTAGTTCGGACTATTACACGGAATTACTGAATAAATATTGGCGATGGCGTACAAGAAATCGAATGTTAAATGAATTCTGATTTTCATTAACAAAAATAACCTCATTGAAGTGACTGAACAGAATGCACTAACTGCTGTACGTTAAGCACGCCTAGCAGGCGAACAACATTGACGTAACACAATATACACACACATATGATAAACACTTGAACTTGCTGTAAGTTAGATTGATCTACACCAACTGTCAGTAATGATATTAATGTTACTAAATATGCATTGTAGTGAAGGTACAATGGGTACTGTGGTGGCAATAAATTCTTTAATTGAATACTCAGTGAACACTATAGAACTGATGGTTACTAGAGATTACTTTAGAATCATTTTGTTCTAATGAAACTGAATGAGTTTTTACGTTGATAATGTACTGAAAAGCCACCACATCGAGTTGAACTGTAATTAATGTGGCACAGTATCTGGCGTCTTCTGTCAGTTGTATAATCCGGCGTTTGTTGGAAATTTTCGGCGTTAACTCCGATTATATCCTCTTGTTGCATTAATACACTGATACTCAAGTAATATAGCCTTTTTACTGGTATTGCTGCACACACAGTGATGGATTTGGGATAATAATGAAATATTTTCTGTAAATAATTGATGACACTTATGAAATGCACTTTGAATCACAAACTTATTATTTCACTCTGACATTACGCTGTAGAGAACTTGACTTGATAAATACATAAACTGGTTCGCTACGGATAAATGTACTTGTTATGGCGGTGGTATAAAATGCACTGTTCACAAAAACACTGTCGTACGATAACTACTAGTTCGTTGCTTGTGCTGGCGTGAGCTCATCAATGGATCGCATATGGTAGTAAGATCACATTGCAACATTAGCTGCAGACACTGGTCACTTCATATCTTGCTGCTGGTCGCTGCAGTCCGTCGTACGCAGACTTCCACAAGGCGTGCCATGTGCTTTTTGAGCGGGAACAGCAACTATATCGCTCACAATCCGTCCCCGTCGAAATGTTGCATCCTGCAAGCCTTATTTTCCATTTGACTTGCTGACACACCATAAATCCAGTTCGTATTTGTTGTAAGCCCACTTTTAACTGTCTATAAGCAACGGTACCGTACCGTACTAAAATCGTCACTTTCGCGCCGCATAATCTCTGTTCTGCATCTGAACAGTCATTATATATATATATATATATATATATATATATATATATATATAAAATTAATATTTTTACTACACGTAATAATATTATCCTAGTTTAATGCTTCTTTATTTCGTCGTCTGAGTGCAGCACTATTCAGATGCTGTCTTACTCGTAGTGCTATTTCATTTTACTGCCGCCAGGTGGAAGCACCTGTGCTTTTGTTTGCGCAACTATCCAACAGATGACATGAGCGTTCACTTATTCAACTGCTGCGCCTTGGCTATGCTTCGTTGTGGCATTACATGTTGGGGGTTCGACACCCTTCTGATGTGTCATGTCGTGTATAGTCTGTCTGGAGTATATATGGAAGGGAGTGGAGAATTCAAGAAAGAAGTGCTGAAAGTGATAAAAGGGGGATGGGGTTGAATGTCTGGAGCTTACATGGATACTGGCGCGAATTCATGCAAAAGGCTCGCTGGGCAGCGACGCCAGACTTTGAGTTTGGAGCTAACTCTGGCTGATACATGGAATAAGCCCACTTCACCACTCTCCCATGGGAGGGCAAGGGATGATTATTGAACTTTAAATAACATCCTGGTAAAGATAAAGGATCCCATCGTCATTAACAACGACATGCGAGGGTAATCAGAACCGGGAACACTTGTGCCACATGGGGGATGCGTGAGGTGTGGCAAATATTGACGTATTGATCACACTCTACTATGTCGAGGGATTTAAGCCGGTAGTCCACAAGGCCAGCCCTCATTGTTTGGAGGAGCCTCTTACTCTTTGTTGCCGCTGAATAACGGAAGTCATTTATAAAATCAATGCCCAAACAGCGGACGCTGGTACCCCACGTGGAGCGACATATCTCTCAGGTAGCCCCTCAGCAATGAGCAGAGCCTTCGTTTTGGAAATTTTAAGAGAACTGCCTGATGCCTCCCCATATGCTGTGACCCAAGTCAGAGCCGCATGAACATCGTCTTCATTGCAGAGGTAGAGGACTAGATCGTCAGCACAGGTTGTACAACGGAAGCGGTGCCCACGAAATGACAGGCCCACCAGGTGTTCATGTAGTCCTTAGAGTAGGGCCTCTAATGCCAAAGTTTACAGTATCGTGGAGAGTGGGCAACCCTGTCGAAGAGAGCACTCGATTGCTAGAGGCGCGGTGAGGCGACCATTTCAGAGTATTATTGAAGTCGCGCCGCTCCAGAGCCACATTACCACTGTTACTATAAGATCTGGAAAACCCAAGTGTTGGAGGACCGATTTCAGAAAGGTATGGTAGACACAGTCGAATGCCTGACTGAAGTCAAGCGATGCTAATCTGCCAGGTAAATGTTGCGACCACGAGAGCGCGATCACGTTCCTGTAACGGCGAAGAGCTGTATGGACATTGTCACCACCCAGCGAAATCTGATGAATGGAGGTGACGTATCTTGCTACCGTCTTGAGTCGTGAGGCCCACGAATGGGTAAAAATATTCATGTCACTGCTGAGTAATCATAGATTCATGATCGTCCATGCGGCTCAGGGACTACGATGATGACCCCATCAAGGAAGGTGGCTGGGATCGTCGTTGTGGATGACATCAGTTCACGACAGATGGACGTCCAAGTAGGTACCAAGAGAAAGCTAAAACACTTGTACAATTCGAGGGGGAGACCGTCAGATCAAGGGGACTTGTTGGGAACTCCCACCTTCATAGCAACTAGGACTTCATCAGCGGTAACTTTTTCTGAAGTTCTTGAGCCACATCCTCTGGCATAGCGTTGACAGTCAGTGCAGCTACCTCCTCAATTAAAGCCGGGGGATGTGGGGTGGCAGCGTACAGCAGGCGAAAATGAGAATAGAAAGCGTGGTTCAAATGGTTCAAATGGCTCTGAGCACTATGGGACTTAACATCTGAGGTCATCAGTCCCCTAGAACTTAGAACTACTTAAACCTAATTAACCTAAGGACATCACACACATTCATGCCCGAGGCAGGATTCGAACCTGCGACTGTAGCAGTCGCGCGGTTCCAGACTGAAGCGCCTAGAGCCGCTCGGCCACACCGGCCGGCAGGGAAAGCATGATCAATGGCGCATTGCGTACTGTATCGTCGTCCTGTCGCATCGGTGAGGTCTTGGATGAGAGCTCGAAGACGACGTCAGCGTTCTGTGAGGAGGTGGTATATCGATGGCGTTTCGTGGAGCATATGATTTCGGGTGTAGGATCTACCGAGGGTCCCTTCCAAGCATCATTCCATGAGTGAATTGATCTGCGCTGTAGCATGATGCACTATCGTCTGACAGACAGTACGGTCACGAAACATCGCATAATAAAAGTCCATGGTGCTCGGTTGCCAAGCTTTGAAGTCTATGCCTTATCCCAACAGTGCCCAGTGTAGAGCTGGTTTCGCACAGGATAGCCACCAGTATAAGGTGGATGTGTATGTGGGGCGGCGTCGATGACAGAGAGCCCACGCATCCTCAATGATCTGTCAATGATCAGGGACAGTCACGTGGGAAACGTTTAATTTCCTCAGGCTGCGAGTGTGCCACACCTGTTGGCGGGCGAGGACGACATCGCAGATGTAGGAATCGTGCTCAGGAAAAGCTAGAGGCCACATTTCAGCATGTCGAGTGTGGGCAGCAAGAAAACGTGTTAGGTATATATGGTCGCCGCGAGTGGACGAATGAGCTATATAGTATGTGAAACCTGTGCAAGTGCCATGAACCTTTGTCCATATGTCAAGAAGCTGAAGTCTGTCGATGACAATGTAGAGGGCCACACACAGGGGGCACGACCTGGAGTCGGTCATCAGGCCCATGAGTGGAGTTGAAATCGCCACCGAGGACCATTTCATCCAGGGGCCCCGTAAAAAGCGGCGTAACCTCGTCAGCAAAGAAGGTATGTCGATCACGACGTCGACTGGAGCCGGATGGCGTATATGCATTGAGGATGCGGATGCCGAACAGCTTAAGAGCTGTACCTCTAGTATTAGGATGGTAAACTACATCTTCAGCAGGAAGTCCAGAACGGTGGAGATTGGAGACTCCATTACGATTGTCAGGACATGGAATGTGTGGGTCGTGCAGGCAATGGGGGGCTAGAAATCAGCGACGTCACTTCTTGGAGGAGGGCAATAACGACATCAGCAGCTTAAATTTCCAGACTGTGTGAAGCCCGAAAGGTGGCCAGATTCACCGTCGCGATGCATTAGTGTCGTGGGCCTGCCCCCACCATTGGCACAGATGTTCCAGCGATATGTCCAGCTGGCTTGTAACTTCTGGCGCAGTCACTGTAGCCGCAATCACTGGGTGGAACGTGGGTCAGGCACCTCCAAGGGGCACTGCATGACGGGAGAGCCACCATCTCCATCTGCTCTGCTCCATTTTCGACATCATCAGCCTAGGAGACTGGGACAGGTGACAAGCCAGATGCGGTGAGGCTGCCGTAGTGGGACCCATGGAGTCTGCCTCCATGGGACCCATCGTTGTACGATTGGATTGTTTCTTAGATAGGACATCAGGAGTGGCCACTCCTGTCGTCAGGGCGCTCGAAGGAAGATCACTGTTTTGTATCCGCTCCACTACCTGTGATGCCAGATGAAGAAGTGTTTCATCGAATGGAGTTTGACATCTCTTCTTCCTTTTTTGGGGCAACCGCTGCTTTTGGAGGTGTTTTTCTGTATCAGAATGTGGACGTTCAATGTCCAAGGTTGCGCCAGTCTGAAGTAAAGCAGAGGTTCGATATCCATCGCGGTGGGTGGGCTGATCATCAAGCTCTGTAGAGCTGGTGGTCTCGTAGCGGTAGGAGGATATAATGCTGGTGAGGCCGTGGCCGCACCGTCATTTCCAGCGGAAGGTGCCACGGGGGGAAGGGGGGGGGAGGAGAGAACAGGCGCTTCCTGAAGTGACGCATTGGAGCTGCGTACAGCTGTGCTGTAGCTGTCTGGTAAGGAAGTGACCGTCGCTTTGGGAGCTGAGTCGCTGGTCGTGACCTGGAGCAAACGTCGGTGGAGACAATCTGACCGAACATGGCCCTCTTGACCGCAACTGGCACTCGTCCGCTGCTGGCCATCATACATAACGATGGCTCGCACGCCGCTTATCAGCAGATAGAGTGGTACATGTTTGGAGAGTTCAATTTTGATTTGGTGGACACCATTCAACACGTGGTATTCGTGAACGTCTGCCATTTTTCCGCGATGTGGCCCACAGTAATGCCGTAGGGTCTGAAAGCTTCGACGACCACTTGTGGCACTTCGAAAGAGAGCTCAAAGATCCGAATTGTTCGAAGACCAAAACCAGCGTGATCTACCGTTACCTCTCCAATATGCCCGTCAGAATGTTTGAACTCGAGTCCGTGTTGTCGAACTACCTCAGCACATTCTTCCTCCGTCGTCATTTTGATATAGACGATACTGCCAGTGATAGAGAAGTGAATACCTATCACTTCTTGGGGATGCAGACGTAGCTCTTCGCGAATGAATTGTCCAATTTCATAAGCTCGTGGTCGTGCATGTTCGGCTTGGAATGTTACTTTAAGTATCGCTCGGCGATAGCATTGGGCCATGAGGTTCAGCAGTAATGGACGCTACACAGCACGAAATACCGCGACGCGGAAGTAAACAACTGCGGTGCGCTGTACGGCGCGCGCAGCCTGTCCGCACGCGACCACAGCCGAAAGCCGACTATCTGAACACGCTTCCTGTCCGACCCAAATTCTCATGTGCTGAACACCACTGATGTTGTGACCCCATTCATTCTCCCCATAACCCGCAGCCTCACTGTATTCCAGCAAGGTGAAAAACGAGGGTAAGCATCTGCATTAAAATTCTTTTCAAGGCATATTTATACGAGGGTTGTTCGGAAAGTGAGGAACGATCGGTCGCGAAATGGAAACCACAGTGAAAATCAAAACTGTTTTCTTTGCACATTTAGGTACATCTTCCAGGTACTTTACATAGACGCCGCTCCGAGTCAGATTTCTGTCGGAGCGTTGTACCAAATTTCGAACACCATCGTCATAGAACGCAGCCGCCTGTGCTTTCCCATAATTCTCTACGCTGGTCTATAGCGCGTAGCCTGCCCCCAAGTGTTGTCTTCGTTTCCAGCGTTTCATGTGAACAGAGATGATACTCAGGACGAGGCAATTAGGGATGTGTTGTGGTTGATCGAACACTTCCCATCGAAAAGGCTGCAGGAGCGTCTTCACTGCCCTGCAAAGTGTAGCTGAGAATTGCCTTGAAGAAGAAAGTGCATGGCAGTTGTGTTAGGTAGGCTGCATTCATTAATCGAAGCCTCTCAGCGTGCCTTCCTACTTGGAGGAAGACATTGGTGTTCTAGGCACCTTTACTCGCTCACAGTACGCTCACAACTGAAAAGGGCGTTTTATTTTCACAAGTCCATCTTGATCACTCAGATTTCTTTACACTTCATGACCGGTTTAGGCTTGTCACCGTCTTCAGATCGTTAAAATGTTCTGATATAAATCATCGTCAAGTTAAACATGTGTGTCAACTAACATGTTTAACCTGACGATGATTGATATCAGAATATTTTAACGGTCAGAAGATGGCGTCAAGCCGAAACCGGTTGTAAAGTGTAAAGAAATCTATGTAATCAAGACGGACTTGTGAAAATAAAAGTGTTAAAAATAAAATGATCGTGGAATCTTTATACAGACTTCATGTCGTCAAGTGATGCGATCGACGGGCATGCTAGAGACACTGCCCTAAACGTCTGTCAAAAGCCCCGTCGGATTTTCATAGTGGTTTCCATTTCGCGAGCGATCGTTCCTCACTTTCCGAATAGCCCTCATACAACTAATTACAATTGTGGTGTATGTCCTTCCGGACATGTGCAGAAGAATAGACACCACACATACCAGCGCTGTTCGGAAAGTAAGCAACTGAGAGAATTCGATGAAGTTCCGCACAAATATGTTGGGTCTTATCTCTACTATGGCCGTCGATCGCAGCACGTAGCTCTTTCAATTATGAGCGCAAAGTGAAAGTCTTTCGTCTGCATGACAATCCTCGGCCGCACCCTGCAAGGGCAATGAAGATGCCCATGCAGCGTTTTCGATGGGAAGTGTTTAATTACCTACTGCACAGCCCGTCATTGTCTCGTCCTGAGTTTCATCTCTGCTCACGTGAACCGCTGGCTATGAAGAAAAGATTTTCACACAAAGATCTGTAGACGAGTGTAAAGTACTGGCGGAAAGTACTGGCGGCTGCCTTCTATGACGAAGGTATTGGTAAGTTGGTAAAACGCTACGACAAATGTCTACATAGAGAAGTAGCTGTAAGTTGTAGCTAACTATTGCAAATAAAACATTTTGATTTTCACAGTGGTTTCCATTTCGCGACCGATCGGAACTTACTTTCCGAAAAGCCCTCGTATAATTGTATAGATGCAACTGCTAAATTAGTTTATTTCAACGTTCGAAGAAAATACGTCATAAAAATTTCCCTTCAGTTACGAATGTAAAGACATGTCCGAAAGAATAGACAGGACACATATAATTATAATATTGCCATTAAGTACATGCATGGAAATGCAAACGGCTGCCGTTTACGACCAAATAAACCAAGTTGGTAAGAGTTACTCCATCTACGTTCCTTATGTATACTTTGCTTGACAGAAAGAAAGTGAGCATGCAGGTAGCGAGGGCGGAACGAATTGAAACTTCACAGGTCGATAGGTTATATAGTGCACACACCAAAAAAAGTTTTGCATCACCCCAGTTCCCAGAACTCCTGAAGACAGACGTTAACTGTGGGTGTTGTATCACAGACACAGTCCCTTCGACTGTTCAAAGATGTCACTCAACCCGCCCAAAGATGTAAACAACCATAACGAGCAGCGCCTGTTAGGCGGAGGGGGTCCGACACCCGAGGTCCGACACCCGATCAGTTCCAGTTATTCCACCAGGGAGGAGGTACACGGCTAGTGTTGTCTGTAGTTAAGCCGCGGTTCGATAGCGTCCGCATTGTTACTTTGTGCCAGGAAGGACTCTCAAAAAGGGAAGTATCCAGGCGTCTCAGAGTGAAAAGAAGCGTTGTTGTTCGGACATGGAGGAGATACAGAAAGATAGGAACTGTCGATGACATGTCTCGCTCAGACCACCCAAGGGCCAATACTGCAGTGGATGACCGCTATCTACGAATTATGGCTCGAAGTAACCGTGACAGCAACGCCACCATGTTGAATAATGCTTTTCGTGTAGTCACAGTACGTCGTCTTATGACTAAAACTGTGCTCAATAGGCTGCATGATGCGCAACTTCACTCCCCACGTCCGTGGCGAGGTCCATCTTTGCAACCACGAGACCATGCAGCCCGGTACAGATGGGCCCAACAACATGCAGAATGTACCGCTCAGGATTGACATCACGTTCCAGTCACCGATGAGTGTCCCATATCCCTTCAACCAGACAATCGTCGGAGACGTGTTTGGTGGCAATCCGGTCAGGCTGGACACACTGTCCAGCGAGTGCAGCAAGGTGGAGGTTCCCTGATATCATGCAAGGCGCCGTAACGGCTTTAGGATACGTGAGTGCCATCCTCCGACCGATAGTGCAGCCACATTGGCGAGGCATTCGTCTTCATGGACGATAATTCACGCCCCTATCGTGCACATCTTGTGAATGATTTCCTTCGGGATAATGACATCGCTCGACTAGAGTGGCCAGCTTGTTTTCCAGACATGAACCCTATCGAAAATGCCTGGGATAGATTGAAAGGGGCCTATTATGGACTGCGTGACCCCCCCCCCCCTCAACCACTCTGAGGGAACTACGCCGAATCGCCGTTGAAGAGTGGGACAATTTGGACCAACAGTGCCTTGATGAACTTGTAGCTAGCATGCCACGACGATTACAGGCATGCATCAATGCAAGAGGACTTGCCTATGATTTCAACGGCGAAACTTATTGTTAAGAAAGCGGTCTATTTCGTTAAAATACAGTTTTCTTAATAATTTAACTGTAATACGTACTAGGATAGCTAACTGCACTGTCTGTGACAGGTCTCACAAAGATTACGTTTCGAACTTTGCTGTTTCTTATTGTCGCTCTTCGATGACCAGCGACTTTGTAATAGTAGCTCCCTAGCCATGGAGGTGTCTCTTTGTCACGAACTCGACGTTCGCGAAGTTAGTTGCCCTAAACGTTAGCTCCTGGTGGAAGTGGTTTGTCAAAAATGCAAGCTTGCGTCATTTATGAACGTACTAATCATTCTTAGTACAGTATAAAGTGTAAAGGAATCACATTTAATTCCTAAGTGAACTCATTTAAGTGATATTTTCTTTTACAACCATGAATTTTTGTTTGCGCTGTTTACTTTTACTGTAGCGGTTTTGTATCTGTCTTTTAACTTTAGTTTTGGGCTCAGTCCAACTTGAAAGGCTCTCTGCGTGAGCGCTGTGAGACGAAAGGATTGGAAAACGCCCTTATGTCCTCAGCATTCTCAGGAAGAGGACTGAGTTCGAACATCGGTTCCGTCAGTCTGCATTAAGAAAAATGCTGGATCACGGAAGCAGTCTTTTTGCACCACATTCTTCTGTTCGTGGTTATTAACAAAAGTAAAACTACGTTAACGAGGCGAAACGCGTTGTACACCCCGTATTATTAGATCATATAAGCATTTAAAGCCAGTAAAATGACGAAAATGGGTTCCTACCACTATGACATTCACGAAATCACTGTTACATTTCCAGAGTACCTTCAGATCTTCTTATTCATGAATTTTCAAAAGTAGATACCTCTGCCCACTATTCAACTTTTCACTTCTATTTCCTGGTTTCCTTCCATACTTCAACAGCCCTTGTGTACTTCAAACAAACGTTAGCTGAATATTAAGTTTACCGAAAGGCCCCAACACCATTACGCGATGAAATAACGTCAATTTTTCTCACTCGCCTGTACCTCTCAGATATAGTTCCTCTATATCCTATACATCTACATTACTTCTTGTAACGTTTCGTGCAAGTCACTGCCCAAATACCACTGCACAACATTTTGTACTTACAGTATTTCATACACCGTTCACACCAGCATAATTCCATTCATAACGTCTCTATCATCGACTCTCTCAATAAACACAGACTGCGTTTATTCCTAACTGGGCATAGCACATAAGTCAATCTACAACAACTTTTACAGAAGATAATTTTACGTAACTGAAAGTATATTCCATATACAATTAATACTAGTATGGAAAGAAAATGTACCAGCAAATTTGAAAATAATGTATACTGAAACAAAAACAAGTAGAGAATAGAACGACAAGAAGAGATAAGTACCTAAAAAGATCGGTTTACAGGCATATCTGGAACATAACTTGTCGCTATAGTTGCTCAATCTGCACACTGACATAGGTTTTGAGGAGCTTAAAGAGGATATGGAATAAATAAAAAGTAACGGAGACGAAGTCAGAATGATAGGATTTGCTGAAGAAATATCTGTTGTTGAGAAAGATGAAGAGTAATGGCAATGACTGAAAAAATAAAAAAATAAAAAGTAAATGTTAGTAAGGACGAACATGATTGTGCAAGAGAAGTAGAACGTGACAATTAAAACTAATAGCGCCGAAATCATTATTTTCAACCGCCAGCACGTGCCAGTAAACATTAAAGGTACGATATACCATTCACTCAGACAAATAATTTCCTTTAACTACTTAAGAAGTAAAATCACCTGAGGTATTAATGGTTCAGACGACATAAAGAGCTGAACTCCACAGGCAAAGCCAGCCCATTGAAAGAAAATGGTGTTTTTTACCTAGATGTAGAGACCAAAACGATATTTTTTACAAACTTTGTCTGAAACCAGGCTTTGTATGGTGTAGAAACGTGGAATATTGGTGCATACGAGAATGGTTCAAATGGCTCTGAGCACTATGGGACTCAACTGCTGTGGTCATTAGTCCCCTAGAACTTAGAACTACTTAAACCTAACTAACCTAAGGACATCACACACATCCATGCCCGAGGCAGGATTCGAACCTGCGACCGTAGCAGTCGCACGGTTCCGGACTGCGCGCCTAGAACCGCGAGACCACCGCGGCCGGCCATACGAGAATGTGTGCAAGTCTTTGAACTCTGTGTGCTGTAGGAAGCTAGAAACGTTCTGGTGGACAGCAGAGCTCACAAATCTAAAAAAAAATTACAGAAGAGTAAGTGAGAAAAAAGATCTATATTACCAACAGTATTGTTAAGACGAAATTGATTAATTGACCACCTCTACGGGCGTGATAGTTTTCTAGTTAATGTAATGGAAAAAATGATTCATGACCTAGACTGCAATAATCCAGACATCAAATAAGATGTATCAGCTGGCTCAGATGAGGAAATGAGGAGACTAAAACGGAAAAGAGGGTAGTGGATATGGAAAATTGATGCCAATTAATCTTCGGATTGAAATTTAAGGTAGTCCTTGAAGTATTGTGATATTTAAGCAATTATGAGTTCCACAAATTAAACTGGAATAAAATGGTTTAAGCAGAATCCTTCATAAACAGTAACTATTAATTATTATTTATTAATTTATTTACTAAGATTACAGATTGACCCACCACCTTAGTAACAAAGGTGTGTCGTTTGCTACTAAAAATTAGTAACAAGCTGCAGAGACAGACTCTTCGCCTTTTTCTACAGTTTCTCTGAGTGCTGTTATTTTACTTGTCTTTTAGATAATTACATTGTTAATTTAAGAAAAGAAGATACATAAAGTACATTTCTAAGAAGGAAAACTTCTTACTGTATTCTTAAGGAGAAGTAACAGAAGAAAGGAAACATTTAGGTAAAAAAATAGGTCCCTTTACGTGATTATTTGAAGTGGGAGGACTTCGGTAAACACTTCGAGCCTGTCTCATCCGAATTTGCATATTCTGTTGTACTATGGTTCCTGAGTTATTTATATCTATCCCATGACATTAACTCTACATGTTTTGTATATGAGGCTTAAGAGTATTATTTCTTATTGCAATCACTTCCACCATTTGCCCGCGCCATAAGCTAGAGAGGAGCCTCGGAGGCGTCACCTGGAGTCTCGTCTCCCTGAAATGCACTTCTTATCTACGTTGTACGTTCTTGTATGTGAAGTTAAGTCTCATGATACTCCATATATATGTTTATGTACAATACTATAAAATTCACATGTTTTACAGTTTGCATCTTATACAGTTAACGCATAACACAATTACATGTATGAAAATAATGATACAAACAAACTATAGAATTATTTGTTTTACTTCGTACAAACAGAATAATTATTGTTATATTTCTTATTACCCATTTCGTAATAAATTCCATGTACGTATTACTTAAAGTTTTGTTGTAGTCATGTGATCTGCTACTTCTCCGTATATGAGTCTGTATCTTGTGATTACGGTGTGTTCACGTCATCATCTGTTTCCATATAAGTGTCTGAATCACTGTTGTTCCATGTACCATGTTGTGGTGTAGGGTTTCTTTCTGGTCGTGATCTTCTATGTGATCACTCCTTTCTTATTCTGGGAGTGGTCCTGTGACGTACCGGTATTTTAATGCTCATTTTGCAGAGTATATTTTCTCCTCAACTATTTGGCGGTAAAACCCATAAAAGTAATATTATTCGGCTAATATCGATTTTGTGAAGTGACTTATTGAATTAAAGAGCGATCATTTTGGTTACAGCAAATTTCACAGCCGTAAAATCATACTGAGAAGCAGCAAATAGAATAAACAACTTTTTATATGGGTCTCTGCATGTGAACTTGTTTCTACTCTGGTTAAAAAGCTGGTGATAAATGCTGTTAGCCTTTAATAATTATTCTTAAGTGAACTGTTATGACATAATGAAATGAAAGTGAACAAAGAATCTCAGATTTATATGGTCTTTGTTTTAAGACATGCACATTGCAATCAAACATTTTATTGAACATTTCGTCAGTTCTGCTCTAAATTTCTCCAAATTTAATTTACTATCATAATTTAATAACAGGAGTCTGCTCTGTCTGTAGGTGTTCACATTTTGCTCTTAAGCTAGTACTGGGTGAAAATGTTCTGTACGTCTTTCAGATGTGTGTAGTGACGTTTTTCAAAATTTTAAAACAGTAATTATCTGTTAACTGTTAATTAAAAGAAACAGTTCGTTACCGATCCATTTTTGGTGTGTCTGTGTAGACGACGCTTGATGCCCTTCCAGTTACCACCACTGTTGTATACCAACTGTTTGCGTATAGAGTTATCCGATGTGAAAGTGCGCGAACGTTCTTCTGAATGTCTGAGAATCTCGTTACCGAGGTAGAACCCAGGTACCAATCTGGTATTCACCTAGTCACCGGGCGGATTGGGTCTGAGGCCGGAAGCACCGTTGTGACGCTCGCGACTATCCGGTATTCTCGGTTCGGTGAAAAGAAGTGACGTAAAATACATGAAAAATTGAGTAAGTGGAATATATTTAACTGAAACTGGGATGCTTGCACGGATATACAGGATGTAACAAAATCACAGCAACAATCTTCGACTAGCTGTAGAGAATTCTGGAGGAACACATCGAGGACAGGGACACTTTGCCGTACAAACGTAATGACACTACACGACTTGTAATTTATAGGGATCAGCACTTGTCCCTCCCTGTTCTGTTGCGCAGCTCTTAGTTGCCTCTACAGAGTTGTGACGGCAGCTGACGCCTTCCATGTTGTCAGACCCACTGCGTCAGCGCACAAACGCGTTTCTTTCTGGTGGGGTTTCCTCGTAGCTAGCGTGTGAAACTATAGCTTCAAAGATATATAGAGTTTTTGAATAATATTGTATTTCCGTGTATTCGACTGTATCCTCAGTTTGTTTCTCAAGACACTCTCTACAACCGATTCTTGTTTGACGCTACCAGCTTGGTCACCCATTACCTACATCTGAATTCAAGTCCCCTGCCATGTTTTTCTGTTTGTATGTGAAGGCTAATCTCAAGAACAACTGTATATATTTTGATACAGTTTTGACTAACAGACAGACTGAGTCACGTGGAACTTTTGTGAATACGATTTATCACCACTATGCCTTTTGGCCTAGTCGTAGGTAATTAGTTCTACTTGTGCGAAGCCAGGACTGGTAGCTGGTAATTACTTAACTCATCAATGGAGAGCCAAAGGCCTTGCCGTACCGGTACCACCGGTTCCCATCAGATCACCGAAGTTAAGTGCTGTTGGGCTGGACTAGCACTTGGATGAGTGACCATCCGGTCTGTCGAGCGTTGGCAAGCGGAGTGCACACAACCCTTGTGAGGCAATCTGAGGAGCTACGTGACTGAGAAGTAGTCGGTGAGGTCTCCTAAACTGACATACGGCCAGGATAGCTGTGTGCTGACCACATGTCCCTCCACATCCGCGTAAAGCAGGGCCGGCCAAACGCTGCACAGTGTGCAGACGTGCGGAAGTGCTGCACATGTGCGCACGTGTGCGACAGCGACATCTGTTATTAGACATGTGTCCTAAATGAACGGCGGCGGCTCCACTTCCCTGTTTATGTGGTACACGCAAGAGCTTGTCTGTGAAAGATTTTTCTCGGTGATGAAAATGAATAAATCAAGGTCTCGATCAAGCATAAGTGATGAAAATCTTCGCAACTGCTTGCGTTTGTCAATGAGCCGTGCTTTTGCGCCCGATTTTAACCATATCATTTCTCATGACGAGTGATAAATGTGTTTGGATTTATTCCTTTCATAATTAAAAATTATTGTTGACTAATTGTGCATTATTGCCTCATTCTGCTCCATGTTACATTATTATCAGGAAAATTGGTCATTAAACCGATTGTTCCAATGTATACTTACATTTAGGGGTTTTTATTAGTGTGTGAAGGGCTACGCTCAGCTGAAGTCGATAAAACATAACATTCATCTAATTGCCGGTTATTATGGAGATTTAAGACGTAACTGATGAAAGATATAGCAATAATGGTATTAAAATAACAGGTGATCATCGATAAGTCTGCGGTTATCATTCTGTTCAGAGGTCAGTGAGACAGAAATTATGTGGGTGTAACTGAGGGCACCGAGAATTAGTTATAGGAAACATTGCATTAGTTTAATGTTATTTGAAATCATGAATAAGGTTCGTTGGAAGTCGCGAAGTGCTCTCTTTCTTAAATACTAGATCAAAAACATTACGCGTATTTACGTGCCGTTAGTCAAGCTGCCTTAATAAAAACCCACGGTTGTTAACTGTATTGCTTGTCTTACTGGGTTAAACTGTTAACATAAAAGTAGACGTCTCAATGAGCAGACCGTGACAGTAATGTTTAATACGCGAAATACCTTACCATGGTTGGCTTGCAAGCTGTGGGAAGAGCACTAGAATTCGACGGCACAGAGTATCCCAGCAAGCGGATAAAGCGACATCTATGCGTAGAAACATGCACTACATGAACGTTGACGGCTGCGGCGTGCACGATGTCACCCGGAAGTTGCACATGTGCAAGAGCACCGCACGCGTGCAGAATTTCTGGCCGGCCCTGGCGTAAAGGGACGCCCCTGGGCTGAGGATGACACAGCGGCCTGTCTGTACCGTTGAGCCTTCATGGCCTATTCGGGAGGAGTTTAGCTTAGTTTTTTATCAATGGAGAAGACGAAGATTACAGTTATGGCTCAGTGCCAAGAATGCAGTACGTAGCATCTAATATGAGGCTCCTATTATCGGGAAGGAGTGGAAGATTGAACAAACGACCTGCACGATAAAATGATACCTGGCGTCTTGTTCAGTTATCGATGTCCGGCGGCAAATGTGTGTGTGGAGTTCATTGAAAACTGAGTGGTTCAACGGTGAGATGACGAGCTTTTTAATACGTTAAATAAATTTTAAACATGCCACAAATAAAGAAAGCACTCTGACTTCTGGTGGCTAGTTCCTCGTTCCTCGAACTGCTTCGAAGAACATCAAAGAGAGAACAAGGCAAAGTAATTGCACAGGGATGACTCTGGTGGCAGTTCAGCGTTACATTCGAGCGGGTACCTAGAATTATCTTTGGCTTAGCTGTCGAAGCGGCTTCGGAACCTGCGATTGTAGCAACAAAGCCTTATTTTTTCACAACTTCGTAACGAAATTTACTCCAGTTTTGAAAAAGCAGATACTTCGAAAATGTTATGTCGATTTATGTGCACTTATGGCACACGAAGTGCTACGTCCATATATGGGAGCACTTGAGTAGAGTTTTCCATCACAGCCGCAGTCTGCATTAACAGTGTTGAAAATGTGTAATTAGTGGCACATCTATAAGATCAATTCATCGCTGCTAATTGAGTTCGTAAGTTTTAAAAATGAAGTTTTAAAAATTGTAACAGTCGCCGAAGACAAAGAGGTGTCAGGTGAGTTTGCAATTACAGCGGTATTTCCATCGGGCATTTGCGACTGCTGCAATGTTTCCGAAATTATTAGTTCCGGAACGTGCTAGTTCATGGGACGAGTTATTAACTGCTGCCTTTGAGCGGCGGCGACTGCCTCTCGATTAAGCTTCCGACGTGTCGAAGCTTGTGTTCCTTTTGGGACGGTTTATCGCTGACAAGCCGTTATTTATTTATGTCTTGTGCGCGTTATTAGCTTCTGTTAGTCCCTGTGACGTACAAAATTCCATGAAATTACGTTCCGACTAATTCAATTAGCGCATCCTCTGTACGCTGTGCTGTCAAAAATACTCGCGCGAGAAAATTAGACAGCCGTGTCTGTGGCGCGGACAGGCGAATACGATGTACCGTTTCGCGATATT
The DNA here is from genome assembly GCF_023898315.1 of Schistocerca nitens. Taxonomy (NCBI): domain Eukaryota; kingdom Metazoa; phylum Arthropoda; class Insecta; order Orthoptera; family Acrididae; genus Schistocerca; species Schistocerca nitens. Next base: position 473,641,250 of record NC_064621.1, on the reverse strand, counting down.
TAGTGTTCCTCTCCTCCTCTAGCGCAATATCGACTGCAGGACTGCTGCGTCGCCACGCGGCACGTGGAAAGATTGTGAGGTTGGATGCGAGGTACTTGTTGGCTGGTGTTTAGAGTTCATTATGCTGTTCAAAAAACTATGGATATTTTCCTTTCATTATATTTGCATTACATCAGACAATACACATTGCTCCTGGTAACCAATGCTTTCTGCATTTCTTTTCTTTTTTTTAAAATAAAAAGAAAACTGTAAGTTATCTGTGGAAGAAATGTGAACAACTTATCACCATACTACACGGTGTTGTCTAAACTAAACAACCAGCGTTCTGTAAGTGTGAAGAAACAAACACTACAACACAATATAATTTTTTTTCTTTTTCTTGAACATTCTTTTTCTTTGTTTCCTACGAGGGACATTCAATAAATAGTGCAATACATTTTTTTTCTTCTGAAGGCAGGATGATTTTCTTCTGGATTCCAACAAACCGTATTATTTCCCACTCTTTTGACTATTTTTCACCACAGTCCCTGATCAATGTGACAGCCATACGCCTTCTTACCAGGGGGGGACACGCATCGTACCATCGTACCATCGTACCACTCAACTGGTCGACTTCTTCCTGCATCAACAATCTTTCCATCGTACTGCTGCCCGTAGACTGCACGCTCTAATAGACCAGAGACCAGTCAGATGGAAATCGGAAGGTGCGAGATGCTAGCTGTAGGGTGGATGTAGTAGAATAATCCAATGAAGTTTTGTGGGTTCCTCTCAGGTGCGCACACTAGGGTGAGGCCTTTAGTTGTCTTCGAGAAGGAGAAGATCATTTGCATTTTTGTTGCAACGAACACGGTGAAGTCATTTCTCCAGTTTCCTGAGGGTAGCACTGTACACTTCAGAACTAATAGTTGCACCATGAAGGAGGACATCAACAGAATAACGCCTTGCCCAAGGACACGCCGTGCTTTTGTTCACTGGCAGCTCTCCGTAGACATTATGTCCAAAAGAAGGTGTTGTATTTATTTTAGGATGAGCCTGGCAACTTCATTTCTTTGTACAAATATGTTTATGTTTACGCCATTCCAGTTGTTATGAATGTAATTACTATTTTCATTTTTATGATGATGTGTGTTCGCACGTTTATAAACGTGATGTTTAAATTCCTTTTCCATGGGCAGAATAATTGGATGCTGTAATTTTGTATTAAAATAAATCGTGAAACTCATTGCACGCCGGGCGACATATGTTGAAGGTGTAGGAAGATATCCATTGGTCAGCACAGAAAGCAGCAATAAAAGGGACTGGAGCGAGGACAGGAAGGTGACTGTCGTGGGGCATGAGTGCTAGTGCGTACTGTTTGCCGAGACGTAAAATAACTGTCTGAGTAGTTTTATGCTTTTCTGATTCAGTGTCTACCATGTATAAGGAACTAATAACCATTCGTTATCTTTACTTATTAGTCGGAGCGGCTAAGGACATCACACACATCCACGCCCGAGGCAGGATTCGAACCTGATACCGTAGCGGTCGCGCGGTTCCAGACTGTAGCGCCTAGAACCGCTCGGCCTCCCCGGGCGGCTGAAGCTGTGTGAACGCTGTAGGTGCTCGGTTTATATTGTATTTTATTGGTTTGGTGGAAGAGACCAAACAGCGAGGTCATCGGTCTCATTGGATTAGGGAAGAATGGGGAAGGAAGCCGGCCGTGTTCTTTCAAAGGAACCATCCCGGCATTTGCCTGAAGCGATTTAGGGAAATAACTGAAACCCTCCCCCACCCCTAAGGTAATGGCTCCCAGTTCGGATCTCAGTCTGCCACACGGTTTTAATCTGCCAAGAAGTTTTCCGTACCAGTCACACTCCTGCCCCCCTACGAAATGACCACTGATAGATACCTACAGATGATAGAAAGCAATATCCAGTACCAGCCGCCGCTGATGGGTAGTCCATGGTCCAACCAACACCACACCATGTCAGCCTGGGGTACAAACTGCTCTCAACCCTAGCCTCACTTGGGGCGAACGGCATACTGAACTGGGTGCCAGGATTAGCATACAGCACGTCCTCACGGCATCCGACATAGCGGTCAACTTGATGGGAAAACATGAGCACTGACCTGGGAGGGGCAGAGTAGTCCCAGAACGGCGTGTGATACACCGTCATCTCCGTGTAGAGCTAGCACACCAAGGGCAGCAACGCACTTACTAGAAGTCAAGGGCCAAGGCATGGAGCTCAGGCAGAAAACTATAGCAGCCTCAACCAGCTGCTGGCTTCAGCAGATTCTTCGCCAGCTGGCTAAGCTACCAGGCACCGCCGAAGATACGGCAGCGAGTTGTATACAGAGAAATAAGCCTACAAATTGGTTGTCAGAAGTTTACGACCCTACAAGCACCAATAGGAACAGGAAGACGACAATTTCTAAACCACTTCCGATACGACATACCGATCTCTGCAACAGTCACATTGGGTGAGTTGGGAAAAGAAACATCGTTACTTGTTCTCACAGGAACTGTATTTGTAGGCATGTCTAGGATAGGAACTAAAGATTGCAAATTTACTTTCTGTAAGCCTAATAAGCCAGCTGATCTATCTGAGTTTAAGGGTAATACTCGACAATAGTACCTTGTTCCGACATGGTGTAAGAATTGTAATTTAATGGGGCACAGCGCACCATATGATAGATTTATATCTTTGTAGAAGATACAGGCACACAGCAGTTGATAGCTCACAATGTCGCTGTACAGTGATTAGGTGTAAAAATTAAGTGTAATGTTTTGATTCGCAACTTCAGATTTTGGGTTATAGTTTGGAAGTGATATTAGATTGTTTGTGCAAAAAAAAAATAAATAAATAATATAAAATAAAATAAAATAAAAAATAAAAAAAAGAGGAAAGGGAAATGTAAACTCCACAAAACTGGTACAGACGCAGTCAGCTAGTATAGTGATGCGAAAACCTCTCTTGTGGAGCTATTTTCCAAATTAGTAGAGGATAGTGAACAAGAAAAAGCAATCAATGAACACCACAGTTAGCGGTTACAACCTGCATTAGCAGAGCAGCAGACAAAATCAGGTTTGACTGAAATTAAAACTAGTAAATATCCCCCCTACCTCAGTTAGCGGTTACAACAAGTTTTAGCAGAGCAGCAGACAAAATCAGGTTTGACTGAAATTAAAACTAGTACATATCCCCCCTTCATCCGTTGATCCCTCAGTCATGAATTTCTCAGCCACGTTCTCCAGGAAAACATCAGGGGACATTACTGTTTTATAGACAGTGTATAAACCACGACCGAGTTATGTAGGCGGTCACATGAAACATGTTTGCGGATGGCTAAGTTACATACCATAGGCGAGGCCAAGACTTTTATCACGTATCGTGAAATTCTTAATAAGGCATCCATATTTGGAGAAATGACAGATTTTACAGCAAAGGTATAGAAAACTAAATAGAACACCGTTTTTAGGGAGAAATTCAACAGCTTACCACAGTAAGAGAATGAAAAAGGTGAGTCTTTTCTGGCAGGGTACGCAAGGTAACTGCACAGACATACAAGCTGACACAAGAGCCAGATGCAGATAAGGTCATGATCAAATAAGCAGAGAATTGGGCATTATACCTTTCATTGAGTAGCATTCTGCCAGATTTTTCATGATGGGTGCAACTGGAAAACCCTGAGGATTTAGCCGCGGCACTCCACTTTGCCACATATTTACAAGAAATAAATATCACAACAAAGATGTGCATTGAGTGGAAGATATTTACAATTGGTAAGCAATGTTACTGTTGTGGTCATCAGGAGTACTTGAAGGCACAATGTTACCAATCACTATGTTATAGTTACCAATGCTTCAGGCATAAGGTTCAGGATTGTGAATCCGAAGAGCAGGGCAAATAAAATAGGAAAAGGAACAGTCAAGGACTGATGACCTCAGATGTTAAGTCCCATAGTGCTTAGAGCCATTTGAACCATTTGACAAGTCATGGCCCGGACGACCCTGCACAGCTGTCATCCCTCGCAATGAAGAGCGTGTTGATCAACTTATCTTTGATGGTCGGCGGATAACGACCAGAGAAATGTGTGCAAAGCTGAATATCGGCTGTAATTCCTTGGAAACAATGTTGGAACATCTTGATTATAGCAAAGTCTGTCCGATATGGGTCCTGTGGATGCTTACAGAACAAAAGGCTCACTGAATGGAAATTTGTCGAGACCTGCAGGACCAATATAAAGCTGAATGTGACAATTTTCTGAATAGCGTCGTCACCGAGAATGAGAAGTGGTGTCACCACTACGAGCCGGAATCCAAAAGACAGTGCATGGAATGGCACAGAAGAAATGCATGACGCAGCCATCTGGAGGTAAAGCAATGTGCACAATCTTCTGGGATAGCCAGGGTGCGGTTCCTTTGGATGTCCTGGAGCTTGAAGAAACTGTCAATTTAGCACTCCCTAAGATGAGACGGGCTACGCTGAAAGCCCAAATTTCCAGTGTAAGGCCAGAGTAGAAGACCAACTTCCACCTGCAACATGAAAACACGAGGCCTTGTACCAGTTTTGCGACCTTACGTCTCATTGCAGAATTCGGCTGGCCTGTCTTACCATATCAACCGCTCAATCCCGATTTAGCGCCTTCAAACTTCCATCTCTTTGGGCATTTGGAAGATAGACTATGTGTCGAATATTTTCAAGACTCGGATGCTGGTTTCTTTCTTACAAGCGCGACATAGAGGCTCTGGTTCAACGGTGGCAAAAGTACATAGCGAATGGCGATTACTATCTCGAAAAATAAGTCTGTAGCTGAAATATTGGTCTATTTAACTGCGCTGTTGTGATTTTTGTATCTCCTGTAGTTTCCATGAATAAAAAATAGCGGGCATTACATTCGGAGTGACCCTCGTACCGCGGCAGTTTCTACTAGCACTACAGCAATCAGAAAACGAATTTCCGACAGGGCTACATAACTTTCTACATATAATAAAAGGTAATATAGCACAGAAAAATAAATGAAATAAGATTAAATTCTGTTTCCTCGGCCTTGATCCTGGCAAAGCAGCAGGTGTTCCCAGCCCTGGTGTCGGCGACCCATACAGTTTTCTTTTGCCGCTTACCAATAGTTTCCCTGCTTGCTATTTCTGTTTCATTCATTAGGAATACAATTTAACTTACCACATAATTACAGAGGCATCAGGTATTCTCTTTACAGACTAAAAGTAACATTTAGTCTTTAACTTATTCTGGGATCCTTCCATTGCACTCACTTTTTATAACAAGGAAAGAAAAGCGTTATAGAATCTGGAGGACAAACATACAAAGAAATTTTCGTCGTGAAGTACTCGTTGGTCCTTTGCTTCAAGCATAAATTCACTGGAAAGAGAATTCCAGAACAAACGCTGCCTAATTGGCTCTAACGACTATGTATGACTTTGTAGCCCGTTAAATTATGTTTGTTCTTAATTATCTATCAGCGGTATTCAAATTTACAATTGTTTCCCCTCTTTTTTTCTTTTCTCCAGACGGTACAAGCACAAGCCGGTCAGCATAAAATAATTTCTATTAGGGCTGTTGCCTTCTGGTGGAATAGCCACATGCGTCGTGTTAGAGAGAATAGAAAAATGGGTTAAACATTGTTTACTAGATTATTCATCTGACTGTGAAGTTCTCGCTGCGAGAGAAAATTATATGTTACAAATTGTAACTGACATTCCGATTACCACTGTTACTTTCTTCTTAAAAGAATTACTATCACTATTATACAGTCCGTCTCAGTTAATCTGTTATTAAAGTAATGATTGTGTTTTCACTTAATATAAACAAAGATAGCGTCTGGTTTGAAGTCCATTTGCCAGCCACTGTGGTCGAGCGTTTCTAGGCGCTCCAATCTGGAACCACGCGGCTGTTACGGTCGCAGGTGCGGATCCTGCCTCGGGCATGGATGTGTGTGATGTCCTTAGGTTAGTTAGGTTTAAGTAGATCTAAGTCTTGGGGACTGATGACCCCAGATGTTAGGTCCCATAGTGCTTAGAGCCATTTGAACCATTTTTAAGTCCATTTGTTTGCCTAACCTATGTCGCCGCAAGGTCACTGCTGCCGTGGAGGATGCACTGAGGATCCGAAGCTCTGCTTTTTTCGAAGACCGCTGGTCTGCTGCGGTGTCCCTGACATTTTTGATAAAGCCCTAAATAAAAATTTACGTTCGTCTCGTCGCATCGATTAGCAGCAGAAATCCCAAAAGAATTAAACTTCAACTACCTTTCATACTGGATATGGGACTAGATTTTATATAAGTTTACAAACTGATAAACACCTTAACAGTGATGACAGCTTAATTACACTTAATATTAGCCGGGGGTTACTACTACACTCAAAACCAAAGCGTGCAAGTTTGGCCTTCACCCTTATACACACAGTTTTGTTTGAAGTATATGACAGTTCAGCGTTCAAAATGAGTTCTGTAAATTTCCACCGGTTAGTAACGAGAAACAACGAAGATCAGTCTCTACGTCGACTTTTTATATCACGGGAACAAGCTCGGTTGGCTGCTCCAAATAAATCACTGCGAAATAGTACTCTCCAAAATGTTCCTTATTATCACACTCCTAAAACAGTTCTTCTTTTCACAAATCAACAAATATTGCTCAGAATTGTACCAGACTCGTGCTGTCCCGTGTTACACATCCGAGTCCTTTCCCTGAACAGGTTAACTCATTAGTTATCTACTTTGCGTTACTAAAAGTTTTACACAGATATCATTTTTTCTGCTGGGCCAAGGAGTCCAGAAATACATAGACGGTATGGACAGATAGATATCATTACAATTCAAAGTAATAACATCAAATTACATATCACTTTATCATTACATCTTAGTACACAAAAACCATAAGATAACTGAATGCACCTAAAAAAACAAAACAAGGAAAATACAGCGTGAATCACCTAAACCTTGCACCGCAAATATTGCGGAAATGGAAAGTGCTATTGATTTGCGGTTTTCACACAATGGATTGATAGCCAGAAGCTCGTATTCTTATCGAATCAACAGACTATAACGATCCTTTTTGGTATTTTTGAGCAAAGATACACATTTTATATGGTAAATGCCTATTGACATTAACAAACTAATTTTAGCTTAAATTAGAAAGTCAGTGGTCTCAGTTGCAGGATTCTAGTACATTCGTATACGAGATACTGTATTTGAAAAGTTATGACACCAACACTTGTTTGCGCCATTCAACCTGCATAGTTGCTAGATATGACGTTGTTAGGGTTGCTTGTGTGTTCCTCGAGTGCACTGCGACTTGATAATCAATTAGTGTATTTCCGTCCAAGTAGTAGGCCGTGAATAGACGGTGGGATTTACCAATGCAGAAAAGGCCGACATGCTCATGGTATATGGACAGTGTAGGAAGAATGCAGCTCGTTCTTGTACGGTGTTCGCGGCTAGATATCCCAAATGACATCAACCATCTCAGCAGTTATTTATCAACATCTACAGCCAGTTGCGTGAATGTGGTAGTGTAACATCTAGATAACGCAACAGAAGAAAACAAGTGACGTCAGAAGAGGTTGAAACTAATGTTCTTCTTGCTGTTGCATTTGATCCGCATGTGTGCTCCCGCGCAACCGCACGGGGAAACGGCAGGAATCAGGCAAGTGTCCTAGACGTTCCCCATCGACGTAGCTACCACCCCATCACATCTCTCTCCATCATGAGCTGCATGGAAAGGACTATGAGAATCTTTTCAGCTTCTGTAGATGGGCATTAAGACAGGATACTCCAAAAGCAACAAGTATCTTGTTTAGTGATGAAGCCACATTTACCAGCAATCGTTTTTTGGCAATCCCCATGGGCATCGTCGAATGGAATGTCACCATCCATGGATTGTGAATGTGTGGTGTGGGGTAGTGAACCATCAGCTCATAGACCTGTTTTTCACAGACGGGCCCAGCTATCGCAGCCTCCAAATAGACCATCTTCCACTGATACTAGAAGACGTTCCTCTGCAGACTGGGAGGAACCTGTGGTACCGACATGATGGCTGTCTAGCCTACAGTGCACGAACTACTACAGCATGTCTTCACGAACTGTTTCCAAACCTTTGGGTTGGACGCAGATGACATGTATCTTGGTCGGTCCGAACCCGGATTTGATACCCATAGATTTTTTTCTGTGGGTAAAGTTGTAAGATGCTGTCTACAACAACATACCATCTGATGAAAAACAACGACGTAGGCAGCCTGCTCGGACGTCTCCGCTGAAAAGCTACCAGATGTGCAGCGCTCGCTCCTTACCAGACTGGAAGCTTGTATTGCCGCTGCGTCGTTTTGAACGTAAACTGTGATTGTCAACTGTCTCGTTACTGCTCATATTTCACATAACTAGTGTATGCACTTGTGTTATTTAATGTGTGCTACCACAGCCATTGTGCAAGTTTTAGTGTGGGAACATTTCAAAATACATCTCGTAAGCGACTCCCATTAGATTCCTGCAAAACATTATTGTAATTTACCCCACTTTTAGTTAGGCATTTAGGCATTTAGGCATTTTCCACTCAAAGAAGTAAAATCTAAATGTCGTCTGACTAGGGCCTCCCGTAGGTTAGACCGTTCGCCGGGTACAAGTCTTTCGATTTGACGCCTCTTCGGTGACTTGCGTATCGATGGGGATGAAATGATGATGATTAGAACAACACAACACGCAGTCCCTGGGCGGAGAAAATCTCCGACCAAGACGGGAATCGAACTCGGGCTTTTAGGATTGACAGTCTGTCGCGCTGACCACTCAGCTACCGGGGGCGGACACTCAAAGAAGTGATCCTAAGGAACACTGCATCGTTGGCCGGCCGCTGTGACCGAGAGGTTCTAGGCGCTCCAGTCCGGAACCGCGCTGCTGCTACGGTCGCAGGTTCGACTCCTGCCTCTCGGGCATGGATGTGTGTGATGTCCTTAGGTTTCAGTATTTCTAAGTCTAGGGGACTGATGACCTCAGATGTTGAGTCCCATAGTGCTCAGAGCCATTTGAACTGCATCGTTCCTCTTGACAACACAGGCACTGTGATATGGTATTTTTCCGCCAGTACCAGACAGCGACTGTACGGGAGCTACATTATGTGTATACGAGTACAGGTTGTGACTCTGGAACGACGACGTATGCAACTTTTGGCCTCGGCGTGAGTCTTGCGCTGTTAGCCACAGCGGTGAAGGCGACCACTCACATAAAGCGGAAGTCCCGGTCCGGTACAAATTTTCATTGTCGCCATTCCCTTATACACCTGATGGTTGTCCATATTTGGAACTGCGAATACATTTCATGTAAAATATGTACAGTTTTGTGTTTCTTCCTTCGAGTTATCGACTTAGTGAAACACTGTTACCAGAGTACCAAAAGTGGGGCCAAAATACATCCTTCACAAGCCTAGTTTACGGGAATTCACACGTGCCTTCCTCGTTTAACGAACTCTCAGGCCCCTTGGCCTTCGAAATCATCTTTTTTGTCACAGAAAACGTCAGACTATTTGGAACAGCGTGTGAAATTTATTCAACCAACAGCCTCTAAATTTGACATCGTTACGAGATTTCATCAGCAGTAGATGGCTTCAGGTGAATATGGCATACATGTAGAAACTTGTGGATTCTCTTTCTCGTCGCATTCTCTAGTTTAACGGCTATGTTAGAAGGTATCAGCGCGGTATCTCCTGCGGAACAATTTTTTTTTGTCTGTTATGCTCACGTACTATTGCAGCACTTGCAACAATACAAAAGGAAGTACAATAAACCTTTATATTAGACATTAATATTAGAATCATAATTACCGATATTTACGTATAACGAAAAGCTCGGGAAACTACGAGTTTGCCAATCCCAGTTTCTACAACCTAATTTATAAGGAAATCGACGAACTCGACTAGAAATACGTGTTAACTGAACCCATATTACTTTTGTTGACCTAATCTCTTTCTCGAAACTGAAGTTACTTACTTCTGAAGCATTTGCGTATCTTGGCATAACTTCCGATCCTCCCAGTATCGTTTGCGTCTCCTGTATCTAAAGTAGCCACGGTCTAGTGGATAGTGTTGATATCTACCGGTCGCAGGGACACAGTCTCGATTCCGTGACATGTCTTAGTGTTTCGTCATTCGGGGACTGAGTGTGTTTCTCTCATCACTTCATTTCATCTTCATGACATTGCATGGGGGCTTAATTAATATATAATGCAAATAATTTTAATTTTTTTGATTTAGTAGCTGTCTGTCCGATTACGAAGTCTCGTAAACGGTTGGCCCTGACTAGTATTATTACGCAATCTGACTGCTTAGAACAATAACAAAGAATGCAATGGAAATTTTCATTAACACAATTAATTAATTAAGTCCCCAGCAACTATAAAACCTACGAAACCAAAGCACAAGTGTAACTGTTCTGTGTGTGGGAGTATGACTCAACGTACGCAACTGGCACGGTTCTTCTTCAACAACACAAGAAATTTTAAATATCATTTATACTGAATTAATTAAAGGAAATAGAAATACCATAATTACTCAAGAAAACCAGAATTACACTCTAATCCCAGAACACAAGCCAGATGCTTTGTTGACTGAACCTGTAATGAAGCATTATTTACGACATTAAATAATGAAAAATAAATCAAGTTTCGTTACCTTCATATATTGACCAAAATCACTCTAATCATTACAATATATCTCCACACCGACTCGCTATTACCACATCTCAACAAGAACTTTTCAGTATCACATCTCAGCAAGCACTCCCTACTAGCACATCTCAACAAACACTCTCTGCTACGAGTTCTTAACAAGCACTGACTACCACGAGCTCTCCCCAAGCACTGCCCACTACGACATCTCAATAATCACTGCCAGTGGAGGCGGCCGAACAATACTCTCTAGCGCGATCTCTGGCGCTGTGGCTCAGTGTAGCCACCTTTCATATGCCCTTCCTCCACGGGCTAGAATTTGATGGTATTTTTGCCAGAATTGGTGGTGAAAATACCACCAAATTCGTCAAAAAAATACAGACAAAAATAAAAGATAATATTAATGCGTAAATATCATATAACTAGATAAAATTTTGGCTTTGCACTGACCTTTCAATAACCTAATACAGTAAGCAATACAAATTCTTTCATACATGTGACTTTACATAACAGTTTACACAAGTATTATGTGGTTAAACAGTTCAATCAATAGCGTCAGCAATGACGAATATGTGCAGGTAAGAGTCTCATAACTTTTCACAAGCAGTAATACACAAAAAATCAGTTTATACAAATATTCACATAAACGCTTTCCATAGCACAAGAAACAAGTAGTTGACAGTTCCAGCAGTAGCACCCAGCAATGGTCAACAGGTGCAAAAACCAACAAGTGACATTTTTTCAGTAGAAACAGTCCATCAGTGGCACCCAGTAATGTTGAATAGGTGCAGACACCAACAAGTAACACCATTTCAGTATAAGCAGTTCCATTAGTGGCACCAGCAATGTTGAACGGGTGCAGATATCAACAGGTGACATCTTTTCAGTAGAAGCAGTCCATCAGTGGCACCCAGCAATGTTGAACGGGTGCAGATATCAACAGGTGACATCTTTTCAGTAGAAGCAGTCCATCAGTGGCATCCAGCAATGTTGAGCAGGTGCAGACATCAACAGGTGACATCTTTTCAGTAGAAGCAGTCCATCAGTGGCACCCAGCAATGTTGAGCAGGTGCAGACACCAACAAGTAACACCATTTCAGTATAAGCAGTTCCATTAGTGGCACCAGCAATGTTGAACAGGTGCAGATATCAACAAGTAACACCATTTCGGTAGAAGCAGTCCATCAGTGGCACCCAGTAATGTTGACCAGGTGCAGACCGCAGTCCATAAAATTCACTATCACTAATCACACTGTTCATCAGCAGAAATTAAACATGTCCTAGTGGCACCAATCATGTAGAAAAAGTGCAAATAACAGTCCATAATATTCCCTATCACTAATCACACAGTTCAGGCATGAACAATAGTTTTAATGCACATACAAATGCTTTACACACTAAACATATAAATTCTAATAAACACACAAATGATATCAGATAATTGTCACATTAACTATTACAATACACAAATAGCAGTAAACCTATAATATTTATGGGTGTCAGTGCAAGCCACAACAAACAAGTACAATAATATTTAGGAGATAGGTTGGGATCACTTCTCTGGGATTATAAAAGGAAAACACACAAAACACACTTATCTTTCATCCACATTAGTGCTACTGTGTAATTGAATAGTGTTAACTGTGTAAATGTAATTCTGTCAAAATTTGATGTTCATCATGTGTATCAAGTAGTAGTGGCAGCAATGTATAACAGTCAATAATAGTTAGTCAACGTCATAGTCATCATGTCAAGACCAATGTTTGCCAAGCCAGATGAAAATGTACGGTTGCTGAACAACTGTCAGTGAGCCAAGATATGCAATACTTCCTCTCTCCAAAAAAAAAAAGTATATACAGCTTAGTGATTTAACAAAGCGTGTGTGTAGACAATCTTCTTTCTACTTGCGTGTTCTAGTCTGCCATCTTCATCCTCCTTGTTCCATATAGACCAACAAAATAAATATGCTCCTCACTTACTTTACCTCTTATCCACCAAACTCCAATAATCATCAGCATCACATAATCTCAATACTTCACTAATACCTCTTCAATACGTCGATACATATAAACCTTATCATCAATATCATTTACCTTACCTCTTGTCCACGAAAACTCCAATAATCATCAACTTCACATAATCTCAATACCTCTATAATACCTCTTCAATACGTCGATACATATAAACCTCAGCACCAATATCATTTCACTTCCATAACAACTCTTTCCTCTAGTCAGTCTCCTCGAACAAGTACAGATAAAATCCTAGTGCAAACTTCAATTCGGCATCCCATACAATCTGAAGACACAGTGTCCACACACAACCTCTGTATAATCCATCTGACCCAAATCTTCTACTCATTATAAATTATAAGATACATTTTGGTTCCTTGTCCATCATTAAATAAAAGAAATGCATACGTGACCTCTAACAGACTTAGTTCGAATAACTCTCAGTAATTAAGTACGATTACGAAGTGTTAATGATCGTGATATTTCAGTGTGTACACCACTTCAAAAATTATGGCAAACAGAAGCAAACATGTGGAGTATTTCTTGTGTCAAGTGTCACTTCCTAATTTCAATTACTCACGAAGAATGCACTGTAATAACTGTCAATGGTCTAACCTAGTGTTGGTATGTCATGTCGTTAGCTTCCTTCCTATTAGCATAAATTTATACAGCTTCCATAAAACCTCCAGCTCATGTGACTTCTATGCAGTTTCTTGTACTAATGTCGTTCGTCGAATTATAGCAGTTCATTTTCTTATCTTAAAAATATAAGGCACTGAGCGTAAGCAAAACATGCAATAGCGAGTAAATATACCAGTAGAGAACAGAATGTCAACAAGTGGATGCAGCACAATCCCTATAACGAGTCTCCGTCAAGCGAACAATCTATAATTAACACCATGGTGTGACCTAAACTCCATGTTCGTACACCGTATATCAGTATTCTATATACGAAATTAAAGAGTAGTTATGACAACAAAACAGAAATGTGTAAATATGCAATCCATATGCACAGCAGCAAATACGTATCTTACATAATAAACAGGTCATTATCATCATATCAGCATAAGCAAATAAATGTTCATATGTGACCTTAATAAGTAAACATGAAGGCGCAAGCAGATAAATCACAAAGTATAACGTACATACATAACCACAGTCAGCACAATTAATCAGGTGACAATTATAACTTAAATAAATAAGCACAACAGGCACATAATAAAAAAATATGACATCAATGAAAAAGCAGTGCAGCCAAGCGATGCATAATATATACAAATAACAACCCTTTTCATTAATCAATCATTGTCAAAATCAGTTAACGTACGCAAGCACGTCGCTTCACAAGTAAATTCATAGAACATGAAATTAGCACCAAGTGTGAGTCACGTAATCGCGAGCAGAAAATTACGTCTAAAGTACGTACCTAAGTGGAAATATGTTACCTGAAAAATAAACTCAATTAACAGTTACCCTTTTTAGTTTATTACTTTTTTCTTCGAAATTACATTCTTCCTGAAATTTTCTCGATAGCAAGTCCTCTTAACGTCGGACACACACAGAATTTACCTGAAGGTCTTAAATACTTTATACAACCGTATCCTGAAAAATACTGAACGTTAATAACGTAATTCATCAAGTCACTATAGCTTTATACTGAATTTAATCAGAGAAATTCGACTGTGTATTTGTTTACGGCTGTCAGTGCATTCGCACTGAGCGCTCGATCAGCTGTAGGCGCGTGACGTAGAAAGTGATTGTTTGCGGTCAACGACTGCCTTGTGCGGCGCGCAGACTTCAATGTTGCTTTGAGTATCTGCCGCCGCCGGAACACGGCGCGGTATCCTTGCATTCTCCGCATGTTTACGTATAACTGTTGGTTTCTCAAAAGTATGTCATTCCACAACAATTTTAACGTTAGATATGTGATGTATTCCCTTAGAGCGCCGAGATTTAAGAGTTTCTACTTCAACAGTGTTATCATGAATAATTTTGCGAATTCTATATGGACCGTTATAAAGCAGAAAAAATTTGCGACATAAGCCTTTCCCTTTATGAAACAAACGATGAGACTTAATTTACACCTTTTGACCAACTGACAAAATTTTTAAACGACCAGGACGTTTAGCTGATTTCTCTCTTCTTGCAGCCGCAGACGCAATATTTCGTAGAGCCAAGTTGACAACTTCAGAATGCCGCAGTTTCCGTGAAGGCGGAAAAGGAACGATTTCAGAAATGCGATTTGTTGGTACTTTATTTTTTAATATCAATAGGCGGTAAAGAAGTTGAGTCATTAGGAAGTTCATTCAGAATGTTTTGAAAAATATGAAGATACTGGTCCCAAGTTCTGTGATTATGATGACAATAAAGACGGCACAATTTATTGATTTCCTTCATCCATCTCTCTGAAGTATTAGATTGAGGGTGAAAAAGTGAAATAAAAATTGGTTTAATCTTACGACGCCGTAGAGTACGAAGCCAAATTTTAGAGCGAAACTGTGATCCATTATCTGATATAACCTTATCAACATCACCAACTTCTTTAAGGAAATGTTTGATGAAAGCGTTAGATACTGAACGAGCTGTTGCTTTGCGTAAAGGTGTAAAACACACATATTTTGATGTTAATTCCACTGCTACAAAAATGTACGCAAAACCATTAGTAGAACGAACCACTGGACCGAACAAATCGACTGCAGCCATCTCCTTTAATTTCGCTGGAATGATAGGAAACAACGGTGCTCTGTGAGAAATAATTGGCGGCTTAGCCTTTTAACATAATTTGCATTTGGCAAGAACAGATCGAATACGTTTTTCCATATTACTGAAGTAACAGTTTTCTCGTAATTTATGAAAGCATTTTCTGGGACCGAAGTGCGCATAACTGAAAAGCGTAAATGAGGTGTGGCCAAATCATCCAATCTAACAAGGCGTCTAAGAAAATTACAGACACCAAGAAAACTACGAACATCACGTTTTGTGGAAGGAACAGCATAATTACGAATTGCGTCTAGCTTTTCTGGATCAGGAAGAATACCTTCTGTAGAAATAATGTGACCGAGAAATTTCACCTGAGAACGACCAAATTCAGATTTTTTCCAAGTTCACAGCAATGCCAACTCTTGCAAAAGTACGTAATATTGAATCCAAAATTTTGTTGTGCTCACTCCAAGAATGTTTAGCAATAAGAATATCGTCAACATATGAAGTAATATTCTCACGAAGATAAACAGGCAAAATTTCATTTAAGCTACGAATGAATGCTGCAGAAAATATAGTAAGTCCAAACGGTAATTTCCAAAGTCACTTTTGGGTAAAACAGTCAAATCCGGTTATTCTTTACCTACTGTCTAGATAGATGGATAGTAGAAGAGTTGTTTTTATAGATGCAAAGAATAGTATAAGAGTAGGCAGCGATGCAGAAAACTAAAAGGGAAATAGCACCACTACAGCTCGGGGCCCTGTGAACGCTACGGCACATATTCACTTAGTGTAGTGAATCCCCTGAGGACTTTAATAACTGCACATAAATTTCAGTTTGTGACTTAGTGGCCAATTTGGTGGGAGTGCATACATAAATTGATCTAACCATGCACATGGATGTATGTCATTCTTAGAATTGCGGAAGATCTTAAATTTCCGAACAGTCAAAAAGTGTTTATAGTCAAATTTTTCGCCTCGTGGCGACAAAGACCTACCGCGTCTGTCCCAGTCCCAATGTCGATTATTGTCAAGTTCGCGCGCCTGGCGCTCTCTTGTTGCTTCTCGTACATGAAACAAATTATTTTCTTCAAAGCCCTCTGCTATCTGTGATTCTAAATTTCTTTTGCTGTCTTTTCCTACGATTTCGCCTTCAGTTTGTTTGACTTGCATTCGTAATGCCTCAAATTCCTTTTTAACGCATTCATTAAATTTTCCCCGATTTTCCACATTCTTATTTATGTTCTGGTATTCTTCAGTTTCTGCAAATGGCAATGCAACTGTATCATCCGAATCTCTGTCCCCATTTAAACTAAGACTTGTCAATTTATATGAAATCTCCTCAACTCTTTCCGATAAGTTTACGTCTTCCGTAAGTGTCGCAACTCGGGTTTCGGTATTGTCACATTTAGTAGTTGACTGTTCACACTGTTGCGTTAAGCCATTTGGTGCGGATTCCTCAATTCTTTCAAATATTTCTTCCTTATCGTGTGCTCGTTGTAAATTTAACTCTGAAAAATTTTGTACTATCACGCGATCTTTTTCTTCCCGTTCTCCGTCCTGTTCCTCTTGTCTGATTTCTGTTGAAATTAAGCTATTATTGTGAGCCTTCAAAATCGGTTGTACTTCTTCTCTAATTTCTTTGTTTGATTCATCATTCGTATTTTTGAAACATGTCCCTATTCGTGAGCATAACCGTGTTGTCATTGCTTTCATCTCAGTTCTATGTGTTCCTATCTCAGTTTTTAAGTCAGATCGTAACTGTGATCCCAAATTTAATATTGCACTCATCAACTGCTGCATCTCTTCTGTCGTTAATCTCGTATTCTGAAAACTTTTCGATTGTGAAAAATTTTGAACTGTTTCCGGACTATTTTCCCTGCTTATTAAATTGTTTTCAACACCATTATTCATCATACTGTTGTCCTGTGTTGGCGACTTCGCCATGTCAACAATTTCGTTATTCTGACTATTCATCATTTTTGCCTGTTTCATTGACCGCGTAATCATTTACAAAACATAAAAAATTCGTCACTGTACGAAAATTACACACAATGACTCCTCATCTCCAACAATACGATTTACACGAAATGTTCCCTCAAACACGATTAACGAACAATTGAAATAATTGCACTAAATCGTCAAACGCGTATACAAGGCAATAAAAATTAAATTTTGAAAAATACCATTAGAAGAATGCTAATTACCAAATCTACACATGCAATATAGACTACAATTACTAAACTACAAATTACTACAACAATACTACTGTCTACTATTTTTACAATCAGAAGAATTCCAAGGGACGATCCGAAGCAGCGGTCGCCACGTGCATGGGGGCTTAATTAATATATAATGCAAATAATTTTAATTTTTTTGATTTAGTAGCTGTCTGTCCGATTACGAAGTCTCGTAAACGGTTGGACCTGACTAGTATTATTACGCAATCTGACTGCTTAGAACAATAACAAAGAATGCAATGGAAATTTTCATTAACACAATTAATTAATTAAGTCCCCAGCAACTATAAAACCTACGAAACCAAAGCACAAGTGTAACTGTTCTGTGTGTGGGAGTATGACTCAACGTACGCATCTGGCACGGTTCTTCTTCAACAACACAAGAAATTTTAAATATCATTTATACTGAATTAATTAAAGGAAATAGAAATACCATAATTACTCAAGAAAACCAGAATTACACTCTAATCCCAGAACACAAGCCAGATGCTTTGTTGACTGAACCTGTAATGAAGCATTATTTACGACATTAAATAATGAAAAATAAATCAAGTTTCGTTACCTTCATATATTGACCAAAATCACTCTAATCATTACAATATATCTCCACACCGACTCGCTATTACCACATCTCAACACGAACTTTTCAGTATCACATCTCAGCAAGCACTCCCTACTAGCACATCTCAACAAACACTCTCTGCTACGAGTTCTTAACAAGCACTGACTACCACGAGCTCTCCCCAAGCACTGCCCACTACGACATCTCAATAATCACTGCCAGTGGAGGCGGTGGAACAATACTCTCTAGCGCGATCTCTGGCGCTGTGGCTCAGTGTAGCCACCTTTCAACATATAGACGGAAGTTACCGAAATTGTGTCAAATAGGAAGACTTGCATCAGACAGCGGAACAGTCCCAACAATGCCATACGATCAATCATTCGCCGAAACTATGCATAGGTTATCAGTATTATCTGTTACATATGCGTATATTGCAACCGAATTTAAGTTTATGTAGGCTCCTAACTGAACTCATGGTTCGTGGTTCCACCTCAATCGTCGAGCGAGAACGTTCCTTGTTTCATGCGTCACCTCAGCGTCCCGCAGGCCTGCATACCTTTTCGACTATATGGTTTGTGGCTTCGTGTGTGTCACACCGTTGACTGGCATGTTCACATTTTGTGAATTCCTAAGGGACCAAACTGCTGAGGTCATCGGTCCCTAGACTTACACACTACTTTAACTAACTTAAGCTAAGGAGAACACGCACGCCCATGGCCGAGGGAGGACTCGAACCTCCAGTGGGAGAGGTTGACTGGTATGTAGCGTTACCTGTTGTGTGTGTCTTTTGGTAACGGTGTAGTGCGCTTCATAATGTCGACCAGGGGTTCCAAGTGTTCCGAGGAAAGGTGCAGTTAAGTTCAGTTTTGAAAATCGATGCATCACATACAGCTCGGATATTTGGACATACATCATAGCTTTTTGATACCATTCATGTAACATCTGATCAGGTTCATACTGCCTGTTTTGATTCTGACAACTGTGTCTTTTTCAGAATAAATTTCTTAATTTCCGTCTATGAACACAAACTTGTTAGGTCCCTACACCACCACTTTCGGTCAGCAGTCATCGTTTTCGGCTCTGCAGCAATACTTGGAAAAGAAACATGGGTACAACTGGTGGTTCGTCTACATCTTAAAACAATGAAATAAGTCATAATGAGATATATTACTAACATACATCTGGAAAACATGCGCTTTAATTATGACGAGCTACACCTGTTTCGGCGGGGTCAGGGATTTTCTCTGCCTCGTGATGACTGGGTGTTGTGTGATGTCCTTAGGTTAGTTAGGTTTAAGTAGTTCTAAGTTCTAGGGGACTGATGACCATAGATGTTAAGTCCCATAGTGCTCAGAGCCATTTGAACCACTTTTTGAAATAATTAAGTGACAGTTAATCTGACACGCTCTTGCGGCGAAAAGTAGATAATATAACGTCGTACATAAGAACAAGCTTACAGTTAAGACATTATATTAAAATTTATAAAGTAAGTAGTGCAAGAAGTTAAATGGAAACAACAGACTGTAGTAAGTAATCAGCGTTCCCAGTTGACGTGACCGCCAGAATGCCGCGAAGACGAGAAGCGGTCAGAAGAACTTAACAGCCAGAGCACCGCTCGTATTCTGTGACAGGCCGTTCAGAGGAAAGAACGATAAAACAGAGTGGCAGCTAATTAATAAGATTATCTAGTTAATGAAATATATTATACAAATAGAAAGGGGATTAGGAACACGAGAGTTATACGATCAACGTAAGAAAAGGAAATAAATGTGTAAAACACTCTATAGTATGGTAAGACCAAGGCAGGATATGTAATTGATAGGCGTTCGAAGAGTGAAGTAGAACATTGTCAAACAAAGTAGGCATGGGGGTACGTATTCGCCCTGCCCATTGGGCACTTTTGCTTGCTTTCTTTTTCCGCTTTATGTCTTTTTCGTCAATTTTGTGGATTCCCTGCAATTATTAAGGTCCCTTTTTGGCCGTGCTTCTCAAGTTCCCTTTAAGCATCGTGATCGTTCCATAAGCACGGTGCTTATTGCTAACGTGGAACTGGATTTTATAAATGTCCGAGTGTTCAGTCTCCCTATGGAGGTTGACGAAAGTTTATTTATGTTAATGTGATGGACGTAAGAAGCGAACGCTAGTCGACTCAACACCGGTAGTAATGTTGCGGTATCCGTTCAGTAGAGATGGTAGTCAAACATAACATTCCTTCCGGTGTACGGGGATGTGGCTGCCGCGTTCACGTAACGTGTATTGGAGAAGCGGGGACTTGCTTTCCCTGCAGTGGAAGTGGCCACCATTGATCTAATTGCATGCAGCGGGTGTTTTTATTGAAGTCCTAATTTGAACAGCGTCGAAAATTGACATTGCTTATCGCTTCTCTTGTCCGTGAGGTTGGTGCCACGTCTCCTCGGGTGAAATGGAACAACAGAGGAACACGCAGCTTACTGATACCGAATTTCCGCTAGTACCTTCGCAGCACGGTCCTGAAACTGATGCTGCCAAACAGGCAGTGTCCGCAGTGCAAGACAAGAAACGTCATTCGGAGGATGGTGATGAGTCGGGTATGTCTTCTCCTCATCCACCCTCTCTGAAATAAGTTTGTCCGTTGCTGTATCTTTTAGTGCTGAGTCGTGCACAGTCCTGGTGGGGTCGGTGATATGAAAATAGTGAACTGCAAAGATCCCACCTTTAGCACTAGGCCGATGAGGCTTCTTATTTGTCACCTAATTTGGAAAATGTTCAAGAACCGCCTGCGTCCCTAACTGCATTGCCTCGTAGTCGCTGTAAACAACGCGTACAACTGAGCGCTCGGTCGTTTGTAAGGTGAAGAAATCATAGATGGGGGTGCAAGCTACCCCCCCCCCCCTCCCTCCATCCGCCGCTACCATTTCGGACTCGTCAGTCGACTTGGCAGTGAGTGGAGATTGACGCACATTGATGACGTGAAGTTGGTGATCAGATCGAATTTTGTTAAACTAAGCAGACGTATACTTTTCTTTGTCTGATTGTTGATCGGAACTTAGCTACGCTTTGTTGCGTCACTTTATCTACCGAACCCTTTGCGGACGTCCTTTGTTGCGTCACTTTATCTACCGATGCCTTTGCGAATGTCGTATTCCTACGAGAAATTGCAATTTACGATTTTTTCTCACCATGGTTCTTTGACCTTGTTTAACATGGCTCCCGAATGTTACAAGGGAACTGACGTTTTTTAGGGGGTGCATTCCCATTCAAGGGGTTGAGGAACAGGATGTGCTTTTCTTCATCTGACCTTCAGTAGCTTTGACAGATTTTATTTATCTCAGTGGATGCGTGATAGTGTCTTCGCTGTCGATGTCATTCCCGCCAGTTTGATACGATTCTGCGCTGATAGAGCGCGGGAATTCCGGAGGAAGCAATAATTTTACTATTCTCTCTTACTTAACCTTTATGAAGGTGCTCATCAAGTGTTGGGTACTACTTTAATATTGCTAGTGAATAAAGTGTTGAGAGGAGGGTTTATGCCAGACTCGTTTAGAGTTCGCAAAATTGTGCTAGTTCCTAAGAGTCCTGGTCAGGCTGCAACTGATAAATTTCGTCGGATTACCTCATTAAATTTCTAAATTTATAAATTATAGAACGCAGAAATCAGTCGTCCTTTTTTGTAGGTTTTATTACGCAAATCCTGATTTCGGATTGTGCCTAGCCATTATTTTCTAATCTCGGTGCATGTAAGTTCCCTGTTGTTCGGGCGTCAGTCACAGTTCTTTGAATATTCAAAGGATATATTTATAAATCGGCAACGGCCTTGCCGCAGTGGATACACCGGTTCCCGTGAGATCACCGAAGTTAAGCGCTGTCGGGCGTGGCTGGCACTTGGATTGGTGACCATCCAGCCGCCATGTGCTGTTGCCATTTTTCGGGGTGCACTCAGCCTCGTGATGCCAATTGAGGAGCTACTCGACCGAATAGTAGCGGCTCCGGTCAAAGAAAACCATCATAACGACCGGGAGAGCGGTGTGCTGACCACACGCCCCTCCTATCCGCATCCTCAACTGAGGGTGACACGGCGGTCGGATGGTTCCGATGAGCCACTTGTGGCCTGAAGACGGAGTGCACAATACAACATGCATATTTATAAATCACATGTCGCTGAGTGCACCCACGTTCCGAATGGAAGGTAACCTGTTCATTAAATTTCGATTATAGGACTATGGCGAAGGCAGGGTATAGCCGGCTGTCTATGTTGCTGGAGAAAGTTGATGCTGAGCATCAAAGTTGTATTCCTGGTCGTACTATTATGACCCCGATAGCTGAATGTCATGATGTCATATTGGTGGCCGCTGTTACATTTGTTCCTGGTGCTATGGCTTTTCTGTTTATTTTGAGAAGGCGTTCCACCGGGTAAGCCATGGCTTTCTATTGAAGGAACTAGAGGCCAGTGGACTTATAATTGACGAATTCAGGGACTTTTCAACTCGTTTACAGGTGTCCTAGCTTTGGTGGCTGTCAATGGCCAACTGACACCATCAATTGACATCCACAGGAATTTTCGTCAGGGAAGTCCGCTTCCAATGTAGTTTTTTATTCTGTCACGTGATTTCCACTCATTTATAAGGATGGAGACTCTTGGGCAAGACGATCTCGATGTGTGTGTATGTGGAAAATGTCACGATATTACTCCGTTCTCCTGCTAAGATTCCGTTGCTCATATTGGATGTTTTTTACCTTGTTTCTGGTGCCCAAATCAAGGAAGGCAAATGGCTGATGAAATTACGAGATTTTAATAATGCTGTCGTTTCGTGTGTGACGATGGTCGATAGACATAAATCTTTGGGAACCATAACTGATAATTCTCCATTCCAGATGCTTACACTTAATTGGAAGTATGTTACAAAATGGTTCAGAAGGCTCTGAGCACTATGGGATTTAACATCTGAGGTCATCTGTCCTCTTGAACTTAGAACTACTTACACCTAACTACACCTAACTAGCCATGCCAAAAGCAGGATTCGAAACTGCGACCGTAGCGGTGGCGCGGTTCCAGACTGAAGCGCCTAGAACCGCTCGGCCACTCCGGCCGGCGAAGTGTTACAGAGAAAATATAAGGTGCAATAATGGAACATATACGGCATTCCCTTAACCTGCTTCAGAACGTTCGGACCTCTGAGAGCTATGTCTTTTGCAAAGAATACTTTATCCCCAGATTTTCCACGATGGTGATAAAAAACTAAAACAGCTGGCTATTCATTTTTTATGGAAACACCACATTTTTCGTTCACAACCCGAGGTGTTCCATGTGCACATTCCCTCGGAGGTTTGGGGCTTTCTGATATTCAAAAGATAGCGTGTGTGTCACTTGTTCGGCAGGCCGTGTTGACCATCTTTCGCGCAGTCCACGTCTCGGTTATTTTACTTTTGCATCCTGGCACTGTTGATCCGCCTGTCAATACTGATCGATTGAATTTCAAGTTAAAACACAACCGTGAATTTTACATTGCTGTCCGTCATTTGGAGGCTGACATGCTACAGAAGCAACATCTTACTACCACATTTTTGTTAATGCATGGGGGCGGAATTGATTGTACGGCGCCTGTTGAACGGCCATCGCCACAAATGTCTTGGACATCTACATCTACATCTACATGGTTACTCTGCAATTCACACTTAAGTGCCTGGCAGAGGGTTCATCGAACCGTTTTCATGCTGCTTCTCTGCCATTCCACTCTCCAACGGCGCGTGGGAAAAAGGAACACCTACATCTTTCCGTTCGAGCTCTGATTTCTCTTACTTCATTATGATGATCATTTCTCCCTACGTAGTTGGGTGCCAACAAAATATTTTGGCATTCGGAAGATCTCGCCGCAAACAAAACCGCCTTTGTTTCAGTCACTGCCACCCCAACTCTCGTGTCATATAAGTGACACGTGACACTCTCACCCCTACTGCGCGATAACACGAAACGAGCTGCTCTTCTTCACACTTTTTCGATGTCCTCCGTCAATCCTACCTGGTAGGGATCCCACACCGCGCAGCAATATTCCAGCAGAGGACGGTCAAGTGTACTGTAGGCTGTCTCTTTAGTGTGTTTGTCGCCTCTTCTAAGTGTTCTGCCAACAAAGCGCAGTCTTTGTCGCCTTCCCCACAATATTATCTCTGTGGTCTTTCCAATTTAAGTTACTCGTAACTGTAATTCCTAGGTATTTAGTCGAATTGACAGCCCTTAGATTTGTGCTATTTATCGTACACCCAATATTTATCGGATTTCTTTTAGTACCCATGTGGAAGACCTCGCACTTTTCTTTGTTTAGTGCTAATTGCCACTTTTCGCACCATACACAAATTCTCTCTAGATCATTTTGTAATTGGAATTGATCGTCTGATGATTTTACTAGACGGTAAATTACAGCGTCATCTGCAAACTATCTAAGGGGGCTGCTCAGATTATCACCTACATAATTTACGTAAATCAGGAACAGCAGAAGCCCTATGACACTACCTTGCGGAACGGCAGATATCACTTCTGTTCTACTCGATGATGTACCGTCTATCACTATGAAGTGTGACCTCTCTGAGAGGACATCACGAAACCAGTCTCACAACTGAGACGATACTCCATATGGACGCAATATGATTAATAGTCGCTTGTGAGGAACGGTATCAAAAGCCTTCTGGAAATCTAGGAACATGGAATCGATTTTGAGATCCCTTGTCGACAGTACTCATTACTTCATGGGAATAAAGAACTAGCTGTGTTGCACAAGACCGATATGTTCTAGATGCGTGTTGGTAATGTGTCAATAAGTCATTTTCTTCAAGGTACAATACAGTATATGCTCCAAAATCTTACTGCAAATTGAGGTCAGTGATACGGGCCTGTAATTCAATGGGTTACTCCTATTTTCTTTCTTGAATATTGGTATGACCTGTGCTACTTTCCAGTCTTTAGGAACAGACTTTCGTCAAGTGAGCGGTTTTATATGATTGCTAAGAAAGGCGCTTTTGGAAGTTGATGTGGTTTCATCTTAGCTTTCCTCTCCTATCAATGGCGGCGCAACCTCATGATATGAAGTGGAACACAATCAATTATCCACCACTGAGCGCCTATTACGTATTGGACTTCAGGTATCAATGCAGTAGCCGCCCCGCCATAAAGACGCTACATCGCAGATTTACCTGTAGTGATCACGAATCGAACTGGCATTGGCTTACAAAATAGTTTGCGTTTCTAACTCGTTCCGTTGAGACTGCTGTTTTGACTCATATGCTGTTGCGTCCAGGCTTCTCCTAGTTTAAGAGCGCAAAATCAAATCCAACTTCATGGCCGTTGAGTCTCTATGTTCATTATATTGTAGATGGGGAGATACGGACCCCTCGCCTTCCACAAATACATGGCCTTTGCACATAGAAAGTCTTTGCACTTACTACTGACGACTAGGGAAAAACTGGCGGTGGCATATAGTATTAACTCCCGTTTCTGTGCCTTTTTTTGAGCCGGCCGAAGTGGCCGTGCGGTTACTGGCGCTGCAGTCTGGAACCGCACGGTCGCAGGTTCGAATCCTGCCTCGGGCGTGGATGTTTGTGATGTCCTTAGGTTAGTTAGGTTTAACTAGTTCTAAGTTCTAGGGGACTAATGACCTCAGCAGTTGAGTCCCATAGTGCTCAGAGCCATTTGAACCATTTGAACCTTTTTTTGAGATCAAGTGCAAAAAACACGCTAAAGCGAAATAAAGAAAAAGATGGTTTTGTATTTCGACATAACTGTCGTCAAGGAGTGTGACTGAATAAAATTTAAAATGTTTGCCACCACAAACGGTCGTCAAGCTACAGTCACTAAAACAATGAAGTTTTTAAAAGATTACATAACTAGTTTCCACGCACTGAGTCGTCATTTTCAAATGTAATCACAACCTTAGATAATTGTAACCAAACTTATTACAAACATTACGAAAACTACAGCAAAACAAGTAAACTGAAGCAAAAGCCTCTGAAACGGGTCACAAGACGTAAAGACAGTTCTTGGTTGATAAGTCATATCACACCTTAATCCAGTGTGGATGAAAACTAAATCTGGATGAAAGATATTACATATTTGCACTACGTCCTGCAGTGATGCAACGATCATTTTGCAAACGAAAGCTCACGTATCGTAATCTTATAAAGTGCAGCAAGCCCAAAACTAGAACACAGCACTCAATCGTAGAGTGTTCAGCTAAAGAAATCTTACAAAAGAGTTTTCGCAATATTTAAAAGAAGTATGGGTGGAATTATCAATGTAGTTGTCCAGGTTTGTGATTACATTTGAAAATGACGACTCAGTACGTCGAAACTATTTATGTAAACTTTTAAAAATTTCGTGGCTTGACGACCGTTTGTGGTGTCAAATATACATTTTTTTAAAAAATGTGGTGTTAGGGGATGTATTTAACGAATAATCAAAACGTCAGGAGTCTCGGACTTGAACCCAGCTGCTACTTAAATTTTAAATAAAAATCATCAACTGTGGTGGGCAAACACCTTCGCCATAAGAGTTAGCTTTGTTCTACCAATGGCCTTATCTAAAAGTGTGAAGGAGCCGAAAGACATGCTCTCTGGTGGGAAACAGCCCCCTAACAGGCGAAAAAATCAAGAATGATTTACAGCATTCGGATGCAGAAGGCAGCGACAACCTCTACACTAAAGCCACGTAATGTGTATTCACAGAAAATGTGGCCTTTAACTGCAAAAGGGGCGCGATGCTCTCTCCACTGGCATAATATTCCGAATTAGTCATCACTCGGATCTCTGGAAGGAGGTTGCCAAAGTTAAGGTGATGATGAGAGAAAGATGGAATAACAAACGATAGCATTATACGAGTCGGAGAACGGAATGTTAAAAGTTGAAACACAGAAGGAAATGGAAAGGATCAGTCTACATTTTATGGGAGTGACTGAAGTGAAATACAAAGAAGACATGAAAGTCTGGTTACATCAGACTTTCGGGAAAATATCACTCGCATAATTCCAAAGACAGCAAGGGCAAATAAGTGAGGGAACTACTGCACAGTCAGATTAACATCGCATTCTTCCATGCTGCTGTCAAGAATAATAATGACGATCTGTTAGACGACGAACAATATGGCTATAGGAACGATAAAGCTACCAGAGGGGCCGTTCTAACATTGTGATAACTAAAACAAGGACGAGGAAAAATCCAGACACTCGCATGGGAGTCGTTGACCTAGAAGCAGTGTTCGAGAGTCTACAATGATCGAAGATGTCCACAAGTCTGAGAAAAACAGAACTGCAGGTAAAGGTGGTCAATATTCAATACGTTTTTAAGAACCAATAATACTGGAAGGCCAAGAACGAAATGATCAGATTAAAAAGAGTGTAAGGCATGGATGTAGCCTTTCGTCCCTACTGTTCACTTTATACATGGAAGAAGCAATGATGGAAATAAAGTAGCGGTTCAGTAATGGCATTAACATTCCAGGTGAAATTGCGAGTGGACAAGGTACTCTCTCACTGAACCTCAATCATCTCGGACAACCCGCCGTGTCGTGGACAATCTTATTCGAATAAGGTCTGCCGCCCTGACGTTTGATCTCATTGTGCGCACTGTCGTATAAGTGAGACAAATTTGTGCATGGCATGACCGAAGAACAGGAGTGTCGCACATGCTGGAATGTGCCGATATTTCAGATACAGAGTAACTGCGATCCGTCTGACAGATCACCCGAATTACAGGCGCCGCACATCGCTACTCTGCTGACGCTTATACCGCGACCGTCTCCTGAGACAGCGCTACGCATCGGGGGAGCTGCTACGCCACTTGTTCTCAGCTGCACCAACGTAGGGTAATTTCTGTGCAAAATAAAGCCATCGAAGTCTACTCAGTGCTATATAATTTCAGATAGCGTTATCCATGTTTTGAGCCAGGTTCAATAGACTGTACACATAAACCTTAGTCTTTGCCATTCAAACACCAGCGACTGGAGTGCTAATTATTTGTTGCTTCTATTTCTGTTGTGAACAGTTCACGATTTCTTTGTCATCTTGCTTAACTCTTGCATTTTTATCATAGATAAATCACATGTTGGTATATTAATCACCCATCACTTGGTGACTACGATAATGATGGGGCCACCATTTTGTTAATTTCTCTCGGAATTAAATTTTTCTTTAAGAGTTTGATAAAAGTGATAATTTCCAGTGCATGA
The DNA here is from genome assembly GCF_023898315.1 of Schistocerca nitens. Lineage (NCBI taxonomy): Eukaryota > Metazoa > Arthropoda > Insecta > Orthoptera > Acrididae > Schistocerca > Schistocerca nitens. The sequence continues at coordinate 473,612,903 of NC_064621.1, read as the reverse complement.
GCAGACGCGTTCATGGGTAGAAAAGTGGAAGATTTCAAATGGCTCTGAGCACTATGGGACTTAACATCTATAGTCATCAGACCCCTATAACTTAGAACTACTTAAACCTAACTAACCTAAGGACATCACACAACACCCAGTCATCACGAGGCAGAGAAAAATCCCTGACCCCGCCGGGAATCGAACCCGGGAACCCGGGCGCGGGAAGCGAGAACGCTACCGCACGACCACGAGCTGCGGACAGAAAAGTGGAAGACTTACAAGTTAAAGTGATTACTGTCAGGGTGTGGTGTGCTTACTGTAAGACCTTTGGTACACACACCATTAGATTATTTGACTTGTAGCTCTAACGAAGTAGGCGAGTGTCAGCAATATGTCTTGTGGTCTTATCGTGGCGTGTTTATCTTCTGCCGTTAGGTCAGACGATAGAAATGCCACTTGCACGCTTAGAGTAGCAGATTGACGGTGACCAACTTTAAACAGAACTTGATTAATTTTCACACACATTTATTAAAATAATAAAAAGCATAGACATTACGTAACTTGATTCTAGATGCTGTTTACAATTGACAATCTGAAGTTCCTTTGTTCTTGGTACGTTAATCTTATTCTCACATATCTCTGATACTTGTCAAAGTGTCTATTCATTTATCTTCATGGCTATGTAGAGGAATATTTTTTTTTTCATCAGTCTACTGACTGGTTTGGTTGCGGCCCGCCACCAATTCTTTCCTGTCCTAAACTCGTCATCTCAGAGTAGCACTTGCAACCTACGTCCTCAATTATTTGCTTGACGTATTCCAATCTCTGTTTCCCTCTACAGTTTTTGCCCTCTATAGCTCCCTCTAGTACCATGGAAGTCATTCCCTCATGTCTTAGCAGATGTCCTATCATCCTGTCCCTTCTCCTTATTAGTGTTTTCCACATATTCCTTTCCTCTCCGATTCTGCATAGAACCTCCTCATTCCTTACCTTATCAGTCCACCTAATTTTCAACATTCGTCTATAGCACCACATCTCAAATGCTTCGATTCTCTTCTGTTCCGGTTTTCACACAGTCCATACAATGCTGTACTCCAGACATACATCCTCAGAAATTTCTTCCTCAAATTAAGGCCGGTATTTGATATTAGTAGACTTCTCTTGGCCAGAAATGCCTTTTTTGCCATAGCGAGTCTGCTTTTGATGTCCTCCTTGCTAAGTCCGTCATTGGTTATTTTACTGCCTAGGTAGCAGAATTTCTTAACTTCATTGACTTCGTGACCATCTATCCTAATGTTAAGTTTCTCGCTGTTCTCATTTCTACTACTTCTCATTACCTTCGTCTTTCTCCGATTTACTCTCAAACCATACTGTGTACTCATTAGACTGTTCATTCCGTTCAGCAGATCATTTAATTCTTCTTCACTTTCACTCAGAATAGCAATGTCATCAGCGAATCGTATCATTGATATCCTTTCACCTTGTATTTTAATTCCACTCCTGAACCTTTCTTTTATTTCCATTATTGCTTCCTCGATGTACAGATTGAAGAGTAGGGGCGAAAGGTTAGAGCCTTTACTTACACCCTTCTTAATACGAGCACTTCGTTCTTGATCGTCCAGTCTCATTATTCCCTCTTGGTTGTTGTAAATATGGTATATGACCCGTCTCTCCCTATAGCTTACCCCTACTTTTTTCAGAATGTCGAACAGCTTGCACCATTTTATATTGTCGAACGCTTTTTCCAGATCGACAAATCCTATGGAAGTGTCTTGATTTTTCTTTAGCCTTGCTTCCATTATTAGCCGTAACGTCAGAATTGCCTCTCTCGTCCCTTTACCTTTCCTAAAGCCAAACTGATCGTCACCTAGCGCATTCTCAATTTTCTTTTCCATTCTTCTGTATATTATTCTTGTAAGCAGCTTCGATGCATGAGCTGTTAATCTGCTTGTGCGATAATTCTCGCACTTGTCAGCTCTTGCCGTCTTCGGAATTGTGTGGATGATGCTTTTCCGAAAGTCAGATGGTATGTCGCCAGACTCATATATTCTACACACCCACGTGAATAGTCGTTTTAGCCGGCCGCGGTGGCCGTGGGGTTTTGGGGCTGCAGTCCGGAACCGCGGGACTGCTACCGTCGCTGATTCGAATCCTGCCTCGGGCATGGGTGTGTGTGATGTCCTTAGGTTAGTTAGGTTTAAGTAGTTCTAAGTTATAGGGGACTTATGACCTAAGATGTTGAGTCCCATAATGCTCAGACCCATCTGAACCATTTGAATAGTCGTTTTGTTGCCACTTCTCCCAATGATTTTAGAAATTCTGATGGAATGTTATCTATCCCTTCTGCCTTATTTGACCATAAGTCCTCCAAAGCTCTTTTAAAATCCGATTCTAATACTGGATCCCCTATCTCTTCTAAATCGACTCCTGTTTCTTCTTCTATCACATCAGACAAATCTTCACCCTCATAGAGGCTTTCAATGTATTCTTTCCACCCATCTGCTCTCTCCTCTGCATTTAACAGTGGAATTCCCGTTGCACTCTTAATGTTACCACCGCTGCTTTTAATATTACCGATGGTTGTTTTGACTTTCCTGTATGCTGAGTCTGTCCTTCCGACAATCATATCTTTTTCGATGTCTTCACATTTTACCTGCAGCCATTTCGTCTTAGCTTCCCTGCACTTCCTGTTTATTTCATTCCTAGGCGACTTGTATTTCTGTATTCCTGATTTTCCCGGAACATGTTTGTACTTCCTCCTTTCATCAATCAACTGAAGTATTTCTTCTGTTACCCATGGTTTCTTCGCAGCTACTTCTTTGTACCTATGTTTTCCTTCCCAACTTCTGTGATGGCCCTTTTTAGAGATGTCCATTCCTCTTCAACTGTACTGCCTACTGCTGTATCTATTGCTGTATCTATAGCGTTAGAGATCTTCAAACGTATCTCGTCATTCTTTATTACTTCCGTATCCCACTTCTTTGCGTATTGATTCTTCCTGACTAATGTCTTGAACTTCAGCCTACTCTTCATCACTACTATATTGTGATCTGAGCCTATATTTGCTTCTGGGTACGCCTTACAATCCAGTATCTGATTTCTGAATCTCTGTCTGACCATGATGTTATCTAATTGAAATCTTCCCGTATCTCCCGGCCTTTTCCAAGTGTACCTCCTCCTGTTGTGATTCTTGAACAGGATATTCGCTATTACTAGCTGAAACTTGTTACAGAACTCAATTAGTCTTTCTCCTCTTTCATTCCTCGTCCGAAGCCCATATTCTCCTGTAACCTTTTCTTCTACTCCTTCCCCTACAACTACATTCCAGTCGCCCATGACTATTAGATTTTCGTCCCCCTTTGCACACTGCATTACCCTTTCAATATCCTCATACACTTTCTCTATCTGTTCCTCTTCAGCTTGCGACGTCGGCATGTATACCTGAACTATCGTTGTCGGTGTTGGTCTGCTGTCGATTCTGATTAGAACAACCCGGTCACTGAACTGTTCACAGTAACACACCCTCTGCCCTACCTTCCTATTCATAACGAATCCTACAACTGTTATACCATTTTCTGCTGCTGTTGATATTACCCGAAACTCATCTGACCAGAAATCCTTGTCTTCCTTCCACTTCACTTCACTGACCCCTACTATATCTAGATTGAGCCTTTGCATTTCCCTTTTCAGATTTTCTAGTTTCCCTACCACGTTCAAACTTCTGACATTCCATGCCCCGACTCGTAGAACGTTATCCTTTCGTTGATTATTCAATCTTTTTCTCATGGTAACCTCCCCCTTGGCAGTCCCCTCCCGGAAATCCGAATGGGGGACTATTCCAGAATCTTTTGCCAATGGAGAGATCATCATTATACTTCTTCAATTACATGCCACATGTCCTGTGGATACACGTTACGTGTCTTTAATGTAGTGGTTTCCATTGCCTTCTGCATCCTCATGTCGTTGATCATTGCTGATTCTTCCGCCTTTAGGGGCAATTTCCCACCCTTAGGACAAGAGAGTGTCCTGAACTTCTATCCACTCCTCCGCCCTCTTTGACAAGGCCGTTGGCAGAATGAGGCTGACTTCTTATGCTGGAAGTCTCCGGCCGCCAATGCTGATTATTTATCAAAATTTAGGCAGCGGCGGGGATCGAACCCAGGACCGAAGTCGTTTTAACTGTGAATCAAACACGCTACCCCTAGACCACAGGTAATACAGGAATACAGGAATATGGTAATCTTATTAGGCGCAGACTGAAACTTGACTATAGACTGGCACAAATGTAGACTGGTGCAGAGTGGTGCAGACGAATGCAGACTGACTAATCGAAGGGCTGTACACTCATTGTAATACCTCGTGCGTTCATGTATCACTGCGCGAGTGTGAACCGTGAGGAGAAAAGGTTCTACGTTAGCAGCAATCTCATTGGCTGCATTACATATTAATACGCGGATCGGCGGAAGCAGAATTTGGTCCGTCTCTAAGGCAGCGCCAGCTTTTAGAGTGGAGACGGACAAGCACTGCGCCTGCGCTGTTGTGCTTAGCGGGGCGCCCTCTAATGGTAAAGTTGTGTACTCGCTGACTACGCAGAACTATGTACACAACACAGGGTATAAACTCTCAGTCTCCTGTAGTCTTTCACAGCAAACCGCAAGACCGGTGTAGTCATGCAAAAGGATATCAAAGATAAGATTCACTGACGACATCGCTATTTACAGTGAAACTGAAGAATAATTACAGGATCTGGTGAATGAGCACACAGTATGGATTGAGAGTAAATCGAAGAAAGACGAAAGTAATGAGAAGTTGCAGAAATTAGAACAATGAGAAATTTAAGATCAGGATTGATGGCCATGAAGTAAATGAAGTTAACGAGTTCTGCTACCTAGGCAGTAAAATAACCAATGACTGACGGTGCTCAAGGAGGACAAGGAAAGCAAGCAAACTAGCATTATCAAAAAGGGTCTTCCTGGGCAAGAGAGGCCTACTAGTTTCAAACATAGTCCTTATTTGATGAAGAAATTTCTGAGTTTGTACACATTTGGAGCACATCATTGTATTGTCGTGAAACAGGTACTGTATATTATGCGAGATACAGAGGCGAGCGATTGTACCGGGACTTATTCCAATTCACTGCTACTAACGTTACGTCATCATAACGCACCTGTGTGTAGCACATAAAGGATTTCTCCATAATTTAATAATGAAATTAAAAATTAAAATCATTTTTCCACTCTTTGTCGGTGTATGGGTCAGTATATTGACGCTAACGTTGAGAAGTCTCAGAATGATTTAATGAATGTGTTTCACTAAATATAGTAGTTTAATAAACAATAAGTAGCGCTAAAGAATGAAGCCAAAAGCTAAAAAATTTTCAGAATGTGTAAATGCGTCTCACGAATCTCAGCTTGGTCGAAACAATAGTTTGGTCAAATTCGGCGCTTTTACGAAAAATTGAAGGCGCTAAATATTAGGCTCAGAGAGAAGAAAATTCGTTTGTGGCCTCGGTTTGCTATAAAAACATTAACTAGGTGACTCCATTAACCCACCTCTATTAGTTTTCAAGTTATCGACTAAAAGTAAATTTTGAACGAAAATGTCCCTATTCGTATTAGACTAGGTACCATTTGTATTTGCTAGTAGAAAGTTCTAATTGCAACACTTGATTAAATTCATTAAATAATGCAGCTGTGCTAAGTTTCTCAAGACTTTATTGTAAATGACAATCATTACAAGGATCTTAAAGAGACAGTTCTGAGATCATGTTCTACACTCGATTCCGTTCTAAAATCTTTAGCCGGCAAAGTTGAAATGGTAGAGCTAAAAATATTTCAGTAGCTAAAGCAAACTTAACTCCATTCAATAAAAATGAAGAAGATTGTAAATTAATATACGACAGAGTTCTTAATTTTTCTCAGAAAGGATCCTTTTAGATGCTGCTACCTGTGTCTATAACGGCTGATAGCAGATATTCCATTCGGCAGCCGGCTGCACCCATACATAAAAGCGACCAGTGAGACAGTAAGAAAAGACACCTCGCACCGAGCTATCAATCTGTCAGCGTTCGTCAAACACCAGCATTCGTTATACCTTGAATTACGCCAGATCCAGGCACCTACCAAACGCACGTTTCAAGTAAAAGCAGGAACTAAACTCGCGAGGACTGTAAACACTCCTGGATCGCTTAGCTATCATAGAAGTAACTGTTTGTGAGTCGCCTGTAATGTTGACAAAACCGGGTGGTAAGTGGCTAGATTATTTTCCAATATTAAGGTGAGCAATTAACTTTTGGTGATACGAAGTGAGGGTGATGGACCATTTTACCTGGAACTTCTGTAGAGGTCGCCTTTGAACTGTTGATAGTGCTGTTTCCAATGGGGATGTTGTAAGTAGGCTGTTTATGTTTTCTTATTGGTAACGCCACGTAGCGCTCTGTATGAAAATCACTAGCTGTGCTGTGTGCAGTCTGTGGCTGGTTTGCATTGTTGTTGGCTATTGTAGTGTTGGGCAGCTAGATGTTAACAGCGCGTAGCGTTGCGCAGTTGGAGGTGAGCCGCCAGCAGTGGTGGATGTGGGGAGAGAAATGGCGGAGTTTGGAAATTTGTAAGACTGGATGTCATGAACTGCTATGTATATTATGATTTTTCAACACTATTAAGGTAAATACATTGTTTGTTCTCCATTAAAATCTTTCATTTGCTAACTATGCCTATCAGTAGTTATTGCCTTCAGTAGTTTGAATCTTTTATTTAGCCGGCAGTAGTGGTGCTCGCTGTATTGCAGTAGTTCGAGTAACGAAGATTTTTGGTGAGGTAAGTGATTTGTGAAAGGTATAGGTTAATGTTAGCCAGGGCCATTCTTTTGTAGGGATTTTTGAAAGTCAGATGGCGTTGCGCTAAAATACTGTGCGTCAGTTGAAGCACAGTCATGTATAATTTTTCTAAGGGGACGTTTCATATGTCGACCCTCAGCCGAGGATACCTCACTGGAATCTTCTGATTTTTTCTTGTAGTTTGTGCAATTAGTGCAGCCTTTGTTTATTGCTAGCGCGTAATTGTAGAGAGAATATCCTTTGTAGTTGTAGTTTTTCATTCTTGTACAGTAAAACAGTTGTGGCGTGCATGTAGATTTGCACCAAGTATTTCGCAGCTGCACTTGCAATTAACGTGATATTATTTTCAATGCTATGTTAATGTGTTTTCTTATTTTGCTCTTCAAATTGTGCTTTTCTGTGTTGTCGTGTGAAATATTGTGACAATAATGGCGTGTGAAAAGCGTAATACTAGGCTCCAAAGTAAACTGAGAAATGACAGTGAAGACGAAAGCAGTGTGTTAGCGCCACCGTGTAATGAATTAACTAATGTTCAAAGTAGTAATTTGGTAATTGTGCATAGGGAAATGGAGCGGGCTGCAAATAATGGTGTAGGCAGTGAAACAATTAGTGAACAGGGAAGCATTATCGATCGATCGGTCGGCAACAGCTTGCCTCAGGAATCCGAAATGATAGGACACAATCCTGCAAATACTGTAGATTCAGGTTTTGCGTCCTCGCCGTTTTCTCAAATAAGTCAAGACACATTCATGCTTTTCAAAATGCGAATATTGCCGGTTCAAATGCATTGCCGAATAGCACTGAGGAACATGTTTGAGACACCAGTGCATTGTTATTACAATTAATGCAACAAATGGGACAAAAGCTTCAAAAGTTAGACACAATGGAACAACACCAGAGACAAACACAGCAACAGTTATACACAATGGAACAAAATCTTCAAAAGTTAGATACAATGGTACAACACCAGAGACAAACACAGCAACAGTTAGACACAACGGGACAAAAGTTAGACACCACACTTGAACAAACACGTGAAGATTTAACTACTTAGTTACATAACATTGAATCGAAATGTCAAAAAGCCTGTAATGACGTGAGCATTTTCAACCTATTTTTTCGCGGCATGAAAACGCATTACAGAATCACGAAGCAGCCATAAAAGAACTGCAAACCGTTGTTCATGAAAATCATGACACCTTGCAAGCTAAAATTAAGTCAGTTACATCTACCGATTCGGTTACACTACTTGCAAAAACTCAGGAAAACTTAAAGGACACAGTAGATACGATTTCAACACAAATGGACACTGTGAAACTTGGTTCAGAAAAACACACTGAGGAAATAAGTACACTATCGGAGAAAGTAGCCGAACTTTCGGATCAGTTCACTAACTTATCTACAAAGGTAGATGATGATCTGAATGACAGAAGACCCGTAGCCTTCACTGACACAGAAGAGTATGAACAAATTAGAAAATTCAAACAAAATCAACATCAAATCAATACACAGTACAAAAGAGAAATCCGGGAAGTACAAGATCAGTTGACGCAGGTAGTACAAGAATTACATATTTCAGAGGACACTCGCGCTCCAACACGGGAAGGGGGACTTAGAAATTCGGAAAAGCCACAAAATAATAACACAGGGCATTTCGGAAATTATGAAAGAAATTGGCAAGGTGCACCGAATTTTGAGATGGAACCGCCGACACGACGTAACAATGAGCGATATGCGACTCGGCGACACGGTGATTTTGACTATAAGCTGTTCATTACTTATGAAATATTTTGAAGACATGTTGCATAAGAATCAGTATCTTTCAAACCCATACAGCCCCTCAGAACTCATCCGCATTTGCTTAATCAAATTGCCTGAACATATACGACATATTATTTTAGCAGGACGTTGCAAAGACGACATTGAAGCTTTTCAGGGACTATTACAAGAACTGGAAATTGAAACAGACAGTCGCGGGATGCGAAAACAGGAAAACAATCACTACAGGTCACATCCGTCACAATTCCATGACGATAGAAACAATAACTGGACACGACAAGTCTATTCTTACAACGCAAATCGTGACCAAAACAGACACCACCCATATGACAACCACTGGCAGAGTAATAATAGTTACAGAGAAAGATCGCATTTCTGTAGTAGTGAATATGACAGAGATTACCATAGAAACAGACACAATGGGAACAATAACTATTATTATCAAGGGAGACAGAATAACTTCAGACGCAACAGTTCAACTCTCAGTTACGATTCCGGGAGATATTCTCCACCACATGACCGACAAACAAGAAACTATGTAAACTACCGACAAAACGACAGATCTGAATTCCACCAGAACTGGCGGGATTCAAACAGAGCAGGGCCCTCTCGACAAGGTGAATTTGTAGAAGTTAGGTCTCCTAATCCCAATAACGACGCGCGCCAACAAAGAGACAGACAATGACTCGCACCGAAGGCAGCCACGTGTGCTGGCTGGCTCACAGAAAAATAACATAGACGCTAACCGTGAGAAAAATTCCAGTATTCTTTACCGACGTATACTGCATGAGAATTGCGTTCAAGTTGAAACTCTGCATACTAGGAAGAATAAAGGATTGCACCACATTTCACATGTAAAACCGTTTATTGAGAAATAATCTGTTTTTTTTTTTTTTAACTTAGGCTTTGCTATAAAATTTTTCACTTCACATTATTAGCACAATTTGTCAAAATGAGAAACTGTTAACATGCAACAATGTTTTGAAGTTAACTATCCAGTCTAGAACCTAGGGAACATTTTTAAACAGAAATTCCGAATGCATTGTTATAGTGAACAGACGACACAATGTTGTTATTTGTACATTCTCGCTTGTCAGTTGCACGATTACATAACGACTATCAGGCTTACATACTTAGAACATATACTGGCACCGCTAATGAGATTTTAATGCAACATTTTGGTTTACTTGAAAATACATTATTAATTTAAAGTGCTTTCTGAGCGATACCAGATGACACAGTGGTTAGTTTATTTGACAGCTACACGATTATATCACGACCCTACTAATGTGTGACACAATTTATATTGTTGCTTTTTCAGTGTTTCTGTTTTATATCTGCACAATTTTTCTGTATTATTCTGGAACGTAAAACATGTATTAGTAGTAACTTTTGTGGTATAGCTACAATGAGACTGCCTTTTCCATAGCACAACAATACGTTACAGCACAGGACTTTCTTCATCACGGCAATAAGCGTAATAACTAAGATATCTATACACAAAGCATTTCACTTTTGTTTATCATGTGGTAAGTACATTGGCTTCTGCAGAACTTAGCTTTCGGAGGACAATAACTACGACACTTCCACAGAGATTATCTTACAGCAAGACGCACATTTAGCATTACAGGACACGCATTTGAGTGATTAATCTTGTACTTAAAACATTTATTTTTAAAGATTTTTGAATTACAAAGAAAATTTTCCGTGATACATTTCATTCCATTGCTGTAATCTCTAACACCTGAGGGTATAATTACATTAATCCTCAGGGGGGTACAAGCTTACTTTGTGTTCCATGTGTTTGGCAAGCACAAGGAGCCCTAGCTAATATGGTATTTGATTATACAACTTTACACATCGGTACCAAGTTTCTCTAACACAGCTATCTGATTATTTAACTGAGAGAGACAAACATTTATTTTACTACATCAGTTACAGATGTTTACGTAATTATACCGTTGGATAACTTCACACATATGAAATTGTATTTTTTCTGTACTTTGTGAACTCTTCATATTTTTTCGGAACCATTGTGATACTATGAGAGCTTTGAATGATGTATTTGGTAAGGGAGCATGATTTTAAAGTACGATTGAGGTAGATAACACTTTTGAAATGAGCAAAGAATTTTTTTTAGGTTTTAAAATATTCAGAAAGCTACGACGATTTTGAGATGTGATTGATCTGTTATGATGTTATTATTGCGATGACGATGTGTATTATGCTGTTGAGGTATGTTTATGATGAACAAGCTGAGAATTGTACTTCAAAGAGTTATGAAATGTGTGTAAATGCCTCAATGTATCACAATGCCGACGAAAATCTTTTGGGCACTATTATATTTAAAGGATTTTGTTTCTACACATTTGTAACCCAAATTCTATATGAGACTGTCACTGCTGTCGTAAATATTTCGGTAAGAAAGTTAAGTGACCTTCACGTAATGCATCGAGGACGCCCACCTGTACCACCTGCCTGGAAAAAAGCCATTAGTGTGTGCCTTTCAGAGGCACAGGTGGAGGAAAAAAAAGAGGCTATTATTCTCGCTATTGACATTTCTTTGCTGAAAGCATCGCAAATACGACGCGCTCATTACTTGGAAACATGATTACTCGTACTTTGTGCTACTTACTGAAATGCTTATGAATTGATGGGAAATATTCGTACATCTGCACACCTGATTATGGCAAGTGTTTTTCTACGAGAATTGAGAGAATTTCTACTGACTTATGAAATGCCCCATAGCTGTTGAATGATGTTTTTATGCTTTGGTTTGCGTAATTGCTTATTTCATTTGATATCTGTTTTCCAGCTGTGTTGCAGCATTGGTTTTATAAAATAAACTTAAATGCATTTGCTAATGTGAACACTTTCTGTCAATGAACCTATTAAATAATTATTTTATTATCCATATTCTTCGCAAAAGGTGCACTTGGAATGGAAAGAACAATAAGAAGGCATTAATAACAGTAACTGCCTACATAATTTTGTTTTCAACTACTTGGTAATTTCTTTGGTAGAATAAATTGTGATGCATCTCTCTAGTGTTAAGATGTGACATAGGTATTAAAAATGGCCATTTTTTCTGTAATATGTTTTCTGCTTGAGCTTTGTCATGTTTACATATAAGTCACTGCATTTGCTGTTGCTGTTTGCCAGGCATAGTGCTACTAAATTTCACTTTGTATTACTCTGTTAAGCTAGTTTACTACTGATTTATTTATCTTGTTTGCTGCACATTGCCTTATATTAGTTGTAATATTGCAATTGCTTTGCTAATTTCTATAATGCTGCTTGCTTTGCAAATCTGCATTTTTTTGTCATTGCTGTTTGTGTTAATTATTTTTTGCTGCTGCATTGCCTCGTCCCTTAGTTTAGCATCTGAGCTCAGTAGATTTAAGTTAGCTTAAGACGGGGTAGACCATATAAGAGAATGAGTTGCGATGAATCGGAAGAAATGCATTGAGAAGTTATACGAAAAAAGTTCAGAAAGCAGGTATAGAGAGGACTTTTTGGGAATACTGATGAACGAAGGGAGATCTCCAAGAAAAAAAAAAAGGTTTTGTTTGCAAAATACTGGAGTACCAAATGTTACACTGAAAACAAACCCTGTCCTCTCCCCCTGTGTTATTCTGCTATGTGTTTGTGTACTCTTGTATATTTGTGTTTTTCCTGTCTTTATGTGTTTAGCTAATAAGATTCATGTTGTAGAATTTTTCAAATACTATGTTATTTTCTTCGTAAATATGTTTAGACATTATTTATTCTGTTTTGTTTTAATGCTCAAGTTGATGTTTCGAAAGTTATTCAGATCTTTTATACATTTACTTATGTCATAATTCCTTTAACACTGGTGTATATGTTTATTTCTATTCTTTTGTAAAGCCTGTATTACTACAAATGTTATCTGTATTATTAAGTTTTAATGATGTTTTCTGTATCTTTGTAATTGTATTCTCATGTTATAAAATTGTAATGAACACCAGTTCAGCAAATTAATTAACTTGTAAGCATTCATTTAGGTGCCCATGTTTCTGTTGGTCATAGTAATGCACAATATGTGAGAAGTTGGGACTGTTAGTGGTTTCACGTGTGTTAATAATTCAGCAAGGGATTGGATAACAGCATTGCTGGTTATAAGGACAATTCCAAAACTTTGTGAGTGCACAAGTGGTGGTTTATTGACTTGCTATATTGTCCGCAACACTCTTCGATGGTGATTGTGCACCTGCAGAGTCGCAACAGATGGTTGTTGACCGTCTCTAGAAGGACTACAGTGGGTCTGCATCTCTGGTGGCCCACCAATACCATTATTTCTACAAGGACTGCAGTGGGTCTGCACCTCTGGTGGCCCACCAATACCACAATCTCTACCAGGACTACAGTGGGTCTGCTCTGTGATGACCTACCTCCCAGTATTCATCAAAACTTCGACTGACTCTGCTGTGAGTTTGCTCTGTTGTGGTCCATTGCCTGTCTGCATGTCTAGAGTCAGCACTGTCTTACCGTTTGAAGGACACTGCTACTTCTTCAAGACTGCATGGAAATCCACTACTTCCATGCGCATTTTCTTTTACTGCTCAGACTTTGAGAAAACACTGCAATTTTACTGTGATGAACGAACAGGATTGTCTTTATGGACTGTAAAAAAAATTTAGCTTTTGACCAACATGTATCAATAAGTGTGTGCATTTGATATCTTTGTTATTGTAATTATGAAAATTTTTTTCAAATATGTATTGGCCACTGCCCAAAACAATTTGTAAAATTTTTTGTGGGGAGCATTGGGGCTATGTAAGTAGGCTGTTTATGTTTTCTTATTGGTAACGCCACGTAGCGCTCTGTATGAAAATCACTGGCTGTGGCTGCTTTGCATTGTTGTAATACTCGCCATTGTAGTGTTGGGCAGCTGGATGTTAACAGCGCGTAGCGTTGCGCAGTTGGAGGTGAGCCGCCAGCAGTGGTGGATGTGGGGAGAGAAATGGCGGAGTTTTGAAATTTGTAAGACTGAATGTCATGAACTGCTATCTATATTATGACTTTTGAACACTATTAAGGTAAATACATAGATTGTTCTCTATCAAAATCTTTCATTTGCTAACTATGCCTATCAGTAGTTAGTGCCTTCGGTAGTTTGAATCTTTTATTTAGCTGGCAGTAGTGGCGCTCGCTATATTGCAGTAGTTCGAGTAACGAAGATTTTTGGTGAGGTAAGTGATTTGTGAAAGGTAGGGATTTTTGAAAGTCAGATTGCGTTGCGCTAAAAATACTGTGTCAGTTTAAGCACAGTCACGTATAATTTTTCTAAGGGGACGTTTCGATGTTTTTATCATTATTGTTAGAGATATTTTATATACTGCTTGTGTGAACTTTAGCTGACTATTTCAATCAGTTAAAACCCAAAAAAATATTTATAATGATAGTTTCCTGATCCTGTTGAGTGAGTAGCAAGTAGAAACATTTTCTTTCAGTGAGTATAAATATTAATGTGGACTTAAAGAGTGGAAATTATGATCAGCATTTCCTCCATCGCTTTCTGACTGACCGCAAAAAATAGTTTCCACGAATTTGTAAACGGCTAAGTTTTATATTCTACTTTAAACGCCAACCCACAGTATGATAGTGGAACATGGACTGTGGGAAAACCGGATCAGAAGAGAATCGAAGCATTTGAGATGTGGTGCTACAGAAGAACGATGAAAAATTTGGTAGAGAAATGAGCAGGTTCTCATCAGAGGAAAGGATTATATGGAAAACACTAACAGGTTGAAGGTCAGGATGATAGGCCATTCGCAGAGTCGAGTAGCGGTCATGTACCAAATTGCTTTATCTTGTGACTTCAGTTTTACATATCTCATGGAAAAGAATGACCGGGAGAGCAGTTGTTTCCTAATTTTTGTGACAATGATTTTATATGAGCTGGTCTGCCTCATGTATTGTTATATCCAAATGGTTTATAAATGTTAATCTACATTCAGATCCGATGATGGCACCTTTAGTGTGTTGAACCGGTTATCCAGTAAACAGTATTTAAACGATCTTGGCTTCTGAATTATTTGTACAACAGAGTGGTCACCCCACTACACGCTATGTGTTCACTGCAGACAGGTTGTGTGTTTATGAGGCGCTTAAATGAAATCGGTAGATATCTCGCAATGCGAATTGTCTAAAAACTTACTAAACGCTTTTTCGGGAACGTCGAATATGTTACGACGTGTTTGTAAATTAGATCAACTATTTCTCAAATGGCTCTGTGTTGTGTCGATTCCCTAAGGTCTCGACACAATGAGTGGCTAGGTGCACGCGAAACTAACGCAGACGGGCGTAAATTCTGAAACAGGAGACTGGATGAAAACTATAAAGAAAAGAAGAGAGATTTTAATATACTTAACTTTAATGTAGTCTTGTTCTTGTTGAAATACATCTCTTGCATAGTAGTAAGCAATTAGCAATGATACACATGGCGCCTTGCTAGGTAGTAGCGATGGACTAGCTGAAGGCTATTTAATCTGTCTCTCGGCAAATGAGAGGAAGACGTGATACGTGTGGTCGCAAGCTATGTCGTCCGTACAACTGGGGCGAGGTCATGTCCGTGTCTTGTGACCTGCCATGTGGTGGCGCTAGGATTGCGAGTACACAGTGGCGACACGCGGGTCCGACATGTACTACAGGACCGCGGCCGATTTAAGTTACCACCTAGCAAGTGTGGTGTCTAGCGGTGACACCACACTCTGAGCACTATGGGACTTAACATCGGAGGTCATCAATCCCCTAGAACTTAGAACTACTTAAACCTAACTAACCTAAGGACATCACGCACATCCATGACCGAGGCAGGATTCGAACCTGCGACCGTAGCGGTCGCGTATTTCCAGACTGTAGCGCCTAGAATCGCTCGGCCACTCCAGCTGGCAACTGTTTTTCCACTCGATAAATATTTTGAATGAGCTTAGAGACTTCGTGGTGTGCTAAGGACTATGGGCTACCTAGCACTACATAGGCTTTCTAAATTTACGATCAACGTTGACCGAAACAGGAAAAAAAAAAATTAGAGGCCACATTAGGGTGGTATGCAAAGTAGCGCGAATCAAAGTTCGTATGAAAGATTTATTTTTCAGGCAGGTCCTTTTTAGATTAATATAATATGAAAAACGAACTTCGTGTCTGCTAAAATACATCTGAGAAATTTACAATGAAACATTTTTCCACTTAGAATGAATTCGGCGAAGCCCTGGAAAAATGATTAAAATTGGTATGACTGGGGGGCTTATTTGGCTGGAACACACTAAGCTTACTGGACCCAGACTTATTTTACTTTACTCTACTTGGCGTTGCAGTATAACAAACATCTTCAGGCTGTTATGTACGTCGGCACTCGACTTACAGAGATGGTACTGATTAAAGCAGCAAACATGTATTATAGGTAACCTGGTGTCGGCTTATATTGAGAAAATCCAATACCGAGACTATAATACATCGACCAGATCGTGGAGGATACCTGCTGCAACGCCTGTACCGCTCTCAAGAGGAAAGCTGAAGATAGAAATGAATGACGAAATGCTGCTAACCAACTTGATGGTTGAAGACGAACACCCTGATCGAGGAGTTTGGTGGCCAGAGGAGTTCGGCTAACTCATCCTTGTGCTCTTGGAACCACGCACGTTGCATTGTCCTGCTGGTAGTTGACATCGTGCCGAGTTAAAACAAACAGCATCTACTGGTGACCATGATCCCCAAGGATAGATGCAAATTTCTGTTGATCCATTGTGCCTTCCAGAATGACGAGATCACACAGGAAACGCCATGAAAATATTCTCCACGCCACAGTGCTCCCTCCCGTATTTGCTTCCAGACTTTTCACACCGTACACGCCAACGGCCCTGTGTCAGATGCAGCATAAAACGAGATTCATCTGAAAGTCCACCTGTAGCCATTTAGTTGCGGTACTGAAATGTAAAATCCACCCTTTGTCTCCGATGAACAGCAATCTGCATGGGCGCATGAACCAGGTACCTGCTGCGCAAAGCTGTACGCAGCAACTTTCGCTGGACGATCGTGGTAGAGACAGTGTTGGTAGTCCTTCGGTTCATCTGGGTGGTCAGAGGCTCAACAGTTACACGTCTATTTGCCCATATACATCTACGTAGCCGTCATTTACCAATCTCATCTATGGCCCGTGGTGCACAACCATTGCCTAGGCGCAAATTTTCGATCTGTATGCTTTAACGTCGGCGGCACGAGAACAGTTTACAAACTTAGGCGTTTCGAAAACGATTTTACCCTTGGCTTGAAAGCCAATGATCATGCCATTTTGAATATTACACAGTTCGCTCCGTTTCCGCAATGCGACAACGATTCCTTAACTTTTGTCGCGTCACCCCGACACGCTTTATGTACCCTCCACTAATTGTACTGCCTCCTGCCGTCTGTGAGCGGTTAGTGTACGTTGACGTCGAACACAGATGCTGGTTATTTTAATGTGACTGCATCTTCCCTTCAGGTTTTACTGCAGACAAATGTTTATCTGTAGTGTTTGTGACTTTTATTCTTTATTTTCTGTATTTATACACATTTCATGTATAATTCATGGTACTTTGTTCAACAAGTCGATAAAATACCCGCATCGTGTAGGAGCCACCATTAAGTCGATCAGGAAAGAGTACTGTCCGCCGGCCGAAGTGACCGAGCGGTTGTAGGCGCTACAGTCTGGAACCGCGTGACCGCTACGGTCGCAGGTTCGAGTCCTGCATCGGGCATGGATGTGTGTGATGTCCTTAGGTTAGTTAGATTTAAGTAGTTTTAAGTTCTAGTGGACTGATGACCTTAGAAGTTAAGTCCCATAGTGATCAGAGCCATTTGAACCATTTTGAAGAACTGTCCACGCAACGATAAGCTGACACTCGGCGCGATGGCTGGTGAGAGAAATGATAAATGGGAAATGCCTTTCTGGCCGTGGATTTCCATTAGTGAAGCTTTCAAACAGCCTGAAAATACAAAATCTATGATGGCTAGAGTTTGCTTACATCACAGAACACGTCATTCTGCAGTATTCCAGAGTCATTGTGTGACCGTCCTTACCGTTTTCTATAAATACCAGGGGTAGTTTTAGTGCAAGTGAGTGTAATTTTCAGTGAATTCTGGGAACGGTAACATCTTTATCTTTTTCAAGGTCACGCACGGAAAATTTCATTAGTGATGCAAACAGCTTTCATTTCTCTTTTAACACTTTTCACAGACACCCCTTCAGTTTAAACGGTAATATGTTTAAATGTTAAATTTTTTACCTCAAAACGGCCTTTTATGGCAAAAGTATTATCAGGAGAGATCCTGTTGCGTTAAAGTCGAAGGTAGGTTTTCTCTCCATAGTATTTACTTTAACATAACGATTGCGAATACTAGAGAAATGCTGACACTTCCCTAGTTCTGATTCGCTGCATGGGGGCTTAATTTATTATGCAATAATTTTAGTAGCTGTGAGTCCGGTTACGAAGTCTCATAACCGGTTGGCCCTGAGTAGTATTAGTACGCAATCTGACTGCATAAAATAACAATAAATAAATAAAGGAAATTTCCGTTAACACAATTGATTAATTAAGTCCCCTGCAACTATAAAAGCTACGAAACAACAAAGCACAAGTGTAGCTGTTCTGTGTGTGGTAGTGTGATTCAACGTACATGTATCTGGCACAGTTCTTCCTCAATACGACAAGATATTTTAAACACCATTTACAATGAACTAATTGGAAAACCAGAAATACTATAATTGCGCATAGAAACCAGAGTTACAAGTCTAATACATGAACACAAGCCAGATGCTTTGTTGAC
Source organism: Schistocerca nitens (assembly GCF_023898315.1). Lineage (NCBI taxonomy): Eukaryota > Metazoa > Arthropoda > Insecta > Orthoptera > Acrididae > Schistocerca > Schistocerca nitens. Next base: position 473,594,479 of record NC_064621.1, on the reverse strand, counting down.
TGAACCTATGACCTAGAGGCATTGAAGGAAATGTGAAATAATTTTTTTTTGTTACCTCCATATATATTGACGAAAAATACACTGTGAGCATTGCAACATCTTCCATCTATACATTACACCAACCGAACAGCATCTACTGTCTCACCCAGCAGAACAACTGCACATGACATCCTCTGAACTAGTACTGCTCTCGACATCCTCTCAACAAGTACTGCCCACGACAACCTTTGAACTACTACTGCCCCAGTGGAGGCGGCGGAATAATAATCTTTGGCGCAATCTCTGGCGCTGTGACTCAGTGTAGCCACCTTTCATATGCCCCTCCTCCACAGGCTAGAATTTGATGGTATTTTTGCCAGCATTGGTGATGAAAATACCACCAAATTCGTCCAAAAAATACAGACAGAAATAAAATATGATATTAATAAGTAAGTATCACATAATTAAATAAATTTTGGTTTAGCACTGACCCTTCAATAACCTAATATATAAAATACAGTAAGGGATACAAATGCTTGCATACATGTGATTTTACATAATAGTTTACACAAGTATCATTTGTCAGAGTGGTTAAACAATTCAATCAATGGCACCAGCAATGACGAATAGGTGCAGGTAAGAGTCTCATAACATTTCATAAACAGTAAATACACAAAAAATCTCTTTATACAAATATTCACATAATATCTCTTCAATAGGTCAATGACTGCCCTGGTAGCTGAGTGGTCAGCGTGACAGACTGTCAGTCCTAAGGTCCCGGGTTCGATTCCCGGCTGGGTCGGAAATTTTCTCCGCTCAGGGACTGGGTGTTGTGTTGTCCTAACCACCATCATTTAATCCCCATCGACACGCAGGTCGCCGAAGTGGCGTCAAATAGAAAGACCTGCACCAGGCGAACAATCTACCCGACTGGAGGCCCTAGCCACACGACATTTCCATTTTAATAGGTCAATAAACAAGTAGCACTCCTCAGAGTAGTTGACAGTTCCAACAGTAGCACCCAGCAATGGTCAACAGGTGCAAATAGCAGTCTCATAACATTTCATCAGCAGTATTTAAACAGCTCCAACAGTGGCACCCAGCAATGGCGAGTAGGTGCAGGCACCAACAAGTGACATTATCTCAGTAGCAGCAGTTCCATCTGTGGCACCCAGTAATGTTGAACAGGTGCAGACAGCAACAAGTGACATCATTTCAGTAGAATCAGTTCCAACAATAGCACCCAGTAATGTTGACAGGTGCAGACAGCAACAAGTGACATTATCTCAGTAGAAGCAGTTCCATCAGTGGCACCCAGTAATTTTGAACAGGTGCAGACAGCAATAAGTGACATTATCTCAGTAGAAGCAGTTCCATCAGTGGCACCCAGCAATGTTGAACAGGTGCAGAGACCAACAAGTGACATCATCTCAGTAGAAGCAGTTCCAACAGTGGCACCCAGCAATGTTGAACAGGTGCAGACTCCAACAAGTGACATCTCATCACTGGTTGTGCAGTTCCAACAGTGGCACCCAGCAATGTTGAACAAGTGCAGGTAACAGTCCATAATATTCACCATCAATAATTAAACAGTTCATCAGAGTTCATCAGCAGAAATTAAACATTTCCAAGTGGCACCCATCAATGTTGAACAAGTGCAGGTAACAGTCCATAATATTCACTATCAATAATTAAACAGTTCATCAGAGTTCATCAGCAGAAATTAAACATTTCCAAGTGGCACCCATCAATGATAATAGGTGCAAGCATGAACAACAGTTTGCATGCACACACAATTGCTTTTAGAAAATTATTATCAATGCTCTTACACTAAACATACAAATTATAATAAACACACAAATGATATCAGATAATTGTCATATCAACTATTATAAATACACGAATATCAGTAAACCTATAATATTTATGGGTGTCAGTGCAAGCCGCAACAAACAAGTAAAATAATATTTAGGAGGTAGGTCGGTACACATTATTTGGGATTAGGAAAGGAAAACACACAAAACACACTCACTCATCTTTGTAATTGAATGGTGTTAACTGTGCAAATGCAATTCTGTCAAAATTTGATGTTCAACATGTGTATGAAGTAGTAGTGGCAGCAGTGTATAACAGTCAATAATAGTTAGTCAACGTCATAGTCATCATGTCAAGACCAATGGTTGCCAAGCCAAATCAAAATGTACAGTTGCTGAAGAACTGTCAGTGTGCCAAGATATGCAAATACTTCCTCTCTCTCCAAAAAAGAGTATATGCTGCTTATTGATTTAACAAAGTGTGTGTGTGTAGATAATCTTCCTTCCACTTGAGTGTTCTAGTCTGCCATCTTCATCCTCCTTGTTCCATATGAACCACCAAAAAAAAAAAAAAATGCTAATCACTTACTTTACCTCTAATGCACCAAAACTCCAATAATCATCAACATCACACAATCTCAATACCTCAATAATACCTCTTCAATACGTCGATACATATAAACCTTATCACCAATATCATTTCACTTCCATAACAACTCTTTCCTCTAGTCAGTCTCCTCGAACAAGTACAGATAAAATCCTAGTGCAAACTTCAGTTCATCATCCCATACAACCCAAAGACACAATGTCCACACACAACCTCTGTGTAATCCACCTGACCCAAATCTTCTACTCGTTCTGAATTATAAAATACATTCTGGTTACCTTGTCCATCATTAAATAAAAGAAATGCGTACATGACCTCTAACAGCCTTCAGTTTGAATAACTTTCAATAAGTAAGTAAGTACGAGTACGGAGTATGAATGATTACATAAGACTTTGAATGAATAAATCCTAATAATTCACAGTGTGTACACCACTTCAAGAATCATGGCAAAACAGAAGCAAACATCTGGAGTTTTTGTGTGTGTGTGTGTGTGTGTGTGTGTGTGTGTGTGTGTGTGTGTGTGTGTCAAGTGTCACTTGCTGTATCAATCGCTCACGAAGAATTCAGTGTAATAACTGTCAATGGTCTAAACCTAGTGTTGGTATTTCATGTCGTTAGCTTCTTTTCTATTGGCATGAATTTATATAGCTTCCATAAAACATCCAGCTCATGTGACTTCAATGAAGTTTCTTGTACCAATGTTGCTTGTAGAATTATAGAAGTTCATTTTCTTATTTTAAAATCTAAAGCACTGAGCGTAAGCAAAACATGCAATAGTGAGTAAATATACCAGTAGAGAACAGAATGTCAACAAGTGGATGTAGCACAATCCCTAAAACGAGGCTCTGCCAAGCGAACAATCTATAATTAATACTATAGTGTGACCTGAACTCCATGTTCGTACACAGTATATCAGCATTTCTATATACCAAATTAAAGAGTAGTTATGACAACAAAACAGAAATGTGCAAATATGCAATCCATACGCAAAGCAGCAAGTATATATCTTACATAATAAACAGGTCATTAGCATCATATCAGCATAAGGAAATAAATGTTCATATGTAATCATAGTAAGTAAACATGAAGGCGCAAGCAGATAAATCACAAAGTATGACTTACATACGTAACCATATCAGCACAAGTAATCAGGTGACAATTATAATTTAAATAAATAAGCACAGCAGGCACATAATAAAAAAAATATGACATCAATGAAGAAGCAAAGCAGCCAAGCGATGCATAATATACATAAATAACAATCCTGTTCATTAATCAATCATTGTCAAAATCAGGTAACACAAAGTATAAATCACGTAATCGCGAGCAGCAAATTACGTATAAAGTACATAGGTCAAAATATGTTACCTGAAAAATAAACTCAATTAATAGTTAGCTTTTTAGTTTATTACTTTCTTCTTCGAAATTACATTCTTCCTGAAATTTTCTCGATAGCAAGTCCTCTTAACGTCGGACACACACAGAATTTACCTGAAGTTCTTAAATATTTCATACAACTGTATCCTGAAAAAAACTGAACGTTAATAACATATCAAGTCACTAAAGCTTTATACTGAATTTAATCGGAGAAATTTGAGTGTGTACTTGTTTACGGCTGTCAGTGCATTCGCACTGAGCGCTTGATCAGCTGTAGGTACGCATGACGTAGGAAGTAATTGTTTGCGGTCAACGACTGCCTTGTGCGGGGCGCAGACTTGACTGTTGCTTTGAGTATGTACCGTCGCCAGAACACGGCGCAGTATCGTTGTATTCTCTGCGTGTTTACGTGTAACTGTCAATTTCTCAAAAGTATGTCATTCCACAAAAATTTTAACGTTCGATATATGATGTATTCCCTTAGAGTGCCGTGATTTCAGAGTTTCTACTTCGACAGTGTTATCATGAATAATTTTGCGAACTCGATATGGACCGTTATAAAGCAGAAAACATTTGCGACACAAGGCCTTTTCCTTTGTGAGACAAACGACGAGACTTAATTAACACCTTTTTACCAACTGACAAGGTTTTTAAACGACCAGGACGTTTAGCTGATTTCTCTCTTCTAGCAGCCGCAGATGCAATATTTTGTAGATCCATGTTCACAACTTCAGAATGCCGCAGTTTCCGTGTAGGCGCAAATGGAACGATTTCAGAAATGCGATTTGTCGGTGCTTTATTTTTTAGTATCAATATAGGCGGTAAAGAAGTTGAATCATTAGGGAGTTTGAATCAGAATGTTTTGAAAAATGTGAAGATACTGATCCCACGTTCTGTGATTCTGATGACAATAAAGACGACACAATTTATTGATTTCCTTCATCCATCTCTCTGAAGCGTTAGATTGAGGGTGAAAAAGTGAAATGAAAATTGGTTTAATCTCACGACGCCGTTGTGTACGAAGCCAAATTTTAGAGCGAAACTGTGATCCATTATCTGATTTAATTTTATCAACATGACCCACTTCTTTAAGAAAATGTTTGATGAAAGCATTAGATACTGAACGAGCTGTTGCTTTGCGTAAAGGTGTAAAACACACATATTTTGATGTCAGTTCCACTGCTACCAAAATATACGCAAAACCATTAGTAGAACGAACCACTGGACCGAACAAATAGACTGCAGCCATCTCCTTTAATTTTGCTGGAATGATAGGAAACAACGGTGCTCCGTGAGAAATAGTTGGTGGCTTAGCCTTTTGACATAATTTGCATTTGGCAAGAACAAATCGAATACGTTTTTCCATATTACTGAAGTAGCAATTTTCTCGTAATTAATGAAAGCATTTTCCGGGACCAAAGTGTGCGCAATTGAAATGTGTATATCAAATCAATTTATTAACCCACTCATCAGGAATGCAAACTAACCAAACAGAGTTGTCAACCGACTTTCTTTTAAAAAGAATATCATTGCGAACTAAATAATACTGTCTAATTACTATGCTTTCCTTTGTCATAAGGCTGGTATCTATTGTCCTGTCTGTTTCGTCTGTCGTTTTCAAAATTACCGCTATAACGTCCGTTCCGATCATTATCCCTTTTCTCTGGAAATCTATTGTGATTACCGTTCCTGAAAAATTTACAAGAAGTTCCGTCGTCGTTCTCATACTCAAGTTCTTGTAGCAAAGTCTTAAAAGTTTCACTGTCGTCTTTACATCTTCCGGCTAAGGCAATGTGTCTTATCGATTGTGGCAGTTTAGTTAAACAAATGCGAATTAATTCAGTCGGCCTATAAGGGTTGGAAAGGAATTGATTCTTTCGAATCATGTCTTCGAAGTATTTTGCCGGCGTGCGGAACTCAGACTGTTTAAAATTACGCTGCATAATAAGACTATGTTTGACTCTGTCTTGCGTGTTTTCGGACCAATATGCCGATAGAAATGCATGATAAAAATCATTTAAATTATTACAATCTCTAATAAGTGCGTGCATGCGCGTCGCCGGTTCGTTTTTCATCAATATCCTGAAAACAGTTACTTTTGGGTAAAATAGTCATATCCGGTTATTCTTTACTGACTTCTTTTCTAGATAGATTGATAGTTGAAGAGTTGTTTTGATAGATACAAAGAATAGTAAAAGAGTATGCAGCAGTGCAGAAAACTAAAAGAGAAATAGCACCACTAAATCTCGGGGCACTGTGCACGCTACGGCACATATTCACTTAGTGTAGTGAATCCCCTGAGGACCTAAATAGCCACACATAAATTCCAGTTTGTGACTTAGTGGCCAATTTGGTGGAAGTGCGTACATAAATTCATCTAACCATGAACATGGATGTATGACATTATTAGAATTGCAAAAGATCTTACATTTCCGAACAGTCAAAAAGTGTTTATAGTCAAAGTTCTCGCCTCGTGGCGACAAAGACCTACCGCGTCTGTCCCAGTCCCAATGTCGATTATTGTCAAGTTCGCGCGCCTGGCGCTATCTTGTTGCATCTCGTAAATGAAACAAATTATTTTCTTCAAAACCCGCTGCTATCGGTGATTCCAAATTCATTCTACTGTCTTTTCCTACGATTTCGCTTTCAATTTGTTTAACTTGCTTTCGTAACGCCTCAAATTCCCTTTTAACGCGTTCATTAAATTTTCCCTGATTTTCAACATGTTTATTTATATTCTGGCACTCTTCTGTATCTGCAAATGACAATGGAGCTGTATCATCTGAATCTCTGCCCCCATTTAAACTAAGATTTGCCAATTTATCTGAAATCTCCTCAACTCTTTCCGATAAGTCACCTATTTGTTCTTTCTGTTTATTTACGCCTTCCGTAAGTGTCGCGACTCGGGTTTCAGTATTGACACATTTAGTAGTTAACTGTTCATATTGTTGTGTTACGTTATTTATTCTGTCATTCGGTACGGATTCCTCGATTCTTTCAAATATTTCTTCCTTATCGTGTGAAATCACGCGATCTCTTTCTTCCTGTTCTCTATCCTGTTCCTTTTGTCTAATTTCCATTGAAATTAATCTGTTATTGCGAGCATTCAAAATCGGTTGTATTTCTTCTCTAATTCCTTTCATTAATTCATCTTTCATGTTTTTAAAACATGTCCCTATTCGTGAGTCTAATCATGTTTCCATTGTTCCCATATCAGTTTTAATTGTTCCTATTTGTGAGTCTAACCGTGTTGCCAATCTTCCCATATCAGTTTCTAACCGTGTTGCCAATGTTCCCATATCAGTTTCTAACCGTGTTGCCACTGTTTTTAATTCAGATCCTAACTGTGATCCCAAATTAAAAATTTCACTCATCATCAGCTCCATATTAACAGGTTCGAAATTCTTTTCGCCCCTAACATTTCCCATAAAACTAACTTCCTTCGTCATAGCTGTAAAGCTATCTGTGTTCGATACTCTTCCAGAATCTTCTGTCGTTAAACTCGTATTCTGAAAATTTTTTGATAGTGAAAAATTTTGAACTGGTTCAGGACTATTTTCCCGACTTATAAATTGTTTTCTACTTCATTATTCATCATACTGTTTTCCTGTGTTGGCGAGTTCACCATGTTAACAATTTCGTCATTCTGACTATCCATCATTTTTGCGTTTTTCATCGATCGCGTAACCATTTCCAAAACATACGATATTCGTCACTATACGAAAATTACACACAATATAACACTTTATCACCAACAATACCATCCACACGAAATGCTTCCTGACAAACACGATTAACGAACAATTAAAACCTTCACAATCGCACAAAATTGTCAAACCCGTATACGACTCATCGAAAATTAAATTCCACAAAAATACCATCAGAAGAATGACAAGACAACTACAAATGTTCAATTACAAAATCTACACGTGCAGTATAGACTACAACTACTAAACTACAAATTACTACAACAATACTACTGTTTGCTATTTTTACTATCAAAAGAATTCCAAGGGATGATCCGAAGCAGCGGTCGGCACGTGCATGGGGGCTTAATTATTATGCAGTAATTTTAGTAGCTGTGTGTCCGGTTACGAAGTCTCATAACCGGTTGGCCCTGAGTAGTATTAGTACGCAATCTGACTGCATAAAATAACAATAAATATAGAAAGGAAATTTCCGTTAACACAATTGATTAATTAAGTCCCCTGCAACTATAAAAGCTACGAAACAACAAAGCACAAGTGTAGCTGTTCTGTGTGTGGTTGTGTGATTCAACGTACATGTATCTGGCACAGTTCTTCCTCAATACGACAAGATATTTTAAACACCATTTACAATGAACTAATTGAAAACCAGAAATACTATAATTGCGCATAGAAACCAGAGTTACAAGTCTAATACATGAACACAAGCCAGATGCTTTGTTGACTGAACCTATGACCTAGAGGCATTGTCATTAAGGAAATGTGAAATAATTTTTTTTTGTTACCTCCATATATATTGACGAAAAATACACTGTGATCATTGCAACATCTTCCATCTATACATTACACCAACCGAACAGCATCTACTGCCTCGCCCAGCAGAACAACTGCACACGACATCCTCTGAACTAGTACTGCTCTCGACATCCTCTCAACAAGTACTGCCCACGACAACCTCTGAACTACTACTGCCCCAGTGGAAGCGGCGGATTAATAATCTTTGGCGCAATCTCTGGCGCTGTGACTCAGTGTAGCCACCTTTCATCGCTTGCAAACAATATCCACCGTGCGTTAGTTATCAGAAGAAGATTTAGTTTCAGCACCATTCCTTTCGCGATAAGAATCTCGCACCGAAGCTTAATTTCAATGTGAAACTCAAAACTGAGTATTCAGTATATACTAAAGATTTGTTCTAATTTTACCAAAGTAATATTCATAGATTCTCCTGTTAGCAAAAATAAATGGTAAAAATTATGTTTTTCATTATGAGGAGTTTCGTATCCCACTTCTTTGGGTCTTGCTTCCGTTATCAACCGCAACGTCAGATTTGCCTCTCTGGTGCCTTTAGCTTCCCTAAAGCCAAACTGATCGTCATCTACCATCTCATGACTTTTCTTTTAAATTTGTTGCATATTATTCTTATCAGCAACATGGATGCATAAGCGATTAAGCTGATGTGCGACAATACTCCCACGTACCAGCTCTTGCAATTTTAGGAAATGTGTGAAAGGAATTTTTCTTAGAATCATTTGGTATATCTCCAGACTTATGCATTCTACATGCCACCGTGGATAGTCTTTTTGTTGCTACATCTCCCAATGAATTTAGAAATGCTGATGGAATGTTATCTAACCTTTCTGCCTTATTTGATCATATGTCTTCCAAAGCTCTATTAAATTCTGATTCTAGTACTGGATCTCCTATCTCTTGTATATGGACTCCTGTTTCTTCGTCTACCACGTCAGACAAACCTTCCCCCGCATAGAGGCCTTCAATGTACTCTTTCCACCTGTCCGCTCACTCGATTTAACAGTCGGATTCCCATTTCACTCATAATGTTACTGGAAGTTTTTTTGACTTTTCTGTATGCTGAGTCAGTCCTTCTCACAATCATTACTCTTTCGATTTCTTCAAATTTTTCATGCTACCTCTTTGCCTTGCCTTTCCTGTGCTTCCTTTTTAATACATCCCTAAGCAGCCGTGGACATTTATGTACTTCCTTCTTTCATCGATCGACTGAAGTATTTCTTTTGTTACCCATGGGTTCTTCGCGGCTACCTTCTTTGTACCAACATTTTTCTTTCCGGCTTCTCTGATTGGCCTTTTTAGAGACCTCCATTCCTCTTCAGCTTAAAGATCTACTGAGCTATTCCTTATCGCAGTATCTACAGTCTCAGAGAACTTCAAGCGTTTCTCTTCATTCCATAGTATTTCCGTATTCCACTTCTATACGTATTGATTTTTCCTGTCTAGTCTCTTAAACTTCAGCCTTCTCTTCATCACTACAAAACTGTGATGTGAGTCTATATCTGTATGCCTTACAAACAAATATCAGATTTCGAAATCTCTGTCTGACCATGATGTAAACCAACTGAAATCTTTCCATATCCAGCGGACTTTTCTTAGTATACATACTCAACTTGTGATTGTTGAATAGAGTATTCGTTATTACTAGCTGAAATTTATTGCAGAATTCAATTAGTATTTCTCCTCTCTAGTATCAAGCTCATATTCTCCCGTAACCCTTTCTGCTACTTCTTCCCCTATAACCGCATTCCCGTCCCTCATAACAGTCAGACTTTTATCTCCCTTAACATAATGAATTAACCGTTCAATATCCTCATACACTTTCTCTATCTCTTCATCCTCTACTTGCGACGTCGGCATGTGTACCCGAATAATTGTTGTCGGTGTTGGTATGCTGTCGATTCTGATGTTAAGGAAAGGCAATCCGACGTTTACAGCATTTGTAAGCTTAGAGAAAGCTTTTGACAAAGTTGCCTGGAATACTCTCTTTGCTATTCAACAACGGTAACAGGGGTAAAATGCTGGGAACGGAAGGCTAGTTACAACTTTTATAGAAACCTGATCGCAGTTATAAGAGTAGAGAGTCATGAAAGGAAAAGCATTTTTTGGGAAGGGAGTGAGACGAGGTTGTAGCCTATCCCGATGTTATTAAATCAGTACATTGGACAAGCATTAAACATAAATAAAGAAAAATTTGGAGGAGGAATTAAAGTTCAAGGAGAATAAATAAAAACTCTGAGGTTTGTCAATGACATTGTCTTTCTGTCAAACACAGTAAAGCACGTGCAAGAGCAGTGGAACTGAATAGTCAGCGTCTTGAAATAAGGATAGAATATCAACAAAAACAAATCAAGGATAATGGAATGTAGTAGAACTAAGTAGGGTGATGCTGAGGGAGTTAGATTAGAAAACGAACAATTAATTTAGTAGATGAGTTTTCCTATATTGCAGCAAAATAACTGATGGTGGTCGAAGTAGAATGGATGTAAAATGTAGATTTTCAATGGCAAGAAAAGCGTTTTGAGGAAGATAAATTTGTTAACATCGAATACAAATTTAAGTGCTAGACAATTTTTTATGGAGGTTTTTCTTTGGGGGAGTGGAACGTGGACCATAAACTGTTTAGACAAGAAGAGAAAACAAAATTTTGAAATGTGTTGCTACAAAAGAACGCTGAAAATTAGATGGGTAAATTTCAGAACTATTAATGGGGTAATGAATAGAATAGGGAAAAGGGAAATTTGTGGCATAACCTCACTACAAGAAGGGATCGATTGATAGGACACATTCTGAGACATCAAGGGATCACCAATTTATTATTGGAAGGATGTGTGGTAGGTAAAAATCGTAAAGGGAGACACGAGATGAATACAGTGAGCAGATTCATAAGGATTTAAGTTGCTTCAGTTTTTCAGAGACGAAGAGTCTTGCACAGGATAATATAGATTGGAGAGCTGCATCAAACGCCGGCCGTTGTGGCCGATCGGTTCTAGGCGCTTCAGTTATGGAACCGCGCAACCGCTACGGTCGCAGGTTCGAATCCTGCCTCTGGCGTGGATGTGTGTGATGTCTTTAGGTTAGTTAGGTTTTAGTTGTTCTAAGTTCTACGGGACTGAGGACGTCAGATGTTAAGTCCCATAGTGCTCAGAGCCATTTGAACCATTTTGAGCAGCATCAAATCCGTCTTTGGAGTCATGACCACAACAATAACGTGAGTCACGACATTTTCTTATATTCATTAATTATCTGTGTGTTATCATCTTCTCATTTCTGCTTCTCTTCCACCCTTTTCTCTCATGCCATTTGCTTCTAGCGCTCATAATTAAAACCTACTTCTCCATAATTTGTATGTTGTGCTTATCGTGAATGAGCATAAAGTGGTTCTGTTAATTTTTAGTTGTACTATTGTAATTTTAAGTTTGTGAATTTAGTGTATCATGCTTATCGTACTATACGTACTGTGAAATATGAATAACGTGGCGCTAGATGTAAGAGCAAGTCTGGTGGCCCTAATCTTGTCAATTTCGATAGATCGATAAGTAACATAAATAAAATGAATGTAAGGGAACTGAAAATTATGATGCTATAATGCTGCAACGAAATCTGTGCTACAGAAGAATTTTGAAAATTAGGTGAGCTGTTAAGGATGCAGGAGATTCTCCTCCGAATCAGTGAAGAAAGGAACATATGAAAAACACTCCGAAGAAGAAAAGACGGGACAATTAGACATGCGTTAAGACATTAAGTAACCTCCATGTTTCTAGAGGAAGCTGTAGAGGGTAAAAACTGTGGGGAAAAACAGAAGCTGGAATACATCCAACAAACAGTTGAGGCCGTAGGGGATAGTTGCTACTCTAAGACCAAGAGGTTAGCCTAGGAGAGAAATTCGCTGCGGGCTGCATAAAACCAGTCAAAACATATGCCTATAAAGTACTGAACATTGGTTTCGTTTAAGGCTTGCATAGAAGAGCTTTATTTGCCAAAGTGTTTAGTAAATGTCACTGGTAGTCATTCGCATGAGTCAAAGTAACTTGTACAATATAGGAGACGTGCACATGCACATCCCACTGGTTCCAAGCAGTAGTATTCTGCAATTATTCGTCCATTCCTCTCTTTGGTGCATAAGGTGATATATGAGAATGGACGGCCGTAGTTCGATTTTCAGTCTCGAATAGAATCTCTGCTAATAATTCGATATCCATTTGCTTTCCAAGGAGGGCTGATTGTGAGGGCCCGATTAGCTGGAGCATTAGTAACCAAGACGATCGTGTGAAACCCAGCTCGCGCTATTCGTCCACGAGACTCAGAGGGCCATAGACACGGGTTCCCAGGTAGATGCCGTGTTTCTTGACTTCCACAAGACGTTCGATACAGTTCCCCACAGTCGTTTAATGAACAAAGTAATAGCATATGGACTATCAGACCAATTGTGTGATTGGATTGAAGAGTTCCTAGATAACAGAACGCAGCATGTCATTCTCAATGGAGAGAAGTCTTCCGAAGTAAGAGTGATTTCAGGTGTGCCGCAGGGGAGTGTCGTAGGACCGTTGCTAGTCACAATATACATAAATGACCTTGGGGATAACATCGGAAGTTCGCTGAGGATTTTTGCGGATGATACTGTGGTATATCGAGAGGTTGTAACAATGGAAAATTGTACTGAAATGCAGGAGGATCTGCAACGAATTGACGCATGGTGTAAGGAATGGCAAATTAATCTCACTGTAGACAAATGTAATGTGCTGCGAATACATAGAAAGAAAGATCCTTTATCATTTAGCTACAATATAGCAGGTAAGGAACTGGAAGCAGTTAATTCCGCAAATTATCTGGGAGTAGGCATTAGGAGTGATTTAAAATGGAATGATCATATAAAGTTGATCGTCGGTGAAGTGGATGCCAGAATAAGATTCATTGGAAGAATCCTAAGGAAATGCAATCCGAAAACAAAGGAAGTAGGTTACAGCACAATTGTTCGCCCGCTGCTTGAATACTGCTCAGCATTGTGGGATCCGTACCAGATAGGGTTGATAGAAGAGATAGAGAAGATCCAACGGAGAGCAGCGCGCTTCGTTACAGGATCATTTATTAATCGCGAAAGCGTTACGGAGATGATAGATAAACTCCAGTGGAAGACTCTGCAGTAGAGACGCTGAGTAGCTCGGTACGGGCTTTTGTCGAAGTTTCGAGAACATATCTTCACCGAGGAGTCAAGCAGGATATTGCTCCCTTCTACGTATATCTCGCGAAGAGACCAACGGATAAAAACAGAGAGATTAGAGCCCACACAGAAGCATATCGACAATCTTTCTTTCCACGAACAATACGAGACTGGAATAGAAGGGAGAACCGATAGAGGTACTCAAAGTACCCTCCGCTACACACCGTCAGGTGTCTTGCGGAGTATGGATGTAGATGTAGAGAGCCAACTTGTTGAATGTTTCCAGAACAACTCTTTAAATAGTTATGACAGCCTACACAAAACATGTAAAGACATCATCGTGTAAACGTCATACTGGGTGCAAATCAAAACTAAATGACAGAGATCGTCGTACGCTAACACAAAGTGTGTCAAAACAACACAAAAATACGATGGCTAAAGTACCTGCAGAGCTCGACAGCCATCTTCGAGACCCCGTATCCATCGACATTGTCCGCCGAGAACTCCATAAAGTGAATATTCATGGACGAGCTGCTATACCGAAGACATTAGTTACGACGGCCGGCGCAAAGAGGCGTAAAACATGTTCTCAGGAGTATAAATCCTGGATTGCTGATCAGGGGAAACACGTCATATGGTTCGGCGAGTCAGTTTTCGTCATTTCCAACATCGGGCCGGGTTTACGTCAGGAGGACGCCAAACGAAGCCTACAATCCCCATTGCTTGATTCCAGCGGTTAGACATGGAGATGGAAGTATGATAGTGTGGGCAGCCATATCATGGTATTCTGCTGGTCTCTTCGTTACTCTAAAGGGCCGTGTTACAGCCAACGATTATGCGAACATTTTAGGTGATCAGGTGCACCACATGATTCAAATATTGTTCCCCAAAAATGATGCCATATTTCAGGAAGATAATGCACCCGTTCACACAGCCATGACAGTACAATCGTGGTATGAGGAGCATGCAACTGAACGGCAGCGTCTCTCCTGGCCAACACAGTCCCCGGAATAGAAAAGTATCGAACCCAGGTGGGCGGTAATGGAGCGCAGGCTCCGGAGCAGATTTCCGCCTCCCTCGTCACTACACTGGAGCTTATGCAATCATTTAATGCCAGTATTCCAAGAAGAGTCGCAGCTGTATTATTATTAGTAAACTATTCCAAAATAAGTACAGTTGTTCACATTATTTTGCCTGGCCCCTGTATCAGTCGGAGACACGTTGGCTCTTGGGTATCCATAAATAGGACCTTATGCAACTGGCAATATACCACGCAAATCGCACACATACTGGTTGAAGAAATTATTTTATTTTATTAGTTTAGAGTCCTACGATTTCACGTACTGTACACTGAAGCGGCAGAGAAACTGGTACAGGTATGCATATTCAAATACAGAGATATGTAAAAAGGCAGAATACGGCGCTGCGGTCGACAACGGCTACGTAAGACAAAAAGTGTCCGGCGCAATTGTTAGATCGATTACTGCTGCTACAATGGCTGATTATCAAGATTTAAATGAGTTTGAACATGGTCTTACAGTCGGTACACGAGCGAGCGGACACAGCATCTCCGAGGTAGCGATGAAGTGCGGAATTTCCCGTCTCGTGAATATCAGGAATCCTGTAAAACATCAAATATCCGACATCGATACGGCCGGTAAAAGATCCTGCAAGAACGGGTCCAACGACGACTGAAGAGAATCGTTCGAAGTGACAGAAGTGCAACCTTTCCGCAAATTACTGCAGATTTCAAATGTTGGGCCATCAACAAGTTTCAGCATGCTATCCATTCTACGAAAAATCATCGATATAGGCTTTCTGAGCCGAAGGTTCACTCGTGTACCCTTGATGACTGCACGACACAAAACTTTACGACTCACCTGGGCCCGTCAACACCGACATGGGATTGTTGACTGGAAACATGTTGACTGAACGGACGAGTTTCGTGTCAAATTGTACCGTGCGGATGGACGTGAACAGGTATGGAGACAACCTCATGAACCCATGGACCTGCATGTTAGCAGGGCATTGCTCAAGGTGGCGTAGGCTGTGTAATGGTGTGGGGCGTGTGCAGTTGGAGTAATGTGGGACTCCTAATGCGTCTAGATAGGCTCCGAAAAGTGACACGTACATAAGCATAATATCTGATCTCTTGCATCCATTCATGTCCATTGTGCATTCAGACGGACTTTGCCAATTCCAGCGGGACAATGCGACACTCCATACGTCCAGAATTGTTACAGAGTGGCTCCAGTAACACTCTTCTGAGTCTAGACACTTCCGCTGGCAACCAGACCCCTCACACATGAACATTATTGAGCATATCTGGGATGCCTTGCAACGTGCTGCTCAGAAGACATCTCCTTCCCCTCGTACTCTTAAGGACTTATGGACGGCCCTGCAGGATTCATGGTGTCAGTTCCCTCCAGCACTACTTCAGATGTTAGTCGAGTCCATTCCACGTCATGTTGTGGCGCTTCTGCGCGCCTACTGGTGCCTTACACGATGTTAGGCAGGTGTACCAGTTTCTTTATCTCTTCAGTGTATATACGCACGTTAATTGATGAATTTGTGTCTAATACTATCTGTAGGTAAAAATTGAATTTCACATCTAAGCTTCATGTTGCGTAGGTACTTCAAAATGATACAGTATTGTCCTTAAATCAATTGTATGTACCTAAGATGACCATAGAAATAAAATAAAAAATTCAGCTGTAACGAAAATGATTTCCATTGGCATGCCCCTGTATTTAACCCAAAGCCGAAAAGGCCACAAATAGTCCAGCGGTTGTCATTAGACATTAGCGTAGACAGCCTTGAAATGTTTTTTGCGCACTCGCTTTCAATACTCATCAAGCGTGTCACTCACTGTACGCACTATGGCTTTATTACATTAGAATATGCTATAAAAGGAATCTGAAGACGGTCACTGCTGACCGAATTTGGTAGTATAAGGATACAAAGTTTTCCGATCATTGGTGGAAGTAAAAGAAATTCATGAAATACATGAAATGTATTCGTAACTGAGAAAGTGGCCTACCAGCTGCTGTATAATGGAATGACGACAATGAAAATTTGTGTCAGATCTGGAATCGAACCCGGAATTTCCGCTTATCGCGAGGGGTCGTCTTAATATTTGGCTATCCGAGAAAGACTCACTGCTCGTCCCAAACTTCCATCTGTCATCCACCATGTGATGACAACCTATGCTCGTTTATCCACTATGTATATTCCCGTATAGGGGCGACATTTTATGAGTACTTGAAACTCGTTTACCCAGTGTCGGCGCATAAATACGATATTGCAGTGTCTGCGTTATTCCGAATAACGATGCAAAGTTTCTTCAGACATGAACGCATTCAGAATGACACAGGCACTGCAATATCGTATTTATCCGCCGACACCGTGCAAGCGACTTTCAAGTAAAATTTCACCTCTGTCCGGGAATATACGCTACTGGCCATTAAAATTGCTACACCACGAAGATGACGTGCTACAGACGCAGAAATTTCACCGGCAGGAAGAAGATGCTATGATATGCAAATGATTAGCTTTTCAGAGCATTCACACAAGGTTGGCGCCGGTGGCGACACCTGCAATGTGCTGACATGAGGAAAGTTTCCAACCGATTTCTCCTACACAAACAGCAGTTGACCGGCGTTGCCTGGTGAAACGTTGTTGTGATACCTCGTGTAAGGAGTAGTGGTAAAGGTCGGATTGTAGCCTATCGCGATTACGGTTTATCGTATCGCGACATTGCTGCTCGCGTTGGTCGAGATCCAATGACTGTTAGCAGAATATGGAACCGGTTCAGAAGGGTTCAGGAGGGTAATAGGGAATGCCGTGCATAATAAACGGCCTCGTATCACTAGCAGTCGCGATGACAGAAATCTTATCTACATGGCTATAACAGATCGTGCAGCCACGTCTCGATCCGTGAGTCAACAGATGGGGACGTTTGCAAGACAACAACCATCTGCACAAACAGTTCGACGACGTTTGCAGCACCATGGACTATCAGCTCGGAGATCATGGCTGCGGTTACCCTTGACGCGACATCACAGACAGGAGCTCCTGCGATGGTGTACTCAAAGACGAACTTGTGTGCACGAATGGCAAAACGTCATTTTTTCGGATGAATCCAGGTTCTGTGTACAGCGTCATGATGATCGCATCCGTGTTTGGCGACATCGCGGTGAACGCACATTGGATGCGTGTATTCGTCATCGCCATACTGGCGTATCACCCGGCGTGATGGTATGGGGTGCCATTGGTTACACGTTTCGGTCACCTCTTGTTCGCACTGACGGCACTTTAAACAGTGGACGTTATATTTCAGATGTGTTACGACCCGTGGCTCTACCCTTCATTCGATCACTGTGAAACCCTACATTTCAGCAGATTATGCACGACCGCATGTTGCAGATCCTGTATAGGCCTTTCTGGATACAGAAAACGTTCGACTGCTGTCCTGGCCAGCACATTCTCCAGATCTCTCACTAACTGAAAACGTCCGGTCAATGGTGGCCGAGCTACTGGCTCGTCACAATACGCCAGTCACTACTCTTGATGAACTGTGGTATCGTGTTGAAACTGCATGGGCAGCTCTACCTGTTTGACTCAATGCCCAGGAATATCCAGGCTGTTATTATGACCAGATGTGGTTCTTCTGGGTACTGATTTCTCTGGATCTATGCACTCAAACTGCGTGAAAATGTAATCACATATCAGTTCCAGTATAATATATTTGTCCAATGAATACTCGTTTATCATCTGCATTTCTTCTTGGTGTAGCAATTTTAATGGCCAGTAGTGTACATAACGGATGTACGAGTACAGGTTGTGGACACGTGCTTGAAGACATGTGAAAGCTTGGGTCTGACCCTGAGCAGTCTTCGGATCGCCAAATTGTACGGCGACCGCTAGCGATGAGCGGTAAATTCGGGTTTGAGTGTCGTTCCGGCACACATTTTCATCGTCGTCATTCCAGCAGATGGAAGTCCATATTCGCAATTGCAAATACATTTCATGTGATTTAAAGCGGTTGTAGTTGCCGCATAGCGTGTTCCTCCGGACATCCATGCATGATGGTACTGGTATAACGTCACGTTGGTGTGACACTGGGGTAATGCTGGTGGAAATTGGAAATTTGTGGTGAGACCTACGGAACCGAACTGCTGAGGTCATCGGCCCCTAAGCTTACACATTAAACTAAATAACGCTAAAGACAAAACACACACCCATGCCCGAGGGAGGACTCGAACCTCCCGTGGGGGCAGTCACGCGAAACATGACGCTCTAGACCGTCCAGGGCTGGTATTACGCATATGTTCACACCGCATACACCTGCGTGTACGGTGGTGTGAAGCCATCATCAGTTGGTTCGGAAACTTTTGGGCACAAATGATGCGTGCTTGCATGTAAGTCCGAAGGAACTTTGACCGTATTTCGCAATAACACAGGCGCCGCAATATCGTATATATCGTGTCGTATAAAAGAAATTCATTCTACACTTCCTGGATCACTGATTTAAACCGTGACCATGTCACAACTTCTGAAACTTTTTCCTCTTTTCTGCTGGCTCAGCGTCCAGCAGCTTAGTATTTTTCCATGTTTATGGATTTCTTACTGTGTTCTTACTAAAAGAAATTCACTTGTCTAACACATTCGCTATAACTGTAATTAAAAACACATTATCTATGAAGTAGCGATTGCCTTCCGAGGAAGAGGGGAAACGAGTAAGGTATCGATAATTGACAGTGAATTTACAAGCTCCCGATAAAGAGGAGAGGGAGGGAGTGACTAATACCCGGTGCTGGCTCTCCAGTCATACGCTTCCCTGCTTACATAGCAGCAATAATGTCCGATGCACACGTTCTGGAGTACGCGTATTTAATTACATGAGCGCATCCAGTCGTAATTTAATTACTCTGAATTTTTCTGAGTGACAGTCAATGAATACAGTTTTAATATGGAATATTTCATACTCAGACACAATTGAATGTGGTATGCACATTCAACGCAAATTCCACTGCTTGGCAACGAGATCTGAATACACTTTCATCGTTGAGGAATAAGCACATCAACTGATGCATTACTGCGGCTTAGGTAAACGTACTCACTTCAATATCATAATTGCAACTTCAGCGGCAAGTGTTGAGTATGCTTTATTATAATCGTCATTTTGTATTCGTCGCCATCCTGAGAAGACATCGCATCTCATACAGATACATGACTCCTAAAGTTCAACTACACTACTGGCCATTAAAATTGCTACACCAAACGGGTATTCATTGGACAAATATATTATACTAGAACTGACATGTGATTACATTTTGCCGCCGGTGATGGCCGTGCGGTTCTAGGCGCTGCAGTCGGGAACAGCAGGACTGCTACGGTCGCAGGTTCAAATCCTGCCTCGGGCAGGGATGTGTGTGATGTCCTTAGGTTAGTTAGGTTTAAGTAGTTCTAAGTTCTAGGGGACTGATGACCTAAGATGTTAAGTCCCATACTGCTGAGAGCCATTTTTTTATTACATTTTCATGCATTTTGGGTGCATAGATCCTGAGAAATCAGTACCCACAACAACCACCTCTCGCCGTAATAACGGCCTTGATACTCCTGGGCATTGAGTCTAACAGAGCCTGGATGCGGTGTACAGGTACAGCTGCCTATGCAGCTGCAACACGATACCACAGTTCATCAAGAGTAGTGACTGGAGTATTGTGACGAGCCAGTAGCTCGGCCACCATTGACCGGACGTTTTCAATTGGTGAGAGATCTGGAGAATGTGCTGGCTAGGGCAGCAGTCGTACATTTTCTGTATCCAGAAAGACCCGTACACGACCTGCAACATGCGGTCGTGCATTATCCTGCTGAAATGTAGGGTTTCGCAGTGATCGAATGAAGGGTAGATCCACGGGTCGTAACACATCTGAAATGTAACGTCCACTGGTCAAAGTGCCGTCAATGCGAACAAGAGGTGACCGAGACGTGTAACCAGAGGCACCCCGTACCATCACGTCGGGTGATACGCCAGTATGGCGATGACGAATACATGCTCCCAATGTGCGTTCACCGCGATGTCGCCAAACACGGATGCGACTATCACGATGCTGTACACAGAACCTGGATTCATTCGAAAAAATGACGTTTTGCCATTCGTGCACTTAGGTTGGTCGTTGAGTACACCAGCGCAGGTGCTCCTGACTGTGATGTAGCGTCAAGGGTAACCGCAGCCATGGTGTCCGAGCTGATAGTCGATGCTGCTGCAGATGTCGTCGAACTGTTCGTGCAGATGGTTGTTATCTTGCAAACGTCCCCATCTGCTGACTCGTGGATCGAGGCGTGGCTGCACGATCCGTTACAGCCATGCGGATAGGATGCCTGTCATCTCGACTGCTAGTGATACGAGGCCGTTGGGATCCAGCAAGGCGTTCCGTATTACCCTCCTGAATCCACCCATTCCATATTCTGCTAACAGTCATTGGATCTCGACAAACGTGAGCAGCAATGTCGCGATACGATAAACCGCAATCGCGATAGGCGACAATCCGACCTTCATCAAAGTCAGAAACGCGATGGTGTGCATTTCTTCTCCTTACACGAGGCATCACAACAACGTTTCACCAGGCAACGCTAGTCAACTGCTGTTTTTGTTTGAGAAATCGGTTGAAACTTTCCTCATGTCAGCACGTTGTAGGTGTCGCCACCGGCGCCAACCTTGTGTGAATGCTCTGAAAAGCAGATCATTTGCATATCACAGCATCTTGTTCCCGTCGGTTAAATTTCGCGTCTGTAGCTCGTCATCTTCGTGGTGTCGCAATTTTAATGCCCAGTAGTGTACTTACGAAGCTTTCCGTTAGAACTTACTAAGAAAATATAGTCTAGGAAATACACTATTTTATTCACTGTATGTAAGTGTTACCACTCGCATTTTCTGTCACAAATCTCAAGCGTCACTTAATCCCAGGTTTTTAAATTAGCTATTAGCTGGTGTAATGAGTAAATTTTAACGCCTATCTAAATCTAAGGCTGTTTTCTTTCTATAAACATATTTTCGTTACTGTTAATGTTACATTCGTCCTCGTTAGTAGCAATTCAGTTTCAGAATTAAAATCAACGAAACAGTGTTATTTTTTCGCTAATAACTGTTTATTGTTATCGGTGTGAAGTTATGTGATGAGTGTATGAAACTGAGACGTTTGCTTTCAATTGGTTCAGTTGTGACTGAATGCTATGCTTATCAAAAGATCTCTAAATTCCATTGAGCAGAATAATAGTCTTAAAAGCCAGGTTTCATAAGTTATTCAGAGCAAATTGCCTAGGAGCAGGGGGCGACCCTCGACTAAAAGTTTGCAGATAATACTTCTACGTTATTTTTTGCCCCTGTCAAAATATCTTACTTCAACATTTTTTTAACTCTGCTTCGTACGAGAGCGCACTGGCCTTGAATGAAGAGCACTAAATACAGATGTCAGCAGTGCTTGTCGGTATTGAGGTAAGGTGTCGTCAGTGTTAAACCGATTTTTAAGAACGTCATCAGATTGTTCGGAACCTTTTGGCCACATACCCTCTTATTAGATTTGGTGCCACTCGAGTATCATTTTACAGACCACATGACGTCATTATTTTATACTGCTTGTTTCTCACTACAGTGTCGCGTAATTGTAGTAATAAGAGAAGAAATTTTTTATAACAAATAGCCTCACCCAAACCCTCTCGCTACAAAGCGCTGAGCCAGAATGGAGATCTTCAGAATGCTTCTGAGGCGAAAGAAAGAGCTAAAATTTACGATAAAAGACTTAAAAAGTAGATTAATACCGAATAACAGAACGAACCACGCGCCTATATCACGCCTCTGATGCGCTATATGCACATCTCGAAATACATGTTAACATATGACGCTACAGGCGCAAACTGACACTCGGCGCGTTAACTGAAGGGAGCGACCATAAAAACGTTTCCCATTTACAGTCGCCCCCCATTAGCCACCGCGCTGAGTGTCAACTTAGTCTGCGCGAATATTACAGACCCGAATGTTTTACCAGGAGCACTCTGCGAAATAACATCCACTTCGACAAACGCAGGCATTGTCTACCAATTTTATGTTTTTATCACTAAAATCACATTCGTTAATGCCGACCATTTTTACAGCTGGTAAAGCTTTGTATGCGTACTCTAGAATTATAAAATTTGCTTAACGCTAACTGTGGACTGCAACTGCAGAATACTACACTGAGGCGCCAAACGAATTGCTATGGAAATGGAAATGAGCGTTTGGCATCACTGGCCCGGAGGCCCCTTGCGTGGCAGGTTTGGCCGCCTTGGTGCAGGTCTTATTACATTCGACGCCACATTGGGCGACATGCGCACCGCATTGGGATGAAATGTTGATGAAGACAACATAACACCCAGCCCCTGAGCGGACGAAATCCCCGACCCAGCCTGGAATCGAACCCGGGTCGGTAATACGGCAATCCGTCACGCTGACCACTCAGCTATCGGGGCGGACAACGAACTGCACTAGGCACGCGAATTCAAATATAGAGATACAGGGTGTTTCAAAAATGACCGGTATATTTGAAACGGCAATAAAAACTAAACGAGCAGCGATAGAAATACACCGTTTGTTGCAATATGCTTGGGACAACAGTACATTTTCAGGCAGACAAACTTTCGAAATTACAGTAGTTACAATTTTCAACAACAGATGGCGCTGCGGTCTGGGAAACACTATAGTACGATATTTTCCACATATCCACCATGCGTAGCAATAATATGGCGTAGTCTCTGAATGAAATTACCCGAAACCTTTGACAACGTGTCTGGCGGAATGGCTTCACATGCAGATGAGATGTACTGCTTCAGCTGTTCAGTTGTTTCTGGATTCTGGCGGTACACCTGGTCTTTCAAGTGTCCCCACAGAAAGAAGTCACAGGGGTTCATGTCTGGCGAATAGGGAGGCCAATCCACGCCGCCTCCTGTATGTTTCGGATAGCCCAAAGCAATCACACGATCATCGAAATATTCATTCAGGAAATTAAAGACGTCGGCCGTGCGATGTGGCTGGGCACCATCTTGCATAAACCACGAGGTGTTCGCAGTGTCGTCTAAGGCAGTTTGTACCGCCACAAATTCACGAAGAATGTCCAGATAGCGTAATGCAGTAATCGTTTCGGATCTGAAAAATGGGCCAATGATTCCTTTGGAAGAAATGGCGGCCCAGACCAGTACTTTTTGAGGATGCAGGGACGATGGGACTGCAACATGGGGCTTTTCGGTTCCCCATATGCGCCTGTTCTGTTTATTGACGAAGCCGTCCAGGTAAAAATAAGCTTCGTCAGTAAACCAAATGCTGCCCACATGCATATCGCCGTCATCAATCCTGTGCACTATATCGTTAGCGAATGTCTCTCGTGCAGCAATGGTAGCGGCGCTGAGGGGTTGCCGCGTTTGAATTTTGTATGGATAGAGGTGTAAACTCTGGCGCATGAGACGATACGTGGACGTTGGCGTCATTTGGACCGCAGCTGCAACACGGCGAACGGAAACCCGAGGCCGTTGTTGGATCACCTGCTGCACTAGCTGCGCGTTGCCCTCTGTGGTTGCCGTACGCGGTCGCCCTACCTTTCCAGCACGTTCATCCGTCACGTTCCCAGTCCGTTGAAATTTTTCAAACAGATCCTTTATTGTATCGCTTTTCGGTCCTTTGGTTACACTACACCTCCGTTGAAAACTTCGTCTTGTTGCGACAACACTGTGTTCTAGATGGTGGAATTCCAACACCAGAAAAATCCTCTGTTCTAAGGAATAAACCATGTTGTCTACAGCACACTTGCACGTTGTGAACAGCACACGCTTACAGCAGAAAGACGACCTACAGAATGGCACACCCACAGACTGCGTTGTCTTCTATATCTTTCACATCACCTGCAGCGCCATCTGTTGTTGAAAATTGTAACTACTGTAATTTCGAAAGTTTGTCCGCCTGAAAATGTACTGTTGTCCCAAGCATATTGCAACAAACGGTGTATTTCTATCGCTGCTCGTTTAGTTTTTATTGCCGTTTCAAATATACCGATCATTTTTGAAACACCCTGTATGTAAACAGGCAGAATACGGTGCCGCTGTCGGCAACGCCTAAATAAGACAACAAGTGTCTGGCGCAGTTGTTAGACCGGTTACTGCTGCTACAATGGCATGTTATGAAAATTTAAGTGAGTTTGAACGTGGTGCTATAGTCGGTGCACGAGTGATGGGACACAACATCACCGACATAGCGATGAAGTGACCCTGCATGTCAGCAGAGGACTGTTCAAGCTGGTGGAGGAGCTGTAATGGTGAGAGCATGTAGAATTGGAGTGACATGCGCCCCCAGATACGTCTAGATACGACACTGACAGATGACATCTTGTCTGATCGCCTTCATCTATTCATGTCCATTGTGCATTCCGATGGACTTGGGCAATTCCAGCAGGACAATGCGACACCCCACACGTCCTTAATTGTTATAGAGTGTCTCCAAGGAACCCTCTTCTGAGTTTAACGCTTCCCCTGGTCACCAAAATCCCCAGACATGAACACTGTTGATCAAATCTGGGATGCCTTGCTGCTCATTATAAATAGGCCTGCTCTCATTCAGTGATATACGGACCCCTTAAATTGCCACTGGAAGCTAAGGAAGTTGAGAATAAACTTGGCTGGTTGCCAAATATAGCACGGAATAATGGCTATCACAGCAGGAACGCTGATGAAATTTACAATTTGACGAAGTCTACACAGAATCGATTCACATAAAACGAGGCACTGCATTAAAAAACAAAAATGGTTTAATTTTCCTTTCAATTCAGTGTCTAGGTCTCGTGCAAACTAAGTACCCTTACTAAAAAATAGAATGCGGAAATCGCATATAAATCTCAATCGCCACTTTTACACCTTGCACTTTTACGCGTTTTACATCATGACATTAACACTACACAAGACGTATACCAAAACAGTGGCACAGACAAAATTCACTGCTCTGACTATAAGGCGAGTTACATCAGACAAACCGGCAGAAAGTTCAAAATGTTATTTAAGGAACACACGGAATTAAAAAGAAAAACATAGATATCAAATCCATACTCACAGCCCATCTTACACAAGTTAATCACAAGGTACACACTATTGCAAACAAACTTGTAATCTTTCATACAACGCCGAAGAATTACTTTATGGACATTTATGAAGAAAGGAAAATTTACGCCCACATATAAAATTCCAAGGAGAAGACGCTGAATGAGCAATGCACATGAATGAGAGCAAATTTCGGGGATATCTACCCCCTGTTTACTGACAACTTCCTTTGAAGTTTTTCTGCAAGCTCGCAGCTGCAGCTAGTTGTTTGTAAACAGACATCTGTAAGCAGTCAACGATGCGTCCAAGCTATGCGAGAGTCTTCGATGGTTCCTGATGGTTCTAATATTACTCGTTAGAGGTCGTATCTTTCCGCTAGACTTGGACACCTCGTCCATTGGAACTATTTCGCACTTTTTATAATTCCAAATAATTTTCAACTTTTGTTTTTGAAAACTTGCATTTTTAATTGTGAAAGGCGTCGGAATGTAACTCTCTTAAGCTAAAGTATGTTAACATATTTTCGGATTGCACGTCTTTATAATTACGACAATCCAAATTTATCATTACGTCTTACGGCGCAAAAGTTTTTAAATCTACTTGGCTTTGTTGTTTATCGTTAGCATTTTATCTGTAAAAACATTCAATCTCATTTTAAACCCCTCAAATAACCCTATTTAAGTTAGACAATGTTAACAGTATTGAAGTATCATATTATATGGTTATTATAGTTACGACATGCCCATTTTCTCATGACATCACTGGGTGCGAAACTTCTTTATATTCAAATAACTTATATTTTATATTACTTCTGCGCTTGTTGTGTACATACATAAGCACTGTCCCACATCTCTTGGTCTAGAAAACAAAAATATAAGTTGGTAGAGCACTTGCCCGCGAAAGGCAAAAGTCCCGAGTTCGAGTCTCGGTCGGGCACACAGTTTTAATCTGCCAGGAAGTTTCATATCAGCGCACACTCCGCTGCAGAGTGAAAATCTCATTCTGGAAACATCCCCCAGGCTGTGGCTAAGCCATGTCTCCGCAATATCCTTTCTTTCAGGAGTGCTAGTTCTGCAAGGTTCGCAGAAGAGCTTCTGTAATGTTTGGAAGGTAGGAGACGAGATACTGGCAGAAGTAAAGCTGTGAGGACCGGTCGTGAGTCGTGCTTCGGTAGCTCAGTTGGTAGAGCACTTGCCCGCGAAAGGCAAAGGTCCCGAGTTCGAGTCTCGGTCGGGCACACAGTTTTAATCTGCCAGGAAGTTTCAAACTGAAGATAATAAAACAGAAACTGTACAGAAAATATCAAATCTAATGCTCATTACTAGTGATATGCGTCAAATATGTTATAACGAGGCCTTTACTTACATTAAGGACAAAGCAGCTACGATATAAATACTGGGCACTACACTAGTAAACATTTCAACATAAACATCAAATGTGCTCTAACTTGTAAAACAAGTTATACACACGGACTTTAATATACATGGTATGATACAATTAACAGCGGAAATGACGCGGGTGAAAGTATACGATAATATAAGTAAAACCATTTCAGTAAACATGGAACCGCAAATCTGCCATTTGCGAGATAATTGCGATTGTGTGGTTGCGAGCGGCCACTAACTTCATTCGCTGTAAACTTCATTGCGCGTCACCAGTAGTGCAGAAGAAGCGATCTGCGTACTAGGGTCGTTCACTGAACTCAACATGGCTGAGAGGTGGATTTTTACATGTATAAGACAGATAGGGCTCTCAGTTCTGTAGAAATGCGTCAAATGGTTCAAATGGCTCTGAGCACTATGGGACTCAACTGCTGAGGTCATTAGTCCCCTAGAACTTAGAACTAGTTAAACCTAACTAACCTAAGGACATCACAAACATCCATGCCCGAGGCAGGATTCGAACCTGCGACCGTAGCGGTCTTGCGGTTCCAGACTGCAGCGCCTTTAACCGCACGGCCACTTCGGCCGACAAATGCGTCATTTGCATGAGCAGTATCAGCTGTAATTACAATGACTCCTGGCAGTGAAGACTACATGGTAGCCCTTAGGCCAATGCATCAGAAGCTAAACTTATTGCGCAAATAATCTGATGGGAGATACCGTGAAAGTTGTACATAAACAAAGATGTATCAGCGTCTGTGGCAACAGGGGAGCGTTGCAATGAGGAAGGCCAAGGCAGATTACATCCACAGTTGGGGATACAATTTTAGAAACAGTACAGCTCCTTCTAGTAACTTAGAGAGCAGACTGTTTGCACAAGTATGTATACAGGGCCTCACCAATGTACGAAGAATTTTACACTATAATTCACTACACCCGTTACATCCCCTATTAATGCAAAGTCTCAGTAAAAGGGACGTTACTCCTTGAGTGATATTTAATCAGTGGATCCACTAACAGAACCGAGCGAGGTGGCGCAGTGGTTAGACACTGGACTCGCATTCGGGAGGACGACGGTTCAATCCCGCGTCCGGCCATCCTGATTTAGGTTTTCCGTGATTTCCCTAAATCGCTCCAGGCAAATGCCGGGATGGTTCCTCTGAAAGGGCACGGCCGACTTCCTTCCCTAATCCGATGAGACCGATGACCACGCTGTCTGGTCTCCTTCCCCAAAACCAACCAAACCCAACCAACCCAACCACTAACAGATTAAATACAATCGTGGGTTTACAAGTAACATTTAATTTGCAAGTCGCTTTTCATACGCTATTATATTCCCAAGTTTTGTTACTCACCTTCCTGTTGTGGCGTAAACGAACATGCTGGGCGCGATTCATCAGATTACCAACGTTTCTCATTGAATGTGTTGTTACGGGTACCAGATCCACATATTCTTCCAAGAAAAAAACAGTACCTCTGTTATGACGACACGAAACTACTACCTTCCAGCCATAATAATGGGCTTTCTGACTGCTCTTGAAGAGGGCTCATAAGAACTACATCATGTGAAATGTTAGTTCACTTTATTACAGGAATAAGTGGAAATATTTACTTAACTAGATACACTCATTTGCTATTAAAGCACCATTTGATATACTAATTAGCAAACTGTTTTCTTGCAGTACTATTTCAGCGTTACGAAATTAAATTTCCATCTGAGACTTGAAAAACACTTTAATCAGTCGCAGGTTCGCATCCTGACTCGGGCATGTATGTGTGTGATGTCCTTAGGTTGGTTAGAGTTAAGTAGTTCTAAGTCTAGGGGACTGATGACCTCAGATGTTAAGTCCCATAGTGCTCAGAGCCATTTGAACCTCCGTGTGATGTCACTGCTGTGCTGAGAGACAGAGCATTTCTTCTTCAGCCTCTCCCATTCATCGTTACGGATTGCAGCGAGACATCGATAAAGTCTGTGGTATCGATGTGGGATGTCCGCTCTCGAGTAGGATCTCCCGGGTTTGCTTGAGACTGTCCCCATTGCGCAGCCCTGGGATATGTGGCACATGCAGGATGGATACCTCCATGACACCTAATGTGTCAATATGATCCAAGACGTATGGGACAGGTAGGGCTTATATCTTTGCCCCCAAGATACCCAGTCTTCTGGATTTGTTCTGAAACCACCTTAATAATGAAATGTACGGTCCTTCTGCTGATACACATGAAAAACTGCAACAGCCAATTGTAATGTGTTAGTAAGCCTTACGAGTACATTCAAGGGTGTCTGAAATCATTCCTAACTCACTGCAGAAACGACTGTAAAATTGCACCCAAATGTGAGCACGTGCTGAAGTTATGTTGTGGTTTTTGTTAAGGTAAACAAAGGGTGAAAATTGAGCGCCTCCAGGTTGGGACTGAGTCGAAAATTTAATACACCGACTATATTTATACTAAGTAGGGCAATACACTGCGGCAACAAAAGTTATGGGATACATCTTAATACTTTGTCGGACCTCCCGTTTGTTCGGCGTAGTGCAGCAACTCGACGTGGCATGAACTCGAAAAGTCGTTGGAAGTTTCTTGCAAAAATATTGAGACATGCTGCTTCTATAGCCATCCATAAGCGAAAGTGTTGCCAGTGCAGGATTTTGTGCCCAAATTGACCTCTCGATTACGTTCCATAAATGTTCGATGGTTTACCAAATTATTCGGTCGAATTGTCCAGAATGTTCTTCAAACTAATCGTGAACAACTGTGACATGGCGCATTGTCGTCCATAAAAGTTCCACCACCGGTTCCACCACCGCTGTCTGGGAACGTGAAGTCCATCAGTGGTTGCAGATGGACTCCAGTAGTAGAACATAACCATTTCCAGTCAATGATCGGTTAAGTCGGACCAGAGAACTAAGTCCATTCCATGCAAACCCAGCCCATACCATTATGGGACCACTACGAGCTTGCGCAGCTCCTTGTTGACATCTGTCTCCATGACTTCGTAGTATCTGCGCCACACTCGAACCATACCATCAGCACTTACCAACTGAAATCTGGACTCATCTAACCAGGCTAAGGTTTTCCAATTGTCCAGGGTCCAACCGATAAGGTCTCGAGCCCAAGGAAACCAAGCGAGGTGACGTGTGGTTAGTATACTGGACTCGCATTCGGGAGGACGACAATTCAAACCCGCTTTCGGCAATCCAGAATTAGGTTTTCTGTTGTTGTTGTTGTTGTTGCGGTCTTCAGTCCTGAGACTGGTTTGATGCAGCTCTCCATGCTACTCTACCCTTTGCAAGCTTCTTCATCTCCCAGTACCTACTGCAACCTACATCCTTCTGAATCTGCTTAGTGTATTCATCTTTGGTCTCCATCTACGATTTTTACCCTCCACGCTGCCCTCCAATTCTAAATTGGTGATCCCTTGATGCCTCAGAACATGTCCTACCAACCGATCCCCTTTTCTAGTCAAGTTGTGCCACAAACTCCTCTTCTCCCCAATTCTGTTCAATACGTCCTCATTAGTTATGTGATCTACCCATCTAATCTTCAGCATTCTTCTGTACCACCACATTTCGAAAGCTTCTATTCTCTTCTTGTCCAAACTATTTACCGTCCATGTTTCACTTCCATACATGGCTACACTCCATACAAATACTTTCAGAAATGACTTCCTGACACTTAAATTTATACTCGATGTTAACAAATTTCCTCTTCTTCAGAAACGCTTTCCTTGCCATTGCCAGTCTACATTTTATATTCTCTCTCCGTCGACCATCATCGGTTATTTTGCTCCCCTAATAGCAAAACTCCTTTACTACTTTCAGTGTTTCATTTCCTAATCTAATACCCTCAACATTACCCGACTTAATTCGACCACATTCCATTATCCTCGTTTTGCTTTTGTTGATGTTCATCTTATATCCTCCCTTCAAGACACCATCCATTCCGTTCAACTGCTCTTCCAAGTCCTTTGCTGTCTCTGACAGAATTACAATGTCATCGGCGAACCTCAAAGTTTTTATTTCTTCTCCATGGATTTTAATACCTACTCCGAATTTTTCTTTTGTTTCCTTTACTGCTTGCTCAATATACAGATTGAATAACATCGGGGAGAGGCTACAACTCTGTCTTACTCCCTTCCCAACCGCTGCTTCCCTTTCATGTCCCTCGGCTCTTATAACTGCCATCTGGTTTCTGTACAAATTGTAAATAGCCTTTCGCTCCCTGTATTTTACCCCTGCCACCTTTAGAATTTGAAAGAGAGTATTCCAATCAGGTTTTCTGTAATTCCCTAAAACGCTCCAGGCAATGGACCAGAGGGCGCAGTCTATACCGTGTAAACACAGCTCACAACATTATGCAGCTACCACTAGCTCGCACATTGCCTTGTTGATAACTTGGGTCCATGCTTTCGTGATGTCTGCACTACACTAGAAGCCTATCATCAGTTCTTATCAACTTAAGTCGAGACTCATCTGAGCAGGCCACGTTTTTCACTCTTCTAGGGTCCAACCAATGTGGTCACGACCCCGAAAAAGGTGCCCGAGGCGACGTCGTGGTTTTAGCAAAGACACACGTGTTGGTCGTCTATTACCATAGCCCATTAACGCCGAATTTCGCCGCACTCATTTCTACTGTTATTTCACGGAGTATTGCGTATCTCTTAGCACTGACAATTCTACGCAAACGCCGCTGCTCTCGGTCGCTAAGTGAAGGGCGTCGGCCATTGCGTTGTCCGTGGTGAGACGCTGTGCCTGAAATTTGGTGTTCTTGGCACACTCTTGACACTGTGAATTTCGGAATATTGAGTTCCCTAACGATTTCCGAAATCGAATGTCCCATGCCTCTAGCGACGATTACCATACCGCGTTCAAAGTGTGTTAATTACGGTCGTGCGGCCGTTATCACGTCGGAAACCTTTTCACATAAAGCATCTGATTGTGAATGCAAATGACAACTCCGCTAATGCTCTGCTCTTTTTATACCTTGTGTATGCGATCCTACCGCCATCTGTATGTGTGCATATCGCTGTCCCGTGACTTAGGCCACCTCAGTGTGGCTCTGAGCACTATGGGACTCAACTGCTGTGGTCATAAGTCCCCTAGAACTTAGAACTACTTAAACCTAACTAACCTAAGGACAGCACACAACACCCAGCCATCACGAGGCAGAGAAAATCCCTGACCCCGCCGGGAATCGAACCCGGGAACCCGGGCGTGGGAAGCGAGAACGCTACCGCACGACCACGAGATGCGGGCACCTCAGTGTGTTTCACACTGAAATCAGTGGTGTCTGGTAATCTGATACTAGCAATTACTTCTCCAACGGCTTGTATTCGGACTCACTTCTACTGCTTTTATCATCATTTACTTTCACCCTGAGAGTTTTCGTTATTGATGACAAAACACTCGGCAAATGAAACAGACACAGTACAGAGGGTGTGTTTCAGCTAAGCTGGTTGCCTCAGATATTGTCGGAGACGTTTAAGACATAGCAATTATATTGATAGATTGATTTAGAAACTACATTTTTTCTTTTGCATCGCCAGGGAACGTAAATGTTAATATGCGACGTAAATATCAACATGATACATCTACCCGATCCTGAAAAATAAGGTTTTGAACAGTCGGACAGAGAGACAGACAACAAAGTGATTCTATAAGCGTTCCGTTTTTACCGACTGAGGTAGAGAATCCTAAAAATGAACTTACTTAATCGGCTAATGAATGTTTTCTAAAGGAAGGAAAAAGGAATAGTGTGTCCTAATAGTTTTCCTACTGCTCATTCACAAAAGAAAATATCCTTCCTAGCCGGACCGAATGGCCGAGCGGTTCTAGGCGCTACAGTCTGGAACCGCGCGACTGCTACGGTCGCAGGTTCGAATCCTGCCTCGGCCATGGATGTGTGTGACGTCCTTAGGTTAGTTAGGTTTAAGTAGGTCTTAGTTCTAGGGGACTGATGACCTCAGCAGTTAAGTCCCATAGTGCTCAGAGCCATTTGAACCATTTTTGTCGTTCCTAATCAACAATGTACGTGCATTATAAAATTAAAATACGCTTGCAAGTCTAAAGAACAAGAGAATCATGACAAGGGGTGAACGGAAACTCGACATGAGTTTCCTTTAACTGCCAGATCTGAGCTGTACTTTACCGTGTCGAGCGTGTGTGCTGCATCGTTGTGACTGAGTCTCTGGTGTGACAAGGCTCGTGTGCTGTATGAGTGGTTCCTTTGTACAGACACGTCCGGTGACTTATGGCGAAAATGTGACTAATCCTGCCCCATGCTGAAATTAGTACCGAAAAGCCCTGTTCAAATTTACGTTCATGAGGAGGACAGAGCGTGTCCATACCAACGCAAAACCTATCTTTAAACTTTCAAACAACCAAACCGAAATGTCATGAAATGCTTTGTCGATACAGATAAAGTCAGAAGGACTAAATTCAGTTCATCATTTATTTGCTCCTGAGTTAGGCTCATATCGAACCTGCACTTACAGTGAAGCTCTCCCAGTAGGAGCGAAGAATGCTAACTCCTCTACACTTCCAGAGATCTGAGCCAAAGGTCAGTTAAATCCCTCAGCTAACGACAGATCTTAGTCTGACAAAAAAGAAGGCTGAACAGAAATCTGTCTATAGAGCTGAATGCTAAGTCAGAAGGTCATTTCGCAGTTGCATGGTACTGCAGATGTCATCACCGAGACATTCAGTACAACGCTTCCCCATGTTTTTTCCTTTTTTTTATAACTTTAACCAAACCATAACATTTCCCCTGCTACTGATCTAAATGTCGAGTTGGCAAAAAACATTTGCTGTATTTTATAAGGTCGCAATCTCCGTGATTTGCTCAATCCGCCAATTTAATCTGCTGCACTATATTCTCACGTTAATGACGCTGGCCTTCCATGTTCCCAGCACCATAATTCTTAATTCCTCGTCTCTGAGCAAGATAGTATTTAATTTCCAGTACCCTTTTCCACACAAAGTTGTTTGCTTCTGTAAACTTATTCTGGTAATATAAGAACGATGACTGGAAAATTTACAGGGCAGATTTTGGACTTAGTGACGTTCGTACCAGGTTTTGTGAGATGACAATCCGGACTCTGTTGCTTCCGGAATGAGTAGTGACGTAGTTGTAAATTAATGAGCCTGCGTTTGTTGCCTCCCGTGTGTTAATCATATTTAAATTTCTAACCGAGTATTCGAGTTCCTCACATCTGTTGAAATGTGACTTTTGGTCTTTTTTGCCAATAACAGATTGAAAATCACAAGCAAATGCATCTCTGTTCCATGTCGTTGGTAAAACAGACGTAATGTCCTGTTTGATAAACTCGGCCAACGTTTCTCTACGATTGCTTCCAGATGGAGTGTATGCATTTACAAAGCTTGTATCTTCTGCTTGTGCTGATATTTCTCTGCCGCTTAAAGCCACTCAGTTTGTCACTAGAAAGCCGTCTTCCCTCAATATCGCCGTACCTGGACTTTCACATCTTTTGGGAATTACGTTGTTTCCAGCAATTTCATCATATTGTTAGTCTCGGCTTCCTGCTTCAATTTTAGCCGATTATGGGAACTGTTGGTGACAGGTCAGCTCGAACTTTGAATTTGATAATTATGATGGGTCAAAAAGGTCTTTTGTGGTTGTGAATTAATTTTTTCAGTTTGGTATCTACACGTATTTTTCCTGGTCTGGTTTTTATTTTGGAGTGAAATTAAGCTTCGCCGCTTTTTTCCTGTACTTGCGCTTGGTTCTGCTTGATCCTACAATCCCCAGTTTCTGTACTTTTTTCACTCCATGACGATTCTCATTAGACAATTGAAGTTCGTCGTGGCAGATTTCTTCTCAGTCAGACATTTGTATATCTATAACCTCGCTTTCCTCTAGGTCGCTAATGGAAGTTCTCATCGTTTCGACCCTGTCCATTACTACTCATGGACATTTTCGTCTTAGTCTTCTCACATGAAACTTGACTAAACGTTTCTGTACCTGCAGTCGCAGCTATGTTCATCTGTGATTGCACTATTATTTCTGATGGTGAAACCGCAGGTTCGTCCTTTGGAGATGTCATCGGTTTACAGAATGAAATTTTCACTCCGCAGCGAAGTGTGCGCTGATATGAAACTTCCTGGAAGACTGTGTGCCGGACCGAAACACGAACTCGGAACCTTTGCCTTTCGCATGCAAGTGCTCTACCAACTGAGCTATCCAACCACGACTCACGACCCGCCATCACAGCTTCAGTTCTGCCAGTACCTAGTCTCCGACCTTCCAAACTTCACAGAGGCTCTCTTGCGAACCGCGCAGAACTAGCACTCCTGGAAGAAAGTATTTTGTGTCAAGGTTTGGCTACGGAGCACCGCCCATCGCCTCGCAATGAACTACCATCAACGGTGACGTTTCTGAGTTGGTTGTTGTAAACTATCCGTCCGCGAATACGTAGTCCCTTTGAAGGTCGAATGATTTGCCATTTGTTGCCTCTATATCGCTAGTTGCAGTTGTGCTTACACCTTCAGTTATATTACTGGTATGGGCGTGACTGTCACGTAATGGATGAGTCCTCCCGGTTCCTGAATCGATCTGACATTCCACGTACGCCGTAGACACTACTGTATTGAAACTTATTGTATACAGCCTCCGGATTATTAACAACAACTGAATTACTTTCAACTGATGTAGCTCTGCTTGCTACCGATTCACTACTGATGCCTGCTACGATATCAGAAAATAAAGGTTTACCTTTATTCAAGTTGAGTTCCAGACCGAATTTTCGTCTGTGACAGTCTTGTTTATTATGATCTGTTTCATTACATATGAAGCATACTGGTAACTGTGCCATGTATGTAATGTATGCTTCATAGCCCTCAATACTCATTACAGATAGTATTGGTTTTTAACTTCCATTTTCGTATTCCGTATTCCATTTGGAACGGGAACCGCATAGAAAGCCGAGATCTGGTTCCGAATTGCAAGAACGTTTCCATAGGTTGCAATTTGAGTTTTATTACTTCGTTTGGAACCACCATGGGCGTGTTAAAGATGCGCACATTTGCCGGCAGGAGTGGCCGAGCGGTTCTAGGCGCTTCAGTTTGGAACTGCGCGACCGCTACGGTCGCTGGTTCGAATCCTGCTTCGGGCATGGATGTGGATGATGTCCTTAGGTTAGTTAGGTTTAAGTAGTTCTAAGTTCTAGAGGACTGATGACCTCAGATATTAAGTCCCATAGTGCTCAGAACCATTTGAACCATTTCGCGCACATTTGTCAAAATACCTTCAACTAGACTAAAGGTAAAGTTAGCGACAGAGGTGTTGCTAATGTTAAGCCGATCAGTATAATCGTCAGTACACTCGCGGATTACGTGTTCATACACTAAGTTAAACCAAATTTTGAATAACAGAGCTACTCGTTGATATTAGGTTGCACACTGTCTACTTGATCTCTTGTTAGTTTTATGTTGTTGGTTTCCCATGTCTGGATTTCGAGAATTGTTAGCCGCTCGTTGTCTGTGACGAATTTAAGTTCGACAATATTGTTCGACAATATTCTTCCGAGTGGTAGGTTTCCATGGTCGTTTATAATTTCTCACACACTTAGGAAAGTATAAAGGCTACCAGTTTTGCGTAACGCTGCTATGGGAAGACGCTATGGCAGAAGGCACCAATAGCACGTAAACTTTACTTTATTTATTTATTTATTTTGGATTTGGGCAGCAATGACCGTACAGTCAACAGTAGTTACAAAAGTATCGTATTAAAATAATATCAATTTCCGTAGTAGATGTACAAACGTTACGTTCTTAACATAAAATAAAAACACAAAGACGAACACGATACAGCCAGCAGTTCTACAACATTTCCAAATTAGCATTATGGGAATTTTCACAATAGAACAATTATAATAGTGTGAAGTACAAAGATAAGTTCTTTATACAAATTAAATAACAAAAAATTACGAACTGGGCTTTTTACAGAGGAGAATGACATCCACAGAAACTTATAATTGAAAGCTGGACAACGGGTCGATTACAAAGGTGAGTTTTAAAGGAAAGTAAAAACCGAAACAGAAGTCCCAGTTTCCGAACCGGAAAGGTTCCATGGGAGGACAAGACCCACGTAACTTGTAGATCCAAGCGGAAACCATAGTCCTTTAAATTGTTCGCGAGCAATTTATATCTATCTTACAGGTCAAGAAAATGGAAGGGGTAGCTCTTCACAACCAATTATTTGTACAAGAGCGTTTGTGAAATCGAATAGTCGGTACATACCAATATGACGTGGTTCAGTTACGCCACCGCCATCGCCGTTGTGTTCTAATCACAGTGTCCAGAAGCGGTTTAATACAAATGTCTCAGCCTCATGCGGATAAGAGAAGTCACATGACGTCTACTAATCTTCACCGAGGTGAGCCATGATCTCGCGATACGTTCCGTTGATGTAACACGTGACGTAAACAGGGTGCGGCGCACACAAGTAAACCACGTGACCGACAGCTACGATCGCCTGAGCGCAACAGGCCCCCCAGACCATCAGACTCGAAATCTCGCCACCCTGTTGTCACACTTAAATGTGCCACAACACCTGTTGGTTTGTGTTCTGTAGAACTTCTGTCTGTTCTTTTTTCACTTAATCAATTAGTTCTCGTATGAGTATGTGATCAACTGGCACAACATTACTTTGCAGCGTTAGTTCCCCTTCCAAAACCATCTATCAGTTTTTCACTTTACTATTTTCGTTTTTTTCTCTCTTCTGCACCCCATTGGTTTACAGTCTTTGGATCAGACCTAACTTCAGCCCTTTCTCTCTTCGAATTCCTCCCGAGGTACACTAACTCATTGCACTGCCAGTGTTCATTTTGTTCTCTAAGTCAATGCTCTGTGCTCATATTTTCTTTTCTGTCCTTTTCCATAAGTGATTCTCTATGCCGGCAAATTCTGCATTCCGAGTTGGAAAATTTGCATCATTAGAGTCTGATAAGCTCATAGATCGAACACAGGCTCAGCAAACGATTACGTTTAAGTCAGCCGTTGTACTTATCAGTTAAATTTCTGTTCATTTAGGAGTAATTTTCATCCCCGTCTGAGTCCTGTTGTGAGGACGAGGCTCCATCGTGTATTATGTGCTTGAAAACATTTTAATAAATTAACTTGTTTACAGGATGCTCCAGAAGTCGACCGACAAAATTTCGGAGGTTATTCAGGAGCATTTCGTTTAATTTCTTATTTCTACTCCCTATCTATGTACAAATGTCGACGGCATGAGCTGTACGTCTTGTTTGAAGGCAAATTTGCTCCATTCACTCACAGCTCTTACTGCTGATAATATTAATGCCCACTTTACCGTTTGCCCTCAAGTGTGCTTTCAGTAATCCTCCCTTGTGGAGGAGGAGATTAGTATTTAATTTCCCGTCGGCATCGAGGTCATTAGAGAGGGAGCACAAACTCGGATTGGGGAAGAATGTGAAAGGAAATTACCCGTGCTCTTTCAAAGGAACCATACCGTCAATTGCCTGAACCTATTTGTAGGAATCCATAGGAAACCTAGATTAGGATAGCCGGACGCGGGTTTGAATTGCAACCATTTCACAGCACTGCTGCTTGTGGCTGAAGGTCGTTGCGTTTCTCTGTGTACATTTTGATGATCACATAAATATTACTGGCTTTTCGTTTCTGTATTTTCACAGAAACCACGGTGTCTGGACTCACAAATTGAATAAATAATAATCACATTAAATTTAAAACCTTCTGGGTTGTTAGGCGGCGTCATATTTCTTTCTAAAATAATCGACGTTTCGACGCTCTCCTGAGATCTTCTTCAGGATGTTTTGGTGTCCACTATTGCTACGTTCTAACAATAGTGAACACCGAAACATCCTGAAGAAGATCCCAGCAGAGGGGTCGAGACGTCGATTATTTTAGAAGGAAATATGACTTGGCCTAACAACCCAGAAGATTAACTTTAATAATCACATTACGGTATACCTCCGGACCGAAGACTACACCCTATTGTTCAACAAGGGATTACAGAGAAAACATGTATTCACGTACTAAGTTTATTTTGAGAACTTACAAACTATTACCTTGTTACAGATGACTGAAGGAGACAATAAAAGTACCGGTACACTAAAATCATTGGTGAAATTCAGATGTCATTTAATCCTCCTCAGTGGAATGGTCCACAGAATCTGCAGTGTCACTTCCACTGTCATCATTAGCTTCCATTTCTTCCCACACAAGATCGTCTTCACTCCCATACAACGCATTTGTTACACAGCGCTTCCTGAAGTCGTTCGCAACTGACGCACTCTGGATCCATTCCGCAATTAGAGATACTTAAGGCTTCGTCAGCTTCCCACTAGGGGTCAGGGCTTGACCACCTTGAAGTAATCAACAGCTGTACAGCTGTTTCACGTCGTCTTTAAATGGCTCAGTCACCATCTTATCTAACAAATGTAGTAGTGAAGGCTGATTCCTGGAATGACGAAAATATATGTGTTTAATTTCAAGATATCTGTCTTCACTACTGCTGCCAGATGTCCATTGGAGCCATCAGAGATCATCATTCCACGATTCTTTAGAAGAGTGACTAACCTCCTGCTCCAGTCTGTACGGAGCCAATCTGTAACAAACTCATTACTCATCCATCCTTTTCCGTTGCAACGAAATATGACACCCGGTGGAAACATATTGCTTAACATGTCACTAATGCTCGACCAATGTCTCCATATACGATGTTAGAAGACGCTGAGTAAGGGATGTTCGAAGTCGGTACGACACAATGGACCCATTGTGTCGTACCGTTCTTGTACATTAACCAGAGCTGAATTTAAATTGAACACCGTGTTCCTAAGGCAGTTCACGTCCTTTATTTCATATGACATCGTGGGAAACTGCAATTCCTTGTTTACGTTTCTCGTTCCGGAATGCCGCGGCATTCATTTCAGTATTTTCGAAACGTCCACTCTGTGGGCCACAGAAAGCTTTACTAGTCGACTTAGTATTTTTAGGCGTTCTTTGGCCTTTGGCCACCTCCAAACGTTGGCTTCTGTGACTCAATACTTCCTAGAAACCGCAAAATTCTTTGTTGCTTCTGCATGGCAGACAATCATAATTTTGAAATATGCGTCACAGTAACGACCACATCCTGATCAAAAAGTCGATACTGAACTTCGTTGTTCCACACCACGATCCATTACACATTTTACTACGCAGTTTAGAAGTGGGGTCTCTCAAATCAAACAACAACTGATAAAAGAATTTACTCCAACAAATACTTCCTGCTATCGTGCAACAACTGTCAAAGCGCATGTGTACGTTGAAGGTTGAGGTTTAAATGGTTCAAGTGGCTCTGAGCACTATGGGACTTAACATCTCAGATCATCAGTCCCCTAGAACTACTTAAACCTAACTAATCTAAGGACATCACACACATCCATGCCCAAGGCAGGATTCGAACCTGCGACCGTAGCGGTCGCGCGGATCCAGAGTGAAGCGCCTAGAACCGCTCGGCCACCAGCGGCCGGCGCGAAGGTTAAAGCGGTAGTCGTGGCAGAGAGTAGAGTTACAGCTTAATGGAAGCACAAGTTCTCTTCGGCAAAGAAAAGAAAAGCTCCACGTCACATCCCGTGAATGCAAGACGACCCCTCTACTTCTGTGAACGAACTTCCGGGAAATTCTCGTCTTAGATTCGGAAGCATACTGTATTACTCTGCATCAGAACACCTTGTACCAAGATACTCAGATATCTTTGAACCATCTGCAATATTATATCATTAAAGTTCGCTGTGCTGTGTATTTAAAGGTGCTCGTTACCAGTCAGTTTAATCCCAACATAAT
Organism: Schistocerca nitens; assembly: GCF_023898315.1. Taxonomy (NCBI): domain Eukaryota; kingdom Metazoa; phylum Arthropoda; class Insecta; order Orthoptera; family Acrididae; genus Schistocerca; species Schistocerca nitens. Next base: position 473,553,704 of record NC_064621.1, on the reverse strand, counting down.
CTCCTCCTTTTAATGAAAGTTTCTAGGAAAGCAAAGTGTATAGTGTTTCTCCTAAAAGCAGTGTTTAGTACATCATTCGTGTTTTACACGTACAACAGAATTCTCTGTAAGTCCTTCTCTTTGAGTCTGAAACCTGAGCGGACTACTTTTAGCACCGCCATGACAGCCTGCTGCAGTGAATCATCCGGCTTTAGCCAAACTGTTAACACGTTAAACCAGACTGAGGAGCTGGGGCATTCGTCGGCTTTACTCGGCGCATACCTAGCGGAGCCGCTACACAAGGCGCGTTGTTTATTTGCCGGCCGGCCTGAGGTGGTCGATACGCCACAGAGAGGCGCTCGCTGTCCGCCTGCGCCGCCTAGACGCGGTAGCGGCTTCGCTCTCCTCCCCACTGCTAAATGTCAGCTGGGCCCACTGCCCGGGCCCTCAATAAAACACGGCCAGGCCGACAATGGGCGGCCAGCACAAAGGCGACACGCCGGCCCGCTGCTGCATACATCGGCCGAGTCTGCCGCGCGCAGTCACTGCGCAGCCGCGCCGGGCCGGTAAGTCTGCGAGACAATGGCAAAGGTCACCGCGGAACTCCATCCTGCGTCTCGTGTGTCGTTAGCCCCTCCTAAATCGCCTCGCGGAACCGCACACTGCTCTCGTCGTAAATTCCTATTATACTCATCCCGTAAAAACATTGCAACACCAGGAAGGACTACACATAACAACACAAATATTGTGGTGCATACATTGTAGCAGGACAAATATATAATCATAACTATAGGTGAATTGGGTCTATACTGGAGCCGGCCGCGGTGGCCGTGCGGTTCTGGCGCTGCAGTCCGGAACCGCGGGGCTGCTACAGTCGCAGGTTCGAATCCTGCCTCGGGCATGGGTGTGTGTGATGTCCTTAGCTTAGTTAGGTTTAAGTAGTTCTAAGTTCTAGGGGACTTATGACCTAAGATGTTGAGGCCCATAGTGCTCAGAGCCAGTCTATACTGGAATCGGAATTTATCAGTCAGTGGAGCTATCTACGTATACGGGCATACTATACAAACCACCGTGAAGTGCATGACGGAAGGCATGTCGGATCGTACCAGTTATTATGGTTTCTTCCCGTTTCATTCACTTGAAGACTCGTCATTTAGAGCCGGTTCTTGAAACTTTGTTAGCAGACTTTCTCCGGATAGTTTCCGTCAATATTCAAGAGTCTGCCAGTACAGTTTCTTCAGCATTTCTGTTAACACTTTCTCACACGTCAAACAAATCTGTGACCATTCGTGCTGCCCCCTCTCTGTATACGTTCAGTATCCCCCGTTAGCCCTATGTGGTACAGATCCCACACACGTCAGCAGTAGCCGCGGGATTAGCCGAGCGGTCTGGGGCGCTGCAGTAATGGTCTGTGTGACTGGTCCTGGCGGAGGTTCGAGTACTCCCTCGGGCGTGGGTGTGTGTGTGTGTTTGTCCTTAGGATAATTTAGGTTAAGCAGTGTGTAAGCTTAGGGACTGATAATCTTAGCAGTTGAGTCCCAAAAGATTTCACACACATTTGAACATTTGAACTTAAGCAGTACTCGAAAGTGGGTAACGTGAATGATTTGTAGACTGATTACACTTCCCGAGTAGTCTACCAATTAACCAAAGTCTACCACGTGCTTTACCAATGACTGAGCCAATGTGATCATTGCATTTAACATACCTACAAAGTCTTACACTCAGGTATTTGTATGAGTTGACCGATTCCAACTGTGACTAATTGTTATTATAGTCATCGGGTACTACGTTTTTTTTTTTTTTTTTCGTTTTGTGAAGTGCACATTTTTACATTTCTGATCATTTAAAGCAAGTAGCCAATCTTTGCACCACTTTGAAATGAAAATTATAATGAATATTTATGCAGCCTCTTTTGGACAGCACTTCATTACACATATCTGCAGTCTGCGGTTACTATTAACATTTTCTGCAATGTTTTAATACACAACATGAACAGCAAGGGTACCAAAACTCATCCCTGGGGCACAGAAGTTATTTAACCATCTGATGATGATGATTCCATTCATCTTCAGTGGTATGACCAACAGTTCTGACAAGGCTGGGTAATGAGTTGAATTTTGATTGGATGATAGATGCTTCAACGCTATGTGCTTCAACGCTACAGAGTGTCCGTAAAAATATTTCAATAATTAATAGAGGATATAGTATGCAGGAAAGGAGGAAAGATAGTTTAATCTTGACATATACCTCATATCCTTGGAGCTAGGTCTACTACCACTGATGTTAATGATCACCATGTCTCTGCATTACTCTTCACAACATGTGCTTGATGTGACTGCCACCCATTGCAATGCAGCTTTCCCCTCTACATTCATTCGTTGGAACATACCTGGTTGTTGCTAGACTGTGTCGCAGGCACTAGACACTTGTTCTCATAGTGTATCCATATCATTTATTGGAACAGTATACACCAAAGTCTTTACACATCCCCAAAAACAAAAATCGACAGGATTAAGATCCCTAAAGCCATAAATCCACAGGATTAAGGCAGGCAATGTATTGGCCCCTCATCAACCAAGCCATCGCTCCTGGAAGACTCGTGATATGTGTCGCCTTACGTGAAGTTGAAAGTGAGCTGGTTCCCCATCAGGAATCTATCACATCTGCAGTTGTTCAAGTAATGGCACATTTTCCAGCAAAACAGGTAACTAGTTCCGAAGGAAATCACGATAGCACCACCATTCAGTGTGTTGTCTAGAATGTACGAATCCAGTACCCCATGTACACCTGCCCAAAATTTCGTACTAAATGTGTGCTGATGTCTCACTTCAAGTACATACAGGGGTTGGCATCAACCCGTATATGCATATTATGGTATTTTATGACATCATCTCTTGCGAAGACCACTTAAACATTAAGCAACACCACCGCCAAGAATTGCATATTGTAAGTAGGCTATTTAGGTTTTTTTATTGGTAACGCCACCTTGTATGAAAATCACTGGCTGTGCTGTGTGCAGTCTGTGGCTGCTTTGCATTGTTGTAATACTCGCCATTGTAGTGTTAGGCAGCTGGCTGTGAACAGCGCGTAGCGTTGCACAGTTGGAGGTGAGCCGCCAGCAGTGGTGGATGTGGGGAGAGAGATGGCGGAGTTTTGGAATTTGTCATGAACTGCTATATATATATATATATATATATATATATATATATATATATATATATATATATATATATATATATATACGTATATATATGTGTGTATATATATATATATATGATATCAAGGTAAATACATTGTTTGTTCTCTATTAATATCTTTCATTTGCTAACTATCCCTATCAGTAGTTAGTGCCTTCCATAGTTTGAATATTTTATTTAGCTGGCAGTAGTGGCGCTTGCTCTATTGCAGTAGTGGGAGTAACCAAGATTTTTGTGAGGTAAGTGATTTGTGAAAAGTACAGGTTAATGTTAGTCAAGGCCATTCTCTTGTAGAGATTATTGAAAGTCAGATTGCGTTGCGCTAAAAATATTGTGTGTCAGTTTAAGCACAGTTATGTATAATTGTTCAAAAAAAAAAAAGGGGACGTTTCATATGGCGACCCTGCCGGGATACCTCACTGGAATCTTCTGATTTTTTTTCTTGTAGTTTGTGTAATTAGTGTAGATTTTGTTTATTTCTAGCGCATAATTGTAGAGAGAATCTCCTTTGTAGTTGCAGTCTTTCATTGTTGTACAGCAAAACAGGTGTGGCACGCATGTAGATTTGCACCAAGTATTTCGCAGCTGCAATTAACTAGATATTATTTTCAGTGCCATGTTAATGTGTTCCCCTATTTTTGCTCTTCAAATTGTGTTTTTCTGTGTTGTCGTGTGAAATATTGTGACAATAATGGCGTGTGAAAAACGTAACACTAGGCTCCAAAGTAAATTGAGAAATGACAGCGAAGACGAAAGCAGTGTGTTAGCGCCACCGTGTAAAGAATTAACTGATGTTCAAAGTAATAATTTGGTAATCGTGCATAGGGAAATGGAGCGGGCGGCAAACAATGGCGTAGACAGTGAAACAATTAGTGAGCAGGGAAGCATTATCGATCGGTCGGTCGGCAACAGCTCGCCTCAGGAATCCGAAATGATAGGACATAATTTTGCAAATACTGTAGATTCAGGTTTTGCGTCCTCACCGTTTTCTCAAATGAGTCAAGACACATTTTCCGCTTGTCAAAATGTGAATGTTGCCGGTGCAAATTCACTGCCGAAAAGCGTAGAGAAACAGATTCCAGACACTAACACATTATTATTGCAATTAATGCAGCAAATGAAACAAAATCAGAGACAAACACAGCAACAGTTAGACACAATGGAACAACACCAGAGACAAACACAGCAAAAGCTTCAACTGTTAGACACAATGGAACAAAATCTTCAAAAGTTAGACACAGTGGAACAAAATCTTAAAAAGTTAGACACGACGCTTGAACAAACACGTGAAGATTTAACTAGTGAGTTACATAACATCGAATCGAAATGTCAAAAAGTCTGTAATGATGTAAAAACACAAATTTGTGAGCATTTTCAACCTATTTTTTCGCGGCATGAAAATCCATTACAGAATCACGAAGCAGCCATAAAAGAACTGCAAACCATTGTTCATGAAAATCATGAGACCTTGTGGGCTAAAATTGACTCAGTTGCATCTACCGATTCGGTTACGCAACTTGCAAAAACTCAGGAAAACTTGAAGGACACAGTAGATTCGATTTCAACACAAATGGACACTCTGAAACTTGGTTCAGAAAAACACACTGAGGAAATGTGTTCACTATCGAAGAAAGTAGCCGAACTTTCGGATCAGTTCACTATCTACGAAGGTAGATGATAATCTGAACGACACAAAACCGCTAGTCTTTAATGACACAGAAGAGAGCAAACAAATTAGGAAACTGAAACAAAATCTGAATCAAATTAATACGCAACACCAAAGAGAAATCCGGGAAGTACAAGATCAGCTGACACAGGTAATACAATAATTACGTATTTCAGAGGACACTCGCGCCCCAATACGGGAAGAGAGACTTAGAAATACGGAAAAGCCGCAAAATAATAACACAGGGCATTTCGGAAGATATGAAAGAAACTGGTAATGTGCACCGAATTTTGAGATGGAACCGCCGACACGACGTAACAATGACCGATATGCGACTCGCCGACACGATGATTTTGACTATAAGCTGTTCATTACTACACGTAAATTCAAAACATTTAAGAATTCTGCCAACGACATTCATCCACAAGCGTGGCTTCATCAATTCTCTCATTGTTTTCCTCCCAACTGGTCATTAGAGCACAGATTAGAATTTATGTGTGGCTATTTAGAGAATGAACCAGCTGTAAGAATGCGATCGGTCATTCACGATTGCCACAGTGAAGGAGAATTTTACCATGCCTTCCTCTCAGCATATTGGTCTCAAGCCACACAACACCGAGTAAAACATAGCATCATAATGATGAAACGTTTCGAACAATCTGAATTTTCCAGTCTTGTGAAATATTTTGAAGACATGTTGCATAAGAATCAGTATCTTTCAAACCCATACAGCCCCTCAGAACTCATCCGAATTTGCTTAATCAAATTACCTGAACATTTACGGCATATTATTTTAGCAGGACGTTGCAAAGACGACATTGAAGCTTTTCAGGGACTGTTACAAGAACTGGAAATTGACACTGACAATCACGGAACGCGAGAACAGGAGCACAACAATTACAGGTCACATCTGTCACAATTCCGCGATGACAGAAATAATACACGACAAGGCTATTCTTACAACGTAAATCATGACCAAAACAGACACCACCCATATGACAACCACTGGCAGAGTAATAGTTACAGAGAAAGATCGCATTTTCGTAGTAATGAATGTGACAGAGACAACCACAGAAACAGACAATATGGTAACCAGAACTATTATTATCAAGGGAGACAGAATAACTTCAGACGCAACAGTTCAGCGCGCAGTTACGATTCAGGAAGAAATTCTCCACCACATGACCGACAAGAAAGAAATTATGAAATCTACCGACATGACGACAGACGAGATATTCGTAACGACAGACCTGAATTGCATCAGAACTGGCGGGATTCAAACAGGGCAGGGCCTTCTCGTTAGAGTGCATTTGTAGAAGTTAGGTCTCCTAATCCCAATAACGGCGCGCGCCAACAAAGAGACAGACAATGACTCGCACAGCAGGCAGCCGCGTGCGCCCGCTGGCTCCGAAAAAAATAACATAAGACGCTAGCCTTGAGAAAAATTTTAGCATTCTTTACCGACGTATACCGCATGATAATTGCATTCAAGTTCAAACTCTGAGTACTAGGAAGAGTAGAGGTTTACACCACATTTCACATGTAAAACCGTTTATTGAAAGATAATCTGCTTTTTAACTTTGTCTTTGCCATAAAACTTTTCACTTCACATTTCTAGTAGGCTTTGTCAGACTTAGAATCTGTTACCAAGCAACAATGTTTGAAGTTAAATATCCAATCAAGAACCAAGAGATCTTATTTAAGAAGAAATTACGAATGCATTGTTATAGTGAACATACGACACAGTGTTATCGTGTGTGTACATTCTTGCTTGTTTGTTGCACGATTACGTAACGACTATAAGGCTCACATACTTAGAACATTTACCAGTACTGCTAATGAGATTTTAATGCAACATTTTGGTTCACTTGAAAATACATTCTGGATTTAAAGTACTTTCTGTGAGATACCAGATGACACAGAGGTTATTTTATGTGACAGCTACACGATTTTATCACAACGCTACTAATGAGTGACGATTTACAATGTTGCTTTTGCGGTGTATCTGTTTTATATCTGCACAGTTTTTCTGAATTCTTATGGAAAGTAAAACATGTTTTAGTAGTAACTTTTGTGGTATAGCAACAATGAGACAGCCTTTTTCGTGCCACAACAATACGTTACTGTACAGTACTTTCTTCATCACAACAATAAGCGTAATAACTACGATATCTATACACAAAGCATTTCACTTTTGTTTATCATGAGGTAAGTACATTGACTTCTGCAGAACTTAGCTTTCGGAGGACGATAACTAAGACACTTCCACAGAGATTATGTTGTGACAAGACGCACAGTTTAGCGCTACAGTACACGCATTTGAGTGATTAATCTTATACTTATGACACTTATTTTTAAAGATTTTTTAATTACAAAGAAAGTTTTCCGTGATACATTTCATTCCATTGCTGTAATCTGTAACACCTGAGGGTATAATTACATTAATCCTCAGGGGGGTACACGCTTACTTTGTGTACCATGTGTGTGGCAACCACAAGGAACCCTAGCTAATATGGTATTTGCTTATACAACTTTACACATCGGTACCATATTTCTCTAACACACAAATTACACAGCTATCTGATCATGTAACTGAGAGATAAACATTTTTTTTTATTTTACTACATTAGTGACAGATGTTTACGTAATTACACAGTTGAATAACTTCACACGTATGAAATTGCATTTTGTCAGTACTTTGTGAACTGTTCATATTTTTTTGGAACCATTGTGATACTATGAGAACTTTGAATGATGTATTGGGTATGGGATCATGATTTTTGAAGTGCGTTTGAGGTGGATGACACTTTTGACATGAGCAGAGAATTTTTTTAGGTTTTGAAATTATTGGAGGAAGCTACGACGATTTTGAGAGTTGACTGAGGTATTATGATGTTATTTTTACGACGACGATGTGTATTATGCTGTTGAGGTATGTTTATGATGAACAATTTGATGCTATATGGGGAATTTGATTATGCTATGTATTTATTACGATGAAATAGTGAAGTGTCGTCGCAAGATTGACGTGTCGACGAATATGTATATGTGTAATAAGGTAAGGAGTAATGAAAAGTGATTAGGGACTCTGACTTGTGGAAAAGGTTGTTGGAAACCAAGAATCGTACTTCAAGGTTATGAAACGTGTGTAAATGTGTGACTGTATCACAATGCTGACGAATATTTTTTTTGGAAACTTATATTTATAGGATTTTGTTTCTACAGATTTGCAACGCTAATTCTTGACCTGTGAAATATTTTTATATAAGACTGCCACTGTAACGGAAACTGCTGTCGTAAATATTTCCGTAAGAAAGTTAAGTGACCACCTGCACGTAATACGTCGTGGGCACCCAGATGAGCGACAGCCGCCCGAGAAAAAAAGCCATTAGCGTGTGCCTTCCAGCGGCACAGGTAGAAAAAAAAAAGAGAGGCCATTATCCTCGCTATTGACGTTCCTTTGTAGAGAGCATCGCAAAAACGACACGGTCGAACTTGAAAACATATGTTGACACTGTGGAGCTCTTAATTTATGATATTTACAGAAATGCCTAATGAAATGACGAGAAATATTTTTACATCTGCACACCTAATTATGACAAGCGTCTTTCTACGAGAGTTGAGAGAATGTCTACTAACTTATGAAATGTCACATGACTATTGGATGATATTTTTATGCTTTGGTTTGCGTAATTGCTTATTTCATTTGATATCTAGTTTCTAGCTGCACTGCAGCATTGGTTAAAATAAAATTTTATAGATGTACTAATATAAATATTTTCTGTCTACAGATCGAGTAAATAATAATTTTTTCAAAAAAAATGAGGGAGAAGAAAAAGACATTTACCTTCACAGGAACTGCAATCATAGTTTTCTTTTCAAGTACTTGTTAATTTCTTTTGTAGAATAAATTGTGATGCATCACTCTAGTGTTAAGATGTGACATAGGTATTAGACATGGCCATTTTTAGTGTAATACTTTTTCTGCTTGAACTTTGTCATGTTTAGGTATAAGTTATGCTGTTTGCCAGGCATAGTGCTACTGAATTTTAATTTGTGTTACTCTGCTAAGCCAGATTTATTTTTCTTGTTTGCTGCTCATTGCCTTATATTAGTTGTAATATTGCATTTGCTTTGCTAATTTATGCTGCTTGCTTTGCCTTTTCTATTTTTTATCATTGTTGTTTGTGTTAATTGTTTTATGCTGCTGCATTGCCTCGTCCCTTAGTTTAATATCTGAGCTCAGTAGATTTAAGTTAGCTTAAGAGGGGGTAGACTATATAAGAACCTAACTATGGAGAATAGGGAAAGAATGCTTTGGAGGTTATATGAAACAGATTTGGCAAAAATGAGTATTGTGCACTGAGAAATAATTATTTTGAAAGAAATATTAATCGAATACAGAAAGCAGGTATAGATAGGACTTTTTGGGAATAATGATGAACGAAGGGAGATCTCCAAGAACGAAACAGGTTTTGTTCGCAAAATACTGCAGTACCAAAAGTTACACTGAAAACGAACCCTGTCCTTTCCATTGTGTTATCCCCCCATGTGTTTGTGTACCCTTGTGTATTTGTTTTCTTCCTGTCTCTGTGTAGTTTCATAGAATTTTTTTTCTAATACTATTCACAATGATGAGGAATACCGTTATCCTCAAATATAATTGGTTTTAATAATATGTTATTTAACTTGTAAATATGCTTAGACATTATTTATTCTGTTTTGTTTTAATGCTCATGTGTGAAGTTGATGTTTCAAAATTTATTCTGATCATTATGTATGTACTTATGTCATTATTTTTGTAACACTGATGTATATGTTTATTTCTATTCTATTGTAAAACCTGTACTACAAATGTTATCTGTATTGTTATGTTCTATAATGATGTATTTTGTACCTTTGTAATTGTATTCTTCTGTTATAAAATTGTAATTGACACCAGGTCATCAAATTAAGTAACTTGTAAGTTACATTTCACTGCACACGTTTCTGTTGGTCATAGTATATGGACAATATGTGAGAAGTAGGGACTGTTAGTGTTTGCACGTGTGTTAATAATTCAGCAAGGGACTGGTTAACAGCATTGCTGGTTCTAAGGACAATTCCAAAAACTTTGTGAGTGCACAAGTAGTGGTTATGGACTTGCTATATTATCTGCAAGACTCTTCAATGGTGATTGTGCACCTGCACAGTCACAACAGATGGCTGCTGGCCGTCTCTACGAGGACTACAGTGGGTCTGCGTCTTTGCTGACTCACCAGTACCATTATCTCTACAAGGACTACAGTGGGTCCACATCTTTGATGACCCACCAATACCATTATTTCTACAAGGACTGCAGTGGGTCTGCACCTCTGGTGGCCCACCAGTACCGTAATCTCTACCAGGACTACAGTGGGTCTGCTCTGTGATGACCTACCTACCAATACTCTTCAAAACTTCGACTGACTCTGCGGTGGGTTTACTCTGTTGTGGCCCATTACTTGTCTGCATTTCAAGAGTCAGCACTGTCTTTCCGTTGGAAGGACACGACTTCTTCAAGACTGCATGGAAATCCACTACTTCTGTGTGCAATTTCTTTTACTAATGAGACTTTGTGAAAAAAAACTGTAATTACTATTATGATGAATGATCAGAACTATCTTTATGGACAGTGAGAAAATTCTAGCTTTTGACCAACATTGTATCAATAAGTGTGTGCATTTGATTTCTTTGTTATTGTAATTACGATTATAAGAAATTTTAACAAACATGTATTGCCCAGTGCCCAAACCAATTTGTAAAATTTTTTGTGGGGAGCATGGGGGCTATGTCAGTAGGCTGTTTAGGTTTTTTTATTGGTAACGCCACCTCTGTATGAAAATCACTGGCTGTGCTGTGTGCAGTCTGTGGCTGCTTTGCATTGTTGTAATACTCGCCATTGTAGTGTTAGGCAGCTGGCTGTGAACAGCGCGTAGCGTTGCGCAGTTGGAGGTGAGCCGCCAGCAGTGGTGGATGTGGGGAGAGAGATGGCGGAGTTTTGGAATTTGTCATGAACTGCTATATATATATATATATATATATATATATATATATATATATATATATATATATATATATATATGATGATATCAAGGTAAATACATTGTTTGTTCTCTATTAATATCTTTCATTTGCTAACTATCCCTATCAGTAGTTAGTGCCTTCCATAGTTTGAATCTTTTATTTAGCTGGCAGTAGTGGTGCTTGCTCTATTGCAGTAGTGGGAGTAACCAAGATTTTTGTGAGGTAAGTGATTTGTGAAAAGTACAGGTTAATGTTAGTCAGGGCCATTCTCTTGTAGAGATTATTGAAAGTCAGATTGCATTGCGCTAAAAATATTGTGTGTCAGTTTAAGCACAGTTATGTATAATTGTTCAAAAAAAAAAGGGGACGGTTCAATATCTTGAGCACACAAATAGAGAAGCCACTGGCAGAACTGCAGTCTGGCAGATCATTAGTGTGTCAGCAGAGGATTGACTCCCCACGCATAGTAGGGATAGAGCAACTGTTCATGGAAGACTGTCCAGACAACACAAAGGGTAACAACTTCCGCAGCAGCTGTCTTTCACTCATTGCAGGGTTGTTCTCCACATGTTTTAATATTCGTTGCTCCATATCAGGTGTTCACATACCCTGAGGTCTGTGGCGAAGCAGTTTCGTGGTACAACGAATCCTATTTCCGAAAGTCACTGAAACAAGGTACTGAACATCTTTACAGATAGTATACAGGGTTGTGGATATTTATCAGCGTACATGTTACATACCGGTAGACTGCTTTGAATAGTTGGCCTCCATTGAGAGCTGAATGTTCACTGCACCATATGAACACTACAGGTACACTGAATGAAAATAACACACCTGACCAAAAACCAGTGTACTGCAATATGCAGTGGAATACTGTATGTGTTCTTGTGTGGGATGCATGTTTGATACTAATGCAAACACTTTGTGCTGCATAAATGTCTACTACCTACATTGTATCCTCATTTGTCTCATACCATAGCGCTCTTGTGCAAAATATATTCCACATATATATGCAGACCACAGCTCCGAAGATATGTTGATGACCAATGTTTATAAGAAACTTTTTTCGTCCCTTGATGTACACTAAAACCTCTCTAAATATTGGAACCTGTTTTCCACACACTCTGTATATCACAGTCCATCAGTTGTAGCAGCTGGTGAATGCTGATGTGCCAGTCTGTCGGCAACTTATGAACAGCCATGGTCCATGGGTGAGAGATATGGAGAATCTGCTAGTTAGAGGAGGTGAACACCATACCAACATAGCTAAGAAGAACAAGGGCAACACTTGGTCTTCCACTTTCTTGTTGAAAGATAACATCAAGGAAACCTCACAGACAGGGCATAGCTTCCAATCTTAACACGTCAGAAGTGAAATGATATCTGACCAAATTTCTGGCCATGCAAACCCGGTGACACAGCATGCCATCGCGGCAGGTGTTGGACGTGTGTGACTATTCGAATGCAATCTGCCAACGTTCGTTTTCCCTGCAGCCTCCACACACATGGATACGTCCATTGTGATGCAAGAAGAACCAGGATTCATCTGAAAACAAGACTTGGTGCCACTCTTGTGTCTAGTATGCACCACTATTGGCGAGCTTCTCTCTGCTATCGTGTCACGGGAAGCCACAACACTGGTTGCTACGCTCACAGTTTGTGGTGTTCCAGGCATCATCACCTTGATCGTGCGAATACTTGCCTTGCAAGCAAGAACACTCATTTTCTGTCTCAAGGTATATGACATCACTGTAAAATCGAGCATGGCCAAGCAAACAATACGTTTGTCTTCTCGTGCGCTATTCACTCGGGGAACCTGAGTTCCCACATGGCGTTGAGTATGCTCTTTCTGTACCAGTCGATCCCAAAGTCATGTGATCCTTAACAACTTGAGCAGCAATATCGTGGAATTATAAATTGTATTTCTGAAAGACTAGGATCCTGCAGTTTGCGAATTCCGAGAAATGCTGGTTGACGTTTTTCCCTACTCACACGAGGCATAACACGATATTCGAGGCAACTTTCGGATGGCATTTATGAATGAGAGAATATTAAAATCTTGCACGTGGTTTCAAAGTCGTTGCTGGCTGCGTAAAACCTATAGATACAGGCAGCTGTATCAGCCTGTACTCGGAATGTAGATGCCGTTAATTCCTCAGTTGAAATGCTAATCACCTGCATATCCAATCAAGTGCAAAGCATTCAAACTTGACGCTTGTTACATGACAATTTCGTCGTATTGCAATTTCAGTAGCCAGCAGTGTATATTTCTGGTGAGACACTGTACTCGTAAAGGGTTGCACAGTTGCTCTTATCATTGTCAATTCTTCCAGATTTAAATTTTCATTGGTTCCATTAAATCACACAAGACAAATGTCAGTATGGCTTCTTTGAAAAGGACACGTCAGTTTGTATGATAACACGATTTTCTCCATAACATGGAGTGTTATAGGACATGGATCGTGACAAAACGCACATGGAATTGTCAGGTTCAGCAGCAAATTTGACACCACCTATGGTTTCTTAACTCAGCGCTCGCGAGAAATGAGATTCTTATTACCAACAGACTGTCAACGAAACGAGACAACTGTTTAAGTTATTGTCCTTTCCAAACTTTTTCAAAAGAGGATACAGTACGTATGTATACTAATAAACCGCTAAAACAATCAACCTTTCCGACTTGCAGGTTGCCTATATAACAGCTTCCAGGGGCAACAAAAAGTTGATTTTCAGTATTTCGTATAATTATTGACCAAATTTAAATTCTTTTGTAAATGACAATTAAGAGATATAATCTTATGTTAAATGTTTAACGTATAAGACAAGTATTACAGTTACAAACTGTTGAAGCAGCGTGACTCATGGCGCGGAAATTACCTAGACTACATTCATCTAGTATTTGAGAATGAGAATACTTAGCGACTTCCAACAAACTTATCACCTAATTGCAAACCTGTTACAAACTTTTTCTTTAGTGCATGGGTGATTAATCCGTAACTAATAACATCAATATAATCAGAATTTTTGGGTCTTCCACCATAAAGCTTTTACTTCCTTAACTTCAAGTATTCAACACGTTAACTCATTTATGAAGTAATTAGAAGTTTGAAGCTATTTTATACATGAGAGCTCGATTCCTTCAAGAATCGAGGGTGAGAGACTTACTGATACTAGTAGAGTATGAGTAACACAGTTACCCCAAAGTTACATTGTACAATACTGTAAATATTGAGGATTAATCTTCTCTTACAGCAGCTCTTACTTCTACGTATAGTTTCGTTTCACACGTATTTGTCGTTTCATTCATCTTTGTAGAAGGGAATTTTAAAATTTCACGAGCTTTTCTTTTACATTTTATCATTTTTGTTTAATATATATGTAGATATAAAATTAGATTTCATATTACAAAATTATATGAGTTGTTGAATTGGTGCTGTCAGACTAACGTAGTTTCTAATTTAATTACATCACATAACTGTTCGCTTCTCTTCAGAAAACTTGGTTTTATGTTCCACATTTCGTAGTGGAATTAGACGAATGTCCTGTTTGTAGCACAGGACAACATAGTAGATATGCTTGGAAAAGACCTAAAGAAAGAGGTAAATATTAACTGGACTGGAAAGTGGCGACACAAAAATTCCGGAACCAGATACTGGCTTGTAAGGAGTACCCAGGAGACTGAAGTTTAAGAATCGTCACAAACAGTCGGATAGTAGGAGATCGCAGTACTGATGAATGATGAGTTTCCGAAGTTTGCCGAGCATGAAGATACTGAGTCCCCTAGCATACAGTCCACTTTAGAAAGACAGGACATCATACAGAATGGCTGTCATGGGAGCTGGACAGGCACAAATAAGTGCAAGAACGGTAAGTGCGATGAAACTATTGGTAACAGAAGAAATACATAAATTGTTCGACGAATTCGACATTCATAAATATGTTCAAGAAAAGAAAGTAAAATACAAATTCAGATTGCTTAGGACTGAAGTCAGTAGGAAATCCAGGGGAGCTAAAGTGAAACGGCTGCGAGAGAAATGTGAGAAAACCTAAATGAAAATGGTATTCAGGAGTGATTCAGGCGTCGTCCCCAGCACCTTTTCCTATCTCTTAAGTATGTAAGTCACTGTCTCGTTCTCACAACACAGGAACTGTAAGAATACAACAGCGTACTGCATCAGAATGATAACAAGTGCAGCAGGCATCCTGATGGAGTGGTACCACAGTGCGACTTGTAGAAACACGTAAAACTGAATTTGAATAAAAGCGGTGAAAATGTTTCTATGACCTCCGTAAATATCAAATATATAGGGCAAACTTGAAATTTTGAAAAAAAAATAATGTGCATTTCTTTTGGAGTGACCGTCGTATACACTGTGCATTCTAGTTATAATATCTCCGACTTTTTCTAACATACTAATCAAATGAAAACTACGAAACTTGTGTTATTCGCAGCCGCGCACGTTTTTCAGATGATTGCATGGCCAGTGCTTCTTTACTAGGGTGGATCGGACGCGTGAAAATCACTGACGCAATAGCGGCACGGCTAGTAATTGTGAGACCATATAGAGTGTGTTTGTTCGTTGTAAGCAGCCAAACGTCGCTAAGAGCCAGGTCAGGAGAGCAGGGAACATGTGACATCACTTCAAAGGTGCCGTCGCCAAGAAACTGCAGCGTTGCGTACGCCTGATGCCATTGTGCGTTGTTGTGGTCAAAGAGCATTCGTGGAGCTTTTTACGGCCATTTTCCAAGCACTGCCGGAAGGCATTCATTGTTCGGTACATCTTGCTAGGATCCACTTCTCCACTGCGCTCTTTGGAACACTATGAGTAAGGATTACGCCATCGCTGTCCTAGGTCAAGGTAGCTATCACTTTTTCAGCACTAGCGTCTACCGGAAATATTTTTTGAGGGGTGACTGTGCGTGCTTTCCTTGTGATTACTGGCGCCTCGTTTCTAGACTGAAAAACGGCATTCATGAATCATCCATTGTCACAAGTAGTGAAAAGAGTGTCCCATGCGTGCCGTCATCACGCGTCAGCATTGACTGGCAACATGCACGAGCAGAATTTTTGGTCGTCCTTCAGCACTCATGACATCCACCTGGAGGACACTTTTCTTATTTTCAGGTCTCCATGCAGTATTGTGTGTACAGATCCTACGGAAATGCCAACTTTGGAGGCGATGTGTTCCACACGCATTAGGTGATCCTCCAAAATAACTTTCTCCATTCACTCTATCATCGTCAGACAGAGTGGCGCAGGGCTGAGATTGTTTCGGTTTGTTGTCATACGACGTCGTGCCTTCTCTGAAATGTCATACCCACAGACGCACATTAGACATATTGTGACATCACTACACGTCTCATTCAATTGGAAATGAAATTCAGTCGGTGTCACACCACACAAGCGGCAAAACGAATGATTAAATGCCGTTCTTGTAATGAAAAGTTTGCCATTTTAACCCTTACCTATATCCACTATTTCGACTGCCGTTAGTAACTTCGTGGGATAATTTCCGACCCCTGAAGAAAAACCATCCGAAACTTATTCCGTTCCATGTTTCTGTAAACTGTAACGAAGGAATCAGTAGGAGGAAGCTTTCTACTTGCGAAAAATCAATCTTTGTTAAAAAAAAGAAAACAAGACCTTCCCAACAATTAAGGCTCTTACATTAACATTGCCCTCTGAAACAGAGGTTTTGGAATTAACTTAATAAAACAAACAAAATCTACATTAACAACGTTCAGAAACATATTTTGAGATCAAATAACGATCAATGAAGTAAACTATAAAGAAGAAAATAAAGAATGACTTTAATGAAAGAAATGACTGTAGGTACTGAACGAATCCACTAAGCACTTACTTTCGCTCATCACAGTAAGTTCACGCCTTTTTGGCAATGGAATGCACTTTGCATACGTATTTTTGATATTTAGAACATGTTTTTTGGAGTTTTTCTGTTTTTAAGACTTGGACATACACGACATCGTGCGACTTTTGACGCTTCTGGCTTTCTCTGTCCCGCTTGGAGTTGTAATGCAGATTCGTCGACCCTGATATCACTTTCAAAATTCGTACTCTATTTCGCTGTCAGTCTCAATATCAGATATTTCTGTTTGACTGTCACGAAACTCGGCTGCATCTTCAAAAGATTCTGGTGTAGTCACTGGGTCAGCAGTCTTCATTAACTAACAATAACTCCAAAATTTGATCATCGTTCTCACGTCGGTCCATTCTGTCTAAAACAGTTTTAAACATTTGTGATGACAAATAATAAAAGTTATGTTCATAGCTTCGTGGGGTAGATTTTGATCGCAACGCTAAGTACCTACGGGAATAATGACAGCTGGTAATCACGCGTCTGTACAATTCAAAAGCACAGCCGGTACTAAGTTAAACAGAGGCAGAGTGACAAAGTTGCAATAGGAACGGAATTGTAAAAAATGTGACACTGGCGGTAGTAAATTACGCCACTATTGTACGCTGAGATCACAAAAGTCATGGGCGAGCGATATGCACATGTACAGATGGCGGCAGTATCGCATACACAAGGTATAAAAGGGCGGTGCATTGGTGGAGCTCTCTTTTGTCCTCAGGTGGTTCATGCGAAAAGGTTTCCGACGTGATTACGCTCGCACTATGGGAATTAACAGGCTTCGAACGCGCAATGGTAGCTGGAGCAAGACTCATGGGACATTTCATTTCGGAAATCGTTAGGGAATTTAATATTTCAAGATACACAGTGTCAAGAGTGCGCTGAGAATACAATATTCCAAGCAATACCTCTCACCACGAACAATGCACTGGCCGACGGCTTCCACTTAACGGCCGACAGCAGCGGCATTTTCGTAGAGTTGTCAGTGTTAACAGACATGTAACACTGCGTAACAGAGCATCGAGTGACATTATACTGAGTGCACTATCCGAAAATTACCTCGAGCAATTAAACAGAGAACCGACTCGTGGAGATAACATCTTGGACCTACTGATAACAAACAGACCCGAACTTTTCGACTCTGTGAGTGCAGAACAGGGAATCAGTGATCATAAGGCCGTTTCAGCATCCCTGAATATTGAAGTTAATAGGAATACAAAAAAAGGGAGGAAGGTTTATCTGTTTAGCAAGAGTAATAGAAGGCAGATTTCAGGCTACCTAACAGATCAAAACGAAAATTTCTGTTCCGACACTGACAATGTTGAGTGTTTATGGAAAAAGTTCAGGGCAATTGTAAAATATGTTTTAGACAGGTACGTGCCGAGTAAAACTGTGAGGGACGGGAAAAACCCACGATGTCAAAGTTAGCGTAAGGAGGGCTATGCGTGAAGCGTTCAGTGAATTCGAAAGTAAAATTCTATGTACCGACTTGACAGAAAATCCTAGGAAGTTCTGGTCTTACGTTAAATCAGTAAGTGGCTCGAAACAGCATATCCAGACACTCCGGGATGATGATGGCATTGAAACAGAGGATGACACGCGTAAAGCTGAAATACTAAACACCTTTTTCCAAAGCTGTTTCACAGAGGAAGACCGCACTGCAGTTCCTTCTCTAAATCCTCGCACAAACGAAAAAATGGCTGACATCGAAATAAGTGTCCAAGGAATAGAAAAGCAACTGGAATCACTCAACAGAGGAAAGTCCACTGGACCTGACGGGATACCATTTCGACTCTACACAGAGTACGCGAAAGAACTTGCCCCCCTTCTAACAGCCGTGTACCGCAAGTCTCTAGAGGAACGGAGGTTTCCAAATGATTGGAAAAGAGCACAGGTAGTCCCAGTCTTCAAGAGGGGTCGTCGAGCAGATGCGCAAAACTGTAGACCTATATCTCTGACGTCGATCTGTTGTAGAATTTTAGAACATGTTTTTTGCTCGAGTATCATGTCGTTTTTGGAAACCCAGAATCTACTCTGTAGGAATCAACATGGATTCCGGAAACAGCGATCGTGTGAGACCCAACTCGCTTTATTTGTTCACGAGACCCAGAAAATATTAGATACTGGCTCCCAGGTAGATGCTATTTTTCTTGACTTCCGGAAGGCGTTCGATACAGTTCCGCACTGTCGCCTGATAAACAAAGTAAGAGCCTACGGAATATCAGGCCAGCTGTGTGGCTGGATTGAAGAGTTTTTAGCAAACAGAACACAGCATGTTGTTATCAGTGGAGAGACGTCTACAGACGTTAAAGTAACCTCTGGCGTGCCACAGGGGAGTGTTATGGGACCATTGCTTTTCACAATATATATAAATGACCTAGTAGATAGTGTCGGAAGTTCCATGCGGCTTTTCGCGGAAGATGCTGCAGTATACAGAGAAGTTGCAGCATTAGAAAATTGTAGCGAAATGCAGGAAGGTCTGCAGCGGATAGGCACTTGGTGCAGGGAGTGGCAACTGTCCCTTAACATAGACAAATGTAATGTATTGCGAATACACAGAAAGAAGGATCCTTTATTGTATGATTATATGATAGCGGAACAGACACTGGTAGCAGTTACTTCTGTAAAATACCTGGGAGTATGCGTGCGGGACGATTTGAAGTGGAAGGATCATATAAAATTAATTGTTGATAAGGCGGGTACCAGGTTGAGATTCATTGTGAGAGTGCTTAGAAAATGTAGTCCATCAACAAAGGAGGTGGCTTACAAAACACTCGTCCGACCTATACTTGAGTATTGCTCATCAGTGTGGGATCCGTACCAGATCGGGTTGACGGAGGAGATAGAGAAGATCCAAAGAAGAGCGGCGCGTTTCGTCACAGGGTTATTTGGTAACCGTGATAGCGTTACGGAGATGTTTAATACACTCAAGAGAGGCGCTCTGCATCGCGGTGTAGCTTGCTCGCCAGGTTTCGAGAGGGTGCGTTTCTGGATGAGGTATCGAATATATTGCTTCCCCCTACTTATACCTCCCGAGGAGATCACGAATGTAAAATTAGAGAGATTAGAGCGCGCACGGAGGCTTTCAGACAGTCGTTCTTCCCGCGAACCATACGCGACTGGAACAGGAAAGGGAGGTAATGACAGTGGCACGTAGGGTGCCCTCCGCCACACACCGTTGGGTGGCTTGCGGAGTATAAATGTAGATGTAGATGTAGATGTAAAATAACAGCGAAAATCAATTTAGGACGTACGACGAAAGTAGCCCGTAAGACATTTCGGCGAAATCTGATGTTAATGGGCTATGGCAGTAAGGCAGCAACAGCACGACATCGCCTGCACCGCCTCTCCTGCGCTCGTGACCATTTCAGTTGGACCCTCTCCGTATAGCACAACCGTGGCCTGGTCAGATGAGTCCTGATTTCAGCTGGTAAGAGCTGGTGGTAGGGCTCGAGTGTGGCACAGATCCCACGAAACTATGGACGCAAGTTGTCAAAAAAGCACTATGCAAGCTGGTGGTGGCTCCATAGTGGCGTGGACTGTATTTACATAGATTGGACCCAACTGAACTGATCTGACAGGAAATGGTCCCATTCCGCTACTTGTAGACCATTTGTAGCCTTTGATGGACTTCAGGTTCCCAAACAACGATGGAATTTTTGGGGATGATCATGCGCAATGTCACAAAGCCACAATTCTTCGCGAGTGGTTTGAAGAACGTTCTGGACAATTTGAACCAATGACTTGGCAACACTAATCGCCTGACCTGAATCCCATCGAACACTTATTGGGCGTACTCAAGAGGTCACTTCGTGCACAAAATCCTCCACAGGCAATATTTTGGCAATTATGGACGTCTGTAGAGGCAGCATGGCTCAGTATTTCTGCAGGAGACTTACAACGTCTTGTCGATCGCATGCCACGTCGAGTAGCTGCACTGCGTTGGGCAAAAGGAGGTCCGACGCGATATTAGGAGGTATCTCATGACTTTCGTCACCTCTGTGTAAGTAAGGGTTACGTATAAAAAATGCTTAGTCTCGCCGGCCGCTGTGGCCGAGCGGTTCTAGGCGCTTCAGTCCGGAACCGCAATGCTGCTGCGGTCGCAGGTTCGAATGCTGACTCGGGCATGGATGTGTGTGATGTCCTTAGGCTAGTTAGGTTTAAGTAGTTCTAAGTCTAGGGGACTGATGACCTCAGAAGTTAAGTCCCATAGTGCTCAGAGACATTTGAGCCAGAAATATGCTTACTCTCGCAGCCATCGCTGGAGTTCCTTCTGCCTTACAGTACTGCTATGGCAAAGAGTGTACGCGTATTTTAAAAGGAACCGGGTGTTTTCATCTGTTTCTAGGATTAATCAAAAATTTCAGAGGTATTATAACTTTAATGCATCTAGTACCAGTCAGAAGGTGGACGAAAAAGTGGTCGCTACCTGTGAAGCATCTATGTTGTAACGATGGATGAAGAGCAGGAGGATGCTGGGAGGAGATGCAACAGGTTGCTCTGTGTATCTCGTTACTTTCTATAAGTGAAAGATTGTCTAACTTCTGATAGTGGCAATATTTACAGTAGCTGGCATTAGGTAATTACGGCCTGCGGACAGGGACGGGGCGGAGGAAACACGGGACGACGAGAGCCGGCAGGGCGAGTGTTTGTAGCCGTGCTGCGGCCTGGTCGTGCTATCGACGCAGCGCGTGATGAGCGTCCGGGCTGTCGCCGTGGCAACAGCTGGAGCGGCGCGCAGAGGCCGGCTCGCCGTGGCCGCCGGTGACCCCGTGACCCCTGCGCGCCGCGGCTGTCCGCAGCGCAGAGCGGAGTCAGGCGAAGCGGGGCACGGCGCGGCGCGGTGGCAACGGGACGGACTGAACGCTGGTCAGGGGCGCCAGCACAACGCTGCGGGCCTTGCCCAAGGGGCAGTGCTTGCTACCGTCCTTGCCCACCAGTATCTCGGCTCGGTACCTGTTGTCGCTCGTCTCTGACAAGGGAACCTCCCCACCGCACCCCCCTCAGATTTAGTTATAAGTTGGCACAGTGGATAGGCCTTGAAAAACTGAACACAAATCAATCGGGAACACAGGAAGAAGTTGTGTGGAACTATGAAAAAAATAAGCAAAATATACAAACTGAGTAATCCATGTGCAACGTACGCAACATCAGGGATTGTGGGAGCTCAGCAGCGCCGTGCTCCCGTGTTTAGCAGGAGTAGCTGCGAAACGAGTGGTCCCTGGTTCAAGTCTTCCCTCGCATGAGGTTTAATTTTTTATTTTCAGTTTATGCGACAAACTCTTACGTTTTCATCACTTTTTTGGGAGTGATTATCACATCCACAAGTAAACCTAAATCGGGGAAGGTAGAAGAATCTTTTTACCCATTCGCCAAGTGTACAAGTTAGGTGGGTGGACAACATTTCCTGTCATGTGACGCACATGCCGTCACCAGTGTCGTATTGAATATATCAGACGTGTTTTCCTGTGGAGGAATCGGTTGACCTATGACCTTGCGATCAAATGCTTTCGGTTTCCATTGGAGAGGCACGTCCTTTCGTCTACTAATCGCACGGTTTTGCGGTGCGGTCGCAAAACACAGACACTAAACTTATTACAGTGAACAGAGACGACAATGAACGAACACACAGATCATAACTTTGCGAATATAAAGAAAGTAAACTTTTCACTCGAGGGAAGACTTGAACCAAGCACCTCTCGTTCCGCAGCTGCTCATGCTAATAACGGGACCACGGCGCTCCTTAGTTCACACTGTCCTTGATGTTGCCGATCTTGTGCATGAACTACTCAGTTTATATATTTTGCTTATTTTTTTCATAGTTCCACATAACTTCTTCCTGTTTTCTCGATTGATCTGTGTTCAGTTTCGCAAGGCCTATTCACTGTGCCAACTTATAACTAAAGCTGAGGGGAGTGCGATGGGGAGGTTCCATTGTGAGTCCTATAGTTAACTCGGTGTAAGTTGATCCTTGACACTCGCAGTGGACTGGAAGCGGCAGCTTCGCTGGTCTGTCTCAGCCAATAACGTAACGCGGGTTTTGTAATAATCTCTATGGCAAAGCTTCATTGTTGTCACAACTCTGTACATGGCTAATGTTTCCGCCTTCAGCCTTTAGTGCTACGCAGTAAGAAAGGTGGCGACAGTGCTGCGAGTTGTCACAGTGGCAGTGACAATTGTCGCGAGACGTCGCCCGATAACATCGGCCGACAGCTTGGTCACAGTGCGTCCTATCTCCTTCATCGGTTTCTAGCTGCCAGCCAAAATTAGCGTAAGGAGGGCTACTGCACAAAAAATTCCAAGAGATTTTTGTATAAAGTTGAACTAGCTGTGAAAGCCACCATTCCCTGGATACACATTGTGCCAGCTTTTTATTACATGTCCTCCTGCAGTAGACACGGTGTTGGATGATCCCGGACTTTTTCTGTATGCTGGGTGCATGAATTACTTTGATGAAGACAACAACACCCGGACATCTCGAGTCAGGTGAAAACCCCTGACTCCGCTGGGAATCGAACCCGGGACCCCGTGCTCAGGAAGGGAGAACGCTACCGTGAGACCATGAGCTACGGACAAATTGTAGCAAAGAAGTAATAAATTTAAATGTCAAGCATGTTGCAGTTTTTTGTGAATTTAATTGTTTATGACGTCACATCTCCTGAAATATGATAGCTAGCTGGCTCTTAACCCCAGGGCAATTGTTGCCTGACAAAGGGTACATGCACCAAGCCTACGTCCTTCCGAAAGTTGATTAGAGTACCGTGTAAAATCCGAAGTGAATCGGTTAAGAACTTTTCAACATTTTTGCTAACAAAGTTTCCCGGTTATGTATTACATACATATATTCATGTATTAAAAAAACTATATAGCCTACGTCCTTTCGAATGTTGATTGGAGGATCGTGTAAAAATCTCAAGTAAATCGGTCAAGTACTTTTCGAGGTTTTTGCAAGAACATTAAACAATGCTTTGCAGTATAGAGTAATTGTACTAACATTTTGTCTGTTCTTAGTGTAAGTAGGCTGTTTAGGTTTTTTTATTGATAACGCCACCTCAGTATGAAAATCACCGGCTGTGCCGTGTGCAGTCTGTGGCTGCTTTGCATTGTTGTAATACTCAACCATTGTAGTGTTAGGCAGCTGGCTGTGAACAGCGCGTAGCGCTGGGCAGTTGGAGGTGAGCCGCCAGCAGTGGTGGATGTGGGGAGAGAGATGGTGGAGTTTTGTAATTTGTCATGATATCAAGGTAAATACATTGTTTGTTCTCTATTAATATCTTTCATTTGCTAACTATCCCTATCAGTAGTTAGTGCCTTCTATAGTTTGTATCTTTTATTTAGCTGGCAGTAGTGGCGCTCGCTGTATTGCAGTAGCTTGAGCAGCGAAGATTTTTGGTGAGGTAAGTGATTTGTGAGACGTATAGGTTAATGTTAGTCAGGGCCATTCTCTTGTAGAGAATTTTGAAAGTCAGATTGCGTTGAGCTAACAAAATATTGTGTGTTGAAAGTCAGATTGCGTTGCGCTAAAAAAATATTGTGTGTCAGGTTAAGCACAGTCGTGTAGAATTGTTCAAAAGGGGACGTTTCATATGGCGACCCTGCCAGGATACCTCACTGGAATCTTCTGATTTTTTCCTTGTAGTTTGTGTAATTAGTGTAGATTTTGTTTATTGCTAGCGCGTAATTATAGAGAGAATTTCCTTTGTAGTTGTAGTTTTTCATTGTTGTACAGTAAAATAGTTGTGGCATGCATGTAGATTTGCACCAAGTATTTCGCAGCTGCAATTAACTAGATATTATTTTCAGTGTTATGTTAATGCGTTCTCTTATTTTTGCTCTTCAAATTGAGTTTTTCTGTGTTGTCATGTGAAATACTGTGACAATAATGGCGTGTGAAAAACGTAACACTAGGCTCCAAAGCAAACTGAGAAATAATAGTGACGACGAGCGTAGCATGCCAGCACCACTGTGTAATGAATTAACAGACGTTCAAAGTAGTAATTTGGTAATTGCGCATAGGGAAATGGAGCGGGTTGCAAACAATGGTGTAGACAGCGAAACAATTAGAGAACAGGGAAGCATTATCGATCGATCGGTCGGCAACAGCGCGGCTCAGGAATCCGAAATGACACGAGACGATCTCACAAATACTGTAGATTCAGGTTTTGGATCCTCACCGTTTTCTCAAATAAGTCAAGACACATTTTCTGCTTGTCAAAATGTGAATGTTGCCGGTGCAAATGCACTGCCGAAAAGCGTAGAGGAACAGATTCCAGACACTAATGCATTGTTATTACAGCTAATGCAACAAATGGAACAACATCAGAGACAAACACAGCAACAGCTTCAAAAGTTAGGCTCCACGGTTGAACAAACACGTGAAGATTTAACTACTGAGTTACATCACATTGAATCGAAATGTCAAAAAGTCTGTAATGACGTAAAAACACAAATTTGTGAGCATTTCCAACCTATTTTTTCGCGGCATGAAAATGCATTACAGAAACACGAAGCAGCCATAAAAGAACTGCAAACCATTGTTCATCAAAATCATGAGACCTTGTCGGCTAAAATTGACTCAGTTGCATCTACCGATTCGGTTACGCAACTTGCAAAAACTCAAGAAAACTTAAAGGACACAGTAGATTCGATTTCAACACAAATGGACACTCTGAAACTTGGTTCAGAAAAACACACTGAGGAAATGTGTTCACTATCGGAGAAAGTAGCCGAACTTTCGGATCAGTTCACTAACTTATCTACGAAGGTAGATGATAATCTGAACGACACAAAACCGGTAGTCTTTAATGACACAGAAGAGTATGAAGAAATTAGAAAATTCAAACAAAATCAAAATCAAATCAATACACAGTACAAAAGAGAAATCCGCGAAGTACAAGATCAGCTGACACAGGTAATACATGAATTACGTATTTCAGAGGACACTTGCGCCCCAATACGGGAAGAGGGACATAGAAATACGGAACAACCACAAAATAAGAACACAGGACACTTCGGAAACTATGAAAGAAATTGGCAAGGCACACCGAATTTTGAGATGGAACCGCCGACACGACCTAACAATGACCGATATGCGACTCGCCGACATGATGACTTTGACTATAAGCTGTTCATTACTACACGTAAATTCAAAACGTTTAAAAATTCTGCCAACGACATTCATCCACAAGCATGGCTCCATCAATTCTCTCATTGTTTTCCTCCCAACTGGTCGTTAGAACACAGATTAGAATTTATGTGTGGCTACTTAGAGAATGAACCATCTGTAAGAATGCGGTCGGTCATTCACGATTGTCATAGTGAAGGAGAATTTTACCATGCCTTCCTCTCAGCATATTGGTCTCAAGCCACACAAGACCGAGTAAAACATGGCATCATAATGATGAAACATTTCGAACAATCTGAATTCTCCAGTTTTGTGAAATATTTTGAAGACATGTTTCACAAGAATCAGTACCTGTCAAACCCATACAGCCCCTCAGAACTCATCCGCATTTGCTTAATCAAACTGCCTGAACATGTACGACATATTATTTTGGCAGGACGTTGCAAAGACGACATTGAAGCTTTTCAGGGACTCTTACAAGAACTGGAAACTGACACAGACAGTCGCCGGATGCGAAAACAGGAAAACAATTACTACAGGTCACATACGTCACAATTCCGTGCCGACAGAAACAAGAACTGGACACGACAAGGCTATTCTCACAACACAAATCGTGACCAAAACAGACACCACCCGTATGACAACCGTTGGCAGAGTAGTAATAGTTACAGAGAAAGATCGCATTTCCGTAGTAATGACTATCACAGAGACAATCAGAGAAACAGACAATATGGGAACCAAAACAATTATTATCAAGGGAGGCAGAATAACTTCAGACGCAACAGTTCGGCGCACAGTTACGATTCAGGGAGAAATTCTCCACCACTTAACCGACAAGAAAGAAACCACAGAAACTACCGACATGACGACAGACGATGTGATCGTAACGACAGACCTGAATTGCATCAGAACTGGCGGGATTCTAACAGAGCTGGGCCCTCTCGGCAAGGCGAATTTGTAGAAGTTCGGTCTCCTAATCCGAATAACGACGCGCGCCAGCAAAGAAACAGACAATGACTCGCACAGCAGGCAGCCGCGTGCGCCCGCTGGCTCCGAGAAAAATAACACAGACGCTAACCTTGAGAAAAATTCCAGTATTCTTTACCGACGTATACCACTTGATAATTGCGTTAAAGTTGAAACTCTGTGTACTAGGAAGAGCAAAGGTTTACACCACATTTCACATGTAACACCGTTTATTGAGAGATAATGTGCTTTTTTAACTTGAGATTTTAATGCAACATTTTGGTTTATTTGAAAATACATTCTGGATTTAAAGTGCTTTCTGAGAGATACTAGATGACACAGTGGTTAGTTTATGTGACAGCTACAGGATTTTATCACGACGTTACTAATGAGTGACAATTTACAATGTTGCTTTTGCGGTGTATCTGTTTTATATCTGCACAGTTTTTCTGAATTCTTCTGGAAAGTAAAACATGTTTTAGTAGTAACTTTTGTGGTATAGCAACAATGAGACAGCCTTTTCCGTAGCACAACAATACATTACAGCACAATACTTTCTTCATCACAACAATAAGCGTAATAACTAAGATATCTATACGCAAAGCATTTCACTTTTGTGTATCATCAGGTAAGTACATTGACTTCTGCAGAACTTAGCTTTCGGAGGACGATAACTACGACACTTCCACAGAGATTATCTTACAACATGACGCACAGTTTAGCGCTACAGGACACGTATTTGAGTGATTAATTTTGTACTTCAAACATTTATTTTTTAAGATTTTTGAATTACAAAGAAAGTTTTCCGTGATACATTTCATTCCATTGCTGTAATTTGTAACACCTGAGGGTATAATTACATTTATCCTCAGGGGGGTACACACTTACTTTGTGTACCATGTGTTTGGCAAGCACAAGGAGCCCTAGCTAATATGGTATTTGCTTATACAACTTTACACATCGGTACCATATTTCTCCAACACAGTATTACACAGCTATCAGATCATTTAACTGAGAGAGACAAACATTTTTTTTACTACATTAGTGACAGATGCTTACGTAATTACACAGTTGAATAATTTCACACTTATGAAATTGTATTTTGTCAGTACTTTGTGAACTGTTCATACTTTTTCAGAACCATTGTGATACTATGAGAGCGTTGAATGATGTATTTGGTATGAGA
The DNA here is from genome assembly GCF_023898315.1 of Schistocerca nitens. Taxonomy (NCBI): domain Eukaryota; kingdom Metazoa; phylum Arthropoda; class Insecta; order Orthoptera; family Acrididae; genus Schistocerca; species Schistocerca nitens. The sequence continues at coordinate 473,525,665 of NC_064621.1, read as the reverse complement.
TCATGATTTTTAAGGTACGTTTGAGGTAGATGACACTTTTGACATGAGCAGAGAATTTTTTTAGGTTTTGAAATTAGAAAGCTACGACGATTTTGAGAGTTGACTGAGGTGTTATGATGTTATTTTTACGGCGACGATGTGTATTATGTTGTTGAGGTATGTTTATTATCAATGAGATGATGCTATATAAGGAATCTGATTATGATACGTATGTTACGATGAAATATTGAAGTGTCGACGAATATGTATATGTATAATAAGGTAAGGAGTAATGAATAGTGGATAGGAACTCTGCTTTGTGGAAAAGGATGTTGGAAACCGAGAATCGTACTTTAAGAGTTATGAAATGTGTGTAAATGCGTGAATGTATCACAATGCCGACGAAAATTTTTTGGACACTGTTTTATTCATAGGATTTTGTTTTTACAGATTTGCAACGCTAATTCTTGACCTGTGAAATATTTTTATTTAAGACTGCCATTGTAGCGGAAACTGCTGTCGTAAATATTTCCGTACGAAAGTTAAGTGACCACCTGCACGTAATGCGTCGCGGGCACACAGCTGTGTCAGACGCCCAAAACAAAAAAAAAAGGGCCATTATTGCAACCCCTTTTTCAGCGGCATAGGTAGAAAAAAAAAAGGGAGGCCATTAACCTTCCTTTGTAGAGAGCATCGCAAAAACGACAGGGTCGAACTTGAAAACGATGAGAAACATTTCACGGCTATTGTCGTGCTAATTGAGAGAAATGCCATATGGCTAGTGAATGACGTTTCACGCCTTGCTTTGCCCATTTTGTTTAATATCTAGTTTCTAGCTGCACTGCAGCATTGGTAAAAATAAAATTTTATAGATGTATTAATGTAAATATTTTCTGTCTACAGATCGAGTAAATAAAAAAAAACGAAGGAGCATAAAAAAAAATATTTCACTTCACAGGAATTGCATACGCAATTTTCTTTTCAACTACTGGGTAATTTTTTTTGGTAGAATAACTTTTTGTGGTGCACCACTTTAATTACTTAGACATTAAGATGTGATTATACATTTCCCTTATCTGCATTGTTGTCTTTACTGTAATATTTTTCTGCTTGGGCGTTGTCATGTTTAGATATAATTTATTGCTTTTGCTTCTGCTGTTTGCCAGGCATAATGTTACTGAATTTGACTTTGTATTACGCTGTTAAGCCAGTTTTACTAATGATTATTTTATTGTTTGCTGCGCATTGCCTCATATTAGTTGTAATGTTGAATTGCTTGGTAATTTAGATTTACTGTAGCTTGCTTTGCCAGTTTGAAATTTTTGTCATTGATGTTGATTGTTTTATGTGATGCTGCATTGCCTCGTCCCTTGGTATATATATCTGAGCTCAGTAGATTTAAGTTAGCTTAAGAGGGGGTAGACTATATAAGAAACTAACTATGATGAATTGGAAGCAATGCATTGACAAGGTATATAAAAAAAAGATTTGGGCCTAAATGAGTATTGTACAATGAGCCATATTTATTTTGAAAGACTTATGGTTGGAATACAGAAAAGAGGTACAGATAGGACTTTTTGGGAATAATGATGAACACAGGGAGATCTCCAAGAACAAAAAAGGTTTTGTTCGCACAATACTGCAGTACCAAAAGTTACACTGAAAACGAACCCTATCCATTCCTTTTGTGTCAACCCTCTATGTGTTTGTGTACCCTTGTGTATTTGTGTTTTTCCTGTCTTTATGTGTTTAGCTGATTAGAGCTATGTGGTAGAATTTTTCTAATACTATGTTATTTACTTGGTAAATTCTGTTTTGTTGCTCATATGTGGAGGTGATGTTTCAAAAGTTATTCTGATCTTTATGTAAGTACTTATGTCATTATTTTTGTAACACTGATGTATATGTTTATTTCTATTCTTTTGTAAAGCCCCTATTACTACGAATGTTATCTCTACTATTATGTTTTTAATGATGTTTTCTGTACCCTTGTAATTGTATTCTTATGTTATAAAATTGTAATTGACACCAGGTCATCAAATTAAGTAACTTGTAAGTTACATTTCACTGCACACGTTTCTGTTGGTCATAGTATATGGACAATATGTGAGAAGTAGGGAGTGATAGTGTTTGCATGTGATTTAATGATTCAGCAAGGGACTGGATAACAGCATTGCTGGTTCTGAGGACAACTCCAAAAACTTTGTGAGTGCACAAGTGGTGGTTATGGACTTGCTACATTATCCGCAAGACTCTTCGATGGTGATTGTGCACCTGCACAGTCACAACAGATGGTTGCTGGCCATCTCTACAAGGACTACAGTGGGTCTGCACCTCTGGTGGCCCACCAGTACCGTCATTTCTACAAGGACTACAGTGGGTCTGCACCTCTGGTGGCCCACCAATACCATTATTTCTACAAGGACTACAGTGGGTCTACATCTTTGATGATCCATCAATACCATTATTTCTACAAGGACTGCAGTGGGTCTGCGCCTCTGGTGGCCCACCAATACCATAATCTCTACCAGGACTACAGTGGGTCTGCTCTGTGATGACCTACCAAACGATATTCTTCAAAACTTCGATAGACTACGCTGTGGGTTTGCTCTGTTGTGGCCCATTACGTGTCAGCATGTCAAGAGTCAGCACTGTCTTTCCGTTGGAAGGACAACGATACTTCTTCAAGACTGCATGGAAATCCACTACGTCTATGTGCATTTTCTTTTACTGCTCAGACTTTGAGAAAAACACTGCAATGTGATGAATGATCAGGACTGTCTTTATGGACTGTGAGAAAATTTTAGCTTTTGACCAACATTGTATCAATAAGTGTGTGCATTTGATTTCTTAGTTATTGTAATTATGAAAAAATTTTTCAAATCTGTATTGGGCACTGCCCAATCCAATTTGTAAAATTTTTTGTGGGGAGCATGGGGGCTATGTAAGTAGGCTGTTTAGGTTTTTTTATTGATAACGCCACCTCAGTATGAAAATCACCGGCTGTGCCGTGTGCAGTCTGTGGCTGCTTTGCATTGTTGTAATACTCAACCATTGTAGTGTTAGGCAGCTGGCTGTGAACAGCGCGTAGCGCTGGGCAGTTGGAGGTGAGCCGCCAGCAGTGGTGGATGTGGGGAGAGAGATGGTGGAGTTTTGTAATTTGTCATGATATCAAGGTAAATACATTGTTTGTTCTCTATTAATATCTTTCATTTGCTAACTATCCCTATCAGTAGTTAGTGCCTTCCATAGTTTGAATCTTTTATTTAGCTGGCAGTAGTGGCGCTCGCTGTATTGCAGTAGCTTGAGCAGCGAAGATTTTTGGTGAGGTAAGTGATTTGTGAGACGTATAGGTTAATGTTAGTCAGGGCCATTCTCTTGTAGAGAATTTTGAAAGTCAGATTGCGTTGAGCTAACAAAATATTGTGTGTTGAAAGTCAGATTGCGTTGCGCTAAAAAAATATTGTGTGTCAGGTTAAGCACAGTCGTGTAGAATTGTTCAAAAGGGGACGTTTCATTAGTAATAGCGAATATTCTGTTGAAGAATCACAAGAGAAGAAGGTATACTTGAAAAAGGACGGAACATATAGAAAGTTTTTACTTACCTTGCATCATGGTTAGAGAAAGATTCCGAAATGAGATACTGGTTTGTAAGACGTATACAGGAGCAGACAGAGACTCAGGTCACCATTCATTAGTGATAAAGAATAGGCTTAAGTTTAAGAGTCTAGTAAGGAAGAATCAAAACGCAAATAAGTGGAATACGGAAATACTAAGGGGGCAATGATGAGATAGGTTTGAATTTCTCTGAGGCTACAGAGGACACAGGAATTGACATCTCCAAAGAAAAGGCATCACAGAACTTGAAAAGAAAAACGTTGGTACAAAGATGGTATCTGCGTAGAAGCCATGTGTAACAATAAATACTTCAGTTGATCGATAGGATGAAGGAAGTACAAAAATGTTCAGGGAAGTTCAAGAATACAGAAATAAAATTCGAGGACGAATCAAATAAATAGGAAGCGCAGAAAAACTAAGACGAAATGGTTGCCTGAAAAATGTGACGAAATCGAAAAAGAAATTATTGTCGGAAGGACTGACTCATAATACAGGAAAGTCAAAACAAACTTCGAAGAAATTAAAAGCAAGGGTGTTAACATTAAGGTTAGAATGGTAATTGCACAGTTAAATGTAGAGGAAAGAGCTGATAGGTGGAAAAAGTACACTGAAAGCCTCTATCAAAGAGAAGATTTGCCTGATATGATAGAAGAAGAAACAGGGGCCGATGTAGAAGGGATAGGAAAACCAGTATTAGACTCAGTATTTAAAAGAGTTTTGGAAGACTTTAGATCAAATAAGGGAGAAGGTGTAGGTAACATCCTATAAGAATTTCTAAAATCACTGGGGGATTTGGCAATAAAACAACTATTCAAGTTGGTGTGTAGAATGGATGAACCATCTGACTTTTGCAAGGTACCATCCACACAATTCCGAAGACTGCAAAAGCTGATAAATGCGAGAATTATCGCACAATCAGCTTAACAGCTCATTTATTCAAGATGCTTTACATAATAATATACAGAAGAAGGGAAAAGAAAACTGAAAATGTATCAGATGACGATCAGTTCGGCTCCAGGAAAGTTACAGGTACCAGAGGGGCAGTTCTGATGTTGCGGCTGATAACAGAAGCAAAACTTGTAACCTCCTCCTCACTTATCGACCTTAATGACAGTGAAAAATTAACCCGCGTGTACCTAATGGAAATTTGGGAAAAGCAATCGTCACCGAAGTTAATTTGTCGGTAGAGAGGGAGGAAAGGGTTACATCTAAATGAAAGGAAAAATGCAAATGAAACTGGTGGAAATTAATTTTGAAAAGGGGTAAAGTTAATACAGAAAATAAATGTGTGGCCGTTACGTTAACAATTAACTAGCGGTAATTAGATATTTGAGATTTGGGGGAAATTACGGTCGCCAGTCCTATGGACAATTACTATAGTAACTGAAAAAGAAAGGTTATTACACATACAATTAGCACTAGAAGCGTGGCAACTGAAGGTTGGCACGTGTAGTGTGAAAACTGAAAGTTTGTCAGAAGCAATAAATTTCGCTACACTCTGACTTAATTTAGCAAAAGAATTAATAAAACTGGAAAATTGAAAGTTAATTTAGTGACTGAAATTAATAGTGAGCTTTGTTTCTGAAGCACATCGAAATTCAGTAAAATACGGTTAGTCTTGGGCTACCTCAACAAGCATTTCAAAAGCTACTTGAATCTACGCAGTTTAGAAATAAGAGATTTAACTTTGAACTTGAATTAAATGATTCTGAACAATTAACAATAGTAAAATTTAGTACGTACCAAGCTAAAATACGGTAACAAAACTCAAACTCTTAATTTGTGCTTGTGTAATCTAAATATTGTACCTTAACTGAACTTTGAAATTAAAGCAGTGAAATCGAATGATATTACTTTAATGCTGGCGTTTGAATTTCAACGACACTCGGCTTCATTTCGGAATAGGAAGGGACCCTGCTTGGTAATGCAATTGGGACAATGAGCAACAAAGGTTCATGCTACGTTGCTGTAATTTAGTGAGAAAAATTTAACAGTTTCGAAAGCTGAGGTCTGCCATACAGTTCTAAAACTTTACGTGCTACCAGTCTTCCTTGTTGGTTGATTGAAGGTTTGAAGTCGGCGATCGAGGAGGTGGCGACAGTCACTCATTGTCGGCCATCGCTGTTGCAGAAGCTGGATGTTGGCGCGCCTTCTCGACACGGTCTCCAGCCGAAACGGGCTCTTGATGTTCGCCAGCTAATGCTTCCCGTCCGCGACACGTGTCAGAAACTATCATAGCAAGTCGAGCGCAATTACATGCTGCCAAACCCCGAAAGCGCGGCAACTCGCGGGAACGTCACACAGCACACCTGCTCCGCCGACCTATTCCCGCCAGACTCCGCTCTGCCCGCGCTCCACGCGGCCGAGTTCACACTACCAAAGATCCTAAACACTTTGGTTCTCCACACGACCTACCGATGTATTCGTTCGATAGTTTTCCCTAGGCAAGACCCAGCGAAAAATACAAATAATATTTACAAAACAAAGCAAGTTTACATCGACATAAATGCATATATATATATATATATATATATATATATATATATATATATATATATATATATATATATAGTAAAACAATAACAATATATAAAGACACAGAAATGTCATATCTTGAGGTAACAAAACAAGGAAAAAAAATTATAGTACATTAGATGGAAATAGGAGGATATGCATTTCCGGCGTTACAAACTTAATAAAAATCAAGACACATGCAAAGGATTTGTCGACCTGGAAAAAGCGTTCAACAATATCTAATGATACAAGATGTTCGAAATTCTGGGGAAAATTGGGGTAAGCTATGGGGACAGATAGGTAATATACAGTTTGTGCAAGAACCAAGAGGGAATAATAAGAGTACATGCAGGTCGCACTCGCGAATACTGTTAGCACTGAAATCACGCTGACACCCTTTCCCCAAAAACCATTCAACAACCACGATCTCATCACTTTTTTTTATTAAATACAACCCGTTTCAAGGGAGTATGCTGTCATCTTGAGGTCTTAAAATCTTTTGTTGTAAAACACGTTATTTTATGCTGATTATGTTCTACAACAAAAGATTTTAAGACTTAAAGACGACAGCATAATCTTCTGAGACTTGTTGTCTTAAATAAAAAAATGTTATTTTTGCTGTTGAATGGTTTTTAACAACTAAACAGATCGCCCATCAGTTTCTCAAACTCAAAAGTTTCAGTCCTTCTTCTGTAAATGCATCAGTGTTCTGGCAATATCTGCAAAACTTTTTAAGAGCCTTCCATCATAATTTTCAATTCAGAGAAATAATTGCAGTTCCTTCGCCGATTCAGATACAGAAAATTCAAGGACAGCTTTAACTAACCTCGGAATCGTCTAAACTCCATCCGTAATATTCGTGTGACCAAAGTATGCTACAAAATTACACTTCTCTGTAACTTCTCTTTAACTTCACTGGCGAAGTGTCATGCGATGCGCGCTTCCGAAAGAAGAATTCACTTTCAGGTACACAGCCAGCCAGCTTCAGTGAGACTTAGGTTATCAGCTCCTAGCTGCCTCTGCTGTTATGTCGCTGCCTTGATTATAGATATGAGCCAGCCTGGGCCTTCCACCGGTAAGGTCCGTACCGGTTGTCTGTAGACTACCACCTACAAATTGTTGGGCGAGACGCCTGAGTAGCATAACCCTAGCTGTATGTTGTGTTGCTGATTCGGGCGCTGGTCTTCCGCCTTCACACCACTCAACAGCCGTGAAATGCTGTCGGCTATGGCTTAGGAGCACGTCCCGCTTCTAGAGTGCTGGGATCGGCCTCGCGAATTGCGAGCAAGCTATGTTAGGCTTGCGCCAAGGAACCCCAGGCCACCTGCACAGCATCGCTGCTGGGTCCTGACCTGCACAACGGCCGCGTTCCTTGTGACACTCATGTGTGAATCAGCAGACGACATACTGTATTGTAAAATCACCGGTATTAAATACGATTGCAAGCATCGCTTTTTCACTCATGCCTTGGGCTACAGCAGGCTACCGTACGCTACCGTACACTGACGTAAGTAAGCGTAAACTGCGCTAGTTTTCCTAGTAGCCTAAGGCAGTTAAGATCACAACCGCGTTACCTGCACGTTAGGTGTGTTACGTACCCACTGGTCGTTATCCTGTCTCGATCCCTTTGTTTGCGTATGCCATCAGTATCTACTAGATTCGCCTAGAAAGTGAAAGCAGTGAACGGTGTATAAACTGAGTGACGATATATATAGGGTGTCCTATTTATCTTGACCACCCTAAATAACTGTTTGTCCAGATGCAAATTACAAAATGTTTCAAGCAAATGTTCTGAGGATGTTCGTGTAACCTAAACAGACTCAGAAAATGTCCCAATAAGGTAAAAAAGCAACGGAAATGCATATGCTCAAAATATGAAGAAAATTTTGCATTAGGCTAATTAACCATAAACCAATTTTAGACCATAGTAATTGAGTGGAGACACACCTAACCTTATTCCACTCTGTCATCTTACACAAAAGAAAACATGTTGACACTATATTAAAATTCATAGAAAACATAGAAGATGGTTTAGCTATTCCAAAATCAACCAAATTCCTAACAGTATCAAGAAATGGAATATTATTCACAAAATTAATCAGAGTACATGGCCATAAAAACAGGTAGATCAAAATACGCAAATTAATTATTAATTACATATTATACACATTTTTATATAACCTTTTCATAATTAATATTCTCATCATGAGAGTCCAATTGAAGCTAAACAAGAAAATAATATTCAGCACATCGACAAAAACATAAATATTGAGTGCAGAATTCTTTCACATCAGCTGTCCGGGAAGAAAAACAACTCCGCCTTCCGTACCCGCAAGTTCAAAGAATGCCGAGAGCGGCACAAGAGCCGACAGTGGTTCCGCCTCGCCAGTATTGTTGCGCCCGCCTGTGCGGCACGCTTGATCTCACTCGCCTGTGTAACGGCATTTCCAGAACGTCCGTTTCACTGACTTCTTTCGGAAAAACTCACTCCCGAGTAATCTCAAGGAGTCCATTAATTCTATCACAGTGGATAACTCAAGACTGTCCATCATCACACGCATGTACTAGCCTGAAACTTAAAACAGCGTCTAAGTACATCGCCAATGACTAGTAAAACACACATTCATGAAATCTTACAGCTAGTTACAAAATCATATTTACATTCCTTAAACTACTGTGACTCAGTTGAAAACTTAAACTACCAGCTTGGATTTTTCAATTGATTACTAATCAGTTACTCTTAAATCATTTAATCAAAATTAATTACTTATTAATGACAACTTCTTTAACGACCTCTCGGTCAGGTAAAAGCATAGCAACATGGCACATCCTTAAATCTTACACTCTATATTTACATACTGTACATATTACCCTTTCTGTGGTATTAATCAATCCTTGGTTGGTACAATTTCAGGTCTACAATGTTCCGTATACCTAATAGTTTTCCAGAGCTTGGATACTCTAAGCAATAAGCATTTGTGTGAGGTATACCAATGACTTTATATGGTCCATTATAAACAAACTTAAATTTAGAGATTTCATTGTCTATCTCGCTCGATTTCTCATGAACTTTTACAGGTACTAACTCTCCGATTGCAAACTTAGCAAAACGCGCTTTAGCGTCATGACGACGTATGCGAGCATCGGCTTTTGGTTTCATTATTTCTCGCAAACGATCTTTTTTCACACCAATACTAATGTCAATCCGTGGAGGGAACTTGATTATCTCTTGCACTAAACTTTTACTTCTGTCATCTAACAGGATTTCCTCTGGAGAAAATCCCATAGACTCATGTATCAAGGTATTCATAATTCTCTCAAATTCTGCTACATATTTGTCCCATGCCCTATGGTTGTGGTGTGCAATAGGTACGGCAAAGTCGGCCTAGCTCGCGCATATACCTCACAACGGGATTCCCAGCCGGACAATAATCTGAAATATGGATCACCTCGACACCATTACTTTCCATGCCTTCATTCCACAACTTAGAAGTAAATTGTGCCCCATTGTCTGATATAATCGCCTTGGGCTTACCATTATGAACAAAATAATCGTTCACAAGCTCGCTAAGAACCACTTTGGCTGTAGCTTTCCTAATCGGGTATAGTTTGATGAACTTGGTGAAAGCTTCTAGCACTACTAAAATGTAGGCATAGTTTCCTGACGACTTGGGCAAAGGTCCGTACAAGTCCACGCACAGTAATTCAAAGGTGTCGTTAGGCCTTATACTTTGCGTAGGACCACGACTCGTACAGTTGGTAACCTTCACCTTCTGACATAAATCGCAAGTTTTCACTCTGTCAGTTACGCGTTTTAACATGTTGTTAAAATGCACTACTTCACTCAGCTTTTCCGTACATTTCTTTGGTCCACAGTGGCCATATGCCAAATTGTAGTAGTCTATTATTTCCGGGACGTATTTGGTGGGCCAGCATACCCGCCAAATATTACTATCATCAGCCTTACGTATGTACAAGATATGATCGTATATCTTGTAATACTTCCTTAATTTCTCTCCTTCTGGACTCCTTTCGTCATATCGGGTTTTCACCATATTTAAAAAATAATCCTCGTTCTGATGACGACGTAGATTCTTACAGATGTTCACTATTAATTTACGTCCCTCAACTTATTTAAAATAGTATAATTTGACCACTCCATCTGACTCATCTTTCAATACATCTTGATTAGACTCGGGTAACCGCGACAGCGCATCCGCTACGCAATTGTCGGTCCCTTTTACGTAACAGATGTCTACATCTACATCTACATCTATACTCCGCGAGCCACCTTACGGTGTGTGGCGGAGGGTACTTATTGTACCACTATCTGAACCCCCCTTCCCTGTTCCATTCACGAATTGTGCGTGGGAAGAACGACTGCTTGTAAGTCTCCGTATTTGCTCTAATTTCTCGGATCTTTTCGTTGTGATCATTACGCGAGATATATGTGGGCGGTAGTAATATGTTGCCCATCTCTTCCCGGAATGTGCTCTCTCGTAATTTCGATAATAAACCTCTCCGTATTGCGTAACGCCTTTCTTGAAGTGTCCGCCACTGGAGCTTGTTCAGCATCTCCGTAACGCTCTCGCGCTGACTAAATGTCCCCATGACGAATCGCGCTGCTTTTCGCTGGATCATGTCTATCTCTTCTATTAATCCAACCTGGTAAGGGTCCCATACTGATGAGCAATACTCAAGAATCGGACGAACAAGCGTTTTGTAAGCTACTTCTTTCGTCGATGAGTCACATTTTCTTAGAATTCTTCCTATGAATCTCAACCTGGCGCCTGCTTTTCCCACTATTTGTTTTATGTGATCATTCCACTTCAGATCGCTCCGGATAGTAACTCCTAAGTATTTTACGGTCGTTACCGCTTCCAGTGATTTACCACCTATGGCATAATCGTACTGGAATGGATTTCTGCCCCTATGTATGCGCATTATATTACATTTATCTACGTTTAGGGAAAGCTGCCAGCTGTCGCACCATTCATTAATCCTCGGCAGGTCTTCCTGGAGTACGTACGAGTCTTCTGATGTTGCTACTTTCTTGTAGACAACCGTGTCATCTGCAAATAGCCTCACGGAGCTACCGATGTTGTCAACTAAGTCATTTATGTATATTGTAAACAATAAAGGTCCTATCACGCTTCCTTGCGGTACTCCCGAAATTACCTCTACATCTGCAGATTTTGAACCGTTAAGAATGACATGTTGTGTTCTTTCTTCTAGGAAATCCTGAATCCAATCACAAACCTGGTCCGATATTCCGTAAGCTCGTATTTTTTTCACTAAACGTAAGTGCGGAACCGTATCAAATGCCTTCCTGAAGTCCAGGAATACGGCATCAATCTGCTCGCCAGTGTCTACGGCACTGTAAATTTCTTGGACAAATAGGGCGAGCTGAGTTTCACATGATCTCTGTTTGCGGAATCCATGTTGGTTATGATGAAGGAGATTTGTATTATCTAAGAACGTCATAATACGAGTTAAATTGCTGTAAATACAGCGAACACCTAGTCAGTCTTTCGTGAAGTAGTTTACAATCCTTCAGATAAGTAAGCGCCTTATGGTCCGCATGAATAATCACCTGACGGTGATTCTTCAATCCCCACACGATAGCGAGGCACTCTTTCTCAGAAATCGTGTAGTTTCGCTCACTTTTTGATAAAGTTCGACTAACGAACGCTATCGTCCGGTGTTCCTTATCCTCTCCTTTACCAACTTCTTGGAACAGTTCTACCCCCACCCGGTAATTCGACGAATCTGTTTCCAGATGGAAGGGTAGCGATAAATCAGGATGAAATAGTATGTTAGATATTAACAACTCGTCTTTTAATCTCTCGAAAGCGGCCTGACACCCGTCAGTCCACACAAACGGAACAATTTTGCGTAAGAGGTTATTCAAATTTTCATCATTAAACACTTGTCCTTTTACAAATTTACGGTAAAATCCTGTGAGCCCTAGAAAACTTTTTAACTGTTTCCTAGACTTGGGTGGAGGACAATTCCTTATTGCCTCTAGTTTCTCTGGGTCCTTCGTAATACCAGCAGTGGTAATTACATGCCCTAAAAATTTCAGTTCCTGCTTCACAAATTCGCATTTCTTTAGCTTTAGAGTCATTCCGCCACGGCGCAATGCTCTAAAAACTTCATCTAACAGGTCACAATGGTCATGCCAAGTGGCATTGGCCAACAATAGGTCGTCAACATATACAGTTAATCTTGAACTCAAAGCCGGTCCTAGCACTTTATCTAGGGCCCTGATGAATACGGACACAGATATATTAAGCCCAAACGGCAGTAGTCTGTACTGATAACACCTGCCCGCAAACAAGAAGGCGGTGTATGGCCTAGATTCTTCTTCGAGTTCTATTTGCCAGTCACTAGCCGTCAGATCGAGGCTAGTCATGACCTTAACGTCATGAAAACGTTGCAAAATCTCCTCCATACTCTCTGGTCTGTCTGTTTCGCGTTGAACGACCCTAGTCAACGTGCGTGCGTCAATCACAATACGGACACTACCATCCCCTTTTGCTACAATGACCAAACCGTTATTGTATGGACTCGTACTTCTTTCAATCACACCCCATTCGATCATCTTATCTATCTCCCGTTGCACTGCTTCCTTTTTGGACAGCGGTATAGCATACGGTCTCACGAATTCGTGCGGAATTACATGCAACTTGCATTTATATCCTTCCACAAGTTCCGGTTTGTCTGAAAACACACTCTTATTCCCCATTATCACTTCATACAGGCCTCGTCTTTGTTCGTGTGTTACGTTTGACACACCGTCTACAATACTTTCCAATTCACTTTCTACACTATTGTCAATGCTGAGATTCCTCACATTACAGTAGTTCAAATTCATACCTACGTCAATACCATCCGGCCTGTTAACAATGTGTATAGGCTGGTATTGCCTATGCACACCGTCTCCTGCCTCGTCAAAACTAACTACTATTGTTTTATCTTGTGACGTACATGTCAAAGTTTTGCTTTCGCAATTAATCACTGCACGGTACTTTAATAGCCAATCTAACCCAATAATTACTTCCGTAGTTAAGTCTGGCACGACGACAAACTCTTGTTCAAATCGTGTTCCACATATCTCGAAGTTGACAAAAATCTGTTTTGTGACCGGTTTACTGGCCTACCCACTAGCACCGATAATTTTCACTCCTGTTACTGGCATAACTACGATGCCAGATCTGTCTTTCAGCAACTCAAATATTTCCCCAGATACAGCACTCAATTCTGCACCGGTGTCAATCATCACGTTTAGTTGTACGTCGTGCATATTAACAGACACTACTATCTGTCTACACTTGTCCTCGACTGTTTCTTTATTTTCCCACAGTAAATCCTCGTCTATATCCAGGTCATTCCAGAAAAAACCATCCGGCTTTGATCCTAAATCCGGCTTATCTGGCGGCCTTTTCAGCCTCTGTTCACATACAGTTTTAATTTCAACACGTTTGTCCTGAGGTTTAGTCTGTAGCTTCGCCTCCAATACCGAAACCTTTTCCTGTATCTCGTCAACTAGTGAGTGTTGCTTTGCTATCAATTCACTAATTGTCACCTTCGTTGATTCCTCTTTGGTCAGTTTGATCTCATCTGACAATCTACCTGGAGGAATGTGCCCAGTAGTATCTGCAATTACTTCCTCTGGATCTGCGCAACCCACACTGCTACCGTCTGACCGTATAACGTCAGCTCTAACGTCATACACGCTGTAATCTATGTGCTTTTCTACCAATCGTATCCGGCTATCACTAAAATTTTCGTAATCTTTCTCCTTAATACTCTCGCAATGTTTAAACTGGAGGTTTGCGTCGGATGGGTCGGCTACTTCTACGACTACAACTTTCGGTAAGGTCTGCCGGTTAGGGCCAGAACTTTCCATTACTACTTCAACATCTAACTCCTGCGGGACGAAACACGACGAATCTTGCTCGTGCTCCCCATTAACATCAACTATTTCTGGTAAAGTCAGCCGGTTAGGGCCAGAACTTTCTATCACTTCACAAACACTATCTTCCTGCGGGACGAGACGCAGCAAATCCTGCCCACGCTCCCTATAAACACTTCTCCCGCACAGGCCCCCATAATCTCTTAGTTCGTCGTATAAGCGATCGAACTGCCTTAACCAGACCTCATCCCTCTCTGCATCCCCTCGCTCGATGACGGTCGTGTTATCCGACATCTGCTCTTCTCTCAACAATTGCGAATCATTCATAAACTCAATCTCCCGTTCCGCTGTGAGTGTTACAGCTGCCACTTTATAATCGATTTCCGGAACACTGCTTAACTTGTTCTCACTGACAGTGAATGTATTTTCTGCTGTGTCTTCAGCTGATCTACTACTTGTGGGCGCACTCCTTTCTCCTAACACTGGCACACTCTCCCGCCGTTGATTATTCCATACGGAATTTTCATAACGACGACACCTCGGTTTTCTACTGTTACTGGGCCGCCAAAATATCTCCACGCCCGGTCAGCCCCTCACCGGCGCTGCTAACGGTTTCCCTGTCTCGTCCCAGCAGATACGCTCCCCGAATGCTGCTGAGGCGTCTGATCACACCCTCTGGCGTTATTACTATTCTGCGAAGCCCGTATCACATCAGTATGATACTGCTACCCGTGGTCTAGGTGTAGCGTCTTTGATTCATAATCAAAAACGTCTTCGATCCCGGGATCGATCCCCGTCACTGCCTAAATTTTGATAAATAATCAGCATTGGCGGCCGAAGACTTCCGGCATAAGAAGTCAGCCTCATTCAACAAACGGCCTTGTCAAAGAGGGCGGAGGAGCTGATAGAGGTTCAGGGCACTCTCTTGTCCTAGGGGTGGGAAATTACCCCTAAAGGCAGAAGGAATGGAAACCACTGCATTAAAGACACGTAACGTGTGTCCACAGGACATGTGGCCTGTAATTGAAGAAGTGTCATGATGATCTCTCCATTGGCAAAAGATTTCGGAATAGTCCCCCATTCGGATCTCCGGGAGGGGACTGCCAAGGGGGAGGTTACCATGAGAAAAAGATTGAATAATCAACGAAAGGATAACGTTCTACGAGTCGGGGCGTGGAATGTCGGAAGCTTGAAGATGGTAGGGAAACTAGAAAATCTGAAAAGGGAAATGCAAAGGCTCAATCTAGATATAGTAGGGGTCATTGAAGTGAAGTGGAAGGAAGACAAGGATTTCTGGTCGGATGAGTATCGGGTAATATCAACAGCAGCAGAAAATGGTATAACAGGTGTAGGATTCGTTATGAATAGGAAGGTAGGGCAGCGGGTGTGTTACTGTGAACTGTTCAGTGACCAGGTTGTTCTAATCAGAATCGACAGCAGACCAACACCGACAACGATAGTTCAGGTATACATGCCGACGTCACAAGCTGAAGATGAACAGACGGAAAAAGTGTATGAGGATATTGAAAGGGTAATGCAGTATGTAAAGGGGGACGAAAATCTAATAGTCATGGGCGTCTGGAATGCAGTTGTAGGGGAAGGAGTAGAAGAAAAGGTTACAGAAGAATATGGGCTTGGGACAAGTAATGAAAGAGGAGAAAGACTAATTGAGTTCTGTAACAAGTTTCAGCTAGTAATAGCGAATACCCTGTTCAAGAATCACAAGAGGAGGAGCTATACTTGGAAAAGGCCGGGAGATACGGGAAGATTTCAATTAGATTACATCATGGTCAGACAGAGATTCCGAAATCAGATACTGGATTGTAAGGCGTACCCAGGAGACACGCGGAGAGCGTTCGCCGGACCTCATGTAAGGCTGCCTGATCGTGTTCCGCTTCTTCATAGAGATGACCGTAGTGTTCCACAAAAGCGTTGGCAATATCTTTTTGCGTTGTTATGCGGCGACCATCTGGCAGTACGACCGTCTGTATTAAGGTTCTGCGGCTACGTTGTTTTTCTCTGATAACGTGATACATCAACGGTGATTCCCACGGACTCGTTCAAAGGCCCTTGCACGGATTGCGACACCCTCCAGACTCAGATCACAATACAGTAGTGATGAAGAGTAGGCTGAAGTTCAAGACATTAGTCAGGAAGAATCAATACGCAAAGAAGTGGGATACGGAAGTACTAAGGAATGACGAGATACGTTGGAAGTTCTCTAACGCTGTAGATACAGCAATAAGGTATAGCGCAGGAGGCAGTACAGTTGAAGAGGAATGGACATCTCTAAAAAGGGCGATCACAGAAATTGGGAAGGAAAACATAGATATAAAGAAGGTAGCTGCGAAGAAACCATGGGTAACAGAAGAAATACTTCAGTTGATTGATGAAAGGAGGAAGTACAAACATGTTCCGGGAAAATCAGGAATACAGAAATATAAGCCGCTAGGAATGAAATAAATAGGAAGTGCAGGGAAGCTAAGACGAAATGGCTGCAGGAAAAATGTGAAGACATCGAAAAAGATAGGATTGTTGGAAGGACATACGTAGCATACAGGAAAGTCAAAACAAACTTTGGTGACATTAAAAGCAACGGTGGTAACATTAAGAGGGTGTGTAGAATATATGAGTCTGGCGACATAGCATCTGACTTTCGGAAAAGCATCATCTACACAATTCCGAAGATGGCAAGAGCTGACAAGTGCGAGAATTATCGCACAATCAGATTAACAGCTCATGCATCGAAGCTGCTTACAAGAATAATATACAGAATAATGGAAAAGAAAATTGAGAATGCGCTAGGTGACGATCAGTTTGGCTTTAGGAAAAGTAAAGGGACGAGAGAGGCAATTCTGACATTCTGACATTACGGCTAATAATGGAAGCAAGGCTAAAGAAAAATGAAGACACGTTCATAGGATTTGTCGACCTGGAAAAGGCGTTGGACAATGTAAAATGGTGCAAGCTGTTCGAGATTCTGAAAAAAGTAGGGGTAAGCTATAGGGAGAGAGGGGTCATATACAATATGTCTTGCAGAACTAGCACTCCTGAAAGAAAGGATATTGCTAGTTCTGCAAGGTTCGCAGGAGAGCTTCTGTAAAGTTTGGAAGGTAGGAGACGAGATACTGGCAGAAGTAAAGCTGTGAGGACCGGGCATGAGTCGTGCTTCGGTAGCTAAGTTGGTAGAGCACTTGCCCGCGAAAGGCAAAGGTCCCGAGTTTGAGTCTCGGTCGGGCACACAGTTTTAATCTGCCAGGAAGTTTAATAATTTTGTAGTTTATGTGTATGCATGTAAACTATACTTGCATCATCGGTAACTGCTTTGGTTGTGTAAAAGAGTAGAAGTTACGTTGTCAACTAATTTTTATTACATATAAATTGCAATTTATATTTTGTAAGGATATAAAACACACAATAGACTAACACTGAACATTGTGCGGTTCTAATTATGTGCAAAAATAAAGCAAAAAGAACAGCTTCCAGTTCCAGTTTTTCCATTATACGTTCATTTACGTTTCTTTCCCTATCAATGTTACCAATAATACCTGTAATCCTGCCCTTTACTACGTCATTGATTTATTGTACCAAAACTACCGAAACGTAGTTTTGGTAGAGATTGAAACATCCCCTTTGAACAATTTTACTAGACTGTGCCTAACCTGACGCACAATATTTTTAGCGCAACGCAATCTGACTTTCAAGATTCCCTACAAAAGAATGGCCCTCACTAACATTAAACTATACCTTTCACAAATCACTTACCTCACAAAAATCTTCGCTGCTCAAGCTACTGCAATACAGCGAGCGCCACTACTGCCAGCTAAATAAAAGATACAAACTATGGAAGGCACTAACTACTGATAGGGATAGTTAGCAAATGAAAGATATTAATAGAGAACAAACAATGTATTTACCTTGATATCATCATATATATAGCAGTTCATGACAAATTACAAAACTTCGCCATCTCTCTCCCCACATCCACCACTGCTGGCGGCTCACCTCCAACTGCGCAACACTACGCGCTGTTCACAGCCAGCTGCCTAACACTACAATGGCGATTATTACAACAATGCAAAGCAGCCACAGACTGCACACAGCACAGCCAGTGATTTTCATACAGAGGTGGCGTTACCAATAAAAAAACCTAAACAGCCTACTTACATAGCCCCCATGCTCCCCACAAAAAATTTTACAAATTGGTTTGGGCACTGGGCAATACATATTTGTTAAAATTTTTTATAATCGTAATTACAATAACAAAGAAATCAAATGCACACACTTATTGATACAATGTTGGTCAAAAGCCAGAATTTTCTCACTGTCCATAAAGATAGTCCTGATCATTCATCATAATAGTAATTACAGTTTTTTTTTCACAAAGTCTCATTAGTAAAAGAAATTGCACACAGAAGTAGTGGATTTCCATGCAGTCTTGAAAAAGTAGTGTTGTCCTTCCAATGGAAAGACAGTGCTGACTCTTGACATGCTGACAGGTAATGGGCCACAACAGAGCAAACCCACAGCGGAGTCAGTCGAAGTTTTGAAGAGTATTGGTGGGTAGGTCATCACAGAGCAGACCCACTGTAGTCCTGGTAGAGATTACGGTATTGGTGGGCCACCAGAGGTGCAGACCCGCTGCAGTCCTTGTAGAAATAATGGTATTAATGGATCATCAGTAGACCCACTGTAGTCCTTGTAGAGATAATGGTACTGGTGGGTCATCAAAGATGCAGACCCACTGTAGTCCTTGTAGAGATGGCCAGCAGCCATCTGTTGTGACTGTGCAGGTGCACAATCACCATTGAAGAGTCTTGCGGAGACTAGAGCAAGTCCATAAACCACCACTTGTGCACTCACAAAGTTTTTTTAATTGTCCTTAGAACCAGCAATGCTTTTATCCAGTCCCTTGCTGAATTATTAACACATGTGCAAACACTAACAGTCCCTGCTTCTCACATATTGTCCATATACTATGACCAACAGAAACGTGTGCAGTGAAATGTAACTTAATTTGAAGAACTGGTGGCAATTACAATTTTATAACATGAGAATACAATTACAAAGGTACAAAATACATCATTAAAGAACAGAGCAATACAGAAAACATTTGTAGTAATATGGGCTTTACAAAAGAATCGAAATAACATATACATCAGTGTTACAGGAATTATGACATAAGTAGATACATAAAAGATCAGAATAATTATTGAAACATCGACTTCACACATGAGCATTAAAACAAAACAGAATAAATAATGTCTAAACATCTTTACAAAGAAAATAACATATTATTAATGCAAATTATATTTGAGGATAACAGTATTCCTCATCATAGTGAATGTAGCTTAGTATTAGAAGAAGAAAAATTCTATGAAACTACACAGAGACAGGAAGAAAACAAATACACAAGGGTACACAAACACATAGTGGGATAACACAACGGAAAGGACAGGGTTCGTTTTCAGTGTAACGTTTGGTACTGCAGTCCAACCCAAGACTTCATTCCATAGATCTTTCGTCTTATTTCCACATTTGTTTCCACCAAAAAAATCCTATTCAAGCATGCTTTCTGTATATATATGTTCACATATTTCTTACCTCATTATTTATTTTCCATTATCTTACTTCATCATTTATTTCCAAGAAAATCCTACCTAAACCTGTTGTCCCTAAACCCTACTTTTTTTGGTTCATATCCTCTTTCAAAATACTGTTTTGGCCAAACTATTTTCTTATAGATTTTCAATGTATTTCTTCCAATTCATCACAACTTGTTCTCTTATATAGTCTACCCCCCTCTTAAGCTAACTTAAATCTACTGAGCTCAGATGCTAAACTAAGGGACGAGGCAATGCAGCAGAACAAATCAAGTAACACAAACATCAATGACAAAAATTTCAAGCTGGCAAACAAGCTACAGTAAATCTAAATTACCAAGCAATTCAACATTACAACTAATATGAGGCAATGTGCAGCAAACAAGAAAAATAAATCAGTAGTAAAACTGGCTGAACAGCGTAATACAAAGTCAAATTCAGTAACATTATGCGTGGCAAACAGCAGCAACTTATACCTAAACATGACATAGTTCAAGCAGAAAAAATATTACAGTAAAAATGGCCATGTTTAAAACTTACGTCACATCTTAACACTAGAGTGATGCATCACGAGAACTTACACTAGCAGATAAGTTACCAAATCGTAAAGAAATTGTTTATGCAATTCCTGTGAAGGGAAATGTCTATTTATGTGCCCTCGTTTTCTTGGAAGTAGATCATAAATTTCTTATTGACTCGATCTGTAGGCATAAAATAACTATATTAGTACATATATTAAATTTTATTTTAACCAATGCTGCAGTGCAGCTAGAAACTAGATATTAAACAAAATGAGTAAATAAATACATAAAGCAAGCCATATGGCATTTCTCTCAATTCTCGTAGATAGACACTTGTCCTAATCAGGTGTGCAGATGTAAGAATGTTTCCAAGTTATTATTAGCGTGTCGTATTTACGATGCTTTCTACAAACGAATGTCAATAGCGAGGATAATGGCCTCCCTTTTTTTTTTTCTCTACCTCTGCTTCCGGAAAGGCACACCCTAATGGCTTGTTCTCCAGGTGTCTGACACAGCTGTGTGCCCACGACGCACGTGCAGGTGGTCACTTAACTTTCTTACGGAAATATTTACGACAGCAGTTTCCGCTACAGTGACAGTCTTATATAAAAATTTCACAGGTCGAGAATTTACGTTGCAAATGTGTAGAAACAAAATCCTATGAATATAACAGTGTCCAAGAAATTTTCGCCGTCATTGTGATACATTCACGCATTTACACACATTTCATAACTCTTAAAGTACGATTCTTGGTTTCCAACATCCTTTTTCACAAGTCAAGAGTCCCTAACTTCTATCCATTATTCATATACATATAAACACGTAATAACATTCCTTATATAGCATCAGCTTATTGATCATAAACATACCTCAACAGCATAATACATATCGTCGTCGTAAAAATAACATCATAACACCTCAGTCAAATCTCAAAAACGTCGTAGCTTCCTCCAATAATTTCAAAACCTAAAAAAATTCTCTGCTCATGTCAAAAGTGTCATCTACCTCAAATGTACTTTAAAATCATGCTCCCTTACCAAATACATCATTCAAAGCTCTCATAGTATCACAATGGTTCCGAAAAAATATGAACAGTTCACAAAGTACAGACAAAATACAATTTCGTATGTGTGAAATTACCCAACTGTGAAATTGCGTAAACATGTGTCACTGATGTAGTAAAAAAAAATGTTTATCTCTCAGTTAAATGATCAGATAGCTGTGCAATTTGTGTGTTAGAGAAATACAGTACCGATGTGTAAAGTTGTATAAGCAAATACCATATTAGCTAGGGCTCCTTGTGTTTGCCAAACACATGGTACACAAAGTAAGCGTGTACCCCCCTGAGGATTAATGTAATTATACCTTCAGGTGTTACAGATTACAGCAATGGGGTACTGTAGCGCTAAACTGTGCGTCATGTTGTAAGATAATTTCTGTGGAACTGTCACAGTTATCGTCCTCTGCAAGCAAAGTTCTGCAGAAGTCAATGTACTTACCTCATGATAAACAAAAGTGAAATGCTTTGTGTATAGATATCGTAGTTATTACGCTTATTGTTGTGATGAAGAAAGTACTGTACTGTAACGTATTGTTGTACCACGAAAAAGGCTATCTCATTGTTGCTATACCACAAGAGTTACTACTAAAACATGTTTTTCTTTCCAGAAGAATTCAGAAAGCTGTGCAGATATAAAACAGATACACCGCAAAAGCAACATTGTGAATTGTCACTCATTAGTAGCGTCGTGATAAAACCGTGTAGTTGTCACATAAACTAACCACTGTGTCACCTGGTATCTCTCAGAAAGCACCTTGAATCCATAATGTATTTGCAAGTAAACCAAAATGTTGCATTAAAAAAAGCAGATTATCTTTCAATAAACGGTTTTATATGTGAAATGTGGTGTAAACCTTTACTCTTCATAGTACTCAGACTTTCAACTGAAAAGCAATTGTCATGTTTTATACATCGGTAAAGAATGCTAAAATTTTTCTCAAGGCTAGCGTCTTATGTTATTTTTCTCGGAGCCAGCGGGCGCACGCGGCTGCCTGCTGTGCGAGTCATTGTCTGTCTCTTTGTTGGCGCGCGCCGTTACTGGGATTAGGAGACCTAACTTCTACAAATTCACTCTGACGAGATGGCCCTGCCCTGTTTAAATCCCGCCAGTTCTGATGCATTTCAGGTCCGTCGTTACGATCATATCGTCTGTCGTCATGTCGGTAGATTCCATAGTTTCTTTCTTGTCGGTCACGAGGTGGAGAATTTCTCCCTGAATCGTAACTGCGCGCTGGACCGTTGCGTCTAAAGTTATTCTGTCTCCCCTGATAATAATAGTTCTGGTTGCCAAATTGTCTATGATTGTCTCTGTCATATTCATTACTATGGAAGTGCGATCTTTCTCTGTACCTATTATTCTGCCAACGGTTGTCATATGGGTGGTGTCTTTTTTGGTCACGATTTGTGTTGTGAGAATAGCCTTGTCGTGTCCAGTTATTGTTTCTTTCATCGCGGAATTGCGTCGGATGTGATCTGTAATTGTTGTGCTCCTGCGTTCCGCGATTGTCAGTGTCAATTTCCTGTTCTTGTAACAGTCCCTGAAAAGCTTCAATGTCGTCTTTGCAACGTCCTGCTAAAATAATATGTCGTAAATGTTCAGGCAATTTGAGTAAGCAAATGCGGATGAGTTCTGAGGGGCTGTATGGGTTTGAAAGATACTGATTCTTATGCAACATGTCTTCAAAATATTTCATAAGACTGGAAAATTCAGATTGTTCGAAACGTTTCATCATTATGATGCTATGTTTTACTCGGTCTTGTGTAGCTTGAGACCAATACGCTGAGAGGAAGGCATGATAAAATTCTCCTTCACTGTGACAATCGTGAATGACCGATCGCATTCTTACAGCTGGTTCATTCTCTAAATAGCCACACATAAATTCTAATCTGTGTTCTAACGACCAGTTGGGAGGAAAACAATGAGAGAATTGATGGAGCCACGCTTGTGGATGAATGTCGTTGGCAGAATTCTTAAATGTTTTGAATTTACGTGTAGTAATGAACAGCTTATAGTCAAAATCATCGTGTCGGCGAGTAGCATATCGGTCATTGTTACGTCGTGTCGGCGGTTCTATCTCAAAATTCGGTGCACCTTGCCAATTTCTTTCATAATTTCCGAAGTGTCCTGTGTTATTATTTTGTGGTTGATCCGTATTTCTATGTCCCTCTTCCCGTATTGGGGCGCGAGTGTCCTCTGAAATACGTAATTCTTGTATTACCTGTGTCAGCTGATCTTGTACTTCGCGGATTTCTCTTTTGTACTGTGTATTGATTTGATTTTGATTTTGTTTGAATTTTCTAATTTCTTCATACTCTTCAGTGTCAGTGAAGTCTACAAGTGTTGTGTCATTCAGATCATCATCTACCTTTGTAGATAAGTTAGTGAACTGATCTGAAAGTTCGGCTACTTTATCCGATAGTGTACTTATTTCCTCAGTGTGTTTTTCTGAAACAAGTTTCAGAGTATCTACTGTGTCCTTTAAGAATTCCTGAGTTTTTGCAAGTTGCGTAACGGAATCGGTAGATGCAACTGAGTCAAATTTAGCTTGCAAGGTCTCATGATTTTCGTGAACAGTAGTTTGCAGTTCTTTTATGGCTGCTTCGTGATTTTGTAGTGCATTTTCATGACGCGAAAAAGTAGGTTGGAAATGCTCACAAATTTGTGTTTTTACGTCGTTACAGACTTTTTGACATTTCGATTCAATGTGATGTAACTCATTAGTTAAATCCTCACGTGTTTGTTCAAGTGTGGTGTCTAACTTTTTAAGATTTTGTTCCACTGTGTCTAACTTTTGAAGATTTTGTTCCATTATGTCTAACTTTTGAAGCTTTTGTCCCATTTGTTTCTGATTTTGTTCCATTTGTTGCATTAATTGCAATAATAATGTATTAGTGTCTGGAATCTGTTTCTCTACGCTTTTCGGCAGTGCATTTGCACCGGCAACATTCACATTTTGACAAGCAGAAAATGTGTTTTGACTTATTTGAGAAAACGTTGATGACCCAAAACCTGAATCTACAGTATTTGCGAAATTGTGTCCTGTCATTTCGGATTCCTGAGGCGAGCTGTTGCCGACCGACCGATCGATAATGCTTCCCTGCTCACTAATTGTTTCACTGTCTACGCCATTGTTTGCCGCCCGCTCCATTTCCCTATGCACAATTACCAAATTATTACTTTGAACATCAGTTAATTCATTACTCTGCGGCGCTAACACACTGCTTTCGTCTTCACTGTCATTTCTCAGTTTACTTTGGAGCCTAGTATTACGTTTTTCACACGCCATTATTGTCACAATATTTCACACGACAACACAGAAAAACACAATTTGAAGAGCAAAAATAGGGGAACACATTAACATAGCACTGAAAATAATATCTAGTTAATTGCAGCTGCGAAATACTTGGTGCAAATCTACATACATGCCACAACTGTTTTACTGTACAACAATGAGAAACTGCAACTACAAAGGAGATTTTCTCTACAATTACGCGCTAGCAATAAACAAAAGCTACACTAATTACACAAACTACAAGAAAAAAAATCAGAAGATTCCAGTGAGGTATCCTCGGCTAAGGGTCGACATATGAAACGTACTCTTTGAACAATTTTACACGACTGTGCTTAACCTGACGCACAATATTTTTAGCGCAACGCAATCTGACTTTCAAGATTCCCTACAAAACAATGGCCCTGACTAACATTAAACTATACCTTTCACAAATCACTTACCTCACAAAAATCTTCGCTGCTCAAGCTACTGCAATACAGCGAGCGCCACTACTGCCAGCTAAATAAAAGATACAAACTATGGAAGGCACTAACTACTGATAGGGATAGTTAGCAAATGAAAGATATTAATAGAGAACAAACAATGTATTTACCTTGATATCATCATATATATAGCAGTTCATGACAAATTACAAAACTCCGCCATCTCTCTCCCCACATCCACCACTGCTGGCGGCTCACCTCCAACTGCGCAACGCTACGCGCTGTTCACAGCCAGCTGCCTAACACTACAATGGCGAGTATTACAACAATGCAAAGCAGCCACAGACTGCACACAGCACAGCCAGTGATTTTCATACAGAGGTGGCGTTACCAATAAAAAAACCTAAACAGCCTACTTACAAGATCAACTCCACTTGGGACGTATGACTGTCACCCACACTAGTTCCCAAGTTCAGCATCCTACACCAGTAGCATCATCTCACCTGTTAAGTTTTCATGCCCACCAAAAATATTGACCAAGGAGTGGGCGCTACAGCGTTGTCAAGTTGACAGATTTCTATAGCGAGTGTTACATTATATGAATAGACTAGAGGGTATGGGTAGCATTAAGGAAGTAGAAAAATCTGAAAAATCTGTTACCTCGTTACAGAATCAATTTCAGGATTTACAAGTCCCTATAAAAGCGCAATTGAGTAAGATTTCAGAACTTTCATATGGTGAAAGATATTATGACAGCCAGTTACGGAATAGCGAGGGTTTGCTGTCCGGATACTTTGAACGTATTTCTGAATTATTTACTTCTAGAGTGTGCTGAAAACTAATGCCACCGATTTTTTGTGTGAAAACTCTTAAAGTTTTTTTTTTAAATAAAACAAACGTTATTATGAGTCTGCATCTTTAGTCTTCATGACTACATAATTATTTCTCAGCTCTTAGAGTTTTTTTTAATAAAATAAACGCTATTAACATTATTCATCTCTACCCTTCAAGTGTGTATATGTATTTCTCAACATATTGACCCTAGCGACCACGTTTCTTCCTGTGAGGTGCCAGTTTGTTGGTACTATCAGTGTAAAGTGTTTGATTTCGTTGACGGAGCCACAACCTCACCACTGCTTACATCGCTTCATCACTATCAAAGTGAATCCTTGAAGATTTTCTTTAAGTTTAGGAAACAAATGAAAATCGGATGAGGCCAAGTTGGACTGTATGAAGAATGATCACTGTCAGTCAACTCAAGGAGTCGGATTGTTGCAGATGTCGAAGCGCTCGTGTGTGATCTGGCATCGTCATACTGAAGGAGAGGGTGTTCTACGGTGGGCAAACTCTTCGAATTCGTGCTTTCAGTTTTTTGAGAGTTTCTCACGCACCGACAGACTTATTTTACAAACCACCAAGTTACACGTTACAATTCGGAGTCCTCTAGCGGCACAGGTTTGCAGTTTGCGTCAGCGAAGACGGAGAGTCGACCGAGAAATATCCATGACATGCAATTCCGCAGTCAGTATTGAGAATAGAATAAAAAATTCGGAGGCACTATTTTTCAGCACTTCCTCGTATGTTACCTATTCCTTCTAGAGCTACTGGATGAATGAGAAGTAATAAAGTTAAAGGAATTTCATTGTATCAGGTATTGGAACTAATGGTTTCTGTCACACATCGCTCTAACAGAGCTTGACATGATTTAGTGGTTAAATTATATTTTAGGGTACAGGATCCCTGTGAGACACTGCAGGACTATGTCAATAGAATTAAAAAAGCTCGCAATGTGCGTCCCTCGCCTTTTCTGAGGATTAAATCGTTAATAACTTATCAGAACGCGTATGCTCGAAGGATAGAATGCAATTAATGTTTAGTACGTGAGCAAGATGTTTTGTGCGGGTGGAGCAAGTTATTTCAAAAGTTGAAGCTCTACGGAAACCTGAAAGGAAAGATATGTGTGTTAGGGACTTGGCGTTGGTAAGGGAGAAGAATAGACAAGCCCCTATTGAGGAATATAATATGGTAAAATCAGATGTTGCAGGTGTAACTATCCGGGTCATTTGGCCAGTAACTGTACATAAAAGGGGAAGAATCCGGGTGCCGCTGCCAGATTCACTATGTTATGAGACCCTTGTCACACGTTCTTTTTCGGTTCCTTCAGCATGTGCTGAAATTAATGGAGAACCTATATGTTCCCTGCTTGATACAGATATTTCTCTAACTGTGATTAGTCAAGTATTTTTACGTGGCAAATTCAAGTGAAATGTCTTTGTTTCGCGATCTGTGGTTACGTTATGTATTCAATAATTTACATGACGGTGATTACACAGGGGCTATTTGTCCTGGTAATTTTAGGAACATAATTTGTTCGTTATGTAATATTAATCCCCAGTTGGTGTGATAAAAGATTTTCCTTTGATTTCACTCCTTGCATGGCTACTGTAATCGGTTAGCATGTTGCACAAGAGAGTGTGCACTCAGTGGTTAGTGATAGTGGTGCTAGAACAGTATCTGATTACGAACTGAGTCAATCGAACCCTATGCGGCATGAACAGTTGGAGAACTTGTGTGAAGAATTTAGGGACGTTCCGACAAATCGATTAGGACTCGTAAGGTGCGGGAGATAAAATAGAACTGATACTATTCCGGTTATGCAGTTTCCTTACCATTTACTCCCCATACGAATGAAGCGATTAAAAGTGACAGTGAATTAGATGCTGAGGGAATTACTTATTACGCCATCCAAGTTCCACACTCTTCATCTATTTTTCTGGTTGAAAAACTCAGGGAGGATTACCTATGGTGGATTACCACACCCCCAATAAGAAAACTGTTTTACCGACTGGTCCGTTGCCGGATCTGCACACTTGATTTTCGTGATTTCAAAATACAAAGGTATTGACAACCTTTGACCTCAGTCTCGCTTATTTCCGACTGCCTTTAGTTGAGGAGTCCAAACCAGTAATGGCCTTTGCCACTGGAACTTCTTTGAATATAATCGGGTTTCCTTTTGGCCCTCTATTGCAGCAGTAGAGCTGTCACGTATTCTAGATAACGTCCTTTTTTTGCCGCTTGTTTCACTCTGAAGTTAAGTTGCGTTTATCACTGCTTATATCATTCGATTATTTTTAATCCAGATTATGAGGAGCATCTGGCATCTTCAGCGTTTACTATAGGCTGGATTTACCGTAAACCATCAAACGTAAAATCTACCCATCCAGAGATTTCCTTTATAGGACATATAGTGTCTCCAACAGGAGCAATTATTTATACCTGCCCACGGCTGAGAGATGTGAAGTCAGTGGCTCGTGTCATAGGAATTCTTTCTTTCGCAAGTCCGTTCCGAATTTCACTCAATTACCAGCCCCACTTAGTGAGTTGAAGAGAAAAGGGAAAAGGTTTTACTGGGACCTGCCGTAGAAGGCACACCAATTCTTATCTGGAAGAGAAATGCTCTGTATATGAACTTGAGGCTATGGCAGAGATGCTTGCCTTAGGGGAACTTAAGATGCATTTAGAACACTGTAAGGTTCAGCTGGTACCCAAGCCTTTACACCCACACCTCCAGATGCCAGTCGCTCAGATCGGTACCAAACATTGTGTGTCGATAGTATATCAACCGAAACACCGATTTAGTTCATGTTGTGTGCTGTCGTTCAGTAGGAGATGTGTAAACGGTAATAAAAAGTAACACCAGAACTACGGAGTCTACGCAAACCGTATCTGTGAGGTCCTAATGTGAAGATGACTGGTAGAGCCGGCACGGTATCTCAGTGTATTCGGTCAGACGGTTAACTGCTCTCTGTAATAAAAAAAAAAAAACTAAGTTAATAGATCAATGATGAAGTTGAACAAGCGTCATAGGACGTCCGCTCCGAACAAAGAGAACGAACAAACAGAACGAACAAAATAGGATGAAAAAGAGGTGGATGGGTTGGTAAGTTAGTGGAGCATCAAATCGTTGTACTAAAGGTCAAAAGTTCGAAACCCACTAATGGCCATTTTTTTTACACATTGCACGTGAGATTGTTGTATGGGAGAACACTTTCTGCCATATAAGAGGACGTTTCAGAGATTGTGGCAATGTTCTTTTGGCAAATCTGTTTTCGCTTCGTTAGTTGAAAAGAAAAAACCTATAGAGCACATTTGTACAGATAGGTGTGGTGTTACCTGTGCAAATGTTCGCTATAGGTTTGCTACTTTCAACTAACGGAGCGGAAGCAGGCTGCCAAAAGCACAGTGCTACGAAATCCGAAACGTCCTTTTACATGGCAGAAATATGTTCTTCCATATAACAATTTCACACGTATATGTTATAAAAATAAATAAATAAAGGTCACTGTAGGCGGGTTTAGAACCCAGGACCTTTAGTGCGACAATTTGACGCTCTACCAACTCACCTACCGAAGAACTTCAATTTAGTGCTTGGAGATATGGTTTGCCAGTACTCCCTAGTTCTGGCGTTACTTTTAATTACCATTTACGTATCTTGTACTGCACGACAGCACACAGACCAAACTACATCGGTGTTTTGGTTGATACTCTATCTTCACACGTTTTTTCAGCTATCTGAGTATCTGACCTCTGAAGCTTTGGGTGTTAGTTGGGCGCTTTCAAGGTCGCGGCTGACAGGAGGGTAGTCACGATCTCAGCGTTTCAGTTAAACACATACAGGGTGCAGACAACGTGGTCGCTGATGTTCTGAGCCGCATTTTCGGCGAGAACAAGGGAAACATCCAGGAAGAGGGACAGGTACAGGTTATAACATCGAAACTGGGGAAGCAGGAAGACTGATTTTGATGGGACTCCCGCTTCCATTTCAGGACGTTGCTCAACAACGAGATGTATCCCCAGAGTTGGTACCCATTAAACAGTGTTCGGAAAATGGAGAGATATTCATACCTTGTCCAGCTAAGGGACGCAGTAGAGATAAAATTGTGTTTCTATGAGGACTAGTAGCATGCATGTTCAAGTACTATCATGGAACAGCTTACAGCGCCATTGAGGAAGTTTTAAAGCTGGAATGAAGATCCAAGAGAACTTTAATAGGAAATCCAGAAGTTGGTGCAGCCTTGTAAGACCTGTTGCCTAATGCGTTAAATGCCCCACAATTTTTACTGTCCTTCGATATTATACAAACCTTGGTGAACAAAGCGTACACTGATTCTGTCGGTCAGTTTCCACGGTCAAAAGAGGGAAACCATTTCGTGCTAGTTACAGTGGACGGGCAGACGCCGTTCTGTTGGTTAATCCTCAGCAGGAACGTTAATGCGCCGACAACGATAAAAGGTCTGAAGGAAACTCTCGGTACTTTGGCGTCTTATAGAACCCTAGTAGCCGATAATGAAACGGCTTTTATGTCAGTGGCGTTTAGGAGCATTTGTTTCGAAGTGGGAGTAGCGTATACCACAATGCCACATCAACAGCCGAATCCTTCATTTGTGGAATGCCTCATTTGGAATTTACGAGCCGCGCTCGTTGCCTTCCGTCACAACCATCACGCTTGTTATGACCAGATGAAACTGCAATCGTCTTGGCAAAACTATGAGTTCTCTGATTGCTCTAGAAGATGGCTCATTCGAAGTACAATAAATGAAATATTAGTTCACTTTTTTACAGAAATGAATAAAAAGATTTACTTGATACTCTGGTTTGACACAGGAGTGATTGAGTTTTTTGTAACCGTCATTCTTATTAACAAACTGTTCTCTTGAAGTACAATGTTCAACATAAACGAACATACACTACTGGTCATTGAATTTGCTCCGCCAAGAAGTAATGCAGATGATAAACGGGTATTCATTGAACAAATATATTACACTAGAACTGACATGTGATTAAATTTTAACGCAATTTGGGTGCATAGATCCTGAGATATCAGTACCAAGAACCACCACCACTGGCCGTAATAACGGCCTTGATACGCCTGGGCATTGAGTCAAACAGAGCTTGCATGGCGTGTACAGGTACAGCTGCCCCATGCAGTTTCAACACGATACCACAGATCATCAAGAGTAGTGACTGACGTATTGTCACGAGCCAGTTGCTCGGCTCGCCATTGACCAGACATTTTCAATTGTTGAGAGATCTGGAGAATGTGCTGGCCAGGGCAGCAGTCAAACATTTTCTGTATCTAGAAAGGACCGTTCCGGACCTGCAACATGCGGTCGTGCATTATCCTGCTGAAATGTAGGGTTTCGCAGCAGTCGAATGAAGGGGAGAGCCACGGGTCGTAATACATCTGAAATGTAACGTCCACTGTTCAAAGTGCCGTCAATGTGATCAAGAGGTGACCGAGACGTGCAACCAATGGCACCCCATACCATCACGCTGGGTGATACGCCAGTATGGAGATGACGAATACAATGTTCCAATGTGCGTTCACCGCGATGTCGCGAAACACGGATGCGACCATCATGATGCTGTAAACAGAACCTGGATTCATCCGAAAAAATGACGTTTTGCCATTCGTGCACCCAAGTTCATCGTTGAGTACACCATCGCTGGCGCTCCTGTCTGTGATGCAGCGTCAAGGGTAGCCGCAGCCATGGTCTCCGAGCTGATGCTCCATGTTGCTGCAAACGTCGTCGAATTGTTCGTGCAGATGGTGCTTGTCTTGCAAACGTCCCCATCTATGGACTCTGGGATCGAGGCTTGGCTGCACGATACGTTACAGCCATGCGGATAAGATGCCTGTCATCTCGACTGCTAGTGATACGAGGCCGTTGGGATCCAGCACGCCGTTCCGTATTACTCTCCTGAACCCACCGATTCCACATTCTGCAAGAGTCATTGGATCTCGACCAACGCGAGCAGCAATGTCGCGATACGATAAACCGCAATCGCGATAGGCTATAATTCGACCTTTATCAAAGTCGGAAACGTGATGGTACGCATTTCTCCTTCTTACACGAGACATCACAACAATGTTTCACCAGGCAACGCCGGTCAACTGCTGCTTGTGAGTGAGAAATCGGTTGTAGGTTTCGCCACCGGCGCCGACCTTGTGTGAATGCTGTGAAAAGCTAATCATTTGCATATCACAGCATCTTCTTCCTGTTGGTTAAATTTCGCGTTTGTAGCACGTCATCTTCGTGGTGTAGCAATTTTAATGGCCAGTAGTGTACATTTCCATCTGAGATTTCAATAACCCTTTAGCCCTACGCCGTGATCATGACGATGATGTTGATGACTGCTTCAGCTGAGCTCTGTAACTGGGTAAGAGCTTCCATGATCGGCTCTATTTGACATCCGTGCGAGGGAGTTTCTGTACTGACAAGGGAACCTCCCCATCGCACCCCCCTCAGATTTACTTATAAGTTGGCACAGTGGATAGGCCTTTAAAAACTGAACACAGATCAATCGAGAAAACAGGAAGAAGTTATGTGCAACTATGAGAAAAAGGCAAAATATACAAACTGAGTAGTCCATGTGCAAGATAGGCAACATTAAGGAACCGTGAGCTCAGGAGCACCGTGGTCCCGTGGTTAGCGTGAGCAGCTGCGGAACGAGAGGTCCTTGGTTCAAGTCTCCCCTCGCATGAGAATTTTACTTTTTTTATTTTCGCAAAGTTATGATCTGTCCGTTCGTTCATTGACGTCTCTGTTCACTGTAAGAAGTTTAGTGTACGTGTTTTGCGACCGCACCGCAAAATCGTGCGATTAGTAGACGAAAGGACGTGCCTCTCCAATGGCAACCGAAAACATTTGATCGCAAGGTCATAGGTCAACCGATTCCTCCAAAGGAAAACACGTCTGATATATTATATACGACACTGGTGACGCCATGTACGTCACATGACAGGAATATGTTGTCGACCCACCTAACTTGTACACTTGGCGAATGGGTAAAAAGATTCTTCTACCTTGCCCGATTTAGGTTTTCTTGTTTAGGTGTAGCGTCCCCATACTACGGCGCAGTTACTTCGCATCGGAGGGACGGATAGTAATTGTCTGAAAAAAAAATTAAAATTTTCACACGAGGAAAGACTTGAACCAAGGACCTCTCGGTCCGTAGCTGTTCACGCTAACCACGGGACCACGGTGCTCCTGAGCTCGCTGTTCCTTAATGTTGCGTATCTTGCACATGGACTACTCAGTTTATATATTTTGCTTATTTTTTTCATAGTTGCACATAACTTCTTCCTGTTTTCTCTATTGATCTGTGTTCAGTTTTTCAAGGCCTATCCACTGTACCAACTTATAACTAAATCTGAGGGGGGTGCGATGGGGAGGTTCCCTTGTGAGAGAGAAGGCATATCTTCTCCAGTCTCTCCCATTCACCATTGCGTATTACAGCGAGACGTCGCTAATGTCTTTGCTATAGTTTTGCATTGGCAACGTTGGTGTGGCATCAAGATCTTTGAGTGATATCACAACACTCACTGGGATATGTTCTTGTACTGGTTGAGTTACACGCTTGACACGCCTGTCCATTTAGTGCACAGGGGTACCTCAGCCAGTCCTATATTTCCATTCAAACTTAATATTCCCTCCTCCAACCTGTAGACTCTGAATGACTAATGCTGCGCAGATCCAAGAGATGTGGAAATGGCCAAACAAAAATATGAAAATGAATCATGAAAGGGTTGCTCACTGTTATAGTGTGGAGAGGTGACCCACGTCATTGAAGCCAAGTGGTCAGATATTTGTTAAATATTTTGGTGCGGTAAGCAAGGGGACCCGTAGGATCATGGACCAGCTTCTTCTCTGTTTCAGGGGTCCTGTTCAAATCGTACAGATCATCACTCTAGTTACTATACTGGTAAGGCATCCAAAGAGAGGGTTAATATCTCGCAGACTAGGCTAATCTGGGTGGAGGCTTTTTCTTAATGTAGCTTATCTTCTACCTGAGTGTTCTTATTTTGCGTATTTCTTAGTAATCCTGTACCATAATGTTCTGTGCTATTTAGTGGTACAATTTAGACAAATTAAGTTTTTTATGTAGTCAGGTTTTCTTATATAATCTTAAGGTTCTCAAAGCTGTGCGCAAAATGTGAATGTGTGTGTGTGTGTGTGTGTGTGTGTGTGTGTGTGTGTGTGTGTGTTCTATTTCACAGATGAAACCTCTTTTTTTATTTTTGAATTTTTTTTCTCGTAAGTAATGATAAATAAGGTTGTATATTTGCGTTATAATTAGTTGCCATTAATCTTATCATCCTATCAAACATAAGGATTAAAACGGGGAAAATATCCACCATGTAAACTGTTTAGTTTTGGATGAAAAATAAAAAGGCCAGGAAAAAGCAAATTTCCTCTTATAAACTAACTGAAGAATCAACCGTAGACGAAAGTGACACTTAAAAACGCATGAGATGCTTTTATAACATGGTCAGATACCCATTTCCTGTGGTTTTCAGAGGTTGTTTGCAGTAGTTTTACAAAGAACGAGGTAGGGGGAAGGTTAACACTTATCACCGTTATCTTGCACTTTTAATATAATGTTTTTGTAAATGTCCTTTATAGGTCATTGCAACGAGCATCGACTAGTACGATACCAAAAAGTCACTACTGTAGGTGGAGAGACAACTGAATAATGACGTAATAGAGCTTTGATATCAATTTACACGAAATGGTTACAATGTAAGCTGACTCACTGTCATTCCCAAGAGTTGAATATGCAATCGGTCTGAGTGAGATCGACTATATTAATTTAGACTTCTGTTAAATGTTGATGAGACTGATTTTAAGCAGGAGCTTTAAGTTGAATTGTAGATTAAAATGACAGTGCTCACTGACCGAAACTGTTTTTGTTTTACCTTTCTGTACGTACCTGAGTATTAGACTAGTCGACATATGTCAGCTATAGAGGTAATCTGATTAATTCTGAGTGCGTGAGTCATAAGGGACTTCGGCACTATTAACTGGTGCTGAACTTCCTGCTAAATTTGTTTGGTGCTCTGCTTTCATTTGCATTCACTGTAATAAAGTAAATTTCTTTCTCCTTTTTAATATTTTAATTAATATCACAAGTTCCATTTTTGAACAATGGAATTTTATTTGGCTTTCATGATTTTTATGTAGTGTAAATACAATACTTGATTTTAATATGTTTGTTTGTTATCTTTGTTCCTTGGTGTTTCGCAATCACTGCGATTTAAATTAGACTCTGTTGTCTCTTCCTCTTGGCTTCTATTGACGCAGCGTTATCTTATCAATAACTTCTTGTTGTTGACTTGCCTATCCTCGTGATTGGTTCCAAGTTAAAATAGGTTATAGTGAAATTCTGTAAACAGAGACTTTACGTGGTTAGTAAATAAATAATTAGTAAATAAATAATTCACTCACAAATCAACCCATTAGTACCACTCCCACCAGCACCATTACACTTAAAATGCAATTAAAGATAATTATGATGGAAACACCTGCTACCTGATTTAGATACCAAAAGTCGATAGTCGGTAGTTAATCGTTTCTACAGTTCATTAGGTATCACTGGCACTGCACAACTTTCGCTTCAATGAAGTTAAGCGGCACTGTTGTGCCAAGTCTGGCGCCAGTACATTTCTTCCTCCTGCAATAAATCGCTGAATTTCTCCAGTCTTGAGTCGCGTAGCACGCCGGAAACATCGCTGAAGTTCCCAAAGGGTCGCCCTTCCATTTTCCTCAAGAATTATCCGTGCACCCTCGAAAACACTATATATGGGTGTCTCGCACATTTCTCAGAACAGGGGAATTTATTGCCCGTCACGGGTTTGCGGACTGAACACAACGGTAGCCGCAACACATTTCGTACCTACCTGCTTCCTTTTGTGTCCATAAAAACTTTGCACATGTACGGTGAGAAAGGAATGAGAAGAAAGTGAAACAAATACATCTGTAGACTTCCCACTATCGTTGATTTACAGAACAGATAATAAAAGAAAAATTGTTGTTTACGCCACACAGATCGCGCAACCTCAAGTAATAAAAGTTTACTTACTACTCCGTCCAGAATAAACACAGTGTAGTACCAATCAGGAACAATTCAGAAAATTGTGGGCAATTAGAAATGTTACAGCTAAAAAAAAAAGTAGTTGACATTTCTTTTCATTCCTGCAACGTAAAATAAGTCAAGTTTTTCTTTTGCTAACGTGTAATTAATTTTGGTAAGCTCGATAATACATTTTCCTCAACGAGAATAATTAACAAGCCTTATTCCTTTTTGTGATGTTGTTGCCTCTAGTCCGAAGACAGGTTTCATGCATCTGTCCACGGTACGATGTCCACTGCAAGCTAATTCTCTCCAAATAACTGTAGCAAACCACATCCATTTGAACATGGTTACTATACTCGTCTCTTGTGTCCCCCTATGTAATTTTAACTCCATACACTTCCCTTCAATACTAAAATGACGATTCCTTGATATCTCAGAATGTGCCCCATCAACCGATCCTATTTTTAAGTTACGCCACAAATTTAATTTCTCTCCAGTTCTGTTCGGTACCTCGTCATTCGTTACGTGATCTACCCATCTAACTTTTAGCATTCTTCTGTAGCGCCACATTTCAAATGCTTCTATTCTCTTTTTGTCTGAACTGTTTATTGTTCACGTTTCACTTCAGTACATGCTACACTCCAGATAAATAGCTTCAAAAAAAGACTTCCTAACACTTAAATTTATATTCTATGTTAATAAATTTGTCTCCTTCAGAAACTCACATATTGCTATTGCCAGACTATATTTTATATCCTCTCTACTTCGGCCATCATCACTTAATTTACAACCAAAATAGCATAATTCATTTGATACTTATAGTTCCCCATTTCCTATCCTAATTCCTTCAGCATCACATTAGTTGTTCCACAAAATTAAGGCCAACAGCCGGACATTCATAACTACCTGCTACAATATTTCGGCGCAAAGTGTTCTGGTCATCTTCAGGTGATACTGGCGAAAACCACTGAGCTCTGATATTTAAATGCCCCGCCGACAAATGCGTGGTGGATTCATTTGGCGTTGCGCGTGCGCTACTTGAGCGCGTTCGATTCTGCTGCGCCGCGCGCCCTCCGTGGTGAAAACTCGCTGCATCAATATCAATCCAAAATGTCTTCCCGCGGTTCCACCACAGAACTATGCCGGGTAAGGAGATCACGAAGTTTTTCAACTATTGGATTCCATGTCGAATTCAACTAAAATCCCCCGTCTCGCTTAATAAGAGACTCACTGTCAGACAGTCGTATTTCCACGGATTCATTAATAACAGAACTCCAAAGGTTAGACGTATGGACCACAATTTTGGTCTCACTGTAATTCATTATATGACCAGGGGAAATACTGTGTTCGGCGATGGCAGATTTTCAAGACTGAAGGAGGCGAGTATGCCGCTGATCAAACATCCACAGTTAGCCCAAAATTTTGTGAAACAATATGTACGCCGGGGAAGTTTTAAATCTCACATCACCTTAGTTAATTCCACTAAATTCCATTACCCTTATTTACCTCTTGTTGATGTTGATCTTACATCCTCTTCTCAAGACACTGTCCATTCCGTTCAACTGCTCTTCCAGGTCCTTTGTTGCCTGTAACAGGACTACAATGTCGTTGGCCAACTTAGAAGTTTTTATTTCTTCTCTATAAGTTTTATTTCCGTCTATAAATTTTTCTTTGGCCTCTTTTGCAGCTTTTCCAGTGGTAAGTTGAATAACATTGGAAATTAGGCTACAACCCTGTCTCATTTCCTCCTCAACCACTGCTTCCCTTTTATGCCCCTCTACACTAATAACTGCTGTCTGGTTTCAGTACAATTTGTATATCAACTTTTACTCGCTCAACTTTTACCTGTGCAGTGCGGAAATTGAATAACATCGAGAATAGGCTACAATAATGTCTCACACCCTTCTCAACCACCGCTTCCCTTTCATATCCTTCAAATCTAGTAACTGCCGTCTGGTTTCGGGACAATTTGTATATCAACTTTTGCTTCATGTGTTTTACACCTGCCACCTGCAGAATTTCAAAGAGTATACTTTGGCCATTTTTATCAAGAGCTTTCTCTAAGTCTACAAAAGGTATAAATGTAGGTTTGCCTTTCATTAACCTTCCTTCAAACGTAAGTCGTAGGATCAATTTCCTTGCATGTTCCAACGTTTCTCTGGGACCGAAGCTGATCTTCCCCAAATATATCTTCTACCGATTTCTCCATTTTGCAAACATGACTTATTAAACTGATAGTCCGGTAAGAGTAGACTGAAGTATAAGAGAATCATCCGGAAGAATCTGTGTGGAAGGATGTGGGATACCTAGGTACTGAGGAGCAATGCGACGCCTTTGAAGTTCGCAAAGGATGTGAATACAGTGATAGGGGTATCAGAGTAAACACATCAGTTGAAAAGGAGTGGACATACCTAAAAAGAGCAATCAGAGGAGTTGGACAGACATAAGTACGAAGAAAGTAACTGAGAGGAATGAAATTTTGGGAATTCATTTGTATACTTAACATATTTAAGCGATTGACATTGTAAGATAACTGTTTAATGTAAGTGCGAGATAACCCATTGTAAACGGGGAACGCTGGCACATTAACAACAGGTGCAACCCGCCAGAATGTTGCTTTCAAGAATGCAAACACGCATGTATTGTTTTATACGGATGCCGAAAGTCAACTTGCTGGATGGAGTTCCATGCCTGCTGCACTTGGTTAGTCAATACAGAGACGGTTAATGCTGTTTTTGGGTGACGCAGAAGTTGTCCGATGAAGTGCCATATGTGCTCGATTGGAGACAGAGTCGGCCAAGGCAACACGTCGACACTTCGTAGAACATGTTGGGTTTCAACAGCGGTATGGGGGCGAGCGTTATCCTGTTGAAACACTCCCCATGGATTGCATTTCATGAATGGCCAGACTGTGTACCAATTAAGTTCCTTTCGGAGTATGCTGATGCATTAGCTCCATACTTAACAATCATATAAAACCGTTCGCTCGACGAGAGATTCGTGCCCAAAAATTGGAAAGTTGCACAGGTCACAACAATATTTAACAAAGGTAGTAGGAGTAATCCACTAAATTACAGGCCCATATCGTTAAAGTCGATATGCAGCAGGATTTTGAAACATATATTGTGTTCGAATGTTATGAATTACCTCTAAGAAAACTGTCCATCCACACACAGTCAACATCTGTTTAGAAAACATCGTTCCTGTGAAACACAACTAGCTCTTTATTCACATGAAGTGTTGAGTGCTATTGACAAGGGATCGATTCCGTATTTCTGGATTTCCGGAAGGCTTTTGACACTGTACCATACAAACGGCTCGTAGTGCTTATGTAATATCGTCTCAGTTACGTAACTGGATTTGTGATTTCCTGTCAGAGAGGTCATATTTGTAGGAATAGACGGAAAGTCATCGAGTAAAACGCAAGTGATTTCTGGCGTTCCCCAAGGTAGTGTTATAGGCCCTTTGCTGTTCCTGATGTATGTTAACGATCTGAGCAGCCGTCTTCGGTTGTTTCCAGATGAATCAGTCGTTTATTGA
The DNA here is from genome assembly GCF_023898315.1 of Schistocerca nitens. Classification (NCBI taxonomy): domain Eukaryota; kingdom Metazoa; phylum Arthropoda; class Insecta; order Orthoptera; family Acrididae; genus Schistocerca; species Schistocerca nitens. The sequence continues at coordinate 473,486,280 of NC_064621.1, read as the reverse complement.
CTAATAAAGTCATCAGAAGACCAAAACGAACTGCAAAACGATTTAGAAAAGATATCTGAATGGTGCGAAAAGTGGCAGTTCACCCTAAATAACGAAAAGTGTGAGGTCATCCACATTAGTGCTAAAATGAACTCGTTAACTTCGGTTACACGATTAATCAGTCTAATCTAAAAGCCGTAAATTCAACTCAATTCCTAGATATTACAATTACGAACAACTTAAATTGGAAGGAACACACAGAAAATGTTGTGGGGAAGGCTAACCAAAACTGCGTTTTATTGGTAGGACACTTAGAATATGTAACGGACCTACTAATGACACTGCCTACACTACGCTTGTCCGTCCTCTTTTAGAATACTGCTGCGCGGTGTGGGATCCTTACCAGATAGGACTGAGGGAGTACATCGAAAAAGTTAAATAAAAGGCTCCACTTCTTGTATTATCGCGAAATATGGGAGAGAGTGTCACAGAAATGATACAGGATTTGGCTGGAAGTCATTAAAAGAAAGGCGTTTTCGTTGCGACGGAATCTTCTCACGAAATTCCGATCACCAACTTTCTCCTCCAAATGCGAAAATATTTTATTGACACCGACCTACATAGGGAGGAACAATCACCCCAATAAAATAAGGGAAATTAGAGCTCTTACGAAAATATATAGGTGTTCGTTCTTCCCGCGCGCTATACGAGATTGGAACAATTGAGAATTGTGAAGGTGGTTCGATGAACACTCTGCCAGGCACTTAAATGTGGTTTGCAGAGTATGCATGTATATGTAGACGTAGAATGGCATCACAGCTTGTCGAATCACCTGACGCACAAATTTGCAGCCAGGGTGCGTGCGATATTCACGAGAGTGCTCTCGCTGTTATACGGACTTATATCCAAGACCTTAACTCCAGGTGTGGGTCCAGTTTGTCTAGCATGCAGACTGGTTGTTTGCAGGCCCGTCAACAGGCCTCTTCCTGAACAACCCACGGCCATTACTGGCACAGAGCCAGAGATAGCTTTCATGCTAAAACACAACATACATCCACTCTGTCCTCCAATGAGCTCACGCCTAACACCACTGAAGTCGCAAATGGCTGTACTATGGGGTCAGTGAAATCCACACTCCACTGCGTCTGTCTCTGAGCTGTCCTTGCAGTAACCTACTGTATGTTCAGTATGATGCGCCACAGCCATACGACGAACACGAAAGTATTTCTTCTCAGTAGTGCCATATGTTCGTCCGGAGCCCGATTTTCTTGTGACCGAATATTCTCGTGACTACCACTGTCAGCAGTCATTCATGCCAAATCTTTTTGCGACATCGCAGAAGGAACATGCAGCTTCTCATAGCTCTATTACACGACCTCGTTCAAACTCAGGAAGCTGTTGATGGTGGCGTCCTTGTCGCCTTGCAGGCATTCTTCACTAACATCGATTCACCGCGCCATATCTCACGACCGTTACAGCGTGTATTTAAAGCAAACGATTTCCATCCGCATAGCGGCGCTACTCTTATGCGACTGGCGCGAAATTTGGACAGCATTTATCAAATGTAGAAACACGCCTACCAACTTTCCTTTATGTCGCACAACTCCTTGTTGGTGCTGTGTTTCTTTTCCGTCAGCGTATATACATGCTCCGGGAGCTCCTTCACAGTACATGGTGGAGAGGAGATCACAAGTTACCGTTTATATTTCTTTTTGTATTTGCGACAGGTGCGAGAGAGAAATGACTGTAAGCTTCTGGATAAGTGCTCTAATCCCTATTCTGTTATCATGATTTCTACATGACATTTACGATGGTGGATGGATAATGGTCACAGTCTTTTCCGAATACAGATTTTCTAAATTTCCTCAGCAAAGTTTCCTAAGAAGTAAATTGTCTACTTCCAAGACTTTTCATTTAATTTCCCCAGTCATTCCTGTTATACTTCCGTAATGCCTACATCGGTCTATTACGATCCAAGCATAGCGGCTCTGAGTTCGCTCGATGTCTTTGCCATGCTTTCTTGGTAAGGATTCGAAACACTTGAACAATACAATTTAGCAGTCGAAACGAATAATTTTAATAGCGCAACGTACAGTTATTATAGCAATCGTAGAATCTTTTTGGTGAGCCATAGAGGGGCATTAATTTGGAATCATGTATGGTCCTTAAATCATTAAATAATGCACTTTTTCATCTGTGTCAGTGTTGAGTAATTATATATACCATGTGTGTGCGTTATTGTTTTCAAGAAAGATTAGCACTATCACAGCTGACATGGACGTTCAATGATTCTTAGTTTCAAAACATCCTCCTTCATGCATATGGCATTGTCTGTATATTTCTCTTTAATAGCTAAAGCCTAAGCAGATTTAGAATATGTATACATCACCACCACCGTTACATAGAACCATGGGCTTCTCGCAAATACTGTCTGAGGTCAAGAAGAACACAGTTTCACATCTCACTGAGTCCTTTAATAACCAAATGCCCACCGGAGAATAATTTTGAATAGGTTTTTGACAACTGTATCCAGGCACAAGAAGTTAGAAACATTCTACCTTATCGTTTTGGTATCTGAAGCATTTGTATTCAAAACGTTTTGATGTTTCTAACCTGCTTACATGCTTCGAACAACTGCGTTAACACATCCTTAATGATAATTTTATGCTATATATGAGCTAGTTTTCTTGACTTGCCGATAGATGTTTGATCAAAGTTCGGGATTTTCAAAATTTCGTCACACCGCTTTAGACATTTACTCATAACAACGTAAAGTTTCTTCACGAATATTAGTTCCTTCGAATTCCCTGTCACCACTCCTTATGACACATTCGCCTGAAGTTACATATAAGCCTCCTAACATTAGGAACTTCGAGGCATTTTTATACTGACGTACGGTAGTTCTGTTCAGCTGACTGCTTTGTCTCTATGAGAGAAATACTCGAAAGGTTTCTTCTGCTATTTTTACTCCCTCTTCTACTTCTTCTTCTTCTTCTTCTTCTTTAATAGGTTTTATAATTATGTGATCTAGTTTCACAATAATCAGTCTGTGTCACTCGATAGCCTTGTGTTCATCATACAGCAGCTACGGCTTTTGGCGAAGTCCTCCTCGTTTCGCTGATAGCACACGGTGTCGCCGTGTCATACACTATACGGACTGGGTACACGGCAGGTACACAACTATTATACGCTATGGATGCGTTTTCAGAGCAGCTTTGTATAGTTCTGGATGATTTGTCAGAGAAAGAGAAGTGGTTATTTTACTTAAAACAATTTTTTTAACGTGCTCATACAGTGGACTTCCATTTTTCCCGAAGAACGATCAACAATTCCCTTTCACGTTACATAATATTTTGAGGTATTCACTCTGATGACTGTATTCTTTCCCACAGCGAAAAGATGACAAGTAGTGAACGAATGTTTATGAAAACACCACCCGTCTCCGGCTACTAATGGCGCCGTTTCCTGCCACACTTGTTCGTAGTGGTATAATACTCTGGAATAGCCGGCCGCTGTGGCCGAGCGGTTCTAGGCGCTTCAGTCTGGAACCGCGCGACCGCTACGGTCGCAGGTTCGAATCCTGCCTCGGGCATGGATGTGTGTGATGTCGTTAGTTATTTAGGTTTAAGTAGTTTCTAAGTTCTAGTGGACTGATGACCTCAGATGTTAAGTCCCATAGTGCTCAGAGCCAATACTCTGGAATATACTTCTGAAGAAAGTGGATTCCGTAAGCCTTGTATCGCAGCTACTAAATATTTGAAGTACCTAACTATAGGACACTACAAAGCTCCTGCGGGGAAATATTCTTCATTCTTTGGAAGAGTTTCGATCGAAAAGATATTTTCAGTTAACGAAGTTATCGTGGTGGCAATTACAAGGGAACTTCAGCAGAGTCAAGTATTCGCTATGAGTTTTGACTCCAAAGAACGTTATCCATAAACGTACCTGTAACGGCAACGTTAGTCGACTGAAGATGATCTTTCTACCGAAGATAGTCTCGACAATAATGAAGATTTTAGTGGAAAATAATTAGTGTCTAAAAATGTTCCACAATTTCATTAAAACCTTGTCTGTCTCAGCTCTCATTTAAATAACGTAATTTTTCAAATTGTAATTGGAAAAATTATCCCAGTAGTCCATGAAGATGTTTTAGAAGTCGTTGAAAGACATTCCCATCCTAACAGACGATCTGCAGAAAAAATCATTTTTTTTTTTTTCAGAACGTAATATGTCATGAGGCCTTAGCAGTATTATATCGACATTTATTTTACCCGCAGTTTGCGGAACCGACCTCAGTAACGCTTACGGAATCTATTAATATATAGCCATCTCGCTGTCCTGTTCTTGTTGCACACATTCTGGCTGCATGGCCAGTTACTTACCATAAACTCCCTACTATAGGGTTATTTCACGTATTTCATCATAAATCAATGCACTGACACCGATCGCATTAAAAAGGCAAGGATTATATAGGAAATAAAGATACATTTATTAGTCACTTTTAATATAACAGCATACATAAACAATTTAACGTAAGATCGTATTTCGGTCGCCGGCCGCTGGTGGCCGAGCGGTTCTGGCGCTACAGTCTGGAACCGCGCGACCGCTACGGTCGCAGGTTCGAATCCTGCCTCGGGCATGGATGTGTGTGTTGTCCTTAGGTTAGTTAGGTTTAAGTAGTTCTAAGTTCTAGGGGACTTATGACCTCAGCAGTTGAGTCCCATAGTGCTCAGAGCCATTTTTTTCGTATTTCGGTCGTGATATACACTTCTCAAATTGTCAGAAAACAGTACTAATCCCAAGTAAATGATGGTTTCTATTGGTAATTTCCTATAGAATTTGTACACACAGTACTGCAGTTCGGTTTGTTCATCCGGCTATCATTCAGCCCTATCCCTTTCATACATCAGGTTCTTGAATGTTAATCCTCCCGAGTTAATCCTCTCTTAATTACCGTCGCTTGGACGTTGTTGAAACTGCAAATTGTTTTATTATTCAGCATAAAATTTGATGATTAACCATCAACATGGGATATAAGAGGACTCCATATCGACGTATTGTATAACTGATAGCATTCCTGAGTGGATAAAACCGCTCTCCTGACGTAGTGCCTCTGGCACAAACTAACCCTCCAAAAACTATCGCTGGGACTCAGTCAGTAAATAGTAGTAATCAGTAGTACATTTGTCATCCTGAACTTGTGCTGAGCAACTGACGTGAAAACAATCCTTCTGGGACGTATTTTATCTAAGAAAAATATTATTCTCTCATGTTTAGATCCCCATTTCTCACAGGTAGGTAAAGTGGCTTTGACAAGTGGGAAAATTTTAGTCTTTGGAAATCAAACTCGAAATTTCACTGCACAAAAAACTTGTAAGAGTTTAGCGAAAGAGGCGTGAAACTGGCGTATCTGCAGGCCGATCCTACGGTGTGTCACGCAATATCGTTAGATGAATGTATTGATGCATCCGTGCAAGTGTTGAAATACCAGAAAATATAGAAATTCAAGAAATGTACTGGGAGTTGATTCCAGTAGCTCTTTAACTTATTATTAATGATCTAGTCTCCTGAACCCACCAAAATATGAAGTTCTCACAATTTTTTTATTGGACAAATGGGCTCCTCTAAACTGCTACATCAAGTACATCTTGTTGACATTCTGGAAGCCACTTTACGGTATGCGGCGGAGGGTGATTTTAATGCCATTATTATTTCTAGCCCGCCCCTCTCGTTTGCTTCTTCCATTCGGGAACATGATTGTGCTAGAGCTTAGTACAACCTATAATTTTTGACTTAACTATAATGCTGCCAGATATACGTGGTGCAAGTAATAATTTTTGTGAGTCTTCGAAGTTCTAAGAGCAGACCTCTCCATAAATTTTAACTCCCACACAGGAGTTTTATCATTTCCATGACGCCCTCACATCATTAAACGTCCTTTTCCTCTTAGGATCTTTATTTTAACTGTTATTCTAATGTCTAAAGGTCAAAATATTTTTGTAAGCTGTCACCTCCGACGGTGAATAACATGTTCTTAGCATTTCAACGATGAACCTCACTGTAAGTATGACATCTGCCGTTCCTTCAGCTAGTTGAATTGCGTCTGATTTCCAATAGAACTTCTTGCAATCCTAATCTTTAGTCGTTGCGTTATCAGTCTTTTAAACATTATGATGTTTTCGAATCATTCTGAAGCTTCATTATTCTGTGTGTGAATGACACGAAAGCCCAAATCGCCTTTACATGAATTCTTTGCTAAAGGGGCCACACTGTTACCTAGGAACCCACCTGAGTAGTACGTATTTCTTAGAAACGTTACATCAAGAAACGTGGTAGACTTAGAGTACTACAGATCCTTTGACCCCAGGAGAAGTCTTTCGATTTAATTTCGTTTTCCCACATTGTGCCCCTCCGTAATAAAAAGTAGTTACAAGCTTTCTGATCATCGTGCAGCACAGTTTCCTCTCTTTCTTCTTTTATCTATACTAATAATACGTCTATCAAAATGTAGTGTTTGCCTGTTTGAACACGCTTGTATGGTTTCCGCTGGTAACTTGAAAATAAGTTGGGGCACCACATAGGCCTTATTTCATGAAAATCGGATCACGTAAAAAGGATATCGTATTTTAAAACTTCTACAAATGTCGTCCGGTCCTATGTTTTTCTGTTTTATCACGCTAATCTTCAAAACTAGCACCGTAGTCTAATTTTCAAGGTGTTTTCGCAGGTAACTTGAGCATAGCTTGGCGCTCTGTATGAGCTTTATTTTCTCAAAATCGTACTGCGGAAGAAAAGATATCATAATTGAAGGGTGTGTTACATTTCCGCGACTAATCTGCTGATCCGGTTTCGGCGAAATTTTGTATGGAGGTAGCTTGAACATCACAGAAGAACATCGGCTATTTCAAATAGATACTTATTGTTTTGAAGAATATTAGGGAGAATTAGGAAAAAATATTTACTCTTCGAGAAGAGCTACTTACTCTTTGACTTCTGATCTTTCCCATATTTGTAAAAGTGCTTTTATTGGTTGATGATTGCTGCTTCATACGATACAATGCAATGAATACAATGCTTATACAATCTACAGTGTGTGTAATCACTATTTCCACACTTTTTGTAGCGTAATATACACGTTCTATAACGCATAGCCACTTCAATAGCGCTATGCATAGGTATGCGTTCCTGCCCATGACCCTCTGTACACAATACTCGGCAGTGACGCTGTGCATGCCGACGCATTGTGCTTTGTGATAGCTTGGGGAGGGGGTGGTGGTGGGGGGGGGGGGGGGCTGCAGAGTGGGCGCACATTACTAGCTACGCTGACATCCGAGGGCAGCTGATGTTACTGCACGTACAGCAGCTTACTTACTCACCAACACTCGTCATTACAAAACTGCTGACAAGCGGACGCAGCTGCGGATAGTAGTTAATAATTAATTTGTCAACAGATACATCAACGTAGGACAATATTAATTATAGAATAGTATAACTTGTATTGTTTGACAGTTCGAATATGACACCTACGCTATTTTCCACTACGGGAATACCGGCTGTAGCATTTGGCCAAATTAATATCCAGATTAGAAAGGTGTTTCAACAATCGTCTGTCAGATAACATAAAAGTGAAATTTGTTGATAAAACGTTTAGACGTAAGGTTCTAATCCTCACTCACTTAATAAGTTCATTGGAAAAAGTACTAGTCACCCACTTACAATAGCAGCCTGGTCGTTTCAGAGCGCTGTAGATACTGCAGAAATTTCCCCATGTGGTCATGTGACCTTGTGTCGCTGTCATAGCAGTGAAGTGGATGTGCTAACCTGCTGTATGGACTCAGCGCGGTACGATGTGTCGACAGAGACACGTGGCACAGTGAGGTAGTGTTTGGACATGTTCATGGCCACATCGTGAAAGAAGTGGTGCGATGTCATTGCGTGTCAAAGAGGAATGTTAACTTGTCTACAAGCAATGGGGTAGCAAGGCGTGAGAACAGTGATTGTAAGAAGATCTTAAGTCACAGGAAATGGAGACGAGTGTCACATGTTATCAATACCAGTCGCTTTCAAACCCTATAGCAATTCCTGTCAGTGAACGCAGATCCTTCTCAACCAGATTCCAAACAAACATTGCGAAGGAAACTGCATGCAGTAAACATTAGGAGTCTGGAAAGCTTAATTTCGACGTTCCGGCACCTGCTAGGGATTTTTCTTAACTCTCCGTAACATGTCGGCACCGGAGATTTAAAACAGTACACGTGTGTTAAATCGCAACGGAGGTATAATTTCCCACTGCTCTGGTACCAGTGAATGTGACAATGGGTGACCAATATTTTTTTTCTTGTTTTTGGTTTTAGGGCGCAAAACTTCTATGGCCATTAGCGCACAGCCCGTGACTTAGGAAACAGTAAAAAACCGAAATTGAAAACCAGCAGCAATGGGAACAAAGTCATAAAATTGGAGAAACTAAAAACAGAAGGAACGCTTAAAAATCCACTACAGAAAGGGGTTGGTTGTCCCCAAAAACGGCTTCAAATGACTGACGTCATTTCACTGTCACTAATAAACTGGAGAACGCGGTCGGCTGAGCGCGTGTCATCTGCTAAAATCGACGAGAGATCAGGCGATAGCTGTAGACGGGAGCGTAACGGATTAAAATAGGGGCATTCAATTAAAAGGTGTCTTACCGTCCACAGCTGAGAGCAGTGGGGACAGAGTGGGGGAGGATCGCCGCTTAAAAGATGTCGATGGCTAAAAAGACAGTGCCCTATCCGGAGTCTAGTTAAAATTACCTCCTCCCGACGACGCGTTCGGGAGGAAGAGGTCCAAGCGCAAGGAAGGGCTTTCACTTCCCGCAATTTATTATGGGGAAGTGTTGACCAATGCGCATGCCATAAATGAGCAACTTTGCGACATAAACCGCTCCGTAGATCGGTGAAGGGAAGCGACTGAATAGCTGGCCGAGGAAGAGAGACTACAGCCTTGGCCGCTATATCGGCCGCCTCATTCCCACAGATACCAGCGTGTCCCGGGATCCAGAGGAACGCCACCGAGACGCCCCCCAGGTGGAGCAAGCGCAGACAGTCCTGAATCCGGTGGACCAGAGAGTGCACAGGGTAAAGAGCTTGGAGACTGAGGAGAGAGCTGAGAGAATCTGAGCAGATAATGTACTGTATCCGCCGATGGCGGCGGATGTAGTGGACAGCCTGGAGAACAGCGTAAAGCTCCGCAGTATACACCGAACACTGGTCGGGAAGCCGAAATTTATTTGGGGTGTCGCCAACAATATAGGCACTCCCTACACCTAACGATGTTTTCGAGCCGTCGGAGTAAATAAATGTGGCGTCCGTTATTTGTGCACATAGAGCAGCAAACGCCCGACGATAAACAAGTGTAGGGGTACCATCCTTGGGAAATCGACAAAGGTCACGGAGCAGGCAGATCCGGGGACGGAGCCAAGGCGGTGCTGTACCCCAAGTTGTCAAGAAGGTTTTAGGAAAGCGGAAGGAAAGAGAATGGAGCAGTTGACGGAAGCGGACTCCCGGGGGTAGTAGGGAGGAGGAGTGGCCTGCATACCCTACATCAAAGGAGGCATCGAAAAAAAGGTCATGGGCTGGATTAGCAGGCATGGAAGACAGATGGCTAGCATAACGACTTAGAAGGACTGCTCGCCGATTGGACAGCGGAGGTTCAGCAGTCTCAGCATAAAGGCTTTCCACAGGGCTAGTGTAAAAAGCTCCAGACACTAAACGTAATCCACGGTGGTGGATAGAGTCGAGACGCCGAAGAATAGACGGCGGAGCAGAGGAGTAGACTATGCTTCCCTAATCCAATTTCGAGCGCACTAAGGCCCGATAGAGGCGAAGAAGGACCACTCGGTCCGCTCCCCAGGAGGTACCATTCAGGACACGGAGGGTGTTAAGCGATCGCAGACAGCGAGCCGAAAGATAGGAAACGTGGGAGGACCAGCACAGTTTTCTGTCAAACATAAGACCCAAGAATTTAGCGACGTCTGAAAACGGAAGGTTGACAGGTCCTAGATGTAAGGAGGGCGGAAGAAACTCCTTACGTCGCCAAAAATTAACACAAACGGTCTTACTGGGAGAGAAACGGAATCCTGTTTCGATGCTCCAAGAGTGGAGGCGATCGAGACATCCTTGAAGACGTCGTTCAAGAAGGCTGGTCCGTTGAGAGCTGTAGTAGATCGCAAAATCATCCACAAAGAGGGAGCCCGAGACATCAGGAAGGAGACAATCCATAATTGGATTTATAGCGATGGCAAACAGTACAACACTCAGCACGGAGCCCTGGGGTACCCCGTTTTCTTGGGAGAAAGTGCGGGAGAGAGTAGTGTTCACCCGCACCCTAAATGTGCGCTCTGCCATAAATTCGCGAAGAAAAAGGGGCAGCCGGCCTCGAAAGCCCCAAGAGAACAGTGTGCGGAGGATGCCTGTCCTCCAACAGGTATCGTATGCGCTCTCCAGATCAAAAAATATTGCTACCGTTTGGCGTTTCCGGAGAAAATTGTTCATGATATAAGTGGAGAGAGCAACAAGATGGTCAACTGCAGAACGATGCTTTCGGAATCCGCATTGGGCAGGTGTTAAAAGACTTCGGGATTCCAGCCACCACGCTAAACGGTAATTCACCATACGCTCCAAAACCTTACAGACACTACTCGTGAGAGAAATGGGGCGATAGCTAGAGGGGAGATGTTTGTCCTTTCCAGGTTTCGGAACAGGAACGACGATAGCTTCCCGCCATCGTCTGGGAAAAGTACTGTCGGTCCAAATTCGATTATAAAGGCGAAGGAGATAACGCAGACTATGGGTTGATAAAAGCAGCAACATTTGGACGTGGATACCATCCGGTCCTGGGGCGGAGGAGCGAGAACAAGAGAGTGCATGTTGGAGTTCCCGCAAGGAGAAAACAGTATTGTAGCTTTCGCGATTTTGAGAGGAGAAAGCAAGATGTCGCACTTCCGCTGCACGTTTCTTCGGGAGAAACGCTGGCGGGTAATTTGAAGAGCTCGAAATCTCGGCAAAGTGCTGACCCAACGAGTTAGAAATTGCGACGGGGTCCACTAATGTGTCATGCGCGACAGTGAGCCCAGAGACCGGGGAGAAACTAGGCGCGCCTGAGAACCGTCGAAGCCGACTCCAAACTTCCGAGGAGGGAGTGAAGGTGTTAAATGAGCTAATAAAGAATTTCCAGCTTGCCTTCTTGCTATCGCGGATGACGCGACGGCATCGCGCTCGGAGCTGCTTATAGCGGATACAGTTGGCCAAAGTAGGATGGTGGCGGAAAACGCGGAGAGCACGTCGCCGCTCACGTAGTGCATCACGGCATGCCTCGTTCCACCAAGGAGCTGGGGGGCGCCGGGGCAATTCGGAGGTGCGTGGTATCGAATGTTCCGCAGCTGTAAGAATAACGTCGGTAATATGTGTGACCTCATCGTCGACGCTGGGAAAGTGGCGGTTTCAATTATCGACATTTCTGACTATTTGTGGTCATGTTTGTGTGTGTGTGTGGGGGGGGGGAGGAGTTATATGGTTGAAGAGGTGCGTTGCGGCACCTAAAATTTTATAAACTAAGCACTGGAGTCTAGTAGCTCACGAAAGGCCATATACATATCGACAGATAAAGCTACATGTCTCCAGAGGGCGTAACACAGTGTAGTCGTGCGGCTGCGTCCAATGTGGTCCGATGGGCCGCCATTTTGGGCCTTTTCAAATCATGCCTGCTTCCTACATACAGACTGCACGTTAAGAAGTTTAATCCGCAGTGTGTGGAAGGTGTCGTTTAGGCCGGAGGTAGTACTGCCATGTTTTCGGAGTGTTTTTCGTACCACGAATTGGACCAGTGCCTTAAGATTTTCCGTGTCATAAAACTCTATATTTATTTCAAAAGACTCGGTAATCAGGAGTTACCATTTTGTCTAAATTTTCATGAAGAGTGTTCTACAGATCCTTCGCAGGTATATGTTCCTGATTTGTTAAACACTCAGGCACTTTGTAGCTCATCGATTAATCCGCCAAATCCCCCGATCTTTACCCCATAGAAAACGTCGTGGACTATTTGGAAGAGCAGATGAAACGTATCACTGAACAGCCCCTCAATATGGGATCACCAATAATTAGCTCCAGCTGAATACCGGTTACCTGAATACGCTTGTGGACTACCTCACTCACCGGATAGTGGGTTTGAAACACCCAATCAGAGCCCAGTGACATAATGGACATCACAGCCGATTACGTAATACGACATTACAACCATCTCCCCCCTCACAACCAAACGCTGCTCATCTATGACGTTGCATAGCGGGAAGTTTTCTGATTAGTCGTGTTTTATCGCTATGCATTTTTCCAAAGCCAATTATCGTCTACCACGGGCAATAGAAGAGTGTGGTCTAAGCTCAGATTTAATCAGGTTTGCTAATTAACATCTAAGAGATAAATAACAGTCATTACAAAATTTGTAAACTAATCAGAGACAACGCCACAGACAGATGACAACCATTTTAAATAAAATTTAGTGTCACTTCCCCGACTTTCCAACCCGGTCACTGTATGCTAAAGGGAGAGGGAAACATGAAAGGCAGACACAGATGAATATTCTCTCCTAGAAGACCATAGTCGTTGTCACGTCACATCTGATGGAAATTGCAAATCAGGTAAACCACACTTGTACATTTCTCTTCCATCTGTGTGTTTGTTCACTTCGACAGTGGGTGGTATAAGTCGTATGACTCAGACACAACATGTAGTTGCGAGCAGTCAATAGACTTGTGTGTTGATAAATGCCTATTACATACAATCTAGTGTTATACACCATCGTACAGTTAGCGTTATTTATGCAATAGAGGAGGGACACCTGTTTATGGGCATTAATGTAGAATGTGTCCTCCCATCGCCTTCATGACGGCTTGAATTCCACAGGGGGCACTTTCATTGACGTGTATGAATGTATGTGAAGGAATGGCAGCCCATTTTTCCTCAAAGACCGAAATCAGGGATGGCAGTTGTGTTGCACGCTGGGGTCTGGACCGAAGTCGACGTTCTGATTCATCCCAAAGGTGTTCCCTTGGGTTGAAGTCGGGGCTCTGGTAGGGCTAGTCCATTTCGAGAATGTTGTTGTTCAGAAATCATTGTCTCACAGATGCTTTATGGCAGGGTGCATTTTCGTGCTGACACAATTATGGTCTCCTAACTGGTCCTCTACTATAAGCAGAAAATAATGTTTTAAAATTTGTTTATATCCTTCAGTACTTAGCGTTTGCTTAAGCAAAATAGGGAAAGCACGCACTAACCACGGATTAACATACACGCACCATAGCATCAACTTCTTCGTACTCCACTGTTGACACTGCACGTGATAACATGTTAAAGTACTCCAGGCAGCTGCCAAACTGGAGCCTTTCCATTGGATTGCACAGCGTATAGCGGGACTCATCGCTCCAAATAGCTCGTTTCAAATTAACCAATGCCCGATGCCGTTTCTCTTACATCACCTCCAACTTCGCTTAGCAATGACTACAGAACTGTATGCAGCGCATTTACCAAGTAACCCTACGGATAGTGAGATGTTTATATTTTCCCACCTCCGCGTTGCAAATGTTTTGAGTGAAATTCCCAGTCGATGAGCTGTTGTTTTCACGTCAATTCTACCAACATTGAGAGTTGTTTAGTTCTCGGGCTTTTGTAAAATTCCTGGATTCATGCCTCGTCGCTGTGCAGCCTATGAAAAGGATTGCGGAAGACTCCCAAATAAATTCCAAAGTACAGTGCAGTTTTAATACATTTCCAGACCTCTGGTGTCCAAGCCTGGTGAACTGTACTGGTTACGTCACATGTACCCGGAAGTTGACATCAAACGACCCAAAGTTCACAACAATCAACAAAAGAGTGAGCCTACAATACATTTGCTCGCAACCCTAGCCAAAAAACGAGTGCCCCAAGGCGTCTGCGTGACCTCTATTTATACTTTTGTTAACAATTACCTACAATGAAAATTACAATTTTATGTAACATCACAATTAAAAGTTAAACCGAATATGAGCTACACATTGCTAAAAATTTACAATCTCAGTGCTGAACAAGGTGTACCTATTTTCAACTTAGTTACGAGTTAATATAACATTTTCTGACTAATTATGTTACAGGTAACAAATTTATAAATTTGTTTATAACAAATCAACTAGTGCCTGAATTTTAGTGCTAACATATGTCAGAGATTCAATTAACATGCTTTATGTATATGTTCTATTTAATTTGCTGTAGTAATTTTGTACTGATAGGTTTACTGGTACATCGTGACCATGTGCTACGTTTCTTTCGATTAGTTACAGTATTAATTTCACGTTTATGTTTCTCATATAAGAACAATGTTAATCAGCAAAGCATAGTTTTCGAATTATATGTATACTGAAATAGTGGTTATTTTTGTATGTAATTTGGAAACAGGTCACTTTACAGTTGGACAATTAGGACTAGTGTTCATCTTAATGCTCTCCGAGGGGTTCTGATAGGTAGCAGTGGGATACAGAAATATTTCAATAGAAAGCAACACAAATTGCTGTTTCTAAAAAATAAGTACTTTGCTATTTAAAATAATAATACGTCTTAACGCCTAGATTCAACGTTAAGTATAGAACGTACATTGACACTAAATGATGTTCTGATAACTTACTGTACTTCACTCAATACAAACCAAATGAACATTAGGTAATAAATCTGTATTTCCCAAGATTCTGAAGCACTCGTTGTCTACGGGTAGCGTCCTTCGTATGTACACTGTCCCAGGATCGAATCCCACCGCTGCTTACATTTTGATTAACAAAAGACTCCTGGCATAAGAAGTCACCCTAATACTGCCAACGGCCTTGTCAAGAGGATGAAGGAGCGGACAGAGCTTCAATGCTCTCTCTTGTCATACTGATGGGAAACTGTCCCCCAAAGGCAGAAGAATCAGTAGTGGTCAACGGCATAAGGGATGCAGAAGGCATGGAAACTTCTACATTAAAGACACGTAACGTGTATCCACAGGACTTGTGGCCTGTAGTTGAAAAAGTGTCACTATTATCTCTCTGTTGGCAAAAGATTCCACAGTAGTCTTCCATTCGGATCTCTATGAATGACTACCAAGAGGGAGATTAACATGAGAAAAAGATTGAGTACTCAAAGAAAGGATAACGTTCTACGAGTAGGGGCGTGTAATGTCAGAAGCTTGAACGTGGTAGGGAAACTAGAAAATCGGAAAAGAGAAATGCGAAGGCTCAGTCTAGATATAGTAGGGGACAGTGAAGTGAAATGGAAAGAAGACAAGGATTTCTGGTCAGATGAGTATAGATTTATACCACCAGCAGCAGAAAATGTTATAATGGAAGTAGGATTCATTATCAACAGGAAGGTAGAGGGGAGAGTGTGTTACTGTGAACAGTTCAGTCATAGGATCGTTCTTACCAGAATCGACAGCAAACCAACACCGACAACGATAGTTCAGGTATGCCGAAGTCGCAAGCTGAAGTTGAAGAGATAGAGAAAGTATATGAGGATATTGAAAGGGTGGCACAGTATGTAAAGGGAGATGAAAATCTAACAGTCATGGGGGACTGGAAAGCAGTTTTAAGAGAAGGGGTAGAAGAAACGGTTGCAGGAGAATATGGGCTTGGGACAAGGAATTAGAGAGTAGAGACACTAATTGACTTCTATAATAAATTTCAGCTGGAAATAGCGAACAATCTGTTCAAGAATCGCAAGAGGAAGAGGTATACTTGGAAAAGGGCGGGTGATATGGGAAGATTTCAGTTAGATTGCATCATGCGTAGACCGAGATTCCGAAATAAGATACTTAATTTTAAAGCATTGCAAGACATCGTAGTCTCCTGACCTACATTGCTTACATATTCAACCCTCACAATCATATTCCGCACATTAAGACGCTTCATTCGAACCCAAACTCGATAAGATAAAGTCAGTGTTGTATGAATTCATGTAAACGATATGCAAATAACAAGTAAGCGCACCCTGGTTGAAATACTCGAGGCTGGCGTACACACACACATTCCAGACACGTCGGTCACAGGAGCTTTTAGTTCAAGAGAGGCAGACTGCATGCCAGGGGGCCGGTCCCTTCCGAGGACTACCCAGCCTATCTATGTCAGCCGGTGACCGCCCCTGGAGCGGACAGCGTGGGCCCGAGTGAAAGGAGGAACGACCCCGTGTTCGGCTTAAAAGCAAATTCCGCTACATTGTGTGGGAGTGGCCAGCCTATGCATTCTTTACACACAGCATGCAGTTTCAAAGATTTTCACAGGGAGACAGCAAACGCCAGCTACGGATTCCTGGATTGGTCGCCTTAAACGAAACGTCATTCTCCCGTTTTAGAAGAGCAATGCTGATTGGCAGACGATATTTCTGATGCCTTGAGCTGAAGGAGTAATGGAAGAGACCGAAAGATATACCCCTTCACGTCTGGCGTGGAGAGGGGCCGTTCCGTTGTCGCTCTTGGAGCGAGAACACGTAACGAGAGCGTGCGCGCTCGTAGGTGAACTCAAAGAGCGAGGAACAAGTCTTTCCTCAGTACGTCACTGGGAGAGCACCTTTGTCGAGAGCGAATCGAAGTGCGACTCTATACTGAGTCCTTGCCATTAAGTATTGTTCACTGTGTTGGCTGCTACACTTATTATGCGGTGTGAACGGACAGAGTTATAGTTAAACGCCTGCGAGCGAATTTTTGAGTTGCATCGCGGTGGTCTGGTTATCTGACCAGTGTACTACGCCAATAGTTAGACTAGGGGCGAATAGTCCTTGACTTCATCAAGGCGTAGGGAGAGTTTGATTGGCGAAAGCCAATCCAGATAGAACGAGAGTTATCTTATTTGTCAGCAGCGAGCGGCGCAGACAGCAGTCATCACAGCCTACGGTATTGTGCGCTACAGCTATTGCGAGCCCCTATTTCCTACACAACAGTACCCTTCACTGCATTTCACAAGCGACAGCCTCAACTATACCTAGCAACATTCTAACGGATAATTATTCAAGTTGAGTAGGCGCAGCTCTCAGCTATTCTGCCAAGTCAATAACAACCTTAAACTTTGTATAGAAATTTCATTAGCGAATTCTATCGTTAAGAGGTAACGTCACATTCCGAAAAGAACCAGGAAATAACGTGTTCAGTTCATAACTAAAAGTGCCATTTCGATTTCTCAGAATTTTTGCAAAAAAATAAATAATAATTTTCGTTAGTTTCATGTTTTTCTTACACTAACTAACACTGCTCCAGAACCCAAGTATCCCACTTGTTACGTAAGAAATTTTGTGAATTTTTGTGTCATTTCCTTACAGCGGACAACTCCAGAAGATATTTATTGCTGACGTTTTTCAGGAATTTCTCTTTACAACGTTAGGAGCGTCTGTCTGCCTTCTGTAGTAGTGTGGGGGTGGAAATTGCATCTTGCAGGAGCCACAGGAGCCAGTACATTTCAGATTAATCCGTTGCGCAGAATAACAGAACACATCAATCCCATGCTCAGAGCGTACCCAGGAGCAGATATAGACTCAGATCAAAATATACTAGTGCTGAAGAGTAGGTTGAAGTTTAAAATATTAGTCAGGAACAATCCATATGCAAAGAATTTGGATAGCGAATTACTAAGATTGACAAGATATAAATGACTCTGAGCACTATGGGACTTAACTTCTGATGTCATCAGTCCCCTAGAACTTAGAACTACTTAAACCTAACTAACGTAAGGACATAACAAACATCCATGCCCGAGCAGGATTCGAACCTGCGACCGTAGCGGTAGCGCGGTTCCAGTATGTAGCGCCTAGAACCGCTCGGCCACCCCGGCCGGCGACGAGATATAGATACAGCAAGAACGAATAGCTCAGTAGGCAGTACAGTTGAAGAGGAATGGACATTTCTGAAAAATTATTTTACAGAATTTGGAAAGAAAAACATAGGTACACGGAAGATAACTGCGAAGAAACCATAACAGAAGAAATACTTCAGATGATCGCTGAAAGGAGGAACTATAAAAATGTTCCGGGAAACTCAGTAATACAGAAATACAAGTCGGTGAGGAGTGAAATCAATAGGAAGAACAGGGAA
Source organism: Schistocerca nitens (assembly GCF_023898315.1). Classification (NCBI taxonomy): domain Eukaryota; kingdom Metazoa; phylum Arthropoda; class Insecta; order Orthoptera; family Acrididae; genus Schistocerca; species Schistocerca nitens. The sequence continues at coordinate 473,468,190 of NC_064621.1, read as the reverse complement.
GCTAAGAAGAAATGGGTGCATAAAAATTGTGAAGAAATTGAGAAAGAAATGATTGTCGGAAGGACAGACTCATCATTCAGGGAAGTCAAAACAACCTTCGGTGACATTAAAAGCAAGGGGGATAACATTAAGAGTGCAACGGGAATGCCACTCTTAAATGCAAAGGAGAAAGCGGATAGGTGGAAAGAATATATTGAAAGCCTCTATGAGAGGGAAGGTTTGGCTGTTGTGATAGAAGAAGAAAGAGGAGTCGATAGGGGATCCAGTATTAGAATCAGAATTTTAAAGAGCTTTGGAGCACTTAAGATCAGATAAGGCATAAGGGATAGATAAGATTAAATCAGAATTTCTAAAACCATTGGGAAAAGTGGTAACAAAACGATTATTAACCTTGGTCTGTAGAATGTATTAATCTGGCGATTACCACCCGACTTTCGGAAAAACATAATACACACAATTCCGAAGGACGCTGACAAGTGCGAAAATTATCGCACAATCAGCTTCACAGCTCATGCTTCCAAGTTGCTGACAAGAATAGCGTACAGAATACTCGAAAAGAAAATTGGGGATGTGCTAGATGACTATCGGTTTGGATTTAAAAAAAGGTAAAGTCACGAGAGAGGCAATTCTGACGTTGCGGTTGATAATGGAAGAGAGGCCAAAGAAAAGTCAAATCATAGATTTGTCGACCTGGAAAAAGCTTTAGACAATGTAAAATGGTGCAGGAGTTTCGAATAGCGATAAGCTATAAGGAGAGACGGGTTAGTTACAATATGTACAAGAGCCAAGAGGGAATAATAAGGGTGGATGACCAAGACCGAAGTGCTCTAATTAAAAAGGGTATAAGTCAGGGACGTAGTCTTTCGCCCTTACTGATCAATCTGTATGTCGAAGCAGCGATGACGCAAATGAAAGAAAGGTTTAGGACTGGAATTAAAATTCATGGTGAAAGGATATCAATGATACAATATCAGTCGTTGATGACACTCACATCGTGAGTGAAAGAAAAGAAGAATTACATGATCTGCTTAATGGAATCAACAATCTAATGAGCACAGAACAAGGATTGAGACTAAATCGAAGAAAGACGAAAGTAATTGAGCCGTCCATGTCACGCCGTCCCTCCATTTGGAATTTTACACCCTGTTTTAACATATCTCACCTTTACTGGAGTTACTGAGTTGGTGTTTTGCCTGACCGTCCACGGCGCTATTAGCGCGTATCGACATATCCCCTCTGATAGGATATTTGCTCGGCTGCTATGACTTCCCGGTTGTCATCTGTCGTGGAGGCAGTCGGAATGTGCGAGGAGGAGGACAGTTCAGGACGGCAGTTCGGGCCGTGAGTTGAGCCCTGCCAGCGAGTTGCAACGCGTCTGCAGCGCAGCCCAGGCCGGCCAGTCGCCGGCAGTGAGCCCTGCGTGGACATCGCCCGCCCGACCATTGCCGCCACGCATCGCTTAAGCTGGGCCTGACCTTTGGTAGACTGTTGGTCGGTCGGTCGGTCGGTCCGAGGACGTCTCCGTGCAGCGTAGTCGACTGGGCCCCTGGCGGTCTCTGCGCAGTGTCGGAGTCTGTCTGGAGCCGTCTGATCAGTACGAGCATCTTCGCTCGCCGACCCAGCACGTAAAGTTTAAGTGATATTGAGCATTACGTTGTTAGTTCCAGCGTTGCTGTTGTGGAGGTTCTCCTGTGAGCAACAACGAGTGGAATGTTCGAGATAGACGCCGTCGGGGTGGAATTGATTAAATTAATTTATCCATAGTAAAGTTAAATGCACCAGCGGAATTTTCTGCCTTGTAGCCGTTAGTGTTCTGGTTTCCTGCCCTGGCCGCTAACGTTATTTTTAGGCAGTGTCTTTTCTCACCGGTTGTTTCTGCCCAACATGGTGTGTAGTTTTGGAGATAGTGATACTTATAATCTTATGGGGCCTTGACTTCTCGTGTACTCGGTCGTGGCAAGCAAGCGATTGGTCGGTCGGTCGGTCGGTCGGTCGGTCGGTCGGTCGGTCCGTGACTGTCCCTTGGTTGGGTTCGCAGGAATTTAGGAACTCACCACCTGTCTCGCCTAAGTGAACGAGGGCAGACCGATCCACTGGAGACCCCTGAGTGCCGTTCTCTTAATTATCCTTTTGGCGGTGTTAAGGTTATTGTAATTTAATTGTATTTTATATTTTTAATTTGGCTAGGTTAGTTGTGGGCTTTCAGCCCTCGAAATATGTTCTCAGAGTTTTCTTCAAGTCCAAACATTATCGCCTTGTGCTCTTGAAAGGTTATTGCAATTTCATCAGAAAGATTTTACAAGTTATTGTGGGCCTTCCGCCGTTGGTGTTGCAAAAAGGAAATTTTTAATCTTCATGTATTGTTTTACCGATTGTTGCAATATATTTCCTTAATTTGCAGAATTTAACCTTGCGGCTTTCAGCCATCTTACTGCGTTTGCTTATGTCTTTCTGTGCACCTTGTGGGCCATCAGCCCTGTTAGCATCTTAAAACATTGTGGCCTTCTGCCTTCAGTAATCATCATAGTGTATTTGGAATTTTGAAGATTAATCCGGCGGACTTCAACCGCTCCGGATGCTGATCTCATATATGTTTACGATTTATCTTATTCCTAAATTTAACTGTGTGTCATGACTTTTCAAAATTGGACTTATTCTAAAGCATCTGTTTGGAGGTCTTCAGCCGCGAACCAAATTAATTCCTACAAAAGTGTATTTGTGTACTAAACGATAGTAAATTACAATTGTGAAATGAATCCGATCGCAACTCCCTTGGCCCTTTCCACAATCCTAATTACCTGTTAGGCCTGCGTGATTTAGCGGGCGTTTCAGTAATGAAAAATAGCAGAAATGAGAACAGCGAGAAAACATCAGGTTGATGGTCCCTAAGTATATGAAGTTAAGGAATTCTGCTATCTAGGCAGTAAAATAACCAATGACGGACGGAGCAAGGAGGACATCAAAAGCAGACTATCAATGGTAAAAAGGGCATTCCTGGCCAAGAGAAGGCTACTAATATCAAATATAGGCCTTAATTTGAAGAAGAAATTTCTGAGAATGTACCTTTGGAGTACAACATTTTATGGTAGTGAAACACGAACTGTGGGAAAACCGGTGTAGAAGAGAATCGAAGCATTTAAGATGTGGTGCTATAGACGAATGTTGAAAGTTAGATGGACTGATAAGTTCAGGAATGAGCAGCTTCTGCGCAGATTCGGAAAGGAAAGGAATAATCGAAAACAATGATAAGGAGAAGGGAGAGGATGATAGGAGATCTGTTAGGACATGAGAGAATGACTTCCATAGTAGTGGAGCTGTAGAGGGCAAAAACTGTGGAGGAAGACAGAGATTGGAACACATCCAGCAAATAATGGAGGATGTAGGTTGCAAGTGCTACTCTGAAATGAAGAGGCTGGCACAGGAGAGGAATTCGTGGCGGGCCTCATAAAACCAGTCTGATGACCCAAGAAAATGGTGTGTTTAAAGCAATTACAGGCTGCAACACAAATTGAAACTTACATCAGAGAACAGACTGCCTGACTCACTAAATAGCAGCAAGCAGGTGCCACCTACAGTTATATGCGAACTTCAGACTGCTGTATCACGTCTAGTTAGTCTTACAGGCCAGCTACAAACCGTTTCGCGCTATATTACATGAAACTTGATTGTTAGAAGCGCCACAGAGTTCCAAACAGAATAAATAAATCTGATTACATAACCCACCAAGCAATGTACACTGCTTCTCGAGAGAAATTTGTACCGGTTTTAACTCCATCCCAGATTCCTTCATTGATATCCGCTAAGGTAGCGAGTGTTAAAAATCCTCAGCGTAAGTCAAACTGTAACAATGACAGTGAGACCCCTAAAGAGCTGTCTCGTGGTACCATCACTTTCCAAACTATGTACATAAATTTGAGGAGAAAAACCACAGCATTTCTACTAGTTTTTAAAATGGCAGTACGTTAAGGAAATACAAAATGGCCGGAACAGCACAGTTTTGCTTTGTACACACTCTGGCATAACAATCCAGACATCGTGTTCAAAAGCATTTCAACAACCTGTATCATTTATCAAAAATATATGACAATGTTTGTGAACGTTACCGTGTTTCCACATTCAGAATGTTGTATGATTTATTAGAAACGTATAGGAACAGACACAATGTTCATGTGAAGGTTATTTCCACAGCTTACATATTTAAAGTTATTAACAATGCTATTATAGCTTACAGTATTTCTACGACTGTATTATTTATCAAAAACACGTAACCACACACACAAGGTTATGTTAATGTTATTCCCACGTCTAAAATGTCTACAAAAATACTTAATGCGTGTGACTAACAGTATTCCCATATCTAAAACGTTATACATTGATTTCATTTTCTGACACTTTAGCACAACAGACCGTACTAAAAACAGTGCATTTTGACTGTATCTGTAATCTATTGCATCATTTAAACTGCACATGTCCGTCATACACAAATAGAGCTTTGATGATGATGTTTGCTTTGTGGTGCGCCCAATTGTGCGGTCATCAGCGCCCGTACAAAGCCCCATTGTGTTCACAGTCCAATTTTTTTCACAGTCAAGTGCAGCCACTGTCGTGAATTATGAGGATGATGATGTAATGCCCCGCCCCCCCCCATGAACCACGGACCTTGGCGTTGGTGGGGAGGCTTGCGTGCCTCAACGATACAGATAGCCGTACCGTAGGTGCAACCACAACGGAGGGGTATCTGTTGTGCGGCCAGACAAACGTGTGGTTCCTGAAGAGGGGCAGCAGCCTTTTCAGTAGTTGCAGGGGCAACAGTCTGGATGAATGACTGATATGGCCTTGTAACACTAACCAAAACGTCCTTGCTATGCTGGTACTGCGAACGGCTGAAAGCAAGGGGAAACTACAGCCGTACTTTTCCCGAGGGCATGCAGATTTACTGTATGATTAAATGATGATGGCGTCCTCTTGGGTAAAATATTCCGGAGGTAAAATATTCCCCCATTCGGATCTCCGGGCGGGGAGTACTCAGGAGGAAGTTGTTATCAGGAGAAAGAAAACTGGCGTTCTACGGAATGGAGCGTGGAATGTCAGATCCCTTAATCGGGGAGGTAGGCTAGAAAATTTAAAAAGGGAAATGGATAGGTTAAAGTTGGATATAGCGGGAATTAGCGAAGTTCGGTGGCAGGAGGAACACGACTTTTAGTCAGGTGAATACAGGGTTATGAAAACAGAATCAAACAGGGGTAATGTAGGAGTAGGTTTAAAAATGAATAAAAAGAATAGCATTACGGGTAAGCTACCACAAACAGCATAGTGAACGCATTATTGTGGCCAAGATAGACACGAAGCCCACGCCTAATACAGTAGTACAAGTTTATATGCCAACTAGCTCTGCAGATGACGAAGACATTGATGAAATGTATTATGAGATAAAAGAAATTATTCAGCCAGTGAAGGGAGACGAAAATTTAATAGTCATGGGTGACTGGAATTCAAGCGTAGGAAAAGGGAGAGAAGGAAACGCAGTAGGTGAATATGGATTTGGGCTAAGAAATGAAAAAGGAAGCCGCCTGGTAGAATTTTGCGCAGAGCGTAACTTAATCATAGCTAACACTTGGTTCAAGAATCATGAAAGAAGGTTGTATACATGGAAGAACCCTGGAGATACTAAAAGGTATCAGATAGATAATATAATGGTAAGACAAAGATTTAGGAACCAGATTTTAGATTGTAAGACATTTCCAGGGGCAGATGTGGACTCTGACCACAATCTATTGGTTATGAACTATAGATTAAAACTGAAGAAACTGCAAAAAAGTGGGAACTCAAGGAGATGGGACCTGGATAAACTGAAAGAACCAGAGGTTGTACAGAGTTTCAGTGAGAGCATAAGGGAACAATTGACAGGAATGGGGGAAAGAAATACAGTAGAAGAAGAATGGGTAGCTGTGAGGGATGAAGTAGTGAAGGCAGCAGAGGATCAAGTAGGTACAAAGACGAGGGCTAATAGAAATCCTTGGGTAACAGAAGAAATATTGAATTTAATTGATGAAAGGAGAAAATATAAAAATGCAGTAAATGAAGCAGGCAAAAAGGAATACAAACGTCTCAAAAATGAGATCGACAGGAAGTGCAAAATGGCTAAGCAGGGATGGCTAGAGGACAAATTTAAGGATGTAGAGGCTTGTCTCACTAGGGGTAAGATAGATACTGCCTACAGGAAAATTAAAGAGACCTTTGGAGAAAGGAGAACCACTTTAATGAATATCAAGAGTTTTGATGGAAACCCAGTTCTAAGCAAAGAAGGGAAAGCAGAAAGGTGGAAGGAGTATATAGAGGGTCTATACAAGGCCGATGTACTTGAGGACAATATTATGGAAATGGAAGAGGATGTAGATGAAGATGAAATGGGAGATATGATACTGCGTGAAGAGTTTGACAGAGCACTGAAAGACCTGAGTCGAAACAAGGCCACCGGAGTTGACAACATTCCATTAGAACTACTGACAGCCTTGGGAGAGCCACTCCTGACAAAACTCTACCATCTGGTGAGCAAGATGTATGAGACATGCGAAATACCCTCAGACTTCAAGAAGAATATAATAATTCCAGACCCAAAGAAAGCAGGTGTTGACAGATGTGAAAATTACCGAACTATCAGTTTAATAAGTCACAGCTGCAAAATACTAACGCGAAATATTTACACACGAATGGAAAAACTGGTAGAAGTCGACCTCGGGGAAGATCAGTTTGGATTTCGTAGAAATGTTGGAACACGTGAGGCAATACTGACCCTACGACGTATCTTAGAAAAAAGATGAAGGCAAACCTACGTTTCTAGCATTTGTAGACTTAGAGACAGCTTTTGACAATGTTGATTGGAATACTCTCTTTCAAATTCTGAAGGTGGCAGGGGTAAAATAGTGGGAGCTAAAGGTTATTTACAATTTGTACAGAAAGCAGATGGCAGTTATAAGAGTCGAGGGACATGAAAGGGAAGCAGTGGTTGGGAAGGGAGTGAGACAGGGTTGTAGGATATCCCCAATGTTATTCAATCTGTATATTGAGAAAGCAATAAAGGAAACAAATGAGAAGTTCGGAGTAGGTATTAAAATCCATTGAGAAGAAATAAAAACTTTGAGGTTCGCCGATGACATTGTAATTCTGTCAGAGACAGCAAAGGACTTGGAAGAACAGTTGAACGGAATGGACAGTGTCTTGAAAGGAGGGTATAAGATGAACATCAACAAAAGCAAACCGAGGATAATGGAATGTAGTCGAATTAAGACGGGAGATGCTGAGACACTTAAAGTAGTAAAGGAGTTTTGCTATTTGTTGAGCAAAATAACTGATGATGGTCGAAGTAAAGAGGATATAAAACGTAGACTGGCAATGGCAAGGGAAGCGTTTCTGAAGAAGAAAAATTTGTTAACATCGAGTGTAGATTCAAGTGTCAGGAAGTCGTTTCTGAAAGTATTTGTCTGGAGTGTAGCCATGTATGGAAGTGAAACGTGGACGATAAATAGTTTAGACAATAAGAAAATAGAAGCTTTCGATATGTGGTGCTACAGAAGAATGCTGAAGATTAAATGGGTAGATCACATTACTAATGAGGAGCTATTGAAGAGGAGCTTGTGGCACATCTTCACTAGAAAAAGTGATCGGTTGGTAGGACATGTTCTGAGACATCGAGGGATCACCAATTTAGTATTGGAGGGCAGCGTGGAGGGTAAAAATCGTAGAGGGAGACCAAGAGATGAATACACTAAGCAGATTCAGAAGGATGTAGGTTGCAGTAGGTACTGGGAGATGAAGAAGCTTGCACAGGATATGGAAGCATGGAGAGCTGCATCAAACCAGTCTCAGGACTGAAGACCACAACAACAACAACAACAACAACAACAACAACAACAACAGGGGCAGAGAAAATCCCCAACCGTGCCGGAAATCGATCCCAGGGCCCCGTGATCCAGAGGTAGCAACGCTAGCCACTAACCACGAGAAGCGGACAAGTAGAACTTTGAAATGCACACAATGAAACATGTAATACGCTCGGTGAAAGACATTGATGGACAAGGTTCCACATAAAGACTGGCCTAGCAAATGTCGATCTTGGCACCTATGTAAAATTGCCTGTATTACGTATCAAAATATGTAATTACTTCTTCTACAGCAGTAAAAAATAAAGATAGCTCGAAATTGGGCACTATTGCTGATCTTACATGTTGAGCTTCACTTGGCTACAAGCAAAGTCTGCTCATGCACTACATTTTAGAAAAATCAAATATTATCTCTATCATTTATCAAAATATGTAGATATTTGTTCTATAACGTTGGAAAACACACGGTACTACTGATAATATTTATGGGTTAAACTACACTTTTGGACGACAATACTTCGAACTTCGCACTACACTATAAATAAACAAAAAATTACATGTGTTATTTGTCAAATACGTAAAGAATTTCTTCTTTATCAGTAAAAAGCAGACACGGCTTGCTTCTTGGCACTAGTAATCCAGCTTACAGTTTAAGCAGCTCTTGTTGAAGAGCAAAGTTCGCTTATTGTAACACACTTGGTGCAAGGCGTAATAAACCATAAAATAAATACTCCCACATCGAATTTTTCCATAATGTTAAAAAGATATAAACGCAGCAATATTGCTGATCTAACCTACAATGACAAAGTTCTATCATTCCTTTATTTAATTTGGTTTTTCAGTCGTCTGACTGGTTTTATGCAGCCCACCAAGAAATCTTCTCCGCAGTCATTGTACCATGCTTTTAAATCAAAAGTGTTTGTATTATTTATCAAAATATATTAAGCATTTCATTATTAACAGTAAAAAATGTCACACGCCGCTAGCGATCTTTGTTTCACATTCATTTGTCACAGAACCTTATTTTCAGTGTAACGGTAGTCACCATGATTTCATAATGACAGTCAACATGTCAACTGACCCTCACATTTCTAACAGCATCCACCATGCATTCAGGGGTAATGATAGTCTCTATAATTGGGGTAATGACTGTCACCATGCCATCTGACCCTCATTATCCCAATAGTATCCACAGTGCATTAGTGTTAATGGTAGTCACCATGATCAGGGGTAATGGCAGTCACTGTATCAATTGAATCTCATTATCCCCCTAGTATCCACCGTATGTTGGGAGTAACGGTAGCCACCATGAGCGAGGTAACAACAGTCAAGCAAGATCTGGTGTTCAGTTTTTTATTTCATTAAAGTGTAATAAAGCGAAAGATGACAAAAGTTTCGTACAGCACAGTAAAAATTTCACCCTATCATTGAGTCGCTATAATGTTTGGGTGACTCTGACAAGTAGTAGAAATTGGGCAGCTGGAAGCCTACCATTAGTTCGTATTTGTATGATATCGCAATGCCTTATTCATCCACCGACACAGGGCAAGCGACTTTGAAAGAGAATGTGTCGCCTGTACGAGAATATACACAATAGATGTACGAGTACAGGTTGTCGACAATCTGGAAGTTTGAGTGTGGACGTGCGTCGTGAACGGATAGCCAAATAGTAACACGACGCTCGCGATAAGCGAGAAATCCACCTTCGATTCCGGGTCCGGCACAAATTTTCCGTGGCGTCATTCCATTTCTACAGCTCATGGTGATCCATATTCGTAATTGTGATTACATTTAATGTACATATTTGTATTGTCCCTTGTAATGTTATAGAACAAACTGTTATATGTTTAGACAAATAAAACAGATAGTTTTTGGTTTCTCTGAAGTGCGGTACAATGAGTCTTGCTCATAGACAGGTGCACCTTAACCCGTAAGTTAGATCACTAGTGCCTATAAGTGAGCCATGTGTATTTTGTACTTTTACGGAAGAATTGCCTTACGTGTCTTGGTAAATAATATACACAATTCTTTCTTTCCTTAAAGTGCAGTACAATGTCAAAGTATTCTCGTTGACAAGTGCACTTTGACCTTACGCTGGATCAATAAAGCCATGGGGCTGTTGTAATGCTAAAGAACAGACTGTTACGTGTTTTGATTCATTGGCATAAAGATAGTGTAGTGCAGATGAAGCTTACATATTTTTTTTTATAAATAACGCAAAGGTGGAATATTGTAAGTTACACTGGTATTATCATTATGTTTACTTATTTTCCACAGACATTTTAGATGTGGAAATAACATTGACAAACATTATGTGGTCCTGTTCAAGTGTTTTCGATAAATAATACAGATATATTAGACATGGTAATACTACATGTTTCGAAAAGATTGTCACTATCTTTAAGCGCTTTATTTATGGAAATAGTATTGACATACACAAGGTGTGTTTCAGACGAGCCTTACATATTTTTAAAAATAATACAGCCATTTCAGATATGGAAATACAGTAATTTACGTCGATATTTCAATACATCTTCATATTATTGATAAATTACTCAGGTCGTTCAGATACTTTTGAACATGGTGCTTGGACTGTGACGTCAAAGTCATTACAAAGCATATCAGCGCTAGCTCCGCCATCTTCGATTTTTTAATGTTTCGCTACCATGACGTTATGCACAGACCGCAGGGCCACCAGGGGAAGGCCATCTTAACTCGGAAAGTCGCCCAGAAGCCTGTAGCTATACTGTTCCCCTCACATTTCCTTTAAATAGCATGCACTATATATGCGATATGTGCATGCATTTGTTGATAAAAATAATTATTTCCTCTCGAAGTCTTAAACACACGATGAGCCAAAACATTATGACCACCTACTTAATAGCATGTTGATTCACATTAGAAACAGACTAAAGCAGTGATTCAGCTTCTCATGATTTCGACAAGTCCTTTGCATGTTTCTGGAAGTATGTGGTATAGATGTCTACACACAGGTAGCGCAGTTCCCAGACTTTACAGGGCGATGCCCAGGAGATGTAGTCCATCAACAAATGAAGTAGTTTACAGTATACTCGTTCGACTGACATTTCAATATTGCTCGACAGTATTGGCTTTGTACCACGCAGGACTGGAACAGAGAATAGAGAAGATCCAGAGAAAAGCGGCGCGTTTCTTTACAGGCTCATTTCGTAAGCACGAAAGTCTCACAAAGGTTGATCAACCAACTCCAGTTGCAGACACTGCAAGAGGCGTTCTGCATCATGGTGTGGTTAACTGTTAAATTTCCAGAAACGTACATTCCTATAGGGGTCAACAAGTATATTGCTTCCTACTACGTATATCTCGCGAAAGTCCATGAAGATAAAACGAGAATGATTCGAGCCCACAGGGAAACTTACCGGCAAACGTCCATCCCACGAACTATTTGTGGTGTCACCGCCAGACACCACACTTGCTAGGTGGTAGCTTAAATCGGCCGCGGTCCATTAGTACATGTCGGACCCGCGTGTCGCCACTGGCAGTGATCGCAGACCGAGCGCCACCACACGGCAGGTCTCGAGAGACGTACTAGCACTCGCCCCAGTTGTACGACGACGTTGCTAGCGACTACACTGACGACGCCTTTCTCTCATTTGCCGAGAGACAGTTAGAATAGCCTTCAGCTAAGTTAATGGCTACGACCTAGCAAGGCGCCATTTGTACCTTTGCATGTATCTCAAGATAGAGTCTCACTTGTATCATCCAGAATGCTGTATACCAAAGGACGATATAAAAGTTAAGTGTTCTAGTAGCTACGTTCTTTTCTTTATCACATTCATCACGTATCCTGTTCCAGACTTCGCGCCAGTCGGCTTGTGTGTACGTGTGCCCTTTCGGCTACTTCACTGTGGACTGGTTGCCTTGTCAGTCCACTACACTATTCGCGACTGGAACAGCAGAGGAAAGAATTACAATGGTAGAAAAAGTACCCTCCGTCACACATACACCACAAGATGGTCTGCGAAGAATAAATGTATATGTAGGTGCAGATGTGAGTGCGTAGCTTACACCCTACAGCATACGAAATGCGTTCATCACGTTCGTTTCAAGCGAGACTGGTGGCCAAGTCATTTTTGTGAGTTGGCTGCCATGCTCCTCAAATCACTGCCTAGTGACAAGGACGGATCTTGCTGTAATTTGCCATTAGCTTTCAGGGAGACATCAAGCATAAAGGGGTGCAGGTTGTCTGTAGTAGTGTTGACGTAATGCCTTCGATTATTATTATTATCATCATCATCACAGATCCTGGGTAATGATGTATTGGGACACGACCACCACCCTGGTGCAACAGGAAACTTGACTCATCTGACCAGGTGGCAAGTTTCGATGAATCCACGGGGTTGTGTGTCGATGATCCAGTGCCCTTTGGAGCTGTAATCAACGGTTTCGTTGGGTCACCATGGGAGCACATAGTGAGTTGGCTGCCATGCTCCTCAAATCACTGCCTAGTGACAAGGACGGATCTTGCTGTAATTTGCCATTAGCTTTCAGGGAGACATCAAGCATAAAGGGGTGCAAGTGGTCTGTAGTAGTGTTGACGTAATGCCTTCGATTATTATTATTATCATCATCATCACAGATCCTGGGTAATGATGTATTGGGACACGACCACCACCCTGGTGCAACAGGAAACTTGACTCATCTGACCAGGTGGCAAGTTTCGATGAATCCACGGGGTTCTGTGTCGATGATCCTGTGCCCTTTGGAACTGTAATCAACGGTTTCGTTGGGTCACCATGGGAGCACATAGTGGTCGCCTGCTGTGGAGCTGACGTGGCCGAGCGGCTCTGGGCGCTTCAGTCCGGAACCGCGCTGCTGGTACGGTCGCAGGTTCGAATCCTGCCTCGGGCAGGTTAGTTAGGTTTAAGTAGGTCTATGTGTAGGGGACTGATGACCTCAGATGTTAAGTCCCATAGTGCTCAGAGCCATTTGAACTTCTTTTTTTTTTTTGCTGTGGAGCTCATTGTTGAACAAAGTGCGCTAAACAGTGTGCTACGAAACAATTGTACCTGTTGTACAAACAACTCTGTCGTTAGATATGGCACAGAAGAAAATGGTTCAAATGGCTCTGAGCACTATGGGACTTAACACTATGTTCATCAGTCCCCTAGAACTACTTAAACCTAACTAACCTAAGGACATCACACAACACCCAGCCATGACGAGGCAGAGAAAATCCCTGACCCCGCCGGGAATCGAACCCGGGAACCCGAGCGTGGGAAGCGGGAACGCTACCGCACGACCACGAGCTAGATATGGCACAGATCGTTGCCTTTTCTGCTATACGGACCTGGCAGCCATTGAAGCTCCATGTTCTGTGATGAGATGTGGATGTGAAGCACTTTGTCACTTGTTTGTGGTTTCACCGTCCTTCAACCATCTTCCATACACACATTAAATGTATATATGATTGCGAATAAGGATAACTATTAGCTGTAGAATGGAATGACGACAGTGGAAAATTTATGCCGGAATATACATGGAAATGAAATGAGCGTTTGGCGTCATTGGCCTGGAGGCCCCTTACGGGGCAGGTCTGGCCGCCTTGGTGCAGGTCTTATTACATCCGACGCCACATTGGGCGACGCGCGCGCCGGATGGGGATGAAATGATGATGAAGACAACACCCAGTCCCTGAGCGGAGAAAATCCCCGACCCAGCCAGGAATGAACCCGGGCCCGAAGGACGGCAATCAGTCACGCTCACCACTCAGCTATCGGGTCGGACGGAATACATGTGATGGATGTACGAGTACAGGTCGTAGACGCATGGTTCACGACGTATATAAGTTTGGGTCTGGCCGTGAGTCGTGCACGGATAGCCAAATGGTAAAGCGACCTCTCGCAATAAGCGGAAAATCCGGGTTCGAGTCCCGGTTCCGGGACAAACGTTTATTGTCGTCATTCCATTCTACAGCTGATCGTTGTCCTTATTCGCAATCGCTAATACATTTAATGTGTTTCATAATGGCTGAAGTCGCCTCAGTGCCTGTTCCTTTTGACCCAGCTCTTAATGAAACATTCAAACCCAGTTAATTCTTCCATGAATAAATCTGTGAGTGATTTACACTGTTTACAAACTACCTGTTTAGTGAACAGAACAACACAGCCACTGCAATATCGTATCTTCCACAGATGTTCCCAACAGTAGCATGCGAACAGCCGACCAACTCCGTCGTTTTTGAGATGCTCTTTTACATGACAATCTACCCTTAGTCACAGTTGTTTACGTCAATGGATTTTTTCCCATTTGCGGCCAGTATCATTGTTAGAATGGTTCACCATACAACACCTTCTCCCTAAACGTTGTGCTCCGATGACTGGGATAACAGCCTGGCCAGAGACGCGAGGGCTTTATTTGGATGTGTACAGCGTCAGGTACACATCACAGGGTTCTACATCTCACCTTACACTTTCTAAAGTTGATTGTCCTCCTCGCTGCCGAAGATCATGCTCGATCGCGGTCCCGTTTTTGAACTGCTGCTGGAACTGTTGCGATTTATGGAAAATAAAAGTCTGCCTTCAGTAAAGGGCAGGTAAGTTTTTTATGAGATGCCTGTCATTTATGCACTGCTGTACTTCTTGCCACGGCACTGTTACCATTACACGTCGGCCGGGATGGCTGAGCGGTTCTAGGCGCTACAGTCTGGAACCGCGCTACAGTCTGGAACCGCGCGAACGCTACGGTCGCAGGTTCGAATGCTACGTCGGGCAAGGATGTGTGTTATGTCCTTAGGTTAGTTAGGTTTAAGTAGTTCTACGTTCTAGGGGACTGCTGACCACAGAAGTTAAGTCCCATAGTGCTCAGAGCCATTTGAACCATTACACACGAAACTAACAACATTCCGCCTGTGTAATCCAGTTGTTTACACTTGCGAATAATAATACCGACTACCTATTCTTGGCATTTAACACACATTACAAACCACCTATCTCGTTACGTCACACTCACGACCGTTCTCTTCGACCGCTTTCACCCAGCTCTTAATGAAACGTTCAAACCCAGTTAATTCTTCCATGAATAAATCTGTGAGTGATTTACACTGTTTACAAACTACCTGTTTAGTGGTGTCATACTCGCGGTAGCTGGTGTCGTCCACCACCACAATCAACTACAACCTCCACCCAACTCTCTTGGCAGTGACAGTAGAACTTCTGTTTCTGACTTTTAGACCAGTCACGAATCAGGAAGTTCCCTGTTACCCTCTCTCCTCATGCTTCGCTCAGCCAATAAAAAGCGAAGATTATGTCTCCAAGTGGATTCTGTACCTCAATTCGCGACCAAGATGTCGCAGCGTTCTACCCACACAGCTGGGCTTGTAACTACGATTTACTCATATCAATCTGCTGTAAATGTTACATCTACTCGCCTGTTCTCCGCTCATATGCTTTCCTTATCGAGTCACGTGCACTCAGTGACACCAAGTGAATTCAGTCCCGTGGAAGACAACAGTGGTCATAATGCTTTGGCTCCTGTGTAGTGAACTGTGCAGTCTCCATTTATGTATGTTTTTATGGTCTCAGTGCAAGTATAATAATACCAGAGTTTCCGTGTGAGGGTTTGGTAAGTGTACCCTTGTCCTTGCCCAGTTGTTCATGTGGCCTTTAGTATGACGACTAGCGTGATGCAGCTGGACTATCGTAGAAGCCCCTTCATCGATGCATAACTCCTGCATCTTGAAACACCCTGACACATAAAAACTGTGTACCCAACCGGGAATCGAACCTGGGACTTCTGATTTTTGCGGGCAGTGGCTCTGCCAACCTTCTTTTTAGGGTTCCGCATCTCAGTTGGTAAAAGTGAAACAGTTACAGCATCACTTCGTTGTCCACCTGCTTGTCTGTACGTCTGTTAAGACCAATTTTCCTCATGATCGGTTAGAGTTATCACGCTGAAATTCATGTCGTATATTAACATCTATGGCTCCTTGGAGGTGTAAAAAATTTAAACTGTTAAGTCAATGCAATACGAAGAGACGGACATTTCTTTTATAATTGCATACTTACACCACGAAATCGGGAAGTTATTTCCCGTTGTCTTAGAATCACGAACTTTGGAAAGAAGCAAAAATCCGAACTTTTTAATTTTGTAATTACCTCACACAATTATTTTGTCATTATAAACTTACATTACATTCGTAATATGTCAAAATCTAAGGAACTACTTTAGGGATTTTGATCTGGTTTTCAGTAAGAGGTGATTCACAAAGAAACTTTATGTGCCTAATTTAAAAATATTTCGTGCTTTTTCCATCGAGCGATGACAGGCGTAAGGCTGCTGGACTTCCACCTCACGCCAGCTTATCCTCCTCACGAACATTATCTGACAGTCTGTGCTTACGAAATGTACAGCACCTGTAATGTTTAAAAGCACTGCAACGCTCGTAAATGATGCACGACTGCACTTCCCTTGACTGGGATGAGGTTTCAGTATCCTGTGAAATATCCATTGAAGTGTTCCGAACAACAATTGGACAACTACGTTACAACAATAGCCCCATGGCACATCTAATAATCACCTTAACTAAAATTACATGTCTTCTTGTTTCTAATTACATACTGCACGCAAAACTCAGTTTTCATTGAAAATATTTCTTAAAATGTTCAATGTGGGTGAGATCTTATGGGATTTAAATGATAAGGTCAGTCCCTAAGCTTACACACTACTTAACCTAAATTATCCTAAGGACAAACACACACACCCATGCTCGAGGGAGGACTCTAACCTCCACCGGGACCAGCCGCACAGTCCATGACTGCAGCGCCCTAGACCGCTCGGCTTATACCGCGTGGCTGTAAGTTCTTAATTATAGACATTTTGTAACAGAATATTAATAAAGATTGTTTAAATTAAGAAGACATAAATTAATCAGCAGCAAAAGAGAAGCAATACTGGCCCTACGACTTCTCATAGAAGATAGGTTAAGAAATGGCAAATCCACGTTTATCGCATTTGTAAACTTGGAGAAAGCTTTCGACAATGTTCACTGGAATATTGTCTTTCAAATTCTAAAGATGGCAGGAACAAATTACAGGGACCGAAGGGGTATTTACAATTTGTTCAGAACCCAGATGGCAGTTATAAGAGTCAAGGGGCACGAAAGGGAAGCATTGGTTGAGAAGGAAACAAAAGAAATACTTGGAGTAGGAATTAAAGTCCAGGGAGAAGAAACGAAAACCTTGAGCTTTGCCGATGACATTGTAATTCTATCAGAGACAGAAAAAGTCTTGGAAGAGCAGTTGAACGGAATGGACTGTGTCTTGAAAGGAGGATATAAGATGAACATCAACGAAAGCAAAACGAGGATAACGGAATGTAGCCGCATTAAATCAGGTGACACTGAAGGAATTAGATTAGGAAATGAGACACATAAAGTAGATGAGTTTTGCTATTCATCAGCAAAATAACAGATGAGGGTCGAAGTAGACAGGATATAAAATGTAGACTGGTAATGGCAAGAAAAGCGTTTCTGAAGAAGAGATATTTGTTAACATCGAGTATAGATTTAAGCGTCAAGACGTCCTTTCTGCAAGTATTTGTATGGGCTGTAGCCATGTATCGAAGTGAAACCATGGACAATAAACAGTTTACACAAGAAGAAAATAAAAGCTTTTTAAATGTGCTACAGAAGAATTAGATGGGTACATCAAGTAACTAATGAGGAGGTTTCGCCAGCTGCGACCTAGTCGCGCATGCAAACAGTGATCCAATACGGTCAAATGTTTTTTTACTCCAGTCTGATCACAATATCAATTATTTTGGCGATGACCGGTTTCAGCCCGTAATGACCATCCTCAGATCTTTTCTACGCCATGCCCTAAAGTGACAAGGCCATAATGGTATCGTCAAAACATATAAATCTAGTCAGCACAGCATCGACACATAGATCTAAAATAAGGTATAGGACAGGCCGCATCGTCCACACAGTCATTATTGCCAATGGTGAGTAGATGACTGTGTGAACGATATGGCCTATACTACACCTTATTTTAGATCTATGTGATGATGATGTGCTGACTAGATTTGTATGTTCTGACGATGCCATTTTGGCCTTACAACTTTAGGACATGGTGTAGAAATGATCTGGGGATGGTCATTACGAAACGAAACTGGTCATCGTCAAAAGATGTGATATTGTGATCAAAGACTGGAATAAAAAATATTTAAGGAGGCGGTACTGAATACAACTGGAGAGAAGAGAAATTTGTGGTACAACCTGGACGAGAAGAATGGTTCAAATGGCTCTGAGCACTATGGGACTCAACTGCTGTGGTCGTAAGTCCCCTAGAACTTAGAACTACTTAAACCTAACTAACCTAAGGACAGCACACAACACCCAGCCATCACGAGGCAGAGAAAATCCCTGACCCCGCCGGGAATCGAACCCGGGAACCCAGGCGTGGGAAGCGAGAATGCTACCGCACGACCACGAGATGCGGGCCGAGAAGAATGGACTGGTTGTAGGACAGATTCTGAGGCATCAAGGGATCACCAGTTTAGTACTGGAGGGAATAGTGAGGGGGAGGGCGGGTAAAAATCTTAGAGGGAGACCATGATATGAATACGGTTTCAGAAGGACGAAGGTTACAGTAGTTACTCGCAGATGAAGAGGTTTGCACAAGATAGAAGAACATAGAGAGCTGCATAAAATCAGTCTTTCGACTGAAGACCATGACAACAACAACAAAAGCAACAACAAATTAGTTTTTAGGACCAAAATAGAGGTATGGTGTCACGCTGGTCAGAGCGATAAGCGTCGTCGAGACAGCACAGCACTGAGCCATGCCCAAATGCTGCATTTTCGCAGTTGCCGTTGTACAACTGCAATATGAATGCAACAGAACTAATCTGGAGCCAAGTTAACGGGTTTTTCGAGAGAAATAGCAAGACAGTTAAGCTGCCAGACGTATTGGAAGCAATGCTCGAAGGTTTGTAACACATCACTGTCCAGCACTGAAGGAATACATACCGTCACCTTGCAACAGAAGAGGAGAAAATGTGGCGTTTGGTTGGTGTTTTATCGGCTACTGTGACACCGACACAAACAATGATCTGTGCATAACTGTTGTAGATGAATCATCATCATCATCATCATCATCATCATCATCATCAGCCAATTCAATCATCAGATGATGTGGCCTCTTCGAGTTGTGGATTCAGGTAGGCTTTCAGAAGTCTTCTCCAAGTGGGACGGTCTTGGGCAGTTCTCTGCCAGGTGTTACCAGCGATCTTCTTGATTTCTTTGTCCCATCTGTCTGGTGGTCTTCCTCTAGGCCTCCGGTGCTCTCTCGGACTCCACTCCAGTACTAACTTCGTCCATCTGTTGTCTTTTCTTCTTGCAACGTGGCCAGCCCACTGCCATTTCGAGGAACCTACTCTCTCTAAGATGTCATTAACCTTCGTCACAGACCGGATGTCATCTGCCCTTTTCCTGTCCTTTCTGGTATAGCCCAGCATTGATCTCTCCATGGCTCTCTCTGCTGTCCTAAGTTTCCCTTTTGTGAATGAGTTCAGTGTCCATGTCTCGCAGCCATACGTCATCAAGGAAGAATGCATTTATCAAATACTGCTTCCTTCAGATTTACTGTCATTTTTTATGAATAGCATACATTATTTCTAAAAAGGAAAGATACATAACTTTATGTTTCGTTATGAGGTGGATTGAGGTGCTGCTTGTGCCTCCTACGTGCAATTACTATTCGTAGAACAAAGGCTAAGTATTGTCTTTCTATTACTCAGTATTGATGTTCTCTAAGTCTGCGACCGAAATGGGGTCCGACCAGCGATTGGCGGCTGATTAAGTCAGCGTTGAAAGGGGCGCTGAACTCTGTCTTCTTGGAGAAGTGACGCTGCCCGCTCTTTCCATTGGCGTGCGTCAGCGGCTTCTTGATGCCTTTTCGAGGGGCTGCGCTAGTCGGTGTGTAGTCATTGCTTTAGGACTGCACAGTTGTCTTCGTGGTTCAGTTTTCGATCTACCCGTTATCAATGTAGCAGATGACAGTTCCAGAGCTAAAATGTATTTCTCGTATTCGGATGTAGATGGAATTGAGACAGTACCTCACGACTACTGTAAGTAATACCTTCAGTGGCTTCAATATTTATCTGTATGATGAAATCCTTTCAGTACTCAATTATGTGACTGGATTCGTGATTTTCTGTCAGAGAGGTCACAGTTCGTAGTTACTGACGAAAAGTCATCGAATGAAACAGAAGTGATTTCAGGCGTTCCCCAAGGTAGTGTTATAGGCCCTTTGCTGTTCCTTATCTATATAAACGATTTGGGAGACAATCTGAGCAGCCGTCTTCGGTTGTTTGCAGATGACGCTGTCGTTTATCGACTAATAAAGTCATCAGAAGATCAAAACAAACTGCAAAACGATTTAGAAAAAATATCAGAATGGTGCGAAAAGTGGCAGTTGATCCTAAATAACGGAAAATGTGAGGTCATCCACATGAGTGCTAAAAGAAACTCGTTAACTTCGGTTACACGATAAATCAGTGTAATCTAAAAGCAGTAAATTCAACTAAATACCTAGGTATTACAATTACGAACAACTTAAATTGGAAAGAACACATAGAAAATGTTGTGGGGGAAGGCTAACCAAAGGCTGCTTTTTATTGGTAGGACACTTAGAAAATGTAACAGACATACTAAGGAGACTACACTACGCTTGTGCGTCCTCTTTCAGAATACTGCTGCCCGGTGTGGGATCCTTACCAGATAGGACTCACGGAGTACATCGAAAAAGTTCAAAGAAAGACAGCACGTTTTGTATTATCGCGAAATATGGGAGAGTGTGTCACAGAAATGATACAAGATTTGGGCTGGAAACCATTGAAAGAAAGGCGTTTTTCCTTGCGACGGAATCTTCTCACGAAATTCTAATCACCAACTTTCTCCTCCGAATGCGAAAATATTTTGTTGACACCGACCTACATAGGGAGGATCGATCACCACGATAAAATAAGGGAAATCAGAGCTCGTACGGAAAGATATAGGTGTTCATTCTTTCCGCGCTCTATACGAGATTAGAATAATAGGGAATTGTGAAGGTGGTTCGATGAAGTCTCTGCCAGGCACTTAAATGTGATTCGCAGTGTATCCATGTAGATGTAGATACTCTTTTGTGTCACACACAACTCGCGCAGAACAATTATCCTATGTTTAAGTTAAGAATTTTCATGGCTCTTGTTTGTAATTACAACACTGTTTGCTAAGAACGTCCCCTAAGAAGCGAGCGGTATTGATGGAGTTTTGTCGAATATTCTTTCTTCTTTCGTTTCACCCTCTTTGGGGTACGCTGGCTCAATCATTTCTTTGTGCGTTTTTCTTTTCTTAGGGCCCAGTATTTCTTCGTTCTTTCTGATCTTCTTCTCCTCTCTTCTTCCGAGATGAAGGGCTTGGACTTTTGTGTGGATTTGTTTTGAAAACTTATGTTTTCATCTTTAGTAATTAATTTAGCTGTTCGATCAACAAGTGAACTTTCTGAAATCTTTAATTCTACTGGGTCTTTCTCAGTTTCTTTAAACCGTTTTGCGGTTACGGAAGAAGTCAAAGATTTGTTTACTTAATCTGTTGGAATTCCTTCTGAGAAGATTACCATAAAAATTTATTCTCCTTTTTCGCATAGAATTTGAAAGTTTTTCAATTTTCTTGTAGAGAGTTCCATTTTTGATGTATATAATCTTACTGTCTTGAAATTTTGGCCCAATGATTTTTCTTAAAATTTTTATTTCCTTTAGCTCAAGTTTCTCCATTTGGCCTATGAAATCCATGTTAAGTGTTTCTGCTGCGTACAGTGCTTCTAGCTTAATTACTGCCTTGTAATGTGTAAATTTGAACCCCCAAGAAAGGAATTTTTTGTTGTATGTCGTTTTTGTTAGTTGGAATGCCAATTCAGGTTTATTTTTTCTGGACTCCATTGCTTTGCTTTTACCAGCATTCCAACTAATCCATTCTCCGAGATATTTGAATTCTTTTACTATTTCAATCTTCTGTTCTTGAACTTTGAGGTATTTACATGAGTGCTTGATGTTTGTTAATATCTTGGTTTTCTCAAAGGAGATGTGAAGACCTAATTTTGCTGCTTGTTTCTTTAGCTCAAGGATTTGCTCCCGTGCTTCTTCCATTGTTTCAGCAAACAGGGCGATATCATCTGCAAAAGCAATGCAATTTACTTTAAGGTTCTTCTTTTTGCAACCCAGTCTTATAGCACTCTTAATATTTGTTTTCCATTCTCTGACTACATTCTCTAGCGCACAACTGAACAGCAACCGTGAGAGCCCATCCCCCTGTCGCACTCCCGTTTTTATTTCAAAGGGTTCTGATAGTTCCCCCATAAATTTAACTTTCGAAAGTGTATTTGTAAGGGTCGCTTTTATAATGTTAGTTGTTTTCGTATCCAAGCCCATTTCTTCCAGTACTGATAACAGAGATACTGTATCAATCTAATCATATGCTTTTTTGAAATCAGTGAAGGAGATTACGTATGTCTTTGCCCTTGATTATTGGTATGCCCTAATGTTTTTGAGGTATACTATTTGTTCCGAACATTATCTACCCTTTCTAAAACCTCGCTGGTATTCCCCGATTTGCGGTTCCAATTGCGGCTCTGCGCTGTTCAAAAGGACTTTTAAAAAAATCTAACGTACGAATATTATTTCATTCTCCTTAAAAATTAAATAACATGTGAAGCTACATTCTTTCGTTGCTCGTCTCTTTTTACGTCGTAACTGCAACTTCTCACATCAATGAAGGTTAGTTGGACCAGTTGGCTAGCAAACTCCGGCCGGCAGTTGGCTAGCCAGTGTTGTCCAAGTTAAATACGTCGGTAAAGCTGCTGTCTCATATTACCTCTCAGTCAGTATACGCGTAAGGCACAGTATAAAACTTAACCTTATTATCGTTCCTGACTCTTCAATCAGCTTGGTTTCCGCTCCACCTGAAATGAAATCCGATGAGATTCCAACAAACGCTCAAGAATATAAGGTATACACGTAAATCAGGTTTACTGTTGTGATGAACACAGTGTAGTCGAACGCAGGCCAACGGCTGCGGCGTCGTCGGTAGTGCGGGTGGCCAGGCGGTAAGGGGCTGCAGAGTCGGCCAGTGAACGAGCACATCTCATTGAGCGTCCCCCAACGGCACGGACGCGAGCGCGGAACGCGGCCCCATGCGTGTGTGTTTTTAACGCTCCGCCTGTTCGGTCGTCAGCTCCCGCTTCACAGGTCCGCTTATAAATATTTTTATTTCCTCTGAGAGCCAAATGGGCCACTCTTCTGCACCGCTCTGCGCCCGCCCGTCTAGCCGCATTTTCCCCCATACCTCCCTCCCTCCCTCCCACCCTCCCTCCCTCCCTCCCTCCCTCCCACCATCTCTCTCTCTCTCTTTCTACCCCGCTGGCGCCTATTTTTTGCTTTTGCTTTTGTTTTCGCTCAACCGCTGAATGTATTTGCAGGTTGCGTTGGCCACACACAGCAGTCTTCGTGCGTCCATTCGGGCGCCTGCAGCCGCGCGGCAGCTAGATTAGCAGCTTAAGCGAACTCCACAAACAACGCTGCGGCCGGTGGTGAATCCGCACGGAACACCGCCAGAATAAAATCACTGGCTCTCTTCTACCCGTTCCATTCTACTTTCCGGCGAAAAAAGTACGAATTGTCCGTTTGGTGATTTTACTCTCTTCTTGATACAATTCAATTCGCCAGATCGAAATTAGTACTAACCGTTGCGTTTCAGTACGCACTCATCAAACAGCATCGGAATATGCCATATTCCCATGTACATGTAAACCGTTATCGTCTAACGTGACAACACGGACTGTCTGATCACTTACTTATTAGCTTTATTATAATTCCAGTCTTGGATTACAATGTTTATTTGTAATCAGGTTATGGATTTCGGTCAGTGATGGGCATTTTCATACCTATAAAATATAACCATATCGAGGTAGCTTCATTTAAAAAAAACACTCCTAACCATACCAATGCGAAGCAGAAAACAACTATGAAACTATGGTGTGTTACTCGTATCATGGTATTACATATTCAAAGTCATTAGCCATTTCGGATTCGTCAAACAAATAAAATATGGTACCTAAAGAACATCATTGAAGAGTACATACTTCACACTATACTACCGTGCAGCGGTAAGAAACATGCCTCCATTCTAGTCCGCTAGATGTCGTCGCTGCACTCCAGTTTTCATGATTCTTTTTCCTTTTCTTTCTTTATTGTTATTTCATCCCCCCGCGCCATATGTCGAAAGGGGGGGGGAGGAGGCGTTGGCTATCACCGGTACAGTCAACCGATTCTTCAGCCAACTGACAATAGAAACTTCAAAGTTACGAAAGAAGAAGAAACAGAAGGATGGGATATTACAACGAGTATACAGCTTTCAGGAGGGGGAAATAAAATGTAAGTTTTTATATAAACGAGACAGGACATCTTCCAATTGTAGTTAAAAGGAAGTAAATTGAAAACGGAAAGCAATAAGTGAGCATTGAAAAACATTTAAAACATATGCCGAAACAATGACATTTAAAATGGGCACTTTCCTGGCACTAAAAACTGGAAGGACCTGTCCTGGGATAGGGAGTCTGCTGTTGAAGGGTGAATAATTGAGTGGTGAGGAGGTTAGAAATGTATTGGCATAAGGATGGAGGACCGGTACATAGTAACGATGGCGTAAATGGCTCTGAGCACTATGGGACTCAACATCTTAGGTCATAAGTCCCCTAGAACCTAGAACTACTTAAACCTAACTAACTTGGGAGAAAGAGAGGAGGGGGAAAGAAAAGCAGAGGGGAGAATAGGGGGTAAGTAAATGTGGAGAGGGAAGGGAGAGAGAACTCTAGTGAGGGGACAATTCGTGGGGTGGACTTACAGGTGAGGTTCGTAATCTGGAAGGGAAGATAGTAGAAGTTTCTTTGGGAGGGTACGTAGAGAGTGTGTAGGTGTAGGGTCGGTGGGCGCAGCGGCGTACAAAGTCAAGGGGAACCCACATGATTTTTCGAGTCGATTTTGCGGATGGTGTAGAAAATTCAGAGCTGTTCTGTGTGGACTGCATGGGGTTCCAGGACCTGGTGCGACTGGATATGGCAGAGGTTCATTCAACACTCGCGTAGAAAAGAATGGAACGAATCAAGGTGTTATAGGTTTGTTGTACAGTAGAGTGGTGCAATTCCAGTTTCAGCAAGTTTGCAGTTTTAGTAGTTTTAGTCTGTTGTGAGCTTCCTGTTGGATGGTTATTAGGTGAGGTTTCCGCATTAACTGCCGATAGATTGATGGACCAAGGTATTTTAGTGTATTAATTTGCTGGATGGTACGGTTGTAAATGGCAAGATAGAAATCGTGGAGACAGAAGGTACTGGTGATGCGTCCTGTAGCTACTGACTGGATTTTGAAATGGTTGATGTTGTGGAGGCATTGGTTGAATCAGAAAGCAAACTGACCGAGGTGGTCCTAGAGGGGTCGTTGGGATTTCTGGCGTGTAGGATAGAAAGCGAGGAAAACGGTGTCACCAGAGTACTAAAAGAGGAAGGAGTTTGGGCATATCGGACGTGTAGAGGAAACAGAAGAGAGAGAGGTGAGGATGGAGCTTTGGGGCACGCCTGCAACGGGGTGCAAGGTAGAGGAACTGATGCTTTTAACATAGGATAGTCGATTAGAGTGTAGAGATGCAATAAAGCGGATGTAATTAAGATAAATGATTTCAAAGAAGTACATTCATAATGAATGAATGAAAATAGCCTGTGTTGTCCCATTGAGGGCAAAGGCCTCCTACGAGTAGGGGTAGCTGCTTTTGAAGATTCACGCAGTGAGCTAGTTCACGTAAGAGGGTACCACATTTAAAGCATACTACACATTGAACTACACTTGATCACTTAGTTGTAGTTCTGTTTCTTTCTACTCCTTTCTGTTTCTGGCCATGCTGTTCCACTGTCTTCCTGCTTGTTTTCTGAATACGCCTGACCATTTGCGTCTTGGTTTTCCTGGGAGTCCGTTGCCGATGTAGGGGTCCCGTATGGTAGCTCATGCCGACCATCTGTCGCCTTTCATCCTCGCCATGTGGCTGCCCACTTACATTTGATCTTCATAGTCTGTTGTACTATATTGATGCTGATCGAGGTGTTCGATATTCTCTCTTTCAGAGAAGTGCCAAGGATCTTCCTCTGCATTTTCCTTTGACATTCCTGTGCAGTATTTCTCTTTGGCTTTGAGAGCCCGTGTCTGACATACATATAATAACACTTGAAAAACGCAGCTTTCCAGTACCTCAATTTTTGAGCCTTGTATCCATGGTTCTGTCTAGCCATAGGAACTTTAAGGCCCTGAAAGCTTTCCAAACTAAGGAATCTCTTCGTTTTATTTCTTTTTCCATTTTCTTGTTAAAGGAAATTATTTGGCATATATATATATGTCTTGTTATGCATACATACTTTAGTTCCGTTTGTAAGGTGGCAGAATAAATGAATGTCAATCTCGCACCTTACATAAGAGTTTTATACATCGTAATGGGAAGTTGAATATGACACGTAACATCGGCGGTAACGAGCAGATTTGCCCATAAGTATGTCATGCGAAATAGATGACACTCAATCGATGGTATTAAGACATCCCTCCTATATAATGCATGTCAATGAGCAGAAGGTGAAACAAGCAGCGTGAGGAAATACACTCCTGGAAATTGAAATAAGAACACCGTGAATTCATTGTCCCAGGAAGGGGAAACTTTATCGACACATTCCTGGGGTCAGATACATTACATGATCACACTGACAGAACCACAGGCACATAGACACAGGCAACAGAGCATGCACAATGTCGGCACTAGTACAGTGTATATCCACCTTTCGCAGCAATGCAGGCTGCTATTCTCCCATGGAGACGATCGTAGAGATGCTGGATGTAGTCCTGTGGAACGGCTTGCCATGCCATTTCCACCTGGCGCCTCAGTTGGACCAGCGTTCGTGCTGGACGTGCAGACCGCGTGAGACGACGCTTCATCCAGTCCCAAACATGCTCAATGGGGGGCAGATCCGGAGATCTTGCTGGCCAGGGTAGTTGACTTACACCTTCTAGAGCACGTTAGGTGGCACGCGATACATGCGGACGTGCATTGTCCTGTTGGAACAGCAAGTTCCCTTGCCGGTCTAGGAATGGTAGAACGATGGGTTCGATGACGGTTTGGATGTACCGTGCACTATTCAGTGTCCCCTCGACGATCACCAGTGGTGTACGGCCAGTGTAGGAGATCGCTCCCCACACCATGATGCCGGGTGTTGGCCCTGTGTGCCTCGGTCGTATGCAGTCCTGATTGTGGCGCTCACCTGCACGGCGCCAAACACGCATACGACCATCATTGGCACCAAGGCAGAAGCGACTCTCATCGCTGAAGACGACACGTCTCCATTCGTCCCTCCATTCACGCCTGTCGCGACACCACTGGAGGCGGGCTGCACGATGTTGGGGCGCGAGCGGAAGACGGCCTAACGGTGTGCGGGACCGTAGCCCAGCTTCATGGAGACGGTTGCGAATGGTCCTCGCCGATACCCCAGGAGCAACAGTGTCCCTAATTTGCTGGGAAGTGGCGGTGCGGTCCCCTACGGCACTACGTAGGATCGTACGGTCTTGGCGTGCATCCGTGCGTCGCTGCGGTCCGGTCCCAGGTCGACGGGCACGTGCACCTTCCGCCGACCACTGGCGACAACATCGATGTACTGTGGAGACCTCACGCCCCACGTGTTGAGCAATTCGGCAGTACGTCCACCCGGCCTCCCGCATGCCCACTATACGCCCTCGCTCAAAGTCCGTCAACTGCACATACGGTTCACGTCCACGCTGTCGCGGCATGCTACCAGTGTTAAAGACTGCGATGGAGCTCCGTATGCCACGGCAAACTGGCTGACACTGACGGCGGCGGTGCACAAATGCTGCGCAGCTAGCGCCATTCGACGGCCAACACCGCGGTTCCTGGTGTGTCCGCTGTGCCGTGCGTGTGATCATTGCTTGTACAGCCCTCTCGCAGTGTCCGGAGCAAGTATGGTGGGTCTGACACACCGGTGTCAATGTGTTCTTTTTTCCATTTCCAGGAGTGTATTTTGTGTGGAAGTCAGCGTGGGCAGATGAAGAGGCCGCACCATGGGAGGCATCATGAAAAGCTCTTAGGGGGCGTCCCGCAGTGGGAGTCAGCGATAGGACAGGTGACGCATACTGCAGAGCAAGCAACGGGTCACCAGAAGTAGGACAAAAAAAATGGTTCAGATGGCTCTAAGCACCATGGGACTTAACATCTGAGGTCAACAGTCCCCTAGAACTTAGAACTACTTAAACCTAACTAACCTAAGGACACCACACACATCCATGCCCAAGGCAGGATTCGAACCTGTGACCGTAGCAGCAGTGCGGTTCCGGACTGAAGCGCCTACAAGCGCTCGGCCACAGCGGCCGGCAGAAGTCGGATTGAAAGAAGCTTTATAAAACTGCGTTTCGGAATTCCAAATGGATGTGCACCAAACCAGTGATCACGTGAACAGCAATGGTACACATTTGAGCGGACACAAAACGTCCGATTGGCGGAAACGAACTAGGAAAGAGTAAAGTGCCGATATTTCGACGCAGTTCAGTGGTAGGGCCCTTGCGATTGGCAGAGACGGCTTCCACAAAATAAGAGGAACGCTCCTATTGATCTAAAAAAGCCATGTTGTGGAGAACGAAAGAACCCAGGTTGGGAGAGAGTTAGGCTACAAGGGAGAAAGGGAGACGAGAGCGAAATTTTCGGGCACTCTTCTCTGAACTGGTGTCAAGTGCAGAGCGGGGTGCACAACACACAGAAGAGAAATCTGAGTGAACGCTGCGTTCACTGCGGATGACATTCAGCTAGATATTAGCTGAAGCGTCGTTCAGCTCCTACTGTATAGAAACGAACCAGCCAGTTAGTTAATTGTCCTTGAGAGGACTGAAGGGCATTTTAATGTTCACACTGCTCCAACCATGCGCGTGCATATCGCCATATTACAAGACCAGAGATTAGTGTGTGTTTTCTTGCATAACGAGAAACATAGGGAGAGCTTCTGTTGGGAAAATCAGCAAAGGCTTAATTAGTTTTTATAGTAATTTCAGAGAGCAGCCATGCAGACGACAGCTCGTTGCAGCTAAGGTAAATACTGCACGCAGAGGCATAAACTTCTTGGTTCAACAGCTTGCGTCCACTGTAAATTAGAGCGACCTTCGGTAATCTCTTGCTCAACTTGTCACAAAACTAACCATCCTCCATAGACTTGATTGTCATCCTAAATAGTACCGAACTTTCAACCGGAATAGGATGATTATCGTAGTACTGGCCAACATCATGACGTAGTCGTAAGAATAATTTTGTAAAGAAACATCTAGTTAAAATTTACCATTGTTGTGTTTAGGATTATTTCACTTTCTGAAGACGAGATGCGTTCGTTTGACAACCGTCGTAACGTTGTCACATTCTAAACTGTGTAAATGCCTGTATTTCTGTGAAAAGATTGCTACATTAAACCAAAAATTATTTACAGCTTACACAGTTGTCGTTATGACACCCGAAACCTAACACGTTCCTTCAAGATATTGGGGTTTCAAATCCATTTGTCATTACTTGCGTTTTAGATTTGTGCATTGTGAGTCCTGCCATTTTGCCTTCTACGTTAAGTTCCTGGAGCATTGATTGCAGTTCCCTTGCAGTTTTGGCGAAGAGCACTATGTCGTCATCGAACCTCAAATTTGTTAGTCTCTAGCCGCTAATGTATAGTCTGTCTTTCTTATTCCATTTTAGTTTCCTGAATATGTCCTCCAGTATGCAGGTAAATAGTTTTGGGGAGATGGGATCCCCTTGTCTAACTCCTCTTTCCATGCGCGAAGGTTGGCCTGTCTTTTCGGTTTTAACTCTAGCGAAGCAGTGGTTCTGAATTTTTCTTAGTAACTTAATGTATTTTGCTTCTACTCCTTGATTTCTTAGTGTTTATAAACAAATATATAAAGACGTAGTTCACATTTTGTAGAATTTAATGGGAAATAATGCTTTATTAAAACAAACACCTATGTTAGAAGATTACATAGTCTCTTTACGCAATCGAAACAATTTAATTACAGAACGAATTACAGCTCACTACTGAAAAGCTATCAAATGTGGACAACGCATTCGCGCCAGACGGAAGCCCGCAACAATTCACAGGCAAACAACAAAATGGAGTAAAAAAGCCATTGAACGTTACAACCTCACTACCACACGTCATCCATACAACAACCATAACTATGAAGTATCAGTAAGTTAAAATACATGTTATAAAATTACACAGTCTTAAAAGGTATAGTAACATATCCACTACCGAGTGGAGTGCATACGCGTAGACTGCCCACTAAAAAATTTGTTTTATTTACGAGCCAAACATTTGAAATATCTTCAACAGCTACACTGTACAGAAGCATGGAACTGGGCACGTTGAACAGTTGTTTTACAGTTGTCATCTCCTTTACATTCATATAGTTAGGAGTGCTTTGTAAACTAGCCTGCTTTTGCGTGCTGCCGGCCGCAGTGGCCGAGCGGTTCTAGGCGCTACAGCGTGGAACCGCGCGACCGCTACGGGCGCAGGTTGGAATCCTGCCTCGGGTATGGATGTGTGTGATGTCCTTTGGTTAGTTTGGTTTAAGTAGTTCTAAGTTCTAGGGGACTGACGACCTCAGCAGTTAAGTCCCATGGTGCTCAGAGCCATTTTGTGTGCTGATATTTTCTAGGTCTGAACATGATCATTACTGATCGAAAGTAAAAACCTGATTACAAACAAACATTGTGGCCCAAGACTTGAATTATAGTAAAGCAAATACTTTCCGGGATCGCTAGAAATTTTTGTTTGTCTATATCAGAACTTGTAAACTTACTTATTCCTTTATCCTTGTTTTGCAGTGTTAGAAAATATTCGTTGCACATTCGTACGAAGCTTTCCACAACATCCAGGTTACTTTAAACATCACAATGCTGGTCCTACAAGTGGTGATATATCCTCCTTTGATCTACGAGCACACTTAGCCAGGAACGGGCGTGGGGCTAAGTTGGCGACAGAAGCTCCTGATAAAGTAGCATTTTGACACACACAAGTAAAGTAAGCGATACTTAACAGAAAACGTCGGAATGCCTACTGAAAACTGAACACTTTTTCGATTTAAAGTCTAGACAAAAGAATCTGTGGCTTGGGAACAGCGTCTTTAAATATGAGTTAAAGTTTTCTCGTTTCCAGGTTCGATCCCTGCCACTCCCTACATTTTAAATAAATATCATCTGCAATGGTGAACCATGACTTTCGTTATAAGAAGACACCCTCGTTCTGCCAATTACCTTGTCAGTCTTTTGTCCATGGGGTGGGAAACTGCGACTAAAAGGTGAAAGAATCAGCAATGATTAACAACGTGAGCACACAGAAGGCAATGGAAAAGCCTGCATTGAACGGCACATAAAGGTCTATAATTGTAAAAGTGACATGATGATCTCTCTATTGGCAAAAGATTCGGAGTAGTCTCCTGTTCGAATCTCCGGAAGGCGACTGCCAAAGGGAAGGTGACCATGAAAGAAATATTGAACAACCAACGTTAGGGTAACATTACGCCAATCGGGGCGCGGAATGTCCTAAGTTTTAATGTGATAGGGAAGCTTGAAAATCTGAAAAGGGAAGTGCAAACACTTACTCTACATATAAAGGGCGTGAAATGGAAAGAAGATAACGATTCCTTTCAGACAGATCTAGGGTAATATCACGACCAGCATAAACAGGATAACGGGGGTTGTATTCGTTACGAATAAAAAAGTAGAGAAAAGAGTGAGTTACTGTCAGCAGATCAGTGGTACGGTTTTTCTCATTAGAATCGACAGTAAACCATTCCGAAAACAATAGTTCAGGTACACATATCGATGTCGCAAGTAGTTAATAAAAACAATGAGAAAGTGTATAAGGATATTGGACGGGTAATACAGTTGAAGAGAGAGATGGAATCTGATAATCGCGGGGGGGATTGGAGGCGGTTGCAGGAGAAGATATAGAAGAAATTGTTACGGGAGTATATGAGTTTGGCAGTAGGAACGAGAGAGGAGAAAGATTAATTGAGTTCTGCAATAAATTTCAGATTGTTACAGCAGATATTCTGTTCAAGAATCGTAAAAGAAGTGTACTGGGAAATGACACAGAAACACGCAGTGATTCCATCTGAATTACATCACGGTCCAAACGAGGTTCCGAAGTCAGATATACGATTGAACCATTATTTAGTAGTGATGGAGAGTAGACTGAAGCTCGGAAGACTCAATGTGTAACAAGTGGGATACTGAAGTACTGAGGATAAATGAGATGCATTAAGTTCTCTGAGCCTGTAGGCTCTGCGATAATGAAAACCGCAGTAGGTAGCTGAGTCGAAGAGGAATGAACATGTCTGAAAACGGCAGTCACAGAAGTTGAATAATCGAATACAGCTGCTTGGAAGGTAACTGTGAAGAAATCGTGGGTAACAGAAACACAGTTAAATTGATCGCCTAAAGGTATAAGCAAAAAAATTTTCGGGGAAAGATAGAAACACAACAGAAAAGTCACTCAGGGAAGATAAAGAGCAATGGATGCAAGAAAAAGATGATGAAATCGAAAAACAAACGGGTCTCGGATTTGGCATACATGGAAGTAAAAATAACTTTCGATTAAATTAAAACCACTGTTTCGACATTATGCCAAAGTAATTATACTCTTAAACGCAGCGGAGAGAGCGGCTAGATGGAGAGAGTACACTAAAAATCTGTACGAGAGGGAGAAAGTTGCTGAGTTGGCAGCAGAAGGAATGAATGTCGGTTCGGTAGGCGTAGTGTATCCAGATTTTGTCAGAGGCTTCGAAGTCTTGCTCTGGAACAAAGCAAAACAGATTAATAACATTCATTAGGAATTTCAGAATTGCTGGAGAAAGGGGAGGGGGATTAGTGGCACTCAAACAATTATCCAAGTTTGTGTGTTGGATCTAAGAGCCTGGGAAGTACCGTGGGATTTTCAGAAGAAAAACCTCCACAAAATCCTGATTATATAAAAGGCAGATAAGTGCTAGAAGTATCATATAATCAGCTTAACAACTCATGCACCCAGTTTTCTGGCAATAATGGTACACAGAAGAACAGAAAAGAATATTCACGGAGTGTGAGATGATTAGTTTTGCATTAACAAATGTTCAGGTACCTGAGAGGCATTTCTTACGCTGCACTTTGTAATTGAGGTAAGACTTATTAATAATCAAGACACGTTAATATAATTTTGAGACTATAAAATGCAATGGGCAACATAAAAGGTATTTGAAATTTTCAAAAAGAAATATACGAGCTATAAGGACAGAAGAGTAATATATGTAATTTCTACAGCAGGGAAGAGGTAGCAATAATAATGGGACACGGAGAAAAAGTGCTCTGTTTAGAAAAGGTGAAAGATAGGGACAGAGTCTTTCTTCCCTGCAGATTAATCTGTACATGGAAGAATCAGTGGGGTAAAGTAAGAGGAATAGGCAAGAGAGGGATTAGAATTAATGGTGAAAGGATATCAGTCATGACATTTCTATCCACAGTGAATGTGAAGAAACGTTATAGGACTGCTTGACTGAAATAAAGAGTACCACGAGCAGAGAAGATGAACTGAGAACAAATTGAGAAAAGTATAAGTAATGAGGAGAAAAATAAATGCGAATAGCGAAAAACGTAACATCAAAATTGAGGACCATCTAGTAAAGGAAGCGATGGAACTATTGTACCTTGGAAGCTAAATGACGCATGAACGACGAAGCAAGAAACAGACTAGTACTGCAAAGGTAGCAGAACTCTCTAAAAGAAGTCTGCCGGTATCGAATGTATGTCTTAATTAGATGAGTAAATTTCTAAGAACGTTCGTCTGGAACGAAGCATTGAGTGAATGTGAATCATAAAATGATGGAGTGTAGGAAAAGAGGACAAACTACGCGTTTTAGATGCAGTATTGCTTAACAATGCCATTCTTCAAGATGTCATTCTTTATAATGCGCTGCCAATACACTAAATGAGGTTGGAAACGGAAACGGCTTTTAGATCAGAGTTAAAATAGTTTCTTTTTGCGAGGTGTTTCTACAGTTTAAATGAACATATTAGCTTATAGGATTTCTAGGAGGTCATTCAGTGGTGGTTCCTTTTTTTATTCTTTTAACTTTTGTACCGTGTAAGATACGTTAGTTTTTGCAAAGAGTGTTCCTGCTGTTGGTTTTCTGTTTCCTCTGTTTCAGATGCAGTGCCACGCAACTCTTATGTGAAAGGATCTGGTGCTAAGCTAATTGTGATCAGTATAGTTTCGGCAGGTTTTTCGTGTGTTCGTGCACTATATCATTTAGCAGTGCCATGTGATGTGCTATTGCGTTTTACTTTTTTGAGGAGTGTTTTAAATCAAAGTTCTAGGTTTTACCTAAATCATTGATTGATCAGTTGTGCAGTTTTATTTCTCTGCAGTGTTATGTGATTTGCTTAAGTGTTTTCCATTTTTCAGTCGTATTTTTATTTTCAAAATTTGTTTTTGTACCAACAATTCAGATCTATTTTGTAATTCCCCTTCCAATCTTGTACTGCACGACGTAGCCACTCCAGTTCCTGTGTACTGGACTTGCATTATGGAGGACAGGAATTTCTCGCCGTACGGTAATCCTGACTCGGCCTTCCGTGGTTTCCCCTTGTCACTAAGGTGAATGCTGGTATGATTCCTTTCATTAGGCCTTGACCGTGTTCCTGCCCCATCCTCACCTTATCCTCTCCTAATGTTTAATATGTGTACATTATTTCTGCATGGCTCTGACATGTCTTATAGTATTGTACCAAATAGTATATGGACAAATAAAAAAAATAAAGTAATAGGATAAGTTTCTGGGTGCGGTCGACGAGGAAATGATTACGTGGGAAACACTGATTAGAAGAGACAGGTTATTAAGACATGTATTACGACTTCAGGGAATACCTCCCTTGGGATTAGAGGGAACTGCGGAAGAGGGCAGAGATTGGAATATATTCAACAAATAATTGAGGTTGTTGAGTCTGCCACTCTCAGATGTTGTTGCTACAAGAGTGTAACTATGGCTTCTCGCATAAAAGTCACTGCCACCACTTCCCCCCCCCCCCTTCCCTCCGTAATTTCCAAGAAAGTAACTACTACTATCTGAGGGAACTACGCTGCTTCTACTCGTTGTCAGCTTACACACTCCTGGAAATGGAAAAAAGAACACATTGACACCGGTGTGTCAGACCCACCATACTTGCTCCGGACACTGCG
The DNA here is from genome assembly GCF_023898315.1 of Schistocerca nitens. NCBI lineage: Eukaryota > Metazoa > Arthropoda > Insecta > Orthoptera > Acrididae > Schistocerca > Schistocerca nitens. The sequence goes on along the minus strand of NC_064621.1, from coordinate 473,432,951 downwards.
AGAGGGCTGTACAAGCAATGATCACACGCACGGCACAGCGGACACACCAGGAACCGCGGTGTTGGCCGTCGAATGGCGCTAGCTGCGCAGCATTTGTGCACCGCCGCCGTCAGTGTCAGCCAGTTTGCCGTGGCATACGGAGCTCCATCGCAGTCTTTAACACTGGTAGCATGCCGCGACAGCGTGGACGTGAACCGTATGTGCAGTTGACGGACTTTGAGCGAGGGCGTATAGTGGGCATGCGGGAGGCCGGGTGGACGTACCGCCGAATTGCTCAACACGTGGGGCGTGAGGTCTCCACAGTACATCGATGTTGTCGCCAGTGGTCGGCGGAAGGTGCACGTGCCCGTCGACCTGGGACCGGACCGCAGCGACATACAGATGCACGCCCAGACCGTAGGATCCTACGCAGTGCCGTAGGGGACCGCACCGCCACTTCCCAGCAAATTAGGGACACTGTTGCTCCTGGGGTATCGGCGAGGACCATTCGCAACCGTCTCCATGAAGCTGGGCTACGGTCCCGCACACCGTTAGGCCGTCTTCCGCTCACGCCCCAACATCGTGCAGCCCACCTCCAGTGGTGTCGCGACAGGCGTGAATGGAGGGACGAATGGAGACGTGTCGTCTTCAGCGATGAGAGTCGCTTCTGCCTTGGTGCCAATGATGGTCGTATGCGTGTTTGGCGCCGTGCAGGTGAGCGCCACAATCAGGACTGCATACGACCGAGGCACACAGGGCCAACACCCGGCATCATGGTGTGGGGAGCGATCTCCTACACTGGCCGTACACCACTGGTGATCGTCGAGGGGACACTGAATAGTGCACGGTACATCCAAACCGTCATCGAACCCATCGTTCTACCATTCCTAGACCGGCAAGGGAACTTACTGTTCCAGCAGGACAATGCACGTCCGCATGTATCCCGTGCCACCCAACGTGCTCTAGAAGGTGTAAGTCAACTACCCTGGCCAGCAAGATCTCCGGATCTGTCCCCCATTGAGCATGTTTGGGACTGGATGAAGCGTCGTCTCACGCGGTCTGCACGTCCAGCACGAACGCTGGTCCAACTGAGGCGCCAGGTGGAAATGGCATGGCAAGCCGTTCCACAGGACTACATCCAGCATCTCTACGATCGTCTCCATGGGAGAATAGCAGCCTGCATTGCTGCGAAAGGTGGATATACACTGTACTAGTGCCGACATTGTGCATGCTCTGTTGCCTGTGGTTCTGTCAGTGTGATCATGTGATGTATCTGACCCCAGGAATGTGTCAATAAAGTTTCCCCTTCCTGGGACAATGAATTCACGGTGTTCTTATTTCAATTTCCAGGAGTGTATTTGGCTGTCCTATCGCGTCTGCGCTGTGGCCGTCGAACGGCATGCAGGTAAATGGCTCAGACTACCTATGTAGTCATGTAGCAGCAGACGGTTGGAAAACTGCGTCGATGATGTGCTGCCACCGTAATTATGAACATTTATTACTTGTGGAACTTCAATGATGCTTCATACGCCTTATGCTCCCCCCCACCCCCACCCCCAAACACACACACACACACACACACACACACACACACACACACACACACACACACACACACACGCACACACACACACGCACGCACGCACGCACGCACGCCTCTCGTCATTAATTCATCCCACAAATTCTTCTAATAATCCACTTATGGGTGAGCTGTTCAAGTGGCATCACTGTATGTTCAAAGTCTAGCACTCGCTTACGCACTACATTTCCGATGTGCACACCACTTTTACGTTTTGGCACCAACTTTCCGATATATTATAATCCAAGCATGTAGTTATGTTGTCATTCCGTTCGTAAGAGCATAATATTTCAGGATTCTTTCACAAGTTGCAGTATGGGTCCTCTCTTTACCGCTGCCTTGATTTTAGTCTGCATCTGTGCACCGACCAACACACATATATGGCATTCGTTCGTTTAAAAAAAAATAAAAATAAAAAATAAAAAAATAAAAAAGCTTATAACGATGTTGATTAGAATAAACTCTTTGGTATTTTGAAGGTAACAGGGATAAAATACGGAGAATCAAACGTCTGTAGCGAAAGTCAGAATCGAAAAACATGAAAGGATGCCAGTAATTGAGGAAGGGTGTTTCAGCCTACTCATCTATATTATTTAGTGCGAACTTAAGACAATGAAGGATATTAGTGAAAACTTTGGAGGTGCGTTTATTCAGAAAGAAAAAATAAGTTAAGTTTTGCCAGTGACATTATAATCCTTCCAGGGACGAAAGAAGAATTCAGATATCAAAACAATGGATACTAACTTCAGAAAAGCAAAAAGATTGTTGAGGGCGCCTCAGGGGTTGGTGATTGGATCAGTGCTGTTTTTTTTCTATACGTAAATAATATGCTTTCTATTATGACAGCTGATCCTAAACTATTAGTGCAAGACTTAAAAAGGGTGTAGTCATTCCTCCCATCTGTTCAGACTATACGTCAAAAACGCAATGACGGAAATAAAAGAAAGGTAGAAGACTGGGAATAAAATAAGGTGAAAGGATATCAATGTTAAGATTCACTGATGACATGCTATCCTCGGTAAAAACGAATAAGAATTACAGAACCGGTTGACTGGAGGGAACGGTGTAATGAGTGAAGAAAAAAGCCGAAAATAATGACAAGTAGCAGAAATGAGAATAGCGATAAACTTAATATCAGTCTGGGGATCACGAAGTAGACGAAGTTAAGGGATTCTGCTACATAGGCAGCGAAGGAGAATGTACGTTTGGCGCATAGCATCATATGGCAATACATCATGGACTGTGGGAAAACCGGAAAAGAAGAAAATAGAAGCATTTGACATGTGGTACTGCCAAAGAATATTGAGTATTAATAGTCCTGATAAGATAAAGACTGAGGAGGTTCTCAGCAGGATCGGCGAGAAAAATATATATGGAAAGTACTGACAATAAGAAGGGACAGGCTAACTGGGTATCGTTAAGACAGCAGGGAAAAACTTCTATGGTATAAGAAAAAGAGTAATCTGTATAGTAAGACAGAATGGAATACATCCACCAAATAATTTAGGTCACAGATTGAAAGTGCTATTTCGAGATGAAAAGGTTGGCACAGGAGAGAATTTCAGTCAGAATACTGATGAGTGTGTGTGAAATCTTATGGGACTTAACTGCTAAGGTCATCAGTCCCTAAGCTTACACACTACTTAACCCTAAATTATCCTACGGACAAACACACACACCCATGCCCGAGGGAGGACTCGAACCTCCGCCGGGACCAGCCGCACTGTCCAAGACTGCAGCGCCCTGGACCGCTCGGCTAATCCCGCGCGGCAATACTGATGATTCAAATGAAAAAAAAAGTACTATGTGTCAATCACTTTATGGTGTTTAGACGCACTCTACCTGTTTGTCTAATATTGCTGAAATTATTTCATGCATAGCCTGGTGCCTAGGACATGCATTTTTCTTAAAACAGTGAAAAAATTGCCTTCTATCTAATTACTAAGCAAATAGTTGATGGACATCAGAATCTCGTTTTGCGGTAAGTTGAGTCGCGTAAGACTGGTATTACAAATGTGTTGCACACTACCATCTGTAGTTCAGTCCCAAGTAAAATTATGAATATTATGGCTCGTATATTTTCGAGTGTCTGTATTTCCTCAGTTTTATTACACAAAAAAATTTTCTGTATCTTTAGATTCCAAGTAAAGTTATATTTTGCTTTAAGTAAAGTCTGTCTAAACATTTGTTCAGAGTCGCTGTTTTCCTATTCAGATTGCTGAACTTATATGTAAAACCACATTTTCTTAACTGTTCGCTGCATGCTACCGGTGTTTATAACTACAAATGTCTTAGCAAAAAGATAAATAAACAAATTAACACACATTTTTTTTGTATCCCCGACTTGGATTCAGTCCCTCCATTCCAGCAACTCGTGGCCTGGCTACCTACTATATCAAATCGAATGTGTACCGAATATGGATTGGTGGTAAACCGGAAAAAGATAACTGTACTGATAATTAGAAAAAATGAGAATAGCGAGAAACTTATCAAAACTGGCGGTCACGAAATAAACCAAGTTAAGGAATTCCTCTACCTCGGAGACAAAAATTACCAACGACGGACGAAGCAGGGGGGAGGGGGGCGGGGGGGGGGGGGGCAAAAAAGCGAAGCAGGCATTCCAGGGCAAGAGAAATCTACTGTTTTCAAATATAGATCTTAATTTGAGGAAGGAATTTCTGAGAATTACGTTTGGAGTATAGCATTCTACACTACTGGTCAATAAAATTGCTACCCCACGAAGATGACGTGCTAAAGACGCGAAATTTAACCGACAGGAAGAACATGCTGTGATATGCAAATGATTAGCTTTTCAGAGCATTCACACAAGGTTGGCGCCGGTGGCGACACCTACAATGTGCTGACATGAGGAAAGTTTCCAAACGATTTCTGATACACAAACAGCAGTTGACCGGCGTTGCCTGGTGAAACGTTCTTTTGATGCCTCGTGTAAAGAGGAGATATGCGTACCATTCCGCCTTTGATAAAAGTCTGATTGTAGCCTATCGTGATTGCGGTTTATCGTATCGCGACGTTGCTGCTCGCGTTGGTCGAGATCCAATGACTGCTAGCAGAATATCGAATCGGTGGGTTCAGGAGGGTAATACGGAACGCCGTGCTGGGTCCCAACGGCCTCTTATCACTAGCAGTCGAGATGACAGGCATCTTATCCGCATGGCTCTAACGGATCGTGCAGCCACTTCTCGATCCCTGAGTCAACAGATGGGGACGTTTCCAAGACAACAACCATCTGTACGAACAGTTCGAGGACGTTTGCAGCAGCATGGACTATCAGCTCGGAGACCATGGCTGAGGTTACCCTTGACGCTGCATCACAGACAGGAGCGCCTGCAATGGTGTACTCAACGACGAACCTGGGTGCACGAATAGCAAAATGTCATTTTTTTCGGATGAATCCAAATTCTGTTTACAGCATCCTGATGGTCGCATCCGTGTTTGGCGACATCGCGGTGAACGCACATTGGAAGCGCGTATTCGTCATCGCCATACTGGCGTATCACCCGGCGTGATGGTATGGGATTCCATTGGTTACACGTCTCTGTCACCTCTTGTTCGTACTGACGGCACTTTGAACAGTGGACGTTACATTTCAGATGTGTTACGACCTGTGGCTCTACCCTTCATACGATCCCAGCGAAACCCTACATTTCAGCAGGATAATGCACGACCGCATGTTGCAGGTCCTGTACGGGCCTTTCTGGATACAGAAAATGTTCGACTGCTGCCCTGACCAGCACATTCTCCAGACCTCTCACCAATTGAAAATGTCTGGTCAATGGTGGCCGAGTAACTGGCTCCTCACAATACGCCAGTCACTACTCTTGATGAACTGTGGTATCGTGTAGAAGATGCATGGGCAGCTGTACCTGTACACTCCACCCAAGCTCTGTTTGACTTAACGCCCAGGCGTATCAAGGCCCTTATTACGCCCAGAGGCGGTTATTGTAGGTACTGAATTCTCAGGATCTATGTACCCAAATTGCGTGAAAATGTAATCACATGTCAGTTACAGTATAATATATTTGTCTAATTAATACCCGTTTATCATATGCATTTCTTCTTGGTGTAGCAACTTTAATGGCCAGTAGTGTATAATAGTGAATCATGGACAGTGGGAAATCCGAAACAAAAGAGAATCGAAGCGTTATGTTATTGAATCATGCACAGCGGGAAAACCAGAACAGAAGAGGATCGAAGCGTTTGAGATATTGTGCTACAGAATAATGTTGGAAATCAGGTTTACTGGTATGAGGAGATTCTCCATACAACTGGCTAATAAGTGAGCATACGGAAGACACTGACAAGAAGAAAGGACAGAATGGTTGGGTATATGTTAAGGAATCAGGGAATAACTACCATTGTACTACAGGAAACTGCTGATGGCAAAAACTATAGGGGAGGCCAGAGAGTGGAATACATCAGCAAGTAATTGATAACGAATGGTTCAAGCGCTTCCCTGCCCGAGGTGAAGAGATTGGCGCAGAAGCGGAACTCGTGGGGTGCCGCATAAAACGAGTCAGACGACTTATGACTACGACAAAAAATTCTTGCGTGTTTAAAATTGTCTTGGCCTGACAGGAAGCAATGCCCGACAATAAAAGTGAGGCGCTCTGAAGAAACAGATGTCAGTGCAGCTTTGTACAAGTAAACGCCATCGGCTGGTAGGTAAATAATTAAAGTTGTACTTTTTTGACAAATACGCCAACTGCACACATAGGAATAATTACGGTGGACGCGGCTTAGGTCAGAAACTTCTATGGCACAACCTGCCATTGATGAACTTTTTGTAAGGTTATAATTTTTCTAAGATATCTTAAAGTGTAATATGTGTTTATGCTTAATTCTTAAATGATTGCCAATACAGTGAACATATAGTTCTTCCGTTTTATAGATACCGTATTTTACGGACTATAAGACACATCTTAATTCTTAAGCAGTTCCTTAACAAATAAAATTTTTACAGTTTTTATTATTAGATTACATAGCAAGACTAAAACCTTCACCTGTACTTCTTATTCTTCTTCGTCTTTGTCGCCATCATTGTCCTCTTCATATGCAAGATGGTCTTCACTGGCACCGAATGCGTTACTTAAGCCGCACCTCTTGAATGATATAACATTAATGTCTTCTCTCAGTCTAGAGCACCCCTGTTTTATCCGCTGAAACACTTGTTTGATGCCGGCCGGAGTGGCCGTGCGGTTCTAGGCACTGCAGTCTGGAACCGAGCGACCGCTCCGGTCGCAGGTTCGAATCCTGCCTCGGGCATGGATGTGTGTGATGTCCTTAGGTTAGTTGGGTTTAATTAGTTCTAAGTTCTAGGCGACTGATGACCTCAGAAGTGAAGTCGCATAGTGCTCAGAGCCATTTGAACCAACTTGTTTGATTGTAGGTCTTTTTAAGCTCCCTCGGCGTTGGATTTCATCCATCATCCATTTGTTCCATCTCTCTCTCATACACATTTACATGGTTTCCTTATCGATATATCAACAGGTTGCAGTTATGAAGTAAGTCCTCCCGGAATAACAGCAAGCTCTGTATTTCCCTGTCTCTGTTTCTCTTGCTCCGATTTTTCAAATGACTACTAAACTGTTCTAGCACAAGAAGAGAACTCTTCTTCAATAAAGCACCTTTCCTTCTCTCCCACACTCCGTGAATCCATAATTTCATACCAACCTCGTCCATCTAACCCTTGTCATGGACATGAACATCAACACCTAGCGGTATTTTAGAAAGTTTTGGCATTGTCTTGGGCTTGAAAATGATCATTGTATTAAGTTTACTACTGTCAGCACGACATCAAAGAACAATAGTATAGTGCTTGTTTTTTCATGCCCACTTGTTTCTATAGTCAGAGTTTTAGCATCTTTCATGGCAACAGTTCTGATATTCAGTCCATGAAAAGTCAGAGGAGTTTCATCCATAGTCGATATTTGGCTTAGTTCCACACTGGTTTTCTTTCGATGTTGAATAATAAAGCGATAGAAAGGTAATATTTTCTGTTCATACTATTGTGGCATTTTCTGAGATATTTTGGTTTTGCTTCCCATGCTAAGTCCATGACGCTTCATAAACATGTAGCACCAACCAACTCCAACCTTAAAGTCTTTTAAGTTCCACTGTAGCGCTATCTTACGAGCGTGTATTTCAACCACTTTTTTAGTAATTCCACAGCCATTTTGAAAGTGTCCTTGATTCGACTTGAATACTTTATCTTCCATTTTGTATTCAGTCCTTTATTTGCACACTTACTCTTCCTCATGTGTTTTAGTTCTTCCTTACTATCCCGCCAATCGCAAATGGTTTCTCCTGTTGGTGGAGGGCTGAAATGCCGCTCAGTTGCTCTGTTTTCATGTTCTTCTGCATATGCCATCATATGAATACCTTTTATTTTTTTCCATTATGACACTAGGTACTAAAAAAATATCTTACTGTTACAGAAAATACAAATCACTTTCAAGTTCACTGACACAGTAGTCTGCAATGATGCATCATAGGCTAGACTGTGTTCTGGGTTTGTGTTGGCGGGGTGGGCGGGACACAGTGTTAGCAAGCTTGTGAATCCCCACAACTTATGTTCGTCGCATCGGTGCACTGCTGCTGCCAATTGAATCCAATCTTGCCAGGTGGAAACAGGTTTCCCGCGGCACCGAATACATGGCCATTTTTAAGACTGGCGGAAATTTTAAATCGGCCACTGCACTTTTTATGTTGATTTGGATATAAGACGCACCTGAATTTTGGAGTCCATTTTTCGAAGAAAAATGAGTTTTATTATCTATAAAATACTGTACTTAATAATGGTATATTACCGAAACTCTACAATGGTACAGCCAATAAGTTTAAGGCAAAGAGACAGGTGTATTCGACATTAAAACATTTCGCCAATTAATCGGAGCTGTGGAACCATTGCTAGTGAAGATCATCCGTGTGACAGGTAGAACGGCGACAAGAGTTTAGTGTTGTTACTAGCCATGTCAGGGTGTACAACAGCCATATAGAGCGTCAAATGTTTAGTGATCCCTTTGAAGGACACGGAAATGACGTTTACTCATCTAAAACAGCGTTATCAGCGCCTGATAGGCTTTGAAATGGATGTCATTGTGGATCAAATCGCACAGTGTCCACATTTTTGAGGTGTTCGGATGTGATCGCCACACGACGATAGTCGACCACAGCCGATCCCCAGAAATGAGGATTGTCGTATTGCCCACCAAGCACATCGTAAAACCTTCATACCTGCATCTGCCTCCGAGATCGAGTAATGGACACCGTTCAATGTTCTGTGTCATCCCCGAATAGCGGCTGCTGTTAACAACACAAAACAAACTGCTTCGTATGGAGTGATGACGTCACCAGGAAGCACGGACTGCTGATGAGTGGCGTCACATACGTTCAGCAACAAACCGTGGCTTAGAACTACTCCCGATGACCCTTGCCAGCGAATATGGAGGAGACCTGGGGAAGGTCCCAATCTTCCAATGTTTTGGAGAAGGGCAGTTTTACTCCTGGCATCATGGTCTGGGGAGTCAAATGGCTCTGAGCACTATGGGACTTAACATCTGTGGTCCTCAGTCCCCTAGATCTTAGAACTACTTAAACCTAACCAACCTAAGGACATCACACACATCCGTTCCCGAGGCAGGATTCGAACCTGCGACCGTAGTATGGTCTGGGGAGTCGTCGGTTATGACTTTAGGTCTCGACGTATACACTAACGTGACCGAAATCATGGGATACCTCCTAATATCGTGTCGGACGTCCTTTTGCTCACCGTAGTGCAGCGACTGGACGTGACATGGACACAACAAGTTGCTGGAAGTCCCCTGCAGAAGTATTGAGCCATGCTGCCTTGGTAGCCGTCCATAAGTGCGAAAGTGTTGCCCGTGCAGGATTTGGTGCACGAGCTATCCTCTCGATATAGCCCATAAATGCTCGATGGGATGCATGTCGGGCGATCTGTGTGACCATATCATTCGCTTGAATTGTCCAGAGCGTCCTTCAAACTAATCACGAATAGCTGTGGCCCAGTTACATGTTTCCAAACATGAGGTCCATGAATGGCTGCAGATGGTCTCCAAGTAATCGTACATAAACATTTCTAGTCAATAATCGGTTCATTTAGGCCAGAGGACGCAGTCCGTTCCAAGCAAACACTATTATGGAACCATGACCATCTTTGACATTGCCTTGTCGACAATCTGGGGCCATGGCTTCGTGGGGCCTGCGGTAAACTCGAACCCTACCATCAACTCTTACCAACTGAAATCTGGACTCATCTGACCAGATCACGGTTTTTTAGTCTAGGATCCAACCGATATGGTCACGAGGCCAGGAGAGCAGCTACAGGCTATGTCGTGCTGTAAGGAAAGCCACTCTCATCAGTCGTCTGATGCCATAGTCCATTAACGCCAGATTTCGCCGCACTGTCCTAACGAGTATGTTCGTCATACGTCTCACTTGCTGTTATTTCAGCAAGTGTTGCTTGTCTGTTAGCACAGACAGCTCTGTGCAAACGCCATTGCTCTCGGTTGCTGCGTTGTCTGTAGTGAGAGGTAACGGCTGAAATTCGGTATTCTCAGCACACTCTTGACACTGAGGATCTAGGAATATTGAATTTGCGAACCATTTCCGAAATAGAATGTCCTATGCGTGTAGCACTAACCACGATTCCGCATTCAAAGTCTGTTTATTACCATCGCGCGGCCATGGATAGAACATGTGCGAAACCAGTCAGGATCTCAACTCTGTCCCACAGCTAGTATCCACGATATCAACAGTGTCTGATTTGTAAGTGGCCTCATACTGACAAGTTCACTATAAGTTCGACTCTAGCTTCTAATTACTGAAATAACATCAGGTACTCTCTCGGCACGGAAAGTTTCACTTCGTTTCCTCGTCCCCTTCTAGGCGCTTCACTTTTCTTGTCAGGCAATGTTGTTCAGTCTAGTCTTCTTCGACCAGTGTAAAATACTGCAGGTTATCCAATAATTCCGATTGCCGTTTCAAGGTCCTTTGATGTGTATTAAGTTTCTACTTTTAGGAAAAATAAGTGGTACAATCTATAAATCCATTTTAGCTAATAGTTTCAGTAAATGATTCAGAAATTGTTCTCGGGAATGGATTGTATCTTCCCAAGATGATAATACCCGCATTCTCGACACTCGACATGTCCAAAACGATGGTGAGACCTGTGAGGATGAAATCAAATGTAGACGTTTACCTCCATAGCCTCTGAGTATGAATACCCTCCAGTTGTTGAATAATGTGTGTATTATTAACCAGCACCTCACAAGGAAATGGCTCTGTTTATTGGTGTTTGAAAGTACACCTTCTCATTGCTATCTCTCCGTGACTTAAATGCGCTGATCCGTAGTCAGCCAGTCATGGATGCTATATTAAGCCCTCTTTAAAGTCAGTACCGCCGTTAGACTGTTGTTTATTTACAGTGTTACATTTAAACTTAGACAATCATGATTTCGGCTTCGAAGTACCATTACCAAGTGTTTTCTGAAAGCAGGTTAGGCAATAACAAGGAAATATATATAGCAAGTGATATAACCATATAACAACCATATTTGTGATGCTTACTTACATGTGTTATAAGTTGTCTAAGATGGCATACTGTCGTATTAAAATGCTCTATTTGACACATTGTCTAAGAGTTGATATTCCTGGCAGAGCCTACTACTTTGTTTTATTACTGAGTACACCATCTTGACTGAATGACAGTTGGCTAAGTGTCAAATTGACTTGCTCAAAGTGATTCCTGTTACAAACAGGTGACCTTTTTTAATCTTTGGACTCAGTGTCCAGTAGGATAGGAAGGATTAGGAACCATTTATTTTCTTTGGTAGTTGTTACATCTTTGCAGTACCTGTTTATCTTAGTATGCAATTAAGTTGCCTGCTCATAAACATAAACAGCAACAAACCTCTGGATAATATTCACTGCATCTATGTAAAAAAAGTCCAGATAGTCATTGACGTTGTTTAAAGTACATTTTAGTAGGTAAATATACAGATTTGTACGTGAAATTAATGCATGGCCAACTCTAAGTTGTGTAATTTTGCCTCAATTCAGAATTAATACAGTACAGTGCAATTACTTATTCTACTCACTCATTAATTAACCAGTGAGGTTTGAAGCGATATTTATGATGTACATATCATCAGGCATATAAGTACTATTACATGTGTTGGAACATTACTTAGGAATAAGTGGAAGTAACACAAGTATGTGAAATATGTCATGTATATAAAAGCATTTAAGCAAATAAAGGAATCAAAAGATTTCATATTAAACATCACAGTTAAATTTAACTTAATACAAAGAGCAGGGATATTCAAGGTTTGTTAATGGTTGATGAGATACAATTACAAATATGAGTGCACTGAGGTATTGATGCATATGGCTGTAATCTTGGTGTTATAAATCTTATTTACATGTTATAGTAGTGACATCTTATTTATATTACGTAATTATGACATAGTAATGTTAACAACTTGCTCAGTTACCACATATGAAAGAGCCAAGCGGCGCTTAGCAACAACACTTCACAACATTTCTTAATAACAAAGATAAATGCAACATTATTGACCATAGTTACTTCTTAGTGAGGTAATAAACAATTGAGAAGAAACAAGGTCTAGAATCATTCATTGGAGACTGCAGGCATATGGAGTGGAAGTGTGAAGGGGGGGGGGGGGGGTTGTAGAAGGATGTATGGGGGGTTATAAAATGACTAATGAAATGAAGAAGCTATTATATTGAGTTGTGGGTGTGGTGGGAGATAAAAAAAGGAGAGGCTAACAAAGGAATAAGAATAAAAATGTGAAGTGAATGACCTTTTTTTAAATTAAGATACACCCATGGTGTGTTAAATAGTTATGATACTAGAATTTATTCCATAAATTTAATAAAATAAAAGGTTCTATTGAGCCTTACTCTGTTTGCCCTTTCGTTAGTGATAGAAGTTCGAGGTGAAGTATGAAGGGATATTGATTCCTCATAAAAGAAGTATGTCTCAGAAGGAGGAAGGGGTTAATTAATTAGTGGTTAGCAATAATCCCTGATGGGGATGATGGGCAAGTTAACAATACATCCAGGGAAGGGGAGAGGGAGGGGACGCTCAAACAGCACTATAATAGCTGTCTACATGCCTATAGTCTTCAATGAATGATTTATGGTATTCCAGACCTTGTGTTTCTTCTCAATTGTTAATTACCTTTCTAAGAAGTAACTATGACCAATAATGTTGCATTTATCTTTGCTGTTAAGAAATGTTGTTAAGTGTTATTGTTAAGCGCCAATTGGCCCTTTCATCTGTGGTAACTGATCAAGTTGTTAACATTACTATGTCATCATTACGTCATATAAATAAGATGTCACTACTATAACATGTAAATAGGATTTGTAACACCAGTATTACATCCATATGTATCAATACCACAGCGTACTCACGTTTGTAATTGTATCTCATCAACCATTAACAAATACTAGGATATCCCTGCTCTTTGTATTAAGTTAAATTTAAATGTGATGTTGAACATGATATTTTTTGATTCCTTTATTTGCTTAAATGCTTTTATGTACATGACATGTGTCACATACCTGTGATTTTTGCACTTATTCCTAAGTAACGGTCCAACACATAATAGGATTTATATGCCTGATGATATGTACATCACAAATATCACTTCAATCCTCACTGGTTAATTAATGAGTGAGTAGAATAAGTAATTGCACTGTATTGTATTAATTCTGAATTGAGGCAAAATTACACAACTTAGAGTTGGCCATGCATTAATTTCACGTACAAATCTGTATATTTACCTACTAAAATGTACTTTAAACAACGTCAATGACTATCTGGACTTTTTTATATTTATGGATGCAGCGAATATTATCCAAAGGTTTGTTACTGTTTATGTTTATGAGCAGCCAACTTAATTGTATACTAAGATGAACAGGTACTGCAAAGATGTAACAACTACCAAAGAAAATAAATGGTTCCTAACCCTTCCTATCCTACTGGACACTGAGTCCAAAGATTAAAAAAGGTCACCTGCTTGTAACAGGAATCTCTTTGAAAGTATTTTAACATGATAGTATGCAGTTTTAATGGTTCAAATGGCTCTGAGCACTATGGGACTTAACATCTGATATCATCAGTCCCCTAGAACTTAGAACTACTTAAACCTAACTAACCTAAGGACATCACACACATCCATGCCCGAGGCAGGATTCGAACCTGTGACCGTAGCAGTCGGGTGGTTCCGGACTGAAGCGCCTAGAACCGCACGGCCACCGGCCAGTATGCCGTCAGACAATTTATAACACATGTCAGTAAGCATTACAAATATGGATTGTTATATGGTTATATCACTTGTTATGTATTTCGCTGTTATTGCCTAACCTGCTTTCAGAAAACATTTAATAGCACTTTGAAACCGAGATCATGATCGTCTAAGTGTAAATGTAACACTGTAAATAAACAACAGTCTAATGTCGGTACTGACTTTAAAGAAATATATTATGACTGTGGCCCTGCATTATGAAGAAAGCTATATTAAGTATTCTCATATTGGTTTATGTAGCTTTTGCAGATATAATAAAAGCAAATCTTATGTAGTAAATAATATTAGTAAACTTGTCGGTAGTTTGACAAATAATGGATAGATTAGATTAAAATGGACGTAATTTTCGTTCCAGTGGTCCATATTTTCATTTAAACATACTTGCATTTAAAAGATAATAAATGACTTAATATACTGAGATACGTATGATAAATCGTAGGCTATGTGTACCCATGCATCGTCAAATAGAAATATCATTTTATAATACTTATTTACAACTATAGAATTATTGCATTGAATTTATACAGAAGTAATATTCTGCTAGTACTCAAATTACTTGATATTTAAGACTAGTAACATATACACATCAGTTGGATCTTCTTAGAAATTCACCAGTGAAGTAGAAGCAGTTTGTTACCAATAGCTCCTTTAGGACCCTCTTCAACTGAACTTTATTAGTGGTTAAACGTTTAATGGTTGCTGCCAAGTTATTGAAAAAGTGTATTCCTGTATAATGGGCACCTTTATGCAGGAGCTGTTGGTTTGGTAAAGAGACAGATTCTTAGAGACAAATTTCAATACGCAATAAAAACGTCGGGAATTGGCAGTTAGTATCCCTAATCCTCCAGACCGTCCTCTACAGGACTTCTCAAGCTCACAGGACTAATACTTATTATACGTTTTTGGACGTGGTAAACTTTAGCTTCGCTTCATAAGTTACCTCAAAAAAATAATACCTTACGACATTATGAAATGAAAGTATGCATAGTATGCTAGCTTTTTTGTATCACCTTTTCATGATAGTACCCGCAATGCAAATAGGAAATTGTTTAGGTGCTTTAGCAGTTCTATTGTATGTTCCTCTCAGATGAATTTATCATCAGATTTTAATCCCACGCATTTAGCACTGTCAACTACTTCTAGTTGTTTGTCGTCTTTTTCCTCGGTCATCGCCTTCTCACTAGTTTGATACGGCCCGCCGCGAATTCCTCTCTGATTATACTTTATTTGCTATTTAATTTAGTACATGCGGCATCTGCAAACAAAAGAAACGGCATATACTGGTCTCTGATATACACAGAAAAAAGTTGAAACTGTGTGGGACACCACACTTAATTATTTCCCGGTTGCATGTTGCCTGATAGTTAAGAAATTTTAATGGACTTTAATAAATAGTTTCTAGTTAATTCTTTGTCACTAAACGTTAAAAAAGGAAAAGAAACTGGCTACTCGCTTAGAACGTGTAAGTGGTTTCGCTCCAGTATATGCCGGGTCCTAATGACACACTACGTTTCCTATCAGAGATACGGTACCTGAACCATTTGGTAGCATTTCCTATATCATCACAATTTCTAATGTTTAATGTGATTATAGCGAAGTAATTTGTAAGACACACGAATACTGGGAAGATAATCAGAAGTTCACCTTTTTCAGCGTTTTTATGAAAGTCAGTTTCGTTGTCACGCAAACTATACAAAGGATGCAAAACGACACATTACAGCTAACACACGCAGAAACGACCAAAGTTGGGGAGATAACGCCAGTTTTACGGTAGCAGCTTTCCTTTTCTTTCCCAGTTTGCCTTTTATGTCTCTGTTGAAAGGGCAGGCGAGTCACAATGGGCTCTAGGAGCTCCCAGAGGAACTCATACGAGTCTAGAAAACTGTATGCAATCCGTGTTTAAGTTGGAAACCGCGTCAGCAGCTTACTTCCTTCGCTTCGCTGCGTTGAGCTCACGTGGTGCTCCAAAGTCTTGTTTCTCAATAGCGAAAACGTCTGGGCAGCAATTCAAAACACTCATTTGCTTTAGTGCAGACAACTTTCTGGGGAGGGCAAACATAGCTCAGAGACATTGTGCATAACAACAAAAATCATTCAGTACTCAATGACCATCACGTTATCATAAACATTACAACAATTAAAAATGTCAAGAAGCTTCAGGTGTTTAAAAAAGACAACAGACGGGTAGCGGTAAATTTTCCAAGATTAATAAATACAAACGCAAAGAAAAGAAAGTGATTTACAAAGAAGAGCGAATTACAAACTGAACATTGTAAGGTTTCTAGTTTATTGTTGGTCTTCAAAAAGTGGTCTTAGCTCTGTTTTCATTCGATGTGTCATACTTCATATGTATATACTGGACACTTTTCAAACTGAGGTTATCAGTACTCTATAGGTTCTGACAAGGGAACCTCCCCATCGCACCCCCCTCAGATTTAGTTATAAGTTGGCACAGTGGATAGGCCTTGAAAAACTGAACACAGATCAATCGAGAAAACAGGAAGAAGTTGTTTGGAACTATGAAAAAAATAAGCAAAATATACAAACTGAGTAGTCCATGCGTAAGATAGGCAACATCAAGGATAATGTAAGCTCAGGAGCGCCGTGGTCATGTGGTTAGCGTGAGAAGCTTCGTTCATTGACGTCTCTGTTCACTGTAATAAGTTTAGTGTCTGTGTTTTGCGACCGCACCGCAAAACCGTGCTGTTAGTAGACGGAAGGACGTGCCTCGCCAATGGGAACCGAAAACATTTGATCGCAAGGTCATACGTCAACCGTTTCCTCCACAGGAAAACACGTCTGATATATTCTATACGACACTGGTGACGGCATGTGCGTCACATGACAGGAATATGTTGTCGACCCACCTAACTTGTACATTTGGCTAATGGGTAAAAAGATTCTTCTTCCTTGCCCGATTTAGGTTTTCTTGTGGACGTGATAATCACTCCCAAAAAATTGATGAGAACATAAGAGTTTGTGCGCTGTAGTCGACTGACGTCGTGTGTTTCGATGTTTGTTTAGGTGTAGCATCCCCATAGTACGGCGCAGTTGCCTCGCATCGGACGGACGGACGGCAGATAATAATTGTCTGAAAATAAAAAATTAAACTTTTCACTCGAGGGAAGACTTAAACCAAGGACCACTCGTTCCGCAGCTGCTCATGCTAACCACGAGACCACGGCGCTCCTGAGCTCACATTATCCTTCATGTTGCCTATCTTGCGCATGGGCTACTCAGTTTGTATATTTTGCTTATTTTTTTCATAGTTCCACACAACTTCTTCCTGTTTTCTCGATTGATCTGTGTTCAGTTTGCCGGCCGAAGTGGCCGTGCGGTTAAAGGCGCTGCAGTCTGGAACCGCAAGACCGCTACGGTCGCAGGTTCGAATCCTGCCTCGGGCATGGATGTTTGTGATGTCCTTAGGTTAGTTAGGTTTAACTAGTTCTAAGTTCTAGGGGACTAATGACCTCAGCAGTTGAGTCCCATAGTGCTCAGAGCCATTTGAACCATTTTTGTGTTCAGTTTTTCAAGGCCTATCCACTGTGCCAACTTATAACTAAATCTGAGGGGGGTGCGATGGGGAGGTTCCCTTATGAGTACAGGCAATGCGATCTTTGGTTGCTAATAGCGTTGTTGCTATAGCATTCTTAAAGAAGTTTGTGAGTTAGTTGATAATTGGCTAAGATACTGAGCGTTCAATACAGATACAGAAGATGATGAATTTTGGAATAGGATTTGATAAAGATTAATTTGACAAGTAAAGATTTGAGGTAATATTGTTGCTGCACTGTTTGCTTGAGCGTAGTTATATGTGTGAATGACGGAAGGTTTTAATGGAATTTTCCTTTATTGGTTTGCGTTAGTTAATTCCACGACCGTCTCCTCATGCAAGAATTTCTTTTTCCTGATTACATGCGTCGCCTCTTTCACTCCGCAGTATACCGTTTTATTATTCAGAAGAATTGCAGTATTTGAAGTACTGAAGAAAGTACACGGGCTACTTACCTGCATAACCAGAATTTTGGTTGCTCTGCCGTAAAACCGGAAAATCATTGTTTGTACGTAATGACATAGGGATTTACAGCTCATGAAGACAATGAGATTCATAATTCCATGCACATCATGGAGTGCACTGGCTGTCAACTACGTACACGCCTTGGTACATACGCCCTAGTCAGTAAGAGTTCCACACAGTCTTGCTTGCTACAAATTCATCTACATCATATTCTGCAAGCAACCTAACGGTGTGTGGCAGAGCGTAGTTCTGGTACCACTAACTGATTCTTCCTTCCCTGTTCCACTTGTTTAAGTCGCGTGGAAGAATGATTGGAAGAATGATGAGCTATATTAGCTCTAATTTATAGAATTTTCTCAACATGGTCATTTCATGAGACGTATGTGGCAGAAAGTATTATACTGCCCGACTCCTCCCGGACAATGCTACTCGAAATGTCACCAGTAAACCTCTCCGTGATGCCCAAGCCCTCTGCTGTACCGTTGCAAACTTCCTACGTTCAATTTTAATTAAGACTTTAATAAAAATGGCAAAAGTAATGTTAATGAGAAAACTGGGAGGAGTTGTGGTCTAAATAACAATAGCTTTATTCATTCTTAACATCGCAAGACAGATAAAATAGATAAAGAAATGGCACACAAACATTTTTTATTGGACAAATGCTTCCAATGATATGCGGTCTATGGTGAACGAAGTGATCAGCTGGGGATTAACACACGACACTAACCAGAATAATCGCTTTACCTGACTTCATATATGTGAATCCGTGGTATGGCCCAGAAACTACGCTACAGCAAGGATTTATGCTCTACTATTCCATAAAGAAAAATATGGTTTCAAAGAACATGGTTCTGAGAAGCATTTATATGAGCCCTACACTGACGGCTGGTCAGGGCGGCACGCCACGAAGCGTTCAGAGACTGGAGTCATGGACAGCAGCAATCTGTTATTGATGGCGCCTGAAAAATGCAAGTACGAGGTCTCGCGTTCTGCTAATTCGGAATGCAGGTAATTCCCTATGACTCTGAGCCATGACTATGTGTGACGAAATATGTCAGATGTTTAGACGACCGACTCGAAACAAATAAGTACACCCACGCATCACTCGTTGTGTGTGTGATGCTAGAAGCAGTACATCTGACGGATTAGACGGTGACTGGCACAGACTCTAAGGACATACTACCAAAGGACACAACTCTCAGCGTTTAGGTAAATACCTGCAGTTCTTTTCTAGCGAAGCTTTCCTTGCCAGCTTGGTAACATAGCACATTTACATCTTAGGCTACTCCCACTTTACCACTAGCCAGTCACGAGCTGGAGTACGATATTCGAAGCTTGGAGAGCGCCTCTTGCTCTGCAAACACAGATTTCACCAACCAGAGATTCTACAGTTAATTGCAAGAAAAGGAAAAAAGATTCAGCTCCGTGGCCTCTTTCCCATGCGTTTATGCCGTGTCTTTTGCTAATAGCATGACCTGGATGAAACCACAGCCCTCCATAATAAGATCGTTATCTCTCCTGTTGCGTCCATTTAGAACTTTGCAAAGAACGGCCATAAACTCCCTAAAAGACTCGTGCCTTTTGTACCAGATGCTGGATGTCTGGGCGCCACAGACCTGTCCAACAGAAATTCGCGGAAACACACAGTCATCAGCTTCCTACATAACAAGGGTCCATCCTCTGCTTTACTGCCGGTCGCCAATGCTCTGGCCATAGCAGCGGCGACTCCTCAGCGCTAGTCAGCCTACCTGGACACGGACCGACCAGCGCCGTCCAATGTGTGTGCACAATGGGACCGAGGAACTCGGCAGTCCACACTGTTTTCACCTAGGCTCCGCATAAGAGACGCTCCCCTCGGACCTCAGCCGCCGTATGCCTTTACTGCAGTGATTTAAATCGGCACCCTCTTCCTTTGAACACAGGTAAGGCTTACCGCTATTCCTTCACTGGAGCTCACAAGCAAGTGTTAACTAATACCAATCTCTCATCATATTAATAAAATAAGATCGTATCCAGGTATAGCAACCAAGTAATAAAAATCAACTTCCCTAAAAGCATTGTGCAACGTAACACCATGTCAGAACTGGGAGTGCCCTGCAATCTCTTAACGTCTGCCACTGGAGTTTTTGAAGTATCTGGGCAATGCTCTAACCATTCCGATCGGAATGCACCGGTCTTCGTTGAATCTTCTCTATCTCTTCTATCAATCCTCACTGGTGGCGATCTCAGATAGACGAACAATACTCAAAAATTGGTCGAGAAGCGCTTTTTATGACAGTACCCTCATGGATGAGTTACATTTCCTTTAAGACTCTTCTTATGAATCTTAGTCTGATATCTGCATTTCCTGCTACACTCAAGTACAAAAACCGACAACATCAAAAAATTATTAACATAGAGTAATAAAATTTCGAAAATACATTTGCCTAGATAACATGTGTGTGCGATAAACATTACAGGTTAATGTAAGTCCGAGGTAGGCAAGGGTAAATGTGAAACGTTGGTACATTAATAATCGGTGTAACTCCCAGAATATTGTATGCAAGCATGCGAATGTATATGAATTATGAAACTTCCTGGCAGATTAAAACTGTGTGCCAGACCGAGACTCGAACGCGGGACCTTTGCCTTTCGCGGGCAAGTGCTCTATCAACTGAGCCACCCGAACACGACTCACGCCCCGTCCTCACAGCTTTACTTCCGGCAGTACCTCGTCTCCTACCTTCCAAACTTAACAGAAGCTCTCCTGCGAACCTGCAAGGTTCTGTTACGTTTGGAAGGTAGGAGACGAGGTACTGGCAGAAGTAAAGCTGTGAGGACGGGGCGTGAGTCGTGTTTGGGTGGCTCAGTTCGTAGAGCACTTGCCCGCGAAAGGCAAAGGTCCCGAGTTCGAGTCTCGGTCCGGCGCACAGTCTTAATCTGCCAGGAAGTTTCATATCAGCGCACACTCCGCTGCAGAGTGAATATCTCATTCCGGATATATGAATTATGTTGTACATGTGCAGGTTGTGAGTTTGCGGGATGGAGTTCCATGCCTGTTGCACTTGATTGGTCAATACAGAGACGTTTGATGTTTGTGGATGATGCTGGAGTTGTCGCGCGATGATGTTCCATATGTGTTCGATTGGAGACAGATGTGGGGACCGAGTAAGCGATGGCAACATGTCGACATGCCACAGAGCAAAAATGGCTCTGAGCACTATGGGACTTAACTTCTGAGGTCATCAGTCCCCTAGAACTTACAACTACTTAAACCTAACCAACCTAAGGACATCACACACATCCATGCCCGAGGAAGGATTTGAACCTGCGAACGTAGCGGTCGCGCGGTTCCAGACTGTAGCGCCTAGAACCGCTCGGCCACCAAGGCCGGCACGAAAACGCAACTCTTATCATAACTCCAGGTGTTGGTCTGGTGTGTCTAGGATGCAGACAGCTTGGTTGCAAGTCCTCAACAGGCCTCTTCCAAAAGAACACACAGCCATAACTGGCAGCCAGGCAGAACCAGCTTTGATCAGTACACCCAACATACCTTCACCCCGTCCTTCTATGAGCTCACACTTGACACGGCTGAAGTCGCAAGTGACGATGTTTGGAGGTCAGAGGCGCCTGGCTCGGAGCTGTCCTTGAAGTAACCTATTTCTAACAGTTCGTTGTGTCACCGTGGTGCCAACTGCTTCTAAAATTGCTACTGCAGATGCAGTGCTATGCGCCAGAGCCATACGCAAAATACTTTGGTCTTCCTTCTCGGTTGTGCCACGTATCCGTTCAGAGCTTATTGTTCTTGAGACCATACATTCTCGTGACCATCACTGCCAGCAGTCATGTGCAGTTGCTACATTCCTGCCAAGTCCTTTTGTAATATCGCAGAAGGAACATCCAGCCTCGATACAACTCAGTAAGGGGCTGATAATGGCGTCTTTGTCGCTTTAAAGGCATTATTGACTATAGTTCAATCCACGGACCAAGGCGTTTCTCTTAGGTCGAGAAACGAGTAGGCACTGCGCATATCCTGCAAATTATGTCTCTCGCTTGCTTCTGTAGAATTTGTCTCTTATCACTACCATCAGTCTGACAACCAGCAACAAACGCAGTAAAAATTCACTAATTAACTCGCGACGATCACGTGGTCTAGCGCCTGTAGTCTAGCAGTAGTGTCTTTGATTATTAAGGAAAACGGCGTCGATCCTGGATTTGAATACCCCGCTACTTGAATTTTGAATAAATATCAACAGCAATGTCGGCCGAAGACTTTCGGCATAAGATGTCACCCTCATTCTGCCAATGGCCTTTATAAAGCGCATGGGCAGATAGGCACACTCTTCCCTTTCGGTGTGATACTGTCGCTAAACCCGGAAGAATAAGCAATGATCAACGGCATGAGGATGCAAACCAATGCATTAAAAACACACAATGTATACCCACAGAAGTGTGGCTTAACTGAAAATTGAGCCGTGCGCCAGCGTTTAATTTCGTGTAATTCCCGCGGATGTACATCTACATGATTACTCTGCAATTCACATTTAAGTGCTTGGCAAAGGGTTCATCGAACCACAATCATACTATCTCTCTACCATTCCACTCCCGAACAGCGCGCGGGAAAAACGAACACCTAAACCTTTCTGTTCGAGCTCTGATTTCTCTTATTTTATTTTGATGATAATTCCTACCTATGTAGGTTGGGCTCAACAAAATATTTTCGCATTCGGAAGAGAAAGTTGGTGACTGAAATTTCGTAAATAGATCTCGCCGCGACGAAAAACGTCTTTGCTGTAATGGCTTCCATCCCAACTCGCGTATCATATCTGCCACACTCTCTCCCCTATTACGTGATAATACAAAACGAGCTGCCCTTTTTTACACCCTTTCGATGTCCTCCGTCAATCCCACCTGGTAAGGATCCCACACCGCGCAGCAATATTCTGACAGAGGACGAACGAGTGTAGTGTAAGGTGTCTCTTTAGTGGACTTGTTGCATCTTCTAAATGTCCTGCCAGTGAAACGCAACCTTTGGCTCGCCTTCCCCACAATATTATCTGTTTGGACTTTCCAACTGAAGTTGTTCGTAATTTTAACACCCATGTACTTAGTTGAATTGACAGTCTTGAGAATTTTATTATTTATCGAGTAATCGAATTCCAACGGATTTCTTTTGGAACTCATGTGGATCACCTCACACTTTTCATTATTTAGCGTCAACTGCCACCTGCCACACCATACAGCTATCTTTTCTAAATCGCTTTGCAACTGATATTGGTCTTTGGATGACCTTACTAGACGGTAAATTACAGCATCATCTGCCAACAACCTAAGAGAACTGCTCAGATTGTCACCCAGTTCATTTATATAGATCAGGAACAGCAGAGGTCCCAGAACGCTTCCCTGGGGAACACCTGATTTCACTTCAGTTTTACTCAATGATTTGCCGTCTATTACTACGAACTGCGACCTTCCTGACAGGAAATCACGAATCCAGTCGCATCCTGAAGCTTGATTAGAAGTCGCTTGTGAGGAACGGTGTTAAAAGCTTTCCGGAAATCTAGAAATACGGAATCAACTTGAGATCCCCTGTCGATAGCGGCCATTACTTCGTGCGAATAAAGAGCTACCAGCTGCGTTGCACAAGAACGATGTCTTCTGAAACCATGCTTATTACGTATCAATAGATCGTTCCCTTTGAGGTGATTCATAATGTCTGAATATAGTATATGCTCCAAAACCCTACTGCAAACCGACGTCAATGATATAGGTCTGTAGTTAGATGGATTACTCCTACTACCCTTCTTAAACACTGGTGCGACCTGCGCAATTTTCCAATCTGTAGGTACAGATCTATCGGTGAGCGAGCGGTTGTATATGATTGCTAAGTAGGGAGCTATTGTATCAGCGTAATCTGAAAGGAACCTAATCGGTATACAATCTGGACCTGAAGACTTGCCCGTATCAAGAGATTTGAGTTGCTTCGCAACCCCTAAGGTATCTGCTTCTAAGAAACTCATGCTAGCAGCTGTTCGTGTTTCAAATTCTGGAATATTCCATTCGTCTTCCCTGGTGAAGGAATTTCGGAAAACTGCGTTCAGTAACTCCGCTTTAGCGGCACAGTCGTCAGTAACAGTACATCGGATTTGGAATCCCTCTGGCCACAAGAGCACATGGAGCGTTACTATCGACGGTAGAAAGTTCCTGGTATTGTGGCCGCGGCAACCACCGCACCATGAGAAGGAGGAATTATTGCTACTGGCGTCGCCTTTGCCACAGCCTCTATCATCATAAATTTGAACCACCTTTGTCAGTCATTTTGGCTACTTCGAAGGCAATGGCGTTTTGATAATTAATGGCAATAGCCGATGGTTGATATTTGTCATATCATCATTCGATCATATGTTTTTCTGTTTGTGATTTAAATGTATTTCTTTTTACTTCAATTAATATTCTTTACTAAAATAAAGTGATTTTATACTGTTGCCCTTTCAATGTGTTTGCCATGAGTTGGGTACTGAAATTTAGTCTCTTCAGTTAATGTTATCTCGGATGTTTGCTTTTAGAAATAAATTCATTAATGTTTTTAGAAATGTTAATAAATTAATTATGGCTCAGTATCTTTCCACTCAACACCAGCTCCCTACCACTTTTCAGAAACTGTCATGATGCTCTCTCCTGGGCAAAAGATTCTGGAATAGTCCCCCACGATGATCTCCGAGAGGGGATGGCAAAGGGGGAGGTATCCATGAGAAAAAGACTGAATAATCAACGACAGAATACAGTTCCAAGAGTGGGTGGCGGACGTCAGAAGTTTGAACATGGGACGGATGCTGAAAATCTAAAAAATTAAATGCTAAGGTTCAATCCAGGTATTGTGGGGGTCAGTGAAGTGAAATGGAAAGAATACTGGGATTTATGACCAGATGATTATAGACGAACATCAACAGCAGCAGAAAATGGTACAACGGTAATAGGATTTGTTATGAATAGGATGATAGGGTAGAGACTGAGTTACTGTGAATAGTTCTGTTTTTTTTTTGTTTTTGGTTTTAGGGCGCAAAACTTCTATGGTCATTAGCGCCCAGCCCGTGACTTAGGAAACAGTAAAAAACCGAAATTGAAAACCAGCAGCAATGGGAACAAAGTCATAAAATTGGAGAAACTAAAAACAGAAGGAACGCTTAAAAATCCACTACAGAAAGGGGTTGGTTGTCCCCAAAAAAGGCTTCAAATGACTGACGTCATTTCACTGTCACTAATAAACTGGAGAACGCGGTCGGCTGAGCGCGTGTCATCTGCTAAAATCGACGAGAGATCAGGCGATAGTTGTAGACGGGAGCGTAACGGATTAAAATAGGGGCATTCAATTAAAAGATGTCTTACCGTCCACAGCTGAGAGCAGTGGGGACAGAGTGGGGGAGGATCGCCGCTTAAAAGATGTCGATGGCTAAAAAGACAGTGCCCTATCCGGAGTCTAGCTAAAATCAGCTCCTCCCGACGACGCGTTCGGGAGGAAGAGGTCCAAGCGCAAGGAAGGGCTTTCACTTCCCGCAATTTATTATGGGGAAGTGTTGACCAATGCGCATGCCATAAATGAGCAACTTTGCGACATAAACCGCTCCGTAGATCGGTGAAGGGAAGCGACTGAATAGCTGGCCGAGGAAGAGAGACTGCAGCCTTGGCCGCTATATCGGCCGCCTCATTCCCACAGATACCAGCGTGTCCCGGGAGCCAGAGGAACGCCACCGAGACGCCCCCCAGGTGGATCAAGCGCAGACAGTCCTGAATCCGGTGGACCAGAGGGTGCACAGGGTAAAGAGCTTGGAGACTGAGGAGAGAGCTGAGAGAATCTGAGCAGATAATGTACTGTATCCGCCGATGGCGGCGGATGTAGTGGACAGCCTGGAGAACAGCGTAAAGCTCCGCAGTATACACCGAACACTGGTCGAGAAGCCGAAAGGCATCGAAAAAAAGGTCATGGGCTGGATTAGCAGGCATGGAAGACAGATGGCTAGCATAACGACTTAGGACTGCTCGCCGATTGGACAGTGGAGGTTCAGCAGTCTCAGCATAAAGGCTTTCCACAGGGCTAGTGTAAAAAGCTCCAGACACTAAACGTAATCCACGGTGGTGGATAGAGTCGAGACGCCGAAGAATAGACGGCGGAGCAGAGGAGTAGACTATGCTTCCATAACCCAATTTCGAGCCCACTAAGGCCCGATAGAGGCGAAGAAGGACCACTCGGTCCGCTCCCCAGGAGGTACCATTCAGGACACGGAGGGTGTTAAGCGATCGCAGACAGCGAGCCGAAAGATAGGAAACGTGGGAGGACCAGCACAGTTTTCTGTCAAACATAAGACCCAAGAATTTAGCGACGTCTGAAAACGGAAGGTTGACAGGTCCTAGATGTATGGAGGGCGGAAGAAACTCCTTACGTCGCCAAAAATTAACACAAACGGTCTTACTGGGAGAGAAACGGAAGCCTGTTTCGATGCTCCAAGAGTGGAGGCGATCGAGACATCCTTGAAGACGTCGTTCAAGAAAGCTGGTCCGTTGAGAGCTGTAGTAGATCGCAAAATCATCCACAAAGAGGGAGCCCGAGACATCAGGAAGGAGACAATCCATAATTGGATTTATAGCGATGGCAAACAGTACAACACTCAGCACGGAGCCCTGGGGTGCCCCGTTTTCTTGGGAGAAAGTGCGGGAGAGAGTAGTGTTCACCCGCACCCTAAATGTGCGCTCTGCCATAAATTCGCGAAGAAAAAGGGGCAGCCGGCCTCGAAAGCCCCAAGAGAACAGTGTGCGGAGGATGCCTGTCCTCCAACAGGTATCGTATGCTCTCTCCAGATCAAAAAATATTGCCACCGTTTGGCGTTTCCGGAGAAAATTGTTCATGATGTAAGTGGAGAGAGCAACAAGATGGTCAACTGCAGAACGATGCTTTCGGAATCCGCATTGGGCAGGTGTTAACAGACTGAGGGATTCCAGCCACCACGCTAAACGGTAATTCATCATACGCTCCAAAACCTTACAGACACTACTCGTGAGAGAAATGGGGCGATAGCTAGAGGGGAGATGTTTGTCCTTTCCAGGTTTCGGAACAGGAAGGACGATAGCTTCCCGCCATGGTCTGGGAAAAGTACTGTCGGTCCAAATTCGATTATAAAGGCGAAGGAGATAACGCAGACTATGGGTTGATAAATGCAGCAACATTTGGACGTGGATACCATCCGGTCCAGGGGCGGAGGAGCGAGAACAAGAGAGTGCATGTTGGAGTTCCCGCAAGGAGAAAACAGTATTGTAGCTTTCGCGATTTTGAGAGGAGAAAGCAAGATGTCGCACTTCCGCTGCACGTTTCTTCGGGAGAAACGCTGGCGGGTAATTTGAAGAGCTCGAAATCTCGGCAAAGTGCTGACCCAACGAGTTAGAAATTGCGACGGGGTCCACTAATGTGTCATGCGCGACAGTGAGCCCAGAGACCGGGGAGAAACTAGGCGCGCCTGAGAACCGTCGAAGCAGACTCCAAACTTCCGAGGAGGGAGTGAAGGTGTTAAATGAGCTAATAAAGAAGTTCCAGCTTACCTTCTTGCTATCGCGGATGACGCGACGGCATCGCGCTCGGAGCTGCTTATAGCGGATACAGTTGGCCAAAGTAGGATGGTGGCGGAAAACGCGGAGAGCACGTCGCCGCTCACGTAGTGCATCACGGCATGCCTCATTCCACCAAGGAGCTGGGGGGCGCCGGGGCAATTCGGAGGTGCGTGGTATTTAATGTTCCGCAGCTGTAAGAATAACGTCGGTAATATGTGTGACCTCATCGTCGACGCTGGGAAAGTGGCGGTCATCGAATGTCGCTAGAGACGAAAAAAGTGTCCAATCGGCTTGGGCACTTCCAGCGTCGCGGGCGCATATATGGCTGTTGAGGCTGCAGTCTAAGGACACATGGAAAGTGGTCACTTGAGTGTGTATCATCAAGGGCGAACCATTCGAAGCGCCGAGCTAGCGGAACAGTACCGACCGCAAGGTCCAAATGAGATAAATTTGTCGTGGAGGCAGACAAAAACGTAGGGACCCCAGTGTTGAGGCAAACTAGATCTGCTTGGTGGAAGACGTCTAGCAATAGTGAGCCACGTGGACAAGGATGTGGAGATCCCCAAAGCGGGTGGTGGGCATTGAAGTCCCCAACCAGCAAATATGGGGGTGGAAGCTGACCAAGAAGATGAAGGAGATCAGCTCGTGCCATTGGTGTGGACGATGGAATGTATACAGTACAAAGAGAGGACGTGTATCCGGAAAGGGAAAGACGGACGGCGACAGCTTGGAAGGAAGTGTTTAAATGGATTGGGTGATAATGGAGAGTTTCATGGAGAAGAATCATGAGTCCTCCATGTGCTGGAGTGCCTTCAACAGAGGGCAGATCATATCGGACGGACTGAAAATGAGGGAGAACAAAGCGGTCATGGGGACGCAGCTTTGTTTCCTGAAGACAGAAGATGACCGGTGAGTAGGATCGTAAGAGGACCGACAATTCATCCCGATTGGCTCTAATACCGCGGATATTCCAGTGGATAATGGACATAGGGTGAACAGAAAATGGAGGAATGTGACCACGGTCGCTGTCAACTCAACGACTGCTCTGAGCTTGCGACCGACAGCATGGAATGGCATTCAGCCGAAGGCAGAAGATCCTGATCCATAGGTTGGTCAGGAGCAGCTCCTGCCACCAGCGACCGGCCGGTTGATCGGCCGCCAGCAGTGCGCCTCGGCGACACAGAAGACGGCCGAGGGCGACTTCCGCCAGGTTGTGCTGTAGATGGGACACGCCTTGGCGGAGAAGGAGAGGAACTGGGTTTCTTGGTAGCCTTCTTGGAAGTATGATGTTTAGATGAAGGAGGAACCGATGGTTGAGAAGTGGCCGTACGTAAAAACTCTTCACGAATATGCTCTTTTTTCGAAGTCTTGGTGTCTGACTTTTGGGCTCGAGATTTAGCAGAACTCGACGAAGGGGGAGCCAGAGAGTGGGCAGGCGAAAGTGGTGAGGTTGAACGGGCGATCTTTGCGCTGGCCGATCTGACGACCGTGGCACTAAAGGTGAGGTCGCAAGTCTGCGTGGCCGCCTCCTTTGTTGGCCGAGGAGAAGCAAGGACAGTGCTGTATTTTCCTTTCTGAGGCACGGTGGGCTGTCGACTGGCGAATAATTTTCGAGCAGCAAAGGTCGACACCTTTTCCTTTACTCTAATTTCATGGATGAGCTTTTCGTCCTTAAAAACGGGACAATCTCGAGAGGAAGCGGCGTGGTCACCCATACAGTTGATGCAGCGAGGGGATGGAGGTGGACAAGCACCCTCATGGGCATCCCTGCCACACGTAACACATTTGGCCGGATTGGAACAGGACTGGCTGGTGTGATTGAACCGCTGGCACCGATAGCAACGCGTAGGGTTTGGGACGTAAGGGCGAACGGAAATTATCTCATAGCCGGCTTTGATTTTCGATGGTAGTTGAACTTTGTCAAATGTCAAGAAGACAGTGCGGGTTGGAATGATGTTCGTGTCAACCCTTTTCATAACCCTATGAACAGCCGTTACGCCCTGGTCAGACAGGTAGTGCTGAATTTCTTCGTCAGACAGTCCATCGAGGGAGCGTGTATAAACGACTCCACGCGAGGAATTTAAGGTACGGTGCGGTTCCACCCGGACAGGAAAGGTGTGGAGTAGTGAGGTACGCAGCAATTTTTGTGCCTGGAGGGCACTGACTGTTTCTAACAACAGGGTGCCATTCCGTAATCTGGAACAAGACTTTACAGGACCTGCAATTGCGTCGACACCTTTCTGAATAATGAAAGGGTTGACCGTGGAGAAGTCGTGACCTTCGTCAGACCGAGAAACAACAAGGAACTGTGGCAACGATGGAAGAACTGACTGTGGTTGAGACTCAGTGAACTTACGTTTGTGAGCAGACATAGTGGAAGGTGAGGAAACCATTGCGGAAGAATCCCCCATGATTACCGGCGTCTCCGATGGCGCGCTCCTCCCTTGTGGGGGCCCTCTCTGAGGGCACTCCCGCCTTAGGTGATTGTTCACACCTCAGGTCACACCTCCCGACAAACGGACGGAGGGACCAATCGGCACTTTCGGAAGGTATC
The DNA here is from genome assembly GCF_023898315.1 of Schistocerca nitens. Lineage (NCBI taxonomy): Eukaryota > Metazoa > Arthropoda > Insecta > Orthoptera > Acrididae > Schistocerca > Schistocerca nitens. Next base: position 473,402,868 of record NC_064621.1, on the reverse strand, counting down.
AGCTCGGGTAATCACCCCTCCCTGGGCCTGGCCGTTACCAGGGGGTACGTACGTGTCCTACCTGTCTACCCGGGGCGGGGAATTACGCGTTACACCGTCACCGGCTACGCATGGAAGTGCGTGGGTCGGCCTTCAGACACGCACAGGGAGGAAGAAAGAGAAAGGGAAAGGAAAGAAGAGGTCTCAAACGCCGCAGCGGAGAAAAGGGTAGAGAGAAGAGGTAAGGAAAAGAGAAGGACAAAGGAAGGACGAAGACTTACAAGTAAGGAAGGCGAAGAATGTGGTACATTTACAAGCGTCCGTCTCTGGACGTAGGCACAAACCATTCCCCCAGAGGGGGAGAAAAGGAAGGAAGGAGCCAGAGGTGAGGGGGGGGGCGAAGATGGGGGATGGGGAAGGATGCGGAAAGGGAAGGTATGCAGCCCGGAAAGGAAGGAAGGCCACATCAGCTCGGGGTCCCGTGCTCGCTACGCACGTGTCCACAAAAGAGTTGTGGACCCCCTGGGGGGGAATAGTTCTGTGATGGGATTCTTCTTATCAGAATATCAAGCAAACCAACACTGACAACGACAGTTCAGGTATGCATGTCGATGTCACAAGCTGAAGATGAAGTAACAGAGAAAGTATATCAGGACATTAAACGGGTAATTCAGTATGTAAAGGGAGATAAAAATCTAATAGTTACGGGGAATTGGAATGCGGTTCTAGCGGAAGAAGTAGAAGAAAGGGTCAGGAAAATATGGGCTTGGAACTCACGCTAACAATAACAATTACTCTGTTCTAGTATCACAAGAGCATGAGGTATAATTGGAAAAGGGCGCGAGATACGGGAAGATTTCAATTTGATTACATCATTGTCAGGCAGAGATTCCGAAATCAGTAAATGGATTGTAAGGCGTATCCAGGAGGAGATGTAAATCCAGATTTCAATTCAATTCTGATGAAGAGAAGGCTGAAGTTTAAGAGATTATTCAGGAAGAATCAGTACACAAAGAAGTGGAATACCGAAGTATATGGAATGAAAAGATACGCTTGAAGTTCTCTGCGGCTATATATCCAGCGATAAGGAATAGCTCAGAAGGTAGTTAAACTGAGGAAGGAAGGAAATCTCTAAAAACGGCAATCATGGAAGTTGAAAAGGGAAAGAAGGTAACTGTGAAGACTTATTTTAATAGCGCAATAAACAGTGATTCGTGCCAGTTGTACGAGGGCAAATTAGAAAGTCTTTGCCACGATTTTTTACTAGCCAAAGTAAGTTACGTACAGGTAATGACAAATATATATCCTATTCTACACACCTTACACTATTTTACCATATAATCCCCAAATCGGTTCACGCATTTTTCCCATCGCAGCACTAAATTTGAGATGCCCGTACGGTGTAATTCGTCCGGCTGACTATGAACCACCGTCGGACTGCTGTGTTGGCTTCATCGCTACTGGTCAATCGCTGTCTTGCCAGGAACTTCTTCAGCGGCCCGAAAACGTGGAGATCACTAGAGGCGAGGTCTGCACTGTGTGGTGGGTGGTCCAGAATCTCCCAGTGAAATGTCCGGAGCTTTTCGGCGGTTCTGATTGGTCACAGCGAATGCGAGTGTTTCCACACCATGGCCCTGCTGCTTGGATTCCGGCGTTAAATGCAGAACCCACGTTTCTTTGCCAGTAACAATGTAGTCCAGGAAATCTTCAACCTCCTTGGAGTAGCATTTCAGGTGGTTCAGTGCCGACGTCAGTCGCTTACCTTTTCATGTCATCCAGCTGCTTAGGCACCCACTGACATGAAACCCTCTGGTGCTCTAAGGACTTGTGCACCAAACGACGTCCTAAGCACTCCCATACGATATGCCACGCTCCTGAAGAATGGCCGTGATGTGCACAGGCCGATCTGCTCTCACCATTGCATCCAGAGGGAAATGTGTCGTCAGTCAGCGACGAATGCGAACTCCCCGAACCTTCATTGTCATGCAAGTCTTCGCGGCCTTTGTCGAACTCACAACACCACCATCTCACATTCCTCTAAGCGAGACAATTTTCGCCTTATGGAAGCTGCATATCCCAACTCTGGGAATGGTACAACTCTGGCAATGGATGTGTTCACTTCGCATATACATCCATAATTTGGCAAAAAAATCATAGGAACAAAGATTTTCTGATTTACCCTCGTAGATTGATTTTCGTGAGCCATACAGGAATCTTAATTGGAATGATATATTGTTCTTAAAACAATAAATAATTTACGTTTTGATCAGTGTCAGTGTTGAACAATTATGTGTTCCGTATTTGTATGTTACTGTTTTCAAGTCAGCGTTAGTACTATCACAGCTGGTCTAGAGGTTCAATGATTCTCGAACGTACCTAGTTTCAAAATATCCCACCCGTACATAAGACATTCATTCCACATTTCTCTCTTAACAACTAAAGCCTAAGCAAATTTATAATATGTGTATGTATAAGAACCGAGAGGGAACAATAAGACTGGATTACCAAGAACGAAGAGCTCGGATTAAAAAGGTTGTAATACTGCGGTGCAATCCTTTATCGCTACTGATCAATTTATACAGAGAAGAAGCAATGACGGGAAAAAAGAAATGTTAAGATCTGGATTAAGATTCTGGATGAGAGGTGTGATGAGTCACTGATGACATGGCTATCCCTAGTGAATTTGAAGAATTACAGGATTGGTTGAATGGAATGAACTGTGCAATGAGTACAGATTACTGATTTAGAGTAAACTGGGAAATGACAAAGGGAATGAGACGTAGCAGAAATGAGCACAACGAGAAGTAGACCAAGTTAAGGAATTCTGATACCTATGGAACAAAATAGCTCATGGTAGACGAAGCAAGGAGGACATCAAAATCAGATTAGCACTGGGAAAAGGGATATTTCTGGCCAAGATAAATCTACTAGTGTAAACATAGGCCTTAATTCGAGGAAGAAGTTTCTAGAATGCGCTTTTGCAGCACAGCATTGTATGATAGTGAAACATCGGCTTTGGAAAAACCGGAACAAAAGAGAATCGAGGCATGTGAGATGTGGTGCTACAGATGAATGTTGAAAATTAAATGGACTGATAAGGTAAGGAATGAGGAGGTTTTGTGCAGAATCGGAGAGGAAAGAAATATATGGAAAACACTGACAAGAAGAGGGGAGAGGATGTTAGTACATCTGTTAAGTCATCAGGGAATAACTTCCATGGTACTAGAGGGAGCTCTAGAGGGTAAAAATTGTAGAGGAAGGCAGAGATTAGAATACATCTAGCAAACAATCGAGGACGTGGGTTGCAGGTGCTACTCTGAGATGAAGAAGTTGCCATAGGAGAGGAACTCGTGGCTGGCCGCATCAGATCCTGATGATTAAAAAAAATTTTAAAAAGCCATCACGTTTAATGCTCGCATTGGGTATGCATTTACAGGAGAGCGATCAGAAGGCTGCTGAACCCTCACTGTCTGTCAGCGAATGCGTGACGTAGGTGCACAGAACGAGCCCAAACTCGACCATCGTCGGTTGTGACTCCAACTGCAACATCGACTCACCACATCCAATCGCAAAGTTAACTAACGCTCACTACCTTTACAGCGGATATTTAAAGCAAACTTGATATGCGTCCTCATATTGGCGCTACTAGACCACTCTTATTCGACTAGCGCGAAATTTGAATAGACATCTTTCAGTTTGCAGAAACGCGCCTTTCGTTTATGTCGCACAACTCCTTGGTGCTGCAATTTTTTGCCGACAGTGTATATTTGCTTTATGCGGTCATTCCGCTTAAGTTCGCTATGAATACTTCCTAGTTCAAATGGCTCTGAGCACTATGGGACTTAACAGCTGTGGTCATAAGTCCCCTAGAACTTAGAACTACTTAAACCTAACTAACCTAAGGACATCACACACATCCATGCCCGAGGCAGGATTCGATCCTGCGACCGTAGCGGTCGCACGGTTCCAGACTGTAGCGCCTAGAACCGCTCGGCCACAACAGCAGGCCAACTTGGGAGTCAGATAAAGGTAATCCCAACGGGGAATGTTTGGGAGGGGATCTCTAAATCCGGCATTAACCTGAATGCAAAGGGAAACCTCCCAAAAACCTAGTTCGGACTGGGGTGTTGGAGCTATCTTAATTTACTTCTGGGACAGTCCATAGTCCCAGACAAAAACACTATTTTGTCTATGGGTGTATGGATGTGGCTTCTGGTGTTTTTCTGTTGGATTTAAATTGTGTAGCTAATAACGTACTCGTCTGTCAACCACGTGGAAGACCTATAAATGTGCGTACTAGTCAGCGGCATAATTAATTCCGCAAGCCACAATAATTATCCTTCGCAGTTATTAAGTATTTTTAAGTCTCAGTGTGTCCTCCGTCAATTTTCAGTTATGGACACAACCTCAAACAACAATTACACTCCATTGTCGTAAGAAGGTTACGCTGTGAAGCTATCATAACAGAAAAATCGATATTCCGTTAAGTGAAAGAAGTCGATCACTTTCTCGCGACATTAAAAATAAAACTTTCATCAGAACGCAAGTGAAATCTCAGAGTGATCCCCTATTTCAGTGTACTCCAAAAATTATAATGTCACACGTTTCATGCACATGATTCAGTTAATCTAAGAATCCGGAACGATCGTTCATGTGTATTTTTAAACGTAGGTGGTACAGTTCTCGTTTCCAGCTGCAATTACATATCCTCGATGTTTATAGAAGCTAAGCTGACCAATTAAGACGACACAGATACGGTCATAGTTAAGCCATGCGACCACATATTAGGTAGTGTCGCGCGCTACTACTGGCAACCCACTCACAGTCGGTACTAGCGACTGGCACTCCTGGGAAATCATTGCTGTTGGCATTTAATTGCATCCCTAGCGAGATAAATGACAAATCCGTTAAACCAACATCAACCGAAATGGCTAATGATTTTGATTGCAGCATCACATGTTACGGCGTAATACGTACACTAAAGTGGCTAAAGTGACGGGATAGTGATATGCACATAAACAGGAGGCGATAGTAGCGCATTTGAAAGGTCACTGCAATGGCGGATCTCTCGCTTGTACTCAGGTGATTCATGTGAAAAGGTTTCCGACGTGACTACAGCTAGCCGCACGACGGAAATTAACGGACTCTGAACATGGAGTGGTAGTTGGAACTCGAGGCGTTCGACTTTCCATTTCTGAAACTTAAGGAATTCTGTATTCCAAGGCCCATAGTGTTAAGAAGTTGCCAAGAATACCATATTTCACATATTACCTCTCACCACGGACAGCGCAAGGGCCGACGGCCTTCACTTAACTACCGAGAGCAGCGGCGTTTACATAGAGTTGTCAGTGTTAACAGACAAGCAATGTTGGACGTTCGACGAACGAATCCTCTAGGGCTGGGCCAAAATTTGACGGTAATGGGCTACCGCAGCAGACGACAGAGGCTACTATCTTTGCCAACAGCACGACGTCCCCTACAGCGCCCCTCCTGGACTCGTGGCCAAATAAGTTGGACCCTAGACGACTGGGAAACCATAGCCTGGTCAGATGAGGCCCAAATTCAGTTGGTAAAAGCTGATGGTAGAGTTCGAATGTGGCGCAGACCTCACAAAGCCATGGACCCAAACTGTCAACAAGGTGATGGCTCCGTAACGGTGTGGGCCGAGTTTATAAGGAACGAACTGGATCATCTAGTCCAACTGAACCTATCATTGACTGAAAATGTTCACGTTCAGCTACATGGCGACCATCTGCAGCCATTATGTACTTCTTGTTACCAAACAATGATGTCATGCCACCCGGCCTCAGTTGTTGATGATTGGTTTGAGAATTATTCTGGACAATTCGAGCGAATGACATGGCAACCCAGGTCGTTCAAGATGAATCCCACTGAACATTTATGTAACATAATCAAGAGATTAGTTCGTGCACAGCATCCTGTACCGACAACACTTTTGCAATTATGGACGGCTACAGAGGTAACATGACTCCGTAGTTCTACAGGGACTCCCAGCGACTTCTTGAGTCCATGCTACGTCGAGCCACCGCACTACGCCGGGCAAAAAGAGGCCCGACGCGATATTAGGAAGTATATCATGACTTTTGTCACCTCACGTTACTACTCAAGTCTGAAGATGATTACTACCAACCGAAAGTAGTTACCTGATACAAACAAACATTGCGATCCAAAACCGAAATTAAAATAAAGTAAGTTACTTCCACAACACAGCTTACCATTGGTTGTTACTTTAGAGTTGGACTTCAACCCTATGTCCTCAATTATTTGTTGACTGTATTGCAGTCCTTGTCTTTCCTTACAGTTTCCACCAAGATATTCGTTCCTCGATCTTGTAATGCATTTCTTGTCATCTTATCCCTTCTTCTTATTAGTATTTTCCATAAATCCCGTTATTCCCCGATCCTACGGTAAACCTCCCAATCCCTTATAATAATTTAATTTTCGACGTCTTTCTATAACAACGCATCTCAACGACTTGATTTTCGTCTTTTCCGGTTGTCCCACAATCAGTCGTACACCAACACACAACGCCGTTCTCCACAGATACTTCCTCAAATATTTCTTCTTCACCTTACGGCCTGGTTTTGATATTCGTAGTCTTATTTTGGCTGGGAATGCAGTCTTTTCCTGAGCTAGTCTGCTGTTTATGTCTTACCTGCTGCGTCTGTATGGCACTATTTTGCTTCTAAGGTAGCAGAAATCCTTCGCTTCGAGTACTTAGTGGTCATCAATTTTTATGTTAAGTGTATCACTAATCTCATTTCTACTACTCCTCATTACTTTCGTCTTTCTTCGGTTTACTGTAAATCCATGCTCTGCATTCATTAAGCAGTACATTCCGTTGAACAGGTCTCGTAATTCTTCGCTTCCAATGAGAACAGCAATGTTTTCAGCGAGTTTTATCATTGTTATTCTTTCACCCTGTATATTAATTCCACTCTTGAACCTTCCTTTTAATTCCGCCATTGCTTCTTCGACGCATAATTTGAATAGTAGGAGTGACAGAATGCATCCCTGTCTTACACCATTTTTTTGTGGAGCGCTTTGCCTTTAGTATCCCATTTTTGTTTTTCCCTTTTGGTTGCTGTACATATCGCGTATTACTTCTCTGTCTCCAGAATTTACTAATATTTTGCTGATATCGAACATCTTGCCACATTTTACATTATGCAGGGCTTTTTTATCTATAAATCGTGTTAATGTGTCTGGATTTTTCATCAGTCTTGCTTCCATCAAGAAGTGCAACATCTCAACAGCATCTCTGCCTTCACCTTCCCATATCCAAACTGATCTTAATTAAACAGGTCCTCGATTTTCTGTCCATTCTTCTGTGCATTATTCTTGTCAGTAACTTCGATGCATGAGCTGTTAAGCTGATTGTGCGATGGTTCTCATACTTACCTGTTCTTGCTGTCTTCGGGACTATGTGGATGATATTTTTACGAAAGCCTGATGATACATCTGGAGTTTGATTCATTTTACACAAACTTGGATAGACCTTTTGCCTTTAACCTATTTCCTCTCTCCATTACGTTTAAGAGTACAATTCTCTTTGCACTCTTAGTGTTGACACATTTGCTTTTAATTTTACAGAAGGTGGTTTTGATTATTCTAAATGTTGGATCTCTTCTTCCGACGACCATTTCTTTTCAGATTTTTTCGCATTTTTGCTATAGCCATGGGGCCGTGGTTTCCTGCATTTCTTGTTTATATCCTTCCCAAGCTACTTATATTTCTGTATTTCCTTCTTTTCCGGAATATTTTTACTTACTTTTCGTCGATCAATTGAAGAATTTCTTCTTTACCTGATGTTTCTTCACAATTACCTTCCATGAACCTATGCTTGTCTGTCCCACTTCAATTATGGCGATATTCAGATTTTAACTTTTCTTTTCAACTGACCTGCCTACTGTAGTATTCATTAATTTAAAAAGCATACCGTCCTCTGCTAGTACCTCAGCATCCCAACTTCTTTCTACAGGATGATTCCGTGATGACGTTACAAACTTGCAAGGGTTATGGAGAACGGTGAATATCAATTTGAGGTAAGTGACTCGAGTCCGAAAACGACCGAGTATTCAGGTATAAGCGAAAATCGTAGTCATACCTCTGACAGTAGAATATGAGCACCCAGGTTCCTGGTACGTCTCCTACTTGTTATTCCTTGAAAGGATGTAGTCCGAACTTCGGTCTAATTAGTTTTGTTTTTTCTCGTAGGTGTGTGATTTCTATCATTCGGAAAAAAATTGTTACTTCTGTATAACTGTTGTACGATCATGTAGATTACTACATTAACGTTATTCTACCCGTACATTGTAGAGATGAAAATTTGAGGATGACGGATAGGTACTCTCGAAACTGGGCATGAAATGAAGTTTCACATCAAGTGATCTTGGCTTCTAATATTATAAATCATTGCACTAACGATACATACGATGTATCCACTGGACATGTAGCCTGTGGGGAATTGACCACTACCCGGTCGCCGCATTTTCCAAAACGTGTGCCCCCAGTCACGCCGAAGCGTCTTCTACAGCCGCCACCGAGGCACGAGGGGGCTGCCACGAACGATTACGCCGCTGCCAATGAGACAAGCATCTGAAACGTTTTCTTTAAAGTGTAAATAAATTTAAGCTTCAAACCTAAAATAATTTACGTGAACCTACGTAAGCAATGGTGTATTTTTGTATTAATCCCGTGTTGTTGTTGTGGTCTTCAGTCCTAAGACTGGTTTGATGCAGCTCTCGATGCTACTCTATCCTGTGCAACCTTCTTCATCTCCCAGTAACTACTGCAACCTACATCCTGCTGAATCTGCTTTGTGTATTCATCTCTTGATCTCCATCTACGATTTTTACCCTCCACGCTGCCCTCCAGTACTAAATTGGTGATCCCTTGATGCCTCAGAATATGTCCTACCAACCGATCCCTTCTTCTAGTCAAGTTGTGCCACAAATTTCTCTTCTCTCCAATTCTATTCAATACCTCCTCATTAGTTACGTGATCTACCCATCTAATCTTCAGCATTCTTCTGTAGCACCACATTTCGAAAGCTTCTATTCTCTTTTTGTCTAAACTATTTATCGTCCACGTTTCACTTCCATACATGGCTACACTCCATACAAATACTTTCAGAAACGACTTCCTGACACTTAGATCTATACTTGATGTTAACAAATTTCTCTTCTTCAGAAACGCTTTCCTTGCCTTTGCCAGTCCACATTTTACATCCTCTCTACTTCGACCATCATCACTTATTTTGCTCCACAAATAGCAAAACTCCTTTACCATTTTAAGTGTCTCATTTCCTAATCTAATTCCCGCAGCATCACCCGTAATTCGACTACATTCCATTATCCTCGTTTTACTTTTGTTGATGTTCATCTTATATCCTCTTTTCAAGACACTATCCATTTCGTTCAACTTCTCTTCCAAGTCCTTTGCTGTCTCTGAGAGAATTACAATGTCATCGGCGAACCTCAAAGTTTTTATATCTTCTCCATGGATTTTAATACCTACTCCAAATTTTTCTTTTGTTTCCTTCACTGCTTGCTCAATATACAGATTGAATAACATCGGGGAGAGGCTACAACCCTGTCTCACTCCCTTCCCAATCACTGCTGCCTTTTCATGTCCCTCACTCTTATAACTGCCATCTGGTTTCTGTACAAATTGTAAACAGCCTTTCGCTCCCCGTATTTTACCCCTGCCATCTTTATAATTTGAAAGAGAGTATTCCGGTCAACATTGTCAAAAGCTTTCTTCAAGTCTACAAATGCTAGAAACGTAGGTTTGCCTTTTCTTAATCTAGCTTCTAAGATAAGTCTTAGGGTCAGTATTGCCTCACGTGTTCCCATACTTCTACGGAATCCAAACTGATATTCCCCGAGGTCCGCTTCTACCAGTTTTCCCATTCGTCTGTAAAGAATTCGTGTTAGTATATTGCAGCCGTGACTTATTAAACTGATAGTTCGGTAATTTTCGCATCTGTCAACGCCTGCTTTCTTTGCGATTGGAATTATTATATTCTTCTTGAAGTCTGAGGGTATTTCGCATGTCTCATACATTTTGCACACCAGATGGTAGAGTTTTGTCATGACTGGCTCTCCAAAGGCTGTCAGTAGTTCTAATGGAATGTCGTCTACTCCTGGGGCCTTGTTTCGCCTCAAGTCTTTCAGTGCTCTGTCAAACTCTTCACGCAGTATCATATCTCCCATTTCATCTTCATCTACATCCTCTTCCATTTCCATAATATTGTCCTCAAGAACATCGCCCTTGTATAGACCCTCTATACACTCCTTCCACCATTCTGTTTTCCCCTCTTTGCTTAGAACTGGGTTTCCATCTGAGGTGTTTATATTCATATAAGAGGTTCTCTTTTCCTGTGGGCTGCATCCATCTTACCCCTGGTGACATATGTCTCTACATCCTTACATTTGTCCTCTAGCCATCCCTGATTAGCCATTTTGCACCTCATGTCGATCTCATTTTTGAGACGTTTGTATTCCTTTTTGCCTATTTCATTCACTGCATTTTTATATTTTCTCCTTTCATCAATTAAGTACAATATTTATTTTGTTACCCAAGGATTTCTAGTAGCCCGCGTCTTTTTACCTACTATATCCTCTGCTGCCTTCACTACCTCATTCCTCAAGGCTGTCCATTCTTCTTCTACTGTATTTCTTTCCCCCATTCCTGTCAATTGTTCCCTTATGCTCTCCCTGAAACTCTGTACAACCTCTGGTTTAGTCAGTTTATCCAGGTCCCATCTCCTTAAATTGCCACCTTTTTGCAGTTTCTTCAGTTTCAATCTACAGTTCATAACCAATAGATTGTGGTCAGAGTCCACATCTGCCCCTGGAAATGTTTTACAATTTAAAACCTGGTTCCTAAATCTCTGTCTTACCATTATATAATCTATCTGAAACCAATCCCGTGTATTGTCTTTAAATTGTCTTATAATGTAAAATTGTTTCTAAGTCTTAAATGTGCGAGAGCATACAGATGTTAAAATTAGCGAAAGAGACCAGTAGTATTTTTTAATTGTCAAATAATGCATGAGACGCATCACAAGCGGCGTCAACAGTCAAATTCCATGCGATCAGCCGCGCCGGAAAGGAGCGTAGCGAAGTCTCTCGAACATTTTTCGACGCAAGAGGCTTCTATAAAAGGAAGACCGAGGAAAAGTGACAGTAAAGCTGCCTTCAGTTGTGTACTTCTATACAGGGTGTTACAAAAAGGTACGGCCAAACTTTCAGGAAAAATTCCTCACACACAAATAAAGAAAACGTGTTATGTGGACAAGCCTCCGGAAACGCTTACTTTCCATGTTAGAGCTCATTTCATTACATCTCTTCAGATCACATTAATCATGGAATGGAAACACAGCAACAGAACGTACCAGCGTGACTACAAACACTTTGTTACAGGAAATGTTCAAAATGTCCTCCGTTAGCGAGGATACATTCATCCACCCTCCGTCGCATGGAATCCCTGATGCAGCCCTGGAGAATGGCGTATTGTATCACAGTCGTCCACAATACGAGCACGAAGAGTCTCTACATTTGGTACCGGGGTTGCTTTCAAATGCCCCCATAAATGAAAGTCAAGAGGGTTGAGGACAGGAGAGCGTGGAGGCCATGGAATTGGTGCGCCTCTACCAATCCATCGGTCACCGAATCGGTTGTTGAGAAGCGTACGAACACTTCGACTGAGATGTGCAGGAGCTCCATCGTGCATGAACCACATGTTGTATCGTACTTCTAAAGGCACATGTTCTAGCAGTACAGGCAGAGTATCCCGCATGAAATCATGATAACGTGTTCCATTGAGCGTAGGTGGACGAAACTAAAATGAGCTTGTAAGTAGGCTGTTTAGGTTTTCTTATTGGTAACGCCACGTAGCGCTCTGTATGAAAATCACTGGCTGTGTGCAGTCTGTGGCTAGTTTGGATTGTTGTCTGCCATTGTAGTGTTGGACTGTTGGCTGTTAACAGCGCGTAGCGTTGCGCAGTTGGAGGTGAGCCGCCAGCAGTGGTGGATGTGGGGAGAGAAATGGCAGAGTTTTGGTATTTGTAAGAATGGATGTTATGAACTCCTATATATATTATGACTTTTGATGACTATTAAGGTAAATACATTGTTTGTTCTCTATCAAAATCTTTCATTTGCTAACTATGCCTATCAGTAGTTAGTGCCTTCCGTAGTTTGTATCTTTTATTTAGCTGGCAGTAGTGGCGCTCGCTGTATTGCAGTAGTTCGAGTAACGAAGATTTTTGTGAGATAAGTGATTTGTGAAAGGTATAGGTTAAATTTATAGTCAGGGCCATTCTTTTGTAGGGATTTTTGAAAGTCAGATTGCGTTGCGCTAAAAATATTGTGTGTCTGTGCTTAAACTGTCATGTATAATTGTTCAAAGGGAACGTTTCATGTGTCGACCCTTAACCGAGGATACCTCACTAGAATCTTCTGATTTTTTCTTGTAGTTTGTGTAATTAGTGTAGATTTTGTTTATTGCTAGCGCGTAATTGTAGAGAAAATCTCCTTTGTAGTTGCAGTCTTTCATTGTTGTACAGTAAAACAGTTGTGGCATGCATGTAGATTTGCACCAAGTATTTCGCAGCTGCAATTAACTAGATATTATTTTCAGTGCTATGTTAATGTGTTCTCTTATTTTTGCTCTTCAAATTGTGCTTTTCTGTGTTATCGTGTGAAATATTGTGACAATAATGGCGTGTGAAAAACGTAACACCAGTCTCCAAAGTAAACTGAGAAATAATGGTGACGACGAGCGTAGCTTATCAGCACCACTGTGTAATGAAGTAACAGACATTCAAAGTAGTAATTTGGTAATAGTGCATAGGGAAATGGAGCGGGCGGCAAATAATGGTGTAGATAGTGAAACAGGTAGTGAACAGGGAAGCATTATCGATCGATCGGTCGGCAATAGCTCGCCTCAGGAATCCGAAATGACAGGACACAATTTTGCAAATACTGTAGATTCAAGTTTTGCGTCCTCACCGTTTTCTCAAATAAGTCAAGACACATTTTCTGCTTGTCAAAATGTGAATGTTGCCGGTGCAAATGCACTGCCGAAAAGCGTAGAGGAACAGATTCCAGACACAAATGCATTGTTATTACGGCTAATGCAACAAATGGAACAAAATCAGAGACAAACATAGCAAAAGCTTCAAAAGTTAGACACAATGGAACAACACCAGAGACAAACACAGCAACAGTTAGACTCAATGGAAAAAAATCTTCACACCACGTTTGAACAAACACGTGAAGATTTAACTACTGAGTTACATAAAATCGAATCGAAATGTCAGAAAGTCTGTAACGACGTAAAAACACAAATTTGTGAGCATTTTCAACCTTTTTTTTGCGGCATGAAAATGCATTACAGAATCACGAGGCAGCCACAAAAGAACTGCAAACCATTGTTCATGAAAATCATGTGACCTTGTGGGCTAAAATTGACTCAGCAGCATCTACCGATTCGGTTACGCAACTTGCAAAAACTCAAGAAAACTTAAAGGACACAGTAGATTCGATTTCAACACAAATGGACACTCCGAAACTTGGTTCAGAAAAACACACTGAGGGAATAAGTACACTATCGGAGAAAGTAGCCGAACTTTCGGATCAGTTCACTAACTTATCTACGAAGGTAGTCTTTAATGACACAGAAGAGTGCGAACAAATTAGGAAATTCAAACAAAATCAGAATCAAATTAATACGCAACACCAAAGAGAAATCCGGGAAGTACAAGATCAGCTGACTCAGGTAATACAAGAATTACGTATTTTAGAGGCCACTCGCGCTCCAATACGGGAAGAGGGACTTAGAAATACGGAACAGCCACAAAATAATAACACAGGGCATTTCGGAAGTTATGAAAGAAATTGGCAATGTGCACCGAATTTTGAGATGGAACCGCCGACACGACGTTACAATGACCGATATGCGACTCGCCGACACGATGATTTTGACTATAAGCTGTTCTTTACTACACGTAAATTCAAAACGTTTAAGAATTCTGGCAACGACATTCATCCACAAGCGCGGCTTCATCAATTCTCTCATTGTTTTCCTCCCAACTGGTCATTAGAACACAGATTAGAATTTATGTGTGGCTACTTAGAGAATGAACCAGCTGTAAGAATGCCGTCATTCACGATTGCCACAGTGAAGGAGAGTTTTATCGTGCCTTCCTCTCAGCATATTGGTCTCAAGCCACACAAGACCGAGTAAAACATGGCATCATAATGATGAAACACTTCGAACAATCTGAATTTTCCAGTCTTGTGAAATATTTTGAAGACATGTTGCACAAGAATCAGTACCTGTCAAACCCATACAGCCCCTCAGAACTCATCCGCATTTGCTTAATCAAATTACCTGAACATTTACGGCATATTATTTTGGCAGGACGTTGCAAAGACGACATTGAAGCTTTTCTAGGACTGTTACAAGAATTGGAAATTGACACTGACAATCGCGGAAATCGCGGAACGCGGAAACAGGAACACAACAATTACAGGTCACATCCGTCGCAATTCCGCGATGAAAGAAATAACTGGACACGACAAGGCTATTCTCACAACACAAATCGTGACCAAAACAGACACCACCCGTATGACAACCGTTGGCAGAGTAGTAATAATTACAGGGAAAGATCATCTCTCCATGGTAGTAACTATCACAGAGACAACCATAGAAACAGAAAATATAGGAACCAAAACAATTATTATCAAGGGAGACAGAATAACTTCAGACGCAACAGTCCACCACGCAGTTACGATTCCGGGAGAAATTTTCCACCACATGACCGACAAACAAGAAACTATGTAAACTACCGACAAAGCGACAGACCTGAATTGCATCAGAACTGGCGAGCTTCAAACAGAGCAGGGCACTCTCGACAATGTCAATTTGTTAGAAGTTAGGTCTCCAAATCCCAATAACGACGCGCGCCAACAAAGAGACAGACAATGACTCGCACCGCAGGCAGACACGTGCGCCAGCTGGGCTTGAGAAAAATAACATAGGCTATCCTTGAGAAAAATTCCAGTATTCTTTACCGCCGTATACCGCATAATTGCGTTCAAATTGAAACTCTGAGCACTAGGAAGAGTAAAGGTTTACAATACATTTCACATGTAAAACCGTTTATTGAAAGATAATCTGCTTTTTAACTTTGTCTTTGCCATATAACTTTTCACTTCACATTATTGTATGCTTTGTCAGACTTAGAATCTGTTAACATGCAACAATGTTTGAAGTTAAATATCCAGTCAAGAACCAAGAGAACTTATTTAAACAGAAATTACGAATGTATTGTTATTGTGAACAGCGGACACAGTGTTATTGTGTGTGTACATTCTCGCTTGTTAGTTGCACGATTATGTAACGACTATAAGGCTCACATACTTTGAACATTTACCAGTACTGCTAATGAGATTTTAATGCAACATTTTGGTTTACTTGAAAATACATTCTGGATTTAAAGTACTTTCTGTGAGATACCAGATGACGCAGTGGTTAGTTTATGTGACAGCTACACGATTTTATCACGACGCTACTAATGAATGACAATTTACAATGTTGCTTTTCCAGTGTTTCTGTTTTATATCTGCACAGTTTTTCTGTATTATTCTGGAAAGTAAAACATGTTTTAGTAGTAACTTTTGTGGTATAGCTACAATGAGACAGCCTTTTTCATAGCACAACAATACATTACATTATAGTACTTTCTACATCATGGCAATAAGCGTAATAACTATGATATCTATTCACAAAGCATTTCACTTTTGTTTATCATGAGGTAAGTACATTAACTTTTGCAGAACTTAGCTTTCTGAGGACGATAACTACGAGACTTCCACAGAGATTATCTGACAACATGACGCACAGTTTAACGCTACAGTACACGTATTTGAGTGATTAATTTCGCACTTAAAACATTTATTTTTTTAAGATATTTGAAGTACAATGATACAAGGGTTTTCCGTGATACATTTAATTCCATTGCTGTAATCTATAACACCTGAGGGTATAATTACATTAATCCTCAGGGGGATACACGCTTACTTTGTGTACCATGTGTTTGGCAAGCACAAGGAGCCCTAGCTAATATGGTATTTGCTTATACAACTTTACACATCGGTACCATATTTCTCTAACACATAAATTACACAGCTATCTGATCATTTAACTGAGAGAGACAAACATTTATTATACTACTTTAGTGACATATGTTTACATAATTATGCTGTTGGATAACTTCACACTTACACGCTTACGAAATTGTATTTTGTCTGTGCTTTGTGAACTATTCGTATTTTTTCGGAAGCATTGTGATATTATGAGAGCTTTGAATGATGTGTTTGGTATGGGATCACGATTTTTTAAGTACGATTGAGGTAGATGACACTTTTGACATGAGCAGAGAATTTGTTTTAGGTTTTGAAATTATTGGAGGAAGCTACGACGTTTTTGAGTTTTGACTGAGGTGTTATGATATTATTACGATGACTATGTGTATTGTGCTGTTGCGGTATGTTTATGATCAATAAGCTGATGCTATATGAGTTATTTGAGTATGCTACGTATCTGTTATCATAAAATATTGAAGAAGTGTCGACGAATAAGGTAAGGAATAATGAGTAGTGGTTAGGGACTCTGGTTTGCGAAAAAGGTTGTTGGAAACCAAGAATCTTACTTTAAGAGTTATGAAATGTATGTAAATGCGTGAATGTATTACAATGCCGACGAAAATATTTTGGACACTGTTATATCAATACAATTTTGTTTCTACAGATTTGTAACATAAATTCTTGACCTGTGAAATATTTTTATATGAGACTTTCACTGTAGCGGAAACTGCTGTCGTAAATATTTCGGTAAGAAAGTTAAGTGGCCACCTTCACGTAATGCGTCGTGGGCACCCAGCTGCACGACAATCGCCTGGAAAAAAACCATTAGTGTGTGCCTTTCAGAGGCACAGGTGGAGAAAAAAAAAGGGGAGGCCATTATCCTCGCTATTGACATTCCTTTGTAGAAAGCATCGTAAATACGACACCCTCAAACTTGAAAACATGATTACGCTGTAGAGTTCTTAATTTATGATATTTACTGAAATGAAATGATGAGAAACATTTCATGTCTATTGTCTTGCTAGTTGAAAGATTGTTTACTGCATTATGAAATGCCATATGGCTAGTGAATGACGTTTCACGCCTTGCTTTGCCTATTTTGTTTAATATCTAGTTCCTAGCTGAACTGCAGCATTGGTTAAAATAAAATTTTATAGATGTACTAATATAAATATTCTATGCCTACAGATCCAATAAAAAATAACTATGATGGATGTACTCCAAAAAAATGAGGGAGCACAAAAAGACATTTCCACTTCACAGGAATTGCATAAATAATTTTTTAATGACTTGGTAACTTTCTTGCAGAGTAAGTTTTTGTGATGCATCACTCTAGTGTTAAGATGTGACATAGGTATTAGACATGGCCATTTTTACTGTAATATTTTTTCTGCTTGAGCTTTCTCATGTTTAGATATAAGTTATTGCATTTGCTGCTGCTGTTTGCCAGGCATAATGTTACTGAATTTGACTTTGTATTACGCTGTTAAGCCAGTTTTACTACTGATTTATTTTTCTTGTTTGCTGCTCAGTGCCTTATATTAGTCATAATATTGCAATTGATTTGCCAATGTCAATTTTTTGTCATTGCTGTTTGTGTTCATTGTTTTGTGCTGCTGCATTGCCTCATCTCTTAGTTTAGCATCTGAGCTCAGTAGATTTAAGTTAGCTTAAGAGGGGTAGATTATATAAGAGAATGAGTTGCGACGAATTGGAAGAAATGCATTGAGACGTCATACGAAAAAAGTACAGAAAGCAAGTTTAGTTAGAACTTGTGGAAATAATGAAGAACGAAAGGAGATCTCCGAGAAGTAAAGCAAGTTTTGTTTGCGAAATACTGCAGTAAAAGAAACCCTGTCCTTTCCTTGTGTTATCCCACTGTGTGTTTGTGTACTCTTGTATATTTGTGTTTTTCCTGTCTTCATGTGTTTAGCTAATAAGATTTATGTTGTAGAATTTTTCTAATACTATGTTATTTACTTTATAAAGATGTTTAAACATTATTTGTTCTGTTTTATTTTAATGCTCATGTGTGAAGTTGATGTTTCGAAAGTTATTCTGATCTCATGTATATACTCATGTCATAATTCCTGTAACACTGATGTATATGTTATTTCGGTTCTTTTGTAAAGCCTGTACTACAAATGTTATCTGTATTGTTATCTTCTTTAATGATGTATTTTGTACCTTTGTTATTGTATTCTTATGTTATAAAATTGTAATCAAATTAAGTAACTTGTAAGTTCCATTTCACTGCACACATTTCTGTTGGTCATAGTATATGGACAATATGTGAGAAGTAGGGACTATTAGTGTTTGCACATGTGTTAAAAATTCAGCAAGGAACTGGATAACAGAATTGCTGGTTCTAAGGACAATTCCAGAAACTTTGTGAGTGCACAAGTGGTGGTTATGGACTTGCTATATTGTCTGCAAGACTCTTCGATGGTGATTGTGCACCTGCACAGTCGCAGCAGATGGCTGCTGGCCATCTCTACAAGGACTACAGTGGGTCTACACCTTTTCTGACTTACAAGTACCATTATTTCTACGAGGACTGCAGTGGGTCTGCACCTCTGGTGGCCCACCAATACCACAATCTCTACCAGGACTACAGTGGGTCTGCACATCTGGTGCCCCACCAATACCGTAATCTACCAGGACTACAGTAGGTCTACTCTGTAATGACCTACCTACCAGTATTCTTCAAAACGTCGAATGACTCTGCTGTGGGTTTCCTCTGTTGTGGCCCATTACCTGTCTGCATGTCAAGAGTCAGCACTGTCTTTCCGTTGGAAGGACAACACTACATCTTCAAGATTGCATGGAAATCCAGTACTTCCGTGTGCATTTTCTTTTACTACTCAGCCTTTGAGAAAAACACTGCAATTTTACTGTGATAAATATAGCAAGTCCATAACCACCACTTGTGCACTCACAAAGTTTCTGGAATTGTCCTTAGAACCAGCAATTCTGTTATCCAGTTCCTTTATGGACTGTGAGAAAATTTTAGCTGTTGACCAACATTGTACCAATAAGTGTGTGCATTTGATATCTTTGTTATTGTAATTATGAAATTTTTTTTCAAATCTGTATTGCCCAGTGCCCAAAACAATTTGTAAAATTTTTTGTGGGGAGCATGGGGCTATGTAAGTAGGCTGTTTAGGTTTTCTTATTGGTAACGCCACCTAGCGCTATGTATGATAATCACTGGCTGTGCTGTGTGCAGTCTGTGGCTAGTTTGCATTGTTGTCTGCCATTGTAGTGTTGGGCTGTTGGCTGTTAACAGCGCGTAGTGTTGCGCAGTTGGAGGTGAGCCGCCAACAGTGGTGGATGTAGGGAGAGAAATGGCGGAGTTTTGATATTTGTAAGAATGGGTGTTATGAACTCCTATAAATATTATGACTTTTGATGACTATTAAGGGGCTCCGGAAAGGCTCAAAATCATGAAAACTTCAATTTTTACTTTTTTGCGTTTTCTGAATCTGCAGACTATTACCTTTTAATAGATATATAATTTATTCAATTCCGAAGACTACAACTATTTTCAAATTTTTTTTGGAATGTGTTCTACATGGGCGTGACCCACTGTGGCGCTGTTAAACTGCTGTCAAATGGTGTTATTATTAACGTCCGTGTTCATCAGGTACATTTTAGTGATGTGAGATAAAGTATGTGTTGTGGCTAACCTGTGATGGTTCAATATATATCGCTGATGTGATTGTCGATTGTTTCATGTTTATTTACTCTGTCGTTATCTCGAAAACATTCGTAATTAATTCTGTTTCTTGAGTCTGTTTTGTTGAAGTATAATAATGAGTAAAAGTAAAGTTATTAGAAATCCTCTGAAGGCTTTTAAGAAGAGGAGAAATGTTGGAAAGCCAAAGGTGTGTGTTATTACTGTAAACAATAAAGACGATAACCAAGTGAGTGAACCTAACCTCTCAAGTACACCTGCCCATAGCAGTCAAAGTGGGAAAGAAAATACTTCACAGAAGAAGCTTGGTTCAATGAGTGAAAACTATGAATGTTTTATGGGCGAATCGGATGTGAATGAAATATTTGATATGTCGGTTCTCAAAGGAATTTTTTCAAACTGTGTAAGATGTATTCATTGTAGTGAAGTTGGTCTGGAACTCTCCATAATAAAGCACGTAGGACTTGCTAGTGAAATACAACTGAAATGTGATAAGTGTTCATACATGACCGCCTTTTGGAACAGTGTTGCAGTAACTGCAACTGAAGAAAATGGTAGCAAAATCTACGAACACCACATTAGATTTGTTTATTCCTTGTGTTCAGTTGGTAAGGGTGCTACTGCAGGTGCAATTTTCTGTGGCATCATGAAACTTCCAAATCCCCCAACCAAGTTTACGACCTATAATAAATTAATAGGGTCTAAAGTAGAAGATCTATGTATAGAATCTATGAAGAACGCTGTGGAAGTGGCAGTAATTGAAAACAATGGTAACAGAGATTTGACTGCAGTGTTCGATGGTACCTGGCATAAACGGGGACACACATCTCTTCATGGTGTAGTATCTGCCACCAGTATGTATACAGGGAAAGTTTTAGATGTAGCAGTAATATCAAAGTATTGTAGATGTCCACAAAAATATAAAGAATTGCAAAGCTAACTATAGTGGCAGTAGTGGGGGAATGGAAGTGGCTGGTGTTGCCAGTATATTCCAGCGTTCTGAGGCGTGTGATAAAGTGCGATATGTTAATTACCTTGGTGACGGTGATTCTAAAAGTTTCAAACATGTTCAAGGACTGAAGCCCTATGGTGATGATGTTGTAGTGCAGAAATTTGAGTGTATTGGACACGTACAGAAGCGAATGGGAACAAGACTTCGGCGACTGAAAGCTTCGTACAAAAAACAAAAACTCAGTGATGGTAAAGGGTTGGATGGGAAGGGAAGGTTAACTGACAGTGTAATTGACAATATACAGAACTATTATGTAATGGCTATTAGGCAAAATACACAAAGTGTCGACGAAATGAAGAAGGCTGTTTGGGCTCTTTTTTTTCATACTTCTTCAACCGATGAAAATCCCCAACATAGCTTGTGTCCCAAAGAAGAAGACAGTTGGTGTAAATATAACAAAGGATTGCTAACTGGTGAAGTGTACACTCATAAGCATAGTCTGCCTCATGCAATAATGGAGGTGATAAAACCTATTTTCAGAGACTTAGCAGCACCTGAACTGTTGAAAAAGTGTATTCACGGAAAAACTCAAAACCCCAATGAAAGTGTAAATAGTGTTATATGGTCGAGAATCCCCAAGACTGTATTTGTTGGAATAGAAACACTTCACTTTGGTGTGTATGATGCTGTTGCGACTTTCAATGATGGCAACATTATAAGGTGCAAGGTATTTAGAAATATGGGAATGAAGATAGGTTCTAACATGGTACGAGCGATGCTTGCTTTAGACAAGTAACGCCTTCGGGCTGCAGACAGGGCTGTAAAGAGTCTAGAAATACTAGCAAGAGTAAACAGGAGGAGGAACAAGAGGAAGCTGGAGGAGGAGTTTGCAGAGGATGAAGATAATCCATCCTATGGACCTGGAATGCACTAAAAAGTTAATCCAATCTTTGTCGCTCGATTCCCAAAACTTTTATTTTCTCATATTAATTACATGTTTTCTAAGGATCTTCCAAACATATTTGTTTCAAACTTTCAGTAAATGTTACACAGTACCTTCTACATAATTTAACACAGCCTTTTTCCAAAAAAAACTGTATATTTTTGAATATATAAATAAAAAATTGCGAAAAAATGTTGTGAATTTTCATTACAATTGAAAAAAAATCATCTTTAATAACTCAACTAAAATTTTGTAAAATCGCTGTAAGTTGTAGCCCATATTCCAATAAATAATCTGTAAAAAGTTCAACTTCCTACCTCAAATACTTTGTGAGGAAAGATGTAATTTATAAGCGTTATTTTAACATTGCAAGTATAGGGCGGTCCGGAGCCCCTTAAGGTAAATACATTGTTTGTTCTCTATCAAAATCTTTCATTTGCCAACTATGCCTATCAGTAGTTAGTGCCTTCCGTAGTTTGAATCTTTTATTTAGCTGGCAGTAGTGGCGCTCGCTGTATTGCAGTAGTTCGAGTAACGAAGAATTTTGTGAGGTAAGTGATTTGTGAAAGGTATAGGTTAAATTTATAGGCAGGACCATTCTTTTGTAGGGATTTTTGAAAGTCAGATTGCATTGCGCTAAAAATATTGTGTGTCAGTTTAAGCACAGTCATGTATAATTGTTCAAAGGGGACGTTTCAAGCTCTAACATGGAAATTAAACGTTTCCGGACACATGTCCACGTAACGTTTTTTCTTTATTTGTGTGTGAGGAATGTTTCCTGAAAGTTTGGCCATACCTTTTTGTAACACCCTGTATAAAGAGGAGCGGCGTGTGGCTCGCTCTCAAAACCTCTTTTTGTCCTAAGGCCCGCTCTCTATTGATGTGTCCGCTCTTGTCAATCGGTCAATCTTAATGATCGTTCTTTTGAACGATTTTCTAACAGGTAGTTGTACTTGAAAAGTATCTTCAAAAAAATAGTTCAAATGGCTCTGAGCACTATGGGACTTAACATCTGAAGTCATCAGTCCCCTAGAACTTAGAACTACTTAAACCTAACTAACCTAAGGACATCACACACATCCAAGCCCGACGTAGGATTGGAACCTGCCACCGTAGCGGTCGCGTGGTTCCAGACTGACGCGCCTAGAACCACTCGGCCACTCTGGCCGGCTATCTCCAAGGTGTGTAAAGTATTTATCTATGTAAAACTATCATCAATATCTCAATAATTATTATTGTTAACCAATGTTTAATTTCAACAACATTGACCTTGCCTGCCAACTTTTTTATGTTTCAACTAGGAGAACTGCACGACTACTGACATATCGTTTGCTGGACGCTGCCGAACGTAATTGGTCTTTGAATTTGTAGCAGCCACTCGTGCGTCCCTGAGATCTGTTAAGCCGGTCTTTAAACTCAGTTTCTGGGCAGCACTTACGTGCATAACGCGTAATAGTAATGATCGGCATAAGGCCAACAAACTATGTGCGCGGTCAGACTACCCACGTTGTTAAAGCAGGTTAGACAAAATCCTGATTATTAATTTTTTCTCTGTTAGTGGTAAATTTATTTGGGCTATGTGATGATGTAAACATATCATTTTTCTTTACTTGGCTGCTTCTTTTAACTAACGGCACTCCAGTTAATTTCCTCTTAACAAAATTTATTTTTCATATACCACTAAAGAGCGCCACACAATACGAATCCCGTCTCCTGTGCTCCAGTGGTGGGTGCACTTAACTGTACATTCATGCACTGACCCCACTGTTTTGTGATTGGCGGTTGAATAACGTTTACAGACATTCATAGCGGCCGAAGCTCGTCATTTACTGCATAGTGAAACTATAGGAAACTCTCTCAAATGTGAATAATTTGTATCCATATATATATATATAGTGTTACAAAAAGGTATGGCCAAACTTTCAGGAAACATTCCTCACACACACATAAAGAAAAAATGTTGTGGACATGTGTCCGGAAGCGCTTAATTTCCATGTTAGAGCTCATTTTAGTTTCGTCAGTATGTACTGTACTTCCTCGATTCACCGCCAGTTGGCCCAATTGAAGGAAGGTAATGTTGACTTCGGTGCTTGTGTTGGCATGCGAATCATTGCTCTTCAGTACTAGCATCAAGCACATCAGTACGTAGCATCAACAGGTTAGTGTTCATCACGAACGTGGTTTTGCAGTCAGTGCAATGTTTACAAATGCGGAGTTGGCAGAGCCCATTTGATGTATGGATTACCACGGGCCATAAGCCGTGGCGCGGTACGTTTGTATCGAAACAGATTTCCAGAACGAAGGTGTCCCGACAGGAAGACGTTCGAAGCAATTTATCGGCGTCTTAGGGAGCACGGATCATTCCAGCCTATGACTCGCGACTGGGGAAGACCTAGAACGACGAGGACACCTGCAACGGACGAGGCAATTCTTCGTTCAGTTGACGATAACCCTAATGTCAGCGTCAGAGATGCTGCTGCTGTACAAGGTAACGACCACGTCACTGTATGGAGAGTGCTATGGGAGAACCAGTTGTTTCCGTACCATGTACAGCGTGTGCAGGCACTATCAGCAGCTGATTGGCCTCCAAGGGTACACTTCTGCGAATGGTTCATCCAACAATGTGTCAATCCTCATTTCAGTGCAAATGTTCTCTTTACGGATGAGGCTTCATTCCAACGTGATCAAGTTGTAAATTTTCACAATCAACATGTGTGGGCTGACGAGAATCCGCACGCAATTGTGCAATCACGTCGATTTTCTGTGGACGTTTGGGCAGGTATTGTTGGTGATGCCTTGATTGGGCCCTATGTTCTTCCACCTGCGCTCAATGGAGCACGTTATCATGACTTCATATGGGATGATCTACCTGTGCTGCTAGAAAATGTGACTTTACAAGTACGACACAACATGTGGTTCATGCACGATGGAGCTCCTGCACATTTCAGTCTAAGTGTTCGTACGCTTATCAACAACATATTCGGTTACCGATGGATTGGTAGAGGCGCACCAATTCCATGGCCTCCACGCTCTCCTGACCTCAATTGACTTTCATTTATGGGGGCATTTGAAAGCTCTTGTCTACGCAACCCCGGTACCAAATGTAGAGACTCTTCGTGCTCGTATTGTGGACGGCTGTGATACAATACGCCATTCTCCAGGGCTGCATCAGCACATCAGGGCTTCCATGCGCCGGAGGGTGGATGCATGTATCCTCGCTAACAGAGGACATTTTGAACATTTCCTGTAACAAAGTGTTTGAAGGCACGCTGGTATGTTCTGTAGCTGTGTGTTTCCATTCCATGATTAATGTGATTTGAAGAGAAGTTGTAGAAGGTATGCGCTGCCTGCAATAGGTAAGGGATAGGAGAGTCTCTGACCAGAGAGCAGTATGTTGTTATTTGTTGCTTGTCTGCATGCAGTCTGCGCGCGCCGGCGCCTGTCCGCATGCAGTCTGCGCTAGAGATGGGCAAAACTGTTCTTTTCAGAGATTGGATCAGAACTGTTCACTCCCTGAAATGAATTAGCTCTTTTTCATGACTCACCACTCATTTACAATAGAAAATAAATGGAAGGCACATTGCCCTTTAAACTTGGTTTATTCCAGTACTACACCTGTATTTTGATCTTATTTGATCCTATTTTGAAGTAACACAGATAATGAGTAAGAATTTTGTATTGTTTATTGAAATTTCCACGATATGACAAAGTTTTTGATTATTGATTTATTTTGCGCTATCGTGGTTTTTTGGGTGATCGGAAAATGTTGTAGCTTGAGATTTACATTAACAATATATTTGGCTATAATGTATTAAAATTTCATTAACCTCATACAAATACATCGCAAGCCATATATTTTTCCTTTCGAAGACGCCTAAAATCGCAAAATCCGTACCAGAATAAGAAAAAAATATATAAATTTGACTGTAAAACGAAAGTGCTGCATATAGCCTTACGCAGAATAAAACAAGGAAAATATTGGTGTATCACATTTTGCGATACGTTTATCGGTTCGCTCGTAATTAAAGCGTATTTTCGAGTGTCCATAATAAAAATCCTATGGTAAGAGGAGTCATCAGCAACCTAATCTAATCAGTTTAAACAAATAAAAATAAAATAAA
Source organism: Schistocerca nitens (assembly GCF_023898315.1). Classification (NCBI taxonomy): domain Eukaryota; kingdom Metazoa; phylum Arthropoda; class Insecta; order Orthoptera; family Acrididae; genus Schistocerca; species Schistocerca nitens. The sequence continues at coordinate 473,376,995 of NC_064621.1, read as the reverse complement.
AACGATTGATGTATACATAACATAATAATGTAATATACATAGCGGTATTACTACGAAGAACAATATCCAGTGGGGACGAACTCCGATGCAGAGGCGCTGAGTCGAGCAGGTCGAGCCGCGAGCTGTATTGCTGCATGAGCTGAGACCGCAGAGACCAGAGTGACACCTGAGTCGCTTTGCTCAACGCTCTGGCTAGAGTCGAGACGGTGGGGTGAGCGTTGAGCGGGCGAGTTCCGAGGGTGGGGGGAGCTCACCCGCTCGGAGCCAAATCGTCCGTTCCCTTGCGAGCAGGTTTTTGCAAGTAGTTCCTATGTTATCCGCTAGGTGCCTCTCTGTCCTGTTGCTCGCATCAACTGCCCAGAGGGCAGGACGTGCGACTGAAACGATCGCCGACAGAGTGCGATGCGAAGTTAAGCTGCGCCAGACACTGCACGCGGCAGACGACGCACAGAGACGGCACGGCATATGTGAAACACAAAATCCAATGGGGCACTGCACAATGCAGGCAGCCAAGGTAGAAGCAGGGCAGAGGCCGGCGCTGGCTGTGTTGTGTGGCGTGCAGTGTGCTCTGACCAGCAGAGGCGCTGCTGATATGCTCCGTCTCTCTCTCTCTCTCTCTCTCTCTCTCTCTCTCTCTCTGCTGTGGGAAACGTTTGGAGCTACCGTTCTTTTTTTCTGAATCACTGATTGTTCACTCCTTTGAAAGATTCAACTCTATGAATTAGTTCAAGAGCGGATCCCCCCATCTCTAGCCTGCGCGCGCCAGCGCCTGTCCGCAGCGGTCTGCTCTGGTCGGGATTCTGAAGGCTGAGTATTATTGTATAAGGTAAAGAAGCAGCCTCGGCATATCTAGTAATGTACGTGACCTGTCATCCAATTTTTTTTAAAAATGCCCTAACAATAATTTTTATAATATGAAGTAAGTTTTTAAAAAAGCATTCATTTCAATTTAAAGAATTTATTCAATGCATGATCATTCCTTTCACGTATCACAGATGTATAGGCCAGCATTGCACGGAGCTGTGCCGGAAATTTTTTTAGGTAAGTGCAGATATATTTGCCGTTTTTATTGAGGTAAGAATTTCTGTTTTTTTTTTTAATTCAGAATACAGGGCCGTGGCGCAGCGCTGCTGTCGTCCTAAAGTTTACCAGGTTACTGAATTTTTTTATTTCGGGGTTTAGGAATTTTTCTGTTTCGAACTTAACATTAAATGAGAAAAGAATTTTGTGGGTACATCAAATGTGAATGCATTTCTGCATGGAGATTATAAATGGGAACCAATTTTGTTCAGAGGTTACATTAAATTAGAATCACATTCATTATTCATATTTAAATTTATTTAATTATTATTTAGTGTGGGGAGGTTACACTTGGCGACATCCAGCCAGGATCGTATTTCTTTGTGAATCTCTGAGAATTAGTCATATATCTGCTCTTCTTTACTTAAACGTAGTTTGCATCTGGCGCAACGGATTTACTAATTTGTCACTCTTTCTTTCATAGATCATCGGCAATTTATTGCTCTTTGTTGTAATTGTGGTTGTTCCTTTTTTTACCTTGTCTTTGTTTCATTTTGTGCTTAATTTGAATTAGCGAAAATGCCGCGAAAAACTGTTGACAGTACATCGCGATATGCAATGAGTGAAATAGCCGACTCTAATAGCTTGACCGATAATACATGCAACACTCAGTGTAATAGCGATAATCCTCCATTTACTGACAATCAGTGCGTAGCGTCCACTGATAATGTTTTAATTCTAATGATGAGCATACAAATTCAATTGTGTCCTCTGTTAATTTAACGACAATTGATGATGCGGCACGTTCCATTACAATGAACGCTGTCCAGTTTGACACACCTGACTTCAAAATTTACACAGTGAACAGATAAATGTTTCTGACGAAGATGAACAATATACACAAAAGACGTATGGAAAGAAATTTATTTGATTGCGATGTAGTGACCCACAGTGCACATCCGATTGGCAAACCTTTTCAAAAATTACAGAATGACCAAATGGTCTCAGAAAACGTGACAAATGCACATACACCATTACACAGCATAGAAAATAGAGTCGCTAATTTTGGCTTGGATCAAATTATGGCAGTATTGCTACAGTTTAAGAAAGAACGAGACGACAATTACAAAGGACTCAATGAATCGAACAAACAAATTAATTTAAGTCTCGAACAGTCGAATGATAAGCAAGATAATTTCAAACAACTTAATGAAAAACATGACAACCTTAATGAAAAACTAGACAATTCCAGACAGCTTAGTGAACAGATTACTGCCGTTGCCGCGCAATGTCATGATACTAAAGAACAATTACGTGAGGAAATTAAGGCTTGTGCTAGGGACAGTAGTGAAGAAATTAGATCTGTTGCTCAAGAATTAAAGAATACGCAAGCAGCTACAACGAAATTACTTAAAGATGAAATTAGTGCAGTCAAACAATGCTCTGAAAACGCAACACAGTTACGCGACGTGTTTAAATTAATGTCAGCAGAAATTTCGCGCACACTTTATGCAAAAGTAGACGCGAAATTTGACCAACAGAACAGTCAAGTTGACGAACGTTTTAATCAACACCTACAAAACAGTGAAACGCATTACCGTAAATTTATACAGGAACAGAATGAAGTAAAGCGACAAGTCATGGAAACAATTACCGCACAGAGACAGGAAGATAAGCGTAAATTATTTACGAAGGCGAAAACATACGTAGATAACAATATTGCTAAAGTATCAGACGAAATTAATACTATCAAACAGTTGAACATCGAATTACATGATGAAATCTCTGATCTTAAAACAAAAACAGAAACACACACACACACACACACACACACACACACACACACACACACAGTAGACTTTCAAAATGGTTCAAATGGCTCTGAGCACTATGGGACTTAACATCTACGGTCATCAGTCCCCTAGAACTAAGAACTACTTAAACTAACCTAAGGACATCACACACATCCATGCCCGAGGTTTCGAACCTGCGACCGTAGCAGTCGCGCAGCTCCGGACTGAGCGCCTAGAACCGCTAGACCACCGCGGCCGGTAGTAGACTTTCAGACAGTGACCGACAGACTTGAACAATTAGAACTAATTCAGGATACCGATGCCATCAAAGCAGACGTTAGAAAGTTGAACGAAACCACACGTAAAATACAAGAAAAAATTAATGCTTGTGACACTAAAAACGATGATAAGGTAAAAATACTGACTGAAAAATATGACGAATTGGCCAGTCGTATTGACGTTATCGAAAATAATAATGACACCAAATCGGACGATACTTCACCAGTCTCGTTTAATCAAACACCCGAATTCCAAAATTTACAGCAGACAATCAGTGAGATAGGTTCGTCCAATAATACATTACGTAGAAAATTGTCAACTTTACAGCAAGAGGTAACACAGATGAAAAATGTTTCAGCCTTTAACACATCACAGCAGACGCCACTTTGCGAACATTTGTCAGACTCACACAGCCAGTATAATTTAGGTTCAAAATGGTTCAAATGGCTCTGAGCACTATGCGACTCAACTTCTGAGGTCATCAGTCGCCTAGAACTTAGAACTAACTAAACCTAACTAACCTAAGGACATCACACACATCCATGCCCGAGGCAGGATTCGAACCTGCGACCGTAGCGGTCACGCGGTTCCAGACTGAAGCGCCTTTAACCGCACGGCCACACCGGCCGGCTATAATTTAGGTAATTTACAGAGAGTACGTGAGTTAGATTCCGAACAGTCACAGACAAATAGATTCTCATACAAGTCTGAACCTGTTCAGACATACAGAGACGATAATTTTGATTACAAGCATTTTCTATCCGTAAAAAAACCTAAGGTATTTAAAAATGACAGAGCACAGGTACACGCTTGGAACTGAATACGTCGATTTATTTTTGTACTTTCACCAGCTTGGACTGTAACGCAGAAACTAGCTTTGGACTGGATACGACAATTTGCTTTTGAATTTTCACCAGCACTGCCTGTAACGCAGAAACTAAAATTTATTTGTAGCGCGTAATTGACCTCAGGGGATTCATTACGCTTCGATGAATATGTGCCGTAGCGTGCACAGGGCCCCAAGCCGTAGTAGTGCTATTTCTCCTTTAGTTTTCTGCACAGCTGCCTTCTCTTCAACTATCCTTTATATCTATCAAAACAGCTCTTCAACTATCGATCTATCTAGGATTAAGAATGAGTAAAGAAAACCCGATAAGACAAGTTTTACCAAAAGTTACAGTTTTCATTAGACGCTCCAGAAATGACAACCACCAGAACTTTAATAACAGACAAAATTTTAATTATCAGTATCGTCAAAATTATCAGCAACAGGTACCGCAGTATGGTAACAATAGAGGCTTTTCTCCGCAACAGCAACAAAACCAACCGGTTAGCATACCTAACCAACAATGTAATGTACAAGGTCAACCAAGCTTTAATGTTTCGGCGCCTACGCGTATAGCGTCAGCTCCAACAAATAGTAATGCACAGCAACAAGGAAATAACTATGTACAGAAAAAACACTATTTCAGCTCATACCGCAATGCACCGTACAGAAATTACTATTATGATACGCGTAAAAGTAATGAGCACAATTTTCAGCGTACGTTTAATAACACTGTCTTATCAGCAGAAAAATCATCCGCAACAACATATTATCATGAATGAACCAGACATTAGATATCATCCCGAACATAATACGTCAGGAAGAAATAACAGAACAGTTCAAATAGTCGAAATGCCACAGCATCCTCCCGCAAATGATAGCACGTCAGATAGAATTTGACTAGATACAGTACAGGTTGCATCTTCCAGTAACGCAAGCAATACTTTTGACACGCAGAATCTTCTTCACGAAAATGATATTACTTTTGACGACATCCGAGACACTTTTGCAGGAAAGACCAGTTATTCAAAAAACCATTTCACACCCTGTCATTGAAGTAAAGATTGGATCATCTAAATTTTCAGCAGTAATCGATTCTGGATCTCCTATGTCAGTCATAAATGAGGAATCTTTCAACGAATGTAACAAAGAATACCTATCCTACGTTACCATTAGGCAAAACTAAAGTAAAAGGAGCAGTATCTGGTAAAGGAGTAGATGTAAAACTACAGACACATTTATCATTTTGTACTGCAGGTCATACATTTCACTCAAATTTTTGGATTGTGCCCTTATTGACGACAGACGTTATTTTAGGTACGAATTTTCTGGTACAACACGACGCAATTATTGACTTTCAAAACCCCTATTTAATGTTAAAGGATGAAAATGTACAACTGGCTTTAGAATTTCAGCACTCTTTATCTGCAGAAGAACAAACAATCGTACAGAGGTCATTTCCGCATCACGTAATATAGACTGTCATTCCACATTGTTAACAGATACGTACGTACACTACTATAATACTCCAGACGAAGCCGACTATGACGTTATGCAAATGATTTCTGATAAAATTAAACAGAGCAGTGCAAATACAGATGACGAACGCACGCAACTACGCAAAATTCTTTTACAGCAAGCTCCAGTTTTTGACAACGTTCCTGGTACTATGTCCGATTTTATGTATGAATTTCAAGTTAAACAGCACGACACATTTAAAGCCAAACATTATCCCATTCCGTATATTCACAGAGAACAAGTTAAGAAAGAATTGCAAGCTATGCTTGACCAAGGAATTATTGAACCGGCAGTTAGTCCGTACATAAACCCGCTCCATATTGTTAAGAAAAAGGATGGTTCACTTCGCCTCGTACTTGATTCGCGTCACATCAACGACATTATTATTAATGAAACAGATCGTCCACAGACAACAGAAGAACTTCTACAGAAATTTCATGGTACTGCTATTTATTCCACATTAGATTTGAAATCGGGATTTTGGCAAATTCAACTCCATCCGGACTGCAGAAAGTACACAGCATTTCTCTAGTTTGGTAACTTATCAATTTTGTAAATTACCATTCGGTTTAACTATTTCTTCAGCAGCATTTATTCGCGGTTTGAATACAATACTTCCGACAGAATTGAAAGACAGAATCACAACGTATGTAGGCAACATTCTTATTGCAGAAGCTAACTGGTCTGAACACAATCTGATTCTTGAACAACTGTTACGAACTTTTCGTGCACAAGGACTCACAGTTGATCTCAGTAAATCGCACTTTGGCAAAACTTCTATAAAATTTCTTGGACATGTAATTTCAGCAGAGGGCATTGCGCCTGACCCGGAAAAACTTCAAGCTTTACGTGACATTACTGTTCCTACGACGAAGAAACAACTACGCAGATTTTTGGGTTTAATTAACTTTTTTCGTAAATTTATTCATTACTCTGCTTTAGACACCCCTAGATTATGTCAATTGACAGGTGAAAACACTATTTGGTCCTGGAATAGCCAAGCACATTCTGAATTTGTGAACCTGAAAGAACCTTTGTTGAATGCACCACTTTTATCACATCCGGATCTTACTAGAAATTTTTCCATTGCCACCGACAGTTCTAACACCGCTTTAGGCGTACACATTTTTCAGGAAATTGAAGAAGATGGCACTTCAGTAATTAAAAGCATCGCCTTTGCGAGTCGCATTCTGTCACCTGCTGAACGCAATTATTCTGTTACAGAACTTGAAACATTGTGTGTTGTATGGGCATTTACGAGATTTCGGCATTTTCTTTATGGAAGACATACGACCGTTTACACAGATCATAGAGCTATACAGTTTTTACTTTCCGTTAAATTTACACACGACAGATTAAGCAGATGGAAACTTTATTTGCAGGAATTTCATTTTACAATTGTTCACATTCCCGGTACACAAAATATTGTAGCAGACGCACTATCCCGTTCTCTTAGCAACAATCAGCAAGACATCGCAACCAACTTCTGCGAAGTAAATTTCAGCGTCATGTACATTCAACAAGTTGCATTTCAAATTTTCATTTCGTCGTCATTACAAGACATAGCACAACAGCAGAGTAAAGACAACGTATGGAAAGAAATTAAACACCTTTGGTAAGATAGGAATAATGTTACCATTAGAAACCATTACACTGTACGCAATAACATTCTGTTTCGCCGCTCTCACCCTGACAGCAACAATTGGTTATTTTGTTTTCCTGACGAACTTGTTAACAAATTAATTTGGTATACTCATTTAAGTTACGCACATTACGGAGCCAGAAAATGTTTTCTTATACTGAGACAGAACTGTTATTTTACCAACATGGAGAAACGTATTCGACGAGTTTTAGCATCATGTAAAATCTGCCAGAAAGCTAAGTCAGATACGACTTCACATATTCCTCCATTACATCCCATTGTACCTGTTAAATTGAGACACATGGCCGCTGTAGACATTTTTGGTCCGATTCCCTGAACTAATAGAGGTTTTTGCTACATCTTTATCGCTGTTGAACTCACTTCGAAATTTGTTACCTTCACTCCGTTACGCAAAGCTACTGCTAAAACTGTTTCGAAAGCATTTGTAAAACATTTTCTATTTCAAGTAGGGCATGTACTGAAAGTAATTTCCGACAATGGACCACAGTTTCGATCTGATATATGGACACGTATATTACGAGCTAGGAACATTTCTCCGATCTATATATCCAGGTACCATGCTTCTTCGAACCCTTGTGAACGATTAATGAAAGAAATTGGTAAACTGTGTAGAATATACTGCCATAAAAAACATATTGATTGGGACACACACATACATCCCAAGATGTAATTAATTCCATACCAAATGAATCTACTACGCTATCTCCGACTGTTATACCGAAAAATGTTGAACCACCTAACAAAATTAAAGAATTAATAACCTTTCCTACATCTCGTCGACTACGACACCATGAAATAATCGACATGACGCTGAACAACATCAAACGTGCCGCAGAGCGCCGGAGAAGACAGCAAAAACAGGTTTGTACACGCCGTGACTTTCACATTGGACAGAAGATATTAGTACGTACACATTATTTATCTAACAGAGGAAAAAGTAGATGATGTAAATTTGAGCTTCTATATGCAGGTCCATATCGAATTCGCAGCATTCCTCACCCCAATGTAGTACACGTCGAAACTCTGAGAACCAGAAAAAGTAAAGGCAATCACCATGTCTCTAATATTAAACCCTTTATTGAATGAACATACTTTATGATTTATCACACTGTAATGCCACTTCCTGATTTTTATGACCACTTATGCAATTATATTTATGTGACTACTTACTGATGATTGTCATATTTTTTCTTGGCAAGTGCCCGGCAAGGTAATGTTAACAGGTCGCTTTTCTTGTCGTTACACCTCAGACTGTGCACATGTTTTCGTTCTTCATGTATGTATGATTGTTTTCCTGTTTTGTTTGTATGCACTATGAAATGTTTAAGATGTAACAAACACCAATTGACTTTGACATTTTGCCTTATGATATCTCAACATCGTGACTATTTTACATTTTTTTTTTTTTTTTTTGCTGCTACATTGTGATACTTTGTGTACATTTTTGCACCTGCACACTGTCTATGTTTTTGACATATTACGTTTTCTGTCATGCTATGCTGTATGCTTAATTATATCACTAGAAACCAGTTTTTATTTAATGGGTATATGATTTAAATGTAAGACGTTAATCATTGTTCATCATTTTCAGAAAGCAATAACGTGTAAAAGAAATAAATTAAACAAACCACAGTGGATTACTGTGAAATGGGAATTTCACCTTCGGAATGAATGAAAGAAGATGCAATACCTCGTCACGAAGAGTAAATGGATCAGAATTAACAAGCATTAACAAGAATATACTATACACATCGTATGATAGCGGTCTTAACTAATTTTTTCTTCCAGAATACGAGGCGATTGATGCAGGCTGTCAGGCAGAACTACACATCTTAGTTTTAGTGATGAAATATGCTAGAAATAAGGAACTCTATACTATGAATAGTTGTATAATGAATAATGAAGTGACTTTTTTGCAGATAATGAATGATGATGAATAGTGATGAAGAATATAGTAATATGGATAATGAAGTTTTTCTTTACAGGTGATGATAATAATGGAGTTATGGTGATATGAATAATGAAGTTTTTGTTTACAGGTGTTGATAGTGATAAACTTTATATGGGCACTAAACACACCACTTTTAAGTTTTTCTTTACAGATGAGGATAATGTTGAAGTTTATGTATTTATGCCATGTAGTTATTTAAGTATTTGTTGCAGTTCGTCTTGACAGTATGTCTTATGTCGCATGGTATGATGACTGAAGGTTTTGGAAAGGACAGCTAGAGAACATATATATTTAATACACATTTCATTACCTGTTAATTCGAAGTTCACTACTTTTCAGCATAATATGCGTTTCTTCTTTCAGCTTAATAATCCATTTTGTATTTTTTGCAGGAGAAGCTATTCATGAAATTAATGTTCTACAAGCAGTTCTAGTACTTGCGTTTTTTTCCATTTGTGTGTCATTCATGAATGTGATCACATATACTTTATTTGTTTCATAACCTTGCTACAGCTGACTCATGACGAATGACGTTACCTATCCTCATTTGCAGCAATAAGTCAAAAGCAAATATTTTTATGCCCCAGCAATTAATTATCGATCCCAACGCAATGCATTGCTAGCACAAAAAAAAACGTATTACCAGTCCCAAACAATACTACCAGTTTAAGAGAGTTCTGAGTAATACTGAATGATGTTTTCTAATCACAGACTTTGAGTAATAGTTACAGAGTGTTACATTTTAAAAATGTCATATGTCACTTGAATGATGAAAAATATTTTGTAATATTCAATACTTGCTGACTAATGAATGCCACTGTTTCTTATATTTTAAATTTATATTATGTCACTTACATATATATATATATATATATATATATATATATATATATACCAGTAGCTTGATGCTACACCCATTAGCTCCTGTTTTGACTGATGACTTATGATGGTTTGTAACTGGTCAATGAGTGCCAATGTTCTCTGTAAAAGGATGACTTATGAACATTATTCTGTAATACTTCAGACATGGTACAGAAATGTTCAGTAACTGAGCGATGAGTGCCACCAATTACTCACATCAGTTGTTAGACTAGTGTAATTATCAATGATGACTGGCATAAGACTTAATGTCCTTCACCTTCTGACCTAATTACCAGAAATTACTACAATATCCGTTTGTCCTATCTATCCTCGTGATCATGGAGCACTACATTTGGTTTTGCACTAATTCTACGTTGGTGTACCTTACAAGAATGTGGTGTTGACACGACATGCTGTCCACCACCTTGAGCGATGGCGATGTTATTATAGTCCCACTGTTTGGTGTACCTAATGTACTACCAAAATGATAACATGGAATATTAATACGACATTTCAGTGTCTTGGCTACACTGATTAATACTTCAGGGAAAAGAACTTCAGATTTTCTCACTTGGTGTTGTGCTTCTGTAGAAAGATATGGACTTTCAGTGCAGCTACGTGCAACCTACTGTGCTACAACGATGATGCAATCCTTCCCTTTCCTATCCTAGTTCTTGTAAAATAGTAAAAAAAAAATACAGTGCGTGTGCACATTATGTCATTTGTTAATATGATTTGTACTCATGCGTATACATTTTGTGATTTCCTGATATGTTCTGTACTATAGTGTGTGTGCGCACTTTTGTCATTTGTTAGTATGTTTTGTACTCATTGCGTATACATTTTGTCATCGCTTGATATGCTCTGTACTCAGTGCATGTGCACTATATTTTATTTCATGTTCTGCACTTATATATATGTATATATTCTGTGATTGAAAACTTAGTTAATTAAGAAAAATTTGTTGCTCATGGCAAGTCCAATTGACTCACCATCGCTGCCAAATTTTTGCCCCCCCCCCCCCCCAGTGGAGGGTTATGTAAGAGGTATGCGCTGCCTGCAATAGGCAAGGCATAGGAGAGTCTCTGACCAGAGAGCAGTATGTTGTTATTTGTTGCTTGTCTGTAGTAGTCTGCGCGTGTCTGCGCTTGTCTGCAGTCTGCTCTGGTCGGGATTCTGGAGGCTGAGTATTATTGTATAAGGTGAAGAAGCAGCCTCGCGCATATCTAGTAATGTATGTGAACTGTCATCCAATTTTTTAAAAAATGCCCTGATAATAATTTTTATAATATAAAGTAATTTTTTTCAAAAAAGCATTCATTTCAATTTAAAGAATTTATCCAATGCATGATCATTCCTTTCACGAATCACAAATGTATTAGAGATGGGGGATCCGCTCTTGAACTAATTCATAGAGTTCAATCTTTCAAAGGAGTGAACAATCAGTGATTCAGAAAAAAAGAACGGTAGCTCCAAAAGTTTCCCAGGCAGAGAGAGAGAGAGAGAGAGAGAGAGAGAGAGAGAGAGACGGAGCATATCAGCAGCGCCTCTGCTGGTCAGAGCACAGTGCACGCCACACAACACAGCCAGGGCCGGCCTCTGCCCTGCTTCTACCTTGGCTGCCTGCATTGTGCAGTGCCCCATTGGATTTTGTGTTTCACATATGCCGGGCCGTCTCTGTGCGTCGTCTGCCGTGTGCACTGTGCAGTGTCTGGCGCAGCTTAACTTCGCATCGCACTCTGTCGGCGATCGTTTCAGTCGCATGTCCTGCCCTCTGGGCAGTTGATGCCAGCAACAGGACAGAGAGCCACCTAGCGGATAACATAGGAACTACTTGCAAAAACCTGCTCGCAAGGGAGCGGACGATTTGTCTCGGAGCGGGTGAGCTCCCCCCCACCCTCGGAACTCGCCCGCTCAACGCTCACCCCACCGTCTCGACTCTAGCCAGAGCGTCGAGCAAAGCGACTCTGGTGTCACTCTGGCCTCTGCGGTCTCAGCTCACGCAGTAATACAGCTCGCGGCTCGACCTGCTCGACTCAGCGCCTCTGCATCGGAGTTTGTCCCCACTGGATATTGTTCTTCGTAGTAATACCGCTATGTATATTACATTATTATGTTATGTATACATCAATTGTTTTTATTTTATTTTTATTTGTTTAAACTGATTAGATTAGGTTCCTGATGACTACTCTTACTATAGGATTTTTATTATGGACACTCGAATTTACGCTTTAATTACGAGCGAACCGATAAACGTATCGCAAAATGTGATACACCAATATTTTCCTTGTTTTATTCTGCGTAAGGCTATATGCAGCACTTTCGTTTTACAGTCAAATTTATATATTTTTTTCTTATTCTGGTACGGATTTTGCGATTTTAGGCGTCTTCGAAAGGAAAAATATATGGCTTGCGATGTATTTGTATGAGGTTAATGAAATTTTAATACATTATAGCCAAATATATTGTTAATGTAAATCTCAAGCTACAACATTTTCCGATCACCCAAAAAACCACGATAGTGCAAAATAAATCAATAATCAAAAACTTTGTCATATCGTGGAAATTTCAATAAACAATACAAAATTCTTACTCATTATCTATGTTACTTCAAAATAGGATCAAATAAGATCAAAATACAGGTGTAGTACTGGAATAAACCAAGTTTAAAGGGCAATGTGCCTTTCATTTATTTTCTTTTGTAAATGAGTGGTGAGTCATGAAAAAGAGCTAATTCATTTCAGGGAGTGAACAGTTCTGATCCAATCTCTGAAAAGAACAGTTTTGCCCATCTCTAAAATGTATAGGCCAGCATTGCACGGAGCTGTGCCGGAAATTTGTTAGGTAAGAGCAGATATATTCGCCGTTTTTATTGAGGTAAGAATTTTTGTTTTTTTATTCAGAATACAGGGACGTGGCGCAGCGCTGCTGTCGTCCTAAAATTTACCAGGTTACTGAATTTTTTTTATTTTGGGGTTTAGGAATTTTTCTGTTTCGAACTTAACATTAAATGAGAAAAGAATTTTGTGGGTACATCAAATGTGAATGCATTTCTGCACGGAGATTATAAATGGGAACCAATTTTGTTCAGAGGTTACATTAAATTAGAATCACATTCATTACTCATATTTAAATTTATTTAATTATTATTTAGTGTGGGGAGGTTACTAAGTAATAAAATGAGCTCTAACATGGAAAGTAAGCGTTTCCGGACACGTGTCCACATAACATATTTTCTTTCTTTGTGTGTGAGGAATGTTTCCTGAAAGTTGGGCCGTACCTTTTTGTAACACCCTGTATATATCTCAACATTCAAATCTACTGTTACCACCTGATGCTGCTATTTCACCAACAAAATTATATATTACTTTTATTATTTGATATTAGGTGTTGATTAAAGTGACATCTGTATTCTCTGATCATGAACAGTATCAGTTTCTCGCTCCTGTATCCACTAAAGAAGCACACATCGGTAGTTACGCTATTGACAATAGATGTTTGACTCACGCCAGCAGACGTGCCCTGTTTACCTAAATAGTTAAGGTGACTGATCGCAATAACAGTTAATTCAGGTTGGAGTCCTGGTTTCGCTATTATTTTCAATAGTCAGTCGGTGTAATAATAATTTCTCTGCTGCGGGTTAACTGCAATGTCATCCAAGGACACCATTAATTAATGCTTTGGGTTGATCCGCGTGCTCTATCGACCCAGCGAGCGCGGCTCTGCCTAGAGGCAGGGAAGCTCTGTGCGCCTCGTAACAATGCCAGTGGACGCATACAATCGCTCCAAAGCCGCCAGCGTAGCGGTCTGGTACACGCGCTGCGCCCGAAGCGCCAACTTGTGTACAGCGAGTCCTACATGTGCTGCGTCATGTCGCAACAGCAGCTACATGGCTCCATATAAAGCTGTGCCCATTATCGAGATGGAATCATAAGTATCTGCAAAAGATACTAAAAATTGAGAGGAACGTTCCGTGACTTGAGTGTTACTAACTTGGAAACAAACTTCTCGTTTTGCGTCGCATCGGTATCGATATTTAAATAGACGGAACACAGGTTGACGAAGGATATCAAAGGAAATCGGCTGCGTCTTTTTCATAGAAAGCTTTGCCCTAAGTGGTTTTAGTCAGACCGTGCCAAACCTTAGTCTGCAGGCACCGGTGTTCTCTCTAACGTTCTTTTTTATAAACACTGCCTATTTGACGTGGTAGGGAAATATAAGCAGGACCATCATTACTTCAAGTACATTCTAAGATAAAAAACCGACACACCGCAAGGAATTGTCCGAATAGGAAGGATATTGACAGATGTTATGTACATGTATAGACAAACAAATGATTACAATTACAGGAAAATTGGGAGACGTCCGAAAGAACAGATATCATCTTCATATACACTCATGCTCAGAAATTAAGGATAATGCTGATACATGGTGAAACAACTCTCTAGTGGGTGGTTTCCGGGTTCAAATCACCTCGGGGTATGGCCACGCGGTGCATTAGACCTGCGGTCGTCGCACGGTGGCGCTGGCAGCAGCCCACACACGCAGAGGTGTGTTGTTGCATGTCAGAGTACGGTGCAGCGATTAGGTGCTTAGACGTTTTCAGACGTGCTAATAGTGACTGTGTGTTGAAAATGGCTCAAAGAACACATACTGATGACATTATGGTGGGTAGAATAGTAGGGCGACTGGAGGCTGGTCAAACACAGCAGGTCGTAGCACGGGCCCTCCGTGTGCCACAAAGTGTGATCTCAGGATTATGGCAACGATTCCAGCAGACAGGAAACTTGTGAAGGCGCTACAGTACGGGACGTCCACAGTTTACAACACCACAAGAAGACCGATATCTCACCATCAGTGCTCGCAGACGGCCACGGAGTACTGCAGGTAGCCTTGCTCGGGATCTTACCGCAGCCACTGGAACAGTTGTCTCCAGACACACAGTCTACAGACGACTGAACACTCATGGTTTATTCAACCGGAGACCTGCAAGATGCATTCCAATGACCTCTGGTCACAGGATAGCCCGTAAAGCCTGGTGTCAAGAACAGAGTACATGGTCATTGGAACAGTGGTCCCAGTTTGTTCACGGACGAGTCCAGGTATAGTCTGAACAGTGATTCTCGCCGGGTTTTCATCTGGCTTGAACCAGGAACCTGATACCAAACCCTTAATGACCTTGAAACGAACCTGTATGGAGGTTGTGGTTTGATGGTGTGGGGGTGAGATTATGACTGGTGCACGTACACCCCTGAATGTCTTTGACAGAGGAATTGTAACAATTCAGGTGTATCGGCACGTCATTTTGCGCCAGTATGTCCGCCTTCTCAGGGATGCAGTGGGTCCCACCTTCCACATGATGGATTATAACGCACGGCCCCACCGAGCTGTCATGGTGGAGGAGTATCTTGAAAGTAAGGTATCAGGCGAATCGAGTGGCCTGCCTGTTCTGCAGACCTAAGCCCCATCGACCATACCTAGGATGCTCTCGGTCGACGTATCGCTTCATGTCTTCAAACCCCTACGACACTTTAGGAGCTCCGACAGGCACTCGTGCAAGAATGGGAGGCTATACCCCAGCAGCTGCTCGACCACCTGATCCAGAGTATGCCAAACCGTTGTGCGGCCTGTGTGCGTGTGCATGGTGATCATATCCCATATTGATGTCGGGGTGCATGCGCAGGAAACAGTGGCGTTTTGTAGCACATGTGTTTCGGGTCGGTTTTCTCACCTTGTCACCAATACCGTGGACTTACAGAACTCTGTCGTGTGTTTTTCCTATGCGCCTATACTATCAGCGTCAGTTTTGTGTAGTGCCACGTTGTGTGGCACCAAATTCTGCAATTATCCTTAACTTATGAGCATGAGTGTAGTTAAGGCTTACCGGCCAATGATCTTCTTCAATGCAGATCCACTCACATTGCTCAAACTCCTATGGGAATCGGTAGAGTAATGAGTATAGTGGGCAGGGCAAGTACAAACGTCGTGTGTGGACAATAAGTTGGAAGTGTGGGTCTCACAGGGAGCGTGCCAGAGGTAAGTCCCTGCAGTCGCACTGTCATCTGAGTCCTCGATGGCTCAGTCGGAAAGAGCGTCTGCCATGTAGGTAGGAGATCCCGGGTTCGAGTCCCTGTCAGGGCTCACATTTCCAACTGTCCCCGTTGATATTTATCAACGCCTGTAAGCAGCTAATTGCCTGGATTTCTTTGTATCTCCAGATACGTCTTCGGCCTCGAATCGCTTTGACTGATGTAGAATTTTCAGTGATGAGTGCCGCTTCAAAGTGAGCACCCTTTTTTTTGTTTTGGTTTTAGGGCGCAAAACTGCTATTGTCATTAGCGCCCGGTCCGTTACTTAGGAAACAGTAAAAAACTAAAACGGAAACCAGCAGCAATGGGAACGAAACTCAAAAAACTGGAGAAACTAAAAGCAGAAGGAAGGCTTAAAAATCCACTACAGAAAAAGGTTGGTTGTCCCCAAAAAGAGCTTCAAATGACTGACGTCATGTCACTGGCAATAATAAACTCCAGAACGCGATCGGCCGAGCGCGTGTCATCTCCTAAAATTGACGATATATCAGGCGACAGCTGTAGACGGGCGCGTAACGGAGTAAAATAGGGGCACTCAATTAAAAGGTGTCTTACCGTCCACAGCTGAGAGCAGTGAGGACAGAGTGGGGGAGGATCGCCGCTTAAAAGATGTCGATGGCTAAAAAGACAGTGCCTTATCCGAAGTCTAGTTAAAATTACCTCCTCCCGACGACGCGTTCGGGAGGAAGAGGTCCAAGCACAAGGAAGAGCTTTCACGTCCCGCAATTTATTATGGGGAAGCGTCGACCAATGTGCGTGCCATAAAAGAACAACACGACGACATAAAACGCTCCGTAGATCGGCGAAGGGAATCGATTGAATAGCTGGCCGAAGAAGAGAGACTGCAGCCTTGGCCGCTATATCGGCCGCCTCATTTCCACAGATACCAACGTGTCCTGGGAGCCAGAGGAACGCCACCGAGACGCCCCCCAGGTGGAGCAAGCGCAGACAGTCCTGAATCCGGTGGACCAGAGGGTGGACAGGGTAAAGAGCTTGGAGACTGAGGAGAGAGCTGAGAGAATCTGAACAGATAACATACTGAATCCGCTGATGTAGTGGACAGCCTGGAGAACAGCGTAAAGCTCCGCAGTATAAACCGAACACTGGTCAGGAAGCCGAAATTGATTTGGGGTGTCGCCAACAATATAGGCACTCCCTACACCCAACGATGTTTTCGAGCCATCAGTGTAAATAAATGTGGCTTCCTTCATTTGTGCACATAGAGCAGCAAATGCCCGACGATAAGTGAAGGGGTACCATCCCTGGGAAATTGACAAAGGTCACGGAGCAGGCAGATCCGGGGACGGAACCAAGGCGGTGCTGTACCCCAAGTTGTCAAGAAGGTTTTAGGAAAGTGGAAGGAAAGAGAATGGAGCAGTTGACGGAAGCGGACTCCCGGTGGTAGTAGGGAGGAGGGGCGACCTGCATACCCTACATCAAAGGAGGCGTCGAAAAAAATGTCATGGGCTGGATTAGCAGGCATGGAAGACAGATGGCTAGCATAACGACTAAGAAGGACTGCTCGCCGACTGGACAGTGGAGGTTCAGCAGTCTCAGCATAAAGGCTTTCCACACGGCTGGTGTAAAAAGCTCCAAACACTAAACGTAATCCACGGTGGTGGATAGAATCGAGACGACGAAGAATAGACGGCCGAGTAGAGGAGTAAACTATGCTTCCATAGTCCAATTTCGAGAGCACTAAGGCGCGATAGAGGCGGAGAAGGACCACTCGGTCCGCTCCCCAGGAGGTACCATTCAGGACACGGAGGGTGTTGAGGGATCACAGACAGCGAGCCGAAAGATAGGAAACGTGGGAAGACCATCACAGTTTTCTGTCAAACATAAGACCCAAGAATTTAGCAACGTCCTAAAACGGAAGGTTGACAGGTCCTAGATGTAAGGAGGGTGGAAGAAACTCCTTACGTCGCCAAAAATTAACACCAACGGTCTTACTGGGAGAAAAACAGAAGCCGGTTTTGATGCTCCAAGAGTGGAGGCGATCGAGACATCCTTGAAGACGTCGTTCAAGAAGGCTGGTCCGTTGAGAGCTGTAGTAGATCGCAAAATCGTCCACAAAGAGGGAGCCCGAGACATCAGGAAGGAGACAATCCATAATTGGATTTATGGCAATGGCAAACAGAACATCACTCGGCACGGAGCCCTGGGGTACCCCGTTTTCTGGGGAGAAAGTACGGGAGAGAGTAGTGTTCACCCGCACTCTAAATGTGCGCTCTGCCACAAATTCGCGAAGAAAAAGTGGCAGCCGACCTCGAAAGCCCCAAGAGAACAGTGTGCGGAGGATGCCTGTCCTCCAACAGGTATCGTATGCTCTCTCCAGATCAAAAAATATTGCTACTGTTTAGCGTTTCCGGAGAAAATTGTTCATGATATAAGTGGAGAGAGCAACAAGATGGTCAACTGCAGAACGATGCTTTCGGAATCCGCATTGGGCAGGTGTTAAAAGACTGCGGGACTCCAGCCACCAAGCTAAACGGCAATTCACCATACGCTCCAAAACCTTACATACACTACTCGTGAGACAAATGGGGCGATAGCTAGAGGGGAGATGTTTGTCCTTTCCAGGTTTCGGAACAGGAACGACGAAAGCTTCCCGCCATCGTCTGGGAAAAGTACTGTCGGTCCAAATCCGATTATAAAGGCGAAGGAGGTAACGCAGTCTATGGGTTGATAAATGCAGCAACATTTGGACGTGGATACCATCCGGTCCTGGGGCGGAGGAGCGAGAAGAAGAGAGTTCATGTTGGAGTTCCCGCATGGAGAAAACAGAATTATAGCTTTCGCGATTTTGAGAGAATAAAGAAAGAGGTTGCACTTCCGCTGCACGTTTCTTCGGGAGAAACGTTGGCGGGTAATTTGAAGAGCTCGAAATCCCAGCAAAGTGTTGACCCAATGAGTTAGAAATTGCGACGGGGTCCACTAATGTATCATGCGCGACAGTGAGCCCAGAGACTGGGGAGAAACTAGGCGCGCCTGATAACCGTCTAATCTGACTCCAAACTTCCGAGGAGGGAGTGAAGGTGTTAAATGAGCTAATAAAGAAGTTCCAGCTTGCCTTCTTACTATCGCGGATGACGCGACGGCATCGCGCACGGAACTGCTTATAGCGGATGCAGTTGGCCAAAGTAGGATGGTAGCGGAAAACACGAAGAGCACGTCGCCGCTCACGTATTGCGTCACGGCATGCCTCGTTCCACCAAGGAACTGGGGGGGGGGGGGGGGGGCGCCGGGGCAATTCGGAGGTGCGTGGTATTGAACGTTCCGCAGCTGTAAGAATAACGTCTGTAATATGTGTGACCTCATCGTCGACGCTAGGAAAGTGACGGTCATCGAATGTCGCTAGAGACGAAAAAAGTGTCCAATCGGCTAGGGCAAACTTCCAGCGTCGCGGGCGCATACATGGCAGTTGAGGCTGCAGTCTAGGGACACATGGTAAGTGGTCACTCGAGTGTGTATCATCAAGGGCGAACCATTCGAAGCGCCGAGATAGCGGAACAGTACGACCGAAAGGTCCAAATGAGAGAAATTATTCGTGGAGGCAGACAAAAATGTAGGGACCCCAGTGTTGAGGCAAACTAGATCCGCTTGGTGGAAGACGTCTAGCAATAGTGAGCCACGTGGACAAGGATGTGGAGATCCCCAAAGCGGGCGGGGGTGGAAGCTGACCGAGAAGATGAAGGAGATCCGCTCGTGCCATTGGTGTGGACGATGGAATGTATACAGTACAAAGAGAAAAGGTACATCCAGAAAGGGAAAGACGGACAGCGACAGCTTGGAAGGAAGTGTTTAAGGGGATTGGGTGATAATGGAGAGTATCATTGAGAAGAATCATGAGTCCTCCATCGGCTGGAGTGCCTTCAACAGAGGGGAGATCAAATCGGACGAACTGAAAATGGGGGAGAACAAAGCGGTCATGGGGACGCAGCTTTGTTTCCTGAAGACAGAAGATGACTGGCGAGTAGGATCGTAAGAGGATCGACAATTCATCCCGATTGGCTCGAATGCCGCGGATATTCCAGTGAATAATGGACATAGGGTGAACAGAAAATGGAGGAATGTGACCACTGAGCACCCATGACCGTCCTACTTCAAACTGAGCAGCAATGACTAGCAACGACTTCTCTGGAGACAACCCGAACATCAGTGGGATGCAAACCTGATTGTCACCCACCATACGGGCTAACAACCTGGAGTGATGGCCTTGGGTACCATTTCTTTTAGACTACAGACATCTTGACGGTTAAACAGTTGTATGACAACAGGAAAAAGAAGAATGTTGAGTTATCTGCTGCTTATCGCTTGGAATAATTCTAAATCGGCAACCCTGAAGATGTGGCTCTAACACCGCGCAACTAATTCCATCAGGTTCTTTTCATAGCAGGACCTCTGTCGTCCTGGCACTCTCACAGCACAGATCTATGGAGCGATGGGAACAACCGAACAAAAACAACTGATTCATTCAGTTGTTGGAAAACAATTCGACTCATTCGGTCTAGTAACATGTATAACTTGAATTATTCATTCATTCTTTTGAGTGAAACTAGACTGTGGGAGCAACCGAATAAAAACAATCCTGTACGTCGGTTGTGGTATTACCTGTCGGTTAAATTATTATCCATTTACTTTTTTCGAGTTAAAGCAGTCAGTGGTAGCAACCGAATGAATGGATTCTACACCGCTGTAGCTTTCCATCTCTACATCTACATGATTTCTCTGCAATTCACACTTAAGTGCCTGGCAGAGGGTTCATCGAACCAATTTCGTATTACTTCTCTACCATTCCACTCTCTAATGGCGCGTGGGAAAAAGGTACACCTAAATCTTTCCGTTCGAGCTCTGATTTATTTTATTATGATGATCATTCTCCAGACGTAGGTGGGTGTCAAAAAAAAATTTTCGCATTCCGAAGAGAAAGTTGGTGACTGAAATTTAGTAAGTAGATCTCGCCGCAAAGAAAACCACCTTTGTTTCAGTGACTGCCACTCCAACTCGCGTATCGTATCAGTGACACACTCACCCCTATTGAGCGATAACACCAAACGAGCTACCCTTCTTTGCATTTTTTCGATGTCCTCCGTCAATCTCACACCGCGCAGTAATATTCCAGCAGAGGACGGACAAGTGTAATGTAGGCTACCTCTTTAGTGGGTTTGTCGCATCTTCTAAAGTGTTCTGCCAATAAAGCGCAGTCTTTGTTTCGCCTTCCCCACAATATTATCTATGTGGTCTTTCAAATGTAAGTTGCTCGTAATTGTAATTCCTAGGTATTTAGTCGAATTGACAGTCCTTAGATTTCTGCGATTTATCGTATACCCAAAATTTATCGGATTTCTTTTAGTACCCATGAGGATGATCTCGCACTTTCCTTTGTTTAGTGCCAATTGTCACTTTTCGCGCCATACAGAAATTCTCTCTAGATATGGACTGAACTCTTCATTCTTCCTTTTCAAACTATCGTGTAGTTTTTCCATCGGTTGAACCAAGTGTTCATGCTTTTAACTGAAACTACTCTTTAGTATTTTAGGTGACTGAACCATCCGTTCATTCTTCCGAGTCAAACCAGCCTGCAATAACTGAAGTAGTTGAACTATAGCAGTGCTACGGTGTATTGAGAGAGGGTGGCCCAAAGTGAAGACGTATCTCAGGGGTATGCCAGAGTAAAAATAAGCAGTATACATGTTCATTCAATTATATAGTGAATGGATTAATTATTCTTTTCATCATTTAAAACTGACTCATGTTCTGTTGTGGATTAAATGGTTCCAGGTGCCATTAAAGTGTAACTAATTAACCTGACGTATTGCTGGGTAGGCTTTCTATCACTTAAATTGCCGACCCCAGACAGAAACTTCGAAAACCCAGGACATTTGGTTCAAATCGGATTATTTTCCAGAACACAGACAGTATGTAGACGATAATTTTGTCAATGGCCACGATGTTGCGCTGGGAGCGAGAACATGAGAGGAGGGAATGTTTTCTCTCGCTTGCGTTTCAGTACCGACGTCAGCGGGCTCCCGCCTCCATTCGACCAGCAGATATTAGTTACACATGAGTGACAAGGATTTGTGAAAGCGCATTATAGAGACGTTCATGTTCAGACTTAGTGTTAATTTGCAGTAAGGAATATCAACGTAAATTAAGTCAGTCTTATGCAGCTCAGTGAGTAGAAGCCAGATGACAAGATACTCAGATGTCTGGCGGGCAGGGTGGCGTCGCGGTGTATGCGAACGCCCATTGTCGGCAACTTCTCATTGTCTCATTAAAGAAGTATGGAATATATAGGGTGTTCCGAAATCGTCAGGTAGGAAAGCGCGGTTTGCATCATAATGTTCATACATACACTACTGACCATTAAAAGTACTACACCCAGAAGAAATGCAGACGATAAACGGGTACTCACTGGACAAATATTTTATACTAGAAATGACATCTGATTACATTTTCACGCAGTTGGGTGCATAGATCCTGAGAAATCAGTACCCAGAACAACCACTTCTGGTCGTAATAACGGCCTTGATACCCCTGGGCATTGAGTCAAACAGAGCTTGGATGGCGTGTACAGGTACAGCTGCCCATGCAACTTCAACACGATACCACAGTTCATCAAGAGTAGTGACTGGCGCATTGTGACGAGCCAGTTGCTCGGCCACCATTGACCAGACGTTTTCAATTCGTGAGAGATCTGGAGAACGTGCTGGCCAGGGCAGCAGTCTAACATTTTCTGTATCCAGAAAGGCCCATACAGGACCTGCAACATACGGTCGTGCATTATCCTGCTGAAATGTAGGGTTTCGCAGGGATCGAATGAAGCGTAGAGTCACGGGTCATAACACATCTGAAATGTAACGTCCACTGTTCAAAGTGCCGTCAATGCGAACAAGAGGTGACCGAGACGTGTAACCAATGGCACCCCATACCATCACGCCGGGTGATACGCCAGTATGGCGATGACGAATACGCGCTTTCAATATGCGTTGAACGCGATGTCGACAAACACGGGTGCGACCATCATGATGCTGTAAACAGAACCGGGATTCGTCCGAAAAAATTACGTTTTGCCATTGTGCGCCCAGGTTCGTAGTTTAGTACACCATCGCAGGTGCTCCTGTCTGTGATGCAGCGTCAAGGGTAACCGCAGATATGGTCTCCGAGCTGATGGTTGCAGATGGTTGTTGTCTTGCAGACGTCCCCATCAGTTGACTCAGCGATCCACGATCCGTTACAGCCATGCGGATAAGATGCCTGTCATCTCGACTGCTAGTGATGCAAGGCCGTTGGGATCCAGAACGGCGTTCCATATAACCCTCCTGAACCCACCGATTCCATATTCTGCTAACAGTCGTATCTCTACCAAGGCTATCAGCAATGACGCGATACGATAAACCGCAATCGCGATAGGCTACAGTCCGACCTTTCTCAAAGTCGGAAAAGCGATGGTATACATTTCTACCCCTTACACGAGGCATCACAACAACGTTTCACCAGGCAACGGCGGTCAACTGCTGTTTGTGTATGAGAAATCGGTTGGAAACTTTCCTCATGTCAGCACGTTGTAGGTGTCGCCACCGGCGCCAACCTTGTGTGAATGCTCTAAAAAGCTAATCATTTGCATATCACAGCATCCTCTTCCTGTCGGTTAAATTTCGCGTCTGTAGCACGTCATCTTCGTGGTGTAGCAATTTTAATGGCCAGTAGTGTATCTACGGTTCTAGTAGCCTCTTAACAGAGTTAAGTGTTAAAGTGACCATATTTTCTAGAGCCAAATTCGAGAAGCATTAAGAATATTTGATATTATAAAAATGTCGCAACTGAATGTAATAACAGCAAACCACCACTTTAATTTGTTACAAAAATTACATTAATTTTTTGTTTTATTGGTTTTTATTTTATTAGTTTATTAGTTAGAATTAATAAAGCAAAAACAAAAGTAATGGCATGCGACAAAGAAGATCAAGAGAAAGTCCAAGTTCATGTAGGCAATGAACTGCTTGAACAAGTTGATAAATTTACTTATCTGGGCAGTAATATTACCAGGGATGGAAGGAGCAAGGCAGAAGTGAGAAGTAGACTAGCTCAAGCAAAGGCTGCTTTTAACAAGAAGAAAAACATTATCTAAGAGCATCAGCCTTGAAATCAGGAAAAGATTTTTGAAAACATGTGTGGAGTGTGGCATGCTATGGGTGTGAAACATGGACACTCGGGACAGAGGAAGACCAGAAGCTAAATTCTTTTGAAATGTGGTGCTATAGACGCATGCTCAAAATAAAATGGATCGACAAGGTCGCAAACGAAGTGGTTCTGGAAAGAGCAGGTGAGAAGCTTCTGGAGTTTCATTGTTAAAAGAAGAGTGCAATTTACAGGCCATCTATTAAGACAAAGGACTCCTGAACACAATCATAGAGGGATATGCCGAGGGAAAAAGACCAAGAGGAAGACCACGACTGAGGTACATGGATCAAATCGTGAAAGATGTGGGATGTAACACCTATAAAGAAATGAAGAGAAAAGCTGAAAGACGCACAGAATGGAGACAATCTGCCATTGTAGCTTTTGCAAACCAATCCTTGGATTGACCACTATAGAAGAAGTTTCTTCTAAGATGGAGTGCCAGCAGACATACAATATTTATCAGTGCTGCAAAGTTTCTTCAGCTTGTCTGTATTCTTCAACAGCATTATGAAAACATTCAAGTTTCATCACAATTCAGTCACTAACATTGCTTTCGTAGTTTCTACAACAAATTGCTCTTCCTCACTGTACCATACATTACTCATTCGAAAAAATTCCCCTTCAGCAACAGTATACCGATACAGGTTAAATGAAGTCATAATTCGGAATAAATCGTTTCATAATTGTTAAACCCAGGATAAATAGGTGTCCCGGAAAATTGTGACTATCACGGTAAAAGGGGGGGACGGATGGTCATCTCAAATGCGTGTGCCGTCTGTAGCGTACGGGTAATCTAAGCGATGTCCTCAAAGTGTACTACTGCTGCTCTGATGCGAGCTCAGAATTAGTTAAAGCCCTTCCCCGGAAGAAAAAAATGTAATGAGGTTCTACAAGACCTGGGTGTCAGTTCTCGTCTGTAACAACCATTCCACACATCGTGCCAACTGCAGGGTGGCCAGTCGATAACTCTCATGAAAAAAATAAGGAAAAAATCAGCTTGAAGTGTGTGTGAACTTTATACCGTAAACCGCACCTTTCTATCTATTCCCGTTTCTAAAATATACGTGATCAAAGTTGTAAAGATCATTACGGAACATACTTTATGCGTATAGGAGTGCATCTAACCCTGCTTACCGCTGCGTTCTTAATCGAATAAAACAAAGAAATTATCTGTGGTTCGGTCCTCCTTTAATGACTTTTAACTACGATTTATTAAATCTATTTCCTGTCAATTGAATTTCCGCAGTGGTCAAGTTGTATCTAATAGAGTTGTATAAAAAAGCCTCCAGCTCGCCTTTGGACGCCCTTAACTTAGGACAAATCCGTCGAAACCCGCTCGTATTGTAGCCCTGATTGGGGATGCAAAGACGAGAGCAATGGTTCCCTTCATGAAAACTGAAGAAAGAAATTTTGCCTGGTTTTACCTACAGTGTTAATTCCGTTTTATAAGTAACGTCTCAGGATTCCATAAATACAAAGTCATTTGAGTATTCAGCCACTTATTTCTGTGAAAGGTAAATATTTTCTACAAAAAATTACTTACCAGCTACATACGTGTCCCCGACATTTTCATTTTTACATACAGTGTCATAGCTAATGAAAATTCACAAGCACAAATTTTCAGGACTATCTGTATGAAGTTAGGAATCTGTAATGGGCTATCAGAATTTACCTAATATTTATTAGTCCATTTTAAAACCGTTTTTTATTAAAAAATTCTATATTTCTTCCTCATAGCCATATCTCGCGGAAAGAAAGCGGATGTAGAAATGAGAGAGAATCGAGCTCGCAGAGGCGCTTAGCAGCAAACTTTGATTTTATCCATAGTGGATCAGAGATCGTGGTTGTGAATGTCAATGTTAAAAAATATATCGGCTCAACCACTTGTTTATAGTGTAAAACACCAAGATTGAAGCGTTTCGGAAGTCAAGCTTCCACCAGAATAATAAAAAGTAAAAACCTGTTAAAACTCGCTGAAATGGAACATGCACCAGGCACAACAAAATCGATAATAAAATTAAAACATCGTGGCTACTTCCCTTGTTGCAGCCGTGTCTTCCAAGGTGCATCTCCACATAGTCGTCAAAATATAAAAAACTCTAAAATGGTGTCGCCTTTGGTGTTCAACATCTAACCACATGGCTATCTCCTCTATCGGGAAATACGGAAGCGTCCGATCCCGCCGGTCTGCTTTGACCCATGACGTCACAAATATGGTGGAAACAAAAACAAACACACACACTTTCCACAAGAAACCTATTGACACTAACGGGACAAGCGCGGGAAATGGGGTGTTTTGGGTGGGGGGGCAAACTAAATATAAACAAATTTAGACGCCTTGCTTAGCTAAAACGTGTAAGTGAAGACAGCCATGCATGAATACCCACCCACCTCCCCAGGGGTCGTAACCCTTGCAACCCATAGAAGATAAAGATGCTTCAGTAGCTGATTAGTGTTTATTGTCTTTAAAAAAAAAATCTCACGGGATAGAACGAACAGATCAGAAAGATAAATATAATAAACTAAAACAGAAATTGGAGGAAACAGATAATTAAAATAAGTAATAAGTGTTTTTAAATTAAAAACAAAATCTCACGAGATAGAACGAACAGATGAGAAAAGTAAATAAAATAAGATAAAACAGAACTGGAGACAGCCACACTCAAACCAAACTCCGCGCCGTCATGACGTCACACACAACACCCTTACATCACGGGTCAAAGCCGACGTGTGGGATCGGACGTTTCTGTCGACCCCTCTATCGTCGTAAACCGCCCTTGCGTCTTCGTTGATACCACACACCACGTAGCCAAACACGACACTGAAACGCGAGTGAGCTCATGCGCAAGTAAACAAGGAAGTTACAGAGATGTCCATACAAACAGATAACGTGTGCATGTTCCAAGGACCTCATGAAATGATGGTATCCGGCCAATTGCTAAAAATCTAGTTACTAAAAGAAACCAGTGAAATGTTTTAAAAAGTTATTTGTATCACCAGTTAGCTGTTCATTCAGTGTTCTGATTATCCACGCTATGTATCGTAATTTCCAGCTGTTCTAGTAGATCCAGCTTTTTTCCTTTGTCCTGTATACGTAAAATAACGAGATCCTGATCTATTCCCAACATGGGGTGTTCCGTTTCCCAAATATGCGTGGCTACAGCTGACTTTCCGAAATTATTAAGCCGGAAAGCATCGCTATGTTCTTTGTATTGTACTTTAAAGGACCTACCAGTTTGGCCTACATAGCTTGCCTTGCACATGTTACACTGAATTTTATAGACCCCAGCTCTCTCATATTTATCGCTTTCCTGCTGTAAATTATTTCTTATTTTAAATCGCAGCGTATTATTGGTCTGAAAAGCGGTATAAACTTTAAACAGCCCGCGAATGCTAGGAAGAATACCGCAAATAATATTACTAGAGTCACAATACCATAGTTCGGTGATATTTCGCAAAAAGTGGCTAACATCTGCTGAGCGGTTCTAGACGCTGCAATATGGAACCGCGAGACCGCTGCGGTCGCAGGTTCGAGTCCTGCCTCAGGCATGGATGTGTGTGATGTCCTTACGTTAGTTAGGTTTAAGTAGTTCTAAGTTATAGGGGATTGATGACCTCAGAAGTTAAGTCCCATAGTGCTCAGAGTCTTTTGAACCATAAACATATTTCAGGAATTCGTCCTTTACCTTAATTCTATAAATTCGTTAACACCGAATCCGACAAACATGACAAAGGCAGCTATTAACGTACGGCAGATTGACGGGGAGGGGGGGGGGTAGGCTTTACTAAACAACCCGAACCGCAGATTGCTCTAACCTCCCCAATTCCACAAGGGAAAAACAGACCACCCAATTCACAAATGACCACCTTCCCGCAGGTAGGCAAACGGAGAAGAATGGTGGGACGACCCCAAAACAAAGCGGCTGGTGATCTCACAAAGAAAACAAGTAGAATTTAACAAGTAAATGAAACAACATATCTCCAACCACTTAACTTCTAATAAAATGCGATTTCTGGCGAAGACCTGGTGCAGCGCCCCCAACGCTCTCCCGAACCGTCCGCTGCCAGCCGCTTCAACGGACGCAGGAAGGCGCGCCGATCTCCCGTCTCACGGCGTCGCAGATCGCCCCGGTCAGCCCCATGTTGTGGTTTCGCTCCTGTTGCTCTCGGGTGAACCGCAAAGCCACTACCCCTTTCCATACGACGCTGCCCACTAGACTCACGTGGGGGCCTCACATGCGCCGACGCTCAAGGCGGACACGTCATCTCGTGTCTCAGTGCGTGACCGACCGACCGATCCAACCGCGCCAGTGACCGTTGCCCGAGCAACTCGAGCAGACTGGCGGCCTAACGCGCAGACACCGTTACAGGTACTCAGCCCCGACCGGGCGACCACTAGCTGAGTTCTGTTACTGGCGGAGTGGTAAGACTATCATTTTCTGGCTTTAAAGTTGATCCAAAGGTCAGATATACTAGCACTCCGACGACAGACAGACACTAACTGTCCCACAAATGCAAACAAGAGACAGACCAGCAACTGGTGACGCGAGACCTAGCCTCACTCCGACTGACCAACTGCCTAGACTGACTGACTAACCGCCTCTGGCGAGGTTTTTTTTTTTCTTTATTGAGTTTTGATTCCCCCCGAAGGGGGCGGGCTGGCAGCAGCTTAGTATGCCGCTCTTCAGCCTACAGAATTTGTTTTAAATAGATGAAGATAATAATTAATAAAAACAGGAGATAAAATCGGAGACTTAAAGAGTAACATGGCGAAAAAAATTGTGGAACGTAAAACAAAGAACAGAGGGATGATGAATCAGACAGGTAAAACAACAGATAGACAATTAAAAACACGGCGACAGTCTGGTTTTTGCTCGCAAAAGATATAAAATTCAGACCTAGCGACAGCATGCTTTCTGTTTGCAACACGAGAAAGACGAACAACACTGAACAGTCACTGAAACACTGCACTAAAAAGTTGGCAAATGTGACATATCACAGCCGAGAGCAGGTGGGGCGACTCTGGACAGATGATGGAAAAATAAAAAAGGGGGGAAGGAGAGGAAAGCGAAGGGGGGGGGGAGGCGGGAAAGGAGCCGATGGAGGATGAGGACCCATAAGAGGGGTGGGGGATGCTGGGCAGACGCGACAGGGAGTGGGGAAGGCAGAGGAGGGGAATACAAAAGGACTCGGGGGGGGGTAGGTAGGGAGATGTGTGGTGGGGAGAAAACAGGATGGAAGGGGGGGAAGAGGGAGCCCAGGGAAAGGATGGAGGAGAGGAGGAGGGGGTGAGGATCAGAGTTGATAGGAGGGATAGATGGATGGAGAGAGGGCATCATCCAGGAGGGGGAGTTGATGGAAGCCACCTTGAGAAAGGAGATGGTGTGGAGATGGAGGGTAGGGGAACATAACAATGAAGGTGTGGCAGGGGGCAGGGATGTGAGAGGAGAGGAGCAACCAGGGGGTGAGGGGGATCAAGGTGGCGGGAGGTGTAGAGTATGCGGATATGTTTGAGGAACAGGAGCAGATGGGGGAAAGGAATGAGGTCATAGAGGATCCGCATGGGGGACGGGAGGCATATACGGAAGGCCAGGCAGAGTGCATGACGCTCAAGGATCTAGAAGGACTTATATAATTTGGGGGGTGGGCAGATATCCAGGTGGTACTCGCATAACAGAGGATGGGATGGATTAAGGATTTGTAGGTGTGGAGGATGGTAGAGGGGTGCAAACCCCATGTCCGGCTAGAGAGGAGTTTGAGGAGTTGGAGGCGGTTGTGGGCTTTGGATTGGATGGAGTGGAGATAAGGGATCCAGGTGAGGTGACGGTCAATGGTGAGGTCAAGGTAGGTGAGGGTGGGGGTGAGACAAACAGGACGGGCGCTGACAGTAAGGGAGAAATCCATGAGCTGGAAGGAGCGAGTGGTACGACCTATGATGATTGCCTGGGTCTTGGAAGGATTGATTTTCAGGAGCCACTGGTTACACCATGTGGCAAAAAGGTCAAGGTGATTCTGGAGAAGGTGTTGGGACCGTTGGAGGGTAGTAGCGAGGGCAAGGAATGCGGTGTCATTGGCATATTGCAAGAGATATACTGGAGGGGGGGTTGGGGCATATCTGGCGTGTACAGGAGGTAGAGGAGAGGGGAGAGGACAAAGCCCTGGGGCACACCTGCAGAGGGGTATGGATGGTAGCATAGGAGGGGCGGCGGGAGAGGAAGGAGGCCATCAGATGGATGTAGTTGACAGGAACGGCGTAGGTTTGGAGTTTAAACAGGAGACCGGGATGCCAGACATGGTTGTAGGCCATTCGGAGGTCGAAGGAGACAAAAATGGCGGAGTGACGGGAGTTAAGCTGGAGAGAGAGGACATGAGTGAGGCGGAGGAGTTGGTCATCGGCAGAGAAGGAAGGTCGAAAGCCACATTGGGTGTTGGGGAGGAGGTGGTTTTGGCGAAGGTGGTGATGGATGCGCTCGGAATGGATGGATTCCAAGAGCTTGCTGAACACTGATGTGAGACAGATAGGACGATAGGAAGAGGCATCAGATGGAGGTTTTTTGGGTTTGGAGAACATCAGGGTACGGGAGGTTTTCCACAGGTCACGATAGAAGCCAGTGGCAAGGATGACATAGTAGAGGGTGGCAAGGACTGAAAGGAAGGAGGGAGGGCAGTGTTTGAGGTAACGGTAGGTAACACAGTCACGGCCCGGAGCAGTGTTGCGTTTAGTGCGGAGTGTGAGGCTGATGTCCTGTGTAGTGATGGGAGTGTTGAGTGCAGATGGTGGTGTGTGGCCCAAGTACTGGAAGCTAGGAGCAAGGGGAGGAACAGAGGTATTTGTATGGTCCATGACGTCAGGGAAGAGGGTATAATCAAAGTTGGGATCATCTGGGTTGGAAAAAACATCTGAGAGTTGAGAGGCAAAGTGGTTGGCCTTACTGAGGTTGTCAGGAAAGGGACGGTCATCAAGGAGGAGAGGGTACTGGGGGGGTGGGGTGGTTCCCAGTAAGGCGGTGGAAAGCAGACCAATACTTGGAAGAGTTTATGGGGAGCGTCGTGTTGAGTTGTGTACATGTCTGGCGCCAGGCACGGCGTTTCTTCGCAGTAAGTGGGTTGCGGATGTGTCGCTGTAATTGCCGGTGGCCGGTAAGTGTATCCCGGTCATGAGTGCGGAGAAAAGAGCGGTAGAGGCGGCGGGACTCTCGAAGTAGAAGGACGGCCTGTGTAGGCAGGGTGGGGTGGTGAGGATGGATGGCTTTGGTGGGGATATGGGTGGCGACGGCGTCAGACAAGGTCTGGTGCAGGAAGGCAGCAGTGCGAGAGATGTCAACAGGAGATTGGAGGGTAAGGTTGTGGCTGTCAACCTGGGTGTGAATGGAGTCCTGGTAGGCATCCTAGTTGGCATGGGAGTAATCATGGACAAGTTTAGGAGGGATGTCGGGGTGAGGAGCATTGCGGGGATGGCGACCATTAGAGACAGTGAGGAGAACAGGAGCATGGTCACTGCCAATGAGGTCAAGGACATCTGGGTGATGTGCCCAAGGAGGTTGGGAGAGGCAAGGACCACATCAGGAGTGGTGTTGGATTCAGGTCGGGTGTGCTGAGGCAGGGGAACCAGGTCTCCTTGGAGGGTGGTGAGAAACTGATGCCACTGCTGGAGGTCGGCAGGATCACGGCTGTGGATATTGAGGTCGGCGGCAATCACGTAGGTGGAGAAGGTGCGGTCAATGTGGGCCAGGAAATCGTACGGGATGGGGGTGTGAGGGCGGACATAAATGGTGGCACAGGTGATGGTGGGGAAGAAGAGGCTGAGGGTGAGATTGTTAAGGAGAGGTTGGGGCAGGACAGAGAGGTGCTTGAGGTGGCCTATAGCAACTCCGCCACGCGCCAGAGGGTACGGGTTATCGGTGCGCTCTGGCGAGCTGCGAGCCCCCCTTAAATTCACGTTAACAGGCAACCTTTCCCCTTTCGCACCAGAATGAGACACCAAAGCCGCGATTGCCACAGCGGCGCCACCGCCAAAACGGAGGGCAACTGCTTTTACACTACGCGCTGCGGCGCGCTTTTCAAAACAGCAATTTTTACTACGGCTCACCGACGTACAAAATACGTGTTAAAAATGATTTTTCGTTTGTATATACACAAATCTATAGTACTGCGCCAGATATTTCACTTCTAAAACTAACAATAAACTGATAATTATTGCCACAAGTACGAAAATTTTTATTTCAGTAACTAAATACATACTTTTTTAGTAGACTTTATTTTTAGAAATATATTTTTCATTCACAACTCCTCAAATTAAGATTTTTTGTCTCTAGAAAAGTTTTCAACCCCAGACATAGTTCACGTGTACCCAAAAGTTCTGTAAAATATGTAAGTAAAATCACTCAAACACGGTGAGTGAGTGAAAACATGGCCGCAAGGATCAGTTCCATTCGACTGGAAAAACCAACTGAACGAAAATACAGTCGACTGACCAAACGATTATTAAAAACTGTCGATTATCCCGTCACTAGCTGTAAGTCGTCGATATTATATGCCGCGTTGTGTTGCTCTTCATGGCAAGCCATCCTAGGCTTCCATCTCAGCAAAATAATGGCTACCCGCACACGGTGAGAATTTCTACTGCTTGTCTTGGTGCTTGCCAAACCCTACCATGGCCAGCAAGGTCGCTACATCTCCCCCCAGTTGAGAACGTTTAGAGCATTTCGGGATTTTGACGATTTAACGCAGCAGTTGGACAGAATTTGGCACGATATCAATCAGAACGACATCCAGCAACTTGTCAATCTATGCCAAGTGGAATAACTGCTTGCATAAGGGCCACAGGTGAGCCAACGCACTATTGACCTGTTCGATCTGTGAAGCTCTTTCTTTTGAATTGTTCATCCGATTTCAAGGGAATTGTAATCATTTGTTTGTTTGCACACGCACATCACATCTACCTATTTCCGTCTGAATGAATGTGGCTGAAACATGCCATACTGCTAGCCACAAACGCCATGCGGGAGCATGTGTGCAGGGATGACAGACTATGCATTCTGAGGCACACGAACAGTGTGACTGCGCCGTATTCTGCCCATATGCGTAAGCGTGCCTATACCAGTTCCTTTGGCGCTTCGGCGTATATTGTGAATGCACAAAGTCTTCTGACATTATGATATTTTGGTGATGACATAAGATGTTATAAGGTGAAAGTGTGACAAATAATGTTTCACATTTCAGTTTCAGGATGGTAGAAAGCAAAGCTCCGTCTTTCTGGCCTCAGATGGGCCAATTGGAACTCACCGACCGCCGCGTCATCGTCAACCAATGGCGACATTTCAATGCAGTATCAACGGGTGTGGTATCAGCACCCCCCCCCCCCCTCTCCCGGCAGTCGTTGTCTTTGCTGACGTTGGATCTGCTACTCCTCGCTCAAGCAGCTCCTCAGTTGGCTTCACGAGGCTGAGTGCGGTCCGCTCCAGTCCTCCCAACAAGGCAAAAATCTCTGGCAGTACTAGCAACCGCACCTGGGTTCTCCGCATGCAAGTCATGCACGCTGATTCATAATGGTACAAGCATTTATTTCTACACAATTTCTTGGAAAATGTGCTTCAAAGACGGCTTTTCATTCACCTTCAATTCTAACAGCTTAAATGCTTGACTTCACTGATTGTTTGATCACCTTTCGGTGACAGAATTTCCCTTTTACTAGAGTTCTGGGTCAAAAAATGTATCGACTTCTGATCTGGTTAAGCGTCAACCCGTTTCCTTCAACACTCGAAATTACTTCTGCTTTCCATTGATCATATTCATGACAAACTTTGCGATTGTCATTAACTCATCTGAACAAACATACAGCATATTAAAAATGAATAAATATTTAATGACTACAAGGGGCGACAATAAAGTAATGAGACTGATTTTCTCTGCAAGATGTGGCAACCCTGCAGGCTTGCGTAGGCACAATATCTTTGACCTTGGTCTATAAGCTGCTTCTAGTCCAAGCAGCTCATCGAT
Source organism: Schistocerca nitens (assembly GCF_023898315.1). NCBI lineage: Eukaryota > Metazoa > Arthropoda > Insecta > Orthoptera > Acrididae > Schistocerca > Schistocerca nitens. The sequence goes on along the minus strand of NC_064621.1, from coordinate 473,342,809 downwards.
GCAACTGCTCAGTCGTGAGTTGTGCTGTAATAAGTTAATACGTGTTTCTGTCTCTCGTCACGGAAATGGAGCCGCATAATACTGCGCAACGGTATGCCAATTCTTTTTGTGTTAAATTGGGTGAAAACGCGACGACAACTTACGGTAAGCTTCAGAAGGCTTTTGGAGAGGAGGTTATGTCAAGAGCTCAGGTTTTTCGTTGGCATAAAATGTTTAGTGAACGCAGAACGAATGTTGAAGATGAAGACCGCAGTGGACGACCATCAACCTCACGGAAGGATGTCAACGTGGCCAGGGTGCGTGAACTCGTACAATCTGATCTAAAATTATCCGTGAAAATGACTGCAGAAGAGATGAACATCAATCGAGAAACGGTTCGTCTAATAATAACTAAAGATCTTGGTATGAGAAAGATTTGTACAAAAATGGTACCCAAAAATCTCACATCACAGCAGCGAGAAAGACGGAAAAATGTGGCAGCCGATCTGTTAGAGCAAACGGAAATCAATCCAGATTTGATGAGCCGTGTTATCACTGGTGATGAAAGTTCGTTTTTTCAGTACGATGCAGAGACAAAATGCCGAACTTCGCAATGGTGCTCAAAGGGATCACCCAGATCATAAAAAGCTCGCATGTCAAAGTCAAAAGTGAAATGCATGCTTGTGTGCTTCTTTGATTCCAAGGGAATTGTTCATAAACAGTGGGTGCCTCCTGGACAAACAGTTAACCAATATTACAACAAAGAAATTTTAGAAAGACTTCGTAAAAGAGTTCTTTGTGTCTGTGATAACATTGTTGATAATTGGGTTCTGCATCACGATAATGCGCCATCCCATACTGCTCTGTCAGTACAGAATTTTTTAACCTCAAAACAAATTTCCGTACTACCACAGCCAACTTATTCACTAGATATCGCTCCGTGTAACTTTTTTCTATTTCCAAGAGTCAAAACGGCGGTCAAGGGACACCATTAACAAACAACACAAGATGTCCAAGAAGCTGTGACAAGAGTCTTGGAGGGTATTACATAAGATGAGTTCCAGAAATGTTACCATCAATGACAGAAGCGCTAGAAAAAGTGTGTGCAAACAGAAGGGAACTACTTTGAAGGAGACAACACTAAACTTGACTAAATCGGAAAGCAACATATTTTTCCTTATCAGTCTCATTACTTTATTGTCGCACCTCGTATATCCAGGCCATTTACTGGTTGCTAATTATCACTGTTTTCTTTTAATTATTTCTTTCAGAATCCCTGTTTTCTTTTAATTATTTCTTTCAGAATCCCTCTGTGGTGTACAAAGATCTGTCAAGGAGAAACTACTTGAATCTATGTTTGGAAACACTTCTGCTGACTGACATTTAATTTCGGTGGGTAAACTGTTAAAGAGTTTTATAGCTGTATATCTCACGCTTTTCTGTGGTAAACTTACAGTCAGTAAAGGGTAAGGCAGAACATTTTTCCTTCTATCGTTGTGGATATCTCTGTTATTCTGAAACTCAGATGGATTGTTGATAGCAAATTCACGAGTAAATTCAGAAATTTCATGAGTGAATAAATGGATTTTGGGGATGTGGTTAATATTCGCAGTTGATTAAAGGGATTCCTGCAAGATTTATGTGAGGGACCCCACATGTAATTACAATTATTTTCTTCTGCGCAGTCAATCCTTTTTTCCTAAGTGAGGAGCTACAACAGAATATTATCCCGAAAGATGTCACTGAATTAAAATATATTAACTTAGCGATATCTGTATCCCCAAAGGTAGCAATTATTCTAATGGCAAAAGTAATTTAACCGAAAGGTTTTAGCAAGTCTACTTTTTGGTTTTTCATCATCTTCCACAACATACACTACTGGCCATTAAAATTGCTACACCACGAAGATGACGTGCTACAGACGCGAAATTTAACCGACAGAAAGAAGATGCTGTGATATGCAAATGATTAGCTTTTCAGAGGATTCACACAAGGTTGGCGTCGGTGGCGACACCTACAACGTGCTGACACGAGGAAAGTTTCCAACCGATTTCTCATACACAAACAGCAGTTGACCGGCGTTGCCTGGCGAAACGTTGTTGTGATGCCTCGTGTAAGGAGGAGAAATGCGTACCATCACGTTTCCGACTTTGATAAAGGTCGGATTGTAACCTTTTCCGATTGCGGTTTATCGTGTCGCGATATTGCTGCTCGCGTTGGTCGAGATCCAATGACTGTTAGCAGAATATGGAATCGGTGGGTTCAGGAGGGTAATACGGAACGCCGTGCTGGATCCCAACGGCCTCGTATCACTAGCAGTCGAGATGATAGGCATCTTATCTGCATGGCTGTAACGGATCGTGCAGCCACGTCTCGATTCCTGAGTTAACAGATGGGGACGTTTGCAAGACCACAACCATCTGCACGAACAGTTCGATGACGTTTTCAGCAGCATGAACTATCAGCTCGGAGACCATGACTGCGGTTACCCTTGACGCTGCATCACAGACAGGAGCACCGGCGATGGTGTACTCAACGACGAACCTGGATGCACCAATGGCAAAACGTGATTTTTTCGGATGAATCCAGGTTTTGTTTTTAGCATCATGATGGTCGCATCCGTGTTTGGGGACATCGCGGTGAACGCACATTGGAAGCGTGTATTCGTCATCGCAATACTGATGGTAAGGGTTGCCATTGGTTACACGTCTCGGTCACCTCTTGTTCGCATTGACGGCACTTTGAACAGTGGACGTTACATTTCAGATGTGTTACGACCCGCGTCTCTATCCTTCATTCGATCCCTGCGAAACCCTACATTTCAGCAGGATAATGCACGACCGCATGTTGCAGGTCCTGTATGGGCCTTTCTGGATACAGAAAATGTTCGTCTGCTGCCCTGGCCAGCACGTTCTCCAGATCTCTCACGACTTGAAAACGTCTGGTCAATGGTGGCCGAGCAACTGGCTCGTCACAATACGCCAGTCACTACTCTTGATGAACTGTGGTATCGTGATGAAGCTGCATGGGCAGCTATACCTGTACACGCCATCCAAGCTCTGTTTGACTCAATGCCCAGGGGTATCAAGGCCGTTATTACGGCCAGAGGTGGCTGTTCTGGGTACTGATTTCTCAGGATCTATGCACCCAAACTGCGTGAAAATGTAATCAGATGTCATTTCTAGTATAATATATTTGGCCAATGAGTTCCCGTTTATCACCTGCCTTTCTTCTGGGTGTAGCAATTTTAATGGCCAGTAGTGTAGAACTTAGAATTTTTTTACCAATTTTTTTTATTACTGGTTTGCATACTTACATTGCACTCTACTCCACTTGCTAAATGATAACAAGGTAAATAACTGTTAATTTCAATCCGACAGCCAGACAAAGAAAACATAAACTCCATTCGAATAGGCCTCGGAAGATCCAATGGTTCCGATCAACCGTTGTGTCATCTTCACCTGATAAGCGTCACTGGGTGTGGATACGGAGGGGCATATGGTCTCTCCCAGCCGTTGCCAGTTTTCGTGAGTGGAACAGTTACTCCTCTATCAAGTAGCCCATGTACTGACCTCACAAGGACGGAGTGCACCAGTAAGATACGTACACTGAAATTAGTTGCTACTCTGATATTTTCTCCGAATCACCTGCTATGGTAAGATTCTCTACATGTTGCGCCATGCAATTATACATCATTCGAATGCTTGCCTTCAGTCAAGATTTATGTTATATGATGTCGGAATAAGCCTTTTTGGCTGCGATAAATAGCAGTATGTTGAGAGCTCCAGAGAATTTTCAGTGTCTGGAATAGGACGGCTATGTTGATTACGATAACAATTACAAAAGATGTGGGACACCCAGTGAATCTAAAAGGTTTCAGAGAGGAAGGTTAACGTTGTGGTTTTAATGGTTCAGGTATCCGTGTACTGCGCCGGCCTCCGCGTACCTCATCGGCCTCCGTGTACCACAGTCTTCCTGCTGATATCACAAAGTCTCTTCGCCCATAATGGTTATTTACAGAAAAGAATTGTTCACGCTTTTTATTTCTGTCATGTCGCCGCAGGCTCCTACGCGTCGTTGCTTTTCTTGAGTAGTCGAGATGTGCGGGACACACTTTACACACACTTTCCTTCTTAAATTCATTCTGGAAGAGTGGTTCAAATGGCTCTGAGCACTATGGGACTCAACTGCTGAGGTCATTAGTCCCCTAGAACTTAGAACTAGTTAAACCTAACTAACCTAAGGACATCACACACATCCATGCCCGAGGCAGGATTCGAACCTGCGACCGTAGCGGTCTCGCGGTTCCAGACTGCAGCGCCAGAACCACGCGGCCACTTCGGCCGGCTCTGGAAGAGTGCCTTGAGCACTTGTTTTACAGGTGTTGCCCCAATGCGATTTGTGACACAACATCGTTGACACACTACTGCCACACATCCACTACTTCGCACTGTCTGCTCACAACTGATTGGCGAAATGGACATCTCTTGTCTAGAGTTATTTCTCAAGTTGCCACCGTAGTTATTGCGCTGACATCGTTTATACGCCAGGAGTAAAGACAGTCTCAGACCTTCTTAGACGGGCAGTGTACGTGAGCCTGAGTTGCAGACATGAGCTGAAGAAGTACTTCATATGAGGACTCAAACGCCGGCCGCGGTGGCCGAATGGTTCTAGGTGCTTCAGTCAGGAATCGCGCGACTGCTACGGTCACAGGTTCGAATCCTGCCTCGGGCATGGATGTGTGTGATGTTCTTAGGTTTAAGTAGTTCTAAGTTCTAGGGGACTGATGACCACAGATGTTAAGTCCCATAGTGCTCAGAGCCATTTGAACCCATAGTGCTCAGAGCCATCTGCACCATTTGAATCAAATCCATAGGAAGCAATGGACTATTACAAACATTTAAAGAAAGGCATTAGAATGGAGAAGATTATAACATCTGCGGAGAACCAAAGGACAGCTTGTATACAGAGCTCTTGCAAATGAAAAGCACGTAGAAACTTTAAAACTTAGGGCAGGGTATTTGAACAATTCTTGACACAAAATTAACAAGAGTCCGGTTATGAAACAGTGCATAAATTCTTCGGGAAAACGTAGAATCGGATATAATGGCGTAGAAGATGAAAATTAAACGATAATATAAGATCAAGAGGCACTGGTAGAAGTGTGGAAACTATCTACAGATTATGTTTTGTTTGATGCACAAAAGGCTGTGAAAGAAATCTCTAGAAATTGAGAGAGAAATCGAAACAGTGGACTAGAGAGACAACGTAATGAAGGAAGATTTGATACAACACAATGAAGTCTTCAAAACAAAAAAAAAAACATCAGGAGAGCTCCTGACGACGGCTGGAGAAACAATACACTGTCAAACTAGTGAATGGCGTATATTAAATAGGATTAATAGAAAATGTTATCCCCACTGTCAAAGAAATCATCTAAACCGAGAGATGTGGTGCAGTGGTTAGCACACTAGACTCGGATTGGGGAGGACGACGGTTCAAAACCGAGTCCGGTCATCCTGATTTAGGTTTTCCGTGATTTCGCTACATCGCTCCAGGCAAATGCCGGAATGGTTTATTTGAAAGGGCACGGCCAACTTCCTTCCCTATCCTTCCCTAATCCGATGGGACCGATGACCTCGATGTTCGGAAGCGGCGGAAGCAAAGTTGTACACCTTGTAACACCCAAACCGAAGGCAGCAGATGCTGATGGGTGTGACTATTATCCAATTATCAATTTAAAAGTCATGGTTGCAAAATACTAACACGAATTAGTTACAGAAGAATGGAAAAACTGATAGAAGCCAACCCTGAGGGAGATGAGTTAGGGTTCTAGAGAAATGTAGAGCGCGTGAGACAGTACTGAGTCCACGACCTGTCTTCGAAGATAACGCGAGGAAGGGCAAACTTACATTTGTAGCAGTTGTAAATTTAGAGAAAGCATTGGAAAATGTTGCTCTGTCTCTGTAGCTTAGGGGTGTGCGTTGCAGACTGGGATGCAGAGCATCCGAGTTCGATTGCCAGTGCTGCTAGGTATTTTTCCTCGGTGGGAAGTCTGGCCCTAGGTGCACTCAGCCTCACGAGGGGAGCTACTCCTCCGCTTAGTAGCGATCCCTAGGTCAAGATACCTGGCAACTACCGGTCGCGGTGGTCTAGCGGTTCTAGGCGCTCAATCCGGAACCGCGCGACTGCTACGGTCGCAGCTTCGAATCCTGCCTCGGGCATGGATGTGTGTGATGTCCTTAGGTTAGTTAGGTTTAAGTAGTTCTAAGTTCTAGGGGACTGATGACCACAGATGTTAAGTCCCATAGTGCTCAGAGCCATTTGAACCTGGCAACTACCGGAAGAGTGGAGTGGTGACCACTTGCCCCTCCATAAAGCCGATGACGCCATTGGCAGAGGATGACCACGGCAGTCGCTCGGGCACAATTGGCCCGTCTAGATTGCAGGGCCAGAACACAGAACTCTGCCTTTCCCTTTTTGAGAACGTAGACTGGACTACACACTTTCAGATTTTGAAGGTAACCGTGATAAAACAACCGGGAGCGAAAATTTATTTACAACTTTTGTAGGAACCAGACTGTAGTTGTAATAGATGAAGGGCATGAAAGAGAATCAGTGATTGAGAAGGGAGTGAGATAGTTTCAGCCAATTCTCGTTGTTATTCGGTCTGTGCGTTGAGCAAACACTATAAGAAACCAAGGGAAAATTTGGGAAGGGAATTTAAGTTAAAGCAAGTGTGGGAGGCCAAGGCTTGAACACAGAAGTCAGGTTAAAATCGGTGTAAGTTGTAATAGTTCTTCACAGATAAAGATGACAGACTAGCGAGGAGAGCTGCGTCAAAGAGGTGTTCAAACTGATGACCACAACAAGAGCATACCTCATGAATTCAAATACTGATGCATGAATTTGGTAGCGTTCGGTCAAGGCGTTCACATCCACATCTATACCTACGTGATTATTCTGAAATTCACAGTTATGTGCCCAGAAGAGGGTTTATTGAACCACCTTTAAGCTACTTCTCTACCGTTCCTCTATCGAACACTTACAGCTTTCCGTGCGAGCTCTGATTTCTGTTTAACTATGATGATTATTTCTCCCTGTGTAGGTGGGCGCCAACAAAATATTTTCACACTCTGGAGAGAAAGTTGGTGATTGAAATTTCATGATAATGACTGCCCCTATTCGTGTATCGTACCCGTGACGCACTCTACCCTATTGCGCGATAATACAAAACGCGATACCCTTTTTTGAACTTTTCCGACATCCTCCCTCAACCCTATCCGATAGGAATTCTATACCACAGACCATTACTCTAGAAGATGGAAGATAAGCATAGTGTAAGCAGTTTTTTACTGAACCTGTTATATTTTCTAAGTGTTCTGACAATAAATCGCACTCTTTGGTTTGCTTTCCCCACAATATTATCTATATGATCGTTCAGTTTTAAGTTAATCGCAATTGTGATCCCTAAGTGTTTAGTTGAGTTTACAGCCTTCAGATTTGTGTAATTTAATACGTAACTTAAATTTAAGGGATTCTTTTCAGTTCTGATACGAATGGCATCACATTTTCGTGATTTACTGACAACTGCCACTTTTTTGCACTATTGTATTGTATGTTAACCGGGAACCTAGAAACGACGGAGAGGCTCCGTCCCCGCCGCAGCCGCATTGGTCCACAACCCCACGACGACTACCGCAGTCCACCCCTCCGCCGCCCCGCACCGAACCCAGGGTTATTGTGCGGTTCGGCCCCCGGTGGACCCCCCAAGAAACGTCTCACACCAGACGAGTGTAACCCCTATGTTTGCGTGGTAGAGTAATGGTGGTGTAGGCGTACATGGAGAACTTGTTTGCGCAGCAATCGCCGACATAGTGTAACTAAGGCGGAATAAGGGGAACCATCCCGCATTCGCCGAGGCAGATGGAAAACCACCTAAAAACCATCCACAGACTGACCAGTTCACCGGACATCGACACAAATCCGCCGGGCGGATTCGTGCCGGGGACCAGGCGCTCCTTCCCGACCGGAATTTGTGCACCATACAAATATATTGTCTAAATCATTTTTCAGTTCGTTTTGATCATCTGGTGATAAATAAAAGCATCATCTATAAGAGTCCGCAGCTCGTGGTCTCGCGGTAGCGTTCTCGCTTCCCGAGCACGGGGTCCCGGGTTCGATTCCCGGCGGGGTCAGGGATTTTTCCTGCCTCGAGATGACTGGGTGTTGTTGTGTTGTCTTCTTCATCATCATTCATCCTCATTACGGTTGGAGGAAGGCGATGGCAAACCACCTACACTAGAACCTTGCCTAGTAAGGCGGCGCGGGTCTCCCGCGTCACTCCCCTACGCTCTGTAAAGGAGTATGGGACTCATCATCATCATCATCATCATCATCATCTATAAAGAGTCTAGGAGGGCTGCTCACATGTTTATGTAGATTAGGAAAAACTGGGGGACTATAACACTAACTTGGGGAACGCCAGATATTACTTCTGTGTTACTCTGTGCACATTCCATATCCGTCACTGTAAGCGCAGATTTTATGGGTAATAAAGAAAAAGAAAAGAATTTCGTGCTTTTCATTCTCCCTGTTATCTCAGTACTGAGACGTAGAGCTTCCTGGGAAACATTCTAGATTATACATCACACTATATTCCATCCGTAAACTCTGAGAACGTCCGCGAAAACGTTCCCAGCATTAAAACCGGAAGGATAAGGAGTGCGCTGCAGTTCCGTCGTAAGGAAGTAGCGATGGCCCCAGGGGTGGGCGGCGGGGCCCGCGGCGTCAGACAAGACGCCCAGGCAAGCCCCAGCCCTGCAAAGCGCGGCGTACCACGGTAGGCAACTGCCACTGGCGCGGTCTCATCTGCGCGTGATTACAGCGCCCCTGGTGGTCATTACTGCAGCCGCCGCTGCTCAATTATTCCGGCATCCGCCGCCCGCCCCCAGCACCGCGCTGCGCCGCGCCGGGCTGCTCACCTGCAACTTCCCACCTGTCGCGCTCTCCCCCCATTGTGGCCGCCTGCTTCTCATTCCGCGGGTCTCGCCAGCAACCAGCGCTGCCGCAAACCCCCAGCACCTCGGCCTGCATTCGTTTTACTCGGCATTCCCCGGCAGGTTACCAGACACTGTCCTCATTTACATTTTTCTTCAACTCTCATCAAACTATTGCGAATTACATGGCAGAGAGTACTTACCTTCTACTACTTACTACATTATGTGTATTATATAATCACACTTAACAAACAGAACGCAGAAGATTGCGCTGAATAATTCAGACAATGTCAAAAAGGTAGTAAATTTAAGTAGCTGGTGAAAAATCTCAAAGTTGGACCCACAGGGCTCCATTCTGAGTCCACTTCTGTTCTATATGCACGGTGAACATTAATAAAACCGACAACCTGCAGGGACGAATTACTGACTGGATGTTGTTGTTGTGGTCATCAGTCCTGAGACTGGTTTGATGCAGCTCTCCGTGCTACTCTATCCTGTGCAAGCTTCTTCATCTCCCAGTACCTACTGCAACCAACATCCTTTTGAATCTGCTTAGTGTACTCATCTCTTGGTCTCCCTCTACGACTTTTACACTCCACGCCACCCTCCAGTACTAAACTGGTGATCCCTTGATGTCTCCGAACATGTCCTACCAACCGATCCCTTCTTCTAGTCAAGTTGTGCCACAAACTTCTCTTCACCCCAATCCTATTCAAGACCTCCTCATTAGTTACGTGATTTACTATTTATCGTCCACGTTTCACTTCCATACATGGCTACACTCCATACAAATACTTTCAGAAATGAGTTCCTGACACTTAAATCTATACTCGATGTTAACAAATTTCTCTTCTTCAGAAATGCTTTCGTTGCAATTGCCAGTCTACATTTTATATCTTCTCTACTTCGACCATCATCAGTTTTATTTTGCTCCCCAAATAGCAAAACTCCTTTACTACTTTAAGTGTCTCATTCCCTAATATAATTCCCTCAGCATCACCCGACTTAATTCGACTACATTCCATTACCCTCGTTTTGCTTTTGTTGAAGTTCATCTTATATCCTCTTTTCAAGACACTATCCATTCCGTTCAACTGCTCTTCCAAGTCCTTTGCTGTCTCTGACAGAATTACAATGTCATCGGCAAACCTCAAAGTTTTTATTTCTTCCCCGTGGATTTTAATACCTACTCCGAATGTTTCTTTTGTTTCCTTCACTGCTTGCTCAATATACAGAGTAAATAACATCGGGGAAAGGCTACAACCCTGTCTCACTCCTTTCCCAACCACTGCTTCCCTTTCATGTCCCTCGACTCTTATAACTGCCATTTGGTTTCTGTACAAGTTGTAAATAGCCTTTCGCTCCCTGTATTTTACCCCTGCCACTTTCAGAATTTGAAAGAGAGTATCTGAAAGAGAGTTTGAAAGAGAGTATATGGAGGAAAAAAGGTCCTACGAAAATGTGTCTGGAAACGGGTAGCATGCAAGCAATAATAAAAACTCGTTCCGGAACACAATACAGAGCTGAATCACATCCAAATCTCGTTTTTGCACAGCCCACTATCTCCGCGCATGTTGGTCTGTCAGAGGAACCATGATCACAAAAACGCCCAAAAAGGGCTTGAAATGTTGTGTGATGTGGTTGGCGTCTGTGAGGGTTCTTGTTTTGGTGTTGGCTCTCGCCGAATAGCATCACAGTCGTCTTGAACACACTGTTGAAGGGACCTGGTTAAGCATACACAAAGCATTTAAGATGCCCCCAGACGTAAACGTCCAGGGGGTTTAAGTCTGGTGACCATCAGGCCATGCCAAAGGGCGTCCGCGTCCTATCGAACTTCTAGGGAAGATGATGATGTGTCAGCGAGCTGTAATGACGAAGTGGGGTGGAGCTCTATCATGCAGAAACTACATAACCTGTCGTATTACCAAAAGCACTTTATCAAGCAGCAAAGTCAGAGAATTCCACAGGAAGTCCAGGTACGTTTCTCCGTCGAAGCATTGTGGAATAATAATAACTGGTCCAAATATGTGGCTGCAAAGAATCCCTGTCCATGCTTTGATGCTGATGAGCCGCCTCAACCGTTCCCCGACAATTGTCCATAGCCCGCAGATGACGACTATGCAGACTGATGATACCAGTTCTGGTAAAGACAACTGATGGCAAATCCCATAATTGTGATGTTATACGGTTCTAGGCTCTTCAGTCTGGAACCGCGCGACCGCTACGGTCACAGGTTCGAATCCTGCCTCGGGCATGGCTGTGTGTGATGTCCTTAGGTTAGTTAGGTTTAAGTAGTTCTAAGTTCTAGTGTACTGATGATCTTAGATGTTAAGTCCCATAGTGCTCAGAGCCATTTGAACCATTTTTTGTGATGTTATAGGGCAAAAACAGTCGAGAAAATCCTTCCCATAGAGGGAAATCCGTTGTTAATAGCCCTTGCACTCGCAGTATGTGATACGGATAGTAGTGGTTGTCAACTAGTATTCACACAATCGTACTTTGGCTGGCACAATGTTGGCGGGCCGCTTGCCTGGAGCGTGTACTAGGGTTTGTCTCAGTATGCTACAGAACCTCGTCCTCCAAACCTGGTGTATGTACAGCCCGCTACCTCCCCCGCAAGTCGGTCTGCCTGAGGGGACCCATGATCACGTAAACGCCCAAAAAGGTCTTGGAATGTTGTGTGATGTGGTTCTTGTTTCGGTATAGCCGCGCTGCCTCTCGACCGCTCTGCTTGGCCGTACACAAACATCATCTCGGCTTGGTCCCGGTATGAATACTGGACCATTCTGCTGCTTCAGTACGCTAATTCAATCACAAAGCGTGCAAGAAACAAGGAACACATGCCACATGGTTAGAGGAACTGTCATTCGTCAGCGCCATCTACCATGCAACGATGCATCTCCAAACACATGGCCATAGGACCTCTTTTCCTCCATTTACCATCAGACATCCGTCCTTGCAGTTTGTCTGTTTTATTATTACTCACCCCGTGTATATGCGTAACCTTCAACTTAACATTCAACAAGCAAAATTGGTACTTTTTGCAGACAATACTAGTCTTATAATAAATTCAACTGAAGGGAGAGGAACGAGAGAATTGGCAAATGATATTTTCTCTCAAAGTGGACTTTTCCTAAATTTTGGAAAAATACCCTATATCAACTTCTGTACAACAAATAGTCATACAAACAACTCATGTAACACGTGAGTAGGCTCAGTAAAGACCTTAGAAAGCTCCAAATTTTTGAGAGTATATATTGATGAAAACTTCAACTGGAACAAGAATATTATTGAGCTTCTCAGACAATTAGTTCAGCTACTTTTGCTCTTCCTATAATTGCTAGTCTCGGATACAAATGCATCAATCTACTGACATATTTTGGACGTTTCCACTCAATAATGCCTTATGGAATCATTTTCTTAGGTTACTCATCACTGAAAATGGAAGTATTGATTGTGAAAAAGATAGCAGTAAGAATAATGTGTGATGTTCACCCACGAACGACATGTAGGTAACTCATCAAGGAGCTAGGCATTTAATATGCGCCGTCATAATGCGTATATTCGCTGATGAAATTCGTCATAAATAATCCATCACAATTTGAGAAGATTTGTGATGTTCATACCTACAATATTAAAGGGTAAAAATGACCTTTATTTCCTCTTGTTAAAGCTTTCAGATGCTCAGAAAGGAGTTCAGTATGTAGCAATAAATTTTTTTATTATTTTCTCAGTTACAAAAGCTTTCTGATAGGTAGCAAAGCAAGTTTTAAATCTAATTTAAAACAATTTCTCCTGAACAACTCCTACTCCACTGTCGAATTTCTACTAAAAATTGGTAGCCAATTTAAAAAATTAATAAATAAAAGTATAGTTGCATAAGCACGACTAAAAATAATGTGTTCATTTATGTTGACACTAATCATGTAAACATCTAAGCCTGCTCAGGTAGCCACGCGGTCTAACACGCTGCTTCCCGAGCGGGAAGGAGCGCCTGGTCCCCAGCACGAATCCACCCGGCGGCTTAGTGTCGAGGTCCGATGTGCTGGCCAGCCTGTGGATGGTTTTTAAGGCGGTTTTCCATCTATCTCAGCAAATGTGGGCTGGTTCCCCTTATTCCGCCTCAGTTACACTGTGCCGGCGATTGCTGCGCAAACAACGTTTCCATGTACACAAAAAGACACGCACACCACCATTACTTACCATGCAAACATTTGGGGTTACACTCATCTGGTATGAGACGCTCCCGGAGGGGCCCACTGGGGGGCGAACCGCACAATAACCATAGGATCGGTGTGGGACGGCGGTGGGGTGTGTTTACTGTTGAGGCCTGTTGTGGGGCTGTGAACCACTGAGGGCTACGGAGGGACGAAGCCTCTCTGTCGCTTGTAGGTCACCAGTTTCATACAATACAATGTATGCATCTCCTGTAAACTGGTTCGTTCTAAAAAAATGTGTGTGAAATCTTATGGTACTTAACTACTAAGGTCATCAGCCCTTAAGCTTACACACGACTTAACCTAAATTATTCTAAGGACAAACACACACACCCATGCCCGAGGGAGGACTCTTGAACCTCCGCCGGGACCAGCCGCACAGGGTTCGTTCCACATCATTCCCATAAAAGAATCATTGCAATGATCTATGGAACTTGTAACCAACTAACTATTAGGCCAGGGCTTAACAACTGGCCGGTTTTGAGCGCGAGTACTCGCGTCTGCTCAGGCACGTGCTCGCGAGCAGGTGCAAGGTCGCGGAGTAATGAGGGAGGGGAGGGAGGGGAAATGCGTGTGCACGTTTGAATGTGATCTCACGTTCTTAGCAGATTTAACTAGCCATCTGAATGCTTTGAACATTTTACTACAAGGTAAAGATCTGCTAATTACTCATTTCATAGATCGACTACGAGCTTTTAAAATGAAATTGACACTTTGGGTGAGTCAGCTGGAAACAGGAAACCTAGCTCATTTTCCTAAATTATCATCCATGCAAGATGTTCACAAAAACTGTGAACGTTATTCACATAGTTTAGTTGATCAGCGCTTTCAAGATCTGACAGCACTAGACAGTGATTTTGATCTGTTCTCTCCATATTCAGCGAATATTTAAGAGATTCGTCCTGAGCTGCAGCAAGAAATTATTGACCTGCAGTGTGACAGAGAATACAGAGACAAATTTCAGAACAAGAAAAACATTTTGGAATTCTACAGACACTTCCCTCACGATAGATTTCCCCGTTTGCACAAACTGGCGGCTACAATAATATCAATGTTCGGTTCCACGTATGTTTGTGAACAACTGTTCTCTGTAATGAAATGTAACAAGACGCGCCTGAGAAACGCATTGTCTCATCGAAATTTAAACTGCATGCTGCGCCTAAAATGCACAAGAACAATTACTCCGAACATAGACGCAATTGTAAAGGGCAAAAAGTACAAGATAACCGAGAATCCCACACTTCAGTGACACCTTTTATTGTGTAACAGTTCACAAATTAATGCGAATGTAGAGGCATACACTAAGCTAGTAAAATTATGTGGCATGTGTACATTCTCCTTTATTTGTTTCATTTGTCGCAGTAATAATTCGTGAGTGATATCCCTGCAGGTGGCCGCGGATTTACATCGACTGGAGGCAGCTGTTGTGTGCCCCATGTGACTTTCCCCACTCTCCGCTCTGGTCCGGTAGTGGGGGTAGCGTGCTCGCGCTGCTCCTGTTCTTCCTCTTTCATTTTCGCACGGAACGCGGGATTAACAACCACTTAAATGCCTCTGTATGCACTGTAAAAGTTTTAATCTTGTTTTCTGACTCCACAACCTTTTTTGGGGTCATCAGTTTTCTGAATGGTTTGATGCGGTCCGCCACGAATTACTCTCCTGTGCCAACCTCTTTATCTCCGAATAGCACTTACACCATACGTCCCAAATTATTTGTAGGATTTTTCCCAGTCTCTGTCTTCTCCTGCAGGTTTAATATTTACATCTCCCTCAAGTACCACGGAGGTTATTCCTTTATGTTGAACACCTGTCCGTCCATACTGTCTCTTATGGTTCTCAATATTCTCCACACGTCTCTCTCCTCATATCTTATCAGTCCACGTAATTTTCAACAACCTTCTATAGCCACCACATCTCAAACGCTTCGATTCCCTTCTTTTCACAGCCCACGATTCACATCCATCAGTGCTGTGCTCCAAACGTACATTCTCAAGGTCTCAATGTCTCAACACCAGTAGACTACTATCCTCTCTTTGTCTGTGCTAGTCTGATTTATTTGTCCTTCTTGCTTCGTCCGCCATGTGTTATTTTGCTTCCTAGACCACAGATTTCATTCACTTCGCTATTCCGTGGTCCTGAGTTGTTCGAGTTTATCGCTAAACTCATTTCTGATGCTCTTCATTACTTTCGTCCTTCTGTTTACTCTCACTCCAGAGCAGGAGCTCAACAGAGTATTCATTCCAGTGGTCGTCAAATTGCAGCACAGGAGTTGCATACGGCCCCAATCAAGTATTTGTGCGGCTCGCTGTTCTCAGAAGAATTTTGTAATAAAGGGTGGTTATAATTAAATTTCTGTTTGAGAGGGCCTCCATGAAAAATCCATGATATTTGTGGAAACATCTGTAAAATATGCGGAAGAAAAATAATGAATAAACTGTTAAAAACACATACTTTATTTTCCATATGGCGGGGTAAAATCTGTTACTTGTGTAACATGTTTACGTTCCAGGTTACAAACGTTGCTAGGTGTGTGTTCATGAGAGCCTGAAACCGCATTATCGCTTGTTCTACTGCTGCCTGAAAAATCTAGGGTGGGTGGGATGTTGGCTACCTCCCTCGCTCTGCTCATCTTCAACTTCCAACGTGTGTTGGTGTCTTGTTGATGAAAGCTCTCCTTCGGGTAACCCAAAAACCAGAAATCACACAGGTACAAATCTCGTGATCTCGGAGGCCAGCAAGGTTGGAACGATCGACCAATGTTTCAGTTTTCTGTAAGTCTGATACGGAGTAATCGAGTGACATCACAACAGTGTGAGTTGAAACTCCACTGTGGATCGAAACAGTTGAATTCAAAGGTCATTTCTCCCGAAGAGGAGGGATCACGTGTTGGCGAAGCAGATGATGGTTACGTGTGCCGTTCACGTTGCAAGTCCTTGGTCCTTGGCGGCCGAGTATCTCCTTCATTCCCGAACCAGCACCGGCGCCTAACAGCAAGTCATGACACTAACACGGCTAACAATGCAAATCCTGCAGCGCACAGTCTGAACATCATTCCTCAAAAGTTGGGCAAATAGTTTTCCGTTCACGCTAGCTCAAGTAGCGGAATTTTAATTACAACTACGCTGTAATACAATGAAAAGTCAAAGAAACTGGTACACCTGCCTAATATCGTGCAGATCCCCGGCGAGCACGCAGAAGTGCCGCAACACGACGTGGCGTGGAACTTGACTAATGTCTGAAGTAGTGCTCAAGGGAATTGACACCATGAATCCTGAACGGTTGTCCATAAATCCGTAAGAGTACGAAGGGATGGAGATCTCTTCTGAACTGCACGTTGCAAGGCATCCCCGGCGTGATCAATAATGTTCATGTCTGCGGAGTTTGGTGGTCAGCGGAAGTGTTCAAACTCAGAAGAGTGTTCCTGGAGCCATTCTTTAACAATTCGGGTGTCGCATGGTCCTGCTGGAATTGCCCAAATTGCCGGAAAGCGTAATGGACATGAATGGATACAGGTGATCAGACAAGATTCTTATGTACGTATCACGTGTCAGAGTCGTATCTAGTCGTATCAGGGGTTCCATATCACTCCAACTGCATACGCATCACATCATTACAGAGCCTCCACCAGCTTGAACACTCCCCTGATGACATGCGGTGTCCAAGGATTCATGCAGTTGTCTCCATACCGGTACACGTCCATCCGCTCTATACAATTTGAAACGAGACTAGTCTGACGAGGTAACATGTTTCGAGTCATCAACAGCCCAATGTCCGTATTCACGGGCCAAGGCGAAGCGTAATACTTTGTGTCGCGCAATCATCAAGGGTACACGAGTGGGTCTTTGGCTTCGAAACCCCTTATCGATGATGTTTCGTCGAACTGTTCGCTAACTGATGCTTGTTGATAGCCCATCATTGAAATTTGCAGCAATTTGCGGAAGGGTTGCACTTCTGTCACGCTGAACGATTCTCTTCAGTCGTCGTTGATCCCGTTCTTGCAGGATATTCTTTTGGCCGCAGAGACGTCGGAGATTTGATGTTTTACCAAATTCCTGATATTCACAGTACACTCGTGAAATGATCGTGCGGGAAAATTCCCACTTCATCGCTACCTCGAAGATGCTGGGTCCCATCACTCGTGCTCCGACTATAACACCACGTTCAAACTCTCTTAAATCTTGATAACCTGCCGTTGTAGCAGCAGTAACCGACCTAAGAACTTGTCGTCTTACATAGGCTTTGCCGACCGCAGTGCCGTATTCTGCCTGTTTACATAAATCTGTATTTGAATAAATATGCCCATGCCAGTGTCTTTCGCGATTCAGTATGTGTGTCTAGCAAATATCAGCCGAATCTTGAGAGTATATTTTTCCTGTTCAGTAACAAGCAAAAATACTTGTAGAGACAGCAATATTTTAAGGTGTGCTTAATTTTAATTGACGTTGATGTAGTTGGCAGTGATCTAGGGAAATCTGGACCCTTACTTCAAGAGCAGATGGGTACATAGCGTGGCAACTGCGGGGTCAGAGGATGTGAGACGGGATATTCTTTGTCTTGTAGTATTAGGCGTGCGCGATCCTAACAGATCAGCTTCTATGCTACACATTTTGACACATACGCCCTACAGAGTAGGTCATTTTCAAATGTATTGTAGCAAAGAACATAAAATCAAATTAAGTCTTGAGTAATACAACGCAGTGAGTAAAAGAAAGATGTCTTATACTCTATAGTGCATTTAAATATAAATAAAAATACCATTATTAATTAAAGCAATTCGCAGACGTTGTAAAATCAAACCTTCACCATGCAACTACAATGTCACAACTGTTTGATGGATGCGGTTGGCATCAATCTGAAACAGACGACAATCAACCCGAAATTTTCCAAGTGGTTCTGACGAGTAAAGATCAGTACTTGGGGGCTGGTGATCAATATATCGCACCCTCGTTGCGGGTTTTCAATTGGAGGTTCATAACTCACCAATGTATGTAGGTTAACAGTTAATAATAAGATGTTACATGCGTCAGTATTGGCCACTGGACAATAAAGTTTGGTAATCACTGACTCATTCCATTCACAAAGTCCGGTAGTTCTTTCTCACTTTCGCTGAGGGTACCAATGTCGTCAGTGAACTGGATCACTGATATCCTTCCATAATGAATTTTAGTACCATTACTGTACCTGTCGGATAGGTGATGGCAGAGCACCTGTCTGGGGGAGTAGAATGACTAGACACATTTAAGGATACAATATAACAATCCCCTTTTTACTCCCCTTATTTACCACAACATAATAGCGTAACAGCACGGTACACTGGTCCCAGCAAAGATATCTACACTAATGGTAAACTTTATTTAAATAAAATTTAACAATAAAATGAAAAGCTGAAACTGACAATATATTGAATTTATAAGTCGGAGTCAACGGCGATTAGCAAGTGATATATAACACACAATAATTCTTAAGAAAAATAGAATATTTATATATGACTGCCTCGATGTAAAACAAAATCAATCTTGTAACGTGGACAAATAGACATAGCTAGTAAAATCATACCTCAACTGCATTTAAACTTCAGTTTTAAAAAAGTGTCAATTCCATAAAAAATTTAACCATCACAAAGATATAGCCAAACTTTGTCAAGAGGACTTTAAAGCAAGACACAATTTCACACCATTTAAATCAACTTGGAAAGAAATAGAAAATACAAAATCCTTCAAACTGTAATTTTAGTTTTCTATTCTACACCCTGACGGGTCCAGTTGAATCAGTACCCTCAGCTTCTTCTTAGTCAGCATGCTTAACAACTAAAAATTTTTCTTGAGGAAGGCACTATCTCATTCACACTGTGTCGTTGCACTACGGCCCCTTAAGAGCGCGTAGGTCTCACTGACTGCACCCGACGGCAGCAGACAAACAAGTTGCACCCTAAAATATATGGAAAAACCAAAAAATTTACGGGCAAGCGTTGTCACTCTTGTGAAGCCGTAAACCTTTTACCCAGCACTAATCTAAGATAGCAGACATTGAATTAACCGATCAGAGGAACCAACTGTTTCGGTAAATACCACACAGCTCATATTGTGACTCATATACTGAGTAGTCAGTAGTGAGTCAGGGTGTGAATCGCACATTCAACAAAGCGGTGGTCTCGCGGTTCTAGGCGCGCAGTCCGGAACCGTGCGACTGCTACGGTCGCAGGTTCGAATCCTGCCTCGGGCATGGATGTGTGTGATGTCCTTAGGTTAGTTAGGTTTAAGTAGTTCTAAGTTCTAGGGGACTGATGACCACAGCAGTTGAGTCCCATAGTGCTCAGAGCCATTTGAACCATTTAGAACCCCTTGAAAATGTCCTCCGCAGATGGGGCTGAAACGTAGGGTTTTGCAGTTAAATCCCTTAGACCACGGCATAATAGCCCGGAATTTTTATTAATTGTGACAATTCCGGCCGTGAAAGTTTACATTTTACAATCTATCAAGATCGTTATCCGCAACGTCCGACTCCAGAGCATACGCTTTTCACCACAATCACTCAACGGCTTCGAGAAAGGAGTACCTTCACTGCAGGTGTGATTGTGGTGCTCCTTTGGGGACGCCGCACACACAAATTGGAAGAGGCCATACCGCATCATACTGAAGTGAGCAACATCATCCGTAAGTACAATGCCGCCGGCCGCGGTGGCCGTGCGGTTCTGGAGCTGCAGTCCGGAACCGCGGGACTGCTACGGTCGAAGGTTCGAATCCTGCCTCGGGCATGGGTGTGTGTGATGTCCTTAGGTTAGTTAGGTTTAAGTAGTTCTAAGTTCTAGGGGACTTATGACCTAAGATGTTGAGTCCCATAGTGCTCAGAGCCATTTGAACCAAGTACAATGCGTGGACCGAACTTGGTGGTGGCCACATCAGATCTTACTTGCAGTGGGTCAGAATGCTAACCCCCCTATGAAAAAGACAAGTATAGCTGCAGAGAACAGTGTCTGTGAAAACTGATTAAGTTTCCTTTTCGTTTTTTGCTTATTAGTAAGTGAAATTTTAAAACAAGTGATGTACTGGGTCGCGCCTAATAAATTACTTGTAAAAGTAGCCACGTTACCAACATGATTACAACTTGTTGCAGCATGAAGACGGTACATTTGTAGACATGGATTCGAGCCCAGAATATTACCTACTCATTCCCATCTGAAAGTACTAGAAGTTTGGTAGGGGAATTCTAGAACACCATGTATAACATCACTAGATACTTCCTCTTTGCCGGCCGGGGTGGCAGAGCGGTTCTAGGCGCTACAGTCGGGAACCGCGCGAACGCTACGGTAGCAGGTTCGAATCCTGCGACGGGCATGGATGTGTGTGATGTCCTTAGGTTCGTTAGGTCTAATTAGTTCTAAGTTCTAGGGGACTGATGACCTCAGAAGTTAAGTCCCATAGTGCTCAGAGCCATTTTTTTTTTCAAACGCTTCCATTTTCTTCTGTTTCAATTTCCCTACAGTCCATGTTTCATTGCCATACAATGCTGAACTCCAAACGTACATTCTCAGTAGTTTCTTCCTCAAATTGGGGCCTCTATCTGATACTAGTAGATTTCTCGTGGCCAGGGCTCCCATTTTGCCAGTGCTAGCCTGCTTTTGATATCGTCCTTACTCTGTCCGTCATAGGTTATTATGCTGTCCAGGTAGAAGAATTCCGTAACTTCATCTATTTCGTCATCTCCAATTGTAATAGGAAATTTATCGCTATCCTCATTCCTGCTACTTTCGTCTTTCTTCGATATACCCTCAGTCCTTATTCTGTACTCATTAGACTCTCCATTCCATTAAGCAGATTCCTGTAATTCTTCTTCACTTTCACTGAGGATAGCAACGTCATTATCGAATTTTATCATTGATTTGCTTTCACATTCAATTTTAATTCCACTCTTGAACCCTTCTTTTATTTCCTTCATTGCTTCTTCGATGTAGAGGCTGAACAGTAGGGCAAAAGACTACATGTCTGGCTTACACCCTCTTTTTAATCAGAGCACTTCCTTCTTGGTCTTTTATTGTTCCCTCTTGGCTCTTATATGTTTTGTATATTACGCGTCTTCTCCTGTAGGTTACCCCATATTTTTCTTTTTTTTTAGAATTTCGAACATTTTGCATTGTCGAACGCTTTTTCCAGGTCGACAAATCCTATGTACGTGTCTTGATTATTCTTTAGTCTTGCTTCCATTTGTAAGGTCCGATTTCGTACGAAACGTAAACCAGTAGGACATGTCCGAAGAACAGATACAATTGGTGATCTTGGAGCTCTCGAAGAATGAAATTTCAATTAAATCCAGACCATTAGCTGCTTACAGGCGTTGATAAATATCAACGGGGGCAGTTGAAAATGTGTGCCCCGACCGGGACTTGTACCCGGGATCTCCTGCTTACATGGCAGACGTTCTATCCGACTGAGCCATTTTCTTCTTTGTTTCATGTATAATACCGGATAGAAAAACGCTTTCTTCACCTCCATGGTTCACCGGCTACTTCGTATACCTTTGGACGAAAGCGAAATACGTAAAGAATTGGCACTTTAAAGCAGATTGCGGTAGCTAACGGCTTTTCTGTAAATGACTTCACGTGCCCCTACAGTAGACTAAAGAAACGTATAACAAACAGCATGCGCGCGCGCACACACACACACACACACACACACACACACACACACACACACACACACACAATAGAATCAATAAAGACAGAACGAAAACCATTCCTATGAAATTTAACGGCAAAATGTCCTGAAAAGAGAAAAATGTTTTACAATGTCTGATGTGAGATGTGGCTTTCGGTTAACAACACCCTAAAACTGCGTATAAAGCATAAACTTAAAGGGAAGTATGACAAATTTGATGGCTTTTAAGTATAGAGGATTGACTGCAGTAACTGTGATAAATATTATATCGGTCAAAGGGGCCGCTCTTTCAACTTAAGGCTTAAAGAACACACCCAGCCACCGAACAAAATTGCTTTGGGACAGCATTTACCTGAAACTCGTCATTCTATGGGGAGCATCGAGAATAGTATGCGTCTTCTCCAAAGAGTGGAAAAAGGTCGTGCTCTTAATTTCTTAAACGAGCTTGAGATTTATAAAACGAAAAGAAAGAACCAACAAAACTACTTAACTGGCAAGGCGACTTCTTACCCCTTGCCCACTTCGCTTTGTTAAATAATGTTTCACGTCAATCACTGAGCGCCTCTGTTGTACAGGGTGTTACAAAAAGGTACGGCCAAACTTTCAGGAAACATTCCTCACACACAAATAAAGAAAAGATGTTATGTGGACATGTGTCCGGAAACGCTTAATTTCCATGTTAGAACTCATTTTAGTTTCTTCCACCTACGCTCAATGGAGCACGTTATCATGATTTCATACGGGATACTCTACCTGTGCTGCTAGAACATGTGACTTTACAAGTACGACACAACATGTGGTTCATGCACATTTCAGTCGAAGTGTTCGTACGCTTCTCAACAACAGATTCGGTGACCGATGGATTGGTAGAGGCGGACCAATTACGTGGCCTCCACGCTCTCCTGACCTCAACCCTCTTGACTTTCATTTATGGGGGCATTTGAAAGCTCTTGTCTACGCAACCCCGGTACCAAATGTAAACTCTTCGTGCTCGTATAGTGAACGGCTGTGATACGATACGCCACTATCTAGGGCTGCATCATCGCATCAGGGATTCCATGCGACGGAGGGTGGATGCATGTATCCTCGCTAACGGAGGACATTTTGAACATTTCCTGTAACAAAGTGTTTGAAGTCACGCTGGTACGTTCGGTTGCTGTGTGTTTCCATTCCATGATTAATGTGATTTGAAGAGAAGTAATAAAATGAGCTCTAACATGGAAAGTAAGCGTTTCCGGACACATGTCCACATAACATATTTTCTTTCTTTGTGTGTGAGGAATTTTTCCTGAAAGTTTGGCCGTACCTTTTTGTAACACCCTGTATATGGTTTGTTGATAGTTTCACCTAGTAGGGCCTATAGAGTGCCTTACATATTTACTTCGTTTTCGTACGTTGTACGCATAACTCTAGTACTTTCTTGTTCCTTCTCTGTTCATTTAATATACTGCATTAACTAGATAATGTTGTTCCTTCTCTGTTCATTTAATATACTGCGTTAACTAGATAACGTTGTTCATACACTGGTACGGAATTTTATCATTCTTTTCTTGCAACGGCGTACTGCAGGATATGAGGGGCCCTCTAGCGGTCACGTTCCTCTAACCACTTCTCGCCTATGCATAATTCCGGCGTTAACGCTAACAGAGGGCGCAGATTATGCGCAGCACAGCATTATGATTTCTTTTTGTGGCTTCTTTAGCTATTTGTTTTATAGTTTTTATATTATTCTGTGCACTATGAAAGCTGTTTATTACTTATGTCATTATCTAGAATATTGGCACTTGAGCGTATGTCAGTTACTGTCTCTTAACTCTTCCTCGTCTTAACAATCTAGCTTTTGTCGTGTTCTATCTCATCGCTCATCTTATACCTTATAAGCCCATTACACATTTTACCGATTGTATCTGCCCTTTATTTTACGCTGCTCAATTAATCATTGAAGACTTGTGTATGCCTACAGCAGCGACATCTGATGAACTTACATCACAAACATCTTCTAGCTGCTGTACGGCAGTTTGTTTTGAACAGTAGTGCTACTGACAACATGACTCGTGCATATGATGTTATATATATATATATATATATATATATATATATATATATATATATATATATATATATATATTTGACGATGCTGGTGCTGATTTTGCATTTAACAATTGACGATGCCACTATGGCTGCAGTACATTAGGACATTGTTTTTATAAAACAGGTATGCCTTTTCATACTTAAAGTGCACAGACGCATATGTATGTCAGTAGTACTTTTCATTGTGGTCTATTTATTGTTTTAGGCTGTACACAATCTGGTGCCTCCAGTAAGTCCCCAGGTCCAGACGGATTCCCATTGGAATTTTACCGTGCTTTGTGACCATTATGACACCGATGTGGCTATGCATGTTTAATGAGCTTCTGTGACAAGAAATACCGGTTCTTATTGAATCCACGGAAGGACTCACGATCCCAATACCCAAGCCCTGTGGTGGCAAACGGCCTTTGCCTTTTGATTACCGCCCCTTGACCCTCCTTAATAGTGACTACAAGATCTTTATGCGCATACTGGGCAGGCCTATCAGAGCGTCGCTGGCGGATCGAATACATGCCGATCAGACTTGTCTTGGCGGCATCAGTAATATCCACCCAGCCCCGGTGGACTATCATGACGTCGACATAAAAGTTTTCTGGGTTTGGTACCGCGTCATAATGTAAAAACTACTGCTGCTATAGAAAAGCCAACGTTTCGGCCACGATTGCAGCGGCCTTCTTCTGGGTCTAATGGTGCGTTGTAGCTTTGCAGTGTCCTTTATATTTTTTGTTGTTAGTGTTCACTGCGCATGCCATTACGTCATAATATTAAAAAGGTAGTTAGTTTCATTGGTCACTTAAGGAAGAAGGAGAGGGAACTTTATTTTAATAGGTTATTGCGGTGGAGGGAGAACGTGACCTCTGTTGTCCATTGGCTCTTGTGTTATGTACCATGATTAGTGGCCACCGTCGAATGAGAAGTTTGCTTCGTTATATTCTTCTAGGGCAACACAACAAATCCGCAGTGGCAGAACATCACCATGACCCCGGAAAAGAAATAAAATTCAGCGAAGCCTGTGTGTTGGCCAAGCAGCCAATTATGACGAAACGCAAAATCAGAGAGGCCATCGAAATACTTAAACACCCTAACAACATGAACAGGGAGGATGGACTCAGGCTTGCCCCATCCTGGGTGCCAGCAATCAGAGCCCAACAGACCGCCGCACTGTCGACACGAGGCACGAGCACTTCCGGCGAGTAACTGCCGCCGCGCGGCCGACGTTCAGCAGTTGGTAAACAGCAGCCAACTTCTCATTCGACAGTGACCACCAGTCATGGCACATAACACAAAAGCCAATAGACAAAAGAGGTCACGTTCCCCCTCCACCGCAATAACCTATTAAAATAAAGTTCCCTCTCCTTCTTCCTTAAGTGACCAATGAAACTAACTACCTTTTTAAAAATGGTTCAAATGGCTGTGAGCAGTATGGGACTTAACATATGTGGTCATTAGTCCCCTAAAACTTGGAAATACTTAAACCTAACTAACCTAAGGACATCACACATCCATGCCCGAGGCAGAATTCGAACCTGCGACCGTAGCGGTCACGCGGTTCCAGACTGAAGCGCCTAGAACCGCACAGCAACAACGGCCGGCACCTTTTTAAAATCATGACGTAATGGTATGCGCAGTGAACACTAACAACAAAAAATATAAAGGACACTGCATAGCTAGAACGCACCATTAGACCCAGAAGAAGGCTCCTGCAATCGTGGCCGAAACGTTGGCTTTTCTATAGCAGCAGTAGTTCTTACATTATGACGCGGTACCTAACCCAGAAAACTTTTATGTCGACTGACTCTGGCCGCGGAAGCCTACGGAATTATATCATGACGTCCTCGCCCTCGCGGCTGCATGCCGTCTGCGGGGGCCACTGGTTGCTGTAGATTTCGATCATGCTTTTGATCGAGTGGATCATTTGTAGCTCGCGGCGGTGATGAATAGTATGGGTGTCTCTCCGTTATTGACCACTGAAGTGATGCGGCTGTTGCACGGCGGCAGATCAGCGATGGTGATCAACGGAGGGAGAACAGGGAATTTTAAGATCTTAAGATCAGTCAGACAGGGTTGCCCCTTGTCGATCGCCTTACAAGGGAACCTCCCCGTCGCACCCCCCTCAGATTTAGTTATAAGTTGGCACAGTGGATAGGCCTTGAAAAACCGAACACAGATCAATCGAGAAAACAGGAAGAAGTTGTGTGGAACTATGAAAAAAAGAAGCAAATTATACAAACTGAGTAGACCATGCGCAGGATAGGCAACGTCAATTAGACTGTGAGATCAGGAGTACCGTGGTCCCGTGGTTAGCATGAGAAGCTGCGGAACGTGAGGTCCTTAGTTCAAGTCTTCCCTCGAGTGAAAGGTTTGCTTTCTTTATTTTCGCAAAGTTATGATCTGTCCGTTCGTTCATTGACGTCTCTGTTCACTGTAATAAGTTTAGTGTCTGCGTTTTGCGACCGCACCGCAAAACCGTGCGATTAGTAGACGAAAGGACGTGCCTCTCCAGCGGGAAACGAAAACATTTGATCGCAAGGTCATAGGTCAACCGATTTCTCCACAGGAAAACACGTCTGATATATTCTATACGACACTGGTGACGGCATGTGCGTCACATGACAGGAAATGTTGTCCACCCACCTAACTTGTACACTTGGCGAATGGGTAAAACGATTCTTCTACCTTCCCCGATTTAGGTTTTCTTGTGGATGTGATAATCACTCCCAAAAAAGTGATGAAAACATAAGAGTTTGTCGCATAAACTGAAAATAAAAAAATTAAACTTTTCACGCGAGGGAAGACTTGAAACAGGGACCACTCGTTTTGTAGCTACTCACGCTAACCACGGGACCACGGCGCTGCTGAGCTCCCACAATCCCTGATGTTGCGTACGTTGCGCATGGATTACTCAGTTTGTATATTTTGCTTATTTTTTCATAGTTCCACACAACTTCTTCCTGTTTTCTCGATTGATCTGTGTTCGGTTTTTCAAGGCCTATCCACTGTGCCAACTTATAACTAAATCTGAGGGGGGTGCGATGGGGAGGTTCCCTTGTTAGAACCGTGCCTCGCAGGCCTTCGCCGCCGACTTACCGGGAACTCCCTGCGGCAATTATCATTCAAATGTAGTACGTACATACGCGGATGACATTGTATTCCTCGTCCAGAATGAGGGCCAGCCCGTGTGGCCGAGCGGTTCTAGGCGCTTCAGTCTGGAACCGCGCGACCGCTACTGTCGCAGGTTCGAATCCTGCCTCGGGCATGGATGTGTGTGATGTCCTTAGGTTAGTTAGGTTTAAGTAGTTCTTAGTTCATGGGGACTGATGACCTCAGATGTTAAGTCTCATAGTGCTCAGAACCATTTGAACCATTTTTGAACCAGAATGAGGGGGAGACTCAATTAGCACCGCGCGTGATTAGGGTCTGTGCGCCTGGTCCTGGCGGAGGTTCGAGTCCTCCCTGGAGCATGGGTGTGTGTGTTTGTCCTTAGGACAATTTAGGTTAAGTAGTGTGTAAGCTTAGGGACTAATAACCTTAGCAGTTGAGTCCCATAAGATTTCACACACATTTGAACTCAATTAGCACTGGACTGGCTACAGACGTATGGGGTGTCACTGGCAGCGAAATCAACGTTCGAAAATCACAATTCATGCATGTGGGGCGTGGACAAGAACCAGGAACGGAAGGGCCCTTACCTGTGGTGCGAACCCTCCGATGTTTGGGTTTCACAAGGAGACGGCGGGAACGGCTGCGGGCAACTAACGACGGCTGTTGCTCAGAGTCCGCACGTCAGCAAGACCCCAGTGCACCGAGTGTCACTCGTCAACCTTTATCTGCCGGCCGCGGTGGCCGAGCGGTTCTAGGCGCTTCAGTCTGGAACCGCGCGACTGCTACGCTGCCGGTTCGAATCCTGCCTCAGGCATGGATGTGTGATGTCCTTAGGTCAGTTAGGTTTAAGTAGTTCTAAGTTCTAGGGCACTGATGACCTCAGCTGTAATGTTCCATAGTGCTCAGAGCCATTTGAACCATTTTGAACCTTTATCTCGCTCCCGGTATGTGCCACCCGGCACACGTTCCCCCCTTGACGCGAACGATGGCTATGAGGATTCAGGCGGCTTTTGGGTATTACGTAAGCGTGGGACAGCTCTTTACGGTACAGTACAACACACGTACCCTCCCAGCGCGAGAAGGGGTGTTTGTTTAGTGAACGTGCACGAGAAGGCGTATGCCATGTATATTTATACTATGCTAAAACGGTGGCGCAACAGGAATCACTCGCTTACGGGGAAGATCATCGAAGAACTAGTATCAACATCGCGTCTTTCCCCGGTTAGTATCGGCCATATATCGCTCCCGTTAACGTTCATCCTTGAACACATTTACGTTCGAGAGCGTTTACCGACGTCCCGACAGTCGACATCGGAGGACGTGTACCACCTGCTTCTTCGACAGATCGGCCGGAACAGGGTGGAACGGAAACATCCAGCCGTTAATTGGTACGAGGTGTGGGGCACGGTA
Organism: Schistocerca nitens; assembly: GCF_023898315.1. NCBI lineage: Eukaryota > Metazoa > Arthropoda > Insecta > Orthoptera > Acrididae > Schistocerca > Schistocerca nitens. The sequence goes on along the minus strand of NC_064621.1, from coordinate 473,314,360 downwards.
CACAACCCCTATCTACCAACAACAATAAGGTACATACGGTACATTGTCGTGATGCGGAAATACCCAACGAATGACAAAGAGTACGCAATGCATTTGGCGTATTCACCCAAGTATCAGCAATGTGGCGTACTCGATACGGACGACCACCGGGTGGTCTGCGGCGAGGCGTTGGTGGTCATGCGGTCTTGCTGCGAACTAAATATACAGCAATATCTTCCGACATAGTATTTCTTCCAGAGGAAACGTATTTTCCGCGCCATACGACGAACACAGTGACATGGATCACAGAGATGACGGTCCATTGCATATATAAAGAAACACGTCAGAACGTACTGAACGTACTGGATTACTGGCAATACTTGCAAGATGGACACACAAAAGTGTTACGGCTACGAAAGTACAAGACTGGTTTGCCAGTTTCCTAGGAACGGCTTTTGCGGACGCACCATGTACTTCTAATTCTAAGGTCTCTATATCGTTGAAATGAAACTCGAAATACCATGTTGTAGACCTACCAAAAGTTTACATTCGGCTACATTAGCCATAAGAATAATTCACAACTTTGGTGATACAGAAGTCACAAAATTAACCTATTTCGCATATTTGCATTTTGTGATGTCTTATGGAATATCTTAAGCGGCAATTCCTCACTAACGTAAAAAGTATTCATTGTACGAAAAGAAGTCATTACAACTACGTTCTGGGTTCACACAGGTGTGTCTTAGAGGCATATATTTAAGCAACTGGGAATATCAACCACAGCGTCACGTTAAATTTATTTACTTACGAAATTTGCTGTCAACAACCAACGTGAATCCCAGAGTAACAGAGCTGTTTACAAGAAAAAACACTAGCATTATCCATTAACGAATCTAGCATTAATCCATTAATGAATCTAGCATTAACGCAGAAACTAGTGAAACATAAAATCTCCTTGCTTATCTATTCGTGGAACTACAACGTCTGATAGGTAAAGAAAAAATGTCCAGTAAACAGGTGCTCTACAATGCATACCTTAAAAGTTATGAGCATTTGTTCATTAGAAGAGTTACGTTAAAAAGTAGCGAACATGAGAAAGTGCTCATAGTTCTTCGCGTATGTATTTTAGAGAACATGTTTACTGGACAGTTTTTTCTTGTTTTGGCCCATACTGCCACTTCCCAAAATATGGAAAGCACAGAGCTTGCAGTGGAAGAGATTTGTTTCACGGTATCGAAGATGAAAAATTGCTCGTAGCTCTTAAGGTATGCATTTTCGACCCTATGTTTACTGAGAATTTTTTGCTTCTATTATCGTGTACTTGCGACTGTATTAATGGCGTAAACGAATACAGTCGCCAGTACACGATAATGGGTGTATCATAATTAAGGGCGTAAACGCATACAGCCGCAAGTACACGATAATAGAAGCAAAAAAGTCTCAGTAAACATATATATGATTCGCGGCCGGAAACAGAGGGAAAACGGTCCTATGAACATGTGTCCGGCAACTCATCGTTGCTACAGTAGTTGGTGCTGACGGATGAACGTTTCTCTGACCAAGTGCCGTGTGTTCCTTGTGTGCTGCAGGCTTTGTGATTGAGGCAGCGTACTGTAAGCAGCAGAATATTCATGTAGATATTCATGTACGGAACAAGCCGAGATGATGTATGTGAACGGCCAAGCAGATGAAAACGGTCGATAAGCGGCACGGCTGTACCAAAGCAAGAACCCTCTCAGACACCAGCCACATCACACAACATTTGAATCTCTTTTTGGACGTTCGTATGAACATGGGTCCTTTCAGACCGACGAACGCACAGGGAGGCGACCGACTGTTGTATACCAGATCTCCAGGACGGGATTCGACAGGATATTAAGACGAGCTCTAGTACAAGGTCCAGGCAAGTGGCCGACCAACATGGTGAAAGCCAAAGTACGATTATGTGTATCCTTCATGACAACCGCTATTATACCTGCAACGAGTGCAAGGAGGATGAGCAGCGTATTTCCCTCTATGGGAAGGATTTTGTCGACGGTTTTTGCACCAGATCATCACAATTATTGGATTTCTGTCCTCAGTCGTATTGAGCGACGAAGCAACCTTTTCCAGAAGTGGCATCATAAATATGCATAATTGTCACCTGTGGTCGACCAAAAATTCTCGAGGAATGGTTGAGACGTTTCATCAGCATCGCTTCAGCATCAGTTTATGAGCAGGGTTCCTCGGCATCACGTAATTGGACCAATTATTATTCGACAACACCTTGACCGAAAAACGTACCTGCACTTCCTGAAGAATACTCTGCCTGGACTGCTTGAGGTTGTGTAGTTTCTGATGATGGAGCACCACTCCAAACCCACAATACAGTTCGCCGACTCCTCGACAACATCTACCCCGGACATTGGATCATGGCCTGATACGTCACCGGAGTTAAAACACTCGGATTTTTACCTCTGGGGCATCTGAAAAGCGTAGTGTTTGCTGAACAAGTTCCTGATGTGCAGATCCTTCAACGGAGTGTTCGCGAAGTCTATTCGGAGAGAGGTCAGAACGTGTAAAAGAGTGCAATCCAGGATAGGACGTGTGATTGCGTACACCGCATCCCATGGAGGCCACTTTGAAACACTGTTGTGACGAGGATGAGCTGAAACTCTGAGCCGTGTTCCGGGACGATTTCTTGTCATTGTAACCCCAGCGTCCATTTCCGGAAACATGTTCATAGGACCTTTTTCCTCCATTTCCAGTAAGGAATCCATTCTTGCAGTTCGTTGGTTTTATTACACTAATGTCCATTAAAATTGCTACACCACGAAGATGACGTGCTACAGACGCGAAATTTAACCGACAGGAAGAAGGTGCTGTGATATACAAATAATTAGCTTGTCAGAGCATTCACACAACGCTGGCGCCGGTGCCGACACCTACAACGTGCTGACATGAGGAAAGTTTCCAACCGCGTTGGTCGAGATCCGATAACTGTTAGCAGAACATGGAATCGGTGGGTTCAGGAGGGTAATACGGAACGCCGTGCTGGATCTCAACGGCCTCGTATCACTAGCAGTCGAGATGACAGGCATCTTATCTTCATGGCTGTAACTGATCGGACAGCCACGTCTCGATCCCTGACTCAACAGATGGGGACGTTTGCAAGACAACAACCAACTGCACGAACAGTTCGACGACGTTTGCAGCAGCATGGACTATCAGCTCGGAGACCATGGCTGCGGTTACCCTTGACGCTGCATCACAGACAGGAGCGCCTGCGGTGGTGTACTCAACGACGAACCTGGGTGCACGAATGGCAAAACGTCATTTTTTCGGATGAATCCAGGTTCTGTTTATAGCGTCATGATGGTCGCATCCGTGTCTGACGACATCGCGGTGAACGCACATTTTAAGCGTGTATTCGTCATCACCATACTGGCGTATCACCCGACGTGATGCTATGGGGTGCCATTGGTTACACGTCTCGGTCACCTCTTGTTCGCATTGACGGCACTTTGAACAGTGGACGTTACATTTCAGATGTGTTACGACCCGTGGCTCTAGCCTTCATTCGATCCCTTCGAAACCCTACATTTCAGCAGGATAATGCACGACCGCATGTTGAAGGTCCTGTACGGGCCTTTCTGGATACAGAAAATGTTTGACTGCTGCCCTAGCCAGCACATTGTCCAGATCTCTCACCAACTGAAAACGTCTGGTCAATGGTGGCCGAGCAACTGGCTCGTCACAATACGCCAGTCACTACTCTTGATGAACTGTGGTATCGTGTTGAATCTACATGGGCAGCTGTAACTATACACGCCATCCAAGCTCTGTTTGCCTCAATGCCCTGGCGTATCAAGGCCATTATTACGGCCAGGCATTTATTCTTGGTGTAGCAGTTCTAAGGGCCAGTAGTGTACTTTGACCTAGAGGGGTACTAAAAAGAAAAGGAAACACTGTGAGAAATGCTGCTTGAAAATAAATACAGATACAAGGGTCATAACAGTTTTCTTTTTGTACTTGTGAATCGGTTATGTGACAGCTAAGCGCATTAGAACGTGAATAAATTGTTGGTGCTCGTATGGTGCGTGTTTCCGTAAACAAAGTAGCTGAAGTGTTCGATGTTTCAAGAGGCACCATACCGAGGATTTATATCGCATACAGGGAAAGCGGAAAAACATCACCCGCAAAGTCACAGCGCTGACGAAAGTATGTGTTGATTGATTGTGATAGACTGTTATTAAGAGGATTGTGACGAAAAATGAAGAGGACGAAAGCTACAAGACTCACTGCAGAACTGAATGTCGGACTTGTGAGCCGTATCAACACTAACACATGTTTCCAACTTCTGGTAGAATTTACGTCTCAAGAGTAGTACGTGGCAGCAGTTCGATGATGATTTAAGGAGTCATATCGCAGCATTCCATGGCCCCTTCGTTTTCTCCCTAAACTCGCTTTACTACGAAGGGTTATGTGCCCATTTTGGTCGACCAGGTCTACCCATGGTATAACGTTCGTTCAAAGTGGTGATGCTGTTTTCCAAGACGATAGAGCCCGTGTTTACACAGGTCGCATCGTCCAGGGCCGGGTTTTGTGAGCACGAGAATGGAATGTAACATCTCTCTCTGGACACCACACTCACCAGATCTCAATATTAATTAATCTACTTTGGAGAAAATGGCACGTGGTCGCTTTGCAACATCGTGGTTACCAGAAGTTTCCCATATTTTGCAGAACAAATTGTATAAGTTTCCCTCGAAAACCATACAGTACCTGTATTTATTCATTCCGAGATGACTGGAAGTTTTTTAGAATGTCAACGGTCTTCTTACACCGTATTTGGAATGGTATATGTGTTTTGTGTTTCCATATATTTACCCACTTCCTGACTATAACAAGAAGCAGGACGCAACCCCCAAGCGCCATAGGTTCACAGAGACTGTAGGTGCATTCGCGTTTCGTGAGACTCTGTATACAGGCTGTTGAGAGACTTCAACAGAGTTCACATTCCAGAAACACCGCCATAAAAACCACGTTTCGAACTGCAAGCAAAATATACAGGCAAATTTAGTTGAGTAAAACTTATTCTTAAGGCTCCCGTTTGTGGAAGCTTGCCTATATTTAACCCTCTCTGCGTCTGCGATCCCAAATGGCATCATTAAGTATTCCTGGCTTTTTTGAGCTTCCCAATGCTTCAGTGATACCGTTTGGCATCGCTTCACGTAGTTCCAAGTTTGGTCAACAGATCACAGTGGCGTTTGCTTTCGTGACTCGCCGTTTGTTTGAAGTGCAGAACAGGGAAGTGTCGTGAGTTGTGCTACTGCATTTGTGAGTGAACAATAACTGTTGTGTTTAGTTTTATTCTGTATATAGTGAAATTCTTGGTTATGGAACCAACTTTATGTAGTTCCTCAAGGGCAAACGAAAGAAATACGTTAAGTTTACAATAGCCGGCCGTAGTGGCCGAGCGGTTATAGGCGCTACAGTCTGGAACCGCGCGACCGCTACGGTCGCAGGTTCGAACACTGCCTCGGGCATGGATGTGTGTGATGTCCTTAGGTTGGTTAGATTTAAGTAGTTCAAAGTTCTAGGGGACTTATGACTTCAGCAGTTGAGTCCCATAGTGCTCAGAGCCATTTGAACAATTTTTTTTTAAGTTTACAATACAGTTATGTATGCATTTTTTTGAGTAATTATTATGTAATTTCTGATGATGCCATTTGGAATCATTATTTTATTTATTAACCAATAGCTTCAAAAAAACTTTTGCAATGGATATGGCATATGTGCAACATATACAGTGAATTTTCGTCACAATTATTTTTCGAAATGTGATGCACAAAGGGTTAAGGAATTATAAATGCAAGCAAGCACAGTTATTTCAATTACTATTCAAATTCACAATGCCCAAGCATTGCACATACAATTCCTTAACATTATCAGTAAGTAATACATAATAGCCCGTCCAGTTAGCCGTGAAGTCTAACGCACAGCTTTCCGGATTGGAAAGGAGCGCGTGGTTCCCGGCACGAATCTGTCCGGCGGACTTGCGTCGAAGTCCGGTGAGCCGGCCAGTCTGTGGATGGTTTTTAGGTGGTTTTCCATCTGCCTCGGCGAATGCTGGCTGGTTCCCCGTATTCCGCCTCATCTACACATGTCGGCGATTGCTGAGCAAGCAAGTTTTCCACGTACGCGTACACCACCATTACTCTACCGCGCAAACATAGGGGCTACACTCGTCTGGTGTGAGACGTTACCTCGGGGGGTTCACCGGGGACCGAACTGCACAATAACCCTCAAAGAGTGTTTCCGGTGCATGGCGGCGGAGCTGTGAAGTGGACTGCGGTAGTCGTCGTGGGATTGTGAACCTCTACGGCTGCGGCGGGGACGGAGCCTCTCCGTCGTTTCTAGGCCCCCGTTAACATACAATACAATAATATGTCTCACATGTACGACAGAGCTATCTGCGTTACGAGTGACATAAAACTTCTCATACTTCGTACCATAATCGCTCAAAAATAGAGTCACCGTTTGTTGAACAAAAAGGGGCTGTCGAAAAGCAGGGAATAGCGCTTACCAACATTTCCCTGCCCACAGAATTTAGAATAAAGCACAGTTAAACAAGGCGCAAAGTACAGAAGTCAGAGAGCATGTCACTTAACGTTCATTGGGCTATGTGCTACCGGCGCACTTCTAAACCATGTCCAAAATGCGATGCTGTGTTCCGACACTCACTTGCGCACACAGCTGTAGAGTTCTCCTAAAGTGGCATTACCGTAGCAAATATCGGTGTAGTAACATGTCACCTTTTTTACATGATCTGTTTTGACTGACACTGCTTGACTACGTTGTTTATGTGGCGTTCCAGTATGTCTGTAACCACATCGACTACTACGGATCGTCTGATTTGGCTCCAACATCTCGCGAATGAAGAATCTCGTTATTCTCTGCAGTTTCTAAAACGACACGCCAGACATACTGTGCTGGCTGCATCTTCGCATCAAAATCTACTATAGCCGTCCTACTAAGAAATTTGTTAGAGTGTCATTATTTTATTTGAGTTACTTTCTACCGGATAAATAATTTAAGTGTTGCTCAGATTCCACAACCCCAAAAACTGTCTTTATTTAATGCGTCGGAGTTAGATCTGCGATCAGCTAGATACTTGAAAAAAATTATGGTGCCTGTAGTTTTGAGATACAGTACTGAAATTCAGTACTCAGTATCAACATTTTAATGGCAGTATTGGGATCGTACTTCAGCTTACTGCAAGGAAAAGAAGTGGCTTCCGAACACACTTTTGATCACTTCCTGAATAATGATAAAATGCTCTCGAGCATCCAGTCGCGTCAAGTGATTTGAAATCCACAGAACTTTCGGCCGAGTACTCTTCAGACGTTGTCAAATGGTGAGAGTTCAAATGGTTCAAATGGCTCTGAGCACTATGGGACTTAACACCTGGGGTCATCAGTCCCCTAGAATTTAGTACTACTTAAACCTAACTAACCTAAGCACACCACACACATCCATGCCCGAGGGAGAATTCGAACCAGCGACCGTACAGTCACGCGGTTCCGGACTGAAGCGCCTAAAACCGCATTGCCATCGCGGCCGGCCAAATGGTGACAGTCTTTCGGTTGCTGCTAACGTCCTTACATAGCCGCGCTGTCTTCTGTGACGTCACTGGTGCTAGCTGCAACGCTGCCTTGAACAGAAAACAATTTCACGTTTTGCCTTCCTGAGCTTCCATACCAACAGTCCTGCGGCGAAGAGAATATTTCGTCGTACCAACTTCACCTTGGTGCGAAGGAATTGAGCCAGTTACGGAAAGTATTCAAGAAAAACATCCACAACAACCGCCAGATTTCGCAAGCTATATTTCCGAAAACACGGAAGCAGAAGAATACCGAGGAAGACTCGAAGAAGTTTGCGTTTCTGCCGTTCTGTGGGTCAATAACAGGAAAGATTAGCCGAGTTCTTTCTTGACTGGTTTGATGTGGGCCGCCAGGAATTCCTCTCCCGTGCCAACATCTTCATTTCAGAGTAGCACTTGCAACCTACGACTAGAATTATTTACTGGATGTATTCCAATTTCTGCCTTCCTCTATACACCCTTTTACCCACTGTCACTCCCTCTAGTACCAAAGAAGTTATTCCCTGATGTCTTAACAGAGGTCCTACTATCCTCTCTCTTCTTGACAGTGTTCAAATGCTTCGATTCACTTCTCTTGTACTTCTCTCACAATTCATGTTTCACTGCCATACAAAACTGTATCCAAACGTACATTCTCAGAAAGTTCTTCCCAAATTAAGGCCTATGTTTGATACTAGTAGACTTCTCATGTCCAGGAACGCCCTTTTTGCACAGTGCTAGTCCGCTTCTTATGCCATCCTTGCTCCAACCGTCGACGGCTATTTTGCTGCCTGTGAAGCAGAATTCTTTAACTTCATCTACTTCGTAATCACCAATCTTGGTGTTAAGTTTCTCGCCCTTCTCATTTCTGCTACTTCTCATTGCTTCTCTCTTCCTCTGATTTATTTCCACTTCACAGGTTCGCAAAAGAAGCTGAGTAGCACAGTCACAATGGCATAGTGGATATCATACTAGACTGTTTCATGGATGGCTGTATGTTCAAAACTCTGCTGAACTGTAAAATTTTAATTTCTATATCCAGTTCGAGTACATTCTAGAAATATCCACAAATGTCAAGAATCATTGCATTGCAATGTTCTGTAACTGTATACAGTAAGTATTCTGCTCGGAGGCACTCTTGTATGTGCAAGTACTGAGTAAACCTTCGTCAAGTGAAGTTAGTGTTCGTAATTCATCTAATTACATCTTCTTCTACGTGACATTATTCTGGTGGAGACGCTGGATATTGGAACTTGTGATAGCGCACATTATCAACGACACAGTGGCTCCCATCAGGCCACGACAGAGCCGCCGTTTACGTGACGAGAAACCCGAGTTCGAGCCATGTTCAACAGATCGCAATCTACCGGAGACAGAAGAAGAAGAAGAAGAAGAAGAAGAAGAGGACGTTACGATGACAGCAACTGTGTGCCACCACATGAGACATCCTTTCGGGTCCTCTGGTGACGATGGCCAAGATCCAAACAAGTGGCCGAAGGTATATGAACGTATAGCCAGATCTAACAAACGGGATGACACCGTGTGTTTGGCTAATGTATTTTTCTACTTGGAGGGCACTGCCAAGCAATGGTACGAGAATAACGAGGAGAAGTTCACAAGCTAGGAAGTATTCCAGGCGGAAATGCGCAAGTATTTCGGCGACACACAATGACAGAAGTGCAAGGCTGAAGATAAATTAAAGTGCAGGGCACAGCGTCCTACATTCAAAACGTCTTGGAACTGTGTAAAGTAGTGGATCCTAGAATGAAGGAGGAAGAGAAGGTTCTACATCTCATGAATGGTGTTGCTGAGGACATGTATGAAGCCCTACTCATGAAGGAGGTTTCGACAGCAGATAACTTCATGAAATGGTGCCAGTATATCGAGACAATGAATCAAAAATAGAATTACACGCAAGAAGTTTGAACGGCTTCCAAACGTCGTATCGATTGTGATGCAGGAAGAAACTGATTTCACAAGTGTTCTTCATCAGATAGTGAGAGAGGAAGTTCAAAAGGCACTTTGATTGAACGGCGAGCAAAAAACCGAGACGCTTCAGACGCTTCAAGAGGTCATAAGGGAGGAAGTGGAATAGACATTGAACCCAATCTCTCGTCCTTCATTTCTCTTTAAAACGGTGAAAAAGTCAAGACCCAGGCGAAGTTATGTGTCTACAATGCCGCATGAGGAAACCAACCTGCAAAACTAAAGAGTCTGGGCTTCCTTGGAGGTGAGGCTGCCGAGAGAAAAATCCTCCGCCATCGATCACTACAAAAATGATAGGAACCTACGTCGATATCCTCATGGATGGCCGACCAGCCCAAACTCTTGTGGACTTTGGAGTATCATATTCAGTCATTTCGGAGAAGTACCGTCGTCAGTTTCAGAATACCGTATTCATCGACAACAAAACACCTCTGCTGAAGGAGGCTAATGGGAAATACGTAAAACCTACAGGAAGATGTGTCATTCGTGTAGGTATAAGTGGGCATACACAGCCCTTAGAATTCATCGTCTTACAAGGGTGTAGTCATGACGTCATTCTCGGATGGGACTTTTTGAAAGCTTATCAGGCAATTATAGATTGTGATCGCTCGAAGATTATGCTAGACAAGAGGAGATACTGTGGACAGGAAGATGCGCATCTGAATGTGTGGGGACTATGTGTGCTGCATGAAGTGATCATTCCTCCAGTCAGCACTAGAAAGGTAACTATCGTGTGTCATGCCATGCATCAACCCATGAACCTTGTAGTGGAATGTAAGAGAAGCAGACCACTGAGGAGTAACTTGGTCATCCCAGCCTCTGTCGTCTCGTTTAAGAACGGATTCGGTGAACTGTGGGTAGTTAACTGTCGCCGAGAACCGCAGATCCTTCCAAGAAGCATTTGCGTAGAGAACGCTGAGCCGTTAGTTGCAGAACAGCTGAGCGTCATAGAAACCTCCGATGCCGATTCTGTGGGCGAAATTAGCGCTACCACTACGTGAGAGGATCTTCTAGCTCGACTATAACCAGATCTCACTAAGGATCAACAGAAGAAGATACTTGCCATTCTTCAAGAGTTCTTTGAATGCTTCAATCCACAGGTGAAGAGCAAATTAGGCAAATCGACGGTGAAGCACCGGATTAGCACTGGAGACCATCAACCAATAAGCCAGAGAGCATACCGTGTGTCAGCAACGGAACGTCGAATAATTCGAGACGAGGTAGAGAAAATGAAGAAGAATGACATCATTCAGCCTTCGCAGAGCCCGTGGTCGTCACCAGTGGTTCTCGTCAGAAAGAAGGACGACAGTGGGCGCTTTTGTGTTGATTACAGGAAGCTTAATAAGATAACTAAGAAGGACGTTTACCCTCTTCCACTTGACGATACACCAGATTGTCTGAAGGGGGCTAAGTTTCTCTCAACCATGGACATGTACTCGGGTTACTGGCAAATCGAAGTAGATGAGGCTGATCGTGAGAACACTGCATTCATCACCCCTGAGGGCCTGTATGAGTTTAAGGTAATGCCGTTTGGTTTGTGTAATGCACCAGTGATTTTTGAACGGATGATTGATAATCTTCTAAGTCACCTGAAGTAGATGATGTGTCTTTGTTATTTAGATGACATTATAGTGCTCTCAGAGACATTTAATGAACACATAAAGACTGAGGGCCGTTGTTAAGTGTCTCCAACAAGCCGGACTGAAACTTAATCCAAGAAAGTGTCTCTTTGGAACAAAATAAATCAGAATACTTGGACACCTTGTGTCAAACGAAGATGTGTGGCCTGACCCAGAAAAGGTGACATCTATAACGGAATTTCCTATTCCTAAAAGTATTAGAGATGTGAGAAGTTTCTTCGGATTATGTTCTTATTACCGTCGTTTTAGCAAAGACTTTTGTATCAAAGCCAGGCTACTCCAAGAGTTCTTAAAAGACGACGCTACATTAATCTAGGGTAGTGCTCTGCAAGATTCTTTCGATGTGCTGCGAAAAGCTCTGACGACTGATCCTGTACTTGGTCTGTATGATGAGAGAGCACCTACAGAACTACACACAGATGCCAGTGGGTATGGGATCGGTGCTGTTCTGGTGCAAATTTTGGATGGAAAGGAGAAGGTTATACCCTATGCTTATAGGACACTTTCAAAAGCCGAGAGAAACTACTCAGCTACAGAAAGAGAATGTCATGCTGTGATCTGGGCCATGTGCAAATTTCGACAGTATCTCTATGGAAGGCCATTCACAGTTATTACACCCCATCATTCACTTTTTCGGTTGAGAGGTCTGAAGGACCCAACAGGACTACTCGCCAGATGGGCACTACGTCTTCTAAAGTATGACAGTACCATAGTGTACAATAGTGGAAGAAAATACCAAGATGCCGACTGTCTCTCAAGAAACCCTGTGCAAGACCATCAAGACTTTGATGAAGATAGTGACTGTCTCGCTGCACACCAGGATCTCCCTGCTGAGCAGAAAAAGGACGCCAAGATACCTAAAATTATGCTTGTCTTAAAACTGTCACAGGATGTGAAACGACAATTTAAGATAGTTAATGAATTACTTTGCAAGAAAAACTTTGATCCGTTAGGAAAGAGGTGACTACCAGTGATTCCTAAACACACGCTCTTAGATCTTCTACAGAAATTCCATGACACACCTGAGGCCGGACATTTAGGATTTATTAAGACATACGATAGGATCCGCAAGAGATTTTTCAGGCCAGGTTTATATAGGTGTGTCCGTCACCATGTGTCACACTGTTTAGAGTGCCACAGGAGAAAGGCAGTTCCTCAGAAACCACCTTGCCGACTCATACCAATTCCACCAGCCGAAACTCCTTTCCAGCGTGTTGGGATTGACCTCCTCGGACGATTTCCAACGTCTGCTAGTGGCAATAGCTGTCACGCTATGCCATTACAAAAGCCGTGAAAACAGCCGAAGCATTCGAGGAAGCCAAATTCATCGTGGAAGACATTGTATTAACACGGTGCTCCAAGGTCGTTAATTACGGATCGAGGGAAAGTATTTCAATCGAATCTTGTGACAGAGATAAACCGTCGGTGCAACATCACTCATCACATGACGACTGCCTACCATCCGCAAACTAACGGGCTTACTGAACGCCTAAATAAGACCTTGGCCGACATGCTATCAATATTCGTCAATGTTGAGTAGAGCAACTCGGATGAGGTGCTACCTTTCGTGACGTTTGCCGACAACACCGCCAGACAAGACACCACAGGATTTACGCCATTTTTCCTGGTGCATGGGCGTAAGGCGACGACGACGATGGACACTGTGTTTCCGTTACATCCAGATGACGTGGACGACGACTACATCGGCCAGGTGTTAACCAGAGCTGAGGAAGCTCGGCAGTTGGCTCGACTCCACACGCTGCAGGCTCAAGAAAACGATCGCCGAAGGTATGACGAGAGCCACCGCCCTGTTGTCTACCAGCCTGGTGACCTCGTCTGGATCTTCACGATGGTATAGTGGTTATGATACTAGGCTGTTGCATGGAGGGTCGTGAGTTCAAAACTCCTCTGATCTGCAGGATTTTATTTTCTATATTCGGTTCTAGTACCTTCTAGAAGTATCCACAAATGTCAGGAGTGATGACTACGTTGCTTAAAATTAAACTGATCGTCATCCAACAAATCTACAATTTTCTTTCTATTCTTCTGTATATTATTCTTGTCAGCAACTCGGATGCTGACAACGGAGATAGGCCTAGTTGCTACTGAAATTGCGAGAGCGTGCGTTCGAAGAAGAGGCGGGAAACATATTCCTCTCCCCCATATATATCTCGCAAAAGATCATAACCATAAAATCCGAGAAACTGGAGCTCGTACGTAAGTTTGTCGACAGTCGTTCTTTGCATGACTCATCTGCGAAACGAAGAGAAAGGGGGAAAATGATGGCGGTACCACAGGTACCCTCCGCTACATACCTTGTGGAGTACAGATATATGTATGTATGTTGGTGTAGACGTAGATGTAGAGAAAAGGTACTTAATCCTCGGTGTAGCAAAGCAGCTTAAATCACTTAATAAAGGCAAGGCCTCCAGTCCAGACTGAATACCAGTCAGGTTCCTTTCAGAGTATGCTGATACAATACCAGCATATTTAGCAATTATATACAACCGCTCACTCAATCATTAAAACGAAGGTGTTTTTCGTTGCGACGGGATCTTCTCATGAAATTTCAATCACCAGTTTTCTCCTCCGATTGCGAAAATATTTTGTTAGCACCCACCTACATACGGAGAAATGATCGTCACGATAAAATAAGAGAAATCAGGCATCGCACAGAAACAATTAAGTGCTCGTTTTTCGCGCGCACCGTTCGAGAGTGGAACGGTATAGAGACAGCTTGAAGGTGGTTCATTGAACCCTCTGTCAGGCACTTTATTGTGAAAAGCAGAGTAATTAGGTAGATGTAGATGAAGAATCTTCAAAGTATATGGCAAGCTTTGAAAAACATCGCTAATTCTTGTAATTTTACATTTATCGAAAAACCGCATTTAGGTTGTTCGAAATCATCACGCAGAATTTGACGTTTGTGGCTAAGACAATGGATATAAAAATTCTAACATGCCACCCTATCTGATACGAACACTGACATTTTGCTCTCTCATACAACTAAACAAAATTACGTATCTGTACATCAACACTCATATTGCACTATTAGCGTAAGAAATACCGCCTCTGCGAGCAAAGTACAAACGTTTCACTCAGTTCGAGGATCTTCCTTATCGAAGTAGCTGTGCGTCTCCCGGCCGGGATGCTGCGTTGTAAAGTGCTTGGGTTATTACCGAGCGCCGATATCAACCTATCCTAAGCAGACTGCTTCCTTAGAAATGGACATTATCAAGTACCGTCACTAAAACCTTACGTGTGACGACGATGGTGATAAATTAGTCAATATCTTGGAGTGAACAAGCGAGGTGACGTTTCTTAGCGGCAGAGAAAAAAAATGTCCAACGGATCCACTGCGAACAAACCGAGGACCATTTACGAAACATCGAGAAGGAAGATTCCAATACGCCCGAAGAAAACGATCTTCTTTTTTAATTTAGCCACCTGAGCGATCCGACAACTCTATCCACTTATAACACACGACTCATTAGGGAAAAATGAAATTGCCTTCATTTCATTAATAAAGTGAAGAGGATTTAATTTCAGTTTCTTTTTTTTTCCTAACTGATTATACTACTGTGTTCCCCAAACGTCCATCAACGAAGGAAAGTTGAAAAACTACACGACTCCTCTTTTTGTACACCATCCAATTGGGCTGTAGATATATCAAGATCTCCCAGTTTGTGAAGTGTTTCTCATCTAGTTCGGACCAAAATAACTTTTTGCTGGTGTACTGATTTCCGGATCAACCTGTGTACCTTCTTCTAGCGACCATTAACCTAGATATAGGATTAAGCACTAGACAGTTATTTAACGATCCTTTCAGACGTATACTGTGTATAAAAAAAACCTGTAAAATTTCAGACCATTCGATTTATGCTAGCAAACTACAAAAGCAATATCAATTTGAAAAATTTCTCTGAAGTATACCACCTGGGAAAGGCAGTTGCAGACGTTAATACAATAACAAGCTAACATCGAATTGCTGGAAGCGTTTTTTGTCCAGTAGGTTGAAAATAAAATGTCTTTTGAACCGTTACGATCAGCAAGCGTAATATGCTTTAAATTCTGACAGGTGTCAATTTGCTTCTGATAGGGAAAGAGAGCAGTGTTTTATCTCCGTGCCAATAGCAGTGCTGCGTGAAATCGGCGGACGCAAATTGGAATTCCGATGTTACTTAGTCCTCTGAAAATTTTTGCTGTCCGTAGTATTTACGAGTTTTGAGAGATTTCGAACGGTTACGGAGATAATCGACAAACGGATGGCTTTGGAGTTACATTATCTGCGAAATTAGTAACATTCAGTCGTCTGTCAATCGCAGGCTGTCACAGACCTCCCCGTGAAACATTAAACCTCGACAATACTGCGTTATTCTCTCCATGATGCCTTCATTATTACCGTTTTCAAATTAACAAAGAGGCATTTCGTCTAATGTTTCAGAATATACATCACGCAAATTTTCCAAATACAGTAAAACTATTACAGTTTTTGGTCTTATCACTTTCAAGGTACCGTTCCTTCTTCAGGCTAAAGTATTATTGTTTATTTATGCATTCGATTGTTGGGCTTCACGCCCTCCGTCACTATCATGTTCCTCACACCAATTTAGCACGATTCTGGCATTGTAACACTGATCTTTCTGGAACATTCCATCGTTGTCGTGAAGATTCCAAGAATGAAGGGACGCAGGTGGTCGGCCGTAACCACGAACTCCACAGTTGTTTAGTGCACACCTCGGTTGTTCCAAATAAAGGTTGAAAGAGGGATTAATAATCAGGAATATCCAGAACTTCAAGTTTACTCAGCACTTCTACCATCACATGTAATAGCTTACTTTGAACCCGCCTGGATATCGGCGCGTTAGCTCGCCACTTCCGAGATTTGTGAGGCCTGCTGGGCTCGGCTCAAAGCCGTTTAGATGTTAGTGACCCTCCCCGTCCAGGAAGACCTTTGGAGTTTGATGAAGATCGTCTAAACTCATTAATCCACAATTATCCATGTCAGTGTGTTCGAGAACTGGCAGATGTCGCGAACTGCGATCATTCCGCTGTCACGCAACATTTGCATCCAATAGAGAATGTTCAAAAAACATATGTATGGGTATCACATGCCCTAATCCAAAAACATAAAAATCAACGGGTGGCCATACGTGCTATTCTGCTTGTCCGTCATCAATTGGCTCGTGAACAACATCGACGATACGTCACTGTTGACGAGAAATTGTGTCTTTACGCTGACACAAGAAAAAGAGGGATGGTTGAGCCAAAACGAAGTACCAATTCCCCGTGCGAAAACCCACGCTCGTCCGTAAAAGATAATGTCATGCATCTGGTGGAACAGTGACGGTATAGTGTACGACGAATTGCTTCCTCAAGATGTAACCCTCACTGCTGACATTTATTGTCAGCAACTCAGACTTTTGCAGACGCAGTCCAAGAAAAAGACCAGGAAGACTGCGTGGAGTATTGCTAATCCACGATAACGGCCGCCCGCATTCTGCTAGACTGACAAAAAACATTATGAGATGGGCTGGGAAGTCATTCTGCAACCACCTTATTCACTTGCACTTGCGACCCAGACTTTAAGCGGAACTTCCTTTCCGGGTGAAAATGCGTTCCGAACATGGCTCGAAGAGTTCTTCGCCTCAAAACAACGTGCTTTGTACAGTCGTAGAATCTAAACGTTAGTCCGCAGCTCGTGGTCGTGCGGTAACGTTCTCGCTTCCCGTTCCCGGGTTCGATTCCAGGCGGGGTCAGGGATTTTCTCTGCCTCGTGATGACTGGGTGTTGTGTGATGTCCTTGGGTTAGTTAGGTTTAAGTAGTTCTAGGGGACTGATGACCATAGATGTTAAGTCCCATAGTGCTCAGAGCCATTTGAACCATTTTTTTTTCTAAAAGTTACCCCAGCATTAGCAAACTGTTGTAAATAGTGAAGAAGGATATATTATTGATGGCTAAAGACTGTTTTATGTGTATCCTTCGTGTTTAATAAACTTACGAAAAAGCTCTAGGAACTTACGCACCAGTCTAATAGATATAGCTCTGACGGTTTTCCAGGAGCGACTTTCATATAAATAACTCCCTTGACTCTCACGTGAATATTGTTACCAGGTGCATACCCCCTTCCCTCCAAGTTTAATGGACCCCATTTACATTTTCATTAAACTAACCCTCATCCAATGCATCGAAAAGACTGCGAAAATCTAAGAGTGCACAAACTGGCTAGTTTCTCACAAGGCAACGAACAAAAGGCAAACCTTTGTTATTTTTATCTTGTATGTCATACCTTCTCGTAGTTATACTTTTTCAGCTGGTCGTAAACGTTCCCGGTGCAGAGTCCTTAGCCCACTGTTTCTTGCTTGCAACAATTAAAGCATTTAATCTGCCCACCCTTCATCTCATTAGAAACATCCACCCTATTTTCCGTGGGCACCCTTTGACTAACTTCCTTCCTTCCGTCATCAAGATAACCCAAGCCCCAAATATATCAGAAATTGGTCTAGAATGTGGGAATCTTGGTAAACGTCTCCAAACGTACGAACTGCCGATCCTCCAATCCTAAACCACTTAGAATATGTTGTACCATTTGTTTCATTGTATCCTAAACATAAAGCCATCACACTCCCTTTCACCCCAATCAGCTGGTAATCTGATACTATCTTGTTCCCTACGATACGTCTCGTAAATTAATTCACGAGATACTCTAGTTGTGATTGGCTCTTCTACCAAATTCTTACGAAACTGGGTAAAATTAGAACATTGAATAATATCCTTTGGTTGGTTGGTTGTTGTGGGGAAGGAGACCAGACAGCGAGGTCATCGGTCTCATCGGATTAGGGAAGGATGGGGAAGGAAGTCGGCCGTGCCCTTTGAAAGGAACCATCCCGGCATTTACCTGGAGCGATTTAGGGAAATCACGGAAAACCTAAATGAGGATGGCCGGACGCGGGATTGAACCGTCGTCCTCCCGAATGCGAGTCCAGTGTCTAACCACTGCGCCACCTCGCTCGGTCAATATCCTTTTGAACTAATAGTAATAAACTGCTTTATATTAACCACTAATATACATAACTAATGACGATCAGGAATATCCAGTACTTCACCTTTACTCCGCAGTTCTACCACCACACATAATAGCTTCAACGCTTGTGTAAATGAAGTAACTGCTCAGTTTGCTTATTCGCACAAGTGTCCCAATAGCTTGGGAAGTTTTGAAAATAGCATTCCTTAGTAAGTTAACCTTTCGCCATGATTCTACCAAACTTCTTCAAAACTTCCTTATTAGCTCGTGTTTAATGGTCCAAACGTGCATGCATTTGCCTAACTTGACTATAGGAGAGATTAGTTTCTACAAACAACTCTCTCTGAACATGAAATGCAACGGTACAACGGGGCTTACCTTCCCTGGATTCAACGGCGGGCTCACGAACAGTTTATCCAGGACATCAATTAACTGTGATATTAATTCATTGCTGTTTCCTTTACATCGTTCCAAACCTCTAATTTGTGACTGATGGACCACTTCTTCCTATTTCCCCATATGATGGGTTATGTACATTTGTTGTTTCCATACCAAAACAGAAAATGTCAAACAGTATCGACTTACAATACTGTTGACATGTATAAAAATATCCATAGAAACTGTACTCTGCCACCAATTGAGTCCCACTTATCCCTTGTAACCTTGGGGTGGAGAACAAGACACCGAATCAAAATATCAGAAACGTGGTTCGTTGGACTAATTTACATACAGGTTGGACTTTTCGCAACACATTTAATTTCAGACAGACAAATGGCATTGGAGACTATCTTGATTAACAAATTTCTGCTTTCTGCGCATCACAATGCAATCATTTAACTGGTATACAACACCCAGCAGATTTAACGTTTGCACGTTTGCGTTGCACAGTATATGGGTGTTGTCTGAAGTTGTTCATATTTGTTTATGTGAAGACCACAGTGGGTATGTCGGAGCCAATTAGGAAACAGTTATCAAACACAAACTCATTTAAGCGTTATATCAGTTAACATCCTCCCCCCATGAACCATGGACCTTGCCGTTGGTGGGGAGGCTTCCATGCCTCAGCGATACAGATGGCCGTACCGTAGGCGCAACCACAACGGAGGGGTATCTGTTGAGAGGCCAGACAAACATGTGGTTCCTGAAGAGAGGCAGCAGCCTTTTCAGTAGTTGCAAGGGCAACAGTCTGGATGATTGACTGATATGCCCTTGTAACAATAACCAAAACGGCCTTGCTGTGCTGGTACTGCGAACGGCTGAAAGCAAGGGGAAACTACGGCCGTAATTTTTCCCGAGCGCATGCATTTTACTGTATGATTAAATGATGATGGCGTCCTCTTGGGTAAAATATTCCGGAGGTAAAATAGTCCCCCATTCGGATCTCCGGGCGAGGACTACTCAAGAGGATGTCGTTATCAGGAGAAAGAAAACTGGCGTTCTACGGATCGGAGCGTGGAATGTCAGATCACTTAATCGGGCAGGTAGGTTAGAAAATTTAAAAAGGGAAATGGATAGGTTAAAGTTAGATATAGTGGGAATTAGTGAAGTTCGGTGGCAGGAGGAACAAGACTTCTGGTCAGGGACTACAGGGTTATAAACACAAAATCAAATAGGGGTAATGCAGGAGTAGGTTTAATAATGAATAGGAAAATAGGAATGCGGGTAAGCTACTACAAACAGCATAGTGAACGCATTATTGTGGCCAAGATAGATACGAAGCCCACACCTACTACAGTAGTACAAGTTTATATGCCAACTAGCTCTGCAGATGACGAAGAAATTGAAGAAATGTATGATGAAATAAAAGAAATTATTCAGATAGTGAAGGGTGACGAAAATTTAATAGTCATGGGTGACAGGAATTCGGTAGTAGGAAAAGGGAGAGAACTAAACGTAGTAGGTGAATATGGATTGGGGCAAAGAAATGAAAGAGGAAGCCGCCTGGTAGAATTTTGCACAGAGCATAACTTAATCATAGGTAACACTTGGTTCAAGAATCATAAAAGAAGGCTGTATACATGGAAGAAGCCTGGAGATACTGACGGGTTTCAGATAAATTATATAATGGTAAGACAGAGATTTAGGAACCAGGTTTTAAATTGTAAGACATTTCCAGGGGCAGATGTGGACTCTGACCACAATCTATTGGTTATGAACTGTATATTAAAACTGAAGAAACTGCAAAAAGGTGGGAATTTAAGGAGATGGGATCTGGATAACCTGAAAGAACCAGAGGTTGTACAGAGTTTCAGGGAGAGCATAAGGGAACAATTGACAGGAATGGGGGAAAGAAATACGGTAGAAGAAGAATGGGTAGCTTTGAGGGATGAAGTAGTGAAGGCAGCAGAGGATCAAGTAGGTAAAAAGACGAGGGCTAGTAGAAATCCTTGGGTAACAGAAGAAATACTGAATTTAATTGATGAAAGGAGAAAATATAAAAATGCAGTAAATGAAGCAGGCAAAAAGGAATACAAACGTCTCAAAAATGAGATCGGCAGGAAGTGCAAAATGGCTAAGCAGGGATGGCTAGAGGACAAATGTAAGGATGTAGAGGCTTACCTCACTAGGTGTAAGATAGATACTGCCTACATGAAAATTAAAGAGACCTTTGGAGAGAAGAGAACCACTTGTATGAACATCAAGAGCTCAGATGGAAACCCAGTTCTAAGCAAAGAAGGGAAAGCAGAAAGGTGGAAGGAGTATATAGAGGGTCTATACAAGGGCGATGTACTTGAGGACAATATTATGGAAATGGAAGAGGATGTAGATGAAGATGAAATGGGAGATACGATACTGCGTGAAGAGTTTGATAGAGCACTGAAAGACCTATGTCGAAACAAGACCCCCGGAGTAGACAACATTCCATTGGAACTACTGACGGCCTTGGTAGAGCCAGTCCTGACAAAACTCTACCATCTGGTGAGCAAGATGTATGAAACAGGCGAAATACCCCCAGACTTCAAGAAGAATATAATAATTCCAGTCCCAAAGAAAGCAGGCGTTGACAGATGTGAAAATTACCGAACTATCAGTTTAATAAGTCACAGCTGCAAAATACTAACGCGAATTCTTTACAGACGAATGGAAAAACTAGTAGAAGCCGACCTCGGGGAAGATCAGTTTGGATTCCGTAGAAATGTTGGAACACGTGAGGCAATACTGACTCTCCGACTTGTCCTAGAAGCTAGATTAAGGAAGGGCAAACCTACATTTCTAGCATTTGTAGACTTAGAGAAAGCTTTTGACAATGTTCACTGGAATACTCTCTTTCTAATTCTGAAGGTGGCAGGGGTAAAATACAGGGAGAGAAAGGCTATTTACAATTTGTACAGAAACCAGATGGCAGTTATAAGAGTCGAGGGACATGAAAGGGAAGCAGTGGTTGGGAAGGGAGTAAGACAGGGTTGTAGTCTCTCCCCGATGTTGTTCAATCTGTATATTGAGCAAGCAGTAAAGGAAACAAAAGAAAAATTCGGAGCAGGTATTAAAATCCATGCAGAAGAAATAAAAACTTTGAGGTTCGCCGATGACATCGTAATTCTGTCAGAGACAGCAAAGGACTTGGAAGAGCAGTTGAACGGAATGGATAGTGTCTTGAAAGGAGGATATAAGATGAACATCAATAAGAGCAAAACGAGGATAATGGAATGTAGTCGAATTAAGGCAGGTGATGCTGAGGGAATTAGATTAGGAAATGAGACAAAGTAGTAGAGGTGTTTTGCTATTTGGGGAGCAAAATAACTGATGACGGTCGAAGTAGAGAGGATATAAAATGTAGACTGGCAATGGCAAGGAAAGCGTTTCTGAAGAAGAGAAATTTGTTAACATCGAGTATAGATTTAAGTGTCAGGAAGTCGTTTCTGAAAGTATTTGTATGGAGTGTAGCCATGTATGGAAGTGAAACATGGACGATAAATAGTTTGGACAAGAAGAGAATAGAAGCTTTCGAAATGTGGTGCTACAGAAGAATGCTGAAGATTAGATGGGTAGATCACATAACTAATGAGGAAGTATTGAATAGGATTGGGGAGAAGAGAAGTTTGTGGCACAACTTGACCAGAAGAAGGGATCGGTTGGTAGGACATGTTCTGAGGCATCAAGGGATCACCAATTTAGTACTGGAGGGCAGCGTGGAGGGTAAAAGTCGTAGAGGGAGACCAAGAGATGAATACACTAAGCAGATTCAGAAGGATGTAGGTTGCAGTAGGTACTGGGAGATGAAGAAGCTTGCACAGGATCGAGTAGCATGGAGAGCTGCATCAAACCAGTCTTAGGACTGAAGACCACAACAACAACAACAGTTAACATGTAATAATTTGAACGTTTAACATAATGTTCCATTAAATTTCGAACGTGCAGCCGCTTAAACTCAGTTTCTTCCGTAACATTATATTTCGGCATTATATCGTTCATCCATCTTC
The DNA here is from genome assembly GCF_023898315.1 of Schistocerca nitens. Lineage (NCBI taxonomy): Eukaryota > Metazoa > Arthropoda > Insecta > Orthoptera > Acrididae > Schistocerca > Schistocerca nitens. The sequence goes on along the minus strand of NC_064621.1, from coordinate 473,291,685 downwards.
AGAGTGGATCGAAAGTCTGGCGCTCCAGCGCTCCCTCTATCTTTTTACACTCGCGGACCGCACCATTGCGCATGCGAGCATAGATAAACAGGCGCCAAGGTGTTGACCGGCGACAAAGAAGTGCATTGCGCATGAATTATATCTGTGGCTGTGCAACAGTGTGTCACTTGAGCTACACTGTTGCGATGTCTTTATAAGTTTATTACAGAAAGTGCCAGATTCTTTGAGTTATACAAACTGAAGCCGCTATCTTTAGCAATTAAATTCCTCACCAAGAGAATTTCATTTGTCTCTTTCACCACCGCGTAACAGAAAGACGACGAAAACGCTAAAATTTCGACGTTTCCTTACGACAATTGAGAGTGACCAATATCAATAAAATCCTCTGCCATAGTCGATTTATTTTCTTGTAAGAGGTGGGTGTTTCTATGGCGTTCCGTACATCTTGCATGGACTATACGAATCGTCTGTTCGATGTATGAAATGCACATACGCAGGGGATTTTGTGAACCTCAGACCTCTGGAGGATCAGATCATCTTTAACGGAACCCAAGAGTGCTGCTGTCTTCGTTAGGGGACGAAAAATCACCTTCACTTTGTGCTTGCTGAGGATCCGTCCTATTTGACTATAGGTTTCCTACATCAAGGCTGAGTCCATGGGGAAACAGTTGTGTGCAACGACTTTACTCGTTTCAAGTAGTAGAGGGTACAGCAATCAGACGCCATGATGTTTATTTCATATCTAGATTTCGGTCACCGTATAGCCATTTTCAGTTCAGAAATTTAATTTACAAAGTTAAAAACACTTTTATCTGCACATAGTCCCAAGTGGACCATTCATGTCATGAACTCAGCGTCTGAGAGGAATAGTCCACTTGGGACTATGTGCATATACAAGCGTTTTTAACGTTGTAAATTACATTTCTACACTGAAGTTGGCCCACAGTGACCGAAATCTATGTATAAAATAAACATCAATGCGACTGATTGCTGTACCTTTTTCTACTTCCCACATATGGCAAGAAAACCATGGATTTAAATCATTCTGTGTCCTCTCTGTCTTCTTCTGCGTTGCTTATAGCAGTCTGTGGTTGGTTCGTAGCGCCTCACTTATCTGCTGTTGAGAATACCCGTTGACTTCTCAAATTCTGTTTAACTGTAGGAGCTAGTTCTGCAGACTGCCCTCATCAGCAAAGACGTCTGCTCTGTGAACCAAAGTTCTGACAAGGGAACCTCCCCATCACACCCCCCTCAGATTTAGTTATAAGTTGGCACAGTGAATAGGCCTTGAAAAACTGAGCACAGATCAATCGAGAAAACAGGAAGAAGTTGTGTGGAACTATGAAAAAATAAGCAAAATGTACAAACTGAGTAGTCCATGCGAAGATATACAACATCAAGGATAACATGAACTCAGGAGAGCCGTGGTCCTGTGGTTAGCGTGAGCAGTTGTGGAACGAGAGGTCCTTGGTTCAAGTCTCCCCTCAAGTGAAAAATTTTTTTTTATTTTCGCAAAGTTCATTGACGTCTCTGTGCACTGTAATAAGTTTAGTGTCTGTGTTTTGCGACCGCACCGCAAAACCGTGCCATTAGTAGACGAAAGGACGTGCCTCTCCAATGGGAACCGAAAACATTTGATCGCAAGGTCATAGGTCAACCGATTCCTCCACAGGACTATTCTATACGACACTGGTGAGGGCATGTGCGTCACATGACAGGAATATGTTTTCGACCCACCTAACTTGTACACTTGGCGAATGGGTAAAAAGATTCTTCTACATTGCCCGATTTAAGTTTTCTTGTGGATGTGAGAATTACTCCCAAAAAAGTGATGAAAACGTAAGAGTTTGTCACATAAACTGCAACAAATGAATCCAACAGTTTCACAGTCGCACACTTTTCCCTGTACTCTGTCAAAACATATGTTTTCAACGTTTTCAAATTTTTCCGTGTGGAGACCGTCAAATCCTGCATATGTTAAAGCAATTCTGAACATGTCCTGGAATTTTGGAAAGAGAAGTTGATTGTGTGTGAGTGCCTGAACTTTGATGATTGTCTGAAAATAAAATTTTAGGCTCGAAGGAAGAAGTGAACCAAGGATCTCTCGTTCCGCAGCTGCTCACGCTAACCACGGGACCACGGCGCTCCTCAGTTCAAATGACCCCTGATGTTGCGTATCTTTGCATGGACTACTCAGTTTGCAAATTTTGCTTATTTTTTCATAGTTCCACACAACTTCTTCCTGTTTTCTCGATTGATCTGTGTTCAGTTTTTCAAGGCCTATCCACTGTGCCAACTTATAACTAAATCTGAGGGGGGTGCGATGGGGAGGTTCCCTTGTGAGAACACTCGTCGTCTGCGAAGAACGGTGGCAGTTGTGCGGCTGCACACCCGAAATTTAATGGAGCCGTCATTGCGCCGTAAAAACGTGAAGATGCACATTAAGCACAACGATCAAATATTCTGTGAAACTTCTTGTTAAATACCATTACTACAATATTTTTAAAAAAACTCTAGTTTTGTAGGACATCAAATAACTCCAAAAATGTCAGACATGCTCCGACATCTCCACTGTGGGCTTCACATAAACAGATATGAACAACTTCTGACCACAGTCGTGTACGGTGTACCGCAAACGACGTTGATAAGACTTTCAATGGGATTCATTTCCCTCAATATAATCCGCCTTTCTCAACCTATATTCTGTACGATTAGGCTGTTCATTCCGTTCAACATATACTGTTATTCTTCTTCACTGTCGTTCAGGATACCAGTGCCATCAGCGAATCTTATCACTGATGTCCTTTCACTATGTATTTTGACGTCACTTTTGAACCTTTCTTTTATATCTCTCATTCTTTCTTCGATGTACAGATTGAACAATAGCGGTGAAAGACTACATACCTGCGTTACAATCTTTTTAATCCGAAGACACATTCTTGGTTTTCCAGGCTTATAGTCCCCTCTTGACTCTTGTAGAAAGTGAATATTACCCGTCTATCACCACAGTGCATCCCTATTTTGCTCAGGGTTTCAAACATCTTGCAACATATTACAATGTCGAATCCTTTTTCCAGGACAACAAATCCAATGAGCGTGTCTCGATTTTTCTTCAGTCGCGCTTCCATTATCAACCGCAACGTCGGAATGGCCTCTCTGGTGCCTTTATCTTTGCTAAACCCAAACGTATCCTCGTCTAACACATCCTCAATTTTCTTTTCCATTCTTCTGTATATTATTCCTGTCAGAAACATGAATGCAAGAGCTGATTAGCTGACTGTAATAATTCTCGCTTGTCAGCACTTGCTATCTTCCGAATTGTGCTGATTATGTTCTTCCATAAGTCTGCTGGTACGTCACCAGTCCCATACATTCTACTCGCCAGCGTGAATAATCGTTTTGTTGCCACTTTCCCCATGATTTTAGAAATTCCGATGGTATGTTACACTATGTGATTGAAAGTATCCGGACACCCCTGAAAACATACGTTTTGCATGTCAGGTGCATTGTGCTGCCACCTACTGCCCGGTACTCCATATCTGCGACCTCAGTAGTCATTAGACATCTGAGAGAGCAGAATGGGGCGCTCCGCGGAACTCACGGACTTCGAACGAGGTCAGGTGAACGGGTGTCACTTTTGCCATACATCTGTACGCGAGATGTCCATACTCCTAACCATCCTTAGGTCCACTGCTTCCGATGCGACAGTGAAGTGGAAACGTGAAGGACGCGTACAACACAAAAGCGCACAGGCCGACCTCGTCTGTTGACTGACAGAGGCCGCCCACAGTTGAAGAGGGTCGTAATGTGTAATAGGCAGACATCTATCCAGGCCATCACACAGGAATTCCAAACTGCATCAGGATCCACTGCAAGTACTATGACCGTTAGGAGGGAGACGAGAAAACTTGGATTTCATGGTGGTCGAGCGGCTGCTCATAAGCCACACATCACGCCGGTAAATTCCAAACGACGCCTCGCTTTGTGTAAGGAACGTAAACATTGGACGATTGAACATTGGAAAAATGTTGTGCGGAGTCACGAATCACGGTACACAACGTGCCGATCCGATGGCAGGGTGTGGGTATGGTGTCTGCCACCGTGTGTAGTGCCAACAGTAAAATTCGGAGGCGGTGGTGTTATAGTGTGGTCGAGTTTTTCATGGAGGAGGGCTTGCACCCTTGTTTTTGTGCGTGGCGCTATCACAGCACAGGCCTACATTGATGTTTTAAGCACGCTCTTGCTTTCCACTGCTGAAGAGCAATACAGCGATGGCGATTGCACCTTTCAACACGATAGAGCACCTGTTCATAATGCACGGCCTGTGGCGGAGTGTTTACACGACAATAACATCTCTTTAGCGGACTGACCTCCACAGTGCCCTGACGTGAATCCTATAGAAAACCTTTGGGATGTTTTGGAACGCCGAATTCGTGCCAGGCCTCACCGACGACATCGATACCTCTCCTAAATGCAGCACTCCGTGAAGAATGGGCTGCTATTCCCCAAGAAACCTTCCAGCACCACATTGAAAGTATGCTGCGAGAGTGGAAGCTGTCATCATGGTTAAGGATGGGCCAAAACCATAGTGAATTCCAGCATTACCGATGGAGGTCTCCACGAACTTGTAAGTCATTTTCGGCCAGGTTTCCGGATACTTAGGATCACATACCGTATCTGTTCCTTCTGCCTTATTCGATCTTACATCTTCCAGAGCTCTATTTCTGAAGGCAAAGTATATAAATTCAGTCCTTTTTGAAGTACTATGTGAGAATATGGGTGATGAACACAAATGCTCTTTTTTTAGTAGTTCTCGATTACTTTCTAGGAGTAAAGCACTAAAAAGCATGTTTGGACAGCGGAATGAGGTATTCTGTTTCTTAAAGGAGAAAAACCAGTCTCTGACAAACTGTCCGTGAGCAAATTAGAGCTATGGCAAAACCGAATGGAAAATGGCATACCATATATGTTCATTACTCTAGTGTCACTGTTAGAGGACAAATACAATCCGATATTTCCAGTGAAAGTAAAAGCCTTCATCATCTTGCAGCACTATAAGTTGAGTTACGAATGTATTTCAGTGACGACTTTGATAAATTTCGTTGGATTAAGAATCCATTCAAAAATGCTCCTGGATCATCGTATCTATATACAAAAGAGCAAGGACTACCTATTGATATCACTTCATTGATGAGAAAAGTTAGTGAAGTATCTTTGTTGGAGCTTTGGATGCACATTGTAATTCTCAACTCTGAGCTAAAATGCAACGAAAATCTTGATTCCTTTTTCGGCAGTATAATTGTGCGAGATTGGCTTTTCACCTTTGCCATCTATGAAGTCGAATTCCCATTAGAAGCTAAATACAAGCAGAGAACTGCTAGTGGCTGTTTCTGGTACTACGTCTGCTATTACGTCTTGGGAAATTTTATTCTCAAAAGAAAGCTCACCCATCACACTGAACTTAGCAATTTAAAATTTTAATGCTCTTTTATCCCTTGTTTGTTGAACTGTAACTATTGTTTCTTTGACAGTGTTTGAATTAATGAAAATGTGATAAACAGTTTGTTCCGTGTTTGTGTTGTAATAAACCATGTGTAGTTTTGGTTTCTGTTGCTTAAAATCCTTCAAAACTGAATTCTGTAAAGCAGAGAATAAGGTGGAGAAATAATATTTATATTAATAAAATACTGTTTGGCGGGGGGGGGGGGGCTGATACTATTTTTCCTCGTAAAGGTGGGCGCCCAGACGAAAGAAGTATAGTGCTGTAGAGCACACCAGTTTTGTCTCGTTATCTCCTCTTTGAGAGTACCATGAAGCGGTACATCCCGAACATGGGTACCTTATCAAAACTTTATGTGCGACGTCCCCTCTACAGCGCCTAGAAGCCTGTAATAAGAATTGTCAAACACCTTATATTACCAGATAATGGACACAAGCACTTTGGAAAGCACTTTCCCATTTATACCATTCATTTTGTCGCATAAGCATGATAAAATAAAAACATGTGATCGATAACTGTTGAGATACATAAATCAGAGTGGATGACCGAGAGAGCTGACGGCCCACGCAACCAATCCACAAGTGGTACGAAAGAAATATTTCACATAAAGGAAAATCGCCGAGTAAAATATCACCCTAGTCAAGGCTCTTTACAACACGTGTTTGTAGGCAGTATGGCACGTTACCAAACTTAACAGAATGAAAACCCACGTGCCATGAAGTGGAGTGAATTTGAAAAGAAAAAAGGGCTAAATCAGGATCAAATCACGGGAAATTGAGCTCGATACGGCTCGAGTATAAATACGCTAAGCTGCTTTTACCGTTATCACGGCATTTGAAATGGATTCATCTGGATTACCGTTATGAAGCACCACGTGGAGTTAACAACATACTGCGCTCTAACATACGATCTATCCAAGAACTTGCAATCAACTACCGCCTAGCATGTTCCACTCAACTCTGCTTTGAGGGCGGAAGTTCCATGACATCAAGTGCCACTGGTCCAAGTACTTCCACTTCACAGCATTTGCCACGGCCAATCTCCACAGATACTTTGAGCTTTGCACCATCCTCGATAGTCGATTTTAACGAGACGGGAGAGCAGCCCGTAGAGTATACAGCAGACTCTCGAGCACGCCTGACAAAAAAAAAAAAAAATTACTCACTTTCGGGATACATCACGCTAATACCGTATAACAAATGCTCTAGCATTGAGAATAGGCTCAATTGGGCAAGTCCATAAATTCGTTCAACTCTGCCGTAACCAGCGAAAGAAAGCCACTTATTAATGAGTAGATTCAGTACAGGTAACGTATTCGAGGGAAACAAATTCCATGTAGGCTTCCGTCTCGCATTCTTCGGCGTACGTTGGTTCAATGATTTTTCTGACATTTCGCCAGCACGAGTGACTGGAATTGTCAAAGCTTCATCCTCCATTGGTGGTGGCGAGTGCGGGCGCAGATTATATGTACCCGGTGGACCAACGTCCGAGGGCATTTCCGTGGTCGTTACCACTGCGGTTCTCCCCTTGCTTTCTGCAATGCACGTTATGGATGGTGATTATCAATGAAACAACCGCTCTTCGTTTTTTTTTTTTCAATGTCAGTTAAACCTGCGTGTTAAAACCACTCAAAATAATCGGTTTCTGAAATAAACGATTTTCGGTTCTTTATTCCTATTCTTCAGGAAGTCACACCTAGTGAGTACATGGCTGGCGACCACGGGGCCCCGAGCTGAGCCCTGGCATTGCTCCCACTCACTTATGCCAGGCTCCTCACTTTTATCTTTCCTATCTGGCCGCCCTCGGCCAGCTCTTGTTCTGTTCCTACCCTGACGCTATTAGGTTTCGAGGGCTAAGGGTCTTTCATTTTCCAACCTATACTTCTCATACAGCGTCTGACCCGGAGCGGGCGGCTGCGAAGGGCGACTGTATCCCATGTTAGGGGCGGCCTCCAGAACTGCGGAAGGCAGTGGAATACCAATACAGATAATCTTCCCTGCATAATGCAGTCTCCATTTTATTGCACAAAAATGGCTTCCTCTCATGTTAAATCAGTATCCGGACATAAAATAGTCCCCCAATCAGATTTCCAGGAAGGGGGGTGGGGGGGCAACTTGAAAGGAGGCAAAAAATGAAAACAAGAATTGGTACCTGGAATATTTGAATTCTGCTACAAGCAGGAAAACTAGAAAACCTTAAAAGAGAGATGTAAAAGAATCATATGGATCTCATAGGAGCTGCTGATGTAAGATGGAATGGATGTGGAGAGTTGCAGTCAGATGAATATGTATTGTACTACTCAGGAGGAGAAGTAAAAGGAATGAATGGAGTAGAAATGATTATGACACAGGAATTGGCTAAATGTGTGGAATATGTGGCCTACGCAAATGACTGGGTTATTGGTGTAAGGCTGAAAGGAGCACAAAAAGATTTACTGATTGTCCAGGTTGTGAGTGTGAGGGTTTTATTTTCTCAAGTGCGCAGTGGATTGATCCAACAAGTACCCTTTGGCTCCTGCAAGAAACAATTTCCACTTCACACTACTACAGAAGTCAGACCGATGCTCCTAATGTACCAACAAGAACTGCTTGAAAACCATTCAGCAACAAATATCTTCTGGAGTCGTCTGGTGTAAGGAAAAGACACAAAAATATTCTATATTCTTACGTAACTAGTGGATTACTTGGGTACTGGAGTATTGCTAGTTAGTGTAAGGAAAAAATTAAACAAACGAAAAATATTATTTATTGAAAAAAATTCTGAGAAATCAAATGAAACTTTTTCTTATAAATTAATGAATTTCTGGGTTCTTTTCGGAACAGTAGATTGCCTCTTATGGATAGAAATGCTATTATTTTACAAAGTATGGAAAGGTTCTTTTCTCCCTTTTCTTTAAGAATGTTATTTATTCAGCAGAATTCCTGAGAGCCACACCTACACAACTTGAATAACTTTTCTAGGTACAGTCAAGGCTTCGCATGAGAAATGCAATGGACTGTACTGTTATGGAGAACAGATGGGGCTCGCATATGCTGTAGCGCACAATACTGTGAGCTGTGTCGACTGCTGCCTTCATCGCTCGCTGCTGACAAAATAACACAACTGTCTCCTTCTGTCTGAATTGACCTTCGCCAATCAAACTCTCGCTACACCTTGATGAAGTCAAGGGCTCCTATCCACACCAAGTCTAACTATTGGCATCGAACACCGGTCAGATAACCAGTCCCAGCAATACCACTCATTTGCTCGTAGGCGTTTACCTAGTACTCTATCCGTGTTGACACCACACAATAAGTGTGGCAGCCAACACAGTCAACGACGCTTAATCCAAGCGACTAAATATAGATTATCACTCTGATTTGCTAACGACAGGGGTGCTCTCCCAGTGAAGTACTGAGGAGAGACTTTTTTCCTCGCTCTTTGCGTGCATGTATGAACACACTCGCTCTCGTTACGTGTTCCTGCTCCAAGAGTGACAATGGAATGGCTCCTTTTTCTGGAAAAGTTGCAAGGGTATACCATTTGCTGTCTTCCCTCACTCCTCTGACTCTTTGCGTCAGAAATATTCCGCCAATCGGCGTTGCTCTTTTAAATGGGAGAATGACGTTTCGTTTAAGTCGACCAATGTGGAGATATGTAGCATCTCCGTTAGGCGTATATTGTCCCCCTGTGAGAACTCCATAACTGAGCAGTCGGTCCGTCAAAAATGCGTCTTCTGGACGCTCCCACACAATGTAGTGGAATTTGCTTCTAAATCGAACAAGGCGGTTGTTATACCTTCTCTCTGGCATCTGGAGAAAGCTGTCCTCTCTCTGGGCGGTCGTTCCGGCTGAAGTAGGTGTGCGCTGACCCACCCCTCTGAAGGGACAGGCCTCCCAGCGGGTCAGCCGCCTCCCTAGAACGAAAATTCCTGTGGCCGCCATGTTGTGTACGCCAGCCTCGACTTTTTCAACCTCGGTGCGCACTTGCGATTTACTTATTAGATTTGCATATTGCTTACATGAATTCATACAAAATTGACTCTACCTTATCGAGTTTGGGTTCAAATGAAACGTCTTGATGTGCTGAATACGATTGTGAGGACGGAATATGTAAGAAACGCAGGTCAGGTGACCATGCCACCTTACAATGTGTATATGCCAACTTTTGAACATAATGACCAAATTGTAGAGGAAACGTACCATGTAATAGAGAGAAGAACGGACGAAAATAAAAAATGCTGCAAAAAAGTAATGGGAGACTGGAACGCCATTGTGGTAAAAAGGAAAGAGGGAAACATAGTAGGCAGTCATGGTCTTGGAAAGAGAAATGATAGAGCTGAATGGCTAATTGACTTGCGCAGGGAAAAGCAGCTGATAGTGGCAAATACATGGTTCAAGAGCCACAAGAGGAGGCTCTACACTTGGAAATCACCAGGGGATAAACACGGAAACCAAATCGATTTTATACTGGTAGAAGAAATATACAGGAATGGAATCAAGAAGGTTCACACATTACCAGGTGCAGATATTAATAGCGACCCTAACTTACTTATAGCATAAATAGAAATAAGAATGCAAAAACTGAAGAAGGCGACTATGGTGAAGAAGTGGGGTCTAGGGAAGATAAGATCCAACACAGAACTAATTACAGAAATGCTGTCTCGGAAGTTTCTAAACACATTACAAGACAAGGAACCACCTGACAATGCCAACGAATACCGGAATTTACTGAAAGAAGGAATCATTAAAGCAGGAAAGCAAAATGTAGGCTTTGTAAAAGGGAAAGGGGCAAAAAAACCATGGGTCACACAAAAAATGATATCCAAGATGGAGGAGAGAAGAAAATTTAAAAATAAGAACACTGAAGATGTAAGAAAGATCTACCGAAGGTTAAATAATGAACTGCGAAGATAAACAGAGCAGACTAGGAAAAAAATGGCTAAAAGAGAAATGTGATGCATCAGAGTAAAGACTATGACATGGGATCAAAACAGAGCAAGAAGTGCTACTATAGAAATTTTGAGTAAAGACGAAGAGGTAGTGTACAAAGATCGTAACGATGTCCTCGAGAGATGGGAAGAATATCTAAAAGAGGTGTATGACTCAGATCGCAAATCAGAAACTCTGGAACTTGAATCACTCCATCATAATGGAAGAAGTAAAGTCTGCCATAGCCACAAAGCGGTAAGTACAGATACGATACCGGGAGGAATATTAAAATGTTTGGACCAAGATAGAATGAGAGAAGTATTGAAGTTATGTAATAAAATATATGACAGTGGTGAATGGCCTGAGGACTTTCTGACAACAGTAATGATTCCATTACCGAAAAAACAAGGAGCCAAGAAATACAGTGAGCACAGGACAATCAGTCTCATTTCACATGCAGCCAAAGTGATGTTAAAAATAATTAATAAGAGACTTGAAAAAGTAATGGAGGAGAATATTGGCAAGGAGCAGTTTGGCCTTAGACGGAATACAGGCACCAGAGATGCAATAGGGCTCCTGCGAATCTTGGGAGAAAGGTTTATTGAAAAAAGAATAGACCTATTTATGTGCTTCAGCGATCTAGAAAAGGCATTTGACAATGTGGTTTGGTACAAGCTGGCGACTATAATGAGGGAAAAGCGAGTGGACTGGAAAAGCAGAAGACTTATAAACTCATTATATCTTAGTCAAAAAGCCTCAGTTAGAGAGGAGAAAGTACAAACTCGATCGGACTAGGAAAAGGAGTAAGACAAGGATGCTGTCTATCAGCTACCCTTTTCAACCTCTACTGGGAAAATATGATTGACCAATGCTCATTAGATGACAAAGGAGTAGAAATTGAAGGAAGAAGAGTAGGGTGTTTGAGGTTTGCTGATGACATGGTCCATCTAGCCAAAGGGGTAAAAGAATTATAGGATTTGGTGGACACCAGTGAAGCTAACGGAAAAAATTATGGAATGAAAATTAACACAAAGAAAAAAAGGTATTGGCACTAGGAGGAAACAAAGAAATAAAAATTATGCTGAATGGAGAAATATTATAACAGGTGCAAAATTTTAAGTATATTGGAAGCAGGATAGACACCGACTGAAAGGGCACCACAAAAATTAAAACAAGGATAGCAATGGCAAAATAGGCATTTTATAAGAAAAGGAGAATTTTCTGCAGCAGTGTGGACAGAGAACTCAAGAAGAGACTCATAAAATGTCTTGCATGGAGTGTTCTTCTGTTCAGCGCTGAAACATGGACTTTGAAGAAGAAAGACAGAGAAAGTCTGTAGGCTTTTGAGATGTGGACATGGCGGAGGATGGAAAGAATAAGTTGGGTGGAGAGAATAAAAAATGAAGAGGTACTGAGAAGAGTGGGAGAAAAAAAGCAGTTACAAGATATAATAAAAAGAAGAAAAAGAAATTGCATTGGGTATATTTTAAGAAAGAATGATGGACTGATAAAAACAGTTTTAAAAGTTTATGTAGAAGGGAAAAGGAAGCGAGGAAGGAAGAGATTTCAGATACTGGATGACGTGATGGACGGTACAACATTCAGCAGCCTTAACAAGGAAGCAGTGGTTCGCAGAAAATGTAGAGGCAAAGGACCTGCTAATATAGCAGAAAACTGATGATGATGATGATTCCCAAAATTTCGTGTAATAACGTAGAAATTGAACATAGATCGAGAAATTTTTGACGCCCTCATTTTCAGGATACGTAGAATCAAAATACTAAATACAAATTAAAAGATAACTTAGTCCGTCCACCGTTCGCTGCTTTTCTCGAAGAGCGGTAAGTGGCTGAATATTACAAAATGAATCACAAGACTTCTGCTATTCTAATTTTTTGAAACTCTGCTTAAAAATCACCTATAATAAAGGGTCATGCATCTGTTTGGGCGTTAGAAATAGTCAGTACTAAAGGATGCAAACTGTGGTTCAAGAACTTTGTTTTTCGTGTTAATTTGTTTGTTTTCAAAGGCTACAACCAGATAAAGGCAATTACGTAGGCACACGCAACTTACAATTTTTTGTGTAAGCCATGAATCAATTGTTATTAAGTTTTCTCCTTGTATGATGTAGCAAGTTTGTTGTGGCTGTTACCATTCTTAATCGTTCAAGGCAAATTAAACATTGTACATCATTACTGCCGCACTTCGTAAAATACATCCAGACTAGGGATGGTGCTGTTCTGTAACATAACTTATGTCTGACGACGACAGCGGAAACTACCGTATACAGTAGAACACATGGGGCAAGTCTCTGACACTGCATGTACACGCCTACCGCACAATAGGCCACGCCACATAGTAAAAGGTACATTATCCTTAGCGCTTCTATTGACGTTGTTATTAAAATAGTACTGGTCGCTTTTCTCGTTTTATACAATAACGTAATATTTATAAGCAATGGAAATAGCACGAATGTACGAGGGTTGACTGAAAAGCAATGCCTCCACCTTCGTAACTCTTCAACAGTTGACAGCATTGGTATGCGGCAGGTACTGGCTTGTTTCGTAGCCTCTTCTCTACGGCTCCAGTTGACGGGAAGCCTTAGCAGTGAACGGTTGTGTTGTTACAGTGTAAAGTATGGACCCCTGCACAGATGATCGGCCAATGCGATTTAAGCAATGTGCAGTCATTGAATTCTTGGCAGCAGAAGGTGTCACCCCAAAGGAGATTCATCAGAGAATGAAAGCAGTTTATGGTGATTGTGTCGATGTGAGAACTGTGCGTCGTTGGGCGAGTAAGTTTAAAGATGTTGAGGCTGGAACATCTGACCTGCGTGACGAACAAAGAGTTGGACGTCCTGTGACAGTGCCGGCCGCTGTGGCCGAGCGGTTCTAGGCGCTTCAGTCAAGGAACCACGCAGCTGCTACGATCGCAGGTTCGAATCCTGTCTCGGTTGTGGATGTGTCTTATGTCCTTAGGTTACTTAGGTTTATGTAGTTCTAAGTCTATGGGACTGATGACCTCAGATGTAAAGTCCCATAATGCTTAGAGCCATTTGAACCATTTTTGAACCTGTGACAACAACCACCGAGTTTCACAACCAAAATGTTGACTGATTGATTTAGGACGATCGTCGTATCACTCAGAGAGAAATTGCAACTACAATCGGCATTTCACAAGAACGTGTGGGTCTCGTTATTGCTTTGCTTGGCTATCGGAAGATCTGTGCTCGATGGGTACCCCGAATGCTGACTCCTGAAATGAAAGCGCACAAACTTGAAATTTGCCAGGAACTCCTTTCGCGTTGCGAGAATGAAAGTGACGCCTTTCTCCATTCAATCATGGGACATCATTATGCTTCTGATAAAGACGTTGAGAGAACTGTGAGACTGTGGTTGCGGAAACAGAGAGTCGACTTCTTCCGTGACGGCTTCAGAAAACTTGTTCATGTTCATCGTTGGCAGCAATGTATCCAATTGGCTGGTGTTTGAGTGGAAAAGTGAATATTGGTAATTCAAGATCACATTCTAATGATTATTTCTGCGTTTGATCTATTAAAATATTCCCATCCAAACCCATTTAACAAAGGTGGAGGCATTACTTTTCATTCAACCCTCTTATATTAATCGTTGTTTAAGGTTTATTTAAAAAACAAAATTTGTAGGACTGCTGCATAGCTAATTGATATTTCCGCTTTTCGCCCGGTTTTAGTAGAAACAAAAGCACGTGTTACAACCGAGGCTTAACAAAAGCCGTAAAATACCGGTTATTCAGCACTAAAGTACCAATGTCGGTTGTTTTGTTCGGAATCAGTTGTTTTTCTTTCCTAATATTTGTTCACCTTGGGGCTCTCCTGTTTCTTGTTGAAGCTGTTGTCATTTTTCTGAATTTCTCTAGCTTCCCTGTAATTGTAAAAGTGTCATGATGATCTCTTCGTTGGCAAAATATCCGGAATAGTCCTCCATACGGATCTACGGCAGGGGATGCCACGGGGAAAGTGACCATGAGAAAAGTATTGCATAACCAACGAAAGGGTAATGTTCCACGAGTTGGGAAATCTAAAAAAATCTAAAAAGGGAAATGCTAAGACTCAATCTAGACATTGTCAGAGTCAGTGAAGAGAAATGGAAAGATGAGGTCAGATGAGTATAGGGTAATACCAACAGCAGCAGAAAACGGTATAACTGGAGTAAGATTCGTTATGATTAGGAAGATAGGGCGGAGAGTAGCTTGCTGTGAACAGTCCTGTGACGCGTTTGTTCTCCTCAGAATCGACAGTAAACCAACACCAACAACGTTAGTTTAGGCGTACATGCCAACGTGCAAGCCGAAGATGAAGAGATAGAGAAAATATATCAACGGGTAATTCAGTACGTGAAGGGAAATGAAGATCTAGTAGTGATGGGGGATTGGAATGCGGTTGTAGGGGAAGGAGTAGAGGAAAGGGTATGGGGCATTATGGACTTGGTACTAGAAACGACAGATGAGAAAGGCTAATTGAGTTCTGCAATAAATTTCAGCTAGTATTAGCGAATACTTCATGAATCACAAGACGAGGAAGTACACTAGGAAAAGACCAGGAGATACGAGAAGATTTCAGTTAGATTACATCAAAAATCACGCAGAGATTCCAAAATCAGATACTAGATTGCAAGACGTGCCCAGGAGCAGATATTGACTCCGACCACGATTTAGTAGGCTGAAGCTTAAGAGACTAGTCAGGAAGTATCATTGCGCAAAGAAGTGGGATACGAAAGCATTAAGAAATAAAGAGAAACACAGGAATTTTTCTGACGGTATAGATACTGCGATAAGGAATGACTCAGCAGGCAGTCCAGTTGAAGAGGACTAGACGCATCTAAAAAGAGCAAGGACGGAAGTTAGAAATAAAAACATAGGTACAAAGAAGGTAATTGCCAAAAAACCGTTGGTAACAGAAGAAGTACTTCAGTTGATCGACGAAACAAGGAAGCACAAAAAAGTTCCGAGAAATTCAGAAATGCAGAAATACAAATCACTTAGGAATGTAATAAATAGGAATGTAATAAACAGGATGGACATGATAGCTAAGGCGAACTACGTGTATGAAACTTATGAGGAAATCGAAAAAGAAATGATTGTCGAAAGGACTGTCTCAGAACATAAAAAACAAAATCAAAACAATCTTCTCTGAAATTGAAAGCCACGATCTTGAGATTAGAAGTGCAATGGGAATTTCACTGCTAAACGCAGAGGTGAAAGCTGATACGTGGAATAGGTGAATGCCTCTGTGAGGGTAGAAGACTCGTGTGATAGCATGATAGAAGAAGAAGCAGGAGTCGATGTAGTACATGTGGTGTCACCGCTAGACACCACACTTGCTAGGTGGTAGCTTAAATCGGCCGCGGTCCATTAGTACATGTCGGACCCGCGTGTCGCCACTGTCAGGATCGCAGACCGAGCGCCACCACAAGGCAGGTCTCGAGAGACGTACGCCGACCGCGGTGGTCTCGCGGTTCTAGGCGCGCAGTCCGGAACCGCGCGACTGCTACGGTCGCAGGTTCGAATCCTGCCTCGGGCATGGGTGTGTGTGATGTCCTTAGGTTAGTTAGGTTTAAGTAGTTCTAAGTTCTAGGGGACTTATGACCTAAGATGTTGAGTCCCATAGTGCTCAGAGCCATTTGAACCATTTTCGAGAGACGTACTAGCACTCGACCCAGTTGTACGACGATGTTGCTAGCGACTACACTGATGAAGCCTTTCTCTCATTTGCCGAGAGACAGTTAGAATAGCCTTCAGCTAAGTTAATGGCTACGACCTAGCAAGGCGCCATTTGTACCATTGCATGTATATCAAGATAGCGCGTGCATCTTGGCCGCCTCCTTCAATTCGTGTACGTAGTGTTGGCAAGTCTGCCGACACTACAATTTTGGCGACGAGGCTAAAAAGGGACTTTAGCGTTCGTATTGCACTAATTTGCTTGTGTCATGGCTTCGCCGCATTCTCCAGATGTACTGTCCGAATTTTATCGCTTGCAGAATCAGCAGACGCAGGCGTTATTGGATGCCCTGGGACAGCTCGTCCAGGGTCAACGTGCGCTGCAAAACGATGCGGCCGCCGCCGCTTCATCGCTACCGCAGCCACAACATGCCGTTGCACCCTCGTTTCGTAGCTTTGATGCAGCTACTGAAACGTGGACGGAATGGTCCCGACAATTTGGATTTCATGTCGCCGCCTACAGAATTCAAGGTAATGAGCGGCAGCCGTTTTTGCTTTCGTGTGTAGGTGTGTCCACCTACCATGTGATAGTGAAATTGTTTCCCCGACGCGACGTAGCAACTCTGTCATACGAAGAAATTTTGTCTGCTTTAGATGCCTATTTCAAAGAAACAGTTAATGTCGTTGCAAAAAGGTATACGTTCTTTCGTACCAAACGTACGGCCAGTCAAACTAATCGGGAGTGGGTTGCAACTTTGCAAGGACTTACTATGGAGTGTGCATTTGAATGTGACTTATTCAGATACTATGGTGCATGATGCAATAGCGCAGAACGTTTCTGATGTTCGCATAAGGGAACAGATTTTGAAACTAGTTAATCCCTCCCTTCAACAAGTGATAGACATATTGGATAGGCAAGACACACTTGACTTTGCTCAGGAATCATTTGCAACTTCGCCGGCCGTGTGTCACATTAACCAGCCTGCCGGGCCCGCTGCACGGAACGCTACCCTGCCCTCGCGCACATCCGCGCAGCTGCGGCCTAACACTCACACACGTGTGCCGCGTAGGCAAGCAAATGCAGTGAAATCATGCCCGCGGTGTGCAACTAGACATTCGCGTGACAATTGTCCGTCACACCAAGCTATTAGCTTTTACTGTCATAAGAAAGGACATGTTCAAAGTGTTTGCCAGAAAAAGCTCAGATCAGACACTCACAACCATTCCAGGCCCTTTGCTTCGCGCCGGAATCGAATCAAGGACACTCCGGCTCGGGAACCTTCGCCCATGGACATTCATGTAGTTAATTCCACTCCGTCCAGTGTTCCTCTCGCTAACAGTGACTGTGTTCGTCCCACAAAAAGTGTGCGTCGACGTCGACGGAAATCCCGTCACATCGCACGTGATTCTGTACCAGTGTCTGTTCACGTTGCACGAAACAGTCGCTCTTGTCGTCAGCAGGACAATAAACTTTTTGTAGATTTGGACTTTGCCGGACAAGTGATACCGTTCCAGCTCGATACCGGAGCTGCAGTTTCATTGATCAATCACGCCACGTACAAACAACTGGGCGCACCTCCGTTGCGTGCCGCAACTGTTAAGTTAAATAGCTATTCGGCCCACAATATCCCTGTGTTAGGACAGTGTACTCTTCTTGCTACATACAAGGAACAAACAAAACTTGTGTCATTTTACGTTCTTCATTCTTCTACTGCAGTGAACTTGTTTGGGTTAGATTTATTTCAGTTGTTTAACTTGTCTACAGTAAATCAGGTCCTATCAGTGAACCAGACTGTGCCCTCAGCCAGTGTTTCTAGTCTATGTGACGAATTTGCAGACATTTTTGCACCAGGCCTTGGTTGCGCTCAGAACTATGAAGCACATTTGGAACTGAAAGTGAACGCGCAACCGAAATTTTTCAGGGCGCGCAATGTTCCCCACGCATTGCGTGATGAGGTCGCCAACCGCTACGATATCTTGTATCGGTCCACTGCTAAGCACGGAAACGCCGATGCGTTGTCCCGTTTGCCTGTTGCTGAGGTTAAAGCATTCGATTCTTCCGAACTTGCTTGCATGTTCATTGATTCGGAAACCGATGACGTGGTCGAATCGTTTCCGATTGATTTTCGTCGTGTAGCTACAGCCACAGCTGCTGACCCTGTCCTTGCTACTGTTTTGCGTTTTGCTGCTACGCAATGGCCCTTGTCAAAGTCGCGGATCGAGGATCCGTTGGTTCGCCGATTTTTTGCTCACAAGGAGAGACTTTTTGTACGACGTGGTGTTTTGTTGTTGCGTTCTGATAATGATCAGTCCAGAGTAGTGATCCCGCGTTCGTTACAGTCCTCTGTCTTACGGCGTCTTCACCAAGGACATTGGGGTATAGTGCGTACGAAACAACTTGCTCGTCAGCACTGTACTTGGTTCGGAATCGATGCTGCGATTACGAATATGTGCTCTTCTTGCATGGTGTGTGCCGAACAACAATCCGCCCCACCGCGGAAATTCTTTGCATGGCCAAAAGCCACTTCCCCTTGGCAACGCTTGCACATAGATTTTGTCGGTCCATTCTGGAATGCTCGATGGTTGGTTGTGGTCGATTCTTTCAGTAATTTTCCTTTTGTTGTCCGGATGTCTTCCACGACGTCATCTGCCACCATACAAGCGTTATCCGCTATTTTTTGCGTTGAAGGTCTTCCGCAGACTATTGTTTCCGACAATGGCCCACAATTCGTGTCCGCAGAATTTCAGTCATTCTGCAAGGCCAATGGTATTCAACATCTGACATCCGCGCCGTTTTCGCCTCAGTCAAACGGTGCCGCTGAACGATTGGTCCGGACTTTCAAGTCACAGATGTTGAAGTTGAAAGAGTCGCATTCTCGGGAGGACGCGTTATTGCTCTTTTTGTCCTCGTATCGCTCTCAGCCCCACGATGGTCGCTCGCCGGCTGAGTTGCTCCACGGTCGTCCTCATCGGACCTTGATGTCTTTGCTGCATCCGCCGCATCAGGTTCCTGTGCAGCGGCAGACTCCTGCTTTTGCTCCTGGCGACGTTGTATATTATCGCAACTATCAAGGTTCACGGCGTTGGCTCGCAGGGCGCATTCTTCGCTGCCTCGGCCGCGCGATGTATTTGGTTTTGGGGACCTCTGGTGAGGTGCGTTGGCATCTCAATCAGCTGCGCCTCTGTCGTCGCACGGGTTCTGCCGCTCCCCGTCTGCTTTCAGCGACGGTGCCGTCCGGTCAGCGCCCTGGGGACCCATCTACTGGCTCGCCTCATCCCCAGGTGTTACCGACGCTGCCTTCCCTATTGCCTCATGGCGACATGCCGCCGCCGCCGGTTCTCCCGCCGGCGCCGCCCGCAGTGGACGCTTCGCTGCAGCCGCCCAGCGCCTCCCTGGGTCACGCGCCGCCGATCGCTTCCCGTGACCAGCTATCCTCCGCCATGGAACTCTTGCCCGCTCCGGTCCAGATGTCGTCATCGCGCGTCGGGTGCCCTGACCACATGGAGGTCGACCCTTCGGCCCCTCCTGTCTCCTTACGGGCACATACACCGCATGTTGACATGCTCCCTGGACTAGGTTTTCAGGCGTTTCCTAGCTCCCCTCGGACCGAATGGCAGGGTGCGGGTGGCACAGCCTCGCCTGTTGTTAGGCTCCCCACCTCATCGCATACGTCAACATGGGGTCCTCCCCACGGCGGGCGGCAGCCTTATCACACGACCGTTCGCCGATTTGCGGGGGAGGAATGTGGTGTCACCGCTAGACACCACACTTGCTAGGTGGTAGCTTAAATCGGCCGCGGTCCATTAGTACATGTCGGACCCGCGTGTCGCCACTGTCAGGATCGCAGACCGAGCGCCACCACAAGGCAGGTTGCTAGCGACTACACTGACGAAGCCTTTCTCTCATTTGCCGAGAGACAGTTAGAATAGCCTTCAGCTAAGTTAATGGCTACGACCTAGCAAGGCGCCATTTGTACCATTGCATGTATATCAAGATAGTCTCACTTGTATCATCAAGAATGCTGTATACCAAAGGACGATATAAAAGTTAAGTGTTCTAGTAGCTACGTTCTTTTCTTTATCACATTCATTACGAATCC
Source organism: Schistocerca nitens (assembly GCF_023898315.1). NCBI lineage: Eukaryota > Metazoa > Arthropoda > Insecta > Orthoptera > Acrididae > Schistocerca > Schistocerca nitens. Next base: position 473,271,478 of record NC_064621.1, on the reverse strand, counting down.
TGTTTCAGACCTCACTCCATCCTTCGTGAGTTAGCGCGTGCATCTTGGCCGCCTCCTTCAATTAGTGTACGTAGTGTTGGCAAGTCTGCCGACACTACAGTACACACAAGTGATCCAGTATTAGAGTCAGATGATAGAGTTGAACATATGACTCAGGCGATATACCGTCTGACATTCAGAAAAAGGTCATACACTCAATTCCGAAGACTGCAAAAGCTGACCAAGAATTATGGCACAATCGGCTCAACAGCTCATGCATCCTGCCGACAAGAATTATAATCTGAAGAATGGAAAAGAAAACTGACGATATGCTAGGTGAATATCAGTCTGGCTTTAGGAAAGGTAAAGGTGGGACGTTGTGGTTAATAATGGAAGCAAGAATAAAGTAAAATCAAAACACTTTCATAGGATTTGTCCACCTGGAAAAGCATTAGACAATGTAAAATGGTGTAAGATGTTAGAAATTCAGGGAAGACGGGTAATATACAGTATGTACAGGAGCCAAGAGGGAACAATAAGAGTAGACAACCAAGAACGGCGTGCTCGGATTAAAAAGGGTTTGAGACAGGGGTGTAATCTTTCACCCCTATTGTTCAGTCTATACATCGAAGAAGCAATGAGGGAAATAAAAGAAAGGTTTAGGAGTGGAATAAGATTCAAGGTGAAAGATATCAATGATATAGTTCGCTGCTGATATTGCTGTCGTCAGAAAGAGTGAAGAAGGGTTACAAGATGAATAGAATGAACAGTAATGAATACAGAATATGGGGTGAGAGTCAATAGAAGAAAGACGAAAGTAATGAGAAGTAGCAGAAATCAGAACAGCAAGAAACTTAGATGAAGTTAAGGAATTCTGCTACACAGGTACCAAAATAACCCTTGACGGACGAAGCAAAGAGGATACAAAAAGCAAAAATGGCATTCCTGGCCAAGATATGTCTACTACTACGAAACGTAAACCTTAGTTTAAGGAAGACTTTCTGAGAATGTACATTTGGAACACAAGATTCTATGGTAGTGAAACATGGGCTGTGGGAAAACCGGAACAGAAGAGAACCGAAGCCTTTGAGATATGGTGCCAAAGAAGAACATTGAAAATTAGGTGGCCTTATCAGGTAAAGAATGAGGAGGCTCTCCGCAGAATCGGCGAGAAAAGCAATACATTGAAAACACTGACAAAAAGAAGGGACATGATGGTTGGACATCTGCTAAGACATCAGGGAATGACTTCCATGGTACTGGAGGGAGTGGTACTAGAGGGAGCTGTAGAGGCCTAAAACCTGTAAAGGAAGACAAAGATGGGAATACATTAAGCAAATCTGAGGAAGTAGGTTGCACAGATGCTACTATGAGATAAAGGGGTTGACACAGGACAGAAATCCGTCGAGGGCCGCATCAAACTAATCAGCAGACTGATGACTCAAACAAAAAATTAATAAATAAATAAAAATAGCTTCGCTGATCAAGCGGGTGTGGCAGCTCTTGTCCACACCAAGAACTTCCGTGTTGGCGAATTTCTTATGTGGTCAGTCTCACACAGCACTTGTTTCGCCAACGCCGATTTCTGCACCTCTTGTAATCTACAGTGGCGCCCATGTACGGTGATCATGATGATGATTGACCGTTCACTCATTGCAACATATACTTTTCCACATGTACATTGTGTTCAGTTTATTCTCAACATTACAAGCAGGTCCTTTTTCTCCTCTGTTAAGCTGAGACACTCTTTGATCTTTTTCGGGTTGCAGATGGTTATTACGACGCTTTCGCGCAGTATACGCGCGATTCTGCAGTCACTCTGGAATTATATGGCACAAAGGTCATAACCGATGTGTCAGTTCGTCGAGCGTTTGATTCCATGACGTTTCTTCTGTGACTGTTGGGGTACCCACTTCTTCTCAGACTACTTTCTATGGGTTGTACCTCACATCTGAGGGGCCGCAGCTCACATATTTGTCTTGCTCGCATTCGGGAGGACGACGGTTCGATCCTGTCTCCAGCCATCCTGATTTAGGTTTTCCGTGATTTCCCTAAATCTTTTCAGGCAAATGCCGGGATGGTTCCTTTGAAAGGGCACGGCCGATTTCCTTCCCCATCCTTCCCTAACCCGAGCTTGCGATCCGTCTCTAATGACCTCGTTGTCGACGGGACGTTAAAAAAAACACTAACTAACTTGTCTTGCTCGCGTTATTGCCGTATTAAGCACACCTCTTTTCTGGCTCTGGTGGTGAATTGACAGTTTGTGCAGGTATCCTCCCTTGTGTGACGGTTTTCGAGCTACGCTATGTCTCAGGTGTTCACCACCCTTCGCGAACACCTCGTCTATAGAAGGTAGCTGTTGATTCTTTCCTACCTTCATAGTAAATTGAATGATGACACTGTTCAGGCGTCTTAAGAAGTCATCAAAGTGTTCCTCAAAATGTATGGACAACGAAGGTACAGTCGGCGTACCAGTACCAAACCTTAGCTTTACAAAGTGCCAACTCCAACGTCTGTGCTTCATAATATTCCATGAACAAGTTGGCCACCACTGGACTAAGAGAACTATCCGTGGCGACGTGTGTGGCAGATGTTCGTAGAAGCTGCCACTCCACATGAAATAGCTCGTGCTGACACATGCATGATAAAGTTTTGTGATTTCTCGCGGGAAAACGGAACCTATGTACTCCAGAGATTTATTGAATGACACTTGGGTAAACAAGTCCAGATTATAGTTTCCTCAGCTTCTCAATGAAATGTCACGAGTTCTTTCTGTACACGTCGGTCTTTCCCACCTGCGGCTGAGAGAGAGGCCAGCTATTTCACCAGTTTACATGTAGGTGAACCAGCAGCGCTTTGCAATCGATCTTGGTGAAACATTATTCTTATGTATCTTTGATAATCCATAAAACCGAGGTGGTAGAGTTTCTGTGTTGCGTAGGTTCCTCTGTACGTCCACCGAGAACGACAACGCCTTGATTAACCGATTCGTTTTCCTCGTGATCCACTGCGTCGTATCTGCGTTTAGTTTTCGGTACGTCGTCGAATATAGTAGGTGCGAGATATTCCGCTTGTAATCCTTGGTCTTCATTAAAACGGTCGCATTTCCCTTCTTGTTGTTGTTGTGGTCTTCAGTCCTGAGACTGGTTTGATGCAGCTCTCCATGCTACTCTATCCTGTGCAAGCTTCTTCATCTCCCAGTACCTACTGCAACCTACCTCCTTCTGAATCTGCTTAGTGTATTGATCTCTTGGTCTCCCTCTACGATTTTTACCCTCCACGCTGCCCTCCAATGCTAAATTTGTGATCCCTTGATGCCTCAAAACATGTCCTACCAACCGATCCCTTCTTCTAGTCAAGTTGTGCCACAAACTTCTCTTCTCCCCAATCCTATTCAATACCTCCTCATTAGTTACGTGATCTACCCACCTTATCTTCAGCATTCTTCTGTAGCACCACATTTCGAAAGCTTCTATTCTCTTCTTGTCCAAACTGGTTATCGTCCATGTTTCACTTCCATACATGGCTACACTCCATACAAATACTTTCAGAAACGACTTCCTGACACTTAAATCTATACTCGATGTTAACAAATTTCTCTTCTTCAGAAACGATTTCCTTGCCATTGCCAGTCTACATTTTATATCCTCTCTACTTCGACCATCATCAGTTATTTTACTCCCTAAATAGCAAAACTCCTTTACTACTTTAAGTGTCTCATTTCCTAATCTAATCCCCTCAGCATCACCCGATTTAATTTGACTACATTCCATTATCCTCGTTTTGCTTTTGTTGATGTTCATCTTATATCCTCCTTTCAAGACACTGTCCATTCCGTTCAACTGCTCTTCCAAGTCCTTTGCTGTCTCTGACAGAATTACAATGTCATCGGCGAACCTCAAAGTTTTTACTTCTTCTCCATGAATTTTAATACCTACTCCGAATTTTTCTTTTGTTTCCTTTACTGCTTGCTCAATATACAGATTGAATAACATCGGGGAGAGGCTACAACCCTGTCTCACTCCTTTCCCAACCACTGCTTCCCTTTCATGTCCCTCGACTCTTATAACTGCCATCTGGTTTCTGTACAAATTGTAAATAGCCTTTCGCTCCCTGTATTTTACCCCTGCTACCTTCAGAATTTGAAAGAGAGTATTCCAGTTAACGTTGTCAAAAGCTTTCTCTAAGTCTACAAATGCTAGAAACGTAGGTTTGCCTTTTCTTAATCTTTCTTCTAAGATAAGTCGTAAGGTTAGTATTGCCTCACGTGTTCCAACATTTCTACGGAATCCAAACTGATCTTCCCCGAGGTCCGCTTCTACCAGTTTTTCCATTCGTCTGTAAAGAATTCGCGTTAGTATTTTGCAGCTGTGACTTATTAAACTGATAGTTCGGTAATTTTCACATCTGTCAACACCTGCTTTCTTTGGTATTGGAATTATTATATTCTTCTTGAAGTCTGTGGGTATTTCGCCAGTCTCATACATCTTGCTCACCAGACGGTAGAGTTTTGTCATGACTGGCTCTCCCAAGGCCATCAGTAGTTCTAATGGAATGTTGTCTACTCCCGGGGACTTGTTTCGACTCAGGTCTTTCAGTGCTCTGTCAAACTCTTCACGCAGTATCTTATCTCCCATTTCATCTTCATCTACATCCTCTTCCACTTCCATAATACTGTCCTCAAGTACATCGCCCTTGTATAAACCCTCTATATACTCCTTCCATCTTTCTGCTTTCCCTTCTTTGCTTAGAACTGGGTTGCCATCTGAGCTCTTGATATTCATACAAGTGGTTCCCTTCTCTCCAAAGGTCTCTTTAATTTTCCTGTAGGCAGTATCTATCTTACCTCTAGTGAGACAAGCCTCTACATCCTTACATTTGTCCTCTAGCCATCCCTGCTTAGCCATTTTGCACTTTCTGTCGATCTCATTTTTGAGACGTTTGTATTCCCTTTGGCCTGCTTCATTTACTGCATTTTTATATTTTCTCCTTTCATCAATTAAATTCAATATTTCTTCTGTTACCCAAGGATTTCTATTAGCCCTCGTCTTTTTACCTACTTGATCCTCTGCTGCCTTCACTACTTCATCCCTCAGAGCTACCCATTCTTCTTCTACTGTATTTCTTTCCCCCATTCCTGTCAATTGTTCCCTTATGCTCTCCCTGAAACTCTCTACAACCTCTGGTTCTTTCAGTTTATCCAGGTCCCATCTCCTTAAATTCCCACCTTTTTGCAGTTTCTTCAGTTTCAATCTGCAGTTCATAACCAATAGACTGTGGTCAGAATCCATATCTGCCCCTGGAAATGTCTTACAATTTAAAACCTGGTTCCTAAATCTCTGTCTTACCATTATATAATCTATCTGATACCTATTAGTATCTCCAGGATTCTTCCAGGTATACAACCTTCTTTTATGATTCTTGAACCAAGTGTTAGCTATGATTAAGTTATGCTCTGTGCAAAATTCTACAAGGCGGCTTCCTCTTTCATTTCTTCCCCCCAATCCATATTCACCTACTATGTTTCCTTCTCTCCCTTTTCCTACTACCGAATTCCAGTCACCCATGACTATTAAATTTTCATCTCCCTTCACTACCTGAATAATTTCTTTTATCTCGTCATACATTTCATCAATTTCTTCATCATCTGCAGAGCTAGTTGGCATATAAACTTGTACTACTGTAGTAGGCATGGGCTTTGTGTCTATCTTGGCCACAATAATGCGTTCACTATGCTGTTTGTAGTAGCTAACCCGCACTCCTATTTTTTTATTCATTATTAAACCTACTCCTGCATTACCCCTATTTGATTTTGTATTTATAACCCTGTAATCACCTGACCAAAAGTCTTGTTCCTCCTCCCACCGAACTTCACTAATTCCCACTATATCTAACTTTGACCTATCCATTTCCCTTTTTAAATTTTCTAACCTACCTGCCCGATTAAGGAATCTGACATTCCACGCTCCGATCCGTAGAATGCCGGTTTTCTTTCTCCTGATAACGACGTCCTCATGAGTAGTCCCCGCCCGGAGATCCGAATGGGGGACTATTTTACCTCCGGAATATTTTACCCAAGAGGACGCCATCATCATTTAATCATACAGTAAAGCTGCATGTCCTCGGGAAAAATTACGGCTGTAGTTTCCCCTTGCTTTCAGCCGTTCGCAGTACCAGCACAGCAAGGCCGTTTTGGTTAATGTTACAAGGCCAGATCAGTCAATCATCCAGACTGTTGCCCCTGCAACTACTGAAAAGGCTGCTGCCCCTCTTCAGGAACCACATGTTTGTCTGGCCTCTCAACAGATACCCCTCCGTTGTGGTTGCACCTACGGTACGGCCATCTGTATCGCTGAGGCACGCAAGCCTCCCCACCAACGGCAAGGTCCATGGTTCATGGGGGAAGCGCATTTCCCTCGTTGATGGGAAATGCCAATATACTCTTGTCGGCATTAAGGCTCTTGATAGCTTCAACTCTTCTTTCTTCGGACTGTGAACTAGTAGTTTTGCTCGGTACAGTATCCCGGTGGTTTCAGTGTGTATATCGTCGGCCCTTTCATAAGGAATGGACCGAATGGCCGCTTCGGTATTAGCAATGATATCCTCAATAGGTAGAGTTCTGCAAGTTTCTGCGAGTGATCCTGTTTATCTTGTCTCAGTATTCTCGATGCATAACCCGTGGTCTAGAGGTAGCGTCTTTGATTCATAATCAAAACGTCTTCGGTCCCGGGTTCGATCCCCGCCACTGCCTAAATTTTGATAAATAATCAGCATTGGCGGCCGAAGACTTCCGGCATAAGAAGTCAGCCTCATTCTGCCAACGGCCTTGTCAAAGAGGGCGGCGGAGCGGATAGAGGTTCAGGGCACTCTCTTGTCCTAGGGGTGGGAAATTACCCCTAAAGGCGGAAGAATCAGCAATGGCCAACGACATGAGGATGCTGAAGGCAATGGAAACCACTGCATTAAAGACACGTAACGTGTATCCACAGGACATGTGGCCTGTAATTGAAGAAGTATCATGATGATCTCTCCATTGGCAAAAGATTCCGGAATAGTCCCCCATTCGGATCTCCGGGAGGGGACTGCCAAGGGGGAGGTTACCATGAGAAAAAGATTGAATAATCAACGAAAGGCTAGCGTTCTACGAGTCGGGGCGTGGAATGTCAGAAGCATGAACGTGGTAGGGAAACTAGAAAATCTGAAAAGGGAAATGCAAAGGCTCAATTTAGATATAGTAGGTGTCAGTGAAGTGAAGTGGAAGGAAGACAAGGATTTCTGGTCAGATGAGTATCGGGTAATGTCAACTGCAGCAGAAAATGGTATAACAGGTGTTGGATTCGTTATGAATAGGAAGGTAGGGCAGAGGGTGTGGTACTGTGAACAGTTCAGTGACCGGGTTGTTCTAATCAGAATCGACAGCAGACCAACACCGACAACGATAGTTCAGGTATACATGCCGACGTCGCAAGCTGAAGATGAACAGATAGAGAAAGTGTATGAGGATATTGAAAGGGTAATGCAGTATGTAAATGGGGACGAAAATCTAATAGTCATGGGCGACTGGCATGCAGTTGAGGGGGAAGGAGTAGAAGAAAAGGTTACAGGAGAATATGGGCTTGGGACAAGGAATGAAAGAGGAGAAAGACTAATTGAGTTCTGTAACAAGTTTCAGCTAGTAATAGCGAATACCCTGTTCAAGAATCACAAGAGGAGGAGGTATACTTGGAAAAGGCCGGGAGATACGGGAAGTTTTCAATTAGATTACATCATGGTCAGACAGAGATTCCGAAATCAGATACTGGACTGTAAGGCGTACCCAGGAGCAGATATAGACTCAGATCACAATATAGTAGTGATGAAGAGTAGGCTGAAGTTCAAGACATTAGTCAGGAAGAATCAATACGCAAAGAAGTGGGATACGGAAGTACTAGGGAATGACGAGATACGTTTGAAGTTCTCTAACGCTATAGATACAGCAATAAGGAATAGCGCAGTAGGCAGTACAGTTGAAGAGGAATATAAAACTCTAAAAAGGGCCATCACAGAAGTTGGGAAGGAAAACATAGGTACAAAGAAGGTAGCTGCGAAGAAACCATGGGTAACAGAAGAAATACTTCAGTTGATTGATGAAAGGAGGAAGTACAAACATGTTCGGGGAAAATCAGGAATACAGAAATACAAGTCGCTGAGGAATGAAATAAATAGGAAGTGCAGGGAAGCTAAGACGAAATGACTGCAGGAAAAATGTGAAGACATCGAAAAAGATATGATTGTCGGAAGGACAGACTCAGCATACAGGAAAGTCAAAACAACCTTTGGTGACATTAAAAGCAACGGTGGTAACATTAAGAGTGCAACGGGAATTCCACTGTTAAATGCAGAAGAGAGAGCAGATAGGTGGAAAGAATACATTGAAAGCCTCTATGAGGGTGAAGATTTGTCTGATGTGATAGAAGAAGAAACAGGAGTCGATTTAGAAGAGATAGGGGATCCAGTATTAGAATCGGAATTTAAAAGAGCTTTGGAGGACTTACGGTCAAATAAGGCAGAAGGGATAGATAACATTCCATCAGAATTTCTAAAATCATTGGGGGAAGTGGCAACAAAACGACTATTCACGTTCGTGTGAAGAATATATGAGTCTGGCGACATACCATCTGACTTTCGGAAAAGCATCCTCCACACAATTCCGAAGACGGCAAGAGCTGACAAGTGCGAGAATTATCGCACAATCAGCTTAACAGCTCATGCATCGAAGCTGCTTACAAGAATAATTGAGAATGCGCTAGGTGACAATCAGTTTCGCTGTAGGAAAAGTAAAGGGACGAGAGAGGCAATTCTGACGTTACGGCTAATAATGCAAGCAAGGCTAAAGAAAATCAAGACACTTTCATAGGATTTGTCGACCTTGAAAAAGCGTTCGACAATATAAAATGGTGTAAGCTGTTCGAGATTCTGAAAAAAGTAGGGGTAAGCTATAGGGAGAGACGGGTCATATACAATATGTACAACAACCAAGAGGGAATAATAAGAGTGGACGATCAAGAACGAAGTGCTCGTATTAAGAAGGGTGTAAGACAAGGCTGTAGCCTTTCGCCCCTACTCTTCAATCTGTACATCGAGGAAGCAATGATGGAAATAAAAGAAAGGTTCAGGAGTGGAATTAAAATACAAGGTGAAAGGATATCAATGATACGATTCGCTGATGACATTGCTATCCTGAGTGAAAGTGAAGAAGAATTAAATGATCTGCTGAACGGAATGAACAGTCTAATGAGTACACAGTATGGTTTGAGAGTAAATCGGAGAAAGACGAAGGTAATGAGAAGTAGTAGAAATGAGAACAGCGAGAAACTTAACATCAGGATTGATGGTCACGAAGTCAATGAAGTTAAGGAATTCTGCTACCTAGGCAGTAAAATAAGCATTGACGGACGGAGCAAGGAGGACATCAAAAGCAGACTCGCGATGGCAAAAAAGGCATTTCTGGCCAAGAGAAGTCTACTAATATCAAATACCGGCCTTAATTTGAGGAAGAAATTGGTGAGTATGTACGTCTGGAGTACAGCATCGTACGGTAGTGAAACATGGACTGTGGGAAAACCGGAACAGAAGAGAATCGAAGCATTTGAGATGTGGTGCTACAGACGAATGTTGAAAATTAGGTGGACTGATAAGGTAAGGAATGATGAGGTTCTATGCAGAATCGGAGAGGAAAGGAATATGTGGAAAACACTGATAAGGAGAAGGGACAGGATGATAGGACATCTGCTAAGACATGAGGGAATGACTTCCATGGTACTAGAGGGAGCTGTAGAGGGCAAAAACTGTAGAGGAAGACAGAGATTGGAATACGTCAAGCAAATAATTGAGGACATAGGTTGCAAGTGCTACTCTGAGATGAAGAGGTTAGCACAGGAAAGGAATTCGTGGCGGGCCGCATCAAACCAGTCAGTAGACCGATGACACACACACACACACACACACACACACACACACACACACACACACACACACAAAACTGGCACTTAGTCGATAGAAAACGTCCAAGAGTTCCTCATCCATTCTTGTCAATCCTCTCCGCGTAGCATGGATTCGCTGACGTAGAAAAACCCGTTCCATTTTGTTGTGGACACGAGCAGAGTTAAATGAAAAATGCAACTTTTTTTCTGTAAACAGGTTTTTTTTATTCAGGATCCCAATACACCATATTATTCCCAAATGTTTTGGAAACAAAACTCTATTTTTTAACGTAATTTCTTTACACTGCGACAGCCTTAAGCCAACCTGCTGCATCATTAGCCTCCCCATCACGTACGTATTACTCCCCGCGATGTGCATCCTTCAATGGGCCACACAGATGGAAGTCTGAAGGTGCGAAATCCGGGCTGTAGTGTGGATGACGAAGAGCTGGACGATGACGTTTCCTGAGCTGTTCTCGGGTGGGCAGACTTTTCATAGAGAAGTAGTAATTTGTTTGAATTTTTGTTAAGACGAATACATTGCCGGAGTCGAAGCTGTGTGCAGCCGGCCGGCACACTTGTGATCGGACAGGTTTGCGCCACCTCGTTGTGATGACGACAGACGCCTCACCTAACGACTAGCCGTACTTTTGTTCACTGTAAGGTATCCGTAGACACCCTGCAAGCGCCTATGAACATCTGCGACGCTCTGATTTTCCGTCAAAAGAAACTCAGTAAGAGCTCTCTGAATGGAGCGCACCTCCGCTAGAGACGCCATTTTGAAGTTCATGTATAGCAGCGCTACCTATCGGAACTTTTGAAATATGAGGGCTAAATCGGGAATATTCCACGATGTTCCACAACAAATTGCTTATTTTTTCAACCGAAATTGGCGCTTACATTTCAAAAATTTTGGTGTGCTCGATCCGCCCCGGCACCACTACAGAAGGACAAGAGAGCTGAAAGGTAGAGACATTGACCTTTATGGAGCACACATTGTGTGAGACAGACCAGCCAATGAAATTCGTCAGCACGAAAGTTCTTGCTTTAGAAAAGAGATACCACGCCCGCTTGTTCAGAGAAGCTATAGAAATCCAAAAAAGAAAAGGACAGGAAAGAGGAAAACGTCAAGGTATACGCATCCTGGATTCCGCTGCTGCAGTGGAGGACCATTGCAAGTAGCAAGGGGAGAGCTACAGCGGTAATGACTACTGAAAAGCCCTTGGACATTGGCGCGCCAGCTACTGAGACAGCAGCGAACAGGCAATTTGTGCAGAAGTGGCCACGAAAGCATTAATAGCTTTTGTAGAGCAGAGGGTATTGACTGCTACATGTCACCCGCTGTTAATGATAATCACAAACATTTTCTATGGGATTACGACGGGGTGATTTAGCGTGCCAGTCGAGTTATGATACGGTTCGAGGGTGCTCATCAAACCAGCAACGTATGGTATCCCCAGACAAAAAGAAACAAAATCCTCTGGCTAGAACTTCATGCCTCTCATCATTGTAAAGAGTAAAAATCACGACTCGTCAAGCCAAACTACGCACCTCCCAGTAAGTTACCGTAAGTTTCAGTCCAGCTTTATGTGCCTTTTCGAGACACTCGACAACAAATGTCCAGTTCATGCAGTTCACTATAACATCCACGGGGTTTATATTTTTTATTACGAGTAGTATATCAACGTCTGGAAAATTACGTAACTCAATAATATTCATTCAATTATGTAATTATTTCTTTAAAAGATGGTAATTATGTAAAACAGAAACAATATTTGTTTCACATTCTTTGTTAATCTATGTTATTCTTTTCTTTTGTTTTGTACCCTTTTGTCGTCTTCTTCTGATGTACGTAGCCGACGCAAGACGCGAATCGATTTGAGGTCTGTTGAATGAAAAACATTTAATGTAAAATTATTGTACTTTTATGTTCATTTGCTGGTAAAAACAAATAGAGCCAAATGCATTAAAACTATTTATGATTAATTATTGAAAATTCACTTCCTCTTTTAATTATAATTTTGTATTAATTGTTTTATCATAGCTGCAAGAAGCGCAGCCATTGTTAGTTGCTATTATATAGCAACTTCGTCTGTACTTCTAGTTGAAAATAGCATGGGTTTGTGTTAAACTAATTTGCAAAACAATTTAATAATTTTTTTTTATTTCTGGCATCAATTTAAATGATTAATTATTTATTGAGCAAAGGAAAATCTTAATTAAAAAAGAAATCCTCTATCTTTCGTTGGCCGCCATCTTAACTTCTATCACAGCGGCAAATTTAAATTACCTGAAACTGATAACAATCCGATGTGTGAGAAATAAATGTGCACCGGTGGTACTGAACTCTATTCATAAAAGAAAAAAATTAATCGAATCAGGCTGCATTTTCTAAGAGCAGTGCTGATGGTATTTATTGTTGAACATGATTTCATTGCTGATGTATGAGGCCAAAACTAAACTACGGACGAATCACGGAGAAAAATATTTCTGGTAGCATACGTCAGTGTTATGTGCGGGTGGTATTCTGTGGTTCCTTTTCATGATCAATTTGCTAAGAATAATTAAATCCATCGAAGACAAAAATTATAAAAGCTCTAATGTACGACCTGTAATTTTAGTGATATGAACACAACTTACAGTCAACATTATTACACTACGTCAGGTGGAATTCTTGTGCAATTTGAACAAAATAATTATCCGGGAGAAGCTGTAGTATGAATAATGCATTATACATTTGTATAATATTGTCAGTATCATTTACAAAATCAGATCAATGCAACTGCTAAAAAACAGAGTGAATTCAAACCGCAGAATACCATAGAGTATCGTATCATCTGTATTCATTCCATTTGCCCATGTTGATGATACACAATAACCGCCACATCACCTCGGAATGTTTGCTGGGATAGCAGCAATTCCTGTCGGTTTTGAAACCGTTATTAGAGTTGTTTCATATTAGTTAATAGGTATTTCCTGCTGTTCGCACTCAGTCATTAGTGACTTACTTCTGTACTTCTTTGTTACCATACGGTGGTTCAGAGCTACATTAAAGTATCGATATTTCCAGTAACCCTCCAGTCCTATGCATATTACCTATATTTTGAGCTTCCAAATTTCCATTCTCTCTTTATCCTCTGAATGAATGAAGGAGTGAGTCAGTGAATCAGTGAGTGTCTTGTTGAATCTGTCTTTTCTGTGGTGGTAGTATTGCAAGCAGCTGTTTGCTGTGGTAGCAATGATGTAGCCAACCTAACTTTTCTCAGTCAAGTCGAAGAAATTTGCGCCCATTCGGTAATCATCCGACAATAGTTAAGTTGGTGGCGGAAAGGAGCCTTCTGGTCTGTTCCGGCTACCTGGGTGATGTTCGTTTTACAGAAAGCGTGCTCTCGGCACTCTGGAATAAACCACTGATGAGCGAAGATGGTAGACTAAAGAGCGACTTTGCGCTGGTCAGTGTGTCAACGTGTTAACTGAAGTACGCACTTGATTTGCTAGTTATATTTCAAGTTCTGTATTTCAATTCTTATATTTTCCAGAGTCTAGACGCGAGTACATTGTCTATATTAAGTTTTCGCGGTCCTTGCTTTGTGTAACCAGAACACGTGGTGTAGGAAATTCGTTCCTCCAGCTCAGGTTCAAAATTCAGTTGACTGACTTCTCCTTTAAGTAGAATGTGCATGTGAAATTTTTTGTATGTATCTGTTATATTTCTTCTGATTTTCATTTCGTTTCAGTTTTATGACTGTGTACCTTTGTTCTTACTACATAGTGGTTATTCACTATGTGTTATTTCAGTACTATCTTGTATAAGTTTCATTCTTAAGTCGGCGTGATATTTTATTGCTCTTTTTGTTTACGCAGTTTACATTTGGGTTCCTGAATTTGCTTTGTGGTTGAATATTCACGGCATTTGCTGGTGTTTCACTCAAGCGTACCTTAGTTTCATGTGGATGACGACTCAGGTATATTTTTTTGTCGGAAAGCATTCCACAGTATTGGTATTCATAATAATTCAGTCGTAGCGATAGGGATGAACCTCTGAGCCTGTGGCTTATTGGATGGGCGAAATTCTTTTTATCTCCATTCTTGACTGAGTGAATCTTGTTTGTTTGTATGAACTTTTCCATACACGCCTAAGAGTTCCTTTTTATTTATCACCGCAATATGCCTCAGTAATCTGTTTTATAATAATAGGCCTATAAGCGAGTTACACAACTGAATAACAGGCAATGTCAAATCGTAGTTTAAAATTATTTGTGAATGTTTAATATTACTTTTTTTTTCAACAAACCGTGTTAAACAAACCTCTCCTCTTTTGTAAGATTATTTTAATACATCCACCCTGGCATTTCTGAAGCGCAAAAACAGGCCTTATTATTGTAGATTTATGTCTAATTGTGTTACTTTCTTTTGTTGAGGCTTAAGCACCTGCTTGCTCTGAATTATTAGATTTATTACGTGTATTTAAATTATTTCAACGTGGTTGGTTGGCTGGTTTTTTGGGGAAGGAGACCAGACAGCGTGGTCATCGGCCTCATCGGATTAGGGAAAAGGAACCATCCCGGCATTTGCCTGGAATGATTTAGGGAAATCACGGAAAACCTAAATGAGGATGGCCGGACGCGGGATTCAACAGTCGTCCTCCCGAATGCGAGTCCAGTGTCTAACCACTGCGCCACCTCGCTCGGTATATTTCAACGTGCTCATTCCATTTATTCATTTGTATCTTTTTAGTAACACGCTAGTAATGCTCACCAATTCAGTGATCAATTCACTTCTTATATTAGAGGTTCCTCATTTTAATTAAATTGGTTGACGCAGCAAAATATTGTGGCTCACGGAACTTACAGTAGATTGCACAGTTTCACATTGGCTAACTCCACCCAGTTTCTGTTTGCATATCACTTTCCAGTTAACCATTCACCAGTTAATAACCATTTACACTGTCCTCGTGCCACCTTACATGGCAACGAGTAGCACCAACGATTAAAGATATCTTGGAGAGTTCGGCTTAATACACGAATAATTTAAGGAACTTCATTCACGGTGCGGTCATAGACACTTCCGAACACGGTAACCCCTTTCTGTCGTTCTGTCACTTCCGTACGTCCACCCACTAACAGTCCTGATTTCACATATCTGACAGACACACACACACAAACCACTTCATAGCTCTGAGTTACTAATAAACGTATGAATCACCTACAGAATTCCAGAGCGCCCTTTTACAGGGAGTACTGTATTCCGTGTAGCGAACGTATTTAATGCATAGCACGCACTGATCACGAAATGAGTCTCCGGGCCCAATTACTGTTAATTACAAGCAACAGGCAAATTACAATGGTCAACATATTCTTTCAGACTAAGTCGCTTAACATTTCTTACTGATTCTTAATATTTTTAATCTGCTGGTTTCAAACCTGGTTTTGTTCTCAATGGTCTGGTTTTGATGCAATTCGAATATTTCCATTCCAGTCGACTGCGGTTATAATAATTACTTACATATTTATGTTGCCAACAGGGTTGTGGTATTGTATCTTTATTACTTTCAGATCCTATGTCTTTTCGCCATGGTTACGCAGAGACGTCAATGTAACAATCACCCAGACAGTTACTGTAAAATTTGTGACTATTATACCCTTATTCGTCAGACGCAATGTAAGACCCTTCATGAGGGAAGATTGTAAAGGATAATTTCTAATTACTCTTGGCGATAAAGACAAAGCATGAGCCCCTCATACAGTATGTCACAACTGTGAGGAAATGCTGCGTGACTGAACGAAAGCAAAATGCAAGGGTTTACTTTTCGGAATCTCCATGTCCTGGCGAGAACCAGTAGATCACACAAGTGATTGATATTTTTTATCTTTAATACAAAGGAAACTGATACGAAAAACAGAGATAAAATATCGTATCCTAATATCCCCTCAGCAATCAGATTTACTATGCTCAAAAATGGTTCAAATGGCTCTGAGCACTATGGCACTTAACTTCTGAGGTCATCAGTCCCCTAGAGCGTAGAACTACTTAAACCTAACTAACCTAAGGACACCACACACATTCATTCCCGAGACAGGATTCGAACCTGCGACCGTAGCGGTCACGCGGCTCCAGACTGTAACGCCTAGAACTGCTCTTCCACCCCGGCCGGCACTTACTATGCAATCTGATCAGTTACTGCATAAAGTTTTTACGGTATTTCTTCCATCTGCCAGTGAGAGTAGCTACCAAAACCCGGATACAGGTGAACAAAGTAATTTTCACGTGTATTGCTCCAATCCCTTTCTCATCCCCTCATCAGTTTAACCAGTCTGAGCTTAATGACCTTGTGCGTGATTTGGGTCTCCCCAGACCTGCAGCTGAAGCGCTAGGCTCTAAATTACAAGAAAAATGTATGCTGAGTTATATTATAAAAGTGTCGCGTTACCGAAAGCGGGATGATGTCTTTCATATTTTACAGAGTGAAATTAGTTTTTTTACTGCCATAATGTCTCAGATCTTCTCCAGGAATTAGGAATTACATTGTACAATCCTGGTAACTGGCGTTTTTTTGTAGATAGTTCTAATCGCAGTGTGCGAGCAAACATCCCAAAGATGTTCGGGCTCACAAGCGGTTCCTCTTCATCTAAATGTCTTGGCTCAAACTCGTCTAGGGGTTGATCCGCACGTGTCGCATTACACGCCCTACATTAGACACTTGATACCCTTTGGTTAAATTGTCTGGCTGATGACAAGTTTGCGAACTACAAAGTTAACATAACATACAATAGCAGTAATAATAATATGTGCTACACCCGAGCACATATCCGTTTGACACATTTCGATCATCCGCAATCTCATAGCGAAATACAAGTTATCTGGGCGAAAAGTTAAAATTCACACCAGGCGCGATGCTGCTCACCACTCAGAGACAAAGTTCCGCGATACCACACAACGCGAAATTTTGTAAGTCGTTTCACTTCCTAGCTGCCTAAAGGTCGCTTTCCCGTCTCAATCCGAACTGTCCACTTTGGTGTCTCCAGCCGAACTGTCCGCTTTCGCTTCTGCCCCAGCACTGTCCCCCTGCCCGCCCCCGGCCGCGTTTCCCGCCGAATGTCCTCGCTCAACTGACTAGGGCATTTGCCTTTCCTGAAGCCGTCCTTCTGATTGGCTACAGCTTATTCTACATTATTTTACATTTTAACATATTTAAATAATCAAACTTGACCACTTTCACGTTCTAAATAAAGTAACAATAATATCCACTGTTAAATTCTTTTACATAAAACCAGTACAATTTCCTTCTTAGCTTTGAATATCACGGCCAGTAGCCTTGCATCAATTTGCTTTCTGATAAATAAATAAAGAACAAAAGTACCTCTTACGCACTAAACTTTACAACAAATATTCTATTACCTAATGATTCAATAATGTTTAATGCTGTCATTGTTCAATGTGTTTCGTGTGGAGGAAATGATGATCTGATGCTTAACTATAAATACTGTTAATTTAAATTTACTATATCTTTTAAACAAATAAAGTTACAGAGTTGATATTTACAACTTTGCCATTTTAATTATGCGCTTCTATATGAAATATCGATTGTTAAGATCGACCAAAGCGTTCAGATTTTACCATTCAGTCTTTGTTACAAAACGTTAATTTCACTTTAACAGTAAATCCATAACTATTATAGATATGGTCAATATTCAAGTTTTTGTGGGATCAAAAAAAAAAAAGTTCAAATCTGTGTGAAATCTTATGGGACTTAACTGCTAAGATCATCAGTCCCTAAGCTTACACACTACTGAACCTAAAGTATCCTAAGGACTAACACACACATCCATGCCCGATGGAGGACTCGAACCTCCGCCGGGACCAGTCACGCAGTCCATGACTGCAGCGCCAAAGACCGCTCGGCTAATCCCGCGCGGCTTAGTGGGATCACCACAAAAATTTGTGGAGGATGGCAGATTAAAATTACTGTGGCTTGATTCCCTGCATTACTACAGAACTAAATAGTTTTCATAAATGTTTCCCTTTATGACTGCTCTTAGGTCTACCATATTTAACACTGCTATGTCACCTTGGCCACAAATGGCTTCTACTGGGTTTCCTTATGACGTAGGTTTTTGTCTGTTTCACTCGCACACTACACCACTTAGGTCTCAATAGACAACAGACGACTGTGAGTTTCCCCATCTCGTGGTGACTCTGCGCCCTTTGTGGCACGCGGTCCTGGATGACAGGATACGTTTCACAGTTCCTGTAGGCTGACTCTTTCAGCCATATATTTAAATGAGAGAGCAATGCTCGTTAACTCACAAGTGTGCTCTATTGCATAATACAAATGTCTATGCATCTGTTCCATTTGGTCGTTCCATGCATTTATGAGAGGAGCATAATTACAGGATGACTGATTAATCTACAAAAATACGAGGAACACAACTGGACAATGTGTGTGGACCTCAGTATGGTTAATTTGATGCTAGGCCAACAGAGAGTATTTGCAAATTATCCCTGCTTTCTTAGCACGTCGGACAGCCGAGCACGAGATATGCGCTGGAAGAAGGAGTGGTTCATACGTGATACTCTGCATGCTATACGAATTGATACGCCTCCATGGTCTATGGATCCACAATCATCAGTGTAGGTGCGCATTTACGTTTGACTTCCAGCGGGTGTCCAAAATTAGCGAGTACGGAGGACATGTACAGGAACCGCGGATAGGTGGTGGTGCTGGATGGGAAAGTGGGTCGACCGTGGAGGGTGCCGAGATGCTCCACGTGTTTGGGATGAATACTGTGTGCGGGTGACGCAGTAGTTAACGAAACTACCTAATAAGCGCCGGAACGGTAGCACAGTGTATTCAGTTAGAGAGTTGGGTGCTCTCTCTAACAAAAACACTAACTGTAGTATTAAACAATGAAGTTTAAGGGGTGTCATAGAATGGCCACCCTGAGCAAACACCGAGAAAAAATAACGAACAAAACGAAGAAGGAGAAAAAAAAGTAAGCAGGTGATCCCGGCTTCGAGTCCTGGTCCGATACACATTTTCACTCCCCGTTGCTGACCCTACGTAAAGCCCCGATGCAGTTGATATGGTCAGTTCCTTCCCTTTCCTGTCCTTTCTCTGCCCCCCCCCGCCCCCCCCCCCTCATCGTCAATTTACATAATTCTTCATGCGGTCAATGGTGCAATTGCCAGTTGAAAATATAGCATACAGTCACTGCTCTTTCTGTTTTGTCCCTTCAGAAGGTGAAGCCAATGGTATTGAAGGAACGGCGCATTTGAACACTTGTACGTGATGAAGAATTTATTACGAAGATGAACATCAAGGAAACCGCTGCATGGGTGTCATTCAAGGTGGTAACGGAAAACTTCGTGATAAAAAAGCTGTGTATAATGAAAGCCTTGTAGTCCATATTTTGTCAGCATTTCATGTCCTGAGATGTAACACGAGTGTTAAATTCCATTTGCTACGTAGTAATCTTTATAAGTTCTGTAACAGCGTAGAAGTAGTCAGTGATGAGCCAGGCGAATACTTCCACCAGAGCCTCAAGGCTGTGGGAGATGGGACAAATTAAATAAGATATCTCTGAAGTAGCCCACAAACGGAATAGTCTGAAACGAAAATTCCTGCCTCAATAGAATGTGTTAGATACAAGTTACATTTATCTAATTGTAAACTTTTTCATGATGGTATGTCTTCCAATTTGTACCTCTGAATAGGTTTAGACTGTGTTTCCATTTAATTTACACTTCATTTAATATAATTTGTATTGCTTAGCTAAGTAAATGAGGCTTAAATGAAATATTTACCCACCTGCATTATGAAAACATAAAATACTGAAATTTGGCGATTGCAAAAAAACTAGAGCTTTCGGAAAAAACGACCTCAGATATGAGATCTGCACCCTTATATTAGGTAAAAACAACTGCACATTGCAATGCAACAAAAATGTTGTTGACCACTGCTATTGGCGGAAATTATAGTCGTATGTGCGTCACTGCTCAGCAGTATATTACTATTCTGACATGTAGGTAGTGGTAAAAACTCTCTAGATTTCTATATTAAGGCAGTTTACTGAGACATTAACAAAGAAGTTTGGCATACTGCTGTTAAAGCTGTATTAGGTAAAATCGTCAGAATAGTTTCATTTCATACCTTGAATCTTTTCATAGATATTTTGGTAGAGTGTTCTATAGATTTGGTCCGTATTTAGATGTCTTTTTCTGGCAACATATCTCCACTGTGCGAGAAACGGCATTCGACCCTGAACAATACAAAGTTGAGATTCTCCAGATGAGCACTATAAAAATTCCAGTAAATTACAGTTACACGATAGGTGTGAACCATCTTGCAGAACTTGTGGGAAGGGTGTTTTATTCGCAGAACACTTATAAAATGCCAAAAATCTACGAAATAGACCACCAACATTACGCCTGTCCATCTTCTTCTGGAGTACTTCTACGCGTTACGGGAGCCTTGCCGGGAGGGATAGATAGAGGCCATCAAAGAAGTTCGAACAACGATATCTTGGTTTTGTGTTATCGCGAAATAGGGAAGAGTGTGTCATGGATATGAAAAGCGACTTGTGCGTCACAATAGTTACATGAAAGCCATTTTTCGCTGCGGGGAGATCTTTCCACGAATTTTCGGTCACCAACATTCTCCACCGAATGCGAAAATATTTTGTTCTCTCCAATCTACATTGGAGGAACTGATCATCTTTATAAAATAAATCAGCTGTTCATTCTTCCTATTTGCTATTCGTCAATGTAACCATCTTGAAATAGTTTCAATGTGCTTCTATGAACCCTCTGCTAAACATTTCAGTGTGAATTACGGAGTACATGGACACTTCTGTGGTACCCAACTCGAAATGTTTGTGCACTTCCATCCGCACTGTTCGTTCGGAAACTGGCTGAGGTAACCCCTATTCCCCCCTCCCCCCCCCCACACACACACACCACCATTTCTCTGACAGTAGAAATTCCTGTTGATGAGTTTGAAACCGATTGTCGTTCACAAGGATGACAATCGTCTCCGGTCCCATCAGTTATGTCATTTGCGCAACGAATGCTGTTTTACATGACTCCTTGTAGAAACTGCGAACAATGTGCGTTAATACAGCAAATAAGTCGGACAACTTCTTTCAGGCTGGCACGTGAAAACGACAGCCCTTTTCTATCATTCTGTTACGTCATCATGTCGACACACCTTACGCCACTAACATCACGAAACTGACTGCCACATACTTGTTACCCCACTGCCGTGACTTAGGTCAGCGATGGAGACTCACATGACCATCTGATACCATTTCCACATCATTTACATCACTCAAAAGTGAGCCCTTTCAGTGGGATTACTAGTACACTGTCTGCTGAATTTACATTTTCATGCATCATATTTCAGACAGCGACTCGTAATATCTATAGAACGAAATCACACAGAACAATGTAAGCACAGATGGGAAAATTCGTCCTACTTTAACAGGGTAGTAACTGAATATGTACACAAAAGAAAGGATTCCAGGAAGGAGAATGCTCTCAGACTGTGTAATGATATAGAGGATGAAGTTAAAGAACAACAATTAGGTTACTCAATAATTCTGTAAGTTAATACAGAACGGACTCGAGCGGTTTACGTATAAAAGTGCAACTCAAGTCAGCTATAGAAAATTAGGTGACTGGTAGATAACAGGTGGCCTACAAACTTACGCAACAACATAACAGACAAGAAATAGATGCTGCAAGAATATATGTCATGGATGCAGAACTTGGATGAAACACAATGAAGAACTGTTGACTGAATAAGATGTCAAAGAAAAAAATCAACTTCAAACGAAGATAAAAACCAAACTTGTGTATTAGGAAGATGACATCACACTATATGGGACACAGGAGGCCCCGAACCAGACGAAAAGAAGGAAATCTGCAGGACCTGTTGGAATCAACGTAGAACTTCTTAAATACGAAGGATTAATGATACAACTGTGACTCTTACACTTCTTGAATGAATACTGAAAAGCTCTACGCAAGAGTCATTAACAAAAAAATGAGAAGACAGCTGACGCTCTCCTAATGGAGGAACAAAAAGCCTTCAGAAAAGAACGACCACGTGCTGACAATATTACTATTTTGAGACATTCAATTGAAACACGACGAGTATGTAACTTATAGACCCACACTGCATTAATCGATAATGACAAGACTTTGACAGAATGAACAGGAGCAAGCTTTGTGACAATATGAAAAAAAAGGAAAAAAAGAGGGTATTCGCGACGTTTAATACAAGTAATACAAAGTGTTTGCGACGTTTAATACAAGTAATAGAAAGTTTGTGTCAACAAACAGAATTTATAGTAAGTCAGGAGAAAATGTTGTGGTTAGTTTAACAAAGATTAATGCCAATATCTATGAGATGACAGGACATCACGAAGTAAACAAACTTAATCTGCGGATGCGGAACATAGGGCATCAGATACGTTCCTAAGAGGCCTGCTCGTGATATGTCGAGAAAGATGCGTTCAGTATCCCTGAAGAACCTAAGTGCTGACGTCAGGGTGGCCATAGAGCACAACGAGATGGACACTGCGACAAAAGTACAGAATATTTTGAACATGGCTGCGTCGTCAGCGACCGTTTTCAAAGTGAGATTAATGGCAATAGCGGCCTTCGGTCGCAAAAAATGAGTCTTTTGACCTAGGTTTCGGCATTGCTACGAGTGCCTTCATCAGAAATAAAACTCTCAAATTGGTCTATAGCATAATTACATAATTACAGAAAAGAAAAGATTTTTTAAGTATAAATACTAGCTAGTAGTACAAAAAAGAAACAATACATACATGTCACGTATTAAACTAAAAATCAAGCAATAAAGTTTTGTCACAAAATTTGTAAAATGGAATACATATAAAGGCAAGCCAATATGGGCTGCTCACATGCGTCGAACTATGGTAGCAGCAATTGCGGGCAGGTGAACATTAAAATAATAGAAATTTTATCTGACAGCAGCAGGCACTATAATAAATTGTTTGCATGCGAACTGATAAATACAGTTTAAAGGCTGAAAACGCCATTTCAGAAATACGAAGGCAGCTGAATAACTCAACGAGCAGAAAAGAATGGTATAACTCGAAATACAGCTAATATGAATTTTTAAAAACAAAAAATTATGAGTCGAGTTAGATAAAACTATTTTGGTAATTGCACGAGCGAACACGAAATCAAATACCATTTAATGGCTTTGTACCATTGAAGAAGCTTATATTACGTTACTGCTCACAAAGAATGAGACCAACATTACGAGAATGATGTTTAACAATTTCTAATTCTTCGAGAACATCTAATCTACGGCCTTTGGGTCCGTGATCTGTTCCAAGTTTTTTAGACCTATAGTTAAAAGTCTTATTGCTAGTCATGTTAAAAGGTTATATGCTACAAAAGATGTCCTTAATGAAAGAGCATATTATCTATATTTAGAGCTCACAAAAATCTTCCATATCAATTATAATTTTAATGTTGACGATCTGGCACTCCACTCCTTTTCACCTTTGTCATACATCAGCAAAAACGCCCTGTGAGTGCATTAGCATCTCCAGAATTAGTGACTGGGGTTAGGAGTGGACCCGTACTCTAGGACAGAGCACATTGGTCTTCAGCTACACCGTTTGTGTAATTTCAGCATTATTGTCAAAGACGTACACGAATTTACATAGGTTGTGACATGACAATGTTAGGATGGTTGACAAGATAACGCATTACTTCCTGTTCAGCCGAAATAACACTGAACACAACAATATCAAACTTAAATAGAATGTTCTCTACAAGTTGAAGTTGGCCAATATTACGACAAATCATCCGATTCCGGATTTAATTCGGTAGTGACAATCAAGTCTATGGAGGATGGTTAGTTTTTGAGACAAGATTAGCAAAAGATTACTCAATGTTTCTCGAGTTCACAGTGGATGCAAGCCGGTGAACCAATTAGTTTACGTCTCTGCTAGTGGCATTTACCTTAGCTGCGATGAACTGTCAGTTGCAGGGCTGCTCTCGCCTTCTGAAATCCTATAAAAAAGCTAATCAAAATCTTGACTGATTTTATCAGGGGAAACTGTCCAAGTTTCTCGTTAGGTGAGAAAAGAACCATTAACTACATGGCTGTTTCGTTTCTCTGCTGTTGGAGCTCAGCGACTCTTCAGCTAATTTCTAGCTGAATGTCAGCCGATGTTAATGCAGCGTTCACACAAAATTCCTCGTTTGGCGTCGTACAGGGCGAGATGCACCCTGTTCTACACTTGACGCTGGTTCAGAGGAGAGTCGACGAAGTTACGGACTTGTGTCTTTCGTAGCAAACTGTCTTCCACTTGCGTCCTTTCGTGCTTCATGTCACGGCTTTTTCAGACCAATAGAAGCGTTCCTTTCGTCTTGTGGAAACTACCTCTGCCTATAGCAAACGGCCTACCTTCAAACTGCGTCGAGATTTCTACTCCTTCCGAGTTTATTCCAGCCAATCGTACATTTTGTGACCATTCCTGACGCCTAAAAGATACACACATACATCACGAGTGCACCACAGGAGTTTCACGTGATCAAGTGCGTTGCTGTCTGTTTGTATTCCTAAAGAATTTCTCCATAGCAAGCAGCACTGTCCCTTACCTGCTCTCCTCGATGTATCGCCTGGCGTGTTCATTGTACCTTTGCCATGGATCACCAATCCCTTTTTAAAAGCGTTCCGTTGTACTTGGGCCGCGATGGTGCAACTCGTGTCTGCCCCCAAACTAAAACGTTTCCCCCAGCATCTTTCTTCACCTTTTGCTCATTGACATGCAGGATTTGGGTTTGGTGTGTTAATACCATCGAATTGAGTGTCATCCCTTTGCATTACATACTGTACATTTTTATAGGCAAATGTGCTCATTATCGCCGAAGTATGTCAGGTGACATACTCATCAACTTGTTACAACATATAAAATCTCTCATGTAAGGAGCGAAATTGACATTCATTCAGTCTGCCACCTTTCTTATTCTCCTCCAATTTTGTGCTGGTTCAATCAACGGGTGAGAAACTGATTGAAGCCGGTGCAAGATTGTTTTCAATTGCTGACTGTAACAATTTTTATATATTTAATCTGAACAACTCTCTATTTTAATAAGGCATAATCAAACAGTTGTTCTTTCAATCTCTTTTTCCTTATTTTTCCACAGCAGTTGATTCTCTGTATACTATTGTTTTGAGCACTAAAGTAATGTTTTTTCCAAAAGTATGCTTGTTTTTAGTAATTTTATGATTTAATACAATTATTTAAATAATCTGACGCTTATTATTTCTATTTTATAGTTGTCTATATTTTAATTTTATATTTAAATAAATTAGAGATTCCCTATAAATTTTTCCCCTATATATATATATATATATATATATATATATATATATATATATATATATATATATAAATTTTTTTGAGACTGATTACTTTTTTACATCAAGACTTATGTTGAACGATGATGGAGAGGTATTGAAGTTGAGGAAACCTACATTTAAAATTATCCTCCCCTTTTTCAATACTTATGTCTGATTCTCAACCTTAGTTTAGCATGTCAATTATAATTCAAGAAAGTTTCATTTCTTACGATAATTTCTTAATTTATCTTATTCTTAACCACTCCCTTCTCATAACTTTACAAACACAGTCCCATTCACCAATAAATTTATATTCCTCAAAAAATCTTAAACTAATGCATTATAACTTTACAGAAGAATTAAATCATTCCTTGACTTTTAAAAACATATTAATTCCTAATCCTACTAATTACCTTGTAAATATTAAATCAACATCATGAAGTTGCAAAACGCTTTGTCTTTTACAAAAATATTAAATTCATAATCCTACTAATTACCTTGTAAATAGTAAATTAACATCATAAAATTTCAAAACCCTTTTTTCTACATAATGTATATTTTAACAAACACATTACATACTAGAGTCTTAGCCTCTAAAGAAAATATCAACATTTGGTTTTCTTAACTTAGATGTGTTGTAAAATATGAAATACAAGAAAATATTATTGATCTGTCAAGATTTTAAAGAACTTAAAGTATTGTTCAAAAACATCTGTTTCTTGCACAAGACACTTAAAAAATTAAATATTTTAAACAACAACAACCTTCATATGTTCATAAAAATTTTATTTTTTCAGTTTAATCTGTTACTAGTCTGTCACAGACAGTCCTTTCTCATCTATCTTTAACATGGTTCACTGAAGTCATCGTTCTCCTTTTCATGCACCTCGATGTGTCTCCTATGAGCATGGAATGGTGGCCAGCAGAGAGAATGATCGCAGAAGGTTTGAGTGTATAGTGCATGCTTGGTTGCCTTTGTTCCATTCCGCATGTACCCATGGCGAAATTACATTAGAGATCTATTATGAGTAGCATAAACTTATATTCGTCATCAATACTCGAAATTTTATACCAATCCAACGTTGGTTAATTCGTCCCCTGTGTCATATACAAATAGTCATCTCCCATCTCTCGGTGTGACATTTGCAAGTGTTGCTATTTGCCATAAGGCATATCACTCATTTGTAATGCTAGAACAGTTAAAATTGGATTTTTTGTTGGTAGGTAGGTGCTGTAATGGTCTATTATGGGAAGGGATTTAGAGAGGTTTCTTGATTTCTTCTGGTTCAGGCTCTTCCTTCTTCCTAATCTACTGCATTGAATCTCCTTTTCTTGTTGCATCTTGCTGTCTTCTCACTTGTGCCTTCGTTCTTCTGTGGACTGGGAATTGGGATTTAAAACCTGCTTGACCTTGTCACTGTATAATCCGCTCTTATGGTATTTCCTTTCAGATCGTTCTGTATCCTTTATTGTATCAAGTTGTCCATCAGCATACATTAGACAGACTTCCATCGTTCTCTTACTTCCATCAGTGTTCAGGGAATGTTTCACAGTTATGGTTCCGTATGGTATGACGATAGTTTCAGCCATTCTGTATCTTGAGTTTCAGAAATGCGCCTCTTCCTCATCTGGTGAATTCAAACATTCGTTTGTCCTTGATGTAACATGTCCGCCTCCGTTCCAGTTTGGTGGACAGCCATCATATCTCCTTATGCTGCTCTAAACAGTTTGCGATAGAAGTGCTAAGTACCTAGCACTTTCGCAAAACTGTTGTTCTGAAGATCGCATGTGACTTTCACATGAATAGAGATCGCCACATGGTTCATGTTGACGGTATCCATGATTCGTCGTATATCCCCTTACTTTTTCCCAGAGATGTTATCCTCTTGAAATGTTGCTTCCACCAAGGCATTTCCTTTCGTCATCTCAAAAGCTGACGTACCAGGCACTCACACTCAATGTTCCTTCCTCTCAAGCCTAACCGCTTTACTCAGTTCTGCTGTCGATCTGACTGGAATGATGACGCATTGTGCTTTTTGACATCATATATAATACAACATTTTGCACACTTTTGTCCATCTTACATCCCCAAATTTCTCTAATTTACATGTTATTATTACCTATCTTATCACAGCTCTTTCTCGCTTAAGATACCTTACAAGCTTTACAAACACTGAACTACTAAGAGACTTTACAAAATTCGATATTTATACTATACATAAGATTCTACTTATTATACTCTTTATGACTTTACGTCTTTCATACCCATTCTATATGTACAAATCTTTTTCTATTAATACAGAGGTTATGGTTTCATCTCCATCACGATGGATAGTAATGATGGTGATGATGGTTATTGTATTAGTAGGTCTGTCTTTTTTTTCTAACTACAGGTACATCATATTATAAAAATACCCCACCTTGACTCCGACTCCAGCGTCTTTTTCTCTGCAATCTGTTTTTTTGGCATAAGCTGTAATATAACTTTTTTTCAAAACTTTCTCTACTGTCCTATTGCATTGTTTTAGTGCTTATTTTTCTCATTTGTAGTTATCCTTATTCTAAACAGTAAACTTTTATATTACTTTCTCCCTCTATAATACTCTTCCTTATTGAAATCATCCCTGTGTTAAATTCAACTCCCTGTCTACGTCTTTTCAAAAACACGTTTCTCGCTTTTCTTAATAATGCAATTCTCTCTCTTAACTCTTATCTCCTAACACTCTTTTATATCTATTTCCCTCACATCTCCTTTTTATAGCAACTTAGGGTACCTTCCACAAATCATAAATGCTTCTCATTTTCCCCCAAACTATCTCCTCAACTCAATGTTCACTGTCGTGATGGAACAAATCACAAATGAATTTTTTCTTCTTACCTAATTCTTTACTTCCTTCCTAATTCTTGGCTTCCTTTCATCCACATAATAATAACTTCTTTCTCCTTCACAATACATTTTAAGAGAGAATCTACTACTATTTCGTCAAACTATCCACATGCTAATCTCTATCTTTCTCCTTGCTGTCTACTCTTTCCCTATAACACATTTCGTTTGCAGAAGAGTTACTTAAGTTCTTACTTTATTGTTCTTCCTTCACAACTATCCTTTTGATCTACTGAGAAAGCTGACTTATGTATTTTAATGAGACAAGTACAAATTAGAAAATTTATTTCTATGCATTTCCTTAGCTTCCCTACTCTTTTGCTTCTAAATTTTGCTCTTATTGGAATCTGGATATTTGATACAACTAATTTTTCTTGTGGAGTTAATATTTGCTGTTTAACCCTTTATACAATTCCAAGTGACTCACATGGTGCAAGCCCAATGATTTTCCTGTTTTTGGGTTAACTAATTCGACTGCATTATCATGGACCACTTTACTTACTTACATAGGGCCATTATATACTGAAAAGAACTTACTGCTTTGTTGTGTTCTCTAGCTAGAGAGATTGGGGGTTTTCACGAGTGCTTTTTGATCTAGTGAAAGTACTCGTGAGGTAGCCGTCTTGTCCGCTCGGTTCTTTCTATTTAACGCTGCAGCCTTCAAATTGCTCAGTGCCAATTTTTCTAGATGTTGTTGTACTCTGGGTACTGGTGGGAATTTAATTATTTTCCAGATAAGTCCCTGTCCTGTATATATTACCTGACTTGGGTATCAATTCTGGTGTTGCCAATGGTGCATTGTCATATTGGCATACCATTTCTCTCTCGGTTTCGTAAAAATGAACTACATCCTCCACAATTTGCTCATCATCAGTTTTTGTACAGTTGCCTACATTAACTGTTAACAACTCTTGTTCCACTTCATCGGACGATTCCCAGTCAATTGTCTCCCAGCATGCTGGTATTTGTATCTGATCACCCCCTAAACCTATTTCGGAAACTTGTTCATCAGAGCTTAGTCTATTTACATATTTAATTATAAAATCAACTTCATTTGGCGAGTGAATCTCTTGTGACTGGTCTTCGTACCGTTCATCTCGTCATTTCTGTTCTTTTACCGGGGTTTGGTGGCCTCAACTCGACTTCCTGTACCAGCTAATCACGTGCGTGTTGTCCTGCTCAAGTCTGATTCTCCCAATCCTTCTGCGCTCTCGGCATTCTAGTTCCACCCGAATAATTTGAGTTTTGTGGTGGAAAACCTCTAAACCTTCCTGCTTCGTTTCCTAGGTGATCATATCGCGAATTATGGTTACCACCATAATTTCTAGACCCAAAGCCATTACTGTAATTCCGCGGCTCACCGAAACCATAGTTATTGTTTGACCTCTTTGAGTTGCCAAAACCATAGCTACTATTATGCCATGGGCGAATACTATTCTTCCCAAAACGATTACCTTTTCCAACATTACTATTGTCATTGTAAGCATTATTAAAGGCCGATCGGTTGCTATTATTCCCCCTACCATTGGTTTCTCTCACTGCATGTTGTTTCTTCGCATCATCTTCACTGAAGAGGAATTCAACATCCCTTTAAATGCCTGTATATTATCTCCTGCTCTGCCAAACAACGATTGCTGATAACGCAAGGACAACTTCATTGTGCACATACGTATCAGTTCCCCACCACTGTATGGACTGTCTAAACACTGATTCTTTTTCCTTGTTTCTTCAAAAAATCTAATTGGCTTCTTTTCTCCAGAATTTTCAAATGACTCCTTCACTAACTATTCATACTTTATGCTATTTTGGGTTTCCGTGGACCAGTATCGTTCCAAGAATACAGTTTGCAGCGACTCTTTGCATTGTTTCCGCTATTGCGCCTTCCATATGACCACAAATGAAATAAAGTCTATGGCTAAGCTCTGGGAAAGCGATCTGGAATTGATGTATAAGCGTGCGGGAGTGTAAGCCGTTCCCGTTTTCTTTGTAGTGTTGGAATTTTCTGACTGTCAAAAAATAATCATTGTCAAATTTTTCTATTGCACCATATGGCGTTTGTGTTTACGCAGCATTTTCCGTTCCCTTCAATTGCGTCATGTTTTCCTTTATTCGTACTACCCCATTTTGATCCTGAGATAAGCTATTTAAGTCCCACCTAGCATCGCATCTACGCAATGGCGTGCAATTATCTAAACCGTACCGTTCATCGTGTATCGGACTGGAAGATACGTATAAATTTCCCGTTACTGGCTCAGTGTTTTGTCTTTATACTTGCTTCATATTGACCTGCGGTATATGGCCTGTTGTACTGCAACTCGTAAATTTAGGATTTCGTATGTGTGGCGCCGTAAGTTGCTCTGTTATCGCGTCATTCGCGTACGTTCGCAGGGTCGGCTGCCGCTCTATTGGTATGCGTACAGTTACCGTTTCTCGTACCATTGTTTACTGTGAACGCACATTACCTGCTTCGCTCACCTGTCTCAACTGTACTTTTACCATTTCGGATTGGAAAATACTGATGCAACACCCTGTGGACATACAAGTGGAATCTCATGACTTTTTTGTGTTTCTTCAACTGACCCGGAGATTGTGTAATGGACTTGGTTACCTCTGGATTTTTTTCCAGCACTATGTCAGATGATACTACGGATTCCGTCGCCTCACTACTGCTTTCTGTACGCTTCTCGATACATTGCTTCAGTTCTGTACGAAGCTGTTCATATTGCTGCTTGTTTTTCGAGACGATGTTTACAATGTTTGTATCGAATCTTTTTAACGCGGCTCGAGTGACACGTTTTCTGACATTGAGTTCTTCCACAATTTGTTGCGCCTTACCAGACGCCTTACGTGCTAAATTGTCAACTCTTTGGTTGGTATTAGACACTGCATCCTGCACCCCGTCAGTGTCAGTACGCATCTTTTTTTGATCGGCCATCAGCGATTGAATTAGTTCATGCGATTCTCTCGCCTCTTTCCGTATTCCAATAAACTGTTCATTAACTTCCGTTCGCAACTTTTGCTGAGCTTTCAGGAGTTTTTCGAACCCAGAATTGGTTTCAAATTTGAGACCATTCAAAGCCACATTTGTTTCAGATTTTAAATCCGATATTTCGGTTTTTAAATTTGCCGTTTCAGTTTTTGAAGCCGCCGAAACTACACCTGTTTCCGTTTTTAAGTCTGCTAACCCTGCATTAGTTTGCTTGACAACAATAGTGAGTTGCTTCAACATAGCGAATATACTATCAGACTCTTCGCCATGGGCATTTGTCACCATTTGGCGTAAATTTCACGTGACGTCTCTGTGTATAATGCTGACGCACTTACACACATTCTTTCCGTAGGAAACTGTCCCGTTTCATTAGTCATTACAACATTTGGTTCAACGTACCGAAGTTGCAAGTCCTTTGATTCTGTTTCTGAACTACTAGATCCGTCATCTGTTCGGTTTTGTATGGTCGCAACCTGAGATAACGATCGCGAAATTGCCACCATTCCCTCTGCAATGTCACTTCATGGGGTTTCGTGACCTACATTCGATGCATTTTGTTGCATGTTAATTTCTATCCTGTCAAGCTCTTCAGTTTGTCCCTTATGCGGTGATCTACGTCCTTCCGCCATCTCGGACCGTCTAACTAACCTCTCTATTTCACGATTTGCGCGAGCCAGACCTGTAGTCAACATGAAGTTAAATGACCTGACACCTCTCCAAAATATCATAGAAAGTCTCTTATTCCTTTACCACAACATTAGCAACGCCATTCACAGTTTGTCGGTATTCACACCAACTCAACAACGCCGTGCGCCATAAAAGTCATGCACAAGTTGCTTTTACTCAAGCACAAAAATTTTTCCTTACTAGTTGATACAATTTTTCTACTCTGTGGATCAGACATTTAAGCCGGCCGGTATGGCCGAGCGGTTCTAGGAGCTCCAGTCTGGAACCGCGCGACCGCTACAGTCGCAGGTTCGAATCCTGCCTCGGGCATGGACGTGTGTGATGTCCTTAGGTTAGTTAGGTTTAAGTAGTTCTAAGTTCTAGGGGAATGATGACCTCAGATGTTAAGTCCCATAGTGCTCAGAGCCATTTGAACCACTTTTGATCACACATTTACAGTACTCTGACCACTATGCAGACAGGTACATTGAGTAACCTTCTCACTTTTTGTTTCCAAAAACAATTTTTTTTCAGTACCAATTTTAAATACTCTTTCTAATTTGACTAATTGCCTTCCTGGCATAACAATTACCATTCTGGCAGGGTTGCCATTTATCTGACACTCCACTCCTTTTCACGTTTGTCAGACATCAGCAAAAACGCCCTGTGAGTGAATTAGCGTGTCTAGAATCATTGACTGGGGTTAAGAGTGGCCCTCTACTCTAGGACAGAGCAGATTGGTCTTTAGCTGTACACAATTTGTTTGATTTCAGCATTACTGTCAAAGAAATACACGAATTTACATAGACTGTGACATGACTATGTTAGGACAGTTGTCAAGATAACGCATTACGTCCTGTTTAGCCAAAATAACACTGAAAGCAACTATATCAAATTTAAATAGAAGGTTCTCTAGAAGTTGAAGTTTGCCAATATTACAACAAATGATCCGATTCCGTTTTAATTCGGTACTATTTAGGATGACAATCACGTCTATGGCGGATGGTTAGTTTCTGTGACAAGATAAGCAAAAGACTACTCAAGGTTCCTCGAGTTCACAGTGGACACAAGCCAATGAACCAACAAGTTCACGCCTCTGCTAGCGACATTTACCTTAGCTGTCTGCTGCAGGGCTGCTCTTGCCCTCTAAAAATCCTATAAAAAAGCTAATCAAAAACTTTACTGATTTTATCACTGGAAAATGTCCTATGTTTCTCGTTTGGCGAGAAAACACGCGCTCGTCCCTAGTCTGGAAATATGGCGATATACATGTGCGTAGATGCAGCCGTGTGTATACAACAATGCCCTCTCAGTTCTCGCCAGAACCAGTTAATGCAGTGTTTACACAAAATTCCTCTTTTGGCGTCGTAAAGAGCGTGATGCGCCCTGTTCTACACTTGACGCTGGTTCAGAGAAGAGTCCACAAGGTTTTTGGTCTTGTGTCTTTCGTAGCAAACTTGCTCCCACCTGTGTCCTTCCGTGTTTCACGTCACGGCTTTTTCAGACCAATAGAAGCGTTCCTTTCATCTTATGGAAACTACCTGTGCAATCGCGAAGGGCCTACCTTCAAACTGCGCCGAAATTTCGCCTTTCTACTCCTTCCGAGTTTATTCCAGCCAATCAGACCCTTTGTGCCCGCTCCTGACGCCTAAAATCTACACGCTTACATCACACGTGCACCGCGTGATCAACTGCATGACTGGTCTGTTTGTATCCCTCTGGAAATTCCCCAATGCAGTTTTCTAAAGAATTTCTCCATAGCAAGCAGCGCTGGCCCGCTATCTGCTCTCCTCGATGTATAGGCAAATCTTCTCATTATCGCCGAAGCATGTCAGGTGACATACTTGTCTACTTGTTACGACGTATAAAATCTCTCATGTAAGTTGCGAAATTGACATTCACTCAATCTGCCACCTTACAACGATATCTGGATACAGAATAACGAACATTTAGAAATTTGTAAGCAAGGCATATTCTGTAGGCACGAAAAGAAGCTTAATAAACTTTATTGCCTCTTTCCTGTTGAAAAAGGTTCTCAAAATACTTTTAAGAAAAGCAGTCATGTATTTTATGAAACAATTTTAAATGCGACTAACATTAAATTTGCCCGCCCAGTTAGCCGAGCGGTCTAACGCACGGCTTTCTGGAGTGGGAAGGAGCGCCTGGTCCCCAGCACGAATCCGCCCGGCGGACTTGTGTCGCTGTTCGGTGAGCCGGCCAGTGTGTGGATGGTTTTTAGGCTGTTTTCCGTCTGCCTCAGCGAATGCGGGCTGGTTCCCCTTATTCCGCCTCAGATACACTATGTCGGCGATTGCTGTGCAAATGAGTTCTCCACGTGCGCGTACACCACCATCACTCTACCACGCAAACATAGGGGTTACACTCTTCTGGTGTGAGACATTCCCTGGAGGGGTCCACCGGGGGCTGAACCGCACAATAACCCTGGGTTCGGTGTGGGGCGGTGGAGGGGTAAAGTGGATTGCGGTAGTCGTCGTGGGGTTGTGGACCACTGCGGCTGCGGCGGGGACGGAGCCTCTCCGTCGTTTCTAGGTCCCCGGGTAACATACAATACAACACAACACAATATTAAATTTATGCGGGATGAAACTTCCTTACTTGAAAAGGCCTAAAATACAATGACATGCCCAACTTGTCACACAGAATTCTAATAGAAAAGTTGCTTGTCGTCCTAAAAATTGATCTTGATTGTATAAAAATGAATAATTCATGTCAGAGTAGAATTGCCTTTGACATAGCTAATATTCTCATTAAGAACACAGCCTACTTTCAAAATGTTGTGCACAACGATAGGAAGTTGGTTAAATCTATTAATAATAAACTTAAACAAGCTGATGCTTTAATAACTAAGCCTGACAAAGGTCTTTCTTTGGTTATAGCCTACAACTCTGAATCCATTTGTAAAACCTTAGAGTTTTTAAAAAAATAATATTTCGGTCCTGCATAAGTATCCGACTCCGGAATTACAAAATAAAGTCAGGTCAGCTATAAGTGACGCAAAATTTTAACTCAAATCGTTTCATAAGAAAATGTTTATCAACATGTACCCTCAGCCCCCAAAATTTCGTTCTCAATTCAACGTTCACAAGCCTAACCATCCGATACGCCTGATTTCTGATAGTATGGCGTGTTCCATGATGTAGCCACATTTCTGTGTATAACTCTGAAAAAA
This sequence comes from Schistocerca nitens, assembly GCF_023898315.1. NCBI lineage: Eukaryota > Metazoa > Arthropoda > Insecta > Orthoptera > Acrididae > Schistocerca > Schistocerca nitens. The sequence continues at coordinate 473,236,417 of NC_064621.1, read as the reverse complement.
TCTTTTGTCTTCCAGAACAATTATTCCATCCCCAATAGTCACGAGTTAGTTCATAAAATAAAAGATTTAGAATGCAGCCCAGATACCAAGTTGTTTTCACTAAATATCAAAAATCTCTACACGAACAGTCCCGTGCAAGAAACGCTTAGGATCCTAGAAAAAAATTATGGCATTTCAAAAACGAATTTTCAGATGAACAAATCACTGACTTTATGAATCGAATCACAGTCGGAGTCAAATAAAACTACTTTGAATTTAATGAACAATTGTATCAGCAGTCTGATGGTCTCTCTATGGGAAATCCGTTGGCTAGTATCTCTGCTGACATTCTCATTCACTTTCTGGAAGGAAAGTTCTTCAACTGTTTCGCAACTATAGCGCTGGGTATTCTCTCCTGTTTCAGATACGTCGATGATATTTTAGTCATCTACAAAAGTCCTGTTGATGGTATTGATTTTATTTTCAATCTCTTTAATGAACTTCACGAGAAAATATCCTTCACTGGTGAACTCGAAAACGAGGCTAGCCAACTGAACTTTCTTAACTTGACGCTAACAGTAGATGAAAATAAATTTTTTAATGTTTTTCGTAAAGAAACGTATACAGATCAGATCGTACCTGCATCTTCCACGCACCCTCAATCTCATAAAAACGCTTTCTTCCACTCTACTATTCACAGAGATATTTCTATTCCAATCTCGACAGAAAAATTCGAGGGGGAAATTAATTTGATCAAAACTTTAGCAGTTAACAACGAATACAAACCTGCCATAGTTGATGAAATCCTTAAAAAGAAAACTGTTAAAAGAGTTAGTACACTCGGCACCTCTATGGTTGAGTCCAACCAAAAGAATAAGTTCTTTTCTGTTCCGCTCTTGGGGTCCATAACCTATCGAATTCAACACTTTCCCTGTAATAAATACAACTGTAATGTCGCCTTTTCAACCTATAATAGTTCCAAAAAAAATATTCATAATTTAAAATCGATCCGATCCCGTTTGAGAAACTCTGGTGTCTATCATGGAGTAAATATCTCTGGAGTGAGCATTCACATGCGCAGAACAGATTTTGTGTTGTCAACATACATTGCCGGCCTGGTCACGTGATCTCGGGACATCGTGTGTTTGTCCGTATAGCGCCCTGTATATTTAGAATGTCACTACATCCCTAGTACAGACGGATTCTTTTCGTACGTGTCGTGGATTATTTATATATGTTGCGCAGACATTTTAACAGTATCCATTTGATACTGGGAATAAACCAGTACGTAACTTTTAAGGGCAAGTGATATTACATTCTGCTTCTTTGCGATAGGTGTCATAGTTCAGATGCACTCGATTTTTGGTAGTTTTGGCTATGATACGGCACTTTATAGTATTACAGAGCCCGACGTACATTTTTGCAGTGATAGTCGTTTTTGCGACCTAAAGCACAATTTTTCGTACTGGTGGCACATTGAGGTATTTATTTAACGCATTTTAAGTACTTGCCCCCAGTTTATTAAATAAATAGTAGACTGAGTAATCTATATACATAATCGACAAGTCACTGATAAATGCATGGAGGATAGTATTTACTGAAACAACTAACCTTTCCCTTTCCTGTTCCACTAGCAAATTTACGAGAGGAAACGGTTGTTTGTAAGCTTTTGTCGAGCCTTAATATCTGTTTTATAGTCATAAAATCGTAGAAAAATAGGTCTACAGAATCAAGCCTTAATTATAAGGCGTATCGCAATTTTTAAACATATATAGTGTCGCTTACTAATATGATTACTATAATTAGAGCTAAATGGTATGTACCCATGAAAAGTTACTATCCCTCCTTTCACATTTTTTTCTTTGCATCCGTAGCAACAACAGTAATTCCCCTCGCTATTACACTATCAACAAACGGTGAAACACAACAAAAACTCTTGACATTATAAACTTCAAACGCTGCAGAAAGCACACACGCACAGCGAAGTCCCGAAAACACGTGACAATCCTGGTCTAATGTTGATAACATGCGCAGAACGCAATGCTGACTCCAGAGATATTTACTCTATGGTGTCTATAAGAGTTTTCGCATCACTTGCTCTTCTTACTGCATAGGTCAAACAGGAAGTGCCTTTACAGTCAGATACAAAGAACATCTTTTTTTTAAAAATGGCACTAGCAGCGAGGATTCGTCTTTTGCCGACCACCTTCTGATTACAGGTCACGCACCCAAAATCTGTTCACGATATCAATATTTTGCACACTGAGGAGAACGGCCGTAGATTAGATGTTCTCGAAGAATTACAAATTTGTAACGTCCTTCTCGTAATGATTCTTAATGAGCAACTACAATTACGTAGTAAAAGCTTCTTCAATGGTACAAAGTCGTTACCTGATATTTGATTCTGTGTTCGCTCGTGCAGTTACCGAAATATTTGTTCTGCCTGAGTCGACTCGTAATTTTTTTGTTTTTTAAAAGTTTATATTAACTTCATTTTGTGTTATACCATTCTTTTTTGCTCGCTGAGTTATACAGCCCCCTTCGTATTTCTAAAATGGCGTTTTAAGCTTTTAAACTGTATTTATAAGTTATTATGTAGACAATTTGTTACCGTGCCTGCTGCTGGCGGATAAAATTATAACTTTTTATTTCGTGTACAAAATAATGTTCGTCTTAACATTCCTCTGACTGCATTTTGAATGTTAAGCAGGCGGCAACTAGATGGCACTCTTTGTGTAATGTTCACCTCCCGCAATTGCTAACGCAGACGCTACCGTAGCTCGACTCATGTGAGCAGCCTATATTGGGTTGCCTTTTTATGTATTCTGTTTTACAATTTTTATAACAAAAGTGTTATCACTTGATTTTTAGTTCAATACTTGACATGTAAGTGCTGTTTCCTTTTTGTAGTACTAGTTAGTACGTACACTTCAACAATCTTTTCTTTCCTGTAATTTTGTAATTATGTCATAGGCTAAATTGAGAGTTTTATTTCTGATGCAGTCACTCATAGCAGTGCCGAAACCTAGGTCCAAAGGCTCGTTTTTGCAACAGAGGGCTGCTGCTGTTGTTAATTTTACTGACAGGTGGTGTTGATGCGGACATTTGAATCACATTCACGGGCAGTATCGGCAAGCACAGTGCAAAAGTGTGTGAAACAGTTGGGCATCGAGAAGAAGATTGTAAAAGTAAGATGCAAAATGGGTAATGAAGTATTGCGGGTAACTGGTCGTTAAACATGAACGGGAATCTGGAATCCACCAGATGGAGTGTCCACTACGTTTTGATGCTACAAGGTTGTATGTGGAGATGCAGTGTTGCTTAATTAGCGTATTAGATGGTAGAACATAGATTATTATTAGACACATGGGCTCACGTATCCATGGCGAGTCTGGTCGTCTTGGGGAAGAGGTGGTTAAAGCACTTTACTGGTTACTTGAGGTAAAGAATAGTTATTGGAAGTCAGTGGATTAAGATAAATTAGGTTTCCAGGTTGGAGCAAAATGATTACAGGGGAGTATGAAAGTTTGTCTCATGTAGGTGTTCACTGCGCCATCCTGGAGTTGGATTTGCTGTATAAACCTCTTGCAAAAACGATCTTCATGAGTGTATGATGGAACCTGGTGGGACGTTCTTCCAACTGGTAGAAGCAGTTACCAATGACGCACTAACGCAAGGTTCGCCTGTCATGAAGGACAAATCAACCAAACTGCATAAAAATTCATTAAGACTCAATTTGTGTGAGGAAGTGCTGCAAGGCGATGGGAAATTACTTTGGATGAACGTGGAAGGAGAACAGCCTGTAAATGTGGTGAGTGGTAGAACCACTGGACGAGAAATGAATGAGATACATCACAGTGTTTGGTTTATAGTACGGCTACACACATGCAAGAAGTGGATGGTGAATGATTTGTTCCTGTCAGTGAGGATAGTTTTCATGCTGGTTATGTAAGTCTTAGTAGCCAAGCTTTAGTAGCCAATGTAGACATTCTAGATGAGGGTGATCTAGACAGGTCAAGTTCAGCGGAGAAGATAGTAATGGACGACCTTGTTAATCCTCAGGGCGCACTACTAGCAAACCTGGCATGGATCAAAAGCATTATAGGGTACCCCAACATTTACGATCAATCATGGAAAAGTCATCGACCATCAGTTGGATGATACCATCGACGAGGAAAGTAAAGAGGATTATACCTTAACGTCATGTCGACATAAAGATAATTAGAGAGGGACTGAAGGAAGTACTACCATAGTCCATGGTGTCCGCCAATCATTTAGCAAAACGAACATCAGACGATAATAAGAAATATAGAATTTGTTGTGACTGTCATTACTTGAACAGTAGGACAGTTACAGATAGGACAGTTACAGACCCCTATCCTATACCGAATATTATCGAAGCGCTGGATAACGAGGGACAGTACAGATACTTTTCCACAACAGACCTGAAAAGTGAATGTCAGAGGTCCAACAAAAACTACATGTACAGTTCTTTGGGGTTAATACCAGAACAGACGAATAACATTTGGTTCAAAACCAGCACTGACCACGTACCAACAATTGCAGAGTGGAGTATTAAGGAATTTGAAGCTGGGGCAATGTACGATGTATCTTGGTGGTGGTTTTGTATTAATAAAAGACACTGTGTGACGGTTGAAAGAAGTTTTTAATAGGCTATATTGTCCGTCCTTCACTTTAAGCATCAAAAACTGTCATTTGGGTTAAGAGAACTGATCTACTTAAGACACATGGTTAGGAAGGACAATGTGAAAATAGAGCCCAGACTGGCACACACAGTGCGAAGTTTTCCAACACCACAGACATTGTACGGAATTACAGACATTCTTGGGATTAGCTAATTACTATAGGAAACTCATAATGGAATTTGCATATACTGCGTGACCACAAACGCATTTACTGAACAAGGGTGTAAAGTTCCAGCGGACAGTAAATGACATGCCACCTTTGAAAATTAAAGAAGCTATTGGCAACAGACACCATGTTGGTCTTGCCTATGGCATAAAATACTTCCAATTTTATCTGTATGGGAAGTATTTTAAGGTAGTGACAAATCACATTGCATGAAGTGGTTGTTGGGTTTGAAGGATCCAACACATACACTTACATTGTGGGTATTAAAATTAGGGAGTTTTGGCTTGGATGTGGTTCACAATCCCAGTAGGAAACACTGTATTGCAGATGGGCTTAACAGAAAGATTGACGTAACAGAAACACTAGGATATAGTCTCGTGGAATCACAGACAGCACAACCTGCTGAAGTAGACTGCAAGCTATTAACAGCTGTTTATCACTGTGGAGCTTGGCAGTGCATGGTAGAGCACGCCAACTTTTTGGAGGAAGTATTAAAGAAATTGTGTGATCATGTACTATCTGCGCACAGAGATTATAGATCCTCAGACTGGAGAGTATCTGGACATTATAGGTGGAGAACAAGGAAATAAGATGTAAATTACTATGGAAGAATATGTGTGCCATCTGAACGACTTGTGGATTTAAGTCATCAAAAGGTGTCACATTTGAAGTCGACAGAGGCCAGTAAACCTTTTACGGTGATTAGAGTGGCCATTATAGGACTTTAGTCAGACACCAGTGGGAAACATCTTGTGAGGCTAAAAGGGCATTTTATGAAATAAATGAGGGTTTGTGTAACATTTGTACCCTCAGTGGCTTTTATAATCGGGGAAGCATCATCATTCAATCTAGGATTCACTAAAAATGAACGTAGTGTTTATTAGTTGAAATAGCAGTTAAGTATGATTTCAATTGGTCATATTTTTTATGTGTGATGTCTTTGACATCATTACCAGTATTCTTTGGATCTGTAACTTTTTTTGTCGTGTCATGGGGCCCTTCCTAGTGAAGTTCTGTGGTTTGATCTTCCCAAAAATAATGAACACATCTCTCACACATAGCCCAAGAAATGAGGCAGTCTGCCTAAAGAATCTGTAAAAAGCTACCAGATTGTAAAGTTCAATGAAATACTGTTAATGAGTTATTCTAAGGATAATAAATCCATCCAATTTTTCGGCATTTGGGCTTTCTCTTCGTAGGCAGACGTTTATTAAGAAGATTTTCTGGTATCTGTAGAGGTCTTGTCTGACTTGCACCACAGTCAAACTTCAAGAAAATTTAAGCAAGATGGAACCCCTCGCAACCTATGTACTGTTATACGAGGCCTGTTCAGAAAGTAAGCTCCGATTGATTGCCAAATTGAAACCACAGTGATCATCAGAAATGTTTTACTTGTAACAATTAGCTACACCTTTCAGCTACTTCTCTACGTAGTCGCCGTTCTGACTTAGACTTTTGTCATAGCGTTGTACCAACTTTTCAATAGCCTCATCATAGAAGGCAGCCGCCAGTGCTTTCCGCCAATTCTCCACGCTGGCCTACACCTCGTTGTCTGTGTCAAAATGTTGTCTTCAAAGACAGCGGTTCATGTGACCAGAGATGAAACTCAGGGGGAGACAATTGCGGACTGTATTGTGGGTAATCTCACATTTCCATTTGAAAACGATGCAGGAGCATCTTCATTGCCCCTGCAGAATGCGGCTGAGAATTGTCTTGAAGAAGAAACAGCACGACAGTTATGTAATGTTAGCTGCATAGCTTCAGGCGAAATTTCTCACCAGGCCCTCGTACTTGGCGGCAGACACTATTTTCTAGACATCTTTACGCACTCACTGCGAGCTCAGAAATGAGAAGAGCGACGTGATGCTAACTGGGGTTATACTAGAGACACTACCCAACACATCTGTGCAAAGCTTTATCGGATTTTCATAGTCGTTTCCATTTCGCGGCCGATCGGAGCTTACTAACGCCCCTCGTAAATCGTTCCTCCCAATATGTCGCAATGATTATTATTCCAGATCAGCATGGTATTGCATGTGATGGTAAAAAACTGGCTACTGAAGTTTTGTGTTCCAGGTGCAATAATCATGGATCAGGGTGCAAATTTTGTCAGAGCCAATAAAGAAGCTATGTCATTTGTTACATATTCACAAACTGAGAACTAGCTCATTAAAAAATGCACAAACTAACAGAAGGACAGGACACAGTCACAATACTGTCAGTGAGATAACTGAGCTATTACGTCAATAGCCATCACAAACACTGGGATATTTTTTTTACCATATGTGGTAGCAGTCTATAATTCGAAGATACAGTGTAGGACAGGTCTGTCGTCATATGAGGTAGTGTGTGGAAGAAAAGAACCTTCACCATTTGAGGTAGTCAAGCCGAAGATGGGAACGAATTGGGAACCTTTATGAAACTTTTCTAGGACATTCAAATACATGTAGAAAATTGTGGAAAAAACTAATACCAAGATCCCTGAACGTCAGGGAGGAATGGCGCATCATAATAGCAGCAGTCAACAAGAGAAACGTCCTGGGTAAGAATAGGGAACCTGGAGCACTCACACAGCCATGTGGAGAATGGCATATGCTTTATCGTCGCAGAAATTGAAGAGTATAACAATGTGCTTTACTTTTCGGTGTGTTGGTGAGATTATATTAGCAATTAACGTTAGGTGACGTTACTGAAGTTTTTTATGCAGTTGATAGTGATTTATTGGGATGGCTCATAGACAATGAATCTTCCAGAGATGGGAGAGACAGTGACTCCAGCTTCTTTGCACTCATTGTGAAGAATTTTGTCTAGTGCAGTTTTATTTTTCGTGTGTGTCAGTTACTGGTGACGCCTGTAATTAGAGAGTTCTTAACTGTACTTCTTTTTCTTCTTCTTCTTGTTCCTTTCAGGTTACCCTGAGCTTGTCATGCCATCTGTTCCTTTTATCTTGCATGGCCAGTACCTCTTTCACCAGCTGATACTTTATTTCTTCCGATTTTCACAATCTTCCGATCGACAATCCTGTCTGTGTTCGTTCCATTCATGCTTTCTCTTATATACCTTCTCATGAACAGAATCCACTTTACATCCTTTTCTAATGCTTTCATTTCTTTGTCTATCCCTCAAGTCTTCCCAGCAATTCTTCACACAATTTTCATTTCCGTGGTTTCCAAAAATCTCTGTGTTTATGTCTCTGGTCTCGTCTGAGTTGTGTATCTCATAATTGGTCTCATTACTGTTTTGTATATTCTTGCCTTTGCATTTTTTTCTACATGTTCGTTTTTCTAAATAGTATTATTTAAACCCCTGCCACTTTATTTGGTTTTGCCACTTGTTCTCTGTCTTCCTTTTTGACATTTCCGCTGTTGGACAGTTCAATACCAAGATACTGAAATGTCATTACCACTTGAATGAATTTTTCCGTCCGATTCCAGTTTGCATCTAACTGGTTCCACAGATGGGGTCATACAATTGATTTTTTTGAGTTGATATGACCATATTTAGGTTTTGGCTGACATGTCAAATATACATAAATGTATCAGAACGTTATCTTTACTCTTTGCCAGCAAAACAGTATTTCAGTACAACAAATGATTTTTATTCCTTCACGTCAATTTTTTTGTGATTTGTGTTGTATCATGTTTCTCCCGTGGTTGGAATGTTTAATGGACTACGTTGTAGACTCCTCCGATGTTCGGAGTGATTTTGTTTTCTGTTAGAGCGTACTGACGGGAACGTAGGAGATTAACAATTTATTGCTTTCAATCAATTTTTGTATGAGGATTAGTAACGGCTTTCTACGATGTATAGCGTTTGCCAGTGATTATGTGGAGAGGAGAGTATGGGGTTCAGGTGAATCATTGCTAACAGTTCCATCTCGTTTCGAGTATTTCATTTTTGCTTGGTTGTTGGAGGATTGCTCAATTTGTTTTGTTTCATTTGGCTGTGTACTTAAGATGTTGTTTGCTATGTTGTGATTCATTTTTTAGGAAGGCATATGGTGACATAAATTTATAAGGTTATAGTAAAGCAAACTACTATAGAAACACGCGAGGTGCAGTCATTCCTAGGGGGGGCAGGTGCGGTAAGATGACAGTGGGGGCAATCTGGCACTGAGAACGTATTTCTCAAGAGCAGGAGTGTATTGTATATACTAGTTGACAAACCCGAAATTGCCCAGGTATTCATTTTGGTAATTTTATGTTACAAACGAAAACCAGGAATGAACTGTGTTGATAGTGAAGTATCGAAAGAAAATGAACTTTCATGTATTCGTGAAAAAACACTGGAAATTATGAAGCAGTCGTACAGAGAAATATGCATAATGTGCAAAAGGTTAATTATAGTATTCAGGTTAAGAAGCATGTTCCCGGACAGTTTGTATACGCTGGGCACAGCTGCTTCGCATGTGTACAATGCAAGCGAAGTCCTTTCATAGCTCTGTAGACGGCTATAGTTTTCGCCTACCGCCGTTCGCCCTTCGCTGTTGAAACGTGTCAAAACTGTTGCCAGGTTTCACGGTTTCCTTAAGTTGGTTCGACTGTAGGAGTGTTGAAGGGGACTGTCCTCTTTACGCTGACGACTTTCAGATAATTTGACCATAAATGTGATTGAAGTTGCGAATCTGATTCATGTACTCAACCCGTGTAATATTACATTCTTTGTAAGAGATGTTGCTCAGAGTGGTTACTTCATTTTGAAGAGAGCATCACTGTGTGAGTGACAGTCTAACAATTCATTTGGGTTGAAAAGGATGGAAGCTGGAATGCCATGTAGTACATGCAGTATTACTTGAAAACTATTTTGTACGAATCTGTTTTAAGGAAAGAAAATGTGATTATACCAATGGAAGAATGTCAATGGCCAATTTTTAAGCTAATCCAGTTTTTACATTTTTGTAAGTGTACAGCTTCTTATTGTTAGAACATTTCGTGTATTGGATGTTTACTGTAGAAATTTTATTGTGCAACAGATAGTTTTGTCTTATAGTGTCAAACAAAGAAACTGTACACAGCAAAGTGTCTAGGTGTGAGAACTCTATGAAAAGGGGTATTGTTGTAGTGGCTTAAGGAAGCATAGTCAGAGTTGAAGCTTTTCTTCTCTTTTATCAGTAGTTAAGATTAGTCTCCTTTTTTAATTTTTACTTTCATGATTCTGTTTGTACACTTGCACTGCACATCGCGAAATGTGTACTGACAAGCATTTTGTGAAAATTGGAAAGATGACGCCTTGCACTGCATATCGCAGGTACGGCAAATGAAATTTGGTTTTGTACAGTCACATCAATATTCCTAATAGCAACAGGTTGCAGACCAGACAAACGCTCAGTGCGAACATGTATGCCAATAAATTTAATTACCATCAAAATTCGTGTCCATTGTAAGGCACACTGATTGTCAGAGTGTTTTTGTGAAACCGTATCGGTTCCGAGGCTTAATACCAGTAACTTCGTTTAGTAAAGTGCTATTTTGTGAGTTTTGAAGCATTATCAGAAACTCGATTGCGTTAATTTTTATGTTCATTTGCTATATAATTACAATAATAGTTCCGATACAGTGATTGTTTGCAAGACTAAAGATTAACGGTATTCAGGGCAAACATTTTAATCTGAGCCATTTATTTCGCAGTCAGGTAACATATGTAAATTCCATTGAAAACAGATTGCTTTCTCGGAGACGAATCGTTTGATGTACCAACTAGCCTGGATTTCGATTAGTGTAGCCAGAACTAAACATATTTCCGTTCAAAATTAAATTTTCAAGTGGTTCTGTTGTCCTGGACTGACATTTAGGTATTTCGATGTCAAAATAAGATTTACACATTTCTCTGATACCAACCTGACACTCACAACACGAGTTTAGAAATATAACAAAAATATTCAGTGTCTTAGTTGTAAAGATTAGATTAGTACTTGTTCCATAGATCATGAATACGACACTTCGTAATGATGTGGAACGTGTCAGACCAATAAAAGGTGTCTTTACAAGATATTGTTGTTGTGATCTTCAGTCCACAGACTGGTTTGATGCAGCTCTCCATGCTACTCTACCCTGCGCAAGCTTCTTCATCTCCCAGTGTCTACTGCAACCTACATCCTTCTGAATCTGTTTAGTGTATTCACCTCTTGGTGTCTCTCTACAATTTTACCCTCCACGCTGCCCTCCAATAATTAATTGGTGATCCCTTGATGCCTCAGAACATGTCCTACCAACCGATCCCTTCTTCTAGTCAAGTTGTGCCACAAATACCCCTTCTCCCCAATCCTAATCATTGCCTCCTTTTTAGTTACATCACCTACCTATCTAATCTTCAGCATTCTTATGTAGCACCACATTTCGAAAGCTTCATTTCTTTTCTTGTACAAAATATTTATCGCCCATGTTTCACTTCCGTACATGCCTACACTCCATACAAATACTTTCAGAAACGACTTCCTCACACTTAAATCTATACTCGATGTTAACAAATTTCTCTCCTTCAGAAACGCTTTCCTTGCCATTGCCAGTCTACATTTTATATTCTCTGTCCTTCTACCCTCATTAGTTATTTTGCTCCCCAAATAGCAAAACTCATCTACTACTTTAAATGTCTCATTTCCTAATCTAATTCCCTCAGCATCACCTGATTTAATTCGACTACATTCCATTATCCTCGTTTTGCTTTTGTTGATGTTCATCTTATATCCTCCTTTACAGACATTCTCCATTCCATTCAACTGCTTTTCCAGGCCCTTTACTGTCTCTGACAGAATTACAATGTCATCGGCGATCTTCAAAGTTTTTATTTCTTTTCCATGGATTTTGATTCCTACTTCAAATTTTTCTTTTGTTCTTTACTGCTTGCTCAATATACAGATTGAATAATATCGGAGATAGGCTACAACCCTGTCTCACTCCCTTCGCAACCACTGCTTCCCTTTCATGCCCCTCGACTCTTATAACTGTCATCTGGTTTCTGTACAAATTGTAAATAGCCTTTCGCTCCTTGTATTTTACCTCTGCCACCTTCAGAATTTGAAAGAGAGTATTCCAGTCAACATTGTGAAAAGCTTTCTCTAAATCTACAAATACGATAAACGTAGGTTTGGCTTTCCTCAATCTGTTTTCTAAGATAAGTCATAGAGTCAGTGTTGCCTCACATGTTCCAACATTTCCACGGAATCCAAACTAATCTTCCCGAGGTCAGTTTCTACCAGCTTTTCCATTCGTCTGTAAAGAATTCGTGTTAGTATTTTGCAGCCGCGGCTTATTAAACTGATAGTTTGGCAATTTTCACATCTGTCAACACCTGCTTTCTTTGGGATTGCAATTATTATATTCTTCATGAAGTCTGAGGGTATTTCACCTGTCTCATACATCTTGCACACCAGATGGTAGAGTTTTGTCGGGCCTTGCTCTCCTAAGGCTATCAGTAGTTCTAATGGAATGTTGTCTATTCCCGGGGCCTTGTTTCGACTTAGGTGTTACAGTGCCCTGTCAAACTCTTCACGCAGTATCATATCTCCCATTTCATATTCATCTACATTCTCTTCCATTTCTATAATACTGTCCTCAAGTGCATCACCCTCTATATACTCCTTCCACCTTTCGGCTTTCCCTTCTTTGTTTAGAACTGGGTTTCCATCTGAGCTCTTGATAATCATACACGTGGTTCTCTTTTCTCCAAAGTTCTCTTTAATTTTCCTGTAGGCAGTACCTATCTTACCCCTAGTGATATATGCCTCTGCATCCTTACATTTGTCCTCTAGCCATCCCTGCTTAGCCATTTTGCGCTTCCTGTCGATCTCATTTTTGAGATGTTTGTATTTCTATTTATCTGCTTCATTTACTGCATTTTTATATTTTCTTCTTTCATCATTTAAATTCAATATTTCTTCTGTTACCCAAGGATTTCTACTAGCCCTTGTCTTTTTACCTACTTGACCCTCTGCTGCCTTCACTAGTTCATCTCTTAAAGCTGCCCATTCTTCTTCTACTGTATTTCTTGCCCCCATTCTTGTCAATTGTTCCCTAATGCTCTCTCTGAAAATCTCTACAACCTCTGCTTCTGTCAGTTTATTCAGTTCCCACCTCCTTAAATTCCCACCTTTTTGCAGTTTCTTCACTTTTAACCTGCATTTCATGAACAATAGATTGTGGTCAGAGTCCACATCTGCGTCTAGAAATGTCTTACAATTTGAAACCTGGTTCCTAAGTCTCTGTCTAACCAATGTGTAGTCTATCTGAAACCTTCTACTATATCCAGGCCGCTTCCATGTATACAACCTTCTTTCATGATTCTTGAACCAAGTGTGCAAAATTCTACCAGGCAGCTTCGTCTTTCATTCCTTACCCCCCCCCCCCATTCCACATTCGCCTAGTACGTTTCCTTCTCTTCCTTTTCCTACTACCGAATTCCAATTACCCATGACTATTAAATTTTCGTTTCCCTTCACTATCTGAATAATTACTTTTATCTCATCATACATTTCATCAATCTCTTCGTCATCTGCGGAGCTAGTTGGCATATAAACTTGTACTACTGTGGTAGGCGTGGGCTTCGTATCTATCTTGCCTACAATAATGCCTTCACTATGCTGTTTGTAGTAGCTTACCCACATTCCTTTTTTTAATTCATTATTAACCCTACTCCTGCATTACCCCTGTAAGAGTTTGTATTTATAACCATGTATTCACCTCACCAAAAGTCTTGTTCCTCCTGCCACCGAACTTCACTAATTCCCACTATATCTAACTTTAACCTATCCACTTCCCTTTTTAAATTTTCTAACCTACCTGCCCGATTAAGGGATCTGACATTCGACGCTCCGAGACTATTTTACCTCAGGAATATTTTACCCAAGAGAACGCCACCATCATTTAACCATACAGTAAAGATGCATTCCCTCGGGAAAAATTACGGCTGTAGTTTCCCATTGCTTTCAGCCGTTCGCAGTACCAGCACAGCAAGGCCGTTTTGGTTAGTGTGACAAGGCCAGATCAGTCAATCATCCAGACTGTTGCCCCTGCAACTACTGAAAAGGCTGCCCCTCTTCAGGAACCACACGTTTGTCTGGCCTCTCAAAAGACACCCCTCCGTTGTGGTTGCACCTACGGTATGGCTCTCTGTGTCGCTGAGGCATGTAAGCCTCCCCACCAACGGCAAGGTCCATGGTTCATGGGGGGTACAAGATATTACATTACACAAAATATTACATGACACTTAATATTTTTTTTCATTTTTTGGGTGGGGGCGGGGAAATTGCCCACATACTGTATCCAAAAATTCATCTAATGAGTAGAAGGAGTTGCCATTCAGAAATTCTTTTAATTTCCTTTTAAATGCTATGTGGCTATCTGTCGGACTTTTGATGCTATTAGGTAAGTGAACAAAGACTTTTGTGGCAGCATAATTTACCCCCTTCTGAACCAAAGTTAGATTTAACCTTGAGTAGTGAAGATCGTCCTTTCCCCTAGTGTTGTAGCCATGTACACTGCTATTACTTTTGAATTCGTTCAGATTGTTAGAAACAAATTTCATAAGTGAATATATATTCACTTATGAAATTTTTTGAGGCTACAGTGAAGATTCCTAGCTCTTTAAATAAGTGTCTGCAGGATGATCTTGGATGAGTTCCAGCAATTATTCTGATTTCACGCTTTTGTCCAATGAGCACTCTTTTACTCAAGGATGAGTTACCCCAGAATATGATGCCATACCAGAGCACAGAATGAAATAGGCGTGGAAAGCTAATATACAGAGATGTATATCGCCAAAATTTGCAATGACCCTAGTAGCATAAGTAGCTGAAATCAAACGTTTCAGCAGGTCTTCAGTGTGTTTTTTCCAGTTCAACCCCTCATCAAAGCATACACGTAGAAATTTTGAATATTCTACCTTAGCTACCGATTTCTGATCAAAGTCTATATTTGTTAATGGTGTCATTCCATTTACTGTGTGGAATTGTATATACTGTGTTTTGTCAACGTTTAATGAGAGTCCATTTGCAGAGAACCACTTAATGATTTTCTGAAAAACATCGTTTAAAATTTCATCAGTTAATTCTTGTCTGTTGGGTGTGATAGCTATACTTGTATCATCAGCAAAAAGCACCAGCTTTGCATCTTCGTGAATATAGAATGGCAAGTCATTAATATATATTAAGAACAGCAGAGGACCCAAGACCGAATCTTGCAGCACCCCATTCTTGATTGTTCCCCCGTTTGAGAAATCACCAGTTTTTTGCATATTATGTGAACTTCTTATTTCAAATTTCTGCACTCTTCCAGTTAGGTATGATTTAAACCATTTGTGCACTATCCCATTCATACCACAGTACTTGAGCATTCCGGCCACTGTCAAAAAAACTACAATTTTAAATCTGGCATATCCCTTTTGTACTGATTGGGTAAACTACTGGAAGTGCTTCCAGGCCGCAACCTCCGGTCTCCTGGTATCGGAACATTACACTCTCTTGACGAGCTAACAGCAACTCAGAAAGGACCCATTCCAGCGGAGCAGATGCTCCAGCATGTGCTGAAATAGCTAAGTGATTGGTGCTAGATGGTCGTGATGATGAATGTTTCAATTCCGGTAACTATTGTGGTGTTGACTCTGTATGTAGGCTGTTTAGGTTTTTATGTTGGTAACGCCACGTAGTGCTCTGTATGAAAATCGCTGACTGCTCTGTGTGCAGTCTGTGGCTGGTTGGACTCATTGTTGGAATAATCGCTTGTGTAGTGTTGGGCAGTTGGATGTGAACAGAGCGTAGCGTTGGGCAGTTGGAGGGGAGCCGCCACCATTGGTGGATGTGGGGAGAGAGATGCCAGAGTTTTGAGAGCGGACGATCTGGACGTGCGTCAGTCAGAAAAAGGAAATTTGTAAGACTGGATGTCATGAACTGATATACATATTATGACTTTTGAACACTGTTAAGGTAAATACGTTCCTTGTTCTCTATCAAAATCTTTCACTTGCTAACTATACCTATCAGTAGTTAATGTCTTTAGTAGTTAGAATCTTTTATTTAACTGGCAGTATTGGCGCTCACTGTGTTGTAGTCGTCCAAGTAACGAAGATTTTTGTGAGGTAAGTGATTCATGAAAGATATAGGTTATTGTTTTGTAGGGATTATTGAAAGTCAGATTGCGTTGCACTAAAGATATTGTGTGTCAGTTTAGTGATGATCAGAATAAGTAAAGAGAGAACTGAGTACGTTTAGTTTTGCTCAGCTGTTTGAAAATGAAATAACAGTCATTCCTAATTATCGAAGGTGAAGTTTAATATGGCGACCCTTAGCCAGGGATACCTTACTGGAATCTTCTGATTTTTTCTTGTAGTTAGAGTAATAAGTGTAGTTATTGTTTATTGCTAGCGCGTAATTTTAGGGAGAATTTCCTTTGTAGTTGTAGTTTTTCATTGTTGTACAGTAAAACAGTTGAAGCATGCGTGTAGATTTGCACCAAATATTTCGCAGCCGCCGTGCTTGCAATTAATTAGAGATATGATTTTCAGTGTTGTGTTAATGTTATTCTTATTTTGCTCTTCAAATTGTGCTTTTCGTTGTTATCGTGTGAAATATTTTGACAATTATGGCGTGTGAAAAACGTAACACCTTGCTGCAAAACAAACTGAGAAATGGCAGTGAAGACGAGAGTAGTGTGTTAGCACCACCGTATAATGGATTAACAAATATTTAGAATAGTAATTTGGTAACTGTGCATACGGAAATGGACCAGGCAATAAATAATGGTGTAGACAGTGAAACAGCTAGTGAACCGGGTAGTATTGTAGATCGATCGGTCGGCAAAAGCTGGCCCCAGGAATCCGAAATGACAGGACAGAATCTTGCAAACACTGTAGATTCAGAAACTTTCCTGGCAGATTAAAACTGTGTGCCCGACCGAGACTCGAACTCGGGACCTTTGCCTTTCGCGGGCAAGTGCTCTACCACTGAGCTACCGAAGCACGACTCACGACCGGTACTCACAGCTTTACTTCTGCCAGTACCTCGTCTCCTACCTTCCAAACTTTACAGAAGCTCTCCTGCTAACCTTGCAGAACTAGCACTCCTGAAAGAAAGGATATTGCGGAGACATGGCTTAGCCACAGCCTGGGGGATGTGCTAGTTCTGCAAGGTTAGCAGGAGAGCTTCTGTAAAGTTTGGAAGGTAGGAGACGAGGTACTGGCAGAAGTAAAGCTGTGAGCACCGGTCGTGAGTCGTGCTTCGGTAGCTCAGTGGTAGAGCACTTGCCCGCGAAAGGCAAAGGTCCCGAGTTCGAGTCTCGGTCGGGCACACAGTTTTAATCTGCCAGGAAAGTTTCATATCAGCGCACATTCCGCTGCAGAGTGAAAATCTCATTCTGGAAACATCCCCCAGGCTGTGGCTAAGCCATGTCTCCGCAATATCCTTTCTTTCAGGAGTGCTAGTTCTGCAAGGTTAGCAGGAGAGCTTCTGTAAAGTTTGGAAGGTAGGAGACGAGGTACTGGCAGAAGTAAAGCTGTGAGTACCGGTCGTGAGTCGTGCTTCGGTAGCTCAGTGGTAGAGCACTTGCCCGCGAAAGGCAAAGGTCCCGAGTTCGAGTCTCGGTCGGGCACACAGTTTTAATCTGCCAGGAAAGTTTCATATCAGCGCACACTCCGCTGCAGAGTGAAAATCTCATACTGTAGATTCAGGTTTTGCGTCATTGCTCGTTTCTCAATGAAGTCAAAACACATTTTCTGCTTTTCAAAATGCGAATGTTGCCAGTGCAAATGCACTACCGAAAAGTACAGAAGAACATGTTTCAGACACCAGTGCATTGTTATTACAATTAATGCAACAAATGGGACAACAGCTTCAAAAGTTAGACGCAATGGAACAAAATCAAAAACAATCACAGCAACTAATGGAACTAAATCAAGAATGAACACAGTAACAGCTACAAAAGTTATACACAATGGAACAAAATCTTCGAAAGTTAAACACAACTGAGCAAACACTTGAACAAACAAGTAAGGATTTAACTTTCCCGCGCCCGGGTTCCCGGGTTCGATTCCCGTCGGGGTCAGGGATTTTCTCTGCCTCGTGATGACTGGGTGTTGTGTGATGTCCTTACGTTGGTTAGGTTTAAGTAGTTCTAAGTTCTAGGGGACTGATGACCATAGATGTTAAGTCCCATAGTGCTCAGAGCCAAAAAGATTTAACTGATGAGTTACTTAAAATCGAATCGAAATGTCAAAAAGTCTGTAATGACGTAAAGAAACAAATTTGTGAGCATTTTCAGCCTATTTTTTTGAGTCATGAAAATCCATTACAGAATCACGAAGCAGCCGTAAAAGAAAATCGCGACACCTTGCAAGCTAAAATTGACTAAGTTGCATGTATTGATTCGGTTACGCAACTTGCAAAAACTCAGCAAAACTTAAAGGACACAGTAAATACGCTTTCGACACAAATGGACACTCTGAAACTTGGTTCAGAAAGACACACGGAGGAAGTCAGTTCATTATCAGAGAAAGTAGTTGAACTTTCAGATCAGCTAAATAATTTATCTACGAAGGTAGATGATAGTCTGAATGACTCAAGACCAGTAGTCTTTACTGACATGGAACAGTACGAACAAACTAGGGCAGTCAAACAAAATCAGAATCAAATTAATACACAACGCAAAAGAGAAATCCGGGAAGAACAAATGGTTCAAATGGCTCTGAGCACTGTGGGACTTAACATCTGTGGTCATCAGTCCCCTAGAACTTAGAACTACTTAAACCTAACTAACCTAAGGACATCACACACATCCGTGCCCGAGGCAGGATTCGAACCTGCGACCGTAGCGGTCACGCGGTTCCAGACTGAAGCGCCTTTAACCGCACGGCCACACCGGCCGGCCCGGGGAAGAACAAGATCAGTTGGCACAAGTAATACAGGAATCATATATTTCAGAGGACACTCGCGCTCCACTACGGGAAGAAGGGTTTAGAAATACGAAAAAGCCACAAAATAATAATACAGGGCATTTTGGAAATTTTGAAAGAAATTGGCAAGGTGCACCGAATTGTGAGATGGAACCGCCGACACTACGAACAATGACCGATATGCGAATCGCAATCATTATGATTTTGACTATAAGCTGTTCATTACTGCACGTACATTCAAAACATTTAAGAACTCCGTCAACGATATTCGTCTACAAGCGTGGCTTCATCAATTCTCTCATTGTTTTCCTCCCAACTGGTCATTAGAGCACAGATTAGAATTTATGTGTGGCTACTTAGAGAATGAACCAGCTGTAAGAATGCGATCCGTCATTCACGTTTTTCACAGTGAAAGAGAATTTTATCATGCCTTTCTCTCAGCTTATTGGTCTCAAGCTACTCAAGATCGAGTAAAACATAGCATCATAATGATGAAACATTTCGAGCAATTCAGTAAAATATTTTGATGACATGTTGCACAAAAATCAGTATTTGACAAATCAGTACAGCCCATCAGAACGTATTCGCATTTGCTTAATTAAATTGCCTGAACATTTACGACATATTATTTTGGCAGGACGTTGCAAAGACGACATTGAAGCTTTTCAGGGACTCTTACAAGAATTGGAAATCGACACAGACTGTCGCGGGATGCGAAAACAGGAAAGCAACAATTACAGATCACATCCGTCACAATTCCGTGACGACAGAAATAATAACTGGACACGACAAAGCAATTCTTACAACGCAAATCGTGACCAAAACAGACACCACTCGTATGGCAGTCGTTGGCAGAGTAATAATAATTACAGGGAAAGATCACCTCTCCGCGGTAATGATTATGTCAATCATAGAAACAGACAATATGAGAACAAGAACTATTATTATCGAGGGAGACTGAATAATTTCAGACGCAACAGCCCACCGCGCAGTTACGGCTCAGGGAGAAATTCTCCACCACGTGACCGACCAGAAAGAAATTACAGAAACTACCGATATGACGACAGGCGATTTAATCTTAACAACAGACCAGAATTTAATCAGAACTGGTGGGATTCAAGCAGAGCACGGCCCTCTCGACAAGTTGAAATTGTAGAGGTTAGATCTCCAAATCCCAATAACGATGTGTGACAAGAAAGAGACAGTAGACAATGACTCACACCGTTGGCAGCCACAAAACGTACTCATGAAGATGACGACGTAGCTGCCGTGGCTCTTAATTATGTAAAAATGGAAGACATTATGGACATCTTACTCCAGCAACACGATGTAAAACAGAACAACATTGCATATCCTGCAGTGCACATTACAGTAAATCACGTAAAATTTATGGCAGCACTTGACTCTGGCAGTCCCATTTCAGTAATTAGTTAAACAGCTTTTAGCAAATGCAAAAAATCAAACGATTGCCCTACACTTGCTTTCCGTAAGATTAAATTACAAGGTGTAATTTTTGGAAAAAGTGTAGAAGTACGCTAGCAAACTAACTTAGAAATCTTTTGTCAAAGCCACAGATTCTCTATAAACTTTCTTATCGTTCCATTATTGTTGACAGAAATTATATTGGGAGTAGACTTTTTGAATGAATTCAAAGCAATCTTAAACTTTCACGATGCTGAAATAAGTTTAGAGAAAGAAAGTAAGTCAATGTCTTTGAAATTTGAAGATTGGCTCTCAAACCATGACGAAGAAATTAATCGGCTTTACCTCTTGTTAGACAACAGTTCGGAACTTTCGATGGAACTTGACACTAACAATCACTCTGCAAGTATTGACTGGGATGATACCGACGACGTATTTGATACTAATGACTTAATTCAGAATAAAGTTCAAACAATTGAGAACTGTAACTGCACTGATAGGCAGGACCTTTCTGACATTTTATAAGCACATTCCACAGTTTTTACTCACAAAACAGGAACAATCAAGAGATTTCAATACCAGTTTTGTGTTCGTGAGCATACTAAATTTTGTGTTAGACCATACGTAATTCCGGCACATTAAAGTGACCGTGTTAGAATAGAAATACACTCTATGCTTGGCGATGGCATTACTGAGCCTGCAGTAAGCTAATACAACAATCCATTACATGTTCCTGGGAAGAAAAATGGATCGATCAAGTTTGTCTTAGATTCGAGACAAATCAATACTGTCATCATTCCTGAAACAGACAGACCGCAGCATTGGAAGAACTTCCTCAAAATTTAAATGGTGTAAAAGTTTTGTCTTCTATTGATCTCAGATAGAGCTTTTATCAGATCGAACTTCATCGAGAATGTAGAAAATACACAGTTTTTCTTTGTTTTGGCGGTTGTTATCAATTTCGGAAACTTCCTTTTGGTTTGAACATTTCTTCGGCATCATTCAACCGTGGGCTAAATTCCATATTACCTGAGTTCTTAAAACATCACATCACCTTATATGTGGACGATATTCTGATAGCAGAAGCCTCATGGGAACAACATAATCGCATCCTCAACAGTGAGTTAGGTATTTTTGCAGAATCTGGAATTACAGTTAACTTGGAAAAGTCTGAATTCGGTAGGACAAAGGTGGAGTTTTTGGGACACATTATTTCTTCTGAAGGCGTTCAGCCGGATCCTGTAAAGTTAGAAGCAATCAGAGCCATTTTAGTTCCATCCACAAAAAAACAAGTCCGCAGTTTTCTAGGTCTCGTAAATTTTTACCGCCGTTTTCTGAATATGCAAATTCTAGTTACACCAAAACATTGTTCTCTCACTGGAAGAAATACTATTTGGAACTGGAAAGAACAGGCACAGTTGGAATTCAGTTCTTTGAAAGAAGCGCTACTTAACACTCCAATACTAGCTCATCCAGATCTGTCACAAGATTTCTGCCTTAGCACGGATTCTTCTAAAGTCGGTCTTGGTGCCCATTTATTTCAAGAAGCCATAGAAAATGACACTACTGTTCAGAACCATTGCTTTTGCTAGCCACGTGGTAACAAAATCTGAAAAATGTTATTCCGTTGCTGAATTATAAGCTTTAGCTATCATTTGGGCATTTAACAAATTCCGTTTCTTTCTGGTAAACACGTAAAAGTATACAATGATCATCGTGCTTTACAATGTCTTATGTCTTCAAAATTAAATCATGACAGGTTAAAACGTTGGGCATTGTTTCTGCAAGAATTCCACTTCACAGTAGTCTACATTCCCGGCAAGGAGAACACTGTTGTGGACGCACTATCAAGTGCACCTGCTGGTCTTGAGAAAATTAACACACAAGGCAACCTCGAGAAAAATTTCAGTATTCTTTAAATACAGAAAGTCACTTTTGAAAACTTCATCATCACATCTTTAAAGGACATTGCTCATGAACAAGTTAAAGATCCGATTTGGAAAGACATCAAAAGTAAATGGCATGAAAAGATACACACACAGATTCGGCATTATTATCTGGTTAGAAACAACATACTCTTCAAACGTTGCACTGTTGATGACAATCTATGGGTACTTTGCATTCCTGATGATTTTGTTAATAAGCTCATCTGGTACATTCATTTCAGCTACGCACGTTTTTGTCCACGAAAATGTTACCATATTCTTTGGACGACTTGTTATTTTAACAATACGGAAAAGAGAATTCAGAGAGTCTTGCTAAACCATCTACCAACTCACATAGTGCTCCATTGTTTCCTATCATTCCTTCTAAATTAAAAGAATTTGCTGCTGTTGATCTCTTGGGACCCCTTGTCAGAACATCGAATGGATTTTCGTACGTTTTAGTCGCTGTTGAACTTACTTCAAAATTTGTTTCTTTCACACCTTTACGTAAAGCCACTGGACGGTCTGTATCCAACGCCTTTGTTAAAAATTTCTTACGTGAAGTTGGACACATTGCTAAAGTCATTTCAGATAACGGACCACAATTCAGATCTGCTGTTTGGTCTCGCATGCTTCGGAATCGTAAAATCAAACCTGTTTTTATTTCATTGCATTCACCACAGTGTAACCCGTCTGAACGGACTATGAAAATAAGCTTTGCGGACTTTATTGTCACAGAAAGCATCAATATTGGGACAGATATTTACAATTATTTCAAAACGTGCTGAATGAAATGCCTCATGACTGCACTCCTTTACGGCCGGCCGCAGTGGCCGTGCGGTTCTAGGCGCTACAGTCTGGAGCCGAGCGACCGCTACGGTCGCAGGTTCTAATCCTGCCTCGGGCATGGATGTGTGTGATGTCCTTAGGTTAGTTAGGTTTAATTAGTTCTAAGTTCTAGGCGACTGATGACCTCAGAAGTTAAGTCGCATAGTGCTCAGAGCCATTTGAACCATTTTTTTCACTCCTTTACCACCTGTTCTTATACTGAGGAATGATGAACCACCAAACATAATCAGAGACCTTGTACCTTCTCTGAGTACATGTAATCTTCGACACAAAGACATAATTGATTTGGCTATTAAAAATATAAATTCTGCTGCAGAAAAAAAGGAGAAAACTACGCGGTAAAATAAAGTCAAAGAAACTATATAGTGGTCAGAATGTTCTCATTAAAGCTCATTCATTGTCACATAAGAAGAAACACTTGAGTCACAAATTATTTCTGATTTACAATGGACCTTACAGAATCAGATGTATACCGCATGATTATTGCGTTGAAGTTGAAACTCTGCATACTGGGAAGCGTAAAGAATCACACTACAATTCACATGTGAAACCATTTATTGAGAGATAATCTGCTTTTTAACTTAGTCTTCGCTATAAAAATTTTCAAGTTACTAGTACGCTTTTTCACACTTAGAAACTGTTAACATGCAACAATGTTTTGAAGTTAACTATCCAGTCAAGAACCTAGAGAACTTATTTAAACAGTAATTAAGAATGCATTTTTGTACTGAACAGACGACACAGTGTTATAGTGTGTACATTCTTGCTTGTTCGTTGCACGATTACGTAACGACTATAAGGCTTACATTCTTAGAACATATACTGCTAATGAGACTTAAATGCATCATTTTGGTTTACTTGAAAACACATTCTGTATTTAAAGTACTTTCTGAGAGATTACAGATGACTTAGTATTTGGTTTGTTTGACAGCTACACGACTATATCACGACGCTACTAATGAATGACACAATTTACATTGTTGCTTTTGCGCTTTATCTTTTTTATAACTGCACAGTTTTTCTACATTCTTCTGGAAAGTAAAACATATTTTGGTAATGGCTTTTCTGACGTAGCTACGATGAAATAGGTATTTTTCGTAACACAATAATACTGGTATGGTAATGGCTTTTCTGACGTAGCTACAATGAGATAGGTATTTTTCGTAACACAATAATACGTTACAGTTAAGTACTTTCTTGGTCACGGTAATGTACGTAATAACTACTTTATCTATACACATAGCATTTTACTTTTGTTTATGATGAGGTAAGTTCATTGACTTCTACAGAATGTTGCTTACGGATGACGATAATTACGATACTTGGCACATTTTTACCGTTAATTAATGACAGAAATTATCTTACAACATGACGTACAGTTTAGCAATACAGTACACGCATTTGAGTGATTAATTTTTGTACTTAAAACATTATTTTTGAAAGATTTTTGAATTACAAAGAAGGTTTTCGGTGATACATTTCAGTCCATTGCTGTAATCTGTAACACCTGAGGGTAGAATTACATTAATCCTCAGAGGGTACAAGCCTACTTTGCCTACTAAGCGCGTCGCAAGCGCTAGAAGCCCTAGGTAATATGGTATTAGCTTATACAACTTTACACATCGGTACCATATTTCTCTAACACAGAATTACACAGCTATGTGATTATTTAATAGAGATACAAACATTTTTTTTATTACATCAGTGACACATATTCACGTAATTACACAGATTACTTCACACTTATAAAATTGTATCTTTTCTGCATTTTGGGAACTGTTCATATTTACTTGAGAAACCACTGTGATACTAAGAGAGCATTTTTTTAAGGTTTTGAGATTACTGAAGAAAGTTACAACGTTTTTGAGATTTGACTGAGGTGTTATGATGTTATTATTGCGACGACGATGTGTATTGTAACGTCGAGATGTGGTTGTAATCATTATGAAGGGTGAGTGGGTGCGTGAATGTGAGTACCACTATGCTGACAGAAATTTTTAGACACTGCTATTCATGAGATTTTGTTTCTACATACTTCTAACGTAAATTTTCAACCTGTGAAATTCTTTTATTTTATACCAGACTGTCACTGTAGCGGAAACTGCTTTCGTAAATGTTTCGGTAAAGAAGGTAAGTGACGTTGATGTACAGATGTTTGAAAATAAAATAACGTAGAAGTTTACCAGCACAGTCATTCTTAATTTTTGAAGGGAAAGTTTCAACTCTACTTTGTGCAGCTTGTATCTATTTCAGGCGGAAAAACGCCCACTCACCTGAGCTTACTTTGCACCAGTTACCAATTGACTGGGTCAACCGTGATAAATAATTATTAGTTAAGAGCAAAGTGCTTCACACTGTGTTGGTATAAGGAGAACGCAAATGTAATGTGTATGTACTTACAGTGTAAGAGCTGTGTCAGCACCTTTCCCAGAAGCATGGACAGTCAGTAATCCCATAGACCCGATCTTTCAAGGAAAGGGGGGGGGGGGGAGGAGGGATGTCTGCTGAGCCGTGACTTTGCTGGAATACACACATCAAAAAACGTTTCGGATCACCCTGGTTCCCAGAAAATAAACCCACCCAAAGATGTAAACAACCATGCATGAGCAGCTCCTATTAGACACAGGGGGTCCGACAGCCAATCAGTTCCAGTCATGCCACCAGGAAGGAGGTACAAAGCTCGTGTTGTCTGTAGTTCAATCATGCCTAGACGGTCAATACCGCGGTTCGATCGCGTCCGCATTGTTGCTTTGTGCCAGGAAGGGCTCTCAACAATCGAAGTGTCCAGGCATCTCGGACTGAACCAGCGATATTGTTCTGACATGGAGGAGATACAGAGAGACAGGAACTGTCGATGACATGCATCGCTCAAGCCATCCAAGGGCTACTACTACAGTGGATGACCGCTACCTAAGGATTATGGCTCGGAGAAACCCTGACAGCAACGCCACCTTATTGAATAATGCTTTTCGTGCAACCACAGGACGTCGTGTTATGACTCAAACTGTGCGCAATAGGCTATATGACGCGCAACTTCACTCCCAATGTCCATGGCGAATTCCATCTTTGCAACTACGACACCATGCAGTGCAGTACAGGATGTGCTCAACAGCATGCTGAATGGACCGCCCAGGATTGGCATCACGTCCTCTTCACCGATGAGTGTCGCATATGCCTTCAACCAGACAATCGTCGGAGACGTGTTTGGAGGCAACCTGGTCAGGCTGAACGCCTTATGTACACTGTCCAGCGAGTACAGCAGGATGGAGGTTCCCTGATGTTTTGGGGTGGCATTATGCTGGGCCGACGTACGCCGCTGGTGGTGATGGAAGGCGCCGTAACGGCTGTACGATACATGAATGCCATCCTCCGACCGATAGTGCAACCATATCGCCAGCATTTTGGCGAGGCATTCGTCTTTAAGGACGACAATTCGCGCCCCCATCGTGCACATCTTGTCAATGACTTCCTTCAGGATAACAACACCGCTCGACTAGAGTGGCCAGCATATTCTCCAGACATAAACCCTAACGAACATGCCTGGGATGGTTTCGAAAGGGCTGTTTATGGACGACGTGACGCACCAACCACTCTGAAGTATCTACGCCGAATCACCGTTGAGGAGTGGGAGAATCTGGACCAACAGTGCCTTGATGAACTTGTGGATAGTATGCTACGACGAATTATCAGTGCAAGAGGACGTGCTACTGGGTATTAGAGGTACCGGTGTGTACAGCAATCTGGACCACCACCTCTGAAGGTCTCGCTGTATGGTGGTACAGCATGCAATGTGTGGTTTTAATGAGCAATATAAAGGGCGGAAATTATGTTTATGTTGATCTCCATTCCAATTTTCTGTACAGGTTCCAGAACTTTCGGAACCGAGGTGATGCAAAACTTTTGTTGATTTATGTAGTTTCCAATCTTCTCTCTGTCACTTCCTTACATTCCCGTTTATGACAGTATCATAGTTGCCAAACATAGGCCTCAATTTCACATTATAACATCTCCCTTCCCTTGTTGCAGAACAGTTTACCGTCTGGCTGTGGAGAAAGAAGTTTCATACAGGCTTCCTTAGTGTACATTCAGCTTTACGTGGCGGAACAGTTGTAGTAGACGCTGATGAACACTGTATTGCGCAGTAATTATGTTCCTCTATGGATGACAATACCTAATAGAAAAGATGAAACACGATTGTCTGTGCTAGAAGTGAGACAAAAAAGTAAAATTTAGACGTCGAAAATATATCCTTCCCCGAGAACTGGGTTCTTTTTAAACAGTATGGAGTGTAACAAAGACGCAACATCCACTCTTAGAGACACTAATTCGGCCCTCCAAATGGCATGACTGCACGCTAAAGAGTCAAATTGGAAAGACGACGACCGCCATGATTCGGTTTAGGCTGTAAAGAGTTATTTCATCCAACCAGTTTGTTTTCGAAGGTCTCCTACACTCATCTCGTCGAATTCCTGCCGTGGGTTATGTTGTACCAAACAACTAGAAAAAAAAGTAGCTTTCATGACAAACTTTTTTCAACTTCTGATATGTCGGTCCACATTGAAAGTGCAAGACATGAAAATAATGTAGTATTTCCATTAACTTGATCAAGTACCTTGGCGTCTTTTGGAGTGGAGAGAGGTATGGGGGAGTTGGGGAGGGCAAAAGAACACACTTGCCCCCTCCTGGAATCTGTGACAGTCGTAAATCTCAGAATTCTCACGTAATTCGACCAACTCAAAAATGCGACATCCAGCCATACAGCTATAAGTTTTGTAATTCAGCTCCCATGGCTCACAATAACGTGCCAAATAAGGAATACGAAGCCCACTTTGGTTCAGTCCTAGGCTTTTAAAAATTGGTTCCACCGATCAATTTGACGTTTTTTTTCGATGATTGTGTGTAGTCATATTCATATTAGTTATAAAAAATGATGCACTTTTGATACACTAGTGAAAAGTGCTTAGCTTGAAAGTAAATCAGTAATGTATCTAAAAACAAATTTTGACGGGATAACTTTCTTTTTAACATGTACGATACAATAAGCTTTGTATACTGTCTCTCAAATTTACTTCGTCGTGAACGACATGTTCTTAGTTTGAACAAATCACATATATCAAAAAAGGCACTTTTGGAACCTTGTTCCCTCTTGGACAAATTCCATGCACGCCCATGACCAGATGTGAAGTATTATAAGCAAAAAAGCGGTACACAATCTATATCTATGAGTGTGGTGTCCCATCTGATACCCATGCTGAATAAAAAAAGAACACCCCGCCCCCCCCCCTCCCCGGCAAAACTAACAAAATGGCATCCGCGCTCTGAATCCCAAGTGAATCAGGCACGTCTTCTCGAAAATATTCCATTTTGACGGTACCCTGGTTCGAGTCCTGGTATTGCACACTCACACTGAAATCACCGTCTCAGGCATTAGCGACCCCAGCTGCAGGGGTTGAGGGGTGGTGGTCCAAGAAGGTACTACCCAAAAAGGTAGCCTCGTATTTACGGTATTTCTGATTGTGGGTGAAAAAAGGTAAAACGATCTTGCAAGAATGTCCAAAAATCAACAAAGCTCTTATCTCCTTCATGAAACAAGTGAGAGGCCGATAGGCTTTTTATCCAGTTCACTGCGTTAGTCTTCGTACATGAGAAACAAGTCTCACCCGTGAACATAACTGGCTTCGATGGAATGGCATAGGAATTCGTACGTAGAAGAAAGGCAAGCATCAACTGCCACACCTCTGCAGAAGATCCACACATCAGTCAATGTTCATCCATGTCAGTTTGTGACACTGGGAGCAAAGCGGTTTTGTTAATGGCACGTAGACGAAGTTGTTTCATGTATTTCCCATTCACAACCAGATACCAGGTCGCACGAGCAATCTTGTCGAGGATATGGCGCACAGAACCCCAGGCGACGGGCCGTGCGAGCTTAGAACATGGGCTTTCCACCACATTCCGGAGATGATCTCTCATCCTTAGGCGATAAACATCACATGTCGTAAGGTTCCTGGTACAGGGAAAGTCGGTACGGACATAAATGCATGCAATGAAGAAAGCCCTGACTTGTGAGAGTCAGGTAGAAATATGCGCTACGAAAACAGGCGCCGTTCGGGAGGGAGACGCCAGTTCATCAATTAGGGTTCGAGTTAATGCGGTTTGGTGGCAGGTCCATGATTTAACCATTGTACTTACATAAAGGCAGCCGCTCTCGCATGGACGTTGACAAGACCGAGGCCACCGTCTCGAGAAGGAAGAGTTAGCGTGTCGTAGCGGACTTTCATGATAAGAGCCGCGCTTGCAAAGTAGCCAAACGCTGCCTGCAGTCTGCGTGCTATTGCCTTTGGCATAGGTAAAATTTGTGCTAAATGGAGAAGTTGCAACGCAAGATGACTGTTAACAGAATCCACCCGTTGTCTCATGTCTAACCGCCTAGGCCCAAAGTCTCAACTCGTCGTATGCTAGTAGCGTCCACTGCCCATTCATCTACTTGATCCCAACGAGTCCTGTATTCCCGTGAAAGGCGCTGACCCTGTTGTGCTTCCACACTGAAGTTGGCTAAATGGCTCTGAGCACTATGGGACTTAACTTCTCAGGTCATCAGTCCCCTAGAGCTTAGAACTTCTTAAACCTAACTAACCTAAGGACATCACAAACATCCATGCCCGAGGCAGGATTCGAACCAGACTGTAGCACATAGAACCGCTCGGCCACACCGGCCGGCCACTGAAGTAGTCAAAGCAGTCGCGCCAACAGATAAACTGCACTGGTAAGCCAAACCATTATAGCCACCGTAAATCTGGTGGCGTTGCGGCAACGTGATGCGGTAAGAATAATATGTAAGCCTAGCAGAGGCGGATGGGGAGTCATTTTGGTGACAATACGGGGCGCAAATGGGAAATCTACTGACGTCAGCGAGTTTGACAAAGGACAAATTATTATTACCCTGAGCCTGGAAACGAGTACCTCGAAACTGGCTACGTTTGTCGAGCGTCCACGTGCTACTGTCGTGAGCATCTGCGGAAAGTGGTACAAGGGCAGTCAAACTACCACTGGGCGCTGAATGATCGGATGTCCACGGCTCTTCACAGAATGTGGAGATTGTAGGCTTGCCTGCTCTGTAAAGTAGGACAGATGACGACATGTGACACCTATGGTGAAAGCTATCGTGAAAGATCACAATGCCGGTGGACGCACACGTGTTTCAGAGCACACCATTCAGCGGACGTTATTGACCATTGGGCACCTCAGCAGACGACCCCTATATGTTCATATGTTAACCCAACGAAATCGTCAATTTCAATTGCAATGGACGCGGGATAAACGGGACTGGACCGTGTATTTATGGAAACTTGTCGCCTGGGCAGATGGAACACATTTCTTGCTGCGCCAGGTCGATGGTCGTCTCCCCAAATGCCGTCATCCAGGCGAACGTCGACTCGACACGTGCGCCACGCCGTGGACGCATGCCGGTGGGAACCGTTTTATGCAGTGATGGACATTCTCCTGCGCTTTAATGGGACCTGTGGTAGTAATCGAAAACACAATGTCAGTTGCTGACCAATGCATCCCGTCATGCTCGAAGTCTTCCCCGACGGCGACGTCATTTTTCAGTAGTATTATTATCCATGTCTCTAACCCAGAATCGTACTATAGTTGTTTAAGGAGCACGATTGTGAAATCACGTTGATATCTTGGCTACCAAATTCGCCTAATGTGAATCCGATGGAACGATGGAACCAATCTTGGTCGCTATCGGGTGCCATCACCGCTACGCAAATCAGAGCCCTGTTATTTACGCGAATTACATGACCTGTGCGCAGACATCTAATGCCTCATACCTCCACAAATCAACAAACTGTCGGATCTGTGATACGCAGAATCAGTGACATATTTCGTTCCAAAGATGGACAAACAAGCTATTAAGCAGGTGGTCATAATGTTTCGGCTCGTAAGTGTACACACTTTGTCCATCTTTGGACTTTGGCCTGAAACTGGCAATTTTGATGAAATAACTGCCGGCTATTTTACCAATACATAAATTTTCAAATATATTGAAAGGCTTTTAATCATTACCTCCTTCAAATAATGTTTGTTTTCTACTTGTCCATTTTGAGTACAAGCGAGTGACATTTCTTGGTCATCTTTCTTTTTATATCTCCAGAATTTCAAGGCAATTTCATTTTTTTTTATCTTTTGTGTTTTTGTTTTTCAGTGCAGTCCTAATATTATTTGTACGAGAATAAAAATATCTTAGCCAAAAATTTATAATCTTAGTTTTTCACTCTTTTTACACGCTGGTTATACTAATGATGTAATTTCAGATAGCTAAATCAAAACTAAGACATTAATATTAATAGCATTTGTACTTAATAAGTACTGCTTTAACAATAGTAATTGGCAGCATTCAACCTTAATTATGTCCTACAGACAGGTGAAGAACGAGCTTCGAGAGCGAAAGCTCATAATGTTGGTAAACGTTTTAGTACCTTATCCTCAAGAGCTAAGTCTTACAACCTGATGATGAGAGCCTTGTCTCTTGAAGCGCATTGTTGAGCTTTGTGTAGGACAGAAATACGGTTGAAGGCTACCTATTATTACTAAATTCTGCTTATCTTTTTTTGCATCAGAGTGACCCACCTTCAAAAAAACTGAACGAATAAGTATCAAACGTTTGAAATGTTTTGTGTACTTCGAGGCAAATCCAGTTCTTTAGGCACAACGCATTTTCCAACTAGCTGAATCAGCTACTTTAGAAAATTGCCCCATTTGAATAAATTTACACACAAAGGAATGACTGACATGGTATGGGAACCGGCATTCAATGAAATCAATGTGAAAAGTTGAAAATTTGTGCCCGACCGGGATTAGAAGCTGAGTCTTTCATTTAGTAGGCAGACGCTCTGACCACTAAGCCATCTTTTTTTTTTATTTTGTGGATTTTATATGTAGCCATCCGAAGACAGAGGCCAGTCCAGGTGCACGGACAACTCTTGCACGCCTCCTGTCAAACCCAGATTCTCGTATGTGTATTTGCACTAAAGAGATCATTGATCGCCTCGTCTTAAAATATACATATTTTTGATCCAGTAGCTGTTATGAATTAAGACATAAAGGTATTACAGACGTTGGCTACGAGCGGGCATTGATTGAAATCAATGGGGAAAGTGGAAATTTTGTGTAGGACCGGGATTCGAACCCGGGTGCTAATGACACCAGGCTCGAACTCTTATCGGAAGTGGAATAATGCTACGAGTAATGAGAATAATGGATAAGGGTCACTACGTTTATAACGTGTGGATAAATTGAGAATTTTGGTCTGATGGGAAGCGTGTTAGTGTAATCCGTGGAGTTGCACTGACCACTGTGTCCGGACAGTTTAGTGGTCGGAGCATTACCTAGCAAATTGTACTTATAGAAGCAGTTTATGTTTTTTATTGTTACACCAATGAGTAAAAAAAAGTCCACTTATTTACGTTTTCCAGAAATATTTTATTTTATAAAGGACATCGTATTGTTTAAAAAACCTGATAGAAGCAGTTTATATTTGTTATTGTTACACCAGTATGTAAAAAAAATAGTAAGCATGAGACCTGGGTTCGAATCCCGATCCGGCAGAAATTCTCAGCCTTCCCCAGTGATTTCGATTAATGCCCGCGCTAAGCCAATGTCTAAGTCGTTTGTGTCTTAATTAATAATGGCTGCTGGATCAAAAATGGTGTCTGTTTTTTCGGGCGTGTTCGAAAGAAAGATACCATATACATGGATTAATTTCTTTACTCGCAGATGAATGGGATGTAAAGAGCTGCATTACATCACAGCAAATAAGAATACGAGCAAACACAACTGCTGCGGCCTTTTACCCGTGCGTGGACAAGGCAAATGCAGTGGCAGATATTTTCAAAAGCCACACCCAACGAGTGGAGGAGCACGGAGTTCTGCACATGTGCAAACAGTAGAGGAACGACTCACGATAACATTCAACACCCTTATTACATATACGGGTCACTGTGTGTTTTTTTCGCGACGATGTCGCAGCTTGTGAAACCCTCATATCATCCGTGGGATCCAGAGAGAGACAGATAACGGACCCATAATACCACGTTCGTTGGTTTCCGGAAGACATTCTAAAAAGTTTCACTCTGCCCATAAGAACAAAACACAAGATAACAGAGTATTGTATCACATTTTGTACTATGTTCAGGACTTCCTTGAAAATATATAATTACATCGTCAGATGTAAACGTCGCTTCCGAAATACGCCAAATGCATGAAATGTTGGGGCGCCACTGTTCGCTATAGGTAGAAATGAACTGATGGACAACATTATACTTTCATAGTTAATGCTGTTGTATATATAAAAGTTACAATGCCAGGAAACCGTAGCAGAATGCAGGAATACCTATAGGAGGTCGATACTTAATGTAGGGACATGGAATTTGTGAGTAAAATGGTCTAGATCGTTTGATATATTACGTTATTTATAGCGTCATTTCGGCGACTACCACCATCAGATCAGAAGTTAGAGATTGTAAGACAATGTCAGTTAATCAAAAAAACCTATGGTTAATCGCAGGGTTTTATTGAATGACACTGAACGTTGTTTTACTTTTGATCTAATGGTGGCAGTAGCTGAAATAACGCTATTAAGCGATCTACACGGTTTTATTCAAAATTATCTAGATTGATCGGAGGCTCAGACTTCTGTATCACAAATAGCAGACTGAGGAAAATAAAATTTTCAATTACGAACCGTAAAATATCTGGTAGTGTCAGAACTAAGGAGAAATGGTGACATAAAATTAGTCAGCCGTGGCTGGTTCGTGATATGCTTTGCATTAAACCTGGGTTGCTATTCTCTGATTAGTCTCCAACGGTTATCGTGATTATGCTGTTATCCTCTCTCTCCGTGAGTGTCAGCAGCAGCGTGTATCGATATTCGCACCCTTGTACTATCTTTGGCCTCGCGCTTATATTTCCCGCTGTGCCGTGTGCGGGCAGTTGGTCGGTTGGCGTGGAGCAGCGAGGAAGTCTGTAGTGCGTGTCTGGCCAGAGCCGTTGGCGGCGTCCACACGCAGTTGGAGTGTGAGCGGCTGTTCCAATTGCTACGAGGTCCGTGGCTCGCCGATCCCGGACACGAAAGTTGAGTCTTTACTTAATCTACCAGGCAGCCACAACTGTTCACATTGTGTCGTTTGAATGCCGTTGTTAGCTGTTGGGACATTGTTGTGAGCAACAACGTGTGTTTTCAAGTTGGCGAAATTCTAGCCACCCTCCTGTGTCCGCAGCTCGTGGTCGTGCGGTAGCATTCTTGCTTCCCACGCCCGGGTTCCCGGGTTCGATTCCCGGCGGGGTCAGGGATTTTCTCTGCCTCGTGATGACTGGATGTTGTGTGCTGACCTTAGGTTAGGTTTAAGTAGTTCTAAGTTCTAGGGGACTGATGACCATAGACGTTAAGTCCCATAGTGCTCAGAGCCATTTGAGCCCTCCTGTGGAGTTTAACTTAACTTGATTATTTTTAAATTGAAGTGCACCAGTGGAATCTTCTGCCTTGTGACCGTTAACGTTCCAGTTACCTGCCCTGGCCGTTGCCGTAAATTCAGGCAATGTATTTTCCTCGTCGTGTTGTAGCTGTCCTTCAAGGTGTGTAGTGTGGTGTCACCGCTAGACACCACACTTGCTAGGTGGTAACTTAAATCGGCCGCGGTCCTGTAGTACATGTCGGACCCGCGTGTCGCCACTGTGGGATCGCAAACCTAGCGCCACCACAAGGCAGGTCTCGAGAGACTGAGGAGACCTCGTCCCCAGTTGTACGGACAACATAGCTAGCGATTGGACGTGCTAAGCCTTGCTCTCATTTGCCGAGAGATAGACAGTAGAATAGCCCTCTGCTAAGTTAACTGGCGACCACCTAGCAAGGCGCCATTTGTATCAGTGCCTATAGCTTACTAATATTCAAGAGAGATGTATTCCAAGGACTAATTAAAAGTTAAGTAACAAGCATCTACGTACTTTTCTTCTTATTCATTTATCAGTTCTCATGTTCCAGACTTCACGCCCGTCTGCGTTAGCCTTGCGTGCCCTATCGGCTACAGCATTGTGTCTAGGCTGTATGGTCTAGACACAACATTATTGGCGACGAGAAAAAGAGTTTGTATTAATTCGTTTGTGTCATGGCTTCGCCACAATCTCCGGATGTACTGTCCGAATTTTTTCGCTTGCAGAATCAGCAGTCGCAGGCGTTATTGGATGCCCTGGGACAGCTCGTCCAGGGTCAACGTGTGTTGCAACACGATGCGGCAGCCGCCGCTTCATCGCTACCGCTGCCACAAAACGCTGTTGCACCGCAATTTAGACCATTCGTGGCGGCCGATGAAACATGGCAAGAATGGTCTCGCCAGTTCCAGTTTCATCTAACAGCCTACAGAATTCAAGGTAATGAGCGGCAGCCGTTTTTGCTTTCTTGTGTCGGTGTGTGCACCTACCGTGTGATAGTGAAGTTGTTTCCCCGGCGCGACGTAGCAACTCTGTCCTACGAAGAAATTTTGTCGGCGTTAGATGCCGATTTCAAAGAAACAGTAAATGTTGTTGCAAAACGGTATACGTTCTTTCGTACAAAACGTACAGCCGGTCAGACTAATAGGGAGTGGGTTGCAACTTTGCAAGGACTTACTAGGGAGTGTGCATTTGAATGTGACTGTGGACTTCCTTATTCAGATACAATGGTGCGTGATGCAATAGCACAGAACGTTTCTGATGTTCGCATAAGGGAACAGATTTTGAAACTCGTTAATCCCTCCCTTCAACAAGTGATAGACATATTGGATAGGCAGGACACACTTGACTTTGCTCAGGACTCATTTGAAACTTCGCCAGCAGTGTGTCACATTAACCGGCCCGCCGGGTCCGCTGCACGGGACGCTAAGCAGCCCTCGCGCCCGTTACCGCAGCGGCAGCCTACCTTGCAAACACGTGCGCCGCGTAAGCAAGCACCTGCAGTGAAATCATGCCCGCGGTGTGCCACTAGACATTCGCGTGAAAATTGCCCGTCACGCCAAGCTATTTGCTTTTACTGTCAAAAGAAAGGACATGTTCAAAGTGTTTGCCAGAAAAGGCTTAGATCAGACAATCACAATAATTCCAGGCCCTTTGCTTCGCGCCGGAATCGAACCCAGGACAATCAGGCTCGTGGACCTTCGCCCATGGACATTCATGTAGTTCATTCCCACCCGTCCAGTGACACTTTAGCTAACGGTGACTGTGTTCGTCCCACAAACAGTGTGCGTCGACGTCGCCGAAAATCCCGTGAAGTCGCAAGTGCTTCTGTACCTGTATCAGTTCAAATTGCACGTGACAGTCGCTCTTGTCGTCAGCAGGACAATAAACTTTTTGTGGACTTAAACTTTGAAGGCAAAGTGATACCATTCCAGCTCGATACCGGAGCTGCAGTTTCATTGCTCAATCACGACACGTACAAACAACTGGGCAAACCGCCATTGCGTGCCGCAAATGTTAAGTTACATAGTTACTCTGGACAGCATATACCTGTGTTAGGACAGTGCAGCCTTCTTGCCACATACAAGGGACAGACAAAACTTGTCTCATTTTACGTTCTTCGTTCTACTTCTGCAGTGAACTTGTTTGGTTTAGATTTGTTTCAATTGTTTAATTTGTCTATAGTAAATCAGGTCCTATCAGTGAATCAGACTGTGCCTTCCGCCAGTGTTTCTAGTCTTTGTGAAGAATTTGCAGACATTTTTGCACCGGGCCTTGGTTGCGCTAAGAACTATGAAGCGCATTTGGAACTGCAAGAAAACGCGCAACCGAAATTTTTCAGAGCGCGCAATGTTGGCTGGTTCAAATGGCTCTGAGCACTATGGGACACAACTGCTGAGGTCATTAGTCCCCTAGAACTTAGAACTAGTTAAACCTAACTAACCTAAGGACATCACAAACATCCATGCCCGAGGCAGGATTCGAACCTGCGACCGTAGCGGTCTTGCGGTTCCAGACTGCAGCGCCTTTAACTGCACGGCCACTTCGGCCGGCCGCGCGCAATGTTCCCCACGCATTGCGTGATGAGGTCGCCAGAACATTAGCCGATTTAGAATCTCAAGGTGTAATTGAACGTGTGCAGGCTTCTCTCTGGGCCTCACCCTTAGTAATTTTGCCAAAACCTTCCGGTAAACTGAGACTTTGTGTGGACTTCAAGGCAACAGTGAATCCACAACTTGTGACTGCCACTTTTCCTTTGCCCCGCCCGGAAGATCTTTTTGACAAACTGTGCCCGGGAAAATATTTTTCAAAATTGGACCTAGCAGATGCGTACTTGCAAATACCTGTGGACGCAGGATCCCAGCGCGTCTTGGTGGTAAACACGCATCTTGGCTTGTATCGCTTCAAAAGACTGCCATTCGGGTGTGCATCCGCCCCTGCTTTGTTTCAGCAATATTTACAAACTGTTTGTGCGTCGGTCCCTACTGCTGCGAACTATCTGGACGATATTGTGATCTCAGGAAAGACAGAAGCCGAACATTTGCAAAATCTCCGAACATTATTTCAGGTCTTGCGTCAGAATGGCCTTCGCTTGAGGAAGGACAAATGTGTGTTTTTTGCTCGGGACTTACCCTACCTGGGGCATGTCATAAATGCCCAAGGTATACATCCGAGTCCAGAGCACCTCCGTGCCATACAGGAGTTGCCTTCGCCACGGGATGTTAAACAACTACAGAGTGTGCTGGGTAAAATTAATTATTATGCAAAGTTTGTGCGCAATGCTTCTTCCATTTCAGCTCCGCTTCATCGCTTACGCCGTAAA
Source organism: Schistocerca nitens (assembly GCF_023898315.1). Taxonomy (NCBI): domain Eukaryota; kingdom Metazoa; phylum Arthropoda; class Insecta; order Orthoptera; family Acrididae; genus Schistocerca; species Schistocerca nitens. The sequence goes on along the minus strand of NC_064621.1, from coordinate 473,198,680 downwards.
GGTGTTCCGTTCGTCTGGACGACGGAATGCGAACGCGCCTTTCGCCAGTTGAAATCGGCGTTACTTTCAAATACGTGCCTTACGCCATTCGATCCCCAGAAACCCCTTTTGTTGATGGTAGATGCATCGGATTTCGGGATCGGTGCTGTGCTTGCGCACAAAGATGGCTCGCATGATCGCCCTATTGCCTTTGCGTCCAAATTGCTCTCATCTGCGCAAAGAAATTATTCACAGATAGAGAAAGAAGCTTTAGCTCTCGTGTTTGGTGTTACAAAGTTTCACGATTTCTTGTATGGTCGTCACTTTACCATAATCACGGACCACAAACCTTTGACATCGCTTTTTCATCCGACCAAGCCTGTACCTCCACGTACAGCGCAGAAATTCATTCGCTGGTCACTTTTTCTCTCGCAGTACCGCTACGATATCTTGTATCGGTCCACTGCTAAGCACGGAAACGCTGATGCGTTGTCCCGTTTGCCTGTTGCTGAGGATAAAGCATTCGATTCTTCCGAACTTGCTTGCATGTTCATTGATTCGGAAACCGATGACGTGGTCGAATCGTTTCCGATTGATTTTCGTCGTGTAGCTGCAGCCACAGCTGCTGACCCTGTCCTTGCTACTGTTTTGCGTTTTGTTGCTACGCAATGGCCCTTGTCCAAGTCACGGATCGAGGATCCTTTGGTTCGTCGTTTTTTTGCTCACAAGGAGAGACTTTTTGTCCGACGTGGTGTTTTGTTGTTGCGTTCCGATAATGATCAGTCCAGAGTCGCGGTCCCACGTTCGTTACAGTCCTCTGTCTTAAAGCTTCTTCACCAAGGACATTGGGGTATAGTACGTACGAAACAACTTGCTCGTCAGCACTGTACTTGGTTCGGAATCGATGCGGCGATTACGAATATGTGCTCTTCTTGCGTGGCGTGTGCCGAACAACAATCCGCACCGCCGCGGAAATTCTTTGCATGGCCGAAAGCCACTTCCCCTTGGCACGCTTCCACATCGATTTTGCTGGTCCATTTTGGAATGCTCGATGGTTGGTTGTGGTCGATGCTTTCAGTAATTTTCCTTTTGTTGTCCGGATGTCTTCCACGACGTCTTCTGCCACAATCCAAGCCTTGTCTGCTATCTTTTGCATTGAAGGTCTTCCGCAGACTATTGTTTCCGACAATGGCCCACAATTCATGTCCGCTGAATTTCAGTCATTCTGCAAGGCCAATGGTATTCAACATCTGACATCCGCGCCGTTTTCGCCTCAGTCAAACGGTGCCGCTGAACGATTGGTCCGGACTTTCAAGTCACAGATGTTGAAATTGAAAGAGTCGCATTCTCGGGAGGACGCTTTGTTGCTCTTTTTGTCTTCGTATCGCTCTCAGCCCCGCGATGGTCTCTCGCCGGCTGAATTGCTCCATGGTCGTTCTCATCGCACCTTGATGTCTTTGCTGCATCCGCCACATCAGGTTCCTGTGCAGCGGCAGACTCCTGCTTTTGCTCCTGGCGACGTTGTCTATTATCGCACCTATCGCGGTTCACGGCGTTGGCTCGCAGGGCGCATTCTTCGCTGCCTCGGCTGCGCGATGTATTTGGTTTTGGGGGCCTCTGGTGAGGTGCGTCGGCATCTCAATCAGCTGCGCCTCTGTCGTCGCCTGGGTTCTGCCGCTCCCCGTCTGCTTTCAGCGACGGAGCCGTCCGGTCAGCGCCTTGGGGACCCATCTATTGGCTCGTCTCATCCCCAGGTGTTACCGACGCTGCCTTCCCTTTTGCCTCATGGCGTCGCGCCGCCGCCGCAGCCGCCACCGGCGCCGCCCGCAGTGGACGCTTCGCTGCAACCGCCCGGCGCCTCCCAGGGTCACGCGCCGCCGCTCGCTTCCCGTGACCAGCCGTCCTCCGCCATGGACCTCTTGCCCGCTCCGGACCAGATGTCGTCATCGCGCGTCGGGTTCCCCGACGCAATGGAGGTCGACCCTTCGGCCCCTCCTGTCTCATTACGTGCGCATACACCGCATGTTGACGTGCACCCTGGACTAGGTTTTCAGGCGTTTCCTAGCTCCCCTCGGACCGAATGGCCGGGTGCGGGTGGCACAGCCTCGCCTGTTGTTAGGCTCCCCACCTCATCGCATACGTCAACATGCGGTACTCCCCACGGCGGGCGGAAGCCTTATCTCACGACCGTTCGCCGATTTGCGGGGGAGGAATGTGGTGTCACCGCTAGACACCACACTTGCTAGGTGGTAACTTAAATCGGCCGCGGTCCTGTAGTACATGTCGGACCCGCGTGTCGCCACTGTGGGATCGCAAACCTAGCGCCACCACAAGGCAGGTCTCGAGAGACTGAGGAGACCTCGTCCCCAGTTGTACGGACAACATAGCTAGCGATTGGACGTGCTAAGCCTTGCTCTCATTTGCCGAGAGATAGACAGTAGAATAGCCCTCTGCTAAGTTAACTGGCGACCACCTAGCAAGGCGCCATTTGTATCAGTGCCTATAGCTTACTAATATTCAAGAGAGATGTATTCCAAGGACTAATTAAAAGTTAAGTAACAAGCATCTACGTACTTTTCTTCTTATTCATTTATCAGTTCTCATGTTCCAGACTTCACGCCCGTCTGCGTTAGCCTTGCGTGCCCTATCGGCTACAGCATTGTGTCTAGGCTGTATGATCTAGACACAACATGTAGTTTGACAGCTGAATTTGATTTGCAAATCGTTGTGGCCGCCGATACCTTCTGCGTTGTTCCATTGAACTCCCTGTTGTGTGCTGGTCGGGCGGAGTGAAAGTTATCCTGTCGCTCGGTCCATTGACTGTCTGTCAGTTGAGTTGTCGTCGGATTGTGAATAGTTGGGCCGACTACCTGTCTCACCTAAGCGAGCGTTAGTGTTTGAGTTCGAGCCCTACCATTGGAAACTTCTGAGCGCCGTTTGATGTGCTACCTTTTCTTATTTGTCCTTTTTGTTTGTTTATGTATGGCTTCTAGCCGATTTTAAATTAAAGCCGTTTTGCCCTTAAGGTGTGAGATTGTTTGGGCCTTCAGCCTAATTTAGAGAAATGTTTTAAGGGGAGGCCTTTTGCCTTTTAAAATTCAAATTCTTGCTTTTGAGTCTTAAGTGATTGGTCTTCACCCGTTTTTAAATTAAAGTTGTTTTGCCCTTGAGACGTGAGATTGAATGGTGCATTTAGCCAGGAATTAAGTTCTAAAATTAATGTTTGGCTTGCTCTGTTTTTAATGTTTTCCTTGCTCTCGTAATGTTTGTCAAATGAATAAATTAGTATGTTCGAGTGCAACAGACAGCCACTAATTTCTTCCCTTTTCCACAAATTAAACTATCTGTTCTGTCCTGCGGGTATAGCAGGGATATAAATTAGATGTAACAAAACAGATACCAGAATGAAATTCGCTGCTATCCTTACTATCCTCCTTTTACTGCTGATAGAGTACTGCTTCTCAGTCTGGAGTCCTTACTATGTAAGAAAGAGAACTGATCCAATGAAGAGCAATGTGAAGGGTCACCTGTCGGATAAGTAAGTGGTAGTGTGTCACTAACATGCTAATATAGGTCCAGTGACTAAACTGCAGTACATGTGTTGTTAAATACATTCGTTGTTAACATTTCGAGTATGTTCTTCCCTCCATATTTACAAGGTGTTACAAAACGGTAAAGGGTGGCTTGAGGAACACGTTGAGGATAGGAACCCATGTCCAGAAATCTCATACGACGCTGTAGGGCATCGACGTTATAACTGCAACTGCGTACCTGTAGGCTACCTCTTTGGCAACAAACGTGACTCCGAACGCCGACAGAGCATGGGCTGGAACATAACGCAATGTTGTTCAGTGATCGCGACTGAGTCCTACGGTAGCCAGTGGAGGAGATAGGCCTAGCTGCTTACAAGGGAACCTCCCCATCGCACCCCCTCAGAATTAGTTATAAGTTGGCACAGCGGATAGGCCTTGAAAAACTGAACACACATCAATCGAGAAAACAGGAAGAAGTTGTATGGAACTATGAAAAAACAAGCAAAATATACAAACTAAGTAGTCGATGTGTAAGATAGGCAACTTCTTGGTGGGTGTAAACACATGAACGCCGTGGTCCCGTGGTTAACGTGTGCAGCTGCGGAGCGCTAGGTCGTTGGTTCAAGTCTTCCCTCGGGAGAAAATTTTAATTTTTATTTTCAGACAATTATCAAAGTTCAGGCACTCACATATAATCATCTTCGCTCTCCAAAATTCCAGGACATATTCAGATTTGCTTGGACATATGCAGGATTTGACGGTTTACACACGGAAAAATTGGAAAACGTTAAAAACATATGTTTTGACAGAGCACAGACAAAACTGTGAGACTGTGAAACTGTTGCATTCATTTGTTGCAGTTTATGTGACAAACTCTTATGTTTTCACACTTTTTTGGAAGTGATTATCACATCCACAAGAAAACCTAAATTGGGCAAGGTAGAAGAATCTTTTTACCCATTCACCAAGTGTACAAGTTAGGTGGGTCGACAACATATTCCTGTCATGTGAAGCACATGCCGTCACCAGTGTCGTATAGAATATATCAGACGTGTTTTCCTGTGGAGGAATCGGTTGACCTATGACCTTGCAATCAAATGTTTTCGGTTTCCATTGGACAGGCACGTCCTTTCGGCTACTAATCGCACGGGTTTGCGGTGTGGTCGCAAAACACACACTAAACTTATTACAGTGAACAGAGACGTCAATGAACGAACGGACAGATCATAACTTTGCGAAAATAAAGAAAGAAAAATTTTCACTCTTGGGAAGATTTGAACCAGGAACCTCTCGTTCCGCAGTTGCTCACGCTAAGCACGGGACCACGGCGCTCCTGAACGCAGATTGTCCTAGACGTTGCCTATCTTGCACATGGACTATATATATTTTGCTTATTTTTTTCATAGTTCCACACAACTTCTTCCTGTTTTCTCGATTGATCTGTGTTCAGTTTTTCAAGGCCTATCCACTGTGCCAACTTATAACTAAATCTGAGGGGGGTGCGATGGGGAGGTTCCCTTGTTAGTAGACAGGCCTTGTTTCCTATGACTGCGATGTTGTGTTGCTTCGGTGGATAACGTTTCAGTGACGGGTTATCATCTGCAGTTTGTTTTTCTCTTGTACACCGAAAAAGTAGTATATTTTATACAGTTCCATTCGTAGGAGAAGGCTTGTCTACGCAGCAGCTAGCTCCATATTTGCCACTGGCTTTTGGCTGGAATCAGTCGTGATCACTTAATAACAAACAACAATGCGAGATGTTTCGCTTACTGTCCGTCAGCGTGCAAAGTCACGTTTGCTGCCAAAGGCCTAGCGGTAGTGTAATATATTGATTATTCCTTGTTAGTGTAGTGTTATCTTGAAGCTGTGAGAAAGGAGGACGGGCGTTCCAAGGCGCTGAAACAGAGACAATGCTGAGCGCAGACGAAACTAGGAGAGCTATTGTTACATGAAGTAAACCGTAAGAAAGGGAGAGCCTTGCGAAAATGCAGACGCCCCCAGACGCGGTCCTAGGGCGTTAGTTACTCTTCAAGGAATTAACATATAACTTCATATGTAGTCTAGACGCTGGGGTAGGTTGCCACCGTAGAACCTTGTAACCAACAGGCACGTAGTAGCGTATTAAGCCGGCTTGATACCAGCCCTGAGAACAGCAACGTCAGTATGTTCACAAGGGTTAGAAAGAGAGCGAAAACGCCAAAAACTTGTTGACCTAGCAGTCCCTACTCCGGGAGCCCGAGGGGCGGAGCTAAATGACGTATAACAATGACGTTCCAAGCCTTATTTGGCAGAGCAGTTACGTTTAGCTTTCAGCTGAACGATGTTGATACCAAATACGGACTTCGTTAGTGCAACTGCATTAACATCCCCGCCTTAGGAGCAGTAGAGGGGACCTAACTAAACCGTGATTGGAAGGCACCTGCAAGAGACCTACGGGATTGGCTGGGTGGCTTTAAGTGAGAAAGACAGTGCCACCACGCGACTCTTTAAAACACCTAGATTCCGCATGTTGGCAGAGTTCTGTCAGACAATCTGGGCGCTGAATCCGCGTCCGTCGACTCCAGCCGCGGTCCAGCTCCGCGTAAGTGTGCTCTCTCTCTCGGAGTGCCTCAGTGAACAGTGCCACATTCAGTATGTTTTGTTTTGCAACTAAGGTGTTGCCTTAAGATGCTGCTAGTGTTTGCTACTGTGGTTAGCATCCACTCCTGGGACTTCTGCACTGGCTTCTGTTGTAGCAGTGTTATTCATGCTTTTTCTAACCCTAGAACTAGCCTCCAGTGTATTAGTTAGTCCTGTCTGGAATAAACAACTATTTCAAAACCCTGTTTGTCCTCGAGTCTCCACAACGAGCTATTTACCGAGTCTCACCACCTGCATTTCTAGTAAATGCCTGCACCAGTGTTGGCTCAGATAGAAGAAAACAATCAAATGCGTTCACTGTGAATTGTCCTTCTGCCTTCTGCTCTGCACCGTTCTGGAGCGCAGACTGACCAGTAACCCCTTTTCTCCCTCTCCCACCCATGTCAGGACACGACAGTAGACGCCGGCGCTACAAGTTCGACGTTATGTGCCGTCGTTGGGTAATGTTCCCAGACACGGGTTCCTAATCTCAATTCATTCCTCAAGACACTCAGTACTGTCACTCGACGTTTGTATTGTTTCTTACCGCCTGTATAAATCGTTATTACCATAAGATGAAAAGAAATCATTTCGACCCCCTGCTGAAATTTTACCGACATTCGTTCTTTCCGCACGCCAAACTGCCATACGATGAATAGTGTTTTAGAGACGTTGCTGAAAATGTCGTCCCTTTCACATTCACAACTGGCATCTGTGTGCTAATGATTATCGAACACGTTCTCATGATTGACTCGTATCACCTGTCTTAAGTTGCACGCTGGAGAAAATTACTGTACCTTTCTCCGTAAAATACAATCGAAAGAACATCATACGCATCCAGGCCCAAAATGTTCAAATGTGTGTGAAATCTTATGGAACTTAACTGCTAAGGTCATCAGTCCCTAAGCTTACACACTACTTAACCTAAATTATCCTAAGGACAAACACACACACCCATGCCAGAGGGAGGACTCGAACCTCCGCCGGGATCAGCCCAACCGTCCATGACTGCAGCGCCTAAGACCGCTCGGCTACATCCATGCCCGAGGCAGGATTCGAACCTGCGACCATAGCAGTAGCGCGGCTCCGGACTGAAGCGCCTAGAACCGGTCGGCCACCGCGGCCGGCCCAAATACCAGTCTCTGATTTACATTCCTTTTCAGCATCATCTGCGGTAAATTCGCTACCTATGTAAGAACAGCAAAGTTTATGCGGGAAAAAGAATGTTATCGACGAATCTGTAATGTAACATATGCTTCCTACGTGACAAGGCTGCGGCACAAGGCGCGATACAGTTGTTCCAAACGCACAGCACGCGGACCGTGTTTTTGTTTGCAGTTCCGCTTGCATGTCTCTAACTACAGCGGTCGCCAGCAGCGGCCGCGAAGGCGCCGAGCCGCACGCGACGTCTCAATTGTGGGGCTGAGAAACGCCCGAATATTCGCCCTGCGTGACCCGCCGCCCTCTCTGATTCAGTTCACGTGGATAAGAGCCTCGCACGAAGGCGTGTGGCCCGCACTCGTAAACCTGCAGGGACAGCCGGAGCGCGCCTGAGGACAGTTGCGTCAGGAAACGAGAATCGTATGACCAGAATCTAACGAGCGTACTTGATTAGTTAACAACATTTTCATGATGGTGGGTATATGAGCTTCAAGAAATGTCGATAATAACACAAAAACATTAGATAAATCAAAATCGACATTTTAATGCGATCTCCACGGTAATAGGGGCTGTGAGAGAGGATTTTTTTGGGACGGACAAGTGCTCTACTGAGGTACTGGCGGAAGTAATGCTGTGAGGATGAATCGTGAGCAGTGCTTGGGTAACTAGTCGGTAGAGGACTTGCTCGTGAAAGGCAAAGGTCCCGAGTTCGCGTATCGGTCCAGCACATGGTTTTAATCTCCAAGGAAATTTCATATCAGCGCACCCTCCGCCGCAGAGTAAAACTTTTGTTCAGGCGATTTTATAGTTAATAATATTTTTAAACATTTTAAAAATGCGAAAATATCAGACCACAGTGACGTAAATGGATCTGTAGAAAGCGCAACATATACGAAAATGTCAGGAGATATTCGTTGCCTTAGTCACCTTCCAACCAATTTCTCACCTCCCAGTCCGACCTACGAGGGACGTTTGAAAAGTCCGTGCAAAGCCCGAGAGATGGCACTACCGGCGCATATCGAGGTCATGTTTAGTTAGCAGCACCTTTGGAAAAAACGCATAGCACGTTTCAGCCATATTGGTCTATTTCTTTGTGTTTGGCATTCGTGTGAATCAAGGAAGTCGAGTGATTATCAAAAAATGAAAGGCAAAACGCCTTAGGAGACTAAAGAGAAGGTTGATAAACATTACAGTGACTCTGTACCTTCGATTAGAACGGTTTATAAGTGGTTTCAAAATTTTCGGAGTGGCCATGTGGGCACAGGTGATGCTGAACGTTCTGGACGCCCTGTGGAGGTTACGACCCCAGAAATCATTGATAAAATCCATGATATGGTGATGGATGACAGAGGAGTTAAGCTGCGTGAGATTGCTAGTGCTGTGGGCATCTCGAATGAATGGGTAGATAATATTTTACATAAACATTTGGACACGAGAAAGCTATCCGCAAGATGGGTTCCGCGACTGCTCACGGTTGGTCAAAAACGGGATCGTGTGAAGTGTTCCAAGGATGGTTTGCAGCTGTTCAGGAAGAATCCGCAGGACTTTAGGCGTCATTTCATCACTGTGGATGAAACATGGATACATTACTATACTCCTGAGAACAAACAACAACCCAAACAATGGGTTATCAAGGGAGAATCTGCACCAAAAAAGGCGAAGGCCGTTCCCTCCGCTGGAAAGGTTATGGCGACTGTCTTTTGGTATTCGCAGGGGATAATCCTCATCGACTATATGTCAAAGTGTAAAACTATTACAGGTGCCTATTATTCATCGTTATTGGACCGTTTGAAAACCGAGCTGCTAGAAAAACGCCGGCGATTGGACCGCAAAAAAGTCATTTTCCATCAAGACAATGCACCAGCACACACCTCAGCAGTTGTGGTCGCAAAATTAATGAAAATAGGATTCCAACGCGTTTCACATCCTTCCTATTCTCCAGACTTGGCTCCCTTGGACCACTATTTGTTCCCAAATTTGAAGAAATGGCTGGCGGGTGGTGGGACAAAGATTTTATTCAAACGAGGAGGTGATTGCAGCAACAGCTATTTTGCAGACTTGGACAATTCCTATTACTCGGAAAGGATCATCAAATTGGAACAGCGTTGGACGAAGTGTGTAAGTCTAAAAGGAGACTATGTCGAAAAATAAAAAAGGTTTACCCCAAACACGTAAGTAGTTCTTATTTTTGTACACTTTTCAAATGCCCCTCGTAAGTCTCGGGCTGAGCTAGAAATGAGTCTATGCTCCAGTCTAGTCTCGACCTTGGGCTACGCTGCAAATTGTCGCGTTTATGAGTAACAGGCCAGGTGCGAACAGTAATGTTATGCAATGTTGCTTAAATCCTGCTGTCGTATGGAATACTGTGTCGTGGTCATGAGCTGAAGCTGTCCTCACACATGGGACTTGTTTCTCACCGTTAAGCACGGCAGATGTGGTTTGCATCGTGGCTTGTTCAAGCTTAGATACGAGTTGGCTCATCACACGGAACGTGCTCCTGATAATGTTTTGCTACAACAGCGCTCTTCAATGGCAATCGTCGGCTGTATCTGACCCTCAAATCGCAGTTTGGTAACGAAATTGACAGGTGTTGAATTCCTACCTTAGCTCCGCCCAAACGAACATTTCTTCAGACGTATAACACGTCAGCCGCAGTTGCAAATAGAAACCAATCTTTACCTAGGTTTCAGCCAAGATAATTTGGCCTCCTTCAGAAGCTATTGACACTTAACCATTGCATTCCAAAGTTTGGTCATGTCAAGTGTAAAACTATAGCACGGTAGTACTCAGTCATAAATCTACATTACTTAGGTGAAGAGACACAGCAGGCCCCACTGCGCGGACGAGGTCGGTAGGCCAAGAGAGCTGCGCCTATGAAGGGAATAGAAACGAAGCTAGTGGAGTTATCCTCTGGTGCGACACCTAGTGTAGACGAGGTCGCGGTTTTTTTGCGGGTTTCTATTCTCTTCATACGCAAAGAATCTTATAAAATAGGACGATTCTTAAAGAGCCACGGCTTTAAGATTACATATTCTACGAATAACAGTCTCAAAAAGAACTTGGTCCATTCGATAAAGAATACTAATGACAAATTATCTCGTTCTGGGGTGTACAAAATCACCTGTAGTGATTACCCGAGTTTTTACATCTGCCAGACAGGCAGACTCTCAGCTAGATATAATAAACATGATGATGATGATGATGAAGACGACACAACAACACCCAGTCATCTCGAGGCAGGAAAATTCCTTACCCCGCCGGGAATCGAACCCGGGACCCCGTGCTCGGGAAGCGAGAACGCTACCGCGAGACCACGAGCTGCGGACATAATAAACATCTACCCACGAAAAGTGGTGATGGCACGCGTGGCACGACTTTTTCCCATGCTCCCAGTCCACCAAATAATACAGAGCTATTAAATTGGGAGGTTAAAGGCACTAGGCTTGGCTTCCTTGAGGAGTTGCAAATCTTTAAACACCTGTTGCTTGATAAAGAAAACCTACTTAGTGACTACATACAATTGAGACATACGAACTTTTTCGAAGGTTTTCAACCTTTCCTTCACCGGCCCTGATGTTACGTTGCCTTTAGAGTCGCCGACGCCTGACTTCACTTTCTTTAGTCAAATACAAATGTATTCAAAATTGAGGAATATGGTTCAAATGGCTCTGAGCACTATGGGACTTAACATCTATGGCCATGAGTCCCCTAGAACTTAGAACTACTTAAACCTAACTAACCTAAGGACATCACACAACACCCAGTAAAATTGAGGAATAATTTTGCCGAGTAATAGCTAGTCTTTCTTACGGGTTCCGAATCCGTTCAAAGGGTTCTCGTTTTGCTCAGAAGTAAGATCGGTTACATATTACGCCATTAACAGTTTTAATGCTTGTATTAATCCAATTCCTAACATAAAGGTAGCTACTGTTAAGCATCTGTTTCCACGCGCGCATGCACATGACCATCAGCTCAGCTCGGTACATAGCTGCGCGCTGCGATTAGCTCAGGCGCAGCTCTCGCCGCCTACCGACCTAGTCCGCGCCGTGGGCCCTGCCGTTTCTCTTCAGCCCAAGTAATGTAGATTATGACTGGTTACTACGGTGATATAGTTTTATACTTGACAAGGCCAAACTTTGGCATGCAATAGTTTAGTCTCAATAGCTTCTGAAGAAGGCCAAATTATTTTGGCTGAAACCTAGGTAAAGATTGGTTTCTATTTGCAACTGCGGTTGACGTGTTATATGTTCAATTATCACAGTTCCTGACGGGGCTGCGCGATGCTAAAATTTCTTCACATTTCTTCCCTTGTCAATGCGCTAGTCATGTTGTTCTGTTTGTAGTATATACAAAAAAAATATCGACGAACGTGTTATAAGGTAAAAAGGAAACTTTCATGTCCAGTCAGTAGGTACATGAGCTCATCAATATTCCATTACAAGCAGTGCGGTGCAGAACCAAAGTAGCCTTCCACATAAGATATAAACTGTTTCATCACTCTCACGTTTCAGTAAAACTCTAATACGAGGGTTGGAACTTAAATAGTGGCAACATCCGGTACAAAAGAGTTGGATGTCTGCACCTGTTACTGTCCTTCGAAGTAGACACCATCTTTGTGTAGAACCCGTTGCCAGCGATGTGGAAAGCGTAGTATACCGTTAGCAGAGTCCGTTCTGTTGATGGTGCGAATGGAGCGGTCTAAAGTAATGGTGATTCTCGCGTACGACTGCGGTGGTGTTATCCTAACGCATTACGTCCCTCCACGGCACACCGTCAATGCACAGTATTACTGTTCGTTTTTGGAACATCACCTGCGACCAGCTTCGCGAAAGAAGCGGCGACACTTTCTGCTCAACCCACCCATCATTTTGCACGGCAATGTGCGGGCGCATCTCTACGGGCGCATACAGCGCAACCTCGATGGGACTGGAAGTACTGTACCACCCACCATACTCCCCGGAGTTAAGTCCTTGTGACTTTGATTTGATTCCGAAGATGAAGGAACCACTTCGTGGCATTCGCTTCAGAACTGTTCCAGATATTCGACAGGCAGTAGACCGCTCCATTCGCACCATCAACAGAACAGGCATACCAACTAACGGTATACAACGCCTTCCGCATCGCTGGCAACGGGTTCTGCACAACGCTGGCCACTACTCTGAAGGACAGTAATAGATGCAAACATGTAACTCTTTTGTACCGGTTGTGAATATATAGTTGCTACTATTTAACTTCCAACCCTCGTATAAACAAGGTGATTCACGAAGATATGCAAATATTTTAGTATGTTGTGACTCTTCAAGCTTTCCCGGTGGATACGTTGTAAATAATCTACACGGTTTTGCCGCCGGATCACGGTGTGTGAATTCCACAATATTTCCTCGGAGCAACGGTCGGACATCTTCAGGTGGTTCATCCTTGCTGGTGGCTAGGTACGACTGACGGTATCCGCCCGTCGACGCCCCGTTTTTAGAACACGCGTGTGACGAATGCACAGGCGCGGAAATCGTGCATGCGCAAATGATTTGCGGATAGATGGTGCCGTATTCAAACACCCTCTGCCGAAAATCGCAGTACGGCTCTCCTGCGCCTGCTTTGTACGCTGCGTTTACTAACAGTGGGGCCAGACGTTACTCACCCAAGACCGTACCAGACGATGCTATGGCGGGTTTGTTATCGAAAAATCTTCATTTCGCCTCGTGATTTAATAGCAGCCAATGCAGGGTTTCAGGCTGTGTTCAGTTGATATCACGCATCGCTGTTGACGTGATTATCAGCTGTACGGATTTGTATTGCTCCCTTACTTACACAATCTCGGAAAGATGATGCCGCAGATAAAACTTCCGAACTTCCCTCTTTTCAGAAATCATGCGATGCCCTGTATTCAGACAGTGTTCAGCAACTGCCGACTTTTCCGGTTGATGAAGGCTTGTATGACTCTGATGCTCATCGCAGCGTTCTTATACTGTGCGACATGTCTGGCCTGTGTATGCTGCCCCACATTGACAAGGAATCTTGTACACTCCACATTTCCTCAGGCTAAGATGATCCTTAAACGAACCCAACAGGTCTCGGTTTTAAAGATGGTTGAAAAACACAATGCCATATCTTCCGAGCAGTCTTCCGATTCTTGACGACATTGCACAAAATACGGCAAAAAGGCCAAAGTGGTGGGTATCTCCGTATCTTCATTCTGCCCCATAGACTGAATTCGCCTGGGCCTGGATGCATTACGTATCTCTCTCTCTCAGAACAACCGTTTTGTCGGAATACTGTCTCTTAATATGTTATTCTACAAGTAAAACTAAAGAAAAAAGTTCATATAAACATAGGTTCGCAAATGTTTAGTTAAGGAGTTACGGCTAATAAAAGATTTTGCCCGAAATTTAGCAAATTCAATAATGTGAAGCCATCGCCAAACTGTACGATGTTAAAGCAAAGTACGATTTCCATTTATTTTGTTGTTATTGGTCTGGTGAATCTAATAAAACATGTCTCAGACGTGTATCTGCAGTATTTTTCCAGAACATCTAGAGAAGAAAAGATGTAATTTCGTATTTATTAACTACACTCCTGGAAATTGAAATAAGAACACCGTGAATTCATTGTCCCAGGAAGGGGAAACTTTAATGACACATTCCTGGGGTCAGATATATCGCATGATCACACTGACAGAACCACAGGCACATAGACACAGGCAACAGAGCATGCACAATGTCGGCACTAGTACAGTGTATATCCACCTTTCGCAGCAATGCAGGCTGCTATTCTCCCATGGAGACGATCGTAGAGATGCTGGATGTAGTCCTGTGGAACGGCTTGCCATGCCATTTCCACCTGGCGCCTCAGTTGGACCAGCGTTCGTGCTGGACGTGCAGACCGCGTGAGACGACGCTTCATCCAGTCCCAAACATGCTCAATGGGGGACAGATCCGGAGATCTTGCTGGCCAGGGTAGTTGACTTACACCTTCTAGAGCACGTTGGGTGGCACGGGATACATGCGGACGTGCATTGTCCTGTTGGAACAGCAAGTTCCCTTGCCCGTCTAGGAATGGTAGAACGATGGGTTCGATGACGGTTTGGATGTACCGTGCACTATTCAGTGTCCCCTCGACGATCACCAGTGGTGTACGGCCAGTGTAGGAGATCGCTCCCCACACCATGATGCCGGGTGTTGGCCCTGTGTGCCTCGGTCGTATGCAGTCCTGATTGTGGCGCTCACCTGCACGGCGCCAAACACGCATACGACCATCATTGGCACCAAGGCAGAAGCGACTCTCATAGCTGAAGACGACACGTCTCCATTCGTCCCTCCATTCACGCCTGTCGCGACACCACTGGAGGCGGGCTGCACGATGTTGGGGCGTGAGCGGAAGACGGCCTAACGGTGTGCGGGACCGTATCCCAGCTTCATGGAGACGGTTGCGAATGGTCCTCGCCGATCAACAGTGTCCCTAATTTGCTGGGAAGTGGCGGTGCGGTCCCCTACGGCACTGCGTAGGATCCTACGGTCTTGGCGTGCATCCGTGCGTCGCTGCGGTCCGGTCCCAGGTCGACGGGCACGTGCACCTTCCGCCGACCACTGGCGACAACATCGATGTACTGTGGAGACCTCACGCCCCACGTGTTGAGCAATTCGGCGGTACGTCCACCCGGCCTCCCGCATGCCCACTATACGCCCTCGCTCAAAGTCCGTCAACTGCACATACGGTTCACGTCCACGCTGTCGCGGCATGCTACCAGTGGTAAAGACTGCGATGGAGCTCCGTATGCCACGGCAAACTGGCTGACACTGACGGCGGCGGTGCACAAATGCTGCGCAGCTAGCGCCATTCGACGGCCAACACCGCGGTTCCTGGTGTGTCCGCTGTGCCGTGCGTGTGATCATTGCTTGTACAGCCCTCTCGCAGTGTCCGGAGCAAGTATGGTGGGTCTGACACACCGGTGTCAATGTGTTCTTTTTTCCATTTCCAGGAGTGTATTTAAGTAATGAAAAATGCGATGTTGTGACTTAAACCATTGTAACTCTTATCCGTGAAGATGGTGCATGACTGAAACCGGTCGGTATTTGGATTTAAAACAAAAGCACCTGATTATAAAACATGCGTTTTATGCATTACTTGACTGCTGTTGAAAGTCACCTTCCGAAAATGCCTTTGTAGATGTATTTTAATTGTGCTTGTCTGCCACTTGACGTGTCTTCTTTTTTACGGTAAGTAGGAATCTGCCTTTTCCTCTGACTGATTTAATGCGGCCCGCCACGATTTCCTCTCCTGTGCTAACCTCTTCATCTCGGAGTAGCACTTGCAATCTACGTCCTCAATTATATGCTGGATGTATTCCAACCTCTGTCTTCCTCTACAATTTTTGCCCTCTACAGCACCCTCTAACCATAGAAATCATCCCCGTCATTCCCTCATGCCTTAACAGATGTCTTATCATCCTGTCCCTTCTGCTTATCAGTGTCTTCCACATATCCCTTTCCTTTCCGATTCTGCGCAGAACCTCCTCCTCCCTTACCTTGTCAGTCCACCTAATTTTCAACATTCATCTGTAGCACCGCAGCTCAAATGCTTCTACTCTCTTCTGTTCCGGTTTTCCCACAGTCCATGTTTCACTACCATACAATGCTGTACCCAAGATGTACATTGTCAGAAATTTCTTCGTCAAATTAAGGCCGATATTTGATATTGGTAGACTTCTCTTGGCCAGGAACGCCCTTTTTGCCATTGTTAGTCTGCTTTTAATGTCTTACTTTCTCCGTCCATCATTGGTTATTTTACTGCCTAGGTAGCAGAATTTCTTCGTGACCATCAATCCTGGTGTTAAGTTTCTCGCTGTTCTCATTTACGATACTTCTCATTACCTTCGTCTTTCTTCGATTTACTCTCAATTCATAATATGTACTTATTAGACTTCGTTCCGTTCAGCAGATCATGTAATTTTTCTTCACTTTCACTCAGGGTAGCAATGTCATTAGCGAATCGTATCATTAATATCCTTTCACCTTGAATTTTAATTCCACTCCTGAACCTTTCTTTTATTGCCATCATTGCTTCCTCGATGTACAGATTGAACAGTAGGGGCCAAATTCTACGTCCTTGTCTTACACCTTTTTTAAAACGAGCGCTTCGTTTTTGGTCGTCCACTTTTATTATTCCCTCTTGGCTGTTGTACACATTGTGTATGACCCGTTTTCCCTATAGATTACCCCTGCTTTTTCTCAGAATTTCGAACATCTAGCACCATTTTTCATTGTCGAATGCTTTTTCCAGATCGACAAACCCTATGAACTTGTCTTGATTTTTCTTTAGTCTTGCTTCCATCATTAACCGCAACGTCAGAATTGCCTCTCTCGTGCCTTTACCTTTCGTAAGCCAAACTGATCGTCATCTGGCGCGTCCTCAATTTTCTTTTCCATTCTTCTGTATATCATTCTTGTAAGCAACTCAGAAGCATGAGCTGTTAAGCGGATTGTGCAGTAATTCTCGCACATTTCAGCTCTTGCCGTCTTCGGAATTGTGTGGATGATTCTTTTCCGAAAGTCAGATGGTATGTCGCCAGACTCACTAGCAAGTGTGGTGTCTGACAGTGACACCACACATACATTCAACACACCAACGTGAATAGTCGTTTTGTTGCCACTTTCCCCAATGATTTTAGAAATTCTGATTGAATGTTACCTATCCCTTCTGCTTCAGTTGATCTTAAGTCCTCCAAAGCTCTTTTAAATTCTAATACTGGATCCCCTATCTCTTCTAAATTGATTCCTGTTTCTTCTTCTATCACATCAGACAAATCTTTCCCCTCATAGAGGCTTTCAATGTATTCTTTCCACCTATCCTCTCTCTCCTCTGCATTAACAGTGGAATTCCCATTGCACTCTTAATGTTATCGGCGTTGCTTTTAATATCATCGAAGGTTGTTTTCACTTTCCTACACTGTTTGTATTCCTACCTGGAGTTTCCATTGTTTGATATTACGCAATGAATTGCTTGAAACACTCGAATCTATTACAAGCAACTACCTGAAATGGAAAATATAGACAACGTTTGGTAAAGTCAGTTATCTGTTAACGCCCTCATTCGGATTAAATATAACGGTAAGGAAGTTTTGCTAATGCCACTTCTCGGGAAAGGTGACATGGGTCAGCGGAATGTAATACGAACTGTGTTACTGATAAAACATTCCCAGTTTCCCGGCCGTGTCAGCCAATCTTTTTTGCCATGCCCGGTCGCGATAACGTGTCGCCGGCTGCCTGTTGCCAAATAACAGTAATGTTCTGGACGGCTCTCCGGTTCAAATCCATCAACGCCGCACGGTCACAGAGTACGACGTAACAGCGTTCATATCACTGTGTATTCTGCGAAAGAAACAGGTGTGTGAAAATAGCGAAACGCTCGTGTTTTCTCTTCGTGTCCTACTCAAACATGCTAAACTACCTCAAAGATCAAAGAAATTGTTATCGAGCACGATGTGAATTAAACACTGTGAGGACATTTTTCCTATGTACATTAGGACAACGAAATGGAGTGAGAGCAGAATTTAATTTAATAAGTGAACATCTGCATCAAGTCCACAAAGATAAAAAATCCCGTATCGTAAAAAGTGCGATTCACCAAACTGGCTTTGTGCAAAGGGTAAAACCAGAGAAAACAGAAACATACGTATTACACAAGCTACGACACAGTCGCAAGTACAACATTGAACCAAAAAGTATACAATAAATTTCTTTTATATCCAAGTTTGTTTGCGTGGCCGTTCTCCACAGCAAACACAGAAATATTTGTTTTGTAAATAAAAAACGCCTACTCTTGCTGCTCTGTATTTTATTCTCCCAGACGCGTTTCGCCTTTTTTTCACTTAAGACTTCATCAGTTGATCTATAACGATACCGTTATGATACACTTTTGTTTTGATATGTTATTCGTATTCTAGAACTGAACTGTTTAATAATCTACGAATAATACATATCAAAACAAAAGTGTATCATAATTATATCGTCATAGATACCACTGATGATGCCGTGAAGTGGAAAAAAGGCGAAACGGGTCTGGGAGAACAAAGTACAGTGCAGCAAGAGAAGACTTTTTTTTATTTACAAAACAAATTTTTCTGTTATATCCGTCTATGATCACAAAATTGTTAGATCCTTAGAATACCAATTTCGGTCGGCGATGAGCGTCTTCTATCTGCATCTAGTGACGCCTGTGGGCTGAGGATGACACAGCGGCCGGTGGGTGCCGTTGGGCCTTCATGGCCTGTTCGGGAGCAGTTTAGTTTTTTTAGTTTAGATGACCATCTTCAGATATGCTTTAAAAATTCCCTAGTCTAATGAAACCATACTGGCTTCGTCTAAAGAGAAACACGCATATTTGAAAGCACTGACCGAAACCGATGTTCTAAGGAGCCAGCAATTTTGTGAACATAGACGGAAACAAAAAAAATTATTTACGTGCTTATTACAAATTTTACGAGGGACAAGGACATATAATCGCGGTTAAAAACAACAATAAAGGGTACTGTTTCATTCTCTGTTAGATTTCCAAACTTCGTTCGAGGAAAATAGTCTTTTTTGAATCTGTAAATTGTTTTGTAAGTAGCTGGTACACGTACACCACCAAATTAGCTTAGTAGAATCCACGGAAAATGTACGAAAGAAATATTGGCGACATCATTCTCAATTGGCATTGAGGTAACAAGTCTGCTGTATCTAATACTTCATTCCTCACTACATTCTGATAGGAATCATTTCTCTTTTTTATTATCTTTTGAAACATAATGCACAGTAATAAAATTAGCTGAAATGGATTAGAGTATGATTTAAGCTAACCTGCGTTTCACATTTTACAGATTAAAGCCTGTAACGTATTACATCCTAACTAGGCTGTGTCCTGTAAACCAAAGGAAAAAGCACAAACATTATGTTAAAGTTAAAAAATATATCGGCTCAACCACTTGTTTATAGTGTAAAACACTAACATTGACGCGTTTCGGAAGTCAAGCTTCCATCAGAATAATAAAAAGTAAAAACCTGTTAAAACTCGCTGAAATGGAACATGCACCAGGCACAACAAAATTGATAATAAAATTAAAACATCGTGGCTACTTCCCTTGTTGCAGTCGTGTCTTCCAAGGTGCATCTCCACATAGTCGTCAAAATATAAAAAACTCAAAAATGGTGTCGCCTATGGTGTTCAACATCTAACCACATGTCTCTCTCCTCTATCGTCGTAAACCGCCCTTGCGTCTTCGTTGATACCACACACCACGTAGCCAAACACGACACTAAAACGCGAGAGAGCTCGCGCGTAAGTAAACAAGGAAGTCACAGAGATGTCTATACAAACAGATAACATATACATGTTCCAAGTACCTCATGAAATGATGGTATCCTGCCAATTGCTAAAAATGTACTTACTAAATGAAACCAGTGAAATGTTTGAAAGTTATTTGTATCACCAGTTAGCTGTTCGTTCAGTGTGTTCTGATTATCCACGCTATGTATCGTAATTTCCAGCTGTTCTAGTAGATCCAGCTTTTTGCCTTTGTCCTGTCTATGTAAAATAACGAGATCCTGATCTATTCCCAACATGGGGTGCCCCGTTTCCCGAATATGCGTGGCTACAGCAGACTTTTGGAAATTATTAAGCCGGAAAGCATCGCTATGTTCTTTGTAATGTACTTTAAAGGACCTACCAGTTTGGCCTACATAGCTTGCCTTGCACGTGTTACACTGAATTTTATAGACCCCCAGCTCTCTCATATTTATCGCTTTCCTGCTGTAAATTATTTCTTAGTTTAAACCGCAGCGTATTATTGGTCTGAAAAGCGGTATCAACTTTAAAAGGTTTAAAAATGTTAGCCACTTTTTGCGAAATATCACCGAAGTATGGTATTGTGACTCTCGTAATATTATTTGCGGTATTCTTCCTTGCATTCGCACGCTGTTTCTGTCATATTAATTTATTGACAACGTTTTGGTGATATCCGTTAGCTCTGGCTAGTTGTTTCACGATGTTCAGCTCAGTCATTCTGTCTTCTTCATTCATAGGTACTCTAAAGGCTCTATCAAAGATTTAAAAGCTTAAGGTATGCCTACTATTCAGCATTGTACGAAAGTTTGTTTCTAATAAGTTTATGATGGCTGATGCCGGCTTTTCGCTATTCATCAGTCTGTCCAAACGACGCATCGATAATAAAGTAAATGGCCTCCGATTTATCTACAGAGTGTTTGTAACAATTAATCCGCAAGGTCATTGGTGAAAAAAAGTAAATTCGAGGAAGTTTATACCTTAAAGGTATCGACGATAAACAGAAAATGGCTCATGAGAAAACAACAAACACTGTTACACAGATAAACGTTCTCAAGCACATTACCACACTGCACAGCGTTATAGAGACTTTAAATGGTTTTTGCACCCAGAAATCACTTATATTTTCGCAAAACAGGACATGATGCTAGAGGGGTAGAAAAATATATGGAAACACCAAAGAGACAATACATTAACACGCCTAATGCGGTGTAGGAAACGAGCTAGCATTCAAAACAGCTTCCAGTCGTCTCGGAGTGTATAAGTACAGGTTGTCTGTGGTTTTCAACGGAATCTTACAGCATTCTTCCCGTAAAAGAGAAGCAAATTCAGGTAACGATGGCTGAGGTGGATAGTGATCACACACCCTTCTCTCAAAAGAAGACCACAAAAACTCAATAATATTGAGATTTGGTGAATGTTGCGGTAAAAATGGACACGATAATTTAGCCTCGTGCTGACGTAGCCAGTCCTGGACTACGGGAACTGTGTGAACAGGGGCCATGTCGCCTGGAATCACAGCATCGCCAATGGATGACAAACATTGTCCCGTGGGACCGACCGGATCATCCAAAACTCTCACATAATCCTTGACAGTAATAATACTTTGCAGAATAACCGCGCGGCCCGTGGAATACACTATACGGCTGTCCAGCAATTTTTCACTCTTCAGGCGTAAACTCGGTCAAAACTTGAAAAGAGTGCGAAACAAGACTCATCCGACCAAATCACGTTCTTCCATAGCTCCATGGTCCAAATTTGACGGCTTCGGCACCATGTTACCCTTTTAAGAGCATTCGCAGCACTAATGACTGGTTATGGAATTCCAGCTCACTCTGCAATTCCCTGGTTATGGAGCTCCCTTCGTGTTTTTTTGCGATGACAAGGTTCGCGACATTCAGTTCTACAGTGATTTTTGCAGCTGTCGCCCTCTTATTGTTCCTCGCAGTCCTCTTCAACGACCGTTTGCCACAATCACTCATCATAAACATTCGTCCTCGTTGTGAATTAGCAGATGATGTTTGTCTGATTTCCCTGTAAGCGATGTAAGTCTTCCATAAGGTGCCTCGTCAAGTCTCCTACACTTCGGCCACCTTGTTTTTGAGGAAGCATCCACCATACGAACACCAACAATTTGCTCATGCTCCAGTTCACATAGCTCTGACTTCATACACTCTCATCTATAGGTAACACAGTTCTGACCTTGACTGACACTTGCAACGTATTGAGCACAACGCACAGGTGCCGTTGGTGGTGAAATACGACGCAACCTGCAGGCTTGGGTAGCATCTGCGTTTATGTTGAAGCTTTTTTTTATCACGGTGTTTCTGTAGTGGACTGTTAAGGCAGCCAGTCCACAGTGAAGTAGCCGAAAGGGCACGCGTCAACTCACGCCGTCTGGCGTTAAGTCTGGAACAGGATACGTGATGAATGTGATAAAGAAAAGAACATAGCTACTAGAACACTTAACTTTTATCTCATCCTTTGGTACACAGCATTCTTGATGATACAAGTGAGACTCTTTAGATTCATGAGCCGGCCGAAGTGGCCGTGCGGTTAAAGGCGCTGCAGTCTGGAACCGCAAGACCGCTACGGTCGCAGGTTCGAATCCTGCCTCGGGCATGGATGTTTGTGATGTCCTTAGGTTAGTTAGGTTTAACTAGTTCTAAGTTCTAGGGGACTAATGACCTCAGCAGTTGAGTCCCATAGTGCTCAGAGCCATTTGAACCATTTAGATTCATGAAATGGTACAATTGGCGCCTTGCTAGGTCGTAGCCATTAACTTAGCTGAAGGCTATTCTGTCTCTCGGCAAATGAGAGAAAGGCTTCGTCAGTGTAGTCGCTAGCAAAGTCGTCGTACAACTGGGGCGAGTGCTAGTACGTCTCTCGAGACCTGCCGTGTGGTGGCGCTCGGTCTACGATCCTGACAGTGGCGACACGCGGGTCCGACATGTACTAATGGACCGCGGCCGATTTAAGCTACCACCTAGCAAGTGTGGTGTCTGGCGGTGACACCACAGTTTCCATGTATTTATCCAGTCTCTTTAGTTTACGTGTACATATGTATCTGCGTACATACTCAGCAAGCCACAGTACAGGGCATGGCGGAGGATACCACGTACCACTACTAGTTATTCCTTTTCCTTTTCCCCTAGCAAACAGAGCGATGGAAAAACGAATGTCTATAAGTCTCCGTAAAAGCCTTAATTTCTCTCATCCTGTCTTCGTGGTCCTTAGGAGACATGTACGTTGGCGGCAGTAAAATCTGTATGCAGTCGGCTTCACAAGCAAGTTCTCATAATTACCGTAACATTGCCTCGCTGAAAGAGCGTCATCTTCCCTCCAGCGAGTCCCACTTGAGTTCACGAAGCATCTCTTAAACACTTGCGGGCTGATATAAACCTCTGGTGTCCACCCCGGTAGCTGAGTAATGCCGGCACGGTAGCTCAGCGTGTTCCGTCAGAGGGTTAGCTATCCTCTGTAATTAAACAAAAAGAAAAACTGAGTTAATGTATCTACAATGAACTTTAAGTGTCATGGGACGTCCGCCCCGAACAAATACAGCGATCAGTTACCAACAAAATGAGATTAAAATAAAAATGTGGTCAACGCGACGGAAAAAATGGTTCAAATGGCTCTGAGCACTATGGGACTTAGCTTCTGAGGTCATCAGTCCCCTAGAACTTAGAACTACTTGAACCTAACTAACCTAAGGACACCACACACATCCATGCCCGAGGCAGGATTCGAACCTGCGACCGTAGCGGTCGCGCGGTTCCAGACTGAAGCGCCTAGAACCGCTCGGCCACAGCGGTCGGCTCAGCGCGACGGACTCTCATACCAAGGGGCCGGGTTCGATTCCCTGCTGGATCGGAGATTTTCTCCGCTCAGGGACTAGGTGTTGTCTCTATCACCATCACCTCATCCCCATCGCCACGCATGTCACCGAAGTGGCATCAACTGTAAAGCCTTGCACCGGGCGACAGGTCTACCCGACGGAAGGCCCTAGCCACACAACATTTCCATTTTACCTACTGGTAACACAGCTAGCACCACGCCTCTGAATTCCTTCCATGTCTTTCTTTAATCCGACCTAATAGGGACGGGAAACACTCCAGCACTACTCAAAAGGTGTCGCCCTAGCGTTCTACACGCCGTCTCGTTTATAGGTGAGCTACGTGCTAGGTTGCAACATGGCAAATCAAGAAGTAAGATCATCGTCAGTGCTAAAGCAGAAATCACGTCTTTAGATAGTTGTAAAGAGAGCAGGTGACTGTATGAGAGTTAGACCTCGAATGTAATAAAATGAATCGTTTGTTTCAGTCGTCATCTGCTGCTTACGAAAACAATAACTGCTGTTGCAGAATCAATAAATTTCCTCTGATTCCAGTTATCGCCGCTGGATGAAGTTCCGATCTTTGCTGCACTGTTACTCGAGCGTAATTAACACTACGACTTAAATGAAAAACGTTTTTAGAAGCTATTGCAAAAAATTTCTACCATTATTTACACTGGTTGCTGTCATTCCTGAAAACGTTTATAGAAATTTTTTCCCACGTGATTGACGTTTTGCAACGTTTTCATGTATTATACAGATCACATCAGTATTCAGGGTCTTCTGCTGCTACATCCTGTTATTGATAAGTGTTTTACAACAATCTCGTCTACAAGGCTCTCGTACGCGTCACTCGTTTAATGGGAATATAATTTGACATGGCACTGCAGTAATGTCTCCTCAAACCGCAGCTTCAGTCGTACGTGTCTTTTGCAAGATATTTCTACCAGTCTTCTCCTAAAACATCTGTAAACACCCTCTTTCTATTAAGCCGTATCTGTCCCAACTTCTATCTAATGACAGATTCCAGTTTCATCAGTATTAAATCCGAAGAGCCACTATATTCATTTTCATAGAGTGAAATATGCGTATGGATAGAGCCTCCCGCAGGGTAGATTGTTCGCCTGGTGCAAGTCTTTTTAGTTGAACTTACTTCGGTGACATCCGTGTCGATGAGGATGATATTATAATGGGGGGAACTCAGCATCCTGTTTCCGAGCGGAGAAAATCTCCGAGGATGCCGCGAATCGACCCCGGGCCCTCGCTTGGCATTCTGCAACACTGACCACTTTTTTTCTTCATTTTGTTCGTCATTGTTCTCGTCATTTTGTCTGGGCGGACGCCACATGACACCCCTTCAATTTTATTGTTGAATACTGCACTCAGTGTCTTTATTCCAGAGGAATAAATGAGCTATGGAGGGCGGACTTTATTTCCGTTAACATTGGAGTAACTGGCGAGGAGAACACGGAAAGTGCGAAACCCGATTTCCCAGAATCTTCGCTCAGTGGAAGAGAGGTCAAAATAAGCAAACACATGTGTCGGGTTATCCGTACATACCGTTTCTGTTAATATGGTCTTTTATTTGACTTTTAGCGAATATGTACTTCAGCCACAGCGCTAGCACAGTGGCTAGCGTCACGGCTGCACTCTTCTGCGTCCTGTGTTCGAAACCCGAATTTTTATTTTTATTTTTATTTTTATTTTTATTTATCTAATCATGTCCATAGAAGAGTACTACACTAATGTTTTCTAATGTATATTCATCTACTAACTGTATGTCAGATGAATTAATGTAAAAGAAATAAATTAATGAGAAAATTATTTGAAATTGTTTTCATTAAAATCCCTGTGGTGTATCTCGATTCATAATCAATTGCAAGTACTGCTTTTCTATTAAAGTGATCCGTTATGGATGATTTGACGCGAAATTATTGCCAACGCGTGAAATGTTCAGCAACATGAACGTTTTCCCGAATGAGACATACCAAATAAATGTCACTGTGCCAATGCTGCCTTCGCGCGATGCTGGTGGTATTCGAAATTTCCATGTTTCCAATCTTTCTACGATTGATATTATCCAAGGGAATGCATCAAATCGTCCTGAAGAATAAACATAAATGAAGAGGTTCAAAACATCAGCCAACCACTTGCAAGACAAAGATTTATTAGCCCTTGATCTGTGTTTCGATACTTCTGAAAGTGCCTTCTTCAGGAGCAGTGGACCTTGTCATATCACGTGATGATACATTAGATTAGCTGTGATGTAACAAGGTCCACTCCTTCTGAAGAAGATGTTCTTAGAAATATCGAAACCTAGGTCAAGGGCTAGGAAACATTTATTTTGAAACTGGTTGGCTGATTTTTTTCAACCTCTTCAGATATAAATAGCTGCTGTTTCGCAGCCGCGTTTAAGATTTTTATAGACATAAATTTAAAATTTAAGAATTAATATAAGAATCGAAATAAGAATGAAATGTAAGAATACGAGAATTTAAAAACATTGTAACCCCTGATAATACCACACACAGTCGTACTCGTAAATTGTACAATACATGTGTGACACATTTTCTGTGTGACCCTGTTTTAATTTTACGGTTAATATAACGCCCTTGTATCCCTTAGCTTTATAAGAAACACTCGTGCAGTAAACTTCTACGGACATGAGTAGAGAAATGAAAAAAATAAAATAAAAGCGATTATCGGGTTTCGAGTACGGGGCGCAAACATGACAATCGGCAACGCTAGCAACTGTGCCACCATTTCGGCAAAGATTATCGCGTCCTACAAGGCATCGAAATTACGTCCAAAACGTTGAATGTCATTTACTCAGAAACGGTGGAGAACCTACGGATAAGCACTCTTGTACACTTATTTTGATTCCTCCTCCACTAAGTGAAGTTAAGGGGAAATTTGGTTATGGTCCTTACCGTGCTCTTCTCGTAAACCGAAGAGCCACTATATTCATTTTCATAGGGTGAAATATGCGTATGGATAGAGCCTCCCGCAGGGTAGATTGTTCGCCTGGTGCAAGTCTTTTTAGTTGACATTACTTCTGTGACATCCGTGTCGATGTTGTTCTGGCAGATATGTTTTTATTTTATTGTCCCTGGCTAGGCATTGGAGGTATTACAAGTGTTTCTGTTGGACATTGTTTCAAGTGGCTTTTCTTGTGGAGAAATCAGTTTCTACTCTGATTACTTTCCAGAAGTCTATAAACGTAAAGCATAAGCCATCTGGGCATTGACGTTACGTAAAATGATGATGGTAGTGCCTGTGGATTATTAATTCCGGTATATTGCCAACCACAGCTTAACTAATAATTATTCTTAGCACAATTTTAGTGTTTCAATCTCCATTGAGTGTTTATATCTCTTATGCATTCAAGCTTATGGCACGTGAGTAATTTTCCTCTCTGTATGTTATAGTCAAGTGGCCCACTGGCGCTAGTGATATTCGTAACCTGGAAGGAAGGAAGGAAGATTGGGTTTAATATCCCGTCGACATCGAGGTAGTTAGAGACGGAGCACAAGCTCGGACTGTGTCAATAATGGGGTAGGAAATCGGGAGTACCCTTTCAAAAGAACCAGGCCGGCATTTGCCTGGAACGAGTTTAGAGAAATCATGAAAAACCTAAATCTGGATGGCCGAGCGTGGGTTTGAACCGTCGTCCCCCCGAATGCGAGTCCATTGAGCTACCCGCTGCGGCATCTCTCTCGGTAACTGGTAACTGTAGAGACCCGTGTTTATTTGCAGAGTTGATTTGGTGCCCTTGCTATGTAGGATCTGATTATCACTTGTTATTTCTTTCGAAATCTCCACCTATCAATTTTGCTAGTAACCAAGTATTTGGTAAATAACCTTCACCATATATCTTACATCATTTTGGTCTTATCCTCAAACGTCACTCAGTTTCACGTCCAGTTAATTACGTCTGTCTTTTCTATACGGTCTCCGTCCTTTGTCATAGTAATTAGCGCTACAAGTTTCTTACTTTCCACCAAAATGAACACATGTCTGAAGGTTTCCTCTCCAACTCCATATATACAGGATGAACCAGAACTCCACCTACAAACTTTCAGAGGTGACACTATGGACCAAAATAAGAAAAAAGTCCGGTATTCATGGGTTCTAATATACATACCTTAAGAGGTATGAGCTTTTTTCATCTCCGCTATGATGAAACATCTCTTCTACCGAACAAGTACTCATAGCTCTTAAACTGTGCATTTTAGAGCCCATGTTTGTTGGAGTTTTTCTTAGTTTGCCCTATACTACGGGTTCTGAAACGCTGTGGGTTGAGGTTTGGTTCTCCCTGTCGACATGCTTACATCATCTCCTTGTCACCGAGCATCGCATTCTGGAGGGGAAGGTTAAAATCTGCCTCCAGCCATCCTGATTTTGGTTTTTCGTTATTTCCGTAAGTCGTTCCAGACAAGTGCCAGGCTGTTTCGTTTGAAATGGTATGTGGCCCTAAGCACTATGGGACTTAACATCTGAGGTCATCAGTCCCCTAGACCTAGAACTACTTAAACCTAACTAACCTAAGGATATCACACACATCCATGCCCGAGGCAGGATTCGAACGTGCGACCGTAGCAGCAGCGTGGTTCCGGACTGAAATGGTATGTCCTTTTTCCATCCCCATCCTTGAAATATTCCGAGTTTGTGCTCCGTCTCTAACGAAATCCATGTCGACAGGATTTTAAACCCTAATCTTCCTTCCTTCTTCCATCCTCTGCAGTACACCAACCTCATCGCTTTCTTTCCCTTGTGAAAGCCCAAAGACCCGTGCAGCTACGTATCAACCAATTTCTTATGAGCATTCAACAAGTTTCTCCTCAAGATATATGTACCAACAGGAAATTATTACGGGTCTTAATAACCACCACTCTAAAATCCTCCATTTCTTGCTAAAATTAAAATCAGTTCTATCGAAGTAACAAACACGCAAAATAAATCGGACTAAGCATCAACTGCAAAAGTGAAAACTGCATCTTCTAACAAAATTACTGAACACTCACAGTAGACTGAAGCTTCTAATTGGCTGAACACGAGACTCAACACGCCACTGTCGTCGACGTGCCGGCGACCCTTACCATCGGCTGTACCAACCGAATACATAATCAACTTACCTACCCCTACATTCTGATGAAAGATGTATGTTTTATAAATGTTTTCAAGGCTAAAAATGATAGACCTTTTTGCATTCATTTCCGAAATCCTTTATTCATCTCTCGAAGTGTTCAGCATTCATAACGGCTAAACATCTTACTAAATTTTAATTTCTGTATTGTTTCTTTCGCTCCTGACAACCTACATTAGTGTTTGTAGAGTGTTGTGTGCAGTCATACTATTGCTCCCCGTGGAACACGAAGAAGAGGAGGAGGAACAGCAGATTAGTGTTTAACGCCCGTCGACAACGATGTCATTAGAGACGGCGCACAAGCTCGAAATAGGGAAGGATGGAGAAGGTATGCGGCCGTGTCCTTTCGAAGAGACCTTCCCGGCATTTGCCTTAAGCGATATAGGGAAATCGAGGAAAACCTGAATCACGATGGCCGGGCGCGGGTTTGAAACGTCGTTCTCCCGAATCGAGTCCAGTGTGCTAACCTTTGCGCCACCTCGCTCGGTCCTCGTTGAGCAACCATTGACGTATTAGGTTAGTACACCGCCGTGAATGTGTGTAAATACTTCGAAGATTTGTAATTTTTCACGTATGGCAACTAACGAGCTGGGTGTTAGTTGTATGAATTAAAATCCCAAGCATGTGAAAAATAACAGGTCTTTTTTCCTTCCGGAATTGTATTCACAATAAAACTATTGACAGTGAAGTGGCTCTCCTACAAACGTAATGCTCTAAGGTATTTACTAATGGCGATGACGATAGTGCTGATGGCGAATGGGCGATACAATAGAACATAACCCACAAATAAAAGAAAAAAAAAAACTGCACCGAACGAGGTGGGGCAGTGATTAGCACCCATTCTGGAGGACGACGGTTCAAATCCGCGTCCGGCCATCCCGATTTAGTTTTTCCGTGATTTCTCTAAAACGCTTCAGGTAAATCTCGGAATGGTTCCTTTGAAAGAGCACGGGCGATTTCCTCCCCCATCCTTCCTTAATCTGAGATTGTGCTCCGTCTCTAATGACCTCGTTGTCGACGGGACGTTAAATTCAAATCTCCTCTTCCTCCTCGACCTCCAAAAAGTTTCGAGACTAGATTAGAATAAAATAGAGAAAAGTTAAGATGGTGATTTTAATGCTTCAGGTGTTATACGTAGTCTCCCCCAGTTTGAGTACGACGCACAGAACTTTCATACAACTAATCGAAACTGAGAGAAAAAATATTCTTCGGGATGTTGTTCAAGCCGCACGTAACATTAGCTTGAATATCGGTGCTGTCGAGAAGCCATTGACGCTCCATGTGAATTTTCGCACTTTGTTGTTTTCATACACGTTTCTCTTCTTCAGATAATGTCGTGGATACATGATTTAGAGACGTTTCTCCATTGCGATTTGTGACAATGTTGACACACTATCGTCACACGTCCACTACCTAACCCTGCCTGTTCACAAATGACTAGTCTAATGCACTTTTTCTTTTCACATTTGTTAAAGCTGCGACCATAGTTACTGCGCTGACGTCGCTTATACTCTAGGAATAACATCAATCTGATTTTTGGTTGAATGTTGCTTATTGATCTCTTATAAATCTTGGACTGTTTGCGTGGAAAACAAAATTTGAAACTGTTCGGTATTACCTCCATTGTCTTCTCTTGTCAGGGGTCTTTTGAAGATGGCAAGGGCAGTCGCGTAATAACTCAAATACAGCCAAAACGACATGTTGGAGATAGAGGAGAATTGTAATAAAAGTTATAAACTTTCATAAAATTCTTTATTTCCCAGCACATGTGGCACCATACGGGGTTCACTGTTGTCGTGATCGGCTAACTTCTGTTTTGTTTTAATTCTGAGGCAGGATGTCTTTCATGTAACCTAAGGGAGCGAAGTTGTGTGCATGATCTTAATCGTTTTCTGTGTGTTAGGAAATTTTAACTGATTGTCAATTGTACACTACTGGCCATTAAAATTGCTGCACCAAGAAGAAATGCAGATGATAAATGGGCATTCATTGGACAAATATATTATACTATAACTGACATGTGATTACATTTTCACGCAGTTTGGGTGCTTAGATCCTGAGAAATCGGTACCCAGTACAACCACCTCTGGCCCTAATAACGGCTTTGATACGCCAGGGCATTGAGTGAAACAGAGCTTGGATGGCGTGTACAGGTACGGCTCCCCATGCAGTTTCAACACGATACCGCAGTTCATCAAGAGTAGTTACGACTGGCGTATTGTGACGAGCCAGTTGCTCGGCCACCATTGAGCAGATTTTTCAGTTGGTGAGAGATCTGGAGATTGTGCTGGCCAGGGCAGCTGTCGAACATTTTCTGTATCCAGAAAGGCCGGTACAGGACGTGCAACTTACGGTCGTGCATTATCCTGCTGAAATGTAGGGATCGAATGAAGGGTAGAGCCACGGGTCGTAACGCATCTGAAATGCAGTGTCCACTGTTCAAAGTGCCGTCAATGCGAACAAGAGGTGTAACCAATGGCACCCCATACCATCACGCCGGGTGATACGCCAGTATGGCGATGACGAATACACGCTTCCAAAGTGAGTTCACCGTGATGTCGCCAAATACGGATAAGACCATCATGATGCTGTAAACAGAACCTGCATTCATCCGAAAAAATGACGTTTTGCCATTCGTGCACTCAGGTTCGTCGTTGAGTACACCATCTCACGCGCTCCTGTCTGTGATGCAGCGCCAAGGGTAACCGCAGCCATGGTCTCCGAGCTGATAGTCCATGCTGCTTCAAACGTCGTCGAAGTGTTCGTGCAAATGGTTGTTGTCTTGCAAACGTCCCCATCTGTTGACTCAGGGATCGAGACGTGGCTGCACGCTCCGTTACACCCATGCGGATAAGATGCCTGTCATCTCGACTGCTAGTGATACGAGGCCGTTGGGATCCAGCACGGCATTCCGTATTACCCTCCTCAGCTCACCGATTCCATATTCTGCTAACAGTCATTGGATATCGACCAACGCGAGCAGTAATGTAGCGATACGATAAACCGCAATCGCGATAGGCTACAATCCGACCTTTATTAGAGTCGGAATCGTGATGGTACGCATTTCTCCTCCTTACACGAGGCATCACAATAACATTTCGCCAGGCAACGCCGGTCAACTGCTGTTTGTGTACGAGAAATCGGTTTGAAAGTTTCCTCATGTCAGCACATTGTAGGTGTCGCCACCAGCGCCAACCTTGGGTGAATGCTCTGAAAAGCTAATCATTTGCATATCACAGCATCTTCTTCCTGTCGGTTAAATTCGCGTCTGTAGCACGTCATCTTCGTGGTGTAGTAATTTTAATGGCCAGTAGTGTAGTTATCTCGACTACTTTTGAAATAATAAACTTTGGTACTTTTCCCTCCTGTCTCGATTTGATTTCATTGCCCCGTATACATATAAATCATTTCAGTTCAGTGCATATTTTGGACTTGCTCTTTGCCGGTCGCTGGTGGCCGAGCGGTTCTGGCGCTACAGTCTGGAACCGCGCGACCGCTACGGTCGCAGGTTCGAATCCTGCCTCGGGCATGGATGTGTGTGTTGTCCTTAGGTTAGTTAGGTTTAAGTAGTTCTAAGTTCTAGGGGACTTATGACCTCAGCAGTTGAGTCCCATAGTGCTCAGAGCCATTTGAACCATTTGACTTGCTCTTCCATGTATCCGATGTAACAACTAGACAAGGAAATTGCAGGCTGTTTTGCAGTTTTTGTGAGATAGGATGCGAGCACTTGCTAGGCCGACAGCGGTCTCAGACTATAGGGTGGAGTGGTCAGCTAGCTGCAGGTAGGTGTTTTAATACAACGAAGAACTCTTGTTGAGGTCTTATATAAGACGCTAGATTCCACTTGTTGCAACAGATACTTGTGGCGTTCTTGAGTGTTATTGTTCTTTTTAACTTTAGACTGTTACCCTTTTTCATGCAGGAGACGCTAGAAGCCGGTTTGGAGAAGTGAGGTGACTATTTGTGGTGCTTGGTTTCGAAGCCAATGACGGATCTTAGATTATTTTGAAAGTAGCTGAATTGATACAGAGCATGAATGTATAGAAGAGGTGCCTATTTTTTTACCCTGTCTTACAGATTAAAGGGCGGCTGGCCGACCCTGATTTGGCTTTATAGTATAATGCATTATTGCCTACAGATAATACGGGTACACCAACAAACTTTTCGGTGAAAGTCTACGGAGCAATGTACTGTGCAATCGATGTCTTACATTGTTCACTGCCAACGAGGAGAACACATCAAGCTTTACTTTGTATTCGCATAAACAAACATACTCTCACACTCACTTGGGTACAATATTTTTGTGTATGACTTGCCACATTATTAAATATAGACCCTTTTTCTCAGTCCTGATTAAGTTTTCTGCATATTTTCCTTGATTCTAAGGCAAATGCCAGAATCAAATATCCCCTCCCAAATATTCGAAATTAGGACTACCTCAGGCCCAATACGTTAATCGAGTGGTATTTAGCTGGAAATTCCCTGTCCGCACAATGAGTTATTCTTCGAACACACTACTATACCTAGAGAAAAATTACTGCCAGTTTTAGCTACAGCATCTAAGAGACTACATAAAGGATATATCTAGCATGTAGCATGTTTAAAATGATCATTAAAAAGCTTTTTAGCTGTAGTAAAATATCCACGTGCATCAATGTGTGATTAGTAATCTCATTTTTACCACTGAAATTGAAAGATATAGCTTACAGTCACAAAACTACGTTGATTAAATACCACTTTTCTGGACTTCAGAACCACCGTATGAGTCATTTTGTGTCGCCGCCATAACGCCTCCGATCGCGTAAGAAGCTTCGCTCAGTGGAAGAGGCTCATCAGTAGGCCGTTTCTGAAAAAACAACGGTCGAAGTTGACGAAGTATCTTGTGTGCCTTTTAACAGGTAAATCTCTCAGCCGAAATTATGGTGCAGTGGCTAACTTCACAGTCTCTCAATTTTGGGCCCCGTGTTCGAAACTCTATTATTACTTTAATTTCTGTGTTTTATTTATCGACCCATGTCCGTAGAAGATTGCTAAGCGAATGTTTTCAAATGAGTATTCGAATAAAGAAGTCCATATTTTTATAATGATTTTGTGACTGCTGAATGAATAAAAAAAAAACAATAAATGAACTATAAAACTATTTCAAATGGTTTTCGGTGAAATTTCTAAAGTGTATCTTGATTCATAATCAGATGCAAGCACCGCAACCGGTAAAGTGATCCATTATGTGGGGTTTGCCGCGAAATTATTGCCAAGGAGTGAAATATTCAGCAATGTAAATGACTTTTCTTTTTAAAGTTAGTGTGGGAAACCTGTTTTCGAGCGATGCAAGTGGTTCTTCCTGAACAATAAGATAAAATATAATGGCTCTGAGCACTATGGTACTTAACTGCTGAGGTCATCAGTCACCTAGAACGTAGAACTACTTAAACCTAACTAACCTAAGGACAGCACACACATCCATGCCCGAGGCAGGATTCGAACCTGCGACCGTAGCGGTCTCGCGGTTCCAGACTGTAGCGCCTAGAACCGCTCGGCCACTCCGGCAATTGATGTAAGAATGGATAATAAGAATAAGAGACTTTTAAAAAAATGTAATTCCTGAGGATACCACACACTCACATGTATTACATAGTAAATGCATGATACTTATTGTGAAACACAGCTGTAATTTTACAATTGATACAACCCCATTTTATCTCCTAACTTGATAAGAAACGTGTGTAATAACTTCTACGGACATGGGCACAAAAATGAAAAATAAAACAAAATAAAAACAATATAGTATTTCCAACACGTGGCGCAAAAATTGAGAGGCCTGGACGCTTGGCACTGCGCCACCATTTCGGCTGAGATCAGCGCGCTCTGAAATGGATCTAAATTACATCGAAAACTTTGAACGCCGTTTTCTCAGAAACAGTCGAGTATCTACTGATAAGCAGTGACACGTGATTGCTTATTTCGACTCCTTCTCCGCTGAATATAGTTTGTGGGAAATCGGGTTACGACACAAGCCGTGTTCTCCTCGTAAGTGTCGCAAGTGGGTCTTCGCGCTCATCACGGTAGTTCAGAGACGACAAACCGGAGGGAACGTTCAACCACAACACTAAAACAGAGGCGTGTTGCGCCTTCGTCAGGTAGTAGTATTGTCACTGAGCCACTATCATGCAAACTAATCTCGAGCGCCAAAGAAACTGGTATAGCCAAGTTTATTCACATACAGAGATATGTAAACAGGCAGAATACGGTGCTGCGGTCGGCAACGCCTATATAAGACGACAAGTGTCTGGCGCAGTTGTTAGATCGATTACTGCTGCTACAATGGCGGATTATCAAGACTGAAGTGAGTATGAACGTGGTGATATCGTCGGCGCACAAGCGTTGGGACACAGCATCCCCGAGGTAGCGATGAAGTGGGAATTTTCCCGTACGACCATTTCACGAGTGTACCATAAATATCAGGAATCCGGTAAAACATCAAAACTCCGACATCGCTGCGGCCGGTAAAAGAACGGGACCAACGACGACCGAAGAGAACTATTCAGCGTGACAGAAGTGCAACCCTTCCCAATTTCGGCAGAATTCAGCGAGCGAAGCATTCAACGAAACATCATCGATATGGGCTTTCAGAGGTGAAGGCCCACTCATGTACTGTTGTTGCCTTCACGACACAAAGATTTACGCCTCACCTGGGCCCGTTAACACCAACATTGGGCTATTTGATAATTGGACAAATCTCGTTTGAGATTGTATCGAGCGGATGGTTGTTTATGGGTATGGAGACAACCTCATGACTCAATGGACCGTGCATGCCAGCAGGAGACTGTTCAAGCTGGTGGGCGGTCTGTAATGGTATGGGACGTATGCAGTTGGAGTAATATGGGACCCCCGATACGTCTCAATACTAGTCTGACAGGTGATATGTATGTAAGCATCCTGTCTGATCACCTGCATCCATTCATATCTGGGCCGGCCCTGGTGGCCGAGCGGTTCTAGGCGCTACAGTCTGGAATCGCGTGACCGCTACGGTCGCAGGTTCGAATCCTGCCTCGGGCATGGACGTGTGTGATGTCCTTAGGTTAGTTAGGTTTAAGTAGTTTTAAGTTCTAGGCGACTTATGACCTCAGAAGTTGAGTCCCATAGTACTCAGAGCCATTTCAAATTCATTCATATCTGAACCGAGCGACTGCTCCAGTCTCAGGTTCGAATCCTGACTCGGGCATGGATGTGTGTGATGTCGTTAGGTTAGTTAGGTTTTAAGTAGTTCTAAGTTTAGGGGACTGATGACCTCAGATGTTAAGTCCCATAGTGCTCAGAGCTATTTGAACCATTCATATCCATTGTGCATTCCGGCGGACTTGGGCAATTTCAGCAGGACGCTACAACACCCCACACGTCTAGAATTGCTACAGAGTGGCTCTATTCACACTCTTCCGAGTTTAAACACTTCCTCTGGCCACCAAACTCCGCAAACATGAACGTTGTTGAACATATCATGTTGTCCAGAAGTGGTCTCAACCCCCTCGTACTCTTACGGATTTACGGTCATCCCTGCAGGATTCATGATGTCAGTTCCCTCCAGCATTATTTCAGACATTATACGAGTCCATGCCACTTCATGTAGCCGCACGTGTGCGTGCTCGCGGGGGCCCTACATGATATTAGGTAGGTGTACCAGTTCCTCTGGCTCATCAGTGTTTGATGTAAGTCACATGAGGAAATCGTAACTTTAGCCATAATGCACACACATACACTCGCAATTCCGGTACTTGTGTTCTAACCGCTCCACAAACAAGCTGCTAAGGAAATTATGATCTATACGGAGCATGAGTGCAGAAATAGTTTCTCATTGAAATACATAATTTAAAATCCTGAAGCTACATTGATCAAATAACACTTTTCTGCGTTTGAGAACCATTGCATCAGTCATTTTGTGTTTCAAAAATGGCTCTGAGCACTATGGGACTTAACATCTATGGTCATCAGTCCCCTAGAACTTAGAACTACTTAAACCTAACTAACCTAAGGACAGCACACAACACCCAGCCATCACGAGGCAGAGAAAATCCCTGACCCCGCCGGGAATCGAACCCGGGAACCCGGGCGTGGGAAGCGAGAACGCTACCGCACGACCACGAGATGCGGGCTTTTGTGTTTCCATCGCTACATATTCAATGACAATTACGTTCTGTTAACTGTACAGGGTGTTTCCACGATGATGACACAATCTTTCAGGGCAATTACGACGAACTCCAGCTGTTCTGTCACCGCATCTGTTGGTATGACCTGGAGCGGCTGCAGCTGAGCGGAAAAAGGAAAGGGACAAGAGTTCAGATGACAAGAGTTCAAGATCCCGTCTACAACGAGGTCTTCAGAGACAGGCTCGTACTGTGGGAGGATTGGGAGTGCAATCGGCAGTACGCACTTCAAAGGAACCACGTAATTTGCTAATACAAAATGAGAGGCGCTGAGAATTGCGAGTTAAGCGACAGAGATGACGAGAGCTTGGAACAGAACGTGCTGACCGAGTTTGTAACGCCATGTTAACATCGGTAGCGTCCGTGGACCGCGCGGGAAGGAAGCAGCCGTGCTTCCTGACGCCGACCACCAACCGCTGCTCTGTTTTGACGGTAGCGACAGTCGGTAGTTCAAAACGCTCGCTTCCGCGGGAACCGAGTTACGCCAATCAATTTTGCCAGGGGCCCTAATTCGGTTATGCCCGCTATTTTCATGTCGGTCGCTTTTGGCACTTCCTTCTCTTTTTTGTGCTTTTTTTGTTTATTGCCGACAGGTTCAACGTCATCGGTTATTATATTTGTGAATTCGGCCGAGCGCGTGATGCGGCAGCGGATAATCCACCCGCCGGTGTTACCCCTTATCGCGTTTCACACACATAAACAAGTCAATGCGCCAACTGCCCACGTATAAATTTCCCCCTTCCCGGGTTATTTAACGGATTCTTACTACAGTCCACTGCGAATCGTGCTGCAGGAGTTAAATAAATAACTTTTAGAAATTATAAAAGTGAATTATGAGCAATGTATGGCGAAATACTGTATGAACTGGTTTCTGCTATAAAGTTCCCAAGTATCGTACATTACATGGCAGGGCCCAGATTGAAACGACATGTAATTTGACGCAATTTACAGTGCCTCTTTGCTAAAATACTACTAGCAGTGGGATGTCGTGTAGGGAGTGACAAGTCACGAAAGCAACAGAGCATTTGCCTCTCAGGTAAAGATGATCTGTATTCTCATATTATAGTTCGTCTGCTACTGAAGCGAGTAATCAAGGAGCTCAGGTAAATTGTACACGCGGTGCCAGTAACAGTCTTTGCTATGTATTCACATAAACAAATACACTGTCATACTTCACAGACAAAAAACTTGTACCCATGCGTGTGTTGCCCCGAAAGTAAATAAAGTTCCAATCCCTCGGTGGTAGCCAAGGTTTTCTTGCGATTCGCCTTGGTAGTAAGACAAATGCCACAACCGCACATCTCTTTCTTCCCTGTATTACACATTGGCACTACCTCTGGCCCAATACTTTATCGACTGGTATTTAGCGGTAAATTCCCTGACCATATCTAGAGAAAAATTTAGCGATTCTTTTCACACATAAAAGACGTTTATAGCACTTAGCATAAGAAAAATGATCATTAAAAAGCTATGGAATCGCAGTAACATATTCAAGTGCAAATACCATGTGACCAGATGCATTCACTGTCTGAAAGCAACCCCATTTTCCTCATTTAAATTGAAATACATAATTTAAAATCCTGAAGCTACATTGATTAAATAACACTTTTCTGCGTTTGAGAACCATTGCATCAGTCATTTTGTGTTTCCATCGCTACATATTCAATGACAATTACGTTCTGTTAACTGTACAGGGTGTTTCCACGATGATGACACAATCTTTCAGGAATTGTGCACGTCAAATAAACAACTCCAAAAATGTTTGTACCACCTAGATATCAGGGGAAGTGGGTGGGCTTAGATCCAAGGGCAGCAGGTATTGAACGAATAATGTTTATGAA
This sequence comes from Schistocerca nitens, assembly GCF_023898315.1. Classification (NCBI taxonomy): domain Eukaryota; kingdom Metazoa; phylum Arthropoda; class Insecta; order Orthoptera; family Acrididae; genus Schistocerca; species Schistocerca nitens. Next base: position 473,160,053 of record NC_064621.1, on the reverse strand, counting down.
ACTGTAATAAAAAGCTCAGGACAATTACTCTCACTTCACATGCAGCGAAAGTTACGTTAATAATCGTCAATAAAAGACGGACGAAGGTAATGTAGGAGGAAATTTGGTTTTAGACGAAATACATGCAGACGAGATGCAATAGCACTCTTACAGATTTTGGGAGAAAAGGGAAGAGGCCTATATATCCGTTTTATAGACTTGGTAAAGGCATCTGACAATGTTGCTCAGGCTATGTTTGCAACTAAAATGAGGGAAAACAGACGGAATTGGAAAACTAGACTACTTATGAATTGATTACATTTAACTCAAAAGACGTCAGTGGATAAGAGGGGAAAAAGTGACAACTAATTACAAGTAGGAAAAGGAGTAAGACAATCTTGAAGTGTTAGCGTCGTTTGTTTCACTCCTGGTACATGTAGGAGCGCAATCACTTTTCCTTACGATGTCCTCAGTAGCATGCTAGAGGAGTGAGGGCAGTGCTCATTATACGTCATTAAACAACTGATTACAATATCTGCGTAAAGCAGAATGAACAAAAGGATTAATAGCTGTTTTGCGACGGAACACCGTCACAATGAGATAAACAAATTAGAAATGAGGGTAAACTAGCCGGCCGATGTGGCAGAGCGGTTCTAGGCGCTTCAGTCTGGAACCGCGTGATCGCTACGGTAGCAGGTTCGAATCCTGCCTCGGCGTGGATGTGTGTGGTTTCCTTTGGTTAGTTAGGTTTAAGTAGTTCTAAGTTGTAGGGGACTGATGACCTCAGATGTTAAGTCCCATAGTGCTCAGAGCCATTTGAACCATTTAGGATAAACTAGGTATATTAATTTTTCAGAGGGTACCTAACCAGGTTCAATTGTGGGACAATAGCTTAGTTCTGAGATTAAAATCACGTCTGAACTTAATAATTCATTTATTTACTCTAAGATCTCGACGCATACCACATTGAAATGATAAAGAATAAGTTTCCATTGAACTGAACGTATTGTCTCTTAAAAGTGGCTGAGAAATCGTTCCAACACAACGAGCACAAAGTCACCTAAAATATTGAACGTCAAGCTCTCTAGAAGCTCAGTTAAATCAAGTATGTCCCGCTAAGATACAAGTCCTCCTAATCTGTGCAGCTCGCTAATGCAACGTAAACGTCCGAGGCCCACTAAACAGTACAACTAACCAGGTAACAAAAGTTGCGTAGCAAACCTGCAAATTTAAGCTGCACAGAGAGTGGCTAGCACTAATGCAAAATATGACGCTCCAGACTCTGCAAACCTGTACCAGCCTGTGCAGATGCCAGCAGATGAAAATCGCCCAAATCGTCAACAAGCGCGCGCCCCACTCGGCTCAAGGAACAGAAGTCTCAGGATCGCAAGAGTTCTAAACGCTCCTCCTCTAACCTAACTCGCAAAATTTAAAACTCAATTGAGTTTCCTCATGTTAGGAAATTAGAAGCAGTGATCTATGTTTTGCTTGGTATGAAACTTTCAGTAACCAAGATCGCATATATTTGTCTGGACTTTGTCATTCAAACGGAAATAGATGTGCATGTGGTGTCACCGCCAGACACCACACTTGCTAGGTGGTAGCCTTTAAATCGGCCGCGGTCCGCTAGTATACGTCGGATCCGCGTGTCGCCACTATCAGTGATTGCAGACCGAGCGCCGCCACACGGCAGGTCTAAAGACACTTCCTAGCACTCGCCCCAGTTGTACAGCCGACTTTGCTAGCGATGGTTCACTGACAAATTACGCTCTCATTTGCCGAGACGATAGTTAGCATAGCCTTCAGCTACGTCATTTGCTACGACCTAGCAAAGCGCCTTTATCATTTGCTATTTATCTTGTGATGCATGTACCGTCAAGAGCGATGTTCACCAATTATGTATTAAAGTTAAGTATTCCAGAAGCTACGTACCTTTTTTGCTAGTCTCAAGACATTGTCCTGTTCCAGACCTCACGCCAGCCTGCGTGAGCTTAACGCGTGCCTTTCGGCTACCGGTCATAGTGGATTGGCTGTCTGACCAGTCCACAACAGTGCAAATTTGCATTTTACTGTAAACTGTGATTTTTAAGAATTAAGTCACCTGTGAACACTACGTATACGGACATCGCCATATCCACAGGGTGGTTATTACTTGTAAATCTTTTATTTCTTACAATCCTTTGTATAATGTGCCATATTTTATCCACCACAATAACAGCATGCCATGAGGTTCTAGTTCACAACGAACACATTTTGTAACAAAAGTTTTTGGAAGACAAGAAGATGATTGATATATCTGTGAAAACCAGTTGTCAAACAAAGATTAACTTACGCGATTTTGGCTATTGAAAGCTTTTTAAAGCTCCACATGGAAGAGATAAGTCAATGCTACTCTCAACGTGATCAACGAAATGTTACTTTATTTTCGTGCAGAAAATTTCCACTCTTGGCTTACAGAGGGCATCGTAACATGCAGGCGGTTGGTAAAGGTTACTAGTCACGCTCCACTAATTTTTCGATCCCTTCATGCTGACTGACGGATACAGGTAAGACGCATTTGATTGAATAACAAAATCTTGAGTTTGAGGCTACGAATTTTCTAAGAGTTGCCCAGCAGAGCCGCTGTGGCCATTCTAGATCTACGAGTATATTCTGTTCCATGCGTTACCTCTCCTATCTTTTTTCTTAGAGCACGGTGGTGGTCAGTTTACGTTCATGTTCACTGTTCATGCAGACCTGGAAGCCAAACTGATTGCTTGGAGACGAGTGCATACTGGTCGTCACAGCCTTCGCAACTGTCTGCAGGTAGGCAGGGGCCGTTCTGAAGCATTCTGCACAGAGTAATTAAGACACATACGCTACGACCGAGCGAGGTGGCGCAGTGGTTAGCACACTGGACTCGCATTCGGGAGGACGACGGTTCAATCCCGTCTCCGGCCATCCTGATTTAGGTTTTCCGTGATTTCCCTAAATCGTTTAAGGCAAATGCCGGGATGGTTCCTTTGAAAGGGCACGGCCGATTTCCTTCCCAATCCTTCCCTAACCCGAGCTTGCGCTCCGTCTCTAATGACCTCGTTGTCGACGGGACGTTAAACACTAACCACCACCACCACCACCACCATACGCTACGATCGAAAGTATTCGGACACCTGTATGCAACACTGAATTCACCATGAATTCACCACTACACCTCGCGAGAGGAGGACCTGCCAGACTAAAAGGAGGCGGTGAGTATTGTGTTGTCACTATAGACGAAGTACAGCAGAATGGGTCGTCCAGAAGAGCGCAAAGACTTCGAACGTGGGCTAGTCATCCACAGATCCATTAGATACATTTCATCTCTTCAGAAGCTGCCCAAGTCGACTGATGGTGTTTTGATTATGAAGAGGAGTCGCAAAAGAACAGTTACAGCTAAATCGAGGCCAGGCCGATCCCAGGTGCTACGGACACTGACCGTCGAGCGTTTCTGAGGGTGGTTGCAAAAAACAGGGTGAAATCAACGGAAGAAATGCGATTTTCAAAGTGCTACAACAAGACTATCCAGAGCAATTACTCTGCGCAGAGAGTTAAAATGGGTGGAACACAATTGTCGAGCAGCTTCTCGTAAGCCAGCGCTAAGCGCCGCTAGGGGTAACGTCGCGAATGACGCCACTGTACGGTGAATATCTGGAAACGAGTAATTTAGAATGACGAATCACGCTATTCCCTGTGGCAGTGTGATGGTAGTGTCTGTTTTTGGCAAATGCCAGGAGAACGTTACATGAAATTTTGTTTAGTGCCAAGTGTGGAGTAGTTCGTGCAACGATATGGGTGTGTTTTTCGTGTTTAGGATGTGATCCCCCTATCCTCTTAAATAAAACGCTTAATGCGGGATGGTATGAACATATTCTATAGCACTGTGTATTGCATGCAGCAGAGGAGGAGTTCCTATAGAGTTATTATATCAACATGACAGTGCACTCTGTCATAAAGCAATGATTTGTCGATAATAACAATCCTGAAATGGACTGGTCTCCCAAAGAACCAACAAGAAGCGAGTGGAATAGAACGTTGTCTTCGCTTGAGACGTCAGGGTCCATCACCGCGGCCTTATCTGGTTTCAGTTCTTGAGAAAGAGAGAGAATGGCCTACCACTCCTCCACAGACATTCACACACCTCACTCACAATGTACCCAGCAGAGTGCAAGCCTCATGAAAGCATAAGATGGACACATTCCATACCAAAGTCCACTAACAGGTGTCCGGATACTTCTCATCAGATAGTGTAATTTCTGATTAGCGGGTAATTTGTACGTCTCTATGGCATACACCAATTCGACGGGAAACCTCTCCAGCTCGCAACCGTTCTCACCGTACAGCTGAAACGTGCGCACTACGTCATCTTGAAATCACCCATGGGGGCATGTTGACATGCAGAACAAAAGCTGCACGCTGCTGTGCACAACCGAAACAAAGCGCTCTCGGAACATATGTTTACTCTTACCTCCGTGCTACATTTGAGTGTACGTAGCACTTACTTGTGACGAAGGAGTAGTGAGAAAAATATTCAAAGAAAGGTTTATGGAGATCATGACGCCGGCGCTAAATTTTTTGGGCGTTTTAATTATAACAATAAGAAAGACACGTTCGCAAGCGTTTCTATAAAGCTGACAATCACTACATTAAAACTACTGTAGTTTTACGAGGTGTGGCTAGAAAAAAACCGGACTAGTACTGGTGAAACAATAAAACGAATGCAATAAGGCTGAAAGTCGCGTGGCCTGTCACGTGACTCTCGCTCCGCCTACTGCTCGAGTTTCATCTGCCTCCTGCACTCAGTCTGCCCGTGGCGTCTGTTTTAAGTAGTTGACGTTTTGTCTGTGCGTCGGAAAATGTTGAGTGTACAGAAAGAACAGCGTGTTAACATCAAATTTTGTTTCAAACTAGGAAAATCTGCAAGTGAAACGTTTGTAATGTTACAACAAGTGTACGGCGATGATTGTTTATCGCGAACACAAGTGTTTGAGTGGTTTAAACGATTTAAAGATGACCGCGAAGACACCAGTGATGACACTCGCACTGGCAGACCATTGTCAGCAAAAACTGATGCAAACATTGAAAAAATCGGTAAACTTGTTCGACGATATCGCCGTTTAACAATCAGAGCAGTGTCTGAGTTAACAGGAGTTGACAAGGAAAGTGACAGGCCACGCGACTTTCAGCCTTATTGCATTCGTTTCATTGTTTCACCAGTACTAGTCCGGTTTTTTTCCAGCCACACCTCGTATATTATACGCCATTCGAGGACACGGTCAATTTTTCATGGTCGATAATTCACGTCTTTTGTTCACGTTGTAAACGTATATTTTTAAGGTCCTTGACAAAAAAAACTAAAACTTGACACACTCACCATAAATGAAAAGAGAAAATTTTCCCCCAAAATCTATTCTCCACAACTATTCACTTACTATGTCAAGTACTCTGGAATTAATTATTAACACCAGAGTAGCAGCCAAACAAGAATGACTTTATAAAATTGATATTTGTTTTGAAATCAGCCAGTAAAACAGATTATCATTTCACTGGCAATTGCGCTGACTGTTCAGATCAATAGAAACAGTGGTGTTGGCTAATATAAAATTAATTTTTGTCTCCTACCGAAAAAAGGAGATTGTCAAACGAGGTTAACACATTCAGCACTCCGACAGGAATTCCATCTCCCAAACAAATGTGATTCGTGCTGCACTGGTCGGACATCCTCAACTACGTAATATTATGAACAAGTTAAGCGAATCTTTGAATTCTAAGAAGCTGCAGGGGATTGACAAAATAAGCATATTTTATCTGTTCCTCCGGTCGAAGCCTCTTATAACTGACATACAAACGGACAGCTTGCAACTGGATACATGCAGTTTATCAGTTGATGATAAACCGTACAGCATACTCTTCCAGTTAATTAGCAGCACACAACAAAGAGGTAGACAGTTAATTCTTGGCTAGATGGACGCATATCTGATACTACCACATCGATGCAAGGGGAGGGGTTGGGTTAACGATGCCAAAACTGCGTGAAATTGTCATCTGGAGTTGCATAAGTTAAGCTTCAGGATTTTGTAATAAGACGTTTCATTCATGAGGGTTCACAGTAATCACACGATTAGTGCAAAGCGGATAACTGATCACTAATGGTGGTATCACATGTTGTACACCACTTACAAAGAAAGCCCAACGAAACTTATGAAATTCTTATGTGAAACGGGCTCATATTCACTAATACTTCTTTAATCGAGCCCCCAGTGCAGAGAAACTCAAATAATTTATTTGGACTAATTAAGTCTACCACACGGAAAATGGCGGATACATGGGGATGGACACTACTTAGAAAGAGAATATCATAAAAAAATAAAATTCTGAAACAAAAGTTTTACAGCCTCGCTCATACTCGCTTAACCAAACTGAGAATATAAGCAAGACCTCACGAAAACGTAACTTACACATTGCTAATCTAACATTAGCTGACTCAGGTGGTTGAACACTACTTACAAAGAAACTCCCATGAATTGGAAAATGATGAAACTACAATCATCCGGTCGTAGCTATGGATTCTTTGACTGCTGTGGATGGTGAATGATCGGAACGGCAAAGAATGAAATATTAGTTCACTTTATTACAGGATTTAAAAAAATTACTTAACTTTATGGAGTCCAATGGCCACAGGAATGATCAAATATTGTCAACTGTTATGAACGGTACAGAGTCACCTGATACACAGTTACAAACTCTTCTCGTGAAGTGAAGGTTCAACATTTACAAAAATACAGTTCCAGCATTTGAATAGCACCGATGTCCTAATTTAATGTTGTTGACTGCTTCATTAGAGGTCACGAACTAGTGCGGAGCGAGTGCATGCAGCCGGCCAGAGTGGCCGAGCGGTTCTAGGCGCTACTGTCTGGAACTGCGCGAACGCTACGGTCGCAGGTTCGAATCCTGCCTCGGGCATGGATGTGTGTGATGTCCTTAGGTTAGTTAGGTTTAAGTAGTTCTAAGTTCTAGGGGACTGATGACCTCAGAAGTTAAGTCCCATAGTGCTCAGAGCCATTTGAACCATTTTTTTGAGTGCATGCATCGTTATACACTCCTGGAAATTGAAATAAGAACACCGTGAATTCATTGTCCCAGGAAGGGGAAACTTTATTGACACATTCCTGGGGTCAGATACATCACATGATCACACTGACAGAACCACAGGCACATAGACACAGGCAACAGAGCATGCACAATGTCGGCACTAGTACAGTGTATATCCACCTTTCGCAGCAATGCAGCCTGCTATTCTCCCATGGAGACGATCGTAGAGATGCTGGATGTAGTCCTGTGGAACGGCTTGCCATGCCATTTCCACCTGGCGCCTCAGTTGGACCAGCGTTCGTGCTGGACGTGCAGACCGCGTGAGACGACGCTTCATCCAGTCCCAAACATGCTCAATGGGGGACAGATCCGGAGATCTTGCTGGCCAGGGTAGTTGACTTACACCTTCTAGAGCACGTTGGGTGGCACGGGATACATGCGGACGTGCATTGTCCTGTTGGAACAGCAAGTTCCCTTACCGGTCGAGGAATGGTAGAACGATGGGTTCGATGACGGTTTGGATGTACCGTGCACTATTCAGTGTCCCCTCGACGATCACCAGTGGTGTACGACCAGTGTAGGAGATCGCTCCCCACACCATGATGCCGGGTGTTGGCCCTGTGTGCCTCGGTCGTATGCAGTCCTGATTGTGGCGCTCACCTGCACGGCGCCAAACACGCATACGACCATCATTGGCACCAACGCAGAAGCGACTCTCATCGCTGAAGACGTCTCCATTCGTCCCTCCATTCACGCCTGTCGCGACACCACTGGAGGCGGGCTGCACGATGTTGGGGCGTGAGCGGAAGACGGCCTAACGGTGTGCGGGACCGTCGCCCAGCTTCATGGAGACGGTTGCGAATGGTCCTCGCCGATACCCCAGGAGCAACAGTGTCCCTAATTTGCTGGGAAGTGGCGGTGCGGTCCCCTACGGCACTGCGTAGGATCCTACGGTCTTGGCGTGCATCCGTGCGTCGCTGCGGTCCGGTCCCAGGTCGACGGGCACGTGCACCTTCCGCCGACCACTGGCGACAACATCGATGTACTGTGGAGACCTCACGCCCCACGTGTTGAGCAATTCGGCGGTACGTCCACCCGGCCTCCCGCATGCCCACTATACGCCCTCGCTCAAAGTCCGTCAACTGCACATGCGGTTCACGTCCACGCTGTCGCGGCATGCTACCAGTGTTAAAGACTGCGATGGAGCTCCGTATGCCACGGCAAACTGGCTGACACTGACGGCGGCGGTGCACAAATGCTGCGCAGCTAGCGCCATTCGGTCGCAGGTTCGAATCCTGCCTCGGGCATGGATGTGTGTGATGTCCTTAGGTTAGTTAGGTTTAAGAAGTTCTAAGTCTAGGGTACTGATGACCTTAGATGTTTAGTCCCATTGTGCTTAGAGCCATTTGAACCATTTTTTAATAACACATCCCCAAGGTTTTGCTGCCAACATTGATGGTGAAACGAAAATTACTAGTGTTTTCTGAGAGTAAACATCACACTCCAATACCTTCCTTTCACCTGACGGGATGTCCGCAAACCTGCACAGCCAGCTAAACAACATTGTACTTTGACGAAACCAGAGGGGCAAAGGCTCTTCGTTCAGCGGGTGGAGAAAATTTCTCATTGGTTATGACGAATTTGACATGTTTTAATCTGTAAACTCATTTTACCTTTGGTGCTAACTTCCCTTTGCTGAATTTTCCAACAAAGGCTAATTCTACTTTCACTATGGTTAGCCCTAGACTTCCCTTTTTTCATCTCAACCTCGCTTTCGTGCATTAAGATACCCCGAAGTGGAAATACAGGGAAGGGAGAAGAATGTGACATACAAAATAAACACAAATGAGTCCATTTTTCTATCTGAAAGGTGTAATATGTCAATACAAGGAGAAAATGGGAACTCTTATACTATCCAACGATACGAAATTTGGATCACTTGAATATAGTAAATGCTGCACAGGTAACGGAGCTGCTTCAAATGATTTGTGAACGCATGAACCTCGATCTCTGACAGATGTGGCGCGTCGATTCAACACTGGACTACTATTTCGGAGGATCAGAGTCATAAGCTATGTAACAACAGTAATCTAAAAAATTCATGTAATAAATTACATCAATATCCTACAAAGAGAAATATCTAAGACGCTCCAAAATATTACTACACGAACAATCAATGAGCTGTTATGCTACGATGTTAGCTATGAGTAAGGTAACGATATGAAATAAATCTCACTCGTGTCCCTAGCGGCCACATGCACCTCGTGTCAGCGTTCCCGCTGAGTCACTGGCGTCACCATATCTCCTGGCGAGCGACACACTCAACTGCCGGAGACAGCACGTAGTCTGCTTAACTCAGAGACTCCACAGCAGCTGCCCTCAGCCGATGCCATCGGCGGCGGCGACGTTAAGATTGTTGTAGTATTAAAATGTACGTTCAGTCAATGACGTTTTCACGTTGGTGCGTTGGACAGCTATCAGACTTACGCCCACCGCTCCACTGTTACCCCGCTCAGGGTGGTGAACTATTGGCTATAGACGCTAGCAAACCAGTTCATTCAGGCACCATTGTGGCCACCCACCCCTGGCTATTGCAAAATGAAAAATAGAGCAAGGATGCATATAACTGAAACTACATATCAAGAGAAAAACAGGAGGGAGATTGGTTAAAGATTTTTTCAATTACAAACCAAGGGGAAAGATCTTCACTGAAGTTGGAACAGCCTGTTCATCATAATCATCATCATCATCATCATCATCACCACCACCACCACCACCATCTTCTTCCAAGGATTAAGTGTCGCAGTCACCCCTTTCGCTCCCTATCATCCACCCATCTCTTATGAGGTCTACCTAGTTCTCTTTTTCCAGTCTGCCGATAATTCATTACCTTTTCCAGGAATCTATTTTCTGTCGTTCTATCAGCATGATTCATTCTATTCTCTTCTATCTTGTCATTGACTAAATAGACTTTTAAATCTCAAAAACATGATTCAAATGGCTCTGAGCACTATGGTCATCAGTCCCCTAGAACTTAGAACTACTTAAACCTAACTAACCTAAGGACATCACACAACACCCAGTCATCACGAGGCAGAGAAAATCCCTGACCCCGCCGGGAATCGAACCCGGGACCCCGTGCTCGGGAAGCGAGAACGCTACCGCGAGACCACGAGCTGCGGACTTTAAATCTCATCTTATTGTCTCATCCCTCATTTTATCCATGTTATTACAGCTTCTTACTTATCTCATTAACTTCATCTCTGCTGCTCGTATACGTGCTTTTTTTTTTTTTTTTTTACTCCGAATCATGTACAAGAGTAGGCCATAACTTTATAGAATTCCATCTGTGTTTCTTTTCTTGTTTTTCCTCTAAAAATTCTTCCAGCCGTTCCACAGATAGCTTGACACTCATTAACTTTCTTTCCGATGTCTTTGTCATAGTTAAAACTAATATCGTATTGTAGATAATTAAAGTGCGACACTTGTTCTAAAATTTTATTATTTTCGATCTGACTCACTTCTTTCCTTTGAAAGCCGTTATCTTTGTCTCATTTACAGATATACACACGTCAAAAAATTTTTTTTGCATCATCCCAGCTTCCAAAACTCCTGAAGACAGACATTGACTGTGGACATTTGTATCACACAGTCCCTTTGACTGTTCAGAGATGTCGCTAAACCCGCCCAAAAATGTAAACAACCATGCATGAGCAATGCCTATTAGACGGAAAGGGGTCCGACAGCCGATCAATTCCAGTCATTCCACTAGAAAGGAGGTACACGGCTCGTAGTTCAACCATTCCTAGACGGTCAATACCGCGGTTCGATCGCATCTGCATTGTTACTTTGTGCCAAGAAGGGCTCTCAGCAAGGGAAGTGTTCAGGAGTTTCGGAGTGAACCAAAGCGATGTGGTTCGGGCATGGAGGAGATACAGAGAGACAGGAACTATCGATAACATGCCTCGCTCAGGCCGCCCAAGGGCTACTACTGCAGTGGATAACCGCTAACAAGGATTATGGCTCGGAGGGGCCCTGACAGCAACGCCGCCATATTGAATAACGCTTTTCGTGCGGCCACAGGACGTCGTATTACGACTCAGACTGTGCGCAATAGGCTGCATGTTGCGCAACTTCATTCCCGACGTCCATGGTGAGGCCCATCTTTGCAATCCCGACACCATGCAGCGTGGTGCAGGTGGGCCCAACAACATGCCGAATGGACCGCTCAGGATTGGCATCACGTTCTCTTCACCGATGAGTGTCGCCTATGCCTTCAACCAGACAATCGTCGGAGACCTGTTTGGAGGCAACCCAGTCAGGGTGAACGCCTTAGACACACTGTTCAGCGAGTGCAGCAAGGTGGAGGTTCCTTGCCGTTTTTGGGTGGCATTATGTGGGGCCGACATACGACGCTGGTGGTCATGGAAGGCGCCGTAACGGCTGTACCATACGTGAATGCCATCCTCCCACCGATAGTGCAACCGTATCGGCAGCATATTGGCGAGGCATTCGTCTTCATGGACGACAATTCGCGCCCCATCGTACACATCTTGTGAATGACTTCCTTCAGGACAACGACATCGCTGGACTAGAGGGACCAGCATGTTCTCCACACATGAACCCTATCGAACATGCCTGGGATACATTGAAAAGGGCTGTTTATGGACGACGTGACCCACCAAGCCCTTTGAGGGATCTACGACGAATCGCCGTTGACGAGTGGGACAATTTGGACCAACAATGCCCTGAAGAACTTTGAACAGTATGCCACAACGAACAGAGGCACGCATCAATGCAAGGGGACGTGCTACTGGGTATTAGATTAACCGGGTTGTACAGCAATCTGGGCCACCACCTCTGAAGGACACGCCTTATGGTGGTACAACATGCTGTGTGTGGTTCTCATGAGCAATAAAAAGGGTGTACATGATTTTTATGTTGACCTCTTCTTCAATTTTCAGTACAGGTTCCAGAACTCTCGGAACCAAGGCGATGCATTTTTTTTATGTGTGTAGTTAAGTTGTAATGCACTGAGTTTTGACTGTATGTACTGCTCTTTGTAGTTTTTCTGTTTCCTGTATAATTATCCAGTCATCAGCCTGTAACAGAGTACGCTAGGTCCTATATTAATTGCTATGTGTATTTCATCTTTCCATTTCATAATAAGGTCGTCAATAAATAAAGCAAATAAATTGGGGCATAGGATGTACCCTTGTCGAACACCATGATTTATTAAAATGATATCTGATTTTTTCGAATTTGAACTTACACACCTATTTTTGTATTTACATATAGAATTTTTATGGTATTAGTAAGACATTTAGGAAAATTTCTTATTTCCAATTTTTCAAAGAAAGGGTCTTTTTACCTTGTCAAACGCTTTCTTGAAATCAATAAATCCTAAATGCGTTTCTAAGCCAAATTCCCGACGTTTTTAACAATTTGTTTTATTATAAATATATTGTCATCACACGAACGTCTCTTTTTGAAGCCCCATCATCAGCGATATTTTCTAACCTTTGATTCAGGATTTTTCCATAAATTTTATAGTCACTTGGTAAACATATTACTCTATAATTTCCTGTATCTTTCCTATTGCCTTTTTTAAACATAGAAATTGCTTCAGCTACGTTCCATTGTTCAGAAACATAATAGTTCTTCCAACACAAATTTAAAAAGTGGAGGGACCAAAATTCTAAAATATTTTATTAATCCAGTATTAATTCAATCTAGGCCAGTAGCTTTCCATCGTGAGTATTAAACTTAAAACTGCTTTCGACGTCAGAAGTATGCTTGCGTGTCTAACTTGGCACAAACCTCTCTACAACCCCACCCATCATTCAGTCGCTTTCAGGAGCACACCCGTTCAAAACCCCCACTGGCAATGTAGACTTCTGTTTTCCGTGATTACCCTAATTCACTTAAGGAAAACGCCGGGACGGTTCCTCTGAAAGGGCACTGCCAATTTTGTTCCGCATTCTACCATAACCTGAGTTTGTGCTACATCTCTAATGACCTCGTTATCGATGGGATATGAAAATTTAAGCTTCCTTTCTTCCACCGTTCATCTTAACAGAAGCAGAAACACAAACAGACTATCAATTATCTGTAGCAGAGAATTCATCTCAAAACGTATACTTGTAACCATTCGTTATACCACTATTGAGAGTGATCTGTCAAATACCACTCTCTTTTCTATACTGTTCATATGCTTTTCCACTTGCTAAATGTCTGCAAATATAGCAGACTTCGCAGAAAAAAATGTGGTATCCTTTTCTTTAGGTTTGCGTGTTCCATAAATGATAATCTGGGGTGGCAAACCTCTCTTTCTTCCTAAGCCAACTAATGTGAAAATCCAATCCGACAAGAGACGACAAAAGAGATAGAGTCATAAAAGGAACATGGAAAGATGCTTGCGTGTGTCTCACTACTTGCACTTTGACCGAGATATCAGCCTGCCGCGACTAAAAGTCAGTTAAGGTTTACATTGGACCGGAATAGAGCAGAAACAATTGCAGTTACTGTCGGACACTGACCAGTCACATTAATGTGATCACCTGTCAAAAGCCTAAGTAAACGCCTTCTGCAGCACGGACCTCCGTGGGACGTGCAGGAAGTTTCAGTGAGGTACTGGAAGGTACCGGCCGGGATGTGGAGCCATGCCAACCCCATTGTCGTGGGAAGCTGCGCTAGTTTTATCAGCTAAGAGTCCATGGTGCGAAACGCCTGATAGAGGTGGTCCCACAGACTCTCGACTGGGTTGAAATCTGGGGAGTTTAGTGGCCAGGGAGTACTGTAAACTTATCCTGGTGCTCTTCGAACCACGCAACCACGCACGTACACTGCGAGCTTTGTGAGACATTGCATTGTCCTGCTGAAAGATACCATCGTGCCAAGGAAAAACAAACTGCATGTAGGGGAGGACATGGGAGGACATGATCATCAAGGATAGATGCATACATATGTTGATCCATCATGTCTTCCAGAATGACGAGATCACCCAGGGGGGTGCCATTAAAACTTTCCTCAGACTATAGCGCTCCTTCCTCCGGCCTTGACCATTCCGACTAGTGTTGCTGGGTATTTGCTTTCAAAAGTTTTACGCCAGTGGAGCATAAAACGTCATTCGTTTGAAAACGCTACCCGTTCCCTCTCAATGGACGTCCGTTAGTGTTATTAGCGTGCAAATTCCAGCCTTCGTCCTTGATGAACAGCAGTCAGCAAGGGTGCAAAAACTAGCCCCTTGCTGTGGAGGCTCATGCGCAAAAACGCTCACTGAATGGTGGTTGAGGAGACAATTTTAGTAGCCCCTTGGTTCATCTCAATGATCAGTTGCTCAACAGCCGCTTATCTGTTCGCCCGTCCATGTCTCCGGAGCTGTTGCTCACCCCTGTCATCTATGGCCCGTGTTGCACAGGAGCTATCTCGGTGCCTGTTATGGATAGGGCCATTTTGCAATGCACGTCATACTTTACCACTGTGGTATCCGAACAGTTTACAGAGCCGTTTCGGAAATGCTTAACCTTTGGACGTCAGATAAATTGCTCCGTTTTCTCTTCACACCAGTCACATTAATGTAACTGGACTGTGTAATTAACTCCTTAATAGATTGCAGATAGCAATTTGATACTCCTCTTAACAGTTCAAGGGACAAGTAACTCACGTCTTACTGAAACAAGTTTGCCGGCCAGAGTGGCCGAGCGGTTCTAGGCGCTTCAGTCTGGAACCGCGAGACCGCTACGGTCGCAGGTTCGAATCCTGCCTCGGGCATGGATGTGTGTAATGTCCTTAGGTTAGTTAGGTTTAAGTAGTTCTAAGTTCTAGGGGACTGATGACCTCAGCAGTTAAGTCTCATAGTGCTCAGAGCCATTTTTGAAACAAGTTTTTCGTTCGTATGAGGTAATGCATCGGCTGGCCGATTTTCACACGCGAGTTGTGGACAACAGCGAGCTCAAGTAAAGCATACAGGAGAGCCGCTGCCCAGGTCGGTCGCTTTACAAGCAAGGTACAGGTTCAGCACGGTCT
Source organism: Schistocerca nitens (assembly GCF_023898315.1). Classification (NCBI taxonomy): domain Eukaryota; kingdom Metazoa; phylum Arthropoda; class Insecta; order Orthoptera; family Acrididae; genus Schistocerca; species Schistocerca nitens. Next base: position 473,144,939 of record NC_064621.1, on the reverse strand, counting down.
GGTCTCGGCAGTATGCACCAGGCCGAACACTTAACTGATTAACGGTGGAGTCAAGCCTCTTGCAGATACGATGGCTCGAGCAACAGAGAGATAGCTCAGAAATTGAGCTCCTTCAACGCCCACAAGCGGCAAGTTGGCAGCAGACGAAATTTGACAGCTTGCTGATTAAGTAGCAGGTTACACTCCCCAGCAGACGTACCAACATCAAAGGTGTTTCCCATGCCGTGGGAAGGGTTAAGATGCTTTCTACAGTTATTCATAGTCGTAGGGGGAGAAAAATGCCAAGGTTAGAGCTCTCATTCGTCGCTAATACGTGTTGTGGATTTTCCTGAGGCTCATGAGAGGAAGGAAGTCATGTGAAAATGTTTTTTTCTTCCGACAGGTTTGATGACGTGGGATTTTGTCGGAATTATTTTTGTTGAGACGCAGATTTAGGGAAACGAAATGCACGAGAGACATCCCGTTTCGGAGAGTGGTACAAATGAGATTCTGTTCCAGAAACCGATTGAGAGAACATTCGGTGTTGGAGATCGGTGAAGAACAGCAACTTCCTGGTTCCGACATCGATCGAGAGCAATTGGTCATCGTTCGAGATCCGAGGTGGCATCCCTGATGGTGTGTTCCTACTGCAGTAATGGGATTTAACCTTGTGATGAAGTTAGAGTCCTTCCACAGCCATAGTCATGAACTTAAAAATTAATTTCTTCTGTGATTCAGAATGGAACGTTTGTTGCAGTAAATCTTGATTGTTCATCAACATGCTCGGTGCACATATTATTTCTGGTACATGTCCAATTTCTTCCTAATTCCTTGCGTAACGCAACTGTTTGTGTAACACAATTTAAGGTCAATTCAGTCGTTATTTCTGGAAGTAACGCCTCTTTCACGTTGTGTTTCCCAGTACCTCGTAGACTCACTATACCTGTATAACTTGCAACTGAGACGATACTTCATGTATTCCTTTTTATTAACAAAGTCGTCCGCCGAATTAAGCTTTAGCATGTATGTAGATCATTGTAAAATAAATGTGTGTAGTAATCGGATTCTTCTTGATATCATTGCAGTAGTTAATTAATCCCTTACCATTTAAATATATATTAACCAAGGGCATCAGCCTTACCGACATGTGAGGTTCATTGTTTTCCTTTGACAGTTCCGTGGTTTAAAACTTCTTTTAACCAATAGACAGCTTCTGAACAACCTAAAGGTCATCGGATGTATTCCTTTATTATGCATTATTTATTTATGCTAAGGCGTCTGGCGAGCCTTTTATTGACTCATAAGTTCATGGTGTGGGTTCCTGTTGTCATGTTCTAGTTCATGAACACGGGCAACGTATGAGTGGCCAAGTAAGCGGTCCTGACAGTCTAGATACGACTTACTTTGGAATAAGGCTGGCCATCTCGGACATATGTGCTTAGACGGCAAAGACTACCAAATCCACCGGTTAGTCCCTCAACCGTTAGGGGTAAAACTCAATGGGACCTGGGGCAAGTAAGGCTAGCAACCTGCTTCCCTGGTACTTTAAATATGATGCTGGCAACAATCAGAGCAAAATGCCTCGGACCTTTGGAGGTGACAGAGTCCCACCTCTAATTGACAAACCAGGGACTCCTAAGATACGACTCGGCAAACGAATGGTAACGAGATGGGGAGCTATTAATATCAATGGGGGCTAATCTGGAAAGAAGCTAGAGCAGGCAGAGGCTGCAAATAAGATGGCGTTGGACGTTTTAGCTGTTAGTGACATCCGGGTAAGGGGTGAGAAAGAAGAGGAAGTGGGAAAATGCAAGGTCTACCTGTCAGCAGTCAAAGCAGGAATAGCACAATGAGGTGTAGGGCTTTACATCACGAGCCGGCCTGTGTGTCCGAGCGGTTCTAGGCGCTTCAGTCTGGAACCGAGCGACAGCTACGGTCGCAGGTTCGAATCCTGCCTCGGGCATGGATGTGTGTGATGTCCTTAGGTTAGTTAGGTTTAAGTATTTCTAAGTTCTAGGGGACTGATGATCTAAGATGTTAAGTCCCATAGTGCTCAGAGCCGTTTTTTTTTTTACATCAGGAAAGAAACGGAACCCAGCGTAGTTGCAATAAGGTATGTAAACGAAGGACTGATGTGGATAGATTTGACAGTGTCTAGCAAGAAAATTAGGATTGTGTCAGTATATTCGTATTGTGAAGGGACAGATCAAGATAAGATGGGTAGTTTTTAAACGCACTCAGTCATGTAGTCGTTAGAGTAAAGGACAAGGACAGTGTTCTGCTCATGGGTGATTTTAATGCCAGGATTGGAAATCGAACAGAAGGGTATGAAAAGGTTATGGGTAAATTTGGAGAGGATATGGAGGCCAACAGGAACGGGTAACAACTCTTGGATTTCTGTACCAGTATGGGCTTAGTAATCACGAACTCCTTTTTTAAACATAAGAACATTCACCGGTATACTTGGGAAGGCAGGGGAATCAGATCTGTCATTGACTATATAATAACAGATCAGGAAGGCTGTGAGGGACACACGTGTATTCAGGGGATTCTTTGATGACCCTGATCACTATTTAATCTGCAGTAAAATTGGTATTGTGAGGCCGAAAGTGCAGGAGGTCAGGTCCATATGTAGGAGGATAAGAGTGGAGAAACTTCAGGATAAGGAAATCAGGCACAAGTGCATAACAGTGATCTCAGAAAGGTACCAGTTAGTTGAATGTAGTCAATTACAGTCACTGGAAAAGGCATGGACAAGGTACAGGGACACAGTACTAGAATTGACTAAAGAATGTCTTGGGACAGTAGTGTGTAAAGGTAGGATGAAGCAAACAGCTTGGTGGAATGACACAGTCAAGGCAGCCTGTAAAAGGAAAAAGAAGGCATATCAAAAACGGCTACATACTAGAACTCAGGTAGACGGAGAAAGTTGTGTTGAAGAAAGAAACAAAGCCAAACAAATAATTGCAGCATCCAAGAAGAAATCTTGGGAAACAGGTTGGAGACTTTGGGTCAAGCTGCTGGAAAACCATTCTAGAGTGTAATTAGCAGTCTTCGAAAGGGAGGTAAGAAGGAAATGACAAGTATTTTGGACAGGTCAGGAAAACTGCTGGTGAATCCTGTTGACGCCTTGGGCAGATGGAGGGAATATTTGGAAAAGTTGCTCAATGTAGGTGAAAATACAATCAGTAATGTTTCAGATTTCGATGTACAATTGGGTAGGAATAATGACAGAAATAGGATCACGTTTGAGGAAGTGGAGGAAATGGTCAATAGATTGCAGTGCAATAAAGCGGCTGGGGTGGATGAAATTAAGTCGGAGCTCATCAAATACAGTGGAATGTCAGGTCTTAAATGGCTACACAGGATAATTGAAATGGCGTGGGAGTTGGGACAGGTTCCATCAGACTAGACGAAAGCAGTAATCACACCAATCTTTAAACATGTAAACAGAAAAGATTGTAACAACTACAGAGGTATCTCTTTAATCAGCTTTGTGGGTAAAATCTTCTCAGGTATTGTTGAAAGGAAAGTGCAAGTATTAGTTGAGGACAAATTGGATGAAAATCAGTGTGGGTTTAGGCCTCTTAGAGGTTGTCAGGGCCAGATCTTTAGCTTACGGCAAATAATGGAGAATTGTATGAGTGGAACAGGGAATTTTATCTATGCTTTATAAATATAGAAAAGACATATGACCGGGTTCCTAGGAGGAAGTTATTGTCTGTTCTACGAGATTATGAAATAGGAGGCAAACTTTTGCAAGCAATTAAAGGTCTGTACATAGATAGTCAGGCAGCAGTTAGAGTTGACGGTAAATTGAGTTCATGGTTCAAAGTAGTTTCAGGGGTAAGACAAGGCTGCAACCTGTCTCCACTGTTGTTCGTATTATTTGTGGATCATTTGTTGAAAACAATAGACTGGCTGGGTGAGATTAAGATATGTGAACACAAAATAAGCAGTCTCGCATATGCGGATGACTTAGCTGTAATGACAGATTCGATTGAAAGTTTGCAAAGTAATATTTCAGATCTAGATCAGAAATGTATGGACTATGATATAATGATTAGCATCTCCAAAAAGAAAGTAATGTCAGTGGGAAAAATATATAAACGGATTGAGTGCCAAATAGGAGGAACAAAGTTAGAACAGGTGGACGGTTTCAAGTACTTAGGATGCATATTCTCACAGGATGGTAACATAGTGAAAGAACTGGAAGCGAGGTGTAGCAAAGCTAATGCAACGAGCGCTCAGCTACGATCTACTCTCTTCTGCAAGAAGGAAGTCAGTACCAATATTAAGTTATCTGTGCACCGCTCAATCTTTCGACCAACTTTGTTGTATGGGAGCGAAAGCTGGGTGATTTCAGGTTACCTTATCAATAAGGTTGAGGTTACGGATATGAAAGTAGCTAGAATTACTGCAGGTACTAGTAGATGGGAACAATGGCAGGAGGGTGTCCACAATGAGAAAATCAAAGGAAAACTGGGAATGAACTCTATAGACGTAGCAGTCAGGGCGAACAGGCTTAGATGGTGGGGTCATGTTACACGCATGGGAGAAGCAAGGTTACCCAAGAGACTCATGGGTTCAGCAGTAGAGGGTAGGAGGAGCGGGGTAAACCAAGGAGAAGGTACCTGGATTCGGTTAAGAATGATTTTGAAGTAATAGGCTTAACATCAGAAGAGGCACCAATGTTAGCACTGAATAGGGGATCATGGAGGAATTTTATAAGGGGGACTATGCTCCAGACTGAACGCTGAAAGACATAATCAGTCTTAAATGATGATGATGATGACCAAGTAGAAACAAACAGCAACATCTCACTTGGTTTCTCCCCACATATCAATAGACAAGTTTCGACATACACTGATTTCATGCTAGCAGAAATGTACATGTGAAACGACATCTTACTGACATTTTTGGCCCTACAACTAAACTGCCTGACAAAATAAGTGAATCGTACAGAGTGGGTTGGAGGAAACTAAGTGAAATATCACGGACTGAGAGAGTATGTCATGATAGAGTATGTCACATTAATTCACTGATTTACCGAGCGAGGTGGCGCAGTGGTTAGCACACTGGACTCGCATTCGGGAGGACGACGGTTCACTCGCGCGTCCGGCCATCCTGATTTAGGTTTTCCTTGATTTCCCTAGGTCACTTCAGGCAAATGCCGGGATGGATCTGCTCCTCCTCCCCTCCTTCCCTCCTCGCAATACACTGATTACAAAATCGAATCCAGAAACTTTGGCAATATGAGCCCTCGTATCAGCTTGACTGCTCCCGCTCCCTCCTGGACGCATGCACTGAGTTGGAAAGACCATCGTAAAGCCTTTGTGTCCTCTCTTGAGGGAAGCTGTCTCACAGCTGTTGCAATTGGTTCTTGATATCCTTCATACTGGTAGTGGAGCGCACTTCACATCCGAGCTGGTCCCTCACACCTTCTATCAGTGGCAGATCAGAGCCACGGGAGTGACTTAGCATCACGTAAACAGTTCATAGAGACACCTTCCATGTGGGAGCTATCATCGCCGTGTTGAAGAAATGGGGCTACCATACTGTCGCATGACAGGCAACCTACGAGGAGACAAGATGTCCATGATGTACCGTTGTGCTGTCAGAGATCCTTCATCCACTGCCAACCGTGTCTTAAAAGTCATACCCAATGGCTCCCCACATCGCGACGCCAGGGTTAAAGATGAGCCCCCCTCCCCCATAACACTGGAAGAACAATACCTGTATACAGTCAGCCACTATTCTCGCCAAGGGCCGTCATCCGTGATAGTGCAGAAGGACGATTCATCGCTGAACACAATATAACGCCATATGTTTCCCCGTCACTTCACCACTCCAAACAAAGCCGTTTGTTTTGAAGCGTTAACGGTACCCTACGTATTGGACCTAGTTCCCAGGCCATGTGGGATGACATATAAAGTTCTAGGGGGTCGATTACTGAAGCATGGAACTTAGGGAAAGGCAGGATTCTGTGTGGACGGGGCCTTGCTCAGTTACCGTAGGTTGCTCAGTTTTTTCTTTTTTTTTTTTTTAATCGCGTGCACTTTATTTGGAACCAATTGCAAATGAGGTTGACAATAAGGAACAGTTATCAAATTTGACTATTAAGACACAATGTCTAGTAAAATATTCTTCAGCAAGTGCACTTATAGCTGAAGGCCTTATTGACCAGAAATTCAAATTATTGGTCAGCTGAAGGCCCCAATAGTAATAACTGAAAAACAATTTAACGGCTGAAGGCCTGGATAGCAAATTCTTAAAAACAGTTAAACTTCTCCAAGAGACACTAAAATATTAAAAAAAAAACACAATCAACAAAATTTCACTATTAAGAGACAATATCTAATTAAAAATTTTTAAGACAAAATGCATTCACAGCTGAAGGCCTTATTGACAAGAAATTCAAATTACTATTCGGCTGAAGGCGCCAATAGTAATAACTCAAAATTAAAACATATTTTAAAAAAAACAGTCATAACAATCTGATCAAACCAAGAGAGAAGTGGGCCTCAGTGCTCCAAGGATCGGCCTGGGAAAGTCGCTCTACTTTGTAACCGATGAGACAGGCAGCCAAGAGTTGTATTCACTTAACCGGATGGCAACTCAAACTAATGACAGTTTAAACGCAGACCAACACTCTTGCAAAATCTACCTAACGTCTGATAACCAATACAACGATGCAATAATCCAGGCAAGGCAGAACCGGTAGACAGTACTGCATGTTCAGAATCGGGTGTTTAGTACTTACCAAAGCAGAAGGAACCACTACGACCAAAGTAATCCAACAGAAACAACATACCTGGACCACAATCAAGGAGGCTGTCGAACTATACGCCTTACCAGACAACAGCGGCAAGTTGAGGGAAGGTACACTCCGCGAAAATACGCTAACCTCCAGAGCAGGTAACTAGGGCGCTAGCAGCTACTACGCAGAACAATACCACTGGTTGAACTTCACCAAGAAACACAAGGAATTCTATGATTAACAATAAGAAATGGAGGACGGCTAACTAATCTCGCCAAGTCCAAACACCCCACTCGTTGCTCTTCATCTCAGTAACCCTGCGAGCAGCAATGCGTGAACAATCGGCGTGATCTCAAAATAACGGAGGTTTCACTACTGGCTTAATGTTCACTCAACTTAAACGTCCTGTGTCCGGCGGACAACGAGGTTATGGCCCTCACAACTGCAGCTCCTCGATCTGGCAGTGCCTGCGTGCCGCCAGCAGTCCCAGCATGTCATCGCGCTGCCTGACCTCACTGCTGCTCCGTACCAACCGAACTCCTGACACACCCGACCCAGAAAACACTTGACGTCCTTCCAAAGGCAGTACCACAGTACTAGATATCGATAAACGCAGCTGCTGCCACTCGCGGACAGACAACGCTACCAAACGTAATGGCGCCAGTAAACACAAGAAGAAAACGAGATGCCACTATCCCTATTACATGATGCCAACCTACCAAAACGAGACGCACATGGCTCAATTACTTGTTCTTGGATGGCAGGCGCAGATGCTTGGTGTGTAGTACAACGATCCTCCCTTTTGGTGGTCTGACACAGTCAACTGGAACCTTTGCGACGAGTATGCCTCCTCTCACGTTCCCATACACTCCAACAGCATGTCACCGTCACATCCAACAGCCCCAAAACAATAGATATTGGACCATTCAGCTAACTAGTCAGCTAGAGAGTCATAATAAGGCCCCTTTCGAAAAACTGTCATGTGCTGATACCGCTGTCTCACACGACTATGTGGCATCTCTGCTTCATTTGGTAATTCAACATCTGTCGGTGTTCATGCCGCTTATATAGAGTTACCAAATAAGCAGCAACCAGTAGCAAAATCATGTTTTCTTTATTTACTTTTGCAAATCGATTTCAACTGATTAACAGCCATCATCGGTGCTACAAATACAAGAATAAAAAAAATTAATAACAGTGACCAAATGAATAAATGTACATAAAGCAACGTAAAACCAATGAAATGTATATAGACACATTAAACCATTTATATATAGAGGTCATCATGGCTCATTTCGAAACAGAACTCATCACTGAACATAATGTCAGCCCCCGGTAGCTGAATGGTCAGCGTGACGGATTGTCAATACTCTGGGCCCGGGTTCGATTCCCGGCTGGGTTTGGGAATTTTCTCCGCCCAGGGACTTGGTGTTGTGCTGTCCTCATCATGATCCTATCATCCTCATCGACTGCAGGTCTCCAAAGTGACGTCAAATTGAAAGACCGGCACCCGGTGAACGGCCTGCCCGACGGGGGACCCTAGCCATACGCTTAAATAAATAAAAAACTAAACATAATTCTATTCCAGTCAATGATATCCAGGCTGATGACGTGTAAGGAGATGCCCTAGACAGCGGCGGGGTACCGACTGTCGCCGCCATACTGCCCAACAACAGGGAGCGATGATATTGGGTGTCGTTTCTTTTCATAGCGGGACCCCTCTGGTTGTCATCCGCATCTCCCTTACAACACAACGGAACGTCGGCGCTATTCTACGCCCCGTTTTGTTGCCCGTCATGGTAACTCATCTTGGGCTTACTTTTCATCAAGACAATGCCCACCCGCACATGACGAGGGTTTCTCTTGTTTGTCTAAGTGCTTCCCAAACCCTAACCTAGCCAGCGGGATAGCTGGATCTCTCCACAATTTAGAACGTTTAGAGCAGTATGTGTAGGGACCTCGAACCAGCTCAGGATTTTGACAAAGTAACACGTCAATTGGACGGAATTAGGCACGATAACCATAATAAGGGTATCTATGAAGTATCAATCAATGCCAAGCCGAATATCCGCTAGCATAAGGGCCAGAGGTGGACCAACGCGTTATTTGTGAAGCTCTTTCTTTTGAATAAATCATCCAATGTTTTTGAAACTGTAGCCATTTGCAACTTTTGTACTCCTGTATTCGTCAGTTGCGTGTAATATTACGGTATATTGATAATTTTTACTTTTTGGACCACCTGAATACAACTGAATGAAACACAATTTTCGTGCCTTACGCGTTTCGCCTTTATTCTCTGCAGGGCATCTTCAGTGGCCTGGAATGTGTACATATATTTACTATTTATTTTACATTTTGGGGCAATGTACCTATAGGTTATAAACAGTTCTAGTGGTTGGTTTTTGCTATGCAACCTGTAAGTAGAATTTAAAATAATACTACAACTTAGCGAAAACCAACCACCAGAACTGTTTATAACTTACAGGTACAGTGCCCCAAAATGTAAACTGAATAGTCAAAATGTGTACACATTCCAGGTCACTGAATATGCCTTGCAGAGAATAAAGGCGAAACACGTATGGCACGAAAATTGTGTTTCATTCAGTTGTAGTCAGACGGTCCAAAAAGTAAAAATTATTAATATACCGTAATGTAGCCCTTTGCTTGATAGTATTTGTACATCTGATCTATAGATTTTCATCCTATTCGTATAATTCCTTCGTGATGCTTCGTTTTTTATTGTGTGTCCTTTCTACGAGGCCTGGTAATAACACAAAACACGAAAAATATTAATGCCCTCTAAAAATGGTTGAAATGACTCTGAGCATTATGTGACTTAACATCTGAGGTCATCAGTCGCCTAGAACTTAGAACTACGTAAACCTAACTAACCTAAGGACATCACACACATCCATGCCCGAGGCAGGATTCGAACCTGCGACCGGAGTGGTCGCGCGGTTCCAGACAGTAGCGCCTAGAACCGCTCGGCCACCCCGGCCGGCTTAATGCCCTCTGGTTACCATCCTATCTGTCAGAGGGTATTGCGGTCATTTACATATCTGCCGACTATGTGAAAGTGTACAAAGTTAGATTGCCACCCGACCATGTCTTCTCGGTCCGTCACTTTTTTGTTAGGCCAGTGCATATCCTTCCTCCTGAGTGTGATAGTTCTGTAAACTCACGTATGAATCTTTGCACAGTTCCGAAGCGACGAGGAAGAATTGTTCAAATTCATGGTAAAACTTCAGCTGTCCTTTATTCTGCACAATGCGCTTCGCTACTCGTTTCGCCCAAATGACCATTATCAGGCAGAATTGGCAAGAACGGCTTGCTGGCTTATGCTTGATAAAGGACAGCTAAAAGTTCACCATGAATTTTGACAGTTATTTGGCGGCTAAATATCCCCACCTACGAACATACATAAATTAAAAGAAAGCTGAAGGTTTTGAACTCATCCGTGAGGCAGCCTCGGATAATTCGATTGGTAGCGAAATGTCCACGAAACGCAGGTATAAGGTTTTATGTGACCAACCGGCACATAGTATTAACTTGTGAAGAACGTTCGCATACTTAATATCTTGACAGCATTCCAAGTGTTACAGTCACGACTTGTTTACAGTCTTCTTTTGTTTGCCTTTTCGTATGTCCTTTATATTCTTGATTACTCCTGCCTTCCAAAATTTTTGGCACTGTCGATAACACGGAAATATGTGTTACAGATTTTATTTCTCGTATTTATCATTTTGCGTATTACCTAGGTCGCAAGGGGTTGCAATTGTTTCCTTAGCGAAATTATAACTGACTATAACATATTTTCAAATACTAAACTATCTCTCCGAAACAAAAATCTCGTAATAACAAGGTAGATTGAAAGCTCAAAACGTTATTTGTGTCATCAAGATCAGCTTATTTTTTGCAAACATAGGTTACAGAAAAATACAATCAATAAAGCACAATTTATACGTTCTTCTAATCACGAATAAAGTATAAAAATGGCTCTGAGCAGTATGGGACTCAACTGCTGAGGTCATCAGTCCCCTGGAACTTAGAACTACATAAACCTAACTAACCTAAGGACATCACAGACATCCATGCCCGAGGCAGGATTCGAACCTGCGACCGTAGCGGTAGCACAGTTCCTGACAATAAAGTATAGTTTATTTGTCGCACGCATACATCTCCTTGTCCTCTAACGATCTGAATGACCCACTCCTTTGTAGGCTATGTTATGCCTTCCGTAAGTCTAAGCTTCTCCGTATCAACCTCAAATTTACGCAGTTCTCAATCTCGCTTTTCTGATTCCGCCTGGGCCTGAGACTGCTTAATACTGATGAGAGTTCTTTCGAAAGTACGCTAAGAGAGCTTATTATCTCTCATCGTTGCACCCAGTTAATGCAACAATGCTTCAATTGATCTAAAAATTTCTGTAGAATAGTGTAATTTGTTGTGTGAAGTTCCTTGCTGTCTTACGAACTGAATCGAATTAAATATTTTCCCCTACTAACAATGGCCTTATACAACGATTAGGCTAGCCACGTCCTTTTGCATCCACCACTGATTTCTGCTTTGCCTATTTAGCACTCATTCCCAGAAAATTTTACTTCAGTATCAGGACAAGAAATAAAATAAATATCATCCGTGTAGCATGCTCTTCTTGCTTGCCCTTCACTCGTTCTTTCTGTCTCTGCCCCTTCCCTTCTGTTTGCGCTGTCTACTTGTCGTTTAGTTCCTTCCGTTCCTTTCTGGTTTATTTGGAGCCGACTAAGGACACAGGTCCATTGCCTAGCGGAGGAGAACAACAAAACCGTAAGATAACGGTACACGGGCAGAGCCTTGCCGATAAAGCAAACAGCGCCCCGTGTTCCCGTGTGTCTTCGCTTGCTCTCCTACTTTTCAGAAACACGCCGCGTTGCCGTCTTATCTCGTCGCAGACTTCTCGACTCGGCCGATCGTTGCGGGGAGGCAGAGAAATGCAACATCTCGTCCACTTCTGCCGGTTACCCTCCTTTGAGATGGTACCTCCCGAGCACGAATTGCGGGGCGCAGAGATGGCTCGCAGACTCTGTTTAACTCTGAGAGGTAAGAAAATACAGAAAATCTTCCAACACCGTTTACACTGGCTAACACAGACTGCACAGTGCTTTCAGCACTCGGTGTTAATATACGTCAAAGAGAATTTATCTAGTTTCGAAGAGACCTCAGAAGCACTTAAATAGAAGGAATGTGACCAATCAACTGAATGTTTCCTACTGCAATAGAATCATATAATTTCATTAAATCTTTGATCCTCAAAGTAGTATGTGGTCGAATAAAGTATTGGAAATTTTCCTGTTCTGATTCTTCCAGGAATTTCTCCCATTCGACCCCTTCTACTCCTGATTCATGCCTTACTTTTCAGAGCAGCAAATGAATCACTACGATGAATGCATTCATACACACTGTCGGAAAAATGCAACACCCTCAAGGACAAGGTCATTTTATTGACAAGTGAGCTGACAGTTAATTATTGTAGCGACATATGAAAAAAAAACTGACACCTAATGAAACACACATGTCACAGTCAAGAGTGCCCAGTTGTATCAGTACACGATGGTCCCCACCCTCCTTCCTCTCCGGCGGCAACGCAAGTGTGTATTTCCACATGCAAACGATCATAAAGACGCCGAATTGCATCCCGCCATTGGTTGTCCAAAGTTATCTTGCGTCCTTTGTTGTAATTCAGCAATTGTTTTTGTAGGCCTTGCAGAACGAGCAACCTCACACTTCATCATGTCCCATACGTGTCCTTTTGGCGAGAGATGGTGATCTTGCTGGCCAAGGCAGTTGTTTTACACCACAAAGAGCATGGTGAGTGGTAGCAGCCGTATGTTGATGTGCATTGTCCTGCTGAAGAAGCACATCCATTACCTGAGTAGCGGGTACTGATCAATTTATCCTGTGGAAACACCAAATGTGAGCACAGGTTGTAAGTAATAGCCACCACCACCATCACCATAGAGCCTGGGGTCGGACCTATGTGTTGCGGGCGAATGCACTCTGGGATAGGCAGCTCACCAGGTCTATGCCATATACATCTACGTGTACATCTACATCCATACTCCGCTAGCCACCTGACGGTGTGTGGCGGAGGGTACCTTGAGTACCTCTATCGGTTCTCCCTTCTATTCCAGTCTCGTATTGTTCGTAGAAAGAAGGATTGTCGGTATGCCTCTGTGTGGGCTCTAATCTCTCTGATTTTATCCTCTTGGTCTCTTCGCGAGATATACGTAGGAGGGAGCAATATACTGCTTGACTCCTCGGTGAAGGTATGTTCTCGAAACTTCAACAAAAGCCAATACCGAGCTACTGAGCGTCTCTCCTGCAGAGTCTTCCACTGGAGTTTATCGATCATCTCCGTAACGCTTTCGCGATTACTGAATGATCCTGTAACTAAGCGCGCTGCTCTCCGTTGGATCTTCTATATCTCTTCTATCAAATCTGGTACGGATCCCACACTCCTGAGCAGTATTCAAGCAGCGGGCGAACAAGCGTACTGTAACCTACTTCCTTTGTTTTCGGATTGCATTTCCTTAGGATTCTTCCAATGAATCTCAGTCTGGCACCTGCTTTACCGACGATCAACTTTATATGATCATTCCATTTTAAATCACTCCTAATGCGTACTCCCGGATAGTTTATGGCATTAACTGCTTCCTGTTGCTGACCTGCTATATTGTAGCTAAATGATAAGGGATCTTTCTTTCTATGTGTTCGCAGCACATTACACTTGTCTACATTGAGATTCAATTGCCATTCCCTGCACCATGCGTCAATTCGCTGCAGATCCTCCTGCATTTCAGTACAATTTTCCATTGTTACAACCTCTCGATATACCACAGCATCATCCGCAAAAAGCCTCAGTTAACTTCCGATGTCATCCACAAGCTCATTTATGTATATTGTGAATAGAAACGGTCCTACGACACTCCCCTGCGGCACACCTGAAATCACTCTTACTTCGGAAGACTTCTCTCCATTGAGAATGACATGCTGCGTTCTGTTATCTAGGAACTCTTCAATCCAATCACACAATTGGTCTGATAGTCCATATGCTCTTACTTTGTTCATTAAACGACTGTGGGGAACTGTATAGAACGCCTTGCGGAAGTCAAGAAACACGGCATCTACCTGTGAACCCGTGTCTATGGCCCTCTGAGTCTCGTGGACGAATAGCGCGAGCTGGGCTTCACACGACCGTCTTTCCTACAGAGTAGATTTCGAGTCTCCAGAAAAGTCATTATACTCGAACATAATACGTGTTCCAAAATTCTACAACTGATCGACGTTAGAGATATAGGTCTATAGTTCTGCACATCTGTTCGACGTCCCTTCTTGAAAACGGGGATGACCTGTGTCCTTTTCCAATCCTTTGGAACGCTACGCTCTTCTAAAGACCTACGGTACACCGCTGCAAGAAGGGCGGGGGGGGGGGGGGGGGGGGGGCAAGTTCCTTCGCATACTCTGTGTAAAATCGAACTGGTATCCCATCAGGTCCAGCGGCCTTTCCTCTTTTGAGCGATTTCAATTGTTTCTCTATCCCTCTGTCGTCTATTTCGATATCTACCACTTTGTCATCTGTGCGACAATCTAGAGAAGGAACTACAGTGCAGTCTTCCTCTGTGAAACAGCTTTGGAAAAAGATATTTAGTATTTCGGCCTTTAGTCTGTCATCCTCTGTTTCAGTACCATTTTGGTCACAGAGTGTCTGGACATTTTGTTTTGATCCACCTACCGCTTTGACATAAAATTTCTTAGGATTTTCTGCCAAGTCAGTACATAGAACTTTACTTTCGAATTCATTGAACGCCTCTCGCATAGCCCTCCTCACACTACATTTCGCTTCGCGTAATTTTTGTTTGTCTGCAAGGCTTTGGGTATGTTTATGATTGCTGTGAAGTTCCCTTTGCTTCCGCAGCAGTTTTCTAACTCGGTTGTTGTACCACGGTGGCTCTTTTCCATCTCTTACGATCTTGCTTGGCACATACTCATCTAACGCATATTGTACGATAGTTTTGAACTTTGTCCACTGATCCTCAACACTATCTGTACTTGAGACAAAACTTTTGTGTTGAGCCGTCAGGTACTCTGTAATCTGCTTTTTGTCACTTTTGCTAAACAGAAAAACCTTCCTACCTTTTTTAATATTTCTATTTACGGCTGAAATCATCGATGCAGTAACCGCTTTATGATCGCTGATTCCCTGTTCTGCGTTAACTGTTTCAAATAGTTCGGGTCTGTTTGTCACCAAAAGGTCTAATATGTTATCGCCACGAGTCGGTTCTCTGTTTAACTGCTCAAGGTACTTTTCAGATAAAGCACTTAAAAAAGTTTCACTGGATTCTTTGTCCCTGCCACCCGTTATGAACGTTTGAGTCTCCCAGTCTATATCCGGCAAATTAAAATCTCCACCCAGAACTATAACATGGTGGGGAAATCTACTCGAAATATTTTCCAAATTATCCTTCAGGTGCTCAGCCACAACAGCTGCTGAACCAGGGGGCCTATTGATACATCTAATTACCATGTCTGAGCCTGCTTTAACCGTTACCTTCACCCAAATTATTTCACATTTCGGATCTCCGTCAATATCCTTCGATACTATTGCACTTCTTATCGCTATAAACACGCCTCCCCCTTCACTGTCCAATCTGTCTCTGCGGTATACATTCCAATCTGAGTTTAGGATTTCATTACTGTTTACGTCTAGTTTCAGCCAACTTTCTGTCGTACTATGTGGGCATTGTGACCGTTTATTAATGAGAGCAATTCTGGGACCTTTCTATAGACGCTCCTGCAGTTTACTATTAGCACATTAATATTGTTACTCCCTGTTGCATTTTGCCTACTCCTACCTTGCCGCGTCTCAGGAGGCGTCTTGTCGGGCCTAGGGAGGGAATTCTCTAACCTAAAAAACCCACATGTGCACTCCAAACGTACTCCGCTACCCTTGTAGCCGCTTCCTGCGTGTAGTGCACGCCTGACCTATTCAGGGGGACCGTACATTTCTCCACCCGATAGCGGAGGTCGAGAAATTTGCACCCCAGATCTCCGCAGAATCGTCTGAGCCTCTAGTTTAAGCCTTCTACTCGGCTCCAAACCAGAGGACCGCGATCGGTCCTGGGAACGATACTACAAATAGCTCAGATTCCACCCCGCGAGCGAGGCTTTCCGCCTTCACCAACTCCGCCAACCGCCTGTGCGAACTGAGGATGACCTCAGAACCCAGACGGCAGGAGTCATTGGTGCCGACATGAGCAAAAATTTGCAGTCGGGTGCACCCAGTGCTCTCTATCGCCGTCGGCAGGGCCTCCTCCTCATCTCGGATGAGACCCCCCGGCAAGCAGACAGAGAGAACACTGGCCTTCTTCCCCGACCTTTCCGCTATTTCCCTAAGGGATAAGTGTACGTCAGTCACTAACGCACAGATGAAACCTTGTCTCATCACTGAAGACAACAGAGTTTCAGCCTCTCCAGCCAACTCTTTGAGACACCAGAGCACCCATACTTGGCGGTGTCGTGGTGTCAGTGGTCGCCTGGACAGAGCCACACGTTATCTTAAGCCTGCTGCAAGCAGATTGTTCCCAGTGGCCCCTAATGACACAGAGGGCGCAACATGTACCCGGATTTCGTACATGCTCGCACGTTGGGTAGATCATGATGTGAGCCTCCACTATGCAGTCGTCCGGAACCTGAAACGTCTGTGAATGTTCCACAGACACTGTTGAAACCAGCGACACAGCAACGCTACATAGTGCCCAGCACGTGCAGCAATCCATCAATATTTCCATCTGTTGTGGCGTAACCACAAGCGCCGCAACGAAGATGAAGAACGCAAGAGAAAAGAGGGCAGTGAAACGACGTCGGCCAATGGTGGCCTGATTAGGACCGCACCACGACAGGAGCGGCCTCTACAAGAGGAGAATATAAGCGCCGCTGCTGCCTGCCTCGGCCGCTCAGTGTTCGGACAGTATACGGACAGGCCTAGCGGAGAACGCTACGATAGCAGTTATTAATGGTTCACAAACAGTTTGTCAAACTTGCCTGAACATTGTACACTACTGGCCATTAAAATTGCTACACCGAGAAGAAATGCAGATGATAAACGTGTATTCATTGGACAAATATATTATACTAGAACTGACATTTGATTACAGTTTCACCCAATTTGGGTGCATAGATCCTGAGAAATCAGTACCCAGAACAACCACCTCTGGCCGTAATAACGGCCTTTATACGCCTGGGCATTGAGTCAAACAGAGCTTGGATGGCGTGTACAGGTACAGCTGCCCATGCAGCTTCAACACGATACCACAGTTCATCAAGTGTAGTGACTGGCGTATTGTGACGAGCCAGTTGCTCGGCCACCACTGACCAGACGTTTTCAGTAGGTGAGAGATCTGGAGAATCTGCTGGCTGCAACATGCGGTCGTGCATTATCCTGCTGAAATGCAGGGTTTCGCAGGGATCGAATGAAGGGTAGAGCCACGGGTCGTAACACATCTGAAATGTAACGTCCACTGTTCAAAGTGCCGTCAGTGCGAATAAGAGGTGACCGAGACGTGTAACCAATTGCACCCCATACCATCACGCCGGGTGATGCGCCTGTATAGCAACGACGAATACACGCTTCCAATGTGCGTTCACCGCCAAACACGGATGCGACCATCATGAGGCTGTAAACAGAACCTGCATTCATCCGAAAAAATGACGTTTTGCCATTCGTGCACCCAGGTTCGTCGTTGAGTACACCATCGCAAGCGCTCCTGTCTGTGATGCAGCTTCAAGGGTAACCGCACCCATGGTCTCCGAGCTGATAGTCCATGCTGCTGAAAACGTCGTCGTACTGTTCGTGCAAATGGTTGTTGTCTTGCAAACGTCCCCATCCGACTCAGGGATCGAGACGTGGACACACGATCCGTTACAGCCATGCGGATAAGATGCCTGTCATCTCGACTGCTAGTGATACGAGGCCGTTAGGATCCAGCACGGCGTTCCGTATTACCCTCCTGAACCCACAATTCCATATTCTGCTAACAGTCATTGGATCTCGACCAACGCGAGCAGCAATAGGCTTCAATCCGACCTTTATCAAAGTCGGAAACGTGATGGTACGCATTTCTCCTCCTTACACGAGGCATCACAACAACGTTTCACCAGGCAACGCCGGTCAACTGCTGTTTGTGTATAAGAAATCGGTTGGAGACTTTCCTCATGTCAGCACGTTGTAGGTGTCGCCACCGGCGCCAACCTTGTGTGAATGCTCTGAAAAGCTAATCATTTGCAAATCACGGCATCTTCTTCCTGTCGGTTAAATTTCGCGTCTGTAGCACGTCATCTTCGTGGTGTAGCAATTTTAATGGCCAGTATAGTAGATGCCATTCCTGGAACTGCACCCTTAAGTTAGCAGAGTGATTCTTAACCAGCCCCATACAATAAATCTTTCCCCTACGTTTGAAAAGTTATTTATGATTGCATGAACCTGTTTTCGAACCTTTTCAGGTTCATCTTCAGATGGTTTTCTGGAAGTTACATCACTATTTCTATCATCATGCTGGGTACTGGCTCTGTGACAAGAAGATGGAACACGCTTTAATCTATAGCCATGACTATTGTTTCTCTGTCGATATGGATTCAAAATTTAGTTTTTTAATTAATGCGACAGTATGGCTGGCTTCTTTCGTTAGTGTCCATCTGTCTACTTCCGTTTTGATGGCCAGTCGGCACATCACTTCACACACTTTTACACAATTTCTATTTATTTACACTGTGACAGCGAAACTTTGCCAGTATCCAGCATGTGCTACAACTCTTGTTTGTAACAAATATCTTGACAAAAAGATACGACATAGTCCTACTTTGTTCAGAGATGTAATTTGTCCTTGTTTACATGTATTAAAGTCGATATAAGGGCAAATATTTTAATCAGACCGGCGATAACATGAGAGCACAAAATAAAATAAATAAATGAATGAATTACTACAAGAACAAACTTCAGGTGATCTTGTGTCTTATTTCTATTCGTGTATTAACGTATAATACAGTCAATTTATGAGCAAATATTTTAATCAAGATTGGCGTTAAGATTAATGCCCAGGAATAAAATAATACAAAGTTACAGTATTTGCAATGAGGTACAGCTGTTTGTATGACCATGGCCTTTATATTGAAATTTAAAACAACAACAAACCTTCTTTTAAACTTGTCGCAGTAAGTAAAAAATTACATTTTGAATCCGTATCGACATACATTAAAGCGTGTTCCATCTTCTTGTCACAGAGCCAGCACTCCGCATTATGCTAGTAATTGTGATGCCAGAAAACAATCTGAAGACGAACCTGAAAAGATTCGAAAACAGGTTCATGGTATCATAAATGACTATTGGCTCTGAGCACTATGCGATTTAACTTCTGAGGTCATCAGTCATAAATGACTATTAAAAAACGTGGCTGGTTGCAGTTCTATGTATTTACATTCAGTTAACGGTCACGGGTTCTGAAATATCCGTAGTGGATAAGCTTAATCTTTCCCCTATTACTTTATTATTTATTACACACCTGCCCTTAGAGTGGTATCTATGTTTCGAATATAAAAGTTCTGTTACCCACCACTGTAATACACTTGTTTCATGCTCTCGGCGTATGGAGAAAGGAGTTGAGAGTGTCGATTCAGCCAATTGCTCTCTGTCTCTGCTTATATCAGTTGTTTTCTTTACTCTCTCTGCTTCAGAATTACTTACAGGAAACATACATATAAAGAAGAGTATGGTTATTACTAGTGCAATTAATACCTATTGTGACAGTTAAGTATCGAGCTACAAATATCACTGTGATGACCAAACTTCCTTCATCGCAAGTGCTTAACACGAATATTAATGCTAAATATTTTATGCCTACCTACAAGCATACGGGAATTTTTGGCTGGTGCAGCACAAATAGCACTGTTCCTTATCACTGTGCGTTACCCCACCGCTGCCTTCCTGCTTACACTCGTTAGGATTCTCCAGTAGCTCCTATGTCCCACCGCACTCAGCGGCATTAATTATTTTGCCTGCTCCATCACCAACATTTGAATATCCATGTATGTGATGTCTGTTCTTTCAGACATGTCCCAAAGAATAGGCACCATTTTGATCCTGCAGCCACTATGAATCAAGACATAGAGGAACTAAAGAAATTAGCTGCCAGTGGGCATTAAGTTATATCAATGGGGAAAATTTGTGCCAGACCAGAATTCAAACTTGTCTCTCCGGCTTACTAGGCAGATACGCTGATCTCTATGCCATTCAGAAACAGTGGTCTTCGCAGCTGCATGGACCACCCTACCACGCCTCCCGTCAGACCCAAATTCTGAACTTATCCACACACTACTGATGTACTGCTCCTTGCTCATTATCCTCATTAATTGTGGCATTTCGTATATTCCCGGAAGAGTTAGAGCTTGGTGTGCATCAGTACTGAAGTAATCATTGTTTGTCCTCTCCTTATATATGGTGTCCGGTGAATGGGCGCTACATCAGTAGTCCATGGACAAGTTGAGGATTCGGGTCTGATAGGACGCGTGCTACGATAGCCATGGAACAGTGATGACTGCTGTGTCCAGATGGCATAGTAAGCAGGAGATCTGGGCTTGAATCCCACTCTGGCACAAATTTCAACTTCCCCATTTGATGTAACTCAGTGCCCACTGGCAGCTAATGTCTTTCATTCCTTTGAGTCTTGATTCATAGTGGCTGCAGGATCAAAACGGTGACTGTTCTTTTTGACATATCCGAAAGAACAGATGCAATTAAGGCGAGGACTGCCAATGATCCCTTCAATGCAGATGCTCTCCAAGCCACAAGTGATGAGGATTATGGGCAGAGGGCACTACAACAGTAGTATGTGGATAAGTTGAGAATTAGGGTCTCACAGGAAGCCCCCTGTGTCCGGATGGCTTAGTGGTTGGAGCATCTGCCTAGTAAGCAGAAGACCCAGGCTCGAATCTTGGACCGACACAGATTTTCAACTTTCCCCAATGATGTAATTCAGTGCCCACTGGCTGCTAACGTTTTAGATCCCCATGTGTCTCCTAAACACTGTTACCTAGAACAAAATATCACGAAGTCACCCATCACATTTTCGCAAGTCGTGTGGACGATGAAATTCTTATAACAGGGCGAAGCTACCGTCACAACCGCTGTTAGACCTATATGTACAGGGTAGCATGAAATCTTTACAATTCTGCTGAAACTTCTTACTATGTATTAAGATTTTAAGCATCTTATGCCAACCACCTGCCTCTTCTTCAGATATTTCATTAAGTTTGTGTCAGTCATACAATTGTTGACACAAAAATATAGGACTAGCCAAAGTGCCACACACTACTTATACTCACAGTGGGACTCGAATCCCTACTCAACAAGTTTTAGGTTCCTTGTAGTTTTTAATAATCCCGCTCGCTCTCCTTGTCTTACTGGCTCTGTGAAGCGAATCGTTCTGTTGCCGACAAGGAACAATTGATTTCTTCCTTGTAGAATCAATCAACCACAACTATTACCCGAACTTTCCACCTAGCGCATCTTGTGAATGCCACAAAGAAGAAAATGACAAGGAACTCTAAAGACCTGAATAACACCGTGAATTTAATAGCCACCCAGAACTAATCAGTAGTCAAATTAAACGAAGATATACTGAAAGTAGATATACGTCACAAAACTGACGCGGGTAATCACTTTTTCTGTACTCTGTCGCTTTATCCGTGGTCTAGCGGTCGCGCCACTTTTTTTTTTTTTTTTTTTTTTTTTTTTTTTTTTTTTTACGTGAGTAGGCACATAAGGTAATCAGTACACCACCTTCTATGATAGGTTAAAATGTTTTTAGAAAACAGTGAAATACTTATGCAACGCATTACAAATATAAACATTTTATAGCTCAATGTGGCCCTCAGCATATCCATATTTGTGCCGTCTGACTCCCAAAGTTCTTTTACATTTACGTACTGACTTGGCGCGTTAGCCCGTCAAAATCCCGAGCTGGTTGGACGGCCTTGCCCATAATGCTCGAAACGTCCTCAATTGGGGAGAGATTCGGCGACCTCGCTAGGCAAGATAGGGTTTCGAAAGCACGAAGATAAGCAGTGGGAACTCTCACATTATGTTGCTGAAGTGTAAGCCAGGATGGTTTGCTCTGAAGAGGAACAAAATGTAGAATATCAGAGATTCGGCGACCTCGCTAGGCAAGATAGGGTTTCGAAAGCACGAAGATAAGCAGTAGAAACTCTCGCATTATGTTGCTGAAGTGTAAGCCCAGGATGGTTTGCTCTGAAGAGTAACAAAATGTAGAATATCATCGACGTACCGCTGGCTGTAAGGGTGCTGTGGATGACAACCGAAGAGGTTCTGCTATAAAAAAAAAAATTGCACCCCAGATCGTCATCCCTGGTTGTCAGACCGTAAGGCGGGTGACAGTTAGGTACGTATCCCATCTTCGCTGGACGTCGGAGCTCAGTTCGAGAGACTCTTTACTGAAGATAATTCTACTGCAGTCATCGAGATTCCAGGTCGAAGACATGTCTGCCCGACAACCAGGAGTGATGGTCTGGGGAGCCATTACTTTTCGTGGCAGAAACCTTTTGGTTGGCATGAGCGGTCCCTGACAGCACAGCGGTACATCGGCGATATTCTGCGACCCGTTTTGTTGTCCTTCGTGGTAAGCCATCCTGGGTGCACATTCCAGCAAGAAATGCCCGCTTGCACACAGCGAGAGTTTCTGTTTCTTGTCTACATGCTTGTCAAACCGTACCTTGACCATCATGGAATCCGGATCTCTCCGCAATTGGAAATGGTTGGAGCATTATGGGCAGGGCCCTCTGGCTAACTCGGAGTTTTGATCATCTGCTCCACTAGTTGAACAAAATTTGGCACGATATCCCTCACAAGAACATCCAACAATTATTATCAGTGCTAAACTGAATAATTCTTTGCATAAGGGCCAGAGGTGTACCAACGCGTTATAGACTTGCTCAATTTGTGAAGCTATTTCTCTTGAATAAATCATCCAATTTTCCTGAAATTGTAATTGTTTGTTTGCCCTATATTTACGGCCCGTCTACGAGTTGGGATGGCAGTCACTGAAACAAAGACGATTTTCTTTGCGATGAGATCTATTTACGAAATTTCAATCACCAACTTTCTCTTCCAAATGCAAAAATATTTTGTTGACACCCATCTACGTAGGAAGAAATGATCATCATAATAAAATGAGAGAAATCAGAGCTCCAACGGATAGATTTAGGTGTTCCATGAAACGTAACAGTCTAATTGAAACCCATTTAAACACGTAAATTTTAATCATAAACAGTCATTTCTGACATAGAGGTGTAAGGAAATATGTACTTGTGGAAAAGTTACGAAGAAAATACTTATGGAATTTTAATTACACTAATATGTAGAAGCTCTGTAAATGAAGGGAACAATTCCCATGAAGGGAGTCTATAGTAATTAATAAAAAATGTAAATGTATTATTGTAAATACATATTCGAGAGGTTATTCTCGAAGAAAATAAGACATGTAGTAATATCGTAGTTTACTAGCTGTTCTGGGGTAAACATACATTTGTATGTGTATTTTCACTTTTTATATCTCAATTTTAACTGTTATTTAATCAAAAAATGATTCTAAACAATGCCGAGGATTGTTCTGAATTGTTAAGAAAGTATAAATAGTTACAGCAATGTTGGCAAAGCGAGTCAGTATTTTTTGAGTATTTGGACAGAAAGCATGTAGCTTGTTGACCATAATTCATTTCATTATTGTAAGTATGATACAACTTATTTCAGATTTTTCGTGATGCTATTATTTTACATTGAGTCTGTAATAAATATTTAGATGAAACAGTGTACTAGATTAATTATTTAAACAACTTTATAGTTATTTTTTTTACAGTAACTTTTCCAGGACTTCTGCTGTGACAGATTGCCAGCTACGATAAGTAAATTAAACGCACAGAACGTTATAGCCATTCGAGAGTGGAATGGTAGAGAAGTAGTATGAAAATGGTTCGATGAACCCTCTGCCAGGCACTTAAATGTGAATTGTAGAGCGACCATGTAGATGTAGATGTGCCGATCTCCATCCCATTCTGATAATCCCTTCGAGGAACGTCATCTTTGTTTCTTTTTGTCTTAGAATGTATTTGAAACAACAGATGTCTCAAGCGAGATGGTGTTATATTGTAGACAGTCTACTCGTGTTCACCATGCTGAGCGTCTCTCATAATTGTTGGAAAGATGTCCGAAAAAGGGACCCTCGTCACTTGATCTACCATATTTTCACTGTTTGTCACGCCACGTGACTCAGTTCATTAAACTATATAGACCTTAATCTTTCCATAGTTTCCTTACACCGGCCAAAATACCATTTTAACTAAACGCCATTGTCAAAAGTAGTATCATTTAAACACACTGTAACTAAACTTAGCTACTTTACTGTAGTCGCAAAACATTCTTAATAATGGAAGATTCTTACAAGGATTTGGACAAAATTAGGAGCCACAAAGACTTTACTTCTATGTGACATTTAGTTTTAGAACAATTTATTTATTTGAAAAAAGATTATCAAAATATTATTACAATTTCTGGTTGTCACGGCAATCGTTTTCATCTCATCCACTGCCATGGCAGTCTTCGAACAAATTACTGCGTGCTCAAATACATACAGTTTCAATACTGGTTTCATTCTCTGAAACTCGAAACCGTTAATGCAGTGTGCGATTTTGTCGACTGAATAAACAGTTTTTAAAATAACCAAATAATGGCAGCACACAATGTCGCGCTACACACATCATAAATATTCCGTGTATTTTTAGGTGAAAAACAGAATGTCAGCACTTTGTTCGAGTCGTCACATTTCACAGCGGCTATATAAATTGTACGCTCGCCTACAATAAACACGAGGTATATTGTACGCTGTCATGCGTCGACTTTACAAAAAATACACGAAAGACATTTTGTCTTTCATTCATCTTCAGGCTATACTAATAGGTCTTTCGGTTTTTTTACGTGTTTCCAAGAAAGTCCTTTATTCAACCATAGATTGACACTCCAGCTTGCATTTCACTTCCTAATATATTCAGCGTATTCGCTTTGGAATAGATCGTTTCGACGGATAGGTAAAGCGTGAAGTACTGGATAAACCAACAGCACAGCGTTTTACGTTACACGACGAAAACAGAACACAGTCTGAATAAACAAAAAAAGCAGTCTCAAAAAGTACTATATCCACCCTACGATCATCAAACTGTGTTAAAGGAACTTAATTCCACTTGAGATTCCTTTTTAGTTAAATGTAAATGTCGTTTGGGGTACAAAATACCCATATTGCATCATTAAAAACCGTTTTGTAAGACAAAATTGTTAAGGCTTTCCTGGCCACTTGTTGACAAACTGCCTATTGGCTCCTGCCTCTGGTTCTTCGGCCGACGTTCATCTAATGATTTTACTGACGTTTCGCCAGCACGAGTGGCTGGCATTGTCAAAGCTTCACCCTCCATTGCCGGTGGTGAACTGGAGCCGAGCTCGCGGCCGCAGGCTATATGTACCTGGCGCGCCAACGTCCGAGGAGTTCTCCGCGGTCATTTCCAGTGCGGTTCTCCTCTTGCTACCTGTGACGGTCTTTCGCTGCAGCACGGGAAGCCAGGATCCGTTTACCTCAAGGCTTTCCTCTTTCTTGTTGATTTTTTAAGATTTTAAGGAATATATAAGAGTCTACTAAGTTTATGGGGTATATGGGGTATCATCCAGTAGCAAAATTTGTTTTCTGTACTTTGTGAGTGTATTTGGCTGCAAACTTCAACGCTTTAGTACTATTCGTTGTCGTCGGTTGCAAAATCAATAATGGATCACTCATTTATGCCAATTTTTTTACCGGCGTTTCAGTTTATCAATGTGACATCCACAAAATGTCTGCTTTCATGGCAATGTTATTGTGGCGAGGTGCAGGAGAATTTCATGACAACTGCCAACATTTAAAGGGATGCCTTTCTGCTTTGTTGTTTACACCTGATTCGAATTTATATATTTTTCTCCGGAACACCACTCTCACCCCACTCCATCGACTTTTGGAGAGCTTTATGACTCTTAGAATGACCGACACAACAACACTAGATGGCATTTTTTACGTTTTTTTCCAAGCGTTTCTCAACGGAATGTTCTTTCTTATTACTACCCTGCATGGAGTGTAGGAAAATGCTGGACCATGAGTGAGGTTGAGAGTAACAGTGACTCATATTTTATAAAATGAGCAGTCATTACCAAATAAAACTCTTTATTCTCGTGAAATACATTGTGCATCAAGAAAAACACTGATTTGGCGGGATTCCTTAAGATGTATGGGGCTTTAATATGAAAAAACTTAATTTTTCTAAGGTTTTCATATGTTTTCTCCCACTGTAAATAATTCATCTTTACCGTACTGTACTGGGACAAAGATGCATGAGGGCTTTGCACGAGTAGTTGATAAGATGTTTGTGTTTAATGTAACCTGTGGTGTAATAATTTTTGAGAACATGTGCCTCTGGAGTACAGCGGTTTATTTATTACTTAAAAATGAATAGGAAGAGTCAGAACCGCATGAAACTTTTTTTATGTGATGTTACCTGTTTCGGTCTGTATCTAGATCATCTTCAGACCTTACATCGTGATAGTTGGTGGCTCTGAACGAAGCAGTGAGCACTAGTGGAAGTGCAGCGCCTGCTCCGTTCACAGCCATCATCTGTCATCATGGTGCAAGGTCTGAAGATGCTCTAAATACAGACCTAAACTGTCATATAGAAAGATTTATAGCGGTCGTGACTGTTCCTATTCATTTTTAATCTGTGGTGTGCTTGCTCGCCAGTCAGTTATGCATGGCTGGGGCATTCTTACTGGAGGCATAGTACCGAGCAGTTGAGTTTCAGAGAAGGAGAGCAGATATTTGTGAATCCGTGAGAAATTATCTGGAATACTTTATTATGGAGATGAAAACTTGTTTATCAAGGTATTTTATTGACTACATTGATGGAGAAGATTTTTGGAGGAATATTTCAAGGTACTCCGTGCACGGGCAAGAATGAAATAGTTTTTGTCACAAGTATCAACTGAAGAATATCTTTGTCCCTCAGGTAACTAACAATATTCATGATTTGTGTTAATTTGATATCTTCGTTTTCTTTATGTCACAAATTACGCAATTGGTTGAAACGTCTGTAATTTTTGTCATGAGAGAATGTCGTAGTTGTTAGTCTTTTGTTCTACAGTCTTTTTGACAATAGCCGAAGTTTCATTTTTCAAGAATGCTTTTCTTTCAGGTAAAATCCTCCTGCATCCCTCGTAGCAAAGTTTAAAACTTCTTGTCGTGCGTGTATTGCACCTTACGCCACACGCAGCCACTGATTGTTTCTGACAAGTAAAGGAAAATTTATAGCTGGTTATTCTTTAGCTGCTGGATTTGCCGATTTCAGTCTACTTTCGAGAGAATTTGTACTCCAGACACAAAATAGCGTGATGAGCAAGAGGTAAGTTACTTTTCTTTCCAGGGAAGTCCCACTTGCATTCCCATGTCGTCAAAATTTTCAGGTGCTCTACTAAGTACGCATATTTATTTACAGTGAAAAGTGAAGCGTCAGTTGGATAGTTTTCACTGAGGACATAATTATTTTCTTTTGGCATGTAAATAGATTCATTTTCATTGTTTCAAATTCAGCATTTCATTAAAATTTAGTTTTCGTTTCACAACACTGTTCACATACCCTACACAGGGCCAACAAACAGTCAGTTGAATATGATATCTAAAGAACATCTTACACGACGAGAAAGTTTTTGAAAAAAGAATGTTCAGTACTTCACATATATATAACTTATATAGAGTGCTTAAATCTTTGACGTCAACACGTAAACCTCATCGGAAGAAGTAGGGAGTGTGCATGCATTAGGAGGCGAAATAATACATTAGACCACCTCCGGCGTAAGGGCAAGAGATGAACCAACTTGTTATTAGCTTGATCAATATGTGAAGATCTTTCTCTTGAATAAATCATCCAGTATTTTCTGAAACTGTAATCGTTTGTTTGTCTATAGTCTATATGTAAATCAGATCTACCGATTTCCGTCCCATTCAGATAAATCTTTTGAGGTACGTCGATTGTTTTCTTGTCCTTTGTCTTAGAGTGTATGTAGATTTGAAGAATAAATATGTAGAATGTTAATAACGCTTGTTTTATGTAAAAAGTCTTTAAGATTTTCAACATAAGAAATTCGGAGACATAAATTTTCAGAACACCGTCGTACATGTAACAGCACAGTTTCTCAGGAATGAGTTTCTTGTATTTAGTGGCTTCAGTCTGATTAAAACAGGAAAGATTAAATTGTTGCGAATAAAACAAACAGCAGTGACGTTTGTATTTTTGACTGTCACAAATATTTATCTGTTCTTTTCCGAATATGTCATGATTTTCGAGCATGTGGTTAGGCAGGAACCTAAGAGGACATTTACTTCCTTATCACAGACATATAGCTGCGATGAAATCATTAACAATGCTTTCGTAAATTCGGCTGTCAAGACGAAGATCTGACCACACAGCAGGCGAGAGACTTCTTATGATGGAATTCTGATGTCGGCGAACGCCCTTGTAGCATTCTCATTTTAGTTTCTCATTCTCTAACAGTTTGCAGTTCTACTGTGGAACGAGGATTACAGCGTATATCGTGACTACTGACGGATACCAGCAAACAAGCAACAAATTTGTGTCACAAATTTATGTTTTTCGGTGTTGTAGTTAAAAATTTATGACTACCACTAGCATATTATAATTCATTTCCATTACGGTATCGTCTGGACTGGCTGGTAATGCCTTTCTAATTTCTGTTAGAAAATTGCCGGCCGCGGTGGTCTAGCGGTTCTGGCGCTGCAGTCCGGAACCGCGGGACTGCTACGGTCGCAGGTTCGAATCCTGCCTCGGGCATGGGTGTGTGTGATGTCCTTAGGTTAGTTAGGTTTAAGTAGTTCTAAGTTCTAGGGGACTTATGACCTAAGATGTTGAGTCCCATAGCGCTCAGAGCCATTTTGTTAGAAAATTGTACTTTACTACAGGAGCTTGTATAATCAAACGTTGTGACTTTCTAAGAGTAATCTGACTGTTGTAGAAGTTGTATTGTTGTATTGTGGGGGTAGTTACTACATGCGTTCATACTTTCAGTGACGAAATGCACGTGGGATAAAATGAATCATCCTTCGTGAGTTAGCTAAAATGCCAGTAATCCGTTTCCTGTACGGACAGTTTACATCACATTGAAATTAAAGGAATAACAGCGAAAAACCTTCATAATAAAATCAGCAACTGTACGCTGTAAGCCGTTGAGTGTCAACAAATGAATACAGTTTGTATTACAATTAGAGGGAGAGAATCTTTTAGTACAGTAAATATTTTCTTGAGGACGGAAGAAGGTTGAAAAAAGAGTATTTATTTTTAGTTGATACGCAAGTCAGAAAGCCATTTAAAACCGTGTTTATCAAAAAAACATTCAGCCTTCCGCTTGTGATGAGAAGAGGCAGGACACGGAATTATAATTTAGAGAAGCACTTTTCCTCGACGCAGAATATTCAAAGAAAACAGAGTGGGAAGAAGATGAGGTAATGGGAAGAGGCCTAAATTTTGCTCGTCTTCTGTGTAATACAAACACAGATGTTGGTTGATGTATCCTTCCTGTTAGCCTGGTATGCAATTGACTGTGAGAAAGGAAAACTCTGCTTACCTTTAACGAGAGTAATACGTTCCTACACACTCTTTTCTAAGAGATTACACAGCTCTACAAAATAAAATTTTTTTTTCGTTGCCAGGGAAGTTTGAACGAAAATGGGATATTGTTATGATACTCATTCCGAGTATATTTGTACTTTTTCCAAATTGGCTCTGGTTTTTGAGATATAGGTTATTTGTGGAAATGAGAGTTTCATGTGGATAATATCGACTGCAGGGTCCATATATGGTGTAATGTATTTGCTACCTGTTTTTTAATTAGTGATATTGTACTATCTTTATTAAACAATTGTGCTCAGGGAGTGCATCTGTGTGGTTGAGGATTACATCATGCAAACATCACACTGTCAGCATGTGTTCAGTCCTGTTGTGCGGTGCGTGTGTTGAAGATATTGAGGGTTGTGCAGATTTGAATTCGGCGGTACTCGACATTCATTTGTTGGCCGAGGTAATCCCCGCAACAGCCGATAGGTAGCGTTCAGCGTAAACAAGAAAAATGGCGATGGTCGAAAGTCACACACATGTGCAGTGCAGCTTCAAGGAGATAGAACCTTTTCATCGTGACGTACCAAATAAGAGGTGAGTATTCATTTCACACAAAACAATTAATGATGTTTGTTGGATGTGATTGACATGCAAATACAAGAAAGTTCTGCATAATATGTAGTATTTGTGCAATTTTGTTTCAGGAAAACATGAGTTCTTCACGCCGTCTTTGCGTGAACCATCCATATGAGTTCTGCTACATTTGTGGTGAATACGTTCTTCAAAAGAACAGGAAGAATATCACTCCTTTTGTGAAGGAAGCGTATCTGGCATATTTCGGAATTAAACTTGGAGATCAAGACAAGGCGTGGGCACCCCATAAAGTTTGTAAATGCTGTGTGGAGTGCTTACGGCAGTGGACAAAACGAAAAAGGAAAAGCTTAAACTTCGGAGTGCCTATGGTATGGCGAGAGCAGAAGAACCATACAGATGATTGCTATTTTTGCATTGTTAATGTGAAAGGTTTTAATAGGTTCAAAAAACGAAAGTGGGAATATCCCGATTTGGAGTCAGCAAGAAGACTGGTGGTGCACAGCAACGATGTTCCTGTACCAACCTTCACAACAATACCCACGCTAACATCATCAGATGACGATGTGCACGGCGAGGAATGTACAAGTAGTGGTTCGGAATACGAAGGACGTGAGACACAACCCCAGCAGTTCGACCAGAAGGAGCTCAGTGACTTGATACGAGAACTCAATCTTTCAAAGCAAGCATCAGAACTCTTAGCATCCAGGCTTAAGGAAAAGAACTGTCTTCATCCAAGTGTTAAAATAACAGCTTACCGGACGAGAGAAGAAAACCTTCTTCCATACTTCAACCAAGAAGAGGTTATAGTGTATTGCAGCAATATACTGGACTTTTACTTGAATTGGGGCTGCCGGAATATAGACCAGAGGACTGGCGTCTCTTCATAGACAGTTCCACTAGAAGTTTAAAATGTGTTCTCCTACACAATGGCAATCGTTACGCATCTATTCCAATTGCCCACTCAACAAAACTTTGTGAAGCATATGCTAACATCAAGATGGTTCTGCAGAAAATTCAGTATATGCAGCACCAGTGGTTGATTTGTGTTGATTGGAAAATGGTGAACTTCTTGCTTGGACAACAAAGTGGATACACAAAGCACCCATGTTTTATCTGCATGTGGGATAGTAGGGCAAAGCACGAACATTGGAAGTAGAAAACATGGCCTCGAAGGGAACATATGGCTGTTGGTGAAGCAAACATCATTAATGAACCTCTGGTTAGTAGGGACAAGATTGTTCTTCCACCATTATATATTAAGTTAGGACTAATGAAGCAATTCACCAAAGCTTTAGACAGAAATGGTAATTGCTTCACATACATCTGCAATACGTTCCCTGGACTCAGTAGTGAAAAACTTAAGGCGGGAATATTTGATGGTCCTCAAATTCGCAGGCTCATCAACGATACCAATTTTACAAGTGTCATGACTGTCACTGAAGCATCGGCCTGGAACAGTTTTGTCGCTGTTGTAAAATGTTTTTTGGGCAATCATAAAGCTCCCAATTACGAGGAACTGGTCAAAAACATGCTCACTAACTTTCAAAACTTAGGAGCTAACATGAGCATAAAATTGCACTTCCTTCACAGCCACTTGGATCGATTTCCTCGTAATCTAGGTGATTTCAGTGAGGAACAAGGAGAGCGGTTCCATCAAGATATGAAAGGAATAGAAGAAAGATATAAAGGAAGATGGGACAGGCATATGATGGCAGATTATTGCTGGAATCTGAAACGTGACTGTTCTGAAGAGACCTATAAAAGGAAAGCGTGCAGGAAGCGGTTCGTCATGGACGGAAAATGATATACTTATAGAGAAACTTTTCAATTATGTTTTATACGTGGACAAATGCCTGTCAGGTTTTCATAGAAGCTATTTATAAAGATTATTTTCTTTTTTCATTGTAGTTTGTAGCGCTCGAGTTCAGTATTAACAATTTTTTCTAATTTTTTGAATAAATCATGCATTATCTCAAAAACTAGAGCCAAACTGCATAAATGGTTGCTATATTCGTCCTCAGCACCACTAACCCATCCTAAAGCCACTCAAATATCCTTGGCAAGAAAATGAGTGTTGACCAGTGTTATAGATGTAATAATTTTGTGCGACTTTTTGTTTTACCCGTGGCTTTCAGCGCATGCTTCCACAACGCCCTAAAGCAGTTAGTTCACAAAGTCTGTAGCAAATTTCAGCTTCTAATATGAAGTGGTTCATAAAACGTTCTTCATACACTGAAAAATGAAAGTTGCGAGAAATATGTAAAAAACCATTTTATTATCATTTATGCCCGAAACAAGTACATTGCTGTTGGCTATAGCCGTACATATGGTCTTTTTGGTCTTAATGGAGTTCTTTTCTTCTAGCCCAATAGTTCTGGAGTGCCCTTTGGCAATATCATTCACTGACGTTTGAGAACTAGCAATTTTCACACCATTCTTCATTCGGTTTTCAGTGAAGCAACATGCATCAAATTCTGCTCGAAACAAAGCAATTGCTGGACACCCTCCATAGGATCCAGACCTGGCTCCAGGCTATTTCAATAAGTTTTTACCATTGAAGGAAGCGCTCAGGGGAAGAAAATTTGGAACCGACACAGAAGTCTTTCATGTGGTGCAAAATTGGTTACAGGTGCCACCAAAAACGGTTTTTTTTTTCGACGAAATCAAGAAACTTGTGAAATGTTGGACAATGTGCGTTGAAGAGCAGGGAGGTTATGTAGAAAAGTAATGTATGTTTCAGTTCTCTATCATTAGCATAAATATTCCTTTTCTCAAAGGTTCCTCACTTTATTATTTTTTGACTTTCGAGCCTGGCCTGGTGGGCATCTGCACTGAGAGATCGTATATACATAGCTCTCTTAAGAGCAGATGGACACAAGGTCAGGCTGGAACTCTTACAGGAATCGGCGAAATGGCGCAAGGAATGAGGATAATGAGCAGAGGGCACTACATAATTTAGGCCTGACGGAAGACATGCTAGGGTGGTCAGTGCACAGCGATGACCACTGTGTCCAGGTGGCTTCGTGGTTAGAGTATGTGCCTAGTAAGCAGGAGACCCGGGTTCGAATCCTGGCAGCACAAATTTTCAACTTTCCCCTTTGATTTCAGTCATGCCCGCTTGTAGCCAATCTCCGTAATTCCTTTGTGTCTGTCCTATAGATGCCCAATGGAATCCTGTAATAGATTGTCCCAAGCATCTTGTGTTTTTTGATGCATTTCGGCAATGTCTCTCGCAGATCCTAGAGAACCTATATGTTGGCGAGTGATCTGGTGATCTTGCCGGTCAGGGCAGTCGTTGTCCACCACGAGAAGCACGTTGCATTGGAGCAACCATACGTGGACGTGCATTCTCCTGATGAAAAAGCACATCAATTTCCTCCTGAAGAAATGGAAGTAACATCAGGATAACACTCTGTGCAATGTAGAAGATACTGGTTAACAAATATGACAGCGAGCTGTAACTGATACCTCTCCACACCATGAAGCCTGGGATGGGAAAGAGCGAGGTGCCACAGTTGCTAGCTCACTGCATTTGAGAGGTAACTGGGCAGGCTGAGCACACTAGGGGATTATTTAGTGAGCAAACCCAACCCATCCAGAAAAATAAGATATAAAAAATTAAATCAATAAAATGCATTTAAACAATGAATTCAAGTTTGTGAAATACGTAATCATTCTTTTTAGCTCTTTCCAATCCATTATAATCTAGTTTAATACCACTGTCTTCAAAACATTCAAAGTATGATTCATTTATTACTTTATTAAACCTGACTGGCTAAATAATTTTAACTTTATTATCAAGCTCCATACAAATTTTCGTTCCATACCTAGTATTTAAATATTCACATCCCGTAATGTAATACAATTGTTTTTTCACTAGCTCACCAATCTTTATAAACCTATCAGAATTGCTGGCATTATTTATCCTGTTCAGTAGAGAATCCATTTATATAGAATAAAAAAGTAACAATATTAAAAATGTTCGCTCAAAATTCTATGCTGAGCATCATATGTTAAATTTTTCTTACCATATATGACAATGTAGGCAACTGCATCTTTCGGAATTTTATCACTAAAAGTGACAACTAATTTCATTGTAGTTATCTGTGTGGCTAACACATTCATTCTCTTACACATATTTATAACAAAAATAGTATAATTCTCAATAAATCTGAGAGGATTTACATTGACATAGTCATTCAATTGAGTGACTCACTTGAAATCGAGGCAAGCATCATGTGCTTTGAGACAATTCTTTGGTGGGTCAAGATTCCAAAATTCTTGACAAAAGACTTCAGTTCTTCCATTTTTCACATAGATATTTTGTAATTTGACATGAAGAATCAATTAGTTGATTGTTTTTTCGATTAGTTTGGAAAACAACGAAAGTAAAGTAAGTCTAATCAAATTCTGAAGAATTATAATAATTAGTAATATCTAGTCCAAAATTTCTTTTTTCTTCTAATCCAGATATTTCAAATGTTTATGATTCAAAGAAAGAAACTAGAATTTTTGGATTTTTCAATATTTCTTCTTCTAGCTCTAGTGAATATTCTGGTTCATACTTTATGACAGGAATAAGAATTTCCATAGACTCTATTACAATTTTACCTTTTTTTGGAAGTGTATCTTTTATTTCAATTCCAGTATCGTTTTTATCAGCCAATCTAAGCATAGCATCTCCAGCACTTGAAATCCAAGTAAAAATTACTGTTAAATATCCTTCCCACTCCAGTTCGTTGTAATCTTTGAAAAATTCACCAAACAAATCTAGTGGAAAAAGTACTTCTTACTTTTTATGTTACCATTATTAAGATTATGACCTATGGTAGTTAACTCACGAGCTATAGCTGAAGTTAATCTCATAAGCACAGATGAAGAAATGAAAGGATGTTCCATTCTAGATAAAATATTGTTTCCTATCTTTATAGTGACAACCTCAAACAACTTTGCCACACAGTTATCAATTAATTTTTTGAAATTTAAAATTTTCTCAGTGAACTAAATATTCAAAAAGATTTCTGGCTTGCAGCCGGTCTTCGTTAGCTTCCATCCACGATATTTCGACTGGACCACTGCCAGCCATCCTCAGGTGAGCCATCGAAGACTGACGAAGACGGCCTCCGTTTCGCAATATATAGCGTGCAGCGAGTATTCCGCGCATGTGTCAAAATCGTATTAACAGACGAACCACACCGCCCGCCAGCAGCGCCCTCGCTGATGGAACTGCGGAACTCAGCTGTCTTCGGCGTTGTCAAGTGCCGCCGCTATCAGAGTACTCTGACGTCTTCGTCTGAAGCAGATCTTAGAGTTGATGGGGTTCCATGCATTATCTAGCTAGTAGCCATTGTCACGGTTCATAACATTGTCTCTCATGCGACTTTCCACTGATTCTTTTATGACAGACTCCCAAAAGGATGTTGCTGTGGCCAAAATTGTTGTCTTGTCATACCCCATTGAGTGTCCAGTGGATACGCAATGCTCAGCTATTGCAGACGTGCTAGGTTGCAAAAGGTGAGTACAGCGTTGATGTTCAGTGTAACGTTCTTCTACTGTTCGCAATGTTTGTCCTATATATGACATGCCACACTGACAAGGTATTTTATAAATTCCCACCTTCCGCTATACCAGATCGTGTTTCACTGATCCCAGCAGGTCGGAAATCTTCGAAACCGTGGAGGATTCTTGCAATTTTGAAGGAAATGTTGCCAACAAAGGGAGGAAAAGCTAAAGATCTAGTAGGCGTTCTCTCTTCTTTCTCCACTCCCTGTTTCTTTGGTTTAATTGCAAGTGCCTTGCTACTTTGCCTTGTAGAATATTCATTCTCTTTGAAAACCCTCTTCAGGTGGCCAAGCTCTTCA
This sequence comes from Schistocerca nitens, assembly GCF_023898315.1. Taxonomy (NCBI): domain Eukaryota; kingdom Metazoa; phylum Arthropoda; class Insecta; order Orthoptera; family Acrididae; genus Schistocerca; species Schistocerca nitens. Next base: position 473,108,951 of record NC_064621.1, on the reverse strand, counting down.
GGCAAACTATCTGCATCTGACACTACATGAGCTTTGTGTACCAGTGTTTTAAGTACACTCATTGTTTGCGATGGGTGATGGCAGCTGGACGAATTTAAATACAAATCAGTATGTGTGGGCTTTCGATAGACTGAATGCCCAAGAGAGCCATCACTCTTCTGTCTAACTAGCACATCCAAGAAAGGGAGGCACCCATTTTTCTCTAATTCCATGTTGTTGATGTTGTTGTGGTCTTCAGTCCTGAGACTGGTTTGATGCAACTCTCCATGCTACTCTATCCTGTGCAAGCTTCTTCATCTCCCAGTACCTACTGCAACCTACATCCTTCTGAATCTGCTTAGTGTATACATCTCTTGGTCTCCCTCTACGATTTTTACCTTCCACGCTGCCCTCCAATGCTAAATTTGTGATACCTGGATGCCTCAAAACATGTCCTACCAACCGATCCCTTCTTCTAGTCAAGTTGTGCCACAAACTTCTCTTCTCCCCAATCCTATTCAATACCTCCTCATTAGTTACGTGATCTACCCACCATATCTTCAGCATTCTTCAGTAGCACCACATTTCGAAAGCATCTATTCTCTTCTTGTCCAAACTAGTTACTGTCCATGTTTCACTTCCATAAATGGCTACACTCCATACAAATACTTTCAGAAACGACTTCCTGACACTTAAATCTATACTCGATGTTAACAAATTTCTCTTTTTCAGAAACGATTTCCTTGCCATTGCCAGTATACATTTTATATCCTGTCTACTTCGACCATCATCAGTTATTTTACTCCCTAAATAGCAAAACTCCTTTACTACTTTAAGTGTCTCATTTCCTAATCTAATTCCCTCAGCATCATCCGATTTAATTTGACTACATTCCATTATCCTCGTTTTGCTTTTGTTGATGTTCATCTTATATCCTCCTTTCAAGACACTGTCCATTCCATTCAACTGCTCTTCCAAGTCGTTTGCTGACATTTACAATGTCATCGGCGAACCTCAAAGTTTTTACTTCTTCGCCATGAATTATAATACCTACTCCGAATTTTTCTTTTGTTTCCTTTACTGCTTGCTCAATATACAGATTGAATAACATCGGGGATAGGCTACAACCTTGTCTCACTCCCTTCCCAACCACTGCTTCCCTTTCATACCCCTCAACTCTTATAACTGCCATCTGGTTTCTGTACTAATTGTAAATAGCCTTTCGCTCCCTGTATTTTACCCCTGCCAACTTCAGAATTTGAAAGAGAGTATTCCAGTTAACTTTGTCAAAAGCTTTCTCTAAATCTACAAATGCTAGAAACATAGGTTTGCCTTTTCTTAATCTTTCTTCTAAGATAAGTCGTAAGGTTAGTATTGCCTCACGTGTTCCAACATTTCTACGGAATCCAAACTGATCTTCCCCGAGGTCCGCTTCTACCAGTTTTTCTATTCGTCTGTAAAGAATTCGCGTTAGTATTTTGCAGCTGTGACTTATTAAACTGATAGTTAGGTAATTTTCACATCTGTCAACACCTGCTTTCTTTGGGATTGGAATTATTACATTCTTCTTGAAGTCTGAGGGTATTTCGCCTGTCTCATACATCTTGCTCACCAGATGGTAGAGTTTTGTCATGACTGGCTCTCCCAAGGCCATCAGTAGTTCTAATGGAATGTTGTCTACTCCCGGGGCCTTGTTTCGACTCAGGTCTTTCAGTGCTCTGTCAAACTCTTCAGGCAGTATCTTATCTCCCATTTCATCTTCATCTACATCCTCTTCCATTTCCATAATATTGTCCTCAAGTACATCGCCCTTGTATAGACCCTCTATATACTCCTTCCACCTTTCTGCTTTCCCTTCTTTGCTTAGAACTGGGTTGCCATCTGAGCTCTTGATATTCATACAAGTGGTTGTCTTCTCTCCAAAGGTCTCTTTAATTTTCCTGTAGGCAGTATCTATCTTACCCCTAGTGAGACAAGCCTCTACATCCTTACATTTGTCCTCTAGCCATCCCTGATTAGCCATTATGCACTACCTGTCGATCTCATTTTTGAGACGTTTGTATTCCTTTTTACCTGCTTCATTTACTGCATTTTTATATTTTCTCCTTTCATCAATTAAATTCAATATTTCTTCTGTTACCCAAGGATTTCTACTAGCCCTCGTCTTTTTACCTACTTGATCGTCTGCTGCCTTTACTACTTCATCCCTCAGATCTACCCATTCTTCTTCTACTGTATTTCTTTCCCCCATTCCTGTCAATTGTTCCCTTATGCTCTCCCTGAAACTCTGTACAACCTCTGGTTCTTTCAGTTTATCCAGGTCCCATCTCCTTAAATTCCCACCTTTTTGCAGTTTCTTCAGTTTCAATCTGCAGTTCATAACCAATAGATTGTGGTCAAAACCCACATCTGCCCCTGGGAATGTCTTACAATTTAAAACCTCGTTCCTAAATCTCTGTCTTACCATTATATAATCTATCTGATACCTTTTAGTATCTCCAGGATTCTTCCAGGTATACAACCTTCTTTTATGATTCTTGAACCAAGTGTTAGCTATGATTAAGTTATGCTCTGTGCAAAATTCTACAAGGCGGCTTCCTCTTTCATTTCTTCCCCCCAATCCATATTCACCTACTATGTTTCCTTCTCTCCTACTGACGAATTGCAGTCACCCATGACTATTAAATTTTCGTCTCCCTTCACTACCTGAATAATTTCTTTTATCTCATCATACATTTCATGTATTTCTTCGTCATCTGCAGAGCTAGTTGGCATATAAACTGTTACTACTGTAGTAGGCATGGGCTTTGTGTCTATCTTGGCCACAATAATGCGTTCACTATGCTGTTTGTAGTAGCTAACCTGCACTCCTATTTTTTTATTCATTATTAAACCTACTCCTGCATTACCCCTATTTGATTTTGTATTTATAACCCTGTAATCACCTGACCAAAAGACTTGTTCCTCCTGCCACCGAACTTCACTAATTCCCACTATGTCTAACTTTAACCTATCCATTTCCCTTTTTAAATTTTCTAACCTACCTGCCCGATTAAGGGATCTGACATTCCACGCTCCGATCCTTAGAACACCAGTTTTCTTTCTCCAGATAACGACGTCCTCTTGAGTAGTCCCCACCCGGAGATCCGATTGGGGGACTATTTTACCTCCGGATTATTTTACCCAAGAGGACGCCATCATCATTTAATCATACAGTAAAGCTGCAAGTCCTCAGGAAAAATTACGGCTGTAGTTTCCCCTTGCTTTCAGCCGTTCGCAGTACCAGCACAGCAAGGCCGTTTTGGTTGATGTTACAAGGCCAGATCAGTCAATCATCCAGACTGTTGCCCCTGCAACTACTGAAAAGGCTGCTGCCCCTCTTCAGGAACCACATGTTTGTCTGGCCTCTCAACAGATACCCCTCCGTTGTGGTTGCACCTACAGTACGGCCATCTGTATCGCTGAGGCACGTAAGCCTCCCCACCAACGGCAACTGAATGTTCTCATGAATGGAGTTGAGGTGATCTAAAAACTCCATTAATTTTTCTTCTCAATGAGGCCACACTACGAAAGTGTCATCCACGTACCTCCAAAAAATAGTTGGTTTGAGAGCTGCTGATTCAGGTGCTCTCTCCTCAAAATCCTCCATCAAAAGGTTGGCCACCAAGGGAGGCAAAGGCTACCCAAGGCGACGCTGTCGATCTGTGAAAAATATTCTTGGTTGAACATAAAATATGTTGAGGAGAGAGTGTGGGAAAACAAAGCAGTGATTCCCACCAGAAGCTTATTGCCAATCAGTGCCAAGGAGTCTGCAAGGGGTACCTGTGTGCAACAGAAGACATCTACACTCCTGAATTCTTCCTCGTTGCCTCCAGAGACGATCAAACGCTTATGACCTCATGGCAGCGTACCTCCAAGACTGTATGGCCTTCTGAAGGTACATAAAGACAGACTACCCTTATGGTCGGTAGTGAGCAATATTGGGGCCCCACTTATGATTTAGCCAAATACCTTGCATCATTGCTGAAGCCATTTGTAGGCAAATGTCCACATCACATACGAAACTCGGCCGATTTTATCAACAGACTGGGGGCTCTCCACCTAAGTACTTCTGATCTTTTAGTAAGTTTTGACGTGATGTCTCTTTATACAATGGTACCCCTCACAGACTCATTGGCGACAATTTGGTTACTGAATCCAAGCACCCTTCCAATATTACCTTTTATATCCATATGTAATTTAACATCACTTTCAATAGTAACTCTACTTAAAATTTCATCTGCTTTAATGTTAATTTTAGGCTTTTCCAAATGAAAAATTTTTCCAAGTTTTTCACACTGTACTGACCAATTGGAATTTCTATTGTTTCTCCATTACAGTATGAATTACTATTTTTCAATGTAGTATTTGAAGTAAAAATAGTGAACAAAAATCAACTAGTGCAACATTACAAAAGCTGTCTTATACAGGTACAGATAATCTTTTCTCACATCAGACAAATTACCACTCAGTTGAAATAATCTGCTCATTTTCTATTAAAAGATTTATTTAATTAGATTAATATTGATTGGGAACCAAAAATAAGAATTCCCAAACAGAAATCCAAAAGTAAACATGGCAAACTTTTACCAATCCTTTATGAATCATAGGACCAAGTGGTTGCAGAAAAACAACATTAACACTCTAAGCGCCAAGCCCGTAAAATTTACGGGCCTGGGATCGCGCGAAAATCACCAAGCCCGTAAAATTTACGGGCCGCTACATTTAATTTCATTCAAAACACTGCAACGTTATTTCTACGGGTTTGGCCAGCGCTATACGTTTTTCAGATGTTTATTAACAAAATGCGTCCATAGATGTCACGGCAGCGCTGTAATTCATGTTAAAACTTATCTTTGCGTTCTCAGTCTGTATATCATTCAGTTGTTTGTCATCATGTTTCGGCGCGGTTTATCAGACGCAGAAATTGCGGATTTGATCAATCATAGCGACACTCTGGATAATGTAGAGAGTGATTCAGACGATTCTGAATGCAATGGTGTGTTTGAAGGTACGTATTTCCGAATTTTCCACGTAATTGTGCAGTACGCACATATCTGTTGAACATGTGTAAACGATGTATGTAGTTACACATAATGTGATATTCTTTTTAGAAGACGAGATTGATGACAGTTTGTCTTCAGATGAAGACGAGAATGATGTTGAAGGTGTTGCTTCAAATCCAGCAGCTGTGCCGTATCCGAAAGACAGTGAGTGGACTGCAGTTGACACCTACCGACCTCTGCCTGTCAACACGACACCCAGGCAGATACTAGTGGATATTGATGAGTCGAGTTCTGTACTGGATTGCAGTAAAGTGTTCCTTACTGACAGTGACGTAAATGAACTCAAGAGACAGACAAATTTGTATGCATCACAGACAATACAGAAGAAAAGAAGAGGAAATAATCTGAAGCCCCATTCAGTTTTGAGTTCGTGGAAGCCAGTGACTATAAGTGAGATGAGGCGTTTCTTGGGTATTATTTTCCACATGTGTGTTTCGAAAAAGCCAAAAATTGCGGACCATTGGAGCACTAATCCTGTTCTTAGTTGTAACTTTTGTCCCCATGTCATGAGCCGTTTGCGTTTCACTCAGATACTGTCATGCTTGCATCTTGTTGACAATTCAAATCAGAAAAAACCAGGCGAAGATGGATTTCATCCACTTTACAAAGTTTTGCCATATTATAATAATTTGAAGGAGCGATGTATCCAGGCATATCGTCCCTCAGAAAAAGTGACAATTGATGAAGGAATTTGCCCATTTCGAGGTCGTGTGAGTTTCCGTGTTTACATGCAAAATAAGCCTCATAAGTATGGACTGAAAGTATATGCTGTTGCTGAAGCCAGTAGTGGCTATGTTGTAAATTTTGAAGTTTATGCTGGTAAGCATATTGTTGACAATTCTTCGTCTGCGGTTATTTTGCGATTGTTGTCTGACAGCAGCTTGCTGAACAAAGGCCACACTGTGTATTTAGATCGATTTTATTCCAGTCCAGAGCTATTTCAGCAACTGGCAGAGAAAGGCACTGGAGCTGTTGGTACTGTGAACAAATCCAGGAAAGGATTGCCTAAAGATTTAGTATCTGCTAAGCTGAAAAAGGGCGAAATGTCTTTTCGGCGTAAAGATAATGTATTGGCAATGAAGTGGAAAGATAAGAGAGATGTGTATACATTGTCTACAAGGCATCAAGCAACATTTGGTACGCATACTAAGAGAAATGGGTCTGTAGTATTGAAACCACTTCAGGTACTTGATTACAACCTCAATAAAATTGGAGTGGATATTGGAGACCAACGCCTGCAGTACAATCCGTTCCAGCACAGAACTGTGAAATGGTGGCGAAAATTATATTTCCATTTGCTGCTTATGGGAGTATCAAATGCATTTTGGCTGTACAATGCAGTGCACAGGAAGAATATTACAATAACAGACTTTATAACAGTGCTTGCAGTTCAGCTTGTTGAAGACGACACACTTGAATTCATTCCAAGAAATGAAGGAACTGTAGGTCGGCTAACAAAGAGACATTTTTTGCAGCACATACCTGCAACTACTAAGAAGTATGCTGCTCGTGTGTGTCACGTGTGCAGTTCCAGGAGCAAGAAACAGAGTGGCAAGGCTTCTCGCAAAGAGACACGATACGAATGTGAACAGTGTGGCGTTGCACTCTGCCTGGAACCTTGCTTTAAAATTTTCCACACTAAAAAACAATATGATTCTGTGTGAAATTTATATGTAATACTGTATACTATCAGAAACATGTAATGTAGTGCCACAATTTTGGTTAAAAATAAATCACAATTGTATTCCCTTATTCGTATGACTTTTTCTAAATTCTTAAAACATCTAAGTGATTTCTATAACTGTACCTTAAAGCTGTGCATTGTAAAGTAGTTTCTTTCACTCAGAATTAAAGTAGAAATGTGCAGCTTCAAGATGGTACCAAATTTGCCACAATCCAAACAGTAGATTTGATGCAGTAATTTTTTTAATATTGGTAAAATTGCCCGGTTTCTAGGGACGGGTGCATAAAATAGGCCTGGTACAGAGAGTGTTAATGATCGATAATTATGTTCTAACACCAGGATGGTAGAACTGCAATAAAATTAGTTATATGTAGATTTATTCTAAAAGGTAAGATCAACCAAAATATCAAGAATTCCTAAAGAGGTGTGAAAAAATTGAAAATAAGCATAGAGAGAAAGTTACTAATTTGATTGAAAATAATGATGAAATTGTTCCATTAGATGAATGTCAAGAATATTCTGTAGTGGTATTTGATGATTCATTCTTAAAAATAAATGTATAGTTACAGAATATTTTACTAGAGGAAGACATAAGGGAATAGACTGATTTTATTTAGCTCGAACTTACTCAAAAATACTGATACAATTGTCAGATATAATCTCAATTTTTAAAATATTTTTCAACAGGATGACACTAAATCACATTTACTATCAGTTCATGGAAGGTCATTTAAAGTTTGATGACCTAAAAGGAATGTGTCGTAAATGTTGGAACGATGAATTTGGATTTTTTATGATAGACATGACTAGAAAACCAAATGAAATCAAGTTCAGAAATAAAATACAACATTTCATAAAAACATAAACGTTAAACATAAATATAAAATGTTCAACGTAAACATCAAAAAATGTTTAGTTACAGTTTTTTCATTTCTCTTAAATGTTTGTAAAATATGATGAAGTTGTTAAAATTCTAGGTGAAATAAAAGAGTAAAAGAACAGTTAAAACAAGAGTTTAAAAATGGAAGTAACAACCAAGATGTGAGTATGAAACATATAAAAAAATCTATCGGTTATTGATGCAGTCAAAAAAGTGGAACAAGGTATAGAAGTCGAAAACATATAGTTCCTTATTCTGATTATCAATTAGAAGAATTTAATGGTATACCGCCAATTAAAGAATACGAAAGTTCACAGTGTGACTGTACTTTAACTGAATCAGAAATGCAATATTTATTAACGAAGTATGGAGTAGAAAGAGAGAGAGAGACAGAAAACGATAAAAATGTTAAAAAAATAAATGTAAGTTAAAGAATGTTAGAATATATTAATCACATTGAAGATATAGTTTTTGGAGTAAGACCTGTTGGTTCATCTAAATACGTTGGCAAATTACCAGGAGATTTGGATGAAGACAAAGTAACTATTGGTGAATGGACATACAAAGGTACAGATGGATTAATGTATCTTTTAACTAAAACAGATAACTATGGAAGACATGAATATATTATTTACAGGTTCTGATTTATCAAATTATGCGGATATATTATACTGTTCAGGAGCATTATATTCTGATAATAATTCAAATAAAATAAAATCGAGTAGAGGAAATAAATACAAATATTTGATAATGGAAATTGTTGATGGTTTTTTTTCAGCACTGAGACAAAAAAATTTAGATGATTCATTGCAAAGTGAAGGAGAAAAAGTTGGTGAAAGCTTGGTAAAAAAATTCAGGAAAACCAGTTGAATATGTCAGGGTGATTGATGTCCACAATTAATTGATAGATTAGCTGCAATTCAAGGAGAAGAATTAGCTGGAAACGAAAATTATCGTAATGAAAAGAGGGAATACTGCGAATTTTGAGAAACAGATTTAGTGATCTCGTCGTCAATATCCCAAAAGCAATTCCATATTTGATCAGAATTTTGAATAATTTCCTTACACATTTTGGAAAAGTGAAAAACATGGTAAAGGATTAGTCAGTTGGGTTTTAAATAATATACCAATACCTGAGATGCATCTTCCAAGCTATAAATTTTGTCAGCCTTTAGCTAATTTAGAAGAAAGATCGGCATGTGGAGATGAAGGAATTAATCTATTAGATGAAGCTTGCAAATAATATGGCATTACCTATAGCGATCATAAAGATTTAGAAAATAGACATGAAGCTGATAAAGAACTTCAGGTAGCTGCAAAAGAAAAAATGCATGCAAGTGACTCAACATTAGGAGCGAACGTTGCAGCCACTGTAGTTAGAGGATTTACATATGGAAAGAGATAATTAGGTATGGGCTTAGGTGTGAACAACAATGGCTTAGGAGTGTAAAAAAATATTAATCCATATAAATTTTTTAATCGATATAAATGAATAACTTTTCAATCGGTTATACTTTGCTGCCTACTGGCAAAACATAACCAACATCAATTAAATTTAAACTGGATAATGGTTAGTCAAATAGTATTGAACCATTTTTAACTGATGTAGAAAAAAGAAAGGTAGAGAAAAAACTGGTGGTAATTTACTCATTACACTAAGTATTCCTGTTGTGAAAAAGATTGTTGAATATCTAACAAAAAATAAGAAAGGCACTGGTTTAACACAACACGAAGGTGGATTTCTTCCGTAACTATTAGCTGCATTACCATATCTAGCAACTATTGGTTCACTTATGGTGGATCTGCAGCAATTTCAAATGCTGTAACAAACAAGAAAAACGCTGATGCAGAATTGGCAGAACAAATGAAAATTCTATGTGGCTAGGGACTCCTGTTGGGTAGACTGTTCGAGGTGACGCCACTTTGGCGACTGGCATGTCGATGGGGATGAAATGATGGTGATAAGGACAACACAACACCCAGTCCCTGAGTGGAGAAAATCTCTGACACAGGTGGCAATCGAACCCAGGCCATCAGGTATGACATTCTGTCACATTGACCACTCATCTACCAGGAGTGGGCATTGGCAGAACAGAAAAGACATAATCAAGCATTGGAAAAGAAAGCCACAGGATCTAGAAAAAATTTCAAAACAAATAAACGATATATATATATATATATATATATATATATATATATATATATATATATATATATATATATATATATATATATATATAACTGCATTAAGTAATTTCGATATGGAATGTTAAACAATTAAAAATTAAAGACTTTAGTCATGTTTTTATAATCGATGAATTACCAAGTCATCCTAGAGAATACGAATCTCGAATAGTTAATTTAGATATGTCTGATCATGTTGGTTCCCATTGGATTTGTTATTGTAAGAATAAAGATATAAAATTTGTTTTTGACGCATTTGGCTGTAATATATCAATTTCACTAGTTAATTATTTGGGAAAAATTATCTACACTACAATTCTGAGAGAATATAAAATTTTAATGAAGTAAGTTGTGGTTATTTATGAGTATTTGCAGTAAAATTGCTGTCAGATAATTGCAAGTGTAATGATTTTTTGACTTAATTAAATGGACATTTTTGGAATTAAGACTAATAAGGAGAGCAATAGAAAAATAAAAACCGGAATATTAGAAAAAATCAAAAGTGAAAGTGATCCAAAAATACAAAATCTAATTAAACAATTTCTTGGAGAACTGTGAACCATTTTTAAACTAGCTAAAGGATATGTTGATTTTAAAGACAGAAGAATAGTAAATATAAAAGACCCAGTAAATGGTTATGATGCTGTTACAAAACAGTACCTAGAAAAAGAGATAGCTGATATTGTAAGAAAACTAGGATAAATAAGATTCTTACACAATTCAGTAATTATGTCAATAAAGAAGAAATAAAAAATCTTGTTACAAAAAACGAACACATCAATACTGTCTCAGATTTAAAGCAAAGAAATGGTATTTTCGAAGGTAACATGGAACATCATCATAATAAAGAAATAAATAAAACGAAAACAAGTCTCCTTCATGCATTAGATAAAATAGGTTCACCAGAAAGTAGACTTGAGTCATTAGATTTGCAAATTAAGAAGAGTTTACATAAGATCTAGAAGTACTGAGGTATGTAGGTAAATATAAAAATTAATAAATTATATCTATATAAATGAATAATCATAATCACATCTAATGTTTGAAGCACAAAACGTTTACAGATACTCATAATCCTCACAGATTCACCACTGAAAATGGACAACAGAGGGTTGAAGGTCTTTGCACAGCATGTAATGCCAAAAAGGGTACATTCATTTAAAAAAATTTGTAGGCAAACGTAGTTCTAAGACTGCTTTAGCAGTTGGTGAATGGGTGACCAAATCTCTCATCCCCTAATATTCATGAATAAACCATTAATGAATTACATAAACTGATGAGAAAACACTTTATATGAAGAAATGTATTTTCTCTAGATATTGATGATCTATGGCAAGCTGATGTAGTCAAAATGAATTCCAGCCAACTGATAGGTATTTCGTAGCTAAATCCTGGATATAAATGTTTAATGACTGGTGTTGATGTCTTTTCTAATTTTTTTTGGGCTATCCCACTTAAAGATAAAATAGGTAAGAATATATCTGAGACTTTTGAAAAAATATCCATCGTTAGAAAACAAAAAAATTACAAACAGATAATGGTAAAGAAGTTTATAACAAAGAATTTAAAGAATTAATGAAGAAATATAACATGAACCATTATTCAACTTTTAGTGAATTAAAAGCATCTGTTGTTGAACGATTTTTCAGAACACTTAAAGAAAAGATGTGGAAAAGATTTCCTCCTTAAGGAAATTATAAGTGGGTTAACTTGGTTAAAATTTAGTTGATGAATACAAAAACACAAAACATTCAACTATAAAAATGAAACCAACAGAAGTTAATGAGAAAAATCTGAGGCCCACCTGGAAGATGGGTCTGGCATCTCCAAAATTTAGAAAAGGAGATAAAGTAAGGATCAGTAAACTTGAAGGACTTTTTGAAAAAGGGTATACTGCAAACTGGTCAACAGAAATTTTTGAAATTGAATCAGTTATTCATTTCAATCCAGTCACATGTAAATTGAAAGATGTTGAAGGAAATTTTTATGATTAAGAACTACCAAAAACAAAATATCCTGATTTTTATCTAGTTGAAAAAGTTTTGATAAAGAAAAGAGATAGAGATTATGTTAAATGGTTGGGTTTGGATAATTCACATAACAGTTGGATTGATAAATATAATGTAATTATTTAATGCTCAATTTTAGTATTCATTATTTCTGTTGTAAGAATATCTTATCAAAATGATTTCCTTGAGAAACTATTGGCAATCTTTCTTTCATTAAATTATATAAATTTTTTGAGTTTGGATTTCTGATTCTCAAAGTTATTTCCATTTCTGGATAATCTGATCACAATTCATTCAAACTAGAATTTACAGGACAATTTTGGGTAATTGCAACAGAATATCGATATCCTCCGTCATATGATTTTTCTTGAATTATATTCTCTTGAATTATATCTCTTGGAAAATTTAACATATTTCTCTTACTTTCAACTTTGGTTTCTAAATAATTAATTTTATTTTGTAGATTATATTGACCATATTGTCTAATTGATTGTAAAATTTCATGAGTAACCCAATGTTTAAATTCTTTGCTTCTTTTTTTCTAGAAGGTAAATAAGAGAACAAATATCAGATTCATTAATGAATATTGTTCTTGGCTGCATATTTAAATATGTGCTACTGAATAGCACCCTTTGATTTAATAAATTTTCTAATGAAAAACGATCATCTTCATTAACATTTATTCTGATAGTTTGTCGTGGATTACCATATTCTAAAAATTCAACATCTTTTGCTTTAAACCAGGGACTATTATTTTCATTGGTAATGACATTATTGCTTACCATTGTATGCAAGCTTGTTATTAACGAGGTCCACAATCGACTACATTTATATAGAATAAAAATAGTAGATAAATTAAAATTATATAGCAGGCACTGTCAAAATTTTGTCATAGATATTTTTTCTCGTATCATTTATTTCATAAACAATATCATTGGATTGGCCACATAATTTCTCAACAAAGTAAGACAGACTGTTGAAGTGCATATCATATATTTCTTTTCTTTTATCTACTCTGTGTACACCAAAATAAGTGTTAAACATATTCTCTACTAATTTGAAATCTGTACATTTGTATTTTCTGACATAAAAATGTTATCGTCTTTAGGTCTTCCACTATTATAACTGGATAATCTTCCTGAATTTTTATTTTCAGATAATACGCAACCAACTTTGAAATAGTTTTTCTTGGCATACTGTGTAGATGTGGAAATGTAAATAATTTGTTCTTTCTTCATCTCTACTACATCAGATATTACACCTTTTAAGTGAAGGCATTCTTTTTCCTTTTCTTTTAATTCTTTAGCCTCTTGCTCAACAATTTTTGGGGATTGAATTGCTAATTGTTTAGCTTGAATTATTTCGTATTCTGATGCATATTTCAAACAGAGTTAAGTAATATTTTCTTACTTGTTATATTGTTTTGTATTGAATGTCATTACAGATTCTTTAAGATTTTCAACAGTTAATAAAAACAATTTCTCTTGTGCAGCATTACTAGGTCTTACAATTCTTATTTCATTTTGAATATATTCATATTCTAAAGCAAGTGGATCATTATGCTTGATTTCTAAAATTTAACATAATGTTTTTGTTTTGTCTAAAATTTGCCATGGTCTGATAATTGACCAAGGGAATATCATATAAAAATAATAAAGTATTGTCAGTAATTAATGCACTTTTTCTTCAAGCAAAGGATACCAAATATCTCTAAACCAACTTCCTAAGTTTAATTGATAAATTGGCTTTTGAATAAATTCAAAAATATTCAACATGGGTAAATTTCATGTCGATGGAACTTTCTCCATTTATATAGAATAAATTTTAATAATCTTTTAAATTTTTTAGCTTATAAATATGACTAGTTATGGGATGAATTTAAATCTCAGTTTTTCGTCGATACAAATAATAAACTGTAAGAGAGACAAGTTGAAGGTAATATGTGTAAAGAATATTTAAAACTATCTTTAACTACAGAACATTTGAGATGGTAGAACCATGAAGATGTAAAAATAAATGATATAGAAATATGGGAGGAAGTAGAAAACTCAGATTCTCTCTTTTTATGACTGTAAAAGTAATAGAAAATCATAATTTACCTAAAATAATTTACCAAAAAGTTACAAAATTACATTAAAGCATAGTTATTATTTTTAAGAGTTTTTCTCTCTGTAAACAGAAAGTTAGATATCATAGAATACAACAAAAGATAACCATCTGCCAGGCACTTAAATGTGATTTGCAGAGTATCCATGTAGATGTAGATGTAGATATAGATGTAGAAAGACTTTATTCTATTCGTATAAGGAATTTGGTATGAATTTTTTCTTTACATTAGAAGATATAGATAAGTTACTTCATTTTTAATATCCATTAGGCAGTGTATCAAAATTTTCTAAAACAACTGTCCTATCGTACTGAAATGAGAACTATTTCTTAAACTGTTTGTTGACCAGATTTTTAATATCATCGTCTAGTTATCTGACTGTACTCCAATTGTATCTTTTCTTTCACTTCACTCTCTATTAGCCTTATCACAGCTTGGCCATTCAAATTTTGAATATTCTGGTAATTTAATGTGAATCCTTTTACTTTCAACACAGAACTTTCTTCATTTTCCTCATAATAATAACTCTTTGGTCCAGTCGAAGCCCAATTTGGAATCTATTTACTATCTCGTAACTGATCTGTCCATTCACCCAACATAAAACCTTTTTCTAAATTGACTTTGCCATCATCAATATATACTACCAAATCAGTGTCAAAATATATAACGTTTCTTCCCAGTTTATATAACCTATCATACAATCTAATCTTTGCATTTCATGTAGTGAATGCAGCTATGAAGATGTTTGTAGCTGTATTGTTTTCCAAATAATATTACTTGAATTCGTACCTCATCTGTACCAAGTGCTTAGTAATAAAATTTACATCCAAATTATCTAATCAATCATCCTGTAGCATCTCATAAAACTGTTCTAAATCTTGACATACGCAGTTTTACTCATATTTTGTCTTTGTCCAAATTTTCCCCATAATGAATTAAGACATTTCTTAGCAACAGCTCGTTTTCCAGGATTTTCCCTTATTCTGTCATGATCCAAGTCAACATCGAATTTCTCTTTAACTGTTTTGGTACACTATTCATCGCTTTCAAAATTATGTGCACTGGTTTCGGGTTTTATTCTCAGAAAGTCTTTCACAAATTTTTAAACAACATGTTGCTCTTACTTTTAAAAATCTCAAACTTCATAGAGATCTAAAATTTTGTATCCCATTTCCACAGCCAACTTTGCTTCATCTGTTACCTAAGTTCCAATAAAACTTCTTTCTTCATCACTGTGATTGCACTTTTCTTTTTTCTTCTTTAAATTTCACACACTAAGCAAACAACAGTTTTTCATTTTTATCGATATCTATAGGTACAGGCAAAACAGGGTGATGCAATCCACTAAGCGCCAATACTTTACATTTTATAAATCTATACCATTTTATCCTATAATATCTTGTTCTATATATTTTTCTTTCACGTCGCTCTTTAACTGTTTTGGTACACTATTCATCGCTTTCAAAATTATGTGCACTGGTTTCGGGTTTTATTTTCAGAAAGTCTTTCATAAATTTTTAAACAACATGTTGCTCTTACTTTTAAAAATCTCAAACTTCATAGAGATCTAAAATTTTGTATCCCATTTCCACAGCCAACTTTACTTCATCTGTTACCTAAGTTCCAATAAAACTTCTTTCTTCATCACTGTGATTGCACTTTTCTTTTTTCTTCTTTAAATTTCACACACTAAGCAAACAACAGTTTTTCATTTTTATCGATATCTATAGGTACAGGCAAAACAGGGTGATGCAATCCACTAAGCGCCAATACTTTACATTTTATAAATCTATAACATTTTATGCTATAATATCTTGTTCTATATATTTTTCTTTCACGTCGCTCAGGATGATAATCATAATATTGCACAGTTGGATGAAGGCTGCATACATCATCATGTTTATTTTTGTGCTAACACCATCAGCTTTAGCTCTTAATTTTGTTGCATTTATTCAGCCACCATAAAAAGCATCTCTTGGATTCAACGATTCCACAATGTCTGGTAACAATTTCAATTTTTTAAGTTTTTTGTACTCTGCTGAGTTAACCCAGTCACATTCCCACATTTCTACTAAACTGTATCCAGCATTTCTTACTTCTGCACTTCTGATTAAGCTGTTTTGATAAAAGTCATCCATTGAGTCTTTATTTTTATTGTTAATTGTCTGACTTTTAAACCTTTTTTCCATCTTTGCCAGAAACAACCATGGTGTTAATAAACAGTATTAGTTGCTTTATCAAATCCATCTACTTTTGCACCTGCAGTTCTTACTTCACCACCATCAAGAGCATAAGAGGTACTGTTATTGTTTAAACCATCTAACCGAGCCATGGATTCTTTACTGTTATTCTGATTCTGTTCTTTATCCAACACAGTATTTGTATTTTTGGGTAAATATTTAGATCTGTAAATTGCCATGCAATATCCAGCGATGGTTAAATAACAGAATGGATCAATATTAGCTACTTCCAGAAATTGTTTACTTATTTCTAAACAACCTCTTCTCAAATTATCTACATCAGAATTACAGTACTTGTTAATTACTTTCTTCATATTGAACACAGTTTTCTTTAACTCTGAAACTATGCCATCTGAGAAATGCTTCTCTATCTTTTGGCTTCATGGTATCAACACCATAATACTGAGTATCAGAAACTGGCCCTATTTAACTTTCATTTTCTTGTGTATTGAACAAATGAGGGAAGTAGCCTTTCTTCAATTCTTTCAAATCAAAAGTTTTTGGAAAACTGCTAAGACAGCCTTGGATAAAGTTACTGCTATCTATAATTTCTATGCCTAATTGTTTGATCTCCAATAACATCAGTTTAGTTCCTGTGTAGATGGCTTTATTGTATTTTCAACATAGTACTTCAAAATGAATTGGGAATTGTAACCTTTTGCTTGATGAGATATGAATCTGCGATAACTGTTTTTTCAGATATCATTCACCGACAGAATTCATCATTTGTCTTACGTTTGTAATCACTGTCTCATAGAAATTGTGAACGATTATGAGATTTGGAATGTGTGTTACAGTTTCTTGCTTAGCTTCATAATCAAACCACAAAAGTCTCTCAGTATAGGTACAATTCACTCTCCTAGGGAAGCCTTTATCACGACAGTTGAACTCTTCACGTGTGACTATTTTATTGCAGTTGAAGCATTGGTAAACATAAAAATCTTTGACTTCTCCATTAACATAGCAACCATCTTTATTACAATTTGGGCAAACTTCCACTATACAATCCTCACCAAATTTTCTTTCACAGATACCTCTTTTTTCAATTTGTATAGCATGTAACATATATGATTTCCAATTTTCATTGCTTCTTCACAATAACTGCAAACTTCAAAGTCACATTTATGTTCTTTAGATCTCAAACAAATCTTTTTACATCCTTCACATTTGTAAGCTGCATCACAAACTTTTCTCTCTATTTTACATCTGTTTTGGCCTTGTTTTTATATGCGTTATTACAGTTATCATGGAAATATGATGATGCTAAGAAAGCTGCCATAACGTTAATTACACCAAAATGGTTGTGATCTTCACACGGATAAATCTTTATTTCTTTCTCAGGACCGCTATAGATAACTGAATCATTTATTTGGGTATCCAACAATTGTTCGACATTTTTAATGTCATATAGAGTAAACCCTTCTTTGTTGTATTAAGCCCAAGTTATTACATAATATGTCTTCTAATTCTTTTTGCAATTTGTATCTTTCTCCTTCTCCAATTTTCTTAATCTCACCTGTAGTTAGTTCTCTCTGCACTCGTTATTTGTATGGTATTTAATGCCACAACTACTGCTCTAGAACAACACAAATTGTCATTGTTATTACTTCTTGTGATACATCTTTTAGACTTTTTGTCTACAGGTAGATTTATAATTTTTTACCTCAACCACCTTGGCCTCTAGGAACTGCCATCATCTGAATATTAAATGAGGTATCTGCTATATCATAGTGTCATCAGATGTTAAGATATTTCTCATTTTATTGCACAAAACTTCAACAGATTCTCGAGTACTTTCTCAAGCTTTATGTCCTGTAGAAATGCGATAAAACATTTTTCGATTGTTGATTGTTATATTCAATTTATCTCCTTTCCTGAAATAAGTTCTTTTTTTTGTACTTCAGTCATAGAATTGAGTGCATTTGTTGTATAATCTGTTTTATCACCAACAGTACTAAATTTGGAATTACTGACATTATTAAAAACGATTTTGCAATCAACAGACCAAGCTTTCTTTTTCTTCCTGAAATAGTTTGCTACTGAATGGATAAATTTGATCCACTCTCACTATTTTTTCTTGTCTCAGAGGTCGAGCTTTTTCAGTAACATCATCATCGTATGTTTAATAACAATTTATATTAGGTACTTGTTTTGGCATTAATCTAAACTTTTGGAATTATTCTGGATGAAATTGAGACTCCTGTAACACAACAGCATTAATTATTTCTGATTTCTTTAATTTACTGTATCCGCTAATACCAAGATTTTTTGCCCTAGCATTCAGTTCCCTTACTTTCAAATCATCGACAGTTCTTGTAGGAGGAGGTAAATAATTTGAAACAATTAAATTAATTAAATCATCTTTTATAAATCCGCTATAAACTAAAATTATTCCTTCTGGAATAATCATGTATTTGAGCAACTGTAAACTCTCTCAGAGTGGCCCCCATTGTTTTAGGGACAGAAAACATTAGCTTTTAAAAAGTGTAGTGATTTCTTTTTCAGTTTTTTGATGTATCTATTTATACATAAATGTTTATTAAGACCACATTTAAATATTTCTTTTCCCCAAGTACACCTATTTTCTTTTTTTGCATATCTTCTAGTTGGCAAACGTATCTACTTGACAGCTTGTCCCTAGAAGTATGACTTAAGTAAAAACAACTAAAATCTTTAATTTCTTGACAGCCAATACAATTTTTTACAATGTGCTTCACTTTGTTGTTCTCTATTTAAGTCCTGTTGATTGCAAAAACAAAGAAAATCTTTAATTTCCTTAAATTTTTCCAAAGGTTTCCTGTAATTAGGTATAAGCCATTTCAAACATTCCTCATTATTATTATTATTATTATTATTATTACCTTTACTTTCTCAGACGTTAAGTCTGGTGAGGAATGGAGTGACACGGACCTTTATCAAGCGTCACTTCCTTTTTGCTGTACGGTATATGTTATATTGCATTTAGGAACTTTCGGGTAATTGAACATGTATCAATAATTACGGATTTCTGTAATTGTATATATATGTTTGGATGTAGCTGTATTGCATTGATGTATTGGTGGATATTGTGTGGTATGACTCCTGTAGTTGATAGTATAATTGGTATGATGTCAACTTTATCCTGATGCCACATGTCTTTGACTTCCTCAGCCAGTTGGATGTATTTTTCAATTTTTTCTCCTGTTTTCTTTTGTATATTTGTTGTATTGGGTATGGATATTTCGATTAGTTGTGTTAATTTCTTCTTTTTATTGGTGAGTATGATGTCAGGTTTGTTATGTGGCGTTGTTTTATCTGTTATAATGGTTCTGTTCCAGTATAATTTGTATTCATCATTCTCCAGTACATTTTGTGGTGCATACTTGTATGTAGGAACGTGTTGTTTTATAAGTTTATGTTGTAAGGCAAGCTGTTGATGTATTATTTTTGCGACATTGTCATGTCTTCTGGGGTATTCTGTATTTGCTAGTATTGTACATCCGCTTGTGATGTGATCTACTGTTTCTATTTGTTGTTTACAAAGTCTGCATTTATCTGTTGTGGTATTGGGATCTTTAATAATATGCTTGCTGAAATACCTGGTGTTTATTGTTTGATCCTGTATTGCAATCATGAATCCTTCTGTCTCACTGTATATATTGCCTTTTCTTAGCCATGTGTTGGATGCGTCTTGATCGATGTGTGGCTGTGTTAGATGATATGGGTGCTTGCCATGAAGTGTTTTCTTTTTCCAATTTGCTTTCTTCGTATCTGTTGATGTTATGTGATCTAAAGGGTTGTAGAAGTGGTTATGAAATTGCAGTGGTGTAGCCGATGTATTTATATGAGTGATTGCCTTGTGTATTTTGCTAGTTTCTGCTCGTTCTAGAAAGAATTTTCTTAAATTGTCTACCTGTCCATAATGTAGGTTTTTTATGTCGATAAATCCCCTTCCTCCTTCCTTTCTGCTTAATGTGAATCTTTCTGTTGCTGAATGTATGTGATGTATTCTGTATTTGTGGCATTGTGATCGTGTAAGTGTATTGAGTGCTTCTAGGTCTGTGTTACTCCATTTCACTACTCCAAATGAGTAGGTCAATATTGGTATGGCATAAGTATTTATAGCTTTTGTCTTGTTTCTTGCTGTCAGTTCTGTTTTCAGTATTTTTGTTAGTCTTTGTCTATATTTTTCTTTTAGTTCTTCTTTAATATTTGTATTATCTATTCCTATTTTTTGCCTGTATCCTAGATATTTATAGGCATCCGTTTCTTCCATCGCTTCTATGCAGTCGCTGTGGTTATCCAATATGTAATCTTCTTGTTTAGTGTGTTTTCCCTTGACTATGCTATTTTTCTTACATTTGTCTGTTCCAAAAGCCATACTTATATCATTGCTGAATCCTTCTGTTATCTTTAGTAATTGGTTGAGTTGTTGATTGGTTGCTGCCAGTAGTTTTAGATCATCCATGTATAGCAAATGTGTGATTTTGTGTGGGTATGTTCCAGTAATATTGTATCCATAATTTGTATTGTTTAGCATGTTGGATAGTGGGTTCAGAGCAAGGCAGAACCAGAAAGGACTTAATGAGTCTCCTTGGTATATTCCACGCTTAATCTGTACTGGCTGTGATGTGATATTATTAGAGTTTGTTTGGATATTAAGTGTGGTTTTCCAGTTTTTCATAACTATGTTTAGGAACTGCATCAATTTAGGATCTACTTTGTATATTTCCAATATCTGTAGTAACCATGAGTGGGGTACACTATCAAAAGCTTTTTGGTAATCAATGTATGCGTAGCGTAGTGACCTTTGTTTAGTTTTAGCTTGATATGGCACCTCTGCATCTATTATCAGTTGCTCTTTACATCCTCGTGCTCCTTTGCAACAGCCTTTTTGTTCTTCATTTATAATTTTGTTCTGTGTTGTATGTGTCATTAATTCCTGTGTAATGACTGAAGTTAATATTTTGTAGATTGTTGGTAGGCATGTTATGGGGCGATATTTAGCTGGGTTTGCTGTGTCTGCTTGATCTTTAGGTTTCAGATAGGTTATTCCATGTGTAAGTGTATCAGGGAATGTGTATGGGTCTGCAATGTAACTGTTAAATAATTTAGTTAGATGTGAATGTGTTGAGGTGAACTTCTTTAGCCAGAAATTTGCTATTTTATCATTTCCAGGGGCTTTCCAATTGTGCGTAGAATTAATTGCTCGGGTGACTTCATGTTGCAAAATTATCACTTCAGGCATTTGTGGTATCATCTTGTATGAGTCTGTTTCTGCTTGTATCCACCGTGCATGCCTGTTATGTTGTACCGGGTTTGACCATATGTTGCTCCAGAAGTGTTCCATGTCTGTTATGTTTGGTGGATTGTCTATTTTAATGTGTGTGTTATCTATTGTCTGGTAAAATTTCTTTTGGTTTGTGTTGAATGTTTGGTTTTGTTTCCTTCTATTTTCACTTTTTTTGTATCTTCTAAGTCGTTTGGCCAATGCTTGTAACTTCTGCTTCTTTTCATCTAATTGCTCCATTGCTTCTTGTTGTGAGATTTTACCTAACCTTTTTCGTTTTTTGTCTGATATTTCATTTCTTATAAATTGTGTTAGCTGTCCGATGTCTTTTCTCAGTTTTTCTATTCTGATCTGTAGCCTGTGTTGCCATGCTGGTTTTGTGGGTTTCTTCTGTGTGTTGGTTGGTTCTGATCTCTGCCTAGTGTGTATATTTAGTGTAGTGAGTGCTCCTACATAAACCAGTAGTTGTAACTCTTCCATTGTTGTATTTTCATTTATTTTGTTGTGTATGATAGTGTTGATAGTTGTTATTGTTGTTTCGACTTGTGGGTTATTTGGTGGTCTATGCAAGAATGGTCTAATGTCTGTATTTGTGTCTTTGTATTCTATATATGTCAGCTGAAATTTCTCTTCTATATCTAACATGTGTGTCACTTCGTGTTCTATTTGTGCTTGTTCTGGTGGCTGTCTTAAGATGTCGTTTTCCTCTGATTGTTTAATTGATGTGTGTTGTTCTTTGTTTGTTTGCTCTGGGATGTTTGAGTCCATTACTGTATTTTCTTCTTCTTCTTCTGATTGCACATTATTTTGTTCTAGTATTTGTTGTACTTGTTGTTTGATGTTTTCTAATTCTGACTGGGGTATCCTGTTATTTTTGATTATTACACGGATCTGATCAGCTAGTCGTTGTTCTGTTAAAAATTTTAAATCTGGGTATCTGGTAATAAATGTTGTGTATACTTGTGATCTGTATCCAGTTGTGTTGGTTCCTAGGTTTGTTGCTTGGTAATAACAGAACATGAGGTGTCGATTAACTTCATCTGACCATCTCATCCTCTGTCTTTGTTTTCCTTCTAGGGTGGTTGCAGGAAGCATATCCTGCAAAACACCTCTATTTGGATTGAAATCATTTTCCAGTTGGCTAGCAGTGTCGTTACCATTGTGGGCGGGCATAGGGTTCAAGCGTCGTCCCCGACCATGACGGCGCTTGTCCGAGGCTTCTTTAGTTATTTTAGTTATTATTATTATTATTATTATTTCTTTACTTTACTTTCTCAGACTTTTTTTAAGTCTGGTTAAGAATGGAGTGACGCGGACCTTTATCAAGCGTCACTTCCTTTTTGCTGTAAGGTACATGTTATATTGCATTTAGGAACTTTCGGGTAATTGAACATGTATCAATAATTATGGATTTCTGTAATTGTATATATATGTTTGGATGTAGCTGTATTGCATTGATGTATTGGTGGATATTGTGTGGTATGACTCCTGTAGTTGATAGTATAATTGGTATGATGTCAACTTTATCCTGATGCCACATGTCTTTGACTTCCTCAGCCAGTTGGATGTATTTTTCAATTTTTTCTCCTGTTTTCTTTTGTATATTTGTTGTATTGGGTATGGATATTTCGATTAATTGTGTTAATTTCTTCTTTTTATTGGTGAGTATGATGTCAGGTTTGTTATGTGGCGTTGTTTTATCTGTTATAATGGTTCTGTTCCAGTATAATTTGTATTCATCATTCTCCAGTACATTTTGTGGTGCATACTTGTATGTAGGAACGTGTTGTTTTATAAGTTTATGTTGTAAGGCAAGCTGTTGATGTATTATTTTTGCGACATTGTCATGTCTTCTGGGGTATTCTGTATTTGCTAGTATTGTACATCCGCTTGTGATGTGATCTACTGTTTCTATTTGTTGTTTACAAAGTCTGCATTTATCTGTTGTGGTATTGGGATCTTTAATAATATGCTTGCTGTAATACCTGGTGTTTATTGTTTGATCCTGTATTGCAATCATGAATCCTTCTGTCTCACTGTATATATTGCCTTTTCTTAGCCATGTGTTGGATGCGTCTTGATCGATGTGTGGCTGTGTTAGATGATTCGGGTGCTTGCCATGGAGTGTTTTCTTTTTCCAATTTACTTTCTTCGTATCTGTTGATGTTATGTGGTCTAAAGGGTTGTAGAGGTGGTTATGAAATTGTAGTGGTGTAGCCGATGTATTTATATGAGTGATTGCTTTGTGTATTTTGCTAGTTTCTGCTCGTTCTATAAAGAATTTTCTTAAATTGTCTACCTGTCCATAATGTAGGTTTTTTATATCGATAAATCCCCTTCCTCCTTCCTTTCTGCTTAATGTGAATCTTTCTGTTGCTGAATGTATGTGATGTATTCTATATTTATGGCATTGTGATCGTGTAAGTGTATTGAGTGCTTCTAGGTCTGTGTTACTCCATTTCACTACTCCAAATGAGTAGGTCAATATTGGTATGGCATAAGTATTTATAGCTTTGGTCTTGTTTCTTGCTGTCAATTCTGTTTTCAGTATTTTTGTTAGTCTTTGTCTATATTTTTCTTTTAGTTCTTCTTTAATATTTGTATTATCTATTCCTATTTTTTGTCTGTATCCTAGATATTTATAGGCATCTGTTTTTTCCATCGCTTCTATGCAGTCGCTGTGGTTATCCAATATGTAATCTTCTTGTTTAGTGTGTTTTCCCTTGACTATGCTATTTTTCTTACATTTGTCTGTTCCAAAAGCCATACTTATATCATTGCTGAATACTTCTGTTATCTTTAGTAATTGGTTGAGTTGTTGATTTGTTGCTGCCAGTAGTTTTAGATCATCCATGTATAGCAAATGTGTGATTTTGTGTGGGTATGTTCCAGTAATATTGTATCCATAATTTGTATTATTTAGCATGTTGGATAGTGGGTTCAGAGCAAGGCAGAACCAGAAAGGACTTAATGAGTCTCCTTGGTATATTCCACGCTTAATCTGTATTGGCTGTGATGTGATATTATTTGAATTTGTTTGGATATTAAGTGTGGTTTTCCAATTTTTCATTACTATGTTTAAGAACTGTATCAATTTAGGATCTACTTTGTATATTTCCAATATTTGTAGTAACCATGAGTGGGGTACACTATCAAAAGCTTTTTGGTAATCAATGTAAGCGTAGTGTAGCGACCTTTGTTTAGTTTTAGCTTGATATGTCACCTCTGCATCTATTATCAGTTGCTCTTTACATCCTCGTGCTCCTTTGCAACAGCCTTTTTGTTCTTCATTTATAATTTTGTTCTGTGTTGTATGTGTCATTAATTTCTGTTTAATGATTGAAGTTAATATTTTGTATATTGCTGGTAGGCATGTTATGGGGCGATATTTAGCTGGGTTCGCTGTGTCTGCTTGATCTTTAGGTTTCAGATAAGTTATTCCATGTGTAAGTGTATCAGGGAATGTGTATGGGTCTGCAATGTAACTGTTAAATAATTTAGTTAGATGTGAATGTGTTGAGGTGAACTTCTTTAACCAGAAATTTGCTATTTTATCATTTCCAGCGGCTTTCCAATTGTGTGTAGAATTAATTGCTTGGGTGACTTCATGTTGCAAAATTATCACTTCAGGCATTAGTGGTATCATCTTGTATGTATCTGTTTCTGCTTGTATCCACCGTGCATGTCTGTTATGTTGTACCGGGTTAGACCATATGTTGCTCCAGAAGTGTTCCATGTCTGTTATGTTTGGTGGATTGTTTATTTTAATGTGTGTGTTATCTATTGTCTGGTAAAATTTCTTTTGGTTTGTGTTGAATGTTTGGTTTTGTTTCCTTCTATTTTCACTTTTTTTGTATCTTCTAAGTCGTTTCGCCAAAGCTTGTAATTTTTGCTTCTTTTCATCTAATTGCTCTATTGCTTCTTGTTGTGAGATTTTACCTAACCTTTTTCGTTTTTTGTCTGATATTTCATTTCTTATAAATTGTGTTAACTGTCCGATGTCTTTTCTCAGTTTTTCTATTCTGATCTGTAGCCTGTGTTGCCATGCTGGTTTTGTGGGTTTCTTCTGTGTGTTGGTTGGTTCTGATATCTGCCTAGTGTGTATATTTAGTGTAGTGAGTGCTCCTACATAAACCAGTAGTTGTAACTCTTCCATAGTTGTGTATTCATTTATTTTGTTGTGTATGATTGTGTTGATAGTTTTTATTGTTGTTTCGACTTGTGGGCTATTTGGTGGTCTATGCAAGAATGGTCTAATGTCTGTATTTGTGTCTTTGTATTCTATATATGTCAACTGAAATTTTTCTTCTATATCTAACATGTGTGTCACTTCGTGTTCTATTTGTGCTTGTGCTGGTGGCTGTCTTAAAATTTCATTTTCCTCTGATTGTTTAATTGATGCGTGTTGTTCTTTGTTTGTTTGCTCTGGGATGTTTGAGTCCATTACTGTATTTTCTTCTTCTTCTAATTGCACATTATTTTGTTCCAGTATTTGTTGTACTTGTTGTTTGATGTTTTCTAATTCTGACTGGGGTATCCTGTTATTTTTTATTATTACACGAATCTGATCAGCTAGACGTTGTTCTGTTAAAAATTTTAATTCTGGGTATCTGGTAATAAATGTTGTGTATACTTGTGATCTGTATCCAGTTGTGTTGGTTCCTAGGTTTGTTGCTTGGTAATAACAGAACATGAGGTGTCGATTAACTTCATCTGACCATCTCATCCTCTGTCTTTGTTTTCCTTCTAGGGTGGTTGCAGGAAGCATATCCTGCAAAACACCTCTATTTGGATTTAAATCATTTTCCAGTTGGCTAGCAGTGTCATTACCATTGTGGGCGGGCATAGGGTTCAAGCGCCGTCCCCGACCATGACGGCGCTTGTCCGAGGCTTCTTTAGTTCTGTCCTGAACCAAGTAATCACACTAAAAGGGGGGTTAGCCCTATTAGTGGTTTGTTCTTTTCGTCGCCTTTTACGACTGGCAGAACATACCGGAGGCCTATTCTTTTCCCGGGCCTCCACGGGAATTATTATTATTATTATTATTATTATTATTATTATTATTATTATTATTATTATTATTATTATTATTATTATTATTGTATGCATTTCTTCTAAGCATTTTATAACATTCTTTACACATATGTGAATGTTTATCCTTTGTACATTTATGTGAATGAATTTACTTCTCCACTTTACATTTTTTACATGTCTTCAACACTACCATTTAATGAGACAATTTTTTCATTAGATTAATTAAAGTTATTCCTTAATAAATGAATGCACTTTCTTGTCTCCGTGGTATAAATAGTTGTATAGATAAAATATTTACACTTAATTTACTTCCTATCACTAGTATTTTTACTGTGTATTTTTTATCCCATTTATGAGTTTGCAGTACAATATGTACTTCATGAAAAAGATATTGTAATCTATGATGACAGACGCTTAAGGAAATTACAGAGGGAATTCCAGGCGCCAAAGATTTGATACCTGAAAAAATTAATAGAGTGCTATATAATTACAGGATCGACAATTGACAAGCCTGTAAAATTAAACAAATAAAACGAGATTTTATTAAGTAACGAATTTCAAGTTCCGTGCATTCCAGGTCCTAAGTTTTTAGACCATGCGTTTTTTAAAAGGAATTCCAGAGTCAAAATATTGGGACTCTGCAATTTTAAGAAGAAATAAATGCCATTATCTCGAATTTCTCAAAAAAATGATATTCCATATACAGAGTGCTATAGAGTTTTAATTTATCTACTGTATTTTAATTCTATATAAATGATTATTCTAATGAAGAAGCTAAATAATGTGAGCAATTTTTATTTATTTAAAAAGATTAGTAAGCTAAATGTAAATGGACTGTGTTATATTACCGATTGAGAATGTTTAAAAACTAGGTATGGGGATAAAATTTGTATGGATCTTGATAATAAATTTAAAATTATTTTTCCAGAGAGGTTTAATAAAATAATAAGTAACAGACTTTCAATTTATTGAAGATGGCAATATTAAACTAAAGTACAAAGAAATGAAGAGAACTAAAAATAATGATAACAAATTTCATGATCTGGAGTTTATTGCTTGAATAAGTTTTCATTTATTTAATTTTTTATATCTTTTTTTCTGGGTTGGTTAGGTTTGCTCAGTTAATAATCCCCTAATGCTCACCAGGTCTTCACGTCTCTGTTAATTACTCGCATACTAACAGAACCTACTCTCATCACTCAGCGCCATTCCAGTCTACTGTTAACTCTTTCACCACACCAGAGTAGACGTGCTTGGCACTCTTGTGGTCTCAGTGGTAGTCTGCACAGAGGCATACATGGTCTTAATTCTACTGCAAGCAGGCGGTTCCCAATAGTCGCCGTTCACACAGCAGGTGCAGCATATACTCAATTTCAGATTTATAAGAATGACGTATTCCGGTATTTTCTCCTGTTCTGTTCGATGAACATCCATGTTAGAGTTACTGTTACCATAGGTAGCTGTTATGTCTGCTAAATACCGCACTCTGTATACCGCCAAATCACTTACAAATTTAGTAATGCATTTTTCCTACTATGCTGAATACTTCGTTATCTGTCATCTTTCCTGGTGGAGCAGTTTTAATGAGACGCATTGTAGGTCTCCTCATAAAATCACATCTGCTGAAATGTCACATCTAAGGATATTTTTTGTAACAAACCAAGAGATTCTGCATGCGGAAGTTTGAAATGGCTTTCATTTCCGGTACATCGGCCATTAACTTTATCGTTTTAGCTCTCCAACCATTTACTTTCCGCAAGTTTTCAGTCAGATAAAACTGTTGCTGCAAGCGGAAAGCCATAAAGGCCCAGTGACGAGCACTTTCAGCAGAAGAGATAGGTCGCATTTGGAGACTGTTCGGTACTTTCATGGCCTAATCGTGCCATTACCTTTTCCAAAGGTAAATATTAAGGAACAGGGAGGTGAACGACACTTGTGCCCTTGCAGAGCTGACAGAGACGTAGATCGTTATTCGTTGGCGAAGTCTGGTACAGCTATTACACTAGCATCTTCCGGATGCTGTAGCTCTTCTTACTTTCCAAGGTTGCAAAGAAAAATTGGAGACAAATCCAGCTTTACTAGACATACTTTGTCTACCTCAGCTTTACAAAAATCTGTTCCGGCACTTTCTGTGCAATGTTCAGTAGGATTTAGTTCACTATTCTGTCTGAAAATGACACATGAACATAATATAACACGTTAAAATCACCCCAGTCCGTGGCACTGGTGAAGCAACCATAATAGATCTTTAGAACAGAAAAAACAGTCTTGGTTGCACAAGATAAGTTTATTTCATTCTTTCACCTGTTCTAGGCATCATCAGACAGTCTGGGGAATTTACAAACTGGTATAAGTAAAAATAGGGCTTCGAATGTAATTAAGAGTGCCGTAGAACTGGAGGTGGGTGGGGGGTGAGGGTAGGGGGGGTGTAACAGCCAGATAGCCAATAAATTAGCGGTAAAATTCTTTCTATTCTCAACCGAGGAATCAAAAGTGATTAAGAGCCTCAAAGAACTGGGAGATAACAGCCAGATAGCTCCTGTCAATGCTTCATTACATCACCTAAGAGCAACACGAAGGTAATGACAGTGGAAAAAATATAGCTATTAAAGAGTGTAAGGGTTACCTAACTTAGGTAAACAGGCATATTCACTGAGCAGAAAAAACCCACAAGTTCAGAATACACTCGTCTAATGGCCATAATGAAAACCACCTTGAATATTGTGTTTAGTAAGAACTGTCTTGCTGATAAAGTTATTCTGTCCTATGTTCATAGCAACATCACAGTTAATCATTTTCAACATGCACGTATAGTGGTGTACGGATGTGCTAAGTCATTGTTTCAGACGAAATTAAAATGAGGCACAGCATTAAGGATAGAGTAAATATTTTTGCATATAGCACTTACTTTAAAGTTGGTAAGATTTTTAATGTTCATACTTTTCACTGTCTCATCAATGCTGTTAATTAAAGTATATGAAAAAAAGCCCAGCAGATCAGTGAAGGAAGCTTAGGAAACTTAGACACATATATACAGGGTGAGTCACCCAAAGTTACCGCTGGATATATTTCGTAAACCACATAAAATACTGACGAACCGATTCCACAGACCGAACGTGAGGAGAGGGGCTAGTGTAATTGTTTAATACAAACCATATAAAAATGCACGGAAGTATGTTTTTTAACACAAACCTACGTTTTTTTAAATGGAACGACGTTAGTTTTGTTAGCACATCTGAACATATAAACAAATACGTAATCAGTGCCGTTTGTTGCATTGTAAAATGTTAATTACATCCGGAGATATTGTAACCCAAAGTTGACGCTCGAAACCTCCGACGTTCAGTTGGGTGTTGTAACAAACACGGGCCACGGTGCAGGGCAGCATCTGCAGGGACATGTTGACGATGACGACCGTGTTTACGAGTGTGGTTGTAGTGCACTGTTGTAGTTTGGTCTAGCTGTCGCAGTGTCCGCATGTAGCGCTTGCTGCTATTGTTATTCTGCATTCGTCTCCGCACGCAGACCTACTGTAGTACACCGTGTTACTAGACGTATGTGATAGTGTAGTGTTGTAGGAACTGTGACCATGGTGTATTCGAACTCTGAAAAGGCGGAGATGATACTCATCTATGACGAGTGTCGACGAAATGCAGCTGAAGCCTGCAGGGTGTATGCAGAACGATACCCGGACAGAGAGCATCCAACGTGCCGCACATTGCAAAACATCTACCGCCAACTGTATACAACAGGTATGGTCGTAGCACGCAAACGGGTCCGTAACAAGCCCGTCACAGGAGAAGCGGGTGCAGTTGGTGTGTTAGCTGCTGTTGCCATGAACCCACACATGAGTACACGTGACACTGCGAGAGCCGGTGGACTGAGTCAAAGTAGTGTGATGCACATACTGCATCGTCACCGCTTTCACCCGTTTCATGTGTCGCTACATCAGCAATTACATGGTGATGACTTTAATCATCGAGTGCAATTCTGTCAATGGGCATTAACAGAGAATGCGTTGCAGTTCTACCTGTTTACCGATGAAGCGGGTTTCACAAACCACGGGGCAGTGAATCTACGGAACATGCATTACTGGTCCGTGGACAATCCTCGCTGGCTCAGACAGGTAGAGCGACAGCGATCGTGGACTGTAAATGTATGGTGCGGAATCATTGGCGACCACCTCATTGGTCCTCACTTCATTGCAGGGGCCCAGACAGCTGCAACATACATCGCGTTTCTACAGAATGATCTGCCAACGTTGCTCGAAAATGTCCCACTGGAAACGCGTCGATGTACGTGGTATCAGCATGATGGTGCACCTGCAAATTCCGCTATTAACACTAGGCTGACCCTTGACAGGATGTTCGACGGGCGTTTCGTAGGACGTGGAGGACGCATAGATTGGCCAGCCCGTTCTCCTGATCTTACACCTCTGGACGTCTTTCTGTGGGGTACGTTAAAGGAGAATGTGTACCGTGATGTGCCTACAACCCCAGAGGATACGAAACAACGTATTGTGGCAGCCTGCGGCGACATTACACCAGATATACTGCGGCGTGTACGACATTCACTACGCCAGAGATTGCAGTTGTGTGCAGCAAATGATGGCCACCACATTGAACATCTATTGACCTGACATGTCGGGACACACTCTGTTCCACTCCGTAATTGAAAACGGAAACCACGTGTGTACGTGTACCTCACCCCTCATGGTAATGTACATGTGCGTCAGTGAAAAAGACCAATAAAAAGGTGTTAGCATGTGGACGTCATGTGCTGTTCCAGTCTCTTCTGTACCTAAGGTCCATCACCGTTCTCTTTGGATCCCTACGTAATTCGGTGCTCTCCGATACACACGATCGAACAGCGGAGGAGTGGTACTCAAGCGTCAACTTTAGGTTACAATATCTCCGGATGTAATTAACATTTTACAATGCAACAAACGGCACTGATTACGTATTTGTTTATATGTTCAGATGTGCTAACAAAACTAACGTCGTTCCATTTAAAAAAAGTAGGTTTGTGTTAAAAAACATACTTCCGTGCATTTTTTTTATGGTTTGTATTAACCAATTTCACTAGCCCCTCCCCTCACGTTCGGTCTGTGGAATCGATTCGTCAGTATTTGATGTGGTTTACGAAATATATCCAGCGGTAATGTTAGGTGACTCACCCTGTATATAGTAGAAATCCCACTACCCCTTTCTATGAGCGTCAGCAAAGCTTCCCGTTTCCGAAACTGTTATTAATCTCACAAACATTTGCATTCACCCCTTCACAGTTGATGCTGTTAAACAAAGACTTAAACTATTAACTAACGCCGCTGATGTTAAATTAGCCTCAGCTAAAGCCTTAATTGAAAAAGGCGAAGCTATCTCTATAACGGTCAAAGCGAATTAGATTATCAATAAAATGGTAAAAAAAAAATCTTCTACATAAGAGCATCGAACATTAATGGGTATGAAAGAAAAATTGGCAGAGATGATGCTATTATAGTTAGGGCTGATAAAGGTAATTCGGATGTAATTACTGTAGTTACAGAAATGATTACGTTAGTAAATCGAAAAGTTTTTTGCCGAAAATGGTATTTACTGTATTGGTTCAGACCCTACAGCAACCTTTGACAAGGTTTTAAAAAATTATCTTGACAGTTTCCAGCTCATAATTGCGTCACAGCAACTTTACAGTTTGAAAGTCATGAAACCCACGCCCAACGCTAAGTGTGCAAACGAAAGCTCATGAAATTAAACATCCGGCAAATCATCAACAGTGTAAATAGCCCTGTGTAAAAGGCCACTAAATTTGTTCCTCAGATTTTAAAAGACAATGTCACCTTTGAGGCGGATTATTCGATACATAGCAGGAAACAGTTTTTAGCAACCTTTAAGGCACTTGTCTGACAGTTGTTGTCTACTCTCCCTACATTTCAAAAACCTGTAAACAAATGTACCTGTGGCCGAAACTATTGGAATTATACGTAAATCTGTGATTTCAAAAGTGTCCTTCTTAACAGAGGAAGCCAACGAGTTCATAATTACTTTTATTGCGGGGCCGTTGCGACCGAGCGGTTCTAGGTGCTTCAATCTGGAACCGCGCTGCTGCTATGGCCGCAGGTTCGAATCGTGCCTCAGGCATGGATGTGTGTGATGTCCTTAGGTTAATTAGGTTGAAGTAGTTCAAAGTGTAGGGGGCTGATGATCTCAGATGTTAAGTCCCGTAGAGCTTAGAGCCATTTGAACCATTTGAACTTTTCTTTTAACAATTTCTTTTACAGACAGGAAGACGGCCTCGCAATGGGAAGTTGTGTTTCCGCTTTCTTGACCGATGCATTTGTCAATCACGTTGAATCTGAATATTTTAAACAAAAATCCCACATCAGTGAAATATCATCCTTTACAAGAGATATGTGGATGATATTCTGAGCCATTTCAAAGACACACGCGAAGAGATTGAGTCACTGACAGGAGTTTGATCAGCTGCAGTCTAAGTTAATCACCACCCATGAAATAATGAATCAAAACGGAGTCTTAAATTATCTTCACCTCCCTACACGGCTGAATGACAGTAAAATTACCTTCGATATTTTCAGAAAGCCTCCTGCAAGTGTTTAACACTGCACACCTCCTCTAATGATCCGAGGAGCTATAAACTCAGCTGTTTTAGAGCTGCTGTAACACGAATGTGTGAATTCCCTATCTCACACGGCAGTACCAATAAAGAACTGCAGAATCTACACATTGTAGCACATAAAAATAGTTACAGCCCTTCGCTGGTGAACCGCATATATGATGAACGAAAAAATGCTGTCGCCTCCACTATTAATTATTCGCTAACATCCGCAGTGTGCAAAAGCACACGTGTGGATATCCTGTTTCTTGGGCCACTACTATACAACTGGGCTAAGCTATTTCGGCAAAACTAATGTTCAGTTTGTTCTTTCGACGAGCTCTCCCATTCCATACACGGTTCGCCATAACGATCAACCTACCAGGAATTTATTCTCTAACTCAGATGTCTATAAAGTTAGGTGTACAGAACGTTGAACTAATTGGAAGAGTTTGAAATTTCTAAGCATATCTTTCTCATATTTCCGAATCTAATAAACGAGCAAGCTGTTTCGAAACATCAAACAATTTTTGATATTATGATGCGTATCTTTAAATGATGGTTGCCACCTATATTACTTATTGATTATTTTATGTAAGCCTTAGCCGTCAGTTAGTTAACTCTTAGCATGCGAACTTGTGAACCTTTTCCTATTATATCTCCACGGAGCCTTGAGACTAGTTTGGCAGGCTTAGTGCATACATGACAGCACGTGCTCATAGTAGTGTAAACAGACCACATGCGTGTTCATGAAGCGGCTTCTTCATGGGTAAGTTATCATCATTATAGTTAGTTTTCCGGTTTAACGTTGCTTCTGGCTATGCTGCTTCATATTTTTACTAAAAAATTTTAGCTGTTTCTTTATTTATATTGGTGTCCAGTCATTATCCAAGAGTGTATTAGCCTAGCCATTATATGGGTGTATTTTGCGCCCGTAATTCTTTTTCTGCTCACTGAATATTCTTATTTGCCTAAAATAAGAAACCCTTGCACACTTTAGTAGCTTTCTTTTTCCTACTATCTTTAGCTTTTTGGTGTTGCTTCTAAGTGGTGTAACGAAGCTTAGACAGTGGCTATCAGCCTCCCAGTTTTGGGTTCGTAATTACGTTCGACGCCTCGGTTATGATAAGCAAGAATTTTTATCGGTAAGCTCAGTTATGGTGCAATATTTTATAAGCTGAAATTTATACCACTCACCACTCCCCAAAACACAAATGTGGACCTGTGCTCCATAGTCCAGTCGGTGTATGCCTTCCTCCTTTTATTTTTAGTTTATTAATGTCTTCAATAGCAATTTATACTTATACTAGTTTGTATGTCCTCAGATTCTCTCATGATGCCTAGAACAGCCAAAACGAGTCATAAGTGAAGATAAAACAAACCTATCTTGTACAACAAAGACTGTTTTTTTTTTTGCTGTACTAAATAATATAACAATTGTAATTACGGCAGAAGATTTGTATTTTCGTGACAAAATAAATAAAATGAGTATGTAGCGATTAATAACAGCAATAGTGAAAAAAATAATTCTTTTAGCATTTAAGAGAACAGCAAGGAAGACTACGTACGTCCTCAGCTGTTTGTTGGATGTATTCCAATCTCTGTCTTCCTCTACAGTTTTTGCCCTCTACAGCTCCCTCCAGTACCATGGAAGTCTTTCACTGATCTATTACCAGATGTCCTACTAACCTTTCTTATATCTGCTACTTCTCATTACTTTCATCTTTCCTCTATTTACTCTCAGTCCATATTCTGTACTCCTTAGACTGTTCATTCCATTCGGCAGATCATGTCATTCTTCTTCACTTTCACTCAGGATAGGAATATTATCAGCCAGTTGTATGACTGATATCCTTTCATCTTGAATTGTAATTCCACTACTGAACCCTTCTTTTATTTCCATCACTGCTTCTTCGGTATACATGTTGGGCAGTGGGGCCAAAGACGACATCCTTGTCTTACACACTTTTCAATCCGAGCACTTCGTTATTGGTCATCCATTCTTATTATTCCCTCGACTCTTGTACGTATTTTATATTACCCACCTCTCCCTGCAGCTTACCCTTATTTTTCTAGGAATTTCGAACATCTTGCACCATTTTACATAGTCGAATGCTTTTTCTAGGCCGGCAAACTCTGTGAGCGTGTGTTGATTTTTCTGTAGTCTTGCTTCCATTATCAACGGCAACGTACTGTACTTAGGCGTAAAAGTATCAGAATTAAGGCTTACGAAGGCTTTCGTTGATTGAGGAATCCCCAGTCGACCCATCTCCATTTGTGTTTACTACTGACTAACTAATAATCCAGCTCGCGTTAAATTGCATTGACTGTACAGATCAGGTTGATGAATACCTATTAAAAG
Source organism: Schistocerca nitens (assembly GCF_023898315.1). NCBI lineage: Eukaryota > Metazoa > Arthropoda > Insecta > Orthoptera > Acrididae > Schistocerca > Schistocerca nitens. Next base: position 473,073,489 of record NC_064621.1, on the reverse strand, counting down.
TGCTTAATACCGCTCCTGTTTTAAATTTTTGCTCTTTGTGAATTTTTATAACCATTGCAGATACTACGACATAGCGTGACTAAGCATCAACGCAGAACATGGCGGCATCAAACATCACCTACTCACAAGTGGATGACATCCCACTCCTGAAGTCGTATCTTTGATTTACGTTAAGTACCACTTTGCCAAATGGGCCTCCGAAGACATAATCACCACAACACTTTTACTTAAGTAAATTTTCAGCTGGTACATACAGGCGAACAGCTGTATGGCTATCGGCATGACATGTTGAATAGCCATATCATGTTGAAATCTGTGAGAAAGTACAAAAATACTGTCTCTGCTGATCAACCTGCCATTCGTGATATCCGAGACAAAAGGAAAAGCGAGACTGTGTACGGTAAATATTTACCAAGAAAGGACGGAACTTCCTGCTGCACAAACTCGTGGGCAGACACGACTGTGCCGACGGAATCGTGACGCATGCCGACGACGTGCTGGTGGGAGTGTTGGCAAACTGCCGAGCACAACATGTGGAGAAAACCAGTGGTATACTGCAACATATGAACAAGTGGTGTGCACAAAATAATTGACAAATGGCCCGAAAAAAGCACTTTAGTTCTACTTAAACGGAGACTTATTAAAAACCCATTGGTGAAACTTGTGAACAGAGAGCTAAAACAGACGAAAGGATACTTGGGAATTATGATTGACAATGGACTGTCCTTCAAGACCTACATAGAAACTACAGCAGACGAGACCAAAAAACTGCTCTAAAAACTAACTACAGATTACAGACATCCACTGAAACAGATAAGGGAATACCACTCAGCTATACTTCAATCCATTATATACACTTTGCGGCATTATATACTTTAGGGTTAGGTGAGCTGTGGGGAGTGGGGGCGGGGAAAAACCATGACACGTCGATGACGTCTTCGGTGACACACTTTGGTGCTCGATCTGGCACTACATACCTACTCCTGTGCAAGTTTCAAAATAAGATCAAAATCAAAATTTTCGAAACGTGGAGACACCAGAACTTGAACCAAAAGCATCCAAGACACAAATACGTGAGGGGCCTGTCATCTATTTTGACGTAACAGAAATGAGCTATTTTGAAGTTTTGACAGCAGTAATAGTCTTCATGCATAGTATAATTGAATTATTTTAATTTACTGCCTCCACTAAAATTTGAATTTTCCACTGTGATGAAGGAATCAATATGGTGAAGGAAACGAATGTTACATCACAAAGTACCTTCGCTGCTGGAATGGGCGTTTATACTACTGATATATACACTACGAACGTATAAAACATTTTCATGGTCAAATTAATAATGGTGTTCGCCGGCCGGAGTGGCCGAGCGGTTCTAGGCGCTACGGTCTGGAACCGCGCGACCGCTACGGTCGCAGGTTCGAATCCTGCCTCGGGCATGGATGTGTGTGATGTCCTTAGGTTAATTAGGTTTAAGTAGTTCTAAGTTCTAGGGGACTGATGACTTCAGAAGTTAAGTCCCATTGTGCTCAGAGCCATTTAATAACGGTGTTCCAAAACAAATGAAATTAAAGACTTTCATTATGTATAGTTATGCAGATAACAGCAATTTCACACAACTGAGAGAAAGCTAATTTAAAAGCAGTTTGCAATGACATACCATACTAATGTTTGTTTGAAGATGTTTTCTCATGTTGATATATTTGCAAAAAGTGATGTAAGTTTAGTTAAATGTTTTCACTTAAACTATTGGAGACATAACTGTTTTGTGTATTGAAGATTTGCAGTAATGAAGATATCGTTACGCTGCAGAAAGACACAATACGGGAATGCAAATTTTTTAAAGTTTTCCCCAGCCAGCACCAAGCCAAGACAGGCTAGAGAGAGTGTCGTAACCAGAATGACAAAGAGGCAGGAAAGTCAGTACTGCAGTATCGTGGCACACAACCGATGCCATTGCCACACACTGCTCGAGTGAGATATCTGAATCACCAATTCAGCTATATGGTCTCGATGTGAAGGGAGCATAACGTCATTTTGAAAGTACTGCAAGGTGCCAAAACAACATGTAAATCTTAAACAGAAACACCTTTCAGTTTAGTGATAGAAATATAATCTAAGTCTTTTGTTTTTACTCCTCAGAAAATTACATTTCACCCCTGAGAGGGTACTTACCCCTTGGTTGGCAACCATTGCGTTAGTAGGTGACTGGGAGGACAGTGTCGTTCCAGAGGAGTATGCAACCGTCGCCACGTGAACAAACTGGCATGTAGGACTCTGTTTGCGAACATCAGTACCAACCAGAGAGACGGAGCATACACAGGGTGGCTGTGGCACGTCCTTCAGCACTCCCTGCTGTTTCATGACATTTTATTAGCCGCCATAATTCTGCTATTGTTCTGAAAGTGAGAGAGGTGATGTATGGCTTTACAACATAGACAACAGCTGAGTTTCTTTTGGGAATAGTGCCTGCTCTGTGCTCAAGGCTTAAATGCCCGCACATAACTGGAAAAAAGCTTGAACACTGATTTACATTGTTTTACGTATGTGCTGTAACTGTGCTGTATTTTGTGTACATTGATGTACGAGGGCTATTCCGAAAGTAAGGTCCGATAGGTCGCGAAATGGAAACCACGGTAAAAATCAAAAATGTTTTATTTGCAACAGTTAGATACACCTTGCAGCTACTTATCTCCATAGTCGCCGACCCGACTTAGACGTATATCGTTGCGTTGTACCAACTTTCCCATACCCTCGCTATAGAAGTCAGCCGCCAGTGCTCTCCGCCAATTCTCTACGCTGGCCTACGGCTCGTTGTCTTGTGCCGAAATGTTGTCTTCATAACCAGCGGTTCATGTGACCTGAGCTGAAACTCAGAGGGAGACAATTACGGGCTGTATTGTGGGTAATCTCACATTTCCATTTGAAAACGATGCAGGAGCATCTTCATTGCCCCTGCAGAATGCGGCTGAGAATTGTCTTGAAGACGAAACAGCACGACAGTTATGTAATGTTAGCTGCATAGCTTCAGGGGAAATTTCTCACCAGGCCCCCGTACTTGGCGGCAGACACTATTTTCTAGACATCTTTACGCACTCACTGCGAGCTCAGAAATGAGAAGAGCGACGTGATGCTAACTGGGGTTATACTAGAGACACTACCCAACACATCTGTGCAAAGCTTTATCGGATTTTCATAGTCGTTTCCATTTCGTGACCGATCGGACCTTACTTTCGGAATAGCCCTCGTATTTGTATTCTTGTTTCACCCAAGTTCTACCTTAAGCCATACGTTACGCCGAGAATTTTGTGACGATGGAGGATCTTGACAAAGGCTTGCGTAGTACGAGAGCACACCTAAAAAAATAATGCATCCGAATTTTTAGATGTAAATTCGTAACACTTTTTAAATAAAGCCGACTTTATTAACATTCTACATCTTTATTTTTCCATGTCTACATATTTCAACCCCCTGCCGCTAGAGAGTCCGCATTGTAGCGTGTATGAGGATAGTGCGTAACGTGACTATGTCGGCGAGTGAGAAACAGTATTTTCTGATTGAGTTTTGAATTCGAAGAATTCGTCCACACATGGAGCACCCTTACCTTCAGCGTGACCATGCCAGACCACAGACCAGCGCTGGACATCTGCAGCAATCCAGTGCCTTGGACTCACCGTCATCGCTCATCGTCCATACTGTCCCCACTTGGCCCCATCCCCTTTTCATCTAGTTCCAAAAATTAAAGAAACACCTTTGAGGCAATGCAGGCAGAGGTGATGTTGTGGCTCAGTCAAAAAAGTAAAACTTCTACAATGACGCTATCAACAAACTGGTCTCTCGTTGGGAGAAATGTGTTCGTCACCAGGGTAGCTGTTGAGAAATAAAAATGTAAACTTGAAGAATAACGATGTAGAATGTTTTGTGTAAAAAGCTTTATTTAAAAATCTTTAAGAGTTATCACATAAAAAATTCAGAGGCTTTACTTTTCAGCAAGCCGTCGCACTTCTTAAAATTTCTGAAGCTTCAGGAACATAAGTTCGTAAGCTTTGTTGTGACTGAGAATAGCTGTTGGATGGAAGATATGGTGAATTACATCCTTTTTGTATCCGTGCTGCGAAATAACTGATGCAGTTTCTGACACTTGTAACAGACATTATTCCAATAATTCTTTTTGTTTCTTTGTGAAACTTTCATTGAATTATACTTTCACTTTGGAACATGTGGATTGGAGATACAAAGGTCTGCAGTTTCCTGTGAGCCGATAGTTAGTTGTTTTAAATAATAATAGTAAATTTTAATATAAAACATTTGTATGCAAAGAAAAACCTGCAAAAACAGTGTACTTGTTATTCAACGTTAAACGTGGAATTGATCTACCAAGAAGTAACGGAGGAATCCATAAATAGTGCATAGGGTCTATTACTCTATGAAGAAATCTTGGTATACCTTTTAGACATGGGTAGTTCTTTTGCAGAATTTGGGTCTGTATTATGAGCAGACCATAAACTAATTCAGGAGGAAGATAGTTCATTTAGATATCATACTCGGTATTAACTTCATAAACGTACGATCTTCCAGCAACAACATTATATATTCGACGGCTGGGTGGGTTAGGTCGTAATGTACCTGACCTTTCAGTCAGAGTTTCCGTATTTGAACCAGGCAACACAAAGCTTATTTCACTTATTTCGAATACAAATTCAACCAGATGCTAGATGCTGATTCAGCAAACTTTTCCTAGGTAGTTTGTCTCTCAACTCTGTTCGCCATAACTTGTTGGCTACACGTATCTCCTACTGGTTTTGTATCTTTTTTGTCTATACTGCATGTATCTTATGTAAAGTTATGAAACGTCCCCTTTGAACAATTATACAAGACTGTGCTTAAAACTGACACACAATATTTTTAGCGCAACGCAATCTGATTTTCAATAATCCCTACAAAAGAATGGCCATGACTAACATTAACCTATACCTTTCACAAATCACTTACCTCACAAAAATCTTCGTTACTCGAACTACTGCAATACAGCGAGCGCCACTACTGCCAGCTAAATAACACATTCAAACTACGGAAGGCACTAACTACTGATAGACATAGTTAGCAAATGAAAGATTTTGATAGAGAACAAACAATGTATTTACCTTAATAGTGTTGAAAAATCATAATATACATAGCAGTTCATGACATCCAGTTTTACAAATTTCAAAACTCCGCCATTTCTCTCCCCACATCCACCACTGCTGGCGGCTCACCTCCAACTGCGCAATGCTACGCGCTGTTCACATCCAGCTGCCGCTGCCCAACACTACAATGGCAGACAAACAATGCAAACTAGCCACGGACTGCACACAGCACAGCCACTGATTTTCATTCAGAGCGCTACGTAACGTTGCCAATAAGAAAACATAAACAGCCTACTTACAAAGTGAAGGGTTTATTAAACATGCAAAGTCTGTTGCTACATTTTATTTTACAGACTGTATCTTCTTATTTTGAATGCCACGCAGTGTATCATCTGTAGCTGGTGTATTCATATTACTCTATGGTGACAAAAGTCGTGTTGAACTCCTTTTGCTGGGCGTAGTGCACCATCTCCGACGTGACATCGACTCAGGCAGTCGTTGGAATCCCCCTGCAAAAATAGGGAACTATGCTGCCTCTACAGCCGTCTATAATTGCGAAAGTGTAGCCAGTGTAGGATTTTGTTCTCGAACTGACCTGTCGATTATGTCCCATAAATGTTCCATGGGATTCATGTAGGGCCATCTGGGTGGCCAACTCATTCGCTCGAGTTGTCGACAGTGTTCTTCCTAATGGCAAACAATTGTGGCCGGTGACATGGTGCATGGTCATCCATGAGAAATTCCATCGTTGTCTGGGAACATGAAGTCCATGAATGGTTGCAAACGGTCTCCAAGTAGCGGACCGTAGACATTTCCAGTCAATGATCGCTTCAGTGGGTTCTGCGTCACACTCGAACTACACCATTACCTCTTACCAACTGAAAACGGGACTCATCTGACCAAACCACGGTTTTCCTGTCGTCTATGGTGCAACCGATATGCTCAAATGCCCAGGAGAGGCGCTGCAGATGATGTCGTGCTGTTAGCAAAGGCACTAACGTTGGTCGTCTGTTGCCATAGCTCATCAGCACTGTCCTAACACGCTCGTCGTACGTCCCACATCCAGTTCCACGGTATTTTATCCAGTGTTGCTCGTTTGTTAGCACTGACAACTCAATGCAAACACCACTGCTCTCGTTCGTTAAGTGAAAGCCGTCGGCCACTGTGTTGTCTGTGGTGAGAGGTACTGCCTGATGAAAGGACTCTTGACATTTTGGATCCCAGAACACTGAAATCCCTAAAGACTTTCGAAATCGAATTGCCCATCTACTATTCGGCACTGAAAGTTTGTTAATAGCCGTCTGCGGCCATACTCACGTTAGATACCTTTTCACATGAATCACGTGAATATAAACGACAGCTCCGTTAACGCACTTACGTTTTATACCTTGTGTACGCGATACTATCGCCATTTCTACACCGCTGTCCGGTTACCTCAGTTTATACTACAGTCATTGCTGAAAGATGATGTACAGAATGTCCCACCTAACTTTGCCACCACGTATGTTTCCGAAAGGAAATCATCATTTTTATGGGCCTTTGTTCCACTTCACCGAGGGGCGGCCCTTTTACTGTGGATTAGCCAATCTCCAACTGGCGCACCTACCCGAATCCAGGAAGCAGTGCATTTGCACTCTCTACTAACCTGGTGGGTCAAATATTTGCGAAAGGAAGCAAAATGTGAAAACATTGCAGTTGGCCAGTGATGCGCCTGTATCATTGGCTCACACGGTGGGCAGGAATGCAAAATCCCTACAAGTAAAGAAACATCATTTTAAACACAAATCTACGGTTTTTTTAATAACACACGTATGTTTCTCTACCGAAATGAAAACTAGAGGTACAATTAAGATGACGAACTTATTTTCACTGCTCTAAACCTTACACAGTCTGGAATACTTAGCGCCGATTGTATAAAACATTTAACCTTAGGTTAAGACAGAAAATGACTGTAGATTAAACTTAAGCTGCAAATCAGCGTTGTATGAACTTTAAATCCAAGATCATATCGCCGTTAAGTTGGATCATATTTGACTGGCGTGGTTCAAGGTCAGGTTTAACTCAAATCGTCAGTTTATAGTGTAGAGGCACTACGACTATTCGTTTTTGTTTTTAGCAGAAACCAATTGAATTAATAAAAAAAAGTTGTTATTAACGCAAAAAATGGAAAGAAAATGTCTGAGTACGCTATTCCCACGCCACTGACACTCAAAATACATTTTCGATCTGGAAGATGTATACTTAATAATCAATCTCACAACAGCTCTTACGATACGACTCGTGATTTACATGATTAGTTCAAAGGCATTTTATAGACACTTAGCAGCACAGTAGGAAAGGAAATTTCGAAATATTTACAGTGAACCGTTAAGTGTGGTAATTCTGACAGCAGCCAATAACGATACAAAATCTCTTATATGTGTTCTCTTTTGGCTCGAGTAGCAGTAACTATGCAATTCGCATCAAATTTTTAACTACAGAACACCTCATTAAACTGTTATGGCAATATGTTTGATAAATAGAACATAAGCAAGTATTTTGAAACTGACGAACCACGTAAGTTGGCTTTATTCATTTCGGTGGCTTAGAGGTTGCATTTTGGACTGTAGTGCGAAAGTTTGTATGTTCGAACCCAAGTCACTGCTTGAAGTTTTCTTTTCCATTTTTGCTAGTTTCTCTACATTATTGGTCGCAAAGATAATTATAACAACATTAACATGCCATTTCACACCATTGAAACCACACCATACTCTCAATTCTGAACCACAGCTGGGCAAAATTCTGTGTGCACACAACCCTACGCGATGTGAATTACATTGTTTCCTTTCGTTTACTTTACAAATATTTGAGCATTCAGATATGTCCACAGAGGACACATTCCGTAACAGGTTGACCCACTCTTCGAGTTAAATAACAAGTCATTTAAACTTAGGTTCTGTTTGGAGAAAAGTACTGTAGAGCAGTTGGAACTAAGGCTCAGGGACTCTCGGATAAAACCAATCAAAAGAAACCAACCATTGGTGCAATGTGCATGTTGCTCTTAACCTTAACATTTTACTCCAAAGTAACCTTTCAAATAGTGGTTGGTGATTTGTTTAAACAGCCTGCAGAACTGTCCCTTAGATATCGGCCTTACTCTCCATGCCTTTACCTTGCTGGCCACAGTGGCTGTATCTTTTTTTTTTTTTTCACTCATTTATACCTTTATATTGGCCCAACACAATTTCCAGCAACAAGTCTTACTCTTATTAAGGAAAGTTTGACGATAGCTCTTTTTCGGTTTACTTGCTCCATCACATGGTTATAGCACTACACTTTCGATAGTAACAACTGAGAATTTACGATGTATGATAAATATCTGCGGTCTAAGGGCAGTAATTGTGTCGACAGCCGATTTTAGCCCTGTTGCCAAGTAGGTTATGTGCTACCTAAGATCACATCTGTACCTGCTTCGGTGTATCCAAGTTTAGCGTTATACAATAGAGCTGATTCCTGAATGGAGTTCATTTTCTGACCTGATGTCAAATTTTATCTCTATCCAGCTATGTTTATACAGCCCTTACACTTTAAATACTGGAAACGGTGCCCCAGATTCTGCCGTAATGCTGTAAAGCCGTAATGCGCGTTGCCGGCATTGTCCTGAAACCTTGCTTTTCGCATTACGGCAGAAACTGTGAAGCTGTTGCCACCGTTTAAAAGCTACGTATTTCAGAAAGTATGAGGTTTATAACAGTGAAAAGCAAGTCTGGGATCACTAACTGTACCTCTAGATCTCATTACCGTAGGAAGAACCATACACGTCATTTAAAAAACCTAACTTTGCGTTGAAAGTGCTTTTTGTTTACGTTTATGGATTGTGTATACCTGGACAATGTGTGAGCACGTGACAGGTGCATCCGTCGCCTATTGTATTTTTCACATTTTGTTTCGTTTCGGAAGTATACAAGGTGGCACAATTAGGTGGGATGCCCTCTATATCGAGTGTTCGTCCGTCATAATCAGGATGATTTTTGCTGCGGAAAGTTACCACGCCTATTTGCCTGGAAGACACAAAGAGCTTTGTTCAGTTTCCTTCACTGTCTTTGCGGTGTTGCCTCTCTGTGACGTTCTATCTCTTTGGTACAAACCCTTCCACACTGTGTAGCACCAAGAAGTTGGGTAAGGGAACACCTGAGATGGAATCTTTGTCGATAGTGTCCCAGTCTCTTTAACGATGATTGCAGTATTTGATGTGTGTGGTGGTCAGGTACAGATGAACGTGCCAGACACAAATTCCTACAATTCAGCAGAGAGGTTAGTGAGGCAGTTTTTATATTGGAACCACGCACGACGTCATCCCCATTGTGGGTAATTTGTTAGCTATGTAGTATCCAGACAGAAACCTAACTTATAGTCCAGCGCTACGGTCATCATATCAGCAATGTGTTCGTCTTCCGATATATATGAGCACAAGCTCACCTGGTGTACAGGTTACTGCAGGAGACAGAAACCGCCCGAAAGGAATGTCTTTCGGTATGTACCGCCAAGAATTCGACTGAGCTTCCATGAAACTAGTTGAAACCTGTATTCGGTTGTCGCAGGAATTCTGCTCAGATACTGGTGATCGAACTCGAACCATCGTCAGAGAGTGAAGCTGATTTCAGCAAGCATCGTCTCGACCGCTTTGTGGGCAGTTAAAATGCAAAGTGTGGAACAATTTCGTAGCAACGTTATTCAGCTGCAGTTTTGATTTCACAGACGAGTAATTACGAATAATTTATTTTTCCCTACAAAATAATCTTTTTTAATTTTCTTTTCTTGAAGACCGAAGGGTGCACTATCACTAGTTTTCCTCTAAGGTGGGTTTATTGTTTTAATTTATTTCTACTGGGACACTTTAACACTTATCAATATGGTATACCATTTAAATTATATCCTTTCGTGACTTATAATTATCACATTAGACGATACGTAAACTGGATATACATGATACAGTCACATTAATGCGACCATCGCCTATGTTCGACCTCAACATACAGTAACAACTCACAGACAGTATGTGGCAGCACCAACAGTGGAGTTTATATAAAACGTGTCAAGGGCGAAGCGGGATATAAGTCGTAATGTGGAACTGGAACGATTTATTTAACATTCACAGGGCATCATCATTGGCTGTCAGTGAATTACCTGCGCTAGCAGAACCGAAATGTGGAAAACACAAGTCCGAAAACAATTTATTGGACTCACCAAAACGAAACAATAATCCTATCTCCAAAGGGACAACAGACTCTATCCCAATGGTGGATCATCACAAAAATAAAATAACAATCAATAATTGCAAAGACCCATCTCTTCAAGGGGAGAAATCAGAATAAAATAATTCTACAATGTCAAGTTGTTCATCGACTATACCACGTACATCTGCAAGAGATCGACCAGAAAGAAGAGGCGTCTGACTATGGCTGCCAGGGTGGCAGCTCTGTATACTTCCCAGTGGTGTGTCGAACTGCCCTTTGATATTTTTTTTTTCTTTATTGTGATTCACACAGGCAGGGGAGAGTTGGCAGTGGCACAGTCCACCGCTCTTCAGCCAAAGGGCTTAACAAATACAGAAGGTGAACTCTTACATAAAAGGGGGATAAAAGGGGTGGACATAAAATACACTGTAAATGGAGATGATGGGATTTAAAATACACACTAATATGGGGACATTCACTGGTTAACAGTTAAAAAGTCGACATTAAGTCATAAAGAACAAAGCTGGCAATGTGTAGGTAGCGCTCTTAAAAAACACTGGAGGCAAAAACAAGTTAAAATTGACTGCAGGAGAAAGAGCACACGAACTATCAGGGACTATATGAAGGGTTTATTTCAATAGTGGTATAAGTCCATTTTTGTTCATATTGAGATACAGAGCCTAAGGCTAAATGAGTGCTGAAAAATCTGCAGTTGAGATACCAGAAATTTTCAAGCATATGGCTTCTTGCTAGAAATGAACCTTTCTTTCTGTTTATTTGGCTCATTAATTTCAGAAGTATTATAGACAGAAAAGTGGAGGTAATGGACTTGTACCACTATTGAAATAAACCTTTCATATACAGGTCGAGCACACAATTAAAACCACATCACTTGATGACACTGTATAACAACACTGAACACAACACTAACACAGCAAACTTGGGCGGATCTGCCGGGGAGAGGGTGGGGAGGTGACAATGGAGGAGGGAAAACGAGGCTAGAAGGAGGGGAGAGAAAGGGGGATGAGGTGGGGGGGGCGCCGTTGAGGGATGGGGAGGGAAGGGACGGGAGAGGAAAACAGTTGAGGAGGGGTACAGGGACTCAGGGGAAGAGGGAAAATCTTCTCTGGGAGAAGGAGGGGAGAGGAGAAAAGGGGGGCCCTAGGGAGGGGGGGACAAGGCCATGCTGTAGTTGGTAGGAAGTGTAGATGTCATGGCGAAGTTCAACATCCAGGAGCGCAAGGTGCTGGAAATTACCTTTATGAGGGAGACGGAGGGTGTGGATGTGGAGACAATGAGGCATAGAGCAATAGAGGCATGGCAATGGGTGGGGTATGGAGAGGAAGGAGGAAACCAGGGAGTGGGGGGAGGGGAGATCAAGCCTGTGGATAGTGTAAAGGATGCAGAGATGTTGGAGGAAAAGGAGGGGGTGGGGGAAGGGGATGAGGTCACATAGGAGTCGTGTGGGGGAAGGAAGGCAGAAACAGAAGGCAAGGCTGAGTGCGTGGCATTCTAGGATTTGGAGGACATTATAAAAGCGTGGGGGGGGGGGGGTGAGATCCAGGCAACACTGACATAACAGAGGATAGGATGGATAAGGGATTTGTAGGTGTGGAGGATGGTGGAAGGATGCAATCCCCATTCCCAGCCAGACAGGAGTTTCAGGAGGCAGAGGCAGGAATGGGCTTTCTGCTTTATGGTCAGGAGATGAGGAGTCCAGGTGAGGTGACAGTTGAGGGTGAGACCAAGGTATCTCAGGATGGGGGTGAGCTGGATGAGATGACCATAAACGAAGGTAGAAATCATGGAGACAGAAAGTGCAGATGGTGCGGCCTACGATGATTGCCTGGGCTTTGGAGGGGCTGATACAAAGGAACCACTGGTTACAGCAAGTGTTGAACTGGTCAAGGTGGGTTTGGAGGGTGTGTTGGGGCTGTTAAAGGATAGGATAGAGAGCCAGGAAGGCAGTGTCACCAGCAGATTGGAGGAGGTCGACAGGAGGAGGTGGCTTGGGCATATCGCAGGTGTATAGGAGATAGAGAGGGGAGAGTATGGAGCCCTGGGGGACTCCAGCAGTGGGATAAAAGATACGAGAGTTGGTGTCATGGAGGATGACATAGGAAGGATGGTGTGAGAGGAAGGAAGTGACCAGACAGACTAAACTGATAGACAGGTCGTAGGTTTGGATTTTAAAGAGGAGACTGGAATGCCACACGTGGTTGTAGTCATTTTGTAGGTCGAGGGGAACAAAAATGATGGAGTGATGGGAGTTAAGCTGGAGGGAGAGAAGTTGGACGAGGTTAAGGAGTTGGTCTTCGGCAGAGAAGGAGGTTCAGAAGCCACATTGGGTAAGGGGGAGCAGGTGGTGTTGATTAAGGTGCTGATGGATGCGAGAGGAGAGGATGGATTCGAAGACCTTACTGAAGATGGAGGTGAGGCAGATGGGATGATAGGAAGAGGCATCGGAAGGGGGTATGTTGGGTTTGAGGAATAAGAGGATGCAGGAAGTCTTCCACAGGTTGGGGTAGAAGCCGGTAGAGAAGATGACGTTGTGGAGTTTGGCAAGGACAATCAGGAAGGGGAAGGGGCTTTCTCTGTAAGGGGACACAGTCATGACCGGAGCCCATGTTGCATTTTGACTGGAGGGTAAGTTTAATGTCTTGTGCTGTGATTGGAGTGTTGATGTCATAAGGGGGCAACTGCCACAGGTATTCGAGACTAGGAGCAAGTACAGCGACCGAGGTATCGGCGCGTTCCATGATGCTGGGGAAAAGAGGAAAATCAAAGTGGGGATCATCAGGGACAGAGAAGACCTCAGAAAGTTGGGAAGCGAAGTGGTTGACCTTACTGATGTTGTCGGGAAGGGGCAGTCGTTATGAAGAAGGAGATAATGGGGTACGGAATTGGGACAAGTAAGGCGATGGAAGGCGGACCAGTACTTTCCTACCCCCTCGATAATATGCACAGTCCTCCATCCTTATACCACTACGTTCCTATTCTCCCATCAGCCATCCTTTTCCCCCTCAACAACAGTCCCTTCAATCCCAGGGCACGTCCTTCCAGTTTTAGTGCCAGAAACGTGCTTCTTTTCTATATCTACACCTACAAAGATATTCTGCAAATGACACTTAAGTGCCTGGCAGAGGGGTCGTCGAACGACCTTCACAATAATTCTCTATTATCCCAATCTCGAACAACGCGCGGAAAAAAACGAATATCTATATCATTCCGTGCGAGCTCTGATTTCCCTTATTTTATTACGATGATCGTTTCTCTCTATGTAGGTCGGCGTAAACAAAATATTTTCGCATTTGGAGGAGAAAGTTAGTGATTGAAATTTCCTGAGAAGATTCTGCCGCAACAAAAAACGTCTTTTTTTAAAAAAATCATGTACACGCCAAATCCTCTGTCAGTGACACTCTCACTCCTGTATCTCGAAAATACAAAACGTGCTGTTCTTCTTTGAACTTTCTGGATGTACTATGTTAATCCCACCTGGTATGAATCCCAGACCACGGAGCAGCACTACAAAAGAGGACGGAGAAGTGTAGTGCAGGCAGTATGCTGCATCTTCTGAGTGTTCTGCGAATAAATCGCAGTCTTTGGTTTGCTTTCCCCACAAAATTTTCAGTGTGTTCTTTTCAATTTAAGTTGGTCGTAATTTTTAATTACTAGTTATTTAGCTTAATTTACGTCCTTTAGATTTGTTTGATTTATCGTGTAACCGAAGTTTAACGGGTTCCTTTTAGTACTCGTGTGGATGACCTCACAAATTTCTTTATTTAGTGTGAATTGCGAATTTTCACACCATACAGATATCTTACCTAAGTCGTTTTGCAATTTGTCTTGATCTTACTAGATATAAACGATACCATCATCTGCAAACAACTTAAAATGGCTGCTCAGATTGTCTACTAAATCGTTTATATAGATAAAGAACAATAGAGGACCTTGGAGAGCGTCAGAAATCACTTTTGTTTTAGTCTATGACTTTCCGTCGGTTAGCACGAACGGTGACCTCTCTGACAGGAAATCATGAATCCAGTCACATAGCTAGAGTGTTTCGCCATCATGTTTTAAATCTTTGTAAAGCTACAAGTGCTAGAAGTCATATCTCTCATGTATATAAAAACTTCCACTTATTTTCATCTTTAAAAAGTTTTAAATTCGTTGTTAATATCTCATCTGTCTGTTTCCTGTTTTTCTTCTCAGTTTTTGTTGGCATTTTTCTGTAGAACGGGTTGGCTGTATCGGTGATAGCTCAGAGAGGCCTTCAACTCATAGACCGACGAAATCGTCGAACATGTGCATGCTCTTGCGACCTTAGACCGAAGTTTAACAGTAAGGATGATGGGTGAACTGTCAAACACTATCACCGTACATCAAATTTTGACCGAAATTTAACATATGCGAAAGGTTTTTACCAAAATGGTGCCAAAAAACCTCACAGTTAAGCCGAAGGAAAATTAAAGACACGTGTGCTTCTTGAAAATGGTTCATGTGGTTCTAAGCGCTATGGGACTTAACATCTGAGGTCATCAGTACCCTAGACTTGGAAATACTTAAACCTAATTAATCTAAGGACATCACACACAGCTATGCCCGAGGCAGGACTCGAACATGCGACCGTAGCAGCAGCGCGGTTCCGGACTGAAACGCCTATAACCGCTCGGTCACAGCGACCGGCTGTGCTTCTTGACAGGATTGCCAACTACCATTAATGCTTCAGTCGTGTAATCACAGGTGACGAATCCCAATTTTTTGAGTACGATCCTGATACTAAGCGGTAGGGTGAGGAGTGGCGCAGTAGGGGTACTGCACATAAGGAATTTGTTCCCCCAGGACAAACTGTCAACTAAGTTCTTTAAAAGATGTCCTTGAACAGTTCAGGAAAAGGGTGAATCGATTGAGACCGGACATTGTACACAGCTACATGCTGCATCATGACAACGCCCCATATCAAACGGTTCAAATGGCTCTGAGCACTATGGGACTTAACATCTGAGGTCATTAGTCCCCTAGACTTAGAACTACTTAAACCTAAGGACAGTACACACATCCATGCCCGAGGCAGCATTCCAACCTGCGACCGTATCAGCAGCGCGGTTCCGGACTGAAGCGCCTAGAACCGCTCGGCCACAACGGCCAGCCGCCCCATATCAAACGATCACTTTCATCACGGAATTTTTAACCTCAAAAGGCATTCCTATTGTTCCAATGCTCCTTTGTTTGCCTGATCTGAATTCATGTGACCTTTTCCTTTCCAAAACAAAAAAAATGAAAAACTTCTTGAATGTACGTCATTTTCGGACCCTGTAGAACATTCAGAAGAATGTGGCTGACATGTTAGAGGCCCTACCAGTTGAAGCCTTTTAGCACTGCTACCAAGGCTGGGAACAACGACTCCGCCAGTATACGATACCAAAGAGAACTATTTTGAAGAGGACAATATTGTTGTTCGAACAAAAGAGAATAAAAGCTTTGGTAGATATAAAATCAGTCTGATTACTTTTCTCACGCTCGTTGTATATACACTGAATATGTAATTTTCAGTTTTTTTGCGAAGTTTTGCAAATAATACGTTGACTCAAAAATTTCAGCCTGGGTATGAGAGTTGGCTGGGGAAGGGGGGGGGGAGTCGAGGACGGGGGGGGGGGAGTAGGAGGGCAAGCTGTGAAACCTCTCAGAAGCTGACCCTCGCATCGGCGGCAGTTGCATGGAACGAACGTGGCACCAGAAGTACATCCGGCACAAAACTTTAACGTAGCTCGCGCAATATAGATGCAAATACAGCTGTGGTTATTTTCGTAACCGTCCCCAATATATGGAGATGTGTGTACACGTGTCTTCCGTGAACGCTGGTCGAAATGGTGACGGGAGTTTTTGTGCTGTCTCTGAAGCTCGCTCGGAGGCGAGGCGCGTCTTTGCTGTGGCACACGAGGCAGGGGAAGCGCGCAGAAGGCGGCGGCGACAACAGGTAGGGGGTGGGTGTGGGTCCGCCGGATATTGCCGGCGTTAATGCCCTTCCTCCGTTACCGGGAAATCCGGTTTTGATGACGCCGTCCGCCTGGGAAAGAGTCGGCCGCCACACAGGAGCGCTAATCCTGTTTCGCTCAGCTCGCTCGCTCCCCAGCACGGATGCGGTCCGGCGCCGCTTGCTCGCCGTGTAATTGGGAGCGGTTACCGGGACGGCCGCCGCCTAGCGGGGTGCCACCTGCTTCTTATAACGTCCGGAGCGGCACAAAAGGCCGGACAGGCAGCTGCGCGAAGCGCGGGGGCGACTCCCAGGGCGCACTACGTTTCCTCTGCTGAAGTGTCAGAGGTGGCTGATACTCGCTTGCGGAGTCAGATGTCCGCAAAAACGAGATGGCGTGTTCGAAACTGAGGGGAGAAAAACGACTCAAATGCCCCTTTTGTAATACTGACATTTGTGCGTATGCTATCTAAGCTTGGCGTGAGATATGATGAGTGAGGTATCAAATAAAAATCATCATACTAGTTATGATAATCAAATATGTAAACCGCTCAAGAAAAATTTGGCACCACTTGCATATCTCCGAAATTGTGAAGGATTAGATTTAAGGCGAGTACGGACTGAAACAAAGATAATGGAATGCAGTCGAATTAAATGAGACGATGCTGAAGGAATCAGATTGGGAAACGGGACATTAAAAGTAGTAGATGATTGCTATCTGATCAGCAAAAGAAATGATGATGGCCGAAGCAGAGAGGACTGGCAATCAAGAAAAGCGTTTTGATGACATCGAATGTAGATTTGAAAAATGAAATGTCGTGTGGCTAGGGTCTCCCGTCGGGTAGGCCGTTCGCCTGGTGCAAGTCTTTTGAGTTGACGCCACTTCGGCGACTTGCGTGTCAATGGGAATGAGATGATGATGTTTACAACAACACAACACCCAGTCCCTGAGAGTAGAAAATCTCCGACCCAGCCAGGAATCGAACCCGGGCCCTTTAGCATGACAGTCCTTCGCGCTGAGCATTTTTTTTTTTTTTTCATTTTGTTCGGTATTGTTCGTTGCGTTTGGTCTGGGCGGACGTCACAAGACATCCGTTCAAGTTGATCGTTGATTCCTTTACTCAGTTTTTTATTTTTTTTATTACAGAGGGCGAGCAGCCCTCTGACCGAACGCACTGACCTATCGTGTCGGCAGACCATTCAGCTATCGGGACGGACGAATGTAGATTTAAATGTTAGGAACTCTTTTTTTGAACGTATATGTCTGAAGCTTAGTCACGTATGGAAGCGAAAAATGGGCAATAAATGGTTTAGACGAGAAGAGAATAGATGCTTCTGAAATGTGGTGCACCGAGCGATGTGGCTCAGTGGTTAGCACGCTAGACTCGCTTTCGGGAGTACGACACTTCAAACCCGCATCGGGCCATCCTGATTTAGATTTTTCATGATTTCCCTAAATCACTTTAGGCAAATGCTGGGATGATCCCTGTGACAGAGCACGGTCGGTTTAATTCCCCATCCTTCCCTAATCCAATGGCGCCGATAACCTGGCTCTTCGGTCCCTTCCCCCAAATCAGCCAACCAACCAAATGTGGTGCAATAGAAGAATTCTCACAGTCAGATGGGTAGATAGCATAGCTAATGAGGAGGCACTCAGCGGAACTGGGGAACAAGAGATCTGTGGCACAAATTGAAGAGAAGAAGGGATGGGTTGATAGGACACGCTGTGTGACATCAAGGGATCATCAGTGGACTGTTGGAGGGAAATGTGGTGGTTAAGGCCAGGAGATGAGCACAGGGAGCAGATTCAGAAGGTTCTAGGTAGGAGTAGTTGTTCGAAGACGAAGAGGCTTCCACAGAATGTAGTAGCAGAGAGAGCTGCATCAAACCAGCTCTCAGACTGAAAACAACAACAACGTCAACAACAGAAACAACAACATGCAATGTAAGAATACCCGTGTTCCCTCCACAGTTCTAGAAGTCCGAAACGTCAGCTGTGAAATATTTTATCATGGATAACGAAGACTATTCTCTTACTGCACCGGTATTCAAAAGTTAAGGACGATAGTAACTTCCGTATGATGTATCACAGGAAAGTAACACAGCTCGATGAAACTTGCGCCATAGATAGAAAGACGGTAACTGAAAGAAACACGCAAGGAACCGAGCAGAGACGACACTGAAACTTTTTCCAATTCATGGCAAGGATGGTACAGCAGCTAGTAACATACGATGAAGAAACGAACAGTCTTCTTTGTAGGGTATCCCAGCGGTACTAGTTATCCTTTTGTACTGATTAGGACTCTGAGAGGCGGTAGGGACTAGGAATTCCGCTGCGTGTGTATGCAATGTGTGTTGCTACAATTCAGTCATCTGCTCAGCAAGAAAGGAACTGGGCGAAGGAAAATTAAAGTTCCTGCTTCGTTTCCAAAATATCTTTTATCCGCTTAGAGACATTCGTCCTTATGATTTTCTTGCTAAAAATTACTTTATCAATTATTATGGGTAGGTAGTATGCAGCACACCTGGTTAGTAGCCTAGACTCTGTTTGCGTGAAGAAATCTTGGCGTTACAGTATCGGTGAATACTAAAGGAAGCCTAGCGTCCCCTGAAAACATTAGCGAACATTTTGCGCCGTGTTTATCCTACGCCCGACCCTCTTACTTAGGATTATTGCTAGGTCATCAGATCGGTCTTCACAGTCATGTGACACGTGGAAACACTCTGTTCGCCCTGACAATCGGAATGCTTCATCGTCAACAGAGCAGCCATCTCTAAGTCAATTACTCACGAATGTGTTTTGTTTGTTGTATCATTTACGATGGACAATATCCTTCTTGTAGATGCACTTACAATCTTAGACTGCCAGTAACTAGACATTTAGTTAGTTGGCTGTGCCGTAGAACATTTTTGCGATACACCATAATTACGTGAAATGAGTCAGCTGACAGGATGTTAACTTAATTCGCGCTCCAATATGGTTCCACACTCTGGATGCATACTAGTCTCAAACTCTTACTGGAATCGCCGAAATGCTGTGAGTAACACCCCCCCTCCCCACATGAACCTTGGACCTTGCCGTTGGTGGGGAGGCTTGCGTGCCTCAGCGATACCGATAGCCGTACCGTAGGTGCAACCACAACGGAGGGGTATCTGTTGAGAGGCCAGACAAACGTGTGGTTCCTGAAGAGGGGCAGCAGCCTTTTCAGTAGTTGCAGGTGCAGCAGTCTGGATGATTGACTGATCTGGCCATGTAACACTAACCAAAACGGCCTTGCTGTGCTGGTACTGCGAATGGCTGAAAACAAGGGGAAACTACAGCCGTAATTTTTCCCGAGGGCATGCAGCTTTACTGTATGGTTAAATGATGATAGTGTCCTCTTGGGTAAAATATTCCGGAGGTAAAATAGTCCCCCATTCGGATCTCCAGGCGGGGACTACTCAAGAGGACATTGTTATAAGGAGAAAGAAAACTGGCGTTCTACAGATCGGAGAGTGGAATGTCAGATCCCTTAATCGGGCAGGTAGGTTAGAAAATTTAAAAAGGGAAATGGATAGGTTAAAGTTAGATATAGTGGGAATTAGTGAAGTTCGGTGGAAGGAGGAACAAGACTTCTGGTCAGGGTTATAAACACAAAATCAAATAGGGGTAATGCAGGAGTAGGTTCAATAATAAATAGGAAAATAGGAATGCGGGTGAGCTACTACAAACAGCATAGTGAACGCATTATTGTGGCCAAGACACACGAAGCCCACGCATACCACAGTAGTACAAGTTTATATGCCAACTAGCTCTGCAGATGACGAAGAAATTGAAGAAATGTGAGATAAAGGGAATTATTCAGGTAGTGAAAGGAGACGAAAATTTAATAGTCGTGGCGGACAAGAATTCGATAGTAGGAAAAGGAAGAGAAGGAAACGTAGAAGGTGAATATCGAATGGGAGTAAGGAATGAATGAGTATGCCGCCTCGTAGAATTTTGCGCAAAGCATAACTTAATCATAACTTAATCTTGGTTCAAGAATCATGAAAGAAGGTTGTATACATGGAAGAAGCCTGGAGATACTGGTACGTCTCAGATAGATTATATAATGGTAAGACAGAGATTCAGGAACAAGGTTTTAAATTGTAAGACATTTCCAGGGGCAGATGTGAACGCCGGCCACAATCTATTGGTTATGAACTGTAGATTAAAACTGAAGAGACTGCAAAGAGGTGGAAATTTGAGGAGATGGGACCTGGATAAACTGAAAGAACCAGAGACTGTAGAGTGTTTCAGGGAGAGCATTAGGGAACAATTTGCAAGAATGGGGGAAAGAAATATAGTAAAATATGAATGGGTAGCTTTGAGAGATGAAATAGTGAAGACAGCAGAGGATCAAGTGGGTAAAAACACGAGGGCTAATAGAAATCCTTGGGTAACAGTAGAGATACTGAATTTAATTGATGAAAGGAGAAAATACAAAAATGCAGTAAATGAAGCAGGCAAAAAGGAATACAAACGTCTCAAAAATGAGATCGACAGGAAGTGCAAAATGGCTAAGCAGGGATGGCTGGAGAGCAAATGTAAGGATGTAGAGGCGCATATCGCTGGGGGTAAGATAGTTACTGCGTACAGGAAAATTAAAGAGACCTTTGGAGAAAAGAGAACCACTTCTATGAATATCAAGAGTGCAGATAAAAACCCAGTTCTAAGCAAAGAAGGGAAAGCAGAAAGGTGGAATGAGTATATAGAGGGTCTATACAAGGGCGATGTTCTTGAGGGCAATATTATGGAAATGGAAGAGGATGTAGATAAGATGAAATAGAAGATATGATACTGCGTGAAGAGTTCGAAACAAGGTCCCGGGAGTAGACAACATTCCATTAGAACTACTGACAGCCTTGGGAGAGCCAGGCCTAACAAAACTCTACCATCTAGTGAGCGAGATGTGTGAGACAGGCGAAATACAAATGGTTCAAATGGCTCTGAGCACTATGGGACTCAACTGCTGTGGTCATCAGTCCCCTAGAACTTAGAACTACTTAAACCTAACTAACCTAAGGACATCACACACATCCATGCCCGAGGCAGGATTCGAACCTGCGACCGTAGCAGCAGCGTGGCTCCGGACTGGAGCGCCTAGAACCACACGGCAACCGCGGCCGACCAGGCGAAATACCCTTTGACTTCAAGAAGAATATAATAACCAATAAACCACGGCTACAAAATACTAACACGAATTCTTTACAGACGAATGGATAAACTGGTAGAAGCCGACCTCGGGGAAGATCAGTTTGGATTCCATAGAAATGTTGGGACACATGAGGCAATACTGACCCTATACCTTATCTTGGAAGCTACATTAAGGTAAGGCAAACCTACGTTTCTACCATTTGTAGACTTGGAGAAAGCTTTTGACAATGTTGACTGGAATACTCTCTTTCAAATTCTGAAGGTGGCAGGGGTAAAATACAGGGAGCGAAAGGCTGTTAACAATTTGTACAGAAACCAGATGGCAGTTATAAGAGTCGTGGGACATGAAAAAGAAGCAGTGGTTGGGAAGGGAGTGAGACAAGGTTGTAGCCTATCCCCAATGTTATTCAATCTGTATACTGAGCAAGCGGTAAAGGAAACAAAAGAGAAATTCGGAGTAGGAATTAAAATCCATGGAGAAGAATTAAAAACTTTGAGGTTCGCCGATGACAGTGTAATTCTGTCAGAGACAGCAAAGGACCTGGAAGAACAGCTGAACGGAGTGGACAGTGTCTTGAAAGGAGGGTATAAGATGAACATCAACAAAAGCAAAACGTGGATAATGGTGTGTAGTCGAATTAAGTCGGGTGATGTTGCGGGAACTACATTAGGAAATGAGGCGCTTAAAGTAGTAAATGAGTTTTGCCATTTGGGGAGCAAAATAACTGATGATGGTCGAAGTAGAGAGGATATAACATGTAAACTAGCAATGGCAAGGAAAGTGTTTCTGAAGAAGAGAAATTTGTTAACACCGAGTATTGATTTAAGTGTCAGGAAGTCGTCTCTGAAGGTATTTGTATGGAAGTGAAACATGGACGATAAATAGTTTGGACAAGAAGAGAATAGAAGCTTTCGAAATGTGGTGCTACAGAAGAATGCTGAAGATTAGATGGCTAGATCAAGTAACTAATGAGGAGGTACCGAATAGAATTGAGGAGAAGAGAAATTTGTTGTATAACCTGAACTAGAAGAATGGACTGGTTGTAGTACACATTCTGAGGCATCAAGGGATCACCAATTTAGTATTGGAGGGCAGCGTGGAGGGTAAAAATCGTAGAGGGAGACCAAGAGATGAATACACTAAATAGGTTCAGAAGGATGTAGGTTGCAGTAGGTACTGGGAGATGAAGAAGCTTGCACAGGATAGAGTAGCATGGAGAGATGCATCAAACCAGTCTCTGGACTGAAGACCAAGACCACAACAACAACACTGTGATTAAATGGAGATAATGGGCAAAGGCCACTGTGGCAAATGTAGAAAATATTCCAACCAATCATTTAATTCAGTTTAATAAGAAGTTCTCGATCAAGAGGCAGCCACGCACTTGCGCTGACTCTAGAAAATCTGAACTAATATTTGAACTCAATGACGAGACTAGGACGTCAGTGGGTTGTCGGTTGCAGGATCCAAAGACTAAAGCAGGAAAATTCAATGTGTAGCAAATATGGAGGGCATCACGCGTTAACCGTGTGATCAACCACGCATAGGGCACATTTCAACACCATCGAATCTTCTGGTATTAGTGCTGAATACAAATAAAGCCACACAGACAAGATCCTCAGGTACCAACGACGCTCATCAGTCTGGTTAGGACTTAGTTTACTTTGCTAGCCTCGGTTAAAGGCGAACGCATATTCGACTTAGAGAATGTCGACTTAGGACAGCATAGCTAGGGACTTGTATAAAGATAAACGTACCAGGGGTACTTCTTTGTAACGGAATCACGTCGATAGCTAGCCACTTCTACCCCTCTCCTGAGCTGCTCTGCCGAATTCCGTATTCTGAGTCACTCAAAGCTTGCTTTTCAGCTGAGGTCGGAGAATCAGAGAGCAGCCCATCACCAGTTAACCTCAGCGGATTCCACCGCACGAGGAAAGTTCTTCTGTCGCGCTTACAGCAGTCCGTCTTTCGTCCTCTCAAGACACGACAGCACTGCATTCGTAGTCCGTGGGTAGGTTGAGGAGCTGGGACTGACGGAGTGATAGGGCAGTCCGTGCAGTTGCGAGAACTACTGCATCCACCTAGCACTGTCGGATGTCTTGCCGACCACGCGAGATCATAGAACCAAGGACTTCTACCGATACTTTCAGTGGACGCTGCCTGCTAATGTGGTTGAGCGCCGACATCCGGCAGTTGGCTGAAGGCGTGTGTGGAGTAACATACAATCGCCTTTCCTTCCCACCACGGTCAGGACACTGTGGTATGTGATGACGACTGAAAACATCCCCACCCGACAACGTTTACACATGACATCTTGCCACGAATCCTCTCTGCCCCAGATGCGCCGCTGTCGACACCGACATGCACCGTTTTGTTTGTGGTACGGCTGCCGACTGCTGGCTCCTCACACGGCGCATGTTGGCATTGTTGCTGCGACGGACGCCTCAGTCCTTAGAGCCCACCGAGCTGATCCATCCCGACCTGCTACTCGTCATAACGCCACGGTGTGTGTTAAGGGTATGGCACTGTCGCACTTTTTTAATGCGGTCGTTGCAGGGTTGTTAGAATTCTGGCATTATTTATCAAGTAACTACGTGATTTTTACGGCGCAAAGCGTCGTATGGTACGCTCCTTGCGAATTACTTGGGATCGTTGTTTACGCGTCCTCCAGATCATTGTGGTGTACCGGGTGTGAGAGGAGACTGATATATCTCACATGATGGACTGATGAGAGACATCAACGGTAATTATAGGGTGTTTCACCCTCGCTGAACGAGAGGACGACCAGGACATCCCACCGTCTGGCTGCTGTGGACAACCCCAAAGAAGAAGAAGGCAAAAAAAGAACAAAAAAGAATTAAAAATAAAAACATAAGAACAAAATGAACAACAAATAAAATATAATAAAGTATTGTACCCCTCTCTTTATCCTTTTCTTTTTCCTTTTCTAATAGAATGTTCAGAGGTATATTTAATTTTTGTTCGTGGGCGCAGCCTAAAGCGATGGCGCACGACCGTCCTAATTAGCTTTAGGGTGAAAGTGGCGGTGGCATTAGCTTTGCTTTTTGTTTTTAGGTTATACAGGTTTTTGGGGGTAGTATGGGCGATAGGTGGCAACGTCTGAAGTGAAAAAGGTCTAATCGCTACATTTAAAAACAAAAACAAGAAAAAAGAAGAAAGAAAAAAACGCAGTGCTCATTGCATCTGCCCTAGTAAGCAGGAGACACAGGTTCGAATCCCGGTAGTCCACAAATACGAAGGTGAGTCAAATGAAAACAAATATTTTTTAAAATTATTATACAGAAATTATTATACAGAAGTGGTACAAAACTGTATCACTTTTCAACATAATCTCCCCCACACTCAATGCAAGTCCTCCAGCGCTTGCAAAGTGCGTAAGTTCCTTTAGAAAAAAATTATTTTGGTAGACCGCGCAACCACTCATGCACCGCGTGGTGTACCTCTTCATCAGAACGGAACTTCTTTCCTCCCATTGCGTCTTTGAGTGGTCCAAACATATGGAAATCACTTGGGGCAAGGTCTGGTGAGTATGGTGGATGAGGAAGACACTCAAAATGCAGGTCTGTGATTGTTGCAAGTGTTGTACCGGCAGAGTGGGGCCTTGCATTGTCGTGTTCCAAAAAGGCACCTGCTGATAGCAATCCACGTCGCTTTGATTTGATTTCAGGCCGCAGATGATTTTTTATGAGATCTTTGTATGATGCACTGGTGACAGTGGTCCCTCTAGGCATGTAATGCTCCAAAATGACGCCTTTTTTGTCCCAAAAGAGAGTCAGCATAACCTTCCCAGCTGATGGTTCTGTTCGAAACTTCTTTGGATTTGGTGATGAGGAATGGCGCCATTCGTTGCTCGCTCTCGTCGTTTCCGGTTGGTGGAAGTGAATCCAGGTTTCGTCCCCAGTAACGATTCTTGCAAGGAAGCCATCACCTTCTCGTTCAAAGCACCGAAGAAGTTCTTCACAAGCAGCACCACATCGTTGTCTCATTTCAGGAGTCAGCTGCCGTGGCACCTATCTTGCAGACACTTTGTAAAAGTGGAGCACATAATGTACAATGTGGTGTACAGACCCATGAATATTCTGTAAATATGCTGCAATGTCATTCTACATCTACATCTACATTTATACTCCGCAAGCCACCCAACGGTGTGTGGCCGAGAGCACTTTACGTGCCACTGTCATTACCTCCCTTTTCTGTTCCAGTCGCGTATGGTTCGCGGGAAGAACGACTGTCTGAAAGCCTCCGCGCGCGCTCGAATCTCTCTGATTTTACATTCGTGATCTCCTCGGGAGGTATAAGTAGGGGGAAGCAATATATTCGATACCTCATCCAGAAACGCACCCTCTCGAAACCTGGCGAGAAAGCTACACCGCGATGCAGAGCGCCTCTCTTGCAGAGTCTGCCACTTGAGTTTGGTAAACATCTCCGTAACGCTATCACGGTTACCAAATAACCCTGTGACGATACGCGCCGCTCATCTTTGGATCTTCTCTATCTCTTCCGTCAACCCGATCTGGTACGGATCCCACACTGATGAGCAATACTCAAGTATAGGTCGAACGAGTGTTTTGTAAGCCACCTCCTTTGTTGATGGACTACATTTTCTAAGGACTCTCGCAATGAATCTCAACCTGGTACCCGCCTTACCAACAATTAATTTTATATGATCATTCCACTTCAAATCGTTCCGCACGCATACTCCCAGATGTTTTAACAGAAGTAACTGCTACCAGTGTTTATTCCGCTATCATGTAATCACACAATAAAGGATCCTTCTTTCTATGTATTCGCAATACATTACATTTGTCTATGTGAAGGGTCAGTTGCCACTCCCTGCACCAAATGCCTATCCGCCGCAGACCTTCCTGCATTTCGCTACAATTTCCTAATGCTGCAACTTCTCTGTATACTACAGCATCATCCGCGAAAAGCCGCATGGAACTTCCGACACTATCTACTAGGTCATTTATATATATTGTGAAAAGTAATGGTCCCATAACACTCCCCTGTGGCACGCCAGAGGTTACTTTAATGTCTGTAGACGTCTCTCCATTGATAACAACATGCTGTGTTCTGTTTGCTAAAAATTCTTCAATCCAGCCACACAGCTGGTCTGATATTCCGTAGGCTCTTACTTTGTTTATCAGGCGACAGTGCGGAACTGTATCGAACGCCTTCCGGAAGTCAAGGAAAATAGCTTCTACCTGGGAGCCTGTATCTAATATTTTCTGGGTCTCATGAACTAATAAAGCGAGTTGGGTCTCACACGATCGCTGTTTCCGGAATCCATGTTGATTCCTATAGAGTAGATCCTGGGTTTCCAAAAACGACATGAT
This sequence comes from Schistocerca nitens, assembly GCF_023898315.1. NCBI lineage: Eukaryota > Metazoa > Arthropoda > Insecta > Orthoptera > Acrididae > Schistocerca > Schistocerca nitens. The sequence goes on along the minus strand of NC_064621.1, from coordinate 473,046,642 downwards.
ACTCGAGCACAAAAACATGTTCTAAAATTCTACAACAGATCGATGTCAGAGATATAGGTCTATAGTTTTGCGCATCTGCTCGACGACCCTTCTTGAAGACTGGGACTACCTGTGCTCTTTTCCAATCATTTGGAACCTTCCGCTCCTCTAGAGACTTGCGGTACACGGTTGTTAGAAGGGGGGCAAGTTCTTTCGCGTACTCTGCGTAGAATCGAATTGGTATCCCGTCAGGTCCAGAGGACTTTTCTCTGTTGAGTGATTCCAGTTGCTTTTCTATTCCTTGGACACTGATTTCGATGTCAGCCATTTTTTCGTTTGTGCGAGGATTTAGAGAAGGAACTGCAGTGCGGTCTTCCTCTGTGAAACAGCTTTGGAAAAAGGTGTTTAGTATTTCAGCTTTACGTGTGTCATCCTCAGTTTCAATGCCATCATCATCCCGGAGTGTCTGGATATGCTGTTTCGAGCCACTTACTGATTTAACGTAAGACCAGAACTTCCTTGGATTTTCTGTCAAGTCGGTACATAGAATTTTACTTTCGAATTCACTGAACGCTTCACGCATAGCCCTCCTTACGCTAACTTTGACATCGTTTAGCTTCTGTTTGTCTGAGACGTTTTGGCTGCGTTAAAACTTGCAGTGAAGCTCTCTTTGCTTTCGCAGTAGTTTCCTAACTTTGTTGTTGAACCACAGTGGGTTTTTCCCGTCCCTCACAGTTTTACTCGGCACGTACCTGTCTAAAACGCATTTTACGATTGCCTTTAACTTTTTCCATAAACACTCAACATTGTCAGTGTCGGAACAGAAATTTTCGTTTTGATCTGTTAGGTAGTCTGAAATCTGCCTTCTATTACTCTTGCTAAACAGATAAACCTTCCTCCCTTTTCTTATATCCCTATTAACTTCCATATTCAGAGATGCTGCAACGGCCTTATGATCACTGATTCCCTGTTTTACTCGGCGGTTTTCCTTCACTATGGCTTCAAATGCTCTGTGGAGTCAAATGTTCTGTGGAGTCACAACTCGTTGTGCCTCACCTAGACGAGGAGCATCTTCCACTGAAGTCACACTATTTGCGAAATTCCTACTCCATTCGTAGACTTGCTGCTGTGGCCGGCCGGAGTGGCCGAGCGGTTCTAGGCACTACAGTCTGGAACCGCGCGACCGCTGCGGACGCAGGTTCGAAGCCCGCCTCGGGCATCATGTGTGTGATCTCCTTAGATTAGTTAGGTTTAAGTAGTTCTAGTTCTAGGGGACTGATGACCTCAGCAGTTAAGTCCCATAGTGCTCAGAGCCATTTGAGCCACTTGCTGCTGTGACAAACATGCACCACTGTACTGAACCTTCATTCGTCGATGAATTTCAATAGTTTTCACACCGTCACTACGCAAAAACCGAATAACGGGACGCTGTTCTTCCCTGGTGCAAGTCGCAAGTGGGGTGGCCATCTTTATACTGATTTTGCGACTGTATGTGTGCATCTGCACTATGCTGCCAACTACAGGCCATTCTGCACGCTGTTTGTAGCACGCTTACCAACTTACAGGATAACAGCGCGAAATTTCAATTTGTTATTACAAATTTAAGGTTTTCATTTGACTCACGCTCGTATTTAATCTTTCCCATTAATTTAAATCAATGCCCACAAGCAGCCAATGTCTGTAAGTTCTTTGTATCTAAAGTCATAGTGACTGCTGGATCAAAATGATGTCTATTCCTTTGGAAATGTCGGAAAGAACAGATTCCACACTTATATAAAAGGAATGGACAACATAAGTTTGAACGTAATGCGTTTGCACTATTTAGCTACAACACTCTAAAAAACTACAGAATAGAAGCTCCCCCGGAAGTGATTTTTTAACTTATTTTCAAATTTTACTTTACTGTTCGTCAGACTTTACGAAACTGATCAAAAGATTTGGTGGCAGCATTATTCGTTTTTTCTACTGTAAAGTAAATTTTAATATACCGTATTGAAGACCATTATTTTATTTCACTGTTCCAATTACGGATATCATTATTCGTTCTGACCTGCAATGGGTTACTAGAACAAATTTTATTGAAAAAATGTCTCCTGTGACGCCGCTGTTAAATTACCTGACTCTTTATGCAGCTCTAAGATGATAGTATGTAACTGCCATGTTTTATTCTCATAATATGTTGGAGTGCTATTAAAACTTTATTTCTTAATGATTATGTTAAATCATAATATAACCTCATATGACACTGTTAAATGAAAATAAATAGTACGTTACTTTTTCTCTCCAATACTCGCAATAACAGGAAGGCAGACGTGGGTGTAGTAAGTCGTTGAAGAAACTCTAAAACATGTATTTTTGCATCGTAAATTAACTGTCGTCAGTTTGATTAACACATATTTATTTGGAGATTTTGCCTTGCTAACTAACCCTTGCCCATTCTTTTGTTTGGTGTTGCATCCTTTCGTGTGCAGAACTGGATATGCTGCATTCGTCGCAAATTAGTCAGGTACACCTGATATGTTTTAGCACCTTATTAACATTTTCTGCGTTAGTATCTGTTGACGTATGAGTTCAGTAGTGTAATGTTTTGTAACTGTTTCGCAAAATCTTATGTTTAACACACTTGTCATATTTCTGTAACTGTTCTTCGTGAATTAAAAATGAATGTCCAAAGTAACAAATTGGACGAAGTGCTCCCCTTTTTGCGATAGCTATCAGTATCAAAATGACTCAAACAGTTTCCTGTAACAGCATAAAATTAATCAAATCCCTTATTTGAAATTCTTATTATTCCGAAAAGGTAACTACTTTAAATGGATGAACCAATCGAGCAGATGTGTCTTCCATTAGAGTCCCGTTCTCTGTTAATGAAGTGAAAATTTTTGTTTATTTTGCTTATTCTCAGTTTATTAAGTCCTATGGACTAATACGGTGGGATAACTGTGCATTTTCTACGTATATCCTGGGCATAGTACAGGGAAATCGGAGTCAGCAGCCTTTGGGTATACGGTTTTCGTCTAGGCTACTGTTTGAGCCAGCAGAAACGTTTGGCACTTCGGATACGCTACAGTTAACATTGTGCGTAATAACTATTCCTATTTTGTAGACTTTTCAGTAACTTTCATCATAAATGAACATGTTAGCTCAGAATTACAAACCTTCGTAGAAGAATTTCGTTACATTACAACTCCTGCACAAGAGTTCCTATAGAAATTCAGAAAATTTCTCAACACTTTAGTACTAACGTGTGACAAGCAAAAGTATCACAGTTGCAGCTAGGCATGCACCTCGTTGCATATTATACATGATTATGAAAAGAAGGCAATAGTGTGGACATTTCTTCGGTGTTTTGATGGCATTTACTCTATAATTTTAATTTCAAGGAGAAAATTTACATTCACAAGCAAATCGAGAAGTACTAAAAAGGGGGGAAGAAATTGTACAAACTGAAAGACAGCCCCATACTTAATAAAAAATTGACAACATCGGAAAGTGTTGAGAAGTCGGGATAATCACGACAATCAGCTATTCAGAAACGAGAAAAGAAACATACGGGAGACATTAACGAAATGGAATAATTATTTGCTGTTGAGGGATGATTAATTCAGACTACGGGATTTTCAACTGTTCTAGCCGTTCCGAAGTCTCCAGCCCCTTGTAGTTATAAAACCTATTTCATTGTTCTTTCTGGCTGTGCCTGCATTGCCTCCAGCTGATAATCTGGGACAACCACTTTTTATCAATTTGGCAAACGCATCTAGCGGGGTTTAATTTATTAGTGACGAGAAGGACGGAAAGAGGCTTCAGGACAGCGTAAAATAATGTTGTAAATACAATTGATATCACCTGAGGATGCGCCTGAATTTGCATGAAACCAGCCGAGATTTTAATAAAAACCTTTCGACAGCCTGAGCCGTAATTTTTGCCTTCTTTTAAAATGTGGACATTTGGCTATGGTTGCCCGCAGTTCAAAGTAAAGTGTAGCTGTTAAACAGTCCAGTGCTTCATTTACAAATATTCGGAGAAGATTCCTTACCGCAGTTTCATCGACAAATCTTACAGTGGACATTTGACAGTGGACTAGAATCTGATTAATCCGGCGCTGTACTGAGATGCCGCAGCACGCTAAGACAATTCTTTGAAATGTATTGCAATGGCCGATAAAAGGCAGATGAGGCAGTAGGGGAACTATAAAAAAGTAATAAAAGGCTGTCTAGCTCATAAAACTTCAAGTAACGGTGGTGCAATGAAAAATGGCAAATCGTCGTCTCGTAATTTAAACGCATATCCCATTCCGGTTCTTGGATTAGAAAAGGGCAACCCAAACTTGATCTGTCACATCTACATTTATACTCCGAAAGCCATCGAACGGAGTGTGGCGGTACTTCTGGTAACACTAACCCCTACTGCCGCTCTTCATTCGATCTAGTTCTGTTTTATTACGAATGACGTGTGGGAAGAATGATTGTCGGTAAACCTGTGTATAGCTCTAAATTTCTCTGATTCTCTCATTGTGGTCATTTCATGAGATGTATGTGGCAGAAAGTCATATCTCGCCCGACTCTGTACTCTATCGGAATTTCAATAGCCTCTGTACCGGACAACGCCTCTCGAGGTTGCAGGGTCTTCCACTGGAGTTTGCTGAGCATCTTCGTAGATCTCTGGCACCGCCCAATCGGAGCCGTATCGTGTCGCCTAATCGATACCGTGAAGAAATGCGCCGCTCTTCATTCGACCTTCTCTGTTCTTCCAATCCAACCAATACTACTGGCCATTAAAATTACTACATCACGAAGATGACGTGCTACAGACGCGAAAATTAACTGACAGAAATAAGATGCTGTGATATGCAAATGATTAGCTTTTCAGAGCATTCACACAAGGTTGGCGCCGGTGGCGACACCTACAACGTGCTGACATGAGGAATGTTTCCAACCGATTTCTCATACGCAAACAGCAGTTGACCGGCGTTGCCTGGTGAAACGTTGTTGTGATGCCTCGTGTAAGGTGGAGAAATGCGTACCATCACGTTTCCGACTTTGATAAAGGTCGGATTGTAGCCTATCACGATTGCGGTTTATTGTATCGCGACATTGCTGCTCACGTTGGTCGAGATCCAATGACTGTTAGCAGACTATGGAATCGGTGGGTTCCGGAGGGTAATATGGAACGACGTGCTGGATCCCAAAGGCCTCGTATCACTAGCAGTCGAGATGACAGGAATCTTATCCGCATGGCTGTAACGGATCGTGCAGCCACGACTCGATCCCTGAGTCAACAGATGGGGACGTTTGCAAGACAACTACCATCTGCACGAACAGTTCGACGACGTTTGCAGCAGCATGGACTATCAGCTCGGAGACCATGGCTGCGGCTACCCTTGACGCTGCATCACAGACAGGAGCGCCTTTGATGGTGTACTCAACGATGAACCTGGGTGCATGAATGGTAAAACGTCATTTTTTTCGGATGAATCCAGGTCCTGTTTACAGCATCATGATGGTCGCATCCGTGTTTGGCGACATCGTACATTGGAAGCGTACATTCGTCATCGCCATACTGGCGAATTACCCGGCGTGATTGTATGGGGTGCCATTGGTTACACGTCTCGGTCACCTCTTGTTCGCACTGACGGCACTATGAACAGTGGACGTTACATTTCAGATGTGTTACGCCCCGTGGCTCAACCCTTCATTCGATCCCTGCGAAACCCTATATTTCAGCAGGATAATGCAAGACCGCATGTTGCAGGTCATGTACGGGCCTTTCTGGATACAGAAAATGTTCGACTGCTGCCCTTGTCAGCATATTCTCCAGATCTCTGACCAATTGAAAACGTCTGGTCAACGGTGGCCGAGCAACTGGCTCGTCACAATACACCAGTCACTACTCTTGATGAAGTGTGGTATCGTGTTGAAGCTGCATGGGCAGCTGTACCTGTACACGCCATCCAAGCCCTGTTTGACTCAATGCCCAGGCGTATCAAAAATGGTTCAAATGGCTCTGAGCACTATGGGACTTAACATCTATGGTCATTAGTCCCCTAGAACTTACCACTACTTAAACCTAACTAACCTAAGGACAGCACACAACACCCAGTCATCACGAGGCAGAGAAAATCCCCGACCCCGTCGGGAATCGAACCCGTGAACCCGGCGGCCGCGGTGATCTCGCGGTTCTAGGCGCGCAGTCCGGAACCGTGCGTCTGCTACGGTCGCAGGTTCGAATCCTGCCTCGGGCATGGATGTGTGTGATGTCCTTAGGTTAGTTAGGTTTAAGTAGTTCTAAGTTCTAGGGGACTGATAACCACAGCAGTTGAGTCCCATAGTGCTCAGAGCCGTGAACCCGGGCGCGGGAAGCGAGAACGCTACCGCACGACCACGAGCTGCGGACCCAGGCGTATCAAGACCGTTATTACGGCCAGAGGTGGTTGTTCTGGGTACTGATTTCTCAGGATCTATGTACCCAAACTGCGTGAAAATGTAATCAAAATGGTTCAAATGGCTCTGAGCACTATGGGACTCAACTGCTGTGGTCATAAGTCCCCTAGAACTTAGAACTACTTAAACCTAACTAACCTAAGGACATCACACACAGCCATGCCCGGATCAGGATTCGAACCTGCGACCGTAGCGGTCGTGCGGTTCCAGACTGTAGCGCCTTTAACCGCTCGGCCACTCCGGCCGGCAAAATGTAATCACATGTCAGTTCTAGTTTAATATATTCGTCCAATGAATACCCGTTTATCATCTGCAATTCTTCTTGGAGTAGCAATTTTAATGGCCAGTAGTGTAGTAACGTACCCATACTGCATGAGCTACACTGAGAAATCTGTCAAACAAGAGTTTTGCAAGCCGCCTCTTTTGTTGATACATTACGTTTGTATAAGATTCATCATCTGAATCTCAATATGGCCTCCGATTTTCCTAATATTTGTTTTGTGTGGTCATTCCACTTTAGGTCACACTCCTAGGAAATTAAGGTAGTTGTTGTTCCCAGTCATTTGTTGCCAAAACTGTAGTCGAACAGTAGTGAAGTTCGGACGCCTGCTTTTTCTGCGCAGTGTGTTAAATTCGTTTATGTTCAGGATCAGCTCCCACTCCCAGCACCAACCATCGGTATCCTGCAGGCCTTCCTGCACTGCACTTGTCTTCTTGCTTTGCTAATTTCCTATAGAAAACTACATACTCTGCGAACAGTCTCAACGAGCTTCCGATCTTATCTACTAGGGTTTATAGAGTGTAATGCATGCGAGTGCAGATATTTTTATATGTGGTACCTAACAAGGGGAAGCCACGACGTGGGGATCACAGATTTACTTCAAACTTTTTACACCTTTAGTAGGCTATTAAAAGAAAATAATGAGCAAGTACTAAGGTGCACTACTCTGGCAATTCCGAGAAAATCGCAAGGGAAGTTTTACGCTTCTATTATACAACTGATGTACGTGTGCGAAGGCGCCGGTCGTAAAAAGTCACTGCGGTTAAGTGGTTAGTGTTCGAGCTTCGTAATATGAAAGTGTAAGAGACAACTGTTCGACTCCCTCTGAGACTCAATTATTAATCAATTTTTTTCAGCACTGGTCATGTTATTTAATTGATGACATTTGAGAGGTAATATAACGAAAAGAACCACGTGTATCTACATGAAGCATTTGCGTGAAGTTTCAGTTTGTTTTCCATTTCTTTAAGACAAATACCATCCTGCAAAGTGTGATGTCGAGAGTACATCCGACGAGTAATTGTGCGTTATTCTTGTGGTCTGGCACATTGTGACTTACTCTATTACCCATTGTAAATAATGTCATTCGTACCTTTGGAAATTTAATTACAGATAGTAAATAGTCCAGTAACACATGAAATTCACTACAACTTCATGAAAATGCGCGTGTTTTTTTCACAATATTACCTCTCATATGTCATATAAATTAAACGCTGTGAACAGTGATGCCAAACAGAAATTTTTACCGGGATTCAAAATGTCGCCTCGGCCACGCCCTTATCGCGAAGCGCGAAGCTAACGGTTCTTTTTTTTATTTTTTGTTCTAAATATGTTCGTTGCATTTGTTCCGGGAGAAGTCCCCATGACACCCGTTCAAGTTCATCGTTGATCCCTCACTCAGTGTTTTTTATTACAGAAGGCAGCTAACCCTCTGACCGAACACGCTGAGCTGCCCTGCCGGCTCGGGTTGACTACAACGGCTTCATCGGACAGATAAATCAGTTATATAATAGACGCATAAAACTGCTCTTGAAATTTTCTCGGTACTGCCAGAGTATTGCAACTTACTAACTTGCTCACTATGTTGTTTTAATGGCCTACTGAAGGTGAACAAAGTTTGAAATAACGTCCTGGCCTCCTCTTGTTAGTATGTACATACATCATCCTCTTCCTTGTTTTTCCTCCGTGTCAAACAGTCTTCCCGCATACACATTACATAATTTACTAATTGATGTTTTCTACACTGTCGTAACTGCACAATTAACAAGGGGAGGGCCTCAGACACGGCCAACCGATTCGGCTCAAATTTGGCAGGTCGCTTGTGTACAACCTAAAACGAAGGACTCTAAGATATTTTGGGTAAACACCCCCCCCCACCCCCAATTTTGAGAAAATCACCCCTAAAGCTTATGACGAGCAATCGACTCAAAATTGGAGGGATCGATAGATAATTTTTCATCATCAGGTATGGGGTCCGCAAACGCAAACTTTTCCAGGAATCGAGGAAAGAAACTTTTACAACTGCTACGTCTGTATCCACATTGTAAACGCTTTTCGCCGACAGCGTAAAAAACAAAACAAAAAATAAAAATAAGATAAAAATAAAAAATAAAAAAATAGTGCAACGGCCAAGGTAACTGGCTGGGAATCGGAGGACCCGTGTTCGAATCTCGAAGAAACCTAGCGGATGTTATTCTTTTCGTTTGTATTTTTCCATATCTCAATTGATAGGGATAGGAGGGTTAATAACGTAAGTAAATCAATAAGGAATGATAATAATAAGGTAGGCAAATAAATTTCTCAAATCTCTTAGGATAATAAACAACTAAAATGTTACTCCAGGTCACTTGACAATGGCTCTTCCAGTCACTGTTACGTGTCCTCACTTTTCTTCGAACAACTAGATGGACGGTACTTGTCATATAAACATTCGAAACAAATATACTCACGGCACCAAGAACATCTAATGAATGCAATCTTTCGACAGCTACACTGTTCCTTTCGAAGAGTCGGCGGAAAACAAACTTGGTTTACATCTAAGAACATATCTTTTTCGGGAATTAATTTTGATGCGTACCACGCATACGATATCATTGCCTGAAAAATCGGTGCTGAAAGTTGGTTGTGAATTATGCTGTGAATAGTTATTGCATCCGTGCGGTTGTGCAATTCCCGCTGGGTTTCCAGAAGCACACTGCAATTCTGAAGCATGGAAATAAAGTTTTTAACCTGGCGATAGAAATAAACATCACACGGATGGCACACAGGTGTGCAGTTTGGCGGTATTACTTTTACTGTGCACGTCGGCTGACCCTCGCCATCTATAAACATTGTGTCATATATTGTAGTATTAATTTGTCCACTCCAGGAATCCAATATTAGACAAAACTTGGTGTCAGAAACGTATGGTTTTAAAACATACTCAAGAAATGTTCTGTAAATTGCATTCGTCAGTTTCCCGGATTTGGAGCAGGTAATGTCAACATTTTTCAACGAGTCGGTTAAACGATTGACCTCTTCTATAACCCAAGGACCAAATGTAACATTCGTTTCTTGTAAACTCAGGAAAACCTTAAGCAACACTTTTCCAGAGGCTGTGATGGCATATTGCGCCGTGTACGAATGTGTTAATTTGCTTTTACTACCAACTGCGACAAGATTTCGTTTTTCTCCCTAATGCGATAACGTGCGTCGAATGTTAACCCGATACTCGCATCCTGTTTGAACGGTATTGATCACGTAATCACCATTAAAACCGGTCATAAGTGACGCCGTTTGCGTGCTGAAAAGAGCCACCACTTTCTGTATATCTTCTATATTTTGTACCTCCCTATGAGAGACGTATTTAGTGACGTGCCGTTGACGAATTTTATACTCCGATTTTCAATTTCTTGCCCAAGATAATGATGCAGAAAACGTAAAATCCTTGTTGGCCGTATACTGAAGCGCTGCACCTGCAGCCCACTCCTGAAGTATTCTCGTTACATTCTCGTTACGACAACGAGATTCGACAAATCGGTCGTATGCCCACTTATTTATCGCCTAGTATTTGTAGTTTCTTGTCCCTCCTTTAACGATATCACTTTCCCAAAATTTCAAGTCCTTCTACCTTTTCAGGCCTGTTGTTGCTTCATTCTTTTGCAGTGTTTGTAAGTTCCAATTTGAATGATTCCTGGATAGCGCTACCACCTTAACTTTTACTTCAAGGGGTAAAGCGCCGTAGTTAAATCGTTTAGTAACCGGTACGTAATAACTCATCGGGAATAGATGAAGCACATATTCCCAGTGACGTGGAGATTTCCAAAGTGTTATGACCATTTTGTGATTCACTAGTCGGGATATCTTCCACTGAATCACCTTCTGCTTCGTCTTCATAGTATAGTACTTCAGTATCAACAAAAGTCATTTCGTTCGTCAGCTCCAAAAAATCGCTCGACGATAGCCGCTCCTATCAATCTGGAACGCCGAGAAACAGAACTGCCTGCTTCCGGTAGTGCATTGATAATGCATCTGTCTTGCAACACTTTTACAAACCAAAACACAAAAAAATAAAAAATAAAAAAATGGCTCTGAGTACTATGGGATTTAACATCTGAGGTCATCAGTCCCCTAGAACTTAGAACTACTTAAACCTAACTAACCTAAGAACATCACACACATCCATGCCCGAGGCAGAATTCGAACCTGCGATCGTAGCGGTCGCGCGGTTCCAGACTGAAGCGCCTAGAACCGCTCGGTCACACCGGCCGGCACCAAAACACAGCGTCGGTAACTTCCCGCTTGCCATCGTCTGTGACAGGCTCCTAACTGTATATTACAGCGCTAGTCAAATGGTGTGCATCCTCCATTATTTAGATTATGCACCTGAAAGATATGACACAACAAACAATAACTTGTTACTGCGGCATAAACAGACGAGCTAATTACTACAAACTACAACCGTACTCGTCATATGTTACTTACGGAAGAACACTGTATTCATTCACAAAACGTATTTTATTTGGTTCATTAACGATGGAAAAATCACTACATGCATCCGCGAGGTTTGCGGCAGCCTAAAGACGGAAAACAACTCTTTCCGATTGACTTCTATAAGGCTCGTGCTGGACACCTTCACTCTTCCAGCTTCACAACTATGATATGGCGAAGAGGTTCAAATGGTTCAAATGGCTCTGAGCACTATGGGACTTAACTTCTGAGGTCATCAGTTCCCTAGAACTTAGAACTACTTAAACCTAACTAACCTAAGAACATCACACACATCCATGCCCGAGACAGGATTCGAACCTGCGACCCTAGCGGTCGCGCGGCTCCAGACTGTAGCGCCTAGAACCGCTCGGCCACTTCGGCCGGCTATGACAAAGAGGCAACCGGAACAACATAACTCTCCCCACGTGCAATCTATTCCATGCTTCACGTAAACAAGCGTCGCGCGGTTGGCTATCTGTGATCCCTCGTGAGAAATTGCAGCACTCTTACTCGGAGTTATTTTCACGTGACAAGGCTTAAAACTTTAATACTTTACTAACTCATGGCGTTTGGGAAATTAGTTTGCCTACCTTATTATTGTCGGTTCTTATTGATTTACTTACGTTATTAACCCTCCTATCTCTATCAATTGAGATATGGAAAAATACAAACGAAAAGAATAGCCCCACTAGGTTTCTTCGAGATTCGAACCCGTGTTTTCCAATTCGCAGCCAGTTACACAGATGCGGCAGTTGTAAAAGTTTCTTTCCTCGATTTCTGGAAAAGTTTGCGTTTGCGGACCTCATACCTGAAGATGAAAAATGCTCTATTTACAATTATCTATCGATCCCTCCAATTTTGAGTCGATTGCTCGACATAAGCTTTAGGGGTGATTTTCTCAAAATTGCGGGTGTGTTAACCCAAAATATCTTAGAGTCCTTCGTCCTAGTTTGTTCACAAGCGACTTGCCAAATCTGAGCCGAATCGGTTGGCCGTGTCTAAGGCCTTCCCCTTGTAAGTGGACTACGCCTCCAGTATAGACTAATCATTTTGCATCCACGCTTCAATACCTGACGTGCTGCCAAAGGGAAAATAAGCACCAATGACTTGCCCTGCCATATGTACTTCGAGGTACTAACCAACATAAAGCCATACTACATCTAATAACTATAATGATTAGCCTGAAAATTAAGCAAATGCTGACGTAATGTTCTTCAGTACAGTGTCCTCAGTCAGCAATAAAAATATCTGCTCTTACACCGCTACATCCTGTGTATACCGAGTATCCCAGACGTGTTGTGATAAGCTTCGAGGAGCTGTAGAGGGTGTCTTTAGAAATGAACCTACGATAGGAACAAACGTCCGGAAATTTCATCGAACGATACTACAAATACTACCAGCACACGGCACTAGGTCACCCCTACGGCAGAAAACAAGACTTTGTATGCTGAAGAGCCGTAGACGGGACGTCTCGGAATCTTGTTTGTTATTCAGTGATAGCGGCTGATTGGTATGATCACCAATGGAGAAGAATGGAGCTAGCTGCTGCTCAGCCAATCTTGCCTCCTGTGAATGCGATGTTTTGTTGTCTCTGTGGACGACGGTTTCGGACACAGGTTTCCACCTGCGTACCGAAAAACATTGGGAATTTTAGGAGGTATCACCAGAAGAAAAATAAAATGCGGATGGAAGCCCGTGTCTGAAACAGTCATCCCCCGAGGCAGTAGACCACTGCATTCATAGGAGACAAGGGGTGTCTATGCAGCAGCTACGTAGCTCCTTCTTCTCCACTGGCAATAGTGGCAATTAGTCGTGATCACTGATTAACAAACAATATTCCACCAACAGTCCACCAGCGTACAATGTTACGTTTGCTAATGGCAGGCACAGGGTCCTGAGACTTTGACGTTCTGTAGCGTTGTTGAACGATGTTTCCGGACATGGTTTAAAATCCTCTATTTGTTCCTCAAAACATCCTCTACAGCAACTCGAAGTTGGTCGCAACATTTTTGACACATCCTGTATCGTAAGAAGTGAGGGTCCTATAACATTTCGTTAGCGTATTCCTGAAATTGATTTTGCATTTGTCGATTTTTTTCACTTTAGATCAGCGTGTTGAGAACTGTCTGCAACGAAGCCCGGATATAGTCTCAGATTTCCTCCCATCCTTGGTCACCTCATTTTGTGCACTAAACGATAGTGTGGAACGGTATCAAATGTTTTCCCGAAGTCAAGGAACAGGGCATCAACCCGGAGAGCGTTGTTTATGGTACTCTGGATCTCGTGGTCCAACAGAGAAAGTGTAGTTTCGCAAGACCTCTATTTCCGGATTCCATGTTGACTTTCACTTCTCCAAACATGTCGTTATAAGTGAGCATAAAAAATTGTTCCATTAATCTGCGTCATATTTTCTGTAACACAGGCCCATATTTTGTGCATCTATCCTCCTGAAATGTGCCTTCAAGCGAGTGTAAATTACACAAGGGAAATATTCTCCAGTTACGCAGCATTTAAAGGTACAAGCAATCCAAAAGTTGTGCATCTACATTTTGCCGCGTCGTGAAAGCACATATGAACAACGATGGAATCGTTTCTCATTATCCAAATAGTTACTGTTAAAAATTTAATTGTTTGAATATTAACTAATCAAGTTTTCTGTTCTCCCATCGCTGAATGTTAGACCAATGAGTAATGGCTCACGACATTGTCCATTGACCTTCTGACAGTGAAACTTACATGCAGTTCTTACACCGTGAAAATGTAAAAACAGGAAAACTTAGTATGAGAGGACTTTGTCTCACACAAAGATAGTTTCTTTCTCTTATGCGAGAATTATTAACGAAAATGTCAAGATGAAGCTCAAATCGTTTCGTCATTGAACAATGGCGACTGCACTCCTGTTGAAGACGGCCTACTGTGAAACAATAACTTACGGCTTTTGTAAGTGAATGACATAATTGCATACTTCAAATATTTCTACCAAATAAAAACTCACAATCAGTAATTATTCAACGAATATTTTACTTGAGCAACACTTATAATATGCTTCCAATCAAGGTGAAGACAGAAAAATTTAATAATCTTGTTCAAACTAAAGAAGGATAGTAACATCACAGTCTAACATAACATTCGCACACTCCGTGGTCTCGTTCCTGGAGATAAAAAAGGAAAGGAGGTGATATTACGTCACAATCTTGAAGCCAATGTCCGCCATCTTGGCTACCCCCAAAACATTAGGTTCACCGCATTCATACCTCCATGGTTCACCGCTTTGCTACTTCCCTGTGACGTCACTCTGACGTGCCCGTGCCCAGTTTTTGACCATGATGGGTGCTTTGATTGTGTGGAAACGTAGCTGTTTCATCCAAAGATGCCAGCTTTCGTTGTTCGCGGGTGTACTAATCAATCCGACCGTAATCCAAAGTTTAAAGGAATGAATTTCATTCGTAACTGGAGCAGTGCAAGCAGTGTTTCCTTTTGTATACACGAATTATTGCTGAACTGTTTAATTTTATTGTAATGGTTTTATTTCTGTCGTCTGACTTTAGATTTGCCTTACTTTACTCAGTGTCCGTTCTGGCTTGTCTCTTGCTTCCTGTGTTTTTGTTTGCCTTCCAAGTCGCAAACGCTCCGACATCCGAGCCACACTGTATCGCCGGTCTCGTCCTTGTATAACACACGGCTACATAACCGCGCTGATTGTTGGGACAGCCTTTAATGCCCTAAATTCCTCTCGCCGATAATTATCATCATTGTTCACATTTCCTCCCACTTTAAAAAAGATTTTGGTTAGAGCAGCCGGAGACATCGGTCACATGTGCTTGAGTTTTGTGTGTATGATTGTATGAATGTGTATGTGTGCTGTGCTTCCTTTCTGAAGAAGATTTTGCCTGAAAATTTAAGTGAACACTCTTCTTGTAGTGCCTGCGTGTTGCTCTGCGTGTGAGTAGCAAAAAAGTTATTCCCTCATGAAGTTTATTGTAAATAATCCACCGCACTTCAACAGAAACAATGAGGTACATAACTATAATAACAGAAGAAAAAATGACATTCGTTATGCCACATTACGATTGTCTGTAGCACAAACAGGGGTTTGCAATGTTGCAAACAAAAGCTCTGATCACTTACCCACCGATATAAAATGCCTGACACAGCAAAATAAAATATGAAACTAAACTGAAAGCGTTTCCCTATGATAAACGCTATTCCGCAGAAGATTATCTATTACTGTAATGTGTAAATGGTGAGGGGTAGGAATTCTGACTAACATTTGTCTGTCTTTAATTTAAAGACATAAAAACTAATAAATGAACAGTATGGACGCATACTTAGGAAAAGAAAAGATGGTAGTATATAATTACTCGTTCCATATCATTACGATTTATCGTGCAAATGATATATGGAATATGAAACTAAGTAACTAACTATTGGTATATCACAAAGTATGGTAGAGACTTACATACTCTGAAAACCTCAAAATGAAATTCAGAAGTAAAATCAAGCACATGATCAAAGTAGATGTACATTCCAGTTGTGCTATTTTTGGTTAATCGTGAAAAACTGACAGAGTTACTGGCCAGAAATATTCTGGGAAGAGAAGCAAATAGGAAAGGTAGGCCAACATCTTAAACAGGTTAGACTATCATTACTAAAAAGTTACTCACATACACGTTAAAGCAAAATATCCATTTTAAGGGGTATTAAGCGTTTGAGGCCATTTCCTTAATCACATTTATAGCATTCCACACCGTTGGAAGTTGTTTAAAAAGTATACCTTTTTTACCCTGTAAGTTGCTATTATTGCCCACACACTGAATGACGCATCATAGGTAAGATTTCAAAGTGAAAAGATGGACAATCTACAGTGAAACTAATACACTGATAATCTAATAAAACAAGAACTCTATTCTGCATGAAGGTACACCTCTATACTGTTCTGTTTATTTGACATTTCAGTAATCATTCACTTCGTTGACATCAACAATATACGGCAACATGCCTTGCTTCTTCCCTCATTACACATGTTTATGGGCTAGCAAACAACATGTAGGTAAGAGACTTCCTGGCAGATTAAAACTGTGTGCTGGACCGAGACTCGAACTCGGGACCTTTGCCTTTCGCGGGCAAGTGCTCTACCAACTGAGCTACCCAAGCACGACTCACGCCCCGTCCACACAGCTTTACTTCTGCCAGTATCTCGTCTCCTACCTTCCAAACCTACCATGGTACAGCACTTGCCCGCGAAAGGCAATGGTCCCGAGTTCGTGTCTCGGTCCGGCACACAGTTTTAATCTTCCAGGAAGTTTCATATCAGCGCACACTCCGCAGCAGAGTGAAAATCTCATTCTGGAAACACGTAGGTAAGTTTTTTATAAAAACACGAACACTTGAAATGTTGTGTATACGAGCTGAAAGCTGAAAATTTAACTAACAAGGAGTAGTGCTGATACCAGTAAGCAAAAAAACGTTGGTTTCGGAGTTCCTGTTTCATTTTCTATCGATACAAATATAGTAAAAGTGGAATTAAATGGATTACGAAAGCATGCTTTTCTCGTCCTTCCTTCTGCTTCAAGTTATCCGAAATATTGCAGCAAAAGACAAGGTACGTTAACGAAACCAAAGATGTCGTACTATCAGAGCAAATACGCATTCCAGAAAGCACAAACGGTTGATATTGCCTTCAAATCTCTATGTTATTCATGTGAACTCTATAATTTTTAGTATTCAAATCGGTTGTTGCGCGCAGACGACAGAAATAATGAACAAGAAGCAATCGTAAACTGTAATCTGCTAATGTTTTGGGCTACTTAAAATGGATGCAGGACCCACCCACTCTGGTTTCAAAATAACGTAAAGCGTAAGTCTGTAATGCCACCTCCCTTCTTTTCTTACCTCCGTGGTCTCGTTTCTGTTACCCACAGTGACAGCAGCGCCCCAAGCGGCCAGCAAGCGACACTTCTGAATACGACATCGAATGAATGCGAATACTAATGTTTATTTTGATTTGTAAAATAGCTTTTGCAATAGGGAGCTATGCAGTGCTATAAAAATCTACAACTAAAAATTTACAGCACATTTGAGGTTATTTAGTTTCATAAGGACGCTGGGAGACACGAAACAGTTCCTTACATGACAGTTCATTTACGATTCTCTTCTAACGTACAGACATTTACTGAATAATGTAGTTTTCCTTTAGTAACAAAAAATTGCTAGTTAACACTAGAAGACCCGACCTTTTGCAGGAAGAGTCCGTACATCAACCCAACTAAGTAGAATTTTGTTCGCTACGCTTTCAACCACATCAGTGAATACGGTGAGCGTGGAACGTCGGATTCTAATAACTATACTATTTAACATATCAAATAAGCCACCGCAACATTAACTTAAGGGAAAACGAGACAGACGTGCTAATTAATCTTCAAAAGGAATAAAACCATTTCTCATCACAGAAGAAATTAGTTCCACTTTTATTTGCTGTAACTGAGCCACAAATAGGAAGAATCTTAAATATATTCACTTTCGATGCAAAAGTTACTACATTTATAGAAATATTCTTGTATTTGAATATCGAATGAAGCATAAGAAAGGGCGAATCACTGAGCCCCATGAAAAAAAATGGTCAAAGAAATTGCCTATGATAGTATTAACAAACAACAGAAATATGTGCTTCTCGTCATGAAATGTGAAATGTGTTTATATTCTCTTGCTTTCAGCGGAATAAGCTGTAAATATAGATATAATCGGATGTATTACTTCACGAATAAGTTATAGCTTATGTCGTTGAATCAGTATGATCGGGCTGCTTTTACGTGTATTTCATGATAATTCAGGTCTTCGGTATGTAAATAACGCACAGAACGCAATTAAGTAGAAAATAATAAATAATAAAACACTATCCATACGACGCATGTGACAGTCTGTTTTCTCACCGCTTAGAGCGCTAGTGTCGCTCCAGCTTTCAAACGGTGACAACTTCCGCACCAGGGACTGTCGTGACACTATATATTAGACTGTGCTCACATTTTCTTGTTTCAAAAAGATAAACGATAAATACATGCAAACAACATCTTAGAATGTATTACATTTTCTTTGTTGTTGTTATGGTCATCAGTCGGAAGACGAGTTTGATGCAGCTCTCCATGCTACTCTATCCTGTGCAAGTCTGAGTAACTACTGCAACGTCCATTCTTCTGAGTATGCTTACTGTATTCGTCTCTTGATCTCCCTTTACGTTTTTAACCTCCCACACCTCCCTCGAGTACTAAATTGGTGACGTCTCAGAATGTGTCCTACCAACCGATCCATTCTTCTAGTTAGAGTGTGCCACAAATTTCTTTTATCCCCAGATCTATTCAGTATCTGCTCATAAGTTACGTGATCTACCCATCTAATCTTCAGCATTCTTCACTAGCACCATATTTCAAAAGCGTCTATTCTCTTCTCGTCCAAACTGTTTATCACCCACGTTTCATTTCCGTACATGGTTACACTCCATACAAATTCTTTCAGAAAAAGATGTCCTGACGCTTAAATCTATAACTGATGTTAACAAATTTCACTTCTTCAGATATGCTTTTCTTGTCATTACCGGTGTAGATTTTCTAGCCTCTCTACTTCAGCAATCATCAGTTATTTTGCAGCCCAAATAGCAAACCTCATGAACTACGTCTAGTGTCTCATTTCCTAATGTAATTCCCGCAACATCACCTGATTTAATTCGACTAAATTCCCTAATCCTTGTTTTGCTTCTGTTAATGTTCGTTTTGTATCCTCATTTCAAGACACTGTCTATTACGTTCAACTGCTCTTTCAAGTCTTTTGCTGTCTCACATCAGCAACCCTCCAACCTTTTATTTCTGCTCCATGAACTTTAATCCCCATTCTAATTTTTTTTTTCCTTTAGTGCTTGCTCATTGTACAAATGGAATAACATTGGGGAGAGTTACACCCCTTTCTTCTTCCCTTCTCAACCACTGCTTCCCCTTGACTCATAAATGCCATCCGGTTTCTGAACAAGTTGTAAATAGCCTTTCACTCCCCATATTTTTCCCCTGCTACTCTCACAACTTCAAAGAGAGCATTCTGGTCCACATCGTCAAAAGATTTATCTAGGTCTACAAATGCTTTAAACATAGATTTGCCTTTCCTTAACACATCTTCCAGCATAAGTCACATGGTCAGTATTGCCTGATGTGATCTACGAAACGTCCCCTTAGAAAAATTACAAATGACTGTGCTGATAAACCTCTTCCGTTATTTGATTTTCAAACAGCTGAGCAAAACTAAACGTACTCAAACATTTCTCTCTTTACTTACTCTGATCAACACTAAACTGACACACAATTTTATTTTATTTACTTTTTTTTATTTTATTTATTTATTTATTTATTTATTTATTTATTTATTTATTTTGCGCAACACAATAATCTCTACAAAAGAATGGCCTGACTAACAATAACCTAAACCTTTCATGAATCACTTACCTCACAAAAATCTTCGTTACTCGAACTACTGCAATACAGCGAGCGCCAAAACTGCCAGCCAAATAGAAGATTCTAACTACTGAAGGCACTATCTACTGATAGTCACAGTTAGCAAATGAAAGATTTTGATGGAGAACAAACAATGTATTTACCTTAATAGTCTTCAAAAGTCATTATATGTATATGTCAGTTCATGACATAAAGTCTTACAAATTTCTTTTATCTGACGGAAACACGTCCAGATCGTCCGCCCTCCAAACTCTGCCATCTCTCTCCCCACATCCACCACTGCTGGCGGCTAACCTCCAACTGCGCAAAGCTACACGCTGTTCACATCCAACTGCCTAACACTACAATAGTTAATGTTCCTACAATACCAACCAGCCACAGACTGCAAACAGCACAGTCAGTGATTTTCAGATAGAGTGCTACGTGGCGTTACCAACATAAAAACCTAAACAGCCTACTTACATAGCCCCCATGCTCCCCACAAAAATTTTACAAATTTTTTTGGGCAATGACCAATACATATTTGTTAAACTTTTTATATTAACGTTAACAAATATATCAAATGTACACAATTATGGATACACTGTTGGTCAAAATCAAAAATTGTTCTCATAAAGACAGTCCCGGTCATTTATCACAGTAGTAATTGCAGTTTTTTTCTTAAAGTCTGAGGATTAAAAGAAAATGCACACAGAACTAGTGGATTTCCATGCAGTCTTGAAGAAATATTGTTGTCCTTCCAACGGAAAGACAGTGCAGACACTTGGTATGCAGACAGGTAATGGGCCACAACAAAGCAAACCCACAGCCAATTCAGTCGAAGTATTGAAGAATATTGGTAGGTAGGTCATCACAGAGCAGACCCACAGTAGTCTTGGTACAGATTTTGGTATTAGTGGGCCACCAGAGGTGCAGACCCACTGCAGTCCTTGTAAACATAATTGTATTGGTGGGCCATCAAACGTATAGACCCACTGTGGTCCTTGTAGCGATGGCCAGCAGCAATCTGTTGCGACTGTGCGGGTGCACAATCACCATCGAAGAGTCTTGCGGACAATGTAGCAAGTCCATAAAGCACCATTTGTGCGCTCACGAAAAAACTTTTTCAAATGTCCTTAGAACTAGCAATGCTGTTACCCAGCCCCTTGCTCAATTAACAACACACATGCGAACACAAACAGTCTCCTTTTTTTAACTTCTCACATTTTATGCATATACTATGACCAACACAAACGTGTGCAGTGAAATGGTGAATTGGTGTCTATACAATTGTATATTTACAACATAAGAATACATTTACAAAGGTACAACATACATCATGAAAGAACATAATAGTACAGATAACATTTGTAGTAATACGGGCTTTACAAAAGAATCGAAATAAACATATACATCAGTGTTACAGGAATTATGACATAAGTAAATACATAAAAGATCAGAACAGCTTTCGAAACATTAACTTCATATATGAGCATTAAAACAGAACAGAATGAATAATTTCTAAACATCTTTACAAAGGAAATAGCATATTATTAATGCAAATTATATTTGATGATAACAGTATTGCTCATCACAGAGAATGTAGCTTAGTATTAGAAAAATTCTACAACATAACTCTTATCAGATAAACATATAAAGACAGGAAGAACACAAATACACAAGGGTACACAAACATATAGCGGGATAACACGAGGACAGGTTTTTTCTTACTACAGTATTTATCGTATTTGATTTGCAAACAAAACTTACTTTACTTCTTGGAGATCTCCCTTAGTTCATCATAATTCCCAAAAAGTCCTCTCTGTACCTGTTGTCCATAAACCCTACTTTTTTGTTCATATCTTCTTTCAAAATACTTATTCTTCATTGTACACTGTTTTTTTTGCCAAACTTTTTTTATAGCTTCTTAATGCATTTCTTCCAATTCATCACAACTCATTCTCGTATATAGCCTATCCAATCTTAAGCTAACTTAAATCTACTGAGCTCAGATATATATTCTAAGGGACGAGGCAATGCAGCAGAGCAAAACAATTAACACAAACAGCAATGACAAAAAAATGCAAATTTGCAAAGCAAGCAGCAATAAATATAAATTACAAAGCAAATTCAATATTGCAACTAGTATAAGCCAATATGCAGCAACAAGAAAAATAAAGCATTAGTAAAACTGGATTAGCATAATAACACAAAGTAAAATTCAATACTACTATGCCTGGCAAATGCATTAACTTTTACCTAAACACGATAAAGCTCAAGCAGAAAGAATACTACAGTATGGATAGGAAATGTCTAATACCGATGTCAGATCTTAACACTAGAGTGATATATTGCAATAACTTACTCTACCAAACAAGTTACCAAATCGTTGAATTGCCGCAATTCTTAAATGTTTTGAATTTACGTGTAGTAATAAACAGCTTGTAGTCAAAATCATCATGTCGGCAAGTCGCATATCGGTCACTGTTACGTCGTTTCGACGGCTCCATTCTCAAAATTCGGTGCAACTGACCAATTTCTTTCATAATTTCCGAAATGCCCTGTGTTATTATTTTGTGGCTGTTCTGTATTTCTGCGTCCCTCTTCCCGTATTGGAGCGCGAGTGTCCTCTGAAATGTGTAATTCTTGTATTACGTGTGTCAACTGATCTTGTACTTCCTGGATTTCTCTCTTGTATTGTGTATTGCTTTTATTCTGATTTTGTTTAAAATTCTTAATTTGTTCATACTCTTCTGTGTCAGTGAATGCTACCGGTCTTGTGTCATTCGGATCATCATCTACCTTTGTAGATTAATTTGTGAACTGATCCGAAAGTTCGGCTACATTCTCCGATAGTAAACTGATTTCCTCAGTGTGTATTTCCGAACCAAGTTTCAGAGTGTCCATTTGTGTTGAAATCGTATCTACTGTGTCCTTTAAGTTACCCTGAGTTTTTGCAAGTTGCGTAACCGAATCGGTAGATGCAATTGAATCAATTTTAGCTTGCAAGGTGCCTCAATTTTCATGAACAATAGTTTGCAGTTCTTTTATGGCTGCCGCTCGGGATTAGCCGAGGGGTCTTAGGCGCTGCACTGATGGGCTGTGCGTCTGGTCATGGCGGAGGTTTGAGGCCTCCCTTGGGCATGGGTATGTGTGTTTGTCCTTAGGATAATTTAGGTTAAGTAGTGTGTAAGCTCAGGGACTGATGACCTTAGCAGTTAAGTCCCATAAGATTTCACACACATTTGAACATTTTTCTTTTATGGCTGCTTCGTGATTCTGTAATGCATTTTCATGGCGCGAAAAAATAAGTTGGAAATGCTCACACATTTGTATTTTTACGTCATTACAGACTTTTTGACATTTATATTCGATTTTAAGTAACTTTGCAGTTAAATCTTGAAGTGTTTGTTCAAGCGTTGGTTCCATTGGGTCTAACTTTTGAAGCTGTTGCTGTGTTTGTCTCTGATTTTGTTACATTGTGTCTAACTGTTGCTGTGTTTGTCTCTGGTGTTGTTCCATTCTATCTAACTTTTGAAGCCATTGTGTGATTCTGTCTGATTTTGATTCATTTGTTGCATTAATTGCAATAATATTGTATTAGTGTCTGTAATCTGTTCCTCTATGCTTTTCGGCAGTGCATTTGAACCGACAACATTCACAGTTTGAAAAACAGAAAATGATTCTTGACTTACTTGAGAAAACGGTGAGGACGCAAAACCTGAATCTACAGTATTTGCAAGATTGTGTCCTGTCATTTCGTATTCATGAGACGAGCTGTTCCCAACCGATCGATCGATAATGCTTCCCCATACACTAATTGTTTCCCTGTCTACACAATTATTTGCCGCCTGGTCCATTTCCCTATCCACAATTACCAAATTACTATGTTGAACATTATTTAATTCATTACACAGTGGCGGTAACACACTGCTTTCGTCTTCAGTGTCATTTCTCAGTTTACTTTGGAGCCTAGTATTACTTTTTCGCACGTTATAATTGTCGCAATATTTCACACGACAACACAGAAAAGCACAATTTGAAGAGCAAAATAAGAAAACACTTTAACATAGTACTGAAAATAATATCTAGTTAATTGCTAGCGCAGCTGCGAAATATTTGCTGTAACTCTACATGCATGCGACAACTATTTTACTGTACGCTACGGTCGCAGGTTCGAATCCTGCCTCGGGCATGGATGTTTGTGATGTCCTTAGGTTAGTTAGGTTTAACTAGTTCTAAGTTCTAGGGGACTAATGACCTCAGCAGTTGAGTCCCATAGTGCTCAGAGCCATTTGAACCATATTTTACTGTACAATAAAGAAAAACTACAACTACAATGGCTACTATTACGCACTAGCAATAAACAATAACTACACTAATTACTCAAACTACAAGAAAAAATCAGAAGATTCCAGTGAGGCATGCTGGCAGGGTCGTCATATGAAACATTCCCTTAGAAAAATTACAAATGACTGTGCTGACAAACCTCTTACGTTATTTGACATTCAAACAGTTGAGCCAAACTGAACGTACTCAGTCATTTCTCTCTTTACTTATTCTGATCATCAATAAACTGACACACAATATTTTTAGCGCAACGCAATCTGACTCTCAATAATCCCCGCAAAAGAATGGCCTTGACTAACAATGACCTATACCGTTCATGAATCACTTACCTCACAAAAATCTTCGTTACTCGAACTAGTGCAATACAGCGAGCGCCAAAACTGCCAGCTAAATAAGGATTCTTACTACTGAAGGCACTAACTATTGATAGGCATAGTTACGAAATGAAATGTTTTGATGGAGAGCAAACAATGTATTTACCTTAATAGCCTTCAAAAGTCATTTTATATCAGTTCATGACATCCAGTCTTACAAATTCCCTTTTTCTGACAGACACACGTCCAGATCGTCCGCTCTCAGAACACTGCCATCTCTCTCCCCACATCCACCACTTCTGGCGGCTCACCTCCAACTGCGCAAAGCTCCTCGTTGTTCACATCCAACTGCCTAACACTACAATAGTCAATATTCCAACAAAGCCAACCTGCCACAGACTGCAAACAGCACAGTCAGTGATTTTCATATAGAGTGCTACGTGGCGTTACCAACATAAAAACCTAAACAGCCTACTTACATAGCGTCCATACTCCCCACAAAAATTTTACAAATTGTTTTAGGCAATGCCCAATACATATTTGTTAAAAAATTTTATATTAACGCTAACAAATATATCTAATGTACACAATTATTGATACACTGTTGGTCAAAAGCAAAATTTGTTCTCATATAGACAGCCCTGATCATTCATCACAGTAGTAATTGCAGTTATTTTTCTCAAAGTCGGAGAATTAAAAGAAAATGAACACAGAACTAGTGGATTTCCATGCAGTCTTGAAGAAGTAGTGTTGTCCTTCCAGCGGAAAGACAGTGCTGACTCTTGGAATGCAGACACGTAATGGGTCACAACAGAGCAAACCCACTGCAAAGTCAGTCAAAGTATTGAAGTATATTGGTAGGTAGGTCATCACAGAGCAGACACACTGTAGTCTTGGTACAGATCTTGGTATTAGTGGGCCACCAGAGGTGCAGACCCACTGCAGTCCTCGTTAACATAATTGTATTGGTGGGCCATCAAACGTGTAGACCCACTGTAGTCCTTGTAGAGATGGCCGGCAGCAATCTGTTGCGACTGTGCGGGTGCACAATCACCATCGAAGAGTCTTGCAGGCAATATAGCAAGTCCATAAACCACCACTTGCGCACTCAAAAAAAAAATGTTTTGAAATGTCCTTATAACCAGCAATGCTGTTAACCAGTCCCTTGCTGAATTATCAACACACATGCAAGCACTAACAGTCTCCTTTTTTAACTTCTCACATATTATGCACATACTATGACCAACACAAACGTGTGCAGTGAAATGAAACTTAATTTAAGGAATTGGTGTCTATACAATTGTATTTTACAACATAAGAATACATTTACAAAGGTACAACATACATCATGATGGAACATAATAGTATAGATAACATTTGTAGTAATACGGGCTTTACAAAAGAATAGAAATAAATATATACATCAGTGTTACAGGAATTATGACATAAGTAAATGCATAAAAGGTCAGAACAGCTTTCGAAACATTAACTTCATACATGAACATTAAAACAGAGCAGAATAAATAATGTCTAAACATCATTACATAGCAAATAGCATATTATTAATGCAAATTATATTTGAAGATAACAGTATTCCTCACCACAGAAAATGTAGCTTATGTGGTGTCACCGCCAGACACCACACTTGCTAGGTGGTAGCTTAAATCGGCCGCGGTCCATTAGTACATGTCGGACCCGCGTGTCGCCACTGTCAGGATCGCAGACCGAGCGCCACCACAAGGCAGGTCTCGAGAGAAGTACTAGCACTCGCCCCAGTTGTACGGACGACATTGCTAGCGACTACACGTACGAAGCCTTTCTCTCAATTGCCGAGAGACAGTTCAGCTAAGTCCATGGCTACGACCTAGCAAGGCGCATTAACCATATCTGGAGAGAGTCTAACTTGTATTATCAAGAGAAATGTACCACAATGAATTAAAGTTAAGTATACGAGAAGCTCCGTTCTTTTCTTTACAGCTTTCATCACGTATCCTGTTTCAGACTTAACGCCAGTCGGCGTGTGTGTATGCGTGCCTTTCGGTTTTCGGTTACCCGTCACTGTGGACTGGCTGCCTTGTCAGTCCACTACATTGGCAACGAGTGTAAACGTGTTCTTTCTCTTTGCACTAATTTGCTTGTTTCATGGCTTCGCCACATTCTCCAGATGTACTGTCGGAATTTTTTCGCTTGCAGAATCAGCAGACTCAGACGTTATTGGATGCCCTTGGACAGCTCGTCCAGGGTCAACTTGCGCTGCAAACCGATGCGGCCGCCGCCGCTTCATCGCTACCGCAGCCACAACACGCAGTTGCACCACCGTTTCGTCCGTACAAAGCGGAATGGTCACGACAATTTGGATTTCATCTCGCCGCCTACAGAATTCAAGGTAATGAGCGGCAGCCGTTTTTGCTTTCGTGTGTAGGTGTGTCCACCTACCGTGTGATAGTGAAATTGTTTCCCCGGCGCGACGTAGCAACTCTGTCATACGAAGAAATTTTGTCTGCTTTAGATGCCTATTTCAAAGAAACAGTAAATGTCGTTGCAAAAAGGTATACATTTTTTCGTACAAAACGTACGGCCGGTCAGACTAATCGGGAGTGGGTTGCAACATTGCAAGGCCTTACAAGGGATTGTGCTTTTGAATGTGAATGTGGACTTCCTTATTCAGATACAATGGTGCGTGATGCAATTGCACAGAACGTTTCTGATGTTTGCATACGGGAACAGATTTTGAAACTAGTCAATCCCTCCCTTCAACAAGTGATAGACATATTGGACAGGCAAGACACACTTGACTTTGCTCAGGAATCATTTGAAACTTCGCCAGCCGTGTGTCACATTAACCGGCCCGCCGGGCGCGCTGCACGGACCGCTAAACAGCCCTCGCGCACGTCCGTGCAGCTGCGGCCTAGCTCTCAAACACGTGTGCCGCGTAGGCAAGCAAATGCAGTGAAATCATGCCCGCGGTGTGCAACTAGACATTCCCGTGACAATTGCCCATCACGCCAAGCTATTTGCTTTTACTGTCATAAGAAAGGACATGTTCAAAGTGTTTGCCAGAAAAAGCTCAGATCAGACAATCACAACCATTCCCGGCCCTTTGCTTCGCGCCGGAATAGAACCAAGGACAATCACGCTCGGGAACTTCGCCCATGGACAATCATGTAGTTAATTCCACCCCGTCCAGTGCCACTATCTCAAACAGTGACTGTGTTCGTCCCACACACCGTGTGCGTCGACGTCGACGGAAGTCCCGTCACGTCGCACGTGATTCTGTTCCAGTGTCTGTTCAAGTTGCACAAAACAGTCGCTCTTGTCGTCAGCAGGACAATAAACTTTTTGTAGATTTGGACTTTGCCGGACAAGTGATACCGTTCCAGCTCGATACCGGAGCTGCAGTTTCATTGCTCAATCACGCCACGTACAACCAACTGGGCAAACCTCCGTTGCGTGCCGCAATTGTTCAGCTCACGAGTTGTTCAGGACAGAATATCCCTGTGTTAGGACAGTGCAGCCTTCTTGCAACATACAAGGGACAACCAAAACTTGTGTCTTTTTACGTTCTTCGTTCTTCTTCGGCAGTGAACTTGTTTGGTTTAGATTTATTTCAATTGTTTAACTTGTCTATCGTCAATCAGGTCCTATCAGTGAATCAGACTGTGCCTTCAGCCAGTGTTTCTAGTCTATGTGACGAATTTGCAGACATTTTTGCACCGGGCCTTGGTTGCGCTAAGAACTATGAAGCACATTTGGAACTGAAAGTATACGCGCAACCGAAATTTTTCAGAGCGCGCAATGTTCCCCACGCATTGCGTGATGAGGTCGCCAGAACATTAAACGATTTAGAATCACAAGGTGTCATTGAACGTGTGCAGGCTTCTCTCTGGGCCTCACCCTTAGTAATTTTGAAAAACCCTTCCGGAAAATTGAGACTTTGCGTGGACTTCAAGGCAACTGTGAATCCACAACTTGTGACTGCTACTTTTCCTTTGCCCTGCCCGGAAGATCTTTTTGACAAACTGTGCCCGGGAACATATTTTTCCAAGTTGGACCTAGCAGATGCGTACTTGCAAATACCGGTGGACGAAGAATCCCAGCGCATATTGGTGGTTAACTCGCATCTTGGATTGTACCGATTCAAAAGACTGCCATTCGGGTGTGCATCCGCCCCTGCATTGTTTCAGCAATATTTACAAACTGTTTGTGCGTCGGTCCCTACTGCTGCGAACTATCTGGACGATATTGTGATCTCCGGAAGGACAGCAGCCGAACATTTAGAAAATCTATGAACATTATTTCAGGTATTGCGACAACATGGTCTTCGCTTGCGGAAGGACAAATGTGTGTTTTTTGCTCGTGACTTACCCTATTTGGGACATGTCATCAATGCCCAAGGCATAAATCCGAGTCCAGAGCACCTCCGTGCCATACAAGAATTGCCTTCGCCGCAGACTTTGAAGCAGCTGCAGAGTGTGCTGGGTAAAATAAATTATTATCACCGCTTTCTGCGCAATGCCCCTTCCATTTCAGCTCCGCTTCATCGCTTACGCCGTAAAGGTGTTCCGTTCGTCTGGACGACGGAATGCGAACGCGACTTTCGCCAGTTGAAATCGGCGTTGCTTTCAAATACTTGCCTTACGCCATTCGATCCCCAGAAACCCCTTTTGTTGATGGTAGATGCGTCGGATTTCGGGATCAGTGCTGTGCTTGCGCACAAAGATGGGTCGCATGATCGCCCTATCGCCTTTGCGTCCAAATTGCTCTCACCTGCGCAAAGAAATTATTCACAGATAGAGAAAGAAGCTTTGGCTCTCGTGTTAGGTGTTACAAAGTTCCATGATTTCTTGTATGGTCGTCACTTTACCATCATCACCGACCACAAACCTTTGACATCGCTTTTTCATCCGAACAAGCCTGTACCTCCACGTACAGTGCAGAAATTCATTCGCTGGTCTCTTTTTCTCTCGCAGTACCGCTACGATATCTTGTATCGGTCCACTGCTAAGCACGGCAACCCTGATGCGTTGTACCGTTTGCCTGTTGCTGAGGATAAAGCATTCGATTCTTCCGAACTTGCTTGCATGTTCATTGATTCGGAAACCGATGACGGGGTCGAATCGTTTCCGATTGATTTTCGTCGTGTAGCTACAGCCACAGCTGCTAACCCTGTCCTTGCTACTGTTTTGCGTTTTGTTGCTACGCAATGGCCCTTGTCAAAGTCACGGATCGCGGATCCGCTGGTTCGCCGATTTTTTGCTCACAAGGAGAGACTTTTTGTACGACGTGGTGTTTTGTTGTTGCGTTCTGATAATGTTCAGTCCAGAGTCGTGGTCCCACGTTCGTTACAGTCCTCTGTCTTACGGCTTCTTCACCAAGGACATTGGGGTATAGTGCGCACGAAACAACTTGCTCGTCAGCACTGTACTTGGTTCGGAATCGATGCTGCGATTACGAATATGTGCTCTTCTTGCGTGGCGTGTGCCGAACAACAATCCGCGCCGCCGCGGAAATTCTTTGCATGGCCGAAAGCCACTTCCCCTTGGCAATGCTTGCACATAGATTTTGCCGGTCCATTCTGGAATGCTCGATGGTTGGTTGTGGTCGATTCTTTCAGTAATTTTCCTTTTGTTGTCCGGATGTCTTCCACGACGTCATCTGCCACCATACAAGTGTTATCCGCTATTTTTTGCATTGAAGGTCTTCCGCAGACTATTGTTTCCGACAATGGCCCACAATTCATGTCCGCAGAATTTCAGTCATTCTGCAAGGCCAATGGTATTCAACATCTGACATCCGCGCTGTTTTCGCCTCAGTCAAACGGTGCTGCTGAACGATTGGTCCGGACTTTCAAGTCACAGATGTTGAAGTTGAAAGAGTCGCATTCGCGGGAGGACGCGTTATTGCTCTTTTTGTCCTCGTATCGCTCTCAGCCCCGCGATGGTCGCTCGCCGGCTGAGTTGCTCCACGGTCGTCCTCATCGAACCTTGATGTCTTTGCTGCATCCGCCGCATCAGGTTCCTGTGCAGCGGCAGACTCCTGCTTTTGCTCCTGGCGACGTTGTCTTCTATCGCAACTATCGAGGTTCACGGCGTTGGCTCGCAGGGCACATTCTTCGCTGCCTCGGCCGCGTGATGTATTTGGTTTTGGGGGCCTCTGGTGCGGTGCGTCGGCATGTCAATCAGCTGCGCCTCTGTCGTCGCCTGGGTTCTGACGCTCCCCGTCTGCTTTCCGGTCAGCGCCCTGGGGACCCATCTACTGGCTCGCCTCATCCCCAGGTGTTACCGACGCTGCCTTCCCTATTGCCTCATGGCAACATGCCCCCGCCGCCTGTTCTCCCGCCGGCGCCGCCCGCAGTGGACGCTTCGCTGCAGCCGCCCAGCGCCTCCCTGGGTCACGCGCCGCCGATCGCTTCCCGTGACCAGCTGTCCTCCGCCATGGAACTCTTGCCCGCTCCGGCCCAGATGTCGTCATCGCGCGTCGGATCCCCCGACGCAATGGAGGTCGACCCTTCGGCCCCTCCTATCTCATTACGGGCGCATACACCGCATGTTGACGTGCACCCTGGACTAGGTTTTCAGGCGTTTCCTAGCTCCCCTCGGACCGAATGGCAGGGTGCGGGTGGCACAGCCTCGCCTGTTGTTAGGCTCCCCACCCCGTCGCATACGTCAACATGGGGTCCTCCCCACGGCGGGCGGAAGCCTTATCACACGACCGTTCGCCGATTTGCGGGAGGGGAATGTGGTGTCACCGCCAGACACCACACTTGCTAGGTGGTAGCTTAAATCGGCCGCGGTCCATTAGTACACGTCGGACCCGCGTGTCGCCACTGTCAGGATCGCAGACCGAGCGCCACCACAAGGCAGGTCTCGAGAGACGTACTAGCACTCGCCCCAGTTGTACGGACGACATTGCTAGCGACTACACGTACGAAGCCTTTCTCTCAATTGCCGAGAGACAGAATAGCCTTCAGCTAAGTCCATGGCTACGACCTAGCAAGGCGCATTAACCATACCTGGAGAGAGTCTCACTTGTATTATCAAGAGAAATGTACCACAATGAATTAAAGTTAAGTATACGAGAAGCTCCGTTCTTTTCTTTATAGCTTGCATCACATATCCTGTTTCAGACTTAACGCCAGTCGGCGTGTGTGTACGCGTGCCTTTCGGTTACCCGTCACTGTGGACTGGCTGCCTTGTCAGTCCACTACAGCTTAGTATAAGATAAACTCTATAACATAACTCTTATCAGAAAAACATATAAAGACAGGAAGAACCCAATTACACAAGGGTACACAAATACATAACCGGATAACACAAAATGAAAGGCCAGGTTTTTTCATACTACAGTATTTATCGTATTTGATTTGCAAACTAAACTTTCGTTACTTCTTGAAGATCTCCTTATTTCATCATAATTCCCAAAAAGTCCTATCTGTACCTGTTGTCCGTAAACCCTACTGTTTTGTTCATATCCTCTTTCAAAATACTTATTCTTCATTGTACACTGCTTTTTTTGCCAAACTTTTTTTATAGCGTCTTAATGCATTTCTTCCAATTCATCACAACTCATTCTCTTATATAGCCTATTCCCTCTTAAGCTAACTTAAATCAACTGAGCTCAGATATGTATTCTAAGGGACGAGGCAATGCAGCAGCACAAAACAAGTAACGCAAACAGCAATGACAAAAAAATGCAAATTGGCAAAGCAAGCCGCAATAAATATAAATTAGCAAAGTAAATTCAATATTGCAACTAATATGAGCCAATGTGCAGCAACAAGAAAAATAAATGAGTAGTAAAACTGGCTTAGCAGAGTAACACAAAGTAAAATTCAGTTCTACTACGCCTGGCAAATGCATTAACTTTTACCTAAACATGATAAAGCTCAAGCAGAAAAAATACTACAGTAAAGATAGGAAATGTCTATGGTTCAAATTGCTCTGAGCACTATGGGACTAGACATCTATGGTCATCAATCAGTCCCCTAGAACTTAGAACTACTTAAACCTAAATAAGCTAAAGACATCACACAACCCCCCATCATCAGGAGGCGAATAAAATCCCTGACCCCGCCGGGAATCGAACCCGGGAACCTGTGCGAGGGAAGCGAGAACGCTACCGCACGACCACGAGCTGCGGACTTACGTGTAGTAATAACCAGCTTATAGTCAAAATCATCATGTCGGCGAGTCGCATATCGGTCATTGTTACGTCGTTTCGACGGCTCCATTCTCAAAATCGGCGCACCTTGCCAATTTCTTTCATAATTTCCGAAATGCCCTGTGTTATTATTTTGTGGCTGTTCTGTATTTCTGCATCCCTTTTCCCGTATTTGAGCGCGAGTGTCCTCTGAAATGTGTAATTCTTGTATTACGTGTGTCAACTGATCTTGTACTTCCTGGATTTCTCTCTTGTATTGTGTATTGCTTTTATTCTGATTTTGTTTAAAATTCTTAATTTGTTCATACTTTTCTGTGTCAGTGAAGGCCAACGGTCTTGTGTCATTCAGATCATCATCTACCTTTGTAGATTAATTTGTGAACTGATCCGAAATTTCGGCTACTTTCTCCGATAGTGAACTGATTTCCTCAGTGTGTATTTCTGAACCAAGTTTCAGAGTGTCGATTTGTGTTGAAATCGTACCTACCGTGTCCTTTAAGTTACCCTGAGTTTTTGCAAGTTGCGTAACCGAATCGGTAGATGCAATTGAGTCAATTTTAGCTTCCAAGGTGCCTCGATTTTCATGAACAATAGTTTGCAGTTCGTTTATGGCTCCCGCCCGGCATTAGCCAAGCGGTCTTAAGCGCTGCACTCATGGGCTGTGCGGCTTGTCCTGGCAGAGGTTCGAATCCTCCCTCAGGCATGGGTGTGTGTGTTTGTCCTTAGGATAATTTAGGTTAAGTAGTGTGTAAGCTTAGGGGCTGATGACCTTAGCAGTTAAGTCCCATAGGATTTCACATACATTTGAACATTTTTCTTTTATGGCTGCTTCGTGATTCTGAAATGCTTTTTCATGGCGCGATAAAATGAGTTGGAAATGCTCGTAAATTTGTGTTTCTACGTCATTACAGACTTTTTGACATTTATATTCGATTTTAAGTAACTTTGCAGTTAAATCATGATGTCCTTGTTCAAGGTTTTGTTCCATTGGGTCTAACTTTTGAAGCTGTTACTGTGTTTGTCTCTGAGTATGTTCCATTGTCTCTAACTGTTGTTGTGTTGTTTCTGATGTTGTTCCATTCTATCTAGCTTTTGAAGCTGTTCTGTGGATCTCTCTGATTTTGATTCATTAGTTGCATTAATTGCAATAATATTGTATTAGTGTCTGGAATCTCTTCCTCTATGCTTTTCGGCAGTGCATTTGAACCGACAACATTCACAGTTTGAAAAACAGAAAATGTTTCTTGACTTACTTGAGAAAACGGTGAGGACGCAAAGACTGAATCTACAGTATTTGCAAGACTGTGTCCTGTCATTTCGTATTCATGAGACGAGCTGTTGCCGACCGATCGATCGACAATGCTTCCCCATTCACTAATTGTTTCTCTGTCTACACAATTATTTGCCGCCTGTCCCATTTTCATATCCACAATTACCAAATTACTATGTTGAACATTATTTAATTCATTACACGGTGGCGCTAACACACTGCTTTCGTCTTCACTGTCATTTCTCAGTTTACTTTGGAGCCTAGTATTACTTTTTCACACGTTATATTTGTCACAATATTTCACACGACAACACAGAAAAGCACAATTTGAAGAGCAAAATAAGAAAACACTTTAACATAGTACTGAAAATAATATCTAGTTAATTGCAAGCGCAGCTGCGAAATACTTGGTGCAAATCTACATGCATGCCACAACTGTTTTACTGTACAACAAAGAAGAACTACAACTACAAAGGCTACAATTATGCGCTAGCAATAAACAATAACTACACTAATTACTCAAACTACAAGAAAAAAATCGGAAGATTCCAGTGAGGCATCCTGGCAGGGTCGACATATGAAACATTCCCTTAGAAAAATTACAAGTGACTGTGCTAATAAACCTCTTACGTTATTTGACATGCAAACAGCTGAGCAAAACTGAACGTTCTCAGACATTTCTCTCTTTACTTATTCTGATCATCAATAAACTGACACACAATATTTTTACCGCAACGCAATCTGACTTTCAATAATCTCCACAAAAGAATGGCCCTGACTAACAATGACCTATACCTTTCATGAATCACTTACCTCACAAAAATCTTCGTTACTCGAACTACTGCAATACAGCGAGCGCCAAAACTGTCAGCTAAATAAAAGATTCTAACTACTGAACGCACTAACTGCTAATAGGCATAGTTAGGAAATGAAATATTTTGGTAGAGAACAAACAATGTATTTACCTTAATAGTTTTCAAAAGTCATTATAAGTTTTATATATATATATATATATATATATATATATATATATATATATATATATATATATATATATATATATATATATATATATATGAGTTCATGACATCCAGTCTTACAAATTCCCTTTTTCTGACGGACACACGTCCAGATCGTCCGCTCTCAAAAACTCTGCCATCTCTCTCCCCACATCCACAACTGCTGGTGGCTCACCTCCAAATGCGCAAAGCTCCTCGCTGTTCACATCCAACTGCCCAACACTACAATAGTTAATATTCCAACAATGCCAACCAGCCACAGACTGCACACAGCACAGTCAGTGATTTTCATATAGAGCGCTACGTGGCGTTACCAACATAAAAACCTAAACAGCCTACTTACAGTTCCTACATTTCTGCAGAATCCAGACTGTTCTCAGAGGTCAGCTTCTACCGCTTTCTGCATTCTTCTATAATGAATTCATGTTAATATTGTGCAACCATGACTTATTAAACTGATGGGTAATTTTCCCATCTGTCATCACTTGCTTTCATTTAAATTTGGGTTATTATATTCTTCTTGAAGTTTGAGGGTATTGTGCTTGTCTCATATCTTGCTTACCGCATGGTAGAGTTTTGTCACGGCTGCCTCTCCCAAGGCTATCTGTAGTTCCAATGGAATGTTGTCTTTTGCTGGGCACTTGTTTCGACTTACGTCTTTCAGTGCTCTGTCAAATTCTTCATGTAGTATCATATCTCCCATCTCATCTTCATCTGCCTCCTCTTCCTTTTCTATAATATCGCTCCCAAGTACATCTCCCTTGTACAGACCCTCTATATACTCCTTTCATCTATCACCTTTCCCTTCTTTGATTAGTACTAGCTTTCTATCCCAATTCTTGATATTCATACAGCAGTTTCCCTTTTCTCCAAAAGTCTCTTTAAATTTGATGTAGTTGTTATCTGCTTTTCCCCTAACGAAATACGCTTCTAAATCCTCACATTTGTCCTCTAGCCATTTCTGCTTAGTCATTTGGCACTTCCTGTCAGTCTAGTTTTTTAGATGTCTATATTTCATTTCACCTGCTTCATTTCCATATTTTCTGTTTTCTTCAGTTAAATTCAATGTCTTCTGTATTACCCAAGAATTTCTATTAGACCTGGTCCTTTTACGTATTTGATCCTCTGCTGCCTTCATTATTTCCTGTCTTAAAGCTACCCATTCGTCTTCTACTGTATTTCTTTTCCCTGTTTCAGCCAATCGTCGCATTATACCCCCTCTGAAGCTCTCAGCAATCTCTCGTTCTTTCCAATTTTGCGTTTCCCATCTCCTTAATTTCATACCTTGTTGAAATTTCTTCAGTTTTAACATACAGTTCACATCCAATAAATTGTGGTCAGATTCCACATCTGTAACTAAAAATGTTTTACAGTTTAAAATCGAGTTCTGAAATCTCTGTTTTACCGTTATGTAATCTAACAGAAACCTTTCGGTGTCTCCAGGTCTCTTCCACATACACAACTTTCTTTCATGATTCTTAACCAATTGTTAGCAATGATTAGATTGTGTTCTGTTTAAAACTCTATCAGGCGGCTTTCTCTTTCATTCCTTTCCCGCAGTCCGTATTCATTTACTATTTTTCCTTTTCTTATCTTTGAATTCCAGTTCACTACCACCGTTAAATTTGTGCCCCCCTTAACTATTTTGATAATTTCTTTTACCTCGTCATACACATCTTCAATCTCAACATCTACGGAGATTGTTGGCATTTAAACTTTTACTACTGATGTAGGTATGGGCTTCATGTTTATCTTGGCTATGATTATTTGTTCATTATGCTGTTCATAGTAGCTTATTCGCATTCCTATTTTCGTATTCTTTATTAATTCCACTCCTGGGTTACCCCTATGGGGCTTTGTGTTTATAACCCTGTGTTCATTTGATCAAGAATTCTATTCCTCCTGCCATTGAACTTCAGTAATTCCCTCTACATCTAACTTCAACCTGTCCATTCCCCTTTCTCAGTAATCTAAGCTACCTGCTCGATTAAGGGATCTAATATTCCAGGCCCCCACCCATACAATGCCAGTTATGTTTCTCCTGACGATGACATCGTCCAGAGCATTCGCCGGCCGAAGATCTGAATGGGGGACTATTTTGCCTCCTGAATATTTTCCCGAAGAGGATGCCATTATCATTTGACCATATAGTAGAGCCTCATGCCCTCGGCACTCGTAGTACCAGCACAGAAACGCTGTTTTGGTAGGTGTTACACGCCCATATCAGTCTATAATCCAGACTGTTGCCCCTGCAACTACTGAAAAGGCTGCTGCTCCTCTTCAAGAACCATGCGTTAGCCTGGCCTCCAAACAGATACCCGTCCGTTGTGGTTCCACCTGCGGTACGTCTCTTTGAATCGCTGACACACGCATGCCTCCCCATCAACGGCAAGGTCCTTGGTTCATGGGGGTGACATTTCCTTTATGGTGCGTAATTGAGTTGTGTTGGTGAGCTTTACAAATTTCCATGATTTTAAAATAAGGAACTGTTTCACTACGACCTTTCTTGAAAATTGGAATTTCCAGTTAGTTCTTTTGTAGTCACTAGGTATCCTTCGTTGCCCTGCTACTGTTAGAAGGGTAAACATTTCTTTCGCAGAATCTGTGTGGAATCTGTGTCAATATTTTTTCATGGAAAAATGTAGTTTGTTTAACACAGACAAAACGGTCGAGGAAACTTCAGGACTGAGGGGAAGAAAGGTGTGTAGCACGGGATTTCAGTGGCAGTTCTGTAAGCGTGGGCCCTTAAGCGACAATACTTTATAATTAATCAAAACACATTCCCAGAGCGCATACACAACAAAAGAACTCACGCGCAGCTTTCCAAAGTAATTAATTGTTGATATAACGATATACTACTGGGTAAAAATAATTACTCGGTCCACAATAGCGAAATAAATAAAACTTCAAGGCGTGCACTCAGGAAAATAGAATAGAAGTCTAAGTACGAATATGCATGTAATTCATAATAACTGCTTCGCCCCACTAAAACTACCCTTTAAAAAAATCCGGGTAAGTGCGAGTAGGATTCGCTCACCGAGGATTCTATGAAAACTTAATTACGTATATCGATTCATCCCGACAATCGATACTGGCGAGATATTAAAGTATGAGACATAAATGGCCGTCTCTTCTGACTGCATTGACGTAAGAGTTTAAATTTTCTACACCGCCAAGACACCATATTTTTTTCGTGTGCTATAGTTACAAACTAATAATTTCGAATTTTTTTTTCTTCACTCGTACTGTGCAACCCTGCTTTCTGCCAAATACACTAAAGAGCCAAAGGAACTGTTACACCTGCCTAATATCTTGTAGGGCCCCCAGGAGCACGCAGAAGTGCCGCAACACAACGAGCCATGGACTCGACTAATGTTTGAAATAGCGCAAGAGGGAATTGAGACTATTAATCCTGCATGGCACATGGCAGTCCGTAAATCCGTAAGAGTACGACGGGGTGGAGATCACCTCTGAACTGCACGTTGCAAGGCATCCCAAATATGCTCAAATAATATTCATGTCTGAGGAGTTTGGTGGACACCGGAAGTGTTTAAACTCAGAAGAGTGCAACTCTGTTGCAATAATGATTGTGTGGACGATGTGGCCTATTCTACACCTTATTTTAGATATATATGACGATGCTGTGCTGATTATATTTATATGTTTTGACGATGCCATTATGACTTTATTACTTTAGGACATGGTGTAAAAAAGATCTGAGGATGGTCATTACGGACTAAAACGGGTCATCGTCTAAAGAATTGATATTCTGATCAAAGACTCGAAAAGTAAAAAACTTTTGACAGTATTTGATCACTCTTTGTATAAGCGACGATGTCGCAGTTGGTGAGAGTAATATAGCTGCTTCTCTTCGCCGATTGAAGTCTCGTAGCATCTCGATGAACGCCACCTGTAAAGAATTAAGGTTGTTTCGGCAGTGTACAATTTCTCTGCCCGTCAGTTTCCTGTAACTTACTTCGTACATATTGCTTTTACTTTATTCTAGAAGAGACGGTATTAAGTATGCCTCATATCATGTTTCCAAATCGTACCTCAGCAGTGTACTTGGACTCAAACGTGTGTATTAAGTTGAAAAATTATTTTTATTTCAGTAAGATCACACTAGTTTTTTTTTATTCCTAAACTCTATCTTGGGATGCACTTTACTTAGATGAGGTTGTCGTGCGAATGGTGTATAACACGCTAAACTTTCATCAGCAGCCAGAAATCATATCATCATCGGAGCATTATAAAAATTTAATATCGTTTTGCTCGATATATTCATAAATAAAGCCTTGTGGGGTGGACACGTCAAAAAAAAAAAAAAATCCCTCTGCAACATGACATGTACTTGCGTGACCGTATACTTATGCACCTTAGGGAGCCCAATATTTTCTGTAACTTACCCTGTACCTTATAATCTTAAAACACAAGAGGCAAAAAAAGAAAACTTACATCTACTTTGTTCCGAGGTCTGTGCTCATTGTTCGCTCCAGAATCCTTTGTACATAAACTTAAAACTAAAATACCACTGTGATCAGAAACTATTCAGTAAACCTTCCAAGTACATAAGTACATCCTATGTCAACATTGCTAGTCATCAATTGACGTGTATGTCCTAGCTTGCTTGTGTATTGAGTCCACAATCACTGACAAATGTGAACAGAAGTAGTGAAATGCTCTGATTCACGTAGCTGCATAGGAAGATATATCTACTTTAACCTGATCGTATTTCTTATTTTTACCATAGTTTACTTATTTCACTCATGTGCATAGATAGATATGAAGTGTGATACTTAAACATGGTGGAATTTCCTCAAGTTTCTGTGTGCGTAGAGTCCTTTGATTTTACCATTGTGAGGATACGCAAGTAAATAACATCCGTCATGCGGAATATGTACAATAATATACGGGCTAGTATATCTTATTTACCACTTAGCGTTTTTCTTGGCTGACAGAGAAGATTTCACATGGATCTTAAGTAATACTTTTTCTCTAACCACAAATCTGGTAACACCATGTAGCTGTTTGTCAAAATGTTTCTTACGGCGTTGAGCTTGTTCTATAATAGAGATCAATACCTGTCTTACCTTTTCATTTAAATCTCCAGGTTGTCTTGGAACAGATGGGATGGGGTTAAGCCATTCATTGTTTTCTTTCCTATTGTATATTAATTCAGACGGTGTAACTGTTGTTTCGTAAATCGGAAGATTATTTACTACCTGTTCAAAAACGTTTACGTATTCAATCCATTTAGACTGTTTGTTGGCTACATACGTCCTCATAAACCTGTTCAATTCACGAAATACTCTATCGGGTTGGATTGCGGGCTATATTTGGATGTCAAAATTTGTTTCACCTGCTGCTCTTTCAAAAATTGTTTCCAAGCATGGCATGTAAAATTGGTTGCACTATCTGATAAGATCGCCTGCGGTTTCCCAACAGACGGAAAGTAGTCATTTAGCACACGTCTACTTATAAGCTTAGCTGCGGTTGTTTTTGTGGCATACAGTTTCACATATTTCGAAAATACATCATATACACCAATTATATATTTCACCCCTCCTCTTGCAGAGGGTAAAGGACCCATAGCATCTATGCGTACCAGCTCTAGAGGGTTTTTTGGTAAAATAGGATGTAACTCTGTCTCGCAGTTCAGATTGACGGACTTAGCCTTTTGACAAACAATACAAGTTTTCAAAATTTGTTGTGGTGTCGAAGCATATTGGGAAAATAGCAGTACACATTCAACTTTTTACAGCACTTGCGGGCACTGTAGTGTCCCCAAGTGAAATGAGTATGCCAAATTAAACTTTTCTCACACGCTTCGGGTAAACAAACGCATCACACATCGCTGCTTAGGTTTCTCCTATAGAATAACACATC
Organism: Schistocerca nitens; assembly: GCF_023898315.1. Classification (NCBI taxonomy): domain Eukaryota; kingdom Metazoa; phylum Arthropoda; class Insecta; order Orthoptera; family Acrididae; genus Schistocerca; species Schistocerca nitens. The sequence goes on along the minus strand of NC_064621.1, from coordinate 473,006,003 downwards.
TTTATACAAATTGTAATGCTGTCGTACAGGTGTAGGTGGGTTATTGTTTAATTGAAATCTGACTTTCTTCCACAGCTCATCTTCTTCCTGCAATTTCATCATGTTGTTACACATATCCAAAAAATATTTTTTTATTTAGTGTCTTTTATGAGCATAACCTTAATTTCTGTGTTTTGTTCTATCAACTCTTCAAACTCGGGTAATCCTTGGGGTAACCGTGACAGTTCATCGGCGATTACGTTGTCTTTGCCCTTCACATATATAATTTCAAAATCATAAGACTGCAAAAACAAAGACCACCGCGCTAGGCGGTTATCTAATAACTTACATGTGAGTCACTGGTGGTCACTGTAGACTCGTATGTTTGCCAAATAGATAATAATTACATTTCTTGAATGTTCACACAATAGAAAGGGCTTCTAACTCTGTGGTGGAATATTTGCGTTCACATTCTGATAGTGTGCGGCTGGCAAAACCAATAACTTTAACATTGTCTGTGCCCCCACCTTCGTCCAGCTGCAACAGACAGCCTCCTAATCCCGAAAATGAAGCATCTGCCGCTATACAAAAATCTTGGCTCATGTCCGGATGTCCTAAAATATTGGAGTTTACCAAAGCATGTTGTATACTATCAAAATCGCAATTGGTTCGGAACGAACCGGCGGAAAAATTAACACAAGCCTACGAATGCCTTTAGCTATCGCTTTGTGCAAGGGGCTGGAAATTTTTTTATCGCTAATAGTTTCTCAGGGTCAGGCTTTATCCCAGCGGGCGAAATGATGTGACTGAGAAATTTTGATGTCTTTTCTTACAAATTTATATTTCTTAACGTTCGCTGTAACACCAGCTGCTGAAAACCGCTGTAACATCCTGTCTAAAAGTTCTATATGTTCATCCCAAGTAGTTGTTGCTATTAAGATGTCTATGTACACGGTGAGTTTGTCTAAGTGATCAGCTTGACAAGGCTTGGCGTTGCTACTTTTGACTTTTATCAGAGTGCAGTGATGAAAACACCAGCACTCACGTTTAACGTGGTAGGACCTACATGCAAATATGAATGCTGTGTATTTCCTACTTTCAGGTGATAGGGGAATTTGCCAGTACGAACTACGGAGGTAGACACTAGTTAAAAATTGTACTCCCTGGAACCGCTGCAATTGTTCTTCTAGGTTTCCAGGTATGGTGGTTACTGGAACATAAATCTTATTGATTTCCCTGGCATCGAGAACAAGTCTCACCGATTTATCCCCTTTCTTTACTGCAAGCAATGGACTGCAATATGGCGATAAGGAGGTCTCTATAATATTCCATGCAAGCATCCTTCTTATCTCCTGGGCCACTGCGTCTCTTTGTGACCACGGTATGGAATAAGTGTTTTTACATAACGTGTCGTGGGGCCGGATATCCATGCGATATTGATAGGTTATAAAAACTCCAGGTTTCTTGTCGAACACGCGTACATAACATTACACTTCAGAGATCGTCCTTTTGTTGCTGAGAGATTCCTGTGCATTCTGATATTTTATCCTCAAATTCGTGCTGCTCTACTTGCTGACACCACATTTCGTTCGAATCACGTCGTCGAAACGGGTTGACTTTTAAAATTTGGATGTGTATAGCTTGACAAGGCTTGGCGTTGCTACTTTTGACTTTTATCAGATCTACAGCACAGTTCTTCCCATTTATAAACAGATAACACTTCCCAGGTTTTATGTCAAGTTTTGGACATTTTTCCCTTAAGAAATCCATGCCAAAAATACATCGTTCGTCAGTCCTTCCACTACTAGAAAAATTACCTGAAAAACAATATCTTCAATTTGTATTTCGACCATGGTTTGTACCTTAATTAATGTAGATTTTCCACCTATAGCTCCTAATATCCTGCAGTTTTGCACTGGAGAGGTCGGTAAAGCTTTGTGGCTGTCAATCTCTTTAAACAATGCCTTCGACATAACACTAATTTTTGCGCCAGTATCCACAAGGATATGAGTGGGTATTTTTCCTACTGTAGCCTGTATGCTAGCTTGCACTATACCATCCTATTCATACAACTGTGTTTCTCCTCATTAGTTAACAAATCACGCATGCCCGTTTCATCTTGATATCTTAGCACGTTATTACCATGGTAGCATGGATCGGCCCCACGACTATTCATGGCCAACATTAGGGAGCATAATGAGGCCACGTTTAGTTTAACGCCCTATTATTACTGTCTGTAGGTGTTTCGCTCGTCACTTCTATAATATTCACCTCCGACGTGTTGTTACTCCATTGCGCATTGCGATCATGATTTTGCCCTGAGTTTACAGGCCTAATGTCTTTTGAGTCTGGGACTGATAGTATTGATTGCTAATCGGGTACTGCCACTGCACATTTCGTGGGTTAGGCGTGTTGTTGCTAGATTGAGGCTGAAAATTACTGTGAGCGTTGCCCCACTGATTTCCGTTATCGTTCTTATTCCAGTTTCGCTTCCGGTTCCCGGAATAGCCAGAGTAGTTTCTGTCCCCATTTTTTTCTTTTTCTTTTAAATCCTGCATTAAAATTTTGATTATAGCTGTTATTGAAACTGCCTCCCGAATTCGGGCCTGGCATATGCGCTCCTACGGCGGAATCGACAAAAGCTGGTCGTGACTCATCCGTTGGCACCGTACTGCGGCTGGCGCTGCGGAGGCTGGTTGCCACCGCTGCTACGGAAATTATTTTGATTGGTGTGGCTTTGTCTTGCGTCTTCATTAATTAAGTCCATAGAGTCCAAGACAGAAGAAAATTCTCCAAATTGCTTTCGGGTACTTGCACTAGCTTTTCCCGAATATTTAGCGGTAGTTTAGCTTTCAGAATGCGTAGGACGTTCGTGTGTGTCACTGGTTCATCCCGGAATCTTGTTTTATTTAAATATTTCTCAAAGTACTTTCGGAGTGATCCAAATTTTGTATTATATTGTTGAGGGTTGAATAAGACTTTTCTTAATCTCCCTTGCACGCCATGTGACCAATACTTTGCAAGAAACGCGTTTTCAAATTGCTCTAATGTCTGACAAGTTTCTGATATTTCCATCCCATAACGCTCCATCGCCTTGGATGTAACCCGTAACGTATTGTATCTTTTGCTGTTCCGACCACGTTTTAGGCAATACATTTTTGAGTGACTATAAAAATTACCGGATTCACGGAATTTTTTTCGGGATAAACACTTGAAATTGACAGTTTTTTATAAGACTCTCTTCTAACAAAACTAATGTGGGTTCAGCTATCTGCTGTTCCCTTCTTTCGTCACGGTGTCATTGGTTACCGTACACCTCATAGTTTGGTGATTACACATGTAAATTCAGGGTAGGATATTCACTGACCGCACTATCGCTCTTACCTGTGGGTATGTTGTCAAGTTCTTCTGCTGCATGTTGGTTTCTTTCTTTCATTGCACCAAGTTTATGTTTAATTGCTCGACTATTTGATTCTGCCAACCTGGTAAGTCCTCTGTCAAAGTTTTCTGTATCTGGCCTATGTCAGTTCGCAGATTAACTACAGATGTGTTTTCTGTAGTGTACACTTGCTCCATTGCGCTACTTATTGCTTTTTGTAGCTCTGTTTCTAGAGTATGGTTTATGTGTGTGTCTTTTTCTTATAAAAAGTCCTCTAATTGCTGTTTCTGCTGTTTTGTCAAGTCCTCAACTTGATTTACAGCTTTCTGCATTTTTGTATTGAGCTCAGTTTGCTGTATACTCATGGCATTGAAATTTTCACTTAACTTATTTATCTGATTTGGCACATCCTCAACTATGGCTTTCAAATTATCAATATCCCGATTCATACAGTTTAGAAGAAGGTGGAAGGAGTATACAGAGGGTCTATACAAGGGCGATGTACTTGAGGACAATGTTATGGAAATGGAAGAGGATGTAGATGAAGATGAAATGGGAGATACGATACTGCGTGAAGAGTTTGACAGAGCACTGAAAGACCTGAGTCGAAAGAAGGCCCCCGGAGTAGACAACATTCCATTGGAACTACTGACGGCCTTGGGAGAGCCAGTCATGACAAAACTCTACCATCTGGTGAGCAAGATGTATGAAACAGGCGAAATACCCTCAGACTTCAAGAAGAATATAATAATTCCAATACCAAAGAAAGCAGGTGTTGACAGATGTGAGAATTACCGAACAATCAGTTTAATAAGCCACAGCTGCAAAATACTAACACGAATTCTTTACAGACGAATGGAAAAACTAGTAGAAGCCGACCTCGGGGAAGATCAGTTTGGATTCCGTAGAAATATGGCAACACGTGAGGCAATACTGACCTTACCACTTATCTTAGAAGAAAGATTAAGGAAAGGCAAACCTACGTTTCTAGCATTTGTAGATTTAGAGAAAGCTTTTGACAATGTTGACTGGAATACTCTCTTTCAAATTGTAAAGGTGGCTGGGGTAAAATACAGGGAGCGAAAGGCTATTTACAATTTGTACAGAAACCAGATGGCAGTTGTAAGAGTCGAGGGACATGAAAGGGAAGCAGTGATTGGGAAGGGAGTAAGACAGGGTTGTAGCCTCTCCCCGATGTTATTCAATCTGTATATTGAGCAAGCAGTAAAGGAAACAAAAGAAAAATTCGGAATAGGTATTAAAATCCATGGAGAAGAAATAAAAACCTTGAGGTTCGCCGATGACATTGTAATTCTGTCAGAGACAGCAAAGGACTTGGAAGAGCAGTTGAACGGAGTGGATGGTGTCTTGAAGGGAGGATATAAGATGAACATCAACAAAAGCAAAACGAGGATAATGGAATTTAGTCGAATTAAGTCGGGTGACGTTGAGGGTATTAGATTAGGAAATGAGACACTTAAAGTAGTAAAGGAGTTTTGCTATTTGGGGAGCAAAATAACTGATGATGGTAGAAGTAGAGTGGATATAAAATGTAGACTGGCAATGGCAAGGCAATCGTTTCTGAAGAAGAGAAATTTGTTAACATCGAATATAGATTTAAGTGTCAGGAAGTCATTTCTGAAAGTATTTGTATGGAGTGTAGCCATGTATGGAAGTGAAACATGGACGGTAAATAGTTTGGACAATAAGAGAATAGAAGCTTTCGATATGTGGTGCTACAGAAGAATGCTGAAGATTAGATGGGTAGATCACATAACTAATGAGGAGGTACTGAATAGGATTGGGGAGAAGAGGAGTTTGTGGCACAACGTGACCAGAAGAAGGGATCGGTTGGTAGGACATGTTCTGAGGCATCAAGGGATCACCAATTTAGTATTGGAGGGCAGCGTGGAAGGTAAAAATCGTAGGGGGAGACCAAGAGATGAATACACTAAGCAGATTCAGAAGGATGTAATTTGCAGTAGGTACTGGGAGATGAAGAAGCTTGCACAGGATAGAGTAGCATGTAGAGCTGCATCAAACCAGTCTCAGGACTGAAGACCACAACAACAACAACACAGTTTAGATCTTCACGCACGACTTCTATTACCTGATCCGCTACCTCTCTTTTTAGTTGTGTCAGCTGTGTCGTCAGGTTATTGCGCATTTCAGAAAGGGTTTTTATATCACTGTCTAGCTTGTTCATTTGGTCTGTTACATTCCCTATCTGTACTGTGACATTTTCTGTCTGCGTTTTGACATTTTCGGAGCGTGCATTCATTTGGGCTGTTACATACCCTATCTGTGTTGTTATTATTCTTAACATATGCATAATGCCTGGCTCTGCAGGACCCAGTACATCTGCGGAATCCGGATCAGTTTCTAGAGCTGACATATTTTCGTCTGTTGCTTGCAACTGGGTATCTGTATCTGAAGTGTTTTCTATCTCTGTGTCAGGTATAGGTTGAGCAACTGATTCCTCATCTGACGAATTATCCTTCGTTTTGGTTTGTGATCTTAATTTCACCATAGCTGTATGTAATCGTAAACAAGCGTGCAGCCGAACTTCACTACTATTGCGGCTCGTACTACACGTAAACAAATGGCGGATGACGTCGCGCTCTTTAGCATAATTCAATGTAGTAAAATATGTCTCTGGCAAAACAGTAGACTGATAAATGGCTTTTGCGCGCGCAATCAATGAAAATGATCCGCCATCTTGTGACGAATCCACGTATATTTTACTAACAGCAATCTTCCAGTCAACTAAAAAAATTGAAATTTTGAAAAAAGTACTGTGGGTGTCGGAAAAATGCTATTCAGTCCCACATTTACGGTCAACTAAAAGCGTAGTAGTGCTGTTGCTCTTACCTTATGTATTTTCTTTTTCCGTTCATTTTCTTAGTAGTCGGTTCAAAATTTGATGTTCCAGAAGTTCCGCCTTTTTCAAAATATTTTATTTTATGGATATATGTGAATTTTATGGGCTGATTTCATTAGTAAATTTGGTGATCTTATACGCAGTTAGCGTAACACGTAAACAATTGGTTATAGTCGCAATAATGGATGGAAAAAATTACTTAATTATTGCCGCTTAAAATTTGTACTAGATTTTTCTGAAAATTAACAAACGTCATGGCACTCGGTCGCCATTTATAACGCGTCCTATTATATTACTAGGTTTTGCTATTGTTATTGTAAGAAAAATCTTTATTCAGACGGTCGTCGAAATTTTGACTAAGCCTCTGAATATCACAAATAATGTTATTTAAGAATACTGCCGACTGACTACATCAAATAAGAAGGCACCTACATTCGCGAATGAGTGGTCAAAAGAAAAAAAAAGCGTTAATACTGTGTAGAAAATGAGTCTTAAATATAGTTATGCTTGTATACACTCAAATGTAAGCGAAAATACGAACGGGATAGAGGCACGTACATTTTGAGTGAAATCATCCCCCGTGGCTCAAATGGTTCAAATGGCTCTGAGCACTATTGGACTTAACTTCTGAGGTCATCAGTCCCCTAACTAACCTAAGGACATCACACACATTCATGCCCGAGGCAGGATTCGAACCTGCGACCGTAGCGGTCGCGCGGTTCCAGACTGTAGCGCCTAGAACCGCTCGGCCACCCCGGCCGGCCATCCCCTGTGGCCTGGATAAAAAGAATTTCAGTTAAATGCATTTATTCATCTTAGAACGTAAATGCGTGGACTTCAAAACTAAATGAAACGAAAGACTGTAGGTTGTGAATGTCGCGGCAAATATACTGAAATTGACGGTAGCGGCCACGAAAGGAAAAAGGTGAACACATTCACGTACCTCTATTATTGAGCAGCGTCACCGTGAAGATCGTCGTCTCCATGTAAATTCTCTGCATAAAATTAAAATAATAGTAATAATTTTCCAGAATTTCAGGAGCTGTGACCCATGGTATCATAAAAGACGAAATCGCTCTGCTTCAAAATCACTTTCATTATTTAACCCAATTTTATCAGTAAGGAATGGTACAACACTAGGACGGGATAACAGAGAAAGATAACTTATTCTGAAACTAATAAACGAAGAGTGTAAAGCTTCTTTTGTTCAGCAAATGCTTCACGCATTAATCTCTGGTAGTTGAACTAGTGTCTATATATTCATTAAAAAATTTTTATAATTTCTTTACAATGGAGTTGTCAGGTTCTGTAGATTCTGCTATGGAGTACCTCAGACCAGACATTTCAAGTAACTTCCATAATATGAATTTGACCCTCATTACCACAGCAGAAGTAATGTCCATCATAAAATCTTTAAAATCAAAAACATCTAGTGGGTATGATGAAATATTAACAAATTTAATTAAAGAATGTGATTCTGAGCTAAGTAACATATTAAGCTATCTGTGTAACCAGTCGTTTATTAGTGGAATATTTCCTGAATGGTTGAAATACGCTGAAGTTAAACCACTGTTTAAGAGGGAAGATAAGGAAATAGCATCAAATTTCCGTCCAATTTCACTTTTGCCAGCATTCTCAAAAATTTTAGAAAAGGTAATGCACAATCGGATTTATAACCATCTTATCACAAATAACATACTGTCAAAGTCACAGTTCGGATTTCTAAAGGGTTCTGATGTTGAGAAGGCTATTTACACTTGCAGTGAAAGTGTACTTAATTCATTAGACAAAAAATTGCAGGTAACTGGTATACTTTGTGATCTGTCAAAGGCATTTGACTGTGTAAATCACAAAATCCTTTTAAGTCAAAATATTATGGTGCAACAGGAAATGCTGCAAAATTGTTCAAATCTGATATCTCTGGTAGATATCTGGAGTTATTAGGAAAGAGACGTGTATTAAGATATCAGGCATCATCCAACTGGGAACTAATTACATGAGGGGGCCCAAGAGGTTCCATCTTAGGACCCTTACTCTTTCTTGTATATATCAATGACCTTTCATCAGTAACATTACCAGATGCCAAGTTTGTTTTGTTTGCCATTGATACAAACATTGCAATAAATAGCAAACATCAAGTGTAGTCTTATAAAGATCCGCCGGGCGGATTCGTGCCGGGGACCAGGTGCTCCTTCCCAATTTGGAAAGCCGACCTTAACCCATACTTGAACATCAAGAGATCGTGAGCCATGCATGCAGCCCCTTGCTTCACAGGGTGTCTATCTGATGAAATGTCAGAGTTTAGCAGCCCCTGTTGAGTTTTTCCTCTAGAAATCATGAATGTGCAGTTGATGTCATGACTGATTTGTGTCATGTTTCTGGGCTATTATGTTAGTCTAACTTTCATTACATTTGTCTTCTGCTATGGAGGTCTGGTCATTGGTCTTAGGAATGTGATGAATTTTCCACCTAATACTTTGATTAGGCAAGTCTCTGATCACCTAACTTTTCAATAGAATTTAAATGCTGTCTAGTGATACATCTGGTGAAATGGTGGGACTCTGGTAAGTTCTTTTAAGTTTCTTAACAGAAAGCCACAGGGGAGATAGTAATTTAGCTTCATTGTCTCATTTTGGACTTGTTGCAGTTTCATAATGGAGCGTTAACTGTCACCGTCCATGTGATATCTCCAGAATTAATTCTTAGCTGTGCCAGGTTGGTGGAATTTTTTTGTCTGGTAAGAACTGTAGCTTGATTTTTTGAAGCACTGAACTAAAGTGTCCACTTTGTTGGCCAGTAATCCATGTAGTCAACAGCAGCTTGGAGACTATGTTGACCACAATGGACACTGATACTTCTCCTGAATGAGGCCATTTCATCAGATTAGCATAGAGCACTATACACCAGCCCTACAGAGTACTTGCAAAAGGACAGAGCGTTGCAGTACTCCTGTGAGACGGTGTCTTCTGTTACATATCCCTTCATGGGTCCTCATATGGAAGATCCTGCCAGCCAGATACAATTTAAGGAGCAGGATGTGTGACAATGGGACTCCCTGGACAATCATCTTATACATAGGCCCTTGTGCCACACAGAGTTGAACGCCCTGAAGTTATCAAACAGCACTGTTCCCAGGTATTCACAGTGATCCAAGGCATCCACAGTTTCCTCCACATGTGTCAGCAGTTGTTGACCTGTTGTGCGGCCTCTTCGAAATCCAAACTCGGCATCTGGTAGAAGATGCTCTGCTTGGACGTGTTGCAATAGACACATGCAACATAAGTACTCAGAGGTCTTAATAAGGGTTGACAGCAGACTGAAGGGACTTTGGCTGCAGGGCTGTCATAGATCCTTCCCTTCCTTGTGGGTGGACACCAGTTCTGCACTTTGCATCCAGAATGATAATGGCCACTGACAAGGATATGGCTGCAGATGTTAGCGTTCATATTGGCTGCTTCGGGTGGCAGCTGCTTCATCATATGAATCAGACTATATCCGCAGTACAGTGTTGAAATTTGTTCTACCAGAGCTCTCTACTTCCAATTACTACGTTGAAAGGTTTGTTGAAGCAGGTGGGAGTCATTTCCCCAACCATACCTATGTCTACCTCATTCAGTATTTTAGTGTAAGGTCCTGGATATCCCAGTGTGTTCCAGTTTTTCCCAGTATTTAACCTGTGTGCTCCAGCTGCTGCCTCCATCTTTACTCACAGGTGTAATGGGGGCGTGTCCACATGATTCCATCCCAGCAGTGGCTGTGCTGTAATGGCTAAGCAGGCCAATCTCTGCACCTTAGCTACCTCCTTAGAAGCTACCTGCTGTTCTACCTTTTTCCACCACACTGTAGCCCCATAAGTGATCATAGGTCTTACTACAGTGTGTATATCCAGTGTATACTCTTGAGGCTTAAGCCCTAGATTTTACCACAAGCTCTCCTGGTACTCATTAGAGTACCTTTCACCTTGGAACAGGTGCTCCTTATGTGAGGGTCCACAATACTTCCTCATCTAGGGTTACCCCTAGACATTCCACTATCCCCTTCACTGGTAGAGTTTCATCCAGAAGCTTGAGATTCCAATATATGTGTTGGATCTGCTTCCTCGTAAATGGAACTGCAACAGTCTTCTTAGGAATGACCCTTAGATACTGTTTCCTGCACCAATTTTGCAAAATGTTCAATGCTCCTTGTGCCATAGCTCTGACTGTACTTGAAAATTTGCCAAGTATTAGCATGACAAGATCGTCTGCATATCCCTGTGTAATCTCCCTACGGAAAATTACCCTCTACCACGCAATAATTAATAATGGTCAATCAAATCATCCACATTTATTTACGTTTGAAAAGTATCTGATCAGATTTCCTAGTAATATATGCGCCGACAGCTCGTCGACGCCAAGGTATTTTTCTAGTACGTTTATTCCTTGGAACAACAGAGGTACGAAAATGTATGCTCCATGGTTATTGTAGTTATAGAGAGAGAGAGAAACAGCTTCGGAAGTATTCGTTTGAAGATTATCGGATTGCTAAAAGATTTTTATTTATCCTTCTTCGCGCTAAAGCGAGCTAGGAAAGAGTATAGTTTGTGCCGCTAGCGCGATAGTAAAGAGAAAGATAAACTTGTACCACCAAATTGCAAGAGACTTGGAACCAACACCAAACGGAACATTTATGGAAATGAATCAATATAATTTTGCCTCAGAAATAAGGTTTGTGACCATTTTATATTAGAGTGAATGACGAATGAGTTCTCTGTCTGAATCATTAATGATTGTCTGGGCCCTGTAATTAATTGGGAAGTTTCAGCTGTGACGAAGAGAGCCTGCAATCTCTGAGTTTAGAAATCGTCCAAAAAGGCTTCGTCTACATCTGAAATTTTAGATCTGTCGTAAACTGAACGAATGGTTCAAACGATCGATTTTCCCAACTGAATGCAGCGCTTAATAATAATAACCAATGCAAAGATCTTTTCTAGCAAGCCAGCCGCTGAATATTAAGACGAAGGGCTCCACCAGAGATTCTACTAGGCTGATTTCAAGTAATTAATATAGTTTAAACTGTATACAGATAAAGAACATTTCTGTGTGAGAGTGAAAGAGCGATAAAGGCGACAGATACACTTCTGTACAGACAACATATTACACCGAGTTAGCGGCAAGCTGCATTCACCACATATAGACTTTCATCATTTACAAAAGTAATCAGAGAATTCAATTATAATGGCCAATCCGTGACAGGACACGTTTTTGGACGTTGTTAAAATAATTTTGTTCTCTGTTTCATGTGAACTACGACGAGACAACTTAACTTGGAAAAGAGAAGAGATACTCGCAGGCGAATTAGTTGGATCTTCAAAGAAAAGCAGCACGCTGGGCGCAGAAAGGAAGGCCAGATCTATAATTTTGTATTTAAGCTTGCTAGTATTGAGGAAGTAGACGTAGATTTGAACATTTGCGAATTGTGTGCACGCTACATGTAGATTGGTTGCTTGCTAGTATTGAGGAAGTAGACGTAGATTTGAACATTTGCGAATTGTGTGCACGCTACATGTAGATTGGTTGAACTGCCCTAGTTGCATTTACCTGAATAAGTACTATAAGAAAGTAGCCACACAGAAGTATTATTGTGTGAAAGGAGATATATACATATTGACTGTTGAATATTTATATGGTTTTAACTAGGGCAATGTTTAAGATGAGTCAAGCAGAGCAGAGCAACACGCAACAGCCTTCAGCTGTGAGCACGGATGATAGTGATGTAGTAAGAAGTGTGGTAGAACCGATCGCTACAGATAGCGTAATAGAACGCCCTGTAGACACGGCTGGAGAGGTAACAGCAGGTATGCAACATGGATTAGATCCATTAGTAATTATCATGAGACAGATGCAGATGATAACCGAGAGCATGAATAATATGAAAATCGACATAAACGCGAAATTAGCCTCAGTTACTGAAGGCCAAGAAAATATGAAAATTGACATTAATGCGAAGTTAGCCTCAGTTACCGAGGGGCAAAATAATTTGAATTCGAAGTTAGCCTCAGTTACCGAGGGGCAAAATAATTTGAATTCGAAGTTAGCCTCAGTTACCGAGGGCCAAAATGATTTGAATACGAAATTAGCCTCAGTTACTGAAGGGCAAGAAAATCTGAAAAGCGACATTAACGCGAAGTTCGCCTCAGTTAATGAGGGCCAGGAAAACCTGAAAGCTGAGATTAAGCAGCAGTTACACGACAGTTTTTCCGAATTAGAGCAGCGGATAGAGGCGAAGACAAAGGAACTTAAAGATCAGGCCGAAGAGACGGAACGAAAATTAACTGCACAAATAGAATTGGTTAAAGCTCAATGTGAGGAATCTACTCACCGCGTACGTGTAGAAATGAAGGAGTATGTGGCTATTAAGATAGACACCGTACGGGAACAGGTGGAAATGGTTCCGCAATTAGTACAGAAGCAAGATGCCATGTCATGTGCAATTGCGCAACTTCCTGAATTGGCAGCACGCAGACGAACTTAAAGGAAAGTGTGGAACATCTGACAGAACGTCAGGACGTTATAGATCACCAAATTAATGTATTAACGGGTAAACTATCCGAAATCACATTAGAAAACAAAAGGCTAATGTGTGAAAACGTTGAGCAAAATGTTAAAGCAGCATTCCAGAGTCTATGCGGCAAACAGGAAGAGAATTTGTTTGCGAAAGGACTTGAGGAAGTGCGACAGCAGTTAGGTGCTGATTTTGAGCAATGGAAACAAACGATAGCAGAGTCGATACGCGTTTCACAACAAGGCTCCGAACAAATGAATACCGGCCAGCAGCAGAAGTTGCAAGCGACTATAGAGCCAGTTACTGCACATTCGCACACGATACCGACTTGTGTAACTCGAATATCAAATTGCCACGAGCTAGTTGTTCGCGCGAAGTTTTATCGGATGGAGATTACGAAAGCCTGTGCCATGCCGAAGAAAAAATGATAAAGCATCGGCAATTTCAGATTTTTAACACTGACAAAAGGGGGGTCCATCCGATTGTTTTTATCAGGAGTTTTAGAGGAGTGCTACCCAGAAATTGGTCGGAGTGGCAGAAGATCAGTTTCGTTACTGGGTATATACAAGGTTCGGGGGCGATCTGGGCCTCGGACATGACGTCTGTTTGCTCGACCTATGACGATTTTGAGAAAGCGTTTTTAGCAAAATTCTGGTCAGAAGGGGTACAGGAACGCCTAAGGCAGGAGGTGCTCTACCCAGAGCCTTTCTCTTTTTCGAAAGGAAGCCTTAGGAAGTATTTTGAGAAATATATAAATAAAACTAGATATTGGGACAGACCTATGCCTTTGCCAGATATAATAAACATACTTAAGGCAAGACTACCAACTAGTATACGGAATCAATTAATTTACGGCAATGATAAAGACTTGGAGTCGTTCCTCACGACGTTAGATCATATAGACATTATAGAAGAGAACAACCAGAAAGCCCGCAACAATAGATTCCAATATAGGGAGATAGAACCTCCGCCAAATGGTAGGCAAGGGAACGCACAGAGATCGATAAATAGTGGAGAAACCCCTCAAAATATCAACAATAATACCGGCAATAGTCTTGCGAGGGGCTATCCAAGGAACAACAGGAATGGGAGACGATACAATCCCGTATGGGGGAACGAAAGGAATTTCAGACCGCAAGCATGGAACAATAACGGTAATAGAAAGTGGAACCAACCGGGGGGAATAAACTCAAATAACCAACATCAGTGGGGACGGACATCTACGAATCAACCGGTGATTACCGAAGTGACGGATGATGTCAACCACCAGGCGAATCAAAATCCAACAAACTAGTAAGGACCCACTCGTGCCCCGGAGGAGCGGTCAACAATAGGTTGAGGGGCAACAGGATATGTGTACCAATGCTAACGTACAATGATGGACGATTACTGGCAGATGAATTGACCGAGGACTTAGAACCCAAAGATGAGGATAAGGAACAGGTGGCAGTAGCCGAAGTGCAAGTCATTTTGGAGACTGTACCTATAACGGCGGTTTTAGACACAGCTGCAACCACGAATGTTATTTCGGAGGCTCTATTCAACAAGATCAGAAATATAAGACGAGTACCAATTTTTCCAGTTCAAAATTGTAGAATAATAGGCGCCATTGGGGCCAGATCGGCTAATGTAAAAGTGCAGTCACTACTTAGTGTAGAAGTAGGAAATGTAGCAATATTAAGCACATTCCTTGTTGTGAAAAATTTGGTGGTAGACTGCATTATCGGAGTCGACAGCCTACGTCAATACGGATGCAGAATAGATTTTAAAACAGGAAAAATTTGGTTAAATGTAAATAAACAAGAAATTGAGTTGGACTTGTTGAAAAAGGAAAGCCTTACCAGAAAATATGATAGTGGGATCAGCGTGCAAGTAATCAGGACTGCACAGAATTCTAAACAGCACGTAAATAATGAGGTCCAAGTCAAAGGGGATTTCGGTCAATTAGTGTATGAGAAATTAAATGAATCCGACTGCATTATTGAAGATCAGAAGCAGCAGCTCAAAGAATTATTATTAGCGTATGAAAACGTGTTTGATGAGAGGCCAGGAGTTATTAAGGGATATATATGCCATCTCTACGTTAAGCCGCATGAAACATATTGTAGAACTTTCTATCCTGTTCCCTGGAGGTTAAAGGCTCAAGTTCAAAAAGAAATAGATCGCATGTTGAAATGGGGTGTGATCGAACCCTTCACAAGCCCATACTGCTCCCCATTGTTGGTCGTGACATAGCATACCCGGGATCGAACAAAATAAAAGGATCATTTTCTCATAACGACTAAAAAAAAAGTATAATGAAGATTAGAAGATAGTGAGTAATGGTGTTCCGAGTGACAGAAATGAACGCTCGTAAAAAAAAAAAAAACATAACCATAAACTCTGTGTGTAGTGATAGAAACTTTTAAATTGAAATAGTTAATCAGTAACATAGAGTATAGAAATAGTGACTAACTATTATTATCGAGTGTGGTAAAGAAGATAGTGGAGATAGGCTTCACCTGTGTTGGGGTGAATATAAGACTTTAGCATTGCTAATGTCATCAAGAATGATTAAGGATCTGACTGAACTTCAAGAAAATGAAATGTTTCACGCAAATGACGCTGAATAATCTAAAAAGGTTCCGAGTGAATATTCATATATAATCTCATGTGAACGCTTAGATGTGTAAACGTGTGAAGGAATGTGTTGTGGTAGTGAATTGTGAGTGACGGTTAACGCCGCAAAGATAATTTCCCGCGCAAAACAGTTGACGTCGGCGCGAGAATTAAAATCGATATAGACGATACAGAGATGCTTTGTAAGAGACTCGCACCAAACGCGAGGATAAACTGATTCATGTTGCACTTTAAAAGGAATAGGTGTTATAATTAGAAGTTAAGAGTTTTTAATTTATTAATGAATGATTAAAGAAAGTAAATATTCATAGATTCAGTAGTAATTTAATGGTTCGTGTTCGTTTGAGAATTTTTTGTGAAAAATCCATTTCCATATATGAGCATGGATGAACAACGTATGAATCAGAGAGTAAATGAAAGAGGTGAATCCGCATTTCTCAATGATAATAACTTTTACATTTCAGCGCTCAAACGTAAAAATATATGTATTTAAAATAAAAGGTTTTGAGTATAGCTAAATTATATGACTTATCAAGGAAATATGGATGATGTCTTGGTATAAAATGAACTACACTTTCCATTATTCGATGATTTGAATCCAAAATCTATAGTAAGTTACATGAATCCTTTAAATTACGAAGAGCAAATCAGTGATAGAAAATCTGTGAAAACTTTTGGACTTATAAGCACAAGTGGGGAGGCAAAGTAAAAAAGAGTATTCAAACGAGAAAATCGGATGATGCTTTTGGCAACATCATTAAGTAATCGTTGAATTCCGTGAAGTATGTCGTAACAAAAAGGATACATGAAGCCATAAGGATTTTGCTTTCAAAAAGGAGAATCTTGGACGGTGCAACCTAATCAGTTCTCTTACAGGAAGAGTTTCCCTTTTGGTCATTGCTAATTCTTTTGGAATGAATGTTGCATGTGAATTCGAGTATCCCCGTTCCTTCTACTCTTCCCATTGTGGGCCGCGTAGAAGATCAACTACAGAGTGGGCCGCGTAGAAGACCGACTACAAATGTGGACGTCGGGGACATGCAAGACCCGGGGGAGTTTAGCACCGCAAGATATTGTACTAGAAGCAAGATTGTAAAACGCGAATTCACGTTATTTATTGTAAAACGTTTTTTTTTTTTTTTTTGCTAGAGGCACAAACCACTCTTCTCTAAATTGTGATACAAAGTGATCCCTGTCTTTCCTTTAGAGATGAATTTCAAAATTATTTTTGTTCTTCTATAGGCTTTCCTATCTTCTATGTACCGTAGGCTGGGGGTCTAAGCTTAAGAGGTTTTCCAAGGTTTCCCTGCTTAAGAAAGTTCCCGAATGGGTAGACCCTGACATCAGTTCATAAAAGATCATCTTCCTTGGTTGTGCACAGCAAACATAACACCTAGATGCACGTAAAAGCAATACAGCCGCGGTACCTGTCTCTTCATTTCTTCTGTCTTCAACATTTCTTTTCTTCGTCTGTCTCAAACATAATATTCTTTTTCAGTCAGAGGACTGACAATCATCACTTCCGGGTTATCCACGCTAATAGATAGCTCGCGAAGTGTGTTCGGTGAATCAAAATTGAGCTCACAAACTTCGCTCGCTGCGAGGGGCATTGTAATCTCCCTACGGAAAATTACCCTCTACCACGCAATAATTAATAATGGTCAATCAAATCATCCACATTTATTTACGTTTGAAAAGTATCTGATCAGATTTCCTAGTAATATATGCGCCGACAGCTCGTCGACGCCAAGGTATTTTTCTAGTACGTTTATTCCTTGGAACAACAGAGGTACGAAAATGTATGCTCCATGGTTATTGTAGTTATAGAGAGAGAGAGAAACAGCTTCGGAAGTATTCGTTTGAAGATTATCGGATTGCTAAAAGATTTTTATTTATCCTTCTTCGCGCTAAAGCGAGCTAGGAAAGAGTATAGTTTGTGCCGCTAGCGCGATAGTAAAGAGAAAGATAAACTTGTACCACCAAATTGCAAGAGACTTGGAACCAACACCAAACGGAACATGTATGGAAATGAATCAATATAATTTTGCCTCAGAAATAAGGTTTGTGACCATTTTATATTAGAGTGAATGACGAATGAGTTCTCTGTCTGAATCATTAATGATTGTCTGGGCCCTGTAATTAATTGGGAAGTTTCAGCTGTGACGAAGAGAGCCTGCAATCTCTGAGTTTAGAAATCGTCCAAAAAGGCTTCGTCTACATCTGAAATTTTAGATCTGTCGTAAACTGAACGAATGGTTCAAACGATCGATTTTCCCAACTGAATGCAGCGCTTAATAATAATAACCAATGCAAAGATCTTTTCTAGCAAGCCAGCCGCTGAATATTAAGACGAAGGGCTCCACCAGAGATTCTACTAGGCTGATTTCAAGTAATTAATATAGTTTAAACTGTATACAGATAAAGAACATTTCTGTGTGAGAGTGAAAGAGCGATAAAGGCGACAGATACACTTCTGTACAGACAACATATTACACCGAGTTAGCGGCAAGCTGCATTCACCACATATAGACTTTCATCATTTACAAAAGTAATCAGAGAATTCAATTATACCTGGCAAAAGTACTGTCTAGAGTTTAATTCTACAATGAGTTCGTTCACCACAAGTTTCCACATAGAGGGGACAGGCTCCTCCTTGTGCACAGACTCTGGTGGTGTTGATACCGTTTTTCCTTGGATCATGATGGCTTCTACCTTTCTACCACTAAGAATGACTCTAATCCACCTGCAAATGGTAGTCTCCAAGCCATGCACCTCTGCTGCCTTAACCATGGATTCAAAGGTCGTGTTGATAAAAGCCCCTTCTAAGTCCAAGAGGATGCAGAGGGCTATTTCCCAAAAGTGTAGTGCTTTCTCCACCTTCCCAACGAGATGGTGAAGCGCAGTTTCACACGATTTCCCTGGTTGGTATGCCTGTTGGTTTATGTCTAGTGGGACCCTACTTAACTCCTCTCCGTAACATACACGTTGACCAGTTTTTTCTAATGTTTTAAGAAGAAATGAGAACAGAGTGATTGGTCTTATATCCTTGGCCTTGGTATGATCAGTTCTCCCTGACTTTGGAATGAAGGAAATCTTCAGTGCTCTCCAGGTGTTAGGAATGATTCCTGCTGCTAGGCTAACCCTGAATAACCTGCATAGGAATCTTATTAAATTAATTCCTGCTTGTTGCAGGAGCGCTGAAAAATTTCATCTGCGTCAGGTGACTTGAACAGTTGGAATGTTCCCACTGCCCATTGGATTTTATTATGGTCAACACATCTCTGGTAGATTCCCAGTTCTCCCTTCGAATACCTGGAAACCGATATCTCACAAGGATCTCGTCCTGGTCTATGTTGTCTGTCAGAGTACATTGAGGAAAATGAGTCTTGTGGAGTAGTTCCAGAGTTTCATGTGCTGTCCTTGTATACTCCCCATCCTCTTACCTCCTGGATTAGTTGGTATCCTAGTGTGGGTTTTGTGAAGTCTGTCCTGAACAGGCATACCCTCTACTTCCTCACAGAATACCTTCCGGGACACCTGCTTTGCTTGCTTCATTGCAAGATTGTATTTAACAAGGGCCTCCTGATATTCTGCCCATGTCCTTTCCTCCTTGCAAGGTTGAACAGTCTTCGTACCTGTGATTCCAGGTTGTTGTTCTATCAAGATACATTACTATTAGTGCACTTCTTTGTGGTTGAGCAGTTGTCATGGTATGAGGTCATGATGGCAGAGGCCTTTGCTACCTCCTCAAAATCTACAGATTTCCTTAACAAAGTACTGACTTCCGATAGGCTTGAGTTGAGGTCTCTCCTACATGCCTCCCAGTCCGTTTTCCTGGGATTCCTATAGGACATGGTCTGTCTAATAGCCATTTCATCCTCGAACTTAATATACATGTGGTCTGATGTGAATGGCTCTAAAGCCATATGCCATTGTTTGACGTAACTACCCAGCTAAGTGGAACCGAAGGTTACGTCAATTACCTCTTCCCTTCTTATATTCCTAAATGTAGGTGCCTTCCCTTATTGAGGATCTCTAAGTTATTAGCTAGAAGAAAGTCTAGAAGGTTCTCACTTATACTGTTGGTGTCGGTGCTGCCCCACATTACGTTGTGGGCATTAGAACCGCATCCAACCAATAGCTAGTCGCCCTGTTGTGCACAAGCTTCCGTCAGTCTCCTCACCTCCTGAGAAGGAGGAGCACTGTCCTCATGAGGAAGGTATGTCGAGGCCATTACAAACTCCCTCATGATACCTTCCTCATGTTGCCACATCCTGATGGTCAATAAGTCCCTAGAATAAAAGACCTCCATCGGCATGAAGGGGATTCCATTTTTTACATAAATGCAAGTTCTGGAGTTTCTTATATTTCTAGCATAAACCAGTGCCGCCAAGGCCCAATGCACCCCCTTTATATAAACAGGGTTCCTGAATCAGGGCCACGTCCACTTCCTGTGTTCCCAGAAGACGACTCAGGGCAGCAGTGGCCCTTTTACTGTTGCAGATTTATCTGCAGCACATTCAGTCTCCATCTTGCCGCCATTGTCGCTTCTGATTTCTTTGATTACCCTGACGTCAACCTGCTAGAATCCCAAGAATAGTCCTGTTCCCAGATTGCCTTCAGGGATTTCTCTCCAGCTTCCACCAAAAGGGTTTGGCCGTTTGGTGCAACCTTCTAGTTGATCACCTTCGAATCCTCTGTCGAGACATTCGGGTTTTGAGACCCTATTTTCTCAATCAGTGTCTTTGGAGAGTATCCTTAAGGAGTTTGGGCATGCAGATTAATATCTTTGTGGTCTTGACGAGCTCAGCCGTTGTGTTTACCAGCAGCTCTGCATCCTCCCACAGTGATATTAGGGCACCTTTTCCTTAAGCCAGTCCACTTACCCACCCCCTCACAGACAAAGATAAGAGCACTGTGATCCAGATAGACTCCCCTGAATTTAGGTCCTGGACCAGCATCATCCCCAATCTTCTCTAAGATAGCCATTTGCACGAGTTCCTCCTGTTGTGAGGTGATCTTGACCAGTGGATAGCCTTGCTGGATAACTGCCATCGGGAAAACCGAGACTGTTGTACTATAAGTCTGTTTCCCTATTTCTTGCCTCGGCTTTCTCTGGATACACTTATCCTGAGAAGTGAGAGTCTTAGATTCCTCCCTTGTTCTCCTACTGCCTGCCTTCGAAGTAGAAGGGATCTGTACACCCCCTTCGCCCTAGGACAGTCTTTTCTTGTAGGTCTTGGGCACAAGCCCTTTTAGTTCCCTCCACTTTTGTTTAGGAAGCCACTATTTTCCTTCCTTTAGCTTTTGTTCTCTAAGAAGTTTCCTCCTCTGAGCCCCGGATAAGTGTTTGATCTTAATTTGGTCCAACTTCTTAGTAACCATTCCCACTTCTTGAACAGGTCTGTCCCCCTGTTCAGTTGAGGGGATGTTTTCCATCGCTTCGAGCCCCAATGTTTGGGTGTCTGAGGTCTCAACTTGCCCTCAATATTGCTATTTTCTTTCGTGTCCATTTTGGTCCCACGAGAGTTAGGCTCTGTTCACGACACATATTTCTATGTGCTATGCAGCCCTCGGCAAGGATGGCATCACACCTTGGGTTGGGTACTGAGGAGTTGGGAAAGGACAAGGAATGGATGTTGTGGAACACACTTAGTCTGGTCTATCAGCCAAGACCTTACCTACCATAGGTTCCTTCCCACAGAAGGCATAGCCCTCAGCTTCACGTGAACACACAAGCCTTCCCACTCACAAGGACAGTGGTACTTCAAGGTGGTGTCCCCCAGAGAGGTTCATCACTTGGTATGGAGCAACTGCCTTGCAGATCTTGAAATAATAGAAGTGACATCTGGTGCCAACTGGGCAGATGGTATCATCTTCTGCCCTGGCAGCAGGGTATTGATGGAGCCTCTCATTGATCATTCAGGCATGCGCCTTAACAATAGGGTTCATGACGGGAAGAAAGTGCTGACTGAAAGCGTCTGCTAAGGCATCAGCCTTTTGATTAGGATCACGAATCACTTTCTGTTAACTTGAAGGAGTGGCAGCCTGTTGTGACATCGCAGTGACATCCTGGTGACCTGCCAGGTATGTTATCATCTAGTTGCAGTGTGGAGACTCTTTGTGACCATTTATCTTTCTAGTGAGCATGTGTTAGTGCCATGATCTCCTTACAGGGAAAGTTCAATAGGCAGTTGGTTGTAGGGACTCTGGTGAGCTACTAACTCTGTGAACACTGTTCTTGTAGGTGATGAGGTCCAAGATGTGCTGTGGCAGTGGACTTGAGACATCCCGATAAGGACAGTGATTTTGAGGAGTAGCCGTTCTGGTGGCAACGGCAACTGTGTCTGTTAAGTATCAGATTGCAGTGCTGATGTCTTCAAAGAGTGCTGTGGATGACTCCTGTCCTGTGCTGATGTCGCCATGGTATGCATCCTGTTGACTCCTATGAAGTGTATTTGCCATTGTGGTGGTGTGTATCTAAACAGCTCCAGATCATAGATTATGTGTAGGTAGTCAGAAGATAATGTTTTGCATTGTGGCTGTGGTCTGCTGCTGGATGCCATTGGTGATTACAGTATCAAGGACATCTAGCTGGTCTCTTCCAGGATCAATGATGAAGGTGTTGGCTCGATCTGCGGTCTTTGAAGTAGTCATCAGCTGGCATTAGTAGGTCAGAGTTCCAAGCAAGTCTTGGTGATGAAGTGTTCTGTGATGAACAGATTTCCACTGAGGACTTGCATCGTTGACACTGTGAGGCTTGTTGCATCCATCGTCACCAGTGGGGTAGTTGTATCATAGGAGGGCAGAAGCTACTCCTTACGTAAATGACTATCCCTCTACTTGCAGTTGGCTGGCTGTTCCATTAGCACCTGAAGGAGGGCACATTAACCTCGACCGTGGGTTTCGGGTGAATATCAGAAACCAGCCTCATGTTGACAGTTTCGTCCCTGATGGACTGCCTGAATTCTCCATCTTGATTATGGAGACCTCTGCAGTTCCATTTGCATATGATAAGTCCATAGGGGTCTACCAGCCCATGTTCAACAGTGTTGAATTGCTGGAACGCCATATGGATTGTGAACTTCGCTTTAGAACATATTTATGACAGCCAGGCTCTTAGTAATCGTGGCCATCATTGCTGGTAGTGCACGTTCGAACAACTGTAATTGAGATTTGCACATTCCTTCCTGTTCTTCCCTGATGATCCTCCTGGGCCTACTGAGTTGCTGCTCCCATTGTGGCCATCATTGCTGTGAATGCATGTTCTGACAACTGTAGTTGAGCTTTGCTTCTTCCTTCATGTTTTTCTCTAATGATTCTCCTGGGCCTTTTGGGTTGCTACTCTGGTTTGGTGTTAGGTGTGACTGCTGTTGTAGGTTGGAGTCTCAGTGGCACATTTTCAATTCCTTGGCAGCTGTTGTTTCTAGTGGGCTATTGTAGTTAGACAACTGTGGGCTGTTTGGAATGCTATCCTGTAAGAACCAAGGTGTAGCTTACATCCTTACTAACTGGTATTGTGGTCAACTGTACAGTTGGTGCATTTTATGGGCATGCTGCAGTACTTGTCAACATGGTTGAAGATCTGCACTTGAAAGCACTGTAGAGGGCCTTATTTTGGTCTGACATCTCTTACAGAGTTCTTTATGTTGCTAATGTATCTAAGTTGATATGTCTTCCTATTGAAGATGTTATCTTCCTATTGAAGATGTTATCAGTGAGAATCACTTACACCTTAGGTGTCCATCTACTCGTCTTAACTGACTAGACACGCCATGGTATGATCCAAAAAGTTTTGATTCCAGATATTCTCTGGCGTTACTGAATTTATGTTCGAAACGTAATCCTTGGATGCACGCTTTCAGTAGCTTCTCTTATGTGATGTAATATGAATCGTAGGGATAGGCGTTGCTAGCCACAAGTTCCTTCACAGCAATGTAGTCAGAAACACTTCGAACATATATCTTCAAGAGGTCACAACCGACGATCTTTATGGTGAATAATGAAGAAACAACTTCTTTCTCCATATTCTGAAACTGCTCGTAATCACCTGAGTATCTGATAACAATAGGCAGTGGCAGCGACTACCCACCAGGGTAGCCAAGAGCGCTAACGCGCTGCTTCCTGGACTCGGGTAGGCGCGCCGGCCCTGGATCGAATCCTCTCGGCAGACTAATGACGAGGGCCGGTGAGCCAGCCAGTCTGGATGTGGTTTTTAGGCGGTTTTCCACATCCTGCTAGGTGAATACCGAGCTGGTCCCCCACGTTCCGCCTCAGTTATATGGCTCACAGACATTTGCAACAAGTTCGCACTCTTTCACGATTTACACTAGACACAGACAGTAGGAGTACACTGATTCCATCCTGTCGAGTACAGGGTGGCGACAAGAAGGGCATCTGGACACCCCTTAAACAATTAACACGCCAAATCCGGTTAACCATAACAGCAGACACAGCGACGTTGGGATTAATGCTTGGAAAGAGAGAGGCAGTGGCAACGAGTCTTTAGAAGTCGGTGTCCACTCTTCCATTATCGGTTGCTTGTTGTCTTCATTTGATGTCAAAGCAGCAGAGTCGCTGTTGGTGCTGAGTGGTGGCCATGTTACTCGTGACTTATGTTGAGTGGTACTTAAGATAGGTAAATAAATTAGTGAAATCAATGTGAAGTGAAGTAGAAATTAGAAAATAAATGAAAAACTTAGTTTAGTTTAGAAGAATTACACACTGGCAAACAGTGGGCAGAGCAGCAGTGACAGAAGAGCCAATGACCATGAAGTCAGCACGTTGAGGAGAAGCCATCGCCCTCCCCACATAAGCGGAAGCTGTCGATTCAGCCGTCAGGGCATCGCCCGACCGGATCAAGTGTTTCTCAATTGTCACATGTGGTCAAAGGCCCTCGCCTACATTCCAAGAGCAAATGACCGACGTTAAGAAGATTCTTCGAGAAGCTTTTCAACGTGACAGAAGAGGCAATGACCGTGAAGTCGTTCACCTCCAGTGAACTGAATTGAATAAATACGCGAGACGCAGTGGGCCCGACGGTAGTAGTTTTCAGTTCCAGTACAGTTCAGTCGGTGCCGAAGACCGTCATGCAGGAAAAGACTACATCGTACACAGAAGCACGAGGTCCGCCGCTGTAATGGAATAGCAAGCAACAGCCTCGCCACCAGAAGACAGAAGTTAGAAGGTATTTGAAGACTGATTTTTACTTACCTGAGTGACTCGTGAGGACGCGAAGGAGACGGCCTCACATCAGTTACCTGTGAGCTGGGATGAAGATCGGACAGCCGAAGACTGGCAAGCTAGAGTCCGTTGTTCGAATCCGGGACACTGGCCTTCCCCCGCCGCGCCGCTCCGCTGGCCGACGCACAACACTGACACACGCGGCCGCTTAGAGAAGAGAAACACTGAGACGCCACATCCAAGGTATCACCATCAGATGCACGACTTCGTTCTCAATAATTAAACGGGCCACCGCACAAGGCGCGTCTCCAGTCACCTGGGCGAGACAGCGACACGAGATACACACCGCCAGGCGTAATCAGACGCCGCCGCTGACGCAGCAGAGGCTTCGCAAACGACACAGCTGCCGCTCTCACAGCCAGAACATCCAGTAAGGAAACAGTTGTACAAAACTTTCAATAAAAGTTATCTTATGTAAAAATGCTGTTTCATTCTACCTCATACCTGAGCCAACGAAGAGCCCACCCTGCCCACATGTTGTTAAGAAAGAAAAAGTAATTTATTTAGTGTTTTTCACCCTGACATAATGCTTTAGAATTAAATGCGCTTTGCAGTAATGCTCATCCTGACAATTGACTAGCATCAAAAGAGGAACACACTTACATTTAATGTCACAAGTGTTACACTTATGATGGCGGGAAGATTGCAAAAATCCATTTTTGGTGGTAGTCGCAGTTTTTGCTCCGGTTATGATTGTAAAAAGGACGATTATCCTTGGTGTCTTCGTGTATTTGCTGTTGCTGGGTCTTCCTCGGAATCCTTAGCGGAGTATTTTAGGCTGACAGCACTGATTTCCATACTACTACTGCCGGCGCAACACTCGGGTAAAGACGCGCTGTTAACGAGTGCCGTATGCAGTGCTGGGCTTCTGTTGTCGTCTTTGTCTTCCTGTGCTTTGTCTGGATACGGAAGCCGCGTCGATCGCTTGTTTGGTTCTAAGCCCATTGGCACAAGTCCGGTCGTCGTAAGTGGGACGGCTGACGAGGCCAGCGGCAGGATGCACCCCGCCGACGGGCGACTGGCCGATTTCAAAGCGGCTATGGCGGCTGACGAGGCCGCTGCGCGGGATTAGCCGAGCGGTCTTAGGCGCTGCAGTCATGGACTGCGCGGCTGGTCCCGGCGGAGGTTCGAGTCCTCCCTCGGGCATGGGTGTGTGTGTTTGTCCTTAGGTTCAAATGGCTCTGAGCACTATGGGACTTAACTTCTGAGGTCATCAGTCCCCTAGAACTTAGAACTACTTAAAGCTAACTAACCTAAGGACAGCACACACATCCATGCTCGAGGCAGGATTCGAACATGCGACCGTAGCGGTCGCGCGGTTCCAGACTGAAGCGCCTAGAACCGCTCGGCCACCCCGGCCGGCTTGTCCTTAGGATAATTTAGGTTAATTAGTGTGTAAGCTTAGGGACGGATGACCTTAGCAGTTAAGCCCCATAAGATTTCACACAAATTTGAACATTTTTTTGCTGACGAGGCCCTTAGCGCTAATGGTCAGTACCGTGCGGTCTCTTCCGAGATGCGAACGACTTTCTTTGAGAAACACAGACCAAGCTCTCCTCGTTTATTTTAAACTTACGGCGTATCACCTACTACTAAAGCCAAGTAAGCGACTTGAAACTACTCCGCCATTCCCATGAGTACACATTTTACAATCTTTACATATTTCAAAGATATATAATATAAATGTTTAGAAAATTTGCAGCCGGATGTTACTGTATTTCATGTTAAAACTCTAGAATAACCAACTGTGATTTATGTTTTATGTTTCGCAAAACGGGACAGTAAGTACTATTCAAAGTTATGACTTTATTCAGCTTGCCACTGCCGTACTACGATACTCAGACATGCATCTTACAAACATCGGTTTACAAAAATTCTTTTTAAGCGAACGTAATGGAGCTGAAATAACAGGCAGATCATTTATGCTCATGCTGATCTATTATGTATTTAGGAGAACTTTTCGTTTTGTCACCTGTTTTTTGAGTCATCAGTTATCTAACCGGTTTGATCTGGTCCTCCACCAATTTCTCATCTGTGCCACCCATTTGATCTCAGAGGAGCACTTGCAATCTCTGTTTTCCCCTACAGTTTTTATCCTCTACAGCTTCCTGTATTGCAGGTCAGGTACCATGGGAGTTTCCCTGACGCCTTAATACCGGTACCCTTCTTCCTGTCAGTATTTTCCATGTGTTTCTTTCTTCGCCCATTCTGCAGAGAACACCCTCATTCCTTACCTTATCAGTCCACCTGATTTTCAACGTTCTTCTGTAGCAGCAGATCTCCGAAGCTTCGATTCTCTTCAGTTCTGTCCTTTTTTCTCATTCTCCATAATTGAATACCATACAGTACATTCTCAGAAATTTCTTTCTCAGATAAGGTTAAAAAATGGTTCAAATGGCTCTAATCACTATGGGACTTAACTTCTGAGGTCATCAGTCCCCTAAAACTTACAACTACTTAAACCTAACTAACCTAAGGACATCACACACATCCATGCCCGAGGCAGGATTCGAACCTGCGACCGTAGCGGTCGCGCACTTCAAGCCTGTAGCGCCTAGAACCGCTAGGCCACCCTGGCCGGCGTCAGATAAGGTTTGTGTTTCATATTAGAGGACTTACGTTGGCTGTGAATGCCCTGTTTGTCTGTGCTAGTCTGTTTTTCGTGTCCTTGCTGCGTCCGTCATGGGTTAGTTTACCTCCAAGGTTGCAGGATTCCGTAACTCGTGATCGCCAGTTTTGGCGTTCAGCTTCTTGCTATTCTCATTCTCGCTGCTTTTTCATTACTTATGTTATTTCCCGGTTTATTCTCCATCCATATCATGTAGTAATTAGATTGGTCATTCCATTCAAGAGATCCTGTAATTCTTCATCACTTTTGCTGAGAACAGCATTGTCGTCAGCGAACCTTATTACTGACATCCTTTGGCCCTGAATTTTAATGCCACTCATGAACCTTTTTTTTTATTCCCATCATTGCTTTTTCGATGTCTGCACTAAACAGCAGTGGTGAAACACTGCACCCTCGTCTCACACAGTTTTTGATCCGCGGAATTCGTTTCTGGTGTTTCAGTTTTATTGTTGTGTCTTGCTTTTCATATATATTATATATCGTCCGTCTTTCCTTATAGTTTACTCCTATTTTTCTCAGAACTTTGAACATCTTGCACCAGTTTCCTTTGTCAAACGTTTTTTCTTGGTCGACAGAGCCTGTGAGCGTGTCTTGGTTCTTCTTCATTCTTGCTTCCATTATCAAATGCGACTTGGGAAATGACTTTCTGCTGGTGCCTTAACCTTTCCTAAAGCCAAACTAATCGTCATCTAACTGATCCTCAATTTTGTTTTCAATTTTCTGTATATTATTCTTGTTAGCAACCTGGATGCATGAGCTGTTTAAGTTGGTCGTGCGATAGTTTTCGCAATTATCTGCCCTTGTTCTCTTCAGAATAGTGTGGTCGATATTTTTCAGAAAAAATGGTTCAAATGGCTCTGAGCACTATGGGACTTAACATCTATGGTCATCAGTCCCCTAGAACTTAGAACTACTTAAACCTAACTAACCTAAGGACATCACACAACACCCAGTCATCACGAGGCAGAGAAAATCCCTTACCCCGCCGGGAATCGAACCCGGGAACCCGGGCGATATTTTTCCAAAAGTCTGATGGTAGGTGACCAAACTTAAAGCTTCAGTTCACCAACTTGAATAATCTTTTGGTTGCCACTTTCTCCAATGCTTTTAGAAATTTCGATGTCGCTGCTGTCAGCAGGGCTCTATTCTGCTACACCAGGTCACTTGCCCTCGAAGCACCATGTGGATAACCACCCTCTAGCCACTATTTAGGCCACCGCTGGACAGTTGGTTGGTTGGTTTGGGGAAGGAGACCAGACAGCGAGGTCATCGGTCTCATCGGATTAGGGAAGGATGGGGAAGGAAGTCGGCCGTGCCCTTTGAAAGGAACCATCCCGGCATTTGCCTGGAACGATTTAGGGAAATCACGGAAAACCTAAATCAGGATGGCCGGACGCGGGATTGAATCGTCGTCCTCCCGAATGCGAGTCCAGTGTCTAACCACTGCGCCACCTCGCTCGGACCACTGGACAGTGCTAAGTCAGTTATGCCCTATGCCGGCAGTAGCTTTAGTTTCCTCCGGCTGAATCAGCAGTACAGTTCCAGCGCTACAAGTTAACGGTACCAGCAGTTTCGTGTCACCGAGCGAGGTGGAGCAGTGGTTAGCACAAAGGACTCGCTTTCGGGAGGACGACAGTTCAAACTCGCGTCCGGCCGTCTTGAATTAGGTTTTCCGTGATTTTCCGAAATCGCTTCAGGTAAATGCCTGGATAGTTCCTGTGAAAGGGCACGGCCGACTTACTTCCTCATTCTTCCCTAATCCGATGGGGCCGATGACCTCGCTGTTTGGTCCCCTCACCCCAATCAACCTACCAACCAAATCTAAGTTTCGTGTCAGTGCTCCACACCGCCATACCTCGCTCAGTCTGTTGTGGTTTTCAGCAGCAGTGCATCAGCGGTCATAAGCTGGCAGCACTTGCCCAGTAACGTCCCAGGTCTTCATGCCGCAGCCTATTACGACCCTGGGGTTCGTCCTGTAGGCACATCGCAGACAACATCACAGGAGAGACATTTCTGTTGTATGTAGTGTGGATATTCATCCAAGGACATTATAACTGGATTTCATTTTTTTGATAAATAGTTACTCTTTAAAAGTGTCTTTGATCACTCCTGAGTACAAAGGTACATCAGTTTAAACATATTTGTATTCTATAATAAACAGTTTAACATTGCGAGTAATAAAAAAAAGTGGAAAAATGACGGTAGCAGTAGGAATCGAACCCAAGCCGACGATTTGCCAGCCATTGGGTTTGACAACTCGCCCACGACGCTGCTACGGTAGCTGTTCTTCAAAAATCCCTCATACTCCACTCTTGCACAATATGTTACGCACTTTTAAAGAAAATACTAACCAGATGCTGTGAGCAAAGTAGAACTCATAGTGCTGGAAAGGACCACATCATAGCAGTCGGAAACAGCTGCATCCCTTTTCTGATTTGATCATAGCGTGGCTGACCAACATTCAGCTCTCGCACTGGTTTCTAGTTATTGCGGACGGAGCACTACAAAACATTTTTTCGTCAGTTTTATGTTCATATTAGCACGTATTTGAAGGGAAATGGTAGCTTTAGTGTGATTCCGGCTCGCATTCGAAGCCAAATGTAATTTTAGTGCGATTTACGGCTCGCATTCAAGGAAAAATGGCATAATTTTAGTGCGATATTTACAGTGTGCTGTAGTGCATGAGCAAATGATAACAGGCCACTACTGCATTTCACAAGACTTGCGACTACAATAAACTTAGTATCGCTTATCTTCATTTAGTGATCTGAACATATAAAAGTTACGTTTGTTCCTGATTAACGTCAACTGGGAATATTAATATTTGTCTTGTTACTATAACCAACAATTAAATTACGCTGGTCAGATGAATTGAAAGAATAGAAGACTAACTACTAGACTCTGTGAATAGCGTCTAGCAAACCAGTTATATGTAGCAACTGGCCTCAGCTTATGTCGAAACTATGGGTAGGATTGTTTAGAAACACCGAGAGATGAAAGAACGAATCAAGCTGGAAGTGAAGGGCTTTTACATGAAAATAACTGTAAAAACATGAAGCAATATGAATATGACTGGGAATTAGCGATGACCTGTTAATACGAGCAGATGTGATTTTCGGAGAAACGCGTTAAACTTGAGTGAAAGGTACTTTTTAACCATGCAGACAAAGGGATGAATGGCACGCAGTAGTGTCGTTTGCCCATCCTTTAACGTGTCTTTTAAGAATGTGTGTTCACACATTTAACAATCAGAGAATTTCATTTCTTAACCCTATATTTCCTTCGTTGATCGTCCAGACGATTTTGGAAGTGTCCTCAGCATAATGGACCAAGTGGAAACTCGATATTTCTAAATTTTAAAACTATGATTATTGAACTCCTTGTACCTGTCGGTTGTAGATCCAGGATTCGTGGTCGGGATGACGGTAGGGAAGGGAGGAATTACAGTTTGTAAATCTCTCTCTCTCTCTCTCTCTTTCTCCTTTCTTTCAGCAACTCCCCTCTCCCCCCTTACCTCCTCGACCTAAATTACCACCGCCACTTTTGCAACACCACAGATGCCTACGATTTGGCGACAGGAACGGCATCCAGCCACCCGTTCCACGTTAACCATGCCAAATCGGTATTTACAAAGCAGACCCCGCACGTCGGGATAAATGCTTGGAAAGAGAGAGAGAGAGATTCCTACGATTATGGTAGTAACAAGAATAAAATATAAAACGTACTCTAAGGTAATAATAATGTAGAAATACATACCCAAGATACTTTCGACAAATTTGCATGGTGGAAACAAATCCGTCATTGCATCAAGCGGTTCCGTCGGACCACAGGATTCTGAACAACCGAAACCAACATGAAAGGATAAGAAAGAGTCGGAAATTTTGGGAATGGGCATTCTAAAATACGACCGAAACGTAAATATTTCTTTGGAACGTTAAAGTAGAGGAGTTATGGAAAGTGTTAGAATCGCAAACCCAGAAATGTCCTTGTAAGAATATTAAAACCAGCGTATTTAATGCTCAAATTGGGAAAGAAAAAAGTTTTCACAAAATTGTTGGTGACTCTCTGGCACATGAACGAACAAACACAAATGGCAAAAGACTTACAGGACTGTGCCAATCATTCAGACTGAAAGTCATGTCAGCAGATTTGAAGACATTGCCCCGCAAACCCAAAAACTGAAAATCGCCAACTGAACTCCTTGGAGAATTCAAAATAGACCACGTGGCCATAGACTCAGTAAATCAGAAGAAAATCATAAATGTGGAGCATAAGAAAGATATAAATATCGAAATAGACCACCATCCAACATTTATAAAGATGAAGTACATCCTTCAATGTCACTTAAAAGTTGCTAAATGAAGAATGGCTACATTTGATTTACGAGCCATGGTAATAGACAAAGAATTTCATTTAACATATCGAGACTTTCATGACCAAACGTGGGGAGAGACAAAGGACGGGATGATCCAGATTATTGAGCAAACAGTTCCGGCAAGGTGAACTAAGAAACATAGATGGTGAAACCAAAGGAGTGAGGAAGCCCAGGCAAAACGGAACCAGGCATGGCAAGACTGGTATCCAAACAAGAAGAAAAATTCGTTTTTAAAATGTAAGGAATTTGGACGACGAATAGCTAAAGTGATAGGAAACGTTAATCATACAAGGCTTTATGATAAAAAGCAACTCTTTCAAATTGTAGTTTTCAGACAAACAATAAGCAGGACTTCTACAGAGTAGAGGTGTGGCCTCCCCCATCCCCAAATCTTTGCTTTCAAAAAGAAAATGGAAAGCTAGCGTTACGCAACAAAGAAACTTTAGAATTATTAGAATAATATTTGGAGAAACTATTAGATTCCCAAGAATCAAAGCCACTAAATATGAAGGAACGTAAAGAAATTATTCAAAACCTGCAAAACAACAAAGCAGGAGACGAAGATGGAATTGTCGCAGAATTGTGGAAAGCTGCTGATGGAAACCTACCGCAGATGTTAAACTGGACAATGCAGAATTTGTGCCTAGCGGAAGAAATTCCATGGGGTGGAAGTGCACATTAACTTATCCTTCGCATAAGAAAGGATATAAAACTGATCTCAACAACCACATAGGAATATCACTGTTATCTGTGCCATAAAGATCCTTTCTAAAGTATTATATAGTATGCTAGAGAAGCAGGTGGACGACAAGATAGTGGAGTATCAGGCTAGATTTCGGAAGGGGAGGTCATGCCTTAAACGGATCCTCGGTCTTAAACTCGTAATCCGAGACAGAATAGCAAAATGCCTGTTCCATGTCGCTGCGTATCTGGACTTCAAAAAGGAATAAACAGAATACATAACAAATATAAAAGATGTCCCATACTTCGTGAGCACAGGTCACAGAAAAATCAAGAGAATCAATAAATTTAAATCACTTAAATGAGGCAATACAGAACAGCTGTGACGGCGAGACTAATAAACTCAGAGCAGGAAAGATGGATATGGCCTTTCAGTTAACTAGAGATGTGTACAATAAGATGTAACGTTGTTGCATTAATTTGCTATGAAAGCGGTGCTGATAGACAATAAAAGCGGGTTAAAAGCTGTGAGCTGTCTGGGGAAGTTAACCTTGCATTACTGCGCAACTTTTTCACCAGGTATCCAGTCTAGCTTACCAAATTCCCAACCAGACTAACATTAATTATAATCTTTTAATAGTCATACGACAACCGGTGATATATATACAGAAAAAGAGAATTTAAGTAAAAAGAAATAAATCAGTTTATATTTGGAAATTTATTTTAACATTGATCATTGAAATTTCAGCATATTAAACTTGATTCATAACTAAACTGGTGCCTTATTTAGGATTGTGAAAATGTGAGATTGTAATCTTACGGAACACATCAAATATGGAGCCAAGATTGGGAGACTGCATACAACACTGCATTCATAAAATAACACACGAAGAACGTTGAAACATATGCAAGAGGAAATTCACCACAACCAAACGATTCAATTTTCACCCAAAGAAGTTACGTTCGTAGCACAATCCTGTCCGTCATGTAATTACCACACACTGGTATACTAAATTCATACTAACTCCCTGTGAAATCTTCCCGAAAAGAATAGCTGAGGGCTACTTTGATGATTACACCACATGCTTCACGTGGTCAACTTGGTTTACACAAAGAGTGTAATCGACAATAATTTTGATAATTAAAATAAATTAGGTCGAAAAGCAATTTACAAAAGAAAAACCTCGAACTGGTTACTATCGTCTTACTATTAACCTTATGGGTCAAACAATTGTATAAGCACGTGGTACTGGTCTCACTAAGTACACCCCACGTGGGTTGAACATAAAGAAAAGTTGCTATATTGAAAAATATTGTCAAGACGAGACGTTATAATCTCACGCACATTCGCATTTAAGATTGATGATCTTAGTTAGAGTTACTGATCAACACGTGGTTCCACTTTACTCACAAAGTAATGACAAAGCAACTACCGGAATATATTCTGAACCTCACACTCGAATTACACTGCGTTGCAATTTAAGATAACATTAGATATTTTAGAGCTAAACCTGAAATAAAGGTGATTAAATTTTGAGTTAGGCTGATCTTAAGAAATCCATGGTCCTACGGACTTAGCAGACACGCGCTTAGCCGGAGATCTTACCACTTCAGATGCTCGTCGCGGACAGACTGCTCTGGGCTCCTACGGCGCGTGTTTCCAAAATACAAACGGAAGTGACCAGAGAAGCAGCTTCCTATAGCAACATGACAAGGGACGGACAGGACCATACTAGGAATAGAAACCTCTTTGCTTCTAGAAAGCGTAGCTACCTGTTCCGACGTTGATCCTACTGTTCTCTAGCAGACAGGCTTATCTGCTACCATCAAGCATGCAGCTAGAAATACATTTGCTCATTCATTCTCTCACACAGAAGGGGAGGGGGATGACAGTATCTTATCATATACAGCATATAAAAGAAAGCGGATGTAGGATCCGTATGTGAATGTGTGACATAAATTACACATAAACTGTGTTTTAAAGTGTAGTAGTGTGACAGATCGTTCTTGTTTATGTGTAAAAGTAACACGTTTCACTGCTCAGTCTCCTCCCAGATAGTCAGAAACACCACAGTAAATTTAGAAGAGGAATTTATGCCGTAAATGACAGCAGATTTAAGAAATTAACATGAAAGGAATCCAACAGAGACCTTTCAAAGAGATCTACCTTCTATCAAGCAAAGTTACAACACTATGTTGCGGTAATAAAACAAGAATCTTATTTTACAGCCGATACCTAGATTTGACTGAATGAGAGAAATGCTTGTTATGGTCTTCAGTCCAGAGACTGGTTTGATGCAGCTCTCCAAGCTACTCTATCCTGTGCAAGCTTCTTCATCTCCCAGTACCTAATGCAACCTACATCCTTCTGAATCTATTTAGTGTATTCATCTCTTGGTCTCGCTCTACGATTTTTAACCTCCACGTTGCCCTCCAATACTAAATTGGTGATCCCTTGATGCCTCAGAATGTGTACTACAACCATTCCATTCTTCTAGTTCAGGTTATACAACAAATTTCTCTTCTCCTCAATTCTATTCCGTACCTCCTCATTTTTCCCGAGGACATGCAGCTTTACTGTATGATTAAATGATGATGGCGTCCTCTTGGGTAAAATATTCCGGAGGTAAAATAGTCCCCCATTCGGATCTCCGGGCGGGGACTACTCAAGAGGATGACGTTATCAGGAGAAAGAAAACTGGCATTCTACGGATCGGAGCGTGGAATGTCAGATCCCTTAATCGGGCAGGTAGGTTAGAAAATTTGAAAAGGGAAATGGATAGGTTAAAGTTAGATATAGTGGGAATTAGTGAAGTTCGGTGGCAGGAGGAACAAGACTTTTGGTCAGATGATTACAGGGTTATAAATACAAAATCAAATAGGGGTAATGCAGGAGTAGGTTTAATAATGAATAAAAAAATAGGAGTGCGGGTAAGCTACTACAAACAACATAGTGAACGCATTATTGTGGCCAAGATAGACACAAAGCCCATGCCTACTACAGTAGTACAAGTTTATATGCCAACTAGCTCTGCAGATGATGAAGAAATTGATGAAATGTATGACGAGATAAAAGAAATTATTCAGGTAGTGAAGGGAGACGAAAATTTAATAGTCATGGGTGACTGGAATTCGTCAGTAGGAAAAGGGAGAGAAGGAAACATAGTAGGTGAATATGGATCGGGGGGAAGAAATGAAAGAGGAAGCCGCCTTGTAGAATTTTGCACAGAGCATAACTTAATCATAGCTAACACTTGGTTCAAGAATCATAAAAGAAGGTTGTATACCTGGAAAAATCCTGGAGATACTAATAGGTATCAGATAGATTATATAATGGTAAGACAGAGATTTAGGAACCAGGTTTTAAATTGTAAGACATTTCCAGGGGCAGATGTGGATTCTGACCACAATCTATTGGTTATGAACTGCAGATTGAAACTGAAGAAACTGCAAAAAGGTGGGAATTTAAGGAGATGGGACCTGGATAAACTGAAAGAACCAGAGGTTGTAGAGTGCTTCAGGGAGAGCATAAGGGAACAATTGACAGGAATGGGGGAAAGAAATACAGTAGAAGAAGAATGGGTAGCTCTGAGGGATGAAGTAGTGAAGGCAGCAGACGATCAAGTAGGTAAAAAGACGAGGGCTAATAGAAATCCTTGGGTAACAGAAGAAATATTGAATTTAATTGATGAAAGGAGAAAATATAAAAATGCAGTAAATGAAGCAGGCGAAAGGGAATACAAACGTCTCAAAAATGAGATCGACAGAAAGTGCAAAATGGCTAAGCAGGGATGGCTAGAGGACATATGTAAGGATGTAGAGGCTTGTCTGACTAGGGGTAAGATAGATACTGCCTACAGGAAAATGAAAGAGACCTTTGGAGAGAAGAGAACCACTTGTATGAATATCAAGAGCTCAGATGGCAACCCAGTTCTAAGCAAAGAAGGGAAGGCAGAAAGGTGGAAGGAGTATATAGAGGGTTTATACAAGGGCGATGTACTTGAGGACAGTATAATGGAAATGGAAGAGGATGTAGATGAAGATGAAATGGGAGATAAGATACTGCGTGAAGAGTTTGACAGAGCACTGAAAGACCTGAGTCGAAACAAGGCCCCGGGAGTAGACAACATTCCATTAGAACTACTGATGGCCTTGGGAGAGCCAGTCATGACAAAACTCTACCATCTGGTGAGCAAGATGTATGAGACAGGCGAAATACCCAAAGACTTCAAGAAGAATGTAATAATTCCAATACCAAAGAAAGCAGGTGTTGACAGATGTGAAAATTACCGAACTATCAGTTTAATAAGTCACAGCTGCAAAATACAAACACGAATTCTTTACAGACGAATGGAAAAACTGGTAGAAGCGGACCTCGGGGAAGATCAGTTTGGATTCCGTAGAAATGTCGGAACACGTGAGGCAATACTAACCTTACGACTTATCTTAGAAGAAAGATTAAGAAAAGGCAAACCTACGTTTCTAGCGTTTGTAGACTTGGAGAAAGCTTTTGACAACGTTAACTGGAATACTCTCTTCCAAATTCTGAAGGTGGCAGGGGTAAAATACAGGGAGCGAAAGGCTATTTACAATTTGTACAGAAACCAGATGGCAGTTATAAGAGTCGAGGGGCATGAAAGGGAAGCAGTGGTTGGGAAAGGAGTGAGACAGGGTTGTAGCCTCTCCCCGATGTTATTCAATCTGTATATTGAGCAAGCAGTAAAGGAAACAAAAGAAAAATTCGGAGTAGGTATTAAAATTCATGGAGAAGAAGTAAAAACTTTGAGGTTCGCCGATGACATTGTAATTCTGTCAGAGACAGCAAAGGACTTGGAAGAGCAGTTGAACGGAATGGACAGTATCTTGAAAGGAGGATATAAGATGAACATCAACAAAAGCAAAACGAGGATAATGGAATGTAGTCAAATTAAATCGGGTGATGCTGAGGGGATTAGATTAGGAAATGAGACACTTAAAGTAGTAAAGGAGTTTTGCTATTTAGGGAGTAAAATAACTGATGATGGTCGAAGTAGAGAGGATATAAAATGTAGACTGGCAATGGCAAGGAAATCATTTCTGAAGAAGAGAAATTTGTTAACATCGAGTATAGATTTAAGTGTCAGGAAGTCGTTTCTGAAAGTATTTGTATGGAGTGTAGCCATGTATGGAAGTGAAACATGGACGATAACCAGTTTGGACAAGAAGAGAATGGAAGCTTTCGAAATGTGGTGCTACAGAAGAATGCTGAAGATAAGGTGGGTAGATCACGTAACTAATGAGGAAGTATTGAATAGGATTGGGGAGAAGAGAAGTTTGTGGCACAACTTGACTAGAAGAAGGGATCGGTTGGTAGGACATGTTTTGAGGCATCAAGGGATCACAAATATAGCATTGGAGGGCAGCGTGGAGGGTAAAAATCGTAGAGGGAGTCCAAGAGATCAATACACTAAGCAGATTCAGGAGGATGTAGGTTGCAGTAGGTACTGGGAGATGAAGAAGCTTGCACAGGATAGAGTAGCATGGAGAGCTGCATCAAACCAGTCTCAGGACTGAAGACCACAACAACAACACCTCCTCATTAGTTACTTGATCTAGCCATCTAATCTTCAGCATTCTTCTGTAGCACCACATTAAGGAAGCTTCTATTCTCTTCGTGTCCAAACTATTTACCGTCCATGTTTCACTTCCATACATGGCTACACTCTATACAAATACCTTCAGAAACGACTTCCTGACACTTAAATCAATACTCGATGTTAACAAATTTCTCTTCTTCAGAAACACTTTCCTTGTCATTGCTAGTTTACATTTTATATCCTCTCTACTTCGACCATCATCAGTTATTTTGCTCCCCAAATAGCAAAACTCCTTTACTACTTTAAGTGTCTCATTTCCTAATCTAATTCCCTCAGCATAAAAAAAATGGCTCTGAGCACTATGGGACTTAACATCTATGGTCATCAGTCCCCTAGAACTTAGAACTACTTAAACCTAACTAACTTAAGGACATCACACAACACCCAGCCATCACGAGGCAGAGAAAATCCCTGACCCCGCCGGAAATCGAACCCGGGAACCCGGGCGTGGGAAGCGAGAACGCTACCGCACGACCACGAGATGCGGGCCCCTCAGCATCACCCTACTTAATTCGACTACATTCCATTATCCTCGTTTTGCTTTTGTTGATGTTCATCTTATATCCCCCTTTCAAGACACTATCCATTCCGTTTAACTGCTCTTCCAAGTCCTTTGCTGTCCCTGACAGAATTACAATGTCATCGGCGAACCTCAAAGTTTTTATTTCTTCTCCATGGATTTTAATACCTACTCCGAATTTTTCTTTTCATTACTTCACTGCTTGCTCAATATAGAGATTGAATAACATTGGGGAGAGGCTACAACCCTGTCTCACTCCCTTCCCAACCACTGCTTCCCTTTCATGTCCCTCGACTCTTATAACTGCCATCTGGTTTCTGTACAAATTGTAAATAGCTTTTCACCCCCTGTATTTTACCCCTGCCATCTTCACAATTTGAAAGAGAGTATTCCAGTCAACATTGTCAAAAGCTTTGTCTAAGTCTACAAATGCTAGAAACGTAGGTTTGCCTTTCCTTAATCTAGCTTCTAAGATAAGTCGTAGGGTCAGTATTGCCTCACGTGTTCCCATATTTCTACGGAATCCAAACTGATCTTCCCCGAGGTCGGCTTCTACTAGTTTTTCCAATCGTCTGTACAGCTTTGGTCGACTCCGCCGCAGCAGCGCATATGCAGGCTCGAATTTGGGAGGCAATTTCAATAACAACTATAATCAAAATTTTAATGCAGGATTTAAAAGAAAAAGAAAAGTGGGGACAGTAACTACTCTGGCTATTCCGGCAGTACCCGATTAACAATCAACACTACCAGTCCCAAGTTCAAACCAACATTACGCCTGTAAACTCAGGGCAAAATCATGATCGCAATGTACAGTGGAGTAACAACACGTCGGGGGTGAATATTACAGAAGTGACAAACGAAACACCTACCAACAATAATAATGGGGCGTGATTTGTTAACCAATGAGGGAGAACCACAGTTGTATGAAGAGTATGGTATAGTACAAGCTAGCATACAGGCTATAGTAGCAAAAATACCCACTCATATCCTTGTGGATACTGCAGCAAAATTTAGTGTTATGTCGAAGGCATTATATATATATATATATATATATATATATATATATATATATATATATATATATATATATATATATATATATATATATATATATATATATATGGGGGTTCCTATTTAAAAAAACGCAGTTGATATCCGTTTGACCTATGGCAGCGCCATCTAGCGGGCCAACCATAGCGCCATCTGGTTTCCCCCTTCAAGCTAGACGAGTATCGTTCTTTGTAGCTTTTTCATATGATGCTTATTTCGTGAGATATTTTCCCGATCACTATTAATGGACCACCCTATATATATATATATATATATATATATATATATATATATATATATATATATATATTACTACAAAGTTTGTACATGTTATACTTCACTGCCGAATGCAAGTTAACCTGACCACATTGCGAATACATATTGGGGGGGGTGGGGGATGGGGCATGCCCTCCCCCCCCTTCAGTCCTCCCTCCCCCAACAGGGCCGCCCGCATTGCCACCTGC
Organism: Schistocerca nitens; assembly: GCF_023898315.1. Classification (NCBI taxonomy): domain Eukaryota; kingdom Metazoa; phylum Arthropoda; class Insecta; order Orthoptera; family Acrididae; genus Schistocerca; species Schistocerca nitens. The sequence goes on along the minus strand of NC_064621.1, from coordinate 472,966,004 downwards.
GCCAACCCCTACTGTCAGCCCGTATGCTATTCGTTCGTTTCTTTTGTCAGTCGACTTGACTGAATCGCTTTATTGACTAGTTGCACGTGCATTTGCATCATCATATTTTATACATTTCTGTCTGGCACATAAATAGGTAACCAAGAAAAGTAATAAGTTATTCTGTCTGGCATTTGTTCGAGAAAAGTCACAAATATGCTACTGTTTTCTTATATAGAGAACGTTTGATATATAGCGTTTTCAATAAGAAGCATAAATATTAAGACTGAAGAATGAATAAGTGAAAAGTCCTTGTTGTAGCAAGTGTAAGTGTGAAGATTAGTCAAGAGTGAGAGTGGTCAGTTGATTGTGAAGTATTAATAATAGTTATTCATTGTAATTTCTCAGTAAAAATGTTGTTATTAAACTTGTAACAATGTTTTTACTAATAATGTAACAATAGTTTGCCATATTTAAATAGTATTACAAGTATAGGAAACTATTGATGTACTGTATATATCTCCGGCAATAATTTCCTCATACCCCATGAAACATGAACCTTGCCGTTGATGGGGAGGCTTGCGTGCCTCAGTGATACAGATAGCCATACCGTAGGTGCAACCACAATAGAGGGGTATCTGTTGAGAGGCCAGACAAACGTGTGGTTCCTGAAGGGGGCAGCAGCCATTTCACTAGTTGCAGGGGCAACAGTCTAGATGATTGACTGACCTGGCCTTGTAACACTAACCAAAACGGCCTTGCTGTGCTGGTACTGCAAACGACGAAAGCAAGGGGAAACTACAGCCATAATTTTTCCCGAGGGCATGCAGCCTTACTGTATGATTAAATGATGATAGCGTCCTCTTGCGTAAAATATTCCGGAGGTAAAATAGTCCACCATTCGGATCTCCGGGCGGGGACTACTCAAGAGGACGTCGTTATCAGGAGAAAGAAAACTGGCGTTCTACAGATCGGAGCATGAAGTATCAGATCCCTTAATCAAGCAAGTAGGTTAGAAAATTTAAAAAGGGAAATGGATAGGTTAAAGCTAGATATAGTGGGAATTAGTGAAGTTCGGTGGCAGGAGGAACAAGACTTTTGGTCAGGTGAATACAGGGTTATAAATAAAAAATCAAATAGGGGTAATGCAGGAGTAGGTTTAATAATGAATTAAAAAATAGGAATGCGGGTAAGCTACAACAAACAGCATAGTGAATGCATTATTTTGGCCAAGATAGACATGAAGCCCACGCCTACTACAGTAGTACAAGTTTATATGCCAACTAGCTCTGCAGATGATGAAGAAATTGATGAAATGTATGAAGAGATAAAAGAAATTATTCAGGCAGTGAAGGAAGACGAAAATTTAATAGTCATGGGTGACTGGAATTCGACAGTAGGAAAAGGAAGAGAAGGAAACATAGTAGGTGAATATGGATTGGGGCTAAGAAATGCAAGAGGAAGCCACCTGGTAGAATTTTGCACAGAGCATTACTTAATCATAGCTAACACTTGGTTGTATACATGGAAGAACCCTGGCGATACTAGAAGTTTTGGGATAGATTATATAATGGTAAGACAGAGATTTAGGAACCAGATTTTAAATTGTAAGGCATTTCCAGGGGAAGATGTGGACTCTGACAACAATCTATTCGTTATGGTAAGACAGAGATTTAGGAACCAGATTTTAAATTGTAAGACATTTCCAGGGGCAGATGTGGACTCTGACCACAATCTATTGGTTATGAACTGTAGATTAAAACTGAAAAAACTGCAAAAAGGTGGGAATTTAAGGAGATGGGACCTGGATAAACTGAAAGAACCAGAGGTTGTACAGAGTTTCAGGGAGAGTGTAAGGGAACAATTGACAGGAATGGGGGAAAGAAATACAGTAGAAGAAGAATGGGAAGCTTTGAGGAATGAAATAGTGAAGGCAGCAGAGGATCAAGTAGGTAAAAAGGCGAGGGCTAGTAGAAAATTGATGAAAGGAGAAAATACAAAAATGCGGTAAGCGAAGCAGCCAAAAAGGAATACAAACATCTCAAAAATGAGATCGACAGGAAGTGCCAAATGGCTAAGCAGGGATGGCTAGATGACAAATGCAAGGATGTAGAGGCATATATCACTAGGGGTAAGATAGATACTGCCTACAGGAAAATTAAAGAGACCTTTGGAGAAAAGAGAACCACTTGCATGAATATCAAGAGCTCAGATGGAATCCCAGTTCTAAGCAAAGAAGGGAAAGCAGAAAGGTGGAAGCAATATATAGAGGGTCTATACAAGGGCGATGTTCTTAAGGACAATGTTATAGAAATGGAAGAGAATGTAGATGAAGATGAAATGGGAGATATGATACTGCGTGAAGACTTTGACAGAGCACTGAAAGACCTAAATCAAAACAAGGCCCATGGAATAGACAACATTCCATTAGAACTACTGACGGCCTTGGGAGAGCCAGTCCTGACAAAACTCTACCATCTGTTGAGCAAGATGTATGAGACAGGCGAAATTCCCTCAGACTTCAAGAAGAATATAATAATTCCAATCCCAAAGAAAGCAGGTGTTGACAGATGTGAAAATTACCGAACTATCAGTTTAATAAGTCACAGCTGCAAAATACTAACACGAATTCTTTACATACGAATGGAAAAACTGGTAGAAGCCGACCTCGGGGAGGATAAGTTTGGATTCCGTAGAAATGTTGGAACACGTGAGGCAATACTGACCTTACGACGTATCTTAGAAGAAAGATTAAGGAAACGCAAACCTACGTTTGTAGCATTTGTAGACTTGGAGATAGCTTTTGACAATGTTGACTGGAATACTCTCTTTCAAGTTCTGAAGGTGGCAGGGGTAAAATACAGGGAGCGAAAGGCTATTTCCAATTTGTACAGAAACCAGATGGCAGTTATAAGAGTTGAGGTACATGAAAAGGAAGCAGTGGTTGGGAAGGGAGTGAGGCAGGGTTGTAGCCTATCCCCGATGTTATTCAATCTGTATACTGAGCAAGCAGTAAAGGAAACAAAAGAGAAATTCGGAGTAGGAATTAAAATCCATGGAGAAGAATTAAAAACTTTGAGGTTCGCCGATGACATTGTAATTCTGTCAGAGATAGCAAAGGACCTGGAAGAGTAGCTGAATGGAATGGACAGTGTCTTGAAAGGAGGATATAAGATGAACATCAACAAAAGCAAAACAATGATAATGGAATGTAGTTGAATTAAGTCAGGTGATGCTGAGGGAATTAGATTAGGAAATGAGACACTTAAAGTAGTAAAGGTGTTTTGCTATTTGGGGAGCAAAATAACTGATGATGGTCGAAGTAGAGATGATATAAAATGTAGACTGGCAATGGCACGGAAAATGTTTCTGAAGAAGAGAAATTTGTTAACGTCGAGTATCGATTTAAGTGTCAGGAAGTCATTTCTGGAAGTATTTGTATGGAGTGTAGCCATGTATGGAAGTGAAACATGGACGATAAATAATTTAGACAAGAAGAGAATAGAAGCTTTCAAAATGTGGTGCTACAGAAGAATGCTGAAGATTAGATGGGTAGATCACATAACTAATGAGGAGGTACTGACTAGAATTGGGGAGAAGAGGAGTTTGTGGCACAACATGACCAGAAGAAGGGATCGGTTGGTAGGACCTATTCTGAGGCATGAAGGGATCACCAATTTAGTACTGGAGGGCAGATTGGAGTGTAAAAATCGTAGAGGGAGAACAAGAGATGAATACACTGAGCAGATTCAGAACGATGTAGGCTGCATTACATACTGGGAGATGAAGAAACTTGCACAGGATAGAATAGCATGGAGAGCTGCATCAAACCAGTCTCAGGACTAAAGACCACAACAACAACAATAGTGACTTTATAGATCATAAGATGGCATTGTTTTGTATATGTGTATAATCAGTTCAAATAAAACTTTCTTAAACTTTGCATGTGACTTGATTATTTTTTATTACAGTAAAAGCATAGGTAGCTCAAGATATCTTTAGCACCCCCTTGTGACAAAGCACCTGTCGGCTACATAATTTAAAGTAGTCAGTGTTTTACTTCCACATCCCATTTTTCAGCCAGTGTAGCAACACAGTACATTGACACTGAGGACAACAAATGAAGAAATAAAGTAGGCGAAAGTCACACCCTCCTTGAGGTTTTTCTGTATCCGCCATTGCCTCTGTATCTGCAATAGTGGCCAAGAGTGCCTATTCCAGGGAAAGGGAGGACAGCTCTGTCCCCTTCCCCTTTCCAGCTCTGGGAAAAGGAAAAAATATAGTGTAGTCATGTGTTTTTCTTTCAAAAAAATGATGCTAGTTTTTAACAGGGTCAGAACTGGAATTTTTATGTTTATTTACAGGTTGACACTTGTCTTCCAAAATATTAAAAATACTCCACATAACCAGATCTAGTCCCACTCCAATTCAAACAGTTGTATTGGTGTCCTTGAGAGTGACAGTTTAATAATGTAAGCTAGAGGAAGGTGGCATACTATCTAACACAGGACACAGTGCAATGTTAAGATTTGTGTGTAGTTACCACATTGGTAGCTTTTTGTTTTAACTTTTGCACAGATGTCATTTGTTACCACTTCTTGGCCAGTCTATTTTGGAAGAGATTAAAATGCATCTTTGGTGTATATTAAAAATTCTATTTTGGGGAATGTGAAGTAAATTTTTGTCATATTACACTATTCTTTCTATTTTTTTTAGTCACAAGCAATCCCTTTCATTCTAAATATTATATTTATGTATCATACTGCATTTAAAAAATTCCTTATGTTTTGCACTTATTTTGAAACATGAAATTACATAAACAGTTTAATGTGGGTACAGCACAACAATGTTACAGTAATTCAAACAGCACAATCCTAGTTCTGTTTCAAAGTGTCACAAGTATACTTTTCTAATATACCAACTGAATAAGATGTACTACACAATAATTTTGTTGGTACCGATATTTTTCAACCTGATGAAAAAATAGAAAGGAGGGAGTGAGCTACATTACAATTGAGAAGCCAGTTGAAAAAGTATTTGAAAATATATCAAGGCAGTGGAAGAGGAAGCAGGACAAAAAATTTAAAATTAACAAGAGAAGTCAATTTTTAAAAGAAACTGGCTTGCTTAGATCAGTGGGAGACAAAAGGGTGATTCCTAAAATCTTAAATGTGAAAAATGAAAGGAAAGAAGAAAACATTATGCCAGTTGTGCAAGCCAATTATGTTTTAGTAGGGTTCCCTGGCAAGAATCCAGGTCCCTACGTTCATAAAGTGACCAGGATTAAGGATGATGATGGTGACTATGAAGTGGTATTTATCCATGGGGAGGTTGAAAATCCCAACACTAAACACATCTGTGTATCCTCAAAATGCTGACACAATACATGTTTCAGTGGTTTACCAACATCTGTTTGCTTGCGGAAAAACAAAAGGTAGCATGTATGGCTTAAATTTGCTGTCAGTCTAAAACGTTTTAATCTTTTATGAATATTGTAAAGAAATCAGAGTTCTTTTCAAAGATTCTAAATATTAAATTTGCCTAGCATTTAATAATTCTGCATCAGTTTAATAGTACAAGTTGTGCCAACATGAATGTAGTTTTTCTTGCTTGTTGTACTGAACCCTTGTATTTGTTACATTCTGGCCACCACTGGGGCACACTAACAGTTTATACTGTGGTGACAAAAGTAATGAGATAGTGATATGCACATATACAGGTGTCAGTAGAATCACATACACAAGGTATAAAATGTCATCGCATTGGTGGAGCTGTCATGCTGGTGTTATCCTGCCAGTAGTGGTGGTCATGTGTACATGAGGAGCACTTGCTTGTATGAATGTGTGTAGTTTCTTTGCTGATGAAGGCTTTGACAAAAAGATATAATATGTAACAGTCTTTTTGTTGTACCTGTTTGCAGCCCCAATGGGTCACCCTTATGGTGAAAAACAGTCTATCCTTCCCCTAATATTGTATGTATTCCAACCTGGGGTTTCCATATAAATTTTTAATCTACATGCAGTCTCAGTACTTTCTCATTTTTCATATCTCTTAAATATAGATGGGTTCTGTTTTAATTTTATTTGTAGATTTCAGTAACTACTTTGTTATAGTCTAAGATTCTAATATATGCCTCACATTACTCTCGCTGATATAATTAATCCTATACTTTCAAATTGATCACTCTAGCCGGCCGGAGTGGCCGTGCAGTTCTAGGCGCTACAGTCTGGAGCCAAGCGACCGTTACGGTCGCAGGTTCAAATCCTGCCATGGGCATGGATGTGTGTGATGTCCTTAGGTTAGTTAGGTTTAATTAGTTCTATGTTCTAGGCGACTGATGACCTCAGAAGTTAAGTCGCATAGTGCTCAGAGCCATTTGAACATTTCATCACTCTACCTGTGTCATTTCCCACATTTTTGCATGTTAACCCCCTTACCTTTCCAGTGCCACACGATATTGTATCTCATTCTGCAAACCCCTCCCCAACCCCACACTTTCTCTGTTCAATCTGAGTTTGCACACACTAATTCCACCTACCATCCAGTCACATTTGCCATCCCCCTACTTCACACTTATTCACCCTCAGACCTGTTACCCACAGTAATATATATTTTTTTATTAGTTATTCTTTACTTTTGATCCTTGTGACTTCTCACCAATTTTAGTGAGTTTTCACGTTTTATTATTGTTGACTCCCTCAGATTTCATCTTGTTTCCCCCTTTTGCATCCATTTCATCCTTTTGATGAATTTTCACATGTATTTGGGTGTATTTTTGCGAAATTCTTCAGACGTGATTCAGCATTATTTACGCGATTTTTCGCATTTTTCCACCACCTTGAATCCTAGCTCCTTCCATCTGCATCAATACAGAAAGGTTTCCTTAACCCTAGCCAAATCCCAGTCTCACATACTGTTCCTGTGATGTTGCTTGGCTCATGTAATTCCCCCTAATGGCCTTACCATCATATTACCCATCTCTGGCTGCCACTCCTCCTTCCACAATGACATCCACCTGTTCAAATTCTGCCAATCCTTAGCCCTCATGAACATAGTCCTGCGAAACTACATCAACCAAGCCCACACCTCCTTGCAGCACTTTCTCTCCATCAAAAAAGTCCTGGTATGCAGTCCCAAATTGCGAACCCATAACACACATTGAAACTCTTCCCCTGCAGCAACATGCACACCACCACCTCAAAAAGCTCTCCATCCTGTTCACTTCCTACTCCCACCTACTTCCACCTTGGAGTGCCACTGTCCACCATCTCTACAACTACCGCAAAACCTTCCCCACGTCCCCTCATAGCTGACAAACCCTGTCTAGCAGACCTACTACACTTACCCCACCCTCCAAAACTCCCTCTCACCACCACACAGAATCCAGAACCTAAACAGACCTGCAACACAGTCATGAACCTTTCCTCTAGAAGCCTTAGCCCCACACAAATATCAGTCCTTTCCAAAGGCCTCACCTTTTGCCCCACTCCCAGATTCAAACATGCAAGACTTGTTAAAGTCCTTCTCTCCTTCTCCCAGTCCCTGCAATGGAAACACTGTTTCGCCACCAACCCTACCAATCATACTCAACCTAAGACCAATATTAAACCTTGCCTAACTCTGTTCACTCCATCCAACCCTGATCCACCCCCACTGGCCCCACACCACCCCCTGTTCACTTTCCAGAATTTCTTAACCTCTAACCTTGCCTCACCATCATTCCCCAAATCCCTCAACATGCAGACCGACATTACATCTGCAGAAAGAACAGTAGTCCACTGATCCCGACCTTATAATCCCACCTGCAGACAAAGGCTCCACCACTGTTGTTCTGAACTGCAAGGATTACTTGGCGGAAGGACTCCGCCAGCTGTCAGATACTTCCATCTACAAATTTTCCTACAGTGATCCTATTCCAGTAATCGAGCATAATCTCCAGTCATTACTCAAATACTTATGACCATCTCAGACTCTCTCCCTGGGGTCCATCTCTCTGCTCACCCCTACCACTCCCCACACTTCTTCCTTCTACATGCTGCCTAAAGTCCATAAACCTAACTATCCAGGACGCCCCATTGTGGCCAGTTACTGTGCCCCCACGGAGAATCTCTGCTCTTTGTAGACCAGCACCTTCAATCTATTACCCGGAACCTACCCTCCTATGTAAAAGATACCAACCATTTCCTCCACCAGCTCTCCACAGTTCCTGTCCATTTACCACACGGTACCCTGCTTGTCACTACTGATACCACCTGCCTATACACTAACATTCCTAATGTCCTTGGCCTTACTGCTATTGAACACTACCTTTCCCAATGCCTGAGGGATTCCAGACCAACAACCTCCTTCCTAGTGGCCATGACCAATTACATTCTCACTCACAATTACTTCTCCTTTGAAGACATTACCTACAAACAAATCTGGGGCACAGCTATGGGCACCCACAAGGCACCATCCTGTGCCAAACTATTCATGAGCCATCTAGGGAAATCCTTCCTAAAAACCCAGAATCCTAAACCCCTCACCTGGTTCAGATTCATTGATGATATCTTTGCTATATGGATAGATGGTGAGGACACCCTATCCATTTTCCTACAGAACCACAACTAATTCTCCCCCATTTGCTTCCCCTGGTCCTACTCAACCCAACAAGCTATCCACCTCAAAGATAGCTACATCAGAAACCTCTGTCCATATAAAACCTACTAACCACCAGCAATACCTCCACTACAGAGGCTGCAATCCATTCCATACAAAGAAGTTCCTTCCATACAGCTTAGCCACCCTTGGTCATCACATGTGCAATGATGAGCAATCCCTTTCTAAATATACCGAGGGTCTCACTGAAGCCTTCACTGACCATAATTATCCTCCCAACCTTGTACAAAAACAAATCTCATGTATCTTACCTTTCCAGTCTCCCAGCACCTCCCAAAGGCCCACCGTCCAGACACAGAGGAGCATTCCCTTTGTAACTCAGTACCACCCAAGAATGGAGCAACTGAATTATATTCTCTGCCAGGGTTCGATTACCTCTCATCGTGCCCTGGAATGAGAAGTGTTCTGCCCACTATCCTTTCCACTCTTCCCACAGTGGTATTCCACCATCCACCAAACCTACACATTATACTCGTCCATCCTTATACAACACCTGCTCCCAATACCTTACCTCATGGCTCATACCCATGTAATACACCTAGATGCAAGACCCGGCCCATACATCGTCCCACCACCACCTACTTCAGTCTGGTCACTAACATCACCTATCCCATCAAAGGCAAGGCTACCTGTGAAACCATTCATGTGGTATACAACTTAAGTTGCAATCACCATGCTGCATTCTATGTAGGCATGACAACCAACAAGATGTTTGTCCACATGATTGGCCACTGACAAATTGTGGCCAAGAAACAAGTGGATGCACTCTGTTGCTGAACACGCTTCCAAATATGATAGCCTTCAGTTCAATGACTGCCTTACAGCCTGTGCTATATAGATCCTTCCCACCAACACCAGCTTTTCTGAATTGCGCAGGTGGGAACTTTCCCTGCAATATATCCTACATTCCAGTAACCCTCCTGGCCTCAGCCTTTGTTAGTCACTGTCCTCACCCATCCAGGCCCTACCCTGCTCAAGCATACACAGCTGTCATTCCACTACCACACCCGGTCTTCTTATTTTCCTACTTTTCCGCTTCTTCCCCCCCCCCCACCCCCCCCCCGCTGCCTTGCTACCTCTGCCCTGCCCTCCATCTAATCTGCAGCATGTCACTGTCCGGCATCCCCACCATACTATCCCTCCCTCTCCATGCCCCAGCCTCCTCCTTACCCCCACCCAGTCACCACTACCATCATAAACTGGTGCTGCTGCCCACAGTGTGGTTTCAGTTGTCTGAGACTGCAGTCATATGTGTGAGTTGCATATATATATATATATATTATATATATATATATATATATATATATATATATATATATATATGCAACTCACACATATGACTGCATATATATATATATATATATAAACAAAGATGATGTGACTTACCAAACGAAAGCGCTGGCAGGTCGACAGACACACAAACAAACACAAACATACACACAGAATTCAAGCTTTCGCAACAAACTGTTGCCTCATCAGGAAAGAGGGAAGGAGAGGGAAAGACGAAAGGAAAACCCACGTCCTTTTGTCTTTCCCTCTCCTTTCCTCTTTCCTGATGAGGCAACAGTTTGTTGCGAAAGCTTGAATTCTGTGTGTATGTTTGTGTTTGTTTGTGTGTCTGTCGACCTGCCAGCGCTTTCGTTTGGTAAGTCACATCATCTTTGTTTTTAGATATATTTTTCCCACACACATATATATATATATATATATATATATATATATATATATATATAAATATATAATAGAGAGAGAGAGAGAGAGAGAGAGAGAGAGAGAGAGAGAGAGAGAGAGAGATGGGGGGGGGGGGGGAAACATTCCACGTGGGAAAAATATATCTAAAAACAAAGATGATGTGACTCACCAAACGAAAGCGCTGGCAGGTCAATAGACACACAAACACACACACAAAATTCCAGCCCTCGCAACCAACGGCCACCCCGCCAGGAAAAAGGGAAGGAGAGGGAAAGACAAAAGGATGCGGGTTCCAAGGGAGAGGGCAAGGAGCCACCCCCAACCCCGGGAGCGGATAGACCCACCCTAGGGGAAAAAGGACGGGCACACACTTGCACACACACACACATCCATCCACACACACACACACAGACACAAGCAGACATATTCAAAGACAAAGAGTTTGGGCAGAGATTTCAGTCGAGGCGGAAGTGCAGAGGCAAAGATGTTGTTGAATGACAGGTGAGGTATGAGTGGCGGCAACTTGAAATTAGCGGAGATTGAGGCCTGGTGGGTAACGGGAAGAGAGGATATATTGAAGAGCAAGTTCCCATCTCCAGAGTTTGGATAGGTTGGTGTTAGTGGGAAGTATCCAGATAACCCGGACGGTGTAACACTGTGCCAAGACGTGCTGGCCGTGCACCAAGGCATGTTTAGCCACAGGGTGATCCTCATTACCAACAAACACTGTGTGCCTGTGTCCATTCATGCGAATGGACAGTTTGTTGCTGGTCATTCCCACATAGAATGCGTCACAGTGTAGGCAGGTCAGTTGGTAAATCACGTGGGTGATTTCACACGTGACTCTGCCTTTGATCATGTACACATTCCGGGTTACAGGACTGGAGTAGGTGGTGGTGGGAGGGTCCATGGGACAGGTTTTACACCGGAGGCAGGTACAAGGGTAGGAGCCAGAGGGTAGGGAAGGTGGTTTGGGGATTTCATAGGGATGAACTAACAGGTTACGAAGATTAGGTGGACAGCGGAAAGACACTCTTGGTGGAGTGGGGAGGATTTCATGAAGGATGGATCTCATTTCAGGGCAGGATTTGAGGAAGTCGTATCCCGTCTTTCCAGGACTGGACCAGACTCTGAATGTGGCTCTCCAGCAGGGAGTGGCCGTTTGTTGTGAAAGCTTGAATTTTGTGTGTATGTTTGTGTTTGTTTGTTTGTCTATCAACCTGCCAGCGCTTTCGTTTGGTAAGTCACAATCCCAGGAGCGGAAAGACTTACCTTAGGGGGAAAAAAGGACAGGTATACACTCGCACACACACACATATCCATCCGCACATACACAGACACAAGCAGACATTTGTAAAGGCATCCCACCTGTATCTGGTGATAACATGACTTTCTCTCTTCATAAACCAGCTGTTTGCTATTTTCATTCCATTCCTCTGGCACAAATCCAGGAGTCTTTCCCCTTCTCCATTTGTGCCTCCATATCCAAAACATCCCAATACTTGCTCAAATCCCTTTCTGTCTTTGCCTACCTGTGCATTAAAATCTCACATCACTATATTAGCACTCTCTATATGGTTTTCTAACACATTTTCAAAGTCCATCTTCTCTTCTTCGCTACATCCCACTTGAGGTGCATAAATCTGGATTACTTTTAGTGTTTCTTTTTGGAATCTCAGGTTTAAGATTATGATCCTGTCTGATATATATCTCACATTTTCAATACAGCTTTGTACATTCTTATTCACCATCACTGCCACACCATTTCTACCAGACCTGTTCTTCCCACTCCAATACAGTTTTCCTCCTCCTCTCAAATTCTTCTCACCTTTTCCCTTCCACTTTGTTTTGCTTAATCCCAATATATCTAACTTCCTCTCTGTTAGTACATCTGTCATTTCTTCCATTTTTCCATTGAGGCTATATATATTAAGGGTGCCAATATTTAGGTTATTTTTTAGTCCAGTTGGTTTCGTCTTCTTGTACTGATGAATATCATCAGGTCTCCCATCATTTGCACCAGTACTTGAAGAAGCAGTGGGGTCAAATCCTGAGTGGTTCGTTCCGAGGCTCGTATGTGTTTTGAAAGCAATATATGAAGACTTTCCTACTGGCTTGCTAGGCCTAACGCAAGGAAGGATTTTCTGTTGGGGTTGTCTCCCTTAGCCTTTGGAGTTTCTCGAGTTTCTCCTCCACCACAAGGCAGTGGTTCCCTTCTCATTTAATCCCCAGAAAGGAGGGTTGCCTCATCTGCCAGCTACGCCGTTCTGAAGTCTTCCTTCTCCACCATCGCTGCCATTAAGGTCTTCACCCATAACCCTGGGCATGGGTTCCATGTTATACCCCACGGGATTGGGTCCCTGTCTGAACTCAGCCATCCTAGCACTCCGGCCTACTGAAGTTTAGGATGCCCACCCCCGCGACATGGACGCGCCAGACAGGAATTACCCCACTGGAGGTATACGGAAGGGCACCCTACCTCCCTGGAGCCAGGTTAATGATTGTGTATGGTGCCACAATCAGGAACACATATAACCAATAAATTGCCAGCAACCATTAAAACCTTGGTTCCAAATAAAACAAACTTTAAACAGAGTTTGAGAGACTTTTTGATAGGCAACTCCTTTTACTCTCTATATGAATATCTTAACAGGGACTGTTAGACCAGCTTAAGTAAAATGTCTGCTAGATTTCAGTTTTGACTGCACTTTGTCACATCAGTCAAGACAACGTATTTTGTGTATGATAAGTTTATAAAAGTGCTTAACAATGTTTCATATTGAGAGTATTAATTCTGTAAATATTAGCAGTTCCAGTTTACTATAGTGTAATCATCTAATTTGACGATCTCCTGACAAATGATCAGGGTAGTAAGTATTGTATTCAAATGTTTTATGTTATTCTTTTTGACATTCCCACAACCATAAGAATCACCTCATTTTTTGATCTATGGAATGAAAACTGAATAAAATATAATCTAATCTAATCTGCAATTATTGTCATGTCATCAGCATGCAGTACCAGTACATATTGTCATATGGGATGGCATGTGATTTGGGAAATGATTAATATAGACAATGAACAGAAGAGTCCCAAGCACTGAACCTTATGGGTTTCCTCTCTTTATTTTCACTAGATGTTGATGATGACTCCTTTGTTAATTATACGCTGGTGGTTAAGTATGACTGAAATAATTGTAACATCTTATCTACAATGTCATAATGTTCTAGCTTTCTTGTCATTATATCATCTGTGATAGAGTCAAGGGCTTTCCTTAAGTCTCTAAAAGTTTCTTTTTCCCATATTTTTCTTATACATTACTGAGAACACACTGAAAGAATTTTTTTTTATTCATTTATTTATTATTTTCATTTAGTCAAGGATCATCTCACTATGATATACTAATTGGCATCAAAATACAATGAAAATCAATAGGTCTTGGTAAGGGAACCATCCCATCATTTGCCTGAAGTGGTGTAGGAAAGCCACAAAAAACCCAATGAGGATGGTTGGATATTGCAAACTCCATCCTCCTGAATAAGAGGTCAGTGTGTTAATAGCTACACCATGTCATTTAGTTGGTCCCTATTATGGACTGCTGTTTGCTTTACAAACAATTTGCTTTGCATAACTTATAATATAAAATATAGTTTTGCTCTTCATCATTGTGCACACTAAGGACACTTACTGATGATTTATGGGCCTTGGATATGCTGTAATGACCTTGCACCAACTCTAGTCTGTTCAGAAAACTGTCTCCAGGTTGGATTAATAGAAGAGATAGACATGATCCAGCGAAAAGCAGCGCGATTCGTCATGGGGACATTTAGTCAGCGCGAGAGCGTTACGGAGATGCTGAACAAGCTCCAGTGGCAGACACTTCAAGAAAGGCGTTACGCAATACGGAGAGGTTTATTATCGAAATTACGAGAGAGCACATTCCGGGAAGAGATGGGCAACATATTACTACCGCCCACATATATCTCGCGTAATGATCACAACGAAAAGATCCGAGAAATTAGAGCAAATACGGAGACATACAAGCAGTCGTTCTTCCCACGCACAATTCGTGAATGGAACAGGGAAGGGGGGATCAGATAGTGGTACAATAAGTACCCTCCGCCACACACCGTAAGGTGGCTCGCGGAGTATAGATGTAGATGTAGATGTAAACATTCAACTAAGCTCAACATTTGTCTTTTTGGTCTTCCTTCTGGCCATCTGAAAAACTGAGTCAGCATCTCCCCATGATGAGTGAGATGTTGAACTCAGGAGAATGGAAAGACATTACTGTTATGCACTTAAGATACTGACTCATGATCTTCTTGTAAAAGAAGTAAAACGTAATCATGCATTAAAATGTGACAGGATGTTGTAATTATCCACTTTTATTATTAATCACTATTCTGAATCCTCCAAGTAAACTTTGATTATGTAGTATGCATTACTTATGAAGAATGGTTTAGCTACCATTTTAGTAATCTCTTTCATTTCCATAAGAATTTTGTTATATCGGTACAATTTTATTCCCTGCTGGAAAATGCCGTTTTTCATTGGTACATGTAAGTCCAAAGTAGCTTTTGATCCCGTCATTATCTACAGAACTATCTATCGGTGAAATACTTAGTTATGTTTTCTGTGATATGCACCACAGGTTGGTAGATGTTGTGGCGTCGATAGGTCATATCAACCATGAACAACATGATCTCTGACTGAGATCGGACATTTGAGCTGCCATGTTATTCTAGCAGTCTGCATTTATGTCTCTTGCTGTGTACATGTGTATGACTACTGTGGAAATATATATTTATGTGCAGATATTTATGGGACAGTTCATTCAGTATACCTCTACATGCATCATGTTCCCATACTGGTGAAGCCAAAGTTTACATGCCTTCCATGACTACCACTGCAGGTGTTGTAGCATCAACAGGTTATGTGTACGCTGCCTCACCCAACGCTTTGTTTGAAGATTTGGATGCTCAACAACGATCGCTGGACTTCTTCATTCCTTCACCAACTACCGATTCTACATTAATTCACAGCGATTTGCGATCTCCAGCCACATTAACCTCAAACTTTGTTGCTCTACAATGGTCAAGTGCTACACCTCTAACACAAGCAATGGACTCGAGTTTCGTGTCTTCGGACTGTGCTCTTCAATGTGCAAAGTTTTAAGTGAACAGTATTCAGAACTATGTACCTACCGACTGATTGTATAATGCTCAAAGCTATCTATATTCCCACACATACATTGACTCTCAATGGGCCACAACGACAGTACTGTGGTGCCGTGTGTAGTGCCACCATTACCGCAAAATGCACCCGGCCACTATCAACCACAGCCTCGTCCAGTTTTGCCTCATTTGCAAACTATTCAAGGACATTTTAGTGTGCACAATTCTCCAGACTCATCCCTTCAGACCCGTTGCTCAAGTTTTTGACCAAGTCGGTTCGAGTGCATCATTCGGTGTTTCGCTTTCCAATGGTGTCTTATCACACCAAAGTGACTTTCTGCAAGTTTGAGCGGTCATTTATAGTCTGACCTCATGGGGCATGTCTTCAACGTGTGCGGCGAACTCAAACTTTTGTCAAATGACTTACCAACCCAGCCCCTCCTGCCAACTGCCAACCCCTCCCCCCCCCCCCCTTTGCCCTGTACTCGCAGGGGGACCCACTTCCGGCCACTCAGCCACTCGCCTCTCCTGCAGCAACACCTGTACCTGCCATGCCATCCTTCCACATTATTTCCGAAGTGGGTTAATTCAAAAGCCTACAGCCCCATTTACGGGACCCCAACGCCTACTAAGCAACCACCCATTCCCACACTACCGACCATGTCACCCACGTGGTGTTTTTGTGACACACCAAGGAAAATGCAACTCGTGGTTGCTACAGACGTTTTCACCAGAAACACACCTGCTCCTACCACGCCGGCCTTCTGTATAGCCTCTCCCGTCATGGACCAGATGATTTTCCAAGAGACACCGAAGCTGCCTTCATCCCCACCTCCAAGTCATCTGCTGAAGCTGCCTCCTTTATACGAGGACAACCCAGTGTCATGGTTTGTGCTTGTCGAACATCTTTTCGAGTTGCATCACGTGTCCAACGAAAACTCTAAATTCCTGTGTCTTGTCATGCACCTCCATGATCATTCAGACTTAACTTGTGACCTACTCCTACCACCACGACCTCCACTGAAATATGAGTTCGCAAAGAAGACAACCATTGAACAACTCACTTGCTCACCACAAGAACTAATCATCAAGATCTTGTATGAGGAACACCTGGAGGACTGAACCCCATCACAACTCTGGCCTGCCTTCGGTTACTTGTGAGTGAGTATGCCAGACGTCACTCTGTGGCCGGTGTTGTCTGCCAAGCTACCTACCTACCTACAGATCCACCTGCCACCTCACTCTTTCCAGTCAATCAGTTCTCATGTCTACATCACAGACCAACTGTATTCATTGCTACCACAACACCAGCCACCTCCACCTCCGTGCCTTCTATATTGCCTGGCAGCCTCCACTCACTGTATCCACCAACCAAGCACTCCAGGATCGCCCATGCCCCATATGTGCTGGTATCCATGCCAGAACAAATCGACAAGGACAAGCTTCCTCCACTGCTGCAGTCACCACCAACACCACATCTGTCTCATCCATACTGCTGGTACCACAAGGTTTTTGGTGAGGATGCTAAGAATTACTGGTTATCTTACCAGAACCCAAACGCCGACCTCAGGACCTAAAAGACACCAAGTCCTGCAGGGAACCTCACATGCATACTCAAACATTGTACTCCACCCACTAGTCCACCTTGCTGAGTGGTTGTTTGTACATGACTGATATTTTGTCACTGCCCACTTTCCTAGTCGACACTGGTGCTGATGTGTCTATCATACCTACATCAATGGCTCCCCCCATCCTTTCACGAACAAGGTCACTTCTATGAACTGTCAATGCATCAACATTACAAACCTCAGGCTCTGTCAAAGTTATGGTGCACCTATCTCATTCTCTGTGTTTTCCGTGGGCTTTCTGCATTGCCGACATTCATGAATCATTTCTCGGTATGGATTTTTTGTCCCATTACAAACTCTCTCTGAACGTAGTTCAGGGCTCAGTGCTACACCACCCCAGTAACACTCAGATACTGTGCTGCCACACTTATGTTCCCTGCTCTGCTTCTCTCATGTGAGTTAGTACGCGAGTGCTCAACCCTCATGGGCGAAATTGTGACCTGTGTAACTAATCTACTGTCAGAATACGACTCAGTGGCACAACTCCGCCAGGACAACAATGAACTGAAACAATGCATCGCACATACCTACAACGAGCTCATCGTGGCTCGTAACTTGCTGCTAAAACTGCAGGCCACAGATCTGCCACCTAATTGAGCTTCTCCGGCTGACACCAGCTTGGACACTCATCAGGTTAGTCCAAACACATTAATCGCATGTGACGATTCATGTCCGGTAGACTCCGTACCCCTGAGGTGCTCGCCACGTTCAATGCCTTGTGTTTCACACAGTGCTTCTAATGACAGTCTTGTGCGCTACACAACCATGCACACCGCACAAGCAGTGGCCACAAGTGTTGATAAACATTCCCCTCTCTCACACGCCAGCCACGTGACTTGGCCGCCATCGCTGTTCCATGCGCGACGCCAACACCGCTCTCGCCTGTGCTGGTTATTAAGTGCAAGGTTGACAGCAGACACTCACTGAGCATTCCAACCCACTCTGCACTGCAAGCACAGCCGCACATGCCACACTCACGTACTAGGCATGTGACTTTCGGGCTGCCCTTCCCCACTCGCGCTAACGGCTACACCTCGTCACGCCCTACTCATCCAAAAACTTTGCGTCAGAACAATGATGAGTCTTGTGTGCAGTTCTCAGCACAAAATAGTTACCACTGCCGGACCTCCTATTAGGCACAAGTTTAGGTGCCTCAACCATAATAAGTTGCACATGGCCCAACAGCAAATTAATGAACGTTTGGAGGCAGGTATCCTGCAACAGTCAGTCAGCGACTCATCTTCACTGAGTCACCTCACCCTCAAACACGACTGTTCTTTCTGAATGTGTGGTGATTACAGACGTCTAAACACTCGTACTGTCATGGACAATTCCCCCTGCCTAACATACATGATTTCACTCATATATTATCGGGCACTACAATCTTCAGTGTTATTGACTGTAAATGTGCCTACCACAAGATTCCCGTAGCGCCGGAAGATATCCCTAAAACAGCTATTATCATGCCACTTGGTCTGTTCCAATGCAACTTCATGCGATTTGGCCTGAAAAATGCGGCACAAACGTGGCAGTGATTCATTGACTCCATCTTATGATAGTTAGAGTTTTGCTTTGCATATCTGGATGACATACTCATTTTCAGCAGTTCAGCTGAGGAACATAAAAATCATTTGTCCATGGTCCTCCAGACCTTGAACTCCAATGGCATCGAGGTCAACAAAGACAAATTCCAATTGGGCCAGCCTTCCATCACTTTCTTGGGTTACACCGTCTCCACCGATGGAATAGCCTCCCAAATCTCATGCACAGGCCATCACGTCAATGCCGTCCAGTGCTACTTACAAACAAGTTCAACGTTTCCTGGACTCAATAAATTACTACCGCCGTCACCTGCCCTCTTCCACTACCGTGCAGGCCCCGCTGAGAGACTTGCTGTCAGGTAATAAGACTTCAGGACTCAAACCCGTTCGCTGGACTGCACCTATACTGGAGGCTTTCAATGCACTAAGGACTTCTTTAGCTCACGCCATGACCCTCGCCCACCTCAACCCGTCAGCCGAGTTGTTCATCACTGCAGATGCCAGTGACGTCGTGGTAGGAGCAGTACTACAGCAACGCAAGGCAGACACAGTTTCCCCTCTTAATTTCTTCTCTAAAAAACTATCAACAACTCAGAAGAAATACTCTACTTTCGATAGAGAACTACTTGTGGTCTACGAGGCCCTCAAACACTTCTGGCCAAATGTGGAGGGTCACTCGTTCTTCATCCTCACGGATCACAAACCACTCACAGAGGCTTTCTGCAAAACCCTCGAGGACCCACCCCTTGACCTAGTCTCCCGATTCACAACCAACATTTGCTGCATCAAAGGCATGGACAACATCGCCACAGGTTTTTTCTTGCAGATCAATACAATTTCATGCATCATAGACTTGTCCAACCTGGCCACCCTACAAGCATTCGACGAGGAATCTCAAGCTCTCCTCGCGGACCCGCAAACATCCCTTGTGTTTACCAAAGTTAAATTCCCCAGCATTGTGGATGAGGTGTGGTGCAACTCTTCTACCAGTACCTTATACCCATTGCTCCTGCCTTATCGGTCCTCTTCCAGCATTGGAGGGCCACAGATACATTCTATCCACAATCGACCGCATGTCCTACTGGGTAGAGGCAGTTCCTTTACCTAACATCACGGCCAAGACCATGGCCAAGGGTTTCATCTACTAATGGATTGCTAGTTTCAGTTGTTCAACCACCATCACCGCCGACCAGGGTTAGCAGTTTGAGTCATCCCTGTTCACCATTTTACGTAACATCTGCGGCATAAGGAAAATTCATACCACAGCCTACCATTCACAAATCAATGGGGTGGTAGAATGGTGGCACTACACTCTGAAAACAGCCCTGAGGTGCCACGACTACCTCTGGTCTGAAGCACTTCCATGGGTGCTCCTCAGCCTCCACTCAACGTTCAAGCCGGACTTACAGGGAACTATCTAAGAATTCACTTTCAAGGTGAACCCCGTCCTACCAGAAGATTTCCCCCCCACCACCACCCGGATTTCATAAGTCGCATGCGCACTCACTTCAAACATGCACACCTGCACCCACCTATCAGCCACTCCCCGCTGGACACTTACGTGCCAACCGCTCTCAACACTTGCTCCCATGTGATGCTGAGAGATGATTTGGTCCGACAACCTCTGCAACTACCTTACCTCAGCCCCTTTAAAGTCCTCTGGTGGGGCGATACAACTTTCGACATCATCGTCAAAGACTCTCCCCAAACTGTTTCGTTACACCGACTCAAACCAGCATTCGTGGACCCCAACGCCCCCCTGCTGGCTCAGTCAGACTCTTCTAATGACTCTCCTGCCAGACTCTTTCCCGCTGTGGAGTCTGACAACGTTTCTCCTTGGGCCAACATGCCGATGTTTTCACCCGACGGCTCCCCGTTGCCAATTTCAGGTTTCTTGGATATGTCAACCTCCACCCCATGTGTGGTTTTCGCTGCTACCTCACTGGCTATGGAAATACCCTCTTCCATAGTCACCCTGCTCTGCAATGTACTCCCCCACCACGTGGATGGCATTTCAGTCATAACTGTCAATGACTGAATGCTCATTCTACTCACAGACACCGCTACCTCGCCAACCAACGACCAGCTAAACCTCAGTGTTGTGCATAGCCTCACCCTCCCTCATGAGTGCGAAGCAACAATCCGTACCTTTATCTCACTGGATGGCTCAGTTAGTATCTGGGCTTGCCACAACTACACCCCACCATCCGCCTTTCCACCCACATGCTCATGGGCCGGCAGCCGCATCATCTGCCCTCACTGGCTCAACGACTTTGAAGTGGACATGCCTCCCATCATTCCACCTCCACACCCCACCCAGGTCAAGGTGGAGGTCCTGGTCATGCATCTACCATCTCGTACGACCACCAACAGCATCATTGCTCACACCGTCTCCAGCCAAGACTCAGCTATGGTACTCTGTACTCCGCACAGTGGGAGGGTGGGAGGGGGATGGGGGGGGGGTCAGCTGTGTGGCATTGATAGGTCATATATCGACCATGAACAACATGATCTTTGACTGAGATCAGACATTTGAGCTGCCATATTATTCTAGCATGTGCATTTATGTCTCTTGCTGTGTACATGTGTATGACTTCTGGGAAATATATATTTATGTGCAGATATTTGTGGGATGGTTCGTTCAGTATACCTCTACACCCATCACATTCCCTTAATGTATTCACTTGGTGCAGTAAAGATGCCCATTGTTTAAATTCTTCTTTACAGTGAGCCTGCCTACTACTTATAATTATTATTCTTATGGACCTTTTATGTAGTCTGAAAATTATGTCCATGTTTCATGCCCTTCATCCCCTGAAGAGAATTCCATATCTGAGAAATGAGTGTACACAGGAACAATATCTCTCTACAAAACATTGGCTGTTACAGGCTGATTATAGTAGAGTTCAAAGCCAAAGTTGCTGTTAGCGAAAATTGATTTCCTTAAAAATAATTGTAAATTTGCAAATGAGTACTCTTGGCTATGACTTACTCTTGTCTATGACTTTTGATATAAAGGGAACTATTGCTATGGATCTGCAGTTGTTTGGAATTTTTCTGTCACCCATCTTATAGATTGGAGTGTTGCAGTCATTTTCAGGTGGTCAGGGTATATATCTTCATTGAGAACATGATCTGCCAAATACGTTAGTGACAATATGAGTTTGAAGCTGTGTAATAAATAGTACTGTTAAGAACACCATAGTTATTTTCTGTGTGGGTTTTTAAGTTTATTTATATAACTGGTGATGCTATTTAATGTGATTTTTGACCAAAAGTACTTTTTTTTGGTTGGTTCTTGTAGCTTAAGCACAAATATAGCAGCAGCGTAATTATTACAATTATTTTTATTGAAACTGTCAAACAGATTAAAACTGTGTACAGAACTGAGACTCGAACTCAGGACTTTTGCCTTTTGTGGGCAAGTGCTCTACCAACTGAGCTACCCAAGTACAACTCACAGCTTCAATTCTGTCAGTACCTCATCTCCTACCTTCCAAACTTCACAGAAGCCTCAGAATGTGTCCTATCAAATGATCCCTTCTTTTAGTGAATTTGTGCCACAAATTTCTTGTCTCCCAATTCCATTCACTACTTCCTCATTGTCACATGATCTACCTATCTAATCTTCAGCATTCTTCTATAACATCACATTACAGATCTTCTATTCCCTTCTTGTCTAAACTGTTTATGGTCCATGTTTCACTTACATAGATGGCTACCCTCCAGGCAAACACCTTCAGAAAAGACTTCATTACATTTAAGTCTGTATTTGGTGTTAACAAATTTCTCTTCTTCAGAAATGATTTTCTTGTGATCGGCAGTCTACATTTTATATCCTCTCTACTTTGTCCATCATCAGTTATTTTGTTGCCTGTCAATATAAAGTTAATTTCAAATTTGCTGTAAGCAACTGACCCTCTGGTCTGACATATGAATGTGATTACGAAGGTTTCGGTACAGATCGTAGCAAATGCTTGTCGGTATGTCTTGTTTAAAGTGATGAAAAAGTGTTTCTGCCCAGAATCGAACCAGGGACCTTCTGCGTGTTAGGCAGACATGATAACCGTTACACCACAGCAACTACTGCTGTGATATTTACTTCACAGAGAACTTGTACCAAGGTTGCCATCGTAACTTAAAAATTCAATAAATGCGGCACTTGCGTAACGAAGGTACATGCAGCAGATTCACACGTGATATGGCTCACTGCAGTAGTATGCAACATAGGCAGGAAAATACTGTTCCTGCCTGGGATTGAACCGGGGACCTTCTGCATGTGAAGCAGACGTGATAACTGCTACACTATGGAAATGAAGGACACGATGAGTCCATCCTTGGACACTCGAAGACACCTCAGCCTTTCTCTCATCCGCGCATGCACACACCATAGTGCTTTTGACAGCCTGAAGCCCATCACAGCCGAGGGCTCAAGAAGTCTTCAGGGTGCTCAAGAGGGTGTCAGCTGTAGCATCCCGAATGAGATAGCAGTGTTTCGCGCAGTTATTATTGCAAGTCATATCAGCAAAAACAATCACCTACTTTAAGTGTCTAATTTCCCAATCTAATTCCCTCAGCATCACCTGATTTAATTTGACTACATTCCATTATCCTTGTTTTTGCTTTTGTTGATGTTCATCTTATATGCCCCTTTCAATATGCTATTCCTTCCATTCTACTGCTTTTCCAAGTCCTTTACTGTTTCTGACAGAATTACAAGGTCTGTAGCAAACCTCAAAGTTTTTAATTCTTCTCCCTCAACTTTAATTCCTACTCCAAGTTTTTCTTTGGTTTTGTTTACTGCTTGCTCAATGTACAAATTGGATAACATTGCGAATAAGCTACAAACCTGCCTCACTCCCTTCTCAACTACTCCTTCCCTTTCATGCCACTTTACTCTAGTATCGGCTGTCTGGTGTCTGTACAAGTTGTAAATAGCCTTTTGCTCCTTGTATTTTACCCTTACTACCTTCACAATTTCAAAGAGAGTGTTGCAGTTTTCATCAGCAAATGCTTTCTAAAACTCTACAAATGTTACAAATGTTGGTTTACCTTTCCTTAACCTATCTTCAAAGATAAGTCATAAGATCAGTATTGCTCCTAGAAATGTCTTACAATTTAAAATCTAGTTCCAAAATCTCTGTATTACCATTATATAATTAGTCTGAAACCTTCATTATCTCCAGGGCTCTTCCACATGTAAAACCTTATTTCATTATTCTTAAACGAATTGTGCTCTGTGCAGAATTCTACCAGCTGCCTTCCTCTTTATTTCCTTTCCTCCAGTCCATATTCACCCACTACCTTTCCTTCTCTTCCTTTTCCCACAATCAAATTCCACTCCCCTATCACAATTAAATTTTCATCTCACTTAACTATCTGAATAATTTCTTTTATCTCATCATACTTTTTTTCAGTCTCTTCATTAGCTGCAGATATAGTTGTCACATAAGCTTTTACTATTGTGGTAGATGTGAGCTTCATATCTACCTTGGTTGTGATAATCTGTTCACTCTGCTGTTCATAGTAGCTTACCTACATTCCTATTTTCATTATTAAACCCACTCCTGCAATACCCCTATGTGGCTTTATATTTATAAACCTGTATTCACCTGACCAAGAGAACCATTCCTACTGCTGCTAAACTTCACTAATTCCCACGACATCTAACTTGAACCTATCTATTCCCCTTTTTACACAACGTAACCTATCTGCCTGCCCAATAACGGGATCTAACATGCCATGCTCTGATCTGCAGAATGCAAGTTTTGTTTCTCCAGATGACAACATCCTCCTGATAATCACCACCTAGAGATCTGATTGGGGGATGATTTTACCTCCAGAATATTCATCCAAGAGGAAATCATCATCATTTAATCATATTGTAGAGCTTCATGCCCTTGGGGTAAATTACAGCTTAAATTTCTCCTCCTTTCATTCATTCACAATACCAGCACAGCAAGTTTATTTGATTGGTGTTACACATCCAGATCAGTCAAACACCCAGACTGTTGCTCCTGCAACTACTGAAGAGGCTGCTGCCCTTTTTCAGGAATCACACATTTGACGGGGCTCACAACAGGTACCCTTGGCAATGATTGTGCCAATGGCGGACACAGTTCCAGGATGCTCTCCAAATGTGTCTCCCCCCCCCCCCCCCCACTTGTCATGAATTCATCATTTATTTCACATTTAGTTGCTTTTATTTCACATTTGTACAACTTTCTAAGGATCATATAATGTTTTTTTTAGATTCCTCAAATTTATCTCTCTCATCCTTGTGTGTAATAAACTACATCCTCACTTGTCTAAGGCTAGGAAGAGCAATGGGGTTGTTTTGGTCTACTGATAGGGGAATTTCTTTTTGTGACAAGTGGGCAGGACTCATCTATTGCACTCTTAATGATAGATAAAATGTAGAGAAAGTTTTATCAAGATTTTTTGTATTATGCAGTGTATTCAGCCAATCTACCACTTTCAGTACATGTTTCAATTGCTCAATGATGCTCTAATTGGATTGTACTGTTTAAACTGACCCACATCTCATCATGGTCAAATAACCCCAACTTAATGACATCATACTTTTAGTTGATCTTTATTTACATTACTAGTTATATTGTCAAGTCAAGCATCTAATCTACTCAATTTTTCATTTAAATGGTAACAGCTTAGTGCTTTTACACAATTAAAAACGATTTACAATTTTATGCTTTCTGCTATGTCTGTGTAAACTTCCCTGCAATAAAGATTTGTGATTTTTGTGTTAAATAAACAATTTCATTAATGCAGTCACTTTATGTATAAGAACTTTGTCAGCATCTGGCATAAGGTATGCATCTGCAGTGATGAATTTTTGTGTTTGCAATATTACAGCAGTTGCTTGAAAATGCACCTTCAATGCAGTGCTTGCTTAGGTCTATCACTGACTGCTGCAAATTTAGATTTTCTTTCGTGTAAATTGTGCAACATTTGTTCTGGAATAATTTGTGGCTAATATGTAGTCTTAAGATGATCATAAGTCTGTTTGTGAAGTTTGCAGCTAGTGCTCAATAATACACAGTATGCTGCAGTTAATTTTGTCTCGTCAGTGCTTTAATTCCATAAACTTACTTCTTAGGGACTATACATCAGTACCTAAAAACATTTAATCATTTTTGTTCTAGTGGGAATATTTATTGCTTCTTATGCTGCATTGTCTTTATGATATACTTCACATAACCAAATTCAACATCTGCCGCAGTTGATCACTGCTGCGGACATACTTACTATTTAAACTGAAGTTTTTTATATGTACAGCTGGATTTGTTTTTTTACAGCCTGAAATATTTCTGCCTCCCCCTCCCCCCCCCCCCCCTTAAGCTACAGGCCGAAATGTCATTAACATCAATTACTGCTACATTTGTCAGATGTTTAGATATTGAAACAAGGAGCTTATTTACTCTGTTTGTTTCCTTATTCACACAGGATTATTCTAATGGATCACAATAATGATGTATTTTAATTACTATTACATTAGTATGTGTCAGCATACCCAACAACTCATTCAGTGCATTTGTTGCTGTAGCTGTTTCATTATGTAACAGCTCAAACACCAACTAGTACTGCAACCCAGCAACAAAACTGGGCTGCAGTTACATCAATGTTCTGCCAGCTCAGCAGCATCAGCAGATACCAGTCCTGCTGATAGTACTTCCACATGAGGGTGTCATGCGAACTCACGTCACATGATTGACCAACCTACCCATTACGCCACAACAGGCCATCAATCCTGCTGTAGATATTTCGATGTGGCCTCAATAGAGGGGGCGTTTCACAACTGTTAGCATGTGGAAATGGGATTCAAACTACTAAGATTAGCCCATCAAGAAGTTGTCACAGCTGGGCTGTCCTATGGCACACAAACTGTGTCAGTCATCGCCACATCCATAACACTGCCTCCACCAGGCCGTAAACCAATGCCTGCTGCCTGGGTGTTCAGACTATCTTACTGCTGCATCACTACCCCACAGCCATCAGCCACCATTAACCAGCATGCTGCGGTAGCCGGGCTGCCACTGTCGCCCACGGAAAACAGCAGTGTTGGCATGCCCATCCTCTGTGGTCTATCCGTTTCAGATGTGCTGAACCATGTCCTTTTGTTTTCATCAGTAAAGCCTTCTATCAGCTGATTGGCTGCCTTCTTCACCAATTCCATTGCAAACCTCCAGCAGAGAATCACCTAACCTTTCCTACCCTGCAGTAAGTCCTGTTATAGTATTGGTGTAATGATACTTGCTGTAGCTGGAAAAGGTCATCCAGTGGCACCTAGAAGATGAGGAGGGGAAACAGCAGTGACATTCAGCTCTAGTTTTCAAGTAAGTGCCAGTAACAAGGGCTTTGTTTCATTGTGTTTGTCCTTTCCTTTGTGTTTTGGTTATGCTATATGCTTGTGGTGGTAAGTCTGAGCAAAATGTCTGATACTGAGAAAGAAACAATCCAGGAGGAAATTCAGCATCTACTAAATGAAGTAGCTAAGGTTCTACATCTACATTTATACTCCGCAAGCCACCCAACGGTGTGTGGCGGAGAGCACTTTACATGCCACTGTCATTACCTCCCTTTCCTGTTCCAGTCACGTATCGTTCACGGGAAGAATGACTGCCGGAAAGTCTGCGTGTGTGCTTGAATCTCTCTTATTTTACATTCGTGATCTCCTTGGGAGGTATAAGTGGGGGGAAGCAATATATTTGATACCTCATCCAGAAACACACACTCTTGAAACAGCAAGCTACACCGTGAAGCAGAGCACCTCTCATGCAGAGTCTGCCACTTGAGTTTGCTAAACATCTCCGTAACGCTATTACGCTTACCAAATAACCCTGTGACGAAATTTGCTGCTCTTCTTTGGATCTTCTCTATCTCCTCTGTCAATCCGACCTGGTACGGATCCCAGACTGATGAGCAATACTCAAGCATAGGTTGAACAAGTGTTTTGTAAGCAACCTCCTTTGTTGATGGACTACATTTTCTAAGGACTCTCCCAATGAATCTCAACCTGGCACCCGCCTTACCAACAATTAATTTTATATGATCATTCCACTTCAAATCGTTCTGTACGCATACTCCCAGATATTTTACAGAAGTAACTGATACCAATGTTTGTTCTGCTATCATATAATTATACAATAAAGGTTCCTTCTTTCTATGTATTCACAATACATTACATTTGTCTATGTTAAGGGTCAGTTGCCACTCCCTGCACCAAGTGTCTATCTGCTATGTTAAGGGTCAGTTGCCACTCCCTGCACCAAGTGCCTAGCTGCTGACAATGAAGTTTTGTGTACAGAAGTGAAATGTTTGAAGGGTAAAGGAAGAGTCATCTTCAGGTACATTTTCACCTATCCTTAATGCTGGTATGGCCACACTGGTGGCACCATTATCTTGTAAATCTGGGGAAGATATTTTTATATTTGTTGATAGTTTACATACAGCTGTGACATTAAAGAACTGTATATATAATGGAAAGGATAGTTACTGCTCACAATATAGCAGAGATACTGTGTCACAGAATGGCACAACAAAAAGTCAGGAAGCTAACTTTCAGCCTCTGTCAAATATAGACAAAACACACACACACACACACAAATGCAACTCACACTCAGAGCCAGGCTCAGCAGCGCATTATGGGAGAAGCAACAGGGTGAGGGTGAGGAGTAGGCTGGGGCAGGGAGGAGGATCGATAGCAGGGTAGCCCTGGGGTACAGTAAAGTGCCACTGGGAGCATCGAGGGATGAGGTGGAGAGTAGGGCAGCTAGGTGCAGTGAGGAGGTTAGACAGAGGGCGGGGGAGAGAGAGGGAGTAGGTGAAAAGGAGAGAAATAAAAATAATAGGTACATTGGTGGAATAGAGGGCTGTGTAGTGCTGGAATAAAAAAGGGAAGAGACTATAGGGTAAGGACAATGACTAATGAAGGTTGACACCAGGCAGGTTACAGGAACACAGGATATATTGCAGGGAGAGTTCCCACCTGTGTGATTCAGAAAAAGGATCCAGATGGCACAGATTGTGAAGTAGTCATTGAAATGAAGGATGTTGTACTGGATGGTGTGCTCAGCAACAGGGAGGTCCAGTTGTTTCTTGACCACAGTTTGTCAGTGGCAATTGATGCCAACAGACAGCTTACTGGTTGTCGTACCCATGTAGAATGCAGCACAGTGGTTGCAGCTTAACTTGTGAACCACATGGTTGGTTTCACAGGTAGTCCGGCCTTTGATGGGATAGATGATGTTTGTGACTGGACTGGAGTAGATGGTGGTGGGAAGATGTATGGGACAGGTATTGCATCTAGGTCTATTACAGAGATATAAGCCATGAGGCAAGACGTTGGGAGCAGGGGCTGTGTAGGGATAGTGTAGGTTCAGTGGGTGGTGGAGTACCAATGTGGGAATGGTGGGAAGGATAGTGGGTAGGACATTTCTCATTTCAGTGCATGATGAGAGGTAGTTGAAACCCTAATGGAAAATGTAATTTGGTTGCTCCAATCCTGGGTAGTGCTGAGTCACAAGGGGAATGCTCCTCTGTGGCCAGATGGTGGGACTTTGGGAGGTGTTGGGTGACTGGAAATATAGGCACAGAGATCTGTTTTTGCACAAGGCTGGGAGGGTGATTATATGATCTGTAAAGGCCTCAGTGAGACTCTCAGTATATTTTGAGAGGGGCTGCTCATCACTACAGATACGATGGCCATGGGTAGCTAGGCTGTATGTGTGGAACTCCTTGGTATGGAATGGGTGGCAGCTGTTGAAGTGGAGTTATTGCTGGTGTTTTGTTGGTTTGTTATGCACAGAGGTACTGATCTGCCATCTTTGAGGTTGAGGTCAACATCAAAGAAGATGGCTTGATGGGTTGAGTAGGACCAGGTGAAGCAAATGAGAGAGGGGGTTTGGGGTTCTGGAGAAATGTGGATGTCATCAATGAATCTGAACAAGGTGAGAGGTTTGGGATTCTGGGGTTTCAGGAAGGATTCATAAACAAAGACTGCATGTATAGGTTGGCATAGGATGGTGCCATGCAGGTGCCCATAGCTGTAACCTGAATTTGTGTGTAGGTAATGCCTTCAAAGGAGAAGTAATTATGGGTGAGGATATAGTTGGTCATGGTGACTAGGAAGGACGTGATTGGTTTGGAATCTGTGGGGTGTTGGGAAAGATAGTGTTCAGTATTGGTAAGGCCATGGGCATTAGGGATGTTAGTGTAAAGGGAGGTCACATCAATAATGATGAGCAGGGCACTGTGTGCTAAGGGAACAGGAGCTGTGGAGAGTTGGTAGCAGAAATGGTTGGTATCTTTTATATAGGAGGGTAGGTTACTGGTAACAGACTGAAAGTGTTGCTCTTTGAGAGAGATCAGAGATTCTCTCAGTGGGGGCACAGTAACCAGTCACAATGGGGCATCCTGGATGGTTGGGTTTGTGGTCTTTAGGAAGCATGTAGAAGACTGGAGTGCTGGGAGTGGTAGGGATGAGGGGAGAGATGGATTATGGGGAGGGGTTCTAGGATGGGCCTAGGGATTTGAGGAGAGACAGGAGATCCTGTGGGATTTCTGGAATGAGCCACTGTGGCACGGCTGTAGGTGGATTGATCTGATAGCTTTCAGAGTCCTTCTGGTAGGTAATCCATGCAGTTAAAAACAACAGAGGTAGAACCTTCATCAGAAGATATGATTATAAGGTTGGGATCAGATTTTATGTGGTGGATTGCAGATCTTTCTGCTAATGTAAGGTTATTTTAAATGTTGAGGGATTTGGGGATTGATGGAGAGGCAAGGTTCAAGGTTAAGAAATTCTGGATTGTAGACAGGGGTGATTTGGGGGCAGTGAGGGTGAATCATGGTTGGATGGAGGATTCAGTGACTCAGTTCATCCTCCATCTATATGGGTATGACAACCAACAAGCTGTCTGTCCGCATGAATGGTGACTGACAAACTGTGGCCAAGAAACAACTGGACCACTCTGTTGTTGAGCATTCCACCCAATGGTGGCTTCACAGCCTGTGCCATGTGGATCCTTCCCACCAACACCATCTTTTCCGAATTGTACCACCTCATCCCTGCATGCTCCCAGCAGCACCATCTCCCACTGCTACCCTGTTATCACTCCCCCTCCTCGCTCCAGTCTGCTCATCACCCCCACCCATTTCTCTCTCTCTCTCTCTCTCTCTCTCTCGTGTGTGTGTGTGTGTGTGTGTGTGTGTGTGTGTGTGTGCGCGTGCGTGCGAGTGTTCTCAATTTTTGATGAGGCCTTATTGACCAAAAGCTAGCTTTCGAACAGACTTTCTGTTGTGCCTTTCTGTGAACCAACATCTCCGCTGTATGGTGAGTTGCAACTATCCTTATTATATTGTTACATTCCATCCCAGATTTTCTATTGTTTAAATTAGAGAACTGGAGTGACAAACAGTTGTTAAATGTAGCTGATTTAAAATTGGTAGGAGATGCCAAGACATGTGTGTTCCACAATGAGAAATTGTGGGGCACTCAGTCCTTTTCTGACTTTCAGGAAGGGTTAGTAGATCACTACAAAAGAAGAATACCTTGTGTCATTATTGTAACAACTTAATAGCATAATACAGAAGCACAAAGAATTGATACTTTAGGCAAATCACTGTTAATACATATGAATTAACAAATGATGAATGTGCCAATAAAACAATTTCTCAAGATGCAGAAAAATGGGTGTTTGATGTGTTTTTGAGGGGCCTGTCATCCAAATTGTCGCAGAATGTGCGCATAGAGTTTCCAAGCTCCCTTAAACAGGCAGTAGCAATTGCGGCAGCTTTAACTGAAATTGATTCTGTAATTAGACCAAGGGAGAAATGGGTAGTATTTAATGTGGAGATTGTGTGTTATAGGTGTGGTGCTTCAGGACAAATTCATCATTTCCATACAAAACCACGCTGTCAGAGGTGCAAGCAAGTGGGGCACTCTGTTCAAAAATGTCTACAAGCACGCAAACATGGGAAATCTGTGTGACACTTTCTCCCCTGTGTTAAACAATACCAGGAATAGTGTGACTACTGTGCAACACTCCCAGTGAGTTCAACCGTGTGAATTCTTTTCATTCCACATTGTTAACTTTCTGGATGGGAGGGAGAGACTTCTGTAACAGTATTTACTGCAGGGTAGGAGTGGGCGAGTGGTTCGCTGTTGGGCGTTAATGATGGAGTGGGCAAACAAGGTAGCCAATCAGTTAATAAAATGCTTTATTGATGAATATGAACAAACAGGGTTCAGCACATCTGAAGCAGACAGACTACAAGCAGCGGGAAATGATCTCGGACACCAGCACAATGGTTCTGGCATGCCACCGCAGGGTTTTTCTATGGATGTTAGCAACAGCCCGGCTGAGGCTTGAGGCCTGGTGGAGGCATTGTCACAGATGCAGTGGTGATTGAGACAGGCAGTGTATCATAGGATGGCTTGGCTGTTATAACTTGCTGACAGGCTGGTACTAATGGTTTAGATCAGGACAAGCCAGAAAATCTCCACATGTGCAGAGCTGCTGCACATATGCATCTTCCTGTTCACAGTGTGCACACTTACCGGATGTGTAAACAAGGAAATGGAACTGTCACCACTCATTTAGTGTATGTCTCTAAGTACATATGTTGCTGCTTCACTTCACCCACTGGCTGGGATACACTGTCCCTGGGGCACTCTTGTGCTCTTTTCACAATATGCAATGTAATCATTAGAAGGTATCATATTATTCCATCACCCTATCAACAAATATCATGATTCTAAAACAAAACAAAAAAACAAATGGTGTCCAAATTTCCCAGATTGGTTTTACACTGACATTAGGTACCTACATGCCCTTCATGGTAATGGTATCAAACTTGGTTCTCCATAATTAAAGGATAATTTTTAAGCATGTAAGTATACCTTGGACAGTCAGTTTAACACTAAATTTTTCAGATACCAATGTTTGCCTGTATAACATGGAGCAGGATGAGGCACAGTTAGTAAATAACTGTTTTAAATTAGAAGAAGAAAGAAATCCAAAACAGGTTTATCATTGGTGATGAGAAACAATAAAGCTAATGTCAGGAACAAAAGCTAGGCATGTTGGTAAACACAAGCAGTTGCGAAGATTTTTGTCACTAATACTTGATTGCAACCTTTATTTATTCATTTTTATTATAGAGAAAAATCTTTCACACATGTAAGTAGATCCAGACATGGACATAACTCTTGCAGCTTCATGATGCAGGTGTGGAAATTTTTGCTGTGGAAAATTATTGTAGTTTTCTTTAGTACTTCATACTGCAAAAAAACTTGTCCTTCAGCAGTGTATTGCACTGCAGTTTGATCAGTTCTATCTGTAGATGATTCAGAGCATATTCAACTGATTCTGAAAATGACATACAACGCTACGAATGATAGGAGACATACCTGTAAATCTACAAATCATGCTCAAAATTGCCCCTCAATTTGTACAATTATTGACACCTATTCTTGAAATCTAGCACTTCTATGGACCAAACAAAGGATAGGGAAATGTAGAGTGTTTTCAGACAATAGTCTCCCAAAGAGCAAGCTTCCTTTCAATAGTATTTACTTTTTTTAACATGTCAGAAATTAAATTATTTCATCTTGCTAACTGACATTCAGGCTCTGTTCATGTGAGATATAATGTCCATGAGAAATGCAAGGTCTGATATCCAGCAAAGGTCTTCTAATTTTGGTTCACTTTTTCCCTTCTCATGTAAGAAATGTAATATGGTCAAATGTTATTTTTTCAGCATTTTACTTTGACTGAGCCAGGACACTTTGGTATAGTAATGTATGCCACCATACTCCTCTCCTAATTTCTCCAAGGACTGATGAAACTGGTGATGCATAAGCTCATGTGTCTTCATATAATTTACAGTATGCACAACAATTTGCATGATGTTTTCTAACATTACTGATTTTCCTCAAAGTGCCTCGTGATGTAGAATGCTGTCACTTCCATAAAAACATCTCTTCTGTGCATCCTAGCTTTTTGCTCACCAGTGGTATGAGTCCTCTCTGATGACCTCACATTGCTGGTGCTCCATCTGTGGTCATTGAAATTAATGGATTCTAGTCCATACCAACAACATTAACTGCTTATGCAACATCTTAGAGTATGTCTATATGTGTTGTAGTTCCTTTCAAAAGCACCAACAAGTAAGTCCAAAACTTCTTCTGTTAAACACACAGACCATTATTGTCACCTAATCTGTATGTTACTAGCTAAGCGGTATCTGTAAGATATGTTGCTTCATCCAATGCAACAGAGAAAGCAACAAAGTCCTTAGCCCTATTTATTTACTGTTTACGTGCATCACCAGCCATAACACTTATACATCATGTCACTGTTTGTTTGAAGAGGCCAATTTCTGGAAACCTGCTAACTTTCACAGGACACAAAAGTTCTGCAACATCAGTGAGACATTCTTCTACAAACTCCACTTTGGCAAATAGTTTCCCAGATTTTGCAATTCTCATGCAATTTTGAAACTTGCAGTGCAAATGTTCTGTGACTGTCATTCTAAAAAATTGAGAACAGCATGTTGTACAGTAAAATAGAAATGAACATAACACAAGAAATGAAATATTCAAGAGGTATCAATTGCTAAGACTAACATTAAAATCCTGTTGATGTGCCTTATCCATTTTATTAAACACATCTAATTTGGGTTGCAGTTCTTCACTGTTCAGTACACTACACATATCACTATAAACGAGTTGTAGTGCTTTCCAGTCATTAATTTGCGCTGGAAACCTATTATTCAGCAGCACAGCAAGCACTGTAAGCTTTTAGCTACTCCTGTAAAGAAAAATTGTAGTTCCCAGTCATGTGCAAATGACTGAAAACACAGATCTCCCATTATTTGCTTTTTTTGCAGTATTCACCATTTCTCAGTACATTTCACATAAGGCTGCAGTTGCCAGACATCTACATCTACATTTACATGAATACTCTGCTATTCACAATAAAGTGCCTGGCAGATGGTTCAGTGAACCACCTTCAAGCTGTCTCTCTACCATTCCACTCTTGAATGGTGTGTGGGAAAAACGAGCACTTAAATTTTTCTGTGTGAGCCTTGATTTCTCTTATTTTAACATGATGATTATTTCTCCCTATGTAGGTGGGTGCCAACAAAATGTTTTCACAATCAGAGGAGAAAACTGGTGATTGAAATTTCATGAGAAGATACCATCGCAATGAAAAATGTCTTTGTTTTAATGATTTCCACTCAAATTCACATACCATATCTGTGGCACTATCTCCCCTATTTCACAATAACATGAAACGAGCTGCCCTTCTTTGAACTTTTTTGATGTCATCCATCAGTCCCACTTGATGCGAGCCCCACACCGCACAGCAATACTCCAGGAGAGATCAGACAAGCATGGTGTAAGCAGTCTATTTAGCAGATCTGTTGCACCTTCTAAGTGTTCTGCCAATGAATTGCAGTCTTTGGTTTGCTCTGTCCACAACATTATCTATGTGATCATTCAAATTTAGGTTATTTGTAATTGTAATCCATAAGTATTTAGTTGAATTAACAGGCTTCACATTTTTGTGATTTATCGCATAATCAAAATTTAGCAGATTTCTTTTAGTACTCACATGAATAACTTCACATTTTTCTTTATTTAGGGTCAATTGCCACTTTTCACACCCTACAGAAATCTTATCTAAATCATTTTGCAATTCGTTTTGGTCATCTGATGACTTTACAAGACAGTAAGTGACAGCATCATATGCAAACAATCTAAGAGGCTACTCAGATTGTCTCCTTTGTCATTAATATAGATCAGGAACAGCAGAGAACCTATAACAATTCCTGGATATTACTTCTGTTTTACTCGATGACTTTCCATCTATTACTACAAACTGTGACCTTTCTGAGAGGATTGCACAACTGAGGCAACATTCCATAGGCATGCAGTTTGGTTGGAAGACACTTGTGAGGAATGGTGTCGAAAGCCTTCTGGAAATCTAAAAATATGGAATCAATTAGACATCCCCTGTTGATAGCAGTAGTTACTTCAAGAGAATAGAGAGCTAGTTGTGTTTCACAGGAATGTTATTTTCTGCATCTGTGCTAACTACATGTCAGTAAATCATTTTCTTCAAAGTAATTCATAATGTTTAAAACAGTATATCTTCCAAAATCCTACTGCAAATCCACATTAGTGAGTTTGGCCTCTAATTCTGCAGATTACTCCTATTCCCCTTTTTGGGTATTGGTGTGACTTGAGCAATTTTCAATTCTTTAGGTACAGATTTTTCTATGAGCAAGTGGATGTATATAACTGCTAAATGTGGGGCTTCAGCATACTCTGAAAGGTCTTGCATTTATTAAGTGACTTAAGCTGTTTTGCTATGCTGAGGATCTCTACTTCTTGTTTCTCATCTTGGCAGTTGTCCTTGATTGTAATTCAGGAATATTTGCTTCATCTTCTTTGGTGAAGGAGTTTCGAAAAATCATGTTTAATAACTCTGTTTTAGTGGCACTGTCATCAGTAACTTCACCATTGTTATCACGCAGTGAAGGTATTGATTGTGTCTTGCCACTGGTGTGCTTTATGTATGACTAGAATCTCTTTGGGTTTCCTGTCAGATTCTGAGACAGAGTTTCATTATGAAAATTGTTGAAAGCATCTTGCATTGAAGCACATGCTATATTTCGACCTTCTGTGAAACTTTGCCAATCTTTGGGATTCTGTGTTCTTTTGAATTTGGCATGCTTTTTTCATTGCTTCTGCAACAGCAATCTGACCCATTTTGTGTACCATGGGAGATCAGTACCATCACTTATTAATTGCTGTTGATACTATCTTTTTGAAGTCATTCCACATATTTTCTAGGCTTACATGATCAGATCGGAAGGATTGGAGACTCTCTCTTAAATAGGCTTTAAGAGCATTTTTATAAGGCTTTTTTTAAACAGATGTGATTTGCGTTTCTTTTTGATGGTTGTGGGTGTTACAGTATTCAGCCTAGTAGCAACTGCCTTGTGGTTGTTAATCCCTGCATTCATCTTGGTACTCGCTATTTGTCCAGGAATATTTGTTGCTAAGAGGTCAAGTATGCTTTCACAAACATTTATGCTTCGAGTTGGCTCAGGAACTAATTGTTCAAAATAATTTTCTGAGAAAGCATTCAGTACAACTTAAGATGACATTTTATGCCTGCTGTCAGCTTTAAATGTTTAATTTTTCCAGCATATTGAGGGTAGATTGAAGACACCACCAACCATAATTGTATGAGTGGGGTATCTATTTGAAATGAGACTCAAGTTTTCTTTGAAATGTCCATCAATTTCACTACAAGGTAAACTAGTTCTGACAGCAATAAATACTCCACCACCAACTATATTTAA
This sequence comes from Schistocerca nitens, assembly GCF_023898315.1. Lineage (NCBI taxonomy): Eukaryota > Metazoa > Arthropoda > Insecta > Orthoptera > Acrididae > Schistocerca > Schistocerca nitens. Next base: position 472,928,930 of record NC_064621.1, on the reverse strand, counting down.
TCTATCCTTTCTAAACACTGTTAGGTCATTTGAAAAAATTTTGGCTGAACTTATTTCCAGCTTTCCATACCAATAACTATTCGAACTTCAGTGCTTTCTATTAGCGCTCGGAGCTCTGGTTGTTTCCCAACACAGCTATCACAATTTATGACTACAATACCAACTGAAGCAAGACTGGGTGTTCTTCAGTCCTCTTGGTACCATGTAAACAAAAAAGTGAAACCACCATCATTCATTTGCTATACACATCTAGTCACAGACGTCGCTGTTCCTCTTTGCCCACTGACTCAGAAGTGCACACCAGTGCCATACTTCCTTATTTTTACACAGTGTGCAGCATTTGGCCAGCCCTGGTTTAGATCCTGTTTCCACACGTTGACAGCTGTACCCCTGTATCAAGGACACGTCGAAACATATAGAGCAGGGTTGACAGCATAGTGTGGAGTAATTGATAGGTCAGTCGATCATGTGGTGGGAGTCTGTGTGATATCCCTTCTTATATTAATCAAGTCCTCCATATTCCTGTTTTGTTGGTCTGATTGTAAGAGACAGTTTCACTTTGATCAGTTTTTCCTCTCTGCTTAAACAAAACTTTTGTGTGTCCCTCTTTTCATTTTATTTTACACTACATACAGTATCTCACTCCTACAATCCTTAAGCAGTGAATTTCTGTGCCTCACTTTACTTTTTTCCCCCTCTTTTTTTCTTTCACAATTTGTGTTATTGTTACCTGTGATTGAGCCACATTTTCACTGGTAATGGCATGACCATTGTGGACCAGCAGGTTGAAGGAAGGTGAGTGTGGGATTTGGACAACTGTGCTTCTGGGGTGGCAGTGCACTTATTATGCTGAAAATTACACAAACAGATGATATACTAGTGCCTATGGTTATAAATCAGTTGTGCCATTTTTCTGATGCTTCCTTATCCGTGTCACACAACCACCATTTTGTGCTGCTGTCATCGTGTCCAAGGTAGTGAGAAATGTTGGGTCTAATATGGTGTTTAGGAAAGTCAGATTTTCTTTGGACAGGATTTATCTAAATTAACCTTCTGATAAGCATGCTTTCTAGTCGAACAAGGGTTTTTGCACGTATCTCGCATATACCACTTGTTGTTAATAAACTTTACATCTTTTTAAACTTTAAATTTTTATCATAAAAGTAATATTAGGTATTATTCATGGGCTATACAAAAAAAGCGAGGAAAATAAAATTATGTTTCAAAACACACATTTTCTTCACACAGCTTCTCGAAGTACTGACACTTACTTTCCACGTACAAATGACAAATTTATTCAGGATTATGCTTGAAATTTTGGTTTCTCAATATACTAAAGTTATTTAGAAGTTGAAATACAATCAGTGCAAACATTTCTTGGATAATGTAAACCAAACAGACCATCTATATATCACACATTTGAAACAGGTGATTATTTAGAAGCTGAAATACAATCATTGCAAACATTTCCTGAATGCTGTTAACAAGTAGACTGTTCACTTATTTCACATTTGCAACGGGTGATTCTCATTTTCTTACTAACTAAACATGACCCACATCTTTTTCTTCAGAGGCTCCTGAGGTTGATCTTCTCCTCCTCTTTGTTGTTGCTGTTGGTGCTCATCTCCTGTGTGAGACAGCTTTAAAACTCTTCTACGGAGGTCTCCAGTTACTTCAGTACTTCTCATTTTTACATGTTCCTGCACAAATTCGTTCAAAATATATCTGAGATATCAACTTGAGATTATTGCTGGTGTTTCCTTTCCAGATTGTTGTTGTTGTGGTTTTCAGTTCTGAGACTGGTTTGGTGCAGCTCTCCATGCTACTCTATCCTGTGCAAGCTGCTTCATCTCCCAGTACGTACTGCAGCCTACATCCTACTGAATCTGCTTAGTGTATTCATCTCTTGGTCTCCCTCTACGATTTTTACCCTCCACACTGCCCTCCAATACTAAATTAGTGAACGCTTGATGCCTCATAGCATGTCATACATACCGATCCCTTCTTCTAGTCAAGTTGTGCCACAAACTCCTCTTTCCCCAATTCTATTCAATACCTCCTCATTAGTTATGTGATCTACCCATCTAATCTTCAGAATTCTTCTGTAGCACCACATTTCGAAAGCTTCTATTCTCTTCTTGTCCAAACTATTTACCGTCCATGTTTCACTTCCATACAAATACTTTCAGAAACGACCTCCTGACACTTAAATCAATACTCGATGTTAAGAAATTTCTCTTTTTCAGAAACGCTTTCCTTGCCAATGCCAGTCTACATTTTATATCCTCTCTACTTCGACCATCATCAGTTATTTTGCTCCCCAAATAGCGAAACCCTTTTACTGCTTTAAGTGTCTCATTTCCTAATCTAATTCCCTCAGTATAACCCAACTTAATTTGACTACATTCCATTGTCCTCATTTTGCTTTTGTTGGTGTTCATCTTATACCCTCGTTTCAAGACACAGTCTATTCCATTCAACTGCTCTTGCAAGTCCTTTGCTGTCTCTGATGGAATTACATTGTCATCACCGAACCACAAAGTTTTTATTACTTCTCCATGGATTTTAATGCCTACTCCAAACTTAGCTTTTGTTTCCTTTACTGCTTGCTCAATATACAGATTGAATAGCGTTGGGGAGAGGCTACAACACTGTCACACTCCCTTCCCAACCACTGCTTCCCTTTCATGCCCCTCGACTCTTATAACTGCCATCTGCTTTCTGTACAAATTGTAAATTTGTATTCCAGTCAATATTGTCGAAAGCTTTCTCTCAGTCTACAAATGCTAGAAATGTAGGTTTGCCTTTCCTTAATCTTTCTTCTAAGATAAGTCATAGAGACAGTATTGCCTCACGTGTTTCAACAATTCTACAGAATCCAAACTGATCTTCCCCGAGGTCCGCTTCTACCAGTTTTTCCATTCGTCTGTATAGAATGCAGTTTAGTATTTTGCAGCTTATTAAACTGATAGTTCAGTAATTTTCACATCTGTCAACACCTGCTTTCTTTGGGATTGGAATTATTATATTCTACTTGAAGTCTGATGGAACTTCGCCTGTGTCATACATCTTACTCACTGGATGGTAGAGTTTTGTCAGGACTGGCTCTCCCAAGGCTGTCAGTAGTTCTAATGGAATGTTGTCTACTCCCGGGGCCTTGTTTCGACTTAGATCTTTCAGTGCCTTGTCAAACTCTTCACACAATATCATATCTCCCATTTCATCTTCATCTACATCCTCTTCCATTTCCATAATATTGTCCTCAAGAACATCACCCCTGTATAGACCCTCTATATACTCCTTCCACCTTTCTTCTTTCTCTTCTTTGCTTAGAACTGAGTTTCCACCTGAGCTCTTGATATTCATACAAGCGGTTCTCTTTTCTCCAAAGGTCTCTTTAATTTTCCTGTAGGCAGTATCTATCTTCCCCCTTGTGAGATAAGCCTCTACATCCTTACATTTGTCCTCTAGCCATTCCTGCTTAGCCATTTTGCACTTCCTGTCGGTCTCATTTTTGAGACGTTTGTATTACTTTTTGCCTGTTTCATTTACTGCATTTTTGTATTTTCTCCTTTCATCAATTAAATTCAGTATCTCTTCTGTTACCCAAGGATTTCTACTAGCCCTCATCTTTTTACCTATTTGATCCTCCGTTGCCTTCACTATTTCATCCCTCAAAGCTACCCATTCTTCTTCTACTGTATTTCTTTCCCCCATTCCTGTCAATTGTTCCCTTATGCTCTCCCTGAAACTCTGTACAACCTCTGGTTCTTTCAGTTTATCCAGGTCCCATCTCCTTCAATTACCACCTTTTTGCAGTTTCTTCAGTCTTAATCTACAGTTTATAACCAACAGATTGTGGTCAGAGTCCACATCTGCCCCTGGAAATGTCTTACAATTTAAAACCTGGTTCCTAAATCTCTGTCTTACCATTATATAATCTATCTGAAATCTTATAGTATCTCCAGGGTTCTCCCATGTATATAACCTTCTTTCATGATTGTTGAACCAAGTGTTAGCTATGATTAAGTTATGCTCTGTGCAAAATCCTATGAGGTGGCTTCCTCTTTTCATTTCTTAGCCCCAATCCATATTCTCCTACTATGTTTCCTTCTCTGCCTTTTCCTACTGTTGAATTCCAGTCATCCAAGACTATTAAATTTTCGTCTCCCTTCACTATCTGAATAATTGCTTTTATCTCATCATACATTTCATCAATTTCTTCATTATCTGCAGAGCTAGTTGGCATATAAACTTGTACTACTGTAGTAGGCATGGGCTTCGTGTCTATCTTGGCCACAGTAATGCGTTCACTATGCTGTTTGTAGTAGCTTACCCGCACTCCGATTTTTTTATTCATTCTTAAACCTGCTCCTGCATTACCCCTATTTGATTTTGTATTTATAACCCTGTATTCACCTGACCAAAAGTCTTGTTCCTCCTGCCACTGAACTTCACTAATTCCCACTATATCTAACTTTAACCTGCACATTGACGGTTTCCAAGTGGGTCTTCAGAGTCCCTAAACGTGAATTACTGCATCTGCTGACTCTTGGATGGGTGGCATGAGGGTGGTGGCCATGATGTTTAGCTGCTGGGTATTGTACACTATATCTTGTTCAAGATTGGGCAACTGTATGGTTTGTCATTAAAATTCTTCTGGGTTTGAGGCCGCATTGTCATCTGTAAAATACCGATGTTTCGGCAACTGTTGCAAGGTGCCTTACTCAGGGTCTGTTGCTAACTGCTGAATGAATTGGATACTTATATACTATGAAGGAGTGCTGTCATTGGATATGAGGGTGAGGAGGAAGGGTATTAGGAGATCTTTTTATTGGTCTTTGCATTGCGAGTTGCCATTGGCGGTAATTTTTCGATTACTACCCTCAGTTAAAGACAGAGTACTGTTGTAAAAACTATCTGTGGATGATGTCATTGCGGTTTTTGACAGTAGTATTGAATAGACATCAATGATCTGATTACTTATGATATTGCTGTCCTCAGTGAAAGTGAAGAAGAATTACATGATCTGCTAAATGAAATGAACAGTTTAATGAGTGCAGAATATGGATTGAGAGTAAATCAGAGAAAGACAAAAGTAAAGAGAAGCTGCAGAAATGAGAACAGCAAGAAACTTAACATCAAGACTGATGATCATGAAGTAGAAATGTTACGGTGTTCTACTATCTAGGCAGCAAAATAACCAATGACAATGGAGCAAGGAGGACATCATAAGCAGACTGGCAGTGGTAGAAAGAGCATTCCTGGCCAAGTGAAGTCTACTAGTGTCAAATGTAGGCCTTAATTTGAGGAAGAAATTTCTGAGAATGTGTGTTTGGAGCACAGCATTATATGGTAGTAAAACATGGATAGTGAGAAAACCAGAAGAGCAGAGAATCAAAGCCTATGAGATGAGGTGCTACAGATGAATGTTGAAAATTAGGTGGACTGATAAGATAAGGAATAAGGAGGTCCTGCACAGTATTGGAGAGGAAAGGAATATGTGGAAAAAAACTGACAAGGAGAAGATAGGGTGATAGGACATACCGGGTGATCAAAAAGTCAGTATAAATTTGAAAACTGAATAAATCACAGAATAATGTAGATAGAGAGATACAAATTGACACACATGCTTGGAATTACATGGGGTTTTATTAGAACCAAAAAATACAAAAGTTCAAAAAATGTCCGACAGATGGCGCTTCATGTGATCAGAATAGCAATAATTAGCATAACAACCTAAGACAAAGCAAAGATGATGTTCTTTACAGGAAATGCTTAATATGTCCACCATCATTCCTCAACAATAGCTGTAGTTGAGGAATAATGTTGTGTACAGCACTGTAAAACATATCCGGAGTTATGGTGAGGCGTTGGCGTCGGATGTTGTCTTTCAGCATCGCTAAAGATGTTGGTCAATCACGATACACTTGCGACTTCAGGTAACTCCAAAGCCAATAATCACACGTACTGAGGTCTGGGGACCTGGGAGGCCAAGCATGACGAAAGTGGCAGCTGAGCACATGATCATCACCAAATGACGCGCGCAAGAGATCTTTCACGCGCCATCTGTCAAACATTTGGGACCTTCGTTTTTTTTTGTTTTTGTTTTTGTTTTTTTATTTTTTATTTTTTTTTTTTTTGTTCTAATAAAACCTCATGTCATTCCAAGCATGTGTGTCAATTTTTACCTCTCTATCTACATTATTCCATGGTTTATTAAGTTTTCAAATTTATACTGACTTTTTGATCACCCTGTATGTTAAGACACTAGAGTATAACTTCTGTGGTAATAGAGGGAACTGCAGAGGGTAAATGATGAAGACAGAGTCTGGAATACATTGAGCAAATAATTGAGGACATTGGTTGCAAATGGTACTCTGTCATGAAGAGGTTGGCACAGGAGAGCCACATCAAACTAGCCAGAACACTGATGACTGAAAAAAACTGAACAGATGAATCTAATGCATATAGCTCTTAATAAGCAAGCTCCACATATTGAATCAACAGTGGAGTGTGCAATTCATTGTACGTTACTGTTTCTTGATCTTTGTATTACTCTGAAGGGCAGTAATCTAGAACTTGGTCACTTCCATAAATCCTCAACAACTGATACACTGCTTCATAACTCATCAAAGAATCCAGAATCTTATAAAACAGCTGCTTTTAGGTCATTGCTTCATCATATGTTAGAGATCCTGTTGAGTTCTAGTGCTGCAGAAAAGAATTACAGGCCACTGAGTACATAGCACAGCAGAACAGTTATTACTGCTGAAGATTTGTTTAACAAACTTAAATAAAAAAATTAAGGGGAAACAGAGTCATACCCTCCTCAGGCTAGACATTGAAGCAGCCGAGAAAAACTATTGTAGAGTCCTTTATTTTTGTCCCATATCCAATAAACTAGGAAGATGATTGAGACTTATGGTTGTTATCCCTGCCATTTTTTTAACCTAAAAACAATTGGCAAAGCTGGGTCCATCATGAAGAGGATGTAATTTTTCCATATAATAATGTTGGTATTTATAGTATTAAGTGTGCTCATAGTGTGAGCGAAGATATATTGAGCAGACAGGGAGAAGTTTTCAAACTAGGTTTAGTGTACATGGACCCTCTCATAATTTTAAATCAGCTTTAGTGGTACATAACATTAAAAGGACTTATAAATTTTGCATATACCAGCAAAAGGATTGGTTCCTTACATTTTGGACGAGTTAGAAATCACGAAGTGCAAGTTGCAACACTGAAATGGTAACCTGAATGAGTAAACCAAACTTAAACATAAAGGGATGCTCAGCAACTAATTGCAGTGTTTACAGTGGTCTGCACTGTCATAGGTTGTCATATTTTGTTATCTACATGTAAGTTCTGTATGCAACATCTTGTCTACTGGTCTTGTCAATTGTTAGGAGTTGCATAATGTTTTCAGAATTAGGCTCAATTTTTCTTTTAAAGGGGCTGCATGTAATATATTATTCCTCAGCTTAGTACCTAATGCATAACTTTGTAGCTATGTACATCTTTAGTATTTTTTAGAGTTTACTAGTCACACTGGCTTCTACTTTAATGAAGATTTTATGCACATGATTATGTAGTTTCTCAATATGTTGTGTTGTACTACCTGTATCCCTAGCCTTGCATTCATAATATGATGTACTCTGTACACCAACATATCTTCCACTATCATGTTTAATCTGTGGTATGTCAGTTTGGTACATTTTATATTTTGCACTAGAGTTTTATTAATTTTATATTTTGCACTGTGATTTTCCTAATTTTATTTCTTGACAATATCATTACACATTTTTATTATTTTTATTTCTTGACAATTGCATTATATATTGCATGACTTTCTTTCATTGTTTTGCTCTAGAGCAGGCCTTATCTTAGCTAAGATGGTTAGATGCCATTTACCTGGAGTGGCACTCTTTGACTCAGAAAATCTTTTCATGCATCACCCCGCACAGGATCTCACTTGGTACTTGATAAATTTGCTGGATTTTTTACATGATTGGTATGACCTGATATGACCTGACATTCACATTTACATGGGCCTTATAAATATTAATTAATTTTATGAATAATATCCATCTTAGTTTTCCCTTGTTTTCTGTAGCATCTGAAGATGGGATTTACACCCTGAAGCTCAGGTCACACATATGATTTTATCCAAATAAAGGATTTGTCAAGTACAACTGGAACAGATTCATTCATCATGAAAAATTTTAGCAATTGTGGATGTCCTGCAAAGAGTATATAGGTTGAGTAAAAAAGGACTGTATGATTTTGAAATGATATAGAAATTAATTGATGTAACTTACAGAATCAGAAGATGTGTCATATTGTGGTAAACAACCTCAAGTTTGAGTCACATAGTGCATCAGTACTCCAGTCCACCCCCAGGAGTGCCAGCATAGTGCAGTTAAAATGATTACTTTCAGTGATGTGGAGAATGCTCACTGTGTGTTTCGGTTAAATGAAACAAACTCTGTAACAACTGTTTGGCATAGATTTTGCACTGAGTACACTAAAGAACCTTCAAGCAGGCTTACAATTTACTCTTGACTCAAGAACTTCATTGAAATGAGTTGTTCGCTGCGGCAAGATAAATCATCAAGTTACCCACATGTTAACGGAGTAAACTGTCACTGGTATTGTGTATCTGGATGTGCTTGAAAACTTATAGCATCACTTTACAATATGCAGTGCAAGCTATGACATAAATCTGAGCACCCAGTGCTGTGACAGCTCGAAGAACATTTTCCAAAAGTAAAATTCCGTTTCTTTGCCAGTGAAATGCTGTAGGCAGGTCTATTTGGTGGTTTCATTCCACAGATCAATGAAAACAACTGAGATGGGATGGTTTACTACCAGCAAGATAGTGCACCACCTCATTTCCTCATGGAAGTTTGAGGTTTCCTTGATAATTGCTTCCCAGGTCAGTGGATTGGCCGTGAAGGACCACCACACTCCTCGGACTTGACACTGGAGTATTTCTTTCTCCAGCATTTCATTTAAGACTGTGACCTGAAAAATGAAATCTACACTACCGTAGCTCAAGTTATGCTCAGTCTGCTGCAATGAGTTGGGAAGAAATCGATTACTGGCACCGATGGGTTGTTTGCTGCATCACATATAGTAGTCACATCAAACCAAAATGACACTTGATGATTTTATGTGAAACTTGAGGTTTTCGCTACAAAATGTCTTGTCCACTGTCTTCTGTAAAGCAACCTCAAAAAATTTCTGTATCATTCCAAAGCTGCCAGGTCCTTTTTGACTCCCCTAATTAGCCTGGCTGAGTCTGAAAATAGCACTTTTTTCAAATAGGTGGTACAGTCGAGATACTGGTCCATAGTTTTCGGTGTTCTGCTGTGCATTATAGGAATCAGAACAATAGTAACAAGAGCTTCCTTCCTTAATTTTGGAATCTTGGATGTCCTTAGGCAGTTATTGTAAAGTCTAGCCCTTCTGAATTTCTTTATTTGTTCTACCTGAATATCATTCATTGACCTGAATATCATTCATCACAGCAGTTTTAGCTAATTTATACTGATTTATTGCATTCATGCTTGTATGCAGATAGGTCCCACATAGGTTGCCTGGTTTTAACTTGTTTTAGTTAGCCATTCATGAGACATTGATGCATAATCTGGCTATGTGTTCAATCTCAGTGGATATTAGTCATAGATGAATCTCTGTTGAGCTTCTGTAACAGTTTCCACGTCTTCAACTGCTTCACATCACATCCAGTTCTTCCGTCAATTTGAACCAACTCTCTCTCTCTCCGTCAATTTTATTTCTTGACAATATCATTACACATTTTTATTATTTTTATTTCTTGACAATTGCATTATATATTGCATGACTTTCTTTCATTGTTTTGCTCTAGAGCAGGCCTTATCTTAGCTAAGATGGTTAGATGCCATTTACCTGGAGTGGCACTCTTTGACTCAGAAAATCTTTTCATGCATCACCCCGCACAGGATCTCACTTGGTACTTGATAAATTTGCTGGATTTTTTACATGATTGGTATGACCTGATATGACCTGACATTCACATTTACATGGGCCTTATAAATATTAATTAATTTTATGAATAATATCCATCTTAGTTTTCCCTGGTTTTCTGTAGCATCTGAAGATGGGATTTACACCCTGAAACTCAGGTCACACATATGATTTTATCCAAATAAAGGATTTGTCAAGTACAACTGGAACAGATTCATTCATCATGAAAAATTTTAGCAATTGTGGATGTCCTGCAAAGAGTATATAGGTTGAGTAAAAAAGGACTGTATGATTTTGGAATGATATAGAAATTAATTGATGCAACTTACAGAATCAGAAGATGTGTCATATTGTGGTAAACAACCGTCAATTTGAACCAACTCTCTCTCCCCCCCCCCCCCTCTCTCTCTCTCTCTCTCTCTCTCTCTCTCTCTCTCTTCAATGAGGCTATCAGGAAAGTTAGAGAATGTGCAGCATTAATGGTTGCCTCACCCACTGGGCTCTGCTCAGATAGGCTTTAGTTGTCTTGTGGTTGCAGTATCACACCTGAATTAAGACCTTCAATGCAGATGGTGCAACATTTGAGGGGAATAGACTTACAGGAACTCTTCTTTACAGCGTTGGTGAACTGGTTGTATGCTTTGGTGACTGGTTTGGTTTTTGAGCCATGACGTCCAGTACTTAAGAGAATTTAGGTCTTTTTTTCCAAGTTATATCTATGATGGAAGGAAATACATTGTGGTTGGATAGCAGAATGAAACTGACAAAGGATTTATCCATATTGAGACTTAGGGATAGAGCTGCATATTGTTTTAGTGCATTGTTGTGACATGCTATTAAAGCTGCACTTGCAGAATCATTCAGGACAGATGGATGATCATGTGTGGGTGTGATGGATCTATCTCTCCTCACTCAGTCTTGCCATATGTGAGAAAGTCTACAATTCAGTGCTCCTTTTAAGATTCCTCTGATGCCTATTGCCTTCAGTTTGTCAAGGAGAATTTGATGATCTACTGTATCGAAGAGCTTGGAAAGATCTAGGTTTATTCCTACCACAAATTAGTTATTATCTAAATTTCTAATAATTTCTTCTGTATAGGCCTGTATAGCTGTTTCTGTGCTGCGACCTGTACAAAAACCATGTTGATTACAATTTAGAAGATTGAAGGTATCAAGGTAGCTTATGAGTCTAATTTTCATCAGTTTTTCAAAAATTGTTGATGAAGATGGAAGGAGGGATATAGGTCTATAGTTTTCTATCTTATGTGTATCCCCATTTTTGAATAATGGTTTAACCTTAGAAATTTTCAGTCTTTGGGGGAATACACCTTCATTGAATGATAAATTGGCAATATGTACCAGTGGTTCCAAGATTTGTGAGGTGACTTTTTTATTATTGTCACTGGCACTTCATCCAGTCCTGTAGACATTTTGGGTTTCATACTGTTAATTACTTTCAATATTTCATATTTATTAGTGGGACTTATTATCATGCTACTGACTACTCTTGGTGCTGTTGTTTTCTCTTCTTTGGTAAAGCTCTTGCTTAATTTATCAAGTACACTTAGAATGCAGTTGTTAATTTAATTGGGCAAGACTCCTTCTTTATTTCAATGTTATCATTTGATTTAAGTACAATATCCTGGTCTTTAGAACTTTTTCCTATTTCTCTTTTAACAATTTCCCATGTGGTCCTTAATTTATTGCCTGTCTTCCTTATTAGTCTATCATTACTTAATACTTTTGCTAGATTAATTACCCTTTTATATACCTTTTTGTAGTTACTAACTTTTTCTTTTTTTTTAATTTAGGGTCAGTATTAGTTTTTATTTCAGAGTTTAGTCTTTTCATAGTCTTGGAAGAGTTTTTAATGCTAGATGTGATCCAAGAATTTGTGTGTCTATGGCTAGATGAGTTGATTTTAACTAATCTTTTTGGAAAGCACATTTCAAAATTTGTCATGAAAAGAGAGGAGAAAACATTGTATGCAGCATCTGTATCAGTTTGTGACAATACTTCTGCCCAAGATTGGTTAGTCAGTGTGATACCAAACTGGTTGCAGTTTTCGAGAGAGAAAATTCTCTCATGCATATGATGTACTGTTTTTGTATGTATTGGAACAGTGAGCACTTTAATAATAACTGCGTTATGATCAGATATTCCTAGGTCAATATTCAAAACTTCTGTATCTGGGCTTTATATATTTGAAAATTTATTATCTATAAGACTTTTTGAAGTGTTTGTTACCCTTGTAGAACTGTTTATATTAAATACAGGTTGAAACTGTGTAGAATATTGAGGAATTTGATTTTAAATGAACTATCTACCAGCATATTGACATTAAAGTTCCCAAATACAATTACTCATGACTTCTCATCATGTAAGATGATCAGCAGTTCTTCAGTCTTATTTATTAAATTTCTGGGTCACCACATGGTGATTTTCCTATTTTTAACATTCATTTGCACTGCTGTTACCTTAGAATGTTTTTCTATGTTCAGGAGTTCAGCTTCAGGCCTGTTTTTCAATTTAATATCTGATTTTACATAAATGTAGACACCTCCATTATTGGCTTCCTTCCTAGAAAAATTACCAACCAAGGTATATGGGGAAATATTAATGTCTTCTCGTTCATAATTTTTGCACCAATGCTCTTGGATACAAATACAATCAACACAATATTCACTGGCCTCAACCTCGAGATCTAGAATTTTCTTTTTGAGACACTGCATATTAAGGATAAGTAATTTTAAACATCATCAGTTAACAGAAGTTGGCTTTGACCTTGACGGGTGAGGTTGTGTGTCGCCATTCCAACGATTGTCGCTTGCTTCCGGGAGTGATATGGGATACCCATGTTTCATCTCCAGTGACAATTTGACTCAACATGTCATCCCCTTCTTCCTCATAATGAATCAAAAAGTCCAATGAAGTGGCAAATCTCTTCCCTATGTGGTCCTCTGTGAGGAGTCTGGGTACCCACCGAGATGCTATTTTTACCAGGTCACTCTCAATACTGTAGCCCTAGTCCCTATTGATACTGATCCGTGCTCCACTCACTATAATAAAACATTATCCTCCTTTTACATTGTTGTTGACAAACTTAGAAAAACTTCTGCTTCCATCAGAGGCATGCCCACCACTAGCCCTAACATTCTGCGGCACACACAGTATCCCAAAGAGTTTACAAAGCAAAAGAGTTTACAAACTTTCTTGACACAAAAAGAAACTTTACTAATTTATATCATTATTTTATAATTGAGTCCGGAAATAAATTTAATCATTAGCTTTAGATTGTGCAATTAATAATATGTATACCAGAAATTTCATAATTTCAATTATTATTAAAAGAAGAGTAATTTTAACTGTACATGCAGAGTACTAACAAATTAATTTCTCTTTACGTATTTTAGCCCAAAACATAACACAAAACCATATGAAGTACATTCAGTTAGGCAACTGATACAATTTTAACCTATACAAGAATCGATAGCATAAATGATATTGATTATTTCTATAAAAAATGATAATGTTAGAGGAGGGTGACCTTTTATAGTAACCTCCTAACAAAATTTGGAAACAGAACAGTTGCAATATTTTGTGACAGAATATAAGCTTTGCCAAATGGTGTACAAAATGATGCACCGGATAGCATATGGATGTATAGAAGAATCGGATACATAACATATTACAGAGAACACAAGAAAAGTATCTACTATACAAATCATAATCTACACATTTATCAGAATATGGCATTCAAATTTTCAGATCTGTGGAACATACTGTCACAAGACAAATAATACAAGGTCAAAACTACAACATTACACCACTAAACTATAGAAATAATTACAGAGACAATGTAAATTACAAGAATTTATAAATTTTTAGTTAAGATCTATATAACCACACCTTCAAAATCTTCAAAAGAGAAGAGAAAAAATTTCAGACAAGTGAGCCAAATCAAAAAACTCATGACGATGGGTACTGACGACAAGAATATAGTCAATTATGATAAGGAATCAATTAGCCACATAAACCACAATATTCAAGGATATGTTGACTCATGAAAGTACAAAATATTGGAACAATATCAGGGCTTAAGTTTACGATATGGGGACCGACCCATGAATGCAAACCACACTGAGTACAAATCAGCAAAAAAGTTTCGACACAACAAAATGAATAATCATATCAATACATTCAATCATATGCAAAGAGTAAATGTAAGAAGCATCTAGCCTCAATCAAGGGTTGTACACTCTCCTTGAGTACACACACACACAATCACAATGACCTGGGGTACCCAAAACAGAGTTGAGCATGAGTCTGTCCACAACTCAATATCCAAACAGATACAAGGTCAAAATACTCAGGATTGATTCAAGTAAAGAGAGTCATAAATTAACTTTGAATGATGACACAATCCAGTAACTTGAGAACCAAAACCAGTGTATGAAAGCAAACATGTATATATCTTGTTATATTGTCCATACTAGTAGATGTTTTCCACACTATTCATTAACTGTCCACCTAAACTAACCTACGTATATAAAAATCTAGAAGATTCATTTACAAATAATAAAAAAAACTACATACTGATGTAAAGTTACATAATATATTGGAAAGTTGATCCACTGTATGCATTTATGCTGAATAACACTGTGTTTAGCAGTCTTGGTTAACAATTCACAAACATCAGTCATGACACAGATCCAGTTGACAGATGCTCAAGTATGTTATCCAGCACCAACAATCTCTTGCAAGTTGACTGGTCCAGCAGGATACAGCCATACAGCTGTGTAGGGAATGGACCGCCGACATCTTTCAGCTTCCTCCATAGAGATCTCATCACATTCTCCAACTGATAGGTAACTTCTGTCTAGCATTCACATCAGATCCTGAAACATTGTTTTGTTACTGAATATGCTGTTCAGTGCCTTCTTTACGTCACATGAGATAAGTTCTCCTAGTAACTTTTCAAATTCAGTTGTATGGGATTTATGTCTGGCGAAATTAAAAAGTGTTCACATATGAAACATTAATTCACAGAGTTAAATGCAATGAAAAGAATGGACTAGTAATGCAATACACACAGATATGCTAAGATATTAATTTTTACAGCACAAATTATGAACATTGTCTCATTTCAAAATTGCAAAAAGAGCAGCTCATTTAGTCTAATGGCATATATGTATCAAATTTTAAAGCATATTACAGAACATATTGTATAGTGTATCATAGATTTTTAACTCAGTCAGTGTATAAGACAGAACTCTAGAAACACTTCATCTTACATCTACATTCATGACAATGGAAAAGAACAAACAAACAAAAATTATATACTTATGGATCATGTCTACATGCTTTCAGTTCAGTGATATTGTGTAATTCAAACAACTTCTTCAATTTTGGATACACAAGTCTGTATGCATTAGGATGTGGATTTTCATGAATTTCGAATGGCCCAATATAAATACTGGAAACTTTCTTTATCTCTCTTTAATTTTCTTTTTGGATTTCACCAACACAAGATCTCCTAACTCAAACTTAGAAAATCTACCTTTATCATTATGTCTCTGCTTTCTCCTATCCCCCTGTTTTTTCATCATCTCCCTAACACACTTCTCCCTCTCTTGTAGTGACAGAATTTTACATGGTGGAAACTCAACATTTTCAGAAATGAAGTTAGCTGTTCTATGATTAGATATGATTTCAAATGGCGAAAAACATATTGAAGAATGTTGTAAGCTGTTCATAATGTTCTCAAAATCACTGATATAATCTATCCAACTGGTATGATTCTTACTACAATATGTTCTAAATAGTCTTCCAAGTAATTCTGTTATGGTAAAGCTTACACACCTGAAGATAATATAATGCTTTATGATCAGTGTAGATGATGACTTTATGACCTAGTAAGTAATTTTTAAATTTGTTGAGCACCCAATGTACAGCCAAAAGTTCTTTCTCAATTACAGTGTATGTCCTTTCATGTTTCTGTAACATTCTACTAGCAAATGCAAGAGAGCTATTTTCAATAATATCATCAACTTCAACCTCCTGGAATAAATGAGCTCCCAATCCAACATCACTACTGTCTGTCGTAATACAAAAAGGAAGAGACAAATCTGGTCTGAACAACTGTTGTTTGATCAAAAGCATCCTGACACTCCTAATTCCAATCCCAAATGGTATTCTTCTTCAAAAGTTCACACAAGCATGGAGCATTCAAAACTTGGCTGTTACAAAATTTTCTATAAAAACCAGTTAATCCAAAATATGATTTAAGCTGTTTTCTGTTATGAGGTGTAGGAAAATTAGCAATCGCATCAAGTTCTCTTTATCAGGTGCAATTCCTTTTTCAGATATAACATGTACTAAAAATTTAATTTCTTCCATACCAAATTTACACTTATCTATTTTCCTGATTCTAATTTTGAAAACACATCTGTTAACAGATTCAAATGTCGTCCCAAGTCTTTTCAGTGACCAGAATGCCATCAGCATATACAATTAATTTGGAACTCATTTCACTTCCTAAGACAGAATCCAGAGCTCTTATGAATTCAGCTAGAGACACATTTAGCCTAAAAGGAACCACACAATATTGAAAACACCTCCATACAAAAATGCTGTATACTTTCCAGAATTAATTTCAAGTGGGATCTGGTGAAATCCAGAGGTAAAGTCCAAACTGCTCATGTATATTACATAATCAAATTTGTGTAACAGCTTGTCCATGTTCTTAGGATGATCATTCTCTCTGATAAGAAATTTATTAAGATGTCTAAAGTCCAAAATAATTCTCACTCCACCATTTCTCTTACTTACCACAACTGAAGGATTATTGTAAGCACTCCTACTTCTCTCAATTACACCCCATGTTCCTTTTTGAAAATGGTATATTATATGGCTTGAGGAAGAGAGGTTGATGCTCTCTAAGGTAAAGTATGCACTGATAGTCCTCCACTTTCCCTTTTTTTTTTCTCACTAAACACATCTCTAAACTCCAATAACAAATTCCTAAGTTGCTCCTTTTGTAGGTCATTAAGGGTTGTGGCCTCCCTTACTTTAGAATCTACTACACTTTCAAAATCCTGATCCTCAGTCTCAACACATGGTGCTCACATTGGTTCACAATGTTTTGCAAGTAGTTACAACTTTTCCCACAGTTTAAGATATAGAAATTAGTTTTCACATAAGATTACAAAATAAATAAATCTTTAGCATTCCATCCAAAATGAGACTCAACTTTCACTATCCAATCCACACCAAGAATTACATTTTCTTTCAGACCAGGGATCACTATGCATACATGTTCAAAGGTCTTGCCTTCTATACTGAATGCTAAATAGCACCTGAGATTTTACCAATTTGCTTTGCTTCCCTGTAGCTCCTCTTGCCTTTACAACTACAACAGGCATTTCCACAAAATTCTTACTATATTTAATCTTGTCTCTAAATCATTCAGATATGCCACAAATCAGGCTACATGTATCAATCAAACAGTTCCATTCCCACTGTTCAATCTAAAAGATCAATTTCAGTTTCACCGAATGCTACATCTACACTGTTTTTGGAGGGTTTTATCAACTTCACTGGTATCATAGCATTACTTTGGTTACACATGTTGTCAGGTAAAGATTGAACACACTTAATAGGTTCCATAGCACAACTAACATTGCTTATTACAGAACGAACACAAACTATATTACTGTCAAAATTACATTTACTACTTAGATCTTCTTTCACTTCATTCCATCAACTTGGATACAAATTTTGACTGACCACAGCTAACTTACTCCAGAATGCACATTTATCTATGTTATCATCAATTTGGTTCCAAATAAATTTCAAAAAATTTTCTTCTTTATTCTCTAGGCTTACAGATAACTCAGCTTTACTGTTTGGATCATTACTCTGCATGACATTAATGAAAAACTGCCTTGACTGGACTGGTATTCCATGACTCTCATTTACATCATCACATACATCACTTACCTTACTTATATTTGCAAATAACTCTGAAACTTCATTAATATTGAACTCCACAAAAACCTGATACTCATCATCATCATCATCATCATATTATTCCAACAGTACTTCATCAGCAACATCATTAACAACACAAGTCTCATTACCATCAAAGTCATGCAGTTCACCTTCATTTATTTGCAATAAACTACCAGTCTCAGTCTTACCAACCTCAGTCATTTCATAGCTCTCATTCACATCTACATCAAAAATACCACCTAATCCAGATCCAAATAGAGTTATTACCTGTTTCACATACATCAGTAACACTATTTTCTGACCAAGAGACCATTAGTACATACTACATCAAAATTCTTATTACTCTCACATTCTGGTTTGTGATTAGTACCTACATCATTATGATTAAACATAGTATTCCGAAACTTTTGATCACAACATAAATGAGAAATCTGATGTTCCTTCTGTTCAACTTTAGATACCTGTGTCACTTTATTAATACTGCCATTATTGTCTAAATGCAAGTGTAAATTGGGGGTCCTGTACTTGTATTTCTCGCTGCAGAACTGGACCTTCATTGAGGCAGACTGCCATTTCCTGAATAGTTACCTCTATGATTGTTTTTCCTATTAAACTGCCCATGGTTATCCCCATTATTTCTATTCTGCTGATGTTCAAAGTTTCTTTCTCTATTACCATTTTGATCCTGATAGAAATTACGATTATCTCTGTTTCTGTAGTTATTACCATGGTGATCTCTATCATTACAATTGTTATGGTTCATGCTTCTTTCTACTGCCCTATCCAGCCTGTGAACATATTGTAAAAATTGTTCAAGGCAATCATCAGGTCCGTGTACTAAATCCCACTGCAATCTCTCTGGTAATCTCCTTTTTAGTGCAGCAATTAATGTCATTTCATCAAATGGCCTGTTGAGGTGTGCTAATGTCTTAAGTTGATTCTTACAATAATCTTTCAGGGTACCGTCCCTATTCCTATAATTTCGGCTATTCAGAAATTCACTTTTAATTCTCCCTTGTTCAGCTTCCGACCAAAATTTATTTGAAATTTTTTTTTCGAAACTTTGATATGTTTCTCACTGACTTAAATTTAGATTTACCCGAGATAGAGCTTCACCTTCAAGACATCTTTTAACAAATTTAATCTTTTTGTTGTCACTCATTCCCGACACGAAACTTTCCCTACAGTGGTGTACTGAATCCACTGGATGTAAATCATCTGATGGAAAGCTTTTGATTGGAATGTTGGACCACGCAGTACCATTATTTGAATACAGATTGTTGTGAATACAGTTTTCCTGAAATAATGAAATTTTTGGGTCTAAAACATTTACATTAGTTAGCATACTGTTTTTTACATTTAAATTTTTTTGATCTAAACTATAAAAGTTCTGTTCCATTTTTTCTGCTACAGCTTTCTGTTCAACTCTCATGTCAGATTCAGATTCAGATTATTTATTGGTCATTCAGCATTATTACATGCAATAGACTTCATCATGCCATCAACATTCTCAATTTGTTGTGCAGATTGGGCCATGAACTTACTTTCCAAAACAATAAATTTATTTTCTAATACATCAACTTTTTCATTCACACTTTTTAATCCCTCTGACAACCCATCTTTTAGTTCCAAAACCTGATTACTAAGTTGGTCTATTTGGTATTGTACCCTGTCCATTTTATCATTCTTTTCACTCAATTTTGACAGAATCAACTGCCTAATGTCAGTTCTAACTGTTTCTTTACTTTCTACACTGTCACTTGGTTTAAATACGTTTTAGCTGGGTCCTTCAGCTTTCACATCTACATCAATACCCTCATCTCTATTCATTTTACTGGCATTTACACGAGCCCAAAAAATAAATAAATAAAAAATAAAAAAATTCTGAAATGATTTGTACTTATCTTCTTTGATGTCCTTCTTCATAGTTGTAAAATCCTCTTTTAATTGATCCGGTCTGTCACTGTTGATATTATCTCATCACTGTAGATCTGACTTTGTTGGTCTTCTTTCTTCGATTGATTAGAGTTTCCATCTATGTATATATAAGCTACAAATGACACACATCACTGCTCTTTCTTCTTCTGCAACAGACAAACTTTGTTATCAGTCAACTGATCCCAGCTGAGCCTCCACTTGTAATCTTACCTTCCCACACATCACCATTAAATTCCTCTTAGTCTATTGATTATTTTCAACAACTTCGAGAGGCATAAGATATACAAAAGAAAAACTTTTTACTTATCTTCATTATTTCATTGTCATTGGCTCCAAGACTTGTGTCTAGGGTACATTCTTGGGGCTGTAATTTCTTCTTAGGGGTTCTTGTTGAACTAAATAACTGATGAAGATTTGCCTGTTACTATAAATATCTTTTTATTGTATCTCATTCTTCTAAATCACACCAACTATACAATTTCCACATTCAAAAAACCAATAATTACATTGTTGTTGACAAACTTAAAAAAACTTCTACTTCCATGAGGCACACTCACCACTACCCCTAACATTCTGTGGCACACACAATATTCCAAGGAGTTTACAAAGCAAAAGAGTTTACAAACTTTCTTGACACAAAAAGAATCTTTACTAATTTATGTCATTATTTTATAATTGAGTCCAGAAATAAATTTAATAATTAATGTTAGATTGTGCAATTAATAATATGAATTTTAAGTGTGCCAGGAATTTCATAATTTCAATTATTATTAAAATAAGAGTAATTTTAACTGTACATACAGAGTACTAACAAATTAATTTCTTTTTACATATTTCAGCCCAAAACATAACACATTGTTTACAAAATCATATGACGTTCATTCAGTTAGACAGCTGATATAATTTTAACCTATACAAGAGTCAATAGTATAAATGATATCAGTTATTTCTATAAAAAAGGGTAATGTTGGAGAAGGGTGACCCTTTATAATGCTCTAATCTGTAGAATGCCAGCTTTGTTTCTCCTCATTTCTCCTTGTGATGATACCCTCCTGAGCTATCCCCACCCAGAGATCTGAATTGGAGGCTATTTACCTCCAGAATATTTTACCAAACAGGGTTCCATCACCATTTAACCAATAGTAGAGCTTCATGCTCTTGGGAAAAATTACAGCTGTAGTCTCCCATTGATTTCAGCTATTCACACGCTTTTTTGATTTGTGTTACACAGCCAGATCAGTCAGTAATCCAGACTGTTGCCCCTCTTTGGGAATCACATTTTTGTCTGGCCTCTTAACAGATCCCCCCCCCCCTCTCCCCCCAAATTGTGGTTGCACCAATGGTACAGTTATCTCTATCACTGTGGCATTCAAGCTACCCCACCAATGGGAAGGTCCATGCTTTGGGGAGTGTGCGTTAGCCAATTACCATTTGCTATTAAAAGTGTTGTGATTCCCAGCAATAGTTTCTGCATGTCCTCACAGTTGGACACTGCAGGTGAAATGTACGGTGCTTTGCAGAATGGAACTATGAGTGTGGCATTAAAATCTGGTAATGGCATTGCAGCAATAGTTTCATCCAGTCCATCAATGCAACACCCTGTGATAATGAAGCAGTTGTGTGTGCTACACAAAGACATGAACACTTTGCAGTGGTAGCTCAAGGAACATACTCACACCAGCTGGCAAGGCATTGCCCGCCCCCACATGTGCTGTAGTGTTAACAAATGATTCCCAGCCTATTGCCGGTACCACATGCAGTTCAGAATGCAAGCCAAGAAATGCACCTACCCTTGTGCTTACCAAAATGATGATAGTGACCAGGTTAAAGCATGGCTGGCTGCTGCTCCCAGAAGAAGCACCTGCATATCAACGGTTACAGAGTTGCTGAGAGTGGTTCTGCACAAAACATTGACACTTCTGACTGTTTGTACTGTCAAACAAAAGTCGTTCTTGATCCATCCAATGGATCAGCCTTCACAGCCAGTGTAGGAAGCATAAGTGCAAGTGAAGTACCAGCATGGGTCAGTGTCCTGATTTCATAGCATGAATTGCAACAGTTGTACATCTCAGACATTTGTGTACTTCATATATACCTAACAGACTTCACTTTAGATGTTAGTGTGTTTCCAAGTAACTGTCACAAACAGTGTCAACCAAAAACATGGCTTACAGTAGCTAAAAGCTCCACAATTCCTACTTCCAGGGAGCCGAGTGTTGTAGTGGATCTAGGTTTCAAGCAATCTTAGTGGACTTTTGTGTTAACCAAGGCAATGAAACTCATCTTGGGAGCTGACTTTTTGCATAACTATTGTGCTCACATACCCTTGCAGCAGGAAATTTATGTATTGGTTCTTTAAGTATTTAAAGGATTTCTGGGGCAAAATGGCCAACACTTATGGCATATGTCATTGATTAAGTTAATGATGATCACCGTACTATGGTATGGAATGTACAGACAATGGAAAAGGTTTCAGTTGAGTCAATCCTCCCACATCCAGCTGTATGCCAGATGCCCTTGACGATTTAGAGCATACATACAAGTCATATGAAACAAATTAGCATCAATAATAGAGACCAGAATAAGCATTCATGTAGAGAATAAAGTGTTAGTGGCCAAATTATGTGTGGGGACTGTATATATTATAGGCTACTCAGTTGGAGCTGTGGAACATACAAAAAAAGCTTCCCTCTGCCGCAGCTGTGTCAGCTGTCTGCACATGTTTCTTAGTGGACAATCTTCAGATACTGTTGTCATTGTATGCAACAAATGCCACCATGTTTATACTATGCTCGACCCCCCTACCACATACAATGCTCTTTGACTTGCACCTACCAAGTACATAGCAGCCAAAACAGAGACCAATGAGTTGTTCAATGCAGGAATAATGTGATGGTCAAGGAGGTCTTGAGGGTCACCCTTATACCTCATCAAGAAAAAAGACAGCACTTGAAGACTACCACATATGAAATTTAGGGATCATTCTGGACAGTTATCTGGTACTCAGTATCCAAGATTGCACCAATGCACTAGCAAGAACAACGTCACCATATCTGTGTGGAAACAATGGACATTCCTAAACGCTGCCTACATTACTGGAGTACTGCAACTCTTAGTACTCACTGTCACCCAACACTTACATCAAATGATGTAAGCAGCATGGAGGCTATGCCTTTACTTATGAGGCCTTCACTGGCATCAGATAATATTCAAGTTTCACAGGTTTCATTGCCGATTTGTAGCAGGGCTGGTTGCATTATAAATGATGGGGGCTGGTGGAGAGGGGGGGGGGGGGGATGGCTGTGGATGTGCAGTGATAAAATTAGTCACAGAACTAAACTAAAATGTAATCACTGAAAGAAACTAGTAACATCTTTGGTGTTGTTAATCTTTACATTCTGTTCTCTTTGCCTGATCTGTCTGGTTCCTTGCAGTTGCATTGTGTTCTATTACATGTTTATCATTAAAGTATTCAGAAAATACCTTTATTTGTTTGGTATCAGTAAACGTGCTGTTTTTATAGCAGTTAGTGTTCACACACCAGGTAATTTCATGTTTCATGAGAAGTGACAGATATGGGATCATAAGTAACAGCAAAATAAGTAACACAATGTTTTGAGAAAACCTTTTAACTTATGTAAGGCCACACAAGCACTGGTAATATTGTCAGCAGAAAAATACTCAAATTAATAACCAAGGAAGAATAAGTGTAACGGTAGTTGAAGATAATGCTGACAGGTTGGCAGAAGAGATGAAGATACACCACAGAAAACAAAAGTCAAAACACAGCCACAACAACTTGAGGCCCTATGCACACCACTGCACATGACACACAAAAAAGTGCTTGTACCTCTGGTGACATACATAAAGAAGTTCCCTCAGCATAAAGACAATCACAAAATAGTTCAAATTCTGTCCAAATAGGTCATGTAGTACAATTCTCAATTAACAAAATCATCTTAACATACCCTAATTTCTTACATTAATCAGTGCAAAACATATTCTATAAGTGATCTAGCAAATCAAATCATACTTTCAGCACAAAACACTGATTAACACAATAAAAAATTCAGTAATTGTAGCTCCAACATCTAACTACTATGAAGTAAGCAGGGGCATCAACTACTAAAACACAGCATAGTAATTAGTCATCCAAGTAGCAATATCCAACAGAAATTTTCACAGGGACTAAGAAAAATTCTTTCAGCTGTCCTCATAGACACTAATTTGTAAACATTACTTTTATTTTCTGTACGGCATATTTATCTGACAGGCGGCTTTTTAATTTTCTTTACTAACACCATCTGTGATACTTCTAGCTCCATAATATGATATCCCTGTCCTGTGATTCCTCATTTCTGTGACATTGCTGCAAAGCAAATTTTAACACAAGCAACATTTTTCACATAATTTCTGGAAGACCTATATGGTCAAGAGGCTACAATGAACCTTACATTACTTTAATGACATGACTAACATATTTACAGTAATAAAATTATATATAGTTATTGCATTGAATCACAATTCATTCACAAAATTTAGTTTGAAATTATAGTAATGGTATGAACAACAATTCTATTACCTAGTGATTTGTGCAGCCTATTACTGTTTAATCAAAAAGATGTAAACAATGTGGAAAATTGAAAAAAATCAACTAAACATAATGAAAGAAAAGGGAATAGAAAATAGGAAGAATCATGGAAGTACCCATCACAGAAGTTGTGGGCCTGTAATATACTGGATGGTTATAATGAAACTGACTGTGTTTCAAGTACTGCAGTGCAGGCTCTATTTAACTCAGGTCACTGAAATATCATAGATATTTTCATTAACTGGTGTGCACATGGAGTATGCTGAAAAAATTAGTAGTTCCACATTCTGCCACATGGTGATAATACAGCACTAGTTAGTTAGTTTGATGTTCCATGAAACATTTTGCACAATAAATCGTAATGATGTGTCATTTCAGTCACATCACAAGTTAATTTTTAAATATGGCTACATACTGAACATTTATAAGTGGCTTTTTTAGAGTAAGCAGTCAGTGTGTGACATGTTTCTTGTTTTGACATCATTATCCTTCTTGTCACTTGGTGACATTTGTTCATTTCTTTTGTGAAGCAACTGTTGGTTATGAAGGTTGAAGTTTTCTGCACGAAATGCATTGGCTATTGAGAAGAAAGACCATACATTGGCAGTAAAGTTGTTTTACAAGAATGGCAGCAATAGCAGCACTGCACAACAGGAATACTGCCAACAGAAACAACTGCAATAAGATCCCATGTCATAAATGGGCTAAAGAATATGATCAAGAAATTTGAAGAAACAAGTGGATGATGTGGTGCAACAGCCATTGCCATGGTAGTTGTTGGTGAAGTTTCTGTCAAATTCTGCTGCCAGTGCTTGAGCTGTGTCATGGGAATTGTCTCTCTTCTGGTCAACAATTCAAAGCATTTTGCAATGCATTTTATACTGATATCCCTACAAGATTCAGGATGTGCACCAAATTACACTCCAAGATAGGCTACAATGCCATGATTTTTGGCATACCTGGTCATGGGTGACATTTTACTATGGAATACTCTTTGGATAGACTAGGTACGTTTTAACTCCACACAGTGCCATGAATGTACAGGACTGTCACATATGAGGTTCTACTCCACCATATGTTTTGCATGAACATTCACTGCACTCATCTTGTGTGATTTCACAAGCTCCTTCATTCTTGGTCTGTTTCTCTTCAACGAGGTATCACCTCATGGACCTGATAGGTGTGCAGTGACATGTGCACATTATAAGGACTACCTTATGAACTAATTCCAGCTTTGAAAGTATGCAACTGTGTCCACAACATGTACGATGCAGGATGGCATCACAGCACTAGTCACTTGCCAATGAAAGATTTGCTTCAAGAAACCTTCAGTAATGATCTCTAGGCAATTTGAAGATGTGTAGCCTTCCAGATCCCACAACCTAAATCCAAGTTCTTCTGGTTGTGGGGATATCTGAAAGGCTATGTCTATCTGGGCTGTATTTGGGCTCTTCCTAATCTGAAGGACAGCATATGATGACATCTAGAACCTTCACGATCTGAAGGAGAGCATGTGTTGACATATCACTCCGATTACACTGGGTATGCTGCAGCGACTGTTGACCATGCCGTGTTATGGATGCTGCGTGTTACTGAGCTGGGAGACCATACTGACGACATCTTGTAACTTGGAACCATTTTCTAATAATCATGTCAAAACCACTCTTATCATGTGTTTGATGATTTCTACCCTTTTCCTGGACCCTCACTACATTGTGATTCCTTGTAGTGCTTTATTTTCAACTAGTGGCAGAAGGTGGAAGCATTAATTTTTCAAAATACTCCACGAATGTACCGATTAATGAACATACCTATGATGTTTTAGTATCCTGCAATGTATACAGTCCACACTGCAGCACTCGGAACACTGTCACTTTAATTATAACCACCCAGTGCATCTGGTCTACATCCCTCAGGTAGTTAATTACATTTCATTACTATTCTACTTCTACGAGGACCTGCAAGTATGCCTTGTGCACCGAAGAGCCAGGGTCATTGCTTTCCAACTAGGCATGTTGCTTGTACTAAGAAACATTCTTCTACATAATAAAGTTGCAATTTTATTTTACTTTTAAATATCCTATAGTTACTGTTAGTACAACTGTAACACTGTTCTAGTGTTAGTAATTATCTAAACCCAAATTTTTGATGACTGTCAGATTTGTGAACAGCATTTGTAGCTTCGTGTCAGTCTTTGTGGAATTGTGGACAGCTAACCAGGAGAGTCATACTCACATAATATTGCCACTGAACACACCACTTTCAGTACCTGACACTCTCACTTCACTCACACTCACTGTAGGGTACTAGTATCTGGTTTGCACACACTTCATCCTGGGAAGTCTGTGGCGACATTCACTCTTATCACTGGTTAGATGTGGCCTGCCGTGAATCATCTGCTATGCCAGAGTAGCACTTACACTCATCTTCCTTAATTTTTTGTTCGACATATCCAAATCTCTGTCTTCCTCTACAGGTTTTACCTTCTACAGCTAATTCTAGTGCCATGGAAGTTATTCTCAGATGTTTTAACACATGTCCTCTCATCCTGACACTTATTAGTATCAGTGTTTTCCATATTTTCCTTTCCTTGCTGATTCTGTGGAGAAGCTCCTCATTCATTATCAGTCCACCTAATTTTCAACATCCTTCTGCAGCACAACATCTGAAATGTTTCACTTATCTTCCATTTTTTCCACAGTCCATGACCCACTACCATACAGTTCTGTGCTCCAAATAAACGTTCGTAGCAATTTCTTAAATTAAGGCCAAGGTTTGGTACTGGTTAACTATTTCTGGCCAGGAATGCCCTCTTCACCTATGCTAGTCTGCTTTTTCTGTCCTCCTTGCTTTGTCTGTCATCTGTAATTTTCCTTCCAAGGTAGCAGGATTTGTTGACTTCATCTTCATCATGGTCTCCAATTTGATGTTAAGTTTATTGGTAATATCATTTCTGCTACTCCTCATACTTTTGTCTTCCTTTAGTTTACTCTCAATCTGTATTGCGAGCTCATTAGACCATTCCATTCAACATATCTAGTAATTCTTCCTCACCTTCCTAGCTAGGATAGCAATGTCATCAGCGAATCTTTTCATTGATATCATTTCACTATGAATTTTAATCCCACTACTGAACCTATCTTTTATTTTGGTCATTACTTCTTCGATGTATAGATGAAAGAATAGGGTGATGTACTACATTGCTGTCTTATTCTCTTTGTAATCTTAACACTTCATTCTTTTATTTCTTTCTTGGTTCTTGCACATATTGTACATTATCCATCTTTCCCTAAAGCTTACATCTATTTTCCCGAGAATTTGGAACATCTTGCATAGTTTTACATTGTTGAACGCTTTTTGTCGGTCAGAAAATCCTATGAACGTCTCTTGTTTGTAAGCTTTGCTTCCATTATTAGATGCAACATTTTAGATTAGATTATATTAGATTAGTTTTCGTTCCATAGATCCGTGCTGAGGAGATCCTCGTGGATGTGGAACATGTCATTTTTTTTTAAAGCTGAAATAACAATACTAATAGTATGAATATATACAATACATCATTTGTTTCTATTAAAAAATTCGTCAACGGAGTAGAAGGAGTTGGCCACTAGTAAATCTTTCAGGCTCCTTTTAAACTGATCTTTATTTGTAACTAAATTTTTTATGTTTACTGGCAAATTATTGAAGATGAGTGTTCCTGAGTAGTGGACCCCTTTTTGAAACTAAAGTAAGTGCTTTTAAGTCCTTGTGCAGATCATTTTTGTTCCTGGTATTGTATGTATGAACTGAGCTGTTTGTTGGAAAAAGAGATATATTATTTAGGACAAATTTCATTAATGAGTAAATATACTGAGAGGCAGTAGTTAGTATACCCAGTTCTTTGAAGAGGGTTCTACAGGACGTCCGTGAATTTACTCCACAAATAATACGTATTACACGCTTTTGGACTCTGAAAACTTTTGTTTGACTTGAAGAGTTACCCCAAAATATTATTCCATATGACATTATGGAATGAAAGTAGGCAAAGTATGCAAGCTTTTTCATTTTTATGTCGCCTATGTCTGCTAACACTCGAATTGCAAATACAGATTTGTTAAGGCGTTTCTGCAGTTCTGTGGTGCGCTCTTCCCAACTGAATTTATTATCAAGTTGCCTTTATAGTTCCTAAAGCCACACTGATCGTCATCCAACAATTCCTCGGTTTTCTCTTCCTTTCATGAGAACATTTTTCTTGTCACCAGCTTGGACACATGAGATGTTAAGCTGACTGCGCGATAGTTCTTGCAATTATCTGTCATTTCTGTTTTCGTGATAGTGTAGATGATACTTTTATGATAATTTGATGGCATGTCTCCAAACTCATGGAGTCCACAAACTAGCTTGAATAGTTGTTTGATAGCCGATTCCCTAAGTGATTTTAGAGATCCCAAAGGAATGTGAGTGGCTTGAAGACTCCTTAAGTAATACTCGTAGAACCCAGTATGTTGTCTTCGACGGAAAGTGGTCACCAGAGACGAGTGTGTCGTCAGGAGTGCCCCAGGGACGTGTGATAGGACCGCTGTTGTTCTCTATATACATAAATAATTTGTTGGACAGGGTGGGCACTAAGCTGCAGTTGTTTGTTGATGATGCTGTGGTGTGCGGCGAGGTGTTGAAGTTGAGTGATTGTAGAAAGATTCAAGACGACTTAGACAAAATTTCCAGTGGGTGCGATGAATGGCAGCTAGCTCTAAACGTGGATGAGTAGGAAGAACAAACCTGTAATGTTAGGATACAGTACTGCTAGTGTTTTGCTAGACACAGTCAAATGGTTTAAATATCTGGGCGTAACATAGCAAAATGATATTAAATAGAACGAGCTTGTGATAACTGTGGTAGGGGAGTAGAATGGTCGACTTCGGTTTATTGGGAAAATTTTAGTAAAGAATGGTACACCTGTAAAGGAGACCGCTTGTAAGACACTGGTGGGATCTATTCTCGAGTACTGTTCGAGTGTCTGGGATCTGTACCAGGTCGGATTGGAGGAAGACATCGAATCAGTTCAGAGATGGACTACTAGATGAGTTACCGGTAGGTTCGAACAAAACGTAAGTGTTACAGAGTGCCGGCCAGAGTGGCCGAGCGGTTCTAGGCGATACAGTCTGGAACCGCGCGACCGCTACGGTCGCAGGTTCGAATCCTGCCACGGGCATGGATGTGTGTGATGTCCTTAGGTTAGATAGGTTTAAGTAGTTCTAAGTTCTAGGGGACTGATGACCTCAGAAATTAAGTCCCATAGTGCTCAGAGCCATTTGAACCATTTGTTACGGAGATGCTTCGAGAACTCAAGGCGACTTTCTTTTCGAGAAACGTTATTGAGAAAATTTAGAGAACCGGCATTTGAAGCTGACTGCCAAGCGATTCTACTGCCGCCAATATACACTGTGCGTAAGGACCACGAAGAGAAATCAACGCTCAGATGGAGGCATATAGATAGTCGTTTTTCCCTCGCTCTATTTGCGAGTAAACAGGAAAGGAAATGACTAGTAGTGGGTACAGGGTACCCTCCGCTACGCACCGTACAGTATCTTGCAGAGTATATATGCAGATGTAGATGTAAAATGTTATCTGTGGCTTCCGCCTTATTTGATAGTAAGTCTTGCAAAGGGCTGTTCTGTTAACAATCAGTGATTTTGTTGGATAGGTCATAAATCCAAAGTCACATTTTGGAGTCTCCTCACGCCATGTATAAATCGGATGTAACTGGAACGTTGTGCCTAGAGGTGTTAAGTATGGTGCAGTGGAAGACAAAGTATTCTGGAGTTCCTACGTCTCCATACTAGTCCACACCTGCGTATCTGAGCTTTTTTGCAGAGACGTAAGTGCCTGACTTACACGAGTGTGATCAAGTCACTCATTCGGGTGACAGACCGCAGCAAAAGGAAGAATGCCGCACTGAGACATGCGGAGCGCGTGTGAGATGCGCAAGTTTCCGTAGCGACGGCTCGATGCGGTGCCCAGTCCGGCCTGAAAAGACAAACACAGGCGACGTGTGACAGTGACGTGTTAATACGGCGCAAACAACGACCCAAATGCTGCGACAGCCCCCACCGCTTTGCATACGAATGCGGGGGGACGCTGGCGAGAGACTTCCGGCGTACAGAATGACTCTTAACGACCCTTTGACGCAACCGTAGCTTTTGTGCCCGAAGAAAGGGCAAACGGTTTGTTGCAAAAACGCTCATTACACGCCAACAAAACGTAATATGCGCGATTATGTCGGGACGTAATTAACGGAAATGCTTGAAAAACTCTAATGGCCTCGTTTAGGGCCCGAATGAGACATTTCTTGCGAGATGTTGCCTTCTCCCGCACATCGCCACAGCTGTCTGTCAGTGAACACGTAGGCTCGTGGAGATGACCGGGGCTGCTCCGCTTCCTACGAAAGCAGCCTTCGCAGAAGGAAGGACGTAAATGGTCAATGGATTGCCGTTAGAGGGAAGTGCCGTGAACGAAAGTAACGGACAGACGGCGATTCACGTAGGAGCTGCATATTGAAATCCCATACAATCACAGGGCTCTATTCAGTCAGTACATAGCCAATACAACAAAAAAAATGGCTCTGAGCACTATGGGACTCAACTGCTGTGGTCATAAGTCCCCTAGAACTTAGAACTACTTAAACCTAACTAACCTAAGGACAGCACACAACACCCAGCCATCACAGCCAATACAACAGAATAAAATTTGCAAACGCTTTCCGAGATTTAAGGTTTTTCCTCGCCTACACAGAATCTGGGAGGGTGCAGATTACTCGGTGAAATGAAAATGGAAAGTGATACATCATGAAGCATCGGTCCTATATTTACGACAGAGTGCGGAGAAGTTCCTCACTTTGCCTAGGGAGAATAAGGCCAGAAGTTTGAAATTACCCATTTAGTCAATATATTCTGCCCCGATACTCTTAGTACATCGTTGTTGCAGCTTTTCTAGTCCGTGCAAATAAAAGTCATGTGGTCGGGCGCGAAACCAACTCTCCACAGCCTCTTCGATAACTTCAGAGTCTGGAAAACGGTTACCCTTCATAAGTTTCTTCCAGTTCGGAAACATAATAGTCCGAGAGGGGCTAAACCTGGCGAGCAGGGAGGATGACTGACTAGTTTGGGAGCCCTGGGTCGTCAGTTTGGCAGCCACAACTTTGGAAGTGTGCGCAAGTGGGTTGCCATGCAACAATATAATTCCTTTGGTCAATTTTCCTTGACGTTTATTTTTAACTGCTTCCTTCAACTGGTCCAGTGCGTTAGTATTATATTTTCCAGTTGCAGTAGATGCCTGAGATAAATAGTCCACCAGCAGAATGCCGTCTTCGTCCCAGAAAACGGAGTCCATGTCTTGTTTGGCAGTTCGGGGTGCAGAACTTCTTCGGCCGTGGGGACCCGCTGTGGCGTCATTCTTTTGATTGTTCCTTGATTTCATGATCATAAATGTGAAGCCACATTGGATCCTCAAGTCATTAACCTCGCCGGGAAAGTCACTGGAGTTTCAGGATGACGCAAAATGGCTTTCGATGTCGTAACAGGTTCCTTCCGCTTATCACCGTTCAAACATTTTGGCACCCATTTCGCTGAAAGGTTGCGTATTTCTAAGATTGTG
Source organism: Schistocerca nitens (assembly GCF_023898315.1). Classification (NCBI taxonomy): domain Eukaryota; kingdom Metazoa; phylum Arthropoda; class Insecta; order Orthoptera; family Acrididae; genus Schistocerca; species Schistocerca nitens. Next base: position 472,896,745 of record NC_064621.1, on the reverse strand, counting down.
TTGATATTAAAACCAACACGTTCCTGGCAGATGCCCAGTATTTCGACTATCTTTTTGCCGGATAGCTCATGAACAGCAGCGGATGTTGCAGAGTCTGCAACTGTGTAAGTGCGACCACTGCAGGGCTTATCTCCAAAGAGTGAAATGTTCGGTCTTGAAACGAGATATCCAAGTTTTCATTTTGCTGTGGAAGCAAACTTCCCTCCCAGTGTTCGTGATATCTCAGCGTGAATATCCTTTACTGACTTTCCCTGGAGGAACAAAAACTTCACAATCGTCCGCAACTCCAAAGACGAGAAATTTGCTTGTGGCTCTGTCATCCCTGCTATCACTTGCAACAGAACGAGCCGAAAGGATAGTGAACACCTGATATTTGCCAGTTACATGTCAAGATTTCAAACTTTCAAATGAGCCCCCATTTGTTTCTCGTTTTTTATTTCAAGTACAAGGCAACAAAGCCACGAACTTTTCAACACCACCTTGCATTTACTTTTGTGTAGATGCTAATAACGTAAGATGTTTCAGATGAATAAAATTTCATTCCATCCGTTCTATGATGCTCATCATCAAAGTAAAAGGTATGACCCACACAGGCACGAATTAACTCTTTTATTCATCGTGGCATGAAAAGAAATGTCATTTTGAGGAATTTATTGCCATACCTGAAACACATATCTACATGTACATTTATACTCTGCAAACTACCGTGAAGCGCATGGCAGAGGGTGCGTTCCGTTGTACTAGTTATTAGAGTTTCTTCCCGTTCCATTCACGTATGGAGTACGGGAAAAAGGTTGTTTGAATGACTCTGTGCGTGTAGTAATTATTATAATCTTATCCTCACGATGCCTATCTCGGCGATATGCTGGGGATTGTAAGAATAACCCTGAGTCACCATTTAAAGCCGGTTCTTGAAACTTTGTTTATAGATTTTCTCGGGACAGTTCACATCTATGTTCAAAAGCCTGCTAGTTCAGTTCCTTTAGTATCTCTCTGGCACTATCCCACGGATCAGGCCAACTTGTGACCATTCGTTTTGCCCTTCTGTGTATACGTTCAATATCCTTTATGCCAATGTCAAGGACACGATTCGCTGATGACACTGCTACCCTGAGTGAAAGCGAAGAAAAATTATCTGCCGAATGGAATGAACATTCTAATGAGTATAGAAAATCGAAGGAAGGCGAAAGTAATGAAAAGTAGCAGAAATAAGAACAGCGAGAAACTGAACATCAGGACTAATGGTCACGAAGTAGATGAAGGTAAGGAATTCTGCTACCTAGGAAGCAGAATAACCAATGGTGGACAGAGCAAGGAGGACATCAGAATCAGACTAGCACTAGTAAAAAGAGCGTTCCGGGCCGAGAGAAGTCTACTAGTGTCAGATATAGGGCTTAATTTAAGGAAGAAATGTCTGAGAATGTACGTTTGGCCTACAGCCTTGTATAGTAGTGAAACATGGGCTGTGGGAAAACCTGAACAGAAGGGAATCGAAACATTTGAGATGTGGTGCTACAGACGAATACTAAAAATTAGGTGGTCTGTTAAGGTAAGTAATGAGGAGGTTCTGCACAGAATCAGAGAGGAAAGGGATATGTGGAAAACACTGAGAAAGAGAAGGGACAGGATGACAGGACGTCTGTTAAGACATTAGGGACTGACTTCCATGGTACTAGAGGGAGCAGTAGAGGGCAGAAAACGTAGAGGAAGACAGAGATTAGTATACATCTAGCAAATAATTGAGAAAGTTGGTCGCAAGTGCTACTCTGAGATGAAGAGGTTGTCACAGGACAGGAATTTGTGGCGTGCCGCAAGAAATCAGTCGGAAGACTTATGACACAAAAAATTAATAAATAAAAAACTGTTAGTCCTATTTGGTACGGGTCCCACACACTTGAGTAATATTCTAGACTGGGTCGCACGAGTGATTTGTAAGCAATCTCCTTTGTAGATTGATCGCACTTATCAAGTATTCTATTAATAAACCGCAGGCTTGCTAGAGTGCGAATGCTGGAAGTGATCAGTATGTGGTCGAACGAGACGCCGTGTGGATCAACAAGCCCTGTGCGACCGTTTGAGTAGCAGCTCTGTGTGTCCGCAAGCTGGTGTCTCTTCTAACACACTCCGGGCAGTGATAGAGTTACGCTCATATCAATTTAGTTATGCTGTAGACTTATACTCCTTTGTGGTAGTGTCTAGTCACGAAATCGTTATGATTAATAAGAGAAAATAGCTTGCTTTATGCGGTAAAGAAAATTTGGAAACAATTAGGAGTTTCACAAGGATTTCATATAACTACCAACTAAAAAACCAATTAAAAATCACCTTGCTGTGTTTTATAACACCATGTGATTTATTGATTCAAATGTACATATGTGAACTTGAGCACCTAATAAATTAGATATCAAACAGGAACAAAATTACCACCAAATTATTCGATGTTATCGTTTTTATGATACAAGGAATCGACTAGTTTCGGATCAAGTCTGCATCGTCCATCCGAAATAAGCTTCCATGCCGTACTGAAATTTCTTACGCTTGTCACATTTGAGGCTGGAACACAATATACGAGGGTTGTTTCTTAAGTAAGGGCCGTTCGCGCGTATAGTCCCGTAGTTCGCGCGGACGCCGCAACAAGCCACCGCGCCACTTGCCGACATCCTTCCCGTTCACACTGACGCAAGTTGCAGCTGTGTATTCTAGACTGGGTCGCACGAGTGATTTGTAAGCAATCTCCTTTGTAGATTGATCGCACTTATCAAGTATTCTATTAATAAACCGCAGGCTTTCTAGAGTGCGAATGCTGGAAGTGATCAGTATGTGGTCGAACGAGACGCCGTGTGGATCAACAAGCCCTGTGCGACCGTTTGAGTAGCAGCTCTGTGTGTCCGCAAGCTGGTGTCTCTTCTAACATACTCCGGGCAGTGATAGAGTTACGCTCATATCAATTTAGTTATGCTGTAGACTTATACTCCTTTGTGGTAGTGTCTAGTCACGAAATCGTTATGATTAATAAGAGAAAATAGCTTGCTTTATGCGGTAAAGAAAATTTGGAAACAATTAGGAGTTTCACAAGGATTTCATATAACTACCAACTAAAAAACCAATTAAAAATCACCTTGCTGTGTTACGCAAGTTGCAGCTGTGTAGCTGACGTGTACGCATCGCTGTGCTACTTTATAATGTTTACGATTATTGAATCGCCCGCCGCCTGTGAGATATGGTCAGTGATACGTTTTTTGACTGCGAGAAGCCTGTCAGCTGCAGAAATTCATCGTCAGTTAACAGAAGTTTATGGCTCGAATGCAATGAGTGAAGGTAAAGTGCGTCAATGGGTTAGAGAGTTTAAAAATGGCCGTCAAGTCCATGACGAAGAACGCTCAGGCCGGCCCTCTGTGATCACTGATGATTTGGTGGCTGCAGTCGAAACAAAGATTCGTGAGGACAGAAGATTCACAATTTCCACTCTTTCTTTGGAATTTCCACAGGTTTCAAGATCGGTTTTGTACAAAATTGTGTCTGAAAACCTAAACTTTAAGAAACTGTGTTCTCGGTGGGTACCCAGACTCCTCACAGAGCACCACAAAGGGAAGAGATTTGCGACTTCATTGGACTTTTTGATTCGTTACGAGGAAGAAGGGGATGACATGTTGAGTCAAATTGTCACTGGAGATGAAACATGGGTATCCAATATCACTCCCGAAAGCAAGCGACAATCGATGGAATGGCGAGACACAACCTTACCTGGCAAGGTCAAAGCCAAACAGACGCTGTCAAAGCGCAAGATTATGGCAACTGTGTTCTGGGACCGGCGCGGTTTTTTTTTGCTAGTGGACTTTATGCCACGAGGAACGACAATCAACTCAGATGCCTACTGTGCAACTCTAAAGAAGCTCCGCAGAGCAATTCAAAACAAAAGGCGCGGCATGCTGACAAAAGGAGTTTTGCTCCTGCACGATAACGCTAGGCCTTACACCTCTCAAAAGACTCGGGATTTGATTGATTCTTTTGGCTGGGAAGTTTTGGACCGTGCACCATACAGCCCCGACCTTGCTCCTAGCGATTTTCACCTTTTCCGGCACCTGAAACACCATCTTGGCGGGCAGTGCTTCAATGACGACGATGACGTGAAAGCGGCCGTGAACTCTTGGCTGTCGGAGCAGGCGGCCGAATTCTTTGAAGAGGGAATTAAAAACTTTGTTGTACGGTATGACAAGTGCTTAAATAAACAAGGCAACTATGTAGAAAAATAGGTAAAAGTGTGTAGAATCAGAAAATAAAAGTTTTTTTACAAAAGTATTTGTATCTTTTTTAAAAAATAAAAACGGCCCTTACTTAAAAGACAACCCTCGTATTCTCCTCGCTAAACCACATAGCATGGGAAAGAGGTCACGGTTACGCTGTCACCTCCCAAGCCGATCACCTTCGTCGCCAATATTCATTCGGATTAAATAAAGGTCAACATCATCGGTAGACTGACTATGGTATGGGACACAGTCTAGTCACTCCGAAAAGAGAGACTTGTTTGGCTTCTGAGAGTGAATGACATTCGCTCAGCGGCCCTAAATAAATATTTATAGATACAACAAAAATAGAGTAAGATATTACTGCCACATTATAATTTTGTTCTAACTTATCATCACACATTTGGCTGACAGTGTTTAACATCTCATCTCTGCCAGACACAGAATTTTCAATAATCGTAAGGGCGGCCGTAGAAAAGTTAGTATTCTGTGCAGAGTCCGAATTTCGACATTCTCGTAGTATCTACAGTTAATAGACGATAACACACCAGTTGTACTGTACTGCCAAAATACAGGTGATACTGAAACTAGCGTGTGCAAGTTCAAGTTTCATTTGTTGACCACGCAGCTGGTATTAAACAAAACAACTGGATCTACAGTAATCTAAACGTACTCTGTATCTTCGGGCCTTGTACTAGAACGACTTTTCAGTTTGTGCACCCATAAAAAGAAACTGAATTGTTAGATACTTTTCACCATCCAACATTCCTATTGCACCTTTTGATGGCTCTAAAATGTCAAAAGTTCGTTTGCAACTAGTAAGTTTTTTAGAGATGCCTCTCCCCGGAAGCATTTCCGTGATTCTATCGTGTTGCTTGACTACAGTCTGTAGCACAGAAAGCTGTTTCATCTACTCTCCTTTTCTTGCTTCAAGCTTGTCTGTATCGAATTCTCGTCACCAGCTTTCTTCATGACATGGACAGTCTTTATGGCAGCATAAGACATGGATTAAACCACTGCCATCTCATTTATCAAATAATCGTCATCGAAAATGTAGGTCAGGACAGTGTTCAAAACATTTGTAACGCACGTCTAATACTGAAAGGCTGCAATGCCTTGCATATATTACGGCCTCGGTCCGTGACAAATGAAATCGTATAAAAATGCTGGGGATTCACTCGTATCAATTTGAATAATGTTTCCTCAATGTAGTTCTCAATAAATTCGCCAGATTATTTTCTTCTCAGAAAAGAGAGTTGTCACCAGTATCATATTTCGCAGTGCCTAATCTTGATAAACAAAGTGTGCAGTGATATATATATATATATATATATATATGTTACATATTTTCCCGTATGTTCCGAAGAGAGGAAGTCAACAATTGGATACCTGTTTAAATCTGAAGGAGCAGTAATATCCTGGCAGAGTAAGAAGCAGACAACTGCAGCCGTATCCATAACCGAGGCACAACATATGACCATGACCTCTGCACGTCACGAAGCTCTGTCATACAGCCACAGAGTCTATTGCTTCGAAGGTTAGACAGTGAAATATCTTCAAACCTAAGAAGGATCCTATCAAACTATTATGTCACAACAAACAAGAAACTGACTTGTCTCAGACTAGTTCTTACAAGAGTCGAACCAAACATTTGGACACAAAATACCACTTCGTAAAAGAAAAGAAGTAGAGTCAGTCCACCTCACTGCGGACCACATGTCTACAGACCAATTATAGCGTCACAGCCAAGTAATAAAATATTTTCCCCTGAATGTTGTTAACGTAAATATGTCGAAACAGACACTGTAAAGTGCGTAAATGAAAAGTAGAAAACTTTAGGGATACATTAAGTGTAACAGAGATACCAGTGTGTAAATGTAATCTCTAAATGTGCAAAGATCATAGACATAAGTGATTACATAAGTCATTGTACAAGAGCCCTCGATCTCTCTTTTTGATATCATCGCTTATTTTGCTCCCTCGCTTTCTTAACTCGCTCGATTCTGAATTGCGCTGGCTTTCATCAAATGATAATTTAGCTGAGTGTTCAGCTTCAATTCTTAGCTGGAGAATAAACGTTTCTTCAGATTCCAGGAATAATTATATGTACAGGAATCATATAAAAGTATTGTGTTCACAGACAACATTTTTTGGTTTCCCGTCACAACTATCGATTAGTCGCTGTTATGACTAAATGTGTATGTGTCAATTACTTTGAATATATTGTTAAATTCATTTTTATTTCATTTAAAATACTACTCCTTTTCTTACAAGATTATTAATTGTGGAGTAATTAAATACGGAGGATTTTCTGTCTGTCCGCGTAATTTCCAAGCGCTATTTCATAAGCGGCTATCTTTTCCCTTCAAATCATATTCTTTTCCGAAAGGAACAGCATTAAATTCCACGATCAGTCTATAGATTATCAAAAGAACTGTCTTCCAAGCTAACTGTATGCCGTAGCCATTTTAAAGTTGCCACAGAAATTTTTTAATAATTCACGTAAAAGCATTACCAATGGAATAAACGTTTTCTTTGACATCACCGTCATTGTTAAGTATTACAAGTCAGAATTTACAGGAAGTTAATATTTATCATGTCTCAGTTATTTTACGTAATCCTTGTTCATTTAGTGGGAGGTGGTGACGTTAAACAACTACTGGCAGTCATGATGACAAAATCTGCGTCAAAGGCTCACCGTCATCTGCTGCTACAAGATTTTGGATTGAAAATGTAGGTTTTTAGGGTTCCCTACTTCAAAAATGGTTCAAATGGCTCTGAGCACTGTGAGACTTAACATCTGAGGTCATCAGTCCCCTAGAAGTTAGAACTACTTAAACCTAATTAACCTAAGGACATCACGCACATCCATGCCCGAGGCAGGATTCGAAACTACGACCGTAGCGGTCGCGCGGTTCCAGACTGAAGCGCCTAGAACCGCTCGGTCACAAAAGCCGGCTTCCGTACTTCATCCTGCAAATAACGGAACCGTTATAAGATCACTTTGTTGTCCGTTTGTCCGACTGTTCAAAACCATTTTTCTCGGAAACGGGCAGACGCACCGAGTTGACATTTAAGTCACATATTAAGGTCTGCGGTCCCTTGGCGATGTAAAAACGTGAAGCTTCTGAGTCAATGCAATCAAAAGATACGGCCATTTATGTCACATATTTTGATATTCGCGGACTCACTCATCAAAATCTACCGGCTACTTTCTATTGACCAAGAATCATGAAATTTGAGAAGAAGCAAGGTTTCACACTGCAACTAAAGGATAAATTCCTAAAATTATATGTTTTTAATTATGTAACACGAAAGAAATATCTCTTTTGTCATTAGCCGGCCGAGATGGCCGAGCGGCTCTTGGCGTTACAGTCTGGAACCGCGCGGTCGCTACAGTCGCTGGTTCGAATCCTGCTTCGGGCATGGATGTGTGTAATGTCCTTAGGTTAGTTAGGTTTAAGTAGTTCTAAGTTCTAGGGGACTGATGACCTCAGGAGTCAAGTCCCATACTGCTCAGAGCCATTTTAACCATTTTGTCATTAGTTATCTGACTTCAGTCCAGAAATTAAAACAGTCTTGAAGGACCTGCAGTCCCTGGGATCATATATATTTTAGTAGGGGTGTGATCTATACCTGGGTAATGTAAACATCTTTTGCATTACTATGGACGCTCTTTTCTTTATTCCATGGACTGCATTGAACAAGAGTACGTGTAACGATGGTTAACTTGTTACTGTGTATAGTAAATACTATAGTTCCAATCAGATATCTTCAGCAAATTTCTCTGCTAACAGAAAGAAAAGGCAGTTCACTACCTCTACCACCTTGAACCAGGCTATTAACGCAAGATTCTCTCATTTTACCCGACGGCGTCTGCCTGTGTATGCACCTGACTTTGACAATGATGGTTTATAATTTCTTTTGCTGCAGAAATGATGTATTTTGTCCTGTATTTTGTAAATAATATTTGTATTGTATTGAGTGAATGCTATAATTATGAAAATTACGAACGGAGATAAATTATTTTACATATAAGAAATAGATCGTAATCTTTAGTGTTCCATGGAGAAAGAAAAATAGTGCATTATGAGTTTTAGCAACATTAACTGATAAACATTTCAAATTCGTTGTCAACTGTAGACAATAGTTTTAACATCCTTAAATTTCACAAATTAACCACTGAAGGTTTCCTTTTATGGAAAACGCACTTACTGACTGATCTAGCCATGTAAATCTCACAGTCTTCCTTTACAGCTTCAATGTGAAGTCTGGACAGCAGGACAAAGATCCTGGCGATATTTCAGTACGCCAGAAAACCCGCAGAAATGAAGTGTGGAGTAAATTTTGATGTTAATGTTTCGTAATAATAATTATTAATGGTAGCATATATATGAAGAAAAAAATATTCAAACTAAGTTATTTTTCTGAGTACTTGTAAAAATATTTATTCAAGTTCCTAAATTACATAACCTATTATGACGCTAACTGGTATTTGCTAACTACAAGGGTTGCCCAGAAAGAAATGCACCGCATACTTTTTTCTCAGCAGAAAACAATGCTACAAATGCGAAACGTTATGTATGTATTATTTGAAGTCTTCTGACAAGGGAACCTCCCCATCGCACTCCCCTCAGATTTAGATATAAGTTGGCACAGTGGATAGGCCTTGAAAAACTGAATACAGATCAATCGAGAAAACAGGAAGAAGTTGTGTGGAACTATGAAAAAATAAGCAAAATATACAAACTGAGTAGTGCATGGGCAAGATAAGCAACATAAATGAGAGTCTGAGCTCATGAGCGCCGTGGTCCCGTGGTTAGCGTGATCAGCTACGAAACGAGAGTACAGTGGTTCAAGTCAGCCCTCGAGTTAAAATTTTAATTTCTTATTTTTCACAAAGTTATGATTTGTCCGTTCGTTCATTGACGTCTCTGTTCACTGTAATAAGTTTAGTGTCTGTGTTTTGCGACCGCACCACAAAACCGTGCGATTAGTAGACGAAAGGACGTGCCTCTCCAATGGGAACCGAAAACATTTGATCGCAAGGTCATATATCAACCGATTCCTCCACAGGAAAACAGTCTGATATATTCTATACGACACTGGTGACGGCATGTGCGTCACATGACAGGAATATGTTGTCGACACACCTAACTTGTAACTTGGCGAATGGGTAAAAAGATTATTCTAACTTGCCCGATCTAGGTTTTCTTGTGGATGTGATAATCACTCCCAAAAAAGTGATGGAAACATAAGAGTTTGTCACATAAACAGAAAATAAGAAATTAAACTTTTCACTGGAGGGAGGACTTCAACCAAGGACCTCTCGTACCGGAGCTGTTTACGCTAACCACGGGACCACGGCGCTCGTGAGCTTACACTCTCCTTGATGTTGCTTATCTTGCTCATGGACTACTCAAATTGTATATTTTACTTATTTTTTCATAGTTCCACAAAACTTCTTCATGTTTTCTCGATTGATCTGTGTTCAGTTTCTCAAGGCCTATCCACTGTGCCAACTTATAACTAAATCTGAGGGGGGTGCGATGGGGAGGTTCCCTTGTGAGTGAGCGTGTCAAGTTTCCGTCACTTCTAACAGATAGCGTTGCTGCAGGACAGTTTCAAAATGGCGTCTGTAGGTGATGAACGTTACAAACAACGTGCCATCATTGAATTTCTCACTGCAGAGAAAGAAACTGTGGGAAATATTCACAAACGCTTGTGCAAAGTCTATGGAGCATCTGCTGTCGACAGAAGTAGAGTTAGTCGCCGGGTATATGAGGTCATCAGAAAGTGGTTCGGCGGAGCTCCACGATTTGCAGCGGTCGGGGAGACCATCCACGGCTGTCACACCTGACAGCCACGACCTAGCCCCCTCGGACTTCCACTTGTTTCGGCCATTAAGGGATGCCATTCGTGGAAGACATTTTTAGGACAATGAGGTGATTCACACAGTGGAGCACTGGCTCTGCCACCAGGAAAAGGATTGGTACCGACAGGACAAACACGCCCTTGTTTCGCGCTAGAGGAAAGCCATAGAACGGGAAAAGCAGAAAAATAGGGTGTGTAGATAGAACACCATCTTTCGTGTGTTTAACTCTCATTATGTTCAATAAAGAATTGTTGCAGAAAACGCTGCATCACTTTCCGGGTAAACCCTCGTATGTAATATACACGTAAATAAAAAATGTCTCGGTTCCCTGCGTATCATTCATGTTACCTGGGTGATGATCTCGTGTCCCATACTTTGCAGTTCGATAGCGGAAGTTATCGCCTTGGTTCATTGTTTTTAAAGTCTATGCAGATAGTTGGGCAAAAAGAAAATCATTAAAGCAGTATTCCATTTTATTAGGATCGAAACTGGAGTCCAGGACTGCTCCCAGCGGAAAGGCCTCGAACAACATGGGGATGGTTCACTCCAATCACACACTGCTCGCACCCCAGAAAGTACAGAAAGTAGTTAACTGCCAAATACAATAAATATGTGATCTGTACACTTTCTGAGATTAAGACTAATCATAAATGCTAAATTTAGTATTTATTAATGAAATGCAACGGCTCTGTACACCCATAGGGGAACATATTCTATGATGCGTGGTACATGGATACAAACACACTCACCCTGTCTAAGAGCTTCCAACTTCCGATGAACACAGCTGATATGAGCAACTAATATCTTCTTTGTACAGGGAGGTCTATGCTATATACTACTAGATAGAGGTCACTGGGTACCGTCTACTAGAAGTTAAAGATGTTACTTTTCCTTATTCTGGATATCTCGGTCGGGAAGAGGTTTGCTCACAAAAGACAAAGCCCGTGTTCGAGTTCCAGTACGCACGACCTTGCAATCTGCCAGGAAGCTTCAAAACAGAGCTCAATCAGCTCCAGAGTGAAAGATGCAATTAGTGAGACACTTATTTATTCATCCACCAGTCATGTAATACGAACTGTGGGTGCTGATTCTTAGAGTTTGTTTATGTAAAATTTCAAAGAATAACAGTTAATCAATATGTGAAACGTCTATGATGTGTATATGCAGACTGAAGTGACGAATGAAAATTTGTACCAGGGGCGAGATTCAAACCCAGGTCTCCTGTTCACTGGGCAGATGCTGTAACCACTACACCATCCTGGCACGGTGGCTTTGCCCAACTAGACGGACTACCCAAGCACGCTGCCCTCCTCAGTCCATCTACGGTAAGGATCAATGTTTACCGCAGCCAGTGCTTGGTACAATGCTGAATTCTATTGCGTGTGTAACAACTTCACATAGAAAGTAAAATCAGAACTAGAACTGTGTCCAGGTGCTAAAACACGCTTTTAAAGTTATTAGCAGCAGCTTGAACGACTACTGATATCACAATACACGTGTTAGTTGCGTGTTTCATGGATCATTTTGCACGATAGGTCGTAATGATGCGGAACGAGTTATTTTACATTCACATCGCAAATTAATTTGGACATGCGGCTACATTTTAAGCATCACCAAGCTTTTTTTCTTTTTTTGAAAAGGAAAAGATATACAGGTGTGAGTTAGTAATTCCTACCCACCACCTATCACACATTACAATAACAGAAATTCTGCTACAGAATAGAATGACTTTTCAAGCAGAAACTTTCTCAGTTTGATATCAAATTTTACTTTGCTGTCTGCCAGACAATTTAAATCGCCGAGTAAGTGCTCACAAGTATTTGTGCTAAAGACTAGAGGAATGTGGAATAATGAATGTCATTTTTCCTTTGGTATTGTAATTGCGTACCTCGTTGTTCCTTTGAATTTTAGTGGATTACTTACAACAAACTTGATATGGGAATAAACGTACTGTGAAGCAGTAGTCAGACTGCCCATCTCCTTAAACAGATGTCTACATGATGATTGAGAGTGAGCACCACATATTATTCTTACAGCATGTTTTCGCGCAATGAAGACTTTCTTTGTTAAAGATGAGTTACGCAGAATATTATTCCATATGACATTATTGAATGAAAATATGTAAAATATGTCAACTCACTGATTTGTCTCTCCCCAAGATCGGAAATACTTCTAAGCGTATGTGCGCCTGAACTATGTTGTTTTAGGAGTTCCAAAACGTCTTTATTCCAATTTAAATTCAGCTGTTTTCAAATGTAGTCGGTAATAATTCCAGTGTTTTCTTCTACACTTGTGAAATTACGTCAGAAGCCAATCCAGGTCGCAGATGTTCCTTCGGTAACATTATTGTAAAAGGTAGCGTAACTATTAAAATGAAACTATATGGTTTCAGAGACCTTTTTAATATGTGAAACGTCTACGATGTGTATATGCAGACTGAAGTGACGAATGAAAATTTGTACCAGGGGCGAGATTCAAACCCAGGTCTCCTGTTCACTGGGCAGATGCTGTAACCACTACACCATCCTGGCACGGTGGCTTTGCCCAACTAGACGGACTACCCAAGCACGCTGCCCTCCTCAGTCCAAATGTCCACTTGGTATTCCTCGTAAATTCGAACAGCACTGCACGCGCTCTCCCACTGTATTGTAATAGCATCTCAGTATCGAACGAAATGGGGAGTCCTGTCTGAAGCCCATGCATAGGTGCTTCAATCAAAGCTTTTGATTGAAGCACCTATGCCTAGGTTTCATGCAGGATCCCCCGTTTCGTTCGATGCTGAGATGCTATTCCAGTACAGTTGGAGATCTCCTGGAATGCTGTTCGAGTTTTGATGAAAGCATCTGTGTCTGGGTTTCAAGCAGGATTCTCCGTTTCGTTCGATGCTGAAATGCTATTCCAATACAGCACGAAATGCTTACTTCGTAAACAAACGCTGCCGTGATCGTCAAGTGTCAGACATTTGAAAGTAAAAGTTATTTTAATTACGTATACTGTCATGGTACTCGATACACAATCGTAAGGTTTTCGTCAATGAAAGTTCCTAGCTCCTCTCTGGCGCATCCTTATTTAACAATCCACAATTGAAATTGTAGAGCCGGCCGTTGTGGCCGAGCGGTTCTAGACGCTTCAGTCTGGAACCGCGGACCGCTACGGTCGCAGGTTCGAATCCTGCCTCGGACATGGATGTGTGTGATGTCCGTAGGTTAGTTATGTTTAAGTAGTGCTAATTTCTAGGGGACTGATGACCTCAGATGTTAAGTCCCTTAGTGCTCAGAGCCATTTGAACTATTTTTTGAAATTGTAGGAAATTTATAGACTTTGAATACATTATTTGAAAGTCAAACAGAGAATCACATTTGACTGTCAATATTTCCTACAGTCGCCGTCCTGTGATACAAGACGGTGTGACATCTGTGCACAAAATACCGGAAACGGCAGCAGAAGACTACACAAGATCCAAGATAGTGAACATCCACAGCTGTAGATTACGTAGCATAAACTATGCAAGTCCCAGCAATACCAGAATATTTTCGACAGCAAAGGGGTTTCCCTTGGCCCTTTGGTAAAGTGGACATTTACACTGTCCAGTCACCTTAATGTGACCACGAGTCAGATGCCTGCTACAGCGGTAACTGCTGCGAGACGTGGAGTGACAGGGATGTGGAGCCATGCTGTCTCCAGTGCCGTGACCAGCTGCGTTAGGATTCTCGGATGAGGATTCACGGTGTGAACAGCCCAAAGCAAGGTGGTCCCGCATATTCTCGATTGGGCTTAAATCAAGGGAGGCTGGTGGCCACGGGGGTACGGTGAACTGATCCTGGTGCTTTTCAAACCATAAACGTACACTGCCAGCTGTGCGACACATTGCATTTTCCTGCTGGTTGACGCTGTCGTCCCGAGGAAAGGCAAGATGCATGCAGTGGTGGACGTGGTCCCCGAGGATAGATGCAATGTGCCTTCCAGAATGGCGAGATAACTAATGCTACGAAAAATCCCCAGGCCAAAACACTCCCTTCTCCAGCGTCGACGTTTCAGACAGTTGACACCGTGCACGCCAACAGCCATCCTGATGGGGCAAAAAACGTGTGATTTATCTCAAAAGGCCACTTGTCGTCACTCAGTGGATGTCCAGTTGCGGTAGTGGCGTGCAAATTCCATCCTTAGACGCCGATGAACATCAGTCAGCGTGGATAAATGAACGAGGCACCTGCAGTGGAGGCCCATATGCAGCAACGGTCGTTGAGGCGACACTGTTGATAGAACCTCAGGTACCGCTCGCCGCGGATTTTGAATTCGCGCCAGATGGCATGGACGTTGAAGACCCCTAGAGGTATCTGCACCATCACGCTGTAAGCTGTGGCAGCGTGCGCCTCCTGTCGCACATTTAATGTGAGGGCGCCACAGTGGAACACGTGGTCCCAGCGGCCAATAGCGGTGTCCCCGATCATGTATTTAAGTGCCTGCCTCTCGCTCAGCCAATCTCCCAAGGTGGCTTCCGTCAGCTCCCCCTCCCTGATGATGTCCTCCTCCCCTCCATCTACCCCTCCTATCAACTTTGACCCTGCCCCACCCCCCACTTCCGGTGTCCTTTCCTTTAGGCACCCTCCCTCCTTCTCTTCCCTTCCCTTCTCTTTCCTTTTCCCCCGTCCCCTCCTTCCACCCCTCTTCCCCCGGACTTCCCCTCTCCCTTCCTCCCTCCCCCTATCTCCCCTGCCCGTGGCATCTCTGCTCTCCCCTCTCCCTCTCCCACCCCCCTCCTTCTCATCCTCTCTTGGCAGGTCCCCGGACTCGCACACGCTCAGTGAACATTCGCGCGCCGGAGATCATCGCCATCTGTGTCTCTTGTGTGTGACGTCGTTTTGTGTTTTTTAGTGTCCGCTGTCACGCTTCTACGTTCACTTGTGCCGTCGGATTCACCAGTGTTCTGCGCGCCGTGTCAACGTGTTTTCACTGTCGTTATCGTCGAGTGTGAACGGCTCCGTGTTTTTTGTGTATCTGTGACCACTCTTTTTTGCACGTCACTTTGTTCATACTGATTCTCCATTCTGTGTTCTGTTATTGTCAACACTATGGCTGAAGAGCGGCGTAGCATGCCGCTGACAGCCTACCTGTTGTTTAGGTATTAAAATAACAATAAAGGAAAAAAAAGCTCAGCCAGTCAGTCTAAACTTTGCTTGCGTCTATTGACATCTCGCCTTAGACAGCGTATTTACGTTACTTTGTTCCGTGTACGAGTGGACGTCGTTGATTCGTGAGGTCTTCTTGTGACTCTATTGTTTGTTGCTTCCTGTGGTTCGTAAGGTTTCGCTTGGTTGTCCTTCGTTGTTTGTGTCCGTCCTCTCCTGTTTGTGTTGTTGTTCGCGGGCCGCTCCGTGGGTCCCGCCACGCTTTCCTTCATGGCAACACCGCGGTCCTTCCAGTCACGGTTACAACAGCCCCTTGGTTCATCTGGGCGGTCAGGTGCTCAGCAATTACACCTCTATTCGTCAGTACACATCTCCACAGCCGCCATTCAACCTTTCATCTACGGCCCGTGGTGCACCATAGTTGCCTCGGCGCCAGTTTTGGATAGCTGCATTTGCCATACACGTTATGTTTTAACTACGGTGACACGTGAACAGTTTGCGAACTTAGCTGTATCAGAAATGCTTTCACCGTTGGCCCACGAGACAATGATCATGTCCCTTTGGACGTAAGGGGCAATAAGACAACGACTGCACTGTTATCCCACGTACTGCACTACTCTGCACGAATTAACCGACTGTCATTGAGTCCGGTGATGACTTATGGTAAGCAGCGTGGCTGACCTCTTGGTCAATTTGATGGCCTCTCTTTCGAATTGGCATCACGCTACTTTTTGAGGTTTGCGAAGTAGTCTAAGGCTGCTTTCGTGGGGGGGGGGGGGGGGGGGAGATGGGGGGGGTTCAGAAGACGGAGCTCCCCCGGAGACGCTTTATATACTCCTCCGTCCGATCAGGCCTTGGAAGGCCCAACGGTACCATCCGGCCGCCGTGTCATCCTTTCAGCCCACAGTCCGCCGCTCGTGGTCTCGCGGTAGCGTTCTCGCTTCCCGAGCACAGGGTCCAGGGTTCGATTCCCGGCGGGGTCAGGGATTTTCACCTGCCTCGAGATGACTGGGTGTTTGTGTTGTCCTCATCATTTCATCATCATCCAAGAAAGTGGCGAAATTGGACTGAGCAAAGGTTGGGAAATTGTACGGGCGCTGATAACCACGCAGTTGAGCTCCCCACAAACCAAACATCATCATCATCTTTCAGCCCAGGGGCGTCATTCGATGCGGATACGGAGGGACATGTGGTCAGCACACCGCTCTCCCGGCCGTTGTCAGTCTTCGTGACCAGAGCTACTTCTCAATCAAGTAGCTCCTCAGTTTGCCCCACAAGGGCCGAGTGCACGCCGCTTGCCAATAGCGCTCGGCAGACCGGACGGTCACCCATCCAAGTGCTAGCCCAGCCCCACAGCGCTTATCTTCGGTGATCTGAGTTGGCACGCTTTATATACATTCCGCTGCTAATGCTGCCACCTGCCGTCTGTGAGTGGTTATTGCATGTTGACGTCGAAAAGAGGTGATGGTCACATTAATGTGACTGGACTGTGCATAACAATTTTCCATCAAAGAATAAACTACAAATAATATCTCGAAGTAACAGAGCTCTGTTGTTACCGCCCCTCCAACGATTATGGAAAACTCCTCGCCTCCTTTTATAGTGGCACGTCCGTCTCTTGTGATATGTAGTGGTCAGTTTCGCATTACTCAGCAAATTACACAGAAGTGTTCGGATAGTTTTTATCAAATAGTGCATCACAGCTTGTCGTAGATGGTTGAGGATACTGAAACATATTTACTGGGAAGTTAAAGTACCAAAAGAAAGGAATAATTAACATTCGTAACTTTGAAACTTCCTGGCAGATTAAAACTGTGTGCCCGACCGAGACTCGAACTCGGGACCTTTGCCTTTCTGCAAGGTTCGCAGGAGAGCTTCTGTAAAGTTTGGAAGGTAGGAGACAAGATACTGGCAGAAGTAAAGCTGTGAGTACCGGCCGTGAGTCGTGCTTCGGTAGCTCAGATAGTAGAGCACTTGCCCGCGAAAGGCAAAGGTCCCGAGTTCGAGTCTCGGTTGGGCACACAGTTTTAATCTGCCAGGAAGTTTCATATCAGCGCACACTCCGCTGCAGAGTGAAAATCTCATTCTGGATTCGTAACTTTATTTTATCTAAAGAGTCGATGAAGTAACAACAATCTCTTTTTTAATTACTTCTCAATAACACACGTGAAAAAATTATGTGTTGCAATAGACATAGTGTCACGTTTCGCTAACATAAAGTAACCGGCAGATCTTTTATCTGTGAGGCAGAAATCAGACGCCACAATTCTGTTTATCTGCTGTCATCCGAAATTCATCTAGTATGCAAGTTGAGACTGCTGTGGGAGTGGTATCTAAAGAGACGTAAGAGAAAGTATGCCGCAATAAACTTAACGCGTGCTGTGGTTAGCAATCCTGTTGTCATTAAAATCTGATTTAACCGTTTCGTCTAGGACATTCTCGTAAAATGTACATAGGACAGACTTCGTTTTACAACGCATTTTGGGGGAACTAATCTATCGGATTTCATACAATTAAGCTCTGATTACGAGAGACGGCACTAAATTTTTTAAGTTATTTCAGATGTCAAACTATGCCGCCTCCTAATCAGTTTCGAGCAGTGTACAACTCTACTGTCTGCTTTTCCCCCTTTCTGCGTCATTATAAATCGGCAGTAATTAATACAGGGTATATCAAAAAGAATCATCCGATTTTAAAAAAATCTTAAGTATCATGTTACTTGAGGTACGTGCTTGAACAACATATTGTTGGAAACAGCAAACACTCGAGTTTTACATGGTTCCTGCTAGGTAGCACCAGTGTGCTCCCACTTCAGTTCTAGTAAAAATGGTGTTGGGACAGCAGAAAGCGTTTTGTGTTCTACATTTTGCGAAGCGTGGGTCAGTAATAACTGTTCAGCGTGACTTTCATACTTGGTATCGTGTGGATCCTCCTACAGCACAGAGCATTAGACGATGGCATGAACAATTCCGGAAAATAGGTTGTTTGTGCAAAGGAAAACCAGCGGGTCGTCCCCGAGCGTCTGACACAGACGTGGAACGCATCCGCCATAGTTTCACAAGTAGTCCGCAGAAATCTGTTCGCCATAGTTTCACAAGGAGTCCGCAGAAGTCCGTTCGCCGTGCAGCTCGACAGCTCAATATGCCCAAGATGCCAGTCTGGCTTGTGTTGCTTCGATGTTTACACATGAAACCATACAAAATTCAGCTACTGCAAGCTCTTCGTGAAGGTGACAAACAACAACGTGAGAAGTTCTGTAATTTCGCTCTTGCTAAGATTGAGGGTGACAGTTTTCTTCCGCGCTTAGTATTTAGTGACGAGGCAACATTCCATTTAAATGGGAAGGTGAACAGTCATAATCTGAGAATATGGGGTACTGAACAACCACATGAAGTAGTACAACATGAGAAGGGCTCTCCAAAATTTAATGTGTTTTGTGCAGTTTCACGGGAAAAGGTGTATGGGCCATTTTTCTTTGCCGAGAACACTGTTACAGGGAGCACATATCTCGAGATGCTTGAGAACATTCTTTTCCCATAGCTGGAGACTGAGTCGAACGACTTCATTTACCAACAGGATGGGGCACCGCCACACTGCCTGCCATGTGTAAGAGCGGGCATTTTTAGATCAAAGGATTACTGAACCGTGGATCAGTCGAACTGGACAAAATGATTCAGCCTTACATTACTGGCATCCAGTGTCACTGGACCAGACTGTATGTGTGGGTTTATGTGATTGTATGTGTGGGTGTATGTGGGGGGTTATAAAAAACTCTGTTTATGTGCCTCCGTTCCCAACAACAGTGAATGAACTGAGACATCGCATAACAGCAGCTGTGGAAGTTGTAGCTCAATACGTGCTCGCTGCAGTGTGGGAGCAATTTGAATACCACAGTGACGTATGCCGTGATCTCAAGGAGGGCATATTGAACACCTATGAAAAAGTAACTTTTTGAGTTTCCCGTTCATCAAAAAACAAAATTCATTTTATATGTTTATCAGTTTCAGAAATAACAGATGTGCCAAATCGGATGATTCTTTTTGATACACCCTGTAATTCGACAACTGCATGATACACTTGTATGGAATGTTTTTACTTCTTATTTTGGCTGGAAGTTGACAGCAGGCGCTTGAGCGTTCTCAGTGAAAAACAACTAGGCAAGCACAAGCAAAGACGGTGGGGTCAACCATTGACGTCATTGTAGCTAGTTACACATTTCTGTGTACATGTCAGTGTTCGGGGACTGCATTCCCCTCTGTGCTTCAATTTCTACGGAAAACAAAATGGCTCAAATGGCTCTGAGCACTATGGGACTTAACATCTATGGTCATCAGTCCCCTAGAACTTAGAACTACTTAAACCTAACTAACCTAAGGACATCACACAACACCCAGCCATCACGAGGCAGAGAAAATCTCTGACCCCGCCGGGAATCGAACCCGGGAACCCGGGCGTGGGAAGCGAGAACGTTACCGCACGACCACGAGCTGCGGGCTACGGAAAACAATATGCAGCTTGATCTTCACAGCTGATTGCTAATACGCAGAATCAACGAAGGTGACTAAACGTTTTTAACACATGCGCAGCGATTATACCTGTTCAATCAAAACAACTGTGCCATTAAAATAAATAAATAAATAAAATGAAAAAAATAAAAAGAAAGGTGAAGGAGGGAGTGCGAACGCATGACGTTTCGCTAAGCAGTCGTATGGCTCTGATCACTATGGGTCTTAACATCTGAGGTCATCAGTCCCCTAGAACTTAGAACTACTTAAACCTAACTAACCTAAGGACATCACACACATCCATGCCCGAGGCAGGATTCGAACCTGCGACCGTAGTGGTCACGGGGTTCCAGACTGAAGCGTCTAGAACCGCTCGGCCACACCGGCCGGCCCAGCAGTCGTATTCTTAAGATTTCTGTACGCATGATGAGCACGGAGTAATAATTCAGATAATAGATCAGAAACATTCAAGCTTGGGTTACACCTTCCAGGTGGCCCTAGGACGTAGTTACTCACTATAAGGAAGTTCTCATTTGGTATTTTAAATGGAAGACTCATTAGTGTTCCATGGTTGAGATCTCATTTTAACTACAGGTTCCATCATAAATACCTGGGTGAATCAGAGTTCAGAAAAAGGCATCTCCAATGCCATCGTTCCCGTTACAGCCTGAGAGTGTACAAACTAACCTAAGGACTGATACTTGCTTCACAAACGCACTGGAGACTTTCAAACGACTTTATTATGTTCTCCAGTATCACGCTCCATCCCACTTAAGCAGCTGCAGATGTTTCCTACCACGACGTTACGTTTTCAGAAGTACGAAATACAGCATACCCTACTAGCGGAGAAACCCAGTGTTGCCCAGGTATTTATTTATAGCTGTGCGCCCATGCCCGTACTATGAAGCGTATGGCCTTAGTGTTTATGACCTCACATCTTCTGAACTATGTGTCGTACAGTGATATAATAAGGTATGTACATTCAGTGAGGCATGTGGACACTGTCTGCGAAATTTATTGCTAGTGGATTTAGCATCAAAGAAGTAACAAATTTAAATATCGTGCATAATGCAACAGTTTTTCACGCATCACATTGTTTTTATCATCATATCTCCTGAACTAAGTCTCGTCAAATAACATAATTTTGCACTTAACTTTCGGTGGTGTATGTGCATATTGTCTGTAAAATGTGTCGCGAATACAGTTGGTAAGAAGGAAATAATAAATACAACGTCACGCCCCATGCAGTACGTTTACACCAAGAACAGCGGAAAAGTAGTAAGGACTAAACATTTTTCCTTTCATCATTTTGTAGGGGTTGTCAGCGAGAAAAATTTTTGTAAAGGTTTGACATTATGTGTAACGTTTGTTGCAAGTCGCTAAGTGCAGTCATTTTCAAATAAGGCACGAATAAAGTATGAGAATTCAAGCGTCGCTGGCTACGCTTCTTCTTCAGTTCCACCTCCCCCCCCCCCCCCCCACCAAGCCAACCACTTTCGTAGGTAGGTGGTTCTTACCACAACAACGACTGTCGCTTGACGGTAAAGTACATGTGTACGAAGTTTTAGGGGGAGATGTGGAACATACACACTCGCACGCACGCACCACACACACACACACACACACACACACACACACTGAGAGAGAGAGAGAGAGAGAGATACACTTTTATGATATGTATGGACTTCTAATATCTATTCCTGTTTCAAGCACTGCAGTGCCCTCTCCCCCTCTCCCTCAAAAAAATCATCAAGACAGCAATATGCAAATGAAATGAGAAATGCCCTCTGATGAAAGAAATCTACGTTTACATCCGTAGTTTCCAAACCACTGTGCAGTGCGTGGCAGAGTGTACTTCCTGTTGTAAGTACCGGTATTATTAGGGTTCTTTCCCGTTTCACCAGTGTGTGGCGGGCGAGAAGAAGGACCTCTTAGACGTTTGTATGTGGGTTGTAAATAGTGTAGTCTTGCTTTCGCGACATGTAGGAGACTGCAGAATATTGCTGCAGTCATCACTTGGTACTTCCAAAGGGCCGACTGCACCAACATCGATTAAAAAGCATTATAACTGAGGGGATCACTGTTAAGGCGTAAGCGTGGTTAAGTTATTTCCGTGCCGTACCAACTTAAAACGCTGGTTAACAAAACTTGTTCAGTTAGTTATCGTAATGTGGATATTGTTACAGCAATGCAGAGGGCAAAAAAAGGAGGTCAAATGTCTAAAAATTTTAAATTGGTAACATTTTAGCGCTAGTCAGCTGTAATGCGAAAGTTTAGAATGAGTGGTCATATACAGCAACAACACTGTTTATTTCATTTCAGGCCAACGAGCAATGATGTCCAGTGTAGTTAAAATGTGGTCACTGATGGTTTGGCAGTTAAATCAAAAATATGATTTTCTACTGTGGAAGAGTTCCACGTTATATCCAGCCAGAAGATTGAATCTTTGTGTAAATACCGCAGGAGACTGAATCTTTATGTCAGTAACAGTCCACTGTACCAACGACTCTAGGAAATCAATCCAATACGCTAAAACCATCCATCACGGAGTGCAATTCCGGTCGAGAAGGAAACTTAATGTATTGTGAAGACATTGCTGCTATGATCCTAATACATTACTAACAGTTCTTTGCACTACATGCATTAGCACTGTCACCAATAATTATATTAAATACACCAGCCCTTACTGTCATTGGAAGTCCGTTCTTTCCGAAAAGTAGGAAATTTCAGTCTTCCGTTAATCTGACCTACTAACCACCACATTGTTTCTTTTCAAAGACAGAATCTCTCTTGTAATTTTCTGTCCCCATAATTTTCGAAAAAAATTTTCTTTTCCACAAGCACACCAATACGATTGTGCTGACGATCGATATGGTCAACATGTAACATTTCTTCATCTTCTGTGCCATCTAAAACATCAAAATGTGACGCCATCTTAATACAGTATATGCTTACTTCATTTTAACTGCGATAAATTCAAGATAAACGAGCCTCCGATTTCGGTCAACTTTAATTGCAACTAACTCCCTCGTTTAGCTTTAACTGGGGGTGATGCGGTTGAATCTTGGGGTCGACCGGGGCTAAATGCCGACTACGATTAATTTTTAATCAGCATTTGTGCATTGGGCCCTAAGTAGGCTCCTGCTTGATAATTTGTATCTACCTTCAAGTGTTTGCTAGTTTAGTTTTTTTTCAGTATCTCCCTGGTGCTCTCCCATGGATCAAACAAATCTGTGACCATTCGTGCTGTCCTTCTTTATTTATGTTCAGTGTCGTCTGTTAGTCCTATCTAGCATAGGTCCCACATATTTGACCAAATATTCTAGGATTGTTCTCACGAGTGTTTTGTAAGCAATATTTTTTGCAGGCTGATTTCATTTCCCTATCGTCTGCCAATAAACCAAAGTCTGCCACCTGCTTTATCTGTGACTGATCCTATATGATTGTTTCGTTTCATATCCCTGCCAATTATTATAGCAAGGTAAACCCTAATATAAAATAAACTACACATCACGAAGAAATTGTCCGAATGGGACAGAAAGCAGTTGATGCAGTGTATATGTGCAGACAAACGAATGATTATAGTTTCAGAGAAACAGACCGAGCGAGGTGGCGCAGTGGTTTGCACACTGGACTTGCATTCGGGAGGATGATGGTTCAAACCCGCGTCTAGCCATCCTGATTTAGGTTTACCGTGATTTCCCTATATCGTTTCAGGCAAATGCCAGGATGGTTCCTTTGAAAGGTTACACCCGACTTCCTTTCCCACCCTCCCTAATCCGATGGGACACACGTCCGCACTGTTTGGTCCCTTCCCCCAATTCAACCAACCAACCTTCCAAAGAAATAGGATGATTTATTCAAGACAAAAGGCTTCACAAATTGAGTAAGTTGATAACCGTTAATCCACCTCTGGCCCTTATGCAAGCAGTTACTCGGATGGGCACTGATTGACAGACAGATTTGTTGGATGCCCTGGGGGATATCATGCCAAATTCCGTTCAACTGGCACGTTAGATCGTCAAAATCCGGAACTGGTTAAAGGGCTCTGCCCATAATGCTCCAAAATTCTCAATGGGATGAGATCTGACGACCTTGCTGGCCAAGGGGTGTGCTCCGACAAGCTCGAAGACAAACAACAGTAACTCTCGTCATGTGCGGGCTGGCATTATCTTGCTGAAATATAAACCTAGGATGGCTTGCCATGATCTGCAATCAGACGGGGCGTAGTACATCGTTGTCGTACTGCTGCGCAGTAAGGATGCCGCAGATGACAAACAAAGGAGTCTTGCTATGAAATGAAATGGCCTGGTTGCTGGCTCATATGGCGGGAGCATCTCCAGACAGGTCTTTGTTGGTAATCGAGAACTGGAATCTTATTGACTGTCGTAGAATTGTGTTCAGTGATGAGGCCCGCTTCTAATTGAGCCCCGATGAGCAGCAAAGATGTGTCTAAAGACGCCCTGGCATTATCTTGCTGAAATATAAACCTAGGATGGCTTGCCATGATCTGCAATCAGACAGGGCGTAGTACATCGTTGTCATACTGCTGCGCAGTAAGGATGCCGCAGATGACAAACAAAGGTGTCTTGCTATGAAATGAAATGGCCTGGTTGCTGGCTCATACGGCGGGATCATCTCCAGACAGGTCTTTGTTGGTAATCGAGAACTGGAATCTTATTGACTGTCGTAGAATTGTGTTCAGTGATGAGGCCCACTCCTAACTGAGCCCTGACGAGCAGCAAAGATGTGTCTAAAGACGCCCTGGATAGTGGTGGGATTCGAACCTGACTGCCACATGCCATACGACCCGATGACCAGGAATGATGGCCGGGGGGTGCCTATTCATTGCATAGTAGGACACCTTTGGTTGTCATCCGCTGCACCGTTACAACACAGGGATACTCTATACCCCGTTTTGTCGTCCTTCATGGCAAGCCATCCTGGGATTACATTTCAGCATGAGTGTTTCTACCGCTTGTCTTCGTGCTTACCAAACCCTAGCTTGGCTAGCAAGGTCGCCAGATCTCTCCCTACTTGAGAACATATGGAACGTTATGGGAAAGACCCTCCAACCATCTCGGGATTTTGATGATCTATCATACCAGTTGAACAAAATGTAGGAGGACCTCAAACAACTCTATCAATTCATGCCAATCCGAGTAACTTCCTGCAAAAGGGCTAAATGCGGACCAACACGTTACTGATTTGCTCAATTTGTGTAGCACTTTGTCTTGAACAAATCATCCAATTTTTTTGAAATTGTAATCTATTGTTTGTACATGTACGTCGCATCTACCGATTCCATCCCATTCGTATACTTCTTTCGTGGTGTGTTCTTTTTTCATTTTTAGAGTATATTTGTGTGAGTTGACCTATTCCAGCTGTGATTCATTGAGATTATAGACATAGGATACTACGGTTTTCGTTTTGTAATGCAGCAAATTTTACATTTATGAACATTTAAAGTAAGTTTACAGTTTATGCACCACTTTGGAGTCTTATAAAGATTTGCGCAGCTTTTTTCAGACAATACTTCTTTATAGATAATAGCATCATATGCAGTAATTCTGAGAGTACTATTAATGTTGTCTGCAACATTATTAATATACAACCTGAACACTTCCCTAAAACACAAATGAAGTTAATTCTGTATCTGTAGATGATTCTCCAACCAAAATAACATGCATCGTTTCTATTACAATAAACTGTCAATACGTTCAAAAATTTCACTTGATACACCACGTGATCGTACTTTTGATAATTAGTGTAGATATGGTACGAGTCAACTGCTTTTCAGAAGTCAAGCAATAATATACCTATCTGGCTGCCTTCATTCATGCCTTTCAGGATGTCATAGGAGAAGAATGCAATGTGTGTTTCACACGATCGGTACGAAAGGGTAAGGGCACAATTAAAAAAAAAAGTTAACAGTGTGCTGATGTTTCTTACATAATCATAGACTTTCCATTCACATAAACCACGAAACAATGTCGTCACTATAGCGTCATATTTTTCTGTAAGTGTGCCCATGTTCAAACTTTGTGATTTCGTGAACTAATTACTGTCTTTGATATATGAATATGTTCAATATCCCTTGTTACATCTTATATATACTATTTGGTTATTGCATGGATCCACTTGAAAATCGTTTAAAGCCGAGATCGACTAATCGTGTAAACAATGACGTGTTGGTATAAAATACTGTCAAGGTGGAAAATGCATAAACAATTTAAATTTTTTTGCTACAGTGCTGGAATTTCTTGGAATATTTGTGTGTATCGACTGAATTTGCTTCTTTTGCCTAAATATGAGTATGACAACATCGCATTTCTTTTTTAGGCACATTCCATTCACCACTCGCAACCGTTATATCAACTGAAAGATGAGGCGGAATAATTCTTCTTCTGTTTCCCCAGTGACATGTAACCAAATTTGCATCGTCTACAACTGACGTTTTCTAGGAAATAAGGTAATGTAGAACTTTATTCTACTGTGCGGCGGCAAACCAGTGGAAATTACTTATGTTTTTGTCCGTACAACATACTTTTGCATCAGTTTCAAAATTTAAGTTATTTTGAGAAAATTTTATTTCATTCCCATTGATTTTATTTATGCAGTGGTTCTCTCACATGGACACATGTTTATTTGAGCTGTTCTATGGATTCGTTTATAAATAATTTTTCCCCTACTAGTGACGATTTTCTTTTATTTACAGTTTACAAGACGTTTTTCAGGAAACGATCATTTTCGAGTGTGTTTATCTCCGCGTGCTGTACTATTTCTTCGTAATGTTTTTGATGTGTGAGGTTGTACTTGTTCTGTTGATAAAAAACGCGCAATTATTAAAATAAATACACTTTGTAAAAAAGCATGTCATCCTCTGTGTAAAACCTATAACATTATCTCTGATGATTGCATCTAAAAAGGTCTTTGGAATTGTCTTGTTCCTCATTCTCGATACACGCTGTGCACAGAAAATTGTATGCGAAGCTTAGCATACGTGAGACACTGCACAACAGGGCCATAAGAAAACTGTAAGTACGAGTTCCTCCAAATATGTAAAGATCGGTAATCACCTAAAAATGGCAGGTTTTTTATATATTGCAGTTAAGTCAACAGAATAAAGCAGAACCTCACACATCAAAAAGATTACGAAAATTGGTTAATATTCAAAGTAAGACGCACCTGAAAATGGGAACCATCTCCGAAATGAATAGTGTAAAATGTAAATAAAAGAAAGTCGTGACTGGTAGCAGAAAAGTTATGTAGAAACAAACGAATTCTTTTCACAGTCGCTGACTTTCGTAAACCATTTCTGATGGATCAGTTCAGATCAGTGCTATTTTATATCGATGTAGTTCATTGTATTGACTGAACTGGTGGGTGTTAGTTTAAATTTTTGTTTCGTAACGTGGCTAAGCTGATTGTTAAAGTCTATGGGTAGTCTGTAACCCGTTATACCGAAAACGTTAACCGATAGTTTAATTGCTGACGATAATCATCATTATCTATTAAAAGTAAGGTCTCTAAATCAGTTCCAAAATGGTAAAGACTTTGTAACCCCATTCAGAATTAATTTTTTAGGGGAACCCACACGAGAACAGATAGTAGACACGCTACAAAATTTTCTCACTGGTCAGCCTTCCCAGGCCCAAACGCAAGGCCGACGTGAAACTGATGCAGTACGCAAAATGAGGTTTGCGAAACACGTCAGTAAAGAAATCGTCAAACATGGAAACGTGACGAATCCATCAACGACTCTTTACGCAACGACCGGCGAGGACGTGTGTGGGCGAGTTGTCACTTGACTCCGCTTATGCCATCCTCGCGGCTAATCTTAGACATTCGAAAATTTCTACGCTGCCTTCTTTTCCTAACGTTATCAGTCTCTATGATCTAGGTCATTCTCCCACAAAGGTAATAAGTGAATAATATGTTTAGGAAGAAGTTCAAAAATGGTTCAAATGGCTCTGAGCACTATGGGACTTAACATCTGTGGTCATCAGTCCCCTAGAACTTAGAACTACTTAAACCTAACTAACCTAAGGACATCACACACATCCATGCCCGAGGCAGGATTCGAACCTGCGACCGTAGCGGTCACGCGGTTCCAGACTGAAGCGCCTACAACCGCACGGCCACACCGGTCGGTAGGAAGAAGTGCTCAAATGAAAATATACGTAACGTCGTAATAACCAGACCAGTTGAAATTTGAATATGCCACTTTGGGATTATGTGGTGAGATATCTAGGGACTCGAGCTAGGGTCGTCACCACCCCTTAAAAATTTAAAGCTGTGCCCTTAGCAGGCTAAGTGATGCTCGCCGTCTATTTCGATGCCCGAAATCCGATACTCATCGAATGCCTCGAGCACGGACAAACAACTAACAGTGATGTGTGCCGTGAGACACTCCGCAGCCTTCGCAAATCCACTAGGAACAAACGCTGTGGGCTTCTCACGGAGGGAGTGATTCTGCTCCACGACAACACGCGTCCACATGTTTCCAAGGTCACACAAAGTGTAGTGGCCAAGTTCAAGTGGGAGCACATGAGCATGCTCCTTGCAGTCCGGACATGTCGCCCTGCGACTTCCATGTGTTTGCTCCGCTAAAAAAAATACCTCAAATCGAAACGCTTCAACTACGATGTCTAACTGAAGGACAGGACACAGTGAGGGACTCACTTACGTCACAGTCAATGGCGTTCTGGTACATCTACATCTACATCCATACTCCGCAAGCCACCTGACGGTGTGTGGCGGAGGGTACCTTGAGTACCTCTATCGGATCTCCCTTCTATTCCAGTCTCGTATTGATCGTGGAAAGAAAGATTGTCGGTATGCTTCTGTGTGTGCTCTAATCTCTCTGATCTTATCCTCATGGTCTCTTCGCGAGATATACGTAGGAGGGAGCAATATACTGCTTGACTCTTCGGTGAAAGTATGTTCTCGAAACTTTAACAAAAGCCCTTACCGAGCTACTGAGCGTCTCTCCTGCAGAGTCTTCCACTGGAGTTTATCTATCACCTCCGTAACGATTTCGCGATTACTAAATGATTCTGTAACGAAGCGCGCTGCTCTCCATTGGATCTTCTCTATCTCTTCAATCAACCCTATCTGGTACGGATCCCACACTGCCGAGCAGTATTCAAGCAGTGGGCGAAAAGGTGTACTGTAACCTACTTCCTTTGTTTTCGAATTGTATTTCCTTAGGATTCTTCCAATGAACCTCAGTCTGGCATCTGCTTTACCAACGATCAACTTCATATGATCATTCCATTTTAAATCACTCCTAATGCGTACTCCCATATAATTTATGGAATTAACTGCTTCCAGTTGCTGACCTGCTATTTTGTAGCTAAATGATAAGAGATCTATCTTTCTATGTATTCGCAGCACATTACACTTGTCTACATTGAGATTCAATTGCCATTCCCAGCACCATGCGTCAATTCGCTGCAGATCCTCCTGTATTTCAGTACAATTTTCCATTGTTACAACCTCTCGATACACCACAGCATCATCTGCAAAAAGCCTCAGTGAACTTCCGATGTCATCCACAAGGTCATTTACGTATATTGTGAATAGCAACGGTCCTATGACACTCCCCTGCGGCACACCTGAAATCACTCTTACTTCGGAAGACTTCTCTCCATTGAGAATGACATGCTGCGTTCTGTTATCTAGGAACACTTCAATCCAATCACACAGTTGGTCTGATAGTCCATATGCTCTTACTTTGTTCATTAAACGACTGTGGGGAACTGTATCGAACAACCCTAGTAACAGGGAATCATTCGTTCGTGAAACAGTGGCGTGGTTGTGCTCGGCCACTGGCGATTATTTTTGGATAAAGACTTCAATTATACCACCAGTTTTTTTAGTACCCTTTGTTTTAAACGCAACTCACATAATAGAGCCCAGGACCTTCCCCTCAACATTAATTTCATGCACGTATGCTTTTCCCTGAACATCAGTCGACACTCAGCTATAAAAACGACTTTAATTTAAAGTTACGAATTTATCTTATTGGCCGCCTACCTTTCATTACTGAGGGAATGGGCACAATGATTGAGGCACTGGATTTGTATTCGGGAGGGCAGGCATTAAAATCGTAATGGATCGATTCAGACTCAGTTTTTCTGCAATTTCGTTAAATTACATGAGGATGCAGAATGAGATTTTCACTCTGCAGCGGAATGTGCGCTGATATGAAACTTCCGGGCAGATTAAAACTGTGTGCCCGACCGAGACTCGAACTCGGGACCTTTGCCTTTCGCGGGCAAGTGCTCTACCATCTGAGCTACCCAAGCACGACTCATGTCCCGTCCTCACAGCTGTAATTCTGCCAGTACCTCGTCTCCTACCTTCCAAACTTTACAGAAGCTCTCCTGCGAACCCTGCAGGTTCTCGGTCCGGCACACAGTTTTAATCTTCCAGGAAGTTTCATATCAGCGCACACTCCGCTGCAGAGTGAAAATGTCATTCTGGAAACATCCCCCAGGCTGAGGCTAAGCCATGTCTTCGAATATCCTTTCTTTCAGGAGTGCCAGTTCTACAAGGTTCGCAGGAGAGCTTCTGTAAAGTTTGGAAGTTAGGAGACCAGATAATGGCAGAAATTAAGCTGTGAGGACGGGGCGTGAGTCGTGCTTGGGTTGCTCAGATGGTAGAGCACTTGCCCGCGAAAGGCAAAGGTCCCGGGTTCGAGTCTCGGTCCGGCATACAGTTTTAATCTGCCAGGAAGTTACTTGAGGATGGCCGGCATCATTAATTGTCCAAACTAAGCCTCTAATGTCCTCGTGGTTAATGGGCTGTTAATGCCTATGTACCAAAAAAAAAAAAAAAAGTTCAAATGTGTGTGAATTCCTAAGGGACCAAACTACTGAGGTCATCGGTCCTTAGACTTACACACTACTTAAACTAACTTACGCTAAGAACAACACACACACCCATGCCCGAGAGAGGACTCGAACCTCCGACGGGAGGGGACGCGCAATCCGTGATATGGCCCCTAGGACCGTGCGGCCACTCCGCTCGGTGCCTATGTACCTTTCTTTCCTTATTTTTTTTTATGGAGTCGTATTATTAGACGCCATATTCTTGAGGGCTATTTGGAATAATTTAGGTTAACTTCATAAGTCTTGTTTCTATCTAAAGTGTTATCTGCAGCTACAATGCATAATGACAGTCGTTCACACTTGTTATCAGAGAGGGTGGTAACTATATGAACAAAGCTTCATACAAACGACAGCGTAGGTGGGGTTAAAGCTAGGTGTGAGAAAAAACCCGCTCCAAGTTTCTCAATTGACTGTCACCGATTCAAGAGTAGACCACTCTAAGTTAATACTACATGAACGTTCGTTCCGAGAGGTCACTACAGAAGTGAGAAAATTATGTAAGTCTGATTTTTAGTACTTAAGTGTAATTTTTATGTTTTACTTGTACTTACTTGAACTTACTATTTGGCGAGTAGATGTTTCAGTTGGTCTCCAAAATCAACAATGACACATTTGTCAGAAAGTGGTAGAACAGGGCAAATCCCCGCAGGTCTTTTGGAGTACACGACAATTTTGCAGTGATAATCCCCGCAAAAGATGATACTCGAACACACTGCGTGATATTATTTCAACTGAAGACATAATTCCACTGTCTAAAATAAAGATTTAGGGGAAACTTTTTGGCAAAGCATTGAAACCTGTGAGTCTAACGTCGACACCCAATAAAGAACTATTGGAAAATGAATGCAAGACGAAAAAAAACTTAGTGCAGAGAAAGAGAGACGTGCTAATGAAAGAAAGCAGCGTTCTGTAGAAATAAAACGACGTTTGCTAGATTTCATTACATTAAGGCCAAAAAAAAGGAAGAAAAGGTCAAACAGCCAGTTAATTATTCTTCCGAGTCAGATTCAGACTTCTCGCATCACGACAGTAACTTAGATATAAACATGAACTTACTATTTGGCGAAGAAGTATCCGAAGAAGAAGAATGAAAGCCTGGGACTTAAACGAAAAATGTGGGGACCTAACAAAGTACTTTACTTATTAGGTACCTAGAAGCATTAGTGCCGGCCGGGGTGGCCGAGCGGTTCTAGGCGCTATAGTCTGGAACCACGCGACCGCTACGGTCGCAGGTTCAAATTCTGCCTCGGGCATGGATGTGTGTGATGTCCTTAGGTTAGTTAGGTTTAGGTAGTTCTAAGTTCTAGGGAACTGATGACCTCAGAAGTTAAGTCCCATAGTGCTCAGAGCCATTTGAACCATTTGAACCATTAGTCTAATTAATAGAACTCTTTAAGGTTACCTACTAATCCTCATTCCGTAAAGAAGAAACTATTATTTTTGATTTAGGAGACGTTACAGTTCAATATTGTTTCAAATGTTTTAATTATGCAGTCATCCATTTTTATCCATGTGTACCTGGAATCGGGGACAGGGCTGCACCGTGAGGCTTTAGCCCATTTTGTGGGGTAAAAATCAGCAATTTTTTCTATCTAAATTATAAATTTCTCTGTAATTAATAATTAGACACAGCTGTAATTTGGGTGGGTTATAGATAACAGCTCAGTCTATGATTTCAGGCTGAAATCGAGGGGAAAATATACCCCTCATTGACCCTGTATTAGAAAAACTGAAAATTGCGTGGTTTTGGCCCCACATACCATATTGCTCCGATTTTCTTGAAACATCTGCTCTTCTTTGAAGAGCTAGTTCTCGGTTCTAAAGGTACACTTTAGAACACTCTAACGCGTCATAATTTTCACTCGAACGATATGACACTGATCTTCTTGAAACATCTGCTCTCGTTCAAAAACAAGTATTCGTTTGTAAAAGTACACTTCGGAACTATAATACTTTTTACTATCTCACAAACTAATCAACATTAAGCCAACCAATTAGTTACCGTACCACAGATTCCAGAAAATTTTATCATTGTAGTATTCGCTCACCTTCGCACAAAAGCCACAAGCCACTGCTGTTGAACCTCCATTTCCTCTGTAATGCCAAGTCACCCATCGTTAGACATGTACAGCAGACCAAAAGAGTCTACACCTCCTGAACAGTACTGTGTTTCTGTAATCGAAACTGCCCATTCTATCCGGATGTACCAGGACGTCTTGGCTAATAAACGTACCAACTGGAGTCAGATGAATCAGTGCTTAGACATGTCCAGATATGTAGGTGATGACGGTTTTAATCACTAATCTACACTCCTGGAAATTGAAATAAGAACACCGTGAATTCATTGTCCCAGGAAGGGGAAACTTTATTGACACATTCCTGGGGTCAGATACGTCACATGATCACACTGACAGAACCACAGGCACATAGACACAGGCAACAGAGCATGCACAATGTCGGCACTAGTACAGTGTATATCCACCTTTCGCAGCAATGCAGGCTGCTATTCTCCCATAGAGACGATCGTAGAGATGCTGGATGTAGTCCTGTGGAACGGCTTGCCATGCCATTTCCACCTGGCGCCTCAGTTGGACCAGCGTTCGTGCTGGACGTGCAGACCGCGTGAGACGACGCTTCATCCAGTCCCAAACATGCTCAATGGGGGACAGATCCGGAGATCTTGCTGGCCAGGGTAGTTGACTTACACCTTCTAGAGCACGTTGGGTGGCACGGGATACATGCGGACGTGCATTGTCCTGTTGGAACAGCAAGTTCCCTTGCCGGTCTAGGAATGGTAGAACGATGGGTTCGATGACGGTTTGGATGTACCGTGCACTATTCAGTGTCCCCTCGACGATCACCAGTGGTGTACGGCCAGTGTAGGAGATCGCTCCCCACACCATGATGCCGGGTGTTGGCCCTGTGTGCCTCGGTCGTATGCAGTCCTGATTGTGGCGCTCACCTGCACGGCGCCAAACACGCATACAACCATCACTGGCACCAAGGCAGAAGCGACTCTCATCGCTGAAGACGACACGTCTCCATTCGTCCCTCCATTCACGCCCCACGTGTTGAGCAATTCGGCGGTACGTCCACCTGGCCTCCCGCATGCCCACTATACGCCCTCGCTCAAAGTCCGTCAACTGCACATACGGTTCACGTCCACGCTGTCGCGGCATGCTACCAGTGTTAAAGACTGCGATGGAGCTCCGTATGCCACGGCAAACTGGCTGACACTGACGGCGGCGGTGCACAAATGCTGCGCAGCTAG
This sequence comes from Schistocerca nitens, assembly GCF_023898315.1. Taxonomy (NCBI): domain Eukaryota; kingdom Metazoa; phylum Arthropoda; class Insecta; order Orthoptera; family Acrididae; genus Schistocerca; species Schistocerca nitens. The sequence continues at coordinate 472,862,823 of NC_064621.1, read as the reverse complement.
CGCCATTCGACGGCCAACACCGCGGTTCCTGGTGTGTCCGCTGTGCCGTGCGTGTGATCATTGCTTGTACAGCCCTCTCGCAGTGTCCGGAGCAAGTATGGTGGGTCTGACACACCGGTGTCAATGTGTTCTTTTTTCCATTTCCAGGAGTGTATTCACCCATTCGTCTTGGTGTACGGTACGCCCATAATCACTGCTTTTCTTTTTTTGTGTAATAAGTCAGGATCTTATGGAATGTCTCTTAATTACGAAAACTTGTGATACCACTTATTTTTTTAACCATGTTTACACCAATTTTCAGCTTTAAAGTACCTAATTCATGTTTCTGAATATTTAAAAATTTTATTAGCTCTCGAGCGAAGCATTGGCTTATATCAACGAAGATAAAGTCAGTCGTCAGCTGCACAAAAAAACGTTTATTTGGTTCACTTTACCGGCTTCATCAATTTCAACCGTCATCTACAGAAGTGAAATAGGCTCAAATTATTCGTAAACCAACATCAAAATAAGAATCGGGCGGTAGTGTTCTCCAAAGGTTTGGCAGAAATACGTGTGTAAAGCATGTATGTCAAAAAAAAATGCACAAAGAATGAGCAGTAGAAGTAAAACAGGTTTGTTAAAATAAATGTAGAGTAGTTAAGCATGAGAACCACAACATACCTTTGCTACAGAATCAGTAAAATAGAGTGACTTGGTTAAAAATATATATGGGCGATGAGTAGGAAACAAGGAACTGTCAGACAGCATATCGTACATAGAACGGGCGCCGAAAGTTAACCAACATACCGGCAACATGAAGGGCATTGGACACGCCTGTATTCAAAATGGGAGCGCCAGTGTACATATAAACTGCAATAATGTCTGCAACAGTTGAAGTGCAAGTAAGCATTAAACCTGGAATTAGGTTTATATATATATATATATATATATATATATATATATATATATATATATATATATATAATTTTTTTTTTTTTTGCCGGCTAAATATCGATAGTTTCATACGCTACTTAGCTATACAATGAAAACTAGTTTTCCTATAAATGTCACAAAAACTTGTAAAACACAACGTTTTAACGTAATTCATGAGAAATTTCAACGTTTTTTATTAACTTACCAGTCGATGTTATGTACATTAATGTCGTAGCATAACATCCACAATTTTGCATTAATATCGTTGCTTAATATCCATAATTTGGAAAAATATGTAATTTATTTTGTTACTTTCATAAATATCTTTTACTTTGATAATAACTTCAAAGATTTTCTATTTGTAACAAACACTGAATATTTTGGAATTATGTCAAATCAAAACACAAAAATTCGTTAAGTAATATTTTGAAAGTTGTGGATACTTTCAGAACAAAGCATAATTGATACACGTTATAACTTTTATAGTATTGCGACCTTGCTCGCTAGCTGTTCGAGAATCTTTGCTGTGAGGATTGTGAATAAAAATATACTACATACGACGTTTTTATTATGCAGACTGTAACTTCGATTGTCGTGGAAAATGCTTGTGAGGTAGCTATTGAGTTGGCAGAACTGTAAATAAAAGCCGACGGGTGAAAAATAACTACAAAACTTCAGTCAGTCTTGTACATGACCTGGAACCTATTTGTTTTTAATAAGGTTATGCAGACTGGATACTGAGGCCAACAATGAACCTCCAAATCATTATAAAGTATCCTCTTAACTACTTACTATAATTACTGCTGTAGCAGTGGTCGACGCTAATAAGCAGTAAATACAGACTAACATACTTCGTCATAGTGTAACGGGTACTTTATAACTCAGCGGAATTATTTTGACACAGATAGATATAAATCCCTCATAGATAACCACACTGGACAAAAAATTAGTCACCCGAGGAGATATCAAGTTAATACAGTGTAAGTAAGAGAGTCTCTACGTTTATTCAGGAGAGATACCAAATTGATAGGTTATTGATCGCTACAGTTTACCCACTGTTCCTAAGCCCCCACACGTTTTCTGTCAGATGAAATGACGTGATTTAACAGAACACTAAAGTTGTGATAGAGAGTGTGGATGTCCGCCAAACCATCAATATATGCGTGCAACGCTGTGAGTGGGCTGTTGGGATCTTGAAATATGGGAGCGTCAGCAACGTACTCGTGGTGACAACATAGAAGAAGGGACAGCACTTTGTCACCGAGTGTGGCGAAATAAACAGTCTGGTTCATGTTCGCGGTAATCTGAATGGGTGGACTCAAGCCATGGACGGGAAATACACCTGAAACATCACAGAATCATCTCCGACTTGAGTTACTCGTTCCACACAATGTGAGTTAAAGACTTCATTGGTCCGTCGGTGTACTCGACATCTTGCATCATTATGGAAAGAGGTAAAGTAGTGACTCGTCGGAATACGCTAAACGCCTCGTGTCAGCTAATACACTACTGACCAACCAAATTGCTACACCATGAAGATGATGTGCTACGGACGCGAAATTTAACCGACAGGAAGAAGATGCTGTGATATGCAAATGACTAGCTTTTCAGAGCATTCACACAAGGTTGGCACCGGTGGCGACACGTACAACGTGCTGACATGAGGAAAGTTTCCAACCGATTTCTCATACACAAACAGCAGTTGACCGGCGTTGCCTGGTGATACGTTGTTGTGATGCCTCGTGTAAGGAGGAATGCGTACCATCACGTTTCCGACTTTGATAAAGGTCGGGTTGTAGCCTATCGCGATTGCGGTTTATCGTATCGCGACATTGCTGCTCGCGTTGGTCGAGATCCAATGACTGTTAGCAGAATATGGAATCGGTGGGTTCAGGAGGGTAATACGGAACGCCGTGCTCGATCCCAACGGCCTCGTATCACTAGCAGTCGAGATGAGAGGCATCTTATCCTCATGGCTGTAACGGATCGTGCAGCCACGTCTCGATCCCTGTGTCAACAGATGGGGGCGTTTGCAAGACAACAAACATCCGCACGAACAGTTCGACGACGTTTGCAGCAGCATGGACTATCGGCTCGGAGACCTTGGCTGCGGTTACCCTTGACGCTGCATCACAGACAGGAGCGCCTGCGATGGTGTACTCAACGACGAACCTGGGTGCACGAATGGCAAAAAGTCATTTCTTCGGCTGAATCCAGGTTCTGCTTACAGCATCATGATGGTCGCATCCGTGTTTGGCGACATCGCGGTGAACGCACATTTGAAGCGTGTATTCGTCATCGCCATACTGGCGTATCACCCGGCGTGATGGAATGGTGTGGCATTGGTTACACGTCTCGGTCACCTCTTGTTCACATTGACGGCACTTTGAACAGTGGACGTTACATTTCAGGTGTGTTACGACCCGTAGCTCTACCCTTCATTCGATCCCTAAGAAACCCTACATTTCTGCAGGATAATGCACGACTGCATGTTGCAGGTCCTGTACGGGCCTTTCTGGACACAGAAAATGTTCGACTGCTGCCCTGGTCAGCGTATTCTCCGGATCTCTCACCAATTGAAAACGTCTGGTCAATGGTGGCCGAGCAACTGGCTGGTCAGAATACGCCAGTCACTACTCTTGATGAACTGTGGTATCGTGTTGAATCTGCATGGGCAGCTGTACCTGTACACGCCATCCAAGCTCTGTTTGACTCAATGCCCAAGCGTATCAAGGTCGTTATTACGGCCAGAGGTGGTTGTTCTGTGTACTGATTTCTCAGGATCTATGCATCCAAATTGCGTGAAAACGTAATCACATGTCAGTTCTAGTATAATATATTTGTCCAAAGAATACCCGTTTATCATCTGCATTTCTTCTTGGTGTAGCAATTTTAATGGCCAGTAGTGTCTGCGTTGTTTTGTCCATTGAAGACGTGCAGCTTTACCTGCACGTTGGAGCAATTACCTTGTGTGAGGTTTACGACTCCAAGTGTTCGTTACATGCAATTCTCTTCGCTCGTTTCTGCCAATTTGTTCGCGTCTCCATGTCGACCTGTCTTACTGCCGTCATTCTATACGACCAGCAGACACAAAACTCTATCACGGCCGTTGCTAATCCCAGAGCTGCAAGGTCACTGGTACCAGCACATAACTATGACTGGTTCTTCACGATTTGCAGCGCTCCAAAGCGACTAATGTGCTTTGTCAAGGGGAAAAGTTGAATAAATTGGCACTGAACTGGAAGTAAAGAAGACTGATTCATAAACTTAAAAATGACATTATGTAACATGTGAGGCTGCTGCATAATTTGTATTTAATTACACGGTTGGTATCAGTCAGTACCTGCTGTACAACGTTATGGAGACTGGACAATTTTCAATCAAAAAGGATGTTTGAAAATTGTAGCCAAATACGAGTAATACTTACAAATATTTGTTAATACCAGCTCTTATGTACATAGGGTGTAATGCTTATAGGTGTAGATATTTTTATATGGGGTGCTTTAATATGTACACACATCAGCGTGTCGGTTGTTTTTTCTCTGTCTCAAACAGTCTTCCCACAAACATGTCAACAACTTTATATCCTGTTGTGTATATGGATGTAAGTGCACAACTAAGTGAACTACTTCCGTCGGTATAGACTAAACGTTTTGCGTCCACGCGTCCATTCTTCAACAACTGACCTGCTGCCTAGAGGAAAACAAGCATTAATTGCTTGCTCTTGCCACATGTACTTGAAGGTACTAACCAACCTAAAAACATACGACTTGTAATAACTACAATTATTAGTATGCAAATGACACAAATACTGCTGTAATATTGTTCAGCACACTGTACTCAGTCACCCATAGAAATATCTACACTTATGCCCGTTACACCCTGTATATATTATAACGAAGCCGATGTCAAAATATAATATTTGTGAATAATATTTTGTTGTGGACAAGGTGGATGGAGTGTCAGCTATACATTGTCTACAGAAAACATAAAATGAAACATCAAATAATTACCATTATGAGTAATATTATTTTTGTGATAAAATTTAATGGGAAGTTTCAATATTCTTCTTGTTATTCAGTTCAAGTTGTCCATCAAAATGAAATTTGGATCTTAAATATATTGTGAAAAGAGGTCTATCGCTGTGAGATCTATAGATCTACCTTTTTCTGCTTTGTGTAGAGTAGTAACACAATTTTCAATTTGTCTGCTAAATAGTTTTTATACCTTAAGTATGTAGAAAGTTTCAGTGGGTTGCTTTTCTCGGTATTACATTGTTCATTATAACTTGTACATGTTTTTCTACTGGTTTTTCCAATGTAAAATGAATTGCAATCAATGCACTGTATTTTGTACGTACCTGATTGGTGGTAGTATGATGTTGGGTCAGATTCATCTTATTCTCGATTATATTGTATTACCACATGGACCCAACTTTTGTTCCTGTTCTACAAAATACGTAGCAAATTTTTTCAGATATTTGTCCCATTGTGGTAAGACTACATATTTTCATTTGTTTTTCCTTCATTTAAAAAAGTACTTCTCTCCCTATTTTCTTATGGTTCTTAATTTTCTTGTCTGTATAGTTTTTACTAACTAACTCAGAACTTACTCACTTCCTGTGGCTATGCAGCACTAAATCCAGTAAAGTATTACGGGATTGTCTTTATATTGATGAAATATTTTTTTTATTCATGCAATACTTGAGTAATTTATTACATACCAATACAATAACATGTCACGAATAAAAGAGTAGCATCGTTTTTAAAAAAATTGTGTGGTACAGCTTGCATAATTGACATTTTGTTGTAAAATAATGATACCAAGTTGTTAGATGTTTTCGCTCTATTTCAAGGTTCTTATCAGAACAGAAGTACAAATATAAACATCAGTAAGGAAGAGAAAGTGGCCAATATTAGAAAAGTAGTTATAGAAGGATGCCCCCTATCTCTGTATTTATTTAATGTGTTCCTTGAGGAAGCTATTCAACTAATGAAGGAAAAGACAAAGGGAATAAAAGTCAAAGACGGAATGGTGCATTGTATCAAATTTTGTGATGGCATCGTAATAGGTGCAGACTCCGAGAACGAAATGAATAAAATGCATCAAGTCCTATCAGACACTTTTAACTACTGAAATCGAAACTGAACGAACAGAAAACAAAAGCAATGATAATGCCGAAACACATGGTAGAAATTAAAATCAATATAAATATTAATGACGACAGAATTAACCAGGTGAAAAAATTTGTTATCTCGTTAGGATACGTCACAGAGGACAATAGACGCTTAATAAAAGTGAAGAGAAGACTGTGTCGGCAAAACAGGCATATATGACAAAGAAAAACATTTTAACCAGCAAAAAACACAAAGATGTATGGCAAAAAATCATTTGTATCGAGCACATTTATCGATGCCTCTCAGCCAAGATAACTATCCGAGTCCTCTTTAACAATAAGTCCTTGATCCACTCACAAACTTAGTTTGATGCTCGCTACGACCATACTTTCGATCTGTTATTGATGGGGATAAAGCTTGTCCAAGCAATTCACCTTGCACTTCTGTTTCGAAACTGTTATTCGTCGTACGAGGTGAAAATTTGACGTTATTGTTTCGTCTTTCAATAACTCTCCTCACACGTCTATACATTCCTTCTTCAAATACACTTGGTTGTACAGAAATTATTCCGTGTCCTGCAGCGAAATCCGTGTTAAGTGCTAGGATCACGGTCAGCAAGTAGTCGCACACGCCCGCTCGTGGGTAGCGTGCCAACAGCTGCGTCACGCTACGTCGCACGAGCCACGGTCATTGCCACTCAAACCTCGCTCTGCATTTGTCTGACGGCGATGTGCGCACCGTACGCTGTGACGTTCAGGTGTGGATCGCATTTTTTCCATCTTCTGCCCACACTAAAATCAGAAGATTAACTGCTGACGCCTTCCGAATGTGCGGTTGCACAGTGGGAGCGATTTTCCACCAGAAGTCTTGCAAATGTTGATATGTAGCTAACTGTGAAATCAACGAAAAGCAAGCTTCAATTGAAATTGTTTCACTGTAATTATGGTCACTAGACTCCTATATAAACGCCTTAAATCACTGATAAAAAATAACAATAGTGCGAGAGATCGATTAAAAAAAACATCTGTCTGCAGCAATAAATCCAGTAAAGAATTAAGGGATTTTTTTTTTTAAACTATATATGACGGTAGTATCTGTTCCTGAAAGAACAGTTACCGTCAATGACCATGCAGCTTTGCTAGAAATCAAATGATAATTAAATGGACACCCTAGCTGCAAGCAGGCGTTGATACATTTCATTGGGGACATGCTGAAAATGTGTGCCCCGACCGGGACTCGAACCCGGGATCTCCTGCTTACATGGCAGACGCTCTATCCATCTGAGCCACCGCGGGCACAGAGGATAGTGCGTCTGCAGGGACTTATCCCTTGCACGCTCCCCGTGAGATCCACATTCCCAACATGTCCACAACACTACATTCGTAGTGCGCCTAATAGATGTTTGCCCGTCATACTCATTACTCGTGGCAGATTAATCTACCAAGTCCCGTACGAGTTCGGGCATAGCGTGTGCGTTCGCACAAGAAGGTCAAAGGCCGGAAACCCATATTTTTTTTAAACTATATATGACGGTAGTATCTGTTCCTGAAAGAACGGGGAGCGTGCAAGGGATAAGTCCCTGCAGACGCACTATCCTCTGTGCCCGCGGTGGCTCAGATGGATAGAGCGTCTGCCATGTAAGCAGGAGATCCCGGGTTCGAGTCCCGGTCGGGGCACACATTTTCAGCATGTCCCCAATGAAATGTATCAACGCCTGCTTGCAGCTAGGGTGTCCATTTAATTATCATTTGATTTCTAGCAAAGCTGCATGGTCATTGACGGTAACTGTTCTTTCAGGAACAGATACTACCGGCATATATAGTTTAAAAAAAATATGGGTTTCCGGCCTTTGACCTTCTTGTGCGAACGCACACGCTATGCCCGAACTCGTACGGGACTTGGTAGATTAATCTGCCACGAGTAATGAGTATGACGGGCAAACATCTATTAGGCGCACTACGAATGTAGTGTTGTGGACATGTTGGGAATGTGGATCTCACGGGGAGCGTGCAAGGGATAAGTCCCTGCAGACGCACTATCCTCTGTGCCCGCGGTGGCTCAGATGGATAGAGCGTCTGCCATGTAAGCAGGAGATCCCGGGTTCGAGTCCCGGTCGGGGCACACATTTTCAGCATGTCCCCAATGAAATGTATCAACGCCTGCTTGCAGCTAGGGTGTCCATTTAATTATCATTTGATTTCTAGCAAAGCTGCATGGTCATTGACGGTAACTGTTCTTTCAGGAACAGATACTACCGTCATATATAGTTTAAAAAAAATATGGGTTTCCGGCCTTTGACCTTCTTGTGCGAACGCACACGCTATGCCCGAACTCGTACGGGACTTGGTAGATTAATCTGCCACGAGTAATGAGTATGACGGGCAAACATCTATTAGGCGCACTACGAATGTAGTGTTGTGGACATGTTGGGAATGTGGATCTCACGGGGAGCGTGCAAGGGATAAGTCCCTGCAGACGCACTATCCTCTGTGCCCGCGGTGGCTCAGATGGATAGAGCGTCTGCCATGTAAGCAGGAGATCCCGGGTTCGAGTCCCGGTCGGGGCACACATTTTCAGCATGTCCCCAATGAAATGTATCAACGCCTGCTTGCAGCTAGGGTGTCCATTTAATTATCATTTGAATTAAGGGATTGTCTTTATATTGAAGAAATAATTTTTTTTTATTTGTGCTGTACTAGAGTAGTTTATTGCATACCAATAGAATAACATGTCAAGAATGAAAGAGATGCATAGTATAAAAAAAATAAAATGTGTGGTACAGCGTGCATAATAGACATTTTGTTGTAAAATAGTGGCACCAAGTTGTTAGATGTTTTCGTTTTATGGTTCTGCAACTACACTACTGGCCATTAAAATTGCTACACCACGAAGACGACGTGCTACAGAAGCCAAATTTAACCGACGGGAAGAAGATGCTCTGATTCGCAAATGATTAGCTTTGCAGAGCATTCACACAAGGTTGGCACCGGTAGCGACACGTACAACGTGCTGACATGAGGAAAGTTTCCAACCGATTTCTCATACACAAACAGCATTTGACCGGCATTGCCTGGCGAAACGTTGTTGTGATGCCTCGTGTAAGGAGGAGAAATGCGTACCATCACGTTTTCGACTTTGATAAAGGTCGGATTGTAGCCTATCGCGATTGCGGTTTACCGTATCGCGACATTGCTGCTCGCATTGGTTGAGATCCAATGACTGTTAGCAGAATATGGAATCGGTGGGTTCAGGAGGGTAATACGGAACGCCGTGCTGGATCCCAAAGGCCTCGTATCACTAGCAGTCGAGATGACCGGCGTCTTATCCACATGGCTGTAGCGGATCGTGCAGCCACGTCTCGATCCCTGTGTCAACAGATGGGGACGTTTGCAAGACAACAAACATCTGCACGAACAGTTCGACGACGTTTGCAGCAGCATGGACTATCAGCTCGGAGACCTTGGCTGCGGTTACCCTTGAAGCTGCATCACAGACAGAAGCGCCTGCGATGGTGTACTTAACGACGAACCTGGGTGACGAATGGCAAACCGTCATTTTTTCGGATGAATCCAGGTTCTGCTTACAGCATCATGATGGTCGCATCCGTGTTTGGCGACATCGCGGTGAACGCACATTTGAAGCGTGTATTCGTCATAGCCGTACTGGTGTATCACCTGGCGTGATGGTATGGGGTGCCATTGGTTACACGTCTCGGTCACCTTGTAACCTCCCCACAATAATTTAAAATCATTAATATAAATACATATCGTCATTCAGTGTAACCTGCCCACAAAATTCTTTCTGATTTAATCTAAGCTCAAAATTCATTCACATTTAGCGTAACCTCAAAACAGAAAAATTCCTAAACCTCTCAACAGTAAAAATTATAATTATGTCGTTCACATTCAGTGTAACGTCCCAATAAAAAATGAATTCAGTAACCTGGTAATAAAACAATGCAACTAACCTCTCAATTAAATTGTCGCTCACTTATGACTTTTCAATAATTCACTGTGAATTTAACCTGGTAAATTTTGGACGACAGCAGTGCTGCGTCATGGCCCTGAAAGATCATTCTGAATAAAAAAAGGAAAAATTCATACCTCAATGAAGTCGTCGGACATATCTGCTCTTACAATAAATTTTTCCGGCACAGCTCTGTGCAATGCTGGCCGACGTATCTGTCATTTATGAAAGGAAGCAACTGTTTTTTTTACTGCAATAATCGGGATGATCATGGATGGGAGAAATTAGTAAATTCTTTAAATTGAAATGAATGGTTGTTAAAAGTTACTTTTTATGAGGAAGATTATTATTAAGAGAGTTTTAAAACATTTACATGCGACTTGAGATAACATTACTACATATGCGCGAGGCTGCTTTTTACCTTATACAATAATACTCAGGCTCCGACGTCACTGCACTGCGACCGGGTCAGCCAACACGATACACCATACCAGACCAGAGCAGACTCCAGACTAGCAACAACTTACTGCTACAGCTACATAGTTCCTACTGCAGTCAACACTGCTCTCTGGTCAGAGATTTTCTTATACCTTGCATATCCCAGTCAGCGCATGAGCAATACATCGAAATTACATCTGCTCAGACCTCTTACATAACCCTCCACTGGGGGGGGGGGGGGGGGGGGCAAAAATTTGGCAGCGATGGTGAGTCAATTGGACTTGCCATGAGCAACAAATTTTTCTAAAATCTACTTAATTAACTAAGTTTACAGTCACAGAGTATATATATATATATATGTATATAAAGTGCAGAACATGAAATGAAATAGAGTGCACATGCACTGAGTACAGAACATATCAAGCAATGACAAAATGTATACGCAATGAGTACAAATCACATTAACAAATGACATAAAGTGCACACGCACTGTATATATTTTTTACCATTTTACAAGAACTAGGATACGCAATGAGTACAAAACATATTAATAAATGACATAAAGTGCACACGCACTGTATATATTTTTTACCATTTTACAAGAACTAGGATACGCAATGAGTACAAAACATATTAATAAATGACATAAAGTGCACACGCATTGTATATATTTTTTACCATTTTACAAGAACTAGGATACGTATTGAGTACAAAACATATTAATAAATGACATAAAGTGCACACGCACTGTGTATATATATATATATATATATATATATATATATATATATATATATATATATACCATTTTATAAGAACTAGGAAAGGAAAGGGAAGGATTGCATCATGTTTGTAGCACATTAGGTTGCACGTAGCTGCAGTGAAATTCCATATCTTTCTACAGAAGCACAACACCAAGTGAGACAATCTGAAGTTCTCTTCCCTGAAGTATTAATCAGTGTAGCCAAGACACTGAAATGTCGTATTAATATTCAATGTTATCATTTTGGTAGTACATTAGGTAAACCAAACAGTGGGACCATAATAACATCTCCATCGTTCAAGGTGGTGGACAGCATGATGTGTCAACACCACATTCTTGTAAGGTACACCAACGTAGAATTAGTGCAAAAACCAAATATCCATGATCATGAGGATAGACAGGACAAATGGATATAGCGGTAATTTCTGGTAATTAGGTCAGAAGGTGAAGGACATTATGTCTTATGCTAGTCATCATAGAGAATTACACTAGTCTATCAACCAATTTGAGTAATTGTTGGCAGTCAGTGCCTAGTTACTAAACATTTCTGTACTATGTATGGAGTATTACAGAACATTATTCATAAGTCATCTGATTACACTAAATATTGGCACTCATTGGCCAGTTACAAACCATTTTTATACATTATTCAGAAGTCATAATTCAAAACAGGAGTTAATGAGTGTAGCATTAAGCTACTGGTATTCATATATGATATCATGTAAGTGATATAAGACAAATTTAAAAATATAAAAAACACAGTGGCATTCATTGGCCAGTTACAAAGTATTCATATACTTTTATAAAACATTATTCAGTATTATTCAGAAGTCATCATTAAAAATGAGAGTTAATTATTGGCATAGCATTTATAGAGGATAACAAAAATAATATTTACAGAAATTGTTGGCATAGCATTTATGCATTATTACAAAATATCATTCAGCATTACTCAGAACTCATCATTCAAGTGACATAGGACACATCCAAAATGCAACACACTGCAACTATTACTCAAGGTCCATGGTCCAATAATACATAGGTATAATGGATTCAATACATCTGACAAATCTGCATTGTATTTAGTACTATAAATATCTCTTAAACTAGTAGCATTATTTGGGCCTGGTAATACTTTTTTTTTGTGCAAGCAATGCATATCTTTGGGATCGATAATTAATTGCTGGGGCATGAAAATATTTGCTTTTGACTTATTGCTACAAATAACCATTAATAACGTCATTCGTCATGAGTCAGCTGTAGCAAGGTTATGAAACAAGTAGAGTATATGTGATCATATTCATGAATGACACACACAAATGGGTAAAAAAATGCAAGTACTAGAATAGGTTTAATAACTAACTGCTTATAGCACATTAATTTCATGAATAGCTTCTCCTGGAAAAAATACAAAATGGATTATTCAGCTGAAAGAAGAATCGCATATTATGCTGAAAAGTAGTGAACTTCGAATTAACAGGTAATGAAACGTGTACTCAATATGTATGTACTCTAGCTGTCCTTTCCAAAACATTCAGTCATTATACCACGCGATATAAGACATACTGTCAAAACGAACTGCAACAAATACTTAAATAACTACATAGCATCTCTTAACTAACAGTAAATATAAAAACTTCATCATTATCCTCATCAACAAAGAAAAACTTCATTATTCATATTACTATAACTTCATCACTACCATCAGCTGCAAAGAAAAACCTCATTATTCATATTAGCATATTCTTCATATAACTATTCATCATCATTCATTATCATTTGCAAAAAAGACACTTCATTATTCATATTACCATTTACTTCATACAACTATTCATAGTATAGAGTTTCTTATTTCTAGCATATTTCATCACTAAAACTAAGATGTGTAGTTCTGTCTGACAGCCCGCATCAATCGCCGCCTCGTATTCTGAAAGAAAAAAAAATTAGTTAAGACTGCTATCATACGATGTGTTTAGTATATTCTTGTTAATGCTTGTTAATTCTGATCCATTTACTCTTCATCACAAGGTATTCCATTTTCTTTCGTTCATTCCGAAGGTGAAATTCCCATTTCATAGTAATCCACTGTGGTTTGTTTAAGTTATTTCTTTTACACGTTATTGCTTTCTGAAAATGATGAATAAGGATTAATATCTTGCATTTAAATCATATACTCATTAAATAAAAACTTGTTTCTAGTGATATAATTAAGCACACAGTATGGCATGACAGAAAACGTATTATGTCAAAAACATAGACAGTTTAGGTGCAAAAATGTACACACAGTCTCATAATGCAGTAGCCAAAAGTGTAGAATAGTCAAGATATTGAGATATCATAAGGAAAAATGTTAAAGTCAACTGGTGTTTGTTATATCTTAAAGATTTCGTAGTGCATACAAACAAAACAGGAAAACAATCATACATACACGAAAAATGAAAAATGTGCACGGTGTGTTATATAACGACAAGAAACGCGACCTGCTACCCTTATCTTGCCGGGCACTTGCCAAGAAAAAATACGATAATCATCAGTAAGTAGTCACATAGAATTGCATAAGTGGTCATAAAATATGTAAGTTTATCTGGAAAAATGTGCACGGTCTGATGTGTAACGACAAGAAAAGCGACCTGCTAACCTTACCTTGCCGGGCACTTGCCAGGAAAAAATACTATAATCATCAGTAAGTGTTCATATAAATATCTGCAAATGGCATTACAGTGCGACAAATCATAAAGTATGTTCATTCAATAAAGGGTTTAATATTGGAGACATGGTGGTTGCCTTTACTTTTTCTGTTTCTCAAAGTTTCGACGTGTACTACATTGGGGTGAGGAATGCTGCGAATTCTGTATGGACCTGCATATAGAAGCTCAAATTTACTGCATCTACTCTTTCCTCTGTTGGATAAATAATGTGTGCGTACTAATATCTACTGTCCAATGTGAAAGTCACGGCGAGTACAAACCTGTTTCTGCTGTCTTCTCCGGCGCTCTGCGGCACGTTTGATGTTGTTCAGCGCAATGTCAATTATTTCATGGTGTCGTAGTCGACGAGATGTAGGAAAGGATACTAATTCTTTAATTTTGTTAGGTGGTTCAACATTTTTCAGTATAACTGTCGGAAATAACATAGTAGATTCATTTGGTATGGAGTTAATTACATCCTGGAATGACAGTATCTGTGTATCCCAATCAATATGTTTTCTATAGCAGTATATTCTACATAGTTTACCAATTTCTTTCATTAGTCGTTCACAAGGGTTCGAAGAAGCGTGATACTTGGATATATATATAGATCGGAGAAATGTTTCTTGTTCGTAACATATGTGTCCATATAGCAGATCGAAACTGTGGTCCATTGTCGGAAATTACTTTCAGTACATGCCCTACATGAAATAGAAAATGTTTTACAAGTGCTTTCGAAACAGATTTAGCAGTAGCTTTGCGTAACGGAGTGAAGGTAACAAATTTTGAAGTGAGTTCAACAGCGACAAAGATGTAGCAAAAACCTCTATTAGATCTGGGAATCGGACCAAAAATGTCTACAGCGGCCATGTGTCTCAATTTAACAGGTACAATGGGATGTAACGGAGGAATATGCGAAGTCGTGTCTGACTTAGCTTTCTGGCAGATTTTACATGACGCTAAAACTCGTCGTATACGTTTCTCCATGTTGGCAAAATAACAGTTCTATCTCAGTATAAGAAAACATTTTCTGGCTCCATAATGTGCGTAACTTAAATGAGTATACCAAATTAATTTGTTAACCAGTTCGTCAGGAATGCATAGTAACCAGTTGTTGCTGTCAGGGTGAGAGCGGCGAAACAGAATGTTATTGCGTACAGTGTAATGGTTTCTAATGGTAACTTTATTCCTATCTTGCCAAAAGTGTTTAATTTCTTTCCACACGTTGTCTTTACTCTGCTCTTGTGCTATGTCTCGTAATGATGACGAAATAAAATTTTCAGATGCAACTTGTTGAATATACATGACGCTAAAATTTGCTTGGCGGAAGTTGGTTGCGATGTCTTGCTGATTGTTGCTGAGAGAACGGGATAGTGCGTCTGCTACAATATTTTGTGTACCGGGAATGTGAACAATTGTAAAATTAAATTCCTGTAAATAAGGTTTCCATCTGCTTAATCTGTCATGTGTAAACTTTGCGGAAAGTAAAAACTGTATAGCTCTATGATCTGTGTAAACGGTCGTAGTTCTTCCGTAAAGAAAATGCCTGAATCTCGTAAATGCCCAGACAACACATAATGTTTCAAGTTCTGTGACAGAATAATTGCGTTCAGCAGGTGACAGAATGCGACTCGCAAAGGCGATGTTTTTAATTACTGTAGAACCATCTTCTTCAATTTCCTGAAAAATGTATACGCCTAAAGCGGTGTTAGAACTGTCGGTGGCAATGGAAAAATTTCTAGTAAGATATCTGGATGTGATAAAAGTGGTGCATTCAACAAAGCTTGTTTCAGATTGACAAATTCAGACTGCTCTTGGCTATCCCAGGACCAAATAGTGTTTTTACCCGTCAATTGACATACTCTAGGGGTGTCTAAAGCAGAGTAATGAATAAATTTACGAAAAAAGTTAATTAAACCCAAAAAGCTGCGTAGTTGTTTCTTCGTCGTAGGTACAGTAATGTCACGTAAAGCTTGAAGTTTTTCCGTGTCAGGCGCAATGCCTTCTGCTGAACTTACATGTCCAAGAAATTTTATAGAAGTTTTGCCAAAGTGCGATTTGCTAAGATTAACTGTGAGTCCTTGAGCACGAAAAGTTTGCAACAGTTGTTCAAGAATCAGATTGTTTTCAGACCAGTTAGCTTCTGCAATAAGAATGTCGTCTACATACGTTGTGATTCTGCTTTTTAATTCTGTAGGAAGTATAGTATTTAAACCGCGAATAAACGCTGCTGAAGAAATAGTTAAACCGAACGGTAATTTGCAAAATTGATAACAGTCACCAAAACAGAGAAAAGCTGTGTACTTTCCGCAGTTCGGATGGAGCTGAATTTGCCAAAATCCCGATTTCAAATCTAATGTGGAATAAATAGCAGTACCATGAAATTTCTGTAGAAGTTCTTCTAGTGTTTGAGGGCGATCTGTTTCATTAATAATAATGTCATTGATGTGACGCGAATCAAGTACGAGGCGAAGTGAACCATCCTTTTTCTTAACAATATGGAGCGGGTTTATGTACGGACTAACTGCCGGTTCAATAATTCCTTGGTCAAGCATAGCTTGCAATTCTTTCTTAACTTGTTCTCTGTGAATATACGGAATGGGATAATGTTTCGCTTTAAATGTGTCGTGCTGTTTAACTTGAAATTCATACATAAAACCGGACATAGTACCAGGGACGTTGTCAAAAACTGGAGCTTGCTGTAAAAGAATTTTGCGCAGTTGCGTGCGTTCGTCGTCTGTGTTTGCACTGCTTTGTTTTGCTTTATCAGAAATCATTCGCATTACGTCATAGTCAGCTTCGTCTGGTGTATTGTAGTTGTGAACATACGTATCTGTGAACAATGTGGAATGACAGTCTATGTTACGTAATGCAGAAATGACCTCTGTCCGATTAATTGTTTGTTCTTCTGCAGATAAAAGAGTGCTGAAATTCTAATGCCAGTTGTACATTTTCATCCTTTAACATTAAATAGGAATTTTGAAAGTCAATAATTGCGTCGTGTTGTACCAAAAACTTCGTACCTAAAATAACGTCTGTTGTCAATAAGGGAACAATCCAAAAATTTGAGTAAAACGTATGACCTGCAATACAAAACGATAAGTGTGTCTGTAATTTTACATATACTCTTTTACCAGATACTGCTCCTTTTACTTTAGTTTTGCCTAGTGGTAACGTAGGATGGGTATTCTTTTTGTTACATCTGTTGAAAGTTTCCTCATTTATAACTGACATATGTGATCCAGAATTGATTACTGCTGAAAATTTGGATGATCCAATCTTTACTTCAATGACAGGGTGTGAAATGGTTTTTTGAATAACTGGTTTTTCCTGCAAAAGAGTGTCTCGGATGTCGTCCAAAGTAATAACATTTTCGTGAACAAGATTCTGTGTGTCAAAAGTATTGCTTGCGTTGCTGGAAGATGCAACCTGTACTGTATCTAGTCAAATTCTATCTGACGTGCTATTATTTGCGGGAGGATGCTGTGGCATTTCGACTACTTGTACTGTTCTGTTATTTCGTCCTGACGTATTACGTTCGGGATGATATCTACTGTCTGGTTCATTCATGATAATCTGTTGTTGCGGATGATTTTGTTGCTGGTAAGACCGACTGTTATTAAATGTACGCTGAAAATTGTGCTCATTACCTTTACGTCTGTCATGATAGTCATTTCTATACGGCGCGTTGCGATATGAGTTGAAATGGTGTGTTTTCTGTACGTAGTGATTTCCTTGTTGCTGTGCGTTACTATTTGGCGGAGCCGACGCTATACGTGTAGGCGGCGAAACATTAAAGCTTGGTTGACCTTGCACATTACATTGTTGGTTAGGTATGCTAACCGGCTGGTTTTGTTGTTGTTGTGGGGAAAAACCTCTATTGTTACCAAAATTCGTTTCCTATTGCTGATAATTTTGACGATACTGATAACTAAACTTTTGTCTGGTATCAAAGTTCTCGTGGTTGTCATTTCTGGAGCGTATAATAACTGTCACTTTCAGGTAAAACTTGTCGTATCAGGTTTTCTTTACTCATCCTTAATCCTAGATAGATCGATAGTTGAAGAGCTGTTTTGATAGATATAAAGGATAGTAAAAGAGTAGGCAGCAGTGCAGAAAACTAAAGACGAAATAGCACTACTACGGCTTGGGGCCCTGTGCACGCTACGGCACATATTCATCGAAGCGTAATGAATCCCCTGAGGTCTCTTACGCGCTGCAAATAAATTTTGGTTTCTGTGTTACAGGCAATGCCGGTGAAAATTCAAAAACAAATTGTTGTATCCAGTCCAGTGCTAGTTTCTGCGTTACAGGCCAAGCTGGTGAAAGTACAAAAATAAATTGTCGTATCCAATCAAAAGGTGAATCTGTGTTCTGTCATTCTTAAATTTCCCAACGGATAGAAAGTGCTTGTAATCAAAATTATCGTCTCTGAACGTGTGACAGGTTCAGGATTATATGACAATCTATTTGTCTGTGTCTCTTCGGATTCTAAGTCACGTAGTCTCTGTAAATTACCTAAGTTATACTGGCTGTGCGAGTGCGAGAAATATTCGGAATGTGGCGTATGCTGTGACGTGTTGGTGACTGAAACATTTTTCATTCCTGTCACTTTAAAACGATCGTCAATTTGGCTGTTCTGTTGTCCAAATTTCTTATCGACTTTCACTTCCAGCGTGTGTGAAACTTCTGCTGATATTAATTTAAACTCGTCGCGTAACTGTGTTGCGTTTTCAGAACATTGTTCAGTAATTGCACTACTTTCATCAGTAAGTAATTTCTTTGTGGCTACATGTGTATTACTTAATTCTTGAGCCACAGATCTAATTTCTTCACTACTGCTCCTAGTACAAGCCTTAATCTCCTCACGTAATTGGTCTTTAGTATCATGACATTGCGCGGCAACGGCTGTAATCTGTTCACTAAGTTGATTGTTCTGTTCATTAAGTTGTTTGAAATTGTTATCTTGCTTATCATTCGACTGTTTGGAATTGCTGTCTAGTTTTTCATTAAGTTGTTGTTTGAGGTTTCATTACGTTCTTTGTAAGATTCATTAAGTTGTTTGTAATTGTTGTCTAGTGTTTCACTGAGTTGTTTGAAATAGTTGTCTATTATTTCACTCTGCTGTTTGAAATTTTCATTAAGTAGTTGTATCAATGATGCCGTAACTCGATCCATGCCAAAATTAGCTGCTGTGTTCTCTGTGCTGTGGGATGGTGTATGTGCATTTGTCACGTTTTGTGTACCGGTAACCATTTGGTCATTCTGTGATTCTTGAAAAGGTTTGCCAATCGGATGTGCACTGTTGGTCACTACATCGGAATCAAATAAATCTGACGTGTTTTGTGTATATTGTTCACCTTCGTTAGAATCATTTATCTGTTCACTGTGTAAATTTTGCAAGTCAGGTGTGTCAAAGTGTTCATTGTAACGGAACGTGCCCCGTCATCAATTGTCGTTAAATTAACAGACGACACAATTGAATTTGTTTGCTCATCATTAGCATTAAAATCATTACTAGTGATCGGTACGCACTGATTGTCTGTAATTGGAGGATTATCGCTATAACACTGAGTGTCGCAAGTATTATCGGTCAAATTATTCGAGCCGTGTGTTTCACTCATTGCACATCGCGATGTACTGTTAACAGTTTTTCGCGGCATTTTCTCACAAATAAAAATTAAGCACAAAATGAAACAAAGACGAAGCGAAATAGAACAAACACAATTACAACAAGGAGCAATACATTGCCGATGATCTGTGAAAGAAAAAGTGACAAATTAGTAAATGAGTTGCACCAGATGCAAACTACATTTAAGTAAATAAGAGCAGATATATGACTACTTTTCAGAAATCCACAAAAAAAAATACTATCCTGGCCGGTTGTCGCCAAGTGTAACCTCCCCACAATAATTTAAAATCATTAATATAAATACATATCGTCATTCAGTGTAACCTGTCCACAAAATTCTTTCTGATTTAATCTAAGCTCAAACAAAATACATTCACATTTAGCGTAACCTCAAAACAGAAAAATTCCTAAACCTCTCAACAGTAAAAATTATAATTATGTCGTTCACATTCAGTGTAACGTCCCAATAAAAAATGAATTCAGTAACCTGGTAATAAAACAATGCAACTAACCTCTCAATTAAATTGTCGCTCACTTATGACTTTTCAATAATTCACTGTGAATTTAACCTGGTAAATTTTGGACGACAGCAGTGCTGCGTCATGGCCCTGAAAGATCATTCTGAATAAAAAAAGGAAAAATTCTTACCTCAATGAAGTCGCCGGATATATCTGCTCTTACAGTAAATTTTTCCAGCACAGCTTTGTGCAATGCTGGCCGACCTATCTGTCATTTATGAAAGGAAGCAACTGATTTTTCTATTGCAATAATCGGGATGATCATGGATGGGAGAAATTAGTAAATTCTTTAAATTGAAATGAATGGTTGTTAAAAGTTACTTTTTATGAGGAAGATTATTATTAAGAGAGTTTTAAAACATTTACATGCGACTTGAGATAACATTACTACATATGCGCGAGGCTGCTTTTTACCTTATACAATAATACTCAGGCTCCGACATCGCTGCACCGCGACCGGGTCAGCCAACACGATACACCATACCAGACCAGAGCAGACTCCAGACTAGCAACAACTTACTGCTACAGCTACACAGTTCCTACTGCAGTCAACACTGCTCTCTGGTCAGAGATTTTCTTATACCTTGCATATCGCAGTCAGCGCATGAGCAATACATCGAAATTACATCTGCTCGGACCTCTTACAACCTCTTGTTCGCATTGACGGCACTTTGAACAGTGGACGTTACATTTCAGGTGTGTTACGACCGGTGGCTCTACCCATCATTCGATCCCTGCGAAACCCTACATTCAGCAGGATAATGCACGAATACATGTTGCTGGTCCTGTACGGGCCTTCCTGGATACAGAAAGTGTTCGACTGCTGCTCTGGCCAGCACATTCTCCAGATCTCTCACCAACTGAAACCGTCTGGTCAATGGTGGCCGAGCAACTGGCTCGTCACAATGCACCAGTCACAACTGTTGATGAACTGTGGTATCGTGCTGAAGTTGCATGGGCAGCTGTACCTGTACATGCCATCCAAGCTCTGTTTGACTCAATGCCCAGGCGTATCAAGGCCGTTATTACGGCCAGAGGTGGTTGTTCTGGGTTCTGATTTCTCAGGATCTATGCATCCAAATTGCGTGAAAATGTAATCACATGTCAGTTCTAAAGTGCGCGTCATATATCTTGGCGGCCGAGTTTAGGTTCGTTCTGCGCATCTGACGTCACAAAACACAGTCAGCCAATGAACAGAGAACGACGTTGCCAGATCTCGACTGCAGTGCAGAGCACAGACGAGTGTCTTCAGTTTTAGAAACGTTCAGTCATAAATAAAGTAATAGAACAAAAGCAATGTCTTGATAGCAGACTTTCTTTTATAGAAAGTTTGGAAAAAGCATTCTTTATACCAATTGCTTCATATTCTATTAATTAATTAAACCAAACAAGAAATAAGACTCCTAATTCAGGCGATAGCAAGGAAAGGTGTTTGTTTCAATCTCACGAACTGCTTTTTCGCAATAAAGAACAGCGGTAATTGTTTATTTCCTATTGTACTTCGACGAAGCGTGAGTAATTCATAGTCATACCAACAGTGTTTATAAGTAGTTCCGTGAGGTGTTAGAGTCCTAATGGAGTCACACTATTCGATGAGCCGATGTAGCGGAACGGTTAAGGAGTTCGGCTGCCGAGTTCAAACCTTGTGCAGTGCTTAATATTTTCTTTATTTAAAAACAATATTGGAGTGCCTTACTTCACGAATTTTATTCGTTTGAATGAAATTTCTAGTGCTTTGCCTCTTCATTAACTTTTTCGCTGCTGCAGACCCGTGCTCCCGCATTCCGCGCTGTGCGCGATTTTGTCATCACTGCACTTCTCGCCTGTGCAGACACATGGTGTTCCCACTGCTTTGACACACTTATCATTCGATTTCACAAAAACTATTTGGCCAAAAAATTTGATTTTTACACGTCTTCTTGACTGATACCTTCCCCCCCATAAATGACTTAATTTTGTTTTGATGTGCAGCATTAAATGTAGTAAACCATTGCACGAAATTTTGAAGTCCATAGCGTATACTTTCCGTATGGTCGATTTTAGTTGCCACAATGTTGAGAATGAAATGTGGACAAGATACCTAAATTTCATATAATATTTACTGTATAACAATATCTCATTTAATTTAAGTACCACATAGGTGTCGTATGTAATATTGAGAAATATTCCGTCTTTCGCGAATTTAATAAAAGTTTTATTTACACAGGGCACGTTTGGCTTTATTTTGAAGCACTTCCATCGGTGAAATGTATGGCACATACGCAATGGTATTCATGTTCTATTTCTTGTTTTTGTTCCACACTCGCAGTTTTACCAATGGTATTGAAATATATCCCTCTTCTGCAACTGTAATAAGTGACTTATTTAGACCAGATGCGTTTCTCTCTTTTGAAGCATCATAAGAGGACTGTATTTTGTGTCCTCCATTGCCAAATCACCTTTCGTAGTTGTGCTGCGGTAGCACAATATTCAACGTTTGTGTTGGCTCATCAGTGTTTTAGCAAATAAATGCTGTTTGTGTGTGCCACACACAAAATTATATTTGACATAGCTCTGAGCACTTCACTGACAGACGGTATATTCAAGTCCTAATGTTTTTGTAAGTCCACAGTTTTGTTTAATGTATTTTGTCTACTTCCTTTTGATTGATTGAAGTGCTTTAAAATAAAGCCAAACGTGCCCAGTGTAAGTAAAACTTTTGTTACAGTCGCAAAAGGTGGAATATTTCTGAATATTACATACGACACTTATGTGGTACTTAAATTAAATGAAATACATAGGTATCTTGTCCACATTTCATTCTCAACATTGTGGCAACTAAAATCGACCATCCGGAAAGTATACTCTATGGACTTTACCTCTGCAAACTCTTCAAAATTTCGTGCAATGGTTTACTATATTTATTGCTGCATAATAACTGCGTTGAACATCGAAACAAAATTAAGTCATTTATGGGGGGAAGGTATCAGTCAAGAAGATAGGTAAAAATCAAACTTTTGGGCCAAATAGTTTTTGTGGAATCGAATGATAAAAGAGTGTCAAAGCAGTCGGAACACAATGTGTCTGCACAGGCGAGCAGTGCAGTGACAAAATCGCCCACAGCGCGGAATGCAGGGAGCACGTCTTTGTAGCAGCGAAAGGGTTAATGCGGCCGTGGTGGCTTTACTTCATGAACTGCGCGCTCCCCCCTAAACGTAAGCTTGCGAATTATGCTATACTATGGCGCTGCTTCACTTGGCGCGTGCGTCGTGTGCAACTGGCAACGCAGCAATCTCCCGCGTCTAGGCGGGCATGCGCGAGCCGCCAAGATAAAAGAATTGAACTATAGTACAATATATTTGTCCAATGAATACCCGGCCGGTCGGAGTG
Organism: Schistocerca nitens; assembly: GCF_023898315.1. Classification (NCBI taxonomy): domain Eukaryota; kingdom Metazoa; phylum Arthropoda; class Insecta; order Orthoptera; family Acrididae; genus Schistocerca; species Schistocerca nitens. Next base: position 472,839,421 of record NC_064621.1, on the reverse strand, counting down.
GCCGAACGGTTCTAGGTGCTACAGTCTGGAACCGCTACGATCGCAGGTTCGAATCCTGCCTCGGGCATGGATGTGTGTAATGTCCTTAGGTTAGTTAGTTTTAAGTAATTCTAAGTTCTAGGGGACTTATGACCTCAGCAGTGCTCCCATAGTGCTCAGAGCCATTTGAACCATTTTTGAATACCCGTTTATCATCTGCATTTCTTCTTGGTGTAGCAATTTTAATGGCCAGTAGTGTAGTTTCTACAACTACATCTGTATTCCAGAAGCCACTTGCGGTGTCTGGCGGAGTGTACTTCGTGTGTCACTCTCACTTCTCTCGTTTCCTTTTTCAGTCGCGAATAGTTCGCGAGAAGAACGTTTTCCGGTAAGCCTCCTTGTGGACTCGAATCTTTCTAATTTTATCTACATGATCTTTTCAAGAAATGTACGTAGGGGGAAGTAAAGTATTTGTTGACTCTTCTAGGAACGTACGCTCTCGCTACTTTAATAACAAACCGTACCGCGTTGCAGAACGCCACTCTTATTGCGTCTGTCACAGGAGTTCGTTAATCATCTCTGTGAGGCTTTCGTGGTTACTAAATGAACCCGGTGCTCTTCTGTGGATCTTCTACATTTCCTCTGCCAGCAGTTTGTGGTACGGATCCCGCGCTGACGAGCAAATTCAAGTATTGGTGAAACGGTTGTTTTGTAAGCTACTTCCTCTGATGACGGATTACATTTCCTGAATCTCAGTCTGGTATCTGCCTTACCCGCAATTAATCTTATGCAATCATTCCACTTCAAGTCGCATTCCGTATGAATGTGTCCGCAGCTCGTGGTCTAGTGGCCAGCGTTTCTGCCTCTGGATCACGAGGGCCGGGTTCGATTCCTGGCCGGGTCGGGGATTTTCTCTGCCCGGAGACTGCGTGTTTGTGTTGTCCTCATCATTTCATTATCATCATATGTGGCAGGGGCTAGAGTGGACTGTGTAACAGTTGGCACTTTGTACGAGCGATGAGGACCGCGCAGTTGAGTTCCCCATAAACCAAACATGATCATCATCGTTTGAATATTCCTAGATATTTTAGGGAAGTAATTAACTCCAATGATTGTTCTGAAATCGCGTAATAACACAATAACAGGTCTTTTAGTCTACGAATTCGCATAAGTTACATTTATTTATACTGAAAAGGGAACCTCCCCATCGCACCCCCCTCAGATTTATTTATAAGTTGGCACAGTGGTTAGGCCTTGATAAACTGAACACAGATCAATTGAGAAAACAGGAAGAAGTTGTGTGGAACTGTGAAAAAATAAGCAAAATATACAAACTGAGTAGTTCAAGGCAGGATAGGCAACATTAAGGACAATGGGAATGCAGGAGAGCCGTGGTCTCGTGGCTAAGTGAGCAGCTGCGGAACGAGATGTCCTTGGTTCAAGTCTTCCCTCGACTGAAAATTTTACTTTCTTTATTTTTGCATAGTGAGCAGCTGTTATTTTTGCATAGTTATTATCTGTCCGTTCATTGACATCTCTGTTCACTATAATAAGTTTAGTGTCTGTGTTTTGCGACCGCACCGCAAAACCGTGCGATTAGTAGACGAAAGGACGTGCCTCTCCAATGGGAACAGAAAACATTTGATCGCAAGGTCATAGCTCAACCGATTCCTCCACAGGAAAACACATCTGATACATTCTATACGACACTGGTGACTGCATGTGTGTGTCACGTGACAGGAATATGTTGTCAACCCAAGTAACTTGTACACTTGGCAAATGGGTAAAAAGATTCTTCTGCCTTGCCCGATTTAGTTTGTGGATGTGATAATTGCTCCCAAAAAAGTGATGAAAACATAAGAGTTTGTCACATAAACTGAAAATAAAAAATTAAACTTTTCACTCGATGGAAGATTTGAACCAAGGACCTTTCGTTTCGCAGCTGCTCACGTTACCACGAGACCACTGAGCTCCTGTGATCCCAATGTCCTTAATGTTGCCTATCTTCCCTTGAACTACTCAGTTTGTATATTTTGCTTATTTTTTCACAGTTCCACACAACTTCTTCCTGTTTTCTCAATTGATCTGTGTGCAGTTTTTCAAGGCCTATCCACTGTGCCAACTTATAACTAAATCTGAGGGGGGTGCGATGGGGAGGTTCCCTTGTGAGGGTCAATTGTTACTCCCTACACCAAGTGTCAGTCCTCTACAGGACTTCCTGCACTTCGCTACAATTTTCTAGCGTTGCTACTTCTCTGTATGCAACAGCATCGTCTGCGGAAAGCCTTATGGAACATCTCACAGTATTTACCAGGTCATTTATATACATTGTGAAAAGCGATGGTGCTATAACGCTCCCGTGGGGCGCTCCCCAAGTTACTTTTGTGGTTCGAAATGTCATGCTGTGTGCTGTTTGCTAGAGACTCTTCAACCCAGCCACACAGTTGGTCTGATATTCCCGTATTTCCTTCACTAGGCGGCAGTGCGAAACTGTATCGAATGCCTTGGAAGTCAAGGAACACAGGACCTACCTTGGTGCCTGTATCTACTGCTTCCTGGGTGGACGAACAGAGCTGTCTTGGTTCCAGACGATCGTTGTTTTCGGTACCCATGTTGGTTTCTACAGAGGAGATTATCGGCCTCCAAAATATTATAAAACGCGAGCACAAAATATTTCCAAAAATTCTGCAAATGAACGACGTCAGAGATTATAGTTTTGTGCGTCCGTTCGACGATGCTTCGTGAAAACAGGAATGTCCTGCGAGTTTTCCAGTCTTCGAGTACACTTCGCTCCTTTGAAGACCTATGGCACACTGCTGCCAGAAAAGGGGCAAGTTCTTTTGCATACTGTACGTAAAATCATAATAGTATCCCGTCAGGTCTAGTGGTCTTCCCTGTTGACTGATTTCATTTGTTTTTCTGTCCCATGGTAGCTTATACAGATATCAGGCATTTTGTCTTTCGGACGACAACTTAAGAAGGCACTACAGTGCGTTCTTCCTCTATCAAATAGTTTTGGAAAAAGACGTTTATTATTTCGGCCTTTTATGTTTCGTCCTCCTTTTCAGTACCAGTATGGGCACAGGGAGTCTGGATAGATGGCTAAGTACCATTTACTGATTTAACATAAGATCGAAAATTCTTAGAATTTTCAGTCAAATCATGGCCGTCACCTTCTGGTGCACAGAGATACGATACACAAGCTAGACCACACAGTTTCTTTTACAAAGAGAAAATATAAATGGTACTGCTACATCACAATCATTACAGGGGCTGTTCCTAAATAGCACCACTATTTTTTTGTTATAGTACATTAACTTATAAAATTATTCAAACAATGTCACTCTCAACTGCAGGGTGTTGTTATGCTACCTGATTCAAAGAACGGAATTTCTGAAAAAGAAAGTGGACAAGCTACATTTAATTTATAAAAAATCTGCAAGTGGTACAAAAAAGCAATCCGGTTTCGTAATTTTTACCAGTAGGTGCCTAAACTACAGCACCTTTACCAACTACTTCCCTCAGCTTAAAGATGGGTACTAGTCTAAGTTCAAGGACACGTGTCACATTTTAGTTCTTACATCGCTATTTGCATACAGTGAAACAGAACTTTTTCACTCCTTTCCCCTACGCCTGCACATTCTTCATTTCCGGCAACTGGTCATTTCTTCCTTTCGATTTTCCTCGCAAAACTCGCAGCTCACAACAGCTCTGTTTTTTGAATGAGTTTCTATGGTGGTTTCCCGCAGAATCGCTAAGACACTTTCTTTTCAGAGGTGGACCTGTGCTTAAAGATTTCTTCTACGCTGCTTCGATTAGCTTGTTTTGCATCAGCTACTCGTCGGTTCACACGCTTCTTGGCTGGGTCTTGACATTTTCTTGGAGCGTTAATTATTTCCCTCGATTCCGCGATATTTCTTGGATGGACTCCTTCAGTCTACTTTTCGCCTGCCATAGCTTCTAACGCATTGAAATTATGGCGCAATTCGTTTTGTTCTGCGATGTCGAACCCTAGTTTTCTTACGTCCGACATGCTTCAACCGAACGTTATATCTTCAAATATAAGAATATGCTCTTCCAAGTCGTTTTCAAATTCTCTGTAAAGCGCTTTATTGGGGTCAAATATTTCTATATCACCTTCTGCGTTTTTGTTTTTATTTTCAGCATACCTCTTAGTTGTTAGCTTAGGCACACTGTATAAGCATGAACATTCACTTAATCCATCAACCCCTTTAAACAAGCTGTTACAACTAAATGCAATTCACCTGTGTTCCACTTTCCATACCGCCTTTCTGTTGCCGTACTGCAAAGCAAAATAATTATGCAATTAATAACTTAAGATAAAGAATGCATCGAAAATTCACCACATAATTTCTAATCATTATCTTGCACTAACAACGCCAAACGCAGTTTTAAAGCTTATTATAAGAACAAGTTTTTAAATTGTACCGGTACAATCTCATTTAAACAACGTCGCCATTTGTCAATTTCCTACAAACTTACTACAACGATTGTAGAGTCATTAGTGTCTGAAGACTAAGGGTACTTCGTCTACATTCCCTACAAATAAAACACTACGTTCCCAATTACAACAGTAATTCCCTTCTCCAGACACGGAAAAAGTTAGATGAAAACTACCGTAAAATCGACGCTGTTTACAAACGATCTGTTCGTCAACACACAGGACTCATCTCTGAGAATATGCTTCCAAGAAGACCGTATTAGTCGACCATAGTAATCAAATGTTCAAATGTGTGTGAATTCCTAAGGGACCAAATTGCTTAGGTCATCGGTCCATAGACTTACACACTACTTAAACTAACTTATGCTATGGACAACACACACACCCATGCCCGAGGGAGGACTCGAACCTCTGGCGGGAGAGGCCGCGCAGTCCGAGACATGGCGCGTCTAACCTCGCGGCCACTTCGCGCAGCACCACAGTATTATTGCACCTGGGAGTTATGGCGCTTCGATCGGCTTACAGTAAGTTTTTATCGTGAAATTTCACAAGGAGACGCTAAACCACTTGATACTATATGCTCAGCTGTCTTGAAGTCATTCACAGTGCGATGCATTTTCCTTAGTCACTACCGTAATTATTTACTGTAACGTCACAGTGTGTTTCCGAGATATATGTATGTATTGAATCGGGGACCTAGAAACGAAGGAGAGGCTACGACCCACTGCAGCCCTCAGTGGTTCACAACCCCACAACAGGCTACAGCAGTCCATCCACCCCACCACCGCCACCCATCGAATTGATTGTGCGGTTCGGCCCCAGTGGACCACCGGGATCGTCTCGTATCAGACGCGTGTAGCCCCAAATGTTTGCGTGGTAGAATAATTACAATGTGCGCGTACATGGAAACGGTGTTTGCGCAGCAATCGCCGACACAGAGTAACTGAGGCGGAATAAGGGGAACCAGCCCGCATTCGCCGAGGTAGATGGAAAACCGCCTGAAAAACCATCGCCGGCCGCTGTGGCCGAGTCGTTCTAGGCGCTTCAGTCCGGAACCGCGCTGCTGTTACGGTCTCAGATTCGAATCCTGCCTCGGGTATGGATGTGTATAATGTCCTTGGGTTAGGTTTAAGTAGTTCTAAGTCTACGGGACTGATGACCTCAGATGTTAAAGTCCCATAGTGCTTAGAGCCATTTCAGTCATTTGAAAAACCATCCACAGGCTGGCCGGCACACCGGACCTGGACACTAATCCGCCAGACCTGTCCGACCTATGTATACATGGTATCCATAAAGTCTGGGTACATAGGGAGTTCTAATGAATAATAACAAAGCACATTTTAGTCACTTTAACGTTAGTAAATAATATTTTCAACATTATCTCCGTGCTTTTCAGTGCATAAGTTGATGCACTTTGAAATATTAAGTTTAACTTGATGGAATGGGTCTGAATTGCCATCGATTTTAGTACAATGAAATTGTCATTCAACCAGTCTCCGTTAGCTGTAGCAAAATGGACAGAGCCTCCATCCTGCTGAAGCCGGTCTGGAAGTCCCTCGCACAAACGTTCAGTTTGACGCATCAATTTGTCACTCAGCATGTTCAGATAAGACTCACCTGTTACATGTTCATCAGAGAAGAAAGGTCCTAACACATGAGCTTTCCACAGTCCGTACCACACCATCACCTTTTGGCAGCCTTATATATATATATATATATATATATATATATATATATATATATATATATATATATAACCTTAGCCCTTGTCTTCTCACGTGAGTCCAGTTAAGGGAATGATTTCGAGGCCTAAACTTTTATAAAACATGTCTTATGAATATCAGATGCATGTAGCTTCGCAGGAAATAGTTACCCCACGACTGGGCTCAAGTTTGTTTCAACCATTTACAGCTGTGCGGGAGTGCTAGCAGATACAAGGAGCCTTTCTTTGCTAATATGTGCAGTCATGGGACTGAAAGAGCAGTGTTCGTTTCTGAAAGAGAAGTGTTTTCTGTGTTGACTAAACGTTTACCTCTGCTAACGATTTTAAGCAGAAAACTGCGTCACAAAGGATACTCGAAAGTCTGAAATGCTCATTTGTTTGTCTGCAGACATGAGGCTTTCCGTTAAAGCATCATAATTGCACTTACCTTCTTTATTTATTCATTGTTAGGTTATCCACATATTTGAAAGATTTTATAGCATTCTGCCGATGGAAGGTCTTAAATACCATATTACTAGCCGATGATTTTCTTCCGTTACACTAATCGCTACAGGCACCAAAGACTTAGGTTGTCTTACATTTGTGAAACACTTTTGTTGCAGAGTAACATTTCCACTTTCTTGATTAGTACAGCACGACATGGATTATTCTTAGAATTCAGATGGAAATATGAGAGCAAGCATCTAACATAATGGCTATGAAAATAAAGTTAATGATATTGGTCCCATATAAAGCTCGAAATGCAGAGAAACTAGGATAAACAGCCCAGATCTTACCAAGAAAGTGGACCGGATTGTACATATTTTGCTAAGTAATGCAGAAGTAGTTAACTCTGTGCTGATAGTAGCATAATAATAAAGTATAGGGTGTACGAAGAGATTAAAATATCCATCTACATCTACGTCTAGATCTGTACCCTGCGAACCACTGTGAAGTGCATGGCAGAGGGTACAGGATACGTCCCACTGTACCAGTTATTACTTCTCCCGTTACATTTACGTATGAGGCGCAGAAAAAAATGATTGTTGAAATCCCTGTATGCATGTTGCTTTAAACGAACCTTATCCTCCTCCCGCGGGTCAAACAAACCTGTGACCATTCGTGCTGCCCTTCCCTGCGTACGTTCAATATACTCTGTTAGTCCTAATTGGAATGGGTCCTACACATTGCGCAATATTCTAGGATGGGTCTCACGAGTGATCTGTAAGCAGTCTTCTTTGTAGACTGATTGCATTTACCCAGTATTCTACCAATAAAACGAATTGTGCTACCTGCTTTACTGACGACTGAGCCTATGTGGTCGTTCCACTTCATATCCCTATTAAGTGTTACACCCAAATATTTGTATTATGAGTTTACAGGTTTTAACAGAGACACGATAACATTATATTCATAGGATACTACGTTTTCTCGTTTTGGAAAGAGCACAGTTTCACATTTTTGAACAATTAAAACAAGATGTCAATCACTAAACTACTTTGAAATATTATCAGGGTCTGACTGAGTTTCTGTACAGCTTCGTTCAGACTGTACTTCGTTGTAGAAAACTGCATCATTTGCGAAAAATCGGAGATTACTGTTAATATTGTCCGCAAGATTATTAATATACAACATGAACAGCAAGGGACCCAATAAGGGACCTGCACACTCCCCTGGGATACACCCAAAGTTACTTACACATCTGTCAGTAACCCTCCATCCAAGTAACATACTATGTCCTGCCTGCCAAGAGATCCTCAGTCAAGTCACATACTTCGTCTGATGCCCCATATGATTGTTCTTTTGATCATAAGTATAAGTGTGCTACCGGGTCAAATGCTTTTAGGAAATCGAGAAATACTTCATCTACATGACTGCCTCGATTCATAGCTTCCAGGATGTCATGCGACAAAAGTGGAATGTTGGTTGGCATGGAGGATATCGTTCTGCACGAGATACCTCATTCTATTTGAGCTCAGAATATTTTCTAAGGTTCTACAACAAATGTATGTCAAGGATAAACTTTCGGAAAAATGCCATTCATAACCCCGAAAAGAGCAAGGGCAGGTTAAGTGCGAAAAATATCAAACAATTAGGTTAACGTCTCATGCGCCCAAGATGCTATCAACAGCAATATGCAGAAGACAAGAAAAGAAAATCGAGGAGCTGATAGGTGACGACGAGTTTGGCTTTATTTGGCTTCAGGAAAGATAACGTTACCATAGTGGTACCTTTTGTAGAATTTGTCGACCTAGAAAAAGTGTTCGACAATGTAAAATGGTGCAAGATGTTTCAAATCCTCAAAGAATTGTGGGTAGGCTATAGCATAAAACGAGTAATATACAATACACACAAAAACAAGAAGGAACAATAAGAGTGGAAGACGAAGATAAAAGTGTCTAAATTAAAAAAGCGTATAAGGCATGGACGCCGTCTTTCTCTCCAACCGTTCTGTCTGTAAGAAGCAATGACGGAAACAGAAATGAGTTTCAGCTGTGAGATTAAAATTCAGGATTCAAGGATATTAATGATATAATTCCCTGATGATACTGCATTCCTAAGCGAAAGTCTAGAAACAGGACTTGTTGTATGGACTGAACAGTCCAATGAGTACAGAACATGGGCTGAAGGCAAACCGAAGAAAAATATAGGAATTACCAGTAGCAGAAACGAGATTACCGATAAGCTTAACATGAAAATTGGTAATCACCAAGTGGTGAAAGGTATGGAATATTGCTAGCTTTAAACGAAATTAACATGAGGGACGAACAAGGACTTTAATAGCAGGCAAAGAGGGCGAGCATGAAAAAAAGGATTTTACTGGCTTCAAACATTAGGCTTCATTTATAAGAAATTTCTGAGAATGTACGATTGGAGGACATCATTGATGGAAGTGTGGGCAAACTGGAAAAGGAGAACATCGATGCGTTCCAGATGTGGTGCTATAGAAGGACGTCGAAAACCATATGGATTGATAAGAAATGAGAAAGTTCTTCACAGAATCGGCGAGGAAAGAACGCATGGAGACTACCGACAGTAAGAAACGACATGGACATGTTGACAGGGTGGAATAAACTGTAGAAAAAGACAGACAGACAGACAGAGAGAGAGAGAGAGAGAGATCGCAATGTATCGAACAAGTAACTGATGATATAGGGTCCAAAAGTTACCTCTGAGATGGAGAAGTTGGCAGAGGAGATGTCATGGCGGGCTGCATCTAACTAGTCAGAAGACTGATAACGAAAAGAAAAATCTGTGTGAAATATTTTGAAGTGCTTGGCTGATATTACTTTTTGCTGTATCATATATTAAGATTTTTCCAGTTCCATTCGCGGATGGTAAAAATGGCTGATTCTACGTGTCGTCGCGAGCTGTCATTTAACTTTGTCTGCACGGCCTATGCGGTGCACATACACTGTCCAGTCACATTAATGCGACAACCAATCAAAAGGCTGAGTAACCACATTTTGCAGCGCTGACTGCTGCTAGACGTGCAGGAAGAGCTTCAGTGAGGTTCTCGAAGTTATCAACAGAGACGTGGAGCTATACTGACTCCCGTGACGTAGCCAACGGCGCTAGGATTCTCGGTTGAGGATCCACGGTGCGAACAGCCCGAACGAGGTGGTCCCACAGATTCTCGATTGGGTTTAAATCCTGAGAGTCTGGTTGGCCAGGGGAATACGGTAAACTCATCCTGACGCTCTTCGAACCACGCACATACACTGCAAACTGCGTGACATGTTGCATTGTCTTGCTGGTAGATACCATCCTGCCGAGGAAAAACACGGGACGTGGTCCCAAAGGATAGATGCATACCTGCGTTGATCCATCATCCCTTCCAGAATGACAATATCACCCAGAGAATTCCCCAGACCGTAACGTTTCCTCCTGGTTGCAGGGCGTTTGCTTCCAGAGGTTTCACGCCGTCCGTATCAACGGCTATCTGTCTCATGGAGCACAAAATGCGGGTCATCATTTACGGTATTAGCTTGCAAATTCCAGCCTTCATCGGCGATGAACATGAGTCAACATGGGTGCACGAACAAGGTGCTTGTTGCGGAGCCCCATACGCAGCAACTTCCGCTGAGCGGTCATTGAGGAGACGCTGTTGCGAACCACTTGGTTCATCTGCTCAACAGTTGTACCTCTATTTGCCCGCAGACACATATCCGCAGTGGTCATTCACCCTTGTCGTCTATTGTCCATGGTGCAGCATAGTTCCCTTGGCGCCAGTTTCGAATAGTGTTATTTTGTCATGCACGGTATACTTTAACTACGGCAACACGCGAACAGTTTACGAGCTTAGCAGTTTCGGAAATGCTTCCACCCTTACCCTGAAAGCCAATGCCCATGCTCTTTCGTACGTCAGATAAATCGCTCCGTTTCCGCATTACGACAATAACTGGAATGCTTCATTGATTAAAGAACGTCGTGTCGCATAATGTTGTGGAAGCTGCACAGTATTTAAACGAGACAGCCCATAAAGTGTCTTGCTGGAACTGGCGCTTGTACTCTCAAGATCTTCTTAAGATGTTCAGGAAACTGCTTGGATTCGAAGAGGGCGGATGTCTTCCGTTGTACTGCATCAGTTGGATCCTTCTGGAGACGACGATACGCTGAGTCCTGCAGTAAATCCGTCATGTTGCCGAAGTAAGATGCTGCAGGCAAAAGAACAGTAGTGTTTCCCTTGGCAGCAAGTACAACGACTATTTCTGCGTCTTCTCTTAGAGAACGGAGCGCTTTTCTTTGTTCAGTGTTGATGTTCTGCATCCCAGTTACGGCCCTGCAAGTCTCTCGTCGTCTTTCTTCAGCACTCTCACTGGGAAGTTTTGGCATACCTTGCCCAACGGCAGTGATAAAATCCTTGACAGGCAAGATTTTTACAGTGGGCGCAAAATTTAGTCCCTTTTCCAGCACCACACTTGGTACACATCTCGTTTGCTGTCTGGAAGGAACTACCACCTATCAAGGTGTGAGGATGGGGGTGAAAAAGCAGTATAGCTCACGATGCGCGAATACCCATACTTTAATCATCTAGGATTGAGAGCACTTAGTTACTTGTGTCGAACTTTACACATAATTTCAAATCTTTGCGAAACTTTTTTCTCGCTGACTATATTTTCGCTTTTCTTAGACAAAAACTGCAGCAAGAAGCATGACGTTTTAATTTATTAATTTCTTTACTACTAGTTGTTTTCTTGACATATTTTTTCAGACAGTATTCACATTCGCCACTGAATGTACCAGCAAAATTATATCGTTCTACAACGCTTAGTGCAGGAGTTACGAGGTCATAAACACTGAATGCATGAACAACTACCGCATCATGCAAGACCTTTAAATTCGTTATTCCATTGCTACTGACACTATAAGCAAAACTTTTCGCAGACGATGTCTACTTTTGACGCTAAATGTACCTAGAAAAATACATCATTCTACGATACATAGTTCAGGATATATCACGTACTGAGATCCGTGAAAAACTGCATCACGCAGGACGTTTTAATTTATTACTTCTTTTCTACTAAGTCTATTCGCAGCACGTTTCTTAGACACAATCCATTTACAATGCTGAATGTATCTAGAAAAGTGTATCATTATGCTATACATTCTGCAGGAAATAAACACTGAGATGCGTGAGAAACTGTCGCATCATGCGTGACATTTTAATTTATTAGTTCTATACTACTGACTCTTTTCCCATCACGTTTCGCAGACAGCAGGCACATATACAACTGAATATACCTGCAAAATTATATCATTGTGCAGCAAAATGACACGACGTCATAAACATTAAGCTGCGTGAAAATAAAACTTCAAGGTGAAATTCGCTAGACAAAGAGTTGAAATATGTATAGAAATGCGGGTGAAATATGTTAAATATGTGTGAAATATATTTGACATGTGCATATGCGAGAAAAGCCACGGTTAAAAAGCACATCCTAAACCCATGGAAGGATTTGAATCAAATTTGGTACACCTATTAGTTAAGCTTTGGAAAGAAATAGTGAATGTGTACAAACACCAGCCTCCTGTTGAAGTGAGTCTGATAGAGTGGAGACAGGAGGCAGGACGAGGAGAAGAACGGAGAGCGAGGCACAAGGAGGAAATAGGATCAGATAGGAGGAGCAGGTTATGGATAGGAAAAGGAAAGAGGAGGAGATGGACAGAGACATGGGGAGGAAAAGACAAACTGAGAGATGGGGGAGAAGGAGATGGCTAGAGAAAGGGAGGAGGAGGAGAGGAGACGAACTGACAGAGGGGACGAGGAAATGGAAGAGAAAGGGAAGAGGAGGGAGGAGGAGATTCACAGAGGGAGGGAGGTAGGAAGAGGCCGATAAACAGAGAGGAAGAAGAACATGGAATTAGAGGGAGAGGGGGAGATGGACAGGAAAGGAAGGAGCAGATTGACAAAGGGAGGACGAGCAGAGGAAAAGACCACCAGAGAGATGGGGGAAGAGGAGATGAATAAACAGGTGGCGAGGAGCATATGGACAGAGAATGGGAGGAGGAGGAGATGAACAGGAAAAGGGGAGGAGGGAAGGGACAGAGAAAAGGAGGAGGAGGAGAAGATGAACAGACAGAGGGGAGGAGAAAATGGACAAAGAAAGTGAAGAAAAGATGGACAGAGAGATGAGTCAGGAGGAGATGGACAGATTGAGGGGCAGGAGGAGATTGACTGAGAGAGAAGGTAGTAGAGACAGATAGAGGGAGGAGTGGAGGTGACGGGCAGGTACAGGAGTTGTGGTTAGAGAGCGGAGGGTAGAGATGTGGGTAAAGAGAGAGGGGATCGGTAATGTGAGGGGCGAGGAGGAAGGGGAGAGGCAATAGGACATCCACAGAGAGCGAGGGAAGAAGGAGATGGACAGAGAGAGGAGCGAGGAGGAGAGAGTAATAGAAGGTTGGAATAAATAAATACACGGGCAACGTCGGGTTTCTCAGCTAGCATTTTCATAAATGCATGTGTTCGTACACGGAGAGAACGTTGGAGGAGCTGATCTCGCAATCGGGAAGGCTGTTGGACCTCACGATGATTAGCAGCGATGACATCATTTGAGTAAACTGCTCTCCCGTTTGGGACTGCAACTACACCGGAATGTTAGGTTAGTAACGTCACCATACGTTTCACTGAAACATGGACGATAAGTAGTTCAGAAATCTTTCGAAGTATGACAACGATGTTGAAGATTAGATGGGTAGATAGAAAAACGAAGGAATCGAAGAGAGGAAAAAGAAATTTACGAGACAGCCTGACTAAAAAAAAAGATATCCGTCGACAGGACACGTCCTGAAACGTCAAGGAATTTTCCATTTGGAAATAGAAGGAAGGGGGGGAGGAGTGGGGGCAGGGGTTAAAATAGCAGACGGAGACTAAATTTTGAATACAGCAAACAGTTTCGAATGGCTGGTTGCGGCAGTTATTCAGAGGTGAAAAAGGATGCACAGGGTGGACTACAGTGGAGCACTGCATCAGATCAGTCTCCAGAATGAAGGCGATGATAAATATATTTAGATGACACTGTGCCCTCCCTTGTGAAAAAGAAAACCACTTTCAAAGTTGCCCTCCTCTAGCTCAGATGCTGGGTTCGCTCTTGAACCACAGAGCTTTCCCATGTTTAGCTTAAGATTTTGTTCAATGCCAGGCACCCCACAAACGGAGTGAGGATTTGACAAAGAAAGCATTGTGTGAAATGGCAAAAATATCATATGACATCTATGTAATCTACTATACATAGTTGTGGTGTACATCAATGGGAGCAAATGTATGAAAAATGTGAATCATTGCGGGTGTATTCTTTCGTGCGACTAACATTCAAAAATCGTTTTGCAAAACTGTGGTTCCGTCCGAAGGTCCCAAGGCAAAGCTGGGACATCGCGACATAACCACAAGTAAGCGTAATTATTGCCAGACGTAGCGACGAAAGAGCTAAGTCATCTACATATACATTTACATACATACTCCGCAACGATATCCTTTACCACTATTAGTCATTTGCTTTCCTGTTCCAGTCGCATCTCCACTTATACTACCTCTCTTGTAGACGGGTGTGACCTGTGCCTTTTTCCAAGTACTGGACACGGTTTTTTGTTTGAGACACCTACGACGGATTATACCATTACACACAGTTAGAAGAGGGGCTAACTCAGCCGCAAATCTGACAAGGATTGTATCCGGCCCTGGAGCTTTGTTCAGTTTTAACGATTTCAGCTGTTTCTTAACACTAACATTTAATTCAATCAACTTTTCAGTGGTACGAGCATTAAATTTGGACAATTCTTCTGGGTTTTCCTTTGTAAAGAAACATTTGAAAACGTGATTAAGCATTTCAACTTTTACTTTGCTGGCCTCAATTTCAGTTCCTATCTGATGCACCAGGGACTGGAAACTACCTTTAGTGCCACTAACAGCCTTTACATAAGACCAGAATTTCCTTGGTTTCTGTGAAAGATCACTTGACAGTATTCTGCTACGGTAGTCAATAAAAACTTTACGTTTTGGTCTCTTGGCAGCCAAACGCGTTTCACTCAGTATCTCTCTATCTACAGCCCCATGCTTTGTTTTTCACCTATTATGCAGTAATCTCTGTTTCTTCAGAAGTTTCTTTACAGTGACAATATCCCATTATGAACTGTTTTATTGGGTACATATCTGTCCAGTGCACTGTCAACTATTCTTTAAATCTTGAGCCATATTTCCTTTTACAAGCTGTGCTGAAAGTTCCAAGTTCCTTACTGAGATATGACACTACCAATTTTTTATCTAGTGTACTGAACATCTATAGCTTTCTGCTTATTTTAGTTGCCCTTTGTACTTTGGTAATCATTGTTGTCACAACCGCGTCGTGGTCACTGACAGCAGTTTGGATGTGGTCATCCTGAAAGGGGTCAGGTCTGTTTGGTGCCATTAGAGCCAATATATTTCCATTTTGAGATGGTTCCTAACTATCTGTTCTAGGTAGTTTTCAGAGAAGGGATTTAGTAATGTTCCACAGGATATCTTATCACGCTCACCACTACCAGAACTGTAGTTTTCCCAATTAATTGCTAATTTCGTATTTTGGTAGACATGGTAGTTAAACCGATAAGGGTTGTTTATAAGGTGTGGTTATAAGGTTTGGTATCTTTGCAGGCGACTACAGTACTTTGTTCAAGCTGATCCCTGCTAGGGCGCTGTAAGAGGAAATAATAGACATGAGCTTTGTGCAGTCTGGTCTCTGTTGTTTTAAACCTAGTATCAAAACTTCCATTTGAGAATGAACAGACGTATGATTTCCTTTTTGATGACTTTTTTTTTACATCATTGCCCCTTTTGTAGGCACTGAAAGGAAAGGGCTACACTGAAAAAGGTACATTTCGTTTCAATAGAATAGAGGGAGCTCTCTGCAAGACCCCCATAAAACGAAAAAAGCTCTAAGAGGATCATATGAACAAGTAACTGATAATAAATCTGGACTGACTCTGGTTTCGTACCACGACAATAGTATTGTTACCATCGCCTCAAACAGAAGCGGAATTCATCCAACTGGAAAATCCAAACGCTACAGTAAGAGTACATGGAAAGGTTTGATGAGAATTTTGGAAAACATAGGATTAAATTCAGAACAAAGAAATGGTACTACCAACTTCTTGCTTTTCTACTAAACTCATCAGTAAACAATGCTTGGTTGCTGTACAGACAAACAATATAGTATAATGTCAATCAACTGGATCTACTTGGCTTCACAAGATATGTGGTTAATTCCTATGTTCAGAAGTACAGCTCACGACAGCCATTTACCCATCCAGTGGGAAATCCGAAAGCATCACACAAACGGTGCCCAGTGATATACGTTATGATGGACAAGATCATCTGATTGTACTATTAGGCAGAGAGCTAAAATGTTGCCCATGCAAGAAGAATACAACAGAATAATGTCAAAAATATAATATTTCTTTGCATGCAAATTGTTTTACGTGGTTTCAAACGAAAGTTGACATTGAACTCACCAACACAGCGTAAGTTTCTTTATTCCTTGTTTGGCTATATATTTATTTACTATACACATATAATATGCAAATGAACTTTTAAATTATCTAAGAAGAAAAATAAAATATAAACATCAAAAATTTAAATTCATTTCTCACAGTAATACACGCTGTATAAGGGAACTGTACCCTCTCGTTTCGTCTGTTCCTTTTTTTGGAACGTCTGGTTTTTGGTACTAAATATATTGTTAGAATCATGAAAATGGTATTTATAGTTTATCTATACTCTAAACATAAGACTTAAACAGAAATTTGTAAGAGATTTGAGCGACAAAGCTTCTTAGGATCAAACGGGTTAATAATGTTGTCAGGCAGCAGATCCGTTCACTGCATGATCTTCCCTTTCTGTATCCTGCTTGGCATTCTCCTGTCTGAGGCTCTACCCTGTTTAAGGGGGCTTTGCATAAAATATACCTATATATACTGCCGGGGAAAAAAAATTTGTACACCAGGAAAGACGGCGTCGGTTTTGATTCGATGACGTCATATGTCACCTGGGGGACAGTAGATGTGCTGATAATGATTTCAGTGTCGTCCGCCAATAGATAGTGTAATGGTACAGTTGCCAGAGCGCCTTCTGTGCCCATTCTTTAATAGAGAATGCTCCCAGCTAGAAGGTTCAGTGTGATGCGAACGTGTGTAGCAAGCAGGCAACCATGTCATAGAGATGCACTCGTGCTTACTACCACCAACTGAGTGAGTTTGAAATAGGTCAAATTGGGCCTTCCGAGTAGCAGGATGGTTCTTTCGGAGAACTGCCACACAAGCTGGATTGTTGCGTCAGTTGCTGGTCAAGTGAACACTCTCACACCCGCAGGCGATGTGCTGGATGTCCACGCAGCACAGACGCCTAAAAGGATCGTCGTAGAGTAAGGGCATCGCTGGTCAAGTGAACATTCTCACACCGGCAGGCGACGTACTGGACTCCATGCAGCATATACGCATATCGGGATCGTCGTACAGTTAGTGCAGGAGTGGCAGATCGTTCAGCTACAGATAAGAGGGCTCGTGAGCCCAGGCGTGTCAACAGGAACTGTTGCGAACCAGTTATTAACAGTGGGGCTACGGGCATGCACACCTCTAGCCCGTCTTCCTCTCATGCCACAGCATCGACGTGCAAGGCTTGATTGGTGCCATCAGAGCATCACTTGGAAGATGGAATGGCATTCCTTGCTCTTCAGCGATGAAAGTAGATTCTGCCTGCACGTAAAGGGATGGTCGTTTGCACGTATGACGTAGACCTGGTGAGAATTGGCTCGGAGAGTGCATTCGTCCAAGACACACTGGCGCCATCCCTGGCTTTATGGTCTTGGGTGTGATAAGTTACAAGTCTCGTTCACCTTCAGTTTTTCTGGAGGGGACGCTGACCAGCCCTCGGTATGTGCAGAATGTTATTAGACCCGTTCCTTTGACGCTTTTGCAACAGGTGATGTGTTGATCCAATAATGCTTTTCCACACACTGCACGTGAAAGTTGACGTGCTTTGCAAGACGTGCAGAAACGTCCCTGGCCAGCATGATCTCTGGGCTTGTCCTCAATTGAGAATGTGTATAATATATGGTACGAGAAGTGACTCGTGCGACTCGTCAACCAACAACTCTTACAGAACTAAGTGAACAACTCGAGCAGGCATGGAATAATGTACCCTAGGAAAGTATTCGCCCTCTGTACGATCGACTGGATGCCAAAGTAAGCCCATGCATTGCTACCAATGGAGGCTACTCCACATATTAATATGTGTGTTTTATCATGGGTCGATCTCTGGTAGGCCGGCCGGGGTGGCCGAGCGGTTATAGGCGCTACAGTCTGGAACCGCGCTACCGCTACGGTGCAGGTTCAAATCCTGCCTCGGGCATGGATGTGTGTGATACCCGTAGGTTAGTTAGGTTTAAGTAGTTCTAAGTTCTAGGGGACTGATGACCTCAGAAGTTAAGTCCCATTGTGCTCAGAGCCATTTGAACCATTTCTTTCTTTCTTTTTTTATCTCTGGTACTTCAGAACCACTTGTGCTATTGATCTGCAAATTTAATCATGTCATGGTCTCATATATATTGAAGAAGCAATGTCAGTTATAAAATATATGTTTGGACGTGGGATTAAAAGTCGGGGTGAAAGGGTATCAATGATAATATTCGCTGATGACATTGCTATCTTCAGTGAATGTGAGGAACAATTACAGGATGTGTTGGACGGGAAAAATAGTAGAAAAGAGAATAGCGAGAAATTTAACACCAGAATTGAGGACCACGAAGCAGACGAAGTTAAGGAATTCTGCTGCCTTCGAAGCCATAATCAATGATGGCTGGAGCAAGGACGACATAGAAAGCAGACTAGCACGGGCATTCCTCCCAAGATGGGTCTACTAGTATCAAACATGGCTCTTAAACTGAGGAAGAAGTTTCTGAGAATTTATGTACGGAGCACACCATTTTATGGTAGTGAGTCATGGACTGTGGCAAAACCGGAACCGAAGAAAACCGAAGGGTGTGAGATGTGGTGCTACAGAAGAATGTTGAAAATCAGATGGACTGCTAAGATGAGGAATGAGGAGGTTGTATTACAGAATCGGCGAAGGAAGGAACATACAGAAATCGCTGACAAGATGATGGGAGGGGATGATACGACAAGCGGTAAGGTATCAGGCTATTCACCTGTACAGTACTAGAAGGAACTATAGAGGGTAAAAACTGTATAGGAAGACAGAGATTTGAGTACATCCATCAAATACATGATGCTGTAGGGTGCAAGTGCTACACTGAGATGAAGAATTTAGCATAGAAGAGGAATTCGTGGCGGGCCGCATCAAACCAGGCAGAAGAAAAACGTCAGGCACAAGAAAACTACTCACTGTTGCAAATAAAACTGTAAGTCTTCGGTACGCTTAAGAACACAGAAAGTGAGGAGTATCCAGTTGGGAACGTTTAATGTTGTCCGGCGAGTCGCGATTTTGCGTATTTTCAAATGAGACGAAGCCGTCAAGAACACAGACGATCCAATGAGGTTTTAACTCTGACTATGCGGAGTGTCCATTTCAGATGAGAGGTGGTTTTGCGATGTTTTGAGGGTGTTTTTCAATCAAGAATTGAGCCCACTCATTCAGGTTGCTGAGAACACGGAGCAGGTTTATTTCAACATTCTCAGCGACCATCTTTACGATGAGTATATTGCGGATATTCTCGTCTTTCAATATGACAACAGCCGTGTTCTCAAGCCTGCCCTCATTCCCTCATGGTTTGACGAACGCTGACATACCGGATGGCACCACGGCTGGCGTGATAAGTTATCCACTCTTATTCCGATAGAAGATGTCTGGGATTGTTTCGAACAGCGAGTAAAATAAAGCAATACTAAAGTTCTACGGCATATAATCATCAATAAGTGGCTACAGCTAGATACAGTGAGGTGACAAAAGTCGTGGGATACTTTGTAATATCTTGTCGGACCTACTTTTGCCCGGCGTAGTGCAGCAACAGTTTGGAAGTTCCCTCCAGAAATACTGAGCCATGCTACCTCTATAGCTGTCCATAACTGCGAAAGTGTTACCGGTGCAGGATTTTGTGCAAGAACTGATCGCTCTGTTATGTCTCATAAATATGCGATGGGATTCTTGATGGGCGATGTGGAGGGCCAAATCATTTGCTCGAACAGTCCAGAATGTTTTTCAAACCAATCGCGAAAACCTGTGGACCTGTGACATTACATCGTTGTTTGGAAACATGAACTCCATGAGTGGATGCATATGATCACCAAGTTTTTTTTTTCATTTTCCTCTGCAGATTTTCTTGACCGTGAGAGAAATTCATTCTAGTTCGGTCGCTTAGTGTGTAGACTGTTTACCGTTCCGTCGTCAAGGACCGTTGCCCGGGGTACACCGTCTTGGAGGTCGTCTACACTTCGACATGCCAGCAACTAAATCGCAAAAATTCTGCTTTGCAGATGACATGGCAATAGCCACTCAGAGCAAGACATTCGAAGAGAGGGAAGCTACTCTGTCAACGGATCTTCAACTTCTTAACCAGTATTATACGAAATGGAGGCTCTGCCCAAATCCAGATAAAACTGAGGTAAGCGTATTCCACCTGAACAATCATGAGGTAAGACGAGAGTTACAAGTAACATTCTGCAACGAGCGTTCACGCACAACAGCCATCCGAAATATCTAGGAATCACTCTTGACCGGTCACTAACCAATAAAAAAAACACCTAGAAATAACCAGTCAAAAGATAAAAAACGAAATAACATATTAAGAAAGCTGACTGGAACCTCCTGGGGAGCTCAAGCTAACACCCTACGCACCGCAGCACAATCTCTTGTTTACTCGGTGGCAGAATACTGCGCCCCAGTCTGGTACAAGAGCATACACACAAAGAAAATAGATGTCCAGCTTAATACCACCATGAGGATTGTCTCAGGAACTCTGCAAACAACTCCACTTCCCTGGCTTCATGCCCTTTGCAATAAAGCTCCTCCATCCCTCAGAAGGCAACAAGCAGCTATCCGAGAATGGAAGAAAATTAATGGCCCCTCTGTCTCTGAAGATATACCTATCCGAAAAATATTGGACCATCTACCAATTACCCGCCTAAAATCCAGGAAACCTATATGGGAAGACGAAGTTCTCAAATTCCCAGAAAGTTACGGCATAGCAAGGGAATGGAGGCAATACTGGTCGCTGAATAATCACCATCCTCTCATCACTGATTTTGATCCTTCGTTATTGGTGGAAGGAATGCAAATGTCCAGAAGAACTTGGTGCAGACTTAATCGTGTGAGGACTAACCACGGCAGATGTAAGGCCACTCTCCTCAAAGGAAACTCATTGATGAACCACGATGCGACTGTGGCGCAGAAGAACAAACAATCCCTCACCTGATCTTCGAATGCCCTACGAGGAGGTTTGAAGGGGAATGGAGGGATATCATGAATGCTACCTCACGTGCTGTTCAGTGGGTGACCTGCTTAGATGTGGACTTGTAATAGCTGCAGTGGCTGTCTCCCTAATCTTTCGATTATTGTTGTTTGCAATCAATCCTTTAATAAGATATTTCTAATTCGTTTATAACATTAATTAATAGTATGTGTGCAATTTTACTCTGTAGATGCCATGTTGTTGTTGTTGTTGTGGTCTTTAGTTCTGAGACTGGTTTGATGCAGCTCTCCATGCTACTCTATCCTGTACAAGCTCCTTCATCTCCCAGTACCTACTGCAACCTACATCCTTCTGAATGTGCTTAGTGTATTCATCTCTTGATCTCCCTCTACGATTTTTACCCTCCACGCTGCCCTCCAATGCTAAATTTTTGATCCCTTGATGCCTCAGAACATGTCCTACCAACCGATCCCTTCTTCTAGTCAAGTTGTGCCACAAACTTCTCTTCTCCCCAATCCTATTCAATACCTCCTCATTAGTTATGTGATCTACCAACCTTAACTTCAGCATTCTTCTGTAGCACCACATTTCGAAAGCTTCTATTCTCTTCTTGTCCAAACTAGTTATCGTCCATGTTTCACTTCAATACATGGCTACACTCCATACAAATACTTTCAGAAACGACTTCGTGACACTTAAATCTAAACTCGATGTTAACAAATTTCTCTTCTTCAGAAACGCTTTCCTTGCCATTGCCAGTCTACATTTTATATCCTCTCTACTTCAACCATCATCAGTTATTTTTCTCCCCAAATAGCAAAACTCCTTTACTACTTTAAGTGTCTCATTTCTAATCTAATTCCCTCGGCATCATCCGACTTAATTCGACTACATTCCATTATCCTTGTTTTGCTTCTGTTGATGTTCATCTTATATCCTCCTTTCAAGACACTGTCCATTCCGTTCAACTGCTCTTCCAAGTCCTTTGCTGTCTCTGACAGAATTACAATGTAAGCTCAAAGTTTTTATTTCTTCTCCCTGGATTTTAATACCTACTCCAAATTTTTCTTTTGTTTCCTTTACTGCTTGCTCAATACACAGATTGAATCACATCGGGGAGATGGTTCAAATGGCTCTGAGCACTATGGGACTTAACAGCTGTGGTCATCAGTCCCCTAGAACTTAGAACTACTTAAACCTAACTAACCTAAGGACATCACACACATCCATGCCCGAGGCAGGATTCGAACCTGCGGCCGTAGCAGTCGCGCGGTTCTGGACTGCGCGCCTAGAACAACATCGGGGAGAGGCTGGTCAAAAATGAGATCGACAGGAAGTGCAAAATGGCTAAGCAGGGATGGCTAGAGGACAAATGTAAGGATGTAGAGGCTTGTCTCACTAGGGGTAAGATAGATACTGCCTACAGGAAAATTAAAGAGACCTTTGGAGAAAAGAGAGCCACTTGTATGAATATCAAGAGCTCAGATGGAAACCAAGTTCTAAGCAAAGAAGGGAAAGCAGAAAGGTGGAAGGAGTATATAGAGGGTCTATACAAGGGCGATTTACTTGAGGACAATATTATGGAAATGGAAGAGGATATAGATGCCATACGCTAAATAAATTAAAAATCACCAGGTAGCCGAACATAACCATTTTCAGTCAATTATCGGTTCAGTTGGACCAGAGGTCCCAGTCCATTCCATGTAAACACAGCCCACACCAGTTTGGAGCCACTTGCACAGTGCCTTGTTGACAACTTGGGTCGTTGGCTTTGGGTGATTTACTCCACACTCGAACCCTACCATCAGCTCTTGCCAAATGAGATCAGGACTCAATAGACCAAGCCACGGTTTTCCAGTCGTCTAGAGTCCGACCGATATGGCACGAGCCCAGTAGAGGCACTGCAGGCAACGTTGTACTGTTAGCAAATGCACTCGCGACGGTCGTCTGCTGCCACGCCCATTAAAAACCAAATACCGCCGCACTGTCCTCAAGGACACGTTCGTCGTTCGTCCTACACTGATTTCCACGGTTCTTTCGTGCAGTGTTTCTTGTGTGTTAGTACTGACAACTCTACGCAAATGCCGCTGCTCTCGGTATTTAACTGAAGGTCGCCCAACACTGCTTTGTCCCTGGTGAGAAGTAATGCCTGAAATTTGGTATTTACGGCACACTCTTGATACAGTGGGTCTCGGAGCATCGAATTCTCTGAAGATTTCCGAAATGGAATGTCTCGTGCGTCTAGCTCCAACTACCATTCCGCGTTCAAAACCTGTTACTTCCCGTCGTGCGCCCATAATCATACGAATCACCTGAGTACAAACGACAGCTCCACCAATGCATTACCTCTTTATACCTTGTGTACGCGATACTACCGCTATCTGTTTATGTTCATATCGCTATCCCATGACTTTTGTCACCTCAGCGTATGGCATATCTGAAAAAAAAAAAACTTGTGGACCCCCTTCCTCGCCGAGACCGCTGTCAACAACTGGGGCGGAGATACACAGGATTAGCGCTGTATCTCCTGGAGATCACTAAATTTTTTGTATGGTCGGTCAGCCGGCAAATGGCTTTACGAGCTGATAAGTTGACTGCACTGAATGTGAGGTATTTTGAAAGTCGGAAAACATAGTTATGCCGTCACCTCCAGTTTCGGATGGAAGAGGTGACTTAATGACGGATGGCAGCCGTCGCGTCTGCGCGTGCGCGAGGTCGGAGCTTTCCCGGCAACCGGCTGATGCCAGCTGCATCCAGAATTCGCCGCCGCGCCGGGCCGACCCCGCAGCCTCGGCAAGGACTCACCTTCGGTTTCCCCGTGGCCACGTAATAACATTCTTCCCACAAAAAAAAAAGGCTTTACCGGCACCTACTGCTGTGAAATATGCCGACGGTTATTTTGGATTCTCTGAGCAGACAATGAAACTTGAAACGATGAATTGTCATCATTTGTAATATTCTGAGAAATTGTGTTAGCATTCCCTTAGAGAAGGCATATTTGTAAGGTATATATGTTTTAGAACATCTACATCTACATACACTCTCCGTAAGCCACCGTCTGGTGTATGGCGGAGGATACCAGGTACTACTATTACGCATTTGCTTTCCTATCCCACTCGCAAATGGAGCGAGGGGAAAACGACTGTCTGTATGGTTCCGTACGAGCCATAACTTATCTTCGCCGTCCTTGCACGAAATGCACCGGGCAATTATAATTAAAGTGCAATTACTCACGGACGTCTAGTGTGGGCTGTAATCACCATATCGCGGCGAAACGCGGTACGTATGCTAGTGCATTCCGGATTACAACGGAAAAAAGTAGTTCTAATTTTGGCCTACATGTGTAAATCTGGCGCTGTACACTGTTTATATGGCAGTATGACCTTCACGCTGTCATCTGACAAGCCATACCGTGAGTGACCAGTATGGTTGCCGAGAAGAGAGACGGTGCACTATTAGTGAGACTGTTTTACGTGAATGACAGTGCTGCATTCAGAGGACATCGCCGATGGAAAGGTCTGACGAGAAGCCTGATGTCATTAAATGGTTTATTGAATATAATAATGAAATTCGAAAACACGGTTGAGCTTCGTGTGGCGCCTGGAAGAGGAAGGGTACTGTTCTGGTAGAAGTTATTGACGAGGTTGTTGTTGCTGTAACTGACTATGCAGCGCGTGCCCCGGGTAATGTTAGTGCTCGTGCAGTGTCACGAGAACCTTACTACCATGGTAAACAGTACGGAAAGTTTTGCCGTCTATTTTACACTGGTACCTGTACAAGGTCCAGACGGTGCAGCAACTGAAACCTCGTGATCGGCATCAACGCTCTGAATTTCGTCTTCTGTTTCTGGCAATATTCTATGGAATGACAAGACACAATTTACACAACAGGCTGCAGTGAATACACAGAGCCCCGATTTGGGGTACTGTTAAACCGCGTGGTGTGCTCGTAAAACCATTGTACTCGCCGTATGTGTGTGGAGTGGATTCACAAGCACCTTCATTCTCGGTCCGCTCTTCTTTGAAGAGACTACAAAGAGAGGGCCTTTCAGGTTTACCGTAACGACTGTGAGTTACCGTACCTCCTTGTGCAGCGTGTGTTTTCTTCTTTAGAAGAGCGCAACTGCGTGGAAACCACTGGTTTCATGCAAGATCTGGCAACACCTCATGTCGCTCGCCCAGTGAAGTTTCTGCTTAATGCAACTTTCGCGAGCGGTTATTCAGATGCACAGCCTGCAAGGTCATCTGACCTGAATCCACGTGACTTTTGGCTCTGGGGATGTCTAAAAGAACACGTTAACCAGTGACACGTCGGTTCTCTACTAGATCTGAAGGCCAGCATACAGGAAAACGTTGCTCAGATTCCACTGGAACTGCTGCCAGCAGCTATTGATCAGTCTTTTTACGGTTGCAACATCTCTTCGACGTCTCCAGTGCTCATACTGAACAAATTGTGTAAGCGTTGGTTAATAATAAAATCAACATTATGCATTTCTCAATTGTTTGCTTTTTTCCTATCCACATCCCGTTACATGTGGAAACATTGAATTACAAAATGATTCATATGGCTCTGTGCACTTTGGGACTTCACATCTGAGGTCATCAGTCGACTAGAACTTTACTTAAACCTAACTATCCTAAGGACATCACATACATCCATGCCCGGGGCGGGATTCGAACCTGCGACAGTAGCAGTCGCGCGGTTCCAGACTTAAGCGCCATTGAATTACGTATGGAAGCATTTCTACATATCTTTCTCGCGTTCACAGTGCCAGATTTGCACCTGGAGGTCAAAAGTGGAACTAATTTTTTCCAGCGTAAATCGGTTTCGCATTAACTTGGAATATCTACCGACTTTCGCTGCCATACGACCAGTACAGCCTACACTGGACCTTCATGAGTGGGCGCTCTTTAATTAATCTCGTATAACCACTCAGTAATTTGGCGCAGCAGTATCGTACGGCAGTCAGCTGCAAATGTCCGTTCTGTAAATTTTCTCAATTGTGTCTAGCGAAAAAGAACGTCGTCTTCCGTTCAGAGATTCCCATTCGAGTTCACAAAGCAGCTCCGTAGCACTCGCGCGTTACTCGAACCTATCGGTAACAAATCTAGCAGAAAGCCTCTACATTGCTTCGAAGTTCTCCTTTAATACGATCTGGTGGGGATCCCAGACACTCGGGCAGTACTCAAGAATGGGTCGCTCTAATGTTCACTACGCTGTCTTCTTTGTAGATGAAGTACACATTCCTAAAACTCTCTCAATAAACTGAAGTCGACCATTCGCTTTTCCTGCTACAGTCCTTACGTGCTTATACTATTTCATATCAGCTAGAGACGGTACATTTATTCTTTTAATCTACTTGACTGTGCCAAGCAGCACTCTCTAAGAATGTAATAGAACATCATAAGATTGTATCTCCTTCTCATCCATATTAGACTTTCCAACATTTTGAGCAAGCTGCAATTCATCACACCAAATAGAAATTATGCAACAATATGGAATAACTACAGGCGTCCTTACGGTCTTATTTATTATGTGGCTTCCAGTTTCGGTGCTTCAGTGCACCATCTTCAGGCCTTAACTGACGTAGAGGGGGTCAACTCAGCATCAGTTAAGGCCGAAAGATGGTGCACTGAAGCACCGAAACTGGTAGCCATGTAATAAATAACATTGTAAGGACAGTTCTAGTACAGTCCCTCAGGCCTCCAGTCACAAGGATGGACACACAAAACAGATGGAATTTTGCCAAAGTATTATCCAGTGCGAAACCACAGGATGAACACGTTAACTTATATACATACATACACACACACACACACACACACACACACACACACACACACACACACACACACATATGTAGTGTATACATTTTTAGGCTATTTGAGTACTAACTTCAGTCTCACGTTACTTCTGTGTACTGATGAAATACATTTGAGTTGGAGTAATGGGATACTCCAAAAGAAGAAGTTGCACAGAATGTGGTGAAAATTTATACAGCTCTTTGATCATCTGCTGACAAAATAAAACGTTTGGCAACAGTAGAAGATTAATTTTAATTTCTCCCTAACAACTTCTACTATATCGTAGTCTGCAGTAGATCTCTTGAATGGAAATGTGTACTCTGCTTCAAACTCTAAAAAATTGTCACCATTTGTACTTAGCTGAGAATTTCCAAGGTACCCTTGTATCAATCTTAACATTAGAGATGGTATATTTTTATGAAATACATGTTTTAGTAATTTTCCGAGAAACAGGATGAAAAAGATTAAATTAGAGTTGTCAGGTAGTTCCAAGTTGAGAGCCATATCATCAGCTTATGAAAATCATAAGTAAGTGCGAATTTTGTTGAGTTAAATGGCGGGCCGGAGTGGCCGAGCGGTTCTAGGCGCTACAGTCTGGAACTGCGCGACCGCTACGGTCGTAGGTTCGAATCCTGCCTCGGGCATGGATGTGTGTGATGTCCTTAGGTTAGTTAGGTTTAAGTAGTTCTAAGTTCTAGGGGACTGATGACCTCAGTAGTTAAGTCCCATAGTGCTCAGAGCCATTTGAACCATTTTTGAGTTAAATGTTACCTGACGTAATTCTGATAGTGGATATGGGCTGTTGCCCAGTAAACTATGTTGGTGTGCACGTAAGAAGTGAGATGATGGAGCGATGCACAGTCGTAAGGGGCGGTGTACCACGTTGATTTTTCGCGTTGGTTTATAGTGAGTCACTGTAGTTTTCGTTAAGGGTAGCATAAAGCAAACGCGTCAAGTACTAAGTCAAGAAATTACGGTGATAGTTTTCCGAGCGTATAAATTTATCTAGGTAGAGTCAGAAGCAGAAACAAATGCCCGTTGTGGCGCTTAATCTAGCAGTCCAAGGGCTGGAATGTAATATGTGGGACTGAGTCAAAGATTACATTGGCTACGCCACGAAGTCTTCTCCGTCTCTGTGCAAAGCTCATCATACTCTCGCCTTCATACTTACACACCACTATAAACTAGGCGAATCACTCTTGCATAAGGCTGTAGATGCAAGGGAAACAGTTTGACACTGGGAAGTTGATATGACCCCTCGCCTCCAGAGAAATCTAGGTTAGCCTATTGGGTATCGCCCGATTTCGACTTTTCCGTTAGACACTGTTTACAATAAGCAGTAGACACGCTACAGGTGTATGGGACGATTTTGTGTTACTGAGCAGGTTGTAACAATGCATTTGAACTCTGTTAAATAAAAATCGGACATATTAGATTATCGAATTTTTATAAAACTGCTTCCAAATCTCCCATCGTATTATACCGCAGACAATGACAAAGATGAAAAATTTCTGTTTGCAGTGGCAGCGCCATAACCAGCTCTGCTTATGTAGTCTAAGAGATAAAGTAATCAGACGCAGTCACAAGTTACGTAGAAAATAAACCTCTAATGCATTTTGATATAGTACAAAGCTTATATATTAAGATAAAATTTAGCATTCGTCATTTACGTGACCTTGTAAGAATGTGTAAGGTGAAGTAAGTGTTGCGAGAACGGTCGAGACTTTTGACTACAACGTACCGAAATAACTACCTAGCTGCTTGCTACCTGCCCCATTTCCGTATTCAATGAAGTGTCGTTCGTGACGTTCATTAACAATTTCGAGCAGCTGAAGCACACTTCCCTTACGTCACAGAGTCTCATTAACGCAGGTGAAGCAGTTACGGTGCGACTGACATTCTGTTATGCAGACATACCGATTAAGATCTAGGTAAGCTTAGCACGTGGCTTTCCTCAAGGTTTTTAACGATACTGGATTATCATCGTAGCTCTCATTTATACTGCTACGCGTTTCGTGCACATTTGTCAAACATTTTTCACTAGTACCAGTATTTTAATCATACCGATAGTCTCTACTAGTTAGATGGTGGTACATCTGCCTAAAATGGGCCGGCCGCTGGTGGCCGAGCGGTTCTGGCGCTACAGTCTGGAACCGCGCGACCGCTACGGTCGCAGGTTCGAATCCTGCTTCGGGCATGGATGTGTGTGATGTCCTTAGGTTAGTTAGGTTTAAGTAGTTCTAAGTTCTAGGGGACTAATGACCTCAGCAGTTGAGTCCCATAGTGCTCAGAGCCATTTTTTTGCCTAAAATGGCACGTCTCAGAATCAAAACACTCAGTTACTGGAGCAGATAAAGCCATCGTGAAATTCACTTGGGGCTATCGTTCAAGCGAATTGGATTCTTACTCTAACATCTCTCTCTACATCCATTCTCTCCTCCTCCTTCTCCTCCTCCTCTCATCCTCATAATCACCATCGATTTATCGTCAGCACCAGTAACAGCTCCAGTTATTTTCCATCCACTGTTTTGTTTAGTACTACTTACTGAGATATATCAAGGAACGCAGTGGACCTTAACCAGCACCCTGTGGTACGTTCCTTTTTAAAAATACAAATTTGTTTCCTGGCCTTTTTTTACAACGCAGAACAAGTTTATATTTTCTGTTTTATTGATATAAAAAGGAAAACTGCACTTACTCCTAGTTCCAGAATGTCCAATTGCTGTAAAAATTAAACAGTGTCTGTATAATTAAATACTTTATTAAGTTAGATATGAAACACCATTAACTTGTATTAAGCACTCACAAAGAAACGAGAATAAATTGCATTTTTTTTTAAATTTTTTGCTGTCGCCAGTCTGCGAATCTATCGACGAATTGTGTGTACTGAAATATGCTGCTGTACTTTTACACACGACATTTTCAGAAGTATTGATTATAGAGATAAAATTATCTGGAAACATTTATGATTACAGATCTGGGTGGAGTGACTGTGACTAGTACTTCTCAATGGACGTCGCTTTGTCTTCCTGTAGCACAAGTGACGAGACAACTTGTATCTGAAATTGCACCATTGCTAACGTCTCCACTTACTCGATATGCTCATAATAATTCTGTTGTTGTTGCTGTCTCCAGTATGCAGAGTAGCTTGGCACTGTTCTCCACGCTACTGTATCCTGTGCAAGTCTGTTAATCTCTGCGTAACTGCAGTCAAGTCTAGGTCGCCAATTTTTATCCTCACTCTTCATTGCGGAAAAAACTATTATTTTCTACGGTAGTACGGACCCTATCAGTCTTCTTTGGCTTAATGCGTGTCAAAAACAATTATCCCCAAATCGATTTCGCACATCTTCACCTGTTATTTGTTTCGTCGTGCTCACTTTGAAATTCTCGATAACTTTTGTTTTCTTAACCAAGTCTCATCTCATTAACTGCATATCTTTATTACTTTGTAATGAGCTTGTATGTGAATAATAATTTATTGTTTTTCAATTCATCCCGTGGTCAATGATTTTTCTCTTCATACATTCGTTTTTATTACCTACAATTAATCTAATACCATGAAACTTCAGGCACTAGATCACTTTTTTCTTGCTTATGCGATAGGTATATTTGAACCCAAACAGTTTGACAAATTGTCTAGTATCAGCTCACCCACAATTTCTCAATAGCAACGATACCAGATAGGCCACTGAAAACTATAATCAAATTCCACCATCTACTCAGAAGCTGTCAGAGAAATCAAAACCGGAATAACCCAATTCCGCTCAGGTTACTCCCCCATGCTCAGTGACAGAGAACATCCTACGTTGGGTAAAGTCCATTCTATCTTACATTAAAACTCACAAACATAACTGGTCAATAAATCGTAGCACACCATTTCACGTCAAAAATTGAGCATTGAACATCGAAGAACTGGTGGCTTAGTTGTCCAAAAAAGGTGTTCTCTGCCCCCCTCCCCCCGCCCCGTTCCACCCCTATAACTCACCATAAAATGTAGATACACAGCTTACTAAAATTTTCATGTCATAGAGCCCGTCCATTGCCTTATTTATCGTCTGCAGAAACCAACAAACTTAACCTAAGTACAATCTTCAACCACTAAGTACAAGTTCAGAACAATTCTTCGGATAATGTTACTTTTTCTGAAGTCTTCACGAAGTTACGCCACTTTTATCTTCTGTTTCTTTGTACATAAATCTCAGCCTAATAGTTCGTTGAATTTCACATTCATCTGATCATCATTTTGTGGTAGTGTGACAACGATTTGCTGGAAATCTGATGGGAAGTCTCTTGTCTCATGTATTTTATGTACTGGAACAAATATCTACCTCTGATGGTTTCTCTCCAATTCTTGCTGACCTGACTGAAACTAGTTGATTCCACGATATGTAACGCTGGTCGTATTACTAAATCGTTTCTTTCATATCAAAATCCTTATCCTCGTCTATTACACCACTTGACAATTTTTATCTGTTCTATACTACTATATAAAGACAAGTCGTTGTTCAACTCTGTCACCAAAAATCTCGAGAACGTCGTTGCTTCAAATTTTTACACGATACTCTAACAAACATTTGGACAGATATAGAATATATATTTTATATAGTTACACATAATGTAAAGGTATGCTTTGTTAGCAAAATTCTCGAAAATTGCACGACCCATGTACTTATATCTATGTTGTTGTTGTTGTGGTCTTCAGTCCTGAGACTGGTTTGATGCAGCTCTCCATGCTACTGTATCCTGTGCAAGCTTCTTCATCACCCAGTACCTACTACAACCTACATCCTTCTGACTCTGTTTGGTGTATTCATCTCTTGGTCTCCCTCTACGATTTTTACCCTCCACGCTGCCCTCCAATACTAAATTGGTGAACCCTTGATGCCTCAGAACATGTCCTACCAACCGATCCCTTCTTCTAGTCAAGTTGTGCCACAAACTTATCTTCTCCCCAGTTCTGTTCAATACCTCCTCATTAGTTATATGATCTACTCACCTAATCTTCAGCATTCCTCTGTAGCACCACATTTCGAAAGCTTCTATTCTCTTCTTGTCCAAACTAGTTATCGTCCATGTTTCACTTCCATACATGGTTACACTCCACACAAATACTTTCAGAAACGACTTCCTGACACTTAAATCTATACTCGATGTTAACAAATTTCTCTTCTTCAGAAATGCTTTCCTTGCCATTGCCAGTCCACATTTGATATCCTCTCTACTTCGACCATCATCAGTTATTTTGCTCCCCAGATAGCAAAACTCCTTTACTACTTTTAGTGACTCATTTCCTAATCTAATTCCCTCAGCATCACCCGACTTATTTCGACTACATTCCATTATCCTCGTTTTGCTTTTGTTGATGTTCATCTTATACCCTCCTTTCATGACACTGTCCATTCCGTTCAACTGCTCTTCCAAGTCCTTTGCTGTCTCTGACAGAATTACAATGTCATCGGCAAACCTGAAAGTTTTTATTTCTTCTCCATGGATTTTAATACCTACTCCGAATTTTTCTTTTGTTTCCTTCACTGCTTGCTCAATATACAGATTGAATAACATCGGGGATAGGCTACAACTCTGTCTCACTCCCTTCCCAATCAGTGCTTCCCTTTCATGCCCCTCGACTCTTATAACTGCCATCTGGTTTCTGTACAAATTGTAAATAGCCTTTCGCTCCCTGTATTTTACCCCTGCCAGCGTCAGAATTTGGAAGAGAGTATTCCAGTCAACATTGTCAAAAGCTTTCTCTAAGTCTACAAATGCTAGAAACGCAGGTTTGCCTTTCCTTAATCTAGCTTCTAAGATAAGTCGTAGGGTCAGTATTGCCTCACGTGTTCCAATATTTCTACGGAATCCAAACTGATCTTCCCCGAAGTCGGCTTCTACCAGTTTTCCAATTTATATCTATACGATCATATAAACGCGCACGGATGGATATAGGGAACATAGTTTTTGAGTACATATCGTATATGAATGTATATACAGGATGTTAGAGGTATAAGTGCAGATATTGTGATCATTAGTACCTTAATATGTACCCATTTTGTATAGTTGTTTTTTCTGTGTCTAACAGTCTTTCCACAAACACATCACGTAATTTACTACCTGATGTTTTCTACATGGACGTAAGTGCTTCAGGAAGTGGACTACGTCTGTCAGTATACACAAACCATTTTGTATCCACGCATCCACACTTCGACACCTGACATGTTGCCCAGCAGAATAAGCATTAATGGCTTGCTCTTGCCGCATGCACTCGGAAGTATTGACCAACCTAAAAACATACTATTACTGCTATTGTCTACAATTTTTCGCAAATGAGGAAAATAATAATGTAATATTCTGTACGCTGTCCTCAGTCACCAATAACACAATCTAAAACGTAACACAAATCTCGAAATGTTTTTGACTGTTTTATTTAAGATTTTTACATGATACTCTAATAAATTCTCGGCTATATATATATATATATATATATATATATATATATATATATATATATATATATATATATATATATATAAAGTGAAAATGTTGTTAGCAAAAATCTAGAATAGTGCTTGATGCTTGATCAATTTCGAATTTTTACACAATGCTCTAACAAATAATCATACTGACGTACTGTATATACATATATTTTTAGCAACAGTTTGTAGGTTTTCTGTTAAAACTAACAGCGAGAAAGAATCTGCTGTGCTGTGAAATTCGCAGTTTTGTTAACATTTTCACAACTACTTTTAACTACCATAGGAGGACATTTAAATCATTAGACAAATGGTATACCTCAAAAGTGTTCTTTCCCCTTGTATAAATTTAAACAAAAATTGGATACACAAAAATTTGGTGTTTTGTTTTCTTCCTCACAATTGGTTTTAACAGAAACTAAGAAAATAGTTTCTATGGCTTATTGGTTTATAATTAGAATACTGCTATGGAATCTGAATCATCCAAAACATTATAATCCTACCCGTTCGCAAATTATAGCTATCAAAAATACTATCGTTGAAGCTAGTATCCTCACAGACACATCAACTGGAGAGCTATTACTCATATCCCTCGTACCAATGATACCAGCCATTGCCCCGTTCATTTCAAGCGAATTCAGCTCCCACTCAAGATTTCTTTTGCAGTAACAATAAATAAGGGTCGAGGTCAGTGAGAAGGTGGAAGAGGAGATAGACAGAAACGGTGGGAGGGGGGGGGGGGGGCATGGACACTGAGTAGGGAAGTAGTAGACTGACAGACAGAAAAGGAGCGAATGGTGACAGGTAGGGGGAGCAGGTCATGGACAGAGAGAGGGGAGAGAGAAGAAGATGGATGCAGAGAGGGTACAGAAGGAAATTTGAACATATATCCAGTTCCGAGACATATTTAACAATTGTGAAACAATCCCTTGTATATTATAAAAATCGTTGCATTACTACATGCCTCTATTTCTTCCATCTGCACATAATTACATTTTCTAAATTAACATCATAATTTTCCCTTCACAGAAAATTCAACTCATCTTCTTGTATCACCAAGTTTTACGACAGCCACCTGCTTTTCTTAAACATATCTCTGATCCATTCTGATTTGGATTATTTACACTTGCTGTTGATGTAATTTTAAACATTGTTCCTTGGTGTTCTCGCATATTCTTCTTCTCTCGATAGCTGGACTGTTTTCCCGCCCTCCATCGATCTGTCCCTGGTGGTTCTCACGACTTAGTCATAAGCTTTGGTGACTTTCATTATGCTCCAAGTAGCCGAAAATAACCATTTCCAATCAATGAGCGGTTCATTTTGACCAGAGGACCCAGTCCATTCCATGTAAACACAGGTCACACCGTTATGGAGCCACCAGCAGCTTGCACATTGCGTTGTTGACTACTTTGGTCCACGGCTTCTCAGGGCCTGTGCCACATTCGAACGCTACCATCAGGTCTTACCACGGTTTTCCAGTCGTCTAGGGTCCAACCGATGTGGTCATGAGGCCAGGAGAGGCGCTGGAGGCAATGTCGGGCTGTTAGCAAAGGCACTCGCGTCGTTCGTCTGCTGCCATAGTCCATTAGCGCTAAATGTTGCCGCACTGTCCTAACGGACACGCCCGTCGTACATCCCACATGGATTTCAGCGGTTACTTCACGCAGTGCTGCTTGTCTGTTAGCGCTGACAACTCGACGCAAACGCCGCTGCTCTCGTTCGGTAAGTAAAGGCCGTCGGCCATTGCCTTGTCCGTGGTGAGAGGTAGAGCCTGAAATCTGGTATTCTCGACATACTGTTGACACTGTGGATCTCGGAATATTGAATTCCCTAACGATTTCCGAAATGGAACGTTCCATGCGTCTAGCTGCAACTACCATTCCGCGTTCAAAGTCCGTTAATTCCTGACATGAGACCATAATCAAGTCGGAAACCTTTTCACATAAATCATCTGAGTACAATGCTCTGCTCTTTTATGCCTTCTGTACGCGATCCACCGCCATCCGTATATGTGCATATCGTTATCCCATGACCTTTGTCAGCTTGTAATCAAGAGTGTTTACCTAATGAGACACTGGACTTATAGACTCTCTAAGTGCAATTCAAACTGAACTTCAGTTAGGTTAGATGGCCATCGTTTACTGTGTTAGGCTAGATTTTGTTTGACGTCAGTGTCATGCCTTCTCATAAAGAAAAATCTAGGTACATTTAGATGTACATTATTTTAATAAATGGCTGTTCTTGTTTGTCAAGAATTGCCCTACTTATTCTGTTTTAGGTGTATTGCCCTGTGATGTGACCGTTGTAAGCATGTATGTAGGCCACTTCCCTACAGCCACGAAAATCTGTAGCTGCGATCTGCTTCTGGTGACATATATGTTGGCCGCCTAAGT
This sequence comes from Schistocerca nitens, assembly GCF_023898315.1. Classification (NCBI taxonomy): domain Eukaryota; kingdom Metazoa; phylum Arthropoda; class Insecta; order Orthoptera; family Acrididae; genus Schistocerca; species Schistocerca nitens. The sequence goes on along the minus strand of NC_064621.1, from coordinate 472,803,714 downwards.
TGGTGGTGAACACAACATAAACTGGCTACGACGAAAAGCAGTGCCAGCATGCCTAAAAAGGCCATGAGGCTGTACGGATTCCAAGGACAACACCCTGTAAATTGTCGACGAGAAAAAAGTAGAGGGAAGGTCTTTCCAGTTCTACATAAATTGGCGACAAGGAAAAGTCCTGCAACCAGCCAATTACAATAAATTGACTGCGAAGTCTAAGCAGAAGGATAGTGCCAGTAACATAAATTGGTGACAGTGAAATTACGCCATTACTGCAGACGAAATTTTCAAGGGAGTTTAGGAAAATATTTGCGCCAGTACAAATGCTGCGCGAAAAAAATTTTGGACATGTGAAACTGGCATTTTTTGTGGCAACATTTTAAATCAGAGCGTGGCCTTTATATTAATTTCTGATTGTTTACTGTGTGCACACTGCTAACCCCGTTTCCTACTCAGGAAGGCTTCAAAGAACTTTGTATACTGTTCTGAGTTGTATATTTTAGAAATGGCTCAATCGCATTTGCTGCAATTGATGCTGCTACTTTTACAACTATTCTCCAAGACGAAAGAGCTGCTTATGGCACAGATCTTGGCCTGTTCGTTGGTTCCTTACTGATACTGGACGATGACCTTGAAAAGAAAAAACGCACATTAATAACAATGCTGATTTTCCGTGTTAGAATAAGTAAGTCAAGATGTTTCTCTATCTTATACAATATTTAATGAAAATCGGTTGTCAGCTTGGTTACATACAATTGGGAGGTAACAATATCCCAAGACTAGTAAAAGAATTTCAGCTGATAAAACGAAGCAAACATTTATTTGTAGCTCAAACTAAATCTTGTTCTTTCCTGGCCTCATCCACTATGCTAATGCACTGTCTGAGTTTTGTGCACCCTATTATACATCAAATCTTGTTCACTCGATGTCCTATAAAATACTCTATGAGAGACATGTCGAATTCAGGGTTTCTCTATAATTCTTTTGTGTAAAAACTCCCAGGGAACTCTTTTAAGATGTAAATTCTTGCACTCTGGAAGCTGTAATTATCTCTGTTGACCAGTTTTGCAGGTAAGATTTCTCAAACAAAGTCTTGTCTTTTGAAATACACACCAAGCCACCTGCACTGAATTTCTTCTTGCATTGATCCGCGATTTTAACACGATTGTTTGATGTATTTGGAAGCTTTGTATGAAGAAGATCAATTGGTCTCATTCTTATTACATTATTTTTAGTCCAGTTACATTTGCCAACTATTTGTGGGAGAATACCTACATATTGTCCGCGGCTCGTGGTCTTGCGGTAGCGTTCTCCCTTCCCGCGCACGAGGTCCGGGGTTCGATTCCCGGCGGGATGGGGAATTTTCTCTGCCTCGAGATTACTGGGTGTTATGTGTCTTTCATCGTCGTTTCATCCTCATTCACTCTCAAGTCGCCGTAGTGGCGTTAAAGAACTTGTGGAGCGGCGGCCGAACCGCCCCGCGAGGGGTCTCCCGGCCATCAATGACATACGCTCATTATTACTTACATATTTATATGAACCCCACCACAGATTAAATCAAATCCGCATTCTGTTTTTTATAGTCCTATTCAAACATTCCACAATACTCGCTTTCATGTGGGAGAATGTTGAGTAGTGGTGTAGTCTATGCCATTCCATTCCCTTCTTCAAATACTTGTAAAATCCATCTCCATGGGCTGTTTGCAGGTTTTCTGGGGAACATTTCGTTCCTGTCTGCAACAGTTGTATAAACACTCATACTACTTCCTTCCCAGTCTTTGCTTTCACAGTTATGGCGCAGGTGAACTTAGAATACTTATCCATAACCATTAAAATATAATTAAAAACTACAATTTGCTCGTGAATATTGTCTAATATGTATGGGAGCTAACTTCCATAAATTATCCAAATCACATGTTCTGACAATAAGCAGATCGTGGTCTCGCGGTAGCGTTCTCGCTTCCCGACCACGGAGTCACAGTTTCGATTCCCGGCCGGGTTAGGAAATTTCACCTCCTTCGAGATGACTGAGTGTTTTGTGTCGTCTTCATCCTCACGTTCATCCCCATTACGGTCGGAGGAAGGCAACGGCAAACCAACTCTACTAGGACCTTGCCTAGTACAGCGGTGCGGGTCTCCCGCATCGTTCCCCTGCGCTCTGTCAAGAAGAATGGGACTTCATTTCCATGTTTTGACACATGTTTTCACATCAGTTTGTGGAGTTCATGTACTACTGTTTCCATAATTTTTCGATAATGTGTCTTTCTCAAAGCTCCAACATAACTGATATTTAATTCATGTGAGCTGTGTTCCCTGCAGCAGCTGACGCCGTGAGCAATTCTAGCCATTCTATTATTTTGTTGGGATTATCATCATATATGTACTCCAGTCTTTTATATTGAATGTCAATACTATCACTTGTGTTATGTACATCAGCCAATGTGGGTCTCATAATATTGCCGTATTTCCTACTTTCTGGGCTTTATATACATCCATTTGGGAAGTTGCATCTCCCAAATGTGTTAATCATACGTAATATTTCAGAATATGTTTGTATCTGTTTTGGCAAATACTTTTTAGGATTCAAAGTTCCTTGCCCATGAGGCAATCTCACATCATCCAGCCCAGCATAGAGGAGCACACCTTTATCCAAGTGCAACAGTCTCCTTAGCCATTAAACTGGCAGTCTAATTACAGAGAGAATTCAGTGGCGTGAAGGATGAGGATAAGAGGATTAAACTTCACATACAAAGGACATGTTTCAGAGATAATTGCTAAATTCTTTCCAAAAACTGTTTACCATGGCATTTCAAAATAAAGGGCAAATAGGAAATAGATTAAGGCATAGAACAACCATGAAAAATAAAAAGAAATACAATTAATCTAGGGTATACAAGATTGAGTAAGTGGACTGCAGTATACAGGGTGGTCCATTGATAGTGACCAGGCCAAATATCTCACAAAATAAGCATCAAACGAAAAAACTACAAAGAATGAAACTTGTCTACCTTGAAGGGGGAAACCAGATGGCGCTATGGTTGTCCCGTTAGATGGCGCTGCCATAGGTCAAAAGGATATCAACAGCTTTTTTTTTTAAATAGGAAACCCCATTTTTATTACATATTCGTGTAGTACGTAAGGAAATATGAATGTTTTAGTTGGACCACTTTTTTCGCTTTGTGATAGACGGCACTGTAATAGTCACAAACGTATAAGTACGTGGTCACGCAACACTCCGCCAGTGCGGACGGTATTTGCTTCGTGATACATTACCCGTGTTAAAATGGACCGTTTACCAACTGCGGAAAAGGTCGATATCTTGTTGATGTACGGCTATTGTGATCAAAATGCCCGACGGGCGTGTGCTATGTATGCTGCTCGGTATCTGGACGACACCATCCAAGTGTTCGGACCGTTCGCCGGATAGTTACGTTATTTAAGTAAACGGGAAGTGTTCAACCACATGTGAAACGTGAACCACGACCTGCAACAAATGATGATGCCCAAGTAGGTGTTTTAGTTGCTGTCGCGGCTAATCCGCACATCAGTAGCAGACAAATTGCGCGAGAATCGGGAATCTCAAAAACGTCGGAGTTGAGAATGCTACATCTACATCGATTACACCCGTACCGTATTTCTATGCACCAGGAATTCCATGGCGACGACTTTGAACGACGTGTACAGTTCTGCCACTGGGAACAAGAGAAATTACGGGACGATGACAGATTTTTTTCACGCGTTCTATTTAGCGACGAAGCGTCATTCACCAACAGCGGTAACGTAAACCGGCATAATACGCACTATTGGGCAACGGAAAATCCACGACGGCTGCGACAAGTGGAACATCAGCGACCTTGGCGGGTTAATGTATGGTGCGGCATTATGGGAGGAACGATAATTGGCCCCTATTTTATCGATGGCAATCTAAATGGTGCAATGTATGCTGATTTCCTACGTAATGTTCTACCGATGTTACTACAAGATGTTTCACTGCATGACAGAATGGCGATGTACTTTCAACATGATGGATGTGCGGCACATAGCTCGCGTGCGGTTGAAGCGGTACTGAATAGCATATTTCATGACAGGTGGATAGGTCGTCGAAGTCCCATACCATGGCCCGCACGTCCACCGGATCTGACGCCCCTGGATTTCTTTCTGTGGGGAAAGTTGAAGGATATTTGTTATCATGATCCACCGACAACGCCTGACAACATGCGTCAGTGCATTGTCAATGCATGTACAAACATTACGGAAGGCGAACTACTCGCTGTTAAAAGGAATGTCGTTACACGTATTGCCAACTGCATTGAGGTTGACGGACAACATTTTGAGCATTTATAGCATTAATGTGGTATTTACAGGTAATCACGCTGTAACAGCATGCGTTCTCAGAAATAATAAGCTCACAAAGGTACATGTATCACGTTGGAACAACCGAAATAAAATGTTCAAACGTACCTACGTTCTGTATTTTAATTTAAGAAACCTACCTGTTACCAACTGTTCGTCTAAAATTGCAAGTCATATGTTTGTGACTATTACAGCGCCAGCTATCACAAAGCGAAAAAAGTGGTCCAACCAAAACATTCATATTTCTTTACGTACTACACGAATATATTAAAAAATTGGGGGTTCCTATTAAAAAATACGCATTTGATATCCTTTTGACCTATGGCAGCGGGCCAACCATAGCGCCGTCTGGTTTCCCCCTTCAAGCTAGACGAGTTTCTCGTCTTTGAATTTTTTTCGTTTGACGCTTATTTCGTGAGATATTTAGCCCGGTCATGATCAGTGGACCACCCTGTATATTACATAGGACATACTGGGCGAAATTTCGAGATCCCATGCAGGGAACATTGGGGCCACAGTACTGGAAATTTGAAAGTTTGTGGTAAGTTCTTATGGGACCAAACTGCTAAGACCATCGGTCCCTACTACTTAATCTAACTTAAACTAACTTACGCTAACGACAACACACACACCCAGTCCCCCGGGGGGGGGGGGGGGAACTCGAACCTCCGACAGGGGTAGCTGCGCGAACCGTGGCAAGGCGCTTTAGACCGCAGGGCTAAACCCGCACTGCCACCACAGTACTCATAGTTAGTAGTTTTGAGTACAAGTTAAAGAGGGCAAACATGGGGACAGTGTTATTTAGGGGTGGGGTAGGACGTTCAGGCAAGCACTACCTGCTGTGGACGTCAGCGTACTGGCAGAGGCGAATTGGACATGGCAGAGGAAGCTTCAACGTGGCATTGCATGAAGTCTGGCAGTTGGGAAGCTTCCTCTACGATCATCAAACAGAGCGAGGACACATTTTTATAAATTCAGCGGTCCAAGTATTGCACCAAATATGTACCTTAAAATTATTATATAAAATCTTAGCAGGCTGGTATAAGTTTAGTTATGACTGTGAACTTGTAGTTCTCTATCAGCAAGTTACTTTGGAACTGCAACAGATGGTATGCAACTTTTGCACAGTAACTAACTTTTGGAAAATCTGAATCTTTGTAAACAAAAGTTTTGCATAAATTTTGATTCAATTTTACTCTAATAGGTTGAGAAACTGGAACAAAATCAGTTATCTGAAAAGAAAGAAAAGCGATCTGAAGATTGAGATTTGGCATTTTTGTATAACTATAGATCTTGGACACTGCATAATGGCAAACATGTCTAGTTTCGATGATGCCTTCGAGGACCACATTTCGAGAGAACTTCCAGACTATCTGTGCCCCTGAACAGCTGGTTTTCACCACTGTTCAGTAACGTTGTCCGAAATGCAGTATCATACATCATCGGTGACAGGTAGGAGAGGAGCAATTTTGTGGTCTGTTATACCATTTAATGCCTTTCAGTTGTATATAAAACATTCTCAGTTCACTTGTGGCGTGAAATCTGCGTAAAATATCGAGATTTCAAGGAAATCCACCAACCTCTTAATCAGGAACAATTGACGGTCATGGTTGCTGTTGTTGTAACCATTTATAGACCACAGACTGCTTGTGACAGCTCAGTGTGTATCATTGTCACGTGATGCTATCAGGGACTGCGCCCCTTTCTCCACTCGTGACGATAGCTCTATTGGAGGATCGCAAGCAATCCATCTCATTTGTCTCTGTCTCCTTGACATCGAAAACTCACTCTCACGCTCCGCTATCATTATAGCGCTGTCTCAGCTGAAGTTAATTTCGCATATTCTAATTTCTAGAAACTCATATGTAGAAGCACAGGGTAAGATTCTAGTTTCATCAAATATCATTTATTTGAGGGGCTGTGTTCAGAGAGCAAAAGTTTTGCATAAATTTTGATTCAATTTTACTCTAATAGGTTGAGAAACTGGAACAGTGGTTGGTAACAGCAAGGACAGTCTGACCAATATAGTTGCTCCCGTACTCACAAGGAATCATAAATTTCAGGGATCTTGAGACTCTCTTGCCAATGGTTATCACAACAGCAACCACAACAGCAAGTTGTTCCTAAGATTATGGTGTATTTCCTCGAAATCTCGAGATTTTACCCAGATTTGACGGGACAAGTAAATTGAGTATGTTTTACACAAGGATGATGTCATGAAAAATTTTGGTCTAATATTAACCAGGTGTGTTCGAAAGGCTGATGCAATAAATGCGTGTTGTTGCGTGGAAGTTTATACCCAAACTGTCATACATCTTATTTTTAAATGCAAATGCACACAGTGTCCACACAGTGGGCATTCAGGAGGGTGGCCTGCAATCCATAAAAACTGCTTCGTGTGAGATGTTAGAAGCACTCGTTTTTGGCAAAATAAGATCTAGAAGCCAGGAGAAAACTCAGAGCTTGAGACGGCAGGACCAGCCATTGGTTGTGGTCGTGCCATACAAGAATGTTCGTTTAAATCCCAGTAAGAAAATCTGTGGTTGGTTCGCAGTAGGGCCTACTTATTTCGGTGGAAGGCGCGTTTTTCATTGCATGTCTATGTGCAAGGCTTTGGGCTGGTTGGAGTTAAAAATCCGTCATGTAATGGGGGAAATTTTCTGCCTTCTATTTTGTACAGCACCATTATTAGTTAACCATGACAAGATCTTCGAATTTTGGAGTCTGTTAAAAATGCTTATAAAATTTTTCCTGGTCGGAATTCGCAAGGTTTGCTGCAGTTGACTGGCGAGATCCTTATGCTGGCAGAACCAGCTAATTTTCATAAAATGAAGCCAGAACACATTTACGGTATAAGAGTCAAAGAGAACACTTGCTTCAAAGGCGCCACTGGGTACACTTCACTTTAGACAGCCTCACAGAGAGAGAGATATGTCTGCAGTTTAGAGCAGAGTAAAGAGGCTGAGCTGGGCTTAGAATTTCCAGCCTCTACTGCAGCCGTCTTGCACATTCCCATCGTTTAGGAGTGGTAAACATGAACACAGGATGCAATCACTGAAGCGGGGCGGACTTGAAGCCTAGCTAAATTGCATCACATTTTAATTGCTCACTTTTCATTTTCACAGCGAAGTAGTTGCACTCATCATGCACTTTGCTGAATCTGTTGGTATTCGCTCAAGCTTTTCCAGGGATACTTCTTTCAATCATGAACCATTTTTGCAGTCATTGGTTGTATGCACGATGTAGTTTCATACTATCCTTGGTAGACACCAACCTGTACCAAGGCTATAGTTCATAATTACAATTAATTGTTTATGTGCTTGATTCAGTGGGTAAATCATTTTATTTGATGTCTTATGGGAATAAGTAATTTTTTACCATGACTACTAGTTTCCTTTTGTCAATAGACAAGCCATTAACATATCTGTGAGAGTTGTGATATCTATACTTTCATGCTTCATTGAACCATCCCCAGTAATTTTCATTCAATAATGCATTATCCACTGTGTGACAGCGTTTCTTTTAAATTGGCATGATCTTATGAGGAGCTTTCCTTGCCTGTAGGTCACTGGGCATGATATTTGCAGAATCTTAGGAGATGTAATGATAAAGCCTGTGTATCGGAATGAGAGAAAAACCGCAATAAAACTGCCGAACCATTGGTATAACTGGTTCCACACTGTTTTCACGGGTCGTATCTAGTACGTGAATTACACACTCGTTTTATGCAGTACATACTTTACACCAGTATCTACAACTGAAATACTGGTTGTCACGATTGCAAGACCTACATTAAACTTCGAGCGTTAATGACAGTTCAGATCATTGCTACATTCTGTTACATCTGCGAACGTGCCGCATTTAAATGTCAGTGCAATTGCACTGCATACGACTTTGTTTTATATTTCAAATGGTTCAAATGGCTCTGAGCACTATGGGACTCAACTGCTGAGGTCATTAGTCCCCTAGAACTTAGAACTAGTTAAACCTAACTAACTTAAGGACATCACAAACATCCATGCCCGAGGCAGGATTCGAACCTGCTACCGTAGCGGTCCTGCGGTTCCAGACTGCAGCGCCTTTAACCGCACGGCCACTTCGGCCGGCTTTTATATTTCAGATTTCTCAACAACATAGATCACAAACAAAATTTATTTTCAGTATTATTTAATTATTTTTGATGTGCTGAAGACATAATATAGTTTTTATTTGGTACAAAACGTTGGCATGGGGGCAGACGCAGAAAATTTAACAGAACTTCGCACCTAAGTTGCCACGTAATCTTGACTTATTTAGTTTCATAATCTAAAAAGCATCTTTCACGCACATATGTCAATCGAAATATTGTAGCACTTTTGCAGCCTCATTATGAAGACTCTGCCTGAGGGAAGTAATGTCGACGTCCTGGACAGTTTTAATGTAAAAAGATTTTTCTTTAAGACTGGAATTATCTTGCAGGTCAGTCAGTTACATTTGCACAGGGCGCAGGACCGTTTTCAACTGAAACGGCAAACTATCTCGCAAATAGCTTGAAAACAGATGCAAGATTGACGGTGTCGTCTAAACTTTTATAAAACTATCCTTGTTATTCTTTCAAGGCCAAAAAGAATTCTTCAAGTATCGCGTTTTCTTTAACACCAGTGTGATTACGGAACTTTACTTTCTTTGTTAGAGTGTCCCTTGTAAAACGCGATTTCCTTTTCAAATGAGTCAGTAACAAATCAGAAGGAAGTCTTACTGTGAGCACCGTGCAGTGAAGTGCAGTGAAGAGCCTAAATCTGCAATCCATTCCAGATGTTCTAAGATTCGTTTCTGTATTCCTTTCTTTCTTCATAAATTCAACAACAGCGAGCTTTAAACCGAAAAATTATTCCAGGCATGCCCCTTGACTTAACCGACGTACTTTGCTGTAAGATATGAAGTCTCCATATTCTTTGTTCAGTTCCATTGAAAATTGTTGCAAATGGCAATGGAAAAACGATATACAAGAACGAAGAGGGAACAGTAAGACTGGAAGACCAAGACGAAGCGCTCGGATTAAAAAGTGTGAAAGACAGGGATGTAGTCTCCCGCCCCCCCCCCCCCCACCTCCTACTGTTCAATCTGTACATCGAAGGCCGGCCGAAGTGGCCGCGCGGTTCTGGCGCTGCAGTCTGGAGCCGCGAGACCGCTACGGTCGCAGGTTCGAATCCTGCCTCGGGCATGGATGTGTGTGCTGTCCTTAGGTTAGTTAGGTTTAACTAGTTCTAAGTTCTAGGGGACTAATGACCTCAGCAGTTGAGTCCCATAGTGCTCAGAGCCATTTGAACCATTTTTGTACATCGAAGAAGCAATGACGGAAATAAAGGAAAGGTTCAAAAGTTGAATTAAAATTCGAGGTGGAAAGATCTCAATTATACGAATCGCTGATGATATTGCTATCCTCGGTCAAAGTAAAATAAATTACATGATCTGTTGAATGGAATGAACAGTGTAATGAGTACACAGTAAGGATTGAGAAAAAATCTAAGAAAGACACAAGTAACGAGAAGTAGCAGAAATGACAGCAGCCAATAACTTAACATGAGGCATGGTAATCAGGAAGTAAATGAGATTAAGGAGTTCTGTTACCTAGGCAGCAAAATAACCCAAGACGGACGAAACAATGAGAACCTAAATAGCAGACTAGTGTTGGCAGAAAGGGCACACCTGGCCAAAACAAACCTACTGGTATCAGACACGGGCCTCAATTTGAGGATGAAACTTCTGAGAATGTAAGTTTGGAGCACAGAACTGTATTGTAGTGAAATATGGACTTTGGGTAAACTGGAACAGAAGAGAATAGAAGCATTTGAGATGTGGTGCTACGGAAGAATGTTGAAAATTAGGTGGACAGTTAGCGTATGCAATGAAGAGGTTCTCCGCAGAATTAGTGAGGAAAGGAATGTACGGAAAACACGGCAATGAAAAAGGGGCAATATGGTAAGAGATCTGTTATGACATCAATGAATAACTTGCATTGTATTAGAGCGAGATGTAGAGGGTAAAAACTGTAAAGGAAGACAGAGATTGGAATACATCCAGTAAATAATTGAGGACGTAAGTTGCATGCTACTCTGAGATGAAGAGGTTGGCACGGGAGAGGAATTCGTGGTGGACCGCATCAAACCAGTCAGAAGACTGATGACTAGAAACAGACATCTATCGGCGAATGATGAATGTGTGTGAGGCAGCATGTCAGTAGACAGCCACCGTTGTGGAAAGTTGCGCCATGGAGTGCTGCTGCTTCATGATAACGCACGTCGCCATATCGCAAGTATCGTAAAGCAGAAGCTACACCCAGTCAAGTGGGAGGCACTCGAGCACCTGACCGCCCTGTAGTTCTGATCTCTTTCCATGCAGTTATCACGCTTTCGGTGTCTTAAAAAAGGCCTTTAAGAGTCGATGATTCCTGTCGAACAAGGATATGTAGCAGACAGTTGCGGAATTCTTCATGCAGTAGGATATGGTGTTTTACCAAACGGGTATCTTAAACCTGATGAGTCGATGGGATTATTGCCTCAACGCTCATACCGATTATACCTAATAGGATTCTGGACCGTACGGCCTTAGAGCGCAAACTTTTTTATCGCCCTTACAGATTTCCTCTTCGCGTGCATCCTTTGCCAATGATCTATGCGAAGGGACTTCCACTTAAACTGCAGTTGTCTCAAGTGTAGTGTTCTTTATTTGCCTAATTAAGTCATCGCGGCCACTAGGTGTCAAACGCCTGAGAAAATACCTCCTGATTCAATGCCCACGTGTGTCCGTTAATCGGATATTCCATATTTCTGGAGGAAAAAAAGACAAAATGAACTCTATCAAAATTTCTAAAGAAAAACCACAGTAACAGTTCTGCTGTTTCATTTCAATTCTACTGTAATAAGGAGGTTCACAGATACAATATTTCACCAATCTATTTCATCAATCATTACGTCCATGTAGGCCGTAAGCTCAAGTGTCGTGAAGGACGCAGATACATGTCGAACAAAGCTGACATCGTTTACTCAGCCAACCTTCTACCGAAGATAAAAATTGTGAATAAGGGAAATAAGTTCTCAGTAAGTACAAACAGGTATAATATAATGTTAACTTCTCAGTGTAAAGCTAAATAAAGTTTTACATACGGTAGTTGGCATCTGATGTGGTGCACTATCTACAAGCATTTGTATTGCCACTCAACAATGTTACAGAGACAAACACTGAAAATTCGACAAAGTATATCTCTCAACACCACATTAAATATCGTTGTCAGGAAGACTGATGAAGAAGCTGTCACATAATGGATTTTAGGGAAATGTTTCTCAGTTTCCAGCGGGATAAGCACAAATATTTGGAAACTTGTGGTAAGGTTCTGTGGGACCAAACTGCTGAGATCATCGATCCCTAGACTTACATACTACTTAATCTAACTTAAACTAACTTACACTAAGGACAACACACACACATGCCCGAGGGAGGATTCGAACCTCCGACAGGGGGGAGCCGTCACAAGGCGCCTCAGACCACACGGCTTCCCCGCGCGGCAGCTATAGATTCAAAGCATACAAAAAAATTCTAGAGCATTAAATTTTTATATCATTTGCACGAATAAAATAGCAAAAAATATTGTAAAATTCTTATGTGAAGGAACGAGTTCGTCTGGCTATTTGGATGTCTTCCAACGAAGCATTGCTATCTTGTTCTGATCCGCCAGTTCGCTGCGTCTGAAACGGTATCAGTCAATGATACATGGCTAACGCGATTTCACCAGAGCAAACCGCATTGCGGCACTTTAAGCAGGTTATATAGCATGTAATTTTTCATTTAGGAGATAATCACAATGCCTGATCTCTTACCACCATGGTCATCAGTTTTCCATTAATATTTTGTTTAAAACTGTGCAACGAATCAAATTCTAAACATGTAATCACATGCAAAGGTGATTCTTTTTCATTACATTTGTCTGTGTGTTAACTGAGTCAGAATGAAACTGAGTCAGAACACATATTAAAAACCAGAGAATTAACAATCATACTTTCATCATAGTCAGAGTAATTTTATTCTTTATCAAAACTAGTGAGAAAGGTAATATTGTGGGTTCTTTAATTGGAGGGACGAATCTGCGACTTGGCTTCAACTTACTTTTTTTTGCAGTCTAAAATAGTCAGTGTCATCGTGATGGAGAAACACGTGAAAATACCTACTCATTGTAATTATTGACTTTGTTGTACCCCTAGTTTTATTTCTGGAGGTATGACACTGAACTTGGGAACCTAACTCACACATCCCCAACCTAGTCTCCAGTATGGACCATGAATCAGTTATCCCACAGTCTTGCTTCGCACAATCTGGCTTATCTTCCTTACGGTCTGCCATCCCGGAGGCTTATCTTAGCGTGGGATAATCTACAGATGATACGAGCTGTGCAGTTCCGCGAGAGAATGTTTGCCTGGCTTTTTTATCCGCCTTGTGCATCCATATCTGACTTCAAGCTCAGTAAGGTATTACTTACAGTATTAAATGACACTTTAAAGAAAAGAATGTTAACTCAGACTGTTTCTGCTTCAAATGCTGAAAGTGAGCACGATTCAGTCGACAGACATATCATAACCGTAACTTATCAACATATTTGGAAATAACTGGTGGACCAATAATGTCAGTTCTGTTTTTCAAGTCGTATTGGTTAGCTGGTAATGGAGGCACCCAAACGCAATCCTTCATAAATCTCTAAGGATAAAAACTATATAGCACCAGATAGCGAGCCGACCGGAGCGGCCGAGCGGTTCTAGGCGCTACAGTCTGGAACCGCGCGACCGCTACGGTCGCAGGTTCGAATCCTGCCTCGGGCATGGATGTATGTGATGTCCTTAGGTTAGTTAGCTTTAAGTAGTTCTGAGTTGTAGGGGACTGATGACCACAGATGTTAATTCCCATAGTGCTCAGAGCCATTTGAGCCAGATAGCGAGAACCCGGAGCCCACGATAAGCAGGCTCTGTCATCTGTCTTCCGATCCCTTGAGGTCAATCTAGAAGTTGGGGAAGAACTTTCTTCTCAGCAATATGTGTGCCATGTGACAAACAGTGCTCAAATAAAAAACTGGTAAAATTAATCCTTTTCCAAATTTGTAACGTAAACGCCAAGGAAGTAATACAAGGGACGAATTTCAAACGTTATGCTGTTTTCATTAGTCATACGTGTCTTTGGTGCCATAAATTCAGACACTTGCATGAAGATCATTTGCAACATTCCCCATGTGTACTGTACCACCTGTTAACGTTCCGTAACGGCAGTAGGTAGACGTAGCAATTGTAAGCAATAAAAGTTGTAGACAGCCACAAATGAAAACTACCGCGTTGGGAAGTTGTGTAAAGGCTGTGGACCTAATATACGACAAATTTTTCATGCTGATTTTTTATTTCGGGCATAATATATTAAATTCAAAGTTAAGATAACCTTGATTCGATATTCTTGATGTTCTTTCTGAAACAAGTATTATTGATATTGCTTACTCTGCCAAGGAAGCAAAAGCAATATTTCACTTTACAAAATTTACTTTTTTTGTCACCTACTTTATGTTTGGTATTCAGTGGGATTCCATTTACCATAAAACGTATTTTTGCAGCAGTACGTTTTTTTGGGCTCTCATACTGAGATACTGTGCTTTATTACACGCGATCACGTATATATTTTTAGCTATTGCCATAGTTATTGTAGTAAAATTTCAAATTTCATTTACCCCAGTCGTCCAGAAGCTTAGTACTTGTATTCTCCACCAGTCCCATAATAAAGCAGCTAAAGAAATGTGTCGACAAATTTAGGGTACAGAACAACGCACAAATTATAAAGAATGCAATTTTCTTCAACACCTTAAGAACATCAAGTGATCATAGACTAATAACATGCAGCATTATTGGATGGATAGCGAGAAAGAAAAAGCCATCAGATAAGTAATCACAAATGTAGATTATCACAATATATTTAATAATATGGGAGCGTAACATACCATATTAAGCAACAAGTTTAGAAAGAGGTCATTATTGAACGCATATTTATGAAAACAGCAAGAGATACAAAATGTATGAAGAACCAGAGCAAAAAGACAATTATTACAGAATTCCAAGTAAACGATAGTGCCTAAATGATAGAACATGTTGAAATTTACAAAACTATTCGGAGATGTCTTTGAGGGGAAGCGAGGAGAGACAATGAAAATTTAGTATGGGAGACAACTGAAAACAATAAGTGGAAGATCCACACCGCCGCCTAACGAACAAAATATGTGCGTGCAGAATGTCAGACCAGCAGTGTGACTGGAGGGCAGAGTTCCTTGGAAACTGAATACAGCGTGCTATTCTCAACGGAGAGAAATCTTCAGAATTAAGACTTCGGCCGTTCACCAAGGACGTGTTGCGCTACCATTACTGTTCCCAGCAAACACTGTCCAGTCACATTAATATGATCACAGCTTACGTCCGACGTAAACGTGCTATAACCATTCAGAGACGGCAGTTGGCAACACTAGCAGTGGAGGGTATTCAAAGCACGTCGTGGGGTGGGGGGGGAGGGGGAGGAGGGGGGAAAGCGGATACAGTGCAAGTCTTTATCGTATTGCGGAAACAGAGCGGTTTATAGGACATCCAAAAGGGCATTATCATTGGCTTTTGAGACCGTGGAAGTATTTCCAAAGCGGCTAACTCTGTAAACAGTTCGCATGCCGCCATGGTTAAAGTATACCGTCCATGGAAAAATGGAGCTGTCCAAAACTGGGGCCGAGGCAACTGTAGTGCGCTACACGCCATAGAAGACAGAGGTGTACAATGGCTGCGGAGATATGAAAGGGTGAATATACGTAAGACCATTGAGAGATTGACGGTCAGATGAACCGAGGAACTACCAACACTGTCTCCTAAACAACCATTTAGCGAACTTCGTTGCGTATAGGTCTCAGCAGCGGCGTACGGTCATGCTGACTGCTGTCCAACGGCGACGAAGACTGGAATTTGCACGCCAACTGGACGCCCACTGAGTTGCAATAGTGGCCTTTGCAGATGAAGCAAGTTTTATTTCCAACGGACACAGGGCTCTTGGCCAGTGCGGCGTGAAACGTCTAAAAGCAAACACCGTGAATACTTCATGATCTACGGAATGTATTCGTGGCAGTCCCTGTGTGGTCTCCTCATTCTCAAAGGGAGAGTGGATCAAAACAAGTATGTATCTGTTCTTGGGGATCGTGTCCACTCCACATGCACTATGTTTTCTCCTGGGCACGATGGCGTCTACTAGCAGGACAATACAACTTGTTATACAGCTCGCAGTGTACGTGTGTGGTTCGAAGAGCAGCAGGATGAGTTTACCGTACTCCCCTGGCCATTAAGTTCCAGTAATTTAACTCTACTGGAGACTCTATGGGAACACTTCGCTCGGCATGTTTGCGCAGTGCCTCCTCAACCGAGAAACCTAGCTAGCCACGGCACTGGAGTCACTTCACTGTCGGTACCTTCCAGAACCTCGCTGACTTTCTTCCTGCACGTCAGCGCTGCAAAAGATGATCATTCAGGCTTCTGACAGGTGGTCACATTAATGTCACTGCACAGTGTTTATAAATGACCTAGTAAACGCTCAACGAGAACGGCTGCTGATGGTACTG
This sequence comes from Schistocerca nitens, assembly GCF_023898315.1. NCBI lineage: Eukaryota > Metazoa > Arthropoda > Insecta > Orthoptera > Acrididae > Schistocerca > Schistocerca nitens. The sequence continues at coordinate 472,787,723 of NC_064621.1, read as the reverse complement.
TTGTTTGTAGAGAAAAAAAAACGGTTCAAATGGCTTTGAGCACTATGAGACTTAACATCTTAGGTCATCAGTCCCCTAGAACTTAGAACTACTTAAACCTAACTAACCTAAGGACAGCACACACATCCATGCCCGAGGCAGGATTCGAACCTGCGACCGTAGCGGTCACGGGGTTCCGGACTGCAGCGCCTAGAACCGCACGGCCACCACGGCCGGCCTTTGTAGAGAAGTCGCAACGCTAGAAAATTGTAGGAATTCGAGGAAGATCGACAAAGGATCGGCGCTTGGTGCAGGAATTGGCAGTTACTCCTCAACATGAACAAATGTGACGTAGTGAATTAAATAACCGAAAATCCTCGTTACTCTACGATCATACGATTGCAAAACGGTCAGTTGAAAATTCATATCCATTAAACATCTAGGAGTATGCGAACGAAACGAGTCATAGTGGAACGACTACACGAAAATAACCGCAGGAAAGGGAGATTGCTTGGAAGAAACCTCACGTAGTCCTCCCACGAAGGAGGTAATTTACAAAGCCTCCATGGGACAGACTTTTATGTTTTGTTCGTGAGTCTGGAACCCTTGCCAAATACGATTGATAGCTGAAGTAGAGAAAATCTAAAGAAGAGTACTGTGTTTCATCACAGGTCCGCTTAATGTTGAATTCCTATAAGACACGAAATACCACTGTTTAGGAATAACTGTCTTGGCTTCTTGTTTCCGCGACCGTGAAAGTTGGAAATGTCTTAAGTGCGCTAATATTGTTCGCACTGGGCGATCGGACTTCATAAAGTTAATGACATGCAGTTTCTAGTAATTACTACAATTCGTAGTTATCCTGGTGACATGGCCGCTACGTAGAAATCGCCTAAGCCAGTTATTTCTGCGCATACAATAAGACTAACCCATGTTCTCACTTTAAAATCTGTCAATAACTTACCAAGGATATTAACGATAAAAAATAACAATGTTTGAACAAAAATGAGTGCTTATTCTCACTTAAGGAAACTTACATTACACAAGCTGAAAATGAAAAGATAGAGAAAGTATATGGGGATACTGAACGGGTAATTCAGTACGTAAAGGTAGGTGAAAATCTAATAGTCATGGGGTATAGGAATGCAGTTGTAGGGGAAGAAGTAAAAGAAGGGATTACAGGAGAATATCGGCTTTCAACAAGGAATGAGAGAGGAGAAAGACTAATTGAGTTCTGTAATATGTTTCAGTCAGTAATAGTGAATATTCTGTTCAAGAATCGTAAGACGAGGAGGTATAATTGGAAAAGGCCGGGAGATACGGTAAGATTTCAGTTAGATTACATCATGGACATGTAGATTATCCGAAATCAGGTACTGGCAGATACAGATCACAATTTAGTAGTGATGAACAGTAGTCTGAAGTATAAGAGACAGGCTAGGAAGAAGCGATACACAAAGAAGTGGGGTATCGAAGTACTGACGAATAAAGAGATACGCTCGAAGTTCTCTATGGGTATAGACACTGCAATAAGGAATAGAGCAGTAGGCAGAACAATTGAAGAGGAACGGACGGCTCTAAAAACAGCAATCACATATGCTGGAAAGAAAAACATAGGTACGAAGAAGGTAACTGCGAAGAAACCATGGGTAACAATAAATGCTTCAGTTGATCGATGAAAGAAGAAAGTACAAAAATGTTTAGAGACTCCAAGAATACAGAAATAAATGCCACTCAGGAAAGAAATAAATATTAAGTGAAGGGAAGATAAGGCGAAATAGTTCAATGAAAAATGTGAAAAAATCGAAAAAGAAATGATTGTCGGAAAGACTGACTCAGCATATAGAAAAGTCAAAACAACCTTCGGTGAAATTAATGGCAACGGTGGTAACATTAAGAGTACAACATGAATTCTATTGTTAAATGCAGAGCAGAGAGCGGATAGGTAGAAAGAGTACTCTGAAGTCCTCTATAAGAAGGAAGATCTGTCTGATGCTACAGAAGAAGAAATAGGAGTCATATTTAAAAGAGACAGGGAATCCAGACATAGAACCGGGATTTAAAAGAGCTTTGAAAGCCTTAAGATCAAATAAAGCAGAAGGCATAGACAGCATTCCATCAAAATTCTGAAAATCATCGGAGGAAATGACTTCAAAACGATTATTCACCTTGGTGTGTAGAATGCATGTGTCTGGCAATGTACCATCCGTCTTTCGGAAAAGCATCGCACACGCAATTCCGAAGGATGCAAAAGCTGACAATTGCGGGAATCACCGCACAGTTAGCTTAACAGCTTATGCATCCAGTTTGCTGACAAGAATAAAATACAGAAGAATGAAAAAGAAATTTGATAATATGTTAGATGACGATCAGTTTTGCTTTAGGATGGCTAAAGTCACCAGAAAGGCAATTAGCAAGACTATAAAAAATCAAGACACGTCCATAGGATTTGTCGACCTGGAAAAAGTGTTCGACAAAGTCAAGTGGTGCAAGATGTTCGAAATTCAGAAGAAATTAGGGGTAAGCTGTAGGGAGAGACGTAATATACAACATGTACAAAAGCCAAGAGGGTGTAATAAGAGTGGACGACCAAGAACGAAGTGCTCGGGTTAGAAGGGGTGTAAGACAGGGATGTAGTCCTTCGCCCCTATATTTCAGCCTATGCATAGAATAAGAAATGATTGAAATAACAGAAAGGTTCAGAAATGGAATTAAAATTCAAGGTGAAAGAAATCAGTAATCAGATTCGCTAATGACATTGCTATTCTCAGTGGAAGTGAAGAAGAATTACATGATCTGCTGAACGGAATGAGCAGTGTAATGAGTACAGGCTATAGACAGAGTAAATCGAAGAAGGGAGAAAGTGATGAGAAGCAGTAGAAATGAGAACAGCGAGATACTTAATATCAGAATTATTGGTCACGAAGTAGATGAAGCTAAGGCATTCTACTACCTACGCAGAAAAATAACCCATGACAAACGGAGCAGGGAGGACATCAAAAGCAGATTAGCACTGAGAAAAAGGACATTTCTGACCAAGAGAAGTTACTAGTATCAAACATAGGCCTTAATTTGAGTAAGAAACTTCTGCGAAGGTACGTTCGGAGCACAGCTTTGAATGATAGTGAAACATGGACTGTGGGGAAACAGGAGCAGAAGAGAATGAAGAATTGAGATGTGGTGCTATAGGCGAATGTTGAAAGTTAAGTATACTGATAAGGTAAGTAAAGAGGAGGTTCTGCGCAGAATCGGAGGGGAAAAAATATGTGGAAAACACTGACAAGGAGAAGGGACAGGATCATACGATGTCTATTAAGACATAAGAGAATAACTTCCATGGTACTAGAGAGAACTGTAGAGGATAAAAACTGTAGAGGAAGACAAAAGTTGGAATACATCCTGCAAATAATTGAAGACGTATGTTGCAAATGCTACTCTGATATGAAGAAGTTGGCACAGCAGAGGAACTCGTGGCGAGCCGCATCAAACTCGTCAGAAGACTAATGACTCAAAAAAAATTGTTTTCTTCTTATCCCATAATGGTCGTTGTTACTAGCATCAGTGTTTATTTATAAGAAATTCTCAACAGACTGATATTTAACCAAAATGATATTGCATGACTACAGCAGTTTTTGCTTTAGCACAGTTCATTTACGAAATATCGTAGAGAGTTTTGTCGGTCGTGTTTATCAGTCCCGAAGTGTGTGTGACCAGGGATTTTATAACATTTGGGCCGCGCGGGGTAGTCGTGCGGTCTAGGGCGCCTTGCCATAGTTCACGCGGCTGCCCCCGTTGGAGGTTCGAGTCCTCTCTCGGGCATGGGTGTATGTGTTGTCCTTAGCGTAAGTTAGTTTAAGTTAGATTAAGTAGTGTGTAAGCCTAGGAACCGATGATCTTAGCAATTTGGTCCCATAGGAATTTACCACAAATTTCCAAAATTTCTACAACATTTGGCACTATTCACTGAAAGAAACGAAGATCCCTTTGGGACTGGAACTACCGTTCGCCTCCGCAACTGGTAAGTGAAACGTACTTTTATTTTTATGCAATTTACTCAGAAGGGCAACACAGTTATCTCATACCACCGGCTATCACTGTTTCCCTTTCTATTCATCACAAATAGTTATGGATACACGTATCACAAATAAATGCTTAGACTGTATCAAACAGGTTTATTCTCTCTTCCGTACCTACAGAACACTTTATACGCATTTAGGTCTCACTCACGAGTAGCTTAACCACTATATTAAGAATTCATCTGAATATTACGTAACATTTTTATACATATTCACAACTTCCTTTCTATGTGAAGAGTCATCATCCGATTGATCTGATTAGTAATACTTTACGTCGCAGAATACATGTATCGTTCTCGTCGATTGTTCTTAGCAAGTTAATATCATTCGCTCATTAATTAAAAGCGAATGCGACAAATTGCTAACAGGTTAAATAACTCATGACAAGCACCAATGTGTGCAGACATCATAGTCACCGAAAGTGACAAAGAAATAAAAAGTTTATGTGCCGATCTTACCAAAAGAAAAAAGCAGATAAAATACATTTATTTGAGACTTCCTAGAGTACCTTACATTTACTTATATGTCTACGGAAATATCAGTATTAATATACAGTGACGGGAAGAAGTCGCAACACTAAAAAATAATTGATGTAGAGTAATGAAATTTCGGGAGCATTTGTCTAGGCAACAAATTTAAGCGATTAACACTGCAAAATCACAGGTTATTGTAAATGCAAGATAATCCATTGAAAATGCGAAATGCTAGTACTTTAATAACGGGTGTAACCACCAGAATGTTGAGTACCAGTACGAGGAAACATTCGTGCATCATGTTGCACAGGTGCTCGATGTCAGTTTACAGGAAGGAGTTCCATGCCTGTTTCACTTGGCCGGTCAATACAGGGATGGTTAATCTGTTTGCGGATGATGCTGAGGTTGTCGTCCGACGATGTCCCACATGTGCTTGACTGGAGACAGCTCTGCTAATCGAGTTGGCCAAGGCAACATGTCGACACTCTGTCGAGTATATTGGGTTACAACAGTGGTATGTGGACGAGCGTCATCCTGTTGGAAAACACGCCCTGGAATGCCATTCATGAATGGCAGCACAACAGGTTGGATCACCAGACTGTCGTACATATTTGTACGAGTAGTCAGGGAGCGTGTGATAGCCACGATTATGCCCTTAGTACCCGTGCTATCATACGAAATCGCACCCAAGACCAAAACTCTAGATGTATGTCTAGGTTGGCTGTACGTCCTCAGCTGGCCTCCTAACCAACACACGGCCATCGGTGGCACCGAGGCATGGCCAGTGTTCATCAGAAAACAAAACAGACCTCCACCTTGCCCTCTAGTGAGCTCCGTTTGACACGACTGACGTCGCAAATGACACTCAAGTCGCAAATGGCTGTGGTTTGGGTTGAGTTGAATGCACGCTACAAAACGTCTGGATCGCAGCTGTCCTTGAAGGAACCGGTTGGTAACCGTTCGTTGTGTCACTGTGGCAACAACAGCTGCTCAAACTGCTGTTGCAGATGCAGTACGATGCGCCAGAGCCATACGATGAACATGGTGGTCTTCTCTTTTACTAGTGTCACATTTCCGTCCGGGGTCCAAACTTCTTGCGATCGTGCATTCCCGTTACCAACGTTGCCAGCATTCATGTATGTTGGCTACATTCCTGCCAAGTATTCATGCAGTACCGCAGAAGGAACATCCAGCTTCTCGCAGCCCTGTTACAACAGCTCGTTCAAACTCAGTGAGGTGTTGCTAATGGCGTCTTTGTTGACTTAAAGGCATTCTTTACTAACATCAATTAACCAGACCATATCAAAGGTAACTAACGTTCAGGACTGTTACAGCGTATATTTAAAGCAAACCTGATTTGCATCCTGCCCGCCCCCGTTAGCGGGGTGGTCAGCGCGGCTGTATGCCAGGCCAAGGGGCCCGGGTTCGATTCCCGGCTGGGGCAGGAGATTTTCTCCACTCAGTGACTGGGTATTGTAAATCGGACAAGTATGGAGGCTCTGAGGTGGCAGCCCCACCACCAGATTAGAGAGCTCTGGGCCAAACACCGACACTCCCAAAAATAAATGATTAAAGAATCAGCAGAAAAAAAGAAAAAAAATAGATTTGCATCCACGTAGTCGCGCTACTAGCGCCACTCTTATGCACCTGACTCGAAATCTGAGTAGACATCGTCATCAATTTTCGTTTATGTCGCATAACTCCTTCTCGGTCCTGTGTTTGTTTTTTTTCCACTGTATTTTTGCTCTGGTTATTTGCATCTGTCATTTCAAAGCCATCACTTAGGTCTTTCATGTACTAGCGTATCAGATAGTATCTCAATAACTCTTCTGGTGTGAGACTACTTACTTACTAACTACAAATATGCATACATACATTTACAAAATTTCGTGGGAATAATAGATTGTTCAGATACCAGGGGCTATTCAAAATTCTGCATTTCTTTCAAAATCAAAGAGATGTTCGTATCATACCAGGCATCATATCATTATTTACTAATTAACACTACTTGGTAAGTTTCTTATCACCTACTATATGCAGGACTGAAGATCAGATTACACAGCCAGTTTATCGATTTCACTTTTTCAGACCATCATGTGGCCAATACTTCTTATTATTAGTATTCATTTTTAGTTCACGCTATAGCGTTTTATAGTTTCATTTTTCCAGGAAGAGAACAGTTCATTCCTAGCGATCTTGATGACTAAGGTCTCTTTATATTTTAATGATATTAGTAACACAAATAGTTTATGGCGAAAGTTTTTTACAAATGCTTTTACAGCTTTCATCTTTTAACAAGGGTAATTACTTATGTACTAAAGAAAGAAATCCCCATTTAATTTACGAGATTGCATTTCCTTGTAAATTACTTCCTCTGTGTTCAGTTCTTTACTCTTTATCATCACAGAGTAACAAGCTTATTTTAATCTATAGAACATCAACAGAAAATTTTACACAAAGGCTATGAATAATACCTGACAGTTTAAGAACCAGACTTCAAGCTAGAGTACACGTACTTATTCTATTAGTCACCACAGCTAAATGTCTACTTTTATAGACATTTGTCACAGCGTTACTTATTCCTGCAGATCTCTGAGAATGTTAATATTTATTCTTTAGTTAACACACATGATGTTACCCTTTTTGTTTCTTCTTGTATGCTATAGCACCTTTATCACATGCGAACTCCACAATATTTCTTACACACCTCTGTACCTGCCTCTCAGCAAATTCCATTCCTTGTGGAAGGCCAGTTCATTCATCCCATCGAGAAATTCCATACTCTCGACCAAAATGCATCTAATTACTTATGTGGGCTGTGTGACTTGACTCCTACTCCCTTCTACGAATCTATTCTAAAATTACAGCAGTCCTCACCACAACAAGTGCATACCTATTCAATATCAGCAACTAGCCACTAATGTATCCTAGTTACTTACAAAATAACATTAATATTAACATATTAAAACATAACCATGGTATTTGAGAGATAAAAATAGGATGTTAATCATTTTATACAAGTAAGACAATAGTTGTTCACTTTTACTTTACCTCAGTTCGATCACAGCTTGATGGAACCGAATGGTGTTTACTGAGTAGATAACGAAGTGTAATTCCTGAGCCGTTCGTTTGCTCCCCAGCAGACTGCTGTCTAATAGCTTCCAGAGGCAGCAAAAATTTGATTTTCAGCGTTACATTCAGTTACTGACGGAATTTAGAAACTTAAAATGCTGTCGTAAGCCACTCATTAAGAGATATAATCTTATGTTTAAGGTTTAACACAGTTAGACAAGTATTATAGTTACAGAATGGGTATATATCTTGAGGCTGCGTGTGAGTGTCCCTCCCCTCCCCCCCCCCGCCCTAATAAGGATATACGTAATAGATTTCTGAAAAATATTATTTTTTCTCTTTATTGAGACATTGTAACCAGCCTGTATGCTTCGCAGCCACCCACAGTCTCACGAGTCCAGTGGGGGTTGCTGACGTATTTTGCTCGCCTGCGCTTCTACTGCTAATACGCACCTTTACGGCTCTCACATACCACCAGCTATTCTTTGGGATTTAGTGGTCGCCTCTCTCCTTCTCTAGGCACCCGTGTGTACTCTCTTTTGGAAATAAACCTCTTCAGGGATCAGGTTTGCCGGCCGCTGTGGCCGAGCGGTTCTAGGCGCTTCAGTCCGGAACAGCACTGCTGCTACGTTGGCAGGTTCGAATCCTGCCTCGGGCATGGATGTGTGTGATGTCCTTAGGTTATTTAGGTTTAAGTAATTCTAAGTCTAGGGGGCTGATGACCTCAGATGTGAAGTCCCATAGTGCTCAGGGCCATTTGGATCAGGTTTTGCGAGTTAATCTTCCGTTGTTCATTCGACCAACTCGATCCGGATGCCTACTCCATCGCCTCACGTGCATCCTTGTACAATAGTATAACTCACGGCGTGTAGATATCCAAACCGTAATTTAATATTTCAGAATGAGAGCTCCTCGTGACTTCCAACAAAATTTAAAAATAGTTTCAAGGCCTTTCTAATCTTTTCCTCGCTTCTTAACGTCAAATATGTAAACGCCACCGTACTGAGAGGGTCACTCAACTGATCGACGTTGGAGCCGACGTCTTGCTGAAGCAATGACCTCATCATCCACGTACTGTTTCCCGCGGAGTGCATACTTCACTGGGCCAAATACACTCCTGGAAATGGAAAAAAGAACACATTGACACCGGTGTGTCAGACCCACCATACTTGCTCCGGACACTGCGAGAGGGCTGTACAAGCAATGATCACACGCACGGCACAGCGGACACACCAGGACCCGCGGTGTTGGCCGTCGAATGGCGCTAGCTGCGCAGCATTTGTGCACCGCCGCCGTCAGTGTCAGCCAGTTTGCCGTGGCATACGGAGCTCCATCGCAGTCTTTAACACTGGTAGCATGCCGCGACAGCGTGGACGTGAACCGTATGTGCAGTTGACGGACTTTGAGCGAGGGCGTATAGTGGGCATGCGGGAGGCCGGGTGGACGTACCGCCGAATTGCTCAACACGTGGGGCGTGAGGTCTCCACAGTACATCGATGTTGTCGCCAGTGGTCGGCGGAAGGTGCACGTGCCCGTCGACCTGGGACCGGACCGCAGCGACGCACGGATGCACGCCAAGACCGTAGGATCCTACGCAGTGCCGTAGGGGACCGCACCGCCACTTCCCAGCAAATTAGGGACACTGTTGCTCCTGGGGTATCGGCGAGGACCATTCGCAACCGTCTCCATGAAGCTGGGCTACTGTCCCGCACACCGTTAGGCCGTCTTCCGCTCACGCCCCAACATCGTGCAGCCCGCCTCCAGTGGTGTCGCGACAGGCGTGAATGGAGGGACGAATGGAGACGTGTCGTCTTCAGCGATGAGAGTCGCTTCTGCCTTGGTGCCAATGATGGTCGTATGCGTGTTTGGCGCCGTGCAGGTGAGCGCCACAATCAGGACTGCATACGACCGAGGCACACAGGGCCAACACCCGGCATCACGGTGTGGGGAGCGATCTCCTACACTGGCCGTACACCACTGGTGATCGTCGAGGGGACACTGAATAGTGCACGGTACATCCAAACCGTCATCGAACCCATCGTTCTACCATTCCTAGACCGGCAAGGGAACTTGCTGTTCCAACAGGACAATGCACGTCCGCATGTATCCCGTGCCACCCAACGTGCTCTAGAAGGTGTAAGTCAACTACCCTGGCCAGCAAGATCTCCGGATCTGTCCCCCATTGAGCATGTTTGGGACTGGATGAAGCGTCGTCTCACGCGGTCTGCACGTCCAGCACGAACGCTGGTCCAACTGAGGCGCCAGGTGGAAATGGCATGGCAAGCCGTTCCACAGGACTACATCCAGCATCTCTACGATCGTCTCCATGGGAGAATAGCAGCCTGCATTGCTGCGAAAGGTGGATATACACTGTACTAGTGCCGACATTGTGCATGCTCTGTTGCCTGTGTCTATGTGCCTGTGGTTCTGTCAGTGTGATCATGCGATGTATCTGACCCCAGGAATGTGTCAATAAAGTTTCCCCTTCCTGGGACAATGAATTCACGGTGTTCTTATTTCAATTTCCAGGAGTGTAGATTAAAGTAGGTAGGTGCGAGATCCGGACTGTAGGGTGGATGCGGGAGAACAGTTCAGTAAAGTTTTATGAGCTTCTCTCGCGTGCACAAACTTGTGTGAGGCCTTGTGTTGACATGGAGAAGGAGAAATTCGTTTCCATTTCGATGGGATGAACACGCTGACGTCGTGTCTTTAATTTCCTGACGGTAGCACAATACATCTCAGAATTGATCGTTACTCCATGAAGAAGAACATCAAATAGAGTAACCCCTTCAGAGTCCCAGAAGACTGACACGATGACATTACCGTATGAGGGTGTGGGTTTGAACTTTTTCTTCGGAGGAGAGGCGCTGTGGCGTCACTCCATAGGTTGCCGTTTTGTTTCCAGTTCGAAGTGGTGAATCCATGTTTCATCGCCTGTGATGGTGTTCGACAAAAAATTGTCACAATCAGCCTCTTAATGCGCAAGCAATTCCTCACGGATGGATCTTAGTTGCTCTTTATGATCTTCTGTTAGGCGACAAGGAAGCCAGCGGGCGCACACCTTGGAGAACCGCAACTGGTGGACGAGTGTGTCAGCACTACCAACAGAGGCGAACAGTTCAGTAGCGGGGTGTTTGATTGTGAGCCGGCCGGTGTGGCCGTGCGGTTCTAAGCGCGTCAGTTTGGAACCGCGTGACCGCTACGGTCGCAGGTTCGAATCCTGCCTCGGGCATGGATGTGTGTGATGTCCTTAGGTTAGGTTTAAGTAGTTCTAAGTTCTAGGGGACTGATGACCTCAGTAGTTAAGTCCCATGGTGCTCAGAGCCATTTTTTTTTTTTATTGTGATCCGGCGACCACCTCGAATGAGAGTGTCCACACGTTCCAACACTGCACGAGTTATAGCTGTGTGCGGCCAGTCGGCACGCGGCAATCGAAAGGTTTGGGCGACCTTGTTACGATGACGACAGACGCCTCGCCCAACCACGCAAGGTGGTTTTGTTCACCGTCAGGTCAGGTTCTATGAATATCTCTGATGCTCTGGTTTTCCCCCAAAAGAAACTCAATGACAGCCCTCTGCTTGGGATTCATCACCGTTACAGACACCATTTTGAACGCTACGTATAGGGTCGCCACCTATCAGAAATTCATGAAACCATAGGAGCAGAAGCGTGAATATTCCACAATGTCCCACAACAAGTTCCACTTTTTAACCGAAATTTGCCTGGAAAAAAGTGTTGCCTTACTCACTGAACGCCTCTCGTAACAAAGCACACTGATCCAGGTTTCCCACTGCTGACCATGGTCCACAATAAGAGAGATCAACAATTCAACCAATGCCACCAGTGAAAGATAGAATAAATTTCTTGGTGCACAATAAAATGCAGATTCTTACGGCTTAACACTCTAGGCAGTATAGTGACCTCATCATTACTGCGATATAGGAATTTGCACAATTTAAACTGAAACACATCCTGACACAGTCATCTCCGCAGCTAAATTATTGTACAAAAAAACTGTCGTGTAAAAAAAAAAACACACCACAGATACATGGTCCAGTCACATTGAAGTGACCATCTGTCCAATTCCTGAAAAGCTGGCTTTTTCAGCGCGGATGTGCAGCAAGAGAGTCAGTGTGATTCTGGAAGGTACCGACAGGGATGTGGAGCCACGCCGACCCCAGTGCCTCGGTCAGCTGAGCTAGTTTTCTCGGTTCAGGATCCATGGTGCGAACAGCCTGATTGAGGCTCCACAGGCCGGCCGAAGTGGCCGAGCGGTTCTAGGCGCTTCAGTATGGAACCGCGCGACCGCTACGGTCGCAGGTTCGAATCCTGCCTCGGGCGTGGATGTGTGTGATGTCCTTAGGCTAGTTAGGTTTAAGTAGTTCTAAGTTCTAGGGGACTGATGACCTCAGATGTTAAGTCCCATAGTGCTCAGAGCCATTTGAACCATTTGAAGACTGCACAGATTCTCCACTGGGCTTAAATCCGTTGGTTTGGTGGTGGAGAGGGGAGTTTGGTAAACTAATACTGGTACTCTTTGAATCACCTATGCTCACTGCGAGCTTTGTGACATGTTGCATTGTCCTCCTGGTAGATGCTATTCCGCCAAGAAAAGAAAAAAGAGAAAAAACTAACTCCTGTAAGAGTTTCGATGGTTCCCAATACTTCTGTTGATCCATTGTGCCTTCCACAATGACGAAATCATCCGGGAAATGCGACGAAAACATTCCCCAGACCATAACGCTCCCTCCTCTGGCCTAGATCCTTCTGAAGATTGTTGTCGGCTGTTTACTTTCAGAGGTTCTCGTCTAATGGAACATAAAACGTGATTCGTCTGAAAACGGCACTTGTCGCAACTCAGTGAGTATCCAGTTATGGTATTGGGGTGTAAATTACAGCCTTCGTCGCCGATGAATAGTAGTCAACATGTCTGCACGAATCAGGTACTTGATATGGGGGCGCATATGCAGCAATGTTCGCTGAACAGTAGTTGAACAGACACTGTCGGTAGCCTCTTGGATCATCTGAGTGGTCAGCTGCTGAACAGTTGCACGGCTGTTCGCCCTTACACATATCCACTGCCGTCGTTCATCACTGTCATCTATAGCCCATGTTGCTCCATTGTTTTGATTTGATTTGTGGTAAGGTCTTATGGAACCAAACTGCTGAGGACAGCAATCCCTAAGCCTACACACTAATTAATCTAACTTAAACTAACTTACACTTTGGACAACACACACATCCACGCCCGAGGGAGGACTCGAACCTCCTTACAGACTCAGCCGTTTCTGTAATGCTTCCACCCTTGACCCGAAAGCCAATTATCATGACATTTGGATGTCAGATAAATAGCTCCATTTCTGCAGTATGACAACGACTGCACTGTTTTCCGTATCCCCCCACCCCCCCCGACACACTTTTTATAACCTTTTTATAACCTCCCCTGCTACTGCTGCCACCTGCAATCTAGGAGTGGTTATTGCACATTGACCTCGAAAACAGGTAGTGGTCACAATAACTGACTGGATGGTGTAGTTGCAGCTTGTCTCTTGTCAGCACTGCCTTCTCTGGATCCACAAAGCCAAGCAACCAGACAGGAACGGATGCGCACGTTGAGACCACTTCAGCCCAGACACCAAATTCCTCTAGGCTGCATCTGCTGCCCTCCACCTCGTCCAGTTGGCTCCTTCACCGATACTCGCTTACTGTGTTTCCATCTTGCTGGCCGTGTAAATACTGCTACATCTCCTTTGAGACTCCACTTCAAATGGTTCAAATGGCTCTGAGCACTATGGGACTTAACTACTGTGGTCATCAGTCCCGTAGAACTTAGAACTACTTAAACCTAACTAACCTAAGAACATCACACACATCCATGCCCGAGGCAGGATTCGAACCTGCGACCGTAGCAGTCGCGCGGTTCCGGACTGCGCGCCTAGAACCGCTAGACCACCGCGGCCGGCGACTCCACTTCGTTATGACGATAGCGGCCGTCCAGTTTTCCATATACACGGGGTCACTACCACTGGTCAAACTCCTGGAGCCAGCCACGGCGAAAAGTAAACAAGACTTGGCGGTGCGCCAACCGCGTCCCGACACAGCACGCCAAGTCTTCAATCACGGCTGTCGACAGGCTCAGGTGCTGGCTCTAAGTTGATGCCACTTCCGTCTTCCACCACTGGCTCCCTCTCTGCTGCCACTCTGCTTCGTTCCTAGCCTCGGCGTGGTGCTACGTTCAACAGTTTTGCAGTCGTGGGCGCACTCTCCGCATCCTGAATGCAATAAGAGCGCTGTCGCAATGACAGTTGGGGCAGGACCTCAACTGTACCGTGAATCACTAATTCACGGCCCAGTACTCAGGAAAACATTCGTGAAGATTTTCATAACGAAGGAAAGAGGTAGTGGCAGAAGTAAAGGACAGGTTGCAAGCCCTGCCTGGATAAACCACAAGGGAAAAGTCACGATGTTTGGATCACGAATTTGCTTCAGATTCTGTACGCTTTTGGTAGTCCATTAGAACAACATAATGTGCAAGTAGTAAGACGTACTACGTAGGCACTTTCGAGAAAATCGCAAGAGAAGTTTTACGCATCAGTGATGTACCGGTACGGTGGGATTATGAGCATGAGATGGCGGCGGTAATGTGGTGAGAGTCAAAACTCTGTAAGCGGTGGATCGCTGGATCGAGTCCCGCCCATCTTTTTATTTATATTGTTGTCAACACTTTTCATATTATTTCGTACATATTACGTTTGAAAGGAAATATGATGAAAAGGTATGTGCATTTGCATGAGCTTTTATTGAATTTCCGATGTTACCTGGCTGTTTACTAATTTTTAATATTGCAACAACTATTATGCGACTTTTATTTCTATGGGCCATTTGAAAACTTCGTAAAGCGCCTTCGAACTTGTCGGCAGCTCGCTGACAACAAACGAGAAATTTACATCCAAACTGTCAGAATAAAGAGAAGTTTTTCAAACTGTCAACGAGCTTTGCCTTTCCTTACAAAGTCGGAAGATGCCATAATAATGAGGGGACATTGCATTCATTCGATGGAGTAGATGGCGTTTAAATTTATATTTCCTGTGTCTGTAAGAAAAACCTAATGTAATGAGAAATTATGGCCTCTTAAGTGGTGACCGAGCGGTTCTAGGCGCTACAGTCTGGAACCGCGTGACCGCTACGGTCGCAGGTTCGAATCCTGCCTCGGGCATGGATGTGTGTGATGTCCTTAGGTTAGTTAGGTTTAAGAAGTTCTCAGTTCTAGGGGACTGATGACCTCATAAGTTAAGTCCCATAGTGCTCAGAGCCATTTTTGAACCATTTTTTGAACCTCTTAAGTGGCCACAAGGCTTTATGGGAAGGATTGGGCCTAGGGGATTTCAAATACTTCATTCACTACTTTAGTACATACATTTATGGACTAATCTTAGTTACAAATTACATAAACTTTGTCATAAAATTTAATATAAGGTAATAAATTCACAGTAGCTAACAGGGCAATTCCCCAAGCAACAAGGTACTTTGACAAAAAGTTTTGTAAGCATTTATAATACAGGACGACAATTATTGAACAGTATGAAATAAAATCGTCATTACTTCTGAACTGTGCGCTTTAGGATGTTCAAACTGCAATGTTGGCTACAGTGCATGATGGGTATTAGTATGCGCTGTGTGGTTTGGTTTAGCGAAGAAGCCCACTTTCATTTGGATGGGTTCGTCAATAAGAAAATTTGCCCATTTGGGGGACTGAGAATCCGCATTTCGCGATCGAGAAGTCTCTTCACGCTCAACGGGTGAATGTGTGGTGTGCACTGTCCAGTCACGGAATAATCAGTGCGATATTCCTTGATGGCAAGGTGACTACCGAACGGTATGTGAAGGTATTGGAAGATGATTTCATTCCCATTATCAAAGTGACCTTGATTTCGACAAGACGTGGTTTATGCAAGACGGAGCTAGACCCCATCGAAGCAGGAGAGTGATGTCCTGGAGAAGCACTTTGGGCACCGCCTCTGGTGTACCCAGAGGCCACTGGCACGGGCCCCGATTGGCCGCCATATTCTCCAGATCTGAACAAATGCGACTCCTTTTTGTGGGACTGTATTAAAGACAAGGTGTACAGCAATAACCCCAAATCTATTGCTGAGCTGAAAACAGCCATCGATGTTCCGACACTTCAGCGGGTCATGAGGAATTTCGGTATTCGTCTGCGCCATATCACCGCCAATGACGGCAGGCATATCTAACATGTCATAACCTAAATCCTATATGTGTTGTGACGTTCACATGTTGAATAAAGTGTGAGCACGCCGTATTTTGCAACTAATTTACGTTTCTTTCATACAGATCAATAATTGTCACCCTGTGAATAATGATTAACAAATTTAACAGAAGCAGTAACTTAGAACTGATGGACTACCAACACACACAAAACTTACCTTCAACCAAAAATGAGCATGGGCCGTCCTTCAACAAAGTCTTTAAAACAGAAACTTTCGGTTTAACTTAAATAAATAGTAACTTACACCGCAGTTTTAAAACAACAACCAATTAAGTTAAACTGCCCTACATGAGCGAAAAACACTCAGATATACTTGCAAGGAAATATGAATGTACTAAAACTGAACTTATCCGTGATAGAAGGGCAATAACCAATAAGAATGGCTGAGTATCCAGTTAAAAACGTTAATCGCCAGAGACCGCAGGGAGCCCCGAAAGCTGAAACTCAAGGAGTGCCTAGGAAACCGATATGTGCAAAACACGATACCTTCACTTGTCCACAATACAGGTGAGCGGAACTAACTGTGCCTGGCGCCCCGCCTCGGCCAACGCAGAATGCCGCAAATGTGTGGCGGCAAGAGAGTAGAGACCACGGCCGTGCTTAAGCACCGGGACAACACGCTAGCGGGACCAGCTTGGCAGACAGTCTCAGGTTGAGTGGGCCGCTTCCATAGGAACCCCGTCACTGGCAATCCCCTTAGAGTAATGCCAATAGCACGTTCTTGCAGTACAGAATAATTATCTTCACATACGGGCTACTATAAGGACACTACCAAGTGATCCCCTTTCAAATACCGGGTGATCAAAAAGTCAGTACAAATTTGAAAACTGAATAAATCATCGACTAATGTAGATAGAGAGGTACAAATTGACACACATGCTTGGAATGACATGGGGTTTTATTAAAACCAAAATAATACAGAAGTTCAAAAAATGTCCGACAGATGGCACTTCATCTGATCAGAATAGCAATAATTAGTATAACAAAGTAAGTCAAAGCAAAGATGATATTCTTTACAGGAAATGCTCAATATGTCCATCATCATTCCTCAACAATAGCTGGAGTCGAGGAATAATGTGAACAGCACTGTAAAGCATGTCCGGAGTTATGGTGAGGCATTGGTGTCGGATGTTGTCTTTCAGCATCCCTAGAGATGTCGGTCGATCACGATACACTTGCGACTTCTGGTAACCCCAAAGCCAACAATCGCACGGACTGAGGTCTGGGGACCTGGGAGGCCAAGCATGACGAAAGTGGCGGCTGAGCACACAATCATCACCAAACGACGCGCGCGAGAGATCTTTCACGCGTCTGGCAATATGGGGTGGAGCGCCGTCCTGCATAAACATCGTACGTTCCAGCAGGTGTTTTATCATTTCGGCTGGCGATGATGCGATTCTGTAACATATCGGCGTACCTCTCACCCGTTACGGTAGCAGTTACAAAACCAGAATCGCGCATTTCTTCGAAGAAAAAAGGCCCGATAACGGTAGATGTGGTAAATCCAACCCATACCGTGACTTTCACGTCGTGCAATGGAGTTTCCACGACAGTTCTAGGATTTTCGGTAGCCCAAATTCTGCAGTTGTGGGCGCTGATAGACCCTCGGAGCGTGAAATGAGCTTCGTCGGTCCACAACACGTTACTCAACCAATCGTCATCTTCCGCCATCTTTTGAAACGCACACACCGCAAATGCCCTCCGCTTCACTAAATCGCCAGGTAACAGTTCATGATGCCGATGGATTTTGTACAGATAGCATCGGAGGGTACGCCTAAGTGCTAACCAAACAGTAGTGTATGGAATGCCGGTGCGACGTGCGACTGCACGAGCGCTGACTTCCTCGTGCATAGACGAACCCGCTGCAGTCTCCATTTCTTCCTGAACTGAACTGTCTCAGCAGTATTACGCCTTGTGCTCGGTCGGCCACTACGGGGTCTATCTTCTAAACAACCCGTGGCTTCGAACTTCGAAATCATTCTCGCCACAGCTGCATTTGTCAACGGACTTTATCCGTTCGAATCCCCTTCCTATGGCGATAGGATCGTAACGCTGAACTAGCACATTCCCCATTCTGATAGCCGGCCGCGGTGGTCTCGCGGTTCTAGGCGCGCAGTCAGGAACCGTGCGACTGCTACGGTCGCAGGTTCGAATCCTGCCTCGGGCATGGATGTGTGTGATGTCCTTAGGTTAGTTAGGTTTAAGTAGTTCTAAGTTCTAGGGGACTAATGACCACAGCAGTTGAGTCCCATAGTGCTCAGAGCCATTTGAACCAAGCCCATTCTGATAATGCAGCTTCACCAAAAGCGCCTTTTCAGATAACGTCAACATACTGCGACTGCTGGAGCATCTGATTCTCTCTCTCATTACAGCGCCTTTTATACACGATTGTCATGCCAAGTCACTGACGTTTTGCTGTCCAGCGCCATCTGTCGGACATTTTGTGAACTTTGTTTTTTTTTGTTCTAATAAAACCCCATGTCATTCCAAGCACGTGTGCCAATTTTTACCTCTCTATCTACATTAGTCCGTGGTTTATTGAGTTTTCAAATTTATACTGACTTTTTGATCACCCGGTATATACACTCCTGGAAATGGAAAAAAGAACACATTGACACCGGTGTGTCAGACCCACCATACTTGCTCCGGACACTGCGAGGGGGCTGTACAAGCAATGATCACACGCACGGCACAGCGGACACACCAGGAACCGCGGTGTTGGCCGTCGAATGGCGCTAGCTGCGCAGCATTTGTGCACCGCCGCCGTCAGTGTCAGCCAGTTTGCCGTGGCATACGGAGCTCCATCGCAGTCTTTAACACTGGTAGCATGCCGCGACAGCGTGGACGTGAACCGTATGTGCAGTTGACGGACTTTGAGCGAGGGCGTATAGTGGGCATGCGGGAGGCCGGGTGGACGTACCGCCGAATTGCTCAACACGTGGGGCGTGAGGTCTCCACAGTACATCGATGTTGTCGCCAGTGGTCGGCGGAAGGTGCACGTGCCCGTCGACCTGGGACCGGACCGCAGCGACGCACGGATGCACGCCAAGACCGTAGGATCCTACGCAGTGCCGTAGGGGACCGCACCGCCACTTCCCAGCAAATTAGGGACACTGTTGCTCCTGGGGTATCGGCGAGGACCATTCGCAACCGTCTCCATGAAGCTGGGCTACGGTCCCGCACACCGTTAGGCCGTCTTCCGCTCACGCCCCAACATCGTGCAGCCCGCCTCCAGTGGTGTCGCGACAGGCGTGAATGGAGGGACGAATGGAGACGTGTCGTCTTCAGCGATGAGAGTCGCTTCTGCCTTGGTGCCAATGATGGTCGTATGCGTGTTTGGCGCCGTGCAGGTGAGCGCCACAATCAGGACTGCATACGACCGAGGCACACAGGGCCAACACCCGGCATCATGGTGTGGGGAGCGATCTCCTACACTGGCCGTACACCACTGGTGATCGTCGAGGGGACACTGAATAGTGCACGGTACATCCAAACCGTCATCGAACCCATCCTTCTACCATTCCTAGACCGGCAAGGGAACTTGCTGTTCCAACAGGACAATGCACGTCCGCATGTATCCCGTGCCACCCAACGTGCTGTAGAAGGTGTAAGTCAACTACCCTGGCCAGCAAGATCTCCGGATCTGTCCCCCATTGAGCATGTTTGGGACTGGATGAAGCGTCGTCTCAAGCGTTCTGCACGTCCAGCACGAACGCTGGTCCAACTGAGGCGCCAGGTGGAAATGGCATGGCAAGCCGTTCCACAGGACTACATCCAGAATCTCTACGATCGTCTCCATGGGAGAATAGCAGCCTGCATTGCTGCGAAAGGTGGATATACACTGTACTAGTGCCGACATTGTGCATGCTCTGTTGCCTGTGTCTATGTGCCTGTGGTTCTGTCAGTGTGATCATGTGATGTATCTGACCCCAGGAATGTGTCAATAAAGTTTCCCCTTCCTGGGACAATGAATTCACGGTGTTCTTATTTCAATTTCCAGGAGTGTATTACGAGTTTTTAGTAATGGCGTCCCCGTTTTCTAACAGACATATTTACTTTATTGCTTTGAATTTATGTTAATGTGGCATCTTAGGCGAAATATCAAGCAGTCAAAGTTAGAAGAGAGTTTATAACATACTGGTCCTCTTCAGTGTTAATGTTGTCCTTTGCTACTGAATTTATCAAAATATGAATGGTGCTGGGTCTGACTCCGACTCTTTCATCTGAGCAGCAGCAGAACTTCTGTCTACGTCAAGGGAGAAAAGTATGCTCATTTTGTCCTTAAAGATGACACAAAAAATGATAACATTTTGTAACCATTTCTCAAGAGCACTTTGTGCAGAAGGCTGAGCTAGGTCTTGATTAGATTGTAATAATAGTGCCTAAAGCAGAAGTATCTATTCTTATCGTATGTAGAATACCGTGCTCTTGGAGTATAATTGCAACAACTTGTACCTAGTGTCAACATAAATTACAAATTCTTTTCCAATAACATTATAAGCAGTAAAATTGTCATTATAGAATATGAAATAAGACTACTTGTACCTATTTTGTATGTAAAATACTTTTGGAGATCTAATAATTGTACTTAACAAGTGCATACCATAGGTAGACAGTAGAGCAGTGTCTGTATTTTAAAGTGTCTGTATAGTTCGATGCAATGTCCCTTCGGACATGAAGTCCGCCCCAATAGCTGAGTGGCCAGCGTAACGGATTGCCGTCCTAAGGGCCCAGGTTCGATTCCTGGCTGGGTCGGGGATTTTCTCCGCTCAGGGACTGGGTTTTGTGTTGTCTTCATCATCATTTCATCCCCATCTGGCGCGCAGGTCGCCCAATGTGGTGTCGAATGTAATAAGACCTGCACCAAAGCGGATGGACCTGCCCCGAAGAGTCCTCCCGGCCAATGACGCCAAACGCTCATTTCCATTTCCATTTCTGACATGCATGCATATCGGAAGGAATAGCCGCTGCTGACGACTGACAGCCAGATTAAATTACAAAATGTATTCGCAAATTGCGAATACGATTTACACTGCCTATACGATTTACTAGTTACACATTAAAATTTGTGCCGGACCGGGAATCGAATCTAGATTTCCCGCTTTACGCAAGCGGTTGCCTTAAATGCTTTTTTTTGTCCTTGTAGAAAACAAAAGGAACAAACACCTACTATATGAGCAAAAAGTTGCAAGTAATGAGAAAACAAATAAAAACCTCTAATGTATGAAAATAAAAGACGACGTTCTTCATAAAATAACATAATATTACTTGAAAATGTAATACATAAATAGGTATGTTTTCGCAACATCCTTCTTTTTTCAATTTTGTAAACGTAAATAAATATACAGACTCACCATCAGCAGCAACCCAATCTTTTTTTCATTTTATTTTTATGGGGCAGTGCAGGAGAAAGAAAACAAATAGGCTGCAGATAGCCTCTGGCACGGGTGTGTGTGTCGTCCTTAGCGAAAGCTAAAGTTAGATTAAGTAGTGTGTAAGCTTAGTGACCGATGACCTCAGCATTTTGGTTCCATAAGACCTTACCACAAATTTCCAATCTGCTGAAGATAGAGAGCTATGCGTGAAAAGGATACATATGTGTAAGGGGAAAAAAACTTAGAAGAGGAGGAGAAAAGAGAAATGAAAGAAATTAAGAATACTTTCAGCGCCATGCTCCACTTCGGCGCGCCCTCAGAACAACGTCCATTCTATCATCGACCATTAAGAGGGGAACGTGGGATCGTCCAGTCTTGGCTGGCACGTTTCGTTGAGATTCCAGCTCCGAGGCGGGTTGGCGAAAACACTCTGTAAACAGTTCGCGAAAGTGGCCCGATAGTGTCGATGTCGGTGAAGGGTGTGGTGATGTACTTGGAGGCGTGTCCAAAGTCCGCCGGATCGACGATGTCGTCCCGGAAGAGGTAGTTGATAGCCGTGCCACTGATCCATGTGATGGCGTGCCACTTAGACGGTGGAAAGCAGGTCGTGTCCGGATATATCATCTACATCTACATCTACATCCATACTCCGCAAGCCACCTGACGGTGTGTGGCGGAGGGTACTTTGAGTACCTCTATCGCTTCTCCCTTTTATTCCAGTCTCGTATTGTTCGTGGGAAGAAAGATTGTCGGTATGCCTCTGTGTGGGGTCTAATCTCTCTGATTTTATCCTCATGGTTTCTTCGTGAGATATACGTAGGAGAGAGCAATATACTGCTTGACTCCTTGGTGAAGGTATGTTCTCGAAACTTCAACAAAAGCCCGTACCGAGCTGCTGAGCGTCTCTCCTGCAGAGTCTTCCACTGGAGTTTGTCTACCATCTCCGTAACGCTTTCGCGATTACTAAATGATCCTGTAACGAAGCGCGCTGCTCTCCGTTGGATCGTCTCTATCTTTTCTATCAACCCTATCTGGTACGGATCTCACACTGGTGAGCAATACTCAAGCAATGGGCGAACAAGTGTACTGTAACCTACTTCCTTTGTTTTCGGATTGCACTTCCTTAGGATTCTTCCAATGAATCTCAGTCTGGCATCTGCTTTACCGACGATCAACTTGATATGATCATTCCATTTTAAATCACTCCTAATGCCTACTCCCAGATGATTTATGGAATTAACTGCTTGCAGTTGCTGACCTGCTATATTGTATCTAAATGATAAAGGTAGCTGAGACTAACTAGCTGTGGTCCAAAACAGAATATTTCGCGCAAATAAAACGATTGCAATGTACTCTATTCAAGTTCCCGTAGCTGGTGCTCCCATTCTCTTTAATTATTTAAATAATTTCAACCCCCATACTCAAGTACAAAAATCGACGACTGTAAACTTTTGTAAGTTTCTCGTATTTTATTTTTAGTGTATCATACACTATTTCTGTAGTCATCGTGGTTGCGAGTTTAATTCCGGATAGGGGTGGGAAGGTTTCCTCATTCTAGTCCTCTCTGGTCGGCCCCGAGTCCACTCAAGCTGCTATCAAATCAACTGAGAACCTTTCCCAGAGGTAAGAGGTAGCCAGGACGATGGATCCGCCGCCCTCCCCCTCTTAGTAATCTACATGGTAACCATCATGGTAGGAGAAACGTGATGTGGCGGTACTCGGAGGTAGAAAGCCACAATCTTCTGTACGATGGTCCAGACAGCTGCTGCTGATCCACACTCAAAACGATGTAAATTTGTATCTTCGAGATTGCACTTGACCCACAGGGGTGAGTCCACCAGCGAAATGCGATGCAGTTTCTGTTTTGTACAAGAAGTATATCTGCCGTTGACGAGAAGGTACCACGTCGCGGTGGTGTCAGTGGTGTGGTATGGTTGATGGATCGTTTTCCAAACTGTAGGCCATGAAATCTCGGGGTTACGCGCTTCGACGGAGTTTCGGGGTGAGGACTCTCGGAGAAGGCGGTAGATGTCGCGGGTGGTCGTCTTCCTGGTCCTGGGGAGCTCGGTGCATATGTAGCTGTATCCCAAAAAGAAACGGCCAATGTACGACATCGTAGGTGGGATGTGTGCCAAAGACGTCGATGGGCGTCTCGAAACAGGTGCGAGCTCGGTGGTCAACATTCCAGTAAAACTAGCATTTTGGTTTTTCCATAACCACAGCATAGTATTGGTGTAAAGTGCCGTAGTCCTGGCTCTCACGTTAACCATATCGAGACCACCATCCCGCTTCGGTAAGGTGAGAGCTTCATACTGGACCTTGAAGATGTGAAGATGTGTCCAGAACATATAAAATACCCGAAAGCCGCCTGTAGTCTGGCCGCCATTGTCGCAGTGGTGGGCAGAATCTGCACGATATGGGGTATCCGGGCTGCCAGATGGGTATTGACGAAGGTGACTCTCTGGCACACATTCAGCGGGCGTAGTAGGTGATTTTGTTTGTTGGCCCGGATGCGTTGCAGTAGCGAACTCTTTGCCCCGAAACTTCCGTACATCCTAATATCTACGTCCCAATTCGTTCGCATATAAATCGTATGATTCCCGTAGAACCGGTCGCTGTGGCCGAGCAGTTCTAGGGGCTTCAGTCCGGAATCGCGCTGCTGCTACGGTCGCAGGTTCGAATCCTGCCTCGGGCATGGACGTGTGTGATGTCCTTAGGTTAGTTAGGTTTATGTCGTTCTAAGTCTGGGGGACTGATGACCTTAGATGTTAAGTCCCATAAAGCTTAGAGCCATTTGAACCATTCCCGTAGAGGGAGGGACACTGTTTTGTGTATGTCCGAAGGAACGTTTCATCGAACTGTGCAGACACTATAAAATACAAAGAGTGCCCTACCGAATTTCATGTCAAAGGAAGGCAGTCTGACGAGCAAAAATAATGTCTCTAATTGTGTGGGCATCATATACAAGTACTTTGGGACGTCCACGCTGGGGCATATGGAAGTTTGGGTCTGACCAGTAGTCGTGCACGCATAGGCAAAGAGGCTAAGGCAGCTGCTAGAGTAAAGCGGGAAATCAGGGTTCGAGTTCCAGTCCGACACAAATTTTCATATGGTATTAGTAAACCTTGTAGCCGGCATACACTCGAATTGGCAATTGGCGGATAAATTTTGCAATATAAATTATGGCTTCCTTTGAATAAAATTTGGGGTAGTAGTATTTACAAGGGTTTAGTAACAACGTAAAATTTTCTCACCTTTAATGCTCTACAGTTAAGGTGCGGCAGATGACCTGGTCGCCACCCCTCCCTGGAGCAGTATATGTGTAGCCCACCTGTCTGTGTACAGAGTTGTCCATTTGAAAGAGTGCGAACGTTTTCAAAATGTTTGCGAGTCGCGTCACTGAGGCGGGACTTGGGTGCGTGCCCGGTATTCGCTTAGTCGGATGTGAGAAACCGCCTAAAAACAACTTCCAGGCTGGCCATCATACCGCCCTTCATCTTTAATCCGCCAGGCGATTTCGATGCGGGACAAGCGCACCTGCCCGAATTCGAGAAGCGGCTTGCTAACACACGTGGTTGTCCAGGGGGCTCGGTAAGGAAGTTAACTTGGTAAGAAACAAAGTAGCTCTCCGTAACAACGTAATGGAACAGCTTTGCGGCAGAGTGGAAAACAGAAGCCGGCCGGTGTGGCCTTGCGGTTCTAGCGCTTCAGTCTGGAACCGCGTGACCGCTACGGTCGCAGGTTCGGATCCTGCCTCGGGCATGGATGTGTGTGATGTCCTTAGGTTAGTTAGGTTTAATTGGTTCTAAGTTCTAGGCGACTGATGACCTCAGCAGTTGAGTCGCATAGTGCTCAGAGCCATTTTTGAAAACAGGATCTCTGAAGGTACAATTTGGGCAAGTCACTTGAGTGGCCCTGGAGCGCGTGACCGTGACGGCCGCGAGCTGCCGATTTGACACGCCGCGCTCCCTGTAGCTGCCTCGGCTCTGCGCTAATAATACCCCGGACGAGGAACGGCTCTGTCAGCGGGCGCTCTATGGTCGCGTCAGCGCGGGCGGGCAGTCTCCTGTCTGGCTGAACCGCAAGGTCGCCAGGTGGCTGAAGCGCCCCGCGTGGCGACAGCTCGTGACGGGCGCGCGTGGCAGCTCGCCGCCTGGCGCGCCGTGCTAACCGCGGCTAAGTGCCGCTAACACGCGCCACGAGCCGCAAGCATTCAGCGCACGCGCCACCAGCGTTTGTGCGAAGCGGCCCAACTTCATCTTGCAGTCTCTCCATTCACCAAACGTCACTCACCTGCTAGCTCTTCATCTGTTCGTAAAATTCTCCTCACTTCCGACTGAAATATTGCCACCTTTCGTAGGTAGAGCTGGCAAACCACAGCTGTTTTCGGAAAAAGTCTCCTGTGGGAAGCCGACGCGGTAGGAACAAACACCATCGTCGGCAGTGAGTGGCCTGCCAGGCAAAAGACTCAGAAGTATCCGGGCACCTTGAAATTTTAAACATCTTATTGGCTGTGATCCAGCAACCGTATGCTATTTAATTACAGCACGTAAATACAGCCACTTTGGATGCACTAAATTTTGTCAATTGACCACGGTTTCGACTGCACTAGGGCACTCCATCAGAATAAAAAGTTACACGGAATACATGTAATCATACCAAGCTTTAAAACGTCTGACCAAAAGTGGTCACGTCAAACAGAAATGTCGTAGGTATAAAAACTAAAATGGAAATGCCCTGTGGCTAGGGCCTCCCGTCGGGTAGACCGGTCGCCGGGTGCAAGTCTTTAGAGTTGACGCCACTTCGGCGACTTGCGTGTCGACGGGGATGAAATGATGATGATAAGGACAACAGAACACTCAGTCCCTGAGAGGAGAAAAATCTCCGACCCAGCCGAGAATCGAAACCGGGCCATTTGGTATGACATTCCGTCGCGCTGACCACTTTTTTTTATCTCATTTTGTTCTATCTTGTTAGTTGAATTTGTTCGTGGCGGACGTCAGATGACACCCGTTAAGGTGTAAGTGGCTGTTTAGGTTTTTATGTTGGTAACACCACGTAGCGCTCTGTATGAAAATCACTGACTGCTGTGTGAAGTCTGAGGCTGGTTTGCATTGTTGGAATATTTGCTATTGTAGTGTTGGGCAGTTCGACGTGAACAGCGCGTAGCGTTGCGCAGTTGGAAGTGAGCCGCCAGTAGTGGTGGATGTGGGAAGAGAGAGGGCAGAGTTTTGAGAGCGGACGATCTGGACGTGTGTCCGTCAGAAAAACGAAATTTGGAAGACCGGATGTCATGAACTTATATATATATATATATATATATATATATATATATATATATATATATATATATATATATACTCCTGAAAATGGAAAAAAGAACACATTGACACCGGTGTGTCAGACCAACCATACTTGCTCCGGACACTGCGAGAGGGCTGTACAAGCAATGATCACACGCACGGCACAGCGGACACACCAGGAACCGCGGTGTTGGCCGTCGAATGGCGCTAGCTGCGCAGCATTTGTGCACCGCCGCCGTCAGTGTCAGCCAGTTTGCCGTCGCATACGGAGCTCCATCGCAGTCTTTAACACTGGTAGCATGCCGCGACAGCGTCGACGTGAACCGTATGTGCAGTTGACGGACTTTGAGCGAGGGCGTATAGTGGGCATGCGGGAGGCCGGGTGGACGTACCGCCGAATTGCTCAACACGTGGGGCGTGAGGTCTCCACAGTACATCGATGTTGTCGCCAGTGGTCGGCGGAAGGTGCACGTGCCCGTCGACCTGGGACCGGACCGCAGCGACGCACGGATGCACGCCAAGACCGTAGGATCCTACGCAGTGCCGTAGGGGACCGCACCGCCACTTCCCAGCAAATTAGGGACACTGTTGCTCCTGGCGTATCGGCGAGGACCATTCGCAACCGTCTCCATGAAGCTGGGCTACGGTCCCGCACACCGTTAGGCCGTCTTCCCCTCACGCCCCAACATCGTGCAGCCCGCCTCCAGTGGTGTCGCGACAGGCGTGAATGGAGGGACGAATGGAGACGTGTCGTCTTCAGCGATGAGAGTCGCTTCTGCCTTGGTGCCAATGATGGTCGTAAGCGTGTTTGGCGCCGTGCAGGTGAGCGCCACAATCAGGACTGCATACGACCGAGGCACACAGGGCCAACACCCGGCATCATGGTGTGGGGAGCGATCTCCTACACTGGCCGTACACCACTGGTGATCGTCGAGGGGACACTGAATAGTGCACGGTACATCCAAACTGTCATCGAACCCATCGTTCTACCATTCCTAGACCGGCAAGGGAACTTGCTGTTCCAACAGGACAATGCACGTCCGCATGTATCCCGTGCCACCCAACGTGCTCTAGAAGGTGTAAGTCAACTACCCTGGCCAGCAAGATCTCCGGATCTGTCCCCCATTGAGCATGTTTGGGACTGGATGAAGCGTCGTCTCACGCGGTCTGCACGTCCAGCACGAATGCTGGTCCAACTGAGGCGCCAGGTGGAAATGGCATGGCAAGCCGGTCCACAGGACTACATCCAGCATCTCTACGATCGTCTCCATGGGAGAATAGCAGCCTGCATTGCTGCGAAATGTCGATATACACTGTACTAGTGCCGACATTGTGCATGCTCTGTTGCCTGTGTCTATGTGCCTGTGGTTCTGTCAGTGTGATCATGTGATGTATCTGACCCCAGGAATGTGTCAATAAAGTTTCCTCTTCCTGGGACAATGAATTCACGGTGTTCTTATTTCAATTTCCAGGAGTATATATATATATATATATATATATATATATATATATATATATATATATATATATATATATATATATCATGACTTTTGAACACTATTAAGGCAAATACATTGTTTGTTCTCCATCAAAATCTTTCATTTGCTAAGTATGCCTATCAGTAGTTAGTGCCTTCAGCAGTTAAGAATCCTTTATGTAGCTGGCAGTATTGGTGCACACTGTATTGCAGTAGGCTGAGTAACGAAGATTTTTGTGAGGTAAGTGTTTCATGAAAGGTATGGGTTATTGTTAGTCAGGGATATTCTTTTGTAGGGATTATTGAAAGTCAGATTGCGTTGCGCTAAAAAAAAAAATATTATGTGTCAGTTTATTTTTGAACAGAATAAGTAAAGAGAGAAATATCTGAGTACGTTCAGTTTTGCTTAGCTGTTTGAAAATCAAATAACGTAAGGGGTTTACCAGCACAGTAATTCATAAATTTTTCTAAGGGGATGTTTCAAAGGTTGTTCGTTGATCCGTTCACACAGTTTTTTTATTACAGAGGGTAGCTAAACCCTCTGACCGAACACGCTGAGCTACCGTGGCGGCATTTTTTTTTTTTTTTTTTTTTTTTTTTGTACTGCGGCCGGGACTCCACTCAGCTACCAGCAGTGGACAACTAAAATGTAAAAGTACAGCGTAATTTGTCAACCAGATAAAATACTCGATGGAATATAGTGACATCTGCAAGGTCGCTTAGGGCCAAGAGCGGCATAATACAGCCACTGCCGTCAGATTAATTGACAAAACTGACAAAATTTTGTGGAACCGAAGTGGCTGTATTTACATCCTGTAATTATATATCCGGGCACCCTTAAGTATCTGTTTGATCACTAGATGTCAGGAGAGGCGCGGACCCCCCCCCCCCTCCCACCCCCCGCCCCCCTCCTCCCACCCTGCCAATATAAAAGAAAGTGGAAAGTATTGTGTTGTCTGCATAGAAGCAGCAACATCAAAATGGGCTAATCAGAAGAGGTCAGTAAATCAGTTATTGGATGTCACCTGAGTAACATATCCATAAGGGACATTTCAACCGTTCTACACTGTCGGTGACGTGAGGGTGTAGAGGAAACGCAATGGATTAACCACAGTCAAACCGAGCCCAGGGAGACCTCATGAATGTTATGAGGATGGTTGTGAAATCAACAGAAGGAATCTCTCTTGAGTTACAAAATGCTACAAGCAGACCAGTTAGTACAATGTCAGTAGAGAGTTAAAAAGAAATGGGTACAACTGTCCAGCAGCTCCTCATAAGCCACACATTTCTGTAGACAGTCCTAAATGACGCTTGACGTGGTGTAAACGGCGACTCCACTGGACAGTGGATAACAGAAACGAGTGATTACTCTCCACCATGTGGTAACGCGATGGAAGTGTCCGTATTTCGCGAATGCATGGAGAATATTACCTGCCGTCATGTGCCAACAATGAATTACGGAGGAGGTGGTGTTATAGTATATAGATGTTTTGTGGCTAGGGTGTGGGCTCCTTATTACGCTTAAGAAAAGTTTAAATGCAGGAGGATGTGAACATACTCGTATTTAAGAGCATTGCATACAGCATACAGAAGAGGAACAGTTCGGAGTCAATGACTGAAACAGCATGGCAATGCGCCCTTTGCTAGAGGGTGGGACAATGAGCAGTAACACTTCTGAAGTCGACTGGCCTACCTACAGTCCTGACCTGGACCCAGTGGAATACCTTTGGAATGAGTTGGAATGTCACTTCACTCCAGAACCCAGCGTCCAACATTACTACCTTCTCTGGTTGCATTCTTCCACAAACTTTGAGACACCCCGTTGAAAGTGTCCCCCGCAGAGTTCAGGCGGTCATAAATGCGGAGCGCAGACACATCCCGTATTTATGCCTACTAGCAAGTGTGCGGATACTTGCGATCAGACAGTGTACAAGAAACAAATTTTAAGCTTCTTCATTACTCATTAGGTGACAGCTTACACTTAAGAGATACATAAACTGATCCAGTTGATATGGAAGAAGGAGACACTGCCAGAAGAATGGAAATTGGCTACAATATGCTCAATATACAAGAAGGGAAACAAAATGGAATGCGGTAACTACAGAGGAATCAGCTTGTTGAATGTAACGTATAAGGTGCTGTCGATCATTATCCTCAGAAAATTACAACCATTCATAGAGAACAACATACAGGAGTACCAAGCTGGCTTTCGACCAAACCGATCGACAAATGATCACATTTACACACTAAGACAATTGTTTGAAAAACATTGGGAATATGATAAAGATATCTACAGCCTGTTCGTCGATTTTCAACGTGCATGTGACAGCATCCACAAGAATGGCCTATATGCTGCAATGCGGGACTTCAGAATCCCCAAGAAGCTAGTGAGAATGGTGCAAGCTTGTATGTTAGGGTCAAAGGCAGCAGTACGTTTCCGAGGAGCCACATCAGAAACATTCGAGACTGAGACAGGCCTCAGACAAGGGGATGCTGTCTCATGTGTTCAGTTCAATGTCATGTTAGAGAAAGTAATAAAAGAGTGTAGGCAACAGGAGTGGGCTGGAGAAGAGATGGATGGTAACTTCAATTGTCTTGCATATGCAGATGACATAGTACTATTAAGTAAATCAAAGCACGAGTTGAAAGAAATGTACCAGAAAATGGATAATTCTGCACAGAAGGTAGGGCTCAAGTGAATCGAGACAAAACAGAGTTCATGCAACTAGGAAGAAGACAAGAGCAGGTAGAATTTCTTGAGATAGATGGCAAGAGGTTCAAGAGAGTAGACCAGTTCAAATACTTGGGATCTTGGTTTGCCACGGACAACATAAAAATGGACATCAAGGCAAGAATAGCAGTGGGAACGAAATGCATGCATTCCCTCAGAGGGACGCTTGGCTCTAAATCGATCTCAGTGAACACTAAGATGAAAATCTACGACACAGTGATAAGCCCAGCAGTAATGTACGGTTCAGAAACATGAAGTATGACTAAACGAGAAAGGGACAAACTATTACTATTTGAAACAAGAGAAATGAGGAAGATATGGGGAGCAGTTTTAGATAACGGAGAATGGCGGAGGAGGAAAAACGAGGAAATCTACCTTCCGATGCGACAACCAACTATCCAACAGAAGATAATGAGCAAAAGAATACAATGGATGGGCCATGTAGCCCGTATGCCAGATGGAAGACAGGCGAGGATGGCACTAGCGGGGAAACCAAACACCAAACGCCCCATTGGAAGACCAAGACAACGCTGGATGGACCACCTGGAGAAAGACCTAACAGCCATGGGAATTGAAGACACATGGAGGAACCGGGCACAAAACAGGAAGGAATGGAGGCAGTTTGAGGAAGCAGCGCGTGGTCTGCAGGGCCTGTGATCGCTGAATATCTATCTATCTCATTACTTTTGCAGGTGTCATCTAACGAGTCCCAAAGGATTACATCAAAACATGATTCCAAAATTTTTGCCAATAGCTATGTCTACCCAACAATCTCTCTCTCTCGCTCCCTCCCTCCTTTCATTGAAAGTAAAAAGATGATGATGTTTGGATTTCGGGGCGCTCAACTGCGCGGTTATCAGCGCCCTTACAAATTCCCAACCTTTGCTCAGCCCAAACACGCCACATTCACGAATGATGATGAAATGATGAGGACAACACAAACACCCAGTCATCTCGAGGCAGGGGGAAATCCCTAACCCCGCCGGGAATCGAACGCGGGACTCCGTGCTCGGGAAATGAGAACGCGACCGCGAGACCAAGAGCTGCGGACGAAAATGGGAAGTGTAATATCATGAATACCTAGGTCGAACGCCACTAAAGTTATACTCCACTGTTTCCACGTATATCAGGTATGTAGATTAATCTTTCATCCTTACGAGAGCTTATTCTCAGTAAAGAAATCAGCTATTCCTACAGATGAGGCCTGGCTATAAGGGCAGAAAGAGGGGTGACGCGACTGTACAGCAATGTGGCGCGATAAGTAATCACCAGTGCTTCCAAAACGACTAAGCCTTGAAAAGTTAGTGGGATCGTTCATCTGACTCTGATGAACAGACAGATGATAATAGCTGAAATATGGGCAAAGGTTACATGTAGACTGTCACTAACGTCCGTCTGGTCGTTTCACTGGAAGCTGGGTTGAAATCTCGAGTTCCCATGCGTCGTTTTCCCCTGACACGATAACAAAAACAATAGATTTGCATGGTGCGGGGCAAGAGTCAAGTGGGATATTTAGCGACATTCTGTGGTGTTCAACGATGAGTCTCGCTTCTGTTTTTCACGTTCAGAACGATGCCAACGATCCGTTGAGAGCAAGATGGAAGGTCGCAAGAAATAGTGATTCTCAAGACACACACTTTACCAACTCTTGGAACCATGAAGTGGGGAGGTACTGGATACAAGAAATAGGACTGAGATGGTAATTGTTTCAGGGTGACTGAATGATCGCCAGTACGCGTCAGCAATGGAAAATCCTGTTGTCGTACTTTTCATGAGCAGGGCACCACACTGCCTATTCCAGCTGTAGTGGCGGTTTGGATGGCAGGTGTAATTATTCATCCCGCTCCAGGTTGCAATGATGTTACGAGTGGGTTAGCAAGGCAGCAGGTACGTGAAGTCAGGTGGATGTGCGGCGATGAGAAAAGTATTAGATCATGTATTCTTTGTATGAAGAACGACAGTCGGAATATCGTTTTGCGGCGGTCGGTATCCAGGGTGACAAACTGATCCCAGAGGGAGTGGAGTGCACTCAGCTCAGCTCGTGCCCTCAAGGTATGGCCAGCAACCACAGTCGCCGCGTTGACCAGGCGGCAGTGGTGGCCAGATTACGTCATCAGTATCTCAGGAAGTGAAGTGGCACAACAGGCCCCATGAGGGCTGTTCATAAAATATGGATATATCCATATTATTTCCAAAAAGCATCGATATACATCGGTGAAACTACTGTTTTAGTTTTCACCACGTCCATTCTTTCTCTTTGAGTGTGGGAAGCAAATATAAATGGCCCAAAGAAGAAGTCCGATTGCACTGGGAGGGGGGGAGGGGGGGGGGAGAGAAGGTGGTAGGTGTGAGTGCAGTAGCAAGATTTCCAGATTTCCGATGTGAAGAAACAGCACACCCCTTGCGTCAAAAAAACCATTTTCTTTGCGACTAGTGTGCTGTTTCTTCACATCGGCATTCTTGAAAAGCAGTTGCTGAAAATAATGGAAAAAAAATCCGAATGACAAGATTGGTCTTTGTGGTCGGCAGAGACGTATGAGGGGAAATACTGACGTAATCGGCGCTTGGCGCTACCAACAGGAACTGCAACGTTTTAACTTCACCACGCAATTTTGACACTACAACTGCTAGATCGCTGCCGTTGGCATAAATGAAAAAAAAGGGAAGTCGACATGAAATGTTCCTGGCAAACCGCATACGTGACGAAACCGAACGACGGACCCAACGGACACCTTCTATGTACCACTTACATGAAATTACCATTGTTACAAAGTAGTTATCACCAGGTGTGAAGTGCATTATTTTCCTTTCCGTTCCTGCTCTAAAGGGGATAGGAAGGTTGCTAGCTTGTTGGTGTTTAGAATGTTGTTGTTGTGGTCTTCAGTCCAGAGACTGTTTTGATGCAGCTCTGCATGCTACTCTATCCTGTGCAAGCTTCTTCATCTCCCAGTACCTACTGCAACCTACATCCTTCTGAATCTGCTTAGTGATTTCATCTCTTGGTCTCCCTCTACGATTTTTACCCTCCACGCTGCCCTCCAATACTAACTTGGTGAGCCGGCCGAAGTGGCCGTGCGGTTCTAGGCGCTGCAGTCTGGAACCGCGAGACCGCTACGGTCGCAGGTTCGAATCCTGCCTCGGGCATGGATGTGTGTGCTGTCCTTAGGTTAGTTAGGTTTAACTAGTTCTAAGTTGTAGGGGACTAATGACCTCAGAAGTTGAGTCCCATTGTGCTCAGAGCCATTTGAACTAACTTGGTGAACCCTTGATGCCTCAGAACATGTCCTACCAACCGATCCCTTCTTCTAGTCAAGTCACCTGATTTAATTCTACTACATTCCGTTATCCTCGTTTTGCTTTTGTTGATGTTCATCTTTAGAATATCTAATGAGAAATCAATACTTAAATATAAAACTCTAAAACCGGCAGTATATTTACAATTTGCAATCAGTACGTCGATACATCTTCCGTCGATATATCTATATTATTTTTCGGAATATCGAGGGCCGATAATGATATTTTTAGATATCGATACATCGGGAATAACTTATAACGATCCTAGAACGCAGCAATGACAGGCTCTGTAGAAGTGGGTCGCACTGGCCAGAGCAGATGCACGGCTAAGCGCAGGTCACACCTGAGTACAGAGGTGAAACAGGGACTACACCATAGGACGCACTGACAGTGGCCTGTAAATGCAAGTTTGCAGTAGCAGAGTGTGCTTGAACAGGGCAGCTAGTCCGGCACAGTTTGTAACGCCGGAAATGCATATCCTCCTATTTCCATCTATTGCACTGCAAATGTTTTTCCTTATTTTGTTACCTGAATATATAACATTTCTGTGTCTTTGTATATTGTAATTGTTTTACTATTTGTGTATATATGCATTTATGTCGATGTATAATTGGTTTGTTTTGCGAATATTATTTGTATTTATACGCTGGATCTGACCTAGGGAAAACTACGCTATCGAACGAATACATCGATAGGTCGTGTGGAGAACCAAAGTGTTTAGGATCTTTGGTAGTGTTAACTCTGTCGCGTGCAGCGCGGGCAGAGGGGAGTCTGGCTGGAGTAGTGCAGTGGAGCAGGTGTGTTGTGTGACGCTCCCGCGAGTTGCCGCGCTTTCGGGGTTTGGCAGCATGTAATTGCGCTCGACTTGCTATGATAGTTTCTGACATGGTGTCGCGGACGGGAAGCATTAGCTGGCGCACATCAAGAGCCCGTTTCGCCTGGCGACCGGTGTCGAGAAGAAGGCGCGCCAACATCCAGCTTCTGCAACAGCGACGGCCGACAATGAGTGACTGTCGCCACCTCCTCGATCGACGACTTCAAACCTTCAATCAACCAACAAGGAAGACTGGAAGCACGTAAAGTTTTAGAACTGTATGGCAGACCTCAGCTTTTCAAACTTTTAAAATTGTTGCATCACAAAATTACAGCTACTTAGCATGAACCTTTGTTGCTCATTGTCCCAATTGCATTACCAAGCAGGGTCCCTTCCTTTTCCGAAATGAACCCGAGTGTCGTTGAAATTCAAACGCCAGCATAATTCCATTTCACTGCTTTAATTTCAAAGTTCAGTTAAAGTATTCATAGCTGGCTACAATACTTAGATTACACAAGCACAAATTAAGAGTGCTAATTTTGTTACCATACTTTAGCTTACCTGTGACTGCAGCTCAGCTTGGTACGTACTAAATTTTACTATTGTTAATTGTTCAGAATCATTTAATTCAAGTTCAAAGTTAAATCTCTTATTTCTAAATTGCGTAGATTCAAGTAGCTTTTGAAATGATTGTTGAGGTAGCCCAAGACTAACCGTATTTTACTGAATTTCGATGTGCTTCAGAAACAAGGCTCACTATTAATTTCAGTCACTAAATTAACTTTCAATTTTCCGGTTTTATTAATTCTTTTTCTAAATTAAGTCAGAGTGTAGCGAAATTTATTACTTCTGACAAACTTTCAGTTTTCACGCTACATGTGTCAACCTTCAGTTGCCACACTTCTAGTGCTAATCATATGTGTAATAACCTTTCTTTTTCAGTTACTATAGTACTTGTCCATAGGACTGGCGACCGTAATTTCCCCCAAATCTCAAATATCTAATTACTGCTAGTTAATTGTTATCGTAACGGCCGCACATTTACTTTCTTTATTAACTTTACCCCTTTTCAAAATTAATTTCCACCAGTTTCATTTGCATTTTTCCTTTCATTTAAATGTAACCCTTTCCTCCTTCTTTACCGACAGATTAACTTCAGTGACGATTGCTTTTCCCAAATTTCCATTATGTACACGCAGTTTAATTTTTCACTGTCATTAAGGTCGATAAGTGAGGGGGAGGTTACAAGTTTCAAACTAACGACCCCCAAATAGGCGCCCTGACCTCGGCAGTAGTCAGCCACTAGCTGACCTCTAGCTGCAATGCAACAGTTCAGCTTCTGACATCGTCTGGACTTATGCACAGCTCGTAGTTCTGCAACCAGCGGAGCCGGTGTTCAGTAACAGCTGAACTGTGACTGCCATGGAGTACCTCACGAAGCTGGCTGCATGCAGTGACAGACACTGGATAGCTGATAAGAGCCGTATTTATGATGGATCGACCTATTCATGTTTTGACAGGATGTCATTCTTCATCATGTAGGCCACAGTAGCGGTATGGAGTCATGCTCGGACATTTGGTAACTGCCATAACGGCCGAAGAAGTAAGAGGCTAATGCCACTTAAAGAGGTTTTGGAAGTCCATCATTTTTGTGGACGTAAGACAATGGTTGACACTATAAGTAATGGAAGTGGAACATCACAGCTGTATTTTCAAAGTATTTATTATTCAGATGACTAGTCTCAACACTACATTTGCGACATCTTCAGGTCCTATTGTTAACCAAATAAGTTCTTTCAGCGATTGTCATATGTATCATAGGACCCGTACAATAACTAAATCCCATGGATTGATATTCATCAGGAGTGTGTATCCCAAATCCATATTCCTGATGAACAGCCTTCCACGGTGCCTAGTTATTGTATGGGTCCTATGATACACGTTCCGATGAGTGGAAGTACTTAAATGGTTCAAATGGCTCTCAGCACCATGGGACTTAACATCTGTGGTCATCAGTCCCCTAGAACTTAGAACTACTTAAACCTAACTAACCTAAGGACATCACACACATCCATGCCCGAGGCAGGACTCGAACCTGCGACCGTAGCAGTCGCGCGGTTCCGGACTGAGCGCCTAGAACCGCGAGACCACCGCGGCCGGCGGAAGTACTTAATTGGTTAACAGTAGCACCCGAAGATGTCGCAAATGTAGCGTTGAAAGTAGTCATCTGAACAATAAATTCCTTGAAAATATGGTGTGGTGTTCCACTTCCATTACTCAAAGAGGTTGCGATCAGATAACTGGCAACGGGATTAGGATAGCAGTGATAAGTGCCAGGTAGTTTTAACCACATTCCCCTACATCAAGGAACAGTTAAGAATGGGACACATAGACCCAAGAAGATGTATGGTCCACTTCCTGACAGGACATGCCATTTACCCAATGCACTTACATCGCATACATTTCAGGGAATGGGAAGAATGTACTTGTGGGGGAGGGGTCCCCCAGAGCACGTCGCACGCCTTAATACATTGCACACTTCTTAGTCAGGCCAGATGACTAAGGCACACACAGGGGACTTGTACAATGCGATTAGAGTCGAAACAGCATGGAAAGAAATCAACAGCACGGCAGACTCAATCGCAAAGGCCCTACATCTTCAATACATAAACAGACAACGGAATATACCTGACAGGAGACCCATGACAAAGCAAACAATCAAAATGGTAGATACTTCATAGAAATAAGACAAAACTGACCCAGGAAACAACAAATACGATGATCACAAATCACTTAGTATATAAGCTCACTTTTTTGTAAAGCTGTGACAGATTACTGTACCTACAGCCACGTAAAACCTGTACAGTACATATTGGTACCTAGCCTACAACATGTAGTGATCCAGCTACACACGCCTAAAAAATTAACACCAAACCTGCTATGTTATCTAGTTCAGTTACGTATAAACCCATATGTAGTGATCATGACTCAGCCATGCCACTAAATTTTCGCCAATATACCATAAAACACTGAGCTAATCCTGCTCGTTGAAAGTCTCACGTGGAGTAGGAAAAAAAGCTTTCTGATTTTTACTAACAAAAGTTTGACCGTTTTGCCTAACATTTATCTCTGCATAAACACTTATGTACGATACAACTGCATGTATCTATGGTTATGATGATGATGATGTAGTAGGACATCTACTTCTAAGTGAACACACAGTGTTCAGTCTGACACTTGTTATTGTGTTTACTCAAATCTACGTATATTGCACTAATCGGGTTTAAGCAGCTCTGCTCTCATTCGCTGTTGCATTCAACTTAATGGCAGACGCCACAGTTCGAAAAAATACAATGCCTAAATAATTGCACATTAAATTCACTCACAGAAATTACGCGGCACACGCGTTTCACATTCACCAAAAGATACTTAAAATAGCAGACAGTGGCAGCAGCGCTAAAATTATGAATGAAAGAAACAGACATAGGACTGGAAGCAACTATGCTAAAGGAGGTCAACAATGTCTACATCAATAACAAAATTTCGCTAACATGACATTTATTTTAAAGAAGAAGCAAGTTAGATTAGTTTCTTTGAACAAGTTCCACACAGAAAGTTTACAAGTTTAATAGTTGTTTGAGTCTTTGACGGGAGCTAAAGCAGCTATCCTTATCTGTTACGATGCAGGTAGTGAGGTGCAATGTTGTCGGCCGCTTATCGTTGCAAACGGCGTGTTGAAATAGCTCCATCGTGTGTAGATGCTGCAGGTGAATTATCTCACTTGGAATTTTACTTTCCACTCGTCAGCGATTTCATCAGTGGCTTATTATAGGCCACTGGATAGTTGGAAGTTGTTATAGTTCTTGCCAACATTCAGCTTTGCACAAGCGATTTACGAGGGTTGTTTTTTAAGTAAGGGCCGTTCGCGCGTATAGTCCTGTAGTTCGCGCGGACGCCGCAACAATCCACCGCGCCACTTGCCGGCATCCTTCCCGTTCACACTGATGCAAGTTGCGGCTCTGTAGCTGACGTGTACGCATCGCTGTGCTACTTTATAATGTTTACGATTATTGAATCGCCCGCCGCGTGTGAGATACGGTTAGTGATACGTTTTTTGACCGCGAGAAGCCTATCACCTGCAGAAATTCATCGTCAGTTAACAGAAGTTTATGGCTTAAATGCAATGAGTGAAGGTAAAGTGCGTCAATGGGTTAGAGAGTTTAAAAATGGCCGTCAAAACGTCGATGACGGAGAACGCTCAGGCCGGCCCTCTGCGGTCACAGATGATTTGGTGGCTGCAGTCGAAACAAAGATTTGTGAGGACAGAAGATTCACAATTTCCACTCTTTCTTTGGAATTTCCACAAGTTTCAAGATCGGTTTTGTACAAAATTGTATCTGAAAACCTAAACTTTAAGAAACTGTGTTCTCGGTGGGTACCCAGACTCATCACAGAGGACCACAAAGGGAAAAGATTTGCCACTTCATTGGACTTTTTGATTCGTTACGAGGAAGAAGGAGATGACATGTTGAGTCAAATTGTCACTGGAGATGAAACATGGGTATCCCATATCACTCCCGAACGCAAGCCACAATCGACGGAATGGCGACACACAACCTCACCCGTCAAGGTCAAAGCCAAACAGACGCTGTCAAAGCGCAAGATTATGGCAACTGTGTTCTGGGACCGGCGCGGTGTTTTGCTAGTGGACTTTATGCCACGAGGAACGACAATCAACTCAGATGCCTACTGTGCAACTCTAAAGAAGCTCCGCAGAGCAATTCAAAACAAAAGGCGCGGCATGCTGACAAAAGGAGTTTTGCTCCTGCACGATAACGCTGGGTCTCACAGCTCTCAAAAGACTCGGGATTTGATTGATTCTTTTGGCTGGGAAGTTTTGGACCATGCACGATACAGCCTAGACCTTGCTTCTAGCGATTTTCACCTTTTCCGGTACCTGAAACACCATCTTGGCGGGCAGCGCTTCAATGACGACAATGAAGTGAAAGCGGCCGTGAACTCTTGGCTGTCGGAGCAGGCGGCCGAATTCTTTGAAGAGGGAATTAAAAACTTAGTTGTACGGTATGACAAGTGCTTAAATAAACTAGGCAACTATGTAGAAAAATAAGTAAAAGTGTGCCGGCGGAAGTGGCCGTGCGGTTAAAGGCGCTGCAGTCTGGAACCGCAAGACCGCTACGGTCGCAGGTTCGAATCCTGCCTCGGGCATGGATGTTTGTGATGTCCTTAGGTTAGTTAGGTTTAACTAGTTCTAAGTTCTAGGGGACTAATGACCTCAGCAGTTGTGTCCCATAGTGCTCAGAGCCATTTGAACCAAGTAAAAGTGTGTAGAATCAGAAAATAAAAGTTTTTTACAAAAGTATTTGTATCTTTTTTAAAAAATAAAAACGGCCTTTGCTTAAAAAACAACCCTCGTATTATGTCTCTCATGCACAACTCGGAAATAATACTGTTCGGTAGAGGGTTTTGAAGTTATTTCGATCCCCGAATTACAGTCTTTTCGTTTACCATGCGAATAACGCAACCGCGAACTCGCCACTGTTGGCAGTAGTAGCGCACTCAAAATTAAAAGTTTCTATCTGCCCGTGACACAATTAACTGTTCATGTACACGGTTGTCAGCGACGCACCAGGATAGCCGAGAGCACTAACGCGCTGCTTCGTGGACTCGGGTAGTCGCGCCGGCCCCGGATCGAATCCGTCCGGGGGTTTAACGACGACGGCCGGTGTGCCGGCCACCCTGGATGTGGATTTTAGGCGGTTAGGTGAATACCGGGCTGGTCCCCACGTCCCGCCTCAGTTACACGGCTCGCAGACATTTGAAACACTTTCACACTATTTCCGATTTACACCAGACGCAGAGAGCTGGAGTACACTAATTCCGCCCCCGGGGGTACGGAATGGCGGCAGGAAGGGCATCCGGCCACCCCTTACAATTAACCGTGCCAAATCCGTACTTAACCCTGCCGACCCTGCGCACAATGCGGGATAATGGCAGTAGCAAAAGAAAAAGAAAAGAAAGAAGTGCCCGGTTGTCAGCGTCGGCGCAAATATGCATCGAAATTATAAAGTTTTTAAAATGCACACAGCACAGTGAAAGCGAACGCAGTTCTTTACAGAACACTGTAACTACAATGTCGTATGTCCAGAGCTATATTTCCGTTGTTACGCGACACTGTTCGTTTGGCGGCTTTACAATGGCTGGCTCTGAGCACTATGGGACTCAAATGCTGAGGTCATTAGTCCCCTAGAACTTAGAACTAGTTAAACCTAACTAACCTAAGGACACCACAAACATCCATGCCCGAGGCAGGATTCGAACCTGCGACCGTAGTGGTCTTGCGGTTCCAGACTGCAGCGCCTTTAACCGCACGGCCACTTGGGCCGGCGGCGGCTTTACACAGTCCAAATTCCCTGTCAACTTTAGAACGTTTTTACGTTCCATTACGGAAAGGAGCAGAAGTGTATCTCATCGTTAATCAGTTTCGTTTGCACCGATTGTTTTCACGACACGACATAGTCAGCACACTTTTAATCTCCTTCCGCCTTCTCGGTACAAAAATGAGTCACACTGTTCGACCCTCACAATCGATATTCTGATCGCTCTCGTTCTACTTGTACAGTGTCTCAGTATACATTTAACTTTCCCAACTCATTCCAATCAAAATTAATGCAATAAATGATAAACGAAGACTCAAAATATTTTACCTATTCAGTAAACAAGGGAACCTAATTACTAATGTCCAAAAGGGAAAAAATATCAGTTGCATATTATTATTTTCAACAAACAGCTACTCATTACATTGTAGAACAAAATAAACACTATACTCTAGCACCAGAAAATAATGTACAACTACGAATAAAGAAAGAAAGCAAGAAAGGAAAGAGAAAAAAACCTCTTATATAGGCCGCAACTAGCGACGTCTTTACAGACAAGAACCGGCGGTGGCATCATGGGTCGATGTCTTTCCCCCCAACACCCACCCCTTCGGTTGGACTATGATTGCGGGAATCTGCATCTCATCTCTAATCCTTGTTATCATCCTGAAATTTCCTTCAGCTTCAGTGAGTTCAAAAAATGGTTCAAATGGCTCTGAGCACTATGGGACTTAACATCTATGGTCATCAGTCCCCTAGAACTTAGAACTACTTAAACCTACTAACCTACTAACCTAAGGACATCACACAACACCCAGTCATCACGAGGCAGAGAAAATCCCTGACCCCGCCGGGAATCGAACCCGGGAACCCGGGCGCGGTCAGCGAGTTACTAACAATATTATTTAACAGCATCCGTTTTCGGCAATTCATTTAATTTTTTTCTTTGTAATGCGCTATTATTATTTCTATTTTTGTTGCTGAATGCAACATTTGCTTGGAATAGTGGAACAGTTCTTTTATCATATGAAGGATTGTAAACTGTACGACCTGTCTTCAAACACTGGCCAACAGACCTCTAAGTATGCGATAAATGAAACGAAAAAAATGAAAAATCCTGGTCGCCACTGCTACAGTCTAGCTCCCATACTTTGCTGCGCCGGCAAAATTCCAGCTCTGGCAGCAGCTTCAGGGCTGGAGATGTGGTAACCTAGTGGAAATTCGTCCTCTTACTCAAGAAATCTGTTCTGTACAATGCGAGCTTGGACAACAGGGTCCTGTCGTCTTGGAACACAGCATCGCAACTGGGGAACAAACATCGTACTGTGGGATGGACCTGATGGTCACGTAATCCTAAGCAGTAATTCGACCTAGCAGAACACCCATAGGGCCTATGGAAAAAAATCATGGTATGGCAGCCCATATCATCACCGAACGCCCTCCATGTTTCATTCCTGATATATTCCTCGGCCAGAAGTTGGGAACAGTGTGCAGCAAGATCTATTCGACGAAATGAGTTCCTTCCACTGCTCCCTAGTCCATGTTTTA
The DNA here is from genome assembly GCF_023898315.1 of Schistocerca nitens. Taxonomy (NCBI): domain Eukaryota; kingdom Metazoa; phylum Arthropoda; class Insecta; order Orthoptera; family Acrididae; genus Schistocerca; species Schistocerca nitens. The sequence goes on along the minus strand of NC_064621.1, from coordinate 472,744,899 downwards.
ATGCCTCACCACCACTTTTTCCTTGTTACGAGCATTTGCTTCACTGATGAGTCGTTTTCCAGCTCGCCTTGCAATTCCCACCTTATGGACAACCTTTGAGTTGTTTCGGTGCTGACAGGTTTCGCGAGTGCGACATTCAGTTCTACAGTGACGTTAGTAGCGTCCTCTTATTTTTCATCATAATCCTATTCAGCGACTGTCGCTCACTACTGATAAGAACACCCTTTCGCGTTTCCGGTAAAAGTGATATAAATATTTGATACAGTGCCTCTTGACACACCAAACACTTCGGTTGCCTTGGCTGCAGATGTTCCTGTAGTACCAAACGAAAATACACTCGCCCGAACAACTGCGAGGAGAACGAATCGATCATATAACACAGAATGTTGGTTCACTTTATTATAACACATATAAGAAGAATTACTTAACCTTGTAGAATCCATTTCCACAGGAATGTCATGAGTATTTACAACTGCCTCTGAATATTAAAGTCTCACTTGATGCATACAAATTCCGTGTAATTCTCTCAGGGTACTTTTAACAGTAACTTTCACGTTGAGTTCCGCTTAATACACTAATCACACAGTTGGCCTATTAGAAGACGATGCCGACGTCTTACTCGATGATCGTGGACTTTGTGAGCGGTACTGTAATTAGAAGATCCGCTGCAGCGGCGTAGCGAAACATTTCTGAATGTGGCTTCGACCATGTCACCCATTCGTCAATGCGGCTTGCAGCGACTATATTTTCTCGTGCGAGGTACCAGTGTATTGACTACTGGCATGGCTACGATGTTTCCAATGAAGCTAACTCTAAGATCTGGATTTGACAAAGCAACCTGTAATGTTCAGTCAAGTACGCTGGAAATTCGTGACTGGATCGTTGATGTTATTCGGATCACACGCACACTGCTTATTGCTACTTGGAGCATTACTGCTTTTTTATGAATCTGCTTTACCGCTTAGTGCTGGGAAGGATTTTACAGAAACTTGAATCATCATCATTATTAAAGACTGATTATGCCTTTCAGCGTTCAGTCTGGAGCATAGTCCCCCTTATAAAATTCCTCCATGATCCCCTATTCAGTGCTAACATTGATGCCTCTTCTGATGTTAAGCCTATTACTTCAAAATCATTCTTAACCGAATCCAGGTACCTTCTCCTTGGTCTACCTCGACTCCTCCTTCCCTCTACTGCTGAACCCATAAGTCTCTTGGGTAACCTTGCTTCTCCCATGCGTGTAACATGACCCCACCATCTAAGCCTGTTCGCCCTGACTGCTACATCTATAGAGTTCATTCCCAGTTTTTCTTTGATTTCCTCATTGTGGACACCCTCCTGCCATTGTTTCCATCTACTAGTACCTGCAATCATCATAGCTACTTTCATATCCGTAACCTCAATCTTATTGATAAGGTAACCTGAATCCACCCAGCTTTCGCTCCCATGCAACAAAGTTGGTGGAAAGATTGACCGGTGCACAGATAACTTAGTCTTGGTGCTGACTTCCTTCTTGCAGAAGAGAGTAGATCGTAGCTGAGCGCTCACTGTATTAGCTTTGCTACACCTCGCTTCCAGTTCTTTCACTATGTTGCCATCCTGTGAGAATATGCATCCTAAGTACTTGAAACCGTCCACCTGTTATAACTTTGTTCCTCCTATTTGGCACTCTATCCGTTTATATCTCTTTCCCACTGCCATTACTTTCGTTTTGGAGATGTTAATCTTCATACCATAGTCCTTACATTTCTGATCTAGCTCTGAAATATTACTTTGCAAACTTTCAATCGAATCTGCCATCACAACTAAGTCATCCGCATATGCGAGACTGCTTACTTTGTGTTCACATATCTTAATCTCACCCAGCCAGTTTATTGTTTTCAACATATGATCCATAAATAATATGAACAATAGTGGAGACAGGTTGCAGCCTTGTCTTACTCCTGAAACTACTCTGAACCAACTCTAACTGCTGCCTGACTATCTATGTAAAGACCTTTAATTGCTTGCAAAAGTTTGCCTCCTATTCCATAATCTCGTAGAACAGACAATAACTTCCTTCGAGGAACCCGGTCATACGCCTTTTCTAGATCTATAAAGCATAGATACAATTCCCTGTTCCACTCGTAACACTTCTCCATTATTTGCCGTAAGCTAAAGATCTGGTCCTGACAACCTCTAAGAGGCCTAAACCCACACTGATTTTCATTAAATTTATCCTCAACTAATACTCGGACTTTCCTTTCAACAATACCTGAAGATTTTACCCACAACGCTGATTAAAGAGATACCTCTGTAGTTGTTACAATCTTTTCTGTTTCCTTGTTTAGATATTGGTGTGATTACTGCTTTCGTCCAGTCTGATGGAACCTGTCCCGACTCCCACGCCATTTCAATTATCCTGTGTAGCCATTTAAGACCTGACATTCCACTGTATTTGATGAGTTCCGACTTAATTTCATCCATCCCAGCCGCTTTATTGCACTACAATCTATTGACCATTTTCTCCACTTCCTCAAATGTGATCCTATTTCCATCATCATTCCTATCCCATTGTACATCGAAATATGAAACATTACTGATCGTATTTTCACCTACTTTGAGCAACTCTTCAAAATATTCCCTCAATCTGCCCAAGGCATCAACACCATTCACCAGCAGTTTTCCTGACCTGTCCATAATACTTGTCATTTCCTTCTTATCTCCCTTTCGAAGACTGCTAATTACACTCCAGAATGGTTTTCCAGCACCTTGACCCAAAGTCTCCAACCTGTTTCCAAAGTCTTCCCAACATTTCTTCTTGGATGCTGCAATTATCTGTTTGGCTTTGTTTCTTTCTTCAACATAACTTTCTCTGTCTACCTGAGTTCTAGTATGTAGCCATTTTTGATACGCCATCTTTTTCCTTTTACAGTCTGCCTTGACTGTGTCATTCCACCAAGCTGTTTGCTTCATCCTACCTTTACACACTACTGTTCCAAGACATTCTTTAGCCACATCTAGTACTGTGTCCCTGTACCTCGTCCATTCCTTTTCCAATGACTGTAATTGACTACATTCAACTAACTGGTACCTTTCTGAGATCACTGTTATGTACTTGTGCCTGATTTCCTTATCCTGAAGTTTCTCCACTCTTATCCTCCTACATATGGACCTGACCTCGTGCACTTTCGGCCTCACAATAACAATTTCACTGCAGATTAAATAGTGATCAGTGTCATCAAAGAATCCCCTGAATACACGTGTGTCCCTCACAGCCTTCCTGAATTCCTGATCTGTTATTATATAGTCAATGACAGATCCGGTTCCCCTGCCTTCCCAAGTATACCGGTGAATGTTCTTATGTTTAAAAAATGAGTTTTTGATTGCTAAGCCCATACTGGCACAGAAATCCAAGAGTTGTTTCCCGTTCCTGTTGGCCTCCATATCCTCTCCAAATTTACCCATAACCTTTTCATACCCTTCTGTTCGATTTCCAATCCTGGCGTTAAAATCACCCATGAGCAGAATACTGTCCTTGTCCTTTACTCTAACAACTACGTCACTGAGTGCGTTATAAAAACTATCCATCTTATCTTGGTCTGTCCCTTAACAATGCGAATATACTGACACAATCCTAATTTTCTTGTCAGACACTGTCAAATCTATCCACATCAGTCGTTCGTTTATGTCCCTTATTGCAACTACGCTGGATTCCATTTCTTTCCTGATGTAAAGCCCTACACCCCATTGTGCTATTCCTGCTTTGACTCCTGACAGGTAAACCTTGTATTCTCCCACTTCCTCTTCTTTCTCACCCCTTACCCGAATGTCACTAACAGCTAAAACGTCCAACCCCATCTTACTTGCAGCCTCTGCCAACTCTACCTTCTTCCCAGAGTAGCCCCCATTGATATCAATAGCTCCCCATCTCATTACCATTCTTTTGCCGAGTCGTATCTTAGGAGTCCCTGGTTTGTCAATTGGAGGTGGGGCTCCGTCACCTCCAAAGGTCCGAGGCAGTTTGCTCTGATTGTTGCCAGCATCATATTTAAAGTACCAGGGAAGCAGGTTGCTAGCCTTACTTGCCCCGGGTCCCATTGGGTTTTACCCCTAACGGTTGAGGGACTAACCGGTGGATTTGGTAGTCTTTGCCGTCTGAGCACAAAGGTGACCACGACTTAGAATATGTCCGAGATGCCCAGCCTTATTCCAAAGTAAATGGTATCCTGACTGTCAGGACCACTTACTTGGCCACTCATACGTTGCCGTGGTTCATGAACTAGGACATGACAACAGGAACCCACACCATGAACGACCAGAAACTTGAAGGGAAAGCTAAATTCCACCATCGCGACAATTCGGTGAGTACAGCTACCATTTCAAATGCTGATGTTGATTATACACATGTTGTTGTTGTTGTTATGGTCTTCAGTCCAGAGACTAGTTTGATGCAGCTGGCCATGATACTCTATCCTGCACAAGCCTCTTCATCTCCGAGTAACTACTGTAACCTACATCCTTCTGAATCTGCTTAGTGTACTCATCTCTTGGTCTCCCACTACGATTTTTACCCTCCACCCTTCCCTCCAATACAACATTGGTGATCCCTTGATGCCTCAGAACATGTCCTACCAACCGGTCCCTTCGTCTGGTCAAGTTGTGGCACGGATTCCTCTTCTCCCCAGTTCTATTCAGTACCTTCTCATTAGTTACGTGATCCACCCATCTAAACTTCAGCATTCTTGTGTAGCATCACGTGTCGAAAGCTTCTATTCTCTTCTTGTCCAAACTATTTATCGTCCATGTTTCACTTCCACACACAGCTACACTCCATACAAATACTTTCAGAAAGGACTTCCTGATAAATCTATCCTCGATGTCAACAAATTTCTCTTCTTCAGAAACACTTTCCTTGCCATAGCTGGTCTACATTTTATATTCTCGCTACTTCGAAAGTCATCATTATTGCCGGCCGCTGTGGCCGAGCGGTTCTAAGCCCTTCAGTGTGGAACCGCGCTGCTGCTATGGTCGCTGGTTCGAGACCTGCCTCGGGCATGGATGTGTGTGATGTCCTTAGGTTAGTTAGGTTTAAGTAGTTCTAAGTCTAGGGGACTGATGACCTCAGATGTTAAGTACCATAGAGCTCAGAGCCATTTTTTTGAGTTCGCAGGTCCGCATGTTTGGGACATGTCAGAGTGTGTGTTCTGTATCACTGTGATAAATATACTCTATCCCTAAATAAATTGCTCCAAAATAAATAAATTACACTCCTTCCTTTCTCCATCAGCCTAGTGCAGGCTGTGTCATTTTCCCGCCGACCCCTAGGAACAGGTCGCGGCTGGGAGACTTAGGTTACTGGAGGTGAGCTTTGTTCCCCGCGATTTTCTTAGATTGGTAGCGAAACCCCAAGTAACCTTTCTTCACTGCCAAAATTCAAACGTGGCGCTAGTTCCTAGGAAGAGGTGACAGCCAGGTGACTTGGGTTATTGGAGGTGAGCTTTGTTTCCCACAATTTTCTTAGGTTGGTAACGAAACACCAATTGACTTATCTTCCCACCAAAATTCAAACTTGGTGGTGGTTCATAGGAAGAAATGGCGGTTGGGTGACTTAGGTTAGTAGACGTAGCCCAAGTGACCTACCTTCCCGTGATTTTCTTAGCTAAGTAGAGAAACACCAAGTGACTTATCTTCCTGCCAAAATTCAAACTTATTGACGGTTCATAGGAAGAAGTGGTGGTCGGATGACTGAGGCAGCCCAAGTGACCTATCTTCCCACGATTTTCTTAGCTTAGTAGAGATAATCTTGGTGTTATGCATTATCCTGTTCGGTTTTTGAACTTCCCGCCATTTTTCTGGGGGAGGGGGGCGTGGTTGGTAGTTTCCCGCCAAAAGCCGCCATCTTGAATGACGGTACTTGCATCATCAGCTGACGTCATGGCCGCCATCTTGGGTGACTTCATCCGCTGTTGCCAAGTCTACACGACACCATTTTGGATGACGTTATCGCCGCCATCTTGGATGCATCTAGCAACATTGAAGAGCGGCATCGTGCCTCCTTTGTCTTAATACTGATCTCATGTCACTCACAGCTCACTCGTTCACTTCACGGAAAATATTTTTACGCGACTGGACAGCTAATTACAAAATGTGCCAATATCTCGACCGTTTGCTACATGTTTAGCATGGATAGGAAAATGACAATTGTCTCAATGTGTATGGAGAGCCAGAAATCCACTGCACTGCATCTCTGTAAACAACGTTTCAAGACTTGTTGTCCTCTGCGAATAAGTGCAGAAAGCTGAGAACCTGGCGTTCCCTGGATAATGTATTTACTGCAGTGGTCTATTAGTCCATTTCCTCCTTCTCTCTCTCCGTCCATCTCCTCCAACCCCCCCCCCCCACTATCATTCGATCTCCTCGTGCCTCTCTCTCTGTGCATTTTCTTCTCTCCCATCTCCCTGTCCATCTCCTCCTCTTACCTTTCTCTGTCCATTTCCTTTTCCCTGTCTCTCTCTGTCCATCACCTCCTTCCTCCTTTCTGTCTGTCCATTTCCTCCTCCCCTCTTCTCGCATCCCTTTATCATTCCCACCCCAATAGGAGGCTAGAGGATCTTATCCGCACAGTATTTGTTTCCAGATCGTAACTAACATGTCTGTCAAATTTGGGTGCAATCGTTCCACTGATTTAGAACGAGCCTTCCTACCTGTGGCTTCGCACGTGCATAGACATGTCAGATCTATTTTAAATATATTTAACAAATATCACACGTAATTGTATACATATTCCACATGCATCCATAGCAAATTTTACCCTGCAGTTTCATTTCGACGGGGCTCAATGTTTATGACGTCGTTTCTCCGTAACTATGTCTCATACAGTGATGCAATTTTGCTGCACATTCAATGGTATAGGTGAACACTGTCTGCAAAATTAGTCGTCAATACAGTTACTACTTCAGAAGCAGTAAATCAAAACGTCATGATTCATGCGGCAATTTTACTGCATGAACAACGAAAATGTAGTAAGCGATAAACTTTTTTTCCTTTCATTATTTTATGGGGGTAGTCAACGACAAAAAGTTTCGCAATGGTTTGGTATTCTGTGTAAAGTTTGTTGCAAGTCACTAAGTGCTGTGAGTCTCAAATACTGGGTAAATAAAGTATGGATATTCGCACATCGTGTGCTACACTACTTTTCCATCCACCGCAAATCCCTTTAAGAGGTATAAGTATGTAATGTAGTGTAAGTATTAATTCATGGTATAAGCTATCCCCATTCCAGAATTCCTCCAGATGCGTAGAACAGTTTCGTGGTGAACGAGTGACAAACGTACTAACACACACGTTAATTTTCGCATAAGACTAGACAGTATGAACTCAATTATCTGACGATGCATCCCCTCTGGCGTGGATGTATGCACTGTTTCGGTAGGGAAGGGTGTCGCAGAGCTGTTGTATCGTGTCCTGAGGCAAGCTGGGTCACAACTGTTGCAACTGGTTCTTGACACGATTGATACTGGCACTGAGGATCTTGCAGTACCTCAACATCACGCATACCGTTCGTAGTGACATGGGGCGTATGTAAACGAGCATTGTCTTGTTGAAAAATGGCAACACGATACTGTCGCGTGAGAGGTAACACATGAGGACGTTGGAAGCTGTGATGTATCGTTGTGCCCTCAGAATTCCCTCAGTAAGTACTAGCCGGGATCTGACGTCATACGCGATGGCTCTGCCAGTAGTACCACCACTGGAAGAACGGGACATCTTTCCAGGTTGTCGCCATAGTCGCAGACGATGCTCATCAGCAGTAGAACGGAAAGGTTACTCATCACTGAACAACAATCAATGTATTCCAGTCAGTCATTCAAAGCCCACGAAGTCAGTCCAAAGCCAACTTTGGGTCACGGAGTTAAAGGTAGGCTATGCATGGAACAATAATTCCCTAGTCCGGCTGCTGCGAGTCTGTGACCAAAGCTGAGGAGTTAAACAGAATGTCACAGGGTGTCCATTACATGTTCTCGGATTACACGTTTCGACCAACTAGCCAAATGGAGACCCGTAATTTGGCCCCTTTCTAACGGTGAGGTGCTGATAACGCTGTCTCGCACGAATGAGCGACATCTATGTCTTCTCCAAGGTGATCACGCTACATTTGACACTGTTGAGGGCCCCTATCAGGCTTGGTAACAACACTAGACGTGAACGACATTAATGCACTCCCGTCACTGTTCTACCAGTCTCAGAGAATTGCAATTCTAATCATTTATATACCAGCCGAATGTGTGTACGTGTACAAAGTTGTATTGACGTCCGACCGTGTCTTCTGGATGCTTCACTTTCTTGTCAGGCAGCATATACAGGGTATTTCAAAAATGACCGGTATATTTGAAACGGCAATAAAAACTAAACGAGCAGCGATAGAAATACACCGTTTGTTGCAATATGCTTGGGACAACAGTACATTTTCAGGCGGACAAACTTTCGAAATTACAGTAGTTACAATTTTCAACAACAGATGGCGCTGCAAGTGATGTGAAAGATATAGAAGACAACGCAGTGTGTGGGTGCGCCATTCTGTGCGTCGTCTTTCTGCTGTAAGCGTGTGCTGTTCACAACGTGCAAGTGTGCTGTAGACAACATGGTTTATTCCTTAGAACAGAGGATTTTTTTGGTGTTGGAATTCCACCGCCTAGAACACAGTGTTGTTGCAACAAGACGAAGTTTTCAACGGAGGTTTAATGTAACCAAAGGACTGAAAAGCGATACAATAAAGGATCTGTTTGCAAAATTTCAACGGACTGGGAACGTGACGGATGAACGTGCTGGAAAGGTAGGGCGACCGCGTACGGCAACCACAGAGGGCAACGTGCAGCTAGTGCAGCAGGTGATCCAACAGCGGCCTCAGGTTTCCGTTCGCCGTGTTGCAGCTGCGGTCCAAATGACGCCAACGTCCACGTATCGTCTCATGCGCCAGAGTTTACACCTCTATCCATACAAAATTCAAACGCGGCAACCCCTCAGCGCCGCTACCATTGCTGCACGAGAGACATTCGCTAACGATATAGTGCACAGGACTGATGACGGCGATATGCATGTGGGCAGCATTTGGTTTACTGACGAAGCTTATTTTTACCTGGACGGCTTCGTCAATAAACAGAACTGGCGCATATGGGGAACCGAAAAGCCCCATGTTGCAGTCCCATCGTCCCTGCATCCTCCAAAAGTACTGGTCTGGGCCGCCATTTCTTCCAAAGGAATCATTGGCCCATTTTTCAGATCCGAAACGATTACTGCATCACGCTATCTGGACATTCTTCGTGAATTTGTGGCGGTACAAACTGCCTTAGACGACACTGCGAACACCTCGTGGTTTATGCAAGATGGTGCCCGGCCACATCGCACGGCCGACGTCTTTAATTTCCTGAATGAATATTTCGATGATCGTGTGATTGCTTTGGGCTATCCGAAACATACAGGAGGCGGCGTGGATTGGCCTCCCTATTCGCCAGACATGAACACCTGTGACTTCTTTCTGTGGGGACACTTGAAAGACCAGGTGTACCGCCAGAATCCAGAAACAATTGAACAGCTGAAGCAGTACATCTCATCTGCATGTGAAGCCATTCCGCCAGACACGTTGTCAAAGGTTTCGGGTAATTTCATTCAGAGACTACGCCATATTATTGCTACGCATGGTGGATATGTGGAAAATATCGTACTATAGAGAGTCCCAGACCGCAGCGCCATCTGTTGTTGACAATTGTAACTACTGTAATTTCGAAAGTTTGTCTGCCTGAAAATGTACTGTTGTCCCAAGCATATTGCAACAAACTGTGTATTTCTATCGCTGCTCGTTTAGTTTGTATTGCCGTTTCAAATATACCGGTCATTTTTGAAACACCCTGTATACAACGTGATCATACGTCTCGCTTTGGGCGGTACAGTCCCGGTTTCAAACAGTCTGTACCGTTGTACCCAGCCAGAACAGAAGTGTCCTGCTGTTGTAAACAGACCAAACGATAACTGATTACACGTACCCCTACCCGCCTATATTCATTACATTCGTGTGATGGCAGCAGCGTGGCCGACGTGGAGAAGATAGAGCGAGTAACATGCGAGAGCGAGACAGATGCTGCATCTCAACTCAGCGAACAATCACATTGCGCGAGTGCGAACTTGACGTGCGGTAACATTGTGTAGCTTTAGTTTGTACTGGAATGCTCGGGCCCACGTACACAATCAAACAATTCATCCCATGTTTTCGTGTTTGTAAACACAAGCGTACCTTTCATATTACTTTGCAAAAGAAGTATCCATTTATAAAACGAAGGAGTGGTGCATCAGATGTTACGTGTGCAAGGTGTCGTACTGATTTTAGTGTCGGTCATACTGGTGTTAGCAATAGTCAGAAACATTTAAAATCGGACAAACCCAGGCCTTCCGATCAAGCCGCTGCTCCCAGCTCGTCGATGCCTGGTCATATCACACGGTTCAAGAAAACCACAGCTCTCGCTCAAATGATTGTGCCTCTATTTAATTCAAACATGTTTCGGGAAAAATTTAGATGTGCTCGTACAAAAAAGCCCAGGTTATTGTTATAAATGTACTGTCACCTACGGCGATGGATGAATTGAAAGAGCATCTTTGTGAAGCCTGCTGCATACCTTTGTTAACGGATGCTTAAGATCATGATTCAGAAAAATTATTCCCGGTTTTGTTTCGATATTTTTTGCCTTATGAAGGTGTGAACATCAAGATTTTAGAGTTTCGAGAGCAGCCTGGTGAAACAGCTGACATTGTTGTCGATTATTTGAAGGAGGTATTATCGTGCAGAGATTTAAATAAGAAAATTCTGGCATTTTGTGAGGATAATAATATTTGCAATTTGGAGTAAAGAATAGAAAAGTGAGTAATAATGTTCTTGCGTAATTCAACCTGTCGCTCGGAAGGCAACTCTTTGGGATTCAATGTGTGGCCCATAAACTCACGCTATCAAAACAGCTTCAGATTGTCTCCCTGCGGCTTTCGAACGTATCTTTGTGAAAATTTACTCATTACTTTACATCTGCAGCGTTAGAGTGGAAGCTCTCAAAGAGTTCTGTGATTCCAATGACAAAGAGTACCAGAAACTGCTGGGCTAAAGCAAAACCAGGTGTCTCACGTTAATGCCGACACTTGAAAGAATATCAAAAATATTTCAGCCCGTAAAAAGCTATTTTATGAGCGTTGATAAATACTCAAATATTTTAAAAACATTTTTCGAAAATGCCACCTCATAATTGTGGTTATACGTTTTGCATGCACAGGCAGCGACTATCCATCAAACGGTGTTAAAAATTGAAACAAAATGCGTGTCTGCTGTAGAAACTACAAAAGAAATTGAAATTAACTTGGCACGTAAAGAGCCCGTAATCTAATAACAAAATTACAAATTACTGACGCTGTTGTTAAGAATGAAGAAACTGTGGCTTCTGACTTTTATAAGAGTACCAAAGAACATTTGATCAGTGGTGTCAATGCGATGCAGACTTAGAAGTGTTTCAGTGGGCAACTTTGACAAAAGTACCTACGTGGGAAGAAATACAGAAAGTGGCGGATTCGCTGATTACACAGTGATTTCTTATAGTCCGATCCATGAACGATGGCAGTGCGCGAATGAGGCACAGATTGGCATTGCATTGTTGTCGATTCCAAACGCCAATTGCGGTACGCGCATGCGCGCGCTTTCCGCTTGAAGAAAGTGTAGATCCTGCAAATTATATCTCTCGCTTGCTTCTGCAGAATTTATCACTTACTACCACCATCAGCAATGACAATTTGCAACTGTACGAAATTTCGTATAATTATTGAATACGTTTCAGGTTTGCCTGGAAGTAACGCACCTGTCGAAAGAGTTTTTTCTCTAATGAATAAGATATGGGCAAGTGCCAAAACATAGTTGGTTCAAAAAATGGTTCAAATGGCTCTGAGCACTATGGGACTTAACATCTGAGGTCATCAGTCCCCTAGAACTTAGAACTACTTAAACCTAACTAACTTAAGGACATCACACACATTCATGCCCGAGGCAGGATTCGAACCTGCGACCGTAGCAGTCGCGCGGTTCCGGACTGAAGCGCCTAGAACCGCTCGGCCACCGCGGCCGGAAAACATAGTTGGTGTCGCAGTTTCAGAAAGCCATTTTTATTACCAACACAAACATCAACAAATCATGTGATAAGCTCCATACCTACTTGAAAACTAGACCTGACATTTTGAAACTAATTTCCTCCGCCAACAAATGTAAAATGCATCTGCAACTGCAATCTAATAGAGACTAAGTCAAATTATACATAATTAATACATTGTTATTATTCCTTGTTTTTGAATAAATTATAAATAGTAAAATATGTTTCTTTCCTAAATTCTGCAGAGCGTCCGGCTCTGATACAAAGAAATGTTCACATTATATGTAGTGGTCAAGGTGGTAAGGCCTTGCGGACAGGTCGTTTTATACACAAAAAAACTGAAGTCAGAACCGCTATTAAGCGATTTATTTATGAAGGGTGCAGTTATTGCGAGGACTATCAGCGCGGGAACGCAACATGCAAAGTTGTTAAAAACTGAATTTATTTACGTGATTCATCAGTATTTTAGTAACGACACGACCATGGAAAGTCTAGTCATTCGTGAACGTTGTGTTAATGCGTGAAACAGATAATTCTATTGTAAATCATAATAATTGATATTTGAAAAAGGTAACACCAATGTCAACTGTGGCTTGTTCGAAATTGATAGTGACCTGGGCAAATATCTCACGAAATAAGCATCAAACGAAAAAACTACAAAGAACAAAACTCGTCTAGCTTGAAGGGGGAAACCAGATGGCGCTATCGTTGGCCCGCTAGATGGCGCTGCCATAGGTCAAACGGATATCAACTGCGTTTTTTAAAATAGGAACCGCCGTTTTTTATTACATATTCTTGTAGTACGTAAAGAAATATGAATGTTTTAGTTGGACCACTTTTTTCGCTTTGTGATAGATGGCACTGTAATAGTCACAAAGGTAAGGTATAAGTACGTGGTATCACGTAACATTCCGCCAGTGCGGACGGTATTTACTTCGTGATACATTACCCGTGTTAAAATGGACCGTTTACCAACTGCGGAAAAGTCGATATCGTGTTGATGTATGGCTATTGTGATCAAAATGCCCCACGGGCGTGTGCTATGTATGCTGCTCGGTATCCTGGACGACATCATCCAGGTGTCCGGACCGTTCGCCAGATAGTTACGTTATTTAAGGAAACAGGAAGTGTTCAGCCACATGTGAAACGCCAGCAACGACCTGCAACAAATGATGATGCCCAATTAGGTGTTTTAACTGCTGTCGCTGCTAATCCGCACATCAGTAGCAGACAAACTGCGCGAGAGTCGGGATTCTCAAAAACGTCGGTGTTGAGAATGCTACATCAACATCGATTGCACCCGTACCATATTTCTATGTACCAGGAATTGCATGGCGACGACTTTGAACGTCGTGTACAGTTCTGCCACTGGGCACAAGAGAAATTAAGGCACGGTGACAGAAATTTAGCACGCGTTCTATTTAGCGACGAAGTTTCATTCACCAACAGCGGTAAAGTAAACCGGCGTAATATGCACTATTGGGCAACGGAAAATTATGGGACGAAGGATAATTGGCCCCATTTTATCGATGGCAATCTAAATGGTGCAATGTATGCTGATTTCCTACGTAATGTTCTACCGATGTTACTACAAGATGTTTCACTGCATGACAGAATGGCGATGTACTTTCAACATGATGGATGTGCGGCACATAGCTCGCGTGCGGTTGAAGCGGTACTGAATAGCATATTTCATTACAGGTGGATTGGTCGTCGAAGCACCATACCATGGCCCTCACGTTCACCGATCTGACGTCCCCGGATTTCTTTCTGTGGGGAAAGTTGAAGGACATTTGCTATCGTTATCCACCGACAACGCCTGACAACATGCGTCAGCGCATTGTCAATGCATGTGCGAACATTACGGAAGGCGAACTACTCGCTGTTGAGAGAATGTTGCTACACGTATTGCCAAATGCACTGAGGTTGACGGACATCATTTTGAGCATTTATTGCATTAATGTGGTATTTACAGGTAATCACGCTGTAACAGCATGCGTTCTCAGAAATGATAAGTTCACATGTATCACATTGGAACAACCGAAATAAAATGTTCTAACGTACCTATGTTCTGTATTTTAATTTAAAAAACCTACCTGTTACCAACTGTTCGTCTAAAATTGTGAGCCATATGTTTGTGACTATTACAGCGCCATCTATCACAGAGAGAAAAAAGTGGTCCAACTAAAACATTCATATTTCTTTACGTACTACACGAATATGTAATAAAAATGGTGGTTCCTATTTTTAAAAAACGGAATTGATATCCATTTGACTTATGGCAGCGCCATCTAGCTGGCCAACCATAGTGCCATCTGGTTTCCCCCTTCAAGCTAGACAAGTTTCGGTCTTCGTAGTTTTTTCGCTGTGATGCTTATTTCGTGAGATATTTGGCCCGGTCACGATCAGTGGACCACCCTTATTGTTGCTTGAATGAGACTAGAATTCGCCTATAGTTTCTCGATTATCTTTACTGACATTAAACGCAGTGAACTTTGACATCTTACTCTCTTTTAAAGTACTCTGACCAGTTAAGTCTAAACTGAGTCGCAGTTTATTGCTGACGTGTTTGTGGGATACGTTAGGTGCGCAGTGTGTGTTTTTTATTAGATACAGGACGTGTAATGATAGTACACAGCAGTCTTCCGTTTCCGTCTTTCCTAACAAATGTCCACAGGGATAAAGAAGAAGAAGCTTACATGTCAGAGTAAAGAAATTACCAATATTTCTCTGAACCATCCAGGCGCGGGCGCCGTTTGTATTCAGGCATTTCCGTGCGATTTCGCGGGGCACGCTATTATCGCGTCGGACAGAATTTCTGGGCAGCTCGTACGTCGGAAGTCACTGTTTTCCGTCGAGTATTTTCTGTTGCTTTGTTCTCAAGTCTCACTTAGATATGTACCTTCTCCCACCAGCAATTTTGTTAACTATTTTCTCAAGCTTGTGTGTGTAAGCTTGCTCCCAGATGACAATGGTGAGTGCAATCTGTTAACGGCCATTCTCCGAGCGTCCACACACGGACACATCCATCCTCTGAAAAGACGACGTGGAGTCAGTCGTGTGTCGGGTCGTCGCTGGAGGCACCATTGTCGATGCGCGTATCACTGCTGCTGCGCCAAAGAAAGCCGCAACAGTGAACGCTGCTTTAACAGTCAGTGGCGCTCCAAACAATCAGAAGAATTACCAGTAAGACTCGGTGCACACGAGCGGTTTATTATCGCTAGTTGGCTGCGTCATTTTCTCGCGCGTTTCAGCAGAGCATTGGAAACATGGAGCCCCGCGAGGATACGGCGAGAGAATAGTGCACGCCAGTCACTGCCGCTGCGCAGTGATCAATAAAAGAAAAAGAAACTTACACATGAGGGTATAAAAAAATGCCAGTACTTCCGGGAGCTTCGCATAATTTCTCTTGGCCATCCAGCAATCGGCAACGGCAGTCATGTTGCCATGGATGCAGCCGATTTGTACGTGGAACTGACCATCGAAGGAGTGAAGAAGTACTGTGAGTTATGGAACAAGTCTCACAAGGAGTATGGTTTGAAGAACGTGTAAAATTTATGGTGCTCTTGCTCGAAATATAGGTAAACATCACTGTTAAGCTTCTTCGTGTTCGTGTTCCACGGGTGGCGTTTCCGTTCGAATGTGGCCATTTACGACTTGAAATGGCGCTGAGCATCTCCCTCGCGAGAGCTTTTTCATCTGGATGAACACATCTGTGATTAACAGTAACAGGTGAAATATATTCTGTTATCTCAGCCGCCCCAATGTAACCAATGCTTCATTGTACTGCAGCCACAAAATACGGCAAATACAATGAAGCGCCAAAGAAACAGGTATAGGCATGCGTATTCAAGTACAGAGATATGTAAAAAGACAGAATACGGCGCTCCGGTCAGCAAGACAATAAGTTTCTGGCGTAGTTAGATCGGTTACTGCTGCTGCAATGGCAGGTTATCAAGATTTAAGTGACTTTCAGTGTGGTGTTATAGTTGGCGCACGAGAGATGGGTCAAAGCATCTCCGAGCTAGGGGAAAAGATCCTGCAAAAACGGGACCAACGACGACTGAAGAGAATTGTTTAACTTGACAGCAGTGCAACCCTTCCTCAAATTGCTGCAGATTTCAATGTTGGGCTATCAACAAGTGTCAGCATGTGAACCATTCAACGAAACATCATCGATATGGGCTTTCGAATCCGAAGGCCCACTCGTTTAACTTTGATGACTGCACGACACAAAGCTTTACGCCTCGCCTGGGCCCGTCAGCACCGACATTGGACTGTTGACGACTGGAAACATTCCCTGGTTGGACGAGTCTCGTTTCAAATTGTACCGAGCAGATGGACTTGTATGGACATGGAGACAACCTCATAAATCCACGGATCCTGCGTGTCAGCAGGGGACTGTTCAAGCTGGTGGAGGCCAGATACGTCTAGATACGACTCTTGACAGGGGACACATACATAAGCATCCTCTCTGATCCCCTCCACCCATTCATGTCCATTGTAAATTCCGACGGACCTGCGCAATTCCAGCAGAACAGTGCGACATCCCATTCGTCTAGAATTGCTACAGAGTGGCTCCAGGAAAAGTCGTTTGAGTTTAAACACTTCCGCAGGCCACCAAACTCCCCAGACATGAACACTATTGAGCATACCTGGAATGCCTTGCAACATGCTGTTCAGAAGAGATCTCCACCTCCTCGTACTCTTACGGATTTATGGACAACCTGCAGGATTCATGGTGTCAGTTCCCTCCAGCACTACTTCAGGCATTAGTCAAGTCCATGCCCCGTCGTGTTGCGGCACTTCTGCGTGTTTGCGGGAGTACTACACGATATTAGGCAGGCGTACCAGTTTCTTTGGCTCTTCAGTGTAGTTGCACACATTTCATTAGTGATTTGAATAGATTGATTGAGTGTTCACGATTGTCACCTACCAGAGTTAGATACATTTGTCTTGCCATGGTACTTACTAGCATTGTCTATAAAGTAATCAGCGAAAACATTTCTTCTGTTGTTAACTTCCTCCTTGGCGTGATGAGATTTCATTGTCCAAATCGTGTACTACGCTTTTCAAATACCCTCGCAGTTTTCAGGCACCTTTCTTCTGTGAATTTCGATATGCACCTTTTGTGTTGCACTTCCCACACAACTTTACAAACGTTCCTTATTATTTTACATAAGTTTGGGTGGCCAGTTCTGTGCCGATAATGCAGATCGATTAGAGTACAACTACTACCCGAACATCAGGAGAAGATGAACAGTTGTCATTAGAGCTCTTGTTTTACTGCTAATTCATCAACCTACTGTACATTCATAGAAAATAAAGTATTTACTCTCATCTTATCGTAAATCTAAGAACAGAGTAACGTACGCTCCTTTCAGCAGCCGTGAGCTAACTACTGGTTGAGCCCAAAAGCTCCTGTTGCGTTTCTTACTGCATTCATAAGTGGAATAAGCAAACGCTGCATGCTTTCTAATGCTTACGTGCAGCCGGATGCTGTGACCGAGCGGTTCTAGTCGCTTAAGTCCGGAACCGCGCGACTGCTACGGTCGCAGGTTCGAATCCTGCCTCGGGCGTGGATGTGAGTGATGTCCTTAGGTTAGTCACGTTTAACTGGTTCTAAGTTCTAGGGGACTAATGACCTCAGAACTTGAGTACCATAGTGCTCAGAGCCATTTGAACCATGTTTTGAGCTTAGGTGCACTCCGGTTTGCTTGCAAACTAGTATCGCTGCGCGATTATTGCTGGCATGCCGACCGTGTGTACACTGAAAAGATTTCTGACACGACGATCTCGCTGGTAGCATGTGCGGCTGTTAGTGGTACGTTTGAGAGAACCTTAGTTCCTTCTGTGTTTATTTTTGAATTATGTACGTGAAACCTCAATTAAAGATCACTTCTCCACTCAGTCTTTGATTTTGTTGTTACACTCCTTCATACAATAATAATTATGTTACCGGTTAAAAATTTTCGATCACCTATTACAATTACAGATTTGTGATTAAAACGGGGATATCGTTCCTAATATTCTATCATACCCCATTCTGATAGTAAAACAAGTATCGACATATAGAGACTAAGCGCCTCTGTTGTATTAACGTGTAAATACTAACCTCCTGTGTTGTGTATTTCGCTGGTTGTTCGCAAACAGTGGCCACAACAACACTGGCGTGCCATTACCTGAGACAGTTCCATTCCGATGGGCCTCATTCCTTCTTCTGTCTGCGTAGCAATCACTTGGCGTTAATTTACAGTACCGTATATTGTGTGCGTCTACCAGCGTGTTTGGATGCTGATCAGGCTCATACCACATTACCTCCTAACGGGAGGAAGCAGGAAAGTGGAACTGAAAAATGTGCAATAACTGTAGCACTCCGCCAGGAAGGCTATTCTGTTAAGACAGTACAACAAACGTTGTCGTAGCCAACTAGTTGTGGAGTATAAGTTGCAGCGATTCAAGCAAACTGGTGCCAATGCAAGTGATTCGCAATCTGGAAGATCCCGAGGAACATCGTCATATGTGTCGAGAATAAACGTCAGAGGACTCATACTGCTCCTGAAATTCGAGAAGAATTAAACAGTATGCGAGCAACTTTAATGTCTGTGTGAATGGTGCAATCCCGTCTCCGTGAACAAAGTTTAAAGGGGGTGCACAGCGGCCACAAAACCTTTATTACGCAAGTAAAATAAGATGAAACTATTGCGGTGGACACAGCAACATAAAAGCTGGAGCTTGCTGCAATGGTCGAAGTTGTTATTCACGGACGAATCTAAGACTGACGTTTCTGGAAGCCATCATCGAATGCTTGTTCGTCGACTTTGTGGAGAACTGTACGAAGAACCAGTGTGTGACGCCAACGGAGCAGCACGGTGGAGCGTCGATCATAGTGTGGGGATGTTTGATGTGGTGCTAAAAACGTAGGTGCTCTAGTGAGAATTAATGGAGCATTAAAGAAGGAAGGATATCACAGGATACTGGTCAACAATACAGTCCCATATGGCAAGAGACTTATTAATCGTTGTTTCAGCAGCACGACAATAATCCCAAACATGATTCTAAATTGTGCAGAGAGTATGTCAATAGAAAACAGACATGTGGAGATCTGAAGAATATAATTTGGACAAGTTAGTCACCTGACTTTAACCCCATTGAACTGTTATGGAACGAACTTGACAGGGAGATCAGAAAACTGAGGTCATCTAATGTTCATATCCTATGGAATAGTTTACAGTCAGCTGTTCTGAAGCCAAAGGATGGTGAAGAGACTGAAATCTATACCATTTTGCATTGCATTTAACGACAGAGAGAAAATATTTGTTTTACAAGCCTATTTAGTATGTGCGATGTGTTCATATATTAAAATAAGGTATATAGCTTTTTTTCATGGGTGATCGAAAACTTTTTAGCGGTAGTGTATTCCAGTCATCGAATATAATTGGTTCGCGATTTTGCGCATAAAAATCGGAAAATCGTTCGCTGTCCGAGGGTTAATGTCAATGCTCCCCAAGCAGTACCAGATAGCGCCAACGTTGGCCTGGTGACAACACACAGGAAGTTTATCCGTGTTCACGCTGTGTAACTGTAATTGAAGTTCTAGGGAGAATATGACGCTCGTGATCAGCTGTTAAATGGTTGCCCATCACGCTGCCGACTTTTCGGAAACGTGAGGTTGAGTACTACGCTCACGGCTGGCGATTACACGAACTTCACGTTCTTCGCTGCTGTTGAGCAATCGTATAGACGTCGTGCGACTTCACTGGAAACACAGGCGACACTCACACCCAACTGACGTTTCTGAGAGCGAGACTGTATATGTTGCTAATAAACTCTTCACCCGTGATTTTGTTGTTAGTGGGAAATATTTTACATTATCGGGCAGCTTCAGTGGAGCTGTGACACTGAGTACGCATCCGGCTGCAAATAATATGTGCACTAGCTGCAATGTGTCTTGCCTTAAATAAATTAATATAGAATCGAGGAATGATATGGTGGTGCTAATGTCAAGCGGTGTTGTAGAACACGATACCGAAAATAATGTGCACATTCATAATTTAACTTTTCTGTATTTGCACTGTCTCTTTATTTTACATACATGTTTTCTCAATTCTGGTTCTTTTTCAGAGAATTTTCCTTCATTTAAAACTTGAACCGAGAACCGACTACACTGCTAATCTGCTAAAATGAAGTTGTAAAAGGCAGTCCATTGTTTACGTCAACTAAATTAAATAATTAATAAAGTTGCAAGCAACCAGAATAAAACCATTCTTATTTACGAGTACATGTGTCGTAAACATGATACACACGACAAAAAGTAGCCCAATTCTTAAGCGGTATGGAAATGAAAGATGAGGTGAGGCTTTGGAAACGGCGCTCAGCAAATACATTTTGTTGACTTCGCCTTAGCCTCATTTGTTTGCTTGGTATTCATCCAAGTTAATAAAACTCCTGAGTTATATGAATGCGTGATGTTGGTTTGGTTGTTTGGGGAAGGAGACCAGACAGCGTGGTCATCGGTCTCATCGAATAAGAAAAGGATGGGGAAGGAAGTCGGCCGTGCCCTTTCAGAGGAACCATCCCGGTATTTGCCTGGAGTGATGTAGGGAAATCACGGAAAACCTAAATCAGGATGGCCGGACGCGGGATTGAACCGTCACCCTCCCGAATGCGAGTCCAGTGTCTAACCACTGCGCCACCTCGCTCGGTTCGGACATGGGACTCGGACTGCGCATAGGTTGCATTAGGTGGGAATGTGGGTCGGGCGAGAGGCGAGCTGGGGTAGTCCGCGCAGTTGCGATAAACACTGTGTCCGCGTGGCGCAGTGGTTGCCGCAATCGCCTAGTAAGCAAGAGATCACGGGTTCGAGTCCCAGTCCAGCACTCATTTCTACTCGTTGCCGCTGATTAAAGTCCTGATGCAGCTGGCATCAACAGTTCCTTCCCTATCCTTTCCTTTCTCCCTCCATGCACCTTCAATTTACATGAAACTCCTGGAGTTTCATTACACCAGACTTTCACACACGTAAGCTCCTTGACGCCTCGAAGGCATCTTTCATGCATGTACATCGCCTATGTTCGACGTCAATGTCCAATAACTACTCACAGACGAAAGGAGGCAGCGCTAGCAGTGGTGGGTATCATAAGCGTGCCCGGAGGACGCGGAAAAAAGTGGAGTCGTTGTCGTAATGCGGAAACGAAGCGATTTATCTGACGTCCAAATGGCCATGATCGTTGGCTTTCGGACCAAGGGTGGAACCTTCCCGAAATTTCTAAGTTTGTTCGCGTTCTGCCTTGGTTAAAGTACACCGCGCATGCAAAAATAGTGCTATCCGACACTGGTGCAGAGGCAATCCTGGTGCTCCACGGGTCATAGAAGACAGAGGAGAACGGCGGCTGCGAAGATTTGTACCTGCAAATAGACGTGCAGTTGTTGAGCAATTGACCTCCCAGATGAACCAATGGGCTGCCAACAATGTCTCCTCAACGGTCGTTCAGCGAACGTTGCTGTGTAGGAGTTTCTTAACAGGCGACCAGTTCATGCACCCATGCTGACTGGTGTTCATCGGCGACGAAGGCTGGAATGTGCACGCCAGTACCTAAATGGACGTCCACTGAGTGGCGGCAGGTGGCCTTTTTGGATGAATCACCTTGTCTAGTTCATCGTCGTGAAACGTCTGAAAGCAAACACTTTGCAACAATCGTCGGAAGGGTCCTGGTCGGAGGAGAGGGCGTTGTGGTCTGGAGAATGTTTTCGTGCCATGACGACAAGGAGCTTATGTGTGTGAAAGTCTGGCGATGTCGTCATTGTGGAAGGCACAGTGGATCTAAACCCTGGGGACCATGTCCACCCCTACATGCAGTTTTTTTTCCTCGGTACGTTGTCATCTACCAGAACGACAGGGTAACGTGTCACACGGCTCGCAGTGTACGTGCGTAGTTCGAAGAGCACCAGGATGCGTTTACCGAACTACCCTGTCCACCAAACTCGCCAGATATAAACCCAATCGAGAATCTGTGGGACCACCTTGATCGGGCTGTTCACGCCGTGGATCCTCACCAGAGAAACCTAGCGCCGCTGTCCACGTCACTGGAGTCGGCGTGGCTCCACATCCCTGACAGTACCTTCACATTGACTCTATTCCAGCACGTCTCGCAGCACTCACTCTTTTGACGGGTGATAACATTAATGTGAGTGGACAGTGACTTTCGTCATCCAGGTAGACAGGAATGGTACGACACCAGGTTGAGAACGTATGAGGTTTATGACATCAATGTCCATACAGTTTACCAAGGGAGGTGGCGTAATAGTTACGACACTGGAGCAGCAAGGTAAAAATCCCTGTTAGGCCATCCACATTAGGATTTTACGTATTTTTTCTAAATGGATGTACGCGAATTGCAGAAGGATAAGGTCGATTTATACCTTATTAATTGACTTGTTAACTACGTAAGATACATTCACGTTTCGCTATGCAAACAAGAATGACAATAAGTCCTTGAATTTTGCTCTCTCGCCAGGTCTTCTCTTCAAAGAGTTGAGCTGCTGGAGTGACTAAAGCGTCTGCAAGCACCCAAAACCGTGCCACACAAGAAATCGTTCGTTTGTTATGTTTATGCCACGGGTAAACATGATAGTACTCACTCCTTCCTGTAGGTATAAACACTCTCTGAAATGGCCTCATTCTGTGTTATTTTGAAACTTCAGTGCTTCTAGTGCCCCAGTTCACGTTCTTTAATACATTCTCCCCACTTGTGTGAGAGTGAAACTGAAACCAAGTTACTGAACAACATGGAGTGGATGGAAGGGACATGAGAAACGAAAGGACCGAGCTGAGGGTTTTGGCATGCAGCCACTTAATGTGACTGGACAATGTAAATTACAATGCAAATAGATCTTTGCTAAACATAGCCGTTAGTAGTGTGCCATTGGAAATAGCTCCAGAAACACATATAGTGGTGCAATATAACATGAATTTAAATCACAGAACTTAAATCCACTACCCGATATCTACATTACATCTCAAGAAACCATAGATCTTAACATAAAACTGCTTGATTACGAAAGATAATAAACGGTTACACATTCTGGTGTTTACAAAAATGGTTCAAATGGCTCTGAGCACTATGGGACTCAACTGCTGAGGTCATTAGTCCCCTAGAACTTAGAACTAGTTAAACCTAACTAACCTAAGGACATCACAAACATCCATGCCCGAGGCAGGATTCGAACCTGCGACCGTAGCGGTCTTGCGGTTCCAGACTGCAGCGCCTTTAACCGCACGGCCACTTCGGCCGGCCCTGGTGTTTACATTACAGCTAACTAAAGCGACTAGGTGCACGCAAATTCCTAATCAAAAGTCTTACTTATTATTCAAATGTCTTGATAATTTAACAGAATTCCATCGGTGATGCTGCTGAAAAAGTTGTGGCTGTAGAATTCAGTTTCTCATTTGGAAAATTACCTGGTTGTTTAAATTTATTTTAATAAATTTCCTGACTTTTTATTAAATCGAGCTGCCTATTCTTTACTGTGATATGGAAATAAGTATGAAATACTCTGACGGAAAAAAATCGCAACCCAAAAAGGAGTTGTGCGACATAAAGGAAAGTTGGTAGGCGTGTTTCTACAGTGATTGAAAAAATGTTTACGGACTGACCTGGCACATCGGGCATACCATAAGGATCAGTAATCACGTAGGAACTGGGGGTCGTAAACGCAACGAGAGGGCGCTACGGTCACGAGAGGGCGTTGCGTTTAGTTGGGCCGTACATTCTTCCGGACCAACTTGACGATTGCACGGATCTTGTACTCCAGCAAGAGATTCCGCCGGACATACTGAATTATGTTTCCATGCTACTCGATTTCAACACGACGGAGCCCGTGCACATTTCAGCAGACAAGTGACGGCACATCTGCAGGCAACCTTTGCCGCCCGCTGGATTGGTCGCGGTGGGCTACTCGCATGGCCACCATAATCACCCGACCCACCACGGTTACCCGATCTGTCCCCAATAGATTTCTTCCTGTGGGGATATCTGAAGGGGCTTGTGTATGAAACACCTGTTACATCGCCGAAGGACGTAGTGGGCAGGACTGCTGCGGCAGCAGGATCTCTTCGAGATAGGACGGGTGTTTGAAAAGTCCGTGCAAAAATAAAACCTACTTGCGTGTTTGGGGTACACCTTTTCATTTTTCGATATAGTCTCCTTTTAGACGCTATTCTAATTTGTTGATCCCTTCCGAATAATAGGAATTGTCAAAGACTGCAAAATAGCCATTAGTTGCTGCAATCACCTCCTCGTTTGAATAAAATCTTTGTCTTGCCAGCGATTTCTTCAAATTGGGGAACAAATAGTAGTCCGAGGGAGCCAAGTCTGTAGAATGGTGGGATGCGAAACGAATTGGAATCGTATTTCCATTAATTTTGCGACCACAACTGCTGAGGTGTGTGCTGGTGCATTGTCGTGATGGAAAAGGACGTTTTTACAGTCCAATCGTCGGCGTTTTTCTTGCAGTTCGGTTTTCAAACGGTTCAATAACGATGAATAATATGCACCTGTGATAGGTTTACCCTTTTCCAGATAGTGGATGAGGATTATCCCTTGCGAATACCAAAATACAGTTGCCGTAACTTTTCCGGCCGAAGGAATGGTCTTCGCCTTTTTTGGTGCAGATTCTCCCTTGGTAACCCATTGTTTAGATTGTTGTTTGCTGTCAGGAGTATAGTAATGTATCTATGTTTCATCCACAGTAACGAAACGACGCTTAAAGTCCTGTGGATTCTTCCTGAACAGCTGCAAACCATCCTAGCAACACTTCACACGATTCCATTTTGGTCAAGTGTGAGCGATCGTTGAACCCATCTTGCGGATAGCTTTCTCATGTCCAAATCTTTATGCAAAATATTATGTACCCGTTCATTCGAGATGCCCACAGCATTAGCAATCTCACGCACCTTAACTCTTCTGTCATCCAACACCATATCATGGATTTTATCAATGATTTCTGGAGTCATAACCTCCACAGGGCGTCCAGAACGTTCTGCATCACTTGTGCCCATATGGCCACTCCGAAAATTTTGAAACCACTTATAAACTGTTCTAACCGAAGGTGCAGAGTCACCGTAATGTTTATCAAGCTTCTCTTTAGTCTCCTGAGGCGTTTTGCCTTTCATAAAGTAATGTTTAATCACCACACGAAATTCTTTTTCGTCCATTTTCTTACAATCACTCGACTTCCTTGATTCACACGAATGCCAAACACAAAGAAATAGTCCAATATGGCTGAAACTTGCTGTGCGTTCTTTCCATGCTACTAACTAAACATGACCTCGATACACGCCGGTGGTGCCATCTCTTGCACTTTGCACGGTTTTTTCAAACGTCCCTCGTACATCAGGTATCTTTGAAAGGGTGCGCCGTTCAACGCAGCGTCGATGTCAGGCGTGTCCCGATTCATCTGTACAAAATTTGGAGCATCTCCTGCCGTGGGCGTCCATGACGAAATAACTGCAACGCCATTTAGTAGCCCCGGATGACCTACGCTATCCCCCGGGTCCTACGTGATTTCTGATCCTTGTTGTATGCCCCATGTGCCATGTCAGTTGGCAAACGTCTTTTTAATCACCCTGCACGTCTGAAAGATGACGCCTATTCATATTTCATACCAGTCACATAAGAGTGGCGGTAGGAGGGTCCAAATCAGGTTTGCCTTAAATACACGCTTTAAAGGTCGTGAGCGTTAGTTACCTTGAGTGTGCTGAGTTGATATTAATCAAGAATGCCTTTAAGGTGACAAAGGCGCTGTTATCAACACTTCACTGAGTTTGGACTAGGTAGTATGGCAGGGCTACGAGAAGCCGGAAGTTCCTTCTGCGATAGTGCAGAAAGACTTAGCAGGTTGTAGCCACTGTAATGATTCCTTGCAGGAGTGGTCACAGGAATGCATGTCGCAAGACGTCCCAGCTCCGGCCAACCATGTGGCACTACTGAGAGAGAAGACCATTGTGTTCGGCGTGTGCCTCTGGTGCATCGTACTGCATCTGCAACAGCAATATGAGCAGCAGTTGGCACCACGGTGACACAAAGAACGGTTAGAAATCGGTTACTTCAAGGACAGCTCTGGGCCAGACGTCCTGTAGCGGCATTTCATTGAACCCAAACCACTGCCATTTGGCACTTCAGTGGTGTCAAGTGGGAGCTGACTGGAGGGCAGGCTGGAGGTCTGCTGTGTTTTCTGATGAAAGCTTGTTCTGCCTCGGTGCCAGTGATGGCCGCGTGTTGGTTAGGAGGCCAGTCGAGGTCGTGCAACCAACCTCTATGCGTGTTAAATACACTGTACCTACACTTGGAGTTTTCGTCTGGGATGTGATTTTGCGTGCCAGCAGAAGCACTCTCGTTGTTATCCCACGCATCCTGACTGCAAATTTGTACTTCAATCTGGTGATTCGTTCTGTTTTGCAGTCATTCATGAACAGCATTCCAGGGGGTGTTTTCTAACAGGAAAACACTCGCACACATACCGCTGTTGTAACCCAACATGCTCTACAGAGAGTCGACATGTTGCCTTGGCTTGTTCGATCACCAGATCCGTCTGCAGTCGAGCACAAATGGAACACCATCGGACCACTCCAGTTTCATCCAATCATCGTAAACTGTCCACGTATTGACCTAAGAGCTGCAACAGTCATGGAACTCCATCCCATAAACTAACATCCCGCACCTGTTCAACACAATGCGTGCACGTTTGCATGCTTGAATTCAACTTTCTGGTTATTTATGTACCATCATTTCACATTTGCAGTGGCTTACCTCAGGCTTACATTAACCTGTGATCTTACAGTGTTAATCACTTAAATATATTATCTAGAAAATTTATTCCCGAAATTTCATTACTCTGCATTAATCAATTTTTTGTGTTGCGATTTTCTTTCCGTCAGTATAATTGCATAATAGAAAATAAACATGTGCGAAGGAATTACACCAATGGTGATGTTCACAAGAGATAAAGTCCATCAGATCAAGATTATGGCGGGAAAAAAAGGTTAATTGAACGCATAACCTCTTTGAAACAAAATTTGATCCACGTACAAACAAATTTAGCAGAGTAATCTGAATAGCAATAGAAAGAAGAATAAAAACTTGAAAACACCAACAAGAGTGAAGAAACTGAAATGGAAGAGAAGCAAGTATGTGATATATGACACATCAACAAAAGAGACGAATGAAAGGCGTGTGACTGTAGAAGTATTTTCGTACATCCGAAGTAAGCTCTTTTGCTAATATACAATGAACGTCATATTTGTCAGTCTAGATATCGAACACATTGTATGGAAACAAAGTAGAAGAAACGTAACATATAATTAAGAAAAAAAGAAAGAAGATACTCATAGATGGTAATAGTAAACAAACCAGGACGTGAGAAAGACTGAAAGAAGAATTGTTGCAGCTCATGTGAGGAATTAATTTGATAATCGAGACAGGAACATATTATACAATTAGAGAAAATAACTTCTTATATATTTATGCTAGAAACAATTTAGGATTTTATATATGCGAAGAACACATAAAATGGAAAAAAATTTGGAAATTTGTGGTAAGGTCTTATGCGACCAAACTGCTAAGGTCATCGGTCCCTAAGCTTAAGCACTACCTAGTCTAACTTGAACTAACTTACGCTTTGGACAACACACACACCCATGCCCATGGGATGACTGGAACCTCCGACGGGGGGAGCCGCGCGGACTGTGACAAGACGCCTCAGACCGCGCGGCTATCCTGCGCGCCTCATAAATTAGAAATTGGTAATAATAAGAAGAAATATTTGACAGCATCAAATCAGTTGAAGCACTGATTATTATGTTTAAAAGAAAATGAAATCGAAGGCTAGCTAAACACTGAGACTTCAAGCTAAAGTAAAGTAAAAAAAAAAAAAAAATGTATTTATGCACAACAGTCATAAATCCACAACATACACCCATATACACAACATAAGCCACCCTCCACAGACATCAAACAATATCTTAAGACAGAACCTCATTTAAAAACAGGTCGCGTGATTCATTTATGTAGTAGAGTAATAAGAGATGTATTGGCAACAGAGGGTAATCTAAAATCAATGTACTCATCAAAAGATGGAAAGCGAATAAACAAGATTCTCCAAAGATTTTTTTACATGTAATGTAATTTAGATATTAGCAACAACGTACTCGACATTAAATGTTCTGCAGAAGCACTTTGGCGTAGGTGTGAGTGATATACGAGGGGCGTTCAGTAAGCGACGCAACTTCTTTTTCTCTCAGCCAGTTTCAGTTGAAAGACTGCGGAATTTACTGTGGGAAATCTTGAAATATTCGAGCTTCAGCCCCTATAGTTCAATGAAGTTCCGATAGGTGGCGGCGCTACACGCGACCTTCAAAGCTGTGTCAGTAATGGAGGTGCGGTCCAAGCAGAGAACTGTCAGAGTTTCTTCTGGCGGAAATCCAGAGCGCCACAGATATTCGCAGGTGTTTGGAGAATGTCTACGTAGACTTGGAAGTGAACAAAAGCACGGTGAGTCGTTGGGCGAGGCGTCTGTCATAATCGCAACATGGTTGTGAAGACCCGTCCGATTTCCCGGTGCCGGCCGGCCGCACTCAGCTCTGACTCCTAAATATTGAAACTTGCGGACATTCTCATTCAATGTGATCTGGATCACAATCAAAAACGTCGCTGCACCACTGGACGTCTCTGTTGTTAGTGCGGACGCTCTCGTCCACCCTTTGTAACAAAGTTGTGTGCCAGCTGGGTTCCTTACCGCCTAACATAATTTAAAAGAATTTTTGGTGGCCGACTCCTTCTATTCCATCCATTAGTTTCTCAACAAATGCAGTAGACCATTTTAATGGAAATTTATTATACTTTAATTTTTGACAATACTTGGTTGTAATAGCCAAAAAACTAGCAAATGCCTGAATGATGGATTTAATGAACGCAGATGTAAGTATTAAACCTGTAAATATTAGATGTTTAAATTTAATTCATGTACATAATTTTACTGTTTATTGACTAAGGATCATTAAAATTAATGAAACTCAAGTTTTTCTAATTACATTTTTGTAATGTATTTATCTGACATGTTCCACACCCAGGAGGATTCCCTCTTTTATGGGTCTATGGAATTAATAATTAATCTAATCTAATCTAACGGAAGACCATAAAGAGCAATGAAGAATGCACTCAGCGGGAAGCAGTACATAGATGACGGGGAGGTTATTGATGCAGCCAGAAGTGAGCTTCTACGTCGACTAGTAGAATACAGCATACAGGCCACACGATGGGTTTCAATATACTTTGAACGTGGGATGTTAGTTGGAGTTAGACGTGTGGGACATTCAATTTCGGAAATCGTTAGTTACTTTCGATACACAGTGTCAAGACAATAGCATATTTCAGACATTGTCTCTTACCACGGACAACGCAGTGTCCGACGGACGTAACGAACGAAAGCAGCAGCTCTTGCGTAGAATTTAGAATTGTTAGTGCTAACAGACAAGCAACACAGCCTAAAATAACCGCAGATGTCAATGTGGGACGTACGACGAATGGGTTACGATAGAGTGGCCGAATGTGGCGTCAATTGGCTATGGCAGCACACAACCGACGTGAGTGGCTTTGCTAACAGTACGACATCGTTTGCACTCTTCTGCTGGGCTCGTGACCATATGGGCTGAATTCTAGACGATTGGAAAACCGTGGCCTGGTCAGATGAGTGCCGATTTCAGCTGGTAAGAGCTGATGGTAGGGTTCCAGTATGGCGCAGACCCCAGAAAGCCACGGACGCAAGCTAGTGGTGGCTCTATAATGGCGTGGGCTGTGTTTACAAGGAACACACTGGGTCCTCCGGTCAAACTGAACCGGCAATTTACTGGAAGTGATTGTATTCGGCTACTGGAGACCATTTGCAGCGATTCATGGAATTCATGTTCCCAAATAACGATGGAACTTTTATGAATGACAATGCGACATGACACTTTGTTTTTAATTTCATTTTGTTCGTTTTCGTTGGTTGTATCTGCTCGGGGCGGACGTCTCAAGACACCCGTTTCAGTTCGTCGTTGATCGATTAACTCAGTTTTTTCTTATTACAGAGGCAGCTAACCCTCTGACCGAACACACTGAGCTACCGTGTCGGCTTGACACTGGGCCGCAGATATTCGCGATTGGTTTGAAGAACATTGTGGACAATTCGAGCCAATCATTCGGCCACCCTGATCGCCCGATATGAGTCCCATCGAGCAGTTACGAGACATAATCGAGGCCCGACATGAATCCCGTCAAACAATTATGGGACATATTCGAGAGGTCATTTCGTGCACAAAATCCTGCACTGTCAACATTTTCGCAATTATGGACGACTATAGAGGCAGCATTGCTCAACGTTTCTGCACTGGACTGCCAACGACTTGTTGACTCCATACGGCGTCGAGTTGTTGCACTACGCTGGGCAAAAGCAATTCCGACATGATATTAGGAGGGCCCCGTGACTTTTGACACCTTAGTGTTTTTTTTTTGTTTTTTTTTTTTAATTAGCGGATTTTAGCTCATTTTCGCTTTACAATGAGACAGAGATATGGAGAAAATAATATACAACTTTCCGTCGAATATGCTCACTCCGCCAAGGTGACATAATATAAGAAAATTTCAAGGATTTGAAATTGAGAACAAACTGTCTAAAAGTTTTATGTATTGCACAATGAACAAATAACTGGAAACCGATATGCAACAAATTGATTAATCTTACTGAAAAGGTATATTTTTGAGTATTAAACCGGATCGCCGATTCAGTTACCAACGGAACAGAGCAGGTTGTTTGAAATGCAGCCAATTACAGACCTTGGTTCTTTATGACCTTGGTTATTTATTCCAAATCCCATAGAGTTGGAAGTGGAGCAGACGTGGTCCCATTTCAAAGTTCCAGTGTTTGCTTTACAACCAAGGGAAACCTCCCGAATACCGTCATTGGCAGCGGGGAATTAATTCACAGAACGGTGTGTATCTCAAACAAAAATATGATGGTGTGCAACAGAATGAAGTCAATGACGTACTTGACATGTGTAGCAGTGTACTTACTTTACCTCATCTGCTTATTCGCCCATCTAACACTTTGCACTTTAAGCTGTCTACTTGTGAGAAGAGATGAGTCCTGTCTGGAATGGTACTTCGACTATTGCCGTAGTCGTCTTCTCTGCTACAAGAGAAATTTTAGCACAAGATTTCTCAACCTACCTGAAAAACTGGTTGTACCAGCAAGCCGCCAGGAGCTGATAAATCGTAATAATTTTGGTGCCTGGCTGTGATTTAGTCAATCTACGTGAGTGTTTGTGTAAGTCATTTAAAAATTCAGTTGTGAAGAACTACAGCTTACTACCAGACAGGACTCATCTCTTCTCACGAGTAGACAGCTTAAAGAGTTAGATGGGCGAATAAGCAGATGAGGTAAAGTAAGTACACTGCTGCACATGTCAAGTACGTCATTGACTTCATTCTGTTGCACACCGTCATATTTTTGTTTGAGATACACACCGTTCTGTGAATTAATTCCGCGCTTCCAATGACGGTATTCGGGAGGTTTCCCTTGGTTGTAAAGCAAAAACTGGAACTTTGAAATGGGACCCCGTTTGCTCAACTTCCAACTCTATGGGATTTGGAATAAATAACCAAGGTCATAAAGAACCAAGGTCTGTAATTGGCTGCATTTCAAACAACCTGCTCTGTCTAGCAGGTCAGTGAATGAAGAGCAACACATCTGCCTAAAGAGAGTTTGCGTTCCTGATAGTGTGTAATCTGACGAGGTGTGAAACATAATTTTTAGTGGGTTAATAAAATCAGAATAGTCGAAACTGACGAGAGTACAGGATGCACGAACACGGCGCGATGCCAGACTCTTCTCTAATGTGGGCACCAACCATGCTGATCTTCCCTTAATGTCAACACGTGTATAGGCACACTGCTGCTGATGGGTTCTTAATCCAGTAACTATAATAACTTTATAAATTTTGATTAACAAAATAGGTAGCACTAAGTTCCTCAATCTGAAGCGCTTGACCTAGAGTTAATTTCGATGTGTAATCATTCAAGTAAGGAGAAGCATCACTCACACAGTGTGATACTGATGAAGATAGTCGTTACTTAACCAATCAATTAAGCAGTATTTATTCATTTTTATTCAGAAGTAATTTAATATCCATGTTTATGCTATAGTAATTGAAAGGAAACTGGTAACGCTATATATGGATAGAATCGACTGAAAATATTCCGTTAATGAGAACATTATTTGCTTCAGCAGCGTTTTTTGCATGTCGCTATTTTCTTTTATGCAATGTAGCAAGACCCCAGAGCAAATAATTACTGTACCTGGGAACAAAGAGGAATGAAATTCATAGAAGAGCTACACCTAACAGACACTTTTCATAATGTTTTACGTGTTTACGTGGAGCATGCTTGGTGCATAATAGAACACATTCACAAATAACATGAACAGGAAAGTCTTTTGGGCCGAGTATGTACGTCACTACAGGTACAAAGACGACGGTCTCTTGGAGAGAACAGCGTGGACAATTTACGCAGCGACTTTACATGATATCACGAAGGGGTCGGACCGTTCAGATGCAGAGTGATAATTACTTACGCTCTCAGATTGGTCTTCTTTAGTTCATTTTTTTATACACAGGCACATACAATCGTACTGTATTATGGAGCATTTCTAGCGTTTTGCAGTATCGCGCTGCATGAAACAGAGGAATGCAGAAGACCTCGCGACACCAGGTCTGAGCGAAGGCAAGTGTAAAAACAATTAATATGATGTGTTATACGTTGAAGGTGGTAGAAATAGTATCTCAACTACATACATTTACGTCACTTCGTTCCAGCAATACAAACTCAACCATTTTCTTTCCTAAATGTCACGTCTTTACTCAAAAGACAGCAGAGTATCAGCCTCCATCTACTATCCGTTCAGCAAACAGGTCAGCTTTATAATCTCTACAAGACTTCTTCCACCAGAAGTGGATTCACCAGAGTCTCTCAACAACCTACCGACGAACTGAAAACTCCAGTAATACGTATTGCAAATATTTGCAGCCATTTTCCTCAGGTACTAATAACAACTTCAATTATATTTTACCATAAAGGTAAGAAGGCTTCCGTTTTCTGCATCTGAAATTGATTCTTGAATACCAGACGTGTTTTACCTATTTATGTTAGGTATCGTCAGTGATCCATAATACATATGAAATTATTTAATTGTAGATTAAGGTGGGGTAAATCCGTTCCAGTAATTTCTTATGGCTATAAAACGCTTATCCGAGGTCGGATCTTCACGTTATATACGTTAAATTATAGGTAATATAAAGGAGCAACTTTCTGCAAAATATTTTTGTTACCATCAGTAGTTTTGGAGATACCCGTATTTTAAGAAACGTCTATTTTTGCCGTTTGCAAAAGATGGTGGGGTAAATCCGACCCCCTATTTGCTTGACTGATTTTACATAGGAATAGTTCTAAA
This sequence comes from Schistocerca nitens, assembly GCF_023898315.1. Classification (NCBI taxonomy): domain Eukaryota; kingdom Metazoa; phylum Arthropoda; class Insecta; order Orthoptera; family Acrididae; genus Schistocerca; species Schistocerca nitens. Next base: position 472,711,204 of record NC_064621.1, on the reverse strand, counting down.
AGAACGGTTTTTTTTTTGGAAAATAATTATAAGCAATTACGTTTTTTTTAATAAATGAACAAAATTTATTCAAGAAAATAACAATGTTTAGAGTACTAAATGTACTGAAAGTTAAAATGAATGTAAATTTTAATTGAAAAAAGATGATTTCATTGCACGACTGTGCAAAAGCAATGTCGATCTCGGAATGTTAAAATCACGATCGACAGCTCGTAAAGACATTCCCATTTACATTGCAGCAACTGCTCGGCGAATATCGTTTTGATTGCGTTTTGTCGTTTTTCGTTTGTAGTTTCGTACCATTTCCTAAAAATAAACAAAAATTCACTTTGTTTACATAAATAAATAATTCCATACACATAAACGCTAAAAAATATGAGGTCGGATTTACCCCACTATTTAGCGGTCGGATTTACCCTACCATGCCATTTTTCACTTAACACATATAGTAACAATTTACACGAAATTTCCAACAAAAACGATACATACACTGAATAGGTCACTAAATGCACTACAAAAATCACTTCCCATTTGTTTTTCGATCGTTTTATTTAATAAGGTAAATCTAGTGATGCAATTTGCACAAACATTAAATTGAAACAATCACAAACACACTAGTTGTCTTTTGAGTGTCTAAATGTCAAATGCGGCAAAGCTGTCAAGGTGACATGCTCTATTTGGTAACACTAATGCGAAATCGCTCCACTTGCCGTTTCTCACAAATAGAGGGCGGTCGGGTTTACCCACCCGGTCGGATTTACCCCACCTTACTCTACATATTTTAATGTGAGATTTGTAGTGATCCTATGGTAGTTTGTTGGGATCTAGCTATTTCTGTTTACAACTATATATTTCTGTTTTTTACATACATTCATTTTTGTGACCTGTTCATCCTGCCATGTATTGTTCTATATGCGCTAAATGCACATGACACAGATTCCTGCATATACCCTATGCTGTAGAGAACTGCAAATGTTTTCACTGCTCTTGGTCACATGGCTATAGAGCTGACCGAGGGATCATGGGAACTGACTGAGGGGTCCTGGGAAAGTGGGGTGGGGTGTTGGGGTGGGGATGGAGGAAGGATGCATGAAAATGTACACTGTATATAAAATAATAAATAAATAAACAAAAATTTAAACACACACACACACACACACACACACAACATGACAAGTGCCCCACTCCAGAACATTGTCGCTATTTTCATGAACATCAATTTGTCGCGGCACGTGTTCGCAGTCATTTTCTCAGGATGGTGTTTACACGAATTCTCTTTTATTACCACTCTTATCAGCATCATACGATGCTAAATTGTACCTAATACTCTATTGACATTTATAACACACAGGATCTACAAACCGATAAGAGGCAGACGGATTTACCTCCTCTCTTATAATCTCAACCGCTTTAAACTAGTGACATCCGTTAAAAACTGACATTAAACGAGGCACCGACGTACAAGAGGTGGTGTGCCACGCTCTAAGTAGAATGACAGTTTGAAAGGAACCTTCAGCGTTCTTCAGGGTAAAGTGGCGTTAGTCGTACCAACGCCTAAGTCGCAGTTTTTTATTTATTTATTTATTTAGTGCTCATATTATCACATTTGTGATACTGGACTCGTAAAAGTACAAAATAATATAAAATATTATCTATTTACATCGTGTATAAAATCTTATCATTCTTACCAACACATCCCTATAATAAAGACATTATTCTGCTTAATTACATTATAAAATTGTATGCGCACATACAGATAAAATAAAAGCTAGCGAAACACTTGGTCGATTTTACTACAACTATTAAATACCAGTACTTTAGTTAAATAGGCATAGTAACATATGGCACAAAAGTTAGGTGCATAATTAGATAAATACATTGATCAAAGAAGTTTAGTTTTATCTGGGAACGCTTCGATAACAATGAATTTTTGCTTAGAGAAATTATAAGGCAGCTCTATAGATTTGAACAAAATTCCAGGTATGGTATTCATTAATGCAATAGAAGCTGTTGCTTATCACTAGAATTTTTTGTTCTTTTTTAAATGTATTAATGTTTGTTATTTTTGTATGTTATCGGACAATGCACTGTAGACAACTGTTGATTTGTAAACAACACTGTCACGATATATTCATTTTTTTGTGCACATCCCTGTGATAGTCATCCCTGTTCCTTGTTTGATAATTGTGGAGCTCACTATTCAAAGCTGAAACTTAATTGTTTTTAATGAATCAGATGCTTTCAGATATAATTACAGATGTTAAGGTCATGTTTTTTAATTCCTTAAAGATAACTCTACATGATTCTCTGCAAGCAACATCACTTATTAATCTTACAGCCTTCTTTGGAAATTTAAAAGACTATTTTGCAAAAGAGATACCATATTTCCCCAGAACAGTACACCATACCACAGTAAGCTATGCATGTATGCGTAGCGAGTCTAATAATATCTGTTCCCACGTTTATAAAATGCGGCAGCAAGTGGTGTAAAATTGAACTAAACAATGGTGCGAGTAAGAAAAAACAAGTGAACGGACTTCTGATTGTCGTGACAGAAAAATAATTAAAAAATGAGTTTGACTGACTGTTTTCATTACATTCTCTAGAACGTCTGCAACCAATTTCCGAGAAGTAACTGTTTTGTGTCACATCTATTTTCTGTGGTTCTGTGCCATTCATTTAAGCGTACTCAAAAGGTGGAAAACTTTAAGGCTACGCCTGTAGATCTGGTTTGAAACGGCGGAGGTCTCACTGCCTAAGTTGTATCGTGGAGAATTCGTTAAACGTACCGGCGGGACTTAGACGTTGATTTGAATTAAGTAACAACCAAAAATTATTTGTTTCGGTTGATCAATATGACAAAGAGTGTTTGCAATGGGCGAAAGCAGGAGGTTATGGACGAAGCTTCAATGAAACATGAGAATGGTGAAAATGTACCTAATGAAGCATGCACAAGATTTCATATACCAAAGCTTACACTACGTGGTCATCTGATGGTCTTAAATGAAACATCAAAATTTGGAAGACCTAATGATACGACAGCAGAGATAGAAGATGAATTAGTACAGCATATAATTAATTTAGACGGTAGTTTCTTAGAAGCAACTATTACGAAATTAAAGAAACTTGCCTACCAACTTGCTGAGAAATATCATCCATCGCTTCGCTTCAATAAAGAAAAAAGATAGCCGTTAGAAAAAGGTATTATAGGTTTATGAAAGATCATCCCACTTTGTCCTTGCGGGTTCCCGAAGGAATATCGATGGCATGAAGGACATCTTTCATAAAGAGCGTATTAGTGAGTTCTTTGACAAATATGAGGAAGCGCTAGGTGAACATAGGTTTACTACTGGCCAAATATATAATGTGGATGAAGCCGCGTTATCTACAGTTCACAAACCGTGTAATTCAATTGCCAGAAAAGGCAAATATCAAGCGGCGCAATCACAAACGAGAAAGGGGTCTCACAACGGCATATGTATCTGCAACGAATTTAGCAAGCGAATTCATACCTCCGATGCTAACATTTAAGCGGAGCAGAATTAATGATGTCTTTAAAAGGGGAGCTCCACCAAACACAGAATTTGGATGCCTGACAAATAGATGGACAGCATCATAAATGTTTGTCCGATACTAGAACATTTCAAAATATTTACGAAAGTTTAAGTATGGCTTTTGAAACCGATTTTGCATTCACTGGTTGGATACAGCACACACTCTAAAGTTTTTGAGGCAATTCAGCTGTAAAATTAAGAATCTCTTTTATATCTATGTGCAAACCAATTGATTTTCGATGTGTCAATTTAAGCAATTTAATTTGTTAAGAATTTGTATTTTGTTTCCATTGTGTACTTTCATTACATGTAAATATGGAAGTAACTTTACATTTATAGTTTGTAATTGTTATTTCGACGTTTTGTTACATTATTCCACTGATTTATTATGTCGCCGTTGACTTCTTATCCTGAGTGCGACTTAGGCTACAAGAGGTATGCGTTAGGAAACTAGGCACCTTAATCGTACCGAAGGTACAGATTTGGAAAGGTTGAAAACTCATTTTGTGAAAACTTTTTTCAATTTGTGTGGAAGCTGTTTCATAGCTTAAAAAATAATGTTTCATTGCATGCAAGAAAAGTGTGCTGTTTAAATTACTCTGCTCAGTACAGTAATTCTCCCTTAAGGGGTGCGACTTGAGCAATCTTATCCTACATTTTAATTACTGTTCTCTGACAAATAAAGTACCGTGGTTAACTAAGCAACAACGGCACAACAATAATACGGTATTATGTGCCAATCGGTATCAGTATTCCACTTGTCGCCTGACGTTGTGTGGTAGAGGGTACTTCTAGGAACAGTATCTCATATCATCTCGTATCATATCATGGTAATGTACAGGTGGCAAAACAACTGTCGTCGAGCCTCTAAACGACCTGAAACTTCCCTGATTTTCCCGTCTCATTCATTTCGCGAGTTGTTCGTAGAAGGCGATAACATGTTACTTGATTGTTCTTGAAAATCACGCTCTAGAAATTTTAACAGTAGATATTTCCCTGACGGAAAATGTCTGACTTCTAGTATCGGCCACTGCAGTTTGTATTTTCGTCACCTTATTTAGGGATTCTTCCGTCACTTCTTGGTAGAACAATTCCATATTTAAGGTTGAATAACAAGCTAACTGCTGATATGCTGATTTTTGTTTATTTCGTATCAGTTTTCAGCTTAAAGGGCCGTTTTCAGGAAACAACTGAATAGCACCGGCTAGGGATACTAGATCTTAGTAACCAGACATTATAATATTTAAACCTTTTTGTTTTGAAATCACCTGCCTTCTCAGGATTTGACGCGATGTCAGTATCGAGATCGGATTGGAGTCTCTGGTCGCTGCATATCTTTGGCGAGTTGGCTTCCCACTATCTATACAATGCGCGCCTGCGGCACTTTTAAGTATAAATAGAGCGACTTGCACTAGCAATCTCCAGTGTCAAACACTCGCCTGAAGATGGCTGTAAGGTTGGCAGCCGAAATATCGTGGAAAGAAGTCGATGAGATCCGGCTGCAATCCCGAAATCTTTTGGAATATTCGATATGCCGGGAAAATTTCAAGAGTCACATCAAATACCTCTTCGGGGAGGAGATGGCATCTAACATCCAGAAGTTGGATAAGTTACGAAACAAACGTGTGAGATTGTTAAGTGCTTTATGTTTCTTACTGAAATGCCGGGATAATGGCCTTATTCCAAAGTTCGCCAGAGTGACACATTTTCTCAAGACCGCCGCTGCTAAGTTCATCACTCGTAAAGCAAGTTTAGCCCTTGTGAAGGAGAGGATACGCTTTACTCGCCGGTGTTGCCATGGGCAGTCCTCTGTCCCCTCTGGTAGCCAACTTTTATATGGAAGACTTTGAGGAGAGGGCTCTCGATTCGGCGATGTTGAAACCAAGTCTTCTGGCGGTACGTGGACGATACCTTTGTAGTGTGGCCTCACGGTGAAGAAGAGCTTTCACGGTTTTTACAACATCTGTTTTATTTGCATATGGAGATTGCATCTAATCCTCCTTCCCTCTCCTGGGAATGGGTCGATGGTGTAACATGGGCCAAATCAGATTGGGTCCGTCAGGAGTATTCTTTAAGGCAATCATCGAAGTTCGACCGACTCTCAGCAACGTCACGACAAGAAGATGTTTTTCGACGCTCTGTGTAAATTTCACGGATAAGGATTTAGACAACGTGACACTGTCGGTACTTGGGAAAGGTCTGAACTTCGCACCGACACCTAGGACCTTACCTTTAACAGATTTTATTAGTGCTGTTGAAGAAGCTGTCAGGCCTCTATCCAGTGAAGCAGCAGAAGAAATCAGGCGGGAAACATGTCGCGCCCTTACGAGAAATCGTCCTCAGAAGAGCAACATTTCTTCAATGGAAAGGGCTGCGCTGCGCAAGTTACGGGAAGATCCTCAGACGGTGGTCCTTCCGGCGGATAAGGGGAATGCTACTGTGCTGTTGCCACGTGATATGTATGATCAGAAGATATATAGTTTGCTGAGTGAGACAACGTACAGGAAGCTTGATAAAGACCCTACTCGGAAAGTAGAAAGGAAAACGTCAGAGTTGCTAAACTCCTCTTCTCTGCCGCAAGAAGTTGTGAAAAGATTGAGACCTCACAGTTCTATTCCACCTAGGTTATATGGTCTTCCAAAGATCCATAAGGATAATGTGCCCTTACGCCCCATAGTGAGCAATATCGGTGGTCCAACATATGATTTATCTAGTCATTTGGCATCGCTACTGTGACCTTTCGTTGGCAAATGTACGCACCATATTCGCAACTCTGCGGACTTTATCAATAGACTGAGAACACTACAGCTGAAGGATTCGGACTTGTTAGTAAGTTTCAATGTCGTTTCACTCTTCACGAGGGTCCGTCTTTTGGATTCATTGTCACTTATTGGCAATAAGTTTACGGCCGATATAACGGCGCTGTTTCACCATGCCCTGTCCTCTACTTACTTTCTATTTAATAATGAATATTTTGAGCAACTTGACGGTGTTGCCATGGGCAGTCCTCTGTCCCCTCTGGTAGCCAACTTTTATATGGAAGACTTTGAGGAGAGGGCTCTTGATTCGGCGATGTTGAAACCAACAGTCTTCTGGCGGTACGTGGACGATACCTTTGTAGTGTGGCCTCACGGTGAAGAAGAGCTTTCACGGTTTTTACATCTGAATTCCATCCACACAAACATTCAGTTTACGATGGAAGTTGAAAAGGATGGTTGCCTACCATTTCTGGACGTCATGGTTAAACGCAGGGTGGATGGGTCATCGGGGCATTCTGTCTATCGGAAACCCACGCATACGGATCTGTACCTACTGGCGTCAAGCTGTCATCACCCGTCACAAACTATGGGTGTCCTTCGAACGTTGGTGCATAGGGCACATGTCGTGTCTGATAAAGACAGCCTTGCAGACGAATTAGAGCACTTGAAATCGGTATTTCAACATAATGGATATTCTGCACATCAGGTCAATACTGCTTTAAGGAGGAAAAATCGTGACCACCCACAAGATCAAGAGGATAAGGAGGTGTTTAAGTCCAGAGCATTTCTCCCATATGTCGGGAACATTTCATCGAAAGTAGGCAGAATTTTAAAGAAACATCGTGTGAAAGCAATCTTCCGGCCACCTACAAACACTCGTGCTCTTCTGGGCTCAGCCAAGGATGATCTGGGATTACGGCAGGCTGGAATTTATAAAATACCTTGCGAGTGTGGGAAAGCCTACATTGGTCAAACCACACGCACAGTACACGACCGCTGCGTTGAACATGAGCGCCACACTCGCCTTTTACAGCCCAGTAAGTCGGCCATAGCCGAACATTGTATATCCACAGGACATACTATGGATTATTCGGCCACGAAAATCTTGGCCCCATCGAGATCCTTCTGGGATTCAGTTGTGAAGGAATCCGTCGAAATACGTTTAGCGGAAAACCTCATTAATCGTGATGGCGGTTTTTTATTGAATAAGGCCTGGGACCCGTTGATTTCTTTAATTTCAACCAAAAGAAAACTTTTTATGGCTTCTGACATGTCGAGCGACAAGTAATTTTAAATTTAATATTGAAATTTTCCTTTTATTATTTTGGTCACATCTGTGTGCATGTTTTACTTTTTTCATGCATTCGTTGGCGCTCCATAGATGCAGTAATATTGTAGAGGGCCTTAGAATCGACAGGTGGCGCGCATGCTACGGTAACTTGCGCTTGCGCGCCTGCGGCACTTTTAAGTATAAATAGAGCGACTTGCACTAGCAATCTCCAGTGTCAAACACTCGCCTGAAGATGGCTGTAAGGTTGGCAGCCGAAATATCGTGGAAAGAAGTCGATGAGATCCGGCTGCAATCCCGAAATCTTATGGAATATTCGATACGCCGGGAAAATTTCAAGAGTCACCAAACTATCAGTTTATAAGTCACGGCTGCAAAATACTAACGCGAATTCTTTACAGACGAATGGAAAAACTGGTAGAAGCCGACCTCGGGGAAGATCAGTCTGGATTCAATAGAAATGTTGGAACATGTGAGACAAACTGACCCTACGACTTATCTTAGAAAATAGATTAAGGAAAGGCAAATCTACATTTCTAGCATTTCTAGATTTAGAGAAACCTTTTGACAATGTGGACTGGAATATTCTCTTTCAAATTCTGAAGGTGGCAGCGGTCAAATACAGGGAGCGAAAGGGTATTTACAATTTGTACAGAAACCAGATAGCAGTTATAAGATCTAGGGGCATGAAAGGGAAGCGGTGGCTGGGAGGGGAGTGAGACAGGGTTGTAGCCTATCCTCGATGTTACTCAGTCTGTATACTGAGCGAGCAGTAAAGGAAACAAAAGAAAAATTCGGAGTAGTAATTAAAATCCATGGAGAAGAAATAAAAACTTTCAGGTTTCCGATGACATTGTAATTCTATTAGAGACAGCAAAGTACCTAGAAGAGTAGTTGAATGGTGTCTTGAAAGGAGGACATAAGATGAACATCAACAGAAGCAAAACGAGGGTAATGGAATGTAGTCCAATTTAATCAGTTGATGCTGACGGAATTAGATTAGGAAATGAGACACTTAAAGTAGTAGATGAGTTTTGTTATTTGTGGAGCAAAGTAACTGATGATGGTCGAAGTAGAGAGGATATAAAATGTAGACTGGCAATGGCAAGGCAAGCGTTCCTGGAGAAGAGAAATTTGTTAACATCTGTATAGATTTAAGTGTCAGGAAGTCGTTTCTGAAAGTATTTGTATGGAGTTTAGACAAGAAGAGAAAAGGAGCTTTCTAAATGTGGTTTTACTGAAGAATTCTGAAGATTAGATGGGTAGATCAGGTAACTAATGAGGTGGTGCGGGATAAAATTGGGGAGAAGAGGAATTGTGGCACAACTTGACTAGAAGAAGGGATCAGTTGGTAGGACATGTTCTGAGGCATCAAGGGGTCAACAATTTAGTACTGGAGGGAAGCGTGGAGGGTAAAAATCGAAGAGGGAGACCGAGAGATGAGTACACTAAGCAGATTCAGAAGGATGTCTGACATCTATGAAAAGCAAAATCTGAATTCGAAATTCAATATTTTTCTAGAAAAAATGCTAAAGCATTTTCATACAGTCTTCCCTCAAAAAATGGTAAATATAAGAGAGAAGACAAGACGAAAGGGTTGGATTACTAAGGGAATCAGAACTCCCTTCCAGAAAAAAAAGGGAGCTCCACAGAATCTACAAAGAAAATAATGCCACTGAGGAAACGCATACTCACTACAAAACATACACTAAAATCTTACAAAAGGTCATTAAGCAGGGAAAAAGAATGTACAATGATTACTACATAAATAATTCTACAAATAAAGTGAAAGCTATGTGGGACATCATTAAAAAAGAAACTGGCAAAAATAAGAGAACTTTGGAGAACATTGTCTTGATACACAACAATAAAAAGATTTTACAGCCTACAGAAAAGGCAAACAAAAGTATTCAACAAATACTTCATTGGGATGGCTGAAAATTTAATAAAAACTAATTTTAGTTCAACTCAGCATCAAGTGGTAAACAAGTGCAAAAGTAATAAATGTTCAATGTTTGTGGACCAAGTAAGTAGGGAGGAGACATTGAAGGCTGTCAGAGAACTAAAGACAACATACTCAGCAGGAATTGATGCAATACCGAACAGAATCCTAAAACTCTGTATCCAAAATATAATTGACCCTCTTACTCACTTATGCAACTATTCCCTAGAGTCAGGCATCTTTACAGATCAACTAAAAACATCAAAAGTCATCCCTATTTTCAAAGCAGGTGACAAAGATGAAGTAATAAACTATCGTCCCATTACATTAACATCCTGTTTCTCAAAAGTAATAGAAAAAATTATGTGTAGTAAGTTGTTAAAAGTTTATAAACAAAAATAGTTTGCTATCTAATACTCAACATGGCTTTAGAAGCAAGAAATCAACGGAGACAGCAATCTATGAACGCATATCTACTGTATTAAAAACAATAGATGAAAAACAACAAACAACAGGTATATTTTTGGACCTAACCAAACCCTTTGCTATGGTAAACCACAAAACCCTATTGAAGAAGCTAGAGCACTATGGAATTAGGGGGTTGGCAAATGATTGGATTCGTTCATTTCTCAGCGACCGTAAACAAAAAGTATCCATCAGACATATAGATGATAAAGCACGAATAATCACAGAATATGTATCATCAGAAAGCCCAATCACTTATGGGGGTACCGCAAGGCTTGGTAATGGGACCCCTACTTTTCTTGTTATATATCAATGATTTAGATATACATATTGATTCCCACAAAGTAATACTGTTTGCTGATGACACAACAATACTGGTAAAAGCAGCAAAAAATGAAGATATACAAGAAAAAGTAAACACAGTTACAAAACATCTAAGTAATTGGACAGCAGAAAATCAGTTGATAATAAACTACAACAAAACAGTAGCCTTAAATTTCCATAACCACCAAAACATCACATTGATATATCCAGAAATAAAAATCAATCAACACCCTATTGCAAATGATGAGGCTACAAAATTTCTCGGCATCTGGATACAAAGAGACTTAAAATGGGACAAACACATAGAACAAATTAATGCCAAGCTGAGCATGGGCTGTTATCTTCTTAGGGTTCTCAAACAATGCATAAATGAACAGGCACTATTGTGTGCCTATTATGCGTACTTCAATGCCCATCTCAAGTATGGACTCATATTCTGGGGAAATTCCCCAGAAGCTCAAGGGACTTTCAGAATACAAAAAAGAGCCATTAGGATTATGACAGGGAGTGGTGCTCGACAGTCCTGCAAACCAATATTTAAAGCACTGAATATACTACCTCTACCATGTATGTTTATTGTTGACACACTAATGTACGTAAAAAAGTATATGATTGGAAATGATGATAATACTTTAAAAAACAAAGATATACATGATTATAATACTCGAATAAAATATAACTTGCATGTACCCCCAGCCAGTACCAGTTTCTATCAGAAAGGTACATGCTATCTGGATATTAAACTCTATAGTAGACCATCAAATAGTATAAAATGCTTACAAAAATATTAGTGCTTTTGAAAGATCTGTCAGAGAATATCTACAGTACCACTGTTCCTACTCAGTAAAGGAATACTTGGACCAGAATAACTGTTAAGAACTAAAGCTACTGTAATTTGTAACATTGTATCATTGTAAGAACTACAACTATTGAAATTGGTAGCATGTTGAAAAATGATTATTTAAATATGTATCATTTTGAACTTAGTAATAAGTCCAGTATCATCCTGTACACTGTAATACATATGATCAAAGAACTCAATAAATAAATAAATAAATAGATGTAGGCTGCAATAGGTACTTGGAGATGAAAAAGCTTGCACAGTATAGAGTAGCATGGGGAGCTGCGTCAAACCAGTCTCTGGACTGAAGACCACAACAACAACAGTACGTATTCTTAAAACTGTTTGATAAAATCATCATATATGGTTTGTCTGAGATCTGTCTAACGAAATCACAAGCAATCACAAAGTCAATAATATTTAATGAGCAATATCAGAAGAGTTTGCACATGGAAAGAAATTCGAGGGGTGATAGTTCTGAAGTCTAAATTACCTAAGGAGCAACACTGGAAACTGTGACATGTAAACCAACAGCATACCGACTTGGTGCCGCTGAGCGATGACAGCAGGCAATGGGAACCAGCGAGCGGCAACGTCGACTACGAGGCACCAGTGGCAGGGCAGTGCTCCTACTCCAAAAGATAGGTAGATTGGAAGATAGCCATATTAGATGAAATTAAATAGGATATAAAATACTGAGGAATCAAAGCTAAGAAAAATGTCCACTCAATTGAAAATACTTTGTTAAGGCAGTAACTGACATTGAGAGCAAGTTGAAGTCAGATATAGAAAATAACCCAAGTGAATGCATAAGGTTGAATGACGAGATAAAGGATAAGAACAGGAGGATATATAGGAAGTCAGTAGCTCAACGCTCCGCATTAGGGCTGGGTAAAGATGAATATCTGCAGGAGCCAATAATTTGAATGTATGTGAGAGAGTGAATGTAGCAGTGATTTATGCGCATGGAGATCAAAATTTTGTGGTTTTACAAGAAAAAATATTTATTTTAAGTCTAATGCTGATTTTTATGCTGATGATTTTATTTGTGTTAACTGTTAAGTAGATGGTAATGAAGCTGTTAATGGAAAGTTGGTAGTTATTCAGGTAAAGACGTAGCTGATTTTTTTTTCTTTTTTATAATGTAGAAAACATTGATGGGGGCACAAGTCTTTCTGGTAGTGAAATTAGATGCAACAGCTGGGAAAAACGAAGATGATACTTTGAAACCAAGGGGATTTAGATCAAATATGAGTACAATAATAGAAAATGGTAAAGAATATATCGCACGCAAGACTGATGATGCTGAAAAATATAAGGATAATCGAGACTAAGATATAGTTTTGTTGCAAGAAGCATGTGATACTGTAGAGAGGAATGGCTACTTTTATAAAAATAGAAATAATCACACTCAGAGTGGATGGCAATGGTTTGCTTACCATGCCAGCAGGCATCTTTACATTACTGGGAAATCAATAACATCCATTTTTTGAGGGAGCTGTTCTGCAATGTCAGACAGAATTTTTTTGATAAAATATTTATTAAAAATTTTTGAAGGTTATTTGGTTACAAAGATAATTCTGAAGAAAGATTTGTTAGAGGAAGAGAAGTTTGGGGTATTCAAGCACTGATGAATGTAAAAAATAGATTTAGAAGCAGAGTCTTTACTTGATATAGGGAGTCAGATTTATGGTGTATCAGAAATGTTTTTGATTGCATAATGGCACACAATCTGTTAGTTCAGATGCCATTCACTGGGCTGAAGATAAAAGGAGCAACAAATAAGTTAAGTAACGTAGTAGAAAATCAGCCTTTCCCAACTTTCAGAATAGCAAATTTAGTGATGTCAGGTCTGGGCCTGAATTTTGCACTAGATATGGAGTGGATGCTGTGATTAATTGCAGTTGCTGACCGTCGGAATTTTGCATTAGGAGATAATGGTTTAACAGTGCTGTGAAGGTGACCCGACTGCCTCACATGCCATCTTCACATAATGACATGTACCATATTTGGTAGTGCATTATGCTGTAAGCACATACTGTTCGAGTCGTAATCGTTTTAAAATATTCATTGGGGAAAATCAAAATGACTGCTGTCTGAGTTTGATGAACTTGTAAGTGATGCTGATTGATTCATCACACAAACATTCTAATGATCCAATATCAAGAAGAAGACGAATTATACAAGAATGCAGCTAACTGCCGTATTTGTAGACTGCCATTAGACAGAAAAGCAGAAACTCCACACAGCGACCACTGTTATCTAATGAGGAAATGCTGTGACGCAGCGCAGAGTGTAGGCAATCTGAACTGCTAACTGCTATGACACATACCCATATTTTCTCACAATTGGAGCATGTGTGGTGCTCATTTCCTTGCTGAGCACTTGGCTGATGTCGGTTTGCGCAATTATCAGGTTCGTGCCCTAGCAGAGAGCGCTGAAAAATACATTTAATTTTCCAAACGAATTACAAAAGACATTATGTAGTGCTCCCTTAACTCCACGTTTTTATGCATGCATCACCTCAGAAACTTTCTGAAACCATGCATCAGGAAGACATGCACCTCGCTAAAGACGCACATCCAGTTGATGCTAAGTTTCAGCTAGTGAGGAATAAGGCGATTCAATAGAGACACATTACTCCATATAAATTCGTTTACAAGGAATCTTACAGGCCATGTTCTAACAGATGCGGAATATGGGACATGTTCAACATCTTTGATTTAAGATGTTTGGCCACCTACACTCTGAATCGTGATTCAACCACAGTGCACCAGGGTATTAGTGGGATGCTGTGCTCAAAAAGACATATGTAGGCATTGAAATTTTGCCTAGAGTTGACATGTTGCTATTTTTATGCACAGGATTTGCAAGTCACTTTGCCAATGTGTCCATAGGACAACCAAGACAAATAACCTGCAGATGGATGAGACCTTCAACACATTCAACGATTTGAGTTACATCCTTTACCTAGATGTAAATAATTTACATGGGAAAGTCATGCAACCTGCTCTGTCAGTTACAGTATTTCAATGGCTTTCTGATCAATAAATCTCCAGATTAGGTAAATTCAAAGCTGAGGATGCAGGCTCTGGTGCAGGATATGTAACAGATGTGGGACATATGCTAGTAATTTGTATGATGCACACAGCGATTTGTAACTATGCCCAGAACAGCTAGTTCCATGGGACAGTTCCTTCCCCAAACTGATGGCGAAACTGGGGGATAAACAAAGATAATCATGCATTATAGAAACCTCCAGCAATATTTCAGTTTGGGGTGTAACTGATTAGGATCGTTCACACTATTAAATTCGACCAGTATCTCTGACTGAAAGTATATTTTGGCATTTACACCGGAAAGACGGCTTTCATGATGCGTGAGTTTGAAAAAGACAATTCACACTAATGAATAAAACTGATTTTTTACGTGATAGAAGAGAAAAAGCATACTGCAACATGAAACTATCTGCACCCCAATTATGATGTCAACCAAAAAGTCATAAGTCAAACACATCTGTCAGACCCATAGTTAATTATATAGCCAGTCCAGCAAACAGACTTAGCAAAATATTAAACTTGGAACTATGTGTGTGCCAATTAGTGCAAGTAAAAATTCAAGCGACCTGATACGACAAATTAAAAATGTTCACACCATAGAAAATGCAAAATTTATTTCCTTAGATAAAAAATGTATAGGAATGTACCATTTAATGAAACTGTTGAAATTACAGAACTGATTTCCATACATGTTGTAAGGGGTGAAATAGAAGAATTTATTACTTAATTGACATTGACACTCTCCCATTACGATTTTAAGCTCAACAACCGATTATATATACACGAACGCGGTTTAGGAAGGGTAAATTGCCATACTGGTACACTAGTTAATATTCCTCTTCACCGTATCGAGAAAAATTGCTTAAACACAATACAGAATGGACTAATAAATTTCAGTACCACCACAGATATATAGATGACACATAAATTTTATTTTAAGTAACAGAAAACAAAACAGACTTTTTCCACTCACAATGGAATAGTCTGCATAAAAGCACCACATTTGTAATAAAACACAATTACGATAGTAAAATAATTTTTCCTGACCTCAGGATTATAAGAAATGGAACATTGCACAAATTCAGTATCTTCCAACAACCACAGACTGTATAATATATAGTAGCTTTTATCTTCCAAAAGTACACAAAGAAGCATATTTTGAATTTGTATAGAGGGACTAATAATGTATTAATTGACTAAAGAAAATGTAATATTTCAATTAGAGAGACTAAAAAACGCAAAAAGTAATGTTCACATCCCTACCATAGTCGACAAATCTTATACCAGAACAAATGAAAAATAAAATAAAAGACTGTATTACCTTAACAGGAACAAATTATAGCAAACACACAATTCACTGTCATACCACACTGGGGAAAAATTTCAAATAAAATCACACTTGCACATCAGAAAAGCAACCTAAAAACAGGATTCAGAACACATAATGAGCACAAATTCGTCGCAATATAGAGTAGTCCTTTAAATCTGGGCATTCAGGTTTAAAAGTTAAAAATGCGACAACCGTGAGAATATTTACAGGGGACAAACTGGGCATCAGCTGAAAACAAAATTTAAAGAACATCTAATCCTAACTGGTACAAACCTGTCTACGTTTAGTACACATTTAAGAGAACAAAACCTACAGCCAGTCACATGATACAATACCCAACAGTCCTAAATATTGTCAAAAAATCAGTTTACTAAATATTTTGGAAGAAATAGAAATTTTCACATATACCGGTTGATCAAAAAGTCAATATAAATTTGAAAACCTAATAAACCACGGAATAATGTAGATAGGGAGGTAAAAATTGGCACACATGCTTGGAATGACACGGGGTTTTATTAGAACAAAAAAAAACTAAGTTCACAAAGTGTCCGACAGATGGCACTGAACAGCAAAACGTCAGTGACTGCGCATGACAATCGTGTATAAAAAAAGCAGTAACGAGAGAGAGAATCAGATGCGCCAGCAGTCGCAGCATGTTGACGTTACCTGAAATGGCTCTTTTAGTGAAGCGGTATTATCAGAATGGGGAATGTGCTAGTTCAGCGTTACGATCCTATCGCCATAGCAAGGGGATTCGAACGGGTAAAGGTCCGTTGACAAATGCAGCTGTGGCGAGAATGATTTCGAAGTTCGAAGCCACGGGTTGTTTAGATGATAGACCCCGTAGTGGCCGACCGAGCACAAGGCGTAATGCTGCTGCGACAGTTCAGGAAGAAATGGAGACTGTAGCGGGTTCGTCTATGCACGGGGAAGTCAACGCTCGTGCAGTCGCACTTCGCACCGGCATTCCATACATACTGTTTGGTTGGCACTTAGGCGTACCATCCGATGCTATCCGTACAAAATTCATCGGCATCATGAACTGTTACCTGGCGATTTAGTGAAGCGGAGGGCATTTGCGGTGTGGGCGTTTCAAAAGATGGCGGAAGATGACGATTGATTGAGTAACGTGTTGTGAACCGACGAACCTCATTTCACGCTCCGAGGGTCTGTCAACGCCCACAACTGCAGAATTTGGGCTACCGAAAATCCTAGAACTGTCTGGAAACTCCACTGTACGACGAGAAAGTCACGGTATGGGTTGGATTTACCACATTTAACGTTATCGGACCTTTTTTCTTCGAGAAAATGCGTGATTCTGGTTTTGTAACTGCTACCGTGACGGGTGAGAGGTACGCCGACTTGTTACAGATTCGCATCATCCCCAGCCTGGCTGATAAACACCTACTGGAACGTACGATGTTTATGCAGGATGGCGCTCCACCCCATATTGCTAGACGCGTGAAAGATCTATTGCGCGCGTCGTTTGGTGATGATCGTGTGCTCAGCCGCCACTTTCGTCATGCTTGGCCTCCCAGGTCCCCAGACCTCAGTCCGTGCGAATATTGGCTTTGGGGTTACCTGAAGTCGCAAGTGTATCGTGATCGACCGACATCTCTAGGGATGCTGAAAGACAACACCCGACGCCAATGCCTCACCATAACTCCGGACATGCTTTACAGTGCTGTTCACAACATTATTCCTCGACTACAGCTATGGTTGAGGTATAATGGTGGACATATTGAGCATTTTCTGTAAAGAATATCATCTTTGCTTTGTCTTATTTTGTTATGCTAATTATTGCTATTCTGTTCAGATGAAGGGCCATCTGTCGGACATTTTTTGAACTTTTGTATTTTTTTTGTTCTAATAAAACCCCACGTCATTCCAAGCATGTATGTCAATTTTTACCACTCTATCTACATTATTCCGTGATTTATTCAGTTTTCAAATTTATACTGAGTTTTTGATCACCTGGTATAATGGAACATCATGACATTATTTTAAACAAACAGATCGAGCTAAAAAACAACAAATTCATCATAAATATCGCGCGTATACTTTATCGTTAACACATTCTTTTTTCACGCTTACAGAGATAATATGAAATAGGTGTAGCGTTACATGTATGCTATGACACATACCAAAAGTAATCTTTGCATGTACAGTACCTGCCAATGGAAACTGCACAGATTTCGTAAAAAATTCTCTCAGACATATGTATTATGTAATCATATTAGTACAAGAACATTACGAAATTTGTCATTAGGGTATGTTAGAGGACATCACATATAAGGCAAGACGAATTACAGAGAACTGAAGAATGACATATGGACGGAACACTACAATATGCACTATAAATAACTTATTATAATAAATATGTTTCTTTTGAGTAATACAGACACCACAGGTCATTGTCAACCCTTAAAACTGCTCCGTTGAAATATAATACTACCACAAAGCAGCTTTTGTCGAACAATTGATTAATGATATGGCATATGTAAAAGACTTTCATGAGAACTTATTGTTCAATATTAATATTGAACCCCATTCTAATCGGATCATACTTTTTTATTACTATTATTATTATTATTATTAGTGTAAAAAAGTATCTATAAAAAACTTCTAATGGTCTGAATAAATGAAGAAAAATTTAGTAACTCTATTGTTACAACCACTTAAAAGATGTATTCTACAAAAAGAATTGCTACCAAAGAAAATATTGTGAATAAATATTGTGAATGAATATCAATGGTTTCCAACCTGGAGGTAATTACCCCCTGAGGCGTAAAATTAAATTTTCTGAGACTTAAAACCAAAACAATAGAATATTTAAAATTTTTATACTATCAATACTGTTATCACTATTTTGTAAGGCTGTAATACTGATTACATAAGTTAGCAGTGATTACCTTTTTTCTACAAATGCTATCATTAATTATATGAATACGCAGTGTCTGTTCCTTCCAAAGAACAGACACCACGCACATCCAGCAGATGTGAAACACTATATGTAAATCGAAGGGGGATCACTGCTATCAGCTGCAGCGGGACGTTAAGTGAAATCTGCGGCGACGAGGGAAAATGTGTACCGGATCGGGATTAGAACCCGGGACCACATGCTAACTAATTGATAAGCCTGGCTGGGCAATGGATCCTCTTCTTTCAGTGCGAATGTAAAAATACGTCCGGCCTCCTGTGGGAATCTCTAAGTAGCAAACAGGAGTACAATGGACAGGGACTGCGTATAGGTGGCCCTCGATAGGAGTGTGGATCAGCCAAGAGGCGTACCGAGATAGTTCGTGCACTTGCGATAACGCTGTGTCCCGGATGGCGCAGTGGTTATCGCACCAGACAAGTAAGCAAGAGGTCAATCCCGGTCCAGTACACATTTTCGTTCTTCGCCCATAATTCCGCTTAATGTCCTGCTGCAGCTGATAGCAGTAAACCCATTTTAATTTATATGTATCTACCATTAATGACCATTCCAATGTGTCAGAGGCTGTTGTTGCAGCTGATAGCAGTAAAGCCATTTTAATTTATATGTAGCTACCATTAATGACCATTCCAATGTGGCAGAGGCTGTTGTTGATATGGTCTTCAGTCCAAAGACTGGTGTGATACAGATCTCTACGCTACACTATACTGTGCGCGCCTCTTCTTCTCTGAATAACTACTTATCTCCCTCGGCATTTTCATCGTCCCCCATTAATACCTCCCTCCAAGAAAAGAATGTACGAAAGTAGTCGTCCTCACATTGTTGTTGTTGTTGTCGTCTTCAGTCCTGAGACTGGTTTGATGCAGCTCTCCATGCTACCCTATCCTGTGCAAGCTTCTTCATCTCCCAGTACTTATTGCAACCTACATCCTTCTGAATCTGCTTGGTGTATTCATCTCTTGGTCTCCCTCTACGATTTTTACCCTCCACGCTGCCCTCCAATGCTAAATTTGTGATCCCTTGATGCCTCAGAACATGTCCTACCAACCGGTCCCTTCTTCTTGTCAAGTTGTGCCACAAACTCCTCTTCTCCTCAATTCTGTTACTAGTTATCGTCCATGTTTCACTTCCATACATGGCTACACTCCATACAAATACTTTCAGAAACGACTTCCTGACACTTAAATCTATACTCGATGTTAACAAATTTCTCTGCTTCAGAAACGCTTTCCTTCCATTGCCAGTCTACATTTTATATCCTCTCTACTTCGACCGTCATCAGTTATTTTGCTCCCCAAATAGCAAAACTCCTTTACCACTTTAAGTGTCTCATTTCCTAATCTAATTCCCTCAGCATCACCCGACTTAATTCGACTACATTTCATTATCCTTGTTTTGCTTTTGTTGGTGTTCATCTTATACCATTCTTTCAAGACACTGTCCATTCCGTTCAACTGCTGTTCCAAGTCCTTTGTTGTCTCTGACAGAAGTACAATGTCATCGGCGAACCTCAACGTTTTTATTTCATCTCCATGGATTTTAATACCTACTCCGAATTTTTCTTTTGTTTCCTTTACTGCTTGCTCAATATACAGACTGAATAACATCGGGGAGAGGCTACAACCCTGTCTCAGTCCCTTCCCAACCGCTGCTTCCCTTTCATGCCCCTCGACTCTTATAACTGCCATCTGGTTTCTGTACAAATTGTAAATAGTCTTTCGCTCCCTGTATTTTACCCCTGCCATCTTTAGAATTTGAAAGAGAGTATTCCAGTCAACATTGTCGAAAACTTTCTCTATGTCTACAAATGCTAGAAACGTAGGTTTGCCTTTCCTTAATCTATTTCCTAAGATAAGTCGCAGGGTCAATATTGCCTCACGTGTTCCAACATTTCTGCGGAATCCAAACTGATCTTCCCCGGGGTCAGCTTCTACCAGTTTTTTTTTTGTGTCATGTATCTATGATGGTAAAAGTGAGATATATATTGTATATCACATATTATCAGCACTGTAGACTAGAAATCGCTTCATTATTCATTTCTCAACAATAAATGAACTAAAAAGCATATATGTAATAGCTACTACACTGGTTTGAGACCTACACAGTGTTATTATTATTATTTGCGCCGTGCTCCGGTTCGCGTTTGTGCCGTTGACAGGTTGACGTCGTGTATTCGGATTGTGACCTCTCGTTTTCTTAGTGTGTTCCCTGGCGCCACTACGTTTGTTCGCTTTGTCTGTCCGTGAGTGGCAGCAGCGGCGTTTATCGATAGCGAGTAGTGTGGTACTATCTTTGGAGCGACCTCTAGTATTTCCGGGCCGTCGTATGTCGGAGGTGAGTTGGGACGGAGCAGCAGTGAGGTCCGACAGCGACAGTACTCGCCGAGGGAGCTGGCGATATATGCACTGCCCGATGGAAGGACGTGGTCGCAAGAGTGCAGGGCCACATCGAGGTCCGGATTCAGCAAGTTTAAGTTGAATGGATCGTTATATTCGAGTAGTGCAACTTTCACTTGTGTGTGTGTCCGTATGTCGAAGTGACCTCATGCAATCAAGCTGCCAGTTGGCGGTTTTATACTCCGACGTTTCCCTTGCCTGACTTGATTGGCAACGACCTAGGGTTGGTCGTTCGGTCGATCGTCTCAGTGGACGACGTGTATCTGGTCTTTCGACCGTTTCTGTGTTCTTAGCGTTCATGTCTACGTGCAATTCGTCTTGTTGCTGTACAGTGACTGTTTTAGCATTGTTTGAGTTGTTTGCCGAATTATCTTTTGCGGTTCGATGTTGATCTAGTCAATTTTGAATAGGCAGTTTGGTCTTAACCCTGTCTGCGTACTAGGATTTGGTGGAGCCACCTTGTGTAATTAAATGCTTATCATTTGGCGATGCTAACTGTTATTCTATCGTGGTATTGGTTATCGCATCTTAGGTGGATTTTGCGAGTGTGTTGGTCGGCGTTTAAGCTGTCCCTGGTTTGAGTTGCCATCCCGTTAAGTGAGCATAACTCTTGGCTGCCTGTCTCATCGCTTACGCAGCTGTAGGGACTTTTCTCAGGTCGATCCTTGGAGCACTGTCTGTGGATCACTCCCTTCTTTGTTTGGTCTGATTGTGTCAATTGTTTAAAATAATATTTTGTTTAAATTATTCCCATTGTTTGTGGCCTTCAGCCGACAAATAATTTAGAATTCTCTCTCAATATCGTCTTCAGCCGTCAGTGTAGCTTGTGTTGCAGTCAATTTTTAAGAAATGATTGTTTTTAAAAAATTATTTCCTTAAATAAAGTGTACATGTTTACTATGCAACCAACGGTAACTGATTAGGCTACGTTCACTTCTTTTCCTGCTTTCCGTAAGTCTCACGTTTCATTATTATTATTATTAATATTAATGGCAGTTTCCACACAAAAAGCACTGGCAGCCTGAAGTCTTCCAGTTTCTGTCAGTTGAAGTAATGAATCCAGGACTCAAGTAATTTAGAAACAATAAGTATAGTGCAGGACTTTTAAGTAGTTTGATTTTAAATGGGGACCCACAGTGTGGGTGACAAATGTGTCGCTAGAGGGAGGAGTAATGTTGAGGTAGCGTGTTATGTAACACGTGTCTACCCTCATGTGGACAATTAAGTTTTCTTTTCTGAGAAGGAGTTGTGGATTGCACTTGCAGTGCACTGCGAGTTGTTTCTTCTTTCAATAAAAAACTATTAGAAATAAACAGTGCAACTGTCTCATAGTCATTAGTTTGTGGTTTAATAAGACACCTACCAAAACTAAATATCACTTGTCATTTGTCATTTTAAAAACTAAAGTTTTCAAACAAGATTCTTCTTCACTATAAAGTTTAGCTAGGCTCTAATGCCGATGATGATGACGATGTGCGGAGGATCCACTAACTAATTTCTGATTACATCCGGGGCTACTGGTCTGAAAAAGTTCAGGGACAATTCCTTTATACCCATGTTCTCTTCTGAGTCTTCAAACCCAATCACACGGGTAGTTGTACTGCATATAAATGTATAAAAAAAGTGATGGCAGCTGTAGTGATGTAAATGTATAAAAAGAGACACAAGTCATGTGTATAAAGCTGAGAAAAATAAACTGGAACAATTTTTTGTAAGAAAAAATTCTTGGCGATTATTCTGGGGTCATAAATTACAGAGGGGAAAATGACATATACTGTCTTGGGGATAAATTTGACAACCATGTACACTGTTCCAGATTTCCTGACCCCATCTGGCAACCATGCAGGCTGCATCAGCTTTCCTGACTAATATGACAGCGCCCCTTTTAATTTCCCACTAACCAGTTGTCCTAGAATGGAGGGGTGCCAGAAGAGGGATGGGTGATGAGGAAGGGATTTGATAACAATGCTGACCATGCTACGATCTGATGGAGATCTGGAAACATGCAGACTGTACCAGGATGTTGTGGAGATGTTATAACAATGCCGAATGCACCAGCTTTCACTCTGCCCCAATACTGTCCACAGCTGACATAGTGCCGCCGATTACTACAAAAGGTCCACTGGGAACCCAAGTGAATGTCCTTCATAACGTAGTAGTGCCCGCACTGGCCTGCATCCATGACATGCAGATGTTCGCCTGGATGAAAACGTCTCTGGACACGAACGTCGACCTGATGAAACATAAAATGCGATTCGTCTGATCGCCGACACGTTTCTTTTAATCCATCGTTCAATAACGAAGATCACCAGTCCGCTGCAGTCGTTACTGAAAATGTCGTTGGGTCAACAAGGGAATACGTTAGCGTCCTCTGCCGTAGAGTCTTATTTTCAGCAATGTGCGCTGTGAGATATGCTCGGAAATACAGGGTGATTCAAAAAGAATATCACAACTTTAGGAATTTAAAACTCTGCAACGACAAAAGGCAGAGCTAAGCACTATCTGTCGGCGAATTAAGGGAGCTATAAAGTTTCATTTAGTTGTACATTTGTTCGCTTGAGGCGCTGTTGACTAGGCGTCAGCGTCAGTTGATGCTAAGATGGCGACCGCTCAACAGAAAGCTTTTTGTGTTATTGAGTACGGCAGAAGTTTATCGACGACAGTTGTTCAGCGTGCATTTCGAACGAAGTATGGTGTTAAACCTCCTGATAGGTGGTGTATTAAACGTTGGTATAAACAGTTTACAGAGAATGGGTGTTTGTGCAAACGGAAAAGTTCTGGACGGCCGAGAACGAGTGGTGAAAATGTAGCACGCATCCAGCAAGCATTTGTTCGCAGCCCAGGAAAATCGACTCGCAGAGATAGCAGAGAGCTGCAAATTCCACAATCAACTGTATGGAGAGTCCTACGAAAAAGGTTAGTTATGAAACCTTATCGTCTGAAATTGGTTCAAGCACTGTCTGCAGCTGATAAGATTAAAAGAATCGATTTCTGTGATTTTATCCTTGTGCAAATGGAAACAGATGAATCTTTCGTTTCAAAGATTGTGTTTAGTGATGAAGCAACTTTCCACACTAACGGGAAAGTCAACCGTCACAATGTCTGTACATGGGGCACTGAGAATCCGCGGGAAACAACTCAGTATGAACGTGACTCGCCTAAGGTGAACGTTTTCTGTGCCATTTCAGCCAATAAAGTTTTTGGTCCCTTTTTCTTCGAAGGTGCTACTGTAACTGGACTACAGTATCTGGAGATGTTAGAGAATTGTCTGTTCCCTCAGCTCGAACAAGAAGCACAACAATTCATATTTCAGCAGGATGGAGCGCCACCACATTGGCACTTATCTGTCCGTAACTACCTGAACGTCAACTACCCGAGGCGATGGATCGGCCGCCAGGCAGCCCGTGACAGAGCACTTCATCACTGGCCTCCAAGAAGCCCTGATCTTACCCCCTGCGATTTTTTCTTATGTGGGTATGTTAAGGATATGGTGTTTCGGCCACCTCTCCCAGCCACCATTGATGATTTGAAACGAGAAATAACAGCAGCTATCCAAACTGTTACGCCTGATATGCTACAGAGAGTGTGGAACGAGTTGGAGTATCGGGTTGATATTGCTCGAGTGTTTGGAGGGGGCCATATTGAACATCTCTGAACTTGTTTTTGAGTGAAAAAAACCTTTTTAAATACTCTTTGTAATGATGTATAACAGAAGGTTATATTATGTATCGTTCATTAAATACACATTTCTAAAGTTGTGGTATTATTTTTGAATCACCCTGTATTTTTGCCTGCACAAGCATTTTACTCAGTTGTCACATCTGTCACAGGTTGCCGTCTATCCTGTCTTACAGGGCAGGCAAGCCTCCGACCTCCACATCCTGTAGTGAGTCCTGGTCTTCCAAAACCATGTCACCTACTGGTGGTTTCAGCGTCTTTCAACTGCTTTCAATAGATTCCAAAGTCGCTTAACTGGACGGGTTTCCCAGTTTTTGGCCTTATCGTGACTAGAATGATTTTCCATCCACGTCATATGCCCGAAACCGACCGGCTAGCATTCGGTATCGCCGTGGGCACTGTCATAGTGTTTTGAATTATAACCGTATGTGAAGATCTGCTGAGGTGAAATGTTCACTGCGGCCAGCATACGCTCCATTTGAATAACAGAGGATTCAGTCACTGGAGAAAGTTGCACATCGTTCCCGGTTTCAAGAATAATTATATCGCTGCCGTCACAGAGAATTATGGAATACTTTTATACTCATGTGTTTCGATCTACCAATAGAACGGAAACGCCATGTGTAGGACTCAGCACGGAGTCCTGAAACGGCGATCTTGTGAAAATCAACTCGTGCTGTATATGCGATGGGCGTTCAGCACATACTTTTCTGAATGCAGGTTGTTTTTATTTAGGATTTCTATACATCGTTTTATTCTCCACTCCTATTTTTCAACGTAATCCACGTCCAATGCGGCGGCCTAACGCCACCTTACTGGGAGAGCCTCCTTTAGAGGCTTGATAACAGTTGTTTTCCCGCCTCTACATCCGCATGATATGAACGAAATGATATGAGATACTGTTTCCAGAAGTACCCTCCATCACACACCGTCAGGAGACATGTGGAATATCGATACAGATAATCAGATAATACCGTATTATTGTCGTGCCCTTGTATGACAGGACACACTAATTAAAATGTGCAGTACATGGCTCAAGTTGTATCCCTTAAGAGAGAATTACAATATACAGGGTGGTCCATTGATAGTGACCGGGCGAAATATCTCACGAAATAAGCATCAAACGAAAAAACTACAAAGAACAAAACTCGTCTAGCTTGAAGGGGGAAACCAGAAAGCGTTATGGTTGGCCCGCAGGATGGCGCTGCCATAGGTCAAACGGATATCAACTGCGTTTATTAAAATAAGAACTCCCATTTTTTTATTACATATTTGTGTAGTACGTAAAGAAATATGAATGTTTTGGTTGGACCACTTTTTACGCCGGCCGGAGTGGCCAAGCGGTTCTAGGCGCTACAGACCGGCACCGCGCGACCGCTACGGTCGCGGGTTCGAATCCTGCCTCGGGCATGGATGTGTGTGATGTCCTTAGGTTAGTTAGGTTTAAGTAGTTCTAAGTTCTAGGGGACTTATGACCTCAGCAGTTGAGTCCCATAGTGCTCAGAGCCATTTGAACCACTTTTTACGCTTTGTGATAGATGGCGCTGTAATAGTCACAAACGTATAGGTACGTGGTATCACGTAACATTCCACCAGTGCGGACGGTATTTGCTTCGTGATACATTACTCATGTTAAAATGGACCGTTTACCAATCGCGGGAAAGGTCGATATCGTGTTGATGTATGCCTATTGTGATCAAAATGCCCAACGGGTGTGTGCTATGTATGCTGCTCGGTATCCTGGACGACATCATCCAAGTGTCCGGACCGTTCGCCTGATAGTTACATTATTTAGGGAAACAGGAAGTGTTGAGCCACATGTGCAACGCCAACCACGACCTGCAACAAATGACGATGCCCAAGTATGTGTTTTAGCTGCTGTCGCGGCTAATGCGCACATCAGTAGTAAAAAAATTACGCGAGAATCGGGAATCTCAAAAACGTCGGTGTTGAGAATGCTACGTCAACATCGATTGCACCCGTACCATATTTCTACGCACCAGGAATTGCATGGCGGCGACTTTGAACGTCGTGTACAGTTCTGCCACTGGGCACAAGAGAAATTACGAGACGATGACAGATTTTTTGCACGCTTTCTATTTAGCGACGAAGCGTCATCCACCAGCAGCGGTAACGTAAACCGGCATAATATGCAGTATTGGGCAACGGAAAATCGACGATGGCTGCGACAAGTGGAACATCAGCGACCTTGGCGGGTTAATGTATGGTGCGGCATTATGGGAGGAAGGATAATTGGCCCCCATTTTATCGATGGAAATCTAAATGGTGCATTGTATGCTGATTTCCTACGTAATGTTCTACCGATGTTATTACAAAATGTTTCACTGCATGACAGAATGGCGATGTACTTCCAACATGATGGATGTCCGGCACATAGCTCATGTGCGGTTGAAGCGGTATTGAATTGCATATTTCATGACACGTGGATTGGTCGTCGGAGCATTATACCATGGCCCGCACATTCACCGGATCTAACTTCCCCGGATTTCTTGCTGTAGGAAAGGTTGAAGGATATTTGCCATCGTGATCCACCGACAACGTCTGACATCATGCGTTAGCGCATTGTCAATGCATGTGTGAACATTACGGAAGGCGAACTACTCGCTGTTGAGAGGAATGTCGTTACACGTATTGGCAAATGCATTGAGTTTGACGGACATCATTCTGAGCATTTATTGCATTAATGTGGTATTTACAGGTAATCACGATATAACAGCATGCGTTCTCAGAAATGATAAGTTCGCAAAGGTACATGTATCACATTGAAACAACCAAAATAAAATGTTCAAACGTACCTACGTTTTGTACTTTAATTTTAAAACCTACCTATTACCAACCGTTCGTCTAAAATTGTGATCTACTGTATATGTTTGTGACTATTACAGCGCCATCTATCACAAAGCGAAAAAAGTGGTCCAACTAAAACATTCATATTTCTTTACGTACTACACGAATACATAATAAAAATGGGGGTTCCTATTTAAAAAAAACGCAGTTGATATCCTTTTGAGCTATGGCAGCCCCATCTAGCGGGCCAACCATAGCGCCATCTGGTTTCCCCCTTCAAGCTAGACAAGTTTCGTTCTTTGTAGTTTTTTCGTTTGACGCTTATTTCGTGAGATCTTTGGCCCGGTCACGATCAAAGGACCACCCTGTATAACATGGTAATTAAAATAACACACTTTTTTGCGTGCACTGAAACTTTATTTTTAAGCTATTAACCAGCTTCCGCACAAATTCAGAAGTCCTTTCACAAAATTAATTTTCAATCTTTCCAAATCAGTATCTTCGGAACGATTAAGGTGCCTAGTTTCCTAACTCGTACTTCTTGTAGCCTAACTCGTACTCAGGATAAGAAGTCTACGACGCCACGATAAATCCGTGGAATACTGTAACAAAACGTCACAATAACAATTGCAAACTATAAACGTAAAGTTACTTCCATAGTTATATGTAATGAAAATCCACATAGGAAACAAAATACAAATTCTTAACAAATTAAATCGGTTAAATTGGTACATCGAAAATCAATTGGTTTGCAGATAGATATAAAGAAATTCTTAAATTTATATCTGAATTGCCTATAAATTTTTAGAGTTTGTGCTATGTCGAATCAGTGAATGCAAAATTGGTCGACGTCGCAACCAACCTCTTGCTGCATAAATAACCTTGCCACAACTCATGTACTGCTTCCTATGGAGTGCATCCTTCACTGGGCCAAAGAGATGGAAATCGGAAGATGCGAGATCCAGGCTGTAGGGTGGATGAGGAACAACAGTCCAAAGAAGTTTCGTGAGTTCCACTTCTGTTATCGATTGTTCGGATGCCACTGCGTAGGTGTACGCTCGTAGGTTGGCACTACGAGAGCAGACGAACTACGCCGACCGCAGCGCCCTCTAGCCGACGCTGTGGAGCTCAACGAGTGCCGCTCCGCTTTCTTCCCATTTCATCAAGAGCAGACGGCCTGGATACATCGCTTCTACTTCAGAATGTGTGTTGGCTCGCTACTGAGACTTTGTACTACTTACGACGGGAATACGGCTTCGCACCTACATGCTCATCATCGCAAAGTTATGCAACCACTTATTAACTTGTGTTTGCCTATAGTAAATGTGCTTTTACTTTACACGCAGTTCCGAAGTGCTTTACCTCACTTGTCCTACTCGCTTCCTTCATTCGGGCCGGCCGCGGTGGTCTAGCGGTTCAGGCGCTCAGTCCGGAACCGCGTGACTGCTACGGTCGCAGGTTCGAATTCTGCCTCGGGCATGGATGTGTGTGATGTCCTTAGGTTAGTTAGGTTTAAGTAGTTCTAAGTTCTATGGGACTGATGACCACAGATGTTAAGTCCCATAGTGCTCAGAGCCATTTGAACCATTTGAACCTTCATTCAACCTGTTTCGCAGATCACAGGAGCAGACCCACGCGCCGCCTTCCAGGCGGGACACAAAACCATTCGGGTTTTCCGACATGTATGAGACATGTCATGAGAGGGAGAAATTAGTTTGCATTTTGTGGCGACGAAAGCGCAGAAGTCGTTTCTTCAGTTTCCTGAGGATAGAACAGTACACTTCAGAGTCGATCTTTGCACCATCTGGATGGACATCAAACAAAATAATCCCTTCAGAGTCCCAGAAGACCGTCTCCATGACTTCACCGGCTTTGAACTTTTTCTTCGCAGGAGAGGTGGTGTGGCTCCACTCCATGGGTTGCCGTTTTGTTTCGTGTTCAAAGAGAGGAACCCATGCTTCATCACCTGTGACGATGTAAAACAAAAAACTGTCACAATCAGTCTCGTAACGCAGAAGCAATTCCGCACAGATGGTCCTTACTTGCTCTTTATGGTCTTCTCTTAGCCAGCGACGAATCTAGCGGGCAGACACCTTCCAGTACCCAACTGGTGGACGAGTGTGTCAGCACTACCGACAGAAACTTCCAGTTGCGCAGCGTGGTGTTTGTGATCCGCCGATCACCTCGAATGAGAGTCTCCTCCACACATTCCAACATTGCAGGAGTCACAGTTGTGTGCGGCCAGCCAGGCCAGCGGTAGACTGGACAGGTTCGCACGACCTTGTTGCGATTACGACAGACGTCTCACTCAACGACCCACCGGACTTTCGTTCACTGTCAGGTCTCCGTAGACAATCTACAAGCGCCTAAGAATATCTGCGATGCTCTGATTTGCCGCCAAAAGAAACTCAATGATAGGTCGCTGCTTGGAACGCACCACCATTACAGACGCCATTTTGAAGGCTACCTATAGCGCCACCACCAATCTAAAATTCATGAAACTATAGGATCTGGAGCGAACATATTCCACAATGACTCACAACAAATTCTGAATTTTTTTCAACCAAAATTGGCCTATAAGAAAATACGTTGCATTGGTTATTGAACGGCCTTCATACGTAAGATTCAGACATCAGTGAATAACGGTATCTGCACCATGTTTCTTGATTCAGTGAAGGCACTCGATACATTTATGCGTTGTCACTTAGTTAATATGTTGTTGTCGTCTCCAGTCCTGAGACTGGTTTGATGCAGCCCTCCATGCTACCCTATCCTGTGCAAGCTTCTTCATCTCCCAGTACTTACTGCAACCTACATCCTTCTGAATCTGCTTAGTGTATTCATCTCTTGGTCTCCCTCTACGATTTTTACCCTCCACGCTGCCCTCCAATGCTAAATTTGTGATCCCTTGATGCCTCATAATATGCCCTAACAACCGATCCCTTCTTCTAGTTAAGTTGTGCCACAAATTTCTCTTCAATTCTATTCAATACCTCATCATTAGTTATGTGATCTAGCCATCTAATCTTCAGCATTCTTCTGTAGTACCACATTTCGAAAGCTACTATTCTCTTCTTGTCTAAACTAGTTATGGTCCATGTTTCACTTCCATACATGGCTACACTCCATACAAATACTTTCAGAATCGACTTCCTGACACTTAAATCTATACACGATGTTAACAAATTTCTCTGCTTCAGAAACGCTTTCCTTGCCATTGCCAGTCTACATTTTATATCCTCTCTACTTCGACCGTCATCAGTTATTTTGCCCCCCAAATAGCAAAACTCCTTTACCACTTTAAGTGTCTCATTTCCTAATCTAATTCCCTCAGCATCACCTGACTTAATTCGACTACATTCCATTATCCTTGTTTTGCTTTTGTTGACGTTCATCTTATAAACACCTTTCAAGACACTGTCCATTCCCTTCAAATGCTCCTCTTAAGTCCTTTGCTGTCTCTGACAGAATTACAATGTCATCGGCGAACCTCAAAGTTTTTATTTCTTTTCCACGGATTTTAATTCCTATTCCGAATTTTTTGGTTTCCTTTACTGCTTGCTCAATATACAGATTGAATAAAATCGGGGATAGGTTACAACCCTGTCTCACTCCCTTCCCAACCACTGCTTCCCTTTCATGCCCCCCGACTCTTATAACTGCCATCTGGTTTCTGTACAAATTCTAAATAGCCTTTCGCTCCCTGTATTTTACCCCTGCCACCTTCAGAATTTGAAAGTTAACAACATGCGAGCTTATAAATACTGGATCAGGATCTGTAATAGGTAGACTTAACTCACCGGTGTTGACGGTGTGAAATCGTGAGATCTCAAAGTACTCGAAATTTCTACAATGTCCCAAGTAGGATTCTACAAAGCTTTTATTGTTCACTGTGTAATGTAACTAATTTACCGAATAGCGTCAGAAGCATTGGAAAAATGCGAAGGAAATAGAATTAAGATAGGAAATCGTAGTTTTTTGAAGCTCTGTTTTGGTCACCTCTTGAATGTTTTTCATCTGTGTGGGACCATTATCATGTATGGTTATAGAACGTATTACTGAATGGCTATCCTGGAGTACAGTACCAGTTGCAGATTGGCTATGTAACAGCTTTCAGGAGAAAAAACTGATTTTCAATAGTTCATCCAGCTACTGACCGCATTTAAAAACTTTAAATGATATCATAACCTACAGTTTAAGACCTACAAAAGTTTAACACATTAAGGCCAGCTTAACACGGTTCTGCTCTCGGCTTCTGTTCTCGTTTCTCCCCTTGGAACTGCGTCTGTCTCACAGTGGGAAGGTATGACATGCATTTAGGCGTTCTTGTGTTAGTCTGTGGTATTCCATTTGCTCACTCGTTACTCGTATTACTTTGGTTAATTTAATGTCACGATTTATTCGGAGCTATGTGACATACTACTGGATTTGCTTATCATGTCAGGGTTTTCATGGAAGGTGTTGGATTTGCCTGACACCTTACATATCACCACCCTTCGAACTTAATTTTTGTACTGAAGTTAGGCAATGATTGAATTGTTGTCTAAGCCAGTCAAAAATTATTCCGTTATCTAAATTTTGTTGCCTACTGTTCAGCCACGTTATTCTGGTTCTATGCTAGTTTGTATTACTAATTTATATTTTTATATTCGTCCACATTATTCTCAAAAATGACAAGAGAAGAATATTTTTATGCTATTATTAATTTTTAATTATTTTCTTTCTTTATTTAAGTGTGAAGTTTGTTTTTTAAGAAGTTTGTTATCGAAAGTGAGGAGTCTTTCACATCGATTTTCTTAGAAAAATATATATATATATATATATATATATATATATATATATATATATATATATATATATTATAAATGTAGTAATTAAGTAAAATCTATTCCTAACACATTTTCTAAATATCATGTACAAGTAAAATGTTTTTGTTTCTAGACACTCATTTCAACATTGTTACACTAACAAATAAGAATTATTTCCAAGAATTGCTTTGACAAAGTAATATACTTATACAAGTATTGAGATATTATCCTAACAAATGGTACAAATGTTAAAAAAAAGGGAAAACATCCAACAAGATAATTTTTTATTCTTTGTTTTTATAAGGAGAAAATAAGTAAAATAAAGTTATTCTTTTATTTTTATGAAGAGAAATTAAGTGGCATATTGTTTCAGTATTTATTATGCCTTACTTTTGTTCTTTTATACTGTCCATTTCAGAACTAATGACTTATTTTTATCGATAGTCTATTTTTTACTTAAGTCCGTAGTCAATGACTGTTATTTTGTAGTTTATTAGCTGTCTGGTGTGCTTAACTTATTTAGTTTTTCACACATTTCTTTTGCACAATTCCTACATCACATAATTTGATTTCACACATTCACACAATCCTATGAATGTTTAAGCATGAAGTTGTGGAATGTTTTTGCACGAAGGTGATGGACTTGAGTGAGATGGATGTGGGCAAGTATTTGATTTACAGCTTCGTTTGTCGTTCCTTGTTGGCTTTGCAAGTGTATGTTCCTGTTGTGGGGGTCCCATAATGGACTGGAGCTGTGAGTGCAGAATCTCGTGGTTTACTGGCTTTGTATGCGTGAAAGTCATCGTTATGTGTCGCTGAAAGCGGTCGTTTTTCGTTGTAATACTTTGCAGACGACTAGTTTACAATAGGATAGGGATTTGGGATGGTATGTCGTCTATTCTTCACCCATCTTTTTTCTTGGTCTCAATCTTGCAAATCTTCAACTTCTATTCTTCCTGCTTTTTCTCTGCTTCTTACTTGCTTCTTGGTTCTGGGCAGGATATGGAAATATTTATTGATAACTAGTGAACTGACTGCGATCTCAGAAAATTTATTCATGCAGTGCAATGCCAATGAGGAATTGCCAGTTCTGAAAACACGTAAGATTAAAGTAAGAGGTCCTATTAGAAACAATGCTGCGGAAGTTACGAGACAAACAAGGTTAACTCTTTCGTGCCAAGGTCAAAAGATCGAAGCCAACTTCGTGATTATACCTAAACTAACTGTAGATTTGATTATAGGTGCAGATTTTTTAAATGAGTAGTTCTCCTCTTAGTAACAGTTTGATACATTGTTTGGACATGTCATTTCTACTTTGTGGACGTTTTCTTCAGTTTCGTGCATCAGCGTGCTGTTTAATAGCGGTAGTGTGACTCTTACATATATTTTTTTGCCAGTGGTGGCTTGCCTAAGCGGTCTTCTCGTCGGGCCGTTTTTGCTCGCTCTGTTCATTCAGGGCACTCGGAGCCCTTCCGGCATTCGGTGTCCCGTCGCGTCTCTGCAGGGCTCTGCCACTGTGTGGCTCCGTGTTCTGTCCCAGCAGGGTTGCGCTTAGCGGGCAAATTTATTGCCCACTTTCAATACTTTCTGTTGGTCTCGCTGTCCTTTCCTTTCTCTCGACGCTTCTGCCTTGTAGGAATCGTGTCTTGCTAATTACGTCCTTTTCTTTCTTGATACTTTTCTCGTTGCAACTAGTGGGTCGTTGCATCTTGTCCTTGCTGGAGTTTTTACAATGGTTCTTACAAAAAGTTTTACTTATAATCATCTAACATATGTGTAGTACCTACATTGTCTTACACCTTCTTAAAAAGCTTTACAAATTTCGGCGCCCTTTCCATGTTACAATTCTAAGATATTTTGAGTCTTAACTTATACAAGAAACCTCAAATTCGTTTTTTATTTTTGTGTAGTGTCGTGGTGTATAGCATTTTAGTATTTCATGCTGTTAGACTATCTATGCTTTATCCCTTCACCTTAATCTATGGTTCTATTGGTGTTATTTTTGTTTTTGTTTTTATTGAAACTACTTTCTTTTTCCCACCTTCCTCTCTCTTCATTCTTCTTTCTCCTGACGATCTTATCTGCAACATAATCTTGAAATATTGTGCTGATTATTTACCAGTAATAAAATTAATCTTCAAACTTTTTGATATGGCTCACATGGTGAAGTCCTAAGGTTTTGCCTGTTTTACTTCAAACTTGTACTGAAAGTGTTTAATACTGCCAGTCTCAGGTAAAAATACCTCTGCTTTATCTCGTAAAATACCCTCTAATTCTCTTTTACTGTGTTCCGAAATACCTTGAACTTCTTGTAAATTTTTGGTCGATTTCTTTGTGGACTTCTAATATGAGTTGAGGCGATTCCCCCTTTTGTGCATACCATTCTAATTCTTCATCCTCTTTATCTCGTGTCATTCTTAATTGTTTGTTTATAACTGGTATTTCTTCTAATTTTAGCTTTTGCTCAAAGAGAAGTGTAACATTCCCGAATGTTACGCTACCTTTCCCCATATCTATTATCGCTCGTCTCCCATTTAAAAAATCTGCACCTATAATCAAATTTATAGTTAGTTTAGGTATAATCACGAAGTTGACTTCGATCTTTTGACCTTGGCACGAAAGAGTTAACCTTGTTTGTCTCGTAACTTCCGCAGCATTTTTTCTAATAGGACCTCTTACTTTAATCTTACGTGTTTTCAGAACTGGCAATTCCTCATTGGCATTGCACTGCATGAATAAATTTTCTGAGATCGCAGTCAGTTCACTTCCGCTATCAATTACAATATTGACTGGGATATGCTTTACCATGGCCTTCACAATTGGTTGAATTTGAAAGGGTTGGTTCTGTTCTTCTTCTTCTTGCATCAATGAATCCTCCACTGAATCATACATGAGTCGTTTTAGGAATTTCCCTTGTGAATTCGACCTTTCTGTAGGATAAGCTTCGACTGCTACTTCTCTCTCTTTTATTTCCTCTTCCCTATTTCTTTGTTCATTTACGCTTTCTTAAGCATCCTCTACTTTTTCCTCATCCTCGTCTATCTTCTCCT
Organism: Schistocerca nitens; assembly: GCF_023898315.1. Classification (NCBI taxonomy): domain Eukaryota; kingdom Metazoa; phylum Arthropoda; class Insecta; order Orthoptera; family Acrididae; genus Schistocerca; species Schistocerca nitens. The sequence goes on along the minus strand of NC_064621.1, from coordinate 472,675,964 downwards.
TCTTCGTCGCTACTTCCACATAATCGCATCTAAATGCTCTAATTATCGCTTCATAACTTCCTTCATTATATACGTTGGGTTGTGTGCCCCCTCGTAACTTATTTTCAACTTCTGTCGACTGCGCATTATCCTCATTGAATTCGCTTTCCCTGGTTTCCATCTCAAATAGCTCTGCAATACTCATTACTTCGTCCTTTCCTCCTACATTCGTTGTGCATGCCTCTGGTAATTCATCTTCCTCGTCAGTATTCTCCCAATTAATTTCGTCCCAACACGATATTGTTATTTTCTTGTCTTCGTTTTCATCTGGTCCCTGCGGATTTGTTTCTTCCTGCTTCTCTTCTCGTGATAAGATTTTTACTTCTCTGTTCAAGGTGCTGCAATTGTCCTGGGTCGGTGCGTCATTCACTTTGGCATGGGCGATTAGCTGTCAATTCGAACGTTTATCGGGGTTTGGTGGTCTTACCTCCACCTCTTCTATCTGTATTCTCTTTTCTTGTTCAGCTTGTTGATAGTGGTTTCTTTGTTGATAATTTGTTGGTCTATTGGTTTTCCAGTATTTGTTCCGGTTATCGTTATTCCCTCTGTAGTAGTTGTTGCCGTTCCTGGGTGAATTATAGTTATTGCCATATTCTCTTCTAAATCCATAACCGGTTCTTTGTTGAAATCTATTGTCGTTTCTTGGTGCGAAGTTATCACATGGTTCGTAATTATTGTTTCTTCGTACTGTGTCTTGTGGATTCCAATGCTTTTTGCTTTCGTTTTCACGTGCGCTTCGAATTTTTCTTGCGTCATCTTCCGAAAATATGAACTCTAGTTCCCTTAGAATACCTTTAAATGCTTCGACGTCATTGCCTCCGCGACCTACTAATGATTGCTGGTATTTCAATAGTAGCTTCATCGCGCATAATTTAATCAACTCTGCGTCACTGTGTGGTACATCTAAGCATTGATTTTTCTTGGCCATTAATTCGAAAAATTTCACAGGACTCTTTTCTCCTGAATTTTCAAAGTATGGGTTCTGTAATAATTCGTACTTCACTCTGTTCTGTGCTTCGCTGGACCAATATCGTGAGAGAAACTTCTCTCTGAAATCTTCGTACGATCGGCATGTCGCTGCAACATTCTGCATGGTTTCTGCGACTGTTCCTGACATGTGTGCACATATAAAGTCTAATTTATGTGCTAGCGTCCAGTGTTCTGGTAATCCTACTCGGAATCGATCAATAAAAGTTCGTGGATGTAATGAGTTTCCTTCTCGAAAGTGTTGAAATTTTCTGACTGTGAGGAAATGATCGTTGTCGTACTTCGTCATAGTTCCATATGAAATTCGCGATTCTTCGCCACTTTTGTTCCTGATCATTTCTCCCGTCGTTCTTTTCGGTTGTGGTAGATCCATTGGATATTGTCCACTGTAACTTTCGCCTACCCTTGCGTAGTATCGTTGGAGTGGTACGCAATAATTTTCTTCCATCGGTTGTGAACGTGTAGCTGAATACATTCCACTGTACCCTTCGTGACCTGGCTTTCCATTCATTGCACGATCTAAACTGTCTTGAAACATACATTTGTGGTTTCACATGTGTTTGTGATGACGTTTGTTCATCAAGAATTTCGAAACGTGTTTGTTGCTGTGCAGGCTGTCTGATTTCACGTATGTTACTTTCCGCCTGTGATTGGAATCGCAAATGCGTAATATCTTCGTTAATTGCTTGTTTTTCCGTTGCTGTTACAGATACGGATGTGGTTGCAGACTCTGTGCTTGTTCGATCCTGTTCACTACGCTCTTTAATGGTTTGCAACAACTCTGTTCGCAATTTCTGAAATTGTCGCTTCGTTTGCGCTTCTATTCTGACTATGCGGTTATCATATCTTTTCAGCGCTGCTTTTGTGATACGTTTGTGTAACACACTGTTTTCAACAATTTCACGAGCTGTACCTGCTGCTTGTCTTTATCTGTTTCTCTAGTTTCTTGACTTCTCCCTGGGTGTTGTTACGTAATGTTTTGATCTCGTTTATCTGTTTCTCTAGTTTCTTGACTTCTCCCTGGGTGTTGTTACGTAATGTTTTGATCTCGTCCTGAATGTCATTACGCAATGTTTGTACGTCCGCTTGTACCTTGTCAATGTCTGTTCTCAATTGATTGTGACCTGTTATTAAGTTTCCTATCGCTTCTCGAGATTCTTTTGCCTCGTCTTCAATATGACTTAGATGTAACTGAATTTTTTTGTTTTGTTCTTTAATCTCACGCAGTTGTCTCGTGGTTTCTGCATTCTGAATTTGAATTTGGTTCGCTATGTCTTTATTTTGCCTTGTCATGGTTTCCGTAATTTGTTGTAATAATTCTGCCAGATTGTTGGATCCTATTGCGTTTTCTTCCGACGCCCTACGCTCTTTGTTTTCGCCCAAGTGTTGGTTCGCAACCAATTGCATAGAACTGTGCTGTGACACGTTTCTGCTCGCATTCCTTGTACTCTGTGGTGAGGGAGCTCTGATTATTTGTACTATGGGTTCTACGTATTCAAGACGCAAGTTACAATCCTCATCGACTGTCTCTCTACTTTCCTGCTCCTCTGTCGTATGCTGACTTACGTTTTCTATGCCTTGACGTACATTATCCTCGTTATGGTGCATTATATGTCTTATTTCTCGCGATACTGCATCGTCTGTTGTACTGTCCTCTATTCTCTGTCCATTTTCATGCTGGGTCTCTACCTCAGTTCGGTCAAGGTCTCGATTTGCCATTGCTAATCTTTCCGAATCCCTTATTTTCTGTTTTAAAAGTAATTCACGCGCCCTACTTCGAGTCAACATGCGCTCATACGAAAAAATGGCTCTGAGCACTATGGGACTTAACATCTGTGGTCATCAGTCCCCTAGAACTTAGAACTACTTAAACCTAACTAACCTAAGGACATCACACACATCCATGCCCGAGGCAGGATTCGAACCTGCGACCGTAGCAGTCGCGCGGTTTCGGACTGAGCACCTAGAACCGCATGGCCACCGCGGCCGGCCCGCTCATACGATCTCACGCGTTTCATAAACTTTTTGCACACACGACTTGACAATCCTTTCACTTATTTGTTGGGTCAGAACCAACTTGTCAACGATGTATCCGCCACCTGTGCGCTTGCATTGAGGAGAAAACTTAATTCTAACAATATCAAAATTCATAAGTTAATTATGCTATTGTCTCTGCCAGACTATTTATAACGTTCAAAAAAAATTTTTTTATTACGAAAATTTTTCAACAGTATATTTTTCTGACCTAGTTAGGCATGTGGTCGACCTTCAATCATGGTATTTTACCACCCTGGCAGGGTCGCCATTTTCTAACATTCTGCGTGGTGTCTGTTTGTTCTATATCGTGTCTCCCTAACATTTTCGCGCAACGACGCTCTGAGCGTGTTTTTTAGGGAATTGACTAGTTTGAACCTGGGACCTGTTGCTGGTAAGGAGACGCCAGACCACACATGACATGTAGAATTCAGAAGAGTTCAGTGAGACTAGCGATGATATAACCAAATATTTAATCATTTCAGCGTCAGCTCCACTGCACTCCCTGTAAAAGAATCTTAATACTAACTAAATTTAGTGGAAGGGGTTCAAGGCTTTCCTATTTTTAGTTAGCTGGTAAAATAACGTCGAGAAAGCAGTTAAGTTTACCATTGGAAATTTTATTCTACTCACAAAACATTGTTTATATATTGTACTATTGATAAAAGGAAATGTTTTAATACAGGATGGTAAAAACCAACTGCGTTCAACAAAAATGTGAACGAATATTCCCTGAGTGGGTTTCCAAGTTCTACAATGGATCGAAGGATGACCTATGCCATATCACATCTATAATCTAGGTTTAAATTAAGTTTCACAAGAGAGAAAACTATCAAAATGGTCTACAGTGACCCTCAATTATCTTTAATTACTTATCTAACTTGTCGTAAATTACAGTGGCTGATGTGGCTTCTCAATAACTATATAACAGAAATATCATCGCGTTTCAGATTTTTACTTCAAGTGGCAAATGTGAACACCATGAGCTTTAATTGACGATCGACACTAGTATTACGAAAAAAGGGGATGTAACAGATGAGACTTCTGCAGTTCTGAGTGAAGCCTTATGCACTCAAAAATGCGGCATCGCGCGTGTTCATTACCTTGTCGGTGTTCGTCAGGGGGCGGCGACCGGCGCAGCTCTGCTCACCTCGCCGCCTCGGGAGCAACTCACTCCTAACTTGTCCTTACTACAATTTACCGAAGTTTGCAACGTAACAGAGACGCGAAAAAGTCTCACGCTAAAACTTGCAGCTTGTGTGGTCCTTTAGTGTTATCGTAAGATCTACACTATTCTTCTGGAGGGCTCTATCTTTTAACATGGGCTGGGGGGTGGTCCTAACGTAACAGAGACGCGAAAAAGTCTCACGCTAAAACTTGCGGGTGGTGTGGTCCTAGCAATTAGCTGGCGACGTGCGTGTCCGTCCGTCCCTTATCGTAGGGCCTTCCAGCTTAACACAGTTCTGCTCTCGGCTTCTGTTCTCGTTTCTCCCCACGGAACTGCGTCTGTCTCACGGTGGGAAGGTATGACATGCATTTAGGCATTCTTGTGTTACTCTGTGGTATTCCATTTGCTCACTCGTTACTCGTATTACTTTGGTTAATTTAATGTCACGATTTATTCGGAGCTATGTGACATACTACTGGATTTGCTTATCATGTCAGGGTTTTCATGGAAGGTGTTGGATTTGCCTGACACCTTACAACGTAGTAAATTACACTTTACGCAATTGTCAATATTAATCGCAATAAATGATTACACTACGAAATATTACAGTATTACAGATTATGTACGAGGGCGGTTCAGAAAGTAACCTCCAATTGGTCACAGTGCGGGTTGTGGGGGGAGTAGCGACGCCATCTGTGCGTTCACGCACTCAACAGGTCAGTCGGCATCAAGCCGTGGTCGAGTGAACGTCGTACCTGCGCTAGTTTAGTTTTTGTGGCAGTTTGAAATGTGTGCTGCAATAGAAAACCCCGCCAAATGTGAAGTGCGTGCTGTCATAAGGTTTTTTACAGCCAAAGGATATTCTGCAGCAGCTATTCATCGTGAGCTTTGTGCCGTGTACGGACCAAGAGTTATGAGTGAAGGAGTTGTCCGTGAATGGGTACGTTTATTTAAAAGTGGACGAGAAAACGTTCATGATGAAGAGAGGAGTGGTAGACCATCATTGGTGACTGACGAACTCGTTCAGACAGTTGATGCAAAAGTTCGTGAAAATCGACGTTTCTCAATGTCGGAGTTGTCTACTGGTTTTCCACAGATTTCTAAGACTCTCTTGTACGAGATAGTGACAGCAAGATTGGGTTACCGTAACTTCTGTGCACGATGGGTGCCCAAAATTCTTACCGACTACCACAAAACTCAAAGAATGGCCTCTGCATTAGACTTTCTGTCACGTTATGAGGACGAAGGAGAACCATTGTTAAACAGAATCGTGACCGGTGACGAAACCTGGATTAAGTACGTGAACCCTGAGACAAAAGAACAATCAAAGATGTGGGCACATTCAAATTCGCCTACCATACCAAGAAAAGCCTCGCAAGAATTTTCTGCCAGAAAACTGATGGCAACGGTGTTTTGGGATGCCAAAGGGGTGTTGTTGGTTGAATTCATGGAACGTGGTACGACCATTAATCAAGACGTGTACTGTGAAACAATAAAAAAGTTACGACGGGCTATACAGAACAAACGCCGTGGTATGCTGACTTCCGGTATCGTTTTTTTGCACGATAACGCCCGTCCTCACTCTGCTCGCAGAACAACGGCCCTTCTTGAGTCCTTCAAGTGGGACGTTATCAACCATCCACCTTACAGCCCAGACCTGGCGCCAAGTGATTATCACCTCTTCATGCATTTGAAGAAATGGCTCGGGTCACAGCGGTTTGATGACGACGAAGAGCTCAAAGATGCGGTCACAGGCTGGCTCCAGGCACAAGCGGGTGATTTTTATGCAGAAGGAATTTCAAAGCTTGTGAAGAGATACGATAAGTGCCTCAATCGCTATGGAGACTATGTAGAAAAATAGTGCAAAGATGTAGTTGTAAGATGTATATATTAAAATATTTTTATTTAACTTGGTGTATTTTTTTAAATCAACCGGAGGTTACTTTCTGAACGGCCCTCGTAGTTAAAATGCTAAAGATTGTGAGGGGTCGTGGCATTGGTTGAGAAACTGTCAAAATGAGGACTGTTCGTTTACGTTGTGCAACAAATACGTTTAACATTGTAAATTTCACTTCACGAAATGGACAATATTAAAAACAGTACACGATTAAAATGCATAATATTACGGTATTCTAAAGTAAGTTGTTGTAATGTTGAAGTATATGAGGTAAGCAAGCTGAGGAATATGATATTTTATTGTGTTTTAAATTTTTGTAGCAGTCTGTGTCCTTGTGACGGTCTGTGGGTATGTGGCTGGTTGATTGCATCAGGTGACGCCTTAATATGGGGTTGTTCACAGCTGTAACTGATCATTTGAGCTAAATGTTTGTTGACCTCTAGTGCTTAAAACTGGCTTAGTTTTCTTCCTTTGTTGGCTGTATGTAGTTCTTCTGTGTGGGCTTGGTATCTGTGTTCTTTCTTCAGCGTATGGCTCATGTAGTCTGCAGCTGCTTTCGTGTTCAGTCAGTCTAGTTGTTTTAGCCCTGCGTGTCTGACCAATATGAAGTTTGCTGCAATGATAGCAAGTGATTTTATAAACACCACTGTTACTTAATAAATCTGATTTTGTTCTTGTTGGTGAATAAGATATGCGTTGTAGTGCATCTTACATGAAATGAAGTTATATAATTGCAGGATTTAAAACTTTTGGCAAATTTGTCAAACAGTTGTCTTAAATATTCGATGTAAGCTAGTTGATATCAGGTATGATCGTTGCTGCAGAGGGAGCATACACGTAGCCTCTAAGATGCGCACTGTATCACAATATGTTTTCCTTCCTTTTAAACACTTTACACCATAAACCTCCCTACATGTGATGCATACTACACCCAACGAATTATGACAAATAATTAAGTATAGGGGCGCATCCAACTTACACAAATTGCATACTGGGACTATACGTCGACGTGGATGCGGCTCGCAAATCTTAAAACGGGCGAGGGAGTAAATGCGGTGCTACTGAACACTTCGACTATACCGCACCGCACCAAACAGCAGTACGGTGGGGTAGACAAGAGACAAATCAACAACTGTTGCAAGGCAACCTCAGCAAGGCAGTAAGAAAATATTTGGGACTTTTAACTCTTGGGAGGGCCACACTAAACCAGAGAATGACGTCCCAAGCTAAATTATGAAAATACTATTGGCGATTTCGCCACGACAAGTAGAACCGTAAAATACCATGAGAAGTGAACTGCAATTAACTCTGGTTCTTTCAGTTTATCCAGGTCCTATCTCCTTAAATTCCCACCTTTTTGCAGTTTCTTCAGTTTTAATCTACAGCTCATAACCAATAGATTGTGGTCAGAGGCCACACCTGCCCCTGGAAATGTCTTACAATTTAAAACCTTGTTCGTAAATCTCTGTCTTACATTATATAATGTATCTGAAACCTTCCAGTGTCTCCAGGCCTTTTCCACGTATACCACCTTCTTTCGTGTTTCTTAAACCAAGTGTTAGCTATGATTAGGTTACTCTCTGTGCAAAACTCCACTAGGCGGCTTCCTCTTTCATTCCTTACCCCCTCTCCATGTTCTCCTACTACTTTTCCTTCTCTTCCTTTTCCTACTGTCGAATTCCAGTTCCCCATGACTATTAACTTTTCCTCTCACTTCACTATCTGAATAATTTCTTTTATCTCTTCATACATTTCTTCAATCTCTTAGTCATCTGCGGAGCTAGTTGGCATATAAACATGCACTACTATGGCAGGCGAGAGCTTCCTGTCTGTCTTGCCTACAATAATGCGTTCACTATGCTGTTCGTAGTAGCTTACCCGCGCTCCTATTGTTTATTCATTATTAAACGTACTCCTGTATTACCTATTTGATTTTGTATTTATAACCTGTATTCACCTGATCAGTTGTTTTGTTCCTCCTGCCACCGAACTTCACTAATTCCTACTATATCTAACTTTAACCTATCCATTTCCGTTTTTAAATTTTCTAACCTACCTGCCTGATTAAGGAATGTGACATTCCACGCTCCGATCCGTAGAACGCCAGTTTTCTTTCTCCTGATAATGACGTGCTTCTGAAAAGAAAAAAATGGTTTAAATGGCTCTGAGCACTATGGGACTTAACATCTGAGGTCATCAGTCCCCTAGAACTTAGAACTACTTAAACCTAACTAACCTAAGGACATCACACACATCCATGCCCGAGGCAGGATTCAAACCTGCGACCGTAGCGGTCGCGCGGTTCCAGACTGAAGCGCCTAGAACCGTACGTCCTCCTGAGTAGTCCCCGCCCGGAGATCCGACTGGTGAACTATTTTACTTCCGGAATATTTTACCCAAGAGGACGCCTCACATTTAACCATACAGTAAAGCTACATGCCCTCGGGAATAATTGCGGCTGTAGTTTCCCCTTGCTTTCAGCCACCCTAGTACCAGCACAGCAAGACCGTTTTGGATAACGTTACAAGGCCAGATCAGTCAAAAATTAAAATTAAATACGTTGCAGCCTTTGGCATGTATGCCCTTGCTAGCAGTGACTCGTACTGGCACACCCTAACATATCGACGCGCAAGTCGTCGAAGTGGCTTCAAATCGAATGACTTGCACCCGGCGAAAGGTCTACCCCACGGGAGGCCCCTGTCACACGACATTTACATTGTACCCTAACATTTAAATGGGTTACTGACAACAAACTGCATTCGTAAATACCTATAATGTAAGGCTTTGGCTAGTATTTCCAATTGCTTAAATGTGTGTTAACAATTGTACCTGTGCGTACATATATAATAGAAGTCACTTTGTTTCTCGAAATGGATACTTGTTATCTAATGAGCAGTTAGCATAAAATAATAATTTGCAAGACATCAGCGAATTAAAGATTACACAAAGTGTTACTGTCTCCAGAGAATGATAAGTCCTAAGAGTTGTAGCAGGTCGACTGCATTTTTTGTATTAAATATTAACCGCGTGCACACAAGGAGTCCCTTAGAGATTTATAGCGCTGTAACACCAATCGGTTAGCCAGTTGTTGTGGGCAGATCGTGGTAAATGAAGGCCACTGGCAAGGTATGTAACAGCTGGAGGTTGAAATAATCAGTATATGACGTATGTTTTGATAGGGCAAGAGACAGGCCAAGTAATTTTAAATTCAGTAGTTGCAAAAATTAAAAACAAATGAATTATGGTGTTGATTTATTGAAAAGAAGAATTCGGAAGGCTGTCGTATTTGTTGTTTACCGACTTCTCTTTGTATTTCTCCATAGTAATTGATCGTTTACACCTCTTCCCATTGAATAAATCGCTTTATTTTTACTGTTCTCTAAATACACCCCAAAGTGATAATAAATGTTATGTAAATAACTATATAGGTAGTGCTGACAGCTGTCTGGACCGTGCAAAGAAAGTAAAAGACAATATTGTTTATTCAGTACACACTACCTAATTGAGGTAAAAGTGGAGACGAGCAAGCAAGTTAAGAGTACACTTTTAGACTATTACAAGAGAAAGTAAAAGAGTTTTGAACATACTTATAAACATCAACCAAAACAATATAAATGTGGAAATGTAATGAATCTTTCGTAACACATGTAAAACAAACACATATGTGTAAGTATAATCGAAGCAACCCGCAGAAATTGTCCTATGTTTATTCTTGATACAAAAGTAAACTGAAGAACCTTTCTATAAGCGAGGCAGTGGATGTATTTTCCCACTCTTCGTGTTATAACATATCAGAATAATGACATACACACCAAATTACAATTATTTTATAAAAAGAAGGGAATTCCTGGTAAATGGTGACGAACTGGAAACTGCTCAACATCCAGTCAAGCGTTAAAAGTGCAAAAACAAAAAAACAGATTACAGAAACGACTAGAAATGCCATGTAGTTCGGCCACATACTCTCGTTCTTTCGTTGAAAAGTTGCTATCGGTATCTAGCGCTGGAGAGGATAAAAAGAGTTATGTACTAAGTAGCTAGGTGAGAGATGTAAAAATCAGAAACATGTTATATAAATCTTAAGCTACGTTCATGGTTTCGCTAATTTTCGTTGCAGATAGAAAGAAAGATTGTTTTCATCCTTTTATGCAAATAATTGCAATAATGGAAGGCACCACAGAAAAAGTTTAAAGGCAGTTATCACATGATAGACCTACTCTATCAGCAGACGCTGATCTATTGTCACTTTCAATGCATCACAAACGCTCACATGGCCTATACAGCACATGTCTGTAATGTGAAATGCAAAGCATGGAAGAAAACTCAGTGATCAAAATTCTAGCTGTTATACTGGAGCCGAGATCAAATTGATTTTCAGCACTTTCATCTGAATTGTTCACGTTTTCCTGAACAACTTCAGATGGAATGTTCCTTAGACAAGAGCATCGGTGATGTATGCTCCTCTTTCGCTCTCATAAGACTGTACTGCGGTCATAATGATCTCGCTGTAAAACAAGACGCTAAGACTTAAGAAACTAGATTTCAGTCTCACTATTCCTTCTGAATACCGAATCAGTAAAGTCAATGAAATCAAAGTGCAATAAAAGTAATCTATATGGCGATAAGAGCGAGTGCTTTGGAATAACACCTTGAGTTTAAGTAGATTCTTATCAATGGTGAGGAAGGTAAGAATTCTTATTACATAACTTCATCTCCAAAAAACGGCTTCAACGATCGTGGGAAAAGCAGTCACTTATGTCTGTACTTCCGAGATAGCAGAATAAACATTCCATGCGACGTCTGACATTCAGAACATTGACCTTGCACTCCTAGGATATGTCGTATCTTCTTTTTCCGGCTGTCTAAATATAATAATGGTTTTAGTGTAGTGCAGACTTGAAAATATTTTTTTCATTACCGTAAGACCAACTGTCACACTGGAGTGTCAACTAACAGATTTTGTGTTTTTCCGAAATGTTTAACTGTTGTTCTTGAATTTATTGGCGTTGACAGGTGTTGTCAACACTACCACCAAAATTAAAAGTTTTTGTTTTTCCCCATATTACATAAGTTCCTCACGTCAGCAACAAACTTACGGCTTTGTTGCTAACTTCTATTTGTGAAGCAGGAAACAGTTTCCTTGTTTCAGCTTTTATTTACATAATATGGAGAAAAATAAAAAAACTTGGTAATACATTGAAGTCACACTTAGGTGACAGTCATGGTGTAGCTTTATGCACGTATAGAGATGGATAAAGTATTGCGTGCACAAAGTATAAAAGGGAAGTGCATGGGTGGAGCTCATGGTGACTCATGTGAAAAGGTTCCACCATGACAATGGCAGCACGACGCTAATTATCAGACTTTGAATGCCGAATGGCAGTTGGAGCTAGAAGCATGGAACATTCCATTTCGGAAACCGTTAGGAAATTCAGTATTCCGAGATCTACAGTGTGAAGAGTGTGCCGAGAATAGCAAATTTCAGGCATTACCTCTCTATGTGGACAACGCATTGGGCGACGGTCTTCACTTAACGACCCGGGGCAGTGGCGTTTGCCTAGAAGTGTCAGTACTAACAGACAAGCAACACTGGTTGAAATGACGGCAGAAACTGTGTGAGGTATGGCGAACGCATCCGCTAGGACAGTTAGGCGAAATTTGGCGTGGATGAGCTATGGCAGTAGATGAGCGACCCAGGTGCCTTTGGTAACAGTATGACAGAGCCTGCAGCGCCTCTCTTGGGCTCGTGACCACACTGGTTGGACCCTAGACTGCTGGAAAACCGTGTTCTGAGCAGATGAGTCCCGATTGCAGATGGTAATGTGGCGCAGACCTCACGATGCCGTGGACTGAAGTTGTCAACAAGGTGCCGGCCGGTGTGGCCGAGCGGTTCTAGGCGCTTCAGTCCGGAACCGTGCTCCTGCTACGGTCGCAGGTTCGAATCCTGCCTCGAGCATGGACGTGTGTGATGTCCTTAGGTTAGTTAGGTTCAAGTAGTTCTGAGTCTAGGGGACTGATGACCTCAGATGGTAAGTCCGATAGTGCTTAGAACCATTTTGTCAACACGTCACTGTGCGAGCTGGTGGTGCCTTCATAATGCTGAGGGCTATGTTTACATGGAAGGCACTGGATCTTGTGGTCCAGCTGAACATATCACTGGCTGGTACGTTCAGCAACTTGGAGACCAATTGCAGTCGTTCATGGACTTCATCTTCCCAAACAACGATGTCACTGGGTCACAATTATTCGCAAGTGGTTTGAGGAATATTCTAGGCAATTCGAGCGAATGAGTTACCTACCCAGAGCGCGCGATGTGAAACCCATCGAACATTCATGGGACATAATCGAGAGGTCATTTCGTGCACAAAATCCTACAACGGCAACACTTTCGGAGTTGCGGACGGCTGTAGAGACTGCATGGCTCAATATTTCTGCAGAGGACTTCCAAAGACTTGTTGAGTCCGTGTCACGTCGAGTTGCTACACTAGGACAGGAAAAAAGTGTTCCGACACGATGTTAAGAGGTGTCCTATGACTTTTGTTACCTTATTGTATACAAAACTTACTTAAGATGACTAACGACGATGCCAAATATCGCCCTCAAGAATAAAAGTATCCAGGTCATTTGGCCAGCCTGAAACCTTGGTACCCTGCGTATAAGCTAATATAAGGAAATAAGGACGGACTCTGTTAGTGACCGATACAATATACCTTTTTACATTTAGAACTCTATATGAAAATAATGAAGTATGGAGAAGACAGAGAACATTAAAAAATGATGATGCCTTCTACTACATCACCACTAAATCTACTATTGACCAGCAGACTTGAGACTCTTGCATTTCGGGAAAGTGTGACAGTTAATACCCTTATCTCAAGACAGGAACATTCAACACTATCACTGAAGGTACACGCCATCACTAAACTTTCGCCCTCTACTGAATACCAAGTATGTCAAGTCAGCCAGCTACACAGCAGTGATCCGAAGTGCCAACTTTGTGAAATAAGATATTAGTAGCACTCTTGGGTCGCAGATGGACCTCTGTTTAATAGGTTTACTCGTTTGGGTGATAGCAAGAACTGACCCTCTGCTTCCCTTCTCCCCGCCATTTGTTCAAGTGTTCACTGTTCACATGTACACACAACAAAGCTATGTATAACACTACAGTAAAAATACTATTATGTCTACACAAGAAACTATCTGAAAATAGCACATATTGGTTCTCCTATTTTTAACACAATGTACATTATAATATTTGTGCTTGATTCGCGTTTCATAGTGTGCTTTCCACGTGTTACGGGCTGTTTTGTAGTACCGACAGCAGATTACATGAGCAGAGAAGTGATACTTGACCTGAAGAATAACCAAATAATGACATTGCACAAATTTTTCGTCTATTTGCTTGGTGTCATAGAAACGTTTTAAGGCAAAACTGTATTAAGCCACAACTTTTTTAAGGCACATATGAAATTTGATTATATCAAAGCAGGACCTTAAATTTCTAAAAATGGTTATTTTGTTTCATTTATTCTGAAAATATTAACTGAATTCTCTGACTTTCTACAAGAAGAACTTCAAGAATGTAATTCATTCATGATCCCAGTTTTCTTGTGTCTACCCTGCCTCAAGTTTTCTATGTTAACTTTTACTTACTGTTGTATAGGATCGATTTCACGCACCTCAAAATTCAATACGAAATAAGCAATTCCAAGAGTGAGTCTTTAATTTTTCATGTGTTTTTCACCCATGTCTACTAAGTGAGGTTCGGTTTTAATACTTGAATCACAATTCATGGCAACAACTAGCATTTTTCTAGTTTCCCCATTTTTATCGACGTTTCTATATCTAATACAATTGAATCGTTCATATCTAAAGGGGGCTCACAATTGATATATTATTCAGCAGAATTAAAAAGCAATCCGCATCACTTGTTTGATGATTTAATAGTGAATTTTTTTTCTGCCGTTTGAAATAGTTTATTTTCTGGACTGTGTAAGGCTAACATTATCTTGCGGTAAAATATTTGTGGCTGCTGTGGTGATTTTTGTCACCTGGAGTTCTCCCCTTATAGCAATAAATGAGGAAGCAGGTATATCTTGAAGCACTTGTTTAAATTACATGAAAGTAAAAACTTATAATTAAAGGATGACTGTATTCCGAGTACAATAAATGAAATATATAGTAACTATGTCTATCATGCGTGTACTGTTAGAGGCTAAAATACATTATAACCGTACATAATTATGTTAGGAAGTGTATTTTAATTATAACCAAATAACTTAATGTTTCTCAACGATTTTGAGCCTAAATCACCGAATGTGTTTAATATTAAACTATATAATCTTATGCGTCTGAAGTTTATGTAAAGATGAGTACGAAAGATGTTACAAAGATGACTATTTTAAGTTTACTCAAAAATAAATACAAGAAAAATGACTGGTCCTAGTCACTTTTCACTCAACCTCATCCACTGCAGTGGTAAATCGGTGCTTCAGTTAATTACAAAATGCTTGATACTATGGATATATGGTATACTACAGTAACTTCCAAATTAGATTTTTCCTTTTCTTCGTTATGAGAACTCATACATCAGTTATTTCCGTTTGAGGAAGTCCCATATGTTTGTTCATAAAGTATGTTCTGGCTTATAGTAATGCAAAGGTATCGTCTTCGAATTCTCTGTTATAGGGCGGAACACCTTGCCAATCACGGCAGCAGTGATCTGAACTCCCGATGAAGATGGCGGAGACAGCTAACGATAGCTCGAGTGGCGCGGCTAGTAAAGTGGGAAGGTTTTATTGAACGCTTACGAAATACTTGACCTTTCTTTTCTGAACTGTACTCACGGTAGAGAAACTGCTAGGGAGCAAATATTATTTTCTCTTTTTCTAGTGCCTTTTCACATTGTGTCATCTGATATGACGAACATTTTCCATAAAGGTACCCACCAAGATTTAACATCCACTATTTCTCTTGTTTTTGCTGTACGAACTCTAAAGGGACGAAGGCGACCTAATTCCGTGGTAAGTAATATATACTGATCTGCAATAAGCACTTTCTTTTCAGGACACCAAAGTGCCAGTCAGATGCAAAATACGAGTGGGCTATAACGGGGAACTACTGGTAGATTTTGTTAGATCTGCCACTGTCTGTTAAGATCAATAACATTGTTACAGCCGGATGACTGAGATTTTGGCCTCTGCTGGCATTGCCGAAAAATTGGAGCTCTGTTTTAGGGGTCAAAGTTCTCAATGTTATGGTAGAGAAAGATGCACATTCCATTATGACCTTTCTTATCTTGGCCTTCATGATAACAATAAACCTGTTTTTGTGTAGTGTATCTCAGAATTAGAAACACATAGCTGCTTGAAAATAAAAATTACTTGGATTGGCAAATATGGAATTGGCAGGTTCTGCATATAATCAAATAATAGACCCAAACGGTGATCACTGTCTTTGGAAATTTTGGCCACTTTTTTCACTGGAGTGTAGGACTTACAAACCCACATTTTATGGAGAAACATTCGTTACTACATCTCAATGGAAGTCTTTTTTTGCTACACAACATATAACTAAAACGTAATGAAGCTAACCATCCTTTTGTTTTCTTGTTTTTTCGTCGTTATTTGAAACTTGAAACTCTGAGCTGTGGAACGGAGATTACAACAAAAGTCATCAATTGATTCAGCATGATGCCAAATCTGCTACAGACGTTTTTTTCATACGTGGCTATTGGTAACACTTGCAGATTTATTAGTAACACCTGTAGACTTCAATTCGAACTCTACAAACGGCATAGTAATGAAGGCATGCCTTTTTCACTCCAATCGTTGCAGCTGTGCCTCAATAAACCGAAACTTACAATATGCATTATCAGTTTTTGAGGAGTTATCTCCTTTTAGTATTAGGCGAATCAGTTTGAATCGTTGATTCTTCTAAATTCAGCACCACTTAATAGCATCCTGAGGTCTGTGATAATATTTGTAGTGTTCTGAATTTGGAACAATTTTCAAACCTAGAATAACATGCCATGCAGTATAACGATCTCGGATTTCCTCGTATCAAACCTAATACTCTTAAAATGGTACTAGCCCGAGGTGAATGTAGCCTCACTTTATCTGCAGGGACAAAAATTATGCCCATCCCTAGAAGCGAATTCGTGATCTAAGAAAGAAAGAAAAGGAAGAGAGACCATATTTGCCGCGCACTGAATTTGTCTAAGTGCTTAAAAATAGTTAGAAGAAGTTGTTGGCTACCCTGTCGCTCAACAGTTTATCACACTGACGTGTGGACTATAATATCACGTGCTCTTGAACCGGAACCTTATCTGAAAATGCGTTTTTAACAAAGGACACCAGTTGCCATGCTAACAGCGAGATAATATTCCTACCTGACAGAAACTTGTATGTGTAAACAGTCAGGCGATATGCATAATTATCATTTTCTGTAAATTACTCAATTCGTTGTGAGCTCTAAGCCCAGGACGACATCCGTCAATTCGAAACAAAAGACACATCATGAGCGTTTGTGTTTAGTGTAGGTGTTTATTAATTTCAGAAGTCTATTTGCAAACGCTGAAGCTTACATTAGTTTGTCTCATGACGCAGATACACGATTTTAAAATCATCGCCTTGTCCGAGTTTAATAAGCCTGGACGATGACCTCCAAATCGTGGGTCTGTCAGCTTCCTCTTGAATGTTGTTAGAGATAATGCCCGTGCTTTTCTGTGTTTTCCATGTCTCACAATATCACATACTATCAAGTTTTGAAAAGTTCCTGCCACTTAGGTATCAATTTTATTCACCGAACAATTCGAGTATAGATTTTTTATAGTATATGAAAGAAAGATGTGCAGAACTCTGGGAAAAAATAATTATAGTGTAACACCCCCCCCCCCACCCATCAGTAACATCATTAGACAGTATCACACGCCAACAATTACATTAGTCAAAGAGCACTAGCCAGTTTGTATTTGGAAGTGATATTGTTAAAGAAATCAACCCAGCGTGTCGGTGCAGTTATACACTGACGTGACAAAGTCAAGCGTTAGTATTGCGTACACAAGGTATGAAAGGGCTGTAGATTGGCGGAGCTGTCAATTGTAGTCACGTGATACCTGTGGTAAGGTTAACAGACTTTGAACACGGATTGGTAGTTGGTGCTAGACGCATGGACATTCCACTTCGGAAATCGTAAGGGAATTCAATATTCTGAGATCCACGTTGTCGAGTACCCCCGCTTTTATCGATGCTTGTATCGATCCTCATATTGTATAGGTTGTTGCTTAGTTGTTTTGGTTAGATCAAGTCATTGTCGGCTAGACCGTCAGTGAGACAGCATCTGCATTCCTGCTACTGATACAGGCGAGTACACCAGAGCTGACAGCTTCTCTTAAGAAGCGATTTATTTTAAATTTCTTCACTGTTCTTTAACTTCAGCTCCCATATTTAGTGCGTGTTTGATTATTTATCAAGCACATTTACGCTCTTTATAAACTATGTAGTCCATAGATTCGCTGTCTGCATCGCGCCAGGCATTTGTTATAGTTGCAACCCCCAGTCGAGTGAAAGATCTTCTAGCAGCAGTGCATTAAGCTAGTGTGAGTTGAAACAGCTTCTCATAAAAAGCGATTTACTTTACATTTCGCTAGTATTCTCTAGTTTCAACTCCTATATTTCGTATGTCTGTGTCTTTAGTATGGGCAGTAACTATGTTTACTGTGTTCAGATGCGAGCCGAGTTAATGATCCTTCACTCACAGCTCCAGGCGTTGTTGGCTTCGTTCATGTAGCTTGGGGCTGTTGCCAATGAGCATCGCTGTGGGGTGCCGGACAGGGCGGTCGGAGGGACATCCAGCACGACCCATGAGTCACCCAATAGGTCCACCACTGTGACAGTTCTCGGTACTACCCACACTGACGTTTATGCCTCTGTAGTTGAGTGGGAGGTCGTTAAAAGGTGTGGCCGGCAGCGAAAGACTTTCCGAGGGGCCGATAGGAGGGCCTCCCCGGTTCGTCTAACGAGTTTCGGGTGCTACCTGTGGCTGACGACGTTCTTAGCCAGATGAAGCCGCTCGTCCTGTTCAAGAGGAATTCTTTCGGCCTGCAAAGTCTGGGCAGCCACAGAGGGTGGGATTTCTGGTAGTTGGGAACTCCAACGTTAGGCGCGTAATATGGATATGACTGCGAAGGAGGCGAAGGAATCCAGTTTGCATTCTGAGCGCATACTAGGAGGAGTCATTCCAGATGTGGAACAGGTGCTTCCGAATACCATGAAGAGCACAGGCTGCAACCATCTGCAGGAGGTGCTCATGTTGGTACTAACGATGTGTGTCGCTTTGTATCAGAAGAGAATCTCTCCGATTTCGAGCGGCTAGTGAAGTAGTAAAGACTGCCAGTCTTTCTTGCTAAATGAAGGTAAGGCTCACCATCGGCATTATCGTCGACAGGACTGACTGAGGCCCTTTGGTCTGAATCAGAGGCTAGGCGATTCTGCGACCATGTAGGTTGCAGATTTCTCGAATTGTGCTACAGGATGGTGGGATTTCACCGTCCACTAAATAGGTCAGGAGTTGATTGTATGTAGAAAGGGGCTCCATTAGTAGCGACTGGGCGGTATTTTAGTTTAGAGGGTCTCGGGAACGTGCAGAAATGGCTTCGCTTTCAAAGAGTGCAGGACTAACGCAGGAAGAGAGTAGACACAGGAACAGCCAACATTGTTATAAACTATCGTAGCAGTGTTGGAAGTGAACCAAGGCTCCGAGCGCTAATAGAAAACACCGAATCTCCAATCGTTATACACTCCTGGAAATGGAAAAAAGAACACATTGACACCGGTGTGTCAGACCCACCATACTTGCTCCGGACACTGCGAGAGGGCTGTACAAGCAATGATCACACGCACGGCACAGCGGACACACCAGGAACCGCGGTGTTGGCCGTCGAATGGCGCTAGCTGCGCAGCATTTGTGCACCGCCGCCGTCAGTGTCAGCCAGTTTGCCGTGGCATACGGAGCTCCATCGCAGTCTTTAACACTGGTAGCATGCCGCGACAGCGTGGACGTGAACCGTATGTGCAGTTGACGGACTTTGAGCGAGGGCGTATAGTGGGCATGCGGGAGGCCGGGTGGACGTACCGCCGAATTGCTTAACACGTGGGGCGTAAGGTCTCCACAGTACATCGATGTTGTCGCCAGTGGTCGGCGGAAGGTGCACGTGCCCGTCGACCTGGGACCGGACCGCAGCGACGCACGGATGCACGCCAAGACCGTAGGATCCTACGCAGTGCCGTAGGGGACCGCACCGCCACTTCCCAGCAAATTAGGGACACTGTTGCTCCTGGGGTATCGGCGAGGACCATTCGCAACCGTCTCCATGAAGCTGGGCTACGGTCCCGCACACCGTTAGGCCGTCTTCCGCTCACGCCCCAACATCGTGCAGCCCGCCTCCAGTGGTGTCGCGACAGGCGTGAATGGAGGGACGAATGGAGACGTGTCGTCTTCAGCGATGAGAGTCGCTTCTGCCTTGGTGCCAATGATGGTCGTATGCGTGTTTGGCGCCGTGCAGGTGAGCGCCACAATCAGGACTGCATACGACCGAGGCACACAGGGCCAACACCCGGCATCATGGTGTGGGGAGCGATCTCCTACACTGGCCGTACACCACTGGTGATCGTCGAGGGGATACTGAATAGTGCACGGTACATCCAAACCGTCATCGAACCCATCGTTCTACCATTCCTAGACCGGCAAGGGAACTTGCTGTTCCAACAGGACAATGCACGTCCGAATGTATCCCGTGCCACCCCACGTGCTCTAGAAGGTGTAAGTCAACTACCCTGGCCAGCAAGATCTCCGGATCTGTCCCCCATTGAGCATGTTTGGGACTGGATGAAGCGTCGTCTCACGCGGTCTGCACGTCCAGCACGAACGCTGGTCCAACTGATGCGCCAGGTGAAAATGGCATGGCAAGCCGTTCCACAGGACTACATCCAGCATCTGTACGATCGTCTCCATGGGAGAATAGCAGCCTGCATTGCTGCGAAAGGTGGATATACACTGTACTAGTGCCGACATTGTGCATGCTCTGTTGCCTGTGTCTATGTGCCTGTGGTTCTGTCAGTATGATCATGTGATGTATCTGACCCCAGGAATGTGTCAATAAAGTTTCCCCTTCCTGGGACAATGAATTCACGGTGTTCTTATTTCAATTTCCAGGAGTGTAAATACGGTTTCCTGGCTAAAGCTCGAAATACGTTCAGTGGAAATTTTTACAAAGGACATAACACTTCCAGAATGAGATTTTCACTCTGCAGCGGAGTGTGCGCTGATATGAAACTTCCTGGCAGATTAAAACTATGTGCTCGACCGAGACTCGAACTCGGGACCTTTGCCTTTCGCGGGCAAGTGCTCTACCATCTGAGCTACCGAAGCACCACTCAGGCCCGGTACTCACAGCTTTACTTCTGCCAGTATCTCTTCTCCTACCTTCCAAACTTTACAGAAGCTCTCTTCTGCCAGGAAGTTTTGACACTTGTTCAGAAACGGTAGATTAAATACAGTTACCGGTGGAGTGCTTATTGGTGTCAGTAGTAATTAAGCTTGTAGTGAAATTGAAGTAGACAGTTCCTGTGCGTTAGTAAGGGTAGAGGTTATACTTGACTGTTGCAATAAATTAATAATCGGTTCCTTCTACCGATGCTCAACTCAGAAGATACAGTTGCTGAACAGTTCAAAGAAAATTTCAGTGTCATTTCAAATAGATACCACTCTCATACAATTATAACTGGTGGTGACTTCAATTTACCCTCTATATGTTGGCGAAAATACATATTTCAAGGCGGTGGTAGATGTGAAACGTCGTCCGAAATCATATCTAATGGCTTCGCAGAAAAGTATCTTGCAGGAGCCCTTTCGAAGTGTACATGGTTGCGAAAACGTACTTGACGTCTTAGTAGCATTGTCGTACCTTGGATGAAGAACTGACAGCTGGTGTCATAAGTAAATGTGAGGTGATGCACATAAGCAGATACAAACACTTGATAAAGTTTGATTACACGTTTAGCGACCAGTCATTGGAATCAGTTACAACCCTCAAGTATTAGGGAATATCTGCCTAATTAGAAGCAGGCAGACGACTGGCTGGCATTTATCGGAAGTATCCTATGTGTACAGTACCTGACTAAAAGTACATTGGCTGGACAGAAATATGGAAGCACCAAAAGCACAACACATTACCACGCTTAATACGGTATAGGAAACCCGGTGACATTCAAAATAGTTTTCACTCGTCTCGGAATTGATATATTTTCAGCGGAATCTTACACCACTCTTCCTGCAAAACAGTGGCAAGTTCATCTAACGGCGATGGAGGCAGATAACGGTCATGCACCCTCCTCTCCAAAACTGACCACGAAAGCCCAATAATATTGAGATCTGATGACTATAGTGGTCAGGAGAAATGCGACAATTCATCCTCGCGCTCACAAATCAGTCCTGTACTATGCCAGCCCTGTGACCATGGGACATATTTTCTGGGGGCACAGTATTACCATTGAGAAACAGACATGTACCATGGGCTAGATCTGATCAGCCAAAATTGTCACATCATCACTGACGCAATGCGACCTTGCAGATTACCCAACGGGGCCATGGCATGGACTACCACGACATGGCTGTCCACATCATTAATCATTACCGCACTCTCGCCATGTTCCAGTTTTGGGACGAAAACTCGGCCCTAAGTTGAAAACAGTGTGAAACAAGGCGCATCCTGTGATGAATTCTTCTCGGGTTATCAGCCGAGTGGTGGCGTCGTCTTGTCGCAACGTTTAGATGAGTTTCGTACCCATCATCTTCAGGCGAAGACGATAGGTACGAAACTCATCGAAACGTTGCGACAAGACGACGCCACCACTCGGCTGATAACCCGGGCAGAATTCATCATTGGAATACGCCGAGAAAGACTGCAATCGCATATAAGGCGCATCCTACCAAATGCCTCTCTTCCACTACTCTGTAGTCCAGGTTTTATGGTTTCGGCAACGCGTTTTCCTGTTAGGAATGTTTGGTTTTGGAATTCGAGCACGCTCTGCAACTTCCTGCTTATGAAGCTCCATTCGAGATGTTTTGGTGATAACATGTTTCACGAGAGCGACATTCACTTTTGCAGCGACTTTTGCAGCTGTAGTCCTCTTATTTTTTGTCACAAACTAATCCAAGGACGGTCGGTCACGACTACTCAAGACACACTTTCGTCCATGTTGTGACTTAGCAGATTATGTTTTTCCCTACATGCCGCGAAAATCTTCCATACAGTGCCTCTTGAAGCACCGAACACTTCGGCTCTGTTGATTACAAAAGCACGCACCACACGACCATCAACTATTTGCTCGCGTTCTAATTCACTTATCTCCGACGTGATGCCCTCAGACCCACAAAGAACCCTGTTCTGACCACAACTGACACTTGAAACGTATTGAGATGTGATGTGAAACCATATGGGTCCAGAGACCTTTTCAAGTGTCAAACATATGATTTGTATATGGAGACTCAAGTGACGACTGTAAATTTATGCCAAGGCCAGTATTCGAACACAGGTCTCTTCTCACCAGGCAGATGTGCTAACCACTACACTACTCTGGCACAGTAGCTTTGCATGACTACACGCACTTCACCAGCCCGCTTCTCTCCTCAATCCAAATTTCCATTCGTGCCTCAGCTCATTCGGTACTCCCCCTACACCCGCCCGTTTAGCCGATCGGTCTAACGCGCAACTTTCCGGAATGGAAGGAGCGCCTGGTCCCCGGCACCAATCCGCCCCGCGGACTTGTGTCGAGGTCCGGTGAGCCGGCCAGTCTGTGGATTGTTTTTAATGGAGTTTTCCATCTGCAAATGCCTCAGCTACACTATGTCGTGGTCTAGCGGTTCTAGGCGCTCAGTCCGGGACCGAGGGACTGCTACGGTCGCAGGTTCGAATCCTGCCTCGGGCATGGATGTGTGTGATGTCCTTAGGTTAGTTAGGTTTAAGTAGTTCTAAGTTCTAGGGGACCGATGACCACAGATGTTAAGTCCCATAGTGCTCAGAGCCATTTGAACACTATGTCGGCGATTGCTACGCAAACAAGTTCTCCAAGTACGCATGCGCCACCACTACTCTACCACACAAACATAGGGGGTTACACTCGTCTGGTGTGAGACGTTCCCTCGGGGGAACCACCGGGGACTGAACCGCACAGTAACCCTGGGTTCGGTGTGGGGCGGCGGAGGGATGAAGTGGACTGCGGTAGTCTCGTGGGGTTGTGGGCCACTCCGTCGTGTCTAGGTCCCCGGTTTACATACAATACAATACAATACTCCCCCTACACTCGAACAGCGTTGCAGAGGCTCTCTAACCGGACTGCGATAGCACTTCAGCAACTCAGTCTTCATGTATACACCACTGAAGTTTGAGATTTGGAAAAGTCTCTGGAACCATGTGGTTTCATTTGATTAAAGAACCTATGCCGGAGTTTCACGCAGAATCGCCCACTTCGTTCCAGTACATTTGAGAGCCTTTGCAATGCTGTTCGAGTGTAGGGGGAATGCTAATTGGGCTGAGGCATGAATAGCAATTTGGACTGAGGAGAGAAGCAAGCTAGGGTGGTCCGTGTATTCATAAATCTAAACTGATAACCATCAAGGAACTATCCGAATATGAGGCATCACTAATTTAGCGAATGTATGTCGGTACATATCAACGTGCCTATGTTAAACCTCACCCAAAAAAATACTAATTATTTAATAGAATAATGCCATAACTGCTTGTCAACACGTCAACTACAACATGTCCAAACGGGGAACATGGAGTAGCTGATTGGTTTTCGGAAAAGAAATAATTCAGTACTTTAGAGACTGTAAGTACTTTATGGCGAAGACAAACTTTCGAAAGTTACAGCAGACGTAAAACAAAACACACGAAATAGAGAGATGACAGTGGTTCTTCACAATACAAAAAAGGGAATATGTTTAGTGTTAGTGAAAGTGTTGCGTTGTGCAGAACCACTGTGCCTGGGTGGAGTAGTGGTTAGTGCATCTGAATTGTGAGCAGGAGACCAGATTCAGATACTGTCCTTGGTACACATTCTTATTCGTCATTCTGTTCTGCATGTATACACTGCAGAGGCGCCGTTCGTGATCAAATACAACAGCGTTGCCATTTGATGTCCAAATTTTTGTCCAACTCCTGTATTGGTTGATATTAGTATGGATTTTGGCCACCATTCACCCTTACGACGGCTTGAACTTTGCTGGGGGCTCTTTCAATAAGGAAGCGGCAGCCCATTCTTCCTCAGCCGAAACGCGAGAGGGTGATGATGTTGGACGCTGGAGTGTGGAACTATGTCGACATTCTAGCTCACGTAAAAGGTGTTTCATTGGACTCCTGTCAGGGATACGTGCAGGCCAGTCCATTTTAGGAGTGTTATTGTACACAAACCATTGCCACACAGGTTCTATTTTTCACAGGGTGCATTTTCATGCTCATACAAACAATCATCGTCTCTGAAATCTTCCTCTACTGTAAACACTGCACACTTCCATAAATTGTGTTTGTAGCCTTTCTCATTTAGCATCTCCCTAAGCTCAGCAGGGGGCCACTCGCTGACCACGAAAAACTCCCCCATTTCTTAGCGACACCACCTCCGTACTTCACTGCAGAAACCACACATGCTGGCAGGTAAGGTTCATTCTGATTGCCGCAGTATACAGCGCGCAGAATGATATTTTCACTCTGCAGTGGAGTGTGCGCTGATATGAAGCTTCCTGGCAGATTAAAACTGAGTGCCGGACCGAGTCTCGAACTCGGGACCTTTGCCTTTCACGGGAAAGTGCTCTACCACCTGAGCTACCCAAGCACGACTCACGACCCGTCGTCACAGCTTCAATTCTGGCAGTATCTCGTCTCCTACCTTCCAAACTTCAGTACTTCGTCTCCGACGGGTCTTGAGTCGTGCTTGGATAGCCCAGATGGTAGAGCACTTGCCCGCGAAAGGCAAAGGTCCCGAGTTCGAGTCTCGGTCCGGCATACAGTTTTAATCTGTCAGGAAGTTTTATATAGTGTGGTTTATCACCCAAGTCATTCGTTTGCAGTCAACCTCTGTCCTGTGGCTTCGTTGTTTACACCACATGAAACGTCGCTTAGCACTGACTAAAGTAATTTCTGGCTTATGAGCAGCTGCTCGACCATTGCACCCCATTATATTTAACTCCCTAAGCAGTGTCGTTGTGTTACTTGGACTGTTGGTAACACTTTGAAACTCCGCTGATTCCATGCGATTTTTAGAATCATCCTCTGCAATGCTGTAATATGCCAGTCCGTTAGTATATAAGGTCTACTTGGCCTTGGTTTAGCTCTGGTTGTCTTTTCCCGTTTCCAGTTCACAGTCACAGCCGACTTGGGCAGCTCTGGAAGGGTTGAATTGTCCCTGTTGGATTTGTTCCTTAAGGCGACTTCCACATTCGACTTCAATGAGCTCTCCTGACCGACACACTCTGCCGTTACTGCTTTTGTACTGACAACATAATACACTCTCCCCCCCCCCCCCCCCCCACTCCTTTTATACTGCAGGTCCGCCTCTCGAGACTCTGATGATAATTTCCGCATTGCGTGGCAGTTTCCGCTTACTTTTGATCAGATGGCGTATTTCACTCGGGAAGAAGGTCGCTTGCAAAATCCTCATTCAACCGATTCTATAGTTCATTGCTTTCGGATAGTTACCATGAGGGATTAGTGAAAGACGTAGAGAATGGTCAAAGAACTACTTCGTCATAGGTTTGCTCAGTCTGCGCGAGAGCTTCACAGAAATTCTCAAAAAATTACCAAAAAGGAGGAAAATTTACTCTCGAACTTTCCATAGCCCACGTTTTAATGTGAGAGAAAAAAATATATTATTTTTCTCCGCTTTGTATCTGGCATAAAAATTTCGAGGTACAAATTATGGACGCTGTAACATATACAGACGACTACAGTCAATCTTAAAGCACACTTTCTACGGATGTTACAGGAAGGTGGAAGAGATGTCTGTGATACATCCTGAACCCTTCGTCACAGCGTACTATGACCTACACAGTGAACTGCTGTGCATCTGTCACCGAAATGCTTCGCCAACAGAATGCTCAAAGTTGTAAGTAGTTTTAATAGAAAGTAGAAAATAAAAAAATGGAAAACGGAAGAAATCGGTCAAATAGTACTCGTAACTTGCTACTCTTACGTCCGGTCCCAAACAGCAGAAGACGATATTCTTTCTCTCCACTGTCCACTTCTTTTAGCTACAGAAAAAGCCGTTGTATAACAGCGCCCACAGCTTATTGATACATTACATTACATTCACCAATAACACATATTCAGTGCATTTACAGAAATATGTGCATTCATAAATCTGACTTGATATCGAACGAGGAATTATCCGAATATGCGCCACCACTAATTTAGCGAATGTATGTCAGTGCATATCAACGTGCCTAAACATTAAGTATTTATTTACTGATTTCCTCATGTCCTTACGCTGCGAAATCATTCTCGGCAGCCCTGCACAAGTATAGGTAACAAACACTAAAAAAATACTTTTATTCCACGCAATAATTCTAATTCTTTAAATCCAAATGAATCCTGTATGTTAGACCTCACCAAAAAAACTTGTTATTTAACAGAATAATGCCATAACTGGTTGTAAACACGTCAAATACAATACGTCCAAGTGAGGAACATGGTGTAGCTGACTGGTTTTCGGAAAAGAAATAATTCAGAACTATAGAGACTGTAAGTACTTTATGGCGAAGACAAACCTTCGAAAGTTACTGCAAACAAAACACACGAAATGGAGAGATGACAGTGGTTCTTCACAATACAAAAAAGGTAATGTGTTCGGTGTTAATGAAAGTGCTGCGGCCGGCCGGAGTGGCCGTACGGTTCTAGGCGCTACAGTCTGGAACCGAGCGACCGCTACGGTCACAGGTTCGAATCCTGCCTCGGGCATGGATTTGTGTGATGTCCCTAGGTTAGTTAGGTTTAAGTAGTTCTAGGCGACTG
This sequence comes from Schistocerca nitens, assembly GCF_023898315.1. Lineage (NCBI taxonomy): Eukaryota > Metazoa > Arthropoda > Insecta > Orthoptera > Acrididae > Schistocerca > Schistocerca nitens. The sequence continues at coordinate 472,648,775 of NC_064621.1, read as the reverse complement.
ATAACCTCAGAAGTTAGGTCGCATAGTGCTCAGAGCCATTTGAACCAAAGTGCTGCGTTGTAAAATTAAACATATGTGCGTGGAAGCACAGGGAAAATTGCCATCCAAGTTCCATTGCACTGAAAGCGCACTTTGTTTTCATTGACCTTGAAGAAGTATGGACCAATCAATCTCCTCTACGTAACAGAATAGGTATTCACTAAAAGTATCAGTAACTTCATATGCAAAACAGATTTTAATCAAGCAAAGGTAAAATTTGGCTTTCGAAGTGATATATCATAACTGACCATTTGCGATCTGTGATTAAAACTATAGAACTGGGCAGTTTGAGTTATCCCTTTTCCTCTAATTCGTAGCTCTTGAGAAATGTTTTAGGTTCGTTTCAAGGGAACTTTTACTAACAGTCCTTGTGACATAAAAGGAATTGATTCAAACTGAGTATACAGGGTAATTTTTTCCGCCCTGTACAAACTCTAGCGGCCGGCCGCTGTGGCCGAGCGGTTCTAGGCTGGAACCGCGCTGCTACTACGGTCGCAGGTTCGAACCCTGCCTCGGGCATGGATGTGTGTGATGCCCTTCGGTTAGTTAGGTTTAAGTAGTTCCAAGTCTAGGGGACTGATGACGTCAGACGTTAAGTCCCATAGTGCTTAGAACGATTCGAATCGATGAGAGGATACGGAACAAAAAAGGTCTAATGAAATAATATCCGAAAATGCATTGTATATGTGGTAGAGATCATTTATTCAATCATACTTCGATAGAGAGACTGCGGCCTAAAACGCGTTGTACCATGCAGCCACAGTTACAGTATGCATGGTTTCCTCCTAGAGGGTGGTACTGTTCGTCATGCCCCAGCGCCCTCTCCTGCCATTACAATTGGTAATGTTGTGTCCGGTTCACTTCTCTTGCTGACTCACCTTGTAGTGTATGTGATACAGCGTTGTACACAATGGTTCCGTACTCCAACCGACAGCTTGACGACATTGTGTTTACTTTCGGAAAGGCAAATGGCAACGGGCATCAAGGTATTTTCAGGAGACCTATTCCCGCCGACAACAACCACAGCATTCAATGTTTGCAACAGTGTGTCGCCGTTTGTCTGAGAAAGCGTCGTTTCAGGAAGCAGGAGATCATGCAGGACCTACCCGGAATGTTTGGACACAAGACTTGGAGGAAAATGTGATTAACACTGTGTAAGGCGACCGCATTCTCCATGACAGTCGTTATTCCCCTTATCACTTAGCGTGTGCTTACTAGCAAACAGACTTTCCACATTGGGAACAGTCTTGTCACTGATTTATTCACTAAGCACGCTGGCATTAGTGTCATCCATCTTATTCATAGATGAGACCACGTTTACGCGGAGTGTTATCATCAACCTTCATAACAGTCATCTGTGTGACCGTATGCAGGACCCCCATGGTATGGTGAAAGCGAATCACCAGCATCAGTACAGACGGAATGTGTGGGCCGTGATAACTGGCGACCGTATTTTGAGACCAGTCTTCCTTCCACGTCACCTAACAGGCCGGAACTATCGGTGTTTCTTGTGGGTGGCTTTGCCTTCCCTGCTGGAAGAAGTGCCATTGATGATTCAATGAGTTGGATGGCTCTACATGGTGGTGCTCCAGCCCACTTCACCGTTGACATTCAGACGGATCTCAGTCATGTCTTCCCTGGTCGATGGATCAGAAGAGGTGCCCCAGTTGCATGGCCTGCTCGTTCACCGGATCTCAGCTCGTGCGATTTATGGTTATGGGGCAATTTCAAAAGTATCGTCTATGCGGAGCCCATTCCAAATGTAGGGACACTGGAGCAGCGTATTCATGCTGCATTTGACACTGTTCGGATGCAGCCTGGTCAGTGTGAAGGTGTGAGACAGGACATGCTGCTGCGTGTACACGCATGGGTTGAGGTGTATTAGACCGCGTTCTCTGTAACAATTTATGATTAAATAAATGTTCCCTAGCATAGAAACCATGCCTTTCTGGTCATAAGTTCATTAGACCTTTTTTGTTCCGTATCCTCTCATCGATCAATCCCTACAATTTGTTCAGGAAGTCTGAAAAGCTTGTAAGGGTGTTGCAGGGGAGGCTGTGCTGACAAGGGAAGCTCCCCATCGTACCCCCCTCAGATTTTGTTATGTTGGCACAGTGGATAGGCCTTGAAAAACTGAACACAGATCAATCGAGAAAACAGGAAGAAGTTGTGTGGAACTTTGAAAAAATAAGCAAAATATACAAACTGAGTAGTCCATGTGCAAGATAGGCAACATCAAGGAGAGTCTGAGCGAAGGAACGCCGTGGTCCCGTGGTTAGCGTGAGCAGCTGCGGCACGAGAGGTCCTTGGTTCAAGTCTTCCCTCAAGTGAAAAGTTTAAATCTTTATTTTCAGTTTATGTGACAAACTCTTTTGTTTTCATCACTTTTTGGGAGTGATTATCACACCCACAAGGAAACCTAAATCGGGCAAGGTAGAACAATCTTTTTACCCATTCGCCAAGTGTACAAGTTAGGTGGGTCGACAACATATTTCTGTCATGTGACGCACATGCCGTCACCAGTGTCGTATAGAATATATCAGACGTGTTTACCTATGGAGGAATCGGTTGACCTATGACCTTCGATCAAATGTTTTCGGTTCCCATTGGAGAGGCACGTCCTTTCGTCTACTAATCGCACGCTTTTGCGGTGCGGTCGCAAAGCACAGTCACTAAACTTATTACAGTGAACAGAGACGTCAATGAACGAACGGACAGATCATAACTTTGCGAAAATAAATAAAGTAAAATTTTCATTTGAGGGAAGACTCTCACGCTAACCACGGGACCACGGCGCTCTAGAGCATATACCGTCCTTGATGTTGCCTATCTTGCGCATGGACTACTCAGTTTGTATATTTTGCTTATTTTTTCATAGTTCTACACAACTTCTTCCTGTTTTCTCGATTGATCTGTGTTCAGTTTTTCAAGGCCTATCCACTGTGCCAACTTATAACTAAATCTGAAGGGGGTGCGATGGGGAGGTTCCCTTGTGAGAAACAATTACTAAGAAAGAAATTTGATACGTTGCGCCGTTTCATAGTTAATTAGAATTGAAGTTAGCCAATGAGGCTGTTGAGCTTGCAAATTACAGCTGCCCGCCAGATACAGTTAGTATAGCGTAGATGATAGAGCACGAGACTGCTCAGTCTTAGGCTGAGGTTCGATCCCTACTGCCTCCCCATTTCCAATTTTTGTATCGTTCTCTTATTCGGTTTTACGAAACCAAACGAAGACACGTTTGACGAAACCGTCTTAGGAGGTCCGCTGGAATCTGTGCACACAACGGCCTTATTGGCTGAATTCTGTGCTAATTAATTCGGAAACGACGCGACATATCTGATTTTTTTCTTAACAGTTATTTCGCGTTACAGCCTACCCTGCGATACTTGTAAGACTTTTTTTGACCATCCTGTACATCAAAGCTAAAGTACACATTATACTTTACCACGGTAACGGGAAATTCAGAGTAGGTAAAGGACTTGGGGTGGGGGACTTGACATCACAAACACGATTCTTAGAATCAGCAGCAGTACAAGTAGTGGAAAAAGAAGAACGAAGATATGTTTCCGGAACATAAACACGATTCTTAGAATCAGCAGCAGTATAAGTATTGGAAAAAGAAGAATGTTTTTGGAACATGCATAGGCAATCCATGTTTTCATAATGAGACTGTATGAGACTGATATATCGTTGACAAAGTTCAACAAAGAGCAGGAGAAAGTGAGGCTGGCTTGAAACTACCCCTGAAATTTAGTTACGTTGGGTTTAAGATAATGTATAATCAGTGCATTAAAAGAAGACACTATTCAACAATAACGAAGTCATACAACCAGCTGATAGGAATCCGTGTTTGGGGAAACTGAAGATAAAATATAAACAGGAAAGGGAAGAAGCGGCTTGAAGTGCTGTTGGTGCACGAAAGAGAGTTTTCAAAACATTACTTCCGATGTATATAACACGGAAAGTTTACAATCAATGTATATTATCAGTTTTGGCTGTAATGAAAATGTAGGTTCCAGCCAAGCGAATTACTGGTAAAATAGGGTTGTTCTCTGATGGATTCAAAAACATATGACCGAGACGACGACCTAACGGAAGAGGCGTAGACAGCATAGCAAAACATGGAGGATAGGAGCGCATGATTTTGGTTGAAGATCTTAGAGCATGTTAAATTTTAGGGGTGATCTTAATCCAACAGTGGCTGATAGGATAGCATATTGTTTTTGGAATGGATTTAGTTTACCAAATACAAGGTTTTGATTAACATGCAAAATACAGTGTTTTAGGTTGGTCATGAAAGACGTCGAAAGAGAGTAAGATTCAAAGGTAAAATGACAGGAACGAGGATATGGATATACCAATGAGAGTATTAAAATAAACTGTTACATTATATATCTCATGAACGGAGGTGTTAATTATGTTGTCGTTTTCCTAGGTGACTTTCAGTGTATATAATTTTCAATAGGGGATTAGAAATCGACCTGTTTGGTCTTCTTTTATGGACCAAGTACATTTCGATGTGAGGGCGTAGCTTAAGTATATAACACGAAAGAGTGAAAAGTTTTATTCATTTTAGTCTAGTAAAATGGGCTTTAAAATGCATACCTTAAGTGCTACGAGCACTTGTTCATCTTCGATGCCGTGAAACAAATTTCCTCTACTTCAAGCTCTTTGCTTTCCATATTTTGGGACGTAATATGGACCAAAAGAAGATGGTAAGAGCTGATGGTAGGGTTCGAAAATGATGCTGATCCCACAAAGCAATGGACTCAAGTTGTCAAGAAGGAACTGTGCAAGCTGGTGATGGCTCCATAATGGTGTGGGCTGTGTTTATATGGAATCGACTGGGTCCTCTCGAACTTCGGCTAGTTGGAGACCATTTACAGCCATTCATTGACGTCACGTTCCCAAACGACGATGGAATTCTACGGATGACAATGCGGCATGTCTCCGGGCCACAATTGTTCGCGATTGGTTTGGCGAACATTCTGGACAGTTCGAACGAATGGTTAGGTCGCCGAGATCACCCCACACGACACACATCGATCATTTATGGGACATAATCGAGATTTCAGTTCGCGCATAAAATCCTGCAACATTTTCGCAATTATGGACTGGTGTAGAGACAGCATGGCATCTCTGCAGGGGATTTCCAACGATTGTTGAGTCCGTGCCACGTCGAGTTGCTGCACTACACTGGGCAAAAAGAGTTCCGATACGATATTAGCAGGCATCCCATGACTTTTGTCACTTCAGTCTAATTCAATTGCTACATGGTGTGTACAGCTAGGGATACTTCAAAACTGTTTGGCGAGTTGAGTTTCAGGTTACATGTGAAATGTTGAGATATGTCTTCCTGTGGAGGTTGTAATCTCCCCCCACCCCTCCTTCCTACTTCCATCTATTGTCCACTTTAAACAATGTCCAGATCAAGTAATTAATAAGGAAGTCTTTTATGGAGATTTGAGAGTAGCGAAGATAACAATAAACTTTCTAGTTTACTTAGCTTGTCATGTTGAGGGACGGCTCCAGTTCTTCTTGTCTAGGGGTCTGATTCTTGAAGCTGAAAATCTCACATCAGGTCCTCACTGCTGGTGTGAACTAAATAAATCTGAAGTTCGTTGTTGCAGGATTTCTTTACGTAAATATGTTTTCTCACATTTTAGCGTATCATACAGTATTTTGAGTTTTCACATTAACAAAGCCGAAATTGTATTGTTCGCACAAAAATACAAAAGTACGTCCGATCACATCAGAAGCAAGATTACGACTCCCCGACTCTGAGGAAATAACAATGTTCCAAAGGGTTTACAATTTTTCTTAGCAAATGAATTTCTGTTAGTTTCCGTTACATTATTAATTTAGATTCTTATTTCGTAATGGATCCAGAAATAAACTTAGTGAACAGTACAGAATTGCTTAGTTAATGCCGGCCGAAGTGGCCGTGCGGTTCTAGGCGCTGCAGTCTGGAACCGCGAGACCGCTACGGTCGCAGGTTCGAATCCTGCCTCGAGCATGGATGTGTGTGATGTCCTTAGGTTAGTTAGGTTTAACTAGTTCTAAGTTCTAGGGGACTGATGACCTCAGAAGTTGAGTCCCATAGTGCTCAGAGCAATTTGAACCATTTTGCTTAGTTAATAATAGAAATTTTAAATGTGCAAAAACTCGTAATTTCAAATGTTTCCAAGAAAAGGAATTATTTCTGAACATTCAGAATTAGTACTTATCTATTACAAAACCGGAACTAAAATATTTTGTAAAGTAATTCCTTTTCATAAATTTTAGCTTGAAATATAACATAATGTGTATAAAATTATATGAAAATTTTCAGAAAAGCAACTGAAATAATACTGACCTGTCCAAAATTCGAAAAATAATACTAGTATCGACAACTACTATTGAGGAAAGGTGATGCTAGAGGAAGATATCCCGTTACAAGGCGGAAACCAGCTATGAAACCGACGTTAATGATGATGATACCGATGCTACTGAGAGTTGGAGTTGCGATTAAATACAGGGTCTCCATAATTAAACTTCCATAGCATAGAGGCGACCACTTTCCTTACAGAGGCCCAAATTTCCATACATGAAACCGTTGATGATTTAGTGGTGTCATCCGTATAAATGGTGAAGTTTTCATCCAGTAATGATCGCTCAAATTATATCATGACCCATAATTTTTACACGCATTACCTTGCTGCATGCAGCCTTCCCTGGTGTTATCACACATCTTGATGTCATTATTGTTGTGATACACCAAATTAGAAAGCTGCGTCCAATTAAAAATTCGTGTTTACTACCACGTTACATTGCAGCCATTGGCGTCCGTCATACTTTTAAGTCTAAAGGCATCGCTACCCGTCAAAACTGAAATTGTACTGCGCACATACTGTTTCTATACGAGTATTCGTTAGTGCGCAAAAAGATTACGTGTGGCAACTACTGAACGTTGTATAACAACGATACCGCGGGCACGAAAGGCGCTATCGCTTCCGCTATCCTGAAAAACTGGCCTTGACAGAGCATGGTCTGGTGATACGCCTGTTTTCCACAAAGGAAGTGGAGGATTCGCTCACCCATGTTACTAACCAGAACATTGTAGAGAAAGGGAAAAAAGAAGAAAAGTGAATACATGGTTACCATCCCAGAAAAAAGAGGTACCGACAATATGCTTGTGTAAGCACCATCTAAGTCGGCACAAACTACTAACCATTTTGATTTTATTTTTCGTCACCAAGATGTACTGAATAGTTTCTGTTCACGCAAATGGTTAACGTGATTTAAATAACGGAAACTGCGCCTGTTACTTATCTTTTATGCTTAGTACAACTCTTTTCGAGAATTTATTCTCATTTTTGAGGGAATTTGTGCATTTGTTCACATGAATATGTTTGATGTTTGCATCTGTGGTTTTCTGTCTCACTTGAGGCTTGTTGACGTTAGAGTGTTTACAAGACGTGCTACAAAACATGTTATCTTTGGAGCATGTTTTGTGAACAAACAGTGTACGTTATGATTTGCGTGTGTGTGATATTCTGTATAAGGGAGGAGCAACAGTATCTCCCAACTTCAAAAAGACGCAAGAGAGGCAGAAAACCACACACTCAAACATCGTCAAACGTGTTCATGTAAACAAATGCACAAATGCACTTGAAAAGGAGAATAAATTCTTAGAACGTGTTGTGCCAAACATAAAAAAATAGGTAACTCGTGCAGTTTTCATTATTTAAATCATGAATGACACAGTTGCAGGCTTTCCTGAATCATCTAATATGATGAACGAAATTAAGATAGTTAACGTTATGTCACAAAGAATCGAAGTGTTGCGCATATGTTAAGCTGTTTGATGAGAAATGATCATTTAGATAGTGTACACTCTATCGCTATAACCATTACTAAAACATCACACTTTCTCACAGAGCGAAATCACGATCATGTTCTGCCTCTCAGTCTCCTATGATTTCGTATACTGCCGCCAGCAATGTTAATAAAAATATAAAGTGATGCTTCTGGGACCTAAAGTTAAAGTGTTCGAGGAAATACTTGCTGTCTGTAATAAAGAATCATGAGTATCATACAAACACGCATCAAATAATTCCGGATTTTTTAAAAGCTTGAAACTCTTTGTGAAACTATTTCCCGCTGACAACCCCACAAAATAATGAAAGAAAAATGTTTATCGCTTCTTATATTTTCGTTCTTCATGCAATAAAACTCCTGCACTAATCAAGACGTTTTAATTTATTACTTATTTACTATTAACTGTATTCGTGACACATTTTTCACACAGTATTCATATACATTACCAAATGTATCAACAAATTATACCACTGTACGATACATAGTTCAGGAGGTATGACATCATAAACAATGAGATGTCTGAAAAACTGCCACATCATGCATGGTGTTTAAATTAATTACTTCTTTATTAGTCTATTCACAATACATTTTGCAGACTGTACCCAGATATGCAGCTGATTGTTTCTGTAAAATTATATCATTGTACGAGACGTACTTCAGAAACAGATGAAATATACTCGTGTGTACAAATGCGTGTGAAATGTATTAAATATATGTGGAATATAAGCAATGGTTGAAAAACTCATCCTAAACCCCTGGAACAGTTCCATCCGAATTTGGTACGGAAAGAACTACTGCGATGTTAAGAAGCCTTCTACCAAGATGGGGTGATAGCATGGAGAGAGGACGGTGGAGCTGGAGATGGAGAGAGGTGGAAGGAGGAGAGGCATACAGACAGGAGTAGAGGATGATATGGATAAAGGGGAGTGGGAAATAGACATAGAGAGAGGAGAGAGGAGGAGGTTGGCAGGAGGGAAACAGGTGGAGATGGAGAGAGATATGGGGAGGAAGAAATGGGCTGAGAGAAGTGGAGGAGGTATTGAACAGAGAGATAGGGAGGAGGAGTTGTACAAAAAAGAGAAGGGGGAATGGAAGATGAACAGAGAGGGGAGGAGGAGGAAGTAGAATTAGTGGGGAGGAAGATAGGGACAGAGGGTGAAGGAGCAGATAAACAGAGGGAAGAGGAGTAGGTGGACAGAGACAGGTGAGGAGCAGATGGATAGGAGCAAGAAGAGATGGACGAATGGTGAGAGGTGGAGAAGGTGGACAGACAGGTGGAGTGGAGGAGAAGGACAGAGAGGAGAGAAGGAGGAAATGGACAGAGAGAGCAGGAAGGAGGAGACGCACTGACAGAAGATTGGATTAAATGTATACCCGAACAACCCCAGGTACTCAGCTCGTTATCAGTAAGCTGTAGTGTTATTATTTCTATGAAATGACTTTCTTACACAATTCCAAAAGCTTTAAGGCCTGGTTATGCATTATGAAATACAGGGTGTACATAAAGTCTGGGAACACTTCCAATTATTTATTGCACAAGAACTAAACATTGTAAAGATGTCGTATATATTGCGTTTTGAAGAGAAACTAAGAAAGTTTTTTTTTTTCAAACATTCGATATGCGAACCCTGAGGGACCCGGCAGACGTCAATACGGTAATCGAATTCTTGCCATACCCGTCCCAGGACGGCATCGTCGACTCTGGCAGTCGCTTCCTGCATTCTCTCCCAGAGCTCTGCTGGTAGAGGCGGTACATACACCAGATCTTCAATGTGTCCCCACAGAAGAAAGTCACACGGAGTGAGATCTTGTGATCCGGGAGGACATTTCATGAAACTAGCTGTCCCCTTCTGTAGCACGGCCGATCCACCGCCATGTTTGCGATTAGCGCTGACTGTTGGCAGATTACCAAACTACGCTGTCGCGGTATACATGAAAAAAAACTTTCAGGGTTTCTCTTCAAAATGACATATGTATGATATCTGTACAATTTTGGTTCCTGTGCAATAAATAATTGAAAGCGTTCCCGACTTCATGTACACCCTGTATACTAAGTTTCTTCTCCCCGTTAATTTATACACTATCACAAAACTAATATGATTAAATCCCTGTCATAGATACCTTAAAATATACTCACTCTTTCGTAGAAACTCACTTCTATTTTGTGTAACTAATAACACAGTGAACAATGTACTTTTTCCTTAATAATACTGTGTACATCTATCTAGTAACCGCCGCAGATGACGAGTTCAGCCTTGATGTTTTAGTGAACACAATGAATATCATATCGTCCGATTTTTATCGTCACTGTGCAAAACATGGAGGCACAGATAAATTCATCATCAGTGAGCACTCAAAAGTCCCGGCAAGGAAACTACCCATATTCTACGGCCTTAACAATGTATTGCGTAACGCTTATCAGAGAAATGCCAAGCTGATTGTAAATGTCATGATTTTCATCTGAAACGAGCGAGTAGTTCATCGCGCCTTGTTCACAAAGGTACTTTGCAGAACCGTTGACATTAACTGAGAGTTGAAGCAAATTACTCACAAACACACTTCTTGTGCCACTTATTATGGTGATCGTTTCTCCCTAGGCAGGTCGCCGTCAAAAAATATTTTCGCATTCGGAAGAGAAGGTTGGTGACAGAAATTTCGTGAGAAGGTTACGCCGCAACGTACAACGCCTTTGTTATAATGATGTCCACCTCAAATCCCACATCATTTCAGGAAGACTCTCTCCCATATTTCACGATAATAGAAAACGTGCTGCACTTCTTTGAACTTTTTCGATGTACTCCGTCAGTCCTATCTGTTAAGGATCCGACTCCGGCCAACAGTATTCTAAAAGAGGACGTACAAGGGTAGTACAGGCATTCTCTTTAGTAGATCTGTAACATTTCCTAAATGTCCTGCCAGTAAAGCGCAATCTTTGATTAGCCTTCCCCGCAACATTTTCTGTGTGTTCCTAGAATTTAAGTTGTTCTTAATTGTAATTCCTAGGTAGTAGAATTTACGGCCTTTAGATTTGACTGATTAATCGTGTAACCGAAGATTAAGGGATTCCTTTCAGCACTCATGTGGATGACCTCGCACTTTTTGTTATTTAGGGTCGCACCATACAGATATATTTTACAAATCGTTTTGCAATTTGTTGTATTCTTCTGATGATTTTACTAGTCGGTGAACGACAGCGTTATCTGCAAACAACCTAAGACGGCTGCTCAGATTGTCTCCCAAATCGTTTATATAGTTAAGGAACCGCAAAGGGCCTATAACACTACCTTGGGGAACTCCAAAAATCACTTTTGTTTTACTCGATGACTTTCCGTCAATTACTACGAACTGTGACCTCTCTGACAGAAAATCACGAATCCAGTCACTTAACTGAGCGATATTCCATAAGCACGCCATTTCACTACAAGCCGCTTGTGTGATATAGGGTCAAAAGCCTTCCGGAAATCCAGGAATAAGGAATCAATTTGAAATCATTTGTCAATAGCTCTCAACACTTCGTGTGAGTAAAGAATTAGTTGTGTTTCACAAGAACGATGTATTCTAAATCTGCGTTGGCTGTGTGTCAATAGACCGACCGTTTTTTTTTTCCGAGGTAATTCATAATGTTCGAACACAATATATGTTTCAAAATCATGCTGCATATCGACGTTAATAATATGGGCCTGTAATTTAGTGGATTATTCCTACTACCTACTTTGTAGGAAATTCCTTCGCCCGAGTAATTGCCGACTGCTCTTTCAGTCCGTAGTCTTATAGCAGTGCGCAGAATTACTCTTGAAGACACACCGGACCATTGTAAAGGATTTCTCTGCGTCCCGCGAAAACTCTAAGACCAAGTTGCAAAACTTCCAGGAAACAAGATAATAATAATACTCGACTCATATGCTACTGCATGAAAGTGTTCCAGCGTCTACACTCATAATATGGTAATGTCAAACATGCCATTTCATAAATTGTGATGAAAGGTATCCGGCCCCCTGGCTAAAAATGACTTATAAGTTATAACGATATGTTTACGTAATGTGTATACATAAACATACAGTTATAAATGTCCCCGTTCGTAGTCGCTAATTATAACAATATGTTTACTTTTATGTTGTAACATATAGCTATAATCAGCAAGTTACAAGTTACAAGAGACAAGAGAAGAATGAGTAACTGTGGTGGTGGTGGTGGTGGTTAGTGTTTAACGTCCCGTCGACAACGAGGTCATTAGAGACGGAGCGCAAGCTCGGGTTAGGGAAGGATTGGGAAGGAAATCGGCCGTGCCCTTTCAAAGGAACCATCCCGGCATTTGCCTGAAACGATTTAGGGAAATCACGGAAAACCTAAATCAGGATGGCCGGAGACGGGATTGAACCGTCGAGTAACTGTTCATCGAGAATATCTCGTACATAAAAAAATGTGTAAAAGTGTTCTTCTTCCGTCCGTTTTTCGCGCCGCGGTTTTCAAAGTCAATAACTCACTGCATCTCTGACGGCGCTTCGACAATAAACAAGTTACGTCACAGGTCGTTCACCTTTTACATTCTCGCAACATTATTTGCTAACTGTAGCTGTTGCCGAGCGACTGCACGATTAGTGAATGATTTAAAATGAGAATCACATAATGTTACATCACGCCATTTCATAAATTGTGATGAAAGGTATCCGGCCCCCTGGCTGAAAATGACTTACAAATTCGTGGCGCCCTCCATCGGTAATACTGGAATTCGATGTGGTGTTGGCCCACCCATAGCCTTGATGACAATTACCACTCTCGCAGGCATACGTTCATTCACGTGCTGGAAGGTTTCTTGGGGAATGGCAGCCCATTCTTCATGGCGTGCTGCACTGAGAACAGCTATCGATGTCGGTCGGTGAGGCCTGGCACGAAGTCGGCGTTCCAAAACATCCCAAAGGTGTTCTATAGGATTCAGGTCAGGACTCTGTGCAGGCCAGTCGATTACAGGGACATTATTTTCGTGTAACCACTTCGCCACAGGCTGCGCATTATGAACAGGTGCTCGATCGTGTTGAAAGATGCAGTCGCCATCCGCGAATTGCTCTTCAACAGTAGGAAGCAAGAAGGTGCTGAAAACGTCAGTGTAGGTCTGTGGTGTAAGCCCCCTCCACGAAAAGCACGATCACACCATAACGCCACCGCCTCCGAATTTTTACTGTTGGCACTACACACGCTGACAGATGACTTCCACCGAGCATTTACCATATCCACACCCTGCCATCGGATCGACACATTGTGTACCATGACTCGTCACTCCACGCAACGTTTTTCCACTGTTCAATCGTCCAATGTTTACGCTCCTTGCACCAAGCGAGGCGTCGTTTGGCATTTACCGGCGTGATGTGTGGCTTATGAGCAGCCGCTCGACCATGAAATCCAAGTTTTCTCACCTCCCGGCTAACTGTCATATTACTTGCAGTGGATCCTGATGCAGTTTGGAATTCATGTGTGATGGTCTGGAAAGATGTCTGCCTATTACACATTACGACCCTCTTCAACTGTCGGCGGTCTCTGTCAGTTAACAGACGGGGTCGACCTGTACGCTTTTGTTCTGTACGTGTCCCTTCATGCTTCCACTTCATTATCACATCGGAGTCCGTCCCCCGTAGCTGAGTGGTCAGCGCGACAGAATGTCAATCCTAAGGGCCCGGGTTCGATTCCCGGCTGGGTCGCAGATTTTCTCCGCTCAGGGACTGGGTGTTATGTTGTCCTCATCATTTCATCCGCATCGACGCGCAAGTCGCCGAATTCGCGTCAAATCGAGAGACTTGCATCCCGCGAAAGGTCTACTAGACGGTAGGCTCTAGTCACACGACATTTTTTTTATCACATCGGAAACAGTGAACCTAGGGATGTTTAGGAGGGTGGAAATCTCGCGTCAGCCGTGTGACACAAGTGACACCCAGTCAACGTTCGAAGTCCGGGAGTTTCACAGAGCGCCCCATTCTGCTCTCTCATGATGTCTAATGACTACTGAGGTCGCTGATATGGAGTATCTGGCAGTAGGTGGCAGCGCAATGCACCAAATATAAAAGAGTATGTTTTTGGGGGTGTCCGGATACTTTTGATCACGTAGTTTATACATGGATGGACAAAACGGCTGATGCTAGCTAAGCCTGCAAGCTGCTCTGTGTGGTACCTGTGGAGTGTAATGTCCTGAATGCTTTGCAAATGACAATCGTGGTCAGAACAATTTTTTGTGTAGCTGTGAGTGCATTACGTCGTAGTTGAGTGGCTTCGAACTTGGGCAAATTGTTGGTGCAAGTGTGGAGGTTGCTTCCGTAACCAAGGAAGCTGAAGTGTTTGGTGTTTCAATAGACACCGTATCGAAGATTTATACGTCACACAAGGAACGCGGAAAAACATCATCCGCTAAGTCACAACGCGGACGAAAGCGTGTGTTGAGGGAACGCGATGGAAGATTCGCTAAGATCAATCACATGTTCTCTATAACCTCCACGTTAATTTGGACTGTTTTAAAAAATGATAGGGTTTGATTTTTTACGTGAACTTGGCCAAGCATTACTTAGGACCATTTTAGATGTTTTGTTTATATATATATATATATATATATATATATATATATATATATATATTCTTCTACTTTTATATAATTTTTTTTTAATTTTTATTGTTTTTTTTATATTTTTCTATCAAGGACTGCGACTTCAGTCGAGTTCTGTTATCTTGTTGTGGATATAATCAGTTGGTTCCGTTATCGTAGCTGTAAGAAATTTTAAGTGCATCTTACTTCCATAAGCGTTGATATTTTCTTTCTCTTGTACTGGGTTGTTATTTACCACTAGGATCCACTTCGTTACTACGATTTCCAAGATCCGGTCTGTGCGTCTTGTAATTTGGTTTCTACCGCCAGGGTGTCGCGATTTTCAACCCGCGATAGGTTGGCGAATACTCAGCTTCACTGTATTCAGTGTGTGGCCAGCGCTGTAACGTGCAGTTTTATTTGACGCTAGACAATATACTGTATTTTAGTATGTTGACAACTCCCATAGATTGCGTGTCTTTTAATTCTACATCTACATCTACATGATTACTCTGTAATTCACATTTAAGTGCTTGGCAGAGGGTTCATCGAACCACAATCGCCGGCCGAAGTGGCCGTGCGGTTAAAGGCGCTGCAGCCTGGAACCGCAAGACCGCTACGGTCGCAGGTTCGAATCCTGCCTCGGGCATGGATGTTTGTGATGTCCTTAGGTTAGTTAGGTTTAACTAGTTCTAAGTTCTAGGGGACTAATGACCTCAGCAGTTGAGTCCCATAGTGCTCAGAGCCATTTGAACCATTTGAACCACAATCATACTACTTCTCCACCATTCCACTCCCGAACAGCGCGCAGGAAAAATGAACACCTAAACCTTTCTGTTCGAGCTCTGATTGCTCTTATTTTATTTTGATGATCATTCCTACCTATGTAGGTTGGGCTCAGCAAAATATTTTCGCATTCGGAAGAGAAAGTTGGTAACTGAAATTTCGTAAATAGATCTCGCCGCGACGAAAAACGTCTTTGCTTTAATGACTTCCATCCCAACTCGCGTATCGTATCTGCCACACTCTCTCCCCTATTACGTGATAATATAAAACGAGCTGCCCTTTTTTGCACCCTTTCGATTTTAAAATTATGGAGCTGCCTTCGTATTGTTTTGGTGCTCCTAGAAGATCTAGAAGATTGCTTCTAGACTATTTTATCATCTTTGATTTTAAAATTGTTGGCCTTGACACTTATGTTACTGAAGAGGACTGTGACGAAAATCAGTGTCACTATAGAACTGAAAGTCACACTCGCGAGTTCTAGGAGCACCAAAACAATACGAAGGGAGCTCCATAATCCGGTAATTGCAGGATTAGCTGAAATTCCAAACCCACTCATCACTGATGCATGTGCCCTTAACAAGACAGTAAAACCTGAAATATGGGGCGGTGGAAGAGAGTCATTTTCTTGAATTAAGTCTTGTGTCACACTGTTTTCAACTCCTGGCCGAGTTTGTCTCAAGAATCAAACCTGGCAGCAGTTTTGGAGATGTTCTGGTTTGCCATACTGTGGTTTTTCATGGGCCCCATGGTTACCTTGCAAGGCCGCATTACTACGAAAGATTATGTGACCATTTTGGTTAATCATATCAATCGAAAGGTACAACGTTCGTTCGCCAGCGGTTATGCTGTGTTCCAAGAGGACGGTGCCCCTAATCACCAAGTCACATCGCCTAGGACCTGTCTTTTTAGTACGGAGATGGATTACCACTTGTCCCCTGACCAACAGTCACCAGATCCAAATATTACTGAGTCTACTTTGGACAGGAGTGTACGTGATCGATATGCGCCTACGTCATAGCTACCTGAACTTGGAACTATTTTGCAGAAAGAATGGTATACGATTCCCTTGAAAACCATACAGGTCCTGTAGCCATTCCGAGACAACGGGAAGTGGTTTTTAATGCGAACGGCTTTCCCACACAGTATTTGGCATTGCAATGTATTGTGGCTTGGTGTTTCCATATTTTTGTCCGCGCCCCTGTAAATAATATTTCGATGAAACATGTAGAAAATTTTAAAGTTTTTATGATGAGGAAATGTCAAGCTTTCAGGTCTTTCATACGTCTACTACACCTATAGGCGGAGGTCCATCATTTTCTTGGGCGTTTTCTTGGGGTATATTGTAGAATGCACACATACTATTAAAGTGAACAACATCTCTTGGAGAAAACACCACATTTCGTGTCGTTTTTCTGTTACACATTGAGCCGGCCTAACATTATAGTCAAACGTTTCTCTGTGTTAAAATTATCGCCTTTCTCACAACGTCTTTCCCAAGGCCGACGTATTATACTTTCAAAGGTGAACAATGTTGAAGCACTTCATTTTCCTCTCAGCTTTCTTTATACATATAAGCTATTTTTATATACCCTTTGGAATTTGCATTAAAAGTGTATTGTGTGGTAATATCAACCTAATGTCTTCTTGCAGGTTCCATGCCTTACAAGAAACACGTGCTGGTACATATGCGATCGGAGCATAACAACTTTCTATCTTAACTATGCACGGTTCGGAAACTTAGTGTGCAAACATAACGTTATTCCTTTTAGCACATGACTTGCAAGGAGTCATGTTAACACTGATGACCTTCGTTTTACATTCCCTGAGTCATATAGAACAATACAAACAAAAATTATAATACACTGACACCATAAAATTATATTATATTCAGCCCTTCTAACTATTTTTTAGTTCCTTATAAGTTTACTAGATGTAAATTGTATTTCGAAGATTTTGCAAATGCAGTGAGCTACAGGCAAACATCGACAGTAGTTGTGTAATGTACTGTTCCAGGATACCAAAAAACAATCTCTTGTTTATTATTAAACTTGAACACAACACACAAAACAGTGAATTATACGACACAAAACTTTTCTTTTACTTATCATCTTTTTTTTTTTATTATTGGACTTTTGCTACCTATCAGTACTAAAGCCAATGTTACCAAGTGAAATGCACAAGTGTTAATTTAGTTGGCTTCTACACAGAATCAGAATGATCTTATCGTTAGTTACTTACATGTTCCATTGATCATCTGAACGGTCCTTTTATCGAAATAATATGGAACGAGTCAGTTTACAGGATATGTATACACAATTAGTATTGGAATTAATGAACACATTATTATTTTTAGTCCTACTCATGCAACTACACTTAATGTTTTAGCTACCTACCACATTTTAAATAGAAATTTGTCAGTGGTATAGAAGGAATTGTCCAGGAGAAATGATTTTAAATTAGATTTAAAACTTGCTACGCTACCTGACAGAAATTTTATGTTATTAGATAAAAGATCAAAAATTTTAGTTCTGTATATTGAACTCCTTTCTTAGACACGGACAGCTTTAACAGTGGATAATAAATGTAATTTGTTTCTTTCTAGTGTTGTGGGTATGGACGTCACTGTTCATCTCCAGTTGGAGTAGCTTATTTATGACGAATTTCATTAGCAAATATGTATATTGTAAAGCCGCAGTTAAAATGCCTGTGGGTGAACACCACGTATTATTCTTACTACCCGCTTTTATGCCCTCAACTCCTTCTAAGTGATGGGTTACTCCAGAAAATTATCCTGTAAGATATTACTTAGTGGAAATATACGAAATGTCGTGAGACTGATACAAATATTAGCAGTTATTTGAAGAGCAAAAGTAGCTGAAGTTCAGTAACACACTTCTTCCAGGCCAAGGTTTCATCAGTATGTACAACCAAAAACTTGAAGCACTCTACCCTATTCACTGACACCAGTTCATGTGCTACAATTGTTTGTGTGACCCTCTTCGTTGTACAGAACTAAATGTAGTATGATTTTTTCTAAATTTAGGAGGAGAAGGGGAGTCAATTTTCAGAGAACCTCTTAATAATTCTTGGAAAATATCAGCTAGTATCTCTTCTGTTACCTTCAGTCTGATGGATTCATTGTTGTTGTTGTGGTCTTCAGTCCTGAGACTGGTTTGATGCAGCTCTCCATGCTACCCTATCCTGTGCAAGTTTCTTCATCTCCCAGTACCTACTGCGACCTACATCCTTCTGAATCTGCTTAGTGTATTCATCTCTTGGTCTCCCTCTACGATTTTTACCCTCCACGCTGCCCTCCAATGCTAAATTTGTGATCCCTTGATGCCTCAGAACATGTCCTACCAACCGATCCCTTCTTCTAGTCAAGTTGTGCCACAAACTCCTCTTCTCTCCAATTCTTTTCAATACCTCCTCATTAGATATGTGATCTACCCATCTAATCTTCAGCATTCTTCTGTAGCACCACATTTCGAAAGCTTCTATTCTCTTCCTGTCCAAACTATTTATCGTCCATGTTTCACTTCCATACATGGCTACACTCCATACAAATACTTTCAGAAACGACTTCCTGACACTTAAATCTATACTCGATGTTAACAAATGTCTCTTCTTCAGAAACGCTTTCCTTGCCATTGCCAGCCTACATTTTATATCCTCTCTACTTCGACCATCATCAGTTATTTTGCTCCCCAAATAGCAAAACTACTTTACTACCTTCAGTGTCTCATTTCCTAATCTAATTCCCTCAGCATCACCCGACTTAATTCGACTACATTCTGTGCTGTCACCGCCAGACACCACACTTAATAGGTGGTAGCCTTCAAATCGGCCGCGGTCCGCTAGTATACGTCGGACCCGCGTGTCGCCACTGTCAGTGATTGCAGACCGAGCGCCGCCACACGGCAGGTCTAGAGAGACTTCCTAGCACTCGCCCAGTTGTACAGCAGACTTTGCTAGCGATGCTATACTGACAAACTACGCTCTCATTTGCCGAGACAATAGTGAGCATAGCCTTGAGCTACGTCATTTGCTACGACCTAGCAAGGCGCCATTACCAGTTTATATTGAGATTGTAATTATGTATCATCAAGAGCGATGTTCTCCAATTATGGATTAAAGTTAAGTATTCCAAGAGCTCCCTACTTTATTTAGTAGACTCAACTCCTTTAACTGTTCCAGACCTCACGCCAGTCTGCGTGAGCTTAAACGCGTGCATTTCGACCTCCTCTAGCAACACGGTGTTGGCTCTTCTGCCAACACATCACATTCCATTATCCTCGTTTTGCTTTTGTTGATGTTCGTCTTATATCCTCCTTTCAAGACAATGTCCATTCCGTTCAACTGGTCTTCCAAGTCCTTTGCTGTCTCTGACAGAATTACAATGTCATCGGCGAACCTCAAAGTTTTTATTTCTTCTCCATGGACTTTTAATACCTACTCCGAATTTTTCTTTTGTTTCCTTTACTGCTTGCTAAATATACAGATTGAATAAGATTGGGGAGAGGCTACAACCCTGCCTCACTCCCTTCCCAACCACTGCTTCCCTTTCATGTCCCTCGACTCTTATAACTGCCATCTGGTTTCTGTACAAATTGTAAATAGCCTTTCGCTCCCTGTATTTTACCCCTGCCACCTTTAGAACTTGAAAGAGAGTATTCCAGTCAACATTGTCAAAAGCTTTCTCTAAGTCTACAAATGCTAGAAAGAGAGTATTCCAGTCAACATTGTCAAAAGCTTTCTCTAAGTCTACAAATGCTAGAAATATAGGTTTGCTTTTCCTTAATCGTAAGGTCAGTATTGCCTCACGTGTTCCAATATTTCTACGGAATCCAAATTAATCTTCCCCTAGGTCCGCTTCTAACCAGTTTTTCCATTCGTCTGTACAGAATTCGCGTTAGTATTTTGAAGCTGGGACTTATTGAACTGATAGTTCGGTAATTTTCACATCTGTCAACACCTGCTTCCTTTGAGATTGGAATTATTATATTCTTCTTGAAGTCTGAGGGTACTTCGCCTGTCTCATACATCTTGCTCACCAGATGGTAGAGTATTGTCAGGACTGGCTCTCCCAAGGCCGTCAGTAGTACTAATGGAATGTTGTCTACTCCTGGGGCCCTATTTCGACTCAGGTCTTTCAGTGCTCTGTCAAACTCTTCACAGAGTATCGTATCTCCCATTTCATCTTCATCTACATCCTCTTCCATTTCTATAATATTGTCCTCAAGTACATAGCCTTTGTATAGTCCCTCTATATACTCCTTCCACCTTTCTGCTTTCCCTTCTTTGCTTAGAACTGGATTTCCATCTGAGCTCTTGGTATTCATACAAGTGGCTCTCTTTTCTCCAAACGTCTCTTTAGTTTTCCTGTAGGCTGTATCTATCTTGCCCCTAGTGAGATAAGCCTCTACATCCTTACATTTGTCCTCTTGCCATCCCTGCTTAGCCATTTTGCACTTCCTGCCGATCTCATTTTTGAGACGTTTGTATTCCTTTTTGCCTGCTTCATTTACTGCATTTTTATATTTTCTCCTTTCATCAATTAAATTCAATTTCTTCTGTTACCCAAAGATTTCTACTAGCCCTCATCTTTTTACCTACTTGATCCTCTGCTGCCTTCACTACTTCATCCCTCAGAGCTACCCATTCTTCTTCTACTGTATTTCTTTCTCCCATTCCTGTCAATTGTTCCCTTATGCTCTCCTTGAAACTCTGTACACCCTCTGGTTTAGTCAGTTTATCCAGGTCCCATCTCCTTAAATTCCCCCTTTTTGCAGTTTCTTCAGTTTTAATCTACAGTTCATAACCAATAGATTGTGGTCAGAGTCCACATCTGCCTCTGGAAATGTCTTACAATTTAATACCTGGTTCCTAAATCTCTGTCTTACCATCATATAATCCATCTGATACCTTTTAGTATCTCCAGGATTCTTCCATGTATACAACCTTCTTTCTTGATTCTTGAACCAAGTGTTAGCTATGATTAAGTTGTGCTCTGTGCAAAATTCTACGAGGCGGCTTCCTCTTTCATTTCTTAGCCCTAATCCATATTCAACTACTATGTTTCCTTCTCTCCCTTTTCCTACACTCGAATTCCAGTCACCCGTGACTATTAAATTTTCGTCTCCCTTCACTGTCTGAATAATTTCTTTTATCTCATCATACATTTCATCAATTTCTTCATCATCTGCAGATCTAGTTGTCATATAAACTTGTACTACTGTAGTAGGCGTGGGCTTCGTGTCTATCTTGGCCACAATAGTGCGTTCACTATATTGTTTGTAGTAGCTTACCTGCACGCCTAATTTTTATTCATTATTATACTTACTCCTGCATTACCTCTGTTTGATTTTGTATTTATAACCCTGTATTCCCCTGACCAAAAGTCTTGTTCCTCCTGCCACCGAACTTCACTAATTCCCACTATATCTAACTTTAACCTATCCATTACCCTTTTTAAATTTTCTAACCTACCTGCCCGATTAAGGGATCTGACATTCCACGCTCCGATCCGTAGAACGCCAGTTTTCTTTCTCCTGATAACGACGTCCTCTTGAGTAGCCCCCGCCCGAAGATCCAAATGGGGGACTATTTTACCTCCGAAATATTTTACCCAAGAGGACGCCACCATCATTTAATCATACAGTAAAGCTGCATGCCGTCGGGAAAAATTACGGCTGTAGTTTCCCCTAGCTTTCAGCCGTTCGCAGTACCAGCACAGCAAGGCCGTTTTGGTTATTGTTACAAGGCCAGATCAGTCAATCATCCAGACTGTTGCCCCTGCAACTACTGAAAAGGCTGCTGCCCCTCTTCAGGAATCATACGTTTGTCTGGCCTCTCAACAGATACCCCTCCGTTGTGGTTGCAGCTACTGTACGGCCATCTGTATCGCTGAGGCACGGAAGCCTCCCCACCAACGGCAAGGTCCATGATTCGTGGGGGGGGGGGGGGGGGGGGGATGGATTCATTATAACACTAATATTATCTGCGAAAGTAACAATTTTGCTTGCTGAATGTTCAGCGGAATGTCATTCACATATATAAGGAATAAGTATGGACCCAAAATTGAGTCCTGTGTGGCTCAGTTTGTGATTTTTTTTTTTCCCCAGCCACTAAAATTTTTTACGTTTCCCTCGTTGTGTTTCGTACACATGATTCAAAGCAGCCTTGCATACAGCCATCACATCCGTAAAACTTTAGTTTTTCTGGGAAAGTAACCTGATCCAAACACTCAAACACATTTAAAAGATCACAAAAGTACAAAACTGCTGTATATGAAAGAAATGTATAAATAGCATTCTCGGTCGAGCATTCCTTTTGGAATCCAAACTGTGAAATGCTAAATAAATTATTTCCGTTTAAATCTGCCACTATTATTGAGTACATTACTTTTTCGAATATTTTAGAAAAATATGTCAGTAATGAAACAGAACAATAACTGTTTAAGTTTGTCTTATCACCTATCTTACGAAGTGGTTCAACAACAAATTGCATATTTTAACATGTCTGGAAAAATTCCTTGTGCTAGTGATGCATTGCATGTATCACTAAGGACATTATTTATTAATCCAGCACAACTTTTCAGAATTCAGTTTTAAATTCCATCAACCTCACATGAGCTATTGTTTTTTAGAATTTTTTAATTGTAAAGAATTTGACATTCATTAAAAAGAAACAGCCAGTCACAGTACAGTATTTGACCAGAAACGAAACAGCCAATCAGCATGTAATCTGCCACGTTGAAAAGTATTCAATTGTACCAAGACCTGAATTGCATAAATTGGTAACATTCATCACACTCACTTGTACACACACACACACACACACACATACATAACCTGAATTTCCATCATGTTCAAAAGTATTCCCTCTAATGGTAACTGTATCAAAAATTACTTAATGGGTTATCTTACAGTGTCGCCAACGTCAAAACACATTACCACCTAAAATGCCGCCTCATTAGTAAATATCATCTCTCTCTTTGCTTCTATACATAACTAAACAGTGTTTATGTTAAATACTGCACCTATCAACTCACATCTGCTCACTTACATCATCAAAAATTACGTATTAGGTGTAACTTACAATATTTCAACACATGTATTATTTACCACAAACACGTCAAAACATAAAATTTTACCTCATCAGAGACTTTCATCTCCCTCTCTCTTCTCTTTCGTAAAGCATCTAAAAAGTATATGATAAACATATCACCAACATAATGTTTATGCCAAATGGCACAATGTTATTTTCACATCTAAAACGTGTGAGTAGTATAACTTACAGTTTTCACATGTCATGTTTTTTATAACTGTACAAAACACATGTGCTCTACGAAACTAACATGCTACACAGAAGGTTGACATTCATTTCTAGGCCTAAATGAGACAAAAGTGACCAAACACCATTTTCAAGAAGATGAATGTAATACATCACGTTCTACTTAGAAAACTATAGTGGATGACGTTGACTGGCTAAAACTGCTATATGCATCTGATATAGGCCTACATAAGGTTATGTTCCAATATTGGTGCAAAAACAAACTTTCAAGGAAGGCTGCTATATTTACCAATCAAAACTATGGTGCCAAGATTTTCTATAACATCAACAGGTTGTATTTCCATAATCAGCTACTAATTAAGACCGAAATCCAATCCTAATGTTCCAGAATATGAGGCGTAAACACACAACATAGCCAAAGAGAAAGAAACGTTCAAAACCATATTAGAGCGGAATAAGACCTTTTAATGAGATCTTTCCACATAGTTTTGTAATAAGTAAATATGAATTCGTAATATCCAGAACATGAGATGTAAAAATAACCAAAAACTGTAGTGTACAAGGTTACACACACACACACACACACACACAGAGGGAAGTTCGATATCTCAACTATATAATCTTGGCACCAAAATACAATTATTTCACAAAATATGTAAATATTTCGAGTACAAAACACATGGACGTCCCTTACTCACAAATATAAGTACAGGTCTGTTAATGAATGAGAATTACTCTTTGTAACTAAGTAAAACTATTTAATTTCTTAAAATATGTATGATTTCGAGTACAAAACATACGTGGTACTAATGTTGTAATATAATTGTTCCATAACACTAAGAAAATACACATGGATTGTATAATAGCGCTACTAATAAATCTTACAGGTAAAACACCGGCAAGATGCTTACCGTAATACCCAAATGCAATTACAAATCTCTGATTGTGAACGAAAATTCCATCTTTCACCAAAATAAAATTATTTACAAAAGTACATATATCAATAAAAGTTTTGCATCTCTCCAGTTCCCAGAACTCCTGAAGATAAACGTTGACTGTGAATATTGTATCAGAGACACAGTCCCTTTGACTGTTCAGAGCTGTCACTAAACCAGCCCAAAGATGTAAACAACTATGCAGGAACAACGCCTATTAGACAGAGGGGGTCCGACAGCCGACCAGTTGCAGTCATTTCACCAGGAAGGAGGCACATGGCTCGTGTTGTCTGTAGTTCAACCATGCCTAGAGGGTCAATACCGCGGTTCGATCGCGTCCGCATTGTTACTTTGTCCCAGGAAGGATTCTCAGCAATGGAAGTGTCCAAAGCGATGTTGTTTGGACATGGAGGAGATACAGAGAGACAGGAACTGTCGGTGACATGCCTCGCTAAGGCCGCCACTACTACTACAGTGGATGACCGTTACCTACGGATTATTGCTCGGAAGAACTCTAACAGCAACGCCACCATGTTGAATAATGCATTTCGTGCAGCCACAGGACGTTGTGTTACAACTCAACCTGGTGCAATAGGCTGCATGATGCGCAACGTCACTCCCGACGTCCATGGCGAAGTCCATCTATGCAACCACGACACCATGAGGCGCGGTACAGATGGGCCCAACAACACGCCGAATGGACCGCTCAGGATTGGCATCACGTTCTCTTCGCCGATGATTGTCGCATATGCCTTCAACCAGACAATCGTCGGGGACGTGTTTAGAGGCAACCCGGTCAGGTTGAACGCCTTAGTTACACTGTGCAGCGAGTGCAGCAAAGTGGAGGTTTCTTCCTGACTTGGGGTGGCATTATGTGGGGCCTACGTACGCCGCTGGTGATTATGGAACGGCTGTACGATACGCGAGTGCCATCCTCGGACCGGTAGTGCAACCACATCGGCAACATATTGTCATGGACGACAATTCGCGCCCCCATCGTGCACATCTTGTGAATGACTTCGTTCAGGATAACTACATCGCTCGACTAGAGTGGCCAGCATGCTCTCCTGACATGAACCCTATCAAACATGCCTTGAATAGATTGAAAAGCGATGTTTATGGACGACGTGACCCACCAACCACTCTGAGGGACCTATGCCGAAACGCCGTTGAGGAGTGGGACAATCTGGACCAACAGTGCCTTGATGAACTTGTGAATAGTATGCCACGACGAATACAGGCATGCAGCACTGCAAAAGGACGTGCTACTGAGCATTAGAGTTATCGGTGTGTACAGCAATCTGGACCAGCGCCTCTGACAATCTCGCTGTATGGTGGTACAACATGCATTGTGCGGTTTTCATGAGCAATAAAAAGGTCGGAAATGAGTTCATAATTATCTCTGTTCCCATTTTCTGTACAGTCCCGGAACTCTCGGAGCCGAGGTGATGCAAAACTTTTTTTGATGTGTGTCTGTGACGGTTTTGAGTAAAAAACCTTCGTCACTACCATCTTAACTGCACTATAAGAATAAAAAAATACACGTGGCTACCATATTGGCACTACTGCCAAAACTTAGAGGTTAAGTAGCGCTTGTGATAGTTCGATCTCTTTACTACGCTTTGCAAGGTCATTGTCCCTCATATTAAATTATCTATATCTAAATTGTCTATATTACTCATCGAAATTCATACGATATAACTTACAGGTAAGGCAACAACTGAAGTTCAGCATTAGTACCACACTTTGTAAGGCACATTGGTGTGTCAAGTTAAATAATTACAAATCGTTAAATGTCTGCTTTACTTATCAAAATGTACGCAGCTCACATTTTGGCACTGCTGTTATAAATTGCAGGTGAGTTAATAAGATTAGTTCGATCTATGTAGCATACATTAAATTTATGAAAACACATTAAGACATGTTTAATATTAAGGTGCACTTGTAGGTGAAAGCAGTTCTATTATTGTACCAAAGTATACAAAGCTACTACCAAGTCTAAATTGTCTGTATTATGTAACCAAATCTCGTCTTAGTTCGGCTAAAATTGATATCACAGTCATCCAGATAATATAGTGACCCCCATACTAGGGCATTAACTTATTTTGCTATTCAAAACGTTTGTCTTCTTTTTATCATAATGCTAACTTATATTGTCAAACAGTGTAAATTTCATGACACTTTGATGAAATAACATACTGAATAATAGTAATACACACTATTGTAGGTAAGAAGTGATGGTTGCTATGCTTTTTATTCTTTCAACTATCAGCTCTCCTAGTCACCCAGAAATTATAAGTATGTTAACTTTGTTATCTTCTGCCATCACACAGTGGAGACTACACAACGCTTCGCCACTCAGACATCATCATTCTACAACAAAATTGAAACAATATGTCTCTTGTATTATCATGTTGTAACAAACTGTGACAACGATGGTCAGTTTATTTGTCAAAAATCAGCTAAACTTGGCAAAAAAAAGCAGCTAGAAGCAGTTACAGTAATTGTAACAAATTACTGCACACATCATCAGTTTTGCGTGCAGTTGTAACAAATTGCACCATGTAATAGGAAAATTGTATGAAATCGTCCTACACATCACTACAGCTATGAGAAACTGTAAGAAACTGTCCCATATGTCACTGACCAATCAAGTTGAGACTTGTTCCAAACAAGTACCCATACCTAACTGATTAAGCAAGTAGAGACATGTTGCAGCAAGTTGTGACTCGTTCCATCAAGAAAACTACTAACAAGACTCACCAGTGCGCCCAAGTCAAGAATCGTTCCAGCAAGTAAAATGCTTTGTCAGATTCGCGACATCACACATGCAAGTCAGTTCAAATGGTTCAAATGTCTCTGAGCACTATGGGACTTAACATATTGGGTCATCAGTCCCCTAGAACTTAGAACTACTTAAACCTAACTAACCTAAGGACATCACACACATCCATGCCCGAGGCAGGATTCGAACCTGCGACCGTAGCAGTCCCGCGGTTCCGGACAGCAGCGCCTAGAACCGCACGGCCACCGCGGCCGGCTGCAAGTCAGTGCTCTATTCATGAAATCTCAGTCCAAAACAGAAGAGTCAATGACGTTGTGGTGGCTTTCATTTCAGTGTCTGGTAAAGTATTATTCTACATACAATCAGCTGATTCGTTTCCAACACCATTGTGACTTCATGGATTACACCATCTTGCATTGTGACATCATGTGATCCATGCCAGTGGTCCAAACATTATGACATATTAAAGAGAGAGAAGTTTCTGATCTGACAGATAGGGTCTGAGCTGTACACATGACATCACAAATTTAACTAAGCATTTTGTTTTTTTGGAAGACCTCTTGACCTGCTGGTGTTGATAAGTCTCAATTTGCTTAGTAATTTATTTTGTTTGTCGCAACAACTTTAAGCTGGCAGAATCACTTATCTACCTGCTTAGCCAGCGATATATAGGAAAAGTTATTGAAACAAGTCTCAGGTTGTTTAGTCACAAACATAGGGGACAATTTGTTACAATTTTTGTAACAGTGGTGATGTATGGGACAACTGTAACATATCGATGTATCAGCCACATTCTTACAGTTTTGTGTAATGTTGATGTATAGGGCAATTTAGTCCAATTTTGCAGTAACATGTCCATGTATTGGGCAATTTGTAACAATTTTGCTATGGTAGAGAGAAATTTGTTACTATTTCATATAACAACGGTGATTTATGCGGAAAATTCTTAAAATTTTGCTGTAACCAGTTTTAGATAGTTTTATCTGGTTTTGGACAAATAATGTGAACAAAAGCTTACCCGTTTGTAACGGCATGATGATGTATGATTGCAGTTTGAATGTAAAATATCAGTTTATGTGTGTGTGTGTGTGTGCGTGTGTGTGTGTGTGTGTGTGTGTTTGTGTGTGTGTGTGTGTGTGTGTGTGTGTGTGTGTGTGTGTGTGTGTGTGTGTGAGTGAGTGAGTGCTTAAGGGACCAAACTGTAGAGGTCATCGGTCCCTAGACTTACACACTACTTAAACTAACCTATGCTAACAACAACACATACAACCATGCCCGAGGAAGGACTCAAACCTCCAGCGGGAGGGACTGTATCAGTGTATGAGAGGTGAAGTGTACTGTGGTCACCAATGTGCAATAGCAGAAGATAACCAACGGTTTACATTGAAAGATAAAATTAATAATATAGTACGAGCTCTATTCAGAAAGAAGGGAACGTTTCCGTCTGACGCCGCTAGGCGCGCACCGATCGCATATATTTTGGTATGTGCGTGCTTGGCAGCTCAGTCGGCATCCATCCGTGACAGCGGGAATGTCTCTGCCCGTCTGGTTTCTTCGATATGCGAATTTGAAATGTGCGCTTCAATCGAAAATCCCGCCAGTTGTGAGGTGCGGTCTGTGATACGGTTTTTGTTGGCAAAAAACATAAAACCTATTGAAATGTATCGTGAACTGTGTGAAGTGTATGGAAACAACATAATGAGAGAATCTTCTGTCCGGAAATGGTGCATTCGGTTTAAAAATGGAAGGAACGACGTTCATGATGGAGAGAAGAGTGGACGCCCGAGAATTGTAACAGTTGATGAAACGATTCTGAAAACCGTCGCTTCACAATAACGGAGCTTTCGCTTTCTTTTCCACAAGTTTCACGGACGTTGTTGTTTGAAATTGTCACTCAAAAGCTAGGCTACCACAAATTTTGTGCACGATGGTTGCCCAAAATGCTTGCAGAGCACCATAAAGAACACCGAATGGGGGCAACGTTGACATTTCTGGAGGCCTACCTCAAACATAGTGGTCGAATCGTAATCAGTGACGAGACTTGGGTGAAACATGTCAATTGCGAGACAAAATTACAGTCCATGAAGTGAGGGCACACAAGGTCGTCGCAAAAATTAAGAAAATGTTTGCAAACATTTTCTGGCCGCACATGGGGTCTGGACCCCTCCACCATCCTCCACACCTATAAATCCCTCATCTGCCCTATTCCCTGCTATGCCCATCCCACCTGGATCGCTGCCCCTCCTACCTTCTACAAACCCCTTCAAATCCTGGAACGGCATGCCCTCCACCTCACCTATCGCATCTGCCTCCCCTCCCCCACGCATATCCTCTACAACTTAATTCCGTTCCCACACCTCCTCCTTTTCCTCGAATGGGTATGGATCCTTTACACCTCCCGCAAACTTGATCCCCCTCACCTGCTTGTCTTTCCCATCCTTTCCGCTGCCATGCCTGTGCTCCCACATTCCACCTGCTCTTCATCTCTCCACACTCCATACCCTTGCCCAAGGTGGCTCCCGCCAACTCCCCCTCCCTGATGATGCCCTCATCCCCTCCATCTACCCCTCCTACCGACTTTGATCCTCCCCTTCCTCCGCCTATGTTTTTCCTCCAGGGCACCCTCTTTCTCTTCTCTCCCTCCTCTCTTCAAAAATGGTTCAAATGGCTCTGAGCACTATGGGACTTAACTTCTGAGGTCATCAGTCCCCTAGAACTTAGAACTACTTAAACCTAACTAACCTAAGGACATCACATACATCCATGCCCGAGGCAGGATTCGAACCTGCGACTGTAGCGGTCGCGCGGTTCCACACTGTAGCGCCTAGAACCGCTCGGCCACCCCGGACGGCCCTTTTCTCTTCCTCCGTCCCTCTCCTCCCCCCTTCCCCCGGGCTTCCACACCTCCCACAGCCTCTCCCCTACCCCTCTCTTCTCCTTTCCCTCTGACATCAACACCCTCCCCTCTCGCTCCTCCCCACACCTCTTCCCTTTGGCAGGTTCCCGGCTTTTTCGCGTGAACAGTGCATCTTCGTGCGCCGCAGATCGTCGTCAGTGCTCATGTGTGTCTTCGTGTCAGTGCTTCAGTGACTCTCCGTTTGTGCTCCTCCGTTCACGTGTGTAAACTCTGTCTTCCCCGTTGTGTACATTGATGAACATTTTTATCCAAACAGTGCACCCTTGAACAGCTTCATTTATTTTACGATGTTTGTCTCCCTTTTTTATCCACCATGTTTGTTTGTTTTTCTGTCTTTCTGTTTCCTGTATGTGTTCTCTATGGCCGAAGAGCGGCATAGACAGGCCGCTGACGGCCTACCTTTATTGTAAAGGTGTCGAAATAATAAAGAAAAAACATTTCTCCTACCTGACCAGCAGGAGTATCGCCATGGCGCAGACTGACCGTGGTTGATTAAGAGCTAGCTAGCAAGCCCCACCCCCGTCATAAGAATAAGCTAGACGTACCTCAGTGTGAAAACTAGATTCTACTCTTTACCCACAACTTAAATTTAGCCTTCCCAGGAAAGCCAAGGTACTTCTCGACATATCAGAATCTACAACAGTTATTTACGTACAAGTTTGACGCATTTCAAAATCGTACAAGACTTAGCTACATCTTGTTTTTATTCACGTCACTCATTGGATTTTCCGCAACCACTATCTTGATGCCACTCGTTGCGTGTCATTAATGTGGTCATGGGAGGGTTTCATGTGATGAGTGCATGTTGACCTCTAGTTGAAGGTTCAAAGTAAAATTCGACAAAACAACCATAGGAACACTACTGTAATATTTTTCAACAGCGAAAATGATCTTTTTCAACCATTATTTTTATTCCCATCACTCACTGTTTTTTTTTTTTTTTTTTGCCAACGCCATCTTGATAATGCTGTGCGTTGTATCTCATTGATGTTGTCATGGGAGGGGTTCACGTAACAAGTACATAATGCTTTTTAGCAGAGTGTTGAAGGCTGAAAGTAAAATTGGTCCACTGTGACCATAGGAATACTACTGCAGTATATTTCAACAACAGAATAACTGATCTTTCTCAGCCATTCAGGCAAATGAGATTTTTTTATTTATAACAAAATGGGGAGCAGCAGAAAAACACTAAAACGGCGTCCACGAATACGACTTCAGTAAATTTTGTGTGCTTTTATGTATTGTGTGAAAAAGTTTCCGTAATACCTTCAGGTAGCTTTCTAATAGCACGTTTCCATTACAGTTACTTGCTCATTATTTGCAACTGTAATAGAAACCATCAGTAATATTTCAAATAATACGAACTTCTCCATACACTGATGAACCAAGGGTAAAAATCAATACACATTAGGGTTGTAAACACTTCTGCAATTTACTACAGAATCAAGTGGTTGATTTCTTTACAGTATCTCAGTGAAGTAACGCACCTCAAACCATTTGGAAGCATTTTCTAACTGCGTCGACACAGCTACAAAAAAATGCGATTTATAAGGAGGCCGTAAGTTAAGAGAAAGTAATTGGTCTCATTTGGTGATGGCACACAGCAGCGTTCACCGTATGGAGAAGAGAGACCAAGTAACAGAACACGACGTGGATGAAAAGCAAGTACATGATAACATGCCGGACGGTGTGGCCGAGCGGTTCTAGGCGCTACAGTCCGGAACGGCGCGACCGCTACTGTCGTAGGTTCGAATCCTGCCTCGGGCATAGATGTGTGTGATGTCCTTAGGTTAGTTAGGTTTGAGTAGTTCTAAGTTCTAGGGGACTGATGACCTCAGAAGTTAAGTCCCATAGTGTTCAGAGCCATTTTTGATAACATGATCTTCACACTGTCCTTTATCACATATATTACGAAGTCTTGTATTACGAAGTCTTGAAGTGGATAAAAGAACGGAAAACACTTAACCTAGACGCAGGGAAAGAGTAGTGACTCTTACAACCAGATGTACTGCGGCTACAATCGTTATAAACGTTTCAGAACACTTTCCATCACTACATCGTGACATAATTCAAGTGGTTCAAGTGGCTCTGAGCACTATGCGACTTAACTGCTGAGGTCATCAGTCGCCTAGAACTTAGAACTAATTAAACCTAACCAACCTAAGGACATCACACACATCCATGCCCGAGGCAGAATTCGAACCTGCGACCGTAGCGGTCGCCCGGTTCCAGACTGTAGCGCCCAGAACCGCACGGCCACTCCGGCCGGCTCGTGACATAATTCTCAGAGACCGTGGGAAACGCTTTGGTGTGGAGGATAATTCAAATTCTTCCTGCGCCGAAGATAAAAATACAAAATACATATTGTTTATTTCGAATTTTCGACAGCAGCTGTACTAGGTGTGGAAATCGCAGTTATTGGTGACATACGAAAATTTGTGCCATAACGGGACTCGAACCCGGATTTCCCTCTTATCACTAGCGGTCGCCTTAAGTCACAAGGAGACACGTGCATGCTTCCAGGGCCGGTACAAATGTCCTTATATAACAGTGTTGGCACCCAAATTGCTCGCAGTTTACCTGGATTCCCACAGCAAGGTTAGTGACCGTGTTCAACGTTAGTATCACCGTCGTTTTTGCCCGTTTAGGCTGTAGTACTTATTATTACAACGTCTGTTCCTTCAGGCATGCTGGTGTGTCTGAAATAACAGATACTGGTGACCTTCTGTAGCTTTATCAGTATTACGAAATTTCGTCTCAACGTCCATACTTCACGTTTGGATCGGTCCTAGAAGCGTGCGCTCATAGCCGAGATGTTATTGTGTTTTTCAGCTTCTGGTGTAAGTTTCACTTTCCAAAGTATACTACTTTATTACAATGTTAGTTTTACATCCGTTGATTTATTATTACATGTTGAGTTTACGTACAAAAAAAATTGTTAATCTCATTTTGTAACGGCAGCATAAAGACAGTTTTATTATTTTCCTTTGTTGCTGTTTAAATATTCAAGTAATAAAAAATAAAATATTAAAAAAAGGCAAGGTGACCACTCTCGACAAGGGGGAGATCCTGGTTAGGAAAAAAGAAGACGGTTAAGGTGACCGCGCTCGAGATAAGAGCGAAATCCGATTTCGAGTCCGGGTCTGGCACAGATTTTCTAGTGTCACCAATAGGTATGATTTCCATGTCTAACACATCTGATGTCAAAAATACAGTTGCGACAAAATTTCGTGATATTACGACAGCCACAGATCGCCACCAACGTTGTCCTTCATACTTGCGTGCACGTCTGAAGAATTGTAGGAATATTGTAATAATCTCGTTTAGTTTGGTTGTAAACAAAAAATAGTTAGTGGAATAAAGTAAATTCATAAAAACGGTCGTGAGCTTCGGTTGATTTCCAGAATCACTAACATCTGAAGGGCATTTAATTAAGATTGAAACCATTTTATGACGAGGAGCAATGGGTTTTATACACAGGATTCGGGACCTCACTTTGCACCTCAGACAAATTTCTAAAAAAGCAAAACTCCGCCCAAACAGGCATCAGCAGGCCGACCATCACTGATGGAACGCTGTGTCATTCTCAGCCGATAGACTTCGCATGGATGTGGATATGGAGGGTCATGAGCACACTGCTCTCCCAGCCGTTGCCAGTTTTCACGACGGGGGCCACTACGTCTGAATCAAGTAGATCCTTAATTAGCCTCTCATGGGCTGAGTGCACCCCGCTTGCCAACAGTGCTCGGCAGATTTAGACGGTCACCCATCCAAGTGTTATCCAAGTCTGACAGCGCTTAACTTCGGTGATCTGATGGAAACCACTGTTACCACTGTGACAATGCCGTTGACGAGACAAATTTCTACTCATGAAAGATATATAAAATATATTTTCACGTAGAAGATACAGGGTGTTTCAAAAATGACCGGTATATTTGAAACGGCAATAAAAACTAAACGAGCAGCGATAGAAATACACCGTTTGTTGCAATATGCTTGGGACAACAGTACATTTTCAGGCGGACAAACTTTCGAAATTACAGTAGTTACAATTTGCAACAACAGATGGCGCTGCAAGTGATGTGAAAGATATAGAAGACAACGCAGTCTGTGGGTGCGCCATTCTGTACGTCGTCTTTCTGCTGTAAGCGTGTGCTGTTCACAACGTGCAAGTGTGCTGTAGACAACATGGTTTATTCCTTAGAACAGAGGATTTTTCTGGTGTTGGAATTCCACCGCCTAGAACACAGTGTTTTTGCAACAAGACGAAGTTTTCAACGGAGGTTTAATGTAACCAAAGGACCTAAAAGCGATACAATAAAGGATCTGTTTGAAAAATTTCAACGGACTGGGAACGTGACGGATGAACGTGCTGGAAAGGTAGGGCGACCGCGTACGGCAACCACAGAGGGCAACGCGCAGCTAGTGCAGCAGGTGATCCAACAGCGGCCTCGGGTTTCCGTTCGCCGTGTTGCAGCTGCGGTCCAAATGACGCCAAAGTCCCCGTATCGTCTCATACAAAATTCAAACGCGGCAACCCCTCAGCGCCGCTACCATTGCTGCACGAGAGACATTCGCTAACGATATAGTGCACAGGATTGATGACGGCGATATGCATGTGGGCAGCATTTGGTTTACTGACGAAGCTTATTTTTACCTGGACGGCTTCGTCAATAAACAGAACTGGCGCATATGAGGAACCGAAAAGCCCCATGTTGCAGTCCCATCGTCCCTGCATCCTCAAAAAGTACTGGTCTGGGCCGCCATTTCTTCCAAAGGAATCATTGGCCCATTTTTCAGATCCGAAACGTTTACTGCATCACGCTATCTGGACATTCTTCGTGAATTTGTGGCGGTACAAACTGCCTTAGACGACACTGCGAACACCTCGTGGTTTATGCAAGATGGTGCCCGGCCACATCGCACGGCCGACGTCTTTAATTTCCTGAATGAATATTTCGATGATCGTGTGATTGCTTTGGGCTATCCGAAACATACAGGAGGCGGCGTGGATTGGCCTCCCTATTCGCCAGACATGAACCCCTGTGACTTCTTTCTGTGGGGACACTTGAAAGACCAGGTGTACCGCCAGAATCCAGAAACAATTGAACAGCTGAAGCAGTACATCTCATCTGCATGTGAAGCCATTCCGCCAGACACGTTGTCAAAGGTTTCGGGTAATTTCATTCAGAGACTACGCCATATTATTGCTACGCATGGTTGATATGTGGAAAATATCTTACTATAGAGTTTCCCAGACCGCAGCGCCATCTGTTGTTGAAAATTGTAACTACTGTAATTTCGAAAGTTTGTCTGCCTGAAAATGTACTGTTGTCCCAAGCATATTGCAACAAACGGTGTATTTCCATCACTGCTCGTTTAGTTTTTATTGCCGTTTCAAATATACCGGTCATTTTTGAAACACCCTGTAAATAATTACTTGGAGTCCATGAAAGAAAGACGATCGCAATGTCGAAACCTCATTGATCACCGACGCACAGGCCACTGCGAAACTGTCCACCTGCATAGCTGAGTGATTAAAAGAAATAATAATTATAAAAAAATGGCAACGTGCTTGGCTCCCATCAGCTGGCCCGGGTTCGATTCCCGGCTGGGTTGGAGATTTTCTCCGCTCGTGGACTAGGTGTTGTATTGTCTTCATCATCATCGGCCGCAAGTCGCCAAATGTGGTGCCGACTGAAATAAGACTTGCACTTGGCGGCTGAAACCGAATGGGGCCTCCCGGCAATCAATGCCCCCCAATCATTTCAGTTTTTAACCGCGAGACTGAATCCAACCTCGTAGCGTTGCAAGGACGCGCCACAGTAAGGAATGTACAGTAGCTAAGTGGAGCATAGACGATACAGGCCACAAACGGGGAAATCCGCATAAGCAACTTTGGTAAAGTCCACATTGTTATGGTCCAATACAGGGCACGAGTATCTTGGAAATGAAGCTGCTCAGCTGCTTGCATGCTGCTGTCGTGAGCGTCTATAGACTGTGGCTGGACGATGTGGAACCAAGAGCAGGTCACAACCAATAGGGCATCTGCTCCTCATCACAGAACGTGCAAGTCACTTTCTTTCTTGCTCCTGTGACGTCCCTTCCCTCCTTCTTCACTCGCCGGGAAGAGACGCGACTCGTAACGATGTTCGTCCCCGTCGGTGTGACGTGGAACAGCACCTGTAACTCTCATAAGAACCCAACTCCTCGCGTGGTTTACAAATATTCTGTTATCTGTCCGCAACAGTCTTCTCAGCTTGTGCGAACTGGTAAACTGCAATCGTTTATTTTTATTTTTATGCCCGGTTAGTTCCGTGATGAAATAAAATCTTTGTTCTTGATTTCATCATTACGGTCGTTTTTCACATAATACATGCCGAGGATGAAATTTTTCTGTCTACTATTCCGTTGCTACGCCGTTGCTACGTCAGGTTATTAACAAAGGTCCGACGTAACTCCAGAGAT
Organism: Schistocerca nitens; assembly: GCF_023898315.1. NCBI lineage: Eukaryota > Metazoa > Arthropoda > Insecta > Orthoptera > Acrididae > Schistocerca > Schistocerca nitens. Next base: position 472,612,122 of record NC_064621.1, on the reverse strand, counting down.
AACTTATGTTGGAGTAAACGTATTTTTTTAATACGCGGTAATACTGGTTTAAACTAATCACTTTTCACTGTCCATTATTCATGTACTCACTTACCCACTTAAAATGTTTAAAGAGTCAATCAACTTGCATTAATACACATTGTATTGTCCGTTTAATGACTTAGGCGACACGTAAGATTTATCTTTTGACTCAGATTTTACTGTTATTTCTGTAATTAATTGTTTGACCCTACAACACACGTATACAGATCTGTCACTCAAGATTAACTTCTGTTCAGTTCAGTAATCGTGACGCTTGACGACAACTTTTGACTAATCGGCGTACTTGTCTTTCTTGGTGTCTTCGTTTTATTGTGTCCTACTCCAGACTACGAATTATTTTTCTGTCGTTGATCCATTGCTCTCCAGGTTTGTAACTATTCATCAGTACGAAGGCAGTTGTTGTTGTAGTCTTCAGTCCTGAGACTGGTTTGATGCAGCTCTCCATGCTACTCTATCCTGTGCAAGCTTCTTCATCTCCCAGTACCTACTGCAACCTACATCCTTCTGAATCTGCTTAGTGTATTGATCTCTTGGTCTCCCTCTACGATTTTTACCCTCCACGCTGCCCTCCAATGCTAAATTTGTGATCCCTTGATGCCTCAAAACATGTCCTACCAACCGATCCCTTCTTCTAGTCAAGTTGTGCCACAAACTTCTCTTCTCCCAAATCCTATTCAATACCTCCTCATTAGTTACGTGATCTACCCACCTTATCTTCAGCATTCTTCTGTAGCACCACATTTCGAAAGCTTCTATTCTCTTCTTGTCCAAACTGGTTATCGTCCATGTTTCACTTCCATACATGGCTACACTCCATACAAATACTTTCAGAAACGACTTCCTGACACTTAAATCTATACTCGATGTTAACAAATTTCTCTTCTTCAGAAACGATTTCCTTGCCATTGCCAGTCTACATTTTATATCCTCTCTACTTCGACCATCATCAGTTATTTTACTCCCTAAATAGCAAAACTCCTTTACTACTTTAAGTGTCTCACTTCCTAATCTAATCCCCTCAGCGTCACCCGATTTAATTAGACTACATTCCATTATCCTCGTTTTGCTTTTGTTGATGTTCATCTTATATCCTCCTTTCAAGACACTGTCCATTCCGTTCAACTGCTCTTCCAAGTCCTTTGCTGTCTCTGACAGAATTACAATGTCATCGGCGAACCTCAAAGTTTTTACTTCTTCTCCATGAATTTTAATACCTACTCCGAATTTTTCTTTTGTTTCCTTTACTGCTTGCTCAATATACAGATTGAATAACATCGGGGAGAGGCTACAACCCTGTCTCACTCCTTTCCCAACCACAGCTTCCCTTTCATGCCCCTCGACTCTTATAACTGCCATCTGGTTTCTGTACAAATTGTAAATAGCCTTTCGCTCCCTGTATTTTACCCCTGCCACCTTCAGAATTTGAAAGAGAGTATTCCAGTTAACGTTGTCAAAAGCTTTCTCTAAGTCTACAAATGCTAGAAACGTAGGTTTCCCTTTCCTTAATCTTTCTTCTAAGATAAGTCGTAAGGTTAGTATTGCCTCACGTGTTCCAACACTTCTACGGAATCCAAACTGATCTTCCCCGAGGTCCGCTTCTACCAGTTTTTCAATTCGTCTGTAAAGAATTCGCGTTAGTATTTTGCAGCTGTGACTTATTAAACTGATAGTTCGGTAATTTTCACATCTGTCAACACCTGCTTTCTTTGGTATTGGAATTATTATATTCTTCTTGAAGTCTGTGGGTATTTCCCCTGTCTCATACATCTTGCTCACCAGATGGTAGAGTTTTGTCATGACTGGCTCTCCCAAGGCCATCAGTAGTTCTAATGGAATGTTGTCTACTCCCGGGGCCTTGTTTCGACTCAGGTCTTTCAGTGCTCTGTCAAACTCTTCACGCAGTATCGTGTCTCCCATTTCATCTTCATCTACATCCTCTTCCATTTCCATAATATTGTCCTCAAGTATATCGCCCTTGTATAAACCCTCTATATACTCCTTCCACCTTTCTGCCTTCCCTTCTTTGCTTAGAACTGGGTTGCCATCTGAGCTCTTGATATTCATACAAGTGGTTCTCTTCTCTCCAAAGGTCTCTTTAATTTTCCTGTAGGCAGTATCTATCTTACCCCTAGTGAGACAAGTCTCTACATCCTTACATTTGTCCTCTAGCCATCCCTGCTTAGCCATTTTGCACTTTCTGTCGATCTCATTTTTGAGACGTTTGTATTCCTTTTTGCCTGCTTCATTTACTGCATTTTTATATTTTCTCCTTTCATCAATTAAATTCAATATTTCTTCTGTTACCCAAGGATTTCTATTAGCCCTCGTCTTTTTACCTACTTGATCCTCTGCTGCCTTCACTACTTCATCCCTCAGAGCTACCCATTCTTCTTCTACTGTATTTCTTTCCCCCATTTCTGTCAATTGTTCCCTTATGCTCTCCCTGAAACTCTCTACAACCTCTGGTTCTTTCAGTTTATCCAGGTCCCATCTCCTTAAATTCCCACCTTTTTGCAGTTTCTTCAGTTTCAATCTGCAGTTCATAACCAATAGATTGTGGTCAGAATCCACATCTGCCCCTGGAAATGTCTTACAATTTAAAACCTGGTTCCTAAATCTCTGTCTTACCATTATATAATCCATCTGATACCTATTAGTATCTCCAGGATTCTTCCAGGTATACAACCTTCTTTTATGATTCTTGAACCAAGTGTTAGCTATGATTAAGTTATGCTCTGTAAAAAATTCTACAAGGCGGCTTCCTCTTTCATTTCTTCCCCCGAATCCATATTCACCTACTATGTTTCCTTCTCTCCCTTTTCCTACTGACGAATTCCAGTCACCCATGACTATTAAATTTTCGTCTCCCTTCACTACCTGAATAATTTCTTTTATCTCGTCATACATTTCATCAATTTCTTCATCATCTGCAGAGCTAGTTGGCATATAAACTTGTACTACTGTAGTAGGCATGGGCTTTGTGTCTATCTTGGCCACAATAATGCGTTCACTATGCTGTTTGTAGTAGCTAACCCGCACTCCTATTTTTTTATTCATTATTAAACCTACTCCTGCATTACCCCTATTTGATTTTGTATTTATAACCCTGTAATCACCTGACCAAAAGTCTTGTTCCTCCTGCCACCGAACTTCACTAATTCCCACTATATCTAACTTTAACCTATCCATTTCCCTTTTTAAATTTTCTAACCTACCTGCCCGATTAAGGGATCTGACATTCCACGCTCCGATCCGTAGAATGCCAGTTTTCTTTCTCCTGATAACGACGTCCTCTTGAGTAGTCCCCGCCCGGAGATCCGAATGGGGGACTATTTTACCTCCGGAATATTTTACCCAAGAGGACGCCATCATCATTTAATCATACAGTAAAGCTGCATGTCCTCGGGAAAAATTACGGCTGTAGTTTCCCCTTGCTTTCAGCCGTTAAGTCCGATAAACCAATATCATTCAATTGAAGTCTAACACTCGTCTTACTATACCGTCGCGTTGAGAACGGTAAAGATTAACTTTCATCAGTCGACTGACTGAGCAATACTTCAGTCGTTACCTCACGAATTATCAACTTCCAGTCCGGCCCTGGTAGCTGAGTGGTCAGCGTGACAGACTGTCACTCCTAAGGTCCCGGGTTCGATTCCCGGCTGGGTCGGAGATTTTCTCCGCTCAGGGACTGGGCGTTGTGTTGTCTTAATCATCATCATTTCATCCCCATCGACACGCAGGTCGCCGAAATGGCGTCAACTCGAAAGACCTGCACCAGGCGAACGGTATACCCGACGGGAGGCCCTAGCCACACGACATTTCATTTCGTTTCATCAACTTCCAAATCTGAAACAATCTAATAGCGTTTGTGTCCAGACAACTATCGCAAAAGTGCTCTAGAGCGACTCAGGAGCAACTAACTAACTGAACATTTCCATATCAGAGTTGCATTGTAGTGGCATTGAATTTCCTTTTCGATTCGGCTACAACTCTCTTCCATGGTAAATGTTATCTTTGACTGAATTACTTTCTGGATTTGACCTTCGTTCATATGATTTTGAATTTATTCTATAAATGTTTTATAAAGAATCTAGGATAATCCTTTCCTTTTATCTCCCCTTTTTGTATGCTATTCTCAGTATTTGAATGATATCGGTGTTAATCAAAATATTACCAGTGTAGATTTTATCGTCAATAGTTGCCGTCACTGTCAGGCTGACGCACTTTAAGTTTCCACAAAGTTTGTTAATTGGGGTTTTCTGTCCTTGGAGCGTTACACTCCGTAAAACATGATAGGCGTCAACCTGTTGAATTTGAGGATCCTTAGTAGACCGCACCTACCTGTTGTCATGTTGACCCAACGACATGGTGAATTACGACTACAGCAGACACAGGAACATCGATATTGGACCATGAACCAATGGAATGGTGTCTTCTGGTTGGATGAATTACGTTTCTGGCCACACCAGTTGTATGGTCACGCCCGGATATGCTTTTGTCCAGGTGAACATCTACTCAAAACATGCTGCGCATCACGTATGATCGCACACCAAGGAGAGACATGTGGTGCAAATCGAAGGCAACGTAAACTACGTGAACATTTTTGCAGTCAATCTGATGTCTTCATCAATGCTGATGGCATCTTCCAGCTGGATAACGCCCATGTCAAAAGGCCAGAATCGTGCTGCAGTGGCTTGGGGAGTGAGATAGTGTCTTGCCACTAAATTCGCCCTACCTGAACCCGATGGACCACATCTGGGACACTACCAGGCACTAGCGCCATGTCTACCAACAGGTGGTCCATAGTTGTAAGGGTCGTCAGTGATGTTTACGCCATTCTCAACGAAAACCTGCGTCTTTGACACATGAGATATTTCCCCAGTTATGTGTTTCATGGCGCTCAGCCTAAAAGTATACGCTTCTGTCCACAGAATATGCACCATAGACTCAATACGTTGTCGTTGGTACAAAGAATGCTTTAAATTTTTTAATGACGAACGGTCAAGTATGGATCAACCCGGTGGTGCAACTCTCTGTTTAGAGGGGCATAAGCTTGAGGGGGAAGCTCTGCTTGATGACGTGGTAGAAGAAGAAATTGAATTCAATATGGATGGCATAGGGGATCCAGTTTAAAGTCGGAGTCTGAAAGACCTCTTGAAGGCTTGAGATCAAATAAGGCAAAAGAAATTTTAGATGACATTCCTTCGTAATTTCTAAAATCGTTGGGCAAAAATGGCAACCAAACGACTACTGAAGTTGGTGTATAGAATCTCTGAGACTGGCGACGTACCATCAGGCTATCGGCAAAATATTATCCATACATTTCCGAAGATAGCAAGAGCAGGTAAGTGAGAAAACTATCGCACAAACAGCTCAATAGTTTATGAATCCAAGCTGGTGACCGAAATCATGTATGGAAGAGCAGAAAAGAAAACTGAAGACCAGTTAGATGACGATTAGTTTGGCTTTAGGAAAACCCTAAAGGCATCAGAGAGGCATTTCTGATGTTGTGCTTGATAAAAGAAGCAAGGCTGAAGAAATACGAAGACACGCTCGTAAGATTTGTCAATCTAGAAAAAGCGCCTGACATCGAAATTCTGAGAAAAATAAGAGTACCCCGATTAATATGCAGTATGCATTACGGCCAAAAGGGAATAATAAGACTGGAAGAAAAGAACGAAGTTCTCTGAGTAGTGGCCGAGCGGTTCTAGGCGCTACAGTCTGGAACCGCGCGACCGCTACGGTCGCAGGTTCGAATCCTGCCTCGGGCATGGATGTGTGTCATGTCCTTAGGTTAGTTAGGTTTAAGTAGTTCTAAGTTCTAGGGGACTGATGACCTCAGTAGTTAAGTCCCATAGTGCTCAGAGCCATTTTTTTTTCTCTGAATAAGAAGGGTGTAAGACAATGGTGCAGTCTTTCACCCCTACTGTTCATTATGTACAACAAAGAAGCAATGATGGGAAAAAAAGAAATGTTCAGGAGCTGGATTAAGATTCAGGGTGATAGGATATCAGTGATAAGATTCGCTGAAGACATTGCTGTCCTCAGTAAATGTGAGGAAGGATTACAGGATCGGTTGAACGGAATAAACAGTCTGATGAGTTTAGAGTACTGATTGAGAGTAAACTGGGAAATGACAAAGGGGACAACGAGAAACTTAATGTCAGAATTGGTGACCAGGAAGTAGACGGAGTTAAGGAATTCTGCTTCCTTGGAACAAAATAACTCCTGACGGAAGAAGCAAGGAGGACATTCGTCTATGGGAAAACACATTACGGATATATTTAATGAATGAAATGTTACTTCTGAACAAAATCAGCGCCTAACAGTGTATATTACAAAGTAAATATTGTGATACCTTGAGCCCCACGATGGACACTAAAATGTAGTGAACAGGATTTTTTAGTAGGGACGTAGGTAAAAATTAACTGACTTTTCTGGGCGCCAGGTTTAGTCATAATCAAACAAAAACTCACTTCTTCGCTGGATGTGTGCATAACTTCGGAATGTCTGAGGAGTGAACACAGACAGTTATATCAAAACAATTTAATGAAAATACCATTAAAGAAAGGAGGTCAGGGAGCTTGAACTGGGCAAACACAACGCAAGTGGGTTTTCTTGGGAGTTGGCTACTCCGGTCTCACCAACGCCATGAAGCGGACGTCGAGAGTGCAGACTTGCCTTTACGCGCGCGTCGATCTAGAACGGCGTCTATCTTGGGCTGTTATCGTGTCCATCTGTGCGAGTGGGCAGTATGTAGCAGATTATTTGCTGCTGTCGGTGGTTGACTGGTCTGTTCCCCTTAGGTCGAAAGGATCAGCGCCACGATTCTCTGATAATGCTAGCGCTTTCATCGTTCAGATAGTACCATCGACTCTCTCACCAGTCTGAAGTGTCACGTGTGGCTGGATCACAGAGGCGGCATCCAAGGAATCAGTTTTTCAGCAGACGACGTTTACTAGAATGACTTGTTGGAATCAGAGTTGAAACTAGAATCAATATTAGAATCTGGGTGAAAAAGCAGCATTGGTTGAGGCACGGAAAACTGGCTTCAGAAAAGGAAACGAAGTTGAATTCTGGTGTGAATAATCATTGGCTTCAAACGAAATCCAGCAAAGACTGGAATGGGAATCATCACCGGACTGGATCGGCATCAAAGGCAAGTGCAGTCCAAGTCCTGACTTCCAAGTCTTGAGAAGAAGAGCATGCGCGAAGTCTCTCGAAAGAACCATCACGCAGTCTCACTCCTCATCTTTGAGACGCTCTCCACTCTCCAGCTCGCCGGTTGTGACTCAGGTCCTCTCCCTCTTGTACTTCCAGACACCTGAAATTTTAACGTCACGTCTTATCATTGCTTGACAATGTATCACTGCCAGCAAACAAACTATTCATCCTGCACAGTTCTCTTTATTCAATGTTCCAGGCTGCCAGCTCTCCATTGAGGTCTCCCAAAAGTCCCTAAAATATTTCATTCGTGAGCAGATGTTGTGCACGGACATTCAAGTACATTCTTTCAGCAAACTTTCTGAAAGTTTCTCCCCGCGGCAGGCTTCAGGGTGTTCGTATCCCATTACCTCTCTCACGGAGGCGCAGGTCTAGCGAAAGAATGTGTTTTCCTAGGGTAGAAATCGGGTTGGCTACGAGACCCTTCAGTCAGTCATCAGCTTTTTACAGTTAATGTCTGTCCACTGGGAAAAAGTGATCTTTTCCGCATTCTCCGTCACTCGCATTTTCAGGAAGGATTGGTATAGATCACCATCACACTTAGCGGCCCCTTTCGTGCGCAAAACCGGTGCATCCCAGTCATTTTCTGTTCCACTTCGTGTTCACTAATCTATTCAGTGCGACTAGAAGCAACACTAAAATATTGTATGATATAATTCTGTACATCATTAAACATCAGCACGAAAAGGTGTATGTCTGTGAAACTTTATATTAGTACTAATAGTCACAGTTGCAAACAATCTGAGTGGCTAAATGGACTTGATTTTCAAGAACAAATAAATAAGGAACTAGCTATGTGAAGCAAGACCGAGTTACTCTGTCCTTTTTTTAATAACGCTATATGTTGATTATTCTTAGCTCTTGCCGGAGTTAAAGACAACAGTCATTTAAAGTATTCTGTATTTCATTCACACAACGAAGTTTTGTACTGTAATCTAAATTTCGGTTTTCATTTAATGGAATACAAATTTTCCACTCTCACACCTGTAGTCTCTCTCTGTATAATCAGTGCAACGCATCTTGACTAGTCTCTGACTGCTGTGATATCAAGCACGTTATCCAGAACACATTGAAAACAAACTCATACAAATCTTCTTTGTCCCAGTATTCTTCTTGATTACATGAATTTCTCAGGGACAGGTACTATCAGTTGTTGATTACAGTGATAAGGCAGACGCCTGTATTTGGCGATCAATTTTGAAGCTGTAATATTGAATATGCCGTATATTTCTTTACTGTCTGCTCTGTCTTAGATGCTCATTAAATGAAATATTTCGCTACCTGTTATGTTACAGAACCACAGGCAGTTCTGGCTTCCGAAGCGTCACCTGACTATATAGCTCTGCTCTGCTATAGTGGTTCACGTTAGCTGTGTTGGTCTCCTTTGTTGTATATACGAGGCATGTTTTTGAAGTAAGTACCGTTTTAAAATTAAAAAAAGACGTGCTAAGATATCTCAATAATTTTATTTTTACATGAAAGCCTGTACCTTAATCTACGCACTGACTCCATTACAGTCTGATTCTTCCTTGTTTACGTTGTGTACTGAGTGTTTAAGATGCCTCCGATAATAGTGAGTCCCGCCGACTGTGAAGCACGGGTTGTTATAAGATTTCTTAGTGCTAAAGGCCTAAGAGCGATCGATATTCGTCGTGAGATCTGTGCAGTTTACGGAGAAAACATTATGAGTGATGGAATGGTAAGAAATTGGGTGAGAGCATTTAAAGACGGCCGCACAAATGTGCATGATGAACATCGCAGTGGGCGTCCTTCGGTCGTTAACAAATGTTTGGTGCAGTAAGTGGACAACAAGGCGAGAGAAAACAGACGCTTTACGGTTTCCTCATGGTGAGATGACTTTCCTAATGTTTCTCGTTGTGTTTTGTATGACATTGTGACCGAGCACTTGCATTACCTAAAATTGTGCGCACGTTTGGTACCGAAAATGTTGACGGATGTGCACAAAACCAAACGTTTAGACAGTGCATTGACTTTCCTTGAGCGGTACCCCAACGACGGTGATGATTTCTTAAGCCAAACTGTTACGGGCGATGAAACATGGGTGGCGTACGTCACACCAGAATCAAAGCAACAGTCCATGGAAGTTGAGCAAGGGCATTGTTTTGCTGCAAGACAATGCCCGTCCGCATGTGGCTAATCAGCCCAAAGATCTTATCACATCTTTTCGAAGGGAAACTCTAGATCATCCTCCGTACAGCCCCGATCTTTCGCCCAGTGACTACCATCTGTTCCTGAACCTGAATAAACACCTGGGCGGTCAGCGTATTCAGGACGATGACGAAGTCAAAACAGTGGTGATGCAGTGGTTAACAAGTCAGGCGGCAGACTTCCACGGGGAGTGTATTCAAAAACTGGTACAACGTTGTGACAAGTGCCTCAATATTGTCGGAAATTATGTAGAAAAGTAGATTAAGGTACAGGCGTTCATGTAAAAATAAAATTATTGAGATATCTTAGCACTTGTTACAGAAACAGTTAAATAGTGAAAGCTTGTTTAACAGACAGGACCGGATGCTGTCGCATGAGTTTCTTCGCTGTGAAAAATCGCTCACTTCAGCTGTCCGTTCCAGCGTCAGGTAAATTCGATCAGGGACTTTGTCCTTAAGAGCTATACTTCAGCCTACGGGGATACTACTCTCTCCAGTCACATTAATGTGACCACCTGTCAAAAGCCTGAATAACCACTTTTTGCAGTGCGGACGGCTGCGAGAGTGCAGGAAGTGAGTCAGTGAGGTTCTGGTTGGTATCGAGAGGGATGTGGAGCCATGCCGACTCCTGTACCTTCGCCAGCTGCGCTAGGTTTTTCTGTTGAGGATCCATATTGCGAACAGCCCCATCTAATTTGTTGCACAGATTCTTGATTGGATTTAGATCCCGGAGTTCTTGTGGCTAGGGGAGTACGGTAAGCTCATCCTGGTGCTCTTCAACCCACACAGCTACACTGTGAGCTGTTTGACACGTTGCGTTGCCCTGCAGGTAGACGCCATCGTGTTGACGAAAAACAATCTGCATGGACATGGTCCCCAAGCATAGATGCATACTCGTGTTGATCCATTGTGTCATCCAGTATTACGAGACTTCCCAGAAAATGCCATGAAAACATTCTCCAGACCACAACGCTCCCTCCTCTGGCCTGGACCCTTCTGACGATTGTTCCAGGGTGTTTGCTTTCAGATGTATCATGCTGTACGCGCCAAGGGCCTTCTGTTCGATGGAGCATAAAATATGATTCGCCTGAAAATGCCACCCATCACCACTCAGTGGACGTCCAGTTGCGTTCGTCGCCGGTGAACGGCAATTACCATGGGCGCATGAACCAGGACCTTGCAGCAAGTTCGAGGAACAGTCGTTGACGAGACACTATTCGTAGCCCCTTCTTTCATCTGGGCGGTCAGCTGCCTAATACGAGGGCGTTTGAAAAGTCTGTGCAGAGTCCGAGAGATGACACCACTGGCGCGTATCGAGGTCATGTTTAGTTAGTAGCAGCTTTGGAAAGAACGCACACCAAGTTTCAGCCATATTGGTCTATTTCTTTGTGTTTGGCATTCGAGTGAATCAAGGAAGTCGAGTGATTGTCAAAACATGGAAGAAGAATAATTTCGTGTGGTGATTAAACATTACTTTATGCAACGCGAAACGCCTCAGGACACTAAAGAGAAGCTTGATAAACATTACGGTGACTCTGCACCTTCTATTGGAACAGTTTATAAGTAGTTTCAAAATTTTCGGAGTGGCCATATGGGCACAAGTGATGCTGAACGTTCTGGACGCCCTGTGGAGGTTACGACTCCACAAATCATTAATAAAATCCATGATATGGTGATTGCTAGTGCTGTGGGAATCTCGAATGAACGGGTACATAATATTTTGCGTAAACATTTGGACATGAGAAAGCTATCCGCAAGATGGGTTCTGCGATTGCTCACGCTTGACCAAAAACGGAATCGTGTGAGCTGTTGCAAGGATGGTTTGCAGCTGTTCAGGAAGAATCCGCAGGATTTTAAGCGTCGTTTCGTCACTGTGGATGAAACATGGATACATTACTATACTCCTGAGACCAAAGAACTATCTAAACAATGGGTTACTAAGGGAGAATCTGCACCAAAAAATGCCGGGAAGGTTATGGCGACTGTCTTTTGGGATTCGCAAGGAATAATCCTCATCGACTATCTCGAAAAGGGTAAAACTATTACAGGTGCATATTATTCGTCGTTATTTAACCGTTTGAAAACCGAGCTGCAAGAAAAACACCGGCGATTGGACCGCAAAAATGTCGTTTTCCATCACGACAATGCACCAGCACACACCTCAGCAATTCTGGTCGCAAAATTAATGGAAATAGGATTCCAACTCGTTTCACACCCCGCTGTTCTCCAGACTTGTCTCCCTTGGACTACTAATTGTTCCTCAATTTGAAGAAATGGCTGGCGGGCCAAAGATTTTATTCAAAGGAGGAGGTGATTGCAGCAAGTAATAGATATTTTGCAGATTTGGACAATTCCTGTTATTTGGAAGGCATCAACAAATTAAAGCAGCGTTGGACCAAGTGTATAAGTCTAAAAGGAGACTATGTCGAAAAATAAAAAAGGTTTACCCCAAACACGTAAGTAGTTTTTATTTTTGCACGGACTTCTCAAACGCCCCTCGTAATTGCACGTCTGTTCGCCCGAACACATCTCCGCATCGTCATTCACCCCTACATCTATTGCCTGGGGTACACCACAGTTGCCTCGGTGCCGATTTTGGATAGCGCCTTTTTGCCACTGACTGTATACTTTAACCACGGCGTCAGGCGAACGCTTTACAAACTTAGCCACTTCGATAATGTTTCCACCCGCGGTCCGAAAGACAATGATCATGCGCTTTTGGATGTCAGATAAACTGCTTGATTTCTGCATTACGTCAACGACTGCAGTTTTTTCCGCGTTATCCAGACACCCCTTATACATCCTTTATATAAACAATGCGGTCAAAAGTATCCGAACGCCTAGCTGAAAATGACTTACAAGTTCGTGGCGCCCTCCATCGGTAATGCTGGAATTCAATATCGTGTTGGCCCACCCTTAGCCTTGATGATAGCTTCCCCTCTCGCAGGCATACGTTCAATCAGGTGTTGGAAGGTTTCTTGGGGAATGGCAGCCCATTCATCACGGAGTGCTGCACTGAGAGAGGTATCGATGTCGGTCGGTGAGGCCTGGCACGAAGTCGGCGTTCCAAAACATCCCAAAGGTTTTCTATAGGATTCAGGTCAGGACCCTGCGCAGGCCAGTCCATTACAGGGACGTTACTGTCGTGTAACCACTTCGCCACAGGCTGCGCATTATGAACAGGTGCTCGATCGTGTTGAAAGATGCAATCACCATCCCCGAATTGCTCTTCTACATCGGGAATCAAGAAGGTGCTTAAAACATCAATGTAGGCTTGCGCTGCGATAGTTCCACGCAAAACGACAAGGAATGCAAGCCCCCTCCAATAAAAACACAACCACGCCATAACACCACCGCCTCCGTGTTTTACTGTTGGAACTACACACACTGGTAGATGACGTTCGCCGGGCATGCGCCATACTCACACCCTGCCATCGGATCGCCATATTGCGTACCGTGATTCGTCACTCCATACAACGTTAGCCGCTAGGTCATGAAATCCAAGTTTTCTCACCTCCCGCCTAACCGTCATAATACTTGCAGTGGATCCTGACGCAGTTTGGAATTCCTGTGTGATGATGTGGACAGATGACTGCCTATTACACATTACGATTCTGTTCAACTGTCGGCGGTCTCTGTCAGTCAACAGACGAGGTCGGCCTGTACGCTTTTATGCTGTACATGTCCCTTCACGATTCCACTTCACTATCACATCGGAAACAGAGACCCTAAGGATGTTTAGGAGTGTGAAAATCTCGCGGACAGACGTATGACACAAGTGACACCCAATCACCCGACCAGTTTCGAAGTCCCATTCTGCTCTCTCATGATGTCTAATGACTACTGTGGTCGCTGATATGGAGTAATTGGAAGTAGATGGCAGTGGAATGCACCTAATATGAAAAAAGTATGTTCTTGGGGGTGTCCGGATACTTTTTATCACATAACTAGTGCTGCCATCTGCCGTGTGTGACTGGTTATTGCACGCAGGCGTCGAACATAAGCGGTGGTCGAACATAAGCGGTGGTTAATTTGACTAGACCGTGTAATATAAAGCAACGCCGATGATCTTGTCGGTATGTGCTTTCCGAAAATCCAGCTCTTGACAAAAGCTTCCTCTGTAGGCAACAAGAGACTTGCATTATTCCCGTGTAAACTAGCGTTAGGTTGTCGTCATACCGCCGGATATAATTTAATATAATAATTTGTGACGTGGTATAATTAAATGTACTTTTTGTTCCTCTTTCTATTCTCCTCCCTACCTACCGCTTAAACCCCCCACCCCCGAGAAGGATTAAACTGATTTTACTTCTTTTGTAGTCATTTATACTTCATTGTGAAGTGAACTCTTACTCCAACTTCTACAGATAATTTTTCAGTCTGATAAACATGGCTAGTCTTTCAGATGAAGGATGCGGTGTGGCATACATCTGCTATCGTCTATCCTCTTTTCGATACATTGACTTCTTTTCAGCGTTCTGTTTCAGAAAAATATTGCGTTTGAAGATCTTACATGTACGCATTGACAACGGTGCTTCAGCAGCATCTTTAAAATTAGTCTGTTGTATGCATTGGAGTTGCAAAGACTGGTTTAGAAGCTTTTTCTGACGGAAATCCACAGCGAAGCACTGTTTGGCACATGGACTACGCATCTTCTAGTAATGAATGTTTGGAACATGTCCATGATGTGAGACTAGGAACAAGCTTAGGGGCATGCAACGGAGCAACGAGAACACAATAGCACTGGCACCTCGAACATTTTCCATTTCCGTTCATCAGTTGGATACTACACAATACACAAAATATTTCAGTTTATTTATATATCGCACTTGATCACAGCTTGACTCACAAGCATCACTGGCATTACATTGCGCTGTCAGCCACAAACTTTAAGAGCACGGGCATTATCAGTCTGCTACTATTCTGGCATAGGTCTACCCACTCCAGACAAGTCGACAAGGTACTACATGAAATGTACTGACTTACCACTGGATGTCGGAGTCCTATCCCACGGGGAGGTACCGCTTCCACAAACATCAGACGTGAAGTTACTGCCAGTCACGATAGAACAAACATGCTCACCACGCCATTGCATGATTGTCTTCGAACCTTCCAGAGACAGAGGTCAAGGGAAAGTTTACTGAAAACTAGCAACACCTTTCAAACGACAACATCCACAGCAAGGATAGAAATGTGGAAAAAACATGTAGGCGATCCGCACTGGCCTCATCCATGGTCTCTTTTGGTCATCCGTAGTATAACTTTCTATTCTCTTGTACCCACGCATATTTACTTCACGTTACTTATTTTAAGTGTCCTGTAATTTCTTTTTGTGTTTCTTGACCCTTTTGTCGTATAAAAAAAACTTGTCGAATGTTACAAGTTTGGAGATTGTAGGCAATGTATAATGTATACGCAACCTGTACCCTGTATTTCAAGATATAGATTCACTCTGATCTGTAGAGGAGGTTATACTGGATGACTACTGGAAGTGGAACACCACAGTAGTATTTTGGAAGTATTTACGAGGGGCGTTCAGAAAGTAAGCTCCGATCGGTCGCGAAATGGAAACGACTATGAAAATCCGATAAAGCTTTGCACAGATGTGTTGGGTAGTGTCTCTAGTATAACCCCAGTTAGCATCACGTCGCTCTTCTCATTTCTGAGCTCGCAGTGAGTGCGTAAAATGTCTAGAAAATAGTGTCTGCCGCCAAGTACGAGGGCCTGGTGAGAAATTTCGCCTGAAGCTATGCAGCTAACATTACATAACTGTCGTGCTGTTTCTTCTTCAAGATAATTCTCAGCCGCATTCTGCAGGGGCAATGAAGATGCTCCTGCATCGTTTTCAAATGGAAATGTGAGATTACCCACAATACAGTCCGCAATTGTCTCCCCCTGAGTTTCATCTCTGGTCACATGAACCGCTGTCTTTGAAGACAACATTCTGACACAGACAACGAGGTGTAGGCCAGCGTGGAGAATTGGCGGAAAGCACTGGCGGCTGCCTTCTATGATGAGGCTATTGAAAAGTTGGTACAACGCTATGACAAAAGTCTAAGTCAGAACGGCGACTACGTAGAGGAGTAGCTGAAAGGTGTAGCTAATTGTTACAAGTAAAACATTTCTGATGTTCACTGTGGTTTCAATTTGGCAATCAATCGGAGCTTACTTTCTGAACAGGCCTCGTATTATTCGGACGACTAGTGTCAACTCTGCATTTCCGTCATCTTCAGATCCTAGTATATACCAAATAAGTACTTCCATTCACTGGGTCATATATCATAGGTTGTTGTTGTTGTGGTCTTCAGTCCTGAGACTGGTTTGATGCAGCTCTCCATGCTACTCTATCCTGTGCAAGCTTCTTCATCTCCGAGTACCTACTGCAACCTACATCCTTCTGAATCTGCTTAGTGTATTGATCTCTTGGTCTCCCTCTACGATTTTTACCCTCCACGCTGCCCTCCAATGCTAAATTTGTGATCCCTTGATGCCTCAAAACATGTCCTACCAACCGATCCCTTCTTCTAGTCAAGTTGTGCCACAAACTTCTCTTCTCCCCAATCCTATTCAATACCTCCTCATTAGTTACGTGATCTACCCACCTTATCTTCAGCATTCTTCTGTAGCACCACATTTCGAAAGCTTCTATTCTCTTCTTGTCCAAACTGGTTATCGTCCATGTTTCACTTCCATACATGGCTACACTCCATACAAATACTTTCAGAAACGACTTCCTGACACTTAAATCTATACTCGATGTTAACAAATTTCTCTTCTTCAGAAACGATTTCCTTGCCATTGCCAGTCTACATTTTATATCCTCTCTGCTTCGACTATCATCAGTTATTTTACTCCCTAAATAGCAAAACTCCTTTACTACTTTAAGTGTCTCATTTCCTAATCTAATCCCCTCAGCATCACCCGATTGAATTAGACTACATTCCATTATCCTCGTTTTGCTTTTGTTGATTTTCATCTTATATCCTCCTTTCAAGACACTGTCCATTCCGTTCAACTGCTCTTCCAAGTCCTTTGCTGTCTCTGACAGAATTACAATGTCATCGGCGAACCTCAAAGTTTTTACTTCTTCTCCATGAATTTTAATACCTACTCCAAATTTTTCTTTTGTTTCCTTGACTGCTTGCTCAATATACACATTGAATAACATCGGGGAGAGGCTACAACCCTTTCCCAACCACTGCTTCCCTTTCATGCCCCTCGACTCTTATAACTGCCATCTGGTTTCTGTACAAATTGTAAATAGCCTTTCGCTCCCTGTATTTTACCCCTGCCACCTTCAGAATTTGAAAGAGAGTATTCCAGTTAACGTTGTCAAAAGCTTTCTCTAAGTCTACAAATGCTAGAAACGTAGGTTTGCCTTTTCTTAATCTTTCTTCTAAGATAAGTCGTAAGGTTAGTGTTGCCTCACGTGTTCCAACATTTCTACGTAATCCAAACTGATCTTCCCCGAGGTCCGCTTCTACCAGTTTTTCCATTCGTCTGTAAAGAATTCGCGTTAGTATTTTGCAGCTGTGACTTTTAAACTGATAGTTCGGTAATTTTCACATCTGTCAACACCTGCGTTCTTTGGTATTGGAATTATTATATTCTTCTTGAAGTCTGTGGGTATTTCGCCTGTCTCATACATCTTGCTCACCAGATGGTAGAGTTTTGTCATGACTGGCTCTCCCAAGGCCATCAGTAGTTCTAATGGAATGTTGTCTACTCCCGGGGCCTTGTTTCGACTCAGGTCTTTCAGTGCTCTGTCAAACTCTTCACGCAGTATCTTATCTCCCATTTCATCTTCATCTACATCCTCTTCCATTTCCATAATATTGTCCTCAAGTACATCGCCCTTGTATAAACCCTCTATATACTCCTTCCACCTTTCTGCCTTCCCTTCTTTGCTTAGAACTGGGTTGCCATCTGAGCTCTTGATATTCATACAAGTGGTTCTCTTCTCTCCAAAGGTCTCTTTAATTTTCCTGTAGGCAGTATCTCTCTTACCCCTAGTGAGACAAGCCTCTACATCCTTACATTTGTCCTCTAGCCATCCCTGCTTAGCCATTTTGCACTTT
Source organism: Schistocerca nitens (assembly GCF_023898315.1). Classification (NCBI taxonomy): domain Eukaryota; kingdom Metazoa; phylum Arthropoda; class Insecta; order Orthoptera; family Acrididae; genus Schistocerca; species Schistocerca nitens. Next base: position 472,594,610 of record NC_064621.1, on the reverse strand, counting down.
CTGTCGATCTCATTTTTGAGACGTTTGTATTCCCTTTTGCCTGCTTCATTTACTGCATTTTTATATTTTCTCCTTTCATCAGTTAAATTCAATATTTCTTCTGTTACCCAAGGATTTCTATTAGCCCTCGTCTTCTTACCTACTTGATCCTCTGCTGCCTTCACTACTGCATCCCTCAGAGCTACCCATTCTTCTTCTACTGTATTTCTTTCCCCAATTCCTGTCAATTGTTCCCTTATGCTCTCCCTGAAACTCTCTACAACCTCTGGTTCTTTCAGTTTATCCAGGTCCCATCTCCTTAAATTCCCACCTTTTTGAAGTTTCTTCAGTTTCAATCTGCAGTTCATAACCAATAGATTGTGGTCAGAATCCACATCTGCCCCTGGAAATGTCTTACAATTTAAAACCTGGTTCCTAAATCTCTGTCTTACCATTATATAATCTATCTGATACCTATTAGTATCTCCAGGATTCTTCCAGGTATACAACCTTCTTTTATGATTCTTGAACCAAGTGTTAGCTATGATTAAGTTATGCTCTGTGCAAAATTCTACAAGGCGGCTTCCTCTCTCATTTCTTCCCCCCAATCCATATTCACCTACTATGTTTCCTTCTCTCCCTTTTCCTACTGACGAATTCCAGTCACCCATGACTATTAAATTTTCGTCTCCCTTCACTACCTGAATAATTTCTTTTATCTCATCATACATTTCATCAATTTCTTCATCATCTGCAGAGCTAGTTGGCATATAAACTTGTACTACTGTAGTAGGCATGGGCTTTGTGTCTATCTTGGCCACAATAATGCGTTCACTATGCTGTTTGTAGTAGCTAACCCGCACTCCTAGTTTTTTATTCATTATTAAACCTACTCCTGCATTACCCCTATTTGATTTTGTATTTATAACCCTGTACTCACCTGACCAAAAGTCTTGTTCCTCCTGCCACCGAACTTCACTAATTCCCACTATATCTAACTTTAACCTATCCATTTCCCTTTTTAAATTTTCTAACCTACCTGCCCGATTAAGGGATCTGACATTCCACGCTCCGATCCGTAGAATGCCAGTTTTCTTTCTCCTGATAACGACGTCCTCTTAGTAGTCCCCGCCCGGAGATCCGAATGGGGGACTTCAAATGGCTCTGAGCACTATTGGACTCAACTGCTGAGGTCATTAGTCCCCTAGAACTTAGAACTAGTTAAACCTAACTAACCTAAGGACATCACAAACATCCATGCCCGAGGCAGGATTCGAACCTGCGACCGTAGCGGTCTTGCGGTTCCAGACTGCAGCGCCTTTAACCGCACGGCCACTTCGGCCGGCAATGGGGGACTATTTTACCTCCGGAATATTTTACCCAAGAGGACGCCATCATCATTTAATCATACAGTAAAGCTGCATGTCCTCGGGAAAAATTACGGCTGTAGTTTCCCCTTGCTTTCAGCCGTTCGCAGTACCAGCACAGCAAGGCCGTTTTGGTTAATGTTACAAGGCCAGATCAGTCAATCATCCAGACTGTTGCCCCTGCAACTACTGAAAAGGCTGCTGCCCCTCTTCAGGAACCACATGTTTGTCTGGCCTCTCAACAGATACCCCTCCGTTGTGGTTGCACCTACGGTACGGCCATCTGTATCGCTGAGGCACGCAAGCCTCCCCACCAACGGCAAGGTCCATGGTTCATGGGGGAAGGATATCATAGGATCCACACAATTAGTAAGTGCCGTAGACTGCCATTCATCGAGAGTGTATAGTCTGCACGTGTAGTCACGACTGTGTTTAACATGAAGATGACGCAAATACAGCGTTGAAACTAGTCATCTGAATGAAATTCTTGTCGGGTCTTCAGCCGGCTCAAACTATCTGCACAAAATATTTCCGCGGTCCACCTGGCCGCCATCATCAGGTGAAAAAAGCCGAGCCGCTCTCGCCGATAACTGATGCAAACCGTGAACAACGGAACCTTTTATTGCTGTTGTAGTCTTCAGTCCAGAGACTGGTGGTGATGCAGCTCTCCATGCTACTCTATCCTGTGCAAGCTTCTTCAACTCAAAGTAACTACTGTAACCTACATCCTTCTGAATCTGCTTAGTGTATTCATCTCGTAGTCTCCCTCTACGATTTTTATCCTCCGCGCTGCCCTCCAATACTAAACTGGTGATCCCTTGATGTCTCAGAACATGTACTAACAACCGAGCCCTTCTTCTAGTCAAGTTGTGCCACAGATTCCTGTTCTTCAAAAATGGTTCAAATGGCTCTGAGCACTATGGGACTCAACTGCTGTGGTCATTAGTCCCCTAGAACTTAGAACTAGTTAAACCTAACTAACCTAAGGACATCACAAACATCCATGCCCGAGGCAGGATTCGAACCTGCGACCGTAGCGGTCTCGCGGTTCCAGACTGCAGCGCCTTTAACCGCACGGCCACTTCGGCCGGCCTCCTGTTCTTCCCAATTCTATTCAATACCTCCTCATTAGTTACGTGATCTACCTACCTAACCTTCAGCAATCTTCTGTAACACCACATTTCGAAAGCTTCTATTCTCTTCTTGTCTAAACTATTTATCGTCCATATTTTACGTAGATACATGGCTCCACTCCATACAAATACTTTCAGAAAAGACTTCATGACACTTAAATCTATACAGATGTTAACAAATCTCTCTTCTCCAGGAACGCTTTCCTTACCATTGCCAGTCTACATTTTTACCCTTTCTACTTCAACCATCATCAGTTATTTTGCTTCCCAAATAGTAAAACTCACAACTTTAAGTTTCTCATTTCCTAATCTAATTCCGTCAGCATCACTTGATTTAATTACACTATATTCCATTATCCTCGTTTTGCTTTCGTTGATGTTCATCTTATATCCTCCTTGCAAGACACTGTCCATTCCGTTCAGCTGCTCTTCCAGGTTCTTTGCTGTCTCTGACAGAATTACAATGCCATCGGCGAACCTCAAATTTTTTATTTCTTCTCCATGGATTTTAATTCCTACTCTGAATTTTTCTTTTGTTTCCTTACTGCTTGCTCAATATACAGATTGAATAACATCGGGGAGAGCCTACAACCCTGTCTCACTCCCTTCCCAACCACTGCTTCCATTTCATGCCCATCGACTCTTATAACTGCCATCTAGTTTCTGTGCAAATTGAAAACAGCCTTTCGCTCCCTGTATTTTACCCCTGCCACCCTCAGAATTTGAAAGAGAGTGTTCCAGTCAACATTGTCAAAAGCTTTCTCCAAGTCTACAATTGCTAGAAATGTAAGTTTGCCTTTCCTTAATCTATCTTCTAAGATAATTCGTAAGGTCAGTATTGCCTTACGTGTTTCAACATTTCTACGGAATCAAAACTGATCTTCCCCGAAGTTGGCTTCTACTAGTTTTTCCAGTCGTCTGTAAAGAATTCGTGTTAGTATTTTGGAGCCGTGACTTATTAAACTGATAGTTCCGTAATTTTCACACCTGTCAACACCTGGTTTCTTTGGGATTGGAATTATTATATTCTTCTTGAAGTCTGAGGGTATTTCACCTGTTTCATACATCTTGCTCACCAAATGGTAGAGTTTTGTCAGGGCTGGCTCTCCCAAGGCTATCAGTAGTTCTAATGGAATGTTGTCTACTCACGAGGCCGCGTTGTTTCGACTTAGGTCTTTCAGTGCTCTGTCAAATTTTTCACTCAATATCGCCGCGCGGGATTAGCCGAGCGGTCTAAGGCGCTGCAGTCATGGACTGTGCGGCTGGTCCCGGTGGGGTTCGAGTCCTCCCTCGGGCATGGGTGTGTGTTTGTCCTTAGGATAATTTAGGTTAAGTAGTGTGTAAGCTTAGGGAGTGATGACCTTAGCAGTTAAGTCCCATAAGATTTCACACACATTTGAACATATCACTCAGTATCGTATCTCCCATTTCATCTTCATCTACGTCCTCTTCCATTTCCATAATATTACCCTCAAGGACATCGCCCTTATATAGACCCTCTACATACTCCATCCAACTTCCTGCTTTCCCTTCTTTGCTTAGAACTGGTTTTCCATCTGAGCTCTTAATACTCATACAAGTGGTTCTCTTTTCTCCAAAGGTCTCTTTAATTTTCCTGTAGACAGTATCTATCTTACCCCTAGTAATATATGCCTCTGCTTCCTCACATTTGTCCTCTAGCCATCCCTGCTTTGCTATTTTGCACTTGCTGTCGATGTCATTTTTGAGACGTTTGTATTCCTTTTTGCCTGCTTCATATACGGAATTTTTATATTTTCTCGTTTCATCAATTAAATCCAACATATCTTCTGTTAACCAAGGATTTCTATTAGCCCTCGTCTTTTTACCTACTTTTTACCTACTTGATCCTCTGCTGCCTTCATTGTTTCATCCCTCAAAGCTACCCATTCTTCTTCTATTGTATTTCTTTCCCCCATTCCTGTCAATCGTTCCCTAATGCTCTTCCTGAAACTCTCTGCAACCTCTGGTTCTGTCAGTTTATCCAGATCCCATCTCCTTAAATTCCCACCTTTTTGCAGTTTCTTCAGTTTTAATCTACAGTTCATAACCAATAGATTGTGATCAGAGTCCACATCTGCCCCATGAAATGTCTTACAATTGAAAACCTGATTCCTAAATCTCTGTCTTACCATTATATAATTCATCTGACACCTCCCCGTGTCTCCAGGCCTCTTCCACGTATACAAACTTCTTTCACGATTCTTAAAGCAAGTGTAAGCTATGATTAAATTATGCTCTGTGCAAAATTCTACCAGGTGGCTTCCTCAGTCATTCCTTACGCACAGTCCATATCCACCTACTACTTTTCTTTGTCTTCCTTTTTCTACTATCGAATGCCAGTCCCCCATAACTACACTCCCGGAAATAGAAAAAAGAACACATTGACACCGGTGTGTCAGACCCACCATACTTGCTCCGGACACTGCGAGAGGGCTGTACAAGCAATGATCACACGCACGGCACAGCGGACACACCAGGAACCGCGGTGTTGGCCGTCGAATGGCGCTACCTGCGCAGCATTTGTGCACCGCCGCCGTCAGTGTCAGCCAGTTTGCCGTGGCATACGGAGCTCCATCGCAGTCTTTAACACTGGTAGCATGCCGCGACAGCGTGGACGTGAACCGTATGTGCAGTTGACGGACTTTGAGCGAGGGCGTATAGTGGGCATGCGGGAGGCCGGGTGGACGTACCGACGAATTGCTCAACACGTGGGGCGTGAGGTCTCCACAGTACATCGATGTTGTCGCCAGTGGTCGGCGGAAGGTGCACGTGCCCGTCGACCTGGGACCGGACCGCAGCGACGCACGGATGCACGCCAAGACCGTAGGATCCTACGCAGTGCCGTAGGGGACCGCACCGCCACTTCCCAGCAAATTAGGGACACTGTTGCTCCTGGGGTATCGGCGAGGACCATTCGCAACCGTCTCCATGAAGCTGGGCTACGGTCCCGCACACCGTTAGGCCGTCTTCCGCTCACGCCCCAACATCGTGCAGCCCGCCTCCAGTGGTGTCGCGACAGGCGTGAATGGAGGGACGAATGGAGACGTGTCGTCTTCAGCGATGAGAGTCGCTTCTGCCTTGGTGCCAATGATGGTCGTATGCGTGTTTGGCGCCGTGCAGGTGAGCGCCACAATCAGGACTGCATACGACCGAGGCACACAGGGCCAACACCTGGCATCATGGTGTGCGGAGCGATCTCCTACACTGGCCGTACACCACTGGTGATCGTCGAGGAGACACTGAATAGTGCACGGTACATCCAAACCGTCATCGAACCCATCGTTCTACCATTCCTAGACCGGCAAGGGAACTTGCTGTTCCAACAGGACAATGCACGTCCGCATGTATCCCGTGCCACCCAACGTGCTCTAGAAGGTGTAAGTCAACTACCCTGGCCAGCAAGATCTCCGGATCTGTCCCCCATTGAGCATGTTTGGGACTGGATGAAGCGTCGTCTCACGCGGTCTGCACGTCCAGCACGAATGCTGGTCCAACTGAGGCGCCAGGTGGAAATGGCATGGCAAGCCGTTCCACAGGACTACATCCAGCATCTCTACGATCGTCTCCATGGGAGAATAGCAGCCTGCATTGCTGCGAAAGGTGAATATACACTGTACTAGTGCCGACATTGTGCATGCTCTGTTGCCTGTGTCTATGTGCCTGTGGTTCTGTCAGTGTGATCATGTGATGTATCTGACCCCAGGAATGTGTCAATAAAGTTTCCCCTTCCTGGGACAATGAATTCACGGTGTTCTTATTTCAATTTCCAGGAGTGTATTAAATTTTCGTCTCCCTTCACTACCTGAAAAATGTCTTTTATCTCATCATACTTTTATTCAATTTCTTCGTCATCTGCGGAACTAGTTGGCATATAAACTGGTAGTACCGTGGTAGGCGTAGGTTTCGTGTCTGTCTTGGCTACAATAATGCCTTCACTAGGCTGTTTGTAGTAGCTTACCCGCGCTCCTATTTTTCTTATTCATTATTAAACCTACTGCTGCATTACTCCTATTTGATTTTGTATTTATAGCCCTGTATTCACCTGACCAAAAATCTTGTTCCTTCTACCAGCGAACTTCACTAATTCCACTATATCTAACTTTAACCTTTCCATTTCCTTTTTTAAATTTTCTAACCTACCGGCCCGATTAAGAGATCTGACATTTCATGCTCCAGTCCGTAGAACACCAGTTTTGTTTCTCCTAGTAACGACGTCCTCCTGAGTAATTCCCGCCCGGAAATCCGAATGGGGGACTACTTTACCTCCAGAATATTTTACCCAAAAGGATTCCAACATCATTTAACCATACTGTATAGCTGCATGCCCTCAGAAAAAATTGCGGTTGTAATTTCTCCTTTCTTTCAACCGTTCACAGTGGCAACACAGCAAGGCCGTTTTGGTTAATGTTACAAGGCCAGATCAGACTGTTGCCCTTGCAGCTACTGAAATGGCTGCTGCCGGCCGAAGTGGCCGTGCGGTTAAAGGCGCTGCAGTCTGGAGCCGCAAGACCACTACGGTCGCAGGTTCGAATCCTGCCTCGGGCATGGATGTTTGTGATGTCCTTAGGTTAGTTAGGTTTAACTAGTTCTAAGTTCTAGGGGACTAATGACCTCAGCAGTTGAGTCCCATAGTGCTCAGAGCCATTTGAACCATTTTTTTTGAAATGGCTGCTGCCCCTCTTCAGGAAACACCCGTTTGTCTGACTTCCATTGTGATTGCACCTACGGTAGGGCTATCTGTATCGCTGAGGCACGCAAGCCTCCCCACCAACGGCAGGACCATGAGTCATGGATCTTTTTTTTTCTTTATTGTTAGTTTGAAACCTACAATAAAGGTAGGCCGGCAGTGGTCTATCTACGCCGCTCTTCGGCCATGGAGAATACATACAGTAAACAGAAAGACAGAAAAATAAACAAACATGGCGGATAAAAACGGGAGACACACATAGTAAAATAAATGAAGCCGTTCACAGGCACACTGTTTGCATACAAACGTTCATCACTGTAGACAACAGAGAAGACAGAATTTACACACGTGAATGGAGGAGCACAAACGGAGAGACACTGAAGCATGAACGCGAAGACAAACACAAACACTGGCGACGATCTCCGGCGCACGAAGATGCACTGTTCACACGAAAAATCCAGGGGGCCTGCTGGAGGGATGAGGTGACGGTAGGAGGGAGAGGGGTAGGGGGTTGATGCCAGTGGGAGAGAAGAAAGGAGGGGGAGGGGAGAGAGTAGGGGGGTGTAGAAGCCCAGGGAGGGGTGGAGGGGGGAGGGGAGGGAGGGGGGAAGAGTGGAGGGATAGAGGGGTAAGAGGGTGCCCTGGAGGAAAAACACAGGGGGAGGAAAGGGAGGATCAAAGATGGTAGGAGGGGTAGATGGAGGTGGTGAGGGAATCATCAGGGAGGGGGAGTTGGCAGAAGCCACCTTGGGCAAGGGTATGGAGGGTGGAGTGATGGAGAGCAGGTGGGATGCAGGAGTACAGGCGTGGCAGTGGACGGGGGTGGGAAAGGATGGGAGAGACAAGCGGGTGAGGGGGATCAAGTTTGTGGGAGATGTAAAGGATCTGTATCCGTTCAAGTGGTGAATACTGCAGAAAAGCCGTATATCGTTAAAAATTAATACTCGTAGCCAGCCTATTCAGATGTCGTTGTTTCTTCATATCTGACAAAACAGGATTACAAGTTTCACTTAGCGGGTATCTATTATCGCGGTTAACGATACTATCTATTAGTCTGATTACGACAGATTATTTCGAAACACAATCCCAGTAATGACCTGTGCCTCATTGTATAACATTCTATGTCCCCCTCCAAGACAGTGCTCAGCCACCGGGCATTTGTCAGGTTGTAATAATCGCGTATGGCGACGATCTGTCATTGACGGCACGAATGGTTTGGCCAACGTATATTTGACAGCACTCACATGTTGTTTTGTAATCGCCAGACTTCCTCAAAACTAAATCGACGCAAACGTATACGCTTTTTAATTTTCGCTCTATATAAGGGTTCCGTCGTTCACGGATTGGATCAGTTGCCGCCGAGAGCGGCTTAGCTTTTCTCATCCGATGATGACGGCCAGGTGGACCATGGAAATGTTGTGTCTAGATGATAGTTTGATCCGACTGAATACTCGACGAGGATATGAGCTGTTGATAAGCCGGGAGAGTCTAAATAAACCTCTGCATAATAAATACTTTGAAAATACGACTTGGTCTTTCATTTCCACTAAGTATATTGTAACTAGCTGTCCCATCCCACAAGAAGGATGGACTTCCATAAATTAAATGGCTTATTTTAGTCTTTGAACTACAATTTAGATGAGTCAAGCAAATTCGTAAACTGCTATCAATTTAAAATAATTCAAACAGTAATATAACGGTAATTATTATGCAAGTAAACTGAACTATACAAGGCCCAAACTTCTACCAGTGTCTTTCCGAGATGAAAGATCAAACGAGTTTGCAATAAAGAAAATTCTACTAAATGCTATAAATAATTGATTGTACTATACACACCAATAATGCATTCTCCTAAAATCTCTCATTTTTATTTGCATTATGAACTGCCTTCTTCGTTTAATCAGTGAAACTAAAACAACTATAATTACGCTCTTGCCGTAAAGAAGCCTAAAGTATGCAATCGACAAGTGTGGGATTATATCAGATTTTGTGAATGTAAGATAGGGAAGAGATGGCAGCTCATTCAGACTTACCGGATAGTTCTGGCTCAGGTGAAGCGGTTAACGTAGCGTGTTTCCAGCCAACGTTTCTAGCAACGAACCTGTTCGATCTGGTTTATAGTAGATTTCCGGTTTGGGCTTCATTCTGTCCTGTAGTACACACTTCCTTATCGGTACAGAAACAAATATTTGTTGAAAAGGTCCTTGACCATATCACGTAAATAATATCTTAATCGAGACTAAATCAATTCCATATACTGTTCGATAATACTGATTTTTTTTTAATGTTCTCTTGAATCCCATGCCGCTGAAAGTGATGTAACCACTTTACGATTTAGCGTCCTTTGTTCGATCACTTGTAGTCTACTGTGCATACAAAGAGTTGTCATAGCAACAGCTTATGTGTCAGTTTGATTCCACACTGTCACTTTGTCATCTAAACAAGAAATCGCTTTACTTAATTCGTCATGACAATCGAGTATTAATAAAACTAAGTATAAAAAAGGAAGTAGTATGCCTAACAAGACATAAATTATTTTATTAATCCTTTAATGTGCATTATCAGATTTAAAGTCGTATTTTTAGGCATATCTGTATGCATCTAAGAAAGAAATTTCTTTCAGTGTTATGATACAAAAAAATTACAAAATACGTGTAAATGGAAATCTCACTGTCAGCATGTTACAACTGCGTAGAAAATATACACTATGTGACCAAAAGCATCCGGCCTCCTGGCTGAAAATGACTTACAAGTTCGTGGCGCCCTCCATCGGTAATGCTGGAATTCAATATAGTGTTGGCCCACCCTTAGCCTTGATGACAACTTCCACTCTCGCAGGCATACGTTCAATCAGGTGTTGAAAGGTTCCTTGGGGAATGGCAGCTCATTCTTCACGGAGTGCTGCACTGAGAGGTATCGAAGTCGGTCGATGAGGCCTGGCACGAAGTTGATGTTCCAAAACATCCCAAAAGTTTTCTATAGGATTCAGGTCAGGACTCTGTGTAGGTCAGTCCATTGCATGGATGTTATTGTCGTGTAACCATTCCGCCACAGGCCGTACATTACGAACAGGTGTTCGACCGTGTTGAAAAATTCAATCGCCTTCCCCGAATTGCTTTTCTACAGTGGGAAGCAAGAAGGTACTTAAAACATCAATGTAGGCTCAGATGGTTCAAATGGCTCTGAGCACTATGGGACTTAACTGTTGTGGTCATCAGTCCCCTAGAACTTAGAACTACTTAAACCTAACTAACCTAAGGACATTACACACGTCCATACTCGAGGCAGGATTCGAACCTGCGACCGTAGCGGTCACGCGGTTCCAGACTGTAGCGCCTAGAACCGCACGGCCACTCCGGCCGGCTCAGTGTAGGTCTGTGCTGTGATAGCGCCACGCAAAACAACAAGGGGTGCAAGCCCCCTCCACGAAAAACATTACCACGCCATAACACCACCGCCTCCGAATTTTACTGATGGCACTAAACACGTTGGCAGATGACGTTCACCGGGCATTCGCCTTACCCACACCGTGCCATCGGACCGCCACATCGTGTACCGTGATTCGTCACTCCATACAACGTTTTTCCATTGTTCAATCGTCCATTGTTTACGCTCCTTAGACCAAGCGAGGAGTCGTTTGGCATTTGCCGTCGTGATGTGTAGCTTATGAGCAGCTGCTCGACCATGAAATCCAAGTTTTATCACCTCCCGTCTAACTGTCATAGTACATTAAGTGAATCCTGGTGCAGTTTGGAATACCTGGTCTGGATAGATGTCTGCCTATTACAATTATGACCCTCTTCAACAGTCGGCGGTTTCTGTCAGTCATCTGCCTCGTGATGACTGGGTGTTGTGTGATGTCCTTAGGTTAGTTAGGTTTAAGTAGTTCTAAGTTCTAGGGGACTGATGACCATAGATGTTAAGTCCCATAGTGCTCAGAGCCCTTTCTGTCAGTCAACAGGCGAGGTCGACCAGTACGCTTTTGTGCTGTACGTGTCCCTTCACGTTTCCACTTCACTAGCACATCGGAAACAGGGAATCTCGGGATATTTAGGAGAGTGGAAATCTCGCGTACAGACGTATGACACAAGTGACACCCAATCACCTGACCACGTTCGAAGGCAGTGAGTTCCGCGGAGCGCCCCATTCTGCTCTCTCACGATGTGTAATGGCTACTGAGGTCGCTGATATGGTATACCTGGCAGTAGGTGACAGCACAAGGCACTTAATATGCAAAACGTATGTTGTTGAGGGTGTCCGGATACTTTTGATCACATAGTGTAAATGTTTTAGTTTACTCCCAAATATTACCAAACATAAAATAACCGCGCATCAGACTTTCATATTGATCGTATTTGTGAGTAGATATTCTAAATTTGTCCATAAGTCAACGTGTTTGGGCAAGATACGTGGCAGTAATAAGAAGTGTCACAAAATGGTTGAAGTTTCCTTTTTAATTTGTACAGGTGTCGTATATGTACTTAGTTCTATAAATCACTTTTAGTTATCTAATCGTCTTTATATTTATACACTGCGTGACAAAAAACTATAGTACCCAGCATGTCAGTGTAACTTCGTATACGTAGCTACCATCTGCGGTTACATAAATGATTAGAGTTGAAGTTCTCTGTGACAGGTACACACCAGAGATCATTAGTGACGATCGTGTTCACTGTTGTTACCCTACCTGATGGGGTATATAAAGGACATGAACGGCGTCAGATGTTGAGTGATCACTGTGAAGGACACGGAGATGGTCCGTACTCGTATGAAACAGCGTTATCAGCACCTGACTGAGTTTGAAAGAAGCTGCATTGATGGTCTCCATTTGGCTAAGTGGTTGAACTGTGCAGTTATCCAGATTTGTAGGGCGTTTGCACCTGACAGTGCCCCGATGTACTGCCTGGTGTCTTGAGATCAGACACACTCGTGAAGGTTTCGGTGGACCACATCTGACGACCAAATGGAGGAGCACAGTACAGTGAACCAAGTGCATCGTAAACCCTCCACATCTGCTCCTGCTATCCGGGAACATGTAATGGGCTTCTAGCAAAATTCTGTGTCATCCCGCACCACTGGTCTGAGACTAGCAGCAGCCTGGACTAGGGAATTAACATTTCGTGTGCACGCTGCCGTTAACACGACAACCCATCCACAAAAGACAATGTTATGCTTCTGGCGAACAGCGACGGTATGGTGTACTAGAACTAATTGCCTGCGTTGTAACCATTATTGTTAACATTTATTGTCAACAACTAAGAGTCTTGCATACCCAGTCCAAGAGCCACGACCAGGAAGACTGCGTGGAGCGATGCTACTCCAAGATAAAACCCGTCCAAATTCTGCTAGAGTGATGAGAAACGCAATACAGAATTTGGGTTGGAAGTCGTTCCCCACCCACCTTATTCACCTAATCTTCCCTCTCATACCTTCGCCTTTTCCTGTCTCTATCAAACAACCTTCAAGGAACTTCCTTTCCGGACGAAAATGCTTTCCCAACATGGCACGACGAGTTCTCCGCCTCAAAACCGTGTGATTTGTACAGTCGCGGAATCGATAAGTTACCCCAATGTTGGGAGACTGTTGTAAATAATGAAGGATAACATATTATTGATGACTAAAGTCTCTGTCATGTATATCTTTGTGTTCACTGAACTTATTGAAAACGCTACGTCCTTATGCACCAATTAATAAATATCCTTGAGACGGAAGAGCTTCTGTCAACAAATAAGCACGGATCTAGAAAGCATCGCTCGTGCGAAACTCTGTTTCCCTTTATCTCATGCTATCCTGCAAACCACGATGGAAGGGCGACAGACAGATACCACATTCCTAGATTTCCGAAAAGCGTTTGATGCGGTGCCCCACTGCAGGCTGTTAACGCAGGTACGAGCATACGAATAGGTTCTCAGATATGTGAGTAGCTCGAAGACTTTTTAAGTGAACGAAAAAATACGTTGTACTCGGCGTTGACAGTTGGTCAGAGACAAGGGTATCGTCACGAGCGCCCCAAGGAAGTGTGACAGGACCGTTCTTATTCTTTGTATACATACACTCCTGGAAATTGAAATAAGAACACCGTGAATTCATTGTCCCAGGAAGGGGAAACTTTATTGACACATTCCTGGGGTCAGATACATCACATGATCACACTGACAGAACCACAGGCACATAGACACAGGCAACAGAGCATGCACAATGTCGGCACTAGTACAGTGTATATCCACCTTTCGCAGCAATGCAGGCTGCTATTCTCCATGGAGACGATCGTAGAGATGCTGGATGTAGTCCTGTGGAACGGCTTGCCATGCCATTTCCACCTGGCGCCTCAGTTGGACCAGCGTTCGTGCTGGACGTGCAGACCGCGTGAGACGACGCTTCATCCAGTCCCAAACATGCTCAATGGGGGACAGATCCGGAGATCTTGCTGGCCAGGGTAGTTGACTTACACCTTCTAGAGCACGTTGGGTGACACGGAATACATGCGGACGTGCATTGTCCTGTTGGAACAGCAAGTTCCCTTGCCGGTCTAGGAATGGTAGAACGATGGGTTCGATGACGGTTTGGATGTACCGTGCACTATTCAGTGTGCCCTCGACGATCACCAGTGGTGTACGGCCAGTGTAGGAGATCGCTCCCCACACCATGATGCCAGGTGTTGGCCCTGTGTGCCTCGGTCGTATGCAGTCCTGATTGTGGCGCTCACCTGCACGGCGCCAAACACGCATACGACCATCATTGGCACCAAGGCAGAAGCGACTCTCATCGCTGAAGACGACACGTCTCCATTCGTCCCTCCATTCACGCCTGTCGCGACACCACTGGAGGCGGGCTGCACGATGTTGGGGTGTGAGCGGAAGACGGCCTAACGGTGTGCGGGACCGTAGCCCAGCGTCATGGAGACGGTTGCGAATGTTCCTCGCCGATACCCCAGGAGTAACAGTGTCCCTAATTTGCTGGGAAGTGGCGGTGCGGTCCCCTACGGCACTGCGTAGGATCCTACGGTCTTGGCGTGCATCCGTGCGTCGCTGCGGTCCGGTCCCAGGTCGACGGGCACGTGCACCTTCCGCCGACCACTGGCGACAACATCGATGTACTGTGGAGACCTCACGCCCCACGTGTTGAGCAATTCGGCGGTACGTCCACCCGGCCTCCCGCATGCCCACTATACGCCCTCGCTCAAAGTCCGTCAACTGCACATACGGTTCACGTCCACGCTGTCGCGGCAAGCTACCAGTGTTAAAGACTGCGATGGAGCTCCGTATGCCACGGCAAACTGGCTGACACTGACGCGGCGGTGCACAAATGCGGCGCAGCTAGCGCCATTCGACGGCCAACACCGCGGTTCCTGGTGTGTCCGCTGTGCCGTGCATGTGATCATTGCTTGTACAGCCCTCTCGCAGTGTCCGGAGCAAGTATGGTGGGTCTGACACACCGGTGTCAATGTGTTCTGTTTTCCATTTCCAGGAGTGTATATGATGTGACGGAGAGGGTGAGCAGCAACCTGCGACTGATTACTGAAAATATTGTGGTGTACGGAAAGATGCCGCCGTTGAGTGACTTAGGAGGATATAAGAAAACTTAGACAAAATTTCTAGTTCCTGTGATAAAAGGCAACTTGCCCTAAATCTAGAAAAATTTAAGTTAATGCAGGTGAGTAGGAAAAATAATAGTGTAACGTTCGAATAAAGCAGTCGTAATGTGCTGCTTAATATAGCGACGTCTATAACGATCTATGCGTAAAGTAACAAAGCCATATGAAATGGAACGAGCACGTAACGACGAAAGTAGGAAATACGATTAGTCGAATTCGATTAGGAGAAATTTACGAAAGTGTGGTTCACCTGTAAAGTAGACCGCATATAGAAAGAACACTTCTGCGACCCATTCTTGAATACGGCTAGAGTGTCTGGTATCCCCACCAGCTAAGATTAAGACTTCGAAGCAATTCAGAGGCGGGCTGTAAGGTTTGTTACTGGTAGGTTTGATCAACATACGAGTGTTACAAAGGTACCCACTCGTGAAGTGCGAAACCCTGGAGGGACTGAGACTTTCTTTTCGCGGAACACTGTTGAGAAAATTTGGAGTTTTGCAGCTGACCGTAGAACGATTCTGCTGCCGCTAAAACGTATTTTCCATAAGGAACAGGAAAGAGAATGGCTATCAGTAGTACAGCGTATCCTCCGCCCCTCACCGTACGGTGCCTTGCGGAGTATGTATGTAGATGTAATTTTAAATTAACTGTCTAGTTAGTGAAGCACCACTCTACCTGAAACCATCGAGACGGTAACTAACTTCCTTGTCTCCGTCCGCCTGCTTAGCTGGGTGGCAACGTGCTCGCCTCCCATGCAGGCGGGCACGGGTTCGATTACCGGCCGGGTTGGAGATTTTTCTCCGCTCAGGGACTGGGTGCTGTGTTGTCTTCATCATCATTTCATCCTCATCACCTGCGCGCAGGTCGCCCAATGAGGCGTTGAATGAAATAAGACTTGCACTTTGCAGCCGAACTTCCCCGAATAGGGGCCTCCCGGCCAACGATGCCATCCGCTCATTTAATTTTTTTTTTTTTTCCTTGTCTGGAACCTCTCACGCGCCTCCATTTATTCGGTCAAACCCAAGTGATGTGATGAATGTGAAATGTTATACTGCAGAAGAAGAATGGGCATATTGCATCTTCCTTGATATTTTATAGCTTGTGGAGTAAGTTACTAAACCAATGTACCGATTTTGTTCAAACTAGCAGTCAAGATGGCAAAAAAAATTGTTTTTAATTCTCGTTACCGGTTTCAGTCTTAAGACCATCCTCAGACCAGGGCTTCAGACGACATGTGGAGTGAGTGCACTGAGAATGGAAATAATCGTATGGCATTGTTGGCTGGGAGGCCCCATTCGGGGGAGTTCGGCCGCCGTATAGCAGTATAGCGTAGCTGACGTCACTTTGGCGACTTGCGAGTCAATGATTCCCTGCCGGGAATCGAACCCTGCCCCCCTGCGTGGTAGGCGGTAACGCTACCACTGCGCTACAGAGGTGGAGTGAGTGCACTGAACCGCTGTCTGATACCGATTGATACCAGCTGAAGATTGATGCCAGTCGGCATTATCATATGGTGGCTCCGTCCATTGGCTCCTCACGTCATATGGTGGGAGTGACGGGTGACATCGAAAAAGTACAAAGAAGGGCAGCTCGTTTTGTATTATCGCGAAATAGGGGAAATAGTGGCACAGACATGATACGTGAATTGGAGTGGCAATCATTAAAACAAAGGCGTTTTTCGTTGCGACGGGATCTCCTCATGAAATTTCAATCACCAGTTTTCTCCTCCGATTGCGAAAACATTCTGTTGGCGCCCACCTACATAGGAAGAAATGATCATCACGATAAAATAAGAGAAATCAGGGTTCGCACGGACAAATTTAAGTGCTCGTTTTTCCCACGTGCCTTTCGAGAGTGGAACGGTAGAAAGACAGCATGAAGGTGGTTCATTGAACCCTCTGCCAGGCACTTTATTGTGAATAGCAGAGTAATCACGTAGATGTAGATGTAGATCCTTGGCCTCAGGATGGTGTAAAGATCGAAACCGATAACTAGAATTAAAAACAATTCTTTTGCAATCTTGACTGCTATTTATGTTGAAATATTAAGTACGACTTTTATGTACCATAATTATGTCTAAAAGTATTACCATTGTACTAAGATATGGCTCATGAATGTGATGTGCAAAGACACTGCCCCCCCCCCCCCAAAAAAAAACGGTAGAACTGATGTTTCTTGAATCGTTGGGGCAAAGTTGTGAAAATTTCTCGGGAACTTTGAACATGAATCACTTGCAACTTCACACGTTAAAGGTAAACTGGTCGACGTAAAATACGATGAAAGACCAACCAAATCATGTGGGATGGATTTCTATTAGCTCATGACCGGCAGTGCACCCTCTCAAGATATTCTGCACTTACATAGACACTGCCTTCAGTATCAAGAAGCTCGAATGTTGAAACTTAAGAAATTTGAAATATTTCATCTCCTCCATTATCTGTTTTGAATACATCTCCCGGCCAGCCACCAAGTACCGTTAAGATTCAGTCGAAAATAGTGGAAACCTCAGTTGAGCCTATTCTTGAACTAACAACTTTCCTTTAGTATTTATTGTGGTATCACATGTCGATTCCATCCTACTGGTGTCATACAGCTGGCAATGAATAGCAGTCGTGTGGGATCTGGCATGCACGGCCTCTGAGCCACGCTTCCATCAGCTCCATACCATGAGCTCCCTCCGCCGCCGCAATATAGGACTGCCAGTGGCAATCAGACGGCCCTTCACGCTCACAGCCTCTTCGCCACAACGTGCTACACAGATACCACCTAGTTGTGGTTCTGACACCATCATTCATGCTTTAGTTCAGAGAGCCTCATTCTTGTTGTCAATGTGATAGCTGGACTCTATTTTTTGCTGCATTATTTGTAATGAGTCTTCATACACATGGAAAAATACAAGTTAAGTAAATCTTCTAATTACTGTGTTAACATGATTGCTAATCATTTCTGCTCCCATCCAGCTTTCCTACGACAGCAGTTACCACACCACTGTGGAGCCCATCTCTCCTTACCATTACGTGCAAAATCTTACACAACATTTGTAATGACACTACTTTCTAAAACAATTCTTCTTCCTCCTCTTCTCCTGCCAAACACCTTTTTTTTCTTTTTCACCCCCCCTCCCCCCCTCCTGGGCTTCCAGCTCCTTTCCTTCTCCGCTACACTGCCTCCATCCTACCCCCCTCCTGGTTTCCCCCTACCGTCTCTCTCCCCTTTTTCTCCCCCCCCCCCCCTCCACCCTTCAACCCAGTGGTAGGTCCCTTTCGGTGTCGTCATTTTTAACGTTTTCGTTGTGGTCTCAGTGTTACTCCAGTGCCGTGTGCAGTGCTATGTTCCACCAGCACCAGCAGTGTCGCCAGCATCATTCATTTGTGTTCCCACTATGGTGTTTCTTTGTTTTCGTGTCGACTCACAGTTTCATTCTCCCCGTGTGTGTGTGGCTCTCGTCTATGTTGTTTTTAAATCTACCACTTATACTCATGTATTTTTGTTCTTGTTTATTCATCACTTTATACCATTCTATGTTATGTGTTATTTTCTCATTTACTGTTTTTTCTGTAACTCTCTTGGCTGAAGAACGGCATATTGTGCCGCTGTCAGCCCGCCCCATTTTGGGGAGTGAAGTAATAATAAAGAAAAAAAATAAAACGATTCATTTATGCCAACATTAAACTAAAATATTAAGTAGAAGTTGAAAAATACTAAGGTTGCTGAATTCCAGATACGATTTTCATTTTACGGGAACAACTTTTTCGTGTGTATATGTATTAATCCAGTTTGAGTGTACCTAACTACCTCTGTAAACTTACTTTAAAATTTACAATAAAGCAAACTTTTATGAAAATAAGTTTGTGACTGGTGTTTATGCAGATGCTTGTCAAGCATGGTTATACAGGCAACAATGAGCTTTCCTACTGCAATCTGTCAATCACAAAGTTATTTTATTTGAACTAATTTTTTAAAATAAATCATTTTGATTCATTGAGAAAACTATCTAAAAAAGTAAGTAATGCCAATTTCGATTGGAAAATGCAGAATTTATTGTGAGACATCATGGAATATTCCCTCTTCAGCCCCGGAAGTCTTATGACACTCTGATAGGTGATGGCGCTACACACAGCCCTCAAAATGGCGTCTGTAGCTGAGGTGCGCAGTGAGCCATCTTTGAGTTTCTTTTGGCGGAAAGCCAGAGCATCGCAGAGATTCATGCTCCTGCTTGCAGAATGTCTACGGAAACCTGGAAGTGAACAGAAGCACGATGAGTCATTGGGCGAGGCGTTTGTCATCATCAGAATAAGGTCGCTTAAGCCTGTCCAATCTTCCAGATGCTAGCTGGCCGCACACAGCCGTGAACTCCTGCTATCTACATTTACATCTGCATCGATACTCTGTAAATCACATTTAAGTGCCTGGCAGAGGTTCATCGAACCACCTTCACAATTCTCTATTATTGCAATCTCGTATAGCATGCGGAAAGAATTAACACCTATATTTTTCCGTACGAGCTCTGATTTCCCTTATTTTATCATGGTGATCGTTCTTCCCTATGTAGGTCGGTGTCAACAAAATATTTTCGAATTTGGAGGAGAAAGTTGGTGATTGGAATTTCGTGAGAAGATTCCGTCGCAACGAAAACCGCCTTTCTTTTAACGATTTCCAGCCCAAATCCTGCATCATTTCTGTGACACTCTCTCCCATATTTCGCGATAATACAAAACGTGCTGCCTTTCTTTGAAATTTTTCGATGCACTCCGTCAGTCCTATCTAGTAAGGATCCCACACCAAGCAGCATTATTCTAAAAGAGGACGGACAAGTGTAGTGAAGGCAGTGTCCTTAGTAGGTCTGTTACATTTTCCAAGTGTACTGCCAATAAAACGCAGTCTTTGGTTAGCCTTCCCCACAACATCTTCTATGTGTGCCTTGCAATTTAAATTGTTCGTTATTGTAATACCTACATATTCAGTTGAATTTACGGCTTTTAGATTAGACTGATTTATCGTGTAACCGAAGTTTAACGAGTTCCTTTTAGCACTCATGTGGATGACCTCACACTTTTCGTTATTTAGGGTCAACTGCCACTTTTCGCACCATTCAGATATCATTACTAAATAGTTTTGCAGTTTGTTTTGATCTTCTGATGACTTTATTAGTCGATAAACGACAGTGTCATTTGCAAACAACCTAAGATGGCTGCTCAGATTGTCTCCTAAATAGTTTATATAGATAATGAACAGCAAAGGGCCTATAACACTGCCTTGGGGAACTCCAAAAATCACTTCTGTTTTACTCGATGACTTTCCTTCAATTACTACTAACTGCGACCTCTCTGACAGGAAATCACAAATCCAGTCACATAACTGAGACGATATTCCGTAAGCACGCAATTTCACTACGAGCCGCTTGTGTGGTACCGTGTCAAAATCCTTCCGGAAATCCAGAAATACGGAATCGATCTGAAATCCCATGTCAATAGCACTCAACACTTCATGTAGCTAGTTGTGTTTCACAGGAACGTGCGGACACTCTCATTCGAGGTGAAAGACAGATCACAATTAGTCAACTCACTGCTCAACTGGAGTCGCTGCTGGCAATGTTAACACACTCGTCCACCAGTTGGGGTATGCAAAGGTGTGTGCTCGCTGGGTTTCTCGCCGCCTAACCATAAACAGGAACGAAAGACCATCTGTGCGGAACCACTTCCGCGTTACGAGGTTGATCGAGACAATTTTCTTGTCGCTACAGGCGCTGAAACATGGATTCAGCATTTCGAAGCGAAAACAAAGGTGCAATCCATGGAGTGGCGCCCACATAACCTCTCCTCTGAAGAATGAAGGAAGCACGCCGCTGGAACGAGTACGTGGATGGTGAAGGGTCATTGGTGCAGCAAGACGTGCATCGACCAGTAGAGTGGTTCCATGTAGCCATACAGGTCCTCCAAGTAATATGTATAAAGTCGTCGCACTGGACAGATATCATGTCGAGAAATAGGGTGCTCTAGCCAAAAGAGTGATGAATAATGTGGTGTTTTGGAATCCTGGGTGAAATCAACCTGCTTTCAGAAAAAAAAGTGTTGCATTCCTTATTGAACACCTACAGATGATAGATAAACTCCAGCGGATGACTCTGCAAGAGAGACGCTCAGTAGCTCGGTACAGGCTTTTGTTGAGGTTTCGAGAATATACCTTCACCGAAAAGTCAAGCAGTATATTGCTCCCTCCTACGTATATCTCGCGAAGAGACGATGAGGATAAAATCAGAGAGATTAGAGACCACACAGAGGCATACCGACAATCTTTCTTTCCACGAACAATACGAGACTGGAATAGAAGGGAGAACCGATAGAGGTACTCAAGGTACCCTCCGCCACACACCGTCAGGTGGCTTGCGGATTATAGATGTAGATGTAGATGTACAGTACAAAAAAATTAAATTGTAACATTCACGTTTTACACGTAACAACAAAAGAAGACTCATTCTTTTCATTAATAAATAACTCTATTTCAGAAATATTGACACTTTTTCTCCGATACACAATCAGTAATATTCTGACGATTTATGAAAAAAACGGTGCATCGATATTTGATAAAATTCTTCCATATGTAAAGTCCACTGATGTCATATTTGACATCATTATTAACATTTCATATCTGCTCTGAACACTATATTCCGTTTCAAAAACGTAAATATTAAATAAAGCAATCCTCACACTCCCATTTATTTTTCATTTTAAATTCTTCGCGACTTTAGATTTCTACTTATTTGAACACAAACAGCAAATATCTTGACTTACTCTAGCGCAAGATGTTTGGAAAATTCTATAAATATTAACTAAAGAATAATGGTTTCTATGACGACTAAGACCTGATTCATAAACATTTTAGAAGATGAAAATTATTCCATTTCATTTTAGCAGGGTGCTACAGCAACCAGTTT
This sequence comes from Schistocerca nitens, assembly GCF_023898315.1. Taxonomy (NCBI): domain Eukaryota; kingdom Metazoa; phylum Arthropoda; class Insecta; order Orthoptera; family Acrididae; genus Schistocerca; species Schistocerca nitens. The sequence goes on along the minus strand of NC_064621.1, from coordinate 472,572,895 downwards.
CGAACTATTTCAGAACAAAAAGAGTTTCACGAATTACTTCAGAACATAAAGAGTCTCAGTTGCGAGCTTATTTAATATTCATGACCATTTTCACCCTTTTCGGGCATCATCATCAGAGGAAGACATTAGTCTTTAACGTCCCGTCGACTATGAGGTCATTAGAGACGGAGCACAAGCTCGGATTAAGGAAGAATGGGGAAGGGAATCGGCCGTGCCCTTTCACAGGAACCATCCCGATATTTGCCTCAGCGATTTAGGGAAATCACGGAAAACCTAAATCAGAACGGCCGGAAGCGGGTTTGAACCATCGTCCTCCAGAATGCGAGTTCAGTGTGGCATCATCAGTTTGCGTAAAAGTAGCTAGATATGTAGCCTCTCCGCCGTAAAGCCATACAAAAGGGAAAATGGAGCAGTTACTGCTGGCTCAATTTTCCGTTTTATATGGCTTTATGACTGATGGGTTACATACTTTTAAACAATCTGATGATGCCCCAAAAGGGTGAAACGCGTCATTGATATTACATAACTTCGCGCAGTCAAGACTGTTTTTATTCTGTAAGTTTAGAAGATCGTTGCGGCTAGTTACCACCATCTGTGTAATCCTACAGTTGGTACGAAAACCACAGACAAGGTAAAGAGACCAACTACGAGTTTGAAACGTAGCCCACCAAATCCAAATTTAGGAACAGCAACAGCATGTGAACGCTCTAAGGAATAATGAAATGCAGAAAGATTCTAATATGTCTTTCACTTCTTCGACATTACGGAATGAAGATAAGGAAACACGTTTGCTGTGATGCTGTCGAGCAGGTATGAGGTTAATAATGGATGATTATCTTCATAAGTTTACCGTTGGTCTTTGTCGCAAGTTCATATAAAATATGTACATGTCCCCGACATTCCTGGCTTCCTGTGAACGCACGGGAAAGCAGAAGATAAAGATAACAGCTGTGCTCATTCAGAACTGGGGAATTTTCCGATACAAATCTCAGAAGCTCATTCAATTATCGGGCTATTTATCGGACGCTTAACAAGACATTACTGGCTTATTGTGATAACTGCCTAACAGACACTAGAGAAGCAAGTGTTTTTCGACTGTTGGCAATCAGAGATACCGAAGGAGCTACCGATATCAGAGAAAAGATTATGATTAAATAATTGACTGCTATTTTTTTAGGGAGACGGGCAGATGGTTAACTCGAAAAGAAGCTTATCTTATCGTAAAGAACCCATGCAATATTGCGTTATCGCTTGAGTTTATGGCACAATTACAACGTTTACTGCGAACAAAAATTTTTGGACACAGTTTAAAATTTAAGTATTACAAAGAGGTAAAAAATGTTTAACATGCAGATCCTGTCAGGAATTTTTTATAAATCCGAACAAAGTCTGTTCTGAAACTGCTGCAATGTGAGAAGTATCACCTAAATGCAACAAAAGTGAGACTGCCCCCTTAGCTAATAAGTATTTGTCTAGGCGTATGTGTGTACTTTTTATGGACTCTGAACTGTGTCCTTACGACGTGAGAGATTTCATTAAGATCGGTTGAAAGATTTCTCACAAATAAGCGCACTTACCTGAACCAGGTCAGGGACTTTGCCAAGATTAAGTTACCAATGTGTACGCGCAAAGAGCAATTACCAAGAAAACTGAGAATGGTGAATAATTTGTAATAGGCCCTTTTGTTGGTAAAAGCATAGAACACATGTGATCAGTAGAGGAACAATTAATAATGTAGGTTTCTAGAGTAGTATAAGAGATGGTTTAAAGCTCTATTCCTACACGTGCAACACGATCGTTCTTTTCGCGTGTCTGCTTCTTATAGTTCTGACCAAATGTTTCGCCTAATGAAATGAGATAAGGCTTGTTGGGATCCGACACAACAAAAAAGGATTTAGAGGAGCCTCTTTAAACAGAACATCCATAATGGTGTTGTACTCTAAGAATTTAGATGAACTGGTAAACAGGCGGTCGCTAGCTCACAATGGCGAACAACGTGAAAGTCTCCGCATTTTTCACTTGTTCAAGAATAGCAATTGAAACCTACGGTTTTCAAGGGGCGAACTGGAGACATTTCTCTCCTGCCGTTCGCTATTACAAGGTACTTCAAAAGAAATGAAAGTTATTATCAATTAGGAAAAGCATGAGACCCTACTATGGCTTATAGATAGACAGAAAGTAATTAGTAGAACCTCTACTGTCATGACTCACATGAGACTTCACAAACTAACGTATACTTAAACGCATACTACACTGTCAACTAGGAGGATGTGTTGAAACGTAGTGCCTCCGAATCTTTTATTCTGTTCTCAGCATCAACTGAGGTATTAATCTCATGCGTTACTACTCAGTCGACTTTCCCACTTCGTTGGCGCAATGAGCAACCCTCTATTGCTAGAGTGCTCCGAATTGTATTGTGTCACGCGGCGACATGTAATGTAACTGTGCCTGAAAAATAGAGTGCTGTAATCAACGACTCACAACAGGAGAGAGCAGACACAGATTATACTTCATCATTTTTCGTACAGTGAAACTGCTGTTAGTATACAATCAAAAAAATGGTTCAAATGGCTCTGAGCACTATGGGACTCAACTGCTGAGGTCATAAGTCCCCTAGAACTTAGAACTACTTAAACCTAACTAACCTAAGGACAACTCACACATCCATGCCCGAGGCAGGATTCGAACCTGCGACCGTAGCGGTCGCGCGGTTCCAGACTGTAGCGCCAGAACCGCTCGGCCACCAGCGGCCGGCAGTATACAATCATTTATGTATCTCACCCACATTAAGTAATGATCTTTAAGACAGTTTACAAACGAGCGAAGATTTTCCGTTTTCTACACTGAGGAGAAAGTGTTGGGATAGCGACATGCACCTATACAGGTGGCGCTAATTTCGTGTACAAAATGTATTGACGAAGCAGTCACTTCCACTCGTGCGATTCACGTGAGAAGAGACACAACGGGAATTAACTGATTTTGAACGCAGAATAGTAAATGGAAATGAGCGTACGGCATAATGGGCCGGGAGTCCCCCTTTCAGGGAAGTACTCAAATTCAAATGGCTCTGAGCACTATGGGACTTAACATCTATGGTCATCAGTCCCCTAGAACTTAGAACTACTTAAACCTAACTAACCTAAGGACAGCACACAACACCCAGCCATCACGAGGCAGAGAAAATCCCTGACCCCGCCGGGAATCGAACCCGGGAACCCGGGCGTGGAAAGCGAGAACGCTACCGCACGACCACGAGATGCGGGCAGGGAAGTACTTATTGCATTCGATGCCACATAGGGCGACTTGCGCGTCGGAGATGGGGATGAAATGACGATAAGGATAACACAACACCCAGTCCCTGAGCGCAGAAAATCACTGCCCCAGCCGGGAATCGAACCATGGTCTCATGCCACGCTGACCACTCAGCTAACGGGGGCGGACGCAAAATAGTAGTTAGAGCTAGACACATGGCACATTCCATTTCGCAAATCTTTAGATCCACAGTGTCAAGAGCGTGCCGAGAATACCAAATTTCAGGAATTACTTCTCACCACGGACAACGCAGTGGGCGGTAGCTTTCACTTAAGGGCCGAGAGCCGTGCCGTTTGCGTAAACAACCAAAACTGCGTGAAATAACCGCAGAAATAAGTGTGGGACGTACTATGAAAGTACACTACTGGCCATTAAAATTGCTACACCAAGAAGAAATGCAGATGATAAACGGGTATTCATTGGACAAATATATTTTTTTTATTTTTTTTAAAAAAAATCTTTATTTCCAAATCTTAGTAATTATACAATTTTAACCCACTACCTTATATGATTAGTGGGCCCAAAAAGTGATACAATTGTTACAATTGCAGCTAATCTAAATTATATTTAAGTAACTAGTTAGTATGTAAGCTGCGGGATAAGTGCAATGGGCAAGTTAGTTGAGTTAGTTAATTATATATGAAAACAGGTAACCTAACTATTGACTAGTTACTAATGCCTACAGCGTTACATATGTGTCAGCTGAAAGTATAAACCTACTTATAGAGCCTTGCTCATTGAGCTAAACCCAATGAGCGTGCCCCTGACATGGGGCAGGCCAAGATGTTGATCGCTGCAGGTTCCTAGAAGTAGTACCTGAAACTAAGTCCTACAGCTAAACTTATCCTAAAGTCAAGTTCGGTGCATTGCCCAGGATCGGTGAAGTTGCACCCCACTCCCCCTAAGTCCCGAAGCGCGGTGGATTCCAGACTGAAGAAGTCGGCCTTTCCGCGCCCAGGCGGTATGGGAATAGGGTACCAGACTCTATAGGTGTTTAACTAATTCTCTCATTCTTGCTGGTTTAAGTCTCTTAGATATTCCTTTAAAACTTTTTGCAATACCACGTTAGCCAGTTTGTTAATGGTCTGAAACGTGTCGGGTTGTCTAAGTAATCTGAATGTGTCATGGTGTGGCAGTTGGTCGCGTAACATTGAAGCTACATCATTGAAAAGGGGGCACTCGTAGACGACATGGTCGGGGGTACCCTCCGGAGCACCACAGTCACACGCGGGTGTAGCCTTTTTCCCGAATCGACATAAGTATGTCGGGTAGGGTCCATGTCCAGTGAGAAAGTGAAATAGTCCCCGGGTTGGTTCGAAATATGTCATTCCCATCCATTCCCTAATATCTGGAAGAAAATCAAAAGTTCTACGTCCCGTTTCTTCAGCTTCCCACGATTCTTGCCATAACTGGTCCCCTCTTAACCTAATCTCAGCCCTGTTCTCAGCCCTGCTACCTAAAATCTCCTCTGTTTTCTCTATGTTCCCCTTCTTTGCCCAATACCAAGCGGCCTGTTCCCGAATTTTGATGTACAGGGGGCAGAGCCCCATTATGACTAAAGCGCTCCTCCCGGCGTAGTCCTGTATGCCCCCACTGATCTCACTATCATATTTCTCTGGACTCTTCTCACTGTCATGGCAGGCACCACCGTCGTGAGTCGGTGTGCACAGACTCCCGAGCTGTTACCCACTATTGAGGTGAGTATACTATTGTGGTATAATTTGATGAGATGTGGTGGGAGATGAAATCTTTTGTGTCCAATGGAAATAAGGTTATTGAGTACTTGAAGGGCTCTTTGAGTTACGGTGTCAATGTGCCTTCCGAGGGACCACCTTTCATCAATAATATTATTCCAAGGTATCGAGCCTCTCGTCGCCGGAAAACTGGTGAACCTTCAATCCTGACTGTTGGATTAACTGTTGGATTACGAATTAGCTGCCCTTTCAGAAGAAGGTATGTGGACTTGCCTGGTGAGATCTTCATCTTTGTATTTCGGCACCAAAGTTGTAGTATTTCTACTGCACTTTCTATCTTGGGCTCTATATCTTCCCGGCTACGGCCGCCGACCAGTAGGAGGAGGACATCTGCGTAGGCTATCACCTCTAGCACTACCTTTCTTTGCTGTAATTTATCTAGTAAGGGTTCTATATGGATGTCCCAAAACAGGGGACCTAGTACGGAACCCTGGGGACATCCTTTTGTGATAGGTTTTCTCACTCTTGTGCTAGGGGATGATAGCCAGACCTTCCGATTCTCGCAATAACTCCTCAGACACCCATATAGCGGCCCAGGACACTCCTACTCCCGTAAACAGGAGAAGAGCGAAGGCCACCACAGGTTGTCGAAGGCGCCACTTACGTTTACCATGATGCCGACAACGTACTTGTACGGGGTAGAGCCACAGACCTCGGCCGCCAGGGCGATTGCATCAGATGCCCCCCGCCAAGGCCTGAAGCCGAACTGCCTGCTACTCATCCCGCACAGCACTCGGTGTGCAGCCAGTCTGTCAGCCAGTAGTCTTTCTAGAATCTTCCCAAGCAGATCGAGTAGGCAGATCGGCCTATAAGATTTTGTTTCTGCTGGGTCTTTATCGGGTCCTTTCTTGATTATCACTACATTTGCTTTTTTCCAGATTCGGGGAACTTTCTCTGCCTGAGACATTCGTTGTAGAGGTGAGTTAGTGGCGCAACTATCTGGGGGGCCAGGAATTGCACCACCTCTGCCACAATGCCGTCCGGCCCGGGAGCTTTCCCTCTTTTCAGGGATTTTATATGGGCAGCTACCTCCTCTACAGAGAATGGGTAAACTGCCGTTGCATTTTCATATTCACTGTTGTTTTCATAAATATATTACACTAGAACTGACATATGATTACATTTTCACGCAATTTGGGTGCATATATCCTGAGAAATCAACCACCGCTGGCGGTAATAACGGCTTTGATACGCCTGGGCATTGAGTCAAACAGAGCTTGGATGGCGAGTACAGGTACAGCTGCCGATGCAGCTTCAACACAACACCACAGTTCATCAAGAATAGTGACTGGCGTATTGTGACGAGCCAGTTGTTCGGCCACCAATGACCAGACATTTTCAATTGGTGAGAGATCTGGAGAATTTGCTGGCCAGGGCAGCAGTCGAACATTTGCTGTATCCAGAGAGGCCCGTACAGGACCTGCAACATGCGGTCGTGCATTTTCCTGCTGAAATTTAGGGTTTCGCAGGTGTCGAATGAAGGGTAGAGCCACGGGTCGTAACACATGTGAAATGTAACGTCCACTGTTCAAAGTGCCGCCAATGCGAATAAGAGGTGACCGAGACGTGTAACCAATGACACCCCATACCATCACGCCGGGTGATACGCCAGTATGGCGATGACGAATACACGCTTCAAATGTGCGTTTACCGCGATGTCGCCAAACACGGATCCGACCATCATGATGCTGTAAACAGAACCTGGATTCATCCGAAAAAATGACGTTTTGCCATTCGTGCACCCTGGTTCGTCGTTGAGTACACCGTTGCAGGCGCTCCTGTCTGTGATGCAGCGTCAAGGGTAACCGCAGCCACGGTCTCCGATCTGATAGTTCATGCTACTGCAAATGTCGTCGAACTGTTTGCGCAGATGGTTGTTGTCTTGCAAACGTTCCCATCTGTTGACGCAGGGATCGAGACGTGGCTGCACGATCCGTTACAGCCATGTGGATAAGATGCCTGTCATCTACACTGCTAGTGATACGAGGCCGTTGGGATCCAGCACGGCGTTCCGTAATACCCTCCTGAACCCACCGATTCCATATTCTGCTAACAGTCATTGGATCTCGACCAACGCGAGAGGCTACAATCCGACCTTTATCAAAGTCGGAAACGTGATGGTACGCATTTCTCCTCCTTACACGAGGCATCACGGCAACGTTTCACCAGGCAACGCCGGTCAGCTGCTGTTTGTGTTTGAGAACCCGGTTGGAAACTTTCCTCATGTCAGCACGTTATAGGTGTCGCCACCGGCGCCAATCCTGTGTGAATGCTCTGAAAAGCTAATCATTTGCGTATCACAGCATCTTCTTCCTGTCGGTTAAATTTCGCGTCTGTAGCACATCTTCGTAGTGTAGCAATTTTAATGGCCAGTAGCGTATATGAAGATGGTATCTGTTCTGTCTGACATGTCCGAAAGAACACATACCATCTTCACATAGTTAAGACTAACCGTCCATTGACCTTCTTCTGTGCTGGATGCACACGCATGCCCGAACTGTAAGATTGTCTGCTGCGAGTAGTGAGTGTAATGGGCAGGGGCACTACGAATGTAGTGTGTGGACGTTGAGTTGGGAATGTGAATCTCACGGAGAGCGTGCAAGGGATAAATCCCTGCAGTCGCACTATCAAATGGTTCAAATGGCTCTGAACACTATGGGACTTAACATCTATGGTCATCAGTCCCCTAGAACTTAGTACTACTTAAACCTAACTAACCTAAGAACAGCACACAACACCCAGCCATCACGAGGCAGAAAAAATCCCTGACCCCGCCGGGAATCGAACCCGGGAACCCGGGCGTGGGAAGCGAGAACGCTACCGCACGACCACGAGATGCGGGCCGTCGCACTATCCTCTGTGCCCTCGGTGGCTCAGAAGGATGGAGCGTCTGCCATGTAAGTAGGAGAACCCGGGTTCGAGTCCCGGTCGAGGCACACATTTTCAACTGTCCCCGTTGATGTACATCAACGCCTGTCGACAGCTTACGGTCTTGATTTGTCATTTCATACTATGAAAGTATCCATTAGGACAGTGCGGCGAAATTTGGCTTTAATGGGCTATGGCAGCAGACGATAGACGCGAGTGCCTTTGCTGACAGCAGGCCGTCGTTTACATTGCCTCTCCTGAACTCTTGACGGCATCGGTTGAACAATGGACGACTCGGAAACCGTGGCCTGGTCAGATGAGTCACTTTGGTAAGAGCTGATTCCTTCGATAGGGTTCGAATGTGACGCAGACCCACGAAGCCATGGACCCAATTTGTCGACAGGGCACTGTGCAAGCCGCTGGTAGCTCCATAAAGGTGTACGCTGTGTTTACAGGAAACGGACTGCGTCCTCTGGTCCAACTAATCGATCATTGACTGTAAATGGTTATATTCAGCTATTTGGAGACCGTTTGCAGCCGTCATATACTTCATGTTCCCAAACGAAGACGCCATGTACGGGGTGGCAATTGGTCCGATTGGTTAGAGGAACATTCAGAGAAGTTCGAGCAAATGATTTGGCCACCCAGGTCGCCGACATGAATCCCATCGAACATTTATGGGAGATAATCGAGAGATCAGTTCGTGCACAACATCCTGCGCCAGCAACACTTTAGCATTTATGGACGGCAGGATGGCTCAATATTTCTGCAGGGGACTTCCAACGATTTTCATACCACGCAGGGGACTTCCATGCTATGTTGAGAGCTGCGCTGCGCTGCGCCGAGCGAAAAGAGGTCCGACGCGCCTTTAGGAGGTTTCCCATGACTTTTGCTGCCTCAGTGTAAAACACGTATCTGTTACTGCAGAAAGATACACACATGCTCATAAATATAGTGCTGATACGTGGTGAAACAACGCTCTGGTGGGTGGTTTGCGGTTTTAAATCACCTCGGGGTATGACCATACGGTGCATTTGAACTAAGGTCGTCGCACGGTGGCGCTGGCAGCAGTCCACATACGCAGAGGTGTGTTGGTGCATGTCAGAGTAAGGTGCAGCGAGTAAGTGTGCAGACGTTTTCAGACGTGCTAATGGTGACTGTGTGTTGAAAATGGCTCAAAGAACACATATTGATGACGTTATGAGGGGTAGAATACTAGGCCGACTGGAGGCTGGTCAAACACAGCAGGTCGTGGCACGGGACCTCCGAGTGCCACAAAGTGTGATCTCAAGATTATGACAACGATTCCAGCAGGCAGGAGACGTGTCCAGGCGCTACAGTACGGGACGTCCACAGTGTACAACACCACAAGAAGACGATATCTCACCATCAGTGCCCGCAGACGGCCACGGAGTACCGCAGGTAGCCTTGCTCGGGACCTTACCGCAGCCACTGGAACAGTTGTCTCCAGATACACAGTCTACAAACGACTGAACAGACATGGTTTATTCACCTGCAAGGTGCATTCCACTGACACCTGGTCACAGGAGAGGCGGTAAAGCCTCGTGTCAAGAACACAGTACATGGTCTTCGGAACAGTGGTCCCAGGTTATGTTCACTGACGAGTCCAGGTATAGTGTGAACAGTGATTGTCGCCGGATTTTCATCTGTCTTGGACCAGGAACCAGATACCAACCCATTAATGTCCTTGAAAGGGAGCCGTATGGAGGTCGTGGTTTGATGGTGTGGGGTGGGATTATGATTGGTGCACGTACACCCCTGCGTGTCTTTGACAGAGGAACTGTAACAGGTCAGGTGTTTCCGGACGTCATTTTGCACCAGTATGTCCGCCCTTTCAGGGGTTCGGTGGGTCCCACCTTCCTCCTGATGGATGATAACGCACGGCCCCAACGAGCTGCCGTCGTGGAGGAGTACCTAGAAACAGAAGATACCAATCGAATGGAGTGGCCTGCCTGTTCTCCAGACCTAAACACCATCGAGCACGTCTGGGATGCTTTTGGTCGGCGTATCGCTGCACGTCTTCAAGCGCCTAGGATACTTCAGGAGCTCCGACAGGCACTGGTGCAAGAGTGGGAGGCTATACACCAGCAGCTGCTCTACCACCTGATCCAGAGTATGCCAACCCGTTGTGCGGCCTGTATACGTGTGCATGATCATATCCCATATTAATGTCGGGGTACATACGCTGGAAACAGTGGCGTTTTGTAGCACATGTTTCGGGACGGTTTTCTCAACTTATCACCAATACCGTGGACTTACAGATCTGTGGCGTGTGTGTTCCCTATGTGCCTATGCTATTAGGGCCAGTTATGTGTAGTGCCACGATGTGTGGCACCACATTCTACAATTATCCTTAATTTATGAACATGAGTGTAGGTGCGTTCAGAAAACGTATTATAAATGTAGCATAAGAGTATGTCCTGCATATACAGTAGCTGCTAATTTTATCTGGGTCGATGTCCAAGTCAAGCGACCTAATTCATCTACGAAACATAAACTACGTAACTTTCATTGCCAAAACCACTGTTTATTTCAAAAACTTGTCTTCTGTACGTGAAAGCATATTTAACTTCTACGGCAGGAATAGCACACTGCCGGCCGCTCAAGTTCAGTGAGGTGGTGCTGTGGTTACCAGACTGGTCTCGCATATGGGAGTCCTGGTTTCCCTCGGATTTCCTAAATCACTTTAAGTGAATCCCGATTTGTTAAAAGGCCTTTTCTAATGGTCTCACTTTGTATTCAGCTTTAAAGGCTAACTTGTGAAGCCATTCAGCAATGTTCCAGAATAACTTTGAACTCACAAGGGGACGGCACCTACTCGTCATCGCCAATTTATTACAAATTTATTGTATTTTAAGGTCCTGCCAGAAATTAAAGCGACAGTATTGGGAGCTCCAGATGGCCGAGCGTTGAGAGAAAATAGCATTTTTGGCGCGGATCGGGCGCGGCATGACCCACTTAATGTTTGAATAGTTGCCATGCAGCGGTTGGTGCAGGGGAAGGAGCACACAACGGTAAACCGAAGGTCGTGGGGCTCGAGCCTCTAAGCAGAAAAATTTTTTTTTTATTTTCTGTTTTTACGTTACTTGAACTGCAAATAAACCAAAATAATGTTCAGTATATTGTACTTATTAATATTTTCGTAAAACGCATGACAAGTACACACACACACAGGGAAATGCGGAATTCGCAAAACAAATTTCCAGGCGGGGATTGTAAGGCGCATACGATAACTTCGTGTAGAAAATTAGAAATGGTTCAAATGGCTCTGAGCACTATGGGACTTAACATCTGAGGTCATCAGTCCCGTAGAACTTAGAACCACTTAAACCTAACTAACCTAAGGACATCACACACAACCATACCCGAGGCAGGATTCGCACCTGCGACCGTAGTGGTCGCACGGTTCCAGACTGAAGCGCCTAGAACCGCCCGGCCACACCAGCCGGCCAGAAAATTAGAAACTTGCATTAATTTTACAGGTGAAGAATTACATGTGCGAGGGGGGTACTCGTCCTAAAAACAGGGGAAGCGGTAATTTTATCGACATCTTGCACACGTTATAAACGCCGCATTTTTACAATTACACAAAAAACTAAGGTATACTAAACTCCGGCCAAATAGGCCTGGGAATGCGCAACGGTACAGACCGCTGTCCTCAGTCGATAGGTCTCACTGCATGCGGATGTGGAGGGGCATGTGGTCAGCACATCACTCTCCCGGCCGTTGTCAGATTTCGTGACGGATCTCGGTCTAGTAGCTCCTCAATTGGCCTCACAAGGCCTGACTGCAACCCGCATACCAACAGCACTCAACAGACCTGGAAGGTCTATCACTCGATGACTAGCCAAACCCGACAGCGCCTAACATCCGTGATCCGACGGGAACCGGCGTTACCACTATGACAAGGACGTCGATGTTTTAAAGTTTCTAAAGAAAAACAAACGTGATTTAAATCCATAAAAGGTTCTCTCTTATCGATGAGCTTGGCAGCTAACCATTCGTAGCAAAATCCTGCACGCTTGAATTACAATCGATTCTTGGAAGTTATTTGCAGGTTTCTCGCAGACGCTCTAAGTACAATCCCCTAGAAATTTATTGCAATCCCAAATCTATTTTGTCTTTTCTTTTCATGTATTTTACGGAAATGTTTATAAAATTTATTGAGGATTATTTGGTTTACATTCAGAGCAAGTAACGTAAAAACTGAAAATAGAAACATGTTTCCGCTTAGGAACTCATCCAGCGACCCTCGGGTTATCGTTCCATAATCTTTCCGCTGCGCCAGCCGCTCTCTGGAAACGACGCTAAGGTAAATAGCTCAGGCCTTGCACGATGCGCGCTACAAATCCTACTTTTTATAAACATTTGGCCATCTTCTGTCACTTTCATATCTGGTGAAGCCCTGTATGTACCGTAACTAGCACAGCTCCCGTTACTTCGCTCGCATAGGCTGCATATCTGCACTTTTTTTCTTTGATCTAATTTTTATGTTATTCATAAATTGCAACATCACACACATTTCTCCCTCCCCAGGGGACACCACACTAACGAAGCACGGCCCTTGCAGACGGGGAGGTATGCGCGCTCTCATGAAGATGGAGGCTATGTCGGTGATAGCTTAGCTGCCGTTAAGGTCACCCTTGCCGAACGGGCCCTGGCTGAGAAAACGGAAGAAATGTGTCCTGCAACAGCGTTCCATTCCCTTTCCTTTCCCTTCCTTATCCGCAAAAGCCTATGGCTAAACTAAGTAACTGAGAGTCTCTTCCTATCCTTAGTTATTCCTTTCCCATCCGCGACCGGCCATCCTGATCAGAAAAATTCTGGTATGGTTCCTTTGAAAGAGCACGGCTGATTTCCTTCCCCATTCTTCCCTAATCCGATGGAACCGATGATCTCGCTGTTTGGTCCCCATCGCTGAATCAACCAACCAACCTTTCTCATCTTCTTCATCAAAGGGTAGGAAGAACTCTGAGGCGTGTTGAAGCCAATCTTAGTAGGGGAAGAAATACCTTGATGACAAATCCCTGATGACAAATCCTACTGTAGTCCTCTTAGTTGGGGCCTTTACGATGATAAAAAGAGAAAGTCAGCTAAAATAATGAGTAATATGCCTCTATTTTCGAATTGTGTTAATGGAATTCGGCAACGGAAACTAAAACTGACTTTGCATTTTGGTATCTGGAATGGACAGAGCATCCGTAATAAACAACAAGAAGATCTAATGGATGTACGGCAGCGCAACATTCATGTAGCTGTACTTTCTGAAATAAGCAAGAAAGATAACGATTGTGAATATCGGCTTGAATTGTCGCCTTATTTTAGGGGAGCGGACAAAAGCAGTAGGGCGAGAACAAGAGTATCCATCATTCTAAACAACCCTGGTCAAAATGTGCCAGCTCGTGAAAAACAGTTAATGAAAGGCTGAGAAAGCTCAACCCGAGAGCTAAAGCCATAGTGTATGCCCCTACTGAAGACTCACCTCTGAAAGTAAAAAAGATTTGAACAGCTACAGACAGAGACTACAGAAGCCATTGGAAGTGGCCATGAACAGATAATAGCAGGAGATTTTAATATCAGAGTAGGTAAAAAGAGGAATACTAAAGGTATTGCGATGTATGTGGATGATGTTAGGAATGAGAATGGGAATAGGTTGGTGGATTTACTGGAGCGATATGAACTACGAGTATAAAATGCATTCTTTGCTCACAAGGATATATATTAATTTCTATGGTATAACCATACAATTGGGTTGAAATAAGCTATTGATTATCTAATCTGAGGCAGAAGGCCATTTAAAAACTCAAGATGTCTGACTTAAAAGTGAGTAGATTGTGAAAGTGATCATCATTTGGTGGAATGTAAAATTTATATTCCCATAATTTCTGGAGTAGTGGCGAACAGAAAAAGCATAATAATCTGACCAGCCTGGGATCATAAAGTATGAATTGGTCAGATTAAGAGAAGATAGTACTAGGCCCCTATACAAATAGTGACTGTCAAACGAACTGCAGAGTGCAGAGACAACACTAGAGGAGGAATATGAGCGTACAAAGGCCATAGATGAAGCTGCGAAAGAATCTCTTGGAGAATACGAGAAGAAGATGAAACCAATTTCGTGGGATGCAGAAATAGCAGAGATGATTGAAAGGAAAAAAGAATCTTTTTTGACGTTCCTGATTATGAATGACAGTCAAAGTAGAGATATAGGCAGGACACTAAATAGAGAAGTAAAAGGAGAAATATGACAAAGAAGAAAACAAAGCGTGGGAAGAAAAATATGAATATGTAGAAAGGATGATTGGTGGGCTCGTAGTGCTGAGGCATGGAGAACAATCAAATGAGTGCGATTGTCAGTCAGTGACAAGTTAAATCATAGTAATATTAGTCATTGTCAATGGGCAACGTACTTTAAGGATCTGTTCCAGGAAAATAGGCCTGAATTTTCGAGCAGTTGTGAGGACGCAATAGGAGGAGTTATGGCTTTTGGATATAAAAGTTCTTGAACGGCTGGGAGGACGTGTAAGATGAAGAAGGCACAAGGATGTGGCTCAATGTATCCAGAACTGGTGAGCTTTGGACCGCCGAAATTGCTGGAGATGCTAAGGAGGCTGTTTGAAATGGAGAAAATGTTCCACTGGAATGGAAAATATGTCACGTAAGACCAGTGCATAAAAGGGGTCACGTAATGATCTATATAGTAGATTTACAGTGATCCCTTTCGTTGGAAGAGTGTATTCCAAGGTACTAGAAAATCTGGCAGAGAAATAAACAGCCCACAAGCAGCAAGAAGAACAAGCAGGAATTGGAGCAGGAATATCGGCAATGGACAACAAAAAAATGGTTCAAATTGCTCTGCGCACTATGGGACTTAACTTCTAAGGTCATCAGTCCCCTAGAACTTAGAACTACTTAAACCTAACTAACCTAAGGACATCACACACATCCATGCCCGAGGCAGGATTCGAACCTGCGACCGTAGCGGTCGCGCGGTTCCAGACTGTAGCGCCTAGAACCGCTCGGCCACTCCGACCGGCCAATGGACAACATCTTCACAATGAAACTAATAAGTGAAAAACGCACAAAAGTTGCATTGATTGGCCTAGAGAGAGCGTATGATAATGTACTCATTAATAAACTGTGGGGAAATCTGAAAGAGACAGAGCTACATCAAAGATTGATAAAGACTGTTACGAAATTACATGAAAATAACACAGCGAGAGTAAGGATTGGGAATAGTTGGACAGAAGAATTCGAGATGAATAAGAGACTGTGCCAAGGATGTGGGTTACCGACCCTCTCTAATCTGTATATAGGAGCAATCCCACAGACTTGGCTTAGAAAATGCCATGTTATGAGAGTGACAGTAGAGGACAGAAAGATATTTAGCGTGTATTTTCCAGATGACCGGATTGTACTGGCAGAAGATGAAGATGATTTGAGCTATATGATAAGAAAGCTTAAAGAGGAATACGATAAGCTTGACCTGAAAATGAATATAAAAAAGTGTGAGTACTTGGCTGTTGGAATGGAAAAAGTAAATAATTTGGAGGTACATGGAGAAGTAATTGTAGGTGTGGAATATATCTTGGGGTATTATTTAATAAACCGGGCACAAACAAATACGAAATCACTAATAGGATTAATAAAGGACGAGATGTAACAAGTGCAATGAACGCTGTTCTATGGAACAAAAAAATGATAAGGACAGTGATGAAGAGAATGTTTTGCACGGAGCAGGAGCCTGGAACTTTGCAAAAGAAATCGAAAACAACTGAAATTTCCTGGCAGTTTAAAACTGTGTGCCCGACCGAGACTCGAACTCGGGACCTTTGCCTTTCGCGGGCAAGTGCTCTACCATCTGAGCTACCGAAGCACGACTCACGCCCGCTACTCACAGCTTTACTTCTGCCAGTATCTCGTCTCCTACCTTCCAAACTTTACAGAAGCTCTCCTGCGAACCTTGCAGAACTAGCACTCCTGAAAGAAAGGATATAGCGGAGACATGGCTTAGCCACAGCCTGGGGGATGAGATACTGGCAGAAGTAAAGCTGTGAGTACCGGGCGTGTGTCGTGCTTCGGTAGCTCAGATGGTAGAGCACTTGCCCACGAAAGGCAAAGGTCCCGAGTTCGAGTCTCGGTCGGGGACACAGTTTTAATCTGCCAGGAAGTTTCATATCAGCGCACACTCCGCTGCAGAGTGAAAATCTCATTCAGAAAAAAACTGATTGCTACTGAGATGGATTATTGACGAAGCTGTACTAGGATGAATAGGATAAGAAATGCGATGAAGGATGAAAGATGAAGGATGAAAATGGCTAGGGATATCCATCCAGCAAAAACAGCTAATGTTGTTTGACCATGTGAATGGGATGAATGAGGACAGGATACCAAATAGGATACTACGATGGATACCATCCCATGTTGTTCGTGGTTCTTCATCCTACCACTTTACATAAAGTTCCTACTACGCAAACTACTCTCGGTATTTGACATTTTTGGTCTCTATTGTTTGAGCTATTACGCCACCAGCATAGTCGGCCGCTTCTTTAACACTATTAATGTAAACATGCTCATGAGGGTAATGAATGGAAAACGGATTTTGTATATGTTACACTAAAACTAACTACGATGACAATTCTAGCCTTACTTAACCCTTACAAACACTGTAGCTTCATAGTCAGAAGGCCTGACGAGTACATCGATGTAATTATTCATTTGATGCTGTTAAAATTCACAAAATGTACAAAAACGTCAATTTTACAATTAGAGAGTGCTCGACTAAGCTACTGACGTAATATCAGGTGTGTGAAAAAACTAATGAGATTGATTTTTTTACGAAAGTTTTTATTTTTCTGAAACAATAATTTTGTCCCATTCAGAGTAGTTTCCTTCGGTAGCTGTACGACGGAGGAGTCGTTGATCCCCGTCTTGGTAGCAGCGCTGAAAGACTTCAACTGCTAGGTCCTTTGACATATCGGTTACATTCTTTTGAATGTTCTCCAGAGTCCCAAAATGGCGCCCTTTAAAGACATTTATCAATTTCAGGAAAAGGAAAAAGTCGCAAGCGTTCAGATTAGGTGAACAGGAGGCCTGCGAAACAACAAGAATACCTTTTGACGTCAAAAATCAGTGATGGAGGTGGCTGTGTGACAAAGGATACCGTCATGATGCAGCATCCACTTGTGTGCAATGTCCGTTATCACTCGATTCGCCCTTCTCCTGAGCCTTTCAAGGACATGTCAGTAAAACATTTTGTTGATAGTTTGTCCTGGAGAAACAATATCATTGTGCACAATATCCTATTGTCAAAAAAAGCAAATCAACATTGTTTTGATCTTTACTTAAATCATTGGAGCTTTTTTTTAGGACGAGGAGATGACTCAATGTGCCATTCCTTACTTTGCCGTATTGTCTCAGCATTGGACACAAAAGTCCAGGATTCATCACCTGTTATCGCACAGCTGAAACACTCGCTGTCATTGGCAATCCTCTCAAGAATACCGACGCACACATTTCATCGACTTTCCTTCTGTCCATTTGTGAGTTTTTTCGGCACAATTCTGGCACGAACTTTTCGATTGTGCGATTCTCTGTTCAAAAGTTGATGTACGGTGAAAGTGTTTAAGTTTAACTTGTCACCCATCAGCCTTGTTGTTAGACGTCTGTCTTATCTCACAAGAGCACGCACACGTTCGAGTTATCTCGCTTTTTGAAGCTGAAGGTTTCCCCGAGGAAGGTTCATCTTCAACGTATTCTCGGCCTACAAAAAATGATTTGTGCCAGCGATCAGCTAGTGCTCTAAATACAGAAGGTTCTCCATCGGCTTATTTCGACTTTTCAAAGGTTAGTCTTGCTGATTCCCCAAGTTTAACACAAAACTTGATGGCAAAATGTTGGTCTAAATTCCGCTTTTCCATTTTCGTAACCCACAACAAATACACAATTTCATTGATGGCGCTCTCAAAAATCACCTGATGGCTGTGTAGAGCTGAAACTTTTCATGAGCAACTGGAAGGGATAAATACGTCGGTCTTCACAAGTAGAACAACATAGCGTTGCCAGAACGCTCGCAGTATTCTCTCATTACTTTTCTCACACACCTCATAAGGTCAGTAAAAGAAGAGAAGTAGGCCGAATGTGGGAAACAATCCGTGCAGTCGGAAATATTTTTGCAGTGGTAGTAGCAGGTGCCACGTACAACGTATTAGAAATTCGGACCGGTGGTGTCCGAGTGTGGGAGTGGGGGTATGTTTTTCTTGAATAACTCGCAAACTATGGCCTCTAACGGAAACGTATCCCAGTAGAAAACATAACTATATTAAATTTCCTACAAAAAGGCCCCTGTTGATTTTTTTCTATATGGCTAATAGTTGGCGCATAGCGAGCGAGAGAACATGAAAATCTCGCGCGTGGTTTATGAAGGCCAACTACAACATTGCGGGTTGCATAAAACGATAGCGGTAGGGGCACCTGAACCACCCCGTACGAGTAAATCTAGAACACAATCCCGATGACAAAGGTTGGGGAGAGAGGTGGGCGGAGGTCCTGCCTCCTAACTCTGACTGCTACAAGGGACTTGAACATCACGCATTCATTATTTTTAAGATTTAAGAGTCTCCTTATTGTGGGCATATACTACTGTTATAACCAAATGACACGCTTTGTGCAGTACTGAAAACGTCTTTGTTGACCGCACATGGCGTGTCGCTCGGTGTTCACGTCCCCGATTAGGATGATACATGTAAACTGGCTCTATGGGTGGCTGTCCTCGCTTCGACTCACTGTGTGTACGACGGGCGTTTGAAAAGTCCGTGCAAAAGTAAAAACTACTTACGTGTTTGGGGTAAACGTTTTTTATTTTTCGACGTAGTCTCCTTTTAGACTTATACACTTCGTCCAACGCTGTTCTAATTTGTTGATCCCTTACCAATAAAGGGAATTGTCAAAGTCTGCAAAATAGCTATTAGTTGCTGCAATCACCTCCTCGTTTGAATAAAACCTTTGCCCCGCCAGCCATTTCTTCAAATTGGGGAACACATAGTAGCCTGAGGGAACCAAGTCTAGAGAACAGGGGGGATGTGAAACGAGTTGGAATCCTATTTCCATTAATTTTGCGACCACAACTGCTGAGGTGTGTGCCGGTGCATTGTTGTGATGGAAAAGGATCTTTTTTTGCGGTCCAATCGCCGGTGTTTTTCTTGCAGCTCGGTTTTCAAACGGTCCAATAACGATGAATAATATGCACCTGTAATAGTTTTACCCTTTTCCTGATAGTCGATGAGGATTAACCCTTGCGAATCCCAAAACACAATAGCCATAACCTTTCCGGCCGAAGCACTGGTCTTCGCCTTTTTTGGTGGAGATTCTCCCTTGGTAACCCATTGTTTAGATTGTTGTTTGATCTCAGGAGTATAGTAATGTATCCATGTTTCATCCACAGTAACGAAACGACGCTTAAATGTCTGCGGAATCTTCCTGAACAGCTGCAAGTCATCATTGCAACACTTCATCCGATTCCGTTTTTGGTCAAGCGTGAGCAATCGCGGAACCCATCATGCAGATAGCTTTCTCATGTCCAAATGTTTATGCAAAATATTATGTACCCGTTCATTCGAGATGCCCACAGCACTAGCAATCTCACACACCTTAACTCTACTGTCACCCATCACCATATCATGGATTGTATCAATGATTTCTGGAGCCGTAACATACACAGGGCGTCCAGAACGTTCAGCATCACTTGTGCCCATATGGCCAATCCGAAAATTTTGAAACCACTTATAAACTGTTCTAATCGAAGGTGCAGAGTCACCGTAATGTTTATCAAGCTTCTATTTAGTCTCCTGAGGCGTTTTGCCTTTCATAAAGCAATGTTTAATCACCTTGACAATCACTCGACTTCCTTGATTCACACGAAAGCCAAACACAAAGAAACAGACCAATATTGCTGAAACTTGGTGTGCGTTCTTTCCAAAGATGCTACTGACTACACATGACCTCGATACGCGCCGTTGGTGCCATCTCTCGGACTTTGCACGGACTTTTGAAACGCCCCTCGTAATTCTCCGCACGTCTTTTTAAGACGCAAAACAGCGAGCTTCACCCAGATCTCTCAAGACGTGCAGTGAGACAATAACAACTACGAACTAGCACGATGCAATTCACATTCAGTGATGGAAACTCTTATTCAGTGATCATTATTATTACACAGTAAACTCAGTTATTGTATGAATGCTAGAGTGGAATAGAGAAGCAAGAGATTCCAAGTTATGTGTAACTTAAATTACCTTGTATATTGTATAAATGAATATTCTACTGCTTTATTCGTTTATTGAATGACTGTAGTGTCTACGCCTTCTGTTTCAACTACGGACACAACACTGCGTAGTAAAATAGAATTTATTTTGTTGAAATTATTTCAAGCTCACTTAGAAAAAATGGTTCAAATGGCTCTGACCACTATCGGACTTAACTTCTGAGGTCATCAGTCCCCTAGAACTTAGAACTACTTAAACCTAACTAACCTCAGGACATCACACACATCCATGCCCGAGGCAGGATTCGAACCTGCGACCGTAGCGGTCGCGCGGGTCCAGACTGTAGCGCCTAGAACCGGTCGGCCACTCCGGCCGGCCCCACTTAGAAGCTTTCAAAAAAGTTTACTTTTTTGTATTAGGTTGGTTCATAAGTTCGTAGCGATTGTGTTTAACGTGTTGGTATTGCAATTGTTATGGGTTTATTTATCGATTTTCATTTTTCGCTTGTAGTTCCTGTTGCTATTTTAATTTTTATATTGTCATATTCTCATTTGGAGATAGTGGAGCTATGAACGTTAGACAATTGGATGCCAAGTGGAGAAATCGGACCATTTCCGACGTATTCTTCTGTTTGAGGCAGCCGGGTATGGGGATAATGCCAATGGCACGGCAAGAAAATGATTTTCTCGTTTTAAGGAGGATCGTTTTGACCTTAATGACCCCCTCCACGTCCAGGAAGTCCTTCGGTGTTTGATGAAGATCGTTTCAACGCCTTAATACACAATGATCCACGTCAGTGTTCTCCAGAAGTGGCAGATGTGATGATCTGTGATCATTCCATCATCGTGCGACATTTTGAAGCAATGGGGAAAGTTCAAGAATCGGGTGTTTGGGTACAGCATGGTCTAAGCCAAAACCACAAAAATCAATGGCCTACTTACTCGTCCTCAACTGGCTCGGGAGCAACACCGACCATTTTTAATTTTATCCTGCGTCGTTATTGCTGCCGACAAATGTTGTCTTTACACTGTCATAAGAAAAAGAAAGGAATGGTTGAGCCCAAACGAAGCAGCAATTCCTCGTACAAAGATCTACGTCAGTCCACAAAAAATAATTTCTGCATCTGATGGAACAGCGACGGTGTGGATTACAATGAATTCTTTCCTGAGGTGTAACAATCAGTGTTGACATTTATTGTCAACAACTGATATTTATTGTCAACAACCAGGAAGACTACGTGAAGTGATACTACTACATAATAACGGCCGCCCGCCTTCTGATGAACTGACAAAAAACATTATACAGCAGGTCGGCTAGAAAATAATTCCGTACTCGCCTTATTCACCTGATCTTGCGCCCTCAGATTTTCACCTTTTTACTGTCTATCGAACAACCTTCAAGGAACTTCCTTTCCGGATGAAAATGCGTTCCGAACGTAGCTCGACGAGTTTTTCGCCTCAAAACCACGTGATTCGAGGGGAAGCCGCCTTTCCCGGAAGACAGTTTCCATGCAGAATGACAAGAATAAATTTCCCTCTAGCACAGTAGAACAGTCTTCAGACACTTGCGTGGATTCTGTACATAAGCGTTTCTTTGTTGGTATTATTAGCAAATCATGTCTGTATTCAATGTAGTGTTGCCACGCTTTGTGAAAAGTAAACACCCCGCACCTTTCCTTGGCCCTTGGAGGAGGGATCAGTACGGTGGCCACGCCTTATATTGCGACACCTGCCCACTTTGCACCCGTCGCTCCCTTTAAGCTTCGAGAAGATTCCACTGAAAGAAAAATAAGCGGTTAAAGTAGTGCAACGTAAATATGAAGTCGCGAGTGTTTAAAAAACGGCATAAGAAGTCACCCTCGTCCTGCAAATGGCCTTGACAAAGACGACGGTGGAGCGAACTGAGATTCAGGGCACTCTCTTACCTTTGGGGTGGGAAACTTCCCCTAAAAGACGGAAGAATCAGCAGTTATCAACGGCACGAGTATGCAAAAGCAAAGGAAACCACTGCATTCAAGACACGTAATATGTATCCACAGAACATCTGCCTGTAATTGAAAAAGTATCATGATGATCGCTCCATTGGTAAAAGATGCAGGACTAGTCCCTCCTTTGGATCTCCGGGAGGGGAAGTCCAAGCGGGAGGTGATCATGAGAAAAAGATTGAACAACCAACGAAAGGATGACGTTCTATGAGTCACGGCGTGGGATATCAGAGGATTGAGCGTTGTAGGGGAGCTAGAAAATTTGAAAAAGCAAACCCTAATGCTCATTCTAAGTATGGTGGGTTTGCGTTAAGTTAAATGGAAAGAAGACAAGGGTTTCTGATCAGACGGGTACAGGGTAATAACAACAGCAGCAGAAAATGGTATAAAGAGAGGAGTACAAACATTAACTAAGTTCTGCAATAAATATTCTTTAGTAATAACGAACACTCTGTTCAAGAATCACAAAATGAGGAAATATACTTGGAAAAGGCTGGAAGATAATGAAAGATTCCCGTTAGATTACGTCATGATCAGGCAGAGACTCCGAAATGAGAAATTGGATTGTAAGGCGTACCCAGGAGCAGGTACACTCAGCTCACATTTTAGTAATGATGAGGTACAGCCTGAAGTTTAAGAGCCTAGTTAAGAAGAATCGATGCGATAAGATGGGGGATATTTAACTACTAAGAAATAAAGAAATACGCTTGAAGTTTTCTGTGGCTGCAGAAGGATCTAAGAAAGAAGAAAGTACAAAAATGTTCAGGAAAATTCAGGAACACAGAAATAAATTTCACTTAGGAAGGAAATAAACAGGAATTGCAGTGAAGCTAAGATGAAATGGCTCCATGAAAAATGTTAAGAAATTGAAAAGGAAATGTTTGCCGGAAGAACTGACTCAGCCCAGAGAAAAGTCAAAATAACCTTCGGCGAAATTAAAAGCAAGGGCGGTAACATTAAGTGTGCTATGGGAATTCCATTGTTACATGCGAAGGAGAAAGCGGATAGGTGGAAGATCACTCCGACGGGGAGGACTTGACAGGAGGACGTGATAGAAGGAGGGACAGGAGTCGATAGGGAGGAGATAGGGGATCCAATATTAGAATCAGTATTTAAAAGAGCTTTCGAAAATTAAGATCAAATAAGGCAGAAAGGGTGGCTAACATTAGATCAGAATTTCTAATACCAAAAGGGGAAGTGGGAACAAAACGACTGCCCACGTTGATGTTTAGAAGATATAAGACAGGCGATGTACCATCAGAACTTCGGAAAAACATCATGCACACAATTCCCAAGATTGCAATCGCCACCAAGTGCGAGAATTATCACGTAGTCCGACTAACAGAGCATGCATAGAAGTTGCTCACAAGAGTAATGTACAGAAGAATGAAAAAGAAAATTGAACAGCTCTTTGATAGCGATCAGTTTCGGTTTAAGAAAGATGAAGCCAACAGAGAGGCAGTTCTGAGGTCGTGGTTGATAATGGAAGCAAAACTGAAGAAAAGACAAGACGCGTTCATAGGATTTGTTGACCTGGAAAAAGCGTTCCACAATGTAAAATGGTGCAAGATGTTCGAAATCCTGAGAAAAATTGGGTAAGCTATATGGAAAGACGATTAATATAAATATGTACCAGAATTAAAAGGGAACAATAAGACTGGAAGTCAAAGAGCGAAGTGCTCGTACTGAAAAGATGTAAGACAAGAATGTAGTCCTTCTCCCTTACTATTCGATCTATATATCGAAGAAGCAATAACAGAAATAAAAGAAAGGTTCAACATTAGGATTAAAATTGAAGGTGAAAGGCTATCAGTGACAACATTCGCTGATGTCGTTGGTACCTAAGTGAAAGTGAAGAAGAATTACAAGATCTTCTGAATGGAATCAACAGTACATAAGATGGATTGAGCGTAAATCGAAGAAAGTCGAAATTAATGAGAAGTAGCAGAAATAAGAACAACGAGAAACTTAACATCATAGTTGGGGATCAACAAGGAGCAAGGAGAACATAAATAGCAGACAACTATTGGCATAAAGGAAATTCCTGGCCAAGAGAAGTCTGCTAGTATCAAACATAGACCTTAATTTGAGAAAGAAATTTCGGAGAATGTACGTTTGGAGCACATCATTTTATGGTAGAGAAACACGGAATGTGGACAAGCCGGATCAAAAGACAATTGAAGCATTTGAGCTGTTGTGCTACAAAGGAATGTTGAAAATTGAGTGAGCTGTTAAGGTAAGAATTGAGGAAGTTGTCCGAGGAATCGGCGAGGAAAGAAATATGAGGAAAACACTAAAAAAAAAAAAGGAGAGGACGATAGGACATGTGTTAAGACATCAGGGAAGAATCTGCATGGTACTAGAAGGAGTTGTAGAGGCTAAAAAGTATATTGGAAGACAGAGGTTGGTGTACATACAGTAAATAATTAAGAAGTAGACTGTAAGTGCTAGTCTCAGATGAAGAGATTGGCACAGGAGAGGAATTCGTGGTGGGTCCAGGCCGCATCAAACCAGTCACAAGACTGATGACTCAGAAGATCTTTCCAAATGTAGTTGACTGCCTTTCGACTTCCCTACCATTTTTGCCATCTCCAGAGGTATCATTAGCTGAATCTGATTTTTTTCTTCCTGGCAAATTTGTACAAATTTGAACGTCAGCTCTTTTTTCCGGAATGTGTCCGTTTTTTCGGCCTCTTGCTATGTTTTCCACTCTCAGTATTCATGATTATGGATAATATCGCACTGGACTATTGACGATATTTCTCGGGAACACGCTGAACCACTCGATACTATGAGTTCAATTCGCCTGGAAGGCATGGGCAGTGCGATGTGTTTTCCTTATTCGTAACGGTATTTTTTTACTGTATTGTCACCATGCGTTTCAGATTACGGTCACAGGAGACCAAGTGCAGTAGTATCGTGGTTGGGTAGTACATGGATGTACGAGAATCGATCTGTGATCATTGGACATGTAATCAGAATGTAGCCAATCTCTCCAGCCGTATTGCCAGTACGTAAACCCCGATGGTGCTGATGATTATTTATCCAAGGAGCTCCTCATTTTGACTCACAAGGCTGTGTGTATCCCGTTCCAGAATTATCTCAAAAAAAAAAAAAAAATCTGCGGAAGTACCAGGAATCTATTCCAGGTCCATCCGCACAGAAGGTGGCGATGCTGACTATTTTTAAAATTTTATTTAACAAAATTAACATTAACAAGCACGCCACAATAACATCGTGGTAACAAAGACAAAACCAGTCTATGAATATCTGTGCACATTACTGCACACTGACACTTCTGTCTTAAGATACGGGAAGTTGTGGGAATACACTTTCTATTTGTTTTTCATGGGAGTCTGTGCTTGTAAACCGTGTTCAACTTTGAATGTATATCCATTTGCGATGAACTGACAAAAATAAATTGAAACTAAATAATTCTTCTTTGCTTTTGTGGATATCTATAAAACTTTTATTCAATTTTCCATTCCTGTAGTCGGTTTCAGTAAGTTTCTTTTTACGCAATCGTAAGTCTTAAGAAGTTTGCAGACTTCGTTTTCATTGAGCTGTGATGTGTAGTGATATACAACCAAAATTCTTCCTTGACTTTATTTTCCTCTGTCAGTATACAGTATAGAGGGCTGTTTGTCCTTTAATCCAGTCCACATCATTTTGATTCCCGGATGGATACTGTAATCTTACCTTCCTGCACATCACCATTAAAGTTCTCATTCTTTGCACAAATTTTGAAAATTTCGAGAGGAATAAGATTACAAAAGAAAAAGTTTTTTACTTATCTTGATTATCTCGTTGCTGTTGTCAATGGCTCAAAGTCTTGTTGTTTCTAGGAGTACACTCTTGCTGCTGAAAATTCGATCATACCTAAAAGATAGGGTACAAAGAGTACAGATAACACATACTTCAAAAAGATCAAAACATTTAGTAAAACACTTGTCAGAACCAAAATACATTAATACAGGGGCTACACAAGGTAGCATATTAGGACCAATACTGTTTCTGATATACATCAATGACTTTCCCAGTAGTGTTACTCATGGTGAAAAAATTATCTTCGCTGATGACAAAAATGACAATGTTAAATTAAATGTAGATGGCATCTCTATAGACTGTGGAAAAATGCAAAATTTCTAGGAATTAATATTGATTCTCAGTTGAAGTGGTGTGAACACACAAAGGTACTTGCAAACAGAATGTCATCAGCATGTTATGACCTTAGAATCCTATCATCAGTGTGTAACATGCAGTTTCTTTTAGTCACATACTATCCATATGTACACTCAATTCTTAGCTATGGCATTGTTTTTGGCACAGAATATGAATGCAATTTTCAAACTCCAGAAAAGAGCCATATGAATCATAACTAGTCGAGCTCATTGTAAAGATCTGTCCAAACACTGGGGATTTTAACTGCTCCATGTGAATACATCAACCAGTCACTTGTACAGATCAAAAATAGCATTGGTAATTACTGCACAAACAGCTCTGTCCATGACCATGCAACTAGAGATAGACTCAATTTACATTACCAAGAAAAATAAACATAAAACTCAAAACAGCATTTTCTACCAAGGAATAAAATTGTACAATAAATTACCAAAAGAGATTAAAGAAATTACAAAAATACACTTATTTAAAAAGGCAGCTAAAAAGTACTTGATATGCAATACATTTTATACATTGAAGGATTACTTAGCTAAAACAGATTAGGGGTTTGATATGAAAATGTTATACAAATAATAATAATAATAATAATAATGACTATAAAATATCCAACATTCCACATGATACCTTCACTTTCTGTTTTTTCCTTTCTAGAAATACTTACCCCCAAGCTGTGCATAGCAGAATACTAACACCTCTTCCTCCTTCTGAGCTCAACATCTCACTCATTATGGAGGGATGCTGACTCAGTTTTTCAGGATAGCAAATGGGAAGTTGCGGTACAGAAAATGGCCCAGAGATCAGCAGTGTGTGTGTGTGTGTGTGTGCGCGTGTGTATGTGCGTGTGTGTGTGTGTGTGTGTGTGTGTGTGTAGTGAGTGAAGTGTTATGAAACAATGTGTATATAGTGTGTGCAGTGACTGATAGTGAGATATGAGTGAACAGTGTGGCATTATATTATTTAATAAGTTATTTGTAAACAAAGTATTGTATACCAGGAGTAAATCTAATGATTGTCTCCAACTAGAAGTCTGTAAATATATGTGTATACGAATTAGCTTATTTTAAATTGATCTAAATTTGTAA
Source organism: Schistocerca nitens (assembly GCF_023898315.1). Taxonomy (NCBI): domain Eukaryota; kingdom Metazoa; phylum Arthropoda; class Insecta; order Orthoptera; family Acrididae; genus Schistocerca; species Schistocerca nitens. The sequence goes on along the minus strand of NC_064621.1, from coordinate 472,545,432 downwards.
ATACTTTGACATGTCCTATATCCTTGTAAAAAGAGATCTACAGATGAATAAATCTTCTACTATTACTATTACTAGTACTACTAAAATTTTGATTTCACATTGCGGGTTCTTGTTGCACTAAATAACTGATGAAGATTTGCCTGTTGCTATAAATATCTTTTTATTTTATCCAATTCTTCTATAGCACACTGACTTCACCATCTCCATTTTTGTCACACACAAATTACATTATTAGAGACAAGATTAGAAAAATACGTGCGTTTCCATCTGAGGCATGCCCACTACTACTTACATTCTGCGGTACTCACAGTTTCCAAAGAGTTTCCAAAGCAGAAGAGCTTACAAACTTTCTCGAAAGGAGAAGAATCTTTACCAAATTGTACCATTATTTCGTAAATAAATCCAGAAACAAATTTAATAATTAACTTTTGAACGCACAATTTATAATATGAATTTTAAATATGCCAGAAATTTTATCATTTCAGTTATTCTTAAATGAAGAGTAATTTTAACTGTTCGTACATATCGATTGTAACACATTAACTTCTTTTTATACATTTTAGCCTGAAATATAATACATCGTATACAAAATCATATGAATTCTTTTAGTGAAACAGCTGAGATAATTTTAACCTATGCAAGACTGGGTTGGGTTGTTTTGGGGAAGGAGACCAGACAGCGAGGTCATCGGTCTCATCGGATTAGGGAAGGATGGGGAAGGAAGTCGGCCGTGTCCTTTCGAAGGAACCATCCCGGCATTTGCCTGGAACGATTTAGGGAAATCACGGAAAACCTAAATCAGGATGGCCGGACGCGGGATTGAACCGTCGTCCTCCCGAATGCGAGTCCAGTGTCTAACCACTGCGCCACCTCGCTCGGTAACCTATGCAAGAATCGATAGTATACATGAGATCATTTTTCTCTGTAAGAGAAAAGGTAATGTTAGAGGAGGATGATTCGTTATAATACGACACAACATCTGGGTTCAAAAAATCTGCTGGTGTTACCGGCTATTGGAGCACTCCCGTATATTTCCTATGAATGTAAAAAGTAAATCTGAAACCTCTTTCATTGAGGAGAGAATGGAAACGTACAAGCCATCGATAGTGTACGTTCAATGGTTAGGCTGCTTTATCTCGGTGGCACGTTACCTTATCCGTCGGGAGCCTCGGTACATGCCAGTCTTATTAGCACGTCGTATCCCTTTGATTGTTACCGTAAACAAAGGAACGTTCCTGCGAATCTGTACTTGGAATTTCAGTTTGCGTTCACCATTTTCAAAGGTGCTAACCTGTGACACGTGCTTTAAGACTGACATTACCAATTCGCATGTATTTTTTCTACAGCATCCTGAAGCATACGATGGCGAGTGGTTGTTGTGTCGAGTCGCCTCCAAAGTTCACAACGAGCAGTTTCTAGTAAAGTTACCTTAAAACTTCGTACGCAGTATTACTTTCTTGTTTCCTTTTTTGAGCCATCAGCCTTCTGACTGGTTGGATGCGGCCTGCCACGAATTTGTCTCTTGTGCTAACCTATTCATCTCAGAATGGAACTTAAAATGTACGACCTCAATTATTTCATGGGTGCATTCCAATTTCTGACTTCCTCTACAGTTTTTCCCTTCTACAGCTTCATCTAGTACCAATGAAGTTATTCCCTGATGTCTTAACGCATGTCGTATCATCCTGTCCCCTCTTCTTGTCAGTGTTTTCCACATTTTTTTTCCTCTCCGATTCTGCGCAGAACCTCCTCATTCGTTATCGTATCAGTCCACCTAATTTTCAACATTTGCCTGTGGCACCACATCTCAAATGCTTTGATTCTCTTCTCTTTCGATTTTCCCGTAATCCATGTTTCACCTTCATATAATGCTGTGCTCCAAACGTATATTCTCAGAAATTTCTTCCTCAAATTAAGCTCAATGTTTGGTATTAGTAGACTTCTTTTGGCCAGGAATGCCCTTCTTGTCAGAGCTAGTCTGCTTTTGATGACCTTGCTCGGTCCGTCATGGGTTATTTTGCTGCCTAGGTAGCAGAATTCCTTAACCTCATCTACTTCGTGATCATCAATCCTGATGTTAAGTTTCTCGCTGGTCTCATTTCTGCTACTTATCATTACTTTCGTCTTTCTTCTAATTACTCTCACTCCATATTCTGAACTCATTAGACCATTCCACTCAGCAGATCATTTAATTCTTCTTCACTTTCACTGAGGATAGCAATGTCATTAGCGAATCGTATCGTTGATATCCTTTCACTTTGAAATTTAATTCCGCTCCTGAATCGTTAATTTATTTCCCCCTTTGTTTCTTCGACGTACATACTGAACAGTAGGGGCGAAAGACGATAACCCTGTTTCATACCTTTTTCAATCGGAGCATTTTGTCATCGGTCTTCCACTCTTATTATTCCCTCCTGGCTCTTTTACATGTTGTATATTACTCTTCTCTCCCTATAGTTTGGCCCTAATTTCTTCAGAATTTCGATCATCTTGTCACACGCTTTTTCAAGTTCGACAAGTCCTACGAACGTGTCTGGATTTTTCTAGTCTTCTTCCATTATCAACCGCAACGTCAGAATTGCCTCTCTTGTTCCTTTTACCTTTTCCCAAAGCCAAACTGATCGTCATCTAACACATCCTCAAATTTCTTTTCCATTATTCTACAAATTATTCTTGTCAGCAACCTGTTAAGATGATTGTGCGATAATTCTCGCAATTGTCAGCTCTTGCAGCCTTCGGAATTGTGTGAATGGTATTTTCCGAAAGTCAGATGGTACAACGCCGGCCTCATACATTCTACACACCAACGCGAATAGTCATTTTGCTGCCACTTACCCCAATGATTTTACAAATTCTGATGGAATATTATCTATCCTTTCTGCCTTATTTGATCTTAAGTTTTCCAAAGCTCTTTTAAAGTCTTCTCTTATTCCTATTATCAAGTGCATATCCTCCTGTAACCCTTTCTTCTTCTCCTTCCCAACAGCCTCATTCCAGTCCCCAACGCTACTAGATTTTGATCTCCCTTTACGTACTGCATTAGCCGTTCAGTATCCTCATACACTTTCTCTGTCTCTTCATCTTCAGCTTGCGACGTCGGCATGTATACCTGAACTATCGTTGTCGGTGTTGGTTTGCTGTCGATTGTGATGAGAACAACCCTATCGCTCAACTGTTCACAGTAACGCACTCTCTGCACTGCCTTCCTATTCGTAAAGGAAACTATCCCTGCTAGACGATATTCTGCTGCTGTTGATATTAGCCCTTACTCATCTGACCAGAAATAACAGTCTTATTTGAATTTCACTTCACTAAACCCCACTGTATCTAGACTGAACCTTTGCTTTTCCCTTTTCAGATTTTCTAGCTTTCTTGCCACGTTCAAACTTCTGACAGACCACGCACCGACTCGTAGAACGATACCCTTTCGTTGGCTATCGAACCTTTTTCTCATTGTCACTTCCCCTCCCGTGAGGGAGGCTGTGAGCAATGAATATGGCGGACAGGGGCGCTAAATAAGTAGTGCGCGACAAGTTGGGAATTTGGGTTGCCCTGGAAGCATGCTCGGATAGCCGAAGTGATTAAGGCTACCATTCGCTTCAAGCGGGAAATCCGGATTCGAGTCCCGGTTCGGCACAAATTTTCACGTCACCACTGAAATCATTTCCGAGCCGATTGCGGCCGAAATCAGAATTTCTACTTCATTTCATAAGTAATATACTGAGTTGTGGTTAATTTTAATTTACGTTGGTGAATTAGGCTGCAAGCTAAGTACAGCTAATCGCTTAACTCAGGGTTAGAAGCGACTGCAGGGATCGAGAACGTGAGAGGGGCGGATGTTTTATTGCTTGTCTTCCAGTAAAGACAACTTACGCTCGTGATCGACTCGCACCGATCAGCAGCTGTGTTATAAATTTTGACATGGATGTCACATGAATTCGTCAATGAGCATCACAAAGACGGTCGTCTTCAACTGCTGTACTTGTCTGCAGCAAACAAAATGAAATTAAAGTAAGGCTGTTCTAATACAACAGCATGACATTCAATATATTCAGTAAACATTTGTGCTCTCGTATTGCATGATGAATTTAAAGAAAAGTATAGTTACTATTATAATAAATTAATCATCGGCTCGCACAGTCACAACAACAGTCTGTCAGGTAACTGCAGTATCAAAACTTTCGGGTCACTGAGAATGGAAGCAATCCGAAACAGAGAACGGTTGAAACGAAGTGCTCCGAATGGTGCCGACTTTTAACTATCAGAGTTTGCGGGCCAAAGGTCAACTTGTACGGTGCTTCTATAGACAGTCTATGGAGCTCATAACATAACTAATTTGTGTAGATTACCATTTAACAACAACCGAGCGAGGTGGCGCAGTGGATAGCACATTGGACTCGCATTCGGAAGGACGACGTTTCAATCCCGCGTCCGGCCATCCTGATTTAGGTTTTCCGTGGTTTCCCTAAATCGCTCCAGGCAAATTCCGGGATGGTTCCTTTCAAAGGGCACGGCCGACTTCCCTACCCGTCCTTATCTAATACGATGAGACCGATGACCATGCTGTTTGGTCTCTTCCCCCAAACAACCCAACCCCGATTAATAATAACATCGGTATATATGCGGCCCGAGGTGCTACCTCAGAATGTCAGCAAAAAAGTTTAGCGACCACTTCTCTAAGTTATTAAAATTTGTTAAGTATCATTAAAGATTTCTCGTCACACAATGTTGTTACGACATTGAATAAACATAATTTTTGCAACGGAGGTGTTTTTATTCTTTGTATTTGGAGGATGAGCAGAAATAGTAGGAACATCAACAACTTATCCGTGTTGAATCAGGACACACGGATCTATAATTGGAGATGACCAAATCTATAATGTTATTATTACATCTCACGCATTCGTAATAGTTTTCCGTATAGTAATGCCTATTATAATTGATGGAAAGAATCAGACTAAATGTCTATATAGAATGGGATTTCCACCTACAGCGTGGAAGAATTATGTATTTAAATTTCGGTCTGTTAATAGTATGGTAATAGCACCCGCTAGAACAGGAAGTGAAAGAAGAAGAGGAAGGGCTGTGACAGCAACAGATCAAACAAACAATGGTGTTTGATAGAAATTTATTCTTTCTAATCCTATATTTATTACTGTTGTAATGAAATTTACTGCTCCTAGAATGTTTGAAATACTTGTATAAAATTTTCAGACCAATAAAGAATATAAAGAGATTTAAAAATAAAAGTAAAAAAACTGCTTCAAGCCAAACATATCAGTTTATCACAACGAAAACAAAGTAAACGATTTTATTTCTGATTTCACAAATACGACAAATAGGACTGGTCGTAAACATCTCTGAGTGGATAATATGCATTCTAAGAAAAAGGCTACATTACTCTCTCACATATCAGGAAACGAGTTATCAGCCGACAGGGCTACTGTAACGTGGGGTATTCCACAGGTTTCTGTACGAATACTACTTTTTCCTCGATATGCGTTATTTATTTGCTCCATCTGCCTAAAGTCACTGAACACCTCCCTCAATGAAGGCTGTATGTCTCATTTTTGACAAAGTTGGGTTTTCGTTGTAATAAAGTGATACATCACGTTAGACACGCTATCTTAGCAAGGTGTTTTGTATTTACTGGTTGAGCTATTTGTAGTTGTAAAGTTGACCATCGTGGAAAAATGTTGTATATCAATGAAAATGGCAGACTTGGTTGTTATAAGTTTCACTCCAAAGAATATTCTATCGTTAAATAAAACCATGAAAACGAAAACAGATACATCAAATTGGAAGCAGAATGTCGAGAAAGGAGGAACAGCGAAAATTTATATTTCACACAGCTGCTAAAGACGTGCTTGAAACAACTACACCAAAAGTGGCATGTATAAGAAGTCGCATATCATTATAACGTAAAAATTGTACGTTTGGGGGAAAAAACTGGACATTGATATTATCGCACAACTATCTTGTTTTGATAGGATATTTGACAACAGTTGAGCATAAGTTTATTGTTCCGAGGGATAGCTTTCTACCTTGGGACCATAATTTTACATTAACAGGTATTAAGAGGAGTTATGGACGTAATGTAACCTATGAATAGGAGTATGTAATATCTGAATCTTGCTTAAGTACACCTTTCACTACAAAGGAAATATGCCAGAATAATGTTTTTGCTATCAATGTTCTTGCAGTAATTATGAGGTCTGACCAAAACTTGAAAATTACTAGTTACATGGTTGAATATCAATGCAGATTATTCAAATGCATTGTATCTGCGTCTTAGTCATAATGTCATTCAACACTGGCTATGTAATTCTCTACTAGAAACGGACGAGAAAATCAGCCTCAGGCTAACTTCCCGGTACCTGTGCAGTTTCCTCAATACATTCCAAGTGTCAGTCGTGGTCACAACTGTGTTCCGTGTAGCTCTGAGTGCATATGTCCAAGCTAAGTGAATTGGATAGAAGGAAAACTGTTGGTGCTCGTATGGTAGGTGTATTTTGTGTTTTACAAAGAGCTTCTTCCTGTATCGGCTGGGATAATGAGAGTCTTGTTGGATATGAGTAAAATACCTTGATGTACAATACAGGGATGTGACATTACGTTCTGACTGAACAGTTCAATCTGTCTCCTCTCACTTTAAGTTTTTCTTCGTTGTTGTTTCTTGTCCTATATTGAAATAGTTTCATTAAACGTTGCTGGAGAAGGTCAGCAATCACAACGTAATACTTGAAATTAATTATAAGTCTAGATCGCAAAGGCACATTTATTAAAAACTGACTGGTTTCATTCATCATATGATCATAATCAGCCCTTCAACCATGTTGATGGACGACGGCTGTGGATGGAGCAGGAACAGCTGAATGACGACAGCCAGCTGCTCAAGCAGTTTCTGAGCAGTTGACTATCGTCATTCACCGGTTCCTGCTCCATGCACAGCTATTGTCCGTCAACGTAGCTGAAGGTCTGAAGACGATCATGTGACGATCGAAACCAGTCACCGCCGCGCGGGGTAGCCGCGTGGCCTAGGCGCCTTGCCACGGTTCGTTAAGCTCCCACCGTCGGAGGTTCGAGTCCTCCTTTGGGCAAGAGTGTGGATGTTGTCCTTAGCGTAAGCTAGTTTAAGTTGGATTAAGTACTGTGTAAGCCTAGGGACCGATGATCTCAGCGGTTTGGTCTCATAGGAATTTACCACAATTTTCCAATTTCCCAACCAATCACCTTTTAATAAACGTATCTTTGCGATCTAGACTGTTTTATTAATTGGACGTTAATTAAATAATTACATTGTATTACACTCAAGAGCCAAAGAAACTGGTACACCTGCCTAACATCATGTAGGGCCTCCACGAGCATGCAGAAGTGCCACAGGACGACATGGCATGGACTCCACTAATGTCTGAAGTAGTGCTGGAGGGCATTCACACCATGAATCCTGCAGGGCTGTCCAAAAATCCGTAAGATTACGAGGAGGTGGAGATATCTTCTGAACAGCACGTTGCAATGCATTGCAGATATGCTCAAGAATGTTCATGTACGAGGGTTTGGTGGCCATCGGAAGTGTTTTAACTCAGAAGAGTGTTCCTGGAGCCACTCTGTTGCAATTCTGGACGTGTGGGGTGTCGTGTTGCTCTGCTAGAACTTTCCAAGTCCGTTGGAATGCACAATGGACATGAATGGTTGCAAGTGATCAGACAGGATGCTTACGTACGTGTCACCTGTCAGAGTCGTATCTAGAGGTATCAGGAGTTTCCAGTCATCAACAGTCCAATGTCGTTGTTGACGGGCCCAGGCGAGGCATAAAGCTTTGCATCGTGCAATCGTGCAGTCATCAAGGGTATACGACTGGGCCTTCGGCTCCGAAAGCCCATATCGATGATGTTTCGTTGAATGGTTCGCACGCTGACACTTGTTAATGGCCCAGCATTGAAATCTGCAGCAATTTACGGAAGGGTTGCACTTCCGTCACGTTGAACGATTCTCTTCAGTCGTCGTTGGTCCCGTTTTTGCAGGATATTTTTCCGGCCGCAGCGATGTCGGAGATTTGATTCCTGATATTCACGGTACACTCGTGAAATGGTCGTACGGGAAAACCCCCACTTCATCGCTACTTCGGAGATGCTGTGTCACATCGCTCGTGCGCCGACTATAACACCACGTTCAAACTCACTTAAATCTTGATAACCAGCCATTGTAGCAGTAGTAACCGATCTAACAACTGCGCCAGACACTTGTTGTCCTATATAGGCACTATCAACGGCAGCGCCGTATTCTGCCTGTTTGCATACCTCTGTATTTGAATATGCATGCCTATACCAGTTTCTTTGGCGCTTCAGTGTATTTCAGTACGTCAGATAAGATACTCAGTTAATACTTTCCATTATTTTTGCCATTGTAACAGAGCAATAATATTTTTCATACACGACGTTATTTCACACTGTAATTTTGCAGGATACGCAACGTTCTTACACGAAATACTGCGTAAAAATTGAGGTAACTTTCTAAACATCTTAAAATATTCTAAATACACGTTGCTGACAATATATATATATATATATATATATATATATATATATATATATATATATATATATATAATATCACTTGATCATACGTAATTAAAATGTATAAATAAATAGTATTAAAGGAACACAACAATATTTTTAGTTCTTGAAAATTATGAAATAGTAATATAGTAATGAGGAAGGTCTTCAAATCCAAAACTATTTTATTTGCCAATGATACAACAATACAATTAAACATTCATTTCAAGAACCGAATATTATTCGGAACTGTGTTCTAAAGAGTAGCACACAGCTAATAGGTCGACTCTAGGTTGTAATAAAACACCGTACATTCAGTTTCTTACATGAATAGAAAATTGGAAGACAAGAATCGTGAGACCTTGGGTAGATGATAACTTCTTGTGGAAGACAAATTCATTACCACAATCAGAAGCGAATAGAAAATCATCCAGAGACGTACTGTTTAATTCGTGTACTTCCATGACTTCATGCCTTATGGGGCAAAATTTTGGTGCGACTCGTTCCAGTGAGAAAAGAATATATTGAGCCCAAAAGCGGGTCACCCGTGCGAAACGTGGCGTTAATTAACGAGCCTCTTGTTGGCCTCGGTTTAACGAGTTTAGAATAATTATATCCACGTCGGGGGCCATCTGAACGCTTATGGTATTCATAAAGAGAAACGATCTTTATGTTGCGAAGACAGCCACTAAAACCATTAACAGTGCAGCACCCGCCAACATACATTGTCAAAATGATTCAACAAATTTTGGCAGATGGTATCTTACCAAACCTATGCTGAACATTTCTCTCCTGGCAAACTATTTTTGATCTCTGGAGACATGCTTTAGGTCCACATAATTGTGCTGTGGGGATGTGAGACATGGAACAATATACAATACTGTTCGTGTATCAGTATTTTATTTATTCAGTTTGCCTGATAAGATTGGGACCTTCAAACCATCTATCATATTTCTGCTGATAACATCATCGTGAGTAAAAAGATTCGGGATGGCTCCTGATAACAGGCTACGACCAAACCCTACACTTTCCCTGTATATTAATAAGATTTTTAAAACGTAATAAGCTCTTAGACCAAATATTTAACATTACCATGGTTTCTGTTATTATCATTGTGGTATTCAGTGTTATTTTCACTCTGGTATTTCACTGTTCCACGAGTTATTATTCTATTTTGTGATCGATAAATTTTCTGCATGTTGTTTAGTATTTTTATAATATTTATTTTTTTAGTCCACAAGGGTCAACATCTACTCTTTGCCACATCTGTGATTAAACGTAATTTCTAACGACAATTGAAGGCTCTCTCTCTACCAAATTCTGGACCTCTAATTAATAGGGCTTTCCTCCTACAACAAACCTGCCAATATTCGTATGTCATCATGAAAACAGAAACAATAAATTTCGCATTTTTCTTGAAAGACAATAAATCTACCTGGAGTTTATTAAGGGTGATGAAGCGGTGTAAGAAATATATTTCTAAGAGAAAAGTAGAGACAGGTTATTTCGTAGGCGTAAAATATCGTCGGATGGCCTAATTTAAAAGTTATCGCCGCATAAATAGCTGTACAGGACGTCTACGTAATTTACTGGTTTGCAGACCTGGAGTTTTCATTTTCTTATACAGTGAGAAGAATTCTCTACTGCAGTAATGGTGATTCAGTTGGTTCCTCCAAGCTGTTTTAATCCCGTTTGGGCAAACTGTATTTGGCGGACTTTGATTGCTGAGCTTCATGAGTGGAAATCACCAGATTAGCTCTAACCGACAGTGGACAAGATGCAGGTACAACGGAATACGGTTATACATATCCATCTAAGACAAAAAATCTGCACACCACGAAAAGGTTATCCGAATGGGACGAAAATCAGTAGCTGTGACGTACGTATACAAACAAATGATGACAATTTCAAAAAAATTGGATTATTTATTCAAGAGAAAGAGCTTCACAAATTGAGCAAGTTAGTTACTCATTGTAAGCAGTTATTCAGCTTGTCATTGACTGACAGTGTTGTTGGATGTCATCTTGAGCGATATCGTGCCAACTTCTGTCCAACTCGTGCATCGGATAGTCAAAATCCCGAGATCGTTGGAGGGCTCTGCTCATAATGTCCAAACATTTTCAGTTGGGGAAGGATCTGGTGATCTTGCTGGCGAAGGTAGGGCTTAGTAAGCACGAAGACAAGCAGATAAACCCACGTCGTGTGGAAGCCCGGGACGGCTTGCCATGAAGGGCAACAAAACGGGACCCAGAATATCGTCGACGTACCGCCGTGCAGGAAGAGCGCCGCGGATGACAATCAAAGCGATCCTGCTATGAAAATATATGGCATCCCAGACCATCACTCCTGGTCTTCTGGCCTTGTATTGGACGTCAGTCACGTTGGTACTCCCCCCCCCCCTCAGCATCCTTCCCCCTCCCCCTGCCATGCAATGTGTTTCCAGATACATCTTCGATGGTCATATGGTCATCGGGTCTCAGTTCCAAATGGGACTCATCACTGAGTTCTGTTGGTCTCTCTCCTCCTTCTGTCCCTCACTGCCCATCTCCTCTGCCCTGCTTTCTGTTCATCTCGTTCTCCCCCCTCTCACTGTCCACCTCCACAACTCTCTGTTATCTCCACCTCCCCTCTCACCGTCTATCTCCTCCTCCCTCTCCATCTCCATCTCCCCCTCTCTCTCTGTTCCTCTCCTCTTTCCTTTCCCCTTCCCCATCCCTCTGTCCATTTCCTCCTCCATCATCAATCAGTCCATTTCCTCCTCTTTACTTCCTTTGTCCATTTCCTCTTCCTCCCTCACACCACTTCCTCTTCCCTTTATTTCTCCATTCCCCACTCTCCCTCTCTCTGTACATCTCCTCTTCCCTCATTTCTGTATCCACATCCTCCTTTCACCTTCTGTCTGTCCATCTCTTCCTCCCACTTCTTTCTCCACGTTATCAGACATTCCTCAATGGGAGGCTGATTGTTCTCACCCCCAAAACCGTTTTTTCCAGATATTAAGTAACATGTGTACCTAGTTTGGTTGAAACCCAGCAATGAGTTTTTTACCTGCGGCTTGGCCCACAATCGCACCAATCTCATATGTTTCTCATATATTTAATATACTAGACTTTTCCCCACAGCTCCACCTGTGTATGTATTTGACACAAATGCAGCTCCTCCTCTCTCTCTCTCAGTTCCACTTCGTTTTTCCTCTGTCTGCCCACCACATCCTTCCATCTCCAACCAACTTTCTATCTCGTCCTCCCTAATCTCTCTTCTTCTCCCCCTTCTCTTTGTCCATTTGCTCCACCTCCTCTCTCTGACCATATCTTTCTGCGACTCCCTCTGACCTTATCCTCCTCCCCCCTCACTCTTTCTTCGCCACCAGCCCTTCTTCTTTTTTCACCCACCCAACACCCGTCTACACCTTCCATCTGCTTCATGCATCTCCCCCTCCTCCCCTTTCTCTGTCCTTTTCCTCCTCCACATAAGTCTGTGCATCCCCTCCTGCATCAATCTCGACCTGTCACCAGCCACATTCATTGGCAAATGTAATTTCTCCTACACATTTCAGTAAATCAGGCCGATAGCACTTCCACAACACGCCTGTCATTAAGGGCAGGTTACACATTTATATGCCCTTGTCACACAGAGCAACATGCAAAACAAATCGATAAATCAGGCCAATACTAGTCCAACACAACATGCCTGTCATGTGGGGCACCATTTGTGTTGTGGCCTGGAAGACTATTTATTGCCCCTGACATGCAGACTATTCCGCAAAGCAAGTTAATTTTGCACGGTGATGCTGTTCCTACACAACATGCCTGTAATTCATGGCAGCCTGTACGCATGGGGTGGGAAAAACACGTTTTTGCCTGTATCTCAGTTCCTATTCGAGTTAGGAGGTTATAATCCCCACAGTGCAGCCTGCCAAACTTGCTTAAAATTTACACAAGGGTTGGGAGGAGATCCCGGACAAACATATACACACTCTGCTTTATATGTAAAATAGATTTCACACATATTTGAGCACATGTATCACCTGTAGCTCTAGTGAATTTCGCCCTGCAGTTCCGTTTTCATGCAACTCAATGTGAATGATATCAAATCTCTGGAATTCTGTGTCGTATAATGATATAATTTTGTAGGTATATTCAGCAGCATATGATGACAGGGTTTGCAAAATGTGGTGCGAGAAGAGTTGGTGGCAAAGAAGTAATAAATTAAAACGCCATGCATGATACGGCTGTTTTTCACGCATCTGTGTGTTTACGACGTCATATCTCCTGAACTATGTGCCGTACAATGATATAATTTTGCAAGAACAATCAGTGGTATACGTGAACACTGTCCACAAAATGTGTCATTAATACAGTTGGGAGCAAATAACTAATAAATTAAAACGTCACGCCTGATGCGGTGGTTTTACTGCATGCACAGTGAAAATGTGGTAAGCGATAAACTTTTCACTTTCATCATTTTGTGGGGGTTGTCAGGTACAAGAAGTTTCGTATAGATTTTAAATTGCGTGTAAAGTCTGTAGCAAGTCACTGAGTGCTCTCATTGTCAAATATTGGATGATTAAAGTCTAGGTATTCGCACATCGTGGGCTATGGTCTGTTTCATACCCATCCCTTCGATTGAGTGGTAGTTCTTACTCCACAGCAATTCATTCCAAACAGTAAGTGGTGTGTGTACCAAGTTTGACTGAAGTCGGTCCACTGATTTAGGAGAAGTTGTGGAACATAAATACATACAAACAAATATACATTTTTATAATATGTGTGGAAATACACTCGATTACACGCACTTACAGGTGTATGTATTCACATCAGTCCTTCATATTTTTGTATGAAACATATTCTCCCAGAAATAGAGACTCTCAGTTAGCTGGACATAGGATGAGAAAACACCAAAGTCTACGAATATAATAGGTTCGAGTAGGAAACGAATGTATAAAAAACAGCTGTATAAACCCAAACCCAAAACACTCAAAACACCTTTCCCAAACTGATTCAATATTACAGTAGTCTGAACTGGAGGACCTACAAAATACGGAAACTGTAACTACAAGTAACATTGCTTTCCTCCTACAGTGAACCTTGTCTATGGCTACTGCTACCCATTAACAACCTCATCATCCCCACCCATCCACCACAAGGTACTGAAATACTCTGATAACTCCGCTGGACAGACGTGCACTAAACTCAATGCCACTTTACACATAAATCCTATTAAATATAGGGAGGCTTTCCATCCGTTTATGGACCACAATCCTGCTCCATACTAACCGCTTGGACAAAACTAACAAACCCTTGCACGGAACCTAAGTAGGGCGAGCTTTAACGGCCCTAAATACTCCATTGGGATACACTTAAAAATTACCTTTACATCTCTCTATTTCATCCCATTAAGAATAACGTTTTGGGTTCTACAGGCGTTTGACAAAAATATGGAAACCCCACGACAAATGCGTGCTTCAGAATAAATACAGACGCCTGCCAAATCTGCAAGTTGCACAGCTGTATGTCACCACGAACAGGATCTGTGTAATGTCCTCAAAATGTTGCAAATGTCTGTCGTGGTTGGAACGGCGTTCTGTATAGGTGTGAGTGCATTATGTCGAACTTAAGTGAATTCGAACGTGGGCAAATTGTTGGTGCTCCTATTGTGGGTGCTTCCAAAACCAAAGCGGCCGAAGAGTTTCGTGTTTCAATAGACACCCTATCCAAGATTTAAAAGGCATATGGGGAAAGCGGAAAAACATCAACCACTAGGTCACAACACAGACGAAAGCGTATGTTGAGTGATCGCCAGAGAAGGTTACTGGAGAGTAGACGTTACGTATGAGGACAACAGCTGTGTAAGTCATTCCAGAACTCAATGTCGCAGTCGAAAACCCTGAAAAACACAAAGGAAACTGCAATGCAAGCTGAAATTCCAAAACCACTCATCAGCGTTGCAAATGCCCGTAACAGGGAAACATAGTGCTGAAGCAATAAAACCTGGGCTATGGAGCTACGGGAGAAAATCATTTGATCGGATGAATCTGTTTCCAATTTATGGCCGAGCTTACTTACCAGGAGTAGAACATGGCGAGGATTCGGTGATGATTTGGGCAGCCATATCGTGGTATTTCATGGGTCCCCGGGTTCCTCTGCAAGCCCGAATTACCGCCTAGGATTACGTGACCATTTTGGCTGGTCAGGTCCATCTCATGGCACAATGTTATTTGCCAGTGGTGATACTGTGGTCCAGAACGACACTGGCCCTGTCCACATAGGTTGCACAGTCCGGGATAGGTTTTGTGAGCGTGCGGATGAAGTGCAGCGTCTCCTCTGGCCACTACAGTCACCACACCTCAATAGTGTTTCACTTTTGTGGTTCACTTTGAAGAGAAGGATGGGTGATCGCTATGCACCTCTGTCGTCCTTGCCTGAACTTGCCATTATTTTACAGGAAGTTTGGTATAATATTCCCCTTAAAACAATACAGGGCCTGTATTTATCCATTCAGAGATGTCTGGAAGCAGTTTTGAACGCCAACGGGTTTTCTACATACGCCATATCTGAGCATACAACAGAGTAACGAAATTACATATTCTCAATACACTGTTTCTTGCAACACAATAAATAATACATCATTCAGGAGAGGATGATAAGTTTGAAACTACAACACAACGGACTGAAAACATATTACTCGATCCAACTTTCAGCTACAATTTCACGAAAAGTGAGCGAGCTGTCTTCCGTTTACCACACTGAAGGTTACCATTGCTCGTTCTGTACGCTCGATCGTCGAGTACTCATACACCCATGATCCTCAGTTATTTGTTCTACATGTTCTAGTCTCTGTCGGTCGCTAGAATACTTATCGCCGCTCGGAGTGGCCGCGCGGTTTCAGGCACCATGTCACGGATTGCGTGGCCCCTCCCGCCGGAGATTGGAATCCTCCCTCGGGCATGGGTGTGCGTGTTGTTCTTAGCATAAGATAGTTTAAGTAGTGTGTAAGCCTAGGCATCGATGACCTCAGCAGTCTGGTCCCTTAGGAATACACACACATTTGAACATTTTAATTCTTATCCTCGACCGTTTCCTCTAGTATCATGTGAGATATTCCCTGGAGTCTGAATAAATGTCCTGTCATCCCGTCCCCCATCCTAGTCCTTTTTTCGCAAAACCGCTTTACCTCGCTGGTTCTGCGTATAACTCCGTCATTTACTTTCTCTTCTACTTAATTTTCAACAGGTTTCTGTAAAAGCATATATCAATTTGCATTGGTCCCGATTTCACAACAGTTAGTTTATTCACCTCTATAATGTATAACGCCCTATGGTACGTTCTCAGAAACTTCTTTCGCATCTTCTTTTTATGAGATATTCTCTATTTGACCGTACTACACTCCTGGAAATTGAAATAAGAACACCGTGAATTCATTGTCCCAGGAAGGGGAAACTTTATTGACACATTCCTGGGGTCAGATACATCACATGATCACACTGACAGAACCACAGGCACATAGACACAGGCAACAGAGCATGCACAATGTCGGCACTAGTACAGTGTAGATCCACCTTTCGCAGCAATGCAGGCTGCTATTCTCCCATGGAGACGATCGTAGAGATGCTGGATGTAGTCCTGTGGAACGGCTTGCCATGCCATTTCCACCTGGCGCCTCAGTTGGACCAGCGTTCGTGCTGGACGTGCAGACCGCGTGAGACGACGCTTCATCCAGTCCCAAACATGCTCAATGGGGGACAGATCCGGAGATCTTGCTGGCCAGGGTAGTTGACTTACACCTTCTAGAGCACGTTGGGTGGCACGGGATACATGCGGACGTGCATTGTCCTGTTGGAACAGCAAGTTCCCTTGCCGGTCTAGGAATGGTAGAACGATGGGTTCGATGACGGTTTGGATGTACCGTGCACTATTCAGTGTCCCCTCGACGATCACCAGTGGTGTACGGCCAGTGTAGGAGATCGCTCCCCACACCATGATGCCGGGTGTTGGCCCTGTGTGCCTCGGTCGTATGCAGTCCTGATTGTGGCGCTCACCTGCACGGCGCCAAACACGCATACGACCATCATTGGCACCAAGGCAGAAGCGACTCTCATCGCTGAAGACGACACGTCTCCATTCGTCCCTCCATTCACGCCTGTCGCGACACCACTGGAGGCGGGCTGCACGATGTTGGGGCGTGAGCGGAAGACGGCCTAACGGTGTGCGGGACCGTAGCACAGCTTCATGGAGACGGTTGCGAATGGTCCTCGCCGATACCCCAGGAGCAACAGTGTCCCTAATTTGCTGGGAAGTGGCGGTGCGGTCCCCTACGGCACTGCGTAGGATCCTACGGTCTTGGCGTGCATCCGTGCGTCGCTGCGGTCCGGTCCCAGGTCGACGGGCACGTGCACCTTCCGCCGACCACTGGCGACAACATCGATGTACTGTGGAGACCTCACGCCCCACGTGTTGAGCAATTCGGCGGTACGTCCACCCGGCCTCCCGCATGCCCACTATACGCCCTCGCTCAAAGTCCGTCAACTGCACATACGGTTCACGTCCACGCTGTCGCGGCATGCTACCAGTGTTACAGACTGCAATGGAGCTCCGTATGCCACGGCAAACTGGCTGACACTGACGGCGGCGGTGCACAAATGCTGCGCAGCTAGCGCCATTCGACGGCCAACACCGCGGTTCCTGGTGTGTCCGCTGTGCCGTGCGTGTGATCATTGCTTGTACAGCCCTCTCGCAGTGTCCGGAGCAAGTATGGTGGGTCTGACACACCGGTGTCAATGTGTTCTTTTTTCCATTTCCAGGAGTGTATAATGCTCCTTATATTCTGATTGCTTCATCCATCTTGCACTAATCTGCTTCCACGTAAGACACTACCGCCTCTTATTTACACACGCTTATACAGTGACCGTTGGGACAATATGTGACGTGAAAGCAAAATAATTGGCCCACTCTCCGTCAGAGGTTCGACCACACACCCACATAATACGCTGTGTGATCAAAAGTATCCGGACACCTGGCTGAAAATGACTTACAAGTTCGTGGTGCCCTCAATCGGTAATTCTGGAATTCAGTATGGTGGTGGCCCACCCTTAGCCTTGATGACAGCTTCCACTCTCGCAGGCATTCGTTCAATCAGGTGCTGGAAGGTTTCTTGGGGAATGGCAGCCCATTCTTCACGGAGAGCTCCCCTGAGGAGAGGTACCGATGCCGTTAGGTGAGGCCTGGCACGAAGTCGGCGTTCCAAAACATCCGAAACGTGTTGTATAGGATTCAGGTCAGGACTCTGTGCAGGCCAGTCCATTACAGGGATGTTACTGTCGTGTAACCACTCCGCAACAGGCAGTACATTATGAACCGGTGCTCGATCGTGTTGAAAGATGCAATCGCCATCCCCGAATTGCTCTTCAGCAGTGGGAAGCAAGAAGGTGCTTAAAACATCAGTGTAGGCCTGTGCTGTGATAGTGTCACGCGAAACAGTAAGGTGTGCAAGCCCCACCATGAAACACACGACCACGCCATAACATCACTGCCTTCGAATTTTACTGTTGGCTCTACACACGCTGGCCGATGACGTTCACCGGGCATTCGCCATACCCACACCCTGCCATCGGATCGCCACATTGTTTACCGTGATTCGTCACTCCACACAACATTTTTCCGCTGTTCAATCGTCAATGTTGACGCTGCTTAGAATAAGCGAGCCGTCGTTTGGCGTTTACCGGCGTGATGTGTGGCTTATAAGCAGCCGCTCGACCATGAAATCCAAGTTTTCTCACCTCCTACTTAACCGTCATAGTGCTTGTAGTGGATCCTAATGCAGTTTGGAATTGCTGTGTGATGGTCTGGATAGATGTCTAGCTATTACACATTACGACCCTCTTCAATCGTCGGCTGTCTCTGTCAGTCAACAGACAAGGTCGGCCTGTACGCCGTTGTGTTGTCCGCGCCTCTTCACGTTTCCACTTCACTATCACATCGGAAACAGTGGACATCAGGATGTTTAGGAGAGTGGAAATCTCGCGTACAGACGTATGACACAAGTCACACCCTATCACATGTCCACGTTCGAAGTCCGTGAGTTCCGCGGAGCCCCCCATTCTGCTCTCTCACGATGACTACTCAGGTCGCTGATATGGAGTACCTGGCAGTAGGTGGCAGCACAATGCACCTAATATGAAAAACGTGTGTTTTTGGGAGTGTCCGGATACTTTTGATTACATAGTGTATGCCACTAAGTATGAAATAATATATTTGTAGTGGCTAAAATTATATAAAGTAGGTTACTTTCTTGCAAGTGGTGTATTGTAAATAACTTCACTTGAAATAATTCGTAGTTTTAGCGTAATGCTAGTAGAGATTTTAAACTGCAGTGTATGCGGTATTGTTTTTTGTATCTTTTTATTTGTCGAATGTAAATCCGAATTTTAAATTGGCCTTGTTTTATAACCCTCGTGTATTCGTCTCAGTCGGCAAAGAAGTCCGACAATTGATTTACATTTTTTACTTACGAATTTCAATTTTATTCAATACGCAAGTCACTGAATCAAAAATTAATTTCAAAGCTACTGTTGCATGTTCTCTTGTCACCAACACGAGGGAGAAGATCTGTAAACAGAGTAGCACGGCTAACGTTAATAAGTAGTACGTTCAAATTGAACTGCTGTCAGTTAACTGCCACAGGACGACAAAGAGGGAGTTCCAAAAATCACTTCTTCCTTCATGTAAAAATATCCTGAAACCCTTATAAAATCATCACTGTCTATCACAAATACACTGCGTAGACACACAGAGTACATTCTTTGATGAAAGTAATCTTCGTAATATCAATAAATCACTGAACTACTCTCAGATAATATTTAACCTCGCATCAGTGAGTATCATCAACCTTCACTCAACATGAACTTTTATTCGCATCAAAGTTAATCTAACACAGTCTCAACAACAACTCACTATAATTATACGCAAGTACAAAACCAATCAGCTGCAGGACAACTATCGAGATGCCCGTTATCAAAATGAGCATTGAACACAGCTTTAAGTCCAAGCGTCATTCCAGCTCATTAGAAGGAAATTTCGTGAAGCCTCGCTATCTCCAATCTTTAATAGGACAAATACAAATATCTCTGTCCCAGCAAAGAGTCTAGGAATAATAACAGATGGAATCGTAAACTGAACTGTGTGCAGAGCAACAATTTGCGAGAAAACATTACCACACTTTTATCCCCGACAAAAATATAGAAGCTTTTTCCTTTTAACATGAAAAACGTATTTTTGCAAACTTTTGTACGACCAGTTGTTAACTGCAATGATGTTATACCGCAACATCATCCTCAGGTACGCTAATGTTGCTTGAAATCGGTGACGGCTGCTTGCATACGATGTATTTGTGACGTTTGACTTTTTTATTAAAAGTCATCATAGTCTTGGCTAGGTACAGAGAATCTCAGTGATTTCCACACACTATCTCTTTCAGTCTCTTCGAAATATAAAATTTTCTCCTCAACCTTAACGCGCTTGTCCGAACAACATGACACACTCTTTCTCAGAAGCGTGAAATTTTTTTTTTCACCTCCATTACTGAGCTGCCTTCTCTAAGTCCTTTTCAGTTGCTGGAACCCTACTCTGAAATAATCACCCTCACTATATCAAAGAATTAAGTAACATATCTAGCTTCAGGAGATAACTAATGGCGCGCCTACTAAGCTAGCGACGCCTTGTTCAGCAAGCACTATTTGCGCGCTATAACTAACTACTCATTTTCCCTACCAGACCTTCCTCACTTCCCAAAGCTATTAGTTGGTGCAGTCAGTCTCAACTTCTCTCCCTTAGAAGTTGCTACGTCGTAAAATCTCTCTTTTGTACACCCATAAATAGAGTTTGTTTCATCTGCAGTCACTACTGTAGTTATTATTAGCGCTAATAATATCGCCAGTGTTATCGTTCTTCGTACTTACTAAGTACAGCTATTTCACTACTGTGTATCAAATTAAAATCACACTACAAAATTGTTGAGGCTTTCGTGGCCACTTGTTGACAAACTGCCTATTGGCTTCTGTCTCGGGTTCTTCGGCCGACGTTCATCAAATGATTTTTCTGACGTTTCGCCAGCACGAGTGGCTGGCATTGTCAAAGCTTCACCCTCCATTGCCGGTGGTGAACTGGAGCCGAGCTCGCGGGCGCAGACTATATGTACCTGGCGCGCCAACGTCCGAGGGCTTCTCCGCGGTCATTTCCGGTGCGGTTCTCCTCTTGCTACCTGCGACGGTCGTTCGCTGCAGTACGGGAAGCCAGGATCCGTTGACCTTAAGGCTTTCCTCTTTCTTGTTCAAACTGTTCGCGTGTTTTTGTATTTCTACAGCTTCTCTGAACAAGCGCGTGTGATAGTGGTTCTCTACAGCCAGAACTTCCGTGTCGGCGAATTTTATTACGTGGTCGGTCTCATTCAGTGCGTGTTCTGCCACGGCCGATTTCTCCACCTGCCCCAACCTGCAATGTCGCTTATGCTCCTTGATCCTGGTGTTAATGGATCGTCCAGTCATCCCGACATAAACTTTTCCGCATGTGCATGGTATGCGGTATATTCCCGACATTGAAAGTGGGTCTCTTTTCTCCTTCGCCGATCTAAGACACTCTTTGATCTTCCTTGTCGGTTTGAAGATCGTCTTTACGCCATGTTTGCGCAATATACGGCCGATTCTGTCCGTCACTCTGGGAATGTATGGCAGAAAGGCCGTACCCGACCTTTCTTTTTCTGGTTCCTTACTTCGCCGAGTGTTTGGCTCAGTTACACTTCTAATATAATTTGTGGAGTACCCAAGTGTAACTGAGCCACCTGGATCACCGACATATAAGCTGGCATAACACTTGGCCTCTCTGCTCCAACCACACGTGGGGAAGACCGACACATACATTAAGGACTCAGGACATTTCATTGAGAAGCTGAAGAAACTGAAACTTGCACCAAACGACATCCTGGTCAGCTTTGATGTTGTTTCGTTATTTACGAAAGTGCCACTCAGTGACGCTCTGGAGCACATCGGTTCCATTTTCCCGCTAGACATCAGAAAGCTCTTCCATGCATGTCTCACCACGAGCTATTTCACGTGGAATGGCGACTTCTACGAACAGCTGGAAGGCGTCGCCATGGGTAGTCCTCTCAGTCCAGTGGTGGCCAACTTCTTCATGGAACAATTCGAAGCACAGGCACTGGACTCGGCCACTTGCAAACCTAAGGTGTGGTACAGGTACGTCGATGATACTTTCGTGGTGTGGAGCCATGGTGAAGAACAGCTCGGTGACTTCCTAAGACACTTGAACAGCCTCCATGCCAACATAACATTTACCATGGAAGTAGAAAAGGACAAGAAACTGCCATTTCTAGATGTGCTGGTCACAAGGGACGGCGAAAACCTGGGACACAGCGTGTATCGAAAACCGACTCACACGGACCGATACCTGCACAAACTGTCAAACCACCACCCGAGCCAGAAAAGGGGCATGATTAGTACGCTCGTAACGAGAGCAGGACGAATATGTGAGCCGCAACACCTCAAACGAGAAATGCAACACCTGGAAACAGTCCTGAGGAGCAATGGGTACTCCACAAATTATATTAGAAGTGTAACTGGGCCAAACACTCGGCGAAGTAAGGAACCAGAAAAAGAAAGGTCAGGTACGGCCTTTCTGCCATACATTCCCAGAGTGACGGACAGAATCGGCCGTATATTGCGCAAACATGGCGTAAAGACGATCTTCAAACCGACAAGGAAGATCAAAGAGTGTCTTAGATCGGCGAAGGAGAAAAGAGACCCACTTTCAATGTCGGGAATATACCGCATACCATGCACATGCGGAAAAGTTTATGTCGGGATGACTGGACGATCCATTAACACCAGGATCAAGGAGCATAAGCGACATTGCAGGTTGGGGCAGGTGGAGAAATCGGCCGTGGCAGAACACGCACTGAATGAGACCGACCACGTAATAAAATTCGCCGACACGGAAGTTCTGGCTGTAGAGAACCACTATCACACGCGCTTGTTCAGAGAAGCTGTAGAAATACAAAAACACGCGAACAGTTTGAACAAGAAAGAGGAAAGCCTTAAGGTCAACGGATCCTGGCTTCCCGTACTGCAGCGAACGACCGTCGCAGGTAGCAAGAGGAGAACCGCACCGGAAATGACCGCGGAGAAGCCCTCGGACGTTGGCGCGCCAGGTACATATAGTCTGCGCCCGCGAGCTCGGCTCCAGTTCACCACCGGCAATGGAGGGTGAAGCTTTGACAATGCCAGCCACTCGTGCTGGCGAAACGTCAGAAAAATCATTTGATGAACGTCGGCCGAAGAACCCGAGACAGAAGCCAATAGGCAGTTTGTCAACAAGTGGCCACGAAAGCCTCAACAATTTTGTATTACGCCTCTACGGGGAGGAGATTTGCAGATTGTACCGACGCCTTGACCAACGACGGAAGAAGAAAGCGCGACTGATGTCCTCTCTCGCCTTTCTGTCACGGTGCCGAGATGAATGTGCTACACCGAAGTTCTTGAGATGCAAGCGCCTATTCACCACCGCCCAAGCACATCGTATCTACGACAGAATGGAACGAGCTTTTCTTCGTGAGCGAATACATACAACACGAAGAGACTTGGCAAGAACGGATCAGGAACTTCTGGACATTTTCTATCAACTAAGTAGCAGAATGCATCGAGACGACTGGGACAAGATCGACAGCATCACTCACAGGAGCATGCAGAACGAACTCGAGCGCTGCACCGAGCGACAGAAGAAAAAGTTTGAAAGATGCCGGAATCAGACCGACAAGGCGACTCCCGACATGTCACACACAGTGGTCAACCTCACTGAACGACAATTGACCGAAGCGGAAGTGTCTGTTCTTCAAAAAGGAGGGAATTTCGCTATCATCCCGAGAACCATACCTATGGAGGACATCATTGCCAACACCGAAGCAGCCATTCGTGCCCTTCCTTGTGAAAGGGCAGAGGAAATACGCACGGAAACAGCCAGGATACTGCGCCGAGCAAAACCGCCAGCTTGCAACCTGAAGAAAGAAGAGGTACAAGCCATTAAGAATCTCAACGCCGACAAGAGTATATTGGTACTGCCTGCCGATAATGGGAATGCGACCGTCGTAATGAAGACCGAAGATTATGAGCAAAAGATCCGAGACCTATTAGATCCGACGACGTACCGAAAACTAAGCGCAGATCCGACGCAACGTATCACACGGAATACGAATCGATTGATCAAGGCGTCTTCTCTGCCGGCGGACATACAGAGAAACCTGCGCAACACAGAAGCCCTACCACCTCGGCTGTATGGATTACCCAAGATCCATAAGAACAACGTTCCACTGAGACCGATCGTTAGCGCTCCTGGATCACCGACATATAAGCTGGCAAAACACTTGGCCTCTCTGCTCCAACCACACGTGGGGAAGACCGACACATACATTAAGGACTCAGGACATTTCATTGAGAAGCTGAAGAAACTGAAACTTGCACCAAACGACATCCTGGTCAGCTTTGATGTTGTTTCGTTATTTACGAAAGTGCCACTCAGTGACGCTCTGGAGCACATCGGTTCCATTTTCCCGCTAGACATCAGAAAGCTCTTCCATGCATGTCTCACCACGAGCTATTTCACGTGGAATGGCGACTTCTACGAACAGCTGGAAGGCGTCGCCATGGGTAGTCCTCTCAGTCCAGTGGTGGCCAACTTCTTCATGGAACAATTCGAAGCACAGGCACTGGACTCGGCCACTTGCAAACCTAAGGTGTGGTACAGGTACGTCGATGATACTTTCGTGGTGTGGAGCCATGGTGAAGAACAGCTCGGTGACTTCCTAAGACACTTGAACAGCCTCCATGCCAACATAACATTTACCATGGAAGTAGAAAAGGACAAGAAACTGCCATTTCTAGATGTGCTGGTCACAAGGGACGGCGAAAACCTGGGACACAGCGTGTATCGAAAACCGACTCACACGGACCGATACCTGCACAAACTGTCAAACCACCACCCGAGCCAGAAAAGGGGCATGATTAGTACGCTCGTAACGAGAGCAGGACGAATATGTGAGCCGCAACACCTCAAACGAGAAATGCAACACCTGGAAACAGTCCTGAGGAGCAATGGGTACTCCACAAATTATATTAGAAGTGTAACTGAGCCAAACACTCGGCGAAGTAAGGAACCAGAAAAAGAAAGGTCGGGTACGGCCTTTCTGCCATACATTCCCAGAGTGACGGACAGAATCGGCCGTATATTGCGCAAACATGGCGTAAAGACGATCTTCAAACCGACAAGGAAGATCAAAGAGTGTCTTAGATCGGCGAAGGAGAAAAGAGACCCACTTTCAATGTCGGGAATATACCGCATACCATGCACATGCGGAAAAGTTTATGTCGGGATGACTGGACGATCCATTAACACCAGGATCAAGGAGCATAAGCGACATTGCAGGTTGGGGCAGGTGGAGAAATCGGCCGTGGCAGAACACGCACTGAATGAGACCGACCACGTAATAAAATTCGCCGACACGGAAGTTCTGGCTGTAGAGAACCACTATCACACGCGCTTGTTCAGAGAAGCTGTAGAAATACAAAAACACGCGAACAGTTTGAACAAGAAAGAGGAAAGCCTTAAGGTCAACGGATCCTGGCTTCCCGTACTGCAGCGAACGACCGTCGCAGGTAGCAAGAGGAGAACCGCACCGGAAATGACCGCGGAGAAGCCCTCGGACGTTGGCGCGCCAGGTACATATAGTCTGCGCCCGCGAGCTCGGCTCCAGTTCACCACCGGCAATGGAGGGTGAAGCTTTGACAATGCCAGCCACTCGTGCTGGCGAAACGTCAGAAAAATCATTTGATGAACGTCGGCCGAAGAACCCGAGACAGAAGCCAATAGGCAGTTTGTTAAAATCACACTGTTTCACAAAAAACTGAAGCATCTAGAAGGGGAGGAGGAAACGATAGGTAACTTAACGGGTTGAGGGTGAACGTGATATCATTTCAGTTGTTACAAACTCGAGTCATATTTACATAGAAATTGGAAATATAAGCCCACTTATCGGTAAGACATTCTATCTCCTCTGGCCTCGATGCATCAACTTATTCGTTTCGGTAGGAGGTCACAAAGTTGTTGTTTTCTTTCCTGAGGAAGCACAACTGTTGTAACTGGTCTTTGCTTCCCGAATACTCGAGCTTGGAAGGAGTTGACGTCCGAGCTGCTCCCACACTCGCTTTACCGGAGACAGTTCTGGAGATCTTACTTACTATAGGAGAACCTCAACAAAACTCAGGCATAAAGACACGTACCAAATGTGGACGAGCATTGTCCTCTTGAAAAATGGCACCAGGATACTGTCACATGAGAGGTAACACGTGAGGGAGCCCTGAAGGCACAGCGGTACGTCACAGTCCCTCACATAACAGTCCCTCAGTCACTACCAGCTATGGTCTGAGACAGTATCCGACGGTTCCTCCCACCATGTTGAGTAACATCGCTGCGTCTCTGGAAAACGTTGGAAGAAGGGACCTCTCCCGAGGTCACCACCACACAAGTCGACAATTGTCATCCCGGATTGTGTATAACCGCAATTCACAGTGCTACACCATTCATCGGTGTCCATGCTCCCCAGTCACGATACAACTCCAAAAGCAGCCTTTGTATTGTGAGGGACGGTAATCCCCTGGCCAACTACAACTAGCGTCTGATCAATCATGTAGGATAGCAGAGGGTGTTGCGAGGAGTCCATCATTTGTTTTCGGATGGCAGGCGCAGATCCCTAAGGGGTTACGCTGTACTTGGTGCACAACACGGCGATCCTCCCTTATGGCGGTCGACCGGAACTTTGAAAACGAGTTTTCCGTCCTCATGTTCCCATGGAGTCCATCATTGGGCCACAACAAGTTTTCAGTGCTCATATTCCTATGGAGTCCAACACTGGGCCATTGTCATATCCGAATGGCCCAAAAATCTGTATATATCACCATTCGATCAGCCGACCAAATGGAGAGCCAGAATGAGGCCCCTTTCAAACTCTGTCATCTCTGCTGATAACGCTATCTCAGATGAGTACGTCGCATCTCTGTGTTCTTCACAGTGGTCGCTCAACATCTGGTACTGACCACTGTATTCCTTACCAGGCCTGGAAACAACACTAAACACCAAAAACAATAACGCACTCTGATGGCCATTCAGGCTGTCACAGAGAATTTTAATTCCAATCGTTTACATACGTTTCAAAAATGTGTACATCTACAAAATTAGATTGACATCCGACCATGTATTGTGACTGCTTCATTTTTTTGTTAGGCAATTTGTGTTATGTCAGATGCACTGTATGTGTAAAACCTTCATCTGATATAAGAGAGAGCCTAAAAGTCCTCACCTGCGCATAAAAGAAAACAATGAAATATAAATCACCATTTTATTAACCTCAAAAGCAACTGTGACTGTGAAATGATCTAAATTCTAATCTAGCGAGCTTCACTCGTAACACCATACGTCAGGCTCTGACCGCGAACCAGATAGAACTCTCCTTACAGTCCACTTGAATCGCTGTCCCGCTACTTCACGTGATATTAAATACATTTCTCGGATGCATGCGTAGTATATGAGGGGACATCCAATAAGTATTTAATGAATTAAATGAGAAGTATGATAACAACATACCTAGACGTACGCTAGTTCATCTATCACATTGTACATCGACCACAATTTTACGTAGAAAACTACCATCTAAAATAATAAATTGCAAATTTACAACCTATAATTATTACAGATTAAAAGGTACAATAACACTATAATGAATTAGCGTGACCTGATAATTCACACTGTTCTTCTCTGATTGTTCCTTTGGTGCAGTTTACATGGATCATGTGCCATTTTTAAAATACGATAATTACTTACACGATAATACTGTACTAGCGCAAATTGCACTTAAAACATTGAAAAACAAGAATATCACGTTGTTTGCACTAAAACTATCCTACCCCTACGACCTAAGTGCTTGTTTCCATGGTAGTCTGTAAATTGAGCGTCACATTGTTTATAACAAATGGGTCTAGTATTCGGCCTGTGAAAGACAATATAAGCAGTGTCCCGCTCGATACAGTAACCTCGATTAAATATCTAGTCGTAACATCACCGGACGACATAAAGTGAAACGAACATCTAAGCGCGATTGCAGGAAAGGTGGTTTGTGAGAATTCTAGGAAACTATAACTCATCTATAAAGAAGACCGCGTACAGAACCCATGTGTTACCTATTGTTGAGTACTGCTCGACTGCTTGGGATCTGCACCAGATTGGATTAAAGAGAGACATCGAAGTACGAGATTGAGAGGCACCTTGTTAAATTTGTTACTTGTGCACTAGATGAACACGCGAGTACTACGTAAACGCTCCGTGAATCCAAATGGAATCCGCGGAGAGAAGAAGAAGGCGTTCTTTTCGTGAAAAACTATTAGAAAAGTTTAGAGAACCGACATTTGCAATGGATTGCAGAACGATTCCACTGCCACCAATGTAAATCACGCGTAAGCACCATGAAGACAAGATAGCATATACACAGTCGTTTTTCCCTCGTTCCATCTGGAACAAGGAAGGGAATGACTAGTAGTAGTTCAAGGTGCCCTCCGCCACGCATTGTATGGTGGCTTGCGGACTCTTTATGTAGATGTAGAGGCTGTGTGGAAAGCACACTTGCTGAGATCAAATGAAGGCTCATAATGACTTTCACTTGAGGTCTAATATTGTTCTGTAGTAAGATTGTAAATTTTTTATTTTATTTTGGTTAGTCTTCTGGTTGGTTTGATGCGACCCCCAAGGAGTTCCAATCCTACGTCAATCTCTTCAGCTCAGAACAGCACTTGCACAATATGTTCTCATTTATATGTTTCATATATTCACTTCTCTGTCTTCTCCTACAGTTTTTATTTTCGACATCTTCTTCTAGTACCCTCGCATCCAGATCTTCTCAGTATGTCGACGTTCCCAAAAGTCAACAGTTCGTTGTGCTTGCACGTCAACTCTGAAATGGGCTGGGCTCCGCTATGGCGGACCCACGCTAGAACGATAATGAATGGTCACTGGTAGTAATGTCATTACAGTTTTCAAAATGTCCACATGTTCAAATGTGTGTGAATTTCTGAGGGACCAAACTGCTTAGGTCATCGGTTCCTAGACTTACACACTACTTAAACTAACTTATGCTAAGAACAACAGACACACCCCTGCCCGAGGGAGCACTCGAACCTCCGGTGGGAAGAGCCTCACAGTCCATGACATGGCGCCTCT
Source organism: Schistocerca nitens (assembly GCF_023898315.1). Lineage (NCBI taxonomy): Eukaryota > Metazoa > Arthropoda > Insecta > Orthoptera > Acrididae > Schistocerca > Schistocerca nitens. Next base: position 472,516,556 of record NC_064621.1, on the reverse strand, counting down.
AACCGCGCGGCCACCCCGCGCAGCTTTACAGTTTTCAACAAATATGAAGTACCTAGTTAGGAAATCTTCCACATACCTCCCCAATGTTAGATTCGTTAGAATGACTTATTGAGATTGCAATCTAGCGGTACCTCTTCTTCACCGTCTTCTCATTAATTGCGGTGTTACCTGCCTTCACCCCTGTAACTGCAGTTGCTTTGAGTTTGACATTTTGCGGCGAGACTCGCCTGCCCCTGATCGGACGGCAACACTCACTACTCCAGCGGGCAACCGGATGCATTCGAAGAGGCTAAAAGATACATCAGAAGCGATGTGACCACTCGTGGACGTTGTTTCTACGAGGGCGTGCTGAAAAGTAACGCCTCCGAATTTTGTATATGAAAACTCTTAAAGCTCTTTAAGTAAAACAAACTTTATTAACGTTTTGCGTCTTTATTCTTCATGTCTACGTACTTACGTTTCAAGATAGTCATCTTGACGACGAACACTTTTCTCCCACCGGTAGACCAGTTTGTTGATACCCTCACTGTAGAACGTCTGACTTCGTTGACGGAGTCACAACCTCATACCTGCTTTCACTGCTCCATCATCTCGAAGTTTTGGAAATACATGAAAACTGATTGGGGCCATGTTGGGATTATGTGTAAGATGATCTATGACTGTGAATCCACTGAGCGATTGTTGCAGATATCGTGTGCGGTCTGGCATTGTCATGTTCTGGGAAAAAGTGCTCCATACATGAACGAACTCTTCGAATTTAAAACCCGATTACAGCACGCTGTTTCTCATGCACCGACATAATCACATTAAACACCGCTATGTTACACGCTACAATTCGGAGCCCCCTTGTAAGTAGGCTGTTTAGGTTTTTTTATTGGTAACGCCACCTCTGTATGAAAATCACTGGCTGTGCTGTGTGCAGTCTGTGGCTACTTTGCATTGTTGTAATACTCGCCATTGTAGTGTTAGGCAGCTGGCTGTGAACAGCGCGTAGCGTTGGCAGTTGGAGGTGAGCCGCCAGCAGTGGTGGATGTGGGGAGAGAGATGGCGGAGTTTTGTAATTTGTCATGAACTGCTATATATATATTATGACTATTAAGGTAAATACAGTGTTTGTTCTCTATTAATATCTTTCATTTGCTAACTATCCCTATCAGTAGTTAGTGCCTTCCATAGTTTGAATCTTTTATTTAGCTAGCAGTAGTGGCGCTTGCTGTATTGCAGTAGTGGGAGTAACCAAGATTTTTGTGAGGTAAGTGATTTTTGAAAAGTACAGGTTAATGTTAGTCAGGGCCATTCTCTTGTAGAGATTATTGAAAGTCAGATTGCGTTGCGCTAAAAATATTGTGTGTCAGTTTAAGCACAGTCGTGTATAATTGTTAAAAAAGGGGACGTTTCACCCTAAGCGACTTGCATCAGCGAAGTGGGAAAGTTGACCGAGTAATATGCATGACCTGAAGTACTTCAGTCGATATTGAGAACAGAATAAAGAATTCGGGTGCACTACTTTATAGCACGCCCTCGTATGCTCAAGCGGCTTTCGGGTTCCCATTGTCATTTGATGAATTCCTTCTTTATGTAAACTGGTCGTCAATGAAAATGGTTAAACTCTGGTAAATGAGTAATTGTAGTACAGGGTGACCCAAATGTCCTTTAACATTTGACAATGCAGTAAGTCACGTAAAATTTAGATAGAGAGGTAAAACTTGACACACATGCCTGAAATGACACGGAGTATTATTGAAACCAAAATCGAATGCAAAAACCAGACAACAGATGTCACTGGGCAGCAACAAGTCAGTGACACCGCAAGAGAATCGCGTATAAAATGAGCTGTAGTGAGGAAGGGAGTCAAATGCCATAGCAATCCCGACAACTTGACTTTACCAGAAAGGGCACTCTAAGTGAAGCTCTATTATCAGAACGGAGAATTCTCTTCGGCAGCTTTACGATCCTATCGCTGTAAGAAGGGTATTTGAATGGGTAAAATTCCTACGACAAGTGTCGCTATGAAGAAAATGATCAAGAAGTTCGAAGCCAAAGGTTGTATAGACGATCGGCCCCGTATTGGGTGACAAGACACAAGTAATGGATACTTCAGCGTTCTCCGAATGGTGAAGTCAACGCTCGTTAAGTCTCACGTATCACTAGCATTCCACACCCTACTGTTTGGAAAGCCAGCCCGGTTGGCCGTGCGGTCTAATGCACGGCTTTCCAGGCGGGAAGGAGCGCCTAGTCCCCGGCACGAATCCGCCCGGCGGATTTGTGTCGAGGTCCAGTGAACCGGCCAGTCTGTGGATGGTTTTTAGGCGGTTTTCCATCTGCCTCGACGAATGCGGGCTCGTTCCCCTTATTCCGCTTCAGTTACACTATGTCGGCGATTGCTGCGCAAACAAGTTCTCCAAGTACGCGTATACCACCATTACTCTACCACTCAAACATAGGGGTTACACTCGTCTGGTGTGAGACGTTCCCCAGGGGGTCCACCAGGGGCCGAAACGCACAATAACCCTGGGTTCGGTGTGGGGTGGCGGAGGGGTGAAGTGGACTGCGGTAGTCGTCGTGGGTTGTGGACCACTGCGGCTGCGGCATGGACGGAGCCTCTCCGTCGTTTCTAGGTCCCCGGTTCACATAACATACCATACCATACTATTTGAAAAGCACTAGGGTGTACCCTCCAGTGCTATCCACACAACATCCGGCGTCATCATGACCCTTAGGCGCCGATATTGTGACGTGGAGAGTATTTGCGGGGTGTGTGCTTCAAAAGATTGGGGAAGATGATGATCTGTTGTCTAACGTGTTTTGGCCCGACGAAGCCCATTACACACTCCAAGGGGCAGCCAACGCCCACAACTGCAGAATCGTGATCGGACTCTTTTTCTTCGAGGAAATATAGGGTGCTGCTTTTAAAACTCTCCGCGTGACGGGTGCAAGGCACGTCGACATCACATCATCGCTACCTTGGCTGATAAACACCTGCTGAAAGGTACGACTTTAATTCAGGATGGCCTTCAACCCCAAACTGCTACATGTGTGAAAGATCTCCTACGCACGGGGTTTCGTGAGGATCGCGTACTGAGCGCCATTTCCGTCATGTCTGGCCTCCCAGTTCTCCAGTCCGTGTGATTATTGGTTGTGAGGTTACCTGAAATCGCAAGTCTACCGTGATCGTGCGACCTGACTAAGGTTGCTAAAAGGTATTATCCGACGGCAGTTTCTCCCTATACCTGTTGAATGCTGTACGGTGCTGTTCATAACATTGTCCCTTGGCTACAGGTATTGTTGATGAATAACGTCCGACAAGTAGAGCATTTGTTATAACGAACATCTTCTTTGTTAAAAATCAGTCGTTCAGCTAATTGTTCATTCTGTATGATATGAAGCGCCATCTGTTGATCATTTTGTGCACTGTTTTGCTTCCGTAAAACCCAATGTCATTTCAAGCATTTATGTCCACTTTCACCTCTCTACTTACATTATTCCGTGAAGTATTGAATTTTCAAATGTTAACTGACTTTGTGGTCATCCTTTAGGTACGTCTCATCTGTTGACCACTTACCTATCACTGCATTTGCTACATTAATAGTGCTAGTTTTCCGTTCTCCAAACAGTAGCTTCTCCGATTTTGTATAATAACTTTCATTAATCAGAGTGAAGTCACCGCAGTCGTGTAAACTAAGAGAGCCATTACAAATACAGTTCACAGATACATAAAACGAACATTATTATTCCGAAATAACTTTTTATTCTGCTTGCTTACACTGCTTGAAAACCATACACCCTTTGAGCAGGGAAATGCTTTCGTCAATACATAAGTTTTAAAATATAGAACAGATTTCATCTTTTCTACTACATAGGTGATGGTCGGATATTGTGGAATACCATTTACTTTTGTAGTTGTATCTCCTAATTGAACACATTCTTGGCTCTTTAACACATTTTATCACAAAATTCAACTATTTTATTTTAACTTTAACTATTTGGCTATAAGTGTTAGTATTTCTCTCAGTAAAATTTAAAACTTTAAAAAAATTGCACTTGGAGGCTAATATGAAAAAAGTACAGAAAAGAGTTGTAAATATGAAGATAATCACATAAATTTGGGGAAAAACATACATATTGTATGTACCCAAAATACAGTTCTGAGATTCCTCTTACTTTAAATTCTTAAAAGAATACTTATTAGCAACAGAAAACATAATTTTATTCCATAACAAATCTGTTAAATTTATTAACTTCAAAACAATGTTCTGAAACAATTACGAGGGTAAGTCAATTATTATCTGCGAAGTAGTTATAAAATTTTATTGTAATTAAATAGCAAACTTACAAGAACATCGTTTTTTGACGTAGTCTCCTTGCGTTTAAACGCACTTGGTCCATCGTTGTACAAGCTTCCTGATGCCCTCATAAAAGTAAGTTCTCGGTTGAGCTGCGAGCCAGGAATGCACCACTACTTTCACTGCTTCGTCCGAGGCAAAACAACGGCCCCTTAATGCCCGTTGGAGTGGACCAAACAAGTGTTAGTCAGAAGGGGCAAGATCGGGACTATATGGAGGATGATCCAGTACTTCATATTTGAGTTTCTGGAACGTTTCAGCAGTGTGGGCAGCAGTATGCGGACGGGCATTGTCGTGCAACAATGCAACACCTTTTGACAGCAATCCTCGGTGTTTGCTTCAAATTCCAGGCTTTAGCCTGGCAGTAAGCATCTCACTGTAACGTACACTGTTCATTGTTGTGCCCCTTTCCCCATAATGTTCCAGTACTGGACCTTGTGCGTCCCAAAAAAACCGTAAGCATTAGTTTTCCTGCGGACGGTTGGGTCTTGAACATTTTCTTGCACAGAGAATTTGGATATTTCCATTCCATGCTCTGCCTTTTACTCTCCGGCTCGTAATGATGGATCCATGTTTCGTCACCAGTAATGATCCTGTCTAAGAAGTTGTTCCTTTCGTTACCATAGCGATCCAAATGTTTTTTGCAGATGTCCAAGTGTGTTTGTTTATGCAACTGTGTGAGTTGTTTTGGGGCCCATCTTGCCCAAACTTTATGAAACCCAAATCTGTTGTGGACGATTTCGTAGGCAGAACCGTGACTAATTTGCAGACGATGTGCCACTTCGTCAATAGTTAATCGTCTGTCCAAGAGAATCAATTCCTGTGAACGCTCAACTGTTTCTTCATTTGTGGCGGTAAACGGTCGTCCGGCTCCTTCATCGTGCGTAACACTTGTGCGACCATTTCGGAATTTTTCAATCCATTCGTAGACACACCGTTGTGGCAAAACACTGTTCCCGTACTGTATCGAAAGTCTTCGATGAATTTTGGCCCCTGATACGCCTTTAGACCACAAAAAACGGATCACTGAATGTTGCTCTTCTTTGGTGCAAATAGACAGCGGAGCAGCCAAGATTATCAGCATGGGAGCGATAACGAAACTAACCTAGCAGAATTAAAACTGCAAAGATATAACAACAAGTAAACAAAGCATGCGTTATCAACCTAAAATGACAGTGCTACCAAAATAAACAAAAATATAACTAAATTGCGGACAATAATTGACTTACCCTCGTATTTGTTTATGCAGTAGAAGTGATTTGTTCTTCATTCATCTGCTTACTTAAATCTCAAATCTGATCTTCGTTCTCAGCACAGTCAAGCTGGATTTTATGGACTGCCAAGTACTCTACACTGCCCGACATGCCATTTTGAACTTCACATAACAACAGAACCAACTGTACCCATAGTCAAAAATCGATCAATATGCAGTTATCTACAGTTCTTTTAATTAATGACTTGCATAGTTTTAACCGTTCGTTTGGATTTAAAAAATTATTGCATATTTTTGAAAGCTTACCTCCAAAAATTACGAAATTACGAAAACAATTTTTCTGCGCCGTAGCTCAGGAGAGGAATTGGACTCGCTACAGAGAATCACGGGAACATTTTTAAGTAGATCATGAGACTCATGCTTGGGAGCACTTCTTGGTGGATGAAAACTCACGGTATTCCATGATAGCCAAGTCCATCTATCCACCAACAGGCTTCGTCTTCAACATTTCCAGTCCAGGAACGCGAGCGCGGCAAAAGTGGACAACGATTTTCTCGTCCTCGAGGTGTGAGGTGTGACCTGTCATAGCCTCAGCATCCTCGTACGGAAACGAAGGAAAACTACATTCATCCTCTGATTACAAATCATAAGTGAACTTTCTGCTTAGATAATCCATGTTTCCATATCTTCGGGCAGTTTCATATCACGCTCTTCATCTGTAATCCAGAAAAGGTGAACGAATTGCTAATAAATAAGAAAACTACATCTGCCATTTATGATCGACATTAATAAAGTTATTAGTAAGACTAACATCAGCGTACTACGCTATAGGTCAAGTCGTGTATAAAACACCGAATCATACATATTTGATATTCGTACTACTAGCGCTACTGACTTCGAAAGTTATGTGCCGAAACTTGGAAAATATAAGTGACAAAATCTCTTATTTAAGAATGCTTTTTACTATCAAGGCGATATAGTTTTTACACTTTAGCAGTAATACAACTTTTATTTTTATGTTTATACAAAAAAAGTGTCCTCATGTACTGCTAGTAATGTAAAAACAAGTTTTCTAAAATTCTGATTACACTGTCGCCCATGTATTATGATCCAGAATAGCGTTTGCTACCGTACTTCTGAATGCATACATTAACTGTGTAAATTACTTACGATGTCGGTAGTGCCAATTACTTTAAACTGAATCTATGTGTAAGTGAAACTGAATACAAAGAACGGTTATCAATAATATACAGCATAGCTTCCTCACCGAACAGTCACTACACACGAAGTGCCTCACGTCTTGAAACTAAGCCCTGTTAGAAACTGGATCTACTGGATCATGTTAAAAGTTTACAAATGAATACTGTCTCTAACTTCGCCTCGGAAACTTCGCTTAGGCCCTAAAATTGATTCTTTCCTGCAACGGATAACTCAACTCTGCTCTGTAAATATGAAATGCTGCACTCCTTTAATGATAAACAGCGTGCACCTGAAATACGTCATTGCTCAGCTGATTACCTGATCATTTATTTCGTGCTGCTTTGCCAAATGAGAATTTTCCTATCTTTCGAAAAATGTAGTTGGCTGTCTACGCAGTAATGCAGAGCGTAACAGTACTGTTATGACAAGATGTACGCTTAAACTCTGAAGAGAAACTTTCTGAAATGTTAGCAAATGAATGAAAAGATCGCTTTAAGTTAAAATTCTATTAAGATCCTTTTAATGACACGGAAATGAATCGTACTGAGACGAAACAATGATCTTCCTCTGCATTGTGATAAACAATGAACACTGTTTTAGGCAAACAGATCTTAAGTTACGAAATTTACTCTGCTTTTCTTTCAAAATGCTTTTAACTAAAAGTGGAGGTGGCGAACAGTAATTAGGATTCTGAATACATTACTGGTAATTGGCACTGGGTATGCTGTAGTGGTTTCTGTTGTGGTCTTCAGTCCAGAGACTGGTTTGATGCAGCTCTCCATGCTACTCTATCCTGTGCAAGCTTCTTCATCTCCGAGTAACTACTGCAACCTACATACTTCCGAATCTGGTTAGTGTATTCATCTCTTGGTCTACCTCTACGATTTTTACCCTCCACCCTGCCCTCCAGTACTAAATTGGTGATTCCTTGATGCCTCAGAATGTGTCCTACCAGCCGATCCCTTCTTCTAGTCAAATTGTGCCACAAATTCCTCTTCTCTCCAGTTCTATTCAGTACCTCCTCATTAGTCACGTGATCTACCCATATAATCTTCAGCATTCTTCTGTAGCACCACATTTCGAAAGCTTCTATTCTCTTCTTATCTAAACTATTTATCGTCCATGTTTCACTTCCATACATGGCTACACTCCAGACAAATACTTTCAGAAAGGACTTCCTAGGTACCCTAACGTAGATGTTTGTTGAACCAAAACGGGATCTTTACAATGATTACTCGACTAGCGCTTGCAGCAAATAAAAAATTCTAGCTTCTTCCGCCATATACGTGGTTGACACAGGGCGCACGAAAATTCGCGTCGGATATATGAGTTGAAAGCAATTAAACGTACCCGTTAAGCACTGAGAAATGCTGAATACTGTTATCAGTGTTACATTCGACAAGTTTAATGAGTCTGAAGGCTGACAATGCGTACGATTAAAGAGTGACAGACCGATGTCTAGTGATTTTATTCAGATTCGCAGGTCAAATTATTCGTCCTACAGTGTAATAGTGAAACACACCGTCCGGCATTTCGAATTCATCGCGAAGCTTCATACTGTCTGTCCCATCAGCAGTGCGCCAGTGAATGTGCTCGCGTTGCGTTAAAAATCGATTTATCTGTGGACGCTATTGTTCGCTGTTGACCTTACGGCAGGGACACAGAGGGACTGACAGCTACTTAGCCGATTACTAGCCGGCGTCGCTCTTGGGAGTTACGTTAAAGGCGACGGGAGCATCGCCACAATCTGGTCACGTAGCCCGCCTCACTGCCTTGTTTTTCTGATCATTTTTGCAGTGCCATAATAAGCCTCAGTGGCATGTAATTTTTTTGCAAGTGTAATTTAAGTATCCGTTTCTTTTTCTTGTTATCGGAGCGGCAATCTACGTGATAGTGTACTTGAATAGTGCGATGGATTCAGTGCTATTGTTACACAAGAAATAGATAATTCATTACACAATAGTTTATGATACCAATAATTTTCAAAGGTCAAGTAGAGAATATACTTACCGTCACTAGTACATGTGTACTGCGGTAGGGGAAGTCCACAGAGTGATTTGTGCAGCTCGCAACAGGTTATGTGACCTTCTTCATGAGTCACCTCGTAATCCCTTAAGGCATTCCGGCTGGACTGGAGTCAGTACGTCAGTACGTCAGTTCGAGTGGGGTGAGGAAACTACGGGATTTGTCGGATCGCGGGGGAAGTGCTGCGGATCAAAAGCTTAATATCTCGATCTCGCAAACGGTCGCCACAGCTAAAGAGCATGTATGTTAGTGTCAGGACAGGAAGATCGTGAATTTCGAGTTTAACTGAGAGGTTAAGAAAGGTTTAAAGCGAAGCGATTACCAGTTCTGGAGGATGGTACGTGGTGAGAGACGTAGCTGCGATTCAGTTGTCCACAACGTATTTAACCTGACAGTATATTTAGAATGATCATATCATGTACGAAGCACATGCTCTACATTTCCATCTACACGATAACTGTGCAATTCAAAGCAGGCGGTGCACAGAACCACTTTTAGATTATTTCTCTAGGGTTCCACTGTGAAAAGCACCTAGAAAATAGAGCAACTAATTTGTTCCACGCGGCCTCTGATTTATCACATTCTATCACGATGGTCATTCCTCCCTACCTACGTGTGAGAGCACAAAACATTTTCGTATCGAGAGGATATTTTCCTGAAAAGATCTAGGCTGACGAAAGCCGCTTTTGTTGTCATGATTGCTCAAATGGTTCAGATGGCTCTGAGCACTATGGGACTTAACTTCTGAGGTCATCAGTCCCCTAGAACGTAGAACTACTTAAACCTAACTAACCTAAGGACATCACACACATCCATGCCCGAGGCAGGATTCGAACCTGCGACCGTATCAGTCGCGCGGTTCCAGACTGTAGCGCCTAGAACCGCTCGGCCACATCGGGCGGCTTTCATGATTGCCATTCGAACACGTTTCTGATATAGTATCTGTGACACCCTCTTTCCTATTTGTCGATGATCAAAAACGAGATGCCGTTCTTTGAACTGTTTCGATATCATCCGTCAGTCATGTCTAGTAAGGATCCCATAGAGCGCAGCAGCAGCCCAGAAGAGGACGGACAAGCGTAGCATAGAAGATCAGTTGCGTCTTCTGTTGTGCCACTACTAAAAGCACTCTTTGGTCCGCTTTCCCGACAAAATTTTCTGTGTGGTGGTTCCGCGACAAATTGCTCGTAATCGTAGTGCCTAGGCATTTAATTTTCCGACAAGTTTTAAATTTGTGTCTTTTGTCGTGTAACTGTAATTTAACGGAAATTTTTGAGTATTTGTGTGAGAGACCTCACATTTTTTTATTGTATATGGTTAATTACCATTTCTCACATCATGCGGATATCTTGTCTAAATCAGTCTGTAATTCGCTGTGATTTTAATGACATTATTACACGATGGAAGAGGGCATTAGCGCTTCATGAGGCTTTATCAGAGGATTCTACACTATTGGTGCAACAAGAATGCCAACTAGATAGCTAGCGGCTGCAGAAAGGTACGTTGGTGTAGACCCAGTCCAAGCACGAGCTATTATCTATTTTGGATTGTATTTACAAGTCAGGACTTTATTTTGTGGACTGGCAAGACAGCCAATCCACTAGGACGTGAGGCCGAAGGGCACGCGTTTAAGCTCACGCAGGATGGCGTGAGGTCTGGAACAGGCAAGGTCTTTATAGTAGCAAAAATAGTACGTAGCTTCTGGAATACTTAACTTTAATCCATAATTGGTGAACATCGGTCTGACGGTACATGCATCACAAGATCAATAGCAATTGATAGTGGTGCCTTGCTAGGTCGTAGCAAATGACGTAGCTGAAGGCTATGCTAACTATCGTCTCGGCAAATGAGAGCGTAATTTGTCAGTGAACCATCGCTAGCAAAGTCGGTTGTACAACTGGGGCGAGTGCTAGGACGTCTCTCTAGACCTGCCGTGTGGCGGCGCTCGGTCTGCAATCACCGACAGTGGCGACACGCGGGTCCGACGTATACTAACGGACCGCGGCCGATTTAAAGGCTACCACCTAGCAAGTGTGGTGTCTGGTGGTGACACCACACTTTAAATGTCTGATACCGATGGTTTCCATTACAGATATATGCTGATGTAGTCTTCGAATAAAGTGGTTCTTTCTTCCAGTTGAAATACCATCTTTGAAGGCAAAAGTAATATCAAACGCTCTGCCCATTCTACAAGGAAAATATCTAAGGAATATTCGAGAGCCTGGGCCAAAGTAAAGCCTCCGAATTTTTTGTGTGAAAACTGTTAAAGCTATTTAAATAAAGAAACTTTATTAACATTCTACATCTTTATTCCTCATGTCTACACATTATTTCTCAAAACAGTCACCCTGGTGACGAACACATTTCTCCCAAGGACACACGAGCTCCTTGATACTGTCGCTATAGAATGTTTAACTTTGTTGACGGAGCCACAACCTCACCTCTGCTTCCACCGCTTCATCACTATTAAACTGAAATCCTCGAAGGCGTTCTTTGAGCTTTGGAAACGGATGAAAATCGAATGGCGCCACATCGGAAGCGTGTGGAAGATGATCGATGACAGTGAACAAAAGACGTCGGATTGTTGCAGATGTCGCAGCGCTCGTGTGTGGTCTGGCATTGTCATTCTTAACGAGAAGCTCCTCCATGTGCTCTTCGAATTCGTGCTTTCAGTTTTCTGTGGGCTTCTAGAATTTATGTTGGCGCCTTTAGGCATGAATTCCAAGTGCACCACACCCTGAACATCCCAGAAAATTTTGAGCATGACTTTGCCCGCTGATGACATGATCTTGAACATTTTGGCGTCGTTGACCACTCGTGACGGAATTCCATTGATGCTCTCTTGTTGTCGGGGTCAAAATGGTGAAACCAGCTTTCGTCACCCGTCAAAGTGTTGTTAAGGAACCCGTCACCCTCACTCTCAAAACGCAAAAGAATTTGTTGACAAATGTCCAGTCTCCATTGATGCTCTCTTGTTGTCGGGGTCAAAATGATGAAACCAGCTTTCGTCACCCGTCACAGTGTTGTTAAGGAACCCGTCACCCTCACTCTCAAAACGCAAAAGAATTTGTTGACAAATGTCCAGTCTCCATTGATGCTCTCTTGTTGTCGGGGTCAAAATGATGAAACCAGCTTTCGTCACCCGTCACAGTGTTGTTAAGGAACCCGTCACCCTCACTCTCAAAACGCAAAAGAATTTGTTGACAAATGTCCAGTCTCCATTGATGCTCTCTTGTTGTCGGGGTCAAAATGATGAAACCAGCTTTCGTCACCCGTCACAGTGTTGTTAAGGAACCCGTCACCCTCACTCTCAAAACGCAAAAGAATTTGTTGACAAATGTCCAGTCTCCATTGATGCTCTCTTGTTGTCAGGGTCAAAATGGTGAAACCAGCTTTCGTCACCCGTCACAGTGTTGTTAAGGAACCCGTCACCCTCACTCTCAAAACGCAAAAGAATTTGTTGACAAATGTCCAGTCTCCATTGATGCTCTCTTGTTGTCGGGGTCAAAATGATGAAACCAGCTTTCGTCACCCGTCACAGTGTTGTTAAGGAACGCGTCACCCTCACTCTCAAAACGCAAAAGAATTTGTTGACAAATGTCCAGTCTCCATTGATGCTCTCTTGTTGTCGGGGTCAAAATGGTGAAACCAGCTTTCGTCACCCGTCACAGTGTTGTTAAGGAACGCGTCACCCTCACTCTCAAAACGCAAAAGAATTTGTTGACAAATGTCCAGTCTCCATTGATGCTCTCTTGTTGTCGGGGTCAAAATGGTGAAACCAGCTTTCGTCACCCGTCACAGTGTTGTTAAGGAACCCGTCACCCTCACTCTCAAAACGCAAAAGAATTTGTTGACAAATGTCCAGCCTCCTCTGTTTCAGGAGTGAATACTCGAGGCACCCACAGTGCACACAATTTTCTGTACGCAGTTCTGCAATGATGGCCTCTAAATGCTCTCGTGATAAGCCACACTTACTTGAGGGCTGTGCCTGTGTGATCCGCCGACTTTCTCTGATGAGTTCATGAACCCGATTCCGACTAGTATCGTCGGTTGCCGTACGCGGTCGTCCACTCCGATCTCAGTCACACATGTTGAGGTTAGCACACCGTTTTCTTCATTACGAGCACGAAGAACCCATCGTCGCACGTTTCTGTTGTCGATACAGTTATCACCATATACCTTCTTCTGTGGATTTCAATTGAGAGCTTGCTTTCTGCAGTAAGAAACTCGATTACAGAACGCCGTATCTCATGCATCGACATTGTTACATTACACTCTGCCCTCTTGCACGCAGCAATTCGGATTCTTCTAGCCATAGAGGGTTGTAACTTGTAACAGAGAAGTGCGAAAGTCGACCGAACAATATGCGTGATATGTAATACCTTAACCGATATTGAGAATAGCATTAAAAATTCAGAGGCATTACTTTTCAGCACGTCCTCGTGTGTTAAACTCGAATTAATTTGCTTGCTTCCCGGATTCATCGGCATAAATAATATGTATTCATCAGACACATTATAAATCGCTGCTACGCTGGAGAGAGACGAATGGAATAGTTCGACGTGTCATGTGACAGTGACGTCATCAAGCGTAACATTGGTCATTGGTATGACAGACGACAGCAGATGAGCAACATAAGTAAGACACGTGGTATTTTGGTATTTGGTCACTGATCACTTAAAAGCATACGAACGTAGCAGCACATTATGACAATATACAATAAAGGTCACATTTATACAATTCAGGCTGTCGAAGGCCCCTGGCCGAAGCTAATAACACGGGAAGCTTGGGCAGTATACTAGTAATTGGGATCTCGACTGTGCGGTATAATCAGCACATTTTACAGCGATAGGAGCGTGGATGTTCAACGCATGGGACATTCCAGATTCGACAATGTGCAAGTACGGATCTTTTCAAGGGATGCCGAGTTTAGGGTGTGTGTGACTGTTTCGATTTGCGAAAAACCGTCACCGCGAAAATCAGTTTCATGGGAACTGTATGGAGGCAGTCTTGCGCGGGAGATGTTCTGAACTATGGTTGCGGACGGTAGAGCTAAAGGTCGGACCCAAATTACCACGTTTACGACACTCCCAACGTAAAGAAAAAATTTTGCAGTAGCTGTTACCAAATGCTTTAGGTATTGCGCTTTGTTTTGCTTTGTCCGTTGATGGCTGTTTTCTTTTCTTATTTTGAAAAGAATGAAGAGACTAACGCTGTTCCGTCTAGAAGATTGAGTATGAATCTGTCAGCACAAGGAGAGATTGGCGATCCCTATAACAATGAGTCAGTTCTGCTCTCGTAGAAATAAAGAATATGGCCTTGCCCCCCGGGCGGTCTAAATTCTCCTCTGCTTACGTTTGCGGCCGACTGTACTGCGTGTTGATGGCGGAGGTCACGGTCAGTAATCTCCAAGTGTAAGACTTCTTAGGTAGCCCACAGAGCGGCTAATAACTCGGTCATTCAGCGTTGCTTAACAACACAAAAAGTTCTATCCACTTGCAATATGTACATTATAAAAAGAAAGTGACAGAGAGAAACCATAAAAATATCGTTCCCGTGTCTAGCTCTTCCCATATTGTACAATCAGTTAATGAGTTATTGAAACTACTGTGTGTTCTACGATGCTGCTATTTAAGGTAGAGGCAAACACACATAAGCTACAGGGCTTCATGGTTCAGTTACGTAAATTTATCGTACTAAGACAAAGAACACAAGTAAAAGAATGTTGAAAATCTAACTTCGAGTACTGAAAGCGTTCCATAACCAATAATCATAAAATGTGGGGAGAAGATATGAGAAAATGAGAGAGTTACTCTAATGAACAGGCTACGGACTGATAATGGAAGGGTGGACATCACTAAATTACGAAGGACCTTGATAGTACGACATGCTAAGGGATCCGTTAGTGCCAGAATATGAAATATGCCGAATTATTAAGGTAATTTTGAAAAGGCTGCCTTAATAAAAGGGGTATAAGCAAATACTATACTTTAACATACAAAAACAAGTAACTTATTTTCTGAACATGACGGGAGAGAGCAGAAAAAAATATATGACTTTATTAAATAAAAATGCACAACATTGATAAAAATGTACTTACTGAAAATTTAGATCTGGTGAACGAAGAATCGTTGATACTAGCTCAAAACTAACAATGCTACTGTCTTATATTGGCGAGATCATAATCGCTCAGTGAGGCAGAAAACTGTTACTGACGAAGCGACGCGCCGCACAGTTTCAGTTTTTCTCTATGACGTCCGACTGTACTGCCAAACGCGTCGAGTTACTGCATGCCGGACTGTCAGATTTGTCAAATTACCGAGAATGAATAGTAGTGGTACGGAGTACCCTCCGTCACGCACCAAATGGTGGCTTGGGGCGTATGTATGTGGATGTCGATCGAGTGTTGGATTGTCGCCGTCTTACTGTCATTTAAGAAATAACTTGCAAGGTGCAAAGGGACATCTTGCGCTGGTGCATTGCACATCAGTCACTGCTTAGAGACAGCAGGGGTCGCTACGCTCAGGTGCGATCAGTCCAGTTGTTGTCGTCAGTGGCCTACGTGTTGTGGACGAGAACAAAAGGCCCGCGCGCGCGGTCTCGCTGTCTCCAGGGCTTCACTTGTAAGTGGACAGAACTTTTTATGATCAATATTTTTTGTCTATTTTAGATCTGACGATCACTGCTAGCCCCGGCAAAACACATGATATCATTGTTAAGTTTACGACCTAGACAAAATATATTATACTGAAAATTAAGATCTCTATTTGACATGCTTGACCACGTCAGGTCTTATACGTATTTAGGATGTGTCCTTCTAGTAAAAGAGGGCTCTAAAATAATTATATTATTAGCTATGAGCACCTCGTCATCGATACTACGAGTATGAAACAGCTTTCTTGTGCTGCAGCCTATATACGTTCCATATTTTGCGAGGCGGTGGTATGGACCAAACAACGAAAAAATATCTAATAAACATTGGAGAGCTATAAGCAAATGTTCAATAGAATGAGACGTGTTCCCAAGTAGCGAAGATAAAAATGTACTCATAGCTCTTAAGGAATGCTTTTTAGAACCCATGTTTACTAGACTTTTTTTCCTTCGAATGCTCTCTCCTGTTATATCCCTGTCCTCCTCAGACACCTTGTGTAGCTGCTGGCGTAGTACATTCAAATCGAGTAGGGAACGTTGTTCTCAATCGAGGTACCTTCACAGAAGGTACGAGGAGCCTAACGTCACTGCGTCAATGAGGTCCTCAAATTTGCGAATGAAATGGAAAACCGTGCTAAGAGAAAGCCAGATATCCAGTTAGTGATGTAGGGAAATCATGAAGGATCTAAATAACGAACGCTGGATGGGGATACGAAACGCGATCGTACTGATTGCCATTCCAATAGGAAAATTCTTGGAAATCAAACGGCATGCTGCTAGTCGGCTATCTGAACCCATATTTCTGATATTCGGTTTGTGGACATAAGGCCATAGACCAAGGCTTAATTCTCTGGCTAACCTATTATCTTCCACTGCTGGGGAGACTTCTTCAGAGGCCTCAACGAGTCAGAAGTCTGTTACAGAAGTCTGTTTATATGTATCCACGCAACGGTCGGTTCGTGACGTCATCAACCACTGCCTAGAATGGCGGAGTCGTACCGACTTATGCTATGGAGCTCGTTGTTTGTTTTATTTAGCGCTAGGGCACACAACTTGTCTAATTTAAATCCTTCTCCTCTTTCTGTTGAAACTGGTTTTGTACTTACTGTTAGGCAGCGGTGTGATGACGTCACGAAACGACCATTGCATAGATACATAAAGAATTGGGCTTGCTGAGTTTTCTGTGCCGTTAATACCTCTGATGAAGTATCGAGCAGTGGAAGACGAAACGTTAAGCACAGAAATATGCCTTGGACCACGGCCTTATGTCCAAAAATTAAAAAATGGTCAATACTGCAGATACCGGCAGCGAAAGCCTACATTTTGTATGAACTCACTTTCAACTCCCCCCCCCCCCCCTGCTCCCTCACACTTCCCACCCACCCCCCTCACTACACTATCTAATAAAAAGTGTCGGGAGTCTATCTAACGCGTGATTGACCACTATATGTCACGAGAGACGGTCCGGAAAGTATGATTATGTTGTTAGGAGAGAAGCAGTAGCAGTAGAACGTGTCGTTAGGGGAACTCAGTGACTTGTAACGTGGGCTAGTCATCGGATTTGACCCGAGTAACAAACCCATCAGGGAAATTTCAACGCTTCTTGTAACGTGGGCTAGTCATCGGATGTCACCCGAGTAACAAATCCATCAGGGACAGTTCAACGCTTCTAAAGCTTTCCAATTCGACTTTTGGTGTAACCGTGAAGTGGAAAAGCCATGGAAGAAAGAACCAATACCCAAGCAGATATCATGTACTAAAGGACGGGGACCGTCGAGCATTGCGGCAGGTGATTCGTACAAAATAGTACGAAACCAGCAGACGATATTACTCGTGAGTTCACAAGTGCTACCAGCAGTTCAGTTCACACGTTGTGCGCAGGGAGTTGAAACAGCTCCTCATAAGCCATATACTTATATAGTCAGTGTTAGGCAATGCTTGAGGTTGTGTAAAACGCGACGCCACTGGACAGTGGATGATTTGAAACGAATGATTTGCACTGATGAGTCACGCTATACCCTGAGGGAATCCGATCGAAGGGTGTTGATCTGGTGAATGCATGGAGAACTTCACGTGCCAGCAGGTGTAGTGCCAACTGTAAAGAGGAGGTGGTCTTACGGTAAAGGAGTGTGTTTCATGCTTATTGTGTGTTCCCTTGCACTTAAGAAAATGCTAAATACGGAATTTATTTTACGTCACTGTGTACCGCATACAGTAGAGGACGGTTCAGAGACGGTGACAGATTCTGTCAGCAGGAGAATGCACCCTATCATAAGCAGCAACTGCGAGGCAATAGCCGAAATGAAACTACATGGCTCCAGAGACCACCTCATGTCACAAACGTCTATGATGTATATACATAGACTGAAGCGTTGCATGAAAATTTGTGCCTTGGCCTGGATTTGAACGCAGGCCTCCTGCACATCAGGCAGGTTTACTAACTGCTACGCCGGCCGCGGTGGCCGAGCGGATCTAGGCGCTTCAGTCCGGAACCCTCGCGACTGCTACGGTCGCAGGTTCGAATCCTGCCTCGGGCATGGATGTGTGTGATGTCTTTAGGTTAGTTAGGTTTGAGTAGTTCTAAGTTCTAGGGGACTGAAGACCTCCGATGTTAAGTCCCATAGTGCTCAGAGCCATTTTTGAACTAACTGCTACTCTGCCCTGGCAGAGTGGCTTTGCAGAACTGCACGGACAACCCTAGCACGCTTCCCTCCTCAGTTCAAATTCGCTTTCCAACATAGTTGGAGAGTCTCTGCACTGCTGTTCGAGTTTAGGGAGAATATCAAGTGGGTTCAGGCGTGAATGGGAATTTGGACGAAGGATGGAAGCACGCTAGGGGACCCCTTGCAGTTGTGCAAAGCCACTGTGCCAGGGTGCCGTGTAGGTTACCGCATCTGTCTAGTGGCCAGAAGACCCAGGTTCGAATCCTGTTCTTGGTACAAATTTTTATTCATCACATCCGTCTGCATATTAACATCATTTCTCAAAGAGAACTGACTTGCTCAGAGTCTCGACCTGAACCCAAATGTAACACATTTGGGATGAGTGAGAATGTAGACTTTGCTCCAGACTCTAGACTCCATCACTGCTCTCTCTGGTTTCGACTATAGAGGAAGAATGAGCTACTATGGTCGAATAATTCCTCAGAAGCCATATGTTTTTGTAGTCAATGCTAAACAATGCCAACGGCCTTGCCGCAGTGGTAACACCGGTTCCCATTAGATCACCGAATTTAAGCGCTGTCGGGCTGGGCTAGCACTTGGTTGGGTGACCATCCGGTCTGCCGAGAGCTGTTGGCATGCCCTTGTGGGGCAAACTGAGAAGCTACTTGATAGAGATGTAGCGACTCCGGTCTGCGAAACTGACATACGGTCGGGAGAGCGGTGTGCTGACCACATGCCCCTCCATATACGCATCCAGTGGCGCCTATGGGCTGAGAATGACACGGCATCCGGTCTGTACCGTTGGGCCTTCATGACCTGTTCGGGAGGAGTTAATGCAAAACAACACTTGAGGTGGTGCAACTCCACAGACATACAAACTCCTCACTGAACATATTCCCAGCAGAATTCATTCCGTCATAAAGGCGAAGGGTGAACAGATGCTAAATTAATGTCCACTAATAGGTGTCCGGATACTTTTGAGCGGGTTATAAGCGTCCACTGTCTCAACCATAAGACCACCGTCACTGACTCGGAGACTAGGACCGGGTGTCAATAAGGCGACAGAAGAGATATACGAGGTCGCCGCTGAGGTAAGACGCGCTGATATCGCCGCAAAGTGGTTGCCGGCACTCGCTTAGATAAAGCGAAAAGTGGCATGAAACGCGCGACGGACAGTTGCGGCGCGCGCCGACCATCCCCCCCCCCCTCCCCCGACCGCCCCCCACTACCGTCCCCACCACCCGTGCACTGCTTACCTGAGCGTCTCACTTAAAGCTGGGAACTGCACGGGGTAGACTAGTCCTGGACACGGCTGGGACGCGCGCGACCAAGAGACGCACAGGTGAGTCGGTGTTTGTGCTGCCAGCCGCTAGCTGCCCACTTCGCGCGGAGGCCACGGTATCGCTCCGCAACCTGTTCTCCGCCGGTGGACTGTGTATTTGCTGTGGTCGCCGCATGCTAACCGAGAAGTGGCTCCGCACAACAATACCAAAATCTCCAATGGTCAGTGTTGTCCGGAGGGCAGTGCGAAAGAATATCTGAACACGGGCGCGGGGGGTCCCATGAACTGGTAAGCGGCGGATCGCGCCGACGCGAAACGCTTTTTAAGAAAATCCGCGTTACTTGGAGAAAAGCCAGCCGCTGTGGACGGCGGCAGCTGCGTGGAGATTCCAGCATCTACAGTCGCAAGGATTTAGCTCATTTCAGTCACTCAAAGAAGTTTACCCACTACGTTTTCTGCTCTTTTTTATTTAAAACTGTTTTTATACTGCACGGTTCCTACTTTGTGATCGGTGTCGGCATCGTAAACTGATCAAGTAAGTGCCATCGGATTCACACTATTTTGTGAATAAAATTCGTTCTACTGTGTTGTGTAACAATTTCTGAGTAATATACCTGACGTAGCCTTTAAACCTGGTAGCGCGAGTAGGAGCTGTCAGATGCTCTTTTTTTTTTCATCTTGGAACAATGGACGCAGCTTTCAGGTAGTCTGTATTAGTAGGTCCATGGGATTTCAATTGTTAGTTCGCGGCTTTGTTGCGTATGTTCTGAAAGTGATTTCAGTTCCCATTCGTCATCACCATTGTTATTGTGAACTGCGTGACGAGGTGAAGTTCATACAATGGTGCCGCCGTAACAAAGACGGCTCGTTACATGCTTCGTAGTGTGACAAATTATGGAGAGGCTCGGGTTAATTTGAACAACTAACAACATTTCTTTCATTCTGTCTTGTTAGTGTTACAATTTTTTCCAGGTTTTTCGAAGTGTTGCAAATCTTACTAGGTAAAAACAACGCGGTACGTGTTCCTTCCTAAAAGAAACACTTTCGACCCTTCACCCGTCATTCGAGGGTTTACTTCTATTGCTCTAGATAACGACCAGTAGGTTTTATTATCAATTTATCAGTAGTGCAATTAATAATATAACAGGCTATAGACCGATGCCCAAACAAGCTGAGGCAACTGCCAGTGGTTCTGTCCCGAAACCTCAAACATTTTGCTGTTACGTTATGTTGTTTGTTAATTAACTTTAATCTGCTCAGATTATCCGATTATTTTGGGCATTTATTCCTTGTTGCATTGCTTATCATATTACACTGAAACCTCAGTAAAGGCTTGTAGTTAATTAAGTGCTGTTGACAGAACTGTAAAAGTAAATGGTTCAAATAGCTCTGAGCACTATGGGACTCAACAGCTGTGGTCATCAGTCCACTAGAACGTAGAACTACTTAAACCTAACTAACCTAAGGACATCACACACATCCATGCCCGAGGCAGGATTGGAACCTGAGACCGTAGCAGTCGCGCGGTTCCGGACTGAGCGCCTAGAACCGCTCGGCCACTGCGGCCGGCAGTAAAAGTAAAGATAACGATCAAAATATGAAACTATGGAGATTACTTTTCACAAGTGGACTTTTTGTTTAGATAAAAGAAATTATCTTTCAGCTCACTGAAATGTGTTTTAAGAGAATGGTTCAAAAACTAGATTCCCTCAAATAATGGTCCACAGTTCGTTATATATTCTGAATTAGTCCCGAGGCTGAAGAAGATGTATTATGTCTAAGAAAAATACTCGGAAAGAAAACAATGTCAAACTAGCAGGTAGAACTAATAACATGACCTGTTTAACAAGGAGGCACCTTAGCTTCGACTATGGGCATATGTAGAGTGCGCAATAACGCCGCTACCAAAGTGTCCATGTTGGTAACTTTGCCACATCTGGTCTCGGGATGAAATGTTACCACTATAATTTATCCCGCAGTTGTTCCAAGGAATCTTGCATCGTGATACAGGTGGGTAAATTTTCGCTCATTAACTTGTTTCCATAAAACAAAGGAAAATCATAAAATGTTACATCAAATGTGATTAGCTTAGACAAAACTTGTGCGCAAATCTAATGAAAAGCTGTGTGTTACTGAAGAAGTCACGTAAACAGACCGACCACCTACGGCGGACATTAATCTGTTTGTGACACTATTTCTGATGGTGACTGTGAGACTCATGCACTTTTTCTAGGTAAGATTATTTTTGCGCGGTAAGGGATTGGGTATAAGGTCCATTACGTGTACTTGCAGTCCAAAATGTTTCTGGACTGGATTAATAAAAAAATAGATAAAAGTTAATATGCTGGTTTTAATGCTCCATGTGATCTGAATAGTGTCCATCCTCTAGAGTACAATGAATAACACGTTCATACAACCAAGGGAAAGTGTCGGAAGAGTCCTTCTTCGGGATGTTCACCTCGAGCGTCACAAGGGCCTGAATGTCGGTTATGTCGTCAAAGTGTTGACTCGTGACGTGAATTTTTATTTTTGGAAATAAAACCAGTCACTCGGCGCGAGATCGTGTGAATATAGAGCGTATTTGACAACTGGCACTTGTTTTTCGCTAGAAACTGCATTACAGTTGCAGCCGTGAAAGTGGGCGCATTGGCGTGTAGGAAGATGAAATCCTTCCCCTTCCATTGCTGAGGACTGAGCCTCTGAATCTTCTCGCACAGCCGATCGATGACATCCGAAGAATACTGGGTTACAGTGGAGCCAGTGAGAACAAATTCCTTGTCGTTAAAGCCGCGGGCATCAAAAAAGGTGATGAACATTACCTTCGCTTACGATTTTGTCATACGGGATACTCTACCTGTGCTGCTAGAACATGTGCCTTTACAAGTACGACACAACATGTGGTTCATGCACGATGGAGCTCCTGCACATTTAAGTCGAAGTGTTCGTACGCTTCTCAACAACAGATTCGGTGACCGATGGATTGGCAGAGTTGGACCAATTCCATGGCCTCCACGCTCTCCTGACCTCAACCCTCTTGACTTTCATTTATGGGGGCATTTGAAAGCTCTTGTCTACGCAACCCCGGTACCAAATGTAGAGACTCTTCGTGCTCGTATTGAGGACGGCTGTGATACAATACGCCATTCTCCAGGGCTGCATCAGCGCATCAGGGATTCCATGCGACGGAGGGTGGATGCATGTATCCTCGCTAACGGAGGACATTTTGAACATTTCCTGTAACAAAGTGTTTGAAGTCGCGCTGGTACGTTCTGTTGCTGTGTGTTTCCATTCCATGATTAATGTGATTTGAAGAGAAGTAATAAAATGAGCTCTAACATGGAAAGTAAGCGTTTCCGGACACATGTCCACATAACATATTTTCTTTCTTTGTGTGTGAGGAATGTTTCCTGAAAGTTTGGCCGTACCTTTTTGTAACACCCTGTATAATTCTAATTTCATTCTGCAGTTTGTCGTTTTGTGGTAGGTTCGTATTGATAACACCAAGTGTAGTCACCAATTATGAATTTTTCCAAGGAAGAATTGTCCGCGTATTTCATTTCAGTCGAAACGAGCAGGCGTCCACACGTCGTTAGCTAGGTTCTCGAGATAAACATTGCACACACTTCATTTTCAAAACATAATTGTGAATTTTTTGAACACTTGATTTAAAAATGATCAGGTCCTCAGCGGCAGCTTTGCGTGAGATATGACGGACGATTTTCAAAAGATCGCGAATTTTCCCATTGTTTCCGTTGAATTAACTTCAGGTGGGACGCCTTGACCTCCCATTGTCCTCTAGCATCACCTGTCCTTCGTTCATACGTTTAAAATTCGTACAGGAGTTAAACAATTATCGCCGCAAGCCTTTGTCGTGGATTCAGACGTCTCCGTAGCCGCCTTATCGAGTAAAACGGGAAATCGAATCACTGCCCGTTGCTCCATTGTGATTTGTGACCCAACGAAGTGGACACAGTACGGCCGCACGTCCACTGCTTAATACTGCCTGCTCTCAACTGACCGGTCAAAAGCACATCTGTTGTTTATAGTTTTTAGTTCCAGCTCCCACTGTAGATACTGCGCTGGCGCCGCTTATACGACAGGAATAAAATTAGGGCCGGCCGCGGTGGCCGTGCGGTTCTGGCGCTGCAGTCCGGAACCGCGGGACTGCCACGGTCGCAGGTTCGAATCCTGCCTCGGGCATGGGTGTGTGTGATGTCCTTAGGTTAGTTAGGTTTAAGTAGTTCTAAGTTCTAGGGGACTTATGACCTAAGATGTTGAGTCCCATAGTGCTCAGAGCCATTTGAGCCAATAAAATTAGGCTCGCAACTTTTTCGACGATCAGTGTATAAGGAAGACGAGACTACCATAACCATCCTTTATTGAGTTCAAATTGGGAATGTAAGCTTTCCAGTCCAGTCGCGTTTATTTTATATGAACACGTTGCTCAATGCGATGGGTCCTGCGATGCGGATCTTTACCCCTTACAAGGCGCATTGCACCAGCAGTAATAATGAACGATCAGGGGTATAATCTGAAGTGACTGCGAAGTAGAATTCCATGGAAAAATACATAGAGAAACATCAGTAATCCGCAAGCCACCTAGCGGCATGTGGCGGAGTATGCTCCTGGTACCACTAACCGACCCCACTTTCACTGTTCATTCGCGAATAGCGCGTGGGAAGAATGATTGTCGGTAAGTCTCTGCATTAGCTCCGATTTCTTGAATTTTTTCCATCGTGGTCATTTCGCGAGATGTATGTGGGAGGAAGTAATAAGTTGTCCGACTCTTCCCGGAAAGTACTCTCTCGAAATTTCAAAAGTAAACCACTCTGAGCCGGCCGGTGTGGCCGTGCGGTCTAGGCGCTTCAGTCTGGAGCTGCGTGACCGCTCCGGTCGCAGGTTCGAATCCTGCCTCGGGCATGGATGTGTGTGATGTCCTTAGGTTAGTTAGGTTTAAGTATTTCTAAGTTTTAGGGGACTGATGACCACAGATGTTAAGTCCCATAGTGCTCAGAGCCATTTGAACCAAACCACTCTGTGGCGCACAAGGCCTCTCTTGTAGCGTCTGCCACCGGAGTTTGTTGAACACCTTTGTACGCTCTAGCGCCGACTAAACGATCCCGTGACGAAACTCGCCGCTCTTCGTTGAATCTATTCTACCTCTGCTATCAATCCTACCTGGCAAGTATCCCAGACCGATGAACAGTACTCAAGAATCGGTCGAACAAGCGCCTTGTAAGCCACTTCTTTCGTTGATGAGTTACTCATCTACATCTACATCCATACTCCGCAAGCCATCTGACGGTGTGTGGCGGAGGGTACTTTGAGTACTTCTATCGGTTCTCCCTTCCATTCCAGTCTATTATTGTTCGTGGAAAGAAAGATTGTCGGTATGCTTCTGTGTGGGCTCTAATCTCTCTGATTTTATCCTCATGGTCTCTTCACGAGATGTACGTAGGAGGGAGCAATATACTAATTGACTCCTCGATGAAAGTATGTTCTCGAAACTTCAGCAAAAGCCCGTACCGAGCTACTGAGCGTCTCTCCTGCAGAGTCTTCCACTGGAGTTTATCTATCATCTCCGTAACGCTTTCGCGATTACTAAATGATACTGTAACGAAGCGCGCTGCTCTCCGTTGGATCATCTCTCTCTCTTCTATCAACCCCATCTGGTACGGATCCCACACCAGTGAGCAGTATTCAAGCAGTGGGCGAACAAGTGTACTGTAACCTACTTCCTTTGTTTTCGGACTACATTTCCTTAGGATTCTTCCAATGAATCTCAGTCTGGCATCTGCTTTACCGACGATTCATTTTATATGGTCATTCCATTTTAAATCACTCCTAATGCCTACTCCCAGATAATTTATGAAATTAACTGCTTCCAGTTGCTGACCTGCTATATTGTAGCTAAATGGTAAGGATCTTTCTTTCTATGTATTCGCTGCACATTACACTTGTCTACATTGAGATTCAATTGCCATTTCCTGCACCATGCGTCAATTCGTTGCAGATCCTCCTGCATTTCAGTACAATTTTCCATTGTTACAACTCGCGATATACTACAGCATCACCCGCAAAAAGCCTCAGTGAACTTCCGATGTTATCCACAAGGTCATTTATATATATTGTGAAAAGCAACGGTCGTACGACACTCCCGTGCGGCACACCTGAAATCACTCTTACTTCGGAAGACTTTCTTCCTATGAACCTCAGCGTGGGTTTGCCTTTCCTACTATTTGTGTTATGTGACCATTCCGCTTAAGGTCAGTCTGCACAATTACTCCTAGATATTTTACGGTATGTACCGTTTCCAGAAATTTATCGACAGTGTAGTTGTACAATAGTGGATTTCTGTTCCTGTGTAAGAGAAATATGAAATATGAACCTTTTTTAATTATATACATCCCATACACAGGAGCAATCTCCTCATAGCAAAGTTTCATATACAACTTATAAACAAATTGAAAGACACCTACTACCACATTGTTAGATAAACCGGGAGCAGCCCATGAAGAGAATGATCCCCCTGTGATTTGTAGTCCGACATGCAAATTGACGGGCCCAAACCTAGAGGCACCTCATACAGCGAGCGGCAAGCGGTGCGTGCTTTACTGGTCTCCTCACATACGATCCGCATTCATCGAGGCTTTTGTGCACACTAATTGATGACAGCGCAGGTCACCGCAGTTTACGAAATGGCTTAAAAATGGATGGGCACAATTACAGGCTAATATCTCTAAGTTTCGGCTCTTCCATTTCTACACCTGTACTCTCAAAACCACCTTACGGTTTGTGGCCGAGGGTACTCAACATACCAGTGGCAATTCCCTATTTTCCTGTTTCTGTCATACATTATTCGCGAGAACAACTGTTAGGAAGCCTCCGTGTCAGTTAGAATTTCTCTCATTTCCCTTCATGGACGTTCCATTTTAAATCGTTCCTAGGTATTTTACAGGTGTGACTGCTTCCATGTGATCCACAAATATTCCTAAACTACTGGGTCGATTGCAACCAAACTTCGTACATATATCACTTACTGTCTGGAAAGAATTACTCGCAGTGTAAGAACTATCCATCTTTTAAATGGATAGAGGTGATTGTGAAAACGCAGAGTAGCCCACGAAGCACGAATTCCGAACTCATCAAATATTTGAGAATGAGTGCGCTTAGTGCTTTGGAACAAACTTCGCACATAATTTCAATCTTCTGAGATATTTTTCTCGCTGACAACCACAGCAAAACGGTGAAAATAAAAAAGTTTATCGCTTACTGCATTTTCGCTGTAAGTAAAACTGGCGCATGTTACATGACGATTTAATTTATTACTTCTTTACTACTAACTCTATTCGCTACATATTTTGCAGACAGTATTCACATGTACCACTGAATGTATCATCAAAATTAGATCGGTGTACGACATATCGTTCAAGAAAATGACATCGAAAACTGAGATGCGTGAAAAACTACCGCATTATGCATGGCGTTTCAATTTATTACTTCTCTATTACTAACTCTATTTACAACACATTTCGCAGACAGTGTCCGCATATACCACTGGAAGTAACTGCAAAATCACATCTTGCCGGCCGCGGTGGCCGAGCGGTTCTAGGCGCTCAGTCCGGAGCCGCGCGACTGCTACGGCCGCAGGTTCGAATCCTGCCTCGGGCATGGATGTGTGTGATGTCCTTAGGTTAGTTAGGTTTAAGTAGTTCTAAGTTCTAGGGGACTGATGACCACAGATGTTAAGTCCCATACTGCTCAGAGCCATCTGAACCATTTGAAAATCACATCTTGTACAGCACACCGTTCAGGAGATATGATGTAGGGAAACACTGAGTTACGTATAAATGGGACTGCATGGTGAAATTCGCTAGAGATACATGTGACGCACGTGTACAGATATGGTTGAAATATCTCAAATATATGTGAAATATATTTGACATGTGCGTACGCGGCCAAAGCGACGGTTAAAAAGCTCATCCTAAACTCCTGGAACGATTTCAACCAAATTTAGTACATTTATTAGTTATGATCTAGAAATAAATGCTGTGCGGGTAAGAACCACCAGCTTCCTGTTGGGGTGAGGATGGGGATAACGTGGGGAGAGAAGGGGGAGGAGGAGACAGACAGACAGATGGGAGGGGGAAATGGAGACAGAGAGAGAGAGAGAGAGAGGAGATAACCAGAGAAAGGCAAGAGGATGAAATGGTCAGAGAGGAGGGGAGGAGAAGATGGCAGTAGAGGGGAGAGGAGGAAATTGACTATAAGAAGATCGTAATAAATAAATACCTGGGCAACGCCGAGTACTGACCTGCTCATACACTTGTTGGTGTCTCTGGCTATTTCAGCGCAGTACATTACATTTGTTTATGTTGAGGGTCAACTGCCAATCCCTGCACCAAGCATTGATCCTCTACATGTCTTCCTTTATAGTGAGACAGTTTTCTAGTTTGACCACTTCTGTGTATACATCAACATCTGCGAAAAGCCTCGTAGAGCATCGGCCCTCATCCACCAGGTCATCTGTTTCTGTACTACTCAGCGACTATCCCGGAAATCAGGATGCATGTTGCCTGTCTAACGGCTTCCAGGGGCAACAAAAATTAACTTTCAGTATTTCACGTGGCTACTGAGCGAATTTAAAAATTTAAAATACTGCCACAATCTTCTCATTAAGAGATATAATCTTAAGTTAAGATTTTAACACAAGTATTACAGGGCGTAGAAAAATTTCCGCTACCAGTCACACTAAAAGGTTATTTATATGTCACACGACCGGTTTCGAGCTTGCGCCCATCCTCTGGGGATTATACATTCATATACATGTTTGTATTGCTTGAGATCACTGTATAAATACAAAAAAAATTATTTGCTGGAGACTAAACAGATACAAGTGGGACAATTGTAAGCGGCAAGGCAACATTTGTCGAAAATATATCTGTACTTACATAAAGATGAAACATCATTATTATAGTTAGGCTGTGGTGACAGTTTCTCCACTTAGTTGCACACTTATTATCACTTATCATTTTCACGTCAATATTTCTGTTTTATAAAGTTCAGCTGCATAGTTTAGCTGCATATTTCACTATGACGACGTGCGCTCGTGGAATCCTCTGTGTTTATAAACAAACGTGTAAGCTATGGTCAATGAACTCAGACGTAGCAGGTGTAAAGATGTTGCTCATACAGAAACATGTAGTTTATGGTCAAAGAACTTAGCCACAACAAGTGCAAGGGTGTTGCACATATAGAAACTTGAAAAGCTATTGTAGACTACCAAGTTTTTTGATACACATTATGAAATTTTTTGATCCACATTTTTGTCAGAGAACTTAGATCTACTTCCTAGATGTAAGTTCTCTGACAAAAATGTGGATCAAAAAATTTCATGATATGTATCAAAAAACTTCGCAGTCTAAAATAGCTTTCTAAGTTTCTATACGTGCAACACCCTTGTACTTGCTGTGGCTAAGTTCTTTGGCCATAGCCCACATGTTTGTATGTAAACACAGAGTATTCCACGAGTGCACATCGTAATAGTGAAATATGCAGTTAAACTTTATAAAACTGAAATATGGACGTGAAAATGATAATAAGTGATAATAAGTGTGCAACTAAGCGGAAAAAGTGTCACCACATCGTAACTATGATAATGATGCTTCATCTTTATGTAAGTACAGATATATTTTCGACAAATGCTGCCTTGCCGCATACAATTGTCCCACTTGCATCTGTTTAGTCACCTGTAAATAATTTTCTTGTATTTATACAGTCATCTCCAACAATATAAACATGTACATGAATGTAAAAACACCTGAGGATGGCCGCAAGCCCGAAACCGGTAGTGTGACAAATAAATAACGTTTTATTGTGAGCGGTAGGGCAAATTTTTCTACACCCTATAAAGGAACAGTCACGGAGTTCAAACAACATCCACTATGGATAAAATACATTTAAGTATTACAGTTAGAAACTAGGATTTTGTCTTGAGGCAGAGTAACTGATGGTGTGCAAATACCTGGACTTTCTTCATCCAGTATTTGAGTATGAGAGAATTTAGCGACTTCCAACAAACTTTACACATAATTTCAAACCTTTACGAAAGTTTTTCAGGCCGCCAGTGGTGGCCGAGCGGTTCTAGGCGCTACAGTCTGGAACCGCGCGACCGCTACGGTCGCAGGTTCGAATCCTGCCTCGGGCATGGATGTTTGTGATGTCCTTAGGGTTGTTAGGGTTAAGTAGTTCTAAGTTCTAGGGGACTGATGACCTTAGAAGTTAAGTCCCATAGTGCTCAGAGCCATCTGAACCATTTTTTTGAAAGTTTTTCTCGGCGACACCCTTCACAAAATGATGAAAGGGGAAAAGGGTATCGCTTACTGTACATACGCCGCTCATGGAGTAAAACGTAAGCATCAGACAAGACGTTTTAATTTTTACTTCTTTACTACTAATTCTATTCGGGACAAAATTTCCACACTGTACCTACATATATTACTGAATGTACCTGCAAAATTATGTTAATGTACGGCACTTAGTTCAAGAGATATAATGACGTAAAAATTGAAATACGAGATAAAAATGCTTTTGCTTAAAATGAAGCACATATTACACGGACTTCACTTTCCTGTGTTTGATAATGAGAACACTTAGGAACCACCAACAAACATCAAGCATAATTCCAATCCTTTTCTGAACTTTTCTCACTTACACTCTCAACGTAAATTTTTGAACACATTAACTCATTTGTAAAGTAATCATACATTTGAAGTTATTTTACATATGGGAGCTCGATCCTGCAAAACAGCGGAGTTCACTGGTTTATACACTGTCCAGTCATGTTAATGTGACTACCGCCTGTGTTCGATGTCAACGTGAAATAACGACTCACAGATGCAGGTGCCAGCACTAGCAGTGGAGGGTATACAAAGCGTATCAGGGGGAAGTGGAAAACACTGCAGTCGTTGTCGTAATGTGGAAACGGAGCAATATATCTCAGGTCCAAAGAGGGCATGATCCTTTCAGACCAAAGATGGAAGCATTTCCCAAACGTCTAAAAGTTTGTAACCGTTCCCGTGCCGCCGTCGTTAAAGTATACCACGAATGCCAAAATAGCGCTCACCAAAATAGGCGCATTTCCTCGAAGAAAAAAGGCCCGATAACGGTGGATGTGGTAAATCCAACCAATATCGTGACTTTCTCGTCGTACAATGGAGTTTCCACGACAGTTCTAGGATTTTCGGTAGCCCAAATTCTGCAGTTGTGGGCGTTGACAGACCCTCGGAGCCCTACGGATAGCATCGGAGGGTACGCCTCAGTGCCAACCAAATACAGGGTGTTTCAAAAATGACCGGTATATTTGAAACGGCAATAAAAACTAAACGAGCAGCGATAGAAATACACCGTTTGTTGCAATATGCTTGGGACAACAGTACATTTTCAGGCAGACAAACTTTCGAAATTACAGTAGTTACAATTTTCAACAACAGATGGCGCTGCGGTCTGGGAAACTCTATAGTACGATATTTTCCACATATCCACCATGCGTAGCAATAATATGGCGTAGTCTCTGAATGAAATTACCCGAAACCTTTGACAACGTGTCTGGCGGAATGGCTTCACATGCAGATTAGATGTACTGCTTCAGCTGTTCAATTGTTTCTGGATTCTGGCGGTACACCTGGTCTTTCAAGTGTCCCCACAGAAAGAAGTCACAGGGGTTCATGTCTGGCGAATAGGGAGGCCAATCCACGCCGCCTCCTGTATGTTTCGGATAGCCCAAAGCAATCACACGATCATCGAAATAGTCATTCAGGAAATTAAAGACGTCGGCCGTGCGATGTGGCCGGGCACCATCTTGCATAAACCACGAGGTGTTCGCAGTGTCGTCTAAGGCAGTTTGTACCGCCACAAATTCACGAAGAATGTCCAGATAGCGTGATGCAGTAATAGTTTCGGATCTGAAAAATGGGCCAATGATTCCTTTGGAAGAAATGGCGGCCCAGACCAGTACTTTTTGAGGATGCAGGGACGATGGGACTGCAACATGGGGCTTTTCGGTTCCCCATATGCGCCAGTTCTGTTTATTGACGAAGCCGTCCAGGTAAAAATAAGCTTCGTCAGTAAACCAAATGCTGCCCACATGCATATCGCCGTCATCAATCCTGTGCACTACATCGTTAGCGAATGTCTCTCGTGCAGCAATGGTAGCGGCGCTGAGGGGTTGCCGCGTTTGAATTTTGTATGGATAGAGGTGTAAACTCTGGCGCATGAGACGATACGTGGACGTTGGCGTCATTTGGACCGCAGCTGCAACACGGCGAACGGAAACCCGAGGCCGCTGTTGGATCACCTGCTGCACTAGCTGCGCGTTGCCCTCTGTGGTTGCCGTACGCGGTCGCCCTACCTTTCCAGCACGTTCATCCGTCACGTTCCCAGTCCGTTGAAATTTTTCAAACAGATGCGTTATTGTATCGCTTTTCGGTCCTTTGGTTACATTAAACCTCCGTTGAAAACTTCGTCTTGTTGCAACAACACTGTGTTCTAGGCGGTGGAATTCCAACACCAGAAAAATCCTCTGTTCTAAGGAATAAACCATGTTGTCTACAGCACACTTGCACGTTGTGAACAGCACACGCTTACAGCAGAAAGACGACGTACAGAATGGCGCACCCACAGACTGCGTTGTCTTCTATATCTTTCACATCACTTGCAGCGCCATCTGTTGTTGAAAATTGTAACTACTGTAATTTCGAAAGTTTGTCCGCCTGAAAGTGTACTGTTGTCCCAAGCATATTGCAACAAACGGTGTATTTCTATCGCTGCTCGTTTAGTTTTTATTGCCGTTTCAAATATACCGGTCATTTTTGAAACACCCTGTAGTAGTGTATGGAATGCCGGTGCGATGTGCGGCTGCACGAGCGCTGACTTCCCCGTGCATAGACGAACCCGCTACAGTCTCCATTTCTCAGCAGCATTACGCCTTGTGCTCGGTCGGCCACTACAGGGTCTATCGTCTAAACAACCCGTGGCTTCGAACTCGAAATCATTCTCGCCACAGCTGCATTTGTCAACGGACATTTACCTGTTCGAATCCCCTTCCTGTGGCGATAGGATCGTAACGCTGAACTAGCACATTCCCCATTCTGATAATACAGCTTCACTAAAAGCGCCTTTTCAGGTAACGTCAACATTCTGCGACTGCTGGCGCATCTGATTCTCTCTCTCATTACAGCTCTTTTTATACACGATTGTCATGCGCAGTCAGTGACGTTTTGCTGTCCAGCGCCATCTGTCGGACATTTTGTGAACTTTTTTTTGTTCTAATAAAACCCCATATCATTCCAAGCATGTGTGTCAATTTTTACCTCTCTATCCACACTATTCAGTGGTTTATTAAGTTTTCAAATTTATACAGACTTTTTGATCACCCGGTATATTCCTTGGGCACACCTCCTGTGATTATTCCTCATTCCAAAAATGCTGTTGTGTGAAAGAAGTGGATAGTTCAAAAGCCTCTCTCGCTGCAGAAAAATCATTTTCAAAAGCAGCATTGTGTCAAGTAAAAGTGCAACCACACTATATGTGGACTTCGACTAAGAGGAAAGTACACGACTAGGAGATACCTGAGCGACGGTCTGATAGTATCCGGTGCGCACTCCCTTACTGCTGACAACACTGGTTACAGCCAGACGTCGATAACGCCTTTGAAAACATCGTTTGGCAGCCAGAAACACGGCAGATAAGCACAAACAACGGAACCGAGGTGCGTCTCCTGGAACTCATAACGCTGCCAGTACAATGTTTCCACATAGGAACTACTGTACCAAACGTTTCAAACTAAACAACTTGCACAGTTGTCGCCCAAACAGTCCAGCTTCCGACAAAAACAACCCTGGTAATACGTTGCAGTTATTGGTAAGTCGTAAATCCCCCGAGACCAGCAATTTCTCCCACCTAAATAAAACTCCTTGCTTCGGTGAAGAGGCTAATGCCTGTATCAGTCTGTTTCCAATGAACAAACCTTCTACCTGCATTCTTCCAGTCAGGAACTGTATCGCCATGGTCTAGTGTCCGTTCGTGCAGTTTCTTCTAGGGGGTTCACTAGAATACAGACTGCAAGATTCCAAGTAACTACCACAAAAAGGTTAAAAATTACTAAGTAAATAACTGCTTTACGAAAATACCCTTCTCTTACGATGAATGTTCGTATGATGAATCCATTCTCCTCTCCGTAAGAGTAGAGAATCTGACACTGACAGATTCACTGAATTATACGATGCTGCGTGCGACGTTCGATAAAGAGCATTACTAGTGCTATTAGCCGCTCTTGATCCGTACTGTTTCACAAAACAGTTTTTATTCTCTTCACGGTAGAAAAAGATCGTTCCGCTTCAGACGTTGTCACTGGTATTGATACCGGTATCGTTTTCAGGAGCTTCATTGTTTCACTGAAAGGGTCCTGCAAATTACTTTCGAGCAGGAACAGCACTTGGAAGCGTTCTAAACTCATTCATCGTGTCTGAAGTTCCGTTTCCAGGTTATTGTATTCAAGAAAGGGATATTGCACCTCTACGGCAGCGTTTGGAGAAATTGTCTTTCGTACTAAACGAAGCGTTTGAAATTAAATAAAGCTACAGTGATGAGATGCCCTTTGATATCAAAATGTTCTACAACTTGAGCGACAAGTGTTTCGCTGACATCCTTTGCAGCAATAGCTTTTGCAGTTTCGTTTTCCTATCTCTGTCCCTTCGCAGAATACAACATCTTTCTCTGCAAGAGAATCGTGTCAATGATCCTACATCGGATATCTTGTACGGCTCTTTTGAAACGTACTACCTCTTTTTGTACAGTCAGGGAGCCAACTGTTCGTTTTTGTAATTCAAATTGCTCTGAGCCCTATGGGACTTAACATCCGAGGTCATCAGTCCCCTAGAACTTACAACTACTTATACCTAGCTAACCTAAGGACATCACACACATCCATGCGCGAGGCAGGATTCGAACCTGCGACCGTAGCAGTCGCGTTGTTCCGGACTAAATCACCTAGAACCGCTCGGCCACCGTGGCCCGCTTTTTGTAATTGACTGTACAATATGTCAACGTGTGCTATAATGCGACTGAGTATAGACAATCAAAAGTTCAGACAGAGCCATCTTGTTTGAGTAATTACATCAGTTTGTCGAAATGTAAGCTCAATTTGCTCCAGGCATCCAGCAAGTGACTCCGTTTTCACGCACAACCTGCACAGTTCTTGCCGGCCGCTGGTGGCCGAGCGGTTCTAGGCGCTTCAGTCTGGAACCGCGCGACCGCTACGGATGTGTGTGATGTCCTTAGGTTAGTTAGGATTAAGTAGTTCTAAGTTCTAGGGGACCGATGACCTGAGATGTTAAGTCCCATAGTGCTCAGAGCCATTTTTTGCACAGTTCTTGGTTTAAAATTCCATCCCGTGTCGGAAATATGGAGGGCTTTCCTGTATGCTATGCCAGTTCGCATCGCCGTTCGCTGTGAAGAACACTGGCAAAAAATAAGAATCTCAGCAAGCAAAAAATTTTTAAAGTCCGTATTCTGACACGTTGCATGGGTTAAAATCAGATTCAACTTATGGCCATAACGATGAATGAAACAGGCATGTTTAAAATGCTCTTTCAGAAGAGTCAATACACATATCTCCTGCACCCTCGTACATGTGAGAAGTAAACTGATCTGAATTATCTGGAGTGTCCCAGCAAAGTTACTTTAGGCGATTATGTTAACAATTTGCGTCATGTTCTCGAGGAGTGAGGTTTCGTCCAAAACGTTTCAACAGGTTTACCCTCAGACTAAACGTATCTGATAATCACGAAAAGGTGAAATTTTTGAAATATTACTTGCGTCTCATCTGCAGTAACTGACGCAAAGTCAACAGTAGCAACAATTTCCTTTCTTCCCCGGTCTCGATAAACATCCAGCATTTTGAATATGTTTAGAAATGCCTTTGAAATCAGTAATCGG
This sequence comes from Schistocerca nitens, assembly GCF_023898315.1. Classification (NCBI taxonomy): domain Eukaryota; kingdom Metazoa; phylum Arthropoda; class Insecta; order Orthoptera; family Acrididae; genus Schistocerca; species Schistocerca nitens. The sequence goes on along the minus strand of NC_064621.1, from coordinate 472,481,183 downwards.
CAAAAGGTAATCACTAAGTGCAGCATCAAACTCAGCAGTGAAATTTATAAGACTGCGGAAATTTCCTGTATTTGATAAATAACTATGTTGTCATGACTACGAAGTGCAAGCTCAAAATCACCACCAAATTTGAGACAATCCTCAGTTTTAGTGTGTACGTAACGATGTTTGCGAATCTGATTTTGTCTCTCAACCGACTTCCTATAAGCAGTGTACAGCTGTAATCTAATATCGTGTTTCCCTAAAATATGGCACTGAAGCTGTTCAGTCACTTGTGATTTGGAACGTTCGTGTTTATTTATGTGCTGTGATATATGTCAGAGATCGTAAACGCTTCTTAGAGTCAAAGTCGTTTCGAATCCAGCGTTTTCTTTTGCAAACAACAAACACGGAAAACCGTACACAGTATCACAACCACACATCCAGTCTACTTTCCCGTAAATGTCCAGTCTGAAAATTCTTACAATTTCTTTACTTCTATTTTCATTTTTCTGGACTGACTTGTTATCGGCGTTGGACTCCCTAGGTCATTGGTACGGAGTTTACCTTCATGCTACAGAGAAGAGAAATTAGTTTCCCTAAGCCTATGCACTGAATTATTATACATATTGAGTTAACACTGTCGACATGTATACCTGAGAACTAGCGTCTTCAAACTCACAGCTGCATATCGAATTCTAACGCGTGACTATCGGTAAAAGCTGGTAACGATACTACGAGGGTAAATCAATTATTATCCGCAAAGTAGTTATAAAATTTTATTTTAATCAAATATGAAACTTACAAGAACATCGTTTTTCGACATCGTCTCCTTGTGTTTCAACGCGCTTGGTCCACGTTGTACAAGCTTCCTGATGCCCTCATAAAAGTAGTTTCTCGGTTGAGCTGCGATCCAGGAATGCACCGCTTCTCTAACTGCTTCGTCCGAGGCAAATCGATGGCCCCTTAATGCCTGTTTGAGTGGACCAAACAAGTGACAGTCAGAAGGAGCAAGATCGGGATTATATGGAGGATGATCCAGTACTTCAAATTTGAGTTTCTGGAGCGTTTTAGCAGTGTGGACAGCAGTATGCGAACGAGCATTGTCGTGCAACAACACAACACCTTTTGACAGCAATCCTCAGCGTTTGTTTCGAATTCCAGGCTTTAGCCTGGCAGTAAGCATCTCACTGTTAACGTACACTGATGTTGTGCCCCTCTCTCCATAATGTTCCAGTACTGGACCTTGTGCGTCCCAAAAAACCGTAAGCATCAGTTTTTCTGCGGACGGTTGGGTCTTGAACTTTTACTTGCACGGCGAATTTGGACGTTTCCATTCCAAACTCTGCCGTTTACTCTCCGGCTCGTAATGGTGGATCCATGTTTCGCCACCAGTAATGATCCTATCAAAGAAGTTGTCCCCTTCGATACCATGGCGATCCAAATATTTTTTTGCAAATATCCAAGCGCGTTTGCTTATGCAATTGTATGAGTTGTTTTGGGACCCATCTTGCACAAACTTTATGAAATCCAAGTCTGTTGTGGATGATTTCGTAGGCAGAACCTTGACTAATTTGCAGACGATGTGCCACTTCGTCAATAATTAATCGTCTGTCTAAGAGAAGCATTTCACGTGAACGTTCAATGGTTTCTTCATTTGTGGCGGTAAACGATCGTCTGGCTCCTTCATCGTGCGTAACACTTGTGCGAACATTTCGGAATTTTTAAATCCATTCGTAGACACTCCGTTGTGGCAAAACTATTCCCGAACTGTACCGAAAGTCTTCGATGAAATTCGGCCCCTGATACCCCTTCCGACCACAAAAAACGGATCACTGAACGTTGCTCTTCTTTGGTGTAAATAGACAGCGGAGCAGCCATGATTAACAGCACGGCAGCGATAACGAACCTAATCTAGCAGCTTGAAAATTGCAAAGATATAACAACATATCAACAAAGCACGCGTCACTAACGTAAAACGACAATACTACAGAAATAAACAAAAATGACTACATTGTGGATATAATTGACTTACCCTCGTAGTTACTTGACTGCAACAAATGAGACAAATCTCCTGCCTATCGTTGCTGAGTAAACTCCTGTTGTTATTGCAGTTTCAGAAATATAACTGCTCGCAGGGATCAATCACATAACAGATATTACGAGGGCAGTTCAATAAGTAATGCAACACTTTTTTTTTCTCGGCCAATTTTGGTTGAAAAAACCGGAAATTTCTTGTGGAATATTTTCAAACATTCCCGCTTCGTCTCGTATAGTTTCATTGACTTCCGACAGGTGGCAGCGCTGTACGGAGCTGTTAAAATGGCGTCTGTAACGGATGTGCGTTGCAAACAATGGGCAGTGATCGAGTTTCTTTTGGCGGAAAACCAGGGCATCTCAGATATTCATAGGCGCTTGCAGAATGTCTACGGTGATCTGGCAGTGGACAAAAGCACGGTGAGTCGTTGGGCAAAGCGTGTGTCATCATCGCCGCAAGGTCAAGCAAGACTCTCTGATCTCCCGCGTGCGGGCCGGCCGTGCACAGCTGTGACTCCTGCAATGGCGGAGCGTGCGAACACACTCGTTCGAGATGATCGACGGATCACCATCAAACAACTCAGTGCTCAATTTGACATCTCTGTTGGTAGTGCTGTCACAATTGTTCACCAGTTGGGATATTCAAAGGTTTGTCCCCGCTGGGTCCCTCGTTGTCTAACCAAACACCATAAAGAGCAAAGGAGAACCATCTGTGCGGAATTGCTTGCTCGTCATGTGGCTGAGGGTGACAATTTCTTGTCAAAGATTGTTACAGGCGATGAAACATGGATTCATCACTTCGAACCTGAAACAAAACGGCAATCAATGGAGTGGCGCCACACCCACTCCCCTACCAAGAAAAAGTTTAAAGCCGTACCCTCAGCCGGTAAAGTCATGGTTACAGTCTTCTGGGACGCTGAAGGGGTTATTCTGTTCGATGTCCTTCCCCATGGTCAAACGATCAACTCTGAAGTGTATTGTGCTACTCTTCAGAAATTGAAGAAACGACTTCAGCGTGTTCGTAGGCACAAAAATCTGAACGAACTTCTCCTTCTTCATGACAACGCAAAACCTCACACAAGTCTTCGCACCCGAGAGGAGCTCACAAAACTTCAGTGGACTGTTCTTCCTCATGCACCCTAAAGCCCCGATCTCGCACCGTCGGATTTCCATATGTTTGGCCCAATGAAGGACGCAATCCGTGGGACGCACTACGCGGATGATGAAGAAGTTATTGATGCAGTACGACGTTGGCTCCGACATCGACCAGTGGAATGGTACCGTGCAGGCATACAGGCCCTCATTTCAAGGTGGCGTAAGGCCGTAGCATTGAATGGAGATTACGTTGAAAAATAGTGTTGTGTAGCTAAAAGATTTGGGAATAACCTGGTGTATTTCAATGCTGAATAAAACAACCCCTGTTTCAGAAAAAAATGTGTTGCATTACTTATTGAACTGCCCTCGTACTTAGTCCACTGACATTAATGTGACCACCTCCTCTGTTCGACATCAACCTGCAATAACCACACACAGACGGCAGGTGGCACCTCTATCAGGAGTAGGGTGGGGGGATACATAAAGCGCGTCGGGGGATGCGACAAACAGTGCGATCGTTGTCGTAATGCGGAAACGGAACGATATCTGACGTCCAAAAAGCATGATCATTGGCTTTCCGGCCAAGGGTGGAAGCAATTTCGAAGTGGGTAAGTTCGTAAACTCTTCGCGTCCCGCCAGGGTTACAGTACACAGTGTATGGCAAACTGACGCTACCCAGAAGCGACGTCCAGGCAACTGCGGTGCAGTATGGGCCATAGATGAGAGGGATAAACGACGACTGAGGAGATGAGTTCGAGCAAATAGTCTTGCAACTGTTAAGCAACTGACCGTCCCGATGGACCAAGGGGCCATCAACAGCGTCTCATGAACGACCATTCAGTGAAAGTTGCTGACAAGGGAAACTCCCTATCGCACCCCCCCCCCCCCCCTCTCCAGTGGACAGCCCATCAAAACATGAACACAGATCAAGCATAAAAACTGGAAGAAGGCGTACTGAAATTTGAAAAAAGAAGCAAAAAAAAAAAGAAACACTGAACGGTACAAGCCCAAGATGTGCAACATCGAGCGAACTACCAGAAGCATGGCGTCGTGATTGTGTGGTCACCGTCTTGGACTGGGAAGCGGTAGATCCGTTTTCAATCCTCCCTCGTGGCCCTTTTTTTCACAAAATTGTGAACTTTCCGGCCAGTCACTGATGTTTCTACTCTCCTTCTGTAATCTTGGCAGTTGTCATACTATACATTGGTTACAGAATATGAGTCATGTGGTAAGAACGTATTACCGTGGCAAGTAAATGTGGTAAATTGTGAGAGCAGGTGAGATGCCGTATAGACCTCTCATAGAAATAAAAACAACAAATAAACGGGTGTAAATTTTATTACAACTAAGGCATTCAGGAATCAAAACTTCCAAACCGGAATAGAAAGAGTTACAGCATGTGGTACTTTTGTAGGTCTGGAGGTCCCTTTCTTGCACTTCGCTGTTGCAAACGAACGTTACACTATGACACAGACACAAATTTGAATACAGAGCACAGATACATTAAGGACTGGACGGACAGTTCATAATTTTGTGAAAAAAAAAATTATGGGCCTCGGATCTCCCCCTTCGCAGTCCAACACCGTAACCACACATCTAAGACGGCCTGGCTGTATAAATTCGCACTAAATTGCACATCTTGAGATTGGACCATTCACTGTTTCTATTTTCCTTCTTTTTTCACAGTTCAGTGCACCTTCTTCCTCATTTCATGCTTGATCTGTGTTCAGTTTTTGACGGGCTATCCACTGAGTCTAATCTTCCTGACAGATTAAAACTGTGTGCCGGACCGAGACACGAACTCGCGACCTTTGCCTTTCGCGGACAAGTGCTCTAAAGCTGTGAGGACGGGGCGTGAGTCGTGCTTGGGTAGCTGAGATGGTACAGCACTTGCCCGCGAAAAGCAAAGGTCCCGAGTTCGAGCCTAGGTCCGGCACGCAGTTTTAATCTGCCAGGAAGTTTCATATCAGCGCACACTCCGCTGCAGAGTGAAAATCTCATTCTGGCTATCCACTGAGTCATCTTGCCACTAACCTTGTGAGTATTGGGTCCGGGTTCGCACGAGACGCCTGGTTCATGCACCCATGTTGACTCCTGTGCATCGGTGACTAACTTTAAAATTGTACACCCATACCGCAACTGGATGTCCATGAGTGGCGACAGGTGGCCTTTTCAGATGAATCATGTTCTATACTGTCTCGGATAAATGGCCATTCACGTGTATGACGTGGAACGTCTGAAAGCAAACACCTTGAAAGAATCGTTGGAAGGGGAATGTTTTCGTAGCATTCGCTGGGTGTTCTGCCCATTCTGGAAGGTACAGTGGACCAACACAAGATCCTTGGGGACCTTGTACACACCTACATGCAGTTCGTTTCTTCTCGGCGTAATGGCATCTACCAGCAGGACTGTGGAACTTATCACACAGTTCGCAGTGTGCGTGCGTGGTTCGAACAGCATCAGGATGAGCTTACCGTACTCCCCTAACCACCAAACTCACCGGATTTAAACCCAGTCGAGAATCTGTGGGACCACCTCGATGGGCCTGTTCGCGCCATGGATCCTCAACAGTTACATTTCAGAACTTCAATAACACTCTCTTTGCACGTCTGGCAGCAGTCCGCTCTGCAAAAGGTGGTTGTTAATACCCATAGTACATGTTTTCATTGCTCTCTGAACAACGCTTAGTTATTTTTATGTCTTTAGCAAAGTCCATGTCTCATTACCTTAACTCAAAGGTGATATAAATCTTTCCGTTTTAGGCACATGTGGAACTTACTTTCGGTAACCCATTTCGTTTACCAAAACTATCCTAGACCATATTTATTCTTCTGCTTTTTTCTTCTTGTCCATCCTGTCATCATTTTGGACAGTCCTAAATATCGTAACTCATAAAATCTTTCTGTGTCTTATTAATATGTTCTATTTTCTTCTCAATATGAAGATTATAGGTTATTTTCTTTTATTAGAATACATATGCAAGTCTAGTTCCAAACTTAACCTATTTACTTTTCTCTTAATTTTTGTTCATTCTTACCACAGGTGCAGAGTAGGTCGTTATCAACAAAGAGGTGTTCCTTCAGTATAGTGCATTAATACAAGTTCGTTAGTCATTCAGTCGGTTTGAGGATCTGGAAATTTTACGTACAGCTTCTGCTAATACTTTTTGTAATTTACCTAACTTTCAATCCAGAGCTTCCCGTTATCCTAATAAAATACAGTGGAAGCTGTAGAATTGGTGGATGTATTCCTTAGCATCAGTCCCTGTTTATCAAGGGTTGTAACTCAAGATTTTGTTGAAATTATTAATCCTACGCAAAGTGGTTATTTCAAACAGTTGTTCTGATATTTTATGCTTAATTTGATTTTGTCGTAAGAGAATCACTTTTCCTTCTCAAGTGAGGCACAAACATCACTCACAACAACCTGCCTTTGCCCTACATCGTTACCTGTTGGTCACTGTAATAGACATGTAGAGGTATTAATACTAATTTAGTGTCATGTTTTGTTAAGAATAAGAACTATTTCAGAAACTACTTATGGTTTTGCAGTTGAGCAATATGTGAAGTAAGAAATTATCTTTCCCTATACAATTACGACATTCGTAAATTCCAATTACCCTGCGTTTAAAAGTAGTAAAAAGCGCTATTGATTAGAGATTTTCAGCCTATATTTATGGTAATTTTAGAGTACCCTGCGTACAAAAGGATATCAACAGCGCCACCTATAGCAGGATGAGAACGCGCCTTTCATTACAGTCATGTCTTCTCGACACCACGGCACAAAGTAGGAGAACTGAATTAAACAAAAACTTTACATACACATGTTGTCACAAGGCAAGAGTTAGCCTCGTAAAACATGCAAACATGTCAAATATGAAAGCACGAAATATTTCACAGGAGTCGGTCAGTGATTCACAAATATCGATTTTCCTATGAAGTTGATGCCAAGGAAAAAATTGCATTTTTGCGATACGTTTTGCTACAAATTTTTTACAAGTAATTTCTGTCCGTCATCATCACCATTATCATTTTTGTGGCGGCGTTCGTAGCGACAAACAATTCGCTGTAGAAACGGCTTACGAAGTCACCGCCACACTTTTAATAGCGGGCCGACCGGTCCGCTGGAACAGTGAACAGAAAGATGAAAACCCAAACACTCTGATTAAATAAAAGTCGGTACTTATCTTTATTAACGAAGATACAGAAACACAGTAGTGGACTCCGTGTCTACAGAAATCTGTCTAGTTCGAGTCGGAGCGGCTAGGTCAGCGTCGGCTGACAACAAACAACAAATCTGCTGCGATGCACACACAACTGACTAGCAAGTACACAATTCGGTGGCGAGTATACAACTGAGCGGCGAATACAGAACTGTCCTAGCGCTCGCGACTCCAGCGCTTAAGAAACCAGAAGCCAGCGGTGGCGCGCGCAGACTTGCGGCGATTTCCTGTCTCGCTGGCGCTGCTTATGCGGACGGTGTCCGGACTTTGATGCTGCCAACCTTTTGGCAGCGGGCTCGGGTGGCATTACTGGCTAGGATATAACACTCCTCCCCCCCAAATCGCCGCACCGTCATTGAATAATGACGTGGCGAGCGTCGACGGCGGGGGAGGGGTCTGGCCGCAGGCGTAGCAGAAGAGACCGGGGCGGAGACTGTTGTCGGTGGCAGTCCCCGGTCCGCACCCCAGCATTGGCTGCGCGGGGCCTCGGGAAACGCCGACTGAAAACCGAGGTCAGGGTGCACGCCTGTGACCACGGGCGCAGCTTCTGGTACTGGACGCGACGGGGCGTCGGGACCCACGAAGAGAGGCAGCGTCTCCTGACGCTGCCTCGACGGCTGCCGAGTGGGCGCCGGACAAGGCGCTGCGGTGTCAGACTCCTTGGGGGTGCCCAAGGAAAGCGGCTGCAGGACAGGCTGCACAGCCACCGCTTGGGAAGGCGGCCCGGCTGAGGGGTCGACGTCCATCAGCTCCGAAGGCGGTGGCGACTGAAGAGGGACCGCAGGCGCCGGAGCGACCACCTGGGGCGCTCCCGGATGAAGCTGCGCGGGAGGCATCAACGGGACGGGCTGTCGGCGTGGTAGCGGCGACGGCTGCTGCTGCTGCCCTGGGGGCGGCAGCGAAGTCGGAAGGCGCGGCTGGAATCCGCCGCGGACCAAATCTGTGGACAAAGAACGAGCGGCAGAATCCGGGCGGCCAGCGCGGCGCAACTGGTTCTGATGCCTCCTGTGCACCCCAGTAGCACCTTGAACAGTATAAAAACCGCGACCCTGGACACTTATCACGGTACCACGTTCCCAACGACGGCGACCGTGATAAACTCTGAAAAAAACGGCGTCGTTGCGCTGAAAACGCGTGCGATGCTCAGAAGCGGCGGGTCGATCCGGGGGGTGCAACAACCGTAGTAGGGTGCGATGACGACGGCCGTGGAGAAGCTCCGCAGGCGAAGGGCCGTCGCGTGGCGTGGTCCGGTACGACGACAGGAACGTGATGAGGGCCTGCTGACGAGAGTGCGTAGCACGAAGGCGGTCCATATGATCCTTGAATGTGCGTACAAAACGTTCCGCTGCACCATTCGATTGAGGGTGGAACGGCGGAGTAAGAACATGGCGAATGCCATTGGCAGAACAAAAACATTCAAATTCAGCAGAGGTAAATTGTGGACCATTGTCAGACACTAAAACTTCTGGAAGACCCTCAATACAAAAAATTGAAGTCAACGCCTGTATAGTTTGTGCAGACGTTGTAGACTGCATGGGCACAACAAACGGAAAATTACTAAATGCATCTATCACGATGAGCCAACAAGAATTCCAATATGGACCAGCGAAATCAATATGTACTCGCTGCCAGGGACCGGCAGGGCGTGCCCACTCAAAATAGCGTTGAGGCGGAGCAGCTTGGTGTTCGGCACACGTCGAACAATCTGTAGACATCTGCGTAATCTGCTTATCAATACCGATCCATGTACAATGACGGCGGGCAAGCTGCTTGGTGCGGACAACTCCCCAATGACCTTGATGCAACAAGTCGAGGACCTTGGATTGGAGCACTTGGGGAACCACTACACGAAGCTGGCCATTCTCGGTGCGTAACAGCAAAACTCCGTGCGAAACAGACAACAGATGACGTTGCGGATAATAGCGACGAACCACAGGATCCGATATGTCCTTTGCCTTGGACGGCCAACCACGTTGAACAAAACGTAATAGTAAACTCAGATGAGGATCCGTAGCTGTCTCACGTGCCACCTGACGATAATCAATCGGAAAATCCCGGAGGGATTGATGCTCATCGGCGTCAATCTGATGGCAAGAGTCGTCAGAGGAATCGAAGACATCATCCGCAGCAATCGGCAATCTAGAAAGCGCGTCAGCGTTTGCATGCTGAGCTGTAGGGCGATACAGTATCTCATACTGGTATTGTGATAACAAAAGAGCCCAACGTTGTAGTCTCTGAGCTGTCCGCTGAGGAACTGGTTTAGACGGATGAAACAGTGACGTCAGGGGCTTGTGATCTGTTACTAAATAGAATGGTCTACCATAGAGGTAGTGATGGAATTTTGTGACACCGAACACAATAGCCAACGCTTCCTTGTCCAATTGGCTATAATTACACTGAGCTTTGTTTAGCAATTTAGATGCGAACGCAATAGGACGTTCGGTGTTACCGACTCGGTGAGACAACACAGCACCGAGGCCGAAAGAAGAGGCATCACAAGCTAACACCAGAGGCTTGTTAGGGTCGTAATGGACCAAACAACGATCATTCAATAAAGCCTCTTTAAGCTGCTGAAAGGCTGATTGGCAATCAGCTGACCACACAAACGGAACATTCTTACGGCGGAGACGATGCAACGGTGCAGCAATCTGTGATGCATTAGGTATAAACCTAATATAGTATGTCAATTTGCCAAGAACTGCTTGCAATTCATGCAGATTGCGAGTGGCGGGCAAATCACGAATAGCTGCTAAATGTGACTGGGAGGGATGAATGCCTTGAGCATTAATAACATGTCCCAGATACTCCATCTTCGTAAGGAAAAATGAACATTTATCGATGTTGCAACGTAGGCCTGCCTGAGACAACACTGTAAACAAACACTCCAAATTACGGGAATGTTCAGCAGGCGTCCGACCGGACACAACAATATCGTCTAAATAGTTGCAACACGATGGCACATTAGCCAGAAGTTGTAACAAAAAACGCTGAAAAACAGCTGGAGCTGACGCACAACCAAAAGGCAAACGCAGAAAACGGAACAACCCCAACGACGTGTTTATGACAAAATACTGTTGTGATTGCTCGTCGAGGGGCAATTGCAAATATGCTTCACGGAGATCAATTTTGGAAAAGAAACGAGCTTCCCCTAACTTATCCATCAGCTCGTCCGGTCTAGGCAAAGGAAAAGAATCAATGACAGTCTGAGGATTAACTGTCGACTTAAAATCAGCACACAAACGTAACTTGCCAGACGGTTTCTTTATAATAACTAAGGGAGAAGCCCACTGGCTCGCTGAAGCGGGTTGAATAACACCGTTGTTTTGCCAACGACGAAGTTCATCTGCTACAGGTGCCCGGAGGGCGTGAGGCACTGGACGAGCACGAAAAAATCGAGGTTGAGCATTATCTTTTAACGTAATATGAGCGGCAAAGTTCGCAGCACAACCTAGTTCGTCTTTAAATATGTCACTGTATTGTTTACACAAATCGGTTATGCTGTCTTGAGGAACAACAACAGAATTAGTTTGCAACACATTGTCTTGGATAGACAGGCCAAACAAGTCAAAACAGTCTAATCCGAAAATGTTTACACTGTCCGTAGCGCGGAGCACTGTGAATGAAACTGTTTTTGTATTGCCACGGAATGTGGCTGGCACGCTACATACACCTAACACAGGAATTTGTTCTCCACTATAAGTAGCCAAAGAATGTTTTGCCGCTGAAAGTTTAGGGCGGCCGATAGCCGCATACGTAGCACTATTTATGAGAGTCACAGACGCACCAGTGTCTAATTGAAAATTGAAGGTCTTATCCTGGATGCGTAGCTTCACAAATAGTTTATTACACTGTCTCTGGATCGGTGCAGCGGAGGCGGAAGACACAAAATCAGCGCGTTTAGCGCGTGTTCGCTGCTTACGACAACTCGTGGGTTGGGCGGGTGGAACAACAACTCCCGCTTCACTTGCAGTCTGTACATTACTTTTTACAGCGTTGGAATTACGCTTGGGTCGCATAGCAGAGGGCTGGGTGGGTGGCTTATTGCGAACAAGTTTATTACCCACACGAACCGTGGAAGAGTCTTTAAACGCGACCTGCTGGGCGGGCTGGCTTTGAAGAACATGAATATCCATGGGCTGGGCAGCACTAGAATTGTTCTTGCGTTTACGCAAACAAACAGTCTGGATGTGTCCTTTCCTTTGACAAAAGTGACAAACCGCGTTTCTTAACGGGCAACGTTCACGAGGATGAGCAAGAACACACTTAGGGCAAGACTTAACTCTATCATTTTGCACACGCGGCTGACGAATGTGTTTAACATGACGCGGCCGGCTAGCGTTTACAGTCTGACTCTGCCGGTGGGGCCGCGGGCGTGACATAACTTGCTTAGCACAGGCAATTTGAGAAATACATGGCTGATCTAACTCACACTCAGCATAGTCAAAAGTATCTTGGGCTTCAATAATGTTCATCACAGTCTCTAATGACGGGTCAGGCAACTTTAAGATAGCAGCACGAATACGAGAATCTGCAATGTTTTGAGTAATAGCGTCTCGTAACATGACATCACTGTAGGAAGCTCCACACACACAATTAAATCGGCACTGACGGGTGAGGCCCCGTAAATCTGTTAACCACTGTTTATTAGATTGATGTGGCAGTTTCTTTAATCTGAAGAACTTGAATCTGGCTGCTGCCACATGAACTCGCGACTCGAAATACTCAGCAAGCTTGTTAACAACAACGTCATAGTCTAAAGCTTCTGGCTTGGATTCCGGGAACAACTTACAAAGTAGTCGATAGACTTCCACGCCTGCAGTGGAAATTAAATAAAGCTGCCGCTCAGTACCCGTGATTTTGTAGACTGTCATGTGCGCCTGCAACTGCGCGAAATATTCTCGCCATTCTTCTCTTGATGCATCAAAAGCACGGAAAGGCGGTGCTGCCTATGCTTGTTCCTTTTGTGTTGGAGGATTAGCCGCTTGTTTGGCGATTGCTTCCACCAGACTTTGTATTTGCTGACTCTGTAACAAGATCAACTGTTGTAATTCGGCAGACATAGTGAACACAAATTAAACCAGCCCCCAAAATTTTATCGCTATAATTAGTATAACCAGAAACAAGTTTAACCAGCCCTGCACACGAGTTCGGAAGCCCTCGTCGCCAGTTTTGTGGCGGCGTTCGTAGCGACAAACAATTCGCTGTAGAAACGGCTTACGAAGTCACCGCCACACTTTTAATAGCGGGCCGACCGGTCCGCTGGAACAGTGAACAGAAAGATGAAAACCCAAACACTCTGATTAAATAAAAGTCGGTACTTATCTTTATTAACGAAGATACAGAAACACAGTAGTGGACTCCGTGCCTACAGAAATCTGTCTAGTTCGAGTCGGAGCGGCTAGGTCAGCGTCGGCTGACAACAAACAACAAATCTGCTGCGATGCACACACAACTGACTAGCAAGTACACAATTCGGTGGCGAGTATACAACTGAGCGGCGAATACAGAACTGTCCTAGCGCTCGCGACTCCAGCGCTTAAGAAACCAGAAGCCAGCGGTGGCGCGCGCAGACTTGCGGCGATTTCCTGTCTCGCTGGCGCTGCTTATGCGGACGGCGTCCGGACTTTGATGCTGCCAACCTTTTGGCAGCGGGCTCGGGTGGCATTACTGGCTAGGATATAACAATCATATTCAAGGATTAGGTCCTTTGGCCTGTTCTTCCCCAGAATTATTCATGCTATCGCTCTAAACGACTTCCTATATTATGTAATGTGCAGCTCTCTCTCTCTCTCTCTCTCTCTCTCTCTCTCTCTCTCTCTCTCCCTCCCTCCCTCTCTCTCTCTCCCTCTCCCTCTCCCTGTACAGTTAAAATTTTGTTTGTAGGGTTCTCTTTTGTGTAAGATATCGGGTCAGCAGAAGTAATTTCCTAGTAGCAAGGTTTGACAGTACAAGTAAAGGAAAAAAATCCGGAAGTTGTTAGATTGGAATTATATCACTTAAAAATATCTTTTTGCCATTACAACTTTTTCTTTCAATTTATTCGCTCTCGGCCGTGTTCATTCAGCCATCTCAGTAGCAATGCCAATTATAACGATACTAAAGTGAGGACAACACAACACCCAGTCACCGAGCGAAGAAAATCTCTGACTTGACAAAGACTCGATCCCGGGTCCCTTCACTTGGTGATCCTACGGGCTGAACACGCAGCTACCAAAGTGGACACATTAGAACTTATACCGCATTCGTCATACGTTAGAATCACAACAGAAAAATATTATTACATGCAAACATAGTTTGTAAGTTGTAGTCATGTTTTAGCAAGTAAATAAAAACAGTTTATTCAATCTTCTTTACCTACATGTATGTACTGAAGTCCCACTCTCGCTTCTTTTTGTATGTCGGGGATGTCTCAGGAACTATTGTTTGGATTTTGTTTTGATATAGTCTTGGAATTGTTGGACCGATATCTTACCATTATCGATATCGGTAACAGGCAAAAATCGTCTCTGGATGGATGAACTATCTACGTACATAATTAAGTTTGCAGGGAACCGTCAGTGCGCTAGCCCTACTCGCTCTTGGCCAGTTTATTATATTGTGGCTTACTACCTATAATTATCACAGCAATTTCTAATTCCTCTGCTATAATATTGCAACAGCTCCTGCTTAAATTTATTTTTCTTACACTCATGAGCAGCTAAATAAAAAATACATGTGAAAGTCTACCGTCACGGCAAATGGAAATGTTCGGCTTCCCATGAGACTGGGGTGACGTCAGAATTTATACTGGCTGTAGGAATGGTCATGGAGCGCTGATCGGTGAAGACGGACGATGTCAAAGCGTTTGATCGTAGCTACATCACGGATGCCCCATGCATTTAACAGCCCATCTGCAGTCCTGCAGGCTTCCGGCTCAATACATACTACCGACCGAGGATGTTCCTCGATTCGATAAAAACGACCTTCGCAAACGCGTTCGGCAACCTTTTGGACTCCTCGGGCACACGTGCAGCCTACATGGCCCCTGCACGTCAGCGTCGCGCACTTGCCCTGTCCCACCCAGCAACGGACGTCTCCAGGCGGAGGTGCCAGCGCTAGCAGAAGCCGCCACTTCCAAGGGGTCTATCAGCGTCCGCCGGCCGCTGTAAATGTCGGCGTCAAAGTTACACAAGTCAGTTCTTCCGAATTTGAGAGCCTCCACTAGCCTCCGGGCGGGTGGTACACATCCCATCGTCTCAGAACGATCTCGTAGCCCATAGTGTGGACCGCTTTTGTTTCCTTGGTGCAATCAGACTGTATCCAGGATAGAGTTTTCTGTTCTATGCTAGTGTTATTCAGGACAGCTTTATTGGACATAGAATATTTTCCATAGAAGTATATTTGTCTATGAAGATCGTAATTATATTACTTTGTCAGACTCCGCAATCACCATACTGTCAAGTCTTCATACCTGTGAGACATTGTAATTATGACTTTGTTTTATCGAAGGAGACATTTCTTTCCTTGGTCAATAAATCAATAAACTGTTGTAAACTTTGATCACTGTCTTCCCTGTGTCGGTGTGAGCGACACATCAGTCTGAGCATTTCCGCATGTGCAGAACACGTACGATAAAGCTACCTGATGGGTAGCCGGTACTCACTGCGCCTGCCCGAGAGTGAACGGGTACTCCTCAGTGTCCGTGTCCTATGGAGGAAACATTGGAACAGCCCCTGCAGAATGACTAATCAATCGCCAGTTCGTCTCTGGACAAAAACCGATCAACAACCATACTATTCAGAACCAGCTCCCCAATTTTGCTAGTACAGTAATTGACACCCTGCAGGTGAACTACGGGGGATGTTCTGAAACTAAGTTTCGTCATTGTTTTCACGTGGGACTACCACTCTGGTACAACTAGGTGCTCTGTGATGCCAGCAACTTTCACACGGCCTGCTCCACCTCACCATTGGTTTGGAAGTAATGTCCCAAAAGTTCGGCTTTCAGTGCAGGGAACAGGTGAAGGTCCGATGGGGCCAATATCAGGGCTACAGGCCGAGTGAACCCACACAGGTTCAAATTCGTTGTTTCGGATGGGAGAGTGGTTCATCTGGCCTACAGCCCCGAGCTTGCCCCATTGGACTTTCACCTGTTCCCTGCACTGAAACCCGCACTTTCGGGACGTCATTTCCAAAGCAATGCTGAAATGGAACAGGCTGTGCGACGGCCCCTTGCATCGCGGGGCACCACTAGAACACTGCAACAAATGTCTGCGTCAGTGGCGACTATGTAGAATAATTATGCAAGGTGTGTAGTTTATCATGCCATGGCGTATTGGTTTTTGACGATAAAGTTTCTGTGTGAAAAGTAATGAAAAAACTTACTTTTGGATGCCCCTTATGCATATGACACCAGAGGACTAGAAATACTAGCACTGGATGCTTCCATCGTGGAGAAACGTAGGCTGGACTGACAAGTCATACATGATGAACCATGCCGAAGACAGGGCATGACTGCATCAAAAGCACGTGAAGCGACACTACCTGCTTGCCAACATATCACTGGCGAGAAAGATAGTATGAGAGGGGGTTCTATGGGATAAACTAAGGCTCTCATTGCCAAACGATTCTGTACATCAGTCAGCATCCTGCATGTGACATATGCCTTCTGTTATTCCTTCAGAGAAGGCACCATTCGCCAAATGCATCAGGCTAGTTTGAGGAACATCCTAGAGCCCTGTACAACCCCTCTTCCCTTCGTCACCTGGCATCAGCCCTATCTGCTGGCCTTGTATAGCATTATACTGTATTGTGTCTGAAAACTGAAGAGCGAGCAGTAGTTGTAGCTGGGGAAGTGGCCATTCTCCGAAGGACCCTACAGCTACCATAGAGGATGACCGAGAATCAATTTCCTATCTAGCAGTGCAGTCCATGTGCGTTTCTTGTGTTAGCTGTAGTAACTTCCTGTATCATACAGTGTTATCGCATTTGTTGGAGAAAATAAGCACTCCCATGCGTGTGTGTCTGCACTCACTCCATGTCACTGTTTATTTATAAGGTACGTTATGGAATGTTAATATACCTTTGTGAAATAGTGTGTTTATAGAGATGTAGTGATGGGACAACCAACAGTTGGCCAGTCGATCGCTGAGTCGGTTTTTTCTTTTTTCAATCGAATGAAACAATTGTATGAAAGAAAAACTATTCTATGTAAGGCCATGTCACTTTCCTGGTTAAGTGGTTTCACTTAATGTGACACAAATATCTGTGCTTTGATTTACATACCACTTGTTCACCCTTTTCTGTGGGGGCGGGTGCGTAGCCGCGCCACCGTAACCTGCTCCTACTGCTGCAAGGGCCAGGAATACAGGCGGCGCGAGGAGATGGCACGGTGGCCGGTACGAGCGCACTACTGCCAAGACCTGCGCTTGCGGTAACTGACTACCTCCTCCTGGCGTCTGCCACCCTGATGCTTGCAGCAGCAGAATGCTGACGTGAAGCGTGCGCGATCAGATTGATTAAAGGCCTGGCCAGACAGAATCCGGCCTGCCGCTGCGACGGACGGCACAGCGGTGGGCCGCGCCCGTCAGCGGCCAGGGACGCCACACAGGCAACGGGCGGCCGGCCGGCCGCAGCGACTCTTGATGCGTCAGCTGTGTTACACTGTGGAAGGGGCCGAACCCCATTATTAAGCTTGCATGCGTGGCGTGATTGTCTTTCCTTAGACGATTTGCAATTCTCACGCGGGACGCGTTATCTTTGTGCGAGTTTATATATTTATTTATTTATTTTTTAATTGCAGAAATGAGTAGCTCGCACTAGCGATACGAAATGGCACCAAGAAGAGGAGATGTTGGGTGCACGACATTAATAGCAAGAGAGAAAGCTTACGAGAATACCATCGTCTGTGTATTGATCTAAGAGTCTGACAGGTTCTTCAAATATTTTCGTATGTCACGAGAATGTTTCGAGGAAATGCATCGCCTGATGGCTCAAATGGCTCTGAGCACTATGGGACTCAACTGCTGAGGTCATTAGTCCCCTAGAACTTAGAACTAGTTAAACCTAACTAACCTAAGGACATCACAAACATCCATGCCCGAGGCAGGATTCGAACCTGCGACCGTAGCGGTCTTGCGGTTCCAGACTGCAGCGCCTTTAACCGCACGGCCACTTCGGCCGGCGCATCGCCTGATAAAAAGGTAGCACCGAGAAGTGCACAACGAACTGGAGAAAGCCAATTGATACAAGGCACAGGTTAACCATTTGTTTGAGGTACGTTTTACCGTTTGTAGCTTCTTTGTGCTTCAAACAGAAGTCATATAAATTATTCCATTTCAGTTTTGCTGTATCATATGAAATGTTCGGCGGAAGAAAGTTCTATCTCACAACGTAGTTACGAGTGGAGTGATAAATTTATTTGCAGTGTTTACGAATACAGCAAACGATAGTAACATCTAGTTCCGTATGTCCCGCTAGAGAGACCTTTCTACTTAATAGATTGTTTTGTTTCATTGTATTCATACCATTGTCATTGAATTTAAACAAACATATCTTTGGTCGTTAACTTATCCATTCGTTCTATCGGCATAACAGATTTTAATCTTTTCCAGATACTTGACTACAGGCGACAGTCACCAGACCATAGCTTTTTCTTTTCGGTTAGGACGTTCAACAGTTTCAGATATTGTGAAATAAGTGTGCCAGGCAATATGGACTGTCGTACAGCCCAAGTATTTATTTACATACTCCTACAACAGAGATGTGGAAGAAATCTGAAGAAGGATTTCTAGAACTTTGGGGGTTTCCGGACTGCCTTGGAAGCATAGACGGAAAGCCTATCAGGTTAAAATGCCCGAAGGATAGTGGATCCCAGTTCTTCTGTTACAAACAGTTCTTTTAGCTAGTTCTCCTGGCGATCGTTGATCCATACTACGGAGTTTACAGTAGTTGATATTGGAAGTTATGGACGTCACAGTGACAACACTATTTCTGAGAATTCAGCTTTCTATCAAGAGTATATCGAGGGCAAAAGTATTCTACCTCCAAATCAGGATCGCGTGTATCATACAAGAAGTTCTATTCTCTCACCTCCTCTGTAAGTCTTTGTGTGTCCATGATGCGTGCACTACGAGCTGCAAGACAAAAACCGCCTCACGCCGCTGCTTATAGTGTGACAGCAGAGCAGTTGAATGCGCCACCAGGGGCAAGCAGCCGCTCCGGCTTGCGGCGAATCTGTAATCTGTGACAACCCGGCGGCGGCCGGTGCGGCAGGCCGCATGCCGGTGCGTCAGAGCCGCACCCTGTGTGACCGCCGCCATACAATAACGAGAGATTCAACAGTGCGGCCTGCCGGCTGCGGTTCAAGGCCACAGGCCGGACGGCCAGGCCGCATTCTGTCTGGCCAGGCCTTAATGGACATCATCACACCTTGTCAGTAATACGGGATGCAAACAGTTGCAAAATGGTGGCAGTATTCCTTTCTTCTTCACGTACCGCTTTTGTGAACTTTCATGCTGGGTCGGCTTTGTACTCCCAACGAAGCTTTTACCTGTACCCTGGTTGGTATACCACTGCTTTATTTCATCTAATGAAAGTACTACAGACTGGTTTCACTCACAAAAATATCTGAGTAACTTAGACAACTAAACCACTAAACAGTGCTTCCAGTTGAATAAATGAATGAAAACATACTTTAACCAGCACCTGAAAAGAAAGAATGTATAACAAATACAGTAAGTATGCAGAACACCACTGGACTGTTTCGAGCCCGCATCTCGTGGTCGTGCGGTAGCGTTTTCGCTTCCCACGCCCGGGTTCCCGGGTTCGATTCCCGGCGGGGTCAGGGATTTTCTCTGCCTCGTGATGGCTGGGTGTTGTGTGATGTCCTTAGGTTAGTTAGGTTTAAGTAGTTCTAAGTTCTAGGGGACTGATGACCATAGATGTTAAGTCCCATAGTGCTTAGAGCCATTTGAACCATTTGACTGTTTCGACTGTTTTCATTCGGTTGCTCCCAGAGGCTGGTTTCAAGCGGGAGAAATGAACGAATAATAATCCAACCGACGCGTAAAACTACACCCGGCTAATTCGACTGTTTCCATTTGGTTGTTCCATATACTTGTTTCATTCAAAATAATAAATGAATAATTCAGCCGATACTTAAAACTAAAAACAAATGAATCGATTGTTTTCTGACAGCGGACCAACAACCAACCGACTGGATCGATTGTTTCATTCGGTTGTTCCCATCACTTATAGCGAGTTGAGAATCGCCTGCTCACACTCCAGTTTGCAGATATCCACAGTTAAAATACGACTGTTTTGAAAATTTCTGACTTTGTTCTCTGGTGTAGCAATAATTAAACCGTTCACTCAAACAACGTTGTAACTAGCAAAAAAAAACGGATTTTATAGGAGGACAAAGGAAGGTTTTATGCTTACCTATTTGGGTTTTCTGCGCCGTTCTGCATATTTTTGTAACAGTTATTACACAACTGTTTGTATTATTATAAATCAACTAATTCAATGCAAAGAAAGCTTCTGAAATGAATTTTTATTGCATTGATTGCATGTATGTACACTGGATTGCTAGCTTCGACAGGACTAAGTTCCATCTTCAGATGATTTCATAACCTGTACACTGTAGAGCTGAAGGTGGCAGCTTCCTGCTGTCGAAACTAGTAAGCCAGTATACATACATGCCAAGGCAACAACAAAAACTTCATTTCAGACTCTTTCTTTACATTTCTTGTGTTATATTTGAGGTAATAGCACCATTTTAATTTTGCAGGACCAATAACGTTGCATCTGCACAGTTAGAATCGTGTGTTTTCCTACGTTAATCTGATAGACCCGATATGTTTAAATAGCCATAAAAATTGCATTCAGCAGTTTCGGTGAAACAGTTCTGATATTTATGTAAAAGGTTACATTAATATTTTTGGTTTTACGAAAAAATGCTTATCAACCAAATACTGCACAAAATGAATGTATATTACAGGATAATGTTAAAGCCATGAAAACTCAAATGCCCTGCATCTGAATTTCACTTTTTGATATATTTTCGTTTATTATACACGTAATAATAAAAACACAAAAACTCCAACAAAACATTGAAAACAGAACATTCTTTGCACTCACTGGAAATTTTTGTGGAGAAATCAAGCTACACTGGCTTCTTGCAACAATGACACATGTAAGACGTCTTTCTCTTCTTTTTTGGGCCACAGGTGGAGCATATTTTGCTTTTTTTCCTATCGTTCAACGACGACTTATACTCTTGGTTCTGTTATACCCAAAACATGGTGAGTGGATACACGAAATTCACGGACTACGTGACAGTTGTTGACTCACTTTTTATTCGTAGTGTCACCAACGAGTCTGCAAGCAAAATTAGAGCGGATCACCTGAGTATCGTCTTTGTACGAATTCTGAAAGACAACGCATCATTCACCCAACTTACGTCCAACACGCGGAAAAATAATGCCATTGGCCATTGTTCAAAGAGGCTTCGACCACCAGCGATACTTGTTTCAACTAAATTTGTTTCTAGTAGAACCCTGACTAATGATTCAGTCCCTACAATTCTGTCTTCATCATTTTGATCATTTGTTTAATTCAAAAATTTCACAGGTGGCAAAACAAATTCATCTCCACTTTCGCACTATTCCTATTCTCAATTATGTTCACTTTCAATGTTTTGTCACTATACAATCAAACATCACTTCCTAAACTCTCCTCAGACCATTTCAAAACACTATCCTGAAAGTCAGGGACCATAACATGAACAGCAGATGAAGACTTGGCTATTGAATCCATAACGAAAGTCACAGGTGCGGCCTCAGTGACCGCTTGCACGAAAGTAGCAGTAATAGTATAGGTTCACATCACATTAAAGCGGCTACTGACAAAGGAAATCACTGCGCTTCGGGAAAGAACAACTCGCTGTAATATTCTACCGCACCCCTATGCATTAGTAACAGAGCAACAATAATGGCTAGCGGTCTGTGAGAACGCATCTGGAACGTTAAGGTTTTACGGAACTGTCACCTGCTCGCGCCTGCCACTCTCCCCCCGCTATGACATAGTGCCCCCTCCCCCTCCGCCACCCTTCAACAATGCCAAGTTGCCGACAATGTTGACCGTTTGTGCTCTGTTACAACCATTTGTGTCAACTTTGTCGCGTAAAGTAAACTTGCGATAGAAAATACCCGAAACGTAACCACGAGGAGAACCTTTCCTGGTACCCTTTTATGAGAAAAAGCAGTTCATTTTAATGACAAACTTTGAGGGAACTCTAGACACTGCATTACACACACGGTACGTGTTAGACTGCTGTACCCTGCTCTAACCAATCTGAGTTTTCGACGACGCTTGAGCGGTCATCGTTGAGCAGTCGTGCATGAGGATAGGCACAAAAAGCTTTTGATGTGTTTCGAGTCCATGCTGCGATGCATCTCGCCCAAACCTGGCAATGTGCACCGTTATAATTGAGGATAGCTCCTCTACGCAAAGACGGCGAGTGCTAGGGAATGTAGAAGAGATGATGGTTGCTTGCACGTGGCGCCAAAAACCTTCAGCGTTACCAAGCCGTACGAAGTGTTACTGCGGAGAACAATGAATAAAATTGCATTTCGACTGAAGTACGGCCACTAACTTTTATCGCCGTTCAGCGCTAATCATGGAAGGCTTCCGGAGAAAGACAATCTCACTGTCTGCCGAGGCTTACAAGAAGGTGATGTGCTGGCACGTGACGTGCACAATAGATATGGTTGTACGTGAGTCTCGGTTGAAAGTAAAAATATACTATATATATATATATATATATATATATATATATATATATATATATATATATATATATATATATATGCAATTGACTTAGTGTCCAGTTCTAGATATTAGTTTCCAGTTTCAGCAGGTTCTTTCCAAACATTATCCGATTAGATGCTCAAAGATAAGTTATTGTTCTCTGTCTATCTGTAGCTCAGTGCTTCCTTACGTAAATGGCTCCAAACTGACGCATAAAAGCCCTCCGTGTGGCCGAGCAGTTCTAGGCGCTTCAGTCCGGAACCGCGCGACTACTACGGTCACAGGTTCGAATCCTGCCTCGGGCATGGATGTGTGTGACGTCCTTACGTTGGTTAGGTTTAAGTAGTTCTAAGTTCTATGGGACTGATGACCGCAGATGTTAAGTCCCATGGTGCTCAGAGCCATTTGAACCACTTGAATCATTCTGCTCCACGACAATGCAAAGCCTCATACGACCAACACAGTCGCGGCACTCCTGCAAAAATTCAAATGGGTTCTTGGCCATCCTCCATACAGTCCGAACCACTCTCCCTGTGATTACATTTCTGGTCCCCTTAAAAAGGCTCTGAGGGGCAAACGATTCACCTCGAACGACGACGTCCAGCTGTACGTGCGGATCTGGTTCACATCGCAGCTCCGGGAATTTTACGAGACAGCCATTCACCGCCTTATGTCACAGAGCGACAAGTGTCTCAACAGCGAGGGTCAATACTTTTAACATACAGGTACTGGTTTCTGAAATTATGCCTCCTGCTCGTTTATTTTTGAACGTCCCTTGTATAATTTGTATCCACAGGACAAAGAATATTAAATTGCCTAGCTTGAGACTTCCGTCCTTATTGCACATCACAGGATATTACTGATTATTAATACTCAGTCCCAGAAGGCCAAACGGTAACGATCGACCGACGGACATGTGATCCTTAGCCTGTAGGCATCACTGGATGTGGATATGGAGGGTATGTAGTCGGGAAAACGCTCTCCCGGCCGTTGTCAGTGTTCTTGACCGGAGCCGCTACTTCTCAGTCAAGCATATCCTCAATTGGCCTCACAAGGGCTGAGTGCATGCTGCTTGCCAACAGCGCTCGACAGATTCGGACGGACGGTCACCCATCCAAGTGCTAGCCATTCCCGAAAGCGCTTGACTTCGTTGATATCACGGGAAGCGGTGTTACCACTGCGGCTAGACCGTTGGCCTTTCTTTTTCGTACACGCTCGAGATTTTCCCACCTCAAATTTTATTTTAATATTTCTGCTTGTCATAATACTCCTAGGAGATCATCAGACTCATTTGCACCAGAAGAAAACATTCACTCAGCCCCTTGATGACCAAGATAGTGGCAGAAAGGAATGAGCTGAACGGCATCGTCGCGGAAAAGAGTCTCAGGGTTAGGCTCAAGCACCTAATTCAAATTTTTTCTCCTTCTTTCGCTCAAACAATGTCACCCTGCAATCCCGAGGTGTGACAATTGTGCGTTAAATGTAGCTGTGTACTATAGGTGACTACAATTAATGTTCGTAGAATGTAGATTCTTACGGTGCTCAGAGAGAGGAGAGATGAAAACCCGCTACCGTCACAAACGTTAGTCCTGTCAAGCAGCACCAAGGCTGCTGCTGAAACTTACGTTCCCATCCGAAGGACCAATGACCACCAGCGGGGTTCGAACCGGCTACCTCCGACTAAAGCGTCATTGAATAGGCATCGGTAAGCGACTAAGGCAACGGAAAGAGAACCACGCAATTTACTTCGTTCTCTCAGTGCTTCTACTGTGTTTTACCCAAGACGGGAGGGATTATTCCTCTGTCTTTCTTATCTACAATAACACAAAAATAACAGAACTTTTTGTCGTGATGAAGCTTCTAGAATAAGCAACACTTCGCAGTACATGCAGCATAATAGTCATAGTCCCTGGAAATTGTCAAACGCCTTCCCCGCAGTTGACATTCATTTCTGGTAAAAACTGTCGTATTTTTCTCCTTCCTTTCTCACGTGGCACTTAGTTCCCAGCAGTACAATGTGGAGACGACAACTTCAGCAAGAGATTACACAAAAGCTGAATTAAACGTAAAATACGATGAAATCTCCACTGTTGTTCATTTCACGTTAATGGATCTTACATAACCTCTCGTAATGGCTTAAGAAAAGATCACCCGCCCGGATAGTCGAGCGCACTAAAGTACCCGCTTCCGGGATACAGGGAGGCGCGCCGGAAACGGACCCAGTCCTCGCGGGAGATTATCGACGATGGTCTGTGAACCAGCTTGTCTGGATGTGGCTTTTAGGTGGTTTCCAACAACCGACTAGGCGAATACCGGGATGATATATACCGCCTCAATCATAAGATATCGCAAACATTTAGAAAACGTTCCCGCACTTGTACATGAGAACGTGAGATGCAGATAGATGGGGTACAGAAACTCGACTCTTGGTGCATTGGGAACCCACGAAATTACCAAATCTGTAATAACATGCCGACGCTGTGAAGACACAGGATAAGTCCCGGAGAAGAAGAATCCGTTAGGACAGTGCTGTGAAATTTGGAATTAACGGGCTCTGGCAGCAGACGACCGACGCGAGTGCCTTTGCTAACAGCACGAAATCGTTCTCAGGGCGTCTTCTGGGCTCGTGACCGTATCGGTTGTATTCTGCACTGCTGGAAAACCGAGGCCTGATCAGATGAGTGCCGATTTCAGCTCGTAAGAGCTGATGGTAAGGTTTGAGGGTGGCGCAGACCTCAGGAAGCCATGGGCGCAGGTTGTCAACAAGGCATTGTGCAAGCTGGTGATGGCTCCATAAAGGTGTGGCCTGTGTTTACATGGAATGGACTGGGTCCTATGAACCAACTGAACCGTTCATTGACGGAAAATGCCTCTGTTCGGCTACCTGGAGACCACGTGCAGCCATTCATGACTTCATGTTCCGAAACAATGATGAAATTTTTATGGATGACAATGCGCCATGTCACCGGACCACATTTGTTCGAGACTAATTCGAAGAACATGCTGAACAGTTCGAGCGAATGATTTGGCCACCATCCATCGAATGATCTGGCCACCATCCATCGAACATTTTTGGGACTTAATCGAGAGGTCGGTACGAGCACAAATTTATGCACCAGCAACACTTTCGTCATTATGAGTGTCTATAGAGGGAGCATGACTCAGTATTTGTGCGGAGGACTTCCAGTGACTTGTTGAGTCCAAGCCACGTCGAGTTGCTGCACTACGCCGAGCGAAAGGAGGTCCAGTACGATATTAAGGTGTACCACACGACCTTTGTCACCTCAGTGTATGAGAAATCTCTCAGGCGTACCTGTTGAGTGTTGGTGACTAATGTGTGTGTGTGTGTGTGTGTGTGTGTGTGTGTGTGTGTGTGTAGTGTAGTGTGGTGAGATTGAGCTTACAACAACAAACTACTATCGAATAGCCCCAAAAGGGGGAGGGGGCGGCGAATAAATGGTTCAAATGGCTCTGAGCACTATGGTACTTAACTGCTGAGGTCATTAGTCCCCTAGAACTTAGAACTAGTTAAACCTAACTAACCTAAGGACATCACAAACATCCATGCCCGAGGCAGGATTCGAACCTGCGACCGTAGCGGTCTTGCGGTTCCAGACTGCAGCGCCTTTAACCGCACGGCCACTTCGGCCGGCGGGCGGCGAATACCACTCCCCAATCCGACTGAAGGATCACCGACAAACAGTGCCGCATTCACTCACTCCATGCGACACACTCAGTCGTGGATCCTGAATTTCGGTTCTGGGAAGAGAGGTACGGGAGGGAGGGTATGCAGTTAATCAGTACCATGTATGGAAGTGAAACGTGGACGATAAATAGTTTAGACAAGAAGATTTAGTAGTCGAATTAAATCGGGTGATGCTGCGGGAATTAGATTAGGTAATGAGACGCTTAAAGCAGTAAACGACTTTTGCTATTTGGGGAGCAAAATAACTGATGATGGTCTAAGTAGAGTGGATATAAAATGTAGACTGGCAATGGCAAGGAATGCGTTTCTGAAGTAGAGAAATTTGTTAACATCGAGTATATATTTAAGTGTCAGGAAGTCGCTTCTGAAAGTATTTGTATGGCGTGTAGCCTTGTATGGAAGTGAAACGCGAACAATAAATAGTTCAGACAGGAAGAGAATAGAAGCTTTTGAAATGTGGTACTACAGAAGAGTGCTGAAGATTAGATGGGTAGGTCACATAACTAATGAGGAGGTATTGAATAGAATTGGAGAGAAGAGAAATTTGTGGCACAACTTGACTAGAAGAAGGGATCGGTTGGTAGGGCATATTCTGACGCATCAAAGGATCACCAATTTAGTATCGGAGGGCGGCGTGGAGGGTAAAAATCGTCGTAGAGGGAGACCAAGAGATGAATACACTAAGCAGATTCAGAACGATGTAGGTTGCAGTAGGTACTGGGAGATGAAGAACCTTGCACAGGATAGAGTAGCATGGAGAGCTGCATCAAACCAGTCTGTGGACTGAAGCCCACAACAACAGTACTTATTAGGGCGTAGCGTATATCGCTTTAGCATAGCATCCAAGAATTTGCAGTTGAGCGAAATATAGCATC
This sequence comes from Schistocerca nitens, assembly GCF_023898315.1. Classification (NCBI taxonomy): domain Eukaryota; kingdom Metazoa; phylum Arthropoda; class Insecta; order Orthoptera; family Acrididae; genus Schistocerca; species Schistocerca nitens. Next base: position 472,454,480 of record NC_064621.1, on the reverse strand, counting down.
TGGGAAGTATTCGGCCGATATTTTGAGAACGACATGTGACATGTAATTAATTTAAGATCCATAATAGTAACAAACCATCAAAACATTGAAAACGTCATAATTTAAACGATGTAAAATTGAAGAGTGCGCATATTGTCATCAGTATTTCACATACCACTACGACTGTGAGCATAGATCTTAAGACTACGCCTATTAATAATGGGAATGACCGAATCAAAACAATCGAGTCAGAATCTATTGTTGGAAAACAACCAACTCATTCGGTTGTGGTTCTACGTGACGGTTGAATTGCTCATTCACTTCTTTCGAGTGAAACCAGTCCATGGGAGCAACCGATGCATTCAGTTGTGTGCCGCAACATTCGATAGTTTTGCTATTGTTAAATCACTATTGTTGACTGCATTCTGTTGTCGCCTGCCACCACTGTTACTGGCGTTCGAATATGTGCATTTTATTAAATGCGAATAAGTAGCTTTCTATATAAACAGGCGTTTTCTTAGTAGTGAACTTTGTGTGTGGATCAGAATGCCGAAACGGTCCGTAATGTTGGAATGAAGGAAATCATATGACTCGATAAAAAGTGATTCTCAATATAAATTCACTGCAGCGTACAATATCTGCAAGGACGATTCATATTATGGAACTAAAGTTAAACAATACAAAGAAAATTAATGGATAACGACAAATATTTCTCGAAAAAAATACTCCGACAAATGACAGTATATGCTTTAAAAAGCAAGTAATTAAGTCAACAAACAATACGAAAAAATTACCTTATATGCATTCCGTTCACGGCACCTCAGCATTTACCGAAATAGAATTATCGGTACTCGTGTAAACCAGCAGGAAGAGAGAGACAAAGCTTCAATAAATGTGAATAAAGAAGTAATTATTCGTTTATTTAAACATAAATTTATACTGTATTACTACATATTAAACTTTTACAACCAACCAAAAAATCCATATTTCATGGTAGAAGTACGAAATATTCACATTTACGTAAATAAATTTTGAAAATACTTCATTTTTAGCAGTATGAGTATACTTTTTATTCACCTCACCATGAAATAAAATCCATTAGTTTTCTCTGCAAAAGTTGGCTACCCTAGTTGCTGTTCGTGATAATCGAAAACGCTGAAAAAGTATGCAGATGAAATTACATTCATACAATAGCACAGAGACTGAATGAAAACATTCACACAACTGCCGTATGTGTCAGACTTGTCAGTCGATTGTCTAAGGTTAAGTGGAAGTAATCAGTCCCAGAGAGTTACTGGAAACATTCATACACCTGAGGTGTGCCGCAGAGACTGGTTTCATTCGGTAGGAAAAAATGAACGAAAAAACAGTTAACTGTGGAGTCAGTTCTCCCACCACTAACGCCTACGTTAGTGTATACATGAGAGAGATGCTGTTTGTTTCACTTGTTTCCACCTACATTCGGGAAGAGTCACTCTTTTTCATATACATATCGGTGGGTCTTCCCCTTTCTGTCTTCGCTTAACTTCCAGTGGTTTATCTGTTCTGCCTATGGACTTGCGAAACGAACCGTACTTCTTATTGATAGGAGGTACGATTAGCGTTGGAATGTACGCCTTTGCCGGCTAGAATATTACATGCAAGCAACTGAAAAGTACCCAGCGTTAAATGTAGCTTGTAATTTATAAAAATTCCTTGCCATTTTTGAGACTTTTAATTTTCTGCTATGTTCTCTGAAAATTAGCTCTGGAATAGGAGGTACGATTAGCGTTGGAATATATGTCTTTACCGGCTAGAATGTTACTTGCAAGCAACTGAAATGTACCCAGCGTTAAATGTAGCTTGTAAGCTATAAAAATTTCTTGCCATTTTCGAGATTTTTAATTTGCTACTATGTTCTCTGAAAATTAGCTGTGAAATTTGGAAATCGATATATAAACACACAAATATTAACGCTTCTACTGAAACGTAACTTTTTTGTGGGGGGCTGGAATGGGAGGGGGGGTTTGCATGGGGTTCCGCATATGGAAACACTGCGGAAAGTTCAGGAATTAACCCAGGACAATGACGCAAAGTCTGATGCTCAGGGACTTTCCGTGCCCTGCGATTAAATGGTGATGATTAACATTTATGCCCCTCAAGAACGTTCAAACCGCTTTCCTCCAAGTAGAGCACCACCAAGCAGGTGTGCGTCTGCGAGGTCGTCTACTGAGGAGGGTAACAATAAACATAGCACTGTACCTTCTAGTGATAGCACACAACCTAATAGAATCGGAATACGGTATATTTTTCTCTTTTTAGTAACCACACAAATTTTAATTTGAATTTTCTAAAGGCGAAGTTTACCCTTTGGCACTGATATAAGAAATACAAGATGTACTGTTTCGTGATAGCTAGCGCTACAGATGACACTCTGCTTATGCTCAGAGACTCACCATTTTGTACTTTCGCCAATCCGCTGAGCCTTTTCGAGCGCATTACCGTACAGGGGCGAGACAGCATTCAGTTGAAAGCTCTACCTAGAAAGAGTGCATTCTTGCCTGCGCGTTTACTCTCCTGGATGACCAGATGTTTTGTAAGAACAAGCGCATATGTGGCGTTGTTCCAGAGGAACTGTTACAAGGTCGCTGACCTCAGGCGTCGTGTCAAGAGCGAACCTTGCCTGTCTTTTCGCAGTGTCCGCTACGAGGTTACAGCGGTACTTGCCAGGAATACACATTTGTAGTTATATTGGTGTTGACATCCATGACCGTGACCAAAAATGTAACTATGGCAGACAAGTTTCTTTCCGTGAACGCGGGGGACCATCGAACCTCATTAAGTTTCAGTGTCGGTAGGTAGCCGACTTCAGTGTTACCGTTCTGTAGCAGAGGTAGCAAATGCAGACTTGTCATGGCGCACGTCTTGGAGATCGCCGGTGTGAGTCCTGGTGGCAAAAAACATTCCTCATCAGCAACAGTTGTCCATTAAAATTGCTACACCACGAAGATGACGTGCTACAGACGCGAAATTTAATCGACAGGAAGAAGATGCTGCGATATGCAAATGATTAGCTTTACAGAGCAGTCACACAAGATTGGCGCCGGTGGCGACACCTGCAACGTGCTGACATGAGGAAAGTTTCCAACCGATTTCTCATACACAAACAGCAGTTGACCGGCGTTGCCTGGTGAAACGTAGCTGTGATGTCTCGTATAAGAAGGAGAAATGCGTACTATCACGTTTCCGACTCTGATAAAGGTCGGATTTTACCCTATCGCCATTTCGGTTTATCGTATCGCGACATTTCTGCTCGTGTTGGTCGAGATCCATTGACTGTTAACAGAATATGGAATCGGTGGGTTCAGGAGGGTAATACGGAACGCCGTGCTGGATCCCAACGGCCTCGTATCACTAGCAGTCGAGATGACAGGCATCTTATCCGCATGGCTGTAACGGATCGTGCAGCCACATCTCGATCCCTGAGTCAACAGATGGGTACGTTGGCAAGACAACAACCATCTGCACGAACAGTTCCACGACGTTTGCAGCAGCATGGACTATCAGCTCGGAGACCATGGCTGCGGTTACCCTTGACGCTGCATCACAGACAGGAGCGCCTGCGATGGTGTACTCAACGACGAACCTGGGTGCACGAATGGCAAAACGTCATTTTTTCGGATGAATGCAGGTTCTGTTTACAGCATCATGATTGTCGTATCCGTGTTTGGCGACATCGCGGAAAACGCACATTGGAAGCGTGTATTCGTTGTCGCCATACTGGCGTATCACCGCGCGTGATGGTATGGGGTGCCATTGGTTACACGTCTCGGTCACCTCTTGTTCGCACTGACGGCACTTTGAACAGTGGACGTTACATTTCAGATGTCTTACGACCCGTGGCTCTACCCTTCATTCGATCCCTGGGAAACCCTACATTTCAGCAGGATAATGGAAGACCGCATGTTGCAGGTCCTGTACGGGCCTTTCTGGATACAGAAAATGTTCGACTGCTGCCATGGCCAGCACATTCTCCAGATCTACCAATTGAAAACGTCTGGTCAATGGTGGCCGAGCAACTGGCTCGTCACAATACGCCAGTCACTACTCTTGATGAACTGTGGTATCGTGTTGAAGCTGCATCGGCAGCTGTACCTGTACACGCCATCCAAGCTCTGTTTGACTCAATGCCCAGGCGTATCAAGGCCGTTATTACGGCCAGAGGTGGTTGTTCTGGGTACTGATTTCTCAGGATCTATGCACCCACACTGCATGAAAATGTGATCACATATCAGTTCTAGTACTGTATAATATATTTGTCCAATGAATACCCGTTTATCATCTGCATTTCTTCTTGGTGTAGCAATTTTAATGGCCAGTAGTGTAACTCCTCAGTTAAATGAAAAATATCTTCGTAGTATCTCGTCGTATGAGGGCATGAGACAATGCTGATGTCATACTACTTTAGCTCTCTGTTGTGGAAAACTGAACGTCAGCTTCCTGCCAAATTAAAACTGTGTGCAAAAACGGGACTCGCACCCAGACCTTGCATTTTGCTGTACTAGCACTCGTGGAAGTTCATCAGTACTTAAACTCACGAGCAACTAAATTGTTGCGTTTTGCTGTACTAGCACTCGTGCAAGTTCATCAGTACTTAAACTCACGAGCAACTAAATTGTTGCGTTTTGCTGTACTAGCACTCGTGCAAGTTCATCAGTACTTAAACTCACGAGCAACTAAATTCTTGCGTTTTGCTGTACTAGCACTCGTGGAAGTTCATCAGTACTTAAACTCACGAGAAACTAAATTGTTGCATTTTGCTGTACTAGCACTCGTGCAAGTTCATCAGTACTTAAACTCACGAGCAACTAAATTGTTGCATTTTGCTGTAGTAGCAGTCGTGTAAGTTCATCAGTACTTAAACTCACGAGCAACTAAATTCTTGCGTTTTGCTGTACTAGCACTCGTGCAAGTTCATCAGTACTTAAACTCACGAGCAACTAAATTGTTGCGTTTTGCTGTACTAGCACTCGTGGAAGTTCGTCAGTACTTGAACTCAGGAGCAACTAAATTGTTGCGTTTTGCTGTACTAGCACTCGTGGAAGTTCATCAGTACTTAAAATCATGAGCAACTAAATTGTTGCATTTTGCTGTACTAGCACTCGTGGAAGTTCATTAGTACTTAAATTCACGAGCAACTAAATTGTTGCATTTTGCTGTACTAGCACTCGTGGAAATTCATCAGTACATAAACTCACGAGCAACTAAATTGTTGCATTTTGCTGTACTAGCAGTCGTGGAAGTTCATGAGTACTTAAACTCACGAGCAACTGAATTAGATCGGTATACTGGGTCTCTCTCCGAAGAGTCGTCAGGTTCATTTTCTCTGGCAGCTATTTGCAATTTCGTGTTTGGATTCTCTACCCGGAGTCAACCCAGACTGTAACTGTTCGTCACGTCTTTCACGCGACTCCCAAACTCAACATAAAGCCTCGGTTCGTTCCCCTTTACAACCAAAATTATTTTTACAAAACAATCCGATAGAGCGCTCTCAAATTACTCCGATATTCGTTTTATCGATGTATACTTACAGGGACAGTAAAACAAAAGAATAAACAGCAATCCAGCAGCGACTTTTAAATACTGGGTGGATATAATTAAACTTTCCGTATTTAACACGTTATAATACGGAAACTAATTACCGTACGAGGACCAAACTTGGCAGCATTAATGTGAAGGAGATGAGGAAGAATAATAATGCAGAATCAATTCAATGGAAACACTTTTTATGTGCGCCTACTGTACATCATATCATTACGTACCGGTACCATTACTGCTCCCAAAGGTGCTCAATGTGGCGCCCATCAGTTCAAATGGTTCAAATGGCTTTGAGCACTATGGGACTTAACATCTGAGGTCGTAAGTCCCCTAGAACTTACAACTGCTTAAACCTAACTAACCTAAGGACATCATACACATCCACGCCCGAGGCAGGATTCGAACCTGCGACCGTAGCGGTCTCGTGGTTCCAGACTGAAGCGCCTAGAAGCGCTCGGCCACAGTGGCCGGCGCCCATCAGTACACAGAAAAGTCTGACAGTGCAGGATTGCATTCTCCACAGCAGAATGGAGCATGTCCTTAGGTTTGCTGGCCACTTCTCTTGATATGCTGCGCTTCAGATCAGCACATTTGTGAATGTTCCCTGTTGATAGGAAGAGAAGTTTTGTAGAGTTGTTGGTCATTAAAAAGGAGAGGATGGATACCTCTATAAATGGGGTACGAACCCATGAGCTTGGTTAGCTTACCTTTTTACATTAAGGTGTATGATGCACGTTAGTTTCTTATACTAAAGGAGGTAGTTTAATTCTATCTTATGTAACTGGTTTATGAAGGTAACTTTTATTTACTTAATTTACCCTGTCAAGGTAAACCTTTAATCAGGTACTTCATTTATTTAATATATAAATTAAAAGTTTTTTTTAGAAATCAGGTTATGTACAGTTTTGGTTATTTTGAATTAATTTATTTTGATTTAGGCATATTTTCTTCATTTAATATATATACAATAAATGATTTATATTACTGTATTACATCTAATTAAATATATATACCTATAAGTTTATTTTATTATTATTAAATGATTATTTTAATACATTTATCTACCGAGGATTATAGCTACTTATGTTTTAGCTTAAAATAAATTGTTGTATTATAAAGTGTATAATATGTAAATGAATATAATATAATAATTTGATATAATAAATAAGATTAATAATATTAAATATTATATATTAATATAAATAATTATATTAATTATAATAATATAATTATATAGTTATCGATAATTAGATTATTTAACTAATTAATATTTAAGTTAATTTAATATAAAGTAAATTTTATATTAATAACATATTACATTAATTTACATATTTGTATCAAATATATTTATTATATTATTTAATCTTTCTTTATTATTAGTGAACAGAAAGATTAAATAAGAAAGAATACAATACATTTATTGGTATATATGTTCCATATCTTGGTAAACCCTGTCCTTCCGGTAGCCCCACAACGAGAAATCACAGGGAGTGAGATCAGGTGATCGAGCCAGTCAGTTATTTGAAAATGATCAGCTGATAATTCGATCGTTTCCAAATGTGTTTCGGAGAAACAAGTGAACTTCACGAGCGATGTGCTGTGGGGCTCCATCTTGCATGAAAACTGTTGCGTTCAATTCGTCTCTCTGCTGTAGGGGGGGGGGGGGGGGGGGTATGACATGCTGGCGAAACATATCGCAGTAACGCTGGCCAGTCACACTGCACGTCTTTGGTCTTTGAGCGCCAACCTGTTCGAAAAAGAATCGGCCAGTGATGAACGTAGCCGTGATGCCACGTTCACCATGCAGAGGAACTTCATGCACTGTGACTGGAGGTGAATATCCCCATACTCGGCAATTCTGTGTGTTCACCTCACCTTTCAGAGAGAAGAAGAGCTTCGTCTGTCCATAGGATGGTCCACGGTCAGCCGTCGTCAACTTTAGTCCTCTCGAGAATGTGGAGAGCGAAGTCAACACATCGTTGTGCATCCTGTGGGACAAGCTGCTGTACGATACGGATCTTGTACAGATACCATTTGAGAATGGTTCAAAGCACCTTCCGTATAGTGGACCACGGGATGTTCAACTGCCGTGACAGCACGCGCACTGCCTGACGATCGGGTATTGCGCGCAGCGAGGTCTGCCATAGCAACAGCGATTTCATCGACCACCAATGGGTGCAACAGGTCTTCGGCCTCTTCCCGGAGCCACGCCCAGTTCTCCAGTTGATTCGAACTTCATCATGCTCCACACAGCAGGTGGAGAAAGAGGACCCTGCCGTAATCCTTTCAGTCGGCGATATTCTGAAGTGCAGATGCAGCATTACTGTCGTTTTGATAATAGAGCTTCACCAATAATGCTCTACTCCTTTTATCTTAGCTCGTCTTGCCGGCCGGAGTGGCCGAGAGGCTCTGGGCGCTACAGTCTGGAACCGCGCGACCGCTACGGTCGCAGGTTCGAATCCTGCCTCGGGCATGGATGTGTTAGTTAGGTTTAAGTAGTTCTACGTTCTAGGGGACTGATGACCTCAGATGTTAAGTCCCATAGTGCTCAGAGCCATTTGAACCATTTTTTTAGCTCGTGTTGACACGTCAGCAAGTGCACTTGGACTGGTCAGGTGTGTGTGACTATGTAACACGATGATTGATCGCGGCACCTGGTGGCCATAGTTGGAACTCGACGGTGGCGCTGTGACGCAAGGAACTCATGCACCCCATACTCTGTACAATAATGCTATCAAGTATGGTACTCGTACGGCAATTAGTTTCTGCGCTGCAAGGTGTTAAATAGGGAAACTTTAATTATGACCAATCGGTACATACTGATAAAACATATGTCGCAATAGACTAATTTGGGACCTGTCTATCGAATGGGCACGTAAAATTCCGCTTTAAAAACCATTTTGTTTGTTACGGGAAAGAGACCGACGTTTTTCGTCGACACAGGGCTTTGCATGAAAAACGTGATGAGCACTATTTGTTTGCGCTGATTCCATCTACACAATGCAAAAACGAAATTGCAAATATCTGCTGAAACACAGGCGAGACACCTTGCGTGTAGCTACTGTGCTATAGAGACAACGAACAGTTTCTGTGCATATTTGTACTGCGAGTTAATAGTTGGTCTCCAGTCCTTAATAGTGACTGTTCTTTATAGTAGTGTTACGTTAAAGATCTAAAATAAAGTTAGTTTATCACGTAATATTTAGTCCGCATAATAAGCCACGAGTTCGTGCTACATGTCAACGTTTAATGGAGATTTGTGGTGTGTTGAAATAATTCCTCTGAGGCTCTTATTTCCGTGGAACGTGATAACTTAGCCAGAATGTAAGTACAGGAAGCTTAAGTGGCATCGATTTTTTAGAGAGGAATTTTCTGCCGCCATGCTAAAGGAACCGGCGTCACATTTATTTTTGGATGATTTAGGGCAACTGAGGAATACTAGGGCACAAAAACGAGGTTCGCTTCTTCTGAATACCACTAAATTAACTACACGCCATCTCGCTTGGTAGAAGCCTGGAATACTGTAATCAGAAATATGGCATGCAAGCACCCAGTAAATATCTTATTGTCCCGCAGCAGTTATCTGTCTTCCCCTACGAAATGCGTATTATCTTTAAAAAAAGTGTAGTTGGTTTGAGAGAGCGATTATCATAGACATGACTTTATCCGTAAGCAGTTTCTTCTATCTGCAATTAGCTGAAGTCGAGATTTCAATTTCACCCCATTTTTTCACCATCCCGCGATCACTCCCTTTGTTTCATATTGCTTTCCGTTGTCTTAGAGCGCATACTTCTTCAGTATGTGCGTATCACCAACGAATCAGTACCAAGCCTATTGTTGAAGGCTATTATCAAGCCTTCGTGACAACCACAAGAAATCGTTCAAGGAATTATAGGACGTAAGTCCTCAACATGTAGTTTACAAAGTTTAGACTTATTTTACAGCAAACATTCCTCTAATCCAGACGTCGCCAAATTGATTCCATTTACTAATCGCAAAATGTTGAAGCAAGTCATACAATTTGATACCAACTAACTATAATGTGATTTCAAACTTCTGTATTAATTATCTTAACACGCATTTAAAAATACAGTTCTGGTTGTAATAAATGTATGGATGAGTGCGTTTTTGTATACATGAGCACAATATAGGATACAGAAGCTTATCGACTTTCTTTATCTGCCTCTAAAAATATCTACCAGGACTAGAGAATTTCACGGATTCTGAGCATCCCTTGAATCCGGTAATTACAGACCGATGGCGACAGCCAGGCGTAGTTTGACATCCATGACGTCATGCTTATCGGGACCTATCCAGTGAATTCGTCGGACGGGACGCCGTAGATCCATTCACAAATGCGTGGAGATAACCAGAACAAGCGAAACGAGTTTACGAAACAAAGCAGAGTCGTAGAGTTTCGACACGGTCGGATACCTGAATCAGAGCTCTTCATCTCGCTCATCTCCGTCAACAAGTTACACAACTTGTGAGGACATCTGGGGCAACGTTCAACCGGATTCCTCGGATCTGAGTTCATAAAATCGTCTCTTCGAGTGTAATTTCTCCGAGGAATCCTTACACATTTGTGGTAGTAGCTTATGTATATACGGCAAAATTGTTGAGCTTAACGCCATTCTAACTCCCATGTGAGTAAGCCTATGTCAAGTCGAGAACGTTAAGGAGAAATTTGGAAAGGGGATTAAAATTTCAGGGAGAAGAAATAAGAGCTCTGAGGTTTGCTGATTACATAATTGCGTCAGAGACTGCAAAGGACTTGGAAGGGCAGTTGAACGAAATGGATTGTGTCTTAGATTATAAGATGAATATCAACAACATTAAGACAAGTATAATACGTAAGGGCATTTAATGGCCGGGATTTCCCCTTCGGGGTTCGGCCGCCGTATTGCACGTTTTTTTTAGTCGACGCCACTTCGGCGACTTTCGTGTCAATGATGGTGAAAATGATAATGAATGGCACACAATACTCAGTCCCCTGCCTGGAATCGAAGCCGGGCCCCCTTGCATGGTAGGCGGTAACACTACCCCTGCACTACGGAGGCGGACAGGAATTTAGACAAAAAGCAGTAGATGAATTTTGCTACTTGGGCAGCAAGATAATTGACGATGGCCAAAGTAGAGAGGGTGTAAAATTAAGACTGGCGACAGCAAGAAAAACCGTTTCTGAAAATAATTTGACATCGAATATAAATTTAAGTGTCAGAAAATCTTTTCAAAGATATCTAAATGAATGTAACCTTTTGCGGAAGTTAAACATAGACAATAAGCAGTTCAAACAGGGTAAGGATAGAGGCATTTGATATGAGTTGCTACAGAAGAATGCTGGAAATTAAACGGATAGTATCGAATAACTAATGAGGAGATACTGAATCGAATTGGAGGAGAAAATAAATTTGTTACACAACTTAGCTAAAAGAAAGAGGCGGTTGATACGACATATTCGGAAGCATGAAGAAGTTGTCAAGTTAATAACGAAAGGACGAATTAAGGGGGGGGGGGGGATAAAAATTGTAGGAGGTTACCAACACTTGCAAACAGTAAGCAGGTTCAAATTCACGTACTTTGCAATAGTTATTCAGAGATAAATAGGCTTGTACAGGATGGTCTAGCTAGGAAACCTGCATCGAGCCAGTCTTCAGACTGAAGACCACAACAAAAATAGTAACAATGTAATTTTAAGGAATAAAGTGACCGAATCGTCCTTGTGTTACCGAATCTACCATACGCTGCTCAATAACACAAGGGTGAAAATTGTAATGAGTCTGCTGGTAAATGTCTCCTGCAAGCTGTATCTCTCCACAGACGTCTTTGGGAAGGACACCTCAGTAGATACAATGGAAGTTACTGTGGCTATTGGGTGCACGTGAATAGCCATAGTGACGACTTGCTAGCTATGTATTCCGTGATATCAGAATCCTGTTCCTGCACCTGTATTAACTTCATACCAATTCTAATTATGTGCCGACTCATGTGGAATAACGCAAGGTAGTTCAAAATGAATGCGATAAACATTGCAGAAATACATATATAGACTGAAAGGTTAACTCCACATCTGCTATGCCATTCATTGATGTTCAATGTGGGCTTCATTTGTAACACGGCAGATGTCTATCCAATTTTGCAGTTCCTGCCACGGCTATTCCATCGCAGCTCAATGAATGGAGTTAACCTCGCCGACTATCCAGTGCCTTAGCAGTAGAAATGGGGTAACGATGTGGTGTCACTTTACCAAATTTGGTCCGAAATGTCTTTGATAGTGTTTTTGGGTGTTCTACGACACAATACGCCGTTCCTGTAGTTCAGTTGTTGTCGACTAATCTCCTCATTCTCGTCCTCCTCCTCCTCCTCCTCCTCCTCCCTATCGCTGATGCCACCATTTTTGATATTAGCGCCAGCGATGAGCAACAACGGCGACATTATCTTTTCTGTTTAAATGTTGCCAACCTAAACTGTCGTAGCTGACCTTTCAGTCTATATGTGTATTTCTGAAATAAAGTCATTACTTAGCCACGGGCGTGCTTTATTTTTATTCATTTTGAAACAAATGATTGTAATGGCTCTGAGCACTATGGGACTTAACATCTGAGGTCATCAGTCTCCTAGAACTTAGACCTCCTTAAACCTGACTAACCTAAGGACATCACACACATCCATGCCCGAGGCAGGATTCGAACCTGCGACCGTATCGGTCGCGCGCTTCCAGATTGAAGCGCCTAAAACCGCTCGGCCACACCGGCCGGCTCATTTTCAATCACTCTGTATTATGGAGCACTTGCATTTCAGCTGCCAGTGTACCACTAAACAATTTTCAAGATAGCGCGATACTGTAACAAAAGCAACCTCGTGATGTTCAGCACACAACAGTGATTAGTGTAGGAAAAAAATCCGACCACATTCGATTAAAGCACCAGTTGTATGAGTGCGTCCGTTCTCATTCTTAAAATACCTATTGCCTACCCGATGAAGGATAATTAGCGCAAGAAACGACTGTACGACTTCGGATCATCGAAATAATTCAGAAACGCGTGCTGTGAATCTGTAAAAGAGACCACATAAGATATATTCATATTAGATTAGTTAACACCAGAACCGCCAGACTTTTCGAACCCCCTAAAACCGCCTTCGCGAAAAAAATGCCCCAACTGTAGTCGATCCGTTTGGGGTATGAGTTTTTCTGTAACAGATAGTCACTCTAACGGTCACTTATCTTGTTTTTATTCTAAACAAAAGGATGCAGGGTACTTTTGACTGATGAAAAAATCGAAATATTTTTTATTCCGTTATTAAATTTTATGGTCTTTCTAAATTACATTTGTATATATTTAATTGCGTTTAGAATGAAAAATGACTGCTGTATGCTAAATTTTAAAGTTACAGTCGTTTACGATGCGGTGCTGCCATTATACAGGGTCATTCAAAAAGAATACCACAACTTTAAAAATGTGTATTTAATGAAAGAAACATAATATAACCTTCTGTTATACATCATTACAAAGAGTATTTAAAAAGGTTTTTTTTTCACTCAAAAACAAGTTCAGAGATGTTCAATATGGCCCCCTCCAGACACACGAGCAATATCAACCCGATACTCCAACTCGTTCCACACTCTCTGTAGCATATCAGGCGTAACAGTTTGGACAGCTGCTGTTATTTCTCGTTTCAAATCATCAATGGTGGCTGGGAGAGGTGGCCGAAACACCATATCCTTAAAATACCCCCATAAGAAAAAATCGCAGGGGGTAAGATCAGGGCTTCATGGAGGCCAGTGATGAAGTGCTCTGTCACGGGCTGCCTGGCGGCCGATCCATCGCCTCGGGTAGTTGATAAGGTTCCATAACTAACCTTTTTCGTAGGACTCTCCATACAGTTGATTGTGGAATTTGCAGCTCTCTGCTAGCTCTGCGAGTCGATTTTCCTGGGCTGCGAACAAATGCTTGCTGGATGCGTGCTACATTTTCATCACTCGTTCTCGGCCGTCCAGAACTTTTCCCTTTGCACAAACACCCATTCTCTGTAAACTGTTTATACCAACGTTTAATACACCACCTATCAGGAGGTTTAACACCATACTTCGTTCGAAATGCACGCTGAACAACTGTCGTCGATTCACTTCTGCCGTACTCAATAACACAAAAAGCTTTCTGTTGAGCGGTCGCCATCTTAGCATCAACTGACGCTGACGCCTAGTCAACAGCGCCTCAAGCGAACAAATGTACAACTAAATGAAACTTTATAGCTCCCTTAATTCGCCGACAGATAGTGCTTAGCTCTGCTTTTTGTCGTTGCAGAGTTTTAAATTCCTAAAGTTGTGGTATTCTTTTTGAATCACCCTGTATAATGTGTACTTTAGCTTTGATGTACAGGATGGTCAAAAAAAGTCTTACAAGTATCGCAGGGTAGGCTGTAACGCGAAATAATTGTTAAGAAAAAAATCAGATATGTCGCGTCGTTTCCGAATTAATTAGCACAGAACAAACAGCAGGAAACGTTGACTGAGAGGAGTTGTGCAGACAAAGCATGTTTTGTGACAAGTGTCTACCATCAATATGGGTGGTTAATTTTCTTTTCTGAGGAGTTCTAGGGAGCACTTGTCATGCACCAAGAATTGCCACATGGTCGGAAATGCGTTCCAAGAGAGAAACGCCCACTTGAAGATGGAGATAAAATATCTTTGACAGGCTCCACGGTATCAGCACAAAGCAGGTGGCCGGCCAACATCGAGTAAGCTACACAGACGCGGGGAACATTCTCCGCGACAGCTGCAACGATCTGTAATACACCGCGTGTAGACCTTATTATCTACGGACTTGCCCCCATGGCGACGATTTTGTGGCTGGTTTGTCGCACAAGCCACCACAATTTCTGACATCCATCCTATCCACAGATGAGGTTACGTTCACGATGGGCAGTATTGAAACATCCTCTTAGAAAAATTTATGAATTAGTGTGCTGGTAAACCTCTTACGTTATTCGATTTTCAAACAGCTGAGCAAAACTGAACGTACTCAGACATTTCTCTCTTTACTTATTCTGATATATATTTGCGTAACGCATTCTGACTTTCAATAATCCCTACAAAACAATGGCCCTGACTAACAACAACCTATACCTTTCATAAATCACTTACCTCACAAAAATCTTCGTTACTCAAACTACTGTAATACAGCGAGCGCCAATACTGCCAGCTAAATAAAAGATTCTAACTACTGAAGGCACTAACTACTCATAGGCATAGTTAACAAATGAAAGATTTTGATAGAGAACAAACAATGTATTTACCATAGCCGGCCGGGGTGACCGAGTGGTTCCAGGTGCTACAGTCTGGAACCGCGCAACTGCTACGTTGGTGGAAATGTAGAAACGCTTCTACAATCGGCTCAGCACCTCATAATAATGTTAACTCGGCAGAAAATCTTGAGACACCGGTATACAGCAAAAGCTGAAAGAGACTATGTGAGCCACTGTGAGCTGGCACATGCAAATCAGTCACTGCAGCAAAAACACAACCTAGAAAATTTTTAATTTAAGGCTACTATGTAAGAGAAATAATATGCCTTCATTAAGCACCCATTAAATATACCCTAACGAATAAGGCCATAGTAGCCGGGTTACATAATTTAATGCCGACATGGTAAACCCAAGCAAACCCAAATATGAACATTCATCCCACTAAAATAGCTGCGCACAGGCAAGAATATACGACATTAATTCATGACACGTGCCTCCGACATGCACGAGAATTACATTTTGAATTTCGTTTTAACACCAAGCTGGGTTATCAAAATGCAATGAGGGAAGAAGATGGCACGTGTAAGAACACAACAACAGTGAAGGCTGCTTATTAAAGTAACCTCTTGCTTTCAAAAACATTTGACATCAATTACACTGCTACGGTCGCAGGTTCGAATCCTGCCTCGGGCATGGATGTGTGTGATGTCCTTAGGTTAGCTAGGTTTAAGTAGTTCTAAGTTCTATGGGACTGATGACCTCAGAAGTTAAGTCCCATAGTGCTGAGAGCCATTTTTTTTATTTACCTTATAGTGTTCAAAAAGTCATAATATATATACCAGTTCATGACATCCATATTACAAATTTCGTTTTTCTGACGGACACACGTCCAGATCGTCCGCTCTCAAAACTCTGCCATCTCTCTTCCCACATTCACCACTGCTGGCGGCTAACCTCCAACTGCACAACGCTATGCGCTGTTCACATCCAACTGCCCAACACTACAATAGCAAATATTCCAACAATGCAAATCAGCCACAGACTGCACACAGCACAGCCAGTGATTTTCATACAGAGCGCTACGTGGCGTTACCAACATAAAAACCCAAACAGCATACTTACAGTATCATAAATTTTCACAACATCCACGTGAGCGATACCGAGGATACCCATGATACTGTTGCAACGAACTATCAGCGCCTGTTCATCATACCTTGGGTTAATCCTCAATCTGTGAGCTGAGATTATTGGCGACCGCCTCGTGGGATGAGTGATCCTTCAAAATGGTTCAAATGGCTCTGAGCACAATGGGACTCAACTGCTGTGGTCATCAGTCCCCTAGAACTTAGAACTACTTAAACCTAACTAACCTAAGGACATCACACACATCCATGCCCGAGGCAGGATTCGAACCTGCGACCGTAGCAGTCGCACGGTTCCGGACTGCGCGCCTAGAACCGAGTGATCCTTCCACAACACCTAATAGGCGAGGCATATCTGCACTTCATGCGGGTGACACTGCCTCCTCTGCTGGAAGACGTGCCTTTGATGGGACGAAGGGAAATGTCGTTACTCCGTGATGGTGCTGCAGCTCATTGCCCTCTTGAGCGTGGAGCTAAGACACAAGTAGAAACACTATATTCCCACTTTCCTGGAGTGTTCTCATTTGCGTTTTCGATCATTGACACCTACATTGTCAAAGATCTTTTAACTCCAGCTTCAAGTGTGTGTACCTCCATTGGAATGCATTTCAGGTCATATGCCGGTATTACCTGTTTTGCTGCTAATCCTGTCATGGATCGCTGCCTGCAGTTCGTCCCCAATCAGCAAAATCACCCTGTATACAGGCTGATTCTTATTAACGTTTAAAAACTTCCGAAGTGATCTAGGTTACGCAGAGATAAATAATTTAATATAGGACACATGGGGCCGCAAAAGTCTGAAATACCCGAAGAGTGGATGACAAATGTTGAAAGTGTGATGCCACCAGGTGACGTACCTCGTCGCACTTGCAGCGGCTGAGCCTATCGGTCTGTCACATCTGATCATCCTAACCCAATTATTCAAGTCGGCGTAGCTCCGGGCCTACGTACGAGACTTCATCGCGTGGGGCTCACGGTTCGAGTCTTGCGTTTTGCAGGCAGTATTTTTTTCACTGCGTTAGACAATAGTGTGTTTACGTTCAATTAAGATTTATTATTTTATTTACCGATCTCGCGCTCTCCGCTGGTCTTTTGCAAAGTACAGTACAATAAAAACCCACCATTTTGCGTCGCAAGTAAATGATTATAAGCTTCAGAACTTCGTCATTATCAATAAATGAATTATGTTTTCTTACTGAATTATGTCTGAAAACAAAAAACAGAAAGGGCTAAGGAAACACAAAATGAGAACATCTTTTGCTTGGTTCCAGCGAGGACAGTAATTTTGTAATTTCTGCGTTTACAACAGATCAAAATTTCAACAGGTATTCAAAATTTACAGTGTTTTGCAGAAATATGTAGCACTACCCCCTACTGGCGAGTGTATGATCGACAAGCCAAATTGCTACACGTGCGGCGAGGTACGTCATCTGGTGACATCACACGTTCAACATTTGTCATCCACTCTTGGTGTATTTGCCGACATTTCCGATCCCGTGTGTCTTAAATTACTTGGCGCAGCAGTGCGTACGTCGCTTCGTGTTTTTTTTAACATTAATAAGAGTCACTCTGTATACAAAAACTGGCAAACAGCTTTTTCAGCTCTCAGTCTGTTGGCAGGCGATGCTTGGACTACAGGGAGGTCACTTAAGAAATTGTTACGAGTTGGTCAGGACATTTTGTAATCGCTGAAACTGATCTGCACAATAAAAAAAATATAGTAGTGGAAGGTTAATTTCCTGAAATGTTGTTAATGACGAACACACATCTATTTTCTCTGAAAAAAAATTGTGAAGTACATGAAGAGTTTTATTTTATTTCAAACGTTACGTAGCCTGTATCCTAGGATCCTTGATTAGGCTGGAACTAAGTTCAGTGTGAAAATGTGAATTTACTATCTATTCCTGTGTGGTAGGTCGTCTGCAATCCAGAAGCGTGGTGCTGAATGTAGAGAGTCTTGCGGATGAGTATTGCCTGGTGCAAAGATTGGCGGCTGTTCCTCACCATCAATATATGTGGTGTCTTCCCTTACTTTTCGTGACCTTTACCCCATATCTACACAGCGTCGCCATGTTAATTATGCGATTTGGCAATATTCGTGGTACAGAGTGGCCAGAGGGCCTTCCTGTTGCCACCTCTTCTCCCATTCCCTCCCCCGGGACGGAATTTCTGTACCCCATGTGTCTGTGTCTAGTGTGAAAGTGTCCGAACGTTTTCTAAATGTTTGCGAATCGTGTAACTGAGGTGAGACGTGGGTAATTAGTACGCTCAGACACGGGTAGACCACTTAGGTAAATTACTTGTAACTGTGCCTACTGGTATGTTTGAAAGCTAATTCGTTAATACGCAGGGCACGACGTTTAGCTTCATCGATCAGTCCTCGTGCTTCTCTCAGTGATACTCAGAATAATGTAATCAATTATCGGCAGTTAAGTTTATTTGTCCTCTCTCTCTCTCTTCCCCTCTTCCCCCCCCCCCCCCTCTAATTTACTAAACGTTCTCGGCGAGATGAAAGACTGCAGGCGCTTTTTGCTGGACGCCGTAGCGCGCTAGAGAGTATCTTTATCTGGCTACTCAGGAAGGCTCTCGATGCGTGGACCTTGTCACACTTTAGACCGGTCAACAGTGAAATCACAGACGATATCGGTCAGGGCATCTGATAGATGCCCGAAGAGAAACAAAACCGAGATAAACACCACAGCCAGTCACGAAGTTTGCATTGTTCGCTATCCGTCGACAAGGACCAATACACATTTATTAGGGGTACTGCACCAATGATAACAACTATATGCAGAGGAAACACATTAAACAAAGACCTTAAGTTTACCTTGGAGACAGAATAAGCAGACCAAATAAACTTCCTAGATATATCCATCTCTATTTGTTCATGAGACCCAGAAAATAGTAGATATGATAACAACTATATGCAGAGGAAACACATTAAACAAAGACCTTAAGTTTACCTTGGAGACGGAATAAGCAGACCAAATAAACTTCCTAGATATATCCATATTTGTTCATGAGACCCAGAAAATAGTAGATACAGGCTCCCAGGTAGATGCCATTTTCCTTGACTTCCGGAAGGCGTTCAATACAGTTCCGCCGCATTGTCGCCTGATAAACAAAGTAAGAGCCTACGGAATATCAGACCAGCTGTGTAGCTGGATTGAAGAGTTTTTAGCAAACAGAACACAGCATGTTGTTCTCAATGGAGAGACGTCTACAGACGTTAAAGTAACCTCTGGCGTGCCCCAGGGGAGTGTTATGGGACCATTTCTTTTTACAATGTATATAAATGATCTAGTAGATAGTTTCGGAAGTTCCATGCGGCTTTTCGCGGATGATGCTGTAGTATACACAGAAGTTGCAGCATTAGAAAAGATCTGCAGCGGATAGACACTTGGTGCAGGGAGTGGCAACTGACCCTTAACATGGGCAAATGTAATGTATTGCGAATACATAGAAAGAAGGATCCTTTATTGTATGATTATATGATAGCGGAGCAAACACTGGTTGCAGTTACTTCTGTAAAATATCTGGAAGTATGCGCACGGAACAATTTGAAGTGGAATGATCATATAAAATTAATTGTTGGTAAGGCGGGTGCCAGGTTGAGATTCCTTGGGAGAGTCCTTAAAAAGTGTAGTCCATCAACAAAGGAGGCTACGGTCGCCGGTTCGAATCCTGCCTCAGGCATGGATGTGTGTGATGTCCTTAGGTTAGTTAGGTTTAAGTAGTTCTAAGTTCTAGGGGACTGATGACCTCAGAAGTTAAGTCCCATAGTGCTCAGAGCCATTTCAACAAAGGAGGTAGCTTGCAAAACACTCGTTCGACCTATACTTGAGTATTGCTCATCAGTGTGGGACCCATACTAGGTCGGATTGACAGAGGAGATAGAGAAGAACCAAAGAAGAGCGGCGCGTTTCGTCACAGGGTTATTTAGTAAGCGTGATAGCGTTACGGAGATGTTTAGCAAACTCAAGTGACAGACTCTGCAAGAGAGGCGCTCTGCATCGCGGAGTAGCTTGCTTACCAGGTTTCGAGAGGGTGCGTTTCTGGATGAGGTATCGAATATATTGCTTCCCCCTACTTATACCTCCCGAGGAGATCGGGAATGTAAAATTATAGAGATTCGAGGGCGCACGGAGGCTTTCCGGCAGTCGTTCTTCCCGCGAACCATACGCGACTGGAACAGGAAAGAAATGTAAGGCAGTGGCACGTAAAATGCCCTCCGCCACACACCGTTGGCTGGCTTGCGGAGTATAAATGGAGATGTAGATGTAGAGAAAAATAACCAACACTCATTCAGCATTTACAGGAACAACTCCATAACATACAAATATTATACCAGTCATCTAACCCAGATGACTGATACTATTTCAGATAGTAAAAAATAACGGAAAACAAGAATCCCTAGTTACAAAATTTAAAAAGAAAATCGAGAAAAACAGCCTCAAAAAGAGAGCAATAAAAACAGCACATCAAAGCAATAATTCTATACAGAAATGTCTAAAAAGGAAGATCACGCTGACATGTACCAAAAATCTGACATTTACCAACACCAGTGTAACAACTGTGATGCTCTATACTTAGGACAGAAAGACAGAACTTTTGAAACAAGGTACAAGGAACACAGAAGAGCACGGAAATATGGCACCAGCCAATCAACATGTGCAGAATACCTCCCGCAATAAAACCACCACCCTACCGTAACAGAAAATAACATAAAAACAGTCGGATTCAGAAACAAGAAACATCTAAGCCTACAAGTGATTTCCAAATTCCAAAAGTGTTAATAGAGAAGAAACAATAAATGACAAGATAAATATCAGCAACCAGACGTTGTTTGAACTAATAAAACACACACACACACACACACACACACAGAGAGAGAGAGAGAGAGAGAGAGAGAGAGAGAGAGAGAGAGACGCTCCCTCTACTACCGTAACAAATAAAAATGGTTCAAATGGCTCTGAGCACTATGCGACTTAACTTCTGAGGTCATCAGTCGCCTAGAACTTAGAACTAATTAAACCTAACTAACCTAAGGACATCACACACATCCATGCCCGAGGCAGGATTCGAACCTGCGACCGGAGCGGTCGCTCAGCTCCAGACTGTAGCGCCTAGAACCGCACGGCCACTCCGGCCGGCAACAAATAAAAGACGGACTCTTCGCTTAGTAGCGAAACAAAACCCACGAAATGGCGAGATCACAGTGGTCCTTCACAACACAGGAACGTAAATATATTTTGTGTTAGTGGCAGTGCTGTGTGCTAAAATGAAACACATATGAGAAAGAAAAGGAAGAATGTGTCAATAACAAAAAACGCGAGTAACAATAAGGATTAATACTGTTTATAATAATAAGATAAGACAAGAGAACTGCTCATGATCCTAGCAAATAAAATTATAAGAGTAAGAAAAAGCCATAATGTTATAGTGGCTACTGAACATGCTTTAGAACAAAGCGAAACGCGTTTGGTCTTAATAAGACTTTCATTACGATTGCAAAAGACAATATTAATCCTATACAAATTGTATGTCTGCAATTGCGGAAAAAATGCCGAAAAGTAAAGAAGACAACATGTACCAGAGACAAGTATATTACATGGTGAAGAAATAATAAACAAGTTGGAAAATTCAAAATTCTTATGTTTTCAAATTGAGAGAATTTAAACTGAAAAAAAAATCACATTTTGGAACTCCCAAAACAACTTAGGTCAGCCACATTTGCACTCACAATAATTCCAGATCTTAGGGAGAGACATATCAGTAAGCTGACATATTTTGCATATTTTCATTCAGTAATGTCATATGAAATAATGTTCAAGGATAACTCATCTTTAAGAAAGAAAGTCTTCATTGCACAAAAATATGGTGTAAGAGTAATATTTGGTGCTCACCCACCATCATCTTGTAGACATCTGATTAGGAGCTGTGCATTCTGACTACTGCTTCACACTATATTTATTCTTCACGAAATTTGTTGTAAATAATTCACTGCGATTTAAAAGGAACAATGATGTACAAAGTTACAACACCAGAAGGAAAAATGACGTTCATTACGCCACATTAAGATTGTGTTTAGCACAAAAATGTGTGCGTAATGCCAGAACTGAAATTTTTTATAACGTACCCAATGATATAAAATATCTGACAAAATGCAAAATAAAATCTGAAAACGAACTTAAAAAGTTTCTCCTCGACGACTCCTATTCCGTAGAAGAATGAAATTTATAAAAGGTGGTGGATGGGAATTACTAACACACATTTGTAGATTTAATAAAAAAAATAGAAACAACGTAAATGTTCAGCATGTAGCCATTTTTACAAATTAATTTGCAATGTGAATGTAAAATAACTCGTTCCACATCATTACGATTTATCATGCAAATAATCCATGGAACATGAAACTAACTAATCATGTGAAGCAAAGCACTCATCTGTACAAAGTGATCTCTCAGGTTTTTTCAGTGTGATGGATTAACGGTGAGGTTCCCGGTGTTCAGTCGAGTTTTTGTTTCCATTTTAAGGGGAGTTGGAACGACCTATCCCGACAATGTTAAATTTATTGACTTGGCTTCCCTTCTGAGTCTACTGAACTACAATAATTGCATTTCAGTCGCAGCTTTCGGAAATACAATTTTTTAATTACACAGATAAAACTTTGTGTACTTTTTAGCATGTTATTCTAAATAATTTTAATTATGCATAACATTATGTTCTTCTTTTAGTTCAATAGACTTAGAATATGTATGTTATTACTCCCTGAAAATCTTAATACTGTACTCGAAGTGGTTTCTGAAATTTAGGGAAAAATGCAACAGAAAATGTAAATTTTCAGGAACGGCTTTTAAGTTTCAAAAGACTGTAATTCACTCAATATATGTTTAATTTTTTTTTTTTTTTTACTTTTAGTCACTCGAACGCACTCTGCACCACACTGTATATCATCCTACTGATCTTTTTCCAAGCTTTTTTTTCTTTTCTTCTTTCTTGACTCCTTAGTGGCCAACTGTGCTGCTTACTCTGCTTTATCAATGCGAACCTTGTCCATCTGTTCAAGTTCTATGACGCAGTGTGCTCCAGGATTAATTCCCATATGCTGTAGCACTTTCACCCTACCAATGCTGCCATCATTAAAAGCAATAACAGCATCATTGACCCCCCCCCCCACTTTAGTGTCCTCATTCCAACAAAAACATTTTTTGGTAAGCGAGTCCATATAAGATTACTGAACGACTCATTGGGATTTTGAATCTGCCCATTCAGACACTTCTTCAGTAATTCAGGATTTGCCAAGTCTCTGTAAATAGGTTTAATGATAACGATGACTGCTGCTGGACTAGAATGTTTATGTATGTATGAACTGTTTGAGTACTGAGTACTGGGCATTGCGCTAATTGCACCATGAATCAGGTCCAGGAGGGCAAAGTTGGTGTACTGGTTTTCCATCAGCTGACAGTCTGTGGAAGAAAAGAAGGTAGCCCATACTGCCTGCTTCATTTTCAACACATCCTCAGTATTTTTTCTAACGGCCTTCAATAATACTGCTGTAGTTCATCAATCATTCTGTCTGCCAGCCTGCCTCTTACGGTTTTATCACCAGGAACTTTCTTGTCTCTCAAACTTTGTTTCAACTTCCTCAACCTGGTGTCCATCCTCTTCTGGATATGACCAACACATTCCAGTTATGTGATACTCTTCTCACCATAAGGCTGAGCAGCTACTACACATATGCTTGTAGTCTCCATCTCCTAAGAACTTCCCCTTTCGTTCACAGATTGACTAAAAATGTCAATAGCTGCAGAGACCTCCATACCACCACTTGTTCCTTCATAATTTCTGTCACAGATATACCCTTCTTCATTCCCTGATTTACACTTATAACAATGTTTGGATAAAATCTGGAAATCTGTTACCTTTCTAGTATCCATACTGGTCACCATAGTAACAGAATTCTTAGAACTGTAGCTACGCTTCTGCCAAGTGCCATCAAAAGCTACTTTTACGTCAGTCATACCATCATTTATTTCAGCAGCTTCGTTATCAGCACCCTCCATTGACTCACATGCAACTGATTTCACAGCAGCTGCAATGAATCCTGCATATTCGTCGATTTTACAAGGTAGGCGTGGCATATTCATCATGGCACACAGTTTCTGCTGCAGTGTGTCCTTTGCCAATATCTCTCAATCCATAAAACCACCTAACATTTACTTCAAAATAATTATTTTTACACTTATCAGAATTCCAAAATGAATGAGTATATTTACAACTGGCACAATTAATGATAAGTTTCCTGGCTAGTTCATTTGATACCTTACTATCTTATTGTAAACTAACTGGCCCTCCACATATTTTAGAACATACACATTTACGTAACACCCTTGTTAGGATGTGTAGATCTATCAGAATATAACCTAACCTACCATTCACATCACTTTTGTTTGGAGACTGCGTATCACGTTTTATTTTAATCTTCGAAGCACTAATGGGTGTTTCTCTAGATCCTGACGAGTTTGCCTGTATTTCATTGTCTGTAACTTCACATGCCACATGTTGAAACACAATGTTTCGCTTTATTCGAAAATCTATAATCATGAAACCCACATTTCTTAAAAACACTTCGTTTTGGCGTCATATTTGAGTGATTTGCCAATCTATTCGTCACTTTTCCTCGGAAAATCGTTAGCACTTCGACATACAACGCCTGTTTATACTATGAAACGATACGATAATGTTTTTGACAGTGCTACCAATATAAACACATAATTTAACCTTTATAACACAGCAATCCACAGCCTTCTATATAAAACATTACCGATTTTATTAGATCTTAAAGTAATGCACGTAAAAATTTTAATGTTTTCGACCAGTGTAGATTATATTTAAAAAATAAAATAAGATACTTTCCATGTGAATTTATAAGTGATATATATATATCATTTTATTCGGAAAATTGCAAATTTTACAATGAGATAAAAATTGGAAAATGTAAAAAAAAAAATTTTTTTCCCGTTCTAACTCCCCTTAAGCACAAGATTTCGACGGGCGACCGAGACGTACATGCAACAGCCCAATTCACAACACCTGAAGAAGACGACTCGGTCGTTCGTCGAAATATCGTGCACAAATGAAAACAACAATTCGGCTGAACACCCAAAATCACACCAACAATATGCATAATTGTTTGTTTGAACATTGTCGTGTTGTTCTGGCAAGTCAGTGACAGAGGCTTACCCATGGTAACAGACGTACCTAATGGCGAAACAGCTATAAAACTCCTCGGTGCTCCACAAGGAAGGCTAATAAAACTCTCTTCACCATACATGTGCCTGACACAGCGGATAATCCCGGAATTGTACTAACCTTTGTCTATCCACGTACAGATAGACCATAGGCTGTAAGATATTATAATACGTTTTGGAATATTAATGAATCCTGCACCTGCATTTTTGAAGGTGTTTCATTATTTGCATCGTCTTCGGTGGTGCAGCATCTTCAGTTTCCTAAACACCGTAAACAAATATTTGACTTGTACATAACGCAGTAGACCAAACTATAATTAGGTTTAAAACAGATCATACATAAAATCCGTTAAATAAAAACAATGCCTTCTCTACATATGTATCATACCATAATCTGTGTGGTTAAATGTTTTTAAAAAAACGGGAAAAACTATCGATTAGTGTGTAACACATCATATTTATAGATATTACACTAAAATCTACCTTACGAAATAAATGTGTTACCAGGCAAAAGCAACAAAAATGTGCTAGAAGTATTAAGGATCAATCGATGAAGTGTTGAATTATGATGGATTACATCACAACGTAAGAGTTCGCGAGGATAATGTTACCAAAATAGAGATAACATCAACAGCCACTTGGAAATGAGGACACATATCCAAATTCGAAATTGCTGTGTCTGTATTGTAAAGAAGTATGATGCAATGTCCCTCCTAACACGCATGCATGTACAAAGGAGCAGGCACTGTGGCTACTACAGCCGTTATGAAATACATGAACTGTATTCACACTTGTGAATATGAACCATCTCCAGCCCTATAATAGATTGACGATATTGAAACTTTGTACTGGACCGGGACTCGAACCAAGAGTTCCCGTGTTACATGAGCGGTCGCCTTAAGCGGGACGTTCATGAAAAAAAACGCACTGCTGAAAAGATAAGCAGACCCCCAAATTGAAAGTACGTCTTTTTGTTGTTGAAATTTTGAACCTTGTTTTAGACGAAATTAACATATTTACTATTAAATTCCTTGGATTATAAATATTTTACGTTTTTATGGAAATTAAAGAACTTATTTTCAGAAGATAATATACTGACTTTTTGATAAAAAGTCAGTATAAATTTGAAAACTGAATAAATCACAGAATAATGTAGATAGAGAGGTACAAATTGACACACATGCTTGGAATGACATGGGGTTTTATTAGGACCAAAAAAATACAAAAGTTCAAAAAATGTCCACAGATGGTGCTTCATCTGATCAGAATAGCAGTAATTAGCATAACAAAGTAAGACAAAGCAAAGATTATGTTCTTTACAGGAAATGCTCAATATGTCCCCCATCATTCCTCAACAACAACTGTAGTCGAGGAATAATGTTGTGAACAGCACTGTAAAGCATGTCCGGAGTTATGGTGAGGCATTGGCGTCGGATGTTGTCTTTCAGCGTTCCTAGAGATATCGGTCGATCACGATACACTTGCGACTTCAGGTAACCCCAAAGCCAATAATTGCACGGACTGAGGCCTGGGGACCTGGGAGGCCAAGCATGACGAAAGTGGCGTCTGAGCACACGATCATCACCAAACGACGCGCGCAAGAGATATTTCACGCGTCTAGCAATATGGGGAGGAGAGCGCCATCCTGCATAAACATCGTACGTTCCAGCACGTGTTTATCAGCCAGGCTGGGGATGATGTGATTGTGTAACACATCGGAGTACATCTCACCCGTCACGGTAGCAGTTACAAAACCAGAATCGCGCATTTCCTCGAAAAAAAAAACGGCCCAATAACGGTAGATATGGTGAATCCAACCCATACCGTGACTTTCTCGTCATGCAATGGAGTTTCCACGACAGTTCTAGGATTTTCAGTGGCCCAAATTCTGCAGATGTGGGCGTTGACAGACCCTCGGAGCGTGAAATGAGCTTCGTCGGTCCACAACACATTACTCAACCAATCGTCATCTTCCGCCATCTTTTGAAACGCCCACACCGCAGATGCCCTCCGCTTCACTAAATCGCCAGGTAACAGTTCATGATGCCGATGGATTTTGTACGGTTGCATCGGATGGTACGCCTAAGTGCCAACCAAACAGTAGTGTATGGAATGCCGGTGCGACGTGCGACTGCACGAACGCTGACTTCCCCGTGCATAGACGAACGTGCTACAGTCTCCATTTCTTCCTGAACTGTCTCAGCAGCATTACGCCTTGTGCTCGGTCGGCCACTACGGGGTCTATCGTCTAAATAACACGTGGCCTCGAACTTCGAAATCATTCTCGCCACAGCTGCATTTGTCAACGGACCTTTACCCGTTCGAATCCCCTTCCTATGGCGATAGGATCGTAACGCTGAACTAGCACTTTCCCCATTCTGATAATACAGCTTCACTAAAAGTGCCTTTTCAGGCAAAGTCAACATGCTGCGACTGCTGGCGCATCTGATTATCTCTCTCATTACAGCTCCTTTGATACACAATTGTCATGCGCAGTCACTGTCGTTTTGCTGTCCAGCGCCATCTGTCGGACATTTTGTGAACTTTGTTTTTTTTTTGTTCTAATAAAACTCCATGTCATTCCAAGCATCTGTGTCAATTTTTACCTCTCTATCTACATTATACCGTGGTTTATTAAGTTTTCAAATTTATACTGACTTTTTGATCACCCGGTATGTACATTTTTCTCAGAAAATATTCAAGAGATAGCTACAAAATTTTCTCTGTTTAAACCATTTACATATAGTAAGCCTCTCTCCTGTGGATTTTTGAATACATGGAATAGAAGAATTTTCATAATTTTTAACTGTAATTCTATAAGTATAATACAAAACTCATTTAAATTCCAAGCACTTTGCCGCAAATCTCAGCTTATACTCAGATTTCCAAAATGTGCTCTTGAGGCAACATTTATTGTGTTTGTAGAACTAAATGTACAAAAATTCCATATTTCTACACTTTATACATTCTGAGAAAAAGGTACATAAATTTTGAAAAACATAATTTTCAGGAAATGCAATTTGAAGTTCAGACTAACGTTTTTTCTTATGTCCCCTCTTCAGAACGTCCAGATTTGTTATCAGGGTCCTCTCTCCTTTCAACGTTTCTCGTCTGGTTTCTTATTTTCTGCCTTCTTTCTATTACCAGCTCTTCAACTGACTTTCGAGTCACAGGGATGTGCTGTAAATCTATTTTTGACAAGATATCTTAGGTGAAATTTCCCATCTTAAAGTCCATTCTCTCTCATGCTTCCACCCGTCCAACGTTCCCATCATTAAACACAAAAACTGCATCGTAAGTAGCAATTCTAACACTGTAGCTGATGAAAATGTAGTTTTAGGGCCTCGTTTCCATATGAGTGAATTTAGACACGGCGATGTTGAACAGTCACAGACGATTTATAAAACAAAGAGTATTTATCACAGCCTCCTAGATGTATCCCATGCAAGTTTGCTTCAAAGTTATTAACGGAATCGTTGTTCACCGAGCTAGAACTGAATAATACCGGAATTCTACTAATCTTTGTCTATCCATGTACAGATAGACCATAGGTCGCAAGCTATTACAATGTTTTGGAGTATGAATGAATCCTGTACCTGTATTTTTGAAGGTCTTTAATTATTTGCACCGTCTTCGTTGGTGCACCATCTTCAGTTTACTAAACACAGCAAACAAATATTTGACTTATACATAATGCAGTAGTTCAAACTATAGTTAGGTTTAAAACTGATCATACATAAATTCCGTTAAATAAAAACAATACCTTCTCTAGATATGTATCATACAATAATCTGTGTTGTAAAATTTCTTTAAAAGAATGAGGAAAGCTATCGATTACTGTCTAATAGATCATACACTAAAATCTACCGTACGAAATAAATGTGTTACTAGGGGAAAGCAACAAAAATGAGCTAGAGGTAATAAGAATCAATCGATGAAATGTTGAATTATATTGGATGACATCAGAACGTAAGAGTGAAGGCAGTTCGCGAGGATAATGTTACCAAAATAGAGATAGCATCAATAGCCACTTGGAAATGCAGAAGCATATCCAAATTCAAAATTGCAGTGTGTGTATTGTAAAGAAATATGCTGCAAGCTTCCAAAAGTGGGCGCGGGAGGCAATACACATTTGATTGTTTTTCAGGCACTTAGGATGTGATTCCATCATTGGAACTTGTCCATGAGTTCTACTAATAAATAAATATTACTTAAAGAAAATTTATATTTTTGTTCATTTCATGAACGTCCCCCAGTAACCATTTCGGGTATCCGAAACGATTCAAAGCCAGACCCAAACATCCGTATGTTGTCGTCCACGTGTCATACCTGCATTCGTACATTCCCTGGCTGAGAGACGTGCTCGGATAGCTGATGCCGTTAAGGTGACTGCTCATGTAAAGCGAGAAATCCCCGTTCGATTCCCGGTCTGGCACAAATGTTCAGTGTCACCATTCCGTTATATAGCAGGAGGTGGTTGGTATTCACAACCGCACATACATTTCATGCATTTCCAAATTATCTAGTTTGGGAGAAGATTGACAACCATCTTCCTATGTAAATAAATTTCGATACACTCGCTAACAATTAGAGATAACTGCGGTGTCAGAGAGGAAGCGGTCCTGTCAACATCGTGAATACATTAGCAACATATAACGTTACTGGCATCTTGTTACGTCTTGCACTGCCCGTCAGCATAGCAGTCTAGCACAGGGTGGGTAAGACGCAGTATATCCGCGCATTTAATAGCTGTCATATCGAACGTGCCTCATATATGGAACATGCTACTTCCAAATATGTGGTATGTTTCCTCGCGTTACCGTGCGAGGTGTACTGGACAAGAACCGATGAGCCATCATAATATCCGGACCCGTCTCTTCGTTAAGGGGTACAGAAGACACTATCACACACGTGTATCTTTGATTATCAGTCATCACAGGACACAGATATCAGGGGACACGACACACTCGGGGCATGGGAAAAGATCTCATCCGTGACTTTAATGTTTGTGATGTGAGATGAGTGGCCAAAAAGTTACACCCAAAAACACGCGTTTTTGAGAGTACATTTATTTTATGTCCATCCTATCTTCAGACTATTACATTTACTTACGCGTTGTATATTTACTTAAGGCGTTTAACAGCAACTGTCTCAACAACTTCCGCTGGGGACTTCCGTGCCGGCCGCAGTGGTCGAACGGTTCCAGGCGCTTCAGTTTGGAACCGCGCGACCGCTACGGTCGCAGGTTCGAATCCTGCCTCGGGCATGGATGTGTGTGATGTCCTTAGGTTAGTTAGGTTTAAGTAGTCTAAGTTCTAGGGGACTGATGACCTCAGATGTTAACTCCCATAGTGCTCAGTGCCATTTGAACCATTTTTTTGAGTTCCGCAACCCCGTTAGCTTAGAAAAAATGTGCACGACAAGTAAATAAATGTAAACATCTGAAGATGGAATAGCAGGCACATTCAAATATAGTGGAAAAACAAACTTCTCTAAAAGCAACTGATTGCAGCTAATTTATTATAAATTACCTTCAGTTTCAACAGTTGTACTGTTCTAATACGTTCATGGACATGAATTATTTTCTAATGTTAATACAAGAAAGAATAGAAAAAAATACAGCAATTAAATAGGCAACCCAGTAGACAATCAATAGGAGTAGCTTCGCAAGTTTCTTTCCCAGGCCGGGCTGAAGCCAATCGCGGTCAGGATCCGGCCCTCTGGGCGCCGGTTGCCTACCTCTGACGTAGAGGATGGAAACCTTCTCATTTGGGTGGTATTTACTTGATGTGATATGGGATCCTGAAATGTCTACCACTGTATCTGACCAGCGAGCGATACAGTAATGTACTATCCAGTCCTGTGCATCCGTTTGTTTAGCCACAGAAACCTGCAGGCGTTTGCACCTTCAACAAGACAAGCATCAAGCCGTCAATCCTGGATGTCTGTATCTTCAGCAAGACAAGATAACAAGTCATCACTGCAGTATTGTGGCATAATGTTTTTATTACATGGACGTGACAGCGGTGTTTATGCCCCTCGCCGCCCCCATCCACACACACACACACACACACACACACACACACACACACACCCCAGCCTCATCCTCAGGTGAACACACCTTAATCTCACTGAGCACAACGTTTATCTGCACTATCCAGTCACATTAATGTGACCACTTGCCAGAAGCCTAACTAATCACCTTTTGCAGCGCGGACCGCTACGTGACTCGCAGTAAGAGAATCATTGACGTTCTGGAAGATATCGACAGGCATGTGGGACCATGTGCTGTAGCCATCTGCGCTTGGTTCCTCAGTTGAGGATTCATGGCGCGGACAGGCCTATGGAGATAGTCCCACAGCTTCTCGATTTGGTTTAAATTCGGTGAGTTCGGTGGTTAAGCGAGCACGGTAAACTCTTCATGGTGCTCTTCAAACCACAAACGTACACTGTGAGCTGTGTGAATCGCTGCATTGTCCTGATGGTAGATACCATCATGCCGAGGAAAAACAAAATGCATGGTAGCGTGGATATGGTCGCCGTGGATGGGTGCGTACTTATGTTGGTCCACTGTGCATTCCAGAATGGCGGGATCACCCAGGTAGTGACACGAAAACATTCCCCTGACCAGCTTCCTCCTCCAGCCTGGACATTTCCGACGATCGTTGCATGATGTTTGCTTTCAGACCTTTCGCGACGATGGACCACAAAACTTGATTCATCTGAAAAGGCCACCGATTGCCACTTAGTGGACGTCCAGTTACGGTATTAGCGCGAAAATTCCGGCTTTCAACATCGACGAACAGCCGTCAGCATGGGTCCATGAACCAGGCACCTGTTGCCGAGACCAATACCCAGCAACTTTCGCTGAATAGTCGATGAGGACACCGTTGGCACTACTGTGGTTCATCTGGGCCGTTAGTGCCTCAACATTTGCACGTCTATTCGCCCGTACGAATATCCGCATTCGTCTTTCACCCCTGTCATCTGTGGCCTGTGGTGCCTCGGCAGTGGTTTTGGATAGCGCCATTTTGCCATGCACGTTATAAGCGTCCTCCGACATGCTTTATATACCACGCATTGATAGTGCTGCCACCTGCCATCTGTGAGTTGACGTCGAACATTGGCGGTGGTCACATTAATGTGCCTGGACCGTGTACACACACACACACACACACACACACACACACACACACACACACACAGACGCGCGCGCGCGCCCGCATTTAGAAATGACATCCTGTAACACTGTAAGCTGTTTCTGAAATTATTCTTTAATAAGAGAGCGGTTTCAGTCGAAGACCATTTGCAGCACTACATGGGATAACAGCAAGAGTTACTTTGGAATACAACGACAGGGAAGGAGTACAGTGTTTAAAAGTTGACTGTTAACTGTGTATAAAGTAAACGTGCTTACATTGTGTAGGGAGTATATGCTTATGGTATACACTATAAACTTTCCGGCTGACTTTTTGAGATTGTGCTCCTTTTTTAACGTCATTGTATTTCAATATAACTCACTTTATTACCCGAAGCATTGCTAGAAAAAAGCTGTGCAACATTACCTACGAAAGTAACCTGGAGTTGTTAAGGATTTTATACACTCCATTGAGGGATGGAGAGTGAGAGAGAGAAATTAATCTACGATCTTTGCGCGAGCTGCTATTATTCTTGTGGCTATATGGCCACTATGGCAGCTACATGGCAAGATATTGTCTTTGTTCGCGAGTTTTATTTAATGTCAGGTATTTTTCTTCTGAGAGCAGGACAGTTCCATTAAGAGCACATCGTGAAAACAAATTAGTCACAAACTTCAGAGTTCCGTATGATGATGATGACGATGATGATAAGGCGGTGTGGGTGCACAGCTGCAAGGTTTTCAGCTCCCGTACAATATCTATGCCCATCTCCTTCTTCCCCTTCGCTGTCTATCCATCTTCTCCCTCCCCCTTTTCACTCCTTGTTATCACGCTCACCCCACCAGTAGGCTGGTAGTTCTTACTACCCATCCACCAATCTCTCTTTCCAGACTGGAACTAACATTTGTATCAAACTGGGTTCAAATTGTTCCAAGGTTTAGAATGCCCATATACGCACATGTAAAATATATTTCACATATATTTAAGATATTTCACAAGTATTTGTACACATATTTCAGCTGTAGCTATTGTCCGCAGCTCTTGGGCTAGTGGCTAACGTTGCTGCCTCCGGATCACGGGGTCCCGGGTCCCGGGTTCGATTCCCGGCCGGTTTGTGGATTTTCTCTGCCCGGGGACTGGGTGTGTATGTTGTCCTTCTCATTTCATCAACACCTGTATCCAAGCGAATTTTGGCCTGCAGTTTCTTTTTCACCCAACTCAATGTTGATGACGACATGTCTACTGAACTATGTGCTGTACAAGGATACAATTTTGCTGTTACATCTAGTGGAGTACGTGACTACTGTCTGTGAAATGTGTCATTAAAGTTAGTAGTAACAAAATAATAAATTAAAATATTATACAAGATGCTGCATTTTTTCACTCATCTCAACATTTGATGTCGTATCTCCTATACTATCTGCCATACAGTGATGTATTTTTTATATACATGAAGTGATATATGTGGGTACTATCTGCGAAATCTGTTGTGAATACAGTTAGTACCAAAGAAATAATAAGTTGAAACGTTTTGAGTGATGCAGAAGTTTTTCACGTATCTCAGCGTCAACGTCAAATCTCCTGAAATATGTGTAGTGGAATGATATAATTTTTCTGGTATATTCAGCGGTATATTTCAAATGTGCTTGCAAAATCTGTCGCGAATACAGACAGTAGTAAAGAAATAGTAAATTAAAACGTCATTCCTGATGCGGTAACGCGAACAGTGAAAATGTAGTAAGCGGTCAAACTTTTGCCCTTTCATCCGATTAGATAGGATGATCTGGAAGGGAAAGCTGTGGAGTTGGAGAGGATATTTGGGAGTTTATTGTCTAGTAATCACGAATTTAAATTGGAGTATCTTAATCTCTGTTAACTTCTTCCCAATTAACGGGCGATCTGATTAAGACAATCACCCTGAAACCTTCCATTTCGAACTTCTGACATATATATGAGTGTACGTCTAATATACTGGTATAACTTCATGGTTTGTACTTATTATAATTACTGTGTAGACAGTATACCATAATATCTGTGTAACCTTTATCTTTTAACATATAATGATGTAACATTTCAGTGTAACACTCTAATTGTGCAATGTTTCAGCGTGATATTCAGAACATAGAACGAAATATTCTAATTGTGCTTGCAATGTAATCTTAGATCTGCGGAGCCTACATATTGTGACGTGAACATAATATGACTGAACAACTTTCTGAATATGAAACGTGCCTGTGCAACGCTATGAATGCAGAATAATACAGAATTTCCTGAAATTAATATTCCATAATGTGACATGAGTGGGAACAAGGCCCCCGGAGTAGACAACATTCCATTGGAACTACTGACGGCCTTGGGAGAGCCAGTCCTGTCAAAACTACCATCTGGTGAGCAAGATGTATGAAACAGGCGAAATTCCCTCAGACTTCAAGAAGAATATAATAATTCCAATCCCAAAGAAAGCAGGTGTTGACAGATGTGAAAATTACCGAACAATCAGTTTAATAAGCCACAGCTGCAAAATACTAACACGAATTCTTTGCAGACGAATGGAAACACTAGTAGAAGCCGACCTCGGGGAAACACTGGAACACGTGAGGCAATACTGACCTTACGACTTATCTTAGAAGAAAGATTAAGGAAAGGCAAACCTACGTTTCTAGCATTTGTAGACTTAGAGAAAGCTTTTGACAATGTTGACTGGAATACTATCTTTCAAATTCTAAAGGTGGCAGGGGTAAAATACAGGGAGCGAAAGGCTATTTACAATTTGTACAGAAACCAGATGGCAGTTATAAGAGTCGAGGGACATGAAAGGGAAGCAGTGGTTGGGAAGGAAGTAAGACAGGGTTGTAGCCTCTCCCCGATGTTATTCAATCTGTATATTGAGCAAGCAGTAAAGGAAACAAAAGAAAAATTCGGAGTGGGTATTAAAATCCATGGAGAAGAAGTAAAAACTTTGAGGTTCGCCGATGACATTGTAATTCTGTCAGAGACAGCAAAGGACTTGGAAGAACAGTTGAACGGAATGGACAGTATCTTGAAAGGAGGATATAAGATGAACATCAACAAAAGCAAAACTAGGATAATGGAATGTAGTCGAATTAAATCGGGTGATGCTGAGGGAATTAGATTAGGAAATGAGACACTTAAAGTAGTAAATGAGTTTTGCTATTTGGGGAGCAAAATAGCTTATGATGGTCGAAGTAGAGAGGATATAAAATGTAGACTGGCAATGGCAAGGAAAGCGTTTCTGAAGAAGAGAAATTTGTTAACATCGAGTATAGATTTAAGTGTCAGGAAGTCATTTCTGAAAGTATTTGTATGGAGTGTAGCCATGTATGGAAGTGAAACATGGACGATAAATAGTTTGGACAAGAAGAGAATAGAAGCTTTCGAAATGTGGTGCTACAGAAGAATGATGAAAATTAGATGGATAGATCACATAACTAGTGAGGAAGTATTGAATAGGATTGGGGAGAAGAGAAGTTGGTGGCACAACTTGACCAGAAGAAGGGATCGGTTGGTAGGACATGTTCTGAGGCATCAAGGGATCATTAATTTAGTATTGGAGGGCAGCGTGGAGGGTAAAAATCGTAGAGGGAGACCAAGAGATGAATACACTAAGCAGATTCAAAGGGATGTAGGCTGCAGTACGTACTGGGAGATGAAGAAGCTTGCACAGGATAGAGTAGCATAGAGAGCTGCATCAAACCAGTCTCAGGACTGAAGACCACAACAACAACAACAACAATGTGACATGAAGTTTGAACTAGCGTCAGGGACATAACTTTTCAGTAATCAGTACTTGATACTGACTGGCGTATACAACAACCACGTGCAGTTACTGACACTAATCTGAATCTATGTACAGACGTGTAATTCATCGCTGTTCCCTGAATACTCCGAACGTAGTTTTGTCGTGGCTCTAATGTTAATCCATAATTGCCTTCTTCTTAAAAGCGCTGTTAAGCAATCCTTATTAAATAAATCACACGGGGTGCAATGTTAGTGAGCAAGCTAGTAATCAGTAGATTTTCAATCATCAAACAGAAATGTGAAGGTACAGGGTGCGCCAGCGTTCATAGTAGGATATTTAAAAACACACCGTCAGGCAGTAACTGTAATTTATTTATTACCTCTTATGTCAATTAATAGTTAAAGGTATGCCATTTGCTAATGTGTATGTCATTGTCCATTGCGTGGTTTACTTTTTAAATATGACTCCTGTCAAATGATACCCCCTCCGCACAACACTTTCATCTAGGCGGCGTTGGAAGCTTTCCATAACTCGGCGTAACGTATTCCCTGAGACATTGCCGACGGTTGTTCTGATGCGATCCTTCAACTCAGGAATGGTGGCCAGAATTTGCATGGATTTCTTGCGACAGATATTTCCCTGTAGAGTAATTTCCCGTTTTGGTGACATTTCCTAGCCGCCTCGTTCACCTGACCTTTCATGTGCAGACTTTTTCCTTTGTGGCTACCTGAAGCAAGTGTTCCGAACACGTTGTTCCACCATTCCTGAGTTGAAGGATCGCATCAGAACTGCTGTCGGCAGTGTTCCAGGAAACACGTTACGCCGAATTATGGAAAGCTTCCAACGCTGCCTAGATGAATGTGTTGTGCAGAGGGGGTATCATTTGACAGGAGTCATATTCAAAAAGTAATCCACGCCATTCACAATGACTTACACATTAGTAAATGGCATACCTTTAACTATTAATTGACTTAAGAGGTAATAAATAAATTACAGTTTCTGCCTGACGGTGTGTTTTTACTATCCTACTATGGACGCTGCCGCACCCTGAAGAATACGTTCAATTAAAAGCCTGTTTCAGTTCAGTTCCTGTTATATAACTGACAAAACATGGACAGTTCCAAATTTAGTATTTGAAAATGTGAACATTTTTGGGTGAAACAATAGTTCATTCGCTTGGCACAAGTATGAAAACATATCGGTGGTAGCAAACTGAACAAGTTTAAGAACCGATAGCTTTTGCATTAAGTGCATTTAAAAAAGGAATGATGAGTGGTGTAAAGTTTCCTGAGTACATGCATGCTAATCACGAAGTGACTGCCCCGACAATGTTCTGTTCGCCAACTGCGGAGTTTCTGCACCACGACTCGCGGAACAGAAATCTTCTCTAGCCATATCGCTCACATTTTTGCGACCACGGCAAATGCAAATACCTTAGCATTCAGCGCAGCCCGGTATGGAGAAAACGGCACCTCCAGAGTTAAACTCCACACTACCTCTAGCAACACTACAAGCCCAAGTAAGCTATCCCGACAAGATGCGAAACAGGCAGAAAAGTGACGTCATCTACCCGTAACAACATTAACTGTGGAAGCCCAAGGAGATCTCCTCCACACATGTGATCAGGAACGAAGCTCCCTGTGGCAAAGATTACAAAACGACTGCCACCTCCCTTCGTATCGACACCTTACAGCCTTATATTCGGAGGAGCGGGCTACACGTTTGCCGTCCATCCGTCACGATACAGACTTCCGCGTCCTTTCCCAAGACAGTGCCAACTTAAGCTGAAGTAGCTCGTTCAAAAAGGCTGTAGCTGGGTCTCTCTGATCTGCTTCTCCAACAGCTTCATATGTTTGAACAGTGATCCGCCCTGTTGCCCTTCCACGAGGTAAAAGTCACCATTCTTTTTTTTATCCACGAATAATTTTATCTTATGTAAGAAGTCATAACAGTTATATCAAAACTGGAGTGTGTATTGTGTGTTGAGATACAAACCGAACGGAGAGAGGAGAGATAATAAATCTGCTTACATCACTGTTTCTTCAGCAAATGACGTAACTGTGAAACCAAACTGACGTCCTAACCAGAGTCCTTGGTCCTTGACGTGTTATTGTGTACATTTCCTCCGTCCTACTTCTGCTAACGCTGACAGGTACTACCAGTCGCTGTTGACAACGGGCCATCGAGGTGAGTAAGCCAAGGTTCAAGTGACCGCTGATTACGACCAGAGCTAAAAACATTGTTTTCTAGTCTCCGTACTGCAACACATCACAGTGCCAAAGAGAAAAGTTGGGTTTTAAACATCGGAACAAGAAGGTGCAATGTATAAGTATTTGAAATGCAGTGACATGAAAAATGAAATGTAACGGCGAAGATACGGTGCAGAGTGAAATCAGTTAAGTTGTAATGTGCTGTGGCGAAGCCGGTGGGAAATTCTACTCGGCATATGCATACGCTGACGGGACCTGTTTAGGGTATCCGCGAGCCCTGATTTATAGTCACTTTACCGCAACGTGACCTTAGTGTGTCGTAAATGACATAGCTCAATCACGATTGATGAGCTGAAGTTTAATAGTTATTATTGCTCACAAAATTATTTTTAAGATAGTGCTTAGACACTTCTCAAGCAAACTTAAAGCTCTAATCGTAGCTTCATGATCTAAGTAAAATTTAAAATAGGTTAATTATGAGAAGAAGAACATAAAAAATAAAATAACACACAAATTCGTTTATCCTTACCACCTTTTGTGCGTCTGAACTTCCTTCTCGGCAGATATTTCGTGTACTACAGGACTGAGAAAATTTTGGTGGCAGTTTTTGCTTCCAACGTCAGTAAAGTAAATATGCACATTTCTTACACTTTTTGGTTCACTCAGATATCGTAGCGTTTACAAAAAACAATCTTTATTACACATATAACGCTATCTTCTTCACCACGTACACTATTAATTCTAGGTTAGGAACTACCTGGTATCCTTTGCAGCTATTTCAGCACCCGCTTTTATGTAACTTCCTCCACTTACATGACACTTTTGATATTCTGAGTAGTCATTTCTTTCCAACACATTGTGTAAGTCACGCAAGAATAAAATTGGTTCTTCCAGACAACTTCAGACTATTTCTCTACTGTTCCACATTCGGACAGCACGCGAGAAAAACGAACAATTAAATCTTTCTGTATGTGCTCTGATTCCTCTTACTTTATTACAAAAATAATTTCTCCCTGTGCAGGTGGGCATCAAAAAAATATTTTTGTATTTGGAGGACAAAGATGGTGATTGAAATTTCGTGAAAAGAAGTCGCTGCAACGAAAAATGCCTTTGTTTTAATGATTGCCACCTCAACTGACACTCTCTCCCCTATTTCGCGATAATACAAAATGAGCAGCCCTTCTCTTAAGAACTCCATAACGCATAGAATTACTCCAGAAGAGGACGGCCAAGCGTAGGGTAGGCGGTCTCTTTAGTAAGGCCCGTCCACACACAACGATCTGTCTGCGCAGATGTCTGCGCACATCACATCTGTGCAGACAGATCGTTGCGTGTGGACAGAAGATTTGCACCAACCTGAGGTGTGTGCAAACCTGGAAGTTGGAGTTGGAGGTTTGAGCGAAACCTCTCAAATCTGTGGGTTCAAACCACATCTGCGCAGACAAGTTGGAGCGTGTGGACAGGAGATGGCCGCAAATCTGGCGCGAAACAGCTGTTTGCTCAGTCTAGTGTTTGTATTTGTGCGCACAGGGCATTAAAATGGCTGATACTCGTCAGTGTTCTCGAGAGTTTGTAAATGAAATCATTGAAATATATAGAAACCACCCATGTTTGTGGAAGATTAAAAGTAAAGA
This sequence comes from Schistocerca nitens, assembly GCF_023898315.1. Lineage (NCBI taxonomy): Eukaryota > Metazoa > Arthropoda > Insecta > Orthoptera > Acrididae > Schistocerca > Schistocerca nitens. Next base: position 472,414,539 of record NC_064621.1, on the reverse strand, counting down.
ATATAGTGACCGAGACAGAAAGACAGCAGCATACAATACTCTTATTGAAAAATAGCGGGCAGTTGACGCCTCGGAAACAAAAAAAAAAAAAAATTCGTTGCGAGCTGTTTACCGAAAAGCGTTATCCAAAGTTCAGAAATCTAGAAGATTTGGTGTAGGAGTAGATCAAGTATACCAGCCAACGTTATGGTATTTTGATCTGCTTGGCTTTCTTAGTGATCAAGAAACGCCAAGGCCAAGCAGGAGTACAATTGAAGATGAAATTAGAGTGTCAATGTGCGAGGAAATGGAACACGAGGTAATGTAAAACAATATATTTCACATACGTTTATCAAAGTTTATTCAAAAGAATATATTTGTGTGAAAACATAATAGAAAATTAACTGCTGTTATAAAAAGAACTCATCCTTCAAGACAGCGTAAATAGCTTCACATGAGTTGGGTATTATTTCACTCAACGCTTGTTTCGATATTGCAGTTGAAAATTCCAAATCGTTGCAGCTCCTTCCTGTTGCTAGGAATCTTAATGTTACCACCAACCGTTCATGAGGATAAATTGCCTTTCTCATACAAGTATTTTTTCTCATAACATGAGGGGTTACAAGCTTTAAGAGATAATTATAAGTTTCGACATCCATCCGCAAATAATTTCGCCAGTCGTTAGGTTCGCTCTGCAACTCTCGCAGTAAATTTACGTGAGAAAACTACTTTCGCTTTAGCAGCCACTGTCTACACCCTTTTTACCGCTTTCTCTGTTTCCTGCGGTTGGTGTGAATGTTTTTTGCAACACAAGTTGCGAACATAGACCACAACAGAACTTCCTCCATTTCTATATTTCAAAATAACTTAATTAAATTTTTGACGTTTACGGGAGCGTAGTCGCTTGTCACTGATATTTCTTTTCTACACCGACAGATGGCGGGCGAGTAGTAGATTGGGGTTTGTGTCGTGTGAACATACCACATTTGTAACGATCTATTGCATGTACAGACATCTGCACCGATGTCTGCACAGACAGATCGTTGCGTGTGGACCGGGCTTTAGACCTGTTGCATCTTTTAAGAGCTTTGCTAATAAAACGCAATCTTTGGCTCTCCTTCCCCACAACGCTATCTACCTTATCGTTGCAGTTTAAGTTGTTCGTAATCCCTAGGTATTTAGGTCAGTTGACAGCCACTATGTTTATGTGATTTTAACGTGTAACCGTCAATTGCTACTTTTCATGTCATACAGATATATTCTGAAGCATTTTGCAATTGGTTTTTATCTTCTGTTGATTTCGCCAGACAGTAAACAACAGCATCATCTGCAAATCATCTAGAAAGGCTGCTCAGATTCTTCCCTAAACTGTTTATGTAGATTAGGAAAGCAGATGACCTATAACACTTCCTTGGGAGAATGTCGTGTATCACCTCAGCTTCACTCGATGACTTTCCGTCAGTTACTACGAACTGGGACCTTTCTGACAAGATGATAATAAAATTACTATCTACGTGACTGTAAATAATTTCACTGGGATAAGAAGCTACTTTTGGACATGTTTTCTGCTCCGTTCAGCGCTAACTTGAAAAATATGCTTGTGCGTTACATTCTTCTTAGCATGATCTGTTTTGTTAGTGCTGCATAACGTGTTTGAGTCTTCCATTCGCACCGAGAAACCTAGTTTACTTAAACTATTACCACTTTTTTAACACTGGATCTCATCGATATAGCTCTTACCTCAGCAAATCTCGAAGAGTCCTTCCGTGGGTGTCTTTCTTGTCATTAAGCTATTGCTATTAGTACACTACTGGCCATTAAAATTGCTACACCAAGAAGAAATGCAGATGGTAAACAGGTATTCATTGGACGAACATATTATACTAGAACTGACACGTGGTTACATTTTCATGCAATTTGGGTGCATAGATCCTGAGAAATCAGCACCCAGAACAACCACCTCTGGCGGTAATAACGGCCTTGATACGCCTGGGCATTGAGTCAAACAGAGCTTGGATGGCGTGTACAGGTACAGCTGCCCATGGAGCTGCAACACGATACCACAGTTCATCAAGAGTAGTGACTGGCGTATTGTGACGAGCCAGTTGCTCGGCCACCATTGACCAGACGTTTTCAATTGGTTTGGTTCAAATGGCTCTGAGCACTATGGGACTTAACTTCTGAGGTCAGTCCCCTAGAACTTAGAACTACTTAAACCTAACTAACCTAAGGACATCACATACATCCATGCCCGAGGCATGATTCGAACCTGCGACCGTAGCGGTCGCGCGGTTCCAGACTGTAGCGCCTAGAACCGCTCGGCCACTCCGGCCGGCTTTCAATTGGTGAGACATCTGGAGAATGTGCTGGCCAGGGCAGCAGTCGAACACTTTCTGTATCCAGAAAGGCCCGTACAGGACCTGCAACATGCGGTCGTGCATTATCCTGCTGAAATGTAGGGTTTCGCAGGGATCGAATTAAGGGTTGAGCCACGGGTCGTAACACATCTGAAATGTAACGTCCACTGTTCCAAGTGCCGTCAATGCGAACAAGAGGTGACCGAGACGTGTAACCAATGTCACCCCATACCAACACGCCGGGTGATGCTGCTGCAAACGCCGAACTGTTCGTGCAGATGGTTGTTGTCTTGCAGCGGATAAGATGTCTGTCATCTCGACTGTTAGTGATACGAGGCCGTTGGGATCCAGCACGGCATTCCGTATTACCCTCCTGAACCCATCGATTCCATATTCTGCTATCAGTCATTTGATCTCGACCAACGCGAGCAGCAATGTCGCGATACGATAAACCGCAATCGCGATAGGCTACAATCCGACCTTTATCAAAGTCCTTACACTAGGCATCACAACAACGTTTCACCAGGCAACGCCGGTCAACTGCTGTTTGTGTATGAGAAATCGGTTGGAAACTTTCCTCATGTCAGCACGTTGTAGGTGTCGCCACCAGCGGCAACCTTGTGTGAATGTTCTGAAAAGCTAATTATTTGCGTATCACAGCATGTTCTTCCTGTCGGTTCAATTTCGCGTCTGTAGCACGTCATCTTCATGGTGTAGCAATTTTAATGGTCAGTAGTGTATATGTAAACAACGAAGCCTGCAAACTCTGTCTCGTTTATCCTAGTTTACAAATTTATTTGCTCTTCCTAAAACCTCGTTTCTAAACAAACGCCTGGAAGATGCCCCTGCATAGCGACTTTTGGTACGTCATGGTTCATTAAGGGCCACTCTATTAAGAGGAGGACACAAAAAGATGAGAATAGTCGTATGGCAGCCTCTTTATTAACAGATCATTGGAGACGAAATTGAAGTCAACATTGGACAACAATGGACCACAAAATAAGTCGTAGCCTTGTAGGGGAAAGAGATCCAATGTTTCTTTACTTCTGTTTATTTTGTTCACAGTTCAGCAATTTTCTGAATTGTTTACAACTGCAATAGCAGTATGTTGTTTCAAAACGATAATTCTTTTTTCATTACTTTTGTGGGGGAGCGGTGTGCAGATCCCAGTAGGAATTGCGTTGAAGCGACGGGAGTACCGCACGGAAGATTCACTTACTTGTAAAAGTTTGTGCCGAATAATTCAGACAATGACGGAAAGGTAGAATATTTTTGCGACTGGGGGAAAATAATCACAAAGAGTGTCCCACAGGGTCGTATTTTGGGTCCACTCCTTAGTTATATATGTGGATGATCTTCCATTTAACATTCAACAAGAAAAATTGGTACTTTTTGCAGACATTAGTAGTGTTGCAATAAATCCCATTAGAAAGAAAGCAACAGAAAAGTTGGTAGATGATATTTTCCAAAGAATTATTAAGTAGTTCTCTGGAGATTAACTCCCGTGAATTCGAAAAAAAAGAACACGCTACATTCAGTTCTACACAACAAATAGTCACGCCAACTAGTGATGTAGCGCATGAGTAGGTGTCAGTGAGTAGGGTAGCACGCTCAAAAATTTTTGGTGTACGTATTGATGAAAACATGAACTTGTAGAAGCATATTTCTAAGCTTCTCAAACAGTGAGGTTCAACCACTTCTGCTCTTCGTATAACTGCTAATCTTGCAAACAAACTTATCAACCTCCTGACATACACTCCTGGAAATGGAAAAAAGAACACATTGACACCGGTGTGTCAGACCCACCATACTTGCTCCGGACACTGCGAGAGGGCTGTACAAGCAATGATCACACGCACGGCACAGCGGACACACCAGGAACCGCGGTGTTGGCCGTCGAATGGCGCTAGCTGCGCAGCATTTGTGCACCGCCGCCGTCAGTGTCAGCCAGTTTGCCGTGGCATACGGAGCTCCATCGCAGTCTTTAACACTGGTAGCATGCCGCGACAGCGTGGACGTGAACCGTATGTGCAGTTGACGGACTTTGAGCGAGGGCGTATAGTGGGCATGCGGGAGGCCGGGTGGACGTACCGCCGAATTGCTCAACACGTGGGGCGTGAGGTCTCCACAGTACATCGATGTTGTCGCCAGTGGTCGGCGGAAGGTGCACGTGCCCGTCGACCTGGGACCGGACCGCAGCGACGCACGGATGCACGCCAAGACCGTAGGATCCTACGCAGTGCCGTAGGGGACCGCACCGCCACTTCCCAGCAAATTAGGGACACTGTTGCTCCTGGGGTATCGCCGAGGACCATTCGCAACCGTCTCCATGAAGCTGGGCTACGGTCCCGCACACCGTTAGGCCGTCTTCCGCTCACGCCCCAACATCGTGCAGCCCGCCTCCAGTGGTGTCGCGACAGGCGTGAATAGAGGGACGAATGTAGAGGTGTCGTCTTCAGCGATGAGAGTCGCTTCTGCCTTGGTGCCAATGATGGTCGTATGCGTGTTTGGCGCCGTGCAGGTGAGCGCCACAATCAGGACTGCATACAACCGAGGCACACAGGGCCAACACCCGGCATCATGGTGTGGGGAGCGATCTCCTACACTGGCCGTACACCACTGGTGATCGTCGAGGGGACACTGAATAGTGCACGGTACATCCAAACCGTCATCGAACCCATCGTTCTACCATTCCTAGACCGGCAAGGGAACTTGCTGTTCCAACAGGACAATGCACGTCCGCATGTATCCCGTGCCACCCAACGTGCTCTAGAAGGTGTAAGTCAACTACCCTGGCCAGCAAGATCTCCGGATCTGTCCCCCATTGAGCATGTTTGGGACTGGATGAAGCGTCGTCTCACGCGGTCTGCACGTCCAGCACGAACGCTGGTCCAACTGAGGCGCCAGGTGGAAATGGCATGGCAAGCCGTTCCACAGGACTACATGCAGCATCTCTACGATCGTCTCCATGGGAGAATAGCAGCCTGCATTGCTGCGAAAGGTGGATATACACTGTACTAGTACCGACATTGTGCATGCTCTGTTGCCTGTGTCTATGTGCCTGTGGTTCTGTCAGTGTGATCATGTGATGTATCTGACCCCAGGAATGTGTCAATAAAGTTTCCCCTTCCTGGGACAATGAATTCACGGTGTTCTTATTTCAATTTCCAGGAGTGTATTTTGCACACTTCCATTCAGTAATTGCGTACAGGATAGTTTTCTGAGGTAACTCACCCCTTGGAAATAATGTATTAATTGCATAAAAGCGAGCAACAAGAAAAATATGTAATGTTCACCCACGGACGATATGTAGGTACCTCTTCAAGGAGAAAAGCATTTTCACTGCGCATTCACAGTAGTTGTTTGGTTTTTGGGGCACTCTACGGTGCGGTCATCAGCACCCGTGCAAAGTCCCATTTTTTGCACAGTCCAATGTAGCCACTGTCACGAAGGACGATGATGAAATGATGAGGACAACACAAACACCCAGTCCCTGGGCTGACGAAGTCACCAACCGGGTGGGAATCGTGATCCAGAGGCAAGAACGCTAGCCACTAGACCACGAACGACAGCGCATACATTCGCTAATCAAATTCCTCATTAATAATCCATCACAACTTAAGAAGAACAGTGATGTACATACCTACACCTCTGGAGAGAAAAGTGACCTTCATTACCCACGGTCAAAGCTGTCAGTGGCTCAGACATGTTCAATATGCAGCAACAAACAATTTTGATGACTTGCCCAATAATATAAAATGTCTAACAAGGAGCGAAGCAAGTTTTAAATCTAATTTGAAATCACTTCTCCTGAACAACTCCATCTATTCCATTCTGAAAACTGATAGCCAGTAAAAAGAAAGTGAAGTTGCATGCGTAGGACTAAAAATAATAATGTGTTCATAAACGTGAATACTTATCATGTTTCCTATCATGTAGGTTGACTAGTTCCACATCATTTCGATAAACGAAACCTTCAAATGGTCTATGGAACATCTAACTAAATAACTAACTATGCTAGTCAATGTCAGATTGTGTAGTAAGTAGATTCCGATGTAAGTAAGTTAATTTTATTGGATGCAAAGAGTTAGAGAGAAATGAAAGGCTAAGTGAAAGAATCTGACTGTCATTTCTATAGCCCGTATCGTTTAGTTTCATCGCATTATGTAAAACTCGATCAATTTACAATCTTTTCAAAACACACTCTGAAATTCACTGTAATTAATTAAGTAAAACTTTGAAATGTATTATTCAGAACTTCTAGTGGCGGAGTGAATCGTGATGCTCATTAATGCAGATAAAATGCTAAAAAACTTCGTAGTTGATTATAGTAACCATGATGAGTTTGGTATGTTGAAGTGGATGACTTTGTTTGATTGATTTCCCATCAACTGACACTATACAAGTGAATCATCCACTAAAATAGTTTCTCTGTACTTCTGGTTTCTTCCACTGCTCACTTTACGTTCACATCCTCCTAGTCCACCATTATTTATGTTACACCTTGTACGCCGGCCGCAGTGGTCTCGCGGTTCTAGGCGCGCAGTCCGGAACCGTGCGACTGCTACGGTCGCAGGTTCGAATCCTGCCTCGGGCACGGATGTGTGTGATGTCCTTAGGTTAGTTAGGTTTAAGTAGTTCTAAGTTCTAGGGGACTGATGACCACAGCAGTTGAGTCCCATAGTGCTCAGAGCCATTTGAACACATTGTACAATATACTCAAAGCCATTGATACTTCCCAGAAAACAGCAGCTAGTGTGAGATTCGACTCATCTGTATGGTCAACTTGTAACACAAAACCTTGCTCGTAGATACAGCTGCCTTTTCTATTCATATCACGGACAGCTGACGGATTTATCTACCGTAACCAGTTTACACGCATTGATATACATCAATACAACACGCTTGTTTATGGTATACGTTTTGATGAAACTTGAGTAACACGGTGTTCAACATCATGCACCCTCAGGTGCTTTCCTGCTTCGTTAAGATGTTGTAAATACGTCGAATCGTATCATTTATCTCAGTCCCACTGCCACTAACCAAACCCATTTTTGCAATTCATTGCTTTTTCTATATTTTGTAGAAACATTGTAGACACTGCCTTCAGGCGTCCTGTATGACGCTATTATATATATATATATATATATATATATATATATATATATATATATATATATATATATATATATTACGGAGATATCTGTCGGTAGAGCCCAGCAAAAATTAACAAATTAACAGCGAATCTAGAGGGGACTTTCGTAATGCTCCTGTTTGCCGGAGAAGCACATCCTTGTGCAAACCAGAAAGGTTACACACACTGCAAAAAAAAGTACCTGCGTTCCCACAAACAGCTTTGCTGTACCGTCTCTCTAGATCAAGGACTTGTAACCACTTATGATCGCTTGCCTAAGAAGGCCACATACGTCGTTCAGGGCACTGATCGTAAGTTCCAGACCCTTAAAACGTCTCTACAGGAGCCGTTCCATTAGTTCTGTTGAGATAGCTTCGGCTTTCCGACACTTCATAGCACCTCGCCATACCCACACCCTGGCATCGGATCGCCACATTGTGTACCGTGATTCGTCACTCCACATAACGTTTTTCCGCTGTTCAATGAGGCAGTGTTAACGCTCCTTACACCAAACGAGGTGTCGTTTGGCATTTACCGGAGTGATGTGTGGCTTATGAGCAGCCTCTCGACCATGAAATCCAAGTTTTCTCACCTCCCGCCTAACTGTCATAGTGCAGTTTGGAATTACTTTGTGATGGTCTGGACTGGTGTTTGCCTATTACACATTACGACCCTCTTCAACTGTCGGACGAATCTGTCAGTGAACAGACGAGGTCGGCCTGTACTCTATTGTGCTATACGTGTCCCTTCACGTTTCCACTTCACTATCACATCGGAAACAGTAGTCCTAGGGATGTTTAGGAGCATGGAAATCTCACGTACAGACGTATGACCACATTCGGAGTCGGTGAGTTCCGCGGAGCGCCCCATTCTGCTCTCTCACGATGTCTAATGACTACTGAGGTCGCTGATACGGAGTACCTGGCAGTAGGTGGCAGAACAATGCACCCAATATGAAGAGGTATGTTTTGGGGGGTGTCCGGATACTTCAGATCACATAGTCTTGATACGGGCAAGCCTTCAGGCCCAGATTGTATACCGATTAGGTTCCTTTCAGATTACGCTGATACAATAGCTCCCTAGTTAGCAATCATATACAACCGCTCGCTCCCCGATAGATCTGTACCTACAGATTGTAAAATTGCGCAGGTCGCACCAGTGTTTAAGAAAGGTAGTAGGAGTAATCCATCGAACTACAGACCTATATCATTGACGTCGGTTTGCAGTAGGGTTTTGGAGTATATGCTGTATTCAAACATTATGAATCACCTCGAAGGGAACGATCTATTGATACGTAATCAGCATGGTTTCAGAAAACATCGTTCTTGTGCAACGCAGCTAGCTCTTTATTCGCACGAAGTAATGGCCGCTATCGACAGGGGATCTCAAGTTGATTCCGTATTTCTAGATTTCCGGAAAGCTTTTGACACCGTTCCTCACAAGCGACTTCTAATCAAGCTGCGGGCCTATGGGGTATCGTCTCAGTTGTGCGACTGGATTCGTGATTTCCTGTCAGGAAGGTCGCAGTTCGTAGTTAGACGGCAAATCATCGAGTAAAACTGAAGTGATATCAGGTGTTCCCCAGGGAAGCGTCCTGAGACCTCTGCTGTTCCAGATCTATATAAATGACCTAGGTGACAATCTGAACAGTTCTCTTAGGTTGTTCGCAGATGATGCTGTAATTTACCGTTTAGTAAGGTCATCCGAAGACCAGTATCAGTTGCAAAGCGATTTAGAAAAGATTGCTGTATGGTGTGGCAGGTGGCAGTTGACGCTAAATAACGAAAAGTGTAAGGTGATCCACATTAGTTCCAAAAGAAATCCGTTGGAATTCGATTACTCGATAAATAGTACAATTCTCAAGGCTGTCAATTCAACTAAGTACCTGGGTGTTAAAATTACGAACAACTTCAGTTGGAAAGACCACATAGATAATATTGTGGGGAAGGCGAGCCAAAGGTTGCGTTTCATTGGCAGGACACTTAGAAGATGCAACAAGTCCACTAAAGAGACAGCTTACACTACACTCGTTCGTCCTCTGTTAGAATATTGCTGCGCGGTGTGGGATCCTTACCAGGTGGGATTGACGGAGGACATCGAAAGGGTGCAAAAAAGGGCAGCTCGTTTTGTATTATCACGTAATAGGGGAGAGAGTGTGGCAGATATGATACGCGAGTTGGGATGGAAGTCATTAAAGCAAAGACGTTTTTCGTTGCGGCGAGATCTATTTACGAGATTTCAGTCACCAACTTTCTCTTCCGAATTCGAAAATATTTTGTTGAGCCCAACCTACAAAGGTAGGAATGATCATCAAAATAAAACAAGAGAAATCAGAGCTCGAACAGAAAGGTTTAGGTGTCGTTTTTCCCGCGCGCTGTTCGGGAGTGGAATGGTAGAGATATAGTATGATTGTGGTTCGATGAACCCTCTGCCAAGCACTTAAATGTGAATTGCAGAGTAATGATGTAGATGTAGATGTAGTGTACATACCTGGGCAACGCCGGGTACTCAGCTAGTATTTAAATAAGGTTAATGGCGTGGAAGCTTCCATATAGCGGCGAACAGACTTTTTGCTGGATTCTCAACGTCGCAGCTTTGAGCATTTTAGATTTACACCCAGCGTTCCATTGAAGACAAATGAATGCACTGAGACGTGTCGGTATTACAGAATGGAGAACCGGTTCAGCGTGCGCAGAGTGGAAGGCATGGAGGAGGGCAAAGCCAGCGAGGGCGGCGGGGGCGGCGCGACGGACGTGTTCACGGCGACGTCGACGACGTGCCTGGTGACGGAGCCGCGCCGCCGCTCGTCGCTGCAGCAGCTGACGATGGAGGCGCTGCCCCGCCTCGACAACTACCGCCAGTGGGGCATGAAGCGGCCGTCGCTGGGGGCCCTGCACGGCGAGACGGCGCTCGCCGCCACCGCCGAGGAGCGGGTGCGTCTCCACACATACCACTCAGCGCTGCCGCCTGCTTTCACACGCTCCACTGAGAGATGTAAACTGGGCACACACATTTTCGCTGTCTGCTTTGTTATTGCACACGTAACAACTAATACGTTGATAAATGGATGAGATAACATACAGGGTGTTACAAAAAGGTACGGCCAAACTTTTAGGAAACATTCCTCACACACAAATAAAGAAAAGATGTTATGTGGACATGTGTCCGGAAACGCTTAATTTCCATGTTAGAGCTCATTTTAGTTTCGTCAGTATGTACAGAACTTCCTCGATTCACCGCCAGTTGGCCCAATTGAAGGAAGGTAATGTTGACTTCGGTGCTTGTGTTGACATACGACTCATTGCTCTACAGTACTAGCATCGAGCACTTCAGTACGTAGCATCGACAGGTTAGTGTTCATCACGAATGTGGTTTTGCAGTCAGTGCAATGTTTACAAATGCGGAGTTGGCAGATGCCCATTTGATGTATGGATTAGCACGGGGCAATAGCCGTGGCGCGGTACGTTTGTATCGAGACTGATTTCCAGAACGAAGGTGTCCCGACAGGAAGACGTTAGAAGCAATTGATCGGCGTCTTAGGGAGCACGGAACATTACGGCCTATGACTCGCGACTGGGGAAGACCTAGAACGACGAGGATACCTGCAATGGACGAGGCAATTCTTCGTGCAGTTGACGATAACCCTAATGTCAGCGTCAGAGAAGTTGCTGCTGGACAAGGTAACGTTGACCACGTCACTGTTTGGAGAGTGCTACGGGAGAACCAGTTGTTTCCGTACCATGTACAGCGTGTGCAGGCACTATCAGCAGCTGATTTGCCTCCACGGGTACACTTCTGCGAATGGTTCATCCAACAATGTGTCAATCCTCATTTCAGTGCAAATGTTCTCTTTACGGATGAGGCTTCATTCCAACGTGATCAAATTGTAAATTTTCACAACCAACATGTGTGGGCTGACGAGAATCCGCACGCAATTGTGCAATCAAGTCATCAACACAGATTTTCTGTGAACGTTTGGGCAGCCATTGTTGGTGATGTCTTGATTGGCCCCATGTTCTTCCACCTACGCTCAATGGAGCACGTTATCACGATTTCATACGGGATACTCTACCTCTGCAGCTAGAACATGTGCTTTTACAAGTACGACACAACATGTGGTTCGTGCACGATGGAGCTCCTGCACATTTCAGGTCGAAGTGTTCGTACGCTTCTCAACAACAGATTCGGTGACCGATGGATTGGTAGAGGCGGACCAATTCCATGGCCTCCACGCTCTCCTGACCTCAACCCTCTTGACTTTTATTTATGGGGGCATTTGAAAGCTCTTGTCTACGCAACCCCGGTACCAAATGTAGAGACTCTTCGTGCTCGTATTGTGGACGGCTGTGATACAATACGCCATTTCCAGGGCTGCATCAGCGCATCAGGGATTCCATGCGACGGAGGGTGGATGCATGTATCCTTGCTAACGGAGGACATTTTGAACATTTCCTGTAACAAAGTGTTTGAAGTCACGCTGGTACGTTCTGTTGCTGTGTGTTTCCATTCCATGATTAATGTGATTTGAAGAGAAGTAATAAAATGAGCTCTAACATGGAAAGTAAGCGTTTCCGGACACATGCCCACATAACATATTTTCTTTCTTTGTGTGTGAGGAATGTTTCCTGAAAGTTTGGCCGTACCTTTTTGTAACACCCTGTATATTGCTACGAAAAGATCCCTGAAATACTTTTTAGGGATGCTGTGCTGTGACTTTCTTTGGATCATTAATTTTCAACAAAACAAAATATATTATGTTCTTATTATTTTGGATCTGGCTTCCTATAAAAGGAACATTGTTCCGTTACTGTAACTCGCTATAAAGTTTAACGTATCTTCCTTAATTTACAGTTATTGAAAAGGTTATTGAAAATTATTTCGTTATCAATACTGATGTTACAGTACACAATATTTGTTAAACATCAAAATTTTGCAGTGGATTTTTGTTAACATTAAAACACCAATAAGTAGCAGGGCTAACACGAGAACATGAGGCTATTATCAGAGAAAAAATGTTTTTGCTGTAATGTTTGCCAGACTAGAACTACGTACAGCAAGATTTCTTTTCTGCCATGAAGGTAAATTATCTTTTTGCACTGTTAATAATCTATCATCCGCAGCCCGCGTCCACCTGTAGAACACATCATAAAATCTGCTGCTCTGCTCTGCAATCCCGAAAGCTGAAAGAAATAATTTTAGTTCACTATTACCTGTCCGCTTCTTTGCAGTATGACTGGTTTCATTTAATGCAGTCTGAATGCGCCGCGGCAGAGGCTCGTTCGTTCGTAGCGCAGCTCTGCACCACGAATAATATTTAAATAGCTGAAAAGTCTTAAAAGGATGGGATGAAATACCAGGCAAGTTTATTACAAATCATAATGCAAGTTTTCACTAAGTAACTCTATTCAAAACATTTAGACAGATTAAATTCTTACACACCTTTACATTCAGTACCTACTGGCGTCCTTCTCTCAATCTTCACAAAAGAATGCTACACAAGCATACAATATACCGACACAGGCTCTTCCTACTCACGTAACTCCGAAAATACGACAGAGAAATTAGTGCTCGGTCACTACTATTTATACTCGCTGTGACATATTCTCATCTTTGTTTGGTATCGTCTGTGGCGGTTTCAGTACTCGACGACACTGATATTATCTTAAAAAAAAACTCGGTACATAATTCTGTACAAGTATAAAACGTGACACATAATGGTGTCTCTTTATTAAATAAAGTTCACACAATCATTGTCCACGCAATTACAATCACCCAGTTCAATTATTCTTTTCTCTCTTTTTTTACCACATATAATGTGTGTTTTGGCAGGAGACGTTACAACATACAGAGGGGTCCATAAAAATGTAGACACTTTTTGATAGTCAGTATTAGTGGAACAAAATGACAAACCGTTACAATTCTTGCACGGGGGAACATTATTTTGTGTGTACAATGTTACCCCCATTAGCAACCAAACAACGACGATGTCGGTGAACTCTTAACCGAACCGTGGCTGTCAGTGCTACCGGTATCACAGCCACAGATGTCTCGATGGTTTCTCGTAGCTCGTTCAGTGTAGCTATTTTCTGTTGTTAATTTCATTTTTCAAGGTCCCCCATAGCTAGGAGTTAAGAGGAGTAAGGTCTGGAGATGGTAGTGGGTACTTATCAGCTCCTCTTCGATCTATCCATCGTCCAGATAGATTTCCATTCATGTAGGTTCTTACATCTCTATGGTAGTGAGGCGGAGTGCCATCTTGTAGGTAAAATCTTACATTTTCAAACACCTCTCGGATGGCTGGTAAAAATCGATTGCAGCATATGAAGATCCATCTGCGAGCTAACATCCCAAAGATGTTCGGGCTCACATGCGATTCCTCTTCGTCGGGCCGTGCGGTTCTAGGCGCTTCAGTCCGGAACCGCGAGCCTGCTACGGTCGCAGGTTCGAATCCTGCCTCGGGCATGGATGTGTGTGATGTCCTTAGGTTAGTTAGGTTTAAGTAGTTCTAAGTTATAGGGGACTGATGACCTCAGATGTTAAGTCCCATAGTGCTCAGAGCCATTTCAACCTCTTCGTCGAAATGTCTTGGCTCAAACTCGTCTAGGGGTTGAACCGCACGTGTCGCATTACACGTCCTACATTAGACACTTGTGACCCATTGGTTAAATTGTCTGGCTGATGGCAAGTTTGCGAAATACAAAGTTACTGTAACATACAATGACAGTAATAATAATACCAGGAGCTAAATTAACGCCCCATAAACGATGTAGGTCATACATTTGCGATTTGGTTAGAATAATGTTTATTCAGAAAGGAAAGTAATAGCGAAAGTGGTCGTATTTAGAATTACTGTTACTCTCGAGCGCATATCCATTTGACACAGTTCGATCATTCACAATCTCATCGCGAAACACAATAGTCCACCTCGATATTTACACGAAAAGTTAAGAGTTCACTCCAGGAGCGCGGCTGCTCACCGCTCAGAGACTAAGTCCCTCGATACCACACAACGCGACATTTTCTAAGACATTTCACTTCCTAGTTGCCTAAAGACCGACTGCCCGCTTTCGCGTCTCAATCCGAACTGTTCCCTTTGGTGTCTAGACCAGCAGTGTCCGCTTTCGCATTTTAATGATACGCTTCTAAATGAAATGTCGATCGTTAAGATCGACCAAAATGTTTAGATTTTTGCATTCAGGTCTTTGCTACGAAACTTGTTAATTTCACTTTAACAGTAAATCCTAAACTATTATGGATATGATCAATATTCAAGTTTTATTGGGATAGCCATGAAAATTTATGGAGGATGGCAGATTAAAATTACTGTGGCTTGATTTCCTGCATTACTGCAGAATTAAATAGTTTCCATAAATGTTTCCCTTTATAGTCGATCTTAGGTCCGCCATATTTAACACTGCTACGTCTCCTCGGCCACAAAAGATTTCTACTGTGTTTCCCTAAGACGTAGGTTCTCATCTGTCTCACTCGCACACTACAGCGCTTGGGCTTCAATAGAGAATAGACGCCTGTGAGTTTCCCCATCTCGTGGTGAATCTACGCTCTTTGTGGCATCCGGTCCTGGACGACAGAGTTCGTTTCACAATTCCTGAAGGCTGACTCTTTCGGCCATATACTTAAATGAGAGCGAAATGCTCGTTAACTCACACATCTCACGAGTTACAGTACCTCCAAAGAAGAAAGGGCCAATCAGACAGTCCAATGACTGACCACACCACACTTTAACACCCAGTAGATTAACATGTTTGTCATCTGAACGTGAAGGTTTTCAGGAGCCCAGTACACGCAGCTGTGGCTGTTTACAGTACCGTTCTGTCTGAACTGTGCCTCGTCAGACCAGATAAACATTCCTGAAAACAGTTCCCCCTCCCGAAGCATACCTCCAAACCACTCGCAGTATTGTACCCTTCAATCTGGGTTGTCCTCGTTCATAGCGTGCAACCTTCAGAATTTTTCGTACGCTTGATCGGCTTACCCCGCATTCACGTGCACCCTGCTTCACAGATTTTTGATGTGACCTAGATATTGTTACAACTCAGTAGCGCTGGAAGCTAGACTTGATGTTCTTGGTCGGACAGACCTTTCCTTATGCACGTCCTGAACAGTAACGTCAGCTTAAAATTTACCCCGACTACGATAAATTGTTGTACGAGTTGGTGGCTGAGTTCCGTACACATTACGCCATTGCTGTTGTACCTCCAACATGTTTTCGTACTTCCAGTACCACTTCAATAAGGTCTTGCATTGCTCAAGCGACAAGCTTTCTTCACTCATTGCTACATTGTCATATGCTGGAAAACGTTTCCCGAGATCTGTTGAGAAAACAATGGACTACGTTACCACGCAAAATTGCAATCATTTTGTCACAAAAATAGTTACTATCTAAGAGTGTCTACATTTTTCTGGAGGGAGGGGGAGTTAAATGAAATCCTTAATTTTTTAATTGAAGAAAAGTTGAACACATGTATGTCATTTTTCGATATAGTTCTGCCTGTCGTTCAACACATCTGTTAACACACCTACACTCTCCGATGTATAAAAGGTTTTGTGAGATGTGTACCTAGTGCTCCACAGTTAATGGAAAGAAGACATCAATTCCGAAAAACAATGTTTAACTAAAAAATACAGGTAGTTATATTTTGATCGTTACTGTACGGGGTTTTGTTAAGTACAACGATCGAAATATAAAAGTATTCACTGTCAATAGTAATAATTTTGAATAATTAAAATGGTTGATTAAATTTAGATTGCATAATAATTACGGTTGCCAGCTCAAAAACAGCAAAAGTTAAATTTGCTTAATGACTGACATCACTTTGAAATCATGTATGCGTAATAGCTGGAAGGGAATAATAATGCAGCAACTGAACAGAATGCACTCGCGCGAGCTTGGATGTTGAAGGCACGTGTAACATCGACGATATTAATTTGGGATACAAATGTTATTTATAATTACGAACGCCAATAATAGGTAATGACCAGCAACATTTTATGTAAATTGCACTGAATTATGTAACTCACGGTAACGTTGTCTGTCTGAAAATTTACTAGAACGTGACCAGAACAAATTACTTTTTCTCAATTGTTCCTTTCAAATTAAGATCGTAAATGGTTTCATTTATAGCTACAACCATTTAGCACTGCCATGTTACGAGGATATAAGTACATGAATTTTTGTGTAAAACACAACATAAATTCATAAAATTACTTTGGCTGAAATAGCATCGACACTTTTGTCATTGAAATATAAATTGCTTTTAAATAACGTTTGGGTTGGCAAATTGCTTGCAGTAGTGGTGCTACACTTTATGAAGAACTGTAATTACTGCTGCCTCTGATTCCAACAATTATGCCAATGAAAGTTAACTTCATAATTAATTGGTTTTATCATCTTTAAATTATTTCTTTCACTTGTGACTTTCTCGGTAGGTTTGGTGATAGACTGGGACCCGGCTGATGGTTAATGACTTGGGTCAGCTTCATTCACAAAGTTTATGATCTGGCTAAACAATATTATAACGTTCAAAAGAATAAACTAATACGCTGGCGGGCCTTGTAAACAACTACAAAATAATGGCCTGAGCTCTCATAGTGAATAGCTTATGGTGCGATGCAATGCTTTTTACAGTAGCCATTATTGGCAACAGGCCCTTCTTGGTTAGCGAGCAGAATGAGTAGCTTTGGGCAGACAGTAATCTTCCTTAATTACCACTACTTCTTATAGCCATGTACCTTGCCCCATACACGTGCTTGCCTTGCCGCATATTACAAAACCAACTGTAGAACAATTTCCATCCGGCTTTAATGCGCCAACATTTCACGTCTGTATCCCACTTCAGATGATTCGCAACTCTCTTCTTTACCTCCAGTACCACGACTGCGGGCGGTCACGGCAACGATTTTATTGCTACATTAAAAGATATTCTTTGCGCTCCGCACTGTATGAATTTCCCTGACACTGCCAGCGTGAAAATACAAAGCTTTGACAAAGCTTTTTTTTTGTTCTGCTAACATCGTATTACATTTTCATAAACAATAATTATTGCCGCGCGAGATTAGCCGAACGGTCTAAGGCGCTTCAGTCATGGATTATGCGGCTCGTCCCGGCGGAGGTTCGAGTCCTCCCTCGGGCATGGGTGTGTGTGTTTGTCCTTAGGATAATTTAAGTTAAGTAGTGTGTAAGTTTAGGGACTGATGACCTTAGCACTTAAGTCCCATAAGATTTCACACACATTTGAACACACAATAATTATTGACAAAACTCACAAATACATACAATTACAAAATATTGTTTTAAAGTCATAGAATCAAGTGACTGTAAACTAAGTGAGGAACTGTGTTGTAGCCGGCCGCGGTGGCCGTGCGGTTCTAGGTACTGCAGTCCGGAACCGCGGGACTGCTACGGTCGCAGGTTCGAATCCTGCCTCGGGCATGGATGTGTGTGATGTCCTTAGGTTAGTTAGGTTTAAGTAGTTCTAAGTTCTAGGGGACTGATGACCTCAGCAGTTTAGCCCCATAGTGCTCAGAGCCATTTGAACCATTTATTTGAAAACAACTGATTGTCAGTTACTGGAAAACAATCGACTCATTCCGTTGTAGTCTTACGTTATCAGTTGAATTATTCATTCATTCTTTTGAGTGAAGTCAGTCTATGAGAGCAACGAAATGGAAATAATCGAATCTGTCGTTTGTAGTTTTACGGATCAGTTGAATTATTTATTATTCATCCATTTCTTTCGCGTGAAACCCGTCTCTGAGGACAGCCGAATGAAAAGGTCGACAATATCTGGTGCTGTTTTGGGTACTGACTGAGTTATTCATCCTTTCTTTTCCAGTGACACCAAAAGTTTTTCTGTTTGCTGAAGCACGTATTCCATTCGTTCATCAATTGAAACCAGTATTTAGTGGTTTAGTTGACTCAGTTATCCACCTATGCATCCGAGTGAAACCAGTCTGTAGTACTTTCATTAGGTGAAGTAAAAGCAATGGTATACATTTCAAACAAGGGTACACGTACCCCCAGAGAGTAGCCCCACCACTCAGGTCTACGTGAAAATATCCTAGTGCGCACGCCAGAGTTTAAATCGATCATTATTTAATTATGTACTGAAGGTTCGGAGAATAAAGATGAGCAAGCACAAAAGTTCTCTTAGGGGTATGTGAAGAATAAGGGAACACGTTGCCAGATTTTTGCGACTGTTTTCATGTCCATGGAGTTAGCGCCACGTCGACGTCCTGCTGCTGGCAAGGCCAGGGCGGCAGACGACGGGAGGAGGTAGCTACTGAACACTAACGCAGGTCCCGGCAGCACTGCGCTCAAATCGGCCACGGTGCCACCTCCTCGCGTCGGCTGTAACCCTGGCCCTGATAGCAGCACGAGACGGGCTACGGGGCCTACGTCACGCGCCAATTCCCACAGGAAAGAGTGTGAAACGAATGGAAAACATTCACATTAATTAACTGACGTAACCGATTGACACTTGTGTCAGTCGGCTGTCTCACATTAAATGAAAAAATTCAAACTTGGAGAGTGACGTGCCCATTCCCACAGAAAATAGTGAACCGAATGGAAGAAACATTCACATTAATTAACTGACGTAACTGATTGACACTTGTGTCAGTCGGCTGTCTCACATTAAATGAAAAAATTCAAACCTGGAGAGTGACGTGGCGGCACACTAGTTTCATTCGATCGTTTCATTCAACAGAAAGAACCGGCTGAACGAAAAAACTCGACTGGTCAATAGATCAGTTGCTGAAGACAGTTCTTAATCCCATCACTAGTCACCGCCTGTAGGGCATTCTTACTTCACTGGTAATAACAGTACTGTCAACTTACAGAACAATGGCGCCAAATGTCGATTTTTAATTACATTTCTGAGGTGTCCATTTGACTCGTCGTAGTATTAGTAGTAGTAGAAACAGTACAGTGATGTGTAGTTCAAGACAGAGTAGCGTTCCAACCAACAGCTTTACCCCGCAGTCTGTCTTTTAACATTCAAAATGGTTTACTAGCGGCGTTAATTAAATGAAGAAAGCAGCGTAAAGTTGGTTTGTATCTATGGCAAATCAATAAAGACCATCGACTCGGAAACGGACACGTTATAGCGGTATTCCAGGTAAAATTTGTGGTAAGTTCCTATGGGACCAAACTGCTGAGGTCATTGCTCCCTATGCTTACACACTACTTAGTCTAACTTAAACTAACTTACGCTAAGGACAACACATACACCTATGCCGTAGGGAGGACTCGAATCTCCGACGGACGAACCGCGCAAACCGTGGCAAAGCGCTTCAGACCGCATCGCTAACCGTGCGGTGTTATTCCAGGGCTGCGTACTAATGTTGAGGTGGAATGAGATTCCATTGCAGTCAAAGTCAAAGTTGAATTTTAACATAAAAAAGAATTCTCTTTTTAAGCTAAATAAGAGAAATGCGTCCATTCGCTTCAGAGATTAATGACGTTTAATCTCGATACGAGTAAAAATAATTAATATTGATAAGATAAATATTTGTAAACACCCGCCAGGTTAGCCGAGAGAGCTAATGCGCTGCTTCCTGGACTCGGGTAGGTGTGCCAGCCCCGGATCGAATCCGCCTGGCGCACCTGGTGTGCTGGCCAGCCTGGATGTGGTTTTTAGGCGGTTTTCCACATCCCACTAGGTGAATACCGGTCCGGTCCTCAAGTCCCGCGCCGCGCGAGGTAGTCGCGCGTTCTAAGACGTCTTGTCACGGTTGCCACGGCTTTCTCCGTCGGAGGTTCGAGTTCTCCCTCGGGCATGGGTGTGTGTTTGTTGTCCTTAGGGTAAGTTAGTTTAAGTTAGATTAAGTAGTGTGTAAGCTTAGGGACCGATGACCTCAGCAGTTTGGTCCCGTAAGATCTTACCACAAATTTCCAGTTTCCCACGTCCCACTTCAGTTACATGACTCACGGACTTTTGAAACACGTTCGCACTATATCATGGTTTACTCTAGATGCAGACAGCTGAGGTACAGTTTTCCTCCCAGGAGGGTGGAGGAGAGGAATGGGGGGGGGGGCGGTAGGAAGGGCATCCGCCACCCCTTCAATTAACCACGCCAAATCTGGCCAAAATCATACCGACCTTGCGAAAACTGTGGGACAAAGGCACTAGCAAAAGAAGAAGAAGATGATGAATATTTGTAAACAAATAATTTAGAGAAACTGGCATGACACATCTCCTACCAAAATATGTACGTATAATTAACTAATTTTCTTTGTATTATAGACCACTGCCTAACATGAATAAGCGAAAAAGATGCAATTCTTTATGATCTGCGTGATAAAGCATAATCAAAATGAAATACTAATCGACACAAAGCACTCTGATAACACAGCTATATCTAATACTGCCATCAAAATACACTGGAATACAGATTGATCAGCGCGATAGACGCTAACACTATCGTAATATTCACTCATACAGTTTTCCTTGTATCACCACTCATAATAATAATACGCTCTCTCGCTATTCAGTGCAATTACAGCTATTGTTAAGGGTCGGCCCGCGGCGAAGGTGACTTGCTCAACCGCTGCCTTTCAACCAACAAACATGAGAGTAACTAACTTCACTGTCACAGAGCTGGCGGCGCTTTGGCCGTGACAATCGACACGCGTACGTATTCCTGGCCTGTATGAACAGAAAAGCAATAACGCTTAGCCACCGTGGTCTAAGGGAGCCGGCAAGGTAGCTCCGTGTGTCCGGTCGGGGGGCTGCCTACTCTCTGTAATAAAAACGTGGATGAAAGGATCTAATATAAACTTGAACGTGTGTCACGTGACGTTCGCCTAAAAAAAGGGGGTAATGTGTTTGGCTAGCAATCACAATTGTCCTGGGTTCGAGCCCAGCCACTGCTTGAATTCTGAATAAAAATCATCAGCAATGGCGGCCGAAGACTTAAAGCGTGAATCACCATCTTTCTGCCAACATCCTCGTTAAAGAGGCAGCAGAGGTGAGGAAAGAGGCTCGGGATACCCTCTTCCCCTTGTGATGGGAAACTGTCCCTAAAAAGAGAAAGAAAAAGCAACGAACAACGGCATGAGAATGCAGAAGGCAATGAAACCACTGCATTAAAAACACATAATGGCGCTCCACGAATATGTCGCCTGTAATTGAAAAAGTTTCGTGACGATCTCTCCATTGGACAAAGATTCCACATTAGTCTCCCATACAGATCTCCGAGAGGGTACTGCCGAGGGAGAAGTGACCATGAGAAAAAGATTGAATGACCAACGAAATCATAACGCTCTATAAATACGGGCGTGGAATGTCAGATTTTTTAAAGTGGTAGAACCTACAAAATCTGATAAGGAAAATGCAAAGGCTCAGTTTAGATTTAGTGGGGGTCAATTAAACGAAATGGAAAATGAAAAGATATTCTGGTCAGACTAATATGAGGTTATTTCAACAGCAACAGAAAATGATACAACGGCAGTAGCATTCATTATGAATATGAAGGTACGTCAGACAGTGAGTTCTTTTGATAATGCAAAGATAGGAGTGTTCTTATCAGAATGAATAGGAAACCAAAGTCAATAATTCACTTATGCGTGCTGACGAGCTGACGACACAAGCTACAGATGAACACGTAATCTGTATGAGGATAATGAGAGTGTAATCCAGCACCTAAAGAGAGATCAAAATTTTATAATCATGTGTAGTCGGATCGCCAGCCGGGAATCGAACCCGGGCCATTAGGATTGACATTTTGTCGCGCTGACCACTCAGCTAACGGGGGCGGACGCCCTCCCAGTACAGCGGCGTCAGACCATCGCACTATGTTGAAAAATAGGCTTTTGTACCCGTAAGAGTTGAGAATAATATGGTGTACTGGACTCTGAAATAAAAACAACCTACTTTCAGAAAAAATGTGTTGCATTACTTATTGAACACAGCCCTTGATGTCGACGTGCTTGTACAACTATAACGAATCTCTCTGCCATCATCTGCGTAATTTACATTTCTTGCGTTTCGTCTTTCGGCGAATGCATTTCAGTATTCCCTCAGGACGATGATAGAAAGCTACTGTCACGGGGTAAAGTATTTGTCTCTAAACTGCTTTTCGGCTTTGGCTGAATCAGGGACGATATCTGGGTTGCTAACGACCTGTATTTTGAGCGGACGTTAGGCACGAAGTCAACACCATTACCACGAAGCCACGAGGCTCTGTCTCAGCTTCGTCTACGTTCACAAACAAAAGAAAAAGTTGCGCTAGCGCGAGACAGTGTACATCTTTCCCAAATTACACGAATTAGTGCAGTTACTGCAGGTACATGTAACACTGCATCACGCACTTAGTACCAGGGATATAAGATGAACATCAACAAAAGTAAAACGAGGATAACGGAATGTAGTCGAATTAAGTCGGGTGATGCTGAGGGAATTAGATTAGGAAATGAGACACTTAAAATAGTAAAAGAGTTTTGCTATTTGCGGAGCAAAATAACTGATGATGGTCGAAGTAGAGAGGATATAAAATGTAGACTGGCAATGGCAAGGAAAGCGTTTCTGAAGAAGAAGAATTTGTTAACATCGAGTATTGATTTAAGTGTCAGAAAGTCGTTTCTGAAAGTATTTGTATGGAGTGTAGCCATGTATAGAAGTGAAACGTGGACGATAAATAATTTAGACAAAAAGAGAATAGAAGCTTTCGAAACGTGGTGCAGCAGAAGCATGCTGGAGATTCGATGGGTAGATCGCATAACTAATGAGGAGGTATTGAATAGAATTGGAGAGAAGAGAAATTTGTGGCACAACTTGACTAGAAGAAGGGATCGGTTGGTAGGACATGTTCTGAGGCATCAAGGGATCACCAATTTAGTGTTGGAGGGCAGCGCCGAGGGTAAAAATCGTAGAGGGAGACCAAGAGATGAGTACACTAAACAGATTCAGAAGGATGTAGGTTGCAGTAAGTACTGGGAGATGAAGAAGCTTGCACAGGATAGAGTAGCATGGAGAGCTGCATCAAACCAGTCTCTTTACTGAAGACCACAACAACAACATCGCAAAAATGTTACACGAATTTAGGATAATTAAATTCTGGGTGGTCAGTGTGAAAATGGCAATCAGTTTCTAGTTTTTTCCTAAATACTTGTAACGTATGTGGGTAATGAGATTGCTGTGCGGTGGGATAACTATAGTTTTACGAAGAATACTAGCAGGCTAGCACGGATCTATATGTTGTGTACTAGACATTTTGAAATATTTTTAATAGTAAAACGGATGAAAACTCCCGTTCCTTTGATATAAACTGATTAGTCTACAACTTTTAATCAGCTCTTCGATAACAACCTCTCGGGAAAGCTACGATAGCCGGCCTCGGTGGTCTAGCGGTTCTAGGCGCTCAGTCCGGAACCGCGCGACTGCTACGGTCGCAGGTTCGAATCCTGCCTCGGCCATGGATGTGTGTTGTGTCCTTAGGTTAGTTAGGTTTAAGTAGTTCTAAGTTCTAGGGAACTGATGACCACAGATGTTAAGTCCCATAGTGCTCAGAGCCATTTGAACCAAAGCTACGATACTTACAAAATAACTGTGTCTACTACAAAAGATGTCAGGGAGCATGTAGTGAATGACAGGAAGGTACTCCAAAGAATTTCTGCTTGCAATAACAGAAATAGACGAAAACGATATTAAAAGTCCGTAAATGATTTTGCGGTACGATCTGGCAGTACATAACTAGAGTAACTGATATGTGTGATAATATAAGAAGCGTCAGCAGTCTTCATGTTATGAAATTTCACTCTAAATAAGGTACGGTCGGTTTCTGGCACCTTTGGTCGTGTTCGAAAGGTCGCTTCCGCGTGTTGTTCAATACATGGTACTGTGTGTAGCATTGTTAACAGCAAGCTGTCTGACGCCTCAGTGCTTAGGAGATAATTGCTTCGGCTACGGTCGGTTGAAACATAAGAATGAAAGAAATTAATTAGGAAATCTAATGTAAGTTACATATGCAAGGTTACTAATTAGAATGTGTGTTTAGGGGAATTACTGACCTAAATGTAGTCCAGTTTTCATCTCTGTCTACATACATAATCCGCAATCGACCACATGGATCATGGTGGAGGATACTTTCTGACCCGCTGGTCAGTCCTTCTCCTGTTATACTCGTAAACAGAGCGAGCGAGAAACGAGTGTCTACATAATTCTGTGCTAGCCCTGATTTCTCTTACCTTGGCATTTCTTGCGCGAGATGTACGTACATTGGTGGCAGCAGGGTCGTTCCGCGATCTGTCGCCATTGACAGTTCTCTAAACTTTCACAATAATGTTTTGCGAAACGAACCTCTTCTTCCCTCCAGAGATTCCGATTTTCGTTTGCGGACTATGTCCGTAATACTCATATGTTTATCGTATCTACCTGCAACAAATCTAGCAGTGCGCCTCTGAATTGCTTCGATGTCTTCCTTTAATCCGAGTTAGCGGGGATACCAAACACTCGAGCAGCATTCAATAAAGAAACGAACAAGTGTTTCCTTTGTAGATGAGCTCCATTTTCCTATAATCCTGCCAATAAACCGGAGCCGACCGTTCACCTTCCCTGTAATCGACCTTATATGCTAGTTCCATTTCACATCGCTTTACAACGTTATGCCTAGACATTAAATCGGCGTGACTGTGTCAAGCAGCACACAACTATGACTGTATCCCAACATTACAAGATTGTTTTTATTACTCATTTGCCTTAATTTACATTTTCCAGATTTAGAGCAAGCTGACATTCAACACATCAAATAGAAATTCTCTCTGAGTCATCCTGTAACCCTCTTCATACATTCAACAACACTTTCCCGCATACTACAGCTAAATCAGCAAATAACAGTAGATTGACGCTCAACCTGTACGTCAGATCGTTTATGCATACGGGGTGTTTCAGAAGTGATGGCGGATATTTAGGGATATGACAGGACTGATAATTCGAAACAAAGAAAGTCACGTAAACATGAGCTTACCGTAAGAGCTATAAACAATTCTTGATCTTCGACAAGTGAAACAACTACTGCAAGCTCTTTTCTTTCCATATTTTGGGAAATGATATTATGGACCAAAACAAGAAAAAAATCCCATTAAACATGTGCTGTAAAATGCATACGTTAACATCTATGAGCACTTTCATCTTCGCTACTTTCAGACACATCTCTTCTAATGAACAAGTACTCATAACTTTTAAGGTACACATTTTAGAGTACATATTTACTGGGCCTTTTTTCTCATTTTGGTCCATATACCACTTCTGAAAACATGAAAAGCAAAGAGCTTGCAGTAAAAGAAATTTGTTTCAGTGTTGAAGATCAAGAATTGCTCAAAGGTCTTAAGATATGTATTTTAGACCCCATGTTTCCTTGACTTTTTTTTGTTTCGAATGATCATTCCTGTCGTATCCCTGAATGTTGACTAGCACTTCTGAAACACTCTGTATAGAGAAAAAGAACAGTCTTATCACACTTCCTTTGGACATGCCTGACGATACCCTAGTCTCTGATGAAGGCAAGTCGTCCAGGAACGTACTGCATTCAATTATTTAAAAAGTCTTTGAGCCACTCATATACGAGGTGCAACAATAAAGTAATGAGACTGATTTTCTTTGCAAGATGTGGCAACCCTGCAGGCTTGCGTAGGCACAATATCTTTGACCTTGGTCTATACACTCTTTTAGTCCAAGCGGCACATCGATGCAACTGCTCAGTTGTGAGTTGTGCTGTAATAAGTTAACACGTTTTTATGTCTCTCGTCGCGGAAATGGAACCACATAATATTGCGCAACGGTATGCCGTTTCTTTTTGCGTTAAATTGGGTGAAAACGAGACGACAACTTACGGTAACCTTCAGAAGGCTTTTGGAGAGGAGGTTATGTCAAGAGCTCAAGTTTTTCGTTGGCATAAAATGTTTAGTGAAGGTAGAACGAATGTTGAAGATGAAGACCGCAGTGGATGACCATCAACCTCACGGACGGATGTCAACTTGGCCAGGGTGCGTGAACTCGTACGATCTGATCGAAGATTATCCATGAAAGTGATTGCAGAAGAACTGAACATCAATCGAGAAACGGTTCGTCTAATAATAACTGAAGACCTAGGTATGAGAAAGATTTGTGCAAAAATGGTCCCCAAAAATCTCACACCACAATCACTAAAACAAAGGCGTTTTTCGTTGCGGCAGGATCTTGTTATGAAATTTCAATGACCAATTTTCTCCTCAGAGTGTGAACATATTTTGTTGCCGCCCACGTACATGGGAAGCAATGATAATCATAATAGAATAAATCAGAGCTCACATAGAAAGATCTTAAGTGTTCGTTTCTTCCGCGCGCTGTCCGGGAGTGGAACGGCTGAGAAATAGGCTTGAAGTGGTTTGATTAACTCTCTGCCAGACACTTAATTGGGAATTCCAGAGAAATCATATAGATTTAGATATGGCATCGAAACTTGGTAGATATTCTAACTTGTTAATGCGGAACCGATTTATGCTGGAAAAATTAGTTCAAATTTTGGCCACCAGCTGCCAATCGGGGACTGTGACTCCAAGAAAGACCAACCATACGATAAATTACAGCCCACACTGGACCTGCACTTGAAATTATAGCCGCCCAATACACAGTTAACTCAACTGACAACCACAACAGTATAAACAATGCTTGAAAAGAGACTTTTCTTAGGTCGAAAAAAATTATACTTGCAGTCTAGGCATATTCAGGCACTAGCCACTGGTTCCTGTCATGATCCGTGTATTCAGTGGACGGGTCTCCATCGATAGGTGTTGCGGCTGCCAGGTCTGCATAGAGTTCGACTTGCATACAGCACGAGTCCCCTCACCAGCTGTGTTGTAGAGTATGACGCAGTACGATGAACCGAACATTGCGTTAGTGCCACTTGACAATAAACTGCGGTGGTCTGCCGAACTGCCGGCACATAGCTCCTTTATGATGCCATAGGTCAGTAACTTCTCCACAAGTCGATATTTTTAACTTTTTAACTCCCCAGCAGAATCACTAAGAGTGCGTCATTTGAGGCAGAGTTCGAGCGTAGTTGGGCAAAGATAAACAATGAAATCAACATTAACGAAGATGTAAGTATTCGTCCTAGTTTCTCCCAAGTTGCTATTAATAAGACAGGGTAAAAAGCTTCAGAAAGTAAGATATAAATGGTTTCCTAATACGAGTCTAGTATTTCAAACAGGGTGCCAATTCCTTCAGGCGCTAGAGTTTTTTCTTCGCGCCACGCCTCCATTAATCCAAGTGCCACTTCTCTCCAGACCCCAACATTTATAGCCTCACAAATAAACTTTATTTTGCTCGTATCCTATTGTTGTTGTTTCAGTAGTGGCACGTCCAGCAGCACATGGTAAGGATATTATAGAAACGTCAGTTTACACACTGCCTGACAAAAAGAGCAACCAGACGACATGGTCAGATGTCTTTGTATGTCCATCCTTTTGGCAGGAGGCCTTTGGGACTACGGCCGTTTACTATTGTGAGAAAATAAAACGCCTACGGCCGTCCTTATGATTTTATTTATTTTGTTGCAAGCAGTTTCGGCGCTTCAATGCGGCATCTTCAAGCTGTAGTTGATACGGAAGGGGTTGATACGATCCCTATGCATATCGCATCAGTAGCCAGCATAAATGGCTACGCACATAATCTGAAAACTTGGCAGTTTATGGTTAGAGTGCTGACACCTAAGTTTTTCAGCCAGTTATGCTGGCTACTGACGCGATAAGCATAAGGATCGTATCAACCCCTTCCGCATCAACTACAGCCTGAAGATGGCGCATTGAAGTGTCGAAACTGGTTGCAAAAAAAAAAAAAAAAAAAAAAAAGTGTCATAAGGACTGCTGCAGGCGTTTTATTTTCTTACAATGGTCAGATGTCGATGTAAGTTCATGCATGTGCACATCATCAGTGACATGTAGGCCTAGACCGGCCAACAGAGTTCATTAGTGTTGGTCGTGTTTACTTTTGTTACCAGACGTGGGAGAGTGACGTTAACAGCGTCACATGTTGAGTGGTCACTGTGAAGGACGTCCGCGGCTGCCATTCGAGAACAAGTGATGGATTCCCTGAAACATCCTTTGCTGAAAATACTGGAAATAACTTGTTTGAAAATGCAATTAAAAGTTACCTCCTAAGCAGTATATTCTATACAGTCAATGAATACTTAGGTAACTCATACTACGGGTTGGTAAAAAATGTAACACAAGTAAATAATAATAATAATAATAATCTACCACTTCACATAAAACTTCCATAGTATCTCATTTCTCTTTTTTTTCCTTTCTGAAAACCCTAGTCCCAGAGCTATGCAATGTATAAGGGACGGTCAAAACCTTTAAGGACGTTGCTGCAGCGTTTATGCACCGTAGGACGACTCCGATGCTGGTACATAAGCACCGACATGTAGGCGATGCATCAGTATAGCATTTGCTTCTTTCCGATGTGTTTGCGGTAACGAAGAGGCGTAAAGTATGGCGACGTTTTTATCAAATGCCTACAAACAGGACTATCGTGCTGTTATTCTGTCCTTGGCTGCTAAAGGACAAACAACTGTAGATATCATCGGAGAATGAAAAATGTGTATGTGGCAGCACGTCGTTCGAAAATCGTCGTTGTGAAATGATGCTCCAAGTTCCGTGGTGATAAGGATTTAACACAAGCCACCCAAGTCGCCGGTCGATCTGGAAGGCCAACTCAAATGGGAGACACTCGAGAACCCGCCCTACGGTCCTCATCTCTCTCCATGCTATTATCACGCTTTTGGTCCCTTAAAAAAGGCCTCAACGGGTCGACAATTCCTGTTGGACGAGGATGTGTAACAGGCACGCAACAGGACGGCGTTGCTTTACCAAACGAGTATCTTCTAGTTGGAGCTTCGGTGGGATGATTGCCTTAATTTTGCCTGATTGGCATACCCATTCTGGACTCTGTGGCCTTCAAACGCAAATTTTTTGATCCCTCTTTATATAATACTAAAATCTTATCCAATTCTGAGCTCAAGATTTGTCATTGTAGAGGGAAGCGTACTCAATTTTTCAAGCTAGTAAATGGAAAGTAGAGAGATACACAACACGGAAACTAAACAGCATCGCTATGGTCTCGATGTCAGCTAATAGCGTGTATAGTGCTACATTTTGAAATAATGTGTGGTTAGCGTGTTAGTATGAGCAGTGAGAAATGAATGAACAATGAGTCAATAGTATTTTACATTATTAAACAACTTATTTATACAAAATTATTAACAATAGGGGTAAATCGAATGAGGCAGCATTGTTTGTTTACCTTCTATTCGGAAAGATACAAGTTCCAGTCTCCATCTGGCCATCCTGATTTAGTTTTTCCATGGTTTGCCTAAATTACTTCCGGCAAATACCGCGATGGTTTCTACTAGAAGTTCACGACCGACAGCCAGCCCCGTTCTTGTCAAATTAGACCTATAATTGCGTAAATGACTGTACAAATTAATTGTGTTAGTTTAGTTTTTCTTAAATTGAAATACTATGACATTTCCAAAATCGTTGTAATCCAAAGCTAAGTAAAACTACTACCGCTACTGTAGTAGAGCAGTAGTAGTAGTACAGTCTGTGCTAAACGTGCCACAACGTTCTTACGTCAAGATGTGCTGTACATAACGCAGCATCTTCGTCACTTCGCGCTCTAGGTGTTCGGTACAAACTTAATTATATATATAGACAGTTCATTCAACCCAGGAATGGAGAATCTCGATTATTTTTGCCTCCTATCGACAATGATACTGGCAAGATATCGGTTCTAGGAATTACAAGATTTTCGAGAATGTTTGAAGTTTGAAGTCGGATGACAAATGACAAACGAAATATTTTTTCGATTGATATAATTAGAGATTAACATTTTCAAGATTTTTTTCATTTACTTACTGTGAAACCTTGCTTCTTGCCAAATTTCACGATTCTAGGCCAACGACAGGTGAGCTATAAGCTTTAAGGAGCGAGTTTGCGAGTGTCAAAATATGTGACATAAATGGAAGCACCTTTTGATTGCACTGACTCAGAAGCTTAAGCTTCTTAAATCGCCAAGGGGCCATAGACCTTGTTATCCGATATAAATTTCAGCTTCGCATGTCTGTCCCTTCCTTGCGGTCTTGACACACGGAGGACAAAGTGATCCTATACGGCTTCCGTTTTCACCGACTCTAATAGTAAATGATACCATGACAGAAGTTATATGGGCGCAGCATATTGTGTGTCTAATTGTGTATGGTTCTCTGTTAGTAGTAACGTTTGTCGTGCCATAAACAATGCCCTCCTGGAACAATATATGGCATTACCCAGCTGGCTACTAGGCCAATGATTACCCAGAATATCTTCCCAGTTCCAATATCCGGCGGAAGGAAACTCGGAAATGCGCTACTAAAATTTGGCAACGCTGCTACGGAGCAGCTGCTCAGGATGTTCAACAACCTTCTCCGCTATTTTAAAATCGCAACACACTGGCGCAGGGCCAATGTCATCTCTCGCGTGAGGCGTCGGTACGTTGGCGTCCTGTGTGCCCGGCCTCTTCCAGGAATCTCTCTCTGTCAAACGTCCCGAAATAAATTATACGACAGGGCAGCGGGTTACGCAGCTCGCTGCAGTAAGGTGGGCAAGTGTTCGGTGTGTGTGTGTGTGTGTGTGTGTGTGTGTGTGTGTGCGTGCGTGCGTGCGTGCGCGCGCGCGCGCGCGCGCGCGCCTGGCATCGGCAGATAAATGCGATATTGTAGAGCACTTGAGGAACATCGTTTCGTTCTTCTTAACAACACAGGTGCGTTAATATCGTACTTATCCGCCGTTAGCAGGCAGCGACTTTCAATTAAAATATACTTATATGGATATGGTGTCTATTCTTTCGGACAAGTCCGAAAGAACAGACACCATTGATGACCTGCAGCCGTCTAGAACGAAATTAGAATTATATTAACACCTTCAGCTGCTGACGGACGTTGATATACAGGGTGAGTCACCTAACGTTACCGCTGGATATACACTCCTGGAAATTGAAATAAGAACACCGAGAATTCATTGTCCCAGGAAGGGGAAACTTTATTGACACATTCCTGGGGTCAGATACATCACATGATCACACTGACAGAACCACAGGCACATAGACACAGGCAACAGAGCATGCACAATGTCGGCACTAGTACAGTGTATATCCACCTTTCGCAGCAATGCAGGCTGCTATTCTCCCATGGACACGATCGTAGAGATGCTGGATGTAGTCCTGTGGAACGGCTTGCCATGCCATTTCCACCTGGCGCCTCAGTTGGACCAGCGTTCGTGCTGGACGTGCAGACCGCGTGAGACGACGCTTCATCCAGTCCCAAACAAGCTCAATGGGGGACAGATCCGGAGATCTTGCTGGCCAGGGTAGTTGACGTACACCTTCTAGAGCACGTTGGGTGGCACGGGATACATGCGGACGTGCATTGTCCTGTTGGAACAGCAAGTTCCCTTGCCGGTCTAGGAATGGTAGAACGATGGGTCCGATGACGGTTTGGATGTACCGTGCACTATTCAGTGTCCCCTCGCCGATCACCAGTGGTGTACGGCCAGTGTAGGAGATCGCTCCCCACACCATGATGCCGGGTGTTGGCCCTGTGTGCCTCGGTCGTATGCAGTCCTGATTGTGGCGCTCACCTGCACGGCGCCAAACACGCATACGACCATCATTGGCACCAAGGCAGAAGCGACTCTCATCGCTGAAGACGACACGTCTCCATTCGTCCCTCCATTCACGCCTGTCGCGACACCACTGGAGGCGGGCTGCACGATGTTGGGGCGTGAGCGGAAGACGGCCTAACGGTGTGCGGGACCGTAGCCCAGCTTCATGGAGACGGTTGCGAATGGTCCTCGCCGATACCCCAGGAGCAACAGTGTCCCTAATTTGCTGGGAAGTGGCGGTGCGGTCCCCTACGGCACTGCGTACGATCCTACGGTCTTGGCGTGCATCCGTGCGTCGCTGCGGTCCGGTCCCAGGTCGACGGGCACGTGCACCTTCCGCCGACCACTGGCGACAACATCGATGTATTGTGGAGACCTCACGCCCCACGTGTTGAGCAATTCGGCGGTACGTCCACCCGGCCTCCCGCATGCCCACTATACGCCCTCGCTCAAAGTCCGTCAGCTGCACATACGGTTCACGTCCACGCTGTCGCGGCATGCTACCAGTGTTAAAGACTGCGATGGAGCTCCGTATGTCACGGCAAACTGGCTGACACTGACGGCGGCGGTGCACAAATGCTGCGCAGCTAGCGCCATTCGACGGCCAACACCGCGGTTCCTGATGTGTCCGCTGTGCCGTGCGTGTGATCATTGCTTGTACAGCCCTCTCGGAGTGTCCGGAGCAAGTATGGTGGGTCTGACACACCGGTGTCAATGTGTTCTTTTTTCCATTTCCAGGAGTGTATTTCGTAAACCTCCGACGTTCAGTTGCGTGTTGTAACAAACACGGGCCACGGTCGGCGAGCAGCATCCGCAGGGACATGTTTACGATGACGATCGTGTTTACGAGTGTGGCTGTAGTGCACTGTTGTGGTTTGGTCTAGCTGTCGCAGTGTCCGCATGTAGCTCTTGCTGCTATTGTTATTCGGCATTCGTCTCCGCACGCAGACCAACTGTAGTACGCCCTGTTACCAGACGTCTGTGATAGTGTAGTGTTGTAGGAACGGTGACCATGGTGTATTCGAACTCTGAAAAGGCGGAGATGATACTCATCTATGGCGAGTGTCGACGAAATGCAGCTGAAGCCTGCTGGGTGTATGCAGAACGGTACCCGGACAGAGAGCATCCAACGTGCCGCACATTGTAAAACATCTACCGCCAACTGTATGCAACAGGTATGGTCGTAGCACGCAAACGGGTCCGTAACAGGCCCGTCACAAGAGAAGCGGGTGCAGTTGGTGTGTTAGCTGCTGTTGCCATGAACCCACACATGAGTACACGGGACATTGCGAGAGCCGGTGGACTGAGTCAAAGTAGTGTCATGTGCATACTGCATCGTCACCGCTTTCACCCGTTTCATGTGTCGCTACATCAGCAATTACATGGTGATGACTTTAATCATCGAGTGCAATTCTGTCAATGGGCATTAACAGAGAATGCGTTGCAGTTCTACCTGTTTACCGATGAAGTGGGTTTCACAAACCACGGGGCAGTGAATCTACGGAACATGCATTACTGGTCCGTGGACAATCCTCGCTGGCTCAGACAGGTAGAGCGACAGCGACCGTGGACTGTAAATGTATGGTGCGGAATCATTGGCGACCACCTCATTGGTCCTCACTTCATTGCAGGGACCCAAACAGCTGCAACATACATCGCGTTTCTACAGAATGATCTGCCAACGTTGCTCGAAAATGTCCCACTGGAAACGCGTCGACGTATGTGGTATCAGCATGATGGTGCACCTGCACATTCCGCAATTAACACTGGGCTGACCCTTGACAGGATGTTCGACGGGCGTTTCATAGGACGTGGAGGACGCATAAATTGGCCAGCCCGTTCTCCTGATCTTACACCTCTGCACTTCTTTCTGTGGGGTACGTTAAAGGAGAATGTGTACCGTGATGTGCCTACAACCCCAGAGGATATGAAACAACGTATTGTGGCAGCCTGCGGCGACATTACACCAGATGTACTGCGGCTTGTACGACATTCATTACGCCAGAGATTGCAATTGTGTGCAGTAAATGATGGCCACCATATTGAACATCTATTGGCCTGACATGTCGGGACACACTCTATTCCACTCCGTAATTGAAAACGGAAACCATGTGTGTACGTGTACCTCACCCCTCATGGTAATGTACATGTGCGTCAGTGAAAAAGACCAATAAAAAGGTGTTAGCATGTGGACGTAATGTGCTGTTCCAGTGTCTTCTGTACCTAAAGTCCATCACCGTTACCTTTGGATCCCTACGTAATTCGGTGCTCTCCGATACACACGATCGAACAGCGGAGGAGTGGTGCTATTTAAATAAAACACATGTAAACTGTATACTAGAAAGCTAGGGTTGCGTTGTGTGAGTAGACTTCTGTAAAGAATGGCTGAGATCGCGCAAACCAGCAGGTAATCTAATCTGGGGAAGGGGGTGAGGTTAAACTAGTGAATAGTGACCGAGGGAGCAAAAGACTGAATGGTCTAATAAATGCAGTAATATGTTATTTACATCATTCCTGACAAAGTACTGCACCTGTCACGTTATTTCATGGAATGCAAAACGCGATATTCATTCCTATTTTCAAGTGTTATGACAGTATCTTTTACCATTATCATTTTACGAGCAGCAAACAGTCTGAATTTCTGTGAAAAGGACGCATAATACCTTATGACAATAAAATGACGACTGCAGGGCAAGAAAAGTTGAACAACTCGTACGTAGACATCCCATGCAATGTTCATGTAAACTCCCACAGCACTAAAAAGTGGGAATAAAGTCCTGGACGCATCGTGCTATGCATCACAAAACATGAGCGATTCAGCACTTTATCAATTAAATCCATACGTATTATCAAAATATATGTATGTATGTGTGTATGTTCCATCTCTCTTCCTAAACCACTGGACCGATTTCAGCCAAACTTGGTACACAGGTCCTTTCCTGTTGGCAATCATCCCTGTGGTGGTAAGAACAATCTACATGTCATATTACGCGAGTTATGTCGTCGTAAACAGTGAGATGCATGAAAAAATGCCGCATCATGAATGAAACTTTAATACATTTTTTCTTTACTACCAAGACACTCGTACAGTAGAGTCAACTTAAGGAAACCCCTGACAGCTGGCAGCGCTGATGACAGCTTTCAACGGCGAAGTGCAAACGGTTACAGGCGAAAACAATAGCCGTCTGTAGAACTGTGAAGAGGCGTTGCCATAGAGACGTTTACAAAATCGCATTGTAGACACGTGAAAGGAGCTGCGCCCAGCGTACAGGAACTGCCCGGAATCATCTCACACCGAGTTTACTGCACAATTTCAAAGGTGTTTTCGTATACCTGGAAACGAATATTTTTTCGATATTACACTAAAAACACAGTTCATATTTTGTTTTCGTTTCTAACGTGAAGATGGCAAATAGGATACTCGGGCAATGCCTGGTTTGTCAGCTAGTAATTAATAAAGCTATTAATACTAAGTGTGAAGACTTACAGGACTTAGGCACAGCGCAGGCGTCAGCTCCACCTTCACCGACACGTGTCCCCCCCCCTCCCCCCGCCACCACCCCCTTCCGTCAGCTGTTAACAGCGCTGACGACACTAGCCTACTTCGGCACTATTTTGCCGGAGACAGGCTTACTGCTAACAGTAAGTCACGGCACCTCCTTGCACCAAAGCCGCTTTTACGGCAGTCGGCGCCCTCTCCACAGACATATGGGAGGCTGTCTCATGACGCTAAGCTCTGTGGCGTAGACTAAACTTCTAAGATGAGAAAATACCCAGCATGGAAGTGGAAAATACAGACAAATCTCTGAATTGTCAGACAAAGCCCATGTTCAAATAAGGAGGCAGATAGTCACCTGCAAGACGTTCTTCGGACGACATTGAGGAGTATCAAAGGGACAGAGCTTGCATGGTCCCCAGTTCTCTCTCGAGCAATACGTTACATACGTCTGTAATTCAGGAAAACAAGGAACAGTAGAAGACGACACGATGCTTGTTTTTTCTGCAGTAATGAGGACATCTTCAGTGACGGAAAGTACTTGGCACTTGTAGCACCACAGAGAGAGACTGCAGCAACGTGATTGAAGTGTACAATTGCCGGCCGGAGTGGCCGAGCTGTTCTAGGCGCTACAGTCTGGAGCCGCGCGACCGCTTCGCTCGCAGGTTCGAATCCTGCCTCGGGCATGGATGTGTGTAATGTCCTTAGGTTAGTTAGGTTTAATTAGTTCTAAGTTCTAGGCGACTGATGACTTCAGAAGTTAAGTAGCATAGTGCTCAGAGCCATCTGAACCATTTTGAAGTGTACAATTACAGTAAATTACGGAAAAGTATTAAGAGAATAGAAAATTAGGACGTTTGGACTCTTTATCCTCGCTAGGCTTCAGGTTACAGAAACACTAGTCTAGTGCCATCAGCTAAGAGCGGATCTTGACCAAATAGACGGTCCAGTCACATTAATGTGACCAACACCTAAGCTCGACGTCAACGTGCAACTACCATTCACAGACGGCAGGTAGCAGCAATGTCATAGAGCCTGTCTGGAGGAAACGGAGAAAAGTGCAGTCGTTGTAATGCGGAAACCGAAGCGATTTATCTGACATCCAAATGGCCTGTTCATTGGCTCTTCCGGGCCACAGATGGAACCATTTCCGAAACGGCTAAGTTTATAAGCCATTCGCGTAACGCTATGGTTAAAGTATACCGTGCACAGCAAAATGTCGCTCTGCCAAACCGGCGACTGCGTTGCACTAGGTGCCATAGATAACAGAGGTGATCGACGCTGTGGGGGAGGGGGCCGGGTGACGGCTCAGAAGAATCAAGGGGCGATCAACATTGTCTCGTCAACGACCGATGCGGTGTATGGGCCTCCGCAACATGCGCTTCGTTCGTGGACAGCTGTTCGTAGGCGACGAAGGTTGGAATTTGCACGTCAGTACTGCAACTGGACGTCCACTGATTGGCGATAGGTGGCCTTCTCAAGTGAATTACGTTTTATGCTCCATCGGACGGATGGTCGTTGGCGTGTTCGGCTTGAAACGTCTGAAAGCAAGCATCCGGGAACAGGGTGGAGGAGGGACGCTTACGGTGTGGGAAATGTTCTCGTGGCATTCCCTGGGTGACCTCAACATTCTGGAGAGACAATGGATCAACGCAAGTATGCATCTATCCTTGGGGACCACGTCCACACCTACATGCAGTTTGTTTTCTTCGGCACAATGGCTTCTACGAGCAGGACAATGCAACGTGTCACACAGCTCGCAGTGGACGTGCGTGGTGTTAAGAGCACCGGGATGAGTTAACCTACTCCCCTGGCTACCAAAATCTCCGGATTGAAACCTAGTCGAGAATCTGTGGGACTACGTCGATCAGGCTCCTAGCGCATGGATCCTCAACCAAGGAATCTAGCGCACCTGGACACAGCACTGAATTTGTGACCTTTCAGAATCTCATTGACACTCTACCTGCACGTCCCGTAGTGGTCCACGCTGTGAAAGCCGTTTATTCATGTTTTTGACAGGTTGTCGCATTAATGTAACTGTACAGTGTGGTTGGTAACAGTGCTGTTAAGCATTTTCAACACGTTCCCTTTTGTTACTCATGTACAGTGTCTTCTGTCTACAATCACGCTCATAAATTAAGGATAATGCTGATACACGGTGAAACAACGCTCTGGTGGGCGGTTTGCGGGTTTAAATCACCTCAGGGTATGACCATGCGGTGCATTTGACCTGCGGTCGTCGCACGGTGGCGCTGGCAGCAAATCCACATACGCAGAGGTATGTTGGTGCATGTCAGAGTACGGTGCAGCGAGTAAGTGTGCAGACGTTTTCAGACGTGCTAATGGTGACTGTGTGTTGAAAATGGCTCAAAGACCACATTTTGATGACGTTATGAGGGGTAGAATATTAGGGCGACTAGAGGGTGGTCAAACACAGCAGATCGTAGCACGGGGCCCTCCGTGTGCCACAAAGTGTGATCTCAAGATTATGGCAACGATTCCACGAAACGTTTCCAGGCGTTACAGTATGGGACGTCCAAGAAGACCGATATCTCACCATCAGTGCCCGCAGACGTCCACGGAGTACTGCAGGTAGCCTTGCTCAGGACCTTACCGCAGCTACTGGAACAGTTGTCTTCAGACACACAGTCTACAGACGACTGAGCAGACATGGTTTATTCACCCGGCAACCTGCAAGGTGCATTCCACTGACCCCTGGTGATAGGACTGTCCGTAAAGCCTGGTGTCAAGAACACAGTACATGGTCATTGGAACAGTGGTCCCAGGTTATGTTCACGGACGAGTCCAGGTATAGTCTGAATAGTGATTCTCGCCGGGTTTTCATCTGTCGTGAACCAGGAACCAGATACCAACCCCATAATGTCCTTGAAAGGGACCTGTATGGAGGTCGTGGTTTGATGGTGTGGGGTGGGATTATGATTCGTGCACGTACACCCCTGCATGTCTTCGACAGAGGAACTGTAACAGGTCAGGTGTATCATGACGTCATTTTGCACCAGTATGTCCGCCTTTTCAGGGGTGCAGTGGGTCCCACCTTCCTCCTGATGGATGATAACGCACGGCTCCACCGAGCTGCCATCTTGGAGGAGTGTCTTGAAACAGAAGATATCAGACGAATGGAGTGGCCTAAAACCCATCGAGCACGCCTGGGATGGTCTCGGTCGACGTATCGCTGCACGTCTTCAAACCCCTACGACACTTCAGGAGCTCCGACAGGCACTGGTGCAAGAATGGGAGGCTATACCCCAGCAGCTGCTCGACCGCCTGATCCAGAGTATGCCAACCCGTTGTGCGGCCTGCGTACGTGTGCCTGGTAATCATATCCCATATTGATGTCGGGGTACATGCGCAGGAAACAGTGGCGTTTTGTAGCACGTGCCGTTCGAGACGGTTTTCTCAACTTATCATCAATACCGTGGACTTATAGATCTGTGTCGTGTGTGTTCCCTATGTGCCTAAGCTATTAGCGCCAGTTTTGTGTAGTGCCACGTTGTGTGGCACCACATTCTGCAATTATCCTTAATTTATGAGCATGAGTGTGCTTCACTTTGTAACTCTTGGCTGAACTCTTCCCAAACTGTTGCTTCTTTCTCTTCTCTTAGTCCATCAGTTTCTAACCTCTAGAAAAATTATCCTGTCACCATGGCCGTGGCACCGTCTGACTTCTTTACTTACTGCAGGTTGGAGGGTTTCAGACAAGAAACAATTAGTATAATTTTAACTTAATTTGAATATATTATTCAGTAGATATGAAAGTTGAGGCAGCTTTTCCACTTTGGGGGCCAGTAATGCGCAATACCGGATCATTAGTGCAAATAGCCCAGCCACACACGGGGAATTATTAGGACAGAAAAAGTATTACGCTAACAGAGAAATTCGCTTACTCCACCCATAACATGTTAGAAACTGAACGATAAGCTCGCAGCAGACAAATTAACTACCATGCTCGCATAAGAATCAGAGAAAGTCGTTCGAATTTCAGGTGCATTCGACCTCAGGCATGTGTCGTCTCCACTGCGGCGTCTGTAGACGCCATATGCTCGCGACACGATGGAATTGGTACTACGGCTGGAGTCTACAAGTCTAAGGTGATATGAGTCAGAGCATGTTGTCAGCTAGCTTGGCGGCAGACTGCTAAACCACTGCATAGGTCGAAGAGAAACGAAGCCGATGAATAAAATGAAACGAATGAATTAACTGTGTAATCGACCCGAATGTGTGAGTGAGGTGGCCCGTGGTTTCTCCGCAGTTTTATAACCTTGATATTGTGTCTCCGCTGAAAACATATAGTCGACCCTACAGGGGTAGCTGCGCTGACCTCTCCCTATTACGCCTTTATGACAAGGGTGAAGACATTTTCGCCGGCCGCGGTGGTCTCGCGGTTCTAGGCGCGCAGTCCGGAACCGTGCGACTGCTACGGTCGCAGGTTCGAATCCTGCCTCGGGCATGGATGTGTGTGATGTCCTTAGGTTAGTTAGGTTTAAGTAGTTCTAAGTTCTAGGGGACTAATGACCACAGCAGTTGAGTCCCATAGTGCTCAGAGCCATTTGAACCAAGACATTTTCAACTCTAGCACTGCCCTGTCAACGTGGCGCGAAGACATGAAGATAAACGTCTCCCTCTATGACTGCGATTATCATGAACAAAATTTCAACGTAAAACGCATTTTCTAACGGCCAGACCCATATTAGGACTTTTAACAATAGTGATTCATCATAATCACACAACTGTTCTGACAGCGCTGTCTGATAGTCCAATCCTTCCACAACACATTGATAGTTTCAGAATATCGCTCATAATTGAATTACTTGGACAGATTTGCGTATAAAGTTTATGTGTTTGTTTAATATGTACGTAACTGATCCGTGGTTGCGATCATTCGACTTTTTATTTCATCAGGTACCAGAATCTGTGATCTAAATTTAATCGTTTGGTTTTATAAAATGCTCTTTCTTCGCATGGGCTGGATGTAATTGTTGCCTTAAACTCCCCAACGTGAGACTGAATCAATCTGGGAAAATCGATGATCTGCAGCTTCATGAAAACAGCTTACAAAGCTACTTCGCATTCGTAAATTATCTGCCAGTCTCTTCTTATGTCTCCCTACAGCTCGTACCTTCCGGCTTACCTAATGCCGATGAAGTCGTGTGTGTCTCGTTCTCTGTACATGTACGGTCCCTTTTTTATTTTTCCTGCTTTCATTTGACTGTACTTTTTACTCCTGTCACTTTTTTTCGATATAGCCAGATCTTCAGAAATTTCGTTTTTGCTCTTGTGCTTTACCTTAAATCCTTTTACGTATCTAAGAATCACCCCCATGAGCCGGAGATTAAAAAAATGTTGCTTGCAAGAAAGACATTCTTACACTACTTAAAATCTGCTGTTACGGGTAAACAGTACTTTATTCTGAAACTAGTTTCGACAAAAAAAATCATCACCAGACAGCTTAAAGTGGCATAGATCACGTGTTCATAATTACAACATACTTCATGCTGACCTTTAACAGTGTAGAATCGAGTGAGCCTGCATTATGTTACGATTTAATAGGAGCTTTTCAGTGGTGTAGCACCGGTTCCCGTCCGATTACCGAAGTTACGAGCTGTCGGGCTGGGCTAGCACTTGGATGGCTCACCATCCGGTCTGTTGAGCGCTGTTTGCAAACGGGGTGCACTCAGCTCTTGTGGGGCAAACTGTGAGCTGCTTTACTGAGGAGCAGAAGCTCCGATCTCGTAAACTGACATATGGCCGCGAGAGCAGTGTGCTGACCACATGCACCTCCGTATCCGCTTCCAATGCCGCTGTGGGCTGAGGATGACACGGCAGCTGGTCGTTACCATTGGGCCTTCATGGCCTGTTCGTTAGGAATTTAGTTTAGTTTAGTTTTTCTGTGGTGTAAAAATGTATTTCTTACAGTTGTTCAAAGCAAATGGACCACATCGTAAAGGAGACGTTTCATGTCAGATCTTACTCTTAGAGTGTAATGGCACATGTAGTTTCTTAGTATAGACATTTATTATTTTTAGGCTAGTTTGGCAGTCAAGGTAGCTGAATGGATGGTACTTGATCGAAAATCAAGGTTTCAAACGT
This sequence comes from Schistocerca nitens, assembly GCF_023898315.1. Taxonomy (NCBI): domain Eukaryota; kingdom Metazoa; phylum Arthropoda; class Insecta; order Orthoptera; family Acrididae; genus Schistocerca; species Schistocerca nitens. Next base: position 472,372,765 of record NC_064621.1, on the reverse strand, counting down.
GTTTTTGGTTAGGACCAGATATTTTGCCCCAGAAATCAGTTAACTTTTGTCTTAGTTTCCATATTGCTCAATAGGTGACTGAAGTGGTGATATGCACGTTATAAGTCGTCTTCTCTTTCGAGCAGTATTGTCTGCATCAACTGCATCATTTGTCATCTATGTGCCTTTATGTATATAATGCTTTCAGTTATGGAAAATATCAGTAGTAAAATAATGAAAAGAATGGACGATACAGCATGAACTTGTGCATTCTATTTTAATTATTAAAATTCCTTAATTCGTTCTTTTACAAGCTATTGTTAAAACCTTTGATTTGGTGTAGATGCTTTCTTGCTGGGACATTCATTATTTTCCATTATTGTCCAAAGTTTATTTCTTTCTACATTTACGAGTACATAGCCTACAACAGCTATCTATGTTTCCAAGTTGAAACCACATACTTTTAGTAACACTTGTCGTAGAATAAATACATTGTGTCTGGCTGTCGGGTTCCTGTAAATTGCAAGGTCAGAGTTAGTAGAGACAGTCTCTATGCAATATTCTACAAGAACGCAGACTAGACACCAAAACCCGAGAACTGATCGAACAAACGCTGACAGAAACCTAATCAAAAATTAAATTCATAGATGAAATTTCGGAACGGTTCTGAGTTAAAACAGGAGTAAGGCAAGACAAAGGGATCTCGCCAGATCTGGCCACTATTATTCAACATAGATTTAGACAAAGTAATGAAAGAATGGGAAACGGAACTAAGAAAACAAAACCTTTGGAAGCCTATCGAACAAGGAAGAGATCTAGGAAAATTGAACGCTCCATATTTAGCCTACGCAGATGAGTTAGCGATTCTAACCGACCGTGCAGAAAGAGCAGTAAAACAAATCGAGACCCTCAAAGAATGTGTAGAGAAGGTTGGCCTGAAAACCTCTTTTTGAGAAGACTGAATTCATCTCTTCCTAGTTAGATATTCCGAAACCTAAAACAAATTATGGTGTAATCAACAGTCAAACATGTTAAGTATCTCGACGAAATTACTGAACCAACAGGACTAGCAAGAATAGCACAATAAAACAAGATTGAAGAAAATCAAGAAAGCGTCCGTACTTGTTCAAATGAGTAAAACAAAAGACGTCTGTCAAAAGACACTAAAATCAGACACTACAACATGTCAATTAAACCGACAGTCACATAAGCAAGTGAAACACTGTCATTGAATCTGCAGCTAGATTTACAAAAAATTAAGGAAATAGAGAGAAAGACTGTTAGAAAAATTCTGTGATCACGATACACCCAAGATGGATAGACTGCAAACCATCGAGACAACATAAAAACTATCAAACATCGAAACTGACATCGAAAAGAGACGACTGAAGTTCTATGGACAGCTAGACAGATTACCTGGTAACAGACTAATTAAACGTCTATTGGACTATACCCTGGGGACCTGATGTTAAGATGGATTTGACAAAAGCAAAAATTGACATAAGAAAAACATCAGACAGGGATACATTCACGAGCAAAATTGACAAGTGGACGTTTACTCCAGAGGCGGAATCAAAACCATACCGACCGAAGAAAGAAAGAAGGCCTTCTGGGAGAAAATGAAGAAATATTGGGAAAAAAGAAGAAACTAACGAAAGACTGAAAATCAGCTGCTTATCGTTCTCCAATGGGGACAATCGCTAATAATAATAAACAATAATATTTATTCACACATTACGATGGAAGCTCAAAATCTTAGTATTTAGTTTATTTGATACGTATTTGAATATCGAAATCTAACTTAGGATGTAGTTTATTTAATACGTGTTTGAATTTATTAAATACAGCGTTACTTTAATAATTAAGGAAGTAAGTGGGTGAAGAATACATTTGTTTGAAGAGAGTTTGTGTATGATTTAATTGGTTAATAGCTATTGTAAAAATTACGATCTGCTGTAATAAGTGAACAAATAGCCATTTATGACAATAAATAAAATAATCTCATATACTTACTAGTGACAGCGCAAGCTCGCAGACTTGTTGCCAGGAAGACGTTACGTCTCGTTTGATACAGCCTCATAAATGAACCTGACAATTCCTTGGGAATGTAGTGGCTTCCAGTGTTTTGTTATCAACTTAGGCGTAACATATGCAATCCTAGAACCACTTCTTGGTAACACTCCTTTATTTGTCTTCCAGTTTTTCTTCTTACAATGAAGAGTTTAAGATCAACGTCTACAGGTTACTACATTAAGATTTTTTAAATTGAAACCAGGCACCTATTTTTTTAGTTGCATCGAAGCAGTCACGTTGTTATTCACTATAGTGCGCACAAAAAAACTTGTGCCATGACTGCGGAAACGGTGCAATTAGGAAAGGAACTGCAACGGTGGGTAGGGTCCTGTTGTGAACGACGTATGTACACTTGGGAGGATAAGTTCGACAGCTGACCCCCTATGCACTAACGCATATCTTGCACAAGTTGTAAGACAGTTGGTACTTTCTCCTCACTCTCACTGTCACTTTTTGATTTAAACATAACGAGAAGGTCCCGAGTTCGCGCCTCGGTCCGACACACACTTTTAATCTGCCAGGAAGTTAAATATAACTAGTTTATAAAGTTACCTGCTTTTCCAGTCCACTTTCTTTTTCCTCATTATAGTAGCATCGAGCCTGAATATTGTCTTTAATGGCCTCTTTATCGACGGAATATTAAAAATCTTCCTTCCCTCTCTCTGTAGAGTGTGGAAAGCAGCACGGTAAAGGTAATGGCGAACAGAAGCCAAAAGTCGATTCAGATCCCTGTACGCATTTGGTCTTGACAGCTACGTTTACGAAACCTCTGAAGCTTGTGATTTATCCCGAGCCAATCAGTAAACTCTGATCGTCTTTGCAAGTTTCTGTAAAAGTGGGTTCCACATGGTGCAAAGCGCAACAGAGATACGACCGCGGCGGTTAACGACGTCGACTTTGCCATCCAGGAAGACTCGGCCGTTAGTCGCCTGGCCCGAGGCAAGGACGCCGGCCGAGCACGGGTGATTCTGCCGGACGCTGGTTCGGAGCCGGTTATGAGCAGACTGCCGCATATATCCGGCTCCGTGCAATCTCGCGCTTCCTGTGCACGAGCGTACGCCGTGCAACAAAGTCACATGTTGACGTAACAGGCCACACTCTCACCTTGCACAATACTTTTATTGTTGTTCTAGACTGCCTATTTGAGTATTAGAAAATAGTAAATTTAAGATCACCCGTTGACAAATTAGCAAACAGTGCGACGAATAACAAATTCTCTTTGCCTGTGAGCACTTAGCAAGTTGAAGCTGGTTCAGTAGGAGGGGCACATTGTGTCTAAACTTATGGAGACTAAATTAATTAATGGAAAATTCAAAATTTAAGTATTCGCTTAGTAGAGTGTTAATAGAAAATCATATATTTCTGTATTCAAAACCATGCTTGCTTTCGAAAGAATTCAACACTGCCTAACAGAAAATGTTAAGCATCCAGAATACGTGGTCTGATGTTACTGTAAGCCCATATACGAACACACATCGAAGGTTGTGTAAATGATTGAAGTTATAATTCTCTGTGACAGATAGGACGGCCACTAGAGTGAATCGGTGTAATTTTTCTTTAGTGTTGTTACCAGTTCTGAAGGGAACAGCGTCGGATATTGAGTGAAGGACACGGAGATGCCGTGCACTCGTGTGAGACAGCATTATCAGCACCAGCAGGAGTTTAAAAGGGGCCTCATTATGGGTCTCCTTTTGGCTAGCAGGTCAAATCGCGGGATGTCCAGATTTTTGAGTATTCAGATGTGACTGGTTCATTGTAGATTGCTTGCGAACGTGAGGGCAAGCATAACCGTCGTCAAGGTTCCACTCGACCATGTGTGTTCACCACAAGGCAGCATCGCCGTATTATGCTCTAACCGCGTCCTAGCCCCTTCGCGTCCGTGCCTGCAATCCGAGAACAAGCAACAGACTCCGTGCAACATTCCGTATCATCCCGCACCATTGGTCGGAGACTAGCAGTATCCGTGGCAGGGAATTACCGTCCCAAGTGTAGGCTCCCATCAGCAAAACAACACACGCGGCTGCGTTCCGAGTGGCGCCGTGACCAGACAGTATGGACTGCTGACAAATGGCGTCGCACTATTTTCAGCGATGAATCACGGTTCTGTACTGCCACAGATGACCAACGTCTGCGGCTATAGCGGAGACCTGGGGAGTGGTCCCGTTCTGCCTGTCTGTGGAAGAGCCTGGCGTCATGCTGTGAGTAGCCATCCGGTATGACTTCAGGTCACGCCTGGTAGCGATTAGGAGAAATCCAACGCAACAATAGTACGGACATCCTAAGTGCTCATGCGCTACCTCTCATGTGAGAGTATCCTGGTGGCATTTTTCAACAGTAAAATGCGCGTACACACATGGCACGTGTGATCAGTCTGCCTGACGCTGAGGTACTCTCATGGCCAGCAAGATCGGGAGCTCTGTCCCTGATACAACACATGTGGGACCATCTCGTGTGTCAACTCCGTCCCACTGCCAGTAGCCACTATATCGAGAAAAAGTTACAAAAGTTGTGGGCCAGCTGGCCTCGAGAGAAGCTGCAACGGCTTTATGACTCTCTTCTCAACCGAATGAATGCATGTTTACAGACCAGAGGGTGGTGCATCGTCAGTCTGAAAAGTGGGTTCATATTGGCAAGTTTTTTTTGTAAATTTGACTCGAATTTGTAATCATTGACACATCATGACATCCTCTCTCAATCTGTGAATTTCATTTCGTCTCCTCATCCCCTCCTGGATGCTTCAGAATGTGTGTAAGCATTTAAGTAACATATTACTTGAAACGTTTTTTGAGACTTCGAGTCCTTTTACTGCCCTACTAGTAAGGAACGGCTTTTTGAATCATTGTTACCAGTAGAGTACCTAGAAGTTATGAGCAGAAAAAACTGTAGACGAGACTGGAAGAAAGAAACATCTATGCAATTCTTGGCTGGGAGATGACGAGGAGTACAGACTCAGCCCCCTGATCGGAAAGTGTTTTCTTCCATCGAAAACACTATGGCTCCTATTACTGCAGTGTATGAGAGTTATGTGTTACGTGCGCCTTATCAGTGTGGCTGACTGTAACGGATACGTGTATGTTTGTAGTGTGGTGCAATGTTTGTGTTTTATAGAGGTGACAAAAGGGAGTGGGTGGAACTCCGTGCCGCACATTCCATAAGATCCTTCTCTTGAAGACCACCGAGGAGGCCGCCAAGCTTTTAAGTTCTCTCCGGTGCACGGATCAACGGTGTTAAATGTTCTCACTACATAAAACACTATGGAGAGTTTGGAATTTGATACTGGACGTTAGCAATAAGTCTCGAGGTAAGGCACTTTTACGCCACCTGCTCTCCTCATCTTGCAGGATACATAGTGATGGTGAAATTTTTTGCCCATCACCAGGATCCGAACGGACTATCAACACACTAGTATTAGTGAATCACCATATTATTGCACCTGGGAGTGAGGGCGGCTTATCATTAAGTTATCATCACGAAATTTCAGGAGAACACGCTGAACCACTAGATACTGTATGCACAGCTGTCTTGAAATCATTCACAATGCGAAGAGTTCTCCTTAGTCACCACTGTATTGTGTGTTTTGGACAACAGCCACTGGAGGCCAGGTGCAAAAATTATCATGGTCGAGTAGTACAGGCGTGCGTTAGCGATCTCGGCTATACAGACAAGTGCAAACAAAGAGCTGTAGTTATTACGAAACTAAGTGTGACACTAGAAAATGCAACGATGTCGACATCACTTAACATGATAATTCAACAACATTTTATTGCAAGATTTATGCTTTTATATTAGAGAGCGCATGAGATCTGTAATGGAGAGAATCATCCAATTACACGCGCCTACTTAGAAGCATTAAGCGCTTTCGTCCAGACACGGAGGTGGCATGTTGTGAGATCGTAAGGTAAATTGCTACTTTTGCTATTATTTTTGCAGGAATTACACATTCCGCTATACAGTCTCATATTTCAAACCATGCCGGAACTCTAACTACACTACTGGCCATTAAAATTGCTACAAAGATGACGTGCTACAGACGCGAAATTTAACCGACAGGAAGAAGATTCTGTGATATACAAATGATTAACTTTTCAGAGCATTCACACAAGGTTGGCGCCGGTGGCGACACCTATAACGTGCTGACATAGGGAAGTTTCGGACCGATTTCTCATACACAAACAGCAGTTGACCGGCCTCGGCCTGGTGAAACGTTGTTGTGATGACTTGTGTAAGGAGCAGAAATGCGTACCATCACGTTTCCGATTTTGATAAAGGTCGGATTGTAGCCTATCGCGATTGCGGTTTATCGTATCGCGACATTGCTGCTCGCGTTGGTCGAAATCCAATGACTGTTAGCAGAATATGGAATCGGTGGGTTCGGGAGGGTAATAAGGAACGCCGTGCTGTATCCCAACGGCCTCATATCACTAGCAGTCGAGATGACAGGCATCTTATCCGCATGGCTGTAACGGATCTTGCAGCCACGTCTCGATCCCTGAGTCAACAGATGGCGACGTTTACAAGACAACAACCATCTGCACGAACAGTTCGACGACGTTTGCAGCAGCATGGAGTATCAGCTCGGAGACCATGGCTGCGGTTACCCTTGACGCTGCATCACAGACAGGAGCGCCTGCGATGTTGTGCTCAATGACGAACCTGGGTGCACGAATGACAAAACGTCATTTTTTTTTCGGATGAATCCAGGTTCTGTTTACAGCATCATGATGGTTCAATGATTCAAATGGCTCTGAGCACTATGGGACTCAACTGCTGAGGTCATAAGTCCCCTAGAACTTAGAACTACTTAAACCTAACTAACCTAAGGACAACACACACATCCATGCCCGAGGCAGGATTCGAACCTGCGACCGTAGCGGTCGCGCGGTTCCAGACTGTAGCGCCAGAACCGCTCGTCCACCAGCGGCCGGCTCATCATGATGGTCGCATCTGTTTGGCGACATCGCGGTGAACGCACTTTGGAAGCGTGTATTCGTCATCGCCATACTGGCGAATCACCCGGCGTGATGGTTGGGGTGCCATTGGTTTCATGTCTCGGTCACCTCTTGTTCGCATTGACGGCACTTGGAACAGTGGACGTTACATTTCAGATGTGTTACGACCCGTGGCTCTACCCTTCATTCGATCCCTGCGAAACCCTACATTTCAGCAGGATAATGGAAGACCGCATGTTGCAGGTCCTGTACGGGCCTTTCTGGATACAGAAAATGTTCGACTGCTGCCCTGGCCAGCACATTCTCCAGATCTCTCACCAATTGAAAACGTCTTGTCAATGGTGGCAGAGCAACTGGCTCGGCACAATACGCCAGTCACTACTCTTGATGAAGTATGGTATCGTGTAGAAGCTGCATGGGCAGCTGTACCTGTACAGGCCATCCAAGCTCTGACTCAATGCCCAGGCGTATCAAGGCCGTTATTACGGAGAAAGGGGATTGTTCTGGGTACTGATGTCTCAGGATCTATGCACCCAAATTGTATGAAAATGTAATCACATGTCAGTTTTAGTATAATATATTTGTCCAATGAATACCCGTTTATCATCTGCATTTCTTCTTGGTGTAGCAATTTTAATGGCCAGTAGTGTATATCACCGACTGTAGGAGAATGTGATCTATTCTTGTTTCCGTAGTGGTACATACTTTGATCTTTCGCACGTTTATGAAACTTCCTGGCAGATTAAAACTGCGTGCCGGACCAAGACTCACTCTCGGGAGAACACTTGCCCGCGGAAGGCCAATGTCCCAAGTTCGAGTCTCAGTCTGGCACAGAATTTTAGTCTGCCAGGAAGTTTCGTTTCAGCGCACACTCCGTCGCAGTTTGAAAATTTCATTCTTCGTACGTTTAGCTCAGCTAGGAAAAAACGTAAATAAACCGGAGGACTAACAGTTCCAGTCGGATGACAACACCACAAAGATTGTAGCGAGAAGCAGAAGTATCTGCAAAAAGGTTAACACTTGGTACAGAGAATGGTAGTTGACTTTCTTCTGTCTTCAGTTGCCTTTTTCTCGTTTATCAGGTCGGCATTTTTATATAGAATTTGGCAGTATTAATGGCATTTGGTAGCCGGATTCCCTAGCATACGTCACAGCTTTGCCGTGAAATGATCTGTGTGCTCCAGCTGTCTGCGTCTAGTGTACACGCACTGATCAAAAGTATCCGGATACCCATTGGTGGCCATTAATGTGGAGTGTGTCCACTCTGCGCCTTTACGACGGCTTGAGCACCTCCGGTGACACTTTGGATAAGTGTCTGAAGGCCTGTGGAGGAATGAAAGCTCATTCTTCCTCAGCAACAGAGAGAGGTTGGGTGCTGACGTCTGGAGCGAGTCGTCGTTCTAAGTCATTCCAGAGGCATTCCATTCGGTTCAGGTATGGACTCTGGCCAGGCCATCACGCGATTCCTCTTCAGAAATGTTATTGCATACAAATGACAGCCTTGCTGATACTGCTTTATTATGGGGTGCATTATCAAGTTCACACAAACAATTAACGTGTACGAAATGTCTCTCTACTGTACGCAGGACATAACGCTGTAAAATGTGTTCTCATCTTTCTGCATTTAGCGTTTTTTTTTTTTTTTTTTTTTTTTTTTTTAAAAAAAAAGCGCAGCAAGGGTTCCACAACCCATGAATACCATCCACATGCCGTAACACCACCGCCTCAGTACTTCACTGTTGGCACTACACATGGTGGCAGGTGACATATCTCTCCATCGGATTGCCACAGTGTGTAGCACGATTCATCAATACACATCAATCGTTTCCAGTCATCCACTCTCCAGTGACTTCGCTCTTCACGCAACCTTAAGCGTCGCTTAGCGTTGGCTGCAGAGTGGCTGATGAGAGATGAGTGGCTTATGAGATTCTGCTCGACCACTGTATTCCATTCTTTGTAACTCCCTACGCACATTGTGCTAGCTGGTCTGCTTGTAGCATTTGTAACTCAGGAGCGATTCCTTCACTGATTTCATGCGACGCTCCCAGTCCATCAGCACATGAGATCGGCCTGGTCTTGGTCTAGTAGTGACTGTTCCTTCGCGTTTCCACTTCACGTCATTAACAATCGACTTGGGCACCTTTTGAAACGTTGAAATGTTTCGGAAGGATTTGTTATTCAGGTTATCAGGGGACTGGCATTTAATTCTCATTTGCTTGTTTTACAGTGTCAATATCAAAGCATCTGATTATGTCTTCTTCGCTACATTTTTACCGCTGTTTTGTTTTGTGAAGGGTGCACTCAGCCCTTGTGAGGCCAACTGAGGAGCTGCTTGATTGAGAAGTAGCGGCACCGGTCACGAAAACTGACATACGGCAGGAAGAGCGGTGTGCTGACCGCATGCCCCTCCGTACCCACATCCGGTGGCGCGTAACGGCTCAGAATGAAGCGTACGGAACGATTTGAAGTGGAATGATCATATAAAATTAATTGTTGGTAACGCGGGTGCCAGGTTGAGATTCATTGGGAGAGTCCTTAGAAAATGTAGTCCATCAACAAAGGAGGTGGCTTACAAAACACTCGTTCGACCTATACTTGAGTATTGCTCATCAGTGTGGGATCCGAGTTCACAGAAGAGATAGGGAAGATCCAAAGAAGTGCGGCGCGTTTCGTCACAGGGTTCTTTGGTAAGCGTGATAGCGTTACGGAGATGTTTAGCAAACTCAAGTGGCAGACTCTGAAAGAGAGGCGCTCTGCATCGCGGTGTGGCTTGCTGTCCAGGTTTCGAGAGGGTGCGTTTGTGGATGAGGTATCGAATATATTGCTTCCGCCTACTTATACCTCCCGAGGGGATCACGAATGTAAAATTAGATAGATTCGAGAGCGCACGGAGGCTTTCCGGCAGTCGCTCTTCCCGCGAACCATACGCTACTGGAACAGGAAAGGGAGGTAATGGAAGTGGCACGTAAAGTGCCCTCCGCCACACACCGTTGGTTGGCTTGCGGAGTATAAATGTAGATGTAGATGTACCGTTGAGCCTTCACAGCCTACTAGTGTGTTTCATTTATTTTTTTCCTTCTGCCAATGAGTGGTCAATTTTTATTTTGTTTTGGTTGATCTTCTGTCCTTGCAATTATTTCCATTTCGGCACTCTAGTGAGAAACTGTTGACTTTGAATGTCTTCATTTGTCGAATTATTGGTCGTACTGACATAGCCTGTTTATACGATAGTTTGCAAACTCAGAGTCACTAGCAGTAGGTTGCAAGTTATGTGACGTACACATTTATGGGTAGGTTTCAGTTGTCAAACTGGACCTCCCTACAGTGTGGTGGTGCTTCACAACGGAGCTCCCATCACCGCTGACCCTATGCCTTCCGCACTTTCTGCTCCGTTACGGGCAAGTTATTTTACGACCGTTCTGCTCTCCGCCACAAACCGTAAGGAGGCTACAGGAGCAAAGCTCTACATGTAGAATTTATAATGTAGAGGTCTCTGAACTGAAAATCCGAGCTCTGCTTCAGGGAAATATCCAGACACCTTGTTAAATATGATGATATCCTGTTTCTACATTCAGAATTGAATCTAGGTTTCTGTAATTTCGCTGTCGACGAAATTTGCTGTTAAATATGATGATGCCCTGTTTCTCCATTCAGAATTGAAACTAGGTTTCTGTAATCCCGCTGTCGACGAAATTTGCTAACAACAATGTCAGCCTTCCTTCGGACAGTAGGCTCTCCTTCTGTTTATAGAACTGTGCCTAACGGAAAAATTTCAATTTGCGAGCTTGTGAAAAAGTCGTGGCCTCTGGTCAGCATCCTATTCTTTGCCCCGATGACTTTGCAAGACTGATTCAGAACTGTAATGAGACAGATTGTTAGGAGCTGTTCACCTCTTCTTATTTTTGATGCGTGAGTTTCGACCATGACATTGCTCATTGCTGACCTACAGGACCCATGCTTTAATGCACGGGATAACGAACTCGCCAAATTCGACATTACATCAGTCTTCACTTGTTAAAGCAGCACGTTTCAAATTACTTTTGAACGAAGTTCTATTAACCTTTTGTATTTTATTTTTTTCTTATTGTCGTTCAGATACAGAGTGTGGACCTAACTGAGTACCGCTACCTACAGTAGCTCGTGAGAGAGCGTCATGTGCTACACAGCACGCGCACTGTCCTTTAATAACACCCCTTCATGTTGGACTGGCAATCTACTGACGGGCATGCTGGTTGGCAGATCTCTAGATAAGGAGAAATAGCCGTTTCATATCTCGTTAATATCCTTTCAGCTTACAAGTACTCATAAGCACCTCGCTGCAGGGAAATCTCCTTTGGTTTTCTCGAGGCTGATTCAATAGAACTTATTCCTCCGTTAAAAAAATGGTTCAAATGGTTCAAATGGCTCTGAGCACTATGCGACTTAACTGCTGTGGTCATCAGTCCCCTACAACTTAGAACTACTTAAACCTAACTAGCCTAAGGACATCACACACATGCATGCCCGAGGCAGGATTCGAACCTGCGACCGTAGCGGTCGCTCGGCTCCAGACTGTAGCGCCTAGAACCGCACGGCCACTCCGGCCGGCTTAAAAAAATGCATGATATCCATCTTACAGGAAGTAATTCCATATGCTGTAGCTAAGAAGTATACTTACAAAGCAAGCATGCCATTTTGAATGACTAAAACGGAATAAAAATTATTTTAAAATACGGGGATGTGCCAATTCTACCAACCATCAAGCTCAAGTTTTAGTGAAAAACTGCATTTCTTGACAAATTTACACAGTCTGGCAAAATAAGTGAAGAAGACATGGTTGCATGTAACCACGTACATATACACACCTTCGGCGGTTATGTAAATGATTAGAGTTGCTATTATCTGTGAGAAATAGAACGGCCTCCACAGTGCATTCGTGTTGACAGTTTAGTTTTATTACTGCGCCTGGTAGTGTTAATAAGGGGCCTGAACAGTGTCTGATGTTGAGTGATGACTGAAGGAAACAGAAACGCCGCATATACGTGAAAGCGAGCATCATCAGCACCTGAGAAAGTCTCACTGTGGGTCTCCTTTTGGCTGGTCGAACCTTGCCGTATCCAGATTTGTAAGGCATTCCGATGTGACAGTGGCCCGATGGTGGACTGCATGGGACTGTGAAGCCAAGGTAACTTGTCGCCAGGGTCCCACTCGACCGCGCCTGGTCACCACAGTGGAAGACCGCGATATTGTGCACGAAGAACGCCCTTCACATCCGCGTTTGCCAGCCGAGAACCGGTAATGGAGTTCCTGCAACATTCTGTGTCATTGGTCAGACACTGGCAGCAGTCTGACCCGGGAATTATTGTCCTATGAGTGAGCTGCCGTTAACACAACACAAGTGGCTGCTTTTGGAGTGGCGCCTGACGAGGAAGCATGTACTGATGATGAATAGTGTCCCACTGTTTTCAGCATGAATCGCGGTTCTAGGCTACCCCGGCTGACCAGCGACGGCGAGTGTGGCTGTAACCTCCAATAGTACAGGGGCGTTACGTCTGGCCTCATGATGTGAGGAGCCATTGGATATGACTTCAGTTCCCGTGAGTGAGGGAACTCTGGCACCACAACGTTACGTCATGAACATGTTGAGTCCTCACGTGTTACCTCACATGCGCCAGTATCGAGGTGTCATTTTCCAGCAGGATAATGCTCGTTCGCACATGGCGCCTGAGTCTATGAACTGTCTGCGTGATGTTGAAGTGCTCTCGTGGCCCTCGAGGTCACCATATTTTTCCCTTGTAAAACTTGCCTGGGACCACCTCGGAGGTCAGATCCGTCTCAATGCCGGTAACCAGGATATCAAGGACCAGTTTCAACAGTTGTGGGACAGCTTGCCTCAGGAGAGGATACGACGACTTCATGACACCCTCCCCAACCGAATCACTGCATGAATCCAGGCAAGATGGGGTGCAGCGTTATACTGATAAGTTGGCTCTTGCTGCTAAGTTCCTTGAAATTTGGCTCGATTTTATCGTTGAAGCAACATCACACAATCCCTCAACTAGTGAAGTTTTATTTGATTTGCTCATTTGTTATTGGCTGCCTCGCTGTTTTTTGTCACGCACTTTAAATCTACAGAAGCGCGAGTATTTTAAGAAACAATACAGTTTAACACAAACTACGAACAGCAGATTCGCAGACTTAATCGAGAGGCCACTTCTGACACAAAATCCTGCGCCGGCAACACTTCCGCGATTATGCACTGGTATAGAGGCAGCATGGATCAATATTTCCGCAGGGGACTTCCAGCAACTTGTCGAATCCATACCACGAACAGTTACTGCACTAGCCTGTAGTAGCAATCGTAGACACGCTGACAGCTGAGAACCGCCTGCATCCCTTCACGCTTGGCGTCTTCCCCGACGGCGACGTCACCTTTCAGCAGTATAATTGCCCGTGTCTCAGAGCCAGAACCGTGCTATAGGATTTTGAGGAGCATTATAGTGAACTTACTTGATGTCTCGGCTACCAAATTCGCCTGATGTAAATCCTTTGGAATCCATCTGGGTCGCTAAAGGGCGCCATCGCCGCATACGCAAATCAGCAGCCCGTTATTTACCCTAATTACATGACTTGTGCGTAGACAACTAATGCCACATACCTCCACAAACCTGCCAACAAACTGTCGGATCCTTGATACGCAGAGTGATGTACACTACTGGCCATTAAAATTGCTACACCAAGAAGAAATGCAGATGATAAACGGGTATTCATTGCACAGATATATTATACTAGAACTGACACGCAATTTGGGCGCATAGATCCTGAGAAATCAGTACCCTGAACAACCACTTTTGGCCGTAATAACGGCCTTGATACGCCTGGGCATTGAGTCAAACAGAGCTTGGATGGCGTGTACAGGTACAGCTGCCCATGCAGCTTCAACACGATACCACAGTTCATCAAGAGTAGTGACTGGCGTATTGTGACGAGCCAGTTGCTCGGCCACCATTCACCAGACGTTTGCGCCGCGCGGCATTAGCCGAGCGGTGTATGCGCTGCAGTCATGGACTGTGCGGCTGGACCCGGCGGAGGTTCGAGTCCTCCCTCGGGCATGTGTGTGTGTGTGTGTGTGTGTGTGTGTGTGTGTGTGTGTGTGTGTGTGTGTGTGTGTGTTTTTCCTGAGGATAATTTAGGTTAAGTAGTGTGTAAGCTTAGGGACTGATGACCTTAGCAGGTAAGTCCCATAAGATTTCACACACACACCAGACGTATTCAATTGATGAGAGATCTGGAGGATGCGCTGGCCAGGGCAGCAGTCGAACATTTTCTGTATCCAGAAAAGCCCGCACAGAACCTGCATTATCCTGCTGAAATGTAGGGTTTCGCAGGGATCGAATGAATGGTAGAGCTACGGGTTGTAACACATCTGAAATGTAACGTCGACTGTTCAGAGTGCCGTCAATGCGAACAAGAGGTGACCGATACGTGTAACCAATGGCACCCCATACCATCACGCCGGGTGATGCGCCAGTTTGGCTAGTATGGCGATGACGAATACACGCTTCCAAAGTGCGTTCACCGCGATGTCGCCAAACACGGATGCGATCATCATGATGCTGTAAATAGAACCTGGATTCATCCGAAAAAATGACGTTTTGCCATTCGTGCACCCAGGTTCGTCGTTGAGTTCACCATCGCAGGCGCTCCTGTCAATGATGCAGCGTCAAGGGTAACCGCAGACATGGTCTCCTAGCTGATGGTCCATGCTGCTGCAAACGTCGTCGAACTGTTCGTGCAGATGGCTGTTGTCTTGCAAACGTCCACATCTGTTGACTCACGGATCGAGACGTGGCTTCAAGATCCGCTACAGCCATGCGGATAAGGTGCCTGTCATCTCGACTGCTAGTGATATCAGCCCGTTGGGATACAGCACGGCGTTACTTATTACCCTCCTGAACCCACCGATTCCATATTCTCCTAACAGTCATTGGATCTCGACCAACGCGAGCAGCAACTTCGTGATACGATAAACCGCAATCGCGATAGGCTACAATCCGACCTTTATCAAAGTCGGAAACGTGATGGTACGCATTTCTCCTCCTTACTCGAGGCATCACAACAACGTTTCGCCAGGCAACGTCGAACAACTGGTGTTTGTGTATGAGAAATCGGTTGGAAACTTTCCTCATGTCAGCACGTTGTAGGTGTCGCCACCGGCGCCAACCTTGTGTGAATGCTCTGAGAAGCTAATCATTTCACATGACAGCATCTTCTTCCTGTCGGTTAAATTTCGCGTCTGTAGCACTTCATCTTCGTGGTGTAGCAATTTTAATGGCAAGTAGTGCATTTCGGTCCAAAGACGGACAAGCAAGCTATTAAACAAGTTTTCATAACGTGTATATTGATACATGGAGTAATTACTGATTCATTTTTCCAAGAATGAAAGATTCTGTATTGTCGTACGTTCGCCCTTCATTTGTCATTGAAGTACAAATGAGCTCTGATTAAAATATAGTGGACTGGAACAGTTTTTGGTCAAGATCTGGTTTATACTGGATTACTGCAGTACAGGTACATCGAAAATGATGTATCGTAACCACATGTTGGCCTTTTCAGTGTACATTCTGTTCCATTCGGCTGTGTTTTATTCACTTGAAAATCTACATTTTCACTTTGACAATATCGCAGCTTCTATTTAAGGAACTATGACTCTGTACTGCATGTGATAACATACAGGGTGTTACAAAACGATATCGACAAAATTCGAGGGGTTGTAGAGGACGTCGCGAGGAACAACTCGAGTCTAGGAACCCGTGTCCGGAAACGTCATCCAATGTCGCTGCAGAGAGTCGAAGTTATAGGCGCCGGCGCCTGCCGCTAGACCACCCCTTTGGCGGAAAATGTAACTTTGTACGCTGACGGACCATTAGCGAAACGTATCGCAATGTTGTTTGATCTTCAATAATTGCGACGATTGCCACGGTCGGTAGTGGAGATGATGGAGTCAGCTGCTGCGTAGATAGGCATTATCTCTTATGAATGTGATCCTCTGTTGCCCCAGTGGATGACGGTTTTGGACACGGTTTTCATCCGCAGTTTATGTTTGTCCTGTATACCACAGAAAATTGAGATTTTAGAGGGTTCCAGAATAGTAGCGCGTAATATCCACTAAACGAAACATGCCAGGGAAATAATTAATTACTCCCCCGGACAGAATTTTTTTAAAAATATATCACACACTTACCACGATACCTTAACAGGACTCTGCTACCACAGTGCTATGAGAAAGGTGAGTAGGAGGACTCACTAGGTTGTGGTGAGTGTGATACTTTCCTTCAAAACACATTGCACTTTTATGTAAAATCCCATTATAGAAAAACAATAATATTCAACTCCAAAACTGGTTCAGGAATAACAAAATGCAACCACAAAAATTTATGAAAGACAAGATAGTAAAACAAATGAAATAAATTTATAAACCCAGATCATCCAGGCACGAAAAATACTGCTGTCACATTGTAACTACTCTTTTATTTCGATGAAAGATGTAGTGCTAAGATTCTTAGCGATAAGGAAGTAATATTTTTAAATTACGTGTTCAAGTAATACTTAGACCAAATAGATCAAAAGAATTAAGAATAATGTTGTACGACAAGTTAACTGCTGTGTATTGTTCGTCAGTATATATTAGATGTAAAACATTGTTTCCCTCTCCTCTCTGATGTTCATGTCTTCGACTGTTAAGCTTCGGCTCTCTTTTTGTTATGTTCTTGTATTGCGATAAGAGCCGGCCGAAGTGGCCGTGCGGTTAAAGGCGCTGCAGTCTGGAACCGCAAGACCGCTACGGTCGCAGGTTCGAA
Source organism: Schistocerca nitens (assembly GCF_023898315.1). Lineage (NCBI taxonomy): Eukaryota > Metazoa > Arthropoda > Insecta > Orthoptera > Acrididae > Schistocerca > Schistocerca nitens. Next base: position 472,355,925 of record NC_064621.1, on the reverse strand, counting down.
TCCTGCCTCGGGCATGGATGTTTGTGTTGTCCTTAGGTTAGTTAGGTTTAACTAGTTCTAAGTTCTAGGGGACTAATGACCTCAGCAGTTGAGTCCCATAGTGCTCAGAGTCATTTGAACCATTTTTTATTGCGATAAGAGAAAAATATGACTGTTTTAAAGAAAAAGGTAATTTCTACCCTGATATATCGAAAACAAAAGTATTTTGAAAACACATAAAAAGGAGATTTTTGAATGAGAAGCCGGCCGCTGTGGCCGAGCGGTTCTAGGCGCTTCAGTCCGGAACCGCACTACTGCTATGCTCGCAGGTTCGAATGCTGCCTCGGGCATGGATGAGTGTGATGTCCTTAGGTTACTTAGCTTTAAGTAGTTCTAAGTTCTAGGGGGCTGATGACCTCAGATGTTAAGCCCCATAGTGCTTAGAGCCATTCGAATCATTTTTGTGTATGAGCAACATTTACTGCTTCTGCGAGCAACAGTTATCTCTGGTTGCATGTACGAGACAATCGGCAATTTTCATTACAAATACTAGGTTTTACGGAATTCTCGTTTAACTTGTAGGAAACTGTTTCACAATTACGGGAGTGCATTTAATTTGAAAGATTCAAAAATATTAACAAAATATTTTGAAAATTAATTTTGATTTCAGTACAGCTTCTTGTGAAGAACTGTTTACGTGTGTTTCATAGTGGGTACATGCAGTCTACGGAACTTAAGCTTACAGAGACAAATTCGTTTAAAGCGCTAAATAACAGGAGACTGTACCATTCTTGTGCTGTTCTTGTTATCGGATACCAGAGACACGCTCGGCTAAGAAATAGTCAGCGTGATTAATCCGCACACGCGTACAACAACGAAGGAGACGCCACAACACGAATGATATTATGCTTATTAAAAAAAACTGTTTTCTCTTTTACATAAACAGCCATGCACCTTTATGAAAACAGGTAATGAAACTTACTATAACTTGTCCCAAAACTGAGTCACCGCTGTCATTAACTTAAGAGTCAACTTGCCTATGGCCACCTATACCAAAGGTTTCCTGAATCGCGACAAGAGCATTTTTCAATAACAAACAAACCACCCAGCACCTCGATGCATTCAACGAGGTACATCTGGGTTCAAAATGCCGAGCAGGCGACTATTAGCACACTGAATCATCCGATGGTAGGCGTTGCCATTGACGATATTGAGCCAGCAAAAACAAACATGTCCGATCAGGGCTCCAGCGGAGTGGACTCCGCCGACGGTTGCTGCAGGTTTCAAGCTGGCACAGACGGCAGGCAACTACGTTCGGGCGGTGCCACAGTCGCACTGCCCACAGCGCCTCCCGCATAGCCGCACGACAGCGCTAGCGGCAGAGGCGCGCGCGGGAGTTCGAATGTATCGGAACCGAGGCGACTTTTGTATCGGCACAAGAGCGATGGTACACTTGGATATCCGATATTTCGGAAACGCACTCATACAGATCTGTATTTACATGCAAATAATTGCCACCATCCGGCACATGACTTTCATTGACCGTGCTAGTACCAACTCATATGCTGATGACTCGCAAGCGGAACTGGACAGCCTTGAAACTATGTTCCTGGAAAATGGATATTCATCTCGGCAAACAGGGAAAGCTGTACAGGCAATATACACGACAAGATAAGGAAGAGAATCAGGAGAGTCCTTCGAGACGACAACCTACCTGCTACGTATTGGAAATGTATCCGCTAAATCATCCAGAGTAGTTCGAAAACGTAAGCTTAAAGTGGTCTTCCTCCTCTGTACAAAATCTCGACGCCTCCAGCATTGGTCAAAGATGATTTAGAGTTGTACAAGGCAGGTGATTCCCCAAATCAAACACAGGGTGTCCTAGGAGGAATGGTCAATATTCAGGGATATTACAGGAACGATCATTCGAAGCGAAAAATTCTAGTAAACTTAGGCTCTAAAATGCGTACGGTACCTTAAGAGCTGTGAGCACCAACTGATCTAAGGTACTGTGAAACAAATCTCTTCCACTACTAGCTCTTTGGTTTCCATATTTTCAGAGGTGGCAGTATGGACTAAAACAATAAAAATAGTCCAGTAAATATTGGCTCTAACGTGCGTCACTTAGGAGCCATGAGCACTCGTTCATCTTCTCTATAATGAAACAAAACTCTTTTACTGAACAAGTGCCCGTAGGCCTTACAGTGTGTGCACTTCCATTTTCCTGGATTTTTTCCTTGTTTCGGTCCCTACTACCACGTTACAAAATGTGGAAAGCAAAGAGCTTGCAATAGAATATATTTGTTTCACAGTATTGAGGATCAAGAACTGCTCATAGCTCGTAAGGTACACATCTTGGTGCCCGTGTCTATTGTACATTTTTGCTTCGAATGATCAATCCTGTGATATCCTGAATATTGACCATTACTCCTAGGAAAAACGGCAAACTACGTGCATTGTTCAGGAGCGCATCCAGGAAGATCAGCGGCATACTTGCCTCCTACAAACAAATAAATCTGCTATCGCAGAACACACTATTACCGCGCGGGATTAGCCGAGCGATCTAGGGCGCTGCAGTCATGGACTGAGCGGCTGGTCCCGGCGGAAGTTCGAGTCCTCCCTCGGGCATGGGTGTGTGTGTTTGTCCTTAGGATAATTTACGTTAAGTAGTGTGTAAGCTTAGGGACTGATGACCTTAGTAGAGATAAGATAAGATAGCATAAGATTTCATACACATTTGAACATTTTTGAACACACTATCTCTACTGGTCATTCGAGGAAATACCGTGCAACAAAAATTGTGGCCAATACTTCAAACTTTTGTAGCACCATTATCAGTGAATCAGCAGAAATACGACTCCCTGACACTCTAATCAATAGAGACGGCGGTTTTCAGTTGCGTCCTTCATGGAATCCTGTCATAGGAAAACTTCGTGCTCTGCGTAGCCGGCGCTGTTTTATGGTTTTACCGCGTGAAAACGATCGATCTAACAGCGATGAGGCGGACTTTCATCACGGAGAGCGCTGTCAGCAGAAGTGCATGTGTTGCTTGGGCGCAGCGACAACTGGATACACAAGGCTTGAGCCGGTGAGGCTAAAATAGGGGAGCTCAGTTTACTGTTGCCAGCACACACGTGAAGATGGCCAGAACACTCTGCGCCGAAATATCGTGGCAGCAAGTTACTGATATTTGGCAGCTCCGAAATTTTATGGAATCGGGAAGCCATTTCGGCTGAACGACAATAACATAAGGGACATTCATAAAGCTTCTGTCTGAGGGTACTGCTGCAACGTATAGGCAACGCTGCGCTACTCCGATGCGGCTATGTAAGCACCGACACATAGACAAGGCATTAGTGTGGCATTTGTCTTTCCGACGCGTGTGTGGTAAAATCGTAAATGTGAAGTACGGCGACGCTATTACCAAAAGCGTCTAACTAGGACCTGATAATGAAGAGGTCACGTCCTCCGAGGAGCACAGGGGACGATGCGGGAGACTCGCACCGCTGACTAGACAAGGCCCTAGCGGAGGTGGTTTGCCATTGCCTTCCTCCGACCGTAATGGGGATGAATGATGATGAAAACGACACAACACCACCCAGTCATCTCGATGCAGGGAACGTCCCTGACCCTGCCGGTAATCGAACCCGGGACCCCGTGCGTGGGAAGCGAGAACGCTACCGCAAGACCACGAGCTGCGGACAAACAGGACCTACCTGCTGTTATTCTTTTCTTGGCTGCCTAAGGACAATATTGGTAGATATGCATTGGAGAATGAAGAATGTGTATGGAGCAGCACGTCTGTCGAAAACGCCAAGTTCCGTACTGCTCGCGATGCTCACCCTGTTATTTGATTATCGGGGACAATTGGCTCTGAGCACTATGGGACTTAACGTCTATGGTCAGCAGTCCCCTAGAACTTAGAACAACTTAAACCTAACTAACCTAAGGACATCACACAACACCCAGCCATCACGAGGCAGAGAAAATCCCTGACCCCGCCGGGAATCGAACCCGGGAACCCGGGCGTGGGAAGCGAGAACGCTACCGCACGACCACGAGCTGCGGGCTCGGGGACAATTGCGCATTGATGTCATGGACCCTAGTGTCTCCATCATTGGGGAACTGTTACGCGCAACGCTAGAGAAATTACAGCATGCAATTAAGACGAAACGTCGGGGAAAACTGCGACAAGGGGTGCTGCAACTTCATGATACCGCACGTCCCTATACGGCAAATGTTACTCCGACTCCAGTGACAGACATTAGAGTACCGTCCCTACAGTCCTGATCTCTCCCCATGCGCTTATCACGCCTTCGTTCCCTTAAAAAAGGCCTTGAAGGGTCGACAGTTCCTGTCGGACGAGGATGTGCAGGTGTACAGGAGGCAGTTAAGGACATCGGACATCTTCACGCAGCAGGACACCGTGTTTCACTAAACTTTTACCTTCAAACTGGGGCGTCGGTGGGATGATCCCTTCATTGCTGACGGCGATTTTGCCTGACTGATATACCACCAAGCGGTGTGGCGCAGTGATTAGCACACTGGACTTCCATTCGGGACGACGACGATTCAAACTCGTCTCCGGGCATCCTGATTTAGGTTTTCCGAGATTTCCCTAAATCGTTTCACTCAAACGCCGGGATGGCTCCTTTGAAAGGGCACACCCGTTTCTTTCCCAATCCTTCCCTAATCCGCTTCCCCAATCCTTCCCCAATCCGAGCTTGTGCTCCGTCTCTAATGACTTCGTTGTTGACGGGACGATAAACACTAATCTCCTCCTCCTCCTCCTGATTAGCATACCGATTCTGGACGACGTAGACTTAGAACAGAACTTTTTATCGGCCCACATAATACGTCGATAACAACAATATAAGCTGATAGTGCCTATGAAGTGACGAGAGTCGCCCCTGAAAACTTCAGGAATTTTGCCTAGTAACTCCACTTCCCAGGAAAAAGTACAGGAAACATTCCTTTATAAACGAACGTTACGCTGGTATTTGAAAGCTGTTACATTCTCTGTCACTTTTGCCACTCCTAGTGGCATCTAGCGCTGCATTTTCTAACTGTATAGGTCACCATGTCCAGTATGATCTGCCCAACGTCGGGAACACTTGTAACTGTCTTGGGGGGGCCTAGCTGGAGTATCTGTTATCTGTCTTATGGACATCGGTAGGGATGGGCTTAACAGTGACTTACCAATATAAGTGATTTCTGGGTATGCTGCTTTTCGATAACTACAATTTTTAGTTGAGATTTGTCAAAGTTTAAATATTCACAATATACGAAGAACTTAAATTGGAAGGAACACATAGAAAATGTGGGGAAGGCTAAACAAAGACTGCGTTTTATTGGCAGGACACATAGAAAATGTAGCAGACCTACTAAGACTGCTACACTACGCTTGTCCGTCCTCTTTTACAATACTGCTGCGCGGTGTGGGATTCTTACCAGATAGGACTGACAGAGTACATCGAAAAAGTTCAAAGACGGGAAGCACGTTTTGTATTATCGCGAAATAAGGGAGAGAATGTCACAGAAATGATACAGGATTTGGGCTGGAAATCATTAAAAGAAAGGCGTTTTTCGTTGCGACGGAATCTTCTCACGAAATTCCAATCACAAGCTTCTGTTGACACCGACCTACATAGGGAGGAACGATCACCACGATAAAATAAGGGAAATCAGAGCTCGTACGGAAAGATAAAGGTGTTCGTTCTTTCCGCGCGCTATACGAGATTGGAGTAATAGAGAATTGTGAAGGTGGTTCGATGAACCCTCTGCCAGACACTTGAATGTGATTTGCAGAGTATCCATGTGGATGCAGATGTAGATGTATCCCTCCACAGTGTTAAAATTCAATTTCTGCGATTTATCCCCACAGATGTGACACTGTGACTAGTCGCAAGTAGAAGTTACAGTGATAAATATCAGAAATTGGATTTTAACATTCTGGAGGGATACGAGTATATCTGCTCAGTGCTATTTCTGGCCAGATGAACGGTGTCAGTGTAACGGAAGTGCTATGTTCTCCCCTGTAAAATGTGCCGACTGCATACTGCAACAGTGTGTTATTGAAGTCATTACGCGATTTGAAAGGGATGATAAACAAATGTGAAATACACTCTGAGTGAATATTGAAAATTCAACTCTCACCTTGTTAAAGTCGTCCCATAATTCTCAATTTTCTGCCATGTAGTAAGTCCCATAGTGCTCAGAGCCATTTGAACCATCTTTAAGGGACACCTGAAGAATCGTGAGAAAGATCCCAGCGGAGAGTTCGAAACGAGTTTTAGAGAGGAAAACGACGTGGCCTACTAACCTACAAAATTTCCCCTTCTGGCCTGTTTCGAGTTTCGAGCTCGGAGCGCTTCTGCTCGGTCTCGGTCTGCAGTCGGCAGTCACTTGCTCGAGGTCGTAGTGACCGTGGCGCCCTCCGACGTCGCGACCAGAGCGTGCGACGATGCTCGGAGGGCCCCGAGCAGGTGGCGAGTGGTCGGCGCGTAATTACCTCCGCGTGCCGGCGCTGAGCTTTTTGCACAATCGGGCGCGCTGGGTAGTCGGGGCAGGGAATTTCAGACGGGCGCTGGCGAGCGCGTGGCGCCCGGCTGGAACCAGTTGGTGTCGGTTCTGGCCGGTGCGCGGCGGCCGGCAGACTCTGACTCCAGCAGCAGCAGCGGCGGCGGCGGCTGGACGGGAGCCGCCGGCGGATGCGGTGATGCCCTTCCAGCTCCGGGCGGCTTCCATGTAGCACGAGGTCGCCAGCTCGACTTCCACTCCAGCAGCCATTAGGCGGGTGCGGGCTGCGACTGCCCGCGGGTTCACCGTATAGGGACTAATCACAAACTGGGCGCCCAAGCGTCTTCCCGACCTAGTAGTGCGGCCAGTGAGTCTCACTGTGACACCGACCTCGCTTTGGATTGGTTGGTTCAAATGGCTCTGAGCACTATGGGACTCAACTGCTGAGGTCATTAGTCCCCTAGAACTTAGAACTAGTTAAACCTAACTAACCTAAGGACATCACAAACATCCATGCCCGAGGCAGGATTCGAACCTGCGACCGGAGCGGTCTTGCGGTTCCAGACTGCAGCGCCTTTAACCGCACGGCCACTTCGGCCGGCTCGCTTTGGATTGCCCAAGAGGATCGAGATGGCGGTCACTGCTGCGCCTCGTGATGACAGCTGAGGATATGCGTGAAGCATAAGTTGAGGTTCAGGTTTCTCAGTGCTATATTTATAGCTGGGAGATTTTTTTCTTAATATTTATTTTTCTTGAGAAAAATACGCTACTGGCCATTAAAATTGCTACACCATATTCAGATGATAAGCGGGTCTTCATTGGACAAATATATTATACTAGAACTGACATGTGATTAAATTTTGACGCAATTTGGGTGCATAGATCCAGAGAAATCATTACCCAGAACAACCACCTCTGGCCGTAACAACGGCCTTGATACGCCTGGACATTGAGTCAAACAGAGCTTGAATGGCGTGTACAGGTACAGCTGCCCATCAACTTCAACACGATACCGCAGTTCATCAAGAGTAGTGACTGGCGTATTGTGACGAGCCAGTTGCTCGGCCACCATTGACAAGACGTTTTCAATTGGTGAGAGATCTGGAGAATGTGCTGGCAAGGGCAGCAGTCGAACATTTTCTGTATCCTGAAAGGCCCGTACAGGACCTGCGACATGCGGTCGTGCATTATCCTGCTAAAATGTAGGGTTTCGCAGGGATCGAATGAAGGGTAGAGCCACGGGTCGTAACATATCTCAAATGTAACGTCCACTGTTCAAAGTGCCGTCAATGCGAACAAGAGGTGACAGAGACGTGTAACCATTGGCACCCCATACCACCACGCCGGGTGATACGCCAGTATGGTGATGACGAATACACGCTTCCAATGTGCATTCAACGCGATGTGGCCAAACACGGATACGACCATCATGATGCTGTAAACGAAACCTCGATTCATTCGAAAAAATGACGTTTTGCCATTCGTGCACCCAGGTTCGTCGTTGAGTACACCATCGCAGGCGCTCCTGTCTGTGATGCAGCGTCAAGGGTAACCGCAGCCATGGTCTCCGAGCTGACAGTCCATGCTGCTGCAAACGTCGTCGAACTGTTCGTACAGATGGTTGTTGTCTTGCAAACGTCCACATCTGTTGACTCAGGGATCGAGACGTGGTTGCACGATCCGTTACAGCCATGCGGATAAGATGCCTGTCATCTCGACTGCTAGTGATATGAGACCGTTGGGATCCAGCACGGCATACCGTATTAACCTCCTGAACCCACCGATTCCATATTCTGCTAACAGTCATTGGATCTCGACCAACGCGAGCAGCAATGTCGCGATAGGATAAACCGCAATCGCGGTTTATCAAAGTCGTAAACGTGATGGTACGCATTTCTGCTCCTTATACGAGGCATCACAACATCGCTTCACCAGGCAACGCCGGTCAACTGCTGTGTGTGTATGAGAAATCGGTTGGCAACTTTCCTCATGTCAGCACGCTGTAGGTGTCGCCACCGGCGCCAACCTTGTGTGAATGCTCTGAAAAGCTAATCATTTGCATATCACAGCAACTTCTTCCTGTCGTTAAAATTTCGCGTCTGTAGCACGTCGTCTTCGTGTTGTAGCAGTTTTAATAGCCAGTAGTGTACAATCCCTGTTGATCCATCGTGGATACGGCACAGGGCCTGTTGAAATATTTACCAAAAAAATCACCAAATACCTGTATGTTTTCACAAGTTGTTATTTTATTTAGACGACTATTTTCGGCATCTCATTAAAGCCATCTTCAGGCCGCTATGCCGGGACTAGAGAACCAGATAACTCGTTGCATGCGTAACTGCAGCCGTCAGTACTTGAATTCCGTGAATTTTTTGTGGAGTGTGTACTTCGAAGACTTGACAACTAATCACACTCCACAAAAAAATCATGGAACCCAGGTAATGATGGCTCCGATTACGCATGCTTGTCACATGACGGAGTGTAAAGCAAACTATGTCGCTGAAAGGGCGTGCTGTAATCGAGTTTTGAATTTGAAGAGTTCGTCCACACCTGGAGTGTCCTCTCGTTCAGTATTACAATTCCAGATCACACGTGAGCGCTGCGACTTCTGCAACAATCCGACCCCTTGGGTTCACTGTCATCGACTTGACCCCACCCGATTTTCCAAAATTAAAGAGCACATTCGAGAACTTCACATTGATAGAAACGAAGTGGTACAAGCGGAGGTGAGGTTGTGGTGGCAGGAAGGGCATCCGGCCACCGCTTACAACTAACCATGCCACATCCGTTCTTAACCCTGCCGACCCTGCGCACAATGCGGGATACAGGCAGTAGCAACAGAAACAAAGAAAGAAAGCAAGCGGAGGTGAGGTTGTGGCTCTGTCAGCAAATTCAGGCGTTCTGCAATGACAGTATCCACATACTGGTCTCTCGTTGGGAGAAATGTGTTCGTCGCGAGGGTGACTATGTTGAGAAATCAGTAGACAGAGGAAGAATAAATGTGTAGAGTGTTAATAACGTTTATTTTATTTAAGAAGCTTTGAGAGTTTCCACATAAAACATTCGCAGTCGTTATTTTCCAGCACGTTCTTATGAAACACTGAATAAAAATCGAGGAATGAAATCCTACTAAAGTTCTATAAAACAATGATGGTACCGTCTATACTTTATGGCAGACACTTGGAAATGAACGAAGAATACAACTATGGAAATAAGTTTTTTAAGAAGAGCAGCTGGTTTTAGACTTTCTGACATGATAATGAGTACAATAATCGGACAACAATTATATCCTAAAGGTATAAATGAAGAGATCAAGGAGTACAGAAGTAATCGGGAAGATCATATCATAATAATGAACGAAAATAAAATGAACACTGTGACAATGAATTTTCAATCAATAGGGGAACAGGCCTCTAGGAAGACTAAGAAAGAAGTGGAGAAGCCGGCCGTTGTGGCCGAGCGGTTCTAGGCCCTTCAGTCCGGAACCGCACTGCTGCTATGGTCGCACGTTCGAATCCTGCCTCGCGCATGGATGTGTGTGATGTCCTTAGGTTAGTTAGGTTTAAGTAGTTCTAAGTCAAGGGGACTGATGACCTTAGATGTTAAGTCTCATAGTGCTCAGAGCCATTTGAACCATTTGAAGAGGTGGAGAAATCAAATATAATCACAGAGAACAGAGACACTGTACAAGTGGACATGCAAAGAAAGAAAAAGAATCTTTCACGGCTACCGTTTAATTGCCAGTTTATCTGTTTCATCAGTGTCATCATCAAATGTTCATCGTAATGATAACATGCAGCCTTAACAATTTTAAAGAGAAAACGCTAGGACGTACTGAAAAGTAATCCTTTCGAATTTTTATGTCAATACTCTTAAAGAACGTTAAACAAAAGAGACGTTATTAACTTTCCGCGTATTTAGTCTTCATATCTACATGTCTATTCATCAAAGCGCAGTGACGACGAATATGTTTCTTCCAACGAGAGACCAGTTTACTGATACCGTTACTGTTGAATAACTGAGTTAGTTGACGGAGTTACAGCCTCACCTCTGCTTGCACCGCTTCATCACTATCAAAGTGAAGTCCTCGAAGGTATTGTTCAGGCTTTGGAAACAGTTGAAAATCGGATGGGGCAAAGTGAGAACTGTATGGAGTATGATCGAAGACAGTTAATCCAAGGCTTTGGATTGTTGCAGACGATTCAGTGGCAGTGCGTCGTCCGGCATTGCCATGTGTTGACGAACTCATCAAATTCTGAACTGTATTACAGCACGCTGCTTCTCACGCGCCGACTTCGTTACGTTGCACAACACAATGTTACACGCTAGAATTCGGACCCCTCTAGCGACTGCAAATATGAAGACATGAAGTATAAAGATGGAGAAAGTCTATAACGTTTATTTTATTTAAAAGCATCAAGAGCTTTGACATAAAATATTCGCACGCTTTACTTTTCGGCATGCTCTCGAACATTCACAAGTGAAATTCGTCATAAAGAATCCACCACAATTTGAGAAAAGTAGTGGTGTCCGTATCTATAACACTATAAGAAAGAATGACATTGTATCACCGATTATTAAAGTTGACAGTGGCTTATAAAAAAGAGTTCAGTATCCATTAATAATCTTTCGTCATTTACCCATTAACATAAAATGCCTGAACGTACCAAGTGAGTTTCAAATTCAGTCGAAGATAAATTCCTCAGTACAGTTCCTTCTACTTCACAGACGAATTTTTATTTAAAACTGGCAGCCTGCAAATAATAATAATAATAATAATAATAATAATAATAATAATAATAATAATAATAATAAAAGAAGGAAAACGAGTTTTTAAGTGTAGCTGCACGAGCAGGTTTGAAAAACGCATACTTTCATTAACACGCAAACTAATCTGCTATACATATCCCGTAAGCTGACTCGTTCCACATCATTTCGAGAAGAGTTGAGATGATAGATGGGAAATTTAACTAATTCCTAAGAGCACGTGGTCTGAAGAGTCAATAAAAAAACATTCGACCCACCACATACATCATCTGATGAAAGCTATGCAGACATCCATAAGTGGATATTCGTACGGGGTTTGAACTCTGCTGCGGACCCTTTCAGTGAGGTGTCTAAAAATCTGCGGAGAAACGGCAGCCCATTCTTCCTCAAGAGCCAAAACCCAGAGTAGGTAGTGATTTTGGACGCTGGAGTAGTATATATATATAGACGCTGGAGAAGTATATATTCTACCTCAAGCCAAATGTCTTCCATTAGGTTCAGGACAGGACTCTAGGCAAACCAGTCCATTTCAGGAATTTTATGTCGATAAAACCTTGCCAAACAGATGCTGTTTCATGACTGATATGTGTGGCTTACAATGAGGTGCTCCACCATTGTGTCCAACTCTTTTTAACTCCCTACGCACAGTCATTGTGCTTGCAGGACTGCTGGTAGCACTATGGAACTCACGAGTGATTCCTTCCGCTGATTTCATGCGATTTTGTACAGCCACTCTTCGCATTGCTGGACGATCCCTCTCCGTTAGTCCATGGTGTCTACCTGCTCTCGGTTTTGGCTGTGGCTGATGCTTCGCGTTATCACGTGACAGTCGCAACACCAACCGTTGATTTGGGCAGCTTTAAAAGGGTAGAAATATTCAACATGGATTTGATGCTCATGTGATATCCAATGACTAGTCCCCGTTCGAAGTCGCTGAGCTCTCCAGACCGATCCATTCTGGTGTTACTGCTTCTCTACTGATGACACAATACTTCCCGCCTCCTTTGATACACGTAGGGGTCCACCTCTTGTGACATCTAGAGGTCAATTCCGCATTGTGTAGGAGTGTATAAATACTATTGATCGGATACTACACTCATGCTCATAAATTAAGTATAATGCTGATACATGGTGAAACAACGCTCTGGTGGGCGGTTTGCGGGTTTAAATCACCTCGGGGTATGGCCATGCGGTTCATTTGACCTGCGGTCGTCGCACGGTGGCGCTGGCAGCAGCCGCATAGGCAGAGGTGTGTTAGTGCATGTCAGAGTACGGTGCAGCGAGTAGGTGTCCACACGTTTTCAGACGTGCTAATGGTGACTGTGTGTTGAAAATGCCTCAAAGAACACATATTAATGACGTTATGAGGAGAGGAATACTAGGGCGACTGGAGGCTGGTCAAATACAGCAGGTTGTAGCACGGGCCCTCTGTGTGCCACAAAGTGTGATCTCAAGGTTATGGCAACGATTCCAGCAGACAGGAAACGTGTTCAGGCGCTACAGTACGAGACGTACACAGTGTACAACACCACAAGAAGACCGATATCTCACCATCAGTGCCCGCAGACGGCCACGGAGTACTGCAGGTAGCCTTGCTCGGGATTTTACCACAGCCACTGGGACAGTTGTCTCCAGACACGCAGTCTACAGACGACTGAACAGACATGGTTTATTCGCCCGGAGACCTGCAAGTTGCATTCCACTGACCTCAGGTCACAGGAGAGTCCGTAAAGCCTGGTGTCAAGAACACAGTACGTGGTCATTGGAACAGTGGTCCCACGTTATGTTCACGGACGAGTCCAGGTATAGTCTGAACTGTGATTGTCGCCAGGTTTTCATCTGGTGTGAACCAGGAACCAGATACCAACCCCTTAATGTCCTTGAAAGGGACCGGTATGGAGGTCGTGGATTGATGGTGTGGTGTGGGATTATGATTGGTGCACGTACACCCATGCATGTCTTTGACAGAGGAACTGTAACAGGTTAGGTGTATCGGGATGTCATTTTGCACATGTCTGCCTTTTCAGGGATGCAGTGGTTCCCACCTTCCTCATGATGGATGATAACGCACGGCCCCACCGAGCTGCCATTGTGGGGGAGTACCTTGAAACAGAAGATATCAGGCAAATGGAGTGGCCTGCCTGTTCTCCAGACCTAAACCCCATCGAGCACGTCTGGGGTGCTCTCGGTCGATGTATCGCTGCACGTCTTCAAATCCCTACGACACTTCAGGCACTGGTGCAAGAATGGAAGGCTATACCCCACCAGCTGCTCGACCACCTGATGCAGAGTATGCCAACCAGTTGTGTGGCGTGTGTAAGTGTGCATGGTGATCGTATCCCATATTGATGTCGAGGTGCATGCGCAGGAAACAGTGGCGTTTTGTAGCACGTGTGTTTCGGGACGGTTTCCTCAACTTATCACCAATACCGTGGACTTACAGATCTGTGTCGTGTGTGTTCCCTATGTGCCTATGCTATTAGCTCCAGTTTTGTGTAGTGCCACGTTGTTTAGCACCACCATATTCTGCAATTATCCTTAATTTATGAGCATGAGTGTATATCTCGCTTAATGACCACGATGCCAATATTAGGTAGCATTCCTACATAGAAGTATGACAGCCTTTATTCCCATGCACCATCCGCCAATGAGATTGGGCGGTGGGAAATGACCTGCTATACTACCTACCCTGCACCGCACCCAGTACGTTGGTCCATGGAATACAGACACAGACGCAGTTATTTAGCAAACTTCTTCAGTACATAGATTTAGATTAACAACAGTAGCTAAATGGTACCCACAGCAATAAGAGTATGTAACAGCAACTGAATTTCAGATTGCGTCGTGTCTTGTTGAATCCGAAATTCCTGACTGATGCCGTCCACCAACATGGCGATTCCATCAGTCGTGTTCCTGATGAACAGCCCCTGATTCGCCCGGCGCTTCCTAAACAAACGCATCAGGAAAGTCGCCTCACGTAAAATACCTAGATGATAAACCTGCAAGGAGGACGACACTACCTTCAAATGGTTCAAATGGCTCTGAGCACTATGGGACTAAACTTCTGAGGTCATCAGTCCCCTAGAACTTAGAACTACTTAAACGTAACTAACCTAAGGACATCACACACATCCATGCCCGAGGTAGGATTCGAACCTGCGACCGTAGCGGTCACGCGGTTCCAGACTGTAGCGCCTAGAACCGCTCGGCCACTCCGGCCGCCGACACTACCCTCCCCAGTATCTCCAGAATAATCCTCCTTGGTTGTAGTATCTGTTCTTAGAGTTTGATTCACGATCTTCCAGTTCCATGTGCCGTCCTTCGATCTCGTTCTCACACCGCTGGTATTATGGAAGCTTGATGTGCCGGCTCTATTCACTTCATTGCTTGACACTACGTAATCGTGAGTGTTTGGACAACTTGCTCCAACATTCTGCAGGTTATGAAGTCACTTTAGCCCGTTATTATTAGTTATAGCATCTCGAACGTACCCTTTTTCTGCGTCAGGTAAAATGCTGTGCCCCCATTGCAGACTCGATGACCAGCGAAGACGAATCTGGAAAAGCACGGGGCACCAGTGGGACGCCAACGGCTCACTCGCCGTATGGCACGACAACAAGGATTGATGGTACGGGGAACCATTTCATTTCATAGTAGGACCATTTTGGTTGTCATCCGCGATACCAAATAAAATGGATCCAAGCACTATGGGACTTAACATCTGAGGTCATCAGTCCCCTAGACTTAGAGCTACTTAAACCTAACTAACCTAAGGACATCACACACATCCATTCCCGAGGCAGGACTCGAACCTGCGACCGTAGCAGCCGTGGTTCCGGACTGAAGCGCCTAGAACCGCTCGACCACAGCGGCCGGCTCCGCGTTACCCTTACAGCACAGAGGTATGTTGATGTTATTGTTTCCCTTCGTGGCAAACCATCCTGGGCTTACATTTCAACAATATAATGCCCGCCCGCACACAGCGAGAGTTTCTACTGCTCGTCTTCGTGCTTGTCAAACCCTACCTTGGCCAGCTAGATCGCCAGGTCTCTCCCCAGCTGAGAATATTTGAAGTATTATGGACAAAGCCCTACAACCAATTCTGAGTTTAGACGATCTAACGCGCCGGTTGGACAGAATATGGCGCTATATCCCTCAGGAGGACATCCAACAATTTAGTCAACGCCGAATCGAATAACAGCTCGCATGGCGGCCAGAAGTGGACCAATGCGTTTTTGACTTCCTCAATTTGTGGAGCTCTTTCTCTTAAATGAATCATCCAATTTTTCTGAAACTGTAATCATTTGTTTGTCTGTACGTGCATGTCACATCTACCGATTTCCGTACCATCCGAATAATTCGTTCCTTTCATGACTTTTTTTTCTTACAGTGTATTAACTGAGGAAAAGCAATATCAGAATATTTAAATGCCGCTGTGTCTTTCTAATGAAACATACTACTGTTCAATCCTTCTCCCCAGAATCAAAAGCACAGAGGTACCAACAAATAGAGCCGGCCGGTGTGACCGAGCGGTTCTAGGCGCTTCAGTCTGCAACCGCGCGACCGCTTTATTATACACTCTAAGACTGTCCAGTACATCTCCTGATACGTCTTTCACTTCTTCGGGCTGGAATCTCCTTGAATGGAGTAGAATTGTCGTCAGTGATTAGGCCCGCATCGAATAGCCAGCGAAGACCTAAGACCTGTGGAGACGCCCCGAATAGCTGTGGAACACCAATAGGACTATCGCCCGCCATACTGCCTGACAAGCAGGTGTGACCACCTGAGGTGCCGTTTCTTTTTATGGCAGAACCCTTTTGGTTGTCATCCGTTGCACCCTTACATCGTAATGACACGTCGACGATATTATACGCCTCGTTTTGTTGCCCTTCGTGGCAAGCCTTCCTGGGCTTACATTTCAGCAGCATAATGCTCGCCCACCTGTGAGAGTTTCTACTGCTTGTCTTCGTGTTTACAAACATCTGCCTTCGCCCACGATCTTCCCTGATCTCTCCGCGATTGAGAACGTTTGGATCATTATGGGCAGGGCCTTTCAACCAGCTCGGAATTTTGACGATCTGACGCCCCAGTTGCACAGAATTTGACACTGTATCCCTTATATGGGCATCCAACAACTCTACCAAACAATGACAAGCCGATTAACTACTTATATAATGGCCAGAGATAGACCAATGCGTTATTGATTTGCTCAGTTTGTAAAGTTCTAACCTCTTAAATAAATCATCAATATTTTTTTCTGAAATTGTAATAATTTGTCTGTACATTTACATCACACCTAAGGATTTCCGTCCAATTCGGGTAAATCCTTTGTTTTTTTTCTCTCTCTTTTTTCATAGTACGAGGGTGAGTCAAATGAAAACCTTAAATTTGTAATAACAAATTGAAATTTCGCGCCGTTATCATGTAAGTTGGTAAGCGTGCTATAAACAGCGTGCAGAATGGCCTGTAGATGGCAGTATAGTGCAGATGCACACATACCGTCGCAGTATCAGTATAAAGATGGCCACCCCACTTGCGACGAGCACCAGGGAAGAACGGCGTTCTGTTATTCGGTTTTTGCATAGTGAAGGTGTGAAACCTATTGAAATTCATCGACGAATGAAGGTTCAGTACGGTGATGCATGTTTGTCACAGCAACAAATCTACGAATGGAGTAGAAAGTTCGCAAATGGTGTGACTTCAGTGGAAGATGCTCCTCGTCCAGGTCAGGCACAAGGAGTTGTGACTCCAAAGAACATTGCAGCAGTTGAAGCCGTAGTGAAGGAAAACCGCCGAGTGACACTGAATGACGTTGTAGCATGTTTACAGATTAGTCATGGGTCAGCACACCACTTTGTGCATGATGTGCTCCACTTTCACAAAGTGTCTGCAATATGGGTGCCACGGCAGCTGACTCCTGAAATGAGAGAACGACGTGTTGATGCTTGTGAAGAACTTCTTCGGCCCTTTGAACGAGAAGGGAATTTATGCACTTTGTAAGTGCTGGAGGACTTGCATTGATCGTGGGGCAGATTACATTGAAAAGTGATACAGCTTTGTGCCACTTCCGCACAGTAAATAATATTTTTAAAAATATTTAAGGTTTTCATTTGACTCACCGTCGTATATTTTCGAAATCAGAATACGCTCAAGAATTCTGCAGCTAACCAACGTTAAGGGGATGTTCGTCTCTAATTGTTGTGGGTCCTTTCTTTTACCTTTCTTATATACGGGAGTCACCTGCGCTTTTTTTTCAGTCACTTTTGGCTTAAGCTGGGAGTGATCACAGCGAATGATCAGTAATTTCGAGCATGTCTCCATGCTAGTGCCTGTTAGCTGTGGAGTGCATTAACGTCACGTGTGCTGATTTCTTGTCCGCAGGAGGGAGATGGTGGCCTTCCTGTTGGAGACCCGGACCTGGAGCCGCCGCGGCCTCCGGAGCACCAAGGCGTCAAGCTGGGCTGGATCCAGGGGGTGCTCATTCCCTGCCTACTCAACATCTGGGGCGTCATGCTCTTCCTGCGCCTCTCCTGGGTGGTCGCGCAGGCTGGCATTGGTGAGCGCCTCCCTCAGACTGCGTTTCATCAGATCTTATACATGTTTTAATTGTGAAAGGCTGGCGCTCTCTGTCTCTCTCTCTCTCTCTCTCTCTCTCTCTCTCTCTCTCTCTCGTGTGTGTGTGTGTGTGTGTGTGTGTGTGTTTGGTACTCCTTCACGCTCAAATCGCTGGACGAATTCTTATTAAATCTGTAATGGAGATAACTTATATCCTATATTAACATACAGGCTACCTACCTATATCTTACCATCAAAGGGGTTGGTGTGGGGGTGGAACAGAAGTATAGTCCATGACGCGCAAAAGCCCATACTGCATTCATCTAATATTTGAGAAAGAAAGCACTTAGTGATATGTAACAAACCTGAGTCGAAGCAAGGCCCCGGGAGTAGACAACATTCCATTGGAACTACTGACGGCCTTGGGAGAGCCAGTCCTGACAAAACTCTACCATCTGGTGAGCAAGATGTATGAGACAGGCGAAATACCCTCAGACTTCAAGAAGAATATAATAATTCCATTCCCAAAGAAAGCAGGTGTTGACAGATGTGAAAATTACCGAACTATCAGTTTAATAAGTCACAGCTGCAAAATACTAACGCGTATTCTTTACAGACGAATGGAAAAACTGGTAGAAGCCGACCTCGGCGAAGATCAGTTTGGATTCCGCAGAAATGTTGGAACACGTGAGGCAATACTGACCCTACGACTTATCTTAGAAAATAGATTAAGGAAAGGCAAACCTACATTTCTAGCATTTGTAGACTTAGAGAAAGCTTTTGACAATGTTGACTGGAATACTCTCTTTCAAATTCTGAAGGTGGCAGGGGTAAAATACAGGGAGCGAAAGGCTATTTACAATTTGTACAGAAAGCAGATGGCAGTTATAAGAGTCGAGGGGTATGAAAGGGAAGCAGCGGTTGGGAAGGGAGTGAGACAGGGTTGTAGCCTCTCCCCAATGTTATCCAATCTGTATACTGAGCAAGCAGTAAAGGAAAAAAAGAAAGTCCAGGGAGAAGAAATAAAAACTTTGAGGTTCGCCAATGACATTGTAATTCTGTCAGAGACAGCAAAGGACTTGGAAGAGCAGTTGAACGGAATGGATGGTGTCTTGAAAGGAGGATATAAGATGAACATCAACAAAAGCAAAACGAGGATAATGGAATGTAGTCTAATTAAGTCGGGTGATACTGAGGGAATTAGATTAGGAAATGAGACGCTTAAAGTAGTAAAGGAGTTTTGCTATTTGGGAAGCAAAATAACTGATGATGGTCGAAGTAGAGAGGATTTAAAGTGCAGACTGGCAATGGCAAGGAAAGCGTTTCTGAAGAAGAGAAATTTGTTAACATCGAGTATAGATTTAAGTGTCAGAAAGTCGTTTCTGGAAGTATTTGTATGGAGTGTAGCTATGTATGGAAGTGAAACATGGACGATAAATAATTTGGACAAGAAGAGAATAGAAGCTTTTGAAATGTGGTGCTATAGAAGAATGCTGAAGATTAGATGGGTAGATCACATAACTAATGAGGAGGTATTGAGTAGTATTGGGGAGAAGAGGTATTTGTGGCACAACTTGACTAGAAGAAGGGATCGGTTGGTAGGACATGTTCTGAGGCATCAAGGGATCACAAATTTAGCATTAGAGGTCAGCGTGGAGGGTAAAAATCGTAGAGGGAGACCAAGAGATGAATACACTAAGCAGTTTCAGAAGGATGTGGGTTGCAGTAAGTACTGGGAGACGAAGAAGCTTGCACGGGATAGAGTAGCATGGAGAGCTGCATCAAACCAGTCTCATGACTGAAGACAACAACACAACAACAAACTCTACACATAATATCGAACCTATACAAAAATTGTTCTCGCCGACAACGCCCACAAAATGATAAGAGGAAAAAAGTTTATCACTTACTGCATTTTCGTTGTTCTGGCAGTAAAACAGTCGCATTAAGGATGACGTTTTCATTTGTTACTTCTTTACCACTAACTGTATTTGCAGACATTATTCACATATATCACTGGATGTACCTGCAAAATTATATCATTTTACAACACGATAGTTCAGGAGATCATAAACATTGAGCTGCGTGAAAATGAAAGTGTAGGGCGAAATTCGCTAGAGATACAGGTGATGTATGTGTGCAAATACATGTGATGTGTGTTAAATACACGTTAAATATATTTGATGTATGTGTATATGAGAAAAGTTATGGCGAAAAGTTCATCCTAAAACCTTGGACGTACCTCAACGAAGTTTGATATAGATATTAGTTACGATCTCTCCCATTGGCATGGGGATTGTAATGCAGAGAGAGAAGGGATTAGGAGGAAATGGACAGGCAGAAGGTGCAGAGGAGATGAGCAGAGAGGGGGGCAGGAAGAGAT
Source organism: Schistocerca nitens (assembly GCF_023898315.1). Lineage (NCBI taxonomy): Eukaryota > Metazoa > Arthropoda > Insecta > Orthoptera > Acrididae > Schistocerca > Schistocerca nitens. The sequence goes on along the minus strand of NC_064621.1, from coordinate 472,335,722 downwards.
GGGCAGAGAGGGGACAGAGAGATGGGGGGGGAGGGGGAGGAGGAGCAGACAAAGAGAGGGGGAAGAAGGAAATGGACTTTGGTCCACAAAACCATTTATTGTCTCCTCGCCGAGGATGCGCAGTAGACAGCCGGGCAGCTAGCCAATTAGCACTCTTGTTTCCACGTTCTGTAATGTGTAAACTTCCGTTATATTTGAGCGTTATATAGTGTTTTACGCGCACGAAACTACGACCGACAGATTTCTGTGGTATTCTGTGTGTTCTGTGAGTTTTCTCATAGTAGCTGAAACACCTGAAAGAGGACACGTATATTCGTATATTCACTCACTCTTCAAAAGTAAGGCAGATATGGGCGAGTTGGTCTGCGACGTTGTCAAGGTGCAGGAACGCACTGCAGCGGCCTGTGACGATATTTGTGTATTTTCAGCTGAATTGACAATGCTGCATTCCTTGTTAGCTGCACAGTGAGAGGCCATTAACGCTGTCGCCCACTATAACAGAAGACTGGTATAAACACATACCCGGCACTGTTTAACCGCGACTAACACCGCGCAGCTAGTGTATTCATCTACTGTATAAGCCACGAAGAGTGACGTCAAAGTGACGACATCTGTCACACCTCACATACGAGTAGTGGTTATTATTCTATGGTCGAGTGGATTCTCTTGGTAAACCAAACGTATCTATCTTCGAGGAGGAGTGAAGGGTGAGAGATAGGAGGGGAGTGGGGGGGGGGGGTAAGTTCAATTCAATGAACGCAGTGACTCGTTGATCCCATGCAATGAAATTTCGTATCGGTGTAAATCTGAAGTGTGACGTCACCGGTTTTTTTAAAAAATTAGATCGTAATTGACTGTTGCCGGCTGTTGCATCCCACTGCTTCCGTTCCGCTATAAAATACTAGTGCACTACTTCTTCAGTAGCTGATGCCAGATACTATTTTAGCTCTCAATGCCTTCTTCGTTTCGTTTACAATTATTGTCGTGCGTAGCTGCAAATTTAAACGTAGCCAAAGCGTCACAGATAAACAACAACTAAACGAATCCACATTAGCTTAGGGGTGTCAAAGCATGAGGCCTTCAACAAATACAAACGTAAATCTGTAGCTACCAACTTCACGGCAAATCCTAAGAAGTTTCTGGTATTATGTTAAATCAATAAACGGATCGATCTGTCCAGGCACTCTGTGACCATAATGACACTGAAACAGACAATGACACAGAAAAGGCGGAAATACTAAATGTCTTTTTGCAAAAGTGTTTCACAGAGGAAGATCACACTGCAATTAATCCTCTAACTTGTCGCACGAACGACAAGATGACACACATCGAAAAAAGCGACCTATGGATAGAAAAGCAACTGAAATCATTCAACAGAAGAAAGACCACTGGACCTGACGGCATACCGACACGATTGTACACAGAGTATACGAAAAATGTGGCGCCTTCTGTAGCAGCAGTGTACCGTAGGTCTCTTCAAGAGTGACGTGTTCCCAATGACTGGAAAAGAAACACAGGTAATACTCGTTTTCAAGAAGTGTCGTCGAACAGACGCACAAAACAGTAGACTCATGTCTCTAACGTCGGTCTGTTGTAAAATTTTGGTACATGTTTTATGCTCGCGTATTATGACATTTCTAGAGACCAAAATCTCCTCTGTAGGAACGAACATGGGATTCGGAAACAGCCATGTGAAACACAGGTCACTCTATTCATCCGTGAGACAAAGAAACCAGTAAATAGGCGCCCAGCTAGATACCGTGTTCCTAGACTTCAAAGACGCGTTTGCTACAGCTCCACACTGCCGCCTATTGAACGAGATGTCGGGCGGTTATAATCAAAGTACAGCTACTGATGTAGTTTCAGTGTGGGCTGTAATTATCATCCAGCAGCGAAGCTTGGTAGACATGAAAGTATCTAACCAATTTTTTTTTCTTTTTAATTAGTGGAAGTATCAAACATAAAATTATTCCATATTAATTATTCAACTAACCTGCATCTGACTGCGTCTGCGAATTTGTTTCTTGCACTCCTCCATTTCGCCATTGATGAAACATGTATTTAGCTCAGCAATCAAGTTTAAGAGAATAATGCCGTTTGTGCAATGGCATTAAGATGGTACTGAAAAATTAACTTTTGGCCCTGATGTTTACTTAATGAAATTATATCTTGCCTTGAATAATGCCAGTTGTGCAAATGACATAAAATTAGTTATTTGAAATAACTTTGCTCTCATAACTTTAGTTATGCCAAAATCGATTTCAAACCATGAACTGCACATATATATTGCATAGAAGCCTCATTTTCGTTACTTCTTTCATTGGTGGGGTAACTTTACTTGACTACTCGTTTTCATATTCAATACAAGCAAAGGACGTGGATTATGATTCAGGCTGTTAGATTCAAACACAATGTTGATCTCAATATATATATTGTTAAAATTTTAAGTCATACACAAAAACTACCATTTCCCACATTTTTGTAGCACGAATCACTCTTACAAAAAATTTTACAAAACGCTTACTGCGTCAAACCTTGGACATACAAATCCTAAATCTGAACAGTATCTAACAAAAACCCATTTTGAAATGATTATATAGCCTCTCCCATTAACGTTCAAAATGGCTCTGAGCACTATGGGACTCAACTGCTGAGGTCATTAGTCCCCTAGAACTTAGAACTAGTTAAACCTAACTAACCTAAGGACATCACAAACATCCATGCCCGAGGCAGGATTCGAACCTGCGACCGTAGCGGTCTTGCGGTTCCAGACTGCAGCGCCTTTAACCGCACGGCCACTTCGGCCGGCCTCCCATTAACGTGCTAAAGTTTGCTCTGTGTACCGCAAATCCTACGTTAAAGCTGTCACCACACGTCAGCTTCCTCCCGGCACCTAGCTGCGACTCCTGAGTGTTTTACTGCGCGCTCCCGGCTCTCTTAACCATCAAAGATCCTCCTACTCAAAGATATTAAGCTCATTCCACCTTGCGGTTGGCAACTACCGACTTTATTTTCTGGATCTACCCTGATCAGACCTTAGCACATACCTTTCAGACATGCTAATGTATTAATGCAGAACCGATTTACAATGGAAAACAAATCACATCCAATTGTGGCCACCAGGTGCAAATTTTGTGCTGTATACTATTTGCATGATAGTATGATGGCCACATTGTCATTTGACAAGCCGTAACTTGAGTTAACAGTATGGCTATCTGTGGTATCATGTATCGATACCATACAACGGGTGTCTGAGCAACAGAATTGCAAATTTCTGTCTGACGCCGACAGCGGTCGCGTGGTTCCTGGCGGACCAAGTCGTGTGCGCCCACTGAGCCACACCTCCAGTGGCTGGGTATCTAGAGCGCCATCTGCCGCCACAGTGTAGGAATGCCGGCGACAGCGACTCGCCACACTCGCGCTCGGAGCCACTCCGCAAAATGATGCTGTACAGACGCCGCCTGCTCGCGGCTCCATCTTCATCGTTCGAGCTTTAGTGTAGAGAGACCATTGTGATACTTGGTCTCCGTTTCTTGCTGTACTATTTGTACTGAGTCTTAGTACATTTGGAGAAGTACAAATTAAATAAATTTTCTGTTTGCTGTGTTACTCGTTCACTAATCATTTCTGCTTCTGTCGGGCTTTCCTACAACTTTCCTTTCCATTGCGTACAAAGTCATACACAAAGCTATCGAGAAGCGAGACAGTAACATGTTGAACTGTTTTATGAGAACGGCAGCAATTACTGAGCTGCATTGAGCGAGTATCACGGACTTAAAAGTCTAAGGTGAAGCCAAATGTCGTTAAATAGTTAAAGAAGATGATAATGAAGACACAGGAGAGCTTGGGGTGGCATCTGGAAGAAAGGCATTCTATCTCGGTGAAAGTTATTGGCGAGGTTGATGTTGCTGTAACTGACCATGCAGCATGTGCCCTGGGTAGTGCTAGCGCTCTGGCAGTGCCACGAGAATTGTCCATCCTAAGTTAACGCTATGGAAAGTTTTGCAGTCTATAGTACACTGGTACCAGGCGGTGCAGCAACTGCGGTTTCTCGCACAGATCGACGTTGATAACATGTTGACAGGCAATATCCTATGGAGTGACGAGGCACACTTTGTACTACAGGATGCAGTGAATACACAGAACTGCCGAATTCGGAGTACTGTTAAACCGCGAGTTGACCAAGACTGCACTTGCCTTATGTGACTATGTGATGTGGATTCAGAAGTACCTTTCCTCTCGGTCTGTTCTTCTTTGAAGAAAATACACCCAGAGGACCCGTCAGATGTGCCGTTACATCTGCCCGTTATCAAGACCTCCTTACACGGCATGTGATTGCTCCTTTGGAAGAGGGCAACTGTGTAGAAACCACCGTTTTCATGCGTGATGGGGTATCACCTCACATCGCTCGCCTAGTGAAAGATCTGCTTCATACAACCAGAGGTTTGCCGGTCTGAGTGGCAGAGCGGTTCTAGGCGCTACAGTCTGGAACCGCGTGACCGCTACGGTCGCAGGTTCGAATCCTGCCTCGGGCATGGATGTGAGTGATGTCCTTAGGTTAGTTAGGTTTAAGTAGTTCTAAGTTCTAGGGGACTGATGACCTCAGATGTTAAGTCCCATAGTGCTCAGAGCCATTTGAGCCAACCAGAGGTTTTACAGATGCATGATCTTCAAGATCGACTGATCTGAAACGATGCGACTTTTGGATCTCGGGATGTCTAAAAGAAAGCATTTAACAGGAACACGTTTGGTCTCTACCTAATCTGAAGGCCAGTATACAACAACGTGTTGCTCAAGTTTCACTGGTGTGTTCATTGCAGTTAGAAGCTGTTTAAACGCAGTCGAGATCGATACCGGGCCGGACTGTGAAATAGTGTGGATAAAGCTGTCAATCAGACAAGGATTGACCATTGTATTAGGATGTTTTTATAGACCACCAGCATCCGCAAAAAACATCACAGAACATTTCAGGGAAAGTCTTGAGTACATAGGAAATAAATATCCAAATTATCCATTAGTTATAGGTGGAGACTTTAATCTGGCATCCATTGACTGGGAAAATTACACGTTTATCATAGAAGCAAAGACTTGTGTGAAGTTATTCTAGGAGCGCTCTCAACATACGACCTTGAGCAATTGGTTACAAAACCAACTAGAGATTGAAACATATTAGATATCTTGGCGACAAACAGACCTGATCTTTTTGAGGAATCTAGAAGAAGGTATTAGCGACCATAATGTCGTTGTGGCTTCTGTGTCAGTGGAAGTTGCAAAAAACCAAAGAAACAGCGCAAAGTTTTCTTGTTTTGGAAAGCAAGTAAAAGTGTCATTAATGAATATCTTCATAGTCAGCTCCAAGCATTCACTACGGGACACAAAGATATTTAGCATCTTTGGTCGGAATTTAAAGATATTGTCCACCACGTGCTAGAGACGTGTGTGCCCAGCAAAAATATATGGGGGATGGAAAGGATCCACCTTGGCACAACGAACATATTAGGAAGTTGCTCAGAAAGCATAGAATTTTGCACAGTCGTTTTAAACTTAGTCACTGCCCCGCTGACGAACAGAAATTGTGCGAAATGAAAGCAGTTGTCAAAAGGTCAATGAGAGATTCTTTTAACGAATTTGAATGCAATATTTTATCTGTAGATTCCAAAAATAACCCCAAAAATTGTTTGTCGTACGTAAAATGTATGAACGCTACAAATAATTCAATACCTTCTCTTGATGACAGTACAGGTAATGTGACGGATGATGATAAACAGAAAGCCAAAATTCTAAACCTAGCTTACAAAACTCGTTTACGATAGAGGACTGCAGCACCATTTCCCTTTCAATTGTCGAACAAACGCAAGGATGCCTGACATAGTGTTTAGTGTATCTGGGATTGTAACACAGTTAAGATCCTTAGACGCCAGGAAGCCATCTGGCCCAGAACGTATCCCCGTAAGATTTTATGTTGATTAAGCACCAGTCTTATCCATCATCTATCAGAGATAATTGGAACAGCGGAAAGTTCCACGGGACTGGAAAAAGGCCCAGGTCGTAGCAGTCTATAAAAAGGGTAGAAAATCGGATGCACATAATTACCAGCCAATTTCTCTGACATCGATTTGTTGTAGAATCATGGAACATATTTTGTGTTCAGACATAATGACCTTTCTAGACTCTGAGAAGCTCATCTGCAGAAACCAGCACGGTTTTAGGAAACAGCGGTCATGCGAGACACAGCTGGTCCTCTTCGTGCATGATATACATCAGGCTCTAGATACCCGCTCCCAGGTTGATGCCATATTTCTCGACTTTCGAAAGGCGTTCGGCTCAGTTCCGCACTGTCACTTGCTCCAAAAAGTGCGCGCTTACAGTTTATCCGATGACATATGGGGTTGTATAGAAAGTTTTCTAACAGACAGAGAGCAGTATGTCGTCCTGAATAGGGTGACTTCAACAGAAACGAGCGTAACTACAGGTGTGCCCCAGGGCAGCGTAATAGGCCCGCTGCTTTTTACGATTTACGTAAACGATCTGGTTGAGGGTATTGGCAGCGGCATTAGACTGTTTGCCGATGGTGCTGTAGTCTAGAGGAAAGTAGTATCACACGAAAGTTTGAACAAATCAATGAGGATTTGCAGAAAATAAATGCGTGGTGTAATGACTGGCAGTTATCTCTCAATATTGTAAAGCGTGACCTACTGCGTATAAGAAGGCGAAAATCCCCATTAATGTACGAGTACAAAATAAATGCCCAGCCTTTGGAAGCGGTAACATCAGTCAAGTATCTGGGTGTGACTATTCGAAATGATCTCAAATGGAACGATCAGATTACGCAAGTAACGGGCAAGGCGAACTCTAGATTCCGGTTTATTGGTAGAATCCTGAAGCGATGCAGTCCTTCAACAAAGGAAATAGCTTACAATACGTTAGTTCGTCCAGTCTTAGAGTATTGTTCCCCCTTACCAGATGGGTCTGATTCAAGAGATTGAGAAGGTCCAAAGAAGAGCGGCAAGATTCGTGACTAGTGCATTTAGCCATCGCGAGAGCGTTCAAATCTCGAGGAAAGTTTGAAGTAGGACACACTTGCAGATAGACGACGCGCTAAACGGAAGGGACTGCTCACTAAATTCCGAAATCCTACCTTCGCCGAGGATCTAGAGCATATATTATTACCACCAGCTTTCAAATGGCGCAAGAACCACCATTCAAAGATAAGGGAAATTAGAGCTCGTACTGAGGCGTTCAGACAGTCGTTTGCCCTCGCGCGATCGCGGGAGGAACAGAGGGGAAAATATGACTTTGGCACGAATTGTGCCCTCCGCCACACACCGCTTGGTGACTAGCGTAGTATATATGTACATGTAGAACTGCTGAGAGAAACTGTTGATCAAATCGTTCTCTGGATGCAACATCTCGTCGACGTATCCGGTGCTCATATTGAACCAATTGTCTAACCGGGGCTTGATAAAATCAACGTGATACCTTTCCCACTTCTTTATGTTTTCTGCCAATGTCCCTTTCCTAAGCCACTACATATGTAAACATTTCTATACGTCTTCCCCGCATTCACAGGCCCAAATTTGCACCCGCTGGCCAAATTTTGAACTGTTTTCTTTCCAGCGTAAATTTGTTCCGCATTAACACATAAAATATCTACCAAGTATCGCTGCCATACGATAATTACAGCCCACACTGGACCTCTGTGAGTGGCTGCACTATAATTATAACCAAACGGTACGAGTGTATGGAATATCGGATCAACAGTGTGATTGGTTAAAGAGTTTCTAGCAAGCAGAACACACATGTCATTCTGAAAGGATGTAAAACTATCTTCGAGCATGCTCCAGAGGAGTGTTGTAGGACCGTTAATTTTCGCAATATATATGAATGACCTAATAGATAACATCTGAAGTTCCACGAGGCTGATAATGCTGTTGCACACAGGGAAGTCGCGACGCTAGATAATTGTAGCGAAATACGAGAAGACCTGCACAGGATCGACGATTGGTGCAGAAAGTGTCAATTGACTCTCAACAAACAAATGTAACGTTCGGATCTTCCTGGCAGGTTAAAACTGTGTGCCACACTGAGACTTGAACTCGGGACCTTTGCCTTTCGCGGGCAAGTGCTCTACCAACTGAGCTACCGAAGCACGACTCACGCCCGGTACTCACAGCTTTACTTCTGCCAGTATCTCGTCTCCTACCTTCCAAACTTTACAGAAGTTCTCCTGCGAACCTTGCAGAACTAGCACTCCTGAAAGAAAGGATATAGCGGAGACATGGCTTAGCCACAGCCTGGGAGATGTTTCCAGAATGAGACATTCTGTAGACATAGTTTGTTGGAGAGAGTGGGAACATGTTGCTATAGCAAAGCGAATAGTTCGTCCTGCGACGGGTCTGATATCTCGTGAGAGACGGGGTGGTTGGGCGTATGTTACGGCGAACGTAATTGCTGGAAATTTTTGGAAACTTGTGGTAAGGTCTCATGGGACCAAACTGCTGAGGTCATCGGTCCCTAAGCTTACACACAACTTAAACTAACTTACGCTAAGGACGACACACACATCCATGCCCGAGGGAGGACTCGAACCTCCGACGGAGGGACCCGCGCGGACCGTGACAAGATGCCCAAGACCGCGCGGCTACCCCGCGCGGTGTAATTGCTGTAAACTAGATTTGTAGGGGTGGTAGAGGGGAAGAATGTCCCGGGGCAGGCGCCTAGTTATGACAGTAAACAAGGCAGGTTGTCGCTGATGTAAGATGCAGCGATTATGCTGGACAGTTAGCAAGCGGTTGCGTTAAATCAACCGAAAGGTATATGAGCATAACGACAGTCAGTTCCTATTCGATGATAAACTAATAGGGAAAAATTGATAAATTGGGTCGTCTAATTGTATTCTAAATATCAAGGAATTTTTTCCTAAACTCTCATCCACGTGTCCATAAGTCAGTGTTAACGTAAAATGTGACGAATTTTGATTGACACCATATCTGTCCTAAGTTTTGCATTGCATTTGCAACTGGGGTTAAATAACACATTGCGAAAGTTTAGTTTTCTACCGTATCTAGCTGCTTTTACCATTTAATTTTGTTTCAGCCTGCTAAACGATTCATTTAGACTTCGTCTCAAACATAATCATATCAATATAAACTATAGAAATAAAGTACTGCCGGCCACGGTGGCCATGCGGTTCTAGGCACTTCAGTCCGGAACCGCGTGACTGCTACGGTCGCGGGTTCGAATCCTGCCTCGGGCATGGATGTGTGTGATGTCCTTAGGTTAGTTAGGTTTACGTAGTTCTACGTTCTAGGGGACTGATAACCTCAGATGTTGAGTCCCATAGTGCTCGGAGCCATTTGAACCAATAAAGCAATAAGTCCAGTGTTGAACAAGTTCAATCAAAAGTTGAGAAATTCACTTCTTGCATAAACGTATACCACATCAGTAACTGTGTGGACTGCTCCGCCCATTGCATACTGAAAGCCTCCAATATGAGAAAGATACGTATCTGTATCAAACTGCCCCGTCTTTTTCAAGCTCATCACACACTAAACACGCGTCTTGTTCGGAACCAGCATCCACTATCACCTTGTTCACTGTTGTCACACAAGTTGATCAGATCTACCTCTGATACAGATTCAGGTGACAAAAATAGCTTTGTCTTCGCACAATTAACGTCCTTCTTCGTAACTGTTTGTTACTTTACAGTCTTCGCATTTTCTTTGAACTTCCGTTTCTCTTCACACCTATTTGTGTAGAACAGGCGTGATAATTGTCCAGTGTTAGTTTTCTCTGTTTGTTTTTGTGCACCTATTACTACATTTGACAACGTACTATTATAATAAAAGATGACCATAGAATACCGTGGGGTTATATGGCGCACTCAGGCCTAAGCCAAAGCCAGTAATCGATAGACAGATATAAGTGGACCTACACTTTCGCCTTTATAAATGAAATTATTCTTCCAAGGTGCGACGGATGAATTCATTAACATAGACGTCACTCACTTCTAGCATGGCCTTCGTGGTCGTGAAATTTCGAGGAAGAATGTCACGTCCTTTTATTGTCATATAAGGATATGTAATAATATCGAAAAAATGCCGATCCGGCTACGGATTAATGGGACCTCCCAGATGGCGTGGTACAATAGTAGTACACGTCGAAAAAGAATATGTCATTAATTTCTTCATTGGACACCGCACTTGAAACACTGAACCACTGGTCGTCAAACCTTACATTTACATTTACATTTATACTCCGCAAGCCACCTAACGGTGTGTGGCGGAGGGCACTTTACGTGCCACTGTCATTACCTCCCTTTCCTGTTCCAGTCGCGTATGGTTCGCGGGAAGAATGACTGTCTGAAAGCCTCCGTGCGCGCTCTAATCTCTCTAATTTTACATTCGTGATCTCCTCGGGAGGTATAAGTAGGGAAAAGCAATATATTCGATACCTCATCCAGAAACGCACCCTCTCGAAACCTGGCGAGCAAGCTACACCGCGATGCAGAGCGCCTCTCTTGCAGAGTCTGCCACTTGAGTTTATTAAACATCTCCGTAACGCTATCACGGTTACCAAATAACCCTGTGACGAAACGCGCCGCTCTTCTTTGGATCTTCTCTATCTCCTCCGTCAACCCGATCTGGTACGGATCCCACAAAAATGGTTCAAATGGCTCTGAGCACTATGGGACTCAACTGCTGAGGTCATTAGTCCCCTAGAACTTAGAACTAGTTAAACCTAACTAACCTAAGGACATCACAAACATCCATGCCCGAGGCAGGATTCGAACCTGCGACCGTAGCGGCCTTACGGTTCCAGACTGCAGCGCCTTTAACCGCACGGCCACTTCGGCCGGCACGGATCCCACACTGATGAGCAATACTCAAGTATAGGTCGAACGAGTGTTTTGTAAGCCACCTCCTTTGTTGATGGACTACATTTTCTAAGCACTCTCCCAATGAATCTCAACCTGGTACCCGCCTTACCAACAATTAATTTTATATGATCATTCCACTTCAAATCGTTCCGCACGCATACTCCAAGATATTTTACAGAAGTAACTGCTACCAGTGTTTGTTCCGCTATCCTATAATCATACAATAAAGGATCCTTCTTTCTATGTATTCGCAATACATTACATTTGTCTATGTTAAGGGCCAGTTGCCACTCCCTGCACCAAGTGCCTATCCGCTGCCGATCTTCCTGCATTTCGCTACAATTTTCTAATTCTGCAACTTCTCTGTATACTACAGCATCATCCGCGAAAAGCCGCATGGAACTTCCGACACTATCTACTAGGTCATTTATATATATTGTGAAAAGCAATGGTCCCATAACACTCCCCTGTGGCACGCCAGAGGTTACTTTAACGTCTGTAGACGTCTCTCCATTGATAACAACATGCTGTGTTCTGTTTGCTAAAAACTCTTCAATCCAGCCACACAGCTGGTCTGATATTCCGTAGGCTCTTACTTTGTTTATCAGGCGACAGTGCGGAACTGTATCGAACGCCTTCCGGAAGTCAAGGAAAATAGCATCTACCTGGGAGCCTGTATCTAATATTTTCTGGGTCTTATGAACAAATAAAGCGAGTTGGGTCTCACACGATCGCTGTTTCCGGAATCCAAGTTGATTCCTACAGAGTAGATTCTGGGTTTCCAAAAACGACATGATACTCGAGCACAAAAACATGTTCTAAAATTCTAGAACAGATCGATGTCAGAGATATAGGTCTATAGTTTTGCGCATCTGCTCGACGACCCTTCGTGAAGACTGGGACTACCTGTGCTCTTTTCCAATCATTTGGAACCCTCCGTTCCTCTAGAGACTTGCGGTACACGGCTGTTAGAAGGGGGGCAAGTTCTTTCGCATACTCTGTGTAGAATCGAATTGGTATCCCGTCAGGTCCAGTGGACTTTCCTCTGTTGAATGATTCCAGTTGCTTTTCTCAATACTCAAGTTGCTTTTTGCTCAACAGCCAATACTGACATCGTGAGGCAACACTTCGGACAGCATATGCACCGATCTCATTATCAATTAGTAACCTACATAAATTAGTATGCCTTCAGTAAGTTAAATATACTAAGGGCGCTATAAGTTGCCCCTCCCTCCCCCCACTCCCTCTCCATTACTGTTTATTATAAGACGGAGCCATTCGGACCACATTCTTTCAACTGTTCTCTATTTCAGACTGCTGGCACCGTCAGCGAGTCCAAAGTTGTGATACTGTAATTGAATCGCCTGACTAAGTGTGTTTTTCTTCTGTGTGAGCAGATGAATAGCTTATTAATAACAGTAACTGTTCCTACATTTAAATGCATTAAAGCCAACCATCGTAACTTTGTCCCACTTTCTTCCGTTATTTGAAAATTCTGGACACAAAACAGGATTTACCCATTACCACATACACAGTAGCACTGAACATCTACAGTTACTGAGTGCTACGGAAAGTGAAAATGTATACTAATTATGCCCTATTAGAGTATATTTTCAGTTTTAATACTGGTACAGATTTAAACCGTCATCTAGGTTAACTTTAACCAGTCTTAAAAAATATATCTTTTTTCCCCGTATCTAATTCCCTGAGTAATCTTCGAGCTGCCAAAAAAAAATCCCCGTATCTAATTCCCTGAGTAATCTTCGAGCTGCCAAAAGCAAATCAGGCGTTTATAGGAAGTAAAAACAAAGTGTTCATTCAGCATTGCATGTTTATTTTGAAACAACAAGAATGGTATCGTTCAATTTCAATCACTTTCGTCAGAAGCTGTTTTCACAGTCAACGCAGTTAAAGAACAATATTAAGCCTAAGAGCTTGTACGAAAGTCAAAAGACAATTAAAATACGAACTAGAAATCACGGGGATAAGAAAACTTATTTTTGGTACAAGATAATGCAAATAGCTGGAACATCAACCATTTGAAACAAATGTGGTAATCAAAGCAGTGCAAAGACACCCTGCCTGGTAAAATATTACCCTTACAGAATGTATGCAGTCTGAGACAAGATCGAAAATGCTGTCTAAGTATTTTGAATGGCTTGTTTCCTTTTCTCATTGCATTTTATTACAATAACCTTAATTCATTTAATGTTCTTTGCTACAAATAAATACCGCATTGAAGATGGCGAGCTCTGTAATGCGCATTCACGAAACCATTTTACTTCCGTAGCTGATCGGTACAAGTCACGCATGCCCGTGAACCGTCAGATGTGGAAGACAAACAATAAAACATTCTCCTCTCCCATTCTATAACCCTGCAATGGCCGCGCTGCTTACCCCTCTGCACGTGGAGTAAGCAACCAGCTTTACTCATCTCACGGCCGAATTCACCAACGTCAGTTACAATTAAGCATATCATACATTATTACTCCCCTTCATGAACCATGGACTTTGCCATTGGTGGGGAGGCTTGCGTGCCTCAGCAATACAGATAGCCGTACCGTAGGTGCAACCACAACGGAGGGGTATCTGCTGAGAGGCCAGACAAACGTGTGGTTCCTGAAGAGGGGCAGCAGCCTTTTCAGAAGTTGCAGGGGCAACAGTCTGGATGATTGACTGAGCTGGCCTTGTAACAGTAACCAAAACGGCCTTGCTGTGCTAGAATTGCGAACGGCTGAAAGCAAGGGGAAACTACAGCCGTAGTATGCTGCTTTACTGTGTGGTTAAATGATAATGGCATCCTCTTGGGTAAAATATTCCGGAGGTAAAATAGTCCCTCATTCGGATTCCGGGCGAGGACTACTCAGAAGGATGTCGTTATCAGGAGAAAGAAAACTGGAGTTCTACGGATCGGAGCCTCGAATGTGGGATCCCTTAATCGGAGAGGTATGTTAGAAAATTTGAAAAGGGAAATGCATAAGTTAAAGTTAGATACAGTGGGAATTGGAGAAGTTAGGTGGCAGGAGGAACGGAACTTCCGATTAGTTGAATGATTGTAAATACAAAATCAAATTGGGGTAATACAGGAGTAAGTTTAATAATGAATAAAAAAAAATAGGACCGCGGATAAGCTGCTGTGAACAACATAGTGAACGCATTATTGTAGCCAAGACAAGTATGAGGCCCACACCTACCAAAGTAGTACACGTTTATACGCCAACTAGCTCCGCAGACGATGAAGAGATTGAAGAAATGAGATAAAAGAAATTATTCACATAGTTAAGGGAGACGAAAATTTGAGGGACTAGAATTCGATAGTAGGAAAAGGAAGAAAAGAAAAAACAGTAGATGAATATGAACTGTGGGAAAGGAATGAGAGAGGAAACCCCCTGGTAGATTTTTGCACCGAGCATAATTTAATATAGCTAACACTTGGGTTAAGAATCATGAAAGAAGGTCGTATACGTGGAAGAGACCTGGAGACACCGGAAGGTTTCAGATTGATTATATAATAGTAAGACAGACATTTCGGAGCCAACTAGTAAACTGTAAGACATTTCCAGGGACAGATGTGGACCCTGACCACAATGTATTGCTTATGAACTGTAGATTAAAACTGAAGAAACTGCAAAAAGGTAGGAATTTAAGGAGATGGGACCTGGATAAACTGATGGAACCAGACGTTGTAGTGTGCTTCAGAGGGAGCTTTAGATAACGATTGATAAGAATAGGGGAAAGGAATATAAGAGTAGGTAGCTTTCATATTTCAAATAGTGAAGACAGCAGAAGATGAAGTAGGAAAAAAGACAAGAGCTGGTAGAAATCCTTGCGTAACACAAGAGATTAAATTTATTTGATGAAAGGAGAAAATATAAAAATACAGTACGTGAAGCAGACAAATGTCTGAAAAATGAGACTGACGGAAAATGGAAAATGGCTTAGTATGAATGGCTAGAGGACAAATGTAAGGATTTAGAAGCATATGTCAATAGGAGAAAGATAGATGCCGCCTACAGGAAAGCTGAGACCTTTAGAGAAAATAGAACCACCTGTATGAAAATCAAGAGCTCAGATGGGAAACCAGTCCTAAGCAAAGAAGGGAAAGCAGGAAGGTGGAGGGAGTATATAGAAGGTCTATGCAATGGAGATGTACTTGAGGGCAATATTAGGGAAATTTAAGAGGATGTAGATGAAGATGAGATGGGAGATATGATCCTGCGTGAAGAATTTGACGGAACACTAAAAGAGCTAAATCGAAGCAAGACCTCGGAAGTAGACACCATTCCGTTAGAACAGCTGATAGTCTTCAGAGAGCCAGCCATGACAAAACTCTTCCATCTCTTATGCAACATGTATGAGACAGGTGAAATACATCAGACTTCAAGAAGAGTGTAATAATTCCAATTCCAAAGAAAGTAGGTGCTACAGGTCTGAAAATTACCGAATTGTCAGTTTAATAAGTCACGGCTGCAAAATATTAACGCAAATTCTTTACAGAAAAATGGAAAAAATGATTGAAGCCAACCTCGGTGAAGATCAGTTTGGATTCCGGAGAAACCTAGGAACACACGACGCAATACTGAGTCTACGACTTCTCACAGAAGATGGGTTAAGGAAAGGCAAACCTACGTTTACAGAATTTGTAGACTTAGAGAAAGCTTTTGACAATGTTGACTGGAATATTCTCTCTCAAATTCTAAAGGTGGTGGGGGTGAAATACAGGAAGCGAAAGGCTATTTACAATCTGCACAGAAACAAGATGACATTTGTAAGACTCGAGTGGCATGAAAGGAAAGCAGTGGTTGAGAAGGGATTGAGACAGGCTTGTAGCCTATCCCACGTATTATTAAATCTGTATACTGAGCAAGCAGTAAAGGAAACAAAGGAAAGTCCAGGGAGAAGAAATAAAAATTTTGATTTTAGCCGATGACACTGTAATTCTGGCAGAATTGAGCACTTGAACGGAATGGACAGAGTCTTGTAAGGAGGATATAAGACGAATATTAACAAACGCAAAGTCGAATAAAATCAGGTGATGCTGAGGGAATTAGATTAGGAAATGAGACATTTGAAGTAGTAGATGAATTTTGCTATTTGTGCAGCAAAATAACTGATGATAGTCGAAGTAGAGGGGATATAAAATTTAGACTGGCAATGGCAAGAATGGCGTTTCTGAAGAAGAGAAATTTGTTAACACTGAGTAAAGAGTTAAGTGTCAGGAAGTCTTTTCAGAAAGTAATTGTATGGACCGTAGCTACGTATGGAAGTGAAATACGGACGATAAACAGTTTAGACAGACAGATAATATAAGCTTTTGAAAAATGGGGTTACGGAAAAATGCTGAAGATTAGTTGGGTAGATCACGTAATTAATGAGGAGGTACTGAACAGAATTGGAGAGAATAGAAAAGAGAACAGAAATTTGTGGCACAACCTGACTAGAAGGGTTCGCTTGGTAGAACACATCAAGCGATCACCAGTTTAATATTGGAGGGAAGTGGAAGGTAAAAATCATCGAGGGAGACCAATAGATGAAAACAGTTAGAAGATTCAGAAGGATGTAGGTTATAGTAGCTATCCGGAGATGAAGAGGCTTGCAGATGATTGAGTAGCATGGACAGCTGCATCACGCCACTCTTCGGACTGAAGACCACACTAACAACACATTATTAGTGTGTCTCTAAGAATTTTGGTTTGTTAGTGAGCAGGAAAACTACACTCTTTAAGCGGGTCTTAACGTCAGATGGCTTGTTCTGTGCTTAGTTGTTAGATGCATATTGTTACAAAACTCGGCTGGGAACTGCGGGAGGCACAGTTACTTGATTCGGACCGCATGCGGCTAGCGGGCCGTAGTTTGACGGGCACTGCTGTAAACGGTAGACACTGCCGTGAACAGATACATATGAAAGTTTCTGGCATTCCGCAGACCTCAGTTATTGCGGGCATTAGGGACCCGCTCCTTTCCAAGGACGTCTTCACGGACGGCATCTGAGACCAGGGAACTGGGTCATCGTCAAGGCTACCAGGTCCCACTGCGGGTTAATTACCGTGTCTGGTGTGTCAACGCCGACATGACGTATATGACATACAGGTCATTTTTTTACATTTAAATATTTTCCAGCTGCACTGGTTTGTTGTTTGCTAATACATGTTCATCGTAGAAGGCGCTACAAAGAACCTTCTCTTCATCAGATACTGACGACCTCTTCATCTCAGAGTAGCACTTGCATCATATGTCCTCAATTATTTGTAGAATGTATTGTAATGTCTGTCTTTCCATGGAGTTTCTTCCCTGTACAGCTTCCTCTAGTGTCGCTGAAGTTATTCTCCGATGTTTTAACACTTCTCGTATCATCCTGTTCCTTCCTCTTGTGCTTACCTTATGTTCGTTTGTTCGCCGATTTTGAGGAGAACCTCCTCATTCCTTATCTTGTCAGGCAACTTTATTTTCAACATCCTTCTATAGCTAAACATCCCAAACGCATCGATTCTCTTCTTTTGTGGTTTTCCCACAGTCCATAATTCGCTATAACACAACGCTGTGCTCCAAATGCATGTTCTCAGACTTTCTTCCTCAAATTAAGGCCTACATTTGATACTAACAGACCTCTCTTGGGCAGAAATTCCCTCTTTGCCTGTGCTAATCTACTTTTTATGTCGTCCTTCCTTCGTCCGTCAGGCGTTTTTTTCCAAGGTAGTAGAATTTCTTAACTTCGTCTGTTTCGTGGTCCCCAATTTTGATGTTAATTTTGTAGCTAATCTCATTTCTGGTACTACTCAGTACCTTTGTCTTTCGTCCGCTTACTCTCAATCCATATTTTGTACTCATAGGATTTTTTATTCCATTCATCACGTTCTGTAACTCTTCTTAACTTTCACTGAGCATAAGAAAGGCATCAGCTAATCTTCTTGTTGATATCCTTTCATCCTGAATTTTAATCCCACTCTTGAGCCCTTCTTTTCTTCCGTCATTGCTTCTTCGATGTACTGACCGAACAGTAGGTGCAAAGACTGCATCCCTGTCTTACGCTATTTTTAATCTGAACAGTTTCGTTCTTGGTTTTCCTTTATAATTGTTCTCTCGTGCCCCTCCGCATACTGTATACTACCCGTCTCTCCCTAGAACGTACTCCAGTTTTCGAATATCTTGCACCATTTTACATTCTTGAACACTTTTTCCAATTCGACAATCCTATGAACGTGTCTTGATTTTTCTTCAGTCTTACTGTTATTATCAGGCACATTGTCAGAACTGCCTATCTGGTCCGTCTATTACTAAATGACGTTAGAGGGTACACATTATTTGGATTATTTAACATAAAAATCGCAAAAGTTGAAACCATAGTCAATGAATACAGTAGCTCACGGGACAGCAGGACACCATGGTCCTACAGATAGCTACACCGTTGTTTGTGACTGGAAGTTCGGTATGGTGGACGGGATAGGAGCGCAGCTCAATGTTAACTTCTGAATTTTCCTACTGTGTCACATGATATGAGGCAGCCGGAAACTGTTAACGGTGACTTGTCCACCAACACTTGTTAATCACTGCGCTGGGTTTCTGCCTTAATTTTAATACTCATTCCATTCATAGTGACACAAACGCAACGCTGCATACATGACGGCCATCAACACTGACGGCTGACGACCTACTGCCGGTTGGAGGAGGACAACACGGCAGTACGGAATTCCCATTTCGTTTGTAAACACTTTTGACGGGATCTTAACACAGCATTGACTTTTAAAATGTCTGTAAGTCGATTAGGTTTTGCTGCTATCCACATATACATAACGATTTTCTGGCAAGCTGACAGAGCTACTTCATTATCGTCGAGCATCATTTTCACCTTCTTGCTAGTGACGCTGGGAGGCTCTCTTCCGATAAAAGCTGCATCATGATCGTGAAGAGTGGAGCTAGTCACAACCCTCACATACCAGAGAGGATTTAAAGGGGGACAATACTTACCAGATTTGAAAAACATTGCACGGATATCAGTTTCCTTACACAGTACGACACAATTCTAAACATAGGAAAAAAATTAAAAAGTAATACCTCTTAAGTTTAGAAGATTTCCTAACACTGTTAACATTTGAAAATGCACTAATTCACGGAATAATGTATGTGGAAGGGTAAAAATTGACACTCATGCCTGAAATGACATGAGATATTATTGAAAACAAAGACAAGTCCAAAATCTGGCCAGCAGATGGCGCTGGACAGTAACACGCCAGTGACGCCGCGTGAGGATCTACTGTACATACAAAAGGCAGTGTCCTGAATGACTGACTAACTGACACATCATCGTCCAGCCAAAACCGCTAAGGATAGAAACTTGAAATATGGAGAAGGTGTGGCGTCGTTTGCGAAGAGATTTTTCGAAATTCCAACCCTAAGAAGGTAAAATACGGAATAACTGATTGTTTGAAAACTGTATTTCGATTCTCGGTCAGAAACAAAAAATACTTGTTTCAGCATTCTTGGAAATTTAAACGTAGGGGGTGGGGAGGGGGGTGAAATAGTGGGTGAAATCTTTTTCTGAAAATGTGTCGTTATTAAAGAATGACTAAAGTATGCTTCTATGAACGTTAGTATTTGACTTCTCGGTTACAAATTTTGTTTAAAAAAATAAGTATTTCAGTGTTTTTCGTAACTGAACTCCTAATGGGTGAAATAGGGGATGAGATTTTTTATGAAAATATTTTATTGTGAAATCATTTTTAGACCTAAATGTATCAGAATTTAAATTTGTCTTCTCAGTTAGAAATGGAAAAAAAAATATATGTTCACAGTTTTGTGGAGGGGAAACGGGGGTGGAAGTTGTTGTGGAAATATTTCTATGTGCTAGCATTTTTGAAGCTAAATCTATGAAAATTTGTATTTGGTTTCCCTGTTAGATATAAACCATACACATGTCACTGTTTTTGGAAATACTACCTCTAAGGGGATGAAGCGTTTTACGAACGTATTTCATTGTGAAAACATTTTTAAACCTAAATCTTTGAAAATGGGTGCCGGCCGTTCTGACCGAGCGGTTCTAGGCGCTTCCGTCCGGAACCGCGTTGCTGCTACGGTCGCAGGTTAGAATCCTGCCTGGGGCAAGGATGTGTGTTATGTCCTTAGGTTTAAGTAGTTCTAAGTCTAGGGGGCTGAAGACCGCAGATGTTAAGTCCCATAGTGCTTAGAGCCATTTGAACCTACCTTTTTTTGAAAATTGGTGTTTGGCTTCTCGGTTAGAGATGAAAAAATACGTGTTTCACTGCTCTTGGAAATGCAACCCCAAGGGGTGAAATAGGGACAGACTGATTCACCCCAAACAGCTAATGACAGAAACTTGAAGTTTGGAGAGGGTGTGGATCTTATACTGTAGGCATCATTTAAGAAGGGATTGTCCGAAATTCCACTTCTAAAGGGGTGAGATAGCGAATCAAAGGCTTTTTCAAAGTATGTCGATATTAAGGGAATTTTGAAGCTGGAACTGCAAAAACTGGTATTTAGTTTCTCAGTCAGAAAATGAAAAATACCCGTTCCAGTATTTTTGTAACTTCAACCACTTAGGGGGTAAAACAGAGAGCGAAGGTTTATTTTTCCAAAATAAATAATTACTAAAGAACTACTAAAGGATTTTTAAGGCCACATTTTTGACAACTGATATCAGATTTCTCGGTTAGAAAAAAAATGTGTTTAATTGTCTCTGGAAATTCAACACCTAATGGTGTGTAATAAGGGATAAAAATTTTAACAAAATATTTCGTGACATTAAGGAAAGTGTTAAAGCTAAATTTATGATATTTGGTATTTCACTTCTCGATTAGATATGAAGCAATATTTTTAGGGGATGAAAGTTGCTATGGAAATATCTCCACAAGAGCGCAATATGCATGATTAACAAAAGCTTCGGGCTCCAGCTACCAGAATCGCTTTTTGGTCAGAAGTACATTCGGAAAAGACCATGCTTAATTAACTAGCGTGAAAAGCTTAGGTGTTGTTGCAACTTGTGAACAACATAAAAAATCGATTAAATAAAAACAAAAAAGTCCCTGAAGGCCACACAGTCTATGCGAGAGAAGCAGCGGGCGCTAAGCCAGTCGTGTACAAACCGAGCAGTAGTGACACAGGGAGTCAGATCATCCCTATCGTGGCTGATAAACACATGCTGGAAGGTACGAACGACTTTTATGCAGGATTGCGCTCCACCCCGTATTGTTACGCGTGTGAGTGATCTCTTGCGCACAACATTTGGTGAGGATCGCGTGCTGAACCGCCACGTCAGTCATGCTTGGTCTCCCAGGTCCTCGGACCTCCATCCGTGTGTTTACTGGTTGTGGATATACCTGGAATTGCAAGTCCACCACGATCGTCCGACCTTATTACAGTTGCTAAAAGGCAACATCCGATGGCAGTTTCTCACCGTACCTACTGATCCGCTGTACTGTCCTGTTCACAAAATTTGTTCCTCCACTGAGGGTATTGTTGATGATTGACGGCCCACAAGTTGAGCATTTGTGAAAGGTTTTCAAATACCCCTACCAGTTACAAAATTTATTGACAACAAAATTATTTATTTAGCCGTATGTTTCGAGGATTATACCTCAGCAGGCTATGTTGGGATTGCAAAAACATTTAACATATGTTTGTACAGATATTAAAGCTTCTTTAAATGACTGATGTGATCATCTTGTGAAGACAGAGAAAAGGATAACCTAGTAAGAGGCGATATCATCTGTGTATTGGTTTTCGGTTCAAATGAATTTTTTTGGTTTTTGTTTCTGCACTGTTGATTTGTTGTGTGTATCGTGTTTTGAAAACACCATTGTGAATTTTGTGTTTGGTAAAGATGTCCAAAAGAGCCACAAAATAACGATGCCTCGGCACATCACAACAAAACTGCCACGCCACAAGAACAAAGTGTGTGATCGTTTTATAAAAAAAATTTTCATGTGAACCAGTACGCAAAGTGACATCGACAATTACTAGGCTATCCTTCTCTCTCTCCACAAGATGATCACAGCAGTAATTTAAAGAAGGTTTAAATTTGTACAGACATGTGTTAAATGTTTTTGTAAGACCAATGTAGCCAGATGATGGGGTATGACCCTCGAAACTTTTCGTTAAATAAATAAGTTAGTTCTAAAAAATTTTGTGACTGGTAGCGTATTTGAAATGCTTTTCATATTTTTGAAACAGTCACGGTCGATTAAAAGTCAATATGGCTTCACAATACTGAGCATTTGTTATAAAGAGCAGTTTCTTTGCTAAAAAATAAATTTTTACGCTAATTTATTACTTTTTATCACATTAAGCGTCATCGGTTTGTCATTTTGTGCAGTTTTTTGATTTCAATAAAACCTCATGTTATTTCAAGCGTGTGTGTCAGTTCTTACCTCCCTACCAGCATTATTCCATGAAGTATTGAATTTTCAAATGTTAATGGACTTCTGGGTCATCCTCTGTTTCCTAGAAGGTGAACGCTTGGTATAATAGGTAAACATAAAGCGGGTAGTTCGAATCTCACAACCAGTAACATTTTCTTCTTTTAATTCCATATCTGTAGTAATATATGAAAGGGAAATCTTGTTAGCAAAAGTCTCGAAAATTTGTGGGCCGATTTATTTCAATTTTTTTACAGGATGCACTTATACATAACCAAACGTACATAGCTAATACATATTTTAAACAACAGTATACAGGTTTTCTGTTAGAGCCGACTGTGCTGTGCTGTGAAAATGTGCGGTTCCGTTTCCTTTCTCGCAGTCAGTTTTATTAAGATAGCATGGTGTATAATGTTTAAACAAAAATTGTATCAAGATGCTGTGTTGTTTCTTCCTCCAGTCCACACATTAGCGCAGCGCCAGAAATCTGTAGCCATAACTGTTACAGAATCGATGGAGCCACTAGTTGAGACTTTCCACTCGTCTCAAACCCAAAGGACTTCGACTCTGGGTTCTTTTTGGGGTCATGTCTTCTGACTGGTTTGATGTGGCCCGCCACGAGTTCCTCTCCTGTGCCAACCTCTTCATCTCAGAGCAGCACTTGCAACCTAAGTCCTCAGTTATTTACTGGAGTCGTTCCAGTTTTTCCTCTTTAATTTTTGCCCTCTACAGCTCCCACTAGTACCATGGAAGTCATTCCCTCATGTCGTAACAGATGTCCTATCATCCTGTCTCTTCTCTTTATCAGTGTATTCCTCATTCCTTACCTCATTAGTCCACCTAATTTTCAACATTCGTCTGTAGCACCACATCTCAAACGCTTCGATTCTCTTCTATTCCGGTTTTCCCCACAGTCAATGTTTCACTACCGTATAATGCTGTATTCCAGATGTACATTTTCAGAAATTTCTTCCTCACATTAAGGCCTATGTTTGATACTAGCAGACCTCTCTTGGCCAGAAATGCCCTTTTGCCATTGCTAGTCTGGTTTTGATGTCCTCCTTACATTGCCCGTCTTGGTTATGTTACTGCCTAGGTAGAGTAATTCCTTAACTTCATCTACTTCGTGGCCATCAATCCTGATGTTAAGTTTCTCACTGTTCTCATTTCTGCTACTTCTCTTTACTTTCCTCTTTCTTCGATTTACTCTCAGTCCATATTCTGTACTCATTAGATTGTTCATTCCATTCAGCAGATCATGTAATTCTTCTTCACTTTTACTCAGGTCAGCAAGGTCATCAGCGAATCGTATCGTTGATGTCCTTTCACTTTGAATTTTAATTCCACTCCTAAATCTTTCTTTTATTTCCATCATTGCTTCTTCGATGCACAGATTGAACAGTAGGGGCGAAAGACTACATCCCTGTCTTACACCCTTTTTAATCCGAACACTTCGTTCTTGGTCGTCCACTCTTATTATTTCCTCCTGGCTCTTGTACATATTGTATATTACCCGTCTCTCCCTATAGCTTACCCGTATTTTTCTCAGAATGTCGAACGTCTTGAACCATTTTACATTGTCGAATGCTTTTTCCAGGTCGACAGATCCTATGAACGTGTCTTGATTTTTCTTTAGTCTTGTTTCCATTATCAACCGCAACGTCAGAATTTCCTTTCTCGTGCCATTACCTTTCCTAGAGCCAAACTTATAGTCATTTAACACATCCTCAATTTTCTTTTCCATTCTTCTGTAAATTATTCTTGTCAGTAACTGGGATGAATGAGTTGTTAAGCTGATTGTGTGATAATTCTCGCACTTGTCAGCTCTCGCAGTCTTCGGAATTGTGTGGATGATATTTTTCCAAAAGTAAGATGGTGTATCGCCAGAGTCGTACATTCTACACACCAACGTGAATAGTCATTTTGTTGCCATTTCCCCCGATGATTTTCGGAATTCTGATGAAATGTTATCTATCCCTTCTGCCTTATTTGATCCCCATAGCTCTTTTAAATTCTGATTGTAATACTGGATCCCTATCTCTTCTAAATCGACTCCTGTTTCTTCTTCTATAACATGAGACAAATCTTCTCCCTCACAGAGGCTTTCATTGTATTCTTTCCACCTATCCGCTCTCTCCTCTGCATTTAACAGTGGAACTCCCGTTGCGCTCTTAATGTTACCGCTCTGCTTACACCTCACAAGCGAGGCCAGCAGTCTTCAATACCTGCGTCAGCCAGCCATAGGAACAGAGGGTGGCTTCAGAACCCAAGTGACAGGCGTCATTGGTACCGACAAGGGCAACAAGTTGCAGACTACCTGCACCTCCGACAGCCAAAGGCAGCGCCTCTCTCAGACCTCAGATGAGACCCCCCACAGACACACATAGCGGACATTGGAATTCATTCCCGCCCTGGATGCTGTTTCCTAAGGGACTCCATAACGCGCCCAAGATTGGAGCTCCTGATAACTAATAAACCCTTTCCACTATGTGCCTGCTCGGACTCTACTGAAGGAGCGACCACCTGTCCACTCAGGGAGTGAATGGGTGAGGCCAGATGGCAAGCCTCCATATTTTCTCTCCACCTCGAGCGAGCGGTGAATGCGGGTCGCCCGCGACGGGTACGCTGGGAGGTGCCCAGACGTGGAGTCGTGCCAGTTCCTCCTCTGCAGCCAAGTCCTGAGACAGCAGCCAGGAGAGGCTGACCGTAGCCATAAGCAGCTGTTAGCGAAATGCAGCTAGCTCCCCCTGCGTCTGCACACATCTCTCGCACACCCTACCCGCAATACTAACTTCAGAATTAAACTATGGAAACAAACATAACAAGCTAAACACGTGACTTGCTAGTCACCTAGTACTTCACGAACTTAGTTTGGCTACTGACTGAGCTGTGGTCAACAGTCATTGGTCATCCAGCCGGCCGGTGTGTCGGAGCGTTTCTAGGCGCTTCAGTCTGGAACCGCGCTGCTGCGACGGTCGCCGGTTTGAATCCTGCCTCGGACATGGATGTGTGTGATGTCCTTAGGTGAGTTATGTTTAAGTAGTTCTAAGTCTAGGGGACTGATGACCTCAGCTGTTAAGTCCCATAGTGCTCAGAGCCATTTGAACCATTTGAACTGGTCATCCATATCAAAACAAACTGATGACTGCTGCGATACAGACGGCGCGGTTGTACATGTTAACGTTACTAAAATGCGATACTGCACTTCTTAAATACTCAAATACACAGTGAACTTATGAAATTATCTATGCAAGCACATGAAAATGCAAAGAATTTATGAATTAAACTATGTAGACAAAGAGAGAACTAAATACGTGATTCGCTAGTCTCCTGGTACTTCACCAACGACAGCTGACTACTGAGTTGTGATCAACGGTTACTGGCCAACGAAAACAAACAAATGACTACTGTGCTACAGACTGCACGAATGTACACGTAATCGTTGCTTATACGCGATCCTCTTCTCCTCTGCTTTATATTCCCTGTGCTGCTGATATGCTTAAACAACTTCCACCAGTCCACCTCCCCCAGTATGCTGATGACACCGCTTTCCTAGTCCTCTGCCCTACACTCCAGAAATCACAATGGTCCCTCCAAGTCCGTCCAAATCCTGGTACAACCAATGGCTCCTCAAGATCAACCTTTCCAAAACACTGGCAATAATTTTAGGACAAACCACCCACAGCTTCCACCTCCATGAAATCTGTCTCACCATTTACAACCATCCGAGCCTATTAATAAAATACCTTGGCCTAACACTTGATAGCCAACTATCACGGAAACCCCATCTACAAACTATTCAACAGAAGCCTCGCAATACACTAAAACTACTGACTGGCTGAATTTGGAGATGCTCTCCCTGTGTGATCCTCCAGGCCTACAAGCCTCTTGATCCGACCTATCTCATCCTTGGAAATATTGCACTTATATGTGCTCCAACTAAGTTCTGTCAGTCCCTCCAAATCTTGGAAAGTCATACAATCCGCTTTGCTTTCCATGTTCGTTTACCTTCCTCCACGTCGATCCTCTACCATCGCATCAAATTCCCACCTTTCCCCATCCAAAATGAACACCTCTGCATAGCTTACGCTATCCAAAAACCACATTCCAATAATCCCATTGTTTCCCCTCTGATCACCAACCCTGGTATGCTGCCGCATCTTTAAAAACACATCCCGTCTTCTCTAAACTTACACGCACACCATATCCTATCCCGGCACAACTTCGACTCTCCCACGCAATAAAATCCATTCCGATACATATCTGCCCTACCAACTATAATTCCCCACCTATACCACTCCACACAGGCCTCACCAAATGGCTCTGAGTGCTATGGGACTTAACATCTGAGGTCATCAGTCCCCTAGAACTTAGAACTACTTAAACCTAACTAACCTAAGGACATCACACACACCCATGCCCGAGGCAGGATTCGAAACTACGACCGCAGCGTCCGCGCGGTTCCAGACTGAAGTGCCTAGAACCGCTCGGCCACTCCGGCCGGCCAGGCTTCACCCCTTCCCCTATTTCCCCAGCTTATACCTTCAGCTTTTTAATGAAAGTACAGTATTCCTATGTAATGTACGTCGTTGTCATTTTAAAAGAATCCTAAGAATCTATTTATTCTTCCTTATATAAACGATTGTCAAATGAAAACGAGACAGATGGCAAATAGTAAACTGTATAGTATTTCAAAAGTAATCGCCATAACTGTTAATACATTTATCCCACAGTGAGACAAGATGATGTTTGCTGTTACCTACGGAACCATGGCTGTACCCCGGAATGCACCTCTTAGTGGGAAGCAAATTGCTGACCACGAATGTCTTTCTTCAGGCCACCAAATATATGTAAATCGTATGGGGAGAGAATGGGACTGTAGGGAGTCTTTGTAAGGGCTTCCCAGTGAAACTTTTTCAGCGTAGTCAAAACAGCTTTAGCAACATGTGAGCACGCTAAGCCTGTTTCGAATACACTGCACAAGTTTCGCTGGAAAGCACTTACAATTCTTCATACTGACACGATCTCTCCCCATGCGATATCCGTGTTTTTGGAGCCCTAAAGAAAGACATTCTTGGCCGTCGATTTGCTTCGTACGAAGGGATGCAGGCCTGGGTTAAATGGTTTCATAGGCAGTCGCAAACAATTTTCGATGAAGGCATTGATCGTCTTGTCTCACTGTTGGATAAAGGTATTAACAATTATGGTGATTACTTTTGAAATAATGAACAATTTGTAGCTTTTTCCATCTGTCTCATTTTCATTTAACTGTACCTTATATCTTTACCAATTAGTCTTTTTGATTTTGGGAAACGAAGAGAAGATACACTGCATTTTATGTAACTAGTGTCATTCAATCAGATTCTCATAGATTTTAAAAAGTTTTTAATTTTACACCCTTAAAATTAGTTTGCTGAAGAAAACGGTATTGTGCCTCTGGCAATCCAGCACTCCGCCCATGTGAGGCGAGCGGGATGAAATAACAGTAGGGAAAAAAGAGAAGTGTATTACTTTTTATTATGTGCGTGGGGAGCAAGAAACCAGCTAATTTCAGTAAATATTATAGTATAATAAAAATATTAGAGCATGGCCCGGCACAGATCTGTTATAATACATGTATGGAACGAAGATCGCTTTCATCCAAGTCTTCTGCCTGCTCAACGAGCGACCACGTGTAATACTCCCACAACCAATGAGACCAATTCATATGGATACTGCGTAGATAGCTTAAAAATTAGTATCTCTTAAAACTGTGCATGTTAACAAACTAAAAATCGAAACAAGGATGCCAGTATTAAAAAAGTATAATGAAGTTAAAGTGGTAGCCATGTACTAAAAATTATACAAGAAGAAAACATCATCATATATTGTGTAAAACATTCTCGGACTTCTTGCCGTTTCAGTGAAGTGTAAAATCTCGAGCTTTCGACTTTTATCCCCATATTCTTCGTCAGGAGCAACTGACTTTCAAAGCTGGTGCTGTGCTGGCTTTAGCCCACTGACGGCTTCTTAATTGTCGGTAATTAAGGACTGCTGTCGCATATGGTGTCAATATCTGGTGACGCTACTGCTCCCGTAGTGGCGTAAACATTGCGATGAATATCTCTGCCTCTGCCTCTCTGGATCGGCAGCTCGCTTCCATGCACCGCTAAGACAATATCGGCTGTCGCGTTTGAAGTTCTTCTCGCACATTCTTATTTCTACTGCCTCTTTAATTACAGAATCCCAGTATTTAGGAACTTGGGACAAAATTTTTGTTTCGTCAAACAGTACTTTGTGTTTTTTTTTTTTTTTTTTTTTTTTTTTTTGTACGAATTTTAATATGCCGTTGATGTTCCGCACAGCGGACGGCAACTGTACGCAGGGAGTGACTGATGTAATTGCTTCCGCACTCACAAGGATTGTTATAAATCACAGCGATTCTGAGGCCAAGTCTGTTCTTAACAGGACATAGCATTTCTTTTAGCTTCTTACAAGACTGGAAAATAGGTCTTCCCAGGACTCGCGTTTATTTTGCTGGATGTAGCGCCGCAGGAATGAAGTAATACAGTCGTGGCTTACCACGCGAATGTTCAATATTTCCACGTTTCCTTTTCTTGGAGAACGCTGGTATCATATCACTTGAACCATATCCGTTCCTTCGGAACACGTATTTCAGATGATTAATTTCGGAATCCAGGTGGTCCTCGTCATAAACAGTTTTTTCTATGTATAACACTATAATTAAAACTGCTCTCTTCTGGATAGCATGATGAATAATCTGGGCGCTAAGGTGTAAATCAATGAGCATCGACTTGCTGTATACTTAGTGGCGAGACGTCCCCTCGACTTTCTTTATATCAAAACAACATCCAAGAATTTTTTATACAACAGTGGCAGAAAAATCCATTATATAAAAAAAGAGAAAAAATGACATAATATAGAACCTGTCAGGAAGTTCCATTCCAAAGACAAGGGAAAGAATCAGCATATCAGTTAAAAATGTTTCAATTTTGTATACAAGTTGAAGCTTCCTGGCAGATTAAAATTTGTGAGCACTCGAACTCGGGGCTTTGCTTTTTGCTGGCAAGTGCTCTACCAACTGAGCTACCCAAGCACGACTCACGACCCGTCCTCAGAGCTTTACTTCCGCCAGTACATCTCCTATCTTCCAAACTTCTCACAAGCTCTCCTGCGAAACTGACAGGACGAGCACTACTGGAAGAAAGGGTACTGCGAAGAGATGGCCTAGCCATATAGCCATAGCTTGTGGTATGCTTCCAGATGTGATTTTCACTCTGCAGCGGAGTGTGCGCTGATATGAAACTTCCTGGCAGATTAAAAATGCAGTTTCGTATCAGCACGCACTCCGCTACAGAGCGAAAATTTCAGTCCTGTATAAAAATTGTCCAAAAACCGTCTATTTTCCAACTTTGTCTTTCTGTTCAAAATCTCTTCTGGTTTATTGAAGTGGTTATAAATCTCGGTCTCTACGAAAATACTGAGACTCCCCTTGTTAACTTTATGTAATATCTGCAATGCAGCATCAATATCTTTGGCGGCATGGCTCTCACTATGCAGGTGAAGCTTAAAAGACGAAGCATTGCTTTCGCTAGGAAGAATTTTTTCCCTGAATCTCGTGTTAAACGGGCTGTCCGTTAGTCCTAGGTAGAAATTGTCGCACGTTCCACAGTTGATTTCATAAATCCCCGACTTGGTCTGTGTGGCATGACAAGATAATACAGCACCATGCTAACACCTCTAATCAACGGTGCTTCCCCTAACTTTACTCTAGTCCCAAATTGTAAGCTCGCTGGTCAAAGTATTAGTCACCCACATAAAATAGCACACTCAAACACGATTAAGCCATCGGTACACGTGATGAATTAACTAACATTGACGTGACACTCAACGAGTTTAGTGACGTTACAAACTGCTGTTTCACGTTGAGGAGACATTTCGTCACTTCAAACACAAAACAAGTTCTGCTATTTTTCGGCAAAATGGCGCAAACAGTAGAACCAATATGAGGCAAGAATGTTCCCTCCGTCACAAGCAGAAAGCAAGATACTATACTGTATATGTCGTATTCAGTAGAAACCCATACTCGGTGGTTTTTATGTTATACCTTACACCAGGGGTGACCAACCCGCGGGCCACATGCGGCCCAAAGCAAGTATCTGATAGGTCCAAAGTTATCATAGACTGCGCATTTTCCATTTGAAACTCCGACCACAGGACGTCATTCTTTCGTTGGTCCATCCCGGTTTAATTTAATTATTTTTTTCTTATTGGTTGTTATTAGTGTTAAGTAAATTACATGCGACCCAAAAATACTCGTTTTCTTCCAATGTGGCCCTGCTAAAAGGCTGGACACCCCTGCATAACACCCTACGAATATATGCAGTTTCTGGTGTTCAGCAGAAGCCCACATTCGGTAGGTTTTATACCTTAGACACTGTGAACATATGCTGTTTCTAAAGAGTAGAACCGACACCAGGCGGTCATGTGACCATCCATCCCTGGCTTAAGGCTTGGCGGTGAGATGACGGGTATGTATGGTCTGCTATGGGGAATCTGCACCGTAAGATGGGCGAAAGGAACCCTCGTGTTTGAATATCCCCATGACCATACCGTGAATGAATTTGGATGGCTTGCTGCGATCTGTAGTCACGATTAAAACTGAGGTGATATTGATATGCGATACAATTCATCGTAACAGATTTCGCGCTACGCGACGGTTATCGGTGCGATACTCGCGTTGCCACTGGGAAGATAAGATACTTGTGTTGGGACAAACAACAAGACATCACGAATCACGTTTCTAGCTCATTTGTAATCATGAGCTCTTCTGAAGAGACGTTATTGTGACCTGTCAATATTTAAAGCTCAAACAACTGAAAAACAAAAGGAAATACTGGATACATCTGTATAATGCTGTTAATATGCCGTTCTAGTCATACTCTCTTTTAATATAAAGGTTTATCGTACTTTCTACACCGTCATGCCATCCAATGATTATACTTGAACTGTAGCCTCATCTGTTCATCGAAGCCGCTGCAGGCAACTTTATTCGAAAGGTGTATATTTAAATGTGCCGAAACTGGAACTTTCTCTATTTGTATTCCTGCAATTAACATTTCCAGAAACTTAAATAGGGACTCCTCCATTTTAGTTTTGAATGAAGTAAGTTTTAGAATACAATTAACATTTTACAGCCATCAACCAAAGCCGTAGGTTTGTTATCTGAATACGAAACTGCAATAACCACGATAAAGAGTTAAAAACTGACCAGGTGCAAATAGGACTCGCGCACTGAGAGTTCCGCACAAACTTGATTGCGTATATAGATAGTTCATCTACCCCGGGAATCGAGGATCTCGACAATTTTTGCCTGTTATCGACATTGATACTGGCAATATATTGGTCCCTGGGGTTCCATTGCTTACCTGACTGTTTTAATTTCAAGTTTGAAGTCGGATAACAAATGACAAAAGAAATACTTTTTCATGCGATATAATTACAAATTCACAATTTCATTATTCTTTTCCTTCATTTGTATAGTACAGTCATTCCTGCCAAATTTCGTGATTCTACGTCGAGGGGAGTCACCCCATAGGCTTTACTGAGTGAGTTTGCGAGTATCAAAATGTATTACATAAATGGCCATACCTTTTGATTGCATTGAGTTAGAAGCTTAATATTTTTGCACCATCAAATGTCTATAAACTTCAGTAGGTGACATAAATTTTAATTTGATCTTCTACCCGTTCCTGACAAAATGGTTTAAATGGCTCTGAGCACTATGGGACTTAACATCTGAGGTCATCAGTCCCCTACAACTTAGAACTACTTAAACCTAACTAACCTAAGGACATCACACACATCCATGCTCAAGGCAGGATTCGAACCTGCGACCGTAGCAGTCGCGCGGTTCCGGACTGAGCGCCTAGAACCGCTCGGCCACCACGGCCGGATCGTTCCTGACAAAAAGGTGTCTTAATATACGGACAGACAGACAGTCTAATAACAAATTAATATTTTTGTGTGACGTAGTTACAGATTAGCAATTTTCGGATTTTTCCTTTGGTTGTAGTGTGGAACCTTGCTTCTTGCGAAATTTCATGAGACTATGCCAACGGGATGTACTCTGTACGATTTGCTGACGTGAGTTCGCGAGTACCAGAATGTGACATAAATAGCCGTATGTTTTGTGTGCTGTCACTTACAAGCTTGACATTTTTACAAAGGCAAGGGGCCATAGATCTCAATATGCAACACAGATTTCACCTTGATACCTCTACCCGTTCCTGAGATAAATGTTTTGAACACTAGGATAGACAGAAAGAAAGACAGACGAAACAAAGTGATCCTAAAAGACATCCGCTTTTACTGATTGAGGCATGGAATCCTAAAAACGATGGTACAGTTTCCACAGCAAATTCTTAACTGTTTCTTTCCTTTCCATTGTTATCTCCCTTTAAGCCAAGATGGTCACCTCTGCCCTCGAATAAGATTTCATAGTATAAATCCACAGTATAAACTCAACAAGCAACCAGCTTCTAACAGTCTTCTTGTGTGAACGACATATTAACTATACGCAGCACAGAATGTAGTTTTGCATCATCTACATAAAACAACTTTTTTAGGCAAATCGGATGACTTGAAATTTCACTCCCCGTGTATATATGGCACGATATGAGTTGTGTGGAGGGACCAGCACTCCATGCTGCGTTGGGCGATACGATATAATACATATCGGTGTCATATCGCTGTACTCCCAGTGTGAACCAGTTAAATCGCTTACATTACGTTTCTATGCACTTCTCCGATGTGGGTTGTTTCTTCATCGTATCGTGTATGGTGTATCGTGTCTCATGTGGTATCGTCTCAGTGTGAACGGCGACTGAGACGTGTCTACAACGAACTGTGTACCACTCGCGACCACGTAACTCACGACATAAGAGTCCTTTTAAGACCTTCAAACGTTATACATTGTCACTACAATAAGCTTAAGCGTTAATAGTCACTCACATTTTCAAAGACACGGAACATTACTGTATTAAACCAAAAATTTTTCATGCGTCTCGATTGCATGTGATGTTGTGATGTGGCACACGCTCCCTCTGATTCGTGGGAAATTGCTTCGTCTGTAAACGGATTCTCTTATTTGTTTCGTTACTGTTTAAGAGAAGACACAAAACTGACGACGTATCTCGTAGCTTATAGCTGTCGCCTCTGAGCTTCTGTTAGAGATATTTGATGACTGGCATGTGCTATGTACACTATCTGATCAAAAGAATCTGGACAGCCTTTAGTAAGCGCAATTAACCAGTCAAGTGTCAAGAGAGTCGGACTCGCTAGAATAAAAGGAAGAGCGGCGTATTGTTCTGTCAGTAGAGAAACAGTAAGAGCGGAGTGCGTCGATCAGATGAGCTCAGCGACATCGAATGTAAACTAGTGATTGGATGTCACCTAAGTCACGGAAACTGACATAAGGCCAGGAGAGCGGTGTGTTGACCACATGCCCCTCTATATCCGCATCCAGTGACGCCTGAGGGCTGAGGGTGACACGGCGGCCGGTCGGTTCTGTTGGGCCTTCATGGCCTGTACGGGAGAAGTGTAGTTTAGTTTAAGTAACATATCAATCAGGGGCATTTCAACACTTCCAAAGCTCCCCAAGTCGACTGCTGTTGACATAACTGTGAAGTGGAAAAGCGTAGCTAAACCTAAGACTAGGCACACCTCATATGCTGATAAACAGGGACCGTCCAGCGTTTCAAAGAGTAATTTCAAGAAATCGCATAAAATCAGCGAAAAGAACAGCTCGTGAGTTCCAGAGAGCTACCAGCAGTCCAGCTACCGCAATGAGAATAGAGTATAAAAAGAATGGAGTATAGTGGCCGAGCAACTCCTCGTAAGCCACATATTCAGTCTTAAGCGACGCTTAAGTTGGTGTAAAAAGCGATGGCGAGACGCCACCGGCCACAGACGATTAGAAACGGGTGGTTTGGAATGATGAATCACGCTATGCCCTGAGGCAATTCGTTGGAAGCGTTTGTGTTTGGCGAATGCCTAAAGAACTTACTCACCATAATGTGTAGAGCCATCAGTGCAGCATGGATGAGGTGGTGATATGGTATGGGAGTGATTCTCGTCGTTACACTGTTGTCCCCTATTACTGTTAAGATAACGCTAAATGTGATTGCCGACGTCCTTGCCGCAGTGGTAACACCAGTTCCCGTCAGATCACCGAAGTTAAGCGTTGTCGGACTGGGCTAGCACTTGGATGGGTGACCGTCCGGTCTGTCGAGCGCTGTTGGCAAGCGGGGTGCACTCAGCCCTTGTGAGGCAAACTGAGGAGCTACTTGATTGAGAAGTAGTGGCTCCGGTCTCGGAAACTGACCTACGGCCGGGAGAGCGGTGTGCTGACCACATGTCCCTTCATATCCACATTCAGTGACGCCTGTAGGCTGAGTATGAGACGGCAGCCGGTCGGTACCTTTGGGCCATCATGGCCTGTTCGGGAGGAGAACAGTAAATGTGGAGGTATATGAACGCATTTTGTTTGCTGCGTACAGTACAAGAACAGTTTGGAGATGATGATTGCTTGTATTAGCATGACAGTGCACCCTCTCATGAAGTAGAATCTGTTTGGCAATGGCTTCTAATCAGTAACACCCCTAAACTGGACTGGCCTGCCCAGAGTCCCGACCTGAACCCATTGGAACACCTTTGGGATGAGTTAGAACGTCGACTTCGCTCTAGATACCAGGGCCCAACATCACTACCTTCTCTGGTTTCGACTCTTGAGGGTAGACGAGATGCCATTCCTCCACAGACATTCAGACACCTCATTGAAAGTGTCCCCAGCAGGGTGCAAGCCGTTATAAAGCTGAAGGGTGGACGCAACCCGTATTAATGTCCACTAATGGATGTCCGGATACTTTTGATCAGAGACTGTACGATCAACGTACCACATGTATGACGTGAACTAAATTTTGTTCTAGGTTTGTCGCTGGTTATCATCGCGATTTCGGCCACTGTGTGCGTGATCACCACGATGTCCCTGTCTGCTATATGCACCAACGGCGAGGTCAAGGGAGGTATGTGTAAACCTTGTTTATAATTCTACTTACAATTGGCTGAGTTTTATCCACGAACTGTTCACAAAAGAGAGTAACTAACTGTAGAGTGGTGAGAACGTTACCACTTACTGTATCTTTTTAGCCGGTTTTGAACACCGTTCTTTGTTGCTGCTATGTTTTAGCCGCATTGCGTTATTACTGATTCTGGCGTATTAGTTCTGCTTGTCTTACACATAGACCATCACTGACAACGTTATCAACTGCAGTAAATACATTCTCTAAGAAATTCTCCAAAATATGGATGATATGTCAGCCTCTAGTATAGTTCCTACAAATAACGTCGCTCCAGCACAGAAATGCAATCTCATTCTGGACACTGGACCGATTCCATTCCATTGGCCCGAATCAGCGGCTACCTCATTTATTGGTTCTTGAATAACATTTTCCAACTTTTTTTCAATAAATTCAATCATCATTAATCCCCCCAACATGGAGCTACAGTCGCTCTGTTCAGAATGAAAAGTCTGTCCTTGACGGAAGTCCTGGAAATCTTACCTGAAATTAAAAAACCAAACAATTTTCTTAATCGATAGGATATTTCGCTCGGAGTATTTTAGTTTATTCATTAAGTACGCAAAAAACGTGACCAAAACTACATGTTTGTTTCAAACATCCGCAATTTCATTATTTGGTCAATTTTTTAAAAAAAAACTGCAATTATTCCGTGCGCAGTATCTTGTAGATTAAGAAAATTGTTTTCTTTTTTTTTTTACATTTCAAATAAAATTTGCAGACTGCAGCACTTCCGTCATGGACACAACTCACTTGGACACAGCAACTTTAACTCTTCGGTTGGGGGATTAACAATGATTGAATTTTAAGAAATCAGAAAATGTTATCCTAGAATAACGTGCAAAAGGATTTACTTTGACTCCTTCCTTAGTTTTTTGCAAAAACAAATCGTAAAGATCGCTAGTTTCGTACGCTGACTGAGTAGAATAAACCCTTACATTCACAAAAGGCGCCGATCTTCACCATGTTACAATATAAAATACAAACAAATGATAGTTATTGGCTTTTAATTTCGACGGGTGGACTATGCTTCTCCAGTTCGTCAGTTCTCAGATCCATCACGCGACCTTGTACAGCGTAAATATCCTTCGCACATTCTTCTAGCATCCAGGCCTCATTGCGACGATTATTCAAGAAATACACACTAAATAGCTTCCAACCGACGCTAAAATACTTTGAAATACATATACTCCAGCTTCATTTTATCTACTCAATGATTCCTCCCAGCCCATTCGTGTTGCCATGATCGTGGTCGCTGATAACCACCATGTTGAGCGCCCTAAACGAACAGCAACCAAAACAGCAATAACCTTGAGCACACACTGATAGAATTGTGTCACTGGCGCTTTCACAGACGCCAACCAGCAGTGCACCTCCTCTAACTTGATACTCTATACAGTTCATAGACACATGTAGCAAAAGCCTAACCAGGGTTAGATGACACATTAGTATACTTTGCTATAGCCAACGGCCTTATTCCCGTCAGGTCACCGAAGTTAAGCGCTGTCGGGCCTGGCTAGCACTTACAAGGGAACCTCCCCATCGCACCCCGCTCAGATTTAGTTATAAGTTGTCACAGTGGATAGGCCTTGAAAAACTGAACACAGATCAATCGAGAAAACAGGAAGAACTTGTGTGGAACTATGAAAAAAATTAGTAAAATATACAAACTGAGTAGTCCATGCGCAAGATAGGCAACAACAGGGAAAATAAGAGATCAGGAGCTCCGTGGTCCCGTGTTTAGCGTGAGTATCTGCGGAACGAGAAGTCCTTGGTTCAAGACTTCCCTCGACTGAAAATTTTACTTTGTTTATTTTCGCAAAGTTATGATCTGTCCGTTCGTTCATTGACGTCTCTGTTCACTGCAATAAGTTTACTGTCTGTGTTTTGCGACCGCACCGCAAAACCGTGCGATTAGTAGACGAAAGGACGTGCCTCTCCAATGGGAACCGAAGACATTTGATCGCAAGGTCATAGGTCAACCGATTCCTCCACAGGAAAACACGTCTGATATATTCTATACGACACTGGTGACGGCATGTGCGTCACATGACAGGAATATGTTGTTGACCCACCTAACTTGTACACTTAGCGAATGGGTAAAAAGATTCTTCTGCCTTGCCCAATTTAGGTTTTCTTATGGATGTGATAATCACTCCCAAAAAAAGTGATGAAAACATAAGAGTTTGTCACATAAACTGAAAATAAAAAATGAAACTCTTCACTCAAGGGAAGACTTGAACCTACGACCTCTCGCTCCGTAGCTGCTCTCGCTAACCACGGGACCACGGCACTCCTTGACTCCCATTGTCCTTGATGTTGCCTATCTTCGCATGGACTACTAAGTTTGTATATTTTACTAATTTTTTTCATAGTTCCACACAACTTCTTCCTGTTTTCTCGATTGATCTGTGTTCAGTTTTTCAAGGCCTATCCACTGTGCCAACTTATAACTAAATCTGAGGGGGGTGCGATGGGGAGGTTCCCTTGTTAGATGGGTCACCGTCCGAGTCTGCCGAGTGCTATTGACAAGCGTGGTGCACTTACGCCAGTTGAGGAGCTACTTGACTGAGAAGTAGTGGTACCGGTTACGAAAACTGACGAAGGTGGGAGAGCGGTGTGCTGGCCACACGCCGCTCCGTATCCGCATCCGGAGACGCCTTAAAGGCTGAACACGACACGACGGCCGATTGGTACCGTTGGGCCTTCCAAGCCTGTTCAGACGGTGTTTGTTTGTTTGTATTCTTTGCTATACAGGGTGGTCCATTGATCGTGACCGATCGAAATATCTCACAAAATAAGCGTCAAACGAAAAAACTACAACGAACGAAACTTGTCTAGCTTGAAGGGGGAAACCAGATGGCGCTATGGTTGGCCCGCTAGATGGCGCTGTCATAGGTCAAACAGATATTGTTGTGTTGGCAAAAGAGCCAACACCGTTTTACTAGTGGGGGCCGAAATGCACGCGTTTTAGCTCACGCAGGCTGGCGTGAGGAGGGAAGAACTATACTGACGTGAGATCTGGAACATGACAAGGTATTAGAATTCAGAAAGCGGACGTAGTTAGTTTGATACTTAACTTTAATCCATTAATGATGAACGTCGCTCTTGACGGTACATGATTCACAATATCATTATCAATAGTAACTGAATATGGCGCCTTGCTAGGTCGTAGCAAATGACGTAGCTGAAGGCTATGCTAAACTGTCATCTCTGCAAATGAGAGCGTATGTAGTCAGTGAACCATCGCTAGCAAAATCGGCTGTACAACTGGGGCAAGTGCTAGGGAGTCTCTCTAGATTAGACCTGCCGTGTGGCGGCGCTCGGTCTGCAATCACTGAAAGTGGCGACACGCGGGTCCGACGTATACTAACGGACCGCGGCCGATTTAAAG
The DNA here is from genome assembly GCF_023898315.1 of Schistocerca nitens. Classification (NCBI taxonomy): domain Eukaryota; kingdom Metazoa; phylum Arthropoda; class Insecta; order Orthoptera; family Acrididae; genus Schistocerca; species Schistocerca nitens. The sequence continues at coordinate 472,296,941 of NC_064621.1, read as the reverse complement.
GCTACCACCTAGCAAGTGTGGTGTCTGGCGGTGACAACTGCGATTTTTAAAATAGGAACCCCCATCTTTTATTACATATTCGTGTAGTACGTACAGAAATATGAATGTTTTAGTTGGACAACTTTTTTCGCTTTGTGATAGATGGCGCTGTAATAGTCACAAACATATGGCTCACAATTTTAGACGAACAGTTGGTAACAGGTAGGTTTTTTAAATTAAAATACAGAACGTAGGTACGTTTGAACATATTATTTCGGTTGTTCCAATGTGATACATGTACCTTTGCGTACTTTTCATTTCTGAGAACGCATGCTGTTACAGAGTGATTACCTGTAAATACCACATTAATGCAATAAATGCTCGAAATGATGTCCGTCAACCTCAATGCATTTGGCAATACGTGTAACGACATTCCTCTCAACAGCGAGTAGTTCGCCTTCCGTAATGTTCGCACACGCATTGACACTGCGCTGACGCATGTTGTCAGGCGTTTTCGGTGGATCACGATAGCAAATATCCTTCAATTTTCCCCACTGAAAGAAATTCGGGGACGTCAGAGCCCGTGAACGTGCGGGCCATGGTATGGTGCTTCGACGACCAATCCACCTGTCATGAAATATGCTATTGAATACCGCTTCAACCGCACGCGAGCTATGTGCCGGACATCCATCATGTTGGAAGTACATCGCCATTCTGTCATGCAGTGAAACATCTTGTAGTAAGATCGGTAGAACATTACGTAGGAAATCAGCATACATTGCACCATTTAGATGGCCATCGATAAAATGGGAGCCAATTATCCTTCCTCCCATAATGCCGCACCATATATTAACCCGCCAAGGTCGCTGATGTTCCACTTGTCGCAGCCATCGTGGATTTTCCGTTGCCCAATAGTGCATATCATGCCGGTTTACGTTACCGCTGTTGGTGAATGACGCTTCGTCGCAAAATAGAACGTGTGCAAAAAATCTGTTATCTTCCCGTAATTTCTCTTGTGCCCAGTGACAGAACTGTACACGACGTTCAAAGTCGTCTCCATGCAATTCCCGGTGCATAGAAATATGGTACCGGTGCAATCGAAGTTGATGTAGCATTCTCAACACCGACGTTTTTTACAGTCCCGACTCTCGCGCAATTTTTTTACTACTGATGTGCGGATTAGCCGCGACAGCAGCTGAAACCCTAATTGGGCATCATCATTTATTGCAGGTCGTGGTTGACGTTTCGCATGTGGCTGAACACTTCCTGTTTCCTTAAATAACGTAACTATCTGGCGAACGGTCCGGACACTTGGATGATGTTGCGCAGGATACCGAGCAGCATACATAACACACGCCCCTTGGGAATTTTGATCACAATAGCCATACATCATCACGATATCGACCTTTTGCGCAATTGGTAAACTGTCCATTTTAACACGGGTAGTGTATCACGAAGCAAATACCGTCCGCACTGGCGGAATGCTACGTGACACCACGTACGCATACGTTTGTGACTATTACAGTGCCATCTATCACAAAGCGAAAAAAGTGGTCCAACTAAAACATTCATATTTCTGTACGTACTACCCATATACGTAATAAAAAATGGGAGTTCCTGTTTAAAAAAACGCAGTTGATATCCGTTTGACCTATGGCAGCGCCATCTAGCGGGCCAACCATAGCGCCGTCTGGTTTCCCCCTTCAAGCTATAACAAGTTTCGTTCTTTGTATTTTTTTCGTTTGACGCTTATTTCGTGAGATATTTAGCCCGGTCACTGTCAATGGACCACCCTGTATACAGTCCCTTTGATAGTTTACTAAATATTCTGTGAATAATAAACTTAATTCGAAAAAAGATAAATAAACAATTCTGTATAATTATTCTGACTTTATAAGTAATTATTGTATATCATTGTATACACTGGCTGTATTACATAAACAAAAAGACATTAGTAAAGTATGTAGTAATTGTCTTCACTAGATGGGTGTAGTCATAGGCCTATCATTACGTTACAAGGGTTTTATTAACACTTGAATCTCTCACTGTATGATCCCAAAACTCTGTTGAGTTCTGTTTCAGCTACATTTAGTGTCATATCAAGTTTCATCAGCTTTGTGTCTTGTGCTTATGTGATATTGTATCGTAATCTTAAATTATTGTGCTGATTCTTTCTATGGCGATATTTCTCTCTCTCTCTCTCTCTCTTTCTCTCTCTCTCTCTCTCTGTGTGTGTGTGTGTGTGTGTGTGTGTGTGTTTTATTTGTACAAAGTTTTTGGTGGTATTACTCAATAAACCTTAGCCAAATGCCAAAAAAAAATGTGTCACGTTCCTGTGTCCCGCCACAGGTGGTATCTACTTCATCATCTCTCGGTCTCTGGGCCCCGAATTCGGTGCTAGCGTAGGCATCGTTTTCGCCTTCGCCAATGCCGTCGCTGCGTCCATGAACACCATCGGCTTCTGCAACTCTGTCGGCGACTGGCTCGAGGAGTACAACAAAAAAATCGTCGATGGCGATGTCAACGACGTTCGTATCATAGGTGTCCCTGCCATCGCCGTCATGATCATCATATGCGCTGTCGGTATGGAATGGGAATCCAAGGTAAGCACATTACACGTACTCTGTCGACAACACAAAATGTCACTAAATTTTCACACGGCGCACTTCCTATCCAGGTAGCCTTTGTGCTAGCGCGCGATATACGTGGGTCGTTCGATAATTAATGCCACAATTTTTTTACAGCCGTTAATGCAGGCTGGGCAAAATAAAACAGACCCAAAATTGTTTTTTACGACTGACACGGGACTGACCAATGTTGATGAACAGGAGACTTGCCCATCACAAAAAATGCTGGAAACTGTGATTTTACTGCAACAACCCGTTGCTGCCACATGTTTGTGCGTGCCTAACTCGCGCATGCTCTGTCTAGAGTACTTCGCTGTGTCATTGCGTTCCAGTGAGTGAGAGGAGCAGCCGCTTAATGACCGGTTGAATGATACAAAAAATGGTGCACACGATAAAACAGTGCGAGTTAATTATCGAGCGTTATGCAAACACAAATCGAGGAAAAGGTGTGAAGATCTCCTTGCGTAAGAGTTTCAGACTGGAAGTGTTTTGGTAAACCTCCAGCAAAGTCAGCAATGTAGTATTTAGAGGAAGAATGGCGCGAAACATGCTCTTTAGCGAATAAAAGCCGTAACAATCCAAAAATAGTTCGAATGAAATAACAATACCCGTAGCTGCATACAGGCGTTGATATAAGTCAACGGGGACAGTTGATCCATTCACTCAGTTTATTATTATTATTACAGAAGGTAAGTAACCCTCTGTCCGAACACGCTGAGCTACCGTGCCGGCATGAAATCAATACGGAGAGTTGAAAATATGTGCCCGACAGGGCTTTCATTTTGTTCGTAACTGATCGTTGTGTTTGTTCAGGGGCGGACGTCCTACGACACTTGTTGAAGTTCTTCGTTGATACATTAACCCAGTTTTTTTTTATTATAGAGGGCAGCTAACCCTCTGACGGAACATGCTAAGATATCGTGCCGGTATCCATCTGAGCCACCGAGGACACAGAGGATAGTGCGACTGCAGGGACTTACCTCTGGCACGCCTGCCGTGAGACCCAAATTCCCAACTTATTGCCCCACACTATATTCATAATGCCCCTGCCCATTACTCACGGCTTTTTGCCGATTCCCGAAAGAGTTCGGGCACTGTTTGTGCATCCGCACAGAAGAAGATGGTCAAATAGCCGGTGAGCCTTGCCATTAAAATTGCTACACCAAGAAGAAATGCAGATGATAAATGGGTATTCATTGAACAAACATGTTATACTAGAACTTACATGTGATTACATTTTCACACAATTTGGGTGCATAGATCCTGAGAAATCAGTGCCCAGAACAACCACGTCTGGTCGTAATAACGGCCCTGATACGCCTGGGAATTGAGTCAAACAGAACTTGGATGGCGTGTACAGGTACAGCTGCGCATGCTGCAGCTTCAACACGATACCACAGTTCATCAAGAGTAGTGACTGGCGTATTGTGACGAACCAGTTGCTCGGCCACCATTGACCAGACGTTTTCAATTGGTGAGAGATCTGGAGAATGTGTTGGCCAGGGCAGCAGTCGAACATTTTCTGTATCCAGAAAGGCCCGTACAGAACCTGCAACATGTGATGGTGCATTATCCTGCTGAAATGTAGGGTTTCGCAGGGATCGAATGAAGGGTAGAGCCACGGGTCGTAGCACATCTGAAATGTAATGTCCACTGTTCAAAGTACCGCCAATGCGAAAAAGAGTTGACCGAGACGTGTAACCAATGGCACCCCATACCATCACGCGCGGTGATACGCCAGTATGGCGATGACGAATACACGCTTCCAATGTGCGTTCACCGCGATGTCGCCAAGCACGGATGCGACCATTATGATGCTGTAAACATAACATGGATTCATCCGAAAAAATGACGTTTTGCCATTCGTGCACCCAGGTTCGTCGTTGAATACACCATCGCAGGCGCTCCTCTCTGTGAGCAGCGTCAATGGTAACCGCAGCCATGTTCTCCAAGCTGACAGTCCATGCTGCTGCTAACGTCGTCGAACTGTTCGTGAAGATGGTTGTTGTTTTGCAAACGTCCCCATCTGTTGACTCAGGGATCGAGACGTGGCTGCACGATCCATTACAGCCATGCGGATAAGATGCCTGTCATCTCGATTGCTAGTGATACGAGGCCGTTGGGATCCAGCACGGCGTTCCGTATTACCCCCCTGAACCCACCGATTCCATATTCTGCTAACAGTCATTGGATCTCGACCAACACGAACAGCAATGTCGCGATACGATAAACCGCAATCGCGATAGGCTACAACCCGACCTTTATCAAAGTCGGAAACGTGATGGTACGCATTTCTCCTCCTTACACGAGGCATCACAACGTTTCACCAGGCAACGCCGGTCAACTGCTGTTTGTGTATGAGATATCGGTTGGAAACTTTCCTCATGTCAGCACGTTGTAGGCTAACCTTGTGTGAATGCTCTGAAAAGCTAATCATTTGCATATCACAGCTTCTTCTTCATGTCGATTAAATTTCGCGTCTGTAGCACGTCATCTTCGTGGTGTAGCAATTTTAATGGCCAGTAGTGTACTTAAACCTAATTAACCCAAGGACATCATACACATCCATGCCCGAGGCAGGATTCTAACCTGCGACCGTAGCAGCAGCGCGGTTCCAGACTGAAGCGCCTCCTTACACGAGGCATCACAACGTTTCACCAGGCAACGCCGGTCAACTGCTGTTTGTGTATGAGATATCGGTTGGAAACTTTCCTCATGTCAGCACGTTGTAGGCTAACCTTGTGTGAATGCTCTGAAAAGCTAATCATTTGCATATCACAGCTTCTTCTTCATGTCGATTAAATTTCGCGTCTGTAGCACGTCATCTTCGTGGTGTAGCAATTTTAATGGCCAGTAGTGTACTTAAACCTAATTAACCCAAGGACATCATACACATCCATGCCCGAGGCAGGATTCGAACCTGCGACCGTAGCAGCAGCGCGGTTCCAGACTGAAGCGCCTAGATCCGCTCGGCCACAGCGGCCAGCCATACATGTCCTTTCAGTAAGATGGCGTAAGACCAGCGCATTGAAATCACATAATATTGAAAGATAGGGTCTTCTAGCCATATGGATGCGGAATAACATAGTGTATTGGAATTCTGAGTAAAACCAACCTGCTAAAAGAAAAGAATGTGTTGCATTAACTATGAACGCCCCTCACTCTAACGTAATGTTGTTCAGTAAACCATTTTCAGTCATGAATAGAAATATCTGCACTCATACCCGTTACAACCTGTATAGCGAAATGTTGTTTCAGATGCTTCAGATCTGATGTTTCTTCTGCATGTGTCCCAAGTTTCGAACAATTCCTACATATGACAAAGCCGTAGTGAATCATCGAAATGGCGTCTAGCAAGTTGGTGTGGAAACCCAGACAGTAGTGAAAATCAGTAAACGTTCGTGCAGTGTATAGTAGTGATGTTGTTGATAGGAGTACTTGGGCGATGGTAAAGAGAGTTTAAAGCGTCAGTAAGAGCAGACAACGAGCTCCATGATCGGCCACTTTGTGGGTGTCCTGTCACAGTCGCTGCTTCCGCCATGGTGAATCGCGTGGACGCCATTATGCATGCAGACCGCCGCATCACGAGTCGTCGGTTGGTTCTACAGCTATCAGTGAGCACTGGAAGTGCATGTGCTATGACTGAGTCTCTCGGATATTAACAGTTTGCTTGAGATGATTTCCTCGAATGCCCACAACAGATAACGAAATTCAAAGAAAAACCGTTTCATCTGAACAGCTGGAGTTACTTGAGGCCAATGGAAAGGTGCTTCGTTACAGATGACGAACCCTGGGTGCGTCACTAGCAGGAGACAAAAAGACAGTCACTAGAGTGACACCTGCTCCGCAGTCACCAAAAGAAAGTAATGATGCCATTTTTTGGGATAGTGATGGCGTCATTCTCGTGGATGTGTTGCCGAAAAAAGTCAACCGTTAATTCAGAGGTCTATGCGAAGACTGAACAAACTCAACAAACGTGTTCGATCTGACAACAATCCAAACGAAATCTTGCTCTAACGCGGCTGTGGACTCCCGTACACAAGTCTCAGATCCCAGAAACACGTTGCCTCATCCACTCTATAGTCCAGATCTGGCGTCCACGGACTACAGCTTTTTTTTCCCCCCAACTCAAGGATTCTCTGCGTGGGACTCAATTTGAAAATGATGTGAGCGTAGGTGATACAGTGAGAACACGGCTACGGGCACGCAAAAAGAGCTTTTTCAGACAGGGAATACAAGAGTCAGGGAATAGAGCATGGCGGGAACTACGTAGAAAAACAGTACATATAAAAATACGTTACTTGAATTTGTCACTAGAGTCTAATTTTTAAAGATAAATATGTTCCGATGAAAGATTGGGGGGCATTATGTATTGAACGTCCTTCATACAAACGGATAGACTCAATCGAAAATTATGAAATGGCAAGAATATGAGCTTTCCATGGAGCTGATACAGAAAACTCTTTCAATAAGTTTTATATTATCCACTGTAAATGGCTGGTGAAAGACTGCGACTGTATAAACAATGGTTTTGCTCTTTATGAAGGTATTTGTTTTCTTACGACGCGTTTAGGAAAGAATGCCCATAATCAAGTGCGTTTTTTCTTGTATTATGACATTTTACACATACGTCATATCAAACGAAAGAATGAACTGAAAATGCAAATTTTCACAAATCCCGTCGCGAAGAAAATAAAGGATTATCGTGAATGGCAACAAACGTTATTTCATAACGAATATAACCAATACAAATTGTACTCTCAGCGTGGTGAAACGTCCAATCCTATCGATCTGGGATCGAGACTGAGAGACTACTTACTCGGATTTTTTGTAAGGGGATTTCCAGTCCCAGCATTTGCTTTACATCCTAGAAACCTCGGTCAGAACCGTAGATTGTCAGTACTTCTGCTTGTTTTGATATGGCCCTCCACGAATTCCTCTCCTGTGCTAAACTTTTCCTCTCAGAATAGCACTGGCAAACTATGTCCTCAAATATTCGCGGGATGTATTCCAATCTCTTTCTTCATTCACACCTTCCCTCGTCGATTCTGAGGAGAACCACCTCACTTCTTACCTTTTCAGTCCACCTAATTTTCAACATACTTCTGTAGCGCCACATTTCAAATGCTTCGATTCTCTTCTGTTCCGGTTTTCCCACTGCCCATGTGTCACTGCCATACAATGATATACTCCAAACGTACATTCTCGGAAATTTATTCCTCAAATCAGGACTTCTGTTTGGTACTAATAGACTTCTCTTGGCGAGGAATGCCATTTTCGCCAGTACTAGTCTGTTTTTGTGCCATCCTTGCTCCGACCATCTTGGGTTGTTTTGCTACCTAGGTAGCAGTATTCCTTAACTTCGTCTACTTCGTGATCCCCAATTCTGATATTACGTTTCTCGCTGTTCTCGTTTTTGCTGCATCTCATCACTTCCGTTTTTCTTCGATTTACTTTCAGTCCAATTCTTCACTCATTAGACTGTTCGTATCATTCAACAGATCCTGTAATTCTTCTTCACTTTCACAGAGGATAGGAATGTCATCAGCGAATCTTAAGGTTGATATCCTTTCAGAATGAGTTTTAATACCACTGTTGAACCTTTCTTTTATTTCCGTCATTGTTCCTTCGATGTTTACACAGCATAGTAGAGTCGAAGGACTACATGCCTGTCTTCCAGCCTTTTTAATCCGAGCACTTCGTTATTGGTCTTCCAGTGTTATTGCTCCCTCTTGGCCATTGAAGATATTGCATAGTATCCGTTTTTCCCTACCGCTATTTTCTCTTCGAACATCTCGTACCATTTCACATCGCCGAACGCTTTTTTCCGGCCGATAAATACTATGAACGTTAATGTAATCTGTAGAAAGCTGCGTAGGTCGCAAGGTAGTAAGTCATTAACTGCATACAAAATGGCGTTATTGATTCAGAATGACGTGTTCCGGCGTTTGCCATTATCAGATAATCTCCAAAAACAGAAAATTATGTACAACTATACACGAAATAAAAATAATGATAATAGTAAAAATAGTAATAATAAAAGTGATCAGAGAATTTGGTATCAAATCTAAATTAGCAAACCTTATTCGTGAAACGCTGACAGACACCAAATCAAAAGTAAAGTTTCAGGGTGAAATATCGAAAGCATTCAACATAAAAACAGGTGTAAGGCAACGTGATGCCCTGTCTCCACTCCTCTTTACCTGCGTACTAGAGAAAATAGTAAGAGAATGGAAACAAAAACTGAAAGTAGAGAAGCTATCACCAACCAGACTGGGAACTTAAAAACAAAGGTACTAAAATTCACTGTTTATCATTTGCGGATGATTTTGCCATTCTTTCGGGAAACCTAACAAATGCTGGAATACAAATCAATCTCTTAGCAGAAACAGTCAACAAAGCAGGTATAAGAATATCTGTAGAAAAAACAAAATTTATGACAAATATAAAAAAATGCTCCGGAATCCCTAGCAACAGATATTGGCCAGATAAAGAGGGTAAATAAATTTAAACATTTGGGAGAAATTATCCACGGAAATGGCTTAGAAAATTTCGCTGTAGAACAAAGAGTACATAAAATGGAGAGAGCTTATGGAATAACTAGGAATGTCTACAAGACAAGGTGTCTGTCTAAAAATTTGAAGATACAGCACTACAACACAGTAGTAAAACCAGAATGTCTTTATGCAAATGAATTTTTAGTACTGAACTACAAATTACACAAACTTGAAGTCCTAGAAAGAAAAATCATTCGAAAAATACTTGGGCCACCAAAAAATATAGAGGTATGGAAATTAAGAAGCAATGAAGTTTATCGCAACATGGAAAATACAAATGAAACACTACGAAAGAGACAAAATTTTTGGACACTTTTACAAAATGAACAGCAACAGGTTAACCAAACAGATTTTTAAATATCTTTGAGACAAGAAGTCAAGAATAGCCTGGATTCAAGAAGTTAGGAAAGATTTGGAAAGAAACAACATAAGTGAAAAAGATGAAATAGAGAGAGACAGTTTCAGGAGGAAAGTGTTAAAAATTGAAGGATTCCAAGGCAAGAGGGAGAAGACAGGGTCAAAATGGTCCGAGGAGAGAAAAAGGATAGATAGTGAAAAGATGAAAGAATACTGGAGGAAAAAAAAGAACAACAAAGAAGGAAGCATTTAAATTGGTGTGTGATCCTTAGATGACCCAAATGAAGAAAGAAAGAGAGAATAATAATAATAAAAATACAAAACCAATAATTTCCTCTAAACGTGAAAACATAAGGCACATACCCTGGCACAGAAGCTAACTAGTTGATCTGAAAGTAACATGACGTTAACGTAACCGACATAAACAGATCGAACGAGGACATGACCTGTTTAGAAAGTAAATAAACTTTAACACCAGATGACATTATTTAATGGCTATTGGCTATTATGGCGCCATCAAGCTTGACGAAGACTTTATTAGGAATAAGAATCATTCAATACAATATTTCACATTTATAACAGAAAGATACAATAATATTCAGAGCGAAATATTTTTTTGAGTTATAATTTTCATATATAGCGCATACCAGATGTGAAATACAGGAGTACCAACAGCAAATAAGATCAAATACACGATTTATTAAATACGTGCGACCTAAACTACAAGATCACTGATCGTATGTACTGGATGAGAGAATCCAACGTCACAGTACATTAAGTGCACTCACTACCTAGTGTGCCTGGGCAAGAGACTATGATACAAAAGCGAAAGCCGTTTACTAACTGATTCTTTTTTCTGTTCGTGCAGTTTATTTCCAAATTTTCCATTCACTAAGAACAATTTCTTCTCATATTAATGTGTCTTGATTTTTCTTCAGTCTTAATTCCATTATCAACAGCAAAGTCAGAACTGCCTCTCTAGTGCGCTTACGCTTCCTAAAGTCGAACTGATCGTCTAACAAAGCCTCAACTTTCTTTCCATTCTTTTGTATATTATTCTTGTCAGCAACTTCGATGCAATAGTTGTGAAGCTGGTTGCACGACACTTCTCGCATTTGTCGCATTCATATTTTCTTATAAAAGTATTTTCGATAAGTATCGTAGTACCGACAATGCGCTTTCAGTAGGTACTTCAGAAGTTTATAAAAATACTTACGTGTAGCCTTTATGTAATTTTTCCGTATTGACTCTGTGATCTTTGCCGTATTTTGCATTTCCTGCACGATAGCACCCACGGTCTTTTTCTCGTCTGTCAGTACTTGTTTTCTTCTGCGCAGGCGCAAAACTTCCTCATCGCTATAATTCTGGCTGCCATGGTCGACTTCGTCGTTGGCATCTCGATGGGCCCACGCTCGGACGTCGAGAAGGCCCAGGGATTCGCTGGTCTAAGTAGTAAGTATGTGCTCAATCATCAAACCTCTCACGGTATGGTCCTATCGTTTCACACTTGGCCGGCTGCCGTGTAAACGGCGCCAGTACACGGTTGTCGGGATGTGCACTGCCTGAACGGGGTGTTCAAAAAGTCTCTCCCCAGTGCCGTATGATTGTTAGCCGCGCGTGCAGTATGCCGCAGTGAATATACCGAAATGAAACTCAGTGAAATATAAGTTATTAATTTATTGAATATTCATTTTTACTGAGATAAATGAAACGGTGGAATGTTGGGAGAGTCCGCTTGAAGGGAAGTAACGCAAGCAGGCGAACAGTCATACAGCACGCGCGGCTAACAATCATGTTGCACTGCGGAGAGACTTTCTGAACACCTCGTACTTTCCTGGCGCCGGTTTAACGGCACACGATTGCCGTGCTTGTGCTGTGGGAAGCCGGCAGCCCCCACTGGCATGACCGTCAAACCGAGGCAACCAATGGAACAGGGGGTAGGGCCGTTGTTAGCGTTCACATTTGGTGATATTTCAATTTAGTGATCTTTCGTGTGAAATTATATTTATAGTTAACTATTTTTATCCTGATGGACATTGAAACATTTTAGAATTCAACATTACTTAAAAGAAAATCATGAAAACTAGTTCCAATTCAGTCCGAGTTGATTAGTGCCTTGAAGCAAAAGCCAGATCACCAAACATAGTTTCTCAATGGGATAATTCCGTAATTAGACGGTTTCGACGACTATGAAGTAGCGAAATTCCAGATGAGATTATTAAAAATCCCAAAAAATCCGGTAAATGCATGTGTGGCTGTTTGTCGTAGCACATACTACGGACAACATTCAGCATAGGGTAGCCACCACAAGACCGTACAGTCCCGTTGCTAAGACTCCGCAGAGACATTTTGCACATGCTCAAATGGTTCAAATGGCTCTAAGCAGTATGGGACTTAACATCTGAGGTCATCAGTGTCCTAGACTTAGAACTACTTAAACCGAACTGACCTAAAGACATCACATACATCCATGCCCAAGGCAGGATCCGAACCTGCGACCGTAGCAGCAGCGCGGTTCCGGATGTGAAGCGCCTAGAACCGTTCAAACGGCCGGCTTTTTGCACATTCCCCGCTGTCTCAGATCACTACGATACTTCATTACTTAATTCATTCAGTTTCTAAATTAAATATTTCAAGTTTTTTTTCTTAAAAGTCGCTTTGCATTTAAGATTTTTGTCTGTTACAATGTTGTATTTTAATAATTTATTAAATATATTTTAATGCAAACGTCTTTGCTTCTTAATATGTTTGAAATGTATAATATTACACTGAAGCGGCAAAGAAACTGGTTTAGGCATGCATATTCAAATACAGATACGTAAACAGGCAAAATACGGCGCTGCGGTCAGCAACGCCTATATAAGACAACAAGCGACTGACAAAGTTGTTAGATAGGTTTCTGCTGCTGCAGTGGCAGGTTATCAAGATTAAAGTGAGTTTGAACGTGGTGTGGGCCGGCCGGAGTGGCCGTGCGGTTCTGGACGCTACAGTCTGGAGCCGAGCGACCGCTACGGTCGCAGGTTCGAATCCTGCCTCGGGCATGGATGTGTGTGATGTCCTTAGGTTAGTTAGGTTTAATTAGTTCTAAGTTCTAGGCGACTGATGACCTCAGCAGTTAAGTCGCATAGTACTCAGAGCCATTTTGAACGTGGTGTTGCAGTCGGCGCACGAGCGATGGGTCACGGCATCTCCGAGGTAGCGATGAAGTGGCAATTTTCCCGTACGACCATTTCACGAGTGTACCGTGATTATCAGGAATCCGGTAAAACATCAAATCTCCGACATCGCTGCGGCCGGAAAAAGATCCTGCAAGAACGGGACCAGCGACGACTGAAGAGAATCGTTCAACGTGACACAAGTGCAACCCTTCCGCAAATTGCTTGCAGATTTCAGTGCTGGGCCATCAACAAGTATCAGCGTGCGAACCATTCAACGAAACATCATCGATATGGGCTTTCGGAGCCGAAGGTCTACTCGTGTACCCTTGATGACTGCACGACACGAACTTGACGCCTCGACAGGGCCTGTCAACACCGACATTGGCCTCTTGACGACTAGAAACATTGCCTGGTCGGACGAGTCTCGCTTCAAATTGTACCGAGCGGATGGAAGTGTACGGGTATGGAGACAGCCTTTCCAAGCTGGTAGAGGCTCTGTGTAATGGCGTGGGGCGTGTGAAAATGGAGTGATATGGGACCCCTGATACGTCTAGAAACGACTCTGACAAGTGACACGTACGTAAACATACGTAAGCATCGTGTCTGATCACCTGCATCCATTCGTGTCCATTGTGCATTCCGGTGGATTTGAGCAATTCCAGCAGGACCATGCGATACCCCACACGTCCAGAACTGCTACAGAGTGGCTGTTCTGAGTTTAAACACTTCCGCTAGCCTCCAAACTCCCTAGACATGAACGTTCTTAAGCATATCTGGGATGCCTTGCAACGTGCTGTTCGGAAGAGATCAACACTCCCTCGTACTCTTACGGATTTATGGACAGTCCTGCAGGATTCATGGTTTCAATTCCCTCCAGCACTACTTCAGACATTAGTCGAGTCCATGCCACGCCCTGCTGCGCCACTTCTCGCGGGACACTACATGATATTAGACAGCTGTATCACTTTTTTGGCTCTTCATTGTAATACATTAAAGTCCTTTGAAGCAACATTAGAAATAAGAATTAAATTTTTCATTTTTCCTGACTGCGACTACTGATACACACTGAAGAGCCAAAGAAATTGCAGCCGTGCACCCGGCACGGTTGCATGGGCGCCGGACACGTGTTAAACGGTCATAAGAGTCCATGTCTCATCTGGGTGCGCGCTATGGTTTCACATGCTCATATGAACAATCAGAACTCTTCTCTTTTCCCAATCTGACTACGAATAATTTTTACATCTGCTGTATACTAACAAAGTGTGTCGTTTGAACACTAAATCGGGACTCGTGTGTCAAATAACCGAGTGTTCACTCTGGTGCGATCGAATGGTGTGCGAAAGTAATCAAGATTCACAAGTACTAGTACGCGGATTAGACTACCTTTTCTAGCTATGAATTAAAAACAAACAAAAACAGGCTAAAATAATGAGAAACTTCGCAAATGAGAATAACATTACTAAAAGTCAAATTTTGTAAAACAAAACCAAAGAAGTAATTTTAAAGAGAGAATTCAGTCGAGGTTTCAGTAACTGCAAGCACGGCTCATTTCTCTCTATAACAAAACCACGGTTGCTGTACCAGTGCCACAGAGTTTGGGAATGGAGTGGAATGACTTTTGAAAGAAGTAATTATCTTATAAAGGAAGCAACTTAACGTCATTATGGCAGAGGTAAGAGAGATTAGTGCGGTTGTAGGAACCACATTCCCAAGAAGTGCAATGTATTTGTCTTTCACACCAGTTATTCTACACTAAGTATTTCACAGGCTCAGATGGTGGAGCACTTGCCCATGAAAGGCGAAGGTCCCGAGCTCGAGTCTCGGTCTGGCATACAGTTTTAATCTGCCAGGAAGTTCCACATTACACTTAATTTCCTAAATATCTGCAGGTGGTAAAAATCAGGAATATGGTCTCCTAATTTGTACCAGTCGGTATAAAAGTTGTGCTACCCCCCCCCCCTCCCCCCATGAACCATGGACCTTGCCATTGGTGGGGAGGCTTGCGTCCCTCAACGATACACATAGCCGTACGGTAGGTGCAACCACAACGGAGGGGTATCTGTTGAGAGGCCAGGCAAACGTGTGGTTCCTGAAGAGGAGCAGCAGCCTTTTCAGTAGTTGCAGGGGCAACAGTCTGTATGATTGACTGATCAGGCCTTGTAACACTAACCAAAATGGCCTTGCTGTTCTGGTACTGCGAACGGCTGAAAGCAAGGGGAAACTACGGCCGTAATTTTTCCCGAGGGCATGCAGCTTTACTGTATGATCAAATGATGATGGCGTCCTCTTGGGTAAAATATTCCGGAGGTAAAATAGTCCCCCATTCGGATCTTCGGGCGGGGACTACTCAAGAGGACGTTGTTATCAGGAGAAAGAAAACTGGCGTTCTACGGATCAGAGCGTGGAATGTCAAATCCCTTAATCTGGCATGTAGGCTAGAAAATTTAAAAAGGAAAATGGATAGGTTAAAGTTAGATATAGTGGGAATTAGTGAAGTTCGGTGGCAGGAGGAACACGATTTTTGGTCAGGTGAATACAGGGTTATAAATACAAAATCAAATAGGGGTAATGCAGGAGTAGGTTTAATAATGAATAAAAAAATAGGAGTGCGGGTAAGCTACTACAAGCAGCATAGTGAACGCATTATTGTGGCCAAGATAGACACGAAGCCCACGTCTACTACAGTAGTACAAGTTTATATGCCAACTAGCTCTGCAGACGACGAAGAAATTGATGAATGTATGATGAGATAAAAGAAATTATTCAGGTAGTGAGGGAGACGAAAATTTAATAGTCATGGGTGATTGGAATTCGACAGTAGGAAAAGGGAGAGAAGGAAACATAGTAAGTGAATATGGATTGGCGGGAAGAAATGAAAGAGGAAGCCGCCTGGTAGAATTTTGCACAGAGTATAACTTAATCATAGCTAACACTTGGTTCAAGAATCATGAAAGAAGGTTGTACACATGGAAGAACCCTGGAGATACTAAAAGGTTTCAGATAGATTATATAATGGTAAGACAGAGATTTAGGAACCAGGTTTTAAATTGTAAGACATTTCCAGGGACAGATGTGGACTCTGACCACAATCTATTGGTTATGAACTGTAGATTAAAACTGAAGAAACTGCAAAAAGGTGGGAATTTAAGGAGATGGGACCTGGATAAACTGAAAGAACCAGAGGTTGTACAGAGTTTCAGGGAGAGCATAAGGGAACAATTGGCAGGAATGGGGGAAATAAATACAGTAGAAGAAGAATGGGTAGCTTTGAGGGATGAAATATTGAAGGCAGCAGAGGATCAAATAGGTAAAAAGACAAGGGCTAGTAGAAACCCTTGGGTAACAGAAGAAATATTGAATTTAATTGATGAAAGGAGGAAATATAAAAATGCAGTAAATGAAGCAGACAAAAAGGAATACAAACGTCTCAAAAATAAGATCGACAGGAAGTGCAAAACGGCTAAACAGGGATTGCTAGAGGACAAATGTAAGGATGTAGAGGCGTAAGTTAGATACTGCCTACAGGAAAATTAAAGAGACCTTTGGAGAAAGCAGAACCACTTGCATGAATATCAAGAGCTTTGATGGAAACCCAGATCTAAGCAAAGAAGGGAAGGCAGAAAGGTGGAAGGAGTATATAGAGAGTCTATACAGGGGCGTTGTACTTGAGGACAATATTATGGAAATGGAAGAGGATGTAGATGAAGATGAAATGGGAGATACGATACTGCGTGAAGCGTTTGACAGAGCACTGAAAAGCCGGCCGAAGTGGCCGTGCGGTTAAAGGCGCTGCAGTCTGGAACCGCAAGACCGCTACGGTCGCAGGTTTGAATCCTGCCTTGGGCATGGATGTTTGTGATGTCCTTAGGTTAGTTAGGTTTAACTAGTTCTAAGTTCTAGGGGACTAATGACCTCAGCAGTTGAGTCCCATAGTGCTCAGAGCCATTTGAACCATTTTGAAGAGCACTGAAAGACCTGAGTCGAAACAAGGCCCCCTGAGTAGACAACATTCCATCAGAACTACTGACAGCCTTGGGAGAGCCAGTCCTGACAAAACTCTACCGTCAGGTGAGCAAAATGTATGAGACAGGCGAAATACCCTCAGACTTCAAGAAGAATATGGTAATTCCAATCCCAAAGAAAGCAGGTGTTGACAGATGTGAAAATTACCGAACTATCCGTTTAATAAGTCACAGCTGCAAAATACTAACGCGAATTCTTTACAGACGAATGGAAAAACTGATAGAAGCCGACCTCAGGGAAGATCAGTTTGGATTCCGTAGAAACGTTGGAACACGTGAGGCAATACTGACCCTACGACTTATCTTAGAAACTAGATTAAGGAAAGGCAAACCTATGTTTCTAGCATTTGTAGACTTAGAGGAAGCTTTTGACAATGTTGATTGGAATACTCTCTTTCAAATTCTGAAGGTGTCAGGGCTAAAATATAGGGAGCGAAAGGCTACTTACAATTTGTACAGAAACCAGATGGCAGTTATAAGAGTCGAGGGGTATGAAAGGGAAGCAGTGGTTGGGAAGGGAGTGAGACAAGATTGTAGCCTCTCCCCGATGTTATTCAATCTGTATATTGAGCAAGCAATAAAGGAAACAAAAGAAAAGTTCGAAGTATGTATTAAAATCCATGGAGAAGAAATAAAAACTTTGAGGTTTGCTGATGACATTGTAATTCTGTCAGAGACAACAAAGGACTTGGAAGAGCAGTTGAACGGAATGGACAGTGTCTTGAAAGGAGGGTATAAGATGAACATCAACAAAAGCAAAACGAGGATAATGGAATGTGGTCGAATTAAGTCAGGTGATGGTGAGGGAATTAGATTAGGAAATGAGACACTTAAAGTAGTAAATGAGTTTTGCTATTTGGGGAGCAAAATAACTGATGATGGACGAAGTAGAGAGGATATAAAATGTAGACTGGCAATGGCAAGGAAAGCGTTTCTAAAGAAGAGAAATTTGTTAACATGGAGTATAGATTTAAATGTCAAGAAGTCGTTTCTGAAAGTATTTGTATGGAGTGTAGCCATGTATAGAAGTGAAACGTGGACGATAAATAATTTAGACAAAAAGAGAATAGAAGCTTTCGAAATGTGGTGCTGCAGAAGAATGCTGGAGATTCGATGGGTAGATCGCATGACTAATGAGGAGGTATTGAATAGAATTGGAGAGAAGAGGAGCTTGTGGCACAACTTGACTAGAAGAAGGGATCGGTTGGTAGGACATGTTCTGAGACATCGAGGGATCACCAATTTAGTATTGGATGGCAGCGTGGAGGGTAAAAGTCGTAGAGGGAGACCAGGACATGAATACACTAAGCAGACTCAGAAGGATGTAGGCTGCAGTAGGTACTGGGAGATGAAGAAGCTTGCACAGGATAGAGTAGCATGGAGAGCTGCATCAAACCAGTCTCAGGACTGAAGACCACAACAACAACAACAACAACACCCTTACAAACTATGTCTCTGAACTTGAAGGTATGCACTAGTCTAAGGAACCATTCCATCTTTTAGTTGTTACAGCACTCTTTTCAGCCATTACAATACAACTTTTTACTCTTTTTTCTGCTCCCGAACACGTTCCATGGAGCCACATTCTGCATTTCACTGCATGTACTCATTTTTTTCATTACATCTTTCTCGTAAAACTCACAGCACCATTCCTCACTTTTTGTAATGTTTTTGTATGGTGAATTCCGGGTAGAGTTTCCAAAACATTTCATTTTCTCAAGTGAAGCTGTAAGTCTAGATCTTATCTCCTTTGTTTCGGTTAACTTTTTCATTGCGTATGCAACTCGTTATAAGATAACGACCTTGAAGTCTTGCTTGGAGATTTCATCGTTTCCCTCAGATTCGGCGATAGTTCTTGGATGGAGACCATTATCCCACTTTTTGCGTATCATGGGTTCTTCTGCATTAAAATTATGGGGCTTTCCGTTTCGTTCTGCAACGTCGAAAGCAAGTTTTCGTATGTCCGACATGGATAAAGTGAACATCATCTCTTCAAATGTATGAATATGGTCTTCTAGTTTGTTTTCAACTTTGGTGTAAAACATTTTACTGCGGAAAAAAAATTTTCACTTCCCTGTTTGCATTTCTACTTTTATTTTCAGCACGGCTTACGTACATTTTGTATTTTCACACATTCATTTAATCCGTGATCTCCATTTAGATATACTGTCAGAGTTAAATGCTATTCATTTGTGCTCCACTTTCCACAATGCCTTTCTGGTGCCATTCTGTAATACAAAATAATTATTTAATTAATAATTTAGGATATACAGACATTAAAATTTTATGCTCTTCCTTTCTAAACATTACATTGCACTATTAAGGCTAAACACAGTTTTTTAAAGTTCAATATATGACGAAGTTCGTAATTTGTACCAATACAACGTCAGAAACTTATAGCGATTCAGTATAGGTAGCGTCGCCATTTTCTATTTGTCAGTTTGTTACAAACGAACCACAATGTATTGAAAGGTCAGGCTAATTCATATATAATCACTTTTTTATAACAATTTCTTTTCGCCACGATGTAGATGCAAGTCTGTTGTTTGAAATGGGTGACTTATACAGTTTCGTATTCTTCTGCCTGTTGCCATTACCTCTCAGACGGTCACCTGCTGATATGCGGTGCCTGGACCGTAAAGGTGTAAGACCTCTCGGCAGGTGTTTCGTAGCCTCGTTTATAAATTCAATTAATGGCAAAAGGACAAGGGGAAGTTTACAGAACATGATTGGCAGTAAACATGATAAAAATTGGCATATGCACTCACAGAAAAAAATCGCAACACCAAGAAGGAGTTGTGCGACATAATTGAAAGTTGGTAGGCGTGTTTCTCCAGCTGAAAGATGATGTCTGTTCAGATTTAGCACCAGTCCCATAAGAGTGACGCTGGTAGCGCCGCTATGAGGTTGGATATCAGGTTTGCTTTAAAAAGGCGCTGTAACGGTAGTGATTGTTAGTTACCTTTGAGATTGGACATGGTGAGATGATGATAGTCTAGAATGCTTTTAAAGCGACAAAGACGTCATTATCAGCATCTATCTCACTGAGTTTGAACAAGGTCGTGTAATAAGACTTCGAGAAGCTGGGTGTTCCTTCTGCGATACTGCAGAAAGACTTGGTAGGCATGTAGCCACTACACATAGTTGCTGGCAGCGGTGGTCACGAGAATGTACGTTCGCTACAAGATCGAGAACTGGACGGCCACGTGGCACTACCGAGAGAGATGTATCGCTGTGCCGCATCGTACTGCATCTGCAGCAGCAATTTGAGCAGCAGTTGAAATAAGCAGTTCTCATAATATGCAAAGATCAGCACATTCCTCAAACTGGGGAACTATCAAGAATGGGGTTCTACAAGGATCGGTCTTGGGTCCTTTGTTGTTCTTAATATATATTAATGACTTGCCATTCTATATTCATGAAGAGGCAAAGTTAGTTCTCTTTACTGATGATACAAGTATAGTAACAGCACCTGACAAACAAGAATTAAGAGATTAAATTGTCAATAATGTCTTTCACAAAATTACTAAGTGGTTCCTTGTAAACGGACTCTCACTGAATTTTGATAAGACACAGAACATACAGTTCCGTACAGTAAATGGTATGACGCCATTAATAAATATAGACCTTAATCAGAAGCATATAGATAAGGTAGAATATTCAAAATTTTTAGGTGTGTTCATTGATGAGAGATTAAATTGGAAGAAACACATTGATGATCTGTTGAAACGTTTGAGTTCAACTACTTATGCAATAAGGGTCATTGCAAATTTTGGTGGTAAACATCTTAGTAAATTAGCTTACTACGCCTATTTTCACTCATTGCTTGCATATGGCATCATATTTTGGGGTAATTCATCACTGAGGAATAAAGTATTTATTGCACAAAAGCGTGTAATCAGAATAATAGCTGGAGTCCACCCAAGATCATCCTGCAGACATTTATTTAAGGATCTAGGGATATTCACAGTAGCTTCTCAGTATATATACTCTCTTTTGAAATTTGTTATTAACAACCAAACCCAATTCAAAAGTAGTAGCAGTGTGCATAACTACAATACTAGGAGAAAGGATGATCTTCACTATTCAAGATTAAATCTAACTTTGGCACAGAAAGGGGTGAATTATACTGCCACTAAAGTCTTTGACCACTTACCAAATAGTATCAAAAGTCTGACAGATAACCAACAAGTATTTAAGAAGAAATTAAAAGAATTTCTGAATGACAGCTCCTTCTACTCCATAGAGGAATTTTTAGATATAAATTAAGAAAAAAAAGTTGTTATATTAACTTAATTATGTTGTTAAATTAACTTAATTATGTCATGTATTGGAAAATTTGACTCGTTCCACATCATTACGAAATATCGTATTCATGATCCACGGAACTAGTATTAATCTAATCTAATCTAATCTAACCCACAGAGACACAACGAACAGTTACAAATCGGTTACTTCAAGGACAGCTACGTGCCACACGTTCTGTAGCGTGCATTCCACTGACCCTAAACCACAGCCATTTGGCACTTCAGTAGTGTCAACCGAGAGGTCATTGGAGGGCAGGGTGGAGGCTGATGTACTTTCTGATCAAAGCTGGTTTCCGCCTGGGTGCCAGCGATGACCGTGTGTTGGTTAGGAGGAGACCAGTTGAAGACCTGCAACCGACCTGTCCGCGTGCTAGACGCACGGGACCTACAGCTGGAGTTATGGTTCAAATGGCTCTCAGCACTATGGGACTTAACATCTGAGGTCATCAGTCCCCTAGAACTTAGAACTACTTAAACCTACCTAACCTAAGGACATCACACACATCAATGCCCGAGGCAGGATTCGAACCTGCGATCGTAGCGGTCGCGCGGTTCCAGACTGTAGCGCCTAGAACCGCTCGGCCACACCAGCCGGCCCCTGGAGTTACGGTCTGGGATGTGATTTCGTATGACGGCAGAAGCGCTCTCGTGGTTCTCCCATGCACCTTTCTTTCTTTCTTTCGCTACTGCCTTTACCTCGCATTGGGCGCAGGCTCGGCAGGGTAAAGGACGGATTTGGCATGGTTAAGTTAAGGGGTGGCCGGGAGCCCTTCCTGCCGCCACCCCATACCCCCCGGTATGGAATTAGTGTACCCTAGAGAGCCTGTATAGGGAGAGAGTGGCCAACCGGACGATACGGCGGCCATTTTTCTGCCAAACTGCGGGCGGGACTTTTGAATGGCCAGTAGTGGAGTACACACTCACAGAATCAAAAGCACAACACAATATGGCGAAATCATTCGTTAAATGCCTTTCTTTATAAGAATAATGTGTTATAATAATTTTCACACAGCCAATTTACAGGTCTGTTTTCAAATTTAAGTATGCATATTGTAAGTTGTTTTATATGTAGTAAAAAGCAAAAACGACTTACAGGGTGATTCAAAAAGAATACCACAACTTTAAAAATGTTTGTTTAATGAAAGAAACATAATATAACCTTCTGTTATACATCATTACAAAGAGTATTTAAAAAGGTTTTTTTCACTCAAAAACAAGTTCAGAGATGTTCAATATGGCCCCCTCCAGACACTCGAGCAATATCAACCCGATACTCCAACTCGTTC
The DNA here is from genome assembly GCF_023898315.1 of Schistocerca nitens. Lineage (NCBI taxonomy): Eukaryota > Metazoa > Arthropoda > Insecta > Orthoptera > Acrididae > Schistocerca > Schistocerca nitens. Next base: position 472,274,648 of record NC_064621.1, on the reverse strand, counting down.
CACACTCTCTGTAGCATATCAGGCGTAACAGTTTGGATAGCTGCTGTTATTTCTCGTTTCAAATCATCAATGGTGGCTGGGAGAGGTGGCCGAAACACCATATCCTTAACATACCCCCATAAGAAAAAATCGCAGGGGGTAAGACCAGGGCTTCTTGGAGGCCAGTGATGAAGTGCTCTGTCACGGGCTGCCTGGCGGCCGATCCATCGCCTCGAGTAGTTGACGTTCAGGTAGTTACGGACAGATAAGTGCCAATGTGGTGGCGCTCCATCCTGCTGAAATATGAATTGTTGTGCTTCTTGTTCGAGCAGAGGGAACAGCCAATTCTCTAACATCCAGTTACAGTAGCACCTTCGAAGAAAAAGGGACCAAAAACTTTATTGGCTGAAATGGCACAGAAAACGTTCACCTTAGGCGAGTCACGTTCATACTGAGTTGTTTCCCGCGGATTCTCAGTGCCCCATATACAGACATTGTGACGGTTGACTTTCCCGTTAGTGTGGAAAGTTGCTTCATCACTAAACACAATCTCTGAAACGAAAGATTCATCTGACGCCTAGTCAACAGCGCCTCAAGCGAACAAATGTACAACTAAATGAAACTTTATAGCTCCCTTAATTCGCCGACAGATAGTGCTTAGCTCTGCCTTTTGTCGTTGCAGAGTTTTAAATTCCTAAAGTTGTGGTATTCTTTTTGAATCACCCTGTACTTCGCATAGCTAAGAGTACTTGGTTGGTTTGCCGGCCGGAGTGGCCGTGCGGTTCTAGGCGCTACAGTCTGGAACCGAGCGCCCGCTACGGTCGCAGGTTCGAATCCTGCCTCGGGCATGGATGTTTGTGGTGTCCTTAGGTTAGTTGGGTTTAAGTAGTTCTAAGTTCTAGGGGACTGATGACCTCAGAAGTTAAGTCCATAGTGCTCAGAGCCATTTGAACCTGTCCTTTACACTCATTACTCGCGGCAGACAATATCACCGAGTCCCGTAAGAATTCGGGCAATGCGTCTGCATCCAGCACAGAAGAATAAGGTCAGTGGCCGGTTAACCTTAACTAAATGACGATGGTATCTGTTCTTTCGGACATGTCCGAAAGAACAGATACCATCTTCATATAGATCTGTCTTCAGTCGGGCACATATGCGACATAATCGGACGACAATTCCAGCGTCATTCGCAAAGAGCATTGACCGACCAAGTGCAACAGGCCTGGAACTCCATCTCACAAACTGACATCTGGGACCTGTACAACACAATGCATTCAAGTTTGCATCCTTGCATTGAAGATTCTGGCGGTTACACCGGTTATTAATGTACCAGCATTTGACATTTGCAATGTCTTATCTCGCGCTTAAATTAACCCGTGATCTTGCAATGTTAGTCACTTACATATGTCACCTAGAGAAATGTACTCCAAAACTTTCATTACTCTACATTAATTACTTTTTGATGTTGTGATTTTTTTCCGTCAGTGTATATTGCAGGAAAACACACGCATGTATCTCTAGCGTACACTTACAAACCTGATAGTGATGGGAACAACCGCATGAAAACAATCGGTTCATTCGGTGGTTGGAAAACAGTCGTTTCATTTGGTTGTAGTTATATGTGTTGGTTGACTTATTCATTCTTTCCTTTGAGTGAAACTAGTCAGTGAGAGCCACCGAGTGAAAACAATCGTTCAGTTGGTTGGACTACTCATTCATTCTTTTGAATGTAACTAATATGTGGCAGCAACCGAATGAAAACAGTCGTGTCAATTGGTTGTACTTTTATCTATCGGTTGGCTTATTATTCACTTATATTTTTCCAGCAAAAGCAGTCAGTGGGAGCAATCGAATGAAAAGATTCGACACCGTTGTAGCTTTGCGTATTGGCTGAATTATTCATTCTTTCTTTTCAAGTGAAAACACTCAGTAGTTTTTCTGTCGGTTGAACCATGTGCTCATTCTTTTAACTCAAACCGCCCTTGACTGTTTTAGCTGACCGAGCTATCCATTCATTCTTCTGAGTGAAACCAGCCAGCAATTATCCGCCCCCGGTAGCTGAGTGGTAAACAAAACATCATCATCATCCATAACGTGTTCGGTCAGAGGTTTAGCTGCCCTCTGTAATAAAAAAACAGTTAATCGATCAACATCGAACTTAAACGGATGTCTTACGACGTCCGCCCCGAGAAAACGCAACGAACAGAAGCAAACAAAATGAGATTTTAAAAAAAGTAGTCAGCGCGACAGAATGTCAATCCTAAGGGCCCGGGTTCGATTCCCGACCGGATCGGAGATTTTCTCCGCTCAGGTCCCTGTTGTGTTGTCCTAATCATCATCATTTCATCCCCATCGACGCGCAAGTCGCCGACGTGGCGTCAAATTGAAAGACTTGCACCAGGCGAACGGTCTACCCGACGGGAGGCCCTAGTCACACGACATTTACATTTTTAGCCAGCAATTCTTTATCAGGTGAACTAAAGCAGTGCTACTTCATACTACCAGAGCTTAGTCCTATGTGAAGATGTATCTCAGGGGCACGCCAAAGTTAACATAAGCAGCACACATGTACATTTAATTATGAACTGAACGGAGTAATTTTTCCTTCATCATTTAAAACTGATCCATATACTGTTGTGGATTAAATTGTTCCAAGTGCCACTAATGCGTAACTACTTAACCTGACGGATCACTGGGGTAGGCCTGCTATAGCTTAAATTGCCGACCCCAAAAACTTCAAAAATTCCGGACATGTAGGTCAAATCGGATTGTTTCCCAGACACAAACAGTCTGTAGACGATAAGTTGGTCGATGGTCACGATGCTCCGCTGGAAGCGGGGACATGAGAGGAGGAATGTTTCCTCGCTTGCGTTTCAGTACTAAAAATGACAGCGGATATATGAGAGTAACAAGGATTTGTGAAAGCACATTCATGTTCATTGTAGTACTAATCTGCAGTAAGGGAAATGAAATCAGTCTTATACAGCTCAATGAGCAGAAGGCAAATAACATTTAACACATTCATTTGTCTGGCGGGCGAGGTGGTGCCGCAGTGCATGCGAGCGCCCGTTATTGGCGGCTTCTTATTGTCTCAATAAAGAAGTTTGGAAAATGCAGTGTTCCAAAATTGTCTTTGTAACTTATATTTCAGAAATGGGAATAGGTAGGCGTTGTTTGTGGCATAATGTTCATATACACCTTCGGCACTAGCAGCTGCTTAACAGAGTTCAGTGTGTTAAGGCGACCATATTTTCTACAGCAAAATTCGGGACACATTAAAAAATTAAAGTTCGAATTGAACGTAATAAATGCAAACCATCACTTTAATTTGTTACAATAAGTACGTTAATTTATATTTTATTAGTACCTTCTAATATGAAGATGTACGACCAGGCATACGGTATTTATCAGTGCTGTAAATTTTCTTCAACATTCTTCTGCGTTCTCCAACAGTCTTATGAAAACATTCATCTTAAGTTCATAATAATTCACTTTAGTCACTAACATTGCTTTTGTAATTTTTACAACAAACTGTGTTTTGTCACTGCTCCATACATTACTCATTTGAGAAAATACCCTTTCAGTAACAGAATACCGATACAGGTGAAATGAACATACAGTTTTGGATAAATCGTTTCCTAATTGTTAAATCGGGGACAAATAGGTGGTCGGAAATACTTTTCAAAAAATTCTGGGCAGAGCTAGAAAAACCTTGATTGTCACGAAAAACGGGGGGACGGACGGCCACCTTAAATGCGTGCGTCATCTGTAGCACACAGATTATCTAAGCGATATTCCTGTTCCATGTCCGACATAGGATATCCTCACTGAAGTGAGCTGCTGCTGATCTGATGAGAGCTCACAGTTCGTGTAAGTCCCGCCCGAAAAATAACATGTAATGGAGTTCCGCAGGACATGAGCGTCAGATATGGTCTATACAAATCGTTCCACACACTGTGCCAGCTGCAAGAGGGTGGACAGTCGATCACTAACATGGGAAAATAAGAAAAGACAGCTTTAGGTGTGTGTGAACATTATACTGTAAACGGTATCTTTCTACCTATTCCGATTTCTAAAATATATGTGACCAAATTGAAAAGACAATTTTGGAACATACTGTATGCGCATAGGAAAGTGGCTAAGCGTGCTTACCGCTGCGTTTTTAATAGACTAAAACAAAGAAACTACTATAGACCCCCTTTAATGAATTTTATTTAAGGTTTATTACAATCTATTTCCAATCAATCGAATTTCCACAGGCACGAAAAAAGGTCCAGGTTTACCCCAGACAGTTCTATAAAAATCCCTCCAGTATGCCTCTGTATGCCCTCAAAACTAGGACCAATCCGGGGAAATCAGGACCTATTGCAGCCCTAGTTGGGGGTGCAAAGATGAGAGCAATGGTTCTCTTGAGACTATATGAACAAGAAAGGAACCTTACCTCGTTTTAGCGACACTTTGCATTCCGTTTTGTAGGCAATGTGTGGTGATGTCCACAAACACAAAATCATTTGAATATTCAGCCCTTTATTTGTCTGGAAGGTAAATATTTCGTACAGAAAACTACATCACCAGCTACATAGGTACGTCCTACGTTTTCAGTTTTACAGGTAGTGTCGTAGCTATTAAAAATTCACAATCACAAGTTTTCAGGACTATCTGCATGGCGTTAGGAAACTGCATGGGGCTAGGAGAGATTATTTAACATTTACTAGTTCGTTTTAAAACCGTGTTATATTAAAAAGTTTTTCTGTTTAAATAGTTATTTTCTGCTTTTTATTCTTGTGTGTGCGGAATTTATCAATTGGTTTCTAACATTTCGATGAGATTGCAGCAGGACACGTGGTAAACTTCATGTTTATTTCAGTTTCTCTTCAGATGAGTCAATTAATATATTGCTTCCACACTGGGATGTCTCGCGAGAAGACCGCGAATGTAAAAACTACAGAGAATCGAGCTGAGAGAGAAGTTTAGCAGCAATCGTTCTTGAGTGCGAAACATTCGCGAGTGAAACAAGGAAACAGGGAAATAGCAGTGGTACACCAAATACCTTCTGTCTGTCACAAACCAGGAGAGAAAGTAAGTTCTACTGCACTGTCGTCCAGTTTTGAGCTAAGTTGAAAGTCTCAAGTCTGTAGCTTATCGTGATGTTAGTTTACAATCAATTGCAAAATTTGTACCGAACAGACAAACCGACCGAAAAACAAAGTACCCTCTGCCACACACCACACTCGAAAGCGAGTTAATATTACGGTATCATTCAGTTCTGAGCTATGTTGAAAGTTTTAAATCTCTAGCTTACCGGGAAACTACTTCAAAACAAACAGCAAAATTTGTACCGAAAAAAAAAAAAAACAGACAAGCAACCGATCTAATAAAAATCTGTTTAAAAGTGATTGTTAATTTATATATACACAAACTACAGTGTAGGACCAGATATTAAACTTTTAAAACCAACCAAAAATTTATTTTTAATGCCACAATTACTAAAACCCGTACTTCAGTAAGTAAATTCATACATTTAGAATGTACTTTATTTTTAGAAATACACAATTTTTATTCGCATCACCTTGAAATAAGATAGTCTACCTGTCTCTAAGGAAGTTGTCAACATTAATTATGTTCCATGTATGACCGAAAAGACTGAAAAAGTATGTAAATAAAATTACACAAACCCGGCGAGTACGTGCAAGCACCATGTAACGGCCAAACCGACGGACACATCGGTTGTCTCACACTGATTGAAACCATTCAAACGCGATGAATGAGTGAAAACATTCATATAACGACCGAAACCGACGGAGACTTGTTTCAGTTGGTTGTCTCGCCCTGAAAGAAACCACTCACACACGGTGAGTGAGTGAAAACATTCATATAGCTGAGACTAGTTTCGTTCGGTTATTTCATTTGGCCGAAAAAAGCGAGTGAACAAAAATAGTCGATTGTCCCATCACTAAAATCTGAGTGCAATTGCACGAAGCTACCTTGCCGTAGGACAAGAAATTAATACAAGAAAGTGCATCAAAACACACTAAAGTTAAACGGGGTTACGTCCAGTCCCTAGAGAGCGAGTGAATGGTTGAACTGGAGAATGACAAGATGCTAGCCATGAGATCCGTATAACGAAAAAGGGAGGAAGGGCCAAATGATAAGGCTTACCTCATTACGATTTGTGAGGTCGTGATGGCGAGTGTTCTTTGTGTAAGCGGTATAATTGCTCGATAGCAACCAACGTAACTGCTGCAAGCTTCAGGACACGAATCATGCTGATCTACATGGACGGTTCTAACACATGGCCGCTCCCAAGTTGATGAGAGACAACACTTTCGTAACAAAATGGCGGTAATTTCTTCAGTACTACTGTCCACGAAGTGAAAGCGTCCGAGATCAGAAGCCGAATAGGCTGGATCGTGGATCTCGGTGCTACCTGTAAAATCGGGCACCGCAGTGCAGTGTGCATCCGCAGTTCACAAACAGGTCCCAGCAGTCGTAAACAGCGGGAGGGAACGAACTGTTGGTGCAGCCTCGCACCGCAAGACGGCTCGGTTTCTTTGCCTCTCAGGTTGGGACACCTGTTTGGGCGCGAAATCTCCAACGTGGAAAACTGGTATGCCTATTCCAACCTTTGACTTCATCTTGACATTGAAACGTAACGGCCAAGAATTGTCAAGTAAATTGGCTTTCTTGAGTATTTTCTACATTGACCAATGGAGCATGTGAAAATTACTCTGCCTTCTCCGGTTGATGGTCCTCCATATAAGCAATCCCTCTGTGATACTCGTCAGCTGGGCAAAATTACTATGATCGATTTAGTTGTAGCCGGCCGGAGTGGCCGTGCGGTTCTACGCCGAGCGACCGCTCCGGTCGCAGGTTCGAATCCTGCCTCGGGCATGGATGTGTGTGATGTCCTTAGGTTAGTTAGGTTTAAGTAGTTCTTAGTTCTAGGGGACTGATGACCTCAACAGTTAAGTCCCATAGTGCTCAGAGCCATTTGAACCATTTTGATTTAGTTGTATGACTTGTTGATTGAGGAACCATTCGCATTCAGATTATTATCAATGAGTTAGAAATTCAGCTCGAATCTGTGATTTGAATTTTCAAACCAGTTTTATTGGGCTCTCTTCCTTTATGGTGGGAACAGGCAAATACAGCCGCTGTGGCCGCGCCCCGTGTTTTATACGCTCTCAAAAAGTCTCTGCGTTACAACGTTCACAAGAAGTTAGATGAACACTACAACATGTTCTTGTCAGACGATCTGTTCCTCAACACACAGGGCTCTTAGCTGACAGTTTGGGTTCAAGAAGCACGTAGTTTCTGCTAACACTACCAAAAGTCGGATAACATCTACATCTACATTTATACTCCGCAAGCCACCCAACGGTGTGTGTCGGAGGGCACTTTACGTGCCACTGTCATTACCTCCCTTTTCTGTTCCAGTCGCGTATGGTTCGCGGGAAGAACGACTGTCTGAAAGCCTCCGTGCGCGTTCGAATCTCTCTAATTTTACATTCGTGATCTCCTCGGGAGGTATACGTAGGGGGAAGCAATATATTCGATACCTCATCCAAAAACGCACCCTCTCGAAACCTGGCGAGCAAGCTACACCGCGATGCAGAGCGCCTCTCTTGCAGAGTCTGCCACTTGAGTTTGCTAAACATCTCCGTAACGCTGTCACGGTTACCAAAGAACCCTGTGACGAAACGCGCCGCTCTTCTTTAGATCTTCTCTATCTCCTCCGTCAACCCGATCTGGTACGGATCCCACACTGATGAGCAATACTCAAGTATAGGTCGAACGAGTGTTTTGTAAGACACCTCCTTTGTTGATGGACTACATTTTCTAAGGACTCTCCCAATGAATCTCAACCTGGCACCCGCCTTACCAACAATTAATTTTATATGATCATTCCACTTCATATCGTTCCGCACGCATACTCCCAGATATTTTACAGAAGTAACTGCTACCAGTGTTTGTTCCGCTATCATATAATCATACAATAAAGGATCCTTCTTTCTATGTATTCGCAATACATTACATTTGTCTACGTTAAGGGACAGTTGCCACTCCCTGCACCAAGTGCCTATCCGCTGCAGATCTTCCTGCATTTCGCTACAATTTTCTAATGCTGCAACTTCTCTGTATACTACAGCATCATCCGCGAAAAACCGCATGGAACTTCCGACACTATCTCCTAGGTCATTTATATACACTCCTGGAAATGGAAAAAAGAACACATTGACACCGGTGTGTCAGACCCACCATACTTGCTCCGGACACTGCGAGAGGGCTGTACAAGCAATGATCACACGCACGGCACAGCGGACGCACCAGGAACCGCGGTGTTGGCCGTCGAATGGCGCTAGCTGCGCAGCATTTGTGCACCGCCGCCGTCAGTGTCAGCCAGTTTGCCGTGGCATACGGAGCTCCATCGCAGTCTTTAACACTGGTAGCATGCCGCGACAGCGTGGACGTGAACCGTATGTGCAGTTGACGGACTTTGAGCGAGGGCGTATAGTGGGCATGCGGGAGGCCGGGTGGACGTACCGCCGAATTGCTCAACACGTGGGGCGTGAGGTCTCCACAGTACATCGATGTTGTCGCCAGTGGTCGGCGGAAGGTGCACGTGCCCGTCGACCTGGGACCGGACCGCAGCGACGCACGGATGCACGCCAAGACCGTAGGAACCTACGCAGTGCCGTAGGGGACCGCACCGCCACTTCCCAGCAAATTAGGGACACTGTTGCTCCTGGGGTATCAGCGAGGACCATTCGAAACCGTCTCCATGAAGCTAGGCTACGGTCCCGCACACCGTTAGGCCGTCTTCCGCTCACGCCCCAACATCGTGCAGCCCGCCTCCAGTGGTGTCGCGACAGGCGTGAATGGAGGGACGAATGGAGACGTGTCGTCTTCAGCGATGAGAGTCGCTTCTGCCTTGGTGCCAATGATGGTCGTATGCGTGTTTGGCGCCGTGCAGGTGAGCGCCACAATCAGGACTGCATACGACCGAGGCACACAGGGCCAACACCCGGCATCATGGTGTGGGGAGCGATCTCCTACACTGGCCGTACACCACTGGTGATCGTCGAGGGGACACTGAATAGTGCACGGTACATCCAAACCGTCATCGAACCCATCGTTCTACCATTCCTAGACCGGCAAGGGAACGTGCTGTTCCAACAGGACAATGCACGTCCGCATGTATCCCGTGCCACCCAACGTGCTCTAGAAGGTGTAAGTCAACTACCCTGGCCAGCAAGATCTCCGGATCTGTCCCCCATTGAGCATGTTTGGGACTGGATGAAGCGTCGTCTCACGCGGTCTGCACGTCCAGCACGAACGCTGGTCCAACTTAGGCGCCAGGTGGAAATGGCATGGCAAGCCGTTCCACAGGACTACATCCAGCATCTCTACGATCGTCTCCATGGGAGAATAGCAGCCTGCATTGCTGCGAAAGGTGGATATACACTGTACTAGTGCCGACATTGTGCATGCTCTGTTGCCTGTGTCTATGTGCCTGTGGTTCTGTCAGTGTGATCATGTGATGTATCTGACCCCAGGAATGTCTCAATAAAGTTTCCCCTTCCTGGGACAATGAATTCACGGTGTTCTTATTTCAATTTCCAGGAGTGTATATTGTGAAAAGCAATGGTCTCATAACACTCCCCTGTGGCACGCCAGAGGTCACTTTAACGTCTGTAGACGTCTCTCCATTGATAACAACATGCTGTGTTCTGTTTGCTAAAAACTCTTCAATCCAGCCACACAGCTGGTCTGATATTCCGTAGGCTCTTACTTCGTTTATCAGGCGACAGTGCGGAACTGTATCGAACGCCTTCCGCAAGTCAAGGAAAATAGCATCTACCTGGGAGCCTGTATCTAATATTTTCTGGGTCTCATGAACAAATAAAGCGAGTTGGGTCTCACACGATCGCTGTTTCCGGAATCCATGTTGATTCCTACAGAGTAGATTCTGGGTTTCCAAAAATGACATGATACTCGAGCAAGATACAAAAGAGATGTGGATTTTATAGCAGTGGTACAAATGAGGAAACTATACAAAATACTATCTCACTGGCGTCTCTTGAAGTATTATACACCGAACAGCCGAAGAAGCTGGTACACCTGACTAATATCGTGTAGGGCTCCCGCGAGCACGCAGAAGTGCCGCGACACTAATTCTCATGGACTTAACTAATGTCTGCAGTAGTGCTGGAGGGAACTGACACCATGAATCCTGCAGGACTGTCCATAAATCCGTAAGAGGGGATGGAGATCTCTTCTGAAAAGCATTTTGCAAGCATACCAGATACGCTCAATAAAGTTCGCGTCTGGGGAGTTTGGTAACCAACGAAAGTGTTTAAACTCAGAAGAGTGTTCCTGGAGCCACTCTGTAGCAATTCTTGACGTGTGGGGTGTCGCATTGTCCTGCTGGAATTGCCCAAGTCCGCCGGAATGCACAATGGACACGAATGGATCCAAGTGATCAGACGTGTCACCTGTCAGAGTAGTATCTAGACGTATCAGGGGCCCATTTACTGCAACTGCACACGCCCCACACCATTACAGAGCCTCCACCAGCTTGAACAGTCCCCTGCTGACATGCAGGGTCCATGGATTCATGCGGTTGTCTCCATAATCGTACACGTTTATCCGCTCGATACAATTTGAAACGAGACTCATCCGACCAGGAAACGTGTTTCCAGTGTTCAGCAGTCCAACATCGGAGTTGACGGGCCTGTGTCGTCCAGTCATCAAGGGTAAACGAGTGGGCCTTCGGCTCCGAAAGCCCATATCGATGATGGTTCGCATACTGACACTTACTGATAGCCCAGCACTGATAAGTGTAGCAATTTGCGGAAGGATTGCACGTCTGTCACGTTGAACGATTCTCTTCAGTCGTCTTTGCTCCCGTTCTTGCAGGATCTTTTTCCCGCTGCACCAGTGTTGGAGATTTGAGGCTTTACCGGATTTCTGATATTCACGGTAACTCATTCATAAAATGTTCGTACGGGAAAATCCCCACTTCATCGCTACCTCGGAGATACTGTATCTAATAGCTCGTCGCCGACTATAATACCACGTTCAAACTCACTTAAATCTTGATAACCTGATATTGTAGCAGCAGTAACCAATCTAATAACAGCGCCAGACTCTTATATAGGCCTTACCGACCGCAGCGCCGAATTCAGCCTGTTTACTTATCTTTCTTTAGCACTTCAATGTATTTCATTTGAATTCCCTATTTCCACAGAAAAGTTGTATGAAAATTCTAAATCATGGAAGACATTATTAATTTATTTTCCCCTCATTACGTTATTCGTTGCGATAAGTTGGTTACCTGTGATTTCCTTCAGTCTATCAGTGTGGGCGAAATAACATTTTTACACTTTACTTCTGTGAAGCTGTGTTTGATCTTCCTGTGAGTGTCTAGATTTTTCTTAGACACACATCTTTGCTGCATGTCTATAAACTTTTTTGTCATCCATTGGGACCTAGCCTGTTAGCTCTTTTCGGTTATTTCATTCCAACGCGACCTGTACTGTTGCCTCCCTGCCTTATTCTCGTATTTTATTCTTTCAACCATTAATTCGAATACTCCCTTACTCATCCATGACGTCTTCATGTTTGTTTCGGTTATTGATGTGGTATCCCGTGCTATCTTAATTATAGTCTTCCATTGTATTTCACTCTTACTGAATCACAACAGGAGAAAACGAATAAAGCTAAAGAATGTCTTTTCTGTTACAGCGGACATATTCCAGCAGAACTGGGGTCCAGACTACAGGTATAGTGAAGAGATGGATCAGGATTTCTTTTCGGTGTTCGCCATCTTCTTCCCTTCCGTCACAGGAATTCAGGCGGGAGCCAACATATCTGGTGACCTCAAGGTAAATTCCGCAAAAAATAACTAAATATAGATTCTGTACACTGGGGGCCAAAACTGTGAGCCTTTTACACTTAACTGTGAAATGGATATCTTGCATACATCTTCTGGTAAGCGGATTAATGTCCTGTGTGTTGCTACCAAAACAGAACGGCCTGAAGACGTCGTGGGTTTTTTTCAACATTCTTATTAGCCTTAGCTTCAAACGACTGTTGAACAACGTAGTTTGGACTCTTTTTCATAACCATATTGACAGGCATCAGTCCAGACGGTGGTGATAAAGTACCTATGTGGAGGTCAAATACAATCTCTGGAAATGACAAGTTAGAGGAACAGCGGGTATCAATTAAATATTGGTGCCAAACTGATGTTATATGGACAAAAGATTCATAATACGCACAGCTCGTCGGAATTGAGTCAGGACAACGTTTTCGTGTGGCACAAATGTTGTTTTGATGGCCGGCAGACAATGAAGGATGGCGAACGCTGTAGTCGACCGACAACAACTCGGACCAGTGACAACCTCGTAGCTGTCGCTGAACAGATCAAAGAGGAGTGGCAGATGATGCGTCGGATGCTAGAAAAAACGCTAAACATCTACTCAACAGTAATTTTAGCGGGCCCATGTGAGAAAATGAGCGGGTAGGAGGTGTGCGCGATGTTTGTCCTACATACATCGAAGCAAACGAAATAATCCAGTTGAACCTTGTCAAGACTTCTTAACCATGATAGAACAGGAAGAAAATGTTTTGACCAAGAGTACAGCTGAAATAAACTGCTGGAATTCCGAATGGACAGGCGAAACATTCCCAAGACCGAAAAAAAGGCTGTCTTCAAAAATGAAGGCTGAAGAATGAATTCGTACCTCCAGCTGGAATACAGCAGTAAGTAAGGAATCATACTACAAACTATTAAAACTCTAGCTAGACTCGTACCTAGCTGATTCAAAGGGCCCTGCTCACCTCTCGTGGTATTTTCCTAGCTGAGAAGCAAGTCTGAGCTTTGAACTACCGTAAACTGGGCTGAACAGAAACAGTTTTCGAATTTAAAAGAAAAATCTGATCATTTTAAAAAGAAATACGAAACTCAGAATTCTATGGGATTATAGGTCTTGTGTTTGACTTTAAACTTACAAGATGGGTGAATAAAATCAGCAGTGTTAATCTGCTTCTTCTTTTTCTTCTTATTCTTATTATTAATATTGTTATTGTTGTTTGGTGTTTGGGATGAACAGGAACAAGTAGAAATCTGTTTTGTATCTACGAGTATCAGAAACAAAATTAATCTGGTTCAAATAAAGGTTTATTCAAAACAAGCTCTAAAATATTGCATGAATTTGGTTTTTATTCTCTTTTCTGAACCAAAATTATTATATTTCAAAATACTTTATTGTAACATTAAATTGATGAACTTGGTTTGTTTGTTAATGCAGTAATACACTGACATCATCTTTAAAAATGATCATGTCACTGAATCTACAAGTCTTACCATCAGAAGTAACAGTAAACTTTAGAACATTTACTTGACTAGAAAGTGACTCCTCATCTGTTAAAATAAACGAGTTTAATAGGTCTTGTTTGTTCTATTTGTCTCAGATCCCCAGATGTACTATTCCCAATCTCCGCTGAGTTTTCTTTCCTATTCTGCCTCTAATTAACAAGTCAAGTTTACTCAGCCATAAGTATTGTACCTATGTGAACAATGTACAGTAATTTTACACCATTGTTTCAACTTTTAGATCATGATCACTCTGTATACACGAGGTGCGTCTGAAAAGTTCGATGAATGGTCTCAGTAAATAAAGGAAACAAGTTATCAACATTAGCAACAACACACTTCTGACACCGATTGTTTAGGATATTGCAATCACTTCTTGTGGAATTTCTCGAAGCACCGTAGTCATGCATTGTTGGATATTCACAACGTCTGCGAAGCGTAGGACTTTCAGGGCTAATTCAAGGTGGGGAAACAAAAACGTCTGCCGGCATCATAATCTTGGCAATAAGGACTGTGTTGAAACAGTGACGTTGTGTTCAGCGAGAAAGTTGAGTATGCGCTTTGCAACGTGCGGATGGCCGTGTCGTTAAGGAAATTCCACTGCCCACTCCGGTACAGTTCTGACCGAACCCACCGTAAGCATTGCAGCAACCATTTCGAAACTCCTGCGATAAGTACCAGGTTGACAGTTTGACCCTCGTGTAGAAATTCATGATGGATCAAGCCCTTGCCGGCCGGTGTGACCGAGCGGTTCTAGGCGCTTCAGTCTGGAACCGCGCGACCGCTACGGTCGCAGGTTCGAATCCTGCCTCGGGCATGGATGTGTGTGATGTCCTTAGGTTAGTTAGGTTTAAGTAGTTCTAAGTTCTAGGGGTCTGATGGCCTCAGATGTTAAGTCCCATAGTGCTCAGAGCCATTTGGATCATCAAGCCCTTGCCGTCGAAAAAAGGTGATCAGTCGTATTAACCTTGAATTTTGTCAGCAGGCTTCTTTGAGTAGGCGGGGAATATGATGAGTAACATGCCACTGACTGTCGCTTGGTCTCCGTATCGTTTTGGTAGCACCACATCTCATGTACTGCAAGGATGATTTCCAAAAGTTACTGATTCCGATCAGACATGTCGATGAAATCTCTGTTTCCATCCGAGTTTGCTTCTGCTCGTCTGTCAGCGTGTGCGGCAAAAACTAGGCACAAAGCGATGTGTTTGACTGTGATCCGTCGATCACCTCGAATGAGAGTGTCCACACGTTCCATCACTGCAGGAGTCACAGCTGTGTGCGGCCGACCGGCACACGGGAGATCGGACAGATTTGCGATGATGACAAACGCCTTGCCCAACGACTCACTGTACTTTTGTTCATTGCCTCGTCTCAGCAGACATTCTGCAAGCGCCCATATCTGCGATATTCTTATTTTCCGGCAACAGAAACTCAAAAACAGCGCTCTGTTTGTAATGCTCCTCTATAGCGTACAGTGCCGCCACGTATCCGAACTTGTGAAACAATAGGGACTGAAGTGGGAATATTCCACGATGTCCCACACAAATTCCTCATTTTTTCAACCGAAATTGGCCGAGAAGAAAAATGTGTTGCATTACTTGTCGAATGCACCTCGTATTCACTGCTTCAACACTGTACACATATACTGATACCCAATGACCCTACGTCGCCGTTTCCCTAATTTTAAGCAAAATTTCATGTTCCCACGTTGCTTCATTTGGCGCTGCAGTCTGCAGTGACAAGAGCTCTCACACTGACTCAGATAGCTTGATCGTAGCGTGCATCATTGCTTCACTTTGGTGATTTGCTCGATAGGGGGTGCCTGTTGATATGTTTTTAAAGGTGTAAGCGGTAGAGATGGGCAAAACTGTTCTTTTCAGAGATTGGATCAGAACTGTTCACTCCCTGAAATGAATTAGCTGTTTTTCATGACTCACCACTCATTTACAAAAGAAAATAAATGAAAGGCACATTGCCCTTTAAACTTGGTTTATTCCAGTACTATACCTGTATTTTGATCTTATTTGATCCTATTTTGAAGTAACATAGATAATGAGTAAGAATTTTGTATTGTTTATTGAAATTTCCACGATATGACAAAGTTTTTGATTATTGATTTATTTTGCACTAGCGTGGTTTTTTGGGTGATCGGAAAATGTTGTAACTTGAGATTTACATTAACAATATATTTGGCTATAATGTATTAAAATTTCATTAACCTCATACAAATACATCGCAAGCCATATATTTTTCCTTTCGAAGACGCCTAAAATCGCAAAATCCGTACCAGAATAAGAAAAAAAATATAAATTTGACTGTAAAACGAAAGTGCTGCATATAGCCTTACGCAGAATAAAACAAGGAAAATATTGGTGTATCACATTTTGCGATACGTTTATCGGTTCGCTCGTAATTAAAGCGTAAATTCGAGTGTCCATAATAAAAATCCTATAGTAAGAGTAGTCATCAGGAACCTAATCTAATCAGTTTAAACAAATAAAAATAAAATAAAAACAATTGATGTATACATAACATAATAATGTAATATACATAGCGGTATTACTATGAAGAACAATATCCAGTGGGGACAAACTCCGATGCAGAGGCGCTGAGTCGAGCAGGTCGAGCCGCGAGCTGTATTACTGCATGAGCTGAGACCGCAGAGACCAGAGTGACACCAGAGTCGCTTTGCTCGACGCTCTGGCTAGAGTCGAGACGGTGGGGTGAGCGTTGAGCGGGCGAGTTCCGAGGGTGGGGGGAGCTCACCCGCTCCGAGACAAAAATTAATCGTCCGCTCCCTTGCGAGCAGGTTTTTGCAAGTAGTTCCTATGTTATCCGCTAGGTGGCTCTCTGTCCTGTTGCTGGCATCAACTGCCCAGAGGGCAGGACGTGCGACTGAAACGATCGCCGACAGAGTGCGATGCGAAGTTAAGCTGCGCCAGACACTGCACAGTGCACACGGCAGACGACGCACAGAGACGGCCCGGCATATGTGAAACACAAAATTCAATGGGGCACTGCACAATGCAGGCAGCCAAGGTAGAAGCAGGGCAGAGGCCGGCGCTGGCTGTGTTGTGTGGCGTGCACTGTGCTCTGACCAGCAGAGGCGCTGCTGATATGCTCCGTCTCTCTCTCTCTCTCTCTCTCTCTCTCTCTCTCTCTCTCTGCCTGGGAAACGTTTGGAGCTACCGTTCTTTTTTTCTGAATCACTGATTGTTCACTCCTTTGAAAGATTGAACTCTATGAATTAGTTCAAGAGCGGATCCCCCATCTCTAGTAAGCGGGGGGCCAGCCGCTGTGGCGGAATGGTTCTATGCGTTTCAGCCCGGAACCGCGCTGCTGCTACGGTCGCAGGTTCGAATCCTGCCTCGGGCATGGCTGTTAGTGATGTCCTTAGGTTAGCTGGATTTAAGTTGTTCTAAGTCTAGGGGACTGATGACCTCAGATGTTAAGTCTTATAATGCTTGGAGCCATTTGAATTTATAAGTGCGGGCGCCGCATCGTAACCAGCGTAGTTTTTAGCATATGGGACCATTCTCCGAACCTTTCAGATACACTTTGTATGTTTATGTTTGCATCAAGCTGTTGACAGTATGGTTAAATAAACCAACTCTTTTTCTTTTAACTGAAAAGTTTAACGGCAGTGCTGTGAGTTTACTAACCTTGTCCGGGATTGTGCCACAGGACGCGTCGATGGCCATCCCGAAGGGGACGCTGCTGGCGCTGCTGATTTCGATGATCTCGTACGCCCTGTTCGTGCTACTGGCTGGCGCGGGGGCGCTGCGGGATGCCAGCGGCAACGTCGCCGACCTCGTCAATGGCACCGTGTCCGCCTGTGCTCCACACTGCCAGTACGGACTCCAGAACAGCTACACGGTAACTGCTGCTCTCTCTAGCCCTTCCAAACTGAAGCAACCCGATCGCTGATCTAGTGAAGCTAACACTGAGCCCTGCCCACAAAGGGACCGCGCCAACTCGTCATCACTAATTTCACCCAAATTTATGGTAAACTAGTCGAGTACCCGGCGTTGCGTGGGTAACTATTTTTCCAATTACACACTGAAGCCCCAAAGAAACTGGTATAGGCATGCGTATTCAAATTCAGAGATATGTTAACAGGCAGAATACGGCGCTGTGGTGGGCAACACCTACTCGTATACAGGGTGTTACAAAAAGGTACGGCCAAACTTTCAGGAAACATTCCTCACACACAAATAAAGAAAAGATGTTATGTGGACATGTGTCCCGAAACGCTTAATTTCCATGTTAGAACTCATTTTAGTTTCGTCAGTATGTTCTTCCACCTACGCTCAATGGGGCACGTTATCATGATTTCATACGGGATACTCTACCTGTGCTGCTAGCACATGTGTCTTTACAAGTACGACACAACATGTGGTTCATGCACGATGGAGCTCCTGCACATTTCAGTCGAAGTGTTCGTACGCTTCTCAGCAACAGATTCGGTGACCGATGGATTGGTAGAGGCGGACCAATTCCATGGCGTCCACGCTCTCCTGACCTCAACCCTCCTGACTTTCATTTATGGGGGCATTTGAAAGCTCTTGTCTACGCAACCCCGGTACCAAATGTAGAGACTCTTCGTACTCGTATTGTGGACGGCTGTGATACAATACGCCATTCTCCAGGGCTGCATCAGCGCATCAGGGATTCCATGCGACGGAGGATGGATGCATGTATCCTCGCTAACGGAGGACATTTTGAACATTTCCTGTAACAAAGTGTTTGAAGTCACGCTGGTACGTTCTGTTGCTGTGTGTTTCCATTCCATGATTAATGTGATTTGAAGAGAAGTAATAAAATGAGCTCTAACATGGAAAGTAAGCGTTTCCGAACACATGTCCACATAACATATTTTCTTTCTTTGTGTGTGAGGAAGGTTTCCTGAAAGTTTGGCCGTACCTTTTTGTAACACCCTGTATAAGACAACAAGCGTCTGGTGCAGTTGTTAGATTGGTTACTGGTGCTAGAATGGCAGGTTATCACGATTTAAGTGAGTTTGAACGTGGTATTATAGTCGTCGCACGAGCGATGGGACACAGCATCTCCGAGGTAGCGATGAAGTGGCGATTTTCCCGTACGACCATTTCACGAGTGTACCGGGAAGATCAGAAAACATCAAATGTGTGACATCGCCGCGACAGGACAAAGATCCTGCAAGAACAGGAACAACGACGACTGAAGAGAATCGTTCAACGTGACACAAGTGCAACCCTTCCGCAAATTGCAGCAGATTTCGATGCTGGGGCATTAACAAGTGTCAACGCGCGAACCATTCAACGAAAGATCATCGAAATGTGTTTTCGGAGCCGAAGGCCCACTCATGTACCCTTAATGACTACACCACACAAAGCTTTACGCCTCGCCTGGGCTGTCAACACCGACATTTGACTGTTGATAACTGGGAGCATCTTGCCTGGTCGGATGAGTCTCGTTTCAAATTGTATTGAGCGAATGGAATTTTACTGGTATAATGACAACCTTATGAATTCATGGACCCTGCTAGTCAACAGGGGACTTTTCAAGTTGGTGGAGGCTCTGTATAATGGTGTAAGGCGTGTGCAGTTGGAGTGCTATGGGACCCCTGATACATCTAGATACGACTCACGGGTTGCACGTACGTAATCATTCTGTCCGATCACCTGTATCCATTCATGTCCATTGTGCCTTCCGACGGACTTGGTCTATTCCAGCAGGACAATGCCGCACACCACACGTCCAGAATTGCTACAGAGTGGCTCCAGGAACACTCTTCTGAGTTTAAACACTTCCGCAGCCCACCAAACTCCCCAGACATGACCATTGTTGTGCATATCTGGAATGCTCTGCAACGTGATGTTCAGAGGAGATCTCCACCCCTTCGTGCTCTTACGGATTTATAGACAGCCCTGCAGGATACACGGTGTCAGTTCCCTGAAGCGCTACTTCAGACATTGGTCGAGTCCATGCCATGTCGTGTTCCGGCATTTCTGCGTGCTCGCGGAGGCCCTACACGATATTAGGCACATGTACCAGATTTTTGGCTCTTCTGTATATTAGTCCAATTCCTCCTTCCCTCTCCCTGTCAATATTCTCCTCCACTCTCCTTGTCCAGCTTCACCTCTTCCCTTTCTCTATCCATTTCTTCTCCCACCTCTTTCTGTCCATCTCCACCTCTTTCATCCCTCTGTCCAGTTCCCCCTCACCCTCTCTCTGTGTCCATCTCCTCCTATCTCATATCTGCATCCATGTCTTCCTCCTCCCTCATGGTCTGCCCATCTCTTCCCTCGCCCTTCTCGTTCCAGGTTATCACTCCCGTCCCAATAGGATGTTGCTTGTCTTACCCCCACAGAATCTTTGCCATACGGTACGTAATGTATACCAGGTTTGGTTGAAATCGAACCAGGTCCTTACGATAGATTTTTTACCCGTGGCTTTGTCCGCGTATGCACGTGCAGGAGAGCTTCTGTGAAGTTTGGAAGGTAGGAGGCGAGGTACTAGTAGAACTAAAGCTGTGAGGACAGGGCGTGAGACGTGCTTGGGTAGCTCTGATGGTAGAGCACTTGCCCGCGAAAGGCAAAGGTCCCGAGTTCGAGTCTCGGTCCGGCACACAGTTTTAATCTGCCAGGAAGTTTCATATTAGGGCACAATCCGCTGCAGAGTGAAAATCTCATTCCGGATATCGCTGATGAATCACATTGCTAGTTACACCAGGACGGTATGTCCAGATTCGCCGTTGACCAGGAGGACAGCTGCTCGAAACATCGACGGCGCTCGGCGCTACAGACGGAGACTGGACAGTCATTCACGGGAGGCTGCGGGGCTGTCACCTGGACTTCTTGACAACTGTCGACTACCTATGAACATTTTTGCGGATCACCTGGATCTCTTCATGCTTGATATCTTTCCTGACGACTATGCTGTCTTCCTTCAAGATAAATGTCCGTCTCACAAGACCAGAATCCTGCTAAAAGTGTTTGAGGAGCATGACAATGAACTAAGTTTGATGTTTTGAACACCAAATTCGCCTGATCTGAAAGAATTGGGACACATTTGAGATGCTATTGGCGGCAGTATCGCATCCACACAAGGCACCTTCCCGTAATTTGCAAGAACTGCGTGACTTGTGCTTAGATTTCTGGTGACACTTACCTCCAGAAAGCTGACACGTACACGTCAAATCCATTCGATTCAGAATCGCTGTTGAATTGCGTTCGTATGTGGACCAGCCAGCCCACTATTAATCAAGCAGTAGTAATGATTGTGCTCATCCGTGTGTGTATGTGTGTGTGTGTGTGTGTGTGTGTGTGTGTGTGTGTGTCCTGCGCCTCAGGCGAAGCTGCTGGCCTTGGTGTGGGGCCCCCTGACCTACTCGGCTGCTCGGTTTTGCCCATCAGTGTGTGCGTGTTTCCCGGCCCTCAGGTTATGCAGCTGGCCTCAGCGTGGGGCCCCCTGATCTACCTCGGCTGCTTCGCGGCCACACTGTCCACGGCGCTGACCAATCTGCTGAGCGTGCCCCGTCTCATCCAGGCGGTGGGCATTGACCGCATCTACCCTGGGCTCATCTTCTTCAGCAAGGGCTATGGCAAGGCGGGCGAGCCCTACCGCGGATACGTGCTCACATTCCTCGTCTCCGCGGGCTTCCTGCTCATTGGTGAGTAGCAACCAGTAAACCTCACTGTCTTTAAAGAATCGAGCTCCATATATGAACAGCTTCAAACGTCTGATTACTTTAGAAATGAGTTAATGGATTAAATATTTGACGTTAGGCATTCAAGCGAGAAAAAGTTGAGAAAAGTTTTGAAATTATGCTTAAAGTTTGTTGGAAGGTGACAAGTGCTCTCATTATGAAACACTGGACCAATATAATCTGCGTAATTTGAGCGTCATTTTATGCAGAAGGTAGTTTTGACGCATCTAAATATCTGTGACGTCATATCTCCTGAACTATATCATGTTGTTGTTGTTGTGGTCTTCAGTCCTGAGACTGGTTTGATGCAGCTCTCCATGCTACTCTATCCTGTGCAAGCTTCTTCATCTCCCAGTACCTACTGCAACCTACATCCTTCTGAATCTGCTTAGTGTATTCATCTCTTGGTCTCCCCCTACGATTTTTACCCTCCACGATGCCCTCCAATACTAAACTGGTGATCCCTTGATGCCTCAGAACATGTCCTACCAACCGATCCCTTCTTCTGGTCAAGTTTTGCCACAAACTTCTCTTCTCCCCAATCCTATTCAATACTTCCTCATTAGTTATGCGATCTACCCATCTAATCTTCAGCATTCTTCTGTAGCACCACATTCCGAAAGCTTCTATTCTCTTCTTGTCCAAACTATTTACCGTCCATGTTTCACTTCCATACATGGCTACACTCCATACAAATACTTTCAGAAATGACTTCCTGACACTTAAATCTATACTCGATGTTAACAAATTTCTCTTCTTCAGAAACGCTTTCCTTGCCATTGCCAGTCTACATTTTATATCCTCTCTACTTCGACCATCATCAGTTATTTTGCTCCCCAGATAGCAAAACTCCTTTACTATTTTAAGTGTCTCATTTCCTAATCTAATACCCTCAACATCACCCGACTTAATTCGACTACATTCCATTATCCTCGTTTTGCTTTTGTTGATGTTCATCTTATATCCTCCCTTCAAGACACCATCCATTCCGTTCAACTGCTCTTCCAAGTCCTTTGCTGTCTCTGACAGAATTACAATGTCATCGGCGAACCTCAAAGTTTTTATTTCTTCTCCATGGATTTTAATACCTACTCCGAATTTTTCTTTTGTTTCCTTTACTGCTTGCTCAATATACAGATTTATCATACAGTGATGTAATTTTACGGGTGTAGCCAATGGTATATGTGCATACTGCCTGGAATCTGTGTGCGAATAGAGACGGTAGTAAAGAAGTAATAAATTAAAACGTTATATCTGGTGCTGAAGTTTTAATGAATGAACAGCAGAAATGTAGAAGCGATGAACATTTTTGCTTTCGTTATTTTTTTTTTTTTTTTTTTTTTTCATCAGTCTACTGACTGGTTTGATGCGGCCCACCACGGATTCGTTTCCTGTGCTAACCTCTTCATCTCAGAGTAGCACTTGCAACCTACGTCCTCAATTATTTGCTTGACGTATTCCAATCTCTGTCTTCCTCTACAGTTTTTGCCCTCTACAGCTCCCTCTAGTACCATGGAAGTCATTCCCTCATGTCTTAGCAGATGTCCTATCATCCTGTCCCTTCTCCTTATCAGTGTTTTCCACATATTCCTTTCCTCTCCGATTCTGCGTAGAACCTCCTCATTCCTTACCTTATCAGTCCACCTAATTTTCAAAATTCGTCTATAGCACCACATCTCAAATGCTTCGATTCTCTTCTGTTCCGGTTTTCCCACAGTCCATGTTTCACTACCATACAATGCTGTACTCCAGACGTACATCCTCAGAAATTTCTTCCTCAAATTAAGGCCGGTATTTGATATTAGTAGACTTCTCTTGGCCAGAAATGCCTTTTTTGCCATAGCGAGTCTGCTTTTGATGTCCTCCTTGCTCCGTCCGTCATTGGTTATTTTACTGCCTAGGTAGCAGAATTCCTTAACTTCATAGACTTCGTGACCATCAATCTTGATGTTAAGTTTCTCGTTGTTGTCATTTCTACTACTTCTCATTACCTTCGTCTCTCTCCGATTTACTTTCAAACCATACTGTGTACTCATTAGACTGTTCATTCTGTTCAGCAGATCATTTAATTCTTCTTCACTTTCACTCAGGATAGCAATGTCATCAGCGAATCGTATCATTGATATCCTTTCACCTTGTATTTTAATTCCACTCCTGAACCTTTTTTTATTTCCATCATTGCTTCCTCGATGTACAGATTGAAGAGTAGGGGCGATAGGCTACAGCCTTGTCTTACACCCTTCTTAATACGAGCACTTCGTTCTTGATCGTCCACTCTTATTATTCCCTCTTGGTTGTTGTACATATTGTATATGACCCGTCTCTCCCTATAGCTTACCCCTGCTTTTTTCAGAATCTCGAACAGCTTGCACCACTTTATATTGTCGAACGCTTTTTCCAGGTCGACAAATCCTATGAAAGTGTCTTGATTTTTCTTTAGCCTTGCTTCCATTATTAGCCGTAACGTCAGAATTGCCTTTCTCGTCCCTTTACTTTTCCTAAAACCAAACTGATCGTCACCTAGCGCATTCTCAATTTTCTTTTCCATTCATCTGTATATTATTCTTGTAAGCAGCTTCGATGCATGACCTGTGAAGCTGATTGTGCGATAATTCTCGCACTTGTCAGCTCTTGCCGTCTTCGAAATTGTGTGGATGATGCTTTTCCGAAAATCAGATGGTATATCGCCAGACTCATATATTCTACACACCAACGTGAATAGTCGTTTTGTTGCCACTTCCCCGAATGATTTTAGAAATTCTGATGGAATTTTATCTATCCCTACTGCCTTATTTGACCGTAAGTCCTCCAAAGCTCTTTTAAATTCCGATTCTAATACTGGATCCCCTATCTCTTCTAAATCGACTCCTGTTTCTTCTTCTATCACATCAGACAAATCTTCACCCTCATAGAGGCTTTCAATGTATTCTTTCCACCTATCTGCTCTCTCCTCTGCATTTAACAGTGGAATTCCCGCTGCACTCTTAATGTTACCACCGTTGCTTTTAATGTCACCAAAGGTATAGTGACCGGCATATGATAACCCCGACTGGCCGAGGGAATCGCAGCGAGTCTCCTGAGAATAAACAGGTGAACAGCAACTAAGAACAACAGACAGTTGAGACGAAACCTGAGATACAGCGAATTCGGAAACGAGACAATGGTGTATGCCGATACCAATACAACTGCGTAAACAAATCACGATTAACAGCAGAGCTGACGCGCTGCTGGCTTCAAAGGGCTGCCGCGACTGCCGAAAGGCCGGTACAGAGGGCGTGTCCTCGCGGCGGTGCTTGCAGCGATGATGGCAACCCTCGTAGATTCCAGCAGTGCCGTCTAGCGACCGTCTTCGAGGTCCATACCTTCAGATGGGCTTACAGACTCGCCGGCTGGGATATCAGATCCCTCACTTCTGAAATTAGTATGTAGTATCGAAAGCACCCAGGACGATGCTAGGCACTGAAGCCGGTCGACATTATTGTAGATTCCGTAGCTGGCATTTACCTAAGTGACAGAGTCAGAAATTAGGGTTTGATGTGCCACAGGCTACACGGTCTATTTGTCACTCTAAGATAAAGGCTGAATCTACGT
This sequence comes from Schistocerca nitens, assembly GCF_023898315.1. Taxonomy (NCBI): domain Eukaryota; kingdom Metazoa; phylum Arthropoda; class Insecta; order Orthoptera; family Acrididae; genus Schistocerca; species Schistocerca nitens. The sequence continues at coordinate 472,250,007 of NC_064621.1, read as the reverse complement.
TATATCCATGAAATGCAGCGGATTATTTACAACGAACTTCATGGGGGAATGAATATACTGTGACGCCATAGTCAGAATGCCCAATTCCTTAAACAGATGCCTAAAGATAATCGTGGATGAGCATCACGTTTTATTCGTACAGCATGTTTTTGAACAATGGAGACTTCCTTCCTTAAAGATGAGTTTCCCAGAACCTTATTCTATATGACATTGTTGAATGAAAATATTCAAAACACGCCAACTTACTGATTCGTCTCACCCCAAGATTTGCAATGATTCTAAGTGCCAATATAGCTGAGCTAAGTGGTTTTAAGAAGGTCCAAAACATGCTTTTTCCAACTGAAACTCTCATCAAAACGCTCATTAGCTCGGTACGGGCTTTTGTTGAAGTTTCGAGAACATACCTTCACCGAAGAGTCAAGAATCAAGCAGTATATTGCTCCCTCCTACGTATATCTCGCGAAGAGACAATGAGGATAAAATCAGAGAGATTAGAGCCCACACAGAAGCATAATGACAATCCTTCTTCCCACGAACAATACGAGACTCTAATAGAAGGGAGAACCGATAGAGGTACTTAATGTACCCTCCGCCACACACCGTCAGGTGTCTTGCGGAGTATGGATGTAGATGTAGATGTAGATCATCATGGAAACTTAAGAATTTTGTATTTTCCACACTATTCATTATTTCCTCACCACATATTACACTTATCATTGGTGAGCAGAACTGAATTTGTTGTGTCTTTTTAAAATTGAGGGTGAGATCCATTTGCAGAAAACATGTCAATGATACTTTTAAGAAAATTGTTTACCATTTCTTCTGTTGCTGTATGTATGCTTCGATTGATGACAATACTAGTGTCACCTGCAAAAACAACTAATTCTGCTTGTTATATAATAGACAAAAGATCGCTTACATATATTAGGAACAACAGCAGACTTAAGGCTGAGCATCGAGAGGCCCTAGACGTGTTTTCCTCAGTCAGAAGACTGTGCCCGATCTGCAATGGTTGAATTACTAAGTATGACTTCCTGCTTTCTTTTGGTTGGATATGATACTATCCATTGATTGCCTATACCATTAATACAAATTGATACCGAAGATGCTGAACTGGGAATACTATTACAGTTTCACTCAACTATCCGCTAGTTTTTTCCTCTTTTTAATGACTAGCTACGTGGTTATTATTAAAACTTATCGTACTAATGTGTAACTATATTTGTTTTATATATGGAAAGGGGAGGTTCATACATTTGTATGCCTCTCTCAGATATATGTGCCTGTCAACGGCAGGACACTCCTCACTGGAAAAAAATGAATATCAGGGTTTCGAACAGGGATTCTCTTGCACCGACACATGAGAAACAATAAAATGTCAGCGGAACTTAATAAATGCAGCTCCAGCACATTTGAACTGTTAGCGTTGATGTCATTTTAACACGCTGAATATTCACTCATTTCATTTCCGTCTATCCCTTCGTTTCATTTCAGTGCATATAATTAACTGTATTCATAATGTGTAAAATAAAATTCTCATAAGCACCGCCAAGTATCAACTAGAATACGAGAGAAGTAAGGCACCCGTATATCAAATGCTGATGCTGATGTTGACATAGCCAATGAAACAGGAGATGACCCGATAGCCACAGTAGCTTGAACATTGACTAGAACATCGGCTTTCATCATGATGGGTCTTTTAGTTTATCATCTGGGTACTGAATGGTCAACATGGCAACCTAGCAAGGGTGTCCACAACGGAAAATTCCGTTTGCAGTTTTTCACAGCTGCACTGTAAATACAAGTGTGAAACGAAGTGTGCACATCCACAAGTGTCACCCTTAACCAGGACAAAGTCATCACTGATAAAATTATTCAGTCATTTGTAGAATTCACTTATTGGTGGATTCTCGGGAATATTGGCCGTCGTCCACTAAAATTTCTTTATCCTAATTTTCAGTCTTTCTAAGCTGGTCTAGGCGTGGAAAAATCATAAGTATCTCCTTGTTGTGCACGCATATAGTTAAATTAGTCAGGTTTTTGTGGTTTTTCGTTGGTAGATTTCATCTGGTAATTGATTCTCGGGCATATCGGTAGTCGTCAACTAAAATTTGTTCTTTCCAACGTAAATATAAATTAACTAGCCTTTCACCCGTGTACGCAGGCAACGGCCTTGCCGCAGTGGATACACCGGTTCCCGTGAGATCACCGAAGTTAAGCGCTGTTGGGCGTGGCCGGCACTTGGATGGGTGACCATCCTGCTGCCATGCGCTGTTGCCATTTTTCGGGGTGCACTCAGCCTCGTGAAACCAATTGAGGAGCTACTCGACCGAATAGTAGCGGCTTCGATCAAGAATGCCATCATAACGACCGGGAGAGCGGTGTGCTGACCCCACGCCCCCTTACTTGAACTATCGAAATGTAATCCTCTCTTATTGTCTGCCTCCGTAGCGCAGCGGTAGCGTTACTGCTAACCACCTTGCCCGGGTTCTACTCCCGGCAGGGGACTGGGAGTTGTGTGTCATTCATCGTAATTTTCATCATCAAAATGGCTCAAATGGCTCTGAGCACTATGGGATTTAACATCTGAGGTCATCAGTCCCCTAGAACTTAGAACTACTTAAACCTAATTAACCTAAGGACATCACACACATCCATGCCCAAGGCAGGATTCGAACCTGCGACCGTAGCGGTGGCGCGGTTCCAGACTGTAACGCCTAGAACCGCTAGGCCACACCGGCCGGCTTTTCATCCTCATTGAAATTCAAGTTGCCGAAGTGGCGTCAACTAAAAAGACTTATAATACGGCGGCCAAACCTCGAAGGGGATATCCCGGCCAATAAATGCCATACAATCATTTCATTTTCCTCTCTAATCACTTACTACAGGACTGTGCTAAGCGAAAACTGCAACAATTTTGTGTAAATGTAAACTTTGTATTGTAGCCCAATATTGCACTTAATTTCGCCACTATAATCGTGTCCGCAGCTACCTCGGTATCACAGGGACCCAGGTTCGATTCCCGGCCGGGATGGGGAATTTCTTTGCCCCGGGACTAGGTGTTTGTGTTGTCCTCATCATTTCATCATCATTATCGTACGTGACAGTGACTAGATTGGACTGTGTAAAAAAATGGATTGGACTGTGTAAAAATTGGGACTGTGAACGGGCGCCCCACAAACCAAACCAAATATCATCATCATCACTATCATTGTAGATGCCGGTTTGATCCAGAGCGCTAACAGATGTTTTTATCTGACAAACTGGCCACCGTTACTAATAACCAGACGTCGCAAGAAATAAATATGTGTTTTAACGCAATCTGAATTGAGGTGTTGTGTACATCTTTGAGCAAACACAATCCCCCACTGATTTATTTAGACTTCCAGTTTTGCGGTGGTCAAGAGTTGTACTACCGAGGAGAGACTAGGTCAGTATCGTTATACCTACCCATCTCCATCTACTGCGTATTTTTCTCCCACTCCTCTTCACCTCCCGCCTACCTCCTACACCTCCCTCTCCTCCCCCCTCTCTCTCTGCACCTTCTCCTCATCCCCTCACAGGCCATCTCCTCCTACCCCGTCTCTGTCCATATCCTCCTTTCCCTTTCTCTTCATCTCCACTCTCTGCTCATAGCCTCCTCTTCAATCTCTGTATCCATTTTCTAATCTTACGAAATTGGTTTGCAAATTGTGAAATCTGTGTGATGTCAGCTCTACCAATTATTAGTGACACGTGAAAATTTGTGCTGGACTGGGATTCGGACCCTGATTTCCCACTTGTCGCCTAAACCATTTCGGCTGTCCGTGGCTGCTCCCCAGACCGACCCAAACTTCCATAAGTCACAGTGTCTGTATCCTGTTAAAGTAGTCCATTCAATTCGTAATGCTCGCAACATTACTTTCGTTCCCGCAACAGGAAGAATGAAACAATGAGAAATCGAGACCAGTGTTGTTGTCGACGTGTTTGGGATGGTCCAGGAAGCGAGCACGGTTAGCCAAAATGATTAAGGCGACTGCTCGCGATAAGCGGGAAATCCGGGTTCGAGTGTCACTGCTGGATAGTAGATCTATGCCGAATACAGCTGATGTCACAGGAATTCTCATTCAGCGAATTAATTTGAAATTGCCTCATACAGCTGTGAATTGACAACGATGTCTGTTCTTTCAGACACCCTCATGTATTACAAGGCAAGGCAGGCACATGGTGATAATATCATTGATCTCGATTCACCGCTGTCTCATTCTCCCTGCTGCGGGAATTCAAGTAATGTAGCACTAAACATTAGGTGATGAATTCAGTTGACTACTATATCAGGATTTAGACGATGGGTCGGTCCAGGGAATGTGCACGATGACCGAAGTGCTTGAAGCGACAGCTCGCGATAAGTGGTAAATCTGGGTTCGAGTCCCGGCTCAGCACAAATTTTCGTATGTCGTTATTGGGTAGTAGATACCCACCTAATAAAGTTGTCAACGGAATTCTCATAGAGCGAATTAGTTTCGAATTATTTCGTACAGCTTCGGATCATCAACAGTGTCTATTCTTTCAGACATGAAACTCAACAGAAATAATAAGCCCATTTAGGTAGGGAAATGAAATCGAAAAGAATTTAGACCTAACACTGAAAGCAAATAAGAATGCGAAGAAAGCAACGATGAACCAAAAGAAAAAAATTAACATGTTCGACATGAAGATTAAAATTAATTCTGAAATACCGATTAGTCGTCATCTTCACGACAAAGTACTTAAAATAAACAGAAAGAGTGTCGTCAGCTTTCCAGTTGAAGCTGTACACTGGACCTTAATCTTGGAATATTCAGGGGCGTCATTACTGTAAATTTTCCAAAAAATCTTAAATTAAAAGTAACCCTGCACAAACTAACTCGACATCTCATGTAGTCACGAACAAATGTAGCACTTGTTTTTATTCCCTTAGCTAAGCTGAATGCTGTGGCGCCACTCATCTCCAACTTCTACCTGGCGTCCTACGCCCTCATCAACTTCTGCACATTCCACGCCGCACTCATAAAACCACTTGGCTGGAGGCCTACTTTCAAGGTAAGAGATATTAGTCTCAATGGCGACACTATGTTATCTGAGATGATGAACTCATACCCCTTATTCTTCAAAAAGAAAACCGTAACTGTCTTAATTTAAAAAGGTACAATACAAGCTCTTTCTTCTCCTTTAAAATGGAATCAGTTACGTTCTCCTATTTTTCAGCTGTTTCTTTGAGTTTATTTAGTTTCTTATCTGTCATCATTGAGAGAAGCAAATCCAATTATTGTCAAGAATAAATGGTCTGCCACATAAGAAAGAGAGCCGCGCGGGATTAGCCGAGCGGTCTGCAGTCATGGACTGTGCGGCTGGTCCTGGCGGAGGTTCAGGATAATTTAGATTAAGTTGCGTGTAAGCTTAGGGACTGATGACCTTAGCAGTTAAGTCCCACAAGATTTCACACACATTTGAACATAAGAAAGAGATGGCTTGATCAGTCACTGCTTCGTCTTACTCGCCGACTTTGAGACTGTAGTATGATTCTTGTTGTCTGAGTACTAGTTCACTTAGAATCTAAGAGAGAAAAACTGTATGATAAGAACTTTGTCTGTAATATCGATTACTCCAAAATAGGCCATTAGTCACTGCTATCACTCCTATTACCACAAACGGACAGTCCTTAGTTCTGTTCACTATCGCGTGTTTGCTGGCTTCTCTTACGTAATAGCGTTGTTACGTGCTACTACATCAAATCGCCGGAATACCAGATGCTAACAGAAATATTTGTTGTCTTAATTATTTGGAAAGCAAACACGTCATTTTAAATGATCACGACAAAACTATTAGATGCAGAAACATTTATTTATAAAAGCGAAATGATTACGTAACAGAGAATACGGCAACACATCTACTATTATGCAAAATTAAAAATTCTGTATATTAATATGAAGATGTATAGTATATTAATATGAAGATATATAGTTATCCTGCCCTAGTATTGAATTTATCCGTCACTTCACAACAAGCACAATATTTTATAGGACTATAATAGGGCTGTCACAAGTATTTTGACCACGATTGCTACTAAAAGATCATTGAATAAGTTTAGGGAATGCACAAATAAATGAAACTAACCTTTGCCCCTAGGGCCTGTACACTTGATTCCCTGAACTTGCAAAAATGCTTGTTGTGTGGGTTTCTATTGAGAATAAAAAGAAAATGATACGCCAGTAAGTCTGTAATAGTTTGTCATATTTAACTAGTCATTTGTCCAAATTCTTTAACTGTCTTGTGTCTTTAACTATTCTCCTTCGCGTATTAGACTGAATTTCGCAGTATTTTTTATTAACTCTGTTGCTCTTCTTTGGTGCCTTTTTAAAACTCAACAGAAAGCTGCAACTCTACAGTGAAACCTAATACAGGATACTTTTCTGTGTGCAGAAATAGTTGATAACCATGCATCAACTAAGTTTGTTATACAGTTTATTAGCCACGACACTTTGTCTACGACAAGTTTATTACCCATGAGTGACCTGTGCTTCCAGGTAACACTTTTGCTACATCACTAATGCGATAGATGGGCTGCTAACTTCCCAAAGCCCTGACCTGAATTGTGTCTGATGTCTGCTTGTTGCGGTGCGTTCTGTCCCTCAAGCTAGTTTGACCCTAATTTTTCAAGGAAAAAAACGACGTCCAAACCAATATCAATATCTGAATATCTTAAATGCTAAAAAAACACATTCAGAAGCGATTACCCACAATTTCCCACGCAAGAATCGTTACACAAGCGTTCACATACACCACGAGAATTCAATTACTCGAGCGTAGTTTTTGTTCTGTTTGACAAATCATATCTCAGAGGTATAGATCAACGCAGATTCAATAGAACACTTCGTAAGTTACAACAGAGAAAACTGATTCCATTATTTTAGTTAGACTTCGTGCAATAATTCGCGGTGGCCAGCCTTTATGCCATGAACAACGGTGATAAAAGAAGCTTCCGCACAGAATTCAGGCACTGAAAGTAGAACCTCGACTACTGCCGAAAGGTGTATAACAATACATAATTTTTAGTAATTAATAATTTCTGTTCTTACTGTCTTCTTCGGAAATCACTGATTTGCTTTCTTACTTCAGTGCGTACTCTCTGCTTTGACAACATATGAGTTTGTAAACAACATACGGTACTAACAACCGTACTAATCCTGTAACATTGTTACGTCGTTAACTACTTTACACTCACACGAAGAGAAACTAAGCCATCGCCCCCCAGGGAATACAATACAAGTGATACAAACAATTGAAAGAGCACTTAATCGCACAGGATTACATTTACAAACTTTGTTTTGTTGTGACAGTCTTTCAGTGCCCAGGTGCAGTATTTACCATTACACAACGAAATGTATGCACTCCACACACTGTTTTGTGCTAAGATTAACTTGCACAATGTTATGAAGCCTTGTTTCTATTTCACCCAGCTCATCATTTCCGCCACTGCTCGTAAAAATCAAACCTTTCTTCCGTCTTTTGTCTTATATTGTTTAATTACAAAAGCCAATAACAGATGCCGAGCTTAAATTTCCTACTAAAATTTTTGTTATTTATGTAGAGACAATATGTTCGTAATGTGTTAAGTTCCTAACTATTGATGATAGTATATTCTAAATTTCTCTCTTCTCTGTTGGTGTCATACGGGAATCATTTATTCCCAACTATATTTTCCGCAAAATATAATTAATGTAATTCTTGGTAGAACATGCTTTCACAAGTGCATTAGTTTATAATGGACAATAAAAAATCCTTTTAAAGAGTATATTATTGCATCTTCGTCAAACTCAGTATTTACAAATGGGACATTTTAAGTTTGTCATTTGTTACTTGCATGCAGTATTTTTCAGCAGAAAGTTTTGAAAACGAGCAAGAATACAAAGTTACTTAAATGTTATATTGTCTGTTGTTGCCAAACAGGGCCGCGATAATTTTTCATTTCACTAGATGGGGCGCTGAATATGTACAATGTGTGTGGAAGAGCGTAGAGTCGAACACAGAAAACAAAAAATAGGTACCGTGGGTGTGTAGGTACCCAAGAACTTATAGTAACTAATATAAAAGGCCAAATGTGTATACACAAATCTAATGGGTGTAGGAGTGTGTCAGAGTTGATTATACAGCGTACTTGAAAACAGCAACGCCATCTACTTATGGTGTATCTGGTCAGCTTTGCGAATGGTTTGATTTCTTGATGCAGTACGTTGTCCTGAACGAAGAGTCAACCGCAGATTCAGAAGCAATTTTGGATGTGATTCAGGAAGTGTAACAGCTCCCCTGCTTTTCGTGTTACGTAGAGGGTAATCTTGGCCGAGTCTCTGACATCTCGAAGATACCGCGGCTATTATATGAGAAGAAGGTATTGTAAAAATTCTAGTGTTATCAACCAAATCTTGAATAAATGTCAACCTAAACTAATCCAACAAACTCGCAATGTCGAGAAACGTAGCATACTTTGACAACATGGTAAATGGGTCGCAACTGAAGTCCGCCAGGCCATACAAACAATAAGAGTAGCAATGCATGGGAACAAATGAAACACACAGCCTCCATTATATGTCACGCAGTTGACAGGAGTCGATGTAGCATACTGGGAAGATGTAGCTGTTTTAAATAAGTAGATTGCTTAAGGGGAGCCGGAGGTGCCTATGCTGCCCATGTTAAAATCACTAAGTCTGAGGAACATTTATGAATAAACTACCAAATAGAAAAATTTGAATTTTTTTTTACATATAGAGTGGTTTAGTATTGCAGTTATGACAGAGGGATTTTGGAGTATCTTTTCTAGTTTCCTTCCAATTATTTTTTTTTATTAATGACCCAATTTTTTTACAAATAATTGCTTTATAATTAAACTGAAATGAAACTACTGAACATATTGCCAAATGGCTGTGTTACAATGTAAGTTTGACCACTAGGAGTGCTGTATAAAAATTTCATCTCTCTAGCTTGAGTGGATTTTGAGAAAAATGTTCCTTATATTCGAAAAATTCTAATTTACGGGAAATGGCTATCAAAGTTTCTCAATACATTCCTGCACTACAGGATGGATTATCAGGGTCTTCTTCTTCATCCTCCAAAAGCTTCCTCTTCTGTCTTCTTTTCTGGCCTGTTGTTCCATCATACTTCATATGCCTTTCTCTTCTTTCTGCTCCTCTTATCCTTTCTCTGTCAATATTTCTTAGTGCTCGTACAGTATTCACCCCAGCTGTAAATCCTAATGCCTTCAGAACTTCACACTTCACACTGTTCCCTTGGTTGTAGGTTGCTATTGCATCATAAATGCCAAAGTGCAGTGTTTTTATGCTTACAAACACCCTTTTAGGAATCACTTTCCAAATCAAATTGTTTACGCTCTCATTAGGATTCTGCGTCTTTCCGTGTAGACATTTGTGTAACAATTCTGGCTGTGCTAAGTCATGAAAAATTGGTTTAATTGTTCCCTCCTGATTCTTGTACATACTGCATATTACCCGCTTTATACCAGAAGTATAATACTACCAACAACAGGCGCAACACTGAACTAATTCGAAACGGTAAACAACAAACAGACGATGTTCCGCGCTCTTATTCATTGTAGTATCGCAACTTGGTATTAGTGTTAATATTCTTTTCCCTACGTTCTTCCTCTTCTTATATACACGGTTACTAAAACATGGCATCGTAACCAGAACAAAAGTGTACGACAATATTAAATGGAGCAAGATGTTCGAAATTCTGAGGAAAATAGGAGTAAGCTGTAAGGAAATACGGGTAATATTTGTCACAGAAAACAATGTAGCCAACCCTTGCACACTCGCTGTATGCGTAACATAAGGCGCTGTATGCGTAACAGGCCGAGAAAATCCCAAGCAGTTCGCCAGGAAGTCACGAGAGGGTGTTAGATGCATTCAGCGGCCGCCCATTTCCTCTGCAAGCGTGGTGGAAAATGGTAATAACTCCACTTCTAGGGCGAGTAGAACAATAATTCAAAGTTTACATTAAAGAGGAATGTTCCAATTAACTTTCGGTAGCAAAAAAAATCGTAATTTTTTTGGATTTGACCACCTCCGGCTCCCCTTAATAAGACACTTTCGTGATCTGTTCTGGAACATCACTCAGGTGCGTGTGAACCACAGAAAAAAGCTTGTTCGGATGGATCAGCTGGTAAATCGCTGACCTATAGAGACAAAAGGAGGATCCGTCTACTTTCGTTCCTGATGAAAACAAAAATAACGGTTTCAGTACCTAAGAGTTTCAACAGAAAAGAAAATGAGATGGCATAAATGATGAGAAGTTTTACATTTACGCAGTGACAACTGACTGAGACTGTTTTCACTGATTGTACGGCGTCAACATTTGTCAACGGCGAACGACAAAAATCATTACTCTAGCGTATGAAAGGTATTCGAAAAAGTCGATGGGGAATTTGAACCCTGTCTTCCGAAATGCAAGAGCTATGCACATTGCGCAGCGTCGTTCGATATTACGCGGTTTAGGAAGATTTTTGCCGCTGCTGTTCATAATGTTACCTCAGTCAGTTGTGTCAGTAGTTAAATCATTTTTATGAACAATTAGTCCAAATAGCATAACTTTCTTACGGAAAATGTATCACAATTCTGTCATTGTTTCAGTATTACAACACATGGCTGAGTCTCGTGGGATTTTTCATGTGCGTGGCCATCATGTTCCTTATAGACTGGCTAACATCCGTCATCACCTTCGTCATCATCTTCGCTCTCTATCTCATCGTGGTCTACCGCAAGCCAGGTGAGGAACTATGTCTGCACAGTTTTTCTTAAAATTTACTTGTTTTTAGAGAGAATAGAAACATAGAGAGAAAACAAAAGGATATATTTTTTGACGTTTAAAGTAAAGGATTGTAATTTATGTTTCTCTCTTTAACACGTACTTTCAATTAAACGATAGCATCTGGAGTTGGTTTAGATGTTCTGAAGGATATTCACGATCAGCAACAATAAATTAAATACGATTGTGATTGCGATCACCCCTAGCAAGATGAAACGCATTATAACTTGAGCACTCAAGCATTGTGCTCCGCACCATCTAGGAAGATAATCATTTGGGATGTGGAACGAATTAAGCCAGACATTAACAGGTGGAAGCAGACACTGCAGGCTACCTCTGTAAAGTATACAACCAAACGTGTCCGCAAGAGGGGGCACTTGAACCCTCCTCGAATTTGGGTCACAGTATCATCTGTTATACAGTCTGTTCTAGGAGGATGATTAGTATTCAAGACTGTGACAAGGACGACTATTTGAAATAAAGTCTAGTAAACATGAAGTCTAAAATACATGCCTTAAGAGCTATGAGCAGTTTTTCACCTTCGATACTGCGAAGCAAATCTCTTCTACTGCAAGTTTTCCATATTTTGGGAGGAAATATACGGACCAAAAAAAGAAAAAAATTGTCAAGTACAGTGTGTAAACTTTCAGATGGCAGACCTCTCCCTAGTCCTGAATTGGTAGAAGTCGGTAAACGTCGGGAGGCTTCGGTAGGCACGCAGTTTCGACTGCTGCCAACATTACGTAGCTGACTGTGTTGTACAAGGTAGCCATTGTCGTCTGCTTCGTTATTGTTTTGCGCTGTACTGTTCTGCGTGTTTTTATTGTGCAGTTGTGCTAAACATTATCAAAATGAGTGAAGAGGCAGTTGCTGGCCAATCTCGGCAGTCGCCAACAACCCCTACCGGTAGGCCTACGGTTAGAAGGAAACCAGTATTACGTAGCGATGCTCGCAAAATTATATTGCGTGTGATTGAATGCTGCGAAAGGGAAAGGGAGCAGAAAAAATTGCTTCACCCCATTTACAAATCTTCAGTGAGAGCTGCTACATACACAGGACAAAGCATGTCATGATGCTCATGCCAGAAACGTCAACAAAGTTGTGCGTGCCAATTGAAGACCGACTGTCCGAGAGTCTGCAGAAGAATTCAATATTTTAGTCGGATCTTGTCATAAAACCCTGGCACAGCATCTGGGAACTCATCGTGTTGCCGCCAAGTTCGTCCGTCCCGCAGCTCAAGAGTCAAGACCAGAAAGACCTTCGCCTCTCAGTCTGTGAAGAGCTTATGGATTCATACAGTTTTCATTGCAATCGGATGAATGGTTTGTGAGTGCATAGTAGACAAACATATATATATATATATATATATATATATATATATATATATATATATATATATATATATATATATATATATTAATGTACATGACGATTTCAGTTTCGTTTACGAACAACATTTAAAGCGAGTTTTACTTCCAAGCCTTTCGTCTGCTTTCGTGTAAGCATGACGCGCAATTTGTAGTGCCAGCACTGCAACTGGTAGGCGTGCCTTGTCCCCCCCCCCCCCCCCAACGGCTCATCTCCCCTCGCCAGCCATTGCTTGCTTCCTCCTCTCCCTGCACTCCCCTCACAACTCTGCCGTCTTACAGTTAACACACTGTACATATGGGCTACCTTAATCCTTGGAGTGGCAGTGGTTTCTGCCTAAAACCACCATTTTATTTTACAAGGCCTGTTCAAAAAATTCCGAAACATTTGTAAATTCGCGCCATTGGTGTATTGGAGCGAAATACGGTTGGCATCCCTGCACACGCCTGTGTTTACTGTGTAACTGCCGGAAGTTTCATTGTTGTACGTCTGTTAGTTATTGTTCAGTGCTGTATTGAGTACAGCGTTGTATTGCACAGATTGCTAATTTCAATATGGCAGAGTTAGAGAAGCAACAAGTCTGCATTAAATTTAGCGTGAAACTCAAGAAAACCTTTTCAGAGGCACATCAAATGATGCTGGAAGCCTCCAGTGATGAATACTTAAGCCGTACGAATGGATCACGTGGTCAGACGAAAGTTAAAGATTACCCTCATTCAGGACGTATTTCGACGTTCACCGATGATGCTCATGCCAGGAACGTCAACAAAGTTGTGCGTGCCAATTGAAGACCGACTGTCTGAGAGTCTGCAGAAGAATTCAATATTTTAGTCGGATCTTGTCATAAAACCCTGGCACAGCATCTGGGAACTCATCGTGTTGCCGCCAAGTTCGTCCGTCCCGCAGCTCAAGAGTCAAGACCAGAAAGACCTTCGCCTCTCAGTCTGTGAAGAGCTTATGGATAGCGTACATGAGAACGAGATTTTGCTTAAGAGAATCATAACTAGTGATTATGTTGAGACCAAGGTTCAGTCTTCACAAGGGGTCGTAAAAGGTTCTCCAAGACCAAAACAAGCTCGGCAGGTCAGGTCAAATGTCAAAGCCATGGTGATAGTTTTATTTGGCAGGGACAAACTATTAATAGATGGTAGTGTGAGGACATATTGCGACGGCTGCGAGAAAATGTGACTAGGAAACGGCCTGGAATGTGGCTAGACAAGTCATGGCTTTTGCATCACGATAACCCACCTGCACATTCATCCCTGTTAGTGCGTGACTGTTGCGCAAAAAACGAAATCACTGTCCTGCCTCATCCTCCGTACTCTCCAGACCTGGCCCCTGCAGACTTTTTTCTTATTGGTGTCACACTGAGGAGATCACTGACAGTGAATGTAAGTAGATCTTGAGTTATTGTAATGTGAATTTGAGTTTATAATACTGCTTTTATGAATGGTTTCGAAATGAAACCATTGGGACCATGGGTAATTTTCATACAATATTTATTAAATTTTAGGCCCATTTTTGCTTGTTATTTACGACTATAATTTTTTTTTTTAGGTATTGTGAGTTCTTGAAAGTTTTGATATGTGGTGTGGTGTCTTGGAAAATTACGCATTTGCTTTCAAATATATTACATGAAATGATGGGTGGTTGAAAATTGTAGGTCGCATTGGTTCCAAAGTGAAATAACCTCCTTAAAAGAACTGATTTTTTTTACTTTTTGCCAATTTCTTCTTACTGTGATAACAAAGGTTTAATTTTGTGAGATATTTTAAAATTGCATTTCATAGTCAAACCACCTCCGTACAAAAACCGAGTGTTTACTTTTTGTCAATTTCTTCTTGTATTAGTTGCTTACTATGATAATAAAAGTACTTTATGAACAACTTTAAAATTATATTTGTTTTTACACTGTTGAGACTCTAAGGGTTAAGAGCTACGAGCACTTGTTCAGCAGCTGAGATGTATTTCACAGTGGCAAAGATGAACAGGTGCTCATAGCTTTTAACATATATGTTTTAGATCCCATACTTATTAGAATTTTTTTGCTTCGAATAACCATACGTACCATTCCAAAATGACCATTGCTCCTGCGCCGTCCTGTAGAAGTCCAACCATTATCAAGAAATGATTGTAATGCCACTAAATCCCACAGTTAGCAATGCTGGGCTGAACAGTAAACCCTACAGCTTTAGCAAGTACTACGTGTCTTGGGTTCATTAGAATGTCTGGACATCCACGGTAAATTATAGCATATTCTCGGTTTCGCCAGCCACTATTTTGTTATGGTAGATGTGAACCTTTAGACAACATTGCCGGAATACGAGGGTTGTCCAGAAAGTAAGTTCCAATCGGTCGCGAAATGGAAACGACAGTGAATACCAGAAACTTTTTATTTGCAACAGTTAAGTACACCTTCCTTTACTTCTCTACATAGTCACTGCTCCAATTTCGAGTTTTGTCGTAGTGTTGTATCAGCTTTCCAATATCCTCGTCGTAGAAAGAAGCCGCCTGTGCTTTTGCCCAGTTACCTGCACTGGTCTGCAGCTCGTTGTCTGTCGAAAAATTTTGCCTTCATAGTCAGCGGTTCGTGCGGCCGAGAATTGGCATGAAGAAGGAACTGCTCAACAGTTGTGTTATGTGGGCTGCATGACACAAGGGAAATCTCTAACCAGGCCCTCATACTTGGCGGAAGAAGCTATTCCCTATGCATCTTTACGTGCTCACTGTTCACTCAAAGCTGAAAAGAGCGATGCGACACGATCAACGGTCATACTAGAGACACTGCCCAACACATCTGTGCAAATCTTTACCGGATTTTCCCAGTGGTTTCCATTTTGCGACCAATCGGAATTTACAGGGTGATTCAAAAAGAATACCACAACTTTAGGAATTTAAAACTCTGCAAAGACAAAAGGCAGAGCTAAGCACTACCTGTCGGCGAATTAAGGGAGCTATAAAGTTTCATTTAGTTGTACATTTGTTCGCTTGAGGCGCTGTTGACTAGGCGTCAGCGTCAGTTGATGCTAAGATGGCGACCGCTCAACAGAAAGCTTTTTGTGTTATTGAGTACGGCAGAAGTGAATCGACGACAGTTGTTCAGTGTGCATTTCGAACGAAGTATGGTGTTAAACCTCCTGATAGGTGGTGTATTAAACGTTGGTATAAACAGTTTACAGAGAATGGGTGTTTGTGCAAAGGGAAAAGTTCTGGACGGCCGAGAACGAGTGATGAAAATGTAGTACGCATCCAGCAAGCAGTACCTGGACTACAGTATCTGGAGATGTTAGAGAATTGGCTGTTCCCTCAGCTTGAACAAGAAGTACAACAATTCATATTTCAGCAGGATGGAGTGCCACCACATTGGCACTTATCTGTCCGTAACTACCTGAACGTCAACTACCCGAGGCGATGGATCGGCCGCCAGGCAGCCCGTGACAGAGCACTTCATCACTGGCCTCCAAGAAGCCCTGATCTTACCCCCTGCGATTTTTTCTTATGGGAGTATGTTAAGGATATGGTGTTTCGGCCACCTCTCCCAGCCACCATTGATGATTTGAAACGAGAAATAACAGCAGCTATCCAAACTGTTACGCCTGATATGCTACAGAGAGTGTGGAACGAGTTGGAGTATCGGGTTGATATTGCTCGAGTGTCTGGAGGGGGCCATATTGAACATCTCTGAACTTGTTTTTGAGTGAAAAAAAAAACCGTTTTAAATACTCTTTGTAATGATGTATAACAGAAGGTTATATTATGTTTCTTTCATTAAATACACATTTTTAAAGTTGTGGTATTCTTTTTGAATCACCCTGTACTTTCTGGCCAACCCTCGTTTAGCCCCCCAGGCTTTTCAATACAGTGCAACATGCAGGTATTGTGGTAGCAATTTTGCAATCCTTTCGATGTGACTGCGAAACAATACATCAAAATGACGAGACGAGGACTGTACTGGTTTGGACCTAGATTGTTAACAGTCAATTCTATTGATCAGTTTGTGCCAGGCAACATAATTGGGAAGTAGACAGTCGGCTATTTATTTTTCAAATCCAAATTTCATTAACAAGTAGCCTTCGGATCCGCCTCGAATTGCGAAACCTGATGTCCTCAGAACGAGCCCAGCGCTAGATCTAAGAAGCGAGGCATCGGCAGCAACGACGGCTTGAACCTACCAACTGCTGAGTGTGTGATACAGATGGAAAGTGGGAGCACTCTTGCTCTGAAAGAGATCTGAATAACTAATGTGATCTTTATCCAATTAACAGCATCATTGTTTGAAAACATTTAAAATACAGACCAAATGAAAACTTTTAACTGATTAATGATTTAAAGGCTGGAGCAGAAATGCATCCAATAGTCATTAAATAGAGACTTCAAGAAAATAAAATTCTGCCCCCAATAAAGATTAGATGGGAAAGCAACAACGCACTCACGCATAACAAATATTTACAGCACAGTGGTTATGTACGAGGGGCATTCAGTAAGTAATGCAAGGCTTTTTTTCTGAGAGCGGATTGGTTTTATTCAGTTTTCCAATACGTAACATTATTCTCCACTCTTTCAGCTACAAAACTCTATTTTTCACCATAATCTCCGTTCAGTGCGACGGCCTTACGCCACGTTAATGGGACGCCCTGTATGCCCATATAGTACATTCTAGCTACGGTCGCAGGTTCGAATCCTGCCTCGAGCATGGATGTGTGTTATGTCCTTAGGATAGTTTAAGTAGTTCTAAGTTCTAGGGGACTGATTACCTCAGATGTTAAGTCCCATAGTGCTCAGAGCCATTTGAACCATTTTTGGTACATTCTACTGATAACGTCGGAGCCAGCGTCTTGGTGCATCAATAACCCCCCCACCATCCACGTACTGCTTCCCATGGAGTGGATCTTGATTGGGCCAAACAGATGGAAGTTGGAAGGTTTGAGATCCGAGCTATAAAATGGACAAGTAAGAACAGTCCAATGAAGTTCTGTGAGCTCCTCTTGGATGTGCAGACATGTGAGGCCTTATGCTGTCACGGAGAGAGAAGTTCGTTTGCATTTTCGTGCCGACGGACACTCTGAAATAGTTTCTTCAATTTCCTGAGGGTAGCACAATAGTCCCAGAAGACCATCGGCATGACTTCACCAGCTCAGTGCAGCTTTGAACTTTTTCATTGAAGGCGAGGTGGCGTGGCGCACTCCATGGATTGCCTTTTTGCTTTCAGTTCAGAGTGATGAACCCGTGTTTCAACACCTGTGACGGTGTTCGACAAAAAAATTGTTGCGAATAGCGTCATAACGCGCAAGCGATTCCGCACAGATGGTTCTTCGTTGCTCGTTATGGTCTCCTGTTAGGCGGCGAGAAATGCAGCAGGCACACACCTTTGAGTAGCCCAGCTGATGGACAAATATGTCAGCACTACCAAAAGAGACGTCCAGTTGAGCAGCGAGGTGTTTAATTGTGATCCATCAATCACTTCGAATGAGAGTCTCCGCGCGTTCCATCACTGCGGGAGTCACAGGTGTGTGCGGCCGGCCAGCGCGCAGAAGATCGGACATGTTAGCACAACCCTATTGCGATGATGCGACGCCTCGCCCAACAACTCACGGTGTTTTTCTTCACTGCTAGGTCTCTGTATACATTCTGCAAGCTCCTATGAATATCTGCGATGCTCTGGGTTTCCGCCAAAAGAAGCTCAATGACAGCTCTCTGCTTGAGAAGCATCTCCATTACAATCGTCACTTTGAAGGCTACGTACAGTACCGCCAACTACCGGAACTTCATGGAACTATAGGGACTGATGTCCCACAACAAATTCCACATTATTTCGACCCAAATTGGCCAAAGAAAAAAATGTGTTGAATTACTTATTGAACACCGCTTGTATATAATATTTTACATGTACCCAGTTAGTAATAATAGTTGCTACACACTGAGATGACAAAAGTCGTGGAATACCTCCCAATATCGTTTCGGACCTCCATTTTCCCAGTGTTGTGCAGCAACTCGACACGGCATGGTCTCAAAAAGTCGTAGAAAGTCCACTCCAGAAATATTGAGCCATGCTGCCTCTACAGCCGTCCATAATTGCGAAAGTGTTCATGGTACAGTATTTTGTTCACGAACTAGCCTCTCGATTACGTCCCATAAATGTTCAAAGGGTTCATGTCAGGTGATCTGGGTTGCCAAAGCATTCGCTCGAGCAGTCGAGAATGTTCTTCAAACACAGTCGCAAACAATTGTGCTCCGGCGTTACCGTCAGCGCTTACCAACTGGAATCGGGTCTTGTTTGATCAGGCCACGGTTTTTCAGTCGTCTACAGTCCAGCTGATATGGTCACGAGCTCAGAAGTGGCTCTGCCGGCGATGTCATGCTGTTAGCAAAGGAACTCTTGTCAGTCGTCTGCTGCCACAGTTCAAAATGGTTCAAATGGCTCTAAAACACTATGGGACTTACCATCTGAGGTCATCAGTCCCCTAGACTTAGAACTACTTAAACCTAACTAACCTATGGACATAACACGTATCCATGCCCGAGGCAGCATTCGAAGCTGCGACTGTAGCAGCAGTGCGGTTCCAGACTGAAGCGCCTAGAACCACTCGGCCACTGCGGCCGGCTGCCATAGTCCATTAACGCCAGATTTCGCTGCACTGTCCTAACAGATACGTTCGTTGTACGTGCAACATTGATTTCTGCATTTATTTCTCGCAGTGTTGCTTGTCTAGTAGCACTGACAACTCAACCCAGGTGCTGCTATTATCGATTGTTAAATGAAGACTGTTGGCCATTGTGTTGTCCGTGATGAGAGATAATGACTGAAATTTGATATTCTCTGCACGCTCTTGACACAATTGATCTCAGAATACTGAATTCCCTAAAGATTTCCGAAATGGAAAGTCCGATGCCCTTTTATACCTTGCGTACTTGATACTATCGCCGCCTGTATACGCGCATATCGCTATTCCACGGCTTTTGTCACTTCAGCGTACATTAACTGGCAGCAGCAGCAGTCACTCACTTAGCTACTCCCAAACTGTTTCTTAAGCTGGAGTGCTCACCTTATACTAGTTAACTACACTCATGCTCATAAATTAAGGATAACTGCAAACCGCGCGACCGCTACGGTCACAGGTTCGAATCCTGCCTCGGGCATGGGTGTGTGTGATGTCCTTAGGTTAGTTAGGTTTAAGTAGTTCTAAGTTCTAGGGAACTGATGACCTCAGCTGTTAAGTCCCATAGTGCTCAGAGCCATTTGAACCATTTTTGATAACTGCAGAATGTGGTGCCACACAATGTGGCACTACACAAAACTGGCGCTAATAGCATAGGCACATGGGGAACACACACGCCACAGATCTGTAAGTCCACGGTATTGATGATAAGTTGAGAAAACCGTCCCGAAACACACGTGCTACAAAACGCCACTGTTTCCTGCCCATGTACCCCGACATCAATATGGGAAATGATCACCATGCACACGTACACAGGCCGCACAACGGGTTGGCATACTCTGGATCAGGTGGTCAAACAGCTGCTGAGGTGTAGCCTCGCTTTCTTGCACCAGTGCCTGTCGGAGCTCCTGATGTGTCGTAGGGGTTTGAAGACATCTAGCAATACATCGACCGAGAGCATCCCAGACGTGCTCGATGGGGTTTAGGTCTGGAGAACAGGCAGGCCATTCCATTCGCCTGATATCTTCTGTTTCAAGGTACTCCTCCACGATGGCATCTCGGTGGGGCCGTGCGTCATCATCCATCAGGAGGAAGGTGGGACCCACTGCACCCCTGAAAAGGTGGACATACTGGTGCAAAAACGTCCCGATGCACCTGACCTGTTACAATTCCTCTGTAAAAGACATGCAGGGTTGTACGTCCTATCATAATCCCACACCACACCGTCAAACCACGACCTCCATGCATGTCCCTTTCAAGGACATTAAGGGGTGGTGTCAGGTTCCTGGTTCACGACAGATGAAAACCCGGCCAGAATCACTGTTCAGACTATACCAGGACACGTCCGTAGACATAAGATGGGACCACTGTTCCAATGACCATGTACCGTGTTCTTGACACCACGCTTTAAGGGTTCTCCTGTCACCAGGGGTCAGTGGAATGCACCTTGCAGGTCTCTGGGCGAATAAACCACGTCTGTTCATTCGTCTCTAGACTGTGTGTCTGGAGACAACTGTTCCAGTGGCTGCGGTAGGGTCCCGAGCAAGGCTACCTCCAGTACTCCGTGGTCGTGTGCGGGCACTGATGGTGAGCTATCGGTCTTCTTGTGGTGTTGTACACTGTGGACGTCCCGTACTGTAGCGCCTGGACACGTTTGCTGTCTGCTGGAATAGTTGTCATAATCGTGAGATCACACTTTGTGGCACACGTAGGGTCCGTGCTACGATCTGCTGTGTTTGACCAGCCTCCAGTCGCCCTAGTGTTCTACCCCTCATAACGTCATCAATATGTGTTCAAATGGTTCAAATGGCTCTGAGCACTATGGGACTCAACATCTTAGGTCATAAGTCCCCTAGAACTTAGAACTACTTAAACCTAACTAACCTAAGGACATCACACACATCCATGCCCGAGGCAGGATTCGAACCTGCGACCGTAGCAGTCCTGCGGTTCCGGACTGCAGCGCCAGAACCGCACGGCCACCGCGGCCGGCAATATGTGTTCTTTCAGCCATTTTCAACACACAGTCACCATTAGCAGGTATGAAAACGTCTGCACACTTACCCGCTGCACCGTACTCTGACATGCACCAACAGACCTCTGAACATGTGGACTGCTGCCAGCGCCACCATGCGACGACCGCAGGTCAAATGCACTGCATGGTCACACCCCGAGGTAATTTATACCCGCAAATCGCCCACCAGAGCGTAGTTTCACCATGTATCAGCATTATGCTTAATATATGAGCCTGAGTGTATAGTGGCAATAAAGTCTCCTAGAACTATGCCAGTAGCCATTTATCTCATCACTCAACTATTGGGTTATTACCCTCTTACACTAACCGGCACTAGTGTAGCGTAATATGGATGTTCAATTTAGAGTGCAGTCTTAGACCCTTTATAAACAGTCAGACATTAGCGTTGAAGTTTTTCCGGTATACTAAATATTCTATGAGGTTTCAGGATTGCAGCCGGATCTTGTTGACTTCTTGCCACAACACTTTGGCTAGCAGCTGGTGAGCCATCTTCAGATGAATGCCCGCCACTGGAGACTGCTAGTTCACAGTGTCGTAAGTCGTGACAGTGGCTTACAGGGACAAGACTTAGGACCCGGTGATTTCTTTAATTCCTTCTGAGAGAAAACATTATATTCGTAGTGACACGTCTGGCGACATCTGACGTTCACTTTTGACGCTGCGAGCGTGCTTTCCGACAAAGAGCGGACATGTAGTGTCACCTTTACGCATGTGTCTGCGCGCCACAGATGGAACAGTATTTGCGGTGTGCATTTCGATATCGGACGGTCCTGTGATGGCCGTCAGTGTGCATGTGGCTCCACATCAATTTTTGCTATAAAGCTGACACCGTGAACTAGCTGCCTCCAGAGATGCACTCTCACTTGATGATGGCTGAACAGTTGCCAACTGAAATACTGTGGCAAGAAGTCAACATGATTCGGCTGCAATTCCGAAACCTCATAGAATAGGCGTTAACCTGATCAGCACTGACAGTATAACATCAGCATGTGGAGGTAGCCTTACTAAAATCAGCGCCCTAACGCTGATGTATCACCAGAAGAGCTTCGACAGCACTCCCGGTAGGATTTTGATGCTGAGAGCACAGGATAACTGCTGAGCAAGGCGGTCAACCTCGATATCAAATGAAAGTTGTTCCTTACAATCAGTTGCCAGTAATCAAGACAAACCAGGATCACAGCTTTGGAGCCACAGAGGGTGGTTGCTATCTAGAAGAGAGTACAGCCATCACAGAGTGTACCGAATGCCGAATTTTAACTTTCAGTACTTGGTGACCTGTGGTCATCTTGTTGCGCCATTAGTATAGCTAGTCTATTAGGCGTTCCTAACCTATTAACTTACGTAGGTATGGAAATACCGTGTGGCTAGGGCCTCTCGTCGGGTAGACCGTTCGCCTGGTGCAAGTCTCGAGTTGACGCCACTTCGCGACATGCGTGTCGATGGGGATGAAATGATGATGATAAGGACAACACAACATCCAGTCCCTGAGCGGAGAAAATCTCCGATCCATCCGGGAATCGAACCCGGGCCGTTAGGAATGACATTCTGTCGCGCTGACCACTCAGCTACCAGGGGCGGACATTTACGTAGGTTATTAATTAATACTAAGATAGGCGCATATGTGGCCCGATGTGCCGCCCCACAATATTAATATTGGCTCTTGAGCAAAAAACTTGGACAACCACTGAATTCTAAACAGAACATGTTGGCTGCAACCTATTCGAAAAGTGAAATGAGCTCTACCTCAGGGCTTACCAGGCAGATATACACTACTGGCCATTAAAATTGCTACACCAAGAAGAAATGCAGATGATAAACGGGTATTCATTGGACAAACATATTATCCTAGAACTGACATGTGATTACATTTTCACGCAATTTGGGAGCATAGATACTAAGAAATCAGTGCCCAGAACAACCACCTCTGGCCGTAATAACAGCCCTCATACGCCTGGGCATTGAGTCAAACAGAACTTGGATGGCGTGTACAGGTACAGCTGCCCATGTAGCTTCAACATGATACCACAGTTCATCAAGAGTAGTGACTGGCGTATTGTCACGAGCCAGTTGTTCGGCCACCATTGACCAGACGTTTTCAATTGGTGAGAGATCTGGAGAATGTGCTGGCCAGGGCAGCAGTCGAACATTTTCTGTATCCAGAAAGGCCCTTACAGGACCTGCAACATGCGGTAGTGCATTATCCTGCTGAAATGTAGGGTTTCGCAGGGATCGAATGAAGGGTAGAGCCATAGGTCATAACACATGTGAAATGTACCGTCCACTGTTCAAATTGCCGCCAATGCGAACAAGAGGTCACCGAGACGTGTTACCAATGGCACCCCATACCATCATGCCTGGCGATGACGAATACACGCTTCCAATGTGTGTTCACCGCGATGTCGCCAAACACGGATGCGACCATCATGATGCTGTAAACAACCTGGATGCATCCGAAAAAATAACGTTTTCTGTCATTCGTGCACCCAGGTTCGTCGTTGAGTACACCATCGCAGGCGCTCCTGTGTGTGATGCAGCGTCAAGGGTAACCGCAACCATGGTCTCCCAGCCGATAGTCCATGCTGCTGCAAATGTCGTCGAAAGGTTCGTGCAGATGGTTGTTGTCTTGCAAACGTCCCCATCTGTTGACTCAGGGATCGAGACCTGGCTGCACGATCCGTTATAGCCATGCGGATAAGATGCCTGTCATCTCGATTGCTAGTGATACGACGTCGTTGGGATCGAGCACGGCGTTCCGTATTACCCTCCTGAACCCACCGATTCCATATTCTCCTAACAGTCATTGGATCTCGACCAACCCGAGCAGCAATGTCGCGACACGATAAACCGCAATCTCTATAGGCTACAATCCGACCTTTATCAAAGTCGGAAACGTGATGGTACGCATTTCTGCTCCCTACATGAGGCATCACAACAACGTTTCACCAGGCAACGCCGGTCAACTGCCGTTTGTGTATGAGAAATCGGTTGGAAACTTTCCTCATGTCACACTTGTAGGTGTCGCCACCGGCGCCAACCTTGTGTGAATGCTCTGAATAGCTAATCATTTGCATATCACAGCATCTTCTTCCTGTAGGTTAAATTTCGCGTCTGTAACACGTCATCTTCGTGGTGTAGCAATTTTAATGGCCAGTACTGTATTTTACGAATCCGCCACATGTTGTCAGCAGAAACCATGGTATCCCCCTTGTGGCTGCCGTTACAGCCACAGTTTCCGAAGATCGTTCCTGTTACAAAAAAAACGTTTTTGTTCATTTTTGACTTAATTGTTGGCAAAAGAGAAAATGGCGTTTCAGAACATAGTGAAAAGTAGTCCTGTGTATTGTCCATTCCACTTGTTACAGACGCAAACTGGGGCAGCTCAACACAGGCGCAGACATATAAGACGGCACTGCACAGCGCGTACAAGCTGTCCAGTGTGGGCGACCACGTGAAGAACTACCGACCGCAGTTGCTGGCGCTCACGGGCCGACCTCAGGACAGACCCCCACTGCTGGGGCTCGCCTCGCTCATCACCAAGGGCCACGCACTGCTCATCTGTGGCGATGTGCTGCAGGTATTCTAATACCTGTATACAGCAACCTGCTCTGTTCATCTGTGGCAACGTGCTGCGTGTATTCTAGCACCCAAATCCAACAACCCACTCATCGTCAGCGACAAGCTGCAAGTATTCTAGCACGTGCGTCAAATACCCTGCTCATTGACGCCAATGCTGTTGTTGCGGTCTTCAGTCCAGAGACTGGTTGGATGCAGCTCTCGATGCTACTCTATCCTGTGCAAGCTTCTTCATCTCCCAGTACCTAATGCAACCTACATCCTTCTGAATCTGTTTAGTGTATTCATCTCTTGGTCTCACTCTGCGATTTTTACCCTCCACGCTGCCCTCCAATACTAAATTGGTGATCCCATGATGTCTCAGAATATGCCCTACCAACCGATCCCTTCTTCTAGTCAAGTTGTGCCACAAATTTCTCTTCTCCCCAATTCTATTCAATACCTCCTCATTAGTTATGTGATCTATCCATCTAATCTTCAGCATTCTTCTGTAGCACCACATTTCGAAAGCTTCTATTCTCTTCTTGTCCAAACTATTTATCGTCCATGTTTCACTTCCATACATGGCTACACTCCATACAATTACTTTCAGAAACGACTTCCTGACACTTAAATCTATACTCGATGTTAACAAATTTCTCTTCTTCAGAAATGCTTTCCTTGCCATTGCCAGTCTACATTTTATATCTTCTCTACTTCGACCATCATCAGTTATTTTGCTCCCCAAATAGCAGTAATCATTTACTACTTTAAGTGTCTCATTTCCTAATCTAATTCCCGCAGCATCACCCGATTTAACTCGGCTACATTCTATTATTCTCGTTTTGTTTTTGTTGATGTTCATCTTATATCCTCCTTTCAAGACCATGTCCATTCCGTTCAGCTGCTCTTCCAGGTCCTTTGCTGTCTCTGACAGAATTACAATGTCATCGACGAACCTCAATGTTTTTATTTCCTCTCCATGGATTTTAATTCCTTCTCCGAATTTTTCTTTTCTTTCCTTTACTGCTTGTTCAATATACAGATTGAATAACATCAGGGAGAGGCTACAACCCTGTCTCACTCCCTTCCCAACCACTACTTCCCTTTCATGTCCCTCGACTCTTATAACTGCCGTCTGGTTTCTGTACAAATTGTAAATAGCCTTTCGCTCCCTGTATTTTAGCCCTGCCACTTTCAGAATTTGAAAGAGAGTATTCCAGTCAACATTGTCAAATGCTTTCTCTAAGTCTACAAATGCTAGAAATGTAGGTTTGCCTTTCCTTAATCTATTTTCTAAGGTAAGTCGTAGGTTCAGTATTGCCTCACGTGTTCCAACATTTCTACGGAATCAAAACTGATCTTCCCCGAGGTCGGCTTCTACCAGTTTTTCCATTCGTCTGTAAAGAATTCGCGTTAGTATTTTGCAGCAGTGGCTTATTAAACTGATGGTTCGGTAATTTTCACATCTGTCAACACCTGCTTTCTTTGGTATTATATTCTTCTTGAAGACTGAGGGTATTTCGCCTGTCTCATACATTTTGCTCACCAGATGGTAGAGTTTTGTCAGAACTGGCTCTCCCAAGGTCGTCAGTAGTTCTAATGGAATGTTGTCTACTCCCGGGGCCTTGTTTCGACTTAGTTCAGTGCTCTGTAAAACTCTTCACGCAGTATCATATCTCCCATTTCATCTACATTCTCTTCCATTTCTATAATATTGTCCTTACGAAAACATCGCCCTTGTATAGACCCTCTGTATACTCCATCCACCTTTCTGCTTTCCCTTCTTTGCTTAGAACTGGGTTCCATCTGAGCTCTTGATATTCAAGCAAGTGGTTCTCTTTTCTCCAAGAGTCTCTTTAATTTTCCTGTAGGCAGTATTTATCTTACTCTTAGTGAGATAAGCCTCTACATCCTTGTATTTGTCCCCTAGCCATTCCTGCTTAGCCATTTTGCACTTCCTGTCGATCTCATTTTTGAGACGTTTGTATTCCTTTTTGCCTGCTTCATTTACTGCATTTTTATATTTTGTTCTTTCATCAATTAAATTCAATATCTCTTCTATTACCCAAGGATTTCTATCATCCCTCTTCTTTTTACCTACTTGATCCTCTGCTAGCTTCACTATTTCGTCTCTCAATATGCTACAGTTTTTCTGGCCCTCACGTCCAATACCCATCTAATCTCTAGTGATGAGTTGCTGATATTTAACACTTGCATCCAATACCCTGCTCATCTGCGTTGATGTGCTGCAGATGCTCTTGCATCCACTTTCAATAATCTCCTCGTCTGTAGCGATGTTCTATGGGTAGTATACTGCCCACTCGTCTAATATAGGGAGCCTAGGAAACTGTTTCCTCGGATCATTGGACAACAATTCAAGCAGATCTTATTAATTGAGTTTATTACAGTAAGTTAAATTGACAATACGTAACTTTGCGTGTTCGCAAAGTTGTGTCGCAAGCAAATGGCGACAGGCAAACAATCAATGTCCTTCGGCATATACAATTAAATGCAACCAAAACGAAACAGTTCATATGTCGTCATGAGGTTGTGGACCACTGCGGCTGCGGCAGGGACGGAGTCTCTCCGTCATTTCTAAGCCCCCAGTTAACATACAATTCAATACAATACAATACAAATTATAGGTATTCACATGTCGTGAGCTACAATGCATTTTCACCCCCACCCCTTTGACCAGTCGATGGTTCTTGCCTGCCGCCCCCCCCCCCCCCGGCCCCAGCGATTCTTCCCGTTTGCGTATCTGGAGATGTTGAACATATACAGACGCGCGTACAGTATGATTAGAAACAGTCAGAAAAGCTGGTAAGGATGTTGCAGGGTAGGTTTTGTTCAGAAATAACTGTTAAGAAAAAAAATTTCCGAGTTAATTAGTAATGAAGATAGTCATGAAACCGCTGCGTGTGCAAATTCAAGTGGTCCACCAGAGACGGTGTCGCCAAACGTTGTCTTCATTTGGTTTCCTAAGACCGAACGAGATAGGGATACAAAAATTGAACGTGAGGCGATATTAAGAATCGAATCCAAGCCAAAGTCTCAGTAGTCTTGTGCACTGTCATCTACACTATGAGAATAACTGACACTAGTCCTATCTGGCAACACCTTTGAAATCTGCGACCGTTAACGGCCTGATGGGCTAACTTCAATACTAATGAAATCGGAAACGGTGCAACGTATCAAATTTTTTCTCGTGACAGTTGTTTCTCAGCAAAACCTACCCTGCAACATCCTTACAAGCATTTCAGACTGTTTCTGACCACCCTACATACGTAAATACCTTTTTACATTATGTATGGATATCGGAGACAAAATCGAAACATACCATAGCCTAAGTAAGAGATTCGAGACACATGCTCTAAAACTGAATTATCTAAATCAATTTTTTATCTTGATTGGCATTATTTTCATCGTATAACTACAAATTTTTAAATTGTGTTCTTTGCATACTTTGTTCAGCTGATGTGCTATCTCTGGAGGCAATCCTTACTCTTCGAATAATAGCGACATAATCTGCAAACAGAAGCAATTTCAGGCACTCATCATTCGCTGTCTAATTTCTATGTTTTTTTACTGTTCTGTGTATGAAGAATGAAATCAATGTGTATATTAAAAACAGTAGATGACAGTCTACACCCTCGTATTACACCTTGGTTAATAACTATTTCTTGTGATCGATTCCTGCCTGTGTTTATTACAGTTCGTGTATTTTTACAAATTCTTTTTACTGCCTGTATTAGGTGATTTTCACAACTGGAGTTACGTCGACTTTGTGATTCTGGCTGATTTGATGGAACGTTTTATCTGCTTAACCATAGTCATACCAATGTATTTTCTTTAATGCGCGTTGCCGGGCGGCGGAGGGTGGTAACTTTATGTCCAACAAAAAAATTTGAAAGAAGACAAAATTACGTAATTGTTGTTGACTTATATTAACAACATACTTGTTAGATTAGATTAGATTAGTTTTTCGCTCCATAGATCCGTGCTGAGGAGATCCTCGTGGATGTGCAACATGTCAATTTTTTTTAAAGCAGAAATAACAATACTAATAGTATGAGTATATACAATACATCACTTTTAAACTGAAATAACAATACTAATGGTATGAGTATATACAATACATCATTTGTTTCTATTAAAAAATTCGTCAATGGAGTAGAAGGAGTTGGCCACTAGTAAGTCTTTCAGACTCCTTTTAAACTGATCTTTATTTGTAACTCAATTTTTTATGTGTGCTGGCAAATTATTGAAGATAAGTGTTCCTGAGTAGTGGACCCCTTTTTGAACTAAAGAAGTGCTTTTAAGTTCTTGTGCAGATCATTTTTGTTCCTGGTATCGTATGTATGAACTGAGCTGTTTGCTGGAAAAAGACATATATTATTTAGGACAAATTTCATTAAGGAATAAATATACTGAGAGGCAGTAGTTAGTGTACCCAGTTCTTTGAAGAGGTTTCTACAGGAACTGGGTATACTAACTACTGCCTCTCAGTATATTTACTGATGTGCAAATAGGATCCAGAACCTGAAAATATCTTTTAGCACACTTTTAACAATACCGAGACTCTTTCAGTAACGTGTACTACCAAGGAAGTGGGGGTACTTTATGACCACCACATAAAATTAAAAAATGAAAATTTCGTTAGGCTAATTGTTGTTAACTTTTGCTCACAACACGCTTTTTGCAGAGACGTTGATGTGTAAATGGGGTCCTGAACGTAAGTCTACCAAATATTAAATTCATTTGGGAAAGTGACAGCTACTACTAAGACTTAAATTTTTTGGTTAAATTTAACTGGAAAATTAAAATCATTTATAGAATCTGGGAGAACACTTCATTAAAAACAATAACTGTTTTTTCTCGAAATTTTAAAATATAAAGTAACTAACTAGATTACAACATTTTCGAGGGTTAATAAGTACAATTCAGTAAGTGTTGGATATTTCAATACGACGGCACCGCTGAAGCAGGCAGCTATTCTGTCGACAGACGCAGCTGACGCACCGTGCGAGGGAGAGGCGGCTACGCGCAGGATCTGCGGCGCTGCGTGCGCGGCGCACGAAGGCGTTCTATGCCGTCGTGGATGGCCTGCCCTTCGAACAGGGAGCTCGGGCACTTATGCAGAGCGCCGGCATCGGCAAGCTCCGGCCCAACGTGCTGCTCATGGGCTACAAGCAGGACTGGCAGAGCTGCCCCACAGACGACCTAATCGCCTACTTCAATGTCCTGCAGTGAGTACTGCTGCCAGCGGTGTGGCAGTTTTGTGACGGGCGGAAGAAATGGTGGTGGAAACAAGAAGGAGGGAAATGATTGGAGGGCATTAAAATAAGAATGACGTGGAGTTGTATCAGGAGGAATCATGTGGAGGTTCAGGTTGGGGTATCTCGGGCAACGTTTTCATAACGTCTACCTTTCCCTGGTGCAAAGACCCTTTTATCTTGCTGTCGGCTACTATCTTGTCTGATGTAGCTCTTTAGGGCTCGACT
The DNA here is from genome assembly GCF_023898315.1 of Schistocerca nitens. Lineage (NCBI taxonomy): Eukaryota > Metazoa > Arthropoda > Insecta > Orthoptera > Acrididae > Schistocerca > Schistocerca nitens. The sequence goes on along the minus strand of NC_064621.1, from coordinate 472,220,053 downwards.
GACGGGGCAGCCCCGACCGCGTAAATATCGCATTAGACTCGCATGTTGGGCCTTCGAACTTCATTCCATTAACTTATATGTCGAGGCTCTCTCCGCTGTATTGTACTGTAGTGTTCTGACATCTGTGGGCAAGCAATCTATGAGGAAAAGCGTTTGTCGAACGCATCCCGCTGTTGTTTTATTTTCACGTTTCTAGTTCACCCCGAAGGTGGTGTTCGGAATCATAACAACAAAAATGCCGAATTTATGTGGTAATCCTAAAGCGATGTTGGAAGTATTGGATGACAAATGTGAGTGATTTGAGCGATGACAACAGTAATTATAGTTCGCAAAAGCGGGACAGTGACAACGAAAATACAGAAATTTATAGAGATGAACACACACAGTCTACAAGTAGTGCTGACACTGACAACGAGCCTACTTTTGATGGATGGCGAAAATGCAGAAACAAACCAGCCTTCACAAAAACCAATTTCACTGTTGTAAATGGATTCAAACATCTCCTCAACATCCTAATGAGGTACTAGATGTTTTTATGTTGTTTTTTTTACTGATAACTGAGGTAACAAAAAATACAAATGAGTATGCTGAAGCTCAAAAAAAGAAAAAAAAATTAACCACTGAAGCAAAGATTGGGAGGGTGTTACTTGTGATGAAATGAAAGTGTTCTAAAGCATAATTCTGAATAAGGGCTTGAATCCTAAGCCCATTATTCAGAAGTACTTCACTGAAGAATGGACACAAAAGTGCCCATTTTGTAAAGAAGTATTCAGTTCTGAAAGATATTATTTTATATTTCTTGGATGTTCCATGCTGGCCCAATTGCAGGACATTGTCCAACTGGAGCTGTCATAAGGGGGATCTACAATGAAATGATAGTGCAGTTCTTTGACAACAAGTTCAGAGAATTTTACATTCCAAGTAGGCACACAACCATTGATGAGGGCACTGTTTGGTTCAAGGGACTTGTCATTTTCAAATGTTAAACAATCCGAACAAGCTAACGAAGTTGGGTGTGATCATTTAGGCTTTGGCTGGGAGTCGAACAGCATATGCAGTGGGATTTGGACCATACTTTAGAGTGACTACTACACAGGCATTGCCAACACCATGAACCCCATGTACAAATAGAATAGTTATACATTTGTGTGACACTTACAAATGCTACTGGTAATGCGAGTTGTTACCGTCTATGTGGACAGATTTTACACTGGGTATGAATTCACTGTGCAGCTGCTTACATAACAACACAAGTCAACAGAACAGGAAAGGACTACCAGTTGAATCGACCAAGAAATTGAAATTGAAACAGCATGAAGTTGCTGCCTACAGGAAAGATGAGAAAGTAATGTCATTGGCAGAGGAAGATAAACACAACGTTGTCACTCTAAGTACTTGGCACAATACGTACACACTGCCAATGACAAGAGGGGCCAAAAATAACAAGAGATTCCTAAAGCCTGAAGTCATTTGTGACTGTACTAGAAACATGGATGGAGTGGATATATCTGACCAGAATTGTGTATCCTACAGCTTCAGCAGGAAATCAATAAATTGGTAGCATATGATGTTTTTCTGGCTACTGGAGACAGAAGTAGTCAGTAGGTCCACTTTGTACAATCTGGATGCTACTTCCAACGAGAAACCCAAGTTGAGCCACAAGAAATACAGTGTCACTTCTGAAAGCTGTGGTTGAACTAGTACAGAACACAACTGGAAGAAACACAGAAGGACCATCTACTTTTGATGATGAGGAGAGGCTATCAAAGCAACCACACTCTATTTACTCCAATGAAAAGAGTAACTGTAAGGATTGTGCTGTTTGCATAACAGGGAGACGAAAAGTGGTAGAAGGGAAACTGTTTACTATTGCAACACATTCCAGAAAACCAGGACTCCATCCTGGTGAAAGCTTTGAAATGTACCACATGTTGAAGAAATGTAGGTCCTAAATGATGATACACATGAAATGAAAGACAAAAATGACATGTTCATTGTTATAATGTATGTGTAATTTGTTTTACTGTGTAGTTATTAGATAGCCTCGGCATATTTCATTACCTGTAACAGAGGTTCTTTTTAGTGCAAATATCACAAGTGCGGTGGCATTATGGGTGAAAAAAAAAAATCAAGTGGAAAAGGTTAAAGTAGTTGCCATTTAGCAGCTCGTGGGCTTGACTACTCTTGCCAGCAGCATGCCAATGGAAACTTTGAGTTGTCTGCTCCCTCTGTCTTGCCACTTCCATTGCAAAAAACCATTGCAACTATGGCTTCTCAAGCAGGAAACTTATCTTGATGCAAGATTTTCAGCTATTTCAAGGAAACCCTTAATTCTGGCTCTATGAGATGAGATGTTTGCAAAGATCCATACCATATCTGAATCAACACAATTTTACATCTTTTTTTGTCATTGGATGCAAACTTTGACATTCGTACTTGTTTAGTATTGACAATAATAGCCATTTCTCTACGGTCTGACAAAAAAAATTAAATACCCAGAACAATAAGGATGAAACTAAATGAAACATCATGAGTTGAGAGGGTATGTATCTAATGTTATTTCAGTGATTACAAATTTGAATCAAATTTATGAAGCACTTGGTAGTATGGGCCCATTTATCACTATGACTTTTCACCAATGTGGCATGTATGCACGCACTGATTTGGTTGGAAAGAGTGACAAAAAGTCTCTGTATCGGCCCCTGAGGCAAACTGGCCCACAACCACTGTAACTGGCCCTTGAGGTCCTGGATACCAGCACTCGAATGAAGTAGACATCTGAGCTGATCCCCCACACATTCTATTGGAGACAGACTTGGGGATTTTGATGGCCACAGGAGAACTTCATCATGTTGCAGAAAGTTCTTAGTGACATGTTCTAAGTGCAAACATGCATTGTTCTGTTGAAAAATGGCACCAAGATAATCTCACACAAGGGATAATGCGTGAGGATGCAATATGTCCCCTCATTCATACCATCCATGACCCAAAGTGATACCTGTTGGTTTCCTGCACCGTGACACAGCTGAGTCTCCAAAACATTGGATGAACAGGACCTTTCCTCAGGCCATCACCATTCTCACTTATGACGGGCATCAATGGCAGTGCAGAACCATGATTTGTCGCCAAATAAAAAGCGATACCATTCATCAGCGTTCCATGACACAACTCCAAACACAGCCATTTCTGGTATATTGTTAATGGCAGCCTACGCATGTGGTGGAACTGCACTAGTTTCGCTGCTGGTCTCCAACCAGTGGTGCACGATGACACAAAATGTTGAAGGGAGCCTATTACTTGTCCTCAGATGGCAGGCACACAGGTAAAATGGGGGATCACACTCTGCTAGTTGCATAATATGACAAACCTCCCATGTGGTAGTCAGATGTGGTTGACTGGCTTCACGTGCCCCTGCATTCCAACAGCTGGCCACGGTCACATACAATTGCCTGTCAAATCTGAATATTGCACACTTCAACCTTCTGACGAAATGGAGACCCATAATGAGGCCCCTTTTCAAACTCTGCCCGGTGCTAGTAATGCTGCCTCACACCTGTATGTGGCATCTCCATCTTTTTTGCAATGACTACTCAACGGCTGACATTGTTCATGCCCCTTATATACCCTAACAGGCCAGGTAACAATGCTAAACGCAAACAACAATAATACGCTCTTGTAGCCATCCTGCCTGTTACAGAGAATTAGAACTCTAATTATTTATGTAACCACTGATGGTGTGTACATCAATGAAGTTATATTAACATCCAACCATGTCTCCTGGATGCTTCACTTTTATTGTAAGCTTGTGTAAATAACAAATGCGATAAGATATGAACTGAACTGAACTGAACTCCATTCGAACTGGCCTCAAAAGACCCAGCGGTACTGACCGACCACCGTGTCATCCTCAGCCAGACACAGATATGGAGGGCCATGAGGTCAACAACCCATTCTCCCAACCATTGTCACTTTTGTGACTGGAGCTGCTACTTCTCAGTCAAGTAGCTTCTCAATTGGCTCACAAGGGCTGCAAGCACCCCACTTGCCAACAGCACTTGGCAGACCCCATCCAACTTCAGTGGTCTAACGGGAACTGGTGTTACCACTGCGACGAGGCCATTGACTAATAAGTTATTCATCTTTGAAAATATACATTAGGTAGCTAGATAATTTGATAATATGAGGTTTATTCAAATGAAACCTGGTCAGTGTGTGTACCTTTGCCTTACAAGTAAGGCGGCACCACATAACTGCGGGTATGGTGGCGCGATCTATTGGTAGAGAGACTGACGTGTGTGCAAAGTTTGATGTTGCATAGCGCCAATGTGGTTTTATGCCGAAGAGAAGGTGGTCACACAAGTTATCGCCCACTACCAAACATGCAGGCAAGTAAGCAGGAAGAACAAAGAGTGATTCAATTTTTGGCAGCAGAGGGAGTTCGCGGCTGTGAAATGTATCGACAAATGAAGGCTGTGTACTGTGTACAGTCTGAATCATTCAAGTGTTGTGGAATGGTGCAAATGATTCCTTGAGGGGCGTGATTCACTGGAAGAAGATGCACACCCTGAGGAGGCTCAGTGTGTTATCACATTGCAAATGGGTGCGGAAGTGAATGCTTTAGTCTTGGACAACCGCAGAATCACCGTGGATGAGGTCCATCAGTTACTGGGTATTAGTGTGGGCACCGCCCACAGCATAATGCATCAACACTTGAACTTTCAAAAAATCTGTGTGCAGTGGATTCCCCACCAACTGACCATCGAACAGCACAATATCAAATGACGCTGTCTTTGAGTCACCTGCAATGTTATCACTATGAGGAATATGGCTTTCTGCCATGTATTGTCACAGGTGATGAAACATGGTGTCACCATTTTGAACCAGAAAGCAAGCATCAGAGCAAGCAGTGGAAACATCCAACTTCACCACCTCCAAAGAAATCAAAGGCCATGCATATCAGTTCTGGTAAGGTCATGATGTCATTTTTTTTACCACAAGGGCCATCTGCTTGTCAAGTTCCTGGAATGGGGAACCACCATCAATGCCCAGTGTTATCAAGCCACTTTACAGTACCTTAGATGAGCCATCAAGTCGAAACGCCAATGCATGTTGTCCAGTCGTGTTATCCTCCTGCAACGGCCAATGTGGTGAAGACGACATTGCTGTAGTTTTGGTGGAAATGCTGGAACATCCACCATATAGTCCCAACCTTTCACCGTGTGACTTTCTTGTGTTTGGCTCTCTAAAACAAGCTATTCACGGACATCGATTCGCAACAGACAACAAAGTATGTGACTGGGTCCAGGCCTGGATCCAACAGCAGCCTACTAGCTTCTTCAAGGATGGAATCGACTGGCTAGTGTAGCAATGGGATAAATGTCCCAACAGTTTTGGTGACTATTTTTGAGTATATGTACTGTGTATAACTACATTTTTGAGTTAATAAAATCATTACCATTACTTTACACTAGTGACCAGATTTCATTTGAATGTCCCTTATATATGAACATAAAGAAGTACTCCAGTGAGTTCAGGAATTCCAAGATATGACATATCTGAAACTTATCATCTTCCAAAACATTTGATATAACTTTGACCTTAATTAAATTTAAGAACAGATACAGAGATGACATACAATTCGTGAATTTCTATTACCTATTATATGTGATCTTTATAGTAGACAGAGATTTTAAAATTATACTCCATTGCTGCAGAGTAGCTGTAGTAACTGCCTGCAGACAGTACACTAACTGATCAAAAATATCCTGATAAATATGAGTGGACATTATATGGATGTGTCTTCCGTTCACCTTTATGACCACTTGTACTCTGCTACGGACATTTTCAGTGAGGTATCTGAATGTCTGTGGAGGAATGGCAGCCCATTCTTACTCAATAGCTGAGAACAGAGAAGGTACTGATGTTGGACCCTGGGGTCTGGAGCAAAGTCGACATTATAACTCATCCCAAAGTTGTTCCACTGGGTTCGTGTCAGTACTTTTAGCAGGCCAGTCCACTTCTGTAATGTTACTGTCCATGAACATCGTCTCACAGATACTGTATTACGGGGTGGTTTCTCTATGTGAAAGGGTCCCCATGAAAAACAAGTGATTGCAGGACAATGAAATTTTGTGGATACATTTGTAAGGACATGCAGAAGACAAATAACAAAATAAACCATTGAGAGAAGCACTTTAATTTCCACATGAAATGGTATATTTGTTAATTGTGTGCCATGTTTCCATTCCAGGTTACAAATGCTGTACAGTGTGATGACCACCTGCATCCACAGCAGCCTGGAAACACCATTTCACAGTTGTTCACAGCACTTTTCAAATGGCGGACTATGAAATGTTCAGCAGTCATGATACAGCTTGTGCGTTGCTTAAGATTGTGCATTGCAGCTAAAGTGTGCGTCATTTATGTTGGCGGCCGAGTTTAGGTTCGTTCTGCGCATCTGACGTCACAAAACACAGTCAGCCAATGAACAGAGAACGACGTTGCCAGATCTCAACTGCAGTGCAGAGCATGGGCGAGTGTCTTCAGTTTTAGAAACGTTCAGTCATAAATAAAGTAATAGAACAAAAGCAATGTCTTGATAGCAGACTTTCTTTTATACTGCTTTTTTGCAATAAAGAACAGCGGTAATTGTTTATTTCCTATTGTACTTCGACGAAGCGTGAGTAATTCATAGTTATACCAACAGTGTTTGTCAGTATTTTGCGTGACATGTTAGAGTCCTCATGGCATCCTGTAGGCGGACGAGCCGCGATAGTGTAACGGTTAAGGTGTTTGGCTTCTATGTGAAAGGTTATGAGCTCAAACCTTGTGCGGTGCTTAATATTTTCATTGTTTAAAAACAATATCAAAGTGCCTTACTTCATGAATTATATTCGTTTGAATGCAATTTTTTGAAATTTCCAGTGCTTTGTCTCTTCATTAACCCTTTCGCTGCTGCAGACACGTGCTCCCCGCATTCCGCGCTGTGGGCGATTTTGTCATCACTGCACTGCTCGCCTGTGCAGACACATGGTGTTCCCACTGCTTTGACACGCTTATCATTCGATTTCACAAAAACTATTTGGCCCAAAAATTTGATTTTTACACGTCTTCTTGACTGATACCTTCCCCCCATAAATGACTTAATTTTGTTTCGATGTTCAACGCAGTTATTATGCAGCATTAAATGTAGTAAATCATTGCACGAAATTTTGAAGATTTTGCAGAGATAGAAGTCCATAGTGTATACTTTCCGTATGGTCGATTTTAGTTGCCACAATGTTGAGAATGAAATGTGGACAAGATACCTAAATTTCATATAAAATTTACTGTATAACAATATCTCATTTAAGTACCACATAGGTGTCTATCAAAGCCTGGTTTGATGCCTTCTGGCATAAAGAAGTGTTGCATTTTAAATATGTTCACTTTATTCACAACATTTCATAATATAATGTACAATGGCACATAACAGCCCACGAAAACACTGAAAGGCAAAATCAAGGAAGAATTATATAATACAAAGAATAAACATGCATCAGTAGTCATGCTGTGAAGGGCAAATGCTTTGTGTCTTGATCACATTGGACATTGAGGTGCACAATCGCTTCATCACTCCCCCCCCCCCCCCCCCTCCCCAAAGTTCTAACAAAATATTCTGTTGAAGCACACGTGATGGCAAAATCTGCTGTCACACAATCTGGACAAGATTGCTGTTGACTCATCAGGTTTGTTGTCCGATGTCTCTTGTGGCTTGTTCATGACGGGCAGTGGAGTGGCGGACAATTCTGTCATTTCTGTGGTAGATCCACCATGTGATCTGTTTGTAACAGCTTAGGAAGTGTAGAAATTTGGTTTAAGGCAGTCAACATAGACTGTAGCTGGATTACCAGTAACACCAATCTTAAACATAGTCTGACCCCAGCTGAGGACTGCATGAAGTCCATCCTACAGTGGCTGTAGAGGCTTGTGCACAGTGTCATGTCAAACAAAGACTGTCACATTTCCAAAGGTCAGTGAAGACAAAATGGTGGTGGGACTGTTGGTCTCTCATTGTAATAGTATGTAGTTGCCACATTTGTGAATGCAGATTGTGGATGAAGTCTAATACCCTTATAAAGTCATTTGGAATGTTGCCAAGGAACTCACTAGGCAGTAGAATTGGTTGACCATCTGTGAGATCTGCTTCTGCAGCTCTTAGAACTTCCTAGATGGACACATGGAGGACCAGGAAGACAACTGGCAGTGTTTCCAAAGCTGTGACTCAGGCACTGAAGGGATACTTTTAATTGTTGGTGCAGACATTCAGTTAAACCATTAAAGTGATACACTATAGTGTGGATATGTTTCATGCTTATTAAAATGTCGAGTACTTTAAACAGGTAAGATTCAAATTGCCTGCCTTGGTCAGTAGTTATACAAAAGGGTACTCTAAAATGATACATCTGTCTGTGAAAGAATGGGGTTGCAATTGGTTCAGTGGTGATGTCAACCATGGGAAAAATGAGTGAAGCAGTCAATGCCAGTTAGGCAGTAAGTGTACCCTTCAAAATGTGGTAAAGGTCCAACAATTTCCAGGTGTGTATAGTTGAATCATTGGTTTGGTGGGATGAATGTGGCAAGAGGTGCACTGACATGATGAGTGATTTTATTTCACTGACAGCCCACACACTGGTGTACAAGTGCCTTGCAGTCTTTGTCTATATTTGGCCACACAAAAACTCGCTTAACCAGGTTTGTCGCACCATGGACCCCTGGCTGAGACAAATCATGCAACTATGTGATTGCCTGGTGTAAAAAGTTAGTTATCACAAATGGTCATGCCTTTGATGTAGAAACATCACAATACAACAATAAGATTGACAGTGGTAGGACATGATGAAACTGTATACCAAAAGGCTGTCAGTAAATCTTGCAGCTCATTGTTGAATTGCTGTGCATGTAATTGCTTTTGCATGGGAGAGAGGGAGCATCTGCTGGTATATTCAACTCTTCCGTAATGTGGACGGTGAGTCATTAATTGCCCCATGTAGTCCAAAAGGTGCATTTGACATGCCAATACTTTGTCTGGTCTCTCATGGAAAGCATACATCAATAGCATCCGTAAACTGTTGACCTATGAGAATATGACAGACTCTCTTAATGGAAGCATACACTGCATACAACTTGTGATCATACGTTGACTAGCTCTGCTGCAACAGTGTCTCTTCTCGCTGAAGAATGCTCAGGCCTTCTGCCTTGATCTATTTGTTTCTGAAGTACAGCACCTATTGTAGTCATAGATGTATCAAATATTAGAGTGAGAAGCGCTTGTGGAACAGGGTGTGATAATGCAGCCTCAGTGATAGCGGTCTTCAGTTTGATAAAGGCTTTCTCAGCCTCAATACTCCACGTCAGTTTGTCATTCAGTTTCGGTGAAGTTCACAAGAGTTTGTTCAGTGGAATGACCAAGAGCGTATGGTTGCATATGAAATGATAATAGACATTAGAGATGATGAGGACTCATCACAACTCATGAACTGTTGCAGGTAGTGGGAAGTTAGTTATGGCTTCTGATTTCTCCCGTGGTGACCATATTCCTTGAGTGTATAGCTGATGCAGCCCCAGAATCTGACTTCTGCTGCTTCAAACATGCATTCCAATGGATTTGTGAATAATCTGTATGAACAGAGGCCAGTACAGATTTGGGATAAATGTTCCTGGTTTTCCATTTCAAGGCTAGACATCGTCAGTCTAGATACAGAAGAAGTTGAAAGCATGCATAACTTTGTTGATAAAGTTCTGAAAGTGTGCAGCATTCCGTAGCCCAAAAGGCATCCTAGTAAATTCGAAATGACCAAATTGAGTACCAACAGTGGTTTTTAACTACACTATGTGATCAAAAGTATCTGCACACCCCTAAAAAACATATGTTTCTCATATTAGGTGTATTGTGATGCCACCTACTGCCAGCTACTCCATATCAGCCATGTCAGTAGTCATTAGATATTGTGAAAGAGCAGAATGGGGTGCTCTGAGGAACTCATAGACTTCAAACATGGTCAGGTGATTGGGTGACACTTGTGTCACACATCTGTACACGAGATTTCCATACTCCTAAACATCCCTAGGTCCTCTTTTTCTAATGTGGTAGTGAAATGGAAACAGGAAGGGACACGTACAGCACAAAAGCGTACTGGCCGACCTCGTCTGTTGACTGAAAGAGACCGCCGACAGTTGAAGAGGGTCGTAATGTGTAATAGGCAGACATCTATCCAGACCATCACACAGGAATTCCAAACTGCATCAGGATCCAGTGCAAGTACTATGACAGTTAGGTGGAAGGTGAGAAAACTTGGATTTCATGGTTGAGCAGCTGCTCATAAGCCACACATCATGCCGGTAAATGGCAAATGACACCTCGCTTGGTGTAAGGAGCGTAAACATTGGACAGTTGAACAATGGAAAAATGTTGTGTGGAGTGACAAATCAAGCTACACAATGTAGCAATCTGATGGCATGGTGTGGGTATGGTGAATGCCCAGTGAACATCATCTGCCAGCATGTGTAGTGCCAACAGTAAAATTTGGAGGTGGTGGTGTTATGGTGTGGTCATGTATTTCATGGAGGGGGCTTGCACCCTTGTTGTTTTGCATGGCACAATCACAGCACAGGCCTACATTGATGTTTTAAGCACCTTCTTGCTTCCCACTGTTGAAGAGCAATTTGGGGATGGCAACTGCATCTTTCAACATGATCGAGCACCTGTTCATAATGCACAGCCTGTGGCGGAGTGGTTACATGACAATAATGTCCCTGTAATGAACAGGCCTGCACAGAGTCCTGACCTGAATCCTGTAGAACACCTTTGGGATGTTTTGGAATGCCGACTTTGTGCCAGGCCTCACCGACCAACATCGATACCTCTCCTCAGTGCAGGACTCCATGAAGAATGGGCTGCCATTCCTGCACCTGATTGAACATATGCCTGTGAGAGTGGAAGCTGTCATCAAGGCTAAGGGTGGGCCAACACCATATTGAATTTCAGCATTACTGATGGAGGGCGCCATGAACTTGTAAGTCATTTTCAGCCAGGTGTCCAGATATTTTTGATCACATAGTGTATATCTTCTGAAGCAACAGGTATTTGATAAAATGCATGTACTAAGTCTAATGTGAAAAGACATGCTTGCTGTGGATGTTAAAATTAAAATCTTCAGTGTGTGGGACTGGATTATTATTACCAGCTACTGATTGACATGTGACAGCTTCCTTGAGCAAGCATGAAGAAAACACTTGCTTTGCTTCTTTCAGTTTCTCCAGTGTTAAGCAATGAGGTCAAGCGTGAATCGGCATATCTGGCATTGTTAATATGTATTGCATTATTGAAAGCTGTACCAGTGCTAATGCGGGCAGATGCCTTGTAATCTCCAAGAACTGCTTAAGGAGTTCTAAATACAGAAAATCACCTGTGATCATTTGTACAGCAGTGTCATCAACACAGCATAAGCATCCATAGCTGGCTAAATTACTGGTAATGTCGAGGAGGTGACAATGATAAAGGCCCAGCAGCACTCCCTAAATTGACAAAAAGTCTGCTCTGAGGATATGGAGCACAACATCTGCCACTCAAACTTCTGACAGAGGCCTAAGTTTAGTGACACTGTCGCACCTGGACTGTAGAACATTGATGGCAAAGAGGCAACAGTCATCATTGATGCAGCGAGGCAGATGAAAAGATGGGTACACTGATATGTCATCACTTGTGTCCACTAGAAATTGCAGTTTTGTGTAGGGCTCTGTGGCAGTTGATGGCTGCTGTTTGGAGAGCCAGTCACTGTCACTACTGACTACCATGCACATTTCCCATCTCTCACAGGGAACTGCATTTCCATGCATCAGAGCCAAACCACCTATGGTACCTACAAATCTGAAGATGATTGGCTGCATTTCCTCGGTTAGCAGTGACACTGTGACTGGTGACTCTAATGCTTTGTTTGCAGAACAGTGACTTGCACAGTTAGTTCAGTGATTTGTGCTTGTAGTGAGTTATGAGTACTGTCTGACTGTAGGCATACAGCTGCTGCACATGTGGATGGGTACATCTCTGTGATGCAGTCTGCAGTTTTTGCAAGTGTGTCAAGATCACTGATTTATACTGTCACTATCTTCTGCACATCTGGTGGTAGGTGTGACAGCCAGATATTCCATAGAATGTCTTCACTGACAGTGTTACTTGCTCGAGTCCACAGGTGATGCAGCAACTGTGAAGGGGTGCACCACCTAACTCCTCAGTACGAAGTATCTTTCCTAGACATTTTGTTTTGGACTGTGACAAGTGGGTGATTAAGGTGTTTTTAATGGACGAGTAATAATCAGTGTTCAGCAGTGAATCCAACATGTCCTGTACTTCTGTAGCCATATCTTCATTCAACGCAGTGATACCGTAACTGTACTTAGCTTTATTGGCAGCTATGTGAGTTAATGCAAGCTGGCTGTCAACTTGTGCAAACCACAAGACTGTGTTTCACAGCCAGAGTTGTGGTGCTTTGATGTCACTTGGGTAATTAGTGTGCTCAAAGGCATGTCAACAGTTGGTGGCAGGTCCTGCATTGCAAAATTATGATTCAGTATAAGAAAGGTGTTTGGTATAATTGCTGCAGTTGTTTCATGTTTGACATTTGAAGCGACACTGTACAAAGTGTCAGTTAATGACAGAGATTGAGTTGGGGTCACCAGAAAATTGGGGTTTACATATGGTCATATTATTGGAAACTTTTAATAATAAAAGGTACAAGGACACACAATAGCCTTTAAAAAAGTAATAATTGTATAAACAAAGAATAAATGTGTCAGCAGTCATGTTGTGGAGCATAAACACTTTGTTTCTTAAGCATGTTTGACAATGTGGTGCATGATCACTTCAGATGTATCACAAAGAGCTTATTTTCTGAGTGCCAAACATAGATTTGCCAACATTAATCCTTCTACCTGTTACATGCTGCAAGTGTTCTCCTTCTGAACCAGATACCATCAGTGTGTCATTTATGCAGGCAAAACAGAAATCTTATCCTTGTAGTACTTCATTAATGAATCTTTGAAAAGTGCTAGGTGCAGTCCTAAGTCAAAATAGTATAAACTTGCGTTCATGAAGGCCAAATGGAATGATAATTGCCGTTTTTGTATATCTTCTTCTGCTAGTGGTATTTGATAGCAAGCTTTCAGAAGATCAAACTACTTAAAAAATGTTTTCTTGCCAGAAAGGATTAAGTTGACTTCATCTGTTCATGGAATTTGTGGAACTGTATAATGGTCTGGAAGGGCACAGTCATCAAGACAGAACTAATTTCCACAAACATGTCATTTGATGTACTAACCGTATGTTGTGTAATGGCCATTGTGATTTATACACCCCCCCCCCCCCCCGTCCTCTCTCACTCTCTCACTCTCTCTCTCTCTCTCTCTCTCTCTCTCTGTACCAAGAAAATTATGACAAATAGAATTCCACCCCATTAATCATGTTGGTACCACCTATTGTCTATCACAGTTGTCAAGACTATATTATTACAACAGTCAATAATATAAATGTTGTTACCTCATTTTATTAGGCACAAGTCCTTCTGTAGTCTTCTGGATGACATACTTATTTGTTGATATCTGCAGGAATTCTTTAACAACTGCTCTCTTACATCTGATAACTGTCAACTTAAGAAATAATTTTTCTCCTCACAGCCATGCTTTCGACAACCGCATGGCGGCAACAATTCTGCGCATGCATGCTGGCCTGGACTACTCACGACTGATAGAAGAGATTGAAGAGAAGGACAAGGATCATGGCAGCCTCTCAGCAACAGTTCTGCGGCGTGCTGACTCTTCACTTGTGTACTTGCCATCCCATGGCTCCGACTCAGACCTCAGCAATACAAGAGTCCTTGCTGCATCTGCCTCACAACTGTCAGTCATCTCCAGTGCTGGTTAGTGAAGCACTTCACAATCTTTGTTGTGATTATTTCTGGAAATAAATTTAGGTACAGCTGTCAATAGTAGTATAGTAAATAGTGAGAAAAGTTCCCTCACTTGTCTAGTATGCTTGGAGTGCCAAATATGTGTCACTGACAAGTGTAATATGTGTACTATTACAGCACTTACATTATCCTTCCAATGAAGAATGACTTTTTGGGAAAAGTCTGTCAACTGACTTAAGCTGTATGTGCTGTAAAACACATTCTGTGATCTTATTGTGTGATGAGCTTTTTGTTCTCGGAATGTCTACACATGGCAGCACAGAGGGATGTTGCAACTCATTACAAAGTGTTGCTGTAGACAATGAATAAAACTGTATTGCCCCTGAAACAGAACCATGTCATAGACTGTAGGAGAGCTGTTATTGAAATACATGATACAACGTTACTCACAGCCAGCTTCCAGAAGAAGACTAAATAGCATTAGCTGCTGTTAGTTAATAGAGGAATATTTTGTTGTTGAAGTTTGTAATGGAATCAGAGAGTTGGATGCTGAAAGCAGAGGTAATAGCTCACTACACTGGGTGCTCTAAGCCTGTAACGAGCCAAAAGTTATGTCCAAGAGCCTTATTGATTAAATTCAAATATATTAACACCAGTTATATCAATCATTTTCTGTTTCATGTAGTTTTCATGAATTATTGGACACAGTCAGTACTCATGATTAGGTCTAGTAATATCCCTTTACAAAATTCCATGCCCCTACTTCTGGAATCAGCAACAGAGCACTCATCACACAATGAGTTTGATTAAAACTGTCACAGAATAAGTACACAGTTCAAGGACTAAAAATGTATGCTATGACAAATAGCTCATTACTAACATCACCAATCTCTTTTTCATATACATTTTGTGACAAAGGTGCTTACTCTTTAATGCCTGTAAAGTAAGTGACAGGAGAACTTTATGTTGTCATATATTGAGTTTCTTCTAGCTTCATTCATGCATGCAGAGTGGGGAGAGTGGCTGGTTGTGTGCCTCTGTATGAGCTGTAATCAGTCTACTTTATTTTCATGGCATCTGTGGGAATGATGTACAGCAAATGTGACTAAAGAAAATTTGTAGATTCCATTCTAAAAAAAAATGTGCTTAGCCTTTTTAAATTACGTATGAAAGTGCCGTATTGACTGCCTGTCAGTTACGCTACTCTCTCCCATAAGGCAAACAGACTTTTCATCATTCTCACTGCTCTTCTTTGTATGGATTTGATGTCCTTTTTTAATCACACCTAGTGTTGATTCCATACTTGATAATTAGTCCACCATGGACTACACAAATATTTTATTGAAAACCTCTCTTGGAGAGAAATTCTAGTTTCCTAGTATCTTACCATGAACAGCAATAAACAGAAGCCCACCATTTGCTTTATGCATGATTTATGATTCACCTATATGATTGTTTCACTTCATAAATCCAATTGTAGATATTTGTGTGACAAGACCACAGATGTGACTCACTAACCTACAGTCAAAGCACAAGACATTTTTATGTTTCATGAAATGCACACCTTCACTTTTTTCTAGATTAAGTGCTAGTTCTAATCGGTATCAGTTTCATATTCTGTCCAAATCCAACTGAATAAAGGCATAGGTTCAATTTCTTGATGAGTTTACCACATAAATAAACATGTATTCTGCCAGAAGTCTGGGATTGGTAATCACTCAACCACAAAGTCCCCCTTTGATTGTTGGACACTAATAAGTCAGCAGCCACAAGAACAAGAATTTGCAGAAAATGATTCACACTTTCCCACTGAATGCTTGAATAAGACCAGATATTGCTGCAGTGTGCAGAACAACAGTCTCCATCTCTGTTGTCAAATAGCAGCTTTCAATTTACAGCACACTGCAATATTGCTGGGAATTCGACACCCATTTATGTAAGGCTTTGAGTAGCATAATCCCCAGGCCATCTGAAAGAACAGCCAACATGATCATTCTGGAACATAAGGTTTGTTTGATCTTCTTGCCAGGGGAACCTAGAAACTTGGATATGTTCATTCCACAGAGACAGACTTTGTCTCTGGGGTGTAGCGATCAACCCATTTCTTGTCCCCATCACAATATACAACAAAAATCCATTTAAATCTTCCTTATTGTGATAGAGGTGATATCGACTGATGCTAATATTTTAAGAAACATGATAGGGAGTTGTAAGTTATGCACTCACTGTACTGCCAGCATGTGGTGGTGGATGATGTCCTCAATAATGTAGTGCATTGGAGGACAGAGTTGGGCAACATTAGTTATGATGACTTACCAAAGAGTGACAGTCTTGGAATTCACACATTTCATTTTGTGTGTGCAGTCAATGTTGCTGGCATCCTGGCCACTATTCATCTGGCACTTTCTCATCTTTCCTGGTGTTGTGCACTTCATTTAGTATGAATGGGTTCATTATTTGCACACTGGTGTTAATAATCTGCCACATCCTATCAGATACAGGGTGTTTCAAAAATGACCGGTATATTTGAAACGGCAATAAAAACTAAATGAGCAGCGATAGAAATACACCGTTTGTTGCAATATGCTTGGGACAACAGTACATTTTCAGGCGGACAAACTTTCGAAATTACAGTAGTTACAATTTTCAACAACAGATGGCGCTGCAAGTGATGTGAAAGATATAGAAGACAACGCAGTCTGTGGGTGCGCCATT
Organism: Schistocerca nitens; assembly: GCF_023898315.1. NCBI lineage: Eukaryota > Metazoa > Arthropoda > Insecta > Orthoptera > Acrididae > Schistocerca > Schistocerca nitens. The sequence goes on along the minus strand of NC_064621.1, from coordinate 472,203,395 downwards.
CTGTACGTCGTCTTTCTGCTGTAAGCGTGTGCTGTTCACAACGTGCAAGTGTGCTGTAGACAACATGGTTTATTCCTTAGAACAGAGGATTTTTCTGGTGTTGGAATTCCACCGCCTAGAACACAGTGTTGTTGCAACAAGACGAAGTTTTCAACGGAGGTTTAATGTAACCAAAGGACCGAAAAGCGATACAATAAAGGATCTGTTTGAAAAATTTCAACAGACTGGGAACGTGACGGATGAACGTGCTGGAAAGGTAGGGCGACCGCGTACGGCAACCACAGAGGGCAACGCGCAGCTAGTGCAGCAGGTGACCCAACAGCGGCCTCGGGTTTCCGTTCGCCGTGTTGCAGCTGCGGTCCAAATGACGCCAACGTCCACGTATCGTCTCATTCACCAGAGTTTACACCTCTATCCATACAAAATTCAAACGCGGCAACCCCTCAGCGCCGCTACCATTGCTGCACGAGAGACATTCGCTAACGATATAGTGCACAGGATTGATGATGGCGATATGCATGTGGGCAGCATTTGGTTTACTGACGAAGCTTATTTTTACCTGGACGGCTTCGTCAATAAACAGAACTGGTGCATATTGGGAACCGAAAAGCCCCATGTTGCAGTCCCATCGTCCCTGCATCCTCAAAAAGTACTGGTCTGGGCCGCCATTTCTTCCAAAGGAATCACTGGCACATTTTTCAGATCTGAAACGATTACTGCATCATGCTATCTGGACATTCTTCGTGAATTTGTGGCGGTACAAACTGCCTTAGATGACACTGCGAACACCTCGTGGTTTATGCAAGATGGTGCCCGGCCACATCGCACGGCCGACGTCTTTAATTTCCTGAATGAATATTTCGATGATCGTGTGATTGCTTTGGGCTATCTGAAACATACAGGAGGCGGCGTGGATTGGCCTCCCTATTCGCCAGACATGAACCCCTGTGACTTCTTTCTGTGGGGACACTTGAAAGACCTGGTGTACCGCCAGAATCCAGAAACAATTGAACAGCTGAAGCAGTACATCTCATCTGCATGTGAAGCCATTCCATCAGACACGTTGTCAAAGGTTTCGGGTAATTTCATTCAGAGACTACGCCATATTATTGCTACGCATGGTGGATATGTGGAAAATATCGTACTATAGAGTTTCCAAGACCGCAGCGCCATCTGTTGTTGAAAATTGTAACTACTGTAATTTCGAAAGTTTGTCTGCCTGAAAATGTACTGTTGTCCCAAGCATATTGCAACAAACGGTGTATTTCTATCACTGCTCGTTTAGTTTTTATTGCCGTTTCAAATATACCGGTCATTTTTGAAACACCCTGTAGGTGTCTAGTTTTCTAATTTTTAGATTTTCTCATAGCTTTAAAAGTTAATTCTTTTAGCTTACATTAAAAGGGAGGAATGTAGCAATGTAATCAATAACTGGTTGTAAGGTCATGATATGCTGTTTTGTTCGTGGAATTTACTTAATGGATTAAAAGAGATAATGTCTTGAATGCACTCAAACACACTGCCTGACAAAAAGCATGAAGCACCCAGAAGTGGAGGAGGAAACAAAATGATACTTCATTGGCTGAGAGGGTATGTGATGTTATTTCAGTGATCATGAAATCAAGTCAAATTTACAAAGAACTTAGCAGTATGAGTCCATTTAGCAGTATGACGTTGCACCTCACCTGGCCAGGATGCATGCACTGATTCAGTTGGGAATGGTGTCATAAAGTACTGTATTTTCTTCTGAGGCAAGCTGGCACACAACTGTTGTAACTGGCTGGTTGATTTGGGGGGAAGGGAACCAAACAGCAAGGCCATCTGTCCTGTCAGATTTGGAAGCAATTCAGTCATGCCCTTTCAAAGAAACTATATCAGCATTTGTCTGAAATTATTTCCCTAAATCACAGAAAACATAAATCAGGATGAACCATTGTCCTCCCGGATGCGAGTCAAGTGTGCTAACAACTGCCCCATCTCACTCAATGTGTTGTAACTGGTCCTTAATATCCTGGATACTGGCACCAGGATGAAAATAATGTCCAAGTTGCCCCCACACATGTTCTTTTGGGGACATATTTGAGGATTTTACTGGCCACAGAACAAATTCAACATCATACAGACAGTTCATAGGGACATTTGCTATGTGTGAACATGCATTTTCCTTTTGCAAAATGGCACCATGATATTGTCACATGAGAGGTAGGTAATACACAAGGACATAGGATGTCCATGATGTACCATTATGCCATCAGAGCTCCCTCAGTCATTACCAGATGTGAATTAAAGTCATACTCGATGGCTCCCCACACTATGATGTCAGGAGTAACACTGCTGTGCCTTGCCAAAAATAGTGGAAGAAAAGGACCTCTCACCAGGACACCACTGGTGCTCACTGGGGTAGTGCAAAACCATGATTCACCAGTGAACACAATACAGTGCAACTCCACTCATTAGCTGTCCATTATTCCCAGTTACAGCACCACTCCAAATGCAGCAATTTTCTGTTGTGGTTTAAATGCCAGCCTACACATAGGATACACATTTTCTAGTCTGGTTGGTGCTTGCTCCATCCAAAGGTGTGGGATGATGCAGCATTTTGCAGGAAGTCCGTACCTTGTTCTTGGATGGCAGACACAGGTGTGAAGTGGGTACAATGTGCCTGGTACACTATACATTGATCATCCCTAGCAGTAGTCAGATGTGGTCAGCTGGAATCTTGTTGACGAGTGTGCCATCCATCATGTTCCCATTCAACCCAACAATGGGCCGCTGTCACATCCGAATGCCCCACAAATCTGGATATTGCACAAATTAGGCAGCTGACCTAATGGAGACCAACAATAAGGCCCTGTTCAAACTCTTTCAAGCACTGATAATGCTGTCTCATATAAGTATGCAGCATCTTCATGTCCTTCACAGTGACCACTCAATGTCTGACACCGTTCATGTCCCTTATATGCCCTATCAGTCCTGGTAGCAACAGTAAATACCAACAACAACTCACTCTCGTGGCTGTAGTACCTGTTACAGAGAATTGCAACCCTGATTATTTATATACCTGCTGATAGTGTGTAAATGCATGAAGTTCCATTGACTCTAACCATGTCTTCTGGGTGCTTCAGTTTTTTTGTCAGTGAGTATAGCTTTAGAAAAATTTACAGAAAGCCATAATGATGCTGACTTCAGTAAATCATATTGGTCACTTTCCAAAAGGGTGTCTGAATATGGTAACTACAGGATGCACAAATTCACTACTGTGAATAGACACAAATAAAAGTTCATAAATCATCCTAGCCTCCAGAAATATTATGTACTTTTGTATACATGTATTGTCAGTATTGAAATTTTGCCTCCCAAAAGTAAGTAAAGGCCAGCAGCCATGATGATTGAAACTAAGAAGGAAATTATATTGTATATTTCAGTTTATTAGAGTGGTAAATACTTTTCAGGCATCCTGTTTGAGTTAGTGTAAGAGATAAGGCAGACAATTTATTTTTTAATAGAGGGTAGAAATTCCTGCTATCTCATAGTCCACAAATGTTATTTCCATTCAAAGTCCCACACAATCGATGGAAACCAATGAAATAATTTGCTTTATCATGTGTTGCAGACTCCACAGCTTATCTGCCAACTGACAGCATCACACCAAACCGCCGTTTTAATGTCAACAACCACAGCCCACGCTCTGTACTCAAATCGAAGAAAAGGAACCTAGCATCACAGTTTGCTACTGCTTTGTAAGTTGATACCAAAAAATAACTAAATACATTTAATGTCAAAGCCACAAATTTTAAGTTGTTGTATGTTTGATCTCCAAAAAGGGTTCTATCACAGCTTAATAGTGGAAACATCATTTTCACTAGTTTTCAAAGTATAAGACTAGCTCTTTTCTGAACTCCTAGTGGACTCTTGTACCCTTGTGGATGTTATGGGACAGTTGATGGAATTCTGAAACCTATCCTGTTGTCTCTGGCTATGTTGCTAGATTGCGAGAAGGGTTTCACTTCTGGTAGTCTAGTATGTGCACCCTGTTCTCAAAATGGACTGTTCCTTAAACTAACAATAGCAACATCTCTGATGTTACATTAAAAAAAAAATTATGTCTTTCAAAATTATTTGAAAATTTTGAACTAGATGTTGTCATACGATAGAATGACTATAAAGTGTGTGGTGATAGAATGACTATAAAGTGTGTGGTTTGCCTTGCTCAGCACCCATTTTTCAATAATGCATTGCCTCAAGGGTAGATGAAAATCAGAAGTAGTCAGTGGGATGTGGTTTACCTGTCACTTTTCATTGCACTGAGGTAGACTGCATTTTTTGTCCCATGCATCTTCCCACTATCATCTGCTAGAGTCCAGCAACTGGCATCTCCTGCCCTTTCAAATGCAGCATTCATATGATTTATGAACTTAGCTGCAACTACTGGACCACATTTTATGTGGGTATGACAACTCACAAGCTGTCTGTCCACATGAATGGCCACCACCAAACTGTGGCCAAGAGATAGCTGGAGCACCCAGTTGCAGAACATGTCACCCAGCATAAAGTGCTTATTTGAATGATTGCTACACAGCTTATGCCATCTGTATTCTTTCCACCAACACCAGCTTTTCTGAATTGTGCCAGTAGGAACTCTCCCTACAATAAATTCTTTGTTTCTGTAACACTACTAGTCCCAACCTTGTCCCTGTCCTCCCTGCCTAATGCCCAGAGACAGTAGCTATGTTTGTAAGTTGTTGTTGTTGTTATTGTTATTATTGTTGTTGTTGTTGTGTGAATAAGTGAGAGTTTTACTTCTGAGGAAAGACTTTCTCTTAAATCTTTCTCATCGGGCCTGTCTGCAACTCAGTGCCTCTTCTATGAGGTGAGTAGCAATGTATCTTTTCTATATTGTTGTTATTTTCAGTTTACATTTAGTTTACACTTTCTTCTTCAAGAGTCATCTAAAAGCATATTTGCAATGGCTTAACTCATGTCAACCACACAATTTAATTTTTCACTTGTCTCATTTTATCTGTCTGCACCAAACTTTGCCATTCTTTGTTGTTCCCCACATTCACTATTAACTGTATTCATGTCCCCAATATGATTAAATTCACATTCCATTTGATATATTTTAAATAACTGTTCCCCCTTATTAAATGTTTAATAATATGAAAGTTACACACAGTTGTATATAAACAGCTGCTACTCACTATAATTGAGTAAGCAGCAGTTTTTGTGGTAACTGAAGAGGCCTGCAAAAGAAAAAATGCTAATCCAAAAGAGCATATACAGAGTTATTACACATTACATGTTTGGTTAGATTGATATAAAAGAACATTAATACAAGATAAAGCAGTTTATATAGTACACAGTGCTTTCTAGCAGTACATAGGGAACAATTTATTATCATCAAGTGGTGCTTCAAAAACACAACCGATGAAGTTATCAGACAAGTCTGAACTAAACTGAGCCCTAGCACTTTCTTCTGCCAGCCACTTCAATTTTATTATGTCATTTTTACCTCAACAAACATAAACAGTACATATAAATTTGGTATTGGTCAATGTCAGTTTCTAATAGTTGATTCTTGCTGTTAATGTATGCCTTGACCTGTGTTCCACATCCCTGAAGTGTGTCCTGGAAAATAAATCGTCTAATGAAAAAATGAAATGAATAAAGTAAATTATTCCCATCACTGAGTTAGATTAATCATTTCTATAAATGTTTTGTCAATCTGCAGTGCATCTTCTGACCAGAAGATGAAAAGAGGGTATCATGCCTTACAAAACATCATTAATATATTGGGAACTAGTGTGACAAATACATGAAGATTTTACTACATCTTTGTGGAATTAATACATTGTTTCACTCTTATTAAAAGGACAATTGCTACTCATCAAATAGCGGAGGCACTGAGTTGCAGATACATACAACAAAAAGACTGTAAGAAAGTGAGCTTTCAAAAATAGACAAAAACAAAAAACACACACACAACTCACACTTATGACAACAGTCTTTGGCAGCTGACAACAGACTGCAAGCAGCAGTACATGATGGGAGAGGCAATTGGGTTGTGGGGGTACGGAGGATGCTGCGACAGGGAGGGAGAGAGCTAGCAGGGTAAGAGTGGTAGATGGTAAATTGCTGATTGTGGGAGTGAGCAGGGATGATGTGGAGAGAGGGTGGGGCAGCTAGATCCAGTCTGGGTGTTATATGGTGATTAGGGGAAGGGGTGGGGGGTAGTGGAGAAGGAAAGAAATAAAAAAGACTGGGTGCATTGGTGGAATAGAGGGCTCTGTAGTGCTGGAATGGGAACAGGTAAGGGGCTAGATGGATGATGACAATGATTAATGAAGGTTGAGGCCAGGAGGGTTACGAGAATGTAGGGTATATTGCAGGGAGAGGGAGAGTTCCCACCTACACAGTTCAAAAAAACTGATGTTAGTGGGGAGGATTCAGAAGGCAAAGGCTGCAAAGCAGTCATTGAAATGAAGAATATCGCACTGGGCAGCATGCTGCAAATCAAATCTCCTGTGCCTTGTCTTTCCAGTTACCCACCACCTCCCAAAGTCCCACTGTCTGGCCACAGAGAAGCATTCCTCTTGTGATTCAGCACCACCAAGAACTGGAGCAACTGAGTTATATTCTCCACCAGAGCTTCAACTACCTCTTGTCATGCCCTGAAATGAGCTTTGTCCTACCTACTAAACTCTCCCCTGCCATAGTCGTATTCCACCTCCCACTGAACCAGCACAATATCCTTGTCCAGCTCTACACAACTCCTGCTCCCAACCCCTAGCCTCATGGCTCATATCCCTGTAACAGATGTAGGTGCAAGACCTGTCCCATACATCCTCCCACCACCACCTACTCCAATCTGCTAAAAAACTTCACCTATCCCATCAAATGCAGGGCTACCTGTGGAATAAGTCATGTGATCTACAAGTTAACATGCAACCACTGTGCTAAATTCTATGTAGGCAACACAACCAACAAGCTGGCTGTCTGCATGAATGGCCACCAACAAACTGTGGCCAAGAAACAGCTGGATCACCCTGTTGTTGAGCACACCAGCCAACATGACATTCTTCATTTCAGTGACTGCTACACAGCCTGTGCCATTGGATCCTTCCCACCAACAACAGCTTTTCTGAATTGCACAGGTGGGAACTCTTCCTGCAATATACCCTACATTCCTGTAACCCTCCTGGCCTCAATCTTCGTTAGTCATTGTCCTTACCCCCCTAGCCCCTTCCCTGTTCCCGTTCCAGAAGTACCCAGCCCTCTATTTCACCAGTGCACCCAGTCCTTTTACATCTCTCCTTTTCCTCAACCATCTCTCCATCTCATCCCTGCTCACTCCCACAAGCAACACTTTACAGTTCCCCACCCTTACCCTGCTATCTCTCCCCCCCCCCCCCCCCACTCCCTCTGCCCCAGCCTCCTCCTCACCCCCGCCACCCAGCTGCCTCTTCCATCATGTGCTGCTGCTCACAGTCCAACTCCAGCTGCCAGAGATTGTGATCACGTGTGCGTGTTTTTTGTCTATTTTTGACAAAAGCCTTGTTGGCTGAAAGCTCACTTTCTGCCATTTTATTGTGTCTATGTGCGACTCAGCATCTCCACTATATGGTGAGTAGCAGCTGTCTTTTTCATAATACTGTTAAGATTCCATCCTGGATTTTCCATTGTTTAATACATTGTTTCTCTCCATAAGTACAGTCAGTACAGTAGTTATACCTAATTTGTCAACCACTTAATTCAGCTGTATTATTTACTGAAAAATATACTTATACATCATTGTTTGAAAATAAGTATTGGTGTTTCAGTGGCACAACCTTTAACTGTTAGGTGAATGCTCCCTATATTGTTGACTTCTTCTCAATAACCTGAAAATAGAGTTTTAGCTACTAAAATTATATCTTTATTTCTGAAATAAACATGCACCGATGTATTTGTTTTAGGTCAGACAGTGGCAAGGAAATCCCACTTGACCTACTCACCAGCATGACCAAATTTGACACAAAGCAACCAAAGGGCACAATTGATGTATGGTGGCTGTATGATGACGGAGGTAAGTCAGATGTTGAATTATCTCTTCAAGCATTTAAACAGCAGAGTGATTTATTTCAAAGATACTGCAAACCAATGTACATAACTCACTGGCTTCCATTCAAAACAAATAAATCTTTTGTCTACATGCATAATCATAAATCGTGTTTTGGCTGCTCTTTTGCTTGGCTCTTTGGAGTTGCGGTCTCCCAGTGTAGATAAATATATATCAGTTATTTCACTACTTATGTTCTTTCAGTGTTCTATTCTAGATGCTACTTCAGGGTGTTTTCATGAAATAATTAATTAGTTACAGTTGGCCAATACTTATTGGAGCTTCCCGGCTTTCAATAGTGAAGTTTATGCACTTTTGTTGAGGCAGCTTAATCTCTCTGTCAGAAGCTGTAGCATTTTCTTTCATCTATACTACTATTCTTCCACATAAAGTTTAACTTTTATTTTCAGTTAGTTCAATAAGCAGATCTTTTCATCTTTCTTGAGATTTTAAAATCCCATTCTTGACTGATATTACTACACAGGGAGACTGGATTTTAGAGATATTTTCCATAATTTACATTTGCTTCTTTTCACATCCTTACTGGCATGTTTGTAAATAAGCCAGACAGCTTTTTTTAATGAATTTTTTCTTACAATGCTTATCATTAGATGTAACTCAATATTTTAAAAATTTTAGAGGTGCAGATTTGTAATAAAATTTTCATTCTTGCTCTTAGGTCTTACAATCCTGCTGCCATACATAATCAGCACAAGAAGCAACTGGTCAAGCTGTAGGTTGAGGGTGTTTGCCCTTGCCAATCACAAAAATGATCTTGACCTTGAGCAAAAAAAGTAGGTTCTCTTTGCAGCAGTTTTTATTTATTTATTTATTATATATGAGTTCCATACACCCTGAATGTGGGAGCTGTTAATTACAGTCACAAAATACTTTCATAGAATACATATGAATAAAGTAGTTGACTAGGCTGTTAATGAATGTATTATTGTGAGAGTTAGAGGGAGGATAAACAGCCAAAGATTTTCCTGCTGGTGACCCATTTGGCACACCAGAGAAGCCAAATGATGTCAAGTTGAGTTGGTATGTTCGTGGTAAAGATGTGCGCTACATTTTCCTGTTCTTTTGTTTTATTTGTCATAGTTTGCAACTGTGGTAATAATAAATACACTCCTGGAAATTGAAATAAGAACACCGTGAATTCATTGTCCCAGGAAGGGGAAACTTTATTGACACATTCCTGGGGTCAGATACATCACATGATCACACTGACAGAACCACAGGCACATAGACACAGGCAACAGAGCATGCACAATGTCGGCACTAGTACAGTGTATATCCACCTTTCGCAGCAATGCAGGCTGCTATTCTCCCATGGAGACGATCGTAGAGATGCTGGATGTAGTCCTGTGGAATGGCTTGCCATGCCATTTCCACCTGGCACCTCAGTTGGACCAGCGTTCGTGCTGGACGTGCAGACCGCGTGAGACGACGCTTCATCCAGTCCCAAACATGCTCAATGGGGGACAGATCCGGAGATCTTGCTGGCCAGGGTAGTTGACTTACACCTTCTAGAGCACGTTGGGTGGCACGGGATACATGCGGACGTGCATTGTCCTGTTGGAACGGCAAGTTCCCTTGCCGGTCTAGGAATGGTAGAACGATGGGTTCGATGACGGTTTGGATGTACCGTGCACTATTCAGTGTCCCCTCGACGATCACCAGTGGTGTACGGCCAGTGTAGGAGATCGCTCCCCACACCATGATGCCGGGTGTTGGCCCTGTGTGCCTCGGTCGTATGCAGTCCTGATTGTGGCGCTCACCTGCACGGCACCAAACACGCATACGACCATCATTGGTACCAAGGCAGAAGCGACTCTCATCGCTGAAGACGACACGTCTCCATTCGTCCCTCCATTCATGCCTGTCGCGACACCACTGGAGGCGGTCTGCACGATGTTGGGGCGTGAGCGGAAGACGGCCTAACGGTGTGCGGGACCGTAGCCCAGCTTCATGGAGACGGTTGCGAATGGTCCTCGCCGATACCCCAGGAGCAACAGTGTCCCTAATTTGCTGGGAAGTGGCGGTGCGGTCCCCTACGGCACTGCGTAGGATCCTACGGTCTTGGCGTGCATCCGTGCGTCGCTGCGGTCCGGTCCCAGGTCGACGGGCACGTGCACATTCCGCCGACCACTGGCGACAACATCGATGTACTGTGGAGACCTCACGCCCCACGTGTTGAGCAATTCGGCGGTACGTCCACCCGGCCTCCTGCATGCCCACTATACGCCCTCGCTCAAAGTCCGTCAACTGCACATACGGTTCACGTCCACGCTGTCGCGGCATGCTACCAGTGTTAAAGACTGCGATGGAGCTCCGTATGCCACGGCAAACTGGCTGACACTGACGGCGGCGGTGCACAAATGCTGCGCAGCTAGCGCCATTCGACGGCCAACACCGCGGTTCCTGGTGTGTCCGCTGTGCCGTGCGTGTGATCATTGCTTGTACAGCCCTCTCGCAGTGTCCGGAGCAAGTATGGTGGGTCTGACACACCGGTGTCAATGTGTTCTTTTTTCCATTTCCAGGAGTGTAGTTTGTGTGAAAGCTGGAATTATTCCTAGACATTTCTGGGGCTCTGCCACAATCATCTGAACAATGGTGACAAATTTTTGGCTGTCTATGTACAATGAGTTTTATTGAGCATCAATTTTGCCTGCAATGGTGTAATGTGATATGATTCTTTTTATTTTGGATCTACCACAAAGGTTCGCATATTGATAGTTATCAGTAGTAGCAGAACAATAATTTTAGACATGATGATGAAAGAAGAGCAAAATATTGAATAAAAAAAGCTATTAGATAAAACAAGTTATAACATGGAAGACCAACTTGTAACTCATAATGACAAGTGTATCTATGCAATATTTCTGAAAATTCATAATACATTCATTTGCGCTATTTTGCAAAATTGTTGAGAGGAGAATCATGCTGATAATATATCAAGTAAAGGAATTGCTCCACAAACATGGAAAATCAGATAAAAATATAGCCTATGAGGCCAGTTAAAGCCATTCAATTTTTATGTAGGTTAATTTTTGAAAGTTCCAAATTACAGAAAATACCCAAGAATGTGTCAGAGAATTTGTGGCTTTACTTTTCAGTAAAAACTAATAAACTTGTACTAAGACAACATTTATTCAGAGTCATTTTCAGAAACAGGGTTAGGAGAAATGTGCAATTTATTGTGCATAGATTATGGGACAAAACTGCAATGACCACTGACATTTTTTATTGTTTTGTCCAACATAATAAATCTTTATTGAAAATTAATAGTTACATAGAATGTGAAGAGGATTATGATGGCGATGGGGGTGGTGATAGTGGTGGTGATCCAGTCCAAAAGGGTGATGATAAAAAACTGAATTTTGTGGAGAAAAAGACGAAAAAAATTCCAAATCAGTAGCAGATGATAAAAGTCGAGCATAATTCTCACTGAGTCCACTTGATCAATGCAAATTTTCTGTTGTTTCATGACAATGGGTGTGCCAAGTCAGTGAAAAATATCTAGTCAAAAATTGGATCTTGAATTTCAAGGAAACAGTATTGTTAGAGGGCTGGAACCAGTTGCAAGTTCTTGTAGTTGCAAACAAACAAAAATTCTTGAAGGTTTAACTAAGCTCTTGATGCAAGACAAGAAGATTCTTACATTAACTCTCCAGGTTGTCATGCATGTTAGCACACCATTTCTAGGATTTGGGCAGGTGCATCAGTCTCAGATAGAATCCGCCTGGCATATTAATGATGAGGGCCAGTGTGCCGGCTACCTTGAATGTGGTTTTCTGGGGGTTTCCCACACCCAAACAGGTGAATACATAGCTTATATCCAGCCCACCTCTATTATATGATTTGCAAACAATTTAGATAATGTTCGTACATTTTCATCTGAATGACACAACATGCAGACATTTGGAGTACACAAATTCCATCCTGTGCAGTTAAGGGATGGCGACAAGAAGGATTTCTGGCCATCCCTGACGATGCTAAATGTAATAATAAGCATGTCAAACGTGTGTAGGTTAGGATAAAGACAAAAGAAAAGGAAGAAGAGAAGATTTATACATTGTGGGTTGCACTGAAAACAGCTTTGAAAGAGAAATCCGACCTGAAGCTCAGTTGCAGAGATATACAAACAGTAATTTCTAAAGAACAAGAAATAGGAAGAATCTCTTGATTCAAGAGTCTTTTCTTGTAAGGGATGAGAGTATCAGCCATGCTGATTCTAATAAACATTTGCTCTAACAGTATCTGATGAATGAGAGAGAAGACAATTCAGGCACAATACTTCTATTTCACAGAGCGGGAAATGTGAATGAGTTTAAGGGAAAGAATGAGGCATCAAAAAAGTGCTATGAAGTCACTGAAAAGAAGTTACAGCAATTGGTATTTCAGAAACTACAGTAATAAATATGCTAAAAACTCAAGTAGCACAAACATCAAAAGTGCAGCTTTGGATCCAAACTGCATTGCCAGCAGCCACAATTAAAGTGATTTCAACCACAAGAGTAACAGATTTTGCAATCTCAATGCGTGAAAGAAAAGAAGAAAAAAAAGCAAAAGGTGAAAATGCATGTAAAAATTGGTAAGAAGAGCGCTGATGTAAATCTAAAACTGTCTAAATATGTATGCGAGAGATGAAGATGCTCATTGAGTGCCGAAGACAGCTTTAATTATTATGAAAAGATGTTTATGAGGCTTTGGATGCTCCAAGACTGCAGGATAAAGATGTAATACTGCCAGGGCTTAGGAAAAACGTTCTCTCTCCTCAGGTATTGTTGAGGCTGATAACGATAAAAATGAAATACTTACTTGTGTTATTTCTGAAGATAGTGTGAATGTAGATTTTCTAGTCATGAGTGGTCTTCGTAAACAAGTTGAAGTTTCAATAAACAAGGTTAGAATTACTATTAGGAAGCTAAATGTGGAAGCTCTCAAATGTGGAAGCTCTCTTCATGTGTCTCTGTACAGCAAACAAACAAGAGTTAGATACTGTTAGTGGCAAAAAAAAGAACATACTGAAGATTTAGAAACTAATTACATTGCAACAAAGGTGTAAACCACAGATGTCAGAATGAAAATTGTTGTGAAATAACAACCAACATATAAGAGATTGAAAAGACTGTCATCAGAAGAGAGAGAAATATTGACAATGAAGTCCATGTGTGACTTGATCAAGGAGTAATTGAACCAAATCAATCTGAATATGTTAAGCAGGTTGCAGCTGAAAAAAAGAAAAATGGGGAGTATTGCACATGGACAGAGTACAGAAAATTAAATAAAATTAAAGTGAAAATTTGTTAACCATTGCCCCTTGTAGAATATGTTTTTACATAAACTGCAATATTCCTGAGTAGTTATTTATATGAATTATATTATAATAATAGCAAAGAGTAAGACTGGCACACTTTAGTGGCTTAGTTTAGTGTTGAAAAAAATATTAATTAGCTCTGAAGGAGGACATCAACTGAAAGCTTGGCAACATTTTCAGTCTTGTTTATTTGCTTACTGACCACTCAATGCAACTATATGGTGAGCTCTTATCTGTACTTCTTCCATTGTTTATATTCCACCAAGGACTCTCCATAGCCAAATAACATTTCTCTTAATTGATCCACAAAAGACAATTCAGATGTTTTATGCTTAACAGAACATGATGTCATTATTGTCACAACCTTTATTCAGACAGTGAGCTTCGCTCTTGCACATTCATATTGTGAAAGTAATAACGAGGGAGAAAATTTGTAAAAATGGAGTTCGTGATGCCAAAGATCTCATCAAAGCTTAAATTACTTTTTAAAAAATACTTTTTAAAATGTTTGCTATGCCTCTCCTTTGACTGTCCCTAAAAACTGAAAATCTATTTCACAGACATTTTCTTGACGATAAAATGCACACTGTTTCCAAAATTTTCACATATCATTGATGTAACTTCACTTTTTTGCACATTGTGTTGACCTATTTTTAAAAAAGTAGAGGGATCACCATTCCCACTCTCACTTTACAGACAGTAACCTTTGACTTTAGTTTCAATTTTGAGATAATAAATGGGACATTTTCAATTTCTTTGCAAAGTTATCACATTTAAATATCCTTAATCTTTATATGTTCCTTGTAGCCATATCACTTCTAAGTTAAGGTGTATGTTGAGTGTAATCTTGCAAATGATTCTGCATGAAATGGAACAGTTTTCACCAGAAATGATGATGATGATGATGGCGATAATGATGATGACGAGGATGATGCACCTAGTAATAGTGTCTGATATGCTACATTCTGAAACACAAATTAAATACAGACTCTGCAAACATTCTAGAACATTTATTTACTTCAAACAATGGAAAATCCAGGACGGAATGTAACAATATTATGAAAAGGAAAGTTGCCACTCACCATATTGTGGAGATGCTGAGTCACAGATAGGCATAACAAAAACACTGTCACAAATAAAGCTTTTGGTGCATAAGGCCTTCATCAAAAATAGATGACACACACACAAATGCAGCTCACACACATGACTGAAGTCTCAGAGAGCTGTAGCCACACTGCCATTGCAGTCTATTTTTGATGAAGGCCTTACAAGCTGAAAGCTTTATTTGTGACAGTCTTTTCGTTCTGCCTGGCTGTGACTCATTTATTTACTTCATTAAGATACATACAAGTAACTTCCTTAGTGCATCTTGCAAATAGATTAAGTAGTGTCAGACAATAACCTCAAGAATATTAAGCTATATCTGTAAAATCAAGGGGTATCAGTGTTTCTATGACTGTATCACTTCTTGACGTAAGAGGTGGCTCCTCCTTTCTTCATACCTGAACTACAGTAACATGATGCTAAGTTATATCCAATCATTTTCAGCATCCCTATTGTAATGGTCAAATGATACTCAGATGTACATATTATATCAACAGAATTTTTAGGCTAATGAATTCATTGATTTCATTTTATTAACATATAATATTTTTGTGCAATATATTTACTTTGACCTTTTTGCCAACATTTATCATTATAATTACTTTAATATTAATAGCCTGAAATTTGAGTTTACTCTACACAATGGGCTGCCCTCACAGCAGTGCCCAAAGGGATATGCCCAATAGTGGTAGTCCTCTCTTCCCCATCCCCTTAATTGTTTCTAATGAGTTGTAAAACGCCACCTGTCAAAAGTATCAATAGCAACCAAACATGTCAATGTTGTAACTGACAGAAGCAGTCCTTTTTTTCCATATCATCATCAAATGATGACTTTGGAAATGTAATATTGTCACAAAGGTAGAGTACAAGTTCATATAATTTATGTATGAAGTTTTAATACATAACTTATTTAATTACAAATGTTAATACATAATATACACTGATCAGCCAGAACACTATGACCACCTACCTAATAGCCGGTTATGTCCACCTTCGGCGTGGATAACAGTGATGATGCATCATGGTATGGAAGCAATGTGGCTGTGGTAGGTCACTGGAGGAACCTGGCACCACATCCACATCCACAAGTCACCTAATTCCTGTAAATTCGGGGGAGAGGGAGGGTGGGGGATGAAGAGCTCTGATGTCACGTTCAGTCACATCCCGTATGTGTTCAATCTGGTTCAGATCTGGCGAGTTGGGGGGGGGGGGGGGGGGGGGGGGAAGCACATCAACTGAAACTTGCCACTGTGTTCTTCAATCATGTTTAGGGCCTTGTGACAGGGTGCATCATCTTGCTGAAAAATTCCACTGCCTTCAGGAAACAAGATCGTCATGAAGGGGTGTATGTGGTCTGCAACCAGTGTACGTCATTGGCCTTCATGGTGCCTTGCATGAGATCCCCTGGACCCATGGATGCCTTCGTGAATGTTCCCCAGAGCATAACAGAGCCACCGCCAGCTTGTCCTACCCAGCATTACATGTGTCAAGGAACTGTTCCCCTGGAAGATGACAGATTTCAGGATTCATTGGACTATGCAATGCTCTGTCACTAGCCCAATGTCAAGCACCAGTGATCATGCCCCATTTCAGTAGTAGTTGCCGAAGTTGTGGTGTTAACATTAGCACATGCATGGGAAGGCCCATCGTTAGGAGACTACAGGGCACTGTGTGTTCAGACACACTTGTACTCTGCCCAGCATTAAAGTCTGATGTTAATTCCACCACAGTTTGCCACTTGTCCTGTTTTATGTCTGCCCAGCCTATGACATCGGACATCTGTAATGACAGGTGGCCATCCAACCCCATGGCGTCTGGACGTGGTATCACCTTCGCTTCACCAGTTGTTGAAGACAATCACAACAACACTCCTCGAACACCCAACCAGTTGTGCAGATTCTGAAATGCTTGTGCCAAGCCTCTGGGCCATCACACTCTGCCCTTGATCAAACTCAGGTAGATTGTGCACTTTCCCCATTCTATACAAGGACCGCAGACTCATCCTCGCCAGGTAATGCTGCTATCACCTGTATGGGTTTATATTGATAGCAGGTCAGTGGTCATAGTGTTCTGGCTGACCAGAGTATACAGCTTAGAATTCTTTCTAACTTTCTATTGACGTGACCCACCGATCTGTAATCAAAACATGAACAAAACATGAACATGAACAAACGACGAAATATTTGTATGTTTTTTGTAAGTTTACCAGGTCTCTCTCTCTTTATACTGTAGCCCTCATGCTGTCAGAACTGTTTCCTGTCCCACGTACCATCATATCAGGATTCTCTTTTCCATACGCTTTACACACACACCTGTATCATCTACTACTTGTCTAAGACATGCACTTGGTTGAACAATTTGGTGGCCTGATATTTGCTTTATAATTCTTGCTGTAACAAATAAACTACACCTCTTTCATGACTACTACCTAACAGCAGGACATTTACCGTCTTTCATATTTTCTTTGGAACCAATGGTTCCTGTTAATAGCCTGCTGTGCCTTTGCTACAACAACATCAACTGGAGACTGTTTCTCTCTGAGGTAGCAGAATGGAGCTATTTTTTGTGTAGTGATAAAACTTTACTACTGCCGCCCAAACATTTCATGCTCATATTTGTTTACAAAAAATATGGAAATATGGGTCAACTAATAAAAGTAAATTTGTATACACTACAGTTAATATTTAATAATAGTGAACACAATGTGTTGTTATGCCTAAGTAACAAACATAGTTACATGGAAATTTATCAATACCTAGAGAGCAGAAATTTTAAGTGTGGATACATATAGGTGATACAAAAATTAGACAGTATTTTATTTTCAATGTGTTACATGCTTGTTATAAAACTCAGCATTACTCTCTTTCATTTCAGTATGGCAAACTTGTTGACCAAGTTCCGTATTGAGTATTCCAGTCTCACAATGGTCTCTGGCATTACAGAAAAGCCACAGCCTGATACACTGGCATTTTTTGAAAAATTAATTGAAGGTCTGAAAGGTATGTACACTGTTTCCAAAATATTTTTGTGCAGCTTCTTATTTTGCTGTTATGAAATTCTTTTCTCAAGAAACTACCACATTCATAAGAGTACTGCCTTCTCCAAGATTTATTTTTGGTTATAAGACGTATTCATAAAATGTAAAAAAGTTAACAACATTTAATACAATGAAAGTCATCCAGAGTTCAGAATAAGTCAATGTACTTACTTCCACTGCTGTCCCATCACTGTAGACTATTATTGACAGCTTAGAGACCAATAGGTTGATTTAGAAAGTTCAACTGTGGTTGCACATAATGCGGTACATTCAATTCAATTTATTAGTGTCCTTGTACTACATCATCAAAATGACATAGGACTTGTCAATAAACATAACAATTTAAAATAAATGTACATGAAAATTTATAATTGAATTTACTTGTCACTTAGACATTACAATTTTAATAGAACTGTAAGAACATTAACATAAAAATATACAAGTAGGATAACAACGTACAAAAAAAAAGCTAGTGATTCTCACATCAAAGATTATTTTCATTCTTACATTAACACTGTTTCTTTCTTAGTTATTAAGTATCTGTTCCTGTGATGTAATTGCTCTTATGGACCTAGATTAGGTGATGGTAGGAGAGTGCACAGGGCATATTTTAAGTGGGGGCCATTAATCAGAATATAAATCATGTGGCAAGAGAATAGGAGGAGAGCACAGGTCTGGTAAGTAGGTTGAGAAGAGCAGAAATTGTACAGATAAGTTCCAGTGGCTATTGTGGGAAGAACTCATTCAGACAAATCTAATCTCAGGTGAAGAAGTTGTTTAATGTATTCCAGAGTATATTATTGTATGACAACAGATGAATTTCTTTGTTCTCTTGGAGATAAACCATTAGTAGTATGAGTGGATAAAAATCCTCTTGTGAACAAGGCTGGTCTGATAATCATGAGAGATGAATACCTTGGCGCAGCTAATTAGTGTCCTAACAAATATGCTTACTGTAAATCTGAAGGTATGTAAGAGTGATTATTTCAGTTGAAAAAGAATAGACACTTTTGAAGAGCAAGTACTGTCATTTGTTGGTACATTTTACGTGTACTGAAGTATGGAAATGTCTGTCAGTGAGATGGATGTCAACACTGAAGGAGATATACAAGGTTCATTAATGAACAAGATTAATTTATCTTCTGAGTGAACAATATAGCTAGTTCCGCTTCACCAAATGCCCAGGTGATGGAACTATCAATGTATAGGGAACAAGAACAGGGAGTGATGGCCACTAAATTACAAGTGTCGTAACACCAAGGCAGCTTGGTGCCCATAGTTCAACACTTGATTTGATTGTGATTTGCCCATCAGAAGTATAGGGTTACAACAGTTATTTGACAAGTATGTAACTAATTAAGGGGAGGAAGAAGAATTAGGTTTTAAAAAAATAATGCGGTTGCTGGTTAGATTTGGTCACATATAAGATAATGTGTATCATACTAGCTGAAGTGCAATCACTGTCTGGCTTTCTACATCTGCATGACAACAGCAAAGCTTTCAGTGTGGATAAATGAACATACAATGATTTTTTGTATTGGTAATATGCAATACCATGCTGCAGAGTATGATCTATATCACAACAGTCGTGGTCTGCTTCACTGCACTACAATGCACTGCACTGCACTGCTCTGCCCTGCATCTACTACCTAACTAACTATTGTTTCAGCCATTGTTTTAGTGTTTACTATCTCTATTTTATATTTTGTAACTTTTGTTTTAAGATTTTCGTTCCTTGGTTTCTCCCTTCTACCATTTGCTTCTTCTTTCCTGTTGTTGGCCATTTCTACCCTGTAGGTGGTTCCTTTTGCATTTTTAAATTATATTTAAGAATTCATGAGATATTAATTTTCACTCACTGTTTCTGTTGCTGCAAACTCTCCCACAAACTGGACTCATCAATGGCACTATAGGACGGCATCCTTTCCCTCAACTACTGATTAGAGCACATGAAGCACTTTTGTCCAAATATCAGTTTAATGCAATGTTGGTCTTGGCCTTGTCAAAACAGTTCTGTCACCATTCCTGCAACAACTAAAATGTACTATTCTTAGTTTGATAAAATACCAAGCATTCAACAATATCCTCTGTTGTAAGTAAAGAAATCAACTGTTGCATAGATTCACAAATACAAATGGCACAGAGGGGCCCTCTAGAACCACAGATTACGTGATGATACTTCAATGCATAGCATTACAGTTCTCGTCATGATGTAACATGTGGAGAGTACTCAGCAGCTAGTGCCAATTTCCACGCAATGCTGAGTATGTAGCCTATGTTTCAATTACAGAAGTTAAATCAAATTGTAATTTCCATGGCCTCCCAGATGATGTAGTCCCATTCATGTGAGACACGAGACAGAACACATATCAGCTCCAAAAATATCTTGTGCTTGTCCATAAGGCTCTGTTCGGCCACCACTGATTTTTCCAGATTCATGTAATTGATGTTCTGTTGTTAAGCACAGTGGTTGTATTATTTGAAGAAACTGTCTCATGGCAATAGATATTAATACAATCAGCCATTATACATTTGGAAATGACCGTGTGGACAGTAATCAGTATTATACAATGGCTGAGGAGGACCCAGATGAAAACTCTCATAAATTTAACCAATTCTATGAATGTTTTCCAGAGGAAAATGAAAAAATTGTAAGTTACAAGGACTTGTCAGAACAGAACAATAGTTTTATGTTCATTTCTTTTCAATAAGGGCAATCTCTTGGTGCCTAATCTTTGTTTCCTACTATGTACCCTCCTTAAACTGATGACTTCATACTACTTTTATTTTGTACAACACATTTTTCGTAAACTTTGATGTTAAGAAATTGCCAAACTATAGCTTCATAACAGACTTTAATTTTCAAGTGTTTCTCAGACTTCAAAGACACAACACAGCTACAAGTTTTATATCTTAAGATATTGCTCATTATTGCAGCATCTCACAGTGGCATGACTGAAGAAGACTTGGCAGCACAAGAAGAAAAAACTTACCGTCAACTTAGACTACGTGAAATGCTCTTAAAACATTCCCATGATGCATCACTTGTTGTCATGTAAGTGTATTATTATTATTATTATTATTATTATTATTATTATTATTATTATTATTTAACGAAATTTCCAATAATGTACCCCTTCCCCATATCCTTCAGATATACAGTCATTTAATTTATTACACAGTGTGATTAGTTTTTAACAATACAGACTACTGCGTATGTATTCAGTGCAGTATGAGTACTAAGTACTATTCATATACGTAGTAGACAATGTACTCATAGCAAATTAAGATATATGAAACAGTAAACGATAACAAATTCAGAGAATTTTTAATCAGAATTTAGCTATTGCTTGATTAAACTGCCATTTTGTATAAATTCCAGCATTTCTGTTCAACCCCAGTTGACAGTGTTTTATCTGAGAACAGCCACGGAATTTAAGACAGCTTCAGCAAGGCATAAAAAAAACTCAAGCTGAATACCAATTTGAATAAACATTAAAATTAAGACAAAGAACGGCATGTTAACACACACTGCCAGCTGATTCATGGTACTGTTTCTGATCTCTCTAGCAGTTTCAGTGCACATGCATATGTGCCCACCTGCAGCCCCCCCACCCCCCATGCAGACTCTCTCTCTCTCTCTCTCTCTCTCTCTCTCTCTCTCTCTCTCTCTCTCTCTCTGTGTGTGTGTGTGTGTGTGTGTGTGTGTGTGTGTGTGTGTGTTTGTTTGTTGTAGTGAATTCTCATTATGTGTATCTATGAGTCATGCATTAGTCATCTAGATGTGAGGTGTTGCCTACCTTCATTTTTGTGTAGTATTTCTGTCCTGGAATTTCTGTTTCCTTGATATGAAGAAATATTAAGAAAGAACTTGAAATTATAATGTAAGTTGAGCAACAGAAAATGGAAATTAAAAGTTTTAATTTCTTGGATATGATCTGTGGTGTAATTATGTTAAATACGTTCCAGTTACTGTTCAAGTGTATACAACTTTTACTCAGTGAGAATGATGAGTAAATAAGGATATGAAAACTTGAAATGTTTCCAGCTGTAGTGTTGGATTCTGTTCACTGAAATATTACATAGTTATGACAGCACCCAACCACATACCCTAGAACTATTCAAGTAATTATTATGACAGAACAGCATCAAAAAGTGCAATAGCATTACAGTTAGTAATGAGCTCTGGGCCAAAATACATGCCATCAGTTTTAATCTGACAGGAAGTTACTGTGACGTTAATTTATTTTCAGCTATATGAATGAGAGATCATATTTATTTCATGAAAACATATCTTTTACATGAACAACAAGTCGGACATATTTACAATCAATTTGTTCTTGCATTTCAGGTCTCTGCCAATGCCAAGAGTGGGTGTGGTGTCTGCACCTCTCTATATGGCATGGCTTGAAGTACTTACAAAGGACATGCCACCATTCCTACTAGTGAGAGGAAACCACACTTCAGTTCTGACTTTTTATTCTTAGTACTGGACTTCATAATTCAAAATATAATTTTCACAACAGGAAGAAGATTTGTGTTACTTCCTGTATTATGTTTTTACACTAATGGTATTATATTGTTAGTGTGAGAACTGCTCTTGTAAGATGCTGATATTCATCCAGTTGGGCACTTTTTTGTGCTAGTCCATTATTCATCTTACTCAAATACAAACATGTGAGATTATCATTATTTATTTCTTAGGAAAAGTGCAGTATCATATATTATTCATATAAAAAATGAAATTATTTGAAACTTTGTAAAGGTGGGGTAGTTTACATATGTGATTCAGTGTTGCCTGAAGTATCATACATTACATATACTGTAAAGCACTCTCACTCTTATAGTTACTTTTTCATGAGTCATAATGAGACAAGTGACAAATCAACCATGTATGTATGCAGCCTAGCAATAATGTGCTGTTTTGGAACATAAGAGCAAACCCAACTAATGTGTGGTTCTGAGGCAGATTTTGGCTGCTGTTACTATCAGAGGGGGAAAAAAATGGAATTTATATCTCTTATGTAATGAAGAGCTGTCCCAAGGACTTTTGTATACATTATTAATAATTACAAACATAGTTGTTCGTAGAAATCACTTAAGCTCTACAAGCGGTTGTTCTTGAATGTACATCTGAGATTATATTAATATGATATGCTAAATAGCTATAACATATTTTTGTAAACTGGCATAGATAATGCTTATCAACAATTGCTTGCTTGCATTTGTAATGGAAGCTGTTACAGCAGTTTTAGCAGTTAACAGCTCTCTAAATAGACAATAGGCTGAACTTCCTATTTGCCTGTAATTCACCATTTATGTTAAAAGTTCTGAAAACTGAGTGAAACGTTGAAATAAGACATGCTTATGTGTATGTGAAACACCAAAGATGAGACTTTGTCCAAAAAGACATTTCCTAGTTTAAATGTACAAAACACAGAAATAAAATGTTTATTTTTAATATATGATCATATTATTGTTACAATTAGTTCTCATAGTTCTCAACTAATTAACACTTTCACAGATTGAAATATGTTTTCATTTCTCACAAATTCAAACCATCATAGTGATAACAACTGTAACATCTGAACACTGAACAAATATTTAAGATTTGTTTCAGCCAGAAAACGTGTATACTTATAGAAAGTGATAATTTTCAGTTGATCAGCTTACGCAAATTATGTATAATATTTCTTGTTCTTTTGGTTATGTAGCACAGTGCTTCAAATTCTCTCAAGACAACATATTACAGCTTACAAAAAATAAATTTAGGTTGGAGAATCCTCTCAACTCACCTTTTAACATATTTAGCAAAGATTTAAAATACTATTAGTTGGTAAATCAAACAACCAATGTAAAATCCAGGATGGAATGTAACAATATAATGAAAAGGATAGTTGCTAAATAATAGAAATTATTCAGATAGTGAAGGGAGACGAAAATTTAATAGTCATGGGTGACTGGAATTCGGTAGTAGGAAAAGGGAGAGAAGGAAACATAGTAGGTGAATATGGATTTGGGCTAAGAAATGAAAGAGGAAGCCACCTGATAGAATTTTGCAAAGCGCACAACTTAATCATAGCTAACACTTGGTTCAAGAATCATAAAAGAAGGTTGTATACATGGAAGAAGCCTGGAGATACTGACAGGTTTCAGATAGATTACATAATGGTAAGACAGAGATTTAGGAACCAGGTTTTAAATTCTAAGACATTTCCAGGGGCAGATGTGGACTTTGATCATAATCTATTGGTTATGAACTGCAGATTAAAACTGAAGAAACTGCAAAAAGGTGGGAATTTAAGGAGATGGGACCTAGATAAACTGACTAAACCAAAGGTTGTGCAGAGTTTCAGGGAAAGCATAAGGGAACAATTGTCAGGAATGGGGGAAAGAAATACAGTAGAAGAAGAATGGGTAGCTTTGAGAGATGAAGTAGTGAAGGCAGCAGAGGACCTAGTAGGTAAAAAGACGAGGGCTAGTAGTAATCTGTGGGTAACAGAAGAAATATTGAATTTAATTGATGAAAGGAGAAAATATAAAAATGCTGAAAATGAATCAGGCAAAAAGGAATACAAACGTTTGAAAAATGAGATCGACAGGAAGTGCAAAATGGCTAAGCAGGGATGGCTAGAGAACAAATGTAAGGATGTAGAGGCTTATCTCACTAGGGGTAAGATAGATACTGTCTACAGGAAAATTAAAGAGACCTTTGGAGAAAGAAGAACCACTTGTATGAATATCAAGAGCTCAGATGGAAACCCAGTTCTAAGCAAAGAAGGGAAAGCAGAAAGGTGGAGGGAGTATATAGAGGTTCTATACAAGGGCAATGTACTTGAGGACAATATTATGGAAATGGAAGAGGATGTAGATGAAGATAAAATGGGAGATACGATACTGTGTGAAGAGTTTGACAGAGCACTGAAAGACCTGAGTCAAAACAAGGCCCCAGGAGTAGACAACATTCCATTAGAACTACTGACAGCCTTGGGAGAGCCAGTGCTGACAAAGCTCTACCATCTGGTGAGCAAGATGTATGAGACAGGCGAAATACCCTCAGACTTCAAGAAGAATATAATAATTCCAGTCCCAAAGAAAGCAGGTGCTGACAGATGTGAAAATTACCGAACAATCAGTTTAATAAGTCACAGCTGCAAAATACTAACATGAATTCTTTACAGACGAATGGAAAAACTGGTAGAAGGCGTTCTCGGGGAAGATCAGTTTGGATTCCGTAGAAGTGGTGGAACATGTGAGGCAATACTGACCCTACGACTTATCTTAGAAGCTAGATTAAGGAAAGGCAAACCTATGTTTCTAGCATTTGTAGAGTTAGAGAAAGCTTTTGACAATGTTGATTGGAATACTCTCTTTCAAATTCTGAAGGTGGCAGGGTATAATACAGGGAGCGAAAGGGAGATGAAAGGGAAGCAGTGGTTGGGAAGGAAGTGAGACAGGGTTGTAGCCTCTACCCGATGTTATTCAATCTGTATATTGAGCAAGCAGTGAAGGAAACAAAAGAAAAATTCGGAGTAGGTATTAAAATCCATGGAGAAGAAATAAAAACTTTGAGGTTTGCTGATGACATTGTAATTCTGTCAGAGACAGCAAAGGACTTGGAAGAGCAGTTGAACGGAATGGACAGTGTCATGAAAGGAGGGTATAAGATGAACACCAACAAAATGTAATCGAATTAACTCGGGTGATGCGGAGGGAGTTAGATTAGGAAATGAGACAAAGTAGTAAAGGAGTTTTGCTATTTGGGGAGCAAAATAACTGATGATGGTCGAAGTAGAGAGGATATAAAATGTAGACTGGCAATGGCAAGGAAAGCGTTTCTGAAGAAGAGAAATTTGTTAACATCAAGTATAGATTTAAGTGTCAGGAAGTCGTTTCTGAAGGTATTTGTATGGAGCGTAGCCATATATGGAAGTGAAACTTGTGGCATAACTTGACTAGAAGAAGGGATCGGTTGGTAGGACATGTTCTGAGGCATCAAGGGATCACCAATTTAGTATTGGAGGGCAGCGTGGAGGGTAAAAATCATAGAGGGTGACCAAGAGATGAATACACTAAACAGATTCAGAAGGATGTAGGTTGCAGTAGGTACTGGGAGATGAAGAAGTTTGCACAGGATAGAGTAGCAAGGAGAGCTGCATCAAACCAGTCTCAGGACTGAAGACCACAACAACAACAGTTGCTACTCACCATATAGCAGAGATGTCAGCCACTGCAGTCATTGGTGCATGTGTGGTCTATTTTTGACAACGATATTGTTGGCTGAAAGCTTATTTTGTGACAGTCTTTTTGTTGTGCCTATCTGTGACTCATACATCTCCGTTATATGGCGAGTAGCAACTATCCTTTTCATAAAATGGTCGGTAAATACGTTTCTTGGTGCTATAACAGAAAACTTAGATTCACACATCACTTTCTTTGAATCAGACTTGGTTATTGTTCACTGTAATACATAAAATATGTAAGTTCAGTTGGTGCTCTTGATCTTCCAACAATTTTATCAAATGGTTTAGGAAAACAACAGAAAGCCTAAATTGTGAGGGATAGTCAAAAAGTTTTAATTATTATCTAAAAACATAAATGTACTTTTTTCCTTGGAGGTAAGTATCTACAGTCCTCAAACACATCGAAATCCATGTTTCAGAACCTTAGTGCC
This sequence comes from Schistocerca nitens, assembly GCF_023898315.1. NCBI lineage: Eukaryota > Metazoa > Arthropoda > Insecta > Orthoptera > Acrididae > Schistocerca > Schistocerca nitens. The sequence goes on along the minus strand of NC_064621.1, from coordinate 472,177,159 downwards.
CCTCCAGAAGCAGTCCACTGATAAGGTGGAAATGGACTGTGCCATATTGTTTTGGCTCCACTAGCAGCATAGTTTTACAGACTCTGTCACATGGCATTTGTCATTTAGCTACTGTCGCAGGTATTCTAACTAACATATTGTGTTATATTTAATTTTCCCTTAAAGGGGAGTGGCCCTACATATTATCTACATTTATTGTAAATTAATTCTGTTTTAGAGTTTATTAACAATTATAATCAACCTCAAAATATTTTAGGAAACTAGTATATTTTACCACAGGTTTTTGTTTTGCCTTAATAGAAAGCTTGTTTTGTGGATTTGCTTCAATTCTTGTAGAGAATTAGCAACTTTTTAGCTTAACAGATTAAAAGGTAATCAGCAAGCTTAATTTAAAGTTATTTGTTCACTGTTCTGTAATACACTGTGCCATCTAAAATGCCGCCTCATTGTGAATACTGGTCTTGAACGTGGTATGAGTAAGTTGTCATTTGTAAGCAGCTGCAAATCATGCTGGTTATTGTCAAATGACTGGCAGCTGCTGTGAATCAGTGTGTTGGAAGAGCTCTTAGGAGTCATGTACCCATGATACCAGGACCAGAGGTAGCTCAAGTGCTATCCTCTCCTGTGGATCCTGTTTACTCTACACAAAATACAGTATCTGTTATTACTCATCCACTTGACTGCAAGTAGTGTGTCAATGGTAGATATAACAGCACTGTACAGGGTGGACAGGGACCAGAGAGGACTAAGGGTGTTGTAACGATTCCCCTTAGCAACAAGTCTGAGGTGCTGTATTTCACTGAAACTGAACCATTGGGACTCATTTCTGCTGTTTTGGGGAAACCTGTTTTATCTGGTATCAAGAGGAGGCAAAACACAAAAGCGTAGGGGTCTATTAATCACCAGCAGTTCAAATGTACGATAAATGATGGTATCCCTTACGTTAATGGCAGCAAGAGACAGGAAAGGACACCAGGTGCACTCAATGTGCATGGGGTGTGTTGGAACAAATGATGCCTGCCATCTGGGCTCTAAGGTCATACTTGGGTCATTCCAATGACTGGCAGAGAAGGTTGAGAAGATAAGCCTTGCGCATGGAGTTTCAATGAAGCTCACAATTTGCAGCATCATCCCCAGAACTGATAATGGCCTTTTGGTTCTGAGTCAAGTGGAAGAGCTGAACCAGAGACTTTGAAGGTTTTGTGACAGCTTAGCTGCAACTTACTGAAGCTGTACCACACGGTTGATAATTGTAGCCCCCCCCCCCCCCCCAAATGGTCAGGTGTGCACTACACATCAGAGGCTGCTACTCATATAGCTGACTGTGTGTGGAGTGCACATAAGGTTTTTTTTAGATTAAGCAACTCTCCATCAAGTCCTGATAGTGATAGCTGTAAGAAACCCAGAAGTATCAGTGTAAGATCAAAAGATATGCCTCCCACAGGTAAGAGTATTAAAATTGTAATGGTTAATTGCTGAATCATTCAAAACAAGTGCCAGAGTTTGAAGCACACCTAAACAACAGTGAAGCTCACATAATAATAGGTACAGAAAGCTGGTTGAAACCTGAAATTGATTTTTGGGGAAAATTTAAGCATACGCCGAAAGGACAGGCAAATGGGAAATGGCAGTGGTGTATTTGTCACAACAGACAAGAAACTCAGATCCATCGAGAGAGAAATTGAAGCTGTGTGAGAGATTGTTTGAGCAAGACTCAATATCAGAGGTGGGCATAAAATGATATAATTGGATTGTTCTATTGCCCACGAGACTTGTCTGCTGATTTAACCAAAAACTTCAGAGAAAACCTTGGTTCACTTGTACATAAGTTCCCCAGTCATACTGTAATCATTGGTGGAAACATTGACCATACAACAATTAATTGGGAAAATTACAGTTTTGTTAGTGGCAGACATGCTGAGACAACATGTAAATCATTACTAAATGCCTCCTCTGAAAACCACCTAGAACAGACAGTTCAAAACCCCAATCATCATGGAAATATAGTGGACCTAATGGCAACAAACACACCTGACCTCTTTGAGGATGCCCACACTGAAACTGGTGTCAGTGACCATGATGAAGTTGTGGCGACAATGTTTACCAAAGTACAAAGGATACTAGCACAATCAGAAAGATTTATATGATCAGCAAACTAGATAAAAAATCAGTAGTGTCATATCTCAATGAGGAACTTAAAACTTTTGGTACAGGGCAGGAGCATGTAGAGGAACTCTTGCTCGGGTATAAAAGAATAGTTGACCATTGATTGGATACATACATTCCCAGCAGAACAGTTTATAATGGGAGGAACTCTCCATGGTATACAGTCACTGTAAAGAAACTTCTAAACAAACAGAAACTGCTGCATAACATGTGTAAAACAAAGCTTAGGGCTATAGATAGAGAGATGCTGAATGAAACACATTTGGTTGTCAAGAGAGCGATGTGTGATGCCTTCAGTGACTACTGTAGCAGAATACTGTCAAATGATATTTTGCAAAACCCAAAGAAATTCTGATCATTTGTAGAGGCTGTTAGTAGCACCAAAGTTAGTGTCCAGTCCCTAGCAAATGAAACAAGAGCTGAAACTGAGGGTAGCACAGCAAAAGCTGAAATGTTTAACTCTGTTTTCAAATGCTTCTTTACAAAGGAAAACCAAGGAGAACTGTCCCAAATTAATTCTTGTACCACTGAAAAGATGAAGGAAGTAAGTATTAGCATCAGTGGTGTTGAGAAACAGCTGAAATTTTTAAAACTGAATGAACTTCCAGGGCATGATGGAATTCCTGTCAGATTCTATACTGAACTTGTGGCCGAGTTAGCCCTTGTCCTAATTATAATCTATTGTATATCCCTCAAACAAAAATCCATGTACAGTTCTTGGAAAAATGCACAGTGTCGCACCTATCTAGAAGTAGGATAGTAGAAGTGATCCAATATCCTTGACATTGATTTGTTGTGGAATCTTAGAACGTATTCTGAGCTCAAACATACTGAGGTGTCTTGAACAGAATGACCTCCTCAATGCCAACCAGCATGCATTCCAAAAACATCAATCACATGAAACTCAACTCACAGTTTACTCACATGATGTACTGGTACTGAAAGCTTTGGATCAAGGCAGTCAGGTAGATACAGTATTTCTTGATTTCTGAAAAGCATTTGACTCAGTACTAGACCCACACTTATTGTCAAAAGTACAGTCATATTGGGAATCAAGTGAAATTTGTGACTGGATTGATGATGTTTTTTGGTAGGGAGGATGCAGCATGTTATCTTGGATGGAGAGTCATCGTCTAATGTAGAAGTAACTTCAGGTGGGCCCCAGAAGTACTGTGCTAAAGAAGCTTCATAAATATTCAGTCAGGTCTTGATAAGATTTCAAAGTGGTGCAAAGATTGGGAACTAGCCTTAAATGTCTGGAAATGTAAAACTATGCACTTCACAAAACAAAAAAACATAGTATCTTATGACTGTAATATCATTGAGTCACTGTTGGAATTGGTCAATTCATACACCCAGGTATTTGTAACATTTTGCAGGGATTTGAGATGGAATGATCACATAAGCTCAGTCATGGGTAAAGCAGATGGCAGACTTCAGTTTATTGGTAGAAGACGCAGAAAGTGGAATCAATCTACAAAGGAGATTGCTTACACATCACTCGTGTGAATAGTTGCAGAATTTTGCTCAAGTAGGTGGAACACTTACCAAATAGGACTAACAGGGGGTATTGAATGTATACAGAGAAAGGCAGCACAAATGGTCCAAGGTTTGTTTGATCCATGGGAACTGTCAAAGAGATACTGAAGAAACTGAACTAGAAGACTCCTGAAGACAGACATAAACTATCCTGAGAAAATCTATTAAAAAAGTTTCAAGAACTGGCTTTGAATGATGACTATAGGAATATACTACAACCCCCTATATATTGCTCACAAATGGATTGTGAGAATAACATTAGACTAATTACTGCACGCACAGAGGCATTCAATCAATCACACTTTCCGTGCTCCATACATGAATGGAATGGTAAGAAACCCAAATAACAGGTACAATGGGATGTACCCTCTACCATGCACTTCACACTGGTTTGCAAAGTATAGATGTATGTGTAGGTATGTCTTGCACATGAATGATGGGAATAAGATGATAAAGATTAAGGCGCATATTGAAGCATGCCTACAGTCATTCCTCCTCACTACACATGGGAGGGCAGGAAGGAACTACCCACACAGAAGTCATAAAACTGTACAACACAGAACAACTCTACACCACACAACATCCCTCTAAATAACTGCAAAATAGTTCTACATCTACATCTACATTTATACTCCGCAAGCCACCCAATGGTGTGTGGTGGAGGACACTTAACGTGCCACTGTCATTACCTCCCTTTCCTGTTCCAGTTGCGTATGGTTCGCGGGAAGAACGACTGTCATTGTTAAACCTGTTAGATGTGGAGGCTCGTCCCACACTCGTGTAATGTGAGATTCAAAAATTCCACAGAATTTTGAAAATGAAAGAGGGTGACTTTTGCAGTAATTCAGACACATTAGAAATGAAGTTAAAATGACTATTCATGTATAAATAGATTTCTGTATCAAGAGACTAAATCCTTTACCATGTGTCAACACTTTAAAGCCTTTCATTAATAAAAAAAGTTATGAAGCTAGAGAAAATACAAACTGAAAATGCATTTTAAACAAGGAGGGAAATGGACAGTGAATTCGTGCATGCAGTATGGAAATTATACTGTAAATCAAAAAAGCTAATAAAAACTCGCCCACTGTACATTTCCCTGTGAGATGATGCTCTCTTGAGTCTGTGGAAATGCCTGAAATACTGCAGATGAAATACTGATTAGTGAGAAATTATCATAAATTACATTTCAAGTAGTCTCAAAAGCCATGCTCGTGGAGCTGTTGAGTAATGATGTGTGGTACCAAGTGGTTTCATATTTTTTCAGAGTAAAAAGTAGAGTTGCTTGTGTTCAAAAGCACTGTGATTCTATGGATCCAGGAGATTCAGGTATGGAAATAACCTATGAACCCAGCCTGGAGTCAATTTTTGAAATCCAAGAATCCACGTAACGACATGACTGAACTAGTGTCCTGGTTCAAAAGTGATTTACATCAGACAACAATGCCACAGCTGCAAGTGTCTGTTCAGCCTCAGTGGACAAAGCAGATGACACACTGAGGATAGTTTGTCTTACACTCTGTCCTTGTGACCATTTTCCTCATATAAGTACACACACACACACACACACACACACACACACACACACACATACAAGGTGGGCACCCTATACTATATTGTATAGTATACCATTTACTTATCTCCGAAATTTGAACAAATGCCACAAGATGAAAAACACACAGGATTGGGGCCTGAGAGGATCCGATGTTGAAGAATAAATGCTTAATGGAACAAATTCATGATTCCTTAACCAACTTCCTGGTTAAGCTTGATTAATCAGTAGAAAAGAATGACAATACTGGGGCAAAAGTATGTTGATAAATGGACATAGTGCTGGGGTGATGAAGTGCAGCAGGTGACCAATGAAGAAAATAAAAAGAGTAGCCTTTAAGACCTTGTGAAACATATATCTCAGTGCTTAACTTCAGCAATAATGAGTCCTGAAATTAGCACTGAAAAGAACACCGGTTGTTCCAAAGACCAACACTAGCAGGATCTGTATGATTAGCTTGACATGCAATTGGGAGAAAACCACATTTACTGCTTTGCAAAGTCCCAAAACCATTCAACCCAGGACAGTGAATGTGTTATGCATGTCAAGGGAATGGAAACAAACTGTTACAAGACCACAATAATCCAACTATTTTGCTGATATATTAGCAACAAAGAGAATGCACATACACCAATTGCAAGTTCTGATTCCAATTTTGGGCTAGTGCCCTTAATTGCTGCTCAGAATCAAGGAAACATGTCAGCCATTTCTGGCCAGTGAGCTCTTATTGGCTGGCGACTTGTTATGTCACCCAACAGCCAGCACAGCCACGAAACCACACTAACTCACATAAAATGAGCTCGCCTGCTGGATGTGTGGAGAGGGAAAGTGGTCTCTCAATGAAACATTCAAAATTCCTAAAGTACTGGATTATAAAGTATAAACAGGCACAGAAGCTATAAACCAAAGTCGGTGCAAGAATATGAAGTGTTAATAACAGCAGTGGTGACTAAGTTTGTCATTAAACGGATCTCCGCACTTATACTAGTGACTTAACCACTTGGCTGCTGTGATATTTTATATTTTTCCTTGCTACTTTATCTCAGTCATGAAAGGTGCATAAAATAAAAGACACTTTAGCTTGTAGCTGCTGAAAATTTTTGTGTCCAGACTGATTACTTTTGCGACAATACATTTTAAAGACTTTCGTGTTCAGACCTGACATGATAACAGCTGCAACAACTACATACACTATACATGTGTATACATTGCACCACACACTGTAGATACTAAAGCAGCGATAAAAGGCATGAAGTGAAACTGTAGCACCTGAGTTTTCTTCAAAACTTACATTTTAAGCAGCGTACGTAAATTCTCTGAGCTGACTTCTAAAAAGCTTGTGATATCAATTGGAGAAGTTAATTCATTTTTTCATGTCTGTTTGTCTCATCAAGCCTAAAATAACACTTCTCCTCCAAGGTAGCAATTTTACTAACACTCATAACCCATCAACATAAGCAGTTCGGATTCACTCAGCTCTCTCCTCAACCTCCAAGCTCTTTATACTGTCCACCCTCTGGTCCCCGGATTCAGGACTGCCTCCACTTGCTCCACTTGGGGGGAGCAGGGAGGGGCTGGGGGAGCAGGGAGAGGGTGGGGGGGGGGGGGGGGGGGAGCGTCTCTGTGGCATTCCTCTGGATCCCAGCGCACACTGGAAACTGCAGAAACAAGGCAGCCAATATAGCGGCCAAGGCAGCATATATCTCTTCCTTGGCTTACAGTTTGCATGGTTCCCTTAGCCGACCTACAGAGCATTTTATGTCATCGTGTTGCTCTTTTATGGCACATACATTGGTCTACGCTTCCCGATAATAAATTACGAGATATAAAACCTCTTCCCTGTGCTTGGAACTCTTCCTCTGGGCCTCGTCGTTGGGAGGAGGTAATTTTAACTAGCCTCTGGATAGGGCACTGTCTTTTTAGCCATTGACATCTTTTAAGTGGCAATCCTTCCCCGCTTTGTCCCCACTGCTCTCAACCACAGATAGTGAGACACCTTTTACTTCAGTGCTCCTATTTTAATCCGCTACACTCCCGGTTAGAGCTGTCACCTGATATATCTTCCCTTTTAGCAGATGACATGTGCTCAGCTGATCACGTCCTTGAGTTTATCCATGTCAGTTAGATGACATCGGTCATTTGAAGCTCTTTTTTTGGGGACAACAACCCCCCTCCTTCAATAGTAGTTTTCTAAGATTTCCTTCTGTTTTTAGTTTCGCTCCCATTGCTGCTGATTTAACATTCATTTTTAACCCTTCCCTAAGCTACAGAATGGGCGCTTATGACCATAGCAGTTTTGCACCCTAAAACCATAACAAAAATCAACTGACATAACCAAACAGCAAATCCATAAACAAACAAGAAAGAAATTTCAAAATTTTACATCATACATAATAGACCTATTAGGGAGGAAAGTGCTATTAGTAAACCAGTAAAGTCTTGCTCTACTAATACTGTAGGATACTTAATTGAAAAGACTATAACTTTTATTAGTAATATACGAGTAATTGAGCCATTTCCAAACACACTACTGCCACAAATTATGTCTTAAAACATGCAATCTTTTTCATGTTATATTCACCTCAAAAATAGCTCAAATTTATACCCTATATTTATTTATTTTATTTTATTTAGCCATCCGTGGACATTTTAAAATGTACGGATGTTGTCAGGTGCATACATTCATATATTTATACAGTTTGTTGTTACACGTAGTTAAACATTGTGACATATAAGTTATTTACAATCATTTTTGCTCCTTATCAAAATATTGTGAAACAAAAGCTATTTACAATGATTTTGTACTATGGAATTCACTTTTAGTGTAAAAGCAGTGTTCCTGCAAAAACAATTTAAGATTTTTCCTAAAACAGTACATGTTATCTGCTTCTTTTATTTTCTGTGGCAGTTTATTATACAGTTTTACACCTTCATACAAGAAGCTATTTTGAGTCTTATGTTTATTCTTCCTGCCTAGGTGAAGACAGTGACTTGTTCTTGTACTATAATTATGAAAACTGCTATTTATGCTATAATCTTCTATACTTTTTTTGATGTACACTAAGGTTTGGAATATAAATTTACAAGGAACAGTTAGAATTTCTAACATTTTGAAAAGTTTTCTGCAGTGGGCCTGCTTCCTGCTTTTTGTTATAATTCTTACTGCTCTCTTTTGCATTTTAAATACTGCATGTAAATTCTGAGCACTGTTTCCCCAGAAAATAATACCGTAACTGATAACTGAATGAACATAACTAAAGTATACAGTTCTCAAACATTCGTTATTGCATGTGGATACAAGGACTCTAAATGCATAACATGTTGTGGATATCTTTTTTGAGAGTTTCATAGCATGTTCATTCCATTTCATTTGGCTGTCAATGTGCAACCCTAAAAATTTTGTTGTAGGTACATCATCTATGGAGATGTTATCTAGTTTTAAATTTAAGGGAGTCTGTTTTCTGTTCATTCTAAAGCATATTGTATTTGTTTTCTTTACGTTGAGAGTTACTTTGTTTTCCTGAGATCATTTGTGAACATCCCTCAGCACTTCAGTAGAATTTTCCAACATTTGTGCTGGTGTCTTACTGGTGATTACTATGTTTCTGTCATCCGCAAACAATATCTTCTCTCCATGACTGATATGTTGCGGGAAATCATTTATATACACCAGAAATAATACAGGGCCTAGTACACTTCCTTGATATATTGTGGATCAGATATATGTTTCTCAATGTACTTTGATCCACGGGAGACATGTGTGATCTCTACTGACTGTACTCTGTTTTCTAGATATGAACAAAACCATTTGAGAACCACTCCCCTTACTCCTAGTGCCTCTAATTTATGTGACAGCTTCTGGTGGTCAACTGTATCAAATGCCTTAGACAGGTCTAGGAAAAGGCCAGTTACATAGCTGTTCTCATCTAGTGATTACAAAACTGTTTTTGTAAATTGTGCTATTGCAGATTCTGTACCTCTACCAGGCCTGAAACCATGCTGGTCATTGCAGCGCAGGTTGAATTTACTTAGATAGCTCAAAAGCCTGTTTTTCATTATTGTTTCTATCACTTTGGAAAAGCATGACAATAAGGCTATTGGTCTGTAGTTCTCAACGTTTTCTACTTGACCTTTCTTGTGAACTGGTAAAATTTTGGCATGCTTCAGATAGTCAGTGAAGCAACCAGTTTTGAAGGATTCATTTATGTTTTCTGTTAGTGGAGCTTTGATACCGTTTATGCATTTTTTCAGCACACACATTGGGATTTCATCTAAACCTGCCAAGTTTTTGTTCTTTAATTGCCTTACAACATTGCATATTTCCTCCTCAGTAGTTGGAAGCAATACCATTGAGTTTGCTATATGCTTCTGTATTGGTTGATTAGCACCTTTTGGAAAAAAATTTCAGTAAGTTCGTTGCAATGCTGCTAAAGTAGGTATTCACATAATCTGCTATATCTTTTGGGTTACTGTCTAGGTTTTCCTTGTTCCTGATTTGTGTGTTTGTACCTCTCTGCCTCACAGTTCCTGTCTCTTGTTTCACTACAATCCATGTAGCTTTACTTTTATTATTGGCTAAATTTATGAACCTATCGTTAGCTGATTTTTTGAAGTGTTGAGTACCTCCCTGTAGATCCTTTTGTAGATTTTGTAGTAGTGCAAAAAAACAGGATCACTATTGTCCTTTCCAATGGAGTTTAGGTATTTACAAGTTTGAGCACTTTTTCTAATTCCTTTAGTAATCCATTTATTGTAGATGGGTATTCCATTGGGAATTAATGCTTTGGGGAATGTTTCTTCAAATTTTAATTTAAACTCAGACATAAAATTGGAGAACTTGCTATTCACTTTAGTTTCTATGTATACTCCTTCCCAACTTTCATGTGCTAACTTTAAAGAAAACTCTTGCAAAGCTGATGGAGAGTAGACTTTTATATATATGCAGTTTTGATTCTTTTGTTACACAGCTTTTACTTTTATAATCTGACATAGATGGTCAGACAGTCCCAGGTTTTTGACAAGTACATCACAGTTTTCTCTGCCTACATCTGTAGCTACATGGTCAATGGTAGATGATTAATGTGTGGTTATTCTTGTTGCACAGTTGACTAGTGATGATAGACCAAAACTATGTAGGATATTCATAAATATGTTTCTGGTGTCATCTGTTTTAGTTGTATTTATGTTAAAGTCCGCACACAAAAGGATATTATGTTTCAGAATCAATGCTAGTTCTAGGTTTTGTATAGGTTTTGAAAAGAATATCTCTAAATTACCACTGGGAGAACAATATGCACATAATATAGTTAGTTTCTTGGGCATATTTATAGCAACTATCTCTATTGCTGACACTTCAAAGTCTTTGTCTACACTCAGCATGATAATATCATTTCAGACTTTAAATTCAATGCTGTTCTTGACATAAATATACTGAAAACTGTGAAATATGGTGAAAGCTGCTGGACTACAACATCTCAGATGTTTGTAACATCTCAGATATTTGTTTTTCACCTGCGGCCAATAGCTGTATTGCATGGTAATGTCATGTTAATGCAGTGTCTTCTAGCATGATTAACAGCAAGCTTACTTGGTGGCTCATTCCAAAGTACGGCTTATGTGATCAGTGTACAGCAAATGTAGTGATGGCAACTTCCCCTTAGGTGTAATTTATATACTTTTTACCTCATATGCCCATCACTACTGTGCACTAATTTTACTTACAGTGCCGTAGTTCTGCACAGAGCCTGTTAGAATCTAAAATGTGTTGAGCCTCTACTGACTACAGCCAATGTAGACTCCTCCATTTGCTATGTGCAGCACCACAATCAACACTCTCTCTCTCTCTCTCTCTCTCTCTCTCTCTCTCTCTCTCACACACACACACACACACACACACACACACACACACACTCTCTCTCTCTCTCTCTCTCTCTCTCTCTCTCTCTCTCTTTCTTTGGGTTAATTCACCATGTTTATCAATTCTTGCTTTTTTCTGGGTGAGCACAAAGGAAAGATCTTTCAAAAACACATGTTTTGACATATCATTTGAGGTCATAGTATGTGTGATTTTTTAAGAACATGAAATCCATTACCACAAATTATTGTACAAACATTGTATTGTACATTCAATTTCCTTCACTTATACAGTTTTGCACTGAAATGGTGAGGATTACGATTTTTAATCATAAATGCCAATTACATGTATGTTTACTCAAATGTTGGGGTTTTAACATTTTCCTAGAGTTTGCATTTTCATCAATTTTGTGTTTTCTAAGTCAGGACTATATGAAAACATAAAATAGCAGTTTCACAGATATTTTCAAACAATGCAAAGTCACAGAGAGGAATCAGAGGACAGAGAGGATGGAGACAGAGGGGGGGGGGGGGGGGGGGGGTGGAGGTGATTCACTGAGTGAAGGGGGAGGAGAAGTAGATGACCAAAGAAAATGGGGTAGGGGGAATCGCAAAGCACTGCCAGATTCACTAGGTTGTTCTTCAATTCATTTGACGTAAATGAGGAAATCTGTGTCCAAAATGCTGTTACAGGATCAACCATTATGGTTGTCAAAAGAAATGTTAAGAAAAGCAATAAAATTCCAGTTCTGCAGATTATTTGAGCAGTCAACATTGAATATTCGTCTCCAGGGCTGAAAACATGGGGCATCAATAAATAGGAGCAAGAGTAGTGTGTGTCCCCATACAAGGTCATTGAGGGCATGGCACAAGCTTTGACTGCAGAAGAAAATCAGAATGTCTTTTTCAAGTACAATAAATCATCCTGGCCTTTGCCTTAAACAATTTGGTGAAATAACAAAACACCTAAATCTGGAGAGATGGTGTATCATGCATATTGCTTGAGAGAATAGTTGCAGCTTTGACTGGGGTGTCTGTCATCTATCCTCTTAAGAGTCTGAATTAATTGTACCATCCATCACTGTTCCCTAGCAGATCACTCACCTGCAGATCTTCTGTCCCAGGCATCAGACTTCATTTCTTACAGAAGGTATTTCACCGCCTAGTAAAGAATTTATTAAAGGGGCAGCTGGGAAGCTACAGACCAATGAAAGTCAGTGTTGTCTCACAATGCATCTATTCACAAATGGACATAAAAATGAGAGGTAGTCCTGTCACAAATTGCTAAATGTATCACTCACAATAAAGCAGCTGCCTTACCGTAGGACTAGTCAGAACAACGAAAGTTCATAAAACAATGTCTTCAGTATAAAGACCAATCCATAGAGAGGGAGCACAAAATATATTGATATGAATCAGTGATGTACCAACTATTTCTTTACAGGGGAGAGGGGGGGAGCAAATGCATTTACTGATTTCATCTTTCAGTAAAACTGTTAAGAACACATGCATACAGATAGTGTGGGAAGATGTATTAGGTAATCAGTGATAGTTGAGCTACAGAGAGAAACAGCTCATTAATACCAACATGAACCCAGTTTTATAAGTTGTGCTCTTGAAAACAATCCCGTAGCTTTAATTTTTAAAAAGATATCATTTATCTGGGAAGACAATGGTCCTATTTTGTTCTGAGACCATTTACGAAAAGGAGTTCATACTTAATGTAGACTGCAATGTCAATCGGCCAGAGAGAAACCTTTTATTATTATTACTATTTTACAAACACTGTAAATCACATCTTAATGAAAAAAGGAAAAAGATAATTTGTTTGAAAAGGAAGAAGGCATTTATTTTGTTTTATTTAGACTAAATAATTTTATGTACAATTTCCAAATGTAATATTCCTTTTGAAAATTCAGCAAACAAATTATTTCATGACATCCATACGATTAATTTTTTCAGCCCACTTTTGATGAACATGGAGGAGCAGATGGGTGAGTCTCAAATGAGTCGCTGTTGTTCTGGGGCCACTTTTAAGTCATCTCAAGGTGCTGAATGACACCTAAGAGGATGCTAATGATACTGGAACTGTCAGAATCAGAATGATGAGGCGAGTGACTTCCTGAATGAGTTCTTTAAAACCTACCAGGTTCAGCAATAAGTTTTCTTCCAATAGAAGATACATTGCATGGTTGTATATCAGTTGTAATGGCTCAAACTATTTCAAGATGTGTATGAAGCCTGTCCAGGTTAAATTCTGTTGTTTGTACTCCAAGAAATTATTCCAAACATCTTGTAGATGGAGGATGTGTTTGGGAGGATATAATAAGTATCTCTTCAAGATGGGATAGTCACTTTAGATCATCTTGGTTGGACCTTCAATCAACATCATACAGGAGATCAAAAATTTCAAACAAATCTTTCCTACATTTTTGTTCTTGAGGCAATTCTTTGGGAGCACATGGTGTTTCTTTGTGTTGCAATTCACTGGTATTTTTCTTGGCCATGAGATATTTGGGTCTTTCATATTTAGGTTTTTAGAATAACCTTTGGATCTCTCTAAAAGCATATCAAATTCTTCTGTAGTCCTAAGATTTGTAAGAGCTACTTTTAGAACCTTTACATAATGTTTCACTCTGATTGCATTAAAATTTGGGTTCTGTAAGGATCTGACCAGTTCCTCTAGATTCTAGAATTATATTTGAGACATTTTTCACAATTACTAGTACACCACACAATGGATCACTGCTTCTTGAAACTTCCTGTAGTGCCAGATCCAAACAATGATTGCCGCATTGGATGTAACAACTCTTTGGCTGGTCTTGAAGGATTTCCTTCACACCTTTGTTCCATCCAGCCACATTAGCTGCACCATCGATACAGTGGGTGCATAGAAAACTGGCAGTTGCCAGCACTTGCACCTTGGAGTCAGATGGGCTATATAAACCAAGGAAAATGTTATTTTATTTCCAAGCGTCTCAGGGTCAACACAATGTACACAAAGAGTGAACTGCTCCTGGCCAGCCACATCCATTGTTGAATCTGAAATAATTCTGTAAACTGGGGAGTTTTTTATTTTCTGCACAATTTCTCGCTGGATCATGTGAGCCATAATTTCCAGTACTTCATTTTGCATCGCCGGTGCCAACCAAGTGTCATGGCATTTCAGCCAGATCTTCAGTTCTTGCAGACCATTCTTCCTCTCATCGAGAAGTATCAACAGGCTCCCAGAGACCATTTCATGACCTGTCAGTGCATTTCCTGTTCGACCCAGGAATCAGAATGAACTTGTAATAAAGCTGTTCTAGTTTTCTCCTGATTGGTCAGCAGATGCTGCATGACTTGGGCAATCACAGGTGTGCTATTTTGACGTTATAATTGTGAGAGACTCTCGATGAAAGAGACTCTTCTCTTGTGTCTTGATCTCTTCTGTAGCTTTTTTCCAGTTACAGAACCATCTTTAAAAAAAAAAAAAAGCTGCCTCTCTCTGTGATCTTCTACTGTTCGCTAAGTTGATGGACCGACTGCAGTTATAGCAGAAAAACTGTCATTCGTCTCTTCATAATGTATCCATGGACAGGCCACAAACCATTCTGATTTACAAGATCTTCCATTCCTTGTGGAAACTTATGCTTTTCTGATGAGTGAAATTTTGTATCAGAAACAGGTATACTTGAAGTAGAGCCCATTGTGTTTTCATTTGAGAATGGGATGTCTGCATGCTTTGACAGTCCTGTGCCACAACTTTTATATCCATCGCCTCTAACTGAAATTGTTACGGATAAAAACGTGCAACATGACTTACATTGCGCACATCATATTAACATAAAAATAGGTTTCAACAAGCAAAGCATGTTAATGGTGAACACATAGTATAATACACTAGCAGAGGAAGAAACACTCATAGTTGACCATTAAATATTTATCTTACCAGTATCAATGCTTCTGCTTTCTTATAAGTATCTTCAACTAGTACTACTATTACTAGACTGAGACTGGCCACTATCATGAGTAACACTAATACAAATGATCAGAGATTTTTTTAGTGCTGTTACCACACCCAAAAATTCCTTGATTGATTCTTGTGACATTGAGCAGTACCATACCTAAATAACAAAATAATAATCATCGTATATAAATATTAGCTATGACCCATGGATTGATGTACACATAAAAAGGGAACGAAAAGTTCGATACTCAAATTCAAAAATGATGCTATAACTCACTAATTGTACGTATCACAAGTAAGAGGAATCACTGTAAACACTATTTAACATCTATATCATGAATTACAAAAAAGGGTACAAATCAGACCTTAAAGCAATACCCTACTGCAGTCAATCAATCAATCAATCTCTTTATTCATCCTTTAACAATATACAGGATGAATAAAGAGATTGATTGATTGATTGACTGCAGTAGGGTATTGCTTTAAGGTCTGATTTGTTTATATGCCAACTAGCTCTGCAGATGATGAAGAAATAGATGAAATGTATGACGAGATAAAAGAAATTATTCAGGTAGTGAAGGGAGACGAAAATTTAATAGTCATGGGTGACTGGAATTCGTCAGTAGGAAAAGGGAGAGAGGGAAACATAGTAGGTGAATATGGATTGGGGGGAAGGAATGAAAGAGGAAGCCGCCTTGTAGAATTTTGCACAGAGCATAACTTAATCATAGCTAACACTTGGTTCAAGAATCATGAAAGGAGGCTGTATACATGGAAGAAGCCAGGAGATACTGACAGGTTTCAGATAGATTATATAATGGTAAGACAGAGATTTAGGAACCAGGTTTTAAATTGTAAGACATTTCCTGGGGCAGATGTGGATTCTGACCACAATCTATTGGTTATGAACTGCAGATTGAAACTGAAGAAACTGCAAAAAGGTGGGAATTTAAGGAGATGGGACCTGGATAAACTGAAAGAACCAGAGGTTGTACAGAGTTTCAGGGAGAGCATAAGGGAACAATTGACAGGAATGGGGGAAAGAAATACAGTAGAAGAAGAATGGGTAGCTCTGAGGGATGAAGTGGTGAAGGCAGCAGACGATCAAGTAGGTAAAAAGACGAGGGCTAATAGAAATCCTTGGGTAACAGAAGAAATATTGAATTTAATTGATGAAAGGAGAAAATATAAAAATGCAGTAAATGAAGCAGGCAAAAAGGAATACAAACGTCTCAAAAATGAGATCGACAGGAAGTGCAAAATGGCTAAGCAGGGATGGCTAGAGGACAAATGTAAGGATGTAGAGGCTTGTCTCACTAGGGGTAAGATAGATACTGCCTACAGGAAAATTAAAGAGACCTTTGGAGAGAAGAGAACCACTTGTATGAATATCAAGAGCTCAGATGGAAACCCAGTTCTAAGCAAAGAAGGGAAGGTAGAAAGGTGGAAGGAGTATATAGAGGGTTTATACAAGGGAGATGTACTTGAGGACAATATTATGGAAATGGAAGAGGATGTAGATGAAGACGAAATGGGAGATAAGATACTGCGTGAAGAGTTTGACAGAGCACTGAAAGACCTGAGTCGAAACAAGGCCCTGGGAGTAGACAACATTCCACTAGAACTACTGATGGCCTCGGGAGAGCCAGTCATGACAAAACTCTACCATCTGGTGAGCACGATGTATGAGACAGGCGAAATACCCTCAGACTTCAAGAAGAATATAATAATTCCAATCCCAAAGAAAGCAGGTGTTGACAGATGTGAAAATTACCGAACTATCAGTTTAATAAGTCACAGCTGCAAAATACTAACGCGAATTCTTTACAGACGAATGGAAAAACTGGTAGAAGCTGACCTCGGGGAAGATCAGTTTGGATTCCGTACGAATGTTGGAACACGTGAGGCAATACTGACCTTACGACTTATCTTGGAAGAAAGATTAAGAAAAGGCAAACCTACGTTTCTAGCATTTGTAGACTTAGAGAAAGCTTTTGACAATGTTGACTGGAATACTCTCTTTCAAATTCTGAAGGTGGCAGGGGTAAAATACAGGGAGCGAAAGGCTATTTACAATTTGTACAGAAACCAGATGGCAGTTATAAGAGTCGAGGGGCATGAAAGGGAAGCAGTGGTTGGGAAAGGAGTGAGACAGGGTTGTAGCCTCTCCCCGATGTTATTCAATCTGTATATTGAGCAAGCAGTAAAGGAAACAAAAGAAAAATTCGGAGTAGGTATTAAAATTCATGGAGAAGAAGTAAAAACTTTGAGGTTCGCCGATGACATTGTAATTCTGTCAGAGACAGCAAAGGACTTGGAAGAGCAGTTGAACGGAATGGACAGTGTCTTGAAAGGAGGATATAAGATGAAAATCAACAAAAGCAAAACGAGGATAATGGAATGTAGTCGAATTAAGTCGGGTGATGCTGAGGGAATTAGATTAGGAAATGAGACACTTAAAGTAGTAAAGGAGTTTTGCTATTTAGGGAGTAAAATAACCGATGATGGTCGAAGTAGAGAGGATATAAAATGTAGACTGGCAATGGCAAGGAAAGCGTTTCTCAAGAAGAGAAATTTGTTAACATCGAGTATAGATTTAGGTGTCAGGAAGTCGTTTCTGAAAGTATTTGTATGGAGTGTAGCCATGTATGGAAGTGAGACATGGACGATAACTAGTTTGGACAAGAAGAGAATAGAAGCTTTCGAAATGTGGTGCTACAGAAGAATGCTGAAGATAAGGTGGGTAGATCACGTAACTAATGAGGAGGTGTTGAATAGGATTGGAGAGAAGAGAAGTTTGTGGCACAACTTGACTAGAAGAAGGGATCGGTTGGTAGGACATGTTTTGAGGCATCAAGGGATCACAAATTTAGCATTGGAGGGCAGCGTGGAGGGTAAAAATCGTAGAGGGAGACCAAGAGATCAATACACTAAGCAGATTCAGAAGGATGTAGGTTGCAGTAGGTACTGGGAGATGAAGAAGCTTGCACAGGATAGAGTAGCATGGAGAGCTGCATCAAACCAGTCTCAGGACTGAAGACCACAACAACAACAACAACAACAATATACATTGTATGGATGGATGCAGTCAATTACAATATAGTTTCTTATCTTTAATTTGTTTAAAAAAACTTGGATAATAGATGGAAGAACATGAACATCATAAAAACTTGCACAATTCATACCAAATTGATTATGACTGATGATTTGTTAAAAGGAAAATCACATGGTAAATAAAATATTTTCAGCTGTAAAGATAATGTGTACTATCATATTTGTTCAGTGATGAACTGCTGTGTAAAGCACTGTGTTTTTGTGTTGATTTGACATTCAACTTTCAGTTGTTAAATCAATTTAAGTAAATTGAACAATGTTTGTACCATTACATGTAACATTTGTGATGAAACTGGTATTAAATACAGTGAATTCATAGTTTTCTGTGTACGAACGCTTTTCTCAATAGCTGTGTGACAGGCGAGAATGAAGCCACACTCGCAGTATATTACAACTTCTTGCCAGAAGTGACTGTATATTTTTACTTGCTGCTGCTTTTGCAACAAGTTTAATTGTAAACATTGACTTGCATTATAGCACTGTACTTTTCCTTTCATAAGCTAACAAATGGCATAAATATACTTCCAAGCTATGATAGATAAAAACATCTCAGTATTTACTGTACAGAGAACAACTCATCTCTATGCTTACTATTATTTAGTATCTTGAACAGCTTATGTGTAGTGACTTGACATGCTGCACTCTGCATGGCATGCGGAAACTTATGTGTGGCATATCACAAATACGTGCAATCCATTTATTCATCAGTGGAAAGATACAAATTTCCTACCACAATACAAAATTACTTCAGTACATTAGCTTCGGTAGGTACGTTGCAATATGTGACCTAAAGAGCTAAAAATGTGAAATAGCCAGTGAGGTCATTCTTCACTGCAAAGTCTTCAAATTACGATCAATAAGTTGTTGTACGTCATTTATAAACATCGTAAAAACTATAACTAATAATGAAAATGTAGCCACTTGACTGCCAAGCACGAATGTTTGGCATCAATTTTCTTATGAAGTCACATGAGAAACATTGCACAGTGAAAAGATAAACACCATGCAAATCAAGAACAATATTTTCTTAATTTTTGTGTGCACACAGTAAAACGTTTGAAGGATGTAGCTTTGCCTCATTTATACAAAACAATTATCCATTTGACTAAAAAATTCAGTTTTCGCTTCGTTTCTTTCATGTTGTATGGCAAGAAAGAGTTTTCCATGAACAGTCCGCAACAATTATACTGCATCTATGAGCAAGGGATAACGGAAGTGTGATAATGACTGAACAATAAATCAGTGGGCACTAGACTTCAGGATAAAATTATCTATAATGCCTTAGTAAACTGAGGGCTGTTTTTAGCATGAAAGACATTATCTGAGCAATAATTGCCACAACTGATTGAGTGCATTGTTTAATTACTACCAGTATCGCAGAGTTGACTATGAGAAATATGGCCCCAAAAAAAGGGGGGGGGGGCATTTGTAACTAGTCAAATTAATTAAACTTTTCATACTAAAAGCTGAATGCAGTGCATGTCTTGGCCTATGAACTTCATAACAACTTGCTATATAGTAACTTTTCGGAACATACATCTTGCTTTTCTGTCCTGCAACAGCAGTAGACTTTCTCTTGCTGTGGAAGAACAGGATGATCTGAGTACACTGTCATAATGCCTAATTTCAGGACAAGCTGTAATGGGTTATGGAGAGCTTTTCTTGCACTACACCTAGCTCAAACACATGTGACCAAATACTAATTTTCTTGCATCTTGCAATAATTATGCCATCTTAGTTTTCGATACAGTGTTTTATGTATTGTACGTAGTTTGTACCGTTCTGTTTAACTTGTATTGTTACATAGTTATTATCGACATCTTTGTTGATTGAACCTCTACTTGCATTATTGTAGTGGTGGGGAATGCTTATTCACCGACAGTTGTTAATTATTTCCGGAACATTTCTTCGCTTTTTTCTGCTTCAATCCTTGTGGCTGCCCTGTTTTCAACTGACATGGATTGGATAGTCGAGCGATTTCTGAGAGTTCCAGTGTAGATCCAAGCACTGTTTTGTCACTTTTGCATTGAGATTTGGTGTCCCCCCTTGAACTCAAAAGCATTTCATGGTATCGGAAATAACTGGCATCTTTTTGCAAATACTTTCGGGTATGCCATAGATTCTCCCCCCCCCCCCTTCCCATAAATGCCTCATTGAGAAGTATGGGAATGTAATTACACTAATGTTCTTCAATGAACTACTGATAACAATCAAAATTGAGCTGGGAGATTGTGAAAAACAAATGACAAAGTAATTACACACCTTTCGCTATGAAGGTTCACTCATATCACTTCGAAAATGCAAATAAAATGTGTGCATCTTTACCTACCTATTGAGAAAAATCACTAGCTACACTGTACAAGTTTCACATTCATTATCAGAGCAACAATGTATAGCGCTGTAGCTATGGCGTGAAGGCAAGGTGGTCATCGAGGGAGGGAAAAGGGGGGAGTGTTAGAATAGTGCCTCCATTCACATTTAGGTAATTGCATTTTTTTTTTTCCTTAAAATTGTTGGATTGTTCACAGCATGCGGCGGACACTGTCATAGCAGCGAGCCAGGTCAGATGTATCGACTGCTGTTTGAGCACTGTTGGCCGGTGTTAGTCATTTTCAATAGGACCGCACATGGCTTATGCCTGCATGACTGCAAAACTAAACTGATCAAAGAACATTTTGCACTGCCTGCAGATCTGTGAACATGTGTTGATTCAAGGGGAACGGAACAGCAAATAATGAAGGTGGTGGCAATACTTTTTCATCTTCATCTTCTCTTCAGGTATTAGGCAGGAATTGCCTGTTACAGTACCCATCTCGGTCGGGGTCTTATTCTCTCTCTTCTCCCATGGCACTTATAATTTCTTGCCTTTAAGGGAAGTCTCTCACTCTCCATTCTTTGTAGATGTTCGTTCCATTTTCTTCTGTAATCTCGAATTTTATCATTGAGGCTAAAGATTTGCAGTTCTTCTCTAATATTTTGATTTCTTAGCTCATCTTCTCTTGTGCAACCTTTAACACCTCTAATGAATTTCATTTCTTGTGCCTGAATCTGGCTTTCTTGCTTCTGGGTAATCACCCGGGTTTCACATCCATAGAGCAGTGTGGGAACTGCAACAGTTTTGTGAAATTTAATTTGAGTGTCTTTCCTGGTTTTGTTTTATAGGTTTGTGTCAATTGTTCCGCATACCTGTCTGAATTTACTAATCTTAATTTCAATATCTCTGCTGTAGCCATATGTCATTTCACATCCAAGGTAATTGAAATGTTTTACTTGCTCTAAAATCTTCTGTTTATCTCTATTTTGGTTCTGATTTGTTCTTTCCCCATGAAGGCCATTGTCTTAATCTTTTCTTTTGAAATTTCCATGTTAAATTTTGTACTTATTTGTTTTAGCAAGTAGATTCCTTTCTGAAGGTCTTTGTCTGCTAGGATCACTGCATCATCAGCATATAGTAAATTATTTAAAAGAATGTTCCCATCTAGGTAGATGCCTTTCTGAAATTCTGATTTCCATATATGTATCATTTCATTAATGTAGATGTTGAACAAAGTTGGAGAGATGCAGCACCCTTGTCGTGTCCCTTTGTTAGTTGGTATCTCATTAGTTGTTTTACCATTGAGAGCCTGAGTGATATTTGTGACTTGATATAATCTTTGTATCGCATTTACTAGACGCTATGGATATCTGCGGTTCATGGTTATTTCCCAATGTTTCTGTCTACTGACATTGTCAAAAGCTTTTTTAAAGTCAATAAAAGCAATGTGTATTCCTTTTTATACTCTCTCCATTTCTCTGTTATTTGCTGTAGGATAAAAACTGCATCTATTGGGGAGTATCCTTTCCTAAAACTCATTTGTTTCCCAAAAAGTACTGCTTCTGCTACGTTTTTAAGTCTTGTATTTATAATCTTAGCCTATGCCTTGTATTCTGAGTCCAGTAAACTTATTCCTTTGTAATTACTCCATAGGCTTTTATCTCCTTTTTTAAAAAATTGATATCACTCTAGCTGTTTTCCAGTCTTTGGTAATACTCTTCTTCTTCCAACATTCGCTGAAGAGAATTAGCAGTCGTTGGTGTAGCATCATTCTTCCATACTTTCATAATTCAGCATTAATGCCATTTTTTCCTGTTGCTTTCCTGTTCTTGAGTGATGTTAGTTCAAATGCCTCTGAACATTATGGGACTTAACATCTGCAGACATCAGTCCCCTAGGACTACTTAAACCTAACTAACCTAAGGACATCACACACATCCATGCCTGAGGCAGGATTCGAACCTGCGACTGTAGCGGTCGTGCAGTTCCACACTGAAGCGCCTAGAAGTGCTCAGCCACCGCAGCCGGCTAAGTGATGTTAGTGCAGATGTTAATTTCATCTAATCCTTTCTCGTCTAGTTGTTCAATTTCAGTTTCTCGTGCTGTATGATCATACCACAATTCAATGTAATGATTTATCCACTGTTCTTCATCAGTATTATTTATTTGTATCTTTTCTCTTTCTGTTGTGTTTAAAGTTTTTAAAACGTTATACGCCATTTGTTGTCTTCCATGGATATAATGTTCGATATTAGCAATAAACCTATCCCTGCATTCCTGATATGCTTTTCTTACTATGCATTTAGTGTTATTTCTTTTCTCCTTGCAGTATTGGTTGTTCTCAATAGTGGGGTTGCTTAAGTATTTTATATATGCATCCTGTTTTTCTTTGACAGCTTTCATTATATCCTCATTCCAAATTTTTAGGCCTTCTCTCTCTCTCTCTCTCTCTCTCTCTCTCTCTCTCTCTCTCTTTCCCCCCCCCCCCCCCCCAAGCAAGTATACCTTATAAATGCTTTGATCTTGTTGGTTTGTTACTTGTTATTTTCTTCCATTTTGTAAAAAGATCTACTCTGGAGATTAGCAAGAAATATCTTGTCCTCTATAAACTCTTGTATCCCTTAGTTGGCCCACAAGCTTGTTATTTACTAAGATGTAGTCAATTATTGATCTAAGACCTCTGCTGGCCCAATTATACTTGTTTATATTCTTTTTCTTAAAAAGTGAATTTGTGATTTTTAAATTATTGTAAGTGGCAAAATCTCTTAGTAATTTTCCATTTTCATTACATATTGTTTCTCCAAATGGACCTATAACGTTTGTTACTGGGATATTTCCTATTCTGGCATTGAAATCTCCAATCATTAATCTGATCAGTAACTCTGTATGTACTCAGAGTCTTCTGTAGTTCTTCATAGAAGTTTTCAGATTCATCTTTTTTCCCTTCTTCAGGTGCATACATACTTATAAAGGTGGCATTACCCCTTATCAGTTTCAGCCTGACTGTAAGTGTTTTTTCACTTACGTATGTACAATCTTGAATGTTCATACAATGTAAACTTTCACGGCCGGTATTGTCTTCACTTAAAACTTCCGGGCTGATAGGCCGTGGTCGAAGTATAAAACTCTCCCCTGACGTTTCATCTCCGACTGCGGGAGACATCCTCGGAGGTAAAGTGGCGAACTGCCAATGGCTGTGTTGACTTAGCCGCTGCAGCTACATAAGGCGGGTGACCTTGAACGAGGTTTGCCTCGCTGCCGCTAGAGGTCCAGAACCGCGCTATAGTTCTAACTAAGCGCGGGCCGCTGCAAAAGCCTCTTTCTGGTCCACCATTGCGGTTTATCGCTGCGCTACTTCCTGCCGCGCCCATTCTTATCAGTGTGTGCTTCTGCTACTGAGGCAGCTGCATGCTCATTCAACTCAAGGCAGTTCGCCGCTTTACCTCCGAGGATGTCTCCTGCAGTCGGAGACAAAGCGTCAGGGGAGAGTTTTATACTTCGACCACGGCCTATCAGCCCGGAAGTTTTAAGTGAAGAATCTTGAATGTATTTTTCCCATTTTTTATGGCAGGAGTAGTGCTACACCTTTGCTTGCTCATTTCTGTTGTTCAACACCACTGTAGAACATAATGTAATCCTACATATTTATTTCCTCTTAATTTCTTTTTAGTTTCTGTGACGGCTACAGCATCGATAATAATATTGCTTAGTATATTTACTAGTTCTACCTCCTTTCGGGAAATTCCTCTCACATTCCAGATTGCTATTTTGATGTTTCCATTTATCCATTTTCGTTTTTCCTTTTTCATAGCCTGTTCATTTACCTGTGAGACTGTACTGTTTCTGAGGCTCGTTTGGGTACTGGGAGTAGTCTGTGTTTCCTGAGAGTTGGTTACCAGCCATCTGCTCAACCCCCTTCTACGAGGACCAGGATTTTCTTTCAGAGTTATCTCCCTTAGCCGATATGTTCCGGTTATTTAAAGGCGCCCAAAATAAGTTCGCCTTTCATCCTGTCCCCTTGGCTTTGTAGCCTGTATCCACACTGTATGTCATACATTGTCTAGGGATCTCACAACTCATGCCTTCTAGGATGTGTGAGTAGGGTCTGTTGGCAGAGCTGCATTGAAATCCTTGAGGTCTGATTGATTTCTCAAATTTCACTGGGCATTTCCCAGAGTTTTGTTTCTGCAAACAGGTATCGGTGGCCTCAGAGACTCCGGTGTCCTTTGCCAACCTTTGATTGTTGGAGAATAGAAAAGAGAAATGAAAGACACACTCAGGCCTCAAAACCTAATACCATTTGGGCCGAAATAGTAAGAGTTGGCCAAGGGAGGCCAATGGGGAAGAAAACAGAAGAAGCCTGACACAAGTAAGAGGAAGTAATGTCAGACTTAACTAAGGGCCCATGTGGTTGCCACCCACATACTCCCAAGACAGGAGCCCCCTAGGGAACTACTCTTTGTCTGGAATCTCACCAACTGACCTGTCTGGCATGGGTGACCCTATCGGTTGCTCAAAAAGAGCAGTGCCCATGCCAGACAAGGCAGTGCGTCATTTGCACTGGTGGATTCTCTTCCTCTCGTTATCATTATCAGATCCATTACCAGACAACGGCACAACACACCAACACTGATGCCTCATCTCATCTTCTGATCAGGCTGGACCCAGTGTTTGATCAGAATAAGTTGCTTTGATTCTCTTTAGATATTGATAACACAAGTGGGTTGATGATCTTCCCATCACAAGTGCCACAATAGCATCAGCCATCACCATGGATCCTGTACTTAATCGAGTCTTCCCTTTTGTGCAGCACAGCTGGCCGTAAAAAACTCCCGATCAAGCCTCGAATCCCTTGCATAATTACTTCTCCCTCTGGCACTGTCTTTTTGTGTTTGACAGAGCTGCTCCCTTGGTTGTGACTGCCACTTCATTACGCCATAACGTACGATGGTTTCTGCATGTCAGTCATTGTGGGACCTCTCACACCGAAGCTTCGGCCAGCACTCATATTAGCTGGGCATAGATGGGGACATTATGCAGCTTATAGCCACTTGCGCTTACTGTTCAGCTACAGGCAGCCCTGCAGGCATCTTTTTCCACCTGGCTGACACCACAGTACCTGTGGAAGTGTCTACATGTCGATTTTGCTGGGACCTTCCTAAATCAGTATTGGTTCATTATAGTGGACACTTATTCCAAATTTCCCTACATTGTCCATCCACGCCTGTGGCAGCTGCTGTTTCAGCCCTGTCTAAAATTTTTGCAGCTGAATTACCGATAATGGCCCCCAGTTTGTTCCTTGAGAATTTGCATAATTTTGCCAAGCTAGTGGTGTTTGCCACCCCAAAGCCTCCCTGTTTTGCCTTCAATCTAAGGGTGAGGCCGAACACATGATTCAGATATTTTAAAACTAGATGCAGAAGAATGTATCTGGAAGGCACCCTGGAGCTGCATTAGAACATTTTTTTAAGTTCTTACTGTTTCAATCTGGTGGGGGCAGGAGCTTGCTACATGGACACCAACCACTGAGCCTTCTTCAACTGCTGCATCCAATGCAGAGTCCACTGATGTCACTGGCTCCATGACTGTTCAGCTGGGTGCACTTGTCCAGACTCCTGGTTTCATCTATCGACTAAACTGAGTTCCTGCCGTCATCGAGCACTGCCGGGCTAGTGCCTGAGTGTCATCCGCACTCCTGATGAGCGGACATCCCATCACTTTGATCAGCTGTGACTGCAACAGAGGGGTCTGTTCTGGAGGGTTGTAAGCCTGTTCTTGTCTTGAAGACATTCCAGTTCGCGCTGCAGTGGGGGCTGCAGTCTCTCATATCACTGTCTGGTGTTCCTACCTCCACTCCCATTCCTTGACTGCTGTCACCAGTGCAGCCCCTGCTGCACTGACACCACAGCTACGGCCGCTTCTCTTGCTGGGTCCTGTGCAGCCGTCATCTCCCACATCCCCACTGACACCTCCAGCACTGAACACCGATGAGGATGTCACTATGGAGATGCCATCCCCATTTCTGCCCTATGGCCTCTCATGAGAGGTGGGACGGTGCACCAATCCACCTCCTCATCATCACTTCTGCCCCTACTTACCAGTGACTACACGCTGCAGCAGCTGCCGTTGTCAGGCAATGAAATGGACATCAGCATCATCATTGGTGTTTTCTGTGACTAATAATCTCAGTGTCTTGAGAGATAAGTGCTTTTTTTTCACACTACCAGAGCTTTTTCAGTACCAGTGCATTTTTCCGTATCATGCATTTTTTTCCGTGCCTAGTTTTTTTTTGTATGTATGTATTTGGTTTTCCCAACCTCTAAAAGGAAGGAGTGATGTACCTTCACTCATGACATGGGTGATTTCAAAGATAGCGTGTCCATCAGTTCACAGGCCAGATTACACTGGGTCGAACCCTTGGCATGCTCTGGTGGGCTGCCAAAGAAACAGAATTGTTTAAGCAATCACAAATGAGTGCTCAGCCTATTCTGTGACTCATATCACTGTTGCTCAGTCAATGTGTTCAGTGTTACACATGACATGTCCTTCATTGTATCTAATATATTGCTCTATAAAGTAATACGTTCCATAAATCGTGTTTGTTCTTGCTATAGCAATTGCCTTACACTGGATGGGGATTTTGGCAACTTCACCCTCCCAAGTGTGAGCCCAGTGTCTTACTCCTATACTGCCTTAATCAGTGCAAAAGTAAAGAGTGCTTCATCACACACATAAGTGTCATCAAAGCCTTTAAAAACAAAAACTGAGTGAAGCCAACAAGAATAAGGGGAACTATGTGAGAAGGAGTCAATGAATTAAAGAGTCATATTTTGTCTATTGATCGGTCATTAAATCCTAAGAAGTTTTGGTCTTACGTAAAGTCCATAAACATACAAAAGTCATCTAGCAACTCAATGACTACACTGGCACCAAAACAAAGGATGATACAGAGAAGACTGAAGTACTCATTTACATTTTCTGAAATTTATACAATGGGAAGTCATCCTGGCATTTATCAGTGAGCGCCAGAAGGCAATAGATAGTGCCATCCAGGTTTACGGTTTATTCTGTGACTTTTAGAAAGTATTTGATACCATAGTGTAGTGCGTCCAGTGAACAAAATGTTAACTTACAGAATCTTCAGCAAACTGTGTAACTTGATTAAGGGGATTCCTTACATATAAAACTCAAAATGTTGTTTTTTTACAGGTAAAAATGGATGTAGCCCAAGAGAATGTTATGGGACTGTTCTTGCTCTTGAAAGGTATAAATGATTTTTTTTGATATCAGATGCTACAAGAGTTAGGTGCAGATGTTGCTGCAATATATAGGGAAGCCTCAAAGACAGAAAATCATAGCAATATAGAAGGAAATCTGCAGAGCACTGGCAGCTGGTGCAGGAACTGGCTGATGATCCTTAACATAAACAAATGTCAAATGTAAAAACAAGAATGAAGGAAGGAAGGAAGATTGGGATTTAACATGCAATCCACAATTATATCATTTAGAGAGTGAGAAAAGCCTTAATTGAGGAAAGACTGGGAAAGGATATCAGATTTTCTTTTTCAAAGGAACTAGCCTAACATTAACCTTAAGCAGCTTAGGGGCATCATGGGGGCATCATGAAAAACCTAAATCTGCATGGCTGGGTGAGGATTTGAATAGCCTTCCTCTTGAATGCACTATCCCACCTCACTCAGCTACTGCACATAAATGGACAGAAAGTTTCATATGATTTGAGCACATGAAAAGCAATCAAACACTAAAAACAATCAGTATCATTAAGTAAACGTTATAGGAAATTTCTGGTAGAATGTAATTATTTTTTTAATTCAAGGAGGCCACTCAGTGAGAAACAAAGCACTGAGTTGTTGGTAAGCACATGTGAAAGAAAAAAAAACTTTCTAGCCACACACACACCCCTACTTGGTGCCAGCTGGTCTTTCGCATTTTGGCACATGGATTATGTTGTGACGGGGGTTGGGTCAAGTGGGGTGGCTCGAGGGAGACAGAGGCGGGAGGCAGAGAGAGGATTTGGGGTGTGTAGCTATTGGCTTGGGAGAGAGGCAGCTGATTTGCTGGTTAGGGAGGGAAGGGAGCTACGTACATGGGCTAGGCACATTATGCATAGTTATTGCAGCCAGTGGATGGTGGCACACACTGAAGGTGACATGAAGTGGGAGGGGTGAAGAACGAGGGAAGTGGAAACTTGGGTGAAGGCACTGGATTTTTGACGATTAAGGCCAAGGTGATTACCGCAGTAGAGGCTGTGATGTAAGAGTAACTCCCATAAACATAGTTCACAGGAGTTGGTGGTGGAGGGAAGGGTACACATTAGGGTGTCCCAAGATATAAAGGAGATTTTTTTTTTTAAAAAAAAATCAAAAACACATGCCCTCAATTTTTTTTCTATTTGACCTTAATTACTCACATACTAAATATTATTACAATTACATTATTATAACACATGCCGACTTGATGCTAAACACGACACTTGAAAACTTTTACTGTGCGGGAATGGAGGGATTCTAGATCTTAATGATTGTTTGGTAAATAAAATACCAAATCGCCCAAATCCTGTTTATTCACTATTTAACGTGTAAAAACAATAGTCTCTAAATTTTTGTTTTAAAGTTTGTTTTCTGCTGTCAGGATAAATCTTTCGGTGTTCTTGTACGCAATGTAACAAAAATTGTTTTTGTTCCTCCTCAACCGAGATTAAACCATGAAAGTCTTGCCTCAACTTGACCGCTCTTTCAGCTGTATCAGCTGTATCATTCACTGCTCTCAGTGTTGAAACCTCCTTTCTGGTTTCTTGAAAGGCAGCATTGTTTGACTACATGGCAGGACATTTGTGGAGAAAAGTGTCATCAATTTTAAGACGATAGAACAATGACTTGCTTCTGTCTGACATGAAGTCATAGATGTTTTTCTCTGTAGTTAAGAGAGAGCAAAACCACTTAACAAAATTGTGATGTAAACAGGAAACTAAAGAAACAACACCTCTATTCATTTATTTAGCTCACCATACAATGGACCGCAAAGTTCTTCCTTCGAAGGGATGTGACGGTTAGCATGAGCTGATAAATTATCTTTGGTTAAATTTTCAACCATTTTTACTTTTGTTTCTAGATCCACATCATCGTCAAACAGTGACAAGACAGAAACTTCATCAGTCAAATACCATAAATGCTGGCTTATCTTCTGTAGAGCTGCTTTTGAGATGTGTCTATGTTTTTGTATCCCTTCATTGACTTCAAAAAGCACAAATCTTGGTAGGGTGCCTTTACTGCCAAAATACACTGTAGCCATGGCTTGACGTAGGATGTCAGAATGAACAGACAAACGTCAAACAGTGCTACCTTCTTCTTGCTTGGAATTTTTAACTGAGCACAAAGTAATGATATTTTTAGAGAATATATAGCTTTCACCATCCATCGAGCTTGGTGTATGGCACCTGGAGGCTGTATCTTGAATTTTATGCCCATCTCCACCTAAAAATATAACAGAAAACTCTTATCAACTCTCAATAATCATCTCTGATTATTTCTTTTGTCAGTTCAGTGCGGTAAAACTCAAGCCGATTGTCAATTTCTGAAACAGTTAGGTACATTGCGACCATTTCTTTGTAGCACTGTATGTTATCTGGATCTACACTTTTCCAGTTTTCTTGGAACTTTTTGAAGAGTGAAGTATCAGGACTTCTTGTCACTGAACTGATTTTTACCTGGAACACATTTTTTAACACTATTGCATACATGTGGTGGCGGCAAGGAAAAAGAATGACACTTCTGTTAAGTTTTTGCTCAAGTAGCACAAAGGCACCACTGATATGGCCTGTACTTAAAACCGTAGGATCACAACAAAGAAACTGCATTTTTTCTTCGAGATTCCAGTCCACAATCGAGTTCCAAACAGCTTTCCCCTGTTCACATCCTGAAGAGTTTTCCAACCTTGGCACAGCAATAAGTGACTCTTTATTTCTATATGAAATAACTATCGGAAGACGTTCTTCTTTTGGTTCCCAATCATGTGCAGCAGGCAACAGTTTGCCATCCCAATGAACAGTCACATCTGGTACCTCATTTTGAAAATTAACTTTTATAGCTTCCGCACGCTCTTTCCATTTCTCTGTACGAATTCTTTGAATCGAGGACTTAGGCTACTTATAGGAAATTCATCAGTATTATATCCAAGTGCCTCAATGGTAGCTTCAAGAACATACACTGAATGTCTCACACTCAACTGACACCTATCTAGCACTGCTACTAATTTTGGAGTAATGAAATTTTTCCCACATAGTTGTTTTACTGGTTCCAGATTTTATGTGCTCAATCACAGATGGGGAAATTTTCTTGCAAACACATCTCATTTTCATTACAATCTTAAGATGAGTCATTTTGTAATGCTTCACACGATGCTGTCGAAGGAGCTGACATGGAAAAGTATTTAGCACATCGTTTTTCTTCCTCAATAGTTCTGATGCACAACCTCACCTCTTTATTAGCCAATATCTTGTCCACTTCAGCTAAGTGACCAGGCCGACCTGGCTCTCTCTGTTGCTGTAAAAGGATTTTATCTTCATTTATTTTCATTAACTGAAGTGCATTGGCATGTGCAATGTCTAACAAATCATCCAAATTGCTGACAAAC
This sequence comes from Schistocerca nitens, assembly GCF_023898315.1. Classification (NCBI taxonomy): domain Eukaryota; kingdom Metazoa; phylum Arthropoda; class Insecta; order Orthoptera; family Acrididae; genus Schistocerca; species Schistocerca nitens. The sequence goes on along the minus strand of NC_064621.1, from coordinate 472,146,019 downwards.
TCTCGTTGGCGCTGCTCAAATACATTTTGGGTTTTTTGTGCATTTTTTTGCAACTACCTCCAAACTTGATATAAGTTCACTAATTTCTTCACGCAATTAGGTACAGATTTGGTAGGTATATGCGCCTTTTCCCAAAAGATCATACATTCCCGAATAGCGAGATGTGCACTTTCACTTACAGTTAAATTTACTTCCCGGATATTATAAAATAAAACTGCTAGCACTTGTCCATTAGATGGCAGTTTTCAACCTTTTATCTGATGTTTTACCACACCTATTAAAAATATATGAATTTTAGAACCACTATGAAATTCCACTGACATTTTCACTTGCTAACTACAATTTAGACTAACAATGTTAGAGACACACCGAAACGAGTGCGCGTGCCTTCGCCTTTCTTACCAAGTACAGCCAACCTGACATGTTTCAATGCAAGTCAGCACGGGTTGCCAAAATCCTAAGGTTCTGAAATTTCACATATAGTTGTTTTGGCATCATACAAATAAATTAAGCAGGTATGCGTTCAAATAAAAACTACTTCGAATTTTTGGGACACCCTAGGACACATGGCCCAGACTGGGAATCAGCCACTGATATTCACCAATTTGTGCTCTGTTGCATGTAATGCCACTGAGTGGTCAACTCTGATCTCAGCGCACGTTTGGTGATGTCCGTTCATCCTGTTGGATAACTGGTTGGTGGGCATACTAACATAAAAAGCTGTGAAGTGTTTGCAGTGGAGTTGATATATGACATGGCTGCTTTCACAGGTGGTCCGGCCTCTAATGGGCTAGGATAAGCCTGTGACAGGAATGCAGTAGAAAATGTTGGGTGGATGGATTGGGCAGGTCTTGCAGTTTAGTCTACCACAGGATATGAGCCCTGTGGTAAGGAATTGATAGGGTGTTATGCAAGTTGGCTAGGCAATGGAATATGACTTTAAGGAGGCGGGAAGTATTTTATATAACAGGTCCCTCATTTCAGGCCATGATGAGATATGAGGGGTGTTCAGTAAATAGTGCAACACATTTTTTTCTCAGCGAATTTCAGGTGAAAAAATGCAGTAATTACTATGGGAGATTGTGGAATATTCCCACTTCAGCCCCCATATTCCCATGAAGTTCCGGAAGATGGCAGCATAGCTTTCAAAATGGCATCTGTAATGTAGGTGCTTTCCAAGCAGAGAGCTGTCATTGTGTTTCTTTTGGTGAAAAACCGGAGCACTGCAGGTATTCATAGGCACTTTCAGAATGTCTACGGAGACCTGGCAGTGAACAAAAAGCACGGCGAGTCATTGGGCAAGGCACCTGTCATCATCACAACAAGGCCGTGCGAGCCTGTCCGATGTCTGGCTGGACCTCTGACTCTTGCACTATTGGAATGTGTGGACACTGTCATTCAACATGACCAACAAAAAAATGGTTCAAATGGCTCTGAGCACTATGCGACTTAACTTCTGAGGTCATCAGCATGACCAACAGATCACTATCAAATACCTCACTGCACAACTGGACATCTCCATTGGTAGTGCTGACAAAATCTTCCACCAGTTGGGATACTTGAAAGTGCATGCCCACAGGGGTCATCACCACCTAGCAGAAGACCATAAAGAGCAACAAAGTACCCTCTGTGCAGAATTGTTTCTGCGTTAAGAGGCTGATCATGACTTTTTTTTTTTTTTTGTCAAATATCACCACAGGCGATGAAACATGGATTCATCACTTCAAACTGGAAACAAAATGGCAATCCATGGAGTGGCGCCACACCTTCTCTCCTCTAAAGAAAAAGTTCAAAGCTGCACCTTCAGCTGGTAAAGTCACGGTGAGGGTCTTCTGGAGCACTAATGGGGTTATTCTGTTTCATGTCCTCTATCATGGTGCAATGATTAACTCTGAAGTGTACTGTGGTACAGGGAATTGAAGAAATGACTTCAGTGTGTTTGTCACCACAAATTGCAAACAAACTTCTCCTCCTCCAAGACAACGCAAGGCCTCACACAAGTCTGAGCACCCAAGAGGAACTCACAAAACATCATTGGACTGTTCTTCCTCATCACACACCTTCCGACTTCCATCTGTTTGGCCCAACGAAGAACTCGCTTCATAGGAAGCGGTACAGGGAGGATGAGGAGGTTATTTAGGCAGCAAGATGTTGGCTCCAATGTTGACCGGTAGAATTGTACCACGTGAGCATACAGGCCCTCCCATTAAGGTGGCACAGCATACAGGCCCATTAAGGTGGAGTAAGGCTGTTGCATTGAATGGAGATTATTTGAAAAATAGGATTTTTTAGCAAAATTAGTGTGGAGTAATGTGGTGTATCGGAATCCTGAATGAAACCAACTTGTTTAAAGAAAGAAAGAAAAAAAAAAAAAAAAAAAAACGTTGCATTACTTATTGAACACCCCAGTATAATTGAAGCCCTGACAAAGGTTATGTACAGTTCATTTATTCCAGTCCTTAGCTTAGGGAACAATTGACAGGAATGGGGGAAAGAAATACAGTAGAAGAAGAATGGGTAGCTCTGAGGGATGAAGTAGTGAAGGCAGCAGAGGACCAAGTAGGTAAAAAGACGAGGACTAGTAGAAATCCTTGGGTAACAGAAGGGATACTGAATTTAATTGAGGAAAGAAGAAAATACAAAAATGCAGTAAGTGAAGCAGGCAAAAAGGAATACAAACGTTTCAAGACTGACAGGAAGTGCAAAATGGCTAAGCAAGGATGGCTAGAGGACAAATGTAAGGATGTAGAGGCTTATCTCACAAGGGTAAGATAGATACAGCTCACAGGAAAATTAGAGAGACCTTTGGAGAAAAGAGAACCACTTGTATGAATATCAAGAGCTCAGATGGAAACCCAGTTCTAAGCAAAGAAGGGAAAGCAGAATGGTGGAAGGAGTATATTGAGGGTCTATACAAGGGTGATGTTCTTGTGGACAATATTATGGAAATGGAAGAGGACGTAGATGAAGATGAAATGGGAGATATGATACTGTGTGAAGAATTTAACAGAGCGCTGAAAGACCTAAGTCGAAATAAGGCCCCGGGAGTAGACAACATTCCATTAGAACTACTGACAGCCTTGGGAGAGCCAGTACTGACAAAAATCTAACATCTGGTGAGCAATATATATGAGACAGGTGAAATTCCCTCAGACTTCAAGAAGAATATAATAATTCCAATCCCAAAGAAAGCAGGTGTTGACAGATGTGAAAATTACTGAACTATCAGTTTAATAAGTCACAGCTGCAAAATACTAACGCGAATTCTTTAGAGACGAATGGAAAAACTGGTAGAAGCGGACCTCGGGGAAGATCAGTTTGGATTCCATAGAAATGTTGGAACACGTGAGGCAATACTAACCTTACGACTTATCTTAGAAGAAAGATTAAGAAAAGGCAAACCTACGTTTCTAGCATTTGTAGACTTAGAGAAAGCTTTTGACAACATTAACTGGAATACTCTCTTTCAAATTCTGAAGGTGGCAGGGGTAAAATACAGGGAGCGAAAGGCTATTTACAATATGTACAGAAAGCAGATGGCAGTTATAAGAGTCGAGAGACATGAAAGGGAAGCAGTGGTTGGGAAGGGAGTGAGACAGGGTTGTAGCCTCTCCCCAAGGCTATTCAATCTGTATATTGAGCAAGCAGTAAAGGAAACAAAAGAAAAGTTTGGAGTAGGTATTAAAATCCATGGAGAAGAAGTAAAAACTTTGAGGTTCGCCGATGACATTGTAATTCTGTCAGAGACAGCAAAGGACTTGGAAGAGCAGTTGAACGGAATGGACAGTGTCTTGAAAGGAGGGTATAAGATGAACATCAACAGAAGCAAAACGAGGATAATGGAATGTAGTCGGATTAAGTTGGGTGGTGCTGAGGGAATTAGATTAGGAAATGAGACGCTTAAAGTAGTAAATGAGTTTTGCTGTTTGGGGAGCAAAATAACTGATGATTGTCAAAGTAGACAGGATATAAAATGTGGACTGGCAATGGCAAGGAAAGGGTTTCTGAAGAAGAGAAATTTGTTAACTTCGAGTATAGATTTAGGTGTCAGAGAGTGGTTTCTGAAAGTATTTGTATGGAGTGTAGCCATGTATGGAAGTGAAACATGGACGATAAATAGTTTAGACAAGAAGAGAATAGAAATGTGGTGCTACAGAAGAATGCTGAAGATTAGATGGGTAGATCACATAACTAATGAGGAAGTATTGAATAGAATTGGGGAGGAGTGGAGTTTGTACCACAACTTGACTAGAAGAAGGGATCGCATAGTAGGACATGTTCTGAGGCATCAAGGGATCACCAATTTAGTACTGGAGGGCAGCGTGGAGGGTAAAAATCGTAGAGGGAGACCAAGAGATGAATACACTAAGCAGATTCAGAAGGATGTAGGCTGCAGTAGGTACTGGGAGATGAAGAAGCTTGCACAGGATAGAGTAGCATGGAGAGCTGCATCAAACCAGTCTAAGGACTGAAGACCACAACAACAACAACAACATTCCTTAGCTGATCCTTGTTTTGGGAATGGTGGGAGGACTTGGGAAGGGGATGGATGTGGCACAGGAAATCTGTTTGTGGACTAAGTTTGCAGACGGGTTAGGGGGTGTTAGAGAAGGCCTTCAACACACTGGACAAGGGAGACAGATGACGCGCCTACAGTGATGAGAACTCCCTTGACCGTATGCTGCAGATCTCATAAAGGCCTTCACAGGCAGCAGTTCTCAAGACTGGTAATTGCTGATTCAAGTACATTTCTGTCATCACTTTTTTTCATTTTCCCCCCTCTTTCAGTTTGAACACTGTTTGGATATAAAATTCACAAAATATATACTAACAAATATCTAATTGGCATTTTTGTGATAAATGCATGTCATCTTATTTCTAATTACATAGCACACACAAAAATCCGGTTTTCATTGCAAATATGCTGATCTTTTATAACAGATAGCTTACATTTTCAAAAAAGATACTAATTAAATTCTTCTCCATTCTTATGTATATTACGCTTCATGGAAATGTTTATGGAACATGCAGCTTTGTTTAAAATTTTGGCAGGGCTGGGAACTGAACATAGCCACACGTGCTACGTGAGCATTCTACCACACTGCCACACAACTTGTCAAGAAAAAATTACCTTGCTTTAGCGTACTGAAGATGATCGGAAAACTTCAAACTAGATTTTATTTAAGATTTTTGAGAGTTGCACTGAACTGCTTTTGCTAATTGATGTTTGAGTTCTGAATTTCATGTGCGATAAATATAAAAAAATACAAAAATCTGACTGTTATGAAGTTCCCTTGTTAGTCTCACATCCATATTTAGTAACAAAATTAGAATCGTATGGGATATCAAACACAATATGTGAATGAATTGAGAAACTGTTGACAAGGATAATGCATTATGTTGTCTTGGGTAGAGTAATAAACAGATATAGAAGTAACTTAAGAAGGCATGTCCCTTGGAAATGTCTTGGGGCCTTTGCTTTTCATGTTATACATTAACAGCCTTGTACACAGTACTGATCATAATCCCAGATTTTCTACAAATGATGCAGTTGCCTGTAATGAAATATTATCTGGAAAAAGTTGCATATGTATCTGCTCATATGCCAGGAAAGTTTTGAAGCTGAGCAATGACTGACTACTACATTTAAATATTCAGAAATGTAAAATAGCACATAAAATGAAAAAGTTTACTAACCTCTGAGTGTAATATCAATGAGTCACAATTGTTCCTAACCAATGTGCTTTACATCAATGGCCTGTATTAAATTTCAAGCCCCTCCATAGTACCACATTGAGGGAGGGCATGTGACACTGTTGATGGTGATCCTTTAGTCCAATGAGGACATTACACCCTGCAGCCCAAGGGCACCCATACAATAGTTTGTAGGGGATGAGAGGGGGTGGGACTAGACTTGGGGTATGGATTATGTTAATACTTTGGAAGATGAATGGTGACTAGTAAGTAGCCATAAAAAAGTTCCATTCCAAGCTTATTAAAAACCTACATAATACAAACTTTTAAACTATTATTTTAAAGGAAAAACACCGAACTACACTACATTTTTTTCCTGGGGGTGCTGCAGCCCCCCTTGCACCCGGGCATGGGTGCCCTTGCAACAGCCCCTTTGTGCTTTTCAAGAGGAGTGCAAGCAATGAGTTTTACCCTCTCCTTTCTCTCATTAACACACACACACACACACACACACACACACACACACACTAACAGTCCTCTACACTCAACACAACTCCCATACTTCATGGAGGAAAGGTCCTATTGTCCACATGTGTAAGGAAAATCTTTCTATTTAACTGTAGCTACCTCTAGAGATTTCCCAGCCCAACTTTTTACCTAGTACCAAAGTTTATGGGGATGATCACACAATATGACTCATAACGCCAGACTTCAATTCATTCGTAAGGTAGCTCGAAAGTGCCATCAGTCTACAAAGGATACTGCTTCCAACACCCTTGTGTGATGCACCCTAGAATTTTGTTCCAGTGTGTGGGTGCTCATACCAAATATGACTAATGGGGAATAAGGAACATGAACAACAAATGGCAGCACAAACTGTTACAAGTTTGTTTCACTCATTGGAGACCACAATGGAAATTCTGAGAAACCTGAACTAGTAGATGTTTGATGATAAGCATCAGCTGCCCCACAAAAGTCTAGTTACAAAATTTCAAGAACCAATATTAAGTGAGAAATCCAAGAGTATACTGCAGTTCTCTATATATTTCTTTCATAAGAACCAGTAATAATAGTGTCCTGGGACCTGGATTCAAACCCAGCAGCTTCATATTTGATTAAAAATCATCAGCAATGGTGGCTGAACACATTCTTCTTCTGCCAACAGCCTTGTCAAAGAGGGCGGAGAAGCAAAAAGAGGCTCCGGGCACTCAATCACCCTTGGAGTGATAAAACAAGAATTAGCAGCAATCAATGGCATGAGAAAGCAGGAGGCAATGGGAACCACCGTGTTAAAGACACAATGTATATCCACAAGGTATGTGGCCTGTAACTGAAAAAATGTCATGATGATCTCTTCACTGGTGAAATATTCTGGAGAGTCCCATATTGGGATCTCCGGGAGGGGGCTGCCAAACATGGGTCGTAGGAGGGGTTGCCGTGAGAAAAAGGTAGAATAATAAACAGAAGGGTAACATTCTAAACGTGAGGGCATGGAATATCAGATGTTTTACCATGGTAGGAAAGCTAGAAATTCTGAAAACGAAATTGCAGATGCTCATTCCAGGCACAGTTGGGAAAAGTGAAGTGAAATGGAAAGAAGATAAGGATTTCTAGTAAAACGAATTAAGGGTAACATCTACAGCAGCAGAAAATGGTATACCTGGAGTACGATTCGTTATGAATAGGGAGATATTATGGAGAGTGAGTTACTTTGAACAAATCAGTGGTAGGATTATTCTCACAAGAATTGACACATAATCAACACCAACAACAGTTCAGGTATACATGCTGATGTCACAAGCAGCAGATTGAGAGAAAGACAGAGAGACTGGTTGGTTGATTTGGGGGAGGATCAAACAGCAAGGTCATCAGCCCCATCGGATGAGAGAAGGATGGGGAAAGAAATCGGCCGTGCCCTTTCAAAGGAACCATCACAGCACTTGCCTGAAGTGATTTAGGGAAATCACAAAAACCTAAATCACGATGGCTAGACACAGTTTTGAACTGTCCCCGAGTCCAGTGTGCTAACCACTGCACCACATCGCTTGGTGTAGAGAGAGAGAGAGAGAGAGAGAGAGAGAGAGAGAAAATTAGGATTATATATTTCCTTCTCATCCCATCCCGTAAGTCTCCCCTGACGCGGGGTTCTGGGTGACTTTTCTGAACTATACCCCTTTCACTAAACCTTTCCAGTCCTTTTCCTTCACCCCTCTTCCTTCCCCTTCAAATCTTCTGCCAGGAGGAGGAGCCACTGGCTCGAAAGCTTGTAAAAGTTAAATCCTTTGTGTGTGTGTGTGTGTGTGTGTGTGTGTGTGTGTGTGTGTGCATGCGTTTTCCCCCATCACTGCTTGGTGAGTAGATTTTTTATCTATCCATTTACATTATAAGATATTGAATAAGTAATTCAGTATATAAATGGAGATAAAAATCTATGATAGGAAGGCAATAATAAGAGAAGGAATAGAGGACAGGTTACAGGGGAATATGGGCTGTGTAGCACGAATGAAAGAAGAGGAAGACTAATAGAATAGTGCAGGAAACTTCAACTGGTAATAATGAATACACTGTTCAAAAATCAGAAGAGGAGCCGCTAACTAGGAAAAAGCCTGGAGACATGGGAAGATACCTGCTGGTGTGTCGTCCCAGCGACAACTGCGTTGGAAAGACATTAAAAACAAAAAAAAAATCCTGAAATCCTGGAATGAGAAGTATATCTCACAAAGAAATAAATGTACATGAACCTTATGAATTTCACCAACAGCATAGGCAGTGTAAAATACTCCTGTTTTATAGCAAATATTAAATTTAATCTTAGTATCAAGGAGGAAACTCCTTAAATGTAATAACTTCTATGCAATTAATAAGGGAGAAGAACACTCCTAGATTGTTTTTCTCTCCCTCTCTCTCTCCCTTGTGTCTAGTAATAGGAAGCAGACCTATTGACCGCATAAGTTAAAAGTTGTTAATATGGTAAGTTAAAGTTCATATGCGAGTTATTTTGAAGTACAGTGAGCCCTCTGTCATGTTCCTTCAATTGAATTAATTTTTCTTAAGACGTTTACAGCTCCACAATTTTAGCGGCCACTGTTTCAACGGATGCCATTATGTGTCAACCTATAAAGCGAAATCAAAGTGGAAGCACAGAGATCGTCCACTTTAACATTTAACAAACTTTTTTTCCACAGCAATGAGCCACAGTGGAGAGCTACAACAGTTTTAAGATTTTACTTTTCAGCTTATGCCGAGAGCCAGGATTTGACTACCACAGACTGAATATGATGGTAAGAGGAGTATTCTTCAAGTGCTGTGTGGGTCCACAATAATTTCAATATTTGAGTCAATGCTTTTAAAGCACAAATACGCTGAGACTAATTACAATACCATCATATTTTCATTTTCAAGTAATATTCTTGGAAGTAAATCAGTCCATTATGTTTGATGATTTTACTGCTAAGCTGCGAGTTACGTAAAAGTAAAACCAATTTTGAAATAATTTTCCAAAATAGTTAAATGACTCAAAAATCAAAGTGTTTTTTTAAATCTCTTTGAATGATAGATTTCAAGTAAAAAACATTTAACAAATTTTGCATATTGGACGACACAATTACACTCGTGCATGGTTTTAAAGACACTGAACAAATGAGAAAAATATAAATAAATATACTACTCCTGAAGAGCCACTTCACTGGATTATGCTATGGTCAGACAGATATTTCAAAATCAAATAGGGGACTGTTAGGAGCAGAAGAGTGGGCTGAAGTTTAGCAGAATCATCAGGAAGAATGAACGGAAATAAGTGATGTACTTAAGTGGAATATACCCAGAACACAACTGAGTCAGCAGTCAGCACCGGGGGTGGGGGGGAAATGGACTAATTATATGATACACAAAGGCAGTCAGGCAGCCAGTCTTTCCACATCCCATATGTGAATGGAACAGGAAGAAAACATACTGTACGATAAAGTGGGAAGCACCCACTCCTAGTGGTTTGAGGAGTTGGGATGTAGATAGATTACTTGAGCATCTTGTTAAAACCAGAAAAATTAGAGCTAATACTGAGAGCAACAGTTGTTCTTTCCATTCACCATTCATAAATGGAACAAGAAAGAGGGGAATCAACAGTATTCGAAGTATCTACATACCACAAGGTGGTTTGTGAAGCATAATGTAGATGATGTCCCCTTTATAGCCACAGAGATTATAGATGATACAAGTTTTCATAAAGAAGTTGACAGAAAATAGTGCAGGGAGAGTTTGTCACAAGACCCAACTGTATGACCAGACTACTTGAATAAATACTAGTCCATTGAGTACAACAAGCCACTCTGGTCAATATCACCTTTAATCTTACTTATCTACATATAATGTTCTACATTTCAAAGGCATTCATAAGTTTTGTCAATGAGGATCTGATTTTGATGGTTGCTCAATGTCATATGACATTTGTGTCATTCTTGTGTTGATACATCCCATGTTCTTTATTCTCCACAATGTAAAGAACTAGTTTCAGTGTTTTTAGTATTGAAATTCCAGCACTACAACTTCTGCCACTATAGCAGATGATTTAATTGATTAAAATGTCAAAGGACTGGCCAATAAATATCTCAATAATACCAAATCATGTTAATAATATTTCGCAAAAATCGGCAAGAAAATCAACTGTTGTACAAGGGTAATCCCAAAAGTAAGGTCTCCTATTTTTTATAAGTACATAGGCCTGTTTATTTCTACAATGGTTTACATCAGTTTACAGATTGAACATATAGCTGTTTTTAGACATAATCACCATTTCTGTCTATGCATTTTTGTAGATGCTGTGGCAGTTTTTGTATGCCCACATCATACCAGCTCACCACCATGCTGTTCAGAAAGTTACGAACCTCTTCTTTCACCTCGTCATTGGAGCTGAATTACTTTCTGGCCAAATGTTATTTTAACCTAGGGAACAGGTGATAGTCACTGGGCGCCAAGTTAGACGATAGGGTGGGTGGGTGGGTGGGTGGGTGGGTGGGTGGGTGGGTGGGTGGGTGATTATGGTCCACTGAAACTGTTGCATGAGAGCAACGGTTTGCTGAGCGATGTGTGGGTGAGCGTTGTCATGGAGAGTGTGTACGCCCTTGCTCAACATTCCTCTTCTCCGGTTCTGAATTGCCTTTTTGAGTTTTTTCAGAGTCTCACAGTACCTGTCAGCATTAATTGTGGTCCCAGTGGGAATAAAGTAGACCAACAATCCCCTTTTCGATCCCAAAAAACGGCTGTCATGGCTTTACCAGCAGACTGTGTTTGTTTGAATTTCCGCAGCTTTGGTGAAGAAGGATGCCGCCACTGGTGTGATTGTTGCTTGGTCTCAGGTGTAAAGTGGTATGCCCAGGTTTCGTCACCCGTGACAATTGAGTCCAGAAAGTTGTCGTGCTCGGCTGCAAGGCGATTAAGAAAAGCGCAGGAAGCATCAACTCATTACTGCATGTGGTCCTCAGTCAGCATGCGTGGTAACACCCATCTTGCGCACATCTTCCGGTAGTTCAATGTTTCCGTTAAAATTCTGTGAGCGGTGCTTCGGGAAACCTCAGGAACCAACGTGCAGAGATCATCCAGGGTGTTCTGCCGATCTTCCCGCATGCTTTGCTTAACTTTCAACACTGTCTCCTCAGAAATTGACGGTCTCCTGCTCCTTTGTTTGTTGTGAATTTCGGTCCGACCAGCTGCAAACTCTCTACACCACTTACAAACGTTTTTGACATCCATGCGCAACACACCATACACTTCCATCAATTGGCAGTGTATTTCAATTGGCGCAGTGCCCTTTGCATTCAAAAACTGAATAACTGCACGCAATTCACACTTGGCAGTAACATCCAAAAGGAACTACATTCTCAATGGCTGCCAAGCCAAGACTGAGCTCCTCAGCACAGCATGCGCATGTTTACACACAGCGCGTGAAGCACTCTTCATAACAGTGTGAACAACTGCCACACAAACAGAGTTCTGTACTTATAAAAAAATAGGAGACCTTACTTTTGGTATTACCCTCGTATGTGTTTCTTGTCAGAAGCCAAATGCCAACTTGACAAAAGAACTGGAATTAAAATAGTATTAAGTATTTTTCTCTGTTAAATGACTATAAGTAAGTTTCAGGCCTCATTTATCTGCATTATCACATTACATTTGAACGATACAGAAAAATGGGTAATTAGCTATAATGAGTGGTAACACAGCAATACTGCAATGTACCAGGAGGCAGTTCCCACAATTAGCAGGCAGATAGCGAGCACAGTGCATACCACAGTAGGTACATTGGCGGTGAGTGAGAAAACAAACATGTTGAGATTGTAGGAATCACTGACGCTATGGACCACCTGAAATTAAGGCATGAAACAACTACTTTTTCTGCGTCAACAGAGTATAAAAGTGGAAGAAGAAATAAGGTTAAGGTTACCAGATTTTTCCCAGATTTCACGTACACTGCATAGTTTTGTATTACAGAGGTATAAATATGAATTAGGTCAAATACAGAACAGTAGCTTCCAAAGCACCGGATACCTGAAATCGAGATTGCAACGCACTTTTGTAGCAACATCCCAGTTAAGTAGCACAGCTGCACAAATTGAGTATCATCTTCATCCAATAAGGCCTGCGAATTGTTGTCTTTTAACTTTTTTGGTGTTTCCCCATGCACATTGTTTCTCACATCTCAGTCACCAATTTTTAATTTTTTGAAGTACTCGAAAACAGTGTTTTCCCAAGAAAATGGTCATCAAAAGCTTTGACAAGCATTCGATGCAATTCTGCAGCAGTTTTCTTCAAATGATAACAGAAAACCAATGCTGTCCACAAATAATAGTTCGTAGACACAAGTCTTGGTATGTTTATGGGTTTGAAACAGATACTGATGTATGGAACTTGAGGTACTGCGTGTTGACATTTGTCGTCAGCTGTTACAGGAAGCAGATGGTGCTGCAGACGTGCTCTCATGGGCTAACACTGACTGCTACCACCTTCTATAGAGAAATTCCAGTTTCAAACTTCCACATGTGATGTACAATACTTTGTAATAACAAACTGCTTTTGATGAGCATGAAATTTTGGTCTTTTTTGGCATATGTTACCCTTTAACATATATCAGGCACACATGTGCTAGTAAAATTTTAAACAATGGTGTGAATGGCTGGTGTTCTGGGCCCCAAAATTTTTCAAAGCAGCTGGTACTCAAACTGTTAAGTTTTGAATGAGAGTCAAACACTCCATAATTTAAGAAATCCATCAAACATTCTTACACGTAACATGATTCATCTTGTGTAAAAGGAAATTTACTTTGATAGTAATGCTTCTCAAACAACCAATCACAATATTTTCCCACAGTCTGCCAGAAACATACACAGTTGTGACATCACGCTCATCAAAAGCAGTTTGTTATTACAAAGTATTGTACATCACATGTGGAAGTTTGAAACCGGAATTTCTCTATAGAAGGTGGTAGCAGTCAGTGTTAGCCCATGAGAGCATGTCTGCAGCACCATCTGCTTCCTGTAACAGCTGACGACAAATGTCAACACGCAGTACCTCAAGTTCCATACATCAGTATCTGTTTCAAACCCATAAACATACCAAGACTTGTGTCTACGAACTATTATTTGTGGACAGCATTGGTTTTCTGTTATCATTTGAAGAAAACTGCTGCAGAATTGCATCGAATGCTTGTCAAAGCTTTTGATGACCATTTTCTTGGGAAAACACTGTTTTCGAGTACTTCAAAAAATTAAAAATTGGTGACTGAGATGTGAGAAACAATGTGCGTGGGGAAACACCAAAAAAGTTAAAAGACAACAATTCGCAGGCCTTATTGGATGAAGATAATACTCAAACTCAACAGGAACTTGCAGAACAATTGACTGTAACTAGAAAAGCCGTGTCGCTTTGGCTGAAAGGTATGTAAAAGCTGCAGAAAGTGGGAAAATGGGTTCTGCGTGAACTAAATGAAAGACAGTGAGCAAATTGAAAGACCACTTGTGAAATGCTGCTTGCCAATTGCAAGAGAAAGTCATTTCTCCATCGAATAGTGACAGGTGATGAAGAAGAGAGATATTTTGAGATCCTAAGCATTGTAAATTATGGGTGAATCCAGGCAAACCATCGACACTCACTGCAAAATCAAATCACTTTGGAAAGAAGACAATGCTCTGTGTTTAGTGAGATCAGAAGGGTGTCATCAATTATCAGCTGCTAAAACTTGGTGAAACCACTAACACTGATCGCTACCAACAGCAAATGATCAATTTAAATTGAGTGTTACATGAAAAACAAGAAGAATAAGGAAAAAGGCAACACAAAGTCATATTGCTCTATATTAACGCCCCGTCACACACAGCAAAACGGGTCAGGGAAACGATCGAGGTGTTCAGTTCGGAAATAATAGGCCATACAGCTTATTCTCCATATTTGGCTCCACCTGATTATCATCTGTTTGCATCACTGGGACATGCTCTCACTGAATGATGCTTCAATTTGTATGAAAATGTACGAAAAAGGCTCACTGCCTAATTCACTTCAAAAGAACTGTTTTTTTTGGGGTGGCATTAATAACCTGACAGAGAGGTGGGGGAAACGTATAAATAGCAAATTATTTTGAATAAAATATTGTTTGTTGTTGTTGTTGTGGTCTTCAGTCCTGAGACTGGTTTGATGCAGCTCTCCATGCTACTCTATCCTGTGCAAGCTTCTTCATCTCCCAGTACCTACTGCAACCTACATCCTTCTCAATCTGCTTAGTGTATTGATCTCTTCGTCTCCCTCTACGATTTTTACCCTCCACGCTGCCCTCCAATGCTAAATTTGAGATCCCTTGATGCCTCAAAACATGTCCTACCAACCGATCCCTTCTTCTAGTCAAGTTGTGCCACAAACTTCTCTTCTCCCCAATCCTATTCAATACCTCCTCATTAGTTACGTGATCTACCCACCTTATCTTCAGCATTCTTCTGTAGCACCACATTTCGAAAGCTTCTATTTTCTTCTTGTCCAAACTGGTTATCGTCCATGTTTCACTTCCACACATGGCTACACTCCATACAAATACTTTCAGAAACGACTTCCTGACCCTTAAATCTATACTCGATGTTAACAACTTTCTCTTCTTCAGAAAAGATTTCCTTGCCACTGCCAGTCCACATTTTATATCCTCTCTACTTCGACCATCATCAGTTATTTTACTCCCTAAATAGCAAAACTCCTTTACTACTTTAAGTGTCTCATTTCCTAATCTAATCCCCTCAGCATCACCCGATTTAATTTGACTACATTCCATTATCCTCGTTTTGCTTTTGTTGATGTTCATCTTATATCCTCCTTTCAAGACACTGTCCATTCCGTTCAACTGCTCTTCCAAGTCCTCTGCTGTCTCTGACAGAATTACAATGTCATTGGCGAACCTCAAAGTTTTTACTTCTTCTCCATGAATTTTAATACCTACTCCGAATTTTTCTTTTGTTTCCTTTACTGCTTGCTCAATATACAGATTGAATAACATCGGGGAGAGGCTACAACCCTGTCTCACTCCTTTCCCAACCACTGCTTCCCTTTCATGTCTCTCGGCTCTTATAACTGCCATCTGCTTTCTGTACATATTGTAAATAGCCTTTCGCTCCCTGTATTTTACCCCTGCCACCTTCAGAATTTGAAAGAGAGTATTCCAGTTAATGTTGTCAAAAGCTTTCTCTAAGTCTACAAATGCTAGAAACGTAGGTTTGCCTTTTCTTAATCTTTCTTCTAAGATAAGTCGTAAGGTTAGTATTGCCTCACGTGTTCCAACATTTCTATGGAATCCAAACTGATCTTCCCCGAGGTCCGCTTCTACCAGTTTTTCCATTCGTCTCTAAAGAATTCGCGTTAGTATTTTGCAGCTGTGACTTATTAAACTGATAGTTCGGTAATTTTCACATCTGTCAACACCTGCTTTCTTTGGTATTGGAATTATTATATTCTTCTTGAAGTCTGTGGGTATTTCGCCTGTCTCATACATCTTGCTCACCAGATGGTAGAGTTTTGTCATGACTGGCTCTCCCAAGGCCATCAGTAGTTCTAATGGAATGTTGTCTACTCCCGGAGCCTTGTTTCGACTCAGGTCTTTCAGTGCTCTTTCAAACTCTTCACACAGTATCTTATCTCCCATTTCATCTTCATCTACATCCTCTTCCATTTGCATAATATTGTCCTCAACTACATCGCCCTTGTATAAACCCACTATATACTCCTTCCACCTTTCTGCCTTCCCTTCTTTGCTTAGAACTGGGTTGCCATCTGAGCTCTTGATATTCATACAAGTGGTTCACTTCTCTCCAAAGGTCTGTTTAATTTTCCTGTAGGCAGTATCTATCTTACCCCTAGTGAGACAAGCCTCTACATCCTTACATTTGTCCTCTAGCCATCCCTGCTTAGCCATTTTGCACTTTCTGTCAATCTCATTTTTGAGACGTTTGTATTCCCTTTTGCCTGCTTCATTTACTGCATTTTTATATTTTCTCCTTTCATCAATTAAATTCAATATTTCTTCTGTTACCCAAGGATTTCTATTAGCCCTCGTCTTTTTACCTACTTGATCCTCTGCTGCCTTCACTACTTCATCCCTCAGAGCTACCCATTCTTCTTCTACTGTATTTCTTTCCCCCATTCCTGTCAATTGTTCCCTTATGCTCTCCCTGAAACTCTCTACAACCTCTGGTTCTTTCAGTTTATCCAGGTCCCATCTCCTTAAATTCCCACCTTTTTGCAGTTTCTTCAGTTTCAATCTGCAGTTCATAACCAATAGATTGTGGTCAGAATCCACATCTGTCCCTGGAAATGTCTTACAATTTAAAACCTGGTTCCTAAATCTCTGTCTTACCATTATATAATCTATCTGATACCTATTAGTATCTCCAGGATTCTTCCAGGTATACAACCTTCGTTTATGATTCTTGAACCAAGTGTTAGCTATGATTAAGTTATGCTCTGTGCAAAATTCTACAAGGCGGCTTCCTCTTTCATTTCTTCCCCCCAATCCATATTCACCTACTATGTTTCCTTCTCTCCCTTTTCCTACTGACGAATTCCAGTCACCCGTGACTATTAAATTTTCGTCTCCCTTCACTACCTGAATAATTTCTTTTATCTCGTCATACATTTCATCAATTTCTTCATCATCTGCAGAGCTAGTTGACATATAAACTTGTACTACTGTAGTAGGCATGGGCTTTGTGTCTATCTTGGCCACAATAATGCGTTCACTATGCTGTTTGTAGTAGCTAACCCGCACTCCTCTTTTTTTATTCATTATTAAACCTACTCCTGCATTACCCCTATTTGATTTTGTATTTATAACCCTGTAATCACCTGACCAAAAGTCTTGTTCCTCCTGCCACCGAACTTCACTAATTCCCACTATATCTAACTTTAACCTATCCATTTCCCTTTTTAAATTTCCTAACCTACCTGCCCGATTAAGGGATCTGACATTCCACGCTCCGATCCGTAGAATGCCAGTTTTCTTTCTTCTGATAACGACGTCCTCTTGAGTAGTCCCCGCCCGGAGATCCGAATGGGGGACTATTTTACCTCCGGAATATTTTACCCAAGAGGACGCCATCATCATTTAATCATACAGTAAAGCTGCATGTTCTCGGGAAAAATTACGGCTGTAGTTTCCCCTTGCTTTCAACCGTTCGCAGTACCAGCACAGCAAGGCCGTTTTGGTTAATGTTACAAGGCCAGATCAGTCAATCATCCAGACTGTTGCCCCTGCAACTACTGAAAAGGCTGCTGCCCCTCTTCAGGAACCACATGTTTGTCTGGCCTCTCAACAGATGCCCCTCCGTTGTGGTTGCACCTACGGTACGGCCATCTGTATCGCTGAGGCACGCAAGCCTACCCACCAACGGCAAGGTCCATGGTTCATGGGGGAAGAAATATTGTTTATCAGTTTCAAACAACAAACATGTAGCTATTGCAACCAAATTCTGGTTTCATACTTCTACACCTGGTAGTCTTCCTCCTAAAGCCTTTGACACATTTCGATATTGGCAGATGCTTGTGTGTGCACTACATTTTGTTGTTGCAAATGGCACATAGTTAAAGTTATATTTTATGCTATTGCTGTCGTTCTCGGTGTATTCCACTGATGAATTCTTCTCGGGTTATCAGTTGAGTGGTGGCATCGTCTTGTCGCAACGTTTCAATGAGTTTCGTACCCATCATCCTCTGACTCTGCCAGAAGATGTGGGTACGAAATACATTGAAACGTTGCAACAAGATTACGCCGGCTGATAACCCGAGAAGAATTCATCAAATTTTATTTTGATGCTAGTCTCTTGTTTATGTTTTATTGCTGCAGTTTTATTTTGTAGTAGTGGGCTAAAGTAAAATTCTTTGTTAGATTATCAGTTGCTACCAGTCAAAATTACAAAAACTTAAGTGAAAACTACAACAATGAAAAATTACCACAATTCTAAAAAATTCCCTGCTTTTTCTAGGGCGAAAAAATTTCCATGTTTTTCCCAGATTTCCCAGGGCATACACATCCTGATGAAATATTATTAGACTCGACATTTAACATAGTAAATGCTAGGGGCAGTCTAAAAGTCAATAAAGCTCCTTTACTATTATTACATTTTGCAGTAAACTATTACAACAAGAGCTTTTTGTTGGGTACCTAGCACATCAGCCCATGTTACGACGTACTCCTGGTCTGAACTGTTATATCAGCCTTGCATTCAGTTTTCAGCAATCTATAAAATTAAGTGTATATAGCTCAGTACTTGTAACAACAAAAACAATCAATTATTGAGAAAATTGTTTAATTGGATAAATAAAAGATCTATGCATCAATCGGTGACAGAATTTGATGACATCTTTACCATATGGAGTCACGAGGGAGACTTGCTAAAATTCCTGGAATCTCTGAATACCTTCTCCCAATTAAATTTCACATGGTCCTATTCCAAATCCCACACTACTTTCTTTGATGTTGATCTTGTCCTCACCTAAGGCCAGCTACACACTTCCGTCTACATTAAACCTATCAACAAACAACAGTACTTACATTTTGACAGTTGCCATCCTTCCCATGTCAAACATTCCCTCCCATACAGTCTTGGCATCCAAGGCAAATTTATTTGTTAAGATGCATAATCTGTACAGCAATACACCACCATTCTCACGTCAGCCTTCATTGCTCGTAATTACCCCGCCAGCCTAGTTAAAAAGCAGATTTCTGGAACTGCTGATCCCTCCACAAAACAGCTTCGGAGCTCACCATTGGTGATGCAGTATTATCTTGGTCTGAAATGTGTTAATCAGGTACTTTGGCACGGCCATGACTTCCTAAAATCATCCCCTGAAATGAGATCCATTCTGTCTGATATTTTGTTCTCCACACCTAGAATAGCTTTCCATCGCCCTCCCAATCTCCGCAATATTCTTGTCAGAACCGCTGCTCCTTCTGCTTCCATCTCCCTACTCTATGGCTTCTAAACCTGTGACCGTGGCCGCAGCAAGACTTGCCATATGCACCCTCCTACCGCCATCTATAAAAGCCCTGTAACTGGCAAAACACATACTATCAAAGGGAGAACCACCTGCGAAACGACAAGTCATATACCAGCTATTATGTAAACACTGTTCAGCCTTCAACATCAGCATGACTACCACCAAATTTAGGATGAATGGGCATAGGCAGAGGTTGTATACTGGTATCTCGCAATATCCTGTTTCAACCAAATTCTGGTTTCATACTTCTACATTAGGTTCGTGACATCAGCACGTGTTTCACCACACGCGGCATCTGGATTCTTCCCCCAAATACAAGTTTCTCAGAACTCTGCAGGTGGGGAGAAACTAGCACAACAAGAAGTCCTTGGTTATCACCACCCACCTGGCCTTAATTTACATTAATTTCTTCTTCTCAGATTTTCCTCACTGCAACTACTCCTTGCTTCACTCCATTTTAGTTTTCTACATCTTTCATCTACTTTTCACTGTCCCCCTCCCACCTCTTTTATGTACAATGAACTTAGTGTCTCACCCTTATTAACTCAAGCACAATGTTTCAGTACTAATCTCTGTCTTGCATATTACCCTGTCTTCCACCTCTAAGCTCTCAGGTTTTCAAATCTCGTCAGTGCAGTCCCCAACAATCAATCTTTCCTTCTCACCCCATACAGTAAGTCTCCCCTGACCCACGGTCCTGGGTGACTTTCCCAAAATCTACCCCTTTTCCTAGACCTCCCCAGTCCTTTTCCTTCACCCTCCTTCCTTCCCCTTCAACCCTTCTGCCTGAAGAAGAAGCCACTGGCTCTGAAAGCTTGCAAATTACAACCGTCTCATGTGTGTGTTCTGCCGCCACTTGGTGACTACTGTATTTACTCGAATCTAAGCCGCACTCGAATCTAAGCCGCACCTGAAAAATGAGACTCGAAATCAAGGAAAAAAAATTTTCCCGAATCTAAGCCGCACCTGAAATTTGGGACTCGAAGTTCAAGAGGAGAGAAAAGTTTTAGGCTGCACCTCCAAATCGAAACAAAGTTGGTCCATTTTAATATGAGACACAATTTAGGTCGAATGAATGACGATACAACTACAGTAGTTTGGTTCGAGTCGTAAGCTTAGCAGTTAAGCTTTACAAGGTAGCCATTGCTATGCATCAGGCGCTCCGTCCGTATTGATACGGGTACCCTTCCTTTTTCACGTGCTTCGTCTGGTTTGAATTGATTGCTTATTTTTCTTTGATATGATAAGTGCCATTTTCTTTGTTGTAGGTGTTAACGTCACTAAGCTGAAAATGCATTACTGTACAGTGTGATGCATTGTTTGTCGCATTCTAATAGTGCGTGTTCACGGCCTGTCGCCGCTCACGGCATGGTTTGCTTTTCTGCGCGCTACCGCAGCTTACAATTTAAAAAAAAAAGATAGGAATTGTCTCATTAGTGAAACAACAGCAAGAGACTGCTGTTTGTTGTTACTTACACTGCTGCTTTCTTTGATAATGATCAACAAGAACCAAATAATACACTGCGTATGATAGATGTTCTGAACGAGAGTTTAGCGAAAATTTTTCCCCATTTGAACATCTTTGCAGACGCCGCTTTAGTACATTACATTGCATTCTGCACAGAAATTAGTCATCTTAGATTTAAAAATCTAGTCAATTGCCGTGCTTCATTTCTGACTGTATCACTATTAGCCATAAGAATAATACGAATATAAACATGACATGACATGATATGTATATTCTTCTGCGTTTGCTGTTGTCTCACTCTAGTTTCGTAGTTTATTACGCAGACAGGACTTAAATGAGATAGCAGCAAACACGAAAGAATACATCGCAAAATGTTTATATTCGTATTATTCTTATGGTGAAGAGAACACTGCATGTGATTCACAATTCATAAAAGTTCCTATTAGCAACCATCTCTTCTCACAGGTAGGAAAAAATTCAGAACATAGAGTTAGACATATTGACAAAAACCCCAAACAGTCTTGCCAGTCGGATTTTCGTAGTACATTGAAATGATGCTATATTCGAAGATCAACAATACGGAATTTGTATTCACTTCGTTGTTTTGTTGGATAATGTATGAAAATGCAGTGGTCGAAACTCGGGGCGGAGAAAAAAAGCTAGTCTTCCACCCTTTTGAGGTTTTGGTGCCAGTATTTATCTTTGTGACTGCAAAGAAAGCCTGTGTAGCGCTACATATTTTCGACGGCAGAAGTTAGTTGTGGCGGCACCTACCAACATTTTTCAGAACTTCAGCTTACTTTGCACTCGATTCTAATCCGCAGGCGGTTTTTTGGATTACAAAAACCGGAAAAAAAGTGCGGCTTAGATTCGAGTAAATACGGTAGATTTTTTATCTATCCAGTTATATAATTTTGTCAGTCAGTGATTGTTTTCGCTGTTATAGTAGTCCATGTGGCCATCATTCCTTCTTATTCAAACCCCATGTGTCAATCTTCATTATCGTCTGTCTTGTTCAAACTGTCATCTGTTTTCTACCTTATGTGCTATTCCATTCGTTTATTTATTTGTATTAGCAAGATTAATCAACACTATGCCCCTACACCTTTTCTAATACTGATTTCCGCGCTTGTAAACGGGTCCATTTTTATTTAATTACAACAATTTTATTGTTATTTACGAATTGGCATACAAGAATTTATGGTTCACTACACTGCATGGCCTTCTCCCGATCGTCTTACGCAGATTTATTCACAAATCTGACAGCTATTTTCTTTTCGACCATCCACTTATCTTGTTTATACGAAATACTTCCACGTTTTGTGCATTCGTTTTTCTGTAAACCGCTCTGATCGACTTTTTTTTTTTTGCCTTCTCTTACGTCACTTTAATTGCCAAGCTAAGTAGTTTACATTTTATACTATGACTTTTGCTTTCTGTTCACCCAGTTTCTAAAATTTCATTTGTTTTTATGACTTTCCCGGTCGATTTGTCCCTTTTATCATTTTTTTTTTTTTATCATACATATCACCTGCTCATTAACTATTATTGCCCTCCCACAATTTCTAACTCTCCAAACTGTCCTCTCTTGCGATGATGAATCCCATCTCATATTACATCTGTTCTTTTCGAAAATATGTCTTTGCACTATCAAAACTAAGGTCTCACATTCTGTTTTTCCAAACCGGTTTGTCCCTTGGAGTTACTCCAAAAGGCTAACACTGAAAGTCCCTGTTTCTGGATGTAACCCTACTCTACATCCAGCTCTTTTACAGTTTCAAATATAGCAATCTCTTGCTCTTACCCAGCTAATCTGTGACCTATATGCCTCATCAGCAAATTTACACTCCACCAGACTTCTCTCCTTCTACAAAATCCTGCACTTATCTGTCCCTCATGTTTCCTTGAATGGTATCATCCGCCAAGCCAATTTCAAACTTCAACAACATGCCAGACTTCACCTCAAAAAACTATCCCACCTTCTACTGAAATACATGAACAGTGGTATTTACCTTCCTGTTCCTCTGCAGCTCCCTAATCAGCCACACCATCAGCCACCACTCCTCTCCCACAAACCGAGCTTGGCCAACCTCCTTAACATCCCACAGCCTTCACCACTGCCTACCAGACCAAGAATAACCCATAATCCCAAGAATCAGTCACACCAGTACAGTGTTCTTAACCTCTCATCTGAAGCACTCCCCCCTCCTGAATTATCAGTATTACTAAGGGCCTCTCTTTCAGCCCTAAACCTGCATTTGATCATGCTACTTTGGTGAAGGACTTACTTTCGTTCACAAGTAATATCCATTGGAAATATCACTTTGCAACCCAATCCTAAAGCCTTTCCAACAGCAAACCTGACATTGAATCCTGCTTTGAAAATTTCAGACCACGATCCCAACTTTATCCACCACCACTACTTCAAAATAATCACTTATAAGCCTTCCAAGTATTCCACACATTGCGTCAAAACCCTTCCTCATGGCCTTATATAACGACCTTAACCTGTCCTCTGCAAAACTCCAGGCTCTATGTTACCTAAAAGCTGACTCCATAATTATCCTCCCAGCAGACAAAGAATTTACCACTGTAGTACTTTACTGAAAGGAGAATGTTAGTGAAGGTCTATGACAGCTGTCTGACACCTCAACATACAGCACTTGGCATCAAGGCCCCATCCCTGAGATTCAAACTGACCACCAGTCCTTACTTAAAACCTCAGGCCCCTCACAAGGACTAACACCTCAATCCATAGAATTTCTCACCCCATCCAAACCACACACCCCTGTCTTATCTTCTTCCTAAGATCCACAAATCCAATCATTCTGTCCATCCTATAGATGCCAGCTTCAAAGCACCCATCAAATGTATATCTGCCTTATCTGATCAACACCTGCAACCGATAGGTCAAAGACTCCCCCCACTACATCGAAGATACCAACCATTTCCTAGATCGTCTGAAATCTGTGACCATCCCACTCCCACCACACACCTTGCTTGTCACCACTGATACCACCTCCATCTATAACAACAGCCCCAACATACACGGTCTGTCTGCTGCTGAACATTTCCTCAGTCAGCGCCCACGTGATTCCAAACCTATGACGTCCTTCCTACTCACCTTAATTGACTTTATACTTACCAGCAACTACTTCACCTTTGAGGGGCAAACATACAAACATATCGGGTACAGCCATGGGAACCAGGATGGCTTCTTCCTATGCCAACCTTTCCATGGGTTGCTTGGGGGGGGGGGGGGGGCTTTGGGCTATCCTGCAATCCATAAATCTTCAGCCCCGGTTTGGTTTAGATACACTGATGGCATCTTTACCATATGGACTCATGAAGAGGCTGGCCTGCTGGAAGCCCTGGAATTTCTGAATACTTCCTCCCAATTAAATTTCACATGGTTCTGTTCTGAATCCGATGCCACTTTCCTTGATGTTGGTCTTGTCCTCATCTAAGACCGACTACACACTTCCATCCACATTAAGCCTATCAACAAACAACAGTACTGTCCGCCCCTGGTAGCTGTGTGGTCAGAGCAACGGAATGTCATGCCTAATGGCCCGGATTTGATTCCCGGCTGGGTCAGAGATTTTCCTCCGCTCAGGAACTGGGGTTGTGTTGTCCTTATCATCATCATTTCATCCCCATTGACATGCAAGTCGCCACAGTGGCATGAACTCTAAAGACTTGCACCAGGCAACCGGTCTACTTGATGGGAGGCCCTAGCCAGATGGCATTTCCATTTCCAACAACAGTACTTACATTTTGACAGTTGCCGTCCTTTCCGTGTCAAACGTTCCCTCCCATACAGTATTGGCAACCAAGGCAAACGTATTTGTTTGGATGCAGACACTTTACAGCAATACACCACCAATCTCACCTCAACCTTCACTGCACGTAAAAACACCACCAGCATAGTTAAAAACCAGTTCACATTCAATCCTGGGTACTGCTGATTCCTCCACAAAACAGCTTTGGAGCACACCATTGGTGACTCAGTATTATCCTGGTCTGGAATGTGTTAATCAGGTACTTTGACACGGCCATGACTTCTTAAAATCATCCCCTGAAATGAGATCCATTCTGTCTGATATTTTGCCCATCACACCTAGAAAAGCTTTCTGTTGCCATCCCAGTCTCCGCAGCACTCCTGTGAGACCCTATGCTCCTCCTGCACCCATTTCCCTACCCTATGGCTCCTACCTCTGTGACCGTCCTCACTGCAAGACTTGTCATATGCACCCTCCTACCACCACCTATAATAGACCTGTAACTGGCAAAACATGTCCTACCAAAGGAAGAGCCACCTGCGAAATGACAAGTCATATACCAGCTATTATGTAAACACTGTTCAGCCTTCTATATCAGCATGACTACCACCAAATCATCAATTAGGATGAGTGGGCATACGCAGATGGTGTATACTGGCAACTTGCAATATCCTGTTGCCATGCATGCTCTACAACATTACTTTTGTGAGCTCGGCACTGTTTCACCACAAGCGCCATCTGGATTCTTCCCCCAGGCACCAGTTTCTCAGAATTCTGCAGGTGGGAACTAGCACTAGAACACATCCTTCGTTCTTGCCACCCACCTGGCTTTAATTTACATTAGTTTCCTCCATCTCAACATTTCTTCACTGTAACTACTCTTTGCTTCACTCCGTTTTAGTTTTCTGCAATTTTCATTGTCTTTCCATCTACTTTTCACTGGCCCCCTCCCACCTCTTATGTACAATGAACTTAGCGTCTCACCCTTATTATCTCATACACGATGTTTTAGTAGTAATCTCTGTTTTGCATATTACCCTGTCTTCCACCTTTAAGCTCTCAGGTTTTCAAATCTTGTCTGATGCAGTCCCCAACAACCAGTCTTTCCTTCTCATCCCATACGGTAAGCGTCCCGACACACGGTTCTGGGTGACTTTCCCAAAATCTACCCCTTTTTCTAGATCTCCCCAGTCCTTTTCCTTCACCCTTCTTCATTCCCCTTCAACCCTTCTGCCTGAAGAAGAAGCCACTGGCTCCGAAAGCTTGCCTATTACAACTGTCTTATGTGTGTGTTCTGCCGCTGCTTAGTGATTAGTTGTTTTATCTATCCAATAAAAGAAAACTGAGTATTTGTGTATTATTTTTCAGTGTTTATTAATAAATGCACTGCACACCCATCATGGCCACAGAATAAGAATTTTTGCAACTCAGAACTTTTCCATCACACTGCCAAATCTGCTGCTAGGAATGACATCAATGTGAGTTCTACACAGAACAGGTACGAGGAAGTTGCATGTGCGTATTCACAGAGGTAAGCCATGAACAGTTTATCTTTTCCTTGCAGTCTCAGGTGAAAAAGTAAGTTCAGACAAGGAACTGTTTATTTGTGCATCACTTCTACATCTACGTATATACTCTGCTAGCCACCAATCGGTGTGTGACGGAGTGCACTATTTGCACCAGTCATAAATCCCCCCCCCCCCCACTCATGGATTTGCACGAGAGAAAAACGCCTCAGTACGAGCTCTGATTTCCCTTATATTTGAATGGTGATCATTGCATGATTTGAAAGTTGGTGGTAATAATATATGCTCTACATCCTTGGCGAAGATTGGATTTTGGAATTTAGTGAGCAACCTCTTCCGTTTAGCTCGTTGTCTATCTGCAAGTGTCTCCCACTTCGAACTTTCTATGAGATTTGTAACGCTCTCACAATGGCTAAATTTACCAGTCACGAATCCTGCTGCTCTTCTTTGGATCTTTTCAATCTCCTGAATCAGACCCAACTAGAAAGTGTCCAAAACAGATGAACAATACTCTAAGACTGGATGAACTTAAGTATTGTAAGCAATTTCTTTTGTTGAAGGATAACATCGCTTCAGGATTCTACCAATACAACAGCAATCTAGAGTTCGCCTTTCCCGTTACTTGTGTAATCTAATTGTTCCATGTGAGATCATTTTGAATTGTCACACCCATATACTTGAAGGATGTTACTGCTTCCAAAGACTGGGCATTTATTTTGTACTCTTACTTTAATGGGGATTTTTGCCTTGTTATACGCAGTAGGTTACATTTACTAATATAGAAAGAGAACTGCCAGCCATTACCCTAAGCATTTATTTTCTGCAAACCTTCATAGATTTATTCAGCACTTTTGTGTGATACTACTTTCCTTTAGACTACAGCATCATCGGCAACCAGTCTCATGCCGCTGTCAATACCATCAACCAGATCGTTTATGTAAATTGTAAAAAGCAGCAGACCTATTATGCTGCCCTGGGGCACACCTGATGTTACGCTTGTTTCTGTTGAAGTCTCCCCATTCAGGATGACATACTGCTCTCTGTCTGTTACAAAACTTTCTACCCAACCACAAATGTCATCGGATAGACCATAAGCGTGCACTTTTTGGAGCAAGCGACAGTGCAGAACTGAGTCGAACGCCTTGCGAAAAGTCGAGGAATATTGCATCAACCTGGGAGAAGGTATCTAGCACTCCGTCTTCAGGACACAAGTGGCCCATCGGGACCATCCGACCGCTGTGTCATCCTCAAGTTGAGGATGCGAATAGGAGGGGCGTGTGGTCAGCACACCGCTCTCCCAGTCGTTATGATGGTTTTCTTTGACCGGAGCCGCTACTATTCGGTCGAGTAGCTCCTCAATTGGCATCACGAGGCTGAGTGCACGCCGAAAAATGGCAACAGCGCATGGCGGCTGGATGGTCACCCATCCAAGTGCCGGCCACGCCCGACAGTGCTTAACTTCGGTGATCTCACGGGAACCGGCGTATCCACTGTGGCAAGGCCGTTGCCCCAAGGTATCTAGAGCCTGTTGTATATCATACACAAAGAGGGCCAGCTGTGTCTCGCAAGACCGCTGTTTCCTAAAACCATGCTAGTTTCTGCAGATGAGCTTCTCAGAGTCTAGAAAGGTCATTATGTCTGAACACAAAATATGTTCCTTGATTCTACAACAAATCGATGTCAGTGAAATTGGCCGGTAATTATGTGCATCTGATTTTCCACCCTTTTTATAGATTGCTAAGACCTGGGCCTTCTTCCAGTCCTGTGGAACTTTCCACTGTTCCAATGATCTCCGATAGATGATGGATAAGAATGGTGCAATATTTGTAGCATAGTCAACATAAAATCTTACGGGGATACCGTCTGGGCCAGACGCCTTCCTGGTGTCAAAGGATCTTAACTGTTTTACAATCCTAGAGACACTAAACACTATGTTAGTCATCCTTGTGTTTGTTCGATAATTGAAAGGGGGATGGTGCTGCAGCTTTTGAAAGCTAGATTTAGAATTTCGGTCTTCTGTTTATGATCATTCTTTACATTACCCGTACAGTCACCAAGAGAAGGTATTGACTTATTTGTAGCATTCATAGATTTTACGTACGACCAAAATTTTTTGGTGTTATTTTTAGAATCAACAGATAAAATATTGCTTTCAAATTCGTTAAAAGGCTCTCTCATTGACCTTTTGACAGCTGCTTTCATTTTGCATAATTTCTGTTTGTCAGTGGGGCAGTGACTAAGTTTAAAATGACTGTGCAAAATTCTCTGCTTTCTCAGCAACTTCCCAATACATTTGTTGAACCAAGGTGAATCCTTTCCTTCCCATATATTTTTGGTAGGCACATATTTCTCTACCTTTAAATTTCGGCCAAAGGTGCTCAATATCTTTGTGTCCCGCGGTGAATGCTTGGAGCTGACTATGAAGATATTCATTAATGGCACTTATTTCCTTTCCCAAACAAGAAAACTAGATTAACTTCCTCAAAAAGATCAAGTCTGTTTGTCACCAGGGTATCTAATATGTTCCCATCTCTAGTTGGTTTTCTAACCAGTTGCTCAAGGTTGTATGTTGAGAATGCACCTAGAATAAATTGACATGAGTCGTTGCTTCTGCCCCATGCAATAAACGTGTAATTTTCCCAATCAATGGGCGCCAGATTAAAGTCTCCACCTATGACTAATGGATAATTTGAATATTTATTTCCTATGTACTCAAGACTTTCCCTGAAACGTTCTGCGACGTTTGTTGCGGATGCTGGTGGTCTATAAAAACATCCTAATACAATGGTCAGTCCTTATCTGATTGACAGCTTTATCCAGACTATCTCACAGTCTGATGCAGTATCGATCTCAACTGCATTTAAACAGCTTTTAACTGCAATTAACACACCACCTCCTATCCTTCCTAAACATTGTCCAATCCAAGTCCAAAATTTCACTGCTATTTATGTCTGGTTTCAACCAGCTTTCGGTATCTAATGCAATATTGGCATTAATATTGTTTATTTCAGAGAGTAACTTGGGGATCTTGCTACAGACATTTCGACAATTTCCTAACATGAGATTTAGCATATTTAAATCCTTTGAAATGACCTGTTTAGGTGGACTACCAATTTTTACAGTTAGCACACCCACATCAGTGTCATGAACTGGTAATATTTCAGACCAAAGGCTTATTTCCTGTGGGGAGGAAACTAAACTAAAAACCCCCATGTGCATGCCACAAGTACTGTGCTACCCATGTAGCTGCTTCCTGTGTGTAGTGCACCCCTGATCTATTGAGGGGTGTCCTACAACCTTCCATGCCATACCACAGGTCAAGGAATCTACAACCACTTTCGTCACAGAGTCGATGAAGCCTCTGGTTTAGATTCTCCAGTCGACTCCAAACCAGAGGATCCCAGTCCACCCTGGGTACGATGCTGCAAATCATCAGCTTGGCTTCCACTCCTCAAGAGATGGAGGCCGCCTTCACCTATTCAACCAGCCATCGAAAGGACCTAAGGATTTCCTTGGATCCCCAATCACTGGCATTGTTGGTGTCAACGTGTGCAACAATCTGCAGCTGGCTGCAACCCGCACACTCGATAGCTGCTGGAAGAGCCTCTTCCACATCCCCCCAGCAAGCACACCGAGTGAACTTTGGACTTCTTCCCCACCCTAGCCGCCATGTTCCTGAGGAGCTCCATGACCTGCCTAACATTGGAGCTCCCAATAACTAACAAACCTCTATCCCCCCATGGCTGTCCAAACCTTGCTGAAGGAGCGGCCACTATCCTGGCAGAAGGTGCACTCTGATCCGTCTCGGCTTCCCCCCTCCCCGCCAGTCATCAGACAGCACACTGAATCCATCAGCAAAGTGCATGGGATTTGGCAGGAGCCTGTGTCCCCCAAGCAGCCTTCGCCTTGAGGCTCCAGACCTCGACACAGTCTGCCACTCACACTGAGGTAAGAGTGGGCTGGCCAGCTCAGTTGCACCTGTGGTCGGCTCAGTGACAGAGAGCTGTGACATCACTCCCTGCACATCTAGTACAGCAGAGGCTGCCCCAGGCACCCCATTCCCACCGCACCTCAGGGTGGCACTCTGGAGCCTGTTGACTGTGGCCAACAAAGCTTCCAGCTGCGTTTGGACTGTGGCCAACTCCTCCTGCATCCGCACACAACAAAGTCTCTATCCATCTAGCTAATAGGTGATTTACTATAAGAAACTTAAGGACATCTAGCGCCACACAAGGTTAACAGCTACACACTAGTTGGCAGAAAGAAACAACAATGATAAACAATAAAAATTGTATATAGTGAATACTTAAAAAAAAACCAGTGACCTACAGTAAACTGCTAGGGGCTATCTAGTGAATATTATTAAAAAATTAAACAGTAACTACAGTAAGGTACACCTACTGATTATCCCTCATATTTACAATGTAAACAAAAATCTACATAAATGCGAAAATGACCCAATAAAACTATAAAAACTGCTACCTTCAATGTATCAAGTCTAAATGATACTAATAAACGTAAATACTGATTATTGTACACTGATTTAATTGATAATCCCCACATATTTACAGTCAGCTAAGAATGTAAACAAATGTTTGCCTACAAGCGCAATTGTCCTAAACAGAAACTTCGCTTTTCCTATTCAGACGCAAATAAAAACTGAAACCTTCCATTTATCAAGTCTATCTGACACTAATGCACATAAATACTATAGAATATACAGCAAAAACAATTACCAGCTAAATTACTTGTCTCATAACACAGCAAGTAAAAAGCGCTTGTAGCCGTAGCTCACAGCTTATGTCACCTATGGACTCGTGCATATTCTGACAAAGACTTTATCGAGGTTTACTGCAAGAGAGTATCTTGCACAGGCTCTTAACAATTAGCATAAGTGGTGCAGCAAGATAAAGCTATTCATTCAATACAATCAAAAACAACTACAAATTCAATATAGATATAGCAATTTATTATAAAACATACACATACATAAGCAAAACATTTTTGGTACCAACATACATACAAATATGAGTAAAACATTTATGTTATGTTGCTATTAAGAAACTGTATGAACAATGGGCCTATTTTAGAAATGTCATTTGATGGATGCAGTTTGGTATAACTCAGAAATTGTCTTCGTAGCCTGCTTAGTTGAGGGACAGAGAGTTTCACACCATTTGTTCTGACAGAATCCTTAAAACCAGGTATTTTTATATCTGAATCGACACCTAGTTTCTGAGCTGAGAGTATTGCCTGCAAGAGAATTACAACACATTAGTCTGCTGTAACAGACGGAAAAAAAATTATAATCTCTTCAAACCAATGTACATGTAACACCTACCTCCTACATAATATGTTTTACTAACAATCTTTTCACAATTACAAAACTAAAAGAATGATTGATTTTCAAAGAGAAGTACATAGCAAAGCACCACATAAAACATTTGGTTCATTTAAGAAGGATTTGCAAACATATTCAAATAACTAATAGTTTGCACAGCATTGAGAAATACGTGGGTCATCCAAAAGTAAGTTCCATTTCTATTTCTATCTGTGGCAGCAATACAATCGCAGTTCCGAGAATGCGTGCCAGTTATTCTGACTCAAGGAGAAGACATGTACGCCATTTTCCGATTGCTGCTGCCGACATGTACTTTGTAGTGCTTCTTTATGTCAGCCGTAATTGAAAATGCCACCATGTGTGAAATCAGATCTGTGATTCGTTTTCTAAATGCAAAGGAAGTTAAACCAAAGGAATTCATCGGCAAATCTGAGAGGTTTATGGACAAAATGCTATGAGTGATTCAATGGTTATAAGATGGGTCAGACTATCCAATGAAGGACATGATCAAGTGCACGATGAAGAACAAAGTAGACGCCCGTCTGTGGTTACTGATGAACTGGTTCACACAATTGAAGAAAAGATTAAGCACAACCATGAGTTTACACTTAGTGCCCTAGCTATGGAAGTTCTGCAAATCTCACAATCACTAATTCATGAAATTGTTACTGAAAAACTGAAATTCCAAAAACTTTGCTCATGTTGGGTACCCAAAATGCTTACTGAACAACACAAAAAACAACAGATGGGCACTTCAGTTTTTGACATGTTACAATGAAAAAGGCGATGGTTTTCTTTCTCGGATAGTCATGGGGGATGAAACTTGGGTATTGTACGACACTCCTGAAACAAAACGGCAGTCAATGGAATGGAGGCACACTTCATCCCCAACGAAGGTTAAGTCTACGCAAATCTTGACACCTTGAAAATTCATGTGCATTGTTTTTTGGGACAGAAAAAGTATTTTGCTGATTGATTTCTTACAACAAGGCCAAACAATCAATGCACATGGTTACTATGAGAACATTAAGAAATTGGGTTGCGCAATACAAAACAAGCGCCAAGGATTACTGTCAAAAGGTGTTTTTTTCCACGATAATGCCCGACCTCACATGGCAAAGAATGTGACCAAACAACTCTTACAGGAATTTCATTGGGACATGTTTGATCATCCTCCGTACAGCCCGGACCTCGCTCCTAGCAACTTTCATCTCTTCTTACACCTAAAATCTGTCCTTAGTGGTCAAGGATGAACCGAAAGAAAATGTTATCACATGGTTGAATACATAGGCGGCAACCTTCTAAGAAGAAGGCATACAAAAACTTGTGCAACGCTATGACCAGTTTGGTCCCTTTAATCCCACAACCAACCAACCACGCTATGACAAGTGCCCACAAAATTTCGGAAGCTAGGTAGAGAAGTAGTTTAACAGTTGTAGATATTTGTACAATAAATATTTTTTCTGTATCTGTACACGTATGTTTTATATAACCACACGGAACTTACTTTGTGGACATACCTTGTATATAAATTATTCACATTGTCACAGGTATGGTTCAAATGGCTCTGAGCACTACGGGACTTAACTGCTGTGGTCATCAGCCCCTAGAACTTAGAACTACTTAAACCTAACTAACCTAAGGACATCACACACATCCATGCCCGAGGCAGGATTCGAACCTGCAACCGTAGCAGTCGCGCGGTTCCAGACTGTAGCGCCTAGAACCGCTCGGCCACTCTGGCCGGCTCACAGGTATGTTTCTGCTTCGCATGTGATATGGTATGAGTGGAGTGGTGTCAGGTAGGGTGTGTGTGTGTGTGTGTGTGTGTGTGTGTGTGTGTGTGTGTGTGTGTGTGTGTAAGAGATGTGGTGTGAATTATAACACAATAGTTTTGTTCTTTGTTCCATCTGTACATAGTTAACAAATTTGTTTCCAAGTTATATTTGTGACATGTCAAAAAAAATTAGTGTTTTCCGTCATTTATGTATCACATGGGCTTGAGACTGTGAATAAGTGGCTAAAGGTACAGTATTTTGCAGCACAATAATAATAATAATAATAATAATAATAAAATGGAAATTCAGGTATGACTTTGGATTCCCTACTCTACAATTTACAGCTTCAAGTCACAAAATGGAAAGTTCGCACAATAGATGCTCTACCCCAGGTGGTAACTCTGATGAGGAATCCACCATTACACCATGTAACTTATAATGGGACCTAGGATTCTGGGGAGTCCCAACATTCGCAATGAAGATGATGATGAAGTCCCACACTCCTCGACAGAGCGTAGGCGAACAATGCGGGAGACCCGCACCTCCGTATTAGGGAAGGTCCTAGTGGAGGTGGTTTGCCATTGCCTTCCTCTGACCATAATGGCGATGAATGATGATGTTGAAGATGACAACACCACCCAGACATCTCGAGGTGAACATCCCTGACTCCGCCGGAATCGAACCCAGGACCCCGTGCTCGGGAGGCGAGAACGCTACCGCGAGACCATGAGTTGCGGACTGCGATGAAGAAGAGATGGAATACACTGAAAAGCCTTCCAAGTTTCAGTTAAAGAAGAAGTACTACTTTGGAACATGAACTGTAAATTCTCTTCTGAAAATTGGAAAACAAAAGGAATTAGAATTATTTCTGCAGACAAACGATATATTAATTATAGCAGTCCAGGAAACACGATTCTTACATGAGAGTTTAGCTGGTACACAATATTATAGAATTTATAAAGGGAAACTAGCAGTGAGAATAATTGAAAACATGCCGATGTTTGGAACAACATTTTATGTAAACAAAAAAATCGTAGACAGTGTAACAGAATTTAGATCGAATTCAGAAAGAATAATCATGTTAACAATGAAGTGCAAGACTAAAAGTTACACCCTTGTAAACTGTCGTGCACCTATAAATGCTGACAAAAGAAGAAATATGGAGAAAGAATCTCAATTCTGGGATCTTTTAGAATCTGAAATTTCTATCATACCTAAAAAGAATGTTAAAATACTTCTTGGTGACTTCAATGGGCAAATTGGGAGGGAAAAAAAATTTAGGACTATTGTAGGTGAATATCCAACACACTCCAGAACAAACAAAAACGGTGAAAGGCTGATCAATGTGTGTAAAATGTTCCAGTTAAAACTCATGTCCACACATTTCCGCAAACTACCAAAACTTGGAGACATCCAAATCCATACCTAGGAGAATTTCAACTGGATCATGTAGCCATATCTAAAAGGTATATTACCGAAATTATGAATGTTAAAATAGTCAGAAATGGGGAATTCGACTCAGATCATTATCTCTCTAAGATTAAAATAAAATTTCTCACATCTAAAACAAAAAAGGTGACCAAGAAAGTGATCAGATACAACACCACTACAGTTAATATTACAAAAGAAAATATAGAAAAATTGAGAGAAGAAATTGAGACAAATAAAGAAGGTGATTGGCATGAACTCCAGATCCAAATAACTCAAGGCAGCACAGAAAACTTTAGGATTGGCCAAGAATAAAAAGAAGACATGGTGGCATGAGGAGTGTGAAGAAGCACCAATACAAAGAGCTCAAAAATGGAGAAAAAGGAGATGATTGTAAAAAGAGGAAGACCTTGAACAATTCAGAAAACAAAGAAAAGAAACACAAAAAATAATCCGGAAAATCAAAAGAAACTTTGAAAATTCTCAGCTTATTGAAATAGAAGAAAATTTCACTAAAAATAATACTAGAAATTTTTACCAAACTTTAAACACATACTTAAAGGATATCAGGCACCAAGTATTGGTTTCAAAGATGAAAATGGCAAAATGGGATTAAATAACAAAGAAAACAGTGAAATTGTAGCAACATTTTTTGAAAAGCTATTAAACTGTCCAGTTCCAACAGATAAATTAGAATTTCCAGTGACATCTCAAAATCTACAGGAAGATTTCCCACCAACAGAGTTAGGAATTCATGAAGCCATCAAAACACTCAAAAACAATAAAGCAAGTGCTGAAGACTCCATTACAGCAGAATAATTGAAGTGGTCAGAATCAAAATCATAAAGGATCTACAACTGCTTCTTGAGAACATTTGGAAAACTGAAAAGATTCCAGTTGAATGGAAAACAGCATTAATCCACCCACTACATAAAAAAGCATTTGACTGTATAGACATAGAAACAAATAGATAAGGTCCTTAGAGAATTTGGTGTTATATCAGAATTAGCAAATATAATTCGTGAAATAGTAACAGGAACAATATCTAAAGTCAAATTTATGGAAGAAGTATCTCAGCCATTTGAAATAAAAACTGGTGTTAGCCAAGGTGATGGTTTACTGTTTAATTGTTTTCTAGAAAAAACTGCAATGATCTGGAATTTGGAGCTAAAAAAATCACAAAATTGAACGTAAAACTCTGGGAAGGAAAACAAATGAAATTAAGGTAAGCTGCTTGGCTTTTGCAGACGATTTTGCAATACTTTCAGAAAACCTGACAGAAGCAGTTATTCAGATAAACCTTCTGGAAAAAACAGCAAACAGACAAATATAAAAAATGCGCCAAAATTCATAGAAACATCTAGGTAAAACAGAGCCAGCAAATAAATTCAAATATCTTGGAGAGACCATACAACAGAATGGACTAGAAGAATCTGCAATAAACGCAAGAATTAATAAAACGTAAAGAGCATATGGTTTGACCAAAAATATTTACAACAAGAAATGTATATCTAGAAAAACAAAACTAAAACACTACACCATAGTGGTACAACCAGAATGTTGATATGGATTTGAATGCCTAATGATGAACTATAAGATGGACAGACTAGAAGTACTGGAAATGATTATAAGAAAAATAATCGGCACAATAAAAACTGCAGATAAATGGAAAATAGGAAGTAATGAGGAGATCTAAAAATTATAGAGAAAATATCTGACGTAATGGCCAAACGAAGATTAACCTTTTTCGGACAACTCTACAGAATGGATGGAAATAGACTAACAAAACGAATACTCCTATATTTCTGGAAGAAGAAATCGACAATAGCGTGGATTACAGAAGTAAGGAAAGATCTAGAAAGAAACAACATCAGAGAATTATAAATAACAGAAAGAAACCTGTTTTAAAAATAAAACATTAAATTTGGAAGGCTTTCAAAGCAGAAGAAACAAAAAACGAGAACTGTCAAACAATGGAAAATCCAGGATGGAATGTAACAATACCAGAGAAAGAAAGTTGCTACTCACCATATAGCGGAGATGCTGAGTCGTGATAGGCACAATAAAAAGATTCACACACTCACAGCTTTCGGCCATTAAGGCCTTTGTCAACAGTAGACACATATACACACATGCACACACATACGCAACTTGCACACACATCTGCAGTCTCAGAGACCTGAAAGTACACTGCGAGCAGCAGCACTAGTGCATGATGGGAGTGGCGACTGGGTGGGGGTAAGGAGGCTGGGGCGGGGAGGAGGAGGGATAGTATGGTGAGAGTGGCGCACAGTGAAGTGTTGCAGCTTACACGGAGGGCAGGAGAGAAGGTGCGGAGGGTGGGGGGTTTGTAAGTAGTGTAAAGGAAAGAAATAAAAATAAATTTAAAGACGGTGTGGCGGTGAAATGACGGCTGTGTAGTGCTGGAATGGGAACAGGGAGGGGGCTGGATGGGTGAGGACAGTGACTAACGAAAGTTGAGGCCAGGAGGGTTACAGGAACATAGGATGTAGTGCAGGGAAGTTCCCACCTGCGCAGTTCAGAAAAGCTGGTGTTGGTGGGAAGGTTCCATATGGCTCAGGCTGTGAAGCAGTCATTGAGATGAGGGTATCATGTTTGGCAGTGTGTTCAGCAACAGAGTGGTCCACTTGCTTTTTTGGCCACAGTTTGTCAGTGGCCATTCATGCGGAGAGACAGCTTGTTGGTTGTCATGCCTACATAGAATGCAGCACAGTGGTTGCAGCTTAGCTTGTGTATCACATGACTGGTTTCACAGGTAGCCCTGCCTTTGATGGGATAGGTGATGTTAGTGACCGGATTGAAATAGATGGTGGTAGGAAGATGTATGTGACAGGTCTTGCATCCAGGTCTATTACAGAGGTATGAGCCTTGATGTAAGGGATTGGGAGCAGGGGTTGTGTAAGTATGAACGAGAATATTGTGTAGGTTTGGTGGACGGCGGAATACCACGGTAGGAGGGGTGGGAAATTAGTGGGTAGGACATTTCTCATTTCAGGGCACGACGAGAGGTAATCGAAACCCTGGCAGAGAATGTAATTCAGTTGCTCCAGTCCCGGATGGTACTGAGTTACGAGGGGGAATGCTCCTCTGTGGCCGGACTGTGGGACTTTGGGAGGTGGTAGGAGATTGGAAAGATAAGGCACGGGAGATTTGTTTTTGTACAAGGATGGGAGGGTAATTACGGTCAGTGAAGGCTTCAGTGAGACCCTCGGTATATTTAGAGAAGGACTGCTCGTCACTGCAGATGCAACTACTATGGTTGGCTAGGCTGTACAGAAGGGACTTCTTGGTATGGCATGGGTGGCAGCTGTGGAAGTGGAGGTATTGCTGGTGGTTAGTAGTTTTGTTATGGACGGAGGTACTGATGTAGGCATCTCTGAGGTGGAGTTCAACATCTAGGAAGGTGCCTTGTTGGGTTGAGTAGGACCAGTTGAAGCAAATGGGGGAGAAGTTGTTGAAGTTCTGGAGGAATGTGAATAAGGTGTCCTCACTTCAATCCAGATAGCAAAGATGTCATCAATGAATCTGAAGCAGGTGAGGGGTTTAGTATTCTGAGTATTTAGGAAGGATTCTTCTAGATGGCCCATGCAGAGGTTAGCATAGGATGGAGCCATGCGGGTGCCGATAGCCGTATCGTGGATTTGTTTGTGGGTACTGCCTTCAAAGGAGAAGTAATTGTGGGTGAGGGTATAGTTGGTCTCTGAGACTAGGAAGAAGGTGGTTGGTTTGGAATTCATAGGGTATCTGGAAAGGTTAGTCACTGTCCTCACCCATCCAGCCCCCTCCCTGTTCCCATTCCAGCACTACACAGCCGACATTTCACTGCCACACCCAGTCTTTTAATTTATTTTTATTTCTCTCCTTTCCGCTACTTACCCCCTTCCCCCCTCTTCTGCACCTTCTCTCCTGCCCTCTGTCTAAACTGCAACACTTGTCTGCCACTCCCACCATACTATCCCTCCCTCTCCCCTCCTCAGCCTCCCCCTTACCCCCACCCAGTCGCCACTCCCATCATGCACTTGTGCTGCTGCTCGCAGTGTAGTTTCAAGTTCTAAGACTGCAGACGTGTACTAGTTGCGTTTGCGTGAATGTGCGTGTAGGCATGTGTGTATGTGTCTACTGCTGACAAGCCTTAATGGCCAAAAGCTATGAGTGTGTGAATCTTTTTATTGTGCCTACGCGACTCAGCATCTCCGCTATATGGTGAGTAGCAACTTTCCTTCTCTAAAATCGGGAACAAAATGGACAGAAGAAAGGAAGAGACTTCATGGTGAGAAAATGAGGGAATACTGGAAAAATAGGAAACAACAACGAAGAAAGAAGAGGAACTGAAGTTGTTAACGTGAGTTGGTCAATACGGTTGTAAAAAAAATGCTAAATGTGAATCTGTATCAAAATTGAAATTTCGCTTTATAATAGTGTAATCTTTATGTGCCCCTGTCCTAGTACCAGATGGATCCCACTCAAGCAGAAATATTAGTGATTTGCTTCTCTGTTCCAACCTTTCACAATCCACTCCCTTTCCCCTAGTGGAAAGAACTAACTGTTCCGAAAGCTAGAAAACATTTTTTTCCTACTTTTTATCAGTGTACTCATAACATTTAGAAATTTGTTACTGTAAAGTAAGTACTGGGAAGACATTCTGTGCCCTAGAAGTGAAACTGTCAGACAAGAGGATATCTGTGAACCTTCAATGAAAGTAATATGAACAACTAATGGTCTAAAAACAATTATGCCACCATCACAGACTCATAAGCATGATACTAAATTTTGTAACTGATAAACATGGGAAGAAATTTGAAACGAAATATTCATGATACAGTCGTTCACAGCTGGTGTTCTTGTGAAAGGCAACAGCTTGATTATGAGTATGCAGCCTCGCTCATAGGCACAAATTACTATTTTCAATTTAAAATTAGTCTTCTATTTTTATAAGACATTGTCACCCTCTTTTTCTTTAGTGTCTTCTGTTTTTCAGCCTACTATTTAGTCATGTCAGGTTATGATCCAACTCCATATTTGCATCCTAATACACTACACACTGCAGCCCAGTACCTAATTCCCGACTCTTTATCTAGACAGTGTTACACAGTCACTATCTTCCATTGTTTCCCTGTCTTTTCCAAGTACACTTTCTTATACTACAGTTGGAACTTATATAGTGGGCAACTATTTATTCACAACTGATACAAAAGAGTTACATGTTTGCACCAGTTACTGTCCTTCAAAGTAGTAGCGTTGTGTAGAACCCATTGCCAGCGATATGGAAGGCGTAGTATACTGTTAGCTGAGCCTGTTCTGTTGATGGTGTGAATGGAGCAGTCTACTGCCTGTCGAATCTCTGGAACAGTTCCGAAGTGTATGCCACGAAGTAGTTCCTTCATCTTCTGAATCAAATCAAAGTCACAAGGACTTAACGTCCGGGGAATATGGTGGATGGTGCAGTACTTCCCAGTCCCATCGACTGAACAGAGCAGCCACAACTTGCACCGTATGCGCCCACGCATCGTCGTGCACAATGATGGACGGGTTGCGCAGAAAGCATCGCCACTTCTTTCGCAAAAATTGTTGCAGGTGATGCTCCAAAAATGAACAGTAATACTGTGCATTGATGGTCTGCCGTGGAGGAATGTAATGCGTCACACAGTCGTACACGAGTATCACCGTAACTTTAGACTGCTCCATTGGCACCAGCAACAGAATAGGCTCTGCTAATGGTATACTAGGCCTTCCACATCACTGGCAACAGGTTCTACAAAATGCTGGTGATGACTTTGAAGGATAGTAACAAGTGCAAACATATAACTCTTTTGTATCAGTTGTGAATAAATAGTTGCCACTATTTAAGTTCCAACCCTTGTATTTTCATGTTCGAACAAGATGCTCACTACAGAAACCAATGACACAACAGAATTCCAAAAGCCTTTTTCTACTGTTCTTTCTCTTACGAGGGGGGACCCAAAAGAAACCGGACTCCGAGGGCGCTGCCACTCGTAGACGTAGTGCAGGGTTCTCACGCTAGGTGGTGTTAGTAGAGACCTTCATGAAACAGCTGTGCAGACGGCGTCATTGTAGAGCTGAACATGCAATTGTGGTACTGTGTTTCTCTGACTGTTGGCGGGTTACCTCTGCGAAGTCGTTATTGCAACTTTAAAAGAACAAAGAGTGTGTGTGAAATTTTGTTTCCTGCTTAAAAAAAAAAAAAAAAAAAAAAAACTGCAACGGAGACACACCAAATGCTTCAGGAAGTTTTCCAGGAGGACGCTATGAGCTGCACACAGGTTTTCTAGTAGTATGGGCGCTTTAAACGTGATGAGATGTGTGTTGAAGACCAAGCTTGTTCTGGACGGAGCTCGTGCCAGTGGATTTTGAGTGAGGATTTGCACACGAGACGTGTTGCTGCTAAATTTGTTCCGCACCTTCTCACACAGGAGCAAAAAACCATCCGCATGAATGTGTGTCAGGACTTGGAAACAAAGATTGCACGTGATCCAAATTTCTTGAACAAAGTCATTACAGAGGATGAGAGTTGGTGTTATGGGTATGACCCAGAAACCAAGCAATTGTCAAGACAGTGGAGGACTCCCAACTCTCCCAGACCAAAAAAAGCAAGGCGCAAGGCAAGTGAGGTCAAATGTGAAGGTGATCATTGTCTTTTTTGATGTTCGTGAAACTGTGCATCGGGAATTTGTACCCCCTGGCCAGACTGTTAACCAGTACTTTTACTTGGATGTTTTAAGGCGTCTGCAAGAGGATGTACGGAGGAAACGCCCGGAACTTTGGTGATCAGGTGACTGGTTTCTGCATCACAACACTCCAGCACACACGGAATTACGAGAGACCCACTATTTGGCATCTCAGAGGTGGTCTGTCGTTCCCCACGCTCCGTATTTACCAGACCTAGCCCCGTGCGACTTTTTCCTATTTCCACGAATGAAAAAAACGCTAAAAGGGGAGCATTATGATGATGTGGAGGTTGTAAAAACAGCTTCGCAACGGGCACTGGACAATATCAAACTTGAAGAGTTCCAAACATGCTTCCAACAGTGGGAAAAAGAGACTTGACAAGTGCATCGCATGTAATTGAGAGTATTTTGAAGGTGACTGAAGTAATTTTGTAAAAAGGTTCATCAATAAATTTTTTATGACAACAATCCAGTTTCTTCTGGGCTCCCCCCCCCCCCCCCCCCCTCATATTTCACATTTACATTTTTCTATCATTCTTTCCATAAGCTTACTACAGTTTGAACCTACAAATAAGTAAAAATATTTTAAAATTCCTCAGTTTCCTTACATTTCTATTTTATCATCAGTTTGTGAAGTGCAGGTACAAATGTGAAGAAAGGGAGTTGGACTGGCAAACACCAACAATTTATTGTCAATCAGTTCCACACAAATTCAAGGAAGCATCTGGTAGGATGAATCACTTCTCGACAAACAGACAGACAGACAAAGTGTTCTGATAACTGATAACAATTGTTACTTTCTTAATGAAAAAGGCTTCAAATATCAGATTCCATA
Source organism: Schistocerca nitens (assembly GCF_023898315.1). Taxonomy (NCBI): domain Eukaryota; kingdom Metazoa; phylum Arthropoda; class Insecta; order Orthoptera; family Acrididae; genus Schistocerca; species Schistocerca nitens. The sequence continues at coordinate 472,103,945 of NC_064621.1, read as the reverse complement.
AATATTTACAGCATGTTGTGTTGTATGTGAAAACAGCAATCAATACTACTTTTATGAAACAATAGTATGAGTTGTTTGTATACTTTATTTATAATATTGTGTTGCATGAAATAATGAGAAATGAAGGAAAACTATTTTTACTTACAGATAGTATCTCTTGGGTCACTTTGTCCAGCTCATACAGAAAATTTGTTGAGGAAAGAGGAGCCTGAAACACAAGACAATTGTCCAACCTTTGTAAATGACAATGTTCACTCGTGCACGCACACACCCACACCCACGCGCCCGTGAACACCCCCCCCCCCACCACACACACACACACACACACACACACACACACACACACAAACCTAAAATAGTTATGTCTGAATGCCACTAGCATTCACACTGTGTGTGTGTGTGTGTGTGTGTGTGTGTGTGTGTGTAAGGGGGGGGGGGCATGCATGTGCAAGTGTATTTCTTCTTTTTTAATGGTAAAAATAGAATTAATGTAAAAGACAATCTCTTGAGTGGACAGCATTATCCATCTTTTTTTACTGATGAAAAAATATATATCTGCAGACCAACTGAAATCTTCAAACACAGTTAAGTGTCCTCAACCCGAAAGGCAGTTTGAAGAACACAGTGTTTTATGGGGCATGGTCCAGCTGTAAATGACACTCATGCCTCTTTACAATTTGATTTCTGACTGGCTGCAAACTGACAGCCTCTAAATCACAAAGCAATTTCTCGCTTACCCAATTCCCCAAAACATTGCCAGAGGTGCAAAAAGGAAGCCATATTTAATAGGAAAAAGCCTAGGGCCAACCAAGGGCTGTCCGTAACTCTCTGGAGTTAGGGTCAGTTTTCTTCTCAGTCTTCAGTTCAAAATATATTGTAGCAACTAAACTTATTTTCAAGAGTTCACAAATGAGACGTTTCACTGTCTTTCTTGTTTCCCAATAAATGGGCGACAGGCATTTCAGTAGGAAAATTCCCTGAAAGTTGGGCTACAAGAGACAAAGTAGTAGTACAGGAAAGAGGGAATAAACCTATTCCCACAAACCTTTTCCATTTTTATTAGCTTGGTATAGAATCACTATCGAAAACTGGCAGTTCTGTTAGCCTTCCTATGGACATCTATACTTGTTCACTGGTAAGAATAATTTCTTTCTTTACATACTTCTTGGTTTTCTTTGTGGGTCTACTCTATATTGTAATTTTATGGGGAAATTATGCAAATTAATTTCTAAAATAACGTCCTATCAATTTTTGTTGAAACTTTTCTCAATTGGAGGAACTTGAGCATGACAACAGAAACAAAAGTAACAATAAAATTACAGAACTTGAGTTAAAAATACCCCTACTGAAAGTCAAAACACTTGCTAGTAAGCACCAGAGCTGGTAACAGGTTTGGATAACCAGCAACAGAATGTACTTAATATTTACAGTAATGCTGTTTTCTATTCAATGACACATGGCTGTAATACACTAAGAATTAACCTGTGCCCTTCAGTGTATATACATTTGAATGATAGTGTCAAGTTTGATATTAATTTTCAAATGGAAAAAAATCACATATTATTACTTATTCTACATCCTTGAGGACCATTTTAGTTAAAATCTGTGGAAGGTGCATTAGCATATTTGCTCCTTCTTATCACAACATATATATGAAAATAAAAGTCAATAACTCAGTGCTAAGGTGAAGCATATGTGCCACTCACATGACTAATGTTACACAGAAAAGGCACTAACAATACACATTATACTATGTCCAAAAAAATATCATTTACTGTCTGTATTTATACTTACACACTGCGTTGACTGATTAGGTGGTGGCGGTTTCCTCTCAAATAATGAGCTGTATATCTCATCATACTTCAAATCATCAGTGAACAGTGCTGTGAAGAGTGGGTAATCCCATCGATTTCTGCTGTCTGGGGCTTCATAGCGCATGATTAAAGCTCTTAAAACATCTTCCTTATAGCCACACTCCCTCTCAGAATTCCACCTGTGCACTGTATCTTCATCCACTCCACAGTGAATAGTGCATTGTGTTGTTCCTGCACCTTTTGAGATGCAGTATAGTTCATACCGATAACCTACAATGAAAATTAAAAGTTAATCATGAATTACATTTTTCAGAAGAACATACTGCAAGTGAACAGAAAAATTTTGAATATACACTATGCGATCAAAATCATCCAGACACCAGGTTGAAAATGACTTAAAAGTTCACAGCGCCCTCCATCAGTAATGATGGAATTAAATATGGTGTTAGCCCACCCTTAACCTTGATGACAGCTTCCTCTCTTGCAAGCATACGTTCAATCAGGTGCTGGAAGGTGTCATAGGGAATGGCAGTCCATTCTTCATGGAGTGCTGCACTGTATCAATGTCGGTCAGTGAGGCCTGGCACGAAGTCGGCGTTCCAGAACACCCCAAAGGTGTACTATAGGATTCAGGTCAGGACTCTGAAGGCCAGTCCATTACAGGGATGTTACTGTCGTGTAACCACTCCGCTACAGGCCATGCATTATGAATAGGTGCTCAATAGTGTTGAAAGATGCAATCGCCATCCCTGAGTTGCTCTTCAACAGAGGGAAGCAAGGTGCTTAAAACATCAATGTAGGCCTGTGCTCTGATTGTGCCATGCAAAACAAAGAGGCATGCAAGCGCCCTCCATGAAAAACATGCCCACACCATAAAACAACCAGTTCAGAATTTTACTGTTGGCACTACACATGCTGGCAGATGACGTTCACTGGACATTCATCATACCCACATCCTGCCATCAGACCACCACATTGTGTACAATGATTCGTCACTCCACACAACATTTTTCCACTGGTCAATCATCCAATGTTTATGCCCCTTACACCGTGTGAAGTGTCATTTGGCATTTACCGGCGTGATGTGTGACTTATGAGCAGCCGTTTGACCATGAAATACAAGTTTTCTCACCTCCCGCCTAACTGTCATAGTACTTGCAATGGATCCTGATGCAGTTTGAAATCCCTGAATAATGGTCTGGATGGATATCTGCCTATTACGCATTACGACTCTCTTCAATTGTCGGCTGTCTCTGTCAGTCAACAGACGAGGTCGGCCTGTACACTTTTGCGCTGTATGTGTCCCTTCACATTTCCACTTCACTATCACATTGGAAACAGTACACCTAAAGATTTTTAGAAGTGTGGAAACCTCATGTACAGACGTATGACACAAGTGAAACCCAATCACATGACCAGGTTCGAAGTCCATGAGTTCCACAGTTCACCACATTCTGCTTTTCACTATTTCCAATGACTACTAAGATTGCTGATATGGAGTACCTGGCAGTAGGTGCAAGCACAATTAACCTAATATGAAAAACGTATGTTTTTGGGGTTGTCTGGATACTTTTGATCACATAGTGTATATGATTCTTAAGACCCAAGAATACATAGTCTATGCAAAATTGTATCAGCTGAACTGCTTTCACCATCTCAGACTATTTCAAGACGTGAGGAAACAAGACAATAAATAAAATGATGGTGCTACACAGCAAGTACAGTTCAGTAATGACTGAAAATTACAAAAATTTTATCTTATATTCATGAAAGTTAATTAATCTTTCTTACCTTTAATGTAATTTCCAGCATCTATGATAATGACAGATTCTTTGTCTATAAACCTAGAAAAAAATAAGTTTGAAAAGTTTTCTGTTTAGAAGAGAAAAGTCAAAGGAAAGTAACCCTTGGTTTTATGAAAGATAAGGAACCCCATCTGAATTCTCAGTTGCCTGTGTGTGTGTGTGTGTGTGTGTGTGTGTGTGTGTGTGTGTGTCAAAACTACATACATGCAATGAGTACATATGCATTATGGCAGCCACATGTTACCTCAGGACCTTGAAATTGTATCTCACTGCATGATTCGTGTTTTCTGTTCGAGAAATTAATAATTTGTATCTCTCCAGAAGGTACAATTATATATAATGCAATTGAAGTTAAGGCTAACAATAAAACTTAGTTACCTGGAACTGCCCATTCACATAAAAGTTTTAGCCTTTAATTTCAAGTATGAAAACTAGTATTTCTTGAACTGAATGTGAAGTGCATTTTTTTCACAATTCTTTTGTAATATAATCATTCCACAAAAATAAAATAATTGGGAATGTGCAATACTTGTAAAACTTCTGGTACACTGTAGACAACTGCCCCCCATACAAACTAACAATAAAATTCATTCTCACTGTAAAGCATTCAAATGTCAAAGATTTTAATTAAAAATTCAATTTATGCTCTTACAGTTTATTACACTTCAAATTTATTAGTTTATGGGTTATTCCATCTTCTTATCTCATATTTATACTAAGGTAATCTTCTGAAATGAACTTCTAGAATAACCATGCAGTGCTGTATGAAATTCAGCCAGTTGCCTAAAGTCTAGATCAGGGCCAGCGGCAGTCATGGTGGTGCTTAATTAATGCACATAGATTGGCAACACGTTAGTTTCATGTAGTCAATGGAATGATTCTTTAAAATAACCACTTAGATGTGAAAAGAGAGGTGACGTATTTCTAGCATCGAAATCAAAACCATTGTCTTGTTTGCTGTTTTTCTGTGTGTTGTCGATTTTCAAGAGCAATATTTTGTGATTATGGCAGAGACTGCCATAAAATGGATGGATGCTGGTGCATGTCTCATGGATTAATTTCACAGACATGAATGTGTTGAATGTGATGTTGAAATGAATACGCAATTGATCTGCAAGAATGAGTATATGAATCATGTTTTTTAACTACATCATGGAAGAAGGCAATGTTTATTCATAACAAGAGTTACATATTCAACATATTAATGAACACTGATCCACCTACCTTCTCCCATGATTTAATTAAAAAACATCGATCCACCTACCTCCTCCAATGATTTAATTAGACATTGAGCCACCTCCTTCTCCAATGATTTAATTAAAACATTGATCCACTTAATTCCTCCTATGATTTAATTAAAAAACAGATCTACTTAGTGTGCTCATGCAGACTGATTGCATAGCAACACAGAGCAGAGAAATATTTCACTGCTTTTTTTAATATACAGGGTGGTTCACTGATCGTGACTGGGCCAAATATCTCACGAAATAAGTGTCAAATGAAAAAACTATGAAGAACTAAACTTGTCTAGCTTGAAGGGGGAAACCAGTTGGCGCTATGGTTGGCCCACTAGATGGCGCTGCCATAGGTCAAACGGATATCAACTGCGTTTTTTTAAAAATGGGAACCCCCATTTTTTATTACACATTCGTGTAGTACGTAAAGAAATATGAATGTTTTAGTTGGACCACTTTTTTCGCTTTGTGATAAATGGCGCTCTAATAGTCACAAACATATGGCTCACAATTTTAGACGAACAGTTGGTAACAGGTAGGTTTTTTAAATTAAAATACAGAACGTAGGTACATTTGAACATTTTATTTTGGTTGTTCCAATGTGATACATGTAACTTTGTGAACTTATCATTGCTGAGAACGCATGCTGTTACAGTGTGATTACATGCAAATACCACATTAATGCAATAAATGCTCAAAATGATGTCTGTCAACCTCAATGCATCTGGCAATATGTGTAATGACATTCCTCTCAACATCGAGTAGTACACCTTCCGTAATGTTCGCACATGCATTGTCAATACACTGACACATGTTGTCAGGTGTTGTCGGTGGATCACGATAGCATATATCCTTCAACTTTCCCCACAGAAAGAAATCCGGGGACATCAGATCCAGTGAACGTGCGGGTCATGGTATGGTGCTTCGACGACCAATCCACCTGTCTTGAAATATGCTATTCAATACCGCTTCAACCGCACGCGAGCTATGTGCCGGACATCAATCATGTTGGAAGTACATCGCCATTCTGTCATGCAGTGAAACATCTTGTAGTAACATCGGTAGAACATTACATAGGAAATCAGCATACATTGCACCATTTAGATTGCCATCGATAAAATGGGGGCCAATTATCCTCCCTCCCATAATGCCGCACCATACATTAACCCGCCAATGTCGCTGATGTTCCACTAGTTGCAGCCATCGTGGATTTTCCATCGCTCAATAGTGCATATTATGCCGGTTTACATTACCACTGTTGGTGAATGACGCTTCGTCGCTAAATAGAATGCGTGCAAAATATCTGTCATCGTCCCGTAATTTCTCTTGTGCCCAGTGGCAGAACTGTACACGACATTCAAAGTGGTCGCCATGCAATTCCTGGTGCATAGAAATATGGTATGGGTGCAATCAATTTTAATGTAGCATTCTGAACACCGACATTTTTGAGATTCCCGATTCTCACGCAATTTGTCTGCTACTGATGTGTGGATTAGCTGGGACAGCAGCTAAAACATCTGCTTGGGCATCATCATTTGTTGCAGGTCATGGTTGACGCTTCCCATGTGGCTCAAAACTTCCTGTTTCCTTAAATAACGTAACTATCCGGTGAACAGTCTGGACACTTGGATGATGTCATCCAGGATACTGAGCAGTATACATAGCACATGCCTGTTGGGCATTTTGATCACAATAGCCATACATCAACACAATATCGACCTTTTCCGCAATTGGTAAATGGTCCATTTTAACATGGGTAATGCATCACGAAGCAAATACCGTCCACACTGGCGGAATGTTACGTGATATCATGTACTTACATGTTTGTGACTATTACAGCACCATCTCTCACAAAGTGAAACAAGTGGTCCAACTAAAACATTCGTATTTCTTTACATACTACACGAATATGTAATAAAAATTGGGGGTTCTTATTTTAAAAAATGCAGCTGATATCCGTTTGGCCTATGGCAGCGCCATCTAGCGGGCCAACCATAGCGCCGTCTGGTTTCTTCCTTCAAGCTAGACAAGTTTCGTTCTTTGTAGTTTTTTCGTTTGATGCTTATTTCGTGAGATATTTGGCCCGGTAACTATCAATGGAACACCCTGTATAATGGGTTGTGACGTTGTACTTGATTTGCAGATACTACCACAGTTTACAACAGCTGCAAATAAAACAAGGAGATTTATAATCCTTGTTTAAAGTAATTTTTAACCATTTCTTTTTAATGCATTACTTCAAAACACATTGTCTGCCTGCTGCTCTCACACTGCCTGCATATCACAAACAGCTGACATATCATCTTTTGTTCCCATCATACCTCATGGCAAGCACTGACAACATTCCTGCACAAAACACAGAAGTATGCCACTAGCCTTATTCTAGACTTTTATCAAGCCAGTTTTTATGAATAGATGTAGGCCAGTTTTTATCAATAGATGTCACACTCAAATATCAGTTTAACAAATTGATCACACTTGGCCACTGCCATCAATTAACACACCAGTTTCTCATCATAAGTGGAACGCTACGTACATCAACAATTTATGAGAAACCACACATGCATGAAATGCATTCCTTCCTTATACTCCAGGAAGTGTCATATGCATTCGCAAAACTAAATGGAAGAGGGGATTGTGCAGACACATCTGAGCTGCAGCCTCAAGGAACGACAAAGACATACAACACAACTTAATTTACCTGCTGACATCATAGCTTCAACATGAATCATATGCCACATGGCAATACACTATCCAACTTTTAACATCAAGTGAACCAAAATCTGCAATAATATAAGAAACAATCTCTGAAAAACTAAGTCCTCAAGCTAATGAGAAAGGGTACTACCAATAAAGTTAACTATTTTATGATACAATATAACCTGCAGTATTGCCTTAGTAACCATAGTATCTATCAGATCACCCATACTGTATGGACACTCACGCTTAATTATAATCTCCACAGATAGGAGCTAGTCCAGCACCAAATGTTCTGCATGCACAGCCTGTTCAGTGTTCAGCCAGCACCAACTTGATCCAACCTCTCTTGTCTATAACTGTCTCCCCTCCCTTGTGATTCCTAATCCTGCTCAACCCCCCTCTAATTTCTGTGACAATCTAACCCTTCTTCCCTTCCTGCTTCTTCTTATGCAACCTACTTTTGCTTCTGTTTTCATGATTTGCACAAGCTTAAAATCTAAATCAGGGTCAATGGCTGTCACAGTCATGCTTATTTATTGCTCAAAGGTTGGCAATGTCAGTTTTGTGTAGCCAATGAGATGATTATTTGACATAATCAATGAGAAGCAAGAACAGAGGTAATGTACTTTTAGCCCTGAAATTGAAACCATTGTCTTCTTCATTGTTTTTTTACTGTATTAGTGAGTTTCAAGAGAAATACTTCGTGATTATGGCAGTGAGCACTATGAAGTGGATTGATTTCAGTAATTTAGTTCTGCACAGCAACATTATCCTTTGGTACATGTTTATGGATTAACTGCGGACACTAACATGTATCAGATTTGGTGGTGAAATGATTCAGACTCAGAGGTTTGTGTGGATCTAATCATTTGGAATTGCAGCAAAAGGCTCATGTTTCAGTAAGTGGATAAGTGCTTTTTAATTCTATTCTGGGGAAGCTATTTGGATCAATGTTTATTAAAAATAGAGTTGCATGTTCAATATATTAATGAACATTGATCCACTTACCATCTCCCATGATTTAATTAGAAAACACTGAACCACTTACTAAGTGAGTTCATGCATATGAATTGCGTAGCAACACAGAGCAGAGAAATATTTCACAGTGTCCTTGGTTTTCAGATACTAGCACAGTTTAAATAACTCTAACTTGAACAAAGAGCAATTACATTTATAATCCCTGTTTCCAGCAGTTTCACACTTTCTTCTGCACGTATTACTTCAAAACATGTTGTCTACCTGCTGCTTTCTCATTGGCTGCTTAACACAAACAGCTGACAGCCCTTCTTTAGTTCTCATCGTACCTCAAGGTAAGTGCTGAAAACTTTCCTGCACAAAACATGTAAGTATGCAACTGCTCCTATTCTAGACAATAATCTTCACACAGTTCCTCATTTGGCTCTCAATTACTGGATGCTCTCTCCTAATTTCGTACAATATGGTATAATTGCATGTCCTACCATTACCACTTCTAACTTGTCATTGTGTACTTTCCTGCTCTTAAATATATCATGACCACCACCCAAATGAGACACCTCCCATTATCTGCCACATAATTTACTCCCAAGACAGGTAATTCCCATCTCTGTCAATGGAAACTATTAAACCAGCACCAGTTTTCAGAACTATATGTGCCTTCTTCAGGGTATACAGTGGAACTGGTTGGGAAAGGTAGAGGTCTACAGGTCACTCTGACACTAGGCTGAAAGGGCCCCTCTTGCTGCAAGGGGGAAGGGAGATAACAGCTACAGTACAGAAACTGACTATATATTTAAAAAAAGAGTAATTAAAAAAGCAAAGGGAAGGAATAATGCAATTAAGATTATAAAGAAGTGGAAACTTACTTAGTTCCATGTTCCATGGACTATTTTGCAAATTAATTCATACAAACGGTTACATTCTGAACATTTCTAAGATATAACAAAAAGTTTTGTTGAAGCATTGTGCACCCCTTTTTGTACTAAAGGCAACATTAGTGTGGAGTAATTAACATCATTTTTCCTTCTGATATTGTGATTATGCACACCATTGTTCCTTTTGAACTGTAGCTAATTATTTACAACAAACTTATCATTGTCTTTCGGTAAAGCAATAAGATTGTCATCCATAAATCAGTCCATTCGGCCACTGGAGAAACTTCATATGGTGATTTTAAGAATTATGAGAGCTTCCCTATTTCTGCAAAGTCTTGAAATCTTTCTGAAAATTCCTACTGAAGGTCTGATACAAAACTTAAGAATACTGTAGTGTCTATTTTGGAATACTTCTTTTTATGCTGAAGTATTGTTGGAAAATGAATAAATTGTTGATTTCTAATATCTTTTTCAAAGGTATCCAGCTTGCAACAGAGAGTAGACACACTTTGTGTCAGATCAAATACCGACTTTCCTTTTCCTTGTTACTCTGTGTTGAGTGCTTTAAAATATTTCTGAATGTCTTTCAGGAAATTCAAGCTAGCATAACGCATTTTGTTTGCTTCCTGGGTATCCAAGTTTTCCAAGGACAAGGTTACTTGTTCCTTTATTTGCTGTAGATGTAACATTATTGTGTTACAATAAGTCAGAATGCATTGAATCACAATCAGACAAAAACGCCTTGAACTTCCTGTACTGAAGAACCTAATGAGACTGTTCAACTTAACCAAACCGTCCATTATGCCTTTCGGCGTACTACTGAGTTTGCCATAAAGGGCTATCTGGTGAACTGATGTTAATAATACCTCCCAAAGAAGTTCGGTCATGTGCAACCAAGGTGAATCATTTGCATTAGAAGTAACGCAACATCAAGACAATACAGAGGATAATACGGATGTTAATAATACCTCCCAAAGAAGTTCGGTCATGTGCTACCAAGGTGAATCATTTCCATTAGAAGTAACGCAACATTAAGACAACGTGCTGAAAAAATGTAAAAGGACATCCTTATTCATGTTTCTCTTTACCAAGACCTTTTCTCTGCAAATCATCACTGAAGCCCTGTGTGTTGAAAGGGAAACCATTTTATCATGACTAACATTTGATTCTGTCATGAATTCATCAAAACATAGTGTTACCATCAGTCTTGCCTTTAATTGGCAATAATAATAACAGTTCATTCCTAAATACTTTGCTTCCAAAGTAAAAAATCTTACAAAAATTGAAATTAATTCATCAAGAGCAGTGGCATAGGAAGGAACTTTCTGTAAAATTTGAGAAAGCTACTTTAGTTGTCAGCAGCAAAAATTTCTGTTGTTCTTGTGTCGTTTCTTGCATACAATGGAATACCTTGAAACATTCAAACGATTTTTCTCCTTACTCCTCGTTCTTTTCTTCTTCTTCTTCTTCTTCTCAAAAAAGTGACCATGGCCACTTAAATCATACAGTCTTTAACTATCTCGAAATCTGAAAATGGCTTCTGGTTCTTGTCAAGCTTTCAGCACACAAGCGCTGCTGCTTCTGTAGATTTTCGTAGCTGACTCATGTACTGAGCTTTCACTGTAAAATGTTAAATATGCCAGAAGTTTACCATTACGGGCTGCAATGTCACAGAGAAAGTCTTTATGCAGCTGCTAATGAGTTGTTTCATAGGGTGTCTTTACACTAACAATTTTGTTATTATGGACAATTTTCTTTCATACAGGGCAAACTGAAACAGCTTTAGTCCTATCAGAAAGTGTAAAACAACAACATTCAGTCCACTCAGGCTGTCACTGTCAAATTTACACTTCTTAGGACTTGTATTGCCTGATGCACAAAGCATCATTAGCACATCATTAACAACATAAATGAGCGAAAGCTCACGTTGCACGAAATTGCAACATGAATGTCGGCCCACTATCATCCCTCCTGGCAGGCAGCCCACTACCATCCACAAAACAATATACACTTTCATTGACTGAAGGTCACTCGCGGATATCAGAGCAGTGCAGTTTTCAGTACCAAATAAATTTCAACACTGCTGACATTGAAATAAAGTAAAAAATAAACTAACTTAACCCTAGTCTCCGAGAGCATCAAAACAGATGCTCAAGCAGATGTGCACAGGCACTTGCCAGAATTAAGTCTGCTATATTTTACTTTATTTCAACATCTGTGATGTGAAATGTAGCTTGAGCACCCGTATACCGCACAAACAACTGCTCGAGCATGCTCTGCTCTCGAACAGAAGTGTGTGGCCCTAAGCAACAGATGACTGATTAGTCACTGGATGACCAACTGACATAGAGTCAACATGCTGACATATGGCAGATTTACAAGCTCACTCTAAAAAGTTTGTGCACCTGCAACAACAGTTGTGCTATTACTTCAGTTAAAGGACTGGCATTCACAAAGTGAGACAACTGTCTCCTGAATTTCAATTGAATCACAAATTAAAGTTTGAAAATATTTTTTGGCGGTCCATTATTCAGCCTTTCATGGTCGATATGGACCATGGTTTGCCAGTAGCCAATTGCTGTTGTTGACATTAGAATGAAAGTGACACTGATTGGTGAGGGTGAGGTCATCTCATTTATGGGTTTAACTTGAGAATGATGTAGACCTGACAAAGTAATCTACTGAAGCACTTAAGGCCTAGGTGGTAACAGAAATGAACAGGAGGCTTCCAACTTTTCTGGAAGTAGGAGCCACACTGATTGGAAATATAGAGGGCGCCACAGCCAATGATTTGTTTCTGGACAAGATTACTGTCATAGTTGTGGTATAGGAAAGTATAGGAGACATTGTTGTAGTTTTTCAGGGATTGCACGATAGAGCAAAGTCATTTATCACTGACACGTAGGCTAGAAGAAACACAGAAGATGTGACAGTTGCTACCTCTTCCACCATCCCTTAAATAAGGTTGCTACAGTCAGGAAATTTGCTGACACCTGACAGGATACAGAGAAAATATTAATAAAGGTAGTTGTAGGCAGTAAACAATCTAAAAATTAATGTCCAGCTCAAATTTTAAATGCAAATTCAAAATTCTATTCTTACACCTTGTGATAATATAGGCCTACTGACAGTTTGATAATGCAAGGGATGTCCAATATCTACAGTAGCCTAACTTGTTTCCACTACTGAAGTTATAAATTACATTATAATTACTATCAGCAGCAACATAAACATATAAACAAAAGAGCAATGAAGATAAAATCTTCCTTACCTTTGCACTTCTGATTTGACTGCACCACGAAGTGCTTTTTCTTTCGCTGAATCTGCAATCAAGGCAAAGTATCAAATCATAGAGCTTTCGCTTTCACTGAATGTGCAATCGAGATACACTAAACACATATCACACTACTTGCAATCAATAAATAGAATTTTAAATAAAAATCATGGTGATTTGCAGAGTATAGATGTAGATATATGGAAACATGTACTGGTGTAGGCTGTCTTTCTGTAGACCTTCATTGCTCATTTTATATTGGCCTATTTTTGTCCTCGTGCTTAGTCCTCCACTCAAGAAATGAAAGACATGGTAATCTGCCATCATTAGCAAACAGTGTCAAGAGATGCCAAATGGCATTCTCGACACCATATTCCATCTGAAAAATATCAACTGGTTGTTCCAGTGACTTTCATGTACGGGGTCATTCATAACAAGAACAAGGTTTCATAGCACACCTCATTCAGTTTGCATGCTGGATATGGAGGAGCAAGTGTTGCAATTTATAGAATAGTCACCTGAAACAAGTGTGTCAATAAATGGGGCTGCTGAAGACAAAATCACACTCTTGTATGATAAATACTGCTTGAATATTTACTTCATTCAAATTATTTTCAATATATACAAGTTCTCAGGTCAAAAGACCGTTAAGCATGATTACAATACTGTCAACTGATTCTAATATCGTCACTGAAGATCTACAATTCACAGGCAGCATTTTATTTACAGATGAGGTGGGATTCAGATACAGTAGGGTATCAAATTACCATAACAAACAAGCATATGAAAATCCTTGAGCAATCACAGAAGCAAGCCATGAGATTCACATTAGTATCATCAATGTGTGGGCAAGAACTGCTAATGACATAGTCATTGAACCAAAAACTGTAATGGGAAAATTAACAGGTGCTGTTTATCACCAAATTTAGTGTGGCAAATTATCCACAGTAATAAGGAATGTCATCTTAGCCGAAAGAAAATGACAGTAGTTTATGCACAATGGAACGACCTCAGCTTGAGCTTCTGATAAATAGCCATCAGCATTGAAATGTGATGCTGTCATGTTAGGACAACATGACATTTTACATGCATTGTATTGTTTAGATGTACTAGCAATGTTGGATTATGCTGTGTCAGTAGTATACTGGACTTGTAGAAGGTGGTGGGATTTCCACGGATGTGAGCACATGGGATAAGTATGTGTGATCATTAATTTTGTTTGTGCTCTGGCCAGTTTGCTTTGTCTTTGTGCTCATGCAGTGTTGGTTCTGAAATGAATCTGTCAATTCAGTTCACCAGTCATATGCTGTGGAAGAAAATTGAAGATTTGCAGTCCACTGTTACATTTCTACGGAAGTTAGGTGTGGTCAGTGATTACTACAAAATTAATAGGCGTACATGTAGCCACAACATGCGGCTGACTTAAGTGTCTACCAGTAATTCTACTGACAGATATTTGTTTCAGCATGATAATTTGCAGTGCTCAATCCATTGACGGATCTCATTCAAAAATCCAAATCCAAGTTCATCTGTTAGTTATGCTGACATGTTATTTCTATGACTAATCTTCTCTTAGGTACCTCAGCACGAAACAGATATCAGCAGTATAGGAAGTAAAAGGTCTGTATCATGCAAGGCATTGACTTTTGTTTCTTTTTAGTCATTCTGATAGGTTTTATTTATTACCATTATTTTTAAATTGATTTATTTAATTAATATTATTTTGATCAATTTTTTTTGTATTTTTTCTCAATATTTTTTGTATTACTTTTTTTCCATTTGGTGTTTATACTTTTTTTTTCATTCCAATCTCTGTTTCATGACGTAATGTAAGTCTGATAAGTTGAATTTTCTTTTTTGTTTAACTGACAGGTTTTTTGATTTTTTGTATTGCTACTGGATTTTCATTCAGTCAGCACACACTATCTCAAGGTTTTCACGTTTATTTTCTTCAATAGGTTCAATATTTCTTATTAACAATTTCTAGGTCTATAATTGATTATCATACTTTCACAGCACTGAAAAAGGTGATTGTGAAATCAGCGTCACCATCTTGAAATAACATTTATGTTGTATTTATGGGAGTTGTGATGTCATCAATGACCAAAGCTAAAAACTGGTGTCAAATCTCTGGTTCATCCATGAGGGAAATGTACTGACATTAAGTACAGCTACAAGTTCATGACCCAGGCACATAACCACAAAGGTGTGCCTACACAAGTTTGTGAGTCTTGGAGAGAAAGGGCTGAAAGATGCATAAGAATGAATGGTCCCAGCATGGAGCACCTCCTGTAGTGTCACCAGACACATGGCAATTATATGAAAGAAATCCCTGTACCTCAACAAATATTTCTTTCAGGATATATATTTACAGAATTACTGTCTCCTGTAAGAACATGGGATACATTTTTAACGTCTTTTGTATGCAATTATACAATTATATAATATGAATGTGTGGCAAGAACAATCTCTGAAAAACTGAATTCTCCAGATGTGCAGAAACATTATGTAATTGTGGAATATCTCATCATTCTAATCGCATATGAAGTGCAAGATGATTTCCACCTCCACCAACGAGTTTTGCTTTAAAACTGTTAGCCAACTAGTCTAGGGAAGTGTCAAGTAAATGGAGACCCATAAGTAACTAGAATTCTTTTCCAGCATACTGAAGGGCAGTGGTAGCAAATTCTTCTGCCAAGTGCCTCTGTTAGAGTGTTTTTAATCAGGCGATCAACAGTCACCCATGTGAAAGCATAATAAGATCAGACAGTTTGCTTTTGTAAATGCGATTTCATGTTCAGTGAGTCTGTAGGTGCAGTAAACAACTGACTCACTGGAACACTTCCTTATCACAACTGAAGGATAGGAAAACTACGTTATGTTGCATGTTTCAATAAGATCAGGAAGCACTATGAAAAAACGCCTGCATTGTGGCAATCACAGGCTTGGATACAGCATTGCTGCAACATCTACAATCAAAGAGTGTGAAGCACTTCCAATTACTGATAAAAAAAAAAGTTTTGCACTGACCCCAATCACCACTTGTGACCTCTACCTGTCGCCTAGTTAAATCACCCCTTAAAAATAATGCAGCATGTACATGAGGTGAAGTCAAAATCAGCAATCATATGAAATAATTTTGATGGGAGCAAGCAATCCATTATAACAAAGACTTACATATGGCTAGTGGTTGATCAACTACTAAAAGCAATTTGTAGCAGAGGCACAATCTTATGAAACCAACTTATGTGTAATATTTCACTTGTGTTCAGAGGTTTTTATTTGTGAGTGAGAATATTTTCTCGTGTGTGCTATTTTCCCCTCGTGCTTCAACGGAAACAAACATTCTCAGGAGGGCAGAAAGAAGATCAAGATACGTACTGATAGTATCAAAAGTAAGGAATGGTTTCGAGTAAAAAAAGTGTTTCTGGCATGGTCTATTTGTGCTCACTTAAATAAATTAGTGTTCCCATTTCATACGAAAGTGCTTCTTGGTGTTTCTGTAATATAGCCTGAAAGTATTTCTTGTTTACTTCCCTTTTGTCGCTAATATCAGGTGGTACAATACTGAACGTAAATTAGTTCTGTGCTAAATAAAAGAATCTTTATGAAGATAAGTATAACAAAATTGTTCTGAAATGTGTGTATTATGGTTTTTCTCTTCAATAAACGTGGGTTGTAAATTAATACAGTCGATTCTGTAAGTTTCATCATGAAATAACTATCTACAAAATTAACATACTCATCATTTTATGACATCAGTGAATATGATCAACTACGAATACCAAATCAAACTCAGCACATTCCATTTGAAATTATTGTCATTTGGGTTTGTTTCACTTACCGGTGAACAACGAATTTCTGTCTTCACCCATGGTTTTCATAACAGTTTCTTCATTTACTGTGTGGACTGTTTTTTTCATACGTTCTTCGAAGTATTCTTTCAACTGTGAGGCCCTAGTAGTTTTACCGCTGCTCGGATAGCCTGTTATAATTATTAACGGCATTTTCAGTTCTAAAGTTATCGTAATTCTTCCAAACGGAAACACAAACACCACTCTTTACGACCAAAACACACTTACACTGCACACACGAAACATTTCACTTTGCAGCTTCTTGACTACATCTTTGGTTAGCACAGTACCTTTGACACAACAATCGAAATGTAGTTGACAGTAATAACCAACGAGTTGATAATAATGCCTTCACAAACACAAAAGAGTGATGCCACTACTAGAGGCATACAGCAGTGGCAGCTCGGCTGCATATGTCAGCATCCTTCCCCAGGTGGCGTCTTTACAGTGACACTACTAGCTGCCAAGTGCCATGCAACTAGAAGCTACCTCTTTGTCAGTTATACTCCACGGTGACGCCACTAGTCTTCTCCCACCACTAAACAGCATCATTCGACTGCACCCTGGTGGCTGTATTTCGAAGCAGTTTTCGTGTTGTGCTAGTGACTGCTGATGTGTGTCGTTCGACTTCCAAGTTATTTTTCCAATTTGTTATTTGAAAAATGTTAAAAAAGTGGTCTACAGTAACAATTGTGCACTTTTTAGAACTATACGAAGAGCGACCATGCTTATGGAATCACAAATATGAATCGTACAAAGATCGTAATATGAGAGAGCATGCCCTTTTAGAAATTGTAAATTATATGCGGAAAATAGTTCCCGACTGCAACTTGGCACTGGTTAAAGCAAAAATTAGGAGTATTAGAAATGCATACATTAACGAATATAATAAAATTTTAAAATCTCGGAAAAATGGTGCGTCTGCAGATGATGTCTATAAACCAACTGTTGGTTGGTATGCTACAGCAGACAGGTTCCTGAAATATGTCGTGGAAACACGAGAAGCAAAGGACACTCTGGTGAGTAATGGCGTCCTTTATTATAATTTGAATAAATTTTATTTAGTTGTTGCAGAAAATAACTCAGCTAAAATCACTGTCGTGCCACGGAAAACTTCCAGTTGTAATAAAGTATTAGCTATCTCACTCTTTTCACCAGTCCTGCTTTCCCCGTGTGACTGTGGCTTCCGGCATAAGTTACTTCCTGAAATCCATTTGAGGCGGGTCTCTGTAGGCATGACTTAATCCAGGTTCACACATGCAACCAATATGACACAACTTGTGGCTTTCTTTAGTTGCGCCGGGAGTTCGTACAGGACGCCACAAATTCTACATTATTGCACAGCCATCAACATGGCGTCAACTGGTATAAAGTGGGCGGGTATTAATGTTAATAGTGCAGGTTAAGGCATTAGAGCTATGGCAAGAGTTAAATAAAAGGAAAAACAAACCCAAATGTTACATATGAAAACAGATTTGATGCAGGGATAAATCAGGGCCCACTAACACATTTTATAAAAGAAATCACATTCGGAGATGAAAATTATAGGCAAACTAACCATCGGCTGGCAAAATATGCAAACACCCCACTCTTTCTAAATTTTTGAATGTCGTTGTATTCGGTGATGAAGGCATTTCAAACAATTAATTTCAGATTAACAGCTGCCGCGTCACACTCGGATCCTACATTCCTGCTTATAATCCACAACTTCAATTTGTCTTGCAAATCATAAAGTAGAAACAACTAGTTTTTTTTTTTTTTGTTACATATTAACTGTGTTGTTTATTCATCCATTAATTTTTCGAGATTGTGGAATAGGTCTACTCATTGTCTTGCAAATATTGCGCGTGCACACACAAATTAAGCTCTTGAAATTCCTTGGTTGTTGCTTTTGTAATTCCAGAAGCTCCGAAAGTATACCTGCTGGGTTTTGAATTTTTTCGACAGTAAAATGAAAACACTGATATCGAATGAAATACATCAGTAATTATTCCATTATTCCACGATATCTGCGACAGAATGTTCGTGTTTAGAAATGCAGACATCAGGGAGCAATGGTGGAAGGAAAGTGGCTGAACAAAGCACAGCCAAGCTGAACTTTTTGTGGCATGAGCAAAGTTGCGTCTAAAGAGTTTCGCCACGGAAAACTGGGAGTTCACACTTGCAAGTAAAATGTGGCACTAGCAGTGGCGACACTTTTGTTGCATGTTCGAATCCGGCTTTACATGAGCGTCTCCTCCCCCCCATCCCTCCCCTCCCAATCCCAC
This sequence comes from Schistocerca nitens, assembly GCF_023898315.1. NCBI lineage: Eukaryota > Metazoa > Arthropoda > Insecta > Orthoptera > Acrididae > Schistocerca > Schistocerca nitens. Next base: position 472,085,143 of record NC_064621.1, on the reverse strand, counting down.
CCCTAGCATTGGCATACGTGGGACCCCGCCGGGACACTGGCATGGGGTTGTAGAAATTAAGTAAAAAAGTTTATTTAATTACTTTTCATTTAGAACACAGTGACATGGGACTTGTTGCGGCAGAAGTAGTTTGTACATCATATTTTTTGTAAGATTTCACCTTTTTCAGCAAGTATTTTTCGCCTTTTCCGTATTTGTAAAACTCAAAGTCAGCTTGTAGTTGAACAGGCACTGTAATATTAATTGTAGAGTTCCTGGCGGCAGTCGATTTCTTTCATCAGTTCAATGGGCCGACATCAGCGAAAATATTCTTTGCCAGTGGCTTTGTGTGCAGGAATAGAAATCAAATGCATAAATTTGTCATTTGCGTTCTGGATTTTCGATTTCCTTAGGAAATAAAATCCACTTTTCTTCCACGGATTGTTTAGACTTTGAAAACAATTGTCGCCCGAAATCTTCATGCCATTTTTAGTTGGGTGTGTAGTAGTATTTTCACCCATCGCCCAATCTGGGGTTTCATATAGCGTCATCCACTCAAAAACTTGATATTTATTAAATGAAATAACCCATTTCTCTGTGGATTTAAATGTGTGGTATAGAAAACCATTCTTCTCTCCAGATTTTGAAACCATATTATTTCTTGGTTGGAGTTTTCATTCTTTAATTTGTTCAAATCCATTTTGGTTTGCATGCCAATAAAATTGGCAATCTTCCTTTGCTTTGGACATCTTTGAGTGTCGATTAACGTATTTCTTATTTCAGTTATTGAGACTTTAGTTTATTTTTCTCCACGCTTTTTATATTTTTTTCCAAGCAGAGCTAAGTTTGACTGCAGAAACATGTAGTAAATTTCACTGATTGGTCTACTGAATAAATCTGATTATTTTAGGTGGCCTTTCTTCAGTGTCAAAAAAACTTATGAATTCTCTCAACTGCGGACATTAACGACATCCATCTTGAGTTTTGGTGAGATAGAGGTCAGATGATTGACGTCCACGTATAAGCGAACTCTCTCAGCTTCTCTGGCCATATGGTGTACATTGAAAAATAATCAAATATTTTCATGATTATTATTTCAATGTCAATAGTCAAGACTGCAGAAGCGCTTGATATAATATTGTGGAGAATATGGGCAGGGCAACCAATTCCTACTTCTTCTTTAATTAGGTGAAATGCAAATTGCTGGCCGTGTCAGTAAAGCTCTCCGAAGTTGGTATTGGTAGTGGGAAATACGGAAGCGCCCGATCCCGCCCGTCTGCTTTAACCCATGACGTCAAAAATATGGCGGAAACGACCATAAACCACGATTCCAATATGGCGCATATAAAGTAGTTACGTACACATTATGAAGACGAAGATACATCGTAAACAAACATGTTCAACAAAAATCTGAATGACACTAACGGGACAAGCGCGGGTAATGAGGGGGAGGGGTGTTGGGTGGGGACAAACTAAATATAAACAAATTTAGACAACCACCCCCATACAAAACCACGCAAAACGACGAAAAAAACCGACATCACAAAACTCCCCAAGTACCACTAAACACAATATCATCAGGAATCGGACACTTCCCTTTACCTACATAGCTCAACAGCAGCTCCCGATCCCATAAATAGGTATCGAACACTTCCCTTGACCTACATAGCTCAACAGCAGCTCCCGATCCCATAAATTAGGATCAAACACTTCCCTTCACCTATGTAGCTCAAAAACATCTGATACCAATACTAGCATTCATAGCCACACATTGAGATTGAACACTTCCCTCGACCCCAACACACAAACTCTGACCCACCCACACCAAAACCTCCCTCCCCCCCCCAACCAACAACCTCCCCTCTCAACCCAAAATAAAAAATCCATAAACAAAAACCAAATGCAACATAAAAAAATCTCAATCACACACTACAACTCAACAAAAACTTCAACAAAATAGATCCTCTACAACTAAAACACAAACCAACACACTCCCTCCCCCCCCTCTCACAAACACTCTAACACGAAAGAAACCACCCGCCCCACCCTGAGCTGCAGCCACCCACCTACCTGCCCAAATCTCCCTAACCAACCACTTTTGGCCTATACATTTTACTAACAGCCCTTAAAAAACCCGGAAAACACAATAGCCCTCAGGGACACTCTTCCACCAACAGTACTCATCTAAATAACACTGAAGGTTGGAAGAGCGCCTCTTCCCCCTCCCAAGAACTGACTTAACACCCCCCCCCCCCCCCACATCCCCTCTATTGTACTGTATTTGTGCAGTCTCCCATCTCATAATTTTTTAACTGTAAACTATGGTTAACGACTAAATGATGAATTCCCCTCGCACCCAACCCCCTATATGAAGAAAATGCATCTAAAACTACTGTGGACCCTGGTTCTATGCACTCCTCAATTAACCCCACTAATACCGCCTTAGATCTCCCTTCCACAACCCTAAAAACACATTCAGAAACCCCCCCCCCCCCCTGGAACAACAGCCCCCCACACCCAGAGACCAACCACAGACTTACCCCTTCCATACTTCCTTTTCCCAAACTGCAACTCATCCACCTCCACAATAACCCCCATGCCCCCCCCCCCCCCCCGCCAGCTTACGCCTGTGCTTAATGAACTCGGAACACACTTCACGGCAAAATGAAAGCCAATCAAGCATGCTCCTCTCACTCACACCAGTCTCATGCGCGCAAAATCTTTGTGGGGATCTATAACAAAAATAACAAGTCACCAGTACAATCTTACGCATACCCAACCTAGACTTCTCGAACCAGGAACCGCGCCGTATGGAACGCCAAATATCATCTTTTCTACAGCACCACATATAACTGTCCCTGGTCTGAGACGTCGGAACTTAGGCAACTTCATTTCTTTGCCACAAATAGAGCATTTCACAACCTCGGCAATTAAACCGAAAAGCTGCAAAAATTTGATCAGTTCCAAAGGAGTGTTCCCCATCATATCCCTCAGACGGGCGCTGTTAATTTTATCTGTACTATCCATTCCTGAACAAAAATAACAACCGATTAATTTTACTAAAAATACCACACAATGTACAGCGAACAACACTAAATTAACCTTCACACAAAACCACAAAATCGTTAACTCACTGAAACGAATTCCACTACAAACACAGCCAACACTTGAACAATTCTGGATAATGAGCAAGAGCAAACTGAGACGATTACACCACACAAACGAAAACCCTGAACATACCACCAGAGGGCACAACAAACCACAACACGACGACATCTAGAAACACGCCACACGCACAAACCAAACTCCGCGCCGTCATGACGTTACACGCCACAACACCCTTACGTCACGGGTCAAAGCCAACGCGTGGGATCGGACGCTTCTGTCGACCCTGGTAGTGTCTCTACAAATAGTGTTTCATTTATCTGATGGAATTTGCAGTTGCCCCAAAGTGTCTATACAAAACTTTGCAATTGTTTATGGTGTTTCATTATTCGGTGGATCAAACTTCAACAGCTTCTGTTGGATTCTGTCAGTTTTCACTAAAGTAACAACTAAAGGTAACATCTTTTCAGCCTTGTGGTTTGATGCATTAGTGCCTAAGCCATAGAAAGAGACTCCTTGCAGTTGTTTTATGCATTCGGGCATGGAGTGTGGTGCAAGAATGTTTTTAACAATCGCTGTAGCTTTGGTCCCGGTCATAGACTACTTTGCGGTAACTTTGGAGTTGGGTTACATTGCAACATTCAGTTTTACGGTACGGTCAAGGAAGTGAAGGAGTGATGATACTTGACAACTTTATAAGCTATTGTTTGTTCTACAGCAGCAATGAGCAATTCTACATGGATATCTTCTTTAAATGATGAATGTAGAAATAAGCATTCATATTGATGCTACCACGAATCTATTTGTATGATTCTTCATAGAAATGTGATGCCTCACATCTGCCTTACCTCTGTGAGTTAGAGAGATGAAACAGCTAAAAATATCGCATAATTCTTCCTGATCCGTAAGGCCTTTCTTGACAAAAGACCGCTCTTTTGTGTAATCAGCCGAAAAGTGACACTTTCTCTTGCCATACTTAGGCATTTTCGTAAGCTGTGATAAGTTTAGTAGATGGTAAACAGTCAATAATAACACTTTAGTCATTAAAGTACATGTCACTATACATTTCACTCCGTATATACCTGCAGTAAATGTTACAAACTTGCACACATTGTTTGTGTTATGTTTAGAAAGAATCGTCTTATCAGATCACAATTCCAATGGGAACTGCCTGATTCTTCCTCATGGAACTGCTTAGGTAGTTCCAGCGCTGTACTACTGGAAAAGTCTGGTGTTTTCTCGAATGATGGCGCTGTATCTAGAAGGTGCTTGCATCATTGATACAGGATATACAATGTGCAATGCCACCTATTAGACGAGCTTGTCAATGTAACCCTGTTGACATAAATAACTAATGGACGTTGCATTTGCGTATTGTGCTAACAGACGGTGTTACTTCAGTACATGAACCAAGCTTGTAAATGCATTTTGCAAAATTCTGTCTAAACTGGATCTTGTTGGGATATTGGGACAAGAAGGTCAATGATGGTGATGATCCCCATATATTGGGTTGGATGGCAACCCTATCCCCACAAATACCCTAAAATTCACACCAGTGTTTCCCCACACCGAAGTTGGGAATACATAATTTTTAATATGGCACCAAGCATAATTAAGCATACGGGAGTTGCACAACTTTTAGCCAAAGAGTTTATAGTAACATTGACAAAGAAAAAAAGACCAACAAAATGCTGTGTATGGAAATGGGCATCTTGTAGGAATTGTTTGGGAACATTGATATGCTAGGAAGGATTTTTAGCATTGCAGCGCGCCAGCAATCGTAAGTATCGAAATAATTGTGAAAAATCCGCCTTGATTGCACAAATTACCTGGTGTTTACCTAGGTTTCAGCATGGGTAACCACACCTTCTTCAGAACAAATATAAAACAGCTTGCCTAAATAGGCATAGTCAAAGGCTAAAATCAACACCTACAGCGGCAAGACCCCATAAATTTTTTTTACAAATACACGGTACATATGTACCAAGTCAATAATATTACTTATCTCAAACCTGTGTGTGCTGCCTCGGCCCAGCCAACGTACGATGGTCACAGGCTCTCCACTATGAGTTCGGTGGAGAGCCTGGGACCATCGTACATTGGCTGGGGCGAGGCAGCACACACAAGGTTGAGATAAGTAATGTTATTGACGTGGTACATATGTACCGTGTATTTGTAAAAAAAAAATTTATGGGGTCTTGCCGCTGTAGGTGTTGATTTTAGCCTTTGACTATGCCTATTTAGGCAAGCTATTTTATATTTGCTCTGAAGAAGGTGTGGTTACCCACACTGAAACCTAGGTAAACACCAGGTAATTTGTGCAATCGAGGCAGATTTTTCACAATTATTTTGCTAGGAAGGAGTTCTCTCCCAAGGATGACGCTTGATTTGGAATCATTTACGAATGTGTAAAATCAACTCTGAAGTCTTCCTTAGCCATATTCTGGCTCTGTAAAAAGTCTAATACATGTATGTGAGATGCTGTCCAGCTCAGATTAAATTACAGATAACAATGAAACATCTGGCAACTGAAGTCATTACTATACAGGTATTGTATTCTGAACAACACTATATATCTAAATTTTAATGTTATCTACAATACACTGAAGGTACATTGGAAACCAAGGTTTTAGTCAACAGTTCAACTTTGTTTTTAGAATGAAATTTTCACTCTGCAGTGGAGTGTGCGCTGATTTGAAACTTATTGGCAGATTAAAACTGTGTGCCGGACCGAGACTCAAACTCAGGACCTTTGCGTTTCACAGGCAAGTTCTCGACCAACTGAGCTACCCAAACATGACTCACAACCCGTCCTCACAATTTTACTTCCAGAGTTTTAATCTATCAGGAAGTTTCAACTTTGTTTTTATTTTTAGACAATACGAGAGAAGGAAACTTGCTACTCACCATATAGCGGAGATGCTGAGTCGCAATAGGCACAATAAAAAGATTCACACAATCATAGCTTTTGGCCATTAAGGCCTTTGTCAAATGCTGACAAAGGCCTTAATGGCCGAAAGCTATGATTGTGTGAATCTTTTTATTGTGCCTATTGTGACTCAGCATCTCCTCTATATGGTGAGTAGCAACTTTTCTTTTCTCGTATTGTTACATTCCATCCTGGATTTTCCACTGTTTGATTTTTATTTTTAGAGTTAGTCAAGGTTCTGACAGATCACAGGTGGGACAATCTATGCCAAATAGTCCATTTTCGGAAAAAAAATCCTGCATGACCATCACGAATTTTTCTGAAATTGAAGGAATGAACATGTTCCTCATTGGTAAAGTTTTACTTTCACTAATTTAATACTTACAGAGATTTAGTCATTTGTTTGAACCTATAACACAACTATCAACTGTGCACCTCTGAGTTTTCAGCAACTGTGAGACATAGTATCTCCAGAAATATTTTGTTCAAAGAAACAAAACTAGGTCATCTTGTACAGTTTTTTCACTTTAGTGAAATTATATTAAAAAAAAAAAAAGGATTTCTTGAATGATCTGCATGCGGATAATTTAAAGCAAAGTTGGCCGAAAAATAGTTGCTTGGAAAAAATGTGAAGTTTAGCTTTTTATATTTCCATAAGTAATCGCCTCATACACTTGGAACCTTGCATGTACTACATTAGCAATACAAGGTCTTAAAATATGAAATTTGATTCTCCTACTTCTTTCCCATTTACAAATTGAGGACAAAGTTGAAAATTATCTAAAAACGCCAAAAATGGCTATTTTTGGTCCACTTATACAAAATAGTCTTGTGTAAACTCTTGTAAACCATTTTCAATAGAAACACCACTTTCTAAACAGTGTGAAAAACTATATTTAGTTTTGCCAATGCGAGCATATAAGGCCCTAAAAAGGAATGATAAAATGGAGGTGTATTGGAAACAGGTCCATATTTTGCTGGTGCTCAAACTATAGATCTGACATCTTTTGCTATATAGTATAGGCCTAGTTGTTAGTTGCATTTGTACCATATATTATCAAAAGTCTTGACGACCAGCAAATGAGCTTTAGTCAGAAAAGACATACATACAGCATTCAGTGCTACAAAAAAAATGTTTAAAATAAATGAAGTAGAATAAAGAATCGAATGAAAATAAGTTTTCTCTTGCTTGTGGGTCTAATAATTTGAGTTAGTCACATCGGAAAAGTGAAATTTTTTGGATCTTGTCTTATCAAAATTCATTCCCAAATAATCCCTTCAGTGACATCATCTAACTGACAATATATTTTTCCTCATGACATTCTACAGCAAATTAATGAATCGGTAACGAAGTCAGGTACTTCAAATAAACATAAGCTTAGGCTCATAAAAGAGACATCTTCTAGTTTTGACCTCGGACACTTATAAGAATGTATCATCAGCTTTGGGTACTGCGTTAAAAAACAAACCCTGTCAGGTTTGAGAAAAAGTAGTAAAGAAACACACCTGTAGCTGCTGTTGCACAGATGCCAGACGTGGCCCATATAGTGATTGGGACGTTAGTTTTCTCACTTTAAAAGGAACCATGGGTGGTTAAGTCACTGTGGACCATATAAACACGTTTATAAAAATTTTCATGTGTACACTAATGTTCCATATGAACCACAAAGTACATTACTCTCTAAACCAGAATTAAACTAGCACACAATAGCATTACACAGTAAAAAGACATGCAAATGACACTCTATAACATGAATCCATTCCAAAAAAGTGAGGAAAACTGCTGTGAACTTCACCAAAATTTACACAATGTGATGGTCTGTTTGTTCTGTTTTAGGGCGCAAAAACAACTGGGGTCATATGCACCCGACTCAAAACTGTAGAACACGAAGACAGAGAGGAGTTAAAAAATGACTACACGGCAATCCCAATCAACGTAAGAGAAGACAGCTAATGATGAGGAGAAAGGGCTATGAAGTACACCATAGAGAAACGGTGGTTCAGAACTAAAAATTAAATGGCCTTCGCTATATTGCTACAACAGTAAAAAAATAAAACACACTAGACAGCCCGCGTGTCATTCGCTAAAACGGCCAATACCTCAGACAGCAAATCCAAGTGGTTACGTCAATGGTTAAAAAATGGGCATTCCGTCAGGAAATGGCAGACAGTTAAAACTTGGGCGCAATGTGCACAAAGCAGTGGGGAGTGCCACTTACCAAATGACGATGGCTAAAACAGCAGTGCCCTACATGCAACCTAGTTAAAATGACCCCCCCCCCCCCCCCATTGGGATGGCCAAGAGGAGGCCTACTAATCTGGAGATTATTCCCATGAAGGGAGGACCAATGGCGATGTCATAGTGACACCACCATCTGACAGATGGCAACACAGAGATGATCGGAGGGAATATAGGAACTAGTGGGCTGAGGTATGAGGACCGCAGCATTGGCAGCAGCGTCAGCAGCCTCATTTCCTGGCAGACCGACATGATCAGGAATCCACATAAACATCACAGTGGCTCCACCAAGAGTGAGCAAGTGACAGTTTTCCTAGACCCATTGTATTAAGGGATGGGCAGTGTACACCACCAAGATACTTTGAAGGGTGCTGAGAGAGTCTGAGCAGAGGACGCAATTGAAAAGCCTATGTCATCAGATGTGTTCCACGGTCTAATACAGGGTGAAGAGCTCGGCTGTAAATACCAAGCAGTGTGGCAGAAGCCAATACCGAAAAACGTCAGCACCAATGACGAAGGCACACCCGACACCATGGTCAGTCCAAGAGCCCTCAGTGTACACAAAGGTATTATAGCAAAGTTCCATGTGAAGGTCGTGAAACTGAAGGCAATAGAGCGAGGCTGGAGTAGTGTCCTTATGAAGGGAATGAAGGCCAAGGTGAACACAGGCCACCGCACCACTAGGAAAGTTGCAGGTAGTGTGAAGTTAAGCCGCCGGAGCAAGTGCCGAAGCAGACACCAGTGGGTAACAGAAAAGAGGGATGCGCCCCATACTGGCGATCAAACGAGTCATCGAAGGAGGAGGTATAGAATGGGTGGCCACATACGGCAGACAAATGGCATGCATAGCTGCTGAGGAACCCTCTGCAGGTCCGGGACTTAGAATAGGCCCGAGGTATTCCTGCCTGTCGTAAGAGGCGACTAAATGGAGTCTCATACATTTCGGCCTTAATGTGATGGTCCCCTGTAGGGTTTGAACTCCATTCTTCAAAATTTTTCCGAAGAGCGAGCCAGTTAGGGAAGGGTGCCTTACATGGTGCATTGTGCCTTGAGATTTGTAGCCCGCTTTCTCATCGCCGCATTGCAGTCCCACTCATTCTCCATCTCTTGGGCGAGTACACCTTCCTGGGTGCATTTTACACCATGCACTATGCAGTTTCACTTTCTGCGTCGATGATGACCATGGACTTGTTTGCATTTGATATCCAGCACGGTAGCCAGTCCATTGTGGTGGGGCCACCATGTACCCTGTTGGTTGTAGCCCCTTGAGAACAAAGGGATCGCTCTGCTGATGCCTGCGCCATTAACTCCCCACATATGCCAAGGAGTAGATGCCTCTCACCCTGGGGCATCGGGACTCCCGGCAATGGCCTTCCTGCCAGATGGCCTTTGCTACAGCTGGGTGGCGCACGTGGGGAGGGCACCTGGTCGGAGTGGGTGGCATCAGGGAGGATGATGAGCGATGTAGTGTACCACAACATCACTTGATGGTGATCAAACACCAGCAGTCTCTAAGTGTTCTAAGTCTCAGTACAGTGCAAGGAAGTATGACCCTAAATCATTCCCCACCCTGGTCACACAGGAACGCCAGGCTAAGGATGGCAGCGAACCTTATTCATCCCGATACCTCATATGTACGAGAACTGAAGGGGACTCCTTTATTTCAATGAAGCCACAGTTTTTCATAGAGAATCATGGAATCAAAGACCCTGTGGTCCGACTGACCTACACTGAGGCTAAGAGAAAATATGAGCGCCTACATCCTGTGGCCATGACCACCTCTTATGCCACCGCTACAAGAACAGTTGTAGCCCCATCAGTTCTGCGAATTCCAGTCGGCTCTCAGGATCAGAAGGCTACAGCTGTCCCCTCGATGGTGGGGGTGGGAGGCAATTCCCCTGTTGTTCCTGCACCACCTACCTAAGGAGAACTGCCCCCCCCCCCAACCATCGGGGACACTAGTCCCCACTTCTGAGCCGGAGAAGTGTAAGTTTTCTTCAGCTCCTCTCCCCAGGAAGGGATCCCTTGGGTCACTCCCTTCCTAGGTTTCTGCTAATGGGAAAGTTGATGCCTGCCAGTGGCTGAAGTGCCCAAAAGCAGCTGGTCGAAGGGCTTCACGATCCTCCTCAGTCCCGGAAACTGAATCAGTGAAGCACTCTCAACAAGAGAAACCAAAGGAGTAGCGAGAAAAGTCCAAAAAGAAGACCTCTAACTCCAAGGAAATTGTGGTGGCACCCACACCACTGCTGCCTACAAGCTCTGCATCTGGGGAAGAGGTGGAAATTCTGGCATCCACTGAGGACCTAGATCTTGCCAGACCCTTAGACACAATGGACATAGACTGCTCAGGCAATAACTTGGTGGCAGCAGGTGACCCTGGGGCATAAACTGCTTCATTGAAAGTTCCATGGCTTCCCAGTCTCATGGTGTCATCCGCCTGGCTGAGCGACGGCAACTGTTAAGCTTTACATCTGCTTTCTGCATTGCCCTCCAGGAAACCTAGTTGCCGGCAATGCGGACCCCTGCCCTCCATGGCTGTAAGGGATCTTCCTCCAGATGGTGCAGTACCCCTGAATGTATTCGCTGCACTGATATATCAACTCCCTAAACCTTTCCCACTTTTGGGAGATTTTAACACCCATAACCCTTTGTGGGGTGGCACTGTGCTTACTGGCCGAGGCAGAGATTTCAAAACTTTACTGTCTCAGTTCGACCTCTGCCTCTTAAATACTGGGGCCGCCACACATTTCACTGTAGCTCCTGGTAGCTACTCGGCCATTGATCTATCCATTTGCAGCTGAGGACTTCTCCTATCTATCCACTGAAGAGAACATGACAATCTGTGTGGTAGTGAACACTTCGCCATCTTCGTGTCACTGCCCTGGCATCAGGCCCACGGACACTTGCCCAGATGGGCTTTAAACGAGGCAGACTGGGAAACTTTTACCTCTGTGGTCATAATTGACTCTCCCCCACATGGTAACATCGATGTGATGGTTAAGCAGGTGACTACAACAATCGTTAATGCAGCGGAAAACGTGATCCCTCACTCTTCAGGGTGCCCCCAGCAAAAGGCAGTCCCTTTGTGGTCACTGGAAGCCGCTGAGGCAATTCATGAGTGTCAGCAAGCTCTACAGTGGCTTAAGCGGCACCCTTCTCTGGAGTGCCTCATAGCCTTTGAACAGCTTTGTGCCTGCATTAGCCAGCTTATCAAAAGACGGAAGCAGGAGTGTTGGGGGAGATACGTCTTGACCATTGGATACCATACGTCACCTTCCCAAGTCTGGACGAAGATCAAACATCTTTCTGGGTACCAAACCCCAAAAGGTGTTCCTTGCATTAACATCAGTGGTGTGTCTCTACCGATGCAAACGCAATTGCTGAGCACTATGCTTGAGCCTCTGCATTGGAGAACTACCCCTCAGCCTTTCGCACCCTTAGACGATGGATGGAAAGGAAAGTCCTCTCGTTCGCTACACACCACAGTGAACCCTATAATGCCCAATTTACAGGGTGAGTGCTCCTCAGTGCCCTTGCACATTGTCCCGACACAGGCAGCTCCAGGGCCAGATCGGATCCACGGTCAGATGATTAAACATCTCTCATCTGACTACAAATGACATCTCCTCATCATCTTCAACTGGATCTGGTTCAATGGCGTCTTTCCATTGCAATGGTGGGACAGCACCAGCATTCCGGTGCTTAAACCTGGTAAAAACCTACTTGATGTGGATAGCTATCGGCCCATCAGCCTCACTAACGTTCCTTGTAAGCTGCTAGAACATACGGTGTGTCGGCGGTCGGGTTGAGTCCTGGAGTCACGTGGCCTTCTGGCTCCATGTCAGGGCAGCTTCCACCAGGGTCGCTGTACCACTGATAATCTTGTGTCCCTCGAGTCTGCCATCCAAACAGCCTTTCCCAGATGCCAACACCTGGTTGCTGTCTTTTTTGACTTCCAAAAAGTGTATGTTACCACCTGTCAACATCATATCCTTGCCACATTATATGAGTGGGGTCTCCGAGGCCAGCTCCCAATTTTTATCCAAAATTTCCTGTCGCTTCATATTTTCTGTGTCAGAGTTGATGCCTCCCATAGTTCGCCCCATATCCAGGAGGATGGGGTCGCGCAGGGCTCTGTATTGAGTGTGTCTCTGTTTTTAGTAGCCATTAATGGTCTAGCAGCAGCTGTAGGGCCATCCGTCTCAACTTCTCTGTATGCAGACGACTTCTGCCTTTTGTACTGCTCCACCTGTACTGGTGTTGCTGAGCAGCGCCTACAGGGAGCCATCCACAAGGCGCAATCATGGGCTCTAGCCCACGCTTTCCAGTTTTCGGCCACAAAGTCGTGTCCTATGCACTTCTGTCGGCGTCGTACCATTCATTTGGAACCAGAACTTTACCTTAATGATGATCCACTCACTGTAGTGGAGACATATCTATTCTTAGTACTGGTTTTCGAAGTCCGATTGACTTTGCTTCCTCACCTCCGTCATCTTAAGCAGAAGTGTTGACAGCACCTCAATGCCCTCCGCTGCCTGAGCAACACCAACTGGGGTGCAGATTGTTCTATGCTGCTGCAGCACTACAGAGACCTTGTTCAATCCTGCCTTATCTATGGGAGTCTGGTTTATGGTTCGGTGGCACCATCAGCGTTGTGTTTACTCAACCCAGTGCACCACTGCGGCATTCGCCTAGCGACAGGAGCTTTTAGGACGAGTCCAGTGACCAGCATCCTGGTGGAGGCCGGAGTTCCTCCATTGCAGGTTAGGTGTGCGCAATTACTCTCCAGTACGTTGCACATGTTTGTAGTTCTCCTGCGCATCCAAATTACCATCTCCTTTTCCCACCCACGGCGGTTCATCTCCTGCATTGGCGGCCCAGGTCAGGGCTTACAATTGCAGTTCATGTATGATCCCTTCTCTCTCAACTGGAGTCCTTGCCTTTGCCGCCTATACTTGAGGTTCATTCATGAACATCTCTGTGGTGTACACCTAGGCTGTGGGAAGGCCTGGACCTTTCACGTGGCCCTAAGGACTCAGTTAACCCTGCAACTCTCCGCTGTCACTTCCTCTCGATTCTCGACATGTACCGGGACCATAAAGTGGTTTACATCCATGGCTCGATGGCTGATGGTCATGTTAACTTTGCCTGTGTTCATGGCAGACATATAGAACAGTACTTCTTGCCAGATATGGCTGCAGTGTTTTCACTGCAGGGCTGGTGGCCATATCTCGTGCTCTTGAGCACATCCACTCATGCCCAGGTGAGTCATTTCTCCTTTATACTGACTCCTTGAGCAGCCTACATGCTATCAACCAGTGCTACCCTCATCATCCTTTGCTAGCGACCATCCAGGAGTCCATCTATGCCCTGAAATGGTCCAGTCGTTCAGTGGTGTTTGTCCGGACCCCAGGTCATGTCGGAATCCCAGGCAACGAACTTGCTGAAAGGCTGGCCAAACAGGCCACACAGAAACTGCTTATGGAGATTGGCTTCTCTGAAACTGACCATCGTTCAGTATTATGCCACAAGGTTTTGCGGCTTTGGGAGATGGAATGGTATAATCTCAGTGCACACATCAAGCTGTGTGCCATTAAGGAAACTACGGATGTGTGGAAGACCTCTTTGCGCACCTCTCGCAGGGACTCTGTGGATCTTTGTCGCATCTGCATTGGCCATACGTGGCTGACACATGATTACCTCCTCTGTCGTGGGGACCCATCTCGGAGTTGCTGTGGCTCACAAATAACGATCGTCCACCTCTTGCTGGACTGCCCACTTTTAGCCGCTCTACGGCAGACTTTTAACCTTCCCAGCACCCTACCTTCGGTGTTAGGTGACAATGCCTCAACAGTAGCTTTAATTTTACATTTTATTTGTGAGGGTAAGTTTTATCATTTGCTCTAAGTTTTAGCACATGTCCTGTGTCCCTGTGTGTCCTCCACCCTAGTGCTTTCAGGATGGGGGTTTTAATGTGTTGCAGAGTGGCTAGCTTTTCCTTTTTATCCTCATGGTCAGCCAGCCATGGTCACCAGCTTTCTTGTTTTAACTTCTACCTTTTTCTTGCATCTTTGTGGTTTTTTTGTCCCCTTTTGTCCATTTAAGTGTTTGTTGCCCTTCAGTCGTTGCTGTGGCTTTTCCTTTCATTCTGTTTTGTGCTGTCTCATTGTCTTATTTTCACCCTTGTGCCATTGTTCCCTTCACAACAAGGGACCAATGACCTCATAGTTTGGTCTCTTCACCCCTCTTTTAAACCAACCGGCCTGCTGAGGAGAAAGTCACAGCAGTGGTAGTTCAGCAGCTTTGGCATACAGACACTCAATCGGGCTAGTGTAAAAGGTGCCAGTGGCCAAACAGATGCTATGATGGTGGATAGTGTTGGACGACATAAGAGGGATGGACATGCAGATGCATAAACAAAGCACCCTTAGTCTAGTTTCAAACGGACAAGCGACCGGTACAAATGGAGGAGGGTGGTTCGATCTCCACACCAGGAAGTACCATTGAGGGCACAGAGGACATTGAGGGACCACGTACAGTGGGCTGCCTGGTAAGATGCGTGGGAGGACCAACAAATTTTCCTATTGAGCATGAGCCCCAGGAATTTCATAGCTTCAACAAAAGGAAGAGGAACAGGCCCAAGATGTAAAGATGGTGGGAGGAACCAGTTGTGCTGCCAGAAACTCATAGAAACTGTTTTGTCAGTGGAAAAACGAAAGCCATTGTCAATACTCTGTGTCCATGAGTAAAGGGGATCAAGACATAGCTGAAGATGTTGCTCAATGAGACAGGTCCATGGAGAACTGCAATAAATGGCAAAATCGTCAGCGAAAAAGAGCCGAAGATGCTTGGCGTAAGGCAGGCCATTATAGGGTTATTGGTGATACCAAAGAGGATGATATGCAGGACGGAACCCTGAGGCACACCATTTACCTGGATAAAGGTGTACGACAAAGCAGAACCCACACACACATTAAAAACTCTGTCTTTTAAAAATTCCTCAAGGAAATGGGGCAGGCGGCCACAGAACCCCCATATGTAAAGAGTAGAGAGGATACCAGTTTCCCAGCAGGTGTCGTAGGCCTTCTCCACATCGAAAAACATGGCCGCAGTCTGGGATTTCCACAGAAAACCATTCATGACATGGGTGGACAAAGTGAAGAGATGGTCAACTGCAGAATGCTGCATTCGACTTGAGCCATCATACCAGCCGGGCATGAATCATACATTCCATCACCTTGCAAACACAGCTGGTGAGAGAGATGGGGTGGTAGCAAGAAGGAAGGTGTTTGTCATTACTGGGCTTAGGTATTGGTGTGACGGTGGCTTCACACCAGCATCCGGGAAACATGCCCTCTGCCCAGATGTGGTTGTATGTATTAAGCAGAAAATGCTTGCCCGCAAGAGAAAGGTGCTTCAACATCTGAATGTGGCGAGCATGTGACCCTCGGGCGAAGTATCTGGATGAATCCACTCAAAATGTCCGTAAAATGGTGGCCCAGGGTGTTGGAGATAGCAATAGAGTCCATGATGACATTGTCTACTACTGTCAGGTGGGAACTTGAGGAATGGATCTTCGTCCCAGAGAGTCGTTGGAGGTTGGCCCACATGACAGAGGAAGGGGGGGGGGAGCGTTAAAAGAACTAGTGAGTAAAATCCAGCTAGCTTTTTTGCTATCCCAAAGAATGTGATGACACTGTGCGTGCATCTGTTTATAATGAATGCAGTTTGCCGTCATAGAATGACAATTAAAAATGCGAAGAGCGCATCTCCGCACAGGAATTACATCTCAGCATGCCTCAATCCACCAAGGGACTGGGATACACCATGGTAAAGAGGAAGTCCAAGGAATCGAACGTTCTGCGGTGGTAAGGACAACATTTGTAAGATAGTCCACCTGGTCATCACAAATGGGGAAATCTTGTTCTTTGAAGATCGCCATGGAGGAGTAAAGCCACCACTCAGCCTTAGCAAACTAACAAGTGCATGCAGGTGGGGTAGGAGTCAGCAAATGGATAGCACTTGGGAAATGGTCGCTTGAGTAGGTGTCAGAAAGATCGGACCACTCAAGACAATAGGCAAGCTGGACAGTGCAGAAAGATAGGTTCAAATGGGAATGTGTGTGCGAGGAGTCAGAAAGGATGTGGGTGCTCCTGTGTTAAGGCAGAAGTGGTTAAGTTTATTAAGAAAGTCAACCAAGAGGGCACCTCTGTGACAGGTTAAGGGAGAATCCTAAAGGGGATGATGTGCGTTAAAGTCACCAAATAGCAGAAATGGGTGAGGTAGCTGCCCAATAAGCTGGAGGAAGCCTGCCCTGGTGCCATCAGATGATGAAGGGATATAAATGGTACAAAGGGAAAAATTCAGGTGAGGAAGGAAAAGATGAACTGCAACAGCTTGAAGATAGGTAGTCGAGGAGATGGGTTTACTTTGATCATCCTGTATGAGCAGCATGACTCCCCCATGAGATGGAATGCCGACCTCAGGGGGAAGGTCAAAATGGACTGGGAAGAAATATGAAAGCTCAGAGCGGTTGTGCGGACATAATTTTGTTTCCTGAAGGCAGAGTACAAGGGGATGCTGTGATTCTAAAAGTATAAATTCTCTTTGTGGGATCAAAGACCGTGAAAATTCCATTGGAGGAGAGTCATGATGAGGAAAAGGTGGAGGAGTGTCACCTCATCAGCTGCCAAGTGCCAGCCTTCGAAGACTCACTGCTGCATGACATGGAGACAAAAGGATCCTGCTCCATGAGGTCCACAGAAACATCGGCTGTCTTGTGCATCACTCTGTGGCATCCAACACAGAAACACGATTGGTGGTGCACACTGGTGAAATGGACACCAGTTGGGTGAAGGTATCGCATAGAAACACCATCGAAGAGAATCGTTGAGCTGACGAAGGAGAAGATCATTTGCCTATGTTGGACTTCTTCAAGCCTTTCCGGTTAGCATATTAAGACTCTGGTGTTGGTTGGCTGGAGGAACATAGGAAGTCTTCAGGGAAGTACTCCTTCTATCCTTTCCGGCCTGCCGGTTGTGTAGCTGGTGGCTTCGTCCCTTGAGCGAGAGTTTGAAGGCTTGTTACACAGCTGGACGAGGGGACGGTGATACTACCCTGACACTGGTTGATTTCACAATCTCAGAGCTGAATTTGAGGTTGCATATCTGTGTGGCCATGTCCTTCATGGACCAGGATATAGCAAGAACAGAAAGTTCTGTAACTGCCATACGGTAGAACGCAGGGTTTGCGACTAGCCAATAACTTGCGAGTGACTGGGTAAGGCACTTTTTCCTTTACCCGGATGTCCTGGACAGCCCGGTCATCAAAATACATGGGGTAATCTTGATAGGAGGTGGCATGGCTGCCGTTGCAGTTGATACAGCATGGAGGAGGAGGCAGACAATCACCCTTGTGTGCATCCCTACCACAGGTTACACATTTGGCTGGGTGTCGACAATATATTCTAATGTGGTTGAAATGATGACACTGGTATCAGCATATCGGGTTTGGAATGTATGGTCGTTGTTGTTGTTGTGGTCTTCAGTCCTGAGACTTGTTTGATGCAGCTCTCCATGCTACTCTATCCTGTGCAATCTTCTTCATCTCCCAGTACCTACTGCAGCCTACATCCTTCTGAATCTGCTTAGTGTATTCATCTCTTGGTCTACCTCTACGATTTTTACCCTCCACACTGCCCTCCAATGCTAAATTTGTGATCCCTTGATGCCTCAAAACATGTCCTACCAACCGATCCCTTCTTCTAGTCAAGTTGTGCCACAAACTTCTCTTCTCCCCAATCCTATTCAATACCTCCTCATTAGTTACGTGATCTACCCACCTTATCTTCAGCATTCTTCTGTAGCACCACATTTCGAAAGCTTCTATTCTCTTCTTGTCCAAACTAGTTATCGTCCATGTTTCACTTCCATACATGGCTACACTCCATACAAATACTTTCAGAAACGACTTCCTGACACTTAAATCTATACCCGATGTTAACAAATTTCTCTTCTTCAGAAACGATTTCCTTGCCATTGCCAGTCTACATTTTATATCCTCTCTACTTCGACCATCATCAGTTATTTTACTCCCTAAATAGCAAAACTCCTTTACTACTTTAAGTGTCTCATTTCCTAATCTAATTCCCTCAGCATCACCCGATTTAATTTGACTACATTCCATTATCCTCGCTTTGCTTTTGTTGATGTTCATCTTATATCCTTCTTTCAAGACACTGTCCATTCCGTTCAACTGCTCTTCCAAGTTCTTTGCTGTCTCTGACAGAATTACAATGTCATCGGCAAACCTCAAAGTTTTTACTTCTTCTCCATGAATTTTAATACCTACTCCGAATTTTTCTTTTGTTTCCTTTACTGCTTGTTCAATATACAGATTGAATAACATCGGGGAGAGGCTACAACCCTGTCTCACTCCTTTCCCAACCACTGCTTCCCTTTCATGCCCCTAGACTCTTATAACTGCCATCTGGTTTCTGTACAAATTGTAAATAGCCTTTCGCTCCCTGTATTTTACCCCTGCCACCTTCAGAATTTGAAAGAGAGTATTCCAGTTAACATTGTCAAAAGCTTTCTCTAAGTCTACAAATGCTAGAAACGTAGGTTTGCCTTTTCTTAATCTTTCTTCTAAGATAAGTCGTAAGGTTAGTATTGCCTCACGTGTTCCAACATTTCTACGGAATCCAAACTGATCTTCCCCGAGGTCCGCTTCTACCAATTTTTCCATTCGTCTGTAAAGAATTCGTGTTAGTATTTTGCAGCTGTGACTTATTAAACTGATAGTTCGGTAATTTTCACATCTGTCAACACCTACTTTCTTTGGGATTAGGGTTGTAGCCTCTCCCTGATGTTATGCAATCTGTATATTGAACAAGCAGTAAAGGAAACAAAAAGAAAAATTCGGAGTAGGTATTAAAATTCATGGAGAAGAAGTAAAAACTTTGAGGTTTGCCGATGACATTGTAATTCTGTCAGAGACAGCAAAGAACTTGGAAGAGCAGTTGAACGGAATGGACAGTGTCTTGAAAGAAGGATATAAGATGAACATCAACAAAAGCAAAACGAGGATAATGGAATGTAGTCAAATTAAATCGGGTGATGCTGAGGGAATTAGATATGTATGGTCAGTCTGTGATAATTTCATAGCCTGCTTGATAGCTGTGGAAAAGCGAGACGGCAAGCAGTTGTTGTGCTTGAGAATCAGTAGTAGTCTCCAAAAGCAAAGTACCATTCCATAAATGAGAGCAGGATTTCATTGGGCCTACAATTGCATCAACACCTTTCTGAATAATAAACGAATTTACCGTTGTGAAGGATTGAGTGTCTTCAGTATGTGAAACCATGAGGAACTGTGGTGCAGCTAGGAGGGTCTTTGAATCATTAACCTCATTCTGATTATGTTTCGTAGACATTGATTTTGAAGATGATTGGCTCATTGCAAGAAAATCCCCCACGATTGCCAGAATCTCCAATGGCACGCTCCTTCCAACTGGGGGCCCCCTTCATAAGGGAGTGCACTCACGTTAGGTGATTGTTCACACCTCCCAAACACCTGACAGAGGCACCAATCAGCAATTTGAAAAGGTAGCAGCTTAGCCAATCACTCCTCCCTTGGCCTCGTGGCTTGTACCAGTGGGTACATGTGAGCCCTACCTGTCGACCTGCGGCTGAGAATTACACATTACCCAGTCATCTATTACGAATCAGACATGTGGGCTGGCCTTCAGGAGTGCACAGGGAGGAAGAAGAAAAATAGGAACATCAAATGCCGAAATGGAGGAAAGATAGGAAAAGAGAAACAAAGAAAGGAAAAGGGAACAAAAAACAGTGGTGAGACTGTTATGTCAGTTTTGGACAATGTGGAACATTCCCAATAACACCCCAGACATGTACCCCAAGGGAGGGGAAAAAGAATATCAAGAGGATATACATGCAACACGGAAGGGAAAAGATGCTGCAAAGGCTGGGGCCCCTTGATAGCAAATCATGAATCTGCCAAAGAGTGGCAAGCCCCATGGGGGGACAATGTGATGGTGATGTAAATCCGACAGACTATTTATACTGTCTGCTGCATCTGTTACGCAACAATTTTACTGCCATTATCTACATTGGCTTGGTAATGCATGGTTACATTGTGAAGTTCATAACTTGGGGAAGAATGGTGAGGCCAAGTTGGAGTAAGGAATTCCTGGAAGGTCTGTTCCTAAGAATACTAACCTTTTGGCAGAAGAAAAGACAGCCATACACAACCTGAAAAAAGATCCAGACCTAATTATTCTCCCTGCAGACAAAGACTTCATCATTGTTGTGATGAGTTGCAATGATTACATGATGGAAGGTCTCCACCAAATATCCGACTTCTCCACCTGCTCTGCCAGGGTGATCCCATCCTGGTAGTCCAACATAACCTCCAATCCCTACTGAAATTCATAGGTCCTTCCTAGAACCTCTTAACTGAGTTCATCTCCTTCCTCGCCCCAACAACGTACCACACACCCACCTTCTAATGCTCCATAAAAACCACAAACCCTACAATCCTATATGCCCCACTGCTCCAACTGAAAGTATTACTGCCCTTGTTGGCCAACATCTCCAACAAATTGCCTGGAACCTAGCCTTCCACATCAAAGGTACTAACCACTTCCTTCACTGACTTTCCACCATCCCCAACCTTTTACCCCCTTGATCCCTACTCGTCACTGTTGATACCACCTCCCTATAAACCAACATCCCTCATGCCCATACACTTGCTGCAATGAAACACTACCTCTCCTAATGTCCACCATCAGGGGCTCAACATTTGTTAGCTGGTACAGGCTAGGTGCCCTGGGTTTCCTTAGCTGGTGACATAAGTGCTGCCAATCTCCAGTCAAGATAAACTCTGGGCATGGTTCAGTGACCACCCTGTGACACAGCAGTGGAATATTGTGTGTCACAGGGAATGACAATCTTGGCTTGATCATGAGGATGGTAAAAATCCCTGTAAAAAAACCTCAATCTCTAGATGTGCTGTTCAGTGCTGAGATACATGGCTGTTGAGGTGGAACAGTCATATCAGGCAACCTCTGGGGTATCTGCCACACCTAAGTTGTATATGGCTTACTCAGGCATGAGGGGCTATGTCTGAGTGGACCCTTGTTTCCCTAGCTGCTCGTGGGACCAAGCTGGAACCCTCAAAATCTCCTCCTTCGAGCATGGCAGGTTTACTGCCTGGGAGTACTCATCCAAACGAATTAGGGAGGTTAGGTGTCCTGACGATCAATTTGTCTTTAGTAATGAGGTTCAAGGAGTCATAAACCAGAATGTTTTAAAAAGTGTCCCACTCCTATCTACATAAAGGCTTAGAGGGGCTTGCTGGTATCTTTAAGCCTATCAAGCAGTTGCGAAATGGTTCTGTACTGGTTGAGACTAACACGCAAAGCATGTGAAATTATTTAGAAAGTAACGAAAATTGGGTGATTATGCATACTTGTTGAGTTGCATAACTCCCTTAGCTCCAGGAAGGATGTGGTCACATGCTGTGATATTATGGACATAGACATTGCCAAACTGAAACAAGAACAAACGTCATTGGGGACAGCAGATATCTAGTAAAGGACACACAGTAATAATGGAGAAATTGAGAAGACCGCAACCTTCATTGTAACCTTAAAGTCTCCAACACTTCCTGAACACATCATGACAATTATCCTCCGACTTAAGGTTAGGCCTGTGTACGTAACCCTATGTGATGCTAGAGATGCCAGCATTTTGGCCATGCAATGCTAGGTTGCAGAGGCAAAGTGACGTATGAGAAGTGTGTAAAGGCAGCCCATGAAGCTGGGACTGACTGTCCATCTCCAGTAGTCTGCATTAACTGCTCTGGAGGCCACCCAGTCTGGAGCTGAGACTGCACCATTTCTGTTGAGGTACCTGTATGTAGAATTCAGGAAATAAAAGTGGCCAAGCGGATCCCCTTTGCAGAAGCAAAAATTAATATAAGGCGACAAAACCTCCTATCTTTGCCACTTCATATGCTTCCATGGTGCAGAAATCTATTCCCAATGTTGATACTTTGACACAAATGATGTCCACCATACCACTCTCCACCATCAGCACCTATATTTGCACCTATACATACTAAACCAAATTTAGTAAAGATATAATGATCCAGGCAGCTATGACAGAAGTGACCAGCAATGCTTTCACAGTGACCATCACAAAGGCACCCCAAAAGCAGAGTGCCTCTCAGTGCCCACTTTCCTCAAAGAAGACAGCTCTCATCACTCACTTTCATCCTCATACTTGCTGTTAAAGGGATCAGGGATAGGGTCTCGGCATTCAGGTCAAAAGCTTTCCCAGGTGCCATCAGACATCAATTCGCACATGCGAATGATGATGATATCATGGATTTTGATGCCTCATCACTAAACACCTATTGCCCCCCCCCCCTCCTCCCCCTCATTCTACAAGTGCCTCACAACCCCTGTGTAAGGACAGGGTAAATCAAGACCAAACTGAGGAAATGCCCCTCCATACTCCAGTGGAACATAAATTGATAGAGAACTCATCTGCAGGAATTGAGACTCATTGTACAGGACAGACGCTTTTGCCTCTGTCTTCAGGAGACTCGTTTTAAACAGGCTGATGGACCTGTACCTCTATAGAAAAGGCGACCATACTGGTGAAATGGTCAAAGGAGGGGTATCAGTGTTTGTCAAGGATGCTTTTCATTCCTCACTTGTGTTTTTAACCACAATGCTACAAGCAGTTGCTGTTCGAATAGTGGCCCATATTGCTGTCACAGTGTACTGTGTGTACCTACCGCCCCTTGAGCCCATTGGCAGTGTGGTCCTGTCACATCTTCTTGATGAACTACCCTGTCCCTTTCTCCTTTTAGAGGACTTCAGTGTGCTGTGGGGTTCTAACACCACTTTCCTCAAGCGGATACTTGAGAATCTGATATGCCCTACTGATATCATACTGATGAATGTGTGTCAAACTACACATTTTAGCACTACTACAGTTTCATCTACAGCCATAGACCTTTCCTTCTGCTCGCCTGCCCTTGCAGATACTGCTCAATGGGGAGCGGTAGTAACCACTACCCTATCCGGATCTGTCTGCCATATGGAGCAGATCGTGAAACATGAAGCCACTGAGATGGTTCTTCAAAATGGCTAACTAGATGCTTTACAGGCAGTGAGCTGTTTTTAGCAGTGTGATTGCATCCAGGACTGGGTGGTTCACATTACAGCCATGACTCCCCATGCTGCTGATGCATCCATCACAAAGTGAACGGGAATACCTAGGAAGTGACCTGTCCCTCGGTGGAATGACAAGTGTCATTCTGCATGCAGGGACAGGAGGGCGGCTATGCGCAGATTCAGTTGATGGCCTATAGGTGTGAATCTTACAACCTTTCAAATGTTACATGCGAAAGTGAGGAGAATAATTCAGGAGAGTAAGCAAGAGTTCCTGAACTCCATCAATAGGTCCACACCCACAAGTAAAATATGGGACGCCATCAGGAGAATCTCGACATGCTACTCAAAGCCACTTATAGCAGCTGTACAAATACAGGGGTGTCTCCTAACATTGCTGAGGGACATAGCTCAGACAATTTCTAAATTATGTAAGTCCCTTAGGATCAAGTCTAGCCGGGCTCCAGCTTTCCATCAATATCATGAGACACATGTGAAGGATGATTTTGATTTCCTTTCCACCAACAAGGAGGAATACAACCAGCCTTTCTTTCCATGACAGTAGGATTCTGCATTGTCAGTAGGTTGTGATATGATGTGAAGAAAAGACCTTATAAAATACAGCGTGTTGAAACTGTTGGACCTACGGTTGAAGGAGGTCCTCCTCCATCTCTTCAATGAAATGTGGATGATGGGAGACTTTCCCAACTCGTGGTAAGGATTTATTTTAATTTCAGTTTTAAAACCAGGGAAGGATCAGACAAAACTCACTATTTATTGTAACATAAGCCTGAGAAGCTGCATAGGAAAGACACTGCAGTGTATGGTCAACTGACATCTAATATAGGTTCTCAAAACCAGGTCTCTACTAAGTTGCTCCCAGTATGGGTCCAGGAGGTATCAATCCACACTAAATAATCTGACACTGCTCAGAGCTTCAATTCAACAAGCTTTCCTTTGTAAGCAACACCTTATCAGTGTTTTCTTTGTTTTGGAAAAGGCCTATGATACTACCCAGATGCATAATATTTTGCCTCAGCTCTATCAATGTGGGTTGGTGGACATCTACCCATCCTCATTTGGTCCTTCCTCTCAGACAGGTGTTTTAGATACAAGACGGAATGTTCTGTCTGACCATTTTAAACATGAGAATGGTGCCTGTCAAGGGAGTGTTTTCAGTGTCACAGTATTCACCATTGCAATAAACAGTATTATGTCCACAGTGTGATGCCCCGTACTGTGTTCCTTGTTTGTGGAAGACTTCTCCATCTTCTGTGCATCCTCCAACCTTGTAATGGCTGCTCGGCAATTGCAACTGATGATCAGGCAGTTGGAGGAATGGTCTTACACCACAAGTTTTAAATTGTCTTTAGAGAAAACTGTTTGTGTTGATTTTAATCACTCCTGCTCTCTTTTTAATTCACCCGTTTCAAAACTGGGGGGTACCTTGTTCATTTTTAAGGAAATGTGAAATATCTGGGCCTTACTTTCGATGAGAAGCTAACGTGGCTCTCACACCTTAAAGAACTGAAAGAGAGGTTCCTCAAGGCCTTAAACATCCTTTATGCATCAGTCATAGGTCTTGGGACACTGAGAGGGCACATCTGCTCCAACTTTATAATGCCTTCATGCGACCAGGCTTGAATAAAGATTCCAAGTTTATGGATTGGCAAGGCCTTCATACCTCAAAATGCGGTTCACCACGAGGGTATTAGGCTGTCAACATGGGTCTATTGCCCAAGTCCTGTTGCTAGCCTGTGTGCGTGTGCAGAGGCTGGCAAGACTCTGTTGTCTATTCAATGTCTTCTTCCTGTGGTGTGCCAAGCTTATAGGGCTTTCTCCATTCCTACATCACCCACATCCAGCTACATTATGCAAGCGCAACTGGAACGGGTGTTCAGTCATCAGCCACAGGCAATGAGGCCATTTGGGATCCATGTAAGCCAGAGCCTTGAGTTGTTATGGGTAGGGGGTATTAAGGTCCAAAGCTAGAGGTGGAATGGAGCATCCTCCTGGCCATTAGTAATGCATAAATTACTTTTAGAACTGACTGCTTACAGGAAGCGTTGTACCCCAGTCTATATTTTTACAATTAAATGTAATGAGGTTTTATGTCACCACCCAGATTTTATTACCATTTACATGGATGGGTCTAAGCAGGGTGATTTTCTCAGTTGTTCTGTCATGTTCCCTGATATTGTCCTCAGAACAAGACTCCCAGAGCAGTTTTCAGTT
Organism: Schistocerca nitens; assembly: GCF_023898315.1. Lineage (NCBI taxonomy): Eukaryota > Metazoa > Arthropoda > Insecta > Orthoptera > Acrididae > Schistocerca > Schistocerca nitens. The sequence goes on along the minus strand of NC_064621.1, from coordinate 472,059,454 downwards.
TATTACACAGAATTGTTTGCTGTCCTGAGGGCAGTGGCACAGATGATAGTGCCGTGACAAGAAATACCTCACTTGCTCAGGTTCTCAAAGTGCCCTTCTCACTGTTGGCCAGATGTACCCAGCAGATCTGACTGTGCAAGAAGTGAAGGATGCTTTCCTTCTCTTGTGAAGTAAGATAGGAAATCATTTTATGCTGGGTTCCAAGGCACATAGGGATACAGGGAAACAAGCTCGCTGATGCAGTTGCCAAGGAGGCTTGCTCCCTTCCTCCTATTGCTCCCTACAGGCTGTCACTTCATTTGTGATCAGGAGGGCTATGTGTTGGTGGGAGGCTCAGTGGCTGGATGTGAGGAATAATAAACTATGTTCCACAAGACCTTCAGTGCAGTTGTGGTTATCTGCTTTCACCCATGACAGTCTGAAGGAGTAGCCCTTAAGCGGCGTAGAGTGGGACATTATCCATTGATACATGGCTTCTTAGTATGCCACAGATAAGGGACACAGCTGTCAGTATGACATATTTTAAAGGCGTGTGTTTTATATGATGACCTAATGGTTGATCTGAGTCTCCCACAGAACCTGCCCTCTAATTTAAATGATAATGAGACAAGTGTAGTTTGTGTTTTAAAATTTTGTATGATGTCTGGAATTCTTCTCAATATATTGGGTGTGAGATTTTAATGTATCAGAGAGTGGCTCAGTCACTCGTTATTTATAAGTTGTCATCCAGCCACAGTCATCTGTCCCCTTTTCAACTTGTCTTTACTGGTATTTTATCCATTATTTTGTCTAGTTATGTGGCTGTGTCACGCCAGGATTTTAATATGCTCTTTTGTGAAGCTCACCTTATGGGAGTTTCCTTGCACTTCTTGTGGGGGAATGAAACTTGGTTTTCCATTTCTATACAACGTGTCCCATTTATCTTGACCACCCTAAATAATTGTTTGTCCAGATGCAAATTACAAAATGTTTCAAGCAAATGTTCTTTAGCTGTCAGGGGAACATCAATCAGCATGATTGCCTTCATTGTAGCTTTGTTTCTTACAAAGATATGAACAGCAGTATGACTTTTTTAAATGGCACCCTGTATTTTTTATTCAGTAATTCATTTCCTCTCCTAAAGACTTAATCAAAATGTATCACAGTGTACCATTTACTGAAACACAGTGTTATTAATTACATAAAACAAAATTGACATTGATGCTCCCAGCACTTAGTGCAGGTACTTGGGGTAATGGAACACATCCATGTGCTGAAGTTGACAGAGGACAAATGTAAACATAGGTAGAATGCACACCAGTCATTCCGTTAACCATAGTCAGTTGAAGAGTTGTGTAAGTAGAATGTACACCAATGAAGAAAAGGTAGAAATGCTACTCATCTATGGGGAATGTAAGTTAGCAGAACGGTAATTGCAATACTTTTTTCTTATGTACGGGTACATTTAGTACAGTACTTAAGTCCTTTTAAATACTGTTGTGTAGATTAGGCATACAGTAAAGGCTGTCCTTCCTACAAACTGCATCGACATAATGTTTCTTTTATTGTTGTTGTTGAAGGTAGGCAAAATGCTATACAGGCAGCGGAACTGTACAGAGGGAGATATCCTGACAAGAACCCACCCTCCCGACGGACGTTTTCTCATCTTGTTGCAACACTGCAGGAAGCGGGAAGTTTAAACCCACGATAACGCAATCATCATAGCACTCGCACAGACGAAGATGCCAAAGTTACTGTTCTCACTTCCGTTACTATGAATCCACTTGTGAACACACGACAGCTTGAACATGAAATTGGCATTCCTAAAACCAGTGTACATCATATTCTTACATGTCACTGGTTCCATTCTTGCCATGCGCAACTACATCAAGAATTGCATGGGAATGATTTCCAGAATTGTGTACAGTTCTGTCAGTGGACACTGCAGCAAATCCTCCCCAACCCGAACTTTTTCTCCAATGTTCTATTTACCGATGAATGTTCCTTCTCAAACTAAGGACAAGTAAATACAAACAACATGCATTATTGGTCCAGCGACAACCCACAATAGCTTAGACATGTGGAACATCAGTGTCAATAGAGTGTTAACATTTGGTGTGGAATGCTTGGTACTACAATTATTGGCCCTTATTTCATCAATGAAGTCTAAGCAGCACAGTGTATGCCAACTTCCTCAGATGAATTCTTCCTCCTCTTCTGGATGAAGTGCCGCTAAGAACCAGAATGCTTATGTTGTATCAACACAATGGATGTCCAGCGCTAATGCCTTGTGTGCACGTTGTATTCTGCACCAAAGGTTTCCTGCCATATGGATTGCTCGAGGAGGAACAAGTGCTTGGCCTGCTAGGTCTCCTGATTTCAATCCTCAGGACTTTTTTCTTTGGGGATGCATTAAAGACGTTGTCTATTGCGATATTCTAACAACTCCAGAGGACATGCAGGAACATATCGTGCTTGCTTGTAATTTTCTTCAGCAGGCAACACTGGAAGCAGTAAATAATTCTTTCATTCAACGAGTGCACCAGTGTATCTGTGTCCAGGGTCACTTCTCTGAGTACCTTCAAATGTTATACTCCCGGGCAATGGTACAAGAGAGTCAAAGTCAATTTTGTGTTATGTTTTTACTTGGTTTTCATTTGTTTTCTGACAACTCCAGCAAGTGAACGAGTTTGTGATCCCGAGCTCAAAGTCAGTGTTGTGTTATGTAATTAATAATGTTGTCTTTCAGTGAATGGTACACTGTGATACATTTTTGAATAGGTCTTTAGGAGAGGAATAAATAAATTACCGAATAAAAAATACAGAGTGTCATTTAAAAAAGTCATACCGCTGTTCATATCTTTGTAAAAAACAAAGCTACAACAGAGGCAATAATGCTGACTGATGTCCCCCTGATGGCTAAAGAACATTTGCTGTGTGTGTGTGTGTGTGTGTGTGTGTGTGTGTGTGTGTGTGTGTGTGTGTGTGTGTGTGTTTTAGTTACTATAGTTTGTCAACAGATACCTCCAAAAGCTAGCATGTTTTCTTTCTTGTGTGTGAGTGGTCCCCTTTAATCCTAAAGTATATGCTACTATGTTTACATAGATTTTAAAGAGGGTCAAGAGTGGTATTAAATCTCTAAAGCCACAAATGAGTTTCCATTTCACACTCAATGACCAAAGCAAAAATTCATGATCATTTTACTGAGATAATAAACATCTTTACAGTATTGACTATTCTGCAGTAATATGAACCTCAACGAGTTCACACTCTCACTTACAATACTTCATAATCTGTTTGGTCACTTCAAATTATGGTGCATTATAGTATTACAAATATGTGATTATAAGGAGTTGCTGAATACTAGAGGGATATTTCTATCACACTGTTTAAGAACATTTTGCCACTTTAGAAAGCATTTGTTTACTTAGTTGGGGACTAAGAACATTACTTTGCCATGACACTAACTTTTTACGAACATAAACAAATAATTTTAGATCTGTGCTCTCAAACGAATCTGAGCAGAATGAATGCAAACACACCTAGTGGCAGGTGCTGAAGTTCATAGGTGATGGTGGGGGAAGTGACATGATACAAGAAGCAGAACACCTTTTCAGTTTCATTACTTGTGGGTAGGTTGGCATGTCAGTGTGCAAGATAGGTGTTTCCACACATAAGTTGACTTATGTGAGTGGTGGTGGGTGAATGCATGTGTGAGAAATGCATGCCTGTGGAAACCCAGCTTTAGTCTGAATGTCCTTCCATGAACCTGGCTGTATGTCACCTTTACTGAGATCATAATCTAGCAGGCCTGTAATCAGGTAGAAAGCTGGTATTTTGCTTAACAAGTTGCGCAGTGCACAAGAATAGAGCACAACTTTTTCCACATTACCCAACAATAATGATACTGACTTTTTGAATACGGAAAATTTGGTGAAAAAAATTCCAAAGATGTTTTTATTAGTCCTGAAAACTCTACACAGTCAATAGTTTGTCCATAACTTAAGTACTCATTTCCAGGATATGGCTTCATCAAACAAGTTTTCAAAGGAAAAGCATCATCCTCACAATCACTGCTGCTTCTAGTATGTGTAATGTATTATCATCTATAGTGTTTTCAGCTGAGAGCTATAGAACACTTCACCACTAGATTCTTCCCCTGATGAACTGATGTCAGTGCATTGGAAACAGTAGTTACTCTAAACTAATGTCAGCAAGATAACGCTAAAAGTTCTTTGTAACTGAAAAGAGTGGAGCCTGTTTTTATTGGATACTGGATCACTACATTTGCCACCTATTGCTCCAATGCATCCTCAAAAATTCTGTCTTGATTCAGGTTCCTTTTCTATCTCCTTCTATTCACTCTCAGTATAAGGTATCCAGAAAAAAAAAAAAAAAACTTATGAAATAACATATTTCAGCAGACGTGTACATTAACGTATTACAGCAGGAACATTTTTTAGAATTAATTGACATTAAGACTTCTGTTACAGCCAAAAGCTTCAATAGTATTTCATAACTTATTATAACTGTTTTAAAAGTAGGTAACTGAATTTGAATATTTACTTTTTTGCCTGTGACATAGTTTGTGTCTTCGTATACACCATTTTACATGTGTTAAATATAATGTAGATTTTATTTTATTGTCACTATTATATCAAAACTTAAATATAAGAGGTTCATCATCATCATCATTTTGCAACTACTCGACAGCTGGCACCACTAATTGCTTCCTGTTTTACACTTCTTTGTATCCTGCCAGTCTCCTTCTTATAGTCCTCTGGCAGCCATCACATCCCAGACCTCTCGACTCCAGCACGTCCTAGGCCTCTCAAACTTTCCTCTTTCTGCTCCATTCAAATGCTGCACTTCTCTTGGCTATTGGCTATTGTCCTTACTTTTCAGATGTCCATACCATTTTAGATGTTTCATCTCTGTTTTGTCTATTATTGATTTATCGATGCCCCTAGCCTCTCTTATGTTGTTCCTCTCACGCTTTTTTACTACCCCCATTTCTGCTCCATATATAGCAGTGTTTTCAACAAGTGAATGATACATCACATGTTTGGTCATTTTTGTTACTTTGTTATTACAAAGGACTGAGTTCAGTTGTTGTACGGCCCACCTGCCCCGCACTATTTTATACATCATCTTCACTGTTTCCAGTTGATGTCATCGTAACTCTCAGATACTTAAAGGACTTACATCCCCTGATTTTACTGTCTCCAACATCCAATGGCAATGGCAATGGCAATGGCAAGGAAAGCGTTTCTGAAGAAGAGAAATTTGTTAACATCGAGTATAGATTTAAGTGTCAGGAAGTCTTTTCTGAAAGTATTTGTATGGAGTGTAGCCATGTATGGAAGTGAAACATGGACGATAAATAGTTTGGACAAGAAGAGAATAGAAGCTTTCGAAATGTGGTGCTACAGAAGAATGCTGAAGATTAGATGGGTAGATCACATAACTAATGAGGAGGTACTGAACAGGATTGGGGAGAAGAGGAGTTTGTGGCACAACTTGACCAGAAGAAGGGATCGGTTGGTAGGACATGTTCTGAAGCATCAAGGGATCACCAATTTAGTAGTGGAGGGCAGCGTGGAGGGTAAAAATCGTAGGGGGAGACCAAGAGATGCATACACTAAGCAGATTCAGAAGGATGTAGGTTGCAGTAGGTACTGGGAGATGAAGAAGCTTGCACAGGATAGAGTAGCATGGAGAGCTGCATCAAACCAGTCTCAGGACTGAAGACCACAACAACAACACAACATCCAGATCCTCTATATTATTGTTGTCAACCTTCAGATATTTGATTTTTGTCATGCTGATTGCAAGGCCTCATCTTTCAGACTCCTCTTTTAACTTTTGAAGCATGTACTCAGCATCATCCTGGTCTCTTGTTGTGATGACATGGCTGTAGCAAGATGTTCATTATCACATTATTTCAAAAATGATTTGTATTCTCTGTGTGTTGTATTATGTTGAATTCCTTTTGATTTCAGGAAAATGAGGGATCAATTGATATAAAAGAAGACAATATTTCTGTTCACTCACCAGGATCACCCATGACAGAACAGCCACAACAGGAACCTCAGAGCTGTATAAAAAGAAAGTATCCTTTCCACAGCAAAGAACCAGAGAAAAGACCCAAGAGCAATCAGAAAGTGGAAGCTGTCACAGAAGCTGTTGCGGTATTAAGAGAAATAACTGAAAAAGTGGAAGAACTGAAGCAGGACGAACTGGATGCATTTGGGAAAACAGTAGTAGCGTATCTCAGAAAAATGCCAGATGATGTTGCATTGGACTGCCAGGCTGAAATAATAAATTATTTAATTTCTCAAAAAAAGGCTTTGCTGCAAAGTGCAGATGGAAGCAATGTTCACAGTGTATCAGGTACTTCTGCCTCATCAGACTGAATAAAAGAAATTATGTTTTAATGAAAAGTTTTGTCACTCTTTATTTCATGCATATCTAGAAAAATTGGCCACATTTATTAATTAAAATTCCATTGTGGTGATTTGATATTCCCAAAATCACAATGAATACACGAAATTCTGTGCATCATGTTGTGTGGTAAACTCTTAGACATTGTGGCAGTGAAATAATCTTATTTATGCTAAAGAAAGAATGAAATTCTTATTCCTCTTATTGTTTATGCACTGTGGTGCAGATACAGTCTGGTTATGTGAGGAGTGACATCACAAAAATGTATCAGCATGCAACATTCACTTTGTGACTGGTGCACCTTGCTCAAGAGACCGAGTAAAATAAATTATAATTCTATTGGGGCTGGTAGTTGGCTCCAACAGTGGCAGAGGAATTGTTCGTTTGTAGGTCAGGATGAGGAACCACCTCCTTCTCCTGATCGTGCGTTGAAAGTGGGGTTAGTGACTGTAAACGTATTGTGGGCTGCTAGTACAACATCCCTGAATGTAATAGTCTTCATTCATGTTAGATACAGAAGTAGGGTTGCCACTGGAATGGAGGCTGTTGCCCACCCCCTCCCCCTCCCCCTCCTCTCCCGATGACCACAGGGAAGTAGTCACCCACCAGCAGTAAGTCACCCAGCAGGTGACCTGTGGCACGAAATCATCAAACGATCTGCTTGTGATCTTCTGTTCAGGTGGATGCCTGCAGCTTTTGGAGTCAGTCTAAAGTAGGTGGCTGGCTGCATCATCTTGTACTGCAAGTCGTCTACCTCTCGAAGTTAGTGGCTGGTGCGGGCTGTGTCGTTCGGCATCGCAGACACATGTGGATTGGATATTGACAGAACAATTAAGACAGAGAGTCTAAATTGAGTAGTCTTTGTGAACCAGGCTTGCTAGCGTTTTCCTTTGGCAGTGCTTTGGCCCTAAAACCTGTTAGTGTGCTCAGATACTACCATTAAGGAACAGTGACATTATACAGCCTGATTTTCTCATTGAATCAACTTTTCTGTATGCCCTGGCTCTGCTGTAAGATTTCCCAACTTTGGCTTTCAGAAGTGGTGATGGATATATTTTGCAGCATCAGCATACTGGATGAGTGAGTGCTCTTACTCTCTGAATGAGCCTTACTACTCCATAGTGCTCTGCCATCAGGATGATGGCACCTCTTTTCCTATTTCATTGACACTAGGCCGATCATTACTCTCCTCTTTGAAATAATCCAGTATCTGGGTTTGTACCTGCTTACTGTAATGCTAAATTTCCCTGCTCACTGCGAAAAATCTCGTTGTTGTTTTCTGTTAGCTTATTGGCTCTCTCTAGAGACGATTTTGCTTAGCATCTTGCCAATAATAGTGTTGCATATTTGTTCATTTAATGCAGCTGGCGGGGTTAAATAAAAAATCACTGTTTTAAAACATATTACTTTATTCCAGATAAGTGGGCACGTCTGCACTCCAGCGCTGCCCCAATGGTAAAGACCCCAAGCAACATATGTCTGGGTCCCTCACCACTTGCACTGCTTCCGCCACATTGCAACACAGAAAGTAGTCCGTCCAAAATAACAAAGATTTCTACAACTTTCCAACATTCTGGCATTCTAAAACTATTTTCTATGGCTAAATGTCACTGTTCTTGAGCAATTATAATCATTGTTTTTTAATTCTACAGAAAGTTCTTGTAATACATATGGCACATGGATGCACTATGTAAGCATACTGATTTTCTGTGAAAATAACCAACATGTGGAAATAGTGTCTTTGCATTATTTCGAAGAGCTTCTATGATGTCTGCCACTGACCATCGATGTTATTGTAATGTTATAATCACCCCCTAGAGATTTTGGCCAAATCGCAAATGAAAGATAAAATCTGTTAGTGGTTAGATTTACTTATATTTTGAAACAGTACTTTACTTAATTTATCCTGTTGAATGAAAACAACCAGCGGGCATTCCGCATAAAATAAATAAATAGTAAACAATACATCAGGCTACAAGTGACAAATAGAATTCCAGTATTTGCAAAAAATACATGTAATATTATGTATATTCCAGAAATGTGGAGGATGCTTAAAATTATTTTCCATTCCATGTTAAATATAAACATCCAAATTTGTATTTAAAAGGCTTAAAATTTTCAAATATACAATGAAATGCTTTAAAATTAATTTACTCTTATGCCACACAGAATTTCTCCAACAACAGCGTGTGACGTGTCAATTTCATAAGTGAGTTCTGAAGCATATTTTGCACTATATTGTGTACTCTGCTTTCACTTCCATTATCTACAGCACAAACTTTCAACACTCATTGATACATTAGGTTTCATCAGTTTTGTCTCTTGCAACAGTTGAGTCAGTCTGTCCAATGAATCCAGAGTCCATTTCACTGACAGTCCAAGTATCAACCAGGGCATCCACAAGAAAAAGAGAGAGAGAGCACAGTATTAGTTTCACTCCGTGCCCCACCCATCCTCCTTCATACACATACTTAGACTCCCAAATGTGAAACAAGCTAAGATATTCTGATGAATATAACATTCACTGAAATGTTACTGTGATAAGTCATCAAAGAAAACAAAACAAAGTTTAATAAATGCACAAATTAAACCTTCAGTTTGGGATTCAATTCTCAAATTAACATGAAAAATGCAAAATAATTCCCAGCTGTGATATCATAGCAGTCCTCTCAGCATCAATGAAATGAAGTCCAACTCCATATCTGACAATCCTGTTTCTGCGTAACAACCATGTGTAACTTCAAATCTAAGCAATAACAAACTCTTTAAACGTGCACCTGATAAAATCACACAGTGTTATTGCAAAGTCACTGATCAACTAATACTTATTTTGTAATGATTAATACTGAATCTTTACCCTTCAGTAGTACATAAATACACACACTCACATGTAAACTTGAGACTAACTATTAAAAAAAACATTAAACTATTTAAAACAACACACACACACACACACACACACACACACACACACACACACACACACACACACACACACACACACCACTCGTCTTCAGTCTCATTCACTCCAACATATTCCATCATGATCCTCCTTCCTTGTAAAACTTTATCTTATTTATATTTGTCAGCCCAATGTTTTGTTTGTCTGTGGGCCAACCACATTTGGATGTGGAATTGCCATCACCTCAAAAGGTCCATAATACGCTTCAAAAAATTTCTTTATCTCCTTGATGTGCTCATTTAACTTCTCCTTTGTCCTCACCAACACCAGATCCTGACTCTTATCTCTGTCACTCTCTCCTTTCTGTCATGTCTTTGCTTTCTCCGCTTTGCTCTTCTCTCTATGTTCTCGTTTACAAATGTTTCAAACTCTTCTCTTCTCATCTCATTAGGCGGAGGGTAATTGACGTGTTCTGTGATCAGATTTGGTGGCTTTGTGTTGAACTCCACCTCCCATGGTGGAAACCCAGTTGAGCTATGCTTCATACAGTTCATTACAGTTTCAAAATCTTTTAGATATTGCACCCAAGAGCTATGTTTATTACTACAGTATGTCCTGCAGAGCCCAGTTCTCGCATATATCATTCTGCGATGATACACTGAAATTCCTATATGCTTTATCCCTGTAGTGTCTGTAAACTTAATCCAATCATTACTAGTAAACTGGGATCCATTGACACTTAAAATAGCTTTTGGTACACTAATAATAATAAAAACTACTCTTGTGTGAACTTTATAAAGGGACACTCTCCTCTAACATTACCTTTCTTCAACAGAAGTTATTGATACCAAAGGTACTTTCTACCTTTTAAACAGGTTAGTAGTACAGGGTGTTTCAAAAATGACCGGTATATTTGAAACAGCAATAAAAACTAAACGAGCAGCGATAGAAATACACCGTTTGTTGCAATATGCTTGGGACAACAGTACATTTTCAGGCGGACAAACTTTCGAAATTACAGTAGTTACAATTTTCAACAACAGATGGCGCTGCAAGTGATGTGAAAGATATAGAAGACAACGCAGTCTGTGGGTGCGCCATTCTGTACTTCGTCTTTCTGCTGTAAGTGTGTGCTGTTCACAACGTGCAAGTGTGCTGTAGACAACATGGTTTATTCCTTAGAATAGAGGATTTTTCTGGTGTTGGAATTCCACCGCCTAGAACACAGTGTTGTTGCAACAATACGAAGTTTTCAACGGAGGTTTAATGTAACCAAAGGACCGAAAAGCGATACAATAAACGATCTGTTTGAAAAATGTCAACGGACTGGGAACGTGACAGATGAACGTGCTGGAAAGGTAGGGCGACCGCATACGGCAACCACAGAGGGCAATGCGCAGCTAGTGCAGCAGGTGATCCAACAGCGGCCTCGGGTTTCCGTTCGCCGTGTTGCAGCTGCGGTCCAAATGACACCAACGTCCACGTATCGTCTCATGCGCCAGAGTTTACACCTCTATCCATACAAAATTCAAACGCGGCAACCCCTCAGCGCCGCTACCATTGCTGCACGAGAGACATTCGCTAACGATATAGTGCACAGGATTGATGACAGCGATATGCATGTGGGCAGCATTTGGTTTACTGACGAAGCTTATTTTTATCTGGACGGCTTCGTCAATAAACAGAACTGGCGCATATGGGGAACCGAAAAGCCCCATGTTGCAGTCCCATCGTCCCTGCATCCTCAAAAAGTACTGTTCTGGGCCGCCATTTCTTCCAAAGGAATCATTGGCCCATTTTTCAGATCCGAAACGATTACTGCATCACGCTATCTGGACATTCTTCGTGAATTTGTGGCGGTACAAACTGCCTTAGACGACACTGCGAACACCTCGTGGTTTATGCAAGATGGTGCCCGGCCACATCGCACGGCCGACATCTTTAATTTCCTGAATGAATATTTCGATGATCGTGTGATTGCTTTGGGCTATCCGAAACATACAGGAGGCGGCGTGGATTGGCCTCCCTATTCGCCAGACATGAACCCCTGTGACTGCTTTCTGTGGGGACACTTGAAAGACCAGGTGTACCGCCAGAATCCAGAAACAATTGAACAGCTGAAGCAGTACATCTCATCTGCATGTGAAGCCATTCCGCCAGACACGTTGTCAAAGGTTTCGGGTAATTTCATTCAGAGACTACGCCATGTTATTGCTACGCATGGTGGATATGTGGAAAATATCGTACTATAGAGTTTCCCAGACCGCAGCGCCATCTGTTGTTGAAAATTGTAACTACTGTAATTTCGAAAGTTTGTCTGCCTGAAAATGTACTGTTGTCCCAAGCATATTGCAACAAACGGTGTATTTCTATCACTGCTCGTTTAGTTTTTATTGCTGTTTCAAATATACCGGTCATTTTTGAAACACCCTGTATCTCAGCTGTTTAACCAAAAGAATTTCATATGATTTTGTGTATGATGTGTTACGTTTCAGGCTAAAATGTATAAAAATAAATCACTCCGTTTTCTTTGTTATGATTGATATGTACTAACTCTTTATGAACAGTTAACATTACTCTTCTTAAAGAAACATTTGAAATTACAAAATATCTGACACACTTAAAATTCCTATCATTAATTGTACAATCTGATGATAATTATTTAATTTATTTCAGAATTCATTTATAAAATAATAATAGAAAGTCGTTTGTCAACAAAATTTGTAAACTATTTGGACTATTGCTAGTACCGCAAAATGCTTCTGGTGTGATTGGACGTGTTTTTATGTTTGGCAATAACAATGTAATTTTTTTTTACTGAAGTGGAAATTGTAAAGACAGTGTGATATAGAAAAATGTGAAAAAATAAAAATCAAGAGAAAAACAGGCAATTCTTCAGTGGTTATTATGCCAGTTGGAACCTTGAGAATCAATAATATCAAAAATTTCAGCCTCAAGAATCAGTCCCTAGACATGAAGTACTGGAGCCAACTATGAGAAAAGAAGACAAGTAAAACTTTTATTGAAAATCTTATTCATCCCACTAAGTGATGTGAGGGAGGGTAAGATTACAACATGGAAATCAGACTCTTACTGGTTGTCCATTTGATTGCACACAACTTGAATATTTACTTAATACATACACTATTACAAAAATGTATTTGCATCCACCTCTTCCAGTTGGCAGTGGCCCAAAAGATCTACGGATACTAGATATCCGACCTCTGGTATTATACGCTGCATGTATCCCTGACTGTGCATCTGGCTTGCCTTAACCCTCTGACAGGTGTAACAGCTCTCGAGTTGTTTCTGTACCCGTCTTAACTATTGAACACAACATTTTCTGTTTATTTCAGTGCATTTTTGAGGTACATAGTGTCCACAGCTCAGATGCACATGCTGAACTAAATCATTGACATAGTCCTCTGGAAAACATAACTTCCTTTCATCACTGTTTTCGTTTGCCCTTCCGAACAAAATTCCCTTATGTACTTTCTAATATTTATTCAATTTTTTCTCATCTCTAGTTCCCAGGTGCCTCTTTATCTGTTGTAGCTTTGGATCTTGATCCTGTGATCTTCTCATGTTCCTACATACTCCACTGATATTTCTCTTGCTAAGTAAACACTTTATGCATAGCATTTTAAATTCTTTATTCCCACCCTCTTCCTCTTTTAACATATTCCCAGTTCCCACTGGTAATCTTGAAAAAAACATCAGCCACAACATTTTCAGTTCCCTTTGTGTACTGGATGCTGTATTTAATTGCTGCAGGAATGTAACCCACATCATTAGTCTGCTGTTCAACAATTTACATTCACATAAATAGCTCAATGCTTTATGATGAATGAGAACAATCACTTCATGACCCAGTGGATAATTTCTGAACTTTTTGAATGCCCCCACAACTGATAACGACTCCTATTCAGTGATCCCGTAACTCTGCTCATGTTTGGAAAGATTTCTCGATGCAAAAGCTGTACTCCTGAGTTCTTCGTGTCCACCTACCATTTTTTTCTGTGACAGTGCCACTCGCAAACTACAGTCACTGCTGTCAGCATGCAAACAGTAAGCCAGGGTTGGATCTGGGTGGTATAGTAACCCAATGTTATTTAAACTATTCTTTATCTCCTGAAAATCTTCGGAACAATCCTGTGTCCACATCCAAGTTGCAGGTTTCCTTAGTATCTTGGTTAGATTTGGTGACTAGACTCTGATTCCTTTGCCTTTCGCGGGCAAGTGGTCTACCACTGAGCTACCCAAGCACGACTCATGCCCCACCCTCACAGCTTTACTTCTGCCAGTACCTCGTCTCCTACGTTCCAAACTTTACAGAAGCTCTCCTGCGAACCTTGCAGAACTAGCACTCCTGAAAGAAAGGATATTGTGGAGACATGGCTTAGCCACAGCCTGGGGGATGTTTCCAGAATGAGATTTTCACTCTGCAGCGGAGTGTGCGCTGATATGACAGGAGAGCTTCTGTAAAGTTTGGAAGGTAGGAGATGGGGTACTGGCAGAAGTAAAGCTGTGAGGACGGGGCGTGAGTCGTGCTTGGGTAGCTCAGTGGTAGAGCACTTGCCCGTGAAAGGCAAAGGTCCTGAGTTCAAGTCTCGGTCTGGCACACAGTTTTAATCTGCCAGGAAGTTTCATATCAGCGCACACTCCGCTGCAGAGTGAAAATCTCATTCTAGACTCTGATTCCTGATAAACTTTTGATAGAAATTACACATTCCTTAAAAAGTTCTTTAATTGCTTCTTGTTATTAGGAATTGTGCAGTTAGCTATAGACTCTGTCCTGTCTTTCTTTGGTATCTTTCCTGTGGGTGTGATAACATGTCCCCAGAATTCTATTTCCTTCCTGGCAAACTCACACTTGCTTAGTTTTAGCTTCATGCCATCCCTTCTAAGGGCACCTAACACTACCCACAGTAGATGGCAGCAACCTTCTCAATCAACAGATGCCATCAATATGTTGTCCACATAGATTGTCAGTTTGCTCAAAAGCTCTCTACATTAAACATGATCTAATGCTCTTATAAAAATAGCCGCAGAATTATTCGGACAAAAGGAACTACCTTAAATTGAATTGGTAGCATCTGTCACCATGTAAGAAAGCAGTAGAGTGCCTACTCTTCTTGGATAAGGGATTTGCCAGAGACCAGATGTCAGATCCACACCTGACATTATTTCGGCATGGTGGAACTGATAGAGCAGATCATCCATATTTTCTGGATGATCTGTTTCCCTGCAGATTATGGTATTCAGCTTTCTAGCATCTAACACAAGCCTAATTGATTTATCCCTCTTCTTGACAACAACTAGTGGATTATTGTATTGACTATTGCTTCTCTCTATTATCCCTATCTGCAGCATTCTTTGTAGTTCAATTTCAACTGCCTTCCATAGTGCAACGCCTATATGTTATGGTCTCTCCATGAATGGTTCATGTGGTGTAACATTTATAACACATTCAAAGTCTTCCACCCTTCCTGGCACATCAGAAAATACATTACATTCACACAGTGGATTATGCATCGCCTTCCTTTGTCCTTCACTTATCCCTTCAATATTATTAATTTTGTGTTAAATTTCTGATATGTTTGTCTTCAGATCTCTGTGCGTTCCCCCCCCCCCCCTCCCCCGCCCCTCTCCTCTGTTCATGTTTTCTCTCGTCCTTTGATCCACTAAAATGATGCTATCATCATTTTCCCTGTCAGTGACTTCTTGTAGTCTATCTCTAAATTAGCCTCACTTTCATCTATCTTTAACTGGTTTCTTTTACAGTCTAGAACAACTCCTACATCGGTCACCCAATCTACCCCAATAATATAATTTATACAGAGTTCAGGAATAACCATACAGTTGTGACTAAACTTAATAACACCTATCTTAAAACACAGCATTACCTGGGTACTAACAGGTTTGCTTAACATGTTATTTGCACCCCTAACCCACATTCCAATGACTGGCAATTCCATAACTTGTATAATGGATTTCAGATGTTCATAAAACATTTCAGAGACCCCACTAATGTCACTGCCTGAATCAAGAAGTTCATCAGTCTAAAACCCTCCAACACTCGCTGTCTACCACACCAGTTTCATCAAAAAGTTCCTCCATAGCTGCCAATAATTTCATATTTATTTCATTTTCCCCTTAATAATTTTTTTCTCCACTGTGCTTTAGTATTTCTGGTGACCTGGTCTTTTCTGGTTGCTCTAAATTGCTGACTAAATTCATGTAGCTCTGACTTTGGTACCCAAAAAGATTAAATTCCATTTTGTGTACAATTTTCTTTCTATTAGATACATCTACTAATGCCCCCTCTCTGCAATAAATTTTGTCTTCTATTTATGCCAATAACATCTACATTGCACACAGAATCTGCCTCTGCAGCACTATTGGTTACAACAAAGACATCTGAGGCATTGCTCCCAATAATGCCTTCACAAAGATCTCCAGTAATACCACTTACACTATTAATATCATTAGGTGGATCTGCCTCCACTACCCCACTCACTGGATCCTCTACACTAGCATCGACATCAACAATAGCACATGCAACATCAGCAATTTTCTTGACACAAGATTCAAAATTCACGTCACCATCAACATCATTTGATATCACATGTAGAACCAGCACAAGGAATATTAGCACATAAAGGATCCACTCTTCTAACATTTGCATGCATAGAAAGACAACTGCCAGTTACGTCATTTACAATTTTCTCCTTCTGCTCAGTAGTATTAATACACACACTCTCAACTTTTCAGCTACAGTATCAGAACAAACAGCACTATGATACCTCAGAATTGCTGGACTAGCATATCCATTGTCATAAATATTTGAATCTTCACCATTCATTCCATCACTTCATTCAGCTCTTTGAAACAAATCACTTATATTTTCGTTGATACTCTTTTTCTTTGAATTTTCTCTCCCCCTTCCTTTTCTTCTCATCTCTTTCAAAAAATTCTTCCCAAATTCAACTTCACTCAAAATCCTCTCCATATGGAATGAATTAAACTGCCTACCGATAGGTTCCTTAGCTAGCCTTTCTCTCTTGGTCCTTTTCCAGGCATTGTCAGTCTTTATCCCAACTTGGACCTCAGTGGGGTACCTGATTGTTAGATGTGTCTGGCCCCCCAGATGTCCCTTCAACATGATCACATTGTGGCCTATTGTAATCCCTTCTATCATTTGAGCCTGAATTTCTCCTACCATCATTCCTGGAATCTCAACAGAAACTTTGTCATCCCTGTAATTCCTCTTGTCTCTCCATCGTGATTTCTGACATTTTGGAAATTTTTTCTGTTTCTGAGTGGTAATGCAGTATCCATATTCACAACATAATCAAGGAATAAGTGTACATCATCTCCTGGAGCATTTATGAGATCCCTGTGTACATTTTCAGGTAGTCCCCTCTTGGCTTGTCCATGTGCAAATTTTTCTATTTCCCTCGTACAAAAATCTCTCATATTTCCCTTCCCTCGTCTATATACAGTCCCATTTTTAAAAAAATATTTTTTATTCTTGATTGTTTGCTTCTCCCCAGTATTTATTTAACAATCCCTTTACAAATTCATAAGTTATAAAATAGTTCCTATTTTGGTTTGCCCATGACAAAGCTTCCCCTTCTAATGCCCCTCTCATAAACTTAATCTTTTGTAAATCAGTCATTCCAGCCACAAATAGATGTCTACAACATGCAAAAAAATCAACAGGATGACATTCTCCATCATTATTAAAACATCTAATATTCTAAATATTATGTATGGGCAGCATATTTACAATGTTGATAACATTTCCATGTTCCATCTTAGCTACATTTGACTCTATGTTCTTGATTTTCTTTGATATCACAGTCACAAGCTTTAATTTATTCACTTTACTATCTACTTCACTAACATTTTCCATTATACCAATAGGATTCCTTTCCAATTCCCTTTTTCTTGAAACTTTTTTCATTTCCTTCACTAGTACTAGTAATGCAAAAACAGAAGCTGTTCGTGTTTCTGGCCACATCATCATGAACTTCCATGTACCTACCTCATAATCTGAATCTAACATAAATACTTCCACTACTAGTTGTGGCAAGTTCCTTGTCCAAGAGATTTGATCTATATTTTTCAACTGTTATATGATCCATTGTTTTTTGTCATCCATGTCCTGCTAATATGTGATTGTGAGCTGCTTTCCTACCTTGTGCTTCAGGCTGCAGGTATCATGACACATGGTCCAAACTTCATCATCCTTTGTAGCAGCCCATTGCAAATAGTGAACAGCAGCTTTGTTCTGACTAACTGACAGTCACATCAGCAGTTTGCATCTTGTGCCACTCTGTCAGGTTTTGACTAAGTGCTCAAATGACTTCAGTCTTTGTGCTTAATCCATCTGCACTGTCGTGCTTCTTGCCTGATATGTGCAATACTTCATAATCAAATTCACTCAGTTATAATTTCTATCACGTCAGTCAGCTTGAAGGATCTTTCAGTTCAGACAGCCACTTTAATGCTGCATGATCTGTTATGGCTCAGAGTGTCCTGCCTTACAAGTAACAAGAACATTAAGTAATACCTTATGTTAGACTCAACAACTCCTTGTCTGTGGTTGTGTAATTTTGTTCAGCTTTATTTAACTGTATGAATGCATATGCTACCAGGTGCTCTTTGCCATTCATATCCTGAATTAGAGTGCTCCTATTGAATAGGTGCTTGTGTCACAGGACAGAACCAATACTTTTTTGTAATTTGGAAGTACTAATATAGGGCTCGTTGTTAGTGCCTCTTTCAGTTTCTCAAAAGTGGCTAAACAGTCAGCTGTCCACTGATATTTTACACCCATCTTTAATAAATGCATTAATGGTCTAGTAATTTCAGAAAATCGTTTGACAATTTTTTTAAAACAATTGGATAACCCTAAAAAATGATTCAAGATGTTTCATGCTCTATGGTGATGATAAATGATGGACACCACATATAAATCTTGCATCAGTCTTCTTGCTGTCTTGGCTAATCACATGGCTCAAATAGTTTACTTCTATCAATGCAAAGTGACATTTTTCAATACTTACTATTAAGCATGTCAAATTCAACAGTTTTTACACTTCTTTCAGCTGCGGTGCATGCTCCTTCTGATCTTTAGAAAAAAACCAGTAATGTTCTCCAAGTATACCATACAGTGACAGTTTAAATACCCTTAACACTCCATCTAATAACTGCTGAAATCTACATTATTTAGTCCAGATGGCATAGATCGATATTGTTAATGCCTCGATTGGGCTATGAATGCAGTCTGTATCTGAAATTCTGGCACCATTTCTAACTGTGGTACCCACTTTTTTAGATCCATGATGGAAAAGTATTTGCATTGATGCAGTTTGTCCAGTGTTCCCACTACAATCAATATAGGATATGCATCTGCAAAAGCTTCGAGAGGTGTAAGATATTAAAAAAAAAAAAATTATCTTCATTTTCTGTTCTAGTTGTCGGCACCGAGTTTCGCGTCTAGGGGTACATTTCTGTGGCTGAAATTTTGATTTAACATTGTGGGTTCCTGATGACTAAGTAACTGATTAAGATTTGCCTGTACATTTCTTGAATTGTATTCTTTGTCACATTATTAAATATCACACTGTTTTTACAATTTCCACTTAATATTTCAAATTACATTGTTAGTGTCGATCACATAAATACTTCTGTCTCCATCAGAGGCATGCCCACCACTCCCTACACTCTGCGGTACTCACTATATTCCAAAGAGTTCACAAACAAAAAGAATTTACAAACCAAAAAGTTTACAAACTTTCTTGACAAAAGCCGAATCATCGCGAAGGTATATTATTATTTTATAAAGGAATCCAGAAAAAAGTTTAATGATTACCATTAGAGATTGTGCAATTAACAATATGAATTTTAAGTATGCATGAAATTTCGTAATTTCGAATATTTTTAAAAGAAGAGTAATTTTAACTGTATGTACAGAGTACTAACAAATTAATTTATTTTTACATATTTTAGCCCAAAACACACATCGTATACAAAATCATATGAAGTTCATTCAGTGAAACAGCTGAGAATGTTCACCTATACCAGATTCTGGATTAATCCTGGTATTAGCTACTTCTATAAAAAAAAAGTAATGTTAGAGGTGGGTGTCCCATTACACCGTCCAATGATTTTTTGGGCACAATGACAATGAATGTTGCTCAGGGCTACCTCTCCTTTCAATCCTGCCACCATTCAATGGTGGTTGATGGACTCCTCCGTTATTGATTGCAGAAGACAAGGTATTTGTATGGCTTCGTATAAACTGGAGGGTTGTTCTCCATCAAGATTCAGTCTTGTAATAGAAGTGTTGCTGGTAGTAAACCACTAAGACTGAACAAATTTGCAAATTGTATTGATAGCACTTCAGTAGCTACCTTTTCGTTTTCCTTCAAATGCTGTAGTGTTTTGCATAATGCATATGCACTCACTGTTTGCATACGGCTAGTGTCCACATTTGACCTATCCAAATCATCCTCATCTATGACATCTGAACTGGCAATGAGAATACTTCTGACAGATCCATTTCATCGGCACCAAAATTATCCACACGAACCAGAAACATATGCTCATTCTCTTTCTGTGCACATGCCATGCTCTATATATAAATCCATGCAATGTACTGATGCATTGTATGGTCTATGAAATATATGACTCATTAAGTCATATATTCATTATATCTATCTGTAATATTCAAATCGTAATCTGATCCTGTTTCACATTCTACATTGTCTTCGTTTTGAAATGATAGCTAGTTTCTCTGCTGCACAAGAGATGGTGCATCTGTGTGGGTGCGTCCTTGTAGTTCTTGAAACATATCACCAAGGTGCTGTGGTAGTCTCGACTCCCATTTCAATTTGGCCTTTGATATCATAAACTCAGCTTGCCTGAAACATGGATAGATGCATGCAATAGGAAGATTGCATTTAGTATGTTTTATCTTCTATTAACATGAATTAGTGAATTCTGTCACAGATGAAAGCGTTGTGCTTAATTTGTCTGAATAATATTTCACTCAGCAGCTTTGCAAAATGAGTGATTGTAATAGTGATGTTGTAGCAAGTGTTTTAAATGACTCTCTTCACTCACGATTGTTCAATGGAAAGTTAGAACTTGTTAAAAATGGTTGACCTTCTCCATGTACAACAATTTAAAGACGGAACATATCCAGAAATTTCACACAAGCATTTAATTCTTATATTTACAAAAAAATAGTTGGGTTACGAGGACCTGAAACATTGTGTAAACTCTTCTGTTGGCCATGTTTGTTGCTCGTAAAGGGCAAAACTGCAAATCTACCTAGAACAGTAAAGACAATGGTTATTTGGACCTTAATAATCTGCACACTGCAATATCAAGAGGTTGACAAATCAGAAACTTATATCTGTGTGTGGATAGTGTAATGTAACGGACTACTGAAACTACTGATACCACCGGCTGGTGAGGTGTGTGGTGCCATCAATCAACTTGAAGGAGCAAGTGAACTTTAACTACGTAAACATAAACATATGATTATTTTGTTACAAAACTGTTAATATGAGGACAGTCATGAGGTATATTGCCACAGAACTATATTATAAACACTTTTAATTTTTCATATTATGTTTTTCATATATGTATATGTGCCATATGTAAAATATCGATATACAACCAAGGTTGGCAGTGCTGCACAGTTTGTAAGCTCTGTGTACAGGGGCCAGTGGTTGGGGGGGGGGGGGGGGGGTAGAGACAATGGGCAGTTGGTGTTGAGATGTCTTGTAATACGCTTGCTTTGAGAAGGTCAAGGATAGAGGGAACAAAATGATGTATTGGAAAAGCTGTTACATTGAAAATTATTGAATATCATCATGATCAGCATTTATAAAATAAAAGTTGGAAGTTTAAATATGTGTCAGTTCTTACGCAGCAGAATACACACTCTGGACCTCAAATGGATTTAACAAACAGCGGATGGTGAGATTCATCCCTGGACCACAAGCGTGCAATAACGACCAATAAAGGTAAGAAAGTTATATTACTCTAAATTCAAATTGTGATGATACCTTTCTTTCTCCATGTCTTCAACCCCGTATGTACTCTGTTGTTAGAGTGAGCAGCGTGACGGGGACTTGTCGACTAGGCACACCAGGGAGACCACACAGGTTTAAAATGATAATTTGTAGCTTAATATACTACTACTGATAATAATTAATATTTGTCCCCCGGAGAAAGAAGTGCATTACAATAGCCAGGGGCACATTTGGTAGGAGCAGAATTGATTTGCAATGAGATGAATAGAAATGCGTAAGCACCTGAAAGTACAATGAAGCAGTGAAGCAGAACAGAGAAATACTTCATAGATTAGCAGCAGCAACCTACTTTTTAGTACAGCAAGAATTTCCTTGTTGAGGGCACAGGGAAAGCTGCAAATCGAACAATCGAGGCAGTTATGTGGAGTCAATTCATATGTTGACTGAGTTTGACGACAAATTGAGAACTCACTTACCTACTGGCTTTGTATTCACTGGATTATCTCCTCTCATTCAAAATGATTTAATTCAAAGTGCACATTGTGCTACGGGCTCCGAAATAAAAAATCAAATGAAAGAAGCAACGTTTGTTGCTATTTTACTAGATGATACATTGGATGTCACAGATGTTTGGCAACGATCAAGTGTATTCAGATATACAAGATGTCTCTCTTAAGAGTTGTCAGCCGCCTTTTCTCATGTGCTTCGGCAGATATTTGCAGTTCCATTTTTGCAATGTGTAGCGGGAACCAGCCCAAACAAATACTGCTCACCATGTCTTTCAGACGACACTCAGTGTCAAAGGAAAGTGTCAGTTCAGTTTATGTTATCAAGAAAATGGTTTTTATAGTGGAATTTTATGTGCCCAGTTGATAGAGCAGACAGAAATTAGTCTAGTGCAATATTTGTTTTATTGATATACATTAACAGGGACATTAAAAAACGAAGTGTAATTGGTAGTGCAGCAGTGACAGCACCACCTGGCCTGTGCTGACTGCTACCACCATGCAGAAGCATTGCTCTTTCACTATTAGAATAGTGGTTATTCTTCGTGTTTTATTGTCCCTGTTAATGCAAATCTATAAACTGAATATCACACTAGACTAACCTAAGACCACTGTATCAACTTGGCACATAAAATTCTGATTTAAAAATCTTCTTGATTGTAACGGGGGACAAACTGACATTTTCTGTCGACACTGATGTTGCATGAAAGACTTTATGAGCAGTATTTGTTTGGGCAAAGTCCAGCTACACATTACAAAAACGAAATTGAAAATATCTGCCTAAACACCAGAGAAAATGTGCCTGATGACTCTTACGAAAGATATCTTATACATACAAGGGACAGATTTATCAGAATGTTGTAGGCTTTCGTGATAGACTGGCAGGGCCATAGCAATGGTTGCAATAGACTGTGTTGGAGAATTTGAATGCAAAAATAAGTTGGTTGTGCAGATGTACGATGGGGCAGCTGTCGTGGCAGGAGTTTCAAAAGGTGTGCAAACAAAATTTAGACAAGATATTGGGTGGTGGTGGTGGGTTGAATAATAAAACTGTTATGAGAGCCAAAAAACTATTTTTGCGGTCAACCAGAAAGTGATGGAAAATACAGTGACCATAATTTCCAGTCTGCAAGTCCACATTCTTGTACTCACTGAAATAAATGTTTCTACTCTCTATTTACTCAACAGGCCCAGGAACTATGTGATCATAAATGAAAGGTTTGAGTTCTAACTGATTAATGTATTTAGTAAAAATTCACATGCACAAACATAGCAATATTCCTGATGATGATGATGATGATGATGATGACTCTATCAGAAACAGCACTATGCACAGTTCAGAGGTGATCTCTATGGTAAATTCCCATTAAATGGTCTTTTGCCCTGACTTTTAATAATCAGAGTTAATTGTTTGCTACAAAAGTGGTAAATAATATCACCACTTGCCACGTGGCTTTATTGACATTTTGGGTGGCACAAAAAGTTACTCCCGTGAAATCATAGTGATCCAGGATGGTGTACAGTCTTAGTGAGTTCAGTTCCTATTTGTTCCGAAAACATGCGTTAAGTAGCAAAGTAGCAGCATAACTGGACATCATCTGAGGCAGTGTGTAAGCAGCTGTTTGACTGATGGGGACAGACTGATAGCTTGACGCAGAGAGAGACTGATAGCTTGACGCAGAGAGAGAGAGAGAGAGAGAGAGAGTGTGTGTGTGTGTGTGTGTGTGTGTGTGTGTGTGTGTGTGTGTGTGTGTGTACAGACAGACAGATAGATAGATGTGGCAGACAGACAGACATACAGACAGATGTGACACACGTGCATTCCATGCTTGATTGATGCACTCCCAGTTTAAGCAGAGCCTGCTGTTCCTGCTTCAGTGAATCACAGTTTGTTTTCTTCTCTTTTTGGCTCGTCTTCTTGGTTGTATTCTTATCCTCTTGCTGCAGGTTATCATTCCAGGAGCAGATCCAACCATCTGGTAGCCGGGCACCAGTAAAGTCAGTTGCCCAGTCCACTGACCAGCAGGTTTGTCAATGTCCATGCCAATGCACAGAATTTCGATGCAATCTCGCGGAAGCAACACTTCAGTGTCAGGATACCCTGATGTCGTGTAGGTGCCTTGTGCCAAAGTCTCAAGGCAGATGAAGTGCCAGCCGGAGGGCTTTATTCTGCACTCTTTGCAGTGTCTGCAGATGGGTTACTGCCACATTTCCCCACACAACAGCCACATACTCGAGCACCAGCCTGAAGAATGCTAAGTACAGTGAGATGAGATGCCACAGTGTGTGGGCAGAGCAGTTGTGGGGTTGAGTAGAGGATACAGCAAGCGCATCCTTCCGATTGCTTAGCCATTCAGCTCCCGGATGTGTGCTCCCCACATCAGGCGCCGGCCCAAGGTGACGCAGAGGTATTTTCCAGTGCAAGACCATGGAATGGGGCCCCCCATGATCCACACTTGCTGCAGCACATGAGGAATGCGCCTGCACACAAACACCACAGCTTGGCTCTTCCTGCACTGAACTTCAGACGCCATTTGGTGGCCCAAGCTCTGCTCTCATTGCAGGTGAGTTGCAGGCAGCTGTACATCAGCTGCGCACCCATACTTCGTGTGTAAAGCATGATGTTGTCTGTATAGAATGCAAAATGAACTCTTGGCATCGTCTTCAGGATAGTGGTGGTGTCAAGAGAGTACAGCAGGGGACCAAGCACAGACTGCTGTGGTACACCAGCTCGGATGTGGCATGCTGTTGTCACACCACCATCAGCTCGCACATGGAATGTGCACCCACTCAGATAGGGCTGAAGCAGGTGGGCGTGCAGCATGGGTACCCCCAGTACCAGCAGCTTGTACAGGAAGCCATCGGGCCATACACTGTTGAAGGCTGTATCAATTTACAATCTTCGTAATTTTTGTATGAATTGTGTTAGATTGGCTTTAATCACAGAAAAAGTTTTAGCTTGCCTGCATTTAAACTCTGCAGTCTAGAATTTTTAGAATGGAACTGACAGTAGAAAATGGCCTCTGAACTACATCTTTAAAAGACCTTGTATTGGTTAGTATTTGCATTAATATCTTGAAACTTGTTATAGCTCTATTATTTGATGGGTTTCAGCAGGTGCTGTAATCAAAACTTTCTATCATTAATATAAATGATACTTAATCTATTACAAATAAGGCTATTTTTGTTCCAAATTTAGTTATTAGTAAATTATTCTAAAACTGTTAGAGGTAGCTTAATGGGGTCACATAGTTAAGGTTTTTATATCATACAAATTTTCGTATTTATAAGTCTAATATTTAGCACCTTCTGTTTTTCATAAAAACGATGATTTTGACCAAAATATTGCACCGATCAAATTGAGACTTGTAGCAGTTGATTTTGACATACACATGCACATTCTGAACAATTTTTGTCTTTGTAGCTTTATTATTTAGCACCACTTATTTCTTTCTTAAAACAATGTAAATAGGGAAACATATTCATCTGATCACTCTGAGACTTAACAATTTAAACATTGATATACTAAAGCCTATATTGACAAACTTTGGAAAAGCTACTTTAATTTTTAATTTCTTCTTTAGATTATGATGCAATATTTGTATGCTACACAGAGACGCATTATGACGATGTGGCACCAATAGCAGTGAACTGGGTTAAGTCCCAGCACACTTGCTTGCCTCTGTACCTCTCAAGTGATACAGTGCTTGTTTCACCACAATATGCCAAATGCCATATATGTGCACTGTTATGAACACTTGTTGAATTTGGTTCTATCACAGACAGTAATGTGTATGAGTGCATTTACAGAATTTTTTGCTGATCTTATTGGTTTTGTAACCTTTTTGCCCACTCCTCAGAAAGATACAATAGTGAAGAATAGATTTCCAAAACTTGCAGCAACAAGGTGGAGTTATTCAAGTCACTTGGTACAAACTGCGGCCCTGAAGATACATAAGTACAGTTTGGAAAATGCACAAGATGAGGTCACAACTGCTGTTAATGAAGCATGTGGATTTTTCAAGATGTTACACTTTGTATTCAGCTTCCTTTCATGTCTATTTCAAGAAATGTTTTCACTGATAAATGTTACACTGTACAGTAGGAATTCTAAGACATAACATTTTGCAGCAAAGTAGTGGAAGACTTGAAAGAAAAGCTGTGTGCTGAGAGGTACAATGGCTTTGAGAAAATATGATGCAAGTCTGAAAGAATACATGTTATTGCAAGGAAGAGAAAAGAGGGGAAACTCTACAGAAACATTTTTACTTCGCTAAAGAACATTTGCCAGTTGCTATGGAACAGCTGACAACTGCTGCGGAGCCCACATCCAGTGATATTAAAAGGAGATATAGAGGGTGGGACATGCAACTGCAGCATAGCCTTTGCATGAATGCTCTGTATGCATTCAACTGTTCATGCAGTATGGCAATTGATGAAGACTTGTGGAACTGATTGGTGTGACATTCCATGTTGTATGGCAACATGTCTGCAGGAAATAATTTGAGTGCTTATGATTGTGGACGAGCAGTACGGCTCAGAGTTGGTCAAAGTGTCACTATTGTGGCCACAGTAATGCATGTGTCCAAAAGTCTCATCTTACGATTAAAAAAGCCCACTGAAGGTGAAAATGTTATACAAAAGCATGCCAGTAGTAGAAAGGCCACCACATCACAAGAGGATTTATTTGCAGCTCTAGGGGTGAAAAGGGACAGATACCTCACTCCTAGGCACATTGCTGCAGACCTAGCAACTGCTACAGGTACATGTGTCTCTGCCAGAACCATTTCATGGCGATTAAATCAGGTTGGTTTGTATGCTTGTAAACTTGTTAAATGCATCCTACTTCTACCATGTCGTCGTTGAGAAAGGGTTTATTGGTATAGGCAACATGTTGGTAGGTGTCAGCAACAGTGCTACAGAATGATATTCTCCAACGAATCTCACTTCATTGTGGCATGTGACTCTGGCCACCATTTAATGTGGAGAGAGGGGGGAACATGTTGCACACCACAGAATGCTCATAAATGACATCCGTATAGCCTAGATATCATAGTGTGGGCAGGGATTACGCAGAATGGTCGAACACTGCTGCAAATCTTTGTGCAAGGTACCATTGCAGCATAGGGATGTTGCAACGAGATTATTTGAATCATGTCAATTTGTTTAGTGGTACTTTATATCCTGACTTTCTGTATATGGATGACAACACCTCCCACCGTACTGTTGAGGTGTCGGACACACTGGAAAATGAAGATATTGGAACTGAACATATGGACTGGCCTGCGTACGCCCTGTACATGAATAATGTAGAGTATGCCTGGGATGCTCTTGGCAGATGTGTTTCTCAATGATTGCCCACTCCCTGAATGGTGCAAGAACTGAAAACTGCCTTTAGAGAGCAGCGGGACAATAAATGCAGAGAAATTCGACAATGCTCTGCTGGATATGTTCAGGCATATGCTGACATCAACTTATTTTCTGTATGGGGCCAGCATTATGAGCAGACAGAATATGTAGCCATGGCAGTCCTCTACCTCCAGTGGTTGCCAATATATTCGTGGAGAGATATGGAGAAGAGGCATTAGAAATGGCTGGATACAAACCCAGATGCTTCTTCAGGTATGTGGATGACACCTTTGTGATCTCATCTTATGGTAGGAAGAGGCTATATGAGTTTCTGGAGCATCATAACTCATGCCACCCAACTATTAAGTTCACTATGAAACTGGAAAAGGACAGCCAGTTTCCATTTCTGAATATATTTGTCAAAAGAAGAGCAAATGGTCACTTGGCCACGCTGTGTATCACAAACCCACACACACTGATTTACTTGTATACCTGCAAGCCAGCTAATGTCACTAACTAGTGCAGAAGAATGGAGTACTGAAGAAATTGGTTCACAGGGCACACACACTGTGTGAGACCCTGATATTTTGGTAGCAGAAATAGAGCCTCAATGATCAGCTTTCTGCAAGAATGGATAAACAGTCAAAAAGATCAGAAGGTCATCAACCAACCACCCCACCATACATTCTAGAAGAAGACCAAGATAAGGCAATGATTGTGATGTATTTGCACAATATAGATCTATTTGTACCAAAATCAGGATGATTCTCAGGTAGCATAACACCAAGTATATGTTCTGTCCACCTACCAAAATGAGATGACTATGGAGAAATGTGAAAGACGACCTCGCACAACAAAAACCAGGAGTTTATCATATATCTTGCCAGTGGGCCTTGTCACACATTGGCCAAACTACTAGGACAGTGGACATCAGATGCAGAGAACATCA
Source organism: Schistocerca nitens (assembly GCF_023898315.1). Classification (NCBI taxonomy): domain Eukaryota; kingdom Metazoa; phylum Arthropoda; class Insecta; order Orthoptera; family Acrididae; genus Schistocerca; species Schistocerca nitens. The sequence goes on along the minus strand of NC_064621.1, from coordinate 472,031,269 downwards.
GAGGCACACCTGACAAAGACGGTTAACTAATTCAGCTGTCGCTGAGCACTGTCTGGAACTCAATCATTCCATAAAGTATGATGAAATGAGGCTTTTGGCACAGCCCTTATATTCTGGGACAGTATTATAAGAGAGACTATAGAGAAAAAGGTGACCAAAAACCTTATGAATCGTGACAATCGTACCAATTCAGTTTGTCCTTGGATCCTGCACTGGAGCTGTTTGAAAAACAACAACGATGGCAGCAGCAGAGCTCAAAAGAAACTTAAGTTGTGGACATATGGAACGAACCTTTGACAGAATACCAGACATACTGGACCGAAGACAGAGCATCGCAGGATGCTTCTAGTGGGAGTGGACTGCAAATGAAACACCTAGAGCCACACGGGACTGAAAACAGAACAAAAGCACACAGATGAATGCACCGGACTGGAAGATGTAACACCAGCACTCAGCCTCTTACACTGCACTGAAGAGGGAACGCCTAAGAACGTTTATAGTGGAGCGGATCGCAAAAAGGACACCTGGAAACACACCAGGCAGAAAAGACAACACCAGTATACAGACAGGTGCACTGGACTGGAGAGGGAACACCTAAGGATGCTACTAGCTGGAGATGATTGCAGACAAATCGCCTAGAATTGACCACAAAGGTGTAAGGCTATAGGTATAAATATTGGAGCCGTTCCACTTGACGAGCAGTCTCAGGTAGCACATGATGAAGATAACAAGTCGCAGTGTCTAAATATTGTGTCTGGACAATGATGATATCCAGCAGAATACCCATCATCTCAAGATGTCAATTTTGTTATAGTAATACTACCTGTGAGACAGAATGTAGTGCCTTCTACGTCACAGGTTATATGATTAACTAATATCCCTCTATTTTGCAGTTCCAACTTCGTTGCACCTGTGGGCCAACCCTGTTTGTAATGTTTTACAGTTGCTGCCTCTGGAGTAAACTCGGAACAAATCCAGTGAACACTCAGCCATTGAAAGCAAGGATGCAGTGTCAGTCCATCTGTTTGGCATCCTGCTGCATCTGTTTTACCTAAAAATAATTGTATATCTTGTTTGTCAGTTTGTGCCATTGTGATTGGACATATAGTATTCCTTTTCCTTTGGCATCAATGGAGCTCACTCATCAACATCAGTGAGTACCTACTCTTCTCCTTGAAGATTACCAATATCTCATGCATTTTCACCTGTACAGATTTTCCCATAGCGCCCCTTTTTTCAGGGTTAACATAAAATGTGTGGCATCACTTACTATAGGGTATTGAACAATGTAATATGTGTAGTTTAGCTCTGTTAGTGTTAATTTCAAATGTTGTCATATGGTAAAACAATGAAAACCTGTTCTGTTCATTTCACTATATGCTGTAGTTCGGCATTTGTTCTTGATGCATCTTTTGGAGGGCAGCTAGCAACTGCCTAGGAATTATAGTCTTTGACTCAATTGTCCATGCAATGGATGGTGCACCACCTGTAATGCTGTGACTTTCACTCTTGCTTCCCCTGTGCTATCCACTTATGACTTTAGAAGTTTCACTATGTCACTTCTCGCATCTAGTAGATCCCAGCATTAGCAGTAATAGAGTCATATCTTCATAATAGAAGACAGTTTGTCTCAGTTAAAAATAATTACTCCCCTGTAGCAGCAGTTAGTACTGGTGTACCACAGGGCTCGGTTCTGGGACCCTTCTTCTTCATCATAGCCATCAATGACCTACCTCATCACATAAATAGTACTACCATATGCTATGCAGATGACACAACCCTCCTCACCTCACATCAGAACATCTCAGCTTTGGACAATAACACACAGGAATCACTCAAATCAGCCATCCACTGGTTCACATCCAATAAATTACTGTGTAACTCAGAGAAAACACAACAGCTTCTCTTAGGGTTACCCAAAACCATAGAAAACAAAACTGTAAAACTATTAGGAATGCATATTGATTCCAAACTTAACTGGGAAGAACACGTAAATCAAGTTTGCAAAAAGCTTTCAAGAGTCTCCTATCTCCTTTGGAAACTTAGGGACATGATTAGCATGAACTTTCTGAGAACAATGTACTGTGGACTCTTCCAGTCACATATTACATATGGCCTTCTCATATGGGGGCACAGCTCTCACAGTAACAAAATTTTGTTGATGCAGAAAAGAATGCTGCGCATAATGTGTAAAGTCGGTCCCACGGAGCACTGTCGTCCTCTCTTTATAAGGCTAAGACTGTTGACCATTGTAAACTTGTATATTTATATCTGTGTGTTACACATTAAAAACAATGGTATGGAAGGTGTTGTCAGGGAAGAAATTCATAACTACAACACTAGAAGGAAGGCAGATTATGATATACCAAGACACAGACTAACAAAAAGTAGTAACTCACACAAAGTGAATACCTTAAAAATATTCAACAAACTACCGCAATCTGCTCGGGACATGCCCACAAAAATTCTTAAACAAAATTTGTACAATTGGTTATCTGACAATCCATTTTATTCTATGCAAGAATATTATGATCTGAGTAGCACAGAGATAAACCTGTAATTGCATAATTAACTTAATTAACTACTATATATACTGTTACAAAATATTTCATATCTAATACCTTTGTATTTCAACTGTGTTAGGTAACTACTTTATTTGCCAGTGTTATGATGTGTTGCGTAACTACTGTGTTTGCTACTACAATGTAACTCATTTTTGGTACCTTTGTATGTATCTGAAACAAGAATATGTATTAAGCATTGTAGTCACCTGCTTAAGGTTTATGTTATTTGTAAGTTACTCATATGCTAATTATATCTATGCCTTATATATAGTGTCTGGAATATTAATATTATTTTATGTACTGACGAAGCCTATTTCATCTTGCATGATCAATGGCTAATAAAGAATCTTGAATCTTGAATCAGTTGGGTTTGTATCATATGCAGATCTTGATTAGCTGTGCCCACATTTGTCTTCATGTATCCTGTTAGATCAGCAGATAATTCCTGTACCACTTGAGTTTTATTTATGATGTCTTGCTCTATATGTGCCAGTTGTGTGGTATGCCACTCTATAGCAATTCCGTTGTTATTTGCTATTCCTTGCACTTGTTCAAACATGTCATTCAGTTCTTGGTTATTGTCAATATCTGCTGTACCAAAAACTGTCTTCAGTAATTTTCTTGAGTCTGGCCATCCCCCTTTCCATTGCAGCAATGTGAATGGTGCTAAGTCCATTACTTGGCACATCTGCTTCCATCGCTGTTCATATGAAAGCTGCAAACCGTGATACTCTCTCGAAATCTGTTTTAGTATTTCTTTCTTTTTGTCTTGATAATGTAATCTAGCATATGTCTCCTCTAATGTCTGTTCCTTATCTTTTACATCCCCTGTGCTGTAAATTAATCTTAGTGTCCACTGGTGTCTGGTTAGTGTGACATATTCCGGCTTGGAGAACAGCACTGCTCCACTGAGTTGCAGATTCCATAGCGCAGCCGCCACTTCTGACTGGAGCAGGTGTAGTATCACAAGAACTATCATACACAAATCAAAAAAAGTTTTGCATCACCTCAGTTCCGAGAGTTCCGGAACCTGTACAGAAAATTGGAATAGAGATCAACATAAACATCATTTCCGCCCTTTTTATTGCTCATGGACACCACACATTGCTTGTTGTACCACCATACAGCGAGACCTTCAGAGGTTGTGGTCCAGATTGCTGAACAAACCGGTACCTCTAACACTCAGTAGCACGTCCTCTTGCATTGATGCATGCCTGTATTCGTCATGGGATACTATCCACAAGTTCATCAAGGCAGTGTTGGTCCAGATTGCCCCACTCCTCAATGGCGATTCGTCGTAGATCCCTCAGAGTGGTTGGTGGGTAACATCATTCATAAAAAGCCCTTTTCAATCTATTCCAGGCATGTTCAATAGGGTTAGTGTCTGGAGAACATGATGGCCACTCTAGTCGAGTGATGTCGTTATCCTAAAAGAAGTCATTCACAAGATGTGCACACTGGGGGCGCGAATTGTCGTCCATGAAGACGAATGCCTCGCCAATATGCTACCGATATGGTTGCACTATTGGTTGGAGAATGGCATTCAGGTATCGTACATCCGTTACGATGCCTTCCATGACCACCAGCGGCGTGCATTGTCCCCACATAATGCCACTCCGAAACAGCAGGGAACCTTCACCTTGCTGCACTCACTGGACAGTGTGTAGAAGGCGTTCAGCCTAACCGGGTTGCCTCCAAACACATCTCCAATGATAGTCTGGGTGGAGGCTTATGCGACACTCATCGCTGAAGAGAACATTATGCCAATTCTGAGCGGTCCATTCGGCATGTTGTTGGGCCCATCTGTACCGTGCTGCATGGTATCAAGGTTGCAAAGATGGACCTCGCCACATACGTTGGGAGTGAAGTTGGGCATGATCCAGTCCATTGCACACAGTTTGAGTTGTAACACGACATCCTGTGGCTGCATGAAAAGCGTGGTGGCTTTGCTGTCAGTGTTTCTCTGAGCCATAATCCGTAGGCAGTGGTCATTCACTGCAGTATTAGCCTTTGGGCAGCCTGAGCAAGGCATGTCATCGACAGTTTCTGTATCTCATCCATGTCCAAACAACATCGCTTTGGTTCACTCCGAGATGCCTGGACAATTCCCTTGTTGAGAGCCCTTCCTGGCCCAAACTAAGAATGCGGACGTGATCGAACTGCGGTATTGACCGTCTAGGCATGGTTGAAGTAGAGACAACACGAGCTGTGTACCTCCTTCCTGGTGAAATGACTGGAACCTGATCAGTTGTCGGATTCCGTCCGTCTAATAGACGCTTTTTATGCATGGTTGTTTACATGTTTGGATGGGTTTAGTGACATCTCTGAACAGTTAAAGGGACTGTATCTGTGATACAGTATCCACAGTCAACGTCTATCTTCAGGAGTTCTGGGAACTGGGGTGATGCAAAACTTATTTTGGTGTGCGTATATACCTTGGCCATGTTCTGTATTCTTGTCCCTTCCATTCTCACAAAGGCAAGTGTACATATTTCACTATGACACGATCCATCCCACTGGAATACAGGAATAGCGTGCTTCCAATCATTTATTGGCTATCTATCGCCCTATTACAGATAGAAACAACACAACAAATGCAAAATAAATTTCCTTACACTGATAAATTATAACACCACCATCAAAAATAAGAGAATATAACTGTAATTAACGTTCGTTTCAAAGCCATTTCATCTATTTCATAAGACCCAGTACCTATTGCTGCTATTCTGATTTCATAAGGCACTTCCTGCACATCCTATGCGCTAGCTTCTGTCTCCTAGTTTCCTTGTTTAGTCTTCACTTTCTTTATAACTAACGACACTGGCACCTATGGTAATGTGTCGAGGGTACACATAAAAAGTTTAACACATCCTATATGGACAGTGGTTGCTTGCAGTAGTAATTACAGGTTTCCTTTTATGGACGATGTCAGCTCTATGGTGTGGTAAGGCCCTTGATAACATGTAAGAAAGTTTTATGTTTTTCAATTGGTGTTCAGGTACTTGCTAACATAACCCATCTGCCAATCCTGTATTAATGCAAATTAAAAGCATGTCATCCCATTCTTTCTTGCTGCTCAAGTGCTTTCACATTTTGCTGTTTTTACTCATTTCCAGATGTCCCACAAAATTCTGCAAAATTTCGCATTAATTCCCCATTTTTTTCAAATTTTAGATTAATAACTACAAAAGGTGATGGTATCTTCTTACTGTGTACCACCCTGTAGAGCAGGAACTCAATGTGAGGACCTATTCACCTTTGAACTGTATGCAGCTCTGATTTAAGGCAGGTAAGCATCCCAGTCATTGTAGTGACTTATTACATAATAGCTCAACTTTTTACCAATGTACAGTGAACGTGCTCTGTTCTCCATTGATATATAAGGGACTAGTTCTTAGCTTACAGGTTTGCAATAGATGACATAGTGGCTTAATTAGTTCAGACGTGAAGTTGGTTCCCTGATATGTAATTACTGTTTTCGTGATGCTAAACGTAAATAATCAGTTATTCATCACCTGTTCGTTCATTCAGTATGGCAGTCATCACAACATAATGTGAAGAGTAACCTATGATGGTTAACACATAGTGTTTATGTTCCTGTGTTAGGTAAAATGGAGCCAAAATATCCATTTGCACTATTTCTAGTGGTTTGGAAGCCTCCAGTAATTTTTGAAGTGGTGACTGTTGATGGTTTAGGTCAGTGCACTGTGCTCATAGCACCCATTTCCTCAAATAGTCATCAACGTCCTGTATTCATGTTCTCCACCATTTTGTGCAGCTATCCTACGATCCATTGCTTTCATCCTCTCATTCTGATAATATACACTCCTGGAAATGGAAAAAAGAACACATTGACACCGGTGTGTCAGACCCACCATACTTGCTCCGGACACTGCGAGAGGGCTGTAAAAGCAATGATCACACGCACGGCACAGCGGACACACCAGGAACCGTGGTGTTGGCCGTCGAATGGCGCTAGCTGCGCAGCATTTGTGCACCGCCGCCGTCAGTGTCAGCCAGTTTGCCGTGGCATACGGAGCTCCATCGCAGTCTTTAACACTGGTAGCATGCCGCGACAGCGTGGACGTGAACCGTATGTGCAGTTGACGGACTTTGAGCGAGGGCGTATAGTGGGCATGCGGGAGGCCGGGTGGACGTACCGCCGAATTGCTCAACACGTGGGGCATGAGGTCTCCACAGTACATCGATGTTGTCGCCAGTGGCCGGCGGAAGGTGCACGTGCCCGTCGACCTGGGACCGGACCGCAGCGACGCACGGATGCACGCCAAGACCGTAGGATCCTACGCAGTGCCGTAGGGGACCGCACCGCCACTTCCCAGCAAATTAGGGACACTGTTGCTCCTGGGGTATCGGCGAGGACCATTCGCAACCGTCTCCATGAAGCTGGGCTACGGTCCCGCACACCGTTAGGCCGTCTTCCGCTCACGCCCCAACATCGTGCAGCCCGCCTCCAGTGGTGTCGCGACAGGCGTGAATGGAGGGACGAATGGAGACGTGTCGTCTTCAGCGATGAGAGTCGCTTCTGCCTTGGTGCCAATGATGGTCGTATGCGTGTTTGGCGCCGTGCAGGTGAGCGCCACAATCAGGACTGCATACGACCGAGGCACACAGGACCAACACCCGGCATCATGGTGTGGGGAGCGATCTCCTACACTGGCCGTACACCACTGGTGATCGTCGAGGGGACACTGAATAGTGCACGGTACATCCAAACCGTCATCGAACCCATCGTTCTACCATTCCTAGACCGGCAAGGGAACTTGCTGTTCCAACAGGACAATGCACGTCCGCATGTATCCCGTGCCACGCAACGTGCTCTAGAAGGTGTAAGTCAACTACCCTGGCCAGCAAGATCTCCGGATCTGTCCCCCATTGAGCATGTTTGGGACTGGATGAAGCGTCGTCTCACGCGGTATGCACGTCCAGCACGAACGCTGGTCCAACTGAGGCGCCAGGTGGAAATGGCATGGCAAGCCGTTCCACAGGACTACATGCAGCATCTCTACGATCGTCTCCATGGGAGAATAGCAGCCTGCATTGCTGCGAAAGGTGGATATACACTGTACTAGTGCCGACATTGTGCATGCTCTGTTGCCTGTGTCTATGTGCCTGTGGTTCTGTCAGTGTAATCATGTGATGTATCTGACCCCAGGAATGTGTCAATAAAGTTTCCCCTTCCTGGGACAATGAATTCACGGTGTTCTTATTTCAATTTCCAGGAGTGTATGATCATGAGCTTATTTTAATACTTTGTTCTTCAGTGCTGCAGGTACTATCTGACACATGGTTCTAATTCCGTATTTCTATGTAGCAGCACATTGTGGATAGTGAACTTCGACTGAGTCCTGAATAACTGTCAGTTCCCATAAGCAGTCTGCACCATTTGCCACTGTGCAATGTTCAAGCCAAGTGCTTGTATGATCCCAAACTTTGTGCTTAATCTGTCTGCACTGCATACTTTCTGCCTGATTTTTGCAAAAATTCTTAATCGAATTCGCTCAACTGTGATGTATATAGAGTCAATCAGCTCAAAGCATCCTGCAGCTTTAATTCCCTCAATGTTTATGCTCCCAGGTGCTCTTTGCCAATCATATCTTGACTTAGAGTGCATCCTATTGGTTGGTTGCTTGTGTCACAGGACAGGATATTTTTTTTGTAATTTGGAAGTATTAATACAGAGCTAGTTAATGCTTCTTTCAGTTTCTCGAATGTGGCTTGACAGTGAGCTGTTCACTGGAATTTTATACCTTTCTTTAATAAATGCATTAATGTTCTAGCAATTTCAGGAAGTCCTTTGACAAATTATGTGAGGTAACTACATGACCCTAAAAATGAGACTGTATTTGTTTTTTAATTTGTGGTAGTAAAAAATCATGGGTTGCACACATAAATTTTGAGCCAGTCTTCACATGGCACAGATAGTTAACTTCTGTCAGTGTGAAGTGATACTTTTCAATACTTAACGTTAAGTGAGCAGAATGTAACTATTTAAACACTTCTTCCAGCAGTGGTGCATTCTCCTTCGGATCTTTAGAAAAAACAGTAATACCATCTAAGTACTTCATATACTGATGAGGTTTCCATCCCCTCAATACTCCATGTAATTGTCACTGAAATGTGCATTTGTAAGTCCAAATGACATCCATTGATATTGGTAATTACCCATGGGAAGCTGAATGTGATCTCTGACTGGTCTTGGGGAACTACTTCAGACTCATGCATTAACACAGGGTGCCCACTGTTTTCGTTACATTCGGTATACAACACAAATCTATATCTTTCTTTCGTTTACATAGTGATAATCGCAACAGCAGCTTGTATTTTTTCATCCAGTCCAATGATCTGTTTGGCCATGATGACAACTGGTGCGTCCTAGGGGCTATTCTCTTCAATAATGCCATCATTCAGCTGCTGACTTATAAACTCCTCCATTACTGGTTGCAGATGATGAGGTATTCTGTACAGCTTCTTGTAAACTGAATGGTTGTCCCCCAACGAGATTCTGTATTGTTTTGTAGGCGACGCCTGTAATGGTTATTTAAGACTGAACAAATCGACAAATTGTATTAGTAGCTCTTCCATAGCCTCCCTATCCTTCCTCTTAAAATGCCTTTTCTTTCTATGTGACGGAGGTGCATTCACTGTTTGCTTGTGGTGAAGATCCCAACTTGACCTTTCCAAATCTCCTCATCCAGGACGTCCTAACTGGCAATCAGTAAACCCTTTGGCAGAGCCACGTTTTTGCCACCAAAGTTATCCACACTAATTGTAACCTTATAGGCTCCATTTACTTTTTGCATGCTTACCACACTCATATGTATAACACACACATCAAAAAAAGTTTTGCATCACTTAGATTCCGAGAGTTCCGGAAAGTGTACAGAAAATTGGAATAGTGATCAACATAAACATCATTTCCTCCCTTTTCATTTCTCATGAAAACCACACATTGCATGTTGTATCACCATTAGTGAGACCTTCAGAGGTGGTGGTCCAGATTGCTGTACACACCAGTACCTCTAATACCCAGCAGCACGTCCTCTTGCATTGATGTATGCCTGTATTCATCATGGCATACTATCCACAAGTTCATTAAGGCACTGTTGGTTCAGATTGTCCCACTCCTCAACGGCGGCAGTTTCAGCATAGATCCCTCAGAGTTGTTGGTGGATCAGGTCGACCATAAACAGCCCTTCTCAATCTTCTTGCGATGTCGTAACCTGAAGGAAGTCATTCACAAGATGTGCACGATGGGGGCGCGAACTGTCGTCCATGAAGACGAATGCCTCGCCAATATGCTGCTGATACGGTTGCACTATCGGTTGGAGGATGGCATTCACATATCATACAGCCATTACAGCGCCTTCCATGACCACTAGCGGCATACGTCGGTCCCACATAATACCACCCCACAGGGAACCTCCACCTTGCTGCACTCTTTGGACAGTGTGTCTAAGGCGTTCAGCCTGACCAGGTTGCCTCCAAGCACGTCTCCAACGATTGTCTGGGTGAAAGCATATGCGACACTCATCGATGAAGAGAATGTGATGCCAGTCCTGAGCAGACCATTCAGCATGTTGTTGGGCCCATCTGTAATCCGATGCTTGGTGTTGTGGTGCAAAGATGGACCTCGCCATGGACGTTGGGAGTGAAGTTGCGCATCATGCTGCCTGTTGCACACAGTTTGAGTCGTAACACGACATCCTGTGGCTGCACAAAAAGCATTATTCAACATGGTGGCGTTGCTGTCAGGGTACCTCCGAGCCATAATTCGTAGGCAGTGGTCATCCACTGCAGTAGTAGCCCTTGGGTAGTCTGAGAGAAGCATGTCATCGACAGTTCCTGTCTCCTTGTATCTCCTCCATGTCTGAACAACATCACTTTGGTTTACTATGAGACACCTGGACACTTTCCTTCTTAGAGCCCTTCCTGGCATGAAGTAACAATGCGAATGCAATCAAACCGTGGTATTGACCATCTAAGCATGGTTGAACTACAGGCAACAGGAGCCGTGTACCTACTCCCTGGTGGAATGACTGGAACTGATCGGCTGTCAGACCCCATCCGTCTGATAGGTGCTGCTCATGCATGGTTGTTTACATCTTTAGGCGAGTTTAGTGACATCTCTGAACAGTCAAATGGACTTTGTCTGTGATACAATATCCACAGGCAACGTCTGTCTTCAGGAATTCTAGGAACCAGGGTGATGCAAAACCTTTTTTTGATGTGTATATAAAGCAAGACCCGTTGTAGGTTGAAATGTTAGTTGCTTATCAGTGACGAAGGGAGGAAAATGTAGTGCAGTGAGTGCATATAAGCAAAGAGTGAAGTGTGAGTAGTCAATGTGATACAGTGAGTGAAACATTGACTGAATATAAATTGAAAATAAAGTGTGAAAAATGTATAAACTGTACTCAGTGTATTTGTTAATAAAAAGGTTATTTAATTTATATTTCAGACAACGCCCAAACGAAAAAGAGGAGGAGACCTTGCCAGTTCTGAAGCAAAATGGCGTAAACAAAGTGAACAGTGAATAAATGAAGCAGAATAAGAACGCAAAGCATGTTTAAGTTTCCAACGAATGAGAATGAGCATCATGATAGTCAGAGAAACCAAAGAACGATGAAATCAACGCATTGAAGAATCAAACAATGCACACAATCGTAAAACAAAAGACAGCGAATTCAAGACAGCCATGAAGATATCACCCTTCGAAAAGCGTCCACGAGGAAAAGGAAACAGTACAGCCTATCAAATGAATCATTGCACTATTACCTGACAAAAGAATATAACAATCACAAACACATCATAATCGGAAAAGTGGATATCTGCCAATTTTGCAACATGAAATAATTCAGTAGAGGAACACCAGGGCTTTGTTCCATGAATGGAAAAATTCGGTTACAACCATTGGAAGCAACTCCACAGGAATTTTTTTTACATGGCCTAGGAAACTCCAGAGTCAAAACGCTTTCTTCAAAATATAAAAGCGTACAATGCCTGCTTCCAAATCAACTCTTTTGGTGTGTGTCCCTTCAGTCGGCACTGACAGAGATGAAATCGAATATATTATTCTCCATCCAATGACAAATCTGTCAGAACATGGGATCATTACTATCACTAACCAACCAAGACCACAGATTTCTGCAAAAATATTTTATCGGAAATGAAGAAACAGAAATTGATAAAAAATGCACGAATATCAGTTGATTGAGATGACGAATAGTCCGAGATGTACAGAGGATCTAACACAAATACAATCAATTGATTCACACATTCAAAACAGCATTGGATCAAATGATTTCTAATAACTATAAGGTTATCTTTAGAGCCGACAAAAAAGTACATCGAGAACACGAACAGCGACTTAATGTACCTCAGATAGACGAATTGCCATTGTAACTGTGGACAATGAGAACACAAGCCATGACATAATTGTATAATGAAGAAGAGAAAGGCTACAATGCATTGCAGAGACATACCATTCATATGATGCCCTCCAATATCCATTAATATTTCTGCATGGAGAGGACAAATCCAACCTGAAACAGGTACTGAAAGAAAACAGAGGTCACTTCCAAGGACTTCTATGCTTACCACTTAATGGTCAGAGAGAATGAAACATACAATCACAGTATCAACACTCGCCATTTATTCCTGTATGCAAAAATAGAAGCGGAACAGATACTTTACGTAAGACTGAATGAGAAGAAACTACACATGGAAGAATACATTCACCTTTGAGACACAATCATAAATGACTGAACATGATGACATTGTAACAATGGTAATCTGACCCTTATCAAACATAGGAAGCCCGAGACAGGCGCCCGAATACACTCAAGAAGCCAGGACCTACCTAAGAACATATGGACGACCTGGCCTCTTCATAACATCCAGCAACAGCAGTGTCCCAAGCGCCCAACAAGCGAAACATCTGAACACGTTATCGGATGAGAGCGAATACTTACGTTTACATTGATTTGGAAGATAGTTTTTTACAATAGTATGTGTATCTAGTGCTATAAAAATCGACAATAACTAAAAATTTAAATCACATTTGTGATTATTTAGTTTCCAAAGGACCCTGGGAGAGACGAAACGGTACATTACAGGACAGTTTATTCACGATTCTCTTGTAACGTACAGACGTTTACAGAATAATGTTTTCCTTTAATAGCAAAAAATCGCTGGTCAACACCAGAAGGCTTGATATTTTACAGAAAGACGTCATATATCTATCCAAAAAGCAGAATAGTGTTCCCTAATCTTCCAGCTAAATCAGTGAATATGGAACGCAGTAAACCCATATGGAACGTAATACCTACATTATTCAACGAATCAAATAAGCCTCTTAACTGTAGCTTAAGGAAAAACCACACAGTTATGATAATAAATAATTAAAGGGAATAAAACTATTTCCCAATACAGGAGCAACCAGTTCCACAAATGTTGCTAAATCTGAGCCACAAACGGCAAGTATCTTCAACACATTCGCTTTTGAAGCAAAACTAATTACATTTACAAATAGATTGCTGTATTAGAAAGTCGAGTAAAGTGTAAGAAAGGACGAATCATTGGACCTTACAAAAAAATTTTAAGTGTCAAAGGAAGCGTCTGTGGTAATAACAACAGAAATATTTACTTCTGTTATATTAAATGTGTTTATATCGTCTTGCTTTCAGCGTAATATACTGCAAATATAGACATATTCGAAAGTATTTCCTCGTGAATGAGTTGTTGCTCATGTCACTGAATCAGTATGATTCGGCTGTTTTGGGGTATATTTCACAATAATTCACGTTTCTTCGTAGCTTACTAAGGCATACAACGCAAAAATATAACCACTACTCCTTCAATTAAGCAGAAAATATTTAAAAACAAACAGCCTTGTGGCACAAGTGAGTATCAGCTTTCTTACCACCTGTAGCGCTTGGGTCGCTCCAACTGTGAAACGATAACAACTTTCACACCAGACAGTGTCCCGAACTGTGTTTGTTAGACCGTGATAATGGCCCCAGCATTCCGACAAAAGAAAAGAGCTTTGTTGAAATCACAAAATACGATATCTTTAAAATCATTAGATGCTCGAGGTACACCACTGAATGGCAAAAACGAGGACTGCCTCACTCACCCTCTCTCATATGGCTACACGACAGAATTCATTCCACGTATATCGAAAAAATCATCCAAGCTTAATTTCCCAATCCACAATAAGATCCAGAACTGTACGAGATAGTAGTGAAAGACACGATTCACGGACCATGAGAGCCATTAAACCCTCTATTCGCTACGTATGAGTAACGTAAAAAAAAAAGAAGAAAAAGTACTTGGATGACACACAAACCAGAGTTGATGGCTATCCCAAATACAGCAAAGCAAACTAGTGATGGGCTAAACTGCGATTTTGCGATATCAGTGATTTCTGTAAATGCTACTTTTCAGTATCTGTTATTCTTAACTGCGATTTGTCGCAGTTAAGGAACATAGGTCGTGTATCCCTCTGCCACTGCTATTTCTGCGATTTCTGCTACTTCCGCGATTTCTGCTACTTCTGTGACTTCTGCGATTTCTGCTCCTTCTGTGACTTCTGCGATTTCTGCTACTTCTACGATTTCTGTGACTTCTGCGATTTCTGTGACTTCTGCTACTTCTGCGATTTCTGTGACTCCTGCGATTTCTGCGACTTACCACTGTATGAAAAAGTTACATCTGTCAACACAGAAAATTGCATCGCAACAAACCTGTAATTGGCAAGTATGTTTTACGTTTTTCTTCCGTTGGCTTTAATTTTGTATTAAAGAAACAACTGTGAAAATATTAATAGTGTAATTAACATGTAAGTAGCCGTACAGTACCGTAATATTTCGTATTTAGAAAATGAATTCTAACATATTGTTATGTTCACAGGTACCTGAACTACATTTCAGTCACTCAGTAAAGTGATAACTCAAAATATCATTGTCAACAGATCTGAAGAAATTGCCACTGCGTCTTTAGACCGTTTTCGTCAGACGAGAGGTTAGTTTCTAAGTGTTTCGATGGACTTAACTACTTCAGTGAGATCGTTCTTGCAAATGTGATATTCATTATAGCAAATATTAGCAATCTACTCTGTCAATTATATTGCTAGTAATTAATGACAGCAAAAATTGTTTAATAATCCTTGTGTTTTTGCAGACACAGTTCTGACTCTGATTACTGGTTGCTGTACGTATCTATCCACATCAAGGCTGTTGGGAGAGACTCGTGAAGATTCAAGACAGCTCGTAGAGGATTTGCAGTTTAAAAGTGAAATAATTGTGAAATAAGTGTGTGAATGATTAAACTGTGTTTTATTGAAGTTGTTGTGCGATTTTAAAGGAATAATAAATGTCAAATACAGTGAGTGAATAATAAAAATATCATTTTCCACATGTTTAAGCCGTCCTATACCCATAATTTTCCTCCACTTGCTTATTGGTAAACACTTGTTGGAGAGCGACATGCCGCCCCCCCCCCTCCTTTCTCCACAATCTTGGTGTGACACTGACCTGTAACATATCCCGAAGTCTACAATATGCATTTTGAGGCCGTTGATATGAAAGTGGGAAGTACAGATCTTTCAGTTAAATCAGGAATAGCTTGAATCAAACACATTTGTTACGTTACTTGATATTTTCAGGAGAAAAGGGCAATGTTGCTTCTTATTAATATAATACATTCAGAGTCACAGCAGTATTTGACCAACCATAACAGATGCTGAATGTGCATGTCGTCACATAATATGAAAGGCTTATTTCAATAGTGGTACAAGTCCATTACCTCCACTTTTCTGTCTATAATGCTTCTGAAATTAGTGATCCAAACAATCATAAATAAAGGTTCATCTCTAGCAAGAAGCCATATGCTTGAATATTTCTGGTATCTCAACTGCAGATTTTTCAGCGCTCATTTAACTTTACGACTCTGTATCTCAAAATGAACAAAAATGGACTTGTACCACTATTGAAATAAGCCCTTCATATGCACACACAGCACATCGATCTCGTGAGGCACAAGGCTCTCATAACGAAGTACGTACGTCGGTCAACAGATGACACTAGGAAAAGTATGTTAACTGCGCTTTTTAGTTGCTACTTGCGACTCTTTAGTTGCGACTGCCGACTTGTCACGGAAATCGCAGTTGGACTCCATAGCGTACCGCAGAGATGGACGTAGTACGAACTTTGGCCAACAGATGCCACTGTTAACCGCGCTTTTTAGATGCTACTTGCGACTCTTAGTTGCGACTTGTCAGTGAAATCGCAGAAAGCAGTGCTAAATTCGACCAAAGATGGCTCACGTCTTTGAATGTGAAATACTTATTGCGACTGCTAACTGTGACTGAAATCGCAGTTAGATTCTGTAAAGTTGCTACTGTGATATCTGTGACTTCACAGTCACTGTTAGTGATGGGCTAAACTGCGATTTTCCGATATCAGTGATTTCTGTGAATGCTACTTTTCAGTATCTGCTATTCTTAACTGCGATTTGTCGCAGTTAAGAGTCGCAGTTATGGAACATAGGTCGTGTATCCCTCCGCCACTGCTATTTCTGCGATTTCTGCTACTTCCGCGATTTCTGCTACTTCTGTGACTTCTTCTACTTCTGCGATTTCTGCTACTTCTGCGATTTCTGTGACTTCTGCTACTTCTGCGATTTCTGTGACTCCTGCTACTTCTGCTATTTCTGCGACTTACTACTGTATGAAAAAGTTACATCTGTCAGCACGGAAAATTGCATCGCAACAAACCTGTCATTGGCAAGTATGTTTTACGTTTTTTCTTCCGTTGGCTTTAATTTTGTATTAAAGAAACAACTGTGAAAATATTAATAGTGTAATTAATATGTAAGTAGCCGTACAGTACCGTAATAGTTCGTATTTAGAAAATGAATTCTAACATATTGTTATGTTCACAGGTACCTGAACTACATTTCAGTCACTCAGTAAAGTGATAACTGAAAATATCATTGTCAACAGATCTGAAGAAATTGCCACTGCATCTTTAGACCGTTTTCGTCAGACGATAGGTTAGTTTCTAAGCGTTTCGATGGACTTAATTACTTCAGTGAGATCGTTCTTGCAAATGTGATATTCATTATAGCAAATATTAGCAATCTACTCTGTCAATTATACTTCTAGTAATTAATGACAGCAAAAATTGTTTAATAATCCTTGTGTTTTTGCAGACACAGTTCTGACTCTGATTACTGGTTGCTGTACGTATCTATCCACATCAAGGCTGTTGGGAGGGACTCGTGAAGATTCAAGACAGCTCTTAGAGGATTTGCAGTTTAAAAGTGAAACAATTGTGAAATAAGTGTGTTAATGATTAAGCTGTGTTTTATCGAAGTTGTTGTGCAATTTTAAAAGAATAATAAATGTCAAATACAGTGAGTGAATAATAAAAATCTCATTTTCCACATGTTTAAGCCGTCCTATACCCATAATTTTCCGCCACTTACTTATTGGTAAACACTTGTTGGAGAGCGACATGCCCCCCCCCCCCCCGCCCCCTTTCTCCACAATCTTGGTGTGACACTGACCTGTAACATATCCCGAAGTCTACAATATGCATTTTGAGGCTGTTGATATGAAAGTGGGAAGTACAGATCTTCCAGTTAAATCAGGAATAGCTTAAGTGCATTACTTGAAAGTAACACAGGAAAAGCTTACTTATGTAGGTGGTAGTAGTGTCGGCAAAAAGTTCTTGTGTGTGAAGTTGCCATGTAGAACACCAGGTGTAAAACTTTTCTCCCGAGTCTTGAACTGTGTCGTAACAAAAGTGAGGCATTCATATGACTGTTTTCATTTCTCTACACTTATACAGATGTCTGAGTTCTGCTGTGTTAACATTGCAAAGTCCTGTAGGCATGTGGAGTATTAACCAAAACTGTCATATTGGAAGCAGAATCAAACACATTTGTTACGTTACTTGATATTTTCAGGAGAAAACGGCAATGTTGCTTCTTATTAATATAATACA
Source organism: Schistocerca nitens (assembly GCF_023898315.1). Taxonomy (NCBI): domain Eukaryota; kingdom Metazoa; phylum Arthropoda; class Insecta; order Orthoptera; family Acrididae; genus Schistocerca; species Schistocerca nitens. The sequence goes on along the minus strand of NC_064621.1, from coordinate 472,013,676 downwards.
TTCAGAGTCACAGCAGTATTTGACCAACCATAACTGATGCTGAATGTGCATGTCGTCATATAATATGAAAGGCTTATTTCAATAGTGGTACAAGTCCATTACCTCCACTTTTCTGTCTATAATGCTTCTGAAATTAGTGATCCAAACAAACATAAATAAAGGTTCATCTCTAGCAAGAAGCCATATGCTTGAATATTTCTGGTATCTCAACTGCAGATTTTTCAGCGCTCATGCAACTTTACGACTCTATATCTCAAAATGAACAAAAATGGACTTGTACCACTATTGAAATAAGCCCTTCATATGCACACACAGCACATCGATCTCGTGAGGCACAAGGCTCTCATAACGAAGTACGTACGTCGGTCAACAGATGACACTAGGAAAAGTATGTTAACTGCGCTTTTTAGTTGCTACTTGCGACTCTTAGTTGCGATTTGTCACAGAAATCGCAGTTTGACTCGGTAGCGAATAGCGTAGTATGAACTTTGCTCAACAGATGGCAGTGCTAACTGCGCTTTTTAGTTGCTACTTGCGACTCTTAGTTGCGACTTGTCACGGAAATCGCAGTTAGACTCCATAGCGTACCGCAGAGATGGGCGTAGTACGAAATTTGACCCACAGATGGCACTGTTAACCGCGCTTTTTAGCTGCTACTTGCGACTCTTAGTTGCGACTTGTCATGGAAATCGCAGTTAGACTCCATAGCGTACTGCAGAGATGGACGTAGTACGAACTTCGGCCAACAGATGCCACTGTTAACCGCGCTTTTTAGTTGCTACTTGTGACTCTTAGTTGCGACTTGTCACTGAAATCGCAGAAAGCAGTGCTAAATTCGACCAATAGATGGCTCACGTCTTTGAATGTGAAATACTACTTGCGACTGCTAACTGTGACTGAAATCGCAGTTAGATTTTGTAAAGTTGCTACTGTGATATCTGTGACTTCTCAGTCACTGCGATTTCTAACAGATACGCGATTTCCTGCCCACCACTAGTCACTGTGATTTCTAACAGATACGCGATTTCCTGCCCACCACTACAGCAAACGATCACACGAAAACGGTGGCTTCACAGCAAAAATACGAATGCGAGGCAGCAACGAACTGGAAGTAAATAATCGATGGGTTGTACCATATAACACCAAGCACGCATAAATGTAGAATACTGCAATTCAATGAAAGCCATCAAATATACCTGTAAATATGTAAACAAAGGCAGTGACATGGCAATATTTCAAATAGCCGAAGACAGCGAACAACAAAACAGAAGCGATCAGATTCCGGTGTAACAAATGGGAAGATAGATAAACGGTAACGAAGCGACGTGGCGGATTTTCGATCTCCCTATGCATGAACGTGAACCAACTGTGCAACATTTTAACAGTACGTTGGGAGAATGGACAGAGAATTGACTTCACAAAAAATACCGCCAGGAAAATTGCAGTGAACTACCTCAGAACTCAACATGAAAAGCTTTTTACCATCTGTGCCAAACCGATTCATTCTCGAAGACATTACCACATGTCAAAGTCCCTACGTATTATACATGGAACACAGCAAGAAAAATCTTTGAACGACGAAAACAAGGAATTCCAGAAGAAGATCGTCCAGGAATCATGGAAACTGGCGCACTAGGCCGAGTATACACCATACTGAATGCTTTTTATCTCTGTATGTTGCTACATGAAATATGGGAACCAAAGAATTTCAGAGATCTCACGACTGTTGGCGTTTACCTATGCCAGATATACAGAGAAGCATGCCAATGCTTAGGACTACTGGAAAACGATAACCCCTGGGAATGAATACTACAAGAAGCCTCACTCACAGTCTTAGCAGTACAAATGAGAGACTTATTCGTCATAATTCTAAAAACATGTAACTCATAGAATCCAAAACAGCTGTGGGACTGCTTCAAAGAAAATAAAAAAAAATCCGATAAGCTCATCCTGAACTGACCATCGAATTCATAGACGACATCTTCAATGAAACACTCATTCGCCTAGAAGATAAATATTTAGCAGTAAACAACCAGACCTTAGTACAACTTGGGATGCAAGCACCATGTAAAGATGCCATCAGTGTGTTAAACTTCGAAATCACAAAAGAAAAAAGCTAAAACATGAACAATCTACCTCAGTACGTTGCTCACAACAAACCACTCCTCACTGACAATCGGAAGGAAATTTACAACGTTATCATGGACTGGATCGACTACAAAACTGTGGTATTATCTACTTGGACGTACCAGGCAGCACCGGGAAAACATTTGTAATAAGTTTCTGGCGGAAATACGTGCTAAACAACGCATTGCACTTGCATCATCCAGCATTACAGCCACACTTATGAAATGAGGACAAACTGCCCATTTCGCCCTACAGTTACCGTTGAATCTAGCCAAAGAACAAGTACCGATATGTAAAAACTTAAGAGATCTGGCCGGGGTGAAGTTCTAAAGTAGGATAAAATTGTCTCCTGGGACGAATGCACAATGGTACATTAAAAAAATCACTCGAAGCTATGGACAAAGCATTAGAAGACTTGCGAAGAAACTCGAAAGTGCTGGGAGGAGCTGTTCTCATACTCTCAGGAAAATTTCAAGAAAAGTTTCCAGTTATACCCAAGTCAGCACCAGCACACGAGATCAGTGCATACTTAAAAATATTACATCTCTGCGACTAACAAACAATGCAAAGGTTGAACTATCGAAAGACGAAACAACAGCACATTTTGCTCAACAACTTTCATAAATAGGTGAAGGCACATGTCCTACTGACCACACGACTGGCCTCATTAAACTCAACAGTGATTTCTGCAACATAGTGGCTGCTGAAAACGAACTCCTCGACCTAATTTATCCAAACGTTGTTTACAATTATACCAATCCGGATTGGCTGTTTGAAATGGCAATTTCGGTAACTAAAAATAATATTAAGAATGAGATTTTCACTCTTCAGCAGAGTTTGCGCCGATATAAAACTTCCTGGCAGATTACAACTGTGTGCCGGACCGAGACTCGAACTCAGGACTTTTGCCTTTCGCGGGCAATTAATATTGTCGACGATATCAAATTTAATATTTATTTATTTAGCCAGCTGTAGAGATTTTAAAATGTATGGATGTTGTCAGTTCATGTTCATTCAATTATTTATACAGTTGGTCGTTACATGTAATTAAACATTCTGAGACATAAGTTATTTTCAATCCTTTTTTATCCTTATCAAAACATTGCATATAGTTAAACATTGTGAGACGAAAATTATTCACAATCATTTTTCCTAAGACATTCACTTATGGTGTAAAAACAATGTTCCTGCAAATACAATTTAAGATTTTCCTAATGCACTACGTCTTACCCATTTCTTTCATTTTCTGTGGTAGTTTATTATACAGTTTTACACCTTTGTACAAGAAACTGTTTTGAGTCTTACGTTTATTTTTCCTGTCTAGGTGAAGACAACGACATTTTCTGTATGTTCTTGATTTTCTGGGCATACAAATTCATTAGGAACAGTTACAATTTCTAACATTTTGAAAAGTTTTCTACATTGGCCACTTACTGCTTTTTGTTATAATTCTTACTGCTCTCTGTTGCATTTCAAATATTGTTTGTAAATTCTGACCACTCTTTCCCCAGAAAATTATACCATAACTGATTACTGAATGAACGTAACTAAAGTGTACCATTCTCAGACATTCATCACTGCATGTGGCTGCAAGGACTCTAAGTGCACAACATGTTGTGGACATCTTTTCTGAGAGTTTCACAGCATGTTCACTCCACTTCATTTGGCTGTCAATGTGCAACCCTAAGACTTTTGTTGCAGTTACATCATCTAAGGGGATGTTACCCAGTTTTAAATTTAAAGGACTCTGTTTCCTATTCATTCTAAAACATATTGTATTTGTTTTTTTTACGTTGAGAATTACTTTGTTTTCCTGTGACCATCTGTAGACATGCCTCAGCACTTCAATAGAGTTTTCCAGCAGTGTGCTGGTGTCTTACTGGTATTAATACGTTGCTCTCATCAGCAAACAATATCTTCTCTCCATGGCTAATATGTTGTGGGAAATCATTTATGTATATATATACATATATACACCAGAAACAATACTGGGCCCCAGTATTGGTATATTGTGGATCTGATATATGTTTCTCAATGTACTTGGATCCACTGGAGAAAAGTGTCATCTCTGCTGACTGCACTCTGTCTTCTAGATATGATCGAAACCATTTGGTAACCAGTCCCCTTACTCCTAGTGCCTCTAACTTATGCAACAGTTTCTGGTGGTCAGCTGTATCAAATGCCTTAGACAGGTCTAGGAAAAGGCCAGTTACATAGCTGTTCTCATCTAGTGCTTCTAAAACAGTTTTTGTGAATTGTGCTACTCAAAATAAAATTTCCAGAGTGAAAATGTGCAACTCGATCGACACGATGGTAAACATTGAAGAAAGTGTGAACATTCCTCCAGAATTTCTAAACTCTTTGCAACTACCAGGAATGCCATTACATTACCTTCGACTTAAAACTGGATCTCCGATCATACTACTCAGAAATCTCAACTCACCAAAATTATGTAACCTAGCTTATGACTGGAAAATACAAAGGACACTCCCTATTTATCCCCAGAATACCACTGATCTCTACTGAACTGCCATTCCAATTTAAAAGACCGCAATTTCCAATCAGATTAGCCTACAGTTTTAGAAACAACGAAGTGCAAGGACAAACTTTAAAATATTGTGGCATCAGTGTCAAAACTCCTGCTCCTCTCACGGTCTACTATACTTAACTTGCTCTCAAGTAGGAAATTCAAGGAATTTTTATGTATGGATAAATGTTGTTTATACTCAAGTATTGTAGACAATTAAAATATATTTTAAATAAAAAAGTTTTAAATCTTATACTTTAAAAAGTGTTGTAAATAGTTTGAATATTTTTTCAATAATTTCTTTTACCTCTTATACTTTAAAGTTTATCCTTTTCTTCCAGCTACAACACAATCTCATATCAACTCCTTAAGCAAAGCCGGTTACCACAGCTAGTAATTAAATAAAATTGGAGTGCCGCACAGAAATATTCAAGTGTTCGTTTTTCTGCGTACTTTTCGAATCGAATGGTAGAAAAAAGCGAGAAGGTGGTTCGATGAACTCTCTGTCAGGTACTTAACTGTGAATTTCAGAGTAATCATTAGATGTGAATGTAGATGGAGATGCGCACATTAAGGCTCTCTGGGTGTTTATGTGAGTAGGCTATACTATTTCCACAGTAAGCGGCTACCCAGAGATCTTTCCTCAACCTGTGTGGCACAAAACATACAAAATTATATGATATTAAGAGAAAGAGAACTTGTTGTGTGTTGGATAATATAGAGATAAAAAAGGCAAATCGTGTAGGGGGATTTTCGGAAATATTTGAAAGGACATAACTACCTGTTTATTTCGCAGCGGTTTTACTGTAAATAAAAAACATTACACACTTGTTTTTGGCTGCCAAGCCTCCCTTAGAACTGCAATCAGGAGTTCACTGGAAAAGATGGATGCAGAGGATGTGGTATAGAGGTTAGAGGCTATGGTAGGAATATTGATATCTCCAGTTCTGGAAGTTAACTTTTTGTGAGAAAGAGTATTGATGCTGGTGTTTGCTGTGTTCTGTTAAAAGAATATGACGATACTGGTAATAAAATTGATGACAAACTGCTTCGCCTCTGATTTCCAATTAATGGGCACATTTAGCCTTACCTGCTAATTTAATGTTGTCTCGACTGCAGCCAGCGTTGGACCCAACTCTTCTACCAGATGTTTCTAATAGCTAAATGTATAGTCCAAGTAGGTAACAGGGAATTCAACAGACCAGAAGTCCGACAAAACTGATAAATCTTGCATAAATTGTTCCAAAGAAAACACGTTGAAATGCGAGGTAGCCTGTTACAACTTAGATACGACTTATTCATATCCAACCTAACCTGAAAAGTCTTTCTACAGGAAAAAACAAAAGAAACAGATAACTGCAGCAAAAACGAGCGTTTCGATAAATCGTCTAGCCTCTGATCAGAGAGGGAGAGAGAATACACTGAGAGATTTGTTAAATGATTAATAGCCACGAGAATTGAGGAGACTGAACCTCAGGCAGGCCAATACAACGTATTACCATGAAAGCATGGCTACCTTCATCACGACCACTGATTGAAGAGCAAACCATTGCATTTCTACGAATTCACGACAGAAATAATCGTGGTTGTGTTACAGTGAATATGAAACACTTCTAACCTGATCTGTGAGGTCCATGGCTCTTATCAATAACAGGCACAAGGACATATAAATGGCGGAAACACCAGCACTAGTGAAGATTACGACACAGCTCCAGCCGCTAACCGTCAACGAATGGAGATGAGAGGGCTTCTATCACCAATTTCTTCTTTTTACCAGGGGAACTGCATCTCACAATGCATCAGCTGGCAGAAAGAGGCGTCCGTGGCCTACATAAATAGGGCGAAAGTTAGAATTTGTTCTAGTCAGTTAGACCTTTTCTCATGGCTCATAGGTAAGGGTTTCTGGAGTGATGGAAATCCTATGACTGGGTGGGATGATCTTGTGTCCCTGCACTGTAAGAAAGCTGTGGCAAGAAATTGAAAATAATGCCTCAATCAACCTTTGTGGCTAGTAGTCATATTGTGAATTATTTTGAACAAATAAATCAACTCCACCCCCCATGAGAGAATAGTCCTTTGCTTAGTCAAGCATATGGTGATATTTGAGTGCTGTGAAAAATTATTTTGATATCATGTAATTGATGTTTAATTTCATCAACTTCTGGAATATTATTCGGAGTGACTCAAGACTTATAGCAAACGATTCCTAAATTTCTGTACAATTAGAATCTAACATTGGAAATGCAAATTATATTTTATTGGAACACTTTATCTTTGTCAGGAAGGCGGGATAGGGCAACAGTCATTCTTACTGCATACTTTGTGGTAGACTAAAGGAAAGTCTCTGCTCTACAAGAGGACCACTCCAAGCAGGTGAAGTTGGAAACTAATACTGGGAGAAACCAGAATGAAGAGAAGCACAACGCTTCAATATGTAATGGTGATAAAGATTACATCCTGTCCTGCTCAAACAGAAGAACAGAAAAACAGGACAGCAACAATGGTGAAGGAATACTATAAGAAAATAGAAAGGAGAGGGGGCGGTAAAAGTAACTGGGTAGAGGCCAAGTGCAACTGCTCACCAATGTTATAAATGCAGAGTTGCAGAACAAATAGTTGTTTATCTCTCCTTACCAGTGGATGAAGGAACCACATAACTGAATGCACTGTTTTCCATTGGTTCTGGACTTGCTGCATGCGTAGTTTGAGAAAACAGAACACACTCTCTTGATCATAATCAATTTGCGGCAATTGTTGTGCTGGGAGTGAGGTTTATACACCTTGTAACGTGTTGGGAGGTACTGGGTTTGGCCTGAGGAGGATCAATAGGAATTATAGCAGGTGGCAGTGTCAACTCACTGCAATATGGTTTTAGCCTTTAAAAATGTGTGACCATCTGGTATGGAGTCTATAGGATGGGGAGAATTTCTCACTTTTTCCCTTTTTGATTGCAGAATTTCTCAGTAAGATACTGTCCCTTGTTGATAATGTGGTAAGATGGGATCGTTTATTGCTCTTTATCTGCCTAGCAGTTGCTCTGGAATAATTATGTAAAACTTTTTTCAAAATAGTTTTAAGTCTCATGGGTACCTCTCCAATTTCTGTACCTGCTGGAAACATTTATAATTCAAAAGAGGCACTCATGTTTTATCTGCACACAACCTCATAAGGATTGTGCCCAATGGACTCATTGATTCATCTGTTTTAGGCAGACACAATGATGTATGGAAAATTGTTATCCCTGTCATTGTGAGTCTTATTGACAAAATTTTCTCCACACACTCAACTGTTCCATTCACCTTGGGATGAAGAAGTGTTCTCCATTTTCTGGTGCACAGCAGTTCACAAACGTGTATGAATAATGAAGACTTGAAATTTGTCCCCTGATCTGCAAGTAATGTATCCAGTCTTCCAAAAGGTAGGACCTTGTAAATAACAAAAGCTTCTGCAGTTGTCTCTGCTTTCGCATCAGCAATCTGCATCATGAATGGGTAGCATGAGAAGTGATCAATAATCGATAATGTGTACTTATTTTCTTGCTGCATGTTCGGAAATGGTCCTAGGATGTCCAAAGCTAGTATTTCAAAGGGCCAGAGGCCTCATGTAGTGTCTACAGTGGAATTGAGGTTTGCTAAGTTGTGCCTGCTGTGTGCATGGGATGAAGAGGAATGTAAATGTCAATATCCCACTGTCGACACTTTCATCAGAATGGCATGCTTTTAGGTGGTTGTTGCTCACTTTCCACTATGACATGTTTGGATGCTGTCATAATAGGTTTGTTTATAAATAATTCTTCTGCTACCAGTCACGATTTTCTTTATTTACTTTTCATACGATGTGTTTTGGAAATGATTCTCATTTTCAAGCGCGTTTTATTGTATGCATTATGCCATTTTTAGATGATGGTGTCGATGTGTGAGAGTCTGCTTCATTTCATTGACTTTACTGCAATATATAAGAAAAACGCGATTTTTTAGTTGGTTATCGACCTTTTTGTGACCAACTAAAAAATCCTGTGTTTCTTATATATTGCGGTAAAGTCAGCGAATGAGGCAGACTCTCACACATCGACATCGCATAAAAACGGTATAATATACACAAAAAACGCACCTGAAAATGGAAATCATTTCCCGAAACGCGTCCCGTGAAAAGTAAATAAAGAAAATCGTGACTGGTAGCAGAAGAATTATTTACAAACAAACCTATTGTTTACACAGTTGCAGGCTTTCAAAACAATTTATAATGGATCAAAACAGTGTGATATTATGGTGCTGAAATGCTTTAGGTATTACTAATCAGTTTCCTTGGAGAATTCTACAATATAAAATACCATCTGCCAACAAATTCCAGTAGAGTAGCTAGTTTTTGACATTCTTTATCTCGTTTCTGCACCTCCTGCAATTCAACAATAAGTACCTCATTTTCTTGTAACATGCAAACTTTCCAGCTCAACACATCAGCATTTTGGTGCAATTTGCTAGGTTTGCGGTGGAACTTGTAATCATACTCTCTTAGCTTAAGTCAGTAGACTACTCAGGTATTTTAAATGTAGCAGTCACAATATGGCAGCTTGATATGTGATCAGTGCGAAATGTCTGCCATAAAGCTAGCACTTAACATAATTTACACCAAATACCAGAGAAAACACGTCTTTGTCAGTTCCACTGTAATTAATTTCTACTTTGTTAAGCTGACAGGATGCATAACAGACCATTTTCTCAACATTATCTTCCTCCTGATTTGTAACACAGCTGATGCCGTAATCACTAACATCAAAAGAGAGAACAAAAAGTTTTTCAAAGTCTGAGTATATTAATAGGGGATTTTGTCACATGACTTTAATTGATTTCATTTCTGCTTTATATTCTGTAGTCCAATTGAAAGGTACCCTTCTTGTAAATAATTTCGTTAAAGGAATTGTGACACTGGCGTAATCTTGCACAAATGCAGATGGCCAGGCCTTGAACTGATTGTGTTCTTTTATAATTTTTGGTGTAGGAATATTGGCAACTGCTTCTGTGAGACAAGAATCCAATTTTATCGCAGCAGAGCTTATAATGTGGCCCAGATATTGCACCTGACACTTTACAAAAAACAATTTTCGGTTTACGTTTAAGATGGCACTTTTTCAACCTGGCAGTACGCTTCTCAACTGTTTTGCATCCTCCTTGATTTTCTGTGAAAAGACAATGACATCATTGATATACATTAAGTAAATGGTGGGTTTCAATCTCTGCAGTAATAGATTAGAGGTATTGGGTGTATTTCTTAACCCAAAAGGCATTCTGAGGAACTCATAGTCCAGGAGGTGTGAAAAATGTTGTCTTGCGTCTGTCCTGAGGCGCTATTAGCATTTGGTGATAACCTGGCTTAATATCCAAATTGATAATATACAAGGTGGTCTGAACAGTCTGAAAAGTTTGTAAGGGTGTTGCAAGGTAGGTTGTTCTGAGAACTAATTGTTAAAAATATTTGATTAGTTTCCAAGTTATTTAGCATTGTAGTTAGCCAATCAGGTTGTTGTGCATGCAAATTCAAGTGGCCCACCAGATACAATTAGTGTCAGCTGTTCTCACAGCATAGATGGTAGTCATGAGGCTGCTAGACTCTGGCTCAGGTTCGACCCTCACAACCATGTCATGTCCAATTTTTTTATCGCTCTCTTGCTCAGTTTTAAGAAACCAAAGGTAGAACATGTTTGGCTACCAAGTCTCTGGTGGACTGCTTGAGTCAGTGTGTACAACGAGCTGATTGGATAACTTCAGTGCCAATTAACTCGAGAACGGGGCAATTTATCGAATTGTTTTCTTTTCAGACTGTTTCTGACCACCCTGTATTTGTAGTTTCCCGGTATTTGAGCATTTCATCGGTTTGAGGGAGTGGATATGTATTTAGTGAGCTACGCAATTTACTGCTCATGCATCTACGTAGAGATGGTAAATCTTCTCTCCATTGATGCTTTTCTTTGGTACGATAACAGTAGGTGAGGCCCAGGGTCTACATCAACGTTGAATTATACCTGCATCTACTTACTGTTGAATATTTTCGTCTTGAACTGACTGAAAATAGTGGGGAACGTAGTAAGGCTTCTGAGTTATCGACCATGGATTCCCTGTTGGAATTTCGTGCTTCAGTACATCTTTTTCTAGTAAATATCACCTTCTCCCAAACAGCTTCTCAAATTTATCTACTAATGGGTGCAACAGACATCTCTCTGGTTCTGAGAGATACATCAACTTTTCTTTCAAATGTTTTCTAAGAGGTGGTAAGACTACACATACTTTTGTGGTTGGCAATGTTTTCTGATTTCATAGTTCCAAAACTTGAAACTGTTCTACATTCACTCCTGCTATATCTTGCACGCTGGCCAGTACTGTTTCACATGGAACTGTTACATCTTGTGTGCTGAAATTATCCAGTCAACTGCTACAAACATATACAAAGTCCTCATCCTGCATGAACCAGCTGATAGTCTAAAAAGATTCTGTAGCTCCTACGATTTCAGTAGTTATCTAGAAAACTTTCCATTTTCCACGAAATATAGTTTCTGCAGCGCTGACCTACAACATTAAGAAATGTGGTTTAGCGTGCACTCGTGGAATAGGTCTTTTTCTGCTAGTCATTCGCGTCTTTGGAGTGCTGTCATCAAATCAGTGTACTGTGCCACTGAATAGGACAGTTGCAACAAAAAGTCAATGGCTCCATTTAAGTGGTGCAGGAAATCATCCTCCTAGAATAACATCAAAATAGTGACCCTTTTTCTAAGCACTTCCATATCAAAATCATGTTCCCTTGTAGCAATCCCTATCTCGACATGGCGTGTTCCCAAGAGATTAATGATTTTTGTTTCCATTCCACTGATGTGGTAGTAAGGCAGCTTCATGCCTGCTTATCACCAGGGGGTAAAAGTAGTACAAGTAAGCTCACCTGATCGTCGTTGTCTCCTAAAATTTTAACTGGTCTACCTTGTAGGTAGCTTTTCACAGTCATATTTGCCGCTTCTGTTAACCCACAAAAACTAACTGGGTTGACTGACTTTAATGGGAGCTCATTACGATGATAAGAGCCCCTTTACCATTTCCTGGTCCATACCTTCCTTTACTTCTGGAACATTGCACATTATGTGATGGGTTGCAGCCATCAGTGGCCAAACACTCTAGAGTCTAGAGAGTGTGCAACAAGGGGCTTCCTTTCTCTGATCCCAGAGTACAGGTACGATAAAAGCTTAAAAAATTTTCCCTGTGCGCTACCGAGGAGTGGACAGCTCGTCACAATAAACACTCTTTTTTTCTTTTGTTGAGTACTGGTCGGGTAAACCCTTGGCCAACACATCGAAACAGAGTTTATTTCACAGAGACTCGATCGATGTGAGTTTATGTAATTCCTGTGACCCTTAGATACACACAGGGGCGATTCTAGAAGCCAGTCAAGGGGGGGGGGGCTAATGTGGGGGGGATTTGGGGGAATGAAATATCGCTTAGAAAAAAGAGAGTTGGAGTCCTCCTCCGACAAATTGGTAAAATTTGGTTTTGCTTAAAGTAGTTTTTGGTAACTGTTTTGGAGTTCCGGGTAAAAAATTTGCATTAATAAATAATAAGACACCCATTTTAAATTAAATGATATTTATTGGTTTAGATAGTAAGCTATTTGACGATTTTATTCTTTTGTTAAAATGTGGTTGAAATAAATTGCAACCTATATTGCTACATAATTATAAAAAAATTATTGAATCTGTTGGAGTAAAAAATTCGCTGATTTCTGAAGTCATTTTATGCAGTGTAATATGATACTCCATTGGGGGAGGGTCTATAGCCCCCCCACCCCTTGCCACCGCCCCTGGATACACAACGTTTAACTGAAACTCATCCTGCCATGAAGACTTTCGACTGCCATTGTGAAAATTCTGCACAAATTTATCTCCATTTTCTAAGTGTTTTTCTACACAGGGAGCCAACAGTCTTCCCGCGGTGGTAATACCAGATCCTATCAGATCACTGAAGTTAAGCACTTTTGGGCTTGGTTAGCACCTGGATGGGTAACCATCCGAGTCTGCCGACTGGTGCTGGTAAGTGGGGTGCACTCAGGCCTTGTGAGGCCAACTGAGGACTTACTTGACTGAGAAGTAGTGGCTCCGGCCACGAAAACTCACGACAGGGAGAGCGTTGTGCTGATCACATGTAGAGGGAGAGGAGAATCATCAACATCATTACAGCATCGTCAAGTGCTGCTTGAATATGTAGGTCTACTTTTCGACAAGGTGACAGACATTGTATGGCTTGTAGGTGTTCCTGCAATTCAGTGTTTCTCCGAGTATGAGCCACTAACTAGTCTTATGAAATTCTGAATAGGTCACGACTTCTCGTCTCCATGCTACCCTCCATTTGTAAACACATAGTGGGATTTTTCCCAAAAAAATTACTAACGGGATGTGTAAAAAGCTGCACTTTGTCACTGTGATTCAGCCCCTAGAAGAGAATAAAAATTGTTTTTTCTTCTCTGGCGACAGCTGCATCCTTGTTAGCATTGGATCATGGGCTGGAAACTTCAAACTGTCGCTTAGTGACACTTATATGTAGTGCTGTGGCTAATGCGGTGCAATGTGGATGACCATGAGTGATGGACATCAGACCCTCATGGAAGCTGTCAGATGGCATAAACAATGTGACGGGCAAGGACTGTGCTGGCAGCATACAGTGACAGTGCAGCCAGGCAGGCTGTGTTGAGGTGGGGAGGATGCCACAGTGGTGCATTGCTGGATGGCTGGCGAAAAGTAGCAGGCAGCATGATGGTGTAGCGTAGTGGCGAGAAATTTGCTGACCGAGGGAGCATGGCTTGGGCATGCAGCATCTGAGTGGATGTTTCAGCTAACAGCAAGCATACAGGTGGTAGTGATGTCCCAGTGTAAGGCCCGAGTTCTTGCTGGAGTCCGCTGGCTTTGATATTTAATTCTTGATGAAGCCTGCCATGAAACTTATGGCCTCCCATACAGATAGAAAGATGGGAGATACCACTTCTGACATAAGTTTGTACCAGTGTGTCAGAAGTAAATTTAAGGATTTTCAGGACTATAGGCATCCAAAGAGTTCCTTTTTGAATGGAAGGCGTATTTAAATACATTGCATTATATTCTGAAATCTCATTATACAATTGGGCATGCCCTGGGCTAGAAAAAGAGACCATCAGTCAGTGAGGGTAGTCATGGAAGACGTCGCTTCACAGCAGAACTAAGTCCTAGAGCAACTGAGAGAGAGAGAGAGAGAGAGAGAGAGAGAGAGAGAGAGAGAGAGAGAGAGAGAGAAAGAGAGAGGATAGTGTGGATATCATGCTTAGGTGAGAGCGAGAGCCAGGGACAGTGTCTATCTGCCAGCCCAACACTGGTGGTGTCCTATGGCCAATACATAAGTCCTCTCCCATGGTCTTTATTGGGTGTTCGGGAGACGTGGGAACTTGACAATCAAAATATTTTACAATAAACAATTTCTGCAGAGGCAACGCTTTTACTTGGCACATAGGGCACAGAAGTCAGTACTTAATTTTTGAAACCAATGATTTAAGTCAAAAAATATCAAATTAACTAAAAAAATTCCCAATAATCCCTAGACTGACCAAATGACTGAACAAAGACTGTTGAAGGTAGGCATGTGGGGAGGGGGAGGGGGTTGTTGCAGTGAGGAGGAAGATGAATTAAGGGGAATGATTTTGGGGTGGACCTAAGGATATGAGTAGGGGTTGGACTACTCCACTTACAAATTCTGCCAGAGTGACCCCCCCCCCCAATTAGACCAACATAACCTCAAATCCCCACTTAAATCCTTAGGCCCATCCCAAAATCTTTCGCTTGAATTCACATCCCTTCTCTCCACAATGTCTGCACCACACAGCAGCCATCTACAAATTTCTCATGGCACATCCTTCCACAGCCCCAATCTTCCCACCACCTCAAAGAAGCAGCTGCAAATGAGCAGCTCCTCATCACACAAAATATACCAGACTGCAGCAACTGAACCATGTTCTTTGCTATGGGTTCAACCATCTATCACCGTGTGTAGAAATGAGGACCATTTTACCTACAATCCGTCCCACTCCTACAAAAGTGTTATTCCTTTGCCGACCCAACTTAAAAATCATCCTGGTGCCTCCATATGCCATTTTCACTCCTAGCCCCTCGTCACAGGGCTCATATCTTTGTAGAAGACCCAGATCCAAAACTTACCTGAATTCATCCACGTGGCACATCCTAATTTATCACAGGCTTATCCTATCTCATTAGAAGGAGCGCCACCTGTGAAAGCTGCCATTTTATATACCAGCTCTGCTCAAATTTCCACATAGTATTTTGCATGGACGTGACCAACAACCTTGTATCCACAAGAAAGAATGACCACTTCTGAACAGTGGCCAAGGGCAGAGGTAATCCCACAGTGGCAAAACCCAAGGCTGAAAATAACATGCTCAAGTTCAGTTGCTACTTTGCAATCATTGCCATCTGGATCCTTCCTTCCAGCACTAACTTTTCTGAACTATGTAGATGGGAGTCATCCTTGCAACACCAACACATCCTTCATTCCTGTTATTCTTCTGGCTTTAACCTTAGTAACCCACTGCACCCACACCATTTACCCAGAAGTGTCCTTTTCCTCTGTTCTGTCAACCCCACCCAATCCACTGTTCCACATCATCATCATTGTGTACCATAGATGCTCATTGTCTCCAGCGCCCATGCATCACATTTCTATCCTTGGTTCCCCACTTGCTGCCTCTCTTTCCCACATTTCTATCCCATATGACTGCTGCCTCCCTCCAAATCACTGACTTCCCTTTCTCACCCCTCCCCATGCATCCTGGCTCTTTTATCTCTCTACCTATTCCTCCCAACATAGCCCCTCACTTTGGTGTACTTTCTGAACTACAGTCCCAGCGTTATGTGTTCAGTCAGTTCAATCTAGCTGCACAGATGTGTGTGTACATGCACACATATGTATGTGTACTCCAGCTCATTAAAGGCTTCATCTGATAGTAGGTAAAATTTTCTTTTTCTTTTGTGTACCTCTCGACACCTTAATGCTTCTGCTACTCATTGAGCTGCCTCCTTTACTCCTAAATTATTTACATTCTGCCTGAATTTCACTTACTACATTTTTGTAGCCATCAGTACAGTGGATTTAAGTGCTAGACTTAGCCATCTAATGCAGATTATAGGGAAACTGTGTGAAGATTTTCAAAACATATCTATTTTAGATACTTACAGCAAGCAACAGACAAGACTAGCTAAATAGATATATGATACAATTATACTTGATCTGGGTAGAATTGGAATCGAAAATCCCATACAACAATGCGAGTTTGATGAAAGTTTTATAGTGGCACGACCATTCTATGTTAGCTACCTACCTCACAAGCGTAAATTAACACTTGAACATGCTGCTTTTGACTGAAATAGTAACACCCATGAAGACTTTATAAGCAAAAATAAGGAAATTAGATGTGTTGCCATATAATCAAGAATCTTCATTTTCTGTTTATTATATAAAATGAAAAAGGCCTTATTTCTTATGTATGAATCATGAATACAGTTATAGTATTTACAAATCTGCTTGGCATATTAAAATAGCAATTAGCACTACATGCATCAATGAATTCTCTTATACTGTAAAATGGATTTTCTTTTAATTAGTGACTCAGTTTAATTTGAAATTGTTTCAAAGATATGGACTGAGTCAGAGATGGTTATTTATTGAAGAGTTTTAGGGAGCTGATTCTGGGCGAGTGATCTGATTTTACTAATCTGTGTTTTGGAATACATGTTTTCAGTTTAATACTGGTGATGGTCTAGTGAAGTGAATAGTTTATCTTTAATTCAATTTCTTTACATTCATTTCAGTGTAAAGAATGTGATTTATGGTTTAATGCTATAAATTTTGCTATCTTAAGTTTACTAAAAGAAGATTGTCAGTAATCTATCAGGTTAGCTCTGCATAACTAAAGCAAAATGGAAGCTACTGAAATGGGTCAATAATTTTAAGAAACATTTTTACTACTCTTTTTGAAAAATGGTACAAATTTCGAAACTCTTAGCACTCTTAGGAAAGTACCAAACTGTAGTCATTTGTAAAAATGAATGCTTGAGGTTCACAGATCAAATTTACAATTTTTTGTAACTTAGTTGAAAAAAAAATAATAATCCACCCTTTAGCGAGAAGATGAAGATGGAGAATCTGTTACAACTTGAATGGATGTGATAGTATTCTATTAACAAACTTTCTCAGTGGAACTGCTTATAAAACAGTTCAGTTACAAAAGTGACAGTTATATTGATTTTGTTCCCACTTTATTTCATTGAAGATACAAAAAACTCATCCAGTATATGTGGTTGGACCTGTATACAAGAACGTGTTCATTTGTGTAAATCTCCCATGCGGATTTACAATTATTGGACACAGTTCCTATGTAAATTCCATGCACTACATGTTTTGTATGAAGAATTTTAGCTTAATAATTCTCTTGTGAAGTAAATTTGATTTGTGAAGTGTATCACCCTATTTAATCCACCATTCATAGTTTTTTTAAATATGTGCTGTAAGAACAATATTTCTTCTGTAATCGTCTCAAGTAGATTGTCATACCAGCTTAATAACGTAATTATAGCGTTACTTTTAAAATGAGTCTTTCTTCGAGGCAAACAAGAGTACTACATATCCGTGTATTTCCTAAGTAATCTATCGAATGTCAGTTTATTAGATCTTACTTTAATATAAGAAGTTATGTATACATAACTTAGGGTGTCAATGAAGCAGTTCACATACTCATCTTTCTGAGTTCTCACTTTTGACACTACATGGGTTCTCATGGAACATTATCAGTGTGACTTGGGAGTTTGTAATGGTTTATGGTTTAAGAAAATCCATCTGTATAACTAACAGCATAAATATTAATATAGAGGATAGCAATAATCTTACTGAGTTGAAGAATATTTCTATATCTTCCCTTGGATACCGAAAAAGTGTGCAAGTATGGTATCCCGTTCTGATTCTACTCTAAACAATGCATGCAAGTGATGAACGTACATGATTCTTAAGCTACAATTCTGTTCTGCCATCATTCCAAATATAGGAGTTATTTTCTTTTACATTTACAGCTTCTATTTTTGAAGTTGGACAAAACAAACGTAAAGTCTAGTTAAACAACAGATGAAGTTCATTGAGAGGGATGAGGCAGGTTTCTCCATCATCAGCTGATCAGCACTTATTCTGGCAAGATTTACATCAGCGACCATTAGTGATATGCGTCCATCTCATGTGTTCACGTCTGTGCACCCATTTTGTCTATGCTGCCCCATCTGATTTTACGAGAGAAGCAGTTTTCTAATTCCCATTGTGGTGACAAGGTCTTTGCAGAGCAAACACACGACTACTGCAAGTTTTACCTTTCCTATAACACCATTACACATACATTTTTTCGTAGTTTTGCGTGACAAACACGGTAATATGAAACTGAAATAATGAAAAAAATTAAATGTTGACAGGAAAGTCGTAGGGGAGTGGAAACGCAAATGGAAAGATTGTCAAAATATGCAAGGTAACATGTTCTCAATGAAGTTATGATAATAATAATAATAATAATAATAATTATTATTATTATTATAAAACGAAGTGACAAGATGGGATTGAGAATTTTAAATGTCAAATCACATTTTTACATAAAAATAGCAGAATAATGTCATTATTTTTCAATTCGTCGTGCAAATTTAATTAGTATGGTTGAGGTAGTACATGCTGAAGGTTTAAAATTTCTTGTTTTCATTTGCATTTGAAAGAGATGTCGTTACTACGATAACAGTGACTTGTCACATTCATTCCCTGGAACTGATTGCAAATATTTTATTTGTTACAGTTCTGTAGTAATCAAAAAAATTGTATGAGCGCCGAATACCCGTTGAAATAGGCTTTACTGACGTCTACAGCGACACTAGAGCCCAAGTCTACTCAGACTTGGCGACGAATGAGTTATAAACGCTTCGACTTGTACACAGTTGACAGGTACTTGGCAGAATCTCTAGCCGTTCTTGGGCGCTCTGGGTCGTCGAAATCCACGTAGTGCAGGCCTAATCTGATCCTATACAAAAGAAATTACAATTACAACATGTAACTACATTATCTCGTCGACATATTTCATGAGAAGTAAATGTGTTCAGGATGAACGTATACTATACTCATTATGCACCATAGAAAGTATTGATTTATATGTTACTGTAACAGCAATTTTATCGGTAAAAAAGTAAATCACTGATACCGTTTTGCATATGCTCAGAAGGCAAGAAACAAATTACAATTCTGTGTGTAGGCCTACTGCTGCCTACAAGAAATAAAATATGCAGAAAGTCTTGGACTATTATCCGCTTAATAAAGATTGACCCCTGACTTTGAGCTCATATTCTGGTTATATCGCATGATAAACTTCGATGTGTTGTACTTTGTAGAAATTATGAGAATTTCTGCTTTTATCCAGTATATGAATATTACATTTTAGTTGAAATAGGGCGACATACGCGGTAATATTTGAGAGAGAGTTTGCTTTCTCGAGCATTTTTTGGCGAGTGTCAACCTTTTAAAGAGTCGAAGAAGCCATACCGTAATAAGGAGAAATATTTTCTTTGCAAAATTTAAAGATACAATCTTCTTTTATTTGCTGGCGGATTTTCGTTATTTTCTGATAGTCATTTCATCCCTATAATATCAAACAAAAGAGGATGCTTATCATTGTAGCTATTGCGGTGGAGGAAGCATGGGTGCAAAACTTGAACTTTCGTTGGTTACAACGTATGTCATTACTAATTAATACTCCCTGTGATTGTCATTTAAGAGTCTGTAAAGCAATTGCGTTGGTAGTTGCAATGTATGCGCGATTGTGGTTGAGCATAGTTATCATACTAGCGCACCGACGTCATTTCTACGCACAGCTTCGTTGTCGCATTCCAATAATAATAATAATAATAATAATAATAATAATAATTGTATTGTCATTCGGCCATTACAGCAATAGACAACGTCATATACATACTAAAATACAATTAATAGTTTGAAAGAAACAACAGGTTTCTTGTTAACATTATAGTATTATATTACAGTTCATAAATTCTCTTATGTCATAGAATGGGTGGAGGACTAGCCAGTCATGAATTGTTTGTTTGAATAATTGTTCAGGTAATTCTTGAACAGATTGAGGAAGATTATTAAATAATTTGTACCCCATGATTTCGTAGCTGTTGAGTGACTTTGACAGCCTGTGGTAAGGAATATAGAGGCACCTATTCCTTCTTGTATTGTGGCTGTGTACATTTTCTCTGGTTTTTGTTTCTGGTAATTTCTTCTTCGTATAAATTAGAACATAGTATATGTACAAGTTTATAACAGTCATGATTTTCTATTCACAGAACAATGGTTTACAGTGTGCCTTATATGCAGAACCAGTAATTATCCTAATAGCTTTTTTTTTTGCAGTATTAATATGTCATATACACAGCTAGAGTTCCCCCACAAAATAATTCCATATGTTATTATACTCTGAAAGAATGAAAAATAAGATGTTCTAACATATTTTTCAGGAACACAATCCATAAGTCGCCTTAACAGGTAAATAACTCTTGACGATTTACCACTAATATATTGTACATGTTGACCCCAAGATAATTTATCATCAATGTATACCCCCAAAAATTTGACATAACTTGGATCATCTGACAGAAGCTTGTCTCTAAGACTACAGACCATCTGCTGTGTTTTGTTTTCATTCAGCAGGAATCCATTTGCCTTGAACCAATAGGATGCTTGGTCAATTGTCTTTGCTGCACAAGTTTTAAGGCTATTGAAATCCTCACTAGCATGAAGAAATGTTGTATCATCTGCATACAACACAGTGGTGGACTTGATAAATGACGGCAGATCATTTATCATTATCAGGAACAAAAAGGGGCCCAGCACAGATCCCTGCGGAACACCTACCTTGACTTGCTCTATACTCGACATTTCTCTCCCTACACAAACAACTTGCTTACGATTCTGAAGATATGATTTTATTAATTTAAGGCTGTTATGTCTAATGCCATAGAATTCCAGTTTTTCTAGGAGTGGCTTATGCTTTACACAGCATTGCTGCGTCCAGTTTGTCATTGCAAGTAGAGGGCAGTAGTATGGCAAGCTGCAAGTGAACGATCGATATACAAGCAGCTCTCTGAAAATGAACAGTGATATATTTTGTGCATTTTAACAATAAATGAAAAATAGATTAACTCGAATAAATGTGTATTGAGAGTGCAGAGGATAACCAGGTTTGTAAGGTATTGTCTTTTAGGTACAAGCACATCTCCATCTCAGAAGATACTTACCTCATGCACAATAGTTATCATCATCATCATCATCGTCATAATCATCATTTGTGATCCATTACATAATTAAATAGTAAACTGAATATAGGACAAGTCAAAACTGAGAAAGAGAGAGAGAGAGAGAGAGAGAGAGAGAACAAATTTCAATTTACAAACTGTAATCATAAATCACAAGTAACAAACAACACAATTTAATTCGTAGAAATTATCAGTACTTACAAATCCAGTTCACAAAAGCTATATTTTATAATTCCAGAATTCTTTTACTGAGTGAAAACACTTTTCCATCAGAAATGAGTGTAGGTTGTATTCAAATGCACTTTTATCTCGATGTTGTTTTAAATCACTAGTTAGGTAGTTGAATAACTTAACATGTGATACACCCCCTGATCTAGACTAAGACATGTGGTCACCGGTATTAGCGATGTTAATTGTGTTATGGCTATGGACATGTTTATTTTGTTGCAGCTCTCCAATTTTGTTTTAAAGATATTCATTCGCACGCAGGATACACTCATATATGTAAAGGCTTGGTGGGCTCATTATTTCCTGTTGAATGAAGTCTGGCCTTCAAGGTTCCAGTTTGTTTACCTAAGTTGCAGATAGCCTCGACTGCTTTTTTCTGCACCTGAAGATTTTACAGAAATTTCATAAGCCAGCGACTACATAGTCAGTGCCGCAACAATAGTGTGCGCTAGCCGATCAGAGGGTATTTCCTCTTTGCTCTTATTCGTTGTTCGATGTCCGACTTGAAACGAGGGATTTCATGATCAGCTCTGGATGGTACCAAGAAGAATCAAGTGTCCACGTCGCACAGGGTGAAGCAGTTTCATGTAATCTAGGTTTTCCGATAGTTAATTTCATCGTCGAAACGTCTCTTTTACGTGTTTCGGTAATTATTCGTGGTCCACAGTCAGTCATTACAGAATATGATTTTGAATACGATCTGGTATATCACCTTGACTAATTAACCAGTGACATGCAACGTTACTATGGTGTACACAATACAGAAAGCATTACAAAGAGTTGCTGATTACCAATAAGGGAAAGACTAATTATTAAACTTCTAACTGACTTCGATTAAAATTTACTTGCTTTATTGAAAGGACTAATTATTAAACATCTGACTGACTTCAATTACAATTTACTTGAATAGACTGCTGACTATTATTTATTGATTCATAAATGATATCCCAAGGAAAGGCTACAGTAGCTGTTATTAGGCAGATTAGTCTGCCTTCTAGACTATACAATGACTCATATTAATATTATTTATGAGAGTGATGGTTTACAGTTAAGAGTATTACGGTCACCACTCGTTAATTTGGAGTGCTTACATCGTGCCTGGAGTGGCCAAGCGCTTCTAGGTGCTACAATCTGGAACCGTGCAAGGATGTGTGTGATGTCCTTAGGTTAGTTAGGTTTAAGTAGTTCTACGTTCTAGGGGACTGATGACCTCAGAAGTTAAGTCCCATAGTGCTCAGAGCCATTACATCATGCTTTAGAATTCTATTACCAACTGATGGTTGCGTGTCTGTAGTTAGCAGTGACATCAGTATTAAATTTAGAACATTACTAAATGTCAACTTGCCCCATTCCTCTCACTGTTTTCATTGCAATTAAGTAAACTCACAACTGCATGCCACTTCCCAGGTGTCCGCACCAAAAAGCGCCTGAGTCTTCACAGCAGGTCCGTGTGGTAAGCTTGCTGCTACGCAGTTCCTGACATTGCACAAAATGCAAACACTCAGTCATTGTCGAGACGCACTCAGAAACATCCTGTTTTATCGCTACTAAACTGCGTACAGCCCCACTCTGCTTTTGCCAGAAATTTCCAGACAACACTTCATGTCTCTAAGAACCAAGTCAGCCGAAGTAGTAACGTAGGCTGATATACAGTACCGCTGTGCAGATGTAAAGGACCAAGGCCTAGTCCAGCAAACAATTTTAGCTTTTGAGAGATATTCAACAGTGCAGACATTAGACGATTGGAAGCCTTCCTCATCCAGTACGGTATTTCTACAACCGTCCAACCAATTACAAAACGATGCAACTGAAAGAGAAATTTTTTACGTGATTCCAGCAATTGGGAGTTACTGTATGTTTTCCCGGAAGTATATATTCAATTGTATAGCGAGTGGATCGTCTTTTAGCGCCCACGGATTCTGTGCATTTCCTATCTGCCTACATCCAGTGTCATGCAAAGTGAAAGCGTGTGTGTGTGTGTGTGTGTGTGTGTGTGTGTGTGTGTGTGTGTGTGTGTGTGTGTGTGTTTGGATCTTATGGGCACCCAACAGCAGGTTCATCAGCGCCCTTACACTTATTGAAACAAACGGATGTCGAGATGAACTAAAATTGTTGTACACACATGCATGCACTCGAAATGGCCACACAGTCACTATATCTCATATGGACTTCCACATGCTCTAAAACCAGTTAGGAGGAAAGATAGGTAATCAAGAAATTAAAACACAGTTGTTGTTGTTGTGGTCTTCAGTCCTGAGACTGGTTTGATGCAGCTCTCCATGCTACTATATCCTGTGCAAGCTTCTTCATCTCCCAGTACTTACTGCAACCTACATCCTTCTGAATCTGCTTAGTGTATTCATCTCTTGGTCCCCCTCTAGGATTTTTACCCTCCACGCTGCCCTCCAATGCTAAATTTGTGATCCCTTGATGCCTCAGAACATGTCCTACCAACCGGTCCCTTCTTCTTGTCAAGTTGTGCCACAAACTCCTCTTCTACCCAATTCTTTTCAATACCTCCTCATTAGTTATGTGATCTACCCATCTGATCTTCATCATTCTTCTGTAGCATCACATTTCGAAAGCTTCTATTCTCTTCTCGTCCAAACTATTTATCGTCCATGTTTCACTTCCATACATGGCTACACTCCATACAAATACTTTCAGAAACGACTTCCTGACACTTAAATCTATATTCGATATTAACAAATTTCTCTTCTTCAGAAACGCTTTCCTCGCCATTGTCAGTCTATATTTTATATCCTCTCTACTTCGACCATCATCAGTTATTTTGCTCCCCAAATAGCAAAACTCCTTTACTACTTTAAGTGTCTCATTTCCTAACCTAATTCCCTCAGCATCACCCGACTTAATTCGACTACATTCCATTATCCTCGTTTTGCTTTTGTTGATAGAGAACAAAATACATACGAGCTAAAGGAAAAGCACAGGGAAATGTGACTGGCTGACCACTTACAAAAACCTTGGGCGATCCAGCCACCCTGTTGACTCATTGAAAACATCTACCTAAAATCTTGTTAAAAGTGTTGGACAATTCACAAAACTTTAAAACACGAAAAACTCGAACCATGTTCGTTGGATCATTACAGAAAATATACTGCAGATCCGTCAGCAAATCCGCCGCAGTCCGTTGGTGGGTAAATAAAATGCAGTCCAATAAAATGTGGCGCACCGTGATCTGCACGCCACAAGCACCACACACTGGAGGGTCCTCTCACCGGAGTAAGACTCCATGCGTCATAGGGCTGTGGCCTCAGTGAAGACGAGTAAGAAGGACCTTGTCCCGACGGCGTGGCTGGAAGGAAGTATGCCACGGCCGAGTTGTGGGCTTTACGAAATGGAGCTTGCTGTCGGTCACTTTCAGCCAATCGTCTTCCCATCGACACATGCCTTTATACCTCAACAGCGAGGTGAGAGTGTGCAGGAGGATAGCACACCCAATCACCTGAGGGTCAAGACTTGCCTCCTTGGCTGCTCGATCCGCCCTTTCGTTCCCTGCAATTCCCATGTGCCCTGGTACCCAGCAGAAAGACATCCTTCCCCAGTCGTTGTAGCTGGAGGAGGGCATCCAGGATATTCTGGGTTACTTTATCTGCTGAGTACGAACGTTGGAGACAGTGAAGGGCGCTCAGAGAATCTGAACAAACGAGAAATCTGACACTGTTCCAGAGCCCGCAAGATCACATATCATTCTGGATCGAAGATAGTAAATTCTAGAGGCAGTCTAACCTTGAGGACATGATCCGGGAAGACGACAGAGCACCCAGTGGAGTCCCCCTGCTTAGACCCATCTGTATAAACAGGTACATGGTTGTGGTGCTCAGATAAAATGTCAGAAACTATCACATTAAAAACGGAAGCAGGAGTGCTATCTCTTCAGTACCGCACCAAATCTAAAATCAGTTTGGGCCTCTCCAGTAACCAGGGTGGCAGATGGTTAAAACCCTGGAAGTGGCTGTTTTCGAAATGTTAGTGTATCATGTAACTGAGACAGGACGTAGTTGCCAGACGGGTATTCATCTAGTCCGTTGGTTCCCAATCTTTCTGAGACTGTTAGGCCTACTCCTGAGAGAAATAACACATTAGCTAACAACCGCCCCCTCCCCAATCATAACATTAGCACCTAACTAAATTTTAAAATGAAAAAGAATAATACATGTATACTTTTATTTCTAAAATAACGAAACGTACATGATGATTGGTTTTTGTATGTGTTTCATTAAACCACAAACTGATTAGTCAATGAACCAATTGATACAGCTCATTTCGGATAACGTTTTTTTACAGTTATGAAGCAGTTCTCAGTTCAAGGCGAGTGATACCTACAACTCATTTTCAGAAAAGAATGCTATCCACGTTTAGTGTGGAAACTTGTTACAAAACTTGCTCCCTCTGCATCACTCCTCTCCCTAGCGACATTACTTCACCCACACCCTGCACCCCGATTTAGAATCACCAAGTTAAAATGCGTGCGCTATACTTATTGTTTGTTAATCAATTGATTCTTGGTTCCTTACTTCTGAAATGACAGAAACTGGAACATTTTAGGTTGCACATGCTTTGTGTCTGCTCACTGTCACTAATAATAACTATCATAATGTTGTTGTTGTTGCTGTTGTGGTCTTGAGTCCTGAGACTGGTTTGATGCAGCTCCCTATGCTACTCTATCCTGTGCAAGCTTCTTCATCTCCCAGTACCTACTGCAACCTACATCCTTCTGAATCTGCTTGGTGTATTCATCTCTTGGTCTCCCTCTACGATTTTTAACCTCTACGCAGCCCTCCAATACTAAATTGGTGATCCCTTGATGCCTCAGAACATGTCCTACCAACCGATCCCTTCTTCTAGTCAAGTTGTGCTACAAACTTCTCTTCTCCCCAATCCTATTCAACACCTCCTCATTAGTTATGTGATCTACCCATCTAATCTTCAGCATTCTTCTGTAGCACCACATTTCGAAAGCTTCTATTCTCTTCTTGTCTAAACTATTTATCGTCCATGTTTCACTTCCATACATGCCTACACTCCATACAAATACTTTCAGAAACGACTTCCTGACACTTAAATCTATACTCGATACAATCATAATAAATAACAATAATAACATCAATGTTGTGTAAGCCCGACAGGAATGCAAGTTACTGTTGTAAATAAAATGTCGTGTGACTAAGGCCTGCCGTCGGGTAGACCGTTCGCCTGGTGCAAGTCTTTCGATTTGAGGCCACGTCGGCGACTTGCGCGTCGATGGGGATGAAATGATGATGATTAGGACAACACAACGCCCAGTCCCTGAGCGGAGAAAAGCTCCGACCCAGCCGGGAATCAAACCCGGCGACATTCTGTCGCCCTGACCACTCAGCTACCGGAAGCGGACATTACTGTTGTGTTGTGCTGTCAATTAGTTTTTTTTCATCTAGTGCAAAATGAAAAATGAAGCAATTCCGGGACCATTGTGGGAACTATGCACAATTGTGAGTAGGCCTTTTCATGAGATATTTATGCATATGTAACGTATATGTCTCAATTCTATTGTCATAAATGCATCGTCCAAACTACAGTGCATGTGTGTAGTGGGTGGAACATGTGAAGAAGCTGTTGTTCATGTATTCCTTTCAGAAGCTATAACCTCTACCACAACGTGTCACACGTTAATGCTAATACTTGAAAAAAAATTTAACTATTGGTAACTAATATAATCAGTATTACCAGCTTACGCATTAGTGATAACAGTAATGATCTTTTAAAATGATTTAGTTTCGTTACTGAAACTCAATGGAACCCTTTTTCTTAAAATTCAGTTTTCCTCCTCAGGAGGTAATTGTCCGCAGACTAGGAGTTACTGACCTAGGTTGATGAGGGAAACCGCCTAAAAATGACATCTAGGCCTGTCGGCACACATGTCCTCCTTGTTAATCAGTCAGACGAATTCCATCCTGAGCCAGCACTCCTCCCCAAATCCCATCAGCGACATACTATCGCACACGGCTGTCAGGGTGGGTCCAAATTGTGCTCATGATTCAAGAGAAACCTTGTAATCGACCAGATCTTCGGGGGAGTTCATATTATTTATAAGGGTTACAGGCGACGTTTCCAGCGATCATTAGGGAAATAGGCAGAGAGGTGAGCGGCAATGTTAAAATGTGAATGCCTTCAGGCCAGGGTCAAAAGAAGCCTCGTCACGCATCTGGACATGCTCGTGTGCGTTCGTGGGAAGCCTCAACAAAGAAAGAAACTCCAGATAATTAAAAACCAGATAAGGGATATATTATATCATTCTATTAATTTTATTTGAAATTTCCCCAAATACTAAATGCAAATTTGCCTCTGATTAAAAATCAAGGGAGAAGGGAGCGACCTTAAGTGGAACTACCACATCAAACAAACTTTAGGAAAAACAGGTGCCAGACTGATTCATAGGGCGAATCTCAAGGAAATGTGGCTCATCCACGAAAGAGTCCGCATCTCGTTGTCTAGTAACTAGCCTCTGGATCACTAGGTCCCGGGTTCGATTCTCGGCCAGGTTGGGGTTTTGCTCTGTCCGGGGACTGGGTGTTTGTGTTGTCCTCATCATTTCATCATCATTCATGAAAGTGGCGAGATAGGACTGAGTAAAGATTGGGAACTTGCACGGGAGCTGATAACCGCGCATTTGAGCGCCCCACAAATCAAACACCAGCATCATCCACGAAAGAAGTAGCTTACAAAACACTTGTTCGACCTATTCTTGAATAATGCTCCTCACATTGGGATCCTTACCAGATAGGACTAATAGAAGGGAGAGTGTTTCACGGAAAAGTTTACTACTTAAATGCTGAGAGGGTGCGTTCCAGGAAGAGTCGGACAAGATATTATACGGCCCACTCACATTAATGTGCAATCTGTCAAAAATCTGAATAACCAACTTTTCCAGCGCGGACATGCAGAAAGAGATTCAATCAGGTTCTGGAAGGTACTGGCAGATACGTGAAGCTACGACTCCAGGGCTGTGGCCAGCTGTGCTGGGTTTCACGATTGAGGATCCATGGCACAAACTGCCTGATCAAGATGATCCCACAGATTCTCGATTGGGTTTAACTGTGGGGGTTGGTCGCCTGGGGAGTACAATAAACTCATTCTGGAGCTCTTTGAAACACACACATACACTGTGAGCTATGCGAAATGTTGCATTGCCCTGATGGTAGATACCACCGTGCCAAGGAAAAACAGACAACATACAGGGGTGGATATGGTCCCTAATGATAGATACATACTTGTGTTGATCCATTCTGCTTTGCAGAATGCCGACGTCAACCAGGGTATGTCACGAAAACATTCCCTAGACCTTAATGCTCTCCCCTCCAGACTGGATTCTTCTGACGACTGTTGCAGAGCCATACACGCCAAAGGCCATGTGTACGATGGAGCATGAAACCTGATTCATCTGAGAAGGCCTGCTGTCACCAATCAGTAGACGTCCAGTTTGGGTATTGGCGTGGAAATTTCAGCCTTTGTCGCCGATAAACAGCAATCAGCATGGGTGCATGAACCAGTCGCCTACTGCAGAGGCTCATACGCAGCAACTATCGCTGAACGGTCGTTGAGTAGATACTGATGGTAGCCCCTTTGTTCATCTGGGCGTCCAGTTGCTCAACAGTTGCACTTCAATTATCCATACACATCTCTGCAGCAGTCGTTCAGCCCTGTCATCTATGACTCGTGGTGCACCACAGTTGCCTCAATGACAGCTTTGGGTAGTGCAGATGCGAACAATCTACAAACTTAGCTGTTTTGGAAATAATTCCACCCTCGGCCAGAAAGCCAATGATCATACTACTGAACGTCAGGTAAATAACTCTGTTTCTACATTACAATAACGACTGCACAGTTTACCACGTCCCCTCGACACACTTGATATACCTCCACTGCTAGTGCTGCCACCTGATGTCTGCGAGTAGTTACCTCACATTGACGTCGAACATAAGCGGTAGTCACATTAATGTGACTGGACCGTATAATTCCTACCACATACGTCTCATGATATGATCACAACGAGAAAATTTGAGAATTTAGAGCTAATACAGAGGTTTACCAACAGTTATTTTTCCCACCCACAACAGGGGCAGGTGGATCGGTTAGTGGTACCAAAACTGCTCTCCGCCACACAGCGTTAGGTGGTTTGCGGAGTACTGATGTAGATGTATGTTGATTCCTGCGCTCATTGATTACTGTCTGTATATGTCCGCAAAAAGGAATACAAACGTCTCAAAAATGAGATCGACAGGAAGTGTAAAATGGCTAAGCAGGAATGGCTAGAGGACAAATGTAAGGATGTAGAGGCTTATCTCATGAGGGGTAAGATAGATACTGCCTACAGGAAAATTAAAGAGACCTTTGGAGAAAAGAGAACCACTTGCATGAATATCAAGAGCTCAGATGGAAACCCAATTCTAAGCAAAGAAGGGAAATCAGAAAGGTGGAAGGAGTATACAGAGGGTCTATACAGGGGCGATGTAATGGGGACAATATTATGGAAGTGGAAGAGGATGTAGATGAAGATGAAATGGGAGATATGATACTGCGTGAAGAGTTTGACAGAGCACTGAAAGACCTGAGTCGAAACAAGGCCTCCGGAGTAGACAACATTCCATTAGAACTACTGGCAGCCTTGGGAGCCCTGACAGAACTCTACCATCTGGTGAGCAAGATGTATGAGACAGGCGAAATACCCTCAGACTTCAAGAAGAATATAATAATCCCAATCCCAAAGAAAGCAGGTGTTGACAGATGTGAAAATTACCGAACTATCAGTTTAATAAGTCACAGCTGCAAAATACTAACGCGAATTCTTTACAGACGAATGGGAAAACTGGTAGAAGCCGACCTCGGGGAATATCAGTTTGGATTCCATAGAAATGTTGGAACACGTGAGGCAATGCTGACCCTACGTCTTATCTTAGAAGAAAGATTAAGAAAAGGCAAACCTACGTTTCTAGCATTTGTAGACTTAGAGAAAGCTTTTGCCAATGTTGACTGGAATACTCTCTTCCAAATTCTGAAGGTGGCAGGGGTAAAATACAGGGAGCGAAAGGCTATTTACAATTTGCACAGAAAGCAGATGGCAGTTATAAGAGTCGAGGGACATGAAAGGGAAGCAGTGGTTGGGAAGGGAGTGAGACAGGGTTGTAGCCTCTCCCCGATGCTATTCAACCTGTATATTGAGCAAGCAGTAAAGGAAACAAAAGAAAAGTTCGGAGTAGGTATTGAAATCCATGGAGAAGAAATTAAAACTTTGAGGTTCGCCGATGACATTGTAATTCTGTCAGAGACAGCAAAGGAAGCAGTTGAACGGAATGGACAGTGTCTTGAAAGGAGGGTATAAGATGAACATCAACAAAAGCAAAACGAGGGTAATGGAATGTAGTCGAATTAAGTCGGGTGATGCTGCGGGAATTAGATTAGGAAATGCGACACTTAAAGTAGTAAAGGAGTTTTGCTATTTGGGGAGCAAAATAACTGATGATGGTCGAAGTAGAGAGGATATAAAATGTAGACTGGCAATAGCAAGGAAATCGTTTCTGAAGAAGAGAAATTTGTTAACATCAAGTATTGATTTAAGTGTCAGGAAATCGTTTCTGAAAGTATTTGTATGGAGTGTAGCCATGCATGGAAGTGAAACATGGACGATAAATAGTTTAGACAAGAAGAGAATAGAAGCTTGCGAAATGTGGTGCTACAGAAGAATGCTGAAGATTAGATGGGTAGATCACATAACTAATGAGGAGGTATTGAATAGAACTGGGGAGAAGAGGAGCTTGTGGCACAACCTGACTAGAAGAAGGGATCGGTTGGTAGGACATGTTCTGAGGTATCAAGGGATCACAAATTTAGTACTGGAGGGCAGCGTGGAGGGTAAAAATCGTAGAGGGAGACCAAGAGATGAATACACTAAGCAGATTCAGAAGGATGTAGGCTGCAGTAGGTACTGGGAGATGAAGAGGCTTGCACAGGATAGAGTAGCATGGAAGGCTGCATCAAACCAGTCTCAGGACTGAAGACCACAACAACAACGACAACATGCCTGCAGTTTATCTTGTCAGTGGGGCCTGCTCTCTGTTATACGTCCATAAATTCTAGGAGCATATAATCCACAGATAAAATTTAATTTGTTTTAATTAGAATTGTATCCCCTTTCCGGCTTACTAAGTCTCTAGTTAATTGACACGACTGGAGTACTCTGTAGTGATCTGTTTAAGAGCGCCTGCCTGGCGTTTAAAGGCCACAGCAGGGGTGGTTACAACGCGTAGAACGCTTCGAAATTGACCTACTTTCCAATGTGATGTGAACATAATGTCGCCTAGTAATACGAAACATGTCAGTGCAGCGTTGCAGTTACAATTAATAGTGAACCAGTCGCTTCTGTGTAAGCATTCTGCGGCAATGCTGTGTATTACTTACGACAGTCCTCTGCCCCACTCGTAGTTGTCTATGAGAGTCCACGCAGTATATCCAATAACTCGACATCCATCAATGTTAATGGAATCGAGCAAGGCGGTAAGGTAATTCTGTGGACAGTAAAACAATCAGTTATAAATAATTTTCTGTGGTTCATTTTTATCTCGCAGCCTACCCGAGACCACACTGAGTCAAAGAAGACTGGCATGAAACTGCTTTCTTTTAGCTACTAAATATAATTACCTTCTATGACCAACAGCACCCTATCGGCCAGTACTTAGTGTACTACCTTACCTATTTTTGAAACTAACAAAGGGACCACATGGTACATGAAGTTCAGAACTCACACATCAATTAACAAGAGCAGTTCGATTCCACTCCCAAAATTTCTCTAAACAATCGACTTTGAAGATTTCTGACCCTCTGCAGTATGCTGAAACAAGGTCAGTTTTTCTTGACAGGTCGTGTGGCTGTGTGGTAGAATGCTAGCCTACGACGTCGGTGGCTCAGGTTCGCCACCTTCCCTTGCTAAAATTTTAAATAAAGGTGCACCTTCCATGAACATTTCCATGAAGCGTAAAATACACCAGGATAACTTAATTTGTAATGGTTTTCAATTTAAAGAATCTTTTATAAAATATCAGTAACTTATTTTGATACGACTGGAAAATAACAGCCAGCCATTAACAGAATTAAAGGTTTATTAGCCCTTTACCATGATTTCGACAAATGTAGGTTTGTCTTCTTCAGAAACAAACACAACTGTCAACTAGAAAATGAAGTAAAATTTATAAACAGTATATTACAATTTTTTTCAGAAGAGCACATTCAGTCGTGGAATCACATATTGATAAAAAGTGGTGTTGTGGCAAAAGGCTCTTGAGTTCAATGTGCATGTCAACCACAAATATGAACAGTTAAAAAGCATGCCTGAAGTTAGTACCCCAATGCTGCAGAGCTTTGTCAAAAACTTTTAAAATAAAACACACTTGCCAATGGATTCAGCAGACAATTATTATAGCTTGTCATTAACTTTTATAATAAAACACACCTGGCACTGGATTCGGCTGACGTTTAGTATGGCACATACTTGGCTAGTGGCATGAACCAATTGACTTAGGATGTGCAGGCACCGACAATAGGTAAATTATGATAGTTGGCACTTACTGCGTGAATAAGTGCGTGCACCACAGAACTGAACAGCCAGTGGCTGATTTAGCAAATTAAATAGTTACTAGGTGAAATTAAAGCGGTATAAGACTGTTGTTGTTGTTGTGGTCTTCAGTCCTGAGACTGGTTTGATGCAGCTCTCCATGCTACTCTATCCTGTGCAAGCTTCTTCATCTCCCAGTACCTACTGCAACCTACATCCTTCTGAATCTGCTTAGTGTATGCATCTCTTGGTCTCCCCCTACGATTTTTACCCTCCACGCTGCCCTCCAATACTAAATTGGTGATCCCTTGATGCCTCAGAACATGTCCTACCAACCGATCCCTTCTTCTGGTCAAGTTGTGCCACAAACTCCTCTTCTCCCCAATCCTATTCAGCACCTCCTCATTAGTTATGTGATCTACCCATCTAATCTTCAGCATTCTTCTGTAGCACCACATTTCGAAAGCTTCTATTCTCTTCTTGTCCAAACTATTTATCGTCCATGTTTCACTTCCATACATGGCTACACTCCATACAAATACTTTCAGAAATGACTTCCTGACACTTAAATCTATACTCGATGTTAACAAATTTCTCTTCTTCAGAAACGCTTTCCTTGCCATTGCCAGTCTACATTTTATATCCTCTCTACTTCGACCATCATCAGTTATTTTGCTCCCCAAATAGCAAAACTCCTTTACTACTTTAAGTGTCTCATTTCCTAATCTAATACCTTCAACATCACCCGACTTAATTCGACTACATTCCATTATCCTCGTTTTGCTTTTGTTGATGTTCATCTTATACCCTCCTTTCAAGACACTGTCCATTCCGTTCAACTGCTCTTCCAAGTCCTTTGCTGTCTCTGACAGAATTACAATGTCATCGGCGAACCTCAAAGTTTTTATTTCTTCTCCATGAATTTTAATACCTACTCCGAATTTTTCTTTTGTTTCCTTTACTGCTTGCTCAATATACAGATTGAATAACATCGGGGAGAGGCTACAACCCTGTCTTACTCCCTTCCCAACCACTGCTTCCCTTTCATGCCCCTCGACTCTTATAACTGCCATCTGGTTTCTGTACAAATTGTAAATAGCCTTTCGCTCCCTGTATTTTACCCCTGCCACCTTTAGAATTTGAAAGAGAGTATTCCAGTCAACATTGTCAAAAGCCTTCTCTAAGTCTACAAATGCTAGAAACGTAGGTTTGCCTTTCCTTAATCTTTCTTCTAAGATAAGTCGTAAGGTCAGTATTGCCTCACGTGTTCCAGTATTTCTACGGAATCCAAACTGATCTTCCCCGAGGTCGGCTTCTACTAGTTTTTCCATTCGTCTGTAAAGAATTCGTGTTAGTATTTTGCAGCTGTGGCTTATTAAACTGATTGTCCGGTAATTCTCACATCTGTCAACACCTGCTTTCTTTGGAATTGGAATTATTATATTCTTCTTGAAGTCTGAGGGTATTTCGCCTGTGTCATACATCTTGCTTACCAGATGGTAGAGTTTCGTCAGGGCTGGCTCTCCCAAAGCCGTCAGTAGTTCCAATGGAATGTTGTCTACTCCGGGGGCCTTGTTTCGACTGAGGTCTTTCAGTGCTCTGTCAAATTCTTCACGCAGTATCGTATCTCCCATTTCATCTTCATCTACATCCTCTTCCATTTCCATAATATTGTCCTCAAGTACATCGCCCTTGTATAGACCCTCTATATACTCCTTCCACCTTTCTGCTTTCCCTTCTTTGCTTAGAACTGGGTTTCCATCTGAGCTCTTGATGTTCATACAAGTGGTTCTCTTATCTCCAAAGGTCTCTTTAATTTTCCTGTAGGCAGTATCTATCTTACCCCCAGTGAGATAAGCCTCTACATCCTTACATTTGTCCTCTAGCCATCCCTGCTTAGCCATTTTGCACTTCCTGTCGATCTCATTTTTGAGACGTTTGTATTCCTTTTTGCCTGCTTCATTTACTGCATTTTTATATTTTCTCCTTTCATCAATTAAATTCAATATTTCTTCTGTTACCCAAGGATTTCTACTAGCCCTCGTCTTTTTACCTACTTGATCCTCTGCTGCCTTCACTACTTCATCCCTCAAAGCTACCCATTCTTCTTCTACTGTATTTCTTTCCCCCATTCCCGTCAATTGTTCCCTTATGCTCTCCCTGAAACTCTGTACAACCTCTGGTTCTTTCAGTTTATCCAGGTCCCATCTCCTTAAATTCCCACCTTTTTGCAGTTTCTTCAGTTTTAATCTACAGGTCATAACCAATAGATTGTGGTCAGAGTCCACATCTGCCCCTGGAAATGTCTTACAATTTAAAACCTGGTTCCTAAATCTCTGTCTTACCATTATATAATCTATCTGATACCTTTTAGTATCTCCAGGGTTCTTCCATGTATACAACCTTCTATCATGATTCTTAAACCAAGTATTAGCTATGATTAAGTTGTGCTCTGTGCAAAATTCTACCAGGCGGCTTCCTCTTTCATTTCTTAGCCCCAATCCATATTCACCTACTACGTTTCCTTCTCTCCCTTTCCCTACTGACGAATTCCAGTCACCCATGACTATTAAATTTTCGTCTCCCTTCACTATCTGAATAATTTCTTTTATTTCATCATACATTTCTTCAATTTCTTCGTCATCTGCAGAGCTAGTTGGCATATAAACTTGTACTACTGTAGTAGGTGTGGGCTTCGTATCTATCTTGGCCACAATAATGCGTTCACTAAGCTGTTTGTAGTAGCTTACCCGCGTTCCTATTTTCCTATTCATTATTAAACCTACTCCTGCATTACCCCTATTTGACTTTGTGTTTATAACCCTGTAGTCACCTGACCAGAAGTCTTGTTCCTCCTTCCACCGAACTTCACTAATTCCCACTATATCTAACTTTAACCTATCCATTTCCCTTTTCAAATTTTCTAACCTACCTGCCCGATTAAGGGACCTGACATTCCACGCTCCGATCCGTAGAACGCCAGTTTTCTTTCTCCTGATAACGACATCCTCTTGAGTAGTCCCCGCCCGGAGATCCGAATGGGGGACTATTTTACCTCCGGAATATTTTACCCAAGAGGACGCCATCATCATTTAATCATACAGTAAAGCTGCATGCCCTCGGGAAAAATTACGGCCGTAGTTTCCCCTTGCTTTCAGCCGTTCGCAGTACCAGCACAGCAAGGCCGTTTTGGTTATTGTTACAAGGCCAGATCAGTCAATCATCCAGACTGTTGCCCCTGCAACTACTGAAAAGGCTGCTGCCCCTCTTCAGGAACCACACGTTTGTCTGGCCTCTCAACAGATACCCCTCCGTTGTGGTTGTACCTACGGTACGGCTATCTGTATCGCTGAGGCACGCAAGCCTCCCCACCAACGGCAAGGTCCATGGTTCATGGGGGGGGGGGGGGGGGGGGGGGGTATAAGACTAATGAAATAGGAATAAAGGGGAGGGACAGGTGGGAGGGAGGCGTTAAACTCATCTGCCCTGTAAAGAGCAAGCAGGCTCAGGTAAACAGTGCTAATTATTTACATGTGAGTGCATAAAACAGCATGAGAAGAATTTGCAAACATATATGGGACCGTGCCAAGTAACAGTATATGAACACTGATCAACCAGAACAATATGGGCACCTACATAATAGCCGGTATGTCCACCTTTGGCACAGATAACAGCGGCGACACGTCATGGCGTGGAAGCAATGAGGGCTTTGTAGGTCGTTGGAGGGAATTGGCACCACATCTGTACACACAAGTCATCTAAACCCGTAAATTCCGGTGAGCGGAGTGATGAGCTCTGACAAAACATTCAATCACATTCCAGATTTGTACGATCGGGACTCGCCATTGTGTTCCTCGAAACACTCCATCTCACTCCTAGCCTTATGACATGGCGCATTACTTTGCTGAAAATTGCCACTAACGTTGGGAAACATGATCGTCATGAAGGGGTTTGTAACCAGTACACCGTACTCCATGGCCGTCACATTGCACGAGCTCCACTGGACCCATATATGCCCACGTGAATGTTCCCCAGAGTATAATGGAGCTGCCACCAGCTTGTCTCTGTTCCGACATACAGGCGTCAAGGAGCTGTCCTCCTGGAAGACGATGGATCTGTGCCTTCCCATCAGCATGATGAAAAGGATATCCGGATTCATCAGACTATGTAAAGCTCTGCCACTGCACCACATCTCAGATGTGTTTGACCGGATTCAGATATGGCGAGCTCGGTCCAGCACATCAACTGGAATAAGCCACTGTGTTCCTCGAACCATTCCATCCCACTCCTGGCATTCTGAAATGGAGCATTATTTTGTTGAAAATGCCACTACCGTCGAGAAATATGATCGTCATGAAGGGGTGTACATGGCCTGTACCCAATGTACGATATACCGAGCGAGGTGGCGCAGTGGTTAGCACACTGGACTCGCATTCGGGAGGACGACGGTTCAATCCCACGTCTGGCCATCCTGATTTAGGTTTTCCGTGATTTCCCTAAATCGCTCCAGGCAAATGCCGGAATGGTTCCTTTTAAAGGGCACGGCCAACTTCCTTCCCCGTCCTTCCCTAATCCGATGAGACCTATGACCTCGCTGTCTGGTCTCCTCCCCCACAACAACCCAACCCAACCCAGTGTACGATAATCTTTGGCCATCATGGTGACTTGCATGAATTCCACTGGACCAATGGATGTCCACGTGAAAGTTCCTCAGAGCATAATGCTACTGCCGCCAGCTTGTCTCCATCCCGCCATACAGGTGTCAAGGAACTGTTCTCCTGGAAGGTGACGGATTCGTGCCGTCACGTCGGCATAATGAAGAACGTGTCGGAATTCATCAGACAATGTAATGCTCTGCCACTGCGCAAACATCCAGTACCGATGGTAACATGCCCATTTCAGTCGTAGTTGCCAATATCGTGGTGTTAACATTGGCACATACATGGGTGTCGACTGCAGAGGCCCATCGTTAGGAATGTTGGCACTGTTTGTTCAAACACACTTGTACTCTGCCATTCGTTCAAGCCTGGTGTTAGTTTCGCCACAGTTCATCGCCTGTCCTGTTTTACCACTCTGCCCATGTTACAACATCTGACATCCGTAATGAGGGGTAACTGACCAATCCCACGACACCTGGACATTGTTTCACCTTAGTGTCACCACGACTTGAAGACACTCGCCACAGCAGTCCTCAAACACCCGAAATGTCGTGCAGTTTCCAAAATGCTCCTACCGAACCTCTGGGCCATCACAATCTGCCCTCGGTCAAATCAAGATGGATCGTGCGCCTTTCCTATGATACACTGATACTACATGCACTGTGCCTGAGTCTGACTGGCAGACATTCCTCACCAGGTGATGCTGCTATCGCCTGGACGGGTTTATACTGGTAATAGGACAGTGGCCATAATGTTTTGGCTGATCAATGTATAATGAGACGAACACATAAAACCTCTAAGGCAAATGGAAGATTACATTTATTGGAAGTATTCTGGGAAGTACACTATGTCCACACAGGAAATCGCGTGCAGGGAGCTAGTGTGACCAATTCTAGAATACTGTCTTATAGTTTGCAGTCATCAACAAACAGGCATAACAGCTGAAGTTGACCGAATTCAGCTACGCGCTGCTACCATAGTCTCATTTTGGCATAGCCCTTACGAAAGTGTAACGGAGATGCTCGGAAACATTTAAATGAGACTCTTTTGAAGAAATTGCCACGCTATTGTTATGAAAACGTGGTAAATTTAGACAACTGATAATCAGGAAATAATGCTCTACAAATCTGCTGGCATAGTGGTATATGTCGCGCAGTGAATATGAGAAAAGGTACAAGATTAGGGCGTCTATGGAATTAAGTAGACAGTCATTTTTCACTCTCTCAATACGCCAAATGATTAGGACAGATAATAGCTAATATTAGTACAATATTAGTACACAGAACCCTCAGTCACGTACTTAAAGTGGCTTGTGGAGCGTCTATGTACACGTAGAACTATGTTTGCCTGGTGAAGAGCTAACTATACAACTTATGCAGCTTCAGTGCTTTGTCAATGCAGCAATTAAATCTATACATTAAAATACCTTTGTTTTTAATTTATACGCAGCAGAATTAGTTAAAAATGGAACTATTCGTATTATATTTTGTGACTCTTATTGGCTACTTGTTCCCGCCAAACCAGTAACTATCCCAGTTACTACTACTACTTCGAGACGTTAAGGTCATTTCCCAGACATTTTAGCTGGATAAAGAACAAATGCTGACTTCATAACCCTGTTTGACCCCAGTTAACGCTTTTTGTGGAAAGAATGCATTGATCTTGGGTTAAAATACAGGTAGCTTATGATACAATCAGTAAACAAGGCGTTTATAACATGTTACACCTTGAGAAACTGAATTACAATCTTTATTATGTAACTTACCTTGTAGTACTCAACACGAGCCGTATCGTTCAGCCCAAGGTCTGACGATTCGTGACCATTTTCAGTAATGAAGACCGGATAATCCTCGTATTCCGCTTTTATCCAGTTCAGAAGTTTACGCATTCCCCACGCCACCTCCTACAAAAAGTAAGTACATTAAATGAAAATTTTCGGTGGTTCTGAGCCACAAGCATACAGCATTTTTAAATGGATATGCCATCGTTTGGCCGCATATTTCTGAATATTTCTTGTGTACAGTCTAGATTTCGGCTTTCACGCCATTATCAAGTACGATGATCTTAGAGCATTAAGATAATTTTGCTGGGTACTGAGCAGGATAACAAATACACAGTTCAACAGATTCAATGTTAAGCACATGTAAAGCAAATCTGTTGAACTGTGTGTTTGTTATCCTGCAGAACACATTACAAACTGATGTTAATGGTCTAAGAACACTGTACTCGATAATGGCGTGGAAGACAAAATCTAGATTGTACACAAGAAATTTACATAAATATACAGTCAAATGGAGATGTATTTTTTGAAAAAAAAAATTAAATGAAGCATAGCAGGTAAGACTGGGAACTTTATAATTTGGAGACAATAGTAGCCAGTAAATGTGAATATTTTCAGCTTTTTAAATTAACTCAGTAACCTCGACTATACACTGCAACAGTGAACTATCTAATCAAAAGAATCCGAACACCTATTAGTCGGCACTGAAATGGGGTGTGTCCACCCTTCACGTTTATTACGGCTTGAAGTCCGTTGGAAACACTGAATGTCTTAATGTCTCTGCAAGAATGATAGTCCATTCTTCCTCAGAAGCCGAAACCAGAGGGGGTAGTAATGTTGGAAGCTGAGATCTAGAGCGTAGAGACATTCTGACTCATCCCGAAGGATTCCTTTTGGTTCAGGTTGGGATTCTGGGCAGGGCAGTTCACTTCAAGAAAGTTACTGCCCACAAGCTATTCCCTCACAGATGTGACTTTATAACAGTGCGCATTGGATTGAGACTGTGTATTGCCTGAGTCATGACCACAAATCACTCGTTTTCAGTCATTCACTGTCCAGTGGCGTCGATATTTTCACTACTTCCAGCCTCGCTTAGCACTGACTACAGAAACATGTTGTTTACGAGGAGCTGCTCAACTAGGTACTCAGTTTTCTATTATTTCCAACGCACAGTCAATTTGCTTGCTGGACTGTTGATAACACTTTAGAACGCACGTTTGATTCCTCTCGCTGATGTGATGCGTTTTTCTACACCAAACCTCCACAATGCCCAACGGTCCCTGTCCGTCAGTACCTAAGGTGTGCCTGATCTTGCTTTAGTTGTAGTTGTTCCTTCGCACTTCCATCTCACAATCTCGGGCAACATTAAAAGAATGAGATGTCCCTGATGGATCGATTACTCAGATGTCATAAATTGACTAGCCCACGTTCGAAGCCACTAAGCTGTCCTTACCGACCCACTCTGCTGTTATTGGTTCTCTACTGGCAATTCGATACTCCCTGCCTCCTTTTATACTGACTGGTAGCCTCACGTTACGTCTGTTGGTCAATTCTCTATTGCTTTGGGTGTCCGCATTCCACACCGTTTGGGGTGTACACATATTCATTCTGCGGTTTCTGTATATAACAGTGTGTGGCTTATGAGGAGCTGAATACTGAAGAATTGGTTGGACAGGGAATCACTGAGAAAGACTTCTCAGTTCTGAACGTAGTGATTTAGGTGAACTAAGTAAAAGAACGGAAAGGCTGAAATAAATTGTCCAAGAATCGTCATAGCGCCCAACCTCGCACAAGCTGAGAGCGCGAAGAATCAGTTCACAAGCTTGTAGAGCCTCCTCTTGCGGTTATCGACGATGTATTTAGATAGACATGTACATAATGGTATCCAGAGACACACTCCTCCTTTCATTCTGCAGCTACATTGCCCATTAACAAGCCCAGTGGCTGGTGCTAAAGCAGACGAAACATACACAAGATCAGTTGTGTTCAACGCAGATCAGTTAGTGCTGTTGGAAGTAGCAGTGCCTCTGTGGTGCGAAATGTACTGAACACAGAGAGATCACACTAGCTGTGCTGAAAAGGTTTTATTGCCATTTCAGCTTGGGGAACCAAGTACCACAGTGCTGCATAATAATGGACGTACTCACATAGACGTTCACAGTCAAAAACATCTAAGTTAACCTGTAAAGAAGTTTCAAACCAACTCACGCACCGTTGCAGAGTGGAAATTCAGTGTGGAAACATCTAGTGTTGTGCATATTACTCCTTGTCCTTCAGCCTCCACGATCCTTCTAGAATGGCATAACAAAAGAACTTAATGATACGTGGCAACCAACAGAAATTTTTATGACTTCACAAAACCATTCTTTTGGTAGATTAGGGATTAGGAACAGCTAATGCTCGAATGAGAAGTATTTTTGTTGCGTTTCAGCTGCACATTTTTAATTTGGTTACATGTTTCGATCACATTGGGTCATCTTCAGACCGAGGTACTTACGTCAACAACCTATCTATACTTAGAACCAATCAGAATACTCTGAAATGTGGTAGTACACTGAGTAAAAAAGACGGGTTGTTGACACAACTACTTCGATTAGAAGAACACCCAGGGAGACATGTAATCTAATTAAAAATGTGCAACTGGGGTGGAACAGTAAATGAGAATTATTTTTATCATCTATACAGTTGCTGAATCTCTCAAGACGATTATATCGGCTGTAGAGAACTGTTTCACCCACGCGTTCATACATACACAGACACATATTAGGAAAAACAGACACAAAGCAGGCTGTTGACAGGTAAATAAACAAAAAAGATTGCTCGTCCCTCCTCCAGGGCCTCTGTGTGATTGCAGCAGCGGAAAAATGGCACAGAATCAGACACTACTCGCATATTACGAATCGAAAAACTCTGAACAATTACAAAACAGATTCATCAGACCCATTTCAGTGTCTCCACACTTTAATTCGTGGACTGACAAACAATTTTTGTAACCAGAACAGCACAAGGTATACCAACTCTATTATGACGTGGAAAAATTCCTTTGTCTGCAAGTTTGTAAATGTGTAAACCATCTCACATTATAACCAAAGTGAAGTTTTATTAATACAGGATAATCAAATGAACACTGGTGTTGAGCATATTAAATTATTAGGAATGTAGCTATGTTGGAAACTTTCTTCAAAGTATCACACTTAGGATCTTGTGCAGAAACTGAATGTTGTTATCTTCACCATATGTAATACAGATGTAAAGCAGAGTTTATGTGTGTATGCCTGGGATGCCCTTCCAAATCCCTGGATCGATTTCAGTCAAATTTGGCACAGAAACAGCAGCCTTGATGAGCATCAGTACTGTGGGGTTTATAGCATAGATAAAGGTAAAAGGTGGTTTTTTTCCAGCCCCTAGAAAATACACTGTCCTGCATGACAGGCATATTGCGTGGGAACAGTATCAGCCTGCCAAATCAAGCAGATTTGCAGGGCAGCCTACATATCAGGGCACATTGTGTCAGCCTCCTTTGTATGGTGGCCTGAACCTCAGGGGCAAATAAATGATTTTCAAGTTCCTGATGTGTAGCCTGACCTGCATGACAAATGTATTGTGGGAGTAGTATCGATCTACTTTATTGAACTGTACTGCAGGAGATACACATACTGAAAAGCATGGTTGGGAACAGACTGAGATGTATAGAGGTAGTGATGACAGGGTGAGGGAAAGGAGGAAATGGACAAAGAGAGAGGGAGAGGGGGAGATGCATGAGGCAGGTGGAAGGTGTAGAGGGGCAGTTGGCAGATAGAAAAGGAAGAATGGAAGGTGAAGATGGAAAGAGAGAGAGGGGAGGAGAATATGAACAAAGTGAGGGGGAGGAAGATGTAGTTTGAGAGGGGGTGTGGTAGTTCAAGACCATAGACAATATTGCTAAGGCACGCCTGTGCTGTGGCACTTGATTCATAAATATGTCAGTTCGAAACCTGATCGTGGATGACATTTATGCTGCCAGTATTTGGCTGGCATGGGGAGGAGAGGTGGCAGCATAAAGTCCTGATCACCATTCTTTGCGCCAGGCTTCTATATTAAATTCCAAACCTCTCTGCAGCATCTCATGAACTGAGTGTATGTTGACATTGAATGGGGAGGTTAAGCTCAGTGGCCCTCTTGGTGCTCTTCGAAAGGTCTAGGCTATGTGCTGGCAACAAGTTTCACCATCTCCCTTCTCTGATCATTGCAATACAAAGTAAACATAAAACACTACACTATGTATACATAAATAACATTCCACAAATATACATATGACACAACTCTACATATCCGCAAACAAAGGGGACAATGTGTGTAGAGGAAGCGTACTCTTCCTGATAGATGGCTAAACCCGCCCCGTGGGATATCCTAACCAACAATGCCACACGGCATTTTTATTGAAAAGAAAGGCAACCTTTTACTCATCGAACACTTGACAGGAAAACACCTTAACGAACACAGAAAAACGATATACACATGAATAACATCTTCAACATGGTGTAGAATATTTATTTTCAAGAGATTTCCAGTAACACTGAAAAATTTGAATGATAATTCTAAGGTTATGACTTTCTTCTGACAGGCCCCTTTCACTATTCACAGGGGTCTCTCGCAGTAGTTTAGATCCTTTCGTTGTAATTCTTTTTCTCACATTTTCAATTTTTTTAATAAACTTTTTGAAGCATCTTGCAACATCTATTACAAATAAAAGCAACCTTGAAACTATTCGAATTCAATTGAAAACCTTTCTGATGCTTAATGAATGTTCCCTGTAAGATTACCCCATAACAGTTTTTAGACAAAAAGAGAACACTCTATGCGTTTCCTCTACGAAAAATAGAATCAATTTGAAATGCAGAATATCTTTTCATTGTCACTGATCTTATGAGATTGTTATATTGCTTTACTATAGCCATGTTCCAAGGCTGCCTCAAATTGGCGTCACTGCATTGAGTAAGAATGTCAAGAACATGCATTTCCTAGTGCAACACAGTGAAATGACAACATTATGAAATATAATTGTATTACAGAGCTAATTTTACGTAATAAAATAATCTAAAGTGTTAATTTTACGAGGTTCTGTCAAGACCTTTTCGTTGCCATAGAAAACGTTCCCTAATATAAAGCCCTTAACTTCAACCATAAGACATTTAACATGCTTCTGTATTTTGTTGAACTCATGTGTGCCCACGTATCTACCCCCTGTATTCAGTTTTAGCTCCTTAAAGTTTTTGTAGAGATTGTTAATGGTCGTAGTATTATATTCATACTTTGCACAGTGCGTATGTTGGGACGAGGGAGGTATAGCACCATGATATATGTTTATCTTAGTGAGTTATTTCATGAGTACTAATGTCACAAAAGGGTGAGTAGGATCTGAAAAGTGCAGTTACACGTCTTATAAATTAAAGTCTTCCTCCGTGTTTTCTGTCTGTATCTGAAGGTTATTATCAGAA
Organism: Schistocerca nitens; assembly: GCF_023898315.1. Taxonomy (NCBI): domain Eukaryota; kingdom Metazoa; phylum Arthropoda; class Insecta; order Orthoptera; family Acrididae; genus Schistocerca; species Schistocerca nitens. Next base: position 471,968,875 of record NC_064621.1, on the reverse strand, counting down.
ACTACTATAGGGACTTTTTTAGAATTTTCTTGAATAGACGAACTGATTCATGAGGATGGTTTGTATATGCTCGAAGACGAAAAAAGAGCACATCATGAAGGAATTATCCGAATGGGACGGAAATCGATAGACGTGTTGCACACGTACAGACAAACAAATGATCACAGTTTCAGAAAAATTGGATGATTTATTCAAGACAAAGAGCTTCACAAATTGAGCAAGCCAGTAACGTGTTGGTCCATCTTTGACAGTTATGCGAGCAGATATTTGGAATGGCGTTGACTGATTAAGTTGTTGGATGTCCTCCCGAGGGGTATCGTGCCAAATCCTGCCCAGTTGGCACTTTAGATCATCAAAATCACGAGCCTTTTGGAGGGCCCTGACCATTAATGCTACAAACGTTCTTAACTGGGGAGAGGTACAGCGACATTGCTGGCCAAGGTAGGGTTTTGGATGAACAAAGAGCTGCAGTAGAAACTCTCGCCGTGTGCGACTGGGCGTTATCTTGTTGAAATGTAGGCCCAAGATGGCCTGTCATGAAGGGCAACAAAACGAGGCATAGATTATAGTCTACATACTGCTGTGCTGTAAGGGTGCCGCAGACGACAACCAAAGGGATCCTGCTATGAAAAGAAATGGCACCCAGACCATCACTCCGGTTTTCGGGCCTTATGGCGGGTGACAGTTAAGTTGGTATCCCACAGCTTCCTGGGTATCTCTAGAGACATCTTTGGCCTGTAATATCATTGAATGTAATAGAATTGTCTTCAGTCATACGTCTCGCTTAGAACTGAGCTCAGATGACCAGAGAAGACGTGTCTGAAAACGCCTGAGACAGAGCTGGGATACCACCCTAACTGTCGCCAACGATATGGCCCGACAACCTAGAGTGATTGTCTGGTTGCTATTTCGTTCCATAATCAGGACTCCTTGGGTTGTCATCCACGGCACCCGTACAGCACAGCAGTTCGTCGACGATATTCTACGCCCCATTTTCCTGTCCTTCACAGCAGGCCATCCTGGGCTTATATTTCAGCAAGATAATATCCCCGCCCCCCACACGGAGAGAGTTTTTAATGCCTGTCTTCGTGACTGCAAAACCCTACATTGGTCAGCAAGGTCGCTCGACCCCTCCCAAATTGAGAATGTTTGGAATATTATAGACAGGACCCTACAAGCAGTTCAGGATTCTGATGATCTAATGTGCGAATTGGGCAGAATTAGGTACGATACCCCTCAGGAGGACAGTAAACATCTCTGTCAATCAGTGCCACGCCGACTACCTGCTTGCATAAGTTTCAGAGGTGAGCCAACACGGTACTGACTTCCTGAATTTGTGAAGCTCTTTCTCTTGAATAAATCATCCATTTTTTCTCAAATTATAGCCATTTTTTGTCTGTACATGGACATGAAACCTACCGGTGTCCTTTCCATTCGGATAATGCCTTCGTGGTGGGCCGTTTCTTTCTTGTCTCAGAGCGTACATAATTTACCACTGAAATTGGCTGAACTATTATGAATTAAGGTTCCCCACCTCATTTTTCGGTCTGTATGTGAAGGATAATCACAGGAACTAGTTTAGGAACTTCGACAGGGCTTTCACTAATAGACTGATTGACGAGGAAAGTTTGTGCGAATAATTTATTACCGCTACACCAGACAAGTTGTCCAGCCATAGATAATGAGCGCTACCCGTACGAAGCCGTGGTGAATCTTTGGTAAACATTGACAATCAGAACTGGAGAATTTTTCACTCATATATATTTTTGTAAAATGATGTTAACAGACAGAAAATCTGTCCATTTATAAATACATTTTTTTGTAGATTCCATTTTAAAGCAAAAGATTTCTTCAAGGAATTGGGATATTACATTACTTTAGCAAAGCATGTATGATAGCTGGTTCTCAATGCATTGTATTTCAGTAACTGATAATATCAGTAGAGTTACAAATATTATATGCTGCTGCTTTTGTATTTATATGTTCGTATTTAATAATAAAAAAATTTCGTTCTTTGGACAGTAAAAGATTGTTTTGATAGAGTAGCTAATTCTCAAAAGGGAGAGAGAGAGAGAGAGAGAGAGAGAGAGAGAGAGAGAGAGAAAGAAACAATGCTATCAGTTGCTATTTAATCTTCTGTATTGGACTGAAACATGAGTTTTTAAATTCAAATATGTAAACATAAACCCAAAATTAAGGAGACTTAATTTTAAGAGGAATTACCAGAAAATAATAAGAATTAGTAGGAATTAATCACAAGCGACTGAAGTTTTTTTAAGAGTATGCTACAAATTATCAACACAGTATGGCTTCCTGTTCAAAAACAGGCCAGTGGATACCCAAATTACTCATACGTTAGTGATAATAGCAATAATACTAATACATAATATGTTGGTAATCTTACCCCAAGTTGTGACCTGATGACTCCAGAGTCTCTGTCTAAAGAGGGAGAGAGCCCACTTTCACCACTTGTTGTATAATACGATCTGTAGTGGTTAATGCCGAGAAAGTCAGCGCTTCCTAGAGATAGAGAAGGAAATTATTGTTTTTTATATTTCACACGTATTCCCAAAATGGTTCAAATGGCTCTGAGCACTATGGGACTTAACTTCTGAGGTCATCAGTCCCCTAGAACTTAGAACTACTTAAACCTAAATAACCTAAGGACGTCACACACATCCATGCCCGAGGCAGGATTCGAACCTGCGACCGTAGCGGTCGCGCGGTTCCAGACTGTAGCGCCTAGAACCGCTCGGCCACTCCGGCCGGCGTATTCCCAAAAAACAACTTTATTATAGATGTGGATCATATGGTTTGATGCAAATCACCATACTTGCTTGTGTAGACCTTTCCATACTGAATAGCTACACCTTGAACATACAAGACAAAAAATAAAAAGCAGAAACAATATCGTTAGGAAACTTGCTGAGACAACATGGGAGGAGGTGAGGATATTGTGCTCCCGAGTGGTTCAAAGGCGCAATCGTTAGAAAACTGGTGTACAAATTCAATAAAACCATGAGGAAAATAACTAATGCTTTAACATCCGCCCCAAACCAAGGTTACCTGTGCTCTGCAACTCTGGACAAGATGCGAAGAGGAATTTTCACGAGATTCGAAGAAATTTCGTGAGCTAAAAAAGTGAAATGATCGTCTGCACACTGACAGCTGGGAGTTCCCACCTGAAGAAGTTTGGTCTCCGAGTTGCAAGTCTTTTCAGTTGACGCTACACTTGGCGAGGAAATCTCCGACCCGGCTGGGAACAGAACGAGGGCCTGCTGCATGGCGGTCAGATGCGCTGACCACTCATCTAAGGAGGCGGACATGTCGTGAGCTTATGAGCACAAACCATGTACCTCAAGATCGATCGAAATTTCGGAAAACAAACTGGGATATCCTTCCTGGGAGGATTCAATACCGGAAAGTCTTGCATTTGTAGTAATTTCTGGGATTGAATCTTCCCAAGAACGGACAGACTATGCGAGCTGCAACTCCCTGAAGAACAAGTGGGCTGTGACTGTGCAGAGCCTAAGCACACTGCAGATTACAGACTGTAAGACTGCCCAGCTAGGAAATATCGAAGACCTATGAGAGACATGATCGAAGCAACCCGTCCTGCAATTACTTGATTGACGGTGTTGGACTTACAAATCTAATATAACGTTACACAAATAAAAATAATATATGTTATATTTCTGTAATTTTATAGTATATTTTCAAACTCTGCAAACAGCTATTGCACATTTCCATACGATAAATTGATATATAATAAAGTGCAGTCTATGTTCATTTGAACCTGACTTTGAAGCCTCGGTCTGCAAAATGCTTTCAAGCCTCGGTCATCACCTGCAATTTTTACCTGCCTCGCTCCTCCTCCCCCAACCTCTCCCCCCACCCCCATTCCCTCCATTAATAAATTAAATATTCCTTTATGCCTCGAGATACCTCTGTCAACCTATCCCTGTTTTTAGTCAAATTGTACTTTGAAGCTCTTTTCTCTCTGATACGAATCAGCACCTTCTCGTTAGTTGCTCTATCTACCTACCAGACCTTCAGCATTACTCTGTAACATCACATTTCAAACGCTTCTATTGTTCACATGGAGTCATCGAAGATGGATATCCTTCTAATAGCAAGAAGCTGCGAGTGAACTTAAAAGAGTTAAAATAGACATAAGTGAATGTGGTGAAGGTACTAGAAACACAAGCAAAAGCCCTAAATAATAAACTGAAAGACACGAAATAAGCCAAAGAAGCAGAGCAAAACTGAGAATGGAAAGCCAAGAAATATGAGTGTAGAATATTACTATTGCCATTGAAATAAAGTTACTGGAGAAGAGTATAATGGTCTGGGCAATATTATAAGAAGAAGCATGAAGACGAAGTAACACACGAGTAGGTACATTAATATTAAATAATTAAATTCTCGCAAAGAATGAAGACCTGGTGGGCAAACAAGAAGAATAAGAAGCCCCAGAAGTGAACCATCTTTACTTAGCGTCTTCCATGTTGGGAGCTTTACGACTAATAATAATAATAATAATAATAATAATTAAATTCTGAAAAACCAAGCAGACTACTTGAATACTGATTTCGTTTGCAATGTGACATAGACCTCAGTTCACTATGGTAATGTGGCAGTTACTATATGCTTAATTTTCCGTATTGATGTTGTGCAGACAAATTATGTATATACTGGGATCACAATATATGTCATCTATTGGCGAATATGGCAACTATGACCATTTGTTTATAGGTATGAACGTAACTGGTGACATATAGTGGCTATGGAAATATGTAAAGAAGATTGCACTCAAATAGAAACAGAAATGTCAGTGTAGGAAATCAGTATGTTTAAAAGGCTTAGATAAGTATAACACGCTGCCTGAAGTATTGCTTGTGAAAATATGTATAGTAGCGTTTCAAGATGCTTTTGTAAATGTTTAAATGGCTGATTATCTATAGCGAGCACAGACGAACGTGTCACATGATACTACGAGTAAGTAAGTGTTGATATACACTCCTGGAAATTGAAATAAGAACACCGTGAATTCATTGTCCCAGGAAGGGGAAACTTTATTGACACATTCCTGGGGTCAGATACATCACATGATCACACTGACAGAACCACAGGCACATAGACACAGGCAACAGAGCATGCACAATGTCGGCACTAGTACAGTGTATATCCACCTTTCGCAGCAATGCAGGCTGCTATTCTCCCATGGAGACGATCGTAGAGATGCTGGATGTAGTCCTGTGGAACGGCTTGCCATGCCATTTCCACCTGGCGCCTCAGTTGGACCAGCGTTCGTGCTGGACGTGCAGACCGCGTGAGACGACGCTTCATCCAGTCCCAAACATGCTCAATGGGGGACAGATCCGGAGATCTTGCTGGCCAGGGTAGTTGACTTACACCTTCTAGAGCACGTTGGGTGGCACGGGATACATGCGGACGTGCATTGTCCTGTTGGAACAGCAAGTTCCCTTGCCGGTCTAGGAATGGTAGAACGATGGGTTCGATGACGGTTTGGATGTACCGTGCACTATTCAGTGTCCCCTCGACGATCACCAGTGGTGTACGGCCAGTGTAGGAGATCGCTCCCCACACCATGATGCCGGGTGTTGGCCCTGTGTGCCTCGGTCGTATGCAGTCCTGATTGTGGCGCTCACCTGCACGGCGCCAAACACGCATACGACCATCATTGGCACCAAGGCAGAAGCGACTCTCATCGCTGAAGACGACACGTCTCCATTCGTCCCTCCATTCACGCCTGTCGCGACACCACTGGAGGCGGGCTGCACGATGTTGGGGCGTGAGCGGAAGACGGCCTAACGGTGTGCGGGACCGTAGCCCAGCTTCATGGAGACGGTTGCGAATGGTCCTCGCCGATACCCCAGGAGCAACAGTGTCCCTAATTTGCTGGGAAGTGGCGGTGCGGTCCCCTACGGCACTGCGTAGGATCCTACGGTCTTGGCGTGCATCCGTGCGTCGCTGCGGTCCGGTCCCAGGTCGACGGGCACGTGCACCTTCCGCCGACCACTGGCGACAACATCGATGTACTGTGGAGACCTCACGCCCCACGTGTTGAGCAATTCGGCGGTACGTCCACCCGGCCTCCCGCATGCCCACTATACGCCCTCGCTCAAAGTCCGTCAACTGCACATACGGTTCACGTCCACGCTGTCGCGGCATGCTACCAGTGTTAAAGACTGCGATGGAGCTCCGTATGCCACGGCAAACTGGCTGACACTGACGGCGGCGGTGCACAAATGCTGCGCAGCTAGCGCCATTCGACGGCCAACACCGCGGTTCCTGGTGTGTCCGCTGTGCCGTGCGTGTGATCATTGCTTGTACAGCCCTCTCGCAGTGTCCGGAGCAAGTATGGTGGGTCTGACACACCGGTGTCAATGTGTTCTTTTTTCCATTTCCAGGAGTGTATGTCTCAATCGTTCGCTTCTGTCCATGCTGAGAAGAAGACGTTTTTCAATTGTAAATCTCCTTGTATCCGCCATTGTAACAAGAATATTTACAAGAGTATCACATTGGTAGTAAGAAACAAGAAAAGAAACACACGATCACGTGGCGTAGCATTCGCCGGCAACTCAAGGCGAAACAACACGAACACATGTCGTGTTTTCACGGAGTAGTTTGAGTGACCTTTTCCTGAAGATAAATGTGCTAAGGACGAAGAGAATTATTTTCAATCTAGAATACATTTCCACATCCATAACCAAGAAATTATATGTTAAGTTACTTGAATATCTTTCGAAATGTGACTTTTGGCCCACCCTGTAGAACTGAAATGCACAACGAAGGCGCTTCTCCACCAATAGCACTTTAATTCTTTACATCTTCGTGCATGCGCTCAAGCATTTGGCAGTCAAGGAGAGATGGAAATAAAAAATGGGACCTTCGAAACGGCGTAATCCTTTTCCTTTTTTTTTTCCAAACCGATTACTACAACCGGACAACGTGCTCTACTGGGTCAGTTCAACATAGGACGGAATAGGCAAGTTATTACACGGAAAACAACTGGGAACTGGTTAAAGTACACATCGACAAGCCAAATATTATGAGCACTACCCACCACGAGGTTGGATGCTCCCTGGTGGCTTTGAGGGCACGTGACACGGTGACAAAAGTATGAAAGCAGAGCAGACATGCACGAGGGACCAGCCTAGCGAAGATATGGGCCGCAAATGGAGAAATCCACTGAGGTAAGCGATTTTGACAAAGAGTAGATTATTATTACGCAGAGCCTGTGAAGGCCTATCTTGGAAACGGCGAAACTGGTCGAATGTTCACGTGCTACTGTCGTGAGCATCTATGGAAAGAGGCGAAGGACGGTGAAATACCACTAGGCGATAAATTGATGGATGTCCACGACTCTTCGCAGAACGTGGCTTTGGAGGCTTGTCTGCTCTGTAAAGTAGGATAGATGGTGATCTGTGGCATCTCTGCCGACAGAGCACAATACTGGTGAACGCACAAGTGTTCGAAGAACAATGTTCATTGTACATTGGAGAATACGGAACTCCATAGCAGGTCACCCCTACGTGTTCACATGTTAACCCAACAACATGGTCAAGTGGGCACGGGACCATCGAGATTCGACCGTCGTTCAATGGAATCGTGTCGGCTCTTCAGCTGAATCACATTTTTGATACAACAGTTCGATAGTCGTATCCACAAACGTCGTGCCGGCCGTTGTGGCCGAGCTGTTCTAGGCGCTTCAGTCTGGAACCGCGCGACCGCTACGGTAGCAGGTTCGAATCCTGCCTCGGGCATGGATGTGTGTGATGTCTTTAGGTTAGTTAGGTTTAAGTAGTTCTAAGTTCTAGGGGACTGATGACCTTAGATGTTAAGTCCCATAGTGCTCAGAGCCATTTGAACAAACGCCATTAAGGAGGTGAACGGCGGCTGGAAACGAGTAGCGCGCCACTGACTCAGTCTGGTAGGATCAGTATTATGCTGTGGGAGACATTCTCCTGTGCTTGCATATGACCTGTGGTAGTAATCGAAGAGACGTTGACAGTTGCGAATCTCCTGCATCACTTCACGCTAGATGTCACCCCTGACAGCGATGTCATCTTTTAGTAGTACACTGAAGAGCCAAATAAACTGGTACACCTGCCTACGCCCGGGGTCCCGGATTCGATTCCCGGCGGGGTCAGGGATTTTCTCTGCCTCGTGATGACTGGGTGTTCTGTGCTGTCCTTAGGTTAGTTAGGTTTAAGTAGTTCTAAGTCCTAGGGGACTGATGACCATAGATGTTAGGTCCCATAGTGCTCAGAGCCATTCAACACCTGCCTAATATCGTGTAGGGCCCCCGCGAGCACGCAGAAGTGTCGCAACACTAAGTCGCATGGACTCAACTAATGTTTGAAGTAGTGCTGGAGGCAACTGACATCATGAGTCCTACAGGGCAGTCCATAAATCCATAACAGTACGAGGGGGTGGAGATCTCTTCTGAACAGCACGTTGCAAGGCATCCCAGATATGCTCAATAATGTTCATGTATGGGGAATTTTGTGGCCAGCGGAAGTGTTAAACTCAGAAGAGTTTTCCTGGAGCCACTCTGTAGCAATTCTGAACTTGTGGTATGTCGCATTGTCCTGTTGGAATTGCCCAAGTCCGTGAGAATGCACAATGGATATGAATGGATGCAGGTGATCAGATAGGATGCTCACATATGTGTCACCTGTCAGAGTCGTATCTAGACGTATCAGGGGTCCCGTGTCTCTCCAACTGCACACTCTCCACACCACTCCATAGCCTCCACTAGCATTAACAGTCGCTTGCTGATATGCAGGGACCATGGATTCATGAGGTTGTCTCCATACCTGTACACATCCATCCGCTCGATACGATTTGAAACGAGACTCGTCCGACCAGGCAACATGTTTCCAGTCATCAACAGTCCAATGTCGGTGTTGACGGGCCCAGGCGAGGCGTAAAGCTTTGTGTCGTGCAGTCATCAAGGGGACACGAGCGGGCCTTCGGCTCCGAAAGCCCATACTGATGATGTTTCGTTGAATGGTTCGCATGCTGACACTTGCTGATGGTCCAGCATTGAAATCTATAGCAATTTGCGGAATGGTTGCGCTTCTGTTACGTTGAACGATTCTCTTCAGTCGCCGTAGGCCCCGTTCTTGCAGGGTCTTTTTATGGCCGCAGGGATGTCGGAGATTTGATGTTTTACCGGATTCACGGTACACCCGTGAAATGGTCGTAGGGGAAAATCCCCACTTCATCGCATCGTATGCAATCCATCTGGGTCACTGTCGAGCGCCATCACCGCGTACGCAAATAGCGAATGTACGTCGACGTGTAATGCCACAAACCTCCAAAAACCTACTAACAGATGTCGGATCCCTGATATGCAGAATCAGTGATGTATTTCGTTCCAAAGACGGACACAACAAGTTATTGAGCAGGTATCATAATGTTTTTGTTCATCTGAGTGTTTGAGTGAAAGTACCACACACACGCCAGGAAAAGTCGCAGCAGCTTGTTGGCAGATCAGCCTGAACTACCACCATTGCCCTCTTACCACACTAACAGTGAAACACGTGATTTTTGCCGTTACGACTTTGCACGTCATGTTGCGCATACACATAGGGCACTTTCCTCTTACCGTAGCCATCGCCTCTCTCACAGCACACATCTCTTGGCTTGACCGTAGTATTAACTACAAGCAAAAAGCTCCCAGATTGGTTGGTTTGTGTTTAGAACGCTCAATTTCAAGGCTGTTAACGCCTTAGAAGGTCCAAGATCGTTTAACGTACCGTCTGATTCCTGAATAATGTGAGGAGTGAATGAGACGAAACCTTGCCTGAAGCAATGCGTTCTGATCACTGGCATGTTCGCTCGCTGCGCATATTGGATAGAAGCACCCAAATGGTGAAAGAAAAAAAAACGAAGAGCAGAGTTTATTGTCCCGTCGAAGTTGTTAAAAACGGAACACAAATTTGGACAGGTCAATGGTAGGGAAGAAATTCGACTGTGCTTCTTTCAAACGAACTGCCCATGAATGTTTTTCATCGATACAGAGACACCATCGGTAACAAAAAGCTGAGTGGCCAGGCGGGCTTTTGAAACTATCGAGTCTAGAGTCCCGCATGTTGCAGGTTTGAACCCGGACAACCCGTGTGTCGCGGCCTGACACATCCAATATACAGGCCAGCTTGACAACGAGACTGCAGCTTTGCGTAACGCGATGTGTCACTATTAAGAGGATTTTTTGAGCTATAACTACGAAAATTGATATTTTATTTGTCGGACAGAAATAAAAATGTATGTCTTTCAGCGTTTTTGGAAACTCAGCACTTAAGTGAATGAAATATGGGACCAAAAGTATTACGAAAATATTTCATTATGGAAGATGAGTGGTTAGAGGTACTCGTACATTCGAAAAGATCATGTTTCCATGCCCTTAATTAACGTGAAAAGTTTAGAAAGTGTTGCAATTTGTGAACTAAGTCAAAGAAAGGTGTCTAACAATCAGCTCGACAATTCAGCTTTATCAGAATTGCCTAGAAAAAGAAATGTATCTTCAATACACTAATTTTTAAGTAGACATAATATATGGCAATAAAATTATTTATGTTCCAGTTACTACACAAACTAACCATTACTGAAGACAAGATAGATATAACGTTTAAATTCGATTCCATGTACAATAAAGCTCGTTTGAAATGAGAGAATTCAGTACAGGCTGTACTGGTGCCAATTATTACTATAGAACCACTTATCCGATTTACCTATTTCTTTTTTAACTCGTTATATGAAAAATTAAACCCATGGAATACTTTAATTATGCAAAGACTGGGAGCCATGTAAATGTTCAGTCTTTTATAATTTATAGATTTTCATCTGAGCAAAGGGCATAATAACATATAAATTCGATTAAAGAAAAACAAAAGAAAGTCTTTGCAGTCCACGCGAGGGAAGCAGCAGGTGTTGAGCTAGTTAAGATATATGTTTGATACTAACAGACTTCTTTGGGCCACAGATGCCCTCTTTATTTCCGACTGTCTGTTTATTATGACCTCGTTGTATGATCCATCATGTGTTATTTTGCTTCTAAGATAGAACAATTCCTTAACCTCGATTACTTCATGGTCACCAAGTTTGATGTTCAGTTTATCACTAATCTCATTTCTGCTACTCCTCATTACTTTCGTCTTTCTTCGGTTTGCTCTCAATCCGTATTCTGCACTCATTACACTGTTCAATCCATTCAGCTGGTCCTGCAATTCTTCTTCACTTTCACTTACTTTAATGTCCACTTACTCTCAATTTTAATCCCACTGTTTAAACTTTCTTTCATTTCCGTTAATTTTTCTTGAACAGCAAAGGCTAAAGTTGCATTCCTGTGTTACACCGTTTATAGTCCGGGCATTTCGGTCTTGATTTTTGGTTTTATTGTTTCCTCTTGGTCTTTGTTCACGTTGTATAGTACCCGTCTTTCCCTATGGCTTATTCCCATTTTTTCAGAATTTAGAGCTTTTTGCACCATTTTACTGTACATTCTCGTACACTTATTATAAATCGACAAATTGTATGACAGTGTCTTGATTCTTCCTAACTCTTGCTTCCGTTATGAAGTGCCTCTTTTATGCTTTTATGTTTCCTAAAGGCAAACTGACCGATCCTCAGTTTTGGTTTCCATTGTTCTGTATGTTATGCTTGTTAACTACTTGAATGCATAAGGTGTCTGCGTCTACTGCGTAGCTGACTGCGATATTTCTCACACTTAAGAGCCCTTGCCATCTCCTGAATTCCATGAATGCTGTTTTTCCGAAAGTCTGATGGTGCGTCTCCAGGCTCATAGATTCTATACATCAGCTTGAATGGAAGTTTGGTTACAGCTTCCCCCAATGTTTTTAGAAATTCCGAGGGAATGTTGTCTGTACTTTCTGCTTTATTGGATACTATTTCTTCCAAAGCTCTATTAAAGCCTGACTCTAATCCTGGAACCCCTATGTCGTCCATATCGACACCCATTTCTTCTTCAGTGACTTCGTGAGACGAGCCGTCCCCCTTATAGAGGCCTTCATTGTATTCTTTCCTCCCATCCTCTCTCTCCTCTGAGTTGGCTACTGGAATGTTCGCTTCGTTCTTAATGTTGACGCCATTGCTTTTAATTCCACCAAAGATTGTTTTGATTTTTCTATAAGCTGAATCAGTACTCTTGACGATCATTCCTTTTTCGATATCTTCATATTTTTCATGCAGCCATTTCACGTTTGCTTCCCTACACTTCCTATTTATTTCATTCCTGGGCGACTTACATTGTTGTGGCCTTTGTTCCCGTGGCTACACCCACGTATGCGTTTCACACGTATATGGAACACACCTCCTCCTCACCCTCTCTGTATCCACTTCTTCCTCCTTCCATCTCTCCACGTCATTCTCCCACGTGTATCTGTCTATCGCGATTTACCTCCACTCTCTCTGTCCCTTCATCTCCTCTTACCTCTCCACCCTCTCTCTCTCTGACCATATCTTCCTCCTCCTCCCTCTGACGTATATTCCTCCCTCTCTCTTTCCACCTCCACCTCTTGCTCTTCATTCTCCACTTACCCACTACCCTCTACACCTTCCACCTGCCTCATGCATTTCCCCCTCCTTCCCTCTCTCTCTGCCCATTTCTTCCTCCCCCTCACTCTCTCCATTCCCTCTCCAATCCATCTCAACCTGTCTCCAGCCATAATCACTGGCATGTGTAGCCCTTGCATCTCCCCCTCTTCCCCTCTCTCTGTCCATTTCCTCCTCCCCATCTATCCATATTCTGTCCATCCCAACCTGCTCCAGCCATGCTCATTGGCGCATGTATCCCTTGCAATGTAGTTCAATAAAGCAGGCCAATTCTACTCGCGTATCACACCAGTTATGCAAAGGAGGCAACTTATTAGGGGTTTGAAAATCATTTGGCTGCCATGCAAAGCAGCTCAACAGAGCAGACCAATAGTACTCCAACACACACAACACACAGGGCAGCCTGCATTTTTGGGCCCAGTAAATCGTTTCTTGACCTTTGGCATGTAGGCTGCCCTGCAAAATAGGTTGATTTGACAGGTCTATGTTCCCACAAAACATGCCTGTCTTGCAGGGCAGCCTATATGCCAGGAGCTAGAAAAAAACTAGTTTTGACCTGTATCTCTGCTCCTATTGGAGCTAGTTGGTTATAAATCCCCTAGTACTAATACTCATAAAGCTTGCTGTTTCTGTACCAAATCCCAGACATAAACACACACACTCTGCTCTACATATATAACAGATGTGTATTCCTGTCTTCCCATGAACATTTTTGTACTTCCTTCTTTCGTCATTCAGTTGAAGTATTTCTTCTGCTACCCACACATGTTTGTCCAATTTCTGTGATGATCGTTTTTGATAGTGTCCATTCCTCTTCAACTGATCTTCCTGCTGTGGTATTCATTATTGCTGTATCTGTAACCTTAGATAATTTTAAACGCATCTCATCATTCCTCAGTACCTCAGCATCTCATTTCTTTCCATATTCATTCTTCCTGACCATCACTTCAGACTGCAGACTACTCTTCATCATAACTAAATTTTGGTCTGAGGAAATATCTGTTCCTGGGTATGCCTTAAAATCCAATGTCTGATTACAGAATCTCTGTCCAACCATGATATAATAAAAGTACTTTCTTCCCATGTTTCCAGATCTTTTCCAAGTATGTCTCCGCCTCTTGTGATTTTTTATCGTTGTGTTCGCTTTTACTAGCTGGACATTATTGCATAACTCAATTAGTCTTTCTTATTTCAACTACGAAGCCCATATTCTCCCAATATTCTATCTCCTGTTCCTTCTGCTACTATCACATTCAAGTTCCCGTGTTACATTCTCCCGAACCCGTATTTTTTATTCATTACTGTTTTTAGCATATGTATGAAGGGGTAGGATGCAACGTTTTCAATGGACACTTGAGCCTCACTGTACTGCCAGCTTTTCCATTCACGTTGCCTCCACCCAGCTACCGTATCCACAAAGGTACTTTTATGATTAGAAGAGTGCATGACAGCAATAAATGTTTATAGAGTTTTAATTTCCAAATAACGCAAATCAAGTACACATTGATGGAATTAAAGAGATTGCATTAACATACTCCTGGGCAGTGGTGCACATCTCGGAGATTAGTGGTCGTAATTCTACTAGTGAAAAAATTTCTCACCACCAATATTTGGCTGGCTAGGGGAGAAGAGGTGGTGGTGTTGAGTTCCCGATCACTAGGCTTTGAGTCGAAATCCTGAATTAAATTACAAAAATTTGTACAGTGTCTCATGGAGTGACGTGGCACTCCTGATGATCCATCCGTCAGATGATGTCATTAAGCTAAGCAGCCCCCTTGGTGCTATTCGAGAGCAATAGATTATGTAACAGCAGGGTATTTCGTGCTCTCGCTTTTCTCAGCACCAAATAACAACAACATAAGGCCACACCTAGACTCAACATCTATATCACTGAACCACAAATCGGGAATACAGTACTAGTTGATGGTTACCTATCTAATGGTCTGCAAGGGAAACAAAAAGTTGATTCCCAGTATTTCGTGTAACTATTGAGATATGACTCGTTTACGGTAGAGAACTGCAGCATCATTCACCCTTTCATTTGTCGAACCAACGCAAGGATGGCTGACATAGTGTTTAGTGTATCTGGGATTGTAAAACAGTTAAGATCCTTAGACGCCAGGAAGGCATCTGGCCCAGACGGTATCCCTGTAAGATTATATGTTGACTATGCTACAAATATAGCACCATTCTTATCCATCATCTGTCAGAGATCACTGGAACAGCGGAAAGTTCCACGGGACTGGAAGAAGGCCCAGGTCATAGCAATCTATAAAAAGGGTAGAAAATCGGATGCACATAATTACTGGCCAATTTCACTGACATCGATTTCTTGTAGAATCTTGGAGCATATTTTGTGTTCAGACTTAATGACCTTTCTAGATTCTGAGAAGCTCATCTGCAGAAACCAGCACGGTTTTAGGAAAAGGCGTTAATGCGAGACTCAGCTGGCCCTCTTTGTGCATGATATACAACAGGCTCTAGACACCGGCTCCCAGGTTGATGCCATATTTCTCGACTTTCGAAAGGCGTTCGACTCAGTTCCGCACTCGCTTGCTCCAAAAAGTTCGCGCTTACGGTCTATCCGATGACATGTGCAATAGGTCCGCTTCTTTTTACGATTTACATAAACGATATGGTTGATGGTATTGGCAGCTGCATTAGACTGTTTGCCAATTATGTTGTAGTCTACAGGAAAGTAGTATCACACGAAAGTTGTGAACTAATAAATAAAGATTTGCAGAAAATAAATGCCTGTTGTAATGACTGGCAGTTATCTCTCAATATTAGTAAGTGTAACCTACTGCGTATAATAAGGCGAAAATCCCCATTAATGTACGAGTACAAAATAAATGCCCAGTCTTTGGAAGCGGTAACAACCGTTAAGTATCTGGGTGTGACTATTCGAAATGATCTCAAATGGAATAATCATATTACACAGATGAGGGGCAAGGCGAACTCTAGATTGTGGTATATTGGTAGAATCCTGAAGCGATGCAGTCCTTCAAGAAAGGAAATTGCTTACAATACGTTAGTTCGTCGAGTCTTAAGACTATTGTTCGTCTGTATGGGACCCATACCAATTGGGACTGATTCAAGAGATTGAGAGGGTCCAAAGAAGACCGGCAAGATTCGTGACTGGTACATTTAGCCATCGAGATAGCGTTACAAATCTCATAGAAAGTTTGAAGTGGGACACACTTGCAGATAGACGACGCGCTAAACGGAAGGGGCTGCTCACTAAATTCCGAAATCCGATCTTCGCCGAGGACGTAGGGCATATATTATTACCACCAACTTTCAAATCACGCAATGATCACCATTCAAAGATAAGGGAAATTAGAGCTCGTACTGAGGCGTTCAGACAGTCGTTTTTCCCTCGCGCGATCCGCGAGTGGAACAGAGGATGGGAAATATGACTTTGGCGCGAATTCTCCCCTCCGCCACTCACCGCTTGGTGCCTAGCGGAGTACATATGTAGAGGTAGATGTAGAATTTAAAAAATTAAAATGCTGTCATAATCTATTGATTCAACAAAATAGTACAAATGTTACAGTTAGATACTGTACGTTTGTCTTGAGACAGCGAAAGTGGTAGCCCACCAATACCCAGAAAGTATTCAGGCAGTATTTGAGAATGAGAGCACTTAGAAACTTCCAGCAGACTTTACACATAATTTCAAATCTTTACGAAAGATTTTCTCGCTGAAAATTCTACAAAATAACGAAAAGAAAAAAGTTTATCGTTTACCAGAAGGGACGATCAAAAAGTTTCCAGTTGATGGTGTTGACACAGTGCATACAGGGTGTAACAAAAATGTAGGCACAAATTGCAGGACACATTCCTCACAAGCAGATGAAGAAATTATGTTATATGAACAAGGGTATAAAAACGCTTTATTTCCATGTTACAACACATTTTCTCCAATTCATTAATCATGGGAAACACACACAAACAGAATGCCCCCTCGATGTTTTTACTTTCGAGCCATAATAATAAATCGGTTCTCTGCCGTGGATAAGCGCCATTGTATATTGAAATAAATGTGTTAAAGACAGCGCTAGATATTGCGTAAGATTTTTTCGTTTGAGTTAATTTAAATATTGGTTCTTTCCAATTCATTCGGTATTTAATTTCATTCTTAGTGAGTTTGAGATAATTTTAGAGAATGGTTTTTCATTTAGAAGGACTTTTAGTTTTTGATTTTTGTTTGTAGGTATGAATTCCTCTATTCCCATTAATATATAAGACTTAAAGCGGGTTTTGGGGGTAGACATGATGGCAACCATTCGATTTTAGCAAATGTCTGGTCTTCTTGCTGATTACGTTCGATGTCGTGACTACGGCGAACATATGGGCCTGATAAGTGTGTCTGCTCGTAGTACTCATGATTTATTAATATGGAGGCGTAGCAAGGATCGACTATGGCGCTCAATTACACGAGGAATATGGTTTGAGAAATCGAAGCTGGCCTTGAGGGGTATAATAGAAATTATATACTGTTGTGTTTGATATAACCTGTGTGGTTGTGTGTGCATGAATGTCGTGTGAGTGAGCATACCATTTTAGACTGGTATTCGTTTTGTAGGGAAGTTTGTGGGGAATATATAGAGTAAAGAGGGCCTTGGGGGCGGGGGAGGGGGGAGGGGGGGGTTACATACTCGAACAACAGGGGGGGGGGGGAGGAGACATGTGATGGGATTATGGGTTTGGTGGGCTGTAATTTCAGATCCATAATGTGATGATGTAGCTTTTAAAGTCTAATCGAACGAAGAAAGTTTTGGTGAAATTAATTGAAGATCATGTGGCACAGGGTTCTGTAGTTATTTCCAATAGTTTTACTTCATATAAGGATTTGGGGAACAGGGATTTTCAGCATCTTGTCGTCAATCATAAGGTTCTTGGTCAGTCATAAAATCTGTGGTAAGGAGGGGGAAACGACGCATTTCGACACTACAGAGCCGTTTAGATGAATATTCATGGAGGCGTAGTGTACCCGATACATACCGCTCGTTTGTTTCCTTAAACGTGTTGGGCAAATGTATCCTCCAAAATTTGTTAGTTAATTTCAAGTTGGGATGGGGAGGGAGGGGGGGGGAATAACTGATAATTAAGGAGAAGGGTGGGTTTGGTCGGGATGATTAAAATATTGATTTGGATTTTTTGTGGTTGCTCCATCATTCTTCATTTTCTTATGTCAGGTAATTTCCTTCTGTGCATATTTCTTTAATTATTTTACTTCATTTAGTAGATGTGAACTTCAGGGTTTATATATTTGTACGTATGTGTGTATGTATTCTTTTGTGAAGTTGTGTTTCTTTTTATGTGGGTGTGTGATTCTTCTTGACGTCTTTGAAGACGAGCTTTGGTTTCTTGCGGAGGAGTTTGCGTACGGTAAGTTTAGTCTTTTATTTTTATGTTGTGCTGAATTTGTCTATTTTCTTGTATTTCTTTGTCGTATTATATTGTTCTGCGTTAAGTATGGGTTAGTCAGCTGCAGTACAGAATACAAATACTGCAGTTGCCATAGGTCAAACGGATATCAACTGCGTTTTTTAAAATAGGAACCTTCATTTTTTATTACATATTCGTGTAGTACGTAAAGAAATATGAATGTTTTAGTTGGACCACTTTTTTCGATTTGTGATAGATGGCGCTGTAATAGTCACAAACATATGGCTCAATTTCAGACGAACAGTTGGGAACAGGTAGGTTTTTTAAATTAAAATACAGAACGTAGGTACGTTTGAACATTTTATTTCGGTTGTTCCAATGTGATACATGTACCTTTGTGAACTTATCATTTCTGAGAACGCATCCCGTTACAGCGTGATTACCTGTAAATACCACATTAATGCAATAAATACTCAAAATGATGTCCGTCAATCTCAATGCATTTGGAAATACGTGTAACGACATTCCTCTCAACAGCGAGTAGTTCGCCTTCCGTAATGTTCGCACATGCATTGACAATGCGCTGGCGCATGTTGTCAGGCGTTGTCGGCGGATCACGATAGCA
The DNA here is from genome assembly GCF_023898315.1 of Schistocerca nitens. Taxonomy (NCBI): domain Eukaryota; kingdom Metazoa; phylum Arthropoda; class Insecta; order Orthoptera; family Acrididae; genus Schistocerca; species Schistocerca nitens. The sequence continues at coordinate 471,950,250 of NC_064621.1, read as the reverse complement.
AATATTCTTCAACTTCCCCACAGAAAGAAATCCGGGGACGTCAGATCCGGTGAACGTGCGGGCCATGGTATGGTGCTTCGACGACCAATCCACGTGTCATGAAATATGCTATTCAATACCGCTTCAACCGCACGCGAGCTATGTGCCGGACATCCATCATGTTGGAAGTACGTCGCCATTCTGTCATGCAGTGAAACATGTTGTAGTAACATCGATAGAACATTACGTAGGAAATCAGCATACATTTCACCATTTAGATTGCCATCGATAAAATGGGGACCAATTATCCTTCCTCCCATAATGCCGCACCATACATTAACCCACCAAGGTTGCTGATGTTCCACTTGTCGCAGCCATCGTGGATTTTCCGTTGCCCAATAGTGCATGTTATGCCGGTTTACGTTACCGCTGTTGGTGAAGGACGCTTCGTCGCTAAATAGAAGGCGTGCAAAATATCTGTCATCATCGCGTAATTTCTCTTGTGCCCAGTGGCAGAACTGTACACGACGTTCAAAGTCGTCGCCATGCAATTCCTGGTGCACAGAAATATGGTACGGGTGCAATCGATGTTGATGTAGCATTCTCAACACCGACGTTTTTGAGATTCCCGATTCTCGCGCAATTTGTCTGCTACTGATGTGCGGATTAGCCGCGACAGCAGCTAAAACACCTACTTGGGCATCCTGATTTGTTGCAGGTCGTGGTTGACGTTTCACATGTGGCTGAACACTTCCTGTTTCCTTAAATAACGTAACTATCCGGTGACCTGTCCGGATACTTGGATGATGTCGACCAGGACACCGAGCAGCATACATAGCACACGCTCGTTGGGCATTTTGATCACAATATCCATACATCAACACGAGATCGGCCTTTTCCGCGATTGGTAAACAGTCCATTTTAACACGGGTAATCTATCACGAAGCAAGTACCGTCCGCACTGGCAAAATGTTACGTGATACCACGTAGTTATACGTTTGTGACTATTACAGCGCCATCTATCACAAAGCGAAAAAAGTGGTCCAACTAAAACATTCATATTTATTTACGTACAACACGATTATGTAATAAGAAAATTGGGGGTTCCTATTTTAAAAAACGCAGTCGATATCCGTTTGACCTATGGGAGCGCCGTCTAGCGGGTCAACCATAGCTCCATCTGGTTTCTCCCTTCAAGCTAGACGAGTTTCCTTCTTTGTAGTTTTTTCGTTTGATGCTATTTCGTGAGATACTTGGCCGGGTCACTATCAATGTACCACCCTATCTCCAGCACCTGTTTTCTCTCTGCTGCATTCCTTTGTTTATGAACACTCGTCTTTTCTGTTAAATCTGAGTAATAACTCATCTCTTGCAAATTCTGACGTCATTGGTCAAAGCCACCGGGTTGTATCCCGTCTCTCAGTAGTCCCCAATTTCGTTACACCTTGTATGCAATGTAGCGCGTCCCTGCTGTGGGTACATAAGCACCGACCTGTAGGCAAGGGATTACTGTGCTATTTCTTTCATTCCGACGTGCATGTGAGACGTTAAATATGACGACGTTATTATAAAATGCGACCAAACAAAAGCAATGTGCTGTTATCTTTTCCTTGGCTGCCGGTGGACATACACGAGTTGACATCCAAAGGAGAATGATGAATGAAGATCTGTTATTCTTCTTCCTGGCCACCAGAGGACAACCACCAACAGATAACCAACAGAGAATGAAGAATGTCTATGGGGCAAGATATCTGTCCAAAACCAGCGTTGTCAAGTGGTGAATCAGATTCCGTGCTGGTCGCAATTCGACACAAGACGCTGATCGATCTGGGAGGCCAACTCAAGTGGGAGACACTCGAGCGCCCGCCCTATAGTTCTACTCTCTCCCCATGTGATTATCACGCCCTCGGTCCCTCAAGAAAGGCCTTAAAAGGTCGACGATTCCTGTTGGACGAGGATGCGTAGCAGGTAGTAACGGACTTCTTCATGCAGCAGGACATTGACGTTTACTAAACGGTTATCTTCAATCTGGTGTGTCGGTGGGATGGTTGTTTCAATGCTCACGGCGATTTTGCCTGATCGGCGTATCGATTCTGGGCTGTACGGCCTTCGAACGGAAACTTTTTGGTTTCCCCTTATACATTTTCACTGTTATGCAATCATACTTCATAGTCAGGCGTGACATTTTGGTTTATTACTTCTACTGCCGACTCTGTTCTCAACACAGTTTGCAGACAACATTCACATGTACCACTGTAACAATATACGACACATAATTCGGGAAATATGACGTCATACATATTGAAATGCATGAAAAAGTAGCTTTTACTTAAAATGAAGAGCAAATTATCCAGATTATACTCATCCAGTGTTTCATAATGGGAGCACTTCGCGACTTCTAACACACTTTAAGCACAATTTCAAAACTTCCTTAAATTTTCTCGCTTACATGCTTCAAGTCAAACACATTAATTCATCTGTAATCAACGTTTGAAACAGTTTTACACATAAGAATTCGATTATTTTACAGAATCTGGGGTTTACTGATATACACTTGAAGCACAAAACTCACTGAGAGAAAAGGGACCACTGTGCGCTGAAAGCCAGTTATGCAGGAATGCGGCTCAAACCATCCATCGGGAACTCCCAGCCAACAACGCAGCACTGTTGCAACCGCACATTGTAAACAATGTAAACGGGCGTACTCTGTCAACTGAACTTAGTAAAAGTGATGTATCATGTACAGGCCCGCACACAGGATTAATTTGGAGGGGGGGGTGACTTTTTGTATTATAATATAAATACAGATTCGAATAAACCTTTTAATCGATCACACAGTCGGACAAGAATTGATTTGCTGTTTTCATTTGCCTTAAATGATATACAAACTCATCACTAACTCACATTTCCGCAAAACTACTACATGAATGTTTATTTAATTTACAGCATGGTTACTGAAGTATCAGTCTAACACACAATGGAGAGCCAAAGAAACTTGTACAGCTGCCTAATATCACGTAGGGCCCCCGCAAGCAGGCAGAAGTGCCGAAACACGACATGGCATGGACTCAACTAATGTCTGAAGTAGTGCTGGAGGAAACTGAAACCATGAATCCTGCAGGGCTGTCCGTAAATTCGTAAGCGTACGAGGGGGTAGAAATCTCTTCTGAACAGCACGTTGCAAGGCATCCCAGATATGCTCAATAATGTTCATGTCTGGGGAATCTGGTGACCAGCGGAAAGGTTTAAATTCGGAAGAGTGTTCCTGAAGCCAGTCTATAGCAATTATGGACGTGTGGGGTGACGCATTGTCCTGTTGGAATTGCCCAGGTCCGTCGGAACGCACAATAGACATAAATGGATTCACGCGATCAGACAGGATGCTTACGTATGTGTCACCTGTCAGAGTCGTATCTAGACGTATCATGAGTCCCGTATCATTACAGCTGCACAAGTCCCACACCATTACAGAGCCTCCACCAGCTTGAACAGTTCCCTGGTGACATGCAGGGTCCATGGATTAATGAGGGTGTCTCCATACCCGTACACATCCATCCTCTTGATACAGTTTGAAACGAGACTCGTCCGACCAGGCAACATGTTTCCAGTCATCAACAGTCCAATGTCGGTGTTGACGGGCCCAGGCGAGGCGTAAAGCTTTGTGTCGTGCAGTCATCAAGGGGACACGAGCGGGCCTTCGGCTCCAAAAGCCCATACTGATGATGTTTCGTTGAATGGTTCGCATGCTGACAGTTTCTGATGGCCCAGCACTGAAATCTACAGCAATTTGCGGAATGGTTGCACTTCTGTTACGTCGAACGATTCTCTTCAGTCGCCGTAGGCCCCGTTCTTGCAGGGTCTTTTTATGGCCGCAGGGATGTCGGAGATTTGATGTTTTACCGGATTTCTAATATTCATGGTACACTCTTGAAATGTCCGTACGGGAAAATCCCCACTTCATCAATACCTCGGAGATGCTGTGTCTCATCGATCGTGCGCCGAGTATAACGCCACGGTCAAACTCACTTAAATCTTCATAACCCGCCATTTTAGCAGCAATAACCGATTTGACAACTGCGCTAGGCACTCTTTGTCATATATAGGCTTTGCCGACCGCAGCGCAGTATTCTGCCTATTTACATATCTCTGTATTTGAATACGCAAGCCCATAACAGTTTTTTACTTATTTATACGTCAAGTTTCATAGGTCCAAATTGAGGAGCAAATCTCCAAGGTCATGGAACGTGTCAGTACATGAAATTACAACATAAAAGTAATAACAGATAACAATAAAATGTTTATGAACCCAAAAAAAGTCAAGCCTTAAGTTTCAGTAAACAGAGTCAACAATATAATATAAGAATCAGCTTAATTTTTGAAGGAACTCCTCAACAGAATAGAAGGAGTGACCCCTGAGGAAAGTCTGCAGTTTCAATTTGAAAACGCGTGGATTATTGCTAAGATTTTTGAATTCTTGTGGTAGCTTATTGAAAATGGATGCAGCAGTATATTGCACACCTTTCTGCAGAAGAGTTAAGCAAGTTCGATCCAAATGCAGGTTGGATTTCTGCTGAGTATTAACTGAGTGAAAGCTGCTTATTCTTTGGAATAAGCTGATATTGTTAACAAGAAATGACAGTAAAGAATATATATATTGAGAGGCCAACGTCAAAATACCCAGACTAGTGAACAGGGGTCGACAAGAGGTTTGCGAACTTAACACCACATATTGCCCGATCCGCCGCTTTCTGAGCTAAAAATATCCTTTTAGAATGCGAAGAGTTACCCTAAAATATAATACCATACGACATAAGCGAATGAAAATAAGCAAAGTAGACAAACTTTCGCGTCGAACGACCACTTACTTCAGATATCGTTTGAATAGTAAAAATGGCACCATTAAGTCTTTGAACAAGATCCTGAACATGTGCTTTCCACGACAGTTTACTATCTATCTGAACACCTAGAAATCTGAACTGTTCAGTTTCACTAATCATATGCCCATTTTGTGAAATTAAAACGTCGGGTTTCGTTGAATTATGTGTTAGAAACTGTAAAAACTGAGTCTTATGTGATTTAGCGTTAGTTTATTTTCTAAAAGCCATGAACTTATGTCACGAACTGCACTGTTTGAAACCGAGCTAATGTTGCACACAACATCCTTTACTACCAACCTAGCGTCATCTGCAAACGGAAATATTTTAGAGTTACCTGTAATGCTAGAGGGCATGTCGTTTATATAAATAAGGGAACATGAATAGCCCCAACACTGATCCCTGGGGCACCTCCCCCCCCTCCCCCGTTATTTCTTCGGCGCTTCAGTGCAATAAGCAATAGAAAGGCAAATATTTCGAAAAATTCTAAGAAAATACTAGAAGTTAACAAAGTAAAATCAGGTCATCTTGGGGATCGAGAGAAACTGTCAGTTTTAGCAACAGGGTTCATATTAGTATGGCGGTTAATGGACAGGTGTGCCAATCTATTCAGCCTCTATTCTTCCAGTATCGAGCGCAAGTAAGTTTTCCGTCGACACAGGCAGCTAATACTTCTCTTTCTCTCTCTCTCTCTCTGTCTCTTTCTCTCGTACACTGCAGCCGCTTGCGGTCCACTCAGACTGTCCACGCGTCTGCAGGCCTCAGTCCTGCACATAATAGAAAGAATCTGGAGCAGGCTGGTTTGGGTTGGCCAGCGCTGAACTGGAGAGTAACTTGCTGCTCTGTGGCCCGTTATTGCATTTTTACAAAGCTCCATAGTCCACGGCGATAGCTGTACTCGAGTTGTGACCAATGGCAACTGACTCTGGCAACGTCGATTTTCCCCGGTGTCGATACTGACGGTACGCTTTAGTCCAGGCAAAGTGAAAGGACCGACGTCCTGGCCATAGACGGGTCATTTGGCCCCGACTGACTGCCGAGTCTTCCTCAGCCAGTGGATTAATCGAGATGCGGTATTCAGGGGCGTAGCGCAACGGTCTCCCGGCCGTTGTCGGCTTAGCAGACTCATACCGCAGCTACTAGACATAGTGGCATGTTATAAATCTCAGTGCCCGCAAAGCCTCGGAGTTTAAGCCCCTACCGTCAACAGTCACGCTGACAGGCTGTACGAGATCTGACGACATCACAGTCTCGTGAAAATGTGAACTATTCGGGGTTGACATAGAGCAATCTCTTCGTTCTAATACGTCAGCTACGCAATTTTATCACTCATTAATTTATGTAATGACTCCACAGCCCCAAGCTTGTGGTATATCGTTGAGTTGATGTGTTACTTAGGATGCATACTTTTTCAAAATGATATTACTAATATCATAATTGCAATGAATTCTCGTGTGGGGTGTTTCTCGGTATCTCACTGTTTCAAGAATTACTGAGTTACGAGTTCACCTTGGAATCGGCAGTTCCTGCTGCAGACTGTGAGTACAATACTTTCAGAAGCATAGGATTTTATGGGAACCATCAATTCTCTAAATCAACGTCATCAGCCTAATGACGTCTTCTTCGACGAAGCGTTAAAGACTAATCTCCTTTCCTTACTTCCAACTTGATTCTCACTGTGTACTGCGTACGCCCATGCAAATTAGTCCCAAACTTCTGGTTCGAACCTTTCACATCTACATCTACATTCGTACTGCGCAAGCCACCTTATGCTGTGTGACCGAAGCTACTTGTGTGTACCACTGCGTATTTCCCCCTTTCCCGTTCCAGTAGCGAATGATCGCACAGCAAGATCGATTGTTGTTAAGCCTCCCTATGAGCTCACGTCTGTCTAATTTTACTTTCGTGGTATGCTCCCGAGATGTACGTGGGAGGAAGTAATATATTGGTCCGCTCCTCTAGGAACGTACGCACTCAGACTTTTAACAGTATACCACTCCTTGATCCACAATGCCTCTCTAGTAGCATCAGCCACTGGAAATGGATGGCAGCTGACTGATCCTTTCGCTATTACGAAACTCTGACTTACCACGCTGCTCGTCTTTCGATATTCTCCGGTGCCTCTATCAATCGTATCTAGCAGCGGTCACAGACTGAGCAGCAATACTCAAGTATCGGTCGAACGAGAGTTTTGCAAATGTTTGTGTGAATTGTTATGGGACGAAACTGCTGAGGTCATCGGTTCCTAGACTTACACACTACTTAAACCAACTTACGCTACGAACAACACACACACACACGCACGAACACACACACACAGACACACACACACACACACACACACACACACACACACACACACAGGCCCGAGGGAGGACTCGAACTTCCGGCGGGAGGGGCCGCGCGAGGGTTTTGCAAGCTACCTCCTTCGTGTGTGGACTACTTGAAAATTCCTCCCAATTAATCTCAATATGTGATGTGCCGTTCCCACGATTAGTTTGAGTGGTAGTTACATTTTAAATCGCTCCGTTCGCATACTCCTAGATGTGTAATGGATTTCACTGCTACTAGAAACTGCTCGACAATCGTGCAATCATGCAGTTACAAGTGCTTGCTGCTTCTTAATGAGCAATACGTCACGTTTGTTATGATCTGGGTCAACTGCCCGTCCCCACCCCAAGCGTAAATCCTCTGCATTTCGCTGCAATTTACTAACTCTAAGATTTGTCTATAAACAACAGCGTCGACCGCTAACAGCTTCACGGGCCTTTGCCGTTATCCATTAAGTTATATACATGTACTGTGGACAGCAACGGTACTGTAAGACGTCCTAGGGACACACCCTAAATTAATTTTACATCTTTAAGAATGACATTCTGAGTTCTATTTGCTAGAAAATCTTAATTCAGTCACAAAACTGATGTGACATACCGTACTTTGTTCGTTGTGCAACACTACAGAACTGCGTCAAACGCCTTCCAGAAGTTAATGAGCACGGCCTCAACCTGGGCTTCAGTAACTACTGCCTTTCCCGGCGGGGTCAGGGATTTTCTCTGCCTCGTGATGGCTGGGTGTTGTGTGCTGTCCTTAGGTTAGTTAGGTTTAAGTAGTTCTAAGTTCTAGGGGACTTATGACCACAGCAGTTGAGTCCCATAGTGCTCAGAGCCATTTGAACCATTTTGAACTACTGCCTCTTGAGTCTCGTGGGTGCATAGAGTGAGGTGGGTTTCACACGATCGTTGTTTTCGGAACCCATTTGGATTCCTAGAGAAGAGATTTTCGGTCTCCAGAAAGGCCATAAGACGCAAGCATAAAGCGCTATCCAATGTTTTACAATATGATGGTGTCGGTGATATATGCCTACAGCTGTGCACGTCTGTTTGACGACCCTTCTTTAAAACGGGAATGACGTTCAGTCTGATGAAACCCTTCGTTCTTCCAACGACCTGTGGTAGACAGCTTCTAAGTCGACTAATTTCTTTCGCATACTCTGTGTAGAATCGCATACTCTACCTGGCCAGAAGTATGCGGACACCCCTTTGTAATGCGGAATTGACCACTAGATGTCACGAGTGGCGGACGCACCAGAATAAATGGAGTAGGGGGGTTTTCTGTTGTCGCTTAAGAAGTAGTAACAGCAGAATGGGTCTGTAGGAGAGCTCAGCGACTTCGAATCTGGACTAATCATTATATATCACTTGAATGTACGCCACCGTAGCTGAGTGGATGGCGCACTGGCTTGTCATGCCAGGCGGCCCATGTTCGATTCCCGGCTGGGTTGGAGATTTTCTCCACTCAGGGACTGGGTTTTTGTGTCGTCTTCGCCATCATCGTTTCATCCTCATCCACGTGCAAGTCGCCGAAGTGGCTTCACCTCAAAAGACTTGCATCAGGGGAACGGTTCTACCTGCCGGGAGGCCCTCCGTACACGCCATTTCATTTTCATCTCTTGAATAAGAAATCCATCTGGGACATTTCAGTCATTCTAAAGCTGGTGATGTGACCGTGAAGCAGAAACACAGCAAAACCAAGTCCAGGCTGATCTCATGTACTGCCGAACAGTGAGTGTCGAGCATTGTGAAGGTTGGTTGTAAAGCGGAAGGAGTCACTAGGGGCTCCAAATTGCTACCGGCACTCCAGATAGTACAACGACTGTGCGGACGAAATTAAAAAGAATGGAGTACGATGGTCGAGGAGTTCCTCGTAACCTACATACACATTTCTGTAGCCAATGCTGAGCCACGTTTGAGATGGTATAAACAGCGACGTCGCTGGACGGTAGATGTCTGGAAACGAGTGAACTTGTGATTTGGAGTGAGGTGTCAAGGTATATCCTGTGGTAATCCAGTGGAAGGGTGTAGGTTTGGCGATTGCCTGGAGAACGTTACCTATCAGCATGTGTAGTGCCAACTGTGAAGTACGGAGGAGGTGGTGTTACACTGTAGAGATGTTTCTCGTGGTTACGATGACGTTTCCTTATTGCGTTTAAGAAAACACTAAATGGGGAAGGATTTTGACACATTTTACAGCATTGTGCACTACATACAGTAGAAGAACAGTTCGATGAATATCACAGCTTCTAGCAACATGACAATGCACAATGTCCTAAAGGAGCTTCTGTGAAGCAATAGTTTGCGGACAATAACATTGCTGAAATGTACTGGCCTGTTCAGAGTCCACACCTGAATCTAATGGAACACCTTTGGGATGAGTCAGAAAGTCGACTTTGCTGCAGATTCCGGCGTTGTGCATCGCAATCTTCTCTGGTTCCGTTTCTCGAGAAAGAATGGGGTTCCATTCCTCCACAGACATTCAGCCACATCACTGAAACTAACTCAGCAGAATTCAAGCCGTCATAATGGCTGCACTCCTTGTTAGTATCCACTAATAGGTGTCTGGCTACTTGTGATTAGATAGTGTAGATGTCCCAACAGGTCCAGTCGGCTTTGCTCTGTTCAGCGGTCTGGCACACTTACAGCGATGTAAGCCTCACTTACCCCTTATGCTTTCAACCTCCTCTGGCGTGAAGCTGGGCAGTCTGGAGCGCGGTCTACCCTCTGCTATGCTGTTTGCGTCCACCCTCTCGCGCACCACGGCAGGGTAGTCACCAGAGGAGCTGAAGATTGGGTGCGCGAACAGCCCCAGCTGAAAACCAGGAGTCCTGCTCAGCGATAAGCGCAACTTGGAAGCAACACTCGTACAGCAAGAGAAACAGTGGTATCTAAAAGAAGACAAAATTATATTGCCACTTTCCCAGCTCTCCTCTGGTGGTAAAACCTAAATTTTCACTGACAGAAATGTCACGTTTATTAAAACGTGCCGAATTATTGCGTCCCACTCGAATAAATTTCTTGGAGAAATTCAGTGTTTCCTCCCCATCAACAAAGGACATCACCAGAGGGGAGAGGGGAGAGCAGACGAGTTCCTGTAAGCAATTAATAAATGTGAAGGAAATCAGTTACCATCCTCAAACGCTTCAGTGTGACATTCTCTTCAAAATGATAAATGGTCTTCCAGCTGAGTTAATCCAGTCCAGTACACAGTTTTAACCTGTGCAGGTATCAAATAAGCCTGCACTCCGTGCAGAGCGAACATTCATACTGGAAACAGCCCCCAGACTATGACCAAGCCGTTTCTCTGAGATGACCTTTCTACCAAAGAGTGCTAGTCCCACCAAGTATGCAACAGAACTGTGAAGTTTGGAAAGAAGGAGATGGTATGCAGCAGAACTGTGAAGTTTGGAAAAAAGGAGATGAGGTACTGTCAGAAATAAACCAGTGCGGGGAGAGTCGACAGTCGTGCCTAGATAGCTCAGTCAATAGAGCATTTACACGGGAAATGCTAACGTCCTGAATGCTGTCAGGACCATGTGCTCCGCTTACAGTCTTTAGCCTTTGGTCCTTCTGCGTACAAACTCATCATTGCTATTGAAAGGGATGCGTAGCAGCACGGTCTCTGCGTGTTTATTCAGACGTACCTACAGGGTTTCAGAAGACGACTGTCCGAAAACTTAAAGACAAACAGAAAACAGACACACAACCGTGGATAGAGCATCTGTACAAGTTTTTAAGGGACGTCAAACGGGCCGACTTGGAGCAGGAGAGGCATCACAGGACATTTTAATTTCCAGTGTCTATACTTTTACAAATAAATTCATAAAACTTTGTCAGCATCACCAGGAAGGATTCAGGATTCACACTCATTGCAGTGGAAGTTCGAAAACATAACAAAATAAATTTTTTTGCGTGTGAAAATTCATCATTTTTTCACTTACTAATGGCTGCTATAGGTACACTTTTCTTCATAAGTTAGAGAGATTCTTCGATGAATTTTGCACAACATACATACCATACTTACAGGTGCATGAAACTCTAGAATTTATTTAATTTATGAAAAAACGAATGAGCTGTTGTATTTTAAACTTCATGTTTAGAAAAAACACAAATTTTGTAGTTAATTGCCTCATTTTTACCACAGTTTTTAACAGATTTGGAAAATTCTAGAGTTTCATACACCTTTAAGTATTATTTATGAAGAAAAGTGTACCTATAGCAACAAATGCTGCCACTAGTAAGTGAAAAAAATGATGAAATTTCATATGTAAAAAAATTATTTCGTTATGTTTTACAACTTCCACTGCTAAGAGCGTGAATTCTGAATCCTTCCTGGTCATGCTGACAAAGTTTTATAAATTTATTTGTAAAAGTATGGACAGTGGAAATTGAAATGTGCTGTGGTGCCACTCCTGCTCCAAGTCGGCCCGTTTGACGTCCTACCCCCCCCCCCCCCCCCCCAACAACATACTTTACGGGTGCTCAATATTATCAGTGTTTGTGTCGTGAGAAGCGTCAGTATGTGTGTACAAATCCTGAAGTCACTGTTGCTGCAGAGCAACGGACACCGAGGGAAGCCTGTTTTTGAATCCGTTCGAACGTTCACGTTCTAATTCGACGCTACAATACGCAGACGCTTCTTCTACATGTTCTGACACGCCTGCCCCCTAGTGGTGCGCTCTGAAACTGTTCACGGCGCGTGTTACGAGCAGAAAGTAATAGATACTCTAGTCACTTAAGTGTCATTCTTTTAAATGTCTTGTGGCTTTTTCGCGGTCATCTTCTGAAACTATAGAGATACTTATGAATAATGTTTTATAATCTGGCTTTCCATAGCGTCGCTGGATGACGTTCCCGAATATTGCTCCTTATCTTCAATGTATTCCTCATGACACCCCCCACAACTCTTCAGAGCTTGCCATGATTGTTTTGTTACACCCTGCATATCGTAAACAGTAACAGTCTAACGATTTCTCCCGATTAAAAACGGAGTTAGTAAGTCTTTAGTCCACTCACAGAGCTTCTCAGGAATCCCGTAAGCTCATTATGTGATCCCGCACGAAATTTTCACTGTGCACCGGAGTGTGCGCTAATGTGAAACTTCCTGACAGATTAAAACCAGACCGAGACTGGGGACCTTTGCCTTTCGCGAACTTTTTTTCCCTAGACCTCTTCTACTTCAGGCGTCGGCCCCTAACACCCCTACTATCCCCAAAAACCTATCTAGCCTACATACAAAAACAATAGCTAGTGCCACCGCCACTTTCACCCTAAAAGCTAACTAGGACGGATGTTTGCCACCACTTCAGGCTCCACCCACGAACAGAACCGAAATACGCCTTTTATCGTTTTGTTAAAAAAAGAGGGATAAAAGAAAGGGTACAATACTTCTATTATATTTTATCTGCTCCATTTTTATTTATTTTTTATTTATTTATTTTTTAAAAATCTTCTTCCGGGGGTTTCCACAGCAAGCAGACGGTGGGATGTCCAGGTCCTCTTCTCCTTGAGCGAGGGTGAAACACCCTGTAATTACAGTTGATATCCTTCAACAGTCCATCCTATGTTATATCTTCACTCACTTCTCACACCCGGTACATTCTAATGGTCTGGAAAGTGCGTAAACAACGACCCCAAGTAATTCGCGACACCTTGCGCCCTAAAACCGTGTAGCTGCTCGTTAAATAGTGCCAAAAATCTAACAACTCTGTAACGCTCTCACTAAAAAAGTATGACAACGGCACACCTTTAACCCATACCGTGCTGTTATGACAAGTAGTAGGGTAGCAAATGACGTCGGGTTGGATCAGTTTGGTGGTCCCTACGGACTGAGGCCTCCGTCGCAGCAACAATGACAACATGCGACGTGTGAGGACCCAGCAGTCGGCAGCCGTATCACAAACGGAACGTTGCATGTCGACAGCGGCGCATTTGGGGCAGGGAGGGTCCTCGGCCAGACACAAAGTGTATAAACGTTGTCGGATGGAGACTTTTTCAGTCGTTATCACATACCACAGCGCCCTCACCGCGGTGGGGAGGAAAGGTGAGTGTATGTTACTCCATTCCCGCTTCCAGCCAACGGCCGGATGTCAGCGCCCAATCACATTACCAGGCAGTGTCCGTTGAAAGTAGCGGTAGAAGTCCTTGGTTCTAGGAGCCCGCTTGGTCGGTAGGACATCCAACAGGTAACTCATGCTGACCAGATAGCTATGAATGTGACACAATGGTGGCGCGATATGTCCATTCCAGACCGAGATGCGTACTGGGGTCCTTTCGCTGACAAGTGCTCTACGACTGAGCTATCCAAGCACGACTCGGGACCCGTGCTCACAACTTGACTTACGCCTACACCTCGTCTCCTACCTTCCAAACTTCACAGAAGCTCTCCTACGGTACTGGCGGAAATAAAGCTGTGAGTTAGAATCGTAAGTCTTGCTTGGGTAGCTCAGTCGATAGAACACGTGCCTGCGAAAGGAAACATCCTCCAGGCTGTGGCTAAGTCATGTGTCCGTAATATCCTTTCTTCCAGAAACGCTAGTCTTGCAAGTTTCTCAGGAGAGCTTCTGTGAAGTTTGGAAGGTAGGAACTAGGTACTGGTGGAAGTAAAGCTGTGAGGACGGGTCGTGAGTCGTGTTTGGGTAAGTCAGTCGGTAGAACACTTCCCCGTGAAAGGCAAAGATCCCGAGATTGAGTTTCGGTCCGGCATACGGTTTTAATCTGCCAGGACGTTTCACTATGTGGTCATTGGTTGGCAGTGAACAACTGTATCGAACGCTTTCGGACAAGATACCAACTTGAGCGCCACTATCCACTGCGTTCTGTATCTCGTGATGTAAGTGGGTGACCTGAGTTGCACAAGATCGTTATTTCCAGAATTTATGTTAAAGCCTACAGAGGAGATTCCAAACACATTATGATACGTGAGCATAAAAAGTGCTCCATAATAATATACGCCAACTTCAGCGACGGAAGTCTATAGTTAGGTGCACTTTTCCGAGATGTACAGCGTTTGAGTGCTTGCCAGCTGAGACTTTACAATATTTCTGTTAGATTCACTTATCGGTCAAGCTTGTGACCATTCATACTGTCTTTATTTTTATACGCTCGATCTCCCTTGTCAGTCTCGTTAGTCTGACTACCAGTCAAGCATGAGCTTTACACGTGCTTTATATACAGTTTTTCTGATGGGCATTGACAGAGAGAAATTTATTTTTCTCGAGTGAATTTACACAAAGTGACGCTAACACTGGGGAGGGGGGAGGGGGGGGGTACAAACTTATTTGGAAGACTGAATGGAGAAAACACAACAAGGTATCCTTACATGTTTCACCTCACGACTTCAAAGTTAATGAGACAAAATCATAAACTGAACGTCAAATCGGCAGCTCAAGTTGCGTACCAGAACAAGTAAGCAGCGAACTGCTCACAATATGGATCGCGCTTCCATGGATTGCATCATTTACATTTCCTCAAAATCAGCAAAACTGCACCCATCAACACCAGACTGTGACCATCTCCCTCATCACCTTTCTACGTTCAAAATACTCTACATGCAGGGAACAATTCAATGGTGTTGTCAGATTGACGGACGAAAATATCGCTTATTTAACGAAAGAACAGGGGAACGCTGTAGAAACTTCCCATTCTTGACATACAAAATGAACATTAACAAACACGAGATTGGTACTAGCGTGGAGCAATGTTTCCTCGATAGTTCGGCTTCTTCGCACCAAATGGCGAGGCGAAGCATTCGACTGAATACACCAAAATTTTTGGAGGAAAAGTAACTTACTTTGTAAGAACACCCCCTCCCCCCCCCCCCCCCATTTGTACTAAACCTCCAGAAATGTCTCAGTTTAGCCGTGGATCCTAAGATGATGGTGTAAGGTGTACAGTATAACTGGCAACGCTTTACCATCCGAGTTTTTCGATAACTCAGTCTGTTCTTGAACTGACTTAGTGAGACGCCGGTTAGAAATTCTTCCTATCTGCCATGTGAAGATGCTCTCGTAGTTTTCTGTCTCCTTGCAGAGCCGTAGCAGCGGCGTTGGATTCTGAAAGTACAATACTACAGTGTATGTTTTACGTAACGAAGCGGTAAGAAATTTTCTGAAAATAATTTATATACGGGATGCCATTATTGGGCGTTCATTTAAGAAATACCGCAAAATAAACTTGTTCACACTGATTATAGGCTAACAACACTCCTGGAAATGGAAAAAAGAACACATTGACACCGGTGTGTCAGACCCACCATACTTGCTCCGGACACTGCGAGAGGGCTGTACAAGCAATGATCACACGCACGGCACAGCGGACACACCAGGAACCGCGGTGTTGGCCGTCGAATGGCGCTAGCTGCGCAGCATTTGTGCACCGCCGCCGTCAGTGTCAGCCAGTTTGCCGTGGCATACGGAGCTCCATCGCAGTCTTTAACACTGGTAGCATGCCGCGACAGCGTGGACGTGAACCGTATGTGCAGTTGACGGACTTTGAGCGAGGGCGTATAGTGGGCATGCGGGAGGCCGGGTGGACGTACCGCCGAATTGCTCAACACGTGGGGCGTGAGGTCTCCACAGTACATCGATGTTGTCGCCAGTGGTCGGCGGAAGGTGCACGTGCCCGTCGACCTGGGACCGGACCGCAGCGACGCACGGATGCACGCCAAGACCGTAGGATCCGACGCAGTGCCGTAGGGGACCGCACCGCCACTTCCCAGCAAATTAGGGACACTGTTGCTCCTGGGGTATCGGCGAGGACCATTCGCAACCGTCTCCATGAAGCTGGGCTACGGTCCCGCACACCGTTAGGCCGTCTTCCGCTCACGCCCCAACATCGTGCAGCCCGCCTCCAGTGGTGTCGCGACAGGCGTGAATGGAGGGACGAATGGAGACGTGTCGTCTTCAGCGATGAGAGTCGCTTCTGCCTTGGTGCCAATGATGGTCGTATGCGTGTTTGGCGCCGTGCAGGTGAGCGCCACAATCAGGACTGCATACGACCGAGGCACACAGGGCCAACACCCGGCATCATGGTGTGGGGAGCGATCTCCTACACTGGCCGTACACCACTGGTGATCGTCGAGGGGACACTGAATAGTGCACGGTACATCCAAACCGTCATCGAACCCATCGTTCTACCATTCCTAGACCGGCAAGGGAACTTGCTGTTCCAACAGGACAATGCACGTCCGCATGTATCCCGTGCCACCCAACGTGCTCTAGAAGGTGTAAGTCAACTACCCTGGCCAGCAAGATCTCCGGATCTGTCCCCCATTGAGCATGTTTGGGACTGGATGAAGCGTCGTCTCACGCGGTCTGCACGTCCAGCACGAACGCTGGTCCAACTGAGGCGCCAGGTGGAAATGGCATGGCAAGCCGTTCCACAGGACTACATCCAGCATCTCTACGATCGTCTCCATGGGAGAATAGCAGCCTGCATTGCTGCGAAAGGTGGATATACACTGTACTAGTGCCGACATTGTGCATGCTCTGTTGCCTGTGTCTATGTGCCTGTGGTTCTGTCAGTGTGATCATGTGATGTATCTGACCCCAGGAATGTGTCAATAAAGTTTCCCCTTCCTGGGACAATGAATTCACGGTGTTCTTATTTCAATTTCCAGGAGTGTATTAACAGCACAAGAGCACGGTCTATTACATGACTAGGTCGAAAGGCATCCTATCGACGACTGCGGGCTATGGCAACCAGTCTGAAACTCGACCTTACAATCGGTATAGTTCGCATAAAATCGTACATCTTCGGTTATGCCAAAGTTATTCATTTATTTATTTATATCAACGTTTCAGGCACTCTGAAATTATTGAAATATAATAATTATGACCTGTAGACGCCTCTTAATGTCTGAGTGGCAAAAGGCAACTTTCATTAGCAAATATTTATTAAAAACAATTACTTCATTCGCGCCAAAATAAACGTTCTTTCCTGCCGTTCGCTCCTTACTCTGTACGTAGTGCAGCGCTGATACATTCACTTCACGTATGTGAAACAGCAAAATAAATAAATAAATAAAAATAAAAAATTGCGCTCTTATCTGCAAATAAGGGGTTGTTGTATGTTAACCGGGGACCTAGAAACGACGGAGAGGCTCCGTTCCCGCCGCAGCCGCAGTGGTCCACAACCCCACGACGACTGCTGCAGTCCACTCACCCGTCCGCGGCCCCACACCGAACCCAGGTTTACTGTGCGGTTCAGCCCCCTGTGGACCCCCACCACCACCACCACCACCAGGGAACGTCTCACACTAGACGAGTGTAACCCCTATGTTTGCGTGGTAGAGTAATAGTGGTGCACGCGTACGTGGAGAACTTGTTTGCGCAGCAATCGCCGACATAGTGTAGCTGAGGCGGAATAAGGGAAACTAGCCCGTATTCGCCGAGACAGATGGAAAAACCGCCTAAAAACCACCCACAGACTAGCTGGCTCACCGGACCTCGACCAAAGTCCGCCGGGCGTATTCGTGCCGGGGACCAGGCGCTTCTTCCTGCTCCGGAAAGCCGTGCGTTAGACCACTCGGCTAACCAGGCGGGCAAAATAAGGGGTGGCTTACATCTTTCGCACACACCCCTCAGACACAGCAGACGTTACTTCGGCGTTTAGTAGATAACTTTCCATCCGGGATAGAGTGATGCCTTCTTCCTGTGATGAAATTTTAGACCTAGTTGTAAATTCGTCCAGATATCCCATAAGAATGAACTTCCTTTACACGGTGTTCATGTGGTACTGAATGAAACGCTTTTAAGTGTAAAAACCCCGAATAGATGTGATTTCCTCTTACCGTGCCACGTATGACATCATGTGGCATCAGCACGAATTTAGTTTCTGTGAGTGATGCTTAAACTACGTTGATTTGCATGGAGAAGGTTATTTTATTACAGGTAGTTCATAGTCTCTGAACTCACTTCTCTTATGGAGTCTAAACCCTGAGAAACCACTCTCTGAATGGTTAAAACAGAGTCAGGTTGGAGAATTTAAAACTGGAGCTGGCAGTTTAGACGCTTGTCCCAGCCATCTCATTGCGAGAAAGTGCTGTGGAGGTGAGGCCCGTAGCAGTTACCTGAAACTGTAGCATCCGCTCGGAGGCAGCCTGGTCTTCCTCAGAGTCGCTCAAGGGCTCGTACCAGTCTGTGTTGAGAGTGATGCCGACAGTGCCTGCAACACAGAGTAACGTCTGCAGTCGGTTTACTCAGCCTGACAACAGGAGCGTTTCAGGAATTTAATGTAAGACGTCACTCAATACCTCTTCAATATAAAGAAACAGAATTGCTGATATTGCTTGAAGCATCTGGTTTTCTGATTTGAACTGTAACCTTACGTTGTGAGACCTTCCATCGATACCGGCCAACTTAGCATGGAATCCAGAAAAGATGAAAAATTTCTTTAAAGTCAGTATCCTCATTAGACTGTTTTTTATTTGCAGTATTACATTTACACGATCATGATTTTAAATACGACAGTATGCCATCTTAGGCACTGCATAACATTAAAACACTTGATAATGGCACTTTAAAGCCGAAATCATGATCATGTAAATGTAACACTGCAAATAAAATGGTTCAAATGGCTCTGAGCACTATGGGACTTAACTTCTGAGATCATCAGTCCCCTAACTAACCTAAGGACATCACACACATCCATGCCCGAGGCAGGATTCGAACCTGCGACCGTAGCGGTCGCGCAGTTCCAGACTGTAGCGCCTAGAACCGCTCGGCCACTCTGGCCGGCACTGCAAATAAAAACAATCTAATGGCGATACCGACTTTAAATAAATATATTATGACCGTGGCCCCACATTATGAAGAAATTATTGAAGAAAAATTCGATGCTATCGATGGATGTTAACAATTAGTTGGGTGGATCAAGTACGAAATAAAGTAATGAAAGGAATACGCTAAGAAAGAAGTCTACGGAAGATCTTTTCCAGAACAAATGGAACATCTCCTACAGCATCGAGGAGTAGTAACTTCATACTGGATACAGTGGTAGAGGTTAAAAATAGTAAGTACAGAGTACAGATTAAAACACTTTATCATATGGTTCAAATGGCTTTGGGACTTAACTTCTGAGGTCATCAGTCCCCTAGAACTTAGAACTACTTAAACCTAACTAACCTAAGGACATCACACACATCCATGCCCGAGGCAGGATTCGAACCTGCGACCGTAGCGGTCGCGCGGTTCCAGACTGTAGCGCCTAGAACCGCTCGGCGACTACGGCCGGCACTTTATCATACAATGAAGGCTTTCACGACAGGATGTTTCGGCTGCTGAGAATTCTTCCGGGTTGTACGGCCGTGGTCCAAGGAACTCTTCAATCCGTGACGTTTCGTCAAAGGCTACGTTGGACATCTTCGGAGGTGCTCCTGATTGTGCTGAGTCTTATCGACTGACGAGTCGGACGTCGAAGAACGGCCTAAATACCATGGAAAGTGGGCGTGGTCTGGATTTCACGTGGTAGCAGAGATAAACCTTGTCAAAGATAATTTTTTTTAACTATCGATCATAGTGCGTCAAAGATAAAACCTTCTCATCGATTCTGTAGCGTCACAGTCCATATATCAATGAGTTTCATGGCTTCTTCTTCTCCACAGTATTTAGGCCGCTCTTTGACGTCCGACTCGTCAGTCGACAAGACTCAGGACAACCAGGAGCACCTCCACAGATGTCCAACGTAGCTTTGGACGAAACGTCAGGGATTGAAGAGTTCCATGGACCACGACCATACAACGCGGAAGAATTCCCAACAGCTACAACACTTCAATACAGATGTACTGCCTAATTATTTTTTCGTTTTTATACTGTAAATTAGATTTTTTTGTAAATTTTAAACTGTCATCTGGAGCTGAAAATGGAATATGTTTCGTAGCTAATGCAAATATCACACTGGGTCAGTACCGACAGGAAACTAATAGGAAAAGGGAAATTCTGTACTGTTTGTCAAAAGGTAAAGTAAAATGCTAGCGCCGTCTCTGGACGCTGCTGTGTGGTGTCAAAGAGAATGCGCGGCACTCCAGTGTTATTTTTTAAACAATAATTGTGTGGACGAATGAGTTGCGTAATGAATGGAAAGTTAGGTCCATGTGAGACCAAATTGTTAATTACGAGGTATAACGGACGTGACAGATGTGGGTAGATGTATAAGGCTCCAGGAACATCAATATCATGCCCCACAACTGGTCATTGCTAATCAGTGCGTCCTTAATACACTCTAAGGCAAAAAAAGAAAAGAAAAGGCGCACCGCGAAGGAATTATACTAATGGAACGTAATTCGATAGACGCGACATATATGTACAGACAAAGAAATGATTACAATTTCAGAAAAACTGGATGATTTATTCAAGAGACAGAGGTCCACAAATCGAGCAAAGCCAATTATGTATTGGCCCATCTCAGACACTTAGGCAAGCAGTTATTCGGCTTGGCGTTGATTGACGGAGTTGTTGGATGTCCTTAAGAATATCGTGCCAAATTCTGTCCAATTGGCGAGTTACATCGTCAAAATCCCTAGCTGGTTGGAGAGACCTACCCGTAATGCTCTAAATGTTATCAATTGGGGAGAGGTCCGGCGATCTTGCTGGCCAAGGTAGGATGTGGCAAGCTCGAAGACAGGCAGTAGAAACTCTCGCCGTGCATGGGCGGGCATTATCTTGCTCAAATGTAATTTAAGAATGGGTTGGCATGAAAGGCAACAAAACGGGGCGTTGAATATCGTCGACGTACCGGTGTGCTAAAGGGTGCAGTGGATGACAACCAAAGGGGTCCTGCTACGAAATGAAACGAAGTCCCAGACCATTACTCCTGGTGACAGGTTGTATGGCGAGTGACAGTCAGGTTGGTATTCCACTGCTGTCTGGGGCGTCTCGAGTCCCTTGTTTACTGGTCATCGGGGCCTGGAATCTCATTAACTGGAGTAGATTCTCCATAGTGATGAGCCCCACTTCCAACTGAACTGCAATGACCAGCAAAGATATATCCGCCCTACTGTAGGGAAGCAGCCTACTCACGCTGGATAAAATTCGCATCAGTCTTTCCATTGTGTGCCAGCCTAGCTCTGACGTCATAAATGTTGCACAATACTTTAAAAATCAAGTAAATAACCTGAAACGTTTCTGGCATGTCAGGAGTAATACTAAATCAATATGTGTTGAATGTCAGTTCAATAACTTTAACCATTTTCGAAATTTGGACGTTTCTCTGTAAAAATCATTGGCGCAACAGAAAAGAGCTAGAGACTTAAAAATTTGTATTTAGATTCCCTTTTCATAATAATTTAACAGAAACAGTCTTCTGGATCTCACAAATTAAGATTTTAGTTGAAATTCATGATTTTCTGGTTTTTGTCTTAAAAAATTAAGGAAGCAAGATAGATTAAGTAGGCGACTAAATAAGGCTAGGATGTTTAAATTTAAGTAGAATGGAGATTCGCTGTAATCATAAAGATGTGAGAAGTTTCAATTGAATAACTATAAAACTATAGCGATAGCGTATCTCCAAAGGGCAAGTTCAGAGCTCGTCTACTGCGTGTAGTGTAATTAAATTAATTCTCTCGCCCAAAATAATTGACTTAGCCACATCAGACTTTTATTATGATTACTTACCTGTGTGCTGATTGCGCATTTAAATTGAGAGCTTCATCGGCCATCAGCAAAAGAAGCTATGATTTATTCGGTAACTTAAAGTGGTGCATTACTAGCCTAGCGGCTAGTCGGGAGAGCCGATTTGATCAGGCGTTCCCTTAGCCGTCCGCACCGCTGTTTTATGTATAAGAACGCTGCGCGAGGAAGAAAGGCCCCAGTCCTCTCCAGACGCTGAATAGTACACCATCTGTGTCGGGAGTCGCGTCGCGTCGGTATCATTGCTATAAACAGCCTCGGATGCCGTATTAAGTTACTCGGGATACGCGTAACCATGAAATCATTTTCGAGTGAAGTGTTAATTCTGGGATGACTTTAATGATCTATCTTCAGTTTGCGTATGTCGTATTTTCACGTGCCGCCGCGGGACAGACATTCTACCATTATTTAGCGTGGGGTTTGATGAACCTTATCATCAAATTATGGCGAGCATTCACTTAAACATTTAATTTGGACAGTTATAGTTGCATCAGCGCATTAGACTCTGAACTGCTCTGTTAGTCAGATTGTGTGGATCCTTTTTTTCTTCATCTGTGACTTTCAGAATACAGTGAACGTTTTTTCCACGATCGTTTTTGATTATGAATCCCAGACAATCTCCTAATTCCTCAGAGCTATAAGCTGTAGCTATAAGTGTATTTCTCAGATGAAGTGGGCACTAGGAATTCTAATTACAGGCTTCACGTTTTGATAATCACTTTCTGGTTGCCAAAATTGTAGTTAGAGACCCAGTGTTGAGAACGGCAAAACAACAGCATAAATAATAGGAACATTTAAATAATAACATTTAATTTCACCCGCCGCCCCACATATAGTTAATCGGCCGGGAAATGCATCCTTTTCTACATTACAACAATCGCAAGAAGCCAGTTTCGCCGCACCGCAGTCATCCACCGGAGCAACCGGAGCCGCGCCTGCAGTTGCGGGCCACGCACACACACAGCAGCCTTCGGAGTGCCGTCTGCAGTTCAACGCACTGCGTCGCATCAGTAATCCTGGTACACCACGCCAGCAACGCCATACGTCATGCAGAAGGAACTAAGTTAAGTGAAAAGCTGTTAAAATTTTTACTAACCTGCACCGCCAAAAGAAACTGAGGTTGAACTTAAAAGAGAACCTATGTCTTGTTGAGGGAACTGTAAATCCAGACATCCGTTCAAGTGTAAATATGCATGAAAATAGTAATGTTAAAGTGAAATATGAAGTATTGTCTCAAGCAGAAAGCAGAAATTGTTAATTTATTGGATGATAGTTTATCTGATGAGTTAAAAACGAAACAGTCATCAGAGATGGTAGAGTTTAAGAAGGAGAAGTTAGATATGACTAATCAATCAGAAGTTTTATTTAGTTTTGATGATTCTGGTGTTGGAGCTAGTTTTTCGTCACCAGAGTGTGAAAAGAAACCAGCTAGTGAGCAACCCAAAGATAGTGGGGCTATTGATTTAAATGTTATATTACAAGCAATAGCTACCAGTAATGCTGAATTAAAGTCTGAAATAACTGAGGTCAAAAGCAGTCATGCAAAAATGTCAGCCAGTAATGCTATAATAATGCTGAATTAAAGTATGAGATTGTGGCCAGCCAAACTAATTTTAATAAACGATTGGAGGAAACGGACAATACCTTCAAGGCTGGTTGCAATAAGTTGAAAGAGGATCTGGGCAGTTTGAATTATAAAATTGATTACAACCATGAGGATATTAAGAAAAAGGTTGCTCAACAATTTTCTGAAATGTATAAAACAGTAAAATCCGAAGTTGCTGAGGTTAGCAGAGACTTCCAAATGGAAGATGCGAAGCTGGAGCACAAGTTAACAGAAAAGATAGAGGTGGAATCTGAACTGTGCTCATATAGGTTTAAAGATGTTAATATAAAAGTAAACATATGTCAAGCAGAAGTAGATGCAATCAAAACTGATACTACTCATATTGTGCAAAGAGTAGATAATGTTGAAATGAGAGTAGAAAATATTAGTACTAACATTGCTAACATTGAGAGTAAAGTAGCTTCAGTAACTTCTGGTAATGGTAGTATACAGCAAATTGTAGCTGCAAACGCCACTTTTATCGGGTATCGGCAGTTCTTGCGGTTCGACCCAGATACAAATATCCACCCGCTAGATTTCTGGAACGATTTTGAAGATGTGATTCCACCAACTTGGTCTGAACGAGAGAAAATCTCATTTATTAGAAGCCATTTAGCAGGTGACGCCATGCGTTGGTCAGCTGATGTTATGTTGAAGTGTAAAACATTAGCGGAATTTAAAACAGCTTTCATTAACGAGAATTGGTCTAGTAATAAGCAAAATGAAGTGTTGAGAGAATTTTGGAGTGGAAAAAGCTTCAATGCAGGCAAGGAATCTATTAAAGATTTTGCTAGGTCATGGATTTCACGTTTGTCACATTTGGCCGAAAAGCTAAAACCTGAAATGATAATACTAGGCCTTGAAGCCAAACTGCCATGGTATTGGCAAACTAGAATTATATCTGCCCCTAGAGACAATCTTGATCGTTTCATTGAATATTTGGAACGTGTAGAGCGTGTGGCTGCCAATGAGGAGCAAGCACGTAGGAGCAAGCACGTAATAACAGAAATGCTAATAACACTAGTAGTAATTTTAAGAACGAGCAGAATGGTAATGTAAACATCAGAACAGTAGGTGTTCGCCATTCTAAGAGAGGTAGGAATTGGAGAAATAATTATCAGAACCAACAATGGCATCCAAATGATAGTAATTTTGTTCCAAACAAAATTGTGCAGGTAAACAACAGTGCGGAAAGCAATGCTGTGCCAGTTAACTATAATGGAAATAAAGGAAACAGTAGTAGGCCGAGGCAGGAAAACTAGTTCCCGTCTATGAGGACACTAGCGCTCACCAGGCGGTTACTTTTCCTAAGCCAGTAATTACAATAATTGGTAAGACAGATCAGAATACTCAAACTGAACATGTGGATGAAGGGTCGGTAGCATCTAAGAATACAGCAGAAATATTAAATCACTCACAGTATTTGATAGATACCGTGTTAGAGACGCTTTCTAAGTGGGAAGAGAAAGAGAAGGCGCAGCAGTGTAATGGTAGGGAAGAGCTACAAAATACTGAATTGTCAGGTGAAGAAGCAGAAGAAATTCATGCTTATATTTACGATGAGGATGATGTGCTCTTATCTAAAGTGCCTGTGCAGGATGTTGATACTGTACTAATAGATTTAGGACAGGAGGTAAGTGAGAATGTAGAGGGTAGCCTGTTGGGGGTCGATGAACCCAGTAGCTGTGACCAGTTGTCACTTGAGAAGGAACCCGACGATAATAATGAAAGTGGTTTAGCTGTAACTAGTGTTATGCCCGGTCTGGAGGCGCAGAATCGCTCAGACTACAGTAATTTGGGTCATGTTCAGCAAACTAAATGTAATGAAGTCGTGCGGTGTTTCGATTTAAAATTAATAGACCGACTGGAAAAGGCAGCTGAAAATGTAATTCAGGAAACCCCTACACACTTTGACCTAAATGTAATGAAGACAGATGTCGATCACTTTAGTTGGAGACAAATCCAAAAGGAACTATTGGATGAGTTTGAGGAACCACCTGTACAACCTAGAATAAGCCACCCTATAATAATAGTGAATATGTTGGGTATCAATGTACGTTGTCTCTTAGAGAGTGGAAGTGAGGTGAGTGCGATATCTCAGTCCTTCTTTGATGCATTACCTGGTAAAGACAAGCTTACAGCAATGAGGGTATCAGGACTAAGAATAATTGGTGCTACTGGCAAGGTGTCAAAAAAGGTAAAGCAAGAAGCTTTGCTGCCCTTTAACATTAATGGTAATTTAATTGATCATCCATGCTTAATTGTAAATAATCTAAGTATTGAGGTTTTAATTGGCATTGATTTCTTGTCGAAATATCAGAGTGTTGTTGACTTTGAAAGAAGCCAGTTAAATATGGTCTTGCCAATAACCGGAGTAATTACGGTACCTTTTATTGATAAACATGTAGTAACTAATGATGAAACTTGGGAGCTGCCTATACGAGTTCTGAAAAATAGGAGATATTGGGACGAAGGTGTTAATCTTAGTAAATACCAAGGACCTTTCAGGATCATAGGAAAACCACATGCCAATGTATATAGGCTAGAGTACCCTAAAAGTAAAAAGCTATTAGGTCTCAGGAACGTGATCGTCCTAAAGAAGTTCATAGGTAGTAAATGAATTCTGTAGGGAGGAGGTTGTTCTATAACCTCTACACAGTATGGCTGCTGTGCAGTCCCAGCTGTGTGAGATCTTCTTTCCATTTCAGGTCTCACTCATTCTTCATCTTTACTATCTACAAAAATTTCGACCCCTTCTTTCCAATATGAAAATTTTCTGAAACCTCTACACAGTGTGGCAGCTGTGCAGTCCCAGCTGTGTGAGATCTTCTTTCCATTTCAGGTCTCACTCATTCTCCATCTTTCCTGTCTACAAAAATTTCGACTCCTTCTTTCCAATATGAAAATTTTCTGAAACCAATGAATTCTATAGCGAAGAGATTGTTCTGTAACCTCTACACAGTGTGGCAGCTGTGCAGTCCCAGCTGTGTGAGATCTTCTTTCCTTTTCAGGTCTCACTCAATCTTCATCTTTCCTATCCACCAAAGTTTCGACTCCTTCTTTGCAATACAAAAATTTTCCGTCATGGCTATCGAGCCATGAGTTCTGTAACCGTTCTATCCACCGATTAGTGAAGAAAAATACCTAATGTGACAAACCTAATAGTGACATGAACAACAGAGAAGTATGATGTAATTAAGATACAAATGTATTTGAGTAACAAGTATGTATAGAACCTTGGTAATATTATAAGTATAAAGTTGTTGTTTTATTGGAAATGGTCCACCAACAGTAATTTAAAAAGATATACAAATTCGTGTACAAGTAGGATCTGAAGTGGCAGTGAAACCTATTGTATGCTGTAGAGCTAACTAATTAATAGTAAGAGAGAGTGCTTAGTGTTATGAAAAAATGCAGGTAAGTTGTAAAAATGAACTCACCTTGTGTAGCAAGGAATGCCAGTGTAATAGAATTGATTAGTGTTTGTGGTTGAAACGTGAAGGACACGTCCCTGAAGTATTTATAAGGTTGGAGCTGGCCATTATTTTGGTGTAGTGTGTGACAGGACACACCTACACGTATTGTGGTTATGAGTTGGAGGCGTGAATGCGACCATAGGTACCCTTATGTTAGATGAGACTGAGCAGCTCATGGTGTCCTATAGGTTTAAGGAATTTAGCATTACGGTCGTCCATAATTACTTAATGCACTTTAGTGGTAGGTCAAGAGAGACTACCTGTGGTTTCAGCGTCCGATCGAGTGGAAATGGATTGCCACGTGAGCAAACTAATCAGCTGCAATACACTATAGATATGAAATAAATGTGCTGTCCTATGCTTTAAATGTTAATAGAGTGAGTGTTAAATAAGTTCATACACTAGCAACATAATTGAGTAACATAATGGCAGATGTGAAACGTTAAATATAGCTCAGCATAAACACAATTCGATGAAGTAAGTACATAATTGCAGATGTGCAAATGACATAGCAGCAGAGGACCAATAAGAGGATTTAGTAGTCAACTAAACGTAGTGTGTTTTGAACACTCAGAACTGTACTATTACCACAGGTTACTCACATGTACAAAGAAACTGAGAAGACAACTACTAATCAAATATACTCATACTATCTCTAAGAATAAGGTAATCAAAGATGAGACAGCTATGTAAATAAAATACAGATTTGTCAGGAATGTACCGAGCATTGGTTCAGTGTTCCGGCCCAGAAATAATAAATTGAAATTAAATAGGATTCATGATTGTATGCCTTGAGCATAAATTTTCTTTAGTACGTCACTAAAGGCGTTTTGAGCCATTTGTTTACCGATTTTATGACAATTAAGTAACCACGAGAATAAAATTGAAAAAGTTCTGTTAACTTTGTTCCAGCAAAATATTGAAGGATAAAATGTATATATCCCCATTTCATTGTGACCCACCCTTAGATAATAAGTGAATAGAGTCTGAGGCACTCTTTTTGTTTGTTCTACAGGACAAACCAGATAGTGGCAGCCTGGTAGCTGCGTGAAAGCGTGGAGTGACTTGGACACAACTCGCAGTGACCCCTCCCCTTTCCCCATGTAATTTAGGGTGAACGTGAAGGACGCACACCATAGCAACTTCCCCTCCTCTACCCTTGTGGATGGAAGTGTAGAATGCCAGCCAAAGCGGCTACAACCATGTGTATAAAAATTATTTGTAAAATTTTCTTTCAGGTTTAGAAAAGACTGCTAAGATATAATCATCTGTTTATTTATCATGAATGTGTTATTTTCTTTGAATTTGTGTATGCAAAAATGTATTTAATGGATTTAAGATTTTCATAATTTTACATATTTTATGTGTTTGTTTGTCTAAGGCAATATGTATGCCAAAGTGTTTCATTGATTTTGCTTAAATTTTGAGGGATAATATTGCTTAAGAGGCAGTGAACATGCCAGTAATTTAAATAATTGAAGTAGGTAATCAGTTTTCTTTTAATATTTCTATATGCTTACATTTCAATTTTAATTTTTCATAGGGAGTTAAGCTGTACTCTTGCTTCCCTTTTTTTAATTAATTTTTTTTCATTCATTAACATTCAAAAACAAAATATTTAAGTAGAGGGTGATGTAGAGAAGCAGCCTACTCACGCTGGATAAAATTCACATCAGTCTTTCCATTGTGTGCCAGCCTAGCTCTGACGTCATAAATGTTGCACAATACTTTAAAAATCAAGTAAATAACCTGAAATGTTTCTAGCATGTCAGGAGTAATACTAAATCAATATGTGTTGAATGTCAGTTCAATAACTTCAACCATTTTCGAAATTTGAACGTTTTTCTGTAAAAATCATTGGCGCAACAGAAAAGAGACTTAAAAATTTATATTTAGATTCCCTTTTCATAATAATTTAATAGAAACAGTCTTCTGGATCTCACAAATTAAGATTTTAGTTGAAATTCACGATTTTCTGGTTTTTGTCTTAAAAAATTAAGGAAGCAAGATAGATTAAGTAGGCGAATAAATAAAGCTAGGATGTTTAAATTTAAGTAGAATGGAGATTCGCTGTAATCATAAAGATGTGAGAAGTTTCAATTGAATAACTATAAAACTATAGCGATAGCGTATCTCCAAAGGGCAAGTTCAGAGCTCGTCTACTGCGTGTAGTGTAATTAAATTAATTCTCTCGCCCAAAATAATTGACTTAGCCACATCAGACTTTTATTATGATTACTTACCTGTGTGCTGATTGCGCATTTAAATTGAGAGCTTCATCGGCCATCAGCAAAAGAAGCTATGATTTATTCGGTAACTTAAAGTGGTGCATTACTAGCCCAGCGGCTAGTCGGGAGAGCCGATTTGATCAGGCGTTCCCTTAGCCGTCCGCACCGCGGCTTTATATATAAGAACGCTGCGCGAGGAAGAAAGGCCCCAGTCCTCTCCAGACGCTGAATAGTACACCATCTGTGTCGGGAGTCGCGTCGCGTCGGTATCATTGCTATAAACAGCCTCGGATGCCGTATTAAGTTACTCGGGATACGCGTAACCATGAAATCATTTTCGAGTGAAGTGTTAATTCTGGGATGACTTTAATGATCTATCTTCAGTTTGCTTATGTCGTATTTTCACGTGCCGCCGCGGGACAGACATTCTACCATTATTTAGCGTGGGGTTTGATGAACCTTATCATCAAATTATGGCGAGCATTCACTTAAACATTTAATTTGGACAGTTATAGTTGTATCAGCGCATTAGACTCTGAACTGCTCTGTTAGATTGCGTGGATCCTTTTTTTTTTCCATTGTGACTTTCAGAATACAGTGAACGTTTTTTCCACTATCGTTTTTGATTATGAATCCCAGACAATCTCCTATTTCCTCAGAGCTATAAGCTGCAGCTATAAGTGTATTTCTCAGATGAAGAGGCCGGCCGGGGTGGCCAAGCTACAGTCTGGAATCGCGCGACCGCTACGGTCGCAGGTTCGAATCCTGCCTCGGGCATGGATGTGTGTGATGTCCTTAGGTTAGTTAGGTTTAAGTAGTTCTAAGTTCTAGGGGACTGATGACCTTAGAAGTTAAGTCCCATAGTGCTCAGAGCCATTTGAACCATTTTTTCTCAGATGAAGTGGGCACTAGGAATTCTAATTACAGGCTTCACGTTTTGATAATCACTTTCTGGTTTCCAAAATTGTAGTTAGAGAGCCAGTGTTGAGAACGGCAAAACAACAGCATAAATAATAGGAACATTTAAATAATAACATTTAATTCCACCCGCCGCCCCACATATAATTAATCGGCCGGGAAATGCATCCTTTTCTACATTACAACAATCAATTCCACCAGCCGCCCCACACTATGACCCAACAACCAGGATTGATGGCTCTGGGGTGCCATTTCATTTCACAGCAAGACGCTTTTGGTTGTCATCCCCAGAACCCTTATAGCACAGCGGTATGTCGACCATATTCTATGCCCCGTTTCGTTGCTCTACATGGCAAGCTATCCTGGGCTTCAGCAAGATAATGCCCACCCGCACATGGCGAGAGTTTCTACTCCCTGTCATCGTGCTTGCCAAACTCTATATTGGCCAGAAAGGTCGCCGGATATCTCCTCAATTAAGAATGTTTGGAGCATTATGGGCAAGGCCCTTTAATCAGCTCGGGATTTTGACGAGCTAAAGTGCCAATTGGACATAATTTGGCACAATATCCCCCAGGATCACATCCAACAACTCTGTCAATCAGTACCAAGACTAACAACTGCTTGCATAGGGGCCAGAGGTGGATCATCGTGTTATGGACTTGCTCAATTTGTGAAGCTTTTTCTCTTGAATAAATCTTCACATTTTTATGAAATTGTAACCTTTTGTATATTCGTACATGTACGTCACACCTGCAGATTTCCTCCTGATTCGAATAATTCCTTCGTGGTACGTCGTTTTCTTTCCGTAGAATGTGTATGGAGTAAAAGGAGCATTGTCGCAGACACCTAGGATATCGTTGTAACATGCCTGAAGATCTGTGAAACTGTTCATTTTCGTCCAAACTAGAAATAAT
Source organism: Schistocerca nitens (assembly GCF_023898315.1). NCBI lineage: Eukaryota > Metazoa > Arthropoda > Insecta > Orthoptera > Acrididae > Schistocerca > Schistocerca nitens. The sequence continues at coordinate 471,919,295 of NC_064621.1, read as the reverse complement.
GTGAGGCAAGTCCGGTGACTTTGAGTGAACGTTTCTAAATAATAACCGTTGTTTGTTAGAACCTTAGATCCCTGATCTCATTAAAAAGCGTAATACTGCCAGTTTTGATTTCTTGTTGAAAATATGACTGATCATTAATAATCTACATGTACATACATACTCAGCTAGCCACCAAGCGGTGTGTGGCGGAGGGCACAATTCGCGCCAAAGCCATATTCCCCCCCCCACACACACACACACACACCCCACCCCCACACCCCGTTCCACTCGCTCGAGGGAAAAACGACTGTCTGAACGCCTCAGTACAAGCTCTAATTTCCCTTATCTTTCAATGGTGATCATTGCGCGATTTGAAAGTTGGTGGTAATAACATATGCTCTACATCCTCGGTGAAGACCGGATTTCGGAATTTAGTGAGCAGCCCCTTCCATTTAGCGCGCCGTCTATCTGCAAGTGTGTCCCACTTCAAACTTTCAAAATAATTACTACTGATTTCTTAATAATTTTAAAAAAATGGCTAATAATTTGTAGCTGTTATTTTGTGCTTTTTATGGAGGTCAAGTGCGTGAGAACATTCTGTATCGAGACATTTGTTTCGACAAATACGTAATTGTTATTGCTCTCAATATGGATTAGGTAACAACAGGTGATCTTCAATTGGATTGGCAGGTATTAAATTGATTTACAAATTATTTCATTTGATTTTGCTGTGGGTTATTCAAAATTTCGTGGTTAGCCCTTTCGTTTTGTACTTTACCGTATGTGGCAGCAATGTTTTACATACGTTATTCAAAATTCATGTAAGCAGAGAATACAGGAAATCAATTGTAAGGATAACTTGTACATTTCTCCCCGCATATTAGCTATCCACGTCGGAAACGATTTCCCTATAATTTTCTTGTTACGATTAGTCTCACGCGATCACTATCAATATAATCGCATTAACCGATTTTAGTCGGGAGGGGGGGGGGGGGGAGCTACAAGATAAATAATAGGATATACAAAACCAATTACAGAGGCTGTATTAATTAAATAGATTTGAAAAGGTTACCATAAGGTAGGAAAAAATGGAGAACAGCATGAACCCAGTCGATGAACTGATCATTTAAAGAAAAAAAGACTAATAATTACTCTGCCTAGCAAAAAAAGGAGAGAACCCAGATGATACGGCCGGATGTCAATGTAACGTCGTACATTTACACACTACCGGCGGGTATGTAAATGATTACAGTTGCAATTCTCTGTGGCTGGTAGAACCGCCGCCAGAGTGCGTTGGCATTGATCGTGTCTAGTTTTGTTACAAGGCCTGGTAGGGTATGTGAGGTAACATAATCGGAAGTAGAGCAATTACTGTGAAAGACACGGAGATGACGCGTACACGTGTGAGCCGCTCTTACCGCCCCCAAACACAGTTTGAAACTGACCACCACAACGGTGAATCGCCGTATTGTGTTCCAAGCAAATCGTAACATTCTCACATCTCTGCCTGCCATCCGAGAGCAAGTAATGGACCCCTTGCAAACATTATGTATCTTCCCGCACTATTTGTCGGAGGCTAGCGGCAGCTGAACCAGGGAATTGCCGTCCCATGCATAGCCTGCTGCAATACAAAAGGCTGTTGGACTAGAGCCGTGTCTGGGAAAAAATGGACTGCTGCCGAATGGCGTCGCATGTGGGGAAAAACGCCATTCTACACTCATGCTCATAAATTAAGGATAATTGCAGAACGTGGTGCCACACAACGTGGCACTACACATAACTGGTGCTAATAGCATAGGTACATAGGGAACATACACGGCACAAATCTGTAAGTCCACGGTATTGGTGATAAGTTGAGAAAACTGCCCCGAAACACATGTGCTACAAAACGCCACTGTTTCCTGAGCATGTACCCTAACATCAGTATGGGATATGACCACCATGCACACGTACACAGGTCGCACAACGGGTTGGCATACTCTGGATCAGGTGGTCGAGCAGCTGCTGAGGTACAGCCTCCCATTCTTGCACCAGTGCCTGTCGGGGCTCCTGAAGCGTCCTAGGGGTTTGAAGACGTGCACCGATACGTCGACCGAGAGCATCCCAGACGTGCTCGATGGGGTTTAGGTTTGGAGAACAGGCTGGCCACTCCATTCGCCTGATATCTTCTGTTCCAAGGTACTCCTCCACGATGGCAGCTTGGTGGAGTCGTGTGTTATCATCCATCAGAAGGAAGGTGGGACCGACTGAACCCCTGAAAAGGCGGACATACTGGTGCAAAATGACGTCCCGATACACCTGACCTGTTACAGTTCCTCTGTCAAAGACATGCAGGAGTGTACGTGCACCAATCATAATCCCGCTCCACACCATCAAACCACGACCTCCATACAGGTCCCTTTCAAGTACATTAAGGGGTTGGTATCTGGTTCCTGGTTCACGACAGATGAAAACCCGGCGAGAATCACTGTTCAGACTATACCTGGACTCGTCTGTGAACATAACATGGGACCACTGTTCCAATGACCATGTATTGTGTTCTTGACACCAGGCGTTACGGGCTCTCCTGTGACCAGGGGTCAGTGGAATTCACCTTGCAGGTCTCCGGGCAAATAAACCATGTCTGTTCAGTCGCCTGTAGACTGTGTGTCTTGAGACAACTCTTCCAGTGGCTGCGGTAAGGTCCCGAGCAAGGCTAACTGCAGTACTCCATGGCCGTCTGCGGGCACTGATGGTGAGATATCGGTCTTCGTGTGGTGTTGTGCACTGTGGACATCCCGTACTGTGGCGCCTGGACACGTTTCCTTTCTCCTGGAAGCGTTGCCATAATTTTGAGATCACATTTTACACATTTTGGAGGGCACGTGCTACGACCTGCTGTGTTTGACCAGCCTCCAGTCGCCCTAGTATTCTACCCCTCATAACGTCATCAATATGTGTTCTTTGAGCCATTTTCAACACGCTGTCACCATTAGTGCGGCTAAGAACGTCTGCACACTTACTCGCTGCACCGTACTCTGACATGCACCAACACACCTCTGTGTATGTGGACTGCTGCCAGCGCCACCGTGCGACCCGCAGGTCAAAATCACCGCATGGTCATACCCAAAGGTTATTTAAAATGAGCATGAGAGTACCAATGTTCCGGTGAAGTAAGGCGGTGTTATTCTTGGCGTCATGATATGACTTCAGGCTTCTAGTGATTAAGGGAACTGTAAATTTTGGAATTTGGTGGTAAGGACTATGGGACCAAACTGCTGAGGTCATCGGTCCCTAAGGTTACCCACTACTTAATCTAACTTGAACTAACTTACGCTAAAGACAACATACACACCCATGCCCGAGGGAGGACTCGAATCACCGACGGGGCCAACCGCGCGAACCTTGACAAGACGCCCAAGACCGCACGGCTACCCCGCGCGGCAAAGAGAACTGTCGAGGCACAACTCTACGTCTCCGACTTTATGGTCCTTATGTGTTACTTCTCATGTAACAGTATCGTATGCTCGTCCACACATGGCACGTGTCTCTATGAACTGTGTGCGTGATATTGAGGAACTCCCTTGCCCAGCAAGATCACAAGATGATTCCTTGATAGAACAGATGTTGGAAGTGATTGGATGTCAACTTTGTCTCAGTGCCAGTATCCAAGGTATCAAGGACGAATTACAACAGTAACCGGTCATCTTGCCTCAGGAGAGTATTCAACAAATGTATAACACCCTTACCAACCGAATTAGCGGCCGGCCGGTGTGACAGAGCGGTTCTAGGCGCTTCAGTCTGGAATCGCGCGACCGCTAAGGTCGCAGGTTCGAATCCTGCCTCGGGCATGGATGTGTATGATGTCCTTAGGTTAGTTAGGTTTAAGTAGTTCTAGGTTCTATGGGAATGATGACTTCAGAGCCATTTGAACCGAACCGAACCCCCATGTCAGAGGGGGTGCAACGTCGTAGTAAGTGGCCTTGTCATACTGCCAAGTACTTTGTAAATGTAATTCGATTTTGGAAGCACTGAAATAACATCACACACCCTCTCAACTCGCTAAGTTCACTTCGTTTCCTCCTCCTCCCCCGGTTGTTTCACTTTTCATGTCAGACAGTGTATAAAGAGACTTTTTTACGACCTAGGGTATTTACCAAATAGCACTATCCCATAAAAAAGATATAACATTACAAATAACTGGCGTTGCATTTGATAGTTCGCGGAACCTCGCTGTGCCTGTTATCACGCAACATAACACAACGAAATACTAAATGGCGCCAATTTAAAGAGGAGTTAGTATAACGAAGGAACAAACTGTAACACTTAATATGCTACCATGGAGTACAAAGTGGGTGCTTCTGATTGACAGTTCGACACCGACATCTAAACATAATAATTCGTGACGATTAGTAGGAAGATTTTCGTCACAAACTATCTACACTCACGGACGGACAGTTCTGTGAGCAACATATCTATGTGGCGGTGTGGAGGCACTGGACTGCATACGGCAAGAACAGGATTAAAATCACCATCCGACCTTCTAGATTCATGTTGTCCTTATTTTTCATAAAAAAATATATGGTTCAAATGGCTCTGAGCACTATGGGACTCAACATCTTAGGTCATAAGTCCCCTAGAACTTAGAACTACTTAAACCTAACTAACCTAAGGACATCACACACTTCCATGCCCGAAGCAGGATTCGAACCTGCGACCGTAGCAGTCCCGCGGATCCGGACTGCAGCGCCAGAACCGCTAGACCACCGCGGCCGGCGTTATTTTTCTAAACCATTTGAGGATAATGCTGGGAAGGATAATTTAAACAGGATACAGCCATTGTCATTTCTAACTAACTGAGCTACAGTACAACAGGAAAGGTAACTGAAGTTCACTTTGTCTGAATCCCTTGCAGGCCACCAGGATTCTATTTACCATACTGACAAGGAGTTTCCCCTGGTTGGAGAACTTGAGCAAGAGACATTCAGCTTGATGAGAAAATCATGAACCCCACGGCGATGGGGACGCTTCCATGTCTCGATGCAGATATGTAGGTGCAAGCACATTGGAAAGAAGAACATCTCTGCCGCTTCCAGACGAACAAGTGTTTCCTGAAGAAGGGAAGTAGATCTTTCAGTAATTTCAGGACCAACTGTCTGCATCCAGTAGTAGTGCTACATGGGTGAAAGAAAGTGGAAATCATAGCTGTTATGTTCTCAGAAATTTTGGACCTGGAGCCAGTCGTCTTTAACAACATTCCACAACATTTCAACTGGGATCTGCTAGTCATCCCCAGGTGAGGCATCGAAGCCAGACAATACTTCCCCTTTTGCGCAATTTTGCGCACTGTGTGTATTCCGAGCATTCATGAAGATCGTGGTGACGGACTGACCACATTGCCCGACGGGCAGCGCCTCCGCTGGTGGAATTGCATAACAAGCTGTAACGTTACCACTGATCACCTTAAACGGCAATCAATGCTAATATTAGCTAATATTATACCTCTGCGAGGAATTTTTAATAGTTTTTGACCGTGAGATAACCTAAGGGAAATAGAACAGTCAAGCTGGGATTCGTTTCCGAAACACTCCAGCAAAGTATAACTAACAGTAAACAGGTGGGTCTGGAACAGACGTTCTCCCAGCACTAAAGCAAGTTGTAACATTACATATTAAAATCGGTCGCCAGCCTAATTAGGCATTCTTGTGTCAAGCGGAATGATAAAACAGAAGGTAGTGCTAAGGCTAACCTAACCTTCCTTGACACACACACACTAAACTCTTTCCTTATATCTGTTCAGACTACTACACAGTAACCTAGCCTTGCAAATAAATGTGCTACTAGCTAGTAAGTCAGATAAACAAATGGCCAGTGAGGTAGTAAACAGCAACATACGCCTATCAACAACAAGTACCTTAAATTAACTAGGTGGAACAGTTTATAAAACCAATTACCGACACACATGAAACTAGTAGCAGTACTGAACAGGAAAAAGCTTGAAATGATGCTGAAATTAAATCAGGGGGCCTGCTAACGATCATACTGTTTTACTTCATTGCTTAGTACAGGGTCTCTACGCCTGTACATTAACCATTTTACATTAGAATAGATAACACAGTAAATAGTTCTTTCATAAACTCGGTTTGAAGCAGCTAAACAGAATGAAAACCTAACTATGCTGGCTCTGAAGGAGCCTTTGCACTGCCTCATTAACTAACTAGCCCAGAACAGAGGACCTTTAAGCTTTCATGGTTTGAAGAACCATGCTCATTAACAAAACTACACCAGTATGAATGAGAAATGGTAAGTATTCTTATCATTAACTAAAGAACAACAAACTATAACTCTTTAAATAACAATTGTGCTTTCATAAGCAGTCTTTTGACCTATTCAAAAATATAATTGGCTGTGCAAATAACAACACAACATTAAATTCAAGTACAACCATTTTCTCATAATAAATTACGAGACTCGGAATTAAATTCACAAGGATAGGATTCCTGTCCAGGTTTGTGATTTGGGATAATCACAGGTGTAAGATAGAGACCCGCCAGGGTAGCCGAGAGCTGCAAAATACTAACGCGAATTCTTTACAGACGAATGGAAAAACTGGTAGAAGCCGACCTCGGGGAAGATCTGTTTGGATTCCGCAGAAATGTTGGAACACATGAGGCAATACTAACCTTACGACTTATCTCAGAAGAAAGGTTAAGGAAAGGCAAACCTACGTTTCTAGCATTTGTAGACTTAGAGAAAGCTTTTGACAATGTTAAGTGGAATACTCTCTTTCAAATTCTGAAGGTGGTAGGGGTAAAATACAGGGAGCGAAAGGCTATTTACAATTTGTACAGAAACCAGATGGCAGTTATAAGAGTCGAGGGGCATGAAAGGGAAGCAGTGGTTGGGAAAGGAGTGAGACAGGGTTGTAGCCTCTCCCCGATGTTATTCAATCTGCATATTGAGCAAGCAGTAAAGGAAGGAAAAGAAAAATTCGGAGTAGGTATTAAAATTCATGGAGAAAAAGTAAAAACTTTGAGGTTCGCCGATGACATTGTAATTCTGTCAGAGACAGCAAAGGACTTGGAAGAGCAGTTGAACGGAATGGACAGTGTCTTGAAAGGAGGATATAAGATGAACATCAACAAAAGCAAAACGAGGATAATGGAATGTAGTCAAATTAAATCGGGTGATGCTGAGGGAATTAGATTAGGAAATGAGACACTTAAAGTAGTAAAGGAGTTTTGCAATTTAGGGAGTAAAATAACTGATGATGGTCGAAGTAGAGAGGATATAAAATGTAGACTGGCAATGGCAAGGAAATCGTTTCTGAAGAAGAGAAATTTGTTAACGTCGAGTATAGACTTAAGTGTCAGGGAGTCGTTTCTGAAAGTATTTGTATGGAGTGTAGCCATGTATGGAAGTGAAACATGGACGATAACTAGTTTGGACAAGAAGAGAATAGAAGCTTTCGAAATGTGGTGCTACAGAAGAATGCTGAAGATTAGATGGGTATATCACATAACTAATGAGGAGGTGTTGAATAGGATTGGGGAGAAGAGAAGTTTGTGGCACAACTTGACTAGAAGAAGGGATCGGTTGGTAGGACATGTTTTGAGGCATCAAGGTATCACAAAGTTAGCATTGGATGGCAGCGCGGAGGGTAAAAATAGTAGAGGGATACCAAGAGATGAATACACTAAGCAGATTCAGAAGGATGTGGGTTGCAGTAGGTACTGGGAGATGAAGAAGCTTGCACAGGATAGAGTACGGTAGCATGGAGAGCTGCATCAAACCAGTCTCAGGACTGAAGACCACAACAACAACAACATGCATGACATGGTTTCATCATGATGATATCCTCATGTGTAAAATATTCCGGAGGTAATATAGTCCCTCATTTGGATCTCCGTACAGAAAGTGCTCAGTAGGATATCGTTAGAAGAAAAAAAAAAAATTATGATGCTCTTCAAGCTGCAGCGCGTGGAATGTTTGAATCACTTTGGTAGCTTAGAAAACTTGCCTGAATACAGTAGGCAGGGTCAAATGCATGTCGATTATAATAAATATACAGAGATGAAGAGATTTGCGTGGAAAGGACTACTGAGCAAAGCGTTCTGACTGACGACTAAAGCCTCATTTTCGTTCCGCAAATTTAGATCTTCTGATGGTGGTTAAATAGTCCCTGAAACAATACCATATGTTCATTTGATTAGTGCAGGGAGCAGTTCCATAATCGACAATATGAATTCCATCGACAAAAGAACAAGGATGGCTGAGAGACACGTCAAAAGGCAAGAATCAGTTGTGAATAGTTAGAGAAAGCATGATTGTCTTGGCGTTAAAACAGATGCCGCAATAGTAGACCGCAACCATATTACTGATGATGATGTAACATCTCTGCCACAAAAGGTAACCTTTATTTCCACTATCAGTACACATTCATTCCATTTCCAAGAAAATCTGCATCCGTGAAAAGTCAGATAATGGCACCTGTCAATAAGCCCCATCGTCATAAATTATCAAATTCATTCTCATTAGTAACGGATCAAAAGGCAAGTTGACTTACATTGCCATTTTGTGTCAAAACTCTGTCTACATTCTGAGAGATAAAGCGTTCAAGCAATCGAGTGCTTATTCTACAGTGTGAACCTAGCTCCACCGACAAAGTTTCAGAGGTTGTTCATGGGTATTTGTGAGTGTTTCTTTGTTGGGGGATATTTTATGAGTGTTTCGCTATAATGGGTCCGTGGACTTCGGTGGGTCGTTACAGAGTAGTTGCATTTTGTTTGATTTCTTATCCTCGTTTATCTTTGTGTCTCTGGTGTGCTGGACATATCTGCACAACATTTCAAACGTCGACAGTATGCGCTGAGTGTCTTGTTGGAAACACGCATGTTCCATTCACAGACAGTACTTACTGTTGACATTAATAACGCTCATTTTACTCTTCGTCCTCAAGCTTGTATCAAGTTCTGTCTCGGATATGTTTACGGATAATATATATATATATATATATATATATATATATATATATATATATATATATATATATTACGTGAGGTAATACTGACCCTAAGACTTATCTTAGAAGATAGATTGAGGAAATTGTAGACTTGGAGAAAGCTTTTGACAATGTTGACTGGCATACTCTCTTTCAAATTCTGAAGGTGGTAGGGGTAAAATACAGGGAGTGAAAGGCTATTTACAATTTGTACAGAAACCAGATGGCAGTTATAAGAGTCGAGGGACATGAAAGGGAAGCAGTGGTTGGAAAGGGAGTGAGACAGGGTTGTAGCCTCTCCCCGATGTTATTCAATCTGTATATTGGGCAAGCAGTAAAGGAAACGAAAGAAAAATTCGGAGTAGGTATTAAAAATCCATGGAGAAGAAATAAAAACTTTGAGGTTCGCCGATGACATTGTAATTCTGTCAGAGACAGCAAAGGACTTGGAAGAGCAGTTGAACGGAATGGACTGTGTCTTGAAAGGAGGATATAAGTTGAACATCAACAAAAGCAAAACGAGGATAATGGAATGTAGTCGAATTAAGTCTGGTGATACCGAGGGAATTAAACTAGAAAATGAGACACTTAAAGTAGTAGAGGAGTTTTGCTATTTGGGGAGCAAAATAACTGATGATGGTCGAAGTAGAGAGGATATAAAATGCAGACTGGCAATGGCAAGGAAAGCGTTTCTGAAGAAGAGAAATTTGTTAACATCGAGTATAGATTTAAGTGTCAGGAAGTCATTTCTGAAAGTATTTGTATGGAGTGTAGCCATGTATGGGAGTGAAACGTGGACGATAAATAGTTTAGACAAGAAGAGAATAGAAGCTTTCTAAATGTGGTGCTACAGAAGAATGCTGAAGATTAGATGGATAGACCACATAACTAATGAGGACGTATTGAACAGAATTGGGGAGAAGAGGAGTTTGTGGCACAACTTGACTAGAAAAGGGGATCGGTTGATAGGACATGTTCTGAGGCATCAAGGGATCACCAATTTAGAATTGGAGGGCAGCGTGGAGGGTAAAAATCGTAGATGGAGACCAAAAGATGAATACACTAAGCAGATTCAGAAGGATGTAGGTTGCAGTAGGTACTGGGAGATGAAGAAGCTTGCACAGGATAGAGTAGCATGGAGAGCTGCATCAAACCAGTCTCAGGACTGAAGACCACAATAACAACAACAACAGTATTAACTGTACGTTAATAGGGATACACAGCAGTTTGGGTAGTTCTACTGATGAAGAGTTGGCCGCTGCAACTCGTGGGTTCACTGAATGCATTGGAAATGCTCCAGGATGAAGCTGTGTTGGTATATTCCCATAGTTAGGCAACCACGTCAAGCACTCTTGCATCTGTACGTATGCGTCGTAGCTGAGTTTTGATGATTGCATATGACCACCGGCTTTTTCGCTGTCGCGAAGATATTTTTACACAAACAAAGGTAACTGGTTGTGTAAATTGGAGGTGGATGGAGAGAAAGTAAAGGAACGATTGATGTCATCTGAATCGGAACTTATGCAGAATTAGCGGCGGCGAGTGAAAATGTGTGCCATCCCGGATCTTCTGTTTACTGGGCATTTGCGTTAACCACTGCGCCATCCGGACACGGTGTTTATCGCAAATCCACGGACTACCTCGGCACGCTTCCCGGCTGACCCACATTCCCACAGAGCGCCATCTATCCGCAGCCCCCGTCCATATACACTCCTGGAAATTGAAATAAGAACACCGTGAATTCATTGTCCCAGGAAGGGGAAACTTTATTGACACATTCTTGGGGTCAGATACATCACATGATCACACTGACAGAACCACAGGCACATAGACACAGGCAACAGAGCATGCACAATGTCGGCACTAGTACAGTGTATATCCACCTTTCGCAGCAATGCAGGCTGCTATTCTCCCATGAAGACGATCGTAGAGATGCTGGATGTAGTCCTGTGGAACGGCTTGCCATGCCATTTCCACCTGGCGCCTCAGTTGGACCAGCGTTCGTGCTGGACGTGCAGACCGCGTGAGACGACGCTTCATCCATTCCCAAACATGCTCAATGGGGGACAGATCCGGAGATCTTGCTGGCCAGGGCAGTTGACTTACACCTTCTAGAGCACGTTGGGTGGCACGGGATACATGCGGACGTGCATTGTCCTGTTGGAACAGCAAGTTCCCTTGCCGGTCTAGGAATGGTAGAACGATGGGTTCGATGACGGTTTGGATGTACCGTACACTATTCAGTGTCCCATCGACGATCACCAGTGGTGTACGGCCAGTGTAGGAAATCGCTCCCCACACCATGATGCCGGGTGTTGGCCCTGTGTGCCTCGGTCGTATGCAGTCCTGATTGTGGCGCTCACCTGCACGGCGCCAAACACGCATACGACCATCATTGGCACCAAGGCAGAAGCGACTCTCATCGCTGAAGACGACACGTCTCCATTCGTCCCTCCATTCACGCCTGTCGCGACACCACTGGAGGCGGGCTGCGCGATGTTGGGGCGTGAGCGGAAGACGGCCTAACGGTGTGCGGGACCGTAGCCCAGCTTCACGGAGACGGTTGCGAATGGTCCTCGCCGATACCCCAGGAGCAACAGTGTCCCTAATTTGCTGGGAAGTGGCGGTGCGGTCCCCTACGGCACTGCGTAGGATCCTACGGTCTTGGCGTGCATCCGTGCGTCGCTGCGGTCCGGTCCCAGGTCGACGGGCACGTGCACCTTCCGCCGACCACTGGCGACAACATCGATGTACTGTGGAGACCTCACACCCCACGTGTTGGGCAATTCGGCGGTACGTCCACCCGGCCTCCCGCATGCCCACTATACGCCCTCGCTCAAAGTCCGTCAACTGCACATACGGTTCACGTCCACGCTGTCGCGGCATGCTACCAGTGTTAAAGACTGCGATGGAGCTCCGTATGCCACGGCAAACTGGCTGACACTGACGGCGGCGGTGCACAAATGCTGCGCAGCTAGCGCCATTCGACGGCCAACACCGCGGTTCCTGGTGTGTCCGCTGTGCCGTGCGTGTGATCATTGCTTGTACAGCCCTCTCGCAGTGTCCGGAGCAAGTATGGTGGGTCTGACACACCGGTGTCAATGTGTTCTTTTTTCCATTTCCAGGAGTGTATTTGCTCGCTAATTTTACATTCCCACTCGAGGTTGAATGATATTGTGCATCCGCACTAAAGACAGTGATTCATTTCCCATCGAGGCGAACCAATCATATAATTCCTTCAATTGACCTAATCAGCTTGCATAATCAGTTACATAATTGATTCGCCTCGATGGGCAATGAATCTACAACCTTCAGTGCGGATTCACAATATCCTTCAGCCTCCAGCAGGAATCTACGAGGGTCACTCCAAAAGAACTGCACACTATTTTTGTATAAATACAGACTAATGACCTCAGCAGTTGAGTCCCATAGTGCTCAGAGCCATTTGTAAAAATACAGTTTTCATTCTGCATGTGTGAAAGTTTTACACTGTGTAGATACTTCCTTCCCGCTTGTTTTCAAACTTAGTTCAACCTGTTTCTGTGAGTGGCGCCGTCACAGCATGTCTTCAAGATGGCTGCTACACTTGACGTTCGTCAGAAGCAACGTGCTGTCATAGAATTCCTGTGCTGTGAAAACGAGACAGTGGGAAACATCCACAAGAGGTTGAAAAAGGTGTATGGAGATGCTGCTTTCGATCGCAGTACAGTTAGTCGGTGGGCAAGCAGGTTACGTGATGAAAGCGGGCACGGCAATATCGAGGATTGTCCTCACAGCGGCAGGCCTCGTACTGCACACACTCCAGACAATGTGCAGAGAGTTAACGAATTGGTGACTGCTGACAGACGCATCACAGTGAACGAATTGTCACGCTACGTTGGGATAAGGGAAGAAAGTGTTTGCAGAATACTGAAAGTGTTGGCGTTAAAAATGGTTTGCGCCAGGTGGGTTCCCAGGATGTTGACAGTGGCTCACAAAGAAGCGAGAAAAACGGTATGCAGAGAACTTTTGGAACAGTACAAGAGTGGTGGAGACGAATTTCTTGGAAGAATTGTGACAGGTGATGAGACATGGCTCTATCATTTTTCACCAGAGACGAAGAGGCAATCAATGGAGTGGCATCGTGCAAATTCACCCAAGAAAAAAAAATTTGAACCACACCTTCTGCTGCAAAAGTTATGGCTACGGTGTTTTTCGATTCCGAAGGACTCTTGCTTGTGGACATCATGGCAAGCCGAACTACCATAAATTCTGATGCATATGTGACGACACTGGAGAAACTTCAAGCTCGACTGAGTCGTGTTCGACCACATCGGCAAAAGCAGGATGTTTTACTGTTGTACGACAATGCACGGCCACATATCAGTCAAAAAACCATGGAAGCGATCACAAAATTCTGATGGACAACACTGAAACACACGCCTTACAGTCCTAACCTGGCTCCATGTGACTATCGTCTCTTTGGGAAACTGAAAGACTCTCTTCGTGGAGCAAGATTTAAAGATGATGACTCCCTTGTGCACGCTGCCAAACGGTGGCTCCAACAGGTTGGTCCAGAATTTTACTGTGCGGGTATACAGGCGCTAATTCCAAGATGGCGTAGGGCAGTTGAGAGGGACGGAAATTATGTGGAGAAATGAAAATACTGTTCCTAAAGGATGTATCTATATACTGTAAGACTTTCAAACATGTAGAATGAAAGATGGATTTTAAAAAAAATAGTGTGCATTTCTTTTGGAGTGACCCTCGTAAAATTAGCGAGCATGGAGCACATGGACGAGACTGCAGATAGATGGCATTTGGTGGCAATTTGGGTCGGCCAGGGAGCGTGCCTACATAGACCGTGTATTTGCGATAAACACTGTATCCAGATGGCGCAGTGATAAAGGCAACTGCCTAGTAATCAGGAGATCCCGCTTTCGTGTCCTGGTCCGGCACATATTTTCACTCTTCACTGCCGATTTCGCATAAACTCCCAATGCAGCTGATATCACCAACACCTTCCCTTTCTCCCCCCTCCACCTACAATTTACATAACATGTATCGCAGCTACGGATTCCACAGACGCCATACGTTCATATAAAGATAACTGAAGTAACGAATCATAATTAGCCTATAACGAGTCACATGAGACCACAGAACCTTTGTACCAAATTACTCAGAAAATAATCGTTACCAATTTCCGAAATTTTGTCGGTGGGGATCAGACTGACTGTACGTAAGCAGCTGGACACTAGCAAAAAATAAAGTATTATAATTATTCTGTTAATCTGGCGTTACGGTTTAAAATTATTGTAAGACATAATCTGCTGCTCCATACAGCACATCATTACGCTATGGAAGTAAAGGGCCCCTTCAGGATGAAATAAGTGTGTGTGTGTGTGTGTGTGTGTGTGTGTGTGTGTGTGTGTGTGTGTGTGTGTGGAGGGGGGGCGGGGGGGAGAGGAGTGAAGCTGGCTTTAGTGACACACAGAGGTGAACTCAGAAGTGAAACAGACACTCACCGTTCTGCGTGGCTCGGTACTGCTCGTCGTACAGTCTGTAGACAAGAGCATGAGATCTGAGAATAGTGTGACCCGTCAGGTAGTTTCCGATCCAGGAAGCGTTCTGGTTGGGTGCCGGGCCTTCCCCTATGCCACAGCTGTAGCCCCAAGCGATCACCGGCGGCTCGTTAAATGTGGTCCACCACTTCACCTGTAAGAAAAAGTGAGCTTCCATAAATGTAATCTATCTCGTCGCTGCAGTGCAGAACTCATCACCATGAATGTTATATACATCTTCATCTACGAGGAGCATTCAGTAAGTAATACAACACATTTCTTTTCTCGGTCAATTTCAGTCGAAAAAATGAGGAAGGTGTTGTGGAATATTCTCGCTTCAAGACTTATAGTTCCGATAGCCTAGGTGGCGGCTCTATACGTTGCATTCAAAATGCCGTCTGTAACGGAGGTGCGTTCCGAGCAGAGATCTGTCATTGAGCTTCTTTTGGCGGAAACTGAGAGTATCACAGATAATCACAGTCGCTTGCAGTATGTCTACGGAGACCTGGCAGTGAACAACAGCACAGTGCCAGAATGAGATTTTCACTCTGCAGCGGAGTGTGCGCTGATATGAAACTTCCTGGCAGATTAAAACTGTGTGCCGGACCGAGGCTCGAACTCGGGACCTTTGCCTTTCGCCGGCAAGTGCTCTGCCAACTGAGCTACCCAAGCACGACTCACGCCCCGTCCCCACAGCCTTACTTCCGCCAGTACCTCGTCTCCTACCTTCCAAACTTTACAGAAGCTCTCCTGCTAACCTTGCAAGGTTGCTGCTTGCAGTACGCTGCGTCAATCACATGGCACGTGGTCAGAGGAAGTTTCATCCGTCAGCACCGTCTACTGTGGGCATGATGCATTTCGGACACATGTTCATAAGAACTTTTTTCCTCCATTTCCAGTCAGGAATCCGCCCCTGCAATGTGTCGGTTTTATTAAAGTTCATCCTGTATTACATTAATAAGGAAGTCCCAAAATGTGATACAAACACGAAGATGAAAAAAAATGTGTTTGCATACAGCAAAACACAGACCTATTTCTTTCCACTCCAGAACATGGCGTGCCTAACCACATGACCACAGTGAGTGCATCCAACTACTAAAAAAATATTTTTCATATTATGGTCTGCTGAAGACTATTACGACTCATGTGTCTTTAACTGCCATTTAATTATAAGAAATCAAACTAAAGTGATGCTTTGATGAATAATTTTCAAAGTATCGCTGTCTTAGAACGGTATGCTGCCATTACACGCAAGTTACCATACAAAAAGCGACCAAAGCAATATGGCGTCTCCAAAGCTGTCGACTGCTGTGGCCTCGGCGTCATTTTGGCGCCACTTCAGAGTAAGCGTGGCGTGTCACAAACCACAGATATCGATGCCACTCATTCAGTAGCATGATATAGCTATAGCCACTCATGGGTGAGAGTACCATGTGGTTCACAGCGAACGTTTACTTTAAACACACAAAGAGTGTTCGAGTTCAAAGCTGTCGGTTGATGTGTAGAGACACTGCTATGGTGGACTAAGATATGAAGCAGGATCGTAATCAGTTTCTGTTGTTCATTCTCAGATCTCTTACTGGAACTGTTTGCAAAGGTTCTGGTTTGTATTGCAACGTTTGCGTAGTGCATTCACAGCGGTTCCAGATATTTAACGAATATTTACCACGACTGAGCTGACAAAAGTCATGAGATAGCTCCTAATATCGCGTCGAACCTCCTTTCACCTGGGTTTGTGCAGCGCCTCGATGCGGTGTGGACTCAACAAGTTGTTGGAAGTCCCCTACAGAAAAACTGGGCCATGCTGCCTCTACAGCTCAAAACCATATCAACCAAAACCACTAAAAATAAACGCAAAATATATCTATTTAAAACAGTAGATAAAAATTCGCTTGATGCCTTCCTAAGAGAGAGTGTCCATTCCATCCAAGCTAATTATGTAAGTGTAGACCAGATATGGCTCAAATTCAAAGATACAGTATCGACAGTATAAGTTAATAAGAGACGGGGCTGATCCACCGTGGTACACAAAACACGTCAGGACACTGTTGCAGAAGCAACGAAAGAAGGATGCCAAATTCAGAAGAACGCAAAATCCCCAAGACTGGCTTAGTCTCACGGAAGCTCGAAATTTAGTGCAGACTCAATGCGAGATGCTTTTTAATAGTTTCCACAATGAAACATTGTCTCAAAATATGGTAGAAAACCCAAAGAGATTCTGGTTGCATGTCAAGTACACCAGCGGTAAAAAACAGTCAATCCCGTCACTGCGCGATAGCGATGGAAATGTTACCGATGATGGTGCCACTAAAGCGGAGTAACTAAATACAATTTTCCGTAATTCCTCCACGAAAGAAGACGAAGTAAATATTCCAGAATTCTAAACCAGGACAGCTGTTAGCGTGAGTGACATAAAAGCAGATATTTTGGGTGTTGCGAAACAACTCAAATCACTTAAGAAAGGGAAGTCTTCCGGTCCAGATGGTACACCAATCAGGTTCCTTTCAGAGTATGCAGACACAATAGCGCCTTTCTTAGCAATCATATACACCCGCTCACTTGACGAAAGGTCTCTTCCTAAAGATTGGAAAGTAGCACAGGTCACACCAATATTCAAGAAAGGAAATTACAGACCCATATCACTGAGCTCAATTTGCAGTAGGATTTTGGAGCATATACTGTACTCAAACATTATGAATCACCTTGAAGAAAATGACTTATTGATGCATAACCAACTCGAATTCAGAAAATATTGTTCTTGTGCAACACAGCTAGCTCTTTATTCCCATGAAGTAATGAGTGCTGTCGACAAGGGATCTCAAATCGATTCCATGTTCCCAGATTTCCAGAAGGCTTTGGATACCGTTCCTCACAAGCGACTATTAATCAAATTGCGTGCATATGGAGTATCGACTCAGTTGTGTGACCGGATTCGTGATTTCCTCCCAGAGAGGTCACAGTTCGTAGAGACAGACGGTAAATCATCGAGTAGAACAGAAGTGATATCTGGCGTTCCGCAAGGTAGTGTCATAGGCCCTCTGCTGTTCCTGATTTACATAAATGATCAAGGAGATAATCTGAGCAGCCCCCTTACATTGTTTGCAGATGATGCTGTACTTTACCGTCTAGTAAAATCATCAGATGATCAATTCCAATTACAAAATGATCTAGAGAGAATTTCTGTACGTTGCGAAAAGTGGCAATTGGCACTAAACAAAGAAAAGTGTGAGGTCATCCACATAGGTACTAAAAGAAATCCGATAAATTTTGGGTATACGATAACTCGCACAAGTCTAAGGGCTATCAATTCGACTAAATACCTAGGAATTACAATTACGAGCAACTTAAATTGGAAAGACCACATAGATAATATTGTGGGGAAGTCGGAACAAAGACTGCGCTTTGTTGGCAGAACACTTAGAAGATGCGACAAACCCACTAAAGAGGCAGCCTACATTACACTTGTCCGTCATCTGCTGGAATACTGCTGCGCGGTGTGGTATCCTTACCAGGTAGGATTGACGGAGGACATCGAATAAGTGCAAAGAAGGGCAGCCCGTTTCGTGTTATCGCGCAATGGGGGTGAGACTGTCACTGATATGATACGCAAGTTGGGGTGGCAGTCACTTAAATGCGGTTTTCTTTGCGGCGAGGTCTATTTACAAAATTTAATTCACCAACTTTCTCTTCCGAATGAGAAAATTTTTGTTGACACCCACCTACGTAGGGAGAAATGATCATCATAATAAAAGAAGAGAAATCAGAGCTCGAACGGAAAGATTTAGGTGTTCCTTTTTCCCACGCGCCATTCGAGAATGGAATGTTAGAGAAGTAGTATGAAAATGGTCCGATGCCAGGCACTTAAGTATGAACTGCAGAGTAACCATGTAGATGTAGGTGTAGATGTACAGCCGTCCGTAATTGTAAAAGTGTTGCCAGTGCAGGGTTCAGTGCATGAACTGACCTCTCGATTGGGTCCTATAAATGTTCGATGAGATTCCTGTCGGGTCATCTGGGTGGCCCAATAATTGCCCAAAATGTTTTTGGTACCAATCACGACCAATTGTGACCCGGTGACACCGCACACTGTCATCCACAAAATTTCCATCGTTGTTTGGGAACATGACGTCCATGAATGGCAGCAAATGGTCTCCAAGTAGCCGAACATAACCATTTCCGGTCAATCACCGGTTTCCGAAATGGAATGTCCCATGCGTCTAGCTCCATCTACTATTCCACGTTCGAAATCTGTTAATTCTCGCCGTACTGCCTTAATCACTTCACAAACCTTTTAACGTGAATCACCTGAGTATAAAAGACAAACCCCGCCAATGCACAGCCCTTTTATACCTTGCATACGCGACACTACCGCCATCTGTATGTGTGTATATTGTTATCCCACGACTTTTGTCATCTCAGTGTATATTAATTGAAATCACTTAGAGGTAAGAGAAATAGACTGGGTGAAGTACCAAGGCATGCATATGGATAATAAACTGAGGTGGCTCCAGTGTGTGGATATGCTAACCAAACACCTCAGCACTGTCTGCTTTGCTCTTAGAAATTTGTCTCAGGGTGTTGAACTGCAGTAAGTACTGATAACATATTTTGTATACTTTCGCTAAATACACTACTGGCCGTTAAAATCGCTACACCAAGAAGAAATGCAGGTGATAAACGGGTACTCATTGGACAAATATATACTCCTGGAAATTGAAATAAGAACACCGTGAATTCATTGTCCCAGGAAGAGGAAACTTTATTGACACATTCCTGGGGTCAGATACATCACATGATCACACTGACAGAACCACAGGCACATAGACACAGGCAACAGAGCATGCACAATGTCGGCACTAGTACAGTGTATATCCACCTTTCGCAGCAATGCAGGCTGCTCTTCTCCCATGGAGACGATCGTAGAGATGCTGGATGTAGTCCTGTGGAACGGTTTGCCATGCCATTTCCACCTGGCGCCTCAGTTGGACCAGCGTTCGTGCTGGACGTGCAGACCGCGTGAGACGACGCTTCATCCAGTCCCAAACATGCTCAATGGGGGACAGATCCGGAGATCTTGCTGGCCAGGGTAGTTGACTTACACCTTCTAGAGCACGTTGGGTGGCACGGGATACATGCGGACGTGCATTGTCCTGTTGGAACAGCAAGTTCCCTTGCCGGTCTAGGAATGGTAGAACGATGGGTTCGATGACGGTTTGGATGTACCGTGCACTATTCAGTGTCCCCTCGACGATCACCAGTGGTGTACGGCCAGTGTAGGAGATCGCTCCCCACACCATGATGCCGGGTGTTGGCCCTGTGTGCCTCGGTCGTATGCAGTCCTGATTGTGGCGCTCACCTGCACGGCGCCAAACACGCGTACGACCATCATTGGCACCAAGGCAGAAGCGACTCTCATCGCTGAAGACGACACGTCTCCATTCGTCCCTCCATTCACGCCTGTCGCGACACCACTGGAGGCGGGCTGCACGATGTTGGGGCGTGAGCGGAAGACGGCCTAACGGTGTGCGGGACCGTAGCCCAGCTTCATGGAGACGGTTGCGAATGGTCCTCGCCGATACCCCAGGAGCAACAGTGTCCCTAATTTGCTGGGAAGTGGCGGTGCGGTCCCCTACGGCACTGCGTAGGATCCTACGGTCTTGGCGTGCATCCGTGCGTCGCTGCGGTCCGGTCCCAGGTCGACGGGCACGTGCACCTTCCGCCGACCACTGGCGACAACATCGATGTACTGTGGAGACCTCACGCCCCACGTGTTGAGCAATTCGGCGGTACGTCCACCCGGCCTCCCGCATGCCCACTATACGCCCTCGCTCAAAGTCCGTCAACTGCACATACGGTTCACGTCCACGCTGTCGCGGCATGCTACCAGTGTTAAAGACTGCGATGGAGCTCCGTATGCCACGGCAAACTGGCTGACACTGACGGCGGCGGTGCACAAATGCTGCGCAGCTAGCGCCATTCGACGGCCAACACCGCGGTTCCTGGTGTGTCCGCTGTGCCGTGCGTGTAATCATTGCTTGTACAGCCCTCTCGCAGTGTCCGGAGCAAGTATGGTGGGTCTGACACACCGGTGTCAATGTGTTCTTTTTTCCATTTCCAGGAGTGTATTATGTTAGAACTGACATGTGATTACATTTTCACGCAATTTGGGTGCATAGATCCTGAGAAATCAGTACCCAGAACAACCACCTCTGGCCGTAATAATGGCCTTGATACGCCTGGGCAATGAGTCAAACAGTGCTTGGATGGTGTGTACAGGTACAGCTGCCCACGCAGCTTCAACACGATACCACAGTTCGTCAAGAGTAGTGACTGGCGTATTGTGACGAACCAGTTGCTCGGCCACCATTGACCAGACGTTTTCAATTGGTGGGAGATCTGGAGAATGTGCTGGCCAGGGCAGCAGTCGAACATTTTCTGTATCCAGAAAGGCTCGTACAGGACCTGCAAGATGCGATCGTGTATTATCCTGCTGAAATGTAGGGTTTCGCAGGGATCAAATGAAGGCTAGAGCCACGGGTCGTAACACATCTGAAATGTAACGTCCACTGTTCAAAGTGCCGTCAATGCGAACAAGAGGTGACCGAGACGTGTAACCAATGGCACCCCATACCATCACGCCGGATGATACGCCAGTATGGCGATGACGAATACACTCTTCCAATGTGCGTTCACCGCGATGTAGCCAAACACGGATGCGACCATCACGATGCTGTAAACAGCAAAAAACGACGTTTTGCCATTCGTGCACCCAGGTTCGTCGTTGAGTACACCATCGCAGGCGCTCCTGTCTGTGATGCAGCGTCAAGTGTAACCGCAGCCATGGTCTCCGAGCTGATAGTCCGTGCTGCTGGAAACGTCGTCGAACTGTTCGTGCAGATGGTTGTTGTCTTGCCGTTGGGATCCAGCACGGCGTTCCGTATTACCCTCCTGAACCCACCGATTCCATATTCTGCCAACAGTCATTGGATCTCGACCAACGCGAGCAACAATGTCGCGTTACGATAAACCGCAATCGCGATAGGCTACAATCCGACCTTTACCAAAGTCGGAAACGTGATGGTACGCATTTCTCCTCCTTGCACGAGGCATCACAACAACGTTTCACCAGGCAACGCCAGTCAACTGCTGTTTGTGTATGAGAAATCGGTTGGAAACTTTCCTCATGCCAGCACGTTGTAGGTGTCGCCACCGGCGCCAACCTTGTGTGAATGCTCTGAAAAGCTAATCGTTTGCATATCACAGCATCTTCTTCGTGTCGCTTAAATTTCGCGTCTGTAGCACGTCATCTTCGTGGAGTAGCAATTTTAATGGCCAGTAGTGTACAACTCCACGTCATAGTCTTCTGAGGCAGTCAGCTAAGAGGAAAAAAGTATCGATTGTGCAGAGGCGCGCAATAAGAATATTGTGCAAAGTCAATTGTAGAAGTATCTTCAGAGACGTAGGAGTTCTTACACCTTAGTGCCAATTCTCCCTAATATTATTTCTGGTTAACAACAAGAGTGAATTTAGGATTAACATTTCCATTCACAGCTACAATACTAGAAGTAAATATTACTTTCATAAAGAGTATCCCTCTCTAGGGTTCTGAATAGAGTTTTATACGTTTGCTATAAAAGGATATAAAAGGTTTCCGGTAGACATCAGACAGACACTGGCCAGTCCTACACTTTATCAGAATATTTGGACTCAAGGATGTAAATTACGAGTAATTGAAATATTTTTATTAGACAGATTCTGACTGTGCCAGCGTGTAGACAGCTGATGGTGGTCTTTGTAGAGGTACACAAATGCTTTGTCTGAAGCAGCAAAGTCGTACAGCAGAAGGTGTTCTGGCCCTTTTTTGTTTCAGAGTAGCTGTTTTATCCCTAATATACCTTTATAAGCGAATCTAAAATTAATGATCGCGATTATCGATGTGAGTCTATTAGCACTAGTCATAATCTGTTATTAGTATACTTTACAGAAGTAGCCATCAGTGGCAACTCATGCCTGTAAACATGATTCGTTCCACATCCCTGGGTGCTCTCTTTCGCGATGGGATTCACGAAATGCTATGTGTGCTTGAATCAATGAATGTGTGAATAGAATTCTTCTGTTTCTTTCCTATTGCAGTGTTAAGGAATTTTTTAATATTATTTTATATAAGGTTCCCCGGTTTTGCAAAACACTTCTTTTTCATGTGAGCCGAACACGTTGCAGCATGTCTGTGCTATCATCAGCAGGTTTTCTTAATTGATATCCGCGAGATGTAAACATATTTTAAGTGATAACTAATTTACGAAAATTATGCCTAAAGAATAGATTTTGTTTAATGTAGGTTGATTGTTACAAAGAAGAAGACAGCAACCAGCCACTATTAATACTGCTATTTATTTAAGTAAATAGCGCCGTAACCGGTTTCGAACTGACAAGTTCATAATCAGACGGCTGTTCACAAGATTTACAAGATGCACTTTACATAATCGTCAGTTTGCGATTTTTATTCTCCAACTGTAACGAAATATTCTTGGTGTATTGGTGCCCTACGGTAGAAAACAGTGTTAGAAGCGGCCTATGTGAACATAATTGACCTCCAAACGATGAAATACAGAGTAAACAAATATGTGAGGTTAAGTGGTTATAGTACTTACATCGAAAATTCCGCGCAATTTTGTTGCGAAGTTGCAGGATTGTATTTTTGAAATATTGTAGAGTATATGCAGGACTTT
Source organism: Schistocerca nitens (assembly GCF_023898315.1). Classification (NCBI taxonomy): domain Eukaryota; kingdom Metazoa; phylum Arthropoda; class Insecta; order Orthoptera; family Acrididae; genus Schistocerca; species Schistocerca nitens. Next base: position 471,896,067 of record NC_064621.1, on the reverse strand, counting down.
GCATACCACCATATTGTGCAAAGCACCACACACACACACACGAAAAGGTATTTTAGTTTTTTAACTCCGACGTGGGATAGGAATCACACCAAAAAAAGTTTACACTGTGGTTTGATGAAGTGAAAAATGTTCGTTACAAACAAAATTCTGCAAAATATGTGTAGTATTTGTGTGTCTGTCAATAATGCATAAAAACACAAAAGGGAAAGGATCTGCCAAAGCAAAACATAATTAATATCAAATATATGCGTGAAATATTCTTACATAACAAAGTTACGTTTAAACGTAAAGTGATGTGTTAACTTGCAAACGAAATTCACATTAACATCGTTTGGTTAGAGATGACAGGCTACCAGAACATGATAATGTGCAAAGGGTAAACTAAGGTAATGACAAAAACAAACAAAAACTGTTTTAGTCCTGATTTTCGCAGATATCACTTCAAATATGGTCACAGTTCACAGATTTAAATGAAGAAAACGAACCGATGATGGCACAGCGGTCCTGAAACATGTTTTATTACGGACACACAACACCGTGATTCCAATACAACATTAGTTTATTTCTCTCCAAGGAACGTACATCATGGAATATAAAACATTAGTTCTATATGTTCAAAGACTGTATTTAACATAGCAAAACTTCCCAAAGTTGTTTAAGTGGTGAATGCAAAGACACTGAGAATAAATGAAGAGTTTTGCTCTTTTATCTTCTTCCAGTGTTATAGCCTTTTGTCGTTAGGAGCTCATGCTGAGCAGTTGTGCGGTGAAGAGACAAAAGTCATGGGATACCGATATGCAGATACACAGACGGCGGTAATAGCGCGTACACAGGGTATAAAAGGGCAGTGCATTAACCAAACTGCCAATTGTACTCAAATGATTCATGTAAAAAGCTTTACATGCACAGTGTCAAGTGTGTGCCAAATTTCTCACCACGGCCAATGCGGTGGCCGATGGCCTTCACTTAACGAACTAGAGCAGCGTCCTATGCATAGAGCTGTCAGTCGTAGCAGGCAAACAGCGCTGGGTGAAACAATCGCAGGAATCAATGTTGGACGTAAGGCGAACGTATCCGTTACAACAGTGCGGCGAAATTTGACGTTAATGGCATACGGCTGCAGTCGACAGACGCGAGTTCCTTCGCTAACAGCACGACATTGCTTTCCCTTTGTTAACAGCACGACATCGCCTCCAGCGCCTGTCCTGGACTTGTGACCGTATTGGTTGGACCCTCAACGACTGGAAAACAGTGGCCTGGTCAAATGAGATCCGACTTCAGTTAATACACTACTGGCCATTAAAATTGCTACATCACGAAGATGACGCGCTACAGACGCGAAATTTAACCGACAGGAAGAAGATGCCGTCATATGCAAATGATTAGCTTTTCAGAGCATTCACACAAGGTTGGCGCCAGTGGCGACACCTACAACGTGCTGACATGAGGAAAGTTTCCAACCGATTTCTCATACACAAACCGCAGTTCACCAATTGAAAACGTCTAGTCAATGGTGGCCGAGCAGCTGTCTCGTCACAATACGCCAGTCACTACTCTTGATGAACTGTGGTATCGTGTTGAAGCTGCATGGGCAGCTGTACCTGTACACGCCATCCAAGCTCTGTTTGACTCAATGCCCAGGCTTATTAAGGCCGTTATTACGGCCAGAGGTGGTTGTTCTGGGTACTGATTTCTCGGGATCTATGCACCCAAATTGCGTGAAAATGTAATCACATGTCAGTTCTAGTATAATATATTTGTCCAATGAATACCCGTTTATCGTATGCATTTCTTCTTGGTGTAGCAATTTTAATGACCAGTAGTGTAAGAGCTGATGGTAAGTTTCAGGTGTGGCGCAGCCCCACGAAGCCATGGATCCAAGTTGTCAATAAGGCAATGTGCAAGCTGGTGGTGACTCCATAGTCATGTGGGCTGTGTTAACATGGAATAAACTGGGTTCTCTGGTCGAATGGAACCGATCATTGACTGGAAATGGTTATGTTCGCCTACTTGGAGACCATTTGCAGCCATTTATGAATTTCATGTTCGAAACAACGATGGAATTTTTGTGGATGACAATGTGTCATGTCACCAGGTCACAAATGGACGCTGTTGGTTTGAAGAACTTTCTCGACAATTCGACCGAATAATTTGGCCATGCATCGAACACTTATGAGACATAATCGACAGGTCAGTTCGTGCAAAAAATCATGCATTGTCAACACTTTCGCAATTGTGGTTGGCTGTAGAGGCAGTATCGCTCAGTGTTTCTGCATGGGACTTCCAACGATTGTTGAGTCCATTCCCATAGAGTTCATGCACAACGGGGGACAAAAGGAGGTCGGACACGATATTAACATTTATCGTATGGCGTTTGTCACCTCACTGTAAGTTTAGTATTTGTCAATATATCTAGTCGATAAAAATTATTGAAATCTATCTGTTGTGCCGGCTCCGTCATTGATTCAAGTCCCTAACTTGAGAATCATTTACGTTGTTATTTCCTCATGTTACACCCTAACGTAGGCGATGCTGACGGCGGATTTTTTGGACACGACCGATCGGACATAATTGTGTCCATTCGCTAGTTACTTTCAATTAAGTGCCCGAATCTCCCTGAGATATTTATTCCGATCATTCCTCGCCTATATGAAATCTTCTGCAATTAAAACTGCGCTGGTCTGATCGCTTTCGTTTGCGAACAATGACGTCTGCCAATCTACTCAGTGGCTTAATACCAGGCAGGTCTGCAAATAAACCACACAAGGGTGGATTTCTATAAGGTAAAAAGCAGGAAACTTTCCCTGGGACGCATCATATTGTGCCCTTCTTAGTAAAATTACCCATCCTCAACGGGGGTTGCCTCCATGTCGCAACTGTTCTATTATACTATACTGCACCACTTGGAGATTGTTAAATTCTCCAGCACCTATGAGAAACGCCTCACCTGCCTCTAATTACAAAACGAGCAGTAACGCTTCAACAAAGTATTCAAGCCAGGAAGCAGATTCAGTTAACTTATGAAGAATAGAAATTTTCAAGCCATTATAAGAAAAATTCTTAAGTATGAGATCTTGCCTCGATTAACTTAGACTGAAAGATGCGCAAGGGATTCATGTGTCTCTGTTCTTCGATAGCCGCATGGCCATGTTGTAATGTGCTTATCTGTTAGCTGAAATGCACTGAAGCATCAAAAAAACTGGTTATAGGCATGCGTATTCAAATACAGAGATATGTAAACAGGCAGAACACGGATCTGTGGTCGGCAACGCCAATATGAGACAACAAGTGTCTGGCGCAGTCGTTAGATTGGTTACTGCTGCTACAATGGAGGGTTATCAAGATCTAGCAAATTGCTGCAGATTTCAGTGCTGGACCATCAACATGTGTCAGCGTGCGAACCATTGAACGAAACATCATTGATATGGCCTTTCGGAGTGGAAGGACCACCCGTGTCCCCTTGATGACTGTACGACACAAAGCTTTACGCCTCGCCTGGGCCCGTCAACACCGACATTGGGCTGTTGATGACTGGAAACATGTTGCCTGATCGGACGAGTCTCATTTCAAATTGTAACGAGCGGATGGACGTGTACGGGTATGGAAACAACCTCATAAATCATGGGCCCTGCATGTCAGCAGGAGACTGTTCAAGGTGGTGGAGGTTTGTAATGGTATGGGGCGTGTGCAGTTGGAGTGATATGCGACCCCTGACACGTCTGGATACGACTCTCACAGGTGACACGCACGTAAGCATCCTTTCTGATCATCTGCATCCTTTCGTGTCCATTGTGCTTCCGATGGACTTGGGCAATTCCAGCAGGACAATGCGAGAACCCACACATTCAGAGTTGCTAGAGAGTGGCTCCACGAAAGCTCTTCAGAGTTGAAACACTTCCGCTGGCCACCAAACTCCCCGTACATAAACGTAACTGAGCATGTCTGGGATGCCTTGCAACGTGCTGTTCAGAAGAGATCTCCACCTGCTCATACTCTTACTGATTTCCGGACAGCCCTGCAGGATTCATGGTATCAATTCCCTCCAGCACTACTTCAGACAACAGTCGAGTCCATGCCACGTCGTGTTGCGGCACTTCTACGTGTTCGCGGGGGCCCCACATTTAGGCAGGTGTACCACTTTCTTTGGCTCTTCGTTGTATATTTTCTCTTAGCCCCATTACATAACACCTTTCACCTATATTTCACAAAAATGGCATTAATCAAAGGAAGATGGAAATAGGGGCGATGGATATGTGGAAATACAGTGGTCTATGGACTAAAGTATGTCAGAAACTGCCATATCCTTTTCAGAAACGTATATTCAAATAAAAGCCCTGTTATATTGGCAACCCAAATTAACATGGATAGGACAAAACTCAAACAGGTGCAGTTAGCAGCTGGTGGCTCACATTAATCAGAAAAACACACGCGTGTTCAAAAGCTCTGACAGATACTCCAACAATTATGTAGAATAAGTTTTATTCGACGGAGAATACGAATGAAATACACTGACGGAAAGAATCGCAACACCAAGAAGGAGTTGTGCGACATAAATGAAAGCTGGTAGTCGTGTTTCTACATCTGAAGGGTGATTTCGTCCAGCCGCAAAAGAGTGGTGCAAGTAACGGCACTATGAGGATGCAAATCAGGTTTGCTTTAAATACACGCTGTAACGGTCGTAAGCGTTAGTTACCTGTGAGACTGGACGTGGGCGAGTTGAAGTTAGTCAAACAAAGCTTTAAGGCGACAAAGGCGTCATTATCAACACCTCACTGAGTTTGAATGGTGTTGTGTAATAGGGCTACGAGAAACTGAATGTTCCTTCTGCGATAGTGCAGAAAGCCTTGGCAAGGACATACACCCTGTAAACAATTGCTGGCAGCGGAATACTGCATCTGCAGCAGCAATCTGGGCAGCAATTGACACCACATTGACAAAACGAACTGTTACAAGTCGGTTACTTCAAGGAAAGCTCCGAGTGAGACGCCTCGTAGCGTGGATTCCACTGACCACCAAAGTGCCACCATTGGTGACAAGCGAGAGCTCACTGGAGGGCCGGGTGGAGGTCTATTGTGTCTCCTGATGGAAGCTGGTTCTGCCTCCGTACCAGTGATGGCCGTGTGTTCATTAAAAAAAAGGAGGCCAGTTGAGGACCTGCCACCAACATGTCTGCGCGTTAGGCTCATTGGACCTACACCTCGAGTTATGAATTGGGGTGCGATTTCGTTTGACAGCAGGAACGTTTTCGTGGTTATCCCACGCACCCTTGTACGTCAATCTGGCGATTCTACCTGTTGTGCTGCCATGCATGAACAGCATTCCCGGGGGGTGTTTCCGTGTTTCCGAACAGGACAACGCTCTCCCACATACTGCTGTTGTAACACAATATGTTCCACAGAATGTCGGCATGTTGCCTTGGCCTACTCGATCACCAGATCTGTCACCAATCGAGCACACATAGGTCACCATGGGGCGAGAACTCCAGCATCATCCACAATCAGCATTAACCGTCCCTGTATTGACCGACCAAGTGCAATAGGCGTGGAACTCCATCCCACAAACTGACATACAGCACCTGTACAACACACTGTATGCACGTTTGCATCCATGCATTCAACATTCTGGCGGCTACACCGGTTATTAATGCACCAGCGTTTCACCTTTGCGTTGGCTTATCTTAGCTTTACATTATCCTGTAGTCTTGCAATGTTAATCACTTAAATAAGCTATCTGGACAAATGTACTCCCGAAATTTCATTACCCTACATTAAATGTAGTTCGGTATTGCGATTTTTGTTTCCGCCAGTGTAGTTACCAGTGTAAATTAAGCTCTGTAAATCATATAGACTTTCACGCTAGGTCATTATAAGCCAAACAGCACGGGAATCTCATCACAGTTACGCTGTTTCTAACTGCGTGATCATAATAGGTATCCTGATTTGAAATATCTACGAAACTCGCATATAGGTATGAGTGACGACTTTAAATCAAAGGTTATTACGTTGAAGCAACACATGCTCTGAAACAGAGCTTTAGAGAAACCAGCACATTTCAAGTAAACATGCCGCGAAGTGGCGTGAATTTGATAGACGGGAATCGCAATAAAATTTCGGCAGACGAAAACACTTCAACTCAAGTGCAGAATGAGCTGAACTCTGTTATCAAAATTATATAATTGAAGCTGACTAAACACGACTACCAATCATCTGAAAACGTGGCGAAATCTGTTATCAAAATTATATAATTGAAGCTGACTAAACACGACTACCAATCATCTGAAAACGTGGCCTGTTGCATGCCTCTACTTCTAAGCAGTCCCGTCACAAACCCATACCGGAATGCCTACAACCAACCAGCTATCCACAATGTATGAGCACACGGGCTATCTGGGCCATAAGTCGTTTGGCATCCCGTGCTATGATCCACAGCACGGCAAAGAAATCCTACACAAGAGTTTAACGTTAACCAACATTACAATTGTTCTTACTAAGCATACAGAAAGATTTTTCTGAAAGGTAAATTGTGTGGTGTGAGGGGCCATAGTCACAGGGTGGCTAGATAGGTCTCCGCCAAGGCCAAAGCCCCAAAGTGGCATAAAAACTGAGCGAAAAAAAGAAATAAATGTGGTTTAAGGCTTAATCTGAAGAGGTAGTTGAAATCTCCTACGCCTCGTGTTCCCAAGTGCCCGTGACTATGAACACATGCTGTTGTCAGCGTAGCGGAGTAGCCACAGGGTTTGAGGCGTCATGTCACGGCCTGCGTGGCCCTCCTGCCGGAGGTTTGGGTCCTCCCTCGGTCATGGGTGAGTGTGTTGTTCTTAGCATAAGTTAGGTTAAGTAGTGTGTAAGTCTAGAGGCTACGAAATACCCTCAGACTTCAAGAAGAATACAATAACTCCAATCCCAAAGAAAGCAGGTGTTAACAGATGTGAAAATTACCGAACTATCAGTTTAATAAGGCACAGCTCTAAAATACTAACGCGAATTCTTTACAGACGAATGGAAAAACTGGTAGAAGCCGACCTCGGGGAAGATCAGTTTGGATTCCGTAGAAATGTTGGAACACGTGAGGCAATACTGACCCTACGGCTTATCTTAGAAGCTAGATTAAGGAAAGGCAAACCTACGTTTCTAGCATATGTAGACTTAGAGAAAGTTTTTGACAATGTTGACTGGAATAGTCTCTTTCAAATTCTGAAGGCGGCAGGGGTAAAACACAGGGAGCGAAAGGTTATTTACAATTTGTACAGAAACCAGACGGCAGTTATAAGAGTCGAGGGGTATCAAAGGGAAGCAGTGGTTGGAAAGGGAGTGAGACAGGGTTGTAGCCTCTCCCCGATGTTATTTAATCTGTATATTGAGCAAGCAGTAAAGGAAACAAAAGAGAAATTCGGAGTAGGTATTAAAATCCATGGAGAAGAAATAAAAACTTTGAGGTTCGCCGATGACATTGTAATTCTGTCAGAAACAGCAAAGGACTTGGAAGAACAGTTGAACGGAATGGACAGTGTCTTGAAAGGAGGATATATCACGAACATCAACAAAAGCAAAACGATGATAATGGAATGTAGTCGTATTAAGTCGGATGATGCTGAGGGAATTAGATTAGGAAATGAGACACTTAAAGTAGTAAAGGAGTTTTGCTATTTGGGGAGCAAAATAACTGATGTTGTTCGAAGTAGAGAGGATATAAAATGTAGACTGGCAATGGCAATGAAAGCGTTTCTAAAGAAGAGAAATTTGTTAACATCGAGTATAGATTTAAGTGTCTGGAAGTTGTTTCTGAAAGTATTTGTATGGAGTGTAGCCATGTAAGGAAGTGAAACATGAACGATAAATAGTTTGGACAGGAAGAGAATAGAAGCTTTCGAAATGTGGTGCTACAGAGGAATGCTGAAGATTAGATGGGTAGATCACATAACTAATGAGGAGGTATTGAATAGAATTGGGGAGAAGAGGAGTCTGTGGCACAACTTGACTAGAAGAGGGGATCGGTTAGTAGGACATGTTCTGAGGCATCAAGGGATCAACAATTTAGCATTGGAGGGCAGCGTGGAGAGTAAAAATCGTAGAGGGAGACCAAGAGATGAATACACCAAGCAGATTCAGAAGGATGTAGGTTGCAGTAAGTACTGGGAGATGAGGAAGCTTGCACAGGATAGAGTAGCATGTAGAGCTGCAGCAAACCAGTCTCAGGAGTGAAGACCACAACAACAAGTCTAGAGACCGATGACCTAAGCAGTTTGGTGCCTCAGGAATTCACACGCTCTTTTTTTTTTTTCAGCGTAATTTCGTTAAAGAATCCTGATAAAGAAAAGACAACTACCGAACAGACGTCTACCGTTAATGTAGTATATGTGGTAAGACTGCACTTCGTATACATAAATGCTGGGGAAGCTACGCTCAGCTTACTGTGAAGTGATATCATAATGACGGGTCAGTCTATACGACCACGCCGGCCGCGGTGGTCTAGCGGTTCTGGCGCTGCAGTCCGGAACCGCTGGACTGCTACGGTCGCAGGTTCGAATCCTGCCTCGGGCATGGGTGTGTGTGATGTCCTTAGGTTAGTTAGGTTTAAGTAGTTCTAAGTTCTAGGGGACTTATGACCTAAGATGTTGAGTCCCATAGTGCTCAGAGCCATTTGAACCATTTTTTATACGACCACGAAACTCGATAGGAGTCGACGCAAGGTGCCGTGAGTGACTAGTTTTGTTCATCTCACTTGCAGCAGTTTAAGCTGTGCCCTAAGGTTCCCGCCTAACCACGTCCTCGCAAATGGTGGCATATTCCGAAACAAACAGCCAAACATTCGTGAGCAGTAAAAATATACATGGTCTGTTCAAAAATTTCCTTAACTTTGTCCACAAAATTTTCCTATGCTTACCTATTCCATATTGAGCATGGTGTCGAGCAGTCTTGGTACGCCTCTTGCTGAATCGCGCGAAGCGCCGTCTGCGAATTTTCTTTCATCTCGTCTATAGTTGCAAATCTTCGTCCTCTCAACAGGGTTTTCAACTTCAGAAACAAAAAAAGGACTGCAGGGGCCAGTTCTGGAGAGTACGGACGATGAGTGATTTCGTTTTTCGTGCAATAGTCACATACCAACAGAGATGAATGTGTGGGTGCGCTACCGTGACGCAAGAGCCATGAATTGTCTCGCCCACATTTCATGCCGTTTCTTTCTCACAGTTTCTCGCAGGCGTCGCAACACGTCCCGATAGTACCATTCATTAACAGTTTGTTCCAGTGACGCGAATTCATGATGAACTAATCCTTCAAAGTCAAAGAAAACTATCAGTATGGCTTTGACATTTGACCTGACTTGACGAGCTTTTGTGCTCTTAGAGAACCTTTCCCGACCCACTGTGAAGATTGAACCTTGGTCTCAACATCATAACCGTAGACCCACGTCTCATCACCAGCTATGATTCTCTTAAGGAACATCTCGTTCTCATTTGCGCGATCCAAAAGTTCTGCACAGATTGCGAGGCGAAAGTCTTTCTGGTCCTTACTCATGATCAGTGGGACGAACTTGGCGGCAACACGATGCATTCCATGATGCTGTATCAGGTTTTTATGACATGATCCAGTTGAAACGTTACATTCTTCTACAGTCTATTGGACAGTCAATCGTTGACTGGTACGCATAGTTTCGTTGAAGTCCCTGACATGAGTGTCATCAGTAGAAGTCGAAGGGCGTCCTGAACGAGGGTCATACGTCCGGCCATTTTTAAACCGTGTGAAGCATTCACAACACCGAGTACGGCTTAAGCACTCATCACCCTAGGCTTCCTGCAACATTTGGCGTGTCTCTGTAAAGGTTTTCCTGAATTTCACGCAAAATTTAATGCAGATGCGTTGCTCCTCTGACTGTGCCAACTCGAAATTCGCCAACTGTGCGACTCAACGTTCTGCTCACTACAGCGTTGGAACAATAACGAACTTACCTACGGCAATGAAACTTCCGGCAGTTACATATTACACACAAGCGTGTGCAGGGATGCCAACCGTATTTCGCTCCGATACGCCACTGGAATTTTTTGAACAGACCTCCTATATGTCAACCGCTCCGAGTGAAACGACAAGCGATTTAACCTGTGCTCTTAGGTTCCAGTCTAGACACATCTTCGCAGGTCGCGGCAAACAGCCAAACATTTGTGACAAGCTAGAGTCTAAATGCCATTGTGCTCGTTTCACCATCAGAAATTTAATCTTTCGTTTTTAGACTGAAGTCAAAAAAATCGAACAAACTCACTCCTGAGAGAGACCACTCCTATACCTACAGGTAAGTGACACTGAATATTGCAGAACGTACTTCCTTTACAGTAATAAGAAATTCCCACTCTGTTTCACAAATGCGGACATGTACAAAAAATTTTAGAATATAGTAGGATGCTAACTTCTTTTCTTCAACTCTGGAACTCCAAATCTCTATCTGTTCCACTGTGGCTACACCATGGACAGCACATGCAACTTTCAATAACAATGTTCTTCATCTTATCGCGTCTGAAGACTTTTATTGCCATTGTGTCTCTGACTGGCATTTAATTGTAACAGTCGTACCAAGAGTGATGTATTTGTTACAAATCTTCAAGTGTCCGTTTACTTAAAACGGCATGCTATTATATCACGGAAGGTATGATACAAAAACAACGAAATATGAACAAACTCCAAATGGCGGCTTCTGTGGAGCTCCGTAGTCGCGTCGAGTGACACGACATTTGACGTCACTTCACAGTAAGCAGAGCGTGACACTAGCTTCTCGCCACAAAGGCAGCCTACACAGCTGACTCATATCCATAAACAGAATTCCTGCTACAAACGCAGCCTACACGGGTGATTCATACCCAAAAACTTGATTCCTGGCACAAACACAGCCCTCATGGCGGACTCATATCCAACAAAGGAATTCCTGCTGCTACTTCGCTACGTTATTGTAGCTCGGCGAGCGGGTGCTGAAGCAAATAAGCTATTTTTAAAGAGACTTAAGCATCGAAGTAGGTTTATAGTTATTCATGACCATGCCAGTAACTGCAGCACCTTGTGAACAGAGTTTCAGCAAATGAAAGAGTATAAAAACTACTTAAGGTCGAGTATGTTGGAAAGCAGATACTCAAATTAACTGTTTTGTTGACAGAATATGACACAGCTGCTACTCTTGACTACTGTGACAATATCAATGAGTTTACCTCCTTCAAAGCTGGGATATACAAAGTAAAATTGTAATAAAAACACAATTTCTAGAAAGGGATATTTTCTTGACTCATAACTATAGATATTTCTTTTACTCCATATTAAATAGTTTATGCACTATTAATAATTTATGAGAAGCAAATGAATTGTTTTCATTATTACACGTCATTCTACACCCCTGGAAATGGAAAAAAGAACACATTGACACCGGTGTGTCAGACCCACCATACTTGCTCCGGACACTGCGAGAGGGCTGTACAAGCAATGATCACACGCACGGCACAGCGGACACACCAGGAACCGCGGTGTTGGCCGTCGAATGGCGCTAGCTGCGCAGCATTTGTGCACCGCCGCCGTCAGTGTCAGCCAGTTTGCCGTGGCATACGGAGCTCCATCGCAGTCTTTAACACTGGTAGCATGCCGCGACAGCGTGGACGTGAACCGTATGTGCAGTTGACGGACTTTGAGCGAGGGCGTATAGTGGGCATGCGGGAGGCCGGGTGGACGTACCGCCGAATTGCTCAACACGTGGGGCGTGAGGTCTCCACAGTACATCGATGTTGTCGCCAGTGGTCGGCGGAAGGTGCACGTGCCCGTCGACCTGGGACCGGACCGCAGCGACGCACGGATGCACGCCAAGACCGTAGGATCCTACGCAGTGCCGTAGTGGACCGCACCGCCACTTCCCAGCAAATTAGGGACACTGTTGCTCCTGGGGTATCGGCGAGGACCATTCGCAACCGTCTCCATGAAGCTGGGCTACGGTCCCGCACACCGTTAGGCCGTCTTCCGCTCACGCCCCAACATCGTGCAGCCCGCCTCCAGTGGTGTCGCGACAGGCGTGAATGGAGGGACGAATGGAGACGTGTCGTCTTCAGCGATGAGAGTCGCTTCTGCCTTGGTGCCAATGATGGTCGTATGCGTGTTTGGCGCCGTGCAGGTGAGCGCCACAATAAGGACTGCATACGACCGAGGCACACAGGGCCAACACCCGGCATCATGGTGTGGGGAGCGATCTCCTACACTGGCCGTACACCACTGGTGATCGTCGAGGGGACACTGAATAGTGCACGGTACATCCAAACCGTCATCGAACCCATCGTTCTACCATTCCTAGACCGGCAAGGGAACTTGCTGTTCCAACAGGACAATGCACGTCCGCATGTATCCCGTGCCACCCAACGTGCTCTAGAAGGTGTAAGTCAACTACCCTGGCCAGCAAGATCTCCGGATCTGTCCCCCATTGAGCATGTTTGGGACTGGATGAAGCGTCGTCTCACGCGGTCTGCACGTCCAGCACGAACGCTGGTCCAACTGAGGCGCCAGGTGGAAATGGCATGGCAAGCCGTTCCACAGGACTACATTCAGCATCTCTACGATCGTCTCCATGGGAGAATAGCAGCCTGCATTGCTGCGAAAGGTGGATATACACTGTACTAGTGCCGACATTGTGCATGCTCTGTTGCCTGTGTCTATGTGCCTGTGGTTCTGTCAGTGTGATCATGTGATGTATCTGACCCAAGGAATGTGTCAATAAAGTTTCCCCTTCCTGGGACAATGAATTCACGGTGTTCTTATTTCAATTTCCAGGAGTGTAGAACCGACGTACGGTATCTCTCGTAAATAATAAAATATCAATTTCGTTGACTTTGAATTTTTTGGAAAGTTTGTGTAATTTGTTGGTTGATTTGGGGAGGCGACCAAACAGCGAGGCCATCTGTCCCAGTGTAATTTGTAATTACTACGGTGATTCGAGGAGCACTCAATAAGTAATGCAACACTTTTCGTGAAATCAGGTTGGCTTTACTCAGAGTCCTAATACACATACTATTCCCCAATCTTTTGGCTAGAAAATCTTGTTTCTCAACGCAGTCTCCGTTCCATGCAATGGCCTACCGCCACCTTACTGGGAAGGACTGTGTGCCCGCATGGCGCCATTCTACTGGTCGACGTCAGAGCCAACGTAGAGCTGCATCAATAACCTTCCCATCATCTACGTACAGCTTCCAGTGAAGCGCATCCTTTATTAGGACAAAACGATGAAATTTGGAGGGTTCATGATCCGAGCAGTAGGATGGATGAGGAAGAACAGTCCAATGATGTTTTCTGAGCTCCTCTAGGGTGCGCAGACTAGTGTGTGACCTTGCGTTGTCATGGAGATGGAGAAATTCGTTTGCATTTTTGTGGCGACGATCACGCTCAAGTCGTTTCTTCAGCTTCCTGAGGGTAGCACAACACACTTCAGAGTTGATCGTTGCACCGTGAGGAAGGACATCAAACAGAATAACCCCTCTGAGTCCCAAAAGACCGTCGCCTTGACAAGGGTGAGGCTTTGAACTTTTTCTTCGGAGGCGAGATGGTGTGGTGCCACACCATGGATTGCCGTTTTCTTTCCGGTTAGAAGTGATGAATCCCTGTTTCATCGTCTGTGACGTTGTTCGATAAAAGATTCTCATGATCAGCCTCGTAACGCGCATGTAGTTCCTCAAAGAAAATCCTCTGTTGTTCTTCATGGTATTCTGCTAGTCGGTGAGGAACCCAGAGGCAACATACCTTTCAGTGCCCCAGCTGGTGGACGAATGTGCCAGCGCAAGCAACAGAGACGCCCAACTGTGCCGGGAGGTGTTTGCTTGTGATCCTTCGATCACCTCGGATGAGAGTGTCCGCACGTTCCAACACTGTATGAGTCAAAGCTGTGTGCGGCAAGCGCGATATCGGACAGGTTAGCGCAATCTTGATGCGATGACAGACGCCTGACCCAGCGACTCACCGTGATTTTGTTCATTGTCAGGCCTCCGTAAACATTCTTCAAGCGCCTATGGATATCTGTGATGCTTTGGTTTGCCGTCAAAAGCAACTCGATGACACCTCTCTCTTCTAATGCACTTCCATTACAGATACCATTTTGAAGGCTACATATAGTGCTGCCACCTATTGAATTCCATGTAACTATAAAGACTGAAGCGGGAATACTCTACGGTGTCCCACAACAAATTACGAATTTTTTCAACCGAACTGGCCGAAAAAAATGTGCATTACTTATTGAACTCTCCTCATACATTTCATTTCTTGAATATTTTTGTATCAGTATGGTTTATAAAAGTAATTTTTTCAATAACGCTTCATATTCATTAAACATACTTATAGCATTATCAAATTTGTTAAATCTATGCACAAAGAAAAAGTATAGAAATAATTTTGTAGAGAGAGGGGAGGAGGGGGGAGGAAGAGGCAGTTGAAATTCATATTTCTACCATGGCAAAATGATAACCTCGGTGTGTGTGTGTGTGTGTGTGTGTGTGTGTGTGTGTGTAGATGGGTGTGCACGTGCAGCAAGGATAGATTGTAGCAAGGCAAAGACATGTGTCTATATGCAGTGACAATCATCTGCCACAAGGGATTCATCTGTAAACATCATACATTCTCTCAGCAGTGTGGTTAGAGACTGTTTCTTTACTACCCTTATAACACATAACAGCTGAATCCATGATCCACATACACAAGTTAAATAACAGGATCAGGCTCAACTATGAAAATTCCTGTTGCTGGTGCTACGGTCGCAGGTTCGAATCCTGCCTCGGGCATGGATGTGTGTGATGTCCTTAGGTTAGTTAGGTTTAAGTAGTTCTAAGTTCTAGGGGACTGATGACCAAAGATGTTAAGTCCCATAGTGCTCAGAGCCAGCCTGTTGCTGGCAGTTTAACTGCAGGCAATGTGTGATGGTGTTCAGTGATGAAACAGAATTCAATATCAGAAATTAAATGAATCTGCCAGTCATAAGTCAATTTATTACTCATCATTTAGAAAGCAGCATCTTCTTGTTCCACATATTTCAGCCCTCTGCCAGACTGTAGTCCTCATTAGAAAATCATCTGGTTCTCCTGCCGGGTCCTATTCCTTTAAGTAAGTGTCCCACAGATATGACGCTCCTTCGTGTTTCCGCATGCCATTCACCCACTTCGCAATAGGTCGCCAGCCTCTTGTACCCCCAACAAATAACTTCCTTAGCCCGCCTAAAATCGATTCGGCTGCTTGCATGTCGTGTCCACCACTGTTCTTCGGTACACTTGTTTGTTTTACCATCTAACACAGCAATTCTCAACATGCAGCTCACTATTTCTCGCTGAGCAATCTTCAGTTTTAAAGGCGGTTTTCACACTGAAAGTGCACTTCTCACTCTGTGAGTCAGAACTCGTAACACACTGCCAGACAAAGAAAAAATAAAAATTTAAAATTTAAAAAAAAATAAAAATAAAAATAAAAAATAAAAACTGAAGCAATCACAAGAAGAGGAGGAAACGAAATGGAATTTCACAGCCTGAAAGGGTATATGATGTTATTTCAGTGATTACATTATCGAATCAAAATACAAAGAACTTGACAGTACGAGCCCTCTTACCTGCCTGACGTTGTACACCTTGAGAGGGTGTGTGATGTTATTTCAGTGATTACATCATCGAAACAAATTGCAGCTCCCTTAACTATCTGAATAATTTCTTTTATCTCATAATATATTTCTTCATTCTCTTCATCATCTGCGGTGCTGCTGGCTTATAAACTTGTACTAGTGTGGTGAGTGTGGGCTTCATGTTTATGTCTATCTTGGCTACAATAATGCGTTCACTATGCTGTTCATTGAAGCTTATCCGCATTCCTGTTTTTGTGTTCATTATTAAACCTTCCCCTGCATTACCTCTATTTGATTTTGTAGTTATACTCCTGTATTCACCTGACCAGAAGTCCTGGTTATGAACGTTAAAATCACCCAGAAGTAGAAAAGGTGGGGGGAGTTGGGAAATAAATGCATCCAATACGTGGTACAGCATGGCATCATCTGGAGGAAGGTAGAGATGGTAATTTCCTGCGTTGTCCTCACCCTGACAGTCACAGCTTCTAAAGATGTTTGAAGGGGCACAGGTGCGCTATATACAGCGGTAACGACATAGATACAGACTCCACCTGACATCCTGTTACAGTCAGAAGGATTTTTGTAATACCCCTGATAGCCACGAAGGACAGGTGCCTGAAACCAAGTTTCCTGAAGAGCAACGCAAAAAGCAGGTGTAACCCCTAAAAGTTGTCATCACTTAGGTGGGCGAAAAACCGCCGCAGTTCCACTGGAGCATGACTCTTTTTGAAGTCTGGGAAAGTAGGAAATGACCAAGGATGCAGTTTACGCCTCAGGATCACCTGTTGCCACTGACTGAGCATTTGTATCCTTTTCCATTGCAGCTGAGGCGTTAGCGAGATCTACGTGCTCAGGGGACGCCAAAATCTCCACCTCGTTCTCAGACACAGAACAGGTGGGGAGGGGGGGAAACACCTATGGTGTTGAGGCCATTGGAGTTTCTTGTTTCTTAGCAGACTTCTCCTTCATCTGCTTGCGTCTAGCTTCTCTTTAGCGGCTTGCTGGGAGGACTTCTCAGAAGAAGCTTCAGGCACGGAAGACTGTGAAGCCCTTTGACAAGCAGCTTGTGGCTCCTTCAACTGTAAGTAGGCTGTTTAGGTTTTTTTATTGGTAACGCCACCTCTATATGAAAATCACTGGCTGTGCTGTGTGCAGTCTGTGGCTGCTTTGCATTGTTGTAATACTCGCCATTGTAGTGTTAGGCAGCTGGCTGCGAACAGCGCGTAGCGTTGAGCAGTTGGAGGTGAGCCGCCAGCAGTGGTGGATGTGGGGAGAGAGATGGCGGAGTTTTGTAATTTGTCATGAACTGCTATATATATGATGATATCAAGGTAAATACATTGTTTGTTCTCTATTAATATCTTTCATTTGCTAACTATCCCTATCAGTAGTTAGTGCCTTCCATAGTTTGAATCTTTTATTTAGCTGGCAGTAGTGGCGCTCGCTGTATTGCAGTAGCTTGAGCAGCGAAGATTTTTGTGAGGTAAGTGATTTGTGAAAGGTATAGTTTAATGTTAGTCAGGGCCATTCTTTTGTAGGGAATTTTGAAAGTCAGATTGCGTTGCGCTAAAAAATATTGTGTGTCAGTATAAGCACAGTCCTGTATAACTGTCTAAAGGGGACGTTTCATATGGCGACCCTGCCAGGATTCGAACCTGGAATCTTCTGATTTTTTTTCTTGTAGTTTGTGTAATTAGTGTAGATTTTGTTTATTGCTAGCGCGTAATTGTAGAGAGAATCTCCTTTGTAGTTGCAGTCTTTCATTGTTGTACAGTAAAACAGGTGTGGCACGCATGTAGATTTGCACCAAGTATTTCGCAGCTGCAATTAACTAGATATTATTTTCAGTGTTATGTTAATGTGTTCTCTTATTTTTGCTCTTCAAATTGTGTTTTTCTGTGTTGTCGTGTGAAATACTGTGACAATAATGGCGTGTGAAAAACGTAATACTAGGCTCCAAAGTAAACTGCGAAATGACAGTGAAAACGAAAGCAGTGTGTTAGCGCCACCGAGTAATGAATTAACTGATGTTCAAAGTAATAATTTGGTAATTGTGCATAGGGAAATGGAGCGGGCGGCAAACAATGGCGTAGACAGTGAAATAATTAGTGAGCAGGGAAGCATTATCGATCGGTCGGTCGGCAACAGCTCGCCCCAGGAATCCGAAATGACAGGACACAATTTCGCAAATACTGTAGATTCAGGTTTTGGGTCATCACCGTTTTCTCAAATAAGTCAAAACACATTTTCTGCTTGTCAAAATGTGAATGTTGCCGGTGCAAATGCACTGCCGAAAAGTGTAGAGAAACAGATTCCAGACACTAACACATTATTATTGCAATTAATGCAGCAAATGAAACAAAATCAGAGTCAAACACAGCAACAGTTAGACGCAATGGGACAAAATCTTCAAAAGTTAGACACAACGCTTGAACAAAATCAGAAACAAATGGGACAAAATCTTCAAAAGTTAGACACAATGGAAGAACACCAGAGACAAACACAGTAACAGTTAGACGCAATGGAACAAAATCTTCAAAAGTTAGACACCACACTTGAACAAACACGTGAGGATTTAACTAATGAGTTACATCACATTGAATCGAAATGTCAAAAAGTCTGTAATGACGTAAAAACACAAATTTGTGAGCATTTTCAACCTATTTTTTCGCGGCATGAAAATGCACTACAGAATCACGAAGCAGCCATAAAAGAACTGCAAACTACTGTTCATGAAAATCACGAGACCTTGCAAGCTAAATTTGACTCAGTTGCATCTACCGATTCGGTTACGCAACTTGCAAAAACTCAGGAAAACTTGAAGGACACAGTAGATTCGATTTCAACACAAATGGACACTCTGAAACTTGGTTCAGAAAAACACACTGAGGAAATGTGTTCACTATCGGAGAAAGTAGCCGAACTTTCGGATCAGGTCACTAACTTATCTACAAAGGTAGATGATGATCTGAATGACACAAGACCTGTAGCCTTCACTGACACACAAGAGTATGAACAAATTAGAAAATTCAAACAAAATCATAATCAAATCAATACACAGTACAAAAGAGAAATCCGGGAAGTACAAGATCAGTTGACGCAGGTAATACAAGAATTACGTATTTCAGAGGACACTCGCACTCCAGTACGGGAAGAGGGACATAGAAATACGGAACAACCACAAAATAATAACACAGGACATTTCGGAAATTATGAAAGAAATTGGCAAGGCGCATTGGATATTGAGATGGAACCGCCGACACGACGTAACAGTGACCGATATGCTACTCGCCGACACAATGATTTTTACTATAAGCTGTTAAAAAGGAAAAAAAAAGGCAGAATAACTTCAGACGCAACAGTTCGGCGCACAGTGACGATTCAGGGAGAAATTCTCCACCACGTGACGGACAAGGAAGAAATTATGAAATCTACCGACATGATGACAGACGATATATTCGTAACGACAGACCTGAATTGCATCAGAACTGGCGGGATTTAAACACGGCAGGGCCCTCTCGGCAAGGCGAATTTGTAGAAGTTCGGTCTCCGAATCCCATTAACGACGCGCGCCAACAAGAGACAACAGACAATGACCCGCACCGCAGGCAGACACCTGCGCCGGCTGGCTCCGAGAAAAATAACATAGACGCTAACCTTGAGAAAAATTCCAGTATTCTTTACTGACGTATACCGCACGATAATTGCATTAAAGTTCAAACTCTGAGTACTATGAAGTGTAAAGGATTGCACCACCCTTCACATGTAAAACCGTTAAATGAAAGATAATCTGCTTTTTTTTAATGCAACATTTTGGTTTACTTGCAAGTACATTATGGATTCAAGGTGCTTTCTGAGAGATACCAGGCGACATAGTGGTTAGTTTATTTGACAGCTACACGACTATATCACGACGCTACTAATGTGTGACACAATTCACCTTGTTGCTTTTGTGGTGTATCTGTTTTATATCTGCACAGTTTTTCTGAATTCTTCTGGAAAGTAAAACATGTTTTAGTAGTAACTTTTGTGGTATAGCTACAAGGAGACAGCCTTTTCCGTAGCACAACAATACGTTACAACACAGTACTTTCCTCATCACGGCAATTAGCGTAATAACTAAGATATCTATACGCAAATCATTTCACTTTTGTGTATCATGAGGTAAGTACATTGACTTCTGCAGAACTTAGCTTTCGGAGGACGATAACTACGACAGTTCCACAGAATTATCTTACAGCAAGACGCACATTTAGCGCTACAGGACACGCATTTGAGTGATCAATTTTGTACTTAAACCATTTATTTTTCAAGATTTTTAAATTACAAAGAAAGTTTTCCGTGATACATGTCATTCCATTGCTGTAATCTGTAACACCTGAGGGTATAATTACATTAATCCTCAGGGGGGTACACGCTTACTTTGTGTACCATGTGTGTGGCAACCACAAGGGACCCTAGCTAATATGGTATTTGCTTATACAACTTTACACATCGGTACCATATTTCTCTAACACATAAATTACACAGCTATCCGATTATTTAACAAAGAAACAAACATTTATTTTACTACATCAGTGACAGATGTTACGTAATTACACAGTTGGATAACTTCACACTTATGAAATTGTATTTTGTCTGTACTTTGTAAACTGTTCATATTTTTTCGGAACCATTGTGGTACTATGAGAGCTTTGAATGATGTATTTGGTATGGGATCATAATTTTTAAAGTACGTTTGAGGTAGATGACACCATTGAAATGAGCAGAGAATTTTTTTTTAGGTTTTGATATTATTGCAGAAAGCTACGACGATTGAGATTTGACTGAGGTGTTATGATGTTATTTTTACGACGACGATGTGTATTATGCTGTTGAGATATGTTTATGATCAATAAGATGATGCTACCGTATATGAGGAATTTGATTATGCTACGGATTTCTATGATGAAGTACTGAAGAAGCGTCGACGAATTTGTATATGTGTAATAAGGTAAGGAGTAATGAATAGTGATTTAGGGCCTCTGACTTGTGAAGAAGTATGTTGGAAACCAAGAATCGTACTTTAAGAGTTATGAAATTTGTGTAAATGCGTGACTGTATCACAATGCTGACGAATATTTTTTTTGGACACTTATATTTATAGGATTTTGTTTCTACAGATTTGTAACCCAAATTCTTGACCTGTGAAATATTTTTATATAAGACTGCCACTGTAGCGGAAACTGCTGTCGTAAATATTTCCGTACGAAAGTTAAGTGACCACCTGCACGTAATGCGTCGCGGGCACCCACCTGGGCGACAGCAGCCCAAAAAAAAAAAAAAAGCCATTAGTCTTCCAGCGGCACAGGTAGAAAAAAAAAGGGGAGGCCATTATCCTCGCTATTGACGTTCCTTTGTAGAAAGCATCGTAAATACGAGACGCTAATAATAACTTGGAAACATTCTTACATCTGCACACCTGATTAGGACAAGTGTCTATCTACGAGAATTGAGAGAAATGCCATATGGCTTGCTTTATGTATTTATTTACTCATTTTGTTTAATATCTAGTTTCTAGCTGCACTGGTTAAAATAAAATTTTATAGATGTACTAATATAAATATTTTCTGTCTCCAGATCCAGTAAATAATAGTTTTGTGATATATTTCCAAAAAATGAGGGAGCATAAAAAGACATTTCCCTTCACAGGAATTGCATAAACAATTTCTTTACGATTTGGTAACTTATCTGCTAGTGTAAGTTCTCGTGATGCATCACTCTAGTGTTAAGATGTGACGTAAGTTTTAAACATGGCCATTTTTACTGTAATATTTTTTCTGCTTGAGCTATGTCATGTTTAGGTATAAGTTGCTGCTGTTTGCCAGGCATAATGTTACTGAATTTGACTTTGTATTACGCTGTTCAGCCAGTTTTACTACTGATTTATTTTTCTTGTTTGCTGCGCATTGCCTCATATTAGTTGTAATGTTGAATTGCTTGGTAATTTAGATTTACTGTAGCTTGCTTTGCCAGCTTGAAATTTTTGTCATTGATGTTTGTGTTACTTGATTTGTTCTGCTGCATTGCCTCGTCCCTTAGTTTAGCATCTGAGCTCAGTAGATTTAAGTTAGCTTAAGAGGGGGGTAGACTATATAAGAGAACAAGTTGTGATGAATTGGAAGAAATACATTGAAAATCTATAAGAAAATGGTTTGGCCAAAACAGTATTTTGAAAGAGGATATGAACCAAAAAAAGTAGGGTTTAGGGACAACAGGTTTAGGTAGGATTTTCTTGGAAATAAATGATGAAGTAAGATAATGGAAAATAAATAATGAGGTAAGAAATATGTGAACATATATATACAGAAAGCATGCTTAAATAGGATTTTTTTGGTGGAAACAAATGTGGAAATAAGACGAAAGATCTATGGAATGAAGTCTTGGGTTGGACTGCAGTACCAAAAGTTACACTGAAAACGAACCCTGTCCTTTCCATTGTGTTATCCCCCTATGTGTTTGTGTACCCTTGTATATTTGTTTTCTTCCTGTCTCTGTGTAGTTTCATAGAATTTTTTTTCTAATACTATTCACTATGATGAGGAATACTGTTATCCTCAAATATAATTGGTATTAATAATATGTTATTTAACTTGTAAATATGCTTAGACATTATTTATTTTGTTTTATTTTAATGCTCATGTGTGAAGTTGATGTTTTGAAAGTTATTCTGAACTTTTATGTATCTACTTATCTCATAATTTCTGTAACATTGATGTATATGTTATTTTGATTCTTTTGTAAAGCCTGTACTACAAATGTTATCTGTATTGTTATGTTCTTTAATGATGTATTTTGTACCTTTGTAATTGTATTCTTATAAAATTGTAATTGACACCAGTTCATCATATTATTAACTTGTAAGTTACATTTCACTGCACACATTTCTGTTGGTCATAGTATATGGACAATATGTGAGAAGTAGGGACTGTTAGTGTTTGCACGTGTGTTAATAATTCAGCAAGGGACTGGATAACAGCATTGCTGGTTCTAAGGACAATTAAAAAAAAAAAAAAAAAACTTTGTGAGTGCACAAGTGGTGGTTTATGGACTTGCTATATTGTCCGCAAGACTCTTCGATGGTGATTGTGCAACTGCACAGTCGCAGCAGATGGCTGCTGGAAATTTCTACAAGGACTGCAGTGGGTCTGCACCTCTGGTGGCCCACTAATACCGTAATCTCTACCAGGACTACAGTGGGTCTACTCTGTGATGACCTACCTACCAATGTTCTTCAAAACGTCGACTGACTCCGCTGTGGGTTTGCTCTGTTGTGGCCCATTACCTGTCAGCATGTCACGAGTCAGCACTGTCTTTCCATTGGAAGGACAACGCTACTTCTTCAAGACTGCATGGAAATCCACTACTTCCGTGTGCATTTTCTTTTACTGCTCAGACTTTGAGAAAAACACTGCAATGTGATGAATGATCAGGACTGTCTTTATGGACTGTGAGAAAATTTTAGCTTTTGACCAACATTGTATCAATAAGTGTGTGCATTTGATTTCTTTGTTATTGTAATTGTGAAAAAAATTTTAACAAATATGTATTGACCAGTGCCCAAACAAATTTTGTAAAATTTTTTGTGGGGAGCATGGGGGCTATGTAAGTAGGCTGTTTAGGTTTTTTTATTGGTAACGCCACCTCTATATGAAAATCACTGGCTGTGCTGTGTGCAGTCTGTGGCTGCTTTGCATTGTTGTAATACTCGCCATTGTAGTGTTAGGCAGCTGGCTGCGAACAGCGCGTAGCGTTGAGCAGTTGGAGGTGAGCCGCCAGCAGTGGTGGATGTGGGGAGAGAGATGGCGGAGTTTTGTAATTTGTCATGAACTGCTATATATATGATGATATCAAGGTAAATACATTGTTTGTTCTCTATTAATATCTTTCATTTGCTAACTATCCTTATCAGTAGTTAGTGCCTTCCATAGTTTGAATCTTTTATTTAGCTGGCAGTAGTGGCGCTCGCTGTATTGCAGTAGCTTGAGCAGCGAAGATTTTTGTGAGGTAAGTGATTTGTGAAAGGTATAGTTTAATGTTAGTCAGGGCCATTCTTTTGTAGGGAATTTTGAAAGTCAGATTGCGTTGCGCTAAAAAATATTGTGTGTCAGTATAAGCACAGTCCTGTATAACTGTCTAAAGGGGACGTTTCACAACCACTGGCTAGTGTCCACTGTTGCACAGGAGCAGACCTTGGAAGGTAGAGTCCTAAGGGGCCCCTTCCATGCGAGAGGAGCCAGAGGAGGTTGTTGCTTCTCCAGATGGGGGGAGAGGACTGATGTCCACAGCATTTGGAGGTGTATTGCTCCCAAAGTAGGTGCTCTGCCACCAAAGGGGCAGATGCATTTGGGCAGCCCTGAGAGGCCACTGTATGAGGCAGAGGCCTGGGGACTACTGTCGCCAGTGAGGGTGACAACAATGTAGCTGCAGCATATGAAGATGTGAGGTGAATGGGGTGCAGTCATTCATATTTCCATTTAGCCTCTTGATAAGTCAGCCAGTCAAGGGTCGGTCTTGTACTCCATAATTTTTCGCTCCTTTTCGAGTACTGTGCAGTCCAGCGAGCAGGGGCAATGGTGCTCACCACAGTTGACACAGGTGGGTGGAGGTGCACATGGAGTATTCAGATGCAGCGGACGTCTGCAGCCTCTATACATGGCGCTGGAATTGCATCGAGAAGGTATGTGCCCAACTTTCCAGCACTTAAAGCACTGCATAGGGGGAGGGACGTATAGTTTTACATCACATCAGTATACCATCACCTTGACCTTGTCAGGTAATGTATCACCCTCAGAGGTCAAGATGAAGGCACCGGTAGCAACCTTATTATCTTTTGGTCTCTTATAATGTGCCGGATGAAGTGAACACCCTGCCGTCCTAAACTGGGGATGACGGAAATGGGAATATCACCTAGCTTGTCACAGGCTGGAGATGCTGTCTGAATCAAGACTGACACATTTCTTATTTTGGATAGCGCTGCCACTTCCCCAAACTTATCCTCCAGGTGTTCTACAAAAAGGAGAGGCTAGGTAGCCAGAAAGTAGTCCCATCAGTTTTAATGCACACTAAGTAATGAGGCGAGTATGGCTCTCTTCTTTCTGTAGCCCTAAGTTTCTTTCATGGTATAGTTAGCAAGGGGAATGACTTAGGGGTCATACATCTCAGCATCGTATTCTGCCTTCCCTTTCTTAGAGACAGCTGGGGCCATTCTGTCCCCAGTAAAAGATGACTCGTTCTGCTTCAGTGAGGGTCATCCACACTGATGCCACCCACTCCAATCAGGGGCTCTCCCCACGAGTGCCAACCACCCACATCATAGGTCACTTGGCGTGGTGGCATTTGCTAGAAGTCCTGATGCCCCAAGAAGAAGGGCGGCATACATGGGGAGTTTGCAGCTCAGGAATCATCAGTGCAATTCCTGTGTCGTCAAGGGGCTGTGACCAAAAGGGTACATGACAGCTCCACGACGCCGGACGGGCTACTATGCTGGATATTGGGTGTGAGGAAATCTAGTATTGCCATGGGAGCGAAAGAGGACAGTGGGCAATAGAAATAGATGATGTATCCCATAAGGTGTCCTCCCCCAGAGCTGGACAGTGGGTGGAGTTCCAGAGCAATGATAATAAGAGGTGCAGAAGGTCGAATCGCACAATGGATATATGGTGCACCACGTAAGGCGTCCTTTCCGAAATGGCCCGCACTTCTGCAGATTTTTGAAAGTGGAAGGTCAATCCTTAACAGGGAAACATACCGTATCAGGCAGAAAAGTAGGAGACTCCTTTTAGTCATTCATACAACAGACAGGAATACCTCGGGCCTATTTTAAACTCTGAAGCTGCAGGGGGTTCAAGGGTTGTGTGCATGTACGACCGTAACACTGACATGTGCCCATGTCTACTGGTTGCTTCACTATTTATGTCTGGCAGCGTATACCCTGACTGTAAACTTTCCTTTTGAAACACATCATAAGCCTGGTTTTGAAAATTCTATTTAATTATGTCATTTGTGCTCCTCAGTTTATTTCATTTGCTTTCCATTCAATCGTTGTTTTTAACTACAGAGTTGAAATAAAGGACTCATCATCTACAGTTTCTGACTTCTCCTTTCGATGTATTTATTACATATTACTTTAGTTGTATTTTTGCTGATTTTAAGGCTTAATTTTAAATCTGTACTACTCCTTTCCTCCATTAGTGTTGCTGTAGCTTATCTGTATTAGAGGCAAACAAAATTGTGTCATCGACAAAATGATGTGGTCCAGATGCAAATTACAAAATGTTTCAAGCAAATGTTCTTTAGCCGTCAGGGGGACTTCAGTCAGCATGATTGCCTACGTTGTAGCTTTGTTTTTTACAAAGATATGAACAGCGGTATGACTTTTTTTAAATGACACCCTGTATTTTTATTCGATAATTCATTTCCTCTCCTAAAGACGTATTCAAAAATGTGTCACAGTGTACCATTCACTATAGCAAAACACTGACTTTGAGCCCAGGATGACAGACTTGTCCACTTGCTGGAGTTGTCAAAAAATAAATGAAAACCAAATAAAAACATAACACAAAATTAACTTTGACTCTCCTGTACCATTGCCCAGGAGTAGAACATTCAAAGGTGCTCAAAGTGGTGACCCTGGACACTGATACACTGGTGCATTCGTTGAATGAAAGAATTATTTAGTGATTCCAGTTGTACCAGCCGAAGAGAATTACAAGCAAGCATGATACGCTCCTGCATGTCCTCTGGAGTTGTTGGAATATCGCAATAGACAGCGTCTTTAATGCATCCCCAAAGAAAAAAGTCCAGAGGATTTAAATCAGGAGACCTAGAAGGCCAAGTAACTTCCTCCTCGGCCAACCCGTCTGGCAGGATAGCTTCGGTTCAGAACACGACGTGCACGCATAGCATTATGTGCTGGACATCCACCGTGTTGATACCACATAAGCATTCTGGTTCTTAGCGGCACTTCATCCAGAACAGGAAGAAGATTCGTATGCGAAAGTTGGCATACACTGTGCCGTTTAGACTACCATTCGTGAAATAAGGGCCAATGATTGTAGTACCAAGCATCCCACACCACACGTTAACTCTACATTGACGCTGATGTTCTACCTAAGCTATTGTGGGTTGCCGCTGGACCAATAATGCATCTTCCTTATATTTACCTGCCCTTTGTTTGAGAAAGAATATTCATTGGTAAATAGAACATTGGAGAAGAAGTTCGGGTTGGCGAGGATTTGCTGCTGTGCCCACTGACAGAACTGTACACGATTCTAGAAATCATTCCTATGCAATTTTTGATGTTGGTGTACAAAGCAAGGATGGAACCGGTGACGTGTAAGAATACGATGTACACTGGTTTTAGAAATGCCAATCTCATGTTCAAGCTGTCGTGTGCTCACAAGTGGATTCATAGCAACGGAAGCGAGAACAGTAACTTCGGCAACTTCGTCTGTGCGAGTGCTACGACGATTGCGTTGTCGTGGGTTGAAACTCTCCTATTTCTGAAGCATCGCAACAAGACGAGAAAACATCCGTCGGAAAGCTGGGCTCTTGTCAGGATATCGCTCTCTGTCAGTTCCACTGCCTGCATAGCATTTCGCCTACCTTCAACAACAACAATAAAAGAAACATTATGTCGATTCTGTTTGTAGGAAGGACAACCTTTACTGTATGCCTACTCTATACAACAGTATTTAAAAGGACTAAACTACTGTACTAAACGTGCCCGTACATAAGTAAACAGTACTGCAATTACTGTTCTGCTAACTCACATTCCCCATAGATGAGTAGCATTTCTACCTCCTCTTCGATGGTGTACATTCTGCTCACACAACTCTTCTACTGACGAAGGTTTACGGAATGACGGGTGTGCATTCTACCTATGTTTACAGTTGTCCTCTGTCAACGTCAGCATGTGGATGTGTTCCATTACCCCGAGTACCTGCTCCAAGCGCTGGGAGCATGAACGTCAATGTTGTGTCATGTAATTAATAACGTTGTGTTTCAGTGAATGGTACACTGTGATACATTTTTGAAAAGGTCTTTAGGGGAGGAAATGAAATACCGAATAAAAAATACAGGATGCCATTTAAAAAGTCATACCGCTGTTCATATCTTTGTAAAAAACAAATCTACAACGAAGGCAATCATACTGATTGATGTCCCCCTGACAGCTGAAGAACATTTGCTTCAAACATTTTGTAATTTTCAACTGGACAAATGTTTAGGGTGGTCAAGATAAATGGGACACTTATATATATATATATATATATATATATATATATATATATATATATATATATATCCACCTCAAATATCTCTGGAACAACAATAGATATTCAAAAACGGTTTTCACCAGCATGAACATACGGCAGGGGCTTAGGAAACCAAACAATATGCGAAATTTTAAAACGTAAGCTAATACTATTTTCAACACAAACTTGTGTATTTTTAAATTGACACCCCCTATTATTTCGTATCCAATCAATAGAATGAAAAATCACAAAAATAATGGCGTTGGTTGCATCGCAATACGTCAATTACATCCCGAGAAATTGCGAAGCGCAGTTGATGCTTGAAATAATGAAGCGCACAACAAGTGCACGTCCTGAGACTCAAGCGTGCACCTCGCGCTGCCGGTAATCGTGATGTGGTTGACGTACTACGTCAGTATAGTGTTAATGTATGGTGTGGTATTGTATGACAACACATCATTGGCCCGTATTTCATTGATGGCACTCCTAAAAGGGGATAGTTTAGCTCCTTCTTGAGCTGTACCTTACGTGAACTGGTCAACCTCTTATAATGTGTCAAATAATGCGGTATCAGAATGATGGATGTCCTGCACATAATGTTTATTGTTGTGAAATGACAACTAGAGGTACAATTAGTGGTAACACACTTTGTTTCACGTTTCTAAACCTCATAAGTTCAGATATATGTGGCTTGTAAAGGACAGCAACGGCGTCACAGTTTCTGACGTAATGCATCGCATGTAGTACTGTGCTCAAAGCAGGGGTAGCCTGCACTGGAGCCTGTATTCTGCCGTAAAACTACCAATATCACCATGGCACGCTCTACCTTCAGCGTACAAATGTCTCCTAATCTGGTCTGCTGAACTGCTCTCATACTGTAACGTAATTCACATACGTTGCCAGATTAAAACCTGTTTTCTTGTGGCTTGTTACATTCGCCGTCATCTAGTCGATATGCCGGCCTTCAGTAATGAAGAAAAACAAGGTATTATTTTAATTTATGGCAAATGTCACGGAAATGCAACCGCAGCTGTGACACGGTATGCTGAACGCTACCCAGATCGGCGGTGTCCGTCACGTCGAATCATTGGCAACATCTGCAAGACACTTACAGAAACAGGAAGCTGGGCTCCTTCAAAACGTCGACCTACAACGCCAGTAACTAGCAATGGAAACTAAATTACTGTTCTGCCTGCTGTAGCACACAATCCTCAGGTGGGTGTACGAGAAACTGAACGAGGTGTAGGAATAAGCCACAGTAGTGTGTGCAGAATCTTGCATCGGCATCAGTTTCATCCGTTCCATATCTCACTACACCAAGAACTGTACGAGAATGACTTTGAATCCCGCATTGGATTCTGCAGTTTTGCACTTGAGCAGTTGCAAGGTAATCCAGTATTCCTAAGTAATACGTTGTTTACGGACGAGGCTTCATTTACAAATCATGGTAATGTGAATCTGCGGAACATGTACTACTGGTCCATGCAAAACCCCACTGGATTCGCCAAGTTGCTCATCAACGACAGTATTTTTGCCGTGGAGCAGTGAATGGACAGCGATATGCGTCATTTCTTCAACACACACTAGCGCTCCTCATGGGGATCTAGGATTGGAAACTCGTCTATCAATGCAAACGTTGCCAGAGACGTTCTAGATGCGACATTTCCAAACAGGTTGATGGAGTGGGGAGGTACTGTGCGATGGGCAGCACGGTCCCCCAACCTGACGCCATTAGACTTCTTTCTCTGGGGCGCAGTGAGAGGCAGAGTGTATCAAGAACCCCCAACGACAGTAGAGGATATGCAACATCGTATTACTGCGGCGTGTGAAGCAATATCTGAAGAAACTCTACAATCTGTGCAACACTCTCTCGTTACCCGTCTGCAAACATGTATTAATGCAAACGGAGGGCACTTCGAACATATGTTGACGTGACACAATTTCACTGGTCAAGAAGTGGGTGTATCTTCTGTGCTGGATGTAATGCATAAATATGCAGTTTCTGTGGGCGACAGGGCACGAGAAAATTTGTTTAGAAAAGTGAATTCAAGTGTGTTACCTTTAATTGTCCCCCCCCCACCCCCCCCCCCCCCATTACCCTAGACCTTGCCGTTGGTGGGGTGGCTTGCGGTATCTGTTAAGAGGACAGACAAACATATGGTTTCTGAAGAGGGGCAGCAGCCTTTTCAGTAGTTGCAGGGGCAACAGTCTCGATGATTCATTGATCTGGTCTTGTAACACTAACCAAAACGGCCTTGCTGTGCTGGTACTGCGAACGGCTGAAAGCAAGGGAAAACTACAGCCGTAATTTTTCCCGAGGGCATGCAGCTTTACTGTATGCTTAAATGATGATGGCGTCCTCTTGGGTAAAATATTCCGTAGGTAAAATAGTCCCCCATTCAGATTTCCGGGCGGGGACTACTCAAGAGGACGTCGTTATCAGGAGAAAGAAAACGGGCGTTCTACGGATCGGAGCGTGGAATGTCAGATCCCTTAATCGGGCAGGTAGGTTAGAAAATTAACCTAACCATTCCCCTTTTTAAATTTTAGTTAGATATAGTGGAAATTAGTGAAGTTCGGTGGTAGACGGAACAAGACTTTTAGTCAGGTGATTACAGGGTTATAAATACAAAATCAAATAGGTGTAATGCAGGAGTAGGTTTAATAATGAATAAAAAAAATAGGAATGCGGGCAAGATACTACAAACAGCACAGTGAACGCATTATTGTGGCCAAGATAGATACGAAGCCCACGCCTACCACAGTAGTAAACGTTTATATGCCAGCTAGCTCTGCAGATGACGAAGAAATTGATGAAATGTATGATGAGATAACAGAAATTATTCAGATAGTGAAGGGAGACGAAAATTTAATAGTCGTGGGTGACTGGAAATCGATAATAGGAAAAGGAAGAGAAGGAAACGTAGTAGGTGAATATAGATTGGGGGTAAGAAATGAAAGAGGAAGCCGCCTGGTAGAATTCTGCACAGATCATAACTTAATCATAGCTAACACTTGGTTCAAGAATCATGAAAGAAGGTTGTATAAGTGGAAAAATACTGTAGATCCTAGAAGGTATCAGATAGAT
The DNA here is from genome assembly GCF_023898315.1 of Schistocerca nitens. Lineage (NCBI taxonomy): Eukaryota > Metazoa > Arthropoda > Insecta > Orthoptera > Acrididae > Schistocerca > Schistocerca nitens. The sequence continues at coordinate 471,865,083 of NC_064621.1, read as the reverse complement.
TATACAACGGTACGAAAGAGATTTAGGAACCAGATTTTAAATTGTAAGACATTTCCAGGGGCAGATGTGAACTCTGACCACAATCTATTGGTTATGTACTGTAGATTAAAACTGAAGAAACTGCAAAAAGGTGGGAATTTAAGGAGATGGGATCTGGATAAACTGAATAAACCAGAGGTTGTACAGAGTTTCAGGGAGAGGATAAGGGGACAATTGACAGGAATGGGGGAAAGAAATACAGTAGAAGAAAAATTGGTAGCTTTGAGGGATGAAGTAGTGATGGCAGCAGAGGATCAAGTAGGCAAAAATAAGAGGGCTAATAGAAATCCTTGGGTGACAGAAGAAATATTGAATTTAATTGATGAAAGGAGAAAATATAAAAATGCAGTAAATGCAGCAGGCAAAAAGGAATATAAACGTCTCAAAAATGAGATCGACATGGAGTGAAAAATGGCTAAGCAGGGATGGCTAGAGGACAAATATGAGGATGTAGAGGCCTATGCTGGCCGCGGTGGCGAAGCAGTTCTAGCTACGGTCGCAGGTTCGAATCTTGCCTCGGGCATGGATGTGTGTGATGTCCTTAGGTTAGTTAGGTTTAAGTAGTTCTAAGTTCTAGGGGACTGATGACCTCAGATGTTAAGGCCCAAAGTGCTCAGAGCCGTTTTGTAGAGGCTTATCTCACTAGGGGTAAGATAGATAGTGCCTACAGGACAATTAAAGAGACCTTTGGAGAAAAGAGAACCACTTGTATGAATATCAAGAGCTCAGCTGGAAACCCAGTTCTAAGCAAAGAAGGGAAAGCAGAAAGGTGGAAGGAGTATATACAGGGCGATATACTTGAGGACAATATTATGGAAATGGAAGAGGATGTAGATGAAGATGAAATGGGAGATACGATACTGCGTGAAGACTTTGACAGAGCACTAAAAGACCTAAGTCGAAACAAGGCCCCGGGAGTAGACAACATTCCATTAGAACTACTGACAGCCTTGGGAGAGCCAGTCCTGTCAAAACTCTACCATCTGGTGGGCAAGATGTATGAGACAGGCGAAATACCCTCAGACTTCAAAAAGAATATAATAATTCCAATCCCAAAGAAAGCAGGTGTTGGCACATGTGAAAAGTACCGAACTATCAGTTTAATATGTCACGGCGGCAAAATACTAATGCGAATTCTTTACAGACGAATGGAAAAAATTGTAGAAGCCGACCTCGGGGAAGGTCAGTTTGGATTCCGTAGAAATATTGGAACACATGAGGCAATACTGACCCTACGACTTATCTTAGAAGAAAGATTAAGGAAAGGCAAACCTACTTTTCTAGCATTTGTAGACTTAGAGAAAGCTTTTGACAATGCTGACTGGAATACTCTCTTTCAAATTCTGAAGGTGTCAGGGGGCAAATACAGGAAGCGAAAGGCTATTTACAATTTGTACAGAAACCAGATGGTAGTTATAAGAGCCGAGGGGCATGAAAGGGAATCAGTGGTTGGGAAGTGAGTAAGATAGGGTTATAGCCTCTCCCCAATGTTATTCAATCTGTATATTGAGCAAGCAGTAAAGGAAACAAAAGAAAAATTCTGAGTAGGTATTGAAATCAATGGAGAAGAAATAAAAACTTTGAGGTTTGCCGATGACATTGTAATACTGTAGTGACAGCAAAGGACTTGTAAGAGCAGTTGAATGGAATGGACAATGTCTTGAAAGGATGATATAAGATGAACATCAACAAAAGCAAAACGAGGATAATAGAATGTAGTCGAATTAAGTTGAGTGATGCTGAGGGAATTAGATTAGGAAATGAGACACTTAAAGTAGTAAAGAAGTTTTCTATTTGGGGAGCAAAATAACTGATGATGGTCGGAGTAGAGGGGATATAAAATGTAGACTGGCAATGGCAAGAAAGTGTTTCTGAAGAAGAGAAATTTGTTGGCTCTGAGCACTATGGGACATAACATCTATGGTCATCAGTCCCCTAGAACTTAGAACTACTTAAACCTAACTAACCTAAGGACATCACACACAACACCCAGCCATCACGAGGCAGAGAAAATCCCTGACCCCGCCGGGAATCGAACCCGGGAACCCGGGCGTGGGAAGCGAGAACGCTACCGCACGACCACGAGATGCGGGCAGAGAAATTTGTTAACATCGAGTATAGATTTAAGCATGAGGAAGTCGTTTCTGAAAGTATTTGTGTGGAGTGTAGCCATGTATGGAAGTGAAACATGGACGATAAATAGTTTGGACAAGAAGAGAATAGAAGCTTTTGGAATGTGGTGCTACAGAAGAATGCTTAAGATTAGATGGGTAGATCACATATCTAATGAGGAGATACTGAATAGAATTGAGGAGAAGAGGAGTTTGTGGCACAACTTGACTAGAAGAAGGGATCGGTTGGTAGGACATGTTCTGAGGCACCAAGGGATCACCAATATAGTACTGGAGGGCAGCGTGGAGGGTAAAAATCGTAGAGGAAGACCAAGAGATGAATACACTAAGCAGATTCAGAAGGATGTAGGTTGCAGTAGGTACTGGGAGATGAAGAAGCTTGCACAGGATAGGGTAGCATGGAGAGCTGCATCAAACCAGTCTCAGCCAGTCCCAGGACTGAAGACCACAACAACAACAACAACAACAACAACAACATCTCTAATTGTAGTTCTAGTTGTCATTTCTCTTGAATAAACATACGTTTACAATTTGAAAAACGTAACTTTGCATTGGACGTGTTACTCGTTTATTTTTGTGGATTGTGCATACCTTTCCATTGTGTGAGCCCCTGGCAGAGGCAGCGTGAGGTGGACGCTTGAGTCTTAGGATGTGCACCAGCTGTTCGCTTCATTTATTTCAAGCGTCAACTTCGCTTCGCAATTTCTCGAGATGTAATTAACGAAATGCGATGCAACCAACGCCATTATTTTTGTGAATTTTCATGCTATTGGTTGCATACGAAATAATAGAGGGTGTCCATTTAAAAATACACAATTTTGCGTTGAAAATAGTATTTGTTTGCGTTTTAAAATTTTGCATAGTATTTGGTTTCCTTAGCCCCATGCTGGTGAAAACCCTTTTTGAATACCTATTGTTGTTCCAGAGATGTTTGAGGTGGCAGAGTTAGATGAGACACCCTGTATATTACAGGGTGTTCAAAATGTCAGAGCCGAAACTGTAAGATTTTACAAAAAAACCAACAACAAATTTATTTCGTTCAGCAACCAGGTGTGGGAAATGTATATTACGTAAGCACTAAACATGCATCAGTACGCCAGAGATAAAGAAGATAAACAATAAATACGTTTTCCAAACACCGTTACACGTAAGTTTATTTGAAGTACTTAATATTATGACGTGATGAGGTTCCCATTGAGCCAGTAAATAGTATGTGGTTATGGTCGCATAGACGTACATAACATGAAGCGCTTCTCATGGAGAGAACATTGAGACATGCATTTTGTTTACGGCAAGCTGAAGCCGATGATCGAAGTGTTCACTGAATATACTGCCAAGTTTTCCCTGCACAAAGATGTCGAACATTGACTGCAGTCCACTTTCGACTGGAAAAAGCGGAAACACTGATGGTACACAATCCCAATACAGGGAGACCATGGACGATGCGTACATGTACCTTTGATAACGACATTTTGTTACACTTTGAGAATGGGTCCTAGTGAAGTTCACCATAGTTAAGTATGGAATGTGATGCATGAACAGCTGCCTCATCCTTTCCTTCCACCAGAGTACGGACTCTAGGATCAGATGATTATCCACTTCATCTTGAGTTCGTAAATTGGTTTGTACAACAGCTAACGAAAACCCTTAGTTTCCTGAAGTTCTTCTGTTTGCAAATGAAACTCAGTTTACTCAGGAAGATAAGCAAAATTGTCGTAACTCGCATGTATTGTGGAGAAGAAAACCCATGTACAACAGTTATGTGAGGCCATCAGAGTCAATTTGGGGTAAACATGTGGGCCGGTATCGCGGGTGCCTACTTGCTTGGTTGAAAATGGCTCTAAGCACTATGGGACTTAACACCTGAGGTCATCAGTCCCCTAGAACTTAAAACTAGTTGAACCTAACTAACCTAAGGACATCACACATATCCATGCCCAAGGCAGGATTCGAACCTGCGACCGTAGCGGTCACGCGGTTCCAGACTGAAGCGCCTAGAACCGCCCGGCCACTCCGGCCGGCTACTTGCTTGGGTCATACATGTTTCCTCCTCGACTGAGGTGGCCAATGTACAGACTGTTGTTGCAAGAGAACCTGCCGACGTTACTTGTAACTCTATGAATCAGCGAGAGGATGTAGTTTCAGCATGATGGGGCCCTGGCGCACGTTGATGAATCAGTACCTGTAGCAGTAGCCCGTGCTTTTGGCAATCGGTGGATCCGCCGGAGAGAAACTGAACACTGGTGTGCAAGGTCCCTGGACCGCTCCCAATTAGACTTTCTTCTCTGGGGCTACATGAAAACCAAAGTGTCTTCTACCCCGGTGGACTGGTTGCAGTTCTTGCAGGCGCCCACATACATACAAACCAAGCCACATATTTTCCAACGAGCATGAGACGCCCTGCTACGTCAATACAGGTTCCATACTGAAGTTAATGGTGCTCATTTTGAATGTTTATTGTAAACGACATCAGAACAATAAAGGATTGGAACACACCTGACGCATGCTAAATGACGTCCTGGGGGATTTTTACTTACCCAGTATGCATACAGACTCCTGGTTGCTCAACAACGGATATTTCTCGGTATTCCACCATCATATATGTCAATATGATTGAATTTCTGAAAACTTTTATGTTCTGCAGTATGTGAATGTAGATTGAAACTATGTCTTGTTCCTCAAAGGCTGTTATATTTCGTTCATTATAAGAATAAAAATGGCGGGAGACGAGTTGTACTTAATGTTTTCAAGTTTTTTTTTCTTAATTTATGTTACTTGTGGATATGAGATGTGTGGCTGGTAATTGCGAACTCTGTGGATGGCTGGATCGCATCTCACAGTGGCCTTTCTTTTTTTTTCGTTCAGTTCGAATACTTACATGATTTAAATTTCAAAACCATCAAACATAGCCCTACGGCAAACACAGCCCACGCAGAGAAATTACCCTGTGTTTAAGTTAGGAATTTTTATTACTCTTCTTTTTTAAATAGAGTACTATGTTAACTAAGTACAAGAGTATCTTACGTTTTGAGTCTTCTCACCTAAGCAGTGTATTGCCATTATTTCATTCTGTTTGGAAATTAAATGACACTCTAAGCGATATTGTTTCTCTGCTCATCTCTTTTTTACGTTTTTAACTGCAACTGCCACATCACTGCAGTTTAGTTGGACCAGCTGGTTTTCCAGTGCAGTCCAAATTAAATGCGCCGGTGACACTGTAGCGCCGTATCATCTCTGGGTCAGCCGCGCGGGATTAGCCGAGCGGTCTGAGGTGCTGCAGTAATTGACTGTGCGGCTGGTCCCAGCGGAGGTTCGAGTCCTCCCTCGGGCATGGGTGTGTGTGTTTGTCCTTAGCATAATTTAGGTTAAGTAGTGTGTAAGCTTAGGGACCGATGACCTTAGCAGTTAAGTCCCATCAGATTTCACACACATTTGAACATCTCTGGGTCGATGATCGCGTGACGTACAGCTTTAACGACAAATGCATCCTTATTATCGCACTTGACTGCACTCGAGACAGCTTGGCTTCCGCTCAACATAAAATGAAATCCAATGAGGCTCCAGAAAGGAGGAAGAGTACGTAGTGTAATGTCTGCATCAGGTTTAATCTTACGATGAACGCAGATAGTACAGATTTCAACTTACTCGGCTTAATCTATGACTCCTAGACAAAGTTCACATTCACACTCGTTGCTGCGTTTTATAATTTAATTTGCAAGTTGCACGTGATACATTGTGCTATGTATCTACTTCTGAAAGCAGTTCCTTGCTTTATTTGACTGGAATCTAATGCGTTGCTTAAGCGGTTGTGGCCATTTTAATGAAGATCTCGTACAACAGGGACTGGGATCTGATAGTTTTTAATATCTTGTCTATCTCCTTTCTTACGAAGTAGAACAATTGCAGCATTGTTCAAGTTTTTGGAAATTACCTTCTTCCGCAGACATTTTGTAAATCGTTTTTTAAGTTTCTATTGCATTATCTTTCCTCGAGTTTTAATCATTTCTACTGAAACTCCGTTACTTCCAGACGCCATTTCGTTCATACTTCTAACAGCTTTCTACATCTCGTCTGATATTACTACCGGAAAAAGGGATTAATCAGATAGACAGCAGTTGGTAATGAAATTAACGAAGCACTTCGATGTGTATGTATCACTGTTGAAGCAATGTAGAAAGTAAAGAGTAATTTTATTTCTTTTTTCATGAAATACGACTTTTCTCCCGAAACTTCAATCTAAAATCAGGGTTCGTTTTTCTGGATTATCCTCTATTGTACTGGTACCACAGTATTAAGTGTGACAGGATTGTCCTATTCACAGACATTACTTGTTGGTGGGACTTACACACTATGGAGAATACATGTGGGAATGTAATAAATTTTGAACTCACTCGGTCACCGAAGTTGTCGAATAGTATTCGCGCGTACTCGACGAAATAGTCTGCCAATATGGGATTAGTCCAGCCACCGATGTATTGCAAAGCTAGCGGTAGATCCCAATGGTACATGGTCACCTAGAATCAAAGAAGAACACTGAAAATAATTCGTTTCTGCTCATACGTCTACTGATTTAATAAACGTCCACATAGTCTGCATCTAATGAGAAACAGTTTTTCCAAATTATTGAAAATTTGTTCACAACCAACAAAAGTTGCAACCATCGAGTACTCTCAACATAGAAATGAATTCAAGCTGCCCAATTAAAAAGGTCCATTGCTTTTTTAATAAAATGTACTTTGTTTGAGAGACACGTAAAATTTTGTTCAAGTTGATGAAGTTGAAGACTTGATTAAATTTCCAGGCACAAACGGTTAGTAACTTACCAAAGGTTCAATGCCATTTTCCAGCAGGAGATTGATGAGCTTGTTGTAATAATCTATTCCAGGAGCATTGATCTGTGATATATCTCCCGTTGGGAGGATTCTAGGCCAAGAAATTGAAAATCTGTAGACGTTGGCCTGCAAAACAAATTCGGTTTTTTCTGTTATAAAAGATGGTAACTGAGCTATTTATCTTAACTATTTTTATTTTGATGTAATGTTCATGCATGTCATCAAATTGTTCATTTTCCCGTTGTGCACAGTAATGCTGGCACAGACATAAGCGAAATAAACTCACATTAAGTTCTTTGAGCAGCCGAACATCTTCCTCGTATTTATGGTAAGAGTCGCATGCGATGTCTCCGTTTGCACCATCAGGGTCCGATTCTGGATAATTATGAAGGTAGTAATCCCAAATGCTTTCACCTTTACCTGATGGGGAACACATACAGGACATCGTTACTCTTTTGTGGGAAAGTGCATTGTCATGCATTTATACAGAAATTTTAGTTCTTACGAATCGTTTTCCTCAGTAATCATTCACAAGTGGACTATATAGAGCCACTTGACCCTGTCAATATTAAAATCGTTTCATTTCTCATAGTGTACACTTTTCAGTCCTGTCAGGAAGGACGCAGTTCGTAGTAATAGACGGCAAATCATCGAGTAAAACTGAAGTGATATCAGGTGTTCCCCAGGGAAGCGTCCTGGGACCTCTGCTGTTCCTGATCTATATAAATGACCTGGGTGACTATCCGAGCAGTTCTTTTAGGTTGTTCGCAGATGATGCTGTAATTTACCGTCTAGTAAGTTCATTCGAAGACCAGTATCAGTTGCAAAGCGATTTAGAAAAGATTGCTACATGGTGTCGCAGGTGGCAGTTGACGCTAAATAACGAAAAGTGTGAGGTGACCCACATGAGATCCAAAAGAAATCCGTTGGAATTCGATTACTCGATAAATAGTACAATTCTCAAGGCTGTCAATTCAACTAAGTACCTGGGTGTTAAAATTACGAACAAGTTCAGTTGGAAAGACCACATAGATACTATTGTGGGGAAGGCGAGCCAGAGGTTGCGTTTCATTGGCAGGACACTTAGAAGATGCAACAAGTCCACTAAAGAGACAGCTTACACTACACTCGTTCGTCCTCTGTTAGAATATTGCTGCGCGGTGTGGGATCCTTAACAGGTGGGATTGACGGAGGACATCGAAAGGGTGCAAAAAAGGGCAGTTCGTTTTGTCTTATCACGTAATAGGGGAGAGAGTGTGGCAGATATGATACGAGAGTTGGGATTGAAGTCATTAAAGCAAAGACGTTTTTCGTCGCGGCGTGATCTATTTACGAAATTTCAGTCACCAATTTTCTCTTCCGAATGCGAAAATACTTTGTTGAGCCCAACCTACATAGGTAGGAATGATCATCAAAATAAAGTAAGAGAAATCAGAGCTCGAACAGAAAGGTTTAGGTGTTTGTCTTTCCCGCGCGCTATTCGGGAGTGGAATGGTAGAGAGATAGTATGATTGTGGTTCGATGAACCCTCTGCCAAGCATTTAAATGTGAATTGCAGAGTAGTCATGTAGATGTAGATGTATTTAAGTGGTTGTTATTCTCATATATGACAGACATGGTTTTTTTCATTGTTTATTTCTTTATGTTCGTGAATATTCTGTTGACCTGAGTATTCGTTGACAGAAGAGTTTAGGACTGTACATATCTGGGGTTTTTTGTTGTAAGAAAATGATTTCTTTTCTGCTTCATGAAAGAACTGATTAACCTGATATGTCATCTTATCCTCATATCTCTGAGCAGTGCTTTCTTGAAAAGCATTCCAGTAAGGATTTGTTGCTGTCCGTAACTGACATTGCCATTCAAGTTAACTCCTATTGTAAACTTTCCAGTTAGAGCAGCTAATTGCTCAAAAAGAATCACTGATAAAATTGTTGTACATAAAGTCTACTGAACAAAATTATAGCACAGAACTAATAGTCAATGCTTTCACATGTCAGGATACAATTCAATAAGGAGTCAGTGAACCAAAAACTGATTATTTTAAAAAATAACTCCAAGACATGAACTAGAACGGTGTATACAGTGCTCAAGGCATTAATAGAAAATACAGCATATTTATTAATAATTTCCTCACCTTATCTGAATACTGTTTTCCCCAAGAAGTGACTAGGATTAGACCAGGTAACAGAAGGAGTAAACATAACACTTCACCGTATGGTTGAGGTGTTGTTAAAGAAGACAGAAAACATCAACAAGCTTTCAGATGATATCGTTCTTCAGAGCTGATTAGTACAGAGTACTCGTATATACATATACACACACATGCAATTGTACGACTATAATGTCCTAGCCCACTTGCAATGGCATTGTAGCCCGACTGGGTTGAAGAGTCGGATCGGTAAAAAAGAACGTGCGGAGGGGAAAGGAAGGTTGATGGCATGGTAGCATGACAGCAAGCACATGAGACAGGAACGTGGCTCGCTTTGATGCGCAGTTGTGATGCGTGATGGAGCGATTAAAGATAGTAATAGACGATTTTTAAGTAAGACGGGGATCTATGGCCCAGATTGTATTTCTTTTCCACTGAAGAGCCAAAGAATCTGGTACACCTGCCTAATATCGTGCAGGGCCCCCGCGAGCACGTAGAAGTGCCGCAATACGACGTGGCATGGACTCGACTAATGTCTGAAGTAATGCTGGAGGGAACCGACACAATGAATCCTGCAGGCAAGTCCATAAATCCATAAGAGTATGACGGGGTGCAGATCTCTTCTGAACATCACGTTGCAAGGCATCCCAGGCATACTCAATAATCTTTATGGCTTGGGGAGTTTGGTGGCCAGCAGAAGTGTTTGAACTCGGAAGAGTGTTCCTGGAGCCACTCTGTAGGAATTCTGGACGTGTGTGGTGTCGCATCGTCCTTTTTGAATTGCCCAAGTCCGTCGGAATGCCCATACCTGAATGGATGTAGGTGATCATATAGGATGCTTACGTATATGTCACCTGTCAGAGTCATATCTAGACGTATCAGGGATCTCATACCATTCCAACTCCACGCGCCCCACACCATCACAAAGCCTTCTTCCGGCCACAGCGATGTCTAAGGATTCATGAGGTTGTCTCCTTACCTGTACACGTCCATCCATCCGATACAATTTGAAACGAGACTCATCCGACCAAGCAATATGTTTACAGTCATCAGCAATGTACAATATCGGTGTTGACAGGCCCAGGTGAGGCGTAAAGCTTTGTGTTGTGCAGTCATCAAGGGTACGCAAGTGGGCCTTCGGCTCCGAAAGCCCATATCGATGTTGTTTCGTTGAATGATTTGCACGCTGACACTTGTTGATGGCCCAGCACTGAAAACTGCAGCAATTTGCGGAAGGGTTGCACGTCTGTCACGCTGAACGATTCTCCTCAGTCGTTGTTGGTCCCGTTCTTGCAGGATCTTTTTCCGGCCACAGCGATGTTGGAGATTTGATGTTTTACCGGAGTCCTGACATTCACGGTACACTCGTGAAATGGTCGTACGGGAAAATCCCCACTTCATCTCTACCTCGGAGATATTATGTCCCATCGCACATTCAAACTCACTTAAATCTTGATAATCTGCCATTGTAGCAAAGGTAACCAATCCAACAACTGCGCCAGACACTTGCTGTCTTATATAGGCGTTGCCGACCGCGGCGTCATATTCTGCCTGTTTACATATGTCTGTATTTGAATACGCTTGCCTATACCAGTTCTTTGGCGCTTCAGTGTGTTTTATGAACGCCGCAAATGTATTAACCCTTAAATGCATGATTTTTTATTTCAAGCTGTAAAAATTACCATGTTTAGTTTATAGTGCCTACATTTCGAAAAAAAATATTGAAAAATTTTTTAAATTAAATTAACAAAGCACTATTGTTGAAAATCGCTTTGTAGCTGATCGGCTACATTTTGAGTTAACACCTTACGAGCCACAATAAATGTGCTTATATTGCTCCCTCAATTTTGACCAAATCTCTCGTAATTTAATTGTTGATTATGATTAAATACTTTGTATAGGAAGGGAAAAATCCTAAAATAATAAATAGGACATTAATGTTGTAAATATTGAGCATTTATTGTATATTTTATACACTTTTATATATGAACAATAAGGTATCTAGTTCCAACAGGTTTGTACCCAAGCATGTGATAATCACTTTACATGAAAAGTTTGAAAACAGTTCTTTTGTTTGTGCAAACACAATGCAACTGCACATTTATTACACTGAACCCAGGAAAATCCCTTACATCCTGGCATTTTGCACCTCTGTCTCACTTGCAAGTACGAAGGCAGGTGACCTACTTGATACAGCCTTACATCTTGTGGAGGTACATGTGCTGTGGGCCTCTTTGTCTTCTTAGCTTGTATTTGGTTTTCGAGTTCATTACTTGTCCTTCCACGTTTTGCTGAAGTTTGACCTGAGCGACACAAACAGTGAGCAATTTCCATTCGAAATTCGGAGAGTTTCATAGTTCTCCTAATCCCTTTGGTTTCTGCTACTCTCCTATACAACAGCCAGGAATTGACTACTCCCATGTCCAGGAGATGGTAAAACAATCTTATATACCATTTTCGACTTTTCACAAGAATTTTATGTCGACCCATTATGCTGTCAAGAAGGTCAACACCTCCCATATGTTTATTGTAGAGCTTAATTATTTGTGGACAAGGTATTGTTATTCTTGACTTTGTTTTTTTGTCATACCTCCCTGCTTCATGAATAGGCTGCTGTCCAGCAAGTGTAGAAAGCAACATCACACTCTTGTTATCTTTCCACACTACATTTGATATGTCGACACCATCCACTGTTGCGACGCGCTCTACTGATGCACCTCGTGCCATTTTCTTCAGCTCAGCTTCTGAAGGGAGCTTGCAGTCTGGCACTCTGTTTCTTCTGACTGTCCCAGGTGAGTAAATTCCTTGTTTATGTAACCATACAAGCAGTGGCAGACTTGTGTAATAATTGTCACAGTACAGTTTGTGGTTCATATTTCTTGGTAGTATCCTACTGAGTCGAAGTACAACATTTGCACTTGCTCCCAAGTCTTCCTCCCCAGTCACTCTTTTTTCTGGTTCATTTTCATCTCCAGTGAAAATCTCAAAATCGTAGGCATAACCAGATATGCCACTAATAACAAATAATTTGTATCCATATTTATGAGGCTTGTTTGGCATGTATTGTTTCAAATAACTTCTAGCCTTTGTTGAACATATCTGTTCATCAACAGAAACACACTCCTCAACAGGTATTGTTTGAAACCGAGATCTCATCAATTCTATTATGGGTCTTATCTTGAAGAGTCTATCATGACCTTTTTCACCCCTGGGTATCATTGCACTGTTGTCATTGAAGTGAAGAAACTTACGTATTTGCTCATACTGATTCACTGTCATTGTTGTCTTGATCAGATGAGTACCAGTAACTTCTCCCCAGTAATCCCTCGTATTAGGTACATGAACTATTGACATTACGAGACAGATGCCTATAATTTTTTTATGTCATCACAGGATAAATCTATTGGTCTATCAGGATTACACTGCACACTGTATCTATGAGACTCTTCGACAATTAGATCAAACAATTTAGATGGAAATATATGTTTGAAGAATTGGTATGGAGTATTTAAGTTTATTACTTCTTCTGGTAACGAAGTATTGCCATGAAATTTTGACTGCAGTTTGGGAATAATCAACTGTTTATCTTTCCAAACCACACTCCTGCTGTTTTTGGTAACATTTTTGCTGCTGCATGGCAGTTTCAGAGCATTATCAGACAACTGTGACGTCGATTCCTTCATTATAACATCAGATTGTCTTGTTCCAGAAACATCTTCAATCCTAATTACTGGTACTTGACTTTCTTCGTCACTACTGTCACTATCACAATCAACAGATTTTGGAGCAACATATGTCTCATCTTGAATGGAATCGTCAGAGAAACACTCAAGATCGTCATCACTGCTTAGTGGAATCTCTAACCATTCCATAAGCATTTCTTCTTGACTCTTTCGAGACATTTTTACGTCAGCGCCTGAAATGCAGTAAATGAAAAATGTAGCTGATAAGCTACATACACAAAAACAGGCCTCATTTCAAATCTATCGCAAAGACACTCGAATTAACTGTTTACACCATATCTACTTACGTTTTCAAAATGAAAAAGTAATTTTCAAACCCAGAAAGCAGTGCACAAACACCAAAAACACACCTCAACTTTCCGCCAAAACACACACTTGGCAGTATGTCCACACAGCTCACTGTCGAACTGCTTCAGCTCGTCCTGCCATCTATGATCGCTATGAAGAACTACTAGAAACTGCAGCGGAGTGTATACACTTAGCTACATAACGAATTTGATCGAAAATGTTTCTCCATATGGAATAAATCGAAGAAATGAGGTCTGTAGCTTATCAGCTACAGTATGCATTAAAGGGTTAATAGAGTTTGTAGTATTTTAGCTACGGATCCTGAATACTGACAACTAGCATTGTCTTTCAAAACACGTTCTTCAGTTGTGAAAAGTATTAGTTAACTGTTTGAATGCTACTAATTATTACTGATACAGAAAAGTACTTACTGGGCAGTGAAGCCAACATTATACGCTGCGTGATACGAGCGCCGTCAGAAAGTAACATACGTTTTGAAACAAAAAACTAACAAAATGGAAAAACCAAAATACTTTAAAGGTTCACTCTTGAGCTATTTTTCTACATAATCGTCATTCAAAGAGGCACTTATCATACCGTGGCACAAGTTTTCAGTACCATCTCCGTAGAAATCTGCCGCCTACCATTGCAACCACAAGTTTATGCCGGCGTGCAGTTCGGCGTCAATATCAAAGTGTTTAATAGCGAGCCATGTCTTCATTGCTGGGAGGAAGTAGTATTCGCTCGGAACCAAATCCGGGCTGTATGGTAGATGATCTAACATCACCCATCCAAAACCCGTAGTAGGTATCGGATATGATCAGCCGTGTGTGGAGGTGCGTTGGCGTGAAAAAATAAAACTTTTGCGCTAAGTGTTCCCTAACGCTTGTGTTGTATCGCCCGCCTTAACTCTGTCAGTGTTAGAGAATAGCCCTCAGAGTTAACTGTTGTGCCTCGTTCAATGAAATCAACGAGAATCCCTCCCTTAGACTCACAAAACGCAGTAACCTTGATCTTTCTTGCTGACAGCGTTTGCAAATACTTTCTCGGTTTCTTGGGAGAATTTGTGTGTCCCCATCCCATGACTGTCGTTTTGTTTCACAACGGACATGCCTCATGCAAGTCTCGCCCCAGTTACAATGCAATCAATAACTTTGTTACCATTTTTCTCGTAGTCTTCGAAGAAGGTCAGTGCTGTACCCAGTCTCTGTTTTTTGTGGTTTTCTGTTAGGATTTTGGGAACCCAACTAGGAGAAAATTTGTGGTAACCTAACTTCTCCGCCACAATTTCATGCACCAAAGTGCGTAAAATTTGAGGAAAATGTTGCGAAAGTCCCGTAATCATGAAACGATGATTTCCACAAATTTTGTCGTTGACTTTCGTCACAAGGTTAGGTCTACTACTGCGGACCTCATCATGAACATTGGTACGGTTATTTCTAAAATCATTCCACCATTGCCTTACTCAACTTTCATTCATTAATCCTTTTCCTTATACGGAAAGGCCGAGATAAATTTCAGTTGATTTGCATTTTTTTTATGCCAACGAAAATCTAATTACAGAACGTACTTCACAAGTAGCGGGACTTTCTATTGCAGCGTAGATTTTAACACGTCACAGAAAACAAAGTAGCAGAGGCACAGACCAGTGGCGGATACTTATGGTGGGGCGCGCGGGGCGTTCGCCCCCACCGCCCCCCCCCTCCCCCAACACCCCCCTATGCGGGGCCACCCGCGCCAGTCAGCCCGCACGCTATTCGTTCGTTTCTTTCGTCAGTCGACTCGACTGAGTCGAGTAATTGTACTTTCCTACGTAGCACACGCGCCCACGTCATCGTATTTTATACGTTTCTGTATGGCACATAGATAGCTAACACATACCTACGAAAAAAGTCGCAGCCATTCTAGTGATCTCGATGAGTTATTCTGTCTGGCATTTGTTCGAGAAAAGTCGCGAATTAGATTACATTTTCTTGTACAGAGAACCTTCGATACGTAGCGTTATACATACGGACTATCCGCCGAATAGGGAGCTAGTTTACACTCAGAATCAGAAAGGTAACGGTAGCTCAAGATATCTTCAGCGCCCCCTCATTGAGGTTTTTCTATGTCCACCACTGCAAAGACCACAAACTACCACCGCTGGATGCGTACGGAATGTACGAACGTTATGGCACCAACATGGCGGCTGTAGGCCCGGCGACCGCCGCAATAGACCGAAACGTTTGTTTCTTCCTGAATAGCCCTCGCAGAAGCAGCATCCTCACACTGCTGGGTTTTGAGCAGCACACATTCATCTCAAAGGACAGGGATGGTTATTTAGTCAACAATGCGTGCATGTGTGTTTCTTTGGAAAAAATCAGACTTGTTCGGTAAAGTGCACGGCGAGCGAAACTGCACATTGGTTAGCACACAGGACTCGTATCTGAGAGGCGCGTAATTCAATCTCCCGTCTGGCCGTCAAGATTTGGGTTTTACACGAGTTCCCTAAATCGATTAATATGAATAACGTGATAGTTCTTCCCTAAAGCCACGACCGATTTGCTTCCCCAACCTTGTCTCGTCTAAGCTTGTGCTCTTTCCCTAATGACCTTGCTGATGACACATTTTTAACCCCCCTTTTAGTCCTCTTATCTTAGAAAGAAAATGCGTCTATCGCTGTATACTCTTACATCATAAATCAAAGACTAAACGTCTGTCACGTAGGAAGTGGGACTGCATCTGATTTCTAGTAAGTCCTGTGGCTGTGACTCACCGTCCTCGTTCCAAGCGCCTTCCACTTGGTATGCCGAGGTCGCGGCCCCAAGCAGAAATCCATCTGGGAACTCTGACGCCGACTGACCGGCTATCGACGTCCCCAGCAGAACAACCAGTGTAACCACATAGACCTTTCGCCCTTCCATCTTCTGCCACACAGCTTGACACTTATTTTTGCAGCAGAGGGGCCGAACCATTTATTTGTTGATAAGTCAAGCAAGCTTATCTAATCAGTTTCGATACCGACAAGTGCTCAGTTTTTCATTTAATCACACACAGTCGTGTCGTTATACAATGGCTGTTTCCTTTCTCAAGCTCAGATATGGCTATAAATCAAAACTAATTTATCAGAAAGATTTAACGATATATAACTGGATATTTATCAGTTACAGCCTTGGGAACTCATTACATGTCATCTTCTGATATGGATTCGTGAGTTACAAAATAACCTGTCACATTTTGTTCGGCGGCATTGGTGCTTTTTGAGAAGAAAATGTCACATGCCACTGCCAGGTTTCAGCCTTTCCATTACCTCGCAACACCAGCATCATCAATATAAACGATACTGCACCAAGTACTCATCACACAAAAGACAGTGGGATTAGCGCAGGCTCCGAATCCACCCTTCTGGTTTGACCCATGACCTTATATTTGGAATAAAGAGCGCAAATGGATTCGAATATTTCATTTCATTTCACTTGATCTACGCCATTTCGCTGACGAAAGAAAATCGCAGCATTAAAAAATAAATAATCTAGAGTAATGAAATTTCGGGAATACATTTGTCTAGGTAAAATACTTAGGTAATTAACATTGCAAGAACACAGGTTAATGTAAACATTGCAAATGTGAAATGCTGGTACATTAATAGCCGGTGTAACTCTCAGAACGTTGAATAAAAGGATGCAAACGTGCATACAGTGTGTTGTACAGGTGCTGTATGTCAGTTTGTGGGATGGAGTTCCATGCCCATTGCACTTGGTCGGTCAATACAGGGACGGTTAATGCTGGCTGTGGATGATGCTGGAGTTCTCGCCCCATGATGACCTATGTGTGCTCGATTGGTGACAGATCTGGTGATCGAGTAGGCCAAGGCAACATGTCGACATTCTGTGGAACATATTGTGTTACAACAGCGGTATATGGGAGAGCGTTGTCCTGTTGGGAAACACCCCCTGGAATGCTGTTCATGCATGGCAGCACAACAGGTCGAATCGCCAGATTTACGTAACTCCAGGTGTAGGTTCAGTGTGCCTAACGCGCAGACAGGTTGATGGCAGGTCCTCAACAGGCTTCCTTTTTTTAATCAACACACGGCCATCACTGGTACGGAGGCAGAACCAGCTTCCATCAGGAGACACAATAGACCTCCACCCGGCCCTCCAGTGAACTCTCGCTTGTCACCAATGGTGGCACTTTGGTGGTCAGTGGAATCCACGCTACGAGGCGTCTCACTCGGAGCTTTCCTTGAAGTAACCGACTTGTAACAGTTCGTTTTGTCAATGTGGTGTCAATTGCTGCCCAGATTGCTGCTGCAGATGCAGTATTCCGCTGCCAGCAATTCTTTACAGGGTGTATGTCCTTGCCAAGTCTTTCTGCACTATCGCGGAAGGAACATTCAGTTTCTCGTAGCCCTATTACACAACACCATTCAAACTCAGTGAGGTGTTGATAATGACGCCTTTGTCGCCTTAAAGCTTTGTTTGACTAACTTCAACTCGCCCACGTCCAGTCTCACAGGTAACTAACGCTTACGACCGTTACAGCGTGTATTTAAAGCAAACCTGATTTGCATCCTCATTGTGGTGCTACTAGCACCACTCTTACGCGACTGGCACGAAATTTGAATATGCAACATCATTCAGATGTAGAAATACGTCTACCAACTTTAGTATAAGGTGCACAACTCTTTCTTGGTTTTGCAGTTTTTTCCGTCATTGTATATAGAACTTAACTGAAGACAGCGACACCAGCACCCTCATTCTCCGCCCCCCCCTCCCCCCCCTGGCCACACACACACGATGCCAACCATTCTCCCCCTCCCAAATAAAACTAACCAAACAAAATTTTGAAAACTCTCATTTCAAAGAATTTCGCCTCCAGAAACAAACTACAATCTCACAATAAACTTAAAAAATCGTAAAACATACACACCAACCATCGACAGCTCTAAATTAATCGAAGCTGGCCACACACACACACACACACACACACACACACACACACACACACGCAAACACAGGCACGCACGCACGCACGCTGCATGCACTGCAATATTGAAACACAATTCCAAGGCAAAATTCCATAGAAACGAACGATAAAAACACTACATACGCCCTACCTCCATGACTTAAGTAAGAACCACTATTATAAGTATGATCAACAGCGATTTCAGCTGTGCTCTTAGATTCCTACCTAAATTCATCCTCGAGAAACGTGCAACATTCGAGAAAGAATTAAACATTTGTGAGAAACAACATTATAAATATAATCGCTATTCGTTTCTCTAGCAACAATTTAAGCTAGGCTCTCAGGTTCCTGTCCAACCACACCGTCGTAATCACGACATATCTACAATAAACATCAAAGTTTACACCAGTTACTAAGACAGTCACGCACATAATTTAATAAAAGGCCACCTACATTCTTCGCAACGTAAACTCAAGGCGTCACTCACCACATAACTTTTCAAAGCCGGTGGATGGAATTGGAAAAAATGGTTCAAATGGCTCTAAGCATTACGGGACTTAACATCTGAGGTCATCAGTCCCCTAGACTTAGAACTACTTAAACCTAACTAACCTAAGGACATCACACACACCCATGCCCGAGGCAGGATTCGAACCTGCGACCGTGGCAGTCGCGCGGTTCCGGACAGAAGCGCCTAGAGCCGCTCGGTCACAGAAGCCGGCGGTGGAATTGGACCACGCGCTTGACAAGACAGCTACACTCGAGACACGTGACACAGAAGACGTCGGAGTGACGCAGACTAAAATGGCTTGACCAGACCACGTGCCACACGAGTTCCATACAGGGTGCTACCCACAGTTTCCGAGATTTGGCATACTGCGCACAAGCAGTGAACAGTAGAAACTTCCGTCGCTAAGTGCCTGTCGTTAAGCGTTTCAACTGCTAGCCTGCCATGTGCTTTTATTGTGAGTGCATCGGTGTGAACATGCTGATTTCTTTACATCGTAAAAACTGCAGCTGAAACCCACCACATGCTAAGGCAGGCTTTTGGTGAGCAAGCTATGAACCAAATACGAACTTTTGAGTGGTTTTAGCAGTTTAAAGATGGCCGGGAGTCTGTGGAGGTGACAAATGGGCTGGCTGTACTCACTCACAACAACGGAAACGATCGCAAAAGTGCATGAAGTGATCAACATGGACAGATGGCAGACAGTTAAGGCAGGAGAGCTTCTGTTAAGTTTGGAAGGTAGGAGACGAGGTACTGGCGGAAGTAAAGCTGTGAGGACGGGGCGTGAGTCGTGCATGGGTAGCTCAGTTGGTAGAGCACTTGCCCGCGAAAGGCAAAGGTCCCGAGTTCGAGTCTCGGTCCGGCACACAGTTTTTATCTGCCCAGAAGTTTCAGTTCAAAAATGGCTCTGAGCACTATGCGACTTAACTTCTGAGGTCATCAGTCGCCTAGAACTTAGATACTTAAACCTAACTAACCTAAGGACATCACACACATCCATGCCCGAGGCAGGATTCGAACCTGCGACCGTAGGGCAGACAGTTTATTATGTTTGCGAAATAGTTGGAATTTCATATAGAACATGTCAACGCAATCTAGCTGATGAATTGGAATTGAGATAAATCTCAGTGAAGTTCGTTTCTCATCTTTTGAACGCCGACCATTGAAACCATCGGGTACAGGCGTACAATCAACTGTAAACAACAATTCAAGATGATCCAATTTTCCTGTCCAGGGTATCATTGCCCATGAATCATGAGTGTAATGTTATGAATCTGAAACGAAAGAGAAGTCCTTGCAGTGGCAGACATCCTTCTCTCCGATGTGCAAAAAAGGGAACCAAGTTCACGGAACCATATACTCAACGCTACTGGTATTTTCTTGGCGTTTACGGAATTTTTCACAAGGAATTCCTTTCATTTGATCACAAGCAAGTCCTACTCTGTGCGATGTTTTGCGGAGAATGGTTCAAATGGCTCTGAGAGCTATGGGACTTAACTGCTGAGGTCATCAGTCCCCTAGAACTTAGATACTTAAACCTAACTAACCTAAGGACATCACACACATCCACGCTCGAGGCAGGATTCGAACCTGCGATCATAGCGGTCGCGCGGTTCCAGACTGTAGCACCTAGAACCACTCGGCCACCCTGGCCGGCTTGCGGAGAGTGAGGGAAGATGTTAGATACAAACGGCCTGAAGGATGGGATAACATAGCGTTGTTGCTTGCATCGTAATAGTGCCCTTACACACAGCTTGCTCAATGTGAGGGAATTTCTGCGACAAAAAAATAAAAAAAGAAGTAACGTAACAAATGTCTCCCATACACCCTACTAGCCTGTTATAACCCCTTATTATTTCTTCCTCTCCCTGAAAATGAAACTGAAGTTGAATGGGTGGAGTTTTGAGTCCGCAGAAGAGATTCAAGCATTCTAAATAGGATTCAATCTGCAGACTTCCAGCACTGCTTCCAACAATGGGAAAATGGGAAAAAGCTTGTATGCGTTGCATACAAGCTTGAAGGAGCTGCTGAAGGTGACAGTGGACATTAAGATGTAAGGTAAGTTTCCTGATTTTTACGCAGATATTCTCGGAAATTCAGATATTTTGGGAAATTGTGGGTAGCGCCTCATACACACTTATTAAAATTTTTTCAATATATTCTCCATGTTCACTGAGAGATTCGTAGTATCGTTGTAACAGCTGTTTTCTCCCCTCTGCAAGAAGTTCTACTTCTCATTTTTGAAGTTATTCTGATGCGGTACCCTGTAAGCCCTCTTCTGAGGAATCCGCACGATTTCACGACGCCAAGGACAACAATCTGATCGGCTCCGTATTGTGAGATATTCCGAAATCTGCTCAGATCCATTCAGAACAAAGGAATTATTATGTCACTGCAAGAGGAGTGACGTAGCCAAGAGCTGTGACAAGATCAAGACATGGCCTTTCAAACAATGCCAGTAGTCAGACAAAATAACTGTAAGGAGCAGTCAAATGAAAGCCTAAAACCCACCACAACGGGACCATGGAATGATTCCATTCAGAAGTAATCACCAACCACACGTGTAAGACATTTATCCCACTGGGAGATGAGATGATCAATTTCTTTTTCATAGAATGCGGTCAGCTGCTGACGGATCCACAACCGCACCCACTCTTGCACTTCTTCATCTGGCTGAAACCATCATCCATGCATTTCTTTCTTCATGTCACCAAAGAAGTGAAAATCACACAGCAAAATAACCAGATTGCACGGAGGACGTTGCTGTGTTTCTCAACGAAATCACTGAAGCATAACCTTCATCCAACTGATAGTGTGAGGATGGACGTTATCTTGCAACAGGGTGATTGCATTGGACAACATTTCTGGGCATTTTTACTTTACGGCTTTACAGTGCTTCACAGTTTCTGCAATGTGTCTTCATAGTGCTCCACAATGATTGTGGTTCCACACTCAAGGAACTTGATGAGCAGAGGGCCCCTTCAGTCGAAGAAGAATGTCATAATGACCTTACTGGAACTTGTGTGAACAGGTTTGGATTTCTTCGATGGGGGAGATGGATATTTCCACTGTTGGCTTCGCCATTTGCCCCCAGGCTGCTGTCAGAAGGAATCATCCTATTGCACGATAACATGCGCCCCCACACTGCCAATTGGATGAAGGCTACACTTCAGTGATTTGCTTGGGAACAATAAAACATCTTCTATACAGCTCGGATCTGTCAGCGTGTAATTTTCCCATCTTTGGCAACATGACGAACGACACGTATGGGCATCGGTTTCAGTGCAAGAGTGGGTGCAGTTGTGGATCTGTCAGTGGCCAACTACATTCTGCAAAAGAGGAATTGGTCATCTCGTCTTCCAGTAGGACAAATATCTTAACACATGTGGTGCTTACTTTTGAATGGAACCGCTCCATGGTCCCGTTGTGGCGGATGTTCCATTTTCATTTGACTGTCCCCCATACCCGAAAAAGAGGAGGCCGTGCTGGTCGTCTTTTCATGTTCTCTGGTCATGTTCTCCTAGGATATTCCAGAAAAAATTGCTCCTGATGAGTCATGTGGATACGCCACTCTGAGGACTTGGGGCTACCAGCATGACAGTAAGGAAATTGCAGAGGTCATCTTACACTCAGAGAAAGCAGTAGATCTTGTGTGTGGAAGACTTCCTGTGGACCAGATAATATGAGAGGGGATGGAGACATTCTCATTGTAGTACACCACGGTGTGTGGTTACAGTGCGTAATATTGACTAAGCACCAAACCACCAACAGCTCCAGGAATATAAAGCTATGCGAGGAGTAGTCATAAAGTTGATTATCACCACAAAAATTACATTATTAATTATGGTGCTGTACTTTAATTGGTAGAAACGGAACCCTTATTGGATCACTTTGGCGCCCGTCTGACTGCCTGTCCGACTGTTAATACCCTTTTTCTCAGGACCAGGTAGACATGTCAAGCCGAAATTTATTATTTATTTGTTTGCAATTACATGTCTGCATACTTGGCACACTCTGAAATCCCCATACCACAGTACCCTAGAACGCTGCTAGAGGCGGCAAACAAAACGGTGCATCTCAATAAGTGGAGTTTAATTTAGATTAGATTAGTTTTCGTTCCATAGATCCGTGCTGAGGAGATCCTCGTGGATGTGGAACATGTCAATTTTTAAGCTGAAATAACAATACTAATAGTATGAATATATACAATACATCATTTGTTTCTATTAAAAAATTCGTCAATGGAGTAGAAGGAGTTGGCCACTAGTAAGTCTTTCAGGCTCCTTTTAAACTGATCTTTATTTGTAACAAAATTTTTTATGTTTACTGGCAAATTATTGAAGATGAGTGTTCCTGAGTAGTGGACCCCTTTTTGAACTAAAGTAAGTGCTTTTAAGTCCTTGTGCAGATCATTTTTGTTCCTGGTATTGTATGTATGAACTGAGCTGTTTGTTGGAAAAAGAGATATATTATTTAGAACAAATTTCATTAATGAGTAAATATACTGAGAGGCAGTAGTTAGTATACCCAGTTCTTTGAAGAGGTTTCTACAGGACGTCCGTGAATTTACTCCACAAATAATACGTATTACACGCTTTTGGACTCTGAAAACTTTTGTTTGACTTGAAGAGTTACCCCAAAATATTATACCATATGACATTATGGAATGAAAGTAGGCAAAGTATGCAAGCTTTTCCATTTTTATGTCGCCTATGTCTGCTAACACTCGAATTGCAAATACAGATTTGTTAAGGCGTTTCTGCAGTTCTGTGGTGTGCTCTTCCCAACTGAATTTATTATCAAGTTGTAATCCCAGGAATTTAAGACTGTCAACCTCTTCTATCTGCTCTTCTTTGTATTTTATGCATATGCTGGGTGGAAACCTCTTACAGATTCTGAATTGCATATAGTGAGTCTTTTCGAAGTTTAATGTCAGTGAGTTGGCTTTAAACCATTTATTAATATCCATGAAAATACCATTAGCAGATCTTTCTAGAACTACACATGACATACTATTTATTGCAATACTTGTGTCATCTGCAAACAAAACGAACTCTGCTTCTGGCAGTGTAACTGATGAGAGATCATTAATGTACACAAGAAAAAGCAATGGTCCTAAGATGGATCCCTGTGGGACACCACATGTAATTTCTTCCCATTCTGATGATGACTGATGACTTAATTCACTAGTCCCTTGCACTGACACCCTTTGTTTCCTGTTAGTGACTGTGCTAATTCGTCTCTTTGACTTTAAGGGGAACAATGCTGCAACAATCCATGGAAGTGTACAGCAACAATGCACCATCTTATAAGAGTTCTTCAGACGCTTCCAGTATGGTCAAACAAGTCCAAATGGCGAAGAATGAAGTGCTAAGTGGAATGGCGGCATTTTAATATCGAGGCGAATGTGCGGGAAAATTAAATATAAAATTTTTTAGTTGTCTAGTTCACGAATGTGCTCTATCATATGACCAGTTTCATTGTGCTGGAAATCGTCTTCAGATTTAAAATAAACAGAGAAAAACATTGTTTATTAGAAATTATAACTACTTGCTGGACGTACAATATAAAATTAAAAAATATGACAGATCAATCCGTTTCTCTATTTCATTTTTGTGAGTAATGTTATGATTCCCCCATTACAGGATACCGACTTGTGGCCCAGGTAGCTAGGTGGTCGGGCTGCCGCACACCTGTTGTTCTTTTGGGTTTGCGTCCCTTAGATGGTTGCCTTCTTTACAGCTATGGGCCCATCTCTCCAGGATTTTTAGAGTGTCCTTCCCTACTCTTTATCAAGGTTGTCTCCTCTAGGATGGTTGGCTTCCCTATGTCTAAGAGCTCCTCCCCCGTCTCCTTATGCTATGGACTGTTCGTCGTTTGACTCCTGCCCAAGACTCCTGTCCAGCTATGGTGGCCCTGCCAGAAGCTTATCCTCCCACCAGCGTAGCTGTGTGGATCATAACAGAGAGAACACAGTAAGGCGGCAGTCCTCGGTCGGACTCATAGGTCGCATTATAACATCCACGATATATATTTTTTTTTATTACGAGTGGAATATGAATGTGTGGATAATATTCATTCAATTATGTAATTATTTCTTAAAAAGATGATAATTATGTAAAACAGAGACAATATTTGTCTCACATTCTTTCTTACTCTACATCATTCTTTTCTTTTGTTTTGTACCCTTTTGTCGTCTTCTTCTGATGTACATCGCCAAAGCAAGACGCGAATCGATTTGAGGTCTGTTAAATGAAAAACATTTAATGTATAATTATTGTACTTTTATGTTCATTTGCTGGTAAAAACAAATAGAGCCAAATGCGTTAAAACTATTTATGATTAATTATTGAAAATTCACTTCCTCCTTTAATTATAATTTTGTATTAATTGTATTATCATAGCTGCAAGAAGCGCAGCCATTGTTAGTTGCGATTATATAGCAACTTCCTCTGTACTTCTAGTTGAAAATAGCATGGGTTTGTGTTAAACTAATTTTCAAAACAATTTAATAATTTTTTTTATTGTGGCATCAATTTAAATGATTTAAATGATTTATTAGGAAAAGGAAAAACTTAATTAAAGAAGAAATCCTCTATCTTTTGTTGGCCGCCATCTTAACTTTTATTACAGCGGCAAATTTAAATTACATGAAACTGCAAACTTTCAATATTCCGATGTGTAAGAAATAAATGTGCACCAGTGGGACTGAACTCTATTTATAAAAGAAAAAATTAATCGTATCAGACTGCATTTTCTAAGAACAGTGCTGATGGTATTTACTGTTGAACAACATTTCATTGCTGATGTATGTGGGTCAAATGGCTCTGAGCGCTATGCGACTTAACTTCTGAGGTCATCAGTCGCCTAGAACTTAGAACTAATTAAACCTAACTAACCTAAGGACATCACACACATCCATGCCCGAGGCAGGATTCGAACCTGCGACCGTAGCGGTCGCTCGGTTCCAGACTGTAGCGCCTAGAACCGCACGGCCACTCCGGCCGGCTGATGTATGTGGCCAAAATTAAACTACGCACGAATCACGGAGAAAAATATTTCTGGTAGCATACGCCAGTGTTGTGTGCGGGTGGTATTCTGTGGTTACTTTTCATGATCAATTTGCTAAGAATAATTAAATCCATCAAAGACAAAAAAATTATAAAACTCTAATGTACGATCTGCAATTTTAGTGATATGAACACAGTTTACAGTCAACATTATTATACTACGTCAGGTGGAATTCTTGTGCAATTTGAACAAAATAATTATCCGGGAGAAGTTGTAGTTTGAATAATGCATTATACATGTGTATAATATTGTCAGTATCATTTACACAATCAAATCAATGTAACTGCTTAAAAAAAAAAAAAAAACACACAGTGAATTCAAACCGCAGAATACCATAGAGTATCGTATCATTCATATTCAATGCACTTGCCGATGTTGTTGATACGTGAAAACCGCCGCTGTGGTGTGTCATAACAGAGAGGACACAGTAAGGTGGCAATCCTCGGTCGGACTCATAGGTCGCATAAAGAATAGTGAAATCAGAACGGAACTGGGCGTCAGAAGCATACTACATAAAATAGATTATTATTATTATTATTATTATTATTTGTGGTTTGTAAGGCGTTCAACGGCGTGGTTATCAGCGCCCATACAAATTCCCTATTTTTATACTGTCCAGTCTCGCCATTTTCCTTAATGGGATGAGGACAACACAAAAGCCCAGTCTCTGAGTGGAGAAAACCCCGACACAGCTGGGAATCGAACCTAGGACCCTTTGATCCACACGCTACAACGGTAACCACCAGACCACGAGCTGAGCAGTACAGAAGGAAACGTCATGAACATATTCAAAGGATGTCAGATAAACGAAACTCCTTACCTAGTATACAAACATACACCTCAAAGGAAAACATATGTTGCAAGAATGCCTAAACCAAAACTAGATGTGACGATAAAAGTGACAGAGAATGTACCACAAAATTATTGTTACAATGCATAACACGTCACAGGTTGTTCAGCGAAATACTGAGCATTAAAATGATTGTGTATTCTACGATGCTGCTATTTTTGCTATTTAAGATAGGAACAAGCGTACATCTGCTAGAGAACACAACATGTGCTGGAGGGCACCACTGTATGCACAATTACATAACAAAATAATCGTATTAAAACAAAAATTCAAGAAAAAAATGTCAGCAGTTCAATTTAGGGTAGTGAAAGCATTCCACATCTAGTAACAGTAAAATATGGGTAGAGTATATGGGAAGAGATAACAATTATTCTAATAAGAAAGCTGTTAACTGGTAATGGAAACTTGTCCACCAATAAATTACGAAAAAATTTAACTAACAAAACGCTAGATACAAAAGGACAGAAAGGAAGTGTTGCATCGTCGATAAGTTCATTGTGAAACTGGGCCATAATAACCCATTTCATGTTCTTTTAATTATTAGGTTTCACTGTTTCATCTGTAAGGTCTTGTAGGCGACGTTTTCATGGTGTCTGGTTGAATGGTGTGTACACTCGTACCTCGGAACATAATTTGCAACAACCTCGAATATTCTTTGTGAGACTTAATTGGTAGATCCGATCAGGGAACAAGTTCATTTATTTCAGTTGTGCTGTAGGAAATAATTTGGTTCAAGTTTCGAAAATATTTCGGTAAAATTCAGGTGTAACGCGTGAATTGGTCGCTGTGCTTCGTCTTCGGTCAAGATCTGATCATGCGTCATTAACACATGCATTAGTTAGCCTTTAACTGTTTCCTCTGAACTTGCTGATTAATGCACATCATTTCACAAAGCGTAAAACTAGCTGAATAACGGACTTCGTTCTAATTTTCTGATTAGAATGCGTTTCGTGACCCGTGAGTGATAGCACCCATTCCTTTGTCCAAATCTTGTAAAGTCGTGGAAGACCCTACTTCCTATAACCAGTCCCCTATGGTGATTTTCCTATTATATCTGCTTGTGTCAGGTTTATAGTGGTTCCATAGTTATTTCTTTGGTGGATTGAAACGATCCTTTATGTGAACATACAAACACAGGCAGACAAACCTGTACAACGCCAATGGATTTAACTCCGTTCAAAAAAATCAAGGATTGTGATTAGAATGAACTGTTATATGTGTAGTGAATTGCTGCTTCTTAGCTATTTTCGGAATTAAATGAGTTTTTGTGATACGACCATCCCTCTGTCCGAGTGAGTAACCACATGCAACCAAATTATTGTCCTATTAATGAGGGTTAAATGCTTTATATAGTGCAAGTAATGACAAATAAAAGGATGCCCTACATGGGTGAAGAAATTTTCTTGGATCAGGGTCTATTGAATTTAACGTAATTTTTCTGGGAGACTGAACCTAGGTATCAGACTGTGAACCCACTTCCTTTTTTGCTTTATAACTGTCTTTTATTGGTGTATGTGGATAGGACTTTCTTTAGGTTTACCTGTGAACGATTAATGGAATCAAAATGCAAAGCTATTCAGGTCTTGGAAACTGCTTAAGTTTGTACCCTTATCTTTCTGTCAGGCATTCCTACTAATACATAGATTAAATAACTCTATTTGCTACCCCTACGTATGTTAATGTACTGGATTTAATTAAGATTTGTTAGTGTAATAATTGTAGTGTTTTGTGAAGTAGCCAATATACAGGGGTGATTTAAGAGGACACGTAATTTGTGAGATGATTCTACATGTGAAAATAAACCGAAAAAGTCCTATGAATATGTGTCTGATTTTTGATCGTTATGAAACTGGAGCACAGTGAATACTGCACACATCCATGAATGGGTATGAAGACAAGTGTGAATATTTCCTACCAGAATGCTGTGTAGGCACTGTTGTGGACAGAATAATGGTGGGACACATGACTGATGGTGTGGGGTTTTCCAACACATGGCAGTACTGTGACGTCACACTGAGGCAAAAGCTGCAAGCATGCCCAGTGCGCAATTGTGGGTTGGATCAGTGAGCAGTTGTGAGTCACTGTGCATGTTGTTTATTTGAACAGTTCCATGTCTGTGAATGTCAACATGCCACATACATTCACCCATACAGAATATGCAGGCATGTTGTTAGTGTGTGGGTACTGTAATGGCAGTGCCTGATTGGCTGTGTGAGATTACCAGAGACATTTCCCTGATCAACAAGGAGGATGGGGTGCGAGTCGATTTGTGTAGCTCAGATGGTAGAGCACTTGCCTATGAAAGGCAAAGGTCCCGAGTTCGAGTCTCGGTGCGGCACACAGTTTTAATCAGCCAGGTAGTTTCGTTACATGTGGTTTTTGGGAAAGTCATTATACGGAAATACAGAAGTGTCCCATTCCACCCGTCTGCTTTCACCCATGATGTCACAAATATGGCAGAAACGACCATACACTACGACTCCAATATGGCGCCAATGACGTCATTACGTAAACATGAGCACAAACACGAAAATACATTGAAAAACCAACATACACACGTTCCACAAAAAAATCTAATGAAACTAACGGGACAAGCGTGGGAAATTGGGGGTTTTGGGTGGGGACAAAGTACATATAAACAAATTTAGATACACATCACCATACCAAACCACACAAAACGACGAAAAAAACTGACAACACGAAACTCCCCAAATTCCACTAAACACAATATCCTCTGGAATCGAACACTTCCCTTGACCTATATAGCTCAACAGCAGTCCCGATCCCACAAATTGGAATCGAACACTTCCCTTGACCTATATAGCTCAACAGCAACTCCAGATACCGGAACACCCACAGAAACCACACACTGGAATCGAACACTTCCCTTGACTTATATAGGTCAACAGAAACCAAATCATGAAACCCAAAACTACAACCACGTTCACAATCATAACTACTCAAAAAAACACAACAAACCAACAAAATTGGAATTGAACACTCCCCTTGAGCTATTATCCTTACGACATCTCCACATGTAGCCGCCCATGGTCTGAAACGCCGGAACTTTAGTAAGCCTCATTTCTTCATGACACACTGAACACTTCACGACTTCATCCAAAAATCCGAACAGTTGAAGAAATTTTATTAGAGACGACGCACTGTCCCCATCATCGCTGACAACCGAAAACCGCTGACCTTGTCAGTCATATCCATACCTACCAAATACATAAACAAAGCAATTTACCAAAATTGACACACGATGAACAGAAAAAAGAAATTACAATAACGTTGACATAACAAAACCAAAATCGTTAACTCACCGAAAAATATTCCGCTGGAAGCACAGTCACCACCGTTACCACAATCATGCAATGCTACCACGCAAATGAACCCCATACGCCACATAACACCTACCCATAAACACACCACCAGAGAGCACCACCATTCACATCAAAACGACACCTACAAACACACCACTCTCACAAACTAAACTCCTTGCCGTCGTGACATCACACAACACAACAGCCTTACGTCACCACAGGCCAAAGCCGACAGGTGCAATCGGACACTTCTGTTGACAGGGACAGGCTTTGTGAACTGTAACAACACCTTAGTTATCTCCGGAGTGACTAATCTTTCATTGAAGATAGTGGCCTACTTTGAAATCTCGCCTGGTGATATAGTCTCTTGCACTGTAACACCTAGGCCCAGTGGTAAGCTGACTGACTTTCCTTGTGGTTCCTCAAATTTTCCATGGTTTTCCCAAAAAAAATGAACCATTCACGATTTTAAAAATCCTATCAAAATTACACATCACAACAGCTCTCTTCACACACTAAATAATTCGCTGAACTGATGGGGCTATCACTGTTTCCATAGCGGCGGCATAAGAGTAAGTTATTCGCACAGGATGGAGTCGTTCAAATTTCCTCTTAGCCTCAGTGTAGGTCAGTCGGTCCATGATTTTTCTTTCTTTCTGTAAAATCCTGCAGTCTGGCGAACAAGGTGAATGATGCTCTCCGCAGTTGACACAGATGGGAGGCGAGGCGCAGTGAGTACTGGGATGTGAAGGACGTCCACAATCCCAACAGGTGATGCAGGAAGTACAGTGGGAAGACACATGGCCAAAATTCCAGCACTTAAAGCATCACATCAGGGGAGGGATATAGAGCTTGATGTCACAGCGGTAGACCATTGCCTTGACCTTCTCAGGCAATGTATCACCCTCGAAGGCCAAGATGAAGGCACCAGTGGCAACCTGATTAAACCTCATACCCCAATGAACGCGCCGGATGAAATTAACACCTTTTTTTGCCACTCCAAATTGGTGCACAGCTCGTCATCCAACTGCAAAAGAAGGTCCCCGTGGAATACAATGCCCTCGACCCTATTTAAGCTCTTATGGGACGTGATGGTAACAGAAATATCCCCCAACCTGTCACAAGCGAGTAATGCCCATGACTGGGTAGAGGATGCTGTTTTTATCAAAACTGCCCCAGAGTGCATTTTGGACAAGCCCTCCACCTCCCAAAACTTGTCCTCTAAATGCTCTACAAAGAACTGAGGCTTTATCGTCGTGAAAGACTCCCCATCAGCTCTCGTACAAACCAGGTACCAGGGCGAGTAAGTCTCGCTGCCACCCTTAGCCTTTTGCTCCTTCCATGGTGTGGTCAGGGAGGGGAACAACTTGGGGTCGTAGTTCTGCACACTGAATTGAGCCCTGGAACGCTTAGAGACTGCTGGTAGCAGGTCACCAGCAAGAGATGATGTACCACGCTTCATTGTGGGTCATCCGCCCTGATGCCACCCACTCCGACCAAGGGCCCTCTCCACAGGCACCACCCAGCTTCAGCAAGGGCCACCCAGCAGGATGGCCATTGCCAGGAATCCTGATGCTCCAGGGAGATAGGCATCGATAGGCATCTACTCCTTGGAATACGTGGGGAGTTCATTGTGCACGCATCAGCAGAGCGATCCCTGTGTTGTCAGGGGGCTACAACCAACAGGGTACATGGCGTCCCTACCACAATGGACTGGCTACCGTGCTGGATATCAAGCACAAAGAAGTCCATGATTGTCGTCGGCGCAGAAAGCGACACTGCATAGTGCATGGGGGGAAACCGCACACAGGAAGGTATCCTTGCTCAAAAGATGGAGAATGAGCGAGACTGCAATGCACGACGAGAAAGGGGGCTAAAGACATCAATGCCCTATGGACACGATGCACCATGTAAGGCACCCTTCCCCCATTGGCTAGTCATCGGAAAAATTTTGAAGAATGGAGGTCAAACCCTACAGAGGACCAACACATTAAGGCCGAAACGAGTGAGACTCCTTTTAGTCACTTCTTATGACAGGCAGGAATACAGTGGGCCTATTCTTACCGCCGAACCCACAAGAAGAGGGGGGGGGGGGGCTGGAGTATCTGAGGAATTTAGATGAGTTGGGAAAGACTGCTTTGGGGAATATAGTAGTTTTGCGGGAGGCTGAGCAGAGGACGCTTGACGCATTTTTAGTAAGATTGCCTTTAAATGTCAAGGAGAGTAGAAGCAGGGGGCTCCGATTCATTTGCATGCAGCTGTCAGATTAGCATTAGAATGTGAGGAAATTGACATGTCAACCGGATTGCAAATTAGATGGACAGTGGTTTCATCCAATATACGGTGTTGTAGGTGTGGACAGATGGTGCATGTGAAGAAACACTGTCACCAGCCATGGGGCAGTGGAAGTAGCATAATGGTAACAGTAGTTTCAGCGGCAGGAGACCGGGAAGGAAGCAGGTGATAAAATGCTAAAGGGAACCAGAAGTCCATCTATGCTCATTGCCAGTAAGATTAGATCCAACAAAGTCATAAAACGAAGTGTAGGATGTTGTTGGGCAAAGGAGTACTTGTGCTGTCAGTAGTGATCTGGTGGAACATAATTTTTTAATTTAATAAAATAGCTAACATATGTACATATTCCAGGCCACTGATGATGCCTTGCAGAAAATAAAGGCGAAACGCGTATGGCACTAAAATTGTGTTTTATTCAGTTGCTGTCAGAAGGTCCATAAGTAAAAATTATCAATATACACGCAACTGAGGAAGACAGGACTACAAAAGTTGAAGATATAAGTAGTTCAACCCACCATGGTATAGACTACATGGAGAAGGCGGATAGACATGTCACACCGTTGGAACAGTGAACACAGATTTTTTTGCCTGGGTACGCTTCAGTTCAGACAATGTGTCAAGATAGCGCCACACGCGAGTGAAGGCTGCAAAATGTTTCTGGGGTTGGATTTCTTGCCTCAGCATTGTGCAAAAATCGTAGCACGTGGTGGAGCTTGACGGAAAAATGTTTCAGCTGGGTGAAACTGTTGCCTGTGTTGCAAGATGGGTCTGTCACACATGACAAACCATTTAAACCCCCAGCAATCACACAAAAGACTCAATTCACACAACCGTATATCTAAGGGTACTGGGAAATCACTTTGGGTTAATGTTAAGTCTAAATTATCAGTAGGAGGGTTGTGTGGTGGAACTGCTGCAAGTAAATGAAGTATTGGATCAGGCAGGATGCTTAGTGAAAAGAAGCATTGTACGCATATGAGAAGTACATGGTGAAAAAATAGTAGCTGTGTTTAATTTCAGTGCCGAGGATTTAAAATGAAACAGGTTGTTGATCAATAACATGGATATCCTGGAGGAGTAAGAGTGGGACATAAGGGGTGTTGGCCATGGACAATCACCAAACGCCACTGACACTACATCACGAGGAAAGGTGATGCATCTACAGGGAAGTGATAAGAAATGGATGGAGGAGTTACTGTTGGAACTTAGGAATTTGTTTTTTCCAAGATGGCCAATGCCAGCAGCACATATTATGCAGCTCTCAGTACCAACAGGAAATTAATCACCTGCTTACCGCAAACTGTATGTGGTCCCGAGGTACTTGCAGCTGATTCTGGAGGAATTTATCAATCAGCAGATGAAGGATGGAATTATTGAGAAAAGAAATAGCCCAAGGGAGGCAGGCATTGTCATTGTATCCAAGAAAGCAGCAGATGGAACACGAAAATACAGGTTTTGTGATTATTGACATCTAAATGCTAAGATCGTAACAAATGCCTACTCTTTGCTGAAATTAGAGACACCATAGGCTATTTAGGTCAGTGCTATAATCCATTCATCATAAGAATAAACCTGATGTAAACATTGCACTACGTATTCTTCCAAGTTTGCTGGAACCTCATTGGATTTCCGTTTCACGTGGGACTGTAGCCAAGCTGTCTCGAGTACTGTCAAGTACAATAATAAGGGTATGTTTTGTGTGGTGCATTACGTGCATATCAACTTAATGATAACACGGGTCAACTGTTTTACCGGCACATTTAACTTGGACAGCACTGGCTGGTCAGCTGGTACAGCTAGCCTGCAGAAATGCGGCCAGCTGCAGTTTACACACAAAAAGAGACGAGCAGAGGAGCAATACAGCTTCAAATGTCATTTAATTTTTAAGCAGAATGAAATAATACACTGAAAAATCTCCCACAATACGCTCCTTAGACGACTAGACAAAAGCCGCAACACTTTATCTTTTTTAGCTAATATACAACTGTAATTAAAAATGAGAATGATGAAAATTCCCGACTTAACCACAGTGTAATTTTTCTGCATAATCTGTATGTAGGGTAAGAGAGTATTGAAGGATTTCACTACATAGTTAAATACTGAAGCCACTGATGGTATTACTTACAGTCAGTCATCTGGTAATCACTTAGTTCCTTCCTTATCTGAATCCAAGAAATACGTTTCAGTTCTGGAAGTGTCACCTGCTACATTGATAATGAGCTTATCAACAGCAGAATCCATTAAGCCAACCAGGCGCAACATTTTCTCTTCTTCTTTTATAACGAACCGTTCTATGTTTGAAAAAGCTGTGTGAATTAGTTTCAGTATGTCTGGCACCTTAACAGTCTTGTTACTTCTCAGGCGAAATCCTGCAGCTGGCCTCCAAATGAGTTCTGTTCATATTATTATGGTACAGTAGCAAATGTAAAAATGCAGCATTTGTATGAAGTGCTCAAAGCTGTGAAAATGTTTGTTTTTCATATTTCTATGATACTTGTCTACCTTTGGGGCATAAAGCTATGGACATTGTCTAGATGTAGATGATTTGGTTTTTCATTTTTGCCTTAAAAATCAAATTGTTATGTTTTCTTGATTTAAATAACTTCTATGAATAGTCTTTCATTAAACATTGATAATTAAGAATTTGTATTTCAAAAGGAAACAGGAATTTCGCTTCCAATATATAATTAGAAACAATAAGACTTGCATTATTCATTAAAAAAATAACGATGAGTTTTATAATTACGAGATGTAGGTAGTTCAAATTGAACAATAAAAGCAACTTATGTTGGGGAGATTTGTACCAACACACAAATAATGGCATTTAATTCACATTCATTATGCTACCAGCTGCACTACATGTTTCATGCATGTTTGAACATCAACTGCATTTTATACAATGCTGGGAAAACTTCAAAGCCGATTATCTCTGTAAATTTATGAAAAACTTTAAGAACAGCCTATTTCTCGTGCGTGTTTCACTACAGAACAGAAACCAGTCCAGCCATTTTTATACTGTGCACTGACAGCTCAACAGTGAGAGCACAACGCTGCAGAGGCTGTGACTGTACACGCTTTTTGAAATAAAAACTACGTAGTTAAACCGTGATTACGAAAAATGTTGATGGCTCCTAACACATTTGAATATCTAATACATAAGCAGGACCTACTTCCAAGAGCGCACAACACCAGTCTAAGTGTGCTACAGCTTCTGACCAATCATCGCGGTTGTGTTTGTTTACATCAGGTTTACTCTTATGATGAACGGATTATAGCAGATTTTAACAATGGACTTAAGGGGTGGCTAACATCAGCTAGAATTCACTAAAGGGGATCAACCAAAAACAGCATTTTCTTCGCCATAGGATCATTACAGATTTGAGAGGATGCTTTTTGGATTAGAGAATGAACCTGCAAAGTTTCAGAGATTGTTGGATGCAGTTCTCAGAGGACTGAAATCATTTCAAGGCATGGCGTATTTTGATGATATAACTATCTTTGTGAGTGATACTGTCCAGTACATGCAACACCTAGAGGTATTTATCCTGAGACTGAGGGCCACAAATTAAACGTTAAGTACAGAGAAATGCAATTTTGTGTTAGACGAGGTAGCACATTTTGAAGCAAGGATGGGGTTAAGACAGACCCAAGACTGCTTAAATATAGGTGAATTTTTGGTGCCCACGTCAGTGAAATGAGTCCAGTGAGTGATGTATGAAGTTGAAGTATGTAACATTTGAAGCAGCTGGTTCGACTAAATCTGACACGTCAACTGTGGACTAGTGTGAGTGTATTTTGCGGCGGCAAGCTGTCATATGGACCATGACAGGCAAGTTGAGTGCAAGAATCGCCTGCTAGCAAGCCATGAGGCCCAGTGGTCATCAGGGTTTTCCCAGACAACAGAAAGTAGGGTGTGTTCTGGTGACATGGTCGACCCAAAGTTCCACGTCATACTCTCTATGGCCCCATTGCTCACATCTTCATTTGGATTCCCGCCATATGGTTTCAATGAGACAAATGTATTCAATATTAGTATTACGATCGTCACTTTGCAAGTCGATGTCTGTAATACTTATTTTTAATGTCTGAAGAAACAAACACTTGGGTGATGATCTTGTAGCTGTACTAAATTTATGAAATTCATTTGTAATTGCAGAATCTTTCTACAATTAACTGTGTTAGATAGGTCTTGGAAGCATGCTAGATAATCAAAGTGGGTAAGGTGACAGCTAATGACAACTGAGAAATCCGGGTTCGAATCCTGGTCCAAACCAAATTTTCATATGTCGCAAATAGGTCATATCTTCATACCAAATGTAGCTAATGTCAGAAAAATTCTGCAATTGCGAATAAATTCCATTGACCTTTTTAAAGATTTTATTTAATGGTTCCCATTTACTTTATGTAACTGGCACTGACAAACCAAACACAAAATTATAGTCTTGGAATTGCTGGCCAGTACCTTCCCATTTCTGTAGATAAACATATGTGAAAGCGGAAACTAGCTTTTGAAAGTATTACTTTCTTCCTGAGAGAGAAAAGAACAGATTGCGAAGAGTTCAAAAGAAGCAACAGGTCACACTGACACCAGGATGAGAGGGACTCGCCTGTTTTAATAAGACAATCAGTTTTAACACAAATAGCAAACTTTCCTACTGATCAAGTACTGTCTCTCTGTAATTTTATAGATTTCTGAATGAATTCTGCTTTTGGTACAAATACCTGACACTGGCACAGAATGTTGGGAAATTAATTAAATTGGGGCTTTACTGAGTACTCCAATTAGTAAATTAAAAATTAAGACCAAAACTGAGGCACAAGATATAAATCTATACTCAAAAGTCATTTACAAATGCGAGTTATAAGTTTTTATTTTATTTTATTCACAATTTAAAGTTCATATTTATTTGTAAGTAGAAATACACTGCATATTTGGCAAAACAAAATTCTACCAGAAATACAAAGCACAGAAAACAGTGAAGACAACAAAGAACTTACTGCCTACATATTCTGGATGGCATTTTAACTTATCACAGAGAAGCCACACAACAGAAGTTCCTATCAAAGCTTTTACCTTTAGTCATTAATGAGATTAAACTTTCTGACAAACATATGACTACAATAATTTCTCAACTTTTCAAGACAAAATTAACATTGCAAAAATATTAAAATAATATTTATGGGACATTACAAATATAGTACAACAAAGAAAAATCAGCAATCATGAAATAGTGTCCTAACTAAGAATAAGAGCACATAAATTTACATTTCCTCACTAAATCATAAAATAAATTTATGTAGCACACAGCTAGATTCAGTTCCTTGCGTCAGCTTTGAAACAGCTAACATCCTAACATTATACGGTAAAGTATTTTGTACCTAATCAAAAGTATTAAAGCTACTTCTTTGGACACTGTATACTAAACAAACATTCTAAAAAAAGAACACTGGCTCACAAAACAATGTAATCAGAAACTAACTTCATGAAGACAAATGTCATATACATAAACACTGAGTTTAGCAAAAATATACATTAGACATCTTCTAGAGTGTCGAGTGTCATTCCTCAGAGAACCGAATGAACTGAGTTAACAGTACTGTTCCCTTCTCAACCCACAAAAACCATTAAGAACACTTTCTTCAGTCTTTAATACCACTTCCCTCTGCTGCCTCAGGCTTACTTTCTCCTTCTTGCCCTTGCTGTTGCTTTTTCACAGCCTCAATGGACCATCCTGGAAGCTTATCATATGCCTTCTGAAGCTTTGCTCTGGAGAAATCAAACTGAGGGTTCTGAAAATAAAATTGTGATTGCAAGCAGGACCTTTAACCTCAGAGATCTCATATTATGTCACATACAGTTACAAGAACATTGAGCATAATGTGCACTACCATTTAAAATACTGTATGCCATTTCATTATGTATGGATGAAGATATTTGGGGGGGGGGGAGGAGAGGGAGGGAGAGAGAGAGAATGAAAATAACAAAGTAAATAAATAAAATAATAATCATACAGGAGTTAATTGAGGTCAAGTCCAGGAGTGTGGTGGCATGTTAGGGTGTGTTGGAGAGCAAGTTCCCATCTCTGGAGTTCAGGGAAACTAATACTTGGTGAAACTATCTGAACAGCACAAGTCATGCAGCTGATCTTTTAAGTTACTGCAGGTCTTCTAATAAATTCCCTGATAAATAAACACAGTTATTTCAGTTTATAGTGTTACTTGGTCTACACTATGTTGCAGAGCAGGAGACTGAAGTAAATTGGAAAGCAATAGCATTACAATTATTATTTGAACATACATCTTTTTTCCAGTTCCATAATTTATTTGATCAGAGAGAATATTTCAGTAACAGCCAATGCACAATGGAGTAATAATGAGGGTAGGCAAGCCATCAACTGCAGCACCTGATCAGCATGGGACATAATCACTAAACAGCACATAATGTGTCACTTTTTTTAGAGCTACTATTCTTTTTTCAGTGTGTATGTGCCAAGTGACGCACACGAAAGAGACTCAAACAGACCCACGCATGGTGACAATTGAGTAGCAATATTCTGCTACGTATATGTGAATGAAAAGAGAAATAGAAGGGCAAAGAAACCTGTTAGCTACAATTGCAGCCAGGAGAGAGTAAAGATACAAGGAACCAGAATGGCCAGCCAATTCCAGGATGTCAAGTTCTGGAAGTGCCAATAATTACATTTAAAAGAGAGTAAACTTCTACACTGGAAACTCCCATGTTGGAATATTAACAATGTAAGAAAAAGATAGATTGCTACTTGCCATAAAGATGGCACTAAGATGCAAACAGGCATAATTAAAAAGACACTTACATATTAGCTTCCGGCCACAGCCTTCATTAGAAAGAAAGAGTATAACACACCATTCATTCACACAAGCAAGCACACCTCACGCACAAGTGACTGCCAACTCTGGCAGCTAAGACCGAAATGCAACTGTCACATGGAATTTCATATGACAGT
This sequence comes from Schistocerca nitens, assembly GCF_023898315.1. NCBI lineage: Eukaryota > Metazoa > Arthropoda > Insecta > Orthoptera > Acrididae > Schistocerca > Schistocerca nitens. Next base: position 471,825,923 of record NC_064621.1, on the reverse strand, counting down.
TGCATTCTGATCTGAGCTACCCAAGTTGGCGGTCATTTGTGTGTGATGAGTGCTTGCTTGTTTGAGTGATTGGTGTGTGTTTTCTTTCTTTCTGATGAAGGCTGTGATTGAAAGCTAATGTGTAAGTGTCTTACTTGTGCCTGTCTGCAACTTAATGTCATCTTTACAGTATGTAGCACTCTTATCTTCTCCTTACATTGTTGATAAAGTACTCCTACCTTCATAACTATTAATTGTTTCCTCAGAGAGGAAATGAAGGAATGAAAGGCAGGTCACCCAGACTCCAGGTTAAGAGACAGAGTTATTGTGAGGATGAGAAGACACAAAGATGAAACTGGGGGTATAAGCTTTTACTATGTGTGTGGTGGGGCGGCATATGCACCCGCTTTCTGTACTAGTTATCTCTGAAGGAGAACACAGTTTGAAAGCTTATCAATGTTTTCAGTCTTATTTATGTGCCTGGTGATAACTAAACGCCACAACTGTATTTTGAGTTGTTAGTTAACATTACAATTATTATTATTATTAGTTGAGGGAACATAAATCTAAGTCATCATTATGTATACTTCATTGTGTTTTCCTCTTCCCGTCCTCCAAATTTTCAACATCATGCACCTGTTAAGCTTTTGTCTTTTATGTCACGTAAAAGGAGACTTGTGAAAGTAGACTGCAGTACAAATGTATATGAACAATGAATTTATTACTTTTATAGGTTTGACTTCTAGAGTGAAAAATCTACTGGTACCATAACTTGAATTTTCAATTATGATTGTAGCCAGTTCAATATCGCTAAAAGTGTGGCTCACCTCAATGTAACAATAGAGGTTAGAGTGCATAAGATTTTTTTCCATGACCAATTAACTCTGTACACTGTTAAAAATTAATCAACTAATTGCTATATACCATCTGTGTTTACACAGACTTGACTTAACATGATGAGTTAGCATAAAATTCACTATTTTCCAAAAACAAGCTGCTTCTTTTTACATTATTCTATATATCAACTGCTATTCACTTAATACTTTCAGGCCCCAATTCTTCACAAAACATCAAAAGTGCTTACATACTTTAAGACTACAGTCATTGTTTTCAACCCCTCAGTCTATTTAATAAAGTAATTTGTAGGAGTGCCTAAAATATTATTTTAATTTTCTTTTTAAATAGCCATGATTCATAGCGTTTTGGCCTCAAGCCTGTGTGGAAATGATTTGTGTGGATTCCTTGTGCTTGTATAAATTACATTCACCCGAATTTGATTCTTACTAGTAACCACAAGCAACAATAAGTACTTGGAAGTGAGTATTGTGGAAGACAGTTATCTACTTCACAGAATATTCTCACCGTTCATTTTTACTGGTGAAATATTTCTTTTAACCATGTTACTCCAGAGGATAATTACACAGTATGACAGAGAGAAAGTACACAAAATACACTAACAAAGTTTTCACTTTACAGAGATAGACTCAACATAAGATACCTTCTAAGACTAGACAGAAGGAAACCAATGTATGATAAATTTGCTTTCCATAAAGAAAATGTGGTTTTTATAACACGGCGTTGAGAATATTGACTTTACAGACAGAGACACAGACAGCAGAACAGATAAGCATTTACTTCTCTTCTTCAAATCAGTATTCCATGTATTATTTCATAATATCAAGAATTCATAGAAAGAAAAGAAAAAAGTCACGTAATTAAAAACTTCACATTTATGAGAAACAACTGCATTTTCTCTCTTTTGTTTCTTCAGCAGTGTCTCCAGAACTAACTGTAGCCCCTGGTTCAGACTCAAGTGGAGGGCATAAATCAGATATTTCAAAGTTCTGTAATAAGTTAGGCTGTGTTCCCCTGAAGTTATGCCATCAGGTTGGGAAGTTAATTAGAATCCCTCTAAATTGATCAGGTGTGGACTACGTACCAGGGCTGCTATTGAGGTAGCTGACTGCATGTTGGGTGCAAATGGGCTTTTAGATTAGGAGACTTTTCATTCAGTCCAGGAGACACTTATGCATTACAATCTTAAAAAAGGACCCACAAATGAGACTATTAAAATCCAAGTAATCAACTGCTGAAGCATTTACGACAAAGTGCCAGAGTTTGAAGTGCTCCTAAAAAACAGGTGTGATGACATAATACATGGTACATAAAGTAGGCTAAAACCCACAGTTGATAGCAGTGAGATTTCTGGGATACATTCAAGAATGTATCAAAAAGATAAGTTAACGGGAACAGAGGTGGTGATTTGTTGCAGAAGACAAGAAACCACAATCCACTGAGATAGAATTTTAAACTACATGCGTAATTGTCAGGGGAACACTCACTCATTATATCTTTCTATTCACCACCAAACTCATCTCCAGAAAGCTTTAGAGAAAACATCAGTTCATTAGTATGTACATTCTCCAATCATGTCATTGTAAATCATTGACTCACATAACTAGTTTTGCAACTGTTGGCTGTGGGAAGCCATTCCGTGAAATAATACCAACTTTTTTCTCTGACAACTACTTGGAACAAATATTTCTGAAGCTTACTCATAATGGAAATCCATTAGATTTAATGGTCAAAACTAGATCTGGTCTCTCTGGAGATGTCCACATTGAAACTAGTATCAGTGACTACGACACTGTCGTCACAGTAATGGCTACTAAAGAAGGGCAACTAAAACAAATAGATTTACATGTTCAGCAAAGTCGATAAAGAGGCAGTTGTATCAAATGAGGTACCTGAAACTTTTAGCTCAGGGCAGGTGCATACAGAAGGATGGTGGTTGAAGTTTGAAAGAGTAGTTGACCCAAGCACTGTGCACATCTGTACTACTAAATGGTTAAAACGGTCAACCACACACAGTTGCAGGTTGCCTATTTAACAGCTTCCAAGGGCAACAAAAATTTGATTTCTAGAATTTTGCACATTTATTAACCAAATTCAGAAATTTAAAATATTGTCATAATATGCTAAACTAATTATACCTCTTATGTTAACAATTTAACAATATATGACAAGTATTAAAGTTAGAAACTGTGACTATATCTTTAAGTAGGTAACCCACAGCACACACATTACCCATACTATATACACACAGTATTTGGGAATGAGAGCACATGGCTACATCCAAGAAAATTTCCTCATAACTTAAACTTTATTGAAACATATTTTCACTGACCCCGCCCTCCACAAAATAATGAAAGGATAAAATTTTAGCAGGCATGATGTTTCAATTTATTACTTCTTTACTACTAACCCTATCCAAAAGGAATTTTGCACACAAAATCAACATTTACCACTGAATGCACCTGCAATATTATATCACAGTACAGCACACAGCTCACAACATGACATCAAACACTGAGACACACATGAAACTAGCCTTTCTTAAAACATAACACTATGTTTTACTAGCAAATTATCCATTTGTAACCAGACGTTTGCAGCTGTTTTATACATGAGTATACGGTTCTTTAAAGAATTCAGTATGAAGGGTTACTGGTATGTATCCATTAGAACAAATTATTATGAGAGGGACAACCCATGGAATACAGTTTCTTCAAAGAAACGTCTAGTCTAAAGAAATGAAGACTACTGTGTAAAATGTTTAACATTAATTATAAGGCAATAGACAGAGCGTAACTGTATGAAACATGCTTGGCATCAAAAGAACCTTTAATGACTACTGCAGCAACTCTTATCTAAATATCTGATGAAACACAATGCAAATCTAATATGTACAGGATATCAGTAACATTAAAATTAGCATCCACACACTGAAAGATGATCCATTAACCAAGACAGAGGGTAATGTAATTACTGTTATAGACTGTTTTGAGACTAGTGTTCTAATTGGTTTTGTAGCTGACCACTTAATTTCATTTCTGTAACTTCATGACCCAAGATTGTTTCAAGTCAGTTGACTATGGGAAAATTTTCAGAGACAAATGTTGCACTTCTTAAACATAGCTCAGCCTTAGAAAACTCGGGCACTGTTTTCAACTTTCAAGGAGTAAACAAACAATCAATGAAAGGCTTATTTTTAATATTCTCACGTGGCATTTAGATATGAATTTTCCCATTAAAAAAATTTGTAGAAACAGTAAATTAAATGACAGTAAAAAGGTAACGTCTTTCTAGGCACTTATCCGCTTAGTTTGTGGTTTGACACACATAACATGTATGATCTCTTGAAAATACTGAAAATTAAATGTACAAAGACAGTTATAAAATGTGTAAATCACTATTTCACAAAGAGGTGAAAAGAGAAAAAAATGAATGTGTACAATATCTAACTGCATTGTCTGACAACATGTCTGGGCATTCGTAAACATTAGAGGTCATGATAGTATAAATACGCCTAAGGGAAATGTTTCTTTCATTATAAATGATGAGGTCATCGATGACACCTATATTTTCAGTGACAAATTTAATGATTTATTTGTTGATTTAGTGAAAAATGAACCCATTCTGCATAGGGCAACTATAAATAATGACACAGACCTTAGTATGATTGATATGGGTATGCCACTTAGTATTACTACTGAAAATGTTATTGAGGTCATTGATATCTTAATGACAAATCCTCATCAAGCTGGGACAATGTTCCTCCAAATCTCTTGAAAAAATGTAAACTTCAACTGGCTCCCAGTTTGACTAACCTTGTTCAGTTGGTATTCTTTAAGTGGCGTATTCCCAGATCTATTTAATTTTACCACAGTGAAACCTATTTCTAAAACAGGACCCAGAACCACTGTCCAAAACTTCATGGATTCTGTCCAATGGCTGATCAAACATTATGTAGAACAAAAATGAAACAACAGAAATATTACAATCAGTTCTTATTTATTTTTCTTTAAGCTACCAGTTTTGGCACTTCTTTGGTGCCATACTGAAGCCCCGGTGGATTAGAACATGTAGTGTGTGTCTGGTGTGTAACATAAGATGATAATACAGGTACAAAGCAAGACTGGTAGGGGTCACTAATAAAAAAAAAAAATAAAAAAATAAAAAAAAAAGTTAAAAGTGCATACAAACCTCAGTAACGGAATATGTTCATATATCATACTGGTTGACATCAATAAACTAATACATTACATATAAAAGATGCATAAAAACAATCTTAATTCCAAAATTGCATTTCTACTTCGATTTATTTTAATTATCATTTTTACAAAACATGTCATTTGTATGACACATTATATCTCCCAAGAAATTGTAATTACACAGTCATCTTACAACAATGGAACAATGTGTTTTAATTGATCTCTCTCTGGTTGATATGATGTCTGGACCTTCCCTGTTAGCCCAACCTCAGTATTTGTCCTCCGGGTGGTTCAGATTACTCTATGTTAATGGTACGCTTAGTGCATAACTACTGGACTGGTATTTGCTATTCAGGTTTACTGGCTGCTCCACACTAGTTCATTATACAATCACTTGCATAATAATATGAGGACTATTGGTTTGTCACTGAATACATCTTCTTTGATAGTAAAAGTACTATTTCAGTTATTTGCACAAGTGGTGCAAAATACATGGGTGACACGTAACCAGCACCATGTTATACTTCACAAGTTGTAACGATGTTTAATGTGAAGGTCAGTAGTTTTCTTTTTAGAAATAGTATTGTTTTTACTGTTTGGCTTGAATATGTCTTACATTCTGTATAACTATATATATATAAAAACAAAGCTGTACTCTTTTACAAGAATGTTTCTATTTATCATCATTTCATGCATTTGATTGGTTATGTCGCACCTCATTCTTCTGTAGTTTCTATTAAATGTCTTATGATGTGTAATGTCCTAGTTAACTGATGCTAACCAGTATGTGAACATATTGTTATAGTGTGGTTTTTGTGCACATTTAACTTTTTATGTTACATTTTGTACAGTGAGCTTTGTTGGTCTCACTTTGTATCTGTATTATCATGTTCTGTTAGACATCAGACACACACACTATATTGTATACTTATTGGTGTTTTAAAGTACGGAGGCTGGGGATGGTACCAATGAGTGCAGAAACTGGCATCTTAAAGAAAAACTTATAAGAACTGACTGAAATACAGCTGTTATTTGGTTTTTGTTCAACATACTCAAAACTACAGGCTGATATCACTAACAGAAAATTAGGTCTAACTGAAAAATTTTTAGTTCTTACATTAGATGATCACTTAACCTCTAGAGGACTCATGGCTAATTTCCAACATGGCTTTCATGTGGTTCGAATCATAATAGCTTCTGCTGTGGAGTTTGTGCATGTAGTAGCACTTGCTCTGGCTTGGCTCTGGCTAACATGTAGCAGGTTGTGCTTTGACCTATCGAAGGCCTCTGACCAGGTCAACCACAAAATTCTTTTTCAAACTAATTGCTTATGATGTCCCTGGGTGGATATTAAAACTTATCCATTACTTTCTTCAAACTGGAACTCTGTACACTGAACTTCACTTTAATTATGGTAAGATGATAACAGATGTATGTTACAGTAACTGCATTATTGGTTCAGGAGTTCCTCAAGACTCCCACTTTAGTCCTTATCTGTACATTTACTATGTGAGAAAGATTTTCCTTCAATTGGTAATGTATCCACCAGTATGTATCCTGGCGAGACACCTAGATTGTGCTGGGGAATAGCTATTTAGAATTAAAGGCTGTCCTCATCAAATTTTGCTGATGTCACATGCGATTTCTTCTCAGGATAAGATTTTAAAGTAAACATAAGCAAAACTGAACCAGATCATTTCGGCACAAAAAATAATGTTCGTTTCTTATTAATTGTAAATAATAGTATAAGTTTTGACAGCAAGGTTTTTATGAGTTTTTAGCAATGTTTTTTGACAAAAATTTTACTTGGAACAAACATATATAGATCATGTATGCTCAAGGATGTTGAGCGGTAGCTATCGGCAAAGAAGGCTTTTCCTTTATTTGGACACACATACTTGAAAGATGGTATATTTTAGGATAAGCCCTAAATTGCATGTGGTTTGTTACTTTGGGGAGACACTTTTCACAGTATCACAAACAAAGAGTTTTTGTGACACAAAAAAGAGCAATAATGTTGTTTGCCATGGATCAAGATGATCATGTAAAGAATGATACACTGATGGTAAATTACTCACAATATATTCAGTCTATTTGATTAGCACTTGTTTCATAGATCATGAGTACGACACTTCGTAATGATGTGGAACGTGTCAGGTTAATAAAAGGCGTGTGTGTGTGTGTGTGTGTGTGTGTGTGTGTGTGTGTGTGTGTGTGTGTGTGTGTGTGTGTGTGTGTGTGTATATATATATATATATATATATATATGGGGTTGGGGAAATTACCCACTTACTATATCCAAAAATTCATCTAATGAGTAGAAGGAGTTGCCTTTAAGAAATTCTTTTAATTTCCTTTTAAATGCTGTATGGCTATTTGTCAGACTTCTGATGCTATTAGGTAAGTGACCAAAGACTTTTGTGGCAGCATAATTTAGCCCCTTCTGAGCCAAAGTTAGATTTAACCTTGAGTAGTGAAGATCATCCTTTCTCCTACTGTTGTAGCCATGTACACTGCTATTACTTTTGAATTCATTCAGATTGTTAATAAAAAATTTCATAAGTGAATATATATATTGTGAGGCTAGAGTGAAGATCTCTAGCTCTTTAAATAAGTGTCTGCAGGATGATCTTGGATGAGCTCGAGTAATTATTATAATTACACGGTTTTGTGCAATGAACACTCTTTTACTCAATGATGAGTTACCCCAGAATATGATGCCATAGGAAAGCAGAGAATGAAAATAGGTGTGGTAAGCTAATTTACTGAGATGTATATCACGAAAATTTGCAATGACCCTAATAGCATAAGTACCTGAACTCAAACGTTTCAGCAGATCTTCAGTGTGTTTTTTCCAGTTCACCTCTCATCAATGCATACACCTAGAAATTTTGAATATTCTACCTTAGCTGTCGATTTCTGATCGAAGTCTATGTTTATTAATGCTGTCATTCCATTTACTGTGTGGAACTGTATATACTGTGTTTTATCAAAGTTTAATGAGACCCCATTTGCAGAGAACCACTAAATGATTTTCTGAAAAACATCATTTACAATTTCACCAGTTAATTCTTGTCTGTTGGGTGTGATAGCTATACTTGTATCATCAGCAAAAAGTACCAGCTTTGCATCTTTGTGAATATAGAATGGCAAGTCATTAATATATATTAAGAACAGCAGAGGACCCCAAGACCAAACCTTGCGGCACCCCATTCTTGATTGTTCCCCAGTTTGAAAAATCACCAGTTGTTTTTTTTTTTTTTGCATATTATGTGAACTGCTTATTTCAACTTCATGCACTCTTCCAGTTAGGTATGATTTAAACCATTTGAGCACTGTCCCATTCATACCACAGTACTTGAGCTTATCTAGAAGTATTCCATGATTTACACAATCAAAAGATTTTTACAGATCACAAAAAAATCCCAACAGGTGACTTCCGGTTACTCAGAGCATTAATATTTCATTAGCCTAGTGAAAGTATATATACCATGTTTATCTAAGCATTACGCTGGCGAAAGAGGACCACAAATACATTCTTGTCCATAGTGAAGTAAATTACTACAAAACTACGCATAAGAATGACTGTTTTAGAATAAGAAGAAATTTTACCCATATTGTAAAAAGCTGATAGATGAAAGGTACAAACTTTTATAATAAATTATGAAGATACCAGAAATACCTTGACGGTTCAAAATTTAAAACCAAGCTCACGAATTGGCTTACACTAAAATGTCCCCATTGCCTCAATGACCTTTAATTGTAAATATTGTTATTAGGTTTCATTTGATACTCTGCATATCTGGATTGTGGACACTGTACAACTATGGTGCTTGTCTTATATTAAGATTCAACTTATCTTATGGTTACCTTGGCTAATTGTAATGCACAAACTTCATCTTTACTACAATAAAGAACAAAAAATAATAATGTCAGCTTCACAAATCTGATAGAAGAATGGGTGCTGAAGGAAGTAGCTAAATTACTGTATTTGTTGGGGACAAGGGTTTACAAGATGCAATTTAAAAACATCGAGACTCCACAAGTCACTCACTTCAATCTGAAACCTTTCCAAGTCGAGCTTCTGTCTCATCTCATGTGCGGTTAGCATGTCTGGGCGATAACTACCATCCTCCATCAAGGCTGTCCATGCTTCGTCGTTCACAGAATAGTCTGCCTTTGACAAAATTATCGTTAGCGTCTTCCTGTCTTCGATTGTCCATGCCGTCTCATCGCCGTGAACAGTTCGAAATAGTGTCCCCTAGTTAAAAAGTTAGATACCGTTAATGTAACAAAAATTACTCTTGAGAAGTATTTTTACTAAATGAAACATACGTTATCGGCTTATTACCTTGAAAATAGACTTTTCGTACGCGCTGCATTCGATATAGTTATTTGTTACTTTGACAGCGACGTCACGAGCCCTTGTATTTGGAGGTAGATTTACTTCAATGTGAATTTCCGCCACTGTCTGCCACCACCGGCCCCAAGGTGTAGCGCACACTACGGCACCGCTTTTCTCATCAAAATGACTGAGTTGTTCGAGGGGCATGTTCAATGAAAGTTACTAAACCCTTTTGGGAGTCTGCAGTTAATGGTTCATCAGTAGTATACTACCAACTCAAATTTTTGACAATGACAACAAAAACAAACAGTGTAAACAATTTACACTTCTCTGTTTAGTTCTGTCTTCTACTAGATCATATTTTATAAAACAAAGGGAAACGCTTTTGTAATAAATAGTCTTTTCTTAACACCCTCTTCACTGTCAAAACAACGTCAAAAACGCTCCGTTCGCGTAATCCTTTTAATGCGGCTTCTGAAGATCACTAAACCACGAGTGGGAAGATATCGACACTATCGACTTTGCTACCGGTCGTAAAAGCAGCAGTGTTATCGATAGTGCCTACTGCTTTCCACATTGTCAGCTAGTGTTCGGAAACAAAATGTATTAAAACTTCAATTAATGATGTTAAACAAACCTTCATTTGCACTATCTAATGTTTTCATTTGCATATAAATGGTGTTGTAGCGATATTGCGAGGCAGGAATAAATGTTGATACAGCTATTTAGAACTTGTGCAGTCCAATGAGGATGGAGTTACCAGAAGTTACAATCAAAAAGTTCGGCGCGGATCGAATGAAAATTAACTTCTGACGTTCACAAGACATTTGTGTGTTACTTAATGATCGGTGGAAGAAAAGCAATATTTGCCACCAAACAGCTGGGAGTTGTGAAAGGCACAACTTGTCCCAGTTCGGCCTCCTTTTATCCCGACAAAACCACGATCCTCCAAGAATTTAATGTTTCCTGTTTGTTAATGTTTTAATATGAACATAAAATATCTGCCAAGTAAAAATTAACGTCTGCGGAAGGATAAACATTGTGCGTAAGTGAAAAACGAAATGAATATCCACATCCCCTCCTCCCCCCACCCTCAAAAAAACAAATTCATCATGGAATTTAATAGTTCGTGTGCGTAGGCTTAATTTGATTAATTGCATTACAGAAGTCATTAAAACATTGGATATAGAGTGGTTGGAGTGTAACTTTTTTTTTTTAACTTCGAAATTTGTCTCTTCTGTGTGGCTTTGGTGAATATTCTAAAAATCTAATGATAAAAAAATCGTGGAGTGATACTTCGTTAGCTGTGTATTATCGCTATAAATACAAGAGGGAGTGAAATGTGCATTGTTGTTAATGCCATAAATTACCAGATATTTAGATGACTAATATCAATTTATTACTTATCATAATTACAGCGAAGAATACAGGATACAGGCAGAAGGGAAAAAAACTGAAACAGCAAGAAAAACGCATATAAAAACAAATACCAAACAAGGTGAAGAATCGTTACTAAATTGTCATTGATTCAACCCCCCTCAATTTTATAATTTCGTTAAGTATCTGTTAATTGCACTAATCCCCTCTTCGGAAACAGTCCATTGAACTGTATGCTTGAAGTTGCTTTTTTAAAAATACCTGCACTTGTTCTTTGGTGCTAATATATTGAACATTCAATTGTCCTTCATTATAAAGCTGATTACGAAACTCTGTTTAGTATCCCCACGCTTTCGTTGTCTAGGTTTCCACGTCTATAATAGACATATGCCTGACAGATTATCTTTAGAAATTGTTGGCATTTTTACAAATCTTTTAAATTCTGCAAGAACATTCTTCAGCCACAGGATGTCTGTTGCAGCTGTTGCCAAAGCACTATATTCTGTTTCTGTCGAAGATAGTGAAACACATGTCTATCTCTTTTTAGCACAACAAACAGTATTTCCAAAAACACGGAATACCAGAATGTATTTTGTTGATCTTCCGTCTTCTTGACTTCACCAGTAAGTATCAACGTAGCAGAGACGAGCACTGGAATCCCCTTTTTGTATCACGGACCCACATCAAGTGGCTCTTTAAGATACTGAGCAACTCATTTCGAACCTTTCAAACAGAATTATGTTGGTTTATTTTGATGGAAACCACTGTGAAAATCCAGTGGAACTTTGCACAGATGTGTTGGGCAGTATCTCTAGTGTGTCTGTCGATCGCTTCACGTCGCTCTTTTCAGTTCAGAGTGCAAATTGATCACGTAGAAATTCCTAAAACAACTGCCTCCCCCCGAATATCTGGTGACAGATTTCGCCTGAAGCTATGCAACCCACAAAACAAATACCAAGCGTTTCTTTCTTCAAGACAATTCTCAGCCGCATTTTGCAGGGGCCATGAAGATGCTCCTGCAGCATTTTCGATGGGAAGTGTTTGATCACCCACAATACGGCCCTTAATTGGCTCCCTCCGATTTTCATCTCTGCTCACATAAACCGCTGGGCTACGAAGACACCATTTTGGCACAAACTACGAAAGGCAAACCAGTGTAGAGAATTGGCGGCTGCTTTCTGTGACGAGGATATTGAAAAGTTTGTACAACGCTACGACAAATGTCTTCGGAACAGCGACTATTTAGGGAGGTAGCTGGAAGATGTGACTCACTGTTGTGAATTTTCTTTTAACTTTCGCTGTGGCTTCCATTTTGCGACCGATCGGACCTTACTTTCCGAACAGCCGTCGTAACTGATGCACTTACGTCTGGTTAGTTAGTTTCATTATGATGTTCTTTTCTTCTGTTGTGTTCCGCATTCTGTTGTCCATCTGAACAGCTCTTTCAATATCCAAGCATCACTAGCTTCACTTTCTTCAAAAATTACGCCTCTTACCAATACAATCTTGTGTTGTTTAAGACAGTAAGCTGTAACCACTGGGACAATATCCAGTCAAGAAATATTTTAATGATCTGATGTCAAACTAACTTGTCAATAGTTCCTCTGGAATGCAGAGGTACGCAACACGCCCAAACACACAGTTTACTCAAATTTGGCTTCCTTCTATACCATGGCTTTGCTGGAATCCCTCCATTTAAAGTTGAAGTTAATGATAGAAACAGCTGGCAACACTGCTTCTGACCCAAACTGTTTCTGAAGTGTGCACCCATGAATCATATAATGAACTTTTCCAGTGATTGTACTGTAGTGGTTACATAGTGTCTGAGCAGCGCGGTGCATCAAGCTGTAGGAAGTGACTTGGTACCTGACAGCTTGAGCAACGAAAGGTACCTAACGAGTGGAAAAAAAGCGCAGGTCATTCCCTTTTTTAAGAAATGCTGTAAGACAGATCCACACAATTATAGATCTGTATCGTTGACATAAATCTGTTCTACAATTATGGAACCTGTTTTATGCTCTGGAATTATGACGTTTTTGGAAAATGAATAGCTCCTCTATATAAATCAACATGGATTCCGCAAAAAAGAGACCCTGCGAAACTCAAATCACTCTGTTCCTCCATGAGATCCACAGCGCAGTGGACAACGGCGCTCTGGTTTATGCTGTGTTCCTTAATTTCAGTAAGGCATTTGACACCATCCCGCATTGGCCTTTAATAAAAAAACACGAGCCTACGGAGTATCAGAGCAGATTTATTATTGGATTAAAGACTTTCTTGCAGATAGAACTCAATACGTCGCTCTTAATGGAACTAAATCGACAGATGTAAAGGTAATATCCGGATTACCACAGGGAAGTGTGATTGGACCGTTGCTGTTCACAATATTATTAATGATCTAGTAGAAAGCGTCGGATGCCCTATAAGGCTATTCGCAGATGATGCAGTTGTTTAAACCAAAGTAGCAACGCCAGAAGATAGTAAGAATTCGCAGAACGACCTGCAGGGAACCGATGAATGGTGCAGGCTCTGGCAGTTGACCCTGAACGTAAATAAATAAGGAAAAGAAATCCACTACTGTACAGCTGCGCTACTGATGACAAACAGCTGGAGACAGCGTCTGTCGTAAAATATCTAGGCTTAACTATCTAGAGCGACCTTAAGCAGAATGACCATATAAAACAGTTAGCAGGAAAAGCAGACACAACACTCGGATTCATCGGAAGAATCTTAAGCAAATGTAACTCACCCACGAAAGAAGTAGCTTAGGCCTATAAGACGCTTATTCCCCCGATTCTTGAGTATTGTTCATCTATCCTGGATCCCTACGATGTAGGACTGATAGAGGAGATACGAGTAGATCCAACGAAGAGCGGTGCGTTTCGTCACGGGATCGTTTAGATGGCGAGACCGTTTCGGAAATGCCAAACAAACTCCATTGGCAAACGTTACAAGAGAGACGTTGCGCATCACAGAGAGATTTACTACTGAAATTTAGGGACATCAGTTTTCAGGAGCAGTCAGACAACACATTACTTCCCCCCACATACATCTCGCATATTGACCACGACGGGAAAATTCGAGAAATTAGAGTGAATACAAAGGCTTGCCGACAATCATTCTTCCCACGCACTATTCGCGAGTGGAGTAGGGATCAGAGTGTGGTACCGAAAGTACCCTCCGCCACACAGCAATAGGTGTCTTGCGGAGTATGATGTGGATGTAGATACTCCCACGGTACAACAAGGTGTAAGACGACGAGGTTTTGTATGCGGAGAGATATAAAACAACAACATTTAGGTAACACAAACTTCAGGGCTGTGCTCCTTATGAATGTAAACTAAAGTCAGCATCTGAAAGCAGGCTTAACTTCGCCTTATGTAAGTTGCCATAACTTCAAAAGCTTAAACAATAGGGATCATAGCTGGACAGTATGAAGATAGGAGAAAATATAAAAATGCAGTAAATGAAGCAGGCTAAAGGAAATACAAACGTCTCAAAAATGAGTTCGACAGGAAGTGCAAAATGGCCAAGCAGGGATGGCTAGAGGACAAATGTAAGGATGTAGAGGCTTATCTCACTAGGGGTAAGATAGATACTGCCTACAGGAAAATTAAAGAGACCTTTGGAGAAAAGAGAACCACTTGTATGAATATCAAGGGTTCAGATGGAAACCCAGTTCTAAGCAAAGAAGACAAATTAGAAAGGTGGAAGGAGTATATAGAGGGTCTATACAAGGGCGATGTACTTGAGGACAATATTATGGAAATGGAAGAGGATGTAGATGAAATGGGAGATATGATACTGCATGAAGAGTTTGACAGAGCACTGACAGATGTGAAAATTACCGAACTATCAGTTTAATAAGTCGCGGCTGCAAAATAATAACGCGAATTCTTTACAGACGAATGGAAGAACTGGTAGAAGCCGACCTCGGGGAAGATCAGTTTGGATTCCATAGAAATGTTGGAACACGTGAGACTATACTGACCCTACGACTTATCTTAGAAGCTAGATTAAGAAAAGGCAAACCTACGTTTTTAGCATTTGTAGACTAAGAGAAAGTTTTTGACAATGTTGACTGGAATATCCTCTTTCAAATTCTGAAAGTGGCAGGGGTAAAATACAGGGAGCGAAAGGCTATTTACAATTTGTACAGAAACAAGATGGCAGTTATAACAGTCGAGGGACATGAAAGGGAAGCAGTGGTTGGGAAGGGAGTGAGACAGGGTTGTAGCCTCCCCCCAATGTTATTTAATCTGTATATTGAGCAAGCAGTAAAGGAAACAAAAGAAAAATTCGGAGTAGGTATTAAAATCCATGGAGAAGAAATAAAAACTTTGTAGGTTTGCCGATGACATTGTAATTCTGTCAGAGACAGCAAAGGACTTGGAAGAGCAGTTGAACGGAATGGACAGTGTCTTGAAAGGAGGATATAAGATGAACACCAACAAAAGAAAAACGAGGATAATGGAATGTAGTCGAATTAAGTCGGGTGGTGCTGAGGGAATCAGATTAGGAAATGAGACACTTAAAGTAGTAAAGGGGTTTTGCTACTTGCGGAGCAAAATAACTGATAATGGTCGAAGTAGAGGGGATATAAAATGTAGACTGGCAAAAGCAAGGAAAGCGTTTCTGAAGAAGACAAATTTGTTAACATCGAGTATAGATTTAAGTGTCAGGAAGTCGTTTCTGAAAGTATTTGTATGGAGTGCAGCCATGTATGGAAGTGAAAGATGGACGATAAGTAGTTTGGACAAGAAGAGACTAGAAGCTTTTGAAATGTGGTGCTACAGAAGAATGCTGAAGATTAGATGGGTAGATCACATAACTAATGAGGAGGTATTGAATAGAATTGGGGGGAAGAGGGGTTTGTGGCACAACTTGACTAGAAGAAGGGATCAGTTGGTAGGACATGTTCTGAGGCATCAAGGGGTCACCAATTTAGTATTGTAGGGAAACGTGGAGGGTAAAAATCGTAGAGGGAGGCCAAGAGATGAATACACTAAGCAGATACAGAAGGATGTAGGCTGCAATAGGTAGTGGGAGATGAAGCAGCTTGCACAGGATAGAGTAGAATGGAGAGCTGCATCAAACCAGTCTCAGGACTGAAGACCATAACAACAACAACAGCTGGACAGTATGAAGATAAAAAAATTGTACTAAGAAAGTAAAAAGTTTGTGGTCTCCTTAATTATAAAATATCTTTTTGAACATGACATTTGTGAACAGCTATTGCAAATGTAAGCGCATGTAAACGCCAAGGAAAACATAATAATACTCTGTTTCTAATCGATGTGGTGAAGTTTTTGTAACTGCGATTTGCGGCTGGTCCCGGCAGAGGTTCGAGTCCTCTCTCGGGCATGGGTGTATGTGTTTGTCGTTAGGATAATTTAGGTTAAGTAGTGTTTAAGCTTAGGGGCTGATGACCTTAGCAGTTAAGTCCCATAAGATTTCACACACATTTGAACATTTTTTGAACTGCGATTTGGTTTAGCCGGCCGAAGTGGCCGTGCGGTTAAAGGCGCTGCAGTCTGGAACCGCAAGACCGCTACGGTCGCAGGTTCGAATCCTGCCTCGGGCATGGATGTTTGTGATGTCCTTAGGTTAGTTAGGTTTAACTAGTTCTAAGTTCTAGGGGACTAATGACCTCAGCAGTTGAGTCCCATAGTGCTCAGAGCCATTTGAACCATTTTTTGCGAATTGGTTTTCATGTGAATGGCTCAGATGGATCTGAGCACTATGGGATTTAACATCTGGGTTCATCAGTCCCCTAGAACTTAAAACTACTTAAACCTAACTAAGCCAAGGACATCACACACATCCATGCCTGAGGCAGGATTCGAACCTGCGACCGTAGCAGTTGCGCGGTTCTGGACTGAAGCGCCTAGAACCGCTCGGCCACCGTGGCCGGATTTCATGTGAAATGACTGTAGATTTGTTTTATAAATAAGTTATAATATTGGTAGAGCACTTGCCCGCGAAATGCAAAGGTCCCGAGTTCGAGTCTCGGTCCGGCACACAGTTTTAATCTGCCAGGAAGTTTCATATCAGCGCACACTCCGCTGCAGAGTGAAAATCTCATTCAAGTTATAATATTGTTGCAGGCTACATTCGAAACAGCGATCTGTGGACATCAGCTTTCGATTGTACAGTCCAACACTCTACCAACAGTGTGCAAGGTTGCGGGTATAATGAGAATTTTCACTAAGAGTTTAATTTTGTCGACTGACCCTATCCTTTGCAACAGTATCTCGGGGGTAACTGAATGTTAACTTCAGAGTGCAAGACATTTCTAATTAAGTATGGGAACTTGGGCACTGACGTGGTGGCATTTTGTTGGTACAGCGCAACCAATTTTTACGCATCTTCTCATCCTCTGAAACACCCAAAAACAATTTTTCAAGACTTTTATGGATATGTTTGTACAGTGTGATACTACACACAATTTGAAATCCATTTTCCGAAACGTAAATTCCAAGACAAGACATCACTGTGAATTAGCTTTATGGCATTAGGAGCAGCGAGATAGACAGTGACGTCACATGCTGCAGCGTTTATAGGGGTTTCAAATTATTTGAATTTCATTTCCGTTTTTACAAAAGGATACTGAAATTCAAGAAGGAACTAAGTATGTTATGAGCATAAAATGACGTAGTTAAACATTTAAGATGGTTTCCAGAAAACAATCAAACAGCCTATTCGAATCTTTTCTGTTCAAGGCAGTGTTAGATACGAAACGCATCCAGACAATTGCTTACCACCCGTCAACGAATGGTTTGATAGAACCTTGACACCTGCAGCTCGAAGCATCTTTTCAGTGTCGCAAGTCACAGCGTTGGACTGGGACAGTACCAGTCATGTTGCTAGGCTTCTGCACGGTCACCAAAGACGTTCTGAACACAACCGCAACTGAACCTAATCTATGGTCAACCAGTTATAGCTGGTGAATTCCTGTGCAGCATGTCGGACAACGACATCGATGCATCAGGCTTCTTCAGCACGTTAAACGCGCACAGATGCAACTCCGGTCTATTGCAGGAAGAGAACAAGTGACTCGTCGCTCACTCGTCTTTATAGATTTGTCGATCTGCAAACAAATATCCATTCAGCACGACACAATACGTAAACTCTGTAACCACTGCGTGATGGGCCGTATACAGCACTAAGCAGGAAGGACAAAACGTTTAGAGTCGACGTCATGGGATCGCCAACAAGTTTCTAGTGACTGTCTAAAACCCGCTGTTAGTCCACAAAATATCGTATAATAAGTTTACGACGACCGGGTGCAGTCCCGAAATCTCTTCGAACAACATATTTATAAATTACACGGTCTTTCCAGTGCAGCCACACGGGATCCACCAAACATAATGGCAAAGTGTTGATACCCAACAAATGTATGAAATCTTGCAGCTGCATACACCTGATACATATGAATCTTCTTCAGGTTTTATTCCGAGGAATTTCTGTCCTACACATGATTCTGCTGTCACGTGGTGCCTCACTTTCAACAGAAAATATAGTGACCTCATGTTCCTGAAACGAATCATGTCTGTGTCAGCGCTATTCGCACTTGCCGCCAACACGTCCTTATTCTTCCACCTACATGTGATAGTTTTTATTTCTTAGTCTGTTGTCTAAAGGTGCAAGCAGTTGCAAATTGTTAGACTCTGACATCAAAAACAAAAACTGAAGGCAGGCAATTATTCACCTCTAGATAAGTGATTCGTGGTGCACAGGTATACATCTGATATCTCAAGTTTTTGAGCTATAGTTATCTCTGTAGCATGTAGGTTCTAGATGAGATTTACACATGCACACCTAGATTGAAATGTGAGACTATCCGTTTTGTGTGCCAAAAGCAAGAACAAGGTCAGAGGCTACAAGAAGGCAGCACTGACCTTAGTTATCTGTGCCCCAAGCACTCTAAAATTAATTTTTCTTTCCTTACATTAAACCTCGAATTAGGTGACTGAGGGTGTAATCCTTAAAAGGAAATAACCCACGCACTTCAAAACATTCAGGCTGTTCTGAATAAGTTAACATGACATAGCAAAGATAAAGTTATCTGAAGCACAGTGACTGTGGCACAATGATAACACTTTCTGACATATAATTAATACAGTCAGTTGCTCAGTGACTTTTGCCTGGGTATACCAATGATAGGTACTGCTAAAGGAACAGTTCCACAACTTTGGCATGGACACACAAAAATAAATAAGTAACTCCAATGTTGCCCAACATGCTACATCAAATCTTTATAAATGTATTGCTGCATCAGAAGTACATAAATACACTCCTGGAAATGGAAAAAAGAACACATTGACACCGGTGTGTCAGACCCACCACACTTGCTCCGGACACTGCGAGAGGGCTGTACAAGCAATGATCACACGCACGGCACAGCGGACACACCAGGAACCGCGGTGTTGGCCGTCGAATGGCGCTAGCTGCGCAGCATTTGTGCACCGCCGCCGTCAGTGTCAGCCAGTTTGCCGTGGCATACGGAGCTCCATCGCAGTCTTTAACACTGGTAGCATGCCGCGACAGCGTGGACGTGAACCGTATGTGCAGTTGACGGACTTTGAGCGAGGGCGTATAGTGGGCATGCGGGAAGCCGGGTGGACGTACCGCCGAATTGCTCAACACGTGGGGCGTGAGGTCTCCACAGTACATCGATGTTGTCGCCAGTGGTCGGCGGAAGGTGCACGTGCCCGTCGACCTGGGACCGGACCGCAGCGACGCACGGATGCACGCCAAGACCGTAGGATCCTACGCAGTGCCGTAGGGGACCGCACCGCCACTTCCCAGCAAATTAGGGACACTGTTGCTCCTGGGGTATCGGCGAGGACCATTCGCAACCGTCTCCATGAAGCTGGGCTACGGTCCCGCACACCGTTAGGCCGTCTTCCGCTCACGCCCCAACATCGTGCAGCCCGCCTCCAGTGGTGTCGCGACAGGCGTGAATGGAGGGACGAATGGAGACGTGTCGTCTTCAGCGATGAGAGTCGCTTCTGCCTTGGTGCCAATGATGGTCGTATGCGTGTTTGGCGCCGTGCAGGTGAGCGCCACAATCAGGACTGCATACGACCGAGGCACACAGGGCCAACACCCGGCATCATGGTGTGGGGAGCGATCTCCTACACTGGCCGTACACCACTGGTGATCGTCGAGGGGACACTGAATAGTGCACGGTACATCCAAACCGTCATCGAACCCATCGTTCTACCATTCCTAGACCGGCAAGGGAACTTGCTGTTCCAACAGGACAATGCACGTCCGCATGTATCCCGTGCCACCTAACGTGCTCTAGAAGGTGTAAGTCAACTACCCTGGCCAGCAAGATCTCCGGATCTGTCCCCCATTGAGCATGTTTGGGACTGGATGAAGCGTCGTCTCACGCGGTCTGCACGTCCAGCACGAACGCTGGTCCAACTGAGGCGCCAGGTGGAAATGGCATGGCAAGCCGTTCCACAGGACTACATCCAGCATCTCTACGATCGTCTCCATGGGAGAATAGCAGCCTGCATTGCTGCGAAAGGTGGATATACACTGTACTAGTGCCGACATTGTGCATGCTCTGTTGCCTGTGTCTATGTGCCTGTGGTTCTGTCAGTGTGATCATGTGATGTATCTGACCCCAGGAATGTGTCAATAAAGTTTCCCCTTCCTGGGACAATGAATTCACGGTGTTCTTATTTCAATTTCCAGGAGTGTATATTCAAGTGCTGGAGATGTCATCCTTCCAATTAACAATGCACCTTCCTACTGGTAAATATTAGCTGCTCATTTACTTGTTTTGAGATATGTAAAACACCTTTTAGTAATGAATAGGTAGCACACATATTGAACTAATGATTATTTAATAATTATGCTTTTACTTATTTTGTCTTGGATTTTTATAACTCCTTTCCTCTTTTTTTTCGGGTATGCTTGTTTAACAATAATTCCCGGAAACGTGACGTCATTTTGACGTCAGGCGCAATATCGACGACCGCGTGATTGACTATAGTCTCTGGGACAAGGAAGAATATGATATTATTGCGCCTCGACTCGCCCGCAGCAATTTCAGCGGCCCTCTTAGGTTCCTGCCTAACCACATACGCGGAAGCCGTTGCAAATTCGGAAATAAAAAGACGAATATTTGTGAGAAGGAAAACTATAAATTTTATTGCAGCTCGTTTCAGTCGCAGCATTGAAAGTTATACTCTTAGCTTCCACTCTCACCACACACTCGAAAATCGCCACATATTCTGAAATAAAGAGCTAAATATTAGTGGAAATGCAGAATATGAATTTTATTGCTGCTCGTTTCAGTCGTAGCTATTAAATCTATATTCTTAGATTCCTGCCTAACCACACGCACTGAAAACGCCACATGTTCCTAAAGTAAACAGCTAAATTTTTGAGACAAGGAAGAACATGAATATTAATGGTCCTTGTTTGTTTCGCAGCAATTTGACCTGTCCTCTTAGATTCCTGTCTAACCACACAATCCAAAGGCGGCACATATTCGGAAATAAAGAACGAAATATTTGTGAGAAGGAAAAATATGAACTTTATTGTTGCTCGTCTCAGTTGCAGCAATTTAAGCTGTTCGCTTAGGTTCTTGCGTAACCACACACTCGGAAAACGCTAAATATTTATTTCATCCTTCGTTCTCTGGTCAGACTGAATGTGAGTAACATCCAGCATTGCAGAACATACTTGTATTATATCCATAAGAAAGTAACAGAACGTGCTAACAATGCTAACACGAAAAAAATACATGATTAATCTAATCTAAATGGGATGCGAATCAACGACTTTCGACTCCACTAACCAAGATGTTATTCATTACGCTAGCACTTATCAATGTGCGGTTTAACTTTGGCCTTCGTTATCATATTCTATCTTGAAGGCTTGTATCGTTGATGCATATTAGGTGACATTTAATGCTAATGGTGACGTGTTTCTGATAAATTTTCAGTGCTCTGTTTCACTGAAACAGAATACTGCAAATTGTAAAAAAAAAAAGTATGTTTCGTTCTTAATTTGAAAATTATTGACGATAATAACTATCTCCTAAAACAGCACTCATATGAAGGCTTAGCCATCGATAAACCAGTACGAGACGTTTTATAATAGTAATAAATATAATAAATTATTCCCGGAATGACATGATTTTGTAAATCTCTGAAACGCGGGCATGAAATCTTATGAGGGACTCGTCTCGAGCGCTAGAGATAGTCGATAGCCCGTAATGCGGTCGTCGATATTGTGTGTGACTTCATATGACGTACCGTTTGCCAGAATTCTGACGCGCGCGTTATCCTAATATCCTTTTTGCTTCTGTCTGCATCTTGTCTTCATCGTTGTACTGTCATTGTAATTGTAACTGTGATAACTAATGAACTGATATTACTGATTTAAATACCTGGTACATTCTAGCATTAACAACAGGTAATAGGCCCAGGTGCCATGTTTTACAGTAAAACAAACAGAGGTGGAAAAACTAATTAATTAATTCAATAAATAATTCACAGTAATGACTCAGGAGATGGGGATTTACAGAATACCACTGTTAGAGGACACGTTTGGTAATCTGCTGAATTTACTGAATATTGTGGAAAATCCCTACTCAAAATGGCAGAGTCTACTCAGGATGACAGTTGAAAAAAGTGCACAGTAGAAAGATTTTCTTGAAGAACTCAGCAAAAACGATAAGAAGTGTAAGTCACAAATAATCGAAAGAACTCCAGACAGTTGCTTGGAGTGTGCCAAGAACAAGGAAGCTGCCTGTGATTTGTGGAATTCACTAACTCAAACTTTTGAATGTAAAGATACGGCTAATCAACTTTATTAAGAAAGGCTCTGTTGACAGTTGAAGTTTAATGCAAATGACAATTTGACTGAAAATAGTTTTTTAAAGTCTGATAAGTTGATCTGTGATTTGAAAGCATTGGGTGCTAATATTGAAGCAACTGATATAGTCTGCAGTTTGTTGTTCCCTTATTGTTCCCATGTTGTTCAGATATGGAGATACAGAGAGACAGGAACTGTCAATGACACACCTCACTCAGGCCGCCCAAGGGTTACTACTGCAGTGGATGACCACTACCTATGGATTATGGCTCGGAAGAACCTTGACAGCAATGCCACCATGTTGAATAATGCTTTTCATGCAGCCACAGGATGTCGTGTTACGACTGAAACTGTGTGCAATAGGCTGCATGATGTGCAACTTCCCTCGTGATGTCCATGGCGAGGTCCATCTTTGCAACCATGACACCATGTAGCATGCTACAGATGGGCCCAACGACATGCTGAATGGATCACTCGGGATTGGCATCATGTTCTCTTCACCGATGAGTGTCACATGTGCCTTCAACCAGACAATCGTCAGAGACATGTTTGGAGGCAACTTGGTCAGGTTGAATGCCTTAGACACACTGTCTAGCGAGTGCAGCTGTTTTGGGGTGGCATTATGTGGGGCCGACATATGGTGCTGGTGGTCATGGAAGGCACTGTAATAGCTGTACGATACGCGAATGCCATCCTCTGGCCGATAGTGCAACCATATTGACGAGGCATTCGTCTTCATGGACAACAATTTGCACCCCCATCATGCACACCTTGTGAATGACTTCCATCAGGCTAACAACATTGCTTGAATAGAGTGGCCAGCATGTTCTCCAGACACAAACCCTATCTGACATGCCTGGGATAGATTTAAAAGGGCTGTTTATGAACAATGTGACCCACCAACCACTCTGAGGGATCTACACTGAATCGCTGTTGAGGAATGGGACAATCTGGACCAACAGTTCCTTGATGAACTTGTGGATAGTATGCTACGACGAATACAGGCATACATCAATGCAAGAGGATGTGCTACTGGGTATTAGAGGTACCGGTGTGTACAGCAATTTGGACCACCACCTCTGAAGGTGTGGCTGCATGGTGGTACAACATGCAATGTGTGGTTTTCATGAGCAATAAAAAGGGTGGAAATGATGTTTATGTTGATCTCTATCCCAATTTTCTGTGCAGGTTCCGGAACGGAGGTGATGCAAAACTTTTTTTTATGTGTGTACATTGACAGAAGAACACTGTTACTGGATACTGTGGCTGGCCTGTGTGTGTGAGACAGAGTTGTGCTTGTGTGAACGTGTGTTTGTTCCACATCAGAAGAAGGTGTCATGGTCAAAAGCTAAAATGAATAACAGTCTTTTTGTTATGCTTGTCTGTGACTCAACATATTTTCCGTATGGTGAGTAGCAATCTATTCTTTTTAATGATATTGTTTTTATGAAAAAAGAATTGTCATCTGGAAGATACCGATGTTAAACATGAATTTGAATATATATAGAACATGACTAGTTTAGACTTGACTTCTGGTTTTCATTAAATATCATTTAAACTTGACTCATGAAAGTGCAATGCCTTCCTGTATGGAAGTAAAAGCTACCAATACTGTATTGTTGCATTCAGATTAAAAGTTTCTGTAGCAGAGTTTATTGAATCTTTGGATTATATTTTGGGACATACAGTGTCCTCTTAAGTTAACTGTTTATGTTGATGAGTGTCCTCTAAGTTAACTGTTTATGTTGATGATGTTCTAGTAAATGGAAAGGCTTTGGAAGAAGGTTTTGGATCATTGAGGAGGGTTTGCTTGTGGTTAAGGAAAGGAGGAATGACAATAAAACTGGGAAATATAAATTTGGAGTGAAGGGGTTGAAGTTTTTAATACACATAGTTTTGGAGCAGGGAATTTCATCAGATTAGGATAAAATTGCAGCAACTGTAAAATTTATGGTACCGATGAACAAAAAGCATCTGCAATCATTTTATGGGTTTGTCGGTTTTTATAGAAAATTTATTTGTAACCAAGCTTCGAATGCCCTACATCCAAGCAATTTGTTGAGAAAAAAATTAAGTTTAGGGTTGAAGACAGGAATACCAGGATGCATTTGGTGAAAGTAAAAATCCACTTTGCCAAGGTCAAATATTGTATAGGTCAGACATGTCACTTCCTTTTTGCATAATGATGGAGAGCAATGATACTGATTTGGTTGCACATTTGTTTCAGTAGAGAGAAACTGGGAAGGATATCAAACACAGATCCATTGTTTTTGCAAACTGGATTTTACGAAAATATGAAAAAAGTGTACATTGTGATTGAAACGGAAATTTGGCAGCACACTGGTCTTTCAATAACCATTTGTAGACAACACTAGTGGGGAAGGGGAGATCAAGATTATGTCCTTCAAGAGTGTAAAATAAAAAGGGAAATTTTGAAAATTTGCAGCACGGCATTAGAAGGTATCAAAATCATTATGGGAATTGGAAATCGGTCCAGAACTATGTTGGCAAGAAGAGAAAAGAAAAAGTTTGGCAATATGCAAGGTGCATAAAGGAATTTTCTTTAGAAGACCTAGTCTAGCTATAGATGGCTGGAAACTATGCTGACCTGAATAATACATTGAAACTTTAATAAAACACACACAGCAGAGTTTTGATCATTATGTCCAGCCAAGTGCATCCCAAAGACACAAGAGAACATCTACTTTTACAACATTAGGGAAGGTGAAAAAGAAACTTGCCACCTGCAACAGAGGCCGACACATTTATGTAACTAATCTAATGTGCAGAAGCCTAATGCAAAATATGTTGGCAAACAACCAGTTGAATTTGATAGCTTGTGACATTATGGGCCTCTGCCAAAGATCAAGGGCAATATTACTATGTGTTGGTAATGGTTGACTTGTTTTCAAAATTTATGAAATTATACCCATTTAGAAAGGCTACAAGTAGGGAAAACATTTTCAGAATTACAGATAATTATTTCCCAAATGTTTGTGTCCCTAGAGCAGTCTTCTCAGACAATAAATCTCAATTTACTTTCAGATCATGAAATGCATTTTTCTTTCATAAAAAAAAACACACATTCTGATTTCAGTTCATCATATTTCCTGAAATCCAGTAGCAAGGTACATGCAAGAAGAAGAACCATACCACTTGGATTGAATATATCAATAGTTTCAAGGATATAATGAATAGCTTACAGCATTTCTCTACCAATTTCTCTCCATTTGAAATTACATTTAACAGAAAGCCATTCAATTTTTATATCTGAAAGTGGTGAATTTCCAGTTTGAAAAGAAATGATGTCAGAGGAAAGAGAAGAAATAGTTAGGGAGACCAGGAATAGAAAGGGTGAAATAAGGAAAAAGAGGCATGATGGAAATGGAAGAATAATTCAGTTTGGGATGGTAAATTTAGTTTTGGTAAAAACACAAGAGAAATCAAACCATATGGTGTTAAAGAAGATTTTCAGTATCTACACAGGTCCTCTGAATTTAAAGAAAACCCTTGTCCCAATGCCTGCAGGCTAGTATACCCAAAATCTAGGAAGTTATTTGGGTTGCATGTTATCACTGAGTTAAAGTCTTATATTCATGACCTATAAAACTGAACATTTTTCTATTTGAAAAACTACTTTTAGAAAACTGTATTCTAGAAATCTGATAAATGTTGGAAAACATGGAAAACTTTTCACTACCAATGGAATTTAATAACGTTACATTGAAAACCGAAGAAAAGAAACACAAAATTTAGGACATAGTTTTAAGAGAGTAAACGCATGTACAGTAGAGGTGGGTAATTGGCGAATGAATGGGTCCACTGTGCTTGCTCATTCTCATTCTGTTTCAAACCAGTCTTGAATTCTGGACTTGTGGTTCTTTATGTATTCTATTCAGCATCCACGATCAGTAACTTAAAAGTATTTTATGATTACGGAACTCACATAAAAATTATGTTGTATGTAGTACATACATTTTTTTCAGGCAATAAAAAGGCAAATCAGCTTATTTCTTTGTCATTTTGACATAGTGACAGATAATAAAGCACACCATAGGTATGGAATGCAACACCACCTTCATTCAGCACAACATGATACATTTATCAATATGCTACTGCATGATATGAAGTCACAGACCGAACTGCATAGTCAGAGAATGTCTGCCTCATTGATCTTGCTGATCAGCATTGTTGTTGTTCCCACAGAGCTGCCCCCCCCCCCCCCCCCCCTGGTATTGCAAGGTACATTAGCAATCTGAGGGCCTGGAGCGGGGAGCCGTTTTCACAAGTAGTAGGTATATGCCGTAAGCCATAGAGTTGTTAATGATGTAGACGTGCAGGTGTGTGAATGCCGCAGCCTGCATGAGAAAGTTCAGTGACTCTTGGGGAAGAGGGAGTGTTGGTACACTTGTCAGGGCCAGGTGGTGCCAAGGTGAGCTTGCTGTTGGGGGTTAGCAAGCCTGACATGATAATGTTGAGAAGGCCGTTGTCACTGAAGCAGGCAGAGAGGGTCAAAACATCTACGTCTGTCGGTAGTGGGAATGTCTCACAAAAGTAGTGTTCATCAGAGTCGTTTAAAGAGTCACAGGTGCATCCCTTCAATGATTAGATAAGCACCAACAACAGTGAGCTGAGGATCCTCAGTGTGGAAACACTGCACATCCAAGCACACTTTGAAGGCAACTGATCTGCCCGAAGAAGTGGCACTGCGGGAAGCATTAGCTGAAGAGGATGCAGTGGATGATGAGATGTCAGCAGCCGCAAGTTCATCACTGAGTTCCCAGATCGGTTTGAATCTGCTGAGGGAGGCAGTGACAGATTTGCCATGCACCAAGATATTGAATGTGTGAACAATGTGATGAAGCATTTTGTGGGGTCCAAGTAAGAGGGTTCAGGGGTCATACATATCACGATATTGCGAAGCATGACCGACTGGCAGTCCACAAGCTCTTTCAACAGGAAGATCTTCCGAGTAGAGTGAAAGGGGGGGGGGTAATGTATGTGGAGTCAAGAGAAGTGCTTTCTCACTCTAGAGAAGTTATTGCAGAGGGAGGTTGGTGCAAAATGAAATTGGCAGGGAGTGACAATGTCAAATTGTAAAGCATCTTGACTGTGTGCACACTAGGACATACCCAGGTGTGAGTATCAGTCCACTCACCTCCGTGGTACATTAGGACTGCCTTGAGGGGATGGTGCCACCTCTCAACAAGCCCATTGCTTTGCAGATGATATGCAGTTGTTCTGTAGTGAATGAAGTCACATAAGTTGCAAAGTTTGAAGAATAAGGCAGATTCTATCTGCACTGGTCTGTGGTGATGGCCGAAGGGCATCCAAAATGAGCAAAACCAAGCAAACGCAAGAGCCTTTGTGACAGTTCTGCCATAATGTTAGGAAGGGGGGTCACCTGCACCAATCATGTCACATGGTCAGTGACCAACAAGATATAATGGTAGGTGCTGAGAGAAGCAGGTGGCCTTCTAATCATGTGTATATGCTGGAACCAACCCTTTGATATTTCAAAGTGACTTAGAGGTTGCTGGATGTGTCTCAACATTTTGCTTCATTGACATGGAACACATGCACTTGTCCACAACTTTCAGTCTTTTTTGATGCTCCACCACACAAAACATTCAGTGATAAAGTGTATGGTTGGTCAGATTGAGGGATAAGCGCATTTGTCTCATTCTGTGATGTGTCACACAGAACTGGACAATTTACACTTGGTACAAGCCTGGGTTCGATGTGAAGGTTTGTCATGGGATAGTTAAGCAGATCTTGGAGCTGCTGGTAATTATGTTGTGCCCACGCAAATTCTTTGTAATCAGTGTAGAAAGAAATAGCACCAGTGCACAAGAGGTACTCAGCTATAACTTTGTCTGCACCTTTTAGATGCCAGACATTGTCGTATATGCTATATTGCAGTGCCTGTTTTATTCTGAATTACAATGCAAAGTTCCTTCAGACTGCAGTGACTACAGCCGTTATGAAGTACATGAAATGTATTCAGTTGCAAATATGGACAACCATGAACTGTGTAATGGAATGATGACAATGAAAATTTGTGCCAGACCAGGACTCAAACCAGGATTTCCTGGTTATCACAAGTGGTCGCCTTACCAGTTGGGTTCCTGAGCACGACTAATGGCCAGACCCAAACCTCCCTTTACCTCAACTGTGTACATGGTAGTTGTCTATATGGTGTGAATATTGAGGGTGTGATAATCACCACAGAAAGTTTGTGCTTGGCTGCACGGATGCAGCGGCGAAGCATATCATTGTAGTTCTGGAGTTGAGACCATGCCATATGAATGACCATGTGGAGCTGTTGGGTGTCCAGAATGTGTTCGATGAAATCGACACATTAGCACTGGTATTGGTTGACAGAACATAGTAGAGTTGCACAATCTGGTCATGGGTCACGGCACTCGTGGCTTCTTGTTGATGTGGCAGGATCACAGATTCCCTTGATAGAATGTATGGAATGTGAAAGTGTTAACTCAACCATGTGCAGTGAGGAAACTAGGTTGAAGGCCGGAAAAAATTGGCACTGTGAACCAGTCTGCTCACATCAGTGAGAATGAATGTCCAAGCGATCAGTATGGAGAATTCCAGGTCGAGTGTGCGGGAATGTGAACCACAAGCAGTTGTGATGGAGTTATTGGTGGACTTAAGCTGAAGTTCTTGTGTGACAACTGTCAGTAAGGAAGGTGAAGGTAGTGAAGTGTTAACCTGAGAGCTGTTGTCTGTGAGAATGAGGAGACAGCTGTTCCATTCGAAAATATACTGTCTGTTGTTTAGAGAAGTGTTGTGTGTAGCATGAGACATTCCAGTGATGATGCATGACGCACGAGTCACTTGTGCATCTGACATGGTCCACAGTGGCTCTCACTGGCCATGTAGCAAGTTGGGGTGTCGACAGGGCTGTCGACTATTACATGTCTAAAGCATGCATATACCAGCAATAGTGTGACTACCGACTTGCGGCGTCTGGGGTGGTATGGGTGACAGTGGTGTGAGAGTCTGTTTTGTCAACACTCAGGCCGATGACCGTGCTGCCTACAGTGACGTCAGCATCAGGTGGGATCAGAAGTGCTCAGTGGGATTCAGAGCAGGAAGCAGACAGGTCTGTGGTGGTGTTGCAATGCACCCAGCACCATCATTGATGGAATTGTTGATTCATTTTTCGATGTTGAATAAGTACAAAAATTCGATAAGCCAGGTGAATATGGGTATCCAGCAGTTAATTTTCACTTCCATCTATCACCGTTTGAAATTGCATAGCAAGTTTTGCCACCTGAAGCATCCGAAAGGCCTCATGAGACATCAGATGCAGGTCAATCTTTATACCGAGGCACCTCCACAATTGGGATGGAGTCTCATCCTGTAAATGTTCATAGCATTTAAACATGACAATGACAATGGAGTTCACAGCAAAGGTGCTTTCTGCAGAAGCAAATCAAAGCTGAGAGTTATCAGTGCAGAATAGCTAAAGTTTGAGATGAGATACTGCATGTTGTTCTCCTGGACAGTGTAGCGGCAACAAGGCTGTGCAGCCTGGATGTGTTTATTGTGAATCTTGATTTGGTGGCTGGTGATGCAGCTGCATTGAGCCAACGCAAATGTTCACGTTCATGTGAAGCTTCAGAAGTCACACCATAGGTGGTTGGTTGGTTGGTTTGGGGGATTAAAGGGACCAGACTGCTACGGTCATTGGTCCCTTGTTCCAAGACTTGAAAACATCAACACAGAGTGAAAACGAAAAATGGAAAAGATGACAGACGACACAGGATAAGAGAAACTGAGACAAAGACCAGACAAAACGAATTAAAAGCACACAGAGTGAGACCGTGGTTGGCCGACCATAGAGAAAAAAAATCGGAAAAGCCAACCATCGAGAAACATATTAAAAACTCACTCTAAAACCGTAGGCCAAAGGCCAGAATCAACACTAAATAAAAATAAACACTGAGAGCAAATGATGAAAGCCCCCTGCCCGAATAAAATGCAAAACTAAGCCTGTCATGGTAGTGTCATCTTGTAAAAGGGCAGGGAGCGTACCAGGCAGCACAAATGTCTGCCTGACCACAGCTAAAATGGGGCAGGCCAACAAAATGTGGGCCACTATCAAAGCTGCCCTGCATCGACATAGAGGAGGGTCCTCCCGGCGCAGTAAGTAACTGTGCGTCAGCTGGGAGTGGCCAATGAGGAGACGACAAAGGACAACTGAGTCTCTGCGACTGCCTCGCATGGATGACCGCCACACAGTCGTCGTCTCCTTGATGGCATGGAGTTTATTGGGTGCGGTCCGATTGCGCCATTCAGCGTCCCATAGCGCAAAAACTTTGCGGCGTAAGAGGGCTCGCAAATCAGTCACCGGGAGGCCAACGGCCAGAAATGGTTTACTGGTGGCCGCTTTCACTAGGCAGTAAACATTTTCATTGCCGGGTATCCCGACATGGCCGGGGGTCCACACAAAGACCACAGAGCGGCCGCAATGGGCAAGAGTATGCAGGGACTCCTGGATAGCCATCACCAGACGAGAACGAGGGAAACACTGGTCGAGAGCTCGTAAACCGCTCAGGGA
Source organism: Schistocerca nitens (assembly GCF_023898315.1). Taxonomy (NCBI): domain Eukaryota; kingdom Metazoa; phylum Arthropoda; class Insecta; order Orthoptera; family Acrididae; genus Schistocerca; species Schistocerca nitens. Next base: position 471,794,740 of record NC_064621.1, on the reverse strand, counting down.
ATTGCTACAGATAACGAAGGACTCACCTGAGCAGGAGCGGATATACTCTAGGGCACGAAAGATGGCGACCAGCTCAGCAGTGTAAACGCTGCAGCCAGCCGGCAATGAATGTTGTTCGGAATGGTCCCCTAGAGTGAGAGCGAAACCGACCCGACCAGCAACCATCGAACCGCCAGTGTATACAACGCCAGAGCCCTGATACATGGCTAGCATTGAATAAAAGCGGCAGCGGAAGGCCTCTGGAGGGACTGAGTCCTTCGGGCCCTGTGCCAATTCGAGCCGAAGGCAAGGGCAAGGAACACACCATGGGTGTGTACGCAAAGGGGCCCGGAAAGGAGGTGGAACAGGGAAAACCCCAACCCCAGGGAGAAGCTCTTTGACGCGGACCACGATCGAACAACCCGACCGGGGCCGACATTCTGACAGATGGACGACCGATTGCGGGAACAGAAGACGGTAATTTGGATGCCCGGGCAAGCTAAAAACATGGGCAGCATAAGCGGCCAGTAAAAGTTGGCGCTGCAACCGCAGTGGAGGGACACCTGCCTCCACAAGTATGCTGTTCACAGGGCTGGTCCAGAAGGCACCAGTGGCAAGTCGTATCCCGCTGTGTAGTATTGGGTCCAGCACCCGCAATGCAGATGGGGATGCTGAGCCATAAGCCAGACTCCCATAATCCAGACGGGGCTGGATTAACACCTGGTAGAGCTGTAAGAGGGTAGATCGGTCGGCACCCCAGCTGGTGTGGCTCAGGCATCGCAGAGCATTTAGATGTTGCTAACACGTCTGTTTAAGCTGCCAAATATAAGGCGGCCAAGTCAACCGGGCATCAAAAACAACTCCCAAAAACCCATGTGTCTCCACCACAGCAAGAAGTTCTCTGGCAAGATAAAGCCGCGGCTCAGGGTGGACTGTTCGGCGCCAGCAGAAATGCATAATGCAGGTCTTGGCAACCAAAAACTGGAAACCATGCGCTACAGCCCAAGACTGTGCCTTGCGGATAGCGCCCTGCAGCTGACGTTCAGCAGCTGCAATGCCAATGGAGCTATATTAGAGGCAGAAGTCGTCAGCATACAGGGGAGCGGAGACAGAATTTCCCACCGCTGCAGCGAGCCCGTTTATTGCAATTAAGAACAGACTGACACTGAGGACAGATCCCTACGGTACCCCGTTCTCCTGGACTCGGGAGGAACTATATGAGGCCGCGACTTGCACGCGGAAAGTTCGATGCGACAGAAAATTTCGGATGAAAATCGGCAGGACCCCGAAGACCCCATCCATGAAGCATAGAAAGGATGTGATGATGCCATGTCGTATCGTACGCCTTCCGCATGTCGAAAAAGACAGCTACCAGGTGCTGACGGCGGGCAAAGGCAGTACGGATGGCTGACTCCAGGCTCACCAGATCGTCGTCGGCAGAGCAGCCTTTACGAAACCCACCCTGAGATGGAGCCAGAATGCCCCGAGACTCCAGTACCCAATTCAACCACCGGCTCACCATCCGCTCAAGCAACTTGCAAAGAAGGTTGATGAGGTTAATGGGACGGTAGCTGTCTGCCTCCAAAAGGTTCTTGCCAGGTTTCACAATGGGGATAACAATACTTTCCCGCCATTGCGACGGAAACTCACCCTCGACCCAAATACGGTTGTAAAGTTCAAGGAGGCGTCGCTGGAAGTCCACTGAAAGGTGTTTCAGCATCTGACAGTGGATGCAATCTGGCCCAGGAGCGGTATCAGGACAAGCAGCGAGGGCACTGTGAAATTCCCACTCACTGAATGGAACATTGTAGGATTCAGGATGGTGGGTGCGAAAAGAAAGGCGCTGATGTTCCATCCGCTCTTTAATGGAGCGGGAGGCCAGTGGGTAATTGGAAGAAGCGGAACTCAGAGCAAAATGCTCTGCCAAGCTGTTGGCAATTTCGTCGGAGTCTGTACAAACTGCTCCATTCAGTGAGAGCGCAGGGACGCTGACAGGGACCGATAGCCAAAGAGGCGTCGGATCTTGGCCCAGACCTGCGATGGAGAGACATGGATGCCAATGGTCGACACATACCGCTCCCAGCATTCCTGCTTGCGTTGGCGGATAAGGCGGCGGGCCCGCACACGCAGCCGTTTGAAGGCGATGAGGTGTTCTATGGAGGGATGTCGCTTGTGACGCTGGAGCGTCCGCCAGCGATCTTTAATCACTTCAGCGATCTCAGGTGACCACCAAGGCACAGTCCTCCACCGAGGGGACCCAGAAGAATGGGGAATGGCAGATTCTGCGGCAGTAGCGATGCTGGTGGTGACTGAGTGAACCACCGCATCAATGTCGTCATTAGAGAGAGGCTCAATAGCGGCAATGGAGGAGAACAAGTCCCAGTCAGCCTTATTCACAGGCCATCTGCTGGGATGCCCAGAAGAGTGACGCCGTGGCAGTGACAGAAAGATGGGAAAGTGCTCACTACCACACAGGTCGTCATGCACACTCCATTGGACAGACGGTAAGAGACTAGGGATGCAGATCGTAAGGTCAATGGCAGAGTATGTGCCATGCACCACACTGAAGTGTGTGAAGACACCATCATTTAAAATCGAAAGATCGAGCTGCACCAATAAATGCTCAACGGTGGCGCCTCGACCTGTTGCCACTGACCCACCCCACAGACAGTTATGAGCGTTGAAGTCGCCCAGTAACAAGAAAGGTGGCGGCAATTGGGATATCAGCACAGCCAGGACATGCTGCGCGACATCACCATCCGGTGGAAGGTAAAGACTGCAGACGGTAACAGCCTGTGGCGTCCACACCCGAACAGCGACAGCCTCTAAAGCTGTTTGTAGAGGGACAGACTCGGTGTGAAGAGAGTTAAGGACATAGATGCAGACGCCACCAGACACCCTTTCATAAGCTGCCCGGTTCTTATAATAACCCCGATAGCCACGGAGGGCGGGGGTTCACATTGCTGGAAACCAAGTTTCCTGAAGAGCAATGCAGAAGAAAGGGTGAAGGCTGATAAGTTGTCGCAGCTCAGCTAGATGGTGGAAGAAACCGCTGCAGTTCCACTGGAGGATGATATTGGCCATGGCTGAGAAAGGCTTGAAGGGACTGGGAAGGCAGATTACGCCGCTGGGTCACCTGCTGCCTCTAATTGAGCACCTGTGCTAGTACTATCCATGGCGTCTGAGGGACCGGCGAGATCGAGGTCCTCAGCGGACCCCAGAATCTCCACCTCGTCTTCAGACGCAGAGCTTGTAGGAAGCGGTGGGATGGGTACCACCGCAATGTCATTATTCTTGGGGACTTTCTTCTTTTTCTGCTTCTCTCGCTGTGCCTTCAGTGGTTCAGGCTTGGAGGGCTTCACAGGGTCAGTCTCAGGGACGGACGACGACCGTGAGGCCCTACGACCAGGGACTGGTGATTGTTTCAGCCACTTGCAGGTGTCCACTGTTCCGCTGGTGGGTACTTGCGAAGGGAGGTCCCCTAGGGACCTCTTCCTTGCGAGAGTAGCTGAACTGATGTCCCCGATGGTTTGGGGGATGTTGCTACTGAAGTAGATGGAGCAGGAGCAACAGGGTGTGAAGTGCCCCCCACAATCAAGGGGGCTGGTAGATTTTGACCAATCATAGATCCAACCGGACGGGACGACACAGGAGATGGGAGAACCGTCGTTGCAGCAGTGGCGTAGGTCGACGTCATTGGTACAGGATGGAGCCGCTCATATTTCCGCCTAGCCTCTGGGTAGGTCAGGCGGTCCAGGGTCTTATATTCCATTATCTTCCTTTCTTTCTGGAATATCCTACAGTCCGGCGAGCAGGGGGAATGGTGTTCTCCACAGTTAACACAGATAGGAGGCAGGGTACATGGAGTATTGGGATGCGAAGGATGTCCACAATCTTTACACATGATGCCGGAAGTACAGCGAGATGACATGTGCCCGAACTTCCAGCATTTAAAACACCGCATCGGAGGAGGCATATATGGCATCACATCACAACGGTAAACCATCACCTTAACCTTTTCGGGTAAGACATCACCCTCGAAGGCCAAGATGAAGGCACCGGTGGCTACCTGATTATCCCTCGGACCCCGATGGATGCGCCGGACGAAGTGAACACCTTGTCGTTCTAGGTTGGCGCGTAGTTCATCGTCGGACTGCAGAAGAAGATCCCTGTGGAAGATAATACCATGGACCATGTTGAGACTCTTATGGGGTGTGATGCCAACTGAAACATCCCCCAACTTGTCACAAGCGAGCAACCTCCGTGACTGGGCAGAGGATGCTGTTTTGATGAGTACTGACCCAGAGTGCATTTTGGACAAGCCCTCCACCTCCCTGAACTTGTCCTCTAAATGTTCCACAAAAAACTGAGGCTTAGTTGGCATAAAATATTCACCATCAACCAGCGTACAGACAAGGTACCGGGGTGAATAATCTCCACTGCTGTCCTTAGCCATGCGTTCCTCCCATGGAGTGGCCAGGGAGGGAAATGATCTTGGATTGTATTGCTTGCCGTTGAGGTTAGACCTCGATCGCTTAAAGACTGCTGGTGGAGGCCCACCAGCGAGAGATGATGTACCACGCTTCATTGCGGGTCATCCGCCCTGATGCCACCCTCTCCAACCAGGGGCTCTACCCACGGGCGCCACCCAGCCGCAGCAAAGATCACCTGGCAGGATGGCCTTTGCCGGGAGTCCCGATGCCCCAGAGGGATAGGCACCTACTCCTCGGCATACGTGGGGAGGTAGCAGCTCTAGCATCAGCAGTGTAGTCAGGGGGCTACCACCAAGAGGGTACATGACGACTCCACCACAACGGACTGGCTACCGTGCTGGTTGTCGGGTGTCGAATATCCATTAATAAAGGGTGCAAAGATGGAAGTGCAGAATGAAGGGAATGTAGGCTACCCGGAACACACTGCAGCTGATGTGGCCGGAAGCTCAGTGTAAGTCCAACTCCATGACAGTAGCGAATATGCCAGATCTTAGGGCAAGATGGATATAGAATGCACCACGTAAGTCGTCCTTCCCCATAGGGGACCATCACATTAAGGCCGAAACGTTTGAGACTCCTTTTAGTCGCCTCTTACGACAAGCAGGAATACCGCAGGCCTATTCTTACCCCCAAACCCGCAGGGGGGACACCATAGGTGGGTTCTGCAGCAAAGTCAATAAAAGGATTGTCCACTGTACACCACTGTTGTGTAATCACGATTGTGGAGTGTCACTATCACTTTTTATCACTTGTGAAGCACAAGGTACACTGTTAGCAAAGAACGTGGAACAGCATCATGACTCATAAAGTTCACAACACAATTGGTACAGCAAGACCTCATTGTTGGAATGGAATAAATGAATTCATACAAATGAACAGCACACGGTAGCTAAGGTCACCAACTGTGAAACTCTGGTATGTAATAGTGACAGATAATAAAGCACACCATACGTATTAAGTATGACAACACCTTTATTAGCACAACACAATACATATTTCAACACATGACCATATGCTACAAAGTCAAGACCGAACGGCCTAGTCAGAGAGAATTTGTCTCATCGCTCTCGCTTGTCATCAGTATTGTGGGTCCCACATATTTATAGGAAGGCAAATATTTGATTATCCATATGTTCCTAAATTTCATTTGCTAGCTTTAACGACTGGTTTTTAAGGTAACTTGTAATCTTATCTTAACTTTTAGCGTATGAAAGTTCACATAATACTGATGATTTTTGTATTTCTTCCAAAAATAAAACATTACAGTTAGGGAGCTTCTAATTTGGTAAGTTCGGTTATTTCCAATTTTTTCTGCCTACCAATTTACTTCTTTTGAGAAAAAAGTGAGATGTGGATGATTTTGGCACTGTGCAAAAAAGGAGAAGAGGTGCCTCTCCATTTGAAAAGAGGCAGAATGTCATAAAATCATATTTACTCTTTATCAAAAAATATTTGTTCAGAAATATCATGTAAACTGAAATCTTTATTACTGTCAACTTAATTATTAGTATTGCTGCATTAACTTTTAATAACACATCCTACAAACCCACTCTTTACTAAGCATTTTCTTTTAAAACAATTTATTCTTTCATAAAGTCTCTGCTGCCCCTCGAATCACCAGACAAACCGAAGTATACACTGAGTGTAAATGACAATTGTTTACAACTTAGCACATTGGTGTACAGGAAGTAGAGACGAACAGTTTTATACAAGATACTTGTGGCTTATCATGTCAGTAAATAGCTCAAATTAGCCAACAAGAATCACGTGCAATCACCTGCAGCCCACAATTATCATGTGACATTTTCATATTCCCTTCTCTAGGTCTCTACACACAAACTATTGATCATAGAGAAAAAACGAATAGGACCTTTTTTGTAGGAAATTTAATGTAGTTTAATTTTGTACTGGGATACGTTTTCACTAGAGGCCATGACTTTCCAGTTATTAAGAAACACGCAGAAAAGTGACCTTCAAACATTTTCCATATTATGTTAAATGCCAGAAATAGTATGTGTGACATTATAAGGATTGAACAAATATTGGATTCTTCTTTTATTTTCATATAAATTAGTGTATGAAATTTTTTATTTTAAGTACAGTAATACGTAACTGATGGAACTGTTCAATTTGACATTTGTTTCAGTTTCCCTGAGTGCCTGCACTCAATCAGAAATTCTTTTTCTTAAATAGCTGATGACTGACTTCATGCAGAACCCTTCCCTCCCCCCACCCCCTTTCCCTCCAACTGTCCCATGATCAAAAACTGGTTACATTTTTCAATTGTAAAGATCTTCAAAGCGATGACGTTCGCTATGTCGGCAAGGTTTTGAAAAACTTTTCAGTTACAAAGTTCTGACTATATTCCAGCGTATTTATTTTGTTGCCGCTGTTGCTGATGCAAAGCTAATTTAGTATGCTGTTTCTCAGCTCAGAGGTCATGATTCCTCCACATGAATTTTCAATTCTCGCAGAGCTAGTGTGGCACATTGATGCATAGTTAATGTATTGTGGACACCAGAATGTTGTAAGAGAAAACTATTAATGTTGATTTCATGGTTTTCTGGCCAATTACTTCATGCAAATTATTCCCACACGAATGTAGATTATTTTACGCAAATGAACAGAAAACAAAGACGTATTTGCTACTATGATCTCCCCTCGAAAGTGAAAGATGACTGGGCCCTGGGCTGGTCCGTGCTTGGCTGTCAACACACAGAGGTTCTGAAATCCACATTTCCATTCACTTTCAGTCTACCGGCCTCTCTTTCAGTATTTACCTGAATTTGTGGCACAAAAAAACATCTTTGTCTGTGCTTGTGGTCACTGGCATGTCACCCAACAACTATTATGGTGCTTTCCGAGAATACATTCTCTAAACCTAAGTAAACAACCTGCCTACATAAGGTAATAAAAGAACTGATCATGCAATCATACAGAAGTAATACTTTGCACACTTTATATTTTTTCTGGATTTCCCAATTTTTGTGTTCTAGGGGCCTCCCTTCCCCTTATCTTATTGAGCTCAAATTTCACATAGGTCGTTTCTATGTGGAATGAAACCATTTGTGAAGAGGGGGCGCGGGGTGGACCCAAGAAAAGAAATATGGATTTTAAGTGTCGTAAAAGCAACCAGAATGGTGCTTTGAATTTTCAGTCATTCAGTTGGCCAACTATTCTGCTTCCTACTATATTGATTATCTGTAATTTTACATATTGATACACTCCTGGAAATTGAAATAAGAACACCGTGAATTCATTGTCCCAGGAAGGGGAAACTTTATTGACACATTCCTGGGGTCAGATACATCACATGATCACACTGACAGAACCACAGGCACATAGACACAGGCAACAGAGCATGCACAATGTCGGCACTAGTACAGTGTATATCCACCTTTCGCAGCAATGCAGGCTGCTATTCTCCCATGGAGACGATCGTAGAGATGCTGGATGTAGTCCTGTGGAACGGCTTGCCATGCCATTTCCACCTGGCGCCTCAGTTGGACCAGCGTTCGTGCTGGACGTGCAGACCGCGTGAGACGACGCTTCATCCAGTCCCAAACATGCTCAATGGGGGACAGATCCGGAGATCTTGCTGGCCAGGGTAGTTGACTTACACCTTCTAGAGCACGTTGGGTGGCACGGGATACATGCGGACGTGCATTGTCCTGTTGGAACAGCAAGTTCCCTTGCCGGTCTAGGAATGGTAGAACGATGGGTTCGATGACGGTTTGGATGTACCGTGCACTATTCAGTGTCCCCTCGACGATCACCAGTGGTGTACGGCCAGTGTAGGAGATCGCTCCCCACACCATGATGCCGGGTGTTGGCCCTGTGTGCCTCGGTCGTATGCAGTCCTGATTGTGGCGCTCACTTGCACGGCGCCAAACACGCATACGACCATCATTGGCACCAAGGCAGAAGCGACTCTCATCGCTGAAGATGACACGTCTCCATTCGTCCCTCCATTCACGCCTGTCGCGACACCACTGGAGGCGGGCTGCACGATGTTGGGGCGTGAGCGGAAGACGGCCTAACGGTGTGCGGGACCGTAGCCCAGCTTCATGGAGACGGTTGCGAATGGTCCACGCCGATACCCCAGGAGCAACAGTGTCCCTAATTTGCTGGGAAGTGGCGGTGCGGTCCCCTACGGCACTGCGTAGGATCCTACGGTCTTGGCGTGCATCCGTGCGTCGCTGCGGTCCGGTCCCAGGTCGACGGGCACGTGCACCTTCCGCCGACCACTGGCGACAACATCGATGTACTGTGGAGACCTCACGCCCCACGTGTTGAGCAATTCGGCGGTACGTCCACCCGGCTTCCCGCATGCCCACTATACGCCCTCGCTCAAAGTCCGTCAACTGCACATACGGTTCACGTCCACGCTGTCGCGGCATGCTACCAGTGTTAAAGACTGCGATGGAGCTCCGTATGCCACGGCAAACTGGCTGACACTGACGGCGGCGGTGCACAAATGCTGCGCAGCTAGCGCCATTCGACGGCCAACACCGCGATTCCTGGTGTGTCCGCTGTGCCGTGCGTGTGATCATTGCTTGTACAGCCCTCTCGCAGTGTCCGGAGCAAGTATGGTGGGTCTGACACACCGGTGTCAGTGTGTTCTTTTTTCCATTTCCAGGAGTGTATTTATTTCTAATGGTTTGTACAATGCATACAGAGATTATCTTTAAAACTTTTCAAGGTAACTTGTTAAGGCAAATTAGTAATGAAACTTTAATAATATTACAGTTGCCAAGATTTTCATCACCTGTATTGTGGTGTCAATAAAAAAAAAAGTGGATCGAAGGGAAAGCAAATACTGCAAAGCTACCATCAGTTTTGCTGGGGGTAACTTAAAAAAAATGTCTTATTAAAAAAAAAGAGCACACACATCCCACAGTGCTACTGGGGAGGACAGTTTTTCGATCTAGGTCTCCATCATCAACATCTGCGGAAACAAGTTATGCATCGTCAACTGCATCTTGCCAGCAATTCATCCGAGTCTCTACAACCTCATCCTTTGCTTCTGCTACTGGAAGTGGAATGAGTGAATCCATCAGTGATATTGATCCACTATCACTGAGTAATTTGATGACCTCTAGGATGTCTGCATGTGCCATCTTCGAACATATTTCCATAGGACAATCACCTCTGACAAATTTTGTCAACAATATTAAGACCTTTCCAAGTTATGAAAGCAAACAAATCGGCATTCAGTTATTTAAAATTATTTGAGAGGATCATCATCCCTTCAGAATTGTGAAGGATAAGGAACTTACGAAGTTAGGAAGTTTGTTTCCCTGCTCTACTCCAATTACTATCTTCCAAGTAGGAAACCATGTTCGATCAGCTTGATGCCACAACTTTATAATCAATTGTGTGATAATTTGTAATAAAAATTGAATTCGACAACAGCAGTTGCTTTAACAACTGAAGTATGGACTTCCTTGAACAATCAAAGTTTTATTCCAATTAATGCACACTATTGTGATGACATGAAGCTTCATTTGAATGTATTAGATTGCCTGGAATTTTCACCTCGGCATGCTACCGAGAATATAGTTAATTTTCTAAAAGTAGAAGTGACCAACTAGCAAATATATAGTAAAAGAGTGGCAATGATAACTGATAATGAAGCCATCATTGTTGCTATGGTCAAAATTTGTAAATGGGCTCACAGCTCCTGCTATGTCCACAACATCAATTTAATTGCCAGATCAAGTATAAAACCAAGTGAGTGTGTTGTCGACAGGAATAAATCTCTCGTTCAGCTTTTTTTAAAAAGAAATTCATTTGCTGTGGAAAAAAAAGAAAAAGAAAATGCAGGTGCAAATGAATCTGCCACTATTAAAATTGAAACAAGAAATTCCTACTTGATGTAACTTGTTTCTCAACATGGTGGTCCATGCTTCTGCAAACAAATTGTTCATAATTTCCAATTTGACTCTTCTCAAAAATAATGAATATAGATCGACACTCGAGGAATGGGAAATCATAGAACATTCAATAAAATTACTTCAACTCTTTTATGAAGTAACTAAAGAGAGGAGTGTTAAGCAAGTTGTGTCATTGCCCAAAATGGAGGCTTTTATCTTTGACCCTTTAAATTTAATTTCTACATTTAAAAACCAGGAAGGATTGTTTCCTGTAATAATTGCAGTGTCCGAGAGGATGAAAAACGTTGTGATAGCTTTCAGCCAACACACACACACACACACACACACACACACACACACACACACAAGCAAGCAAGCAAGCAAGCAAACGCAACTTGCTCACACATCTGCAGTCTCAAATGACTGAAACCACACTGCGAGCAGCAGCACCAGTGCATCATGCTGGGAGTGGCGACTGGGTGGGGGAAAGGAGGAAGCTGGGGCTGGAAGGGGGAGGGATAGTATGGTGGGAGTGGTGGACAGTGAAGTGCTGCAGTAACTCAGTACCACCCTGGAGTGGAGCAACTGAATTACATTCTCCGCCAGGGTTTCGATTACCTCTCGTCGTACCCCGAAATGAGAAATGTCCTGCCCATTATCCTTCCCACCCCTCCTACAGTGGTATTCCGCCGTCCACTGAACCTTCACAGTATACTCGTCCATCCTTACACAAACCCTAACCCCAGTCCCTCACCTCATGGCTCATATACCTGTAATAGACCTAGATGCAAGACCTGTCCCTTACATCCTCCTACCACCACCCACTCCAGTCTGGTCACTAACATCATCCATCCCATCAAAGGCAGGGCTAGGGCTACCTGTGAAATCAGTCATGTGATTTACAAGCTGAGCTGCAACCACTGTGCTGCTTTCTATGTAGGCATGACAGTCAACAAGCTGTCTGTTCGCATGAATGGCCACCGACAAACTGTGGCCAAAAAACAAGTGGACCACCCTGTTGCTGAACACATTGCCAAACATGATATTCCTCATCTCAACGACTGCTTCACAGCCTGTGCCATAAGGATCCTTCCCACCAACACCAGCTTTTATGAATTGCGCAGGTGGGAACTTTCCCTGCAATACATCCTACGTTCCTGTAACCCTCCTGATCTCAACCTTCGTTAGTCACTGTCCTCACCCATCCAGTCCCACCCCTGTTCCCATTCCAGCACTAAACAGCTGTCATTTCACCGCCACACCCAGGCTTTTAATTTCCTTTTATTTCTCTCCTTTCCGCTACTTCCCCCCCCCCCCCCCCCGCCTCCCCTCACCCCCCAACAGTCACCACCTTCTCTCCTGCCCTCTGTCTAAACTGCATCACTTCACTATCTGCCATCGCCACCACACTATCTCTCCCCCTCCCCATCCCAGCCTCTTCCTGTCCCCCACCCAGTCGCTACTCCCATCATGCACTGGTGCTGCTGCTTGCAGTGTGGTTTCAATTCCCTGAGACTGCAGACGTATGTGCAAGTTGTGTTTTATAATTGTGTGAATCTCTTTGTTGTGCCTATCGTGACTCAGCATCTCTGCTATATGGTGAGTAGCAACTTTCCTTCTCTAATATTGTTACATTCCATCCTGGATTTTCCATTGTTTGATTTTTGCCCGACGGCTTTTCTTCGATCCTAACCCTGTGCTGTTTTCCTTTGTCATTACTTTCTTTTGCATTGCTATACTCAATGTCCATCCTTCTTTCTTTTCTGTCCTGTTTTTCTTTTGTTGCCTTACAAACCACACTGCACGCTCTACTTATGAGCCACACTGTCTCAACCAGCTCGGCTGCATGCAACAGATGGCCTCAAGACCACGCTGATTACTGGTGCTGCATTTTTTGTCCCACATTACTTCCGCTGATATAATTAGTCCTATACTTTCAAACTAATCACTCTCCCTGCATCAGTTCCCGTATTTTTGCATGTTATCTCCCGCACCTTTCCGGCGCCACACGATCTTGTTTCACCACCTACGAAATCCCCCCCCCCCCACTTTCTCCATTCTATCCCTGTTCACACCCACTAAATCCACCTTATTCAGTCACATCTGTCATCCCACTTATTTCCGCTTACCCGCCCTCTAACCTGCTACCCACAGTAATATTCATAGGGTAGAGGGAGGGATGTTCGCCAGGGAGGGAAGTTCGCCGTATTTGCCTTTCTTTCGCAACAGATCTATCAGTACTCACTGCCATCTGTGGGCGATCATGAGAAAAACTGATTCAAAGCATGCCCATTCTGTGTTGCCATTTGGTGGTAGCACAGAAAATTATGTATAGTCCTCACAATCAGTAGTGGAACAAATTTCGTGAGAAGACTGACACTGAGACAAGGGACATTTTTTCCATCACAATTTCAGGTCCGATTTTGTTACTGTAAGTACAAGTAAATTATTATTTTGACTGCTAAAGTGTATAAATATGTGCTGCGGGTGAAACAACAAAGAATTAATTTTAAATTACTTAACAATGCTGCGATATATTATTGTATAATAAAGCGTGCTTTTGCCATTAGTGTGACGAAATTCCCTCCTGTTCTCGTCTGACACCATACATTGACATTTATTAGACTAGACTCGTGAACAATAAAAGAGATTATTGTAGAAGAGCTACCTTACGTAATACACTACTGGCTATTAAAATTGCTACACCATGAAGATGACGTGCTACAGATGTGAAATTTAACCGACAGGAAGAAGATGCTATGATATGCAAATGATTAGCTTTTCAGAGCATTGACACAAGTTTCGCGCCGGTGGCGACACCTTCAACGTGCTGACATGAGGAAAGATTCCAACCGATTTCTCATACACAAACGGCAGTTGACCGGCGTTGCCTGCTGAAATGTTGTTGTGATGCCTCGTGTAAGGAGGAGAAATACGTACCATCACGTTTCCGACTTTTATAAAGGTCGGATTGTAGCCTATCGCAATTGCGGTTCATCGTATCGCGACATTGTTGCTCGTGTTTGTTGAGATCCAATGACTGTTAGCAGAATATGGAATCGGTGGGTTCAGGAGGGTAAGACGGAACACTGTGCTGGATCCCAATGGCCTTGTATCACTACCAGTCAAGATGACAGGCATCTTATCCGCATGGCTGTAATGGATCGTGCAGCCACGTCTCAATCCCTGAGTCAGCAGATGGGAACATTTGCAAGACAACAACCATATGCACGAACAGTTCGACGACGTTTTCAGCAGCATGGACTATGAGTTCAGAGACCATGGCTGCGATTACCCTTGACACTGCATCACAGACAGGAGTGCCTACAATGGTGTACTCAATGACGAACCTGGGTGCACGAATGGCAAAAGGTCATTTTTTTGGATGAATCCAGGTTCTGTTTACAGCATCATGATGGTCGCATCTGTGTTTGGCAACATCGCAGTGAACGCACATTGGAAGCATGTATTCGTCATCGCCATACTGGCGTATCATCCGCCGTGATGGTATGGTGTGCCATTGGTTACACATCTCGGTCACCTCTTGTTCGCATTGACAGCACTTTGTACAGTGGACGTTATATTTCAGATGTGTTACGACCCGTGGCTCTACCCTTCATTCGATCCCTGCGAAACCCTACATTTCAGCAGGATAATGCATGACTGCATGTTGCAGGTCCTGTACGGGCCTTTCTGGATACAGAAAATGTTTGACTGTTGCCCTGGCCAACACATTCTCCAGATCTCCCACCAAATGAAAACATCTCGTCAATGGTGGCCGAGCAACTGGCTCGTCACAATACACCAGTCACTACTCTTGATGAACTGTGGTATCGTGTTGAAGCTACATGGGCAGCTGTACCTGTACACGCCATCCAAGCTCTGACTCAATGCCCAGGCGTATCAAGGCCGTTATTACGGCCAGAGGTGGTTTTTCTGGGTACTTATTTCTCAGGATCTATGCACCCAAATTGCATGAAAATGTAATCACATGTCAGTTCTAGTATAATATATTTGTCCAATGAATACCCATTTGTCATCTGCATTTCTTCTTGGTGTAGCAATTTTAATGGCTAGTACTGTATTTTGATAATTTTTCCTTTAATTGACCACTTAATTAATGTTTATTAATATTCATCGATTTTAATATTGACAATAATTTTGGGGTAAATTAGAAGTTGATGCAAATCTCATATTATGTTACCCTGTTTAAAATTAGCTAAATTGGCGTTCTATATTGACTTTCAAGGCAATATGGTTAGACAATCGAAGGGTCTGTATGATAAATGGGAAGAAGAGGATTTAAAAGTGCTGTTACAGCTGTTCACATTGGACAATCTGTGTATACTGCTGCTAAATTGTATAGGATTCCGAGGAAAACTCTTGAAGGCCACATAAAACGTGCTGGTAGCAGATCACTAAGAAAGATGTTTGGCAGGCCACCAATTCTTTCAGTGGATAAAGAAAATGAACTTGTTACCCGCATCATCAGTCTCCAGTCTGTGGGATTTGGGATTACAAACGAAAAGCTTCAGAGGATGGTATCTGAATATTGTGCAAAGAGAAGTATCCCAAACATGTTTAGAAATGACCATGAGGGAAATTTTGGTTTCAAGGATTTTGTGCACGCCACCCTGAAATAGTTTTCAGAAAAGGAGAAAGTTTGAGTTACGGAAGATTGATGCATTTTAATGCTGAAAGAGTATTCCAGTTTTATAATCTTCTGGGATAAATTTATGACGACATGAATCTTTCATCTACCTCACAGCTGATCTACAATGTGGATGAAACAGGATTGCAACTCACTCTCAATCCACATGAGAAAATTTTAGCTTTGAATGGTTCAAAGTGGGTTCTCGTGGCTAGACACGGGGAAAAGGGAGAAACTGTGACAGTCTTGGCTTGTGTCAATGTGCCACTGGAACAAATTTCATCCCCCTCTCTCCATGATTCTATACAAGGGAAAGAACAGGAAGGATATTTGGGGTGATGGGTTGCCACAAGGCTCGATATTTGAAATGGCACCTAAAGGGTATATCAATGTCGATTCATTCTGCAGATTCATGGGTCATTTTAAGCTTCACAGACTGCCAGGAAAAGCACTCCATTCTGGATGGACACAAAAGCCATTTGGACAAAGCAGTCTTGAATATAGCGGAAAGATCCAATATCGAAATTCTCTGTCTGCCTGCTCATTGCTCTCATGAGCTGCAACCCCAGGATAAAAATTTATTCCAAGCACTCAAAGTTTATTGGAACAAAGCTGTAGACAACTTTAGACAGCGATACCCTGGACACCCTGTGTCGAAGATCTATTTTCCTACAATATTTACCAAGGCTTGGTTGAAGATGGCAGTCCCAAGCAACACTATTTCCAGTTTTAAGGCAACTGGGATTCACCCTTTTAACCCGGAAGCCATACCAAAGGAAGCGTTTGCACCAAGCACTGTCTCAGGTAATCCAGTTCCTCTCGAACAGGGTTCTGCAAGCACATCTCAAAATGACCTGGAGAGCAACGACATTCACAATGTTTCTTTTCATGACCTGATGTCAACTCCTAACATCCAGAGAAAAAGGATAACAAATTCGATGAATTCGTTGGCAGTTTTGCTCACTCGGAAGCTCTTTTCTTCCAACGAAGACGGGAATAATTCCATGATGAACAAAAGTAGACACAGTAAAAACAAACAGCTGCAGCCTGAGTGCAGTGGAGTAACACTGAATCCCAAGAAACGTAAACGTGCCACATCTTCTACCTGTAAAGACTGTGGAGAAGATTCCTACGATCAAAGATCAAGGCAAGTGGAGTGTGACCAGTGTGTAAGTTGCCAGAACTGGTTTCACGAACACTGTGACAATCGGTCTGTGAAGAAGTGTGACTTATGTACCGTTTGTAATGACTTGGACTCTGGTACAGATTAATGTGCACGGAAATGTCACAAAAATTATCTAAAATTGTATTTATATGTACTGTAGAATTTTCAAAAGTATTTTATAAACAGCAGAATTTAAAGTAAACAAAATTTGATTTCAGGCGAAATTCCCTCCCTGGGAGGGAAGTTTGCCAATTGGATACATTGTACGTAAAAAATTTCCTATCATTTAATACGTCACTTTCAATAGTTAATCGAGTTCTTATTTTGTATATAGAAGTAAACTTACCATATTAAAAAAATATTTCATTATGTTTTCACAAATGAAAACAATTTAAAATATTATTTTGTAAATTGGTGGTGAACATCCCTCCCTGTACCCTACATTTATTAATTATTAGGTATTCTCTATTTTGATCCTTGTGACTTCTTGCCCAATTTTAGTGAGTTGTCACCTTCCACTATTGTCATCCTCATCAGATTTCATCTCGTTTTTTCCCCTTGTGCATACATTTCGTACTTTCCGTGATTTTTCACTCGTATATGGGTGTATTTTTGCGTAATTTTTCAGATGTAATTCTTCTTTTTTCGCTTTTTTTTCCACCACCATGGATACTTGCTTCTTCCATCTGTGTCAATACAGAAAAGTTTCCTTATCCCTAGCCAGAA
This sequence comes from Schistocerca nitens, assembly GCF_023898315.1. NCBI lineage: Eukaryota > Metazoa > Arthropoda > Insecta > Orthoptera > Acrididae > Schistocerca > Schistocerca nitens. The sequence continues at coordinate 471,777,850 of NC_064621.1, read as the reverse complement.
CCCAGTCCCACATACTGTTCCTGCATTTTTGCTTGGCTCATGAAATCCCCCCCCTAATGGCCTTACCATCAAATTACCCATCTCCGGCTGCCACACCTCCTTCCAGAATTACCTCCACCTGTTCAGATTCTACCAATCCTTAGCCTTTACCAACATAGTCCTGCAAAACCATATCAACCACGCCCAATCCTCCTTGCAGTACCTTCTCTCCATCTGCAAAATTCTCCTGCTATGTAATCCCAAATTCCTGGAGCCCATTACACACATTGAAAATCTTGCCCTGCAGGAACTTGAGCAACATGCACAATGCCACCTCAAAAAGCTCTCCATCCTGCTCACTTCCTATTCCCACCTCGGAGTACCACTCTCTGTCACCTCTACAACAACCTCCAAACCTCCCCCACATACCCTCATAGATGAAAAACCCTGTCTTGCAGACCTACTACACTTACCCCACCCTCCAAAACTCCCTCCCACCACCACCCAGAACCTAAACAGACCCACAACACAGTCATGAACCTTTCCTCCAGAAGCGATAGTCCCATAGAAATATCAGTTCTTTCCAAAGGCCTCACCTTTTGCCCCACTCCCAAATTCAATCATGCAGGACTTGTTAAAGACCTTCTCTCCTTTTCCCGCACCCTGTAGAGAAGCAGCATACTCACGCCTTATAAAATTCACATCAGTCTTTCCATTGTGTGCCAACCTAGTCCGCTGTAACTAGCTCTGACGTCATAAATATTGTGCAATACTTAAAAATGAAGTAAATAACCTGAAACGTTTCTAGCATGTCAGGAGTAATACAAAATCAATATGTGTTGGATATCAGTTCAACAACTTTAACCATTTTCGAAATTTGGATGTTTTTCTGTAAAAATCATTGGCGCAACAGAAAAGAGCTAGAAACTTAAAAATTTATATTTAGATTCCTTTTGCATAATAATTTAGTAGAAACAGTATTCTGGATCTCACAAATTAAAATTTTAGTTGAAATTCATGATTTTCTGGTTTTTGTCTTAGAAATTAAGGAAGAAAGATAGATTAAGTAGGCGAATAAATAAAGCTAGGATGTTTAAATTTAAGTAGAAGGGAGATCTGCTATAATCATAAAAATGTGAGAAGTTTCAACAGAATAACTATAAAACTATAGCTATAGCGTATCTCCAAAGAGCAAGTTCAGAGCTCGTCTGCTGCGTGTAGTGTAATTAAATTAATTCTCTTGCCCAAAATATTTCACTTAGCCACGTCAGACTTTTATTATGATTACTTACTTGTGTGCTGATTGCACAATTAAATTGAAAGCTTCATCAGCCATCAGCAAAGGAAGCAATGATTTATTCGATAACTTAAAGTGGTGCATTACTAGTCCAGTGGCTAGTCGGGAGAGCAGTTTTGATCAGGCGTTCCCTTAGCTGTTCGCACCACGGCTTTATATGTAAGAACACTGCGCGAGAAAAAAGAAGGCCCCAGTTCTCTCCAGACGCTGATTAGCGCACCACCTGTGCCGGGAGTCGCGTCGCGTCGGTATCGTTGATACAAACAGCCTCGGATGCAGTAGTAAGTTACTCAGGATACGCGTAACCATGAAATCGTTTACGAGTGAAGTGTTAATTCTGGGATGACTTTAATGATCTATCTTCAGTTTGCGTATGTCGTATTTTCACGTGCCGCTGCAGGACAGACATTCTACCATTATTTAGCGTGGCGTTTGATGAACATCATCATCAAATTATGGCGAGCATTCACTTAAACATTTAATTTGAACAGTTATAGTGGCATCAGTGCATTAGACTCTGAACTGCTCTGGTAGTTGGATTGTGTGGATTCTTTTTGGTCTGTGACTTTCAGAATATAGTGAACATTTTAGAGAGAATGGTTTTTTGATTATGAATCCCAGACAATCTCCTAATTCCTCAGAGCTATAAATGTATTTCTCAGATGAAGTGGGCACTAGGAATTCTAATTACAGGCTTCACGTTTTGCTGATCACTTTCTGGTTGCCAATATTGTAGTTAGAGAGCCAGTGTTGAGAACGGCAAACAGCATAAATACAAAACATTTATTCTATTATTCCACCCACCGCCCCACAACCCTACAGCAGAAACACTTTTCTGCCACCAACCCGACCGGCCAGACTCAACCAAAGACCAATATTGAACCTTGCCTAATTCAGTTCACTTGTCTATTCAACCGTGATCCATCCCCACTGCCTCCAAACCACCCCCTGTTAACTTTCCAGAGTTTCTTAACTTCGAACCTTGCCTCACCATCATTCTCCAAATCCCTCAACATGCAAACTAACCTTACATCCGCAGAAAGAACCACAGTCCCCCATCTAAAAACTGATCCCGACCTTATAATCCTACCTGCAGACAAAGGCTCCACCACCGTTGTTTTGAACCACAAGGATTGCTTGGTGGAAGGACTCCATCAGCTGTCAGATACTTCCAACTACAAACCTTGCCACAGTGACCCCATTCCAGTAATCCAGCAGGATCTCCAGTCACTACTCAAATCCTTAGGCCCATCCCAGAACCTCTCCCAGAGGCCATCTCTCTACTTACCCCTACCACTCCCCACACCCCCACCTTCTACATGCTTCCTAAATCACCCAGGACGACCCATTGTGGCCTGTTACTGTGCCCCAACTGAGAGAATCTCTGCTCTCGTAGACCAACACCTTCAACCTATTACCCGGAACCTATCCTCCTATATAAAAGATACCAACCATTTCCTCCACCGACTCTCCACAGTTCCTGTCGCTTTACCACACGGTGCCCTGCTCGTCACTGTTGACACCACCTCCCTGTACACTAACGTTCCTAATGCCCATGGCCTTACTGCTATTTAACACTACCTTTCCAGACGCCATATGGATTTCAAACCGAAAACCACCTCCCTAGTCGCAATGACCAACTATATCCTCACTCACAATTACTTCTCTTTTGAAGGCATTACCTACAATCAAATCCGGGGTACGGATATGGGCACCCACATGGCACCATCCTATGCCAACCTATTCATAGGCCATCTAGAGGTATCTTTCCTAAAAACCCAGAATCCTAAACTCCTCACCTGGTTCAGATTCATTGATGACATCTTTGTTATCTGGATTAAAGGTGAGGACACCCTAAACACATTCCTCCAAGGCCTCAATAACTTCTCCCCCATATGCTTCACCTGGTCCTACTCTACCCGACAAGCCACCTTCCTTGACGTTGACCTCCATCTCAGAGATGGCTAAATCAGTACCTCCATCCAATTCAAACCTACTAACCACCAGCAATATCTCCACTTTGACAGCTGCCAGCCATTCCATACCAAGAAGTCCCTTCCATATAGCCTAGCCACCCATGGTCATCGCATCTGCAGTGACAAGGAGTCCCTCTCAAAATATACTGAAGGTCTCACTGAGCCTTCACTAACCGTAATTATCCTCCCAACCTTGTACAAAAACAAATCTCCCGTGCCTTATCTTTCCAGTCTACATCTACATCTACATGATTACTCAGCAATTCACATTTAAGTGCTTGGCACAGGGTTCATCGAACCAAAATCATACTATCTCTCTACCATTCCACTCCCGAACAGTGCGTGGGAAAAACGAAGACCTAAACCTTTCTGTTCGAGCTCTGATTTCTCTTATTTTATTTTGATGATCATTCCTACCTATGTACGTTGGGCTACAAAGTCCTACAGTCCAGCCACAGAGGAGCATTCCTCCTCATAACTCGGTAACATCTGGGACTGGAGAAACTGAATTACATTCTCCGCCAGAGTTTTTATTACCACTCGTTGTGTGCTGAAATGAGAAATGTCATGCCCTCTAGTCTTCCCATCCCTTCTACAGTGGTATTTCACTGTCCACCGAACCTTCACAATATACTCGTCCATCCGTAACACAAACCCTGCTCCCAATCCCTTACCTCATGGCTCATACCCCTGTAATAGACCTAGATGCAAGACCTGTCCAATAAAACCTCTTACCACAACCTTACTCCAGTCCGGTCACTAACATCACCTATCCCATCAAAGGCAGGGCTACCTGTGAAACCAGTCATGTGATTTACAGGCTAAGCTGCAACCACTGTGCTGCATTCTATGTAGGTATGACAACCAACAAGCTGTCTGTCCGCATGAATAGCGACTGACAAACTGTGGCCATAAAACAAGTGGACCACCCTGTTGTTGAACACGCTGCCAAACATGATCTCCCTCATCTCAACGACTGCTTCACAGCCTGTGCCATATGGGTCCTACCCACCAACACCAGCTTTTCTGAATTGCACAGGTGGGAACTTTCCCTGCAATGCATCCTACGTTCCCATAACCCTCTTGGTCTCAACCTCTGTTACATTCCATCCTGGATTTTCCATTGTTTGATTTAAGCATTTTTTTGTTTTTTAGGGTTCCCTATCAGCACGAAATTATGCAGGTGTATGATGAAATTGTGAATGAAGTTCATCAGTTATTAGCACAAGAAGAAGATAATGAACCTACTTCAGTAACTTCCCCTTCAAGTGGCTTTTCATCATCATCACTGTTGTCATCTTTTCCCACAATAACAAATTTTAATTTGTGAGAAGACTTGGACAATGAAGTGGAAAAACAAGGGAGATTTATGATTCTAAGTCTATGGCTGTTGTGGTGTTGGACAAGTACTTGTCATTCTCGAATGACGATGATCCTCTATTGTGATGCGAACAAAGGAAACTTCTTTATCCACATTTATATTCATTGGCCATAAATAGGTTATGTATACCAGCAAGTTCAGTACCTGCAGCACGAACGTACCCAAGTGGGAGGGGGGGGGGGGGGGGGGGGGGAAGAGGAAGTAAAAAATTTCTTAAACTGCCCCTGCACTTTATTTGCCCTGCACACTACACGAAGACATTTACACAAAACATTAGGTGTATGTAGCGTGTGAGGGGAAACACCCACAAGTGATCCTACTTTATAGGTACTCAAATAAATATAAATATCATTTATTTAATTTAAATTTCTTAACTAGGTATCTATTTTAAAAGCAATTTTTAAGGATCTTCAGCAAAATGGTTTATGGGTTCTCCTGTGGAAGAATTGTCCATATTGCCTACAAGTTTTTTATGCACACTGAGCATATGAAGCCCATTTAACCTTTCTTTGATCATTCTTGATGTCAGCCATGTTTTATACCCATCTGAGTGTACTGAATGACCTTTCAATTTTAACTGTGGAATAAGGCATTGCCAGTAAAATTTCTGGAAATTACATTTGACAAAAAATTCTGCTTTTTGGATTAATACTGTTATCACCAAAGTTAAAAGTTCACCTGTTTATTTATCAAAAATATGCACCACCGTTCAGGATCTGGCATGATCCTAAGGCTGTGGAGAGCAGCGAGTACATTGTGAGCTGTCCAGGACATTCTTCATATTGCTAGTGCAACTGAGGCAAGGCAATATTGCTGATGATGTTTGGCACCTCATGATCACTCGGTCACCTTTGGGACTGATCCCAAGTGATCCTGCTAAATTCTCTTATTATTTTCTTTTCATACTACTTAGTAATCTGATGTGGCTTTGGGTTTATATGACATTGAGGTAATGAATTTATTTTTCGACTCTAACATGGTAATTCCACATTTAAATTTCACTTAGTGTTGTATTTCATGCTATGAACTGTCTGCATTAACTACCACCAAAGCAATGGCAGAATGCAAAATGAAGCAGTTTCATGTTTGCTCTATGGCCCCAGGTTGCTGGTTCGGATCTCTGACTACCGATGTGTCTCACTTCAATATACATACACTTCAAAATGTGCAGCAAGCCTGCATTACTATATGAATTCCTGATGGAAATATTGCATGAAAAATCCATTCTAAAAGGAAAAGAAATGAGATATAAAGCATTATTGATAACATTGAACAACATAGTGAGGTGTTTTGAGTGGATCACCAACCACAGAATTAATTTTGAGCCAGTCTCATATCGTGCATAGTGGTGTAATATGTGGTGTTCCATTATCTGGTGACTGCAACCACAGTGCAGTAGATAATTGGCAAGGAGCATTTTGTTGCCCAGTGAATCAGATGCCATACTGCCTCCCTAAATATTTGCAGATAAATTTTGTATTCACCCATGTCATGCAAGGAGATGCTGTGACTGCCACCCATTGTTCCCCACGCGTTTCTGACATCTACTCAAGAACTTATTCATCACACAATGTAGTTCTCTTTGAGAAATTGAATTAATTGACTCAATATATCAACAGAAACCACACACAGTTAAACTGGGACTTCAAGTGGGGGCCAGATATTGTTGCTAATGACACTGTCAATAGGGGGCAAAGAAAAATTGGCCATACGAGCCCTTGCTGAACCCAGTTGGGAAAACACAGAGCTTTGTTCTCACTCATTCATTTAATTAAGAAATGTTTTGCACATAAAAAAAAGACAGCCTATTATTCAGTCACCACTAACAGCGCACCACACTTCTGTTTTCTGATTGTGAAGAGGTCCTACATGAAGCAGAATAAGTCTAACAGTGCTTCAGTGTTGACAGTTTTGGTAATTAACATACTTGTGTAAATGGAATCAGGCATCTTACAAAAACAGAATGAGGTAAGGATCCATTTTACAGTCATGCACTTGTTTCAAAGCCCATTTGCAAAACATAACCCTGTGTCTGGGACCACCAGGCTTACGTTCTTGCACTATTGTTACTTTACAGGACCTTACCACACACAACTTAGCAGATCTTTGCACAGAGATGCGAGAAATTCAAATTTGCTGTGAAAGACGAATAACAGACTTTCTTGGAGAATTTTCCAGATGGTAAGCAATGTCATCAAGATGAGCTTCTGTGAGCACCGTATGCCGTCATTTACACTTCTTGCCAAGAACACTTCTGTGTCCACAAAATTTATTCACTAATTTGTAAACTGCATCATGATGCTGAATTCAAACACCTGGGAACTTTTGTGCAAACAATCTCCAGATAGTACAAGCACACTATGTATGCACATATGAATTTTAAATACACATATATAGTGGAATGGACAATACGGTTTCACCATTATTGTGTTCTCAGACATCACTGTTACACTTGTGATATTTGCTTCAGTGTTTCAATAACATAGGCCAAAAAGGCGCGCAGTGCGCCATTAACAGGGAAATGTGGAACCCTTTTGACTGGCCAGGGCCACCGACAAACACAATCCCACATGTGTGGTTATCAGATAAATGGAACACCCTGTACACTACTTGCCGTATTATTAAAATGGGTTGTCTGCCTCTGTTGCTACTGAGTGTAAAAAAATCTTTAGACATTTTTTGTGGAGCATCACTCAACAACAGTAAAGCATTTTATACTATCCAAAGCAATTAGAGACAGCCGACTGTTTCGACACAGGGCAAGGGAGCACAGCACCACTACTGCAGCTGCTGCTGGTTGCCAGAAAATGGGTTATAGAGAACTCTGGCACATTTAGCATCCAAATGCAGACAGTCTGCCAAAAATTCTTTCACAAACTGTTTTAGTGCGAATCTTTTTACTAGTGTGTCAGAAAGTTAAATATATTGCAGCTTCACTGCCATTACACTCACTGCTTCAACATTCAGATGAAAGCCACTATAATAATTTAAGCATTGAGTGGTTTTGACCACTAGACATTGCATTTAAATGACATGTGGCTTATCACTAGAAAATGCATGTGGACGTAGCATAACAGCTTGAATGGAAGACAAGACTTCCTCCAGGAACTGCCACAGCCTACAGTGTTGCCAGTTCTTGCATAGAGCCAGACTTAAGATTATTACTAGTGTGGCCATGTCATTTGTCCCATGTAACGATCAGCATGGACTTAGGACTCTGCGACAGCTGGCTGTCAGCCAGGTTTTACGTGAAAGAGTGCACCTTCATTGACAGAAACGAACGATATTACACACAACTTGCTGCAATTTCTTTTGTATCACTTCAATACATAGTGGCTAGGTTGCTCTGTTATAGATGTCTAAGTATTTCATAGAGTGTATTATGCTGCAAATGTTGTTATGCAGCAAAATTTTGCTTTATGACACTCCTAATTTCATTATACAGCAAGGTTAAAGTGGCCCAGCAATTAATAATGGAATGAATATTGCACAAGCATTTCATGATTTTTTAGATATTTGTGCAGTTAAAGATATGGAAGAGAAACACACAATAATAATAATAATAATACAATGACAGAAGGAGATTTCAGATCACCAACAATATTCTCAGTAGCCCTAGAGGAAGTCTTCAAATCTATTATTTAAAAAACGGAAGGATTAGTAAATTTTAATGGGAAGTATCTTCATTTTCTTAATGGCACTATAAGTTTGAAAATGACCTAAAGTCAATTATACAGATAATAAAGTAATTAAAATCAACATACAAAATAATATAAATTAAGATCCAGTTGATGATCACTAGATCTGTCTGCGCAGATGATATCTGAATTAGGATCTTTATGAAGGACCAAAATAAATAGTCATATGTAAACTTAAAGGGTTTGTTTTTACTTTAGGTCCAAAGAGCAGTTCAAGGCATTCCTTCGGTATCTCTTCCGATGTACTTTTGCTAGTCTACTAGTTCTTGAGTGGTCTACGTAGTGTCTCAACTCCTGATTGCCAAACAAAACTGACTGGCATGGAAGAAGCAAACACAAACCAAGTAAGTGGGACAATGGAGGTAGGAGGAGGGAATGGTCACAACTTTGTCAGTCAGTCCAAGACCCTTGATTCAGCTGTAAGATATTAAACAGGAAAGCGAGCCTTTAAAATTTCAGTATAGGATATATTTTCCATGAGAAATGAAATGGTAAATTCTATCAGGAAAAAGAAAATTGGCATTCTACGGATTGGAGCGTGGAATGTCAGATCCCTTAACCGGGCAGGTAGATTTGAAAATTTAAAAAGGGAAATGGGTAGGTTAAAGTTAGATATAGTGGGAATTAGTGAAGTTCGGTGGCAGGAGGAACAAGACTTTTGCTCAGGTGAATACAGGGTTATAAACACAAAACCAAATAGGGGTAATGCAGGAGTAGGTTTAATAATGAATAGGAAAATAGGAATGCGGGTAAGCTACTACAAACAGCATAGTGAACGCATTATTGTGGCCAAGATAGACACGAAGGCCCACGCCTACTACAGTAGTACAAGTTTATATGCCAATTAGCTCTGCATATGATGATGAAATTGAAGAAATGTATGCTGAGATAAAAGAAATTATTCAGGTAGTGAAGGGAGACGAAAATTTAATAGTCATGGGTGACTGGAATTCGAGAGTAGGAAAAGGGAGAGAAGGAAACATAGTAGGTGAATATGGACTGGGGGACAGAAATGAAAGAGGAAGCCGCCTGGTAGAACTGTGCACAGAGCACAACTTAATCATAGCTAACACTTGGTTCAAGAATCATAAAAGGTTGTATACATGGAAGAAGCCTGGAGATACTAGAAGGTTTTAGATAGATTGTATAATGGTAAGACAGAGATTTAGGAACCAGATTTTAAATTGTAAGACATTTCCGGGGGCAGATGTGGACTCTGACCACAATCTATTGGTTATGAACTGTAGATTAAAACTGAAGAAACTGCAAAAAGGTGGGAATTTAAGGAGATGGGACCTGGATAAACTGAAAGAACCAGATGTTGTACAGAGTTTCAGGGAGAGCATAAGGGAACAATTGACAGGAATGGGGGAAAGAAGTACAGAAGAAGAAGAATGGGTAGCTCTGAGGGATGAAGTAGTGAAGGCAGCAGAGGATCAAGTAGGTAAAAAGACGAGGGCTAGTAGAACTCCTTGGGTAACAGAAGAAATATTGAAGTTAATTGATGAAAGGAGAAAACATAAAAATGCAGTAAATGAAGCAGGCAAAAAGGAATACAGACGTCTCAAAAATGAGATCAACAGGAAATGCAAAATGGCTAAGCAGGGATGGCTAGAGGACAAATGTAAGGATGTAGAGGCTTATCTCACTAGGGGTAAGATAGATACTGCCTACAGGAAAATTGAAGAGATCTTTAGAGTAAAGAGAACCACTTGTATGAATATCAAGAGGTCAGATGGAAGTCCAGTTCTAAGCAAAGAAGGGAAAGAAAGGTGGAAGAGTATATAGAGGGTCTATACAAGGGCGACGTACTTGAGGACAATATTATGGAAATGGAAGAGGATGTAGATGAAGATGAAATGGGAGATACGATACTGTGTGAGGAGTTTGACAGAGCACTGAAAGACCTAAGTCAAAACAAGGCCCCGGGAGTAGACAACATTCCATTAGAACTACTGACGGCCTTGGGAGAGCCAGTCCTGACAAAACTCTACCATTTGGTGAGCAAGATGTATGAGACAGGCGAAATACCCTCAGACTTCAAAAAGAATGTAATAATTCCAATCCCAAAGAAAGCAGGTGTTGACAGATGTGAAAATTACTGAACTATCAGTTTAATAAGTCACAGCTGCAAAATAGTAATGCGAATTCTTTACAGACGAATGGAAAAACTAGTAGAAGCCGACCTCAGGGAAGATCAGTTTGGATTCCGTAGAAATACTGGAACACGTGAGGCAATACTGACCTTACGACTTATCTTAGAAGAAAGATTAAGGAAAGACAAACCTATATTTCTAGCATTTGTAGACTTAGAGAAAGCTTTTGACAATGTTGACTGGAATACTCTCTTTCAAAGTCTAAAGGTGGCAGGGGTAAAATACAGGGAGCGAAAGGCTATTTACAATTTGTACAGAAACCAGATGGCAGTTATAAGAGTCAAGGGGGATGAAAGGGAATCAGTGGTTGGGAAGGGAGTGAGACAGGGTTGTAGCCTCTCCCCGATGTTATTCAATCTGTATATTGAGCAAGCAGTAAAGGAAACAAAAGAAAAATTCGGAGTAGGTATTAAAATCCATGTAGAAGAAATAAAAACTTTGAGGTTCACCGATGACATTGTAATTCTATCAGAGACAGCAAAGGACTTGGAAGAGCAGTTGAACGGAATGGACAGTGTCTTTAAAGGAGGAGATAAGAGGAACATCAACAAAAGCAAAACAAGGATAATGGAATGTGGTTGAATTAATGTATGGAGTGTAGTCATGTATGGAAGTGAAAGATGGACGATAAATAGTTTGTACAAGAAGAGAATAGAAGCTTTCGAAATGTGGTGCTACAGAAGAATGCTGAAGATTAGATGGGTAGATCACATAACTAATGAGGAGGTACTGAATAGGATTGGGGAGAGGAGGAGTTTGTGGTACAACTTGACTAGAAGAAGGGATCGGTTGGTAGGACATGTTCTGAGGCATCAAGGGATCACAAATTTAGCATTGGAGGGCAGCGTGGAGGGTAAAAATCGTAGAGGGAGACCAAGAGATGAATACACTAAGCAGATTCAGAAGGAGGTGGGTTGCAGTAAGTACTGGGAGATGAAGAAGCTTGCACAGGATAGGGTAGCATGGAGAGCTGCTTCAATCCAGTCTCAGGACTGAAGACCACAACAACAAAATTCTATTTTCCCTTAATTATTATGACACAAATATTTTTTTTCTTTCAGTATCTGAAACTATTATTACATTAAATTTCCTTATCTTAGTACGAAGGTACTACATGCCCCACTGATTTAACTGAAGCAACCTCTGTTACCTTATAAAAGATTCAGTACCAATGTGATGAAAGGAAACTTAAATCCCCATGTGTGTCAGACCTTTTCAGCAGGAGGAAACCAGGTATATGGCCACGTATTGCAGGAACAGTGATCTATTAATTTCAGATCTATTCATGGTATCTGAGAAAACATAAACCAGCAACTAAATAACAGAACAAGATTCTGTATAAAATTATAGGGATGCCATCTTCTTTGTCTGTGGAATCCATACAAAAATTCAAAAAGTAGGAATTGGGCGACTTATTCCAAACACTTAACACAACTGTCAATGATACTAAATCAGCAACATGACACACATTGTGCCACTGTTGTTAATGTTGCATTTAAATCCAGTATGCCAGTAAAGTCTTGGTGTTTTAATTATTGTGCCATGTCCCATTGACTACAGTGCAACAGCTAAACTATGTCTGTGTATTGCAGGATGGCAATATGAATCCTTTGCTCTAGTTTGATGGATTCATAATGAATAACATCTAAATCAGAGCTGGCAAAGCGTGGCTTGCAAGTCTTTCCCCTCCACTCATTGCTTCCCCTTCCAACTCTACACTTGCAGTGACATCACAGCCTCGCCACAGCCTGTAGTTCACTTGTTTATCAGCAGTCGAGTGGGACAAACTCTTTTAGCTTGCTTCCATAAAGCACAGGCTCTTGCACTTTCACTTCCTGTCCAATTGCAAAGAGGCATCGGTGTTTCATTAGTCTGGTTGATAGCTGCGTTTTGTTCAAATTAATTCTCATTAATATTTTGCTATCATTTAGGCTGTCATTTGTTATTACTGTGGCTATTATTCTGAATTTGATTGTGCTTATTATTGTGACTATTTTTCTACCACTGTTCTCAATAATGTCAAAACAAATGAATACTGAAAACCGAGTTTTCACAGAGGAGTGGGAGACTAAAAACTTCTTTGTACACAATTCTGATGAAAAGCCTCAATGTTTAATATGTAAAAAATGCTTAAGTCAGAAGAAAGGTAGTAATCTTGCTCAACATTTCTCTCCATTCCTTGAATCAACATACAGACATTATTCTCATGACAAACAATTTGCTTCATGGGCAAGTTAAAAAAAAAGAGATATGAGTTGCCTGAACAATCAAGTCTTAAAAAGTTTAATGGCATCATATGCGGTATGCTTAAAACTAGCAATAGCTCCAAAAAAATGCGACAGCATACTCGTGTAAGAATGTGGAATAGATGTCACGAAAGCATTTGGTTTAGATGATGCTGCTGAGCAATTTAAAAAGGTGCTTTGTCACCTAACACAGTAAATAGTAATTGATGTAGGTCATAGCATAATGAAGAAACTAAACAATTTAGTTGCAAGCTGCTGCTATTATTCTTTGTGTGGGGTTGAGAGTACTGATCAAATAGGTCTTAGTCAATTGCTAATTTTTTATCTTTTTTCTGATAATGTATGACTTTTCTGCAAGTGAAGAGTTATTTGCTTTAGTTCTGTTACTCAGAAAAACAGGTTTGGATATTTTTAACAGAGTTAAAAAGTTTGCTGACAAAATTTCTGGTTTAAATAGAGCCCTATAGTTTGCACTGATTGTGCACCAGCTACGGTCACTAGTTAAAATGGCATCATTGTCAGCTAAGAAAGAAACTGAATAAATTTTTTAACTTCTCATTGCATTATACATCTGGAAGCACTATGTGGGGAAACTGTCATAATGCCGTCCGCAATGAAATATGTGATGAAAATTATTTTTGAAAGACAATGGTGCGGAATATGGAGATTTATTTCATTCTGAAATTTGTTGGTAGCATGCTGGAAAATGCTTCGCTCATATTTTTGCACTCCAGAAAGAATTTTTCATGGTTTTGAATGGAGAAGTAAAATCAGATATTGGAGAATTTGAAAATAAACTGAAGGATTCACTTCTTTTATCAAAACTGACATTTAAAACAGATTTTAATGATCATTTAAATAATTTGAATGTGTGTTTGCATGGAAAGGAACGGACTGTTTGTGATATGTTTACACACATTAAGGGACGCAAGCGCAACTTGCTTTGTTTTTATTGCAAACCAAACAAGGAACAACAGTGTCATTTCCGAAGTTGCTGTGAACTGAAACAAGAATACGTGGAAGTAAAATTTTCAAGATTTACCTCCATCATTGATTAAGTATCTAAAGAGTTTTGGAATCATTTTCAAGATTTTAAATCTCATTTTCCTTATCAATACAATGAAAATTAGTATTGAAAGTGTTACAAGTAATCGTTAAGAAGTAGTCTGCAGTTTACGAAGTGATCAATTCATCTTATCACTTTTCAAGACAAAGAGATGGAGCAGTTTTTGAAATAATGCCACCCAAATATCTCAGGCTTCGCTCTTAAAATAATTTTTTTGGATGAAAATGTGAGACGAATAAATAAAAATGAAACTTTTAGTATCTATGTTGTGTGAGGTTTTAATGCATAGGGAATAGGTAGATCCCCCAACCCACAAGGCTGACAGTCGTTCCTGCAATTAGCCGGGATGGCTATGATGGGGTTGTGACAGCACTCCATGGATCAAGTTGCAGGGGGAGCACTCACTGGAGGTGAATGTCTCTTTGGCCACACTTTGCAAGCCCTGATTTAAATAATTCTTCCATGGTTAGATACTCACTCCCTGCACACAAAAATGAACTTAGTTCAATATTGGGCATTAAATAGTTTGAGATTTGTCTGCAAGCCTTCTTGAAATCTGTGTTGTATCAGTTTAATACTCATGATATATCAGTTGAAGTTATCGATTCTCTGCACTACCTTATACTACAGCTTGATCCCATGCTGGTTATCAGCTACCTCTATGGCTTTATGTGACACAGCATGGGGACTTTTTGGCACTTTATGAACATTAAGAATCATCACCTTTAACATATTATACTACCCATGATTGCTGTAGGGCTAATATTTAGCTACGCCCTCTAACTTCAAAAAGGCAACTTTCAAAAACTAAGGATACTAACAACAGTTTCATCATACAGTTATCCTCCCATGAAGTTAATTAACAGGTGGAGCATTAGGCACACCAACATATTAAAAAGAAACAGGCACAATTTGAAAACAACAGCATTCATAAATAACAGGATTCAAACTGCTGCACGCACATGCTTAGTAGTTATGTGTTGTGCCACTAGGTGGTGCTAGTTTGGGGTATTCTGTTGTCTGTGTTCCTATTTCAACCCTTCACCGATTAATGACAAGGCTGACAACAAGGAGAAAACAGTCTGTGTGAAACTTTGTTTTCTGTTAGGGAAAACTGCAGCCGAGACTACTGTGGTGCCTTGGCAAGGCTTTTAATGATGATGCTTTGGGGAGTGTTTTCCTCATTTGAAATCTGGCTATGTGCCAACTGATGACATGCCACGTCCCGGTTGTCCTTCGACAGGAAGAAATAACGAAAACATTGCCACTGTCAAACGTCCATGGACCATTGACCAAATTTCTGAGGAAGCAAAAAAGACATGGAGCATGGTTCAAACTGAAGATTTGCACACGAGATGGCATATGCAAAATTTACAGTATCCTGCCTCAAGAGTTACAGAACTGGTTTCAGCAGTGACAAAAGTGTTGGGACAAGTGATTTATGCGCACAGACAATAGGGCTGAAGTACTGAGAATATACAGCTCAATAAAAATGCAATATAACAAAATTCCCTCCCTCCATATTCCTTCTCATGATAACATTGCAGATGACTCAAAGACAGCACCATTCTAGTATTGTGCAGTTCGGCAGTCAGTTGGTGGGGAACCCACTGTGCACAGATTTTTCGAAAGATCAAGTGTTGATACTTTATGAGGTGGGCAGTGCCCGTGCTAATACCCAGTAACCGATGGATCTCATCCGCGGTGGTTCTTTGATTTTCCAAGATTAAAGCATTAAATTCTGCAACCATTTCCAGTGTGACACATGATGAGTCTGTCCAGAACGAGCATCGTCTTCCAGTGACTCTTGCCCCTCAAGGAATTGATTGCGCCATTCCACAACACTTTAATGACTCAGACTGTACTCACTATACACAGCCTTCATCTGCCTATACATTTCACAGCCTCCAACTCCCTACTCTTCATTGTTCCTACTTACTCAGGTGCATGTTCAGTGGTGGGCGATAATTTGTGTGACCACCTCTTCGTCATGAAACCACACTGGCGCTATGCAACATCAAATGAAGCACCCGTGTCAGTCTCTCTACCAATAGATGGTGCCACTATACCCGCAGTTATGTGATGCCACCTTACGTGTAAGGCAAAGGTTGACGCACTGACCAGGTTTCATTCGAATGAACCTCATACATCAACAGTTTAGAAAAACATTTGACACTGAATTTTCTGGACAACTTTTCACTCCACTGACTACTTTCAGAAATGATCCAGTCACTAAACATAATATCTGTCATGTAAATGATCAGCATACAGACACATTTTCACAAAAAAGAGAGAGTGATTTTTTTGGAAGCAATTTACACAGTCCACATTTTAGCATGATATTGTGAATATGATTGATAGGATATACAAATAACTAAACTTAATGTGGTGGCAATGAAGACGCTGTAGCACAGTGTCAACCAATTTTGTAAGGTCATCAGGCTTAATGCCTATGACCTGGTCAAAAACAGTATCTCATGTAATATTTGCATAGTATGTTGGAGATAGGTTTGGAATCACTCTTATCATTTCACAATCCTATGGTTGCAAATTGTATGCTGATGAGATTCATTTCCTTTTTTTTCAAATCTGAATGATTATTTTGAACCCAAGATTTTCCTTTGTTTCTTCTAGCAACCACGTACATCTGCTATAGGATTAAGCAACAATCCGAAGTCATTATATTAAATAAAATGTGAATGAGTGATTGTGGTTCCTTTATTAAAAATGAAAATAAATTTAACACAATTTTGGCAAAAGACCATTGTTATTAAAAATAATTACTTACATTTTGTTCAATGCCTTTCTGTCAATAAAATACTTAAAACTATATACACACTGTACAGTCAATCTTAAAAATTAAAATGAAGTAAAAAACTGATGACATAAAATGAAAATGAAGTAAAAAATTGGTGACATGAAATGAAAATATGCATAAAAGCATTAAAAAAATCTTGAAACTTTAACATGCCTTCTGTTTTCTCTCTCTGGAGAATTCTAACGTGAAAGGGTGTTTCACAGTCTATTTGTGCTTAATGTTTGGCAATTTTAAGATTTGTACCTTTATTGAGACTAGACGCATTTTGCATAAGCTGTTATCAACTGTGCAAATCTTCACAATAATTCCATAACATTACCAAGCTTCACCTCTTTAGAAGGCAAACGAAGCCGTGTTGTTGTTTGGAAAATTCACATAACCTTCATGTTTCACACTACCATCTTGAGAAGAGAGAAAATCATTTTCAAAACTTCCTTTTGGATCTTGACCAGATACAGACATGTGATCAAAAGTCTCCAGCAGAGCTTTCTCTTTCCCTTTTAACAGACTTTTCTGTTGAGGCATATTCACATAATTGTCAGGCGAAGGATTAATGCGGCCAATGTTATGGTAAGCAGGATTTGAAAAACTTGGAGTTATAGTATTTCCATTAACATACATCCTATGTCCATTTCGTGCACCAGTATCTACACTGTCAGCAGTAGGTTGTTCTGATTCAGAGTCACTCATGCTCTTAAGCATGGGTCGCAACTCTGGACCATGAATAAGTTCTGCTTCTGTAACACGAGACTTTGCTTGAGGCGAACCATCAAAAGTGAAAACATTTCCTTCAGAACGGCTGCTGTGTGGGCTGAATACACCACCTTCTGAAGTTGACGGACTTCCCATGCACATGTACCCTGAGCTGGCTGGACCATCTGTGGTTTCTGCACCAGAACCAGGTAGAGGACTGCATGGAAAGAAAAACAATAAAAGCATGTGATCAGTGAAGTTACTTTGAAATACTGAACAATAGTTAAATACACTGATGGGAAAAAAATCCCAATGCCAAAATGTAATTAATGTAGAGTAATGAAATTATGGAACATTTTGTCTAGGTAACATATTTAAGTGATTAAATTGCAAGATCACACTTAGTGTAACTGCAAGAAAAGCCACTGCAAATGCGAAATGCTGGTATATTAATAACTAGTGCAACCACTAGACTGTTGAATGCAAGTACGATAATGTGTACACATTGTGTTGTGCAGGTGCCTAATTTTAATTTATGGTATGGAGATCCATGCCTGTTGCACTTGGGTCAGTCAATACAAGGACCGTTAAAGCTGTTTGTGGATGATGCTGTTATCAGATGATGCCACATATGTGCTCGACTCAAGACATATCTGGTGATCCAGCAGGCCGAGATAACAGGTCGACACTCGGAGCATGTTTGGTTACAACAGTAGTATGTAGGAGAGCATTATTCTGTTGGAAAACACCTCCTGGAATGCTGTTCATGAAGGGCAACATGACTGACCAAATCATGAGATTGACATAGAATTTTGCAGTCAGGGCACATGGAACAACCACGAGAGTGCTCCTGCTGTCATATGAAATCACACCACAGACCACAATTCCAGCTGTAAGTCCAGTGAGTCTAAGATGTGGACAGGTTGGTTGCAGGCCCTCATCTGGCCGCCTCCTAACGAAAACACATCAATTACTGGTACCAAGGCAGAACCAGCTTTCATCAGAAAACAGAACAGACCTCTACTCTAAATTCTTGCTACCTTTAGATTAGATTAGATTAGATTGATACTAGTTCCATGGATCATGAATATGATATTTCGTAATGATGTGGAACGAGTCAAAGTTTTCAATACATGACATAATTAAGTTAATTTAACAACTTGTTTATTTTTTGTGTTTTTTTATTTATTTATTTTTAATTTTTTTATCTTCTATTTTTTAATCTTTTTTCTTTTTTTCTTAATTTATATCTAAAAATTCCTCTATGGAGTAGGAGTTGTCATTCAGAAATTCTTTTAATTTCTTCTTAAATACTTGTTGGTTATCTGTCAGACTTTTGATACTATTTGGTAAGTGACCAAAGACTTCAGTGCCAGTATAATTCACCCCTTTCTGTGCCAAAGTTAGATTTAATCTTGAATAGTGAAGATCATCCTTTCTCCTAGTATTGTAGTTATGCACACTGCTATTACTTTTGAATTGGGTTTGGTTGTTAAGAACAAATTTCATAAGAGAGTATATATACTGAGAAGCTACTGTGAATATCCCTAGATCCTTAAATGAATGTCTGCAGGATGATCTTGGGTGGACTCCAGCTATTATTCTGATTACACGCTTTTGTGCAATAAATCCTCAGTGGTGAATTACCCCAAAATATGATGCCATATGAAAGCAATGAGTGAAAATAGGCGTAGTAAGCTAATTTACTAAGATGTTTATCACCAAAATTTGCAATAACCCTAATAGCATAAGTAGCTGAACTCAAACGTTTCAGCAGATCATCAATGTGTTTCTTCCAATTTAATCTCTCATCAATGGACACACCTAAAAATTTGGAATATTCTACCTTAGCTATATGCTTCTGATTAAGGTCTATATTATTAATGGCGTCATACCATTCACTGTACGGAACTGTATGTACTGTGTCTTATCAAAATTCAGTGACAGTCCGTTTACAAGGAACCACTTAGTAATTTTCTGAAAGACGGTATTGACAATTTCATCAGTTAATTCTTGTTTGTCAGGTGTGATTACTATACTTGAATCATCAGCAAAGAGAACTAACTTTGCCTCTTCATGAATATAGAATGGCAAGTCATTAATATACATTAAGAACAACAAAGGACCCAAGACTGACCCTTGTGGAACCCCATTCTTGATAGTTCCCCAGTTTGAGGAATGTGCTGATCTTTGCATGTTATGAGAACTACTTATTTCAACTTTCTGCACTCTTCCAGTTAGGTACGAATTAAACCATTTGTGCACTGTCCCACTCATGCCACAATACTTGAGCTTGTCTAGCAGAATTTCATGATTTACACAATCAAAAGCCTTTGAGAGATCACAAAAAATCCCAATGGGTGGTGTCCGGTTATTCATATCATTCAAAATTTGACTGGTGAAAGCATATATGGCATTTTCTGTTGAAAAACCTTTCTGGAAACCAAACTGACATTTTGTTAGTACTTCATTTTTACAGATATGTGAAGCTACTCTTGAATACATTACTTTCTCAAAAATTTTGGATAAAGCTGTTAGAAGGGAGATTGGACGGT
The DNA here is from genome assembly GCF_023898315.1 of Schistocerca nitens. Lineage (NCBI taxonomy): Eukaryota > Metazoa > Arthropoda > Insecta > Orthoptera > Acrididae > Schistocerca > Schistocerca nitens. Next base: position 471,757,985 of record NC_064621.1, on the reverse strand, counting down.
AATTGTTGACATCAGATCTATCCCCCTTTTTATGCAAAGGTACAAGAATAGCATATTTCAGTCTATCAGGGAAAAATGCCCTGTTCCAGAGAGCTATTACACAGGTGGCTGAGAATCTTACTTATATGTTGAGAACAAGCTTTAAGTATTTTGCTGGAAATGCCATCAATTCCATGCGAGTTTTTGCTTTTAAGCAAGTTTATTATTTTCCTAATTTCAGAGGGAGAAGTGGGTGAGATTTCAATTGTATCAAATTGCATAGGTATGGCCTCTTCCATTAACAGCCTAGCATCTTCTAATGAACACCTGGATCCTACTATATCCACAACATTTAGAAAATGATTATTAAAATTTTTTTCAACTTCTGACTTTTTGTTCGTAAAGTTTTCATTCAATTTTATGGTAATACTGTCTTCCTCTGCTCTTGGTTGACCTGTTTCTCTTTTAATAATATTCCAAATTGTTTTAATTTTATTATCAGAGTTGCTGATTTCAGATATGATACACATACTCCTGGATTTTTTAGTAACTTTTCTTAATATAACACAGTAGTTTTTATAATGTTTGATACTTTCTGGGTCACTACTCTTTCTTGCTGTCAGATACATTTCCCTTTTCCGGTTACAAGATATTTTTATACCCTTAGTAAGCCATGGTTTGTTACAAGGTTTCTTATGACTATATTTAACTATTTTCTTGGGGAAGCAGTTTTCAAATGCATTTACAAAAATGTCATGAAATAAATTATATTTTAAATTGGCATCAGGTTCATGGTACACTTCATCCCAGTCTAACTGCTGTAGGCTTTCCCTGAAATTTGCAATTGTTAAATCGTTGACTGAACGTACTACTTTGGAGGACTGTTTAGTATTGCTGAATGGAGCTATGTCATATATTGTAACTAGCTGTGCACCATGATCAGAAAGACCATTCTCAACAGGCTGAGCATTTATCTGGTTAAACTTATCTTGGTCTATAAAGAAGTTATCTATCAGTGAGCTGCAATCCTTTACCACCCGAGTAGGAAAATCAAGAACGGGTGTCAAATTGAAAGAACCGAGTAATACTTCAAGGTCATTTTTCCTATTACCCTCTTTCAGAGAATCTACATTGAAGTCCCCACAAATAATAATTTGCTTCCCCCTGTCTGACAGATAGCACAACAAGGAGTCCAGATTTTTCAGAAATAGATGAAAATTTCCTGATGGTGACCTATATACAGTTACAATTATAAATGTGCCTTTATTTAATTTAAGTTCACAGGCACATGCTTCTATATGTTTCTCTACACAAAACTTTTTTGTTTCTATACTTTTTGCACAATGATAACTTTTGACATATATGGCAACTCCTCCTTTCTCCATATTTTCTCTCATTACATGTGCAGAGAGCTTATATCCACTTACATTTACCTTATTCATATCAGTAACAATGTGATGCTCAGACAGGCATAGTATATCTATTTCATCCTCAGCTTCTAAATCTCCTAAACAAACCAGAAGCTCATCTATTTTATTCTTTAAACTCCCAATATTTTGATGAAATATACTTATTTTTAATTATACTTTTATGAGAACCTTTCCTTATTCTAACATTTGCAGTACTCTCCTGTCTGAGTTTCTCATTGTGCTTATGTCAACTGGGTTCGGTGACTAATTCATCAATGCAATTACCTAGGTCTGAGATACAACTTGGTGGAGATAAAATTTCTGGTGATTGGTGAAAATTTATAATTGACAGCTGTGATTGGTGATCCAATGTGCTAGAATTGTGCTGTTTAATTTCTTTCCTAAACTGAAGATTTGTTTTAATCCTGACCTCTCGTAGAACTTGACATCTTTCTGTCTTACCTATCCTAAAAAAGGTGCTGCTCCAACACCTGTAACCACTGGTATTTTACCATTCATGGCGGTGCCTCCCCCCTTAAATTTCCTGCTATTACCCCAACCAGTTTCCCCTTCCCTTTCCTGTTGAGATGTAGGCCGCGCCTGGTATAGTCCCACCTACTGAGAGAATCAACAGGAACCACACCAATATGAGCCCCCGCACCCGACCCAAGCAGCCGTTCCAACTCCAAATTAACTCTCCCAACAGAAGAGTTCAAATGACGCCGGTCATGGCGTCTCAGGACAGATACAAATTCAACACTGGTGTGTCTCGATGCCGACGCAATCTTTACCAGGTCACACTCTATACTGTACCCAGGATCTCTGTCGATGCTGTTCCCTGGCCCTCCCACAATAACCACGGTGTCTTCCCTGGTAAATCCTTTACAGAGTGAACCTAAATCCTCTGTCACCTGATCCAGACTAGCACTTGGTTTGAAAAAATTTGTGACCTGGTATTCTGGTCCTAATTCCTCCTGCAGACGTTGGCCTACACCTCTTGGCATGAGAACTGCCTAACAACAAAACTTTCTTCCTTTTCGATGACTTTCCTACATTCTTTTTCAATTTCCTATTGAAAGTTTGTTGTGTCCTGTCTACACCTACCTCTGCTTGAGGCTCATCAGTTTCTAACTGAAGCAATAGGTCAAACTTATTTTTGACATTCACCACAAAACTGTCTGACTTAGTTCTAGGCCTGTTCTTTCTGCTACCTGTTGCCACTTCCCACCTCTCTTTGCCCTTCTCCCTCCTTAACCTGTCCAGATCTTCCCTAGCCTGATCTAGCTCAGCCTGAAGGGCAGCAATTTTCCCCTCCTGTTCCACCATCTTCCTATCTCTGCTGCAAATCCCACATAACCACTGATGAGTCTGATCCACTTTCCCAGCACCCACGCCACTGCAGTCCCCCCAGTGAAAAAAAACTACTGCATCCATCACACCAAACCCCGGAACTAACAATTCTACAGCAAGTCAGGCACTTCTCACTCATGGCAAAAATAATACTTTAGCTAGAATAAATCAATTAAATTACCGAAAATCAAAAAAGACGTTACAAGAATTAAGCCTATTCACAAATGTATATAAGCAAGTTTCTGATTTAAAATTCCGCTGTTTTTCTGAGATCTGTATTAAAACAATGAAGGTATACGCTATTTATTATATATTTCACTCGATGGAATGAAAAAAAGGACAATTAAACAAGATACTTTAACTTTGATTCTCCAAAAACGTTACGAGAATTAGGCCTATAAACAAATGTATATAAGCAAGTTTCTGATATAAAGTTACGCTGTTTTTCTGAAATCTGTATTAAAACAATGAAGTTATACGCTATTTACGGTAGTTTACTTATTTGTTACCGAGAAACTAGTTAAATTACCGTGAAACAAGAAACAAACACGTTTACAAAATTTAAGCCTAAGCACGACTTCGCGAAGTTACGATCTTTTCGTGTTTTCTGAAAAAATACGCAAAGAAAAGTCAAACCTTTAACGGCAAGACTAAATGATACACTAATGCACGTATTTAATTTGTTGTCGGGGTTAAACTAAATTATATTCCTGTCTAAATCACTTAACTTTCTGGAAATGGTTTCTGGCGTCACTTACTCGGCGGCCATCTTGTCCATCACTTTGTTAAAGTGTTTATCATTTCTTGAAGTTATTTTTTGAAGTCATCTCACACATGCCATCAACAAAAATAATGATTTTCTTTCTATTGAAAGCACAATGAACTAACTCATTTTACGTAAATTCTACATAACACATTTTTACAATATCCCTGCACATGTATTCTCATTCAGTACCAGTCTTATGAACAGTTTGGTTGTTGTTTATTTCATTTGTGTTTCCTCCGAGTTAATGTACAAGAACGCAGAAGTGATTCACCTGGAGGAACGTCAAACATGTTTATTAGCTTATTTTTTCAATATTATAAATTTATGATTCAGAGAATCTGCCAACAGGGGGGGGGGGGGGGGACACTGAACACATTTTCTGGAGTAAGCCATACTGGAAAAAATTGTTGAAATTCTGTAGAAACTTTGACGGTATTAATATACAAGCACATTCATGTCCTTGGGTCAATCCCACACTTTGAAACTGGTGTATATAATTTCTATTAATCCATTTAACTGGACTTTAAGCATACTAGAATTGTATAATAGATATTATTTTCCACAACGCATATTAAATGGATTTTATAACACAAAATTACTTTAAATCTAAAGTGAAGTCTCTTCCTCAAACATATCTCAATGACAGGGTAATATTTGTGACTGTACATGTTATAATGCTAGTCCACTGTCTTGAAAATCTTAGTCAGTAGGAAACTATTTCGAAGCACACAGGTTCCAATGTGCGTGACAATTCTCTACTGTCCTGGAGACACTCAGAAGATCAGTGGGTTTAACTACACCTGGAAACAGGAGAACAAGAACACCTATACTGTACCTGTGATGAATTCTGAAACCATTTTAAACCTCCAAAAACAGGTAAGTATCAATACTGACAAACTATACATGATTGTGTTTGAGTAAATGGTCTTGTTGTGGTAAGAAGTAAATAAATTTTCTCTAAATTCGTAGCGAAACTTAACTGCCTGATACAGCTGTAAGCTCAAGAACCGCTCGCTCACCGATAGATCTGTACCTACAGATTGGAAAATTGCGCAGGTCGCACCAGTGTTTAAGAAGGGTAGTAGGAGTAATCCATCGAACTACAGACCTACATCATTGACGTCTGTTTGCAGTAGGGTTTTGGAGCATATACTGTATTCAAACATTATGAATCACCTCGAAGGGAACGATCTATTGATACGTAATCAGCATGGTTTCAGAAAACATCGTTCTTGTGCAATGCAGCTAGCTCTTTATTCGCACAAAGTAATGGCCGCTATCGACAGGGGATCTCAAGTTGATTCCATATTTCTAGATTTCCGGAAAGCTTTTGACACCGTTCCTCACAAGTGACTTCTAATCAAGCTGCGGGCCTATGGGGTATCGTCCAAGTTGTGCGACTGGATTCGTGATTTCCTGTCAGGAAGATCGCAGTTCGTAGTAATAGGTGGCAAATCATCGAGTAAAACTGAAGAGCTATCAGGTGTTCCCCAGGGAAGCGTCCTGGGACCTCTGCTGTTCCCCATCTATATAAATGACCTGGGTGACATTCTGAGCAGTTTTCTTAGGTTGTTCGCGGATGATGCTGTAATTTACTGTCTAGTAAGGTCATCCGAAGACCAGTATCATTGCAAAGCGATTTAGAAAAGATTGCTGTATGGTGTGGCAGGTGGCAGTTGACGCTAAATAACAAAAAGTGTGAGGTGATCCACATGAGTTCCAAAAGAAATTTGTCGGAATTCGATTACTCGATAAATAGTGCAATTCTCAAGGCTGTCAATTCAACTAAGTACCTGGGTGTTAAAATTACAAACAAGTTCAGTTGGAAAGACCACATAGATAATATTGTGGGGAAGGCGAGGCAAAGGTTGCGTTTCATTGGCAGGCCACTTAGAAGATGCAACAAGTCCACTAAAGAGACAGCTTACACTACACTCGTTCGTCCTCTGTTAGAATATTGCTGCGCGGTGTGGGATCCTTACCAGGTAGGATTGACGGAGGTCATCGAAAGGGTGCAAAAAAGGGCAGCTCGTTTTGTATTATCACGTAATAGGGGAGAGAGTGTGGCAGATATGATACGTGAGTTGGGATGGAAGTCATTAAAGCAAAGACGTTTTTCGTCGCGGCGAGATCTATTTACGAAATTTTAGTCACTGACTTTCTCTTCCGAATGCGAAAATATTTTGTTGAGCCCAACCTACATAGGTAGGAATGATCATCAAAATAAAATAAGAGAAATCAGAGCTCAAACAGAAAGGTTTAGGTGTTCGTTTTTCCCGCGCGCTGTTTGGGAGTGGAATGGTAGGGAGATATGATTGTGGTTCGATGAACCCTCTGCCAAGCACTTAAATGTGAATTGCAGAGTTATGATGTAGATGTAGATTTCATTTAACAGATGATTATTACAGAACATATGCTAAATGTTACCTGTTGATGTAATCATTATCTTCAATTGGTGATACTAGATTGCCATATGTAGGAGCACTCATCATACTCAGATAATCACTTTGTGTGTTCTGCATCCATTCTGAATTCATGTCTATATATGGATCGTTCAAATCAATGTAGTGCTGAAATTAAACAGAACAATGTAGAGTTCCTTACACTAAATTTCTTAATTTTTTGTCATTAAAATGTCTCATTTCAATCAGAAGTGTCATTAGAGAGCAAAAAAAGTAAAAACATGAAACTATGAAGCATGCTTCTAAGACTAAGGCCAAAAATGAATCATGAGACTGAAAGGCCACGAAGCACTGGTAATGGTGGGGAGATAAAACATGAAATTAATGACAGAAGTGAACACAGATTTACACAAAATTGTGATTAATTAAATCAATGTTACCTAGGACGCCAATTATATTTCACTGTAAGGTAATATGAGATTTATTTACTATAATTAAACTGCAAGTTGTTGTGACTTAGTAGTGTCAAGGCAGATCCCATTCTTGTTATACAAAAGCTACTGCATGCTTCTTAAAACTAATCCAGTGACAATGTTTCATCAGTAGAACATAGAACATTTGACCAAGTAAGACACACGATATATATATATATATATATATATTACTTAAAAAAAGCAAAGGATTTTAGAAACAGGTATTCAAAGTCATATTAATGAGAAATCAATGCAGTTCCATAAAAGCAACCACTACACTTCCTAAACAGAATAACAGTGAATAAATTCTGACTAATTTTAAATGTAATTACTTACTTTCTTCACACTATCTTCGAGCATATTCCCAATTCTTTCACTTAGTTCCGTAAACGAAGGTCTTTTGTTTGGATTCAAATGCCAACAATCCAGCATTGTTTGGTGGCTGTCAAAAAAAAAGCAAAAAATTGTAAAATTTGAAATATCTTATCCACAACTCACTACAAATATGCAATGTATGTCAAACTTAAATAGTTTAGAGCTGGTTTTTCTTTCAAATACAGGGGCAATTATGGAAGCTATGAGACTACTACTACTACTACTACTACTACTACTACTACCACCACCACCACCACCACCACCACCACCACCACCAGTTGCAGAAGTTTTCCTACATGACTCCTATTCCTACTAACTTCCTTGCTCTATCAATAATCCAACCAAAAAACAAGAATGCCAGGAGCAGAAAACCTCTATGAGCAGAGCAGAGCTTAGATTAGCCAAAATTATTGAGGACAGGTGGCGTTCAGATAACTGATTTTTCAGGTTACCAGTCAATTACGAAAATATTTTGCACCCGTGTTTATAGGAATATCACAAAAATAAGCACTAAATTAAACACACGACTGTGTATACGGAAATGAGGGTTATCGTGCCAACAATTTTACAACATGGATTAATCCATTTTACTTTAAAGCCTGGTGTTTGTGTTTTATTCACGATAATCTTTAAAGTAGCCTTTTACTACAAACTGAAATTTTCTCAATGAAACATTATATTTGAAATGCTCTCTGCATCTTTGAGTAAAAAAAGACAGTGATGAGATGCTGACAATGTGCAAAGGCTATCCACATGGTGGGCTCCAGGTGAACCAAATTATTAGCAGTGGAGCAGTCATTGTGAAATCTGCCCTGAGATGCAGCCAAAAGGCCCCTAGACCCAAGGAGCCAACACAGCCGCTTGCTCACCATGCTTTTGAGCACTTATATAGAACGTCGGTAGTGCGGACTGGATGATAACTGTCCATCTCAAGGGAGTTCTTAACTGTTTGGTATATTAAAAAACATTTACAAACTGACATGGGACAATAGGCCTACAACAAGGATCGGTAATCACACAGGAATGGGGCGGGGGGGGGGGGGGGGTCACAAAGGCCATCTGTGGCAACTAAACTACTAAATGGTGTTGCAGTTATGTCACATGCTACAAATGTGGACGCTCACTTCAGGAGATCCTGAAAGTTTTGACTGGATGCCTCAAGACACACCTTAGATTGATGTTGCATTGAATGGCACACCCTCTCAAAGGTGCCTGGTATATCTTGAAGCCAACCTGCTGCTCCAACGGTCCTGCCCACTACGTCCTACAGTGAAGTAACAGGTGTTTCAGAAACCATGTCCTTTAGATACCCCTCATAGGAAAAAAGTCGACTGGGGAAGATCGGGCGATCATGCTGGCCATGCAACTGGTCCATCATAACAAATCCAGTGGCCGATAAATGTTGCCCAAGGATGTACCCTCACTTGTATGCTGAAATGTAGTGCGGTGGCGAATAGGCATGGGAATATCATTCAGCATGTCAGGCAGAACCTCTTGCAGGAATATAAGACACATGTGACCCACGAGTCAGTCTGGGAGAATGTACAGCCCCATCAAACAGTACACGTTAAGTGTAAATTTGCATTGTGAGGCGCACATATTTGTGGGTTCACATCTCCTCACATACGCAGACTGTGAATGTTCATCACACTCTCGATTGAGAACACAGCCTCATTGGTGAAGAGGACACTTGCTGCGAAGCTTCTGTCTGCAGCAGATTCCTACAGAAACCACCAAGCAAATCCCATGCACTTGTTGTAGTCCCCCAGTTTCAATGCCTGAACACATTACAAATGAAACAGATGCAGTCATTTGTCATGCACAATGCACCGGGAGTAGTGTGGGGAATAGCAGTGACATGGGATACACCTTGTGTACTTGTTGATGATGTATGCTGCACACTTTTGAGAATACTTTTCTTTGCTACAAATGACCATGTTGTTTGTTGGCAACCCGTACTTGGCTTGTACACATGGAAGAAGCTGGTTTTGCCAGTCAGCAATGCAGAACAGCTAATAATGTGTGGCACAGCACCTTCCTATCAGGATATTTCACTTGACACAATCACGCGGCTTCTCATCCACTGCAGTTGGCCTTGCCATAAATGCAATGCATCTCAGCCATTTCACAGTATGTGTAGCTAGCCATGTTACTCCCATTGCTTTCAAGAGATGAATGGTGATGGCATCAGTGCATTCCACCCATGTTGGTGTACCAACACCCTCTGGTGACTGTAGTGTCCTCTCATGGCATCTGCGACTCCCAATTCCTATGTGATTCCCGATTCTTGTATGCTCGATGTGTCATCATTTTTTAAATATATATATTTGAATCAGCCTATTGACTATTTCTGCCCAAATATCCATTAGGGGACATTGTAGAAATCTGAAGTAAATCAGCCAAGAGCTTTTAGAGATTTTGGATAACAACCTTTCCCTTTCCTTTTATATATTTCTATTTCTCACACACACACACACACACACACACACACACACACACACACACACACACACACACACAGAGAGAGAGAGAGAGAGAGAGAGAGAGAGAGAGAGAGAGAGAGAGAGAGAGATGACCTGTGCTCTTTTCCAGTCATGGGAGACTACTCACTGTGCCAGAGATGCAGAATTAATATGAGCTAGGGAAAGGGCTAATTCAGAAGCATTTTTGATGTAAAATCTCACTGGAATTCTCTCAGATACAGTGTCTTGTTGGTTTTAAGTTCTCTATTATTACTATTATTATTATTATTATTATTACTATTTACTACTGTGAATGTTACTATGAACATTTCTCAATTGTGACTGTGCCGTGGTCAAACATTGGTGCAGTAGTATCATAGGGTGTAAATACATTTCTAAATACAGAATTAAACCTCAAACAGGTGCTCATATGTATGAAGTGCCACAAATTAAATTGTTCTGCATCATGCCATTGCTTTTTCACAATTGTGAGCCTGTACCTGTTCTGTTAGCTAACACAATGATAAAATATGTTGTCACACGTACAAGTAGGCAGCAGTAATATAAAACAAAAAACAAGCTAGGTAAGAAAAAATTTACACTCCATGCTATAAAATGACTGATTATGTGCTAACCGCACAATCCCACACTAAGGCAGTTGTTTATGGGATAATTAGTAACTGAATAAGTGGTTAGCTGGGATCTGATGCAACTGCGCTGCTTAATGCTTTGAGTGCATCATTACTGTTGGGTAACACCTGTCTGTGGCAACAGAGTGATATAACGAAGTTTCTTTCATTATTCTTCGATTAAACAGTACTTTAGCTCATTTTATGTAATTTTATTTTATCATTGTTTAAGTAAACTAAGATTAAACTGCGATTTTCACCACACACATTCACCTTAATAACGTGAGGACAGCTATTCTTAACACGTGTACAAAATACGCTAAGTGTCCACTCACGTTACGAAAAACGCTGTGCCCACTTTAGGGTTAATATTTCTGCTTTCTGTCTGCTGTCTTCACTTTAAACATCAGATGGATACACTGCAGACTGGTTGGAAGGTTCAGTCATGTTCACTGATCTGTATGATAAGAACTTCCTAGGAGTTTATGACAGATCTTTTGCCATATCTGAAGTGACTGTTACTGTGGGCTTCAAACATGGCCATTCTTACAGCTGCCTGAATTGCTATTAAGTTTGCTCTACTCATTTCCCTGCAGTCTCCCTTGTAGTGAGTGGGTAGTGGTCTCTTTTCCATAAAATTTTCTGATTTGTATATTTAAACCATGGGATTTCTGTGTCAACTGTACATATTTGTCTTGACTTCTGTTTAAAACTTCTTCCAGATTTAACCACAATTGCTTTGCATTTGTCAGAACTGAACTCATTTCATCGGATCAGTAAGGTGACTGACTGCCAGTTCAGCCAAACATAAATACTGTCCTAGTTTTCTTTATGACATTTTTGCCTAGAGTAACCACTATTGCTGCAATAGCATCATTGCCGCTAATAATAATGATGTGGGTCTCACGGGAAGCGTGCAAGGGATAAGTCCCCGCAGTTGCGCTATTCATCTGTGTCCTTGGTGGCTCAGATGGACAGAGCGTCTGCCATGTACGCAGGAGATTCCAGGTTCGAGTCCCGGTTGGGGCACACATTTTCAACTGTCCCTCTTGAGGTATATCAACAACACCGGTCGGGCAGCTGAGGGCTTCAATTAATTATCATTTACCTCTCTCATTGTTAACATTCTTGTAAAGATTAGTAGCTCATGGTAAGACATTCATTAAAGAGCTTGGTGACACCCTGCACAAAAATGGAACTGTTATGGCCCACAGAGTCAATGAGTGGCACTTTTGTAAACAAAGGAACAACATGAAATGGAGAAACTGTGTTTTGCCAGTTTATATATAATTGAGTCAGGAGCTCTTAAGACTGGTCTTAATGGTACACTGTCTTTACGAATTTTTGGTAACCCCTATAGGTGAGGTCGCAGGGCTCCTGTGTTCTTCATATTCCTATGTACATCTACAAAAAAGAAGATTCATTTATTAACCAATTCATATTCTGTGAGATCGGTGACATTGGATCTGTGCTTATCTTTCAGTATGTCATCAGATCTACTAGGTCATTTCTGTTCTGCCCATAATTGCCAATTTCTTCATGCAACATTTCAAAAGACAGGCATCGGTCTTGGCACCTTGTAAAGTTCAGATGCAGTACACGTAAGTTGAGCCCTAGTGAAGAATAGTTCGTCGAATTCCTAAGACATCAGCACACTATCCATGTCAACATAATATTTACTGTGGAGCCAAGAATGGACCAACAACTACCATTTCTAGATTTGTTGGTTGGTGAGAACCTGGGACACTGTGTATTGAAAATCGATATACATCAAACCGATGCTGCACAAACTGTCAAATCATAACCAGTATCAGACATGAGGAAGAGTTAATACAATCATAGCATGTGCAACAGGAATATGGGAGCTGCAACACCTCGGATGTGATATGCAAGAACTGGAATGAATTCTGAGACAACAGGTACTACTCCTGTTGCGTAATGTGTCTCATGAAACCTAACACAGAAAGTGACATGCACAAAGATGCAATGTCTGTTATGGCCATACACTCAAGGGTAAAAGACATATGCCATATATTGCATTAACATGATGTAATGACTATTTACAATCTGATCATCAAGATAAAAAAGTGTCACAGATCAGAATATACCACATAACATGTTCCTATGGAAAAATCTATGTTGGAATGACTGGATGATCTATCAATACACGATGGGTAGGGCAGGGGTGGGCAGAGGGAGCCATGGGCCGAGGTGGGCACAGGAAGAGGTGTGGGCCAATGCAGCAGCATCACAAACTTACTTAATGGCTCTGAGCACTATGGGACTCAACTGCTGAGGTCATTAGTCCCCTAGAACTCAGAACTAGTTAAACCTAACTAACCTAAGGACATCACAAACATCCATGCCCGAAGCAGGATTCGAACCTGCGACCGTAGCGGTCCTGCGGTTCCAGACTGCAGCGCCTTTAACCGCACGGCCACTTCGGCCGGCCACAAACTTACTTATTTTCTTGATATTGGGAAATTTGTCAATTTGAATTACCTTAACAATACACAGTTTGGCAGCTACTACTGAATGCAACACGTCATATAAACAAATTTACAACTGTGTGTTTCATGCCTGTACTTAGGAAGCTGGAACTGGTCACTACTGTACTTTGTATAAAATTTATTCCCCCTTTCGTATGCTACACAAGAACTTTAATCTCATTGTCAAGGAAGACTCAAGCAGATTAACACCTCTGAAGTAATCATACTAAGTCAACCTCAATAACCTACTTCAGTGAATGTACTGTATTCCTTTGAAGTGTCTCTGCCATTAACCATGGTGAGAAAGGACATCCTTTTGCGGAAGGCTCCTGCAGCAATATAGCTAAGATGAGCCAAGAGGTTTTAATCTGAATGACCAGTGGCAGCTCGTATGTATACATTCTGGGTGTTCACAAATTTTTAATTTCAGATAAATATCAGAATGTGAAATTAATAGCATCTCCTGTATAACAGTTATGCTTATCAACATATTTATATAACTTCAGCCACTGTCAACAACAACAACAACAACAACAACAACAACAATATGCATAATTTCTCTGAAAAAAAGGAAGAATTGTTTTTGTGGAATTTTGTTGTTTTGTAAATAATTAAGTGGAGCTTTGGCTACTCTCCATTTCTCATTTTTGTGTAAGTGGGAGTTTTCATACTTTATTTTTTTTGGACAAATGTACAACATCCCTAACTCATATGTTATCCCTAATTCATATATTAGTTAATTCATTAACTTCCAGGCTGAAAATCGGACACTAATACACTGCACCCACACAACAACTTATGCTTGTTACACACTTCTTTGTTAAATGTTCGCCTGTAGTCACACTTATTTGATTTCATTATTTTCTCAAACAACAGATCTGGTCTGGGAGGGGCTACTTTCTTTGCGGCCAGTTTTTCCTAGTAATTTTCTTTTCTGCTAGCCCTTAATACAGGTTCAACAGATTCGTGTTGACAGTACACAGGAAAGCAGATTCCTGCACAGTAAGCAACCCGCTCTAAGCGCGAACTGCCATTTGCGGAAATTATTAAATTCGAGTAGTACTATCTACCGACAAGGTCACTTGACTAGAATACAAATGAGGACTGAGAGCCGCAAGGACCAAAAGCACACCGCCTTCAACACCCCCATATTTACGTGAATACTAGAGAAACCAGTTACAGACAAACCTGAGCCACCATAAGATCAACATATGACAAAAGCATAAATGCTACATTTGCAATATCGACAATGATGTGCTTTATGCTTCTCAGCACCCCAAATGGATTATTGTATGATAAAACCCAAACCTTGATGTACTATATCTCATTCAGAATCACGTAACATAGGTTTTTCTATCACTGTAACTATACTCTATTCACCATACGAATAAACCTGATGTAAACACTGCAGTTAGGCCAGCATTCTTCCATGTTTGCTTGAATCTCATTGGATCTCTCTTCACGTGGAGCGGAAGCCAAGCTGTGACCAGTACAGTCAAGTACGATCGTATGGATATGTTTTATGCTTGTTTCATGCACGTAGACTGAGCAATAATGCGGAACAACAGCTTTACCAGCACATTAAACCTGGATAGCACTGGACAGCCAATGGTCCAACTAAGCTGTAATATATGTGAGTAGTTGCAGTTTGTACATAAAAAAAGATGAGCAAAGAAATAATTCCAGCACTACCGTGCACTTCTTAGGTGACCAGACAGAAAGCATAAAATGCACTCTTTCTCACCTGACATAGAAATTTTCATAACTCTTGTTTGTAATTAGAATACTATCTTAAACATAGGGTAATTTTTCTGAGCGAGCTGTGTGTAATGCAAAAGCATACCGCAGGGATTTCACTGTACTGTTGAATACTGAAGCCACTGAAAGTATTAATTACAGTCAGTTGTCTGGTAATCTCTTAGCTCCTTCCTTATCCGAATCCGAGAAATACATTTCAGTTCTGGAAGTATCACCTACTACGTTGATAACAAGCCTATCAAGAACAGAAACCACGAAGCCACCCAGGAGCTGCATTTTCTCCTCTTATTTTATACAGAGCTGTTCTATATCCTGCCAGCATTCGACAGTAATGTGTGAAACAGCTGCATGCATTAGTTCCAGTAAGTCTGGCAGCTTAACAGTCTTGTTACTTCTCAGGCCAAATCCCGCAACTTGGCTCCGTATCAGTTCTGTCAGGTTTATATTGTTATGTTTTCATAATTTAAGCAACTTTTATGAACAGTCTTTCATAAAACATTATAACTAAGAATTTTTATTTGAAATCAAAAAAAGGAATTTCACATCCAATATGTAATTAGAAACAAGACGACATGCATTATTCATAAAAAATGATGAGTTTTTTAATTATGAGATGTAGGTATTTCAAATTTAATGACAACAAAAAAATTATACTGGAGAGATCTGAACTAACCAACCATTAAATTTATTTGGTTAGCATTCCATTACACTACTGACTGCACTACACAGACAATGTGGGCTTATGTATCAAATGTGTTACATACAGTGACTGGGAAAACTTCAAAGCCGATTATCTCCATAAATTTATGAAAATCATTAAGAACAGCCTATTTCTTGGCCCTTTTATCCATATTCCACATGCAAGTTTCACTACGGAACAGAAAGCAGCCTCAGCCTCAGCCATTTTCATACTTTGCATTAATAGTGCGACAATCAGACCCCAAAGCTGCAGAGACTGAGACTGTATACCGTTTTCGAAATAAAAACTACATAGCTAAAGCGTGATTAATAAAAACATTGATGGCTGTTAATACATTTGAATACCTTGAAGTTTCATTTAACTTAACGTAGTAATAATACATCTAATACATAAGTAGGACCTACTTCCAAGAGTGTAACAACACCAGTGTACATGTGCTATGGCTTCTGACCAATCATCGTGTTTACGTTTGTTTACATCAGGTTTATTCTTACAATGAACAGATTGTATAACATATACAATGACCAATCTAATTTTACTATATTGTGAGTGACTTGGTATATCTGTGGAGTGTGCTACCACCTAGCAGGATTTATGCCAAGCAAACGTGAATAAATGTCTGCAGCAGTGTGCTACCACCTGGTGGCGCTGATGTACAACTTGTTGAGTGGTAAGGGCTAGTACTGAACGCCACAAACCGTGCATATTGTTTATCAAATTTGTATGTATTTGGCCCATAAGGCAATTATGTCATGCCAATTGTGCATGCACAGAAGCTCCTTAAAACACGCACAAGTGAAGGTGCGCTCACAACCCTGATGCCAAGTTTCACTGAGTAAAGAGGAGCAATGTAGGACAGCAGAGTAGAACGGTAATGTGCATTTCAGATTAGCACACCTGCAATACGTTTAACGGAATTCAAAGAAAAATAACCAATAAATCCGCACGGTGTCAAAAGTTAGGGTGTTCACGTGCTATTGTGCTCTTACATAACAGCCACAACCATGAATGACAACAGTCATAAAATGTTACTAAGTTGCAGAAAAGAATCCAGTTTGTTTTGGTGATTTTCAGTTTCACTAGTGTTATGTCAATAATCATGTTCCACACCACCGTTCTATCTGAAAGGCCACGAGTTAGAAGAGATATTTTTGTATAGTGTACATTTTAGTTTGTACTTACATATTATATGTTGCATATTCTGGTTTCTCCATTCGATAACCATTCAGCAACTTGTTATAAAGCTTCTCATCTGCTTCCATGCCTAAATTTTTTAAACAAATGAAAAGAATTATTTTAACACAAGGAACATACTACAGATGTAATTACAAACACCATAAAGGGTAGTCCTATAAATACAATAGTTACACAGCTGTCTATATATGCTCATAACTAACCTGGGTATGGTGTCCTTGCCAAAGAAAAAAACTCCCAGAGCACAATTCCATACGACCAGACATCAGATTGTGTTGAGAATATCCTGTCTCTGATCGATTCAATGGCCATCCACTTAACAGGTAATGGACCCTAGAAACAATGAGTTAGTTGTGAATGAACTGTGGGAAAAACTGTGCCCCTTAAATGCTGCTCTTAGTTATGAACTTACTGGAAGGCTACCACAATGTTCATCTTTGATGACAAAGAGTTAACAGAAATGGCAAAAAACTAGTTCCCTCACTCCTGTATTTTCTGAGATGCTAGTTTCAGCTTTTACACTGTTTCAGAGGCCACCTGTCCAAATAATATTTGTTGTAGCCTGAGGAATAATTCTCCTTCATTAACTGTGCTGTAATTGTATAATACTATAGTTCTTTCTGTGGGAGGAACACACTGAATTGGAATACGATATCTGTCCACTACTGGACTGAATAAGTCCTAGACTTCTTTGTGGTCAACAATTCATTGAAGTGAAGGAAAAAAACTATCAGAAGTCACATACTGGAAAACCTGCCGAATGTAAACAATTTTCTGCAGTTAGTATGCGCAGGAAATTGTTTATCTTATTTTTTTGTTTTGTTTTTGTGGTGTCTGATAACACATCTAGACATATCGAGTTTATCACCTGTGCAACTACCATATTTCTCGAATCTGTTTTTTTAAGTTACTTTCTGATAGCCTTCCACATTTCCCTCTCATTATTTTGTGATGCCAAAACCTCACGATCTTGTATGTATATTTTCTGTCAAGCATATCATCTTTAGCCACTGTCTACAGCTTTTTATTTACCCTACTTTATTTTATTTTTATCCATTCTGCCCTATCTTCAATTACACATTAATTTAGACACTAAACAAACAGCACAAAAGGTAAAGATTCTTACATCTCCTTTCTTCTTATAGTTGTTTGATTTGTACATGCTCTTCGCTAGACCAAAATCACAGATCTTCACTACATTTTCATCAGCAAGTAAAATGTTCCTTGCAGCCAGGTCTCCATGCAGAACCTTAAATAGGTAGAAAAAAAATTGTAAGAAAGAGAACAAATTATATTGAAAATGGGATTACAGTTAAAATAGGACTCATTTATGGCATATGGCAGCTTACAACATTCTTAACAGTAAATATCTGCTTTGCAAGGGTGTGCTGAAAAGTAATATCTCTTAATTTTTAATGTAAAAACTCAGATTTTTACGGAAGACAGATGTTAGTAACACTCTATATCTTTCTTCTTCGCGTCTACACATTTGCAATCCTCTCTCATTATAGGGCTACGAATCGTAGCATGTAATATGGCTGTGTTTAATGTAACTATGTTAGTGCATGAGGAACAGTGTGCTGTAATTGAGTTTTGAATATGAAGAGCTCGTTCACACATGAAGCACTCTCTCCTTTAGCATGACAATGCCAGACCGCATACAAAAGCTGTGACCTCTCTAACCATCTGTTGCCTTGGGTTCACTGTCATTGATAATCTTCCATGCAGTCTCGACTTGTCCCCATTCGATTTTCATGCGTTTGCAAAACGCAAAGCACACCTCCTTCGACTTCACTTTGATAGCAATGGCGTGGTGAAAGCAGATTTGAAGTTGTGACTCCAACAACGAAGTCAAACCTTCTACAATGATGGTATCAACAAATTGGCCTCTCATTGGGAGAAATGTGTTTGTCACCAGGGTGACTATGTTTAGAAATAAATATGTACATATGAAGAACAAAGATGTAGACTGTTAATAACATTTGTTTTATTCAGAAGGCTTACAGAGTTTTCACATACAAATTTGGAGGCATCAGTTTTCAGCATGCCCTCGTATTTATGCCCACACAAGTTGATAAGTGTTACACTATCAATAAGAAATGCAACAATAAAATTGAGCAGAGTAAGTGTAATCTTCTTGGTCTTCTTCCTAACATTTTGTTTCCCCAATTACTGCTTTCTTGTCTTTTGTTTATCCTTTTTGATTTTCGCATGAAATGCTTCAGCAAATATTTGCTATGTACATGATCGTCTCAGTCATCATTGTATTTATCAAATGCTAATAGTGATGCAAATGCATTTCACTTATGCTTGTTTATGTGGCTGCAAAGTTTTTTGTTTATCAATCAAGGTGGCGCGTAATGGTAAGCCACTGGATTCACATCCATATTCAGATTTCATGAAGTCTCTTTGCATCACTTAAGGCAAATTCTGAGATGGTCTTACTGAAAATGATTCAGACAATTTAGTTTCCCCATCTCTCCCCAATCTAAGGTTGTGATCCATCTCTAATGACCTCATTACTGACAGGACACTAAACCTCTATCATCCATCAATCCTCCCTCCCTTCACAGTGACCGGGAGTCTGGCCTCAGACTAGTTGAAATACCAGTATTTAGTGTCATCCAGACAATCACTACTAAGCTGGAAATGTCCTTAAAATTGTAGAAGAAGTTATAGCCCATTCATATTTTACATTTTGGTATAATGTATTATTTTAATTAATTTAATCATTTTGACTACAGGAAAGGCATATGGCCACACTGTACCACTTACATTACCAAACCCAGAATAACTAGCCAATCCTATAAAAATAGGGGTAAAGTCAGAAGATAAAGAAGAAGAATAAATTTAATAATTTTGATCTGGTTTCAGTTCCACTTTCTGTTCTCTCATTTTCTGCCTCTAAAGTTACAGAAAGCAACTGCTGCTGTTTACTTTCATTTAAAAATCTATTTATTTCTCATAATCATACAAGATAGCTAGCTAACTTTCATGTTATTCACACAAATAGACAGATGCAGAAATGGAAATTTTCACTTGGGAATAAATCATATAAAAAAGCTACCATGTGAGGATATACATAGCATACCACCCCTTCTGTTCAATAAATAAACATTTGGATTACATTCATACAGCACAAGCAAAATGAGGACAATGCAATGTAATCAAATTAAATCAGGTGATGCTGAGGGAATTACTTTTGGAAATGAGATACTTAACAAAGTAGACAAGTTATTACTTGGGCAGCAAAATAACTGATGATGGTCGAAGTAGAGAGGATATAAAATGTAGACTGGCGATGGCAAGGAAAGCATTTGTGAAGAAGGGGGATCTATTAACATTGAGTACAGATTTAAGTGCCATGAAGTCTTTTTCTGAAAGTATTTATATGGAGTGTAGCAATGTATGGAAGTGAAATGTGAATGATAAACAGTTTAGACAAGAAGAGAACAGAAGCTTTCGAAATGTGGTGCTACAGAAGAATGCTGAAGATTAGATATGTAGATCACTTAACTAATGAGGGGGGTACTGAATAGAATTGGAGAGAAGAGGAATTTGTGGCACCACTTGACTAGAAGAAGGGCTCGGTTGGTATGACCCGTTCTGAGGCATCAAGGAATCACCAGTTTATTGTTGAAGGGACGCGTGGAGGGTAAGAATTATACAGGGAGACCAAGAGATGAGTACACTAAGCAGATTCAGAAGCATTCAGGTTGCAGTACTTACTCAGAGATGAAGACGTTTGCACAGGATAGAGTAGCAAGGAGAGCTGCATCAAACCTGTCTTTGGACTGAAGAGCCCGACAACGACAACAACAACAACAACAACAACAACATACATACAGCAATATAAAAGGTGTTCTTCAGTTCCTATTGCAGACTTGTGGGTTGTAGAGCAGCCTTTAGTAGCTAAAGGTTTGACAAGGAACCCATGTTAACTAATGCACCATCTGCATATGTAACACAAATTTCAAGAACAACCACTTTCAAATCCCCACTTCATGGTATGCACCTCCAAACTGAAAAGAGGGCACCATTGTCAGTCCCTGCTGTAATCATGACATCACACACCATTTTCATTCAACTAAAACAACAGTTATGAGAAACTGGTTTGACTGTGGGCTGACTGTGGTACTCTGTACATGTGGTGCACATTTGACTATAAGGAGGATGTCCATCACACAAAAGAGAACCTAACGACAAGTACTCTAAGCATTACGCACGCTATGGGCTCCAGTAAGGCACTCTGGTCAGGGGCCCCCTTACTCCTCTGGTTTTACTGTGAAGTGTGCAACTTCAAAGTGATCTCAACTTTGAACTTTTTTATATCAAACGGTACACTTTTGGGCATGGGTTCCTCACCAGAACTGCATCTACGAAGTCCTCACAGTAGCCACAGAAGTCTCTAATAGCAATTGTGAAATGCTGTTTATATGTTAATATTTTAATTCAAAATTTATGAATTCACCTCAGGGACGGTAACCTATGGAACGCAGGGAAGTTTTGACTCTCCATTTACACAACACAGTGCAAGATAAATGCATTATATCCTAGTCTTAAAATATATACCTTAAAAGAATGCTGTCATACACAGTTTTATGAACAATATAATATTACTGTTGACAAAAGTGGGTAAATGCTAACATTTCTACATCCATACTCTACCCCTTGGAAGTGTACAGCAGAGGATATTCCCTCAAGTCACCATGTGTTACAGTTTCTAGTCATTCCTATCAAATGTGGAGCACGCAAAGAACCATTGATTAAATAGCTTTGTGCATTCTGTAACTAGACTAAACTTGTGTTCACAATCCTTATGGGACTTATACATACAGAACTGAAGTATCTCTCTCAATTCTTTACTAAATATCTGTTCTACAAATTTTACAATTAAGTTTTCATAGGATAATTTATGTCTGTCAGAGAATCTGCCAATACAGTCTTTTCCCTCCCTATAAACAATTCCATGACATTCTCCTTGAACCAAACAACATCACATGAACAATATTCTAAAATGGGAACTGCAAGTGACTTAAGCAGTCTCTCTTGTAGACGACAGCATGCCAGCCAGCATCCTGACAATTAACTCAGGTTTGCTCTCTGCCTTACCTATGACTAAGCATGTCTGATTCCATTTCATATCTCTACAAACTGTTACGCCATAGTATTTGTATCAAGTTGACAGAGCCTACTTGTGAATAATTATAACTGTAGTAATGTGATGCCACTTTTTTTAAATGTGCAACTTTACATTCATGTACATTTAAAATAAGTCACCAATTTTTGCACCATTTTGGAATCTTGTCAAAATCTGACTGAATATTTCTGCAACTTTTTTCAGACAGTACTACATTACAGATATCTAAATCATCTGCAAAAACTCACATTACTGTTAACATCACCAGGTAGATCAGTAACACACACAATGAACAACAAGTGCCTCAACACACTTTCTTGTAGCTTGCCTGGAATTACTGCTGTCAATGTCCCTCCATCCAAAATAACAGTTTGCATTCACCCTACCAAGAAATCCCACCATCATAATTTTGTTAATACATGTTCTCAAGAATCTTTTCAATTTGACAATTTTTTTCCAACTAGGTTACTCTTAAGATGACTTAACTAAATAAACAAGCTTGCTTGCACCAAATGGTAATTTTTAGGTTCAGAGTATTTAAAACACGTCTTCATTCCCTAACAATCAAAGTTTACTGCAGCTGGTTATAAAAAGGGAGTTAAATGCCAATAGTGACTACAGAAAATATAATTTTTTTACAGTGGAATTTTAGTGAATATTTCAGCTAAATATTTTGCAACAGGTAAAATTCAAAACTATATTGAAATAATGAATAATATCAACTGAAAATGTGTACCTTCCGAGAAGCAAGATATTCCATTCCTTTAGCTACCTGGAATGCCCAACACAGTAGGTCACAGGTACATATTGGACGAACATTGCCTTTGTAATCTCCTCTGTAATTGGATCTCCATTCCGGTTGTATGCTGTTGTTGCTCATCACATAATCATCTTCACCTAAAGTGCAGCAGTAGAGCAACGAGTCACATGTAGCGTGTC